>NC_073255.2:140435000-145235000 GCF_029289425.2 Pan paniscus | reverse complement strand
AAGGAAATACAAGGGTTTGAATCATCCTAATGTGTACATTTTCAATGTAATATATGCATTAAGACAGGGAGACAAATGTAAGATGGAAATAAATGTGATCTATTCCTCATAACGCCTTAAGTTGCAACACATTAGAGTACAAAGCACTTGCTTAGGATCAGATGATACAGATTTTGAGTCTAGTTCTGCCTCTTACTTTGGGTCCTCCAGAAAGTCATTTGTCTTTTATGATCTTATTTTACATGATGGTGATCATACTGCTATTCTTTGTTCTTCACACTTCATAAAGCACTTGGCATGTTGTTTAATTTCAGCTTCACGATAACCCATGAGGTAACTAGGGCAAGCTAGTATCTGTCAAGCACAAAAACTGGGCTTAGGAGACAAAACTTCCAAATCCTAATGTGATGAACCAACACTAGGCACTGCAACTCAAATTTCTTTACATGTTACTAAAAGCTTGGTCAATAAACCAGCAGTGTGGACATCACCTAGAGCTTGTTAGAAAAGCAAAGTTGCGGGTCCTACCCTAGACTTGCTGAATCAGAGCATGTGTTTTAACAGGAGGCTCAGGATTCATATGTATTAATACTTTACAGTGAGAAAAGTGCTGTAATCCAAGGGCAGTTTAAGCACCTGAGGTAAAAACATGAAAAGGGTTTTTAATTTTACTCCTATCACTGCCTTCAAATCTCCTCTGCCAAATCTCCTTTCCTTTGAAGAGGACTCTTAACAGAACTGATGGATTTTTTTTTTTAGCTACTTTCAGGTTTTTAAAAGTTCAAATACAACCTTCAAATTCATATGGAAATAGGAGCTTTTCTTTCCCTCAACCCATCTCCCATCTTGTGCCCTTCAACAATTCTTTATTTTTTTTCTACCAGTTCACCCCCAACCTGTTTTTTGTTTTTGGTTTTGTTTTTGTTTTTCTTTGGCTGGATCAAGGGTTCTCTCCTCTTTTTAAAATTTTTATTATTGGGTTTTTTTGACTTTTATTTTAGATTTGGGGGCACATGTGAAGGTTTGTTACATAGGTAAACACATGTCTTTGGGGTTTGTTGTACATATTATTTCATCACCCAGGTAGTAAGCCCAGTACCCAATAGTTATCTTTTCTGCTTCTTCCTCCCACCCTCCCAGATCAAGTAGACCCCAGTGTCTGCTGTTCCCTTCTTTGTTTTCATAAGTTCTTATCATTTAGCTCCCACTTATAAGAGCTGGAGGCTATTATCCTTAGTGAACTAACTTAGGAACAGAAAATCAAATACCTCATGTTCTCATCAACCTGTTCTTAAACCAAATGCACCATTTCAAAGCCCTGACTCTTAATGGTATGTTATCATGATGGTCATTTTTCAGAGTAGGAAGTTCAGTTACGCATCTCAGACTCCTTTGAGAGTCAGAAGAAAAAAACCAAGCACACACCCCCAACATAAAACCATGAAGAAATTCCAGTTTTTATTTCTTATATTTCCCCAGGTTCTTGGCTCAAGGAAGATGTATAATTGTCTTCAGCATAAACTGAAGTTAATGAAGTATGGGACTGTACTTCATTAAAAAGAAACATTTTAAAAGCTCTTGTTCTTAATTTTTATTCAAATTTCTCAATCTTCTTTGGCTAAGTAGCCAAGAGTTAGATCTATTCACCATGAGCCAAATGACTGCCCTTGGATGTTCAAGATGGAACTCCGTTGAAGTCTGCATGGGTTGTGTTCATTAGAATTCCCAGGGGTTGTGTGTTACCAAGCCCTTGTCATAAGTTATATCAAATTCCCTCATCCCTGAAATGGAAGTATCGTTCTGGCTGTCCTGCTGCCTTCTCCGTATCTTATTTGTTTTCACTTTAATGTTACAAGAAAAGACAGCTTTTGTCTTTATTTCTGGTTAGCAGTCTTCATGAATATGCATTAGCAGGTTCCCTTTCTAGCTACTGTTTTGTAATTTGTTATTTTTAAATGAAATCTGAAGTGAAAATAACTCCCAATTCTCACTTTAATATGTTTGGATTCTTAATCTTGATTTTGGAGGTCCTGAGCCAGACAGGAGTGACTTTAGAAGGCTGTTTGCCTAGGCAACATCAAGGGGTGTGTGTGTGTGTGTGTGTGTGTGTGTGTGTGAGCATATGTGTGTGTGTGGTGTGACTCAGTGGCTGAATAGATGGGACTACATTGGAACACACTTCCAGAGCCTCTGCAGGACACTGTGGTGGGCATTACAGCCACTGTGTCATTTCATTTTCACAACAGCACTGCGAGGCAAGTATAATTATATCCGTTTGGGAACTGAAGCTTAGGGAAAGTTAGTGATTTCCTCCAATTCACAAACTAGTAAATGAAAGAAGGGGAGCAGGTGATGAGAGAGGTCATTGAAATGTGAGTGTTCCACAGTGCTTTTCTGGTTGTTTTCCTAGAAATTGATAGTGGGTAATTTGGGGGTAATTACTTTACAGAGTCAATATGGGGTGTTTTTGGTATATTAAGCTTTTAAGAAAAGTGATACTAAATTTGGGCTGCTCTGAGCAGAGCCTGCTGTTCCTGCCCTTGCTTAATCTGGAGGCTCAGTGCTAGTACTTAGATGCCAGGGTACCTCTACAGATTGCCCTGTTAGTTTAGGGTTTCCTTTTTTCTTTCTTCTTTCCTTTTTTAGAGATGGAGTCTCATTCTATTGCCTAGGCTGGAGTGCAATGCTGCAGTCATAGCTCACTGCAGCCTCGAACTCCTGGGCTTAAGCAATCCCCCTGCCTCAGCCTTCCAAGTAGCTGGGACTACAGGCACATGCCACTGTACCTGGCTAATTAAAAAAATTTAATTTAACTAAAAAAATAGAGATGGGGTCTCACTTTGTTGCCCAGGCTGGTCTCAAACTCCTGAACTCAAGTGATCCTCCTGCGTCAGCCTCCCAAAGTGCTGGGATTAGAGGCATGAACCACCGCGCCCAGCCTTATTAATGTTTCCTTGACTGGATAATGCTACCAAACTCTACCTTTACCTGTTTCTAAAGAGTTTTTTTCTACATTAAAAAAAAAAAAAAATCTCTGTTCCTCTGGAAAGCAAAATCTCCCTCCTCCGGAAAGCAAAACTGATGCAGATCTTCTGTGACTCTGTGGGTTTAGCACCACACAATTTGAAGTTACCATGCACCCCTTCACAGCCTCAGATGCTTTCCTGAATGTCAGCAGGAGCCTCACACTCCCATTTAAGGACTGTTTGTCTAAACTTGCTAGTCAGGCAACTAATCTCTGCACTGTGAAGTCTATTTATTGATTGTTGCATAACAGTCCATCTGTATCTCTCCTTATTTAATGGGGTGGCTATAGACAGAGGAGCCCAGAATACCTGTCTGCCCTAGATAGGATGAGATTACCCTAAAGCCATGTAAAAAATGGTCAAGGCAGGCCAGGCGCAGTGACTCAAGGCTGTAATCCCAGCACTATGGGAGGCTGAGGCAGGCGGATCACCTGAGGTCAGGAGTTTGAGACCAGCCTGGCCAACATGGTGAAACCCCATCTCTATTAAAAATACAAAAAATTAGCCGGGCATGGTGGTACATGCCTGTAATCTCAGCTACTTGGGAGCCTGAGGCAGGAGAATCTCTTGAACCTGGGAGGCGGAGGTTGAAGTGAGCCGAAATCGCACCATTGCAGTCTAGCCTGGGCAACAAGAGTGAAACTCTGTCTCAAAAAAAAAAAAAAAAAGAAAAGAAAAAAAAAATGGTCAAAGCCAATGTTAAGACCAGCTCAAAGCAACTCTTTACTAGCCCTTAACATTTTCTATTGAAATTTGAAACACTATTTGCCCTTGGATACACAGTGAAGGCCCTTTTTGGATCACAGTAATACTCAAAATTGTCTTTTATCTCCCAGGCAAGATATAATTAGACTATGCAGTTTACCATGTGATTTAGGATATGCAATTAAATAAAAAAAGCTGTGGGCAAGAGTATTTTAAAATAGTATTATTTTCTTCCCTTGAGTTTAAAAGTAATACATATTCACTGCAGACAATTGGGAAAAATGAAGAAAAATGGGAAGACAGTAAAAGTAACACAAGCAAATGATTATTAACTTTTTGATGTTATTTTTCATTACAATGATACATATATAGCTACATACATATATTTAATCTTCTTACAAAATAGTTTTAATGGCATTAGTCCTTAGGGTATTAGTGCCAAGCATTTTTCTCCTTTTCAGTTCTTTGTATATTCTTTTATATATTTTTTAAAGATAGGGTCTCTATGTGTTGCCCAGACTGGACTCAAACACCTGAGCTCAAGCATTCCTTCTGCCTTTGCCTCCTGAGAACTTGGGACTACAGGCATGAGCCACCATGGCTGACTTCTTTTTATTATGAAATGGGATATTACATACATACAAAAGAGAGGGAGAGTAACCCAGTACTCAGGAGCATTTATTATAGAGATAGGTGGCTTAGATTCTGGTCTTAGAACTACTGTTTGCTAGCCTGGAACTTTGGGCAAGTTGCTTAATCTTTCTGTGCCTCAATTCCTCATATACAAAACGGGAATAAAATCGTATATCATTTATAGAGTTTGTTAGAAGTAAATAGTAAAGAGTTATGATTATAACTTATATGTAAGGTTAAAAATAATAAAAACAAGCACAAACAGACTCACTTCTCCATCCTGCCACCCTGTAAAGAAGGTGCCTTGCTCCCCTTTCACCTTCCGCCATGATTGTAGGTTTCCTGAGGCCTTCCCAGCCATGTGGAACTAACTTTTTGCCCTGAGGAAGTGTGTGCCTTATACCTACTGCTTATTCTTCTGGAGATATGTCTTCTCCCATTTGAGTGATCACACACAGAAGATGAGGAATTAAGCCAGGAAGAGGGCATGGTGGCTCATGCTTGTAATCCCAGCACTTTTATGGGGGGCCAAAGAGGGAGGATCAGTTGAAGGTAGGAGTTGAAGACTGGCCTGGGCAGCAAAGTGAGACCCCTATCCCTGTAAAAAATTTAAAAAATTAACCAGGAGTGGTGGTGCACACCTGTAGTCCCAGCTACTCTGGACCTGAGGTGGGAGGATTTCTTGAACTCTAGAATTTGAGGCTGCAATGAGCCATGATCATGCCACTGTACTCTAGCCTGGATGACAGAGTGAGACCTTGTCTCTAGAAAATAAAAATAAATAAATAAGCCAGGAAGAAAAAGTAGGAACGGCCTTCACCTTAAGCAGAAGAGATAGAAGAGGCTGAATTAGGGCCAGGTGCAGTGGCTCATGCCTGTAATCCCAGCACTTTGGGAGGCTGAGGTGGGCAGATCATCTGAGGTCAGGAGTTCGAGACCAGCCCGGCCAACATGGTGAAACCCCATCTCTATTAAAAATACAAAAATTAGCCAGGTGTGGTGGCAGGTGCCTGTAATCCCAGCTACTCAGGAGGCTGAGGCAGGAGAATTGCTTGAACCCAGGAGGCGGAGGTTGCAGTGAGCCGAGATCATGCCATCGCACTCCAGCATGGGGGAAAAGAGCGAGACTTCATCTCAAAAAAAAAATAAATAAATAAATAAAGAAGAGGCTGAATTAAATGCAACCTTTTCAGTTGGACCCAGTGGCTCACGCCTGTAATCCCAGCACTTTGGAAGGCTGAAGTGGGAGAATCACTTGAAGCCAGAAGTCTGAAAACAGCCTGAGCAAAAATTCGAGACCCTGTCTTCACAAAAAAAATTAAAAAAAAAAATAGCTAGGCATCATGGCACACACCTGTAGTTCTAGCTACTTTGGAGGCTGAGGCAAGAGGATTGCTTGAGCTCAGGAATTCAAGGCTGAAGTGAGCTATAATTGTGCTGCTGCGCTCCAGCCTGGGTTACAGAGTAAGATTCTGTCTCAAAAAAGAGAAAAACTGGTTTTCTTTTTCTGGTAATTGAGGGCTAGATTATTTGGACAACCCTCCTACTGAAAACAACTAAAGAAGCTAGATAATATATAAAAGTCAACATCTTAAAAGCATAAAAGCGCTGACAAGATAGTAGGGAATTACTAGGCCAGAGTTGAAGGGAAAATATTTACCAGCGAGGTGAATAGAGCAAAAGAAACTTTTTCTCTCAGGGTTCTTGACATTTGTCAGTTTTTGAATTTTCACTTTGAATAATTCACAGAGCAAGTGGTATCATGATAGAAGTCAAAGCCTGGAGCCCCCAGAAATAGGAGATCTTCCCCCCAATAGGCTAGGACTCCAAAGTGCTACACCCTCAGGAAAAAGGATGAACCAGATTTGGGACAGTCTTCACATGGGATTACAACCCAAGTCTGATTCCCTGGGTTGTTCGCAGAACCTCAAGCCTTGAACTAGGTTTAAGGCAATGCCATATTGTTGGTACTCCCAAGTACCTGACAGAAACAAACATATATCTTTGGAGAAAGATACGTGCTTGTCATTTATCCTTGATCTCAAATTATTCTTGCAAATAATTTTTAAATGCAATGAAGAACACATGGTCAAAGATGACCAAGCATAGGCATGGTGGCATGCATCTGTAGTGCTGGCTACTTAAGAGGCTGAGGCAGGAAGATTACTTGAGCCCAGGAAGCTGAGGCTGCAGTGAGCCATGATCATGTCACTGTACTCAGCCTGAGCAACAGAGCAACATCCTGTCTCAACAAAAGATGACCAATCACACAAGAAAACTAGACCCCAAGAGCAAGAAGCAGTAGCTACATCAACAACAAAACCAGATCCTCAAAAAGTTCAGATGTTGGAATTACCAGATACAGACTATAAAATAACTGTAAAGTATGCTTACCATTTTTAAAGAAGTGAAAAATAAGCTTGATCAAATCTACAGAGAATAGGAAATCCAAAAAGGGACATTTAAGACTTAAAAAGAAACCAAATACAACTTATAGAAATAGCAAAACAAATAACCGAAGTTTAAAACTCAATACTTCAGTAGTCACATGGTGCAGCTAAAGGGCAAATAATGACCTGGAAATTAGGTCAAAATAAATTATCTATCATGCTGCACAGAGAGATAAAATAATAGAAAATAAAAAAGAAAAAGTGAGATATAGAGAAGATAGAAGATATTCTCATACAGTCACTTCTCATTATTGGCAAGAGTTATGTTCTATAAAGCCACTGTGAATACTGGATTAGTGAATACTGAACCGTTGTTCCTAGCAGAAATCAAAAGTTCCTGTGAGCATCTGTTCACAATTTTTCATTAATTAATCAATATATAACTTTGTTTTATGTGTGTTTTTGTTTAAAGGCACCTCACTTAACGCATCCATGGCCAACAGCACCATAACTCATGCCTGAATGAAGCTTATTTAACACACGGATTTTCACAGCCTTCTCGCACCAAGAAACACTAGACAGCACTTCAGCACTGTGCTTCGGGGCCACTGTAAACAGAGAAATCACCAAGAAAAAGCACAAAAATGCAAAAAACAAAACCAGAGCCCTAAATAGATAGCAAAAGGGACATGTGTTTACAGTATGAGAGCTGAAGCGAGAAGGTAGAGCATCACCTTGTTTGACCTCAGCTAGGAACATGTACATCAGGTGACTCAAATTTTTTGCCATTCTGAGCATGTCCATGAATGGCCATGAAAATAAGGTTAATTTGGGGGTTATAAATAGATTTTAGCAAGTAGGTGAATCTGCAAATATGCAGTCCACAAATAATGAGGATTGATTATACTTAGAGTTCCAGAGAGAAAAAGAGGAAAGAAAGATGGGGAAAAGGCAACATTCAGGAAGATAATGACAGAATTTCTTAGAACCTATGAAGGACACCAACTGACAGATTAAAGAAACTCAAAGCAGAATAAATGGAAAGAAACCCACTTCTTGATGCATAACAGTGAAAGTACAGAAAGACAAAAGAGAAAACCCTAAAAGCAACCAGAAAAAAGACAGAAAAACATGAAGGTCAGGCACGGTAACTCAAGCCTATAATCCCAGCACTTTGGGAGGCCAAGGTGGGTGGATCACGAGGTCAGCAGTTTGAGACCAGCCTGACCAACATGGTGAAACCCTGTCTCTCCTAAAAATACAAAGATTAGCTGGGTGTGGTGGTGTGCGTCTGTAATCCCAGCTACTCAGGAGGCTGAGGCAGGAGAATCACTTGAACCCAGGAGGCAGAGGTTGCAGTGAGCGGAGATCGCGCCACCGCACGCCAGCCTGGGCAACAGAGTGAGACTCTGTCTCAAAAAAATAAAAATAACAACATCAAGTAATAGTGATAAGACTGACATCTAACTTCTCATCAGCAACAGTGGAAGCCAGGAGAAAGTTAAATGTTATAGGAAAAGAAAATAACTGCCAAGAGTATTCAAAACCCAGTGACGGCCAGGGAATGGGGAGGGGAAAAGGGGAAAAAATAAAAATAAATTAAAAAAAAAACAGTGAAAATGTCTTTCAAAAAAAAAAAAAAAACCAAGCACAAACAACATAGGAAATATGGATGATTATTTTGCTTGTGTTTCATTCCTTGATCACACCCCCTGCCTTCCTCCAATAGGTAAACTCCTTCTAAATTGTTACATAACTTTAAATATTTTTAAACCTCATATAATTAATTTCATACTAATTTTCACTTAATGTTATGTTTATGAGATTTATTCAATGTGATTGTTTTCAATGCCAACAGTATTCCAAATTATGTGAGTGTTACAATTTTTTATCCCTTTGGATTGTTTTGAATTTTGTGTGATTACAGGAGATACTGCTGTAAACAATCTTATCTTTAGAAGTCTGTAGTTTTATCTTAATATGTCTTGGTGTATATTTCTTATTATTCAACCTTCTTGATATATATTGTGGTTCCTACATCAGTGAATTCAAGTCTTTCATCAATTACAGAAAAATCTCAGCCATTACTTTTTTGAAAATTGTCTCTCCTCCATTTGAAACCCAAACTAGACTAATTTAAACCAGTGCGTTATTTTTTTATGACTTCTCTTTTATATTTTCCCTCTGCTCATGCTGTAATATGGGCAACTTATTCAATTCTGCTTTCTAAAATAATACTCTCTTTAGCTGTGTCTAATATGTTTATCTTATATATTGAGTTAAAAAAATTTGTAAAGTAAAATGATTTCATTTTTTATTTTCAGAAGTTTCATTTATTATTTTGTACATCTGCCTGGTCACTTTTGTGACATCTTATCCTTTGTGATTAAAAAAAAATTAACTGTGATAAAATACACATAGGATAAAATTCACCATTTTAAAATCTTTTTAAGTACACCCATCAGTTGTGTTAAGTACATTCACATTGTCAGGCAACCAATCTCCAGAACTCTTCATTTGGCAGCACCGAAATGCTAGACCCATTAAACAAATCTCCTCTCCTCCAGCTGCTGTCGCCATTCTACTTTCTGCCTCTATAATTTTGAATACTCTAGGTACCTCACATAAGTGAGGTATTTGTCTTTTTGTGAGTGGCTTACTTCATTTAGCAAAGTCGAGGCTTGTAGCATGCACCAGAATTTCCTTCTTTTTAAAGTCAAATAATATTTCATTATACGTTCCTTTATGATTTTTGTTACCACACTTTTTTTAACCATTTCAGAGATAGTAGTTTTACATTAATATCTGATAATTATATTATCTGCAGTTCTTGGGCACCTTGATCTCTTGTTCTACTGATTTTCCTTTGTGGTGGCTAGTTTTTCTAGGTGTTTGGGAATATTATTTATGTGGTTATAATAGATTGAACTTAGTATTTTGAAATCCTGAGACCTATCTTAGGGAGGATTTTATTTTGCTATCAGGAGTCAGAAGCACTACCAGTCTGGAAACACATTAGCCTTTCAGCTTAATGTCAGGATTTCAGGTTCAGCTAGCTGTACCTCAAAAGCATCCTCAGGTTGTTAGCCGCATTTTTACCCCTAAGGAGAGTCTGGCTTTCCTGTTTGTTCAAGTATTTTTTTTCTCTCCTTTGTCTTTCTCCGTTCTTTTCTATAATCCTCCTTCTATTTTCTATTCTTTCTTCCTGCTTTATCCTTCCTTTTTCATCTTTCCTTCTCTTTATCCACCACACTGCTTTGTCTGGCTCTGAGGTTTTTTCGTTGCCTTTGGATTTCTGAAATTTCACTGTAGTGTGTGTCTTGGAGTGTGTGTGTGTGTGTGTGTGTGTGTGTGTGTGTGTGTGTTGAATCCTGCTTATTTGTTTTGTTTCCTGAGTCTATGAATTTGTGTATTTCATCTATTCTGAAGAATTCTTAGGCACTATTTCTTTATGTATCATTTTTCCCTCATCTTCGCAGTTGTGTCTTTCTAGAGGTCCTATTATAAATGTTAGTCCTTTATTTGTATCCTTTATGATTCTCAACCTTTTTAAATGTATTTCTCTCTCTTTTTTGGTCTCTGTTCCAGTGTGGTAGTTTGTTCAACTTTGGCTTCTAGTTCTCTATTAACTCTTTTTACCTGTGTCTTATTAGCTTGTTTACTTGTCCAATACATTTTTTCATTTAAATCATTTTTTTCAGGAAGTTCTATATGGTTCTTTTTCAAATTGGCTTCATTTTTCATAGTTTCGTGCTCTTTGTTTATGTATTCAAGTCCCTCAGTAATCTTTTAATAGCACACTTAATTTATATTTTGATTTTAGTATTCCAACATAGGAAGTCTTGGCAGGTCTGTGCAGTGTATTCTGCTGCTTCTTTCTCATGATGTCTTTTTCATGTAATTCAAATTTTTTAAAAATTATGAAATTATATTTGTTGGGACTTTATCTGTATGAATTCTCTAAGGTCTGCTATGAGGGTGCATATCTTTGTAGAAGATTTAAGTTTGTTTCTAAGGGAAACAGAATTGCTTTAAATTAATTTGTTGGCTTTGGATTTTCTTTGCAAGGTGGGGGGATGTCATACAGAGAATGTAGCCTTTTTGGATTCGTGTTTTCACTCTACCGTTATCCTCTGATATTTCCCTTTTAGTTGCTTATAGCTTGGCTATTCTTTTATAATCATGGCTTTTGTATTTTTCCAGAATGTTTAGGTGTTTAGTTGGATTTCAGAATGTGTAGTCTGTTATATTGCTGGGAGGGGAAATTCTGAGCATTTGAAGTGCTATCAATTCTCAGTGGTACTGGAAAAGTGTTGCTGTAAGGTTGGTGAGTAATGAGAGAGGATGGCACTCTTGCTCTGGGTATTGAAGGGCATCAGTATTCTCATCCATCCAAGGTCCTTTCCAGCCTATTGTGTCTCAGGAATGCCAGTAAGGCCATAATAATATTGAGGGACTCCTGGGATTGC
Source organism: Pan paniscus (assembly GCF_029289425.2). Lineage (NCBI taxonomy): Eukaryota > Metazoa > Chordata > Mammalia > Primates > Hominidae > Pan > Pan paniscus. Next base: position 145,223,777 of record NC_073255.2, on the reverse strand, counting down.
ATTACTTTCTGAAATGTTGCCTCCATTTCTTAATTTGATCTTTCCCATTCTTAACTGGTACAATCCACTCTCAATAATTTCCCAAAGGAAATTTAATGTTCTCATTGAGGATATTTATAGCTAGGTTTGTTGACACTTGTCTCTAACATATTTTAATTATTATTTTCATATGCTTTTCTACTCATGAGACTGCAAACCAGGTTCCCAAGTGTGAAAGTGCTACAGTTGTCTGGATTCATTTTGTTTGCTAAGTGACTTTTTGTGTGTGTGTTTGTATTGGCTGTAAATTTCCTAATGCTCAAATTTTCTGTTTTAAGAATACAATATGCAGATATATTTTCAGTCTGTATGTTTCATTCACTTTCAATTTTTTTTTTTTTTTTTTTTTGGAGGCAGGGTCTCCCAGGCTGTAGTGCAATAGCGTGATCATGGCTCACTGCAACCTCAATCTCCCAGGCTCAATTGATCCTCCTGCCTCAGCCTTCCAAGTAGCTAGGACTACAGGTACATCACAACACCTAGCTAATTTTTGTATTAATTTGTAGAGATGAGGTTTTGCCCTGTTGCCTAGGCTGGTCTTGAACTCCTGGGCTCAAGTAATCTGCCTGCCTCAGCTTCCCAAAGTGCTGGGATTACAGGCATGAGCCACTGCACCTGGCCCACTCTCTCTCAAAGTTATTCTATTAACTGTCGGTTTTCAGTGTCATTGATCATGGTAGTAAACATTACTTTGGAAAGAGTTGCTCAACAGTAGCTTTTATGTAATGACTGACTTTTGCTTGCGTTTAAGGCAGATTGCAGAAAGAAATTAAGATGGTCTTTTCCCCAGTTTTCCCATACTGTCCTTGCCTAGCATTCTTCTTTAACTGGGCCTTACTTGGGAGAGAGATAGAAAAGGAAAATAGCAAAGGAGAATTAGGCAGGTATACCCCAGCATGGTTTACAGATGCTCATTGGTAGACTCAGGCTGCCAGGTTTTAAAGTAACATGAGAACAGGAACCTCTGCCGTAGCCCCTTACACTCACTCTTCTCAGGAGGGCAGCAAGTACCAGCCACACCTGCCCTGCACATATCGAAAAAAAGCCTAAGTAACTTAAAGGAGAGGCAGTTTATTAGAAGGCCACTAGGAGAGCATAGAACTTACAAGATGACTATGGGACCAGATGTGAACATGGTCAGGAACCAGGTTACCTCCAGAGAGCAGGAAGCAGGAACAACAGGTATTCTCTTGCAGCAGGAGCCAGCTGGTCAGGATGACAGTGATGAAATGGATGGACCCCAGCCATTTTAGTCTCTTAGGCACTCTGCTCAGGATTTAAATTCCAGGCAGGTATTTAATTGACCAAGCTGGGATCACATGGCTGCCCCTTGGCTGGAAAAAGGGAACTGGATTCAGGGCCTCTCCAGATTATATCCAAAATTGAAGTAACTCCCAGAAAGAAATTTGTGATGTGCTTAGAAACCAGGCCTAAGTCTTAAACAACCAAACACCAACAGATGTCCATCTCAGGTTAACTGCGGATCACTGGAGTTTGGACAATGGCAATTTAATATCAAAACCAAACTAGTCCTCTATCATAGGTCTGGCTAAAACAGTCATATCGAAATGTTCCTGGGGGTTTGTCAGTAACTTAGATTCTTTCAGGCATGTTTCTCTTCCTCTTACTTCTTTTGTCCTTTAGCTGTTTCAGTTCACATTATTTCCTCTACAAGAGACTGGACAGATGACATTCTTTAAACTTCATATGTTTGTACATATCAAATGCAGTGAAAAAATTTGTTTGGAGGACAATGGAATAAAAATAGTGATATTCATGGGGTTAACTAATTTCCGTATACTTGCTTTGGCTGTATATAAGATTAACATAGAACCCAAGATGAGCTATAGCTTGATTAGTTGTCTCCAGAAAGAGATTTTACAGCTGTTCCATTATTATCGCTCATGTCTTTTCTTTTTCTGTAGGCAGTGCTTATGTTAGAATAAAGTGGTGACTTCATGAGTATCTTCAAGACTAGGATCCTTTTATTTCCAGGCTTTTCCTGAGTAGTCTTAAATTCTTAAAGGTCAAACAACTAGGAAATGTGCTAACATTGGCAGTGGACCTTTCACTTACATCCATCACGCGGATGAATGTCTTGATTCCTAGAAGTTGTGACAGATCCTTGAAGGGCTGTAGAAGACCTTGAAGGGCTTTAAAAATCATTATTAATTATTTTGGGGGGAGAGAGTGGTGCTTTCAGTATAGAATTATTCATTGATTCATTCAGTATTCAAATACTGAACACATTCTAAATGCCATGCACTCTGCTGCATAATGTAGTTATTGCCTTCAAGTAGCTCATGGACTACAAGGAGGAAATAGGCACATATGTGCTGCTAGATAGGGGCTCCTCAGTCAAAATCAGAGGACTTGTTATATCTGTACTGAAACTAATCTAACCTTACTGAGACAGACGGTCTGGGCTGGGTGGCTAGCCTTCTAGCTTTCTGATACTTTGTGTTCTCGATAATGTATTTAATTCATGACATCTGTGCTATTCCATGTACTGACTCTCAATAAATATTTTATATCTAAAGCTGCAGAGTTTCATTATTGCTAATCAGTAAGGAACAAAACAAGAAGGAAGCATCTCCTGCCTACAAGTACTGCTGAGCAGGAAAATTATTATTTGTACTCCCTTTGGAACCCATACTTTCTTTGAGCTCTCCCTAATCATTGATCATGAGCCTACACATACCCATACTGTGCTCTGATTTCTGTTTCTATTATGGCACCTGTTTCATCACATAGCATATCTTTGCTTGTGGACTTACCTTGCATTTGGAGCAAGGGATTTGTTTCATCTGTGAAACCACAGTATTTAGCACAGCATCCTACTCATAGCTCAGTGTTTGTTGAATTGAAATCTCACTTCATATTTGAATTCATCATCTTTCTACATATGCTTAATTTCTTACACTAATTTGAGAAAACGCAGAAATGAGCCTCATTAAGAGAGTACTCCATAATGAATTCAGATGGCCTGTTGTTCATTCTGGGAACAGAACATTAATTATAATATTCAGGTAGTGTCTTCCTCTTGCTCCAGGTATTACTACATTAAACCCTTAGGTGCTTTGCTTGGGGTTTTATGTGATGATAATTTGGTCATTGAAATGATACACTATACCAAACTATTCGTAACACATTTTGAGTGTACACACTAGATTTCATTCAGTTATCAGTTGTTCCTCATCAAGTCTTAATGATAACTTCTAGTGACTGCAACTGAAGTCTCATTCAGACTAGATTCTTCTCCATGTGTTCCACTGGAATGTTTTCTTCTAGCTTCAGAGCCCTAGTTACTAGTCATTAAGACTGCTTACTCTCATGTACTTTTCAGGAATAGCCTTTCAGTACTAAGTATTAGGTTATGTCAGTAGGAGGCTTCCCTTTTCTCTAATATGCATGGCAAAACACTGGCTCCCTGCTTTGCCTGAAAATGGCTATATGAAGCAGTTCTGTGTCTCTGGTCTGGGTGTTTTGTTTCATGGCTGTGTTTTTCTCTGCTGGCATCACTGTTGTTTTGTACTCTCTATTGATGGGAAGGACATTTAAAAACATTTTAAGAATTACTGTCTTAAAATCTGAGCTTAGCGTGTATTCCCCATTTAGAATAAACGTGGTTGCCATGGCACTTCCCATGTAACATCATTAAACATTCCCTACCCCTTAGGAAGTTATCAATCACCTTAAGTCCAAATGCATGTTGCCCACCCACTTACACACCAGTGACAACCATTAGCTCTATAGTTCACAATTCACAAGTTCACAAGTCTTGCCCTCATGTTATTATCTGGGGCAATGCCAATGGATAAGGTGGTTGCACACTCAGTGGTCCCCTTGCCTTCCTAGTGCAGGATTTGCTGGTAGGGCACCAGTGTACTAACAACCATAACTGATTTTTGTTAGTTTCCACCTTATTGTCCCCTGTGCTTTAGTATTAGCCCATTGTAGGGGGAGCAGCTACTCATCATGGTAGATTTGGATCTGAAATTGAAAGTAAGGTAGCTGTAGCTCCCCATACCCTCTGAACAGGTCTACATCTCAGAGGAGATTCATTTCATATCCATGTCCTTGTGCCATTTTTTGAAGCAGCCTTTCACATTAAAAATGTGTATCTCTCTTATTATAGTAAGAACACCTAAGATCTGCCCTCTTAACAAATTTTTCAGTGTACAATACAGTACTGTTGAATTTAGGGACAATGGCATATGACAGATCTCTAGAACTTCTTCATCTTGCTTAATTAAAACTTTATGCCCAATGACTAGTAATTTTCCATTTCCTCCTACTTCCACCCCTTGGCAACCGCCATTGTACTCTTTGATTCTATGAATTTGACTATTTTAGATACCTCCTATAAGTGGAATCATGCAGTATTTATCTTTCTGTGACTAGCTTATTTAACTTAGCATAATGTCCTCAATGTTCATCCATGTAGTTGCATATTACAGAATATTCTTTTTTTAAAGGCTGAACAGTATTCCACGGTATGTATATATGTTTTCTTTACCCAGTTATCTGTTGATGGGCATTTAGATCGTTTCTACATCTTGACTATTGTGATTAGTGCTGCAAGAAACAGAGGAATGCAGATATTCCTTTGAGATGTTGATTTCAATTCTTCTGGACAAATACCCAGAAGTAGGAATGCTGGATCATATGGTAGTTCTATTTTTAATTTTTTGAGGAATCTCCATACTGTTTTTGTAGTGACTTCAGCATTTTGCCTGCCCATGAAGTGTGTAATGGTTCCAGTTTCTCCACGTCCATGCCAACACTTGTCTTTTGTTTATTTGTTTGTAATGGCCATTCTAACAAGTATGAGGTGATATTTCATTGTAGTTTTGATTTGCATTTCCCTAATGACTAATGATGTTGAGCATTTTTTAATATACCTATTGGTATATTTCTGTGTCTTCTTTGGAGAAATGTCTGCTCAAGTCCTTAGCCCATTTTAAAATCAGATTTTTTAAAAACTATTGAGTTATAGGAGTTCTTTATTTTGGATGTTAACTCCTTATCGGGCAAATGGTTTGCAGATACTTTCTCCTATTCCATAGGTTGCCTTTAACTCTATTGATAATTTCCTTTCCTGTACAGATTTTTGTTGTTGTTGTTGTATGATATAGTCCCACTTATTCTTTTTCATTTTGGTTGCTGGTGCTTTTGGTGTCAACATTCATGAAATCAATGTCATGCAGCTTTTCCCTTATGTTTTTTTCTAGGTGTGTTACAGTTTCAGGGCTTACCTTTAAGTCTTTAAGCTGTTTTGAATAGGGTTTTGTGTGCATAAGATCAGAAACCAGGTTTATTCATTTGTGGATCTCTAGATTTAGCAGCACCATTTGCTGAAGATAAGATTCTTGCCCCATTGTGAATTCTTTGCACCTTTGTTGAAGTTAGTTGACTGTATATGTGTGGATTTATTTCTGGGCTTGCTATTCTGTTCTATTGGCCTATATGTATTTCTTTATGCCAGTACCATGCTGTCTTGATTACTGTAGCTTTGTAATATATTTTGAAATCAGGAAGTGTGGTGCCTCCAGCTTTGTTCTTTCTCAAGATTGATTTGGCTATTCATGATCTTTTGTGGCTCCGTGTGAATTATAGAATTGTTTTTTCTATTTCTGTTAAAATGCCATTGAGATTTTAATAAGCATTGTATTGAATCTGTAGATCACTTTGGGTAATATTAACAAGTAAACATATTTTTACTGTACTATTATAGAAGCACTTTCTCCATGTCATCTATATAACTGTTATATTAATGGAACTTGGACTCCAGCTGAGTAATCTGGAATAAGAGGCAGTGTCTTAATCATCTGTATATCCACAGTGGCAATTCTAGTGCCTTACACCTAGAGATATTCAACACATAGGTGTTAATAATTCAATTTGTAAAAATATGTTTTTTTATCCCAAACTTTTGAGAACACTTTTCTAGCATCAAGTTCTCTTCAGCCTACAAAGAAAACATATCATCTCCCTCTGTGCAGCCCTAAAGACACTTATGTACAATAGCATGCCCTTAGTGTGGAGGGAGAGTCAAAGACCTTTTGATCCCTTCCACTTTATTCCCTCCCTGCTTAACTGGATGTAGTGGCAGAGTAGAAGGCAGTGGGGGAGGTTGCTGAGCAAGAACTGAAACAGCAAAGTGCCTGTCCCCACATTCTCCAAGAAATGTCCAAGAAAATAAAATTTTAGCCTAACTTTTCCCTTTCTTCATTGCCCTCTTACTCTGTTACACTAACGTGTTTTTATGACCAATAGGCTTAGCCTTTAATATCTGCTAGGTAAAATTAATTCTCATCCTACAACTACTTATATTTGCTATGGTCTCAGAGTCTCTGTAAAAAGAAGGAAATCTGAGTTATCCTTGGTCTAGCTTTTCTTTTTCATCTGAAGAAAACAAATTTTGTTTTTATAGGAGCTAGCAGGTCATTTCTGTTATTCTAGCTCATTCAAATCTATTGTCTGCAACAAATTTCTCAGTGTTTTAAAGAAGAAATCCAGTTCTGGTGGATAACGTCAGAACATTTAAAAATGAGCAAATTTTGGAGGCAGATGTAGGTAGAACCTGGTTGGAGAAATATTATTAATATGACTGCAAGTATATATGAATTCTGTAAGGTGTGAAGAAGCAGTTATGAAAGATGCTATATTTTAAGCCTGGGAACGTGGGTGTGCTGCCATCTTGACTAGGCTTAAAATTAACCACAGTCTTGAAGCTTTAACTTGTATATATAATGTGGGAGATGTATTACAGAAATAGATACAACAAATGTTTACCCAGTCTACTTTTACTGCTACTTTGGAGCACACAAAACAAGTTATTTATTATAATATTAAGGAAATCGGGGCCAATGAATTAAATATTTGGCTATCTGAAAAATGTTACGATTTTATTAATGTTTACAGAAATAGCATGATGATTGCTAATTTATTATCCTAGAAAGTTTTGACCAAATATTCTTCTTCTATTTATTTAATCACTCTCCTTAAAATATTTTTTCTTTGCTATCCATGCTTATTATTTTTGGAAATGACCTTTTTACAGTGAGACCAGTCTTTTGGTAATACATGAAAACATTCTATGTTGCCTGACTCTCTGATTCTATTTCTGAGGGATCTGAGAGAGTTGGCATAGAAAGTAAGACGCAAAGAAAGCCCTCCAAATATACAAGAATGCACCCCAAGCCTAACTTGTCTAGAACAGCTTTAACTTGAAACTTTAGAAAACATTGGCTCAGGCTGAATTGTTCTCAAGATTATAATACTCTATTAAATTCCTTTCTAGTAATTATTTGCATCAGTTACATCATATCTCTGGGGCACTTTGAGATAATTTTATGATAGAAAAATAATGATAAGTATAGAGAACTACAGTTAAATTCTTCATCAAGCCTAGAAAATAGGTCAGCAGTTTCACCAGAATGAATGATTCTATTACCGAATATTTTCAGACAGCTGGATTGACTCTTTTAATCGTAATAGTTTGCTAAAAAATAATTTTTAAATAACTACTTAGTTTTCATGAACCTAAAGTTCTCAAGTAAGATTTATTATTTTGTTTATCAGATAGTGTTTTCTCCAAATGATGCTAAAGTTCAAGTTTCTACCCTCTTTAAAAATTTTGTATTCTAAGTACCTGAAGCATAATGGCTTCAAAGGGAAAATGTAGTATGAGTCTATATGTTAAAGCTAATCAGCAAACAGATATTTAATTATAAGATAACAGGTTAACTAATGTGGGAGAATTTAAAGATGGATAAGCCATTTTAACAAACATTCAGGTAAGGCACAATAATGTTCTTGCTCTCAGAACTTCTTAGTGTACTAGGGGAAGGAAAACTCGTCCTTAAATAAAATTGCCTGCAAGTCAGAGAAGAAAACAAACCCTACAAATGTGATATGAGCAAATAACTAAAAAACTTCTTGGGAACAATATATATTTGAAGAGGATAAACACAGTGAGCTAATAACATCTGCTGGTTTCTCTTTAGAAACAGAATTTAATTAAATGAATTTAAAAAGTGATTAAATGTTTTAAAGGAAAATACTTTCAAAGACTTTTCAGTGGCCTATATTTCATAAGTTACTTTTTAAATTTTCAAAAAAAATTATCAGTAATTTATTCTATATACTATTCTGATAAATGTACAAATTTGCTAATGTAAATAATTAAGAATTATATATTAGTGTCAAAATGTATGTGGGTGGATACACTTATAAATTAGATGTTTTGTAATTATAATCCTATAAATATAAAATTACTCAGATAATTGGAATTAATTGGAATAGGCTTGTTTGAAAATTCTGAAACTTGCTAACATGAATTACATTATAAATAGATAAGTTAAAATTAGTATTGAATGCATTATCTGTATCACAATCTTCTGTTTTTATTGAAAAATCTTCAAATTGGTTTTACAAAGAGAATTATATAGAATGCATTAAGTATTTTTAATATGGTTTATTTTCTTCTTGGTACTTTTAAAATCAGCTCAAGTCATGTCTAAATTGTCTGTTAAATCCCCCTATTTTAGTATCTTAATGCTATTCAATATTTGGATTTACAGCATTTCCTACACAGGTCATGTTCATTGTACTATTGAGAAGTTTGTATGATTAGTTGCCCATGTAAGAATATATCCCTAAGTAAAGCCGCCAGTTTTATCAACATTAATGTGCTTTCGGAGAGTGAATCTTTCAGAAATATACGGTTTCTCATGCTATTTGCTCTACTTCACGCTTGTTTTTTTTTCTGGTTTGAGGAATTTGTTCTACAGCATGTTTGTTAGATCAGCTGGCCCTTGGCACTACAATGAACACGAAGTCATGCAAACAGATGGAGAAATTTAATTTTCAAGTCAGGAAAGGATTCCATAGCAACATTTGAGTGAAATATATGTCTCGTCACATTTATTGGGCTGCTGTTGTTACAAACCAAACATACACATAAATGTAATCTGTAGAGGGATACTTAAAATACACACTGTTCATCTATTCCCCTAAAATCTTTCCTCTTTTTCAATGGAAAAGATTTTTTACTGTATTTCAGAAGTGTGTATGTATGCGTGTGTATGTATTTAGCAAGTCAGATGGTTTTTGACAAGGTTTAATAAACTTCACTTGGTAAGTCAAGTCACATTAGGAAAATTTTCACCCATACTTCTGTGAGCAGAAATTAATCTTTTAGAAACCATGTTTCAGGGCTTAGATTATGTATTCAGCAGTAGTGAGCAGGCGGGGTGGTGGGGGGGTGTGAAAGTGTGATTCCACGTGGCTGAGGCTCCTGCAGGAAGAGCCAGTGCTAAATATACCACTGTGGGATCTAGGCAGAACATCAGAAACCTGGTGAGGATCAAGATAAAAATAACAATCCTATTAGCCCCCTCTAACTGGAAGAGAGTCAACCTCAGAGCTCAAATAATGTGTGTTTTCATCCAGCTCTATATCATGGTGGTTAAAAGGCATAATGGTGATATTGAGGAATGAGACGATTCTGAACTACTTACCTAAACACGAACAAAACTTAACCTGTACCATACATTAGGGTTTGAGTCTTTCTTTATATAAATGTTTGACATTGATAGATAAGGCATGTGTGCTTTATATGGTAACTTTTAGTAATAAAAATATTTGTTTTAAGTGGATTACCACATTTTCCAACCATTTTGGAGAAATGAGTATTTATATGACACATTGCATTTGTATAAGCACTTTTTCTTAACTTCTCAAAAAAATTTTCACTTACAACATATGATTTTTCTTTCACATGGTTCTCTGCTTGGTAAAGGTGAGACACTCCTTCAGATATAGAAGAAAAGAAAATTGGGTTTACAGATAAGAATGTTTTGCAAAAATGTTAAATGTGAAAAATTCCAGCACATTTCCAAAATCTAGCTTAACTCTGCTTACAAAATAGCTGCCCCAAACTCCTACAGAGTTCCTGTATGAATAATTCTATTACTGAGCAAACAATGAATTCATGAAAACAAATATGTTAGTGGTTGCTTTAGGATCTTTATAGGTAGAACCTCAGTTATTAATTTAAGAATTAATCAGTCTTAAAAACTCAGATGTCTTACAAGATTCCACATTATTATAAATCAAATGCATTCTTCAAGCTTTAATCAGATATACATTAAAAATGAAAATAGTATGTATGTATTTCATATCTAATGTGATTATTCACTTTTATATGTTAAAAATATGAACTTAGAGTTTTAGCAGGATGATATTTCAAAGCAGTTGCTTTTTGATATAGTGGTCAAAATATTTGATTGGATCCAAGCAGGTACCTTTCTTTGTAGGTATCTCCAATATTATAGTCTGTGTGATTTAACATGCCCATAATTAGTTGAGAAAGTCACTTTCACTTTCCCATTTTCTGTTCTAATCAAAGTAGCAGACTGCCAAAGAATTGAGTAAATGCTATTTTAACATTTGGCGTTAGGTATATGACATCTCTCTTCAAAATCATTTCAGTAGTTTCTTCTCACTTATTCTTGGATACAGTTAGTTGCTCTGGGGTACGAAAATAATATGGAAGATAACACATTTTAACCTAGAATGGGAAAATCTTTAGCTTTTTGTCCCAGCTTTACTTAAGCATCTCCCAAGCTTTGTTCTAAGATGACAAATGATCATTATAATATAGTATGGTGTAGTCAAATGAGTTGGACTCAGATATATCTGGCATTGAATTCCAGCTGTACAATCTTGGACAATTAGCTTGCAATTAGGTATTTACACCAGTATTTGAGATCGTGGTGAATTTTCTTTTGGTTGACTTTTTGTGGGACACTCACTGCATGCCAGGCACCATGTTAAGTCTTTGCATGCTTTTCTTTTTAATTCTCAGTAACAACTCTTTGTCGTAAAAGTTGTAATATTCATTTTACAGGTGGGGAAAGCAAAACTTGGAGAATTAAGCAATTCGTCCAATGAGGCAGAACTAACATTTAAATTCAAGTTATCTGATGTGGAGCTAGTCTTTCATCTCTACCTTACACTGGCAGACCTCTGTTTATGAAACACATGTCTTCATATCTAACCTTTTTAAAATAAGCAGACATTCAGAAAATATCATTTCATAAGACTTTTACATTAGTGGTTCAATTGCAGTCTTATAAAATTTCTGTGTAAATGTCTTTAAAGATATCTCCACCTATCACTTTATTAACCAGAGCATGGGACAGAATCATGAATCTGATATGTATTATGCCTATATTGGTCTTTTTGTGCTGCTGTAACAAAAAACCTGAGACTGGTAATTTATAAAGAACAGAAATTTATTTCTCATAGTTCTGGGGGCTGGGAAGTCCAAGAAAGGCACGGACAGAGTCAGTGACTGGTGAGGGTTACTTTCTGCTTCCAAGATGGCACCTTGAACCCTGTGTCCTCACATGGCAGAAGAGATGGAAAGGAACAAGCCCACTCCTTCAAGCCCTTCTATGAGGGCCCCAGTCTCCTCCATGAGAGCTCTGCCCTGATGATTAAATTACTCTTAAAGGCCTCCACTCATAACGCTATCATATTGGTGATAAAGTTTTAACATATGAATTTTGAGAGATGCATTCAGACCACAGCAATACCTAAAGCCTTTACATGTTACTTAAATATCCAATAATAAAAAGCACAATTTGGGGCCCCAAAAAAATCCCACAAATAACCAAAAAGGCATATTTTTACAAAATAAAATTAAGTCACCTCTGAATTGGAAAAGTATTTAAATTTGAAGCAATTGTAAATATTTTTTAGCATCCTTTTGTTCACAGCCTCAGTATTCAGGTTTTCTTATCTGGAACCAAGAAGGGCATGCTGTTTGTATGTTTTAGCTGTGTGGTTTTCATCCTGAATATGTATCTGTCTGAATACAAGAAGGAAGAATAAATTAATAATTAATATGTTACAAGCCTTTTTCATATTATCTTAGATTTTAAATGTTCTCACTATAAAGAAATTATAAGTATATGAGGTGCTGGATATGTTGATTAGCCCAGTTTTATCATTCTACAATATATACATGTATTGAAACATCACATTTTAATGAAAATATACAACTATTACTTGTCAATGAAAAATAAAATAAAACTTTTAAAGATAATTTTATGGAGTAAATAGGACACTTTGATGAGAAATACAAGATTTGAGAGGTTGAGATATAATCATTATTATACATTAAAATATAATGTAATGGTTTAGAGCTAGCTTTGGAATAAGTCAGCTTGGGTTTAAGCCTGTTTCACTTTCCTAGTCTTTAAACTGTATAAGTTTAAACTGTATAAGTTGGCACGACTATAAGGATTAAATAAAATAATGTATATGAAATGCTAAAAAAAAATATGTTAAATGCTAAATTATCAGGTCAGTGTATGTAAGTCTCTTCAAAGATTATACTCCCCAGCACCATGAGTTTGTAGGTACGTAATTACTGCTTTTAGCTCAGGGTAATGTAGGGGCTGGCTGTCTTTGGCACTATATTATTTTTTAATAACAGCTATATTGAGATATATTTCACATATGATACATTTCACCTTTGAAAGTGCACAGTTGAGTTGTGCAACCATCATCATTATCTGACTTCAAAACTCTTTCGTCATCTCCAAAAGAAGCTATGTTCCCATACACAGTCACTCCCCATTCTCCCTTTCCCCACCCCTCTGCAACCACTAAGCTACCTTATGTTTCTGTGGATTTGCCTAGTTTGGACATTTCATATGAGTGGAATGGCTTTTTTAACTGGCTTTTTTTTTTTTTTGACTTAGCGTAATGTTTTTAAGGTTCATCCATGTTGTAAAGTGGCAGCCATATGGCCAGATAACATGTGATTGTATGGATATATGCCACATTTTGTTTATTCATTAATCAGTAGATGGATATTTGAGTTGATTTCACATTTTGTCTATGATAAATAATACTACTATGAACATGAATGGACAGGTTTTTGTGTGGATATATGCTTTCAGTTCTCCCGGGTCTATACATAGGAGTGGAATCTCTGGGTCATATAGTAACTCTATATTTAATATTTTGAGGAGCTGCCAAACTGTTTTTCAAAGTGCCTATACCATTTTACAGTCCCATTAGCAATGTATGAGGGTTTCATTTTCTCCACATTCTCACCAACACTTGCTATTGTCAGCTTTTCTATTATAGCTATCTTAATGGATGTGAAGTGATATCTCACTGTGATTTTCATTTGCATTTTCTTAGTGACTAATGATGTTGAGCATGTCTTCATGTTCTTGTTTCCGTTTGTGTATCTTCTTTGAAGAAATGTCTGTTCAAATCCTTTGCCCATCTTTTAAATTTTATTTCTTAGAACATTTATAGATGTATAGAAAAATTACAAAGATAGTGCAGAGACTTCCCGTAAATACCACACCCAGTTTCCCCTATTATTAACGTCTTGCATTTGGCTGGTATATTTGTTATAATTAATGAATCAATATGAATACATTATTATTAACTGTATACTTATTCATATTGCCTTAGATTTTTACTAATCTTGTTTTTTTCTTCTGCCCCAGGATCCTATCTAGGATACCATATTACATTTTATTTGTTATGTCTCCCTAGGATCCTCTTGGCTGTGACAGTTTCTCAGACTTTCCTTGTTTTTGATGACCTTGATGGTTTTGAGGTGAATTGATCAGATATTTTTTATAAGATATCCCTCTATTGTGATTTGCCAGAGGTCTTTCTCATGATAAGACTAGGGCTAAGGCCATAGAGGTGGAGTGCCATTTTCATCACATCATATCATATCAAAAATATATACTATCAACATGACATCACTGTTGATGCTGGCCTTGATCACCTGGCTGAGGTAGTATTTATCAGGTTTCTGCACTGTAAAGAGACTACCCAATCCTTCCATACTGTACTCTTTGGAAGGAAGTCACTATGAGCAGTTCACACTTAAGAAGTAGAGGGTTGGGCTGGATGCAGTGGCTCACACCTATAATCCCTTAACTTTGAGAGGCCAAGGCAGGCAAGTGGTTTGAGACCAGCCTGGGCAACATGGCGAAAAATTTGGCTGGGCATGGTGGCACACGCCTGTCGTCCCAGCTACTTGGGAGGCTGAGGTGGGAGGATCCGTTGAGCCTGGGAGGTGGAGGTTGCAGTAAGCCAACGTCGTACTATGATCGCACCACTGCGCTCCAGCCTGGGCAACAGAGTGAGAACCTGTCTCAAAAAAAAAAAGGAAATAGTGGGTTATACTCTACCTCCTTGAGGGTGGAGTATCTGCATAAATTATTTGAAATTCTTTTTCACAGAACATATGTCTCTCTTCATTATTTAATCATTTGTTTATATCAGTTTGTACTCATGGATATTTATTTTATACTTGGGATTATAATCCAATTTGACTTTTTCTTATTTCTTAAATTATTCTAGTTAGGCCATTGGGAGCTGTTTCAATTGGCTCCCATGTCTCTGTGGCATTCTCTCATCCTGATGTTTTGGAGTTTTGTTTGTTTGTTTAGCAAGTTCTTAAGATGCTCCAGGCTCATCTTGCACATTTCCTGCCCCAATTCTAGAATGAGTCATTTTTCCAGGGAACCCTGGTTTATTTTATTGGTAAATGGTGTTAGAAACCAAGATTTGGTCACTAGGTGTGCTCACTGCTACTAGTTTTTTTTCAGCAAACAGAAGTAGGAAATATGGAAATGCATGGTAACCTGTGTAGATACACATATCTATAAATATTCCTATATGTAACCATCTGTATATTTGGCTAAGGTTGAGTTTGTATCAAAGTCTCCAACTTAAATCTATTACCACAAGGATTTTTCTAGCCTTTTCCCCTTTCTTGTCTGTAAACTCCCATTCCAGCAGTGAGAAATTTGGCTCCTACCATCCACCAACCATGTGCTTAACTGTCCAATTTCAGTATATATGTATAGGAGTTTCTGAATTGTTAGTCCATATTTCTAAATAGGATACAGCTTTGCCAACAAACTGTATGTTAAGATTCATCCTTGTCTTTTCAAGGCTTGATAGCTCATTCATTTTTATCTCTGAATAATATCCTATTATGGATATACAACAATTTGGTTACCCATTCACCCATTGTTATGGTCTGAATGTTTATGTTCCTCAAAATTCATATGTTGAAATCCGAACCCTCAGGGTGATGATATTAGGAAGTGGGGCCTTTGGGAGCTGATTAGGTCATGACACAGGGCCCTTACGATGGGATTAGTGCTCTTATAAAAGAGACCTCAGAAAGATCCCTCACTCCTTTCTCCACTTGAGATTACAGTGAAAGGACAGCCCTCATCAGACACCAGATCTGCCAGGCTTTGATCTGGGACTTTCCAGCCCACAGAACTGTGAGAAATATATTTCTGTCGTTTATCAGCCACCCAGCTTGTGGTATTTTGCTATAGCAGATTGGACGGACTAAGACATCTATTAAAAGACATCTGGGTTGCTTCCAGTTTGGGGCATTATGAGTAAAGCTGCTATAAACATTTGTATGCAGGTTTTTATGTTGACGTATGTTTTCAACTCAATCGAATAAATACCTGGGAGAAAAACTGCCGAATTACATGATTCTGTTTGTCAGGACTCTACAGAGAAGTAAGGCCAATAGGAGGTATAAATATATACATATATAATACATATATGTATATACACATATGTAATACATATACATATATAATGCAAATACTTATGCATTTCCACATATACATATATACATACATTTACATATATAATAAAGAGATTTGGCTGGCTCACTCAATTGTGGAGACTGGCTCCCAGGATCTGCAGGATGAATTGGAAAGCTGGAGACCCAGGAGAGCTAATGATTTAGTTCTAGTCTGAGTCTAAAGGGTGGGAACCAGGAGAGCTGATGGTGTAATTTTGGTCTGAAGGCTGGCAAACTAGAGACCCAGGAAGAGCCAATGTTTCAATTCAAGTCCAAAGGCAGAAAACGTCAATGTCCCAATTCAAAAACTGTCAGACAGGAAGAATTCTAACTTGGGGGAGGGTCAGCCTCTTTGTTCAATTCAGGCCTTCAGTTGATTGATGAAGCCTGCCACATTAGGGAGGGCGATCGGCTTTACTCAGACTACTGATTTAAATGTTAATTTAATCCCAAAATATCCAGAAAAATGTTTGGCAAAATATCTGGGCACTCCATGGCCCAATCAAGCTGACATATAAAATTAACCATCATATATGGTAAGACTATGTTTAACTTTGTAAGGAACTGCCAAACTGTGTCATCTTCACCAGCATTTGATATTGTCAATGTTTTGAATTTTAGCCATTCTAATAGATGTATATTGCATTTTACTATTTTAATTTTCAATTGCTTAAAAACAAATGATATTGAGCACCTTTTCATATGCTTATTTTCCATCTGTGTATATTATTTTATGAGGTCTCTAGTCATATATTTTGCCCCATATACAAATCTTTTCTCTCTTTCTGTGCACTGTCTTTTCACTTTCATGATGATGTCCTTTGAAGTGCCAAAGGTTTTACTTTTCAGGAAGCCCAATATGAGTGTTATTTTCTTTTGTCACTTGTACTTTTGATGTCATATATAAAAAATGGTTTTCTAATCCATATTTTCTTCTAATAGTTTTATGGTTTTAGCTTTTATATTTAGGTCTGTGATCTGGTTTGAGTTAGTTTTTGTATGTGGCTTGAGGTAGGGGTCTAACTTCATTCTTTTGCAATGCAGGTTTCCACTTATCCCAACACCATTTGTTGAAAAAACTATTCTTTCTTCATTGAATTGTCCTGACACCCTTATCAACAATCAGTTGACCATAAATGTAAGGGTTTGTTTAGAGACTCTCAATTTTGTTTCATGGATTTATATGTCTACTCACAGCAGTGTCCACTGTCTTGATTGCTGCAGCTTTGAAGTAAGTTTCAAAATTAGGAAGTATGAATTCTTCAACTTTGTTCTGCTTTTTCAAACTTGTTTGGGCTATTCTGGGTCTCTTGTGTTTCATGTGAATTTTAGCCTTAGAAATATTTTAATCTTTGAAATCTGTCTATTATTTCTGTTTTTCTCTTATATCCCCCACCCTGCAACCCCAGGTCATGTTCGTTTGTATTTATTCCTGCCCTTTCATTTGAACGTACCTGTGCCTCTTTTTCAGGGCTGTTAATTTTCAGCAGTTAATTAATCTTGCTGAAAGTATCAGCTGATTAAGCCTAGGCCTTGCAGAGGTTTTAACTGGGGAGGGTAAGTTTATAGTGATCTTTTGTTTTTTCCCTTCTCACTTCTCCTTCTCTGTTTAATTGACTAGATTTGTAGCCTTCCACCTACTCCACTATTGTCTGAATCCAATCTCTTTGTACATTTCTACAGATAACCACTTCCCTGAAATATGCTGCTGAAATTACATTTACATTTTCAAAAGCCTCCATATAATAGAGCAGATTAATCATCCAAAGTACAGTTATAATCATATTATTTTTCCTGCTTAAAACATATGGAACATGGATGAATCTAAAAACCATGTTGAGCGAAAGCAGCTAGAAACAAGAGCACATGTTATATGATAGCATTGTTATGAAGTTCAAGAACAGACAAAACTCATCTATAGGAATGAAATTCAGAACCTCGGTTGCCACTGGAGAATGGGAGGGGAGCAGATTTGAATGAGGCAAGAAGGAATTTTCTAGAGTGATAGAAATGTTCTATATCTTGATTGGAGCTACATGGTAACAGACATTTGTCACAGCTCATCAAACTGGACACTGAAGATCTGTGCATTTTTCTGTTTGGAATTATACCTCCATTTTTTTTAGGTTGAAAATAAAAAAATGTTGGTTGCTAACCATTGCCTTCAGCTCAAATTCCCTAACTTGTTCATTCAGGGGTCTTTGAAAATCTGAGACCTAGATACCTTTCCAAGTGTCTCTTGTTATTTCGCTTCTATGCCCTGTGTTCCAGAAAAATGAGATTTTCTTTCTCACACGTGTTCCATATTTTTCCACTTCTGTGTTTTCTTTCACTTTTCTTTAGTTAGGAATGTCTTCCCATCTCCCATTGCCAATCACCAAGTGTCAAAATGATCTTCCTTCAAGTATCATATCAGAGGTCACCCTCCTTCTCTCAAACACCTGTCCTGATAGCTTTTGTGTTTCTTTTATGGGACTCTTGACTTTCTCCTAGTTTTATTGTAATTATCTATGTTGCTTTGTTTATAGTGCTCACAATGTGCCAAGCACTGTTTATGAACATCTGATTCCCACTTCAGTTACATTAAAGGCAAGACTTACATCTGCTTCATTTCTGTCTCCCACAGGACCTAGATAAGCATTGATTAAATGGATGGATGGATGAATGGATGAATAGATTGATGGACTGGAAGGTGTGGGGCAATGGGAAGGGAATATTGGTGAAAGAAAGCCATTTCAACATCTTTCAAAAACTCTAAAATAGCCTACATCCTACTTGTAAGGCTAGGATAAAAGGTGTAATGAACTAGACAAAATATGGTAGGAGGTGAGTATAACTCTGGTGGTTGTCAGCCAGGTCCTGAGCTTATAGACATATCTATGCAAATCTGAAAAGCATGACAACCCCTAGAATGATTCTTAAACAATTTCATGCAATCTGTTAAGTCATTTCCCCTGCTACAGCCCTTTAACTGCTGGGAGTTTTGTGATGTCCTCATCTGGCAGTGCCTTTAGACTTTGGCCTCAGGCAGAATTCCTGACCAGACATCTGCCGCATTCACATACCCAGAGGCAGTACTCAGTTCGTTTTGCTAACAGGGTAAACAAACTCCCCTTGACTGGAGGGAGTGACTTACAGTGTTCAGGGCATACGCTGGGGCTGAAGCAGCAAAGCGCCAGCAGTTATGCAGTTATTGTACTTGAAAGCCTGGCTCAGGCTTCAGAGATGCAAGCTTTCAGGAGGAGCTCTGTGCATTACCAGTCATGGGAATCTGTGTGTGAATGCATTAGACATCACCTGACATTGGCGAAGCTTCTGTATGAAACCTACCAATCTAACACCAACATCTCCCTACCTCTCTTTAAAAAGAAAAAAAAATACGTAGGAGTACTGGGACAGTGGCAGGAAGTTTTGGGGGTTTTTTGGTTTTTGTTTTGAGACAAGGTCTTGCTCTGCCACCCAGGCTAGAGTGCAGTGGTATAATCACAGCTCACTGCAGCCTCGACCTCCCTGGCTCAAGCAATCCTCCCACCTTAGCCTCCCGAGTAGCTGGGACTACAGGCATGCACTGTCAGGCCTTTTTTTTTTTTTTTTTTTTTGTAGAGAGGGGATTTCACCATGTTGCCCAGGCTGCTCTTGAACTCCTGGGCTCGAGTGATCCTCCTGCCTTGGCCTCTCACAGTACTGGAAATACAGGTGTGAGCCGCCAGCTAGCCAGCAGGAAGCTTTAAGCCCTTAAAAAGCAAGTGTAGCTAAAGACCATTTGAGGGGAAAGGGAACATTTGTAGTTTTTAGCTTTGGCTTATGAAGATTTCAATCACAAGATTCTTCCCTGAGATTTTACACATTGTCAGGACAAGCCAGTCCGTAGGGATGAAAGGGCTTCCCCACCCTTCCCTACCATATGTAGTCTATTTAAGGTGAAGCGGGAGGCCTTGATGGCCAAAGGAGTAATGTTTTTAGCTTTATTCTTTCCCTCTCCAAATAGACCACCTTAGCAGATGGAGGGGAAAACCCAACTAGAGAAACTGTTTTTGTTAGAAATACTTAAGCCTAATTTAATCAACAAAGGAGGTGCATTTACTGAAGATAGGAGAGAGAAAACAATGAGCCTTTCCACTCTGCATCCCCATGACATGTCTAATATAAATAGAATCTCTAAGACCAGCAAAAAGATAGAAGAGTTTACATTTGTTAAAATGTTGGCTCCACTTGGCCGGGCCTGGTGGCTCACACCTGTAATCCCAGCATTTTGGGAGGCTGAGGTGGGTGGATCACCTGAGGTTAGGAGTTCAAGACCAGCCTGGCCAGTGTGGTGAAACCTCGTCTCTACTAAAAATACAAAAATGAGCCAGTCATGGTGGCAGGCACCTGTAATCCCAGCTACTCGGGAAGCTGAAGCAGAATTGCTTGAACCCGGGAGGTGGAGGTTCCAGTGAGATGAGATCGTGCCATTGCACCCCAGCCTGGGGGACAAGAGCGAGACTTTGTCTCAAAAAAAAAAAAAAAAAAAAAGTTGGCCCCACCTAACAAAAGAGTACTTTTTAATCCTCTCATGTTGTGAAATGATTTAGGGATAATGAAAATCTGAACAGAACTTTAAAAAAAAGACAATAAAACCAAAGCCCATAAAGTACATACTTTATGCTTACAGTGTTGTTTGCAAAGTAAAGCTCCCAATGGAGACTTTTGCCCTCTTCTTTTCCTGCATCATTTCTTAGTTCAGGCTACTATAATAGAATATCATAGACTGGAAGGCTGGGAAGTCCAAGATCTGGGTGCTGTCAGATTCTGTGTCTGGTGAGGGTCCCCTTCCTGGTTTGCAGATAGCGGTCTTTTAGTTGTATCCTTGCATGGCAGAGAATACAGAGAAAAGAAGTGTGGTCCATTGTGTCTTTTCTTACAAAGGCACTGATTCCATCATGAAGGCGCCACTCTCATGACCTAAATACTTCCCAAAGGGCCCATCTCTTTGGGCCCACCTCAACCATCACATTGAGGGTTGGGATTTCAACATATGAATTTTGGGGGTAACACAAAATAATGAAGGCTTCATTATAGCAGAGGGCTCTGTAGGAGCTCTAGGCTATGCTAAAATTGTCTTCTGACTTGGGTACCGTCAACCTCTATGGAGTTCTAATTCATTGTGTATGCTTTTTATAAACTAATATAAGTCAAGCCACCTGGCTCCTCTTTGGTCTACATAGCTGTATTTCGGCAGGCTGTAATAATTATTTTCTTAAAAAACAGTCTTTTTTTCTATCTCAAAAAAAAAAACAATTTTTTTATAGCTCCTCGTTAAACAGATTTTTAGGTTAGGCCACAGCCATGAACATCCTGCTGTTGGGACATTTGTAAAAAAGGTATACAGTAGCCCCCTCTTCTCTGTGGGGAATACATTCCAAGACCTCTAGTGGATGCCTGAAACTGCAGGTAGTACTGAACCCTATATACACTGTTTTACCCTATTCATAAATACCTATAGTAAGATTTAATTTATAAATTAGGAACAGTAAAAGATTAATAATAATAGAACAATTATAACAGCATACTGTAATAAAAATTATGTGAATGTGGTCTTTCTGTCTCTTAAAATATCTTATTGTGGCTGGGCACAGTGGCTTATGCCTGTAATCCCAGCACTTTGGGAGGCCAAGGCAGGCAGATCATAAGGTCAGGAGTTCGAGACCAGCCTGGCCACTATGGTGAAACCCTGTCTCTACTAAAACTACAAAAATTAGCCGGATGTGGTGGCACATGCCTGTAGTCCCAGCTACTCAGCAGGGTGAGGCAGAAGAATCGCTTGAACCTGGGAGGCAGAGGTTGCAATGAGCCGACATGGTGCCACTACACTCCATCCTCCAGCTTGGGCAACAGAGCGAGACTCCATCTCAAAAAAAAAAAAAAAAAATCTTACTGTACTGTATTACTGTATTCACCCTTCTTGTGATGATGTGAGTTGATAAAATACCTACGTGATATGATGAAGCGAGGTGAGTAACGTAGGCATTGTGATATAGCCACAGATTATCATTGCCCTTTTGGCCATACATCAGAATGGTGATCATCTGCTTTGACTGATCTTGGATCATGGAGTCATGATGATGGTTGGATGTCAAGAATAGATCATATAAATGACTAACATGGTGGTAGAGCCTACAGCACAGTACAGTGGACAAAGGGAAGACTCATTTGCCAGGTGAGATGGTGCAGGTCAGCACAGAGTTTCATCATGCTGCTCAGAATGACATGCCATGTAAAACCTATGGATTATTTCTGGAACTTTCCATTTAATAATTTCAGACCATAGTTGATGACATGGATAAGTTGGGGGGACTATTGTATACATCATTTTTTCTCTTTGTACTTGGGCTTCTAGCTGATATCTTTATAAATCATACAGCATCTTTCATCCCCTTGTACTTTGTATATTACTCAGGTGATCTGTAAATGTGTTATTATTTTAAAAATGTAATTCATAATTACATAGACAAGAAATAAAAGTTCTTCACTTCTGTTGCCCACATCTTCTTTAAACTTATGCTCCTCACCAGTGATAACAAGTATTCTCAATTTCACATCTGTTCTTTCAGACCTTTTCTTAATCTTTCCATCATATTTGCACATTTAGAGATCCACGGCCCGTTTGCTCGTTAATATGTGTTTTAGAATCAGTTTATCCAATTTCATGGAAAAATTACATGGGACTTTGGAATTGAACTGAATTTATAGATTAATTTGGAGATAACTGATATCTTTATGATACTAAGGCTTCAATTCTTATCAAGGAGCAGAGCTCTCTAAAACCCTTCAATAAAAGTTTATAATTTTCTACACAATAGTTTTGCACATCTTTCATTATATTTATTCCTAGATAGTTTGTATGTTGTATTATTTTAGTTTACATTTATAACAGTTTGTTAGTGATATACAGAAGTGAAATTGCTTTTTTTTTTTTTTTTTTGAGACAGAGTTTCGCTCTTGTTGCCCAGGCTGCAGTGCAGTGGCATGATCTCGGCTCACTGCAACCTCTGCCTCCTGGGTTCAAGCGATTCTCCTGCCTCTGCCTCCCGAGTAGCTGGGATTATAGGCACCCACCACCACGCCCAGCTAATTGTGTACTTTTAATAAAGACGGGGTTTCTCCATGTTGGTCAGGCTGGTCTCGAACTCCTGACCTCAGGTGATCCACCCACCTTGGCCTCCCAAAGTGCTGGGATTACAGGCATGAGCCACCACGCCCAGCCTGAAATTGCTTTTTTAATGTTGTTCTTATCCAGCATAATTGCTAAATCTCTATGAATTCTATCTATATGTCTATAGATGCTCTTGAGTTTACTTTGCAGCTAATCATAATGTCTGAATATTTATGGTTTTGACTGCCTCTTAATTTCATTATTTCTACCTTTAATTCCTTTTATCTTACCTGCCTTTAGTTGAGTAAAAGTAGTGATAATGGGCATCCTTGTCCTGTTCTTGATTTTAACATGTCACTCTAAACTGGGATGTTTACTGTAAGTTTTTGATAAATGTCTTTTATTAAGCTAAGATAATGAGTAGTCACTTCGAATGAGTATTTAATGAAGGAGCATGTAGTTGTTCCCCTTTAATTCTTTTGTATGGTGAATTGCTTTAGTATATTTTGTAATGTTAAACCATTTATATATTTCTTGGAAATCCTATTTATATTTATACATTTTTGCATTGTTGGATATTTCCTTGTTGGATAATTCATATATAGTGGAATTGGGAGCTAGACTTAAGGGCTAAGGTAACTGGTGGCTGGATGATTCTGTGATTTATTTTCAAGGATTCTCTGATTTATATAAGAAATTGGGAAGGACATGTATGTGATAACTAGAGAAAGAAAACTAAAACTTTAAAACATTAAACGACCAATCCAACATCACACATGGACTCATGTGGAGTGGTTGTACTTACCACTTACTAGTGTATGAACCCAGTGTTCCTCTGTGCAATGGAGATTATAATGGTCTCGGTCTCATGAAGTTGCTAGAGATCAAAAGCAACATTGCTTGTAAAGTGCTTTGCACAATGCCTAGCACATGGTGGAAAACTCATTCATGTATTCATTTATTCTTTCAACAAATAATTGTACACCTGCCATGTGTTCTAAGAGCTGGGGACATAGCATAAAATAAGAAGAGGTCTTTCTTTTCATGAAGCCTTTATTCTAGTAGCAAGGAACAGACAATAAATCATACAGAAGAAAATGGAAGGCCAGGTGCAGTGGTTCATGCCTGTAATCCCTGCACTTCAGAAGGCTGAAGTGGGAAGATTGCTTGAGCCCAGGAGTTCAAGACCAGCCTAGGCAACATAATGAGAGCCCGTCTCTCTAAAAAAAATTTAAAAATTATCTGGGTGTGGTGGCACATGCCTGTAGTTCTAACTACTCCAGGAGTCTAAGGTGGGAGGATCACAATCACACCACTGCACTCCAGCCTGGGTGGCAGAGTGAGACCCTGTCTCAAAATAAAAACAAAAATAATTTAAAAAGGAAAGAAGAAAGAAGGAAGAAAGAAGAAAGAAGAAGAAAACTACATCAGTGACAGGATTCAGGATTCTAAAATGGAAGTGGCATAACCTGGTTTATATTTTAAAGACATCATTCTGGTGCTCAGTGTAGAAAAGGATACAGAAGGCCAACATAGAAGCACTGGAAGCAGCTAGGAGGTTGTTATGATGTTCCAGACAAGAAACAAGAAGAATTATCTCTGAGAAATATGATCAGGGTTGGCCATGGGAAGAGAGGTATTTCTGTAATGTTTGGATTTTTTTTTTTTTTTTTTTTTTTTTTTTACAATAAGCACATCACTCGTATAATTTAAAAAAATACGTGTGTGGGAGAAAATAGTGGCTTGGTGTAAGGTGGCATGCAGGCTTAGAGAGAAACGAATAGGTTTGGAATATATTTTGAGGCATAATCAATGAGATTTACTGATGAATTAGAGGTATTGGTGAGTGTTAGGGTTTTTTAAAACTTTTATAGCTATTTGTGGCTACTGTAGATAAATGGTTTGGGGAAAAGAGAACAATTCAGGACACCTAGCTTTATGGTTCAAACATCTGGGTCATGCTATTGACTGAAATGAGGATGTTTAAGGAAGGAACAGATTTTTTTCCCCCAAGTGGGAATGAAAGTTGATTTTCAGGAAAAATTAACCACCATTATTCTGTTGATATTTGTCAAGTAAAACAGTGTCGTAACAATTTTACAAAATAAGTAAAAAACATTTCTGTATGTGGTTATTTTTTATAGCCATTCCCAAGAATGTTATTTGAAAAAATCTTTTTCCTCCATAGAATTGTAAATCAATTTACAAAAACACAGGCAGAGCAACCTTTCCAGCATCCAGGCAGACCTGATACTCCGTATTTACTTTCTTTAGTAGTTCTTCTGATATTGGCCAACCAAATCTCACTTTTGAAGGAAAATGTTCTTTGACTTAAACACAGAACACTGTTCAGTAGCTCTTTGATTAGATTATGCATAAAAATTATGTGTATGCCACTCACTGGAGATTAAGTAATTAAGACGCTCTTAATATTGCTGGGGAAACATTACAACCCTCATTATTTTAATGGACTGGTGGACTCCAGGGACTTGCCAACAGGATGCAATATCTTGCATTCCAAGTTAGCAAAATACACAATTTTGACTGGCAACCTAAATTTGTAAGCTTTTGATGAGCTGTGTAGAAATAAGTCATCTCAGGTCAATTCTTAGAGGAAGGAATATTCTTAAAATAATAATAATACTTTGTATAATGGTGGCTTTGTTGTTAGTGCTACTCAGGCATTAAGGACTCTGCAGTCAGGGAGTGAGTGGTCTTTTCATCTCTGCTTTGAGAGGGGTCCCCAAGGCCCTAAGGCACTCTCAGGGCAACAGCACAGATGTCTCTGCCTTCTGTGAGATTGTCTTTTAGTAGCCTTGCTATGGATGACTAATGGGTCTGTACAAACAACATAATTGCACTGCAGTGTTTGCACTGGAAATGCAAAAAGACAAATATTTTCTTTTGTTAAATGTATATTTCATCATGTTTCAAAAATATCCTTAGCTAGCTTATTTTAAAAAAAAAAAAAGTGGTCAATATGACCTGCTCTACAATCATGAGTTACAATTCTTGTTTCATCTTAATAAATCTCTAGTTAATTATTTAAGGCTGTCATCTTAGCAGTAAGTCCAGTATCTCCCTCCATGGGTTCAGCCCTCCTTCTCCTGAGTTGTCAAAAAGACAGTGAAATAAATATGACATTTTAGGTTCTCCAATCCCAAAGCCTATCCCAAATTTTATACTCAGTGGAGAGAGCCCTGATCCAATCAGTCCAATAGTGCTGTTGCTTCTTGCATCTACCAGTGTTGCCTCCTGGCCCTCCAGAGTTTGGTGATGAAGCTAGTCTATTCTGTAAGGGACCTCCATGACCCATTTCTCTGGGGAGTAAGTTGTGGCTGTTGAAGAGAGGTGATACTATTGCCTTTTCTTAGACCATTTTGTGTTGCTATAATAGAATACCTGAGACTGGGTAATTTATAAAGAACAAAGACTTACAGGTTTGGAGCCTAGGAAGTCCAAGGTCAAGGGGCCTGCATCTGGTAAAGGCCTTCTTTCTGTGTTATCCCCTGGCAGAAGGCAGAAGGGCAAGAGAGAGGAAGGGGGCCAAACTCATCCCTTTATCAGAATCCCACTCCCAAGATAATATCACTAATCTATTCACATAATTACCTCTTTAAGGTCCCACCTGTCAGCAGTGTTGCATTGGGGATTAGGTTCCAACACATGAACTTTGGGGAATATATTCAAATCGTAGCACCCCTCAATTCCACATTCAATCAAATATTTTTATAAAGCAACTATTCTGTGCTAGGCACTGTTCAGCATATGAGGGACATTCCCAAGAATTAAGAATGAAACAGACAAACTTGTGTATATAACATATATACTATTGGGGATCCCAATCAACAAGTACCCAAATTTATGTAAGATCGTGAAAAGAAAGATGCTACCAACTGAATTATGACAAGCTGTCTACTGGAAATTGATTCTGATTTCAAATATGTTAAATCATTTAAAAAGATAGAAGGAAAGAAAGAAGAAGAAAAAAAAGAAAAAAAATAAGGTAAGGTGGGTTATCCCCAAAACAAACTCTGAGATGAGCATTTGAGTGCAAGTAATTTTTTTTGGAGGCACCAACAGGGGAGTGGGTATGTGAGACAAAAAAATAAAGAAAGCCAGTCAGGGCGAAATAATGAAAGGTAACCACTGTGGGCAACTGGTAACCAATCCTACTGCAAGCTTCGGGAGGTGGTTTAGAATGTGTCTCAATATTGTCCCACCCAAGTGGTTAAGGCAGCTGGGATATTTATATACAAACTGCCATTGGTCATTGACTGAGGCATCAACTCAGCCAATGTGTCAGCTCCTAGTTCTTCAGGCCTATCCTCGCACCTAGGCTGAGCACTCCAGGAAAACCCAATGAGTAAAGAGTCACAGATACTTACAGAAAAGGAAGCCATCACTGTTCCCAGAAGGATGAGTCCCAAGGGGATCCCAGAGGACCACTGATAATGTCTATCACCATGAGCATCTTAGGATGGTTGAACAGTGAGTTTAGATGATAAATAAACACCAGAGTAAGGTTATGGAGGTGAAAGCAGGAACGCCATTTCAGAGAGTATAGAGGGAACATTTGAGAAAGTGACATTTGAGCAGAAACCTGAATGTTGAGGATTGAAGCATAGGTATATCTGAGGGAAGGCTCTCCAGTGGAAGGAATAGCTGGTGTAAAGGCCCTGAGACAGGAGAGAATTTGATAGATTCAGGGAACTAAAGGAGCCATTTTGGGTGAAGCATGATCACCGATGTGAGAAAAGGTAGGGAATGCCTTTGATCACATAGAAAAGAACCCAATCATGTAGAACTTCTTAGCCATGACAAGGAATTCAGATTTTATTTTGGATATTATGTGATGCTATTAGAGGGTTTTGAACAGTATGTATAATCTGTTTCTGTTTTAAATGATCACTGTGACCTCGGTATAGGGATAAGGGTGGAAACAAGGAGATGGGTCAGAGACTATTGTGCTTTAAAGCAGGGAAATAGAAATATCACAGTAAGAAACGTCATATTGTGAGGGGGAGTGCTTCCTATTTATTCAAAAGTGGTATCAAACCATTAATAATGTTCTTTTTAATAATAAAAAGATAAAATACACATTATAGTAAATAAGATCTAAAAATAGGTGGGCTCCTTGACTAAGAACAAGATTTAAGAGTTCATAACTAAGCCAGGCATGGTGGCTTACGCCTGTAATCCCAGCACTTTGGGAGGCTGAGGTGGGCGGATCACAAGGTCAGGAGATCAAGACCTTCCTGGCTAACACGGTGAAACCCCGTCTCTACTAAAAATACAAAAAATTAGCAGGGCGTGGTGGCAGGCGCCTGTAGTCCCAGCTGCTCGGGAGGCTGAGGCAGGAGAATGGTGTGAACCCAGGATGTGGAGCTTGCAGTGAGCCGGGATCATGCCACTGCACTCCAGCCTGGGTGACAAAGTGAGACTCCGTCTTCAAAAAAAAAAAAAGTTCATAACTACACAAATTTAAAGAGCAGTAACAAGAATAGTGACTTAAATAAGTGAAGTCAAAACTGCTGAGAGGCTCAGAGCAGTAATAACAATACAACCAACCTAAAACTTGGCAAACCAGTGCTCTCTTTGGTCAGTTTCTAGGCTGTAGTCACACTCTATTACTCATCAGCCCAATTGTGAAATCCTTGGAAAAATAATGTCGATCATACTTAGGTTTTTGTACATAGAGATTTTACACAGCGCATCACATAGCAAAACTTCCCTAAATCCTGTCTTGCCAATACATTCCCCCCCATCCTGATAGCTCATACATTCCTTGGCTGCCCCTAAAGACTTTCCTTCCTTTTTTTTTTTTTTTTCCTGAGATGGAGTCTCACTCTGTCACCCAGGCTAGAGTGCAGTGGCACGATCTCGTCTCACTGCGACCTCCATTTCCTGGGTTTTCCAGTGATTCTCCTGCCTCAGCCTCCCGAGTGGCTGGGACTACAGGGCCCAGCTATTTTTTGTATTTTTAGTGGAGATAAAGTTTCACCATATTGGCCAGGCTAGTCTCGAACTCCTGACCTCCAGTGATCCACTTGCCTCGGCCTCCCAAAGTGTTGGAATTATAGGCATGAGCTGCTATGCCCGGCCCCAATTCTTATTTTCTGCAAACTCTGCCTCAAAAATCAAGCCCAGGGAGCCTTTCCCCCTCATTTAATACCCTAGTAACTTTTTAAATGCTATTTTTGCCTTTGATCCTCTCCTGCAGCACACTGTTCCCTAAAATACTCCTTTTATCCTGTCAGTCCTCTAAATAAGATCTTTCTGAAGCTCCTGTTCCCTGCCCAAGGATAACAGCCAATCTCCTTAGTTGGCAGATAAGGCTTATTTCTGACTCCTCCCTCACAACCCCCAGGCTCAGCCTAACAGAACTTGTCAAGCTCTGAACATACCTTGTTGTTACCTACTCTGGGTCTTTGCCCTGGCTCTGCCCCTCCTTTGAAATTTTTCACTGTGTCTCCCACACATATATTCACTCACTCACACACACATGCATGCACATCTCTACCCACAAGAAAATCACATCTTAAATCTCTCTTTTTCTCAAATTTATTCCCTGCCCAGCAAAGGAGATACGACACATCACAAAGTAGCACAGTTACATGTATTACGTAGACATTTATTCATTTTTT
Source organism: Pan paniscus (assembly GCF_029289425.2). Taxonomy (NCBI): domain Eukaryota; kingdom Metazoa; phylum Chordata; class Mammalia; order Primates; family Hominidae; genus Pan; species Pan paniscus. The sequence goes on along the minus strand of NC_073255.2, from coordinate 145,194,280 downwards.
GAGTGCCTACTTCTTACCTGCGTATTTGGGGCACAAAGATGAATACAGAATGCTGTTCCTAGCCTCAAGGAGCTCCATCCTGTGGGACAGATGAATGTATAAATATACCCTCCTAGAACATGGTGAGTGCAGTGATTGGGATGTGCACAGAGTATGGGGGTGGAGAGGAGGCGGGTTTAGGCAGAGTAAATAAAGCAGGGCAGGGCTAAGGTGGAGGGGTTCAATTCACTGGCTGGGGAACAGAGTCTGAGCTCAACCAAAGACAGGTCTCAGGACCAAGGAGAGCACTTTGTGTAGCCAGCCTTCAGGCATTCCTCACATTTTTTGGAAGCTGCTCAAAACATTCTGCAAGGCCCTCATAGGCAAAAGATTCTCACTTAAAGGAACCCCTCATCAGGCATATCCTGGATCCCTTTGAGTTAGGAAAATACAACTTCCACTCCTGAATTGCAGGGTTTAGGGATTATTAGTTAAGGAATATATACATCCTTAGAAGGATTTTTTTGGGGATCAAATCCTCAGGGGATGGTTCTCATTCTGAATTTGAAATGGAATCCAGGACTTTATTTTATTGGGATTTTCTTTCTCTGCTTTTGAGGGATTGGAGCCTAGGTAAATTCTGATTAGCCTAGACAGAGTTTATCTCCATAGCTTCTTTTACTGCTCACCTGGCCCCTGTGATGTTATTTATGAATGCCTTACTTCCTTGAGATACATTGTAAATTTCTACAGCAGCACAGTCTAACAGAAATATAAGCCGGGCGCGGTGGCTCACGCCTATAATCCCAGCACTTTGGGAGGCCGAGGCGGGTGGATCACAAGGTCAGGAGATCGAGACCATCCTGGCTAACACGGTGAAATCCCATCTCTATAAAAATACAAAAAATTAGCCAGGCATGGTGGCAGGCGCCTGTAGTCCCAGCTACTTGGGAGGCTGAGGCAGGAGAGTGGCATGAACCCGGGAGGCAGTGCTTGCAGTGAGCCGAGATTGCACCACTGCACTCCAGCCTGGGCGACAGAGCAACAGTCTGTCTCAAAAAAAAAAAAAAAACAGAAATATAATATGAGTCACATATGTAATTTTAAATTTTCTAGTAGATATATTTTTAAACAGTAAAAAGAAATAGGTGAAATTAATTTTAATGTTTATTGTTTAACCCAATAAATCTAAAGTGTTATTTAAACATATGATGAATATTAAACAATTAATGAGGTAGCTCATATTCTGCTTTTTTCCTACTAAATCTTCAAAATCCAAACATGTATGTACTCATACAGTTTCAATACAGACCAGCCACATTTCACGGGCTTAATTGCCACCTGTGGTTAGTGATTACTGGATTGGACAGCATGCTCTAGATGTTAGAGAGTCTGTCTGTACCCTGGCTCCAGGTTTTCTGCCACTTAATCTTCCCAAATCTCATGCATATTGGCCAGAAAAATACCGTCACTGTAAGAGGTGACATTAAACCCAGCACTTTTTGTCCTCTATTTACAATAGAGTAGGAGGTAGGAGAAAAGAATGTTTAAGTCTCAAAATAAACCTGTATATTATTATTTTCTTAAATTAGCCTAATGGAATTAACCAGCTAATTAACCATGTAGTGAGTAGAAATATGGAGTAATGCATGATGACAGAATAGCCTATGCAGAAGTGTTTAATAACGAAGATGGCTAATACTGGATAATATACTTCAACGTGCAAAAACATTTTAACATGTAAAAAAGCATGGTTTTTTTTACATGTTAAAATGTAAAAAGGGAGGAAAAAGAGCCCTGGAAATCAGGAGACTCAAATAATTTTAGTCTTGCCAGTAGTTAAATTTCAATTCTTAAACAAGAAAATTAATCTGTCTAGCCCAAAGTTTCGTCATCCGTAAAATAACGGATTGGATGTGATATCTCAAAATTCCTCCCACTCCTCCTAAATTGTGTTGACACTGCCTCTTAAGTAAATCCCACAGTCATTGTCTCCTCGCCACCCCCACTGCCTGCCTTGAAGCCTGCATAATTTCTTACCTGAACTACCACAGCTAGTCTCCGTAGCAACTTCTCAAATCTGTCCCCCACACAGCCATCGAAGAAACCTTTCTAAATAAAAATTGGATCATCTCATGCTTAATGCCCATCAGAGGCTCCTACAGCCCACAGCAGTTGGCATGGCTTGCTTTTATCTGCTCCCTGCCATCGACTCCTGGGCTCCCCCACAGACACCCATTGTTCTAGGCCTGCTAGACTTGCGCAGCTTGCAGGATATGACATAGCTTTTGGACTGCCTTAATTCACTCAGGCTGCTGTAGCAAAGTGCTATTGACTGGGTGGCTTAAACAATAGAAACTTATTTCTCACAGTTTTGGAAGGTAGGGAGTCCAAGACCAAGATGTCAGCTGGTGGGGTTCCTGGTGAAGGCCCTGTTCCTGGTTTGCAGATGGCCAGCTTGCTGTATCCTCATATGGTGGAGAGCTCACCTCTGTCATGTCTTTTCTTACATGGCCATTAATCCCATCATGAAGACTCCACCCTCATGACCTAGTTATGTCCCAAAGGCTGCTCCTCTGAATACTATCACATTGAAGATTAGGGTTTCACTATATGAATGTGGGGGGAGGACACAAAGAGTTCATAGCAAGATTTTGAGGATATTTAGATCAATCTCAAGGTAGAAGTTGCTCTTATAAACACTATTTTGTAATGATATGCCTGCCATTTTTGAACAGCTTTAATATTTAGATAGGTTTTCCTTATTTCTAGACAAAACACTTCCCATGGGATTTTGGGAACTTACTGCCAGATTTGATATTTGTAATTACCTAGACAATCATCTTACTGAATAACTGAGGAACCTTTCTGGGTTGAGTAACTTGCCAGCATTACACAGTTCACTAAGGTTCAAAGATGAACCTGGAACCCAGACTTTCTGTTCTCATTCCAGGCCTCTTTTATGTCCATATATAATATACACAGTAAAACCATCAATTTTCCTATTTGAATTCACTTCATCATTCCACTATTTCTTTATAAAATATTGAATTTATCAGGGACCCACATTCTTTATCCTCTGTTCATCAGATCCTGCTAATTTGTTTCAGTAAAACTTCCACAGATTGAGTTGAATCCTATTCTATTGATAGAGTCAGAAGCAAGCCTTCCTTCTTATCTTCTCCCTCCCCCTTATCCTTGACTTCATATAATGAAAGGCAGCAAGAATGATGCCCTAATTTCTAAAATGTATTTTTGTTTGGAAATAAGGTTAGGACATTATTGCCCATACTAGGCAATTGTCTCTATGTACTTTTTTTCTCAACTATGAAGTAAGAAATATAAGCTAAATAATTCCTGTGGTTTCTCCCACTATAAAATTTCTATCTATACCCAATAGCTCCTAAAATGGTACATTTCATGTAATGGTCATTTAATAAATACTTAGGGAATTGGTATTTAATGGGACAGAATGTCAGTATGGAGTATAAACAGTTCATTGAACTTTATTATTAATTGCTCACTTTGGGAGAGTAGTACGTGCTATTACTCTTCATAGCAGCAAAAAATGAGTTATGGAAATATTAGACGTGTTAACCAGTTTTTCATTTTGGTTTGGTTTTTGCAGGGGTTTTTTTTCAGTTGCAAGATTTAATAGAGTGAAAACAGAGCTCCCATGCAAAAGGAGGGGACCCGAAGAGCATAGCCATTGTCAGCTCGAATGCCTGGGTTTATATCCCGATCATTGTCCCTCCCACTGTGCTCTCAGGCGATAGATGATTGGCTATTTCTTTACCTCCTATTTTTGCCTAATTAGCATTTTAGTGAGCTCTCTTTACTACCTGATTGGTCGGGTGTGAGGTAAGTTGCAAGCCCCGTGTTTAAAGGTGGTTGCAGTCACCTTCCCAGCTAGGCTTAGGGATTCTTAGTTGGCCTAGGAAATCCAGCTAGTCCTGTCTCTCAGTACCCCCTCTCAACAGGAAAACCCAAATGCTGTTGGGGAGGTTGGCCAATGACCGCTCCAACTGCTTCCTGCTGAATTGGGGCATAGTAGGGGTGGTGCAGTTGAGATTTCCTCAGGAGGGGTGCCTTTGGTGTCATTAACATCAGAGCATGGGCTAGCAGGCCGGTCCAGGGGTCCATGGTAGATCTTAGTCATGGACTGCCTCTGGGGATCCATTTGAAGAACGATGTGTAGTTTTACAGCTTTGATTCTGGAACAGACAAACTTAACAAGGAGGTTAAAGATACAGGGATTGAAATGTATGGTGTGTAGTGTAGGGGATTATTTCATTGGCACACTTTACAGGCCCTGACTATATCTGCTTGATAGTTTTGAAAAGGCCTGGTCTAGTAAATAATGATTTGGTCATCTAATGGGTGTTATCAATGCCTAAGTGAAAGGTTTGATGAAGGGTTTTAAGTAATTTCCATTGGTTAGCTGCAGGCAAAAGTATTTTTCCTTCTTTGGTAGCTAGCCATCCTGAGGGGAGGAAACTATGTCCTCATGAGGTTCCCCATTCTATTTCTTCTTTTGAGTACTGGGGCTTGGTTTCCCAGAGGGGATTACCACATACTAGGGGTCCTTCTATAAGCATTTCTAATGGAGGGTCCTGCCTTGCAGCTCTTTTTGCTTCAATGTCCGCTTGGCAGTTCCCTTCTATTTCCCTTTCCTTTCCTTTCTGATGACCCCAGCAGTGTAAGACTGCCACCTCTTTAGGTTTCTGTACCGCCAATAATAATCTCCTAATGGCTTCCTGATGTTTGATAGGTGTTCCCTCGGAAGTTAGGAATCCCCTTTCTCTCCATATTGCTGCATGGGCATGGAGGACTAGGTAAGCATACTTAGAGTCTGTATATATATTTACCCTTTTTCCTTCTCCTAATTCTACTGCCTGAATGAGGGCTATTAGTTCTGCCAGCTGAGCACTAGTTCCTGGAGTGAGGGGATTACTTTCAAGTATTCCATTATCACTGACAACTGCATACCCCACTTTTTGAAGCCCTTTTTCTACGAAGGAACTTCCATCAGTATACAAGTTGAGGTCGGGATCAGTCAAGGGAACCTCTAAAAGGTCCCCTTGAGTGGTGTAGGTTTGAACAATTACTTGTTGACAGTTATGTTCTATCTTTTCTTCATTGTCTAGAAGAAATGTGGCTGGGTTAAGAGTTGCACAAGTGCACAGTCGCAGCACTGGTCCTTCAAGCAGTAGAGCCTGATATTTAAGTAAATGGTTGTCTGACAGCCACAAGTCTCCTTTAGCAGTGAGTATGCCATTCACATCATGAGATGTCCACACAGTAAGATCTCTTTCCTGTATTACTTTAACTGCTTCAGATACTAAGACTGCTACTGCCGCCACTACCTGTAAACAATGAGGCCAACCCTTTGCCACTACATCAGTTTCCTTACTCAGGTATGCCATGGGTTGCAGGCTTGTCCCTTGGACCTGTGTAAGGACTCCTAGAGCTATTTCTGTTTTTTCTGTGACATATAAAGGAAAGTCTTGCCCCGTTGGCAAGCTTATTAACACTGGGGCTTGGGTTAGGGCCTTCATTAGGGCCTGGAAAGCCGCTTCTGCTTCAGGTATCCATCTTACTAAATGGGTATTGGCTTTCTGAGTTTCCTAAATTAGTGTATATAATGGCCTAGCTATTTCGCCGTACCTGGGAATCGATATTCGGCAGAAGCCTGGTATGCCAAGGAACCCTCTTAGTTGCTTTAGGGTTTTGGGATGAGGATAAGCCAGTATGGGCTGGATACATTCCTCACTGAGGGCCCTGGTGCCTTTGGATAATTTTAGCCCTAAGTATTTAGCCTGTTCTGAGCAGGGTTGAGCTTTGGTTTGGAAACCTTGTAGCCACAGGTGGCAAGGAAATTTAAGAGTGCTCGGGTGGCTTGATGGCACAAGGTTTCTGAACGGGCAGCTGAAAGTAAATCATTCACTTACTGAAGGACAAGAGTGTCCAGGTATGAGAACTGGCTCAAGTCTTGGGCTAATGTCTGGCCAAATAGATGGGGGCTATCCCTGAACCCTTGGGGTAAAACAGTCCAGGTGAGTTGAGACGTTGGGTTTGAAGGATCTTCAAAGGCAAAAAAAGAATCGAGAGTCAGGATGTACAGGGATGCAGAAAAAGGCATCCTTAAGGTCCAGGATTATAAACCACTCTGCTTCCTATGGTATTTGGGAAAGCAGAGTATAAGGGTTAGGTACAGCTGGGTATAGAGGGACAACGGCCTCACTGATAATCCTGAGATCTTGCACTAACCTCCACTGTCCATTGGGTTTCTGGACTCCTAGAATTGGAGTATTGGAGGGACTATTGAATGGTTTTACTAAGCCTTGGGCTTTTAGGTCCTTAATTTTATTGAGTCTTTGTTGGGCCTCGGGTCTAAGGGGGTACCGCCTTTGGTAGGGAAAGGGGACAGAATCCTTTAGTTTAATTTGAACAGGATGGGCATTTTTTGCTCATCCATATTGTCCTTCTGTTGCCCAGACTTCAGGATTAATTCCTTCCTCAAGCAAGGGACCACAAACGGTTGTTCCTTCTCCTATGTTCAGGTGTATAATGGCCCCTGCTTTTGCTAGAATGTCTCTCCCTAACAAGGGAGTGGGGCTTTCAGGCATAATTAGAAAAGCATGTGAAAGAGTAAAGTTCCCCAGTCACAACTTAGTGGCTGGGAGAAGTATCAAGTGACTGGCTGTCCTAGGACCCCTCGGATAGTGACAGATGTGGAAGACAGTTGTCCGGGACAGGAGAGTAAGACTGAGAAGGCCGAGCCAGTGTCCAGGAAACAGTTAACCTCCTGGCCCTCAATGGTCAAGCATACCCGGGGCTCTGTGAGGGTGATGGGTTGGGCTGGCGCTTGCCCCAGGCACCCTCAGTCCTGCTGCCGGATCATCTGGTTAGTGGCTTCTGACTCAGAGGACCTTTGTCCCCTGGGGCAGTGGGCCTTCCATTGATTCCTTTGACATAAGGGGCATGGATGAGGGGGTGGCTTATTAGTATTTGGACAGTCTTTTTAAAGTGTCCTTGTAGACCACACTGGAAGCAAGCCCTATTAGGCATTGGATTTGCCCAGCCTTTCCGTGTTCCAGAGCCTCCAAAGTCTGCTTGCCTGAGGGCCATAACTAAAGCGGTAGCCTTTTTAAAATCCCATTTGTCTTGTTCTGCCTGCTTCTCCTTATCTCTATTATGAAAAACCAAGGTTGCTAAGTTCAATAGGGTTTCTAAGTTTTTGAAGTTTTTTCTGATGTCTGTAGCTGACTGAGTGATAAACTTATCCTTTAAGATTAGTTGGCCTTCAATAGAGTCAGGTGACAGAGAGGTATGCTTTCTCAATGCCTCCCTTAGTCTCTCCAGAAAGGCGGTAGGATTTTCTTCCTTACCCTGTGTTATAGTGGACATCATTGAATAATTCATGGGCTTTTTCCTAGTTTTCCTTAGTCCTTCTAGCATGCAAGTTAGCAAATGTCTGCAGCACCAATCTCCGTGTTCTGATTCTGTGTCCCAGTGAGGGTCTACACTGGGAACTTCCTGCTGGCCTGTGGGCAATCGTTCTCTTTCCTCTGTTGTCATCCTGTCATTGACCTGACTGAGATACCAGAGATCGCCAAACTCTCGGGCTGCAGTTATGGTGGCACTTCTCTCATTTGGGGTTAGTGTCTGATTTAGCAGTAACATTACATGTCTCCATGTCAGATCAAAGGATTGTCCTAACCCTTGTAAAACATCAATATAGCCATCAGGGTTATCTGAGAATTTACCTAGGTCTATTTTAATTTGCTTCAAGTCTGAGAGAGAAAAAGGTACATGCGCTCTGGCTGGGCCAAATTCTCCTCCTCCCACTGCTTGGAGGGGGCATAAACGGGGAATATTGGCACTCTTTGGTTCATTATTTACCCCTTTGTCTATCTCCTTTTGGACCATTTGGGTTGAAGGGGGTTGCTTATTAGTTGGAGAAGGAGTCAGGGGGATGCCGGGGTAGGGAGGTAGACTCTGAGAGCTTCCTGTAGGGCATAAATCACACTTTTTACATAATTGCGAGTTGTCTCTTAATGAAAAGAAAGTTTGTACATATGGCACTTCACTCCATTTGCCTTCTTTTCTACAAAAGAGGTCTAGCTGTAAGATAGTGTTATAATTTATACTTCCCTCAGGAGGCCAGGTTTCTCCCCCTTGAAGAGGATATTGTGGCCAGGAGGTAATGCAGAAGAATATAAGTCGTTTCTTTCTTAGAGTCTGAGGGTCAAATTGGTCCCAGTTGTCCAGAATACATCTTAGGGGTGTTTTTGCCTTGAGGGGGAACATTTCCCATCTGAAAAAAGAACATAGGGATGCCAGCACCTCTACTCATTTTCCGACGAGCATTAGTCGTAGAGCGTCCTCTATGGTCCTAATGCTTATTCCTTTCCAGAGTGTGTCACCACCCATGGACCTCTGCTTATTGGATTAGTTACGCTTACCAATGTAGCAGTCCTGTGCCTGTTTTCCCGCCTTTCTTAACCCAAAGAAAGGGGTTCGGACTGCTGGATTCTAGTGGTCCTTTACCAGCATGCCCAACATTGCCTTTGTGCTCAGGGGTGAGTCCTAGAGCTAGGCTGCATTCCTGAGTATTTCATGACAACCCAGCTGCCCCATCAAGATGCAGTCCCATAAACAGTTCTTAAGTAAATTCGTTTCACAGAGGGTGTAGGTAACCTTTTGAGTCAGGATTGAGATAATCTTTTTGATTCTAGAAGTACTTTAAGGCTTGGCTGAGTGCAAACAGCTCGCAGGTTTGAGGAGACCAATTATTAGGCAATTTTTCTAACTCTGCTTCCACAAGAGTCTCCCTATCAATTACTGAATACCCACTGTGATTTTTTTCTCATTCACCTGGGAGGAACCATCTATCATCCTGTACTGAAGGGAGTTCCTCCTAGGTCTGGTCAGACCTTTGTATGGTAATTAAGATTTAAATCTCCTGTTAGGAAATCTTCTGGGTTAAGGGAATTATCAGTGATTAGTGTTAAATTACCTTTTTCTAACAAAATAACCCCATACTTTAAGATTTTTGAGTTAGTAAGCTACCTTTTTGCTTTTTTGACTTAGAATAATTCTGAACTGGTGAGGTGTGCTCACAATGAGGTTTCCTCTAAAAGTTACTTTTCTACTTTATTCTGTTAGCAAAGCAGTTGCCGCTACAGATTGAATGCATTTGGGCCATCTGCGGGTTACTGGGTTAAGGATTTTTTATAGGAAAGCTATGGGTTGTCAGCGGTCTCAGTGTTTTCAGGCTACACCCTTGTTTACACTGAGAACAAGGTAGTATTAGAGTGTTACAGGGTCATGGAGAAGACCTTCAATTATCAAGTATAGGTTTTTTAAATTTACCCTGGCTTTTAAAGGAATAGGGCACACTTTTTTTTTCTACTATTTCTTTTTCTTTCTTTCTCTCTTTGACTCCCTCTTTGTCTCTCTGCCTCTTTCTCCTCTCTGTGTCTCTCTCCTCTCTGTGTCTCTCTACTGTCTCTCTCTCTGTCTCTCCGTCTCTCTGTGTCTCACTCTGTCTCTCTCTCTCTCTTTCCTCTCTTAGCCATTTACAAACTTGGGGCCCTGGCAAGGGTGGTGGGGAATGGGTCCCACATAACTGCCCATGTCGAGAGCTGTATACCTAAATCGGTAGGGACATCAGGGACAAGACTCCCTGGGTTTAGAGCCTAGATGCCTAAGGATACAGTGTAGAGCTTCCTTATATCCCTTTGGAGATACAACTTGCTAGAGGAAATGAAAGTCTGAACCATTAGCACCTAGGAGGCAGGGATCAGAGGAAGTAGATTCAGAGGTAAGGAGAATTTTGGGGCTACCCTTTTAAGAAAGTCATGGTTAGGACCCAGGAGGTATGGGTCAGAAGGAAAGGTAGGGGCACATGCATGGGTGACTGTTGAGTAGAGACTTCTGGCTGCGCCATGATCTCAACCGGCTACTGCCGGGAATTTGGGACAACAGCTTTCTGCCTCTAGTCGGCCCCTGGCTTCCCCAGGAAAATTGAAAGTGGAAGCTGGCTCCAGGCAGACCAACATTCCCAACCCAGAAGGGTTGGGGGTTGTTAGAAAGCCCTTCCCCAGATAGCCTCACACCTGAGTCTTAAGTCCGGAGGCCACGCTAATCGTTTTTAACCGGCCGACAGGTGCCCGGTATTTTCCTCCAATTCTAAGGAAGGATAGGACAGAATAGCAAGTGAAAGTGGTCCAATATTACCGCTTTGGAGGTCCCTTCGTGGTCGCTAAATGTTACTGGGTTGCGGGGAGGTCCTTGCTCCCAGAGCTCCCAAGATGGTGGCGGGCGGCTTCCAAGATGGTGGCAGGCCACTTCCCAGATGGTGGCAGGCTGCTTCCAAGATGGTGGCAAGCCTCGTGTTCTCTGACCTAGGGTTCTTGGCCTCACAGATTCCAAGGAATGGAATCTTGGGCCTTGCGATGAGTGTTATAGCTCTATTAAAAGCCGTGGGTCATGGAAGAGAACTGTGGAACCCAGTGACTAGTGTTCAGCTCAATTAGGATGAACCTGGGCACTTAGCCATGCAGGAACAATGGCAAGCCTTTAGCCCGATTGGGAGTGGCAATGGGCCCCTTGCTGGATCAGGAGCACAGCAGACACCCTGCCAGATCCAGCGGGATGGAAGTCAGCAGTGGGTCTGCAACGGTGGCAAACAGCAGTGGTGGATGGCGAGCAAAAGCTCAGCTCAAGCCGTAACAAACATGGACCAGAAGAGTGTGCAGTTGCAAGATTTAATAGAGTGAAAACAGAGCTCCTATACAAAGGGAGGGGACCCAAAGAGGGTAGCTGTGGTTTTTTTTTTTTTTTTTTTTTCTGAGATGAAGTCTCATTTTGTCACCCAGGCTGGAGTGCAGTGGCACAGTCTCAGCTCACTGCAACCTCCGCCTCCCAGGTTCAAGCGATTCTCCCACCTTACCTACCTGAGTAGCTGGGATTACAGGTGTGGGTCCCCAGCCCAGCTAATTTTTCTGTTTTTAGTAGAGATGGGGTTTCACCATGTTGGCCAGCTGGTCTTGAATTCCTGGCCTCAAGTGATTCATCCTCCTCAGCCTCCTAAAGTGCTGGGATTACAGGCATAAACCACCATGCCAGGCTGTGTTAACCAGTTTTTCACTATAATGCAAAATACATTTATTTTTACTATTACTTGCTCTTATCAATAACTTATTGGAAGAACTCTTAAGAATTTTCTATCTTATCTAGTTATCTTAATTAAAATTATCTTTTAATTCAAAAAGGATCTATTTAACTGTAGTTATTTACTTGTAATTATTTATTGTTATTACTTAAGAGATATGAAAGTTATATTTTACCTAAAAATAATTTTTACATTCAGTTGTTTACATGAATTTTACAATGTGTGTGGAAAATTTTTGAAATGTGTGAGGATGAAGAGAGAGCTTAGGTTTAGTAGATCTCTATAGAATTAGGTTGGGTTTCCTCAGATAAAATCTTTTAGAACATTTTAAAGTTTCTAGTGAACCCTAGAAGAATCTGGAAAACTATATTCTTGGCTGGCACAATACTGAGGGTAGTGAAAGAAAATCAGGAGAACCTTTTAACTTTTAACATATTCGTAATCAATACCCATGATTTAAAAAAATTCATAATGTTGTTTGAAAGGCAAGTCGTTTTAGTTGTTAATTCCTACAGATAATGTTAAATCAGCTAATCGCTCTGGTTTTCATTCTTTTAAAAAATTTCTGTGCTTTTTATCATTTTATTTTTGTAAACACTGCTTCCATTCTTCTGGGTGCATACAAATGGATGCAAACATACCGAATAACAGAAGCTCTATCAGAAAAAGCATCAAATTGGATTAGACAGCCGGGAAGGGGCACTGGACTTGTAGAAGAAGCTTAAGGTCCTGTCCTGGATTTGCCTGCCTCAGTTATGTAAATGAGTTGGATGGTATTAGACAACCTCTTAAATATGAGTAATTATAGAAAATAAGGTCAGCAAAATCCTGAATTAGAAGAAAGGTCACTTGAATGAAGCAGGGGTCATGGACAACTAACAATTTATATAGACCAGAATAAAATGGGGCTCTGGACGTCCATTTATGTGTAAGGTCATTTCAAATCAAATAGGAGAGAGGCATTTTCAGAAGTAGTGTCTTGTTTTAAAGATAGGTAATTGAAAATATTCTTTTGTTCTTTATAGTAATCCCCATCAATGGTAGTGCTTTCTTCTGACTGTGGAAAATAGAAATAGAGGGGAAAAAAGAATTAAGCAACAGAGGGAAACAGTAGATAGTTAATAGAGTGATGGATCTGTCCTATGTGTGAGCTAGAATCTCTCCCAGGAATGTAATTTGAGATACGAGAGGACACTGTTCAGTTTATAGCAACAGTAAGATTTCTGTGGTTCAGCTGGAGGAAAAATACATCTGAAAGCCAATAAAAAGCATTTTTCACTTCAGTACCCTGGAATTAGCTCTAAGGACATATGTCTTTGGGGACTTCTGTGTGAGATTAGCAGGTAGGCATTTTCTGCATCTAAGGAATAGAAGAGAGATCAAAATAGTTGAATCTGAGATCTCCCAAGCATTCTTCAAATTACTCTCCTTTAGTTGGCAGCCAGCCAGCCAGCCACTTGTCTTTGCAGTGAAAACTGAAAAAAAAAAAAAAAAAAAAAAAAAAGGTGGAACAGATCCACAGGACATGAACCAGCCAGGTGAGGAATTGGAAGGGAAGTTTCCACTCTCTTATCTTCTCTTTATTTTTTATTTTATGAGGAATAATATAGGGAATCTGTTATGTGTTCTGTAAAGGAAAATACATCAGTGGCAGAAGCATTTATTGCTTTAATAAGCCTATGATTATGATTTGTGTGGCATGGTCAACATGAGATTTAATACAAATTCTTATGTGACAATATCTGTGGTTTGAAAGAGAGTGCACTAACACTACATATACTAACAAATTCCAGCTCCATAATTTTCTTGCTCTGTGGCTTGAGGCAAGTTACTTCTCTGACCTTCAGTGTCCTCTTCTGTAAAATGGCAATAGTAGTTGGAAATATATCAGTGTTATTATAAAGATTGTTAATTAATGGATGTAAATATGCCTAAAACAGTGATAGAAGGGTTCAACAAATGCTACTTTTTATTACATAACCCTGTCTTAATATAATATAAAGAGCAAAATGGCCAACATTTCCTGTTTCCTAATTTGTCTCTTTAGTTCTCATTTCTCATCTTATCTAAAATATTAGATATATCAGGGCATACCATTTTATTACTGCTTGACTACTAGATACTATTTTATTTCTATTTGTAAATCATCTGAAGAAATCAAGTGGGAGGGTGATGTTTGGTAGCCTGTTCCCTCCTTGGTGTGTCTGGTTACTCACAGGCACACGCTGTCCAGTGGGCCATGCCCCCATGTTGGCTTTCTCATCTCAGGTGGGACTGTGATCTGATGGCCATGTTCCTCAGCTAAATTGTCATGGGGCAAATGGACTTGGATCTCGTTGTTGAAGAAAGAGAGGGATTTGAACAGAGGGAGAGGAGTGAGGAACACATTCAAAGAACAGTGTCTGCAAACAGAGAAAACAGGTGGAATGGGCCTGGTGTGTTAGGGGTAGGTACCATAGACCTGTTTAGCTGGAACAGTCTAAGACCCATGGAAGATCAATTTCGGAGTCATAGGTAGGGGATGGATTGTAAAGGATTTTGAATAAGAGACCAAAGATTTTATTCTATAGGCAATGGAAATCTAACCTGTGGGTAATAGATGCTAATTGGTGTTTGGGAAGATTATCATGTCTTACATCTATTGAACTGTTTGAAATATTTAAGGTAATTTCCAGTTCTGCAGCATGTAAAGGTGATCACATACACTTCTGGTTGTGCTAGAAATAACAATGCAACCATTTAAAAAATAATGTGTAATGGCACATCCATAAACATGTTTCTACTTCTATTTTTTAAGGAAAATGTTCAAAAATTCTTGATGTTGTGACAAAAATTATGGCACAGCATTTCAGTGGAATATTGTGTGTTCACTTGAAATTACAATTCTGAATATTGTTAGCAATATGAAAAATATTTGTGACATAATGTTGACTTCAAAAATTAAAAATTTAAGATTGCAACTTTGTTGAAATTACGGACACACACACAGAGACACACACATTCAAACAAGAACTGTAAGGAAAGCCTGATACAATAGAGATGGGGGTTTTGTGAAGAATGTTATTATTTCCCATAGTGTTGTCTAAGGAAAAGAAAGATGAGTGACTAGTAGGATGAATTGTAGCAGAAGGAGTAAAGTCAGTTAAAAGAGTTGCATTGATCTTTTAGGAACTCTTAACTTGGGTTGTTGAACTTTCTATTGTATGAACAATAGGTGTTTAGGGGTTTCTGAATTTCTTGGGTTAGGGTTCTATATCTTTTAACAGATTCTAACCTAATGCTCAGACTATTAAAAAATATATCGGAGTGCCTGGTTTTTAACATGTCCCCAAAACATCATTGTAACAACTGTTATAAAAGACAATTTGTTAAATTTTTTTCTAAGAACAGGTGATAGATTTTACAGTTTAGAAAATATTTGAAAATATCTGATTAAAAAGATCTCTTCCAGCTAGGGTGATTTTGGTGAGTTTTGTTAAAATAGAATTATCAAGCCTTTTTCTATTTTAGTTTTACAAATGAATTCCTTCTCCATTATTCAAATATGGTGCTAGATGTCAGCAGTGAAGTTATTTAAAAAATAAACTTATATGTAGTATATTCTTATATAGAGATATTCTGGAGAGAATGATTCCAGAAAGGGTGCACGTGTGTGTGCGTGTGTGTGTTTAAATATATGATGAGAAAGAGGTAGGAAAAATTACCTCAGTACTTGAACACACTTCAGTAATGTGTGGTTGTTTGGGAGATTATTGCTATAGCAATGGAAACTTCCAGAAAATGGTAATAAGCGTTGTTTTACAACTAGTGATATAAATGGAAATTATTTGCTCTGGGAACACTGATCGTATTTCTGTTAAGTGATTTGGACATTACTTGAGCTGGGCAGTCCCAAGGAAGTAGTTAGGTTGAATCATATAAAATTGCTGGTATTTGACCTTTTTTGATCTACAAAACAGCAATTGCATAGATTTGATCCTTTTATGTTTTACAACCTCCTTTTTTTCTCTTCTTATTTCTATCTCTTGTTACATCCTTCCAAATTTCAGTTATTATTACATTGTCTATTCTGTTCTTTGAATTGCCTGATACATTTTCATGTATACAAAGATAATTCTCACTGACTTTAAAAGCGATGCAATTAGACATATGTTTTGAATAAGATGTGTGTTGTATTGACACACCCCATGTCTACATTGTCTTGATATGTACATTAGTAGCCATAAAGAGGCGCTATATAAAGTGTTGTAAATATATAGTGTATGATACATTCTGATTAGTTTTAGTATTCTTGTTAAAGGCATCCAGTGTTTGACTACTTTCATTCACAGGGATTCTTTTTTTAAGGAATCATTCTTAGTTGTCACAATACCACAGTTCTTTTGTAAAAGCAGTGGTTTGGAAAACCCATATGTACTCTATACAAGGAGGGACATGAGTGGTAAGGAGATGGTGATTAAAGGGAAGAGAAGCAGTGAGCCGAGAATTAATGAATGTGAGATTACTGTCTTCACAAAAAAGCAAATTTCATTCTTGGTGTTTTGATAGTGCCCAGATACAGAAAGTAACCCAGTCTCTACTATTCTCTTGAAATATTGAAAAATATACCAATTTGCATCAAGAACATTTTTTCAGTCATTCTCCTTAACTCAGCATCATGATGCCTTTCTAGAATTTTGGCATTTTGCCTATCAGTAAATTATGAAAAAGCAATAGGATGTCAGTCTGCTGTGCCATCAAATTATCTGTGGGGTTCCTGGGTCTCTGTAGAGTATTTACAGAAACAGATGACTCCTGTGGCACTTTCATCAAATGATGTGACACTTAACTTGTCTCCACTATGCAGATCTGCAGTGTTGAGAAACACACTCTTTGATGCCTGGTGAGCTTCTTGGTATAGCATAGCATTTCAGGAGAGAGGAAAGAAACACTTGGTTAATTCATTTTTCCCACTTAGTTTATGGGCTACTTTAACAAAAACTTTACCTCATGTTCAGCCAGGTAATTGACACTCTTTTTACTTCCTGTAGAAGAATTTCAAAAGAAAAGCATCCATCATTTCTGTGCTAGGAGAACTTATAAAGACATTGCAGAAAAAAACTGGCAATGAACGTGAACTTGGGCCATTATAAAGGCCTGCTAAATAATGTCAAAAATAAAGATCATGGAGGTAAACGAGTAGCTCCAAGTAGAACTCTTGCATTCTGGATGAAGTCCTGAAAGAATCATCTACACATCTTTTCATTCATAGATGGTGTCTGTTTTATTTCTATTTATTTAAAAGAAATACTTACATAGCATCTGCTATGTGCCAGACACTGATGTAAGTAATTTATGAATATTAATTCATTTAATCCTCATAATAGCCTTCCAAAGAAGGTACTATATTATCCTGATTTTACATATAAGGAAACTGAGGCACAAGGGCAAATATACCACACATGCATTATGGTGTTTAGAACTATAACATTTGCATAGTAAGTACTTTATTAAAAGCCGAAAATTTCTGATTATATCTATTTTTTTTTTTAAGTTTAGAGACAGGGTCTCACTCTGTTGCCCAGGATGGAGTACAGTGGTGCAGTCACAGTTCACTGCAGCCTTGACCTTCTGGGCTCAAGGGATCCTCCTACCTCAGCTTCCTGAGTAACTGGGACTATTACAGGTGTGCACCACTACACCCAGCTAATTTTCTTTTTTATATAGAGACGAGGTCTCACTATGTTGCCCAGGCTGGTCTTGGACCCCTGGGGTCAAGCGATCTTTCTGCCTCGGCCTCCCAAAGTATTGGGATTATAGGCACAAGCCATTACGCCCAGCCTGCATCTACTTTGATCGAAATTTTGATATATATATTTTTAGGTTTAAATGAAAAAATATTTCTGTAAAAAAGTACATCTAATATTTTTGTGTGCTTAAAATGGATACTAAGCATTATAAGGATATAATGGTTAAAATGGATACTAAGCATAACTAAGAAAATTAGTTACATTCCTGTAATGGATAGGTCTGGACAATCTGAGAGATCGAGGGAAACAGAAAGCTGCGTGTACATTTTGGTGCCACGAATCGCCTCCTCTGGCCCCCAAAATGGAACTGCCTCTTTCAGAGTGTGTTAAACCAGATGATAAAATATAATAACCTGATGAGCTTAAAATGAGATACCCCAAATTACATTTTGGAAGACAGAGCTGCTTTTGTGAAAGGAGTGATTGCTGTCAGGTCAAGACAAAGAATTAGTTCAAAGGGCCCCCTTCTGCATGGCCATCCCAGCGGTCCTGTTTTGGTGGGACGGTACCCATTCTTGTCGTAAAATGACAGATTCAATGATAGATTGTGAGGAGCCTGTTAAACCCAGTACCTCTATTTACCAAAAATTATTTTGAGTATCCCAGTGAGTAACTACTGCCACAAAGTAAAGGGCACAGTGGGAGCCAGAGTGAGAAACGGGCCTGCAGAAACATTTCGTGTTTAATGGGTCTGGGGCTGTAGTGAAGCAGTGTGCTGAAATAATTCTGATTAGGCTCAGTCAGGCAAGCTGCTTAATCAAGACTCGTCTCTCCTCCATTGAGCCCTTACTGCTCAGAGCACAATCACAGTTTAAAGCACCATTTTAAGTAGTCCTTCCACTGTTCTTGAAAATGCAACCTTTTTTCAAGTTGGTGTGTGAGCCTTTTTTATACCTGTGGGAATAGCTAACTAGGAAAAGAAAAGGTTATGTTAACATATTAATAGGAAAACATGGACAAATTCTTCTTTCCAATGGAAATGCATATTTAAATTTTATAAATGCACTTGAAAGAAATGATTGGAAAATACCAAAAGGAGTAACACTATAAATCATAGTGTCTAACCTGGTTTCTGTAATCAGTCATGTGTGTTCTATCAATGACTAGGCAGCTGATTATTTTCTGTTTTCTATCAGCTGGTACCACTAGTAACACATATACATAGCAGTAGATATGTAATCAAGAGGAAATAAGTTTAAAGGCTTTCCTCCCTATTTCTTTTATCTTTTGAAAGAATGAAAATCAGAAAATGATTTCCATTTTTCAAGTTTTTATTAGCATAAGTCAAAGCTCATTGGGACATATTAAGCAGAGAAATGGATGTGCAGAGATAGGAGCCAGTCAAGATTCTCTGATGTCTCTACTTGGTTGGGTTTCAGAGGTCATGTGATTACAGTCATTGTTGATCTCTCTGACAATACGCTTTGAAGGAGATTAGGTTACATGTTGATTGTGCTTTTGTGAAGAAGGGCATTATTCTAAGCAGGTCTTTAAGAAATGCTGAAAAGAGCTTCAAAGAAATATATTCACCCATTGTTCATGTAACAGTCACTGTAATAAATGCAGAACAGTTTTTCAGGTTTGGAAGTGAATAACCGTAATTGAAAATACAGTAAATGGACACTTTCAAAACTTGAATCATAGCTGGTGAATGACTTATAAACCTGCTTCTCTTGAAGTTTTTCCAGAGAACCTGAAAGCTTGAAAAGCAATCATTAGAAGTTTAAGCAAAATAAATGGTTAAGGATTTGTGGCGGCCTCAACAATGAGGTCCTACTGGACATAATACATTTTAGAAATACCTTCTATTACTTTTTAAAGGTCTTATCATGAAATATAATCCTAATGTATTATGCACTCTAATGAAAATACCAGCTCACTATTCATTATTTATTTGTGTACTTAGGTACCAATAGCATCTGGCTTAGAAGAAGAATAGTAAGCAACATGTTAAAATTCTTACAGCTTGGATGGGTGAATACTCATGACTGTGGGAACTAGAGAAGCCCAAGAGAGGAATGAAATTCAGAAATAAAGAAATTCAGAAATAAATAGGTAGGGGGAAAGAAAGTAAGAAAAATCGTTATAATATTTATTTTTACTGAGATCTTAAATTAACTGAATCAAATAGAGTTTCTAGGCTTCCATGAAAGAAAAATCAGAAAAGACTGTTGTGAGTCATTGGACAGCAAGTTCTACCATCTATGTGATGTAGGTTCTGAGGCTGAAATAAAGAAGCCAGTCTCAGCAGTTATTGTGTCTTGTCAAAAGGAATAAAAACCCAGATGGCCATTCTAAAATGTTATTTTGAGTTAGTACAAGATTTGAAAAGGAAGAAGAAACTATGTAACAGCTTTACAATCTCCCCCTCATAGGTGAAAATATGGCAGTTACTTTCTTGAAACAGGATTACCAAATCATAACCTATTGTGTGTTTTGCTAAATCATTTTGAGCAACCAAACAGATTTTTCTTGCTTCTAAATGGATACGAAGAAATGTTTAACCCCCATTGTATTGCCACAAAGCCAGGCTGATCACCCTGGGAGGCCTGGGAGGTCTGAGCAGCTTTGGATTGGCTGTCAGGAGCAGGACTTTAACATTTTACTGCACATGGGCCAGCCACAGCAGGGTTCAATTGCCAGTGCTTTTATCTGCAGAAATGTGCTGGGATGGGCACTTTGTTTAAAATTTCCCTTTGCTACTGGAAGGAAATGGAAAGCAGTAAGATAACTTCATTTGTAAGGTAATATCTGTGCTTGTTTATGTACTTTATGGAAAGTAATGTTTGACAGTCCAGGGACTGGTTGGTTTTTGTTCCTCCTCTCAGGTATCGTTTTAATGATTTGTTGAAAACCAAAGCCCAGATTAGAATTGTATTCCATCTATAACAGCTTGTCTGAAGCTTGATATTCTCTGTTCATTGATTTGGTTTTATTTTGTGTGCTATTGGTTAATGGAGTTTGTTTCACATAGCTTGTTTAACACTTAAAAGAGGAACTTTCGTGGAGCAACTGACAGATATGGTTTGAATATTTTTAGTAGCAAAATGTGAACATATTGTAAAGAAAAATTAAGTGCTGGTATGTTTGTTTGTCATCAGGGTACATCCACAGGGTGTGTTAAGATGTAATTTTAATGCTTTTGTCATTCTTTCTGTGGATATTTGTTTTTAATAGTCTCACAGACCATTTTCATATTACCTTAAGACAATTTTCTAGTTAGGCCTTATTCTCCCTTATTTTCTGCATGCCTGATGTTTTTGAGGATAGTATAATACTTTTTGTGTGCAAAGTGTAGCATAAACTTTACTCATGTGTCTTTTTGATTAAAAGCAGAATCTACTGTCATTCCCTCGGCACTAACTTGAGAGTTTCCCTTAGGTTTTTTGTATTGATTCTCCTGTATTCCAGAGAGTTCAGTGGTCAAGAGGATGAGAGAAGCTGGATGAAGGACACATTTTAAAAAAAATATCATAATTGGATGTGTTAGCTTTAGCTCTTGAAACATCTTCAAAGACCATCTGTAAGATTATACTCCATGCTTCTCAGTTCTTTGAACCTCATGAAATGAAACATGGTGTGATTATACCTAATGCAATTTGGTTTCAAGCTAGTATCTTGAAACCAAAGTTTTGCATCTTTAGAAACACCCCTGAAAATACTCATTATCTGACTTTTATTACAGCTGGACATGAAGCAAGTGCATTAAATACACTCTGCCGTTTTCCTAGGGCAGTTTTTCTATTTCTGTTCAGATTTTTGATGAACAATAACAAAATCTGATGAAAGTCACCAGAAAAATAACTTAGGTTTGTATATAGTGCTTTATAGTTTGCACTATTCAGTTTGATCCTCTTAACCATCCTCTGCAAAGAGAGCATGTCTTATTAGCCACATTTTAAAGATAAGTGAGATTTAGAGAGACTAGACTGAGCAGCATGCCTCAAGCTACCCAGCTAGGAATAGGCAGAGCTGAATTCCCACCCAGGCATTCGGACCAGTATCCTTTCCAAAATGCTGTGTTGGCTCCATGTGCTGGATATTTGCTTTAAAGATCAGACTGTTTGGACTAAGCCTCTTAATAGGAAGGCTCTGGCAACAGCTGGTGTTAGGTAGATTAAAAATAAAATCAAAGACTGGTTGGAAAGTGGAAATAATCAAGAGAGTGAGGGAGAAGGGAGAAAGATACCAAAATAACCAAGTGTTGTTTAAAGAAGTGAAGGATAAGGGCAGCATGATACATGGGTTTCATGATTGCCTCTTTTCTCTCCTTGAAAAAGGTTTTTATCCCTCAGGGCTGCTTTCTCTTGTCCCTGGTCTCTTTGAGAAATTTGCTATGCATCATCACCGCAGGCCACTGTGAATTATAAATAGGAATCTAGGGCACTTTCCCCAAACTTAATATCTACAGTTCATGGCCAGAAAATAAAGGATCAAATCTGTAAACCTTCCCTAGGTCTCATGTTTACTTACACAATATTGAGAATAATATGTTTCTGCTGTTGAGTTATATTCACTTGCCACGTCTTCCTTCTTTTCATTCTGAATTTTCTTGCTCTTCAAGTGACTATGCTTTTTAGTTTAATTCTACTACTTTGTTAGCCCAGTTCTCTGACTTTCCTGATTATAGTCTGATTTTCATGGTTTCTTTCCATTTTTCTCAGGAAATCTTGCTAGAGATACTATACTGTGTAATACTTAGCCTTACCCTGAAATTCAAGTGAAAATTGGAATGCTTTTCAAGCCCTGGCCCCAGTTGAAATACTTACTGCCATGCCATTGATATAAATAAGATTGTAAGAATACTCTTTTACTTGGTTCTTTCCTCAGTATTCAAAATGTCTTCATAAGTGGGAAGTTCTTATTCACATCAGTTGTCTTTGGTACCAATATACTACACAAACCAGTTCTGTTAATCTGTTACATATGATTTTTTGAATCAAAACATAGAATTAGATGTATCTTTTTATATTAACTTTGTCTTATTGAACACAAAATATGTGTATGCGTAGATTTTTACACATACATGTGCTTATTTTTAAATTAACATTTATTAGTTTTTCTGTTGAAGATTACAAAAAGAATTTAAAATAATCAGATACTCAGCACTCAGATACATCATTCTGAGTGAGGATAAAATATTCTAAAGATTTAAAGATTGACTAGTACATAAAGCTACAAAATTGTATGTAAATATCTCCCCCTCAGATTCCTTTCCCCAAGGTAAATGCTCTTATTCATCTTTTGTGTATCTTACCAGAGATACGTTCTATGCATCTAGTGGCCAAAATTGATTTTTCAAATAAAGAATTTCAAGCTAACACTTATCTGATCACTCTGTGGAATTAATTCACTAATTCAACTAATATTTACTGATGCTCTGTTTTAGGCATTGTTCTAGGCACTGGGGATATAGCATGAACAAAACAGACAAAAATTCCTGCTCTCATAAATCCTACATTCTGGCACATGAGATTAAAAAAAAAGATGAATCAATAAGACATGTAGTAAGTTAGATCATGATAAGCGTTAAGGCAAAAAATAAAGCAGAGAATGGAGGTGGGGCATCTAATGTAGGTTACCTTTTTGGACAAGGCAGCCAAAGAAGTCTCCATAGAGATGACATACAAGAAAAGCCCTGAAGATAAGGGGGAAAGCAACGTAGATACTGGGAACAACTGAAGCAACAGATTGGAACTCCAAGATCCAGGAAGAAAAAAAATCTTTTCTAAATGTCAAAAGGTAGGTTTTTTCCTAATGAGTTGCCCAAGATGAAGGAAAGAGAGGTAATTCATTTAAAGTAATAATCCCTTAATTAGAGTCATATACCACTTCATAGATAGAATGAAAGTTCTCATTCTTAATTATTCTGCAAATAAGATGACCCAAGTCATGAGTAGGTGACCCAGGTCACCTACCTAGAGAAGATGCCATGGTAATCCAAGAACTTTCTGCTTACACATTTTCTCTTCTCCATTGGTTCTGAAGTTGCCAAGAATTTTTTTTTCTAGGTTAGTTGAAAAGACTAATGTATTTTCCTTCTTTTCCCACAAGAACCATTTCCAGAATCTTCCCTTTGAGTAGTAGCCCTTGCCGCTACCTTTCTAGAGAACAAGGAATAATGCTTGAATGCAGCCACCTCCTTTCTATTTGGTGGAGGGAGGTTCCACTCCTATTGTTTTTAAGTAATCAGGGCCTCAAGGGTTAGGTTTGCCTGGTACGTGGTGTCTGATTACACCAGCCATAGCTAAAGCTAAAAAAAAAAAAAAAAAAAAAAAAGTACAGTGCCAAATATTACACAAACAGGAGTTAAAAGTCAGTGAACATTTCTTTGGTTAATATGGACATAACAGCATATGAAAGCAGGTTGACAATTTGTTTCAAAAATGGTTTTGTGCACTGCTATTGGGACTTAATTAACTTGAAATACAGATTTGTAGACGTTATTGAAAGTGGAAGCTGTTGGCCTCATCCCATTCTTCTAAACCTAATCCTGCTCCTCCTTACCACCCAGCCCCCGACTGGACAGGGAGGCTTCCACGTGGCCTTCATCCATTCTGTGATGCAGAGCCTGTTGAAGAAAAGCAGGTGTCTTTACAGAGAACTTCAATAGAATCCTGTCAAGTCATTTGTGGTTTTGGAGCATAGTTTACTTGCTGATTTGACTACACCCAAATTTGGCCTGTTTGTACCCTTTTAAACAGGGTTCAAATGCTTATCTGATGTGAAGACAAGCATTATTATTGACAGGGAGGAATCGGGAAGGAAAGGCTTTAAAGGAAAAAAGTTTGTTAGGGAATGAAGTAACTCAAATAAGAAACCACAGTTAGAGAAGAAGGGTGTGTTTAATAATTGAAAGCTGTGAAACTCTACCCATGTGGCACCCCACAGGATCATGCCACTAACCTCTGCTCTGGGCTATTGTAAGAGCCTTTTATGTGGTCTTCCTGTCTCAATCTCACTCCCCTTCAGCCTATTCTCAACACAGCCTATTCCACCCTTCAAAATGGAAGTCAGGTCATGTCACTCCCCTGCTCAGGACTCCTCCAGGGCTTCCCACTTCACTCAGTGGAAGCCAGAGGTCTCGCCCTAGATCATGTGGTGCCCCTTTCCATCTCTTACTTCATCTCCCACTGTTCTCCTGCTTGCTGCTCCTCTCAGCCACCTGGCCGCCTTGCTGTTCTAAGACAGGCAAAGAGATTCCAACCTCAGGGCCTTTGTATTTGCCCGGAACTTTCACCTTGCCTGCAAAGCCCTTTCCCAGTGGCTCTCACATTCACAGCCCTCAAATCTCTTTGGAATTACACCTTCCAAGAAGGTTTTTCCCTGACCATTGTACTTAAAATTACAGCCCCTCTTTATCTTCACACTCTGTTTTCTCACCATACTTTATTTTTTGCAACCTAAAACACAATATTTGTTTACTTATTTTAATTACTATTTATCTTCACCCACTAGAATATAAGCTATTGAGTGCAGAGATTTCTGCCTGTATTATTTACTACTGTCTCCAGCACCTAGGACAGTGCCTGGTACATACTAAGTACTCAGAAACTATTTGCCAAATAAGTTAATAACTTGTGCAAATTTAAGTGGGAAAAAGAATTTGCTTTCTCTAAGAGTAATAAAAGTCTGGGATTGCACAATAAGGATAAAATTCTTGAAAGAGATTTGGTGAATACACAGCCCACATCCACTTATAGGCATGTTTCCTGGGTGTACTGGATAGCTGATCCTGAAGGATAGGCCTTGGATGCCTTCAATGTCATGCTTAAATGCAAATGATGCTGGGAATTGCAATGGAGAATAATGAAAAAATGTGGAAATGGAATGGTGGAAATAGAAATTGGTTGCTTTGCTTCCAAAGTAACGATTTTCAAAGCAAAGGAATTGAATAGAAAATACATTAACAAAAACAGTGTCTCTGAAAATGCAAACTTCATTCACATTCTGATCTGTGCAATTTTTCAAGCTCAGTGATCCAAGGTCATAGGGCGCTTGTATTAGCATAGACCTCGCTTTGTTAATTCACCTCTGACTAAAACCCCTGAATTCCTTATTATGATAGGCCTTCCAATGACAATAAAACCAAGCTCTCATAACACCGGTAACATTTATACAGCACTTAGGCAATTCCTAAATGAATTGTCCCCAGAGACCTTGAGAAATAGGTCAGGATTATTAACCCCATTTTGTACACAGAGAGGAAGTAATTTGCTTAATGTCACTTGGTAAGCTATTTAATTCATAATTTGATTGCTTTATTTGTAATAATGGTTTGTTTAAGACAGGCTATGTTACATTAAAGATGACCTCTTTAAATGGGCAGCTTTATATTTGAACTTAACTATAGTTAGCAACCTGCAACTGATAATATTCCAGATTTCTTTTAAGATCAGTGTTTCATAACCTTAAAATGGGAGACTGATTTAGAGAACTGAGTGGTCAGAGACTCCCAAAGCCATTTTGATATTGATCAACATTAGGCCACTCTCCTCCGCTGACACTACCGAGATATCTATAATGCAGGCTTAGGTGTGATTGGGAGTCCTCCCAAGCCATAATTTAAATCCTTTTAGAATTCCCTTGCCTTTTTATGCTCAAAAAGTTTCATTTGGTTCAAAAAATCAGTGTAACTAAAACAAAATCAGTGTTTGCAGACAACTAAGAACTAGAGACAAAGTCCTCATTAGGAGGTCCCAAGTCCCAACCAATGGGGAACGTGGGATAAACATCACAGAAGCTACATCAGAGTCATATTTGGAAACCACTTTATTTTGTTTCTGTTGTGGTTCATTCCTTTTACTTTCCAGAACAGTACTATGAAAAGACTTCAAATTCAGTTCAATGAGCCTGTCAAATATTCAGGAAGTTGTGAGGAAATATAAAAGTGAGGGGACTACTTGTAAGTTCATGTCTGTATCAAGGGAAGACTAGAAAACTAGAACATCTAAAAAGAATGTTGAACCAAAAATGACTTGCCAGCTTTGAAAAAAAACGAAATGTCTAGTCTTTATCCAACTGTTTGAAAGTTTTTCAAAACTTCTTCTCATTTCATCTTTATAATGAGATTTATTTACTGCCAACAGCAACAAAAAAAGATGCACAGCCAAGTTATAATTCTAATTTTTTAAAAAAGTCTTCCTCGCCTTCCTTTTAAGGAAATGCATTCATTCTCCTTCACTGTTCTGAATCTGCTTTACTATATTTTTATGCCTGTCTTTACATCTGGTTTATTATTTTTAACACCTGCTAGAATATGAGCTACAGTTTTGATACCAACGGCCAAGTTAATTGGGCATATAAAAGTTTGTTTGAAAGAAGAATTTTACACATGAAACTTTTGAAAGATTTTGTATGCAATTATGTTAAAATTGGTCAGACCAAAGTGTAAATGGATAGAACAATAAAATTACTAGGTCTTAAATCAAATCAGATTAAACTTTAAGATCTTTGTGAGCCTCAATCTCAAAAAGTGATGGTCGTAGAGGCCTCTTTGCAAGTAGGTCTTAGTTCCCAGGACCTATAAAAACAAGGGGCCTTTGGTAGGTGGTATGGTTTGTATGTTTTGCCCCCTCTAAATCTTATTTTGAAATGTGATCCCCAATGTTGGAGGTGGGGCCCAGTGGGAGATGTTTCACTCATGGGGGTGGATCTCTCATAAATGGCTTGGTGCCCTCTTTGTGATAATGAATTACTGTGAGATCTGAGAGTCTGAGACCTACCCTACTCTCACTCACTCTCTTGCCAGGTGACACACTGGTTCCCCTTCTTGTGCCATGATTGTAAGCTTCCTGTACAGCCTACAGACCATGAGCCAAAAATAAACCTCTTTTCTTTATAAACAATCTCGGGTGTTACTTTAAAGCAATGGAAACGAACTACTAGGTTATAACACAGTAGGTTATAATAAAACATGGCTAAAGCATCCTTGGGAACGTTCTCTGGCTAAATACATTGAGTTCTTAATGTAGTGTAAGCAGAAAAATGAATTGACAGATCTTAATTGTGTAAATGACAATGTGGTTAAAAGATGAATTATGCAAATTATATGAGCCAAACCTATACAACTTTTCTGAACTTGAATGATAGTCTAGAGTTGTACTGTGTTGTTCAGGGGACAGATTAGCTCACTATGCAATTAAAAGTTTGATGTTTCCTATCCTTGTTTTTATCCAGAATATGAAATGCACAGAAATGTCTGTCATCTACTTATTGAGCATTTACGCCTGCGTAAATTCACATAGTGAACAACCTGATTGTATACAAAGCATAGAGTTTTTCTTATTACCATATATATTTTCTCTTAGCACACAGTATTATGCTGGTCTGAATTTTTTGTCCCATTCAACAGTATATATTACATTGATAATCATATTTTAAGGGAAGAAATGTTGCATGTGTGTTTGATTCTTTGTTCAAGTTCTTAGATACTAATCAAATTTGTACAACAATTAGTTAAGTTTCCTTTGTCACTTTATGTGTCAATGAAACATGCCTAAATAATCATATTTTATGAAGTTTAATATAATTTATTTAATCAAATAGTTTCACTGTTGTTTTGTTTTTTAAAATAGTCACTCTTTTTTTTTTTGACAATCTTGCTTTCTCACCCAGGCTGGAGTGTAGTGGTGTGATCTCAGCTTCATTAGTAGATTATATAATAGTACCTTAAGAGACCGTTTTGTTTTGTTTTGTTTTGTTTTGTCTAGCTCTGTCCTCCAGGCTGGAGTACAGTGGCTCACTGCTGCCTCGACCTGCCAGACTCAAGCAATCCTCGCCTCAGCTTCCCAAGTAGCTGGGACCACAGTGCATGCCACCATGCCCAGATAATTTATTTTTATTTTTATTTTTCACAGAGACAGGGTCTCCCTGTGTTGCCCAGGCTGGTCTTGAACTCCTGGACCCAAGCTATCCTCCTTGCCTTAGCCTCCCACAGTGCTCAGATTATAGGCATGAGTTACTGTTCCTGGCCCAAGAGACTATGTTTGATCAATACCAAATAATTAAAAATTGGAGTGCTGTTAATAATTTTTTATCTTATGATAAATCTTTGGTATATTAAACACTATCAAAAGTGTTTTTTTATAACTGTATAGGAATTCACTTGTAGTTCTTGCCTTCATTTTCAGTTGGTAGTTTTTAAATTGTCAGAGCAGCAAAATAAGTATTATTTGTGATCAAATCATTCCTCTTCCACCCTCAGCCTTCTTAAAATACATCAGTGGCTTCCCATTGCCCTTAGGATAAAAGGCTGAAAGAACTACAGGGCTCCACGTGGCCAGGCCTCTGTCTGCTTTGTCAGCCTCATCAGACCTGTCCCTCTTATCCCCTGCTTTTCTTCTTCTCATTTTGTGCCCAATTAAATTGTGCATTGGTATCAAAACTGTAACACATCTTTCCTTCCCCAGCTCTGTAGGACCTCAGCTCAGTCATCATTTCCTTAGAAAAGTCTGACCTTGACAAAGCCAGTTCCCATCACCACACACTCTAGGAGCACCACACACCCCTGCCTTAACAACTTTTCAAAATTGGTATTTTTAGATCCATTTCTGTGATTATTTGTTCAATATCTATCTTCTGCCATTGACCATAAGCTTCATGAGGCCAAGAAGAGACTGGTTTTCTAAGGTTCACTTCTTTGTAACCATTGTATTTCTGATGCTCAGCATAGAACTTGGCAAATCATAGGCGGTTAATAAATGTTTCGCATAACGAGGTGATAAGTAAATGCTCTATGAGGGCAGGGATTTCTTCTATTCTGTTTATTACTGCATCCTCAGTGCCCAGAACAGTGCCTGAGCCATAGTAGTTGGTCACTAAATATTTGTTGAATAAATTAATGTTTTCCTAACTTTTCAAGGACACAGAAAGTATTAATGGAGGAATTTAGGGTATACGTTGAATTTTTTTCCTACAAATATCATGTCTATTAACTTACAGAGTTGGAAGGAAGTTTATAGCCATGTTTTCCTTTTTTATTGTGGTAAAATATACATAGCACAAAATTTGAGATTTTGACAATTTTTAAGTGTACAGGTCAGTAGCATTAAGTACATTTATATTGTTGTGTGACCATTATCATATCCATCTTAGAAAATGTTTTCATCATCCCAGATTGAACCTCAATACCCATTAAACAATGACTCTTCATGTAGTTGTAGATTTATAGAACATTTTTTATTTGCCTTAGAATCTTTCTTCCCACTTGACATAGAAGTCTGATTTGTAAAATATATAAACATGAACTGCTTTTGCTTCCTGAATAGGGTTGGATGCCTCGACTTCATTTGTTTCATTCTATAGCTTGGTGGGTGGCAACATCATCTGGAGGCTGTTCCAGGGCTAGGATGCCTAGGGGAGACCAGGATTCCCAGGGCCACGCTGAAGTACGTCTGCTCACCTGTGAATGAAACCTCCTTTTCTGTATTCAGAACCAGGGGTCATCTTTGTTTCCTCCTTCTTATCACCACCTTCTCCACACACACGTATGCACTCATACACACACAGACTCACGGTCACTTTCCTGAGACTCTGAGCTGCTCAAGGATTGGAATCCTTTGTTACTTACCTAGATTCCAAGTGCTCTTCTGTGTTTGTCGACAGTGTGTTTTCCACCCTGTGGAACATTCCTGATATTACTTTGAGAAAGGGAATCTAACAGCCTCATAATGTTGTGTATTTCATTGTTTAACCATCATTATCCTACAGACATTATTTCACCATGTTGATTATTGTGTAGCCTGGGACCACATGCACCAGAACCCCCTGGGTCTGCCTATTAGAAAAGTGAATTTCTGGCCAGGTGCGGGGGCTCACACCTGTAATCCCAACACTTTGGGAGGCTGAAGTGGGCGCATCACAAGGTCAGGAGATCGAGACCATCCTGGCTAACACAGTGAAACCCCATCTCTACTAAAAATGCAAAAAATTAGCCGGGCATGGTGGCCGGTGCCTATAGTCCCAGCTACTCGGGAGGCTGAGGCAGGAGAATGGCATGAACCCTGGAAGTAGAGCTTGCAGTGAGCCAAGATCACACCACTGCACTCCAGTCTGGGTGACAGAGTGAGACTCCATCTCAAAAAAAAAAAGAAAAGGAAAAGTGAATTTCAAGGTCCCTCCTAAATCTGCAGAATCAGATTCTCACAAAAACTCTATTTTCAATCTTCCCCCTTTCCTTTTCCTTTTCCTTTCCTTTCCTTTCTTTCTTTTTTTTTTTTTTTTTTTCTGAGACTGAGTCTCCCTCTGTCACCCAGGCTAGAGTGCAATGGCGCCATCTCAACTCACTGCAACCTCTGCCTCCTGGGTTCAAGTGATTCTCCTGCCTCAGCCTCCCTAGGAGCTGGGATTACAGGTGCCCGCCACCACGTCCAACTAATTTTTGTTTTGTAGTAGAGACGGGCTTTCACCATGTTGGCCAGGCTGGTCTTGAACTCCTGACCTCAAGTGATGCACCTGCTCAACCTCCCAAAGTGCTAGGATTACAGGCGTGAGCCACCATACCCAGCCTCAGTCTTCCCCATTTTCTTAGATACGGTATTAGTTTATAGCCATCACACAGAGCCTTCTGTATTTGTTTTATGTTCAGTGAACTTGAAAAATAGTTTCTCACTATCTGCCGTATAAAATTTTTAGAACCTTCATATATTCATTGACAGTTTAACTAGACTCCTTTAAACTTTTTCTTCCCTAGGTGAAGTAAACACTATTACTTTAGCTGTTTCTACTAAGGAGTTATTTAATACCCTCTAATCAATTTTGCTCTACTGCTCTGAATACACTTATATTTTAAAATTAAATCTTCTTCCTAGATTATAGACATAGAAAAAGGACCAGTGAGGACAATATTTCATTTAAGGTTTCTATTATGTTCACAATGTGCCAACTCTATTAGATAGGCAGGGCTAGCTATTCTAACAAACCCCCAAACTAGAAACATCACACAATTAGAGTTCCCTCTCAGCTCATGTAACAGTTCACTGTTAGTGATGCAGACCATGAATTTGGAGGGAAGGATCTCTACTCTTCACCCAAGCTGACAAAGGCCATGCTATGCAACTTTTCAGGTTACACTGGCATTGACATACAGCCAGAAATGGAGAGATAGGAGGCGTGGAAAAGACACATTTTCTTTTTCAACATCTGAACAAAGAAGTCACACATATTAGCTCTCTTACACCTTGCAGTCACACCTAGACACAAGGAGAACTGGAAATACAGACCCTGGACAGGAACTTCTTCTCCACAGCCATGTCTGTCTTACATGACAGAGAGAGGGCATGACTCTTTGTTAGACAGCTAGCCATGACTGCACACTGAACTTCTAGGTTTCTCTTTTTTTTTTTTTTTTTGAGATGGAGTCTTGCTCCATTGCCCAGGCTGGAGTGCAGTGGTGTGATCTTGGCTCACTGCAAGCTCTGCCTCCTGGGTTCACACCATTGTTCTGCCTCAACCTCCTGAGTAGCTGGGACTACAGATGCCTGCCACTACACCCAGCTAATTTTTTTGTATTTTTTTTTTCTTTAGTAGAGACAGGGTTTCACCGTGTTAGCCAGGATGGTCTTGATCTCCTGACTTCGTGATCTGCCTGCCTCGGCCTCCCAAAGCACTGGGATTACAGGCATGAGCCACCGTGCCCGGCCTGAACTTTTAGGTTTCTATTTGTACTTTTATGAAACCATGAAGTATACCAAGCACGAATGTCTCAGTCTGTTTTGTGCAACAGAGTACTATAGACTAGGTAATTTATAAGGAAAATAAATGTATTTGGCTCATGGTTCTGGAGGCAGAGAAGTCCAAGTTCAAGAGGCCTGCATCTGGTGAGGGCCTTCTTGCTGCATCATCCCATAGCAGAAAACAGAAGGATGAGAAAGGGCAAGATAGACTGTACATGAAAGCAAGAGGAAGAGGGGAACAGAAGTCACTTTTATGACAAATCCACTCTTGTGAGAACAAACCTACTCCCACAATATTGACGTGAATCCATGCATGAGGGCAAAGCCCCTCATGACCTAATCACCTCTTAAAGATCCCACCTCTGAACATTGTTGTATTTGTGATTAAGTTTCCCACATATGAACTTTGTGAAGCACATTCAAACCATAGCAACTATGTACCATGGAAGGCTACATTTATGTATATGACAACATGATTTCCAGCACGCTGACAGTAAGGTGGTATATATCCAACATGTCCTCTATCAATGTAATTTGCTCACTATTGGATGTTTGCATCAGTCTACAAGTTAGCAAATGATAGTGTCACTTGAGGCAGTCAGATGCTTCTGTGAGTGATGAGTCTTCAGTCTTCAAGGACCAATGTGTTAATTTCTCTGAAAGGTAAAGCGTGATCCACATTGGTTCACCTGCAAGTTTCTTGCTCGAATGGATCCCTTCTTGCTCCCACCCTAACTTCCACAAGATGTATAACATGGGGTCAGTCCCAAGTCCCAACAAGTTTAGTCTTGCAGGAGTAGGCTGAACTTGGTGCTAAACTTGGGGCCAGAAGTCAGGGGCCTGTGTTCCCAGGACCCCAGCCAGCTAGGTTGTGGTAGAGGGAGGGCCCTCTGGGTGCCATCTGATGGAGCTGTAGTTGGAGAACATGCTTTATCTCAGACCATACTGTCTGTTTTTTGGAATGTATTTTGTTTCATAGGCTGCTGTAATGGGAGAACTGGGTTTCAAGATGATTTTGGCTTCTGGCCTTGTCAAGCTGAATTAGCGGCTGGATGACAGGCATACCCTAGAGAAACCAAAGATAAATGCCAGTTTTAACAAGGTGGTTTTTTTATCCTTTTTTCTCCAGTTAAGTATGAATGGAACCCAAATTCAGTCCAAGGATCATGTCAAAGGCAGGAAATTAAGAAAAAAAAAGAGTTTGGGCTTAGTATGATTTTACTACTAGTCAAATTTCTGTTAAGACCAAAGATTAAATATAAATTTATAATTTACTGTCATTTTATAGTGATAAAAGGCAGAACAGTTTTGCATGTTGCACAAATACATACTTGTGCAGATATATAAATATATTCTTGCATATAAAGTTTTCAGAATTGATGTTCTGAAAACTATTTCTCATCTGTATTTATTTTGAAGAGTGTAGACAGAATTGACTGGGTTGTTGGGGGGGGTGGGGGCAGTCAAAGGCTTGATATCTTAATGTAATCTAACCTTTACTGTATTGTTAAGGAGGCCAGTTTTTAGAAATCAGCCTCACAAGAACCAAAGAGTAAACATCTTTAATATCTTTAGAGTTGAACTAAAAAGTATAAGCCAAATGAGATTTTGCAAGTTTTTGCCTGCTGATACTTTTTACCTAATACTGCTTGTAATAGCAAATTTTCAGTTGCATTGAATGTTATGAATTCTCATTTTAAAACCAAACAACTCTTTCTCTGTCAAAAAAGTCCAGCAAAAAAATGTGTCCCAATCCATAGCA
Source organism: Pan paniscus (assembly GCF_029289425.2). Classification (NCBI taxonomy): domain Eukaryota; kingdom Metazoa; phylum Chordata; class Mammalia; order Primates; family Hominidae; genus Pan; species Pan paniscus. The sequence continues at coordinate 145,160,893 of NC_073255.2, read as the reverse complement.
ATTTACTCTGAAACAGGAAGTTTATTATTTTATTTTTCCATAAGTGGCTAAGGCAAGTATTCACTTTTCAGAATTATTTGAATTTTTAGTGTTATATGCTATTGAATTACTATTATTGTAATTGATTTGTTATGTGTACTGTGGGCTTTGGGGTTCTTACATTTTTCACGTGGATGTTATCTGTCTTTTCTGAAGGCTACTTTAAAAATACATCAAATCTTATCTTGACCTTTTGACTTAGGACTAATTTTATTTAATAGGGTAAGTTGATTGCATTTTGGTTAAAAAATTAAATTGTTACTTGGTTATTGGAAAAATAGTCCTTAGCAATGATGTATTACCCTATTCTCTTGACCTAAATGTGTTTTGGGGTAATGAAAGGCCATTGACACATTTGTCAAAACATGAGTAATGAATGTAACAAAAAGTCATTTCCTAGAAATGTTGGGCATAATTGCTGACATGGTAATACAATTAATACAGTCTTTTGGTGGTCTTTGCAAACCCTTCAGGGTTTACATCACCACAAGGTGGTTAAAAATGTAGCAGTGCCCTATCAATAATATATATAAGCAAGGATGAAATAGTTTTTCCACGTGATGCCATGGAACCATGTTATGCAAAATTACATATCTGTGCTTTTTAGAGCGTTTTGCCCTGAATTGGATTATGCTGAGAACTATTAAAACTTAGGAATCCATCAGCATGTGGACTGAGATCCCTCATGGTAGGAAGCATGAAGTATTTATATTTTATTTTTTTCTTGTTTAGATTTATCCAGTGAATTGGCGGATATGTATTAAGTGCTCAATATAAGTTTGCTGAATTGAGTTGTTATTGTAGATATATCTTAAAATTCTTATAGATGCTCTCCTACACAACTCTAGGGTTTTTTTTAAAAAGTGAAAACAATATTACTATAAAATTGGTTCCAATTCTAAGGAAAAATCACAAGCCTCCACAATATTAATATTTTGTCCTGATAAAATATCATTGCTTCACATGCAATGAAAATCTATTAAGGGTGGTTTTATATGTAATTAACATTTCTTGCAACTTAATGCAGGGAATATTTTATAACACATACATAAGCAAAACCAGCTGAGATTATTAAGCATCTTTTATTAACGGAATAATTTTGTGATTCATAGTTGTCCTGATATTTGAGTGCAGTCCAGAGTTCCTGAATTGACACTTGTTTCTCTTCTCTGAAGGGTTTTTCAGAGGTTGATAGTATGACTTCTGTTTCCAGAAATCCAAAGTTCAAAAAGACACAAATCCTCCCTGAGAAACCTTGGGTGTCACTGAATTGGTTGTTTAAAAAATGAAACTTAATGTGCTCAGCTGTGATTGTTCTACTCACCATCCCTCCTCTCTTTCTCTGGCTAATTCTCAGCTGGACTATTTGCAAAGGAAACATTGAGGCTGACGAGAGGAGAGTTGGAGACTGCAGAACTTGGGAGCTGTCCACTGCTCTGCCTTTGTCACAGCCCAGGTGGAACTCACTCCTCAAATCTTGGTTGTTCCCAGCTTCTTTTTATGACCCTTGTTGAAAACCTGGGGCCTTTCAAACATAACCTAAAAAATTTCTATGCTACCAAATAAAAAAATTTAAATAATAATAATAATAAGCCCATAGCAAAGTATTTTATCCACACTGTATAGATACATTACAAAAACACCTTTATTCCTCTAAACTGAAAAGAGGAATCAGACGTGATTCTCTAGGCTGGAATCCTTTAATGGGATGTCCACCAGAGTTCTGGTCACTTCTCTGCTGTCACTTTTGATTGAAGCCAGCAGAGATATGTTTTGGCAAATCTAGTCATGATTTGTCTTCCTTGCAGGGCTCTCTCTTTAATTGTGTTTCCCATCAGAGAGCCAGTTGGAGTTAATATATTGACACTCTGCTGTGATTGATGACAATCAATGTCGTGTTAACGTTTCTCCCATTTTTTAACCCACAGAGCAATGCTAAGAAGACATTTGGTTTAAAGAATTAAAAGGAAGAACAACTTAAGAGCTTCTTCAAAGGTAAGAGTTTGTCTTCTCAAAACATTTGAATTCGTAAAGATGAGAATTATAATATTAAATAATGTGATTATGTAATATTATTGCCATATTTAATACTTTTCAATCCAGAGAGTGTGATAAAAGACAGAGAGTAGAAACATAGATGCAAAAACATTAATCATACCAATGTCAAAGAAGATAGATCAAATACATAGGGAAGAAAACCAGCCCTCATGTCCTGTCATAGTAATAAGATTTTTGTTTAAGTAAATCATGAATCATAAAGCCCAGAAAATAGAGAGCAGAGGCAAAGCACTGCTAGTAAAAATGTTTATAAAGGGACTAAAGATTAAAAATTATAGGGAATCATTTACAAGAAAATAATTTTCATTTTGATTCAATAATATATCAAAAGTCTCCTGAGGGTATACCATCCATTAATGATTTTTCTTGTCTCACAATGGAGTCCAAAGAATAAAAATATCTCCTTTGAAAGTTTAAATGTTACTTTGAAATGTGATTTCTGCTTTGTAAATTCCTTCCCCATTTCTTATTTCCTACCCCGCTGTCTGCCCCATTCCTATTTATGCCATTCAGCATTATCAGCTCTAGAATGGACCCTGTTAGGCCTATGATGCCTTCTGAAAGGCCATCTATTATAGTACTGAACTTGATGAAAAAATAATCTTACTTGGAGATCTGGAACACAGTTCAGAGACCTGTATCTCAACCAATAATAGCTTTTTTAAGGAATTATGAGAGCACGATTGTTCAGACATTCAGTTCTTTACCTTGTTGATTTCATTTAACAAATAAACTCATGGATTTTAGTTAAGGAAAGAAGATTGTATACAAGATTTTGAGATAGTAAAATCCTTTGAGCATGTTGTCTCTTGTTCCTGAGAATTCTTAGGTTGATCCATTGAGATGTCCTTTTGTAATTGAAAGGAAATGATTCATGCCTCAGCTGAATTTGCTTCCATTGTGTTGTATTGAAACTGACTTCATATGACTAGTTCTTACAGTGTTTCAAAATACCATCAGAAATCCCCAAATTAGTAGACTGGAAACTAAGAATGTTGCTTTGTAAATCAAATAGCACAAATTTTGTTCTGCTTGAACAGTCCCTGAAAAGTGAAAATTAGCAGAGACTAGCAAAATTGATGTTAGGTAATTATGACCAACACCAAAATAGCCTTAATTTTGTACAAATGGCTCTTTTAAGAGAAAGCTCCCTTTGTTGAAGCAAAATGACCTATTTTATAAAGTTTTTATGTACCCCTCTCCTCTACAAGTGTCCTTGTTTCATAAAGAACACCTGCAAGGTAAAGCAATGTGATAGTAAGTACCATCCATTCTGACAGGGACATATACCAAATTACAGTTGTTAGAAACTAGGAGTTACTAGTAATGGTATTAAGTATGGTGGCTTACCAGTACAATACTAGTATCAGCAGTAAGGTATGGAAAATTCTTTCGTAGATAATATATTGTCTGATATCTATAAGGTAGTAAGACACTGAGGGCGGGAGTTTATTTGTAAAAATGGTGTTTTCTGGTGAGCAGGGAAAACAGCGGCCACTGTGAGGAAGTACATGGTGCCCTTTTAAGGTGGAAACGCTTGGCTCAACAGCAGGTGCTCTCCCATTTCCTAGCCCACTCTCAGGTAGTTCTAAGGGAGTTTTTCTGGCTGGATGCATTATTTTTTCTTTCTTCCATCGTGTGAAGGGTACTCGATTGAAAATCTCTGTCTTCTAGAGCAACAAGTGAAAAGGCTCGATTCTTCTTTTCTCAATACACACTTCTTGTTGGTCTTTCTGGCTAGCCTTTTGTTAATTGGCTCAAGAGAGCTTTTAGTTGTCAGGTCCTATGAGAGCCACTAAAATGTCTCATTTTTTGGTTTCGTGAATGGTTGAATCTTGTCAAAACTAAATACTGAGACTTCCCAATTTGTTTCCCTGGCCTCACAAAGACTGACTGAAACTTCCCAAAATTCTAAAGCACACTTATACTCAGAATGTCCCTAGGCTATTCAAGTATTTGGCCTCTGACATTAGAATAAATAAGTTTTTTTCGTAGCTACTTAGAGTTTTCAGTAGTTTTCCCCACATTCACTGGCATGCTGTGATGTTCAGAAAAATGCATGCAGCCAGAATTGTGGACTGTGGTTTGCAAACTCTCAGGCCCATCCCACATCCTTCTCTTTGGGAAGTGCCCTCTATCTGCCCTTATCCAGTGTCACACATAAAAACTGCTCACGTTTGCCGTTAACCCTAATGTGTACATTCTCTCCCTGGGAAATCTAACTTCTACCTGCATTGAAAACCTTGAGCTAAAATGCAAGGCTGCTAGTGGTGGCATTTTGATAATCAACCAGAGTGAGGAGAGAGGATACCTCTGAAATCACCTCGTAAAATGAGTTTTCCGCTGGCCACATTTGTGTAAGTTTGGTCCTAGTAGTAACCATAAGGAGTCTGAGGAAGAAGAATGCCCAGGCTGCACCTTAAAGCATGTTCCCATTTGGCAGCAAGCTGTGTATGAAGAATAACCTGACAAGGTGCTGGAGTCATTTACTGACTGTTTTGGTGGATGACTTGAAATTTGTTCTTTCCCTTGGACTTTACAATACCGAGTTGTTAAAGTTATATGTACATCTTAGGAGAAGGGTAGTTACATCCTGAATAGATAATAGTAAAACTGGTAAGAGTAAAAAGACTTTTATCTTATAATTAAGTTGATTTGTAAAAGTGAACCTGTATTTTATTACAAAATCCTAATAGTTATACAATTTTAATACTATTTATTTATTTAATTTATTTCTTTCTTGAGATGGAGTCTCACTTGTCACCCAGGTTGCAGTGCAATGGCGCGATCTCTGCTCACTGTAAACTCCACCTCCCGGGTTCAAGTGATTCTCATCCCTCAGCCTCCTGAGTAGCTACAATTACAGATGCATACCAACATGCCTGGCTACTTTTTGCATTTTTAATAGAGACAGGGTTTCACCATGTTGGCCAGGCTGGTCTTGAGCTCCTGGCCTCAAGTGATCTGCCTGCCTTGGCCTCACAAAGTACTGGAATTACAGGCATGAGCCACCATGCCTGGCCAATTTTTAATACAATTTAACAGTAAAGACAGCTATCAAAATTTTGTCCTACAGGATCATTTTAAAGCTGAGTTTAGTTGATACCAGTCAAATCAAGAAGACCCAGCACCCACAGAAAGAATACTTGCCCCATGAAGCTGAAGATTAAAAGCTCATGAATAAAGCAGTTACTCTGGGATGGCTAGAACTTATAAAAACCAAGACAGGGATCTAACTCCGAGTAAAAAATATTTACCTCTTTATTGTTTTATACCAGTAAAGTTTGATTCAATATGTAGTCATCTGGAAAACTAGAACAATCTTTTCTTATACAAATTAACTTCCTCCCTCTTCATTGTGACATAGCATGAAGGCAAGGCACAGATTTCAACTAAGTGACATCTCTTGAAACATTAGCATACTTGTACAGTCCCTCTATTGTGATCGTGATGAACTTTTTCACAGAATGACTACTTACCACTGAAATGCAGCATTCCTGGAAGCTGAATGACAGTGCAGTGAAGAACATTCTGTTCTTTCAACCCAGGCGACTGCCCAGCTTTCCATTTCCACATGAAGTCTGAGCAGTGCTCTCTGTCCTGGGGTCAGATGGAAGCATATTAAATTCAATGTGCAACATTTCTGTAGGGAGGCTAAATTATACATTTCCTGATATTTATCTCTGAGTTTTATTCGCATCCGTGATTGAGATGCCTTTATTGATTAGGCATCTCATTTCTGCCTCTTGCATCCTGTCCTCATTATTCTTATGGGACACAGCCATTTTTCTCTGGACACCTCACCTTATCCCCCTTCTCACCACTCCCACCACTCTGGGCTGCTCAGTTTGATAGCTGTTTCTGAAGGCTCAGAAAGAGCAGTTGAAATGTGTTTGAAGAAAGACATCAGCATTTTCTCTTGGGAGATAGCTGGGTAAGGATAATGCCATAGTGAGACAATGATGAAAACAGTGGCATTATGTTTTTGTGGCAGCAATAATTGGTGCTAGTAGTCAGTAGAAGGAATCCTGCAACTTTTATGTGTTCCCCCCTCTCCTCCCATTGTAGTCTAGTGGGGAGAAATATCTGGTTTGAAACTGGAAATAAAAAACTGCCTGAGTCACTCCAGTACATGAAATGTAGAGCACTTAGCATTTATACACCAAAGGGCTAATGCGTGACCTTTGCAAATAGCTTCTTGCATATACTTACTGGATTTGATTTCTTTTCCTTGCTGTACTTTTGGCTTGTAGTTCTTAACTGTTTTCTGGGATTATTAGAATCAGAACTCGTGATGAAATAAGTCTAGATTCATGACCCATAGACTTTAATTTTGAGGTTCACCAAAATGACCAGAACAGTGCCACCAAAAGGCAGGGGCACTGCCCTGTGGCTCTTGTTCCCAGCAAGTACAACCTCTATTAAAATAATTCTCACCCTGAGAGGAAGCTTATTCCAAATGAAAGTTATAAATGGCATCCCTTATTCATTGAGTTAGGATCTTTGTATTCAGCATTCTTATCACCAGAATCATCATTTATTGAACTTTAATTGTGCAACATAACCTAATGGGTGAGATACTCCAAGTATGGACAATTGGAATTGAGACACAGCAGGAATACTGGAAGGCCTCAGGTGTTCAGGTCCACATGGTACTCTATACAAAGGTAGACATGTGTGCCTAGGTTCTGTGGGTATTTTATCATGTCTATTCCTTCCAGCATCTGGCCATTTCATCCCTGGCTGCTTTTGGAGGGAGTCGAATCCTGACAGGAGGGTTATCTAGGGAACTACCCAGGAGGAAAATGAAACCCAGTGTGGAGCAGGAGGCCAGGACCAGGCCCCTGCTGGTAATGCAGTATGTTGCTGTCACAACTGACTGCATACACAAATAGATGCTTGGATTTTTTTTTTTTTTTTTGCTTTGCTTTGTTTTCTTTTATTTTGCCTTTCATGACAGCATTCATTTTGTAAGGCAAAGAAAAAAATCTCTTGGATGGATTCAAGTTTTCATATCTGCAGAAGGCATTTCTACAGCTATTGTCAAACTTAGCTGGTCTGTAAAGATTCTTTGTTTCTGGTTGACTGTTGCAGAAAGCAAGTTCATAAACTACCACGAATACAGGAGAGAATGATTTCTATTGAAAGAGTCGAGTAGGATATGGTGCATGGAGCCAGTCCTGAAAAGGGTTTTGTTTCTTGTAGCATGGTGGAAATTCACATTCACATTGCTGCTCTGTGCTCTTTAGCATGCTACAGTGAAACAATGGGCATGCCCAGCCGTTGTAGCAGTGTTGATTAATGCATTCCTTGAATGTGTTGATTAATGTGTTCCTGGGATGCCTCCTTAAGCCGCCACTGCACCTGAGGTGTGTCGGATATGCCTTCTCCCCGGCTGCTGCTTCGCTCACATGAGCCCTTTTACACATGGGTCTTTTGTGTGTATATTTCACACCAGTGCCTTTATGAATAAAATACAGATCTAGCAGACTTTTTACAGACATATTATCATCTGACAGAAGTGTCTACATTATAATCTAGTTGGGACTCTATAAACTATGATGTTCATAGGAGGAATGCTCTTCTAATAAACACAAATGCTTGGTGGCATGGCTTAGTGGCATCTCTCTGTCCTGTGCATAATCCCACCCAGCGATTTATTTTTATTCTTTTCAAAAGTTTTGTAAAGAAATAAAACTGAAAATACTTATGGAGTACAGTTTGCACTTGAATAATATGGGAAGAGATGTGTAAATGGATTGCCCATTAGACACTTGGTACACTTGGAGTCTCACTTGGAAACCCACTCCTTTCAGGCCAGCCAGGGTAATTCTGTTTCCACTCTGCTTCATTCCAGGTTGTGACTTCTCCTGCTGTATTCTGAATTCTTATTAAATAACATGTTTGTTTCGTAGCATGTTTCCAGAAAGACTTACCTTGATGTGGTTCTACCTAACTAATGGTTTGAAAAAGATAAGTGGGAGGTTTTTGTAATTTGTAATTTGTAATTTGAGACATAAGACTTCTACTACTACTTTAAAAACTTTCTAACCGGCCGGGCGCGGTGGCTCACGCCTGTAATCCCAGCACTTTGGGAGGCCGAGGCGGGCGGATCACGAGGTCAGGAGATCGAGACCATCCTGGCTAACACGGTGAAACCCCGTCTCTACTAAAAATACAAAAAATTAGCCGGGCGTGGTAGCGGGCGCCTGTAGTCCCAGCTACTCGGGAGGCTGAGGCAGGAGAATGGCGTGAACCCGGGAGGCGGAGCTTGCAGTGAGCCGAGATCGCGCCACTGCACTCCAGCCTGGGCGACAGAGCGAGACTCCGTCTCAAAAAAAAAAAAAAAAAACTTTCTAACCTTTTAATTCTCAGCAAGAAGACCAAAAGGATTAGAAAGCCATGTTTTAAAATGATGTGAGAAGGTTCAGGCATAGAAGAAATGGCCCAGTGGTGCTGGGGTGATGGCATTGCCTGCTGTGCCTTGAGGCTCACACTATAGTATTTTAACAGAGGAAACCATCCGTGCTATTCAGAAAAATTACCTTTAACATTGGTAAAAGCAAAGCAAACAAATTCATCTTGAATAAGAGGGAATTTTTATATAATAAAAAATTATCGTATGAAGCCATTATATAAAGAAGTGGTAAAGTCTACAATATTTATTGCTGTTAAATCTTGGCATGAAATTAATGGTGAAGGATGGCATTTTGATATTTTTAAGAATAAGACTTCAATGAGGATTCTTTATTCTTTTAACACATATTAGTGACAAGACTATTCAAAGGTCTGCTTTGAGGTTCACAGAATACATAACTTCTGTTATTTCAGTAATAATAATTAACCCCAAAATTCACTATTATTTTAAATGGTTGTTTATATCTGTCTCACAGAGAGTATTTGTGGAAAATGGAAAATATTGAATTATTTCTGTTGCATTTGCATACATAAACTTCTCTTTTGGAACTTGTGGTACACAGAATATGTGTTTAAATCATTTTAATACATGTTAGATTTGGAAGCTATATTTGGAAACACTAATCGTATTTGAAATGTATTAGTTTTCAGATAACTTTTAATTATACGATCTATTTAAAAGCAAAATGCACCAAAAAGGTATCTAAGAGGGAGTATACATGTATAATTAGACGTGCATTTTCTTGGTTTGCCTTGAATTCTGCAAGAATTGAAGGGGTAAACAAAGAGAAGCAGTGAGCACAATTAATCTGGTTTTCTGCAAAGCTTTTGATACTGTACTGAATAAAGCTGCTGACAGAAGCTGTTAGCTTGGGGAAGGAAAGGCCATAGGAGGAACAGGTTATGAAAGGAGAGAATGGAAGGCAGAGGACAGTCCAACACGGAGAAGAAGCACAGGGGAAATGGCTTCTGCACGTTTCTATTTATTTACTTTTGTCAAAAAGCACAGAGAAGATGCAGTTAATGTAGTTTCCTAAATGGCTTCGTTCCCTGGGGCAAAAAACAAAAAAACAAAAAACTGAGAAGGATCTTGGCAAATATGACTAGACAAAAGTACCATATTTAAATGATTCAAATGACCTGGAAAATATATCTACGTTCCAAGTGTCCTATAAAATATTTCTTTATTATGTAACATTTCTCTCTTACTGAGAATCCAACTATAGATATTCTTTAATGCAAAAACAGTCTTCAAATCGATTTGATTTGCAAAATAATAAGTTATTTGACTGGGATATATTTTTAAAGGTATCTGAAAAACTTTCTTGCCATAGAGGAGTAGGAAAAATAAATATATTCTACCCAAACCAGAAGTCATCCCTAAGGAAAACATACCCTAAATTTTCCCCTGGGTCTTCTCATTGATGGTTGTTGATAACCTAGAGAGGTTTATGGTAGATTGATAGACATTTTTATTTTCCTGAAAACAGACCTTTAGATGCTAAGATTTTTCTTCTGTAGATCAATCTCCAAGTTCAGCAAGGAGGTAGATTTCAAATACCTACATTATAATAGACTTCTTGATTCTGTCCAAATTATTTTCTTTTTTGTAATGTAGCTGCCTTGATCCAGTAAGTGAGCCAATATTTAGGGTATGGAAAGACCCTTGTTACAAAGAGTACATAATGGAAAGCCTTTCTTTTATAAAACAGATTTCCCTCAGTTATGAGTCAAATGTGGCTCCCCATAAGAAGCATGTTCAGTAATCATTGAATGAGTGCTGGGAACATTGTTTATAGTTGAACCTAGAACCTCAACATTTTATTGATAATAAATCACAGTTTATTCTGAAGTCATTTGGGTCTCATTGGTACAAATAAGATACTAATTTATGGAATCTACATGTAATGCCTGTCTGGTGGCCATCTTTATTAAACATTATCTATTGCTTGTTATAAATAGGGAACTGCGAGAGGTGATAAAATGCAAAAAGAGCCAGATACAGCTCTTGCTCTTCAGGGAATCACACTCATTCAGATGTATATGTATAAATTGACTGTTCATATACACACATATGTACATCAAAAAAAAAAGCATGGAATAGCATTATTGATGGTTAAATGTGTTGTAGAGGCCAAAAGTGCTCTAGGAGTTCAAAAGAGTGGTGACCAGTAGGTACTGGGAGACTAACCAAGGTTTATGACTGGTTTGGACTTTAACTGATCATTAAGGAAGAATTATTCTAAAAGCAGTTTAGAAAAATTAAAAAGAGTAGAAATTACAGTGGGGAAAATCACAATGTCTTGAGTGGGGAGGGAGATAAGCATGGTATTTGAATAGTAAAAGAGAAAACAAGTAAACCTGTTTAAAGCAGCAAGTAGACCTAAGAAATGATTGAAAATAATTCTGGAGAGGTGTTCACTTCTTCCCTCCTTTCTTCATGAATGAATGATCATTTATACATTCATTCATAAGTGAGCTGCTGTGCTTCAGATATTCCTAAACAGTAGCAAGTAAGCTGTACATGGAGTGTATACAGCACAGTAATTGCAATGTGGTGTAATTAGTACAAAAATATGAAAATATACATATATATTATGTACATGTATATGTATTGTGTACATATACATGTAAAGGTGTAATAGTGATATAAAGGTAAATGTAGCAACTCTGCATGGTGGCATCAGGAAAATCCTTGAGAAAGAACATGAAACATGGGTGGACATCCCCCAGGCAGACATGGAGAAGGACATTCCAGGCTCTGGGAGAGCCGAGGCCAACTAGATCCTACGTGAAGCCATGTAGTAGATACACTCCAAGTGCCTTGGTATATGATTGAAGGTGGAGAAGTTGGAGGTGCTGTGAAGACAGGTTGGAGAGGTCATCTGTGGCCAGGAATTTGGGATAGATTATGGGATTCCATTTACAGATTTTGAGTACAGGAGTCACGTGGTCAGATCTGAGTTCAGAACAGACACCCCAGCAGCTATATGTAGAATAGATTGGAGTACTGGTGAAATCAGAAGCTGGAAACCAGTAGGAGGCTAGAGATGATAAGAAGCAATAGAGCTTGGGCCACTGTCCTAGCAGAGGGGCTGAAGAGGAGACGGTACACAGTATATTTGCCAACTGAGAATGAAGAATGAGGAAGAGCAAGGCCTGATCTCTGCCATTAGAGACTGGACAGATGGTGGTGATACTGACCAGAGTAGAAAATGTACCTGAACAGCCAGCCACAGTGGCTCATGCCTGTAATCCTAGCACTTTGGGAGGCCGAGGTGGGTGCATCACTTGAGGTCAGGAGTTCAAGACCAGCCTGGCCAACATGGTGAAACCCCATCTCTACTAAAAATATAAAAATTACCTGGGCACGGTGGCACGTGTCTGTAATCCCAGCTACTCAGGAGGCTGAGGCACGAGAATTGCTTGAACCCGGGAGGCAGAGGTTGCAGTGAGCCAAGATGGAGCCACTGCACTCCAACCTGGGCTGCAGAGCAATACTCTGTCTCAAAAACTAAAATAAAATAAAAAATAAAATGCAGCAGAAGGGCTGCTTTTAAGAGGAAGACAGGACTGTGATGAATCTGTTGTTTAAAATATGTCTAATTGTGAATATACTATACTGAGTTTGAATTATATTCAGTTATGAACTCATTAAGTTCTTGAGTGAGAAGTGATATATGCCCAGTGTTGTTTTGAGAAGGCTAATTTGGCATCTATATTTTAGGAAAGTTTGGTGAAAGGACATAGAAGATGAGAAAAGCAGTTAGGAAATTATTGCTTTGCTAGATATATTTGTACTGAGATCCCAAAACTACATGTGAGGCCATGGGAATGGTAGGCAGAGATGCTGGGAGTCAAGCAGGTTGCCCCTTGAGGAGGACAGTAGCTCCTTGCCTTCTGTCACTTTGTTTAAATTTACCAAGAACTTTAGTTCCATCATTCTGTGAATACAATCTTATTTGAGACATATTTGTTCTCAGTTGGACATCTTAAATGGAATTCAGAAAACAGGGTTGGCAGCAGTGATAACTGGTCATCCCAGTTTGTCCTGAGGTTTAGTGTACTTTTTTGAAGAAGAGGAGTGGTTTCTCGGGGACTCCATACAAGTAGAATTCATGCCATCAGTCATCTCCAAGAGAACTAGCTGTAGAAACCAAAAGGTCAAAAACTTATATTAACTGAGGGACCTAGAATGTACACAATTCAGACTGAAATTATTTTCTCAAAGAGTGATCTGAATGAAGAAAATTTTGCCAAGAGCAAAAATGAAGGAAAACAGTACATAGCATTCCCAAGGGTCACTGGAAACATTTTTTGAAGCAATAACACGGAACAATATGTCATTATTACTAAGCAGACAAATTTGAGTGAAATATAAGGGGAAAGAGCTGCATTGTTTCTGTTGTTGATTTGTTGTGGGTTTTTTTTTTTTTTTTTGTACTTTGGTCACTATTTAGAAAGGGTGATCAGTTAGACACAGGCCACATGTTTAAGGTGATATTTCTGTGAAACATTTTCATCTTAATAATTATTTCATATTTATTATGATGAAAGGCATTTAACCCTAGAGCATGTACAAAGCTGAGTCGCAAGTCTCAGAAATAGTGTCCTAAAGTGATGTATTGGCCTCAGATGGAATTCGTATGTACTTATACACAAATTCACCATAATGAATGCACCAAATCATACTTTTAAATGCCCAAATAATTCATATTCATAAATTTTTCATTTTGAGCCCCTAGATATTTTTTAATCAAAACCCATACCACTATCCATTCATCTTCCATTCAATCAAATGGAAAAGAGCCATATTTTTTTCAAAAATAGCAAAATTATCTAATTTCCCTTCTACTTCTCATGTCCATAGGATAAGCAAAAGAAAAAAAATCCGAAACACCTGAGTTGGCACTTTAAAAATTTATCCCAGAAACATGAGATGGGATGGTCAGAGGTCATGCAGTTGGTGTCATGGGGGCACCCTGCCTGTTTTCTTCTGTAGCTCATACCAGTCACGCCTTGTTGGTGCTAATGACTTCCCAGGTGCCTGGTACCAATTCTTCATTAGTTGCTGTTGTCCTAGAAATCTGTGTAGGTCATGGAACCTATTTTCTGGAAAACCACTTAATACTTATTTTAATTTCTGTAAATGTTGTCTGTGGAAAAGAACATTTCCACATTTTGCTTGCCATTGTTCTGAATCTGACTGGCAGATAACACACTTTGGCATCTGTAATGAAATTACATTAATCGTCTGTCCTTAACTCTTTTCCTGGTAAAAGGAATGGGAAATCTTTGTTCAGATATGCAATAACAGTATTTTAAAATTGTTCAAATTATATAGAATTCTTTGCAGATTATGTTAGAGAATTCATTACAATTTAAATTCATTTTATTATCAAAATGATTCTTTGTTTTTTGGTATTACATAATGGTCTTCCTTATAATGGAGTGTTTTACTTCTATTTATAGAATATAGAGAATGTTGTGTAGTTTGCTGTTTTATTTTTTTAAAGAACTATTTTTAACAAAAATTTGATTCAATGAAATGTAATTCTATTTCCTGAATGAAACGTAAAATAAAACGTAATTTTTTAAGAAAAGCTTTAAAAAAACGTAATTTTTTAAAAAAGCTTTCTGTTATTGAGTTGTATTGAGTATTATATTTTAATCAAAAATTTGAATTTAAAAATAATCTTTTCTAAGATTGAGTTTCTCTTAAGTCATAAAATATTTTACTGCCCCCAAATGAGCACCATAATTTTAATGTCACAATAAATTAGAAAAAAAATGGAGAAATTCCAGGTTGCAAAGCCAGATCTGATACAAATTTTGCCTGATGCCTTTATTATTACCTTACACTTCCACCTAGCCTATGTGCCTCAACAGGATAGACATGTGACATTTTTCTTGGGAAATTTGACTTAGTCTTTTCAATGGTGTCCCTAGTTTAACACAACATGGAGGCAAAATGTTTTCTGGAAGGATCTCAACTTACCCAGGGATGCATTTCTCTTTTGCTTCTCTGTTTGTTGGCGTATGCATGACATAATGACCTTTTTAGAAAATAGATGTTTATTATAAAAATAGCATCTGGTATCCTCTAACATTTTATTGCATAAAGATAAATTAGTTTAATTTTATATAATATATTTTAACTTCTTCCCAATGGTGATGGCCTTCTTCAATATTTAATAAGGTAAAATTAGCATAGTATTACAATAACAATTGAGAATAATCAAATATGCCCTAAGCAGTGTTTTTTCAATATCAGGGCTTTTTCTCTCTTCTCTTGCTCTTTTGTTAAAAAAAAAAAAAAAAAAAAGTCAAAAGAAATTTGGGGAAGGATTACATTTGTATGTAGGCAGTAATATCTTAACAGGAGGCTTAGATATTCCTAGTGATACCTGTTGTGAAAACCATATGTTCTACTGTAATAAAAGCAGTCACCATTTATTGAGGCGTACCATGTGCTAGACATGTTCTAAGTACTGCACATGTTTTATCTCATCCTCACAGTAACTTGTTATTTATACTCATTTTATAGATGAAGACATCGAGGTACAGTGTTAATTACATCACTCAGGGACACAGAGCTAGTAAACCGTAGAGCAGGGCTTCAAACCAAGGCAGTCTAATTCCAGGGTTCATGTACTTCACCACCACATCGCTGCTTGGACACAAAATGTGCCCACCAGAATGCTTAATTAGTTCACAAGAGCTGCATTTGGCCTTGAGACTTCTGGTCAATGTGCTGTATGTACATGACAAATAAGGTCTCATATGGAAGTCAAAGTTATTACCCGGCTGCCCGTTCACATCAAATAATAAATCTAAAGACTGTCAAGGTTGTTGCACTGCACATGTGGCTCTAAATATCTATTCCATGTTTGTGCGCATTGCAGAGAATAAATAGGTGCAACAGAAAGAGAAAAACAAATTCTAGACCAAACAATATAATATGGTTAGGAATGCTTGCCTGCTATTACATTGGGTATTCTTATCTCTTATATGACTGATTCTATCTGAAAAAAAATTCTTGGACTCTAGTGTCATTGTGGTTTGCTCACAGGTCTGACCTTTGTCCACAGTAATAGAAATCGTGGTAATGAAAGCTCACTTTTTATACCTTTTCCCCAACCCATGCTACCTCTTCTTTCCTAGAGCTGTCACCCAGGAACTTGAGCCACGTTTTATTCACACAGGATTTCAAAGGCAGCTCGGTAACTACTGCTTCTCAGAAGAAATTTACTGATAGCTGCTTTGATGTGACTTTTTACTCCTTTCCCTGGCCCCTTCGCATCCTCACCCAGTGTTTTGGGTTTTTTTTTTTACTTTTCTTTTCTTTCTTTCTTTCGTTCTTTTTTTTTTTTGAGATGGAGTCTTGCTCTGTGGCCCAGGCTGGAGGGCAGTAGTGTGATCTTGGCTCACTGCAAACTCTGCCTCCTGGGTTCAAGCGATTCTTCTGCCTCAGCCTCCCAAGTAGCTGGGATTACAGACATGCGCCACCAGGCGCAGCTAATTTTTGTATTTTTATTAGAGACAGGGTTTCACCATGTTAGCCAGGCTGGTCTTGAACTCCTGACCTCAGGTGATCTGCCCGCCTCAGCTTCACAAAGTGCTGGGATTAGGCATGAGCCACTGTGCTTGGCCCTGCATTTGTGTTTTAATAAAAGAATCTGGAAGATAAATAGTCTTGAAGAGAGACAAAGGAAGGAAAATTTAAATCCTATTATTAGATTCAAGCAGAAGAATTCCATGTGGAAGGTTTGGGTTTGTTGTTGTTGTTGTTTGGTGTGTTTTTTGTTTTTGTTTTTGTTTTTTTTTTGAGATGGAGTCTCGCTGTGTTACCCAGGCTGGAGTACAGTGGCGCGATCTCGGCTCACTGCAAGCTCTGCCTCCCGGGTTCACGCCATTCTCCTGCCTCAGCCTCCTGAGTAGCTGGGACTATAGGCGTCCACCACCACACCCGGCTAATTTTTTTTTTTTTTTTTTGTATTTTTATTACAGACGGGGTTTCACCGTGTTAGCCAATATGGTCTCGATCTCCTGCCCTTGTGATCCTCCTGCCTCGGCCTCCCAAAGTTCTGGGATTACAGGCATGAGCCACTGTGCCCTGCGGGTTTTTTTTGGGGGGGAGGGGGTTGTTTTGGATAGAGGAGTCCTGTCCTGTGAGCCCCTTACATTGTCACACCCTAAAACTATCTCCTCATATATCCCCCACCTGCTTAGATTATAATAATTTCAGTAATGCCTTCTAGACAATGATCATGTTAAATATGTACTTGTTTCTTTTAATATGATTAATGGTAATAAAGTATAGCTTTGCAACGTGGATTTTATTTAAATCCGTAGTTTTATTAATGATCTCCAGATTATAAAGTGTTTTATTCTGGGTGTTTTACTGTTTCTTTGTCTTAATTAAGCTTGTACAAAGCCAAAGCCCTGTCCTGACTCTGCTGCAGGTGGACTGGCCTCCTTGATGCCCCATGAGCAAGCCAGGATGCTCCCACCACAGGGTCTTTCACCGAGGCTCCCTCTGTCTGGAACACTCTTCCTGCACATATCCCCATAGCTCACTGCTTCTTCTTTAGGTCTTTGCTCAGATATCATTTTCTGGTGAGTTATTTCCTGAACCTGTGGCAAGAAAGTATATTACACATGTGCATATACACACACATACATGCGCATGCACACACACACACTGACATGTTGGAACCCCTGTACCCCCTCCTTTGTTTTATTTTTTTTCTCTGTAATACCACCTAAGAAACTATATAATTTGCAGTTGTTGTTTTTTTTATGTTTCCCTCCCTTTAGAATGTAAGGTTTGTGAGGACAGAAACTTTGGTCTATTGTGTTCATGAATGTATCCCAGCACCAAGAACACTGCCTGGCATGTAATAGGTACTTAATTTGCTCAATGAACAAATGAATGAACGAATGATGACTTACGAAACATTAAAGTTTCAGCCCTTTGTCAGATAATGTTGTTAGCTAATTAAATGCTGCTTTAATTTTCTGTGACACCCTGATTTCTAAAGGTTTAGAAATGGTGTTTTTTTGGAACTCAGCTTACTCACAAATTCTGCTAGCAGGAGGAAAGGGTATTGTGGCTTTCCATTGTTAAAATGCGGAGGTGGAGTTGGAAAACAATCAAAAGAAATGTTCCTCTCATTTTTTGGACCAAATGAACAAATCTAGCGTTTGTTTTTGAGAGAATAAATACTCTTCAAAAAGAACAGAAACTGTTCTCAAAATCTTTGAAGTATGTCACTGATCCTTCAACCAGTAGCTGGAGAAGCAAGTATCCTACTGACAAACACAGGCTTTGTGGGGTTGAAAGCCGATCATAAGTTTACAAAGACTGATTGGGCCTTTGACTTGTGACTAATGCCTGGCACTGACACAGAGGAGGCTCTTAATCGGCACAGCCACATATATTTTAAGTAAAAATGCTTGTTCTCAAAGAAATTAATTTTTTTGCCTAGTGCCCTCTTTCGGGTTAAAAGAATGCATTGCGCAGGATGTAAATAACATTAATAATTCTGCCAAAGTGACATCATTTTCTGTAATGGTATAGGGAAACAGATTATTTGGGGAGAGGGATTCTCGTTATTTGTTTCTTAGAGATTTTTCTTTTAATAATTAATTTAATTTGCCAGTTGAAAAAGCACAAGAGATCATATGAATAAGAACAATGTTCCTAATGGCCTTCTAATTACAGGGTCTGTGTTTTGTAGTACTAACATTAAAGCCAACATGTTTCTTATTCATACAGTAAAAAATATCTATTCTCAAGACCTGATCCAGACCCTGCACTCATATTTGATTTCAGGGTATGAAGACCCCCTACAATCCCCCTCCCTCCAAAAACCATCCTGACCTGCTGGCTAATGCCTGAACTTCTCCTCCTAGGCTTGGTTTCCTTAATTCAGTTCTATATTTATTGAGTTGCTACTGCTTCAGTCACATATCAGACATGGGATTAGCGCTCTGAGTCACCTGTATATTCTTCCATGTGCCAGGGACTTTCTGCTCTGATCCTTGCTGAAATGAAACCTCTGAGGTTTCATCCATAAGTAATACTTTAGTGGCTCTACTTCAGTTCTTTCTAGGCAAAGATATTAGGATATTAATAGCTGAGGAGAGGGGTAAAGGCCAGTACCTGTGTAAGAAAATGTGCACGATTGGAAGAGACCACAGAGAAGTTTTCCTAGCTTCACAATTACAGAGGCCCCACTTTGTCCACTAGTTGTAGGGATAAAAGGATACCATTGCTTGAACACCTGTGGTTCTCCGAGTAGTTGGCATGCTTTCTCCATCCTTCTTAAGACTGTGGAGTGTGTGAAAGTACTTCAGGCAGAAGTGTCTGACTTCCATCTATAACTGAGTGAAACAAAGAATAGCCTTTGCTTCTCCCAGACACCCTCTGGGAACTCTCCGCTAGCTCAAGTGCACTCCTTCAGCAAGTGCAGTGAAGCCCTTTTCAAATGCAGTCATGTGCAGAACACCCCATATACAAAGCAGAGGGAAGTGGGGTTGCTCCAGAGCCCCTGTTCCTCACCACTCCTCTGTGCCCTGCAGAGGCTCTGGTCCATGATGCTGTGCCCTGGTTGAGGACACTGACCACAGAGGTACTTTGGTGGTTGTCACAAATGCTGTTCTCCACTCATGAAGATGGACTGTTTAGCACTGTTTTCACATCTGCGGACTCAAAAGTCAAATAACTTAGACAATGTGAGTCTTGGCTTTGCCAATAACAAGAAACAATGAATGCTATGAGGTGAATGTTTGTGTCCCCCCAAAATTCATATGTTGAAGCCTAAATCTCTGATGTGATGGCATTAGGAGGTGGTGTCTTTGAAAGTTGATTAAGTCATGAGGTTAAGCCCTATTGGATGGGATTAGTGCCTTTAGGAAGAGGCCCTGGGGAGCTGTCTTGCCCTATTCTACTGTGGGTGGACATAGCAAGAAATTATCTGTGAACCAAAAAGTAGGTCTTCATCAGACATGGAATCTGCCAGCACCTTGGCCTTTGATTTCCCAGCCTCCAGAATTGTGACAAGTAAATCTCTGTTATGTTACCCTGTTTATGGTACTTTGTTATAACAGCCTGAATAGACTAAGAGAATGGAGAAGTAACTTAGCTGCTGTAGACCCCACTTTACTCATCTATAGAACATTTGATTTTAGAGAGGTGTAAAAAAGTTAACATATGAAAAGTGCCTAGTAAAGAGCCAGCCCTCTGTAAAGAGTAGTTGTCATTTTAAAATTAAATAAAACTTAATCCCAAATGACACAGAATTCTTCCATTTTAGGGGAAAAATACAAAATCAACAGATTTAATGAGGGCTGCAAAATACTTGACAATCTCTTCATCATTTAATCACTTTTTCACCCATTCTTAACCCCTGTTGTTATTAGTAGTTCTGTACCAAATCATATATGTCATCACTGTGCCCCTTTTTGCTATAGACAAAACGTTTTTCATGTGTGGTGATGCAAATGTGGACTTTAGGGATACTAATGTAATAATGAGCCAGAAGTTAATGAACAGGAAACTGAACAAGAATGGGGCAGACAACTTGGCACCAGAGATGGCTGCGGGGCAGGAAGTATAAACTAAGCATGTCCAAAAAAGGGGAAGTGATTCGGAAGACCGTAAGGGTGAGCTAGACAAGGGGCTGCTTCTGGATCCACTGAGAACAGACTAGACTGCATGCCAAAGGCAAAACATAAATGCAAGTCCCTCTCCTCACAGCACACAAATAGAGTTTGTGATGAAGTGCCCATTTTCCTTCCCATTGCACAAGTAGTCTGTGTACAATTTACCTAAGCCCTTGGATATGTCTATTTTGTTTATTCTTGGTTCAAATGCATTTGTTCTATCATCTAGAAAATTACACATTTCTTCAAGGCAGGGACAGTGTCATTTGCTTTATATCCCTTTTAATATCCTTGACTTCCATCTGTGTGCAAAGCAACATTCAGCAGGAAAATGGAAGCCACTTTAGGAATTTTGAACAAGGAAATATACTGGAAAAGCTGGAACTGCAACAGGGAGAAAGAGGGGTGTTGGAGGAACATAAAGGAAGAAGAGGTGATCCCCAGATTCGAAGCAGTTAGCCCTTCTGGGCAGGAGCCCATGAGCTTGTTCCTGAAAGTCCAAGTGGGTTGGTGACACTTGAGTTTGACTGTGAGTTCACTCAAGAGCTGCTGTCTCAAAAAAGGAAAAAAAAAAAAAAAAAAAAAAAAAAAAAAGTAAAGAAAGTGCTGGCTTTTCCTGGGCTGCTGGAGCCCAAAATCACATCAACCCTACTGCTCCTACAGCAATTGCCATCAACTGCCTCATTTTAAGATTCAGAACCAAGAATCTTTTGTCTTTATCCTGCTTTCTTATTGCTCACCAGTACCTCCAATTAGCAGAACCCAAGGGAAAGACAACTAGTAAGAGTATGAGAAATTTAGGGTGCAAACTCCTGGCTCCAGTAGTATAAGGTATAGAGGAACAGGTGTGGGCTAAAAGACAATAGGTGAATTAATCAGCACATGTGTGATAGTGGAAAGAGCCCTGAGTTTAAAATTAGAAGACCTGAAATCAAGCCGGTATCTAACTCACAGTAATAATGTGATCTTATACAAGTTACGTAAGCTCTCTGAGCCTAAATCTCTCATTTGTAAAAAGAGAAGAATAATAATAATATCTTGCAGAGTTTTGGTGAAGACTAAATGATATAATACGTATGAAAACCTTTTAGAAATGATAAAAATGTCTGTGAATTTTAGTTACTTTACACAGTCCTGTTGGCAGTTATCAAATTTACTGCTTAGGAGACAATCATAAGGGTTTTAAAATAATCTACAAAAGATTTCTGCCACTATCACAGTGTACTGCCTGCACTTAGACTTCCTTTATGACGTAGGAAAACATGACTAAATTAGGGGAGACGTGAGATCAGCGTTGCTTGTCAATTTAGCAGATTTAAAAATGTTTTTTTGCAATTCTCTTCCAATGGGTCATATCCAAAGATAAGCAGCTGAGCCCTCTTAGCAGCAGGAAGGAAGGGCAGCTAGCCTTGGGTTACACAAATGAACTTATTAAGGCGATTTATAAAGCCATCTAGTTAATCAGAAAGGAGGGGAGTGAAAAGAGCCTTTCTTAGCCAAGCCATGATCGCCCGCTGGACAATTAGAAGCACAGTTTTCATTATACTGTTGTAGTCCTCAGTTGGGGTCAGGCCTGTGAGCTAGGATACAGCTGGTGGGTGGATGCAGTAAGGCTGTTAATTAATCACAAGGGGGTGGAAACCAAGGATGAGGCATTCACACTGTTTGATTTTCCATGGCCCCCGTTCCACTGCATTGACCCGCGTTTTCTAGGTTGACCTCTGTTAGATTTCTATGAATTGTTGCATGTTAGGTCTTCATTTACAAGTTACCAGTGGAGTAACTTGTAAATGGATTTTAGCAAACCATTGATTTGGGCCTTCATTAGATAAAGATTGGGTTTAATGTCTTTTAAATATTTTACAGTAAAATGCTAGCTCAACCAGTGTAGGAGATTTGCTGGATTTAGCTATTCATTTGTGCTTTTAACACTCAGCTGTTTTACGCCAGTTGAAATAACAACAGCTAATTTTTTCCTAATGCTTTCTCTGTGTCAGCCACCATTCTAAGCACTTTCCACTGACTCACTTAAACTTCGTAATAACCCTATGAGATAGGAGCCGTGATCCCCATTTTTACAGATGAGGAAATTGAGGCATACAGACCTTAAGTAACTTGCATAAGGTCAGTTAGTAAGTGAGGAGCTGGGCTTTGAACCAAGGTCAGACTGGTTCCAGTGTGTATTCTTGACCACTAGGAAGCATTGCCTCTCAAAAATTGAAACTGCTGTCTCTACTTGTTTGATGATTTTTTACTTAACTCTGTGTGACATATTTAACAACACAAACTTTTGTGGATAAAACATGCTCCTGAATTAGTAAGCAAGTCTCTAAAACTTCAATTGCATCCATGTTTTCAGGTTATCCTTTCTGACTTTGATATTGTTTCAGTATTCTAACACTGGAAATTAAAATATCTAAACCGCTTTTTCACAAGTAAAGAAATGTACTACATAAAAGGACGAGAATAAGCATCTAGTGCCAACAGAAACTTGGACATATTATTTTACCGATTAGGAAACAGTCCCAAAGGGACCAGAGCTACTTAGTAGCCATGCAAGGTCTAGACAGCATCTGGCCCTGGATGTATTTCTTACACCCAGAGCCCTGAAGCCACATAGCACTTTTAAATTAGTTGGTACCGTTTTAAAAAACAGTTGATTTCATATAAAAGTTTGAATTTCTGGCTAAAAGAAAAATGAAGTGATCTGCAAAACTGGGTGTATATTTCTCTGACCACTATCAGCTAAAGCTGAGTAGCAGCACCCTGCACTGTTTAAGCAGGGTCCCAGTGCCCTTTCCTCCGCTGCACAGCTGTATTCTTTAGCTTTAACTGTTTGGCCCCCTTAGGCATTTGAGTTTGAGACCACTAAACTAATTGGAAACAAAGACTTTCTGATTTCTGTCAGGTTGTCTTTGTGTAACACCACAGTGTTCTTTCAGAAAATTATGGCCATTTAGATTTCAGATCCTTTTTTAAAATGTTTTAGTTTAAGATTATAGTCAGGTTGCAACTCCTCTTATGGAGTAATAAAATTGTGTCTCTTCCTCTATACTTTCTTTCCTCTTCTCTCTCTGTCACTCTGTCTCTCTCTCTCTCTTCCTCTCCTGTTCTCTGTAACTTAGAGAATTTGTGGTGATATATTAGTTTCAGGCACAGTCAAAAGAAACATTGATCACTGTCTTCATTTAGATGCATTAAGTATATACATACATAACAAATATACTTAAAAACCAGTCAGTGATAACTATCGTTAGCCAGTCCTGACTCATGCTTACCTGTCAAGAAAGACACATTTGAGAAAGTACAAACTCTTTAAAATCAACTTGTCTTTTTCTATGTTGTTATGCCAGTCATTACACTGTATTAATCTCTGGTTTTCTAATTATATAGCATCAGGCATATGACCTCTAAGCATTTGCTTGTTCGCTGGCTATTTTTAATTAAAAAATAAATTGCATAATGAAACTAATTCTGTTTCCCATTGAGATAGTGCATTTTGAATTACTCAGAAGGGAGTCCAATTAAGTAGTATTTATCCAAAGTAAATGCAGGAGATAATAAAATATTTCCATGGCATGTTTAATTCAGAACACTCATGCTATGTAAATTAATTTGGTGTTGGATTGAGGTTATATGGAGGAAGGAGTTGCCCAGAAATGCAGCCCTTTTCTTTTGATCTTCTATATTTTATCTGTCAACGACTGAGTGACTAGATTCTGGACTCGCCGGTTTTCGCATTGGAAACGTGACTAATCCCAGGTGGTTTTGTTCATTTTCTCGGAAAGATTTCTCTCTGAAAGTGCCCAGATGTGAGCACTCTAACTCCAGCTTTGTAATGCTGTTTATCTGGCAGCAGAAACCCTATTTGCAATAGTTAACTATCTTTTTTACATTTGCCATGGTCCAGCAGTGCTGCAGAGCTTTGAGGCTACAGTAGCGAGTTGATGACAATCAGCAGATTCTAAAGCCTTTTCAGAACCCTGAAAGAATAGATAATGATAGTACATAATGCTGAAATGACAAAAGACATAATGGACAGTCAAATGTTGATGCAATTTAGCTTCTAAAAAACGATTACAGTTCATTTTCTTTGATTATCTTTTTCAAGTTTTAACTTTAATTCTTTATTGTTTAAGTTCTGTAAAATGGCATTCAGAAAAACATTACCACATGAAATCTGTCAGAAATGTTTAGATAGTTGTAATCACAAAGAGTAGAAATGCTTGCTTTGTACTGTACTGTTGACCCAGCTCTGTCCTTCTCTGAGAGTTGCTGATTCAACTTTTTAAGGATCTAAATGATTCCTTTTTAAATGTTTGAGGAAAATGGTTTTTAGCTTTTGTGTCAGATAAGAATGGTGTTATTCCCATCTGAATGAGTTAAACCAGGTACAGTAGTAGTATGTTTGCTCAGGACAAGGAAGTCTGGTGGTCAGCAGTGGGAAAATACGGCACCCAACGCATCATTTTAAGGGCAGATGATCCTTTTTGCTTTCTGCTTTTTCCTCCTTAGTTTGTCTTCCTAGTCCTTATTCTTTCAATTTGACTACTGGTAATGCCCACATAGTATGCAAGAAGATTAGGAAAGGCAAAAAGGATGCACGTCTCATGACAGTATTATTTTTCTAACTGACAAATTTATTGGATTTAGCTAACATTGAATGTTGACCTTTGTTGGCTTTGAGATGCAGCCTTTGAAATTTATGAGATTAATGTATAAGCCTAGTTATTATTTAACCTGCCAAGTTTATATTTAGTAACACCACAGGCTTGCTCCAAAAGTAGGGAATCTCTTTCTCTTCATGGGCTTCTTTTTTGAAAAGAAGGAGACTCACAGTACCATTTTTTATTATATTACAGTTGTTCTCAAACCTTAGTGTGCATCAGAATCACCTGAAGGATTCACTGCAATACAGATTCTAGTCCCCAGCCCCAAAGTTTCTATTCAGTGGGCTTTGGGGTAGGTCCAAAGAATTTGCCTTTTTAACAAGTTTCCAGTTTATGCTGATGCTGGGGATCTGGAGACCTCATGTTCAGAACCCAGTGGGTTAGAATAATTTTCTATTACAAGTCAAGATTCTTGCTAGTGAGGAATCTAGATAAGGCTTTAAATAAAGCCTGAATTTCTGTGACATAGGTATTGATGGCATTTAATTCAACAACCATTTCTTGAGTGCCTCCCATGTGCCCAACACTGATGACACTACTAGTCTTGAAAAGAGAAAGATGAGTCAAAGATTCTGCCCTTAAAAAGCTTATAAACAGATGTTAGTCAAAATTTACAAAATTTTAGCTAGATGGGAGGAACAAGTTCAAGAGATCTGTTGTACAACATCGTGACTATAATTAAAAACAATATAGTTTTCTTGAAAAATACTAAGAGAATACATTTTAAGTATTTTCACCACACGATGACAGCTATGTGAGATAATACATGTTAATTTGCTTGATTTAGCCATTCCACAATGAATATATATTTCAAAACATGTTGTACATGATAAATATACACAATTTTGTGTCAGCGTTAAAAAAGGCTTACAAACATGCTTCAAGTACCTAAATGACTACACTTAAAAGGCAGAGAATTTATCTATATGTTTTCTATTTATACTGTTGGTAGTGTATAAAGGATTTTTAATGGAATACCGAATTCTTTGATCATACTATTTCAACTCTTCCAATGGTTATTTTGCATTTCTATTTGAAACAGACAGTTGTATCCTGTGATCGCTCCAAGTCCTAGATAACTTTTGTTTCAGGGAAGTTTCAGCCCTGTTCAATTCATGTGCTATTCCAATCAGGCTGATCTTCAACCCCCTACCCCACCCTCAGAAAAATAAAAATACAGAAAAGCCATTGCAAGTAATAAAAGAGACCCAAGGTCTAAATCATAACCGTTAGCCAAAGAAATGAATAATATCTCCTCCAAAGAAGGAAAATTATATCTGCTTCAAAAATAAAAATCACAAACAAATTCAGTAGTGATGGTCTATATGGTTAGTTACCTGTTTTCTTTTTGGTGGGAGAAAACACTTTCCCTACTGTTACTGGAAAGACTAATGGAGAACTCTCCCGCCTGCTAATTGTTAATATATTCTAGGAAGCATTTAAATAGAAGTGGGACAGGTTCTTATGTAATTTAAACTGTCTACCAACCTGAGAAAGGATTTGTGTCTCCAACAAAATATGCTGTTAAATAAAGATAGGGGTATGCAATAACGTATGAATTGATGAGAAGTGAGCTAAAACATAAGTTTCTTATTAAATCTAAACTAATTGGCATATAAAGATGCATGTACATTAGTTTACTTACAGTTCTCAAAATACTACACTGATGTACATTTTCCATATACCTTTGAGTAGCCATTGCCAATATATGCAGTTGTTAAAAATTTTTATTTTTATGGATTTAGGGGTACAAATGCATTTGTGTTACACAGATATATTGCATAGTGGTAAAGTCTGGGCTTTTAATGTTACGCATCACCCCAATAGTGAACATCGTACCCAATAGGTAATTTTTCATCCCTCATCCCCCTCCCACTCTCCCACCTCTTGGAGTCTTCAATGTCTGTTATTCCACTTTGTATATTCCTGCGTATCCATTGTTTAGCTCCTACTTGAAAGTAAGAACATGTGGTGTTTGACTTTCTGTTTTCAGAGTCATTTCACTAAGGATAATGGTCTCTAGTTCAATCCATTCTGCTGCAAAAGACATTATTTTATCATTTTTTATGGCTGAGTAGTATTCCATGGTTATGTGTATACGTATGTGTGCATGTATATACGCTACATTTTTTAAATCCAATCCATTGATGGACACTTAGGTTGATTCCATAATTTTGCTATTATGAATAGTGCTGTGATAAATATATGAGTACAGGTGTCTTTTTGATAAAATGATCTTTTTTCCTTTGGGTAGATATCTAGTAATGGGATTACAGGATCAAGGGGTAGTTCTATTTTTAGTTCCTTGCAAAATCTCCTTACTGTTTTCCACAGAAGCTGTACTAATTTACATTCCCACCAACAGTGTATAAGCGTTTCTTTTTTTTTTTCCACATCCTCACCAACATCTGTTGTTTTTTGACTTTTTAATAATAGCCATTCTGACTGGGTGTTAGATGGTATCTCAGGTGTTATTGGTGACATTGTTATTGTCATGACACAAATGGTTTTCATATTCATTTTTATGATTAGTGATGTTGAGCGTTATTTTGTATGTTTGTTGGCCACTTGTATGTCTTCTTTTGCAAAATGTCTATTCGTCTTCTTTCCCCACTTTTTAATGGGATTATTTGTTTTTTCTTGATGAGTTGTTTGAGTTCCTCATAGATTCTGGATCAGTTTTGCCTTTGTTGGATGCATTGTTTACAAATATTTTGTCCCGTTTTGTAGGTTGTCTGCTTACTCTGTTGATTATTTCTTTTGCTGTGCAGCTTTTTAGTTTAATTAAGTTCCATTTGTCTATTTTTGTTTTTGTTGTGTTTCCTTTTCAGGACTTAGTCATAAATTCTTTGACTAGACCAATGTTCGGAAGAGTTTTTCTTAGCATTTTTATAGTTGTTCCATATTTTTAGAGTTGTTTATATATATTGTTATATATTTTTATAGTTGTTCATTTTTATAGCTTCTTCTAGCATTTTTATAGTTTCAGGTCTTACATTTAAGTCTTTAATCCATCTTGAGTTAATTTTTGTGTATGGTAAGAAATAGGGGTCCAGTTTGATTCTTCGGCATATGGCTTTTCAATTTTCAAGCACTATTTATTGAATGAAGTGTCCTTTCCCCAGTGTATATTTTTGTTGACTGTCAAAGATCAAGAGAGTATACTTAGAAGAGCTTGAATAAACAAACCTCTTTCACGTGCCTTATAAAAATTACCCGTTTAGGATTTCTTAAGATTTAAAAACTCAATGTACTGGAACCTCACTATGTAAGAAGTGCCTAAACATAATAAAAATATCATATCTGATTCTACGGACATTAAAGTGGAATGGAAAAACTGTGGGCTATGGAGTAACACAGACGTGGCTTTGAATTATGGTTCTTCTATCTATGGCCATACCACCCTGAGCGTGCCTGATCGTGTCTGAATTATGGTTCTTCCACTTAATAGCTGTGTCTGCAAAATGGGAGGGGAAACACTTACTTCACAGGATTTGGGAGGATTAAATAAAGTAAGGTACAGAAAGTACTTAGAAGAATGGCTGATACATGTTAATCATTGAATAAATACTTCCTTTTCCACATCAAATCTTTTTTTCTTTTCTCCTATTCCTTTTCTTCCACCTCCTTCCTTTTTTTTCCGCTTTCTTCTTCCCCTACTCTTACTTGTTCTCCTTTTTATTTTTATTTGTTCATTCCAGTGAGTATTGTTCTACATAAAGGAATCATTTCACTGAATCTCTATCATCATTTTCATTTATTGAGGATGCACTTAATTTCTGAAAAGATCATTCACGACCAACGCCATGCTAGCAGATAAGGCTTATAAATACTGCTCTACACAGTGGATTGCAAACTACTGCTGCTGGCCACACCTGTCCCTTTTCCTATTTTGAGCCATAAATTTTTTTATGTTTTTAAATTGTTGAAAAAGAAAAAAGGAATAATATTTCATGATGTGAAAAATTACATGAAATTCAAATTTCTGTGACCATAAATAAAGTTTTACTGGAGCACAGCCATATGCATTTGTTTAATCCTATGGCTGCCTTCATGTGGTAATGACAAAGTAGTTTCAACAGAAACTATAAGGCTTACAAAGCCTACTGTAAGCCATACATACGTTTTTGACCCTTTCCAGAAACTGTTTGCTGACTACTATTCTGAAGGAATGAAACATATGTGCATTTTAATTTGGTTTTGAAGCTAGCTCTGAAAGGAGAGTTTTGTGGTAGAAGCTGTAGTAGCAGGGCTAGAATCCATATTGAGCTTCCTAAGGTAACTATGTGGATGGGAGGTTTCAAAGAGATAGATGGTGGAGTTTCTGATATAATTGTATACACAAACAGACAAAAATCCATCTCTCTGCTCTTCTCATCATGTCATTAACTCCTGACAAAATATAGTGAATGATAACTTTGTCCAAAGGGGTTTTGTTTCTAGCTTCCCAATGCTTTTAGACAATTCTGTCTCTGAAGCAATCAAGACACTAGTCTGGAGAGACTGGTCTAGTAAGGTTTCACTGAAACAAGCCCCATTAACAGTTTGGACCTGAATCCTTCCCCCTACCCTAGTTAGTCTGTTATCCTTGGGAAATCCATTGTCTCCTCTGAGCAAACTGGGAATTCTGTTGTTTCTCTTTAGGACTAAGACTGACCAGATTAAATATCCATTTTGAAAACTATTGTAAAGCTTTTTTTCAAAACAGATTGAAACCCATCACATATTCCCTGATAGTTCCCCCTGATAGAGCCAGTACCTGTATTTGTGAATAAATGCATATTGTTCTTCAATTAAATACAAACAGCTATTCCTGTGAGGATTAGTGGTATAGTGTTTTGCCCTAAAGGAATGGAAGTGAGTGAATAGGAAAGGGTGGAAGGTCTTTTTGTTGTTGTTCTTGCAGGCATGTGGAAGACATGACACAATCTGTTATTCAGTGACTGAGACTGAGGGAGGAGACTGAGGAATAAAGCCATTGGGTGGACTTAGAGCTCAGATGGTTTAGCTAGACAAGCCAATGGATTTAATAAGAGAACACTGTCCATCAATTGCATTGGTGCTCCTGACTTTTTGTAATAGCATCTAATTCCTCTCCTCTCTCAAAGTCTCACCCGTCTGTTGTTCACATTGCTGCTTCAGTCATTCAAGGAGTAGGTGAATGAGCCCTTCTACCCACAACTCTGATTAGTCATTCATTTGCTGGAGTGCTAATTATGTGCCAGGAGCTGTGCTAAGTGCGTGCAGCACAAAGCAGAACAAGAAGTGTGTCCTGCCCTCCCCAGCAAGGTGCTTACAGGCTCCCAGTGGAGACAGACTTGTAAACAAGTGTAGTGAAGTAGGGTGGGTTTCTAATGTATGTCTATGTGAGTGAAAATCACTTCCTGGGGACAGACAAGTAAACTAACAGTTGCAGTTCCGTATAAGCTTTGAGTTGGGCACAGAGGAAGAACATCTATCTCAGAGCAGGGAGTCTCAAAAAGCTTCCAGGGAGAGGATGGAGACTTAAATAATGAGAAGGGGAGGGGTGTGAGCCACACAGAAGTGAGCAAGTGTCAAATCATAAGGGACCTTATGTGCTAAGTAGGAAGTCTGAACATTAACTTGGGAACCGCAGGGCCCTGAGCAGAGGAGTCATGTGATTAAGGTTTTGTAAAGATGCTCTGGAAGCTGTGTGGAGAATGGACTGGAGGGTACTGACTCTGGAGGCAGAAAACCTTGTTAGAGCTTTTTAGGGTATCCAAGTCTGGCCTGCAACACCTAAATAAAGAAAGTAAAAGAGGTTGAGAAGAGAGACTCACCTGAACTGGGTGACTTCTTAAGGCGGTGAGGGAGAAGGAGGAGACAGGAGTGTGGATGACTTAGGTTTCAGCTTGGAGTCCAAGCACATGAGAGTAGTTCAAACATCAGATGTTTATAGTAGGAACAACAAAGACAAAGTAGAATAGAATTTTCGGACAAGAGACATTTAAGAAATGTGATATAATTTGGAAATGAGAGGCTGGGCATAATGGCTTACACCTGTAATCCCAGCACTTTGGGAGGCTGAGGCAGGTGGATCACCTGAGGTCAGGAGTTTGAGACCACCCTGGCCGACATAGTGAAACCCCGTCTCTACTAAAAAATAGAAAATATTAGCCAGGTTTGGTGGTGTGTGCCTGTAATCCAGCTACTCAGGAGGCCGAGGCAAGATAATCACTTGAACCCAGGAGGCAGAGGTCGCAGTGAGCCAAGATCGCACCACTGCACTCCAGCCTGGGCAACAGAGTGAGACTCCATCTCAAAAAACAAAACAAAACAAGAATTTGGAAATGAGTGACATATACAGGATGAATGGAGTAAGAGAATTGTAAGGGGAGCTGGAAAAGGGACATTCAAGAGCTAAAATGTGAAGGAAGATTGTGGAACCAAAGGGAGTGGAACACTGAAAAGAAGGTAGCAAGGGGTCAACAGTGCCACACACTGCAGAAAAGCCAAGTGAGACCACGGTAGATAATATCATTCTCTGTACCAGGAGCCTCAGACTTAGACATTCAGGACCCTCCTGGAAGTGATAAAGCCTTTTCCAAACCTATCTCCTTTTACTCCTGACATCTGTCGAATTGAACCATTCTGTTTCCCACGTGTGCCCCTCATTCGCATCTCCTGCTCCTTTTCCTTTCCTGGAACAAGTGCTTCAAAGTCCACATCAGATGGCATCACCTTCAATTGTGACTAATCTGGCATTCATCTCTCCCTTTCCTTGGCAATCATAGCAATTTTTCTGTACATCTCTGTGACACAAATCACTTTCTACCAAATATTATGATCACTCATGTAATTGTACTTTCTGCTTAGTTGCAAAGCACACAAATCATATTTGCAGAATACTTTGAAATTCAACTGTTAGGTCATACTAAAGACAGTTATGTAATAGTCTTTCACTAACAATCTGAAGAATTCTAAAACCAACTTCCCACCACCAAAATTTAGCTCTTAGAAACTTAATGATGTGTGATATGAAATCAGTATAGCTGACTTTCTCACAACATTCTTACATTGTTTGTTCATTTTCTTAGACAATTTTAACTTTGATTACAGAAAGTCAGTATACTTAGAGAGTAGGGAACAGAGAAGCATTTTTAAACACTGGTTTTTAAAGTAGGCTGCATATTAGAATCATCTAGGGAGTTTTAGAAACCCTGGTGCCCAGGTCCCACCCCCAGAACTTCTGATTTAATTGATAGGGCCTGTGGCCTGGGCACTGGGAGTCTTCAAATCTCCCCAGGCGGCTCTAGTGTGCAGTAGAGTTTGAGAACTACTGTTTTTCAAGTTCACTTGCATTTGAAGGTCACGTCTTTTACTAGTGATGACTAATTGTTTCTACGTTGAGATGTGTATGTAGTTATAAATTTGTTTTTAACTGTCATGTATTCTCTCTTTTTCTCCCTGTGCCCCCAATTCATGAGAGAACAATCCGCAAAGGATGACTGACAGAGCTCTTATCTCTGCCAGGAGAGAAATACCAATTTCTTTTATAAATGGGTTGCTTTGGCCAGTTGCCAGAAAACAACAAAACCTTGAATATATAAAAATGTCTAGCTTGATAGAAGATACATTTGATTTTACACTAAAATTTTGAGGTACATTAACATTGTTCCAAGTACCAAAAAGAAAAAAAAAGCATGTTAACTTTATTCTTAGCAAGTTCCAGGTAAGCAAAAATTTCCTTTAAAAAAACAGGTAGATGAGTGCTACTGCCCCAGTGTTATATGTTTCTAGTAATCATGTCTCCAGAAAGAAAATGTGTATAGATTTCTTTCTTTAAAGAGAAATGAAAGAGAAAGAGAGATAAGCACTGAGGTATCCATCAGCTCATCCCAGACATTAGTAAAGTGCTCCAATTTGTGTTTTACAGGAGAAATCCTAACAGTGGTTTCCTGCTTACATTCTCTGTTGGAAGTCTTAATTTTAGTCCTTTCATTAGAAATGGTATAATAATATCTTTTGTTCTTTATACTGTACTTTGTTATACTACTAAGTTTGTGTACTCTTTATAAAGAGATGGGTACATCCAGAAGTACTAAATAAGTGATCATACATGGCTGCTTGTTATTTAAGCTATTCCATATTTATGTAACTGTTATGTCAAACAGGACTCACAGGGGGCAATGACATAACAACTTTAATTTTTCCCACAGTTGCTCCTACACTTCTGCTCTGTGGGGCAGTTCTGCTCCTGGAAGAAATCTCAGACACTTAATTCACCCAATTGTGTTTAATCAAAAATCTTCCAAACATTTGAATTCCTGAAACACTCCCAGTTTGGTTATTATTACATCCAGTTTGCCCATCAAAACTTCCAACTGTGTTCACAGCCAAGGCTTTGCCCCTTCCCCAGCTCAGGCCTGCTGGCATGGTCAGAGAAGCCCCAAGCTTGGCAGCCGTCTCATGCTGATAGCTCTGAGTTCCCTGGAGACCCTCCATTCCCCACACCCCACCTCCCAACTGCCACTGGGGCTTTACCCTGCCTTTCTGGTGGGTCCAAGTGTATAACCCCTCCCTTAGCTCCTGGGCAGCCAGCTAGACCCCTCTGCCATCCTTTCAAATTTTTGCCAAGATCCAATTCACATATTTCCTATGCCATGAAACCTTTTTGATTCATAATCTCAAGATAGCTTCCTTTTCTCTGAACTGTCATAGCACGTCATGCCTTCCTGTACCATTTATCCCTTTATTCCTTGTATTTTAGTAATTTATGGCACAGTCTCCTGTTATCTCCCCTACTATACTCGGAACTTTTTGATAATGCTCATCATTCGTTTTTTTATTGCCCACAGTGTTGGGATTAAAAAAGAATATATTAAAATAAAAGTAAAGGCATTTATAAAATGTATAGTTAGGTTATTATCATATTTAAAGTTCATGTTATATATGTAAACAACTATATAATTGAAGACAGGAAATTACTCAGGTATTGAATTTTGCTCATTTCATCAGGTTAAGAGGAAAAGGTAGATTTATATTTTATAATTTTATAGATATTTAAAAATGGAAACAAATACAGTCATTCAAAAGCAATTTATCTAAAATAATTTAAGCTGTTATATGAAGTAATTATCATATTTATTGTGTTATACCAAAGAGCAGACAGCAGATTATTTCCTTTACAAAAGGAACCCATATGTAAAAACTGTTGGGACTTCAGAACAGGTTTTTCATCATTTAATTTTTAAATATATTGAATACCTTCCTGACTTTTAAGAGCTTTTAGCATAAAAGGCCATTGCCTCCCTGTCTACCTTCCCTGTCTTCATGCAGAAGATAATTCATTTTTTTTTTACTTGATATTAGTGAGCATACAGACCCAGACTAAAACCCAGCTTATTATATATTTAAGAAATCATATTAAGGTGGCATTTGTGTCTTCTTTATAACGGCTGCACTGTGTTGCCAGATCCTTTATTTCATTATGTAAAATACAATGACATTGTTATTTCCCCCAGTCCAGTTAAAAATGGACAACGGTCAAACTATTTTCAGTAGCACCAAAGAAACTAAATATGAGAGTTCTAGGTTAATCTCATCATGATTTTTGAGACAGTTCAATGAAAAAATTCACTTCAGATATATTTAGGGTTTCATCTTTCATTGCTGTCCAGTGGGAGGTCTCCATTCCAACTCTTACCATTCTGTGAGTTCAGTCATTCTTTTTAAAGGTAGTTGTAGCACAGTTGAATAGCATGGGCTGACTGCTGGATATGCTTAGGGTGGTAGTTCTTGGCCATCCAGTAATTCTTTATTTACTTATCAAAACTGCATTGGCAATCGTCCTTGGCAGAGAGGGAGTAAGAGAGGCTTTTACCTCACATATGAAGCCTCTTCCTGTTTATTGCAGATTGCAGCTTGTTCTGGTGAAAGGAGCCAGAATTGCTAGAGCTTCTAAGTTCATTCGCCTGTTGGGAAGAATAATTTTATTTTGAGCTACCAAACAAAATAACTGTGAACCTACTGATGTTGAGATCAGGCCAGCTTTTAACCTACAGGATTCTGTTGGTGTCTTTTCATTCTGGGCTTTCATTGTATTCACTATTAAATGGTTTGGATACAAAAATTACCTGGAGAGACCTAAGATTTGTTTTTGATGGTGAATGTTGGACCAGGCTGCTGAAGCAGAGTGTGCAGCTGAACATGTGGGACACCAGTGTCCATTCTGCATTGATGCTCAGACTCCTCTTTAAAACACTCCGCCCACATTTATGTAGCTGTTAAATTACAAATAATACTCTCCTCCTTTAAGCAGCATAAAGATGGTGTTGCAGGCTGGGCATGGTGGCTCATGCCTGTTTTCTCAGCACTTTAGGAGGCTGAGATGGGAGGATCACTTGCTCAGGAGTTTGAGACTGGCCTGGGCAACATAGTGAGACTTCTGTCAAAAATTGGAAAAAAAAAATCAGTTGGCTGTGGTGGCACATGGTTGTAGTGCTAGCTACTTGGGAGGCAGAGGCGAGAGGATTCTTTGAGCCCAGGGGTGGGGTGGGTGGGGAGGGCAGGGGGGATGGGGGAAGGCGGCAGGTCAAGGCTACAGTGAGCTATTATCGCACCACTGCACTCCAGCCTGGGTAACGGAGCAAGATCCTGTCTCAAAAAACAAACAAACAACAACCAAAAAAAAAACAGTGTTGCATAAGTCACACTGTGGGTGAGGGCATAAATCTCCCCAATTCCCAAACTTCCAGACAGAAAATATATATTTTTCTGGTTATGCATATATTTTGTACTTTGAGAATATCAGTGTTTAAAGGCACATGAAACAAACTACAACAATTATGAAACACAAAACAGGGTTCTGTTAGATTTGTGAGTATGTAAAAATGTCAAATATTTTCACCAACAGGAAATAAAAACAAAGGAAATAAAATTGATAAAACTATTATTAATCTCAAGGAAAAATCTGCCACTATCATATTCATGTAATCAGAGACTTTCCAGCGATTTTAGTCATGCTACACTTATGCCAGGAAACCCACTCAGATTAACACCAAATAACTCATCTCTTACCATATAGTCTTTATCTGGGTGTGTTTTCTCGTCACCTGGTATAATGGAAAGAGTGCCTTCTAAGCAGACAACCTTCTTTCAGTGGCTTGGCCTCTTACTTTCTATATGGGCCTTGGCAAGACACTGCCACTCTTCAAGCCTCAGTTTTTTCATCTGTAAAATGGGAGTCCAAGTTCATTATTCCTTTTCTGGAAGAAGAGTTTTAGAATTCAGGATTATTGGAGTCGCTTCCAAGATGGCCGAATAGGAACAGATCTGGTCTACAGCTCCCAGCAAGATCGACGCAGAAGATGATGATTTCTGCATTCTGCATTTCCAACTGAGGTACCTGGTTCATCTCACTGGGACTGGTTGGACAGTGGGTGCAGCCCATGGAGGGCGAGCCAAAGCAGGGTGGGGCGTCGCCTCACTGGGGAAGCGCAAGGGGTCAGGGGGATTTCCCTTTCCTAGCCAAGGGAAGCTGTGAGTGACTGTATCTGGAGGAATGGTACACTCCTGCCCAAATACTGTGCTTTTCCTATGGTCTACACAACCAGCAGACCAGGAGATTACCTCCTGTGCCTGGTGTGGCAGGTCCCACGCCCACGGAGCATTGCTCACTGCTAGTGCAGCAGCCTGAGATCGACCTGGGACCCTGGAGCTTGGTGCGGGGAGGGGCGTCCGCAGTTGCTGAGGCTTGAGTAGCTGGTTCTGTGCTCACCGTGTAAACAAAGTGGCAGGGAAGCTCAAACTGGGTGGAACCCACTTCAGCTCAGCAAGGCTTACTGCCTCTCTAGATACCACCTCTAGGGCAGGGCATATCTGAACAAAAGGCAGCAGACGACTTCTGCAGACTTAAACGTCCCTGCCTGACAGCTCTGAAGAGAGCAGTGGTTCTCCCAGCACTGCATTTGAGATCCGATAATGGACAGACTGCCTTCTCAAGTGGGTCCCTGACCCCTGTGTAGCCTGTCTGGGAGACACCTCCCAGTAGGGACTGACAAACACCTCATACAGGTGGGTGCCCCTCTGAGATGAAGCTTCCAGAGGAAGGATCAGGCAGCAATACTTGCTGTTCAGCAGCCTTCGCTGGTGATACTCAGGCAAACAGGGTCTGGAGTGGACCTCCAGCAAACTCCAGCAGACCTGCAGCGGAGGGGCCTGTTAGAGGGAAAACTAACAAACAGGAAGGAATAGCATCAACATCAACGAAAAGGACATCTACATCAAAACCCCATCTCTAGGTCACCAACATCAAAGACCAAAGGTAGATAAAACCACAAAGATGAGGAGAAACCCGAGCAGAAAGGCTGAAGATTCCAAAAACCAGAAGGCCTCTTCTCCTCCAAAGGAACATAACTCCTCACCAGCAAGGGAACAAAACTGGATAGAGAATGAGTTTGACGAGTTGACAGAAGTAGGCTTCAGAAGGTTGGTAGTAACACACTTCTCCGAGCTAAAGAAGCATGTTCTAACCCATCACAAAGAAGGTAAAAACCTTGAAAAAAGCTTAGATGAATGGCTAACTAGAATAACCAGTGTAGAGAAGACCTTAAATGACCTGATGGAGCTGAAAACCACAGTACAAGAACTTTGAGAAGCATACACAAGCTTCAATAGCCTATTCGATCAAGCAGAAGAAAGGATATCAGTGATTGAAGACCAAATTAATGAAATAAAGCGAGAAGACAAGATGAGAGAAAAAAGAGTGAAAAGAAATGAACAAAGCCTCCAAGAAATATGGGACTATGTGAAAATACCAAATCTACATTTGATTGGTATACCTGAAAGTGACAGGGAGAATGGAACCAAGTTAGAAAACACTTTTCAGGGTATTATCCAGGAGAACTTCCCCAACCTAGCAAGGTAGGCCAACATTCAAATTCAGGAAATACAGAGAACACCACAAAGATACACCTCGAGAAGAGCAACCCCAAGACACATGTTGTCAGATTCACCAAGGTTGAAATGAAGGAAAAAATGTTAAGGGCAGCCAGAGAGAAAGGTCGGGTTACCCACGAAGGGAAGTCCATCAGACTAACAGCGGATATCTCTGCAGAAACCCTACAAGCCAGAAGAGAGTGGGGGCCAATATTCAACATTCTTAAAGAATTTTCAACCCAGAATTTCATATCCAGCCAAACTAAGCTTCATAAGTGAAGGAGAAATAAAATCCTTTACAGACAAGCAAATGCTGAGAGATTTTGTCACCACCAGGCCTGCCTTACAAGAGCTCCTGAAGGAAATGAACAACCAGTACCAGCCACTGCAAAAGCATGACAAATTGTAAAGACCATCAATGCTATGAAGAAACTGCATCAATTAATGGGCAAAATAATCAGGTAGCACCATAATGACAGGATCAAATTCACACCTAACAATATTATCCTTAAATGTAAATGGGCTAAATGCCCAAATTAAAAGACACAGACTGGCAAATTAGATAAAGAGTCAAGACCCATCATTGTGCTGTATTCAGGAGATCCACCTCATGTGCACAGACACACATAGGCTCAAAATAAAGGGATGGAGGAAGATCTACCAAGCAAATGGAAAGCAAAAAAAAAAAAAAAGCAGGAGTTGCAATCTTAGTCTCTGATAAAACAGACTTTAAAACAACAAAGATCAAAAGAGACAAAGAAGGCCATTACATAATGGTAAAGGGATCAATGCAACAAGAAGAGTTAACTATCCTAAATATATATGCACCCAATACAGGAGCACCCAGATTCATAAAGCAAGTTCTTAAAGACCTACAAAGAGACTTAGACTCCCACACAGTAATAATGGGAGACTTTAACACCCCACTGTGAATATTAGACAGATCAACAAGACAGAAAATTAACAAGGATATCCAGGACTTGAACTCAACTCTGGAACAACCAGACCTAATAGACATCTACAGAACTCTCCACCCCAAATCAACAGAATATACATTCTTCTCAGCACCACATCGCACTTATTCTAAAATTGACCACGTAATTGGAAGTAAAACACTCCTCAGCAAATGTAAAAGAAAAGAAATCACACAAACTGCCTCTCAGACCACAGTGCAATCAAATTAGAACTCGGGATTAAGAAACTCACTCAAAACCGCACAACTACATGGAAATTGAACAACCTGCACCTGAATGACTACTGGGTAAATTACGAAATTAAGGCAGAAATAAAGATGTTCTTTGAAACCAACGAGAACAAAGACACGATGTACCAGAATCTCTGGGACACATTTAAAGCAGTGTGTAGAGGGAAATTTATAGCACTAAATGCCCACAAGAGAAAGCAGGAAAGATCTAAAATCGACACCCTAACATCACAATTAAAAGAACTAGAGAAGCAAGAGCAAACAAATTCAAAAGCTAGCAGAAGACAATAAATAACTAAGATCAGAGCAGAACTGAAGGAGATAGAGACACGAAAAACCCTTCAAAAAATCAGTGAATCCAGGAGCTGGCTTTTTGAAAAGATCAACAAAATTGAGAGACCGCCTGCAAGACGAATAAAGAAAAGAGAGAAGAATCAAATAGATGCAAAATAAAATGATAAAGGGGATATCACCATCGATCCCACAGAAATACAAACTACCATCAGAGAATACTATAAACACCTCTACACAAATAAACTACAAAATCTTGAAAAAATGGATAAATTCCTGGACAAATACGCTCTTTGAAGACTAAACCAGGAAGAAGTTGAATCTCTGAATAGACCAATAACAGGTCTGAAATTGAGGCAATAATTAATAGCCTACCAATCAAAAAAGTCCAGGACAAGATGGATTCCCAGCTGAATTCTACCAGAAGTACAAAGAGGAGCTGGTACCATTCCTTCTGAAGCTATTCCGATCAGTAGAAAAAGAGGGAATCCTCCCTAACTCATTTTATGAGGCCAGCATCATCCTGATACCAAAGTCTGGCAGAGACACAACAAAAAAAGAGAATTTTAGGCCAATATCCGTGAGGAATATCGATGCAAAAATCCTCAATAAAATACTGGCAAACTGAATGCAGCAGCACATCAAAAAGCTTATCCACCACGAGCAAGTTGGCTTCATCCCTGGGATGCAAGGCTGGTTCAACATACGCAAATCAATAAACGTAATCCATCACATAAACAGAACCAGTAACCAAAACCCCATGATTATCTCAATAGATACAGAAAAGGCCTTCAACAATATCCAACAGCCTTTCATGCTAAAAAAACTTTCAATAAATGAGGTATTAATGGAATGTACCTCAAAATAATAAGAGCTTTATGACAAACCCACAGCTAATGTCATACTGAATGGGCAAAAACTGGAAGCATTCCCATTGAAAGCTAGCACAAGACAAGGATGCTGTCTGTCGCCACTCCTATTCAAAATAGTATTGGAAGTTCTGGCCAGGACAATCAAGCAAGAGAAAGAAATAAAGTGTATTCAATTAGGAAAAGAGGAAGTCAAATTGTCTTTGTTTGCAGATGACATGATTGTGTATTTAGAAAACCCCATCATCTGAGCCCAAAATCTCGTTAAGCTGATAAGCAACTTCAGCAAAGTCTCAGGATACAAAATCAATGTGCAAAAACCACAAGCATTCCTATACACCAATAACAGACAAACAGAGAGCCAAATCATGAATGAACTCCCATTCACAATTAGTACAAAGAGAATAAAATACCTAGGAATCCAACTTACAAGGGTAGTGAAGGACCTCTTCAAGGAGAACTACAAACCACTCCTCAATGAAATAAAAGAGGACACAAACAAATGGAAGAACATTCCATGCTCATGGATAGGAGGAATCAATATCCTGAAAATGGCCATACTGCCCAAGGTAATTTGTAGATTGAATGCTATCCCTATCAAACTAACACTGACTTTCTTCACAGAATTGGAAAAAACTACTTTAAATTTCATATGGAACAAAAAAGAGCCCACATAGCCAAGACAATCCTAAGCAAAAAGAGCAAAGCTGGAGGCATCATGCTACCTGACTTCAAACTACACTACAAGGCTACAGTAACCAAAACAGTGTGGTACTGGTATCAGAACAGATATAGACCAATGGAACAGAACAGAGACCTCAGAAATAACATCACACATCTACCACCATCTAATCTTTGACAAACCTGAGAAAAACAAGCAATGGGGAAAGGATTCCCTATTTAACAAATGGTGCTGGGCAAACTGGCTAGCCATATGTAGAAGTTGAAACTAGATCCCTTTCTTACATCTTACACAAAAATTAACTGAAGATGGATTAAAGACTTAAATGTTAGGCCCAAAACCATAAAAACCCTAGAAGAAAACCTAGGCAATACCATTTAGGACATAGGCATGGGCAAAGACTTCATAACTAAAACACCAAAAGCAATGGCAACAACAGCCAAAATAGACAAATGGGATCTAATTAAACTAAAGAGCTTCTGCACAGCAAAAGAAACTATCATCAGAGTGAACAGGCAACCTACAGAATGGGAGAAAATTTTTGCAAACTACTCATCTAACAAAGGGCTAATATCCAGAATCTACAAAGATCTTAAACAAATTTACAAGAAAAAAACAACCGCATAAAAAGTGGGCAAAGGTATGAATGGACATTTTTCAAAAGAAGACATTTATGCAGCCAACAGACATATGAAAAAAAGCTCATCATCACTGGTCATCAGAGAAATGCAAATCAAAACCACAATGAGATACCATCTCACACCAGTTAGAAGGGCGATCATTAAAAAGTCAGGAAACAACAGATTCTGGAGAGGATGTAGAGAAATAGGAACACTTTTACACTGTTGGTGGGACTGTAAATTAGTTCAACCATTGTGGAAGACAGTGTGGTGATTCCTCAAGGATCTAGAACTAGAAATACCATTTGACCCAGCCATCCCATTACTGAGTGTATACCCAAAGGATTATAAATCATGCTACTATAAAGACACATGTACACTTTTGTTTATTGCGGCACTATTCACAATAGCAAAGACTTGGAACCAACCCAAATGCCCATCAATAATAGACTGGATAAAGAAAATATGGCACATGTATACCATGGAATGCTATGCAGCCATAAAAAAGGATGAGTTCATGTCCTTTGTAGGGACATGGATGAAGCTGGAAACCATCATTCTTAGCAAAATATCACAAAGACAGAAAACCAAACACCACATGTTCTCACTCATAAGTGGGAGTTGAACAATGAGAACACATGGACACAGGGAGGGGAATATCACACACCAGGGCCTGTTGGCAGGTGGGGGGCTGGGGGAGGGATAGCGTTAGGAGAAATACTTAAATGACGAGTTGATAGGTGCAGCAAACCAACATGGCACATATATACCTATGTAACAAATCTGTATATTGTGCACATGTACCCTAGAACTTAAAGTATAATAATAATAAAGAAAAAAATAGAATTCTGGATTATTTTTAGTATTTTTATTTTTGAAAGATAACATGATATATAAATATATATAATCAAAGTGATATATATATGTTACCTTTTTAAAATCAAAATTCTAAAAATAGGGTGCTATGTATATAAATATATAAAAATATGTATAACATATATAAATGTTTTATAACACCCCCAGTGGGGTCTAGAACAGTACCCTATGATCAAACATATTAGTAACTCTTCAGTGAAACGTACAAACATTTACACTTAGTGGGATAAATAAAGATCGTCAACTGGTCAGGTTTGTCATCAAAACTTGCATTTTTCAGAGCTTTTGGATAAATGATGGTGAGCCTGCACTAACCCCTACTTTAGGAGTGTGTGTGTTCAGCAAAGAGCAGTTACTGCCCCAATAGTTGCTGGTGTTTTTACTTAAATTAATGGCAGATAATGTGGATCTCATCTTTTACAAAAATTGGAATGTGAATAAAGAAATTCTACTCAATATACAACTTTGATTCCTACTAGACTTTATAAAAGACCATGTGATACTTTAAAAACAGTGGTGAAATTCACTCTTCAAGAAGATAATACTCACAGGAGGGCATAAATGCCTTCTTGAGTAATTTTAGATCCAGATATGTTACTCTGTTCTGAGATGATTGATAAGATCAGAATTATAGATTTAGAATAGGAAATGAGGTTTCCATTACATACAGTTAAAATTAGTACCAAGACGTTTTTAGCTTTTTCCCTTTTTGCTCATAAGTCTTACTTGAGGGGATAAAATCAATCACTTCATTTGTTCAGCTAGTGTGGCTGAACACTCTGAAGTGACTTATGTTTATGCTAAATTTTGCTTGCTAGTTTATGCTCCATGTGACCTCAGCCCAACAGTTTTCAGCATGTGTTATGCCAGGAAGAGTGTGAGTTGTCTCCCTAGAAGTTTTAACAGTAATAAAATACCAGAGTTTGTAAATTACTTAATCAAAAAGTAAATGGGGTAAGAACTTCAGGTTACCCTATGGTAATCTCACGGTCAGTTTGTTAGGTTCTTTTTTTTTTTTTTTTTTTTTTTTTGATGTGGAGTCTCACTGTTGTCGCCCAGGCT
This sequence comes from Pan paniscus, assembly GCF_029289425.2. Taxonomy (NCBI): domain Eukaryota; kingdom Metazoa; phylum Chordata; class Mammalia; order Primates; family Hominidae; genus Pan; species Pan paniscus. The sequence goes on along the minus strand of NC_073255.2, from coordinate 145,117,535 downwards.
GGAGTACAATGGCACAATCTTGGCTTACTGCAACCTCTGCCTCCCAGGTTCAAGCAATTCTCCTGCCTCAGCCTCCCAAGTAGTTGGGATTACAGGTATGTGCCACCATGCCTGGCTCATTTTGTATTTTTAGTAGAGAGTTTCACCATGTTGGCTAGGCTGGTCTCAAACTCCTGATCTCAAGTGATCTGCCCGCGTCAGCCTCCCAAAGTGCTGGGATTACAGGTGTGAGCCACCGTGCCTGGTCACTTTGTTAGGTTCTAATATACCTTCCTAAATGGAAGAGAAAGTGTGGGCACAGTGTAGGAGTGTGTTTTGAATGAATATCATCCATCGTGTCCTAGCAGAAGACTATTTTTTCCTTTTAAGAGCCTCTTTTCTAGCATATTTGCCTGTTACTGAAAGTATAGAGATGTAAATCTTTAAGTATATGTTTTATGTTACATTTGGAAACTGTAATTTTTAAAAGTCCACTTCATGCTGGTAGCTGTTTGATCTTTATTGTGGTAAAATATACATAACATAATATACATAATTTATCGTTTTAACCATTTTTAAGTATAGCTCTCACTTTTATTTATTTTTAATTTTTCTTTGTGTGGGGGGTTTTCTAATGAAAACCAGAAAACCTGCTAGACACATTCTGAAAGAGCTGGAACACTTAAGTGTATAGTCCTGTAGCATTAAGTGTATTCACCTTGTGCCGGCATCACCACCATCTATCTACAGAACTTTTCCTCTTCCCCAGCTGAAACTCTAAACCCATTTATAGTAACTCTGAACTCTCCATTCTTTCTTCCAGCCCCTGGCAAGCATGATTCTTTCTGTCTCTCACATTTGACTATTCTGGGTAACTCATATAAATGGAATCATACAATACTTGTCCCTCTCCGACTGGCTTATTTCACTTGGCGTAATGTCCTCAGTATCAGAATTTTCTTCCTTTTTAAGGCTGAATAATTTCCCACTGTATGTGGAAACCATATACTGTGGTATATTCATTCTTTGATGGACACTTGGATTGTTTCTACCTTGCGGTTCTTGTGAATAATGTCGTTGCTATGGACATAAGTGTAGACCACTTCCTGATCTTGAATTAGTATAGTTATTTGTGTGCTCAGAGGTGCTCGTCTTAAAAAAAAAGTCTGTTACTATGTTAACCTAGCTATTTAAAGTCTCAATAGCAGAAATTGAGCATAAATAGCCCTTTTAAGTTTTAGATTTAACTGTGAAACCCTGTCCCTATCTGTGAATTATTAAATGAATGAATTAGTATTAAGCCTCCACAAGAAGGGAACCTTGAAGGGGGGTGCTTGGTCTTTTCTCTCACTGAGGGACCGTGCAAAGGCATCACTAGGTAGTTTTCTTATGGCAAACCCTAAAGCCCAGTTCCAACTCAGAATCCAGGATGTACCAGAAACAATGATTGGCTTTCCTATTGAATTATTTTTGAGTCTCAAACTATTGCTTTTATCATGTTGCCTTTTCCAATTTGATAGTCCTTCAAGTAGCCAAACAAACAACTCCTTACAAAATAGGAATAAGAGTGATTTATGAAATGGGGAAAGTTGTTATTTTCCAAGCTCATGATAGGTTGTGAAGATAATGGAAGCTGTATCTGCTGAAACATTTTGAACTCTAATGAACACAAAGGAAAGAACCAATGTTTCTTTGCACTGTAAAATTAGATAAACCTGTAAGCACAGTATGGTTACTGTCTAAGGAAGCTTTGCTAAGATTTCTAGCCTTCCAAAACCTTTTACATGGCTAGAAAATTTCATTTACTCCTTGCTCCTCCTAAAAGTGATAAAAGCTAGGTCCTGTAGCTACAGGATGAAATATTGTCTGTATCCCATTTTCAGTTTTGAAAGAAATTCTAGCTTGCATTGAACCCAATTTATTTTATGATTTGGGCATATAGGCATTTGATTATTTAACTGACTGATTAGTGGAGTTTATTATTCAAGCATATAACTCATTACAGTTTCATCTAGCTTTGTATTCATTACCTTTTCAGTGTGTTCCTCCAGTTGGATAGAATTGTATCATTTGCGAGTGTGTAACCTGTAGGGAGCACGTCCCTACCTTCTTATGACACCTGGACCCCTTCCCCGTCACCCATCCTTTCCCTCCCAGTGAGACCCTTCCTTCTGCGTGACTTGGATGAAAGGTGACCCAAGACAGACCCCTGGTCTCATAAAGTTTACATCTAGAGGGAAAAGAGACAGTCACCAAACAAACTCACTATATTTGTACAATTACAAAGTGAAATCAGAGCTATGACGAAAAGAGAGATGTTTAAAAAGGAGGTTTTATGCCCTGGAAGATAAAACATAGTCTAAAGCAACTCCTTGCCAAGTCCTATTGAAACATGAGACAAAAGGGAAAAATCAGCAATGCTGATCCTGTCTTTATTTAAACTTTGGTTATTTTGTTCAAATGGCTATTTTGCATTACTGTTGAGTTTCTTTTTTCTTTTTCTTTTTTCAAATACAGCACGAAGACATGATTCGAGTTTTTGGTGCCTCCCTGGCCTTTGCATCTGAGGTAAATGCCTCACTTGCTCCCTGTAGTCCCAGCCCAAAGCCATACTTCCCAGGCTCAAGTCCTGGTTCTGCCACTTATCAGTTGTATGACTGTGAACAACCTGCATATACTGTGCCTCAGTTTCCTCTTCTGTAAAGCGAGGATAATAATAGTACTTGATAAGGTCATTATGAGGATTAAAAGAAGTTAATATTTGTAAAGCAGGAGAGCAGTGCCCGGCACAAAGTGCCATGCATGTAAGAAGAGTAATGAAGATGCCTCTATACTGTTTCAGGTATTGAACCATTCATAGGAGCTGGATTTCACATGACTGAATTCACCAGGCTGCCATCAGCATTTCTTCCCTCAACATTTTTACTGAATTTACACTAACACTGTAGAACAATCCTCTAGAGAATGTGGTGATATATTTTAAAAGCAAAAGACTTGCTCATTGCATGTCCTCTTCCCGCCCCCGCCGCCCCCGCCCCGCTCATTTCTTCACTCTGAAATAGCCAGGAGATGATGGGGGAATTGTAGACACTATCACCCACATCTTTTAGGCACTTTCAGAAGCATGGAATACTTTGTGGGCATGTGTTTCTCTTGCACAGAGGTTATGCCAGCCATCTTTGCACAGTTGAGGTGTCTGTTTATGTGCTGCCGAGGCAGGCATAGCCTTTAGATTCTGACTCTCACTTCCTCATTTACTAAGGAATTTCTGATGTAGCCCTTTCAGAGCACTGCACACAACTAAGCAGACCCAGCCATTGACAGGATCCCCAGTCTTGGAACATCCACTGCTTCTTTTCCTGTTTGCAGGGAAACTCAACAGCTTTCTATTAGCATCTATTTCTAGTGTGATTTTAAGTTCTGTTTGTGATGATTCTACAAAATCGAATACACTTCCTTTTTATTCACATAAAAGCACTTTTTTGAAGAGAATATAGTCTTTTTATCTCTTATGGCAACAATGTTGTGTTTACACTTTAAAAGTGCAGAGTGAACAGGAAACATTGCTCTTCAAAAGTGAAGAAATGCCGTGTAAATGAATTTTACTTATTCGCTATATTAATGAGAAAATGGCTAAATATAAGCTTCAGTGTTTAAAAATCCTGATGTGCACTCATTTATTCCATAAGACTAGAGGTAGCTGTGTGAGACAGCAGGAATTTAATTATCTGTATAGATTTCTAGTTAAACAGATAATATTTTTGCTAAAGTAGATTCTATGTATGAATATAACTGCCCTAGGGAAAATAATGTTATACCATGGAAGAACTGAGCTTTATCTGAAAATGAATAAATGGGTTTTTTGTCCTATTTTACCCTTGAGCTTTTAATTAACAATTTGTAGGAAGAGGGTCACTTGACTGGAATTAGAATTCTCTTTTGATGAGTCTTTTTTATATTCTGTCTGGGATTGTATGTAAACTTATCTTTCCTTTCTAAAGAACCTGAACATGCTAAAATTTAAATGCAGTGTTCCAATTCAAATAAAGCGTAAGGAATAAAACCATTTCCCTTTAAAAAAATGTGTGAAATTTTAAGTGGGCTTTTTTGGGGTTTTTGTTTTTTCCTAAGTTACTTTTCAAAGTGGAATACCTTTATACGGACACGTGTAATCAAACATCATTATTTATATTTACATTCTCTTTGGAAACCATGGGATTCTCAAGGCCCAAAGCCAAGTGCCCAAGAACCCTGACCGAAAGTGTGTGGTTGCCTATTGAGGGAGCAATTGCTATATTATAAAGCCACAGTATGCCTTTTTGCCACAACTGGCAACAGCAAAATCAAAGGATTCTTGGGAGAAAATTCTCTATAGTTCTAATCGCACATCTTGCAAGCAGAGGCACTGGTTGCCCTTTGTTCCAGAGCTGTTTTTTAAAATAACAGTTGTATAATAAGTAGCCTTAAGTGGCAGAGAAAGTGTTTCCTTCTAGAGCATGGAGGGATGCTTACTGCTTATTATAAAAGATTCTGGTTCCCTAAGCTCAGAGTTTTCTCTCATGTAATGCAATCTGCTGTGTGTGTGGGTGTCATGTGGCCCTCTTTATAACACCCTATTGGAATAATTGGAGTCTTAGGAACCAGTTCAAGAAATTACTGATACTCTGGCTACTGCTATTGCTATATGGAATAAAGTCTTTGTCTTTGACCCAGTAGTTTTCTGTCCTCTGCTCTATAAAACTGTAATAGGATAACTTGTTAGCTTGTAAGCGGGGTAAAATCTTAGACTCTTTATACTTACTGACAGGAATGTCCTTTAAAAGACACATAAAGATGATGGCCCTTTCTTTTTCCTTTGTCCTCAATCGTAAGTGGATGTGGTGGGCTTAGGGATAACATAGCCTGAAGTGTGGCGTGTGGATCAGATGGCAGGAGACCCGTTCATCTGTGGCCTGCATCAGATGGCAGGAGACCCAGTTCTAAATATAGAAGCTGGTGTGAGTCACAGGGAATGACTGATGTTTCTCAGAAGGTAAGAGATTGTCTCTTTATGACAATTTTGGGCACCTAGAGACAGAAAAGACACTGGATCTGATTTGAACTCTATCTCTTTGAGCTCAGATTCCCCCCAAAAAACATCATTTAAATTTACCTAGAGAACACACATGCGTGTGCAGTGTAGTAAACCTCATGTGCAGTGACCAATTACCTTTGGAGACAGAGCAGATGAGCATAAGCCTCATCTGGGTAAGAACAGCTCAATTTAGCCATCATACCCAGGCTTTACCAGCCCAGGACCCCAAAGCCTACATTATTCTGATTGGTAGGATAGCAGCATTTCTTCATATCTGCCTTCCTAGTCTGGATACAACTTTAGGAAATGGTCCTACTAGACTAGACAGAAATTTGACTCAAAATGGTTGAGGCCATGCCAACCTGAATAGAAGTGCCAGCACATGGCTTCTGTGTTATCTGTTATCTCACTGCTTTGAGAAGCATAAAGCCTCATCCAAAACAATGATGTGAGGGAAAGCTTACAAAGAACACTGTGGAATGGCCCTTTTCATATGTGAGAAAATATTTGAAAACACATACAATACATTAATACTATGAAAAAAGAAAAAATTTATGAAAAACAATAAAAATCAGTTCATAGGTGGGGGAAGGAATATTTCAAATGATTTACATAGTTTAGAGCTATTCAAACTGCTGAATATTTCTAGCACTTTCATGACCACTGGCTTTCTCATTCACCAATTTTCTTCTTCAGCTTTCATTTAGCTAAACATCAATGGTGCATTTTGTTGTAAATGGTATGGCAAATAAGAAGGGCATGATTAAAAGAGAATGCTCTCATCAAGGTATGAATGTGCCAGTTAATTCTTAAAGACACTGTGCACAGTTTTTTGTGAATTCCGGAAGCATCTGTGAAACTTTGTATTAACAAGCCATTACATGTTAATAATACCTATCTCAGAGAACTCCTGTAAAGATAAAGTAAGCTAATGTTTGCAAATTTCTTGGCACAGACAGCCTGGCACACAGTAAGTGCTTAATATATATTGACTATTATAATAGGGAGGGAGCAGTTAAAAACATGAGTGTTTTGCACTTTAGGAGTTTCCAGAAGGAAGCCAAATTTTCCTGTGTAATTTGGAAAGCATAAAATAGAGGTCAGGTGTGAAACTGGTTCACAGGAGATGATGGAGAAAGACATGGAGGACTCTACCCACTGTTAAACTGGGTCAGATCAGGATAGACCCCAAAAAAGCTGTGCTGTGAAATCATCTATGTCTCACAGAGGGACATTGGGATCCATCTGCAAGGTGAACCACCATCACCATGAAGTCAAGGGTGAGGACACCAGTGTAGCCCTCCCCCAGGGGCAAGGATATTCCATTAGCCTGTATCCCAAAGCTCCAGGGTTTATGCAGGATCCAGGAGAACTGCAAAGCACCAGGTCCCTACAAACGATAAAGGCAGGGACAGCTGGGAATGTGCCCTGCGTATTGTCACACAGCCTTACTTTCTAAATGTGATTCTGTCTCCCAAAGCCCTGTATGAGCCACGGCTCCCGCACACTCAGCTCTGAACATCTTTCAGAAGGTGGGGCTCCATGAGTTGTTGGAGGTTCCACAGGTGCCACCATTGCCCCTGGGAGCACTTGATGGGGCTTCACATCCAGATGTCTCGGCTCCTCTTACACAAATGTGAGGACAGCATTCATTTTTTGTCCGGTTGGAGACCCCCTATTATTTATCTGCTGTTGGAGGGAAGAGGAGGTGTTGAGATTATTGTGTTTTCCTTATACCTTAAAAAGAGAATAACTTTTTTTTTCCCTCAAAACACGTGGAATTGGAAACCTAGAAACTCAACGAGGTCAATTAATGAGACTGGATACAGGCTCTGATTTCTGGTTAGGAGAAGACAACCCAGGGAAAGAGAGTTATTAGGTGTTTGTTACAGGAACAGAGAAATTGTCTTTGTTTTTAGTCTTAACTACCAAGAAGCCCACAAGAAGCAATGGGTTGCCATTAGGAGACTAATAAAGATAGGTATTGTATAAACGATTGATGCCAGTTAAGATAAATATTGTATCAACTGGTATGAAGCATGAAGATGTTTCTGAAATTCCAGTTTGTTGGACCATTTTTAGAGTGCTCATTTTAAGGAAAGGTAGAAGAATAATCTGTGTTGTTGGTGAGACCCAAGACCTTAAGGTCCTTGTGATTTCCCCATAGTCCCAGTTGTGCAGTATCTTTTTTGATTAAGCCAAGAAAACGTGTAACTCAGCTTATAAAGAATATAAGCATAATTAAAAATAAAATAATGCAGCATTAAATATGTCTTCCTAGATAAATGAAAAGAGGGCTTTACACAGGAAGTAGAAAAGAAGATGCAGACCAGGCGCAGAGGCTAATGCCTATAGTCCCAGTGCTTTGGGAAACCAAAGCGGGCAGATCGTTTGAGGTCAGGAGTTCAAGACCAAAGTGGCCAACATGGTGAAACCCTATCTCTACTAAAAATACAAAAATTAGCTGGGTGTGGTGGCACGCACCTGTAATACCAGCTACTTGCGCAGCTCAGGCAGGAGAATCGCTTGAACTCGGGAGACAGAGGTTGCAGTGAGCCAAGATTGCACCACTGCATTCCAGCCAGAGTGAGACTCCATCTCAAAAAAAAAAGAAAGATGCTAAAGCCATATTATATTTTCATATACATAGTATTAAACATAGTAGTAATATTATGGTATGTTTTAAAAAACAGCAGGCAATGCAATATGGAAAGACTGAATGCAGGAAGACTGGAGTGTATAATAGAGTAAATGAAGTTCAAGAACTCTTCAGATTGCTGGACTGGTATGAGGTCTGGCCCAGGTCACTTTCAGCTGTCTAACATGTGTTCCTTGCTGGTGGCACCCACCCAACATGAAAATTAGCTTTCTGATTAAGTCATCCCATAAGCCTGTGAGCCAGGCTCTGTGGAGTGGGTCAGATGAATGACTTCTAGCTTCCTAAGTGGTTTCTATGTGACAGTTGCACTCATGGTAGGGGTAAGGGTTTCAGAGAAGCACCCCACCATGATTTGAGGCAATTATACAGCCTGGCTCATGGCTGAGCCACACTAGCACCTGCCAGATGGCACTGGCAGGAAGCAGGCAGGCCCTGTTTCAGCACTGCCTGATGCGGAAGCTCGGAGTTAGGGCAATACACTGTAATTGGCTCTTACGGCCTTTTGCACCTGTTAGTGAAGAGGCCAGACTATTTGTGTCATTCATGTACAGAGGATTTCTTTCTTTCTAACCTTTGGAGTTAGTGTTATTCTCATCCCACACTTGGAGAGAAAGAACATCAGTTCTCATTTCTGCACAAAAAGAAAAAACACTAGGCAAGGAAAGAAATGAAATTCTTTTCTGTGAAGGTGCTTCATGAACGCGGTGAAATAAAGCAGACAGATAAGATAATATGATTTGGTTATTCCTCCTGGAATCTAGAGACTGAGATGAAATTGGGGGTTTTCTGCCACAGGGCATCCACGTGGTTCCTGTGGGGGCCGTAGGGATGAGACACTCACTCTAACCAAGCACCTTGGAAGATGAGGGTTGTGTCAGTGGTCTCCATGGGTTTATGATGTTCACCTTCCTTCCTATGCATTCCCCCAAGTCAAGCTTGAAGAGACATTGAAGATGTCTGGGAAATGCTTCTCCACGTGGTAGCTTCTGCACTTCTGCCTAGAGTGAAGGAATTTGCACCAAGGGAGTCTGTAGTTATGCTTCTAATGAGGCAAAGGAGAATAAAAAGATAAGCCAAAAGGCTTCGTGGTGAAAGTATGTGACCCAGTGGAGGAAGAAAAGGGGAAAATCTAGCCAACAAAGCAGAACACTTTTTACACTGAGAGTCAAAATGAGCCAGGAATGCAGCTCAGCACCTTGTTTTCCAAAGGAGATGGAGGAGGACCAAATGCAGAGACCTGAGAAGAAATGACCCCAGAAAAGAGTGAAACTGCACATCTACAGGTCATGCCTTATGTAAAGTGTGTCCTATAGATCTTCAAGGAGTACATGTGGAAGTAAAAGGATGCTCAAGACTTATAAGGATTTGTCTGCTGTTCCCATGCTGTAGAAAGATTATGGACTTTGAATCCACAGGACTGGGTTCAAATTCTAGTTTGAATTCTTGCTGTGTGGTCTTGGATGAGTTATCTGGCCTCTCTAAATCTGTGTCCTCCTTGTATAAAGGAGACAAGTGAGAGAACCAAAAAAAGGGTAGGCACAAAAGTTCTCAGGGAATGTCTCTTTCCTGTTTCCTATTTCAGCCTTGGAAAAAATACACACATCAAACACACACGCACACACACCACATCACTGTAGTTGAGGAGTCTTTCTGTCGGGGAGGTGGTGGGTGCATCAAGGGACCAATCATGGGTGATGCACCCTGGGAGCATGAATCCAGGGTATGAGATTTTGCAAACCCAATCTAAGACTGCCAACCACTTGTGTTAGCCTAGGGTCCCCCAAAAGCTGAGCCAGAGACTACTTATGCACAAGCCTTAGTCTCTGGCTCAGCATTTGGGGACTTGTGCATAAGTAGCTTGTTTGGAAATGTGATCCTCAGGAGCAGAAATGCAGAAAGGGGGAGTGGAAGAAAGTGAGGGGAGGAGCCAACACAAGCCTGTGTCATTGCATTGGCTGTTTGATCCCAGTGGACTGGTGAAAGGGTTTATGAAGTGTTTCAGAACTGTCTGCCAGGGGATGAAATGGAGTGCTTTTATCCACTGACTCCAGATCTTCACTGGTCTAGACTGGCCCTCACAAGGCTAAGTCCCCTGCACTGCTGGGTTGTGCTTGAGTGCAGAGTGGATTTCTAGAACTATTAACCAAAGATTAGAGATGGCTAGGGCAGGAAGCAAGAGATCCCTATGAGGGTCAAGGTGAGGCCACTGTCCTAGAGCACCTGTGCCAAGCTGCTCAAAGCCTCCAGGAAAACAGGTGTCTACAGCTGTGGCTGAAATAAGAGGAACAACCAAGAGGATTTTGAAGTGGTGCACACGAGGGGTCCAATACAACAACTCTAACGGGGATGTCCTGTCTTTTTGCCTGGAAAGAAGATGCTAAAATAAAGAATTCCCTGGAGTGTCTTTGGCCTTTCAAGTCTATGATTCATGGAGATAAAACCAAAATTTGCTAAAAATCTGTTGATTAATAAAATATAAATAGACACAGCAATAACATTTGCTAATTTTATTCTCCAAATGATACCTGTCAGCTGTAGACAATGTGTGGAGCAAAAGAGAGCTATACTATCTACTTACTGGACAACAGACCTAACTTAGGCGGTGGTGATATATGCTGAAAACAAAGAGAGCAGTGCTTGGGCTTCAGGAAAATCTAGTGGAAAGTTGAGTTTATTGATCCTTAGGAGCACAACCTTTACCTGGGTCTTAAGTGGGTTTTATAATGATTAGGAAATCTTATTAAAGAAGAAACTTCGGAAGGGGTTCTGGGTGCTTTTAGAACAAAGGAGAGGACATAGGGAATATTTCCAAGTCAGCTTGGACCCAGACAAAATTATAAAGTGGATTAAGTTTGTTTTCAGCCCCTTTCTGTCCACCATTTCTCCTCATGTCCCCACATTCACTTCCCCTCCATCAGTGTCCCCCTTTAGGAACCTACTATCTAGTATCATACTGGCCTGCTTAGATGCCTCTATGCAATCAACCAGTTGATTTTTATTGATACTTCCAATGTACCTAGAACCTTGCCAGGAATTGAATATGAGAACACCCCACATAAACCTTCCCCAAATGGCCTATCCTCCAGTCTCAAGTCCTGCCCATGATGGTAGATAATTTAAAAGGCTAATTTATATACATTGTGCCCAACACCTGTTTATGTACCACTCCAGAGCCTCGGCCTCCCCATCTCTTGTTCCAGCTCTGTGTGGGCCCCAGCCAATTTCACACCAGTACCCCTCTCATCTCCCACCCAACACTCCCATGTTGACATCACTGCAGACTCCACTAATGCCCACGCTCTGGAATGCACAATCCAGAGGAGCAAGGGGGGTGAATCTTAGACCAAGCACATCCCGGGAGTAAGTTCTTCTCCCTTTCCCCACTCCATCACAGGGCTGGTTCTGAGCTCCCATTTATCCACCTTCTTGGGAGTGTGGTCTGTGGATTGAGCAATCAGTCACATTCGGCAGCTCAGTACTCCTCCATATTGGCTCTCCATCCTTTCCAGCATCTCTCCCCTTGTACCTCATTCCTCCCTAAGAGTATAGTCCCTGATAAAATAACAACCCATTCATTTTTTTCAATAAATACTCTTTAGGTGTTTACTGTGGTCCAGGCACTGACTCTGGCACTGTGAGTACAGAGATGAACTTTTATATTCAATGACTTATCTGATATTAGATGTTTTCTCAGAAGCCATATTGTTTAATGCCCTTTCTTGGACGTCAGGAAATCCTGGCCACGTGGTGGAGGGCTCCGCTTGCCTGAATGGGTTAAGGATTAGAAATGGTTTGAGAAACGGAATAGGAAGCAAAACTAGACAAAATCTCTCAGGACCAGGTTCTGAAAGCAAAGATATCAGGCACTCTTTCTCATGGAAATTGTCTGAGCCTCCAGACAATTAAGAGGTTTATTTTTCACAAAGCTTTTTTAAAAATTCAAATTTTATTTTAAGTTCTGCGGTACATGTGAAGGATGTGCAGGTTTGTTACATAGGTAAGTGTGTGCCATGGTGGTTTGCTGCACTTATCAACCCAATACCTTGGTATTAAGCCCTGCATGCATTAGCTATTCATCCTGATGCTCTCTCTCCCTCCACCCGCCGACAGGCCCCAGTATGTGTTGTTCCCCTCCCTGTGTCCATGTGTTCTCATTGTTCAGCTCCCACTTCTACGTGAGAACATGTGGTGTTTGGTTTTCTGTTCCTGCATTAGTTTACTGAGGATAATGGCTTCCAGCTCCATCCGTGTCCCTGCAAAGGACATTATCTCATTCCTTTTTATGGCTTCATAGTATTCCATTGTGTATATGTACCACATTTTCTTTATCCTATCTATCACTGATGGACATTTGGGTTGATTCCATCTCCTTGCTATTGTGAATAGTGCTGCAACGAACATACACATGCATGTATCTTTATAATAGAATGATTTCTATTTCTTTGGGTATATACCCAATAATGGGATTGCTGGGTCAAATGGTATTTCTGGTTCTAGGTCTTTGAGGAACCACCACACTGTCTTGCACAATGGTTGAACTAATTTACATTCCCATCAATAGTGTCAGAGCGTTCCTGTTTCTCCACAGCCTCACCAGCACCTGTTGTTACTTGACTTTGATTTTTAAAAAGGCTTGTTAACCAATTATTCAACAGTTCATTTAGCAAATTCGTATGGATTTAAGTGGTACTTCAAGAAGTTCACAATTTATGGAGTAAAAGAATCAACACTCATTTTAGGAAGTGATGAGTATGCTTATAAAAGTACACGAGTTCTTTAGGAGAGGGTTAACAAAGACATTTTCCTCTAGAGAAACTCTGTCCAATAGAACTTTCTGTGATGATGAAAATGTTCCATTCTGTGTTGTCCCAACCCAGTAGCCACTAGCCAGCCCCATGTGGCTGTTGGTCACTCAAATTGTGGACAGTGTGACTGAGGAACTGGATTTTTAATATTCATTAATCTTAATTTGAATGTAAGTAGCCACATTTGACTAATGGCTGCTGTTTTTGACAGTGCAGTTCTAATGGTTGACATTTTAGTGGAGTCTCCAGGAATAAGTAGGTGTTATCCAGGCCACAAGGAGGATAGGAACCAAGTAGAAAGTGGAGAAAGCAGACTGGGTCGAGAGAACAACAGTGAACATGGACATCAGAGTGCTTGTTTGTTAGGCTTGTGACAGAGTGAACAACAAGAGAGAGGGCTAGAAATGTACACAGAGGCTGTGTCATGATAGGCCTTGTGATTTTAACTGTCACCATTTACTAAGGGTCCACTAAGCTCCTGCCACATCGCTATGCTCATTCCATATTTATCTCAACAGCCCCGGAGGTAGGTAAATTAGCCCCATTTTACAGGTGAGGAAACGAAGGCACACAGAGCTTGTTGAACATAACCAATGCAACACAGCTTGTAGGTGACAGCACCAGGATTTAAGCTAGGCTCCGACTCAACAGCCTATCCTCTTTTTACTTTATCACTTTCCCCCACGTGGGTCTGTCACATGGGAAATTTGGGCTTCATGTCCTTATAGGCAAAACTGTTCTGAATTGGGGTCTTTCCCTAGACAAGAATGTATGGTGTAAAAACAAGGAGGAAAAGGAGTTGAGAGGGCTGGTCAGAAAAATGAAGGGTGGCCCATGGGACCTAAGCTGGAAAGAGAAGGAAGTGAAGAATAGAATTTTTGGAGAGTGGGAATAATGTGGAGCTGAAGGACCAGGGGCAGGAGGAATAATTAAGAGAAAGCACCACACGCAAGGCTGTTGTGGTCAGAGGGAATTATTGCCATTTTAGCGGGCTTTCAGCCAAAGGACAACCTGGAGCATGTTTCGGCCCTGAAGCTGAGGGTGTTAACTGCTGAAGGAAACTGGCAGAATTTCCATCACAGCACACAGACAACCACCTCCTCCAACAGGCAGACACCCAGACTCCTCTGTGTGAGGAAATGGACTTCTCAGAAACTAAGTCTGAGCTTGCTTTCTTTTATAAATCTCTACTTTTGGTGGCTTATTTTTGCTTAGGAAGATAGAAATCAGTAGCGTTGACTTTGAAAAGTGTTCATAATCCTCAGCATGCCAGGTGAAGTGGAGACAAAGAGGAGGCAGTGTGGCACGTGAAGAAGAGAAGGGTGTGAACGCTCTCATCTGAGACGCTTGATGAAACTGATCCTCTCTGCCTGACTTAGGTTTAATAGCTCACAAACCTGTGAATGTGAAGTTAAAAGCAATTTTGATTTGAAATCAAGGTTATGTAGAAATGAGTCTTAATATATCATAAAAATCATTTCAAGAAATCCTGAAAATTGTCACAAACCCTTATTAAGGAAATTGATTTGCAGATGATGATAGAAATAATTTTTTCATGAAAATGACAAATGTAGCTTATTTTCATTGACATTTATTTTCATTAGAGTAGGCTGCTGTCTACGCTTCTCTTAAAACCACTCTTTCAATAATATTTAGATTCATATGCTAATATATCTGCCATTTCTCTCAGTATCGCTTAATACTCTGTGTTTAGAAACAGGTATATTGAATTTATACTGGGACTAGAGTATTATATTTGAAAGCACTTACCCGGGGCAAAGGCTATGAGTGTATCCTCTGAAAGGTGTCTTGACTTGGAAAGCACAGGATGTTCCAGTTAACTTTCTTATTTATGGTTTTTTGAAGTATAATTTATATACCACAAAATCTACCCATCTTAAGTGTAGTTTGGTGAGTTTTAGTGCATTTTTAACAGCAAACTTCATCCCAATCTAGCTACAGAACATGACTGTCGACTGACAAAGTTCCCTCCTGCCTGTTTATAGTCAGTCTCCTCTCTTACCCCAGGCCCCAGCAGCCACTAATCTGTTCTCTGATTCTATAGTTTTGCCTTTTCTTCCTTCCTTCCTTTCTCTTCTTTTCTTTTCTTTTCCTTCCTTCCTTCTTTCCTTCCTTCCTTCCTTCTTTCTTCTTTCCCTCCCTCCCTCCCTTCTTTCCTTCCTTTTTTTCTTTTTCTTTTTCTTTTTTTTTTTTTCGACAGTCTTCCTTTGCCGCCCAGGCTGGAGTTCAGTGGCATCATCTTGGCTCACTGCAACCTCCACCTCCCGGGTTCAAGTGATTCTTGTGCCTTAGGCACCAGAGTAACTGGGATTACAGGCGTGCACTACCACACCTGGCTGTATTTTTAGTAGAGACTGGGTTCTGCTGTGTTGGCCAGGCTGGTCTCAAACTCCTGATCTCAAGTAATCCGCCCGCCTTGGCCTCCCAAGGTGCTGGGATTACAGTTATGAACCACCATGCTGGCTATACTTCTGCATTTCTAAAGATTTCATATAAGTAGAATCATAGATGGTCTTTTGGGTCTGGCTCCTTTTACTCAGCATAGTTGTTTTTTTTTTTTTTTTAGTATTTATCGATCATTCTTGGGTGTTTCTCAGAGAGGGGGATTTGGCAGGGTCATAGGACAATAGTGGAGGGAAGGTCAGCAGATAAACATGTGAACAAGGGTCTCTGGTTTTCCTAGGCAGAGGACCCTGTGGCCTTCCGCAGTGTTTGTGTCCCTGGGTACTTGAGATTAGGGAGTGGTGATGACTCTTAACGAGCATGCTGCCTTTAAGCATCTGTTTAACAAAGCACATCTTGCACCGCCCTTAATCCATTGAACCTTGAGTGGACACAGCACATGTTTCAGAGAGCACAGGGTTCGGGGTAAGGTTATAGATTAACAGCATCCCAAGGCAGAAGAATTTTTCTTAGTACAGAACAAAATGGAGTCTCCTATGTCTACTTCTTTCTGCACAGACACAGTAACAATCTGATCTCTCTTTCTTTTCCCCACATTTCCCCCTTTTCTATTCGACAAAACCGCCATCATCATCATGGCCCGTTCTCAACGAGCTGTTGGGTACACCTCCCAGACGGGGTGGCGGCCGGGCAGAGGGGCTCCTCACTTCCCAGATGGGGCGGCCAGGCAGAGGCGCCCCCACCTCCCGGACGGGGCGGTGGCCGGGCGGAGGCGCCCCCCACCTCCCGGATGGGGTAGCTGGCCGGGCAGGGGCTGCCCCCCAACTCCCTCCCAGACGGGGCGGCTGGCCGGGCGGGGGCTGCCCCCTACCTCCCGGACAGGGCAGCTGGCTGGGCGGGGCCTGCCCCCCACCTCCCGGACGGGGCGGCTGCCGGGCGGAGACGCTCCTCACTTCCCAGACGGGGCGGCTGCCGGGCAGAGGGGCTCCTCACTTCTCAGAGGGGGTGGCCGGGTAGAGACGCTCCTCACCTCCCAGACGGGGTGGCGGTCGGGCAGAGACACTCCTCAGATCCCAGACGGGGTCGCGGCTGGGCAGAGGCGCTCCTCACATCCCCGATGGGGCAGCGGGGCAGAGGCGCTCCCCACATCTCAGACGATGGGCGGCCGGGCAGAGACGCTCCTCACTTCCCAGACTGGGCGGCCGGGCAGAGGGGCTCCTCACATCCCAGACGATGGGCAGCCAGGCAGAGACGTTCCTCACTTCCCAGACGGGGTGGTGGCTGGGCAGAGGCTGCAATCTCAGCACTTTGGCAGGCCAAGGCAGGCGGCTGGGAGGTGGAGGTTGTAGCGAGCCGAGATCACGCCACTGCACTCCAGCCTGGGCAACATTGAGCACTGAGTGAGCGAGACTCCGTCTGCAATCCCGGCATCTCGGGAGGCCCAGGCGGGCAGATCACTCGCGGTCAGGAGCTGGAGACCAGCCCAGCCAACACGGCGAAACCCCGTCTCCACCAAAAAATACAAAAACCAGTCAGGCGTGGCGGTGCGCGCCTGCAATCCCAGGCACTGGGCAGGCTGAGGCAGGAGAATCAGGCAGGGAGTTTGCAGTGAGCCGAGATGGCGGCAGTACAGTCCAGCCTCTGCTCGGCATCAGAGGGAGACCGTGGAGAGGGAGAGGGGGAGGGGGAGAGGGAGAGGCTCACTCAGCATAGTTTTGAGGTTCCATCCATGCCACATGTTGTTGCATATATCAGTAGTTCATTCTTTGTTATTGCTGAATACTTTTCCATTATATGAATATACTACATTTTGCTTATTCTTTCATCAGTTAATGGGCATTGGATCTGTTTCCAGTTTTTCATTATTATAAATAATGCTGCTATGTACATTTGCGTACAAGTCTTTGTGTGGTTATATGTTTTCATTACTCTTAGGTAAAAGAGTAGAATTGCTGGATTGTATGGTAAGTGAGTGTTTAACTTTTAAGAAATTGCCAGGTTGGGCATGGTGGCTCATGCCTTTAATCCAAGCACTTGGGAGGTCCAGGTGGGTGGATTACTAAAGCTCAGGAATTCGAGACCAGTCTGGGTAATATAGTGAAACCTGGTCTCTACAAGTAATAAAAAAAACTAGGTGGGCATGGTAGAACATATGCCTGTGGTCCCAGCTACTTGGGAGGCTGAGGTGGGAGGATGGTTTGAGCCCAGGAGACAGAGGTTGCTGTTAGCTGAGATCACGCTATTATACTCCAGCCTGGGCAACAGAGCTAGTTCCATCTCAAAAAAAAAAAAAAAATTGTTTTTTCAGAATGGCTATATGTTTTTATGTTTCCATAGCAATACGTGAGGATTTCAGGTTCTCCACAGCCTCACCAACACTGGACATCATCAGTCTTTTTGAATATAGCCATTCAAGTGGGTATGTGGTAGTATCGCATTGTGGTTTCAATTTGCATTTCCTTAATGATAAATGATATTGAGCATCTTTTCATGTGCTTGTTAGATATTTGTATGTCTTCTTTGGAGAAATCGCTAATGAAATTTTTGTCCATCTTTTTATTGAGTTGTTTTGTCTTCTTAGTTTTTCTACATGTTGTAGATACAAGTCCTTTATTAGATATATGATTTGTAAATAGTCTGTGGCTTGTCTTTGCATTTTCTTGTTGGTTTCTTTTGAAGAGCAACTGTTTTTAATTTTGATTATGTTAAGTTTATCAGTTTTTTTCTTTTGGTGTCATAGCTAAGAAATTTACCTAACTAAAGTTGTGGGATATTCTCTTATGTTTCATGCCAAGGATTGAAAAACTATTGACTTTTATTCTTTAGAACAATGATTAACAATCGCCTGGACGCCACAGCCAGGGATTTGGCAGTCTCTGGTAGCTTTGTGGTTTCGTGGTTGGGGTAGTGATAGGAGCAGGAGGCTGAGTATATTGCTGTCATTGTAAATAATTGTAACTTGGCCCCAGCAACCTTCTGTCATCCCTGCTACTGAGCACAGTACTCAGAAAAACTCCCCCATGCCTATTTGCCATCAGTCTCCTCTCCGACCACTCCCAGTCTCAGGCATCCATCGATCTGTACGTAATTGATTTTCAGGTGATTGAGTTAAATTTAATTGAATCCTCTAAAATTCCCTGCACATTTCACTCTGTGCATGAGAAGATGGCACCCTTGATAATCCTTTTGAAAGAAAAGTTCTTTAACTCACTTACCCAGCTTGGCACTTTGAAACTCATCTGATATTAGCATAAAAACAAAACTCAGTAACAGCATTTATGCCCCCTTACAACGGGCACCAACTTTACGTTTCTGCCTCATCACCCTCACTTAGTATCCTTCATCCCCTTCTGGGCACTTGCCAGAAACACACTATACGCTTGGACTTTACTCATGGCTTTCCTCTTCTCTCCCTGGAGTATTATTGTTACTCTTCCAGGGCAAGGTAGAGCTCAGGTTTCACCTCCCAGAGTCTTTCCTCTTCCCTCTTGAACACAATTGGATACATCTTACTTTCTGCTCCCATAGGGCCTAGATCCAGCTCCTGGTGGAGCACTTACCACATTGTTTTGCATTTAGTTATATTCTTATATAGCTCACTGCCCGCTCCCAAGCCCAGCTTTGAGCACTTCAAGGGCGTGAATTATGTTGAATTCATATTTGAATCCCCCCTAGCATCTAAAACTTCATGGGTGTCCAATAAATATTGTTAATAAAATGTTTGAAGCCATTCCTACAAAGAACTCTAAGTGCCTTAGACGCTGAGATAATGCTGCAGCTTTAAAGCTTCTAAGTAAAAATGACAACTCTTCCCTTTAAGTTCTGTCATTTTAGATATGTCCTGGTCTGAAAGTCCGCTCAGACATTCCTGCCTCTGCAGAGTAGCCTGCACTTTCTTCTCAATTTTGTAGGCTTGCCTTCCACTTAAAATGTTCAGCATCCAATGTAGAGATTATTATCACTTGCTTCCCCATCTTGGGCAAAATTTTCGCAGAAATGTTTAGAGAACGGCTCGTCTCCATCCATACCCTTGCTCTCAGTTCAAACCAAAGTACTTCTTTCAAACATGACCGTTTTTCCTGCATCTTGCTTGATAGCTTGTCTGATGGCTTAGTCCAATTTACAAAATCTGTACAGAAGAACTAGGTGTCTTGATTTAGTTAAATGGACAGAGAAAACACTGAGATTTATCTGTCTCCTATTCTTATAACCAACTTTGATAAAGATCAGAAGTTAAAACCAAGCTCCTGCTGAGTATTAACAGGCCTTCTACAGCTATTTCTGGAAGGGTATTTTTTTAACTTTTATTTTAGCTTTGGGAGTACATGTGAATAGAATAGAATACATTCAGATCTTTCAAAAAATAAAAACTGTTTTCTCTGCAAGGCTTGTGAGAGGAGTTGGAGAGCAACAATTAGTGTTTTATACTCTAGCAAGGGCCTACAATAGTCTTATTTAAAATTCTCGAAGGAGACAGAAACCTAAATTTGGAGAGCCTTCCTCAGACAGACTAACTGGACGTTTTTAAGAAGCTGCTCAGTGAGGTGCGTTCAACTTTGGCAGGCAAGAAGCCACCCAACTTTGCCTGCTTAATCCTCAGCCAGCTGACCACGCAGGAGCAGGACCTTTAGCCATTTATTCTGCCCATTCCTGAGCAACGCCCACACCCAATACCTCGTAAAAATTATATGCAGTTATTCTATCCAGCTCTAATGATGTCTGTAGATTCTATCTCCCACATCCCTTGGTCTCAAATCTTAGTCTTAGTGGTCTCCCTGGTACTCTTTCTGCTGCCACCTCCCTGAATTTCATTCTTTACCCAATCCTTTCATTTGTAAATTCTGTTGGATGCTCTGCCAGGCTTTTGTTTTCTGTTTTCTGGTTTGTTTTTAAATTTTTTTTAAACAGCCTTGCACTGTCACCCAGGCTGGAGTGTAGTGATGCAATCATACCTCACTTCTGCCAGGCTTTTGAATCACCTTCTTCCCAAAATGTTGCCTCTCATATTATCCAATTTGGCCCCACTGGACACAGGTGCAGCAAGTGATGCCACCCAGAAACCACTGCTCAACTTTAGCTGAGAGGCCCAAGCCCACTCCTGTCTGAGAGGGGACTGGGCAGACTTGCATGGCCTGCTCACCTCATTCTTCCCTTGGTTGAGACAGCACCATGTGGCTGGTACTCACTTTCCCATGCCTGCTTGTGCCTAGACCCAACAACCAGCAGCCTCAAAGGATCTAATTTTTAGCTGTCTTCCCATTTCTGGTCTTGGTTTTTCCTTCTGTGCTGGCATCTCAGTAACCATCATTATTGGTGGCTGGTTTATTTGACTCCATTTCTATTATAGCAGATTTGGCTCTCATAATTCATTGTTGAGTCTAGGAAGGCAGACCTGAGACACCTTCAAAGCATAAGCCCTGATAGGGCATCTTCTAGTAAAGTTTTCTTGAAATCTTTATGATTCCTTTAATATATTTAAAGAAATTATTTTTGTAAGTATTTTAACCCAGTTTATTTGTGAACTACCACAATTTCTGAAGAAAAATGATAAGAATAAACACAACATAACTTGGAAATGTATTACTTCCACAACATTTCTTCTTTCCTTGCTTTTTCTTTGTCCTCCTTATCTCACTTTTTTCTTACTCCCCATATTTCTTCCCGGAGGGTACAAATATTTATCTTTAGAAAATAAATGCTCAGTTTACTCACAGAAAATTGCCCATGAAAATTAAACTGAAAAGACACAGAGAGGCAGTCATTCTAGGTTTAACATTCTTATCAACCAACTTTGATAAAAACCAGAGGTTTTTCTGTCCTGACTCTTCTAGGAGGCTAGATACTTTGGCCGAAAATACTTCTACCTGAGGACATTTCAAACTGCTCTTTGGTTTTATTTTTTCTTTTTTAAAAAACTTTAAAAATTTTTTTAATTTTAATTTTTGTGGGTGCATAGTAGGTGTATATATTTATGGGGTGTATGAGATGATTTGATAGAGGCATCCAATGCGTAATAATCACATCATGTAAAATGGGTTATCCATCCCCTCAAGCATTTATGCTTTGTGTTACAAACAATCCAATTATACTCTTTTAGTTATTTTAAGATGTACAGTTAAATTATTGACTATAATCACCCTGTTGTGCTATCAAATACTAGGTCTTAGTCATGGTTTCTATTTTTTTTTTTGTACCTAATAACCATCCCCACTTCTACCCCAACCACCCTCCCACTACCATTCCGAGTCTCGGGTGACCATTCTTCTGCTCTACCTCCATGAGTTCAGTTGTTTTGAATTTTAGATCCCACAAATAAGTGAGAACACGTGATGTGTGTATTTCCGTGCCTGGCTTATTTTGTTGTTACAAATGACAGGATCTCTCTTTTTTTTTTTTTTTTTTTTTTTTTTTTTTTTTTTTTGAGGTAAGATGTGGCTCTGTTGCCCAGACTGGAGTGCCATGGCACGATCTTGGCTCACTGCAACCTTTGCCTCCCAGGCTCAAGCCATCTTCCCACCTCAGCCTCCTGCGTAGTTGGGACTACAGGTGCTCGCCACCATGCCCAGCTTATTTTGTGTATTTTTTGTGTGTGTGGAGATGGAGTTTTGCCTTGTTATCCAGTCTGGTTTTGAACTCCTAAGCTCAAGTGATCCACCTGCCTCGGCCTCCCAAAGTGCTGGGATTAGAGGCATGAGCTATTGACCTGTCCTCATTCACTTTTATGGCTAAATAGTACTCCATTATATATAAGTACTACATTTTCTTTATCCATTTATGGGTTGATGGACATGTAGATGGCTTCCAAATTTTGACTACTGTGAATATTGTTGCAACAAACATGGGAGTGCAGGTATCTCTTTAATACACTGATTTCCCTTCTTTGGGGTATATTCTGAGCAGTGGAATTGTGGATTGTATGGTCGCTGTATTTCTACCTAAAGTGCTCTTTGAATTGACATTTCTTTTAAATCATCACAATGGAATATATTCTTTCTATGGAGTCCATTTAAATGGTGCTGAAAAGAGAGTGTGGTTTTATAGAAAAAGTGGTTCCTGAGAAGTCATAGACAGCAGAATTGAGCAGAGACAGCAGAATATGCCAAAGCTCTTAAATTGTTGGGTTGATTAAATCTCACAGTACAGAGAACATTGTTTCTAACATTCATGCTTTTGTGTACTTACCTTTCACAGAGGACATGGTCTCCTGAGGAGTTAATATTTAACTTCCAAGAAACTGATTTATATTCTAAATGCTTGGGAGAGGGATGCTCTTTGGAGTAAACCTGATAAATTTTCTTGCAAACAAATGGCCACTCGTTGATTTTTTTTTTTTTACAAAGGCAGATATTCACATAGCCTGTATAAAGAAAATTAAATGCACCAGGAGTTAAATATTTCATGCATTACTCTGCTGTTTTGCTGGTAAGTTCTTTATAATACAACATGCATATCAGCAAGTGACTGAGATTTGTTCTTTATATGAAACAGCCTCTGGCTGGAATGAAGAATTTTCAGCTGTTTGGTTTGTGATAATATACCTTCCCCTGCACTGATAGCAAGTGGAATATACAATTCTTCATGTCATGTCCATCTCTATTTCTCATTTTCATGGTTCCGTTATGATTACAGAGAGCCTGGATACCTTGGCAAAATATATTTTGAAATGTGGCTGGGAAGATTATAGTAATCTGTGACATGTTGGGAGTGATGCCCTTTGGGTTTGGTAAATCTGAGCCTTTTGCCTCCCCAACACACATGCTCAGGCCCTTGTTTGCGGGGAGCACAAGTTATAGAAAAGAATGATTCATAGATGCAGCTGGGAGGAAGACAGGAGGTAGCTTCAACTAGCTAGCACCCACACAGCCCATCATCATCATCATCATCATCCTGCTCCCTGACTAATCGCCGAGATGAAACAATAAGATGGCCATCCTCTAGGATGTCACTTCTGAAACTCTTTCCAGAAAAAGCACTTCAGATTGATTGTGAATAGGCCATGCTCCCCGTGGCAGAAATACTAGTGCTCACTAAATATTCCACCCACACCCCAGCATTTCCCAGACTCTCTGATGATTGGAGTCATTGACTACTTCTGGTCAATGGGTTGTGAGCAAAAGATGTGTGCATCACTTCTGGTTGGAGGAAGGTAAAAGCAGGAGAGCATGGGGACTTTGGAAGACATTTGTTGAGTTGGCAGCATCACAAAATGGTGGCATCTCTGTCAGCCTCGAGCAGAGGTGCCTGCACACCCACACTGGATGATAGAACAGGCGAAGTATCAATTGTATTATGTTAAGGCACTGAGACTTCTAGGTTAATTTCTTACTGGAGTAGAATGTGAATGGTACCCCATGGACTTCTACCATGAGGTTAATTCTCTCTCCTGCTCTCTCTTCTCCTTGCATTACTACCCTTCACACTCATTAGGAAAGGAGTACACATTGAGATTTTGACCTGTACACTGCGTCCCTACCCTAACTGGTTCATACCATTCAGCAAGCATAGCAGGGTTTACCTTTGAAATGTGACACAATATTTTTCAAAGTGACTAGCCTGCCTGGCATTTCAAAATGCTATTTTTTACTGTTAAATGGCTGCCATTTTGCCATGTGTTGCTTTCTTGACAAATGGATAAGGTATAGCATGTTTAGAATATTAATATCCTGAAGGGCCTTTTTTGCTGAAGTTTTTAATAAACTGTTTCCAATCCTTACATCTTCTCAGTGCTATCTGTAGAAATCTCAGTTTACAGGAAGATAAATAGAGCTAGAGCTTGTTTCAGTGACTCCACAAATGTTTCTGAATATGTTGCTCTGAAGACCCATATTGAGAATTAAATTTTCATTTCTCAGACCTCACTTTTAGAGCAGTTTCCTACTTTCCATTTTTGTTTTTAAATGGAACTTTGTTTCTGTTTTCTAATGTGAAGGGAATCAGCTGAGAAGTGGACTTTGTGAGGAAGGAAGAGGCCTGTCCCTGTGGTTTGGCTTGCCCCTCTTTCCTCCCTTTCTCCAGATTACCTGTCTTGTGGGAGAGTGAGAAGAATAGAAGCTGGGGCTGAGCTCAGCCAGAGTTCTAGTATGATTCACGGAGATGGGGAAGCAGGAGGGATAGACTAACAATATTCGACTCTCTCATCCTGTTCTCTATCTTAATCTTTGCTATTCTGCATTAGAAATAAATTAGTATAATGCCTAAGACAATAAATTAGGCATAATTTACAATTATGCTAAAATAATTTAGCATAAACAAATTTATGCTAAAATAATGGTCCGTGTTAACCACCTTCTATTTATTCTGACTATAAGTTTTGTGTGAGAAATGTAAGTTAAGTATGTGCCCTTTGGCTGCACCAACGTATATGTAGAGAAGTATCTAGAAAAACCAAAAAGGATAAATTAGTTTTGAAGAGAAGTCTACATCGCCACACTATTTACTAATTTAGGTTCGGCCATGACCTTGTAAGGAGACCTGCACATTTGGATCATCAGTCCTCCTAAATGTGCATGTTAGTATGTTTCTGGTTGCAAGAAACAGCCAATCTCAGTTTATCTTAATTCATTATTGCAGATATCTATGGCTATATAATAAACCATTCCTAAATTTTGTGACTTCAAACAACAACAGTTTATTATTTCTTATAATCCTGAGGGTTGGCAGGATGGTTCTTCTGTTGCATGTAGTTTAAAAAGTCAGTGGCTCAGCTATTTTTGGCTGGGAGCTCAGCTGGGGCCAGAGAGTCCAGGATGGTCTCTCATCTCCCAGGGTCTCTTTCCACTGGCTTCTCATCATCAGTAGTATGGCTCATACTTCCCGGAGGGAACATTACAAGAGGATAAGCTGCAGTGTGCAAATGGTCATCACACCTCTTTTCACATATTGCTTGCTAAAAATCCCACTGGCCAAAGCATGTGACATGGCCAAGCCCACAGCCATTGTGAGAGTTGACTATGCAAGGGCATGGATACTGGGAAGGGTGCTTCCTGGGGCCACCAATGCAACAGTCTACCTGCCATATTAATGAAATTTTGTTGTAGAATACACAAGACTGGAGAAGGACAGGAAGATGTCTCAACCTCAGTCACTAGTGTGGCAAACTTCACAGAGAATTGGAACATTGTTCGGGGTACCAAGAGATTTACAGGCCTGGTGATTATAGTGCAAGAGTAGTAGGTGCTTGTTATCACCTATCCAGTGTTCTGGTGATGTCATGGCCACTCAGCTCTTCTCTGTCTCTGTTTCTATTGATCCTCTGCTGCCCACTGGCTTCATTCTGCACTCGATGCCTCATATCTTTTGCTTACTCATGCTTGCTCCTACTGCCTTGCCTCTATCTGACCTTTGGCTTTTGTTCCTGCTCCAAACCGCTGACTCACTTTCTCTCTGTCTCACATTCACCCTCTCTATGACAAAGGAATTTGTTACCACTTAGTTGGTCACTCTTCAGTGCCTCACAAGCAGCCAAGTCAACTCACAGGCTCTACATGGCTCCCTGCCTTTGTTCAGACAAAGGCTGAACACCCACCCTGATTCTTTTTGCCTTGGTCAGAGTGATGAGGTCAATGCAGAAGAAAGACTGTGAGCATGGCAGGCATTCAGAGTGGAGCAGTCTCCTCCCCACTCTGTTTAGTGAATTGTGATTGGATTGGAAGGTGGGATGAAGAAGGAAATTCCCTTTCATTTGCAAAGAACTAGTTCGTTCCTCTCTTTCCCCAACCATCTTTCCTTTTCTAATCAGCTCTCTCATCCCAGAAGCCAATCCTGACAACTGTCATCAGATAGCTGGCTGGACAAGCCTGGAAAGTGTGGAACAGGTGCCATCCTTGGTCAGGGTTGCTATTAGTCTCACACACATGAGCTCTTCATTAACTGTGCTTCATCATTTGTCTTAGATCTCTCAGTTACATCATTGCCTCATATTGTTCTATTTTCTTTCTTGTTACTGCTGTGCTAAGTAAAAGAGATGTGAAAAATCCTGTATTCAGATGATCATGCGTGTTGCAAATAACTGGATTTCACTCCAAAAGACCTTGGTATCTTTGATAATCTAATGTCAGTGTCCCAAAAGCTTTTTAATAATTTTCTAAATCTAAAATGTCCTTAAATTATTGCTTAATATATTTTTATGTTTCTTTATGCCTGAACTCTCTCTGGAAGGATTCACAAAACTTGGTAATAATGACTGCTTCCTAAGGGAGAAAGGGGGTTGCTGGTTGCTTACTTTGCATTCTGTGGTCTTTTGTACTTTATGAATATTGTACCATGTACACACACTGCCTACTTTTAAAATTAACTTTTTAAAGTACATCTTGTCTACATTGTCTTAAATTGTTCTTCCTTTAGAAGGCCAGGGCCCGCATGTGGTAGAAGTCCATGGGGTCCTATTCACATAGAATCTGGTGTGAAGAAGCTCCTAAAGTTGTGCCGTGGGCAACACTGTGAAGATCTTCTATAGATATTCAGAAACCGTTAGAGGTTTTCTTTTTTTAACATCAGTAACTAAACTTGGTAATTCTGTTTGCTTATTGACTAATTAAAAAATAAGAGGATATAAGAGGGAGGGAAATGCTAGGGACCTCTCGGGGTGTGGCAGTGTGAGATGGCTAAAAGCTCCAGAACCTTCCGGAACTGGAGCTCTAGATCTGGTACTTCACATATCACGTGACATTTAAGCAGGTGACACCATCCTACACCTTGAATTCCTTATCAGTAAGTTAAGAAATGTAATAGAAGTTACCTTCTGGAATTGTTGGGAAGATAAGTTAATGCCTGGAGGAGACTCATCGCTGTGCCTGGCACATGGAAAAGGCTCAGTGAATGGTAGCCATTAGGACTGGATTATTTTCTTGTCTGTTAAATGGGTAGAAATACCTGTTTTTCTGTTTTCTGGGGTTTTTATGAATATCAAATAAGATCATTAGTTATAGTGCTCTGAGGAGTAGAGATTTTGAGCTATTATCAGGATGTTGTTCCATTATCTGTTATTGGGGTAAAAACCACCTGTTTATTGTTCACCATTCCTTAGGTACTAGTCCAGGTTCTAGTTACTACATTCCTGGTAGAGGCTCTACTGTGGAAGATTCCTTTGGACTAGGAGGAAATTAGAAACATGGTCCTTAAAGCTTCTCACAGTTTGTCTTGTTTGATCATTATCATCTCTATAGTCCTATTATCCCGGACTACTTTTTTCTGAGGTGCATTAATGATTGTGTAGTGGTGTAGATGTAATTGACTCTGTTGATGTGTTAATTATTAGTCGTCATTGTCCATTTCTCTCTAACCTTTCCTCCACAGTCTCAGACTTAAAATCTGTGATTGAAAAGCACAGCATGGCTAGAGATGTGCATTTGTATACTTCTTCCTTAAGATAAATATTTAAAATATAAAAAGTGACCATCCCCAAGTTGACTGCTGAAAAATGTCTTTCACAGTCAAGATGATGTCCTACCCACTTAGTTATCCAGTCACTGAGGCGAGCCACTGATGAGGCATCAGAGCAATAGTTAGTGTGTCAAAGGGCATCTAGTCACATAAGCATATTTGTTTATCTGCTTGGAGAGTGTAGATCATGTTATGTGTTCAACCAGCATGGAACCCACCCATGTTGGGATGCTGAAAAGCCCAAATAGAGGAGAATGAAATGGCGAGTAATGCGTGGCCTTTGAATTCTGGTAGAGAGCTGATTTTTTTAATTAAAATAATTTCCTCCTTCATTTGAGAGAAAAAGAAAGGTTTTATTTTCCTTCTAAAGACAAGACTTCTTAAGTAAGCAACAGGAGAGCTGTTTCTCTCAGGCTTGATGTGAATCCTTTGTCAAAACTGTAGGGTTTTCTTTTGAAATACATAGTAAGTAATGCAGGGGAATATTTGCTCTGTGATTTAATATGAATTTGAGGCAAAAGAAATAAGGGAACCTTGAATTGCATTTCTTTTCAATGATGAGAAGTTTATCAAAGAAGGGAATTTTCCCCCCTTCTGTTCCACAGGTTCTATAGGTAACATACGAAAAGTTGCTTTGAATGGAGTTAAATTAAATGAGATATGAAAAGGCTTTGCTCTTTATCATTACTCTCAGTCCTTTTAGCAATATGTGTGATTTTAAATAGGGTGATCTATTTTTCAGAAGACGAATCTACCATTTATCTCATTCAATCATGCTTTAAAATGTCTATGGCAAATATTTTTTGTACATTGTAAGCTATATTGCACTAACATACTCCTTAGCCTTGATTAAAAATCATGCTGCTATTTCAAATTGGGATTTTATTCATTGTAGTATAATTACATTAACAATTTAGTTTTAGTTCATGATTCTCACTTAATGAAGAATGACCATCATTTTCCAAGGTAAAGTACAAGGCAGATGGATTCCTGCTGAGTCAAAGAATTGACGTCAATATCAAGAGTGCAAAGCGGTGGTTTTTCTTTGTGCAGTGTGCAGAGTACATTACTCTCATCGAGAGAAATCTCAGTCTTCTGTAGCTCTATTTGATTTTCAGTTTGATTGAGTGCTGGGGACTTAATGCTGTCCTTAGGCATTTGGGTTTTCATCTATAAGGGCATACGTTGCAAGAGTGGGTGATTTTCCATGGGCAGGAGCCAGAGGATGGGCTGGACCATTGCTTCGTCTTCCTCTAACAGAACCTACACTAGAGACGATTTGTCGCTAATGGTGCAGTTTAACTTTAAACTTCTGAGGAGAACCCTCATCTTCAGTTATCGTAGTTCATGACCTCCCAGCAGTATGAGGATTTATTACCTCATGTCTCTTTAAGTAAGTGCTTTCAATTTTTCTTAAAAATGCAATTTTTTTCTTTGTAAAACACTGTGATTTGATGTGTAATAGTTTACTCCATGTATACTCTGAAAAAGCATAGAGTTTGATTGATACTTGCTTTTATATGAATTTGTCTAATGATTTTCTCTATATTGGAGGGTGAATAGTTAATACATCCAGACAAAATACATGAAGAACTTACAACAGAAATTGTATGTAGCTGTTTAAGATCTTACAAGTGTTACAATTTATTAGTACATCTATTGGAAAGTATATTAGTTCTCCAGCCACTGCCTGGAGAACTTGGCACTTAAGTCCAATAATCTCCATTAGCATGACACAGAAATCAGACAAATAAACCATTTTCCTTTTCAGAGTTTGGCTCTTTTGTTTTATCTCAATATGTATAATATGTAAGATCCACATGTTTTCAATGCTATTTGTGACGTTTATTTTTAACTTCCCTAAAGCTTATGTGAATTCAAAATTAGTGTTCCAACCAAAAACTCATGAGAGACCTAATTAAATTTGACTAAATGATCTAGATGTGCTTTGCACACACAGAAAGATAATCTGGTTTGTATTTGTTCAGAAATGGTTGAGTGAGCTTCTATACCTGTGTCTCAATGCTTAATGGATATGAATGTTTGGATATTATAATATGGAAAAACATTTCCTGGATCTTAAATGAAGCCAAATAATATGGATGTTTTATTCACAAAATAATATTTATGTAAGTATATAATCTTTATGTTTAGCATATCCTTTTTTTTTTGAGATGGGGTCTTGCTCTGTCACCCAGGCTGGAGTATAGTGGCACAATCTCGGTTCACGGCAGCTAAGCAATTTTCCCACCTCAGCCTCCCAAGTAGCTGGGGTTACAGGCACCCACCACCATGCCTGGCTAATTTTTGCATTTTTTAGTAGGGACGGGGTTTCACCATGTTAGCCAGGCTGGTCTCAAACTCCTGACCTTAGGTGATCCACCCGCTTCGGCCTCCCAAAATGCTTGGATTACAAGCGTGACCGCACCTGGCCTGGCATATTCTTTTAAAATTTGTTTTGCAAGAAGTGTCCTACTACAGTTTTAATCATGTTCAAATCAGAACTTGATTGCTAGCAAAATATGTTATTAGGATTATTTCATTTTCCTTTTAACATTTAAGCACTATTCCACACACAGACATGATCGTACAACTAATTTGATCATATTAACAAGAGATTGGTTTTTAAACCAAGCAGTATAAATATAAATACAGCCTTGGGTAGATCATAGTCAAACTATCCAAATGCGACCTCAGCTTCAAAGATTGTAAAGTCTTTTCTTTCCCCTTTTCTCCTTTCATTTTTTTTTCCTCCAAATATTTATTTACTACCTACCATGTGCCAGGCACTGTGATGGGCTATGAGGATGCAGTGGGGGATAGGACAGATGCCATCCCTGCCCTGAGGAGACTTGCAGTTTATTGGAAAAGATGGACATCATAAAATATACAATCATACAAATAAAAATTACATAAATAATTCAGTACTTCAACTTGTGGGAGGTACAGCAGTTTATAATAATGACATCCCTCCCACCTTCTTGAGAGAGTCATTGGTTGCCCTACTTCTCTTCATGAATGAGAGGACATGATTAAACCTATCATTTCAGGTAGGAGTTTACTGTGGGATGGATATCAATCTTCTATTAATATGGTTGTGCTCATGCTTTCCATTTTGCAATGGACACTTCCAATATGCAAGGCAGGCTGTATTAGGTATTGGGAGAGGGCTACAAAGATGAGAGAGACAAAATCCTTTCCTGGAGGAGTAGAGAGCATGTATGCAATATGTGTACACACACAGTCTATTTATTAATATATATCTACCTATGTATGTGATGTTTAAAAGAAGGAATTTCAGGAATTCAGGGGTGGTGGTGAAATAACTTCTAGTTCGGGTGATCAGCTAATGTTTCCTGGAGGTGACCTTTTAAGTGATCCATAAGAAATATATTGGACTTTGATAAGAAAATATGGTGGATAAAGGCAAATGAAATAGAATAAACAAAGACAAGAAGGCAGGAAAATTTGAGGCATATCGAAGGACTGACACAAGAAAGAAAAACAGAAATGAATCATCAAACCAAAAAATGGTTATATGGAAATAAAAGGAAGTCAGGTTTTAGGAGAAATTAAGCCCAGATCACTGAGATTTTTAAGTACTTGTTTAAAGATACATTGGAGTTTATTTGAGGGATCACATATGGCTACTCCCAATATTTAACCAGAGAAGGCCTTGTAGAAAAAATTAATCAGCACTGTGAAGGAGGGTGACTACAGGGAGGAAGGCCCAAACTCAGAGCCCAGCTAGGTTCATTGCTATAATCTAGGTGGGAGATGGGGAAGACCTGAATAGTCAGTGCTCATCTGGTAAATTAGTGTTTTGGCTTTGAAGCAAATTTACAACAATCCCCTGAACTTTCCCAGAGATGATCTGTAGAATGGAGAAGCCATTAGGCTACCCCTCTAAAGTCACAAAGTGATTGCTTTCTGACCAGCTTAAAAGCCAAGTTTTCCTGATCTGTTGGGAAAGACACGATAGCCTCTGAATACTCATAATACAAATACCATTTAAAATGGAAAAATCATAAGGATGGTAGACAGATTATGCTTCATATCACTACTAATTGAACTGATTTTAGCTGATTTATGAATAAATGATTATTCCAGTTTTGAGAGTTAAATATTTAAAAGTTAACTTTCTTTTAGAGTTCATGTATAATACACGGCTAGTTCTCTGTGCTGCAGACTTCCGCTCTTCATTTCCTTCTTTTTAATACATTATAATTATTATTCCTACTCTATCCTTTTTCAGTTTCCCGCATGAAAATTACTTAAACGTTGCACGCAACGTTTCACAAAATCTTTTGTGAAAGAAGAAAAGGAAATTCAGTGTGTGGGTCTCAGCAGGAGTTAAGCTAATGCAGCTTAAAATAATGCCGAAAAAGAAGCGCTTATCTGCGGGCAGAGTGCCCCTGATTCTCTTCCTGTGCCAGATGATTAGTGCACTGGAAGTACCTCTTGATCGTAAGTATTAACATTTTAAAGCTGTTAGGCCCAGGAGTCAAAGCCTCCCAGCATTTATCGTCACTCTGAACTGCGTGAATGGAGAAGGTGTCTGTGTGATACTGAAAAGCTAATCAAAATTAATTTGGCTTTTACCTTCAGCACCTGGTGTTTATAAAGATTCACACTGTAGAAGTGGCCATTGAAATGGTCAGACTCACAATTCCCTCCCTGTCATTCTCCTTCTTCCCCCTCAGGTGCCTTTTGTCTGCCCTGCTGGGGATGGCCTGAGAAGGATTGAGTTGTGCAAGCTGCCTGATCTTCCCAACAGGCGGCTCTTTAGAGAAGCAGTCCTGCAAGAAAACTATATGAGCCACTTTAAAATGATCATGGAGACCTCCCCACTCATCCCTTCACCACTTTACTCTTGCCCGTCATATGCTGAGGGTGGTCTGCAAAGATGAGGGGAGGCTCCTTCTGCCAACTCCATGCCCCTTGGAATCCCTAAACCACCCCAGAATTCATTTCTCTTGATTCAGACAAGGCGCATCTCACTTTCCAATTTTGAATCCTAAATATAAGTCTAGAACTAGGAAAAGTATCTTATCTAGAGCCTAACAAATAGTCTTATTTGGTTTAAACAATGTGGTCAAATGCCAAAATGCAGCTGCTAAAAATACAAGTAATATGCAAAGCACTAAAATGGAGCAAACAACAGCTACTGTATTAGCCCTCCATTTTCCTAGTAGTAAATATATACTGTGCTCTCCCTGCTCTGGGTGGCCTGTTTGTGAAAAATAAAGATAATGCTAGGTTCCACCCAGTCACTTTTCCTGCAAATGGAAAGCAAAATTTCAAATCTGGACAATTACTGTACTTCAGAATCGATTTCTCCTTTGTCCCTCATCTGCATGACCTCTTTGAAGGCATTAGCTTCCTGAATAGAATATCTGTTTGGCAAGCTTTCCAAGGTGCAAGGAAGATAGCACTTTCCTGGGGCTATTCAATTGTTGGGATGTCATTTTTATTTATTTATTATTATTATTTATTATTACCATAGAGGTTGCAACTGCCAGTGGGAAGACATTAAGAAGAGATGTGGTTTGTCCCACACTTTGTTGACTTTTTGCTGTGCTTCTATAAAGTTCAATAAAATGCAGTGCTTTTCTTATTTAAAAAAAAATTCATCCAGTGACCTTAATTTCAATTTTCAAAAAAATATACAATTGCTTAAGCCCATTGGAGTGGGAATGCCTAAGTAAGCATTTGCCCTGACAGATACACAGGAGGGAAAGAAAAGCATTTGAGAGAAATGCTTTTGCTCTCTCTCATATTAAATATATTCCCCCTTAATCTGACTGTTCAATCTGTCAAGCAGAGGGAAACAGTCACCTATGGCTAACTCAATTATCACTGCTAACGGAGAAGAGGCATAACCATGATGAAAAGAAAGTCACAGAAAAACCCAGGTGCTCCTATATTAACCTTTGCAAGTAGTAACGACAGACAGCACTGTGGAATGATTTGAATTGCATGCTAATGTAATTTCTTCCCTGCCCCTATTTCTTACATCATTTCTCTACTACATGAACAGCTCCTTGGTGTGGGCACCAGCAACCCCTGAGTGATTGAGAAATTATGAAGCAGAAATCTGCTAACAGTCTAAAAAGTTCAATTAATGACTTTGGAGATTAACCATAGAAATATAAAAATCTAAAATTAGTGTTGGACTTGGCTTGCATGGAGCATTGTCACTGTAGCAATGTCCCATTGTTAGGTATTATTACCATATGCACAGTGATGTCTGGGATAATATGACCAGACACTACACAGTATATGACAACTCAAATTAATTGTAGATTTCAGCTATTTTTCAAATTGAACATAATTACTTGTCCAACACAACATATATGGAATGGAATTCGCTATTCCTATTCCTGGAAGAACTCGTTTGCCTACAGCACTGCTTTTGTTCTTCCATATGTTTATGTGGGAAAGCTGCTGCAAGATTAAAGGAAACTGTTAATGCAAATTTCTTCCTCTTGCAACTTCACAAATTCAACCTTCACTATACAGGTTTTCTTAGATCAAATCAAATAGACAAGATGCCCCCTTTATCTTCAGAGTTCTAACGTTCTTATTATTAACATCTGATTTTCTTTAATCCTCTTTGCCCACTTACCTGCTGATATTGATGGGGAAAAAGCAAAACTTCTTGAAGACTGTAAGTGTCCTTTTATAAATTACTAGGCAGTGTGAAAATGTGACCATGTCTTTGCTTTTTGAATTAATATTGTGATTTAAATGCACAATTTCATGTTTTGTGACCTTTGTCTTTCTAAGCATGTGTGTTTACTGTAGCTAAACATTGTATTTCAATACCAAGAAGCAGTTGTAAAGTATTATCTGCATGAATTCTGAAAACTTGGCTATTACTCTTTCTTTTACCCGTGTGCTGCTCTACTAACTTCCAAGCTTTATTCACATCTGATGTAACTCAATGAGAAAATTCTCAAAATTTAGAGAGAATGCTGATCTGTTGTAAAGGCTAATTAATGCTTTCTGGAACAAAGATAGGTCTTTTCGTGTCTTTTAGAAGGTGGGTGCAGGCAAAAGCTTTACACAAGATGGCAGCTATATGTCCTTTTATGCTTCTTCAGCCTTCGTGACTATGTAGACTAGTATTTCTAGGTGCCATCAGTAGACTAACCCAGTGAATTTGAATCTTGTCTTGAAGTGGACAAAAGATAAGCAGCTCCCACTCACATGGTATTTGAGTGGCTTGCTCTGAGCAAAACTTTCCACTGCCTTTGACAGTTAGGTGGCATTTATCACCTAGTTTAAAAATAGTCAGTTTTCAGGCATTTGATAATTTCCTTTGATGTTAGATTAACCAGGAAAATTTTGTAAAATCACTTTTTTTCTTACTACTGAAAAGCATTTGTTAATTACCAGGTGACCCAAGCACTGTTTAAGGAGGTATATCCAGACAGTAAACTCCTGGCAGTTAGGAGTGACATCTGAGCCAGCTCTGCTGCAGACCTGTGAATAGAAGCTCTGCCTCTGAAGCCACCAGATTTGCACCTGTGTCACTCCCAGAAAAGCACAAGGAATTGAACTGAGTCGCTCCTAAGAATCCCCTCCCCCACTCCCTATGGCCACTATTCCTTGGATGTGGAATTCCAGGCTTCCTTCCATTATCCCAAATTCTATATACTCCCAGAGCCTGAAGGATCATTCAAAGGTGAATCTGGTCCAAATAAAAAATGATTATGATAATAATTAAAAAATAGCTGATGTTATTGAACCATTATAGTATTGGTATAAACTGAGAATTTTATAGGAATTATTTTCTTAATCCTGCTAGCTATCCTAGGTGGTAATACTACTTTTAAACTTTATTTTCCCTCTCAGGGAACTAGGACTTATAGAAGTTAAGAAATTGGCTTGAAATCTCACAGCTAGTAAGAAACAGACTAGTGCTTAACAATCAGGCCACGTTGGAAACTGACAAGGCTAGAAAAATGAGGATTCCATATGCATGACGGAGGTGGGAAGGGCAGCTGGAAAGACAAGGAGGGGGATGGGATATTCCAAAGGGAAGGGAAACTGACACTGCCCAGTACCCTGCATATAATAGTACACAATAAATGATAACAGTAATGAGGCTAGCTTTTGATTTGTACTTTAGCTGTTATTTGAATATTTAATAAAAGATGTCTTGTGGATGGCAATAAGACTAGAAGACAAGAGAAGAGGACACAACCGGGTTTATAGATTTATAAGACTGAAGATGTGGAGGTAATACATTTAGCTCTAGCAACAATTAACCACAAGAGAGACAAGAACAGTGGGCAGTTACTGAGCTTTGAGAAATGTTTGGTTGGCAAGTGGAAGAAGTTTCACAAAGGAAGCAGAGGTATGGGCAGAGAGGAAAGGGAAGATCCAGAAGATGAAAAACTTAAATGAGCCAGAATGTCAAATGCAACAGGAAAGGAAAGAACAGTGAGAATCCAAGAGAGGGCCTTGGGGGAATTTCCCGGATGCAGAGGAAAGATGCTGTGGTATGGCCACTGCATTGCACAGCTCCAGGGGTGCCAAGCACATTGTCGTCTGCCTCAGAACTTTTCAGCCTCAGCACTATGGACGTTTGAGACCAGATAAGTCTTTGTTGTGTGGAATTGTCCTGTACGTTGTTAGATGTTTAGCAACATCCCTGGCCTCTATCTACGAGATGCCACTATCACTACCACCCCAGTCGAGACCATTGAAATGGCCTCCAGATATGGCCAAATGTCCCTGGAAGGGTAGAAACAAATTGCCCCTGGTAGAGAACCACTGGTCTATGTAAACAGCTCTCCATGGAGTTGTGCAAGCAGTGGCTTCTTACCAGGAGCCAGTTGAGAGAGTTTAGGTCTCTGCTTTGTGCCTTCCTAGTCAAGCCATTTTGCTGCACTGAGTAAGAAAAAAGAGGTTGTAAAAAATTATTCTTTAGTCCCTTCCTGTCATAACACTAATTCTGATCTCACAAGAAGAAGGACATGGTGATTTTAGAACAACTTGAAGAGCATTAGTGGTCCAGATACAGCTTTCTTCAGATTAGATTGTTCTGGGTCAGAACAGTTTCCCCATAGGATTTGATAATAAAAGATCAGATAACACTTTGAAGAGTAAATGGGAACACTGTCTCCTAGGACAGAGAACTTCCTCAATTCCATTTATCTTCTAAATAAGACTCTTTTATCTTTGTTCCTAATTCACTTACCTCCTGGCTCTGATAAGAGATGTCACGTCTCCAATTTAACAGTCTGTTTAATATTAACTTCTCAAATGTATTTGTTCCCAACATGTATTGATTTATATGAGCACACAATAATGACCTAAGTCTGTTACTCTTTCTTAAGAAAGATGCAAATTTATCATAACTTAAATTCCTTTGAAAAACATCATTTGAACCAAAGGAATCAAAAGAATTTCTCATTGTTACATCAGAAAAGAAACTGTCTTAATATTAGGCTTGTATTGATAATTATTTCCCCAAACTTTTAGTGTGAGAAAATGGACTTTGCAAGTACACAGTTACCGAAAGAAAGTTAAACCTTGACTTCACAGTTTTAGCAGACCTTTAGCAGAAAAATCTACTGAAGTATATGCTGCTACACTAGAAATTACTAAAAATACTTGAAGCATATTTAGTCTAAGGTAAGTGATTTTGATACAGGAAAAAATGGCCACTATTATGATTTTAAATGATTTGTTTTTTTACATTTTTTTTTCTACAATTAAGTGGTACAGCCTCCAACCATCACCCAACAGTCTCCAAAAGATTACATTATTGACCCTCGGGAGAATATTGTAATCCAGTGTGAAGCCAAAGGGAAACCGCCCCCAAGGTGAGTGTGCATTCTGCTTTGTTATAGTACTGAGAATAAATCAGGAAATCTCTGTGAATAGAGAAATATGTTTGGGAATTTCCATCAAACAAGGCAGACTATGTAGAGCACTTCCTTTTTTAGTTTGATATTTCTCACTGTGACTCACTAGATTGCCCTTTGGTTCATCTATCCCAGCCCATTTCAGCCCTTCAAAGATACTGAAGGTAACTTCTTGGGTCCTGCATATCCCTAAAGTCTCACCTGTAGGTGTATTGTTTTGTCTCTCTGCTTAATTAGAGCCCATTTTTTCTTCTTGAAAACCCAGATTATTGCATTTCCATGCCCATGCTTTTCTGAAAAATGCTTATAAATTGTGAGGAGTTATGGAAAGAGCCTTTTGATTCTGATTTTGATAATAATGGCCATAAGGCACAGGCAAATCCCTTTTCTCTGGGCTTTAATTTCCTCATCTATAAAGAGATTGAATTTGATGACTTCCAAGATCTCTGCTGTCTCTGTAACAGTTTATAAAATAGTCTAAAATGGTTTTCCAAACTTGGCAGAGTTCAGTCATGAGAATTCATGCCATTTGGATCTTGCATAGCATTTTAGATCACTGCAAAGCATTTTAGAGTTGGGAGAGATATTAGAGATAACCCAGTCCAACCAATACATTTTATAGATGGGAAACTGATGCCTGGTAATGCTAAGTAACTTATTCAAGGCCCCACAGTGGATGATCTGTAACTTGTCCAGTCATATATGGAAGTTTTGGAGAGTTGGGTTATTGTTATTAAAATGTAATGTGGATTTTTAAGCAATAAAGTAGTGAAAGTTTCCAGTTATTTTATTTCCAGGTTTGTCTATTACAGACCTTATTAAATTATCACAAACTGGCCCCTGAGAAAAAATTAACTGGGACAGAATATGTACTATGTCAAAACTTCCAGCAAAGGTTTGCCTCAAAATAATATATTCGGCTATGTTAATGGAAAGCCTCTCTCGCAGAAGGCCTGATGTGGTATCCCTTGATGAGGTTTCCTTTCAGTTTCACAATTAATGCCTTCTGTAACTTGCCATAAAACAGGATTTATCCTCTTCAGCATTATTGATATATGGAGTGTGATAGATAATATTTTGTTTGGGGGATGGAAGTGTCCTGTGCATTGTAGGATATTTGGCAGCATCCGTGGCCCCTGCCCACAAGATGCCAGTAGCATCCACACCACCAGTTCCTGCCCTGGTTGTGACAACAACTGCTATAAAGATAAGCAGTGGGAAGGGAAATCCAAGTGATCCTAGAAAACACTGTGATGTTTAGAGATTTGTACCTTTGTATGAGCATGGCCATCATTGATTTGTAACTAGTTGTAAAGTATTTAATTACATGAGCACTGTGACTTTTATATAAGTCAATCTTTTATAAAAATAAAATGGAGAAAGAGGGATCTCAGTTGACAATTGGGCATACCTCCCAAGGGATTCTCAAAATCATCTCTAGAATTAAAAATTCTAGAGATGTCTGGAACATCTGGAACTGATGTCTCTTAACCTCCTCCCAACCTACACTTCACAATTTGGTAACTTGAAAATTGTCTGATCAATTTTCATCATATATAAATAGTACTTGCAGAGGTCTTGTCACATTTCAGCCCCAAGCAAATTTTTATAGACAGGTTATCAACTCTGTGAACAATGGAGTTTACAGTAAAAATGCTAATAAAGCTCTAAGAGAGTGTACCTGGGAGACCTGCTCCCTGTATTTTCTTAGAAAAATGACAGGCAATTTGTGTGCATGATTTCTTTATTGAGTCAAATTTGGGCTAGTTCTAAAGAAGACAGGTACCTTAAAATGTATAGCCTGCCCTTTTTTCCCAGGTCATGATTCAATGAAACATTTTAGATATGAGGGCTTATTGCTCTCTTACTGAATATTAAAATCTGGTAATTATTTCTAGAAACCCATAAAACTGCTAGGAATTTGTTAAGGTAATCCCATTTTTCTGGACCATTAATACACTTAACACTTCGTGTGTTGGGCAGCTTTTCCTGGACCCGTAATGGGACTCATTTTGACATCGATAAAGACCCTCTGGTCACCATGAAGCCTGGCACAGGAACGCTCATAATTAACATCATGAGCGAAGGGAAAGCCGAGACCTATGAAGGAGTCTATCAGTGTACAGCAAGGAACGAACGCGGAGCTGCAGTTTCTAATAACATTGTTGTCCGCCCATCCAGTAAGTGGAAACTTGTCAACCAACATGACCCTTTTTAAAGTATTGCTCCAAGACTCAGCTTCTGTGACATCATCCAAATACTATTCCACAAAGCAGTGGCATTGCTTCCAATATTCTGACTTTGTTTTGCATGAAAATTATTGCTCCTTTCCACCTTACCCTAGGAAGCTCCTTAGTCCGATGCTTTACCAATCCAATATATCTTTTACACAAGTCCTGTGTAAGACATTGGGGTTAAAAAAAAAAGTGTTTCTTCCCTGAGTTCATCTAATTATTTATTTCTCATGTATCTCCTGTAAAAGTGAAATTCCTACAGCCAAATGGAAATAAATTCAGTATGATATGGGTGATCAAGGTCTAAATGCTATTTCTTTAAACATTTTTGTTTCAAAATTTTACTGGAAGTGGAGTGTCCTCACTACCTTGATATTATTAAGGCTCTTTTTGCAATGGTTAGTACCAAAATCCTCTCAAAAACCTTAAGAGCATGTATTTAAATAACAGTCACATTTTCCAGTTCTGGTCATTTAAAAAAAAATTACATGTATAATACATGTTCGTTGTAGAAAAACTAATTAAACAAAAAAGAAATTTAAAAACTGTTCATGAATCCTTCCATTCAAGGAAATAACTACTGCTGAAATATTCTTTCTATTTTTTCCTAGGCAGATACGTATGTATGTGTTTAAAACCAGCTCATTTTCTGAAATACTATCTTACAACCTTTTCTGACTTATTGACATATCGTGTATATTCCCATAGCGATCTTATAAATAAGTGTACTTATATAATACTCCATGGTATTCAGAGGTGTAGATGTATAATTCTTTATTTAGCAAATCTTTTTACATTTAAATGTTTTCCATTCTTTTGTGAAGAACATGCTTGTGTCAAAACTGTTTGTCTTCCTGATGATGTATGTAGTATAAATTCTCAGCTGTGGAATCACTGACTGAGAATTTATACTATCAGTGGCAATGCATGAGAATTGTCATTTTTTAAATTTTTACTTTTTTCTTTTAACATTGTATTTAAAAATATTTTCTCATTAATTTAGTGTACATAAATTACAAATTATTTCTCCAAAACTTCAGTTTGCCTTTATTTGTAGTGCTTTTTGTACTTTTCAATGCAGAAATAACTGAGAAGTTTTTTTTTTATTTAATAGGATCACCATTGTGGACCAAAGAAAAACTTGAACCAATCACACTTCAAAGTGGTCAGTCTTTAGTACTTCCCTGCAGACCCCCAATTGGATTACCACCACCTATAATATTTTGGATGGATAATTGTAAGTTTTGATAATATGAACTTTCTTTCTTTAAAAGTCTTAGGATTGTTTATAGTCATAATACATTATTACCTCTTATGATTCATAAAATGTTTTAGAGATGCTCAGGAAAATAGCTGCTCTTCAAAATAAATAACATGTCATCTCATTCACTCACTCAATTTTATTGGACATTTACTATGTATCTTGCTTATATTCTTTGCAGTGGGAGGAGATAGGAGTGGGGAAGGAGGCAGATGATAAATGCAATAAGTACATTTAGAAAATCTGTGTTTGTTGGCAATAAGTTCTATGAAAAAAAAAAAGCAGAGTTTTGAGCAGAGACCTAAGGAAATGAGAGAGCAAGCCACGCCCCTAAATATCTGAGTAGAAAGGGAACACTAGTGCTAGCCCCTAAGGAAGGAGCATCCCTGCTGTGTGTAAAAATAAAAGCAAGGAGGACAAGGTGGCCAGACTAATGAACTAATGAAGGAGCCGAGCGGGAGGGTGATGGAGAAGGTGAGAAAGGTGACAGGACTCAATGGAAAGGACTTTGGCTTTAGCTTGGAATGAAGTAGGGAAATGTTGAAGGAGTGACTTTATCTGAAATAAAATAAGTAGTAACAGTATCACTTCAGTTGATATGTAGAGAATATAGCGGACAAAAGAGAGAGTAGAGAGACTGTTGGGGCCACTGCTGTAATCTAGATGAAATTTGTTGGTGACTTGGACTTGAGTGGTAGCAGTAGAATGGGTAAGAAATGGTAAGATTCTGGATATATTTTGAGGGTCAAGCCTCCAGGATTTACTGGGGTGGGGGTGGGAGCATGAGAGAGAGGAATCAAGGATAACTACCTTTGGAGATTGAACAACTCCAAAATAATAAAATGGAATTGCCATTCCCAGAAACCCATGGCGGGGAGGAAATCAAGCTGTTGGGGATATGTTATGTTTCTGTTAGTTTTTTTAATCCCCAGCAATAACTAATAGTTATTGGGCCTTTACCAAGTGTCCGGCCTTTTACTAAGGGCTTAACATGGGTTATTTCATTAATTTTTACAACAACCCTATGAGGCATGTCCAATTATTTTTTCCACTTTCCAGATGAGGAAACCGAGGCAGATATAATGAAGCTATTCATTAGGCAATTTCAAACTTGTCTACCCCTGTTTCTGTCCTCAAGGGCATGTTTGTTGCTCTGCCTCTTCCACCCTCCAAAATTTCCTGTGCCAATAGGTCAGCGTGTTACCTTAGAGGGAGTACATGGTTCTGCTTGGAGACTAAGAAACCAGAGTTTGGGATGTGAGTGGCCTGTAAGATATTTCATGGCAAGACACCAGCAAGAGTCAGAGATACCTGAGTCAGAAGGAGGATTCCAGGCTATGATCAGCAATGTTTGAAACCTTAGTGCGTAAGTCCTGCCTAGAGGCCTGGGCTAGATGAGAGGATCTGGGAAGCAGGAAAGCAGAGTCTGGGAGACTGAGACCAGGAGCCCTCCAGAGGTGAAGAACTCATGGAGAAATCAGCAAAGCAGATGAGAAGAAGCAGTCACTGAAGGAAAAAAGGAACAAAGAGAGTGGTGTCCCCAGGGACAAGGTGAAGAATGTGTGTCAAAAAAGATGGATTAACCAGGCAGGGTGGCTGACACTGTAATCCCAGCTAATCGAGAGGCTGGGATGGGAGGATTGCTTCAGCTCAGGAGTTCAAGGCTGCAGTGAGCTACAATCACATCACTGTAGTTCAGCCTCAGCAGCAGAGTGAGACACCATCCCTAAAATAAATAATGATAATAATTTTAGAAAATATTTTTGAAAGACACAATTATTAGCTATTTCAAATGCTGCTGAGAGATCAGATAATATGAGAACTAAAAAATGACTACTGAATTTGACATCTTGGAGGTTCTTGGTAACCCTGTTAATAGTCTTTTAGGTGGAATGGTGGGAATGAATTAAAAGTATCTGTAGGAAATACGTTCTATTTTCAGTGACCTGATTGTCTGTGCACTCACAAGACATATACATTACTAAAGAGAAAATTTGCCTCTAACATTTAATCTGCATTTTAATTTTTTAATTTAATTTTTTTAAATTTTACTTTAAGTTCTGGGATGCATTTTGGCTCTCCTTATATGAAAGCACTCAGAGAAAGTAAAGTAACACAAAGAAATAAAAAACAAATATATAGCTAAATAAATCTAGTCTTTTACAGATTTTGCAAAAATAAGTAGTAAGCCAAATGTAAATAAGTGATTTATGGCTTTAAGAATATGCTCTCCAAATGCCACTGCCAAAATAAGGCTCAATATTTGGTACTTGGTTCTTATTCAGAAATAATGACCTTTTTGCTTAATAAAGAGACATATCACATGTAAAGTCTCAGATTCATCTGAATACATAACTAATTTTTCCACTCACATGCATTCTAGGCTGTTGGTGAAGCATCTGACCTTTCAAATGGAATTGCACCTGCAATATGAGAAAAAAATTTATATAGCATACCTCTTGCAAGATGACATTAAGTTATTCCTATCTGCATACATTTTTTTTCAAGTGCAATGCAAAATGCCACCACCCTCA
This sequence comes from Pan paniscus, assembly GCF_029289425.2. Taxonomy (NCBI): domain Eukaryota; kingdom Metazoa; phylum Chordata; class Mammalia; order Primates; family Hominidae; genus Pan; species Pan paniscus. Next base: position 145,074,303 of record NC_073255.2, on the reverse strand, counting down.
TGAAGTCCCATCGCCTAACATTTGGTCTGCCAACACCCTTCAATTTATTATTTGATTGCTACAGCAGGAGAAACAGAGGACAAGAAATGTTTTTGTCTTTAACTCTTTGTTAAACAAAATGTACCTAATTCTTCTGAGGGTTTTTTTTTGTTTGTTTTAGATGGAGTCTCGCTCTGTCACCCAGGCTGGAGTGCAGTGGCACAATCTCAGCTCACTGCAGCCTCCGCCTCCCGGGTTCAGGTGATTCTCCTGCCTCAGCTTCCCAAGTAACTGAGATTACAGGTGCAAACCACCACGCCTGGCTAATTTTCGTATTTTTAGTAGAGACAGGGTTTTGCCATGTTGGCCAGACTGGTCTTGAACTCCTCACCTCAGGTGATCCACCCACCTTGGCCTCCCAAAGTGCTGGGATTACAGACATGAGCCACCAAGCCCGGCTTGAGTTATTGTTTAAACAGTCCTTTTCCCGGGAACTAATGGCTTAAAACCATAAATTTGCAAGCACCAACCAAACCCCCATCTTAACCAATAATTTGATTAACATGATGAACCGATGTTCTTTCTTTGAAGCTCTGCCTCCACGTTTTCCTGCCTTTTTCTGCCTGAGGGAGCTCCAGACTTTTAACCATAATTTTGCATTTCATGAAATGTTAGATCAAGCACCTGCTGTAGGAGGAGCAGACCTGCTTGACTTACACTGCAAAAACCCTGTCAGGAGACATAGTGGCCTGAGGCCACTGGGATGTGTGACTTTTTTCAGTTCTGTCACCTCACAGAACTGAAGAACTCTCACAGTTAAGGCTCTGTGGACTAAGTCAGGAGCTTCAGGATGTCCATTAGCTGGCTAAGTGTGAACTCACACACAGATCAATCGTTCCACCTCCCTGCATCCTTCATCCACTTAGAAAATCTTCCCTCTAAATAACTTCTGATACTATTGCACAGTAGGGTGACTGTGGGTAACAGTAATGCATTGCATATTTCAAATAGCTAGAAGAGAGGATTTTGAATGTTTTCACAACAAAGAAATCGTAACTGTCTAAGGTGATGGATATGCTAATTACCATGATTTGATCATTACACAATGTATATGTGTATTGAAATATCACATTGTACCCCACAAATATGTACAGTTTATTATGTGTCCATAAAAGATAAAGAAAATCCTCCTACCTAAGGCACGATAGTTCCTTAACTGGACCTAAGGGGAAGTACTAATAAATTATTATGCTTGACACTGGAAAGTCAGAGTGCTGATGGTTACTCACTTAATCCTTCAGTGCACATTTAAAGGAGCCCCGTGAAGGGCCAGGCGCTGTTCCATTGGACAAAACAGATGAAAGTGTTCACCGTCCTGGAGCTTAAATTCTAGTGCAAGAAACAGGCAATAAGTCATACGTATGATGAGTAAATATGTAGTATGCCAGAAGGTGATAATTAATTCAGTGTAGAGGAGGTGGAGGAACTGGGCTTGGGAGGCTTGTGAGGGGCAGGTTGCAGCATTAAATAAATAGTGTCATCATCACACCCAGTTACTGTCAGCTGGCCATTTGCTGCCTGATTCTTCAGCTGGATGATGAGCTCAGACAGGGCTGGGACTCTGGCATGCCCAGTGCCTAGCCCAGGACCCAGCTCACCGTTAGATGTTCTCCACGTATTTAGTTTCTGAATGTTGTGTGTAGCTGCAACCCATGTTAACAATTTTAGAAGCTTCCTTAATGATTTTCTAAGATATATGTGTATGTGTACTTAACAGTTAGGGACTCAGATATTAGGAAAAGTCATGCCAACTTTTTATAAAACATATTTTGTTCACTTTTGCTTAAAAAAAGATTTCACTGTATAACTCTAATCTCACCTCTGCCCCCACCCCAGAAAAGTTACTGTCAGGGAAGTAGAGTTAGAGTTTTAGTGTGTTATGTATTTTTTTTTTACAGTTATTTGCTTTTACCCAAAGAGCTATATAGAGAAAAAATGTATTCAAATGAAGTTCACAGACCTATTAGTAGATACATTTATCTTGCTAATTTGGAGGGTAGCCACTTTATGATGGAATAATCTGGATATCTCTCTGCCTTTCTCCAGCCTTTCAAAGACTTCCACAAAGTGAGAGAGTTTCTCAAGGTTTGAATGGGGACCTTTATTTTTCCAATGTCCTCCCAGAGGACACCCGCGAAGACTATATCTGTTATGCTAGATTTAATCATACTCAAACCATACAGCAGAAGCAACCTATTTCTGTGAAGGTGATTTCAGGTAAGAGTTCAGCTTCCCAAATCTCCCCTTCAATGACATTTACAAATATGTGCAAAATATAGAAACTATTATATACTACTGACTTTGAAGTAAACAGGTTCATTATCAGGAAGCCACCCATGAATGCTCACTAAAGTGTTGGCATATATGTTATAAAGATTGTGCATACCCTTAATACTGGATTTTACATTTTTTGCTTTTATTGTCATGACTGGTTCCGTGATAACCTTCTGAACCACCTGGTGTTCTGAGCATTTGTGTGTGCTTTATGCTCCACAGTGCCTCTTATTGGCAGTCCTGCAGCTTAAGTTAAATGTCTGCATATTCCTGGTGGGGGTGGCTGAGTAAATTAATGAGTTAGTCATGTACAATGTAAAGCACTGTTTTTACTTGATAGGAACAGCACTCGGTCAGGATAGCTGCATATGTTTGCTTTTATTGCCCAATACTTTTTGACCCTTCTCCCTCACTTTTATGCCCTCTTCATAATATTCTGTTTATTTCAGTGGATGAATTGAATGACACTATAGCTGCTAATTTGAGTGACACTGAGTTTTATGGTGGTGAGTTATGGTGATTGTAACTGATATTCTCTCCTTCATTGTAGAATTTAGTTCACTAACTTCACCTCCATGACTATTTAACCTTATTTCTTTATGAGATTTCTAGTTATATGTTAAATACCACTAGTATAAATGTATGTTTCTTATGAAATTTACCTATAAACTTTGAAGCATGCCACTAGAGCATTTTCCATGATGTATGTGTAATAAGGGAACCTGTTGTAACTGTTTGCGTGTAAAGAACCATTTCACTGATTTGGAAAAACCTTTCACGTACGTTCAGAATTATGTTTTCCATGTTTTGTTCTGTTCCAAACTTTTCTTGTGAACTAAGTAAGAGTTGGCAGGGTGCATTAACTTGCTAGAATACTGACTCATCAAAGCTTTTAGCAACTAACATTAAGGGGATTTCATAGTAAATCATCACACTTGTCATCTGTTTTCATGTGACATTATCAATATAATTAGCAATGAGATTTCTCTCTTAGTTTTGTTTAAAAGTAAGTCAAACCAAGTCACTGTCTTCAATGGAAGTAATCTTTTTAAAAGTAGAGCATTTACCTTCATTATTTTAGATAGAAATGAATTTGATTCCCTTAAGGGAAATGTTCTCAAGTAGAGTCTATGAATGAAAATAATGGGTTTTGGATAAAGGGTCCTCTTAATTATCCATAAGGTAGAATTTCTGCTGTATTAATTTTTCACCCTTGAGATATAAGTAAAAGACATTAAGGTCTCATCAGTGACCAAGATAGACACTCCACAACTGCTGCTTTCTGTTATTTTATTTGAATATACTCCTGAAAAATATGGGCCCCAAGACCATTCCCAAAGTGATTTTAGAGGAGTAAGTTTCCCCCCTACAATCTCTAAATTCTTAGGAAAACTAATTTTTCTCAAGTAATATCTCTTCTGGCATTGAATTTTTTCTTCTGAGAAATGAGAATAATTCATAGTATATGACCTTTTCATTAAATTTTTATAAGCATCAAGTAGATAATGCATTAAAGAGTTGAAAACCTTCAAGGGCTATAAAACCTTAAGATGATGTAATTTCTGCTCCAAGTTTTTCTAAGAAACCTTCAGAAGATAAGGCTATGTTTTGGAAAGGCCTCCATAAAAAAGAAGATGGCCTGTATAACTATCCCTAAGATCTTTGACTTGGATCCTCTTTATTTTTTTATTGAGGAAAATGATTTCCATTTATTTAACTCCACCATTATTCTTATTTTGTGGCATAATATTTGCAAGACCTCTGTCAGTAACTCTCTACTTTTGTTTTCCATAAACCTCACAGTTTGAGGATCTTAATATGATTAATCAGTGGTATTGGCTATAATGTTGTCCCCACTGTAAACCAGAATACCCCTTCTATAACCATATCTTTATAAAAACCTAACATCTTCCAGAAGATAGTTAATTTTTGCTTCGACCTAAGCACTAATCCTAAGGGAAATGTAGTTTGATAACATGATTTTCCTCTCCATGTCAACATATTGAAAATTTTCTAACCCACAGAAAATTTGTAAAAACCTAACCCGAATTAAGGGAGTATACAAAAGGAAAACAGTCCTTATTATTAGTGCTTATGCCACCAAAATTGTTTCTGTTCCTGGGTAACTGAGTAAGTGATGACTACTTATAACGCAGAGAGTGTGTATGTGTATGTAGCTTAACAAATTTCACAATTAATGTTAAATAGCTTAAAAAGGGATTGGAATTTTAGACAGCTTTTTTGACAATGAAGTGTTTATAGAAATACATATTTATAAGTTGTAATGCATACTGATTTTCTTGTTTGCAGCTAAATCAAGTAGAGAGAGGCCACCAACATTTTTAACTCCAGAAGGCAATGCAAGTAACAAAGAGGAATTAAGAGGAAATGTGCTTTCACTGGAGTGCATTGCAGAAGGACTGTGAGTTAACACTTTCTGTCCTGAAGTACATTTCTTATAAAAATATAGTAGGTTGGTAGAGAGAGGTTAATAATATCATAGGAGGAGTCATTGTCTTCTACTAATTCTAGCAAGCATCAAGAAAAATTTGGTAATTATTTCCAAAGTAGGCATATGAATCTCATATTATTGTTAAAATGTTTTTTTAATGTAATAGTAATCATATTGAAATAAGTATCAGTAATCACCTTATGATTGTTGAAATATTAGTTCTCATATTATTGTTAAAATATTTTTTTAATATAGTAGTATTAGAATAAGTATCAGTAATCACCTTGTGACTGCTATGATTATAATTAGAGTATATTATTTTGCTAGTTTGTAACCAGCCACCTCAAATTTAGTGGCTTAAAAATAATAGCTATTGATTACTGATCACTTGTCAAGAGGTCTACAGAGCAGTTGTCCTCTAACCAGCAAGGTTCGGCTAATTTCAGTTAAGCATGCTCATGCATCTGTTAGGTGGCTCAGCAGTGGGTCCACTGCTCTTGGGGTCTACTGGCTGTTAACTGGGGCATCTGAGTTGATGGCCATAAGTTGCTAACATCTCTCTTGCAGTCTTGTCCTGGCTTATTCTCCTAACAACAGACAACATGCACAGGGCCAGCCTCTTAAATCCTAGCCTCAGAACTAGCACACTGTCCCTTCACCTACTTCCTATTGGCAGGTCACAAGGCCAAGCCTAGATTCTTTGAAATAACTTATCTGTGCACACTTCAAAATTGAAGCTACCCCAGAACTGATGCGCCTTTGACAGGAGTTGCAGGGAGGCCTTGCCCAAATACAAAAGCAACTGTTAGCTCTGTGTTACAAGGAATTTCTATATAGTCCCTGTCTTTTGCCTGACACAGAGCAAACACCATTGGTATGGGCGCATCTGCTGAAAACCTGGAATAGAATCTCAGAAACGTGCTGCCCTCACATGTGATCCCTGCTGTCCTTGACAGGCAACTCATTGGTTTCACATTCCTTCCTGAATCCAGGAAAACTTGACTTCAGGAGGCACGTGGAGGCCTCCACTGGCCGAAGCAGGAAATCACACTATGCATTACTCAGCTCCTCAAGCTACGGAAAACTAGCAAAACCCCCTTTTGAAGATATGTTAAAACCCTATATCTTCTGCTAGAATTAAGAAAAAAAATCCTCCCAGTTTCCATCGTTATGGTGTAAGAGAGTGGCATAGTCTGCCAGCCTCCAACCTTTGGGAGCAGAAGGTATCTATTCTCACAATTTAATGACTTCTTTTCCCACAAATGACATATTTCATAAAAAACTAAAATATAGTTGGTATTTGGAAATTTCACAATACTCCCAAAAGAATTTTTAAAACTTTGGAGTGTTGTAAAACCAAGATTGGGACTCTATCACTTACAAACCAGCCATCAGACTTATAGAATCAAAATATTTCTAATTCCTGACAATGGCTCAATACAGTAGCTGGCCTCCAAAACAATTCATGGCTTTTTCATAATTTCAAACTATGAAACTATGCTTTCATCTCCATCTCCTTCTTACCTTCATATCATCTGAGATGCAGATTAGTCTGACTATAAGGAAATATCAATATGTTATCAGATTCCACATGTATATAGATTTTCAAAATCTACTTATTTTTATACTTACAGCATGTTTTAATTCTAGAAGCTATTTCATCAGATACATAGGCTCAGTTTATTTCTTACTTAACCAAACAAGCCAAACCAATATTATAATCAATTAATACCACTTGCATTTCTTTTTTTTTTTTTTTTTGCTTGAACCATAATTTATTATTTCTCATGGTTCCATGTGATGACTGGGCTAAGCTTTTTTAAATTATTTTTTATTTTCCATAGGTTATTGGGGTACAGGTGGTGTTTGGTCACATGAGTAAGTTATTTAGTGGAGTAAGTTATTTAGTGGTGATTTGTGAGATTTTGGTACACCCACCACCCGAACAATATACACTGCACTCTATTTGTAGTCTTTTGTCCCTCAACACTCCTCCACCCTTCCCCTGAAGTCCCCAAAGTCCATTGTATTATTCTTATGCCTTTGTGTCCTCATAGCTTAGCTCCCACATATCAGTGAGAATATACAGTGTTTGGTTTTCCATTCCTGAGTTACTTCACTTAGAATAATAGTCTACATTCTCATCCAGGTCACCGCAAATGCCATTAATTCATTCCTTTTTATGACTGAGTAGTATTCCATCACATATATATATACCACAGTTTCTTTATCCACTTGTTGATTGATGGGCATTTGGGTTGGTTCCCTGATTTTGCAGTTGCAAACTGTGATGCTATAAACATGCGTGTGCAAGTATCTTTTCTGTATAATGACTTCTTTTCCTCTGGGTAGATACCCAGTGGTGGGATTCCTGGATGAAATGGCAGTTCTACTTTTGGTACTTTAAGGAATCTCCACACTGTTTTCCATAGGGGCTGTACTAGTTTACATTCCCACCAGCACTGTAGAAGTGTTCCCTGATAACCGCATCCATGCCAACATCTACTGTTTTTTTGATTTTTTGGTTATGGCCATTCTTGCAGGAGTAAGGTGGTACTGCATTGCGGTTTTGATTTGCATTTCCCTGATCATTAGTGATGTTGAGCATTTTTTCATGTTTGTTGGCCATTTGTGTATCTTCTTTTGAAAACTGTCTATTCATGTCCTTAGCCCAGTTTTTGATGGGATTGTCTGTTTTTTTCTTGCTGATTTGTTTGAGTTTATTGTAGATTCTGGATATTAGTCCTTTGTCAGATGTATAGATTGTGGAGATTTCCTCCCACTCTGTGGGTTGTCTGTTTACTCTGCTGACTGTTGTTTTTGCCATGCAAAAGCTCTTTAATTTAATTAAGTCCCAGCTATTTATCTTTGTTTTTATTGCATTTGCTTTCAGGTTCTTGGTCATGAATTCCTTGCCTAATCCAATATCTAGAAGGGGTTTTCCTATGATATTTTCTAGAATTTTTATAATTTCAGGTCTTAGATTTAAGTTCTTAATTCATCTTGAGTTGGTTTTTATATAAGGTGAGAGATGAACATCCAGTTTCATTCTCCTACATGTGGCTAGCCAATTATCCCAACACCAATTATTGAAAAGGGTGTCCTTTCCCCACTTTATGTTTTTGTTTGCTTTGTCGAAGATCAGTTGGCTGTAAGTATTTGGGTTTACCTCTGGGTTCTCTATTCTGTTCCACTGGTCTATGTGCGTATTTTTATACCAGTATCAAGCTGTTTTGGTGACCATGGCCTTATAGTATAGTTTGAAATCAGGTAGTGTGAGGCCTCCAGATTTGTTCTTTTTGCTTAGTCTTGCTTTGGCTGTGTGGGGTCTTCTTTGGTTCCATATGAATTTTAGAATGTTTTTTTCTAATTCTGTAAAGAATAATGGTGGTATTTTGATGGGGATTGCATTGAATTTGTAGATTGCTTTTGGCAGTATGTCATTTTCACAATATTGATTCTACCCTTCCATGAGCATGGGATGTGTTTTCATTTGTGTCGTCTGTGATTTCTTTCTGTGGTGTTTTGTAGTTTTCCTTGTAGAGGTCTTTTGCCTCCTTGGTTAGGTATATTCCTAAGGATTTTTTTTTTTTTGGCAGCTATTATAAAGGGGGTTGAGTTCTTGATTTGACTCTCTACTTGGTTGTTGTTGGTGTATAGAAGAGCTACTGATTTGTGTACATTAATCTTGTATCTGGAAACTTTGCTAAATTCTTTTATGAGTTCTAGGGCCTTTCTGGAGAACTCTTTAGGGTTTTCAAGGTAAATGATCATATCATCAGCAAACAGTGACAGTTTGACTTCCTCTTTACGAATTTGGATACCCTTTATTTCTTTCTCTTGTCTGATTGCTCTGGCTGGGACTTCCAGTACTATGTTGAAGAGGAGTGGTAAGTGTGGGCATTCTTGTCTTATTCCATTTCTCAGAGGGAATGCTTTCAACTTTTCCCCACTCAGTATTATGTTGGCTGTGGGTTTGACATAGATGGCTTTTATTACATTGAGGTATGTTCATTACATGCTGATTTTGCTGAAAGTTTTAATAATAAAGGGATGCTGGATTTTATCAGATACTTTTTCTGCATCTATTGAGATGATCATGCGATTTTTGTTTTTAATTCTGTTTATGTGGTGTATCACATTTATTGACTTGTGTATGTTAAACCATCCCTGCATCCGTAGTATACAACCCACTTGATCATGGTGGATTATCTTTTTGATATGTTGCTGGATTCAGTTACCTAGTATTTTTTTAAGGATTTTAGCATCTATGTTCCTCAGGGATATCAGTCCATAGTTTCTTTTTTTGGTTATGTCCTTTCCTGGTTTTGGTATTAGGGTGATGCTGGCTTCATAGAATGAATTGGGGAGGGTTCTCTCTTTCTGGTGGAATAGTGTCAAAAGGATTGGTACCAATTCTTCTTTGAATGTCTGGTAGAATTCTGCTGTGAATCCATGTGGTCATGGACTTTTTTTGGTAATTTTTTAATTACTATTTCGATCTTGCTGCTTATTATTGGTCTGTTTAAGGTATCTAACTTTTCCTGATTTAAGCTAGGAGGGTTGTATTTTTCCAGGAATTTATCCATCTCTTTTAGGTTTTCTAGTTTATGTGTGTAAGGGTGTTCATAGCAGCCTTGAGTGAGCTTTTGTATTTTGGTGATGTCAGTTGTAGTATCTCCCGTTTCATTTCTTAATGAGGTTATTTGGATTTTCTCCCTTCTTTTCTTGGTTAATCTTGCTAATGGTCTATCAATTGTATTTATCTTTTTGAAGAACCAGCTTTTTGTTTCATTTATCTTTTGTATTTTTTGTTGTTTGTTTCAATTTCATTTAGTTCTGCTGTGATCTTATCTCCTTTCTTCTGCTGGGTTTGGGTTTGGTTTGTTCTTGTTTCTCTAGTTCCTTGAGGTGTGACCTTAGAATGTCAGTTTGTGCCCTTTCAGTCTCTTCGATGTAGGCGTTTAGGGCTATGAACTTTCCTCTTAGCACTGCCTCTGCTGTATCCCAGAGGTTTTGATAGGTTGTGTCACTATTATCGTTCAGTTCGAAGAATTTTTTAATTTCCATCTTGATTTCGTTTTCTACCCAATGATCATTCAGGAGCAGGTTATTTAATTTCCATGTTTTTGCATGGCTTTGAAGGTTCCTTTTGGAGTTGATTTCCACTTTTATTCCACTGTGGTCTGAGAGAGTGCTTGATATAATTTCAATTTTCTTAAATTTATTGAGGCTCATTTTGTGGCCTATCATATGGTCCATCTTCAAGAAAGTTCCATGTGCTGTTGAATAGAATGTGTATTCTGGGTGGCTAGAAAGATGGCTGAATAGGAGCAGCTCCAATCTGCAGCTCCCAGTGAGATCAATGCAGAAGGTGGGTGATTTCTGCATTCCCAGCTGAGGTACCTGGTTCATCTCATTGGGACTGGTTAGACAGTGGATGCAGCCCACAGAGGGCGAGCCGAAGCAGGGTGGGGGAGTCACCTCACTCAGGAAGTGCAAGGGGTCGGGGAACTCCGCCCCCCCCAGCCAAGGGAAGCCGTGAGGGACTGTGCCATGAGGAACAGGAGGAACAGTGCATTCCGGCCCAGATACTATGCTTTGCCCACAGTCTTTGCAATCCACAGACCAGGAGATTCCCTGGGGTGCCTACACCACCAGGGCACTGGGTTTCAAGCAAAAAACTGGGCGACCATTTGGGCAGACACCGAGCTAGCTGCAGGAGGTTTTTTTCATACCCCAGTGGTGCCTGGAACGCCAGTGAGACAGAACCATTCACTCCCCTGGAAAGGAAGCTGAAGCCAGGGAGCCAAGTCATCTAGCTCAGCGGATCCCACCCCCATGAAGCCCAGCAAGCTAAGATCCACTGATTTGAAATTCTGGCTGCCAACACTGCAGTCTGAAGTCGACCTGGGATGCTCTAAGTTGGTGGGGTATGGGCGTCTGCCATTACTGAGGCTTGAGTAGGTGGTTTTCCCTTCACAGTGTAAACAAACCCACCAGGAAGTTTGAACTGGGCAGAGCCTGCCACAGCTCAGCAAAGCCTCTGTACCCAGACTGCCTCTCTAGATTCCTCCTCTCTGGGCAGGGCATCACCGAAAGAAAGGCAGCAGCCCCAGTCAAAGGCTTATAGATCAAAGTCCTATCTCTCTGGGACAGAGCACCTGGGGGAAGGGGCAGCTGTGGGCGCAGCTTCTGCAGATTTAAACATTCCTGCTGCTGGCTCTGAAAAGAGCAACAGATCTCCCAGCACAGTGCTCGAGCTCTGCTAAGGGAGAGACTGACTCCTCAAGTGGGTCCCTGACCCCCGTGCCTCCTGACTGGGAGACACCTCCCAGCAGGGGTCGACAGACACCTCATACAGGAGAGCTCCGGCTGACATCTGGCAGGTGCCCTTCTGAGATGAAGCATCCAGAGGAGGGAACAGGCAGCAACCTTTGCTGTTCTGCAGCCTTCGCTGGTGATACCCAAGCAAACAGGTTCTGGAGTGGACGTCCAGCAAACTCCAGCAGACCTGCAGCAGAGGGCCCTGACTGTTAGAACAAAAACTAACAAACAGAAAGAAATAGCATCAGCATCAACAAAAAGGACGTCCACACAAAAAACCCATATGAAGGGGTCACCAACATCAAAGACCAAAGGTAGATAAATCCACAAAGATGAGGAAAAACCAGTACAAAAGGTCTGAAAGTTCCAAAAACGAGAATGCCTCTTCTCCTCCAAAGGATCACAACTACTCACCAGCAAGGGAACAAAACTGGACAGAAAATGAGTTTGACGAATTGACAGAAGTGGGCTTCAGAAGGTGGGTAATAGTAAACTCCTCCGAGCTAAAGGAGCTTATTCTAACCCAATGCAAGGAAGCTAAGAACCTTGAAAAAAGGTTAGAGGAATTGCTAATTAGAATAACCAGTTTAGAGAAGAACATAAATGACTAGATGGAGCTGAAAAACACAGCACGAGAACTTCGTGAAGCATACACAAGTATTGATAGCTGAATCAAACAAGTGGAAGAAAGGATAACAGAGATAGAAGATCAACTTAATGAAATAAAGTGTGAAGACAAGATTAGAGAAAAAAGAATGAAAAAGAATGAATGAAGTCTCCAAGAAATATGGGACTATGTGAAAAGACCAAACCTACGTTTGATTGGTGTACCTGAAAGTGACAGGGAGAATGGAACCAATTTGGAAAACACTTTTCAGGATATTATCCAGGAGAACTTCCCCAACCTAGCAAGAGAGGCCAACATTCAAATTCAGGAAATACACAGAACACCACAAAGATACTCCTCAAGAAGAGCAACCCCAAGACACATAATCATCAGATTCACCAAGGTTGCAATGAAGGAAAAAATGTTAAGGACAACCAGAGAGAAAGGTTGGGTTCTCCACAAAGGAAAGCCCATCAGACTAACAGCGGATCTTTTGGCAGAAACCCTACAAGCCAGAAGAAAGTGGGGGCCAATATTCAACATTCTTAAAGAAAAGAATTTTCAACCCAGAATTTCATATCCAGCCAAACTAAGCTTCGTAAGTGAAGGAGAAATAAAAATCCTTTACAGACAAGCAAATGCTGAGGGGTTTTGTCACCACCAGGCCTGCCTTACAAGATCTCCTGAAGGAAGCACTAAATATGGAAAGGAAAAACCAGAAGCAGCCACTGCAAAAACATAACGAATTGTAAACACCATCGACACTATGAAGAAACTGCATCAACTAACGCACAGAATAACCAGCTAGCATCATAATGACAGGATCAAATTCACACATAACAATATTAACCTTAAATGTAAAGGGCTAAATGCCCAAATTAAAAGACGCAGACTGGCAAATTGGATAGCGAATCAAGACCCATCAGTGTGCTGTATTCAGGAGACCAACCTCATGTGCAAATACACACATAGGCTCAAAATAAAGGGATGGAGGAATATTTACCAAGCAAATGAAAAGCAAAAAAAAAAAAAGGCAAGGGTTGCAGTTGTAGTCTGATAAAACAGACTTTAAACCAACAAAGATCAAAAAAGACAAGAGTATTACATAATGGTAAAGGGATCAATGCAACAAGAAGAGCTAACTATCCTAAAAATATATGGAGCCAATACAGAAGCACCCAGATTCATAAAGCAAGTTCTTAGAGACATACAAAGAGACTTAGACTCCCACACAAAAATAGTGGGAGATGGCCAGGTGCGGTGGCTCACGCCTGTAATCCCAGCACTTTGGGAGGCTGAGGCGGGTGGATCACGAGGTCAGGAGATCGAGACCATCCTGGCTAACATGGTGAAACCCCGTCTGTACTAAAAAAAATACAAAAAATTAGCTAGGCATGGTGGCAGGCACCTGTAGTCCCAGCTACTCGGGAGGCTGAGGCAGGAGAATGGCGTGAACCCAGGAGGCGGAGCTTGCAGTGAGCCGAGATCGCACCACTGCACTCCAGCCTGGGTGACAGAGCAAGACTCCATCTCAAAAAAAAAAAAAAAAAAAAAAATAGTGGGAGACTTTAACACCCTGCTGTCAATATTAGACAGATCAATGAGACAGAAAATTAACAGGGATATTTAGGACTTGAACTCAGCTCTGGACCAAGCAGACCTGATAGACATCTACAGAACTCTCCACCCCAAATCAACAGAATATGCATTCTTTCCAGCACCACATCACACTTATTCTAAAATTGACCACATAATTGGAAGTAAAACACTCCTCACCAAATGCAAAAGAACAGAAATCATAACAGTCTGTCAGACCACACTGCAATCAAATTAGAACTCAGGATTGAGAAACTCATTCAAAACCACACAACTACATGGAAACTGATCAACCTGCTCCTGAGTGACTACTGGGTAAATAACGAAATTAAGGCAGAAATAAATAAGTTCTTTGAAACCAATGAGAACAAAGACACAATGTACCAGGATCACAATGTACAGCTAAAGCAGTGTTTAGAGGGAAATTTATACACTAATGTCTACAGGACAAAGTGGGAAAGATCTAAATTTGATACCCTAACATCACAATTAAAAGAACTAGAGAAGCAACAGAAACAAATTCAAAAGCTAGCAGAAAACAAGAAATAACTAAGATCAGAGCAGAACTAAAGGCAATAGAGACATGAAAAACCCTTCAAAAAATCAATAAATCCAGGAGCTGGTTTTTTGAAAAGATTAACAAAATAGACCACTAGCCAGACTAGAAGAAAAGAGAGAAGAATCAAATAGACACAATAAAAAATGATAAAAGGGATATCACCACTGATCCCACAGAAATACAAACTACCACCAGAGAATACTATAAACACCTCTATGCAAATAAACTAGAAAATCTAGAAGAGATGGATAAATTCCTGGACAAATTCACCTTCCCAAGACTAAACTAGGAAGAAGTCAAATCCCTGAATAGACCAATAAGAAGTTCTGAAATTGAGGCAGTAATTAATAGCCTACCAACCAAAAAAAGCCCAGGACCAGATGGATTTACAGCCAAATTCCACCAGAAGTACAAAAAGGAGCTGGTACCATTCCTTCTGAAGCTATTCCAAGCAACAGAAATAGAGGGTATCCTCCCTAACTCATTTTGTGAGGCCAGCATCATCCTGATACCAAAACCTGGCAGAGACACAACGAAAGTAGAAAATTTCAGGCCAATATCCCTGATGAACATTGATGCAAAAATCCTCAATAAAATACTGGCAAACTGAATCCAGCAGCACATCAAAAAGCTTATCCACCACAATCAACTCGGCTTCATCCCTGGGATGCAAGGCTGGTTCAACATATGCAAATCAATAAACATAATCTATCACATAAAGAGAACCAATGACAAAAACCACATGATCATCTTAATAGATGCAGAAAAGGCCTTCGACAAAATTCAACAGCCCTTCACGCTAAAAACTCTCAGGACTATTAGTAATTGTTTTATAAATTTAGGAGCTCCATTGTTAGGTGTATATATGTTTAGGATTGTGATATTTTCCTGTTCGACAAGGCCTTTTACCATTATATAATGTCCTTCTTTGTCTCTTTTAACTGCTGTTGCTTTAAAGTTTGTTTTGTCTGATACAAAAATAGCTACCCCTGCTTGCTTTTGGTGTCCATTTGCATGAAATAACTTTTTCCACTCCTTTATTTTAAGTTTATGTGAGTCCTTATGTGTTAGGTGAGTCTCCTGAAGGCAGCAGATAGTTGGTGGTGAGTTCTTATCCATTCTGCAGTTCTGTATCTTTTAAGTGGAGCACTCAGGCCATTTACATTCAATGTTAGTATTGAGATGTGAGATACTCTTGCATTCATTGTGCTATTTGTTGCCTGTGTACCTTGGGTTTTTTATTTTTTGTTTTTGCTTTTTGAATTATATTTTTGTTTTATAGGTCCTGTGTGATTTATTCTTTAAAGAGGTTCTGTTTTGATGTGTTTCCAGGATTTGTTGTAAGATTTAGAACTCCTTTTAGCAGTTCTTGTAGTGGTGGTTTGGTAATGGCAAATTCTCTCAGCATTTATTTGTCTGAAAAAGACGGTATCTTTCCTTCAAATATGATGCTTAGTTTCGCTGGATACAAAATTCTTGACTGATAATTGTTTTGTTTGTGGAGGCTGAAGATAGGGCCCCAATCCCTTCTAGCTTGTAGGATTTCTGCTGAGAACTCTGCTGTTAATCTGATAGGTGTTCCTTTATAGGTTACCTCGTGCTTTTGTCTCACAGCTCTTTAGATTATTTCCGTCATCTTAACTTTGGATAACCTGATGACAATGTGCCTGGACATCTTTTTGAGATGAGTTTTCCAGGTGTTCTTTGTGCTTCCTGTATTTGAATGTCTAGGTCCCTAGCAAGGCCAGAAAAGTTTTCCTCGATTATTCCTCCAAATGTGTTTTCCAAACTTTTAGATTTCTTTTATTCCCCAGGAACACTGAGTATTCTTAGGTTTGGTCATTTAACATAATCCCAGACTTCTTGGAGGCTTTGTTCATATTTTCCTATTCTTTTCTCTCTGTATTTGTTGGATTGGGTTCATTGAAAGACTTTGTCTTCAAGCTCTTAATTTCTCTCTTCTACTTGTTCAGTTCTATTGCTGAGATTTTTCAGAGCATTTTGCATTTCTATAAGTGTGTCCAATGTTTCCTGAAGTTTTGATTGTTTTTTCTTTATAGTGTCTATTTCCTTGACTATTTCTCCCTTTGCTTCTTGTATTGTTTTTTGGATTTCCTTACATTGGGCTTTGCCTTTCTCTGGTGCCTCTCTGATAAGCTTAATAACTAACCTTCTGAATTCTTTTTCAGGTAAATCAGGGATTTCTTCTTGGTTTGGATCCATTGCTGGTGAACTAGTGTGATTCTTTGGCGGGTGTTAAAAAGCCTTGTTTAGTCATATTACCGGAGTTGGTTTTCTGGTTCCTTCTCATTTGGGTAGATTCTGTCAGAGGGAAGGTCTAGGGCTGAAGTCTGTTGTTCAGATTCTTTTGTCCCATGGGGTTTTCCCTTGATGTAGTACTCTCCCCTTTTTCCTATGGATGTGGCTTCCTATGAGCCAAGCTGCAGTGATTGTTATCTCTTTTCTGGGTCTAGCCACCTGGCAAGTCTACCCATCTCCAGGCTGCTAATGGAGTTTGTTTGCACAGAATCCTGTGATGTGAACCATCGGCCTCTCCACCATAGATACCAGCACCTGTTCTGGTGGAGGTGGCAGGGGGTTGAAATGGACTCTGTGAGGGTTCTTAGCTTTGGTGGTTTAATGTTCTATTTTTGTGCTGGTTGGCCTCCTGCCAGGTGCTTTCCAGAGAGTATCAGTTCTGGTAGTATGGAGAGGAACTGGTGGTGAGTGGAACACTAGAACTCCCAAGATTATATGCCCTTTGTCTTCAGCTACCAGAGTTGGTAGAGAAGGCCCCTCAGGTGGGGGTAGGGCTAGGTGTGTCTGAGCTCAGACTCTCTTTGGGTCTTGCTGTGGCTGCTGTCGGGGAGGGGATGAGGTTCCCAGATCAATGGAGTTGTGTACCTAGGAGGATTAAGGCTGCCTCTGCTGAGTCATGCAAGTTGTCCCTCTGCTGAGTCATGCAGGTTGTTGGGGAAGCGAGGGAAATCCAGCAGTCACAGGCCTCACCCAGCTCCCACGCAAACCAAAAGGCCAGTCTCACTCCCACAGTGCCTACCCTAACAGCCCCAAGTCTGTTTCCAGGCAGTGGGTGAGCGGGGCTTGAGAACTTGCCCCAGACTATCCACCTCCCAGCGGCAAAAGAAAAGGGCTTAGTTCTTCCCCAGCCTATGGAGTCTGCATGCTGGATTCATGCCCTTTCCCGAGTTCTGGCCAGGAGGTTTCTCGTCTGGTTCAAATTGTTATAAAGTTCAGCTGGAGACTTCCTTCTCCCTGTGGCATTTTCCCCACACCTCTGGCTGCCCTCCTGAAGGATCTCTGTGGTGCCAGGCAGGAATGGCCTGCTTGGGGACCCAGCGAGCTCCCAGGGCCTTTCCTGCTGCTTCCTCTACCCCTGTATTTCACTCAGCTCTCTAAATTGACTCAGCTCCAGGTAAAGTCAGAAACTTCTCCTGCAAACCAAACCTTCAGTTTTTCACGTCTGCAGTTTGGGCACTCACAGTATTTGGGATATCTCCCGGGTCCTGCAGGAGCAGTCCAATTCCTTCAGAGAGTCTGTGAGTCCTTTCAGCAGGTTTGTTCTTGCAGTTATTCTGGAGCTAAAATTCACGATGCAAGCCTCCACATGCTGCTCTGTCCATCTGCATCAGAGCTGCAATCTAGTTCTGCCTCCCATCTGCCATGATGATCCCTTCTGGGCTGAGCTGTTCTTATTCAGAGTCACTTGCATTTCTATTGACAAATATTGTTATCTTCCTGAGGGCCTGGACCATATTTTCTTCATCATCTTCCCAACACACAGCTCAGTGCTTGGTGTATAGTTCAGTGCTTAGGAAATTTTTGTGTTGAATGGATTTTTATTTTACCTTCATGAAAACTTTCTAAAGTCATTAGTTCAAGTCAAGCATTATTATCCCTATTAAGGCAACTAAGGAAACTAAGCCTCAAAAAGATCAGAAATCCAGGGACAGGGTTGGAATTCTAAAGATCTTCTAACTCCAAGCCTATATTCTGACTTTTCATCTGTCTCCATATTCCATGACAATAAAAAACACAGTTGGGACCAGGCACGGTGGCTCACGCCTGTAATCCCAGCACTTTGGGAGGCTGAGGCGGGTGGATCACGAGATCAGGAGATTGAGACCATACTGACTAAAACAATGAAACCCCATCTCTACTAAAAATACAAAAAATTAGCTAGGCATGGTGGCGGGCACCTGTAGTCCCAGCTACTTGGGAGGCTGAGGCAGTAGAATGGCGTGAACCCCGGAGGCGGAGCTTGCAGTGAGCTGAGATCGTGCCACTGCACTCCAGCCTGGGTGACAGAGCAAGACTCCATCTCAAAAAAAAAAAAACAAAAAAACAAAACGGTTGGGTGACAAATGGTATCAGTAATACCTAAGGTTGATCTATTCTTAATTAGTGTAATAATATTTTTAAATGTCACTAATGATGAAACTAAGGAAAAAAAGCTCTTTCCCTAATTACTTAGTTAACATCATCAGATAGACTGCTGTAAAATAGGAAAATTCTTCCATTTGATATGGAAATGTATACAAAGGTTTATGGTCATAGATATGTTTATGAGTTTTTCTCTGTATGTTTTTAATCCCAGCTGATGAAAAATTATAATTCAGTATCATTAATATAATAGTAATTCTTTTGATTAACATAGTAGCTTCATGTAAAAATTTCCAAGAGTTCCTTATTAGTCACAACGTTGAAAAAAATAATTAGGCCCCATCAGTAAAGCAACTCATGCTGGCATTCATACTGTATCATTGACATCAAAGTTTATGGTGTGCCATCAATTAGTATAGTTCTGATTATGTGAAAACGTAAAACTGTGAGCATTATTTATAAAAGTGTGGTGCTAATTAAAATATCTATTTATTTCTTATGATTTTTTAATAAAGATTTGTTACAAAGTTGCATGAAAATTCATCCTCAAGAGTAGTAATAGGTGGATTTCTTTTTTGTAACATCATTATTTATTTATCCTATCAGGCCTACCCCAATTATTTACTGGGCAAAGGAAGATGGAATGCTACCCAAAAACAGGACAGTTTATAAGAACTTTGAGAAAACCTTGCAGATCATTCATGTTTCAGAAGCAGACTCTGGAAATTACCAATGTATAGCAAAAAACGCATTAGGAGCCATCCACCATACCATTTCTGTTAGAGTTAAAGGTATATTGTTTAAAATCCATTCTTCTTGCCTTCATGAGAGACCCTGAAACTTTAATTAAATGTGGTTTTCATTACATTTTTAGTAATGGTAAATGTAAAGTTATGTCAACATTCATGGTACCTTGACTCTCTTCTCATTGCTATTGGTAGTGCATCTAAATCAGGTTAAAAATTTACTTGTTCAAATCTTCCTCACAGAAGAATCCCAGTTAATGAATATAGGAATAATGAAGGAAATAGAAAAGTCAATATTAGAATCCCACAGTAATAACTACAGCCGGCAAGATCAAACAATGAATGCTAAAATTAGTGGGTGAAACTTTAAGGAGAAACAGGATATTTGCATAGCTTCAAAGTGTTTCTATCCCACAGAAATTAATTACTGGGGAAGTTTTAGCGGGTCCACAAATACTTTATTACTGCTTTCTTTAGAAGATGGAGCTTACTTTCCCTCTTCTTGAGTGTATGCTGGACACTAATGAACAGAGTATGGAATCCAGGGAAATAGTAACTTTGGAGTGGAGAAACCTGGCAAACACTGTCTTAACCAAGTGATGAATGTTAACGTCAATAATAATAAGTCATGTTTGATATCATATATTCCCCCATATGGTACAAGTAGAAGGGTTCATTACCTTTGGGATATTCTCAAAAGCCCAAAACCTCAGGGTAATCGTGAGAAAACATCAGACAAACCTAAGCTGTAAGACAGTCTACGAAATAACTGACCAGTACTCTTCAAAAGTGTCAGGGTCACAAAAGACAAGGAAAGACCAAGAAATTGTCAGATTGGAGACAATGACAAGTAAATGCAAAAGACGTTACAAGTAAATACGGTGTCTAGGACAGGATCCTGGGACAGAAACAAGACATTAATGCAAAAACGGAAATCCTAACA
Source organism: Pan paniscus (assembly GCF_029289425.2). NCBI lineage: Eukaryota > Metazoa > Chordata > Mammalia > Primates > Hominidae > Pan > Pan paniscus. Next base: position 145,054,359 of record NC_073255.2, on the reverse strand, counting down.
GAATGTGTAGTTTAGTTAAGTACCATTGTTAACTTTTCGTTAGGTAACTAGACCATGGTCACATAAGATGTTAACATTAGAGGAAGCTGAGGGAAGGAGGTATGCAAACGCTCTATAATACTTTTGCAACTTTTCAAAAATGATGTTTTTAAGTTGCTTCCTAATTATATATATTCTACAGGGCTCAGAATTTATTTTATTTATTTATTTATTATTTTGAGTTGGAGTCTCGCTCTGTTGCCCAGGCTGGAGTGTAATGGCGCTATCTTGGCTCACTGCAACCTCCACCTCCCGGGTTCAAGCAATTCTCCTGCCTCAGCCTCCCAAGTAGGTGGGATTACAGGTGCCCACCACCACACCTGGCTAATTTTTTTTTTTTTGTATTTTTAATAGCAACAGGGTTTTACCATGTTGGCCAGGCTGGTTTCGAACTCCTGACCTCAAGTGATCCAGCCACTTTGGCTTCCCAAAGTGTTGGGATTACAGGCATGAGCCACCATGCCTGGTCCAGAATTTAAATTTGTGTTTCTTAGCCCTACCTGTACATGTAATTTTCTCTGTGTGCTTAGATAAATCTGTCACCTCTTTGATGTCTGATTAATTTTAATATAAAATGAGAAAATGAAATTTGTATCAAACAGGTCTAGAAATAATACATATACGTCAGTGAGTCTCTTTAAACATTCTTTGAAAATCTTAAGTGTTCTTTGAAGCATTGTTTATAAATCTATTCACTCAAAAAAAATGAGACTAATTTAGTGTGAAGTACTTGCTTGTATTATTAAAATAGTTCAATATGTTCTTTTGCTAAAATGCTTATTTGATTCAGATTTTTGGTCTTTTTTCTTCCTCCTATAAAGCGGCTCCATACTGGATCACAGCCCCTCAAAATCTTGTGCTGTCCCCAGGAGAGGATGGGACCTTGATCTGCAGAGCTAATGGCAACCCCAAACCCAGAATTAGCTGGTTAACAAATGGAGTCCCAATAGAAAGTAAGTTGCCTTGAGTGGTTCTAATTGCAGTATATTTTCAGAGCATATATACATCCCGACAGTGAATAAATGGTGATAAAAAATAACTCAGGTTAAGGAAGGAAGCCACATGTATGTTAAACACAGGCACCAAATTACCTTTGTGTTTTATTACCATTAGATATTTATTATGAATGTGAATAGTTTATGCTGTTAACATAATGGTATGTGATGACTGGTACTTGGCAATATTTCATCTGCTTTTTACATGGATAATGGGAAGAATGACAGGGTCAGAAATAAATATCACTTCAAAGTTTAGATGATCTTCTTTGTGCAAAACATCCAGTGATTTGTGGAAATGTCACAGGCGCTAGAGGAGATAGGTGGGGAGACTCGGCATAGTGCCAATGGATATGACAAGCATAAGAAACCCAGCTGTCTTAATATAAAGAGTTTTCAGTCATAAGTATAGCAAGTATAGCCCAGGTGTTCCCACTGTCTTCCAAGGTCACCATCCCATTTGATACCCAAAGAAGAACACATCCTCTGACCCTGATCATATGCAGGATGCTTTACCTTTGACTAGTGCTCCCTCCCTGAGAGCTGCTGATATCATCCTTGAGCAGCACCTGGGCAGCCTGGCTATACTTGTTGCCCCGTTCAGCAGCCTGCCTGCTCCGATGCTCCACTCCTTCCACTTCATTAGCCAGTATCTCCAAGCTACCACTATGCTGCCCAGCGTGTGGCTTCAAGCCCTCACATTAATCTGCTAAATCATAGCAAAGGCCAGCTTTACAAAACTTGGCTAAAGGCTTGGGGAGAGTCAAGGGAATTATAGCAAAGAAAAAATCTTTAAATGGATGTTGCACTTCACTGCTCCTTAATTCCTAAGCCATGGCCATGAACAGAGAACCCACTAGACTCTCCTCTTCCTCTACCCCACCCACCACCAGCTACTGCTGAGAGGAGCATCTTTCAACATTTTCCCCTTCTTGGAGTTCAGACCTCCTCTTAGACACCAAGACAGAGAAAGTCAGTTTCAGCATCAAACCCAGCCTTAGGTTCACTCTCCCAGTCAATAACATGATTACCTGCAAAGATATTCTTTACTCACAATAAAGATAGCCCTCAGGCTTATGATACAGGACAGAATGGCTTTGACTGCCTCCAAGTCAGAATCCAATATTGGTTCTACATTTACATAACCAAAAGGTCTGCCGAATTGACTTTCCCAAAGTAACACACACACTTCCCCTAAGATGGTTCCAAAAAACTGCTGGCAGATTTAAAGTGGCACAAGTCTCTGTTTCTTACCATCAAGGTCTGACAACTGCAGGGTGACTGAGTCATCGCAGCCTGCCCCATGAATATTTATTGGAAGTTCACTTGTGTCTCGTAGTACAGTAGCTGTCAGATACTTTGAAACAGGCAGACTGTGTTCATTCACTGTAGAAGGAAGTGTATTCCTGGGAGAAAACAGATGCTAGAGGCCAGCAAATAGGGTTTGGGTGTTTCCATTCCCAATTTTAACCAGGATCAGGATCCAGAGAAATGGCAGAGAGTACTTTGTGGTTGTGTTTCAGGAAGCTCTTGCTACTCTCAGGGGAATATGAGTGAAAACTGAGAGGAAAAAGTAGAAGAAAGCCCAGAACTAAAAAAGTTTTATGGTGGCTCATGTGAGCGTGTAATCCCAGCACTTTCAGAGGCTACGGCGGGCGGATTTCTTGAGTACAGGAGTTAGAGACCAGCCTGGGCAACATGGCAAAATCCTGCTTCTACAAAAAATTAACAAAAAATTAGCTGGTACAATGTATGATTTTCTCAGGAATGCATACAAAATGGCAATAAATGATGATACATGCTTGATACTTTTGCACCATGTTTTGCAGCTCAGAGTTTTTGTGTCCATTTATGGAAGGTTAAAAGTGCCCCTGAGATCTAGACTCAGTGAAACTGACAAGTGGAAGGAACCATCCATCTAGCCCTTCAGCAGGGAAAATGGGGAAGCTAGGGGATAAACCCTCAAGCTTGGCAGCCAGAGTGCAGTACTGTGCAAGGAAAATTGAGATGTGGGTGGATGACATAAGCAGGGGAGGATTAAATAATGAAGCTGATTTTTCTTCTTGATTTGCTCAGCTTGTTGTCCTTCCAAACCAGCCGTCTTAGTCCATTCCTGCTGCTATAACAAAATGCCTTAGACTGGGTAATTTATAAACAACAGAAATATATTGCTCACAGTTCTGGAGGCTGGAAAGTCCAAGATCAAAGAACCAGCAGATTTCATGTCTGGTGATGGCCTGTTCCTCACAGATGCTGCTATGTGTCCTCACATGGTAGAAGGAGCATACGGGCTCCCTCAAGACCTTTAGAACAGCACCAGTCTCATTCATGAGGGGGAAACCCTCATTTCCTGATCACCTCCCAGAGACCCCACCTCTTAACCTTGGAGTTAGGTTTCAACATGAATTTTGGAGGGACACAAATATTCAGACCATAGTACCAGAGTATGCAGTGCCTCTGAGGGAACCTTGTAAATCCAGTCATCTTAACAGCTTTGAAAATACACTCATAACATAATAACACTCCCCTTTTAAATTACATTTTTGTGGGGAGAATCAACCATAAAAGGCCTGCTTTGGGGGTACAGAGTAGTAATACCAGGAAGACAAGTTAGGTCCTCTTGTAACCCTAAATTGTCTGAGTAGGTAGAGAAGAAAGAGTTAGGACTAAATGTCTCAAATCAGATCGGCTCATCTCTTCCATCCCAAAAGTCTTCCTTAAGGCCCCCTGAGACAGAAAAAAGGAGACTGAGAAGACAAGGCTGGAATTCCATAGCTCCTATAGATCCAGGGTCGCTCACCCTCTGGTGTGCCTCAGAGCAGTCACTCTAGTGGACATGCAGGGAGAGGAATACCACATGGTGTGGCAGCAAAGCAAGGAGCCCGGCACCACCTGGCCGCTCTGTGGTGCTGGTAGTAGGTGCTGCATGTTTATACCAAGGTACTGTGAAGCTTCCCTGGAAGGGGTCTTTCTCGACATCTGGTGGCCAAGCTGAAAGTGGATTACCATTTGGACATCTCATAACTAAAAGATGATGAGCCAGCGGGGCCCCTGCACAGCTTTCTGCATGATGACCCTGCAAAGGTACAGCTGTTCCCTGCCCCTGGCCTTCTGCAGCTGGCCCGTCTGCAGCTTCTGCTGAGTGGCCACATGGGTGGATGCTAAGTCTTCAACAGCTAAGTTCAAAGTAAACCCTGCATGCCCCCACTGTGTGTTGATCTCCCCTGATCCAAAATAATGAGAGAATGAGGGGGGTGCAGAAACTATCCAAAACATTAATAGACATTTAAGGAGCCCTGTGCCGCTCTCTTTTTCATGCCCTTCTTGGTAATTGTCCCATGAATTTAGAGGCCCCTGAAGGGAATTGCCTTTGAGGGTTAGGGACCATCCTGTAAACGGGGCACCAGTGCTTGTTTCCCATCTGGAGTTTGCTGACTTGTGCACCCCACATCTAGCACGGCTGGGAGACAGGGGAAGGATGACAGGGAGATGCAGAGAGGTGAAGGTAGGAACTTAGGGCACAGTCTGCCACAGTGTGTGACAGGGCTGAATTAGCACAATGAAGACTCCTTGCCTTCATCATGGGGTCCTAGCATAGGCGCCAGAAGTGAGCTGGGAGCACAAACTGGCTTGCTGACAGCACTTTCTACCCAAGAGACTGCAGAAATTGCAGGTGGACCAGCTGCTGCGGGTGAGGGGCAGGAAACAGCTGTGCTTCTGAAGTACTGTTGTCAGGGGCTGTGCAGTGTCCCCTCCAGGTGCCTGAAGTTTGTCTCCTGTGCCACACAACAGAGGTACAGTCAGGGGACCATACTGCCAGGTACACAGCCTCCCCACTCCTGACTTGCAGGCGAGCACCTAAGGACACTGACTGTCTCCTTTCGCCTCTGCAGGCTCTGGCTGCCGAGTGCACATAAATACTGTAAAAGGAGAAGCTGGTTCAGGGAGGGGAATGGTAAGAAGGGTTCTTTTAGCAAAATGCAATGTTATTGATCTGTGACTGCATTTAAGACCTGAAAGCTGTTTTAAAAAAAAAAAAACTGGAAAAATTAACTCCAAAAGTGTCTGGGCTTTTATTTCAGTGTCTTCTAAAGCTTTACCCTTCCCCCCTCCCCAGAACTGGCAAGATTACTTAAAGCTTTCCTTGAAGCAAAAATCACAGGCTGTATTAAATAAATGTGGAATTTTCCCAAAACCACCTAAAATAGTTTTAAAACAATCTACAGAAGTCAGATAAAAGAAGACAGCTGCAGAGAACTAGTGCTGAAAGGGAGCTTTAATTTTATTGTGTAATGGGAGGGTGTGAAAATAGAACCCAGGACCAGAAAGAAAATGAACTTGCTATTGGCAGGATGGGGCAAAGCATTTCCCTGCTCTACCCTAGGAGGTTGCTTTTCAGGACTTCAAAGCCACACTGAGGTGGGTGTTTTTGAGTTCCTTTTTCTTCCTCTTGGTCTTCCCCACTGGAGAGCCTGTGCCATTCTGGTGGTGGTGCCCAAGGCTGTGGCCACTGTGATTCCTATCTCTGCAGGAGAGTCTAACACTTGCAGATCCTTGATAGTTTCCAGCGTGCGTTGTATTAGGTCTGTCAGACTCTTCTGCATGAAACGTGGATAAGATCACACCATTATTGTGTTAAAAGGCCCCTGTCCTCTCAGGGATGAGGAGGGAAAAGAAAAGAGAATGAGAATGGGCAGAAGACCTCTTACTGGCACAGTGACATATTTTTCTCACAATGAAAGATGTTGAAAGCCAGGAATGTAAGATAAGCACCAGGAGAATGGAGGACTGGTCCAGGATATTCCTGGGATTTCATCAAGGCATCCTCCCTTCTTCCTTTTCACAAAACTAAGGGGCTCAGTGGCATCCTCTTGTAGGGATGGAATAAGTAAATGAAGAGGGAAATTTAACTCTTCTCCCAGAAATGTGTTCTACATTATGCCCAAATGTTCACGTTCCAGGAAATGTTTACAAAGTTGACTAACAGAGAAAACCTGAGCAGTAACCTCATTTAAACAAACCAGTACATGCTGCCATTTGTAGTCTCTCATCTCCAAAATGCATAAAATACTATATGATTAGCCTGTTTCACAAAGTTCTTTTTAAAATGAAATTATGCAGTAAATGTAAAAGCATTTTAAAGATTGATCGTACTCTGTTCATGTAAGATGGCATGATTATTATTATTATTCTCATTATCTATATGTTGAAAGTGTTTATAGTTTTACCTACCAACATCAGGAGAGTTGGGTTATAAGTATTTTCTGAAGGCCATCACCCCAGTTCTGGACCTTATCTTTGTGGCTTTAAGTTATTTGTAGGGATTCTGTGCTTTTAAATTTCTTTCTCCAGTGTTTATTGACAGCAGATGAAGTTGGTTATTCCCAGAATTAATGATTATTCCTCTGGATAATTTGGATTTGCATGCTAGAGAGTTACTCTACCCGCTAGCCAGCCCATCCAAAGGCTCCAAATGTCTCTACATTAGTGATTTTACTCTGTGTCCAGCTACCAACCGAGCCTCCATATGTCACCGTGACAGTTCCTGGGTTTGTTTGCATTTTTAAAACAAGTACTTAAGGAAAACTCCCATGGAGAGAGGTCTGCTTACTCATTATTATTACCTAAAGGGTTTATTTTGTTCCTAAATACCTTGCCAAAAATAAATATTTGAAGACTGCTCTATTTAGCATATATAAGGCAGATACAGTCAGATGCCTTTCAGGTAAAAAAATACCTTCCCAAAGAGTTGATAGCAAAGAAAAGTGCAACTGAGAGCAACAGAAAAGCTTTCTGACATGGTTTGTTTGTGACTGATGAGTCTCCACTTGGGGAAAATTGTCCTACTGACATTGTTGAGCTTTGCCCTCCAAGTTCATGGTCGTGTAACATTATTATTATTATTGTGGTAAAAACACATAACAAAATTTACCATCTTAACCATTTTAAGTGTACAGTTCGGTAGTGTTAAGCATTTTCACATTATTGTGCAACAGATCTTCAGAACTAGAGCCCTTTAGCCATTAAATATTGCGTGGTGGTGTAACTTTTAAAAACTCAATACATTTAAGGAATTTGAGGAACTCTTATGTAGTCTGCCACCCATCCAGAGAGATTCGGCCCAGAGCTCTGCCTGGGATTCATCACAGTCTAAAATACACAGCCACTCTATTCCACTGCCTGGAACATCCACAGAGATGCTGTCAGGGTGGGCACATGGTGGGCACCGAGAGTGCCCTGAAGAGTCCCAGCACTGAGAGCCCAAGTGCTGGGTCCAGAAGTGCTAAGAATCTTTTTCTTTTTTTTTTTTTTTTTTACCGACCTTAAAAATTTAGTTTGTTTCTCTACTTTATTCTTGTATTATTTTTTATTTCCATAGATTTTTGGGGAACAGGTGGCATTTGGTTACATGAATAAGTTCTGAGATTTTGGTGCACCGGCCACCCGAGCAGTGTACACACTGTACCCAATATATAGTCTTTTATGCCTCGCTGCCCCCCACACTTTCCTTTGAGACCCCAAAGTTCAATATATCATTCTTATGCCTTTGTGTCCTCATAGCTTAGCTCCCACTTATGAGTGAGAACATATAATGTTTGGTTTTCCATTCCTGAGTTACTTCACTTAGAATAATGATCTCCAATTCCATCTAGGTTGCTGTGAATGCCATTATTTCATTTCTTTGTATGGCTGAGTAGTATTTCATAGTGTGTGTGTGTGTGTGTGTGTGTGTGTGTGTGTGTGTGTGTATTTCTTTATCCACTCATTGATTGATGGCATTTGGGCTGGTTCCATATTTTTGCAATTGCGAATTGTGCTGCTATCAACATGTGTGTGCAAGTATCTTTTTTGTATAATGACCAGAAGTGCTAAGAATCACTGACAGAGAACAAGTCTCCAGAAATGCTGCTTTGTGTTCCAGCACCCCTTGTTGAGGCAGTAGGTGAGCATCACTGAGATTGTGTGAGTCAGAAAGGCCCCAGTCATATAAGACTTGGGATCTGGGACACATGGGCTGCCCTAAGTTACGCTGCGTTTTCAGGGTCCATGGCTGCCCTAAGGTACACTGTGTTTTCAGGGTCCATGGCTGCCCTAAGGTACACTGTTTTCAGGATCCATGGCTGCCTGCCACAGCTACAGTTCACTTTCTAGGCCAGTGTGTCATATCCATCCTCTGCTGTCTTTTATCAACGAATCTATATACCCTGTTGAAGGAATTATGACTTGTATTTGTCTTTGGTTTGGAAGAACATGTTCCTTAAGGCAATTTTGAAATTATTAGAGTCATAAATAGGAGATGTAAGCTAAGAAGTCAATTCAAAGTATCTCGACACCCCCACATAACTAGTTGAACATCCTGGAGTATCTAAGATGATTTCATAAACGAGTTACTGATGGTAATCAGAGTGTTGAACAACTGCTTTTTTGTTACATTTTTCCTTGGGAATGAAGACGTTAATCAGTCCATGAGGAGTAACTTGTAAGTTAGAGTTTTAATAATCCTTGGATGCTAAAAACTTATTCTGAACTTAAATGTATGGCGAATTTTTAAAATATTCTAGTCTAAAACATCTAAAAGACTTTTAGGCTATAAATGTGATACAGTATGTGGTAGACAGAATAATCCCTCCTTCTACCCCACCCTGCCACGATGTCTACATCCCAATCCCTAGAAACTATCAATATGTCACCTTACATGGCAAAAGGGAATTTGCACATGTGATTAAGGTTAAGGGCCTTGAGATGGGGAGGTTATCCTGGACTATCTAATTTGGGCCCAATTTAATTACATGAGCCCCCAAAAGCAGAGTGCCTTTTCCGGCTTTGGTTGGAAAGAAAGGTGACTATGGAAGAATAATCAGAGAGATGCAACATCGACAGCTTTGAAAATGGAGGAAGAGGACCATGGGCCAAGGAATGTGGGCAGCCTCCAGAGGCTGGAAAAGGCAAGGACATGGATTCTCCCCTAGAACCTTCAGAAAGCAACACAGCCCTGCTCATGTATTGGTTTTAGAGCAGTATGACCCATGTCAGACTTCTAACCTACAGAACTGTATGATAGTAAATTTGTGTTGTTCTAAGCCACTACATTTGTGGTAAGTTGTTACAGCAACTGTGGAAAACTATTACAGAATGAGGGAGCAAAATACTTCGAGTTTGGGTCATAAAACAAGGATGTACTATGGTTTAGTTGATTTTTATTACAGTGGGTTAATAAACCACAGATGAAACAAATTTTTTTTTATTTTAAAAGTGATAAAAGAGTCTAAATACAGTGATGAGTGTGTCTTAGATGCACATCCTTTTCCTTTCACCAAGGAAAAAGAAATGGTGCTTAGAAAGAACATAAAGTCTTCTTAAATGCTTCAAGTTGCAGGAGCAGTTTAAGAGAAAAGGTGCTGTTATTTAGTTTTGATTTTGATCATCGTGCTGAGACAGAGACCTAAATCCCTCTTAGTGTACTTCTAAAGCAATATAAGCTCAAAGCCTAAAGTGTATCATTCACAGAAAGGAATTCATCTCCAATCTCACAGAAGTTCCAAACTGCTGGGCATGCCCGGGACTAAATCCTCACATACTATGTTACCCAGCCAGTTCTATTCCACTTCAGTAAGGATCAAGCCTGTTCCTAATGTTTTAATACTTGAGAGATTTAGCTGAAAACATTGTCTTCAAGAAGAATTTACACAATTTATTTATACTTCAGCTTCAAGAATATCCACAGCAGAAAATTAAATATTTTCACATTTGGTTATTAGCCCCGTAGTGTTTATGTATTTGTTGATTTATTTATGTCAAGAAGAGGCTCCTAAAAGGAACAGGTTTGAACAAGCTGGAGTATTTCTATATTTTTTACCAGCTTTTGCTATTTCCTCTTGATCGTTAACTTTTTTTCTCCTAAATAACCACAATCTCTTGAACACGGCAATGTTTTCCTGAATTTGTAATGCAATTTTCACCTAAACTTGTAAGAGTTTTTTTTCTGCATCTCTCAAAATAATACTTGGTGTTCAACATGGCACATGTATACATATGTAACAAACCTGCACATTGTGCATATGTACCCTAAAACTTAAAGTATAATAAAAAAAAGATACAAGGGGCAAGTGAATGGAAAGGTCTTTAAAAAAATAAAAATAAAAATAAATAGTACTTAGTGTTACAGAATCAATCGACTTAAGACTAAATGAATATTGAGCACGTACCCTTGCTAATATATAACTCAATTCTGAGAAGGAAAATGTTCTGGTTTCTGCCTAAATTCTAGTCTTATTCTTACTGCATGTACTTAGATCAGTCTTTATTTATGTCCTACTGACTTTACAAGCTTAATATACATCTTTTAAGCAAATAGGAATAAATACTTTCTATTTTTACATCCAAACAGTTGCCCCTGATGACCCCAGCAGAAAAATAGATGGCGATACCATTATTTTTTCAAATGTTCAAGAAAGATCAAGTGCAGTATATCAGTGCAATGCCTCTAATGAATATGGATATTTACTGGCAAACGCATTTGTAAATGTGCTGGGTAAGCTCTCATTTTATTAAAGACATGGCAAATTAAATTAATGACTGCTGTTATTTTCTGTTCAATCAGCAAAAATATATTGATCATCTACTATGTGCAATGCACAGTACTTGGAGCTATAAGGGATGGATAAGATATAAACCTTGCCCCAAAGAATATTGCAGTCTTAATGTTCTTCCATAACACAGTTTTTACAATGGCAAATTCTTCATTGTAGAACTAGTCAAATAAGCTGTTCTACTTACAGATGGTTAGACTAAGTGTCAAACCCTCAAAAGGAAAATAGCATTTGTCTGCTATTAGCAACTGAATATTATTGCTCTTCATTGTAAGACACTGACAAGTTGAATAACAATGATTCTGATTTTTAAAAACTAATGCATGAGTCATAATGCTTGGCCTTTATCCAAGTCACAGATGTACATTTATTTTATTTGTAAAAACATATTTTAAAAAGTGTGATACACTGAAACATATTCTCAAATAATTGGCTTATGTGAACATTGTATTTCTTATATTGGACAAAACTACCAAAATACCACATTTGTTAAAAATTTTTGTGAGAATTGTTTTCATGGTGCCAGGGAATTATACTTCAACCCTTTAAAATTAGTATGCTTCCTTTTCAAACAAAATTACCATCAGTAAGCCAACCAATACTTGGTATTTTCCTTTCATGCTTGAAATGAAGGTCACTAATCCTATGAAGAGCTAAGCAGTTAAGATATTGGTGGATGTTGAGAAAGCACTTTTGGCTGCTGATTCCTTTTTCATCTCTACTTTTATGAGTTCAGCATTTTTAGATTTTACATTTAAGGGAGATCATGCCAAGTTTCTCTTTCTGTATCTGGCCTGTTTCACTTAACACAACGTCCTCCAGGTTCATCCATGTGGTCATGACATCAACGACATGAAGGAAATGATAGAATTTCCTTCTTTTTTAAGGCTGGATAGTATTCCATTGTGTGTATATGCCACAGTTTCTTTATTCCATTCATTCATTGGTGGGCACTTAGGTTGATTCCATATCTTGGCTATTGTGAATAATACTGCAGTGAACAAGGGAGTTCAAATATCTCGACATACTGATTTCATTTCCTTTGGATATGTACCCATTAATGGCATTGTTGGATCATATGGTAGTTGTATTTTTAATGTTTTGAGTATAAACAGTATAAACAATCTTTATAGTATTTTCCATAATGGCTGTACTAACTTATATTCCCTCCCACAATGTTTAAGTGTCCCCTTTTCTCTACATTCTTGCCAACACTTAGATCTCCTCTTTTTGATAATAGCCATTCTAATAAGTGTGATATAATATCTCATTGTGGTTTTAATTTACATTTATCTGGCGATTGGTGATAATTGGGCATTTTCCCATATACCTGTTGGCCGTTTGTATATCTTCTTTTGAGAACTGTCTAGTCCAATGCCTTGCCCATTTTTAACCAGGTTATTCATTTTCTTACTATTGAATTATTTGAGTTCTTTATATATTTTGGTATTAACCCCTTACCAGATATATGGTTTGCAAATGTTTTCTCCCCTTCCATAGGTTGTCTCTTCACTCTGTTGACTATCTCTTTGGCTGTGCAAGCTTTTTAGTCTGGTGTAATCCCATTTGTCTATTTTTGTTTTTGTTGCTGTGGTTCCATTTATTCAGCCATCACACTCATCACTCTGCTTTTTTCTGCCAGCTTATGTGTTCCCCACCGTTCCTACCCACTAGGGTTATGATGAGTGAGTCATTCAACAAAAATATACTTGGCTGTTATTTTTGTGCCAGACACTGTGCTGGGGATAAAACAAAAGTCTCATTCCCTGACTGCAGTGGACTCACAGTAAATCAACAACCAAAATGATGTCTGAGCAAGAAGTAGGGCAGGAGGTAGAGGGAGGAAAAATGTATTTTTCTGCCTTGGGTGACTGGCAGCATTATGCCTGATAGAGAACATAAGGAGAGAGATAGATTGCTTGTGCTTTACCATAAACTTTAATGACCTTAAAACAAAATACAATAAATAAACGATAGTCCTAAAATGTATTCTAATATTTACTTTACCTTTTAAAAATATTTGTAGCTGAGCCACCACGAATCCTCACACCTGCAAACACACTCTACCAGGTCATTGCAAACAGGCCTGCTTTACTAGACTGTGCCTTCTTTGGGTCTCCTCTCCCAACCATCGAGTGGTAAGTAGCAGCTCTGTGTGTTTTTCAATACTTAAAATGTTTGCTAAAGGCTTCATATTCTAAATATGTTGGGTTTTATTCAAAAAACAAACAGGGAAAGGCACCACACAATCCATTACACTGTTAATATATTTTTTTTTCTTGTGAGACAGAGTCTCACTTCATTACCCAGGCTGGAGTGCAGTGGCACAATCACAGCTCGCTGCAGCCTCTGCCTCCTGGGTTCAAGCGTATCTCCTGCCTCAGCCTCTAGAGTATCTGGGCCTACAGCCGTCTGCCACCACACCTGGCTAATTTTTTGTATTTTTAATAGAGAGTGGGTTTCACCATGTTGGCCAGGCTAATCTCAAACTCGTAACCTCAGGTTATCCGCCCACCTCAGCCTCCCAAAGTGCTGGGATTATAGGTATGAGCCACTGTTAATTATTAAATTCATTCATTATTTCACAAATATTTATTAACTACTGGCTCTGTGTTAAATACTTTCATGTGTATAATCTATTTAGCAGCACACTCTATCAAGCACAGATCTACATGTAAATGATTTTTTTTTAAATTTAAGGCTGCTGTATTTCACAATGCCATGGACATCCCCTGGGATTTTGTGAGTAGTGGCTGGAGGGACTAGTTAGGGGATATTCCTTGATAATAAAATATCCTGTGCTATAGTGGGGGGTTCTATAAGCTCCAAAGCAGAATTTGTTCTTACCATTGTTTCTCTTGAGTACTTGTTGCACCAGGTCTTCCTGACTTGGATCCAGCCAAGCTCTCCCATGTTCTTTTACTCCCCACTTCAGACCATCCCCTTTCATATGCCACCCGAGGTTTAAGTCCTCTACCTCCTCCTAGTTTGTTTACTTTAGCTGAAAGAGACAAGGCTAGGATGGATAAGCAATGGCTCAGAAGGAATGAATGAAAGAAAACTGGAACATTCTTTACTGATCATCTGTCAGGTCCTAGATGCTGTGCTAAGTTCCAACTGCTGAGGTCAGAATATATGCAGGGTTAAGATTAAAGGAAAATTTCCCTTGGCCCCTACCTTAACCCCAGAGAAGAAAAATGGATGCTTATGCAGATGATTTTCCTAGTGAAGGTAACAGATTCACACTTAGTTTGTTTCATCCGTTTCACTTCTCCTCTCTGACATACATGCCTTTTTTTCTTCCCTGATTATTTTCCTATTGATACTTTCAAAAGTACAATCCTTCTAGCCTTGCAACTTTCACATTCATCATGGTCATGTTGACCTTGAACATGGCATTTTATGTCTGACTTCAAAATATAGTGTGTTTTTATTCTCATTGTGATAATTTCTGTAATGAAGGTTTAAAGGAGCTAAAGGAAGTGCTCTTCATGAAGATATTTATGTTTTACATGAAAATGGAACTTTGGAAATTCCTGTGGCCCAAAAGGACAGTACAGGAACTTATACGTGTGTTGCAAGGAATAAATTAGGGATGGCAAAGAATGAAGTTCACTTAGAAATCAAAGGTAAGGCAGAGGTAATGTGTTTAATTTTTAAATGACTTTGAACAAATTCTCCAGCTTTGCCAAATGGATAACGATGACTTTACATTTCAGATCCTACATGGATCGTTAAACAGCCCGAATATGCAGTTGTGCAAAGAGGGAGCATGGTGTCCTTTGAATGCAAAGTGAAACATGATCACACCTTATCCCTCACTGTCCTGTGGCTGAAGGACAACAGGGAACTGCCCAGTGATGAAAGGTATTTGAAGACGATTTCTTTACTTTCTCTTCATTCTTTCTTTAAGCTATTCTTGAACTAAAGGTCTACTATGTAGTCAATTATGGTGATGTTTTTAGTTTCTGAAGTCTGCTGTCTCCAAAATAGAGAGATAAGCATTTTCTCCCTACTGTAAAATATATGCACCCAAGAAGGTATCAGGTGATTGAAATAGGACCCTGAGAATGTTTGTCTATCTTTGCGTGCTGGTCTCTTGTGTAATTCAGGATGGGAAAAAACCCTCAGGCCTGGACAGCATCCATTGTTTTATACCTTGAACAGCGAAGTCTCGACAGATGTTTTCATTACCTTTCTACAAATAAGCAGAAATATGACCTCTTTAATCACCAAAGACTGCTCAAATCCTTGTCAGTATTTTAAGACACTCGTTTTTATTTGGATAGGGAGTTTTTCTTTTGATTTTACCTAAAGCCAGTGAAAGGGGAAGGAAAAACAAAAACAGGTAGAGCATTTAAAAGAGCCCAAGCATGCTGCAGATTTCATTAATAATGGAAGAAAGGTCATGGCATTTTCCAGATGAGACCCTCAATTTGACGTAGTAGTACAGAGTAGATAGGTGTTAGTTTTAGCAAAGTGGCTATAGGCCTCACTCTGTATTAGAAGGAATGCTGTATTCTGGTCGAAATCATTTGTGTAGTTCACCTACAGCTGACCTAAAATTGTGGTGCCTAAATATTGCCCTGTTGCTTGTTAATGACCCCGGAAGAACTCTGTGGCCTTCTCTTTTATGTGCCTAGAGTCTCCATCTAATTTTATGCTTGAACTAGTCAATTTTATTTGTTGAGTTGATAAAGATGAAAAGGTGTGGTGGTCTCACACCTGTGGTCCCAGCTACCTGGGAGGCTGAGGTGGGAGAATTACCTGGGCCCAGAAGGTTGAGACTCCAGGGAGCCATGACTGTACCACTGCACTCCAGCCTGGGTGACAGAGTGAGACCCTGTCTTTAAGATTAAAAGGAAACATAAAGAAATGACCATCAGGTTAATTTGGCTGAAGCTTTTACTTGGAAATTAACTGAGAAGACAGTTTATGACTTAGGCAGTTTCATTAAAATAATCCATGAATTCTCTATACATTAATTTTTTGATCTATTGAGCAATTTTTCATGCCCACAAGTTCCCTCTAGAAAAGTCTTAGAGAGATTGTTCATCTAAATCTTCCTGTTTCTAGTGATAGAGCAAATTATTATTCTTTGCATTTAATTTCTCCTATGAGAGTTTATACATGTAAGAAAATGACATGATTTTCTGCAGTAAATAATAAAGTATTTAAAATATATACTTTGATAGAAATTGAACTGAATGAGTGGTTTTCCAATGTTTCTTGGCAGCAAAAGCCTTAGTAAAGCCCTTTAGTAAGGCTAATGCTGGAACTATTCTTCGCCTCCTTCCCCTGGGAACTTAAGGAAGCTCCTTCCTCTCCCTCTAGAGCAGTGGTCCCCAACCTTTTTGGCACCAGGGACTGGTTTCATGGAAGACAGTTTTTCCACGGACAGGGTGGGGGCACAATGGTTTCAGGATGATTCAAGCACATTACATTTACTGTGCACTTTATTTCTATTATTATTGTGTTGTAATATGTATATACATATATATATTATTACATGTAATATATACAGTGACAGATCATCAGGCATTAGATTGTCATAAGGAGAGCACAGTCTAGATCTAGATCTCTCACTTGCACAGTTCACAATAGGGTTCACCTTCCTGTGAGAATCTAATGCTGCCACTAATCTGACAGGAGGCGGAGCTCAGCTTCACTCGCCCCATTCTCCTGGGGCCTAAAGAAACTCCTACCACACCCTCTAGAGCAGCGGTCCCCTCTGCAGCCCAGTTCCTAACAGGACAGTACCCAGTTCTTGGCCCAGGGTTTGGGGACCCGTGCTCTAGAGGCCTGGTTGAAAAATACTGTGCCAGAGGACATATCCCTTGTAACCCAATATTCTAATTGATTCTCATTGTTTTTCAACTTTAATCATTCTTAAAGTGATATGTATTTTGCTCTAACTTTTGAAAATGTTTACCATCTTTCTCCTTTATCAAATTTACAGTTTTTTTCCTGCCAGTGAAGCAATTGTAGGGTACGGCTGCATGTCCATTTCAGCTGCTCTGAATGCATTCTATCCACAGGTTCACTGTTGACAAGGATCATCTAGTGGTAGCTGATGTCAGTGACGATGACAGCGGGACCTACACGTGTGTGGCCAACACCACTCTGGACAGCGTCTCTGCCAGCGCTGTGCTTAGCGTTGTTGGTAAGAACGAAAACAAAAATAGCACAACTGGCTTCCCTGCATTTGGTTGAAAAGAAAAAATAAGATAAAAATTATAAATATCAAATATTTGCTTGTTAATATGCATGGGTGAGTTCATACCCATGTTTTTCTTCTTTGAAAGATGCCTTGGAGGCAATAATTTCAGTATAAATAGACTGTGTAGCAGCACTGGGTGAAATGGTGGATATGCACATTAGTAACCTTTTTTGTAATAAAATAAGGAGAAATGATCTACTTGTATCTAAAATTGAAGGTTTTTTTTCCTAAATTGTTACTGCATGTTTATCAATGCTGTGTCTCACAGCTAAGCATAGGGCTTAATTTTATAATCTTGAATAATGTACAATCTTTGTCATCTTGTGCTATCTTGTATCTTTCCATTACTAATTTTGATTAAAATCCTTTATATTAATGTCCTTTCTAGCTCCTACTCCAACTCCAGCTCCCGTTTACGGTAAACTAATATGAGTCTTCTTTCTCTGTTTTCTGTCAAACAATTTCACATTTGCAGAAAGTATTCATAACTTTCTTTTCTATGTCACATAATTGTGTTTCTTAAGGAAAAGGTCTCTGTCAGTTATGTTGTGTCACCCATTTACTGACAATGAATCATTTCTTCATCATAACCACAGATTTTTCACCAAGTTTGTTGCCAGTTCTTTCTAAATAGTTCATGTGCTATTATAAAATCACTTCGTTTGATAAAAGTCCCTCTTTGATGCAATTTCCTTTTAAAGTAGCATAGTGCTTTTTCAAAAGCCATCATCCACATTTTACAGAATGAAAAAGCTATTTCTAATATCATTCTACAAATTAGGCTTTCATCTCAATTTATTAAAAGTTGTTTGGGAAAAATCTTGTTTTGGGATTCCATTTTCAAGAAATGTATATGGGGAAAAATAGTTGTTTAGAACAACATTTAACTTTTATATCAGAGAAAACCAACTCACCATGTGTTAACAAAAGACAAATCACTCAAGAAAGACCAAAAGGAGGGGCACATTTATGTTGTGTGGCTTTTTAGAATCTGGAAAATAAGTCAGAAATCATTTCCAGAAATCTTTTTATTTAGAGAACCTTCATCTTTATTCAGTACATCAATACAAAAATCAATTTTTGGCATCTCAGCTGATTTTGCACAATATTATTAATATTGTATCTAATTATCCAATATAAAACCTGTGCTTTGTAGACATTTACTGCCTTATGACTGAGAAGAAAAAAAAGCACATATATTTGTATGGTCTCTGGTCCCCTAAGAGCCAGAGATACTCCTAGGAGCAAGGTCAGATAAAGGCCTGGGGGGAACAGTAACTCTCTGGATCTCAGAAGCACCATTAGAAGAGGCAGACATGCTTCTAGGACACCTTCATCCCAACATGTGTCTGTCTATACACTGTTGTCCTCTGGGAGTAAACACACTTATGCATGCTGAGGGCTACCTCCATAGCATCTATTTCAGCATTCTTTCGCAAATATAAATATTCTTTCAGAGCCCCAAAATCTGTTATTCAGCATTTTTTTAGAAAGAACATTTGAATTTTCTTTAAACAGCACCTTTTATTTGCCTGTATTTCTTTTTTCAGCAGTTGCTTTCTCTATTTCCCATGTATTAGAAATTAAGCTTATTATTTTTCATGTTTGTGCCCATTCATGTTTATGAGAAGAAACGCTGAGAGTGCTGATGAACCACATGTGTCTGCTTCACTGGGTTTGGTTACAAATGCTTTCATTTCCTTTGAAAAACAAGTGAGCAGAACTCATTGATGGGTTATCTTGTGTGTGTTCGTGTGTTCCCAGCAGCCTCAGCTGTGCACATTTCCTTTCAGTTGCATGCTCATTGACTATCAAGTGTGCTGTGTCTTTAAGATGTCCCCTCTGTGAATAGTATCACGAGTAAAGGAGAGCCTCTTAAAGATGGATGCGTGACCATGATGTGTGTATGTTTGGTCTACAGATGTCCCAAATCCTCCCTTTGACTTAGAACTGACAGATCAACTTGACAAAAGTGTTCAGCTGTCATGGACCCCAGGCGATGACAACAATAGCCCCATTACAAGTATGTGGTATTATTTGCTCTATTACCGATCAACTAAATGGCCATGTTTGAAGCACTTTGTAACAGTCAACTGAATTTCCTCACAAAGGTATTTACTGGGATTCTCTGCTTCATTACTGATAGAATAAAAATATTTATTTATGTCCTTCCTCTCTTCAGAGCTGAAACTATTCCTGGTTACACCTTCTAGAATAGGACACCCCTTAATTGCTGAAGATGTTGACTAATCAAATACACTGTCATTTGTGTTTAAGATCCATAAAAATCACTTTAAATATCTACCATGTAGGAAGATACACCTTAAGTTAGTTGTTTATTTTGCCCATTTCTTCTGGGAGAAAATGTTAGGAGGAGCAAGTGCTGAATAGCTCTGTCTTCCTATTAGGAAATTGATACTTGATGAGTAAAGTAACTTTTCAACCCCCTGTTGGTAACAGAACTGGGCGTAGATAACAGGTTCTACCTTAACTTCCAACCTAGGTCTCTTTCTTTCCATTAGTTCCTGCTACAAAGTTGCCCATTCAACAATGTGAGCTTCTCACGATGGTGACATAAGCCTAGGGCCTAGGAAATAAGATAAAGAAGGACAATGTCATAAGGATACTAGAAGAGCATAATAAAATTAGACTATAGGTAAGCTTCGAAGTTGAATTGTAAAACCAAAGAGATACTTAAGAGGCAGACACAATCAGGTCACATGCCTGAAATATATTATTACCTTCAGGCATATACCGCAGGAAGACAATTCCTTTCTGATGACTACCTAAGATGATTCTGAAATGATAGGTGTGTTGATTTATTGCACCTCCTGGTAAAGTAGAATATTTCCACTAAAATTTAACAAAAGCCCCTCCTCTATCTTGTGTTGTTTAATGGTGCTCTTTTCCCTACTTGAGTGTTCAATGTCCTTGATCAGAACACAAATTCATCCAGGCCCAGTCTTCTAGCTCATTGGGTACATTAGCCAGAGTTAGCTGGTTAGATGGCTTGGAGACTCTTTTTTCCTATATTAAAATAATACCATTAGATTTCAAGGCATTTCTACTCTTTCATTCATTTACTCATTCATTCAACAGATATTTTTGAGTGCCTACTGTGTGCCAGACATTGTTCTAAAACAAAATAGTCAAAAATCTCTATGGTTATGGAGCTTATATTTTAGATGAGGATATAAATAAGATAAAATTAATAATACATTATTAAGCATAATTTCATTATATCTGCATGTAAACATATATATATATACACACACACACACACAGAGGACTCAGATCTACCTTCAAGAGCGAACCTGCTGTAAGGAGTGTTAACCCACAGCCTCCATCTGCTTCTCCTTCTCTAAGGCTCCACTGCAGAGTTCACGTGAGGCCATGCTCCTTGGGGTGCTCCAGTGACTGGGCACAGCAAAGGTCCCAGAAGTCACACGTGCCTAATGCAGAACTCCTCCTGTGTAGACTGTACTCTGGGCTCCTGGTTGACCTGGCTGAGACTATCCCAGAGCTATACTATACTGTAGTCTGAGGCTCCTTCTACTCACTCCTCCTTCCCTCCCCCACTTCCTGTTACAGATGTCAGACCAGCATTGTGGTCTGAAGGTCTTCCCTCCTTCAGGCTTCCTTGCTTCTTCTCCCTTTTTTCTTCCATGGACATTTTCCCAAATAGACCTCTTGCACTTCTTTTTTTTTTTGAGACGGAGTCTCGCTCTGTCGCCCAGGCTGGAGTGCAGTGGCGCGATCTCGGCTCACTGCAAGCTCCGCCTCCCGGGTTCACGCCATTCTCCTGCCTCAGCTTCCCGAGTAGCTGGGACTACAGGCGCCCGCCACCACGCCCGGCTACTTTTTTTTTTTGTATTTTTAGTAGAGATGGGGTTTTGCCGTACTAGCCAGAATGGTCTCAATCTCCTGACCTCGTGATCCACCCGCCTCGGCCTCCCAAAGTGCTGGGATTACAGGCGTGAGCCACTGCGCCCGGCCACCTCTTGCACTTCTAATTCTGTCTTAGCCTTTGCTCCCTAGAGGACTCAAACTCATATATATTAATACATATGATTGTGTTTATATGTGTTTAGGGCATGCAAAAAACAAATCAGCAGAAAGACATGTGGAGCTAGGGGTATAATTGTGAATAGTGTGAATAGGAAAGGCCACACTAAAAGAACATTTGAATATGTCAATCAAGACAGGGGAGGGAGGTCAGTGAGCACACTATGCAGTTGTCTAGGGGAAGAACTTTCCAGCAAGAGCAAAGGAAAAGAGCAAAGGCCCTAAGACAGGGCATGTCTGCTAGGATGCCAGTGTGGCTGCAGTGAAATGAAAAAGGGAAAGTGAGGGTGGAGAGAAGGTCAAAGAGGTGAAGAGTTCGGTGGTGGGTGTGTAGAGTGGGAATTGTGCAAGGTCCTGTAGGCCACTGTGAAGATGGGAAAGCCCTTGGAGGGTTTTAACAGAGGAATGATGAATGAATAACTCTGGCTTGTCTATTGAAAATAGTGTATAGAAGAACAAGAGGGGAAGCAGACAGGCTGGGTAAGACCATGGTTCCCAAACTGTGCACTGAAGTGCCCTGTGGTACTTCAGTGAATTCACAGGGGTACCTTCCTTGGAATAATTTTAAAGTTTTAACTTTTAAATTCTGATGTTAAAAAAACACAGTGACATCTGTCAAACGTCACATGAAATTAGCTTGAGGCAGATTACAGGTTCAACTTTATATCCCATGTCATTTTGTGATAATGTTATATCTCTGCAAAGCGTTTGCTGTGATAAAAAGCAAGTGCCACACGGAAATCAGTGGGGAATAGGAAATGTGGAAGGTGGTGTCCAATCTGTTTACAAGGTTTGAGAACTTATATAAGAGAAGCTTTACAATGTTAAGATATAAATAGATTTAAAATTGTTTAAAATTAAATTGTTTACATTTATTTAAGATATAAATACATATAAAGATGTATGAACCTAGCTACTTAATACATGAAAACATTAGGTAATTCTTTTGGCCTAAGGGAGCCATGAAAAATAAATTATGAAGACACTAAGTACACCGTGAACCGAGAAAGTTTGGGAACTACTGAGTTAGGAGGTTATGTGATAACTCACACAAGAGATGAGGGTGGCCTGGAATAGGCTGAGAAATGGTCAGATTTTGGATATATTTTAATGGTACAGGCCATTGTACTACCAAGAGTGTGGAAGAAGTAGGGAAATAAGAAGGATTCCAGATTTTGACCTGGGCTGTCACTATCAATTGGAGAGGAAGATTAGAATTAGTTTTGGTACTATCCAGTTTGAGATGCTGTCATGGACAACCAAGTGGAATTGTCGAGCAGACAGTTGGACTTCCTGAGTCTGCAGTTCAGGGAAGAGGTCTGGGCTACAGATGTAAACATGAAAGTCATCCATTTATAGGACTGGAGATCATCCAAAGATGAATGTGGATTGAAAGGAGAACTCCAAGGACTTAGTTTTGAACCACTGCAACACATATAATATTTTTAGTTCATCTTTGTGTTTATAGTGCATATCATGGTACCTGGCACATAGTAGGCAATCAGTGAATATCCAAATACCTATTATTTTACAAGGGTAAAGTGTGTACACACCACAGAATTTTAGTAGACGCAGAGGGTATGCACTGAAAAATATGTCTTCCTCCCGCCCCTGTCGCCCAGCTCCGCTGGCCACACCAATGTTATAGGTTTATATTCTCTGAGAGGTAATATGCATTTATATGCAAGCGAATATGTCTGTTTATTTGTTGTAGTAATTTCGTTTTACATTTACACAAACATAGTATCCAGCACACACGATTCTATACCCTGCTTGGCTGCTTGGTTTCACTTAATAATACACTTTAGAAATCATTCCATTTCAGTACATATGGAACAGCCCTATTCTTTTTTTTTTTTTTTTTTTTTCCTCTCTCTCTCTCTTTTTTGAGACAGGGTTTCACTCTGTCCAGGCTGGAGTGCAGTGGCTTGATCATGGTTCACTGCAGCCTTGACTTTCTGGGCTCAGGTGATCCTCCTACCTCAGCCTCCCCCATAGCTGGAACTATAGGTGCACGCCACCACACCCAGTTAATTTTCTGTAGAGACGGGGTTTTGCTAGGTTGCCCAGGTTGTCTCAGACTCCTGGACTCCATCCACCTGGGTCTCCCAAAGTGCTGAGATTACAGGCGTGAGCCACCGCACTTGGCTGACAGTCGTTTTTAACGGCTTCAGAGTATTCCATTGTGTGGACCTAGTGTAATTTGTTTAGTCAGTGTCCTGTTGATGGATGTTTAGGTTGTTTGCAATTAGGTTGTTTCAATTGCAAATAATACTACAATGTAAATTATTTCTCATGTGTGTTTGAGCCATTTGTTTGAGCCCATTTATTCAAAATAAATTGCTAGAAGTGAAATTTAGTATGCGCCTTAAATATTGACAGATTTTCTAAACTGTCTTATATAGAAGTTGTCCCAACTTACACTTCCTACAAAGTCAGAGAATGCTTGATTCCTTGTGTCATAGTCAACGAAGTGTGTTAAACCTTTGATTATTGCCAATATGTTTAGTGGAAAATGGCACTCACTATATTTAATTTATCCTATTATGAAAAAAATTTGATCATCTTTTCATATATTTAAACTTTTTAGGGATATATGGATTAATTCTAAACAGTTTTAAGTAGCTAAATTCAGCATGCTAGAGAAAGAATACCAGATTTGGTAAAATCTAAAACTGTTTAGAATTAATCCATATATCCCTAAAAAGTTTAAATATATGAAAAGGTGGTCAAATTTTTTTTGTAATAGGAGAAATTAAATTAAATACAGTGAGATGCCATTTTTCCACTAAAATGTTATCATGTGTGTTTATGTGTTGAGGATAATGATAACTCTGAAATCAAAATATTTTAATGGCATTTTTCTTGAAAGTAAAATAATTCATGTTTGTTTGCTTGTGTTGGGTTGCCCTGTTAGTTATTGCTGGCAGCTACCCCTGGGTTGACTGAATTCACGGTCTTGGGTTTGGTGTGTGTGTGTTGTGACCAGAATTCATCATCGAATATGAAGATGCAATGCACGAGCCAGGGCTGTGGCACCACCAAACTGAAGTTTCTGGAACACAGACCACAGCCCAGCTGAAGCTGTCTCCTTACGTGAACTACTCCTTCCGCGTGGTGGCAGTGAACAGCATTGGGAAGAGCTTGCCCAGCGAGGCGTCTGAGCAGTATTTGACGAAAGCCTCAGGTAAAGCGGGAAAGCGGGACTTCTAGGGTATAAAATATAATAAAAAAGTTTTCCACTCTTCGCAAAAGGCCAAAGCTTACACATGTGTGGCTGCTTAACTTCCAGAACCAGATAAAAACCCCACAGCTGTGGAAGGACTGGGATCAGAGCCTGATAATTTGGTGATTACGTGGAAGGTGAGCTATGATGCCTTCAAATTTATTCGCTATTTTTTAGAGTGAAAAAAAAGTTGTTTGAAAATAATATCTACATTAGAATCTCATTTCACCTATTTCTGGGGAAAAAAAAAATATATATATATATAAAGATACATATATATCTTTACTTAAGAGGCAGTATTATATAGTTGCTAAAAGCTTGAGCTCTGGAGTCAAAATGATTTGGTGCAAATCCCAGCTCTGCCACTAACTCTGTGATCTTAGGCCAGTTGTTTAACATGTCTGTTAGGCAGCTGTATGATGGGAGTAATAATAGAACCAATTTCACAGTATTAAAGGAGCTAATACATATAAAGCACCTAGAACAGTGCCTAGCATATACACATGCTCAAAAAAATGCTAGCTAGTGTTATCATAAAGAACAACCTGGGGCCAGTAGCTCACGCCTATAATCCCAGCACTTTGGGAGGCCGAGGCGGGCAGATCATGAGGTCAGGAGTTTGAGACCAGCCTGACCAACATGGTGAAACCCCGTCTCTACTAAAAATACAAAAATTAGCCGGGTGTAGTGCTGCAT
Source organism: Pan paniscus (assembly GCF_029289425.2). Taxonomy (NCBI): domain Eukaryota; kingdom Metazoa; phylum Chordata; class Mammalia; order Primates; family Hominidae; genus Pan; species Pan paniscus. The sequence continues at coordinate 145,029,528 of NC_073255.2, read as the reverse complement.
GCCTGTAATCCCAGCTACTCAGGAGGCTGAGGCAGGAGAATCGCTTGAACCCAGGAGGCGGAGGTTGCAGTGAGCCGAGATTACACCACTGCACTCCAGCCTGGGTGACAGAGCAAGATTCCATCTCAAAAAAAAAAAAAGAACCACCTGGAAGACATGCACCAAGCCATTCCCAGCAGTCAACTTCTTTAGTGGGGAAAGCTTATCTGTGTTTTCTGGATTTGGAAAATTAACATATATTTACTCGTAATTCAAAACCTATTTTAGGTAGAGCCATACATGCATACTTAGACATGTATACATATATGTACATACTTATATTTATACAAACATGTAGAAACAACAGAATGACAGGCTAGCCTTTTTTTAATAAAGAGGAAAACAGTCTGTAAGTTTCCATCTGCAAATAAAATGGACAATGATGTGCTATTGCACAAACAGGAATATATAAAGGATTCTATGTGACCGAAATGTCTAAAGAATCACCATCCTTGACGGTAGAGCCAGAGTTTGAAAGGTTTATGTGGTATTTATTGCATCAAGATAGTAGTTTACAACCTTTGAAATGTTGATCCCAAACAAGCTTTGAATCTCATTGCAAATGCACAATTGATAGAAGGTCCCTGGAGAAAATGGTTAATAGCTTGTGTTTTAGTATTTCAATGATCACTTTCTGTAGGTCTGGGAATTGAATTTGCTGTTCCTGTAAAAGATTGTGCAGTTGATTTGTGTTATAAGCTCTGGTTATTTGGCTTTCCTTGTAGCCCTTGAATGGTTTCGAATCTAATGGGCCAGGCCTTCAGTACAAAGTTAGCTGGCGCCAGAAAGATGGTGATGATGAGTGGACATCTGTGGTTGTGGCAAATGTATCCAAATATATTGTCTCAGGCACGCCAACCTTTGTTCCATACCTGATCAAAGTTCAGGCCCTGAATGACATGGGATTTGCCCCCGAGCCAGCTGTAGTCATGGGACATTCTGGAGAAGACCGTAAGTGATGCCATTTCCTACTTTTCCCCAGCAAAACAGACTTACCAAGGTGCAAGCCAAGGCCATTTCTCCTTGCTCAGGTTGCAAGGGAGGGAGGTGGCAATTATTTTGCACGACTTCTCTGAATTTAAACAGCCTGCTGTGTAAGAAAGAGAAGTTCAGAACGTTCAAGGTGATTGCAGTATAGTTGTCCCTTGGTATCCACAGGGGATTGGTTCCAGGATGCCCTGCCTTGGATACCCAAATCTGCAAATACTCAAGTCCCACAGATAGCCCTATGGAACCCTCCTATATGAAATATCAGCCCTCCATGTCCGTGGGTTTTGCACCCAGGAATACTGTGTTTTCCATCTTCTTTGGCTGTAGATGCAGAACCTGCAGATGTAGAGGGCTGACTGTATTTTGGGGGGAAAAAAAAATCCAAGTGTAAGTGGACCCATGCAGTTCAAACCCGTGTTGTTCAAGGGTCAATTGTACTTTTTAAAAAATCGTGTTTTCCTACTCACTGATGGTGGGAGGATCCCTTGAGTCAAGGAATTTGAGTCTAGCCTGGGCAACATAGCAAGATGCCATCTTTTAAAAAAAAAAATCTCTCACAAAGTCAAACAGATACCCCAAAATCTGTGTTCAAGCCTTAATAATCCATAGAATAGGTCTGCAGTATGCTTCAAGCCAAAATTATTAGAGAGAGTCATATTTATGGATGAAATTAAAAATAACATTGATACTTCTACCACTTCCCTGTCCTTTTCCTAGTCCCAATGGTGGCTCCTGGGAACGTGCGTGTGAATGTGGTGAACAGTACCTTAGCCGAGGTGCACTGGGACCCAGTACCTCTGAAAAGCATCCGAGGACACCTACAAGGCTATCGGGCAAGTGACAGGGGACCTTTTGTGGCTTTATTTAGTAAGGGCTGCAGCGAATGCCACTTGTCATGCACACCACAGGAGGTGGGGCTTATTTGTTTCATTGCTTTGTGAACTTGTGGACTGAAGAGTTCATTTCGCTCATTGCCTCAGGTAGCCACTGCCAGAGTTGACTTGAAATCTCACTGCATCCAAAATTAAAAAAAAAAAAAAAGTTTTCTCCATTTTTCCCACTGATGATCTAACATTCTACCAACTAAGTATGTATACAAAATGGGGAAAATTAATTTTTTAAAGACCTAGAATATTACCAACTCTAGCTAGCTTTAAAGCAATATGGACCACATGTGTTGAACACACAAAAGTATCCTGATAATCATTTAGGCATTTTTAAAATAATTCAGAATATACTTTAAGACCATATACTCTTAGCTAGGTCATTCTTATAAATATCCATTATCTTTGTTCTTGAGAGGCACTGATTTCATATTTTTTACTGATAGGCAGCCAAGCATACAGTCACTACTTTGATTTGTTAAGCCTGACCCCTAGAGGTCACTTTTTGTACTACATCACATTCAACTTTTTTTTTCCCCCTAGCATTGCCAGATTCCATATAAATGTTGACTTCTCCTGAAAATGCCTTTAAATTCATAAGAATTTAAGAAGACTTAGTAAACAACAATTCTGGATTTGTGACCAAAATTAATCAGTACTTTCTTATCCATCTCTCCAAAACCTGTGCCTGCAATCGAATACAAAAAAAAGTATTTTAAACTAAGTGATACAGTTTGATTTAGTGGAAAAATTCTAGACTTTCAGTGGAGGATCCCCTGTGGCTCTTGATACCTCTGTGGCTGTGAAAGTCACTTAGTAGCCCACACGTTCATCTGCACCATATGAATAACAGTAATAAAAGCCTCACTGTGGTGTTTACAATCACTAAATGATAGATTGTACGTGAACATGTATTAATTCTGGAAAAATATGTAAACATTGGGCAGTAATTTTTATTTTTAGAATATTTTATACAAGTAAAAGACTTAAATCCTATTGTCCTCCATTTGCCTCATGTTCTAGGGAAAACCATATGGGTCTCGTGCTGTTTTCATTTTCCTTAGACTCCTACGACAAAGTAGTGTAGCCCAGCTTTGTCATGTGGCTGTAATTTAATTTCCCTCATGATCTATGGGCTTCTATTCCTCTTGCCTCAGAATCAATATCCATAAGTTTTGCTAGTAATTTTCTTCTAAAATATACCAAGGGAATTTTCTGGAAAAACAACAATTTCAATTTTGTGAGCATAAGGAATCTTGTTTGCTCCTTTGTGCATTCCTGACTTTCGTTCTTGCTGTTTCAGATTTACTATTGGAAGACACAGAGTTCATCTAAAAGAAACAGACGTCACATTGAGAAAAAGATCCTCACCTTCCAAGGCAGCAAGACTCATGGCATGTTGCCGGGGCTAGAGCCCTTTAGCCACTACACACTGAATGTCCGAGTGGTCAATGGGAAAGGGGAGGGCCCAGCCAGCCCTGACAGAGTCTTTAATACTCCAGAAGGAGGTATGGAATGGACGTGTCTCTAAGATCTCAGGAACATATGGCATGGCCTGAGAGGTTTTGCCTGACAGAAGGGCTACTGATCAAAGTATATTCTGGAAGCCAAATGTGATTGAAATTTCTATAGATGAATACAGCACACACAAAGCTACCAAAATGTCAGATCATATGTGGGCCTAAGTGTACATAGAAGGCTTCAGAACCCAAAATGCTGCTCTGAAATGCCCTCTCCCGTGACTTAAAATTTTTCTCCACACACACTGTCTGAAACCTTGTTACTTTGACATTTATTTGGATCATTAACTTTCTGACCTGAAAGAGGTTCCATAACTTCTCTGAATGTCAGTAGCCTCATCTGAAAAGCATGAGAACCAAATTAGATAACCTAACAAAAACACCTGGAAAGGAAAATATTTCTATAAGTTATAGTTTACTTCTATAGCTTCTTTCTTAGTGCACTTTTCTAATTTATTAGAAAGTTGAACCGAGTTAGAAGGTTGCAAGTCTTGACCAAGTGGATTGGGAAGAGGAGGGAAAAGTCATTGCAGATATGGGCAACTGCAAGGCAGGGAGTAAGGAAGGACCAAATATATATTGATCCAGGAGTCAGGGGAGAAGGAATTTGGACACAGGGACAAGGGAGCCTTGTGGGTGAGGGAAAGAGGGGCCCATGTAGTAAAAAGGCTGAGGATTTGAAAAGGAAATAAAATGGGTTTTACCTATTTTAAATTTTGCAACAATATGCCACTATGACAATGGCCAGATAGCTTCTGTAGCTTGCTTAGCTCTTTTTGATAAAAGAAGTTCACAGAAGATGGACCCCACCCTGGCTGCTGATTGAAAGATTCATGATGCAGGCAGCTGCCCAGCAGCCTCTGAGAACCACCCTGCATCCCGGCTCCCATCTCATTATAAGTTTTTGTCGTCAATCTCACTGTCCCTTAGAGAGTCAGGGCTCTTCCTCCTCGATGTTTTCACAACCTGGGGACTGTAGTCCCTTAAGGAGTCAATGAATGGGTTTAATGAGCTCCATGAGCCTCCTAAAATTGTATGCAAGATAAATGTATATTTTTCCAGGGAGTGTTTATGGCTGTCATCAGATTCTCAAAAGGGTCTGTGATCCCCTAAAGTAAAGAACCACTTATTGGGTTGGGGAAGCTTAGAAGCCTAGAACTATGTGCCAGGCATGGTTTTAGGACCAGACAAAGACATCTAGGGGCCTAAAGCAGGGAAATGGCAAAGAAGATGGGGATAGGAAGAAATGGATATGATTTAGATTAAGGAAGTGGAGTTAGTGTCTGAGGAGAGGGTGGAAATGAGGCAGATAGGGAAGTTCAGGTTGACTCTGGTTTTTGGCTAGAGTGACAATAGGGAGAGTGGTTCCATTAGTTAGTTTCCAGGGGCAGTGGTAGGGGAGGTAACCATTGTGAGAGAGAGCTGCCACCAGCCATCATCCTCATGAGGAAGTGAATAAAAGATGAGTAGACATGTTTCCTCCGGTGATTTGCCAGCCTCTGCCACAGAGAACCTGAGACCCCTCGGGCCTTCCCCAGGGCCGGGGGTGTGCCAAGGTTGGGCTTTTGTCCATTCACCACCAGATCCTGGGCAGCTGTCAGCTCTCAGGATAAGAACGTTTCTGCACCTGGGCATGCTGGCCCAAAGCCCAGCAGGCAGGGCATTCTGACTGTTTGGAGACACCTGGTTTGTTAGAGAAAACAGTCCTTAATGGTCCAGAACACAGCTGCTTCCACTCAGATCCGGTTAGAATAGTTTCACTTGGTAGCTAGTTTGCTTCTATTAAGACACCATTCATGCATCAAACAAGTACTGCCTCTTTTTAAAATATTAGGTTTGAGTCCGTCTAAAGGCAAAGTCATTATGTGTTTTGAGAGGATGGTTTTATTGAATATAAATGTAAATGACAAGAGAGAAAAAGGAAGAGAATAACTAAATGGGTGCCTGTCACAGGTTTGTACTAATGTATTTTCAGCTGAATCAGGAATGAGTTACTGAAACTCAAAACCTTGAATCGTGCGAGCACGGTGAAATGTCAATTTAATACATGTTGAAACATTCAGAAATCTTTGTGTTGACTGTAAGTTCTCACTTAAGTCCCCAGTGCTCCCTCGTCTTTGAAGATTGTGAATCCAACACTGGACTCTCTCACTTTGGAATGGGATCCACCGAGCCACCCGAATGGCATTTTGACAGAGTACACCTTAAAGTATCAGCCAAGTAAGCTGCTGGGAGGAAGAGAAGGGGAAATATGTTTTTTTATTTTATTTATTATTTTAATTGACAAATAATTATACCTCCTCATGGGGTACGTAGTGATGTTTCGTTACGTATAGTGATCAGATCAGGGGAATTCGCATATTCATCTTCTCAAATATTTATCATTTATTTGTGTTGGAAACATTTAATATCCTCCCTCTAGCTGTGTAAGGAACACCAGAACTTAGTCTTTGTATCTAGCTATCATTTTGTATCATATATATATATATATATATATATATATATATTTGAGACAGAGTCTCGCTCTGTCACCCAGGCTGGAGTGCAGTGGTGAGATCTTGGCTCACTGCAAGCTCCACCTCCCGAGTTCACACCATTCTCCTCCGTCAGCCTCCCGAGTAGCTGGGACTACAGGCGCCCACCACCATGCCCGGCAAATTTTTTGTATTTTTAGTAGAGACGGGGTTTCACCATGTTAGCCAGGATGGTCTTGATCTCCTGACCTCGTGATCCGCCCACCTCGGCCTCCCAAAGTGCTGGGATTACAGGCGTGAGCCACTGCGCCCAGCCTTCCCTTTAACTGATATCTCCCTATCTCGCCTTCCCTCTGTCCTTCCTTTATTTCTGGGATCCTGTGTTCTACTTTTTACTTCTGTGACATGAACTTTTTTTAGCTTTCACCTATGAGTGAGAACATGTGGTGTTTAACTTAACTGTTATCAAAAAATACAAGCTAGTTTTTCTTTATATCTGTAGAATATATACATATACCTTCAAGTGTTGTTTCAGAAAGAACTTCAAATCTTACTTTTTAAAGAAAAATGATGTCTATGTTATTAAAAATTAAGCAATCTGTAGAATAATACAGACCTTTAGGAGTGGGGTTTAGGTGAGTCCTGTCATTAAATCACATATGCATTTTCTACAAATAGAAAATGGTTCCTTTGGCAAAAGTCCTCTGAAGAAAAATGTTTGGGGTTATTTAACAATACAGCTCCACCTGCAAGAACACAGGGGAAAAAATTCTATTGTGATTCAACCACAACATTCTTCTAGTTTATTAGCCAATAGAGAACATACTGCCCCTTGTGATATATGATATGATATGATACGATATGATAGAACATAGCATAGGAGCTGTTAAAAGGTTATCACTTAGTTATGCTGGGGAAAGAGTGGGTGGGATTATAAAAGTCAATGTAAGCCAGGTTGAACATTTTTAGTTGACGTATTTATTTATAATAGTATTCCTATAGCAGTTAATGGAGAATGCACTTGTTCATTATTTCTTATTGACAGTTAACAGCACACATGAATTAGGCCCTCTGGTAGATTTGAAAATTCCTGCCAACAAGACACGGTGGACTTTAAAAAATTTAAATTTCAGCACTCGATATAAGTTTTATTTCTATGCACAAACATCAGCAGGATCAGGAAGTCAAATTACAGAGGAAGCAGTAACAACTGTGGATGAAGGTAAGATGGGTATGTATAAAATCCATATAATTATAAGCATCATGAAATAAAAATCTTTAAGTTTATGCTTTTTCCTTCTTGCTATGGAGCGTCTGTCTTACCTGATTAACGCAAACACTTATTTGTAATTTCTCATTCTGATATATAATCAGCTATTTAGTTCATATTGGACTAACTGATATTTTTCAACTCCATGTGAAACTTTTTTAAACTTACATTAAAATCTTAGTGTGGGAGTGAGTAAACATAATATTTTCCACACTTGAATTTGAAGTTCAGGGGAATGTTGTTTCCTGTTTACAACTTTATATATTATATATATTCATGCACAAACATATATATGTACACATACATATAATACACACATATGCATACACAGACATACACATCTATATACACACAAATATATGTAATTCAAGTTCTGGTCCTGATTTACTGGAAATAATTTTCTAGTTCACATATCAATTTACATTTTCTAGCAAGGAAATCGAAACAGTTATTAAAGAGTGCATTTATTTTGTGTTTGAGCAAAAGATTTTGCATTTTGGTATGTACAAAGAAAGCAAAATAGCCCATTACGGTATTTAGAAAAGGAATTAACACTTCTTTTCATACTTTAAAAAGTTATTCTGAAATCTTGAGATTCAATGAAAATTATCAAAAATATTATAAAAGGTTTTCTGGTTTTGCATGTCTCTAAATTGTAGAGTTGCTTAAGGATTATTCATTTGACTATCTTTGATAGCATAAAAAATTGACAATTTCTATCCAAAAATTGGTTTGAAATATCCTAAGCCTTCATACATAATCAACAAGTATGAATAATGCACCTTAAGTAATGTGTTTGAATACTGGGTATTCAAACTGGGTATCCTGATAAAATGTTGGTACTGGATTTGAATACTAGATAAGTTTGGGGACACCAACATATCTTTGTCCCCTATACCTGATGTGGTACACTTCATTCTTCTTGCATGCTTTAGCATTTTAATAAGTGTTTTTGTATCGCTATACCTGCTCATGGGTGTGTTACATCTAACTATATAGTGTCCTATTTCTGTTTCCCTTCATTAAAGCTGGTATTCTTCCACCTGATGTAGGTGCAGGCAAAGGTAAAATAATTCATCTGCATGACTTTATACATGTGTGAAATTTGCAATGTGAAACATGGGGAAGTGCAGCATGGGTAAAACAGAGAAAATATGCTTTGAACCACCAAAAGAAGAGAAGATCTCATCCAATCTTGGCTTTAAAATTAATTTCTAGTCCTTTCTTTACAAGTAGAAAGCCACATATTGAATTCTCAAAAAATTTTTTCTTGAGACTTATCCCTGGTACAAATCCTAATCTTAGCTTCTAATACTATGATTTTGGCTGGATCAGACAGGACCAAAACTGTGTATTTGTCACAGATCCTCTATATGGCCATGCCACATTATTTGGGGTTCAGAAATATTAGCCCTGTGATGAAAACAGCCTGGTAGAAATCAGATCAACCAAGCTTCCTGTTCTATTCTGGTTTAGCTGCTCTCCTTGTAGACACAGTGTACACTCGGCTGCCATTGCACAAAACTGTCCATTTGGAATTACAGCGTAGCAATGCCCTCCAACTGGTTTGGGACTAAGTCTCCCCGAGCTTAGGGTCCCCTGCAAGTGAGTCTTCCAGGTGACCCATATGCTCTTCTCAAATGTGTTATCCCACCCATCCTGTCTTCACCCAACTGCCTAAGTCTCTTCCTCCTGAGTAATAGCCAACAATCCACAATGGATTTTGTTCTCCTTTATTTCTGACAGCTCTCTGGGTCAGAAAGATTTGTTGGGAGAATGGTGCTTGAATAAGTTGTAATATGTCTTCCATTAGTGGCAATGCCAAAGATGCCCCAGTCTTTGACCCCTGGCTGCTGGTTGACCAGTCAGCTTTTTAGAGAGCAGTGGAGTACCTGCCACTGGGCACTGTTTTCACGTGGCATGCCCATGGTCAGGGGCTTTCGCACATCAGGTGAGTATAAACAGGAATGAAGAAAAGGAAGACCAAGAGAAAAATGTGCTTTGCCCTATGTTATTCAACTCCTGTGAGCTTAGACTTGATAGATTTATTCTGTTTGCTTAGAAATTTGCTTATATTCAGAGCTTTGGTAAATTACAAAATATCGATCAGATAGATTTTGGAGTTATTGAATAAGGACTGTAGCCATTTTCAGTAATCTTAAGAGTATTATATTTGTGTTTTTAGACTTGAAAGGACGAAGTTGTAAAAATTCAAAATTTCTATATCATAGAGTGATGTAAACTTACTTCTATTTATTTGTATACTTCCTTCCTATGATAATTAGATATCAATTAAAATCATTAGTTGTTTTACAATAATATATTGCTTTATAACTTCAATTGGAGCATTTCACTAAAAGCCTGGCCTTGTTTCCTATGCAGTGGACATGTCACTGTGGCTGTGCCTAGAGCTGATAGCAGAGAAATTGTGCTTCAGCAGGACTGTCTGTGAAGCAAGTCTGAATTCTCAGTGGACTTGTCACGTTAGAAGTAGATATGCACTCCACTGGAAAAACATCACCCCTCTGTTTTTAATAAATTAAAACTAAATTCTATATTTAAACAGTTTTGGTTTTACCATTTGATGTTACTAATTTGAATTGTGAGCTACTGATGATTAGAGAGACAAGCAAAAATGGAGTGTCTGAAAGTTCATTAAGCCCCCAGTATTAAAATCTGATGGATCTTAGATAAGAAAAGAATAGCGTTTAAATAAGGGGGAAAAAAGCTAACTCTGACCTTAATTTTAATATGGTTTATTTTAATAGTATAGCAGTAGTTAAGTATGGCTTACATAAGAGGATATTTTGCCAGTAAGACTTTAAACTGCTCAAGCATAATTTGTGATCCTGGGTTTTCCTTCCTTAAAAATACTTCTTTTTTTCAATCTGAAAATGAATTCTATCCTCTTCACTATTTCCCTTCTCCATATGGAATTTAACTGCTCTGTGACAGGAGAAAAATTAAAGTTCTCCACTATCCTCCCAAATTTTAATTTTTTAAATGTATCTTTTACATTTTTATTTAAATCAGGACAATAGGGAATAAATAAGAGATGAATAAAGAGGAAACGTGATATCCTTAGCTATAGAAGCATCAGTATGGCCGGGCGTGGTGGCTCACACCTGTAATCCCAACAGTTTGGGAGGCTGAGGCGGGCAGATCACCTGAGGTCAGGAGTTCAAGACGAGCCTGGCCAGCATGATGAAACCCCATCTCTACTAAAAATATAAAAATTAGTTGGGCGTGTTGTTGGGTGCCTGTAATCCCAGCTACTCAGGAGGCTGAGGCAGGAAAATTGTTTGAACTCAGGAGGTAGAGGTTGCAGTGAGCTGAGATTGCACCATTGCACTCCAGCCTGGGCAACGAGCAAAACTCCATCTCAAAAAAAAAAAAAAAAATCAACATCTCATAAGATTTTATTATGAATTATGATTTCATGAAAAGTAGTTTTAATTCATTTCTGGTCAAAGAGGGGAAAAGAAATGCATCTGAGTTTACATTTTTAAACTTTCTTACAGATTTTAAGAGATGTTAATGAAACCTAAGTTTTCAAATGTATAATTACAAAAGGATTATAAACCTGAAGGAAAACCCAGGATAATTCAATTAACTATATGATGCCATACTAACCCTTCTTCTTACCATTCTCCTCAAGATAATTACATACTGAAGACCTTTGAGTCATTTATTTTTGTCCTTTTCTTTGTTGGATTAAAGCTCTCAATATTTGTGTAGGAATTATAGTTGATTGGCATATTTTTTCAATTTCTATGTCTCATTAAATGAGGCTGGGTGTGGTGGCTCATGCCTGTAATCCCAGCACTTTGGGAAGCTGAGGCGGGCAGATCACTTGAGGTCAGGAATTCGAGACCAGCCTAGCCAACGTGGTGAAACCCCATCTCTACTAAAAATACCAAAATTAGCCAGGCGTGGTAGTACACACCTGTAGTCCTAGCTGCCCGGGAGGCAGAGGCAGGAGAATTGTTTTAACCCAGGAGGCAGAGGCTGCAGTGAGCTGGAGGCTGCACTGAGCCAAGATTGCACCACTGCACCCCAGCCTGGGCGACAGAATGAGACTCCATTTCATAAATAAATAAATAAATGATTTCAGGGTCTGGAATTCTAGGAAGTAGACTGTGAAGGCATGTATAGAAATGAACCAAAAATGTGCAGGCTCAAAAAGATTTATGTTCCCAGTATTGCTGATGATCCACAATGCCATATCCATTGCATGTAATCTGGCGCTCTGAGGACCAAGCATCAAAATACTTTTATAGGGTAATTAGTTGGAATACAGAAACAGGGATAAACTAACTGGCAAAGCAGGAATCTGCATTCTTGACCTAACTTGCAGCCTACTATGGTCAACCAATTAGGAGTGAGCAGAGAAGAGCATTGAGGATCAGCTAGTGGTGAATCCCTTCTGTGATCTGACTCTCACTACATTATTTTACTAAAGAACCAGTAAATAAAAAATAAAATTCCTTTTTTGGCCTATACGAAAACAAAACAAGACATCTAGAAGCATAGAAGGTTCAATCAGTTCAACACTGAATGTCTCTCTGGCACATAAAATGCACCCGCGTTTGTTTAAGAAGCTGTGTATAAAGACAGTAAGACAAACCCTGGCCTTGACATGCTTAAAATCTGGCAGGTAAGACCAACGTATAGAAAGAGTAATAAATTGATGCTAAACTAGAAATTGGAGCAAAATGTTATCTGAATATAGAGGTGTGAACCATTTTTTTCGCCAAGCGGGATCAGGAAAAGCTTCACAAAGAAAATAATATTGAACTGGGCCTTGAAGCCCAGTTTTTGTTTTGTTTTATTTTTGTCAGATGAGTCAGGGAGTTGCAGTGTGTAAAGTCTTGGTAGGGGTCATAAGCACATGGCGTTTGAAAACATACCGGATGTCTGGGTTATACCAAGCGGTCCACTTAGGCTGACTTGTAGAGAGTGTGTGGAAAAGAGAAGACCCTGAGATGGGACTGGAGCAGTGGGCGGGGCCAGATGGTAACAGCTCTGAAGGGCCATGAATGCTTTGCTAAGGAATTTGTATTTACCTGTAGGCAGAGTTTTAAACCGAGAAGTGGCTAGATAAGAGTTGTAGTTTCAGCAGCTAAAATGTAGGTAACTACACTGGCGGTATCTACAGAGGAAGACTTACAGTTGGGAGAGGCACACCGGAAGCAGCCCGTTGGGAAAGCCCAGAGAAAGGGGACACTACAGCTCCCTTGTATGGTACAACATAGGTGCTCTGTGAGTGAGAAGATGGATGAGTGGGGATTAAAAGGAAGGAGAGTTCGAATTCCCTGTGGTAAAAGTGGCTAAACAGCATGCCTTAGGAAATTGTGGTATCTTTTCTGGGTACCTTTAAGAATAAGCTAAATGCAAATTTCCAGTGTATAATACTTTATTATTAACTATAATTAGTAATATAATGCTGTACATTAGATCTCTAGAACTTGTTCATCTTATAACTGAAAGTTTGTACCCTTTGACCAACATCTCCCATTTCCCCAACCCCCACCCCACCTCTAGCCCCTGGCAACCACTATTCTACACTCTTTCTCTAAGTACAACTTTTTTAGATTCCACATGTGAACCCCGAAAATCTGAGACAGGTTTCAGTTAATTTAGAAAGTTTATTTGCCCAGGTTGAGAACATATGCCCGTGACATACCCATAGCTCAGGAGACCCTGAAGACATGTGCCCAAGGTGGCCAGAGCACAGTTTGGTTTTATACACTTTAGGGAGATATGACACATCAATCAACACATGTGAGATGAACATTGGTTTGGTCTGGAAAGGAGGGACAACTCGAAGCAGGGAGTTTCTAGGTCATAGGTAGGTGAGAGACAAACGGTTGCATTCTTTTTGAGTTTCTGATGAGCCTCTCCGAAGGAGGCAATCAGATACGCATTTATCTCAGTGAGCAGAGGGATGACTTTGAAAAGAATGGGAGGCAGGTTTGTCCTAAGCAGCTCCCAGATTGACTTTTCCCTTTAGCTTAGTGATTCTGGGACCCAAAGATTTATTTTCCTTTCACACACATTTAAGTGAGATCACGCAATATTTGCCTTTCTGTGTCTGGATTATTTTACTTAGCATAGTATCCTCCAGGTTCATCCATGTTGTTGCAAATGGCAGGATTTCCTTTTTTTTAAAGTCGGAATAATATTCCATTGTGTAAATATATATATATGGTAATTTCTTTATCCATTCATCTGTCAATGGATATTTAGGTTGTTTTCATGTCTTGACTATTGTGAATAATGCTGCAATGAATTTAGGAGAGTCGATACTCGTAGAGATAATGATTTCATTTCAATAAAACTAGAAACAAAATCATAATAATGAACAGTTTAGAGAAGAAACTCTGAGAAGGGAGCACCCATAGAAACCAATGTAAAATATAAGAAGAAACTAAATGCTTTTCCGTTAGAAGTATTTTGCTCTTCTGTTAGTAAATGCTCTTGTGTTAGAAGTATTATGTTTCTGCCTTGAACATCTTCCATATTACTCCAAGATTAAATTCCTGTTTCAATATTCCAAAATTTTTTAAGAAAATTAATGTTTTTCCTGGGTTGCCATCGATGTTTTACACATGTGTGCATATTTACTGTCATTGATTGATCATATTCCTATTATTTTACCTATAAGAAGAAAATCTCAGAAAACTAAAATTAATTAGGTCCACAGAAGGACTCTGCATAATTCAGTAATCAGTTTTGCCCTCTGCTGTTTCCCCATGCTTAGCACAAAGAGATACAAAATTTGCATGTGTTGTTGAATTATATTTCAGAAGTCAAAAGCATTATTTAACTGCTTTAATATCTTTCTTTTCTTAATTCTAAGAAATGTAATTTTATTACATTTATTTGAACAAAGGTCTTTAGCGTCTACATTTTATAAACATATCTTAGAATATAATTTTAGTGTCTTGGTAAACCCATTGATGCTGTCTGATTGACTATCCTAGTAAATTTTATGTGAGATAATAAATTGATCTTTTTTAACTACCCAAGTTAACACATCTGTAAATGTTTCATTTTTAGTTTAAGCTATTGAGGTAGGACTGATAGAATTGCCTGCCTCAGGTATTCAAATAACATTTTTTAATGACTTTAGATGTTGTCTTTACCCAGTAGCAAGCATGTAGCATCATCTGGTCTCCATAATTTGGATTTTTAAGAAGCTATTTAGGTTGCACTATGATTTTTCAGAAAATGCTTTGTAACAAACAGTTAACAGGTAAGATTGTCTTCCTCTCTAGGAAATGTTACATGAAATAGTTTTTACTCCTTTTATTTATTCTTTCTTAACTTCTGATAGAACACATCTGGAAATTCCTTTTGCAGCTTCTCTTCCAACATACCCTTACCATCCATCATTCTCTAAAGCAGGGGTTTCTTACCTGGGGTCCCTGAGTTTCCCAGTGATACTCAAAGAAGTCTGTTTTTTAAAACAGATCAAAAACGCTGTTCAAAGGGGCATTCTCTGTCACACCAACACAGATTTTTTAAAGACCTGCATTGAGATGACAAATAGGTTTGAAAAGTAGCCACATAGTATTGGGTTTTACCTTGGCGTCTCTGACATTCCATGATGACGTCTATCCCTGGGATTGTTCAGCAATCCCCCTCTCCATCACACTTTAGTAAATGAAGACGGTGACATTTCCCGGGACTGTATCTAATGGACAACAGTTAACATTGTTCAGAACCCATATAATAGAACTCACAAATTTTAATATTATGCGTCATTATTTCTGATTATTAATTTCCTAGTGCTGAATTTAAGAAACAAAAACCTTTCTGTAATGAAAGCAAAGCATGAGTGAACCCTAAATTTTAGCAGTAAATTCTATTTAATTCTATTTGCACAATTTCAGAGTATTTAAACTTATTTTATATTCGTGTGTATGGTGTTGCAATATGATTGTTTGTTTTATTTTTCTATTGTATGTTTAGTTCAAGCAGTAAATCCCAGGATCAGCAATCTTACTGCTGCAGCTGCTGAGACCTATGCCAATATCAGTTGGGAATATGAGGGACCAGAGCATGTGAACTTTTATGTTGAATATGGTGTAGCAGGCAGTAAGAAACAATTTCATTACCAGATTTTTAATTTGGGGGATGCATTTTAAAAGATTAAAAACATTCTTAAGAATTTACTATGGATCATCTTGAAAAATAACTTGATCCAATTAAATGAATGAGTTATCTAAAAAAATTATAGTGAACCATCAGCCTACCACATATTATATGCACAACTAGGAATTGCTTTTTTATGTTATTAATAACAGAGGGCATATGTTCCATTATGTATGTTATTTTCATATCATAGTACTTGAAACTAGTTCTGTGCCCACAACACATAAACAAGAGTAAGAAGGAATAATTATATTTGCAAGTACAATAGAAAAGAAGAAAAGGTTTTTTTTTCAAATCGGATCTTGAAGTAACAGAAATCAAACTGACTTGAAAGTATTCATTTTGCCCTGACTAGCCCAACAGAATTTTATAAGAAACCGCAGAAAATTAATACTTTGGGAGAGCATTCATTATGTTTTAACGTTTGATGTATTCTCAAGTCAGGCACTCTTCGTAGATCCTGGCCACATCTACTGGGAGATGGGGCAGCTTTCACTTTCAGCAGTTTATGAAAAGCCAGTACCCCCCTCCTAAGTGCAGTGTGCTTACATAGAACAAATGAGGTGGCCAATAAATGTTTGTGACAAAATGTTGAACAGAGTCCAACTTTCTGTTTAAGCCTTTATCATGCAAGTAAATGTTTTTAGAAATGATGATCCCTTTAGAAAAACCAGTACTTGGGAAAGGTTGAATCGATTAATTGGATACGTTGGAAGGCATTTAAGTTTACTAAAAGATTCATCTTGTGAATCATAAAAAACAATTCTTCCCATAGTTCACTTAAGCTAATTAATGTATATCAGTTCTTTTGAGAAACATCTTTAGAGAAACTCAACAGTTTCATAAGGCAAGGTGCAGATAAAGAACCTTCCTTTGTATTAAA
Organism: Pan paniscus; assembly: GCF_029289425.2. Lineage (NCBI taxonomy): Eukaryota > Metazoa > Chordata > Mammalia > Primates > Hominidae > Pan > Pan paniscus. The sequence continues at coordinate 145,013,308 of NC_073255.2, read as the reverse complement.
GAGGAGAATTAATACAATGGGAATATATACAATTAATAAGCAAGCTAGATACCCAGTCTATTTTTCTTTGAGGATATTTTCCTGTAGGTCATTGTAATTGATTTGTTTGACATGACTACATTTATAATAATCTAAAATGGTAAACCTAAGCATCCTACATCTTGTCTTTAGCTTATAAAGAATTTTCCTTTCTTGAAGCATTAAGTGACTTCTGGTCCCTTAAAATATTCAAATGTGTTGTTTTTGCAAAATTTCCATAGGCAAAGAAGAATGGAGAAAAGAAATTGTAAATGGTTCTCGGAGCTTCTTTGGGTTAAAGGGTCTAATGCCAGGAACAGCATACAAAGTTCGAGTTGGTGCTGTGGGGGACTCTGGTTTTGTGAGTTCAGAGGATGTGTTTGAGACAGGCCCAGGTGAGGCGCACACCACACCTGTTCTGGCTCCCGCTCAGAGGTGGAGGCCGCCAGGTGCTCCAGCTGGAGATGGGGGCTGGTGGAGCTGTGTTATGGGTAGGGCATGAATGTCTTTCTATGGGGCCCTGTTGGGTTGGGAGTTTTGGTTTTTGTCTTTGGTTCTTTATATCAAATGAATTACGGAATTTAGCAAATCATCTAGCCACATTATTACCAAAAACCATCAGAAAAATAGACTTAAATATGATTTTAACTTATATTATTTAAAGAATTCAATTGTTCATGTCACATGTATAAACTTTCCCTCAGTGTTAAACTGAAATTTTTTAAGTGCTTTTGAAGATGAAAGAACTTATAAGAAAGTCACAATTCTGGCCGGGCGCGGTAGCTCACGCCTGTAATCCTAGCACTTAGGGAGGCCGAGGCAGGCGGATCACCTGAGGTCAGGAGTTCGAGACCAGCCTGGCCAACATGATGAAACCCCGTCTCTACTAAAAATACAATAATTAGCTGGGCATGGTGGTGGGCGCCTGTAATCCCAGCTACTCAGGAGGCTGAGGCAGGAGAATCACTTGAACCCGGGAGGCAGAGGTTGCGGTGAGCCAAGATTGCGCTATTGCTCTCTAGCCTGGGTGACAGAGTAAGACTCCGTCTCAAAAAAAAAAAAAAGAAAGAAAAGAAAGAAAGTCACAATTCTTTATTTCAAAATGGCCTACAACCCAGCAGAACCCTGCAGTCAGCTTAGACAACTGATACAGATATTATTACATTTGTATGGAACAAGAACTTGTACAATTCATATGCTACATTTTTTATCACACCAAATTTTACTGCCTGTATATATTTACTTATGTGAATATTAACAAAATATGCAAGTAAAAAGTGAAGTTTCTAAAATAAAGAAAAATGTTCATGTGAAACATGAGAGCATTCGTATTTGCTCACTAGATGGAGAACAATCCCTGCTTACTTACATTTCAACAAGAGTTGTTTGTGGTACATGTTCACTCTGTGGTTCATACCCCCATGTTATTTTCAGTCACTCCATGCATTCTTAAAGAAATGTGCATATCCTGTAGAATACATTACACAATGTATTTTTTGTGACTTTCATTAACAAAGCATTATGATTTTTAAAGTCAGTTTTTACAATTTAGAAAAATATAAATCATAAGTGGTTTTTAAAAAGAAACAACAATAATGTATTAAACTATATTTTAAAGATATTCATTTGCTAAAATCATAATGTTTTAAGAAAACCACACATTTTATTCTGTTCTTTGTATTTCATATCCATTTATGTATATAGTTCTAGGAAACCAGTGTGTTAAGCTTAAAAGGGGAATATCTAATCAATTCATAGCTAGTTTACAAGGTTTTTGTTTGTTATTGATAACTTTTATTTTCAAAATACTAAAAGTCAAGTAGATATTATCTTCATATATAGCTGGAATGCTAATAATAGTAATGGGACTAGCATTTAGTCAGCTCTCCTATACAGCAGGAAGTGGTTTTCTCATTCAGTCCTTATAACAATCCTATGATGTAGGCACCATTATTACTCCACTTACCCCTCAAGTCAGAGAGGTCGAGTACCTGCCAGGTCGCCCAGTAGGAACGTGACAGAGCTGGGATTAGAAGCTTGTCATTCCATCTCCAGAAGAAAGGCCTCACTATACCCCCACTGCAGGGTCACAAAGGTCCACAGGCCAAGGAGGACAGGCTGTCTCAGAAAGGGCAGCTTCAGTCAACACTTGGTATATCCAATCAGTGATTCTGGACCCCTGCAGGCTGCATGTGGTTACTGGTTCTGGATTATTTATGAAGAATCTACTATGTATAAAAATGACCTGTTGTTAAAATTGTTAGAAATGTTTAGGAAAGGAAAAAGTGACTTTATCCAAAGTTAGATTCACCCTCAAAATCAAGTTGTAGCATTTGTTGTCCTTCTATAGGACAAAAGACAACTCCTTTAGAAAATTATTTTTCACTCAGCAGTGTAATGCCTACAGTTCCAGCAGCAACTGCCAGATAGTTTGAGGTGAGTAATCGTGATAGGTGGGCCTTCTTGTGTGCCAGTGATGGAGAGACAGGACAAGGTCACAACCAGTTCTTGTCACTTTTTACATATAAATGTATTAAAAAGAACAAATATTGATTCAACTCTAGTGACCTTAGTTAACACATCGCCTGTAAGAGCAAATGCTGCCAGCATTCTAGAATGCCTCAGTTTACCATTACGCTGCCTCCCTTTTCCCAGTTCACAGTGCTTCATCCTTTGGGGCTGCTGGGTTAACTCCAGTGTGAAAGCACCGTCTTCCACTGCTCCTGCTCCTGCTCCTGCTCCTCCTCTCCTCTCCTCTCCTCTCCTCTCCTCTCCTCCCGCTGGGTTCCGGGGTGTAAGGATGTCAATATTTGGCATGAAAGCATATCATTGGCTAATTTTTAAACTCTGCATTCATGATCTACTTCTCTCTCTTTCTCTGATTTCTGCTAATTTTAGGACACTAGACTCAACTTTATCTATAGTTATTTCATGAATCTTCCTACCATTACACCATCTCTCCCTTTTATACCCTGGATTTCTAAGGTATATTTCTTAACTTTTTTCCTATGGCACAAACTGAAAAACAAACGAGATAGGCGGTGTCCTGATGCTGCGCTTCTTCCCCGTACTACTGGTATGACCTTTCATTACCGCCACCCCACCCGGTATGACCTCTCATTACCGCCACCCCACCTGGTATGACCTCTCACTACCCCACCCCACCTGGTATGACCTCTCATTACTGCCACCCCACCTGGTATGACCTCTCATTACTGCCACCCCACCTGGTATGACCTCTCATTACCGCCACCCTACCTGGTATGACCTCTCATTACCGCCACCCCACCTGGTATGACCTCTCACTACCCCACCCCACGTGGTATGACCTCTCACTACCCCACCCCACCTGGTATGACCTTTCATTACCACCACCCCACCTGGTATGACCTCTCATTACCGCCACCCCACCTGGTATGACCTCTCACTACCCCACCCCACCTGGTATGACCTCTCATTACCGCCACCCCACCTGGTATGACCTCTCATTACCGCCACCCCACCTGGTATGACCTCTCGTTACCGCCACCCCACCTGGTATGACCTCTCACTACCCCACCCCACCTGGTATGACCTCTCATTACCGCCACCCCACCTGGTATGACTGCTCATTAGCGCCACTCCCTGCCCCCGTTTGACCTCTCTTTAGTGCCACCCCATCTGGTATGACCAGATGTGACCTCTCATTAACGCCATCCACCTCCCCTTCCTCTTTTACCTCTGTCCCTCAATTACCCAGTCTTTCTTATCATCACAAAGGATTTAAAACAGATTTGTTTTCACGAGGCCCAACAGCTTTTTTGTCAGTTGTCTCCAAACTTTGGTTAAGGTCACATTTTGCTCTTCCTAAACACATCTAAGCGTTTGATGTCTAAGCATTTGAACAGGACATTTTCATCCATAGTGCATTCTTCATAAATAGTAGAGAACAAATAACCATTTCCCTCACCCTGTCTCTCTTCTGTGTTGATTCTATGGTTCTGAGGACTCAAGAGCATTTTCCTCAGAGACCTCCTACCACAGAGCACAGCTATCCATGACAGCAAGCAACGCCAGAGCAGAAGACTGTTGTAAAGCTGACTTCCAGAAAACAAAGCAAATCTCATTCTCCTGCCATATTTTCTATTTTCATGTTCTTTATATGTGTTTAATTTATCATTTTGTGGATTACTCAAATAATACATGAATATAATTTTATTGTTAAAAAAAAATCAAGTAATGAAGATTCTCTTTTACTCCGCTACCCAGCCCTTCAATGGGTGATATCCACCCACTGAAACTGATTCTAGAAGGAAAACCCCCATAGGTTTAATTCTCTCTCTGTGGGGTATATGTGTGTGTATGCGCGTGTGTGTGTGTTTGATGCATGATCATGGTTATGGCTTGGATTTGTATGTCCCAGGTGATTTTAGATTGTCCTGAAAAGGCTTCGTGCCTATTTTAATCATTCTGGAATTTAAATCTTTTCTTTTATGGATGGAAAGTCAATAGAAGTTTTTATTCCATTTACACAGTTTCTGTTTTATATCAATTTCTGGTGTACTTGTGTGTGTGTGAATGTGACTGTGTGTGTGAATGTGACTGTGTGTGTGCACACATGCACCTATTACCATATTGTGTCTGCCTATTTTAAATAATAGGGCAGTGAAATATTCGATACCTTTTTCTTTAGACACAGAGGCAGAAATTCAAAGTCAGTGAATGTGGATGTTTGTGTACCACCCATCAAACATCCATCCAGTTTTTCCATGGTTGCATAGCAGCAAACTGCCAGTCAGTAGTTCGATTTTGGCAGTCACCATCCTTGTAGAACAATATCTCTGCTGGTACCTGAGTATTTTGTTTTTCCCTTTTTAATTGCATTTAATTAGATGAAAAATGTAAATGCTGAATGTATTTATGACAAGGCTGTAAATCAGCACACTGAAAACAAGAACTATAGTCAAATGCTTAAGAGACTTAATGCCATTTGGTTTTTGGTTCAGTTTTGAAGAAAAAGCACAGACCAGGCATTAATTGAAAGAAATATGTTGCCAAAGAGGATGTAATGATGGACTTTTAATACCTTTTTGCCTGTCTCAGAATAGGAAGTGCCTATAGCATTTTATTCTTTAACTTAAGATTTTTGCAGATTTGGTATCTGGATTGTTTTTAGGACTGCATTACAGCAGTATAATATAATGGCTAGTAGCATATTTTCTGGAGTCAGACACAGGTTGCTCCAACTCTTGGGCAAGTTCTTAATCTTCTCTGGGCATGGATTTATTTCTGATGTCTACCTCAGAGAATTGTTGTAAAGATTAAATGAGATATGCCTTCAGCACAGTGCCTAGCCTATGGTAAGGGTCCAAAACTGTTAGCCATCAGTGTTATTACCATTGTCCTCATCTTCATCATCATGACTATGGTATGTGTATGGAAAGGGGAAACTACCTAAACTGATGCTTTACTTGTGTGTGGCTATGATACAGCTCAAAACTTCTCTAACTAATAAGGCACGAGGGCCTATTGGGAAAAGGCTACCAGCCTTTGACTTGTATTTCAAATAAGGTATTTTTGCTTCTCATTTTATTTCTTCTACATATGTCCATATTTTTTTAACCTTCCTCTTCACACTTGATTTTTAGCATTTCCTTTTTCTCCCTAAACTTTGTATGGAGAAAAAGAGGCAATGAGATGCTATTTTTGCAACATTAGCTGAACCTGGGATATGCGTAGTCATGTTTATTTCTGCATCCAGAGATCACACACACCTAACTCAACTGTGTAAAATATATTCGGAAGAAATTCAGTCAAATTAAAAGCATGATATAAGCATGCTTATAGAGTCAAAAGAAGAAAATGTTTTATCTTGATTATGGTCAAAAGAGAGAAAATAAAGGTCTTTTAAAAAAGAATTTATACTAGTTAATTAAGCAAATCTGCATGGGCATGTCTGAATAGCCATTGATGCTGCACTTTTTCCCATAAGATTGATACTTTAAAATAATACCCGAAATGCTAATTATTCTGTGGTTTTCTTAGAAATTTTGCATATTATGACTGATGGAATAAGGGGTTTCACATTTATTAAACAGAATAGATGCAAACTGAAAGGATATGTATACACCTAAGTGAGTACTTTCTTTTCAAACTGGTCATGTAGGCAAATAATGATTTCACTGACTGAGAGATATTCCAGTCTTTTGAATGGATCCTTAGCAATAACGAATATTGATTCTTTGAGGGTGGATTTGGTTTTTCAGAAATTTCCACTCAGAACCAACTCTTGTGAATGAGATGAATAACAAATCTAAGTAATATTTTGGGTGCAAATTGAGATGTTATATAAAACAATATGGCTGTTTTCCTGATCTGGAAAGGTTTCTTGTGTGGACCGTTTTCTTTTTTAACAGATTTCTAAAAAGTACTGAAAATGGCAACAGCCTTGCAAGGACAGTTTAGCCTCTAAAAGCAGTTCCTTTGAAGAGAAAATACTCAATTTGATGTATACATTCTGTTCTGTTTAAAACTCAGTTTTGTATTTTTCTCATTGTACTTAATGTAAAATGTATCCTGTTAACAGTGAGTACTTTAATTGGTTTGGGAATTTGTTTTTATTGAGAATATATAGTGAAAATAACTGTGAACACAGTGTTCACCAGGGGTTGTTAGCATTTAATGTTATGATTATTCAGATTTCTCTATTTGAATTTTTTAATGAATGAAGATTTTTCAAAGTTAATTATTTATATAATTCCTGATTAATAATTGACAGATCCTAATTTGGGGCCACATGTAAAATATATGAAAGCTCACATAACGTGGCAATTTTTTACTCTGAGAGACTGCAGCAGTTCCCATCTCCCCTTAACCTATTGCCACCAACACCATTGATTTGTTTTCCAGCGATGGCAAGCCGGCAGGTGGATATTGCAACTCAGGGCTGGTTCATTGGTCTAATGTGTGCTGTTGCTCTCCTTATCTTAATTTTGCTGATTGTTTGCTTCATCAGAAGAAACAAGGGTGGTAAATATCCAGGTAAGAAAGAAAGATTAAAATTGCTTTATAATGCTACATAATAATCCATTAAACTAAAAAAATCATGGGGGAAATCATGTAGATTGTAATATTTTGTCTTCCCAGAGCCATGAGTTTGGACTTTCTCTTCAAATGACTTTTGATCCCTTTTTATATAATGGCAATCTAAACATTGTCAATGATCATAAGGCATTTGGAGGAGTAAATCAATCAGTTCTCTGAAAACATTAGTGAGCCTACTTTCTTAGACTCCACATAAGTTATGGATGCTGAAGTAACACCTAAAACCAACTGGCAAGGAGAGAGTTGCAGGGAAGGTTCATGGAGTTTTTCAAAGGAAGTAATGCATGAACTAAGTCTTCATATTGTGATGTGTAACATTGCTTTCCCTATAAGGTAATGGTTTATTCAATTTAGTGGGCCCATTAAATTTATATTTTCTTTACCTGACCATTTTCCCTTCAGTGACAAGAAAAAAAAAATCTGTGAGAGAATACTCCTACAAAAACAATTTGCAACCATTAATATAGTTAACAAATAGATTGGTAAAATAGGGGGAAATCTTAGAAACTTAACAATTATTTATCAGGTGAGAAACTAGTCAACTTTATATGTTAAAAAATGTACATTCTATTGGGTTGCCTCAAAAATAACTAAAATACCAAAATATATGCATGGCCACCATATATATGGTTATACAACATCTACTTGTGTATGGAATTATTTTTCACTGCTGTATATCTCAAAGAATGCTCTCATGGACTTTGAATAAGAAAGAACAGGATCAACAGATAATAATACCATTTTGGCATTTTTTAGTTAAAGAAAAGGAAGATGCCCATGCTGACCCTGAAATCCAGCCTATGAAGGAAGATGATGGGACATTTGGAGAATACAGGTGAGCCCCTGCTTCTCTGCTCTTCATCTTCTCTGCCCACATGAACACAGTCCCGAGAATAGAACTCAGCCAGAATATGCTCTGCCTGGCATCTCATATTTTCCTCAAATAGAAGTTTAGGGATACTTCCATGTATCAGTGTTTACATGTCCCTCATGGTCAAACATTTTCATTTTTCATTGAAAAACTAAATTTTGATTTTAGTCATAATTTTGGAGATGGAATGTCTCCCACTTTGTCATATTTTCCATGGGACCATGCTGTATTGATCAATCTAGCAAAGCCAATATGCTACTATGAGCATTAAAACAACAAAAAAGACCCTCCAATGCCTGCATTGTAAAGAAAACTATACTTGTTATCTTCTAAACATGCTGTAATAAAACCAGTGTAAACACACTTTTTCATCTAGAATTTGAAACTAGTTTTCCTAAACAATACCCATACCCTTGCCCTTTAATCATGAAATGGTGACTAGATTGTTTCACAAGCTGTTACTTATTAAGAAATGTCATAGCCCTCTAGGCAATGTGTTACTCACAGAACTTTGATAATACATTCTTGGCTTGACTCCATCATTAAGGGAAAATGTTAATATAACCTATGTGCTAAATTTTTAAAAAATCTTCTCTTTAAACAAAGATAAATCTTTTCAAGAGAAGGAAAAGATTACTTTAGATTTGTTTAAATTAAACAGAAACAAAGTACGTATTTATTTAAATAAAATGTGGGCATTCTGTTATTCTAAAAGTATACCTTTTTAAAATACCTTTTGTACCTTGTTTTTTTCTTTTTAGAAGCCCCTTGCTTATATAAAATACCTTTTAAATATGCATTAAGCCCATTTTGAGACATTGTTTGCAAGATGAAGAGGCTTTTAGGTGAAATAAAATATTTCATTATTGGGATTACCAGGCAACATTTGTAGAGAAGATATTTATGTTAAGTTTTACCTGTCTCTAGAGCTCATTTTTGGTTTTTCCATGTCACTATCATGTCAATATCATAGAATTTCATGTGACATAATCCTAAGGATAAAAAATGTAGAACTGATTGAGAAAAAGACATATATTTTCAATAAAATCATTTTCATATCATTTTCTAGGCAGATACCTGTGTTTTTCCTTTATTATCTCAGCCCCTAAGTTTTTATATTCTGATCTCTTAAAGAGAGATAACTATGGTTTCAAAAAGTTCTCAGAATTTCTGTATCTCATGGTACAGAAAAATGCATAGTGAGGGTTGTCTTGATGTCAGAAGTTGGTTCTGGAGCTGAAGGTGTATGAAAACCTCATGCAGCGTCCACACCCAGTTCACCCAAGAGGGTTTTGTAACACATTAGAGCAGCCTACAGAAGCCCATAGCCTAGGGCATCTGGATGAGTAGAACTTTGCTGAAATAATTCACCCTTCTACATGTTTCTCCTGTAAAGCAGGTAAGCTTACAATTACTAAATAACTTCTTATTTCTAAGAGTTCTTGTGGCTGTAATTACATACAGGATATGCATAGCACTCCCTTATGTATTGTGATGAAGCAAAATCTTTAATGTGGCCCTGAAAAAAAATGTATTTGCATGAATTGGAAATAAAGCATTGTCCTTCATACATTCTCCACATGGTGATGGGTTCCTGTTCTACATTATCATGCCTCAGTGAATCTAGCAATGTACTGCTCACCACCTGGGTCTCAAACATCAGCTTGCTCTTACAGCGATGTGAAACCATGATCTGAGGTCATGTGACTTTCCCAGATAACTGCTGCCTACTCCATTAAAACTTGACTAAAATCAAGGTTGATATTTGGGTGATGGTATACTGGAAGCCCAAACCCCACCACTATACAATGTGTCCACGTAACAAACTTGCACATGTACCCCCTGGATCTGTTTTAAAAAATGGAGGTTGAGTTTTATGAACTAGCTTGGAATCAAAAGACTGTTAGTTTTACTTTCAACTCAGCCATTGCCTGTGATTCATAGTTCTATGATTTCTGTTTTCTTCTATGAGCCATCTACTAACAACTTTAATAGAATTTTGTGTCTGGAGCAGTACGTGGCAAGTATTTGGTTACTGGCCTCATAAGCACTGTGTTTACATCTATTTGGTCATATTTCTTTGTCTTAGTGTTAATTTATATGTGCTATGTTGGTAAAGTGTTTTCAAATAGCTGTCTTTAGGCCTTAGTTTCTCAGGAAAGAAAGACTTTTCATTTGGGCTTATTGAGTGCAAACCCAATTGACACGAAGACAAAAACACTTGTACACTTGTCATACATGTAATGACATAAATTTGGGAGGTGCTAAGGGAAATAAGGTTCTGATGGGTGTCTTCAACTTGAAACATAACTCAATGATGTAATTTTTTCAATGAAACTAAAAGTTCATAAGGACAATCCCACAAGCAAAATCACTTCCCCAAAATTCCAACCACATTTTTTACTTTGATTTACAAAGATAGGGCTTTGTCCTTTGATTTCCTGACACTACCTCAGAATGTTTTCCCTTTGGTTTATTTTCTATTTGAAGAAATCCAAAAAATGTTTATTATCTTAGAGGCTGTAATTAATGAAAACAGTTCCAACTGTTTATTAACAGAATCTTTTATTTTTAATACATTTAAGTGTCATTCACTTCCTGAGATCACCAGGGTCCTGTCTCTGCTTTGCACTTTCTGGAAGTTTTGAGCTCTGTATTATTTATTGATTCTTATTCTCTTTCATTCCAAAAATAAATTATTATGCTGACCAGACACATACAAAATTAGGACTATTGCCTAGGTGTAAATTAATTCCATTTCTGATTTGCTCATTCTCCAGTTTGATGATGAAACCGTTTCTACATGGCTGGCTCTAAGCCAGATGATATTTCATAGTGCAAAGAGGGATAGAACCTCACTGGTGGCCAAATGTGATTATATGCTATAACCCTGTGCCCTTACTCTGACACCCACCCCCAAGCAGTTACCCTCTGTTGGAAGCCTGCAGCTTTCTTTGTTTGTTTCTTTAATTATACAGACAGTAGGATCTGCATCCTTACTAGCATATAGAAAAATCAGAGAAACAATGCAACCAAGAGTGTAAGTATTTTTTTATTCTTTAGATCCATTTTCCTTAAAACCAGAATAAACCTAGGTCATAAACCATATGCCCATGTTACTTGAACTCATAACTTACTACATAATTGGTGGCTCTTGCCACATGAATCTTGTCATTCATGTGAACATGGGCTTGTGGCAAGCATGCTAACCCATGCTCATAAGACTTGAATGATGCCAAGATGTGTCACATTCGTTATATACATTAGAGTTATTTTGCTCTCAAATGTGAACTGGCTTGTGAGTAAAATAATAATGGACTTTTAGCGAGTGGGTAGGAAAGAGTATTTGGGTCATGAATGTTACTTGAGCTGCAATGTGGTTTGGCCATGGGAGGGTGGTAACAACAGGAAAATCAGACAGAATTATCACAGATTTACCTGCTGTTGCCGAATTTTACTCAGTAGGATTTAACAGATGTGCACACTTCTGAACAAAGTGCTATTGAAAAACAATTTGAACTCCCTAAAAATTTATTCTTAGGGAAAGAGAAAGGAAAGGATATATTCCAATGATTTGTCTGCCATCATAAAACTAAGAGGGAATGAAATGTTTTATGTTAGAATTTTTTTAAAATTTTTCTAAAATGCCCACTGTCTCCTCTATTATTTTACAGTGAACTCATTCTGCCAGTATTTATGAGTGCCTACTGTATGCCAGGCCTTGGGAATATACAAACCAATAGAATTTGGTCCCACACAGGGAGTTTATAGCCTAGTGATGGATGCAGGGAAGTAAAAGAACAATGACCAGAGTGTGAAAAGTGCTATGAAAGAGATATAACTAAGGTACCAAGGGAACAGAAGCAGGAAGTTAAAGCCAGGTGGGCAGCATAGGAGGAGGATGGTACAGGGAGTCTTCCCAGGGGAAGTCATGCAGTTTTAGCATTGTGATAGGAACATTTCTTTCCACTGCACAATGATCCTGATTCATGAATCTAAGTATCAAGAATATACTTGATATTGTATCAATACTTGTATACTGGATACTTTGTAGGTGCATATATATATATGCCAGCACTGTGAATATGATTTATATAATATGTATATATTTTATTTTGAAATCCATTCAACCTTTGACATCCAAAACTAATAATTAATGTCTGATACACACCATCCTTAAACTTTCTCATTAAAATGTGAATGAATTTTTACCTGTTTTGTAAAGCTTTGAATACTACTGCTGCCTACTCCATTAAAACTTGATTAAAATCAAGGTCTGCTATGTGTGTGTGTGTGTGTGTGTGTGTGTGTGTGTATATATATATATATATGACTTTTAAATCATCTTCTATGACTTCTTGATTCATATCATTTGGGAAACTCTCCTTTCATATTTAAACTTGACATGGCAACTTCACTGAATACAATGTCAAAAAGTTATTTACTATTTCATTACAAAATTCATCTTGGAATTGAAAAAGGCAAGCCCTCATACTGTGCTTCTCATAGAGTCATAACCACTCACTACACCTGGAAAGTTCCGCGTGTGTGTTGCACAAGGTATTTCTTAGGAAAAAAAAAATCTCTCTGAAGTAGGGACCTGGAGTGGAGAGAAGAGATGTGATGGGAGATGGAAATGTATGCTTGTTGAACACAAACCCAGCACTGTGTGTATGACTTATATAATTTTTTCTCATTTAACCGGATTCTAATTATTGAAGTATATGATATTATATCACACCACTTATTAAAGACTGGTCTTCAAAAGATCTCACTGCCTTTGAATGGCTTTTCCTGGAAAGACTCTGTTGGAGGAGGGAGAATCCCACTTCCTTCTCTTCTTTCAAGCACAGCCCGTGTTGCTGTTGATTCTCTCCTCCACCACAGCCGTTAAGCTGGCATGAATGGATGTTTTGGGGGAGCCCCTTCTTGGCTGGTCATTAATGATAACTGTTATGATTTTGTATGTAAAAACCCACATGAATCAACAAGCAAATATTATAATAAGAGAGTTTAGTAATGTTGCTCGACACAAAATTAACATAAAAGTCTTATATTTCTATGTATCAGCAAGCAATTGGAAAATAAGACTTTAAAACTTATTCTAGTTATGATCGCATAAAAATATGACATAGGAATAAAGCTAACAAAAAGATCTTCCACCAGTTTCAAGACCCTATATTCCATTCCATTGGTCAATCTGTCTATCTCTGCACCAAGACTATACTGTCTTAATAATATAGGTTTTAATAAGTCTTGATATCTGCTAGGTCCAGTTCTCTAACTTTAGTTGTCTTCTTCAAGAACCTTTTAAATATTCTTAGCCCTTTTCATTTATTTGTACATCATAGAATCAGCCTGCCAAGATCCACATAAAAACCTGCTGAGCTGTTACTGGAAATAAATTGCAGCTAAAGGGCAATATGGGGAAGGTTAACATATTTACTATATTTGAGTCTTCTATCCATGGATGTAGAACATTCCTCCATTCATTCAGATCTTCTTTAATAACTCTGAAAGTTTTATTTTCTTCGGAGGTCTTACACATATTTTTGTTGGATTTGTCTTTATATACTTCATGTTTATGGTCTCATAAATGGAATAATATTTTAAATTTTATTTCCTAATTGTTTGCAAGAACATAAGTAGAATTGGCTTTTATGCTAATCTTGTATCAAGCAACATTATTAAAATCTCTTTATATTCTAACATTTACCTGTAGATTCTTCTGGATTTTTTATATGCACAATCATATCAGTTATGAATAACGATAGCTTCCTTTCATCTATTTCTTTTTCTTATCAAGTTGCTTAGGACTTTTAATTCAGTTTTGATTAGAAGTGGTGATAGCAGCCATCATTATTATTATTTCTGATTTCAAACAAAGTTTTCAGTGTTCACCATTAAGGATGATGTTTACTTTAGGTTTCTTGTTGCTACCCTTAATCAGGTTAATGAAGATACATTCTATTCCTAATGTTAGGAATAAAAATACATTCTATTCCTAATGTTTTTATCATGAATGGGTGTTGAGTTTTTTCATATACCTCTTTCTAAATTTACTGAGATTATCATATTTTTATTTTGTTCTGCTAAAATGATGAATTATATGAATTGATGTTTTAATGCTAAAATAAGCCTGCATTCTTGGAATAAACCCAACCTGGATATGAAATATTATCTTTTTCATAGATTGCTAAATTTGGTTTGGTCATGGTTTGTTTGGGGTTTTTTCATCTATGTTCATGAATGAGATTAGCCTGTAGTTTGACTTTCTTAAAGCGTTCTTATTGGTTTTAGATATCAATGTTATACTAGCCTCAAAAAATGATTAAAGGAGTGGTTCTCATGACATATTCAAACTTTAATATCTCAAAATGGAACCATTGATTTTCCCCTCCCAACATGCTCTACTCCATAGTAACAGTACTTCCAAGCTTCCTGTTGCTCAAACCAAAAATCCTGGCACCATCTTTTTCTCTGTTATTCCATATCTAACCTATCAGAAAATCCTGTTGGCTCTACCTTCAAAATATGTTCATAATCTGAGCATTTTATACCACCTCCAGTGTTCCACTCTGGTCCAAGTCACAGTCATCTCACTCCTGGATTATTGTAATATTCTCCCCTGACTCTATAGAGCAGAGGTTTGTCAACTAAATATTTTAGACTTTACAGGCCACGCGGTCTCTGCTGCAACTCTGCAATTCTGCTATTGTAGCACTAAAGCAGCCATAGACATTATGTGATAAATGGGCGTGGCCTAATTTTACTGTAGTTTACCAACCCCAGCCCTCTAAGGTAGGCTATTCTCAACACTGATGGCAGAGTAGTGCTTTTAAAATATAAGTCACAGCATGTCACTTATTCTTTGAAAACCCTCCCAGGGCTTCCTTTCTCACTCAGAGTTAAAGGCAGCATCCTTACAATGTTCCACAAGCCCTGATTTAGCCGTGCCACTCCCCTTACTTAACTCCTACTTCTCTCTCTCTCTCTCTCTCCCTCCCCCCAGCCACACCAAGCTCCTTAGTGTTCCTAGAACCTGCCAGGCTTCCCCTCACCCCAAGACATTTATACTGCTTGTTACTCCTGCAGGAACTGCTCTCCCTCCAACTATTCACCTTGCTAACTCAACTCTTTTAAAGTTGTTGACCAGATATTACTGCTTGATGAGGTCTTCCTGGACACCTTATTAAATGCCAGCTCTCCATCCCTTCTCCAACACCTTCTGCAGTCTTTACTCAGCTCTATACTTTGCATAGTGCTAATCCTCTTCTGACATAATATATATGTAATTTTTTTTATTATGTTGATTGTTAATTGTATTTTCTTCCACTAGAAATAAAGCCAGTGAGGTGAGGGTTTTAGTCTGTTTTGTTTGCTGCTATATTCCCAGTGCCGAGAACAATCTATCTTAGAGTAGTCACTCAATAAACATTTATTGGATGAAGGCATGGGTGAATAGATGGCTAGACCAAAGAAATGCCACAGATGACAAATTTCCAGCAGTGTATTCCTTGGGACACTAGTTCTACAGAGCAGAATAAGACTAGTCATTGGAATCCAGGTGACAAATTCTGCCTGTTATTGAACTCTTCAGCTGAATTAACTGTCACACTGAAACATGAACTATATTTCACAAGAAGGATTTAATAATTAAACCCCAGAGATGTTGTGTAGGCTATTTTCATAACAGGTTAGACACTCAATGCTATGTCCTCTGAAATGCTCACAAACACAGACCACCCCAAGATGATACCTCTCCAGTTGTTTATTAGCAGTGGTGAAAATATAGTTTATTCAGTTTGCAATAAGAAATTGTGTATTACTGAAACAGGTTGTTTTCAGTGGCATATGCCAGTGTCATATTATGCTAGCATTATTTCCCAGTCTTGAGATTTTCTTCTTGGAGAAAAATTGAAATCCCTAGTAAAAGTTATTGTCAAAAGAGCCAGGATACTTGTGCATCTTGAAATGTTTGTATCTTGGCTTGAAAAAAAAAGTCACTGTCTGAAACAGAGGGAGCAGTAAAGTCTTAGCACAAATTGCTAGATTAAATACTGCAGCCAGTGATACCTTTTGTATGTTAAGGCTTTTTCATTTTTACATTAGTAAAAATGTATATGTTTCCTATTTTGCCTTGCATTTTTGTTCTTTGAAAGAAAACAAAATGTTAGATCCTGTCATTGCCTTTTTCTATTTTTTTCCCAAATGTTACCTATTAAAAAATAGGTCAATATGCATAACTAGTTATTTGACCGTATGGGTGAACATTCAAAAACATAATGATTACTCTTTGTCTTCCAGAAATTGTGCTTATGGGTTCAACAGAGAAATAAGCAAAAATTATAATAATGGGATCTTGTGAAGTCGTATTAAAGTACACTCCTCAGATTCCCATCCAGTATAGTCAGGCTGCATAACACACAAGGAAGAAGGGAGCTGGGGGGTTAACATGAGTGTAGGAAGCATTTGCTATTACATGTTTGGAGTCATTCACATTCTTTAGAATATATTGGCATGCCATTCATAGTACAAATGTAGAGCTTTTAAGTTAAAGTGCGTCTCTTTCCAGATTAATAAATCTTTACTCATTAACTAAAATTTTTACCAAAAAAACAAAAAAATACTGTGTACTATCAGTATAAGGATTTTGCTTTTCTTCTTAGGCTGTTTTCATTTGTTTCTTCTGCATCCTTTTAATGGAATTTGTAGGTCTCTTGAAAGGTAAGGTTGAAGTTTACAGTCTGGCCTGCATTGATAACAAAATTATTTGAAATGCAGGATTTTGCTTCTCCTTCTGGCTCAGAAAAAAAAAATCCACATTTCACACTTAACCAAAATCATGCTCCATTCACAACCAAGGAATCAGAGATACTATGCAGTTTAACATACTAACTTCTTTACTTGCCATAAGCTTTTGCCTTTTTGAATTCAAAATAGTGATGATTTTTCTACTTTTCTGAATTCTTTCTTATTTAATGCTTGTGATTATTTCTGGATTGCTTTCAACTCAGGAATCAGAATTTGTCATTGAAATTAACATACACTATTGGGAGCCATCCACTCTACTGAAGACTTCATGATTCAACCATTTCTGCTCCTGATTTCCATTCCAACTCATCCTCGTCATTGGAGTCAACCTGAAAATTAGATTTGGCCAGAGAAGCCCAGGACTCCAAATGCTTTCTCATAATTTGTATGCATGGTCTTTAAAAACAGAAAATGTTACCTAAATGCCAATCTTGACAAAAATGTTTTCCCTTTCTTCCAGTGACGCAGAAGACCACAAGCCTTTGAAAAAAGGAAGTCGAACTCCTTCAGACAGGACTGTGAAAAAAGAAGATAGTGACGATAGCCTAGTTGACTATGGAGAAGGGGTTAATGGCCAGTTCAATGAGGATGGCTCCTTTATTGGACAATACAGTGGTAAGAAAGAGAAAGAGCCGGCTGAAGGAAACGAAAGCTCAGAGGCACCTTCTCCTGTCAACGCCATGAATTCCTTTGTTTAATTTTTAAGCTCTTTGCCAATATTCCATTTCTCTAGAATGTTTATCCTAAGCACTTGTTTGTCAGCCCTCTCATACTATGAACATATGGGTAGAGAGTATATTTTCTGCTGTATGTTAATATTATGAGAATAGTTACAGCAAAAACATAACTCAGTCAAATGATATGTTAATGTGAACTGGAATGCAAAGTGCATACTTTTTCGTTCAAAATGGGTATTCTTGATTTCCTCAGAACTGATAAAAAATAATGCAACATCACCAACAGATCCTGTTATTTCCTCTGCAGGATACAGTTCAATATGATGCATGAAAAATGCTCCACATTTAAAGGACATACCCGTGTATGTTATGAAAACATGGTTTGATACTTTGTTTATACTACCCTCAGCTGAACCCCTATATATGAATTCCGTTTTCATTGTCAAGAGTGTTACTGTAGTATTCTCTAGAACTTCAATGTCTTTGTGGACATTGTTGTGAAATTGGTGACTATGTATAGCTGTCGTTAGTCTTTTTGGGAGACTGTTAGGAACAGTTTGTACAGTATATACTTGCTAAATGAGTTCATTATGACAGTCACATTGCTGATGCTTACTGAGAACTATTACCTACTCTTGGCTCCTGTTACTCCGTAGGCTTCTTAATCTTCCAGGCATTACAGCAGCACAGTGTTCTACTTTTTACATCATTTCTATGTTCGGTTGTTTTTAGGCATAAACAATGTGTATT
This sequence comes from Pan paniscus, assembly GCF_029289425.2. Classification (NCBI taxonomy): domain Eukaryota; kingdom Metazoa; phylum Chordata; class Mammalia; order Primates; family Hominidae; genus Pan; species Pan paniscus. The sequence continues at coordinate 144,995,095 of NC_073255.2, read as the reverse complement.
GCAGTGCATTTCGGCATTTGTGCCATACTGAAAGAATCAAAAACAAATCATCCAAATTAAATTTCAAACATTATTTCAGAGAACACAGGGCAAGACACATACAGTGCCTTCAGATATTAAGCATTCCACAACATCGTTCATTCTGTATCAGCTGGTCCAGTCCATTCTGGGTCCTAGATTACTGTCATTGTCTAAAAGTAACTTTTAAAAAGCAGAGTTCATGAAAACTGCAATGCTGGGAAAAGAAGGAAACATGAAAATAAAAATAAGACAGTTTATTTGAAATAGCATTTCCTCATAAGCATAAAAAGAAAATCTTTGTTGCCAACTGAAGCACATGATGATTTTGTGGTCCTTTATGGTTTCTATTACATTCAGTAAGAAAGATGTCAACATGCTAGAAAATTAATTTTAAAACTAAGTTATTCCAACACTAAAAGCATACAACAGCATGCCAACAGTAATATATTATTCTCCAAGACTTTACCTATGTAAGTGTTCAAAACTCTGCAGCATTAAACAACGTGTATGCAAATTGTTATGGATACATTTCAGAATCTAAGAAATCAGGCAAGTGCTTAAAAGGCCAACGGTCCAAGGGATTACATCGGCAGTTTAAAAAGTAAATATATATTCTATCGTATTCATAAACAATATCTATCAAATGGGTTACCTCCAAATATGAAAATCTATAACAACCTATGGTTGAAGGAATGCTCAGTTTCATTTGCCAATAAATTGGTTTCTCATAACTTGCATCAAGTTTAATTTTAAGTAAAGCTTTTTATATGTAGATATTTTGTTGAATTTGTAAATACACTTAAAATGTAGATGCTATATGCTTATAGGTGTTACATACAAATAAACATGCAATGTTTATGTTGTACTGTATAAGAGGTAAGCCAATTAATGCAGTGAATGGGATTGGAAAGCATCTACTTAAATATCTATTGGGTTCCCCCCTCCCCCCGCCTTTTTTGCTGTGAAACTGAAATAGTGAACTTTTCTACGTATTGACAGCAGATTTTTCGATGAAATCTTCAGAGCTTTGCCTATGGGGCACAGTAGGCCTAGTAACCTGGCATGTTTGATATATGTAGGTAAAGCATAATTTAAAGTAATCCCAGGTAAAGATGGCCCTAAATACTTTCATGTCTCTATATTCATTTTTCACAGATCCACCTGTCTCTTGAAAATATAAAAAGACAAAACAGGTTTGCCTTGGCATCAGAGAGCACAAAGATTAAAAGTTACTTTAAATTTGCCAATATTTTGGGAGAACAATAAAACTACATTTTTTCCTCTTCCATACTGGTAGATGCGAAATTTATCTGTGCATGAAAGGGTCACTTCTGTAATAGTGCAACAGATTTGGTATTAAAAATTAAATGTGGTTTTAAAAGTTCCTCTCTCTTTTGTAATTTACGTTCCCAATTGAGTGTGAATGTCCAAGTAATGGTGTATGTAATGGTACAGGCAAATGTGACTGGATTTCCCTCAAAAAAGTAACTATTAAACAGTCTTGATCTCTTTGTGACTTTTAACTTTTTCAAACATATATTGCCTAATGTTTTAAAATGGTGAAAAATTTTATTTTTTACTTTCAAAAGGCTGTTCTATGCAGAGAAAATTAAAACAAAATATAAAACAGATCTAATAGGACATATCAAAAACATTTGAATGAAAAACAGGACTAGATATTCCCAGCCTTTTGAGAAAAGTTCAAGAAATCAGGTGGTGCCTCCTTTCCCAAAGCCTGGTTCCTGGTGTCTGCCTGGGCCCGGCGCTTCTCTTCTGCTTGCCTGGACTCTGCCCTCCCGAATCACAGGCGACTTAGATTTCTTAACTCTCCGGTCTGAAGAGGGACACTACAGGTATCGAATGTATGTCACCCTCTCCCTTCTCTCCACCCTCATGCTTCTAATCTTCTCAAACCCTTTGGCAAACAGCCAAGCCCTGGCGTGTTCCCATGTTCCACCACCTGCCCCTTATTCTCCAGCCCCCTAGTCCCAGCATCACACTGACAAGACCTCCTGCTGGCTCAGAGCTGCCCTCCTCCATGGTGATTTGCATCACATGTTATATAAGTGAAGCTTAAAGTGCTATGTAGAGCTTGGTGTTTCCACCTGGAGGGCATGTCTGTCACTCACTTCAGAACAGCACTTCAGGGCCTCTCCTCCCCTCTACAACGTCCGCCAAATTCACAATCCATAGCTTTGTCCTCATCATCAGTCCTGGGGCTCTTTAGCAAAAAGGGTCTGGAGAAATGCAATCTTGACCCCAAAAAGCATTGGTCCATTGATGGTATGAACTTTCTTGTTCAGATGGCTTACAACAGGCCTGGTTTACCTCTAATGGTTGATTTTGTTTTGTTTTGAGACAGAGTCTCATTCTCTCACCCAGGCTGGAGAGCAGAGGCACTCACTGCAGCCTCTGCCTCCTGGGTTGGTTCAAGCAATTCTCGTGTCTCAGCCTCCCAAGTAACTGGGATTACAGGTGTGTGCCACCATGCCCGGCTAATTTTTGTATTTTTAGTAGAGACAGGGGTTTTGCCATGTTGGCCAGGCTGGTCTCAAACTCTTGACCTCAAGTGACCTACCTGCCTTGGCCTCCCAAAGTGCTGGGATTAGAGGCATGAACCACCACGCCCCACAATTTTGGAAAAGGCTTATGGAGGCAAGGGAAAAGAATATGAAGAATTCTTACCCAAATTAAGCAAATCCCTCCCGCTCAGGAAATTTTCCTACAGATTACCACCAGAGGGCTCCCCTGCTCTATGCAGTGTGAGAGAAACCTGCTTGCAGGAAAAAGTGGCCTCTGGACACAGTGCAAACCAGTTTTGATAATCAGCTTGTGATCTGATCATGCAAAAAATGATTGCCTGCTGCAACAGGGGAAAATGGGATTTGCAGCTTCCTCTGACGAGTCCACAGCATTCAGGGAGCAAGTATGTGTCCCTGTGAGCCTTGTTAAGCTTCTTCCTCTTAATGATTGTGGCCGGGGAGGTTCGGTATTGGGAGAGGAAGGAGGAGTGTGCCTCCTGGGTCCTACTAAGCATCCCTATCACTGCTGCAAGTCAGTAGGGATGAGGAGAGGCACGTCATTAAAATGGCATCTCCCTCTTCTCCAGAGTATGCTATTTTATCTGCCAATGGTTTGATGTTTTGTGATGGTATAGCACCCCCCAAAAAAGCACAGTTTAAGCACAGCGCTTTTCACTAAAGAAAAAAAAAAAGCAAGAGAGGGAGAGAATACTACTTGAATATTTATACTAAATAAATAAATAGTTCCTAGGTGGAGGTGGAAAATTCACTGGACCGGAAAGAGATGGGGATTTGTCATAGCAACATAACCCCAATTACTTCAGGAAGCCCCCAAACCTGTGAAATTAACCTGTGCTCGCATCTGCGCTTGCTTACAGAAAGGAAGGCCAGATGCCAGTAACCATGAAGTAGCTCAGCAGTACTGCCCCGACCTGAATTCTTGCTTCATTACCATGCTAAGACCTCTGCCCAGGGGCCAGAAATGTACCTTGCTAGGCACAAAAAGTGCCAAGTACAAAAGACAAGACTGTGCACACTGTAGCGCCTCCTGGAAGAACCCACCTGTTTTCAGGAATCCCGCCCCAGTCTCCACCTACCTGCCCTAAGAGCTCTTAACATCCCCCTTTACCCGCCCCCCTCCTTCCCCCACCACCACCTCCCCCTCCCCCGTTGCAAGAAGGTGCTTTGAGTATGAGCTTCCCTTCTCCATTTCTTTATTAACAAAGTTTCTGCTCTGCTTTACCAAGCTTGGTTTGGTTCTATTGGCCGAAACGGCACCAGGCAGGAAAATGACCCCTTAGTGTCAACCAGCCTCCCTGGAGGGTGGGAACAGATTCAGATTCCAGCTCTGCCATCAACTAGCTGTGTGACAGTATATAAATGAACCCCCTAATCTCCCACCTCTCCAAGCCTCTGCTTTTTCGACTTGAAAATGACAGCAGATGTTTTCAAAGGTATCTTTCTGCTTAGATCTTATGGTTCTTAATAACAAACCCCCCCACACACACACACACAAATCTGAGCACCTTCTAGACCCAAGTATTTTGCTAATTTGGGAAGATACAAGATGAGCAAAACCAGATGTAGTTCCTGTTCTTATGTAGGCTGGAGGCTGGTGTGAGCAGACTGACATTGTCAAATACTCACCTAAGTGAATGTGTAATTCCAAACTGAGGTAAGAGCTATAAAGGGAAGGCACACCATTCCATAAGAGCAAATGATGGCAGAGCCCAGCCTGGTCAAGGTGGTCAGGAAGGCATTCTTCGGAAAAGAACTAGATTTGGGGGCATATTATAATTTCAGAATAATAAATGAGGAGTACGAAAACCTGAGACATTCAAGTGGAAATAACTAATAGGAATTGGATATTTGAGCTTACAGCTCCAAAGAAACTTCTGAGATGACAAGTAGCAATTTAAACAATGAGGCATGGATGAGATTGCCTAGGGAAAGAGTATAGGCAAGAAGGCTGAGGACTACAACTTACTCAGAAACTTCCAAATATAATAGACAGGAAGAGAAAGACATACCTCTAAAGGAGACCAGTAAACAGGAGCCCGAAGTCAGGAAGAAATCAAGAGAATGTGTTGTCCTGGAAGCCAGTGAAAGAGACCATTTCAAGACCAGAGAATGGTTGATAATGTCACATTATACTGAAAAATCAAGCAAAATGAGGACTGAAAACTATTTCTTGGATTTGAAGACATAAAGGTCATCTAAGACCTTAGTAAAAGTAACCACCTGGAGTGTAGTTCAGATTGGAATGAGATGAAGAGTGAATAGGTGAGGAAATGGGGACAAATTCTGCCATTACTCATATGGGCAACCCATCAGTCCTAGGTACAGTTCCTTGACATCTCTCCCTCCATGATTATGTAGTCTACACATCTCACTCTGCCCACAGCCTCTCCACTGCCCCTCCGATTTCCATCGACCCTTCACCTTACCCCTTTTCTCCATCCCTCCTCCAGCACAGATGTTATAGTCCATATGTGAAACACTCCTGCTTTACATTAAACTCCTTTGGCCTTCTGTCTTTTCTAAACACCCATAGAGAAATTGTGGGACTCAGGAGCAAGTCTACTGTCTGCTTTCTCCTGCCCGCCCCTAGGGGCTGAGAAGATCAGTGTCACTACAGTTTTATAAATATCTTCAAATGGTTCAACTCTCAACACTGCCTAGTAGACCTGCTATTTTTCTCAGGGGAACTTACATTCTCACACTCAACAATGACTATGTCAAATCTTCTTCACTCTCCTGAAGGATTCAACCCTGCCCTCTCTCTCCACTTACTCTCACAAATCACTTTCTTTTTTTTTTTTTTTTTTTTTTTGAGACAGATTGTCACTCTGTCACCCAGGCGGGAGTGTAGTGGTGTGATGTCAGCTCACTGCAACTTCTGCCTTCCAGGTTCAAGTGATTCTCCTGCCTCAGCCTCCCAAGTAGCTGGGATTACAAGTGTCCACCATCATGCCTGGCTAATAGTAGAGACGGGGTTTCCCCATGTTGGCCAGTCTGGGTCTTGAACTCCTGACCTCAAGTGATCCACCCGCCTTGGCCTCCCAAAGTGCTGGGATTATAGGTGTGAGGCACTGTGCCCAGCCTCACAAATCACTTTCTACAAAATGACCTTACATCATAATTCACTGAAAAGGGGGGTGGGAAGCATAGATGGGAATTTCCTCATCTTCCTGTTTGCCTCAATATTTTCTCATTCTCTACCTCTACCTCCTGTTAAGACAGAGGAGCCATCCTTCCTCCTAACGAGGGCCAGTCCCTCTACCTGAGCTGGCATCTCTCTCCTCTTTGGTGGGTTCTTACCCATCAGTTATTTCTTCTCCTGTTTAACTGGAGTGTCTGTTGACATTCACGCCGTTCAAGTCTCTCCCATATAAAACAAATGGACCATTGAAACCTTTGATTCCCACCCTACTTACCCCCTTCAGTTATCATCCTCTCTCCTCCACTTCATGGCTGAAATAATACTGGAAAAAGTATATGAAGATAATCACAAAAGCTACTGTTTGCCAGACACTACATCCTTTGTTCCTTCTATAGCCATAAAAATTTTCCAGTCTCACTCAGCCTGTCCTATGGACACTGTCTGTCTTCAACTGTAACTATTTAGCTCATTATCTCGGTGAATGACTTGACAAACTTTTTTTTTTTCACATAAGAGCTTCTCAGCCTGCACACTGAAATCACCTGGGGAGTTTCAAAACCCTAATACCTGCCCACCCACCCTCACAGCATCTTTATTGTAATTGTCTGAGACGTGGCTTGGACATCACAACTTGTTAAAGCTCCCCAGATGATTCTAATATGCAGCTAAGATTGAAACTAGTGTAAAGAAACAACTTGTTCCCACCCTATTGTGTGAAACACAATATTTAATGAACAGTATTTTGAATACGTTTCTTCCCACAGCCCATGTTTGATCTCAAATTCTCTCATATTCCTCTCACAGAAAACATATCTAGAGTAAATAGGCCCCTCATACATTGCTGGTAGGAATATAACAGTTTGTTGATTTCTTAAAATGTTAAATGAAAGTTTACCATATGACCTAGCAAGCAATTCCACCCCTAGGTATATGCCCAAGAAAAATGAAAACACATGTCCACACGTAGACTTGTACAGGGATGTTCAGAGAAGCATTGATCATAATTGGCCAAAAAAAAAAAATGTCCATCAACAGATGAATGGATAAACAAAATGTGGCATAGCCACACAACTAAATGGCATATCTATACAAGTAAATGGAATACTATTCGTCGGCAATTTTTTGAAAAGCACTAACACATGCCAAAATGTGGAGGACCGTCAAAAACATTATGCTGAACTAAAGAAGCCATCACACACAAAAACCCACATATTGCATGATTCCATTTCCTTAAAATGTTCAGAAAATGCAAACTTCTAAAGACAACGGACAATAGTGATTGTCTGAGACTGGGAATGGGAACAAGGATTAACTGCAAGTTGGCATGCGGCATCTTACTGGAGTGATGGAAATGTTCTAAAACTGGATTGTGTTGATAACCGCACAGAATGGTAAATTTACTAAAATTCATTACATTTTATACTTGAAGCAAGTGAATTTATAATATGTAAGTTACACCTCCACAAAGCTGTTAGAAGAAACCATCACTAGGCTTACGTTTGTCTGAGAAGTGAATAGGCTATGCATAAATTAGGCTTATGATGCCTACACCATATTGTGGGGCACATCCCCTCCCAGCCCTCCTGTTTCTTCAGTGAAACACCACAAGAGCAGTGAAGCCTTAGCTGTTTGGTAGCACCAGCTTAGTATCGTGTGCCATCCTGTTTCTCTTTCTTAGCCCCCCACCCCCGAGTTTTTACTACCTGTCTTACTCCTTCCTGGTACCACCCTCATTTTTGCTCTCCAGGTCTTAAACAGCATCCTGTATCCTAGCTTTCAAGGGGCAAGGGATTCCTCTGAGGTCCCTTTTATAAGGGGACTAATATCATTCATGAGGGCTCATGACCTAATCATTTCCCAAAGGCCCTACCTCCTAATACCATCACAGTGGGGGTTAGTATTTAATATATGAATTTGGAAGGACTTAAATATTCAGTCTATAGTAGTGCCCAATCTCAGTAAATGGCACCACTTTGGCTCACGGCAAAACACCCAGGAGTCATCTTTTAAGCTCCCCACCCCTCCCCAACAAGTCCATTGGTCAATTCTAGAAGTCTATTTCCAAAATATATGTTGAACACATCACATTCTGCATCTCCAGCCTCCCACCTGTATGCCTGCTTCTCTTGCCCTCCTGTAAGCCATACTTCACACAACACAACAGGGTTGGCAGTCCTTTTCTTTAAAAAACCAGATAGGCCAGGCACAGTAGCTCATGTCTTTAATTCCAGCACTTTAGGAGGCCAAGGCAGGAAGATTGCTTGAGCCCAGGAGTTTCAGAGCAGCCTGGGCAACAATGTGAGACCCCCATCTCTACAAAAAAATTAAAAAGTTAGCCAGGTGTGATGGCTGGGACTTGTGGTCCTGGTTACTTAGCAGGATCACTTGAGCCCAGGAGGTCGAGGCTGCAGTGATCACTATTCATGTTACTGCACTCCAGCCTGGGTGACAGAGCAAGACCCTGTCTCAAAAAATAATAATGATAATAATAAATTAGACAGTAAATAACTTAGGCTTTGCAGGCCATTTGTTCTGTGTTGCAACTGCTAGCTCTGTCATTGTACAGCAAAAGCAGCCCTAGAGAATATTTAAATGAATGGGTGTAACTATGACTAGCCAGATTTACCCATGGGCCATAGTTTGCTAATCTCTGCAAAAGAGAGATTGTATAACTCCCTGTCTAAGATACTTCAAAGACTTCCTACTCCACTTACAAGAAAATCCAAATTTCTGACCAGAGCCCCTTGCTCCCTTCCTCCTTCCCACTCTGCTCTGGCCACATTGGCCCCCTTTCTTTTCTTCACACAGAAACTGTGGCCTTTCCCACCCAGAGGCTTTGCATTTGCTGTTCTGTCTACCTGGAGGTTCTTCCTCCAGGTCTCTGCATGGTTCACTCCTCATTCTCCAGGCTGCAGTAGAATAATGCCTCCTGTCACGTCTTGTCTACAAAGAGCTCCCTTCCTCTATTACTCTTTCTCACACACATGTCATGCTTTGTTTTCCTTATAGCAGTTATCATAGCCTGAAATTTGTTTTTGTATTTATTTACTCACTCACTGAGTGTCTGCATTCCCAAACTAGAGCTCTAAGAAGACAGGGGACTGACTTATGTCCACCGCCGCATCCCTCCTTCCTAGAAACAAATCCCTAAGACTTGTGTATTCTCTTCTTCTTTTGAGGATACTTGCTGAGTGCCTCATATGTACCAGACACTGTATAGGCTCACAGTTGATAATCAATAAATATTGCTGGAGTGAATTAAGGAGAGAATGCAACCATTCCCAGATTCTTTTTATATAAGTCTCACTGGGGTATGCATGCAACCATTTTTCCACAAACTTCAGCATTTTTAAAGCAATTCCTTTGACAAAAACTTCCCCAGACCACCAAGGCAAATGAGATGTCTTTCCCTTAGTGCCTGCTTTTGTCGCCCCTGTTTGTGGTTTCCCCTTCAGACCTGTTCTTTTCTATTTTCTCTGGGGGAAAAAATGTTCTCAGTCCCTTAAAAAGAAAACACACCGTTTTATACAATGCCATCAGATACTATGAATAAAAATATAGGCATGCAGCAGCTTTGCATAGAAACTCTGTGACCAAATGCTTTTTCAGAGTAAAGCATTGCTGCATTGAGTGGAGATACAGAGATATCAGAATAAGCAATGAAAAATGTAGCAGCAACTGGCATCTTGATGCACTCAATGAACAACTGACTTAGGATAAGAAACAGGGAGGGCATGATATGTGGAGAGACCACATCATCTTTGGAGAGGAGGAGACTCTAAAGAGGGCGATTCTGGTAACTGAGGTAGCATGAGAAGCCCATTTCATCTGCAGTGAACTACAGGAACTCTCACTGGGCAGATGCACTGGGGACCTGTGAGAAGACCCCACTCATCTCCACTGCTGTGGGGAAAGGCCATAGCACTGGCTGATGCCACCACAGTCCAAAAAGGCAGAAGTAGGGAAAGAAGCATTCTTCTCAATCTTAATGCAATTAAAATGCCCAAGATAAAATCTGAAATGAAAGAAAATTTCAGGTGTAAACATGACCTTGAAATCTGTATGGACTGGATATTTGTGTCACCCTCTACCCCAAATTCATATGTTGAAGCCCCAACTCCCAGTGTCACTGTGTTTACAGACGGGGTCTTTCTGGAGGTAACTAAGGCTAAATGAAATTATAACAGTGAGGTCCTGATCTGATAGGAGTAGTGTCTTTATAGTAAGAGACAACACAGAGCTTGTTCTCTCTTTCTTTCTCTCTCTCTCTCTCTCTGCCATGTGAGGACAGAGAGAAGGTGGTCATCTGCAAACCAGAAGGGGAATCCTTGCCAGGAATTGAGTTGGCTGGCAGCTTGCTCTGGAATATGTAGCCTCCAGAACTGTAAGAAAATAAACTTCTGTTGTTTCAGCCACCCAGTCTGTGGTATTGTTATGACAGTCCAAGCAGACTAAGACATAATCCTTTGCAAATTATTTTACATTCTTTCACATCCTGTCCCCTAAATACAAACAATCCTTGTGTTTTCCTACTTTATGTGTGTTTCCAGCATTTAATCCTCTTCATTTAGCAAGGAAGTTCTGGATTAAAATGAGGAGGAAGAAGAAGATAACCCAACTCCACTGCCCATTAAATTCCAAGTATTATACAAGGCAATGTGTACATCATTTCCATCTAATGTTCTCACCAATCCTGTGAGGTGGCATTGCTTTTATTTCCAAAGATTACACAGCTGTAGAAGAGATCTAGTCTATGAACTCAAGTGTGTCTGACTCCAAAATACAAGCTCTTTCTTTAAATTATTTCTCCTTAAATCTAAACTAAGTGAAAGTCTGATATCCAAAATGAGAAGAGAGTAGGCCTATAAGTCTGTCCAGTTGTAAAAGACTAATATTTAAAAATGAAAAACAAGCCTATTGTTTTTCAAGGCCAGGAGCCCCCTAGTCCAAAAGCTATGAAAAGGAAAGACATGGCTGTTCCTGGCTATGCAGGTTTGGAGCTGACTACCTAGGCTTGGGCCCACTTTTATAGAAGAGCAGAGACCCATATCTTTCTCTTTGGATTTTTGCATATAGAGCATGGCATGAGGGCAGCCAACTTTCAAGAATCATCTAAGCTCTGATGGTCATGAAGCTGCCAGATGCTTCAGAAGGCAGAGCCAAGACTTCCTTGACTTTCTCTCTTCTTATAGGTTGTTTCATAAAGTCCCCTAAACCTTGTTGGGACTGGTTAGAGGTTGTCAGGGTTGTGTCATGATAATTATTTTCCATAGAGATGGGAAGGACACAGTAAGAATATGAAAGTCATGCCTAAGCGCTTAACCAGTTGTATTCAGGAGAGCTTGCTCATGGGTAGACAATGACTAGGGATCTTGGCTCTCTACTCTGTTTAGCCAAGCTCAGTCTTACTTCCATAGCACGTGGACAAAGGAAGAAGAGAGGGCAAATCTAGAGGTCTAGATTTACCCCTCTGCATCTAGTTACTCCAAAAAAGAAGGAAATCCTTCCATCAAGCAATTTTTTACATCTTTGGGCCCATAGCTAATGTCACAGATTTCAAGAGAGATGGAAGAATGAAAACAATGATCTCTGCACTTCAGGCACCTTCCCTTCAGAGCATTTGGTGGACCAGGTGACTTCATACCCAACAATTAGAGATCTAGGACCAAGCCCTGTGGTGGTCTATAGACTATAATTACAAAGACAGATGCCACTGTGGGCTGAAATAGAGGAATCCTAGAAGAGGACCCTGGAAAATGAATGAAATTTGGAAAGGAAATAGATGGAAAGAGGGTAGAGCAGAAAGAATAATGCCCCCCACCAAGATGTGCATAGCCTAATTAATCCCTGGAACCTGTGAATATATGACATGGCAATAGTGACTTCAAAAATGTGATTAAGAATATAGAGACAGGGATATCCTGGATAATCCTAGTGGGCACAATAAAGTCACAGTGGTCCCTGTAAAAGGAAGGCAGGAGAATCCACCTTAGTAACAAGAGACATGACAATGGAAGCAAGAGGTTTGTGTGACACAAAGAAGGAGCCACAGAAGGTTCTGGAAGCTGAAAAAGGCAAGGGAATGGATTCTCCCCTCAGAGCCTCCAGAAGGAACCAGACCTGCCAACCCTTGGCTTTAGCTTAGTGAGACTGATTCCAAACTTCTGACTTCTTAACTGTAAGATAATAAATTTTTGTTGTTTTCAGTCACCAAGTTTGCGGTAATTTTGTTACAGCAGCAAGTGGGAACTAATACAAGGGGAAACATTTAGTTTGGAAAAGCAAAAGTTCAACAAACTCAAATGGCAATGGCTTCTAAGTGATAACAGACCCACAATCCCAGTACTGGGGTTAGGAAGAAGAAAGATGGGTGCAAGGACTTCCGTAACAAAGTACCATGAACTGAGTAGTTTAAACAATAGAACTTTCCCAGGCACGGTGGCTCACGCCTGTAATCCCAGCACTTTGGGAGGCTGAGGCAGGTGGATCACCTGAGGTCAGGAGTTCAAGACCAGCCCGGCCAATGTGGCAAAACCGTCTCTACTAAAAATACAAAAAAATTAGCCGGGCCTGGTGGCACACACTGGTAGTCCCAGCTACTCGAGAGGCTGAGGCAGGAGAATTTCTTGAACCCGGGTGGCGGAGGTTACAGTGAGTCGAGATCATGGCACTGCACTCCAGCCTGGGCAACAGAGCAAGACTGTCTCAATAAAAAAAAAAAAAAAATAGAATTTTATCTTCTCACAGTTTTGGAGGCTAGAAGTCCAAGATCAAGGTGCCAGCAGGGCCATGCTTCCTCTGAAGGTGCTGGAAAAAGAGCTGTTCCAGGCCTCTCTCCTAGCTTCTGGTTCCTGGGCTTGTGGCAGCAGAACTCTAGTCTTCACGTGGTGTTTTTCTTATATACACGTCTCTGTATTTCCAAATTTCCCTTTTTGTATGTGAAAGGGGATACCAGTCATATTGGATTAGGGGCCCACCCCACTCCAGTATGACCTCATCTTAACTTTACATCTACAATGACCCCCTTCTTAGATAAGTTCACACTCTGAGGTACTAGGAATTAGGACTTCCACATATGAATTTAGAGGGAGGGGTACAGTACACAATTCAACCCATAACATGTGGGAAACGGAAATATGATCTTATCAATGCCAATACCTCCTGTAGCTTCTATAATATGCCAGATGTGGGAGGGTTGCAAAGGAAACAGAAAGAAGGTCACTGCCTTTGAGGAACTGACATTTGTGCTTAGGCCTATGGTAGGCGGAGGAGATATAAGACTCCACATGATTTCAGGTCTGGGACCTGAATTCCTAGATCATCCAAGTGATGACAAATCCTGTAGCAGGACAAGGCAGAGAAGCACACCTGAAGACTGAGGAAGAGAATCAACAGATTCAGAAAAGAACTGATGCCAATTTGGGGAGCAGTTTTAATCGTACAATGCTTAGTTCTGAAAGAGTGCTTAGAGTTTTCTGAAAATCTTGTTCCTAACCATATTTTCATTCTCTAAGCTATTTTAATCACCTAAATCCCGTATTGATTACTGAATGTGACGTGACCCCTTGGCTTTCCTCACCAATGATACCTTCCGGAAGTGAAAATTTGGAGCAGCACAAAGAGCTGCCTGAGAAAGCAGAACTGGCCTCCGGAGACGTGCTTGGGTAGGACACACTGAGTGATACAGGAAGCCACAAGGGCAAGGTGAAAGTTTCTTGACATGACAAGAAGGGCAAAGCAGAAAAACCAAAGAATTAATGGAGATGGAAAGACAAGCAGAAGGGACTCTGAAACCCACGGATAAGTAGGCAGGTGAAAAACAATGAGAAAGCTACTCCCAGAAGCTGTTTCGATCTCTGCCCAAGTTGGACACTGGTTAGAACTGGACAGTCTCCTTAAGATGTTTTAAACATGTGCTCTCATCCAGGCACATTCCACCTTCTCAGAGCACAGCCACTCTTGCCAAGCCCCAGCAAGCTTGTCTTCACTGCCTCTACCCGAACACTTCCTTGCTGTATCATTTCATTTCTGGGGATTAAGATAAAAACTGATTTCTGTCATCTTATCTTAAAAATAAGGTTGATAGCTAGCCAGTTGTTAAATACTTGTTCGGAATACCGTGCTATGCAAATGCCCTTGTTACCCAGTACAGGATAAGAAGCATTTATTCAACAAATTTTGAGTGCAAATTATGTGCCAGTCACTATCTTAGGCATTGGGGATGGAAGGGTAAATAAGACAAAACCCATGTCCTTGAAGGCTTTACAGACTAGATGTGGAGGTATAAGGAGAGAGTCAGCCACACAGCAGGGATGGCAACGACTAAAGTAGACACACACACGGGGGATTACATGCATCAGGAAACGGAAACACAGCCCAGAATGGAGGAGTAGAGAAAATGACCTGGAGGTGATACTGAGACTCTAGCAGCATGAAGTAGATCATTGCTTAACAAATTTTTCTGTAAAGTGTCAGCTACTAGGAGTTTTTGGCTTTGCAGGTGGTATGGTCTCTCACAACTACTCAACTCTGCCATTGTAGCATAAACAAGGCAGCTGTAGACAATATGTAGATAATCAATTGGACAGTTCTAATTAAACTTTGTGAGTGCAAAAATTTGTATTTCATATCATTGCTATATGTCACAAAATACTATTTTTAAAAATTTTTCTTAATATCTAAAAATGTAAAAGCCATTCTTAGTTTGCAGGCCCCATAAAAGCAGGCAGTGGCCAGCCTGGACCTGTGGGTTGTAGAGTGCTGATCCTTGATCTAGATAAAGTAGGCAAAACATTCCATGCAGGAGGAACCACATACACCACACAGGCACACTTAGGAATGCCAAGCAGATGTTAAGGGTTAATATTTTTAAAGGCAAAATCATGACTCTTTTACAAATGTAAAGCAAACATATACCAAAGATTCTATTCAATTTGTTCATTAATGAGAGAAACAAGAGAATGTTATGACCAGTTCAAAGGAGAATTTTTTAAAAAACACACATGTATAGGCCATCAGAAATGCTGAAATCAATTGGCTGGTATCTGTATCTATCAATATCTATATGGCAATAATGAACTGCATCTCTACAGGACACGACTGGCATTTCCATGGACAAGAGTCGTTTGTACTACTATCGGTATTCTAAGAGTACAGAGTTGTAAAGTAGCTCAAACACAGAAATAAACAGGAAAGATATACTACATAAGATACCAAGTAATATTTTTGTTCATTTCAAAGATTTTCACAATTTTTCCTGGCACAGTTCAGCGTGATGGAAGGGAAGGTCCCTGGGAGGATTGGTTCTGCCATTTGATACCTGAGACTGGCCCCCAACAACCTGATCTTTACTACTCTACTTCCCCTGCTTTCTTGCTATTTCAGTTCATCTCGGGGGAATTAAAAGAAATGTTGATATCTGTGTGATGATAGGCAAGTTACTTAACTTCTTTGTGCCTCAGTTTCCTCATTTATAAAATGAGAATAATTTAGTGTCTACCTCACAGGTTGATGAGGGGATTAAATTATTTAGTACAACTTATTCTCTTACAAAAATTCCCATTTCCCCAGATTCACTGAAATCTTCAAGAGTGCTAGTGTGACTATGCCACAAAGCTACCACGCCAAACAACAAAAGAAACATGGCGTCCACTGTGGGCTGTTACAGTGAGGTGGCCGTGGACTAATGTGTGGCTTTAGCTGAGTCATTTAACTCTCTAGATTTTCATTTTTTCTCAAGGACAAAGAGAACTATAATTATCTCTAAAGTCCTAGCTGGGTCTCACACTGTAAGACTGGTTAATTTTTGCTTAGAAATGACACAGCTTTTGGCCGGGCGCGGTGGCTCACGCCTGTAATCCCAGCACTTCGGGAGGCCGAGGCGGGCAGATCACGAGGTCAGGAGATCAAGACTGTCCTGGCTAACATGGTGAAACCCCGTCTCTACTAAAAAAATACAAAAAAATTAGCCGGGCATTGTAGTGTGTGCCTGTAGTTCCAGCTACTCGGGAGGCTGAGGCAGGAGAATGGCGTGAACCTGGGAGGCGGAGCTTGCAATGAGCCGAGATCGCGCCACTGCACTCCAGCCTGGGCGACAGAGCGAGACTCCGTCTCAAAGAAAAAGAAAGAAAGAAAGAAATGACACAGCTTTTACACATTTATCAACAACCGTAAAATTTGGTACATTTTAACACTTACCTATAAATGTTGCAATGTATTTTTAGATTGTTGCAGGGATTATAAGAACAATCAATGGACCTGAGTCTCCTCTCCTCCTCTCTCCTAAATGCCCTGCGAGCTCCATCTACCTCAGTCTCTGTAATTAGAGCACGCCAAGGCAGATTCTGAGGTGGAAGATGCCAGGATAACCTCAGGCCCAGGCCACTGCAGGCTGGATGGGTCTTCCTGTTAGGGGAAAAACTGGGAGAGTTGGTTATAAGAGAAGCCAAATGGTAAGTCCATTGGGGTTCTCTCCAGGTGCCAATGAGCCCTCTGTCTGGGGTCACTCTGAGACAATACAAAGGGGGTTGACAAGGGTTCTGTCAGGAAGGGTTTTGCCACTTCCTCGCTGCCTGAGGGCGTTGTAGGCAGTCCGCGCCCTTCTGTCCTTTCAGAGCTTTGGCAGAGTGCGTCAGCTGCCTCAAGCCCTGGGATCTCAGCTTCATTCAGGTTCACTGAATCTAATTAAAGGCTGATTAGCTGTTTCAAGGTTTTCTGTGACTGAGTAATCCTCCACACTTCCTGTCAGGACTTGCAAGCCTCGCTGTGCCCAGTGAAGACTCCTTAGCCCTCATGGAATCCCGACTGTGGGCAAGTCTTTTTAGGAACAGCCTCCTCAGCCCTGCAGTTAGGTGGGCCACCGCGGGGGAATGACGGGCAAGGCCACAGCGAGAGAAGGCTCACCAAGCAGTTCTGGTTGAGATGAGGCTGCGCCAGGAATTTCTTCCCAGGCTGACTTCTGAGGAAATAGCTCGTCTTAAGGAAGAGATGAAATATTCACCTCTCTCACATTTAACTTTAGTTCAACCGAAGGCATTAACATGTATACTTGCAACAAATGAATTCTGATAGGTCAATTTTACCTAATGGAATCTGTTGGTTTTTAAGGTTCTGTGACTAAAGAAATAGAGACTAAAGAAAAATTACAGGCGTATATAGACTAAAGAAAAGAACCAGAGAATGAGGAGGAGGGATCTGGAAAGATAGTTACCAAAAAATTTGAGGCTTTCAAGGATTTTTACTTTCTTTTTCCTTTGAATTTTTATATTGTCCGATTTTGGGTAAAAGAGCATATATTACTCTCCAGGAAAAGCAATAAAGCTATTTTCCTTTTAATAAAAAAGATATCAACACTTTAAGGAGAGCTATACTGAAAGACTGCTTCTGATTAACTGATAGACTGATCTTTTAGTTGCATGGGAAAATTATTTTTCTTGAAAATATATCCTGCCTGACAGCTTCTAACTCTAAACCTAATCCTAAGAGGTAAATAGTTAAATCATTGAGATGAAAGCAGATACCCCAAGACATGCCATCAGTTTACAGGAAAACAGCCTACGATAACCTATTCATGATTATTTAAAGGGAAATTATTGAAATTTGAACCATGTAACTTTGATTCTCGTAATAAAACTGGAGACACATATAACAGGAAAACCCCTCAAGATATAATCAAATCACTCAAGAATGCAACAAGCTTTTAAAATTTACATATCTCAAAAGGCAAAAAAGACAATATGAAATTCCAATGTTTGAAATAAGTTTTAAAATTATATAAATTTTAATGCCTAGAGTTTATGCTTTGCACAATAATTTAAGAGTCTAAAGGGAAAATAGTATTGGTCTAATAAAACAGATCACAAACCCATCAATTGAACAAACTGAAAGTCCCTTGATTTCACTCACACATTTTGCTGAAGTATCCACCTAAAAACCAAATACTGCTCTTTGGTCTCCTACCACCTGGTACTTTGTGGCAGCTGTTGGCTTGTAAAAAATAAATAAAACAAGTTAGTTTAGCAAATATTGACTGCAAGCTTCTTCATCCTAAAATGGAAAAGACGTGTTCCTGCCGTCTTGGAGTTTGCTTTCTAGTACATCAGGAGTGAGCAGATGAACCTGACCTATAGGGAACAAAATTAAAAACAGTGGCATCGATGGAAAAATACAGCAATAAATTAAAACACAAATAACAGGTAAGAAGCATTGAAAAATACCCTTGAAAAAGCTTAAAGGCCTGTAAGAGTGGTATTTGGTGAAAGTTTGTTGAATCTATTTCCTGATTTGTAAATGTTGTGTAAAAATGAGCATCTCATTTTGGCTCAGTTCACAATCATTATTCTTCCCTAAGGATATTTTCCATGAGCTTCTAGAAATCCTAAATGTTTTTTCAAGCAACCAATAAACTTACCCATTGAAACTGCACAGATTTGAAATGGAGATATTAATCCACTGACAAGTGAATAAAATGTAAGATTGCTGTAGGTTCATTTCTATACTATAAACCTTCCTCGTAGGAGAATGAAATTTCAAACCACATGGATTCCAAAACCACTTAAACTTGCCATTCCCACAATGATTAGTTGTACTTGCCGAATCACAAGGTAAACAGAAATCTACGAGCCATTTAAGATGATCTTGAGCCAGTTAGGACTGGTCAGAGCCTTGGGAACCCATCTGAAACTATTCCACCTGGTCCGCCTGAAAGTAGATTGGGATGGAGTCAGGGGTCTCACATTCCTGAGAAACAAGCCCATCTAATTCTGCACATTTTATAGCTGGTAAGTATCAAGCTGTCTGAAAATGACCGCTAAAACATGAACCAGAAAAAAATAAATAAAACAGGGAACAAAATGTCTGTGCATTATTCCTGGCTATTAAAATTGGTTTTAGAGAAAACAAGAAAAATATTTGCTGTAAAACTGAGCTCTATTTCCCTGTTTGTGTGTGTGGGTGTGTGTGTGTGTATAAGTGAAAACTTAAGTGACTTCACAAATCACCTTTTTGACAGGCGTTGGAATACCTCTTGTCTTTTTTTTTCCCTACTTTTAGGTGCCTCGGGGAGAATGTTTTCTACATAAACTGGCTCTAACTTTCAGGTGTGTCTTCACATGCCCCGTTTGCTGCCTGAACCTCTCCACAAAGACTCCCAAATTCTGGTAAGTCTTGCCTGCTCTCTCACTAGCAAATTGGCATATTTATGGATTAAATGAAGGTATTAGAATTTAGGGGGTAAGTGGAGTTGTCATAAAGTAAGAAATGGGGCATATTAGCACATAGATTACTATTACTTTTACAGAATGATAGTCCAATAACACTTAAATAAAGGTTATTGCAACATAAAACAGTATCCAATGGGAAAATTGATGTTAGTGCATTGTGATATGAAGCCAACAACTTGAGCCTTACTGTACCTTGAAGGGAGCTTCAAATGATGTAGTGTTGAAATGTACAACTGTATTGTGTTTTCAGCAAATTTGTTTTTGTTATGGTTATAAAACTTATGACAACTTATAAAAGTTTAAATGCATTAGAACTACCCATATTTTCAAAATATTTTGTTAATGTTCTAGATATGTGTAAATATTGTTTTAAGAAAAGCAAGTCTGCTATAACTAAAAGAAACATAAACTTGGCCGGGCATGGTGGCTCATGCCTGTAATCCCAGCCCTCTGGGAGGCCGAGGCAGGCAAATTGCTTGAGCTCAGGAGGTCAAGACCAGCCTGAGCAACATGGCGAAACCCCATCTCTATAAAAATTATGCAGCCGTAGTGGCACATGCCTGTAATCCCAGCTACTCAGGAGGTTGAGGTGGAAGGACTGCTTAAGCATGGGAGGCTGAGGTTGCAGTGAACCAAGAATGTGCCACTGTACTACAGCCTCGGTGACAGAGGAAGACTCTGTCTCCAAAAAAAAAAAAAAAAAAAGTAAACTTTATAGTTCTGTATTCTGCATTCCTCACTATGATGAAATTTAGGCAAAACAGTTGAAATATCTAATGAGTCCTGACATAACATGAAAAAAAGTTAGACAAAGGAAAGTTAAATACAAGATTTCTGAGAACTGTCACTTTATAGACAATTATTTGTGCGCCAGAAAAAGTCTTAAGGACTAATATAAATGTATTTATAATTATCTTCTGTGTTATAAATTACTGTACAATTTGCAGAAGAAAGGTGCTGTAGTAGAAACAGGAGCGGAATGCATGTCTTTCCTGCAGAGAGGCTCTTATCAAACACGATGCACCTGTGGTTCTAGGAGCTGGGCAAATGGGCACCACATGGCCCTTTTCTCTTCATCTGTTTCATCCAAATTGTTTTGACAAAAAAGAGTAAACTCTTTGCAGCCTTCAAGTGAGAGCAGATGAGGCAAATATAAGTGAATGGTCAGTAAATTAAATAAATTAGCAATGCCAGAAAGTTACTTTCAGTCTAATATATTTCACTGTTTATTGCAACACTTAATACATTTTAAGACCAGTGTCATCTAGCAGCATTCATTAAACAGCTACCAAAATGCACCCAGCACCTTTGGAAATACGTTTATACATATCTCATCCAAAGGAGGGAAAATGTTTTATTAGTCCTAATCACTTTTACATATATTAGTAAAACTCACTGATGAATTTAACAAGAAAAAAGTGCCATGTAGCCCCTGAGAGGCTCTCCAATATCAGCTCTGGTAAACCAACCCGAAAAGCAGTACCAATTAAACTTATAGTTTGATGAAGGAAGGCATGCACAAGGTTACCACATTTTCTGAAATTGCGCTGTATGTGCAGCTGTGGGTTTTATAATGACTGGATAGGTGATTTCAGATAACAGAACTTCTGGAGGTTGCCAGATTCATTATAATACTTATCTAGTTTGGAGCTTAGCTCTCCTAAAATGGGAAATAGAAAATGGGGAGGAAGACTAGAGGTGAGTGATTTTGGGAAATAAGGGCTGAGATGATAAGGCCCATAGCTAAGGGCACTGAAGCCACTGAGAAAGTTTCTCAAGCTCAGCACTGTTGATATTTTAGGATGCTTAATTCTATGTTGTAGGGCCCAGAAATATTGTAGAATATTTACTTAGCAGCATCCCTGGCCTCTACACACTCAATGCCAGTAGCGTCTGTCATGCCAGAACCCTATTGACTTCAGTAGGGATGGCACCATGTTTGAGAGGCCAAAGAAGGGACTTGGAGTCAGCGAACAAGACATAGGGTTTATTGAAGGGGACTTATACACAGGGCAGACCCATGGCTGTATGTAAGGCTGGACTGGAGAACCGCTCCTGCTTGTAAAAGTCATGCAGTTCATACAGCATTTTCACTGAGCACCCTCCCTCTAACAACCTCCACCTGGCAACCTTTGTTTACAACAAAACAAAGGGCCTCGATCCCCTGTATCGACTGTGTTCCATAGAATGGGCCAGGGGTTCAGATGTTCCTGATAGATAAGGAATGAATCTTCAGGTTGGCTACTCCCGGATTCCTTAGCTTGTAACTCTAAACACACAGGTCATTCTCAGGGTCTGCTTAAGTTATTGCTTTCAGGTGTGTCTGCCATACAGCATCTTCCTCTCATTATGACAGCCAAAAATGTCTGCAAACATTGCCAAATGTCCTGTGCTCACCCCAACACGACAGCCTGCAGAGTCTTACTATTGAGGAGCCATCAGTCTTTGGAGTGCAAAGACTTGGGAGTTGCTTAGGGCAGTGGTTCTCAAACTTGAGCGTTCATCAGACTCACCTGGAGGGCACGTGGCAGCATGCTGAGCCCCATCCCAGAGTCTGTGAATCAGTAGGTCCCTGGCTGGGCCCTGATCATTGGCATTTCCACATGATGTTGATGCTGCTCATCTGGTAGGGTGACCAACCATGTAAGTTTGCCTGGTTCTGAGAGAGATTGCCGAACCTGGGGATTTGCAATGAGAATATCAGAAAAGTCCCAGGCAAACTAGGATGAATTGGTTATCTTATTAAGTCCATGGACTACACTTGGAGAACCACTGTTTAAGGAGATAAGATCAAATGGGCTTGATGAGAAGAATTTAGATTTGAAGGGTAAGAAAAGGAGGAATCAAAGGTAACCCTCAAGTTTCTAGTCTGAGACAGTTGGTCCATGGTTATGCAGTGGGTCTCAAATTTTGCTGCCCATTGGAATCACCTGGAATCTTTAAAAATACTGATGTCGGGGCCTTAACCCCAGATATTGTGGTGTAATTGGTATGGAATGTGACCCGGGAATCAGGATTCAAAAAAACAAAACAAAACAAAACCCTGGTGGATTTTAATGTGCAGTAAAGTTTGGAAAGCACTGGGTTATGCCCTTCTCTTAGAAGGGAATCCAGGAGCAGAGCAAGTGTGAGGGGCAAATTAATCAGTTTTAGGTGTTGGCAAGCCATCAGTGGTTCTCAACCCTGGCTACATCTCAGAATCCCCTAGGGAGTGTTTTATACACATTGACACCTGGGTCCCACCCCAGAGATTCTGCCTTAATTAGTTTGAGTTGGGCCTGAGCATTGGTAGTTTAATATCTCCTCAGGTACATAAAATGGTATATTATTCAGCCTTAAAAAGGAAAGGAATTCTGACACATCCTACAACATGGATGAACCTTTAGGACATTATGCTACGTGAAATAGGCCAGTCACAAAAAAGACAAATATTGTACGATTCTACATATGTTAGATACTTAGAGTAGTCAAATCCATAGAGACAGAAAGTAGAACGGTGGCTGCCAGGGGCTGGGGGAGACATGAAGACTTCTTGTTTAATGGATACAAAGTTTCAACTTTGCAAGATGAAAAGTGTTCTGGAGATTGGTTGCACACAATGTAAATGTAATTAACACTACTGAAGTGTACAGGTAAAAATGATTAAGATGGTCAATTTTATGTAGGTGTATTTCTACCACAATTAAAAATAAATATTTCAAAAAGGAAGTCATTAAAAATATCTTCTCAAGTGATTCTCAGTTGCATCCAGGGCTGTGACCTGCTGATCTAACAGAATTATTGGCAAGCTGTGTGATTCTGTCATTTATCTCTTCACATAGCAACTGTGATAATCCTTAACCAATTATCAATAAGGAAATTGTATCTCTTCTAGTTCAATTTGGGATCTGTTTCTGACTCCTCCTGCTGCTCCTTTGCGGCAGGTCATTTTTAAACCTGGCTGATGTACACTGGGAAGTCCAGTAGTCTTTGTACCATGACCTGTATTGTTGCTTGAAGAGAATTCCCATATGGACTGAAGAAATTTTCAGCAGGTCATTTTTATCATAGAAATGTGGTGAACTGTGATACTGAGGAAGCTTTGTTCCCCCAGATGCTCTGCAAAAGGCATTCTGCTTGTTCTTTTACTCCTGCACTGAGCATTACAGTTCCACCTCCTGTCTTTCTAAATCTGAGTCCTGGGAATTCGGCAGTCTGCCTCACTCCCACCTGTCCGATGTAGGAAAAGATTAGCCCATCATTTGTAGCTGGAAACAGTCTTTTGCTTTGGACTCTGCCCTGTGAATAGGTTCTCCATTGGAGAGAAGCAGGAATGCCACGATATATCCTATGTAGCACTTTACCCCAGCAACTCAGAGCCTAGATCATTACAAGCCGTGAATCGTAGGCTATTCACAGAGATTGTCATCTCACTGAATTCAGTTTCTTTGGTTATAGAGAATCATACTTTCAAACTTTGCTAATAATGCCCATTCTTATTAAATGACCATAATGCCAATCATTTTGCATTTCCAGACAGAATGAAGCACACGGGCAGTGCTAAATACAGGACAGCATCAGGATTAGATATTTCATTTATCAGAAGTGTATCTGGGCGGCTGAACAGAAGCCAAGCTCCTGACTTGCCTGTGAGAAAAAAGCAGTAAGAAAGTACCACCTAGAAAAGCTCCTGTGCAGGTTCAGGTGGCCTATACAGAATGGACCTTCTTATAGCTGCAACCTGGATTCTCCTATAGGTCTTCACAAGGTTTCGTATGAGGCCATTAGCCCAAGATTGCAGACTTTTCCAACAGGTAGAGCTCATTCTGATGGAGGTACTATGGGAGGACTGTTTCTCAGTGAGTCACTTTCCAGCATTGGACTTCCAAAGTGAACCCTAGGCTTCATAAAGAGCCTGAGTCACAGAATGGGATATTTGCCTAAAATCAGGCATTGCAAAACACCCTAAAAAGACTTCATAGGGAGGCTGACATTTGGGCTTAGGAGGGTGACATTCAAGGCAAAGGAAACAGCGTGTGAAGAAGATTCAGAAAACAGAAACTGGAGTGCTAAGGCTGGAGCGCAGGGACTGTGCATGTGCAGGGACTGGGAATATGGGAGTAGGAGGGTAACGGATTCACCAGGAAAAGCCTTGAAGGTAGAATGTGCAAAAATAGTCTCACTTGAAAATACGTGAAAGAGATTTTATATTTCCTACTATTCAAATAAATTATAATGAGGTTTTTTGTGTGTGTGTGTTTTAAACTGACAGATATTTAAAAATAATACTCCATGTTGGTAAGGGCTCATGTTAGCAGTGCTCGCAGTCTGGTTATAAGAGTGTAAATTGGAACAAACTTTCTGCATGGTAGTTTGACAGTGACATCAAAAGCTTTATACATACATATACATATGTATATTTGTATATGTGCATGTGTGTATGTATATATATATACAATCTTTATATACATATATGGTTATATGCACACACACATATACTCTTTGGCTCATTATTTCTGCTCCATTTACTATATCCTAGTGAATAAGGCTATAAACAAAGATTTAGCAGAAATATTTATAATAGGAAAATATTATAAACCAAGTACACATCAACCAATAGAGAATTCATTAAATCAATTCTAGTTTCTACATTCAGACTAATACTATGCAGTAATTAAAAATACTGGTGTCCATCTTACAACACAATGAGATTCCATCTCTACAAAAAATAAAAATTAGCTGGGTATGCTGGCACATGCCTATAGTCTCTGCTACTGGGGAGGCTGAGGTGGGAGAATCAGCTTGAATCCAGGAGGCTGAGGCTGCACTGGGCCACCATTGCACCACTGTACTCCAGCCTGGGCAACAGAGTGAGACACTGTCTTAAAAAAAGGAAAAAAAAAAAAAAACCATTACAAATTTTACCTTCTTTTCTCCAGACCCACTGAAGTGTATATGTACTCCACTCTGGATCAGAACTCTCTTCAATGGTAACTTGGGGATGGAGGGAAGCCTCTCTCTCAAGGGCCATGGCCAAATCTACAAAGAAGAAGATCACAAGTTTGCTTTATAGGAGACTCCAGGGGATCTTAATCTTGATAAAATATCACTAATTAAAAGTGAATTTGTTAGTACAGAAAGATGCCTGGAATGTATTGATCGAAATAAGAAAACAGTGTGATATTATTTTTGAAAATTATTTGTGCAAGGAAAAAGTATGGAAGAAAAGGCTCTTGAGAGAGGGGCCTCCCTCCATCCCCAGTGTCTTGCTCTGTTGCCCACGCTGGAGTGCAGTGGTGCAATCATGACCCACTTGGGGTGGTATTATAGGTGATATTTTTCTTCATTTTGCCTGTCTGAATATTCTACTTTTTCTATAATAAGTATGTATTAACTGTGTAATTTTTAGAAGAAAAAGTTTCTAAATAAGAATGGGCAAAAAGTAGGTTAAAATTAAAATATGCAAAGGAAATTATATTTGTTTCCTCTTATTTCCCACAAACAATTGAATTCTGTGATTTCAAAAAATGGCAAACATTAAGAGCAAACAAATATTTGTTAAAATGTTTATGCACTCTTATTTTTTGAGGATCTGGACAGTGTGGTTATTTCGTCTGTCTAAAGCATAAGAACCATTCGATAACTCTAAGCACTTTTACATAACATGTGATGATGGCAATTATTTCTTCTATCAGTGATTGACTTTAACCTTTTTTTAACCCAGTAGAATTGAATTTAATCATCTCCTGACAAAAGAATGCAATTTCAACTGACCCTTTTTTTGCACATTGGTGAGTATTCGTTGTCAAAATCTATTTACTGCTTGCACTGTCCTAAAATATTTAGTGGAAATAGTTTTTAAACATATTCACTTCTGTCTTCTATAGTGCTGTATGCTTATGTAGCTATTCTGTTGTTATTGTGTAATTGTGTCAAGCAACTGAAAAATTCCACTCCAACATGTTTAGTATCCACATATAGCTATTTCTATCACTTTTTAATGGAATGTTATCTTCAGATAAGTAAAATATTAAAGAACAGAGAATAGTTTCAGTGTCTTAATTTACAAATACAATGCATCTAATTGTTTTAATAGCTATGCTTTCAATGTAACACTTATCCCAGCAATGAGGTCTTGTGAAGAAGTTACAGGCAAAATTCCCTCTTCTAAGTAAGCAGCAGCTCTAAGCTAAAAGGCCAAATTCTCTATGCTCCTGCTGTCTTTAATAAGCTGAGAATAATTTGCATTAATCATAGAGAAGATGTTTCCAACAATTACTCTCTTTGATCTGACTTTTCTACATCGAAAACAGGCCTGCTTTTGTTACTGAGTACTAACTAAATTGCTTAGAATCTTCACTTCAAAGATTTATGCTGAATTTCTTCATGACAACAAACCTTCAGAATCTCACCTTTTTCTTTTTCTTCACAATTTTCCAACCCTGAGGTAATTTTCCAGTTAGATTTGCTGGTAATAGTCCAGATGGTAAGCACTCATTTGTTCTCTGTTGAAAATCCCCTGCCTTGGAGAGGTGAGCCACAGCCCAGTGGGAACAGAAACTTGTCATTCATCTGGAGCCCTCAGTTCATCCTCCACATCCCAGGACTGGTCTCATTCAGAAAAATAGCTATTTTAACCTGCACCTGCCTTACATGTTCTCTTTGAAACTAAACCAATATCCAAAATCAGAAGGCACCACTGAGGATCACTCTACCTTCTCCCCAGCCTTTATATAGAATATCTTACTTAACATCTTGCAAAAGTTCTAAACCGATCCACAGTTGCTGAGAGAGCCCTCCTCAATTAGGGGACTCCTCTCTCTGGAGAAGCAATCTTCTCAACTAAATTAGCTTGGGCGGAAAAGACCTCACTGCAATCAATCGTACATTTCTAAATATAAGCTTGCCCTGACCTTAACCAAACCTCTTGAGTTGCCGATGGTCAAACTCCCAAGCAGGTTAGCTACATATCATCAGCTTGGGAATTTTCCCATTGATAGTTTGAACATAGACACTTACATAAATACTGCAGCCTATTTAAACACTTAGTTTTATCTTCTGACTGAGCAATATAAGGAGAAATAATCATAAAAAGTGCACTGCCCCATAGGTTTTAGGAACTTCACGCAAAGTGCAAACCTTATGTACATGCGTTCTTTTTTTTTTTTTTTTTTTTTTTTTTTAAGACAGAGTTTCATTCTTGTCGCCCAGGCTGGAGTGCAATGGTGCGGTCTCGGCTCACTGCAACCTCCACCTCCTGGGTTCAAGCAATTCTCCTGCCTCAGCCTCCCGAGTAGCTGGGATTACAGGTGCTCCCTCCATGCCCAGCTAATTTTTTGTATTTTTAGTAGAGACAGGGTTTCACCATGTTGGCCAGGCTGGTCTTGAACTCCTGACCTCAGGTGAAACACCCACCTCGGCCTCCCAAAGTGCTGGGATTACAGGTGTGAGCCACCGTGCCAGGCCGCATTCTTGGTATTTTTTCTCACCCATTATAATCTGCATGAACGTATAAACATGTGTTTACATCCTCTAAAGCTCTGATGTGAACTCTAAAGTGTGAGAAAGCATCTCATGTGTTTGAGAAAATTATGACAACATGCAGAAATACTAGAGAAATTATATAGTAACAGTAATTTCTATAAAACAATTCTTTACAGAAAATTTACTGTATATTTTCCTTAAATGACCAGATCTCCTAAATTCATTTTGGAATATCATAACATTCATAAAATTCATAACATTCTATCTTCAGGTTCTATCTTCAGGTTGCGTCATTTTTTAGGAACGTGTTGATTGTCAAAAGACATAAACATGTTTATTTTCTGAATTAATTCCAACCCGTTGCTAATGTGATTTGCCATTTGGAAACTTCATCCCAGGAAGGATATTGCTTAGTCTATGTTCAGGCATGAAACTTTAACTATTTACATTTCTAGTCACTTTTTGCCAAATATTTTAGACAAGAAGTTCATATTTGCACTTATAATGTTACAGGAATAATAGTTAAATTTCCCTAAGTCCTGGAATATATTTTCTGAAAAAAAATTTCTGACGAAAACAAGTTTGGCCAAGTCAGGTTATAAAAACATGTTAAATCTCTAAGGCAACAATTCCAATTAAAAAAAAATCCAGGATGGAACTTGTCTAAAAGTATAAATCCCTGGAAGGGAAGTCTTCTTTTATTCACATGTAACATCAACAGAAATGTTATACCTGATATTGTCCTTAAAAATCTTTGGTCTATTGGAGTCCAAACTTCTGAATAGCTATTTATCCTAGATACCAATTCCGGAAAACAAACAAACAAACAAAATATGAATGTGGGTTGCTGGTTAAATAAAAGTCCACATTAACCATTTATTATACCACAAAACAGAAAGTGTCCAATGGAGCTAGCTTTCTTCACATAGCTATCTCAGAAGAGAAAGAAATGTGCCCTTGTTTTAGAATAATAATCTTTACATTGAGATTGAGAATAGAAAATTTCCTGTTCAAAGTGTCATTTAGTAACTTGTGTGGGTGGAGACATTATCATGTTCTTAGCTGTAGAACTTATGATCCATGTCTGTTTCATGCCTAATAATACAAAATGACCAGATTAATAGTTCATGTGAATAATGTTTAAGTAAGAGAAATAACACGGTTTTTTCAATAACCATATAGGCGATTTTGGAGGTCAAACTGAAGGAAAGAAAGCCATTAAATGTAAAACAAGTTCATGAAAAGATTATTATATTTTTTAAATAGAGAAAACTGAAAAGAAACCAAGCTGATTTCACTGTATGGTTATTATTTTTTATTATAGGCCCATCCCTGTCACTCCTGTCTACTGAAATAAGGCTTGGCATAAATTTTCATGTCTCAAGGATAAAGTGTATAAGAGCAGCTAGAACATGTCACATGTGTATTTTTAGAGTCTGGGATTTGCTTGGTTTACCATCCAGAAGTTGATGGGGGTTGGGGATTGTTTGTCTCTTTTACTTTTTATTTTGAAATAATTGTAAGGTCACACACAGCTGTAAGAAATAACACAGAGAGAGACCATATACCCCTTCACCCAATTTCTCTCAGTCATAGCATCTTATATAATTATAGCACGATATCACAACCAGGAAATCAACACTGATGTCATTCACAGGCCTTATTCAGATTTCACCAGTTATACATGTACTCATGTGTGCGTGTATTTGAGTCTATGCCATTTTATCACCATATAGATCTATGTGCCCATCACCACAGTCAAGATACAGAACAGTTCCACCACCTCAAGCATCCCTAGTACTACCCTTTTATAGCCACATCCACCTCCCTCCCCCTCTGCCTTCCTAACCACTGACAACCACTAATCTGTTCTCTATCTCTATAATTTTGTCATTCAGTAATGTGATACAAATAGAATTATGCAGTACATAACCTTTTTTCACTCCGCACAATTCCTTTCAGATCCATCCAAGTTGTTGCTTGTATCAATGGTTCACTACTTTTTTTTGCTAGGTTCCATGGTACAGATGTGCCACCCTTGGTTTAACCCTTCACCCAGTGAAGGACATTGGATGTTTCCAGTTTTTTATTATTACAGATAAAGATGCTGTGGACATTTGTATAGGGTTTTTGTGTGAACATAAGTTGTAATTTCTCTGCGATAAATACTCAAGAGTTCCCTTGCTGAGTTGCTTGATCAGTACCTGCTTAGTTTTGTAAGAAATTACCATATTCTTCCTAGGAGTGCCTATACCATTCTTCATTCCCACCAGCAAGGTATGCGGGATCTTCACATCCTTTCTAGTATCTGGTGTTATCACTATTTTTATCTTTGCTATTCTGATTGGTGTGTAGTGATATCTCAATGTGATTTGATTTGCATTTCCCCAGTGGCTGATGATGTTGAACCTCTTTTCATGTGTGTATTTGCCATCTGTGTATCTTCTTCACTGAAGTGTTCTGTTCATGTCACTTGCCATTTGCTCATTTGATTGGCTTTTTCAATGTTGAGTTTTGAAAGCTCTTATTAAATTGTAAGTACAAGAGCTTTGTTGGATATATGGTTTGCAAGTATTTTCTCTTACTCCATAGTTTACCTTTTCACTTCTTCATAAGGTCTTTCTCAGAGCAAAAGTTTTTAATTTTGACACGGTCCAATTTTCTAAATTCTCCTTTTATGGATCATGTTTTTTTTTTTTGGCAATTCTAAAAATTATTCACCTAGCCCTAAATGCCAGATTTTCTTCTATGTTTTATATGAGTTTCATAGCTCTATAGTTTCACAGCTTACATTTAAGTCTATGCTGAATTTTTAATTAATATTAATATAAGGTGTGAGGTTTTGCTTGCAGTTCATTTTTTCTTTTTCTTTTTTTGGCTGTGGATCCAATTGCTCCAGCACCATTTATTGAAAAGGCTGTTCTTCCTCCATTGAGTTGCATTTGCACCTCAAAAATCAGTAGGACATATTTTTATTGGTCTATTTCTGGGTTCTCTATTCTGTTCCATTGATCTAGGTGTCTTTTCCTCTGCCAAAATCGCAGTCTGTTCTTTATTATAGCTATATAGTAAGCCTTCATATTGAATAGAGCTATTCCTTTGCCTTTATTTTCCTTTTTCAAAATGTTTTAGCCATTCTAGGTCCTCTGCCCTTCCATCTAGAGGCTATTTTACATCTACAAAATTATCACTATCATTTTGAATTGCAATAAAGAGAAAACTAGAGCTTAGATTTGGCCTCCAGAATCAAACAGGATTCTAATGCTTTAATTGAATTAACAATAAAATAATATTGTCTTTTTCATATATAGTTTTTTAAAAGAAAAAAAACTATTTCTATAAGTGTCAGAGGCATGTGAACCAGAACAACTCCATCTTGAATAGGAGCTGGGTAAAATGAGGCTGAAACCTACTGGGCTGCATTCCCAGATGGTTAAGGCATTCTAAGTCACAGGATGAGATAGGAGGTCAGCACAAGATACAGGTCATAGAGACCTTGCTGGTAAAACAGGTTGCAGTAAAGAAGCCAGCCAAAACCCACCAAAGCCAAGATGGCCGCGACAGTGACCTTTGGTTGTCCTCACTGCTACACTCCCATCAGTGCCATGACAGTTTACAAATGCCATAGCAACATCAGGAAGTTACCCTATATGGTCTAAAAGGGGAAGACATGGGTAATCCACCCCTTGTTTAGAATATCATCGAGAAATAACTGTAAAAATGGGCAACCAGCAGCCCTTGGGGCTGCTCTGTCTATGGAGTAGCCATTCTCTTATTCCTTTACTTTCCTAATAAACTTGCTTTCACTTTACCGTATGGACTCGCCCTGAATTCTTTCTTGTGTGAGGTTCAAGAACCCTCACTTGGGGTCTGGGTCGGGACCCCTTTCCTGTAACATAAGTAGCTACCCACAAAATACAGTAGACACTCATTATATATATGTTTAACTTTGTGTGTTAACTTTAGATCTTAACCCCCAGTAAGATTCCACTTTGTTTTATTCAATCTTCCCAACAATTAACCAATCCATTAATAAATTATTGCTTACCAAAGTGTATTAGATAACATGATGGAAAGAACTATTTCAGATGACCCTACTTGCCCCTCATGCCCGTATAGATGTTTAACAGTTATCTTAACTTGGAATGATTAGAATGCTTGCTCATTTGCATGTAGAGTTTCCTTTGTTTCCTTCTTTATCTAACTTGATAGTTCTCAAACGTTATGTTAGGATTTGTCTACACAAAACCATGTATGCTCTACTATATAGGTAATTTATGAAATTTTCCAGAATAATTTGATTATATGGGTTTATAACTTAATTCCTGAGATTTAACTTTAAATTCAATCTCTAAGAAAGACATGTTGACCTCCCCACTTCCAAAATGATAGGATTGTTTTTGGTGTTGCTTTTGAGATAGGGTCTTGCTCTGTCACTCAGGCTGGATTGCAATGGCACCATTATAGCTCACTATAGACTTGAATACCTGGGCTCAAGCAATCCTCCAGCCTCAGCTTCCTGAGTAGCTGGGACTACAAGCATGAACCACCATGCCTGGCTAATTTCTTTTCATTTTTTTGTGGAGATGGGAGTCTCACTATATTGAAGAAGCTGGTCTTGAGCTCCCGGCCTCACGCACTTCTCCCACCTCAGTCTCCCAAGTGCTGAGATGTACAGGCATGAGCCAGTGTGCCTGGCAAAATTCATAGGGTTTTTAAGACTGGAAGACACTTAAACAAAATTGAGTTTAGGATTTCCCAAGTGTTTTCCTAGCATTGCACACAATGTTAACCTGATTTGAATAAAAAATGCCTTCCATGGTGAAATAAATTTGGGAAATGCTAGATTAAACAACTTTAAAGAGTTTTGTTTTGTTCGTTTTAGTTTCATGGAAGCATCTCTTGGACTTTCATATGCGGGTGTCCATTGTAAATAAGAAAGGGATACAGAATGCAGTATCTTTCAAGTGTATTGTTCTCGGTATCTCTTTTTGATGGAGAATCCTGCTGATATGGAGTTCAGTTCAACACATTTTAGAAGTATTTATCTTTAATCCAAATCTGTATTTTGAAATACAGATTTCAAAAGACTCAAAGAGGTATTACACCTCATGCCACCCAGCAAGCAAAGTAGGGACCATTTGTCATCTATTAATAAACTTAAAAGTCTGATACATCTTTGGCCAATATTAAATAAATACATAACTTTCCCCCTTAACCAGTCATTTCTGCAGGCCCTGTGCTGTCCTTAGACTGCCTTCCGTGTAAGCTATTTCTGTTGTGTTCAAGGGTGGCTCAGTTACTCAAAAGCTCAAGATGACTGCAACAGGGGTGCCTGTCATCCCACCACTGGTGATCTCCTGGTGGGCAGGAACATGCAGCTTACGGCTTCTTCTACCTGTGGGCTGAGCAGAGCCCAGAAATACTGCATCCTCAGTTACCTGGAGGTGGGTTGGCTTTTTGTTTATTTGCTGGGACATTATTTAATCAATGATGTAGATTTTTCCAGGTACACCTGGGGCTACTCAGACATTAAAGGAGACAACTTCCTTTCTAAACAATGGAGACACTGGTGCAGTTGTCCCTCAGTATCCACGGGGCGTTGGTGCCAGGACCCTTTCCCCCAACACCAAAATCCATGGATGCTCAAGTCCCTGATCTAAAATGGCATAGTATTTACATGTAACCTACCTATATCCTCCCATGTACTTTAAATAATCTCTAGATTACTTGTAATACCTAACATAATGTAAATGTTATGTAAATAATTATTACACTACATCTTAAAATGTGTTCTTTTTATTGTTATATTGTTATTTATCTTATTTTTATTTCATTAGGGACAGGGGTCTCACTCTGTTGCCCAGGCTGGAGTGTACCTCAGCCTCTGAAGCAGCTAAAAATACAGGCATGCACCACCACACCTGGCTAATTTTAATTTTGTCTTTTTAGAGACAGGGTCTCACTATGTTGCCCAGGCTGGTCTCGAACTCCTTGCCTCAAGCGATCTTCCCACCTCAGCCTCCTGAGTTGCTGGGATTACAGGCTAAGCCACTGGGCCTACCCTGTTATTGTTTTATTGTTGTGATTTTTTCCCAAATATTTTCAATCCTTGATTGGTTGAATCCACAAATATGGAACTTGCAGATACAGAGAGCCAACTCTCATGTAATTCAAAGTCCAGGAAACCTTAACTAATCAAAAATAAGGAAGATTTGCTTAATTTCCATTTCCTGTTACCTTCAGAATGAGACATAAAAGTCTTTTTGGTTAGTCTTTGTAAGGAATTGCTATAAAATTTACTAGTCTACTTGGCTACCTTAGCCACTCCCATAGAGGAAACCTAATTGACTCATTTAATGAAGTTTGAAGATTCATCAGGGCCTGCTGCCATTATGCTGAACATGAGTCCTCATTGCTCTGCCTTGAGATGGAAGAGGTGTAGAACTTTGAATTGATTGTACACCAACATAATACTACTTGGAAGTTATACTGTCTAAAAATCATAAATTCCCAATGTGAACATAGTTTTGTGCCTTTTCCCCTTAAAGATCAGTTTTATAAAAGGATAAGTGGCTTTTCAGGTTTCTTTTCCTCTCCATGTACTGGGAACAGAACAAGCATCCAAGGTCATCTGAGTATCGTCCCTACCGAAAACCCTGAGGTAATCACGTCCACCCCATAAATGAGAGGATGTGCAGGAAGGAAGTTGGACATAAGCCTAATGTTAGTGGTCCAGGCTTTTCCATGTATTGTTCATTTAAAGCAACTGCTTAAGTCTCTGGGAAATGCTTTGTATTCAAATTGGTTTCTAGTAAAAGGTGACTATTATAAATAAGTGGAGACAATACTTGGGTGCATATCACTGTTCTAAGTTTGGGAAGTACTTGTGTAAGAAAGCAAATTCTCTGCATGTGCAAGGAAATTACATGGTGGAAGTTCTGCTCAACTCTAGGCCAGGTGACTACTAAGTCCAGGTGCTCTGGACAAAGAATTGGTTCTCAACTCTATTTATTTTTTAGATAGGGTCTCGCTCTGTCACCCAGGCTGGCATGCAGTAGTAGCATGATCACAGCTCACTGCAGCCCCAACCTCCCAGGCTCAGGTGATCTTCCCACCTCAGCTTCCCAGGTAGGGGAGGCTACTCCACCTACTGGTGGAGTAGGCAAGCACCACCATGCCCTGTTAATTTTTGGTATTTTTATAGAGACCAGTCCCACTATGTTGCCCAAGCTGGTCTCCAACTCTTGGGTTAAAGTGATCCGCCTGCCTCAGCCTCCCAAATGCTGGAATTACAGGCATGAGCCACCGCCACTTTCCAATATGAGCGCCAGCCATCTTGTTCTCCCACTGGCATTTGCTTACTGTTGCCTGAGCCAACATACTCTGATGATAATTAGAAATTGGTGTTCTTGTATCTCAAAGTTATACCACCAAAAATAGAAGTAATTCCAACTGTGGAGGCTTCTTTTGTCTAGAGAATGACAGAAATCTTAGAAAGCTTAGAGCTGGAAAAAAACCTCAAAATATTTCAGGCTGACAAAGTGTATTATAGAAGGGGCTACGACCACTGGTCTAGACAAACATTCACGCAGCATGGAGGATGATTTTTTCCCATCTGTTATCTAAGAAAGAGCTACCAAGCAAAACATTTTGTTCAGAAGCTTCCAGTCAACATTGACCTATTAAATTATCCAAGATGGAACTCACATTTAGCGGCCACAACTAAGCATCCTCTGAAGCCAACCTCATCAAAGATTATACTTCTAAAATGTTAACCAAAAAATGGTCCACAAGCCCTGAAGTTAAACATTTTCTCAAGTAATTTCCATAGTATTATTGGAAATTATTTGAAGACCATCACTTTTGATAGAATCACAAAGCTTCTACTGGTCACTGGGATGGGCCTACCCCTATGCAAAATTTATTTAGATCCATTTTGCCTTAATTTTCAAAAGGCATTTTGGCTTTCTTCAACAATAAGGCCTATAGTGACCAGTGATGCTAAGATACACTGATTATATGAATCTCTCGAAGGATTGATTTGTTTTGACTGTAGCTGAAATAATCATTAAAATCATCCTGCATTTAATAAATTTTACTGAACATCTACTATGTACCACACACTATTCTAGGTAATGGAGATACAGCAATAAACAAAACCAGGTCCTTGCCCCATTCAGTTTTTATTCTTATTATAGAGACAGACAATAAACCAACAACTGTATAATATAGCCTCAAGTAGTGATAAGGGCTTAGGAAATATATAAAGCAGGACAAAAAATAGAGAGTGGCAGAGGGCCATGGGGGTGAAAAGATGGTGGCATTTTAATAGGGTAGTCAGGGAAAGGCTCTTTGAAATGAAGGCATTCAAACAGAAACCTGAAAGAAGGGAAGGAGCAAGAGATAAGACTAGCTGGGAGGAAGAACAACTTGAACTCTTCTGACTCTAAGTGCTTAAAAAATAGCAAGAAGCACGTGT
The DNA here is from genome assembly GCF_029289425.2 of Pan paniscus. Taxonomy (NCBI): domain Eukaryota; kingdom Metazoa; phylum Chordata; class Mammalia; order Primates; family Hominidae; genus Pan; species Pan paniscus. Next base: position 144,959,224 of record NC_073255.2, on the reverse strand, counting down.
AGCCAGAGTCAAGAGAGTGAAAAGCCAAGTAGACATAAAGGCAAAGAGGTGGCCCTGGCCAGATCATGTTGGGCCTTGTGAGCCATGGCTAGGACATACAAGCAACGTGCACTGAGTGCCACCAGCTGAGCACCTATGCTGTTGTACGCAATTTCCAGCACAGAAGGTTATAATGATCAGCCCCTGCTTCCCAGAAGCTTTGCAAAAGAGCTCCTTCAGAGTCCTCTGAGTATTAGCCAGGAATAACTGCAGGCCACTGACAGTGCTTTGGAAATCCTTACAGAGCCCCTTAGGAGTTTCAAGTATAGCTGCAAGTAGATGCATTAAATTAAGAAAACTCAAAGGCCAGCCTTTGCTGTTGTAACCTTCAAAAATCCATCCTAAGCAGGCTGGGGTCAGTGGCTCACACCTGTAATCTCGTCACTTTGGGAGGCCAAGGCAGGCAGATCACTTGAGGCCAAGAGTTCAAGACCCAGCCTGGCCAACATGGTGAAAACCTGTCTCTAATAAAAATACAAAAAAATAGCCGGGTGTGGTGGTACATGCCTGTAATCCCAGCTCCTCGGGAGACTGAGGCATGAGAGTCTCTTGAACCCAGGAGATTGCAACATTGCACTCCAGCCTCAGTGACAGCATGAGACTCTGTCTCAAAAAACAAAAAAATCCTAAGCAAAACTAGTTCCAATTCACTAAGACCTTCTAAGAGGTCTATTTCTAATTTTTTATTTCTTCATATTAGTTGTGTACAGTTTAAAATAACTTCCAGATCCTCTTCCTCTTATATGACAGAAAATTAGTTTTACATAAATTTGCATTTTTATTCCAAATGTATAAATTTATAAAATTTTAGTTCATAGTTTATTGTTGTACTTAGGCACCTACTGATAGGCATTTTGATGTCTTGTTATTTCCTCTGCCTTTTATTTTTAGCCAGTTTGGAAGACAAATATAGTAAGTACAGCTTGCCTTTAATTTAGCCCAACAATATGTAATTCCAATTTTTATTTTTAATTTTAATGATGGTGTTTTCCAGGGGGAACAAAAATGCTTCATCTGTGACTCTAGATTTCCATATGATCCGTATGACCAACCCAACAGCCACACCATTGAGAATGTCATTGTAAGTTTTGAACCAGACAGAGAAAAGAAATGGTGGCAATCTGAAAATGGTATGATTTAAGTTCCTTTCCAGTTGTTTATTTCTTCAATATTTTAATATGACATCCTCTTCCTTGTATGGTTTTAATAATGTCACAGCAAAGTATTATATTGGAATGGAACAGTATCCTCCAAGAATGTAGAGACCCATATAAGAATACAATTTATTTTCATTTTAACAAGAATACTTTCCTTTACAGGAAAATCAAAATGTATTTTAAGCACATAACTCAGAATGTTTCACTCTTTCCATGTGGAAGAAAATATCTCTGCATCCTTTTGTTCTTTGTAAAAAAATAAGAAGAAGAAGAAAGTTTATGAAGTGTTGATAAATTAAGCCTAATACAAAACACTGATGTAAACTGAATGAATAATGCCAGGGGAAGTCTGAGAGTTAGCGCCAAGTGCTTTTTCCTTCAACACATGAAGGCAAAGAGAAAAAGAACATTTTGCTTCTTACTGTAAGCCAAAGTAAAATCTCTGAATTGAAAGGATAGCTGGCTACGGACTGAAGTATGCCTTTCTCTCTTTATGAACAATTGCGATATTGAGCCTACATTGCCGCTGACCATCCAGATTCCTAGATGGTCACTATAAATGTGGACTTGATCAGGGATCCTCATGTCCCACCCCCAGCCATGGGCCTCATGTGCCCAAATGTATGTCCATCCAGGCCGGACTTTCCTAATGCAGGCTTGCCTACTCTTGATGACCCTTCTTTAACACTAGTCTGGAACTCTTCAGTTTTCCTTAACCCCCACAAGATGATTTCATTCACTACATTGCTATGTGTTGCACTTTGGACTATAATTCCTCTATTCTCTACAAACTCCTGAATGTATTTCCTTTAGGAGATTTTAGACCATTAGAAGGGAGTGTGGGAATAATCATAATATATAAGATAGTTTAGGGCAAGCATAATATGAGGTTGTTTTATTTATGTCATCCACTTGACCAATGATTGACTGTGTCTACTAAATGCCATTTCATTTTGGATCCTAGTTATTGATCTCCAGCTGGACTCTCCTTAATGAATGTGAGGTGTTTTTTCCACAGCCACCTGTCCTCCTGATGAATGGTGCCATTTTTGCTTAATGGCTGTTTTGACCCCCACATCTAACATTTGTTCCACATCTCCTCACAAAGGGAATGTCACTCTGTCCAAGCCAATGACATAGAGCAAGGATTCTCAACCAAGCACCTTAGATAGAGGGACAGATCTCTTTCCTAGAAAGGGTTAGGACCCTTGACACTCAGCCTGCAATGTGGCTGCCCACTCAGCAGCAAACACGTACCTAAGCTTTTCACCCTAGAACTCTAGGCTGAACCCCGATTCACTGTAGTCCAGCCGCTGTCATCTGGAGCCATACTGTCCTGTGTGAGCACTTGAAATGTGTCTAATCCAAATTGAGATGGGCTGGAAGTGTAAAAACATCCCAGACTTCTAAGACATAGTTTTGGGAGAAAATGTATAATAAAGAATCACTGACTTTCTGGCAGGGTGCAGTGGCTCACACCTGTAATCCCAGCACTTTGGGAGGCCAAGATAGGCAGATCACTTGAGCTCAGGAGTTTGAGACCAGCCTGGCCAACATGGCAAAACCCTGTCTCTACTAAAAATACAAAAATTAGCCAGGCATGGTGGAGCAAGCATGTAGTCCCAGCTACTCAGGAGGCTGAGGCAGTAGAATCCCCTGACCCGGGAGGCAGAGGTTGCAGTGAGCCAAGATCCTGCCACTGCACTCCAGTCTGGGGGACAGAGCGAGACTCTGTCTTTAAAAAATCACTAATTTTTAAAATATTGATTATATGTCAAAATAACTTTTAAATATGTTGGTTTAAGTATATTATTACAAACAAATTTACCTGTTTCTTTTTACCTTTTTTAATGTGGCTGCTAGAAAATTTAAAATTACATACATGTCTCATATTTTATTTCTGTTGGACAGTGCTGCTCTAGAGAGATCTGGGCTTCTTTTGTGTCCAGGTTAGGGCTAATACCCCACATCTCTGCTAGAGATGGATCATAATTAGCTCAGTGCAAAACATTGACCAGCCTACCTCTACCACCGCCTCAGCCACAGAGGAGCCCACAGGTCCCCACTCCAAGGGGAATATTCCAAGCTGTGTTATATGCCAGGTGACAATGAAATTCTAGTTCAAATGACTGTAGCAGCTCTTGGAAGAAAGGGGTGCATTGGTTTTTACCACCCTCTGGCTAGCTAGCTCATGTTTATGTGTAGTCAAGATTTCAGCACAAGGAAATGAACCCTCTCTTTCTCTCTTTCCACCTAGGGCAAATGTCCTGAAACTCCCTTGGTCATATGTAATGCTGCCACATAGTGGCCATGTGTGTTGCCACTAAAACACAGATGTGGGCACAGTCAGGGTGAAACCTATCTTGCTCTGCATACCTCCTGGGCTTGGAGTGGCATGGGATACCACTCCAACAGACTGGGAAGAGTGATCGTCAGCCTTGTGGCATCAAAGAGATTTTATTACAGATAAGCCACAATGGGGAATTAACATGATAAGCAGAAGTCTCTCAAAATCACTGATTTTCTTCTTTCTGGATTCTTCCTTAGGTCTTGATCGTGTCAGCATCAGACTGGACTTAGAGGCATTATTTCGGTTCAGCCACCTTATCCTGACCTTTAAGGTATAGACTAATAGGCCTGCTGCCCCTCTTTTATCTATTCCCTAAACGCTCAGTGTTTATCTGGAATTTCACTGCCTTGCTTCCTTGCAGTGACCAAAACAGAATAAGTTCAGACTTGACCTTTGCCACCTGAGCTTTGACTCTTACATGAAGAAAAAAAAAAAACACTTTTTAAAAATCAATGACCATGACTATATGATTTTTTAAAAAAATTAGAAGACACAGAGAAAAGGAAAACTCCTAGTACTGAGGTGATAGGAACCATAAGAACTATAAAGATAATTTTTGGGAGAAAAGGGCAAGAACTGGAAATTATTTAGGTAAATATGGAAAGGTTGTAATCAAGGGGAAAGAAAAATTAAAAGAGTCTTTACTAAGATTAGTCAGATGACAGAGAAAATCATTGTGCTATAGTGCTTCTTTAATCATTCAGGAAAATTCTAATTTTGATGTCAGACTTTATGCTCGTTTTGGTAAGAAAAAATGAATATGAAATTTAAAAAATGAAAAAAAAAACACCAGTCTTTGTCTCCAAAGAACTCACAATCTAGTCATGGATACAAACATATAAATATAATAGAAAATTATAATACAAAGTGATAAGTACAGAATTAGCGGGATGATTGATTTAAAATGCTGGGGAATTTAAGAGGCTAAATCTGCTGTGGGGAATCAGGATAAACTTCATGGATAGGGTTTGAAGGATATATAAGAGTTTGCCAGAGGAAAAGCATGCTTGGCAAAGAGAATCACAACAAATTGCTGTAAAATATTAACTACATTAGCTTTTCCATTTATATGCCATCTTTCTTCAATTAATAATTCACAAAGCCATAAACATTTTTACAATGTAATTAGATTATGAGGACAAAGTGTGTACTCATAAATACTGAAAAGAGACTGTGGTGTGTGTATTGTGTAGTAGATTTTAAAAGATAGACCTGGCCAGGAACAGTGACTCACACCTATAATCCCAGCATTTTGGGAGGCTGAGGTGGGCATTTGAGCCCAGGAGTTTGAGAACAGTCTGGGCAACATGGCAAAACTCTGGCTCTACAAAAAAATTATCTGGGCATGGTGGCATGCACCTCTAGTCCCAGCTACTCAGGAGGCTGGGGTGGGAGGATCACCTGGGCCTGGGAAGTTGAGGCTACAGTGAGCCGAGATCATGCCACTGCACTCCAGCCTGGGCGACAGAGTGAGATCCTGTCTCAAAAACAAAACAAAACAAACAACAAAAAGATACACCTAAAGTTTTTAAAAATGGAATTAGAAAATACAAATATTCAATCTGAAGTTGATAATAAAATCTGCCTTTGTGAAATGTGCCAACTTTTACTCATTTTTCCTAGACTTTTCGGCCTGCTGCAATGTTAGTTGAACGTTCCACAGACTATGGACACAACTGGAAAGTGTTCAAATATTTTGCAAAAGACTGTGCCACTTCCTTTCCTAACATCACATCTGGCCAGGCCCAGGGAGTGGGAGACATTGTTTGTGACTCCAAATACTCAGATATTGAACCCTCAACAGGTGGAGAGGTAGCATTTCCTTCCTTGTATTTATTTTGTATAAATTAAACTTTTAAAAAGTATAATTAACTTAAATGAAAAACTTTCTATAGTGTTTACTGTAATGTAAGTTGGGCTGTTGCTTTTTTAAAAATGAAAGTGTCTAAATTGAAATGAGTCCCAAATAAATACTAAATACATTTTTAGAAGCAATCCTGCACAAGAGTGCTCAGCTGAAGGTGGGCATGGGATAACACATAACGGGGCACCATGGCCCCGGGCACCCAGAAGAAGGAACACCCATTTCTAATGCTTGCAAAGGAGCCTTGTAAGCTAGCAGCAGCCTGACATTAGCTATCTCATCCCTATGCTCTGTAAACCACCACCCCAGGGGAATCTGCCGGGAACATCCCTCTGAGCAAAGCTGGTGCCTGAGAGAAGGTTGGAGTGAGTGGGATTGAACAGGCACTATTTTGCCAGGTAGAGCAGAAAGAATTAGTGGCAGAAGACAGCTCCAGAATTCACCACCAAATCCAAATTGATCATGGCTTGCCAAATTGTCTGTCACTCCATCCCAACCCAGCATAAGCACTCTCTTTGACTTTTCTGCCTGTATGAACCACTTGTACATAAAGAGCCAGAAATTACTGATTAATACTTTTCATTTATTTCTGCTCCTGGTACTTCTATTCATATGCTAACCCAAGTGATAATCTGTATTCTATGCCAGCTGGGAAGCAATGGCTCAGCCTTCTTGTAAGATCAGGGTCTCTTCTGTAAGAGTGCATTTCACGGTCAGGTGTGATGGCTCACATCTGTAATTCCAGCACTTTAGGAGGCTGAGGCAGGAGGATCACTTGAGCCTGGGAGTTCGAGACCAGCCTGGGCAACATAGGGAGAACCCCATCTCTACAAAAATCTTTAAAAATTAGCTGGGCATGGTGGTGCATGCCTGTGATCTCAGCTACTTGGGAGGCTGAAGTGGTAAGATTGCTTGGGCCTGGGAGGTTTGAAAAAAAAAAAAGAGTGTGTTTGACAATTACGTTTTCAGGTAATATACTATAAATTTATCTATATTTGTTTTACAGGTTGTTTTAAAAGTTTTGGATCCCAGTTTTGAAATTGAAAACCCTTATAGCCCCTACATCCAAGGTATGAATTCCTTTATATTTTTCATATCAGCTTTAAAAAAATTTCATGTTTGGCATATTCCTTGTAATTGCTTTTCTTTTTTTCTTCTTGAGACGGAGTCTTGCTCTGTCATCCAGGCTGGAGTGCAGTGGTGTGATCTCAGCTCTCTGCAACCTCCGCCTCCTGGGTTCAAGCAATTCTTGTTCCTCAGCCTCCCAAGTAACTGGGATTACAGGCATGCGCCACCATGCCCAGCTAATTTTTGTATTTTATGTAGAGACAGGGTGTCGCCATGTTGCCCAGTCTGGTCTTGAACTCTTGAGCTCAAGGGATCCTCCTGCCTCGGCCACCCAAAGTGCTGGGATTACAGGCGCAAGCCACTACACCGGGCCTGTAATCGCTTTTCTATAGTATATTAAGTGTATATCAGTCAAGAAGAATCCCTTGAACTGATGCACCTCAAATTCACTTTGATTCATTATTTTCCTTTCTTTAGACCTTGTGACATTGACAAACCTGAGGATAAACTTTACCAAGCTCCACACCCTTGGGGATACTTTGCTTGGAAGGAGGCAAAATGATTCTCTTGATAAATACTACTATGCTCTGTACGAGATGATTGTTCGGGGAAGCTGCTTTTGCAATGGCCATGCTAGCGAATGTCGCCCTATGCAGAAGATGCGGGGAGATGTTTTCAGCCCTCCTGGAATGGTGAGTTATTAATCCGAAAGAACAGTGGGCTGTCCTACCTGCCTTTCACTGTCCTGGTGCCATATATAGATGAGACACTCCACATGGAGATCAACAAATCTAAGTGCCAGTTTTATGCTGAGATGGGTACCATTCAACCTATCCTGATAGGCCACCTCGGGCCCTCCAGTTCCTCCAGCCACAGGTGCTTGTGGATTCTGCGGCATATGGACATCATTGAACTAGTGAGCAGAATTTATACTTTAGGATTTCAAGATACTTCATCTTGCCCTCTTTTCATTTATTTTGTAGAGCATGGAGATTTGGTGGGGAGGGATCATATTGGGTTGGTGCAAAAGTGCTGTTTTTGCCAACACTTTTAATTGCAAAAACCAAAATTACTGTTGTACCAACCTAATAATTTCACATTCATTCTCTCCCAAAAATCTACTGAAGGACTTTTGTGTGCAAGACCCTGTAGTCAATGCTAAGGTGTTTCAGCAATATCTGATATCGTAAAATGTTCAATCCAAATAGCATTCTTACCCTGGGAATGGCTGTGTCTTAATACGGCAGATCTCTCTCATCTTGGGGGGCTAGCCTTAAAAGACATTGTAGAAGAGTTGTAGTTTTATGCAGAGCCCCAGGGAGTGTGTCTACTAAATAAATGTCAACTGTTTATTAGGCATAATTATACAAGGCTTAATGTTGAGCTAGTGTGCCTTCCCGTTCAGCTACCTCTGTTTCACTGGAAACAGAGCTTCTCTCTCTGCATGTGAGCCATTTAGAGCATTTTTGGGAAAATCCAGGAGAATCACAGGCTTTCTTCAGCTTCGTTCCCTTTTCTAACTCTCTATTTTCTCTTATGCTCCTAAACAATCCCATATACTACTCCCCCCCAACTCCCCACAAACCCCCTAGCCATCCTGTTCCTCATTTTATTGAGGGCTGCAATGTGCTGCCCTGAAACTAGAATTCAGAAAAGCCAAAAAAAGTATTGTATTTTAGAAGTTCACTGAACTTTTAAAATTTTTATAAAGTTTAAAGCTAGTTAAGAAAATAATAGAAGATAATCAAGGTTGGTATTGTAATTAACATATGGGAAACTAAGGATCAGAGAGGTACCAGGACCTGGTATTTCATTTCCCATTTAAAGAACCCCAACGTCCCCAAGGACAAGCCCTCTTTCAACGCTCTATTTATTGCACAATGCAGGTTCACGGTCAGTGTGTGTGTCAGCACAATACAGATGGTCCGAACTGTGAGAGATGCAAGGACTTCTTCCAGGACGCTCCTTGGAGGCCAGCTGCAGACCTCCAGGACAACGCTTGCAGATGTGGGTGAAACTCAGTTCCCTGCATAGACTGAGTGTGCTCTGCATTTCCTTATTTTGAGAAACACTTCGTTCACTTCTGTGGGGCTGCAGGCACCAAAGTGGGGAGGCTGTCCTCCCAGCTCCTTTAGTGTGATATCCCAATGTTCCCAATTATCCCACATAGAAGAATCGCCAACTTCTCCAACCCTCCCACCACAAATTAAGTTTAATTTAAAAAATGAAACAGTAAGCATGTTGTGTGGCACCCTTCCAGTAGAGGGATGGAGCCATTTAATGGCAATATCAGTGGGGACAAGGCAACTCCAAGAATTTGGTGAACACTAGGCTTGGTCCAGAGATCTGCACTGTCATCCTGAATAGTCATACGTTCCATGAACGTGACCTTAAACCCATCTGTAGGATAATAGGAGAAATGAGGCCCAGGAATGAGTTTGACAGGCCATTGTATTGTTTTAAATAAAATACTCAGGCTAATAAGATGCTGGTTTTGTTTTGGCTAACATGTTCGCTGCCTCTGAATTTTAATGAACTTCCAAACAAATTTGTTATTCAATTTCTTTTCCTAGACTAGGAAAAACAGAATTTAAGGGAATGAAATGTCCCTAGAAGAGCTCTAATAAAAAAGCCTCATCCATGAGAGTCACAGTATACAAGACCGGGGAATATGCAGCCTGATCTTAGACTGTTTACAGGAAAAGAACCAAAAAGACAAACAGTGTAGACATTACCATAAAGACAAATTCCTCCAAACAGACTGCCTTTCCCTCCAGACCACTGGCCTAGCCTCAGATGAGATAAAATTGACCGCAGCCCTTGCAGCTCTCTGCTGCTGTGGAAAGAGGGGCCAGGCCGGTTTCCTCTGCCGTCTTCTCTAGGAATCCCAGAGCATGCAGAATATTTCATGTAAAAATTTCAGTTGCACAAAGCATAAGTCAGTAAAAGCATCCTTTAATGAACACCACAAATATTGCACTCTGTGGCTTTAGATCACCGAAATGATTTACTTTTGTTCACTTGATTTTTAAAAACTACATATTTAACGTATGGGGAGCACATTTTATAGAAAGCGTAGGAGCAGAATCAGAGTGTTAGAACGATCCCTTGAGGGCACACATTTTGGCCCTGTGTTTGCTTGGTGCATCTATACAAAGAACACGAAATGGCAGGAGGACTAGCGGGTGCCTTGACCAGTGCGGGGGCACTGGCTGTGCCACCCGAGGCCTTAGTCTACCTCTCAGTCACTGTCTTCTCCTTTCAGCGTGCAGCTGTAACAGCCACTCCAGCCGCTGTCACTTTGACATGACTACGTACCTGGCAAGCGGTGGCCTCAGCGGGGGCGTGTGTGAAGACTGCCAGCACAACACTGAGGGGCAGCACTGCGACCGCTGCAGACCCCTCTTCTACAGGGACCCGCTCAAGACCATCTCAGATCCCTACGCGTGCATTCGTGAGTCCCCGGGTCTGCCTGGATCCTACCCACTGTCTGAGCAAAGTTCAGTTTGATCTTACTGGGGCTGCCCGCACCTCATCTGCTTAACGGCATCTCCAAACTACCCTATTTTGGAGAGTGGAGGATTGCAAAAATACCTCAGCTTTAAGAGCTCCTCCTTCTGCAAACAAGTTGATCCAAATAATCTGTGTCTGTCCTGGTAGTTGGGAAATTATGCAGGATTCCACCAGGAGAGGCAGACACCTTGAGTATCATGGAAGCCTGCTGGGGGAGGAACCAAAGTGGTAAAATTGGCTAAAACATTCGACTGGCTGTAGACACTTCAATTTTGCTGTTAAGATGCATAAGCTAACATGTTACTTACCTTGCGCTTTTTAAAAACCTTTAAAAATCTTTTATCTTGAATCTCAACTTCTTAAATGAAATATTTCAAGCATGTACAAAATAATAGAGAATAATATAATATACACCCTTATACCCCACCATCAGCTTTCTCTAGAACAGTCTTAGCCTGTCACTCTTGGGACTTTCTTTAATAAAACATGACAGGCACTATATTGATGTCTCAGGTACACAACTGTCCCATTTGTTTACCCTCCTTGCTAGTGGTAAACTCATATATTTTGCATTATCATGATTTTTTTCACTCTTTCACATGTGTTTTTATCTATGAACAATATATGTTGACATGTTTTCAAAGTTTAGATAGATTATGTCATTTTGTATGTGTCTTTCAACAACTTGGGTATTTCATTCGACATTATATTTTTGAGACTTTTCTATATCAGGTAGTCTTAGTTCTTCCATTTTAATTTCTTATAGAAGTTTTTCCTTTAGGTATGACAAAACTTATTTGTTCGTTTTTCTTTGGATGCTGCAGTAAACATTCTTGTGTATGTGACCTTGTGCATCTATGCAAACATTGTCCCTAGGAGATATACCTAGCTGTGGAATTTCTGGGCCATGGAGTATGGACTTCAAATTGATTAAATAACACTGCATGGTCCCCTAAGTGAGTGTGCCAATGGCCACTCATGCCAATAGTAAATGGGAGTTCCTGGGGCTCTGCTTCCTTGTCGACACTTGGTTTTGTCAAACTTCAATTTTTGCTATCTTTGTTTTATCACACTTTAATTTTCACTAATCAAAAATGGTATCTCATCATTGTTTTAATTTGCATTTTCCTGCAGGACTGGGACTAGAGTGAGCCAAGGAAGGCACTTAAGTTCCAAAATGTAAGGAAGAACTCGCTATCAGGGTGATGGAAGTGCAGGGCTAACACTTGCTGCTTGCACAAATCTGAGAGTGGGTACCTCCTTAAATGTTGCACCCCAGCCACTTTGCTTGCTCACTGTCATCCCATCACTGCTATACATTTTTGCCTACAGAAATACTCCATCCTGATTTCAAATACCCAGTGTCAGTAACTGGGTCTGAAATCTTTACTTGCCGACGAACAAGTTAGCCTGTTATTGTTTCATGGATACTAACAGAAGACACAAAACTCTTGGGCCAAAGACAAAAGACTTTGTAACTCATGGCATAGCAAGCAACAAGATCATTGTATTGGCCTGAGTTTCCATGTCCCCATGTCCCATGGGAGTGACACAACGGATACCATGTGAATAGTGCATATCTAGTGAGTTTATGATACAGCTAAGGAACAGTGAACTTGGAGGATTGCTTTATAGCAAGTGGAAGCAAGCCTATTTTTTATCCAGGGAAGATGCCACTCCATCCCTCAAGGTTGCTTACTGCAAGCACAACTCTAAGAAATGGCTAGGTAAAGAGCCAGTGGGGACTTGAACGGCTGGCACACTTAGCAAGAACGTTCAGGATACCAGCACCCATGGAAGATTGCCTCTCCCAGGACTCAGGGAGCCCGCTTCTTAGGGTATATCCATATAATGCTAAAGTGGGGGCAGGGAAGCTGCTATAAAATCTAACTTCAACTTTTATATAATCATAATATATAAAATGAAGTCTTATGCAGTGTAATTCACTGGCCACCTGAATAGATTCAATGTCCTAGATTTCAAACTTTAAGTGATCGCAATATAGAAAATGCATCAATGAAATGTTTTAGCTCGGATCACTCAGTAGGCACCTGACTATATAAAATTTACCTTACGTGACCTGTTCAAAATTGATATAAAGAACTAGATTCTCAGAAAATGTATTTCTTTAGAGCAATTTCCTAAGTATCCTACCACACAGTTTTTACCACAGTCTGTAATCATGCACACACATAACTTTTATTGTTTTAAAACTATGTATTTATAAAAGAAGATTAAATTGCTCTCTTGGGTAGAATCAGGGAAATACAATTATTGAAACAGATAATCTAGGAATCTGGAAAGAGATTTGGAAATAACAAACCAAATATTTTGAGCACATCAATCAAAGTCTTGTTCCTTAAGAACCACCGAGTATTAACTCGATAGTGCTTTGGAAAGAAAACTAGTACTCCTGGTATGAAAGTAAGAAGTCATTCTTTGTAAACAAGGATTTTTTCCATAAAAGGTAGATGAGGAGCTTGTAACAAACTACTATCATGAGACACCCCAGTTTCTCCCAGTTTACCTAAACAAATGTTTATGTGTATATATACAAATGATGTGTATTTGAAGATTGATTAGAATTCTCATATAAATTTTCTCTAAGTTGTCCTTGTTTGAACCTAAATATTTACATAAGCAGATTCCAGGCATAAGAGTTGACTAATTTTAAGTTTTCTACAATTAAGTTGCCATTAAATTTGATACAGAAAAACCAAGATTTGGTAGACTCAACTACTTGATAATAAAAGTTTGCTAGAATTATGTGACACCAAGACATTCAATTAGACTTCTAAAGGTCATGACATAAGGCTATTTCAAAGAACATTTACTATCCACCCTTCCCACATCTCTTTCCCAAAGGATACTTCTGTGCATAATTAAATTATTCTCTGGAACTCAATACTGATTCTTTGGAGTGTCTCCCAAAGAAATTTTAGCTTTTTCCTTTTGGCCTCTATTAAGATGAATCCAGTTTGTTCCCTTCTTTCTAGAAGCAACTGGCTTTAATTAGAAGAAAATTGTGGCTTTTCCAAACTAAACAGAACTCAATGCTATTTCTTCATAGTAAGTCACCAGTCACAAAACAATAACAAGTAACAAATCATTGAAATTTGAAAGATTGTGTCAGAGAGGAAACACCAGTTGCTTCAATAATGCGAAACAACTGGTTTGACTGAATTGTTTCCACTAAACTCACTAACCTAAATGGTGGTTCTATAGACATGGTTTTAGACTTGACAGTTTTGTTTTTAGTAATCCAAAGCAAGCATGTATAAATGTGAATGTGACTGTTCCTTAAAATCAGGATATTCATATTTTTATTTTTATTGCACGCCTTAGAAGTGGAACCCCATGGAAACACAGAACCACAAAGGTACAAGAGACCTTGGTGGTCATCTAATGCCCAACAACACATTTGTCATCCATACCAAAGCCACAAGTGCTGTTTCAACATCTACCTGGACACCTCCGATGATGAGGGGTTCACTGCAGTATTGGGCATCCCTAACTATTAGAGAGTTCTTCCTCAAACTCAATCAAGTGCTACCTTTTGTGACTTCTACTCTCTCCTGGTTCTACCCTCTGGAATTAACTCAAACTGTCAACATTCTTTTTCATATGACACACCATCCTTGAGTTGTTCAAATGTCTACAACAACAACAGGAAAAAGTTGCTACCATTGTGGCTCCTGTGCTGCAAGTGACTGTTTATCCCATTTTCCAGAATCTCTTCCATCAAGCTCTTGACCTGTCAGCAGATTTCCCCCCAACAAAACCAAGGATATGAATACTTCTCACTGTTCCCTCCCTTTCCTTCTTACAGGTGTTTCTTCCAGGAAAAATAAAATAGAATGTCACTTTTCCTTGTGACATATTTTTCTGTGATAGAGGAGAGACTTACTTTTTAAGCACGTTTCAGAGATTTTGACCTTATTTTCACCTTTAGAGTCTTTTTTTAAATCTATTTTTAGATGAAATTCACATAACATAAAATATTAACCATTTTTAAATGAACAACAGTTCACCAGCACAATGTTGTGCAGCCATCCCATCTACCTAATTCCAAAACGTTCTCATCATCCCCAGAAGAATCAGTCTATTCTTAACATAATCTAGTCTTAATTTTCATAACAGCAGTCTTCCTCTGGTCCTCTGACTTTCGAATCATTTAAAAGTCTTTTAAAAATATATGCATGGATTTATTCAACGTTTTCCAAGGCTAGAGATCTGGGAGACATTTCTGAATAGCTCTTGCCAAGTGGTCTAATTATTTAAACATTTAATTATTTAAACAAAGCAAGATAGTTATAGCATGAGTAAAATGCCGTGCTTATATTTCAGGCTTCCCACAATTTGCAATTAACTAAAACAATGAATGTCTGTGTCCCCAGCTTGTGAATGTGACCCCGATGGGACCATATCTGGTGGCATTTGTGTGAGCCACTCTGATCCTGCCTTAGGGTCTGTGGCCGGCCAGTGCCTTTGTAAAGAGAACGTGGAAGGAGCCAAATGCGACCAGTGCAAGCCCAACCACTACGGACTAAGCGCCACCGACCCCCTGGGCTGCCAGCGTAAGTCCATAGTTGGGGGTCGGGGGAGTGTCCATCAACCCCTATGGGCTGCCAGCGTAAGTCCATAGTCAGGGGGCGGGTGGGGGGGCGTCCATCAACCCCTATGTGGTTGGTTGGTTGGTTGGTTGGTTGGTTGGTTTGTCTGTTTTTGAGATGGGGTCTCGCTCTGTCGCCCAGGCTGGAGTACAGTGGCAAAATCTCGGCTCACTCCAACCTCCACCTCCCAGGTTCAAGCAATTCTCCTTCCTCAGCCTCCCAAGTAGCTGGGATTACAGGCGTCCACCACCACGCCCAGATAATTTTTGTATTTTTAATATAGACGGGGTTTCACCATGTTGGCCAGGCTGGTTTCAAACTCCTGACCTCAAGTGATCCGCCCACCTCGGCCCCTGTGCGTTTTAAAGCTTGGGGCTGTCTCTGTCTGCCCTAAAAATTGATGATCAAGAATACCTAAGAATCCTGCCAACCTCTGGGTTTTAAAAAGTAACATAATGGTTCCCGTAAATCCTAAGCGGTTAGTGGAGAACTTTTCTCTGTGTTGCTGGGTTTATCATAAAGGACCAGCAGGGGGCATTCACATTTTCCCCACTGGAACAAACACGGGGAAATGGCAAGAAATTTAATGCCAAGTTGCAAAAGTTTTTTTGGTTTCCACTAGACCTCTACATACAAATCCATTAAATTACATTATGTGTTTCTGCAAGATTGATGTCATCTTAGGCAATTTTCAAGTGGTGGTTTGTTTATTTATTTATTTATTTATTTGTGAGACGGAGTCTCGCTCTGTCACCCAGGCTGGAGTGCAGTGGCGCGATCTCGGTTCAAGGTAACCTCCGCCTCCCAGGTTCAAGCGATTCTCTGCCTCAGCTTCCGGAGTAGTTGGGATTACAGGTGCGTGCCACCACGCCCGGCTAATTTTTTGTATTTTTAGTAGAGACGGGGTTTCACCGTGTTAGCCAAGATGGTCTCTGTCTCCTGACCTCGTGATCCGCCCGTCTCGGCCTCCCAAAGTTCTGGGATTACAGGCGTGAGCCGCCATGCCCGGCCTCTTTTTATTTTTTAAATTATGTTTCCCCTTTCTTCTCACACCCCTTCTAATATTGGTCCATATGTTCTCTGATAAAAGAAAAAAAAATTAAAGAGCTCAGGGAAGCGGGGGAGCGGAAATAGAAAAACACCTCAGCAGTTTTCTAAGGCCAAATGAGCAGACCCTTAGCTATAGGATCACAGAAATTTAGAGCTGCTCGGGGCCTCCGTAGAGCTACAGATTCCTCAGAAACCCTGGGTAAATAATTTCCATTTGGTCACAGCCTCCTGCTCCATATTTTTGCCCATGTAAGGAACTGTGGATTATTTGCATGTTTAGAAAACATTGGTCTGAATCTTTCTGTAATAAAACGCTCTTCTTGGGTTTGATGGCAAAATTAAATGTCATGATAATGAATTATATAGTCAAACCAATTTCCCATCATACCTTTCAGCATTCCACATGTTTCTCTGACTCTCTGACTAAACTGATGTCCTCCAAGAACAGGCTGAACATTATTTTGGTGTGTGTGGGTGTATACCAGCTTTAAATTTTTTTTTTTTTTTTTTTTTGAGAGAGACAGAGTCTTGTTTTGTCATCAAGGCTGGCTTACAGTGGCACAATCATAGCTCACTGCAGCCTTAAACTCCTGGACTCAAGCAACTTTCTCACCTCAGCATTCAAGTAGCTAGAACTACAAGCATGTGCCACCACAGCCATCTAATTTTTTTTTTTTTTCTTTTTTGAGAGACGGAGTCTCACTGTGTTTCCTAGGCTGGTCTTGAACTCCTGATCCCAAGCAACCCTTCCGCCTCACCTTCCCAAAGTGCTGGGATTCTAGACATAAGCCACTGTGCCCAGCCCATAACAGCTTTATTGAATATAATTTACATACCATACAATTCACCTTGTAAACAATTCAATAATTTTTAGTATATTGAAAGTTGTGTAATCATCACCACAATCAATTTTATAACATTTTCATCCCCCCACAAAAGAAACCCCTCTTCTGCATATATACCCAAAATAATTGAAAGCAGAGCTTTGAAGGGATATTTGTATTTCCATGTTCATAGCAACACTAGCCAAAAGGTGGAAGTAACCCAAGTATCCACTGATGGGTGAGCGGGTAAACAAAATGTGGTATTTACATACAATGGAATCTTATTCTTCCTTAAAAAGGAAAAAAATTCTGACACATCCATCAACATGGATGATCCTTAAGAACATTATGCAAAGTAAAAGAAGGCAGTCACAAAAAGACAAAGACTATATAATTCCACTTATATGAGGTACCCAGAGTAGTCGAAATCAGACAGAAAGCAGCACGGTGGTTGCTAGGGATTAGAGGGGAGAAGGAGTGGGGAGTTATTATATAAAGGGCATAGAGTTTCAGTTTTGTCAGATGAAAAGCGTTCTGGAGTTTGTTTATGCAACGATGTTAATGTGCTTAACACAATTGAATTGCCTGCTTAAAATGGTTAAGATGGTACAGTTAGTAATGTTTTCAAGTTTTATCCATATTGCAGATTACATCGGTCTTTATTTTTTATTGCTGAATAACATACTATTGTACAGAGGTGCCACTTTTATTTATCCATTCATTAGTCAATGGGACATTTGGGTTATTTCCATGAACATTGGTTATTTGCTGCAAGTGTATTCCTTGCTCTGGTAGCATGTCTTTTTAGCCTTTGCAACATATGCAGGGCTCAGAAATGTCTACCGGTAGAGGAGAAGAAGGAGGGAGGAATTAAGACAAAAAGTAACAAAGTACTAAAGGAGAGAAGAGAGAGTGGGATTCCAGATGCATCTGCCAGAGAAGGAGCGATCAGTAATAACCATGACTCCCAGAAACTTCTGCCTCTGAGTCACCAGCCTGGTCAGCATCACTTAGGGTTACTGTGCCAGTACTGCAGCATGTACAACTAGCTACACCTACTTGTCTCCTCCTCCTAATTGCCATCCAGTAAAACTACATAAGGCTCTGGAAGTGTCTGACACAGGATTTCCTCTGTGAGGTTATATGCAATACAATAATCACGCAGCCAGGCACACAATAAACCTGGCAGGGCAGGCTTCTCTGTGTTCTTGCGGTTATGCTTCTTGCTTTGTGTGAGCTATTAAGTACACTCGCAAGAGTGGAGGAATTAAGAATGAGAATAATTGTGTATGCTGTGCTTTCAGCCTGCGACTGTAACCCCCCTGGGAGTCTGCCATTCTTGACCTGTGATGTGGATACAGGCCAATGCTTGTGCCTTTCATATGTCACCGGAGCACACTGCGAAGAATGCACTGTATGTATTCGCCTATAGTTTCCCTTTTATATAGTGATACAGATTTCTATTGCCATTGCCTAGGTGAGACTTGGTTTTGCTAATCTCTTTCTTGTCCTATTGTGTTTTAATACTCCAGTGGTATGAGTATTTACACTACAGAAATCAGCAAACACTACCTATCAGCCTCCCCTCACCCCTGCATTGAGCTGCCTGTTAAACATTTACCAGCTCACCACTGGACTGGACTAAACCGACCCAGGCACAGATATTATTAGGTTTATCCACTCTTTTCCTGAAAATGCCAAGCAGTAGAATAGAAGCACATTTATCTGCCCATGTTTTGGGCCACCAGAACTTTCTTCTATCCCTTGTACACAATCCCCTTATCATCCCTACCACTCCCTTCCTAAAAATGTTTTGGATAAGGTCTTATAAAAAAACAAGCTTAGGTTTAATGTATTTTAGATTCCTGTGGGAAATAAACTCTTGGATTTTTCACAGACTCTACTAAACATACAATTTTAGATGTATCATCTAAAATTAGTAAAATAAAACATATTCACTCCATAAGAAATGCATGATGCAATTGGGGAGTTCAAACCCAACTCTTTTCTTTGTTCTCCAATCTTGGCAGCTCACCATGACATTTTAGAGAGAAAAAAAAAAAAACCCACAAAATCTTAACCTAATAAAAGAACAGTGACCTCGATGTGTCTGAAGAAATGTAGCTGATGAATAAGAAACATATGCCTATGAGGACACGGTTTTGTGCTCATATTTTAAGTCATTTTACTGAAAACAGGATGGGGCAGAGGCGGTGGGGGAAAGAAGCAAGGAAGGAAATATGAAGAAGGGATTCTGGAAGACAAGTCAAAAAATCTAAAAATTGTACCTTAAAGAGAAAGGTCAGCCACACCAACCTCCATGACCATAAGTGTGTAACACAAAAAAAGCACAGTTGGTTACAGGATCAACAAATCCTGAAATTATGTGATCGACCAAATCATGTAATTCCAGACAAAGCTTAGGCTCAGGCTGACTTTTTTCACTGGCTGGTTAACTGCTACGTGTGCAGTACAGACTCACTTTTGCTTGCAGGGCAAGCAAGCAAAATAACTGAACAGGGACCCCCCATGGGGGAACTGTCCATCGTGGCTGAGCCCATGCACCCACTAGGTTCTCCACATCCACATCTCTCTGATGGTGCCCTGGATCTGCCCTGAGGTGGCCAGCATGGCAGCATTCCCTGTCCTAGAGGAAGTTTTCACAACCACATCCTGTGGGAAGCAGTTCCTATCACATCATTTTTTTTTCTTAAACTGAAGTTTTGGTTTGGGGAAAAACATCAAGTCCTTTGTCGCATTGTGTCCAAAGACATCAATGTTTAATATCTAAAAGACACCTTTTTGAGTAAAATCATGCATAAAATTATACCAAGATACAAAAAATATGGATGCTTAACAAGACCATTTCCAAAGAGAATTTCATACCTACTAAAATTTAAGTTTTATCGGAGCATGTTCAATTGAGATGTGTGGGAGGAGAATTTTTTTTAGCATTTTATACTAAATATTATAACACTTAGAAAATAGTTATTTGTATCTCACCAGCTGTTTATTTTGAACAACAGTCAAGATGTTGCAATGTTGGAAAAAGTCTGGAACAATAGAGTTGACTCTCTCACATGGATTCACGCTATTATGCCAAAACAACTGATTGATAAACAAATGCCTATGCTAAAGTGTGGTGGTATTCATGTAATATCTCAAAATTAGATTGAAGGATTTCTCTGCCTCCAAGTATTTCAGTATTGTATGGGTAAAATTCCCAGAGATTGTTGTGGTAAGGGAACCTATCAGTTTTTTTAAAAGCAGTTACACGGCCGAGCCTGGTGGCTCATGCCTGTAATCCCAGCACTTTGGGAGGCCGAGGCAGATGGATCACGAGGTCAGGAGTTCAAGACCAGCCTGGCTAACACGGTAAAACCCCGTCTCTACTAAAAATACAAAAATCAGCCGAGCGTGGTGGCAGGTGCCTGTAATCCCAGCTACTCGGGAGGCTGAGGCAGGAGAATTGCTTCCACCTGGGAGGCGGAGGTTGGCCAAGATCGTACCACTGGACTCCAGTGTGGGCAAAAGAACAAGACTCCGTCTGTGGGGTGGGAAAAATAAAGGCAGTTACACATAGGCTGGTAGAAGAACTTCTATTCCGATAGGACTTATATAACCCAGATTGAGCATAACTGATGATGTTAGAGGAATTGTTAAGGCTCCCATTTCTTTTCCACTTGACACATTACATGGACAACCTTCCTGTCCCCTTCATTTTATAAAATTTTTTTGAGATGGAGTCTCACTCTGTCACCCAGGCTGGAGTACAGTGGCACGATCTCAGCTCACTGTGGCCTCCACCTCCCAGGTTCAAACGATTCTCCTGCCTCAGCCTCCCAAGTAGCTGGGACTACAGGCATGCACCACACCCAGGCAATTTTTGTATTTTTAGTAGAGATGGGGTTTCACCATGGTTGGCCAGGCTGGTCTCAGACTCCTGACCTCAAGTGATCCACCCGCCTCGGCCTCCCAAAATGCTGGGATTACAGGCAGGAGCCACCGCACCCAGCCCTGTCCCCTTACTTCAAATCCTGGAGATGGGAGATGTGTCCATGGAAGATCATTAGCCAAGCGCATAGGCCTGGAAGGTTTCTCTGAGATGGTGCAGGCTGTTTGGCTGTTTGATGTGTGGCAATTGCATTGTAGTGATTTCAGTGTTGCACTTCAGAGCAACAGCATCTTCATAGCTGGAATCAGCTGAGCATTTTTTCTCTGTAGGTTGGATACTGGGGCCTGGGAAATCATCTCCATGGGTGTTCTCCCTGTGACTGTGATATTGGAGGTGCTTATTCTAACGTGTAAGTCAGATAAGTTTTATAGCAATATTCCTTATTTAAACTTAAAAGCACATTTTATTCTGATACACTCATAGTCATAGGTGAAAAATTTCATTCCATGACAAGCAATGATCTTGAGACATTAACTACAGCCCATTGATTTCTTTCACTTCAAATATTTCCAAGGGTGAGGTAAACAATCCTTCTGCTGGGTATCCCACCACAAGCTGGTGGCATGGGTGCTTGAATACGTGTGACCTGCCTAAAATACCAGCTTTTTGCCATGTTGTAAAGAGAGATCCTAAAGCCCCCTTTTTGCCAGATTTTAGAGCAGAACCTGGCAGTGGGGGGTTGGGGACGTAGGGTGGGGAAAGGGGCCGCCTGGGCTCCATGGCCCTGGATTCACTATTCAAGGCCAGTTATGTTAAACCCATGGCCTTTCTGCATCTTCCCACAGGACCATTGATTGACTGATTCTAAGGATTGCTCCAAACTCAGGGAGCATTAGCCCAGCACCCCTACACCTTCATTTTCCGCTCACCTACTTTGCATTTTTTCATGATGAATTGCTTTTTCCTCAGGTGCTCACCCAAGAATGGGCAGTGTGAATGCCGCCCACATGTCACTGGCCGTAGCTGCTCTGAACCAGCCCCTGGCTACTTCTTTGCTCCTTTGAATTTCTATCTCTACGAGGCAGAGGAAGCCACACCACTCCAAGGACTGGCACCTTTGGTTCGTATTTCATTTACTTTCCCTACAGACTGTGTTTGATGATATGTCAGTAAACACACAGAGCACATACTTGAGATCGTGGTCAAGATACCTAGAAAAGAATGCTTTTGCCCAAAGATGCAGATCAGAGTTTATTATAACCTGCAAATGCAGATTATATAAACTCTTGAGAGCAGAGTCTCTGTTTAGTTCATCTTTGTATCTCAGGTCTACCACAGGGTCTGGCCCATAAATGTGAACGGATCAAATTATGATGAAACAGACTTTACTTTTGCTGTTTCAAGGTATACCCATCAGACAAAATGTGTTTATTGAGCATCTACTTCTCCATCTCCCCATGATACTATAAACTATAAAAGGGTGAGGTGGATGTGTATAGCATTCATCATTGTTGCACTAGCGCCTAGCACAGTGCCTGACACACTGTAGGAACTTTATCGATATCTGCTAATAAATGCATGACGAAGGTATAGAAGGTTCTCAAGAGTGTGACTCCAGATAGGAATAGGAATATGACAAAGAAAAGGTAATTCAAGGTGAAAGTCTTTAAGGAGAGAAAGCATGTGAAAGTTGATCCCTAAGACAGGATTTGGATAGATAAAGAAAACAAGGGGGACTAATTCTAGGTTCCAGGAACCGAGTCATTCCTGGAATCTCTTCCTTATCTGTAAGGACAGATGGGGAAGGATGAAAATGCCCCTTAGGAGGCTTGGAATTTGCTCTTTTACTGACTAGGATCAAGACCATAGCAGGAGATTTTCATTGTCCCTACTTAGATGTAACAACTACGGTAGGTGGAATCCAAATGAAGCAATCCCTGGTCTGGGTTCTTCTTCGTGGTCTTGAATATTGCATCTTTATGATGGTGACTGAAAAAACAATTTTAGAAAGAAGTATGGGTATTTCTGTTTAGGTCATAACTAGGTCTCACTTTTTAGATGGGAAAACAGAATAAACATAATTATCTAAAATAGATGGTTGTAGCACCCCCAGCACGGCACATACTGAACAAATGTTTATCCTATTACCAATTAAATAGAATAATATCAAGTATGCCAATACGGCTCTGAGCCAGGGGTTGTAAGTAAAGCATCTGAAACAATGCTGATTTCATTTGTGAGGGGGGTTATATCATGCATGATATGAACCCTTACTACTCCCTCCATGGCTTAAGGAAAAATATCCAGGACATAGAATAGGTTTAAAGGGCAGGTAAATTTTTTTTAACAAGTTAGAAAGTAATACCTATGAAAAAAGAAAAAGCATTCAAGGTGGGATTGATATTAAGAGTTTAAAGGGCAATAATGTGAATAATTTTCTTTCTCTGCTGAGGGTATGATCTTTAATAGTAGTAGAAAAGATTTAAGTTGGTTAATATTTAATTATTTGCACATTCATAAATGAAATTTCATGGTATGCTTGCTATGCTGTTACTGTTGCTGTATTATTAATATTCCATGTATTTAATGCGCTATGCTTTGCACTTTACATACATTATCTCATTTAAGTCTCCAAATAATCTATTATCCCTAATTCCCAGATGAGGAAAAAACATTAGAGAGGTTAGGTAAGTCACTCAAAGTCATACATCTAGTAGATAGTGGGGTTGGGGGAGACTGGATTGAAACCCAGGTGCATCTGGTTTCAAAACTCTTACTCTTGGCCAGGCACAGTAGCTCACATCTGTAACCCCAGCACTTTGGGAGGCCAAGGAAGGAGGATCACTTGAGTCCAGGAGTTTAAGACAAGCCTGGACAACATAGTGAGGTCCCATATCTACAAAAACAATGACAAAAAATAGTTGGGTATGGTGGCACATGCCTTCGATCCCAGCTACTTAGGAAGCTGAGGTAGAAGGATAGTTTGGGCCTGGGAGGTTGAGGCTGCAGTGAGCTGTGGTCGCACCACTGTACTCTAGCCTGGGTAACAGAGCAAGACCATGTCTCAAAAAAACAAACACAACTCTTACTCTTAACCCATTAAGATGTTGTACAAGGTGCACACAAAGCTGAGCTCCAGGCTAAGGATGGTATAGATAAGGATTAGTTAGGGTCACTGGCTCTAGGAGTTTTTACTACAGCTAACACATTTACATAGATAGCTTAGGATGGGCCAGTGCAAATGATAAGGAGAATCAGTAAGTGTATTAGGATTTCTAAGCCATGAGTGAGACTTTATGAGAAGACAGTCTAGCCAGAGCAAGTTATAAATAACAATTCAGAGGAGAACCAAGGCAGGTATAGTCACAGGTACAGCAGGGAGTGTAAATAGAGAAGAACTATTGTAAAATAAAATTATAGTGTCCTGCTAAGGAGGCTAAACTTTATTTTTTGGGCATTGAGAACTCATTGAAGCCTTCTGTCATGCTGGGCCCCTATTGACCTCAGTAGATACTGCACCATGTTCAAAGAGACCGAAGAAGACACCCAGAGCCAGAGAATGAGACATAGGGATGATTGAGGGAACTTACATACGGGGGTCCATTGGCAGCAGGCTAGACAGGAGCACTGCTATAAAAAAAAGTGTAGTTTATATAGCATTTTCACTTAGTGCCCTCCCCCTAGCAACCTCTTCTATGCAACCTTCATTTAACCCAAAACAAAGGGCCTCAAACCCCTGTATGGCCTGTATTCCATAGGATAGGCCAGAGGTTCAGATGTTCCTCAGAGATAAGGAATGAATCTCCAGGTTGGCTACTCCCAGATTCCTTAGCTGGGAACTCTAAACACACATTCCTTTTAGGCCATAGGGTCATTCTCAGGGTATGCTTAAGTTATTGCTGTCAGATGTGTTCACCATACACCTTCTGTGCGAGAGAATAATGTGACAGAGGCCATCCTCAGTGTTCTTACAAACTTAATCTAACAGAAGTGAAGCCCGTTTCTGGACAGACTACACTAGTCCAGACAGGAACAAATAAGGACCTAAGTTAAGGGGTAACAGAGAGAAGAGAAAGGTTGGAGATGAAACTATGAATAAGAATAAAAGCAAACCCAACTGCATCTTACGAAGAATTGTTTCAATGTTCTAACTGCAGAATTAAGAAGAATTACAATTAACTTTCTCCATGGCTCATTGGTGGAATAATCTGAACTTCTTGGTCCATGGTATAATTAATACTTCTGATGGGTACTTAAACTGTCATTTCTTTTTAAGATGTTAGGCCAGGCATGGTGGCTCATGACTGTAATCCCAGCACTTTGAGAGGCCGAGGCGAGCAGGTCACCTGAGGTCAGGAGTTTGAGACTAGCCTGGCCAACCATGGCGAAACCCCGTCTCTACTAAAAATACAAAAATTAGCTGGGCGTGGTGGCACACGCCTGTAGTCCCAGCTACTTGGGAGGCTGAGACACAAGAATCACTTAAACCCAGGAGGCAGAGGTTGCAGTGAGCTGAGATCGTGCTATTGCACTCCAGCCTGGGTGACAGAGGGAGACTCTGTCTCCCCCAAAAAAAAAAGATTTTAGCAACAGCTTTGCATGGAATGTGATGTGTATTTCCAGCAACAAGGAAGTGATTTCATAATTGACAAAGAAAAGATAATACTGAAGAGAAATCAGAAGCAAAGCTTACATGCTGATGAGCAGAGTGAGGTAAACCATTCACGAATGGCCACAGTCACATGCCGTAAATGAATGATATGGTAATGAATGCACTTACAACTGTGCTTGGTCCATGCATGTACTCAGTTAGTAAAAGCTCTTATTACCCTCATGAATAGAAATGGAGGAAAGGAAAAACCAAGCCCAAAGAAATCAGAGCCTCTGGGGAAAAACATCAATAGCTTTATTTCTTTGCAAAACAAGTAATTTCTAGAAATCTGGGTTCTGAAGGGTTAGAGAGTCGAACACTGTGAATTCACGATTTCTTGTCATTTTAGTAAGGAGAGGTAAAGTGCTGAGGAGTGGCTCTCCTCTTACATGGAGAAGGAAAGACACACTGATGGCTCTGGGTTGGTGCTGTAGCTGTGCCTCAGACTTTGAGACAGTTGCAGTTGGTCAGTGCTGGCATCAGTGGCAGAGTGACGCCACTTCCTCACGGCCCAGCCTCCCATGGCTACAGAGGCTCCAAAGAGTCCAGAAGACCTTGTAGCCATCCCTTGTTATTCACGAAAGTCAGAGCCACTGTAGGCTTGTTTTTAGGTTAGTTCATTCCTTCATTTTTTAGCTTTACTGAGATTTTTACTGAGCCTTCCTGTGTGCATATGCACAAATGGGTATGTTGGAGAAGCAAATGAAAGCAGATGTTGGCTGTCTTGTTCCCAAACCCAGTACCTCTTACACATAAGAGACCTTCTCAAGTGAATAAAATGGCTGAATGAAAGAAAACAGAAACACTTAAACATGGAGCCTGCCCTCATTGTAGTGGGAAGGAGCCGTGGATACAAATGGCTAATGTGTGGTGGGGTGGGCTAAGGGTCATGAAACAGCTGCATGTAACATGATATGGACTTCAGATTATGGAGAAGTACCCCAGCTGAGAAGTTCAGAGAAGGCTTCGTGGGCATTGCTCCCCCTACCAGGATCATGTGCGCCAGTCATGGGGACTTGCTTTCTCCTACTTGTTTCTATTCCTATGCTACAGCCCCACGAGGCCTTCTCTGACTTCTAGGCTAGAAGTGGCTCTCCTCAATCTGAAGTCCACCTGAAAGAGGAGACTGGGGAATGAGTCGCTAGTCCCCTCCCCTAATTCCCTCAGTGAGCCTCAATTTTTACTGTGCGTGTTACCTAGGAAATTTATTTAAAATCCAGATTCCAGGTCTGACCCTGGGGAGATACCACATCCGGGAATCTGAGGCTGGCCAAGAAACCTGGGTGTTTGCCATGTGCCCCAAGGTGATTCTAATATGGGTGGTTCATGACAGCACTCTGACAAACCCTGCTTTAAGCATCCACAACATACTCCTCTCTTTCTTGAAATGACCACATCTGTGTTATTGATTGGGAAAACTTCTTCTCATCCCTTAAAGCCCAACTCAGATTTTTCTCTGACATTTCCTACCCTGACATCTGGACATAATTGTTTCCATCTCTGGGGTTCCATACAGCCATAATTTTTCAAATTGCGGGCCATGCGAGTTAATAAGTAGGCCATGGGACCAGTTTAGTGGGTCAGTTTAGTACAAGAGAAGAATACAAAATAGTAATATTTTTGTGAAATTTTTTTCAATTTTATATAAATGTGTGTATGTGTGCATGTGTACAGTGTCACTGTCTTAGGTTGGGTTCCTGGAAGCAGATGACAACAGAGATTCAGGTGCATGTGTTTTATTGAGGGAACGTATGTCAAGTAAAACCTATAATGGAGTGAGGGAAGTAGGCTAGGAAATGAGAAAGGGGGAGGCAGGTATGGGGTCGAGGGTCAAGTTTAGCTTTGGGTCTCATCTCCCAGGGAAGCTCTGAAGCATAAATTGCACCACAGAGTTGTCACCCACTGAGGCACAGGGCTGGCCTGTTGCGTTCCTGCATCAGTCAGTCGTTGGTGCTGGACTGCCAGGGCAGATGCAGGTAACCTTCCAGGTGAGGTGGTTCTCATCAGCCAACAGCAAGGCCCAAAAGAAGGGGTCAGTCGGGAGCCATAGCAGCAACAGTCCCAGGAGCTGGCAGGTGCATGCACTAACCCAGTAAAGGGGATCTGGCAGCAGAACAACAGCACCTACAACACCTACTCATTGCATGCTCTGACCCACCTGCAGGGCCCAGTGCAAAATAAAAATGCAGGGCCGGGCGCAGTGGCTCACGCCTGTAATCCCAGCACTTTGGGAGGCCAAGACGGGTGGATCATGAGGTCAGGAGATCGAGACCATCCTGGCTAACACGGTGAAACCCCGTCTCTACTAAAAATACAAAAAATTAGCTGGGTGCGGTGGCGGGCGCCTGTAGTCCCAGCTACTTGGGAGGCTGAGGCAGGAGAATGGCGTGAACCCGGGAGGCAGAGCTTGCAGTGAGCCAACATTGCGCCACTGCACTCCAGCCTGGGTGACAGAGCGAGACTCCATCTCAAAAAAAAATAAATAAATACATAAAAATAAAAAAATAACAATGCAGAGCTTGTGTTCTAAAATCAGAAGGAAACAAAGGGCCATTGAAAGTACTAAAATATAAAGCTTTATACTTTCTTTCATGGTCTTTCTCTCAGTTTGTCAGAGCATTTTGTTATTTGCCATTCAATGTCATTCTATGTAAAGATATATTAAAATTTAAAATTATTAGTATGAATTGTACCATTCATCTTTGCAGAGTGCAGTGCCAATTTTAACTGCAAACATAAGAACATTTCAACTCACACATGGAATCACTGAAATTACAAAATTTGTATTCATATTCACATTGTCAATTTGTAGTCATATATACATATGTATTTCATTCTTAACAGAACTGTGAGAACACTGCACAAAACTAAGTCAACTGTTTTCATTTCACTTCCTGCTATGTGTTCAACCAACACTCTACCTTCAGCATATTGATGAGTAAGGAAGGACTGAAAGGAAATGAAACTGTGCGTTGTCCTGTCTTTCTCTTTCCTTCTAGTCATCCTTTTCAGTGGAAGTAGTTGGCTAACGCAGGGAAGTCACATGAATAAGAAAATATGTGGGGCCTGGCATGGTGGCTCACACTTGTGATCCCAGCACTTTGGGAGGCTGAGATGGGAGGATTACTTGAGCCCAGGAGTTTGAGACTAGACTAGATTTGAGACCCCATCTCTGCAAAAAAAATTAAAAATTGGCTGGGTGTGATGATGTGTGCTGGTGGTCCCAACTACTCAGTAGGCTGAGGTGGGAGGATCACTTGAGCCCAGGAGGTCAAGGCTGCAGAGAGCTGCGATTGTGCCACTGCACACCAGCCTGGGTGACAGAGCGAGACCCTGTGTCAAAAAAAAAAAAAAAAAAAAAAAAGGATTCCTTGGTTGTTTATGTTTCTTAGAATGCCTTTCTTTCTGCATTCAAAACAAGTCTGGTTCTAACAGAAAGCTTGGCTTCTTGGGGCTATCGGCACTCCTGCTAACTCGATCACGTTAGTAACACACTTACCTTGCACTCACTTTGAGTCTCACTGAAATCCCAGGCATAGTAGGTCCACCAGAATTCTGTGTTCATTGGCCCATGTTGTGCACTATCTGCAAATGGGTCAACAAGGAAGCAGACATACATGATGCACATATCTCTTCTGCTCACGTGCATGCTCCACTGTCCCAAAAAATTTCACTTACAGAACAAGTTCAAAGAAATAAAATTATTAACTATATCAAGATGGTGACAGCAAAGCATTAAATCAAGCATGGGGGCTTTCTTTAGGGGGTTGGGGGGTGCTCCTACGTAACCATGAAGCTGGCCCTGTCCATTTGCTTCTTACATTAAGTTCACTCCATGCAGGCACAGCTTTTCCAGGATTCTGATGAGCCATAATTCCTGAGGAAATTTACAAAATGACACTAGTGAGACAAACTACAGCCTCTGGCTGCTGCAGTTGGTACCAAGGCTCTAATTGGTACCATCTCCCTCCCTCCTCTCTACACATTCTAGATTCCCCTTATCCTCAACTGGCACTTCTGAATGAGATGACTCACACTCTCATCCCTCATGGGCTGGAGCCCCTGCATTGCATGCCTTATCAGACCACATGTATGGGAGCACTAAATGTGCCCCAGTGGATCACCTCAGTGCCATACATATTCCTCGTGTCCCCATGATATAGCCACAGCCCTATAGTTATGATAATTCCTTCTTGTGACTACTGGTCTGCTGGCATGAGGAGCCCAAGACACCATGTAGCAGCCATAGCTGTAAGATTAGCAGAAGGAACTCTGTCCCCCTCCAAGAATCAAGACCTCTAGACCCACAGAGCCTAATGTTACAGTGACAAGAAGCCCAGATTACCATGGTCACTGGGAGTGGTAGTGGGCATGGCTAATCCTACTTGGTTCTCCCAAGCCCATGTATTCTATCTGTTAGGGACACAGCATCAAATAAATGCCTTCATTTAAGGAGTACATAACTTCCCAAAGAATGCTGGCCCATCTCCTGGGGTTTCATTTCCTAGTTTGTGAAGCTAATGCTTCAGCTGCATCTTTAAGGGGCCCCATTCCACTGCCATCTCAGATCAGCATCTTCCAGATAGTATGGTTTGTGTAAGGGCAGTGAATCCCCAAATCACATGACCATGGCTGAACTTGTTTTGCTGGAAAGTGGATCTATTGTGCAGAGGAGATATTATGTTTTCCCACCTTAGTGAATCGGCCCTCAGAAAAGAGTGCTGCCAAGGCCATAGAATGGCTGGTTCTCACTGTAGGAAGCCATGTAATAGCAACTTGGGTCAAGGCACCCACTTCACTAGCCCTCGATGTAGGGGATTAATGTGGTATTTCATAGAATATATGGATGGTCCAGATCCTTTTGGGCTATATTGTGACAGAGAACAAGAGAATTAAAATAGGCCCGGAGCAAGACTGTGAACATACACTCTTACCCTTCCCAAGTATTCTCCTCAGCACTCTCAGACTACAGAAGGAACCCACTTGCCCTTGTTGGAAAATAGAGCCCGACTATCCCACCCCACCACATTTGCAGACAATGTAGAAACATCAAAGGACTGACAATGTTCCTTTTTCCTTAAAAGTATGGAAGAGAAAACCTTTTTGCCTATCAATATCTACATAGCATGTTCCAGAGGCTGTATTAATCTGCTCTAGTAAAGACACTCCATCCAACCCAACAGCTGCAAGTGGGACTATACCACGGTTAAATTTGTGGTAATTGACTTCTGTCTGCCAGTGATCCATCCAACAACTGCAGAAACAAGACTGGTGCTTTAAATGGGGATATGATGGGAACTACCACAAATTCATCCATTAAGTCTTGAGAGTGGCACTCTGAGGATGCCCCTGATTTGCATTAGTGTTTTTATGTACTGTCTTGGCTTGGGTGTGGGGCAGGGGGCTCATTTTACAAGATTTTATTTGGCTTTTCCTACTACAAGAGCTCTTACCCCACAGGTCAAAGAACCAGTGCCAACTGCAAAGCAGGTTCATTCCATTATATATATTCAAGAATTGAAGAAAATTATCAATAGGTGGTTCTGTAAATCCAGTGACGTCACTATGAAAGGCACCTAGGCTAGCAGTCCATTTATTACCTGACCCACATATGTCCCTATTCTAACAAGGGGACCATGGTGGCACTTTGTATACCTGGTTATCAGCATAAGCTCAGATCCTGTATCCACTAATACTGAAAGATTATGGGTATACCCCCTTCCCCAATAGACAGTTATCTTTGTAGAAGTAATTTACCTAGGCTGGTAATTCAGGCTCTTCTCTGAAGTTCTGTGACTCTTTTTTTTTTTTTTTTTTTTTTTGAGACGGAGTCTCGCTCTTTCACCCAGGCTGGAGTGCAGTGGTGCTATTTTGGCTCACTGCAAGCTCCGCCTCCCGGGTTCACACCATTCTCCTGCCTCAGCCTCCCAAGTAGCTGGGACTACAGGCACGCACCACCACGCCCGGCTAATTTTTTGTATTTTTAGTAGAGACGGGGTTTCACTGTGTTAGCCAAGGTGGTCTCAATCTCCTGACCTCGTGATCCACCCACCTCGGCCTCCCAAAGTGCTAGGATTACAGGCGTGAGCCACCTCACCCGGCTGAAGTTCTGCAACTCTTACAATTAATGCTTGTGAAGAATATTCAGCTCTTCTTGCCCTCTAGTTTAAGGAGACGAGAGTCTCTTTAAACATGCCCCCAAGGAGGCCCTCTGATTTTCACACTTTGCTTTACGTTGGTGATTGATTGTCCTTACCCTGTCATTTTCTCTCATCAAAGACATTCAACAACAGCCACCCATTTCCACAGTTCTTACTGGAACATCAAAGGATGCAGATGCCTCCCATATCTTTCAGTGCCAGAAATACTGCTCAAGTCAGTGCCTCCCCTTCCCTGCCTGTATTCTGTCCCATTTCTCCACAGGTGACAGTTTTAGCAATTGTATCACTACATCATGCCAGGGATCATCAGTGCATGTCACCCACCACAGCCCTCACTGCCAGCCAAACAGTAAATTATCCACCTCCAGAATTGCATCTTAGGATCTACTTTTAGGTAAACTGTCTGGCATTAATTATGTCAAATCAGGTGCCCTAGGAGAGCCTAAGATGGGATTCAACTGCAAGTGATTTATTAAGGAAATGTTCTTCAGGAATACTCTTAAGAGAGTGAAGGAGAAAAGATAGAGAAAAGGAAAGAGCAGAGCGAGACATGGTCTCAGGTAAAACAAACTTTGAATTGATCCTCAGAGGAGCTCAGGGGCATACACTGGAGGCAAAGTTGTCCTGCCCCTTGAGACAATCTGGTCAGCCTTGTATCAGTCAGTCATTGGCTGTGAGCTCCCAGAGGTTGTGTTGGCTGGTTAGGGAGGGAGATGTGAAAGAGCAATCCTCCAGAGCAAGGGTCACCTGTGAGCTGTCAGCAGCCACACACACAGCAACTGGGGGATGGGTGCACCAAACAGCTAAAGGAGATCTGGGAGGGGCACCTACAGTGTCTACTGCAATTGCAAGGGTATTTTATTTTATTTTATTTCTCGCTCTGTCACCCAGGCTGGAGTGCAGTGGCGCAATCTCGACTCACTGCAACCTCTGCCTCCCAGGTTCAAGCGATTCTCCTGTCTTAGCCTTCCAAGTAGCTGGAACTACAAGCGCACACCACCACTCCCAGATAATTTTTGTATTTTTAGTAGAGACGGGATTTCACCATGTTGGCCAGGCTGGTCTCTAACTCCTGACCTCGTGATCCACCCGCCTTGGCCTCCCAAAGTGCTGGGATTATAGGCCTGAGCCACCACACCCAGCCTTACAAGGGTTTTTTTTTTTTTTAATGTTTGAAAAACATTGTATATTGATGACTTTACATATACCTCTGTCTATTAAAACCCAATCTGACAGCACAATTTCTTGGTTACATTTCTGCCTCAGATGCGAGATTCTAAACTCCTCTGTGGCAGAGGCTCTGTCCTATTTATTTTGCATTCCTAATTCAGGAGCTGGCACATAATTGTTACTAAAAATTTATCAAATGAAGGGCAGTTTGGGGTAGATCACAGAGCAACTAGAACTCCAGGCTAAGTAACTTGGGCATTATTTTGTTGGCAGTTAGAAAGAGTTTGAGATGCTTGGTTGGCAGCAGTACATGATATATATTGGACCAGAGAGAGAGAAGAGAGCAGCACCAAGAGACTATTGCAGCAACACAGGCAAAAGTAACAAGAGGAGGAATTTGAGCGGAGGCTGTGAGTGTGGAGAGGCAGATGCAAAAGTAATTAAAGAGGTTTTATCTACAGGGTCCAGATGGCCTCAGGCTGACATCCAGTATAGAGACCGTCAGGGATTCTAATTAATCATGTTAGGAGTTTTATACTTACATGCTCCCAAGCAGATAGAAGAAGAGCGTTTCTCATTTTGCATGGAAGAAATATCTAGAAAATAAATCCATGTGGGTTTTCTCATTGTCATGCCCAATTAGGCAAAATCCGTAAAGTGGGCATGGGAATAGCCTCCATATTTTGGGAAGAACTCCGCAGTCATATCCAAGAAAACCCAAGGTTATCAATGTGGAATTTGCTCAGTTCATTAGCACAAGGGGTACTTAAAATTAAAGTCGCTTCCCGGAACACTGCTTTCAAATCAATCATTCTATACAGTAACATATGTTCCAAAGCTGCAGTATTAGCACATTATTCTCAGCTGGATTCTGGACTGTATCCTGCTTAGAATAATTTATCTGTGACTCATATGAATCATATACACACCAGGAAATACAGGGGGTGGTGCAGTGGGGGACTGGTTTTCTTGAACTCTTTCAGGCCTTGACTGTAGGCAAAGCTATTTACATTCCTCTCCCATTTTAGGGCTCGGAGACGTTTGGCCAGAGTCCTGCTGTTCACGTTGTTTTAGGAGAGCCAGTTCCTGGGAACCCTGTTACATGGAGTGGACCTGGATTTGCCAGGGTTCTCCCTGGGGCTGGCTTGAGATTTGCTGTCAACAACATTCCCTTTCCTGTGGACTTCACCATTGCCATTCGCTATGAAACCCAGGTATCCTTTAACTCTCCAACTTCGGTGGTGAAAAGCTGACAGAAATACATTCTTGAACTGTTTCCATTTCAGCCTTGCTAGAATAGGTTCATCAGAAAAGGATTTGTAAAAAGTGAACATCTGGGGAGCATTATAAACCCAAGGGTTTCCTAAAGATATTGAAGCAGCACAGTGAGCCATATGCATGCATGCTGTATCCCATGGAGAGAAGCTACAGCTGGAGTTATAGATTTAAGGTACCAGATTTAAGGAAGTGGTGACTGTTTGTTTAAGAAAAATAACCAAAATAACACAAATCATGCCCTCCTGGTACTTTTCTTCTAAAAATTTAATAAACCAACACATGTGCAGAGATTCAGACTCACAGGTGATGCAGCAGAAGCATTTGTTTGCATTTGCATCTTACCCTGCAACAAGAGAAAGACCAAAAGCAAACTGCCCCTCTTGTTTCCCACTACTAGGCCCCCTGCCGCCCACCTTTTAAGAAATATCTAAAACAGAATAGAAGCCAAATTAGAAAAATAGTTGATTTACACCAATAGTTCCTAACCTTCCTTTGGATCTGAAGCCCACTGAACATCTCCTTTGAAACATATTTGATATGGCTGGAGGGGGGTGTGGTCTTAGAGGCTCCCAAGCCCCACTAGGGACCACATTCTGGAGGCTCTCACAGTGCATCACATGCCTAGAGCAGCTGATCTGCTTTGAAATGTGTGATAGGATATAATTCTCTATTTCTTACTTACAAGTGAAAGCCAAGGAACTTCAGTGAACTTTGGCTCAGTGAATATGATAAGAAAGCCATTAAAAATATACATAGATTAATTTATCTGTAGAGAGAATATGGCCCTGACACCTTTAAAAAGCTTTTCCAAATTGTAAGGCTTCAGAATAAAGCTAATTTGCATATCTCCCCAGTATATAGATTCCTTTTGTAAAGGATTCCAAATTATTATTATTTGTTCTGTGATCCAGAGCCATGATGAATGAGTCAACTCCCTGGGAAATAGGGGTTGAGGATTAGGTTTGTCAGGAGAGTTAAGGTTTTTCCAGGCTCGTGAGCCCATGAGAAACAATGCTTTTTCTGCCTGGATCACAATTCAGGCATCAGAGAGTTGGGCCTGAGAGTGAACCTCTAAGACTCTTTCAATTCCAAAACTCTTTGCCAAGTGGCCTAGGGGTTGCAAATTCAAGTCCATGCACTTTCCATTAGCTATATGTGTGTACGTGCAAAACATTTTCCTGCATCCTTGCAGTGACATGCCTTAATGTCATGCCTGTCTAGTCTGCAGCTGACTGGACTGTCCAGATCGTGGTGAACCCCCCTGGAGGGAGTAAGCACTGCATACCCAAGACTCTACAGTCAAAGCCTCAGTCTTTTGCCTTACCAGCGGCTACCAGGTATGTTTCAGACCTGTCCTCAAACATTGAAAGCTTCTTAGAATTTTGTTCACTTATCAGTAATTTGTTTCTGGGAACTAAGTGGAGAAAGAGGAGGTCTGAAGAAAACGATAACATATATTAAGCACTTACTGGGTGCTGCACTATGCTTTACATTTAATATCACTTTTAATCTTCATAACAACTCAGTACGGCAGGTTTTGTCTTCGTTAGATGAAGAAGAAATTGAGAAGGAGAGTACTTAAAAGACTTACTGAAAACTCATCACTAATGTGTAGCAGAACCAGGATTCTAGCCAGGATATCCTGACTCTAAATATTGAATGTTCCTTTTCCGGTCCCCAGGTGGCTTTGAAATGTAAGAAAGCAAAATGCAACCAGAATAAGAGTAAAACATTCAGCTTGATTACTCTCAATAGATGAGAGTCTTTGAAGTAAAAGACTGCTAATTTTGAGGCCACTGATTTTGCCTCAACAGAAACTTGTGGCAAAATATATATATTTTTTTGAGTCAGAGTCTTGCCCTGTTGCCCAGGCTAGAGTGCAATGGCATGATCTCTGCTCACTGCAACCTCTGCCTGCTGGGTTCAAGTGATTCTCCTGCCTCAGCCTCCTGAGTAGCTGGGATTACAGGAGCGTTCCACCACGCCTGGCTAACTTTTTATATCTTTAGTAGAGACAGAGTTTCACCATATTGGCCAGGCTGGTCTCAAACTCCTGATCTCGTGATCTGTCCACCTTGGCCTCCCAAAGTGCTGGGATTACAGGTGTGAGCCACCATGCGCTGCAGCAAATTTTTTTTTTTTGAGATTTTTTGAGATCCTGTTGATGTTAGCATGAGAGACGGGATGAGGACCTCTGTACCATCCTTTCCCCAGAGCTGTGATAACAACCCACAGCCAATAGTTTCTCAGACTTTGCTACTTGGCACAATCCTGTGGAAGAGCCACAGAGGATCTGAATGTGACTTTACCATCCAACCAACCCACCTGTGCTGGTCTAGACCTACACTGGCCTCAGCCCCACAGTGGAGGTCACTGCCCAGTACAAGTGCAATGCTACCAAATACTATGACCATTTAGCTAATATAATTGTATTTCTGTGGTCTGAATTTTTGCTTTATCTTTCTTAATACAGAATCATGCTGCTTCCCACACCCATCTGTTTAGAACCAGATGTACAATATTCCATAGATGTCTATTTTTCTCAGCCTTTGCAAGGAGAGTCCCACGCTCATTCACATGTCCTGGTGGACTCTGTAAGTATCACAGAGTTTTGTGGGTGCTTTCTTCGCTACTAAGCACCATTATAACTACTTTTAGACTCACTAGTGAAATATTTCTTTAAAAATGTAAATGTATTTGCTCAATTATAAAAGCCACCTAATAGCATCTGCAAATCTTATTTAACAGTATGTCCCAGTAATGGTTTGGAGTGTTTTACATATTATTTAATCACAGAAACCCTGTGTGGTAGGTATACTTTCATGATTTCACAGATGATGGAACAGAGCTAGTGGTCTGTGACGCTGTGACAGGGTCACAGAGCTAGTGAGTAAGGAGTCCAGAATCAGAGCCACCCAGCCTGCTTCCACATCCCTGCCCTGAGCCACGACAGCACACTGTTGGTGTAGGAAATGTGGGGAAGAAATCCAACCACATTAATCATTATCATTTTCCAAGTTCCCATTTTATACATCCTACACTTTTGTATCATTGAAATCAGAGTTCTTATACGATGTTGTAGGCCAATTTTTTTCACCTCACACTTCATCATAAGCATTTTCTTATGGTATGTATGTAGTCTTCTTATCTTCAGAAACCATGCATAATATTTCCTGAGTGACTTCTTCCAGCATCTTTCCCCCACAGAGTGGGGCGATGGGCATTCCTTCCAAACTTCTTACTCTGTGCAGCCCTTCAGACCCAGGCTTGTCCCTGGGCAGGGTTGAGCATTGAGTAGATTTACTTAAGTTACTTATCTATTTTCCCTACTCCTGGTCATATAAGTTGCTTCTATTTTTTACTACTATGTGTATTTGATACATGTTTGATACATATGTATATTTGATACATTTGAAATATACATATATTTGATATATATTACTACTATGTATATTTGATACATATTTTTAAAAATATTTTAAAATATTTTCCTACTTTACCTAAGGTGTTATGGCTCTTGAAATAATTTGTCAAAATATTTTCTGGAACATATTTTCCAATTCATTTTTTTTCTGTTTTGAGACGGAATCTTCT
The DNA here is from genome assembly GCF_029289425.2 of Pan paniscus. Taxonomy (NCBI): domain Eukaryota; kingdom Metazoa; phylum Chordata; class Mammalia; order Primates; family Hominidae; genus Pan; species Pan paniscus. The sequence goes on along the minus strand of NC_073255.2, from coordinate 144,921,997 downwards.
CTGTCACCCAGGCTGCAGTTCAGTGGCACGATCTCGGCTCACTGCAACCTCTGCCTCCTGAGTGCAAGCAATTCTCCTGCTTCAGCTTCCCGAGTAGCTGGGATTACAGGCACCCGCCACCACACCTGGCTAATTTTTGTATTTTTAGTAGAGATGGGGTTTCACCACATTGGCCAGGCTGGTCTCAAACTCCTGACCTCAGGTGATCCACCTGCCTCAGCCTCCCAAAGTGCTGGGATTACAGGCATGAGCCACAATGCCCAGCCTCCCCAATAAATTTTTAAGATCGTTAGTACAGTATGAAGGTACCAGTTTCATCCCACCTTCAACAGAATTATATAGAATTGTGTGGGATTTTTAAAAAGTAATTTCATGGATAAAAATAAAATTTCTTTGTTAAAATTGCATTTTTGCGTATTTGTGAGAATCTTCTAATATCATTACTTAATTGGCAAACTACAGCCCAACGAAGTTTTATTGGGCCACCGCCAGTCCTATTTGTTTATATATCATCTATGGCTGCTTTCAAGCTAAAAGGCAGAGTTGAGTAGTTGCACAGAGACTTTACAGCCACATTTCATCTGGCAACCATAATCAAAGGTGTTATAAATCCTGTACCTAGAGAGCTCTGTAACAGTTCAGGTGAGAGGATCTACCTGGTAGATTCTACCATATTATAGTAGAAATACAGTAGAAAGTAGAAACAAACTCTTAATTGGGAATTTTAAACTGTCATGATTTCCCTAACTATATAATCCATTTCTCCACTGAGGAACTTTAAATAGAACTGTACTCATTAACCAACATATGAGTTACAAAGGGAAGAAAATCAAATCTGATAGGTTTAATTTGGGGGGGAAATGCCAAAAATTGGGAACCCAAGCAAATTAAAGAGAAAGGAAGAAACTAATGAAGTCCCAGATCACTAAGGGATATTACTGTTACTATAATAATCAGGAAACTCAAATTTATAAAAGCCGACATACTCTTGATTTTCAATCTATATCCTAAATATTTCTAAACTTTGTAAATTCCAAAGATTATCACTTGATGCTGTACTAAAGGCATTCATCCAAATTATCCACTCATCGCCCATTCACTGAGTATATATGGGCCAGGAAGTATGCTGGTCCTGGGGTGTAAAATATGGTTCCTTATTAAAAAATAATTCTCAGCCTAGTACAGAAGAAAGACTTGTATATAAAATCATTACAATGATGTTTGATAGATGCAATAAGTAAATAATTTGGAACTAATTTTAAAATATTGCATTTGGGCCGTGCATGGTGACTCACACCCATAATCCCAGCACTTTAAGAGGCTGAGGCAAGCAGACCACTTGAGGCCAGGTATTCAAGACCAGACTAGGCAACATGGCGAAACCCCGTCTCTACTGAAAATACAAAAATTAGTCAGGTGTAGCAGCACATGCCTGTGGTCCCAGCTACTCAGGAGGCTGAGACACAAGAATCACTTGAACCTGGGAGGCAGAGGTTGCGGTGAGACAAGATCACGCCACTGCAATCCAGCCTGGGCGACAGAGCAAGACGCTGTCTCAAAAAAATAAACAAAATAAAATAAAATATTGCATTCGATTAGTTTTCAGTCGATCATTCTCTTACATATAACTGTGGAAAACCTGAAGTATGAATAAAAGTTAAGAGAATAACCCATAATTGGTAACTGTCAGAAATCTCGGAAGAGGCCCAGACCTGTTTTAGGTCAGATTCCCTAAAGCAAAAGCTGAGACAGGGACTCAGGTAGATGTGATTTATTGAGGGTGTGTTCCTGAGAGGAGAGGAGTAAGGAAAATAGGGGAGGACAGGGGAAGGAACCAAGCAAGGATGTGGTCTCCACTGAAGTGTGGCCTCAGGCTGATCCCACCTGGAGCTCTGGAGCTTGGATTGTACCACACAGTTGAACCTCCCTGGACGCAAAGCAGTGCCTTATAAATGCTCAGCTACAGGTTCACCACCACCACCACCACCACCCGCCCCACTGTGAGTGCATAAACCCCTGGACCAGATGGCTGAGTGCAGTTTTCTGAAGAAGGGAACAGCTGTGAGCCTTAAGGAGCCAGTGCCACACCCACTACAGGATGAGTACACCAGCCTGCCAAGGCCAACCTAGGGCGGGCAACTACAGTGTGCACTGTGGTCTCTGACCCAAAATGTCCAGGAGGAGAAAGTCCTTGCACATTTCATTGTTACAGACTAACATGATTAATGCCATACCACCAGTTTTGTTGCTCTGGGAAGATAAGACACTTGACTGCTTGGGACGCAGCCCTTTCAAAGTTTATTCTTTTCTGCAGCCAGATTAACATTTGCATCTGAGACCAGGGGACATTACCAAGAAGACCAAAGGAAACCTTTGTTTACCCATGGTGCTCCTTCTGCACAAATGCCTTGTTTGGCAAGCACTGTGAGATCACTGAAATTTGTTTTCAGTTACCCAGATTACATGGTATGTGCATTTATAAAACTGTGTTTAGAGTAAAAAATATATTAGGCATTCTAGAATATAAAACTGCCATTCTTCTTTTTAAACCATGGAATGGAATATACTTGGTAAACATAAAGTCCTTAGAAGTTTCTGGTAGAAGAAGTGAGTCATGGCATTACAAAATCCTATAGCTGGCCGGGCGCAGTGGCTCACGCCTGTAATCCCAGCACTTTGGGAGGCCGAGGTGAGCGGATCACCGGACATCAGGAGTTCGAGACCAGCCTGGCCAACATGGCAAAACCCCGTCTCTACTAAAAGTACAAAAATTAGCTGGGCGTGGTGATGTTTGCCTGTAGTCCCAGCTACTTGGGGAGGCTGAGGCAGGACAATCACTTGAACCCGGAGGCAGAGGTCTCAGTGAGCTGAGATCGTGCCACTGTACTCCAGGCCTGGGCAGCAGAGCAAGACTCCATTAAAAAAAGAATTCCTATAGCTGACAGGAACTCTTGTCATCTGGTCTATCTTCTCAGTTCCCAGAATGGCCAACTATCAATGGCTCAGACCAAGAGCTGTAAATTATCTCTGGTTGGCTGCCCTCATCCCCAACCCCAGTCCATATGGCTTTCTTCTTCATCTCTCCCCACTTGGTTTGTGTTTGGAGAGCACAGAGTCATTTTCATATCAACTTAAGAATACAGTAGTAGACCTATAAATATTCTTTACTGAACAAATTTCTTTGAAGCGCCTACTATAAATTAGACACTGTGGTAGGCATAGGTGTAAACAAGACGTGTGCTATCCCTGCCACCCCGGTTCTTATTCTCTAAAGGGGAGATGCAGACAAGCAAGCAATGAGAGCATGGGGTTAGAGGTCCTGGGAACCGTGACAGGGCACAGACCCAAAAAGCTCAGCGTGACTCTCGCAGTGGTTCTCAGCCTCATCTGACCCAATCCCATGCCCCCTTTTTTAACTTTTAAAAATATTTTTATTACAAATATTTTCTAATATTCCTTACCATCCTGAAATGAAATTCATAGGCACTATAGCCTATGTGCATACATGACTTCCAAATAACATCAATGTAATATGCTAATATTAATACAAAGGAAAAACAAAAGGAAAGTATGGATAAATAAATCATCAGACTTCAATGTGTACATGTACAGGCATGAATACACCAGAAGACGCAATGAAGTAGGAAGATGCTCACATAGGTAGAATCACTGCAGGGGAGATAGCCATGAAAGCAGGTGTGTTGTAAACATGTTTAAAAAACATAGAGTTAGGCTCTCGACTCAAACTATAAACAGGGTTTTCTCCTTCATGAATATCCAATGGAACTTTCAAAAGCTATAAGGGCCATTTTGTGAGAATGTCCCACGTTTCTGACTGCAACCTGCTAAATGCCTGTAATAAACATCACTCTATTGCTGTGACAACTAAAACCACCTCCACAAATTTCCAAAATGCTCCCTAGAGGGGCAGTACCTCCCATATTGAGGACCATGGGGTTGAGAGGATGAGCAGGAGGAGCATAGCAAAATGAAAAAAAAAAAAAAAAGTTCAGATTTTTACCCTGAGGCAATGGGAAGCCACTGAAAAGTTTTAAGAAGGAGATTATCTGGACAAACTGCATTTAAAAAGATCACTCTGACTTTAGTGTAGAAAATGGATTGGGTGTGGCAAGAGTGGATGCTGGGCCATCTGTTCAGCTGCCACTGTAATCATCCAGGTGGCCTGAATTAGGGAAGTGGCAGGGGAACAAAGAGCCATAAATGCACCCTAGACACATCTAAGAGGAGGAATTGGCCAGGCTTGTGATTTGATGTGTGTGGGATGTGCGTTAGGCAAAAGTGTTGATAGCAAAGAGGCAAGTGTCAAAGATGACCTCCTTCAGTTTTCTCCACTGAGCAGCTTGACAGATAGTGGCATTGTCTACCAAGAATAAGCACAGAAGGGAAAGTGGGGTTCAGGCATGTTTGTTTTGCAGTGCCTGTGGGGCAACTAATAGGCGTTAGATATCAGTGCAGATCTGGAGCCCACGACTGACAGGTGCACAGGAGATGTAAATTCAGATGCTGGCACCCATTCAGATGGTGGCCCAGTGTGGCCAAGATCACCTAGGAAGTAGGTGTGGAGTTAGGAGGGGGCTGATGAGAGAACCCTGAGGAACTCTAACATTTAGGGATGGGATAGGGGAGAAGTATTGCATTGGCTTGAAGGGTGAATGGCAGATGAGGCAGGGGTGATGACAAGGAAATGATTTTTTTAAGAAATTTGCCTATCAAGGAGTCAAAGGGCAGAGACAGGGGCCGTGGCAAGAGGAATATGTACGATTGAGGAGGTGATTTTACAGATGGGAGAGACTTGAGCACATTTAAATGTGAGTTGAGAGGAAGAGAGTGAAGAAAGCAAGCATAATATGCAGAAGAGTTTTGTGAGGTTAGAGGACTTACCAATGGGACATTTCTTCCACTCCCAATACCTCGTCCTTCTTGAGCACTAAATGTTCCAGATGGGTGGTAAGACTCGAGAGCCTGGAATTTGGGAGGCAGGTAGTAGGAAGCTCCAGGCCTTTTGCTGGGGTCTGTTTCCTCTGTGTAGTAAGGAGGTAACGACATATGCTCAGAGTACAGCAGAAAGAGGAGACACTGGTAAATACAGATGACTTTTGAACAATTTGGGGGTTGGGGTGTCAACACCCCCATGCAGTCAAAAACCTACATATGATTTTTTACTCCCCAAAAACTTAACTACTAATCACCCACTGTTGACTGAAAGCCTTACCAATAACATACAGCCAATTAATATATATTTTGTATATGTAGGATATACTGTATCCTACAATAAAGTAAACTAGAGAAAAGAATATGTTATTAAGAAAATACAAGGAAGAGAAAATATGTTTATATTCATTAAGTGGAAGTGGATCATCACAAAGGTCTTCATCCTCTTCATCTTCACGCTGAGTAGGCTGAGGAGGAGGAGGAAGAGGAGGGCTTGGCCTTGCTGTCTTGGAGTAGTGCAGGCGGAAGAAAATCCGCATAGAAGGGACCCATGCAGTTCAAACCTGTGTTGTTCAAGCGTCAGCTCTGGTCATCTAGGGTTGTGATGCCACCAGCTGGGTGTGTCAAAGGACAATTAGGGAAAGACTGAAGAGAGTTGAAGTAAAGGGCTATGGAAACTGGTTTCAGGACAGATAAAGCAAAAAGAAGACTAGAGGAGATGTATCTGCACAGGTTTAGTCTCCAGACTTTACCTGCTGAATTAAAACCCATTTTCATGCTGCTTTTAACACCAGTTGTTCAAAATGACCAACTTGATGTTATTACTCTTTCAAATCTAGACAAACATATTAGCAAGTAAAAAATATGATAGTAGAAAGATAAAGGCTTTTTTTTCTTAGCCACAAGTCCAGAAATGTAAATATTTAAAGATTTCTTAAATAAATTGAAAATCTTTAAAGTCTTCAGTCCTAACCAGTTTAAAGGATTGAGTTGAGTCTTCTTTGAACCATTATTTTCATAGATCTAATTTTTTTTATATATAAGTAGAATCTTACACAGCAGATAGTTTGAATGTTAAGTCTTTTTGCATTCTTTCAAAAGCTTGGCCTTATTCCCCAAATCAATTCATTGGAGAATTTCTGCAGCAAGCAGGACTTAGATGAGTATCAGCTTCACAACTGTGTTGAAATTGCCTCAGCAATGGGACCTCAAGTGCTCCCGGCTGCCTGTGAAAGGCTGATCATCAGCATGTCTGCCAAGCTGCATGATGGGGCTGTGGGTAAGTATCTGTTTAATGGGCTCTACTGAAGCACTGACATCCATACAAATGCTTTTTGGAGCAAATCAATTTATGTTAGCATCCACTCCAAACAACAACCAAAATACCCATCACTCAATGATTAGATACACAGAGTGGTCTGCTGATGTGTTGGAATCATAATGCACAGTACATTGAGTGTATAAAAGAGGAACTTTGCAGCAGCATTTATAGGCTAGATGGCTGGAACAATGATCCTAAAATATTCATTTGGAATTCTAGGGCTGGAAGGAACTCCAGACATCTTTCATCCCAAAATATTCATTTAATAAATGAGCACATTGGGGCCCAAAATCTGTATGTAACTTGCCCATTTCATTTAGCTATGGAAGGGCTTTTCTCCCTCAGCACTACTGAAATTTTGAGCTGGATAATTCTTTGCTGCGGGGGCCTGCCCTATGCATTATCAGGTGTTTAGCAGCAGCCCTGCAGATCTTATACCGGTACTGCCCTCCCCTAGTTGTGACATCCAAAAATGTCTCCAAACTTTGTCAAATGTCACCTAAGGGACAAAATCATCCTTCAGTTGAGAAGCATGGCTATAGAGTGACAGCTACAATGACAGCCGAGGCTTCCTGAATGTTAGGCAAATGCTTTTTCCATTAGGACAGAGCTATGAGTTCAGGGTACCCACCATGTCATGAAATATATGGAATAGGGGGAAATAAAAAACTAGTAAGGGGGGCCGGGCATGGTGGGTCACACCTGTAATCCCAGCACTTTGGGAGGCGGAGGCAGGTGGATTGCTTGAGGTCAGGAGTTTGAGACCAGGCTGGCCAAAATGGTGAAACACCGTCTTTACTAAAAATTAGCCAGGTGTGATGGCACGTGACTGTAATCCCAGCTACTCGGGAGGCTGAGGCATGAAAATCACTTGAACTGGGAAGGCGGAGGTTGCAGTGAGCCAAGATCACACTACTGCACTCCAGCCTGGGCCATAGAACGAGATTCAGTCTCAGAAACAAAACAAAACAAAACAAAAAAACACTAGTAAGGGGTATGGTGGCAGACACCTGTAGCCCTAGCTACTTGGGATGCTGAGGCAGGAGGATTGCTTAAGCCCAGGAATTCAAGGCTACAGTGAGCTATGATCACACCACTCCAGCCTGAGTAACAGAGTGAGACCTTGTCTCTAAAAAAATAAATAAAGTAGTAGGTATAATTCAGCACCAATGTAGAACATCAGGAATTGAAGTATTAAGAATGCCAATAGTATTAATTACATTAGAATAATTATTTAAAACCAATTTTAAGTCTGTTAACTTGTTAAGTAATGTTTATTGAGCACCCTATGTACCAGCACTATTCTAACTACTTCGCAGAACTTATTTCCTTTTATCCATACAACAATCCCACAAGGCAGATTCTATATTATCCCTATTTAACAGATGAGGGAGTTGAGTATTAAAGAGGTCTTAAATGAAAGAGAGGTGAACTATAGCTACTAACAAGGTGAGGTGCTTCTCTGCCTCTTCATTCATTTCTACCTCCCTTCCATTGTTCCTTGCAGCCTGCAAGTGTCACCCCCAGGGCTCAGTCGGATCCAGCTGCAGCCGACTTGGAGGCCAGTGCCAGTGTAAACCTCTTGTGGTCGGGCGCTGCTGTGACAGGTGCTCAACTGGAAGCTATGATTTGGGGCATCACGGCTGTCACCGTACGTAGCAAAACACACAAGGGGAAACACTTGCTCACAGTCTTGACATTTTGACAGCAGGCAAAGTCATGGAGGGGGGTTTTAATGGGAAGGAGATTGGAAACCTGACTACATTATTCAGACTATCTATGTACATAAAATATACTGAACATTTTTTTGCTACACTTCATTCATCCATTCATCAATGGGCCCTGACTGTAGGCAGAGCTGCATTAGGAACCAAGAGTAATGAACAAGGCATAGTCCATGCCTCTGGAAGTTTGCAGTCTGTGTCAAATGGTTGGTAGTTCAGTTAAAACGTGGAACACCATGAAGGGAGCTGGCAAAGCCAGCTTGAGGATCTAGCTCACAAACCCAGTGGCTGGAAAGCCTAAAACAATGATAAGATTGGGGAGTCAAGAAAGGGACAATGCTGTCACCACAGACAAGACTTCTCCCAATGAGGATATCACCCTTTCTGATGCGAGGTTTGCAAACAGCCTTGTAACTCATTTTATAAGTCACCCATTGATAAAGGTTTAGATGGGGCTTCATCCACAGCTGATAATACAGCTCTCATGGCTAATATGTTCAGGTATATAGTTCTCTCTTCACAGTGTAAATCATTAGTGAAAATACTGTTCCCTCAGATTCCTACCTTAGGAACCATGAAAACCTACAGGTAGGTTAATTTCCTTTCCAAGTAGGGAAACATATCTTTTCAATCATAATCCAGAGAAATGGTTCCCCTTCCTGGGCATTGCTTGGGCATGGCCACCTACCCAGCCCATCATTGGATCCATCATTGCTTTCTTTTCTTTTCTTTTTTTTAAAAAAAGTTACAAAATGCCTGAGATACACAGAGGGATCTAGACAAAGGAACAAACATTTCTTCCATGCGCCACCCTATCACATAAAATGACATCACATTTTGGCACAGGGAAGATTGGCTCAAGGGATTCAACAATTTATCAGAAAAGGATTGGGCCTCTTCCATCTTGTCTAGGAAAAAGAAAACTCTGACCATGTTAAGATGGGCTCTTATATGGTTTATAATCTAGAGATTATATTAATACTATACCATTATTTTAGTATAGTATTTATATATACTATATTAATACTAAAATATTAATACTAGAGGTTATATTAATATACCTAAGATATATGGAAGTTTAAGTCGTTAAAAACATGTTACTTGTTTTTAACAACAAACGTTAATTAAACCCAATTGTTCGCAACATACTGTTTATCCAGTGACTCAGTGAATTGTTATTTAACGTTTACCTGGAACTCATTATATGCTGTGTCCTAAGCACGTTACAGGCTTACTTAGTTCACTGGGATTGGGAAAGGAAATGAGACACCAGAACTGTAACTCTTTCACCACCACACACCACTCATCCCCGCTCCAGCATACTTCTCTTTGCTTCATCCAGCATGTCACTGCCATCCTCAAGGATCAAAGGACACTGTATGTGACCAAGTAACAGGACAGTGCCCCTGCCATGGAGAGGTGTCTGGCCGCCGCTGTGATCGCTGCCTGGCAGGCTACTTTGGATTTCCCAGCTGCCACCCTTTCCCTTGTAATGGGTTTGCTGAACTTTGTGATCCTGAGACAGGGTCATGCTTCAATTGTGGAGGCTTTACAACTGGCAGAAACTGTGAAAGGTATGGAATTCATATGCACTTTAATTTTTAGGTCTTTAACACTTTGTTCCAATCTCCTAATAGAGATCCATTGAGTAGAGACTCAACAATATTTAAGTGTGGGAGGGAGGACTGTTATAGGTGGGGGAGAGCATTGCTTTCTCACCCTTCAAAATCATCTTAAGAGCCAGAAAATGCAGGATTAAATCAATAACACACATTTGCCTGGCATGTTACTTTCTATGTTCCTCAAATGTGACATGTAAATCGAGTGCTATTACACAGAGTTTAATTGACCATACGTTGAGACTTTTGATATAAAAACCAAAAGTCGTCTTGCAGAGCAAATGAACATCTTCTAAAATATTCAGTTTTCAGAGGTGCACTGTTTTAAAGCATAGCAAACCCTCATTGGCTAACATGTGATCTTTTCCTGGAAACATTTTGGTGAAAGGAAATTGTCTTGACAGGTGTATTGATGGTTACTATGGAAATCCTTCTTCAGGACAGCCCTGTCGTCCTTGCCTGTGTCCAGATGATCCCTCAAGCAATCAGTATTTTGCCCATTCCTGTTATCAGAATCTGTGGAGCTCAGATGTAATCTGCAATTGTCTTCAAGGTTATACGGGTATGCAGTATAGTGCTTGATGCAATTTTTTCTCTTTATCCCACACTGTAATCTGTAAAATGATCATATATTCATGACTTATCTGTCTTGGACAAATGTGTGGTGCAGAAATGGTAAGAAGACACAATGTGATAAATAGCTGCTTTATTGAACAAAGAATTTGAATGATTCACAAACCAATGACAATTAAAACTCATCGGCCACTGAGCTATGATTGTTTGCAAATAATGTTCTAGAAAACTAATTGACCAAATGAGACCAAATCAAATTAATTTATTTAAAATAAAATTATCACATTAAGTAAGATATAAATGTGATAAAGTAGCATATGTATTATATATAACAAGCAACTAAAAAATAAATGGAATTAGTCAAATGCTTTCTTTACATAATTTCAAATATTCAATTTGATATTTCACAGACATTACTAATTTTTTCAGGTATCTTGAAGCAATATTTGGGCATTCTACAGCCATCACATAAGTCTTAATTCAAAACATGTATCTATTGCTCAATTGAAAATTTTATTTTAAAGACTTTAAGAGGGCTAGGCACAGTGGCTCACACCTGTAATCCCAGTACTTTGGAAGGCCGGGAAGTGGGTGAGGGAGGATTACTTGAGGCCAGGAATCCAAGACCAGCCTGGGCCGCAAAGCAAGACCCTGTCTCCACAGAGAAATTTTAAAAATTAGCTAGGCATGATGGATTGCACCTGTAGCCCTAGGTACTGGAGAGGCTGAGGCAAGAGGATCGCTTGAGCCCAGGAGTTCATGGCTACAGTGAGCTCTGATTATGCCACTACACTCCAGCCTGGGGCCTATGCAACAGAGCAAGACCCTGTCTCTAAATTAAAAAAAAAAAAAAAAAGGTATTTACACATGAAACATGAGTGTGAATGTTTACTGAAAATAAGAAGATAACTTATGAAGTCTATTTGATTTAATGATATGTAGAACTTATGGCAATACTAATGATAATTACCATCACGATAAATTACATGCCTGATTTTCCCCTCATTTGTTACATCTAAGGTTAACAGTTAATTCTCACCTCTTCCCTTGCAGCCTCTTTCCCAATGCATGGTTTGGTATGTTTGGTCAGTTTTTAAGAACTGAGACCATGTTTGGGCTAAGTGAACATTTCCAAGTGGGATGAACCAAAATGTGGAGAGTGGAGCCACAGTTTGGGCACCTAAAAAGCCGCAGTCATCTCATGGTTGCAAGGGTAAAGAGTGTTAGAGAGAAAGGTGGTTCCTTCAGACTGCTTAACAGAAACACCCTCAAGGGCTCATATGTCATGAAAACTGCTCTTGCTCATCTTCACTTCTAGAAGTGACAGCTATTGCTGTTTGGGACTTTCTCTTCAGGCCTGCTTTATTTTCACCTTAGTTCACCTCTAGGATCAACTGAGAGTGGGTTGCCCCAGGAGACCAGGGGCTGAGGTTAGTCTTGGGTCCTGGGGCACGCTAGTGTGATGCTGATTATATAAGGATCTAGAAATCCTGTGCCCACAGCTCCATGGTATTTGAAGAAAGCCTGGAATCCATTCTCCACCAAACACTTTTGAGAGCCGAATAATCATTTTATTCTTTAAATGAATAATAATGAAAATGAAGGTTTTGTTTCACTTAGAACACTTTTCGTTATTCACCCCGAATGTGTGATTTCTCATTATTCCTAGAGGAGCCCAATAATTTTCTATTTACAACATCCATCTCCTCCTCTCTCCCGACACTGATACCTCACCCCATTCCTTTTCCTCCCGCTTTCTTTCAGGTACTCAGTGTGGAGAATGCTCTACTGGTTTCTATGGAAATCCAAGAATTTCAGGAGCACCTTGCCGACCATGTGCCTGCAACAACAACATAGATGTAACCGATCCAGAGTCCTGCAGCCGGGTAACAGGGGAGTGCCTTCGATGTTTGCACAACACTCAGGGCGCAAACTGCCAGCTCTGCAAACCAGGTCACTATGGATCAGCCTTCAATCAGACCTGCAGAAGTAAGTCTGCAAAACTCCCAGGGGGAAATGTGTCAGCTGAGTGACAGCTCATAAGTGTGTTGTCAGCTCTCCCATGATCATTTCAGTTAGGCCAGTCCCAGCAGGCAAAAGCAGCACCCACTAGGTGACAGGGCTGTTGTACGGAACTCATCAACAGAAATTAGTGCATTGCAACCACTGGTATTCTCAGATGCAGCCACAATGTTCTCACTGGTGTTATTAGTTTGCCTTTTGTGTCTGTTGCCTGAAATACCTGTCCTAGTGGATTCAAAGCGTTGTTTCTCAGAGTTTAGTCCGCAGTTCACCTGTGCCAGAGCAGTGGGGAGGTGAGGTGTATTAACATGCAAATTCCTAGGCTGTACTTCAGACCTACTGAGTCAGAATCTCTGGGAGTGAGGCCCAGGAATCTGCATTGTAACAAACTCATCATGTGACTGTAATGTGTACGTAAACCATTGTTTTCAAGTCATTTAAATAAATGGAACTTTGGTGAGTGACATGAGGGAAAAATAAGACTTTTAATCATCCTAACTGTGAGCTCTTGGAGCAAGTTCGACCACATGAACTTGCATTTGGGGAGATCAGAAACCATTAAATGGGTTCAACCTACTTAGATTCTTTGGTAAATTCTTTACTATTATAAGGCGTTCATTCTTTGAGCCCCTTGGAGAAATGGTACATCCAGGTCTAAAACGCTCTTTGTATGGTGTGCTAAATGCCACATTTATCATTGAATTTACCTCTGATGATGGTTTTGTCATCACAGGATGCTCCTGCCATGCTTCCGGCGTGAGTCCCATGGAGTGTCCCCCTGGTGGGGGAGCTTGCCTCTGTGACCCTGTCACTGGTGCATGTCCTTGTCTGCCGAATGTCACAGGCCTGGCCTGTGACCGTTGTGCTGATGGATACTGGAATCTGGTCCCTGGCAGAGGATGTCAGTCATGTGACTGTGACCCTAGGACCTCTCAAAGTAGCCACTGTGACCAGGCAAGATACTTTAAAGCTTACTAGTGCACTCAAAGTGAGCATGATAGTGAGACATGGTTTCTAAATGTGTAAAGAAAGTTTCTTTTATGTACTGTTGTTAATTAGTGCATTGAAACAGGATTGGCCTTACAGGGGATGGAGTCAGCCTCTATCAAGGAATGAAAACCAAAAAAAGAGAATGAGCATCTCAAAGTTCAGCTTCGCCTACTTCAGTTTTCTCTCTGTGACTGAGGAAGTCAGAATTCATACACGGTGAAACACAGACATCAGCCTCACCTTTCACTATTTCATACATGTAACTATAGGGAAGACCTAAGAAATAGTTAATCAGAAGAGATTATTAATCAGAATGAAAATAAACAGATACCTTCAAAACCCACAAGTCCATTAAAAAAACTGAGCTGTTGTTTCCTATTGCTCACCAATTGCTTTACATATGGGTAAAATAAGAAGTCTTCTTGACTTCCAGACTGGCATCAATCATATCTTAAGAATGTAGGCATGTGTACCAGGAGCAAATCTTCAATGTTTCATATACAACTAATACTACATAGATAGATGCACGTGTGATTTTTTCAGTCAATAAACCAGTGGGCACAGAATTTTTAATGAGGATAACATTACTTGTGGGAAAAAAACTATTTGTTAATAATACGCTTAGTTTTTTTGGTGGTTGTTTTGTTTTTGTCTTTTGGCTTAATCTATTCTTTGAAACAATTTTCACATTAATAGAGTTTGGGGGGGAAAGGGTAAAAACAATGACAAGAAATGTTAGAAAAAGCCAAATTCACAATATAGGGATCGGGATTTAATTGGAATGAAAATGCGAATTTAAGAAACTGGAGTCTTTCCAATTAGTAAGCATGGCTCACCTCCAATTTCAGCTCCACTATTCAACCTATTATTCAAAGGTCAAGTCTTTTGAAGGTAGTTCTTATATGGAGAATGGGTTTTTCCTTCTCTTCTTTTTCTTTCTCTCCAATCCTCATCCACCAACACACACAAACACCATATCTTTTTTTTTTTTTTTTTTTTTTTGAGACAAGAGTCTTGCTCTGTTGCCCAGGCCTGAGTGCAGTGGTATGATCTTGGCTCACTGCAACCTCTGCCTCCTGGGTTCAAGCGATTCTCCTGCGTCAGCCTCCTGAGTAGATGGGATTACAGGCGCCCACCACCACGCCCAGCTAATTTTTGCATTCTTAGTAGAGACAGGGTTTCACCATGTTGGCCAGGCTGGTTTCAAACTCCTGATCTCAAGTGATCCGCCCACCTCAGCCTCTCAGATTGCTAGGATTACAGGTGTGAGCCACGACGCCCAGCCCCCACAACATACCTTTTTAAAAATAAGCTTTTTATTTTAGAATATATTTGTGAAGTTGTAAAGAGAGAACAGAGAAAATAAACCCCATATCCAGTTTCTTCTATTATTAACACCTTATATTAATTTAATAACATTTGTCACTATGCATGAATATTGATACATTATTGCTAACAAATTTAGTCAGATTTCCTTAATTTTTACCTAATGTCCTTTTTCTGTTCCAGGAGTCCATTCAGAACACATTATATTTAGTCATCTTATTTCCTGAGGCTCCTCTTGGCTGCGACAGTTTCTCAGGCCTTCCTTATTTTGTAGAATGTCCCTCAATTCAGATTGATCTGATATTCTTCTCATGATTAGACTGGGTTTATAGGTTCCGAAAACACCAGAGAAGTCAAGTGCCACTCTCATCACATCCTATCAGGGGTACATATTATTAACACGACTTATCCCTGTTAATGTCTATCTTGGTCACCTGGCTGAAGCAGTGTTTGTCAGACTGTTATATCATCAAGTTACTCTTTTTCCTCCTTCTTCTACTGTGCTCTACGGAAGGAAGTCACTATGTGCAACCTACTTAAGGAGTAGGGAGCTATGCTCTTCCTCCTCGAGGACAGAGTATCTCCACAAATCATTGGAATTCTTCTGCACTGGAGATTTGTCTGTTGTCTTACGTTTATTCATTCATTCGACCATTTATTTATATCAGCATGGACTCATGGATATTTATACTTTTGGGGATAGTCCAACACTACTTTATTTTGTGGTTCAAATTGTTCCAGCTTTGGTCACTAGAAGATCTCTCAGTGGCTCCTGTGTCCCTTTGACATAGGCCAATACTGTAGAGTTTTTAAAAGCATTCCTTACTTTCTGGCACTGCAAAATATTTCAGGCTCATCTTATGTATTCTCTGCCCCAGTCCTAGAATCAGCTGTTTATCTAGGGAGCACTGATTCCTTTACTAGAGAATGGTATTAGAAACCAAGATCTGGACACTGGATGGTCATGCCTGTTTTATAAGCTCCCCTCCACTCCCCACACCTGCAGCCACCAACCATGGAATAAAGTGGTAGATCTCCACGTGACCACCTGGCTTCCCAATTCTTGAGGGACTCCTAGTGCTCAAGACAACACTATGTGGCAAGTTTCTTAGACCTTTTGGGGAGCATGTTTGTAGCAGCATTCAACAAAAACCACAGTTCCAAGGTAGCCTTGAAGCTGAAAGTTAGATGGTATTGGTTTAACCAGGAAGCCCCTCATAACAAGGGTCCTTTGGGTTATTTGGTGCATAGGGGATCCCATGGGGGAACACTGGTCTCTGCAATCAAAAAACATGTTCACTGGAGTACGGGGAAGACGTGGATATTTAGATTCCCAGCTGTTTAAACAACTACTGATAGATGTCTCTATGTTAGCCAAGAGGTGGTTCCTGGTACCTTCCCACAGAGAGATCCAAATGTGCCATCCAATATTTTCATCAACACTTTAGATGGAGTTGGAGAAACATGCTTCCCAAATTTGCAGATATTACAAAGCCGTAAGCTAATATGATAAAGACAGAACAAGATATCCCAATAGGCTGTCATGCAGGCTGGAAACAAGGAGATGAAATGTTAACAGGTTAAAAGTAAAGTTTTGCAATTGGGTTTTTTAAATCCCTTGCATAAATACGGGGTGGGAGTAATAACTTGGCACCAGCTCTTGTGAGAAAAATCTGAGGATTTTCATTGCGTGCAGGCTTCCAGTGAGCCAGCAGCGTGGCAGGGCTGCCAAAGAAGCGACGCCTGAACAGGCTGGAGTAGGGGGGTGCTGTGCCCAGGTTAAGGGCAGTTACTGTCCCATTATCTGTTCTACTGGCCTGGTGGTGCCAGGAGCATTGTTGTCATTTCTGAGCACCATATTTTAAACATTATACTGACAGACTAGTACGTGCCCAAAGGGAGACAACCAAGATAATGGACAGAACTATGCTATTCCGTGATGAAGGCTAGAGAGAATTAGAGGTGATGGGCCTGAAGAAAAGAAGCCAAGGCAGGTTGGGATGGCCATCTCTAGTTGGGAGAAGGACTGTAAGGGGAAACACGCAATTGCAAACTGGTTTGTGCAATTTCGTAAGGACACATAACAATGGGAACAAGTTAAAAGGTGGCAGATTCAACCCCGTCTCTACTAAAAATACAAAAAAATTAGCCAGGCGTGGTGGTGGGTGCCTGTAGTCCCAGCTACTCGGGAGGCTGAGGCAGGAGAATGGTGTGAACCCGGGAGGTGGAGCTCGCAGTGAGTGGAGATCACGCCACTGCACTCCAGCTTGGGCGACTGAGCAAGACTCCATCTCAAAAAAAAAAAAAAAAAAAAGTGGCAGATTGTACTTCGGTATAAGAAAGCACTGCCCAACAATTGGGTCAATCAGCAGTACGACAGGCCTCGGGGCAACAAGCACCACCTAACTCCTTATATTTGAGCAGAAGCTGGCAGGAACTGCAAAGATATTGAAACTTGGCAGATCCAGGCCAGATGTGGGTAATCCCAGCACTTTGGGAGGCTGAGGCAGGTGGGTCGCTTGAGGTCAGGAGTTCGAGACCAGCCTGGCCAACATGGTGAAACCTCATCTGTATTAAAAATACAAAAAATTGCCGGGTGTGGTGGTGCACACCTGTAGTCCCAGCTACTTGGGAGGTTGAGATGTGAGTAATCACTTGAACCTGGGAGGCAGAGGTTGCAGTGAGCTGAGGTTGCACCACTGCCGTCCAGCCTGGGCAACAGAGCGAGACTCCGTCTCCAAAAAAAAAGAAAAGAAAAGGAAAGAAAAGTGGCAGATCCAGTCACTCTAAGAATCTAGCCACTTATTCACAGGAAACTTACGGAGTTGTTGTTTAAGCAGCTAATTTAGGACTACAACAATAGTGATTTGCTTTTATATTTTCTCCTGTTAATTTTCCAACCTCCTCAGTTTTCAGAAAAGCTGGTCAAGAGTTCAGTTGGGAGGGTAAAGAAAAGTTCAGCCCTCTCTGAAAAACACAG
Source organism: Pan paniscus (assembly GCF_029289425.2). NCBI lineage: Eukaryota > Metazoa > Chordata > Mammalia > Primates > Hominidae > Pan > Pan paniscus. Next base: position 144,904,489 of record NC_073255.2, on the reverse strand, counting down.
TTAAGTAACTCTCATTAAATCATTAAGCCTGAAGTACAAAAAAAAGATGTTTTTTTGAGCAAAACGCTAATCCAGTTGGTGAAAACTACATCATACATTCCATAATGAAAACATTACTTGACACATTAACTGATGAATGTTAGACCAGGTCTCTGGCCTCACTCACTTATGGAGGAACTCCCATAACAGTTGAGGGAAATAATCTGGCCCATTTCCCATTATGTGTTTTGTTTTCATTTACATCTGTGTATGTTTCCCAGTTTGGGCCACCTGTCCCTGAACAGCTGGAAGCAGGCGATATATTCAGGAGCTTTAGGCCAAAGCACATTAACTCCTGATCCTTGGTATTGTCGGGGGTGGCTGCTGGACATGGGAATCATCCTTCCTCCGCCTTTGCACAGCTGTATGTTCTAATTCACTGGAGGGGAAAATATTTCCTATTAAAATGCATTTTTTTTTAGACCATAAAACTTGTCAATTCCTCACCCATGACTGTTCTCACAGCTTACAGGCCAGTGTCCGTGTAAATTAGGTTACGGCGGGAAACGTTGCAGTGAGTGCCAGGAAAATTATTATGGTGATCCACCTGGGCGATGCATTCGTAAGTATTGGGATTTCTAAAAACTCATGCGTACAGTCAGCCTGGCCCTACCATGGACATGCTATGAACCAACTGAATTTTAAATTTCTTTTTTTGGTGCTTTTAATAAGGTGGACTTAGAAAACTCACAAAGTTTAATTCTACATTTTGAAAATAATCTTCCTATAGCCCTGCAAAAAGATTATTTTCCTCCTGTGTTAAAAATTTAGCCTATATTAAAATTCGTAGCCTGTCTTAAAATTCCTCAAACTCATTACAAATGGAACAGTCAGCTTCCAAAAGAAGAAAATCCAAAGAAATATCAGGTATCATGGGCTTATCACCATGGTCAGCCATACATAGCCACGCATGGCAACTCTTTCCTCCTCTCCATTCCTTTATAAATGTGCCCTTGTGGCTAAAAAATATTGCTCATTCCCTTGCCCCATTCAAATGCACATTCTGAATGATTTTCTCTGGGCCCCACTTCTTCAGTTTTCTAAGTGGAATTGCTGGGTTAAAACCCAGGGTGAAACTTTGGCTCTTGGAAAATCTATCTTAGAGCCTATTTCCCTGTGTCCGTCTACTATTTTGATAATCTTATTTCATAAAAATGCTTTCATCTTTTATAGAGAAGCAGTAGAGGAAACTGCAAATAATCAAGTCAGGCCACAGACCCCACTAAATCTCCTGGGGAAGAGCGGCTAAGGATGGGAAATGGCCTCCGGGTGATGAAGTGACATGACACCACCCCTCTGGACCAAGGCCAATGTGCTGGACAGATGAACTAGCTGAAGAGCCCTAGTGTGTTAACTAGTTTTTATTTGTAATTGGCATTATTTTTACATAAACTGACAAATGCTTTTTTTTTTTTTTTTTTTTGAGACAGGGTCTCACTCTGGTTGCCTGTGCTGGAGTGCAGTGGCATGATCACAGCTCACTGCAGCTTCAGCCTCCCTGGGCTCAGGTGATCCTCCCACCTCAGCCTCCAGAGTAGCTGGGAATACATGTGTATGCCACCACACCTGGCTAATTTTTGTATTTTTTGTAGAGATAGGGTTTCACCATGTTGCTCATGCTGGTCTCGAACTCCTGGGCTCAAACAATCCACCTGCCTTAGCCTCCCAAAGTGCTGGGATTACAGGCATGAGCCACTGCACCCAGCCTCAAATGCATTTTTAAATTACTTGTTCCTTGCAGTTAGTCCAAAAACATAGGCTAGTGATTCCCTAACCTTTTGGAAATTGCAGTAAGATCAATAGATCTCCCTATCCTCTATCTTCAGGCTTGGTCAGAAACCTACTCAAAGAAAGTACCGTGTGGAGTCAGTAATTTTTTAAAATTAAGACAAAATGAATTTAATTTCCCCTCCTTTTTGGAAAATGAAATTGTTTTCCTTATGTAATGGAAGACAGCGTGGTCATCACACCCAAGCTGGGCTTTACTCAGAAGAAGTGTGACCATGGGACTTCTTAGAGAGTCTCGACACACCTGAACCACCCTCGGAGGCTGTAACAGCAGAGTTACTATCGTGTGTCCATCATTAAATCATACTTCTTACTCAAATAGATGAGGATCCCACTTGTAGATGCTTGCACTCCCACAATAAAAATGTCTGATATTTGCCAAATTGAAATAGTAAACTGATTTCTTAGTGGAATATAGAGAGCCATGCTGTCTTATAATGGCTATTGCACAGATCTCTGAAATTATATTGGCTTTAAATATTCATCTTAGAAGTGTGAGTTGGGAAGATTTTCAGGAGAGAGGAAAAGACCTGATTCTTGAGCTAGTCATCAACAAAAGGCCCAGTGACATTCTCTGCTCCTTCTGTTTTCCTTTTTAGCATGTGATTGTAACAGGGCAGGTACCCAGAAGCCCATCTGTGATCCAGACACAGGCATGTGCCGCTGCCGGGAGGGTGTCAGCGGCCAGAGATGTGATCGCTGTGCCCGGGGACACAGCCAGGAATTCCCTACTTGTCTTCAATGTCACTTGTGCTTTGATCAATGGGACCACACCATTTCTTCCCTCTCCAAAGCGGTGCAAGGGTTAATGAGACTGGCTGCTAACATGGAAGATAAAAGAGAGACCCTGCCTGTCTGTGAGGCAGACTTCAAAGACCTCAGAGGGAACGTGTCTGAAATAGAAAGGATTTTGAAACATCCTGTTTTCCCATCTGGGAAATTCTTAAAAGTCAAGGATTATCATGACTCTGTTAGGTAAGATTTATGCTCAAGTAACAGACAGCCAAACTCCTGATTTACCTTAACTCCCGCCAAGCTTTAACATCGTCAGCCTTCAATTTAGAAATGTACCTATGTTGACTTTAGGGGACTGATAGTTGTTCAGTTAATAACCAGGCTGGGCCGGGCGCCATAGCTCACGCTTGTAATCCCAGCACTTTGGGAGGTTGAGGCGGGTGGATCACTTGAGGTCAGGAGTTCGACACCAGCCTGGCCAACATGGAGAAACCCCCTCTCTACTAAAAATACAAATATTAGCCAGGCATGGTGGCAGGCACCTGTAATCCCCACTACTTGGGAGGCTGAGGCAGGAGAATTGCTTGAACCCAGGAGGCGAAGGTTACAGTGACCCAAGATCATGCCATTGCACTGCAGCCTGGGCGACAAGAGTGAAACTCTGTCTCAAAAAAAAAAAAAACAGCTGGAAATCATGTATGTCTACTTTTTTCTCACCTAGTTAGGATTATATGTGATTTTTCCAGATGCCATTGATTGTAACAAAAGGACAGTCATTAATGGGGAAGCCCAAACTCAGTAAAGCTGAAAGATATAAAATTGGAAGTATGGTAGTTTCAAAAACAACATATTTTTTTCAATGATACACCTAGGGAAAATTTACCAAACCTTCCCAAGTTCTTCAGTTGTTTAGAAGCCTATACATTAATATGACGTCTTATACCAAGTATGGTCATTTCTTGAAAATGCAAGCTCATTTTTATTACATATTACTGAATCTTTTTTTAAAATTTAACCATTTGTTGAGATTATGTTGATAGTTTTGGGCCACGGCTCAGCAAACTACAGCCCACAGGTGGAATCTGACACAGCCTTTGTTTATGTAAATAAAGTTTCCTTGGAGCACAGCCACACCCATTTATTTACCCCTCCTCTGTGGCTGCACTCTCTACAATGGCATAGTTGAGTAGTTATGACAGAGATGCTATGATTCCTAAGGCAAAGTTTGCCAAACTGTTAAGGGCAAAACCAGGATGAATTGGGTATAGTTTCTACCCCCATAGAAGCACACAGTCTGCTAAGAAACCCCAAAAGTGTGCTTATCTAGCAAAATATCCTTCCTCCCCAAGAAAAGGTCCTGGATTAAGGAATAGTTGAAGCTGCAGAGGCTCATGTCATATATAACATGAGTGTAAATATAAGGTAACTCATTATCTATAGGGAAATATCCCAGAAATATATGATAATTGCTTAAAAGGTGCACAAGGAAGAAGGTATCACCCACCTAGGTAGTTCAGGGAAAGGGCCACCGCATCATAAATGCAGTGACAGGGCCCAGGGAGGACACATGGCCAGGGTCAAGCTGGCAGGTGACAACAGGCACATCTATACTTCTCTAAAGAGTTCTGGGCTGGGCACAGTGGCTTTCGCCTGTAATCCCAGCATTTTGGGAGGCTGAGGCAGTAGGATCACTTGAGGCCAGGAGTTCAAGACCAGCCTGGGCTACATAGCAAAAGGATCACGTGAGCTCAGGAGTTCAAGGCTGCAGTGAACTATGATTGTGCCACTGCACTCCAGTCTGGATGATAGAATGAGACCCTGTCTCTAAAAACAAAAAAGCAATAAAACTTCTGCTTTGCAAGATCTAGACCCCTATGTTAACAGATCTCCTCAATTTTCAAGAGATGTCAGACATCCATATTTTTACTGAACTATCCCCACTTCAAAATGTATACAGATAATCCAATAGCACTTGTAAGAAGCCCTACTGTATAGCCCAAAGAAAACTTGTCTGAGAATGAGCTTTGGCCCATGGACCACAGGCATGTGGTTAGACATCATTAGGAAAATGTCGGACAAAATAGCACAAAGAAAGCAGAATGAGCCAATCCACCATGGATGTTCTGGACAGAGACTGCAAGAGCCACAGGCAGAGCCAGAGAGAAAGAGCGAGAAAGAGGAGTGCCCAGCCCAGGTCTGGAGTGAGAAGAAAGCAGTAGCTGCTGAGCTTCTTCAACCAGCAGCCCAGAGCCCGGTTCCCTCCTAGCCCACCTGCCAAACTCCTACTTCTCTTTAACAGCCACACAAACATCACCTCCTCCCTGAAGCCTTTCCTGACTTCCTCACAGAGAAGCCTGTATTTCCTTCTCCATCTTCTCACCTCTTTGTGCTCCTTTGCCATTGCCTCACTGTGGGGCACCCTGGACAGGGCCTGCCTTCTCACGTGCTTGTCTTCTCCAGGCCTCATGTAGTTCTATTAAAAAAAATGTTGCTGGGTAAACTACAGGTGGAAGGGGAACAGGAGGACAAAGAACCCCAGGTGTCATGAGCATAAATTCAGAAGTCAAACCAACTGGTTTAAATCCACTTACTAGATGTGTGGCTTTCAGCAAGCTACTAAACTCCAAGCTTCAATTTCTTCATCAAAAGAGAGAGAGAAAGTCTGGATTTCATAGGATTCTTGTGAGAATTACTCAAGACCCATCACTTAGCATAGTGTCCGGCATATGTAAGTGCTTAAGAAGTCCCAATTAGAGTAATTATCATTATTTTTATTGTTATTATTGTTAGCCTGAAGAATTGCAGTTGTGACCATTGGAGCCTGAAGGAAGAGTCTATAGATTAGAGGGGAGAGTTACAGCAGAAAATGGAAGGAAGCATTGCCGTTGTGCCAAGATAAATTAGTCCCATAAATTCATTTTATAACTTCCCCCAACTGTACACTTCAAGATTTGCACAGCTTCTCCATCATGAGGAATGTGTTCATTATCCCCTCGAAGTAACAGTAGGTGCTAAACCCAGCAAATTGAAGCACAACAAAGGTGTACCCATCAAAGAAGAAGGTGATGGAAAAAAACCCAGGGGAACACTCACCAGCAAGAAAACCTCCCTGTCACTAATGGAAAATAAGAGTTGGGACCCTGAACAGAAGTTACACTAGAAAGAACCTTGCTGAATGCAGATTGATTCTAAATGAAGACCTGATTTGACCCCAGGCTAAGTAAACGGTTCTATTTTATCATATGTTGAAAGCCAAAAGCTCCCTTAGATTGATTTAATTGAAGCATGTCTGAATGCATGTTTTGAAACCCAAAACAAAGAAAGACAGAGCATAAACAGTCAAAATGGAATGATTTGAGAGCCTTTATTCTACTAGACCTGGTATGCTGTCCATATTTTAAATGAATGTTGCAATAGTCCAGGAAGGTGAATTAAGATGAAAGAGATGAGACATAAACACAATTATAAACCGTCAAATGAAAAACTCGAGTAGAAGGAATCCCTTCTAATCAAGAATACCTAACAATGAGGGCAATTTTGGTGGCATTTTTTTCACCAATATATCGAATGTAATACAAGCTTAACTACATTTACCCTTATTTTCTCTATAGAAAACAAATCATGCAGCTAAATGAACAACTGAAAGCAGTGTATGAATTTCAAGATCTGAAAGATACAATAGAAAGAGCAAAGAATGAAGCAGACCTCTTACTTGAAGACCTTCAGGAAGAAATTGATTTGCAATCCAGTGTCCTTAATGCAAGCATTGTGGGTAAGGGAAAAATGTATTTTTGACTGTGTCTGCACAAAGTTTGATGAAATCCACAGTGCATTCCATTAGTGAGTCATCCTCTGCTTACCGCCATAGTGCCTGAGCACTTTTGAACATGCAAAAACAACCATTAAAGGTATTATTTGTTCATGGATATTTCAACTTTTTAAACATCACAGAGCCTGGCTAGCATTCACTCAAAAATAACAAGTAAACAATGTCTGATATTAAACAAATGCTAACACCCAAAGTAATCTAGTGCCAAACCCATGTAAGGGGTCTTGAATAATCAACAACTTAGAAATTCTAATATGGCCATAAGCAAATGAGAGAGACATGTTTATATGCCTTTCTCGGTATAGGCCACTCCATTTTCAGTGACCATAAATGCAATGGAATGTGAGGCAAAAAAAACCCCACAATATTTCTCATAAGAGCTTTGTAAGGATGAGAGTCATGCAACATACTACACACCCTTAACTCATATTGCATAGTTCTTAAAACTGAATGTGAGCTATGCCTAAGCCAAGATAATTTGCAAGAGAAATGGAACTCTAAAGCAAAACTTTGATTAGTTCATCTGCTATTCAAGATCATACCCCTGTTATATTTGGAAATGGACAACCTGTTACTACTGAGAGAAGCATCACTGAGTTTATTCACACCTAAGCCATCCAATTGAGAGGCAAATGGAAAATATACATGAATCCATGTCAGGAAAAAACTTTGGCTGCTTTCATTGTCCTATGTATACACTCCTGTGTTTTATCTGATTTTGACCTAGAAGAGAAAAAAAAAAAATAGAAGGCAGGTAGGAATACCTAATTTCCCTAAAGGGATGCCTAAATTTAGTGAAACAAATTCTAGCAAAGATGTATTGATGATGTTCAATAAATGCCATGTAATGAGTAAGGAATCTACTCTGATTCCTAATCTAGAAGACAGTTCCCACTGAAAGAACTCAAAATCCATCAGAGGTCACCCCACACCAGGTAAAATAAAGTAAAACTGCCCCCATGCTAATCCTCTCAAATTTGCAGTCCAACAGCAGTTACTGGGCTTTTTTCCAATGCCTGACATTGTGCAGTAGAAACAGGCAGATCATTACAGCAAGTCCCTACCTTTGAGTTATTTCTGTCTAATGGGGGCAGGGGACAAGAATATAAACCACTGCAAACAGCATTAAGACTGTTAGAGCATCTTCAAGCTGCTTCAAAAACAGAGTAGCAAAAACAGAATCCTTCCTGGGTTCATTAGTAAAGTCTTCAGGGAATAGGTGGCAATTGAATTATCTCCACAGGGTAGGAGAAAATCTGCCACAAAAATGGAAGAAGAAACTAATTCCAAGCAATAGGAACACTTTTTTCATGATAAGTGAAAAGCATGATGTATTAAGAGTATGGTCTTATAGAACCAGAAAAGTTTGAAAGATAAGGTGTGGTTGTCTCCTGCCTGGATTATGGTTCTATAGGGAGTAAAGATCAGATCAGGACCGTGGGCCTCTGATTCCTAAAATATGGAGTTATGGTTTAAACCCCTAATATACTATAATTTACATTAAAATATACCATACATACCTTATTACTTTCACAAATTTGTATTAATAATGCAAACATAGAAAATGTAGAGAAGTGCTTAAGAACACAGGCTCTGGAGTCAAACACCCTGGATTCACATCCTGGCTTCATCTCTTACTATCAATGAGAACTTAGGCAAATAAGTTTCCTCAATAGAGCCTCAGTTTCCTTATTTGAAAATGAATATGATCATACTAATGTGCATTTCGCACTGTTTTGTGAAGATTGAGGAAGAAAATTGACGGGAAGTATAGTACAGGCACCTACAAAGCACCCAACTAGCTGTTAGCTATTGTTAGCAGCCTCAACATCAGGGTTCAGGAAACCGCAGCATCAGGGTGAATCCTGCCCACAGCCTGTCTTTGTAAATACTGCTTCAGTGGAACACAACCTCACCTCTTTATTTACATACTGCCTGTAGCTGCTTTCACTCTACAATGGCAGAGGTGAGTAGTTGGAATAGAAATGCTATGGCCAGCAAAGCCTAAAACGTTAATTATTTGGCCTTTGCAGAAAAAGTTTGTCAACTCCTGCTCTATACGGTTAAGTAAATTTAGTTGGTTTATTATATTTGAGTGTATATAGGTATTCATAGTTAATATCTTATATTTGTGGAAATTATTTACAGAATATATTCATATTATCTCAATTCTCACAAATTATTATCACCAATTTACAGAGGAAGAAATGAAATATAAGAGATGAACTGATTTGCTCAAGGGTATGCCCAGGCAGTAAAGGGTGAAGCCAGGACTCACACCACATCTGTGGACTTAAATCTCAATGCCCTGTATCTATTCTATCCATATTTATTATACTATAGCTAATCCTTCCCCCATCAATTGCAAATTCAAGGAAGATGTTGAAATTTTATGGTGATAGTTGAGACCAAGACAGTAGCCAAATTATAGAATGATTATCTTAATAACTTATATATAATTTCATTTGTTTTCACAAAATTTACCTTACTTCAATTTGCATTGACGTAGACTCCTCAGAAAACATCAAGAAATATTATCACATATCATCATCTGCTGAAAAGAAAATTAATGAAACTAGTTCCACCATTAATACCTCTGCAAATACAAGGAATGACTTACTTACCATCTTAGATACACTAACCTCAAAAGGAAACTTGTCATTGGAAAGATTAAAGCAGATTAAGATACCAGATATCCAAATATTGAATGAAAAGGTAAATATTCATGATGGTAAGGTCAAAGCATTTGTGGTTTTTACTTGGTATATGAACCTCTTCAATGATATTTCCCTAGCTTACATTTTAAATTTCTTTTTCATTATATATTAGAAATATATAAATATATGTAGGTATATAAAATATATATGTTTTATTATATACTATAAAAAGCCTTATTTTTATTTAACTCAAAAATTGATCAAAGAGTAAAGATTGTGGCTTGATTATTTGATATTATTTACTATTTCTAAAACAGTACAGGCTATGAACATTTGCTCCTCTTGCCTCATTACAAGAAAAAGGCTAATTCTCTCAAAAGAATACAAAGTGCAGGCTGGGCATGGTGGCTCACGCCTGTAATTCCAGCACTTTGGGAGGCCAAGGTGGGCAGATTACTTAAGGCCAGGAGTTCGAGACCAGCCTGGCCAACATGGTGAAACCCCGTCTCTACAAAAAACAAAAATTACCTGGGGGTAGTGGCGTGCACCTGTAATCTCAGCTGCTCAGGAGGTTGAGGCAGGAGAATCGCTTGAACCTGGCAGGTGGAGGTTGCGGTGAGCAGAGATGGTGCCTCTGCACTCCAGCCTGGGCGAGAGAGCGAGACTCCATCTCAATAAATAAATAAATAATTAAATAAAAAGTGAAACTCACATGTAATTCCTAAAAGTTTGACTGTTTTCTCAGAAAACCATAAATATAAAGGATGACAGACTGACACAATACTGATAAGTAATTTAGATATTTAGTTAGCTAGGAAATGTTTAATGGGTTACCCCCATGTACCAAGGATGAACAACTATTGAAGAAACATATGAGTAAAGCAGTGCCTTGACTCAAGGAGCCTGGATGGCATTAGAGTTCTGACAGCCAGGCCACATGCCTGTAATCTCAACACTTTGGGAGGCCGAGGTGGGCGGATCACCTGAGGTCAGGAGTTCGAGACCAGCCTGACCAAAATGGTGAAACCCTGTCTCTACTAAAAATACAAAAAAATTAGCCAGGCGTGGTAGTGGGTGCCTGTAATCCCAGCTACTTGGGAGGCTGAGGCAGGAGAATCTCTTGAACCCAGGAGGAGAACGTTGCAGTGAGCCAAGGTCACGCTATTGCTCTCCAGCCTGGGCAACAAGAGCAAACTCCGTCTCAAAAAAAAAAAAAAAAAAAAAAAAAGCTCTGACAACAAGTTGCTATTTAACGTAAATCATTTCTCTTGCAAGGTGTGCAGAGATCCAGGAAATGTGCCATGTGTGCCCTTGCCCTGTGGCGGTGCTCTCTGCACGGGCCGGAAGGGGCACAGGAAGTGTAGGGGTCCCGGCTGTCACGGCTCCCTGACCCTCTCAACGAATGCCCTCCAAAAAGCCCAGGAAGCAAAATCCATTATTCGTAATTTGGACAAACAGGTTCGTGGGTTGAAAAATCAGGTAAATATCTTCTCTTGCTTTATTTGTAAAGTTATAGCAATAAAGAAGCAGACTGCTTAAAATTTATAAAACTGCCATATAACTTCCAAGTGAGAAGATAGATTCTAGATAGTTGGTGTTCTTGTGCCTGGAAATATAGGATAAAATTACAGATGATATGAATGTAGATTTAGAAACAGAGGTGAATATTGATATATTTCCTGTTATATATATGTATACAGTTGACCCTTGAACAACATGGGGGTTAGGGGCACCAAGCCTCCACTCTACAATTGAAAATTTATGTGTAACTTTTGACTCCCCCAAAATTTAACTGCTAATAGCCCACTGTTGACTGGAAGCCTTACCCATAACTTAAATAGTCAATTAACATATATTTATGTATGTATTATATATCATAATATAACCATAAAGTAAGCTAGAAAAAAGAGAATATTATCAGAAAAATCATCAGGAAGAGAAAATATACTTACTATTCATTGAGAGGAAATAGATCCTCATTAAGGTCTTCATCGTCATCACATTGAGTAGGCTGAGGAGGAGGAAGAAGAGGGGTTGGTCTTGCTGTCTCAGAGATGGCAGGGGTGGAGGAGGTGGAAGGGGAGGCAGAAGAGGCAGGCACACTCGGTGTAAGTTTTATTGAAAAAAATTTGTATATAAGTGGGCGTGTGCAGTTCCAACCTGTGTCATTCAAAAGTCAAGTGTGTACGTGTGTGTGTAAAGAGAGAGAGAAAGAATTCAAGATACATTATCATAGGTCATAGACTCGTGTGGACATGTTTGTTTACAGCAAAACCTACATAGAAATGTCAAGACTCCAAGCATTAAAAATTTGGAAACAGGCCAGGAGTAGTGGGTCACGCCTATAATCCTAGCACTTTGGGAGGCCAAGGCAGGAGGATCCCTTGAGCCCAGGGGTTCAAGACCTGCCTGGGAAACATAGGGAGGCCGTATCTCTATTTTGTTTAAAATAATAATAATAATAATAAAAGAAATATATAAATTAATTTTTTTAAAGGGTTGAAAACTATAGATCTCTCAAAGCAAAGAATAATTTTTCATAAATTCATAAATATGTAAGGGTATATTTGAAAACCTACTAAATATACAAATTGTAATGTTAGAATTTCATGTTAGAAAATAGCTTAATAGGAATTAAACTGTACCTTGAACTCATTCCCCTGTTGATAGACTGAGAAAGTTGTTTTAACATTTAAGTACCTTATAATTAAATCTATAATGATTTGAAATAATTTCATTTACTTTTCTGGTCATTTATAAATGAGCATCATTTTTAATTACCTAGTTTTCTTTAGACTTTTTTTTTGAGAATGCATTTTATTCTGTGGTTTGAAAACAGGATAGTGGTGTGCTCCCCAATCTGTTTCTTTTTTGACAATACGCAAAGAGCCTCTGACAAAGAAGAAAAAGCTTTTAAAGAGCTGATTTTTTTACCACTATATGTTGAATATTGTATCAGTAAGCATTCTTGTTTGCAAGCAAAAAAAGCCCACTCCTGGCCAGGCGCAGTGGCTCACACCTGTAATCCCAGCAATTTGGGAGGCCGATGCAGGTGGATCACCTGAAGTCAGGAGTTCGAGACCAGCCTGGCCAACATGGTAAAACCCCATCTCTACTAAAAAATACAAATACAAAAAAAAAAAAAAAATTTAGCCGGGCGTGGTGGTGCATGCCTGTAATCCCAGCTACTCGGGAGACTGAGGCAGGAGAATTGCTGGGACCCGGGAGGCAGAGGTTGCAGTGAACCGAGATCATGCCATTGCACTCCAGCCTGCACCGACAACAGTGAGACCTCGTTTAAAACAAAACCAAAAACAAAAAGACCCACTCCTGAACAAGAAGGAAATATATGTAAGGACATCTGGGCCTCAAAATCCAGTAAAGGATAGAGGGCCAAGCTTGGGAATGGGGTGAGAACCACAGCCAAGATACACACACACACACACACACGCACACACACACACACACACACCCTATATCCTTGAGCAAGCATCTGATTAGCCAATCTGGAACATATCCCTACATAAATATTGAAACTTTACTTACATAGTCACAATTCTGTATTGCCACATCATTTTCCATTCACATGTGGTTCTTCATTGCTTTAACAAATATCCACCTACTGTGTGCCAGGCATCCATCTACAAGTTGAGAATACAGCAGCAAACATAGCAATGTAAATCCTGGTCTTAGGTCCCAGTGCTTAAAACACACCTTAATTGTTTAATGTAATTTTAAACTATTATATTGCTCCTTCTCAAAAAAATAGAAACCTCACCCACATTTAAAGGAGTCCTGATTGCTGCTTGATCATATCATTAAGTCAATAATATGTTAAGCTATCAGTGTTAAAAAATTATCCTTGAAATCCATATTAGCAGAAGCTAGTTTAATCAGCACATAAATGGAGAACTGGAAAACGATGAGAGGGGATGTCATGTTGATGAAATGGTGTGCTATTTTCCTCTTGATTAGAAGGAGGAAGAGTGCCAGAAGAGATTGTGAGAGAATTCTCAGGAGTCAGTTGTGACAGAAGATGGATTGCAGAGGGATGTTTTAAGAGTGAAGTAATTTCTTGATCTCTTTCTTTCTGAATATGGTATCAACTAATCTAGCCTGAGATTTCCTCTGTATCACTTGGTGCTTTGCTGCCTAGGGTATTTTATTTCTGGAATTCTCATTTTACTGCAATCCATTCTTACTGCTATCCATTTTAAAGCTAAGAAAGTTCTAGAGAATTAAGTAACAACTCTGAAAAAAAAGATACACATTTTAAATCATGTAAATACTTTTTTATTTCATCATTTGCCAATGACTATAATTTAAATCCTTTTCTTAAAAATCTGTATGGCTCAAATTAAGCAGGCTCCTTTTGTGGGGAAATAAACGGAATTTTTTTTCTTTTTTTTTCTTTTTTTTCTTTTTTGAGACAAGAATCTCACTCTGTCTGGCCCAGGCTGGAGTGTAATGGTGCGATCTCAGCTCACTGCAACCTCCGTCTCCTGGATTCAAGCGATTCTCCTGCCTCAGCCTCCCCAGTAGCTGGAATTACAGGCATGCGCCACCATGCCTGGCTAATTTTGGCATTTTTAGTAGAGATGGGGTTTCACCGTGTTGGCCAGGCTGGCCTTGAACTCCTAACCTCAAGTGATCTGTCTGCCTTGGCCTCCCAAAGTGCTGGGGATTACAGGCGTGAGCCACCGTGCCCAGCGGATTTTTTTTTTTCCTAATTATGTTTGATCCTAACTAGCCCTACTTCTGTCACAATTAATTTATTCAATAAAGCTCAGCTTGTTGGCAATATTGTCCTATTGCTTCTGGGTTTTTTCTCTCTCTCTAATTTGTTGGAATCCCAAGAAAAAGTCCATGACCTTTCTCAGATCACACAATTAAGAATTTGCACTTCTAGTTTGCTAGCCTATTATTCCTGTCATTCCTCTACCAAGAGTACAAAGTGTCTGGAATTTATCTTTGTAGCCCACTCTCAGTTCAAGCTCATTTATTAAGAGGAGGAATGCTTTTTTGTTAGTTTTCAAAGAAAGTACATTACTTGAATTTGAGGAATGTTTAGAAGAGTAACATTTTAACTTACATAAAAGAAAATGCTCTCAACCTATTAAACGTGATGACCATGGCAGGTAAGTAGTCCTATGTAATTTATGGGAAAGTTGTTGGTATTAAAGAATGCTAAAGCCCCATTAAAACAAAATTTGTGTTTTAGACTTATATTAGAAAAATTCGTTAGTGCTAAGTCAATAATGTTCTAAAAGATAAATTAATGATAAATTAAAGAAAACATGATAATGAGAAGAGATAATAATCACCTTGTAAAAGATTCCTTGCAAATGAATCTATGGTTTATCTAGACTTTTATTTAGTTTTTAGTGACAGTTTTATTTGGTCCAGCTAAGTAATTAAACATCAAAGAACATGCCTTTGTTGAGTATATTGTCGAGTATTCTTCATTGTATTTTTCTCATTCCAGATCGAAAGTATAAGTGAACGGGCAGAAGTCTCCAAAAACAATGCCTTACAGCTAAGGGAAAAACTGGGAAATATAAGAAACCAAAGTGACTCTGAAGAAGAAAACATCAATCTTTTCATCAAAAAAGTGAAAAACTTTTTGTTAGGTAATTTAAAAATATATATTGGGACTAGTTTTTGTTTTTTTCCCTTTTTAATGTATAGTCAAACATCATAGCCAGTTCCAAATTATATTAATTGGAAATGACAAGCCTAAATCAGAAAAATGATATACCCTTTGGTTTTTAATTCCTTAATGAGAATAATCTCAAAATACCAACTCTGTGCCAAAAAATTACAGCTTTCTGTAAAAGATAAATGTGGTAACAAATGCTAGAATTTAGTTAAAATTCCAAACACATGAACTTTGTGTTTAAAGTTATTTTATTTTTTTTTTAAGGAAAGTTCAACATGACAATTCTATCAGATTCCCCAACATCAGGATTCAGTAATTTTCTTTGCTGACAGAAATGATATGAGATCAAGATGTGCTGAATTTTAATTAGATATCAAATATCATAGGGAGTTGGCATCTAAAAAAAATTATTAGCTATTATTGACTATTTTCCAAGTCTTCTTTTGTTGGTTCTCTGTGGCTGACCAAAAGTAGCTGATTTATTGTACATTATGCCTTACTTTGGGAGAGGCTCATTTTAAACTCCAGAGAATTAGTAAAGATTAAAAAAATCAAGTACTGAAGCTGGAAATTGACCTGAAACCTTACTCTCTGTACACATACACACACACACACACACACACACAGAGAGAGAGAGAGATTGAGAGAGAGAGAGAGATGATTAATGTGAAGAGGCTTTATTTTCCATAACCATTTTTCAAATTCAATAATTTAACATTTTATACATGAATTGGCAATTGGAGCATCCATTACAATCTCTTCAATCACTTCATTATTCTACTTAATATGTGTGAGAGACCCCTGTGGCCAAGGTTTTTTGGGTTTGTTTTTTGTTGTTGTTGTTTGTTTTTCCTGTCTCAATGTTTCTAGAAATTGAATTGGCAGTTTCTAGCTGTTGTTTTCAAGATAAACAAAAATCAGGTGGAAATTACCTTTGACAAAAATAGTCAGTAAAAACGAATGGGGTAGAATCAGTCTACTGGACATTTTGTTGATTCAAAAGCAAACTTTCAATGAGTAAGCTGGATGAATCGGTATTGACTGGACCCAGGTCTAGGAATAGGCTGAACTAAGAAGGCACCAAAACAAACATCAAAATCAAAGTTGCTAAACTAATTGCATGAACTGGTAGAATAGGGTCTACATGACCTCCTTTCTATCTAGTTTGCTGGGTCATAGAGCCTGTCCTCTTATTACTCTTCATTGCTACTGAATACGTTTCTAATAAATATTTTACTTTAATTAACTTGAGGAATTGAAAGAAATCTATGTCCAGATTATTAAAACTAAAGGCATAAAGAACTATCATTACACGTAGGCATAGAGAAAAATCCTGTTTCTTACAAGAAACTTCTTACTGCTCAGTGTCCCTAGAGCCCTGGTGACCAGGAAGCTTTCATGCCTTGCAATGCCCTCCACCCACCTCTTGCTTCTCTTTGCCTGGCTATAAAGCCCCAATAAAATTATCATTACATTAGATGATGACCATACTATTCAGCTCTTCTTTGACCACCCTAATATTTTTCTTGAAATCTGAATGCCTTATTAACAAAGGGATGTATCACTTCTCCTGAAAGTTCTATATATAAAAATTTGAATCTATAATCTCATAATAAATACAAATAACTATTTGATGAATGAATAAGTGATTGAAGTAAATTCACTTTTCATTCGAACTTTTTTTTTAACTTTTAAGTTCAGAGGTACATGTGCAGGTTTGTAAACTCGAGTCACAGGGGTTTGTTGTACAGATTATTTCATCACCCAAGTATTAAGCTTAGTACTCATTAGTTATTTCTCCTGATCTTCTCCTTCCTCTCACCCTCCACCTTCTAAAAGGCCCCAGTGTGTGTTGTTCCCCTCTATGTGTCCATGTGTTCTCATCATTTAGCTCCCATTTATAAGTGAGAAGATGCGGTATTTGGTTTTCTGCTCCTGTGTTAGTTTGCTAAGGATAATGGCCTCCAGCTCTATCCATGTTCTGGCAAAGGATAAGATCTCATTCTTTTTTATGTCTGCATAGTATCCATGGCGTATATGTACAACATTTTCTTTATCCAGTCTATCATTGATGGGCATATAGGTTGATTCCATGTCTTTGCTCCTGTGAATAATGCTGCAATGAACATGCATGTGAGTGTGTCTTTATGATAGAATGATGTCTAACCCTTTGGGTATATACCCAGTAATGAGATTGCTAGGTCAAATTGTAATCTTTTTTTAGGTCTTTGAGGAATCACCACACTGTTTTCCACAATGGTTGAATTAATTTACACCCCCACCAACACTGTATAAGTGTTTCTTTCTCTCTGCAATCTCATCAGCACCTGTTATTTTTTGACTTTTTAATAATCACCATTCAGACTGGTGTGAGATGGTACCTCATTGTGGTTTTGATTTGCATTTCTCTAATGATCAGTGATGTTGAGCTTTTTTTCATATGCTTGTTGGCCCCATGGATGTCTTCTTTTGAAAAGTATCTGTTTATGTCCTTTGCCCACTTTTTAAGGGGGTTGTTTTTTTCTTGTAGATTTAAGTTCCTTATAGATGCTGGATATTAGACCTTTGTCAGATGCATAGTTTGCAAAAATTTTCTCCCATTCTGTAGGTTGTGTTTACTCTGTTGATAGTTTCTTTTGCTGAGCAGAAGCTCTTTAATTAGATTCCATTTCTCAGTTTTTGCTTTTGTTGTAGTCGCTTGTGGTGTCCTTATCATGAAATCTTTGCCCATGCCTGTGTCCTGAATAATATTGTCTAGGTTGCCTTCCAAGGTTTTTATACTTTTGGGTTTTACATTTTAGTCTTTAATCCATCTTGAGTTAATTTTCTTATAAGATGTAAGGAGGGGGTCCAGTTTCAGTGTTCTGCATATGGCTAGCCAGTTATCCCACACCATTTATTGAAGAGGGAGTCTTTTCCCCATTTCTTGGTTTTGTTGACTTTGTCAAAGATCAGATAGTTCTAGATGTGTGGCCTTATTTCTGGACTCTCTTTTCAGTTCCATTCGTCTATGTGTCTGTTTTTTGTACTAGCACCATGCTGTTTTGGTTACTGTAGCCCTGTATTACAGCTTGAAGTCAGATAGCACGATGTCTCTAGCTGTTTTCATTTTGCTTAGGATTGCCTTGGCTAGTCGGGCTGTTTTTTTGTTCCATATGAACTTTAAAATATATTTTCTAGTTCTGTGAAGAATGTCATTGGTAGTTTGATAAGAATAACCTTGAATCTGCACATTGTTTTGGGCAGTATAGCCATTTTAATGATATTGATTCTTCCTATCTATGAGCATGGAATCTTTTTCCATTTGTTTGAGTCACCTCTGGATTCTTTGCGCAGTGTTTTGTAGTTCTCCCTGTAGAGATCTTTCACCTCCCTGGTTAGCTGTATTCTTAGGTATTTTATTCTTTTTGTGGCAATTGTGAATGAGATTGCCTTCCTGGCTTGGCTCTTGGCTTGACTGTTGCTGATGTATAGGAATGCTAGTGATTTTTGTACATTGATTTTGTATCCTGAGACCTTACTGAAGTTATCAGCTTAAGGAGCTTTTGGGCCAAGGCTACGGGGTTTTCTAGATATAAGATCATGCCATCTGCAAGCAGGGATAGTTTGACTTCCTCTCTTCCTATTTGGATACGCTTTGTTCTTTCTTTTGCCTGATTGCTCTGGCCAGGACTTCCAATACTATGCTGAACAGGAGTGGTAAGAGAGGGCATCCTTGTCTTGTGCTGGTTTTCAAGGAGAATGCTTCAGCTTTTGCCCATTCAGTATGATGTACTAGAACTTTTTTAATTAAAAAGCTACTGTTTCTGGCCGGGCATGGAGGCTCACGCCTGTAATCCCAGCACTTTGGGAGGCCGAGGCAGGCGGATCACATGAGTTCAGGAGTGTGAGACCAGCCTGGCCAACGTGGCAAAACCCTGTCTCCACTAAAAATACAAAAATCAGCTGGATGTGGTGGTGCGTGCCTATGATCCCAGCTATTTGGGAGGCTGAGACAGGGGAATCACTTGAACCCAGGAGGCAGAGGTTGCAGTGAGCCGAGATCGCACCACTGCACTCCAGCCTGAGCGATACAGCGAGACACCATCTCAAAAAAAAAAAAAAAAAAGAAAGTACTGTTTCTTTAAAGAGCCAACTCCCTGATTCTATTTAAAATGTCATTTTACTTCCCTCACAAAAAAATTCTTGTCACATTGCTTCAAAAATATTACAGAAAGTAAAATATTTCATTTATATTAAGAAAAATAGCTAAAGCAAAATGACTACAAGCAGAATATATATTCATGTCATGTCACTCAAATGCTGAAAATCATTTTTGGCTCCCACTGTTCTCTGAACAGTGTAAGTTCCTTAGCCTCTGACACAGGGACTTGTGCCATCTGCTCCCAGCCCTTCTAAGCACACTACTCTCCTGCCAAGAGTGATCCATGCACTGTTTCTTGTACCACCCTGAGCTTTAGCTCCTGTAATTCTCTCAGTTTAGAATATCTCTTACCCCTCCCCACACCCCACAGTCTCCACAAGTTTAACCTGCTGTCCTCCCAGGTCCAGTTTCAATGCATCTGAAATCCTTCCTGGAGTATTTTCTCCTTCCTCTGAACCCCATAGCATTTTGCCTTATATTGATCACTTCTGTTCCTATGTGATCAATATTTGTATATAATGACTTATAAGTCCTCACCTGACGGCAAGCCCCCTGAGGATAAGATCCTTGTCTAGTTCATCTCTAGCTTCCCTATGGGAATTGTAGGTGTTCAGTAAGTAGCTGGAGAGTGACAAATGGCTTTGCTATAACACAGGAGTATCCAATCTTTTGGCTTCCCTGGGCCACACTGGAAGAAGAATTGTCTTGAGCCACACATAAAATACACTAACACTAACGATGGCTGATGAGCTAAAAATAAAAATAAAATCACACACAAAAAAATCTCATAATGTTTTAAGAAAGGTTACAAATTTGTGTTGGGCCACATTCAAAGCCGTCCTGGGCCACATGTGGCCCCTGGGCTGTGGGTCGAACAAGCTTGCTCTAACAGTTCATCTTCCACTTTAGTTCTCAATAGGGGCCAAATTTACTTTTCTGGAAAGTAGAGCATGGATGTATTTGAAAGTTTCTTTGGGGGGCACAGTGGCTTATGCCTGTAATCCCCGCACTTTGGGAGGGCAAGGTGGGCGGATCAGGAGGTCAGGAGATCGAGACCATCCTGGCCAACATGGTGAAACCCCATCTCTACTAAAAATACAAAAAAAATTAGCTGGGCATGGTGGTGCATACCTGTAATCCCAGCTACTCAGGAGGCTGAGGCAGGAGAATCGCTTGAACCAGGAAGTAGGAGGTTGCAGTAAGCCGAGATTGTGCCACCACTGCACTCCAGCCTGGTGACAGAGTGAGACTGTCTCAAAAAAAAAAAGTTTCTTTATAACATGCTATTAACATGTTCTTTTACTCTGTATTGTCTCACTCCAATCCCAGAATAGGCCTCTGAGTTGTAGCATCAGGTATAGTTACCCAATTACATAGATGAGCAAAAATTGTGAGACTTTTTAATGTCATGGAGGACCAGAATCCAGTTTTGTTGACTTCAAACGCAGAGCTTCTCCAGTGTCTCATTCATTGTGCTTAAATCTTCATGACAGGTATCTAAACATGTTAATTGCTTTTGAGTATGTACTTATAATAAATCATTCTCAGGACATTTTTTAGAATACACACAATGTTCCAAGTCTTTAGTATTTTGTTTTTCCAACAAGCACTTGTTCAGCAAGTATTCAGCACTCAGTGAGCACTGTTTCTTCCAGAGAGAAGGGACAGCTGAGGATGAAGAAGAATCTATAGGAACCTACAATCTAATCCCTGTATTCTAGGGGCACATAATCAAATGCAAGTGCATTTGGCTGAGACATCATTGTGGTTATACTTTTAAGATACAGTGTTTGTTAAGGAGACATGATTACCTAAAACCCTGCTTCTTATTTAAGAGGAAAACGTGCCTCCAGAAGACATCGAGAAGGTTGCGAATGGTGTGCTTGACATTCACCTACCAATTCCATCCCAAAATCTAACCGATGAACTTGACAAAATACAGAAACATATGCAACTCTGTGAGGATTACAGGACAGATGAAAACAGGTTAAATGAAGAAGCAGATGGAGCCCAAAAGCTTTTGGTGAAGGCCAAAGCAGCTGAGTAAGTACTGTATTAATATTCTTATCTTGCTCTAACAGACCATCTGCTGAAAGGACATCAGGAAAATGTTTGCCTAGGGATCTATAGCATTCAAATGAAATTACCTTCTGATAGTTCAGTGCCCAAGTTGAGGGCTGAGCTCTCTTTGGAGATTCCCCAGGAAGCTGAGTGACTCGGTGACAGGGTTCAGGGTTGTTTTCTTCCTGTTTTCTTAGACTCAAAATGCCTTTCCAGTGGCCTGATACCTTTTTATACCAATGCATACCAATAAATGTGAAATACTCATTATATGCCAATATTTTAACAGGTGGTTGGAATATTGGTATAGTTTTTCCCTTATTTATCAATGTTTGGTATTTTCTAAGTTTACTATACTAAGCAGTACTTTGAAATCAAAATTATTTTTTAAAGTCTGTCTGATATTTCACTTCCTCAGTATATTCTCGGTAAAGATATTAGGTTGGTGCAAAAGGAATTGCGGTTTTTGCCATTATTTTCAATGGCAAAAACCACAATTCCTTTTGCACCAACCCAATATAATGATGGACACTAGAGCTCCAGGAGTACTGCAAGATGAAAATGATATCTATGGTATACAGAGTTAACTAACTCTTGCCTTTTGTCCTGTTGACTTAACCAACCAAAAAAGAAAAGCCAGATTGATGTTTTTATGAGCATGGGGTGCTATGGGTCAGGGTTACAGGATCAGTTAGGTGGTAGTATCATCAACACCCACCATCACTGAGATCTGAGCCATTGTCACTGTCTCATCATCCACGTGTATAAACGAAGTGCACCAGATTCATCCAAAAGTCCAACCCCTTCTAGGTTTAATATTTAAAACGAGGAAGATTAACTGCACAGCAATTACTTAAAAGATTAAGTAGGCCGGGCACGGTAGCTCACGCCTGTAATCCCAGCACTTTGGGAGGCCGAGGCGGGCAGATCACCTGCGGTCAGGAGTTCGAGACCAGCATGACCAACAGGGAGAAACGCTGTCTTTACTAAAAATACAAAATTTGCCGGGTGTGGTGGTGCATGCCTGTAATCCTAGCTACTTGGGAGGCTGAGGAGGAGAATCACTTGAACTGAGGAGGTGGAGGTTGCAGTGAGCCAAGATTGCGCCGTTGCACTCCAGCCTGGGCAACAAGATCGAAACTCCATCTCAAAAAAAAAAAAAAAATCAAGTAATCACACAGCAATTAAAAGTGATACTGATGGGCTGGGTGAAGCGGCTCACGACTATAATCCCAGTGCTTTGGGAGGCCGAGGCAGGTGGATCACTTGAGGCTAGGAGTTAGAGACCAGCCTGGCCAACATGGTGAAACCCCGTCTCTACTAAAAATACAAAAATTAGCCGGTGTGGTGGCATGCACTTGTAATCCCAGCTACTCGGGAGGCTGAGGCAGAGAATTGATTGAACTTGAACCTGGGAGGCAGAGGCTGCAGTGAGCTGAGACTGCACCACTGCACTCTAGCCTGGGCAACAAGAGTGAGATGCCATCTCAAAAAAAAAAAAAAGTTGATAAAAGATATTTAATAACAGGCAGAAATTCTTATATTGCAATGGTAATGCTTTTTAAAAAGCAGGTAACATCCAAACTGAACAGGAAGTTGAAAATAAAAAGCAGGTAACAATTTATACATGAAAGAGGATCTTAATTATGAAAATAAAAAATTTTGCTACAATATCCTAACATTTTAAAAGATGGCAAGATTACTGGTATTTTTTCCCCTTCTTACATTTTTTTCTTTTTTTTTTTTTGATACTTTCTAAATTTGCTATAATAAGCAGTACATTGAAAATCTTTTTTTTTTTTTTTCTTTTGAGACAGGGTCTCGTTCTGTCATCCAGGCTGGAGTGCAGTGGCACGATCTCAGCTCGCTGCAACCTCCGCCTCCCAGATTCAAGTGATTCTCATGCCTCAGCCTCCCAAGTAGCTGGGATTATAGGCATGCACCACCACACCCAACTAATTTTTTGTATTTTTAGTAGAGATGGGGTTTCACTATATTGGCCAGGCTGGTCTCGAACTCCTGACCTCAAGTGATCCACCTGCCTCAGCCTCCCAAAGTGCTGAGATTACAGGCATGAGCCACCACGCCTGGCCTGCAGTCGTAAATTAAAAATCTAAAGGAAAAAATAATATAAGAAAAAGATAATGGTGGCAGGGAATAGAAAAAATGGACACTGGTAACCTGGGACTGTTACAGAAATGAAATGGTGGTGGCAGTGGGATGATGAGGAGGGAAGGCTCCTGAAGGTTAGAAAGGGAAACAGAGATTACCATTGGAGGAAAGGATAGGCTGGGTGGTAAAGGGAATATTTTGCAATTTAGCTAACTCTACTGTGGGCACACTCATTTCTAATGATGCTTCTGCAAAGGTCTGTCTGATATTTCACTCCCTCAGTACATTCTTCTCAAGGTGGTCTTGAGCCCACAGATCTAAGTATTTGGTGATTGTTGACTTGAGGTGAGTTCCTTTCTGCAGAAAGACTGTTATCACTTGGAATGCTTGTGATTTTAACCTTGGGCTTCTTAGTGGCTGGAATGTCAGTGAAGCTTAGCTAACTCTGAATAAACAAGCCTGAAAATGCAGGGCCTGTAGTCCTCTCTTTGCTCTCTGTGGGGCCTCTGGACCCTCCCAACCCCCACTCCAATAGAGATTGAGAAAGTGTAGCTTACATTTGAGACATCAGGGAAACTGGAATTCACGGGATAGTTTTTATGTGCAAAGATTGATAGTTCTATCACCCCAAACCTGTATCCTTAATTTCCATATTTAACAAAATATGTATCCACTGGCTATGAATATATACGTGTGTGGGGTTTTTTTATTGGCATTTAAATATACCTATTTCTCGAAATGAAGACTTCAGCACTTTCTCTTGTTCAAGAGTAATTTAAATTTACTTAATAATTCAGTAAAGTATTTGGTTGAGTCAAATGAACTCTCTCAAGGTGAAATAAGTGAATAATTGTGTATTTATCTAATCTGACATGTTAATATCTTACCTTAGGAAAGAAGCAAATATTCTATTAAATCTTGACAAAACATTGAACCAGTTACAACAAGCTCAAATCACTCAAGGATGGGCAAACTCTACCATTACACAGCTGACTGCCAATGTAACAAAAATAAAAAAGAATGTGCTGCAGGTATTTGTCTTCTTTGAAACTAACCTGAAATAGGTTTTGAGGGTAAAAACAACACAGTGCTTTTTATGTATGCCAATGCTATGCTTGCTTTACGGGTCTGATGGGATTATTATGAGGATAAATAAGATTTGGGTAGTATTATGCATGTATTTAATATTCTACAGAGCACGTCTCACCGTCATATTAATTGCGACCAATTCTGGGGTTGCACCAAGGCAGGTACTAACACCAGCTTGGAAATGAGGAAACTATGACTCAGGAAGGTTAGGTGACTGCCTAAGGTCACACAGCTAATTAGTGGTAGATATGAGGCCAGAGCATCTCCCTTCTGATACCAGGGAAAGGAATAGACTTTTTAAAAGCTCACAAAAACCAAAGAAATGAGTTAACTATTGTAACATTCTTATAATTAAATGTGCATGAAATCTCATCAGAGTATCCTAAAACTAAAAAAAAAAAAAAAAAAAAAAAAAAAAAAACTCATCCAAAAGAAATGCTCCATCTGGCCAGGCATGGTTGCTCACACCTGTAATCCCAGCACTTTGGGAGGTCAAGGTGGGTGTATCACCCGAGGTCAGGAGTTCGAGACCAGCTGGGCCAACATGGTGAAACCCCGTCTCTACAAAAAATACAAAAATTAGCCAGGCATGGTGGCGGGCACCTATAATCCTGGCTACTTGGAAGGCTGAGGCAGGAGAATCGCTCCTCCAGGGGGCAGAGGTTGCAGTGAGCCGAGATTGTGCCACTGCACTCCAGTCTAGGCAACAGAGCGAGACTCTGTCTCAAAACAAACAAACAAAGCAGAAAGCAACAGAACAAGAAGTAATACACGAGGAAATAAAGGGGTTGGATAGGAAGAGGTTGCATATATGGGGTAGTAAAAAGGAAGGCCCCAGGATTTCCCCTTCTAGGCATATACTTAGAACAAGGGATGGCAAAACATGACCACAGGCTGTATTGTCTATGGATGCTTTTGCACTACAATGACAGAGAGTTAAATATTTGGGATAGACACTTTATAGGCCACAAAGTATAAAGTATTTACTAGCTGGCCCTTTACAGAAAAAGTTTGCAGATTGCTGCTCTAGGCAAACTCCCACATATGCCCAAGGGTACAGGAAGGGACTTCCATTTCTAAAAATATGGTGAACCAATCTCTTAAGGAACCCTGGTAGTTGAAAAAAACACATAAAAATATTAGATTGGATATTTAGATTTTTAAATGCATAGCTGAATTAGTAAGAAACTTTTGATAGTCTCAGAGGCCAAAAATGACAGGAAAGCATGAATTTAGAGGTAATCAAGCACTAACTTGACAGCAGGCAGCAGGCATCTGCCCATCCCTGGAGCATTCAAGCTTTGGGTTTTAATGGTCACCATGCATATAAGACAGAAAGCAAAGGCCACACAGGAAGCAACAAGATTCTTGCATAGAACTGGGACCCCAAATGGCAAAATCCTTAATGAAATGTTAAAATCTCTCTGTCACACACACACACACACACACACGCACACACACACACACATGCAAACACACAGAGTCAGTAGAAAAACTTGCCCCTGGGTTGGGGAGTAACATCTCCACTAAGATTTGCTAACCATGACTGTGGCTCTAACACAATTTTGGGGCTAGAATTTATACTACCTGGGTGGCCCTCAAAACCCTGGTATCATTTGAAGTAGCCCTGGGTTGGTAGGGCTCCCAGATGCCTGGCAGAGGCAAACAAAAATCCTCTCCAAAGGAACAACCTTAAAACCTAGCCATCAAGAGTTTCCCCCAAACGTGTAAAGAAACAAATTGCCTTTTTAAAGATTTTTTTTTTTATTTTTTTGGGATGGAGTCTCGCTCTATCACCCAGGCTGGAGTGCAATGGCACAATCTCGGCTCACTGCAACCTCCACCTCCTGGGTTCAAGCAAGTCTCCTGCCTCAGCCTCCCGAGTAGCTGGGATTACAGGTGCGTACCACCACGCCCAGCTAATTTTTGTAATTTTAGAAGAGACGAGGTTTTGCCATGTTGGCCAGGCTGGTCTTGAACTCCTGACCTCAGGTGATCTACCCACCTTGGCCTCCCAAAGTGCTGGGATTACAGGCATAAACCACCGTGCCCAGCCACAAATTGCCTTTAAACAAGAGTCATCAGAAATAATGAACAACAAAATCAGGACCCAACAGACAGAGGATATTACCATTATTGGATACAGAATACAAAATAAGATTGTTTACTATGTTTAAGAAAATCTAAGAATGTATGAAAGTATGACCAAAAAACAAGAGACAATGTCTAATAACCAGCTATATTTGAAAAATATTTAAATAGGACTTCTAGATATGATCAATATGGTCACTGAAATAAGAAACAAGCATAAAGTGTTATTACTGTTTGTAAGGGGAAAAAATTAGAAGTCACTTGCACCAGCCGGAGAATAGAAAATACAATGTTGTATGTTCAAACAATGGAATGCTTTAAACTGGTAAAAATTAATGAACTAGAGCTATGTAAATTAGCTTAAATGACCTACATAAGCATAATTTTCATAACTTTTCATTTTAGAAAATCAACTTGCAGAAATATACAATATATTTATATAAGGTGAAAAAAATTTTAATACTATATATTGTTAGGAATACTGCATAGGTTGTAGAAAAAATGCTATAGAGATACATGGAATGACAGAAATTAGATTCAAGATAGTGGTTGTCTTTGAGGGGAGAGAGAGAAGATATAATGGGGAGTGGTACGCTGAGGGCCTTAGCTCATTGTTAATGTTTTATTCTTAAACTGGCTGGTGGGTACATGGCTATTCGTTATATTTTTTCTTTTTTTCTCTTCGCTCTTTTTTTTGTTTTTTTCTTTTTCTTTTTCTTTTTTTTTTTCTTTTTTTTTTTTTGTTGTTGTTGTTGAGACAAGTTATCTCTTTGTCACCCAGGCTGGAGTGCAGTGGCACAATCACAGCTTACTGCATCCTCAACCTCCTGGGCTCAAGCAATCCTCCTGCCTCAGCCTCCCGAGTACTGGGACTACAGGCACGCACCCCACACTAGGCTAACGTTATATTTTTCAGACCCTTTTGTATGTCTGAAATATTTTATTATAATATTTTAAATAAATGCAACAGAAAAAGTGGAGGCACTATTTTCTTTTCCTTTACACTCAGCATATTTTTCAAGGGGTTAATATATCATTTATCTTCTTGTTTGTTTCATAAAGAGATTTTCCCTTTTTGGTCTTTAAATCAACAACAGGCTGAAAATCAAACCAGGGAAATGAAGAGTGAGCTGGAGTTAGCAAAGCAGCGATCAGGGCTGGAGGATGGCCTTTCCCTGCTGCAGACCAAGTTGCAAAGCCATCAAGACCACGCTGTAAATGCGAAAGTTCAGGCTGAATCTGCCCAACACCAGGCTGGGAGTCTTGAGAAGGTCATTAGTTCTACCACTGCCACCAAGAGCAGAAAAGCAGGGCTTCTTTGAAAGATAGTTCTTTAACCCCAGATTTTTGTGCCATTTCTCATCATTTCCTTTGTGCTGGTCCATGACTCAATGGTATGTCTTTGAGGGGATCCTGATGCACAAAGGATTTTCTATCTGTAGAAGGCAGAAGTCCCTGGCCAAATCATGTTGGGAGTGTTTCCTCCCCCATCTCTCTATCCTATTATTCTTAGTGGTATCCTGGTCAATCAGTCCATAAATCAAATTTGCCCTGAACTTCCAAACTTTCACAATTTATGTTGTTTGTCTGTATTGCATGTTTTTGCCCTCTATTCTCATTCAGTCACACAACATATAAAGAAAACAATAAATGAAAGTCACCTGCCAAAGAAAATACATCAAGTTACAAAAATCAGAATGAGTTAATTAAACAGTTGTGGAAAGTGGCCCATTAATTTAGGTTGCTGAAAGAACCTATCAGCTCATTTTCCTAGCAAGAAACCTTTGGTTGGTTGCATTAATATAGTTGCCTAAACAAAAGAAAAATGTTAGTGTATTTACATTTGGTCTATTCTCCTGCTTTTAATTCCTAATGTGCTGGGTAAATTTTCCACTGACAGGAACTGAGAACATTTTTTGTGGAACAGAGATTGAGAAAAGTTCTTTTTTTTTTTTTTTTTTTTTTTTTTCGTGAGAAAGAGTCTCTCTCTGTCACCAGACTGGAATGCAGTGGCTCAATCTCAGCTCACTGCAACTTCTGACTCCTTGGTTCAAGCAATTCTGCTGCCTTTGCCTCCTGAGTAGCTGGGATTACAGCCACGTGCCACCACGCCCAGCTAATTTTTGTATTTTTAGTAGAGACAGGGTTTCACCATGTTAGCCAGGATGGTCTCGATCTCCTAACCTTGTGATCCGCCCGCCTCGGCCTCCTAAAGTGCTGGGATTACAGGCGTGAGCCACCACGCCCGGCCAAGAAAGGTACTTTCTACTCACCCTGTTCCCACTTCCATATTTCATTTCTGGCTCTGGCCTTTATTCATCTACTTAACCTTCTAGGTTGTCAACACACAAGGTAACCCACAGATTTCCATTCTATTCAAGGGGGATCTCCATGCCACACTTCTACTTCCCCACCTGCCTCCCTTCCTACCTCATTTCTCTCTCACCTTTTTGCCAACCAAATAACATATCCTTGCTGTTTCTAAATCTTCATCACTCACTCCGTCCTTCATTTTACATATATAACTGATTGACTGAACTGAACCAGAGATTTGTCAAGGATGGGATTGGGTCATTTCTGTCTTCCATATCCTCCCTTAACATAGAGCAGAACAACCAATTGGTGCCTCAGACATAGTTGCCTTAACATGAAATAACAATTGCTATTTTGAACAAAGAAGTTTTATTTTTAATAGAAGCTGACATTTTTTTCAATCTGAAAAAACAAACATGCAAATAAAACTCTGCCGGAAATATCAGAGCAACTCAAGTGTATTGACTGGATTAAGGTTTCCTCTGTATTCCTTCTATGAATGGTATTAAGAGAATCATCATGCATATATGTACATGCTTTATACATATTTTCTCATGATGGAAGTGTTGCTTGTTACAGGAATTTGTTGAGCTGAAAAAACAATATGCTATTCTCCAACGTAAGACAAGCACTACAGGACTAACAAAGGAGACATTAGGAAAAGTTAAACAGCTAAAAGATGCGGCAGAAAAATTGGCTGGAGATACAGAGGCCAAGATAAGAAGAATAACAGGTATCTGTTCTTTTATCCATCCTGCCAATTTGATAATAACATCATGGTACTCTACCTTACTAGTAGAATTTATACCAATGTCAGCTTACAGTTTTATCACATGGGTCCACTGAGGAGAGAGAAGTAGAAATTGGTCTTGTGTTTTGGGGACTGTGAAGTTAACAAGCCTCTTGCATGGATTTGCCTAGAAAGGTTAATGAGCATCTGCCTTGCATTAGTCAAAACAAACTGAGATTTCCTTTGGTCACCTTGAAATGCCCTTTTTTGGCTGGGCACAGTGGCTCACACCTGTAATCCCAGCATTTTGGGAGGCCAAGGCGGGTGGATCACCTGAGGTCAGGAGTTCGAGATCACTCTGGCCGACATGGAGAAACCCCGTTTCTACTAAAAATACAAAAATTAGCCAGGCATGGTGGTGGGTGCCTGTAATCCCAGCTACTTGGGAGGCTGAGGCAGGAGAATTGCTTGAACCTGGGAGGCAGAGGTTGCAGTGAGCCAAGATCATGCCACTGCACTCCAGCCTGGGTGACAGAGTGAGACTCCATCTCAAAAAAAAAAAAAAAATGCCCTTTTTTTCTAACTCTCTTCTCAACTGGGGGTGAGATGTCTAAAGACATTTCTGCTTGTCATCCTAGAAGGTACTACTAGCATGTACTGGGTAGAGGGCAGGGATTTTGCTAAAAATCCCACAGTGCACAAGACAACTGCCTAAACAAACAATTGTCCTGCCCAAAATGTCAATAGTGCTGAGATTAAGAAACCCTGTTCTAACCTATGTTGTTTATTTTTCCTCTCATGAAAATAACTCTCCAAAAGAATCAATATAATCTAGGGCACTAGGTCATCTAGCATATATCTTTGGATAGCAACCCAGAAAGAATCATATTCTAGACAAGGATTTTGATCTAAATGGACATTCTGACGCACACAAAGTGTTGCAAACATGGAATACCGGCCAGGCGCAGTGGCTCACACCTGTAATCCCAACACTTTGGGAGGCTGAGGCAGATGGACTGCTTGACCCCAGGAGTTTGAGACCAGCCTGGCCAATATGGCAAAACTCTATCTCTACTAAAAATAAAAAAAAATTAGCCAGGCGTGGTGGCACATGCCTGTAATCCCAGCTACTCGGGAGGCTGAGGCAGGAGAATCGCTTGAACCCAGGAGGCGGAGGTTGCAGTGAGCCAAGATCACGCCACTGCACTCCAACCTGGGCAACAGAGAGAGACTCTGTCTCAAAAACAAAACAAAAAACATAAAATACATACAATCAGAAAGCTAATCAGAATCTTTTTTTACACAATTGATATTTATGATTTTTGGGGGCAATCATGTCCTTAACTATCTCTAACCATCAAGAAATATCAGATGTTAAGTGTATAGTTTTACCCTTGGTTGTATTTATTATCTTCTAAAACTTTAAAACTAGGAGTGTAAGTAATTCTCAAAATATTAAAGTAACCAAAACTCCTCACTTATAAATGCCTCTTTTTTATTATCAAATGAGTCTTTGGCCTTACAACCACTTATATCATTACTATGACATGAAAAAACTGAAAATGGAACATTAGTATGGGCCAAAGTCAGGAAAAATACATACCAAACTGCTAACATTAGTTATCTCTAGGGAGGCAGTGGGAGTGAAGAAGAAACCACTGCTTCTTGCACTTATATAATTGTTTTAAAAGCAGCAGGCTTGTGGGTAATTTTTTTTCATTTTTAAGTATTTTCGTTAAAATGCTATTTTAACTATGAAATACTAAGAAAGATTCAGAAAAACAGATTTTTTTTTTAATCTTGCATTCAACACCTCCGTGCTGAACTGAGATGGAGACTGCTCACCCCCCCATCCTCTGACCACTTGTCAGACAATACCATGAAAGTCAGTTTCTATTATCCTAGAACTTGGCCCTTACTCTAGGAGTAAAAACATGGGGAGAATATTTCTGTCCTGCTTTTATGTCTTATTGTTTATGTCATACACAAATTGTTTCCACTGATCCCCATTGACCACAGCTTTTATAGTTCTTGAAATTAGATTGGAAGAGAAGTTGAAGTTAGAGGGCTTCTCAGGGAGGTCTAAAATAAGGCATTCTACTGCCTTTTCTCTTTTCCTTTTGAGGCTGTTTCCAGAACTCAGCAAGATAGAAAAATGAGACATTGATTTGGCTGTCTTCCCCATGCTGCCACTTGAGAAGGGGCGGAACCACAAGGCTGTGCCTGTTCCTCTCTGTTAGGAAGAGGAGCCCCTGGATCCCAGTATGGAGCCCTTGGCAGCAACAATATTGAGAGAGTGGGGAATGGACTCCAGTCTTCAGCCACGGTCCTTCCACAGAACTTGGTGTCAGTCGGGGTCCCAGCTAGAAACAGAAAGCATACATGGGCATAATTTTGGACAAAGTATTTAGAAGTGGAGTTGTCTCAGTCATTTATTCACTGCATAATAGATTACCCCAAAATGTAATGGCTTAAAATAACCACCATTTCTTACTTTTCTGTGGGTTGCCTGGCTGGTTCTTCGACAGGTCTCACCTGGGTTTCTCAAGCA
Organism: Pan paniscus; assembly: GCF_029289425.2. Classification (NCBI taxonomy): domain Eukaryota; kingdom Metazoa; phylum Chordata; class Mammalia; order Primates; family Hominidae; genus Pan; species Pan paniscus. Next base: position 144,872,691 of record NC_073255.2, on the reverse strand, counting down.
GCTGCGTTCGGCTGATGGCCTGTTAGGGGCCAGGTGTGGCTGAGATGCTGGCACTCTCTCTACATGGTCTGTTATCCCGGGCTGCTTTACAGCTTGGTTGTTTCAGGGCACCACAAGAGTGAGAAGAGAGGATGAAAGGTTCCTGAGGTCTTGCAACATCAGTTCTTCTGCTTTTCTATTAGTCAAAACAACTTATAAAGCCAGCCCAGATTCAGGGGCGTGGGGGTAGGAACAGGGTAAGTAGATTCTACTTCTTGATGGGAAGAACTACAAAGAATGCACAAGAATGAAGGGAACCCACTGAGGCTGTGGAGGTACTTGGTGACTAGCAGCAGTGAGAAGGCATTAGCCTCTCTACACCTGAAGGGGCCAGGGAAGCAGGAACGTTACCAGAGCCCTGTGAACACCAGAGTGTTAGGAAAGAGGCCACCCCACAGGAGCCTGAGGGATGGAAGAACTGCATACACCTCCATGCTGAACTGAGATAGAGACTGCTCATCCTCCTATCCTCTGACCACTTATCAGCACTGTCCATTGGCCATGTGTGAATGAAAGCCAGAGGTCAAGGGAGCCAAGTGCTGTTATCCAGGAAGGGTAGCTTTCCAGAACACAGACGAGGATGGCGAATGGGTCTGGTGTAACCAGCTCAATCATATTAACTTTCCTGGTACAAACAGAGGCCTTTATTATTCCTTTAGTCCAAATATGGTTTCAATGTTGAATCCCCTTTTCAATCCCAAATAACCTATATTTGAAAGTTTCAGCCAGGTGTGGTGGCCCATGCCTGTTATCCCAGCACTTTGAGAGGCTGAGACGGGCAGATCACCTGAGGTTGGGAGTTCAAGACCAGCCTGACCAACATGGAGAAACCCCATCTCTACTAAAAGTACAAAATTAGCCAGACATGGTGGACTATGCCTGTAATCCCAGCTACTCAGGAGGCTGAGGCAGGAGAATCGCTTGAACCCAGGAGGCGGAGGTTGCAGTGAGCTGAGATCACGCCATTGCACTCCAGCCTGGGCAACAAGAGCAAAACTCTGTCTCAAAAAAAAAAAAAAAGAAAGAAAGAAAGAAAGAAAGAAAGAATCTAGTGACAGAACACTCAACACCTTCCACATTAGCTCTTTCATCTTTGAGCAGCCATGACTCCTAGAGAGTTTTTTATATTTAGACAAAATCTTCCTTCGTGGAGCTTCACCTGCTAGTTTCCATTTTATTTCCTCAGGATGACAGAGAACACATTTACTCTGCTTTCCTAGGTTGGCCCTTCAGATACTTGAAAACAGCCACGGCACATGCCCTGAATCTGCCTTCCTCATATGAAACATCACCAGTTAATTCAATGTTTGTTTACAGGACAGTTTCAAGTATCTTCAGCAATCTGATTCTTTTTTCTAAACACATGTTAGTTTGACAATTACTCCAAACCAACTCGGTATTCAGGTGTGATCTGACCAAATGAAGTGAGACATTTACCTTCCCGCTTCTAGAAGTTATCTTCCCTCTTTTAGAAGTTTTGCAAAAACTCTAATGTCAGAGTTTCTTTGCAAAATGCTGCCTCACATTATTAACTGTAGCTCTCTATGCCTCTTGTATCCACTTATATGGTCTCCTTGTTAAGGTTTACTAGAATTTCCAGATATTTGTTGAATGAAGACTATATAAATGAATGTATAGATGGATGGATGGACGGATGGACGGACGGACGGACGGACGGATGGATGGATGCATGGATGAATGGATGGATCAATGGATCGATGGATGGGTCAATGGATGCGTCGACGGATCAATGGATTGATGGATGGATAGGAGTGAAGCCAAGGCATCACTTAGCTGTTACTGTTCAGGGACTTCAATATCAGCAGGGAGGAATCAACACATGAAAGTCAGTCTTTTTTTCTGAAAGATTGGAAAACACTAAAGAACATGTTTTAAAATGAAGCTAAAATAATAAGAACAAACCTTTGGAAATATAGCACTTCAGCAAATCCCATCAAGGATGTTATCTGTCTTTTCATTCCTAATGAATTCTAACCAACTACAGCCTCACATTGATAAATGCCTTAGATATAAAAGTTTTTAGACAAAATTGTCAGTTTGCTCTAATTTATGTGAAAACCTTGAGAAGCCTGATGAAAATAGATGATTTATCCATTGAATCCAAACAGAAAACTAAATATATCTTTGAGAGGCGCATAAATCCCTGTGTTTGGTATAATGTAGGTATCCAGCAGGAATCCATTAAATGGAAATATATCATTTCTTTCATTTTCTTCTTTCAGATTTAGAAAGGAAAATCCAAGATTTGAATCTAAGTAGACAAGCAAAAGCTGATCAACTGAGAATATTGGAAGATCAAGTTGTTGCCATTAAAAATGAAATTGTTGAGCAAGAAAAAAAATATGCTAGGTGCTATAGCTAGGCAGAGTTAAAGAGCAAAAGCTTGTGCCTTTGTTTCTGGTTTCTGATGTACAAGCCCCTGGGGCTCTGTTGAACCTGTGAAATACTGACAATGTCTTCTACCTTCCTTCCCCACACCCTGTCCTCATTAAACACCTGCTCAGTGTGGCTGGAGGTTGAAATGCCACCAGGAAAATGCCACTTCATAATCGAAAGGGGAAAGTAATGAAATTGTCTCTGGTTTCAGAAACTTTTCCTCTTACCTTCCTTTCTCTTTCCTAACTTAAAAATAACAGGTTCCATATAACAAGTAGAAATTTAAGTAAGTACTCTACTAACTTAATAATCATTTCAGTCAGATAAACCTAAACATTAAATAAATATCTCCAATATTAGGATGGAATACATATGTATGGCATGTACTAGATTGTCCTATATTTTATGTTTATTTGGATTTGCTTTTATTTGTAAAATTATTCTTTTCTGAATAAACTGCATACAATTCAAAATGCAACTTGCTTTTATACCTACATTCCTACATGCTCATTCTCAGCCAGGGGATTCTGTTTTCCCCAAGTAGAACTGGAACAATATTCAAAAAGATAAATATTGAACTACTTCTCCTCATTTATCAGTGGACATTTTTGCTGTAAAATGTGTTGCTTATTTTTAAAAGACTATCAATCATGTTCTTATTGTTTAGTATAAAAGATAATATTGTCTCATTTCAAAATGAGTCTGATTTCATACTAACTATTTTTGCACGTATGATTTCTAATAGAGCAAATTGCTTCTGTTTGTGAAAGCGATCCTTCAGAAAGTTTATTTTAAGTGAGTTTGGTTTCACATTTTTGAATAAGAAATAATATACATCAACATTGATAAATGAAAAAGGAAGATCTGCTGGAGCATTTCCATTAAGGACTGACTCATAAAAAATAGATTTAAAGCCAGGCATGGTGACTCATGCCTATAATCCCAGCACTTTGGGATGCCAAGGAAGGCAGATCATCTGAGGTCAGGAGTTCGAGACCAGCCTGGCCAACATGGTGAAACCTTGTCTCTACTAAAAATACAAAAAAATCAGCCGGGCATGGTGGTGCACGCCTGTAATCCCAGCTACTCAGAGGCTGAGGCAGGAGAATAGCTTAAATCCAGGAGGAAGGGGTTGCAGTAAGCCGAGATCAAGCCACTGCACTCTAGCCTGGGTGACAGAGCAAGACCCTGTCTCAAAAAACAAAACAAACAAACAAACAAAAAAGATTTAAAAATTCAACAAAGGGCTTTAGAATTATACATAAATATGAAAATTCTTAAAATGTAGGCTGTTACAGAAAATTGCAGAATCTATTTCCCTAGAGATCCTGAAAAATAGAAAGAAACTTTTCTACAGGAAGGACCACCCCAGAAAGCTCTCTTGAAGTATATAATTACAATGGTTCACATATCCAGCCTTGAGACTTTAGTTATCTAAAAAAAAATCTATATATGTGAAAAATCTCATTCCTCAGTAATGCCAGATAAATCATTCTAACTTCTATTACTTGCTGTATCAGTTGTTCAAGATGTGACCAATGCAAGATTCAGTGAAACAGTGTCTCTTTACATTTTAAAGTATTAACAATTTGACAGTGTGTATCATGAGCTATGATAAAATTCAGTAATCCCACTGTGGAATCTGTATGTTAAGAAAATAATCTTGAAGATGGAGGGAAAAGCTTTGTGGCTAATTCATTGAAGCACATCTTATATTAAAAATTCAAAGAAGCTAAGTAACTAACAATAAACCAATTAAACGTTAGGATTTTACCAGTCTGAGTTCTTGGATGCAATCACTGAAAACCAGCAGTAGCTTATTAAGCAGGAAAGGAATTTATTCAAAGGATATCTGACAGCATACAAAAAGAAATGGCTGGAGAAAATGTAACTAAGGACAACTATGCATCAGGCCATATTTCCAAGACCACACCTCAGTACACTCAGGTTAGGAGGCCAATGCTGTCCTCCTTGGACACTCACCACCATCCCAGTGACTTGCAGCTGTCTCTCTGTCTTGTGTCACTCTCTCAGTACTCAGCAACCCTGGAAGAAGTAATCCAGTTGGCCGGGCCTCTTCATGTGCCCTCGGTACCATATTGACTAAATAGAGAGAATATCTATTCCCTTTGACTTTGGTAGTAGAAGGGGAGTTTTTCCTCTACTTATCTTTGGAATCCTCCAAGATAGGAAGGATTTTGATGCCAGGTATCAAAAAAATTATAAATTTCTATTAAATGTAATCAATATGAATAAAGTTAACCTCTTTGACTTCCAAATATCATAATACATTCTTCATCCCATTTTCCTTTTTTTTTTTTTTTGAGACAAAGTTTTGCTCTTGTTGCCCAGGCTGGAGTGCAATGGTGTGATCTCAGCTCACCGCAACCTCAGTCTCCCGGGTTCATGCGATTCTCCTGCCTCAGCCTCCCGAGTAGCTGAGATCACAGACATGTGCCACCACGCCCGGCTAATTTTGTATTTTTAGTAGAGACAGGGTTTCTCCATGTTGGTCAGGCTGGTCTCAAACTCCCGAACTCAGGTGATCCACCCGCCTTGGCCTCCCAAAGTGCTGTGATTACAGGCGTGAGCCACCATGCCCGTCCCCCATTTTCCCTTCTAAAGTAAAAATAAGTGCTTCCACCAAACAAAATATAGCACTCAGCCAAATGAAAGCACACCCACATTGTCTTCAAGGGAAACCAACCCACGGTCTCATCACTCACCAAGTGCATCCAGCTCTGAAACCTTGGCCTCCAGCTGAGGTCCACTTCTTCTGCACTTCAGCTAACAATTCCTTCTGGAAATACTGCAACTTATAATCAAAATTGTAAAGTTAACCACCAACAAATACCAAATATAGACTACTGAGGGAGGAAAGGGAGATAAAAATGAAATTAAATATATTTTATAATTAAAAATATAAATACACACAAAACATAGCATATTGAGAAACACAGATTGAGGATGTAGACTTTGTCTTTGTAACCACTCAGGAGGCTTTCACTGGGATTTAAGATCTGCTTTCTCTACTGCTCCTTCCATGGTCCCTCTGGTCCTAGTCACATCCATCTGTTGCCACTGTGAACCAGCAGCTCTATTTATCTTTGTCAGGATCAATTACACCAGCCAAAATTATACACCCCCCTTTTTTGCCTGTTTATCCTTTACAGCTTGAAATAGCTGGGTATTGGTACATATTCCAGTTCAGTGGAACAACCATTGTATTATCGAGTAAAAACACACTTCCTTAGAGATTAGGGCCCAAAGTCACAGGTACAAAAAGGAACCTTTTGCTTGTGAGTCATTCGGATATAATTGTGATCAGTATCATGTATTTCCACTCTTGGTTTCAGATCCAGGTATTCTGCCTATAGGAGGTTCTATCAGCTTTCATTGTAGAAGGCACAGCTCTGCCTCCCATCTAAGAGGATTTAATGTGAGTAGCCAAAATAAATAAATAAAAAGAATTAAAGGATGTAAAGAACCTATATGTAGTCAATTGATAATATTTATATGCAACAACAACATGCATACTTTTTCTTTTCTTTTTTTTTTTTTTGAGATGGAGTCTTGCTCTGTCACCTAGGCTGGAGTGCAGTGGCACGATCTCGGCTCACTGCAACCTCTGCTTCCCAGGTTCAAACGATTCTCCTGGCTTACCCTCCCGAGTAGCTGGGATTACAGGCATGCGCCACCATGCCTGGCTAATTTTGTATTTTTAGTAGAGACAGGGTTTCACCATGTTGGCCAGGCTGGTTTTGAACTCCTGACCTTGTGATCTGCCCACCTCAGCCTCCCAAAGTGCTGGGATTACAGCACCAATCTAATCATTTTCTTAATTCGAGTTGACAGAAAATGACATCTCCCCAACACTAGGAGATCTGATAAGGTGTGTGAGGGACCAGCGTGAAGAAGTCAGGATGGAATCTGCACATCCCAGAGTAGGGGATGAGTGAGGGGAGGAGTCAGAGAGCCCACGTTTGAACCCCAGAGGCCAGGTAGAAGTATTTGGAACCCAGCTAGCCACATCAGAAAATCAATATGAAGATCAGAAAGCAAGTTGCCATGAGGTAGCTGGTGTGGCCCATTAAAGGAGACTATCCTGTACCTTCTCCCAGATTAGAAACCAATCACAGATGAAGGACAGCTGAGACCCAACAGGTGAAAACAATTAGGCAGAAGCACTGGCGTGGCACAATGAAGGGAAGGAAAGCTGAAAGCAGACCCTGGCAAGAACACGTGAGCCTCGTGAGGCTCAGGCTGGAAATTGCTGTCTGACATCCATTCTACCCCTTCTTCCTTTTGGTAATAGGACTTCTCCACATTTAACCAGGCACACAACTGCCTAGCGAGAGAGACTGTATTTCAACCTCCCTTGCAGTTTGATGTGACCATGTGACTAAATTCTGGCCAACAGATGAGTGTCAATGTTGTGTGCAACTTCCAGGGCACAACCCTAAAAGGAAGTTGTTTGTCGTTTATGGGAGAGGCAGAATTATGGCCCCCAAAAGACGTCCACATCCTAATCTCCAGAACCTGTGAATATATTACGTTACATGGCAAAGGGAAAGTTGACAGAATGAAGGTCTTCATCAACTGGCTTTGAGATGGGGAGAGGATGCTGGATTTTCCAGGTGGGCCCCGTGTAATCACAAGGGTTCTCTCAAGTGGAAGAGAAGGCAGGAGAGAGTCAGAGAGACAGCAGCACGGGAGGATTGACCTGATGTTGCTGGCTTTGAACATGAAGGAAGGGGCCAATGGCTGAGGAAGGTAAGTTGTCCCTAGAAGCTGGAAAAAGCAAGGAAAGAGACGCTTCCTTAGAGCCTCCTGGAAGGAATACAACTATGCCAACACATTGATTTTAGCCCTGAATTGGACTTTTAACCTACAGAACTATGAGATAAATGTATGTCATTTAAAGCCACTAAGTGTGTGGATATTTGTTACAGCAACAAGAGGAAACAAAAACACCCTCCATTTGTTTCCCCACTACCTTCAATTGGGTGGGAATATGGGGAGCCAGCTATCCCCATGCACATGAAGATAATACTGTGAAACAAGGTGGAAGAAACAGGTCCCTGGTTGACTGTACAAGTAAGGGTCCTACCAGGAAACACGGGACACACCTGGGGCAGTTCCATAAGGGAGCTATTTACAAAGATATGGGTAGGGTGGATGAAAGCCATAAAAGATAGTACAGCATCCCAGAGCCAGCACCAGGCAGGGGACATCCCCACCCTTGGTTTGAGGGGTAAAGCAAGAGGGTGACAACTGAACATTGAAGACAGACTGTGTAGGAGGGCATCTTTTTTGTTTTTGTTTTTGAGACGGAGTCTCGCTCTGTTGCCCAGGCTGGAGTGCAGTGGCGTGATCTCTGCTCACTGCAACCTCCACCTCCTAGGTTCAAGGATACAGGCACGTGCCACCATGCCCAGCTAATTTTTTGTATTTTTAGTAGAGACAGGGTTTCACCTTGTTAGCCAGGATGGTCTTGATCTCCTGACCTCATGATCCACCCATCTCGGCCTCCCAAAGTGCTGGGACTACAGGCATGAGACACCGCGCCTGGCCAGGAGGGCCTCTTAACAGGAGCTGTGATCTTTGGACAAGGGATACAACCAGCCACGACAACCCTGCAGAGGACATTGGGGCATGGATGCCCTGATGTCACGCTCCTCCCTGTCCAGTCTCTTACTGGTGGCTCCCATTGGCTAAACCAAGGGCCTGGGGTGATGTTCCCATGTAGATCAGCCTCCACAGGCACAGAGAAGGGGGCAAATAGATGTGGGGAGGCACAATGCCCTTGTGGATTAAAACTGTGTGTGTCTGACTCCTTTGGACTAACAACCAGCTTAAACTTGCACATAAAGAAAAGCACGCATCTCCTTAGGTGCCTGTGACTTTGGCCTCTGTTACAGCAGCTGAACCAGCATCCTCATTAGTCTCTTTGCGGGTACCCCAACTCCTCGCCAAACTGCTAAAATTGTCCTTTATGCCCTGCTGCACGGGCACAGTGGACCAAGGATCAGGTGATAAATGCGAAGAGCATGGTTTGTCCCCTGCATAACCTTAGGCGATTCACAGCCTGCCTGAATTTCATGTCCTCATTTCCTTTAGCTGTAAAATGCTAATAAATATACCTGGTCTCCCTCCTAGGATTACAGAGCTAATTCGAGTGAAAGAGCTTTGAGAAGAGTGAGATATTACAGGAATCCTTCAAGACCTCACTATTATTACACTGTGTAAGTTACACCTGCATTCTCCTTCTGAACCATTGCTCCTATGGTCCTACCTACTTTAAAATCGTCATCTCTCTCCCAAACCTAACCTTTTCCTATAGCCCTAGGGCTCCTTTTCTAGCCTCACTCAAAGCCCTTTTTCTGGAGTTCTTGTATTGTCACTTGGCTGATATGCCTTTTCTAACCAGACATCAAGTTTTATGAGGACTCACAGCATGCATTTGCACACGTTTAAGTCCTTTAGAGAACGTAGCACAGTGTGGAGCACTCTAAATAAATACTTATTCACTTTAAGTATTAGTTCCATCAATTGACTCCAATTTTATGAGAAGACAGTCCCCTGTTTTGTTCTTTCACCTTTCCTGACCTCCACCCTGTTTCTTCTCTCCCCTTGGAAGAGAGCAAGAAAAAAAGCAATTTCTTTTTTCTTCTTGCAACATGAAACAGCCTAGGTAGGATGTCTCTTAACACCTGCTCATCCATCAGCACCTAGCTTTTCTCTTCTGAAGAACTTGAACCTACATATAATCTTTATCTTTACTCATTACATGTTAAAAGCGGCCACTCTAGAAGGCTTCCCCCTCCCTAACAACCTGCCTCTGATTCAGCCTGCCAGCTGAACAAGCTTTCAGTGATACAAAGTAAGCTTGCCACAACATGTATTACACATATTTAATCAGAATGTACAGAGTTTTTGAGCAGAGATACAGTGTTTTCTTCATATTCATAAACTCTGTGACTAACAGTTAAGTGTCTAAGATTCATAGCAGTATCTGACATAGTTCCACACACAACCACAGTTCACTTTGATGGCAAACACCAAAACTAGGAGGCAGGAGGTTGGCTGCACTTTATCTTACATTCACTAGGTGGCAACAGATTAAGTGTGCTATATTTCAAAGCTCTCTCCCGTCATCCCAACATGGCACCAAGAACTAAAATCTAATCTTTAGTACTGTTATTTCCTTACAGTGAAGACTTTGAAATATTTAGTCTATAAAACATTCATAGTGAAAAAAACCTTAAAATCTACTAGCTGAAGATATTACTTCTGATGAGGAAAGATATAAAATGACTGTCAGAAAACTACTAACACAGCTGGGTTAATTTTTAGAGACACTAGATGCAGGTATCAGCTCTCACATACGATTTTTCTCACTGATGTTGCCTCTCATTCAGGAAAGAGGTTTAAGAAATTCCAAAATAGGTCAGGCTCAGTGGTTCATGCCTGTGGTCCTAGCACTTTGGGAGGCCGCAGCAGGCGGATCACTTGAGGCCAGGAGTTTGAGACCAACCTGGCTGATATGGTGAAACCCCATCTCTACTAAAAATAGAAAAATTAGCCAGGTGTGATGGAACATGCCTGTAGTCCCAGCTACTTGGGAGACTGAGGCACAGGAATCATTTGAACCTGGGAGACAGAGGTCGCAGTAAGCTGAGATCGCAGCACTCCACTCCAGCCTGAGCAACAGAGCGAGACTCCATCTCAAAAAAAAAAAAAAATTCCAAAATGCAAGAGACTTGAAAAATTCCCTCGCCCTACCCCCTCATTTTCTGAAGAATACTAAGGCTAACCTAGCCAGGGCCACTCTGTTAGTTGGAAGAAATGGCAAGGCAGGTGTGATGGGAAATGTGCCCTGAGACTATACTCAGTTTGTTGCACCCTCTTCCAAGACAACTTCTCTTTTAACTGGTCTTAGGCTCTATTAAATGGACCATCAAATAGTGAATCATTTTCTTAAAATGAATAACTGATTTCTTTACATAAATGACCTAAGCTGTAAGTCAAATATTTGAGACATGTGAAACATTTCACAGGAAGTAATTCTGCTTGAAAGAAAACAAAGGACAAAGCGAACCAAATAGAAATACTTTATCTTTGAAATGTTATTGAACAAAACTGTATAATCTGGGGGGACTAGCATGTTTTTTGAGATTAGCCAACTAAGCAAATATACCGTTGTAGCTATTAAACACATTCAATAGGATTGTTTTAAGAGTCTTAAGTAAAAAAAAAAAAAAAAAAAAAAAAAGAGTCTTCAAAACTTCCCATGCTGTTTTTAAAAATAGGACTACATATAGAAATAAAAAAGTAGGCTACATTTTAGGTGTTAAGCTTGATGTTACCAAATGTACTTATTCAAAACAATTTATTTGATTATATAGGAAAACAAAAAATAACCTATTAGAATAACTACTTGGTTGGAAACACTAGTTGTATATGATATACAACTAATTTCTAGGAATTTGTCATAACCCAAACAGAAATCCAGATTACTACCTCTGTTAAAGTGAATATCCAATTTAAGTCAAAATTTTCTCTTGAATCTTAGTTTATTGAGCCAATTAAAGGTAGCACCTCACTGCGAACTTTCTAGAAAGGATTAGAAATGAAAGTTAAATAGAGCCTGAATATTTAACAACCAAACCACTGTTTGAGAATTCCTAAGATTCGTACCATGGGAAGAAGCTCAAAGCTTGGGAAAGCTGTATAAACATTCCATATCTAAAGATAAACACTGGGATCTTTATGACATTCAGGTTTAGCTTTGTGTTAGACACACTGCATTGTGACTCATCTAGGGAAGGCAAAATATGAATGGAAAAGATTAAGTATTCAGGATTAAGAGAACAATTACTTTTACTTGGAAACAAGAAATCTAACATTTTTTTACAGATCAATGTAAAGAAGCCAACCTATTTAGACATGACTGATAGGATGTCTTAAATGAGAATTTTTCCTTTTTAAAATCTCAGTTCCAGGCCGGGCGCAGTGGCTCACATCTGTAATCCTGACACTTTGGGAGCCCAAGACTAGCAGATTGCTTGAGGTCAGGAGTTCGAGACCAGCCTGGCCAACATAGGGAAACCCTGTCTCTACAAAAATACAACAATTAGCCAGGTGTGGTGGCTCATGCCAGTGGTCCCAGCTACTCTGGAGGCTGAGGTAAGAGGATCAGTTCAGCCTGGGAGGCAAAGGTTGTAGTGAGCTGAGATCACACCACTGCACTCCAGCCTTAGTGACAGAACAAGACCCTGTCTCAAAAAAGAAAAAAAAAACAAAAACCAGTTCTAGTCTTCAATCCTTCAGACTGCCATCATACATTCTATACAGCAATCATACATTCCTATACAGCAATCATACATTCCTATACAGCAAATCATACATTCCTATACAGCAATCATACATTGTATACAGCAAATAAATAGAAATGTCTATACTAAATTTTCTCCTTAAACTCAATTTTCTTTTAACCCACTTTGGGGAGATGAATAATATGTAGACAATTTGAAAGATTTAAACATTTGTGTAAACATTTCTCTGTAAGGAAAAAAAAAACAACTTTCTCAACTCAACAAAGCTAAACATATTTTGATTGGAACATATGAGCACAGGAAGTGGCTAACAAAAATTAATCGTGGCTACTGTAACATTGCATCCAAACCCAAACAGACCATAACACTTCCTACTCAACTCAAATGAACTCTAGTTTCTAGAAAGTACCTGCATATTTTACAGAATATCAGCAAGCTTGATTTATTTTTCCCAGTTTTAGCTGGCCAGAAGACACTCTTTTCTTGGGAATGTGAACATTGCCCGACATAAAGGATCACTACTGAAAATACATCCACAAGAAACTATCTTAAAATTTATTTTACACAGAGCTTGGTTGCCTATAATTTTGGAATATTGTATTAGAACAAGGACTATACATGTTCATTATAGAGTAAAATCATAAAAGAAGAAACAGCTATCTTTTAATATTTTGAGCTATATAAATAATTTCTGGGTGGCCCTTTTTAATTCCTCAAAAATTATATATACATGATGTACATACTTTTTTGTCATTGGAATCTACTCCCCCTACAGCTCCCCACCTACAACCACACACACTCTTTTAAATCACAGAAATAGGTACCATCTTTGTAAGTAACTGTTTGGTACTCTGTTGCATGGGTCCAGCACAGTAATTTTATCTAGTCTCCTATTGATGGTCATTTGGATTATTTCCACTTTTTCTGCTGGAAACAACATTGTAAACATCTTTCTGTGCATAATTTGGCAAGTTTTCCCAATCAAAATCAAAGTTATGTCTGTTTTAAACGTTAGTACATATTTCAGACTGCCCTCCAGAATGGGGCAATTTAACCTTCCGGATTATAATTTATGCTAATGTCCTCATGAGCCTCATTACGATGAGGTGACTAAGACTTGCAGACTTTGACTTACCATTATATGATCGCCACTTTGAGCCTGTAAAGCCAAAGTGGGCATGATGCTTTCTGTATTACAGTAGAGAGCAGTCACTGAACACATTTATAAGGAATTAATACTTTATGTATTAATATTCATGCATCTAAATCATAGCAAATCGCCCACTTTTCTGTATTTCCCACCAAATAAAGTGAAACATGTGATATGCTCTTTAACATATGAATTCGTATTGGCTGTGGCTCACCGTGACTAGACAATTATCTGTAAATGATTTCTCCCCAGAAAGCACAAGAGGCATAGTCCCAGGCATTTATTCCGTCATTCCTAAATGTGCTTGACAAATATCTGAGCACCTGCCAGGTGCCAGCTCTGTGTTTAGGGCTAAGAAAACTAAGATGCTCTCAAGGCACTTGCAATTTGGCACATAAGAAAATTATATTCATACACTAACCACTTACTTAATGAATACTCTTCACACAGCTACAATGTGCTCTGAGATGTGCTAGTGCTGGGGACACAGCACTGAGTGTGAGAGGTGGGGTGCCTGGCCTCATGGCACATCTGTTCTAGAATAATCTAGAAAGATCCTCTCCAATAAGCATGTGTCCAAATATTGTGCCTGGGCAGTGAGGCTGAAAGGGCTCCACATGTGAAGTGCCATCAGAGCTGGGCGTTGAACATCCATAAACACTGGCTTGGCAGAGAAGGAGAAGGCATTCCAGATAGAAGGAGCTGTAGGAGCCAAAAAATTGGGTTTGGTTTTTGCAAATGGTGAGTATATTGAGGGTGGGAGGAGAGGCTGATAAACTGAGAATGTGGAGACAAAAGAGAGATTATATAAGGGCCAGATTGCTGACTAAGAGCCTATATGCTGACTAAGGCATGTGAACTTTGTACTTGTTTCACAGATAAGGAAGCTGAAGCACACAGATGTGATGTAAGTCATCATGATCCCAATTTAAGAGCTTGCCTTGTCATTCAGTAAATTCATTAGTGACTGAATAAACGGTGAGTTTTAATTCTATAGACCTTTACATTTGTATTTCGAAGAAACAACCCAGACTTAATCAAAACTTATAGTCTGCTTTCTTCAAGATATAACAAACATTTATATTTCAAAACTGATTTTTTGTTAGAATTTTTACGTTTGTGTTTAATTATTACCAGTTATAGACAAATACATTCTCCTTGTTTAAAAAAATGCAGGTAAGGCAAGAGTCCCCTTAACCCCCATCCCAAATACAGTCCACGTATCCCATAAAGTACCTCCTGTTATCATTTGCTATGCCTCCTTCTAGAACTTTATTCATATGTGTTTATAGAAATGTGTTTATATTTTGTTTATAGAAATAGAAAATTAGAAATTGTTATCATTTCTATGTCTCCTAGAACTTTATTCATATGTGTTTATATAAATATGTTTATATTTTGTTTATAGAAATAGAAAATTAGAAATTATGTTATCGTTTGCTATGCCTCCTTCTAGAACTTTATTCATGTGTTTATATAAATATATGTTTATATTTTGTTTATAGAAATAGAAAATTAGAAATTATGCTAACATTTGCTATGCTTCCTTCTAGAACTTTATTCATGTGGGTTTATATAAATATGTGTTTATATTGTTTATAGAAATAGAAAATTAGAAATTATGTTATTTGCTACGCCTCCTTCTAGAACTTTATTCATATGTGTTTATATATATATATGTTTATATTTTGTTTATGGAAATAGAACATTAGAAATTATGTTTTTCAACCCTTATTTTACCAATAGCATATACATTTAAGATGCAGACAATGATTAGTATACAGCAGTGCTTGGCCCATAATAGGTCTCAAGAATTGCTTGCTAAAGAATGAGAGTGGGCCGAGTGCAGTGGCTCACGCCTGTAATCCATGCACTTTGGGAGGCTGAGGCGGGCTGATCACCTGAGGTCAGGAGTTCAAGACTAGCCTGGCCAACATGGTGAAACCCTGTCTCTACTAAAAATACAAAAATTAGCCAGGCATGGTGGCAGGTACCTGTAATCCCAGCTATTTGGGAGGCTGAGGCAGGAGAATCGCTTGAACCTGGGAGGTGGAGGTTGCAGTGAGCCAAGATCGTGCCATTGCACTCCAGCCTGGGGGACAAGAGCGAGACTTCCTCTCAAAAAAAAAAAAAAAAAAAAAGAATGTGAATTATGTCGCTGATAAGGCTTTTAAAAGGTACTAATTAGGAAGATGGGTGGAGCTCTCAAAGTCAAAGGTCAACCAAATAATGGTGTCTATCACCAACGGGATTAAAAAGTCCTCTGGATAGATGACTGGATTGTCAGCCCCATAGTTCATGATTTCCAAATAGGATCACTGAGAAATCATTTAGTCCCAGATCCTTACTAGACTGGAGGCTAACACTGGCATTTCATTAGCCATGCTGCAGAGAACAAACACATCCTACAACCTCTTTGCCTGGCAAACAGCCCAATATTTGAAATAGAACCTAATCCTGGAGTGAGACCGAGTGCTGACTTGTTTCTGATGTGATAAAAACACAGCACTCAGCTCTGGGTGGGCTGGCCTTCATAAATCTGATTAGCAGCCTTAGTAGCAACAAGCGCAGCAGCTATGATGAAATAAATGCTCTCTTTCCAGAAGAACAGGCTTTTTCTTTTAGAGGAACTGCAACTGTAGAGTTAATTAATGTAGAAGGCCAAGGGCATTATGGTTGGAGAGAGGCGGCAAGATCACTTCTATTTGAGAGAGGAGATGGCTTTTACTAGCATTTTTATCACTTCTGAAATGTGCTCATAGCAAAGATCCATCTTACCCATCTTCCCAGGGTAAAAATACTGGATTGAAAATTAGGATTCGCTTTCTGTCCACGCCATGAATAGTAGTAGAGTGTTTAACTTGCTCGTTGAATTGTTTCCTAGATCACCCTAGGTAATAATTAACAACCCAGAACTATGAGATAGTCTACTCTACTGCTACAAACCTATCACTCTGATCCTCTCATACAAAGATATTGCCTGAACCTTACTGGCTTTAAAATAAAGGTGAAATAAGCAGCACTTTTCATTTAGCAAGCTTTTCCTGAGTACTGACTATGTGCCAGGCACAGGATTAGGAACTCACAGGGAGGTGTGGTGGCGATTTCAGGGACTCACTGAAAGCAGAACTTGACCCTTCAAAGAGAGAAAGACAGAGCCTAGATAAAAAGCAGAGTAAAGGAAGACTAAAAAATTGAATATTTGGAAGACAGTCTTTTTTTTTTTCCTCCAGATTTTGCTGAATTTCAGCATCCTTAAAAGCTGGGGAAAGTACCATCAGCTGTAATTTAAAACTTCAAAATAATCTTTAAAATACAATTTCAGGTGGGTTCCTGTAAGAGATGAACTGAGTTTTAATTAGGAAAAGTTTTTCTGATATGGAATAAGTATTTCCCACTGAGTGTTAGCTGTCTACTCAATCTGACATCAGTGTTTTTCAATAAACGTCGTGATTCACTCATGAACGGATGTAAAAGTTAATGTGCCAGAAAAATAAAGCCTGGGTTCATGACTAGTATTCAAGTCTTAAGGCGTTTACTTGACTACATTTAAGTTACTCCTGTTATGGATCTGATAAAACTTTCTTTAAAAGAGATTTCCTCTGGCCCTCTAGCACTAACTCAGACATTAATCTCCCTCCTACTCATTTTTAAGGTGCCAGGTTAGCAACCAGGTGCCAAAATTCATATACAAGAGTGAACTGAGAAAAACTTGCCCCATTTAGGCATTCCTGTTAAATATAGATTCAAACTTTTTAAAAAAGGTTTGGAATTTATGGGCATAGATGGGTAGAAATTAAGCGGCACCCTTTCTTCCATTGGATCCTGCCACCTTCTTGGGAGGTGAAATGCAATGGGTATGCAGCCTTGCAGAAAGCCTGTAAAGAGTTTGAATGAGGCTTTCTTGCACCTATTTTAGTGACTGTCTTCAAACGAATGTAGATTTGAGTGCTCTCATTTGTGATCTCTTTTGAGATATTTAAGAATAGACAAATGACCATTTATTTTATTTTATTTTACTCTATTTTATTTTATTGAGATAGAGTTTCACTCTGTAGCCCAAGCTGAAGTGCGGTGGTGCGATCTCAGCTCACTGCAATCTCCACCTCCAGGGCTCAAGTGATTCTCCTCGTGCCTCAGCCTCCCGAGTAGCTGGGACTACAGGCACATGCCACCATGCCCGGCTAATTTTTTGTATTTTAGTAGAGACAGGATTTCACCATGTTGCCCAGGGTGGTCTCGAACTCCTGAGCCCAGGCGATCTGCCTGCCTCAGCCTCCCAAAGTGCTGGGATTACAGGTGTGAGTCACCATGCCTGGCCAACAAATGACCATTTTTAAGACAGTGTTGATAAAGTCCTGCCTGCATCAGTCAATATGCTGCAGTTTTTTTTAAGCCTCCTAAATTTCAGGCTAAAAACAACAAGTTTAGGTCTCTCTCATGCTACATGTCTAGAAAAATGTATTGGCTAAGGTAAAGTGTACTGGCTTCAGGTATAGCTGGATCAAGATACTCCAAAGTGTTCTTCAAGGACCCACCCTCTGGTTCCCTCAGATCTTCTTTCCTTTGTGTTGGCTCCAGTCTCAAGCAGCCTCCACCAGTTCCAGGCTGACATTCACATAACTCCCAAGTCCAGAGGGAAAAAGAGGTGTTTTTTGTTTTCTGTTTGTTTTTTCCCAGGAATTCCAACAAAAATCCCAGAGTCACCTTATAGAATATATGAGTTTCATATCCATCCCTGAACCACTCACTAGAAAGAGGAAGATGGAAATGCACTGAATAGCCTGGAGTTCATGGGGGAATTAGCCCTATCCAAATCAATTAAGCTGAAAATCGGAGAGGACTAGTCCCTCAAGGAAAATCCAGCCAATGTTACCAGATGAAGGGAGGATGAATGTTAACGCAAGCCCAAACTACTGTTTGCGTTATATGGTTCGAGGCTTAAAATGTTGTGACTCCCTGCCTGGTGTCAGGCCCTGATGGTTTTCCTATTACAGAGGATAGCAATAATGTCCCCTGTGTGTTCCCTTAACAATTATAAAGAAGGTTACTCAATTTTATTCATCCAACAAGCAGATATTGTGTGTCTATAATACACTAGAAACTGCCACCTGACGGGAATCCAAAGTCTAATGAAAGACAGTCTCTGCTTCTGGGAAGAAGGAAACTAAAACAAAACTACAAATTACTGTTCTACGTACTATAAAAGACATATATATATATATATATACACACACACACATATACATATATATACACATATACATATATATATACACACATATACATATATATATATATATATATATATATATATATATATATATATAAAGTATAGTATGACATTTGACCTGAATCTTACTGGTCATTGAATTTACTTTTCTAGATCAATTCTGAATCTCACAAAATGCACTTAAATATAATTTTTAAAACAGAAAAATCTAGTATTTTTCATGAGAACAATGTTATATAAATAGCCACATTTCAGGACCCAAAGATTGAAGTCTAGAATGTAGCATCCTTGTTGTTGTACTGTCAATCAGGATTTCAAAGGAGACACACACATGGTGTTCTAAGACTGTGTGAAAGTGAAGGTGACCTTGAAAACAGTTCTTGTTTTGTTTTCAAACGAAAATAATAAATGCTGCAGGGAGATAACTGTCACACATTCTTTGAGACAGAACAGCCAACAATTTGCAATCCCATCTGCCATTTAAACTGCTGCAGAATTCTCTGGTAAAGACTGCTTTATGCTAAAGCAGGTAGTGCCAGCTTAGTACAAATGACAGACAAGAGAGGGTTGTGTTGACAGCCAGAGCAAAGCCCTGGACAGGCTTACTAACAGAAGAGATTCATTCCTCCTCAACTTGTCACATCTTCACAAATCAGAGGAAATTGTATGAAATATAATAGATGAGAAGAATTTGTGAGTGAAACTTGGAAGTATTCCCAAAATTAAGTCAAGTGGTGGTATTTCTTTTTCTCTTTGGCTAGAAATTCATATTAAGGTAGAAAAAAGTGGACATTTAAGATTTAAGGAAGTTTTAAAAACATGGAGACTAGCCTTCATTTACTTTCATTCGAGACACACTTATCGAGCACATGTAATGTGCCTCATTTTATGCAAGGCAACATTAATGCAAAAACGAATGTTACACAATACTTGTCCTTGTCTCACTGTCTATTGGGGGAGATAAGGGCATAAACAAATAGTTACAGCATCATGTTATATATGCTGTAACAGGCTTTTACAAGGAGGAGGAGAGAGAGGCTCATGGAGAAAGTCATGTTTAAGAGGAGTCTTCAAAGGTGTGCAGTTCACTAAGTTGACAAGGTCAAGGAGGACCCACGTAGTGAAAGGAAAGTCATGAAGGGATAAAGTATGTCATACACAGGGAAGGAGCAGAGGGCAGCCATTGAAGGCTTTTGAATAAGGGAATGACATGATCAAAGTTTTGACTCTGAAAAAATCCTTCTGCGGGTATTAGGAAGGATTAGACTGAAGAGAGGAAGAGTCTGGAAGTAGGAACACCTGTCGGGGGCTCTGGCAGGCATTCAGACTGAACTCTAAGGGAGGGCAATGAGGTTGGAGCAAGGGGACATGCTGGCTAGTTGCTAGGAAAGTAGAAATGACAGGACCTGGTGATGGGGAGGGGAGGGAATGAAGGAACGAGAGGTGTCCAAGATTCCCAGGCTAGGCTGGCTTCATGGGCGTGTGATTTGTGCAATTGCACAGCCCCCCCTACCCCACTCAGGAGAGTCCCATGCTAGGTTTAATGCTCTTTCACTGTCTTTACATTAATAATAATAGAGGGGCTCCACATTTGTGCCCTGCTAATCATGCAGCCAGTCCTGTTCCCAGATCTCTGTCTTGAGCTAAGGGGTGGATTATGGTGCCAATAATTGAAATGGGAAACAGAAGAAAGAACACATTTTGTTGTAGGAGAGGTGGGTGGAGAGATTTCAGTTTTGCCACAGATGAATTTCATTTACCTATGGGTCATCGAAGTAGAGATATTCAATGGCCGGCCTGTTAGAAATGGTATGTAAATTCCAAGTGAGGTACAAGCTAGAGATATGGGAATTAGACGTTGAGGAGGGTCCAATGGTGCACCCCTGGATATGGATGAGTAAAGGGAGCAGAAAAGAGAGACAGAACCTCTGGTAGCACCAATGTTTAAGGGATCAGAGAAGGGCAAGATAAATGGGAGAGGAGGGGTCAAAGTCTTGTGGGAAAATTCTGGAATTATGTCCTGGAAGCTAAGGAGAAAGGAGTCTCAAGAAGGAGGGTGTGATCATCTGAAGCATAAGCCACAAAGAGATCAAATAAGATCACAGTGGGAAAATGTCCATTGCATTCAGATTAGAAAGTCAAGGGCACTTACCAAGAATAAATGTGTGCGCAAAGAATTGCAGGGTGGACAGAGCTTCCCCTCCTTCCTAGGAAGACATTGTAGATGCCACGCCCATCCCAAGCTCTTGGATACTAGGGGCCGAGAGGAAGTGTCACTTTCTAAAGAACAAACACAACAGGTGGACCCTGTTTCTAAAGGGTTAACCCGCCTTCCCCGAGTGCAGGGCATGAGAGTTTTAGCCGTGGGCACCTGGGCACCGTTTGGTGATTCTCCAAAGGAAGGAGAGGGAGTATAGAGTCTTTATCCTTCATTCCAGCCACATTGCCTAGAGCAGGAGTGTGGAACAAAGCTCAAGCTTTGATTGAGCAAACCCTGGAATTTGCTCAATCCTTCCTTTGGCTTCATAGCTCAGGTTCTTGAAAGTATAGTTTGCTCTTATGCTCTGCTTTCCCCAAGTTCCTCCTCCATTCCATGGCAGTGTAGCTTCCATCTCCACCACTCCACCACTGTTCTTGGTAACTGACCTTGATTTTTTTTTTTTTTTTTTTTTTTTTTTTTTTTTTTTTTGGAGACGAAGTCTTGCTCTTTTTGGCCAGGCTGGAGTGCAATGGCTCAATCTTGGCTCACTGCAATCTCCACCTCCCGGTTTCAAGCAATTCTCCTGCCTCAGCCTCCCAAGTAGCTGAGATTACAGGCGCCTGCCACCACACCTAATTTTTGTATTTTTAGTAGAGACGGGTTTCACCATATTGGACAGACTGGTCTCGAGCTCCTGACCTCGTGATCCACCCGCCTCACACCCCTTACAGGCATGAGCCACCGTGCCTGGCCACCCTTGGCTTTCTAATTGCTGAATGCAATGGACATTTTCCCACTGTGATCTTATTTGATCTCTGTGGCTTATGCTTCAGATCTCCCTCTTGAAACTCTTTTCTCCTTAGCTCAATCTTTGATTCCATGAGCAAATCTCCAGAGCTCAAGCTTTGATTCCATGCAATGCAGGGTTTGTGTTGTTTTTACTTAAAACAGGAGGCTGAGCAAGTATATGAGAGCACTGAACTTAGTAGATGAGAGGAGGGCACACTTCTAGGAGAGAAGCACAAAAGATACAGGTGGGAAGGGAGGTAGGCAAATTCATAGATGAAGTGGTCAGAAGGTGAGTGTTACACACATTCCTCCCCCTGCACATATACAGGCAAATTTTTAAAAACCGAATTTTCTCAGTAGTGTTCAATTTACTACTGCAAGTGAGGTGATCAGGAGAGCAGGCAGGCTTCTGAACAGTGCTGAAGGTAAATGACCTTTTGCAAGGGGAGAGGACGCTGACCAGGGACAGGTAGCAAGGAGGGCTCAGCTGCTGTGAGAGCAGAGGTTAGGCTCAAGAAAGAAAAGGAGCTGAAAAATGCTTGCAGTGTGTGCACATGAAAATACGAAACTCTGGCCCAGGGTATTAAAAGCTCAACAGGAAGAAAAGACATTTGCCTTTTAATATTTTTCTTTTAATTAAGCCCTGAAGACCCTCCATTGCAATTCTACAGCCTCCCAACAGCAAGGACTTTCTCAGCGCTCTCAGGCTACCCAGCCGGCGCAGAGGATCCTAAGCCTCAGCAGAGGCAAAACCTCCCCAGGCTGTAGCAGGGCAAGTGCTGATTTGGTGAATAATTAATGCCTCACTCACCTAGACCCCAAGGCTCCCGCCTGCCTCAGACTCGTGCAGGCTTACGAACTCGTAAAGCAGCTGACTCTATGGTCTAATGATTAAACTTCTCAGGGCCTTATTTCGTTACAGCTAAGTTAAAAACTGACCAGCTAGCCGCTTAAACTCTTCTCCCGGAAATGACTGGAAAACAAGCCAAGTCTCCTGACTGGACTGACAACTAACTATACTCCCTGAATTCCAGCCACATTTGCCCAGAGCAGGACTACAAGCTTTGACTCTGTCCATTGCTAAGGGTAGCAGAATGGGTGGTGGGGTCCCGTCACCAACCTCTTTTCCCTCTCCAACCCCTAGAAGGTGGTGAGCTTCTATGTACCCCCAATTTCAGCAGGCAGGTTACACTGTGTTGTTAGAGACCCTTCATTAGAGGCCCTCTCCCCACCTCAGCATTTGCACACCATGGAGAATCGTCGAGATGAGCGTTGTGGGGAAGTGCCTCTCATGAGAGATTTCCACTTCCTGGCTGTGTCAACTCTTCCACGGCGAGATGGGAAAGGGAGTCAGTAGCAATAATAGTGTCATTTGAGGAATTACCTGAGCTAAAGCCATCATCTGGATATAGGTAGGAAGATTTTTTTTTTTTTTTTTTTGAGACGTAGTTTTGCTCTTGTCGCCCAGGCTGGAGTGCAATGGCACGATCCCGGCTCACGGCAACCTCCTTCTCCCAGGTTCAAGCGATTTTCGTGCCTCGGCCTCCCGAGTAGCTGGGATTACAGGCGCCCGCCACCACGCCCAGCTAATTTTTGTATTTTTAGTAGAGATGGGGTTTCACCATGTTGGAAGTAGATTTTTTAAAAACAGAACTGGAGGTTCAATTCAATGCCGTGACCACCTGGGTAACAGGGATTACAGATAGGTCCTGAATAAATGTGTGCGCAAAGAATTGCAGGGCGCACAGAGCTTCTCCTCCTTCCTAGGAAGACACAGTAGATGTCGCGCCCATCCCAAGCTCTTGGATACTAGGGGCGGAGAGGAAGTGTTACTTTCTAAAGAACAAACACGACAGGTCGACCCTGTTTCTAAAGGGTTAACCCGCCTTCCCCGAGCGC
This sequence comes from Pan paniscus, assembly GCF_029289425.2. Lineage (NCBI taxonomy): Eukaryota > Metazoa > Chordata > Mammalia > Primates > Hominidae > Pan > Pan paniscus. The sequence continues at coordinate 144,849,646 of NC_073255.2, read as the reverse complement.
ACGGCACGAGAGTTTTAGCCGTGGGCACGTTTGGTGATTCACTTCTTGCGAACGTAAATGCGCGAGTCCGCGGTAGGTCCCGCCGGCCCCCTGGCTGGGCAACCTGAACACCCACCTCGGAGACGTCCCCACGCATCCGCCCCCCTCGCTGGACGGCCCCGCCGCGCGCCGTTCTGGGACGCGCACCCCGGGGCGGATCCGCCCTGGGACCTGGAAGCGCCCCAGCCCCGCAGCGATCGCAGATACGGCTTTCAAACAAAAGAGGCGCCCCGGGGGGTGGGACCGGGACCTCACCCGGTCCTCGCAGAGTTGCGGCCGCCCGCCCCTTCAGCCCCGGCTCTCCGTATGCGCATGAGCAGAGGCGCCTCCCTCTGTTCCTCCCAAGGCTAAACTTTCTAATTCCCTTCTTTGGGCTCGGGGGCTCCTGGAGCGGGGCGAGCGCTCGCGTCGCCGGGTGAGGAGAACAAAGTGGCTGCGCGATTTTTCCCCCTTTCCAGCCCACCCCCCGCTTCCGTGGGAGCGACAGGAAATGGAAGGGCGCCTCTTCTCTCTTTGAACATTTGCCTTTTTTCCCCTCCTTTCCACCTCTCCAGAAAGGAAGACGGGAAGAAAGGGCAGGCGGCTCGGCGGGCGTCTTCTCCACTCCTCTGCCGCGTCCCGGTGGCTGCAGGGAGCCAGCATGGGGCTTCTCCAGTTGCTAGCTTTCAGTTTCTTAGGTAATTCCGTGGAAACGGTGCGGGGAGGCGGATGGACTTGGGCATGGGGAAGGAAAACCCAAAAGCTGCTTGCTCACCTTCGTGGGATCCTGGGGGCTTGGGAGAGGGACTGGGTGGAAATGACGCCCCTGGGATTAAACGCCACCGCCCTTGCTTCGGTGGTGGCTGGAGACGGCGCACGCGGAGCGCCGCGGACCCGCATCCCCCGGGCTCTGCGCCCAAGCCCCGGCCCCTGCGGCCTCCCGCGGCCCCAGCTCAGGGTTTTGCACCCTTGGCCGGTTCACCCTGGGTTTCCCCACCGCAGAGGGCAGGTTCCCTGGGGTTGGCGGTGCTGACCGAGGAGGGCTGTCCAAAAATCCATTGCCCAGGAGAGTGCCTGAGCTGAGCGGAGGCTTCATTCTGGGAACAGATGGGGGCCATGTGGCTTTAATTAACCATCTCTGTTTGTCTCCGGATGGCACCAGAAACAGCAGGACCTGGCGCTTCCCTGGAATGGCGAAGCCTTGAAACCACTCCAGAGCCCCAGGGACTGTCCTTGGGCTCCCCTAGCTCCGGAAAGCGGCGTCCACCGCGAGCCCCGGCGCCTTGTCCCCAGCGAAGCGCCGGTGACCCTCGCGCGTGCACGCACACGCACTCTTGCGCCCCGAGCTCACAGATCTCCACGCGCACACTCACACCGACGATGCGCGGGCTGCCGCGTGCACGCGGGTTCACGTGCGTGGGTGTGTGGCGCTTTGGGGGTCAGCCTCCCTGCGCCGGGCTCCGGACACGTCGAAGTGGAGGGTCTACACATCCACCCTTTGTTGGGGGAGCTGCTCCCCGGGGCTGATCAGGGTGGGCGCGAGCGTCGGTGGGTTTCCCGGGAGGGAGGCTCTCGCTGCTGGACAGACCTGATGACGTGTGTGGGTTTCTTTCCGTGTCCTTCTCCTTTCGGAGTCCCTGCCTTCCCAGCCTCTCCTGCGCTCATCTCTCCATTGTCTTTTCTGTGCATTTTGCTTTCTTCCGAATGGACTGTCCTCTCTCCGCACCCACTCCCCCGCCCCCGCTTGTTCGTTTTGTTCGGGCTCCACTCCCTGCTTGTGTCCCCCCAACTCTGTTGCCTGTCCTTCCCGCAGCCCTGTGCAGAGCCCGAGTGCGCGCTCAGGAACCCGAGTTCAGCTACGGCTGCGCAGAAGGCAGCTGCTATCCCGCCACGGGCGACCTTCTCATCGGCCGAGCACAGAAGCTTTCGGTGACCTCGACGTGCGGGCTGCACAAGCCCGAACCCTACTGTATCGTCAGCCACTTGCAGGTGAGGGCTGAGAGCGGGGTTCGAGGCTCTGCTAGCGCCTCCTCCCGTCCAGACCTAAGGGGCAGGCCCTGGGGACTCCGCATCCTTCCAGCAATCCAGATAGGAAGCGCAGCCAGCCGGGGAGTCCCGGGATTAGGCTTGTAGCTCACCCTTTCGCCCCATCTCAGTTTGCACAGTTGCATCCGCCACACATTTCCTGCCGGCGCAGTGAGTATGGAAAGGCAGGACTGCCGACAGCCCTGGCTGCCCTGACCCAGAGCCTCCAAAAGGCCTGATTGTGTGTGTGTTTTTTAAATCTTTAGTTTTGGAAGTGTGCATTAAAGGTGATTTATCCTCTTTTTAAAACCCTTGGGTTTCCCCACCCCCCTCCACCGCATCTTCACTTGAGTAAAGAGGATTCCAGCACTGACAGGCGTCTTGCAAGGTGATTCCAATCACTGAACGAACCCTTTTTCCTCTCCTCATTTGGTGCTGTTCCCAACTAGATATCAGGATCAGATGCTAGCTTTTACGAAATGTCCTGGTTGCCATGGTACCCTGATACAGGAAGACCACAGTGAAATTTCAGGGTGTTACCTGTTTCTAAAAGAGGGCCCAAATTTTAGATTTCAGGGGTCATATTTATACAAAGTCAAAAGTAATTTTAAAAGAAGACACAAAGTGTAAAATATCCAGAATCAGAATACTTTTCCTTCATTTTTAAAAAGGAGGCTGGCCGGGAGCAAAATGGCTCATGCCTGTAATCCCAGCACTTAGGGAGGCTGAGGTGGGAGGATCACTGGAGCCCAAGTGTTCAAGACCAGCCTGGACAACGTAGACTCAGTCTCTACAAAAAATTTTTAAAACTTAGCTGGGCATGGTGGTCCACACCTGGGGTCCCAGCTGTCTGGGAGGCTGAGGTGGGAGGATCACTTGAGCCCAGTAGGTCGAGCCTGCAGTAAGCGATAATCAGTCCACTGCCTTCCAGCTTGATCAACAAAGGGAGACCCTGTCTCAAAAAATTTTTTTAAATAAAGGCTGATATTTCTGGCCTCTAACAAAAGCAGAAAGTATCAGTTTCACATTCGGGGCAAGTTCCAAGCTAATTGCTCAGAACGTGGTCAGCCCACCCACCTGTACAATTGCCCTTCAGAAGGAGGACAGAGTATTGTGTGTGGTTTGCACAGCAGATCCCTTAAAATGGAGTCGCTTTTACAAAGCAGAAAGCCCATTCTGGAGACCTGATAAATTAGACCAAAGGAATGTGGTAAAGTGGATTCCGTTCATTTGCTTCCAGGTTTATACAGAGATGTCTAGACTGCTTCCTCCTGATTAGAAGGGAGGCTGTAATTAAACTTTTTTAAACTTTTTTTTTTTTTTTTTTGAGTTCTGGTGATTGTTCTCCAGTACTAGTTTCCTTGACTACAAGTTATTGAAGGCAGTTGATGTTACTTTTCTAATATTAGCATTTAAATTTTACCTACAATATTATGCTAACACTTACTTGAGAGGCCAGGACATCCTGTAAATGAATCACCAGATTCTGAAATCAGCTTTGACCAAAATGAGAATCAGACTGTTTGTATTAAAAGCAACTGGAAAGACTATCCTCTCAGTGATGATTTCTATAGTTCGTTACTAGAGAAGTTTCTCTAAATGTGTAGAGAGCATCAGAAACCACAAAAAAGAGGTGCAGCGGTCTCTCCTGAGTGTGAAGCTGGCTCTTGGTATTGCTTCTTGGTTCTTCTCTTCCTTTGGGAGAGTAAGAGGAAGAGGATGCAGTCTTAGTAGTTTCCCTTAAAAAAAAAAAAAAAAGCAACTGGAGCCAGGCTCTCTGGTATATATGATTAGCCATGCATTTGTGAAGTGCTTTTCACAGATAGCAGGGCCTAAAGAAAGGGACTGGGCACATGCTTTTCTCAAACATCTAGTGGGCATCAAGATTGAGACAGGAAGCTTGTTTTATCCAGGCTCCTAATGCATCCCTGGCTTTGGGTGTCTGTTTTTTTAGACAGTACATCTTGCCAGTCTCCAAATCCTTTTGAGAAGAAGGTAATAACTAAATAAATACGATGTGAAATACAACGTAGAAGTACGGTCAGTTAATTGTGTCCTTATAAGAATATTACCCTTAAATGCTGTTTGTAACATACATGTGGGTCTCTATGTATTTCAGTCTTAGCCTCATTTTCAGACTTAAGAATAGTCTGCATTTCAGAAAATGTAGGTACAGAGCAAAGCTCCATGTGGAAAGAGAACTATTAAGCTCTGTTGTTTATGATTTGCTTTGGCGGAATGCACAGAAAGTAGATAACTCTCCTAACCCAACTGCCCAGGTGGCTCTGGCTCCCATTTTAGGAGAAAGAAAGTAAGAGAAATTCAAAGCTAACCTAAAACTTACAGTCTATCTTCATCCTAGTTCATGCCCATGTTGGGGTTCTTTGAACTGGCCCCAGATTATAGTGGGCCCAACATGGCGTGGTCCTCCCAACAGCCTGGTCCTCCCTTCCCCAGATATTCTGAGCAATTTGCAGGTTAGCCTGCATGCCACCACCATTGATTCACTGCTCGGGCAGGGTGGAAACGAAGAAATCTTGTTCTGTGGTTCCCAAAGCTTCTCTAAATACTTCTGCCTAATACTTGGTTTCTGCTTCATTTAGGTTTTAGAAAATCAGGCCAAGCGAACTGTATTTTTTTCTTTCATTTTTAGTTTGCTTTATGTCAGCAAAAATTCTCTAATATCTCCTCTGCATTTTATTGTAGAGTAAGCTTCTCTAGCTGTTTATTGAGATTAAGGTTTAAGCCTAGAAATTTGATTTTGGTTAAATTAATAGCTTGTGGAAACAATGCCCTCTTTTACTTTAGACCTTGAATTTGCAAGGAAGGAGGAAATTATTTTCAAGACTATTTTAGACTCAGCAAGTTAAAAGTGAAAGATGTGATACAAATCACCTAAGCAATTTTCACACAATTATTTTTCTTGAAGCTAATAGGTTGATTTTTGTATTAGGAGCTTCATGGGGTTTTTTTAATTAAAAATGTTTTTAATGAGATTGCTTTCTAGACTGATGAACTCAACTTTGTTTGCAGGAGGACAAAAAATGCTTCATATGCAATTCCCAAGATCCTTATCATGAGACCCTGAATCCTGACAGCCATCTCATTGAAAATGTGGTCACTACATTTGCTCCAAACCGCCTTAAGATTTGGTGGCAATCTGAAAATGGTATGTGGTTGGTGTGGGGACAAGTTCCATTGAGTGTGATTGATAACTTGGGTGGAGCTTACAGGTTCCTGGGTGTTTGTAATTATGATTCACTTCTCTGTCCTGTAATTATGGCCTCTGACAGATTGACTGCCTGGAGCACTAACTTCTCTTGGTAAAATCTTATCCTTCTTCCTGAAGCATGTATTTCCTATAAGAAAGCAGTCTTTCATGCTAGACCAAAGGAATATTTCATGGTCCTTATTCTGAGGGGCTTTTGGAGAGAATACTTGTGTGCCGGGGGCTGTCTGGGGACGGTATGGGTACTATCTCAGGCCCTTATTCTTCCACAAAACGTAACATCTTTCGTTTTGATCAATCCCAAAGGAAGGGGCAGAATCATAGCCCCCACTCCTCCCCCCACTGCCTTCCTTCATCTACAGAAAATGTCTTGATAGTAATAATAACACTATGAATAAGCAGCAAGATGTAATTTTTTCAAAGACTCTGTCAACATGGATATGACCCCAAGTCAAATGGTTCCTCCAGTGATTGCATGAATTACACCCTTTTTCCTGTCTTTGCTATTTGGGATTTGGTGTAATACATTCATCAAATATGATTTTACTGTTGCTGTGACATGAAGCCCAGATGAGTTTCACATTTATTTCAAACTCGAATGCTGAAATTTGGGGAATAAACGTAGAGTTATTGTGTTTGTTAATTAACAATGTACTGTTAGATCTTTAAAATAAATAAATAAATAAGTATCCTCAAAGAAGTGAACCTAACCCTGGCCGTTAAAAAGCCTGGAGACTACTAGATTTCTTTATTCTATGCCGTACACCTGGGCAGGCTTTGGATGCCGCTGCAGCCATCTATCATTCTGTAAAGACAAACACCCTTAATAGATTTCTTTGTCATTGACTGTTTGTTTATTTTTGAGGCAGAGTCTCCCTCTTTCACCTAGGCTGGAATGCAATGGCACAATCTCAGCTTACTGCAACCTCCACCTCCTGGGTTCAAGTGATTCTCCTGCCTCAGCCTCCTGAGTAGCTGGGATTACAGGCACATGTCACCACGCCCAGCTAATTTTTTGTATTTTTAGTAGAGGTGGGGTTTCACGGTGTTAGCCAGGGTGGTCTCAATCTCCTGACCTCGTGATCCACCCGCCTTGGCCTCCCAAAGTGCTGGGATTGCAGGTGTGAACCACCACGCCCAGCCATCGACTGTTAAATTGCAATATTTTCTAGACTATTGGTTTCTAAGGAGAGTTGGTTTGTTCATTGGTTGGCCTTGGCAATTCATTGGTTACAAACTTCACTGGGTCATCAGAAAGCATTTATCATTTAGAGCCATGTTCATTCTTACGGGGGCATATTTTGGTTGATACTTCAGTGTGAAAGAGAAGTTTCTGTAAATCTGCAGTGTACCCCGAGGACTTCTGAAACAGCAGCAAGCTTATTATGAACAAAAAGACTAGGAACATTTCCTGATCTCCCACATTCTTCTAGTGAAAGACAGTTTGAAGAAGATGCCTCAACATTAGGATCGAGACTGTCCCCATTTTAGTCAGCAGACAGTGAAACAGTTTATCATGTGCTGTAGTTCTAGAGGAAGGTTTTTCTTAGTTATGTCGAGTTAATCAACTTCTACAACTTTGAATCTCTGGGACAAAAGAGACCAGATGCCAGAAAGAAGAGATTTTCCAGTAGAGGGGCTTGAGTTCTCTGTCACTCTGTCACAAGAGATTAGATGAGATTAGACTGATGGAACTTAGTCTTTAGAAAGTCAGACTGATTGTTACTATACCCTATCATCTCTCTGTTGTCTGATCACAGTTTAAGAGTTTATGAATGTAATTTTATCTATTTTCTGTGTGTTTTGCACAAGTTGTGCTTATACATGGCAGGGCTAAATTATCAGTGTCCAGGCACAGAAACGAGCTTGGAATGTACGACTATTTTTACCCATCGTGATGATCTATTCCTAGGTCTGGCAGAAATCAAATACACTATAGAAGAATGACCTTGTTTCTTTTCTCTGTGGATTTTTCTTCCCATATAAAAAAAAGCCTGTAGTGCTTTATCAGGTTATAAATCTAAATGGAATGTGCTTTTGGTGCACACATTGCAGCATATGTTCTTAGGTTACAGAAATGGCACTAGTCTTGCTTTGCACTTTACATTATTTTGTTATCTCTTAATTTTGAACAAATATTGTAGGTTTTTAAAAGCCTGGAAGAGGAGAGATGTACAGTTGCCTAACATTTCACTCAAAAATAAATGCCCAGTGTAGTTCTGTAATATGGTTCTTTTTGATAATTTAGGTAAGATTAGTTAGTGTGAATATAATGTTTTTCTTTTAACATTCCGGCTAACTCATATCCGTTCCAGTGACCACTTTCCTCACCCCCCGCCCCCTCAATTGACTTGGCAATTTTCCAGCAAGAGAGTTTATTTCAAAAGGTCCTCCTGATTTCCTGAAAATACACCAGTCTGTGACATGATTCATTCTGACACATTCCTGTCTTTCCGCATTTAAGACTTCTTTTGCTCTCAGGATGGACCCCAAAAGCTCTCTCAAACACAAGAAGCGTGGAAAGCCTCCCTTGCTGAACAGGCAGGCTTGAGAGCTCTAGGGACTGGGGAGGAGGTGCTTTCCATCTCTGGAATTCCAGTGGCCTTTTTAACGTGTTTAAGTGAGACTGACTGACCCTCAGGGCAAGGGTGCAAAGGCTCATTTGTTTGTTCAGGCTTTCCCCTGAAAGAGAAGATGTTAGTATTTGTTCTGAGCCAGTTTATTTGACAGATTCTTTTTTTCTCTGGCGTTGTTTTTCATTGTGGAAATGCATCCAAAGGTTTCCCCATCAGGGATAGGTTTTTCTAAGTTGTGGTATAACTAACATATGTGGTAGACTCTTATTTATTTTCTTTGCTGCTGCATAGAGAAAAAGGAATATTTGTGTTTCTACTGGAGGAGGATTGTGTCCTTGTGCATCAGACTGCAAGCTGACCCCCTACTGTGCACAGGAAGTGCCCCTCCCTTTTTTCCTTTGAGAGCAGCTTGGCTTAGAGGGTTGGGAAGATGTTTCACTTCTGGCTAGGCAAAGGATGTCTTTCTTGACAGCAGCTAGAGGCACTCTGCCAGATGTCTTGTTCCAGTGAGCAGATTCAATCTGTTGAACTCCAGAATGATTTGTGGAAAACTAAAGAATCATTCGACTTGTGCTTTACCACCTAAATAAGCCCATGGGATTATTATTTAGTTTCAGCTTCAGCTTAAGGTAGAATGCGAGGATAATTTCTATGGGGAACATAAAAGTAATTTAAAAAATAGTCTCAACTATTCACAGATGTTTCTATTTACAGTTTCATTTATTGTTTTATTTTTTTTAAATCTCCTGTAGGTGTGGAAAATGTAACTATCCAACTGGATTTGGAAGCAGAATTCCATTTTACTCATCTCATAATGACTTTCAAGGTAAGAAATCCATAACTTTCTCACAAATGACACATGAGAGCACTGCATAATGTCCCCTTTCAAAATGGATGTCAGATGTGAGTTGACCTAAATGGGAACTTAAATATTATTGTTGCCATAAATTGGGGTAATTGAGCAGTTTTTAAAAGGAGCATGAATAACTGCATTTAACAAATACTCTATCTTTATGACAATAAGTAGAAAGAGCCTCTATTCTAAGGTAATTCAACTGTAAACTTTTAATTAGGTATCTTTTTATTTCCCCATAGAGTAAGGCAGTGTTGACCCTTTTCCAAACCACAATAAAACATCTGGAGAGTAAATCCCTGGTCCCTTGTGTTTATGTTTTAATACTGACTTTGGTAACTGGAAAGGAAGTGTGTTCTCTTTGGTTTTCAGAGTTTTGCAAAATTTGTGGGAACAGTTTTACAGTTCCTTAAGAAATGTGTAATGCCTTCTTAAATGTGGATTTTCTCATCATTTTTCTTTGAGAGATGTAAAATGACTCCAGAACTAGGGAATGTCTCTGTACAAAGTCCCTTTGTTTCTTCTTAAGCAGCTGCCTGGAAATGACAGGCTTCACATGGCTTAAAGTACACATTGGCTCACAGAAAACCCATAATTTAGTTATTGCTTCTCAGATTAAAAATCACTTTTGAATAGCTTTCAGTTGGAGTTGGGAACCTTATCTACACCGTCTCAGGATAGGAAAAGGTGCCAAGGATAGATTTACCATGTGGGCAAGTAGCCATGAAAGTCTCACTGTCTCTGCCACCAAAGTGGGAGGCCAAGGAGCTAGGGTGGGCGTGGGAGTCAGAATGCAACTAGGAGGGATGCTGGGCTGTGCCTCTGAGCCTTTATCCCCTTGCCCACTCCCCAGCAGCCTGCTGTTCCTGCTGGAGCAGGAAGGTGGGCACTGTGACTGTGACACCTGGTATTGAGAGTGGTGGGGAAGGTTTCACTAAATAAATTGTCAACTACTCCTTGTCACCAACCACTTGTCCCTTCATTGACCACACAATCTGGTGATTAAACTGGTGCTCATTGGCCTACAAGGATGTTACCTTTATGTTATGTGACACCTAAGAATACTCAAAATCATCTTTATTAATGTTTATGATCCTATTTTTTCCTTTGCAGAGGGCATCTGTTCATATACATGGATAGTTCTGAGTTCATCTAGATCAAAAATCCTTTAGGCACATGTTTTGTAGTTGAATACTCATTCAGGTGAATACAGTGGGAGAAAGATGAACTTACTTGTGTAGGCGCAGAAGGTAAAACGGGGGTGATGATTGAACTGAGACATGCAGAATGGCTACAAGTTGGGGCCAGGCGTGGTGGCTCACACCTGTAATCCCAGCACTTCGGGAGGCCAAGGCGGGCAGATCACTTGAGGTCAGGAGTACAAGACCAGCCTGGCCAATACGGTGAAACCCCGGCTCTACTAAAAATACAAAAATTAGCCAGGCGTGGTGGCACGCGCCTGTAGTCCCAGCTACTTGGGAGGCCGAGGCAGGAGAATCGTTTGAACCCTGCAGGCAAAGGTTGCGGTGAGCCGAGATCATGCCACTGCACTCCAGCCTGGGTGACAGGGTGAGACCCTGTCTCGAGAAAAAGAATAAGTACAAGTTATCACACTGGTTTATGAGAAAACAACTCATCCTTTGGGTCCTAGCTCCAGTGAGAAAAGCAACATCTATGGGGTTGGGTACATTGGGTGTGAATCCCTGCCTGCTCCTTCTTGGCATGTGTGGCCAGAGCTGTGACTTCCTCATTGGTAAATGGGAAGAGGAATAATACCTACATCATAGGACATAGGACAGAATGGTGATGTTCTCCTGTTCCCCTCTGTTTTTTGTTTTTTAAATACTGAGTCTTGCTCTGTTGCCCAGGCTGGAGTGCAGTGGTGCAATCTTGGCTCACTACACCCTCCGCCTCCTGGGTTTAAGCAATTCTCCTGCCTCAGCCTCCTGAGTAGCTGGAACTATAGGCACATGCCACCACGCCTGGCTAATTTTTGTATTTTTGGTAGAGGCAGGTTTCACCATGTTGGCCAGGCTGGTCTCGAACTCCTAACTGCAAGTGATCCTCCCACCTTGGCCTCCCAAAGTGCTGGGATTACAGTCATGCCTACCGCGCCTGGCCTGTTCCCTTCTGTTCTGGGAACTGGGATAATCTTGTTGCCCTGGCGGATAGTGGGAACCTGAAAGTCTTTATAAATGCAGATGCTTGGCATATAGTAATTGCTCTACAAATGTTTACTGAATGAAAGAATAAGTGGATAAATGAATTCAACCATCTTCTGTTTGTAAGAAACTACCCTACTTTAAGCCTTATGGGAAATTGTAAAGATAGCACAGTGACTGCCCTCCAGGAGCTTCCAGTCTTCCAGAGGAGAAAGATATACTTGCAAATAACTTACAGTATATGACAGAATGTGCTAATGACTACAACAGAAGTTCAGACAATCTTTGTTAGCCTGGAGGAGGGTGAGATTAATTTTAGCCTGGAATAAAGAAGAAACCTAGGACTGGGACTGCACTTGACCTGGGCCAGGAAGGGAGAGCAGGGATGTCAGTGGGAGGAGATGGAAGAAAGGCCATTCATGGCCAGAGGGAAACAGTCTGAGAGCAAGGCACTGGTGGTGGGACAGTGGGTCAGGATTTGCTCAGCAAGTGCTATGTAGATTTGCCTCAAGTTTGGGGTAGTGAGAGAAGGAAAGGAAAGGAAAGTAGAAAAGCAGATTAGATGCAAAGGACATTGACTCCTTGCTAGGGAGTGTGAACTTTATAAGAAATAGGGAGCCATTACAACTGATGAATCTTAGAAATTCTTTTTTTTTTTTTTTTTTTTTTTTTTGAGACGAAGTCTCGCTCTCTCCCAGGCTGGAGTGCAGTGGCGCGATCTCAGCTCACTGCAAGCTCCACCTCCCGGGTTCAAGCGATTCTTCTGCCTTAGCCTCCCGAGTAGCTAGGATTACGGGCATGTGCCATCATGCCCGGCTAATTTTTGTATTTTTAGTAGAGACAGGGTTTCACCATATTGGCCAGGCTGGTCTTGAACTCCTGACCTCATGATCTGCCCGCCTCGGCCTCACAAAGTGCTGGGATTACAGACGTGAGCTACCGCGCCCAGCCCAATCTTAGAAATTCTTTTAGTAATTTTTTTTTTTCTTTTGAGGATGGAGTTTCACTCTTGTTGCCCAGGATGGAGTGCAGTGGCATGATCTTGGCTCACTGCAGCCTCTGCCTCCTGGGTTCAAGCAGTTCTCCTGCCTCAGCCCCGCAAGTAGCTGGGATTACATGCATGTACCACCACACCCGGCTACTTTTGTATTTTTAGTAGAGACGGGGCTTCACCATGTTAGTCAGGCTGGTCTCAAACTCCTGACCTCAAGTGATCCACCTGCCTCTGCCTTCCAAAGTGCTGGGATTACAGGCATGAGCCACTGTGCTCAGCCTCTTTTTTGTATTTTTAATAAGAAATGAATGATCATTTCTTGCCAAAATTTGCCACTATGAGGTGATTGCAATAATTCCGTTGCAAAAACATTAACATTTAGTATGACTCTTTTTTACTATATTCTTGCAGTTAGTAACTGCTGCTATCATGTTATTTTGTGCTTTATTTTTGTTTATGCCAGTCTTAAAGATCCAGATTTCTGAATCTTTTAAAAAAAAAATTAATACCAAAAAAAAATTGGGAACCATTGACAAGAAAATGAGACCTGTGTTTCAGGAAAGTAGCCCAAGAGGAAATACAAAGCAAGGACTGGGATGGCGAGAATAAAGGGCGTGTTGGGAGGCTCTGTTGATGTCAGCATTGATGAAGCATTAATGGAGGGTTGCTGCTAATGCAAAAACTGGCTGTGATTCTTAAGTAGGAGGGAGCCTCTTCCTGCAACCCAGGAGTCCTGTAAGAATATCTTAGAAAGCTTTTTCAAATCCCATGTGTCCACTCACTGCCATACTCTGATACTCTCTGCTGTTAACTGCCTTTGAGGATCATTGCCAAGATGAGGCGCCCCTGTTTTCTAAGGGCAGTCATTTGGATACTTTAAAATCAAAAGCTGAACCATGAAGTGGAGAAAGATTAGAAGCAGAACAGTGGAAGGAAAGGGCTGAATCAAAAATTACTTAGGGCTGCTCTACTTATGGAGTAGCCATTCTTTTCTTCCTTTACTTTCTTAATAAACTTGCTTTCACTTAAAAAAAATTAGTTAGTCAAGTGAAATAACTAGGAAGATGGTGAAGCCACTAATAGTAGTGAAATCAGGAAGAGAACTGAGGTTGTTGATTTTTTTCCCACAAGTTTGCCATAGAGATGGCTAATTGCTAAGTGGATTTAGACTAGCAAAAGCTCATTTAGCGTGTACACAGTATGTTTTTCTATATTACTAGATGTTTCAAAACTCATAACTCTTGGCCAGGCATAGTGGCTCATGCCTGTAATCCCAACACTTGGGTGTGCTGAGGTGGGATGATCGCTTGAGCTTCAGGAGTTCAAGACCAGCCTGGACAGCATAGCAAGACCCTGTCTCTACAAAAAATTAAAAAATTAGCCAGGCGTGGTGGCACACGCCTGTAGTCCCAGCTACTCAGGAGGCTGAGGTTGGAGGATTGCTTGAGCCCGGGAGGTCAAGGCTGCAGTGAACTATGATTGTACTAGTGCACTCTAGCCTGGGCGACAGAGCAAGACTGTATCTCAGAAAAAAAAAAAAAAAAAAAAAAACACAAAAAACTCATAGGTCTTTTGTTTATTATAAATTTGGAGGCAACTGTGCAGCAATGGCAGGCCTGAGAAGGTTGATGACTAAGCAGAGAGTATGGAAAGGATTCTATTCGTTAGGTAAAATGTGTTGTTCCGGTTTCCAGCAGCTTCTTAACTCCACGGGAAATTGGATGACTCGTCAATGGTCCTTTGGGACTTAAAAGTTTCCAAAAGAGAGGGAGAAGGAAGCACAGCCAGAAACGGCTTTCACACTTTTTCTCTCTGTGCCCTTTTGGCACAGAGAAGTCCGATTAGACCTTCCCCTCTCTTCCTCTCCCCAAGCCTCCCAGCCAGGCTCTCATGGGGAGTTTGCCATGGTACGTGGCGCACATGGTTCAGTTAGTCCTTAGGGATTTTTCTCTCTTACTTTAAAATTCTTAGGCTGATATTCTCTTGAGTTGAATACGGTATCATTTTCTTATATTCCTGGGTAGGTGAAAAATAAACCTGAGCAGCTAGTGAGTGAATAAGTCAAAGAATCTGTCAAAATGTAATTGTCCATGTTCTTATCCTTGACATCTTTTATCAGAGAAAAAGCTCAGCAGGATTATTAAGGAGGGCTAGAGGAAGCCTAAGCATGTTTCTAGTTTTCACCATTAACCCTCACCCAAATTTCTGTCAAGCGTTGGTTTTAATTCGGAAGTGTCTTTATTTAGGTTCTGTTTTCTAGGTCAGCTGAAATTTCCTTTGATCTTTTTCCCTTGTAATCTGACTTCCAGTTCCCCAAAATGCATCACTGTGTTGGTTAGTGTCAAAACCTTTGCCTGTTTGCCTATTTTTCAGCGCTCTTTCTGCTTCATCTTTTACTTCCAGTTGACCCTGTTCACTACACCCTCCTATATCTCCCTCCTGCCTTGGTTTCAGAAGACTGCCTTTTTTTCTCTTTTCCCTCTGACACTCATTTTTCAGTCTTCTGTGCCTTCAGCCAGTGAGGGAGAAAGATAGGCATGGATTTGAATCTAAGCTCTGCCTGTAACTAGCAAGTCAGTGTCTCTGAGCCTCAATTTTCTCATTTGTCAGACAAATGTGTTGTGAGGGTGCCTTGGTTTCCTAGGGATGCCATAACAAAGTGTCACGGACTGGGTGGCTTAAACAACAGAAATGTATATTCTCACAGTTCCATAGGCTAGGAATCTCAGGGTAAGGTGTTGGCAGGGTTGGTTTCTGCTGAGGCCTCTCTCCTTGGTTCGGGATGGCTGTCTTCTCCCTGTGTCTTCACATGGTCTTCCCTCTGTGCATGTGTGTGTCCTCATCTGTTCTTATAAGGACACCAGTCATATATGATTACAGCCCACCCTCATGACCTCATTTAATCTTAATCACCTCTTTAAAGAGCCCATCTCCACATATAGTGACCTGAAGTATGGAGTTAGCTCTTCAACATATGAAACTTGCAGACACACAAATCAGCCCAAATTATAGAGAGTTAAAGTAAATAATGTAATGAGGGGTACTGGCACCACTCTGTTTTCCTTGTCTAGCCCCTGGTTGATACGTTTTTCTAGAGCACAGACTTAGGCTCTCTTTATCTTACCCATTCCTTTTTTCTTTTTTTTTGTTTGAGACATCATATACTTGGAGGTTTCAAATATGTGTGTGCAGTGACTCCCAAATTCATGTTTCAAGCTCCATTCTTGCAGCTGAGTGCCAGACCACTTTTTCCAAGTGTCTGATGGGTGTCTCCAAGTGGACATCACACATGTGACTAATTAGCCTACAACCAAATGCTTTCACGCCTCTTCCATGTTGTTGTCATTGGCAACACATCTACCTGGCTACCCAAGTTCAGGTGCCTGCATTTCTTTCCTCACCCTGCCTTTTCCACTACAATCTAATTGATCACCAAGTGTAATTCAATATAGTCTTCTGTCACTACATTTTCAGAGTGGTCAGTTCCATCCCTTTCTATCTACGTTGTAATTTCTCAGGTTAAAACCTTCATCTTTTTTCTTTCACTTGGTTTTCCTATGTTTTGTATCATCCATGTCCAGTAACTACCACAAGAGTTATTTTTCTAAAGTGCAATATGATCATTTCATTTGTCCACTTAAATTTTTTAGTGTTCTCTTTTCCTTGCAAAAAGGTAAGTCCCTTAGCATGGCAACTTCTTACCTGCCCCGACCAACCTCTTCTGCCACGTGCAGCCGCCTCCACCCACTGCCTGGAAAACACCTTGTTGCCCTTTTAAGATCCAGTTTGACCCAGGCGCGGGGGCTCACACTTGTAATCCCCTCACTTTGGGAGGCCAAGGCAGGTGGATCACCTGAGGTCAGGAGTTCTAAACCAGCCTGGCCAACATGGTGAAACCCCATCTCTACTAAAAAATAGAAAAATTAGCCAGGCGTGGTGGTGCGTGTTTGTTATCCCAGCTACTCGGGAGGCTGAGACAGAAAAATTGTTTGAACCCAGGAGGTGGAGGATGCATTGAACTGAGATCGTGCCACTGCACTCCAGCCTGGGCCCACAGCGAGACTCTGCCTCAAAAAAAGATCCAATTTGATGCCTTCTTCTCTGTGAAGTATTCCTAGCTTTTTTTTTCTTGGCAGTAAAATATCCATAACAGAAAGTTTACCATTTTAACCATTTTTAAGTGTATAATTCAATGGTGTTAGGTATAGTCACAATGTTGAGCAACCACTGAGACTGTCTATTTCCAGAACTTTTTCATCACCCCAAACAGAAATTCTGTGGCCACTGCCCCTCTGCCCAGCCCCTGGTAACTGCTAATCAACTTTGTGTCTCTGTCTACTTAACCAATTCTAGGTATTTCATACAAGTGGAATCACACAATATTTGTCCTTTTGTGTGGCTTATTTCACTTAGCATAATGCTTTCAAGGTTCATCCATGTTGTAGCATGTATTGGCATTTCATTCCTCTATATGGCTGAGTAATATTTCACAGCATGTATATATCATATTTTGTTTATCTTCATCAGTTGATGGGTACATGGGTTGTTCCCGCCTTCTGGCTATTGTGAATAATACTGCTGTGGTGAACATTCATGTACAAGCGTCTGTTTGAGTTCCTGTTTTCAATTCTTCTGGGTATATACCTAATAATGTGGAATTGCTCGATTTTCCAGCTTCTTGAGTTATTAATTTCTTCCTCTTGCTTTTCCAAAGCACATTGCATGCAACCCTACTATGGTGTTTGACATAGCATATTGCAAATTATTGACACCCATATCTGCACCTCATTGGACTGTGTATAACATATACAACATATAGTCCACTGGCTGATACTAAGGAGGTAGTCATACATTTATTGAATGATTAAATGAACGAATGAAGGAACAAGCACTCAAACTTGCCACTCATATTACAGTGGACATGGTGACTAAATATACGAAAGTGTGTTTGCTATTTAGGCCTGTTTATAATCAGCTTCTAAAGAGAAACAGTTTACTTATCCAGTAGGGTGGGGGAAAGTATACATTTTAGAGGCTAGACACTTTCCTTGCAAGAAGAGTCTCCGTGGAACAGCTTGAATTATTTGAAATCCAGCCACAGTCTGAAATACAAACCATATGCAGTTCAAGTTTGTGGCATGCAGTTGAGTGACATTTTTACCTGAGATTAAAAAAAGTACAGACTACCAATAAAAAACATCAAATGAGATTTTTGCTCCTGCCTTTAGACATTCCGTCCAGCTGCTATGCTGATAGAACGATCGTCCGACTTTGGGAAAACCTGGGGTGTGTATAGATACTTCGCCTATGACTGCGAGGCCTCGTTTCCAGGCATTTCAACTGGCCCCATGAAAAAAGTCGATGACATAATTTGTGATTCCCGATATTCTGACATTGAACCCTCAACTGAAGGAGAGGTTTGTTTGCTTCTGTGTTTTACATTCTACTTGCAAATCTACTTTTTGATTATTGCAGAAGTACCAATTACTCTTGTTTCCATTTTTAGGTGATATTTCGTGCTTTAGATCCTGCTTTCAAAATAGAAGATCCTTATAGCCCAAGGATACAGAGTAAGTTCATTTTCAAACAAAAGTGTTTTTTGTTAGTTTGTTTGTTTTGTTTTGTTTTTTGAGACAGAGTTCCGCTCTTGTTGCCCAGGCTGGAGTGCAATGGTGCGATCTCTGCTCATTGCAACCTCCGCCTCCCGGGTTCAAGCGATTCTCCTGCTTCAGCCTCCTAAGTAGCTGGAATTACAGGTATGTGCCACCACGCCCAGCTAATTTTGTATTTTTAGTAGAGACGGGGTTTCTCCATGTTGGTCAGGCTAGTCTTGAACTCCCAACCTCAGGTGATCTGCTCACCTCAGCCTCCCAAAGTGCTGGGATTACAGGCATGAGCCACCACGCTTGACCCAAATAAAATTTTTTGTTTGTTTGTTTTGTTTTGTTTTGTTTTTTTGAGATGGAGTTTCACTCTTATTGCCCAGGCTGGAGTGCAGTGGCGCGATCTAGGCTCACTGCAACCTCTGCCTCCCAGGTTCAAGTGATTCTTCTGCCTCAGCCTCCCGAGTAGCTGGGATTACAGGTGCCCGCCACCATGCCCAGCTAGTTTATTTTTGTATTTTTAGTAGAGACGGGGTTTCACCATGTTGGCCAGGCTGGGTCTCGAACTCCTGACCTCAGGTGATCCACCCGCCTCAGCCTCCCAAAGTGCTGGGATTACAGGCGTGAACCAGCGCGCCTGGCCCAAATAAAAGTTTTGATGGTAAACAGCAACCATGGAATAAGTCTTACTCAGAATCTAAATATTCAGTGCTAAATCTACCTTTTTCATTTTCCTTCTTTCTCTGTGTTACCTGACCAGAGGGTCTTGAAATTAGCAATAATTACTCTCCACTGATAGGGAATACATTTACATCTGATATAAGATGTAAATACAATACATCCAATATACGATTGATAGGTTATCAAGTAATTGTGTTGATCATAATACCTTATTTTATTGCTCAGTATATTAGGGTATATATTGGGCTTTTGTATCAAAGAGTCCTCCCAAATCTAGTTGTTCAAATAAGGTGAAAGTTTCTTTCTCTCTTACAAAACCCACCAAAGAGTTTTCTAGAGAAGAAGTGTAGCTCAATTGCCATAATTAAGCTTACCAGATAAAATACAGGATGATGCCCAGTTACATTTGCAAATAAATAATTCTTTTTTTTAGCATAACTATATCCCATATATCCCGTATAATATTTGTGACTAGTACAAGTGTGTCTCATGCAATATTTGTGGTTGGTATAACCATGTCCCATGTGATATTTGAGACATACTTTATCCTAAAAAATGATTGTTTATCTGCAATTCAAATTTAACTGAGTGTCATTTATATTTACTTGTTAAATCTGGCAACCCTAGTTATAAGGCCATCCATGTTTCCAGGTTTATTCACATGGTTAGAGTTAGACCACCACCACTATGTCCTCACCTCAACTCGGGAGAAGAGGGAAGACGAGGCAAGCAAATTCCATTTAAAGATGAGACATGGGCCAGGCGTGGAGGCTCACTCCGTAATCCCCAGCACTTTGGGAGGTCAAGGCAGGCGGATCACTTGAGGTCAGGAATTTGAGACTAGCCTGGCCAACATGGTAAAACCTTGTCTCTACTAAAAAATATAAAAATTAGCTGACATGGTGGCACATGCCTGTAATCCCAGCTACTCAGGAGGCTGAGGCAGGAGAATCGCTTGAACCCAGGAGGTGGAGGTTGCAGGGAGCCAAGATCGTGCCACTGCACTCCAGCCTGGGTGACAGAGCAAGACTCTGTCTCAAAAAACAAAAAAATGAGATGTGGAAGTTGCACACGTCACTTCTGCTCACATCTCATCGGCCAGAATTAGTCACGTGGCTATACTGCAGGAGACACTGGGAAACATCTCTAGGTGTTTCATGTGCTCTACTAACACTCTTGGCGAGGGCTCTTACTGTCAAAGGAACAAGGGAAGAAAGAATACTGAAGAGAAATCAGAAGTCTCTGCCATTCTCAATATACTCAATAAAATGAGGGTTGCATTTCCGTTTAATAGAAAAATAAGCTGAAGCTTATAGAGTTGGATGTTATTACGTAAAGTGATATGGCTATTAAATGGCAGTCAGATCTTGAATCCATATGTTACGGTGCTCAGTTCAGAGCTCTTTACCACATTCAACAACTGCTCTTATTACACAATTACATTTTAATCTTCTTGGGAGGCATGTATGGTAATTAAAAGAATGGGCTCACTGGGCGCGGTGGCTCACGCCTGTAATCCCAGCACTTTGGGAGGCCTAGGCGGGTGGATCATGAGGTCAGGAGTTTGAGACCATCCTGACCAACATGGTGAAACCCCGTCTCTACTAAAAATAGAAAAGTTAGCCAGGTGTGGTGGTGCGTGCCTGTCACTTGAACCCGGGAGGCAGAGGTTGCAGTGAGCTGAGATCACACCATTGCACTCCAGCCTGGGTGACAGAGCGAGACTCTGTCTCAAAAAAAAAAAAAAAAAAGGGCTTTGGAGTCACAAAGTCCTAGATTTAAATGTGTTCATAAATCATAAATGTGTTCAGTACATCAAAGCTGTTGCTACATTTGTTGCTGTTGATGTTGCAGTCACCATCGGCTTTGGTTTGGGTTTTGCACAGGACTAGTCCCAAATGTTGGAATGAAAGGTGAGCCTGCCTCTCCTGCTACTAAGGTGCAACCAGTTGAGTAGAGGCGGGGCTGATTCTTGCTGATCTTTCCCAGCTGCACAAGGCCCTATTTTTAACCAAGGCCCCAAAAAACTTCCAAGCTTGAAGCATGGAAGAGTGGAGTGGAAGAAGTCCAGGGAATATTGCCAGAAAAATGCTGCTTCCCCATTTAAATTAATTTTACATGTGGCCCAGCCTGTCTCTGGTCTGTAATTTACTCATTCATTCTCTTGTAAAACAAATATTTAATAGATGTGTCCAGCTCTGCGCCAATTTCTGAGTGAGCCGTGAGGCCTTTCCTGCATGTCTCAAAATGCAGTTGTGAAAAATGTCCACAAGGGCTCTGGGACAGACACCCCCTAAGTCCCTAAAAGGACTCAACCATCTGCTCCCTTTAAGGTGAAATTTGTGGGACTTGGAGGATGTGTTGTCTTTATAATTTTGATTCTTTTGTCTTTTGTGGTTAAATGGCATCGGAGAATCTTTTTCTATGTTATGGAAGCATGCATGTTAGCTGATCATGCATTTGATTTACTTTGTAATCAAAGGAGCAATATCTCTTTAGTTGTCTATTGTTGAGACCTGAGACTCACTTCAAAAGTGATTTGCCACTTAGAATAGCAGTCAAGATGAGGCTCGCTTGTTAAATATGGCAGGAGAGAGTGGGGGGAGCATATTTGCTCTACTGAGGGGTTTCCACAAAGGTCAGTTCAAGGGTTTCTAAATACTCCAGCTGCTCTTCAAGTTTGTTGTTTGGCCTCTTGTCAATAGGCGCTTGTGCTCATTTTGTGCAGGAGGATTTGTGCAGGAGAAAATGTTGGCGTTCATAACTGCCATTCAGTTGGGGAGTACCACGGTTTCTCTGTTTAGTTTTTGATTTTACAAAGAACCTAAGTTTAACACATGGACTTTTCCTTTCTACCCACAGCCATTTCTATAGCTTCATTGTAAGCTATGCATGTATTAAAAGCATTTGAAATTGTATTTGGGCTGTGAAAATATCTGAGGTACTGGGCCACTACCCTGTTGTCTTATGTTGTAATTTATAAGAATGCACAGACATAAATGACAGTAAACAACCATTTCAGGCTACAGAGCTTGAGAGTGCAGACAGATGAATCAATCTCTGGGGATCCAGTTCAGCATGAAGAACTTGGTAACTCACGAAAACCCTGTGGAGAAGGTTGAATGGCTCTTCGTTTGTCTAGTTACTATAGAATGAATTGGTAGCCTAGTGTTTATAATAAGCAGAAGTCTGCAGACCTAGGAAGAAGAGGGAAAGATAAAATTGATTTAGAGGTAACTTGTATTTGAGAAAAAATAATTTGCCCCACATCCTAATACTAAGCTTATTTATGCTTATGTCACTATATAATATTGAGAAACGTGGAAACGTTTTGTAAAACTGGGACAAAAAAGTTGGGGACCAAAATGTTGCTTAAAAACTTGAAATGTTCTCTCCTTAGGTTGTAGTTATTCTATAGCGTTAACACTATTTTGGTAACTTGGATGTCATTTAAGTGGTGGGAAATTTCAAATTTTCCCTTCCAAAAATAGAGACAAAAATGTTTCTAACTATCTTATAATAACAATGAGAACTGGAGTGCTTTGATAAATCTTTTCCTACCTGAATGGAATTTTCTCATGTTGAAACTGACACTAATTGCTGTGGGAAGCAGATGGCATTGTGCTACTTCAAATTACTGTCTGCCCGCAGCTTCCAGCAGTCATGCAGCTGCATTCTTATAATTTCTCCACTTTCACACTTCTTCCTGAATAGCTGTTCTGCAAACAGACCCATCACAGAATAGATACTCTTTTTTGTTGTCGTTCAGGCAACTCTCCTGCCTCAACCTCCAGAGTAACTGGGATTACGGATGCCTGCCACCACACCTGGCTAATTTTTTTTTTTTTTTTTTTAACAGTTTTGCTCTTGTCGTCCAGGCTGGAGTGCAATGGCACAATCTCGGCTCACTGCAACCTCCGCCTCCCAGGTTCAAGCGATTCTCCTGCCTCAGTCTCCCTAGTAGCTGGGATTACAGGCGGATGCCATGATGCCCAGCTAATTTTTGTATTTTTAGTAGAGATGGGGTTTCACCATGTTGGTCAAGGCTGGTTTTGAACTCCTGACCTCAGGTGATCCGCCCACCTCGGCCTCCCAAAATGCTGGGAATACAGGTGTGAGCCACCGCACCCGGTCTAATTTTTGTATTTTTGTAGAGATGGGGTTTTGCCGTGTTGGCCAGGCAGGTCTCGAACTCCTGACCTCAAGTGATCTGCCCGCCTTGGCCTCCCAAAGTGCTGGAATTACAGGTGTGAGCTACCACACCTGGCCGACATTCCTATGAAACTGATGAGAGGGCAGTAACCTTTCCTCTTTCCAGTCATGTTATGTTAGGCTTCACTATTGGAGTCATCTAGATCATACAAGAGGGGGGACTTAAGCTATTTTCATGTGTCATGCCTTTCTCTAAAAAGAAATGATGCAAGGAAAAAAAAAAAACTTCTCGCTTGTCTGATCAGACTTTTCATCTTCTTGATGACCTTCCTAGATTTATTAAAAATTACCAACTTGAGAATCAAGTTTGTGAAACTGCATACTTTGGGAGATAACCTTCTGGATTCCAGGATGGAAATCAGAGAAAAGTATTATTATGCAGTTTATGATATGGTGGTTCGAGGAAATTGCTTCTGCTATGGTCATGCCAGCGAATGTGCCCCTGTGGATGGATTCAATGAAGAAGTGGAAGGAATGGTAAGTAAGCCCTCTGTGCACCTTTCTCCTTTATGTGGCTGGTAATAAAATGCAAAGTGAAGCTAGTCTTACCTTAAGCCTTTTACATTTTCTGGGGGTTTTAGTTTTACAGAGTTACATTTAGCCCTTTGCACCACACAGGTAGCTGATTGTTGATTTTCTCTTTGAAGAGTTTCTTGGACACGGAGAATGTACAGACTACTCATTTCATAGACGATGAATTTTTGGAATTTGTTGCTTCAGGCTATTGCTGAAGTAGATATTTTAGTCAACAAGGATTAAAAAGTTGTCTAAATAACAATTGAGTCTGCCTTTACATAGGGAAGATTAAAAACCGCAGTTATGCTAGAAGGCATAAATTGATCTCAACTCAAAGAAATGGATTTTTTTTTTCTTTCTTGAGACAGAGTCTTGCTGTGTTGCCCAGACTGGAGTGCAGTGGTGCAATTTCAGCTCACTGCACCATCCGCATCCTGGGTTCAAACAATTCTTGTGCCTCAGCCTCCCAAATACCTGGGATTACAGGCCCACACCACCATGTCTGGCTAATTTTTGTGTTTTTAGTAGAGATGCGGTTTCACCATGTTGGCTAGGCTGATCTCAAACTCCTGACCTCAAGTGATCCACACACCTCAGCCTCCCAAGTAGCTGGGATTACAGGCATGCGCCACCGTATCTGGCTAATTTTGTATTTTTAGTAGAGACAGGGCTTCTCCATATTGGTCAGGCTGATCTCAAACTCCTGACCTCAAGTGATCCACACGCATCTGCCTCCCAAAGTGCTGGAATTATAGGCGTGAGCCAATGCGCCCTGCCCACGGCTGGAAAATTTTAACCCACACCTGCGGGATATCATTTTAGGGATCAAATGGAGTTGGTTTCTTTCTATCTTTTCCTCCTAATTCCATTCTTTTCCCACTTTTATGCCACGTTTGCAACTTATGTACATTTTGAAATTTGGGATTTGGGTGATTTGCCAAATGGATAGATGTGTTTAAAGTATTCTGTTAGTATCTAGGAGAATTCTTACAGACCTAGAGGATTTTAAGGCCAGATAGGACTTATGAGATCACCTAGACCAACTATTGGTGATAGAGCCCAAGGATTAAGTAATTTACTAGAGAGCCCTAAGTAAATGAGCAGCAGGTGGAAGCTCAAGCCTCTCCTCACTCAGCCCCAGGGTTCCTTCCCCTAAGCTGTGGCCTCCCCTCATGAAGGCTGTGCTTATGTGCTGTTGCCTTTTCAAAGATTGTTAGTCCTTAGAAGGTACAGGATTGAGTGTATTCAGCCCTTTAAAAACTTCTGCCTTCCCTTTACTCCAGTTAGAACTTTTGTTGCACAACAGAAGTTGAATTTTTGACGGAGCCTGAAGGGGAGGGAGGTATTTCTCTAATCTTATTGGTCCATCTTTCAGAGAATGCTAGGTAGATTATGTTCCCTTTACAGCATAACAAATCAGCTGTGTGGCTAATGTCCTGTTACTATCATGGGTCTCACAGCATGTGCTGTTGATTCAGGCCCGGTAGGGTCTTATGGTTTGTGCTTTGGAACTGGTTTTCAGTTTATGTAAAACCACCTGGTAATAACAGGACTTTAGTCTTCTGCTAACTGCATTCCCACCAAGGTGGGTCCAGGAGGGACCTGTCTGTCCTGTTCCTGAATTCCATTCTGTAGAAACTCTTGTTAAGGTGAGATGCCCATATACATGCATATTTAGTGGACCAAAAGGCCGTAATTCATTTATCATTTATATGCCTCAAGGGTCGTAAGTGTGCCTTACAGTGACACAAGGCAAAATCATACATCATGGGCCTTTCATCAGGCAAATTAATATATTTCTTTTTTGAGATCTTATATTTCCTTACATAAAAGGAAAACATAAATGTAAATGTGATAAATGATTAATTTTTAAAATTTTACTGTCATTGAAAGAAAAATTTAAGTGCTATGCCTGAAGTAAAAAAAACTAAAATAAGCTAGCTAACAAAAACCTTTTTAAAAAAATGGTGATTTGGCTAAGTGGTAAATCGTGCAGTAATATAAATTGGTTTCCAGGTGGTATGTATGCATTTAGTTCTACATTATAACTTTTGTAGATTTCTATTACTATAGGTTTTCTTTAAAAAATCTTAAGTAACTAGTTTTTTTTTTTTAATTTTAAGTAATTTTCTTCATCTGGGTTCTTTTCATAGATACTCAGTAAAATATTTCTTGTGCATCCACTATGTAATAGGAACATTCTAGAGATGAGGCATGTAGCCATCAACAAGACAGACAACTCACTGCAGGCAGGGAGAAAATAAAAACAACCAAACAACCCTTTTCTGTGGTGAGCTAGAGATGAGTATGAAAAAGGGTTTTAAACTTTCAATTGATTATGGAGAAATGTGGCTATTCATACATCTCTTCCTTTGTTCTCTCCTGTTTTTATAACTTTCAAGGTTCACGGACACTGCATGTGCAGGCATAACACCAAGGGCTTAAACTGTGAACTCTGCATGGATTTCTACCATGATTTACCTTGGAGACCTGCTGAAGGCCGAAACAGCAATGCCTGTAAAAGTAAGTCTGTGTTGAAGGGACATTTTAAATCCATTCAGGCTCTAGTATCCATTTCCTAATTAGAGGTACTGTAACCGTGTACTGTACTGTTTTGCAGAGGGAAGAAAAGTTACTGTCTTTTTTCCAGCTTCACCCTGATACTCCTAGACAACCAACAATATGCATTCAGTTAATTAATATTCACGGAACAGCCCCTGTGTGTTTGACACTGAGCTGAGTAGTTTGGCAGCTACAGTAGAAAACTAAGGTGCTGTCCTTGACATTGTATCTGTTTCGTTTTTTGGGGTTTTTTTGTCGCCTAGGCTGTAGTGCAGTGGCACAGGCGGCTCACTGCAACCTCTGCCTCCCAGGTTCAAGCGATTCTCCTGGAGTAGCTGAGATTACAGGCGTGTGCCACCATGCCCTGCTAATTTTTTTTGTGATTTTAGTAGAGGAGAGGTTTCATCATGTTAGTCAGGCTGGTCTTGAACTCCTGACCTCAAGTGATCCACCCACCTCGGCCTCCCAAAGTGCTGGGAGTTTACAGATGTGAGCCACCGCGCCAGGGCTGTTTTTAAGGCAAGATGACCGTGAGAGAAAAATGAGAGAACTATATGGCAGGGTAGCTGATGAAGGTCTAAGAGATATGGAGTAGCATTTTTGGCCTTGTTTCTGTGCCAGTCCAGCTGCGGCCTCTGGCATACCTCCCTCCATCCATCTCAGGGTTTTCTCTGGGTGGAGATGTAGCCGGCAACACCACTGCCCCTCCCCACTCCACACACAGTGATTCTGATGCATGTCCTCCCCTTGAAGAGCAGCTCCGCCTCTGCCCCCACTGAGAAGGACTATTATAGAAGTTCAGCAGCCAGTGAGAGCTGGAGTGGTCAAGGCTTGCTTTGTAGGTAAAAACCAGATGGCCCTTGATGGATACTTAACATGGAGAAGGAAGGGAGGGAGGGAGGAAGGGAAGGGGAGGAAAGGAAGGAAGGAGAGAGAGGAAAGGAAGGAAGGAGGGAGAGGAAAGGAAGGAAGGAAGGAGAGGAAAGGAAGGAAGGAGGGAGAAGAAAGGAAGGAAGGGAGAGGAAAGGAAGGAAGGAAGGAGAGGAAAGGAAGGAAGGAGGGAGAGGAAAGGAAGGAGGGAGAGGAAAGGAAGAAAGAGAGAGGAAAGGAAGGAAGGAGGGAGACGAAAGGAAGGAAGGAGAGGAAAGGAAGGGAGAGGAAAGGAAGGAAGGAAGGAGAGGAAAGGAAGGAAGGAGGGAGAGGAAAGGAAGAAAGGAGAGAGAGGAAAGAAAAGGAAAAGAGAGGAAGGAAGGTGGGAGGGAGTTCAGGTAAGAACAACAACGTGAAGCACAAGGCCGCAAGGATGTTCTTGAAACCATCACAGAGTCCATGCTGGGAAGGATTACTCCAAGGTTCACTTCAACCAGTGTATTGAGAGCAGTACTCTGCTGGGCACCAAGGATGTGAGTAGATAAGACACAGTCCCTCTTCTGCAGGCTGTTGTGTTGCAGGGGGAGATAGGCAAGGTGGGAGGCTGGAGTGCAGAGCCCCAGGAGGGCCAGGCTGAGTCAAGCTCCCCTGTGCAAAGACAAGAATGGGATTGTTAAGCCCGAGAGCGAGATGATTAAAGCTGGGTGGCACCAAGATGACCACCGAATGGGCTCACAGAGGGAAGCGCTGCGCCCAAGGAGGTCAGCTAGCTGGCTGTTAAACAGACCTGCCTTACTTACTATGGCCTGGCCTGGTGTGGTGGGAATATGGGAATACGGAGGAGGGAATCCATCCTTCAGGCCTCACGGTCCTTGAAGCAGGGAGCCCGTGGACAGGCTTTCCTAGCAGCACATCATCTGGAAGGTCTCTCGCTACAGTGTTCTTCCACCCAGTCCCACCTTGAGTGGACCAGAAAGCGCCCTCAGTGGGATGGCAGCCATCCTCTGTCATACACTTCCAAAGGGACTTTCCCTTAGAGTTTTCCATTTTTCATAGCCCATTCTCTTCCACAGAGGTCAGATAACTGTTTATTTTATAAAGTTCACATTTTTGAGGTTTCTCATCTACTTTAGGGTTTAAACAGTGTCATCGGTGGATGCGTCCTTTTTCCCCAGGAGTCCTGCTTGTTGACTGCCATTTTGTCTGAACTTAGTCCCTGGTTTCCTAAAGGATCTTCCTTCCTGCCACCCCCACCCTCCATTGGTCCATAGATTTAAAAAGCTTTTCTTGACGTTGCTCTTGTCACGCAGAATGTAACTGCAATGAACATTCCATCTCATGTCACTTTGACATGGCTGTTTACCTGGCCACGGGGAACGTCAGCGGAGGCGTGTGTGATGACTGTCAGCACAACACCATGGGGCGCAACTGTGAGCAGTGCAAGCCGTTTTACTACCAGCACCCAGAGAGGGACATCCGAGATCCTAATTTCTGTGAACGTATGTTGGGAAATGTCACTCACTGTGTGGGACCTACTTCAGATTGCCTTCCAAATTGAATAGTCTGTAGTCTCAGAGTTCATAGTATGAGCAGTAAAGCCAGCATTGTTATTGTAATTGCAGTTGAAGATGCTGGGAGTGGAATTTACTTGGTAGTTGTGCTGCTTTTAGTCGACTTTTGTGAGATTTAGAGGGAGGAAGGGAATATATGTATTTATACAAAGATACATTGAATTTCCTCCTGATTTTAACCTGGTGCTTTGCATTCTTCTCAGGATGTACGTGTGACCCAGCTGGCTCTCAAAATGAGGGAATTTGTGACAGCTATACTGATTTTTCTACTGGTCTCATTGCTGGCCAGTGTCGGTGTAAATTAAATGTGGAAGGAGAACATTGTGATGTTTGCAAAGAAGGCTTCTATGATTTAAGCAGTGAAGATCCATTTGGTTGTAAATGTAGGTCTGTTTGCTAAAAAGTTTGGGAGTTTTCTTGTGTTTGAAATTCCCATTTTACTTTGTAATTCCAAAGCCAGACTATTATTTGAAACTCACGTGGTCTGTGTTTCTCCACTTCATTTTGTTTTAATACAGCTTGTGCTTGCAATCCTCTGGGAACAATTCCTGGAGGGAATCCTTGTGATTCCGAGACAGGTCACTGCTACTGCAAGCGTCTGGTGACAGGACAGCATTGTGACCAGTGCCTGGTAAGTAAATCCTCATTACGTGGGATGGGTGGTTTGTGAGGATGACATGTTTTAATAGAGAAGGCTTTTCGCCATTGTAGAGTCTATGATCACCCTCACGTGTACGTGTTAAAAGACATGAGTAGACAATGCACACAATAGGAATTACTAATGGATAATTTCACAAGATGTTCACCATCCCTGTTAGAAGTGTAAAGTAAAGCCACAATAAAATACCATTTTTATAGACACAATTAACACAAGTTTTTAAAAATGGGAATGTTTACTATTAGGATATCATGAGGTATTGCTACTTCTTGGCTGCTGATGGGCATCCATATTGGTTTGTACTTTTGTGAAAAGCATTTTGGAAATACATATCAGTAGCTTGTAGAAATGGGCATACCCTTTGACCCAGTAACCCCACTTCTGGGAATCTATTCTAATGAAATAATCAGAAAATTGGACAAAGATTTATTCACCAGAAGACTCATTGCATCTTTTATTAATCATAGCAGAAGACTTGGAAACAACAGTGGAAAAATAGTTAAGTGTGGGGACTTCTATACAATGTAATATTTGGTTGCCACTGAAAATGACAATAACATCAGGAAATGCTCATGCTGCTTGCTATATTTAAAAAAAAAACACACAGGATGTGAATAGTATCTTGATTATGTAGGAAATAAAATTCATCAAGGAAAACAAAATCTGGAAGGAAATACACCAAAAAGTTCACTGTAATAATTCCAAGTAGGATAATTATGAGATAAGTTTTTAAAAATCTGTATTTTTAATAACATTGTTATACTTTCTAATTTAGGGAGGATTCACTACCCCCAAATTATTACCATTAAATATGTATATTTATATATAATCTTAATACATTCTTAAAGGAGATTTCTGGAAGTGTAAATTGATGAGCCTGGTCAGGTGTGATGCCTCATACTTGTAAGCTCAGTGCTTTGGGTGGCCGAGGCAGGAGGAATGCTTGAGGTCATGAGTTTGAGGCCAGCAAGACCCCATCTCTAAAATTTTTTAAAATCATAAATAAAATAGGCTGGGCACAGTGGCTCACACCTGTAATCCCAGCACTTTGGGAGGCTGAGGCAGGTGGATCACTTGTCAGGAGTTCAGGACTAGCCTGGCCAACATGATGAAACCCCATCTCTACTAAAAATAATAGAAAAATTAGCTGGGTGTGGTGGCACATGCCTGTAATCCCAGCTACTCGGGAGGCTAAGGCAGGAAAATTGCTTGAAACCAGGAGGTGGAGGTTGTAGTGAGCTGGGATCGCACCACTGCACTCCAGCCTGGGCAACAGAGCAAGACTTCATCTCAAAAAAATAAATAAAATAAATTGGTGAACCTGTTTTTATATACTCATTTTTGAAGTGCACAGAGCTCCTCTTCCCTACTGTTCCATTTCTCTTTATTTCCATCTCTGGTGCTCTAAAGATTTGATTTCCTCGTGGCTCAGTGGTGAGAATAGTCGTAGCTGTATGCTACATTTCCACATAAATTCTTGGAGGGCTTTCTGTATGGGATTTACGACAGACTGAACTGAGGGCAGATTTAAAGGCCTGCCAAATACTTGCCATAATTCTCTTACAGCTAGAGTAATTATAATGAGGAAAATTGGTATCTTTACTGCTTGCTCTTCTTAGTTGTTGGATGGAGGTTATCTATAGGGCAGAGCAGCTAGTCTTTGACCTGGCATGATCCTGTGATTGTGAATGGCTCTCTTACACCAGTGCCTGCAGCTCAGGTTTCTTGATTTCAGAATACTCCTTCCTTTTGTTGGCTTTCTGCTTTAATGATGAAAATGAGCATTTGGCGGAACAGCTGAAACAAGCTTTAACTTGCTTGTTGCTGAGTCTGTTGCATAATTACAGAAACCTACCGTTACATGTTTCACGTTTTGTTCCGCAGCCAGAGCACTGGGGCTTAAGCAATGATTTGGATGGATGTCGACCATGTGACTGTGACCTTGGGGGAGCCTTAAACAACAGGTAAGTGGAGCTCCACCTATGCTCTTGTCAGTCTTCCAGGAAAGTCATGACTTCTAGGAATGGGTGACATTCAGTTGTTTCTCAAAAAGACATGCAAAATATTTTTTATATGTCTTGATAAATGTGTGTAGGTACCTCTATGGACTAGATTCCCAGTGATGGAACTGCTAAGTCAAAGTACATATGTATTTTTAATTTTAATAGAGAATGTTAGGTTGTTCCAGACATATTGAACTAGTTTATTTTCCTATCAGTTACAAAAGTACCTTTTCCCCCATCCCCAGCAACAGTTGGTATCATCAACCATTTTATTTTTCAACAATCTAAGCACATGGAAAATGGACTCCTGTTTTGATTTGTGTAGAGAATCTTTTCATTTTCTTTTTTTCTTTTTTTTTTTTGCGACTTCCAAGTCCATTAATGAAAATCACATGAGACAATGTTGAGCTACTTAAATATGCTAGTATTCCTTGAATAAATGAAGCATAAAGCTCCACCAGAAGCTATCAGAACACACATTTGGCAAGATGTTAAATCTGTGGGAGTTAAACCACCTTCGAGTCAAAGAGAATGTTGGTCTCTGTTCCTGGCTCAGAGTCAGAACATCTGGAACAGATAGTGTAAGTGACTGCTGAGAGAATAGACAGATGTTTCCCTGTGGCCTTGAGTCTTCCCAGAGAGAACACTCTGAATTCATTGAGCAAGCTTCATGTACTCAAAAATGGACTTTCTTTCCCAATTATTTCCCAACACCATAGTAGTCTGCTGGGAAGGAATGAGATATTCAGCAGCAAGAACATGTTGTGTTTGTCCTCTTTATTTGGGTTTGTTCTGTTCGAGGTCGTGCCATAGACCCAGTACAGCATGTAGCCTCTGAAATCCGGTGTGAATATCTGTTCTTAGAAAACCTCCAGAGAGGAGGAAGCTAGGATAATTCCATAAAATCAGGGAAGAAAGACAGAATGCTGTCTGCTTGTGGAATCACTTTTCTGACTTTTCCTTTGTGACTCCCAGAACACATGTTGAATCCTTTAGTAAATGACTCCTCAATTCAAAGCTGTCATCACTCCTAAAGTCCTTCTTGATGAGATAAAAGTGGCATATGCAATTCCCCAAATTATGTCATAAACTCAGGAATGTCCTATGATTCTTAACCCTAAGTAAGTTTTGTTCCTACACTCCCTTCCTCTTTTTCTCTATTCCACACACACTTCCTGTCTGTCTCCACCCATGCACAGGCCCTAGCCTGCCCTCTAATCTCTTCTGCAAAAATTTATAAAAACCAGAATGTATTCACCAAGAGAGTTTGGGAAGCAAAATTGTCTAGTAAAGATTTTTAAAGCAGGTAATCATCTGATCTTTCTAGCATGATTGATGGGATGCCCTATCTTTGAGAATCATTGGTGGAGGGGAAAAAAAGAACATTTAAAGATGCCTTGTAGTCTGGTGACTCTAGAGTGTTTTATGGTGAGCCTTTTCAAAGTTGTTGTCCCTCAAGAGGAATTTCCCCAGGAGCCCCTTAGGCAGGGTCAACTGAAGCACTGATTCTACCGGGAGATGTGCACAGATGCCGCTTGGGAAATGTTTACTGGATGATTGGTTTGTTGCAATCACTCATCAAAACCTTTTACCTGATATTTCTTTTACGTAGTAAAAGAAATACGTTGTAGGTACTGAATAAATGCTGATTGAGTAGAATTTAAAAATAAAACATTTCTAAGATGTTAAAAACTAGATATGTACTCCTTAGAGAGGCAGTCTCTAAATGTGATCCCAGACACTCCTTAGTTACTTTGTTGAGGGACAGAATTAACCATAAAAATCACTGGAAGTGGTAAAAGCTTTAAGATGTTTTGTATAGTGAGCTAAATGGATTTTTGGTAGTACAACAAAAGTTTAATAATCCATGTCTATTATATTGACAACTAACCTGAACTTTGGAATAATTAAAGAAGTGGCCAGGCGCATTGGCTCATGCCTGTCTGTAATCCTAGCACTTTGGGAGGCCGGCGCGCCAGATCACCTGAGGTCAGCAGTTCAAGACCAACCAGGCCAACATGGTGAAACCCTGTCTCTACTAAAAATACAAAAATTAGCCAGGCGTGGTGGCACCTGCCTGTAATCTCAGCTACTTGGGAGGCTGAGGCAGGGAGAATCGCTTGAACCTAGAAAACAGAGGTTGCAGTGAACCAAGATCACGCCATTGCACTCCAGCCTAGGCAACAGAGCAAGATTCTGTCTCAAAAAAAAAAAAAAAAAAGACCTAATTAATTTAAATAATCTAACTGAAGCCAAGTTAATGAAGTTTTGCCTAGTAGATTACCTGTTTTAATGAAAAAGAATTGGCATTGGTTGCTAGGTAAATGCTACTTATAAATGTTTAATAACATTGAAAAATATAAACATTTTTACAGCATCCTTCAAGATTATTTTAACAATGAAATGTAGAGTTTTCATATCTGGCTTGAAGCCCACCCCCCCTTTTTTTTTTTTTTGAGACAGAGTCTCGCTTTGTCACCTAGACTGGAGTGCAGTGGCATTGATCTTGGCTCACTGCAACCTCCGCCTCCTGGGTTCAAGCGATTCTCCCACCTCAGCCTCCTGAGTAGTTGGGACTACAGGCACCAGCTACCACACTCAGCTAATTTTTGTATTTTTAGTAGAGACGGGGTTTCACCATGTTGGTCAGGCTGGTCTTGAACTTCTGACCCTCAAGTGATCTATCTGCCTCAGTCTCCCAATGTGCTGGGATTATAGGCATGAGCCACCATGCCTGGCCCCACCTCTTTTTTGAACTCACCATGGTGAAGCCCCGAACCCTCCCTTGATGCATTGCTTCTGCATCTCTTTTAGCATTTATTTTGCTCTTATAGTTGTGTTAAAAAGGTCAGAGATTATGTCATCTTTGTTTTTGCATCTCCCTTGGCACCCAGCACGGTGGACCTGGCAGGTACTCAGTAAATGAGGGACTAAAATTTTTTGTACTTCGAATCCAGAACGGAAGTTAGTAGATATTTTTATCATTGTATTGAATGACTATGGTGTAGCTAACCCTTTGTTAATTATAATCATGTACTGCATAATAACATTTCGGTCAAGGATGGACCACACATACAACGGTGGTCCCATAAGATACTGTATTTTTACTGTAGCTTTTCTACATTTTGATATGGTTGAATACACAAGTTCTTGTCATTGTGTTAGAATTGCCTATGGTATTCAATACAGTAATATGCTGTACAGGTTTGTAGCTTAGGAGCAATAGGCTATACTATACAGCCTGGGTGTGTAGTAAGCTATACCATCTAGGTTTGTGTAAGTACACTATGATGGTCACACAGCAACAAAATTGGCTAACAACACATTTCTCAGAACATATCCCAGGCATTAAGTGACACATGACTATACTGTGATAGAACAGGATTATAGGACGTAGGTCTTACCGAAAAGAAAGTGTCCTAGTTGGGGGTGGGGAGGAATGCCACCCTGAGAAAATGAATGGTGCTGACGGAACACTGTGGTTGGTTATTATGAATGACGTTTTTTATGCTTTAATATTTTTCTGCCTAATTCCTTAGTAATAGGGAAATGTTAAAATTCCATTTTCTTTATTCACCACCATTTAAATGAAATGGAATTTTTAAATGTTGCCAATTTCTATATTTATGATTTTGTTTGTTTGTTTGTTTGTTTTGTTTTTTTTTTGTTGAGACGGAGTCTCGCTCTGTCGCCCAGGCTGGAGTGCAGTGACGCGATCTTGGCTCACTGCAAGCTCCGCATCCCAGGTTCATGCCATTCTCCCGCCTCAGCCTCCCAAGTAGCTGGGACTACAGGCACCTGCCACCATGCCCAGCTAATTTTTTGTATTTTTAGTGGAGATGGGGTTTCACCGTGTTAGCCAGGATGGTCTCAATCTCCTGACCTCGTGATCCACCCGCCTCGGACTCCCAAAGTGCTGGGATTACAGGCGTGAGCCACCACACTCAGCCATAAATGTATTTTTTTAAGAAATAATCTTGGCCTTCACCCACTGAGAAAACATAGAGCCTGTATTAGTTTTCTATTGCTGCCATAACAAATTACCACAATTTGGTTGTTTAAAACAATATAAGTTTATTATTTTCCAGTTCTATATGTCAAATACAGTCTCAGTGGACCAAAATCACAATGTTGGTAGGGCTGCATTGTTTTCTAAGGCTCTAAAGGAGAATGTGTTTCCAGCTAATTTGGGTTGTTGGCAGGATTCTGCTCCTTGCAGTCGTAGGCTGAGGTTCCCCTTCTTTTGCTGGCTGTCATCTAAGGGCTATTCTTGTCCTCTAGAGCTGTGCACATTCCTTGACTCATGGTCCCCTCTCTCCATCTTCAAAGCCAACACTGGGTCAAATCCTTCTCATGTCACAGCTCTCTGACCTACTTACTTCCCTGCCTGCCTCTCCCACTTTTAAGAATTTATGTGATTAGATTGGACCCACCCAGATAATCCAATAATCGCTCCATCTTGATGTCCTTACCCTTAATCACATCTGCAAAGTCCCTTTTGCCATATGAGGTAACATCCCACAGATAACAGGGATGAGGATGTGGACATCTTTGGGGGCCATTATTCTGCCTCACACAGGCCTTATTTATTTTATGTCCTTATTCTCCCTTACTGATTTAATGAAATTGAATCTCTAGTTTACAGAGAAATTTGTAGAGAATACATAAGAATCTAAGATGTACCATTTCTATCAGATCTGATTTTTACTTGAACACAGGAGAGAGTAATTACATGTAATAAATCATTGGTATCACTGTGAAGAAGCCAGGATTTGTGCTTGAGTTTTGAAAGCTGAGATTTGAAAGGTGCGATTGGTGAGCAGGGGAGGGCCTCCGAGCTGGGAGGGAAAAGATGGGTAAAGGCACAGAGATGGGAATGACTGTAGCAAGGTCGAGATCTGGTCTGATCTTGACCATCTCTGCTCACATTCCCCCATCACCCTCTTTGCTCCTGTTATTCCTGTCCTCTCTCTGCCTGTCAAGTCCTCTCCAGGCTTTAAGGACACCTCTTTCATGACGCCTCCCTCAGTCTTCTCAATCAGATGAATCATATCTTCTTCTCCCTTAGTGCTTTGCTTGTAACTCTATCAATGCATAGGTTCTTACTGCATTTTGATTTGTTGCATTGGTTAATTTCTTTATTGTTTATCCCCAATTAGACTGTAAGTTCTTTAAGACAGGGACTATTTTTTTTTTCTATTTCTCTTTCTGTATATCATTTAGCCAGAAATAATAGACTTAGTGAGGAAGTAAGGATTCATTCAGAACAAAGTTCACAATGGACTAAAATGTGAGAATACCTGCACTGGGAAGCAAGGCTGCTAGGGCCAATATTTGATCAGTAAATATTTGCTGAAGAGTATGAGGAGTGTGGCTCATTGGAAAGCAAAGAGTCGGCACCAGAAAGAGAAGCCGTTTTCAGAGGATGGGTAATGGAGGCTGCAGAAAGCCAGGCAGAGGCATCATGGCTTGATATCATAAGAAACAATTGTGGGTTTTCGTGAAACAATGAAAGCAGCGCTGTAGGAAGATCAGTTGGCCCGTGGTAGACAGGATGGACTAGGCAGAAGAGGAAGAAGAGTTTGAGAGGTCAGTTTAGGAGATTGTTAGAGTAACAGGTATGGGGTGATGCCATCCTGGACTGACGCCATCCTGGACTGACGCAGTGGCAGTGACAATGAGAGGAAGCTGCTAAGTTGAGAAACATTTTGAAGTAAAAGCTGAGTATTGGGATAAAGGAAAGAGAAGGTGATGTCTCACCTATACCATGAGAAGAATTTTAAATCTACTGGCAGAAACAGCAGAGCTGAGGATAAGAAGTCAGTGTGGGTGGTGATGATCTGTTTGGGACAAGATGAATTAGAGATGACAGCTGGCCAGTCCATGGAAATGTCCCATTGATGGCTGGAAATAGAGAAGCAGAGCCCAGCCACCTGCTGGGTGCTGAGAGCTGTAGGGTGAGGGCCATCTGCATAGGAAAGCCACAAGAATGAGTTCACTGAAGGAGCCAGTGTTGAATCAGAGCCATGCCTATCTGTGATGACAATTCAAGCCTGTGGACACAGACTCGTGATTGGCAGGGCCGCTGTTAAGGGAATTCCTTTCACATGATCGGCTCTCATGGAGCCATTCCTTGTTTAGAATTGTGCTGCAGATAGAGGCAGCACCGGGAGCCTGCTGGCGCCTTTGTCCTCACCTTCATTTGCTCGTTCTCTAATGGTTGCATGTGAAGGTCTAGTTGTTTTCTTCTTTGGTGGTTCATGTTTTGGATATTTGTTGTCTCAGTAAACATCTGGGGAGGAAAGAATTTTCTTTTGTCCATATGATGTAATGTCTGATGCCTGAATTTCTGAAAATAGCTTTTGTTCATGGACTGTGCCAAACGAAGGCTAGGTCCTAATTGGAACAAGCTTTCCTCTCTTGGGAATTGGCTATGGGACGTTAAGAATTCCTATTCCTGGCTGGGCGCGGTGGCTTACACCTGTAATCCCAGCACTTTGGGAGACCGAAGTGGACGGATCACGAGGTCAGGAGATCGAGACCAGCCTGGCCAATATGGTGAAACCCTGTCTCTACTAAAAATACAAACATTAGCCAGGCATGGTGGCAGTCGCCTATAGTCCCAGCTACTCAGGAGGCTGAGGTGGGAGAATCGCTTGAACCCAAGAGGCGGAGGTTGCAGTGAACCGAGATCGTTCCACTGTACTCCAGCCTGGGCAACAGTGCGAGACTCCATCTCAAAAATAAAAAAATAATAATAATAAAAAGAATTCCTATTCCTGTAGGATAACAACATGATACACAGAAAGAGGACTTCAGCTATGCCGCGGCAGGGTTGTTTAGGATTTTATTTATTTATTTATTTATTTTGAGATGAAGTCTCACTCTGTCACCCAGGCTGGAGTGCAATGGCATGATCTCGGCTCACTGCAACTTCCACCTCCTGGGTTCAAGTGATTCTCCTGTCTCAGCCTCCCGAGTAGCTGAGATTACAGGTGTGTGCCCCTACACCTGGCTAATTTTTTGTATTTTCAGTAGAGACGGGGTTTCACCATGTTGGCCAGGCTGGTCTCAAACTCCTGCAAGTGATCCACCTGCCTTGGCCTCCCAAAGTATGGGATTACAGACGTGAGCCACTGTGCACCCGGCCTTGGGACATTTTTAATAAGCCTGTGAGTGCAAAGTGTTCCTGTGAGTTGCAACTTGCCTTAGGTACCTTGTTTAAAACTTTGGGATGAGAAAAAAAGAAAGAACAAACCTTGAGAATGAGTTGAAAGTAACAATTCCAAACCACAGCTCGTCTTTAAGTGAAGTAAAAATGGATACATGTAATTTGAGTTTTGTATTGTATACAAAATTATGATATAATAAAAGGGACATAAGCTGAGAACAGAAGTTTGACTCTTGTTGCCCAGGCTGGAGTGCAATGGTGTGATCTCAGCTCACCTCAACCTCTGCCTCCCGGGTTCAAGCGATTCTCCTGCCTCAGCCTCCCAAGTATCTGGGATTACACGCCTGTGCCATCACGCCCAGCTAATTTTGTATTTTTAGTAGAGATGGGGTTTCTCCATGTTGGTGAGGCTGGTTTCGAACTCCCGACCTCAGGTGATCCGCCCGTCTCGGCCTCCCAAAGTGCTGAGATTACAGGCGTGAGCCACCGTGCCCAGCCGCATTTCTTATATTTAGCATAGCATAGCCAATGGAAAGGGGGAAGAGAGACACAAGATGCAGAAGTAAAAATCACAGAATTTGGTTCCTGATGGAGTGTGAAGAAAGAATCTGGAGAAGAACTTCTAAATTTCTGACTTGGTTGACTCAGCAGGTGGTAGTGCCTTCACCCTGATAGAGACCATCCGAGGGATTGAGGGCTTCTGTTTTAGATCCGTTGGTTTGGGATGCTCTGGGACAGCCAAGCTGGAGATGTTCTTCAGGGAGCTGGATATTTGAGCCTAAATCTCAGGAAATAAGCAAAAGATGTAAGATGCCAAAGCAAGAAAGTTTGGGATGTCGAAAACCTTCATGTGATGCGGACGGCGTGTTAGTCAAGAGAGGGCAAGGGAGGTAAAACTGAGAAGACCAGGTTCTCAGCCACGCTTTTGGAGTTTGGGACTAATCCATAGGCACTGTTTTTTTCCACATATGTGTTTTCTGAAGAAAACAAGAACATGCTATGTATTTGGTCCTGTGTACTGAGTAATGGCAGCTGTAGAGCTGCTTCTGGCGGGTTGACTCGGGTGACCATGAACTCAGCTGATGTGGCTCCTCCTCCCTTCCAGTTGCTTTGCGGAGTCAGGCCAGTGCTCATGTCGGCCTCACATGATCGGACGTCAGTGCAACGAAGTGGAACCTGGTTACTACTTTGCCACCCTGGATCACTACCTCTATGAAGCGGAGGAAGCCAACTTGGGGCCTGTGAGTAGGGGAGTGTGTGGCAGGTCGGTAAAGCAGTGTTTTGGGGTGTAGTGGAACATACATGCTTTGTAAAGACCCCATTTCAGAAGCATTTGTATAGCTTTGTCAGTGAGCACAAAATAAGGATCAGGACCATGCCTTCCTGAGAACAGTCATATTTAAAGCTAAGTAATTCTATAACTCACAAATTGGCTTTGGAGCATTCACTGATAAGGCTTTTGGTTGGTTTAAGAAATTTGTCTTTACAAGAAACTTTTCTTCTCTCTACTTATGCTCCAAAGTTATCAACCTAGCTTGGTAAATATTGAGGCAAGGATATTGTTTCATCTATTCATCCCCAAATTTAGTGACTTTAAATGTATGCCTGGCTCTTGAGCTGGGGTGGCTGAAACAGCTGGAGGCTGGCTGGGCATTTCTCTCCACACGAACACGACCTTTCTTTTTTCTTTTTTTCGAGACTGAATTTCGCTCTTATTGCCCAGGCTGGAGTGCAATGGCACTATCTCGGCTCACCACAACCTCCGCCTGCTGGGTTGAAGCGATTCTCCTGCTTCAGCCTCCCAAGTAGCTCGATTATAGGCATGTGCCACCACGCCTGGCTAATTTTGTATTTTTAGTAGGGATGGGGTTTCGTCATGTTGGTCAGGCTGGTCTCGAACTCCCGACCTCAGGTGATCCGCCCGCCTTGGCCTCCCAAAGTGTTGGGATTACAGGCGTGAGCCACCACGCCTGGCGATAGTGAGATTTCTTAGATGGCTTCCAGCTTCCAAAAAGAGGAAACAAGCTGCCAGCTCTCTGAAAGCTTGGACTCAGAAGTCCTAGAAAGTTCCTCAGGTTCTGTTGGTCACAAGTCACAAGGATTCATGGAAAGGATAACATAGTTTGCACCTCTTGATGGGTAAGGCCACACACGGGTACATACAGATACATACAGGGAATGAAAGAGTTGATCCCAGCCATTTTTGGATATGACCAACCACAGGTATTAAAAAATAACCCTGTAAACAATTAATCAGAATTAACTCATCAGTTGTGAACATTCATTATATCAAGTTTCTTCACTTGAAAATGGAGCCTGAAACTAATGCCAGTATGAGAGACAGAAATCCACTAGATATTGGACTAACCTTGTGGAGAATCTGGGAAGCACCTTATGATTCCTAGACTTGCTTATAACGGCATGTGGGATGTTTTCTTTTTTCTTTTATGCGTACTCTCCTGGTCATATCAAATAAGGTATATCCCAAGCCTTTGAGTGCCATATCCAGTGTCCCAAGACTGCTCCAACCACAAAACTAAAAAGAAACCAGTTTCCTGTTTGGATATCAGAAACTTTTTACAATCTATTAGGGGAGATTTGACTATAAAAAATAGACATAAGGTAGCAACCCTTTTTGAATCTTTGGGTGACTTCGGATTACTTTGACTATTGAAAATTATTGAATTCCATTTCAAATAAAGAATAACCATTGTTCGCCATGTCCTCAGGGGATTAGCATAGTGGAGCGGCAATATATCCAGGACCGGATTCCCTCCTGGACTGGAGCCGGCTTCGTCCAAGTGCCTGAAGGGGCTTATTTGGAGTTTTTCATTGACAACATACCATATTCCATGGAGTACGACATCCTAATTCGCTACGAGCCACAGGTAAAGAAACCACTTAGTGGACTGGTGGAGGATGGAGGGGAGAATCAGTAGAAAAATAGTACTTCTAATGGGTATTATATATAGTTATGAAATATGGAGGTTGCATTAGAACAGATCAGATTCCGATAGTCTCACCTCCTCCATGGAAGTTAAAATAAATGTACCATTTTCTTTCTTTCTTTTTTTTTTTTTTTTTTTGAGTCTCGCTCTGTTGTCCAGGCTGGAGTGCAGTGGTGCAATCTCGGCTCACTGCAATCTCCGCCTCCCGGGTTCAAGCGATTCTCCTGCCTCAGCCTCCTGAGTAGCTGGGATTACAGGCATGCGCCACCATGCCCAGCTAATTTTTGTATTTTTAATAGAGACGGGGTTTCGCCATGTTGGCCAGGCTGATCTCGAACTCCTGACCTCAGGTGATTCGCCCGCCTCAGCCTCCCAAAGTGCTGGGATTACAGGCGTGAGCCACCGCACCCAGTCAAAACGTACCATTTTCTTGAATCCAGTTTCTCAAACGTAGTGATCTTTTGTGAGGCACTCAACCTTGCTGATGACTGAGGTGGTGATGAGGATGTATGAGATCCTCTCCTTCCCTCACAACCTGGCTGTGCAGTGACAGACTGAAGCCCCGAACTGTAACGAAAGACTGAAGGTGATGGTGTAACAGCAGACAGATGCATGATCCTAGAAGATGGGCATGCACCAGCCAGCCCGAGCCAGGGCTACCAAAACGTTTTCCTAGAGAATCAGAGCTAGGCCTTAAAGTGTGAATGGAATTGTGGAAAGTTGGCACAAAAGTAAGAAATAGTGTGAGTAGAAGAGAGGGTTTTGTTTTTATTGAGAATCATTCCACATAGCTTGATGAGAGATATGGTTGGAGATGCTGTTGGCAAAAAATACTAGGATTAGTAAAGGAATTTGGACTATAATATTCACAGGAAGCTATTGAAGCATTTCAAGCAGGGGATTGTCATTATCTGAGCTGCTTTAAAGTGGACTGAAAGGGACATTGGGAAGAGGCAGAAAACAGTTGAGAGGTGTTTCAGCATCCAGGGCAGAAGGGATTTGGGCTGGAACCAGGGGAGTAGCAGAGGTAGTAATAAAGAGAAAAGTGAAGAGCAACTGTTTGTTTTCCATTTCAACTTTGCAATTGATTGATTCAGAGAGGTCTTTTTATAAACAGGCAGTGGTGGGCTAACTATCTTTTCATTGTTTGTTTCTTATTCTAGCTACCCGACCACTGGGAAAAAGCTGTCATCACAGTGCAGCGACCTGGAAGGATTCCAACCAGCAGCCGATGTGGTAATACCATCCCCGATGATGACAACCAGGTGGTGTCATTATCACCAGGCTCAAGGTCAGTGTGACAGTGGTTTGGCAGCTCAACGGGCTTCATATGCAAATTAGTATTTTTCTAATATTTTGCGAGTTTTCAAGTCACCATTTCAGAGCCAGACGTTGACTGCTGACTTTTTTCCTTTGGAATTATCGATGCAGAGCTTTGTTTTTAATTTTTATTTTTTGGATGCATGAAGGTTGACTTTCGTTGTTGTCTTTCTTTTTTGTTTGGGGGCAGATATGTCGTCCTTCCTCGGCCGGTGTGCTTTGAGAAGGGAACAAACTACACGGTGAGGTTGGAGCTGCCTCAGTACACCTCCTCTGATAGCGACGTGGAGAGCCCCTACACGCTGATCGATTCTGTAAGTGCGAGATTGCTTCTGGCATATGCAGGAAAGCCTGGGCGGAAAGTGCCCAGCTGCTCCCAGGGTGTTTTGTTGAGGGGTAATGCTGAGGCCAGCGTAAGCAGAATCATTCTTTCTTGCCTCCACGGTTACTTTGCTTATACTCCACCCCACGGAAAGGATTTATTCCTTCTAAAAATATAAAATGTCTTTTAAAAAAACAGCATTTCACTAGGCGTAGTGACTCACACCTGTAATCCCAACACTTTGGGATGCTGAGGCAGGAGGATCATTTGAGGCCAGGAGTTCAAGACCAGCCTGGGCAACAAAGCAAGACCCCATCTCTAAAATAAAAATAAATAGCATTTAAAAGCCATCAAGCTGTGTAAAACATATCTAAAATTTCCTGCCAAGAGTATTTAGGAATAGGGAGGTTTATACTTTATTTAATGAGTCTAATGATTTCTGTTCAAGGGTCAAAGAAGCATTTGGGTTTTCTACACGTTTGCTTGCTTAAACCCATGCCATAGGGCACCACTGTAAGGATGTTTGGCCGTTCTCATTTCTTCACAGCTTGTTCTCATGCCATACTGTAAATCACTGGACATCTTCACCGTGGGAGGTTCAGGAGATGGGGTGGTCACCAACAGTGCCTGGGAAACCTTTCAGAGATACCGATGTCTAGAGAACAGCAGAAGCGTTGTGAAAACACCGATGACAGATGTTTGCAGAAACATCATCTTTAGCATTTCTGCCCTGTTACACCAGACAGGCCTGGGTAGGTATTGCTGGGCAGCTGCAGCAGCTGCTGTTTCTGGCTCTGAGTATATCTGGCACACGAAGTACAGTGGAGTGCCCACCCCCTAGCCCTGTGTTAGGCAGCACAAGGGAAATAGTGTCTCAGTTACAGTTTGTCTTTATCTTTTTAAGTAATATTTCAGTGAAAGAGCACCACTGAAGATGGAATTGATATTCAAGAAATATGCAAATAACAGGTGACCAGGGGAAAAGTCCATGAGGATAAAGCATTTCCATAAGCAGGGTAGGGAGACGGGAATGGAATCAGAGAAGCATCAAATACCTGAAATGTATGTTTTTCTCTTTGAAACGTCAGACCATCCTCTGAAGGTCACTGGGCTTTGGTCTAATGTCCTGTGATATTTGAGCTTTGAAGGCAAGGGGAGAAAACGTTAATGACCTCCTGCCTAGAAAAACTGTTTTGATCTGCCAACTCTGCCTCCCCTTTCTTCACTTCCGCTCATCATAGGGATGATACTGTTTTAAACCAGAACTCTGAATAATCCAAAGTAGTTAAAGGAGAAAGGATCAGGGAGAGCCCGATGATGTGCTGCTCCGTGTCATGGGTTCTGGCCTCTCTTTACCCACAGCTTGTGAATGCGACCCTCAGGGTTCGTTAAGTTCCGTGTGTGATCCCAACGGAGGCCAGTGCCAGTGCCGGCCCAACGTGGTTGGAAGAACCTGCAACAGATGTGCACCTGGAACTTTTGGCTTTGGCCCCGGTGGATGCAAACGTAGGTTCCTCAAAAGCATTGTTATGCATTCATTCAGATTAACTCAGCCATTGTGGCAGGGTTCCATTGCTGCAGAGCCAATGCTTCCCTCCTGAAGTTGATCACACCAACCCATGAGCATTCTGAATTGGGGACAGGGTGCTTATAAAAGGAGCATGTTTCCATTGAATGAGTTTCTCAAGGCAGTTCCTTGTTTGCCTGTTTCTTTAGCTTGTGAGTGCCATCTGCAAGGATCTGTCAATGCCTTCTGCAATCCCGTCACTGGCCAGTGCCACTGTTTCCAGGGAGTGTATGCTCGGCAGTGTGATCGGTGCTTACCTGGGCACTGGGGCTTTCCAAGTT
This sequence comes from Pan paniscus, assembly GCF_029289425.2. Taxonomy (NCBI): domain Eukaryota; kingdom Metazoa; phylum Chordata; class Mammalia; order Primates; family Hominidae; genus Pan; species Pan paniscus. The sequence goes on along the minus strand of NC_073255.2, from coordinate 144,805,504 downwards.
GCCAGCCCTGCCAGTGCAATGGCCACGCCGATGACTGCGACCCAGTGACTGGGGAGTGCTTGAACTGCCAGGACTACACCATGGGTCATAACTGTGAAAGGTATGCAGATGCTGAAAGTAAGGAGAATGCAGTGATCTCTGGCTGAGCAGACAGCATCTTAGACCAACCACAGAATTCATCTCCACCAGGCTTCAGCTCGCTCATTCATTTCTGACCACCTCATTATTTTCTAGGATCTTGTTTGTTTATCCAGTACATATTGAGTTTCCATCCTCTACGTGCCAGGCACCGTTCTGGTGCTGGAGATACCGCAGAGAACAAAACTGACATGAATCCGTCCTCTTGGCGAGTCACCCTAGAGCTTACCATAGGGCCATATAGAAATTCTGTCTGTCTCAGCAGATTCTGGCGGAGGATAAGAGTTGTGAAATGCTCCTGCCTAATTTAGGCGAAAGGAGAAACTAATCCAAATGGGATTAGTCATTTTAAATAGCTTTGTTTTTCAGAACGTTTTATGCAACTACAGTTTCCAGGAGACTCTATAAAACATGCCTAAGTAGATCTGTTCTCCAGTTAGCAAATGTCAGTTGAATAATCATTATGGATGTGCTAGATATAGAGTAAGAATAGGAGAGAGAATATACCTCCATAACATTAATAGGATAGCTCAATAGATAAAAAATACTCCATATGAAAAAGTTACCTGCTGACTTACACTGTTGATTACTAATTAAGAAATGCAGACAGTACTGTTAGAACTGGCTTTTTGGGGGTAATAGTCTCCACCTTTTCACTGTGATAATTTTTCTCTCTTCCAACATCCATTCGCCCTATCGAAGATATTTGTTTTTAAAAGTCACTTGTGAAACATTGCAGCAAGTGCTTCAGTCAGTGGTGAAGTTACTCATCAGGTGAAAGAGAAATTGTTAGTGAAAAACTGAGTATGTGATTAACTTTTGGCATGAAGATGTTCATGGAGGCAAACACGTGGCTCTCGGCTCAATGCTAGAACGGTGCTCAAGAATTTGGAGGTCCCACGGACTACCCTTTGAATAAAAATTATCCCTTCCAACCTTAAAATCGTGTTGTAGAAAGATAGCAAGGACACAGTTATACAACAGTGAAAGGAGGAAGTTAATATTTTGGGGTCATCTTTTTCTTTTCAGCCCTGTTTTCCATTATTGTTTTTTCAGAGAGAGATGGAGAATAAGTACGAGAGAAAGACATGAGAAAACAGAGAAAGACATGAGAAAAAGATTAACAGGGAGCAGAGAGAGGAGGGGGAACAGAAGCAAACAGCAAAGGGGGCTGCCACAATGCTGATTCAGAATCAGCACTCACACTGTGGAATGCATTTGAACGAACATCATGTCAGAATGGCATAGTTGATATCTGTGACCAGCTTTGGATTTTATTTGTAAAGGGTTTTGAGAATGAGAAAGGGTATGGGAGAAGGAAGATTTTTAACAATAGGTTTGGGTGGCAAACACTTGATTTTAAGTATTTGGAATTCTACTATCTAGTTTGAGCCAGTTTCTCATCATTCTTTTTTCTTATTCCAAGATAACCAGAGTTTCAGTCCTGTGAATTTACAAAAAAACTCTACACTTAGATTGTCCCCAAGGGGAGGCAAGAAATGAACACTCAGTTTCTATCATGATGTATTTGGATTGCCTCCAAAAGACTTGAGAAACGAATTGAATTGGAAATCCTTGGACCTCAGTTCCTGGCCCAATTCTGCTTCTAACTTGCTTTCTAACCTTGGGTGAGTTAGGATATCCAGCTTTTAGAAAATTTTTTTGAGACGGAGTTTCACTCTTGTTGCCCAGGCTGGAGTACAGTGGTGCAGTCTCAGCTCACTGCAACCTCTGACTCCCAGGTTCAAGCAGTTCTCCTGCCTCAGCCTCCCAAGTAGCTGGGATTACAGGCTTTTTGTTGTTGTTGTTGTTTGTTTGTTTTGAGATGGAGTCTCATTCTGTTGCTCAGGCTGGAGTGCAATGGTGCAATCTTGGCTCACTGCAACCTCTGCCTCCTGGGTTCAGGTGATTCTCCTGCCTCAGCCTCCCAAGTAGCTGGGATTACAGGCACAGGCCACCATGCCTGGCTAATCTTTTGTATTTTTAAGGGAGATGGGGTTTCACCATGTTGGCCAGGCTGGTCTCAAACTCCCAACCTCAGGTGATCCACCCGCCGCAGCCTCCCAAAATGCTGGGATTACAGGGGTGAGCCACCACACCTGGCCGGAATATCCAGCTTTTCATAAGTAGAATAACTAGGTTGGATGAGATTGTCTCCAAAGTTCCTTCAAGATGTTATGTTGTAGGACATAAAAAAGTAACGTAATTACCATTCACCTTGACAAGCAGGCTAACATAGTAAAAGAATGTATTGCTTTAAGGACCCCAAATTCAAATTCTGGCTCATTACTTAACTAGTTGTATAAACTTTGAGAATCCTTTGACCTCCCTGTATTTGTTATCTTTAAAGAGTGGGATTGACATGTTGGATATGGGAATTAATAAGTAACATGCCCCATCCCTGCCTGAGTTTGGAACCACCTGAGAGACAAACACAGGGGCTACACAGCTGGAGAGCACCCCTGTCACCCCCTCAGCTCCAGTACTGGGAAAAGCTGGGTTGTAGGACATGGCTTTAGACCTGTGGCCACCGTGGGCTTGCCAACACATCACCCCTCCCAGGCATAGGCAGAGGCTGACAGGTTTAGGCCCCCCCTAGGAGGACAGACTCTGTAATACAAGGAGGGAGCAGAACTGAATGGTCAGGACAGGCAGGCAGCTGATAGAACAATCAAGTGCACATGGGGAGAGGTGGCTCTTCCTCTGGGGAGCAGTGAGTGAGGGGCCAGATGAGGCCATGGGTGTCACTCGAACGCAGTGGTCCTGCAAGTAGGATCCCTAGATCAGCAGCATCAGTATTATCGGGGACCTACTGAATCAGAAACTCGGTGGGAGGAGCCCAGTCATCTGTTTCAGGTGATTGTGATTGAAGCTAAAGTTTGAGAACCACTGTTCCCATAGTAAATCTTCCACATGAAAACATAAAGAGAGGTGGGCAGATCACCTGAGGTCAGGACTTTGAGACCAGCTTGACCAACATGGTGAAACCCCATCTCTACTAAAAATATAAAAATTAGGCTGGGTATGGTGGCTCACACCTGTAATCCCAGCACTTTGGGAGACTGAGGTGGGTGGATCACCTGAGATCAGGAGTTCAAGACCAGCCTGGCCAACATGGTGAAACCCTGTCTCTACTAAAAATACAAAAATTAGCCGGGTGTGGTGGTGCATGCCTATAATCCCAGCTACCTGGGAGGCTGAGGCAGGACAATTGTTTGAACCAGGAGGTGGAGGTTGCAGCGTGCTGAGATCGTGCCACTGCACTCCAGCCTGGGCAACAGAGCGCGACTCCATCTCAAAAACAAACAAACAAAAAAACAGCCAGGTGTGGTGGTGTGTGCCTGTAGTCCCAGCTACTTGGGAGGCTGAGGCAGGAGAATCACTTGAACCCGAAAAACAGAGGTTACAGTGAGCTGAGATAGTGCCACTGCACTCCAGCCTGGGTGACAGACCAAGATTCTGTCTCAAACAAAACAGGAGTGGAGAAGAGTGTGCCCAAACAGAACAGTTTTCAAGACTTTCCTTGGAACAGGTTTCTTAGAACTGTGGGGTCATGGCCTGTTCTCTTCTGTGACTGATGCAGGTGCTTGGCTGGTTACTATGGCGACCCCATCATTGGGTCAGGAGATCACTGCCGCCCTTGCCCTTGCCCAGATGGTCCCGACAGTGGACGCCAGTTTGCCAGGAGCTGCTACCAAGATCCTGTTACTTTACAGCTTGCCTGTGTTTGTGATCCTGGATACATTGGTAAGTCGTGTGCATACTTTGGGAGGCAAAGAGAGAGAAAAAGATGTCTTTATGAGTTCATTGTTAATGAGAGAAAAAGATGTCTTTATGAGTTCATTGTTAATGAGAAAAAAAGATGCAAAGTGAACCAATTAAGTCTACTTTTATAATTTTTAATTAAAAATTAGAAAAGATGCTCTTTTCCTATTTGGCACATGGAGTAGAGTCAATTCATATTGAGTCTCTGATAAGAACGTTATAACACGAAGCAGGAAAGTAAGCTCGTGGAAATCTAGAAACCCTGTGGAACACTTTTCTGTTATTAAACATTGGAAAGATTAACTTAAATTTTACTCCTGCCTTTCTTTATCCAACTCCTAGCAAAAGTATCTCAAAGCTGTGAGGTTACCAAATAGTAGTCAGAAGAAAGAAAAGAATATCATCCAGGGAATCACAAGATGGCCGAATATATTCTTCACTGTTAATGATACTCACATTATCTATCAAGATTCAATTAATCTAGCTGGGTTGTTAAAAACTCCCTCTTATTTCATCCTTGAAGCCACTGTTACAAATACTAATTATGTTTATATGTAACTCAGTAAATTTTTTTTGCATATAATTTCAGAATTTCTTAGGGAAATTGGTCATCATTAAAGATCCCATTTTTCAGGTTGCTCACAGAGGAGTGGTAACTTTTCAATTTCTGTAATTCTTTGTTTTGTTTTGTTTTGTTTTTGAGACGGGGTCTCACTCTGTCGCCCAGGCTGGAGTGCAGTGGCACAATCTGGGCTCACTGCAAGCTCCGCCTCCCAGGTTCACGCCATTCTCCAGCCTCAGCCTCCCGAGTAGCTGGGGCTACAGGCGCCCGCCACCATGCCCCACCACCACGCCTGGCTAATTTTGTTTTTGTATTTTTGGTAGAGATGGGGTTTCACCATGTTAGCCAGGATGGTCTTGATCTCCTGACTTCGTGATCCACCCACCTCGGCCTCCCAAAGTGCTGGGATTACAGGCGTGAGCCACCGTGCCCAGCCCACTTTCTGTAATTCTTGAATTAGGCTGGGTGTGGCGGCTCATGCTTGTAGTTCCAGCACTTTGGGAGGCTGAGGCAGGAGGATTGCTTGAGCCCAGGAGTAAGAGACCAGCGTGGGCAAGATGGCGAGACACCATCTCTTCAAAAAAAAAAAAAAAAAAATTTTACAAAATTAGTCAGGTGTAGTGCCGCAAACCTGTAGTCCCAGCTGCTGGGAAAGCTGAAGTGGGAGAATTCCTTGAGCCCAGAAATTCAGGGCTGCAGTGAGCTATTATCATGTCACTGCATTCCAACCTGGGTGATAAAGCAAGGCCCCATGTCTTAAAAAAATGTAATCCTTGGATTAGGATTTCTACATGAAGCTATCTATGCTTTACATTGTTAGTTTGCTCCCAACATGCTCCACCCCCATGTGCTCAGAAGCTAAAGTCTCATGTGCTAGGACCTAACTGTCCACAGCCGCTGTGGCCTCTGGGGCAGTTGCAACACTGTTAGAGACTACAAAACATTAGATTGGTGCAAAAGTTACTATGGTTTTTGCCACTGAAAGTAATACTGCCTTCCTCTCACAACTCAAAGCCTATTCTTTCCCCTTCAGATGTGATCACCCTGGGCTCTTTAAACAGTGCAGTGAAGATGAAGCACCGCCACGATCAGCTCTCTCTAGGCATGAGTGTCGGTGCACTGGTGAGCTTTCAGTCAATAAGCTAAACATCTTGTGTTTGGTTTTATCGGGTGACAGGTTCCAGATGTGACGACTGTGCCTCAGGATACTTTGGCAATCCATCAGAAGTTGGGGGGTCGTGTCAGCCTTGCCAGTGTCACAACAACATTGACACGACAGACCCAGAAGCCTGTGACAAGGAGACTGGGAGGTGTCTCAAGTGCCTGTACCACACGGAAGGGGAACACTGTCAGTTCTGCCGGTTTGGATACTATGGTGACGCCCTCCGGCAGGACTGTCGAAGTAAGATGCACATTTATTCTGCCCACTTCTTAGAATGACTTCCACCTTTTTTTCATTATCAGCAGATTTTATTCTTCCTGTATTTATTTCACTTGGGAAAACATTTGTTCAGAGAGGTAAAATTTCACTTTCAACTAAGGAAAGATGAGACCAATTTTTTTTTTTTTTTTTTTGAGACAGAGTCTCACTCTATCACCCAGGCTGGAGTGCAGTGGCATGATCTCGGCTCACTATAACCTCTGCCTCCAGAGTTCAAGTGATTCTCATGCCTCAGCCTCCCGAGTAGGTGGGATTGCAGGCACCCCCCATCATGCCCAGGTAATTTTTGTATTTTTAATAGAGACGGGGTTTCACCATGTTGGTCAGGTTGGTCTCGAACTCCTGACCTCAGGTGATCCACCCGCCTCGGCCTTCCAAAGTGCTGGGATTACAGGCGTGAGCCGTTGCACCTGGTCATTTTTATTTTTTTCTTTACATCCACATTTTCTGGCAGGAGTGAGGTCTCAAGATGTGACTCAGTGCCTGGGAGAGATAACAGGAAAGAAAAACCATGTAGCTGTCCCCATGATAAATGGCATCCAGTAGAGGGTACTGATGGTATGCTCTGTCCATGAACTTGCTGGTTGGATGGACTTCGAAATCCTAAATACCCACTGTGGTCCCACCTTTTCTAGTGGCATTGATGGAATAGAGCCTTCCAGCTTAAGGAAGAGAAAGAAGTAGCATCTCTAACATTTCTCTTTTGGACCTCTTTATTTCTCTCTTACCGAGATCAACTAGCATTTCCTCCTGCTGCAGCTGCACAGCCCCCAGGCTCCTGGCTTTGTTTATACAAACATGTGTGGAATGCTAGGGACCAGCAGGACTGGATTCCTTAAAAGCCTTAGTAGCTTAAAGGGCTTTTACCTGCTATGTCCAACACGTTTATTACGGCTGTTCTCTGCCAAGAGTTTGAAATTATTAGATATCTCAATTCCCACTGGCATTTTAAAAAATTATTTCCAGTTAAGCCTTCAATTTTAAAATGACTCACCAGCATCTTGTCAAATCTGTGTATTTTGAACATACTTTTAGGTGAAATGTGTCATTGTGTGTATCTGGGAAATGTCAGAACTGTGTAAGAAATCATGAGAACTTCTAAACAGTAATTTTAGCTTTATTTTTGAATCACCTCCATTTCTTTCCTTCTTTGCATTTCAAGGTCAAGATCTGAAGTGGGAACATCTTAGCGTTTAGATGTGGCTAACATCCGCATGCCTGTGTATTTGGGAGTGTGACAATAAGTAAATGTGATGTTCTTTTTCAGAGTGTGTCTGTAATTACCTGGGCACCGTGCAAGAGCACTGTAACGGCTCTGACTGCCAGTGCGACAAAGCCACTGGTCAGTGCTTGTGTCTTCCTAATGTGATCGGGCAGAACTGTGACCGCTGTGCGCCCAATACCTGGCAGCTGGCCAGTGGCACAGGCTGTGACCCATGCAACTGCAATGCTGCTCATTCCTTCGGGCCGTCTTGCAATGAGGTGAGGGGCTGCTGCTGGGGATGATGCCTTTATGAGCTCAGGTGTCAGCCTATGGTGACTTTGCCCCAGTTAGCAAGGCACCAGGGCACACAGCTTGAAACACAGCGTGGCCTGGATCTTAGCCCTCATTTGTACCCCTTGGCTGGGTCTACATAACTGTGCACAGAGTCCCCATCAGACACATCCATAGCATGTCAATAGAGGTTCCCACCTGCAGATGCAGACTCACTTAACAATAGACAAGGGTGTGCTATTTCTCTTCAGTACCTGGGCGCTGAAGCAGACTCTTTTCTTAGCTTCTCAACTTGAAAGGAACCAATTAGCCATACCCAGCATTGTAAAAAGTGCTGTTGTTTCCCGACACATGCTAAGGAGGACATACTCCCTAAGTCAGGCGAGTCAAAGGTGGCCCAGGATTGTGGCTGATCTGTGAGGATAAAAGTGAGGAAATATGTAAATAAATAATAACATGCCACAGACCTTTCCAAGCCCTGTTGCAAAAGAGCAGTTAGATGCTGGCATGGGGCTCTCGACACCTACGATCGAAGTGGGAGTCCCTTTTCCTAGTCAATGGAGACCTTCTCAGGTAAACAGTTCATTCCCACTTCTAACTGGCAGCTAGAAAAAAAAGATGACAACTGGCTTCTGGCCTGAAGCCTGCTTGACCAAGGTCTGTGTTCTGGCCGCAGTTCACGGGGCAGTGCCAGTGCATGCCTGGGTTTGGAGGCCGCACCTGCAGCGAGTGCCAGGAACTCTTCTGGGGAGACCCCGATGTGGAGTGCCGAGGTGAGTTGTGGGCGTTCTCGCATTGACTTGATCAGAGAGTGGAGGGAACGGGGGTTCTACAAGAGCCTTCTGTAAATTATAAAACACAGTACAAATTAACATGTCTATAAGAACCTGTATTTAATTGCAAAAGAAATTAACACTGATTGTTTAAAAAACAATCTAACAAATCTAGCCCTACCCATAAGTATAGGTGGTCAAGAGTGGATGTGCATACTCTCCTGGCCCCACACCCTGGGGGTAAAGTTTGTTTCTGTGTGTCTGTAAGCACACACACACACACACACACACATACACACACACACACACACCACAAATACACACAGAGCTGCTTTTTAAAATACTTTTAACCAAGGTGGGACCATGTGAACCGTATGTTTGGCACAGTGACTTTTTATCCCCTCTGAACAGTATTTTGTGGCCAACTTCCTTGATGGCACAAGAAGAGGTAAATGGTTATCCTAGTAAGATCACTGGATTCAGTGGATCAACTAGACTCTGTTGACAGTTTAAGCTCTTGGCGTATGTGTGTAAGATAACATCCCCACCAGTGAAAACTGGAGGGTAATGTCATGGAGACTTCGTGTACAACAAAGGGCTCCAAGGTCAGGGGCTCCAAGTCAGTTTAATGTGAATAAAACCCAGATTTTCGCCTAAGCTTATGATTAAACAAAAAAAAAAAAAAAAAAAAAAGATGGAAATGACATTTTCATACGAACAAAAACTTGTTAAAATTATGTGAATCATAAGGATTGCTTGATTTTTACGGTATTGCAATTTTTTTGACCTGGAAAATTATTTTTCAGATCTTAAAGTCAAAATATGGAAAAGACTGAATAGGCTGTTGCAACTCTGTTTTTATATTCTTTCTTTCCTACTTGATTTTCTTCCCTATTTTTAATTGATCATTATGGATAAAAATTTTCTGTAGTTAAGTGCTCTTTGGTATATTTGTTGCACATCTGAAATTATAGGTCTCTGTTGGACTCTTGAATTTTTTTTTTTTTTTGAGACGGAGTCTCGCTCTGTCACCCAGGCCGGAATGCAGTGGCATAATCTCGGCTTACTGCAACCTCCACCTCCTGGGTTCAAGCGATTCTCCTGCCTCAGCCTCCCAAATAACTGGAGTTACAGGTAGGTGCCACCACGCCCGGCTAATTTTTGTATTTTTAGTAGAGATGGGGTTTCACCATATTGGTCAGGCTGGTCTCAAACTCCTGACCTCATGATTCACCCGCCTCGGCCTCCCAAAGTTCTAGAATTACAGGCATGAGCCACTGTGCCTGGCCAGGACTCTTAAATTTTTAAAATGACCGTTTTCTTTTTTTGGACACAACTACAGCAAGAAATAATACAGATCTTCAAGTTGGCAACTCATTCAATATCTCCTACAGAAGGTCAGGAACCTAGAAACTGTGTTCCTTCAGGGTGCAAACCCATGTGTTCCTTAACAGCAGAAAAAGGTCAGTGGGCAAGACCAGAACAAATTAGATATGATTTGTTTTTTAAGTTGAGGCTTAGCCAGAAGGGTTTGTATGGACCTCTTAGATTAAGGTTTGTTTCACAGTGGGGATAATGTTTGCTATGTCAATAAACAGGTACTTTTCTTTCATCATTCTCCAAATTTGGTTCTTAATGAGATCTGACATCCCCTCTTCCATTAGAAGGTATTGAAATCCAGTGGACCAGTTTCTCCAAGATGTCTCTTGAAAGTAAAACTCTGCTTAAAATCTGTTTTTTCCAGGGCTCTAATCACTACTCTGTTAAATTCCTCAAACTTGTAATGCCCCAAGGCTTGATTTTTTCCAGATAATGGCTCTATCGTTGCACATACCCTGATTCTGTCAGCATGTGTCATTGGCAAAATAGCTTTCTCTGCCAAAGCTTTCTGACCTTTGGCTCCATCTTAGCTTTGTTAGCAGGAAAGGCCTGCTACCCAGAGACAGAGTCAATCAGAGAATTGTTCATGTGGTCCTTAGAACTTTACTCCTTACCCTTTTATCTTTTCTTTAAACTTCCGCCTCTAATTCTGCCAGGGAAATTGTGACTTATAGGAACCTTGTCAACTTGTTTGGGTCAAAAGTTAGATCCTGTTTTAGAAACTCTGCAAAGAGTGAGATTCATGGCATCATTGTTCACCAACTTCTTTGTTCCTTTTATCCAGAAGAAAGGTCAGCTCATTACGTAAGAAACTTTTCTTCAGGAAAAGCAAACAACTGATAAAAAACAGAAACTAAGTATTCTGCAAGGAAACCTGGTTTAAGGAGAATGTATTGAAACTGGATATGTCTGTTCCTTTTTACTCCTCCCTTTGGCATTTCCTTTTTTTTCTGTAAGATAATCATAGAAATTTAGTTAATGGAGGAACTACAAAGATCACATGGCTTTATGGTTTGCCTATTATGCTGGCCAATCCCGGTGGCACGAGGGCAGCAGGGATGCAGACAGATGAAGAGGTCCCATAGCCAAGAGTGTAGGTCCTGGAGCCAGACTGCCCACATTCACTTCAAGCAATTGGTACTCCTGTATTAGAAGAAAACAAAGTCCCTTCTCATCTCCTCACCCAGTATACTCCTCTTTTTACTCAGCTTGATAGGAATCTTTCCAATCCTCTCTGCATTTATATGTATACATCATTCGTATTCGTGACCCTAATAATGATACCCAGTCAGCTCACACCAGCAAGAAAAAGTATTTTTCAAGCCCTCTGGAAGCATTGGAAGCTCCAAGTGAGCACAAGTGAAAATACCCGAAGAGATACTTCCAGGTTCTAGATCTAGGTGTTTCATTTTCCCCTTGTTTTCCCACTACATTGTCATCTCTCCAACCTTATCTTTAGTTTTGTTTTTTTCATGGAAGACCAGAAAGCCCCTTTCCCCAAAGTGTTAAAATCTGGGGTGAAGGCAACTGACCTCATTGCATACTTTGGCAATTCAAAGTTATAAAATGTTAGCCAGGCACGGTGGTTCACGCCTGTAATCCCAACACTTTGGGAGGCCAAGGTGGGCGGATCACTTGAGGTCAGGAGTCCGACACCAGCCGGACCAACATGGTGAAACCCCATCTCTACTAAAAATACAAAAATTAATCAGGTGAGATGGCGCACACCTATAATCCCAGCTACTTGGGAGGCTGAGGCATGAGAATCGCTTGAACCCGGGAGGCTGAGGCATGAGAATCGCTTGAACCCAGGAGGCAGAGGTTGCAGTGAGCAGAGATCGCGCCACTGCACTCCAGCCTGGGTGACAGAGCAAGACTGTCTCAAAAAAAAAAAAGAAGAAGATATAAAATGTTGGGGCATCTTTATTTGGGGTGTTAAAGTAGATACTATCTCTCCTTTGTGCCCACAGTGGCTGAGCTGGGGTGGGGACATTTGGAAATTTGGGAGGAGGGGAGTATTTTGGGTCATCACCATAATGGGGTCATTGCTGTAGGCACTTGGTATGCAGGAGCCAAGAATAATAAATGTCCCACAGTGCTTAAGGCAGTCTGTCAAACAGAGAATGTGTCAGATCCTCAATGCTTTTAGCACTCTTTGGAGAAAGCTCATAACCTACAAAGCACCCAGAGAGAGTGAGAATTGATTTGAGTGGACAATGGGGGATTGATTCATGGCCAGCTATGGGGTCTGGTGCAGACAGGGTGGCAACAGGAGTAGGACCAGTGTGGCCTGTGAAGGCAGGGGCCAAGATGCAGAGGCAGACAAGGCTCTTGGTTATGTTTGTGCTGGAATGCATTCACGAATAGAAACAGGATCACAGGGGCTTTCTGAAGGGATGGGCCCAGAGATCAGCAGGGACAAGAAGAGGTGTCATTCAAAATTAGATGGAACTATGCAAAAAGAACATCAGCTCTTTTCTCCAGCTATGTAATTGCTTGACAAATATGTTTTCAGTTGAATTGGTTGTTAGAGGGCATAAATTTAGACTTTCTGATGCCAACTAGCTAACAATATGCTTATAGAAAGATTTAAGTCCTAGCTAAGTATTCTCCTTATGGAAAAAAAGAATGTAGTTATGTAAAAGACAAATGAGTTGAGCCTCCAACTTACAGATCGTTGAATGTTCCTATTGTCCAGGCGGGTTGGGGCTGTTGGTCGATGGTGCCAAGCCTGAACAAGCCCACCACTGTGCTGGGATGGAGAGGGAATCTCATCCACCCACCATGAACGTGCTGGAGAAAACAGCCTGGAGCGCTGCATTGTCCTCCTCAGGAGTCAAAGAGTCACAGGAGGAATCTTTCTGTTGATTCATAGATAGCAAAAAGGAAGGGTAAAGTTTCCATTTGGGGCCTCTGGCTCTTGGAAAAGGGCAGTGTCTCTAAACCCAGGCAAACGGTAAATGTGGGGCATAGGCAAGAGGGTCCGGGTAGTGGCCACTTCCCCATCGTGCTCGTTTCTCATTTCGTGTTTTTTAGTAGAAAAACAAAGTGTGTTCTTTTGCCCAGACATTAATCTTTAGAATGCCTGTATTTTCTAATGTTGGGATTTCTTTCACAACCACCCACCTTAATATTTCCATTGTGACTCAGAAAATCAGACTTCATTCGATTCTTTAGAGAACTATAAATACTGTTGTCAGTAGAGTGAAGTCTTGTCTTATGTAATCCTAATTACAGAATGTGTTCTCAGAAGAGGTAGGCTAGACCAGAGCTGGGCAGACCACAGGCAGAGGCCAAATCCAGCCCCCTGCCGATAGTAGTTAATAAAGTTTTACACCCACTTGTTTATGTATTTTCCCTGGCTACTTGTGGGCAGCAGTGCCAGAGTCAAGTCATCATGACAGAGACAGAATGGCCTGAAAGCTGGATTTACTATTTCAACTTTTACATTAAAACTTGATGACCCCTGTGCTAGACAGGCAGCTCATTTCTGCAGGTAAAATTATATTCATCTCCCAACTTTCATTCCAAAATTGAACTTATATTACTGAGGCCAAAAAGGGAAAAGGATAGAACAGAATGTCAGAAAAAAGAAAATCCCATGTAAGAAATAAAAATTATTTAAATTGCCCTTGCTTTTAGTAAATAGAAATGCCTAAGTAAAGTATTAGTAAAATTCTTGGCATTGCAGCAGATCCTGGAGTCCCACGTTGCTTTGAGGCAAGGTCCACGGCAGAAGAAAACCCCATTACCTGAATCTTAGGGTGTAGCAGTTTCTCTGTCCCAAGGCAAATTTAAGTTTCCAACAAAAAGGAGGATAATCAGCCCAGTACTGAGTGACCAATGGTGTAGAGTGGGGAGTGGACACAGAGAGAACAGCTGATACTGTTCTGCCACTTGCAGGCTATTTGGGGACATGGGGTACATAAAATGAAGTAACAAGATAGCAGAAAGTAAGTGGCACAAACTTTTCAGTTGTCAGAAGAGGGCAAGATCGGTAGGAAATGGAGTCATTAGGGAAGGGTTTGCAGAAAAGATTACCTCTAGAGGCCATCTACAGAGAACGTGCTGAGTGCCAAGCACTTTTAGGCATAGTATATAAGTATTCTTAATTTTATTCTTGCAACAAAGAACCTATGGGGGTAAGTATCATCTCCATTTCACACTTGACTAATCTCAGACTCAGAGAGGTTAAGGGACTTGTCCAAAGTGAGGAAAGAACTGGGATCTGAAGCCAGGCCTATGTGGCCCTGTGTCCCAGCTGTTTCCACAAGCCTGGGCGCTCCTCATTGACAGCTGGTATTTAGAGAGGAAATTATCATCCAAGCTAAAGGACAACACAGACAACATGGAGCAGCATGGCTCTGGGAGGTGCCCTCGGGAAACAGTCTTAGCTGGAGAGTCATGGAGAGATTTGGTTTCACCAGATTGTGTGAAGCCTTCGGTGCTGGGCCATTAAGGGTAGACTTTGTTCAGTGGGCACAGGAAGGTCTGGAGGAGGAGAGGGAAGGATGTAAAGGAAGCAGGCAAGTTAGGTCTATGTGATAAATGGGTACATAGACTATTTCCCATTGTGGCATTGACTTGCTTGTGTTTTCCTCTGGACCTTAGTATCTTTAAAATTGATACAATAGCTTTCATTTACCTACCTCTTAACAATTATGTTTGAAATGATAAGAAAACTTAGTAAAAATAGAGGAAGCCTACTGGCCACAGAACAGAAAGTGTGTTTACAGATGAAAGTCAAATTATTATGGCTTGTTAAAATGAGTATCTCATTTAAAAAATACTATTCTTCATCTTCATGATTTGTTCATCTTAAAGATTAGGCAACAACTTTTGCTATATATGCTCTCCTTTCCAAGAGAAAGTTTCTGATTCTCTGCCAAGTAATCCCATTTCTTAAATAAGACTGCTTTATCCAGGTCATTTGGATTCTGATTCCTTTCTCTTAAGAGAGAGGGAGCCCACTGGACCTCGTCAGCTGCAGCCTGAATAGTCAGTTCACAGTTTTTCAGATCCTGTTGGGTGTGTGAGATGATGGGAGAATCTCCTCCATACATTAGTGTCCATGAAGTTTTACTAATTTGTCAAGTGTGAACTGACCTTTCTGCTTCCGCCACGTGAGTGTGGGAGTTTCACTGAAAATATTCTTGAAGTGGAGGGGGTCTTTTTTACAGGGTTGTAAAATGTGGGCCTTGTGGTGCCTGCCTCTTAGGTGACTCCAAGAGAAGCAATTCTGGAAATTCAATAGCCAGGGAAGGAAGCACATGACCAGGGGCTTCAGCTTGAAATCAAAACCTGGTACATTTGAGACTAGTTATTTGGTGCCCTCCCAGAGAGTCAGGCCCAACTTTTTCAATAATGACAGTGCAATCCAGTCATCTGTGAGATTTGATGGTTTACTTTTCAGGTGGGAGAAAGGAATGTTGGTCAGTTTGGCTGAACTGGTTGTTGACTTCTGGAGAGAGCCGAAGCTCTGCTAGCTCACTGGAACTCTTGCCCAGGCTAATTTCCCTCGGCCAGATAAAGAGGGAAGCCTTATCTGCCTTTTAAGTCTTTCAGGGTTGGGCTGTTTTCCCCTTAAAGATGCCTATGACAGAATGGGAGCAAGACATGTCTTTAGCAACGAAATAAATGAAAAATGATCACAGAAATTAAAAATAAATCAACGTGTGCATGCATCCCTTGCCCCAAGCATGAATCCAGCAAAAACCTAATGTTTAGGACTGAACAAAGGTATACCTTTGCATCATATATGGGAAAGAAATAATTGTCTAAGCAAACTATAAGCATATGCAACTCTGCCTCAGTTGTGTCAAGCCTAAGGGAGATGGGTGAGTAGGCCCCAGAGGGCTGCCTCACCCTGACCACTGGCTGCTAGACAAGGTAAGTTTTATTACAAATGGCATCACTTCTTCCTCTGTTATGTAAGTCCTGAGATTTGTGCATCAGCCTACATTGCTGAACTTCCGAAGTCGTGATTCTGCTCCAGCTCCACCTTTTGAAGGGGATCTCTTTCTCCATCTCTCACACACACACACACAGACACACATAGATACACACACACGCACGTGCTCTCTTTTTTTCTCTAATATACAGAAGGTGGGCAGAAACAGCTGGGAAAGTAACAGCCAGTGCTCCACAAAACGGGGTCGCGTGACTCTGAACATCAGTATCTCCTGGGAACGTGATAGAAATAAAAATAGTTCTGGGCCCCACCCAGACCTACTGAATCAGAATCTGGGGATGGGAGGAGAGTAGAGAAGCAATCTGTTTTTATGAACCTTCCAGGTGATTCTGATACCTACCCAAGTTTGAGAGGTGAGGACCCAGGTGACTCGGGGGTAACTTTTAGCTTTCCGGAAGATGACTAAATTTTACCAAATGATAATGGAAATGTGTTCCTAAAATCTAAACAACATAAACTCTTAAGGTACTAAGTTATTTAAGTTATTTGTAAGTTATCTAAGTTCTTCCTAATCTCAGAAATCGATTAATGTAGTGGTTTTCCCAAGCCTTTCTCATTATTTCTCTTGGGTGTCACTGGCATTGACTTCCACTAAAAAAAAAACCCATGGTCAAATGACTTTGGCATACATACAACTGGATAAAAACAATATAAAACAGTTTTTCCTGCAGAACTCTTCTGAGTCTGTAATATGCTGACACTTGTTTTTAATCTTCAAGATAAGGATGCAGAATTTTTCATCATGGGATAGTTTTTTCAAGGAACACATCATAGAACGTATGGTCTACGGATCACCATTAAAGTTATCCATGGTTTGCCTAAACAGCTTCCTGATTCATTATGAGAATATTCCCCAAACAAGAAAAATGAAACATACTTTAAGTACCTGGAAAGGATCTGTTTTTTGAAAAGCATACACCCAAGTTTTACTTTTGAAATCCTAAGGTCTTGGTTTTGAAAACCCTAGGCGCTAAGGAAATTACATGTTTTAAAATCCTAAAGGTTGAGGAATATTCTAAACTTCAAATTTTTGAATAATCATGACGTTATTGGCAAATACATATAAATAAACATATAACCGGAACACGTTTTTCCCCTTTATCCAATGGAAATACGATCAAGCATCACTCTTAGCAGAAGACTACCAGACACTTGTAGGGACACGAAAAGTGATAATAAAAACTATTTATTTATTGAATGCTTGCTATAGACCAGATGCTCTTCTAAGCACTTTGTAATTATTTTATCTTGAAAGCAGTCCTGTATTTATAATCATTACCTCTTCTTACAGATGTGGAAGACGTGACTCAGTTTCCTGATTACCCAGGGTCACATAACATGTGTGGAGAAGGCAGGATTTACCACCTCAGTCCGCAGTTCATGCTCTTAACCATAATGCTGTACTCCTCAAACCTGCCACTCGAGAGCTTGGAATGTGGGGGGAGAACAAAGACAATAAAAAGAGAAACTAGCATTACAAGGCAGGATGTGGTGAGGGCCAAATGAATGGGCCACAAACACACATCTCTGGGTTGAAAGGATGGTGATGTTATAGCAGATCTCAGGACCCTCAGTATAACTGGTTCTGGGAGATGTTCCATTAGAAAGTTTTTCAGAGGAAGGCCGGGCGCGGTGGCTCACGCCTGTAATCCCAGCACTTCGGGAGGCCAAGGTGGGCAGATCACAAGGTGAAGAGATGGAGACCATGCTGGCCAACATGGTGAAACCCCGTCTCTACTAAAAATACAAAAATTAGCTGGGCATGGTGGTGCACGCCTGTAGTCCCAGCTACTTAGGAGGCAGAGGCAGAATAGCTTGAACCCGGGAAGTGGAGGTTGCAGTGAGCCGAGATCATGCCACTGCACTCCAGCCTGGGAGACAGAGCGAGACTCTTCCAAAAAAAAAAAAGTTTTTCAGAGTCAGAGGCAAATCACAGCTATTGACCCAAGAGTGGCTTACGCCTGTAATCCCAGCACTTTGGGAGGCCAAGGCAGGCAGATCACCTGAGGTCGGGAGTTCCAGACCAGCCTGACCAACATGGAGAAACACTGTCTCTAAAAAAAAAAAAAAAAAAAAGGCCGGGTGTGGTGGCGCATGCCTGTAATCCCAGCTACTCGGGAGGCTGAGGCAGGAGAATTGCTTGAACCCAGGAGGCAGAGGTTGCACTGAGCCGAGATCGCGCCATTGTACTCCAGCCTGAGCAACAAGAGCAAAACCTCCGTCTCAAAAAAAAAAAAAAATCTGAGAAAGCATGAATCTGTTGTGCTTTGCCACAGTTGACATTGCACTTCAGGAGGATTATTTTCTTTTAGGAAGGTATGTAAGTGTCCTTGCATGCCTAGACTAAAATGAGGTTAGGGCTTCATTTGGCAAAGACGTTTGGATTCTGATTGCAAGTTAACCCCGAGTCCGATGCTGAAAAACGAAAAATGGTTTAAGATGTGCCCCTGCCCTTGGAGTCCACAATCCAGTTAGGGAAATAAGGTAGTATATTCTTTATTTATTCCTGTCTTTCCTCAGAATGGGTGGAAGCCCAGCGATAAGATGTTAGCATAAGGCCTTTCGTAATTCAAACCCTGTATAAATACTTTCAAATGTCAGATGTTGATATAAAAATGATTTGGTCACCTGAAATTTGGGAATCTAAGCCAGGGTTCAAGGGCACAGCCACTGTGCTAAGTAATCTCAGCCACAGCTACTGGCCAAGAACACATTTTGTCCTGTACGGCATGTGATTTTCCTGTGCCATTTGGCTTTGCATAAGGTGCCAACCCTATTGGGCCTGTAAGATGCTGAGACTGAATGGCTCCCAAGATCCCTGCTTGTAGTACTGGCAGTGGTCATCACAATGGCAGACACCCCCAAGTTAGATTATACTTAGCTGAAAGCCTTTAAACTGGATACTTAGAATTCCTTTGGGTTTTGTTTTGTTTTGATCATGTTTATTGCATTTCATCAAGTATGTTTTGTTGTGAGATAGAGTCAGGTACGTTAGGAGCTGCTCATTTGTGATGTATCCGATGCCAGGTGGCACATTATCAGGATGTAACCTGGATTGTTTGTACAGACATGGTCTGTGGGGAAATCCTAAGTAAGGGGGAGGCAAAGGCAGGACGGAGGTGAAGAGTATAGACTCCAGAGTTGCAAAGAACTGAATCAGAATTCTGGCGTGGCCTCTTCCTTGCAGTGAGACTTTGGGCATGTTACATAATCTCTCTGATCTCTCAGTTCCCACATCTGTGAAACAGTGATTATTATAACACCTATCCCATAGGGTTATTGTGAGAGTTAAATGGGATCATTCACATAAAACATTTCTGTTTAAAGTATTATTACTGCTAAGAAGGGGTTAGCAACCACTGAAGTCACGCATGTGCTAGAGGAAGCTGCTACAGTCTCTACCTGAGCCATTGGTCAATTGTCGTCGATGGTTGACACCTTCCCATTTTCACAGTGAAGTGAGTATTCTAAATGCCACATCTTGTCACTGAGGTTCATGATCAAGTAGATCAGCTAGCATTGCTTTATTCCCTTCTAGCCTGTGACTGTGACCCCAGGGGCATTGAGACGCCACAGTGTGACCAGTCCACGGGCCAGTGTGTCTGCGTTGAGGGTGTTGAGGGTCCACGCTGTGACAAGTGCACGCGAGGGTACTCGGGGGTCTTCCCTGACTGCACACCCTGCCACCAGTGCTTTGCTCTCTGGGATGTGATCATTGCCGAGCTGACCAACAGGACACACAGATTCCTGGAGAAAGCCAAGGCCTTGAAGATCAGTGGTGTGATCGGGCCTTACCGTGAGACTGTGGACTCGGTGGAAAGGAAAGTCAGCGAGATAAAAGACATCCTGGCGCAGAGCCCCGCAGCAGAGCCACTGAAAAACATTGGGTATCTCTTTGAGGAAGCAGAGTAAGTAGTTAATGAGCCGGAGGAATAACTCACAATATTTTTTCAGCTTTATGAGTAAACAGCAAAGATTTCCTGGCATGGTGCTTCCATCAGGAGGTTTTGTTAGTCCTGTGGGTGAAAACAGATTCTGAGCCATTTATTTTCCAGCAGTCTTGACTGGGCATTTGGGTGAGTGAATGTTGGCACATCTGTGGGGACCAGCCTTCCGGAGGCTGCAGTACAGAATATGCAAGCATTATATTCAGTGCTCCTCCTTGCAAATCATGTTCTAAGTCAGTAAAATGGGAGGAATGCTGGAATTAGAAGACAAAGATCCATAATTGAGTCTTGGCTCTGATGCTAGGCTTGTGAACTTGGATGACTCAATTCCTGAGCCTATATTTTCTCTCCTGTGGAGAAGGGGTAGGATAATATATGCCATTACCTTATGAATGAGAGGATTTATATATAAAATGACAACAGGATTGCAGAAAATTATAAATTGTTAAGTATTGCTACTATGGGGGAAATTCCATTACCTCAAAATAAGACTGCTTACTTCAAGTTTTTTCTGCTTCTCCATTAGTCCACCAGACCAGTGCTTCATTCATCTAGTTATAACAGCTGCTCTATGCTGAAAAGTCCTCATCCCACCCCTTCTCTAGGTAATCTTCCCTCTGATTGGACAGTGTTTGTAGTGGAAGCCTAGAGAATTGACCTTCTCAAGGATCATTTATCTACCCTTTCTCCTACCTCCCCTCTCTTGCCCCTAAACATCCCAACTCCTTTTGCCAAAAAGGAACCCCCAAAACAGCACAATAAGACCTAAGTGCTAAAGGACAAAAACAGAAAAGGGTATGAGGCATCTGTGCTTCCCTAGATGCTATGGTTTTTTCACTGCAGACTCACCATCTAGGCCTGAGGGGACTGCTTCACAGTTAAATCCTGCACACTGAGGTGTTTATATGACGAAATGACAGTAACATTTTTTGTGTGTGATGAGACTTTAATCAGCACCTTTAAGAAGCCAGAGGGACTTTTCATCTCATACCAGGCATGAGTAGCAGAGGACAGCTGACATTAGCTCAAGCGACTTGAAGGAGGTCCTTCCTAGACCTAGATTTAAAGTAACTGGACCTTGATGTCAAGCCTTGGGTTTTATGCCCAAGACCATGTAGCTGGCCAGAGTGTTAGGAAACGTCTGATGTAGAGTGACAATGCATTTAATGAGGCATTTTACCTCAGTGAAAAGACTAAGCCTCCTAATGTGCAGAGATCACAGTTTTGGCAGGCCGTGGTCCGAATGCAAGCCCATTTAGGAAATGATCCTTGGCCTGGGTCTTAGGCACCTCTGGGAGGAAGAAAAAAATCTGGTGTCCTTTGAGAGCCTGCCAGAAGAGAGATTACATTCCCAAAACAGCTCTGTTTCTACCGTCACTATTCATTTAACTAGACAGATTGTAATAATCACAGGAAAACTAGTTCCATTACTCTTTTTTTTCAACATACTATCCAAGGATACATGTTTTAGGAACCAAAGTGGCCTTATTTTAAAATACGATGTTAGATTTGCTTGTTTTAAAAAAATTGTATCATTTTATGAGACCTGAGAAGAAATGAAAGCCTTCTGTGAGTCATATAATTAATAAAAGCAAAGCACTGAAAAAAGAAACTATGTATATTAGCCTCAGGAAAAAAAGGCACTGAAATGTAATTTAATCTACCATTTTAAACGATCCCTTTAAGTACTTTTTCTTTGAGTTGGGTTACAGTTTTATCTCAGCCTTACATATCATTTTTCTAATGGCTCCCAACCTTTCAGCATCTTTACATTTTCCTGGTTTTTTATACTATTATATCGCCAAGAAGACAATTACATTCAATTAGGTGAACCAATAATACCCAGAGGTAAAATCTGCTCAAATATTACTTTCTTTACAATACACATACAACCCTACCCACACCCACCTGGAGCACACTCGCATGTGCACACACACACCCATATCCACACTATGTACACAATAATATACAAATAGATGTCAAAAGTACGGCTTTGTAGGTTTGAAAGTACAGAACAAAATGCAGTTTAGATTCCAAATTAAATACTGTGAAAGCTAAATCTTCTTATTTCATTCTTAGTAGATGCTATTTTCTTATAAAAAATAAAAAGGCTGTTGGTAGAAGGAGGCCCCTCTGACGGAAGAGAGGAGTGTATGAAAGCTGATACTGGTGGCTCCTGTTGTCTTTGTGGCAGGCTATAGGGCTTCCCCTCTGCATGTTCCATCTTGAAGGAGATCCCTGAGGCTTAGGGAAGAATGTTTTGGGCTGGTGGCTGGGAGGCCTAATTGTATAACTGGAGTCATTTATGTCTTCAGTTTTCACAATTTGTAAGGGCTTGAAGCTGCCTGTGAATGGAGCCAGAACTCCACACTCTGACCTGTGCTCATGTTACAGCAGAAATTCGGAATCCCTTAAATGGCTTGTCTGCCACAACTCAGCTGAGTGGTACTTCTGTGTTTCTCTCAAAAGTCATTGAACAAAGAAAAATTGTTAGATTTAATACAATCTGTTATAAGGAAAATAAAACTAGCACTTAAGGATGAAATGTTACAAATTACTGAATTGGTTTGAAATTAGTAATGGATACAGTACTAGTAGAAAATATGAAACGTGAAAGTTCTCCCTTGGGTTTATTTTATGTAAGTAAGCTTAACTTTCTCTTTACAGGAAACTGATTAAAGATGTTACAGAAATGATGGCTCAAGTAGAAGTGAAATTATCTGACACAACTTCCCAAAGCAACAGCACAGCCAAAGAACTGGATTCTCTACAGACAGAAGCCGAAAGCCTAGACAACACTGTGAAAGAACTTGCTGAACAACTGGAATTTATCAAAAACTCAGATATTCGGGGTGAGCATTTTTTGGTGCAAATAGTCCCAGACAATGGATTTAACGATATGTCTAACGTTTTAATATAGCACTTTTGGGGAAAAAAAAAAGTTTTCTAATAAATTTTAAAACTTTTGCTCATCCAGTTTCTGGCACAAATGAGGATCAAAGTCCCCATTTTACAAATGTGGGACTTGGGCACAGAGAACCTAAGAGACATAGCAAAGGTCCCACAGAGTGAATGGCAGTAGTTGTATCAGAATGGTATCCATTTCCTGATTTTTTTTTTTCCCCTCCAGTTAGTAGTTTAATCCCCTGGCCTTTTCTTGGAAGGGGGTTCTTTTGAATAGTTAAGGTATTAATACTTCTGCAAATCCTTTCACATTCAAGAATGCTGCTTGGTCAGAAAAAAACTTTTGCAAATCATTATTGATATCATAGACCGTAAAGGATCCTCAGCAAAAAGTGAATGTAGAAATATGTTACATCATACTGTCCAACTATCCATACTGTTTTATGCATGATTGCTTTTGGACTAAAGCTAAAAACATGTCATGCTGTTATATATAATACCGTCATCCCTTGGTATCCATGGGGGATTGGTTCCAGGACCCACTGCAGAAACCAAAATCCACAGGTGGTCAAGTCCGTTATATAAAATGGCACTTGCATATAACCTATGCATATCCTCCTATATACTTCTTTCTTTTTCTCTCTCTCTCTTTCTTTCTTTCTTTAAGAGATGGGCTCTTGCTATGCTGCTCAGGCTGGTCTTGAACTCCTGGACTCAAGTGATCCTCCCGTCTCAGACTTCTGAATAGCTGAGATTATAGAGGTGAACCACCACACCCAGCTTTACTTTTTTCTTTTTTTCCCTTCAGTATATTTAAAAATAATCTCTAGATTACTTAAAATACCTAATACAATGTAAATGCTATGTAAATAGTTGTTATACTTTATTGTTTAGGAAATAATGGCAAGAAAAAAGTCTGTACACATTCAGTACAGATACAACCATTTTTTCCAAATGCTTTCCATCCACAGTTGGTTGAATCCACATATGTGGAACCTACAAATATGGAGGGCTACTATATTAGTCATTTGAGTGGATCCGAATAAAGAATTGAGAAAAGTCATCTAGTCATATAATCTTCATGCTGCCTGAAACCAGCTATTTATAAAGAACTGGATGTTTGCTTGTATATAGAAACAAGATTGCATGATTTTCTTAATTTTCATTTTTCACCCAGATGTTTGCCATACTCGAGCTGGAGTAGGTGCTAATGGGACAAAACATATTCATTGCTCATGAAAACTGTACTTCATAAATATTTTTTCTTGAATTTTAAAACTTTACAGTAAATTTAGGACCCGAAGACACCAAATATAGACACTGCTTGGGGAGGAAGCCTAGTATGATGAGGTTAACTGTGGGCAATTTCATTTCCTACCCTAGGTGCCTTGGATAGCATTACCAAGTATTTCCAGATGTCTCTTGAGGCAGAGGAGAGAGTGAATGCCTCCACCACAGAACCCAACAGCACTGTGGAGCAGTCAGCCCTCATGAGAGACAGAGTAGAAGACGTGATGATGGAGCGAGAATCCCAGTTCAAGGAAAAACAAGAGGAGCAGGCTCGCCTCCTTGATGAACTGGCAGGCAAGCTACAAAGCCTAGACCTTTCAGCCGCTGCTGAAATGGTAAGGTTTGGGGATGTGGCCTTACTGCTATGGTGCCAAGCAAAAAAAAAAAAAAAAAAAAAAAAAAAACCATCTTTTGTCATTATTCCAATAATTTGCAAATGAATCAGCAGGAGTAAAACTCCTAGGCTGAGGTCTCTGGATCCTGGAATGGGGTATCTGTAACCAAGACAGATTAAAAGCAGCAGCGTATGGGTTTCCAGCCTTCCCCTCTTCTGTTTCTCTGTGGTCCTCAACTAAAGAATGAATCATGACTATTCTCCCATACTGTTTTAGCTACTCAGTGACATCGCACTGAAACTTGATCCTTTTTACACTGTGGACATTTCTTTAATATTTTTTTTCCTAAGTAGAGACAGGGTCTCACTACATTGCTCAGGCTAGTCTTGAACTCCGGGTCTCCAGCAATCCTCCTCTCACCTCAGCCTCCCAAAGTGCTGGGATTACAGGCTAACACCCCAGCCCACCCCCACCCCCCTGCTTTTTTTTTTTTTTTTTAAGAGATGGAGTCTCACTACGTTGCCCAGGCTGACCTCAAACTCCTAGGCTGAAGCGATCTTCCCACCTCACCCTCCTGAGTAGCTGAGATGACAGGCATGTGCCACCACACCCAGCTTAGACATTCCTTTTTTAGTTTGTTCTGATTTGAATTATAAAACCCATCTCAGTGTAGGAATTCAGAATCATTCTAGAAGGGGCTTCCATTAAAAATTAAAGGGAGCAGAAGAATTTTTTCATGGGTATTAGCTATTATGTTCCTTTGTTCCAGTAACTTTACCTGGTGAAAATTAACCCTGAAACCAGCCTAGAAAGTAGATTCATTTGCCAGAAGCTTTTAAAAAGGAACTCTGGAGCCAAATGAAATTGGGTTGTGAGTTTAATGAAAATCAGGCAGAAGGCCCCAAAAAAGCCTAACTAAGCCTGTTTCTTCCGCTTCTTCCTGTGTTTTCAAGGAAGGATACCTATGTGAAATAATTTGGAGGGTATTTTTTATAGACTAAGGTTTGTGTTCTCTTAGCCCAGAGACACAGAGAAAGTTAAAGATGGAAGGTACATAGGCGCAGAAGAGTTCAAACTTCATTACAGCTTTGTCTTAGTGATGGTTCCTCCCTCCTCTCATCACTTTCTCTGAAATAGACAAAATTGGTCACAATATAAGACGGTGTTTATTGATGCCTGCTAGGTTTCATACTCATTATCTTCTGAAACTTTATAGCAAATAGGGAGCAAATAATCTGTCATTTATTAAATGGAAAAATAAAAGATGAAGAAAAAAGAAAAATGAAGGCTTAGAGCAATGTGTAAATTGCAGCTAACAGGAGACAAAGTTATGAAGCATGAAATGCCAATTCTCTCCATCTTTCCCTTCAGCATTGATTCCTTCCTTACATATTGTAGTTAAAAAAAAAAAATCAGTTATCACAAACAAGTTCTCTGTGACCTACAAGAAACAGCTAAGCATGCTAAAGGATTTTTGTCTTGAACCGGAGGCATCTCCGTGGGCGGCAGGGAGATGCATGGGCGGTGGGTGGGGTTCGGGGTTCCTCTGGCCTTTCAAATGTGTGCCCTTCCCTGTGCTTGCTTTTCCACCTGGTAAACTACCTAGGGATTAGCAGCTGCTTCAGTTCTCTTACTGTGTTTTTGTCTTTGTTAATGATCCTGTGAGAATTCTTTCTGTAAGTTCTTTACTGCCATTTCCTTGTGTAGAGAGAGTTTTGTCCTTTTGTTTTTCAGGTACTTCTAGTTCTGTATCTTTGTGGATGTTTAGCTAGAGCCATACTGTTTTTTTTTTTTCCATGTCTGCCCCTGTCTGTTGAAACAAAACAGATCTTCTATGTGTGCTGTCAGATTGTTTTTAGAAAGCAACCGAGGTTTTACACTTCTGTTCTTAAGACTCATGTTTTACAGCATGCAGAATACACTTTATTTTCTGAAGCTTTTTGTGTTTTTGTAAGCCAGATAAATGACTTATTTAGTTGTAATTTGAGATATAATGGGATTATAATTATCTTAAAATTATTAGGCTAAATAGTTGATTGTATTTATTTAAGAACTACTTTTTTGTACTTTTTAATAACAATACTTGTTTGGGAATATTCTGTTAACTCCTTTTCACTGCAGTAAATCTTTGTCTTCTTTTCAGTATGAGAATTTCCACAAACAGCTCTAAATGCAATTTTCTTCGTGCTCAGCCTTTTCTATCATATAACACACTTGTATTATAATTTATCAATTTGCATTTGTATGCCATGACCAAGTGGTGATCTTTGAGAGGTTTTGGTAGGTAAGAAAGGAGGACTCTATGCATGTGTGATGGCAGTCGGGGGTGGTAATTTGGAAACACTTCATCTACCTTTGTTCCTTTGTTTGTACTGTTTTCTTTAACCTGTGGAATGTTTTCCCACTTCCCCTGCTCAAATCCCACCAGCCAACAGCTTCTTCAGCTCCAACTGTAGCATTCCTCTGCAGTCTCTCCTTTGTCTACTTTCTTTCATAGTGACTGCATCTGACCTATTCTTGGCTATTTTATGTGGAATGATCCAGTCCTAACTAGATGGGAAGTTACTAAAAGGCTAGGTAATAGGTCTTTTATGTCACCATATTTACTGGTGGAGTTAACATGGTGCTGGTGCTGGCCCCAAAGATGGTTCAAAATAGCTTTTTTTTTTTAAACTCTAACTGGTTAGAAAAAAAGGAAGGCATTCCTTGGCCCTTGCACTGGCAGAATTCAACTTGATATAGCAGATGTTTGCATCCTGGGCAGAGCTCATATAGTATTTTAACTCATTTGGGCAGAAGATATTAATGAGTTGTAAACGTCCATTGTTTCCTTGGAAATAAGCAGATTAGTTTACTCCTAAACTCTCTGCTCCTCTCTCCATTCTGTCTCCCAAACACTGTTTTCAAGCACCCTTGCTGAGGACCACCTACACATTCTCTGGGGCCACCCAGGCCCTGCACAGCTGTTTTGCTGCAGCAGATTCACTATCCGAAGTATTGTGCCTGATCCTTGGCTTGTTGCAGACCTGTGGAACACCCCCA
This sequence comes from Pan paniscus, assembly GCF_029289425.2. Lineage (NCBI taxonomy): Eukaryota > Metazoa > Chordata > Mammalia > Primates > Hominidae > Pan > Pan paniscus. The sequence goes on along the minus strand of NC_073255.2, from coordinate 144,778,461 downwards.
GGGGCCTCCTGTTCCGAGACTGAATGTGGCGGGCCAAACTGCAGAACTGACGAAGGAGAGAAGAAGTGTGGGGGGCCTGGCTGTGGTGGTCTGGTTACTGTTGCACACAACGCCTGGCAGAAAGCCATGGACTTGGACCAAGATGTCCTGAGTGCCCTGGCTGAAGTGGAACAGCTCTCCAAGATGGTAACTCAGTGGATGGCCTCAGTTTTTGTTATGTATGTTTGCTTTCAGCTGTGGACTGAAGGATCTGAAAGGGAGAAATCAATTCTAAATGCTAACTGAAATGAAAAGGGCATATCACAATCAAATATGAAAGTTCATGTTTCTGTGAGGTCAGAGAAAGAGATGGGGAGATTTTCTTCACAGATAAAGAATTTGCTTTCTCCTCACTCAACACATGCTTTAGAGCAAGATGTTTAAATCTTATACTGGATAATTTGAGATAGCCATCTTACTTTTCTGACTACAGGGTTATAAATACATCCATCTGTACGACAAAAACTCTATACTAAGCAATTGAGCATTTATTCTTCTAAAAAGTGACACACACTTTTTAAGTATGTGGGCACCTGAGAAAAAGACTCAGGACTATTTTATAGGCCAGGAGTTAAAAAACAACTTGAAAAATTTTAAATGCTAGTTCTATTTATATCAGAATACTGTTTAGGAATCTCTATACTGAATACTTGCAGTCTGTAAGAATACAATACTTTGTTGAATGGAAGAAAGTTGTTTCCCAGACATATGATTCCAAGTACATAGTTTTTCAACATCATTTTTGAGCCATTTCCAATATTCTGGTCTCCTTGAGAAAGAATGAAAGTCTTCCCTGGGTAATTTATTCTTCATATTTAGGTCTCTGAAGCAAAACTGAGGGCAGATGAGGCAAAACAGAGTGCTGAAGACATTCTGTTGAAGACAAATGCTACCAAAGAAAAAATGGACAAGAGCAATGAGGAGCTGAGAAATCTAATCAAGCAAATCAGAAACTTTTTGACCCGTAAGAAATTTTTTCATTTTACTTTTAGACATTTGTTTCTATGTGATTCTCTGTTTACATTTTAGATAAAATCCATTTCTGTCAGGGTACTAAGTGACATTTCCAAATAAGAAAAACGTCCATATATTAAATGTTTCCACTTCTTAAACTTATATATGTGTATCAAATAACTTTCTCCAGTGTTACGCAGATACAGACACACCTGATGGGATACTCAGGTAGCCAATCAAAAGTCAAATATTTACATTGAAAATTGAATGTGGAATTTGTTAGAAATTACATATAGTAATTTCTAACCTTAAAGAAGTGGAGTTTGTTATTTTGGTATTGCCCCCAAAGCTTTGTAATTCTATTATTTACAGGATATTATACCTATAGTTAGTTAAGAGTGTTGCTAGTCACAGTTCAAGTGTTACCAGTAAAGATGGTTTTGGCTGCAAATTACAGAAAACTCTCAAGTGAATGGGACTTAATCAAAAAGGATGTTTATTATCTCACATCTTAATAAGATATCCAGTAGCAGGATAGCTTCTTGGGTCTGCGACCCACATACTTTTCATCTTTCTACTTTACCATCTTAAGCACATCAGCTTTGTCCTCTAGCTTCTCATGGTTACAAGGTAGCTGCCAAAGTTCCAGACATCATATAAAGATTAATAATGGAAGAAGAGACCACCTATTCCTTGTATCTTTTTAAAAAGGAGGAAGTCTTCCCTAGAAGCCTTTAAGCAGTCATTCTTATAAACCTCATTGGCCAGAAATAAGTCACATGCCAATGCATAAATGTCACTGGAAAATGGAAATGTGATTACAGTAATTCACAAACTAATATTTAATGCTGGGTTGATAATTTTACCTGACTTAGAGGCAGGTGCCTGAAAAAAAATCAGTATTCTGTTAGCAAGAAAAAAGGCATGACTAATAAGGAGTCAACAGTATTTGCTAAGGATATCTTAGGTAATATTCCATGGAAGCCATCATTCAAGTACATATTTTATTTGAATAAATCCTCTGGGGTCCATTTTTATGTTCAATAGTTTAAAACATAAGCAAAGCTTGAAAGTAAATGAGGATCTGATGTATTTGAAGCTTAACTTCATAAACTTTTTTTTTCACCATCTTCCACATTTTACTTTGAAACTCCTTGGCTTCGTTGACAACCCATTATTCGGTTCTCCTGCTTCTATAATTTTCTCCCTTTCTATAATTTCCTGAATCTAGATCATTTGTAAGAAATATCAAATCTCCATATCTGCATTCACAAGTTTCTGAGCTATTCGTCCAACCTCAATTAAAAGACTTCACTGCCTTTAAGTCTCAGCTTTAAGCTCTGGCCCTCTATGGTTTTCCACAATGTTCAGATTCACTCTGCTATACTTTCCCATAACATACTCTGCCGTTCCTGTCTCCCCATCTGGAACTGTCCTTTCTTCTTTCAAATTCTATTATCCCTTAAAATCTGATCAGCTCCTCATCTTCCACAAAGGTTTCCCTCACTACCCAGCCTAAAACAAATTCTAGTAGTACTCAATTGTCTGCAGTTACTTTTTTGTGTGTGTAGGTCTCATCTCCCCTCAAAATCCCAGATAGATTATAAACTCTTAAACAGGAAGTTAGTGTCTCTTGGTGTGTAACCCCACCATGCTAGTCCATAGTAGATGACCAGTAAGTGGTTGAATGAATGAACCATCTATTCTTTTCACCTCTTTTTGGGGACATCTTTGCTTTTCACAGAGGATAGTGCTGATTTGGACAGCATTGAAGCAGTTGCTAATGAAGTATTGAAAATGGAGATGCCTAGCACCCCACAGCAGTTACAGAACTTGACAGAAGATATACGTGAACGAGTTGAAAGCCTTTCTCAAGTAGAGGTTATTCTTCAGCATAGTGCTGCTGACATTGCCAGAGCTGAGATGTTGTTAGAAGAAGCTAAAAGAGCAAGGTATCTAAAGACATGGCATCTAAGGGGCTTATTTTGTGTATCTATCATGGAGTAAAAAGTATCTCTTTAACCAATGAAACTTCTAAGAAGGACCTATGCGAGTCTCTCTGGGTCATCTCAGGAAGGCTATTCTTTAAAGAAAAGAACACTGAGAGTACTTTTTTCATGTTCAGCAACAATATACTGTCTCATTATTTTTTACTCAGCAAAAGTGCAACAGATGTTAAAGTCACTGCAGATATGGTAAAGGAAGCTCTGGAAGAAGCAGAAAAGGCCCAGGTCGCAGCAGAGAAGGCAATTAAACAAGCAGATGAAGACATTCAAGGAACCCAGAACCTGCTAACTTCGGTAGGCATACACAATCATTACATGAATGGGAACACACCTACATATACACTTACCAGAAAAGTACATTTGTTATCTATGAACAGAAATTCTTACAACTCAACATTAAAGGATTCCTTTAATTTTAATAAATCTAAACTACTCCGTTAGCATGGATGCTAAAAATAAGTGGAGATAGGTTTTCAAGGAATAAAAGGACTCTGAAGACACTGGACCATTACGTCCCATCTCATTTTCTCCCCCACAAAGTCTGAGAAAGATAAAAACTTCTATTCTTGGGTGGGCATGGTGGCTCACGCCTGTAATTCCAGCATTTTGGGAGGCCGAGGTGGGTGGGTCATTTGAGGTCAGTAGTTCAAGACCAGCGTGGCCAACATGGCAAAACCCCTTCTCTACTAAAAATACAAAAGTTAGCTGGGCATAGTGGTGCGTGCCTGTAGTCCCAGCTACCTGGGAGGCTAAGGCAGGAGAATTGCTTGAACCGGGGAGGTCGAGGTTGCAATGAGCTGAGATCACACCACTGTACTCCAGTCTGGGCAACAGAGACTCCATCTCAAAGAAAAAAAAACACTCCTATTCATTGAGGAAACAGCATATACTCTGTTCAGTAGTATGAAGTATAATAATTTTAGAAAACTGTCCTGATGTTATAAAGCAGCTTATCTGGTTAAGAAGGCCAATGTCTCAAGATTTTGGTCATCAAACATTTTACTATATAGTAGTTTTGGAAACTATGGGAGAACAGTCAGTCTGCTTTCAATACCCAATTCTAGAGAAACCTAATAGAGCACTTATAGCTAAACAATCTGTTCTGTTTAGAATGCATGGAAAACTTAATGTTTTTTATAAGGAATATACTGTGACTACCAGATATTAAAAGTACTCATTACGAATTTTTCATAGGGATCTAGCACTTTGCTCTAAAAATCCTCTTTATCTCTTAAAAGAAGTAATGCAAACATAATTCCATTAAATTCTTTTGTTTCTCAGAAAGTTAATGTTTTCGTTCCAATTTTACGAGTTTTTAAAAAATGAAGAAAATTGATGAGTTATCTAATCCCTATACAGGTTCTCAGAATATACTTTGAAATTAAATGCTCCCATACCCAGCATTGTCAGCCTTCTCAGGCCAATCCTCCATGTGTTTAAAACCTGGGAAGATGAATTTTCAACATGCTTTTCTTACCATTAGTTGGTAAAAACCTGTGTTCCCCTATTCTATTGCTGTCAGTTAAATGAAGGCCAATAATTCTGTCCATTTTCCTCCTTAAATTTCGAGTATCAATAAGACTTTTTCTTCAGGCTATTTGTTCAAGTTTAGAAAAATTATGTTTTCCCACCAGACTATAAATATTTTGATGTTTCGATCTCTAGGTTTTTCCATTTTCTGTTTGCTGTTAATATTTTAGTGAATATTATGTCAGTGACTGTAGAAATTACTGTTTTGAAAGCCAGGTGCAGCAGTGTGTGCCTGTAGTCCCAGCCACTTGGGAGGTGGAGGTGAGAGGATCACTTAAGGCCAAGAGTTTGAGACTATAGTGCACTATGATCATGCCTGTAAACAAACAGTCACTGCACTCCAGCCTGGGAAATATAGCAAGGCCCTGTTTCTTGAAAAACATTGTTCTGAAAAGCAAATTAGAAAATACTGAATTATAGGTGAAATGTGGCTTGATGATGCAAGTTAATAATTGGGGTTCTGTTTTTCAGGGGCCCTGGGGGGCAGGAAGTGTTTTAGGTTAGTAACAATAAGAAACAAAGAGAACCTCTAACTAAACTATGTTCATGAAAGCTTATCAGAAACAATTCACTCAAACTTTATCTTCTAAGAATTATAATTTCTAAGAATTTTATTCTAATTAAAGGGTCCTTAGGTTTGAAATATTTACAAATTTTAGCCTATGTCTTATACTGACCCTTATTAACTTCATTATAGCAGTACTGTTATTCAGTTAATTCTATGTAATTAGACCCATCCTTGAAGATCATTTTAAAGAAAAATTGAGTGCTCAGTGAAATTGATTCTTTTGTCATGGGCTCAACTGCTTACTTTGGCTAGCTTTTAAAAGTCAATGTTTATTGATTCTACTTTGAAAGGAGATCAGATGTGGATCCTCACCAGTTGCCCAGATATTTTTTTTTCCCTAAATAACTTTGTGTATTTAGAGTTTACAGCTGTAACGTTCCCAGACCATACATCATCTCACAATTCTATAGAAATTCAAAGAACATCCCTAGTCTCCATGTCTTCAGTAATTAGCTGAAATCTCCACTACTAGAGTTTAACATTTATTTTCCCACTCACATTAAGTTGGAAATTTATGTGGAAATCCCTCTTCGCACAGCTGCTTATTTGTGAATGTTCTTTAGCCAAAGTTTGCAGGTGTCCTTAAAATGCTTTCTCAACACATCATGCTCCTTGGGGGGTGGGGTTTTTTGTTTTTTTTTACTGTCAGAAAAAACTTTACATCAATCTCAGCTTAGATCATCAGAAGTACCGAAAGAATGAAGTGAATATATGAAATGTAGCAAAGACTAAAGTTAGATACTTCATGTAACTTTTCCTGAAATATTCTTTTTAGTAATTACTTCTTTTGGTCTAGAGCAAAATGGCACAGCAGACTTTTAAATCTTCCTCCAAACTTGTACTCACAGTAATTCCATTTCTTAAACTAATGTCTTGCTGGAAAATTGACATGCTTTTAGATTGAGTCTGAAACAGCAGCTTCTGAGGAAACCTTGTTCAACGCGTCCCAGCGCATCAGCGAGTTAGAGAGGAATGTGGAAGAACTTAAGCGGAAAGCTGCCCAAAACTCCGGGGAGGCAGAATATATTGAAAAAGTAGTATATACTGTGAAGCAAAGTGCAGAAGATGTTAAGAAGGTACGTAAATCTTTGTAATTTCAGAGCTATGTTGTTAAAGGAGCCACCAGTCTCCTCCTTGCCTGCCTTAGAGTAAGGGACATGGACCTAACAGAAACAGAATTCATCAGAAATATCAAATGACCTGTTTTGCAACAGCAGTCTTTAGAAGTGTGGATGGGAAAGAATATGGAAATATCTAATAAGTATGACCTATGCCCTCAAATCCAAATTTGACAAGAGTTTAGAAGAATGGAATTAACTTAGGGGTAGAAGTCTCAAAACAGGCTTTTTTTTTTTTTTTTAAACCAACTATATTGACAAAAACCAGTCATATTGAACTTTTATTTCTGTGCGGTAGTCAGTTAAATTCTTCATGGCATACAGTAATTATCAGGCCATTTGAGAATATTTTACAAGCAGGTTGGAACAGAGAACAGGTAGTAGGAAACCAAATCTTATCTCTTTGAGACTCATTTTGAATTAACTACCCCTCACCTCTCATTCGAAGGCACTATATTTTGCAGAGAAAAACTCACACAACCCAAATGTTTAATCAGAAGCCATGTAATAACTGAAACACATGTTCAGTTTCTCAATAATGCTTATTTCTAAAGAGAACATTAAAAACTTGGTGGCGGCGGGGTGGGGCTTAAAACCATTAAATCACTGGTCCCCAACTTTTTTGGCACCAAGGACCAGTTTCCTGGAAGACAATTTTTCCAGACTCGGGGGTGGGGATGGTTTCAGGATGAAACTGTTCCAGCTCAGATCAGGCATTAGATTCCATAAGGAGTGCACAACCTAGATCCCTTGCATGCACAGTTCCCAATAGGGTTCGTGCTCCTATGAGAATCTAATGTCACCACTGATCTGACAGAAGGTGGAGCTCAGGCAATAATACTTGCCTGCCCACCCAGTTCCTAACTGGTCCGTAGGCCTGGGGGCACCTGCATTTACTGACCTAATTTCAGTATTTAACTCCCTACTATTCAAAAATTTTCTGGAAGTTACTGTAGCTTTTTGGGCATTACGTAAGAGTAACTTTCCCCACCTCTCTCTAGGTTGGGAAAGAGAACAAAACAATGAGAAAAGTTCACTGCCACAATATCAGACAGCTGTCTTTTCTGTTTTGGTTTGGTTTGTGTGGTTTCCTGCAGTACTGAGGACACAAATTTCTCAAGTACTCTGCTTCAGGGCATTTTGCATAATGACATTTTATCACAACAGAAAGGAACAAAATCTCTTGAAATGAAATTTCCATAAATGGCTATTTGAACAGTTTCTAAAAAGAATCATTTGCATTCCAACCCCACACCCCATTTCTCTTCTCCTCACTCACTTCTTGCATATGCTACAATCTCACCTTTCCTTCCTGTATCTTTTGTTTAATCTTTTTCCTCTGATTTCCTTATAAGCAAGTCTTCACAAATCCTAATTTAGTCAAGATCCAAAGAGCCTCCATTTCTTCAATATGGGCTTCTCTAATGTCTAATCTACTTTTGAAAAATCTGCACTTCTCTATGTAATTCGCAATACAATTATGCTACAACTTTTCTATAGAAAAGTAATAATCAGGAGAATGAGGACTTAGCCCTAAGGATTTGCTGCAACTCCAGAATTTTTTGAAATGTTCTTTAAAATCATGTCAATTTTGCATTCAATTCCACTGTTTGAAGATAAAATTTTAAATTACTTACCAGTGAATATCCTTGGTGGCCCTTAATCCAGAATGCATGCCATGATTACACTATTGCTCTTAAATGTAATTACTGACACTAACATTACCACTTCTTTCTGTCTAAATGTGGAACTACAGACTTTAGATGGTGAACTTGATGAAAAGTATAAAAAAGTAGAAAATTTAATTGCCAAAAAAACTGAAGAGTCAGCTGATGCCAGAAGGAAAGCTGAAATGCTACAAAATGAAGCAAAAACTCTTTTAGCTCAAGCAAATAGCAAGCTGCAACTGCTCAAAGGTGGGTCTTTTCACACAGGCTTATTTTTTAAATTACTTTAAATTTAAGGCATCCATAGTTTATTTAAAAGTGAAAAATATATTCACTTTGTCTTGAGATCATCATAGTATAAATTGCTCAGACTTTATATATATATATATATATATATATATATCTCCCCACAGATTTAGAAAGAAAATATGAAGACAATCAAAGATACTTAGAAGATAAAGCTCAAGAATTAGCGAGACTGGAAGGAGAAGTCCGTTCACTCCTGAAGGATATAAGCCAGAAAGTTGCTGTGTATAGCACATGCTTGTAACAAAGGAGAATAAAAAATGGCTGAGGTGACCAAGGTAAAACAACTACATTTTAAAAACTGACTTAATGATCTTCAAAATAAAACATCACCTATTTAATGTTTTTAATCACATTTTGTATGGAGTTAAATAAAGTACAGTGCTTTTGTATATATTTTGGTGTACTTGTTACTTTCACTGATTGTTGATGAATCCCTTTTTTCACTGTAAACGTGGATTTATAAACAAGTTTACTGCCTCCATGAAGACCCTAATTTATGTTGTCTATAAACAAGCTATTATATTTATTTAACAGGTAAACATCCTCCAAAACTCCACACCCTTGACTCCCCTCCTCCCAATCACCTCCCAGTGGGATTCCCAGGTTGAGGTTAAGTATGAGAAATATAGTCTATGCTACCATCACTATTTCAATGGTTGCTGAGTTGCTCCAGCCATCAAAACTCCTGTAAGTAAGTATTCCTTGCTCTAGGAATGAGAAAAAGCAACATTTTAGAAAATCAGCAGGATGAACTAGGAAAAGCAACATTTTAGAAAATCAGCAGGATGAACTAGGGTTTGTAATCATTACCACCTAGAAAAGGACTAGGGTTACTGAGGGGAAGGTTTCAGTTAAATCAGGCCAGAGTTTATGGATACTGCTCCTGCCAATTGAGCAATGCTACTACAGAGCACGGAATGATGCTCTAATTTCTCAGCTTTTGTATTGTATTTTATACTACAGAGCACAGAATGATGCTCTAATTTCTCAGCTTTTGTATTGTATTTTATGTGATTTTGCAACTAATCTAACGAAAGTAATTGCCAGGCCCATGTCAACTTTATTGCCTAACTAGCTGTATAAAAGGCCAGCCCCTATGTGTTTTTTTCACACATTCTTAGAGCAAGACTATTCTGTGGACCGCTTAACAACCACCCACACATCCAACACAGCTGCATCTGAAGCTGGGCCTGGACAACAGTTATGTAAACAGCTGTAAGTTAATAACTTTCCTCTGGCCCAAAGCAATAATTTGTCACTTTTATGGTACTGGTACCAAAACAGATATATAGACCAATGGAACAGAACAGAGGTCTCAGAAATAACACCACACATCTACAACAATCTGAACTTTGACAAACCTGACACAAGCAGTAGGGAAAGGATTCCCTATTTAATAAATGGTGTTGGGAAAACTGGCTAGCCATATGCAGAAAGCTGAAACTGGATCCCTTCCTTACACCTTATACAAAAATTAACTCAAGATGGATTGAAGACTTAAACGTAAGACCTAAAACCATAAAAACCCTAGGCAATTACCATTCAGGACATAGGCATGGGCAAAGACTTCATGACTAAAACACCAAAAGCAATGGCAACAAAAGCCAAAATTGACAAATGGGATCTAATTAAAGAGCTTCTGCACAGCAAAAGAAACTATCATCAGAGTGAACAGGCAACCTAGAGAATGGGAGAAAATTTTTGCAAAGAACTTCAACCCCATCAAAAAGTTGACGAAGGATATGAACAGACACTTCTCAAAAGAAGACATGCATGCAGCCAACAAACATGAAAAAAAGCTCATCATCACTGTTCAATAGAGAAATGCAAATCAAAACCACAATGAGATACCATCTCATGCCAGTTAGAATGACAATCATTAAAAAGTCAGCAAACAACAGATGCTGGAGAGGCTGTGGAGAAATAGGAACGCTTTTACACTGTTAGTGGGAGTGTAAATTAATTCAACCATTGTGGAAGACAGTGTGGCAATTCCTCAAGGATCTAGAACTAGAAATACCATTTGACCCAGCAATGCTATTACTGGGTATATACCCGAAGGATTATAAATCATTCTACTATAAAGACACATGCACATGTATGTTTACCGAGGCACTGTTCACAATAGCAAAGACTTGGAACCAACCCAAATGCCCATCTATGACAGAATGGATAAAGAAAATGTGGCACATATACACCATGGAATACTATGCAGCCATAATAAAGGATGAGTTCACATCCTTTGCAGGGACATGGATGGAGCTGGAAACCATCATTCTCAGCAAACTAACACAAAAATAGAAAACCAAACACCACATGTTCTCACTTGTAAGTGGGAGGTGAACAATGAAAACACATGGACAAGGGGATGGGGGTGGGGGAGGGATAGCATTAGGAGAAATACCTAATGTAGATGATGGGTTGATGGGTGCAGCAAACCACCATGGCACATGTATACCTATGTAACAAACCTGCATGTTCTGCACATGTACCCCAGAACTTAAAAAAAAATCCTAATAACTAGCAAAAATGGTCATACCCCATCATCTACTAGAGCAATTATGTAGTATTTTACTTAGAACAGTAGAAACACTCTCCATTCCTTTTCAGCTAAACAACTAAAGATCTCACTTTGAAATTACTTTTTTTTTTTTTTTTTGAGACGGAGTTTCGCTCTGTCGCCAGGCTAGAATGCAGTGGCATGATCTCAGCTCACTGCCTCCTGGGTTCAAGTGATTCTGCCTCAGCCTCCTGAGTAGTTGGGATTACAGGGGCCTGCCACCACACCTGGCTAATTTTTATATTTTTAGTAGAGATGGGATTTTACCACATTGGTCAGGTTGGTCTCAAACTCCTGACCGCAGGTGATCTGCCCGCCCCGGCCTCCCAAAGTGCTGGGATTACAGGAGTGAGCCACCGCTCCCAGCCAGTTGAAATTACTAATTTTAATCAGTTCAATGAAGTGGACAATTAATCTCACTCTTCACAAGCCACAAAAATATTGACAGCTTAGTAGATAACAGTAAGTGAACACTTAAAACTTGTTTTATTCCTAGGACTTTATTCCCCATACAGATAAATTTGCATTCTCATACTGAATGTAAACACTTAAAGATGGATTTAACTCTACAGCTAGAATTCCATATTAAATTATATTTCACTATTCCCTAACTAAAAACTTTTTTTTCCCTGAGTAAGGGATATGTTGAGATTTACATAAACAGCACTTCACATGATACCGGGATTTCAAATTTTTAAAAAGATGCAGAGTTCACTTCCAATAATGGCAAAGTAGCACACAGATATCAGACCAACCCTCCTGCTGATAGCAACTGCAAACTCTGAACAAATATATTTTAGGAAAAACTAAAGGCACTGGAAACAACTATAAACAAGTGGAAAGTAGAGGGAAGTTGGCACTTAAAAAGTGAACAGCACTGGCTCAATGTCTCATTTTTAACGGGTTCTCACTTGAGGGGGAAACAAAAGCCAAGTTTTATTGGTTAAGGATCAGAGGGCAGAATATGGGGCAACCACAACAGCTGGAACATAAAGGGGAAACCCCCAAAAAACAGGAGGCACAGAAGGGGCAGACTTCCTTCTGCCCAAACTCTGGTTGACCCCTGAACTACACACTTGCATGGGAAAGACTTCCAGCAGCATAGCTAAAGCTAAAACTGAGAAGAGATTTCAGCTGCTGCCACCTACAAACAAGACAGAGTGTGGAGTTGGTGTTCAGCCAAGTTAACTGCCTACTAAGACAACAATCAATTTTCTTTAGAAGTATGTAACAGAATCCAGGGTCATTATGTCACTCATGAGCATGAGACAATCTATGCTATCTATACCAAATTTCAGAACTACTTAATCTGAATTATTCTTAAATTTAGTTACAATATGCAAAACCCTACTTAGCATTTAGTACTTTGTTACTTAAGTTTCCTCAGGACATGGCCATTTTAAACACCACACACCCAATTTTACAGCACTCTTTAAATAAACAGTCATTAACCCAGCCAAGGAAAACACAGATTAAAGACTCCCTTATGTTGTACTTCTCCAAAAGTATATATTAAACATTTAGTAGGTGTCTCTAAAATAGATGAAAGGATAATGACCTTTAAAATGCCTTAATATTGTCCTATAACATGAAAATAAAGATACATTCAGGCCTAGAAAAGAAATTAGAATATACACTAGAAGTAGTCATAAAAAAAACTATGACCATCTCAACACGTACTCATAATAACCAGTAAATGAATATTTAAGACGTTTATTTCAGTATCTTCATTCCCCACTGTAATACATTTGAATGCCCACGTATTTGAGTTCCGTAAATAGACTCTCTTAATTTGGGTAACTATATAATTACCCTTCAGAGTTGTAGACAACAATGGAAGCTTTAAAACCTCTTCAACACAAATGCTACCCCTAAACTGAAAGAATTTAGAGGTTAAATAAAACAAGTGAGAGACCATTTACTTACATCAGTTCGGTTTATAGACATCTGAATCATATCTGAATGACTGACTTGTTTCCAATGTGAAAACCAAATTAAAAATAACTTGATCACTGTGCTTCAAACACAACTGTTCACATATCAAATTCTAGCTCCAGCCATGTAAAATTCAACTTTTCTGTATCAGAGAAAAAAGCTATTTAAATTCAGGGGCATTGAATCTTTCATGAACAGCATGAAAATATGAGTTGACGGAGATATTCCAGGATGCTACAATAAGTAGCTTTTTGTCTTACATATTAGTGCACTGAAACAAAATACTAAATTTATGTAAAATATAGATATAAGAGTATTCCATTTTGTCCAAACCTATTAAATACCTTCCAAAAGTTTCATAATTCAGTCCTAGAAATTCTTGGAGCTGTGAGAATATCCTGTTCAGGAACGTGACTTCTACAAAAGCTCCCAGGAAATTTCAGAAAAAAATATATATAATCTTCTAATTCAAAAGTTGATTGATTTGCCAAATGATGCAGCAAGATTTGCTTCTCTAAAAGCTTCTGATAAGGTCTGCAAGGGAAGAAATTTAAAATTAAAAACCAAATATTTGTGGGTCAGAAGAAAATTAAGGCAACCATCAATTCTATATGTTGTTAATAATTACCGGATGTGCATGACAGACTCTAGCTATATCTTCACAGGATGCTCCATATTCCAAAGCAAGAGCAGCTTCATTTACCATTTCTCCAGCACCCTTTAAAATAACAAGCCAAGTAAATTTGCTTCCAAGGCAAAAACTACATGCTAATAGGATAGCAATTGTTGAGGGGAAGCTTTTAGATCTTAAAAACGCCTTAAATCTGTTTCTTTATCAGTTGAAGAAAAGTCAGGAAAAGCTTAACAGAAAAGGTGACACAGAAGAGCTTGGGCTCTGGAGCCAAAGGGCCTTCAATTCATATCTACCACTTACTACCTTAACCATTCATTGGTTCTTTGTGCTTCATTCAGTTTCTTCACCTCAAAAATAACAGCACCTATTTCAAAAAGCTGGTGTAAAAATAACAAAATGTATACTAAAGTGACACAGCACTCAAATATTCTATTCTCATCATTGTTACATCAGATACAAGAGATATCTACAAGAAAGATACATACTTTAGGCTCAGTGGTAGGAAAGGCTTCCCTTAGGAGGTAACATTTGAGCTGAGACCTGAATAATAAGGAGCCAGCCATTCAAAGATCTGGAGGCAGAACAGTCTAAACAGAGGGTAGCTTAAGCACAAAGGCCCTAAAATGCAAATATTTGGTCTGTTGTGAAAATGAGAGAAGGCCCATGTGACATGGCATTAATGAGTAAAAGAGAGCAGAAAAAGAAGAGGTCAGAGAAGTAGGCACAAACAGATTCAGTGAGGCCTTGGATGTAACAATCTGAAGTTGAAAAGCACCACTGGAGAATTTTAAGGGGCATAATCTGGTGTATGTTTTAAAGAGAGAATCTTGGCTACAGGACAAAGTAGATGATACAGTGGGCAAGACTGTGAGAGTGCTGCTGGTATCCTTCTAGAAATGATGCACAGAGAGCCATATTCAAAGTTTTGCTGGAAATGAGCAACCTCAGAGTAACACCAGGTGGTTTATAATTAATAAACAGCAATGCTTTCTAGAAATCTTAATGGGATTTCTCTGGTTTTACAATACTCACTGGTCCAAGAATATGTGCTCCCAGTACTCTGTCTGTCGATTTCTGCCCAAGGATCTTCACCATGCCATCTGTGTCAGCATTTGTCTTAGCTCTGCTGTTAGCAGCAAATGGGAATTTCCCAACTTTGTACTCAATACCCTGTGACAGTCAGAAAAAAAGAATCTACGTAACTGCCAGAAAAGTTCTTTCCAATTTGTAAAATCATCTACCATTTGTTCAGAAAATAAATCCCAAGAAGGCAATTGTTCGCAAAGCACATAGAAGGAAAGGAAAGACCAGAAGACTGGTTAATGAACTATATCTCAGGCACGAATACAAGCAAATACAAATGTCTGTCCATCTGGTTATATTTCAAAGCCAAATATAAAAGATCTGGAATTACTAGTTTTTTAATATAGGCAACTTCTCTTCCTCTCAATTACTGCTGATAAATCTGTGAATGATCTCTTTATAATGCTAACAAGGGAAAAATATATAAGCTAAACAATATTTCACAGCTGTTAAATATATTAGCATAATGATAAAATGCTGTTTCTCAACCACCAATGTCATTGGTACAACTCACACATTGGCTTAAAACCACCCATGTTCAGACTTACCTCTTCTTTCAACTGCTCTTCTGATTTGCCAACCCAAGCAACTTCAGGGTGTGTGTAAATCACTGATGGCACACAATTGTAGTCAATGTGCACAGCACCACCAGCCATTCCTTCAACACAGATAATGCCTTCATCCTCTGCTTTGTGAGCCAGCATTGGACCAGCAACTACATCACCAATGGCATAGATACTACCACAGAAATCAAAAGAAACACAATGAATTTCTGAAATCACAGCTACTTACCTTCAGTTACATTATGGTAACAAAAGTTTCCAGTAAATAAGTCACCAAAAAATACATCAAATGCAGCTCTTCAAAATCTATGAATTCAGCTTATCTGTGAGTAAAATTCAGTTATTTTTTATTTTACGTTTTGTAAGTTTACTATTCTTCCCCAAAGCCAATACATATTTTAAGCATAAAAATCTTACTTTTCAAAATACTGTTTGAAATCAATTTTAAAATTACTGAAAATGCAGACAATTATCCAACTTACTTTGGAATTTTAGTTTGAAATCTGGTATTGACTGGAATTCTACCTCTGGGATCTAGTTCAATTCCCAGCTCTTCTAGTCCCAAATTCTTAGTAAAGGGTCGTCGGCCAATGCAAACCAAGAGTACATCACAAGTGATAACTTCAGCTTTACCACCAGAAGCAGCTTCAATACTAGATAACAAGCAGTGTATAAATGTTAAATACACACCTACATAAATTGATAGGCTTAGAAATTTAAGGCCAGCAATTTCTCAAGTGTTGATGACATTTTCATTTTTGTTTTGTTTTGTTTTTGAGACAGAGTCTTGCTCTGTCGCCAGACTGGAGTACAGTGGTGCAATCTCGGCTCACTGCAACCTCCACCTCCCAGGTTCCAGAGATTCTCCTGCCTCAGCCTCCCTAGTAGCTGGGACTATAGGTGCGCGCCACCATGCCCAGCTAATTTTTGTATTTTTAGTAGAGACGGGGTTTCACCATGTTGCCAGGCTGGTCTTGATCTCTTGACTTCATGATCTGCCCATCTCAGCCTCCCAAAATGCTGGGATTACAGGTGTGAGCCACCATGCCCAGCCGGCACTGATGACATTTTTAACAATATAAGTTTATTTGAATATAAACATAAGAGTCAGACAATGAAAGAGATCTATCATTAAAATCTAGAGGTCTGTTATTAAAATCTCACAAAAACCACAGTATAATAAAACAGCAGTTAAGAATACAGGTCTTTGAGTCACAGAAATCCAAATTCAACTACTGACTGCCACCCACTAGCTGTGTGACAAGTTAGTCATTAATTAGTCAATGAATTCAGCTTCTTATCTTTGAGTAAAAGTTAGTCATTAAACTATTTAAATACTATTAGCTATTTAATTTAAATATTTATTTAAAAATAATTCAATAAGTTAAATGCCATTAAAGTATTTAATCAGTAGAGTACCAGACATATAGTAAGCAATCTTTTATTATTGATTTCCCCATGTATCTGCCTAAAAATATTGATTCAATTTTACTTATTATTGGGAATTTAAATTTTTCTGAATGTACTATAAGAAGGTACAACAATGAGAATATTGGATTCTCTTTCTAGCATTAACCTAATCATAAATTTCAATGTGCTAATGCAATAATTTGATAAGCAACTGAGTTATATTAAGTAATAAAATGACCTTAAGTTAGAAAAAACCCTATATTTGCTAAACTGATTTTGAAACTTGAGTGTTTTGCTTAAAGAAACAGACAGGGATGATACATCAAAAACAAATGATGTATACTTACGAAACATCAATTTTTCCATCTGACTTCTTGGTAGCACCAGTAACCTTTGTATTCAATTTAAATTTAAACCCCTGTTTTTGAAGGATGCGTTGAAAGTTTTTGGATATCTCCATATCAATTCCAACTCCACCTACATGACCTAAAAATTCAACTGCTGTCACATCTGCACCAAGTCTTTGCCAAACTGAACCCTGCAAATAATTTAAAAAACCCAATAATCATAAAAGTTTCTATAGCAAATGTTTACGAAATCATCTTAATAATTTATTGTAAAACATTTTCTTCTTTCGCTAGTATGTTCCCATGAGAAGCTCCGAGGTTTAAAATTGACCCTGTGTTAAATATGTATAACTTCATACATTTATTAACTTACTCATTCAACATTTGTTGAACATCTACTACATGGTAGGCAATATTTTAGCTTCTAGGCATACATTAGTAAACAAAGCAAAAATCTCTGTTCTCAGGGATCTTATATTCTGGCAGGGGACATAGACAAATATGTAAAATTCATAACAGAGAATAAAGTGCTACAAGAAAAATAAAACAGGAAGTAGAACTAGGACCACTGATTACTGGGATTACAATTTTAAATAGCACGTTTGGGGAAAGCCTCACTGGGAGTGACATTTGCACAAAACTTGAAGGAGTGAGGCAATGAACTACCCAGTTAACTGGGGCAAGAGTGTTGCTCTAGGCAGAGGGAAACAGCAAGTACAAAAGTCTTGAGGAAAAGGAAACAGGTTACTAAATCACTGATGTTTGCAGAATATTAAACTGGCTTCCTATTTTCTTTTCTCAACAAAGGACAAATGTTTACTTTTTCATTCAAAGTATAATTTAAACTGAATGCTAGTTTATTTTAACATTTTGACAATTAGTATAACTTCTAAATAATTATATATTAAACAATACATAACTGGCAAGATGAACATAATTTCACAGCATTAAATATGAAAAACCATGAACATATCCTTCGCAAGAATGTATATTAAAATCATCTGGTAATTCAAATGAACTATAAAAGTTTACCTTCCCTAAATTAGGTGTGGGCGTTCATTTAAAAAATCTCATTAATTTCTAGTATGAAGACTGAGTTAACTAGAGGCAATATAGTGACACTAAAAATCTAACAATACGTATATATAAAAGTTAACTCAAAATGGATCATGGACCTAAATGTAAAATCCAATACTATGAAACTTCCAGAAGAACACCTAGGAGAAGAAATCCTAGAAGTGACCTTGAGTTAGGCAAAGATTTCTTTGATGTAACACCAACAGCACAATCCATAAAAGAAAAATGATAAATTGGACTTTGTCAAAATTAGAAAGTCTTAGATAACATTGAGAACACAAAAACAGAAGCCACAGACTGGGGAAAAAAATTACAAAACTTCTATCTGATAAGGGATTTATATCCAGAATATATAAAGAATTCTCCAAATTCAATAAGAAAAATTCAATAAAAAATGGACAAATGTCTGAAGAGGGAAGATATAGAGATGGCACGTAAGTACATTAAAAAATGCTCAACCCCGTAAGTCATTAGAGAAATCTAAGTTAAAACCACAATGAATTGAATTCAACAACACATAAAAAGATCATTCACCATGATCAAGCAGGGTTCATCCCAGAGATGCAAGGATGATTCAACATATGTAAATCAATAAACATGATTCATCACATTAACAGAACCAAGAACAAAAACCATATGATCACTTCAACAGATGCTGAAAAAGCCTTTAATAAAAATATCCCTTCATGATAAATGTGGGGAAAAGCAAGAGAGATCAGATTGTTACTGTGTCTATGTAGAAAGAAGTAGACATAGGAGACTCCATTTTGTTCTGTACTAAGAAAAATTCTTCTGCCTTGAGATTCTGTTAATCTATAACCTTACCCCCAACCCCGTGCTCTCTGAAACATGTGCTGTGTCAACTCAGAGTTAAATGGATTAAGGGTGGTGCAAGATGTGCTTTGTTAAACAAATGCTTGAAGGCAGCATGCTCCTTAAGAGTCATCACCACTCCCTAATCTCAAGTACCCAGGGACACAAAAACTGCGGAAGGCCACAGGGACCTCTGCCTAGGAAAGCCAGGTATTGTCCAAGGTTTCTCCCCATGTGATAGTCTGAAATATGGCCTCGTGGGAAGGGAAAGACCTGACCGTCCCCCAGCCCGACACCCGTAAAGGGTCTGTGCTGAGGAGGATTAGTAAAAGAGGAAGGAATGCCTCTTGCAGTTGAGACAAGAGGAAGGCATCTGTCACCTGCCTGTCCCTGGGCAATGGAATGTCTCGGTATAAAACCCGATTGTATGCTCCATCTACTGAGATAGGGAAAAACCGCCTTAGGGCCGGAGGTGGGACCTGCGGGCAGCAATACTGCTTTGTAAAGCATTGAGATGTTTATGTGTATGCACATCTAAAAGCACAGCACTTAATCCTTTACATTGTCTATGATGCAAAGACCTTTGTTCACGTGTTTGTCTGCTGACCCTCTCCCCACAATTGTCCTGTGACCCTGACACATCCCCCTCTTAGAGAAACACCCACAAATGATCAATAAATACGAAGGGAACTCAGAGGCTGGCGGGATCCTCCATAGGGGATCCTCCATATGGGATCCTCCATATGCTGAACGCTGGTTCCCTGGGTCCCCTTATTTCTTTCTCTATACTTTGTCTCTGTGTCTTTTTCTTTCCTAAGTCTCTCGTTCCACCTTACGAGAAACACCCACAGGTGTGTAGGGGCAACCCACCCCTACATCTGGCGCCCAACGTGGGGCTTGAACCCTGGACCCTCAAAAAACTGGATATAGAAGGGACACACCTCAAAATAATAAGACAAACTCATGGCCAACATCATACTGAATGGGAAAAAATTGAAAGCCTTTCCTCTAATATCTGGAACAATACAAGAATGCCCATTTTTCACCACTTTTATTCAACATAGTACTGGAAGTCCTGGCCTCAGCAATTGTAGAGGAGAAAGAAACAAAGGGCATTCGAATTGAAAAGGAAGAAGTCAAATTAATCTTTTGTGCAGACTACATGATCTTATATTTAGAAAAACCTAAAGACTCCACCAAAGAACTATTAAACTTACAAACTAATTCAGTAAAGTTGCAGGATACAAAATCAACATACAAAAATCAGTAGCATTTATATACACCAACAGTGGACAATCTAAAAAAGAAAAAAAAAAAGCAATCCCATTTGCAATAGCTATAGTGAATATAAAATACCTAAGAATCAATTTAGCCAAAGATGTGAAAGATCTATACAATAAAAAACTAAAAAACACTGATGAAACAAATTGAAGAGGACACAAAAAATAGTTCATGTTCATGGACTGGAAAAATTAATATCGTTAAAATGACAATACTACCCAAAGTAATTTACAGATTCAATGCAATCCCTACTAAACTGCCAATGATATTCTTCAACTGCCAAAGTAATCCTGAATAAAAAGAAGAAAGCTGGAAACATCATATTAACCGGCTTCAAAATTTACTAAAAAAGCTATAGTAACCAAAATAGCATAGTACTGGCATAAAAAGACACACAGACCAATGGAACAAAATAAAAAACCCAAATATAAATCCACACATTTTCGGCTAACTCATTTTCAACAAAGGTACCACAAACACAGTGAGGAAAAGGCAGTCTCATCGATAAATGGTGCTGGGAAAACTGGATAACCGTATGCGGAAGAATGAAACTAGACCCCTATCTCTTACCATATACAAAAGTCAAATCAAAATGGATTAAAGACTTAAATCTAAAATCTGAAACTATGAAATTACTGTAAGAAAACATTGGAGAAATGCTCCAGGACACTGGTCTGGGCAAAGACTTACTGTGTAAGACCTCAAAAGCATAGGCAACTAAAGCAAAAACGGACAAATGGGATTACATTAAGTTAAAAAACTTTTGCACAGCCAAGGAAACAGTCCACAAAGAGACAACCCACAGAAAGGAAGAAAATATTTGCAAACTATCCATCTGACAAAGGATTAATAATCAGAATACATAAGGAGCTCAAAAAAATTCAATTTTAAAATGAGCACCAGATCCGAATAGGCATTTCTCAAAAGAAAACATTCAAATAGCCAATACATGTATGAAAAAATGTTCAACATTATTAATCACCAGAGAAATGCAAGTCAAAATCACAATGAGCTATCATCTCACCCCAGTTAAAATGGCTTTTATCAAAAAGACGGCAATAACAAATGCTGACAAGGATGTGGAGAAAGGAGAACCCTCATACACTGTTAGTGGGAATGTAAGTTAGTACAGCCACTGTGGAAAACAGTATGAAGGTTCCTCAAAAAACTAAAAATAAAACTACAATATGAGCCAGCAATTCCACTACTGGGTATATATCCAAAAGAAAGGAAATCAATATATTGAAGAGGTATCTGCGCTTTATGTTTACTGCAGCACTATTCACAACAGCCAAGACACAGAATTAACTCAAGTGTCCATCAGCAGACAAACAAAGAAAACGTGGTACATATACACAATGGAATATTATTCAGCCATAAAAAAAGAATGAAATTCTGTCATTTGCAACAGAACAGATGGAACTGGAAGACAGCATGTTAAACAAAATAAGCTAAGCACAGGAAGACAAATATCGCATGTTCTAACGTGGGAGCTAAAAAAAAAAAACAAACAAACTGAACTCATGGAGATAGAGAGCAAAATGATGGTTACCAGAGGCTGGGAAGGCTAGGGGGAGAAGAGGAATGAAGAGAGGTTGATTAATCAGTACAAATATACAATTAGACAGAATAAATAAGAGCTGGTGTTAATGCAGGGTTGACTATAGGAAACAATCAATTACACATTTCAAAATAGCTAGAAGAGAATAATTCAATATTCCTAGCATTAAAAAAAATGTTCGAGGTGATGGATAGCCTAATTACCCTGATTTAATTATATGAATATATCAAATTATCACATGTACCTTGAAAAAAGTACATCTATTACATAGCAATTTAAAAAATAAAAATAGAAAAAAAAAACCCCACAGTGAGTTACTACTACACAACCACTAGAATAGCTCAATTTTTTTAAAAAAATGACAATACCAAGTGTCAGTGGAAAAGTAGAGCAACCAAAATTTACGTTGCTGGTGGGATTGTATGGAAAAGTGTAACGCTGTTCCTTGAGAAGTTAAAATAATTACCATATGAGCCAACAATTACACATCTAGTTATATACCCAAGAGAAATGAAAACAGATAACCACACAAAAACTTGTACACAAATAGACATAGCAGTGTCATTCATAATAGTCGAAACAACTATGAAAGTAGAAACAACCCAAATGTCCACCCATGATGAATGGATAAACAAAATGTGCCATATCCATAGAATGAGATATTTAGCCAGATAGAGAAATGAAGTATAGATACATGCTACAACTTGGATGAACCATAAGAACATTATGCTATGTAAAGAGAGCACACACAAAATAATATTGTATGATTTCATTTATATGAAACGTCCACAATATGCAAATTCATAGACACAGTAGAATTAGTGGTTTCCAGGGGCTGAGCAAAGGGAGAAATGGAGAATGACTGCTAATGGGTAGCAAGTTTCTTTTAGGGTGATGAAAATGTTCTAGAGTTAGACAGTGGTAACAGCTCTACAACTCTATGAATATACTAAAAACCTTTGAATTGTACATTTTAAATGGGTGAACTGATATGTGAACTATATCTCAATAAAGCTGTTTAAAAAGCAAACAAAACAAAAGAAAGGACCATTCTTGGAAACTGGGATAGAAGTAAATAGAGGGGAAATAATGGGAGTGTGGAAATAAGAAACATCATCTTGGAGTCTAATTCAAAGTAGGGAGTGATGAGCATAGACAAGTGCCCTACTCTTTAGGGAAACTGATTTCAAAATACTTATAGATAGGAAAACTCAATAGCATCTACCACTTACTTAGAGCTTACTAAATGCCAGGCACTGCATTAAGTGTTTTAAATGTATTAAATCCCAGCAATACTCCTGTAAGTTAGTTATTTTTATCCCCTTTTTGATGACAAACCAACTGGTTCAGAGTGGCTCATTAACTTAACAAGAACATAAGTCAGTAAGAGGCAGAGTTGAAATTCAAATTTAAATCTGTTCAATTCCAAAAAAGATGTTTTTTAATACTACACTAAACTGGAATGGAAGAAGAAAGGCAAAATATAAAAAATGAAAATACAGTTATGTGAATAATCTTTACAAGAAAATAAATAGATATCATGACTACATAGTAAATTCTCTAATAAGTTTTTAAAAAGACATGTAAAAACTAATTCAATACAGTAACAGGTATCTAAATCATTGTGTCAAAAGACTCAAGGCTTATAAAAAACCTAAAGCAAAACTGCTGAGATGAAGAAATAGAATTATTGCTTGGAGATATTATAATGACCAACAAAAGAAAGTAAATGTTATTCCTTTTTTCTTGTTTTATCCAACTATGAGAACAAAGTAGAATGAACAGAAGAAATATTGTTAACCAAGAGGCAACGCCCAAGATTAAGAACAACTGGTCATTTTTAAAGAGTTAATTCCCGGCTGGGTGTGGTGGCTCATGCCTGTAATCCCAGCACTTTGGGAGGCCGAGGCAGACGGATCATGAGGTCAGGAGTTCAAGACCAGCCTGGCCAACATGGTGAAACCCCGTCCCTACTAAAAATACAAAGAAAAATTATCTGGGTATGGTGGTGCGTGCCTGTAATCCCAGCTACTCAGGAGGCTGAGGCAGGAGAATTGCTTGAACTGGGACCTGGGAGGTGGAGGCTGCAGTGAGCCGAGATCATGCCACTGTATTCCAGCTGGGGCTACAGAGCGAGACTCCATCTCAAAAAAAAAAAAAAAAAAAAGTTAATTCTCCAATCAACCCAATTAGAGTATGACAAAACAGGCACTCTCAGTGAACTCTGGGAACTTACTTAGCACAAGGGAACTGCCAAAAGGTGGCAGACAGGCAAATATGCCTAAATTTTCAAAAATGGAAAAGAAGAGATTCTGCTAAATACTAGAAGACATTATTAATCAGCTGGTTTCACAATCAGTAGACACTACCACAAGTGTTCCAAACAGGTCACGTAAACCACTCTTACTTTCTGAAGGGTTTCTGGACTGGTGAATGTAGTATATTTTGATATCAGCAAGGTGTTAAAAAAAATTTTAAGAAAATCTCATGATATCCTTGTAGATGCGATGGAGAAACGAAGATGAATAAACATCAAAGGTGTTTATAACTGGTGAAAGACTGTACTGTCAGATGGCTTTCGATGTTTCATCCTGGTCAAAAATTTGTACTAATGACGTGAATGACAACAGAAGTTTGCTTAACCAAGATCAGATCAGATGATGGGACCGCATGCCTTAATTGTCACACTTCCAAAATTTACGAACTATGAAAAGTAAAAGCAGTTAAGTATAAGAGTGACAGAATGAAGACTAAGATATAGATTGGAATAATGAGTATGAGTGAACAAGATTAAATTAAAGCAAGAATAAAGGTTCAAAGTCACTTAGGTTTAAAAAATCAGAATTCCAAATGCGAAAAAAATGTGGTTTTTATCTGAACATAAGCTCAATGTCTGCTTTATAAAAACAACTAAACTGATTTCAAAGCATTACATTACAAGAAGTATACTATGCATATCAAAAGAAGTACTCTCTACAACCCAGAACATTATGTTTAGATTACAAGTTTTCTTGACGGACTAGACGGGATCCAAAGGTTGATGACAAAATAACAGACCTGCTGTCTAGGAGACCTAAGTACTAAACATTAAGAAAAACAATGGAGATTCAAATAGGAATTAAAAATTCGGTCCTGCCTTCAAGGAGCCTTGGTCTTACAGGAAAGTCAGCCATAGACAAACAAATGCAATGTATTATTATTAGTGGGTACTATGGAAATGTAGATATATTATACTAAGGACTCAAAAAATGAAAGACTTGAGCTTTCTTAGAAGAAAGAATTATTCACTAAAAAGATAACTTAAAAGCTGATTTTTGTTTTGGGGTTTTTTTTTTTTGAGACAGGGTCTCACTCTTTTGCCCAGGATGGAGTGCACTGGCATGACCCAGCTCACTACAGCCTCAAACTCCCAGGCTCAAGTGATTCTCCTATCTCAACCTCCTGAGTAGCTGGGACTACAGGCACACACCACCATGCCCAACTAATTTTTTACATTTTTTTAGAGATAAGGTCTCACATTGTTGCCCAGGCTAGTCTCAAACTCCTGGGCTTAAGCAATCTGCCTGCCTCAGCCTCCCAAAGTGCTGGGATTACAGACATGAACCATCATGCGCATCACAAGGTCAGGAGTTCGAGACCAGCCTGACCAATATGGTGAAACCCCGTCTCTACTAAAAATACAAAAATTAGCCGGGCGTGCTGGCGGGCACCTGTAGTCCCAGCTACTTGGGAGGCTGAGGCAGGAGAATCACTTGAACCTGGGAGGCAGAAGTTGCAGTGAGCCGAGATCGCGCCACTGCACTCCAGCCTGGGCGACACAGCAAGACTCGGACTCAAAAAAAAAAAAAAAAGAAAAACAAAAATACTAACAATTAAAGGGAAGCCTAAGAAAGGGGAACTTGCATAATATGGAGAATTCAGCCCAAAGAGCAGATGTAAAAATGGAAGAATATGAAATCACAGAAGTTAGGCAAAGTGTTTCAAAGGCAAGAAAATCAGCAATGCTAATTAGTGCCAAATAAAGCAGTGAAGAAATTAGTCCAACAGATTAAGCAATAAATAGATTCATGCCCTAAGAGCAATTTATTGGCACAAGCCATAGACTGAGTGAGTGGAAGTTGATGAAATAAAGCATGGACAACTCTTTTGAGAAGCTGGGTTTTGAAGGAAAAGTGCGAACAGAATTGGTAACTCAAGAAGGACATGGGACCAAGATAAGGAGTATTTATGTGCACACAAACCTGTGTTAATGAGTGCAAATGCATCACAGGTACACACATAGAAGCATATGAAATTGTAAATAAGAAGGAAGGAGTTTGAAGACTGAAAAATACAAGAATAAAAATCACAAAACCAAGTCTCTGTAAAGGCAGATGATGTGCTACCAAGCACAAGTAAAGGGATTAGTCTTAGGGAAAATGGCATTTCCATAGTAATAGGAGAGGTAATCAAAAGGATAGGTGTAACAACAGGTAAAAGCATTATCAAATTTAGGACATCAACTTGAGGGAGTTCTCATCTGATTTCTCTTTTATGTAATATTTAAAAGACAAGGTCATCCACAGGCAGAGCAGACAGTATACAAGCAGAGATTTGAGAAGAGTAGAAAATGAAAATGGCCATTGCAGAGACCAGGGCAGTGTACCATCTTAGGAAATAATAAACTGTCAGCAAGGCTGAGGTTCTTGTTAAGGTTTGTGCCAAGAATTAATACAAGTACCAATGAGTAGGGTGTGTTTTTCTCCAGGTGTAGTCAACAGCCTGGAAATAGCATAAAAAAGGCAGACTGCTGCATTCAAACAGAACTAGAGTTTTGCCAAGCAGATATGACAGAACAGTGAGACAAGCAACTCAAGGACATCTGTAAGAGTGTGGTTAAAGTGATGGACTATGGCATCTAAGCTGATCAGGAACGCAGTCAAGACTGGAAAGGGCAGAATGCAAAAAAGTAGATCTATGGACTAGAAAACCTAAAAAAGGGTACAAAGTACACTATGAATAACTGAGTAAAAGAGGAAAGGAGGTCATGGTTACATAATAAAATATCTGAATTTATTATTTCAGAAGTAGAGCAATTCCTGGTGTTTACAAGGCACAGTGACTCTAAAATGGAGGGAGGTCATTGGAAATGTGTGGAAAGCTGCCAGATGGACAAGAAGGGAGAACAAGGCAGACAGAAGGTCTAAAATAACATGGTGTTCAAAGAAATGCAAGTAGTTTGACATTTCTAAAACCTAAGTTAAGAGGCATCAAGATGAGGATAGAGAAGGGAAAAGCCAAATCATGTATGTGATGGTAAAGAGAATAATCTTTATTTGGAATGCAATTTGCCCAGGATAAAAGCTGTCCTCAAATATCTGAATGGCTGTCATATTAAAAAAGAATTCGACCAGTTCTAGGAAATAGAAGGGTGGAAGGTACAAGGAAACAGACTAAAATAAAGGAGAACATTCTAAATGAGTAAATACATAAATAGGTTGTCTTGAAAAAAACAAAAGTAAACTCTTTATTACTAGAAGTGTTTAAGCAAAACTCAATGCTGATCAGCCTGTAATGTTATACAAAAAATCAAAAAGGGGACCTTTAAGTCCCTTCCAACTCCAAGGAGGTAATAAGAGGCAGAAAGACAACACTTACCAGTTCTACACCTATTACTCCTGCACCAATAACAACCATCTTTTCTGGAACTTTTTTTAAAGATAAAGCACCTGTAGATGACACTATTGTATCTTCATCTATCTGTAAGAAAAACAAAAGATATAATCAAAATAATTTGAAAAAACCTAGTACAGTTGACCCTCCATATCCATGGGTTCCAAATTTGCAGATTTAACCAACCATTAATTGAAAATATTCAGGAAAAAAATTGATGGTTGCATCTGTACTGACATGTACACATGGTTTTTTGTCATTATTCCCTAAATAATACAGCATAGGAACTACTTGCATAGCATTTACAGTGTATTAGGTATTATAAGTAATCCAGAGATGACTTAAAGTATACAGGAGGAAGTATGCAGATTATATGCAAATACTATGTCATTTTATGTAAGGCACTTGAGCATCTGTGGGTTTTGGTATCCAAGGGGGGTCCTGGAACCAATCCTCCAAGGATATGAAGAGATAAATGTATTTATAAACTGTGATCTCAGTAGAATCACTAAAAATACTAAGTCATTTATTTGTTTTGAGGTATCTATATACCTAATTTCATCAAATCCCATTAAAAATGTTGACTTTAAATTTTATCCTCCAATATTCCAAACGCAATGGTCAATTTTAACTTCATACTGTATTCAAACATATCTTAATATAAAGTGTTCTATAGCTCGTCAGAATCACTGCAGAATAAAGACAGGTAACTTCCCAAAGCTGAATGACCATCAAAATATAGTATTTCAGTCAGAAATCTCTCAAAGTTCACAAATAGCATAAATAACTTACAAAACGTATTTCTAAAGAAAAGTTGTAATGGTTGTAAATTATGAAGCATAAATACCGTGATTCCAGGAAAAGGAGTAACTTCTGAACCCGTGGCTATAAGAATGTTCTTTGTATCAATAACCTGAGTGCCACCATCAGCTTTCGTAGCAGTGACTTGATTTTTGCCAGTTATCTTTCCATATCCATTGACATGAACAACCTTTATGAAATAATCTTTATAAATTCACAAAGTTTAAAGTAATTTGTTTGATAAATCATTCAAAGGAAAAATTACTCTGTAAATAATTTATCTAAAACAAAATGCTTCCTTACTTAGTAATGCTACACCATGGTGCAGCAAAAAAATCTGTGATATATGTCAGGGAAATCTATTTCAGGTTAGCAAGCTATTTTAAATTAAATAAATATTCCCCTGTAACCAAGTTCAAATATCATCACTCTATAATGCAAAGTTTAATGTGTATTCAAAGTAAAGCAGAAATCTGAATATTAAACACTGACCTTATTCTGTTTGAATAAGTGGGCGATTCCACCTGTTAAAGCTTTTACTGCAGTACTCTTCTGCTCCATCATCTTGTCTAAATTCAAGCGAACTTCGGACACTGTAATTTGTTCAATTAATCTTTAGTTCTTAGCTAAATTCTTGAAGCAATATGCAGTGTTTTTCACTCACCAACTGGAAAATTTCAACCTAATGCTTATAAAAGGCAGTATTAAAGTTTCAAAACGTAATAACTTATAATTATAGTTGACAAAAGGCCAACATCATTGTATCACAGAAACAGAACCTATCAAACACTATAAAATGTCTACCTTGGGTAAAAAGGCAGTCCAAAATAAAACATTATACCCCACTGTGATAACATATCCTCTGAACACTTTATGATGGTTATAAGTCTGGAAGATATGTAAGTAGAAATGACAAAGTAAAACATCATCTGAAATTTTAAATAAAGGAAAATGCTAGATTTCATGAAACAAAACAAATAAAAAATACACGTTTAAAAATTTCAAATACAGAAGCTTAATATTAAAAAGTTTAATCACCTAGGTTTTAATCACTCATTCAACTCAGAAGAGAACTCTGAAGCAACAGTATTAGATAAAAATGCTCAACTCAATTAAACTTTAGAGGTAAGAAGGTTATCTTAGAAAGTACCTCATGTAACCAACACATATATTAGAGATAAGGAAAAAGAGACTCTGAGAGATTTCTGATTTACCCAAGGTCACAGAGCTAGGATGTAAAAGCCTTGCCTACAATGCAGGTCTCCTGACTACCCCTAGCTCTTCTTTCTTTACGTCATTCCATTTTTCATCTAGTATGATTTCTATTTGCTTTAGTGCATATACATCATCTCTATACCCAATGGATTGCCTTAAGTAGCCCCTCAAACCTACCTCTGTAAAGAAACAAATGAAGGAAAAGTAACAACCCAAGGTTATGACTAGGTCCTGCCCAGAAGAGACTACCTTTCTGGAAGTATCTAACAACAACAATAATTGGAGACAAAAGATTAAAACAGCTCAAAAAGTATGTCAGGAGACAAGATACGTTATGAAATGTCCTCTTCCTTTTCTGCTATGCCTCACTCTTTCTCTCCTCTAATTTTTCTACTATCAACAGCTTAAGTGGACCTTCCTTCCTTCCTCTATCTCCCCATAGTACTCAGGAATCCAGCCTTCTCAGTGATTTCCAGATTTTAGGAAATGAAAACTGACTCTTCAAAAACACATAAAGGCAAACCTCAGGAAAAAGTTGGCAAAGGAACAGAAGATATAATGGTAGAAATCTGGATTTGCAGGGCTAGGCTTGGTTATACTTGGCTGGGAGAAATCTGGATTTAGGCCTTCTTTTTTAAGTAAATCTCTCCACATTTTTTAGATTATTTATTTTACTCTTCCTTCACTAAACATCTATTATACATACATTAGACACATTTAAGTCTTTAGACAGAAGAGCCAAGTCAAGCAGTCTGGTAATATCATTAAGCATGAAAAGTATACTTACTTTCAATTCCTCTAGATGCAAAATCTTTTCCATGGGCCATATGGTAATAATGAGAGTTGTTCAATAAAGCCTAAAGGAAATTAAAAAGATGAAATTATCAAATATTCATAAACAGACTTCAAATAATCAAAAAGCACTTATGAAATGATAGTCTTTCTTTTCATTTTTTGAGACAGAGTTTCGTTCTTATTGCCCAAGCTGGAGTGCAATGGCGCCATCTCAGCTCACCGCAACCTCCGCCTCCCGGGCTCAAGCAATTGTCCCTGGGATTACAGGCATGCATCACCACGCCTGGCTAATTTTGTATTTTTAGTAGAGATGGGGTTTCTCCATGTTGGTCAGGCTGGTCCCAAACTCCCAACCTCAGGTGATCCACCCGCCTCGGCCTCCCAAAGTGCTGGGATTACAGACGTGAGCCACCGCGCCCGGCCGATATTCTCTTTCAAATGTTCTCATCACAAAAATGATAAGTACTGTGGTAATGAATATGTTAATTAACTTGACTAAATTATTCCACATTATAGTCATAAATCATAACACCACTTTGTATGCCATAAATATATACAATTGTAATTTGTCAATTTACAATAAAAATTTAAAAAGAAGTTAAAAAAAAGACATGGCATTCTCTACATGGAATAGTATATGGCACTACACCAATTCAGTTTCTCTTATTAATCAAAGACAAACAATAATGATGTGAAAAACATTCAACAAACAAGAATGAAAAAGACATTTTTACTTTCTTTAAAAGTAAAGGCATAAGTACACACTTCAGGGTGGCAGGTGAAAAAGGCAGTCATGTTTACATACAAAAAGGACCTAAAAGAACAATTTACTATCTATTATCTGTTACACTGGTGAAGGAAAGATAAAGAGAAAAAACTAGAACATCAGAGTCTGTTTGAATGGAAAGCTAGGCATTCTGAGACAAGGAAGTTATTTCAGGAATGTGTGGCAGACTAGTGACAGCACTCTTTAAGTTTTACAAAAGAGAACTGTGTTTTTTATCATTCTTTTTTTTCTCTGTGTGAAATATGCCACAACTTGGATTGTTTTTTAACAAGTGTATTTGTCTAATCTAGTCTCAATCCATCCTTCTAGTTGGTTGCTAGCCAAAAACAATCTCTGTGCTGTACAAAACACATGCTCACCTTAGAAGGAATACAACCAACATTCAAGCACGTTCCACCAAGTGTTTCATTTTTCTCAACGCAGACTGTCTACAACCAAAGAAAACATTATTTAACTGCACATAACCTCAATGTTTCAGATCACTAAAATTCCAAATATATGTCTTAATTCTTCTACAAAACAAGCTATTCGGGCTGTGTTTTCACAGACTAAAATATATAGTCCTTTATAATTTATCATTTGAATAATAATAAACACTTTTGGGCTGACCCAAAAGTGAATTATTCTAAAAGATATTTTTGTGTGCTTAACATTACCAAATATATGCTTTTAGTTCTATCACTGTATCTTCCAAAGTGTGATTAGATGCCAAAATGAAAAGTACTGGGAAGAGAAGAAAACTAATAGATTTCACTTTCCATTCCAAGAGAATACTACAACCAAATGAACCTAATCTTTATTAGTCTCAGGCTTACAAGTAATTTATAGAGTTAAGGAAGTATTTACCATGTTTTTGCCTGCAAAGTACTTTATAAATATGATCAACCCTTCCCAAATTAAAATAAATCAATACTTAGTTTGAGTTCAAACCTTACCTTGAAGCCTAACTGGGCAGCTTTAATAGCAGCAACATATCCTCCAGGACCAGAACCTATAACTGTTACATCAGCATCAACTACGATAAAAGCAAATTGATATAAAATAGTAAATTGCTTAATATTTACCAAAAAGAGCTCTTTGGAAGAGCAAATAACCCAATACTTAAACCTCTTAGAGTACAAATCAGCATTTTCTACATAGTTTCTGCACTATTTTATTACTACTACTTGATGCTCTTTGATGCTACTGAAAAATGGCATAAATACTCAAATTTCATTTTCTATTATTTTCTATTCATTACAACATACAGAAACACAACTGAGTTCTGTAACACTCACATTGTATTCACTGACCTTCCTAAATTCTATTGATTTAATAACTGACGGAATTTAGTGATACTGGAAGACAAGTATGTATGAAGCAAAGAGCCTGAGCTTTGGAATCTGACATTCTGGGCTTCATATCTCAGCACGGCCAATGATTAGTTGTGTGAACTTGACCCAATGACTTAACCTTTCTGTAATATGGGGATGAAAACACTGCCTTCAATGATTGATGTTAGAATTAAATAAGATAATTTTATATAATGCTTTAGTATTTCCAATAAATTTAAGACCTATTACCTTTTTCAGGTCCTTAACTTCTGAAATATGAGGGAAAAAACAGCTTCTATGTAATATTTAACAAATATGTTTTGAACTTGCATATTGATAATTTTTACATACCTTAATAGGCTAACCAGAATATTCAATTAACTATTGTGGCCATTTTTCAAATAAAGATAAAAAATTGAAAATTAATTTTGATCAGTATCCTTAGGAGTTTAACAGTTGTAATACAAATGTGCAAGTAAGTCCAATTACTCCCATTCTTCTCAATCCAACTTCAAATAAAGTAACAGTGACTGTTAAGAGTTAGGAAACAGTCTCCCTTTTCTTCCCCTTCCACTGTCCTGACAACCCCAACTAGTCTAGCATTTAGCAATTCATAACACATATTCACATATATTATCATGTTTGAGTCTCAGAATTTCCTATGAGGAAGATAAAGATGTCATAAATAAGACATTTCACAGAATAAACAAGAAGTTCAGAGAGGTCAATTAACTTGTCTAAGGTTAACCAGCAAGTGAGTTGCAGAGACAAACTAAGCTTTTTGACTCTACTTCCGGTGGTCTTTCCATTATTCAATACTATTCCATTCCTCAGTTTTAACCATCATAAACTAAAATCCCAGAGAGCAATAATCAAGCTTTATAATCACTACCTATGTGACCTTAGGTGAGTAATTTAACCTGCTTCATCTTTGTTTCCATACCTGGCAAAAGAAAGACCACAAAAAAACCTACTTCATAGGGTGATAACAGAATAAAATAATGTATGTAAATAATTTAGCATAATACCTATAGCATACATAATAAATATTCTATACATAGTAGCTATATTCTGACCTACAAAGAAGACTATTTTAATTTGCATCACCCCCTCTCCCCAAAAACACACATCCCTAGAGTAGTATCATTCAAAAAACCTTTGCTGGCCTGAACAGAATCACAGAACCTCTGTGTTGGTGGATAACTAAGTTACTCAGCCCAATTATCCACAAAATCTAAGAATCCCTCCTGTTGAATAAATGAAAATACTAGATTCTCTTTGGTTATAGCAGATGATAATTGAGATAATACATGAAAAAATATGTATAGTCATTTCAATACATGAAAAATTGCTTCAATTTTTACTGATCCATCTGTGCTTTTTAGCCACCCTGCTTGGTTCACTGATTTCGGTTCAGAATTAAGTATCTAATAAAATGTATTTTTATTTTCAAATCTTGAACCAAATGATGATCTACACAACATCCCTTAAATGGGTTCTAATTTTTAATTTCAGAGTAATGTAAATACAAGCTACAAAACAGGTTTCTTTGCTGAATTTTTAATGTCTTTTCTGATTAAAAATTTAGGTTTACTGAATAAATTTAAATACACTAAAGCAAAATTAAAAAAAAAAAAAAACCCATCCACATTGCCACACAGCCCAGAGAGAACTGTTTATAGGTCCTCCCAATCCTTCTTCTAGGAAAGTTTTTATAAAATTCAATTTTTGCCATATTTTATATTCTTTTCTCATTCTTACATGAGCATATATATTTATAACATATATTATTGCTATAATTCTCCAAAAACCCTTTTAATGACAATAAAACTGAATTAAATATTTTAGATTTTGAGTATATGTATTTTTGAGCATATACTTTTAATCACTGATATGTAACAATTCTTATAGTAGGTCCATGGTACTAAAATGATAAATAAATTTGGTTTGGAAAAGAACTTGTTTTAGTAAGGTCAGGAGAAGTAAACAAGAGATAAAAGATAATAGCCAAAAACCTTGGGTTTTATTTCCCTATTCACTATGTAATCTTAGGTGTTTTTTTTAAAACTTCAGAAAATACCAAAAATTCAAGAGCTCCTCCTCACTGTACATACTAGATGTAATATTCCATTACAATACCACTAAAGTGCTAAGATGCACAAAAATGAGAAAAAAGCAGACTCTTTATGTAAAGATCTGTCAACTGAGAATACAGGAGGGTATAAGCCAGGAACAAACTTTCAAAAACAAACCAGTAGTTAGGGGAAGTATACACACGTCTGCACTGATGGATAAACGAATGAGCACATATGTGGTGCTGTAAGCACAGAAAATGTTAATGGAAGAAAACTATGGGTGTTCAATGTAAAATTCTTATAATTTTCTAAATGCTTATAATTTTTCATAATAAAATGTCAGAAAAACAAATCATCTAACTCTCACCTGTACCAAAGGATGCATATAAATGAAAGCTGATAACACATGATTCTGACTCACCCTCTCCTTGTCAAGAATAATTTCACAGGTTGAGTCCCATACATAAAGTTAAAAAATCAGGGCCGGGTGTGGTGGCTCACGCCTGTAATCCTCAGCACTTTGGGAGGCCGAGGCAGGCAGATCACGAGGTCAGGAGATCAAGACCAAACCCCGTCTCTACTAAAAATACAAAAAAAATTAGCCAGGCGTGGTGGCAGGCACCTGTAGTCCCAGCTGCTGGGGAGGCTGAGGCAGGAGAATGGCGTGAACCCAGGAGGCGGAGCTTGCAGTGAGCCGAGATCACGCCACTGCACTCCAGCCTGGGCGACAGTGCAAGACTCTGTCTCAAAAAAAAAGTTAAAAAATCAGGATACAGGCCAGGCGTGGTGGCTCCCACCTGTAATTCCAGCACTTTGGGAGGCCGAGGCAGGTGGATCACCTGAGGTCAGGAGTTTGAGA
Source organism: Pan paniscus (assembly GCF_029289425.2). Lineage (NCBI taxonomy): Eukaryota > Metazoa > Chordata > Mammalia > Primates > Hominidae > Pan > Pan paniscus. Next base: position 144,743,509 of record NC_073255.2, on the reverse strand, counting down.
CCAGCCTGACTAACATGGTGAAACCCTGTCTCTACTAAAAATACAAAATATTGCCAGGCATGGTGGCGAGCGCCTGTAACCCCAGCTACTCGGGAGGCTGAGGCAGGAGAATCGCTTGAACCCGGGAGGGGGACGTCGCAGTGAACTGAAATTGTGTCACTGCACTACTCCAGCTTGGGCAACAAGAGCTAAACTCTGTCTCACAAAAAAAAAAAAAAAAAAAAGGATACAGAAAAGTAGTTAAATGAAATACATTTATTTAAGGCAAACCTGATGGAAAAGTGGCAAATGACAGGTGAATAGCAATCTGTGTTTCAGTGAAGTGATTCAAACAAGGTCCTTTAGATTCTGAAATGTGTGCTCCTACCAGGTTTAAAGTATCAGGTTGATATTTTAAAAATACTGGAGTACAATAAGAGGTGACTGACTTAAACAAGGCAATTAATGTTATTAAAATTAACTCAAAGAAAAAAGTCAAGAAAAGTACTCTACAAATTCCTACAAGTGTTACATATTAGATCATTATAAGGAAAATAAGGCACCTGGTTATCCAGGCTACCACTGAAATAAAGGTATTGTGTTACAAATCAATTGTAATCATCAATATAATTACAAGATGTATCTCAAGAAGTCAGTCTGTGTAATGCCAGCACTTTGGGAGGCCAATGCGGGTGGATCACTTGAGGTCAGGAGTTCAAGACCAGCCAGGCCAACATGGTGAAACCCTATCTCTACTAAAAATACAAAAATTAGCTGGGCATAGTGGTGCGTGCCTGTAGTCCCAGCTACTCAGGAGGCTGAAGCATGAGAATCTCCTGAACCCGGGAGGTGGAAGTTGCAGTGAACCAAGATCGCACCATTGCACCCCAGCTTGCATGATAGAGTGAGACCAAGTTTAAAAAAAAAAAAAAAAAGTCAGTCTACAATAATACCTACCACTTAGGTAGCTTAAAATGTGCCAGTTAGTGAGCCAGTCACGTGTACTGTCTTATGTAAGCCTCATTACATTTCTATGACATAGTTTTAATACTACCATTAACAGAGGAAGAAAAGGTTGAAAACAACTAAATAATTTGCATAAGGCTACACAACTAGTAAGTAATCTAGCCAGGATTCAAACAAGGTCCTCTAGATTCTGAAATGTGTGCTCCTATATACCATTATGTTCTATTGCCTTCCAAAACACTCAGATGATCCCATAATCTCCAGGACAATCAAGAACTTCAACTAAAATGACAAGAATATGCTTTACAGAATGAAATCAAATATTTATGACTCATCAGTACCTTCAATAACCTTACAACACAGTGAGAAAAAAGAGGCACATGTCAAAATAAAGGTAAAATCAGATTTTTGGCCAGGCGCAGTGGCTCATGCCTGTAATTCCAACACTTTGGGAGGCCGAGGTGGGCGGATCCCCTGAGGTCAGGAGTTCGAGACCAGCCTGGCCAACATGGTGAAACCCCATCTCTACTAAAAATACAAAAATTAGCCGGGCTGGTGGCAGGCACCTGTAATCCCAGCTACTCGGGAGGCTGAGGCAGGAGAATCACTTGAACCCGGGAGGCAGAGTTGCAGTGAGCCAAGATCACGCCATTGCACTCCAGCCTAGGGGACAAGAGCGAGACTTTGTCTCAAAAAAAAAAAAAACAAAAACAAAACCAGATTTTTAAAAAGAAAAAACGAACAGGAAAAGAGATGTCATAAGGCAATAATCATTAATTGCCAAATTTACTGAATGTAAGAGCTACTTGATAAGGTTTATTTGTTGACATTTTGTTGAGGGGTAAGGGAAGTTGTTTTTACATTGTCAATGGCCTTAATATCCAGTCTTTTTCAGTAACATCCTCCCATAGTTAACACTCTATACTTGTTATCACCCAAAACTGTTCAGCCTCTGAAATCAATGCTCTACTTTCTAGTCATAACCTCTTGGTCCCTAAAGAAGAAATATAGTAAAATAAGAAATGATCTGAAGTAAAATAGACCTGGGTTCCAAACTCTAACCCCGTTAAGTTCTTGGGCAAATTACTCAATCTCTCTGGGCTTTGATACAACATGGGGATAATAGTAAGGATGACACCTGCAGCCTAGGGTTGTGAGGATCAGAGAGTACGCATGTTAAGATCCTAAGAAGGTGCTAGGTGCATACTAGCAACTCGGTGTCACTCCCCTTCTCAGATCCACCTCCAAACTTCAGTCCGGCAGCCTCTAGCCTCATTCACATCCTCCATTTTAGTCTACCCAGTGCTACCGCAAAGCTAAAACCCAACTCAGATGTTATTCTCTTTGTTGTTACGCTCTGTTGGTTCTCCAGTCTCTTGTTAGATAAAGCCCATGTTCCTAAGTACAGCATCCAAATTCCTTCAGTAACTATTTCTCCAGCCTCATCTCCTACCACGTTCTGTTTACTCACCAATACCATGCAGTTTAAGCTTCAGTAATGGTGAATTACTACTCTTAGACTACATGCATAGAATTATGCTGGTCTACCTATGTACGATCTGTTCCATCTACCTAGAAATAAACACTAACAGCAGGCATTTCACATTACAAACACTACTTTAGGCTCTTGGAGGGGTGTGCCTGCACATGCTGTGTCTGTGTATATATAAATGACATAGCCCTACTTCTTACAGTCTAAATAAAAAAAAAAGAATTACAGTAAAAGGTCCAACCTGTAACAAGAGTTACTCTCAACCTTTTTAGCTATCAACATAATTCCTTAGGAAAGAATTATGTGACCATTCCCAATCCATATATAGATGTCATTACTCCCTATGCTTAAGTCTATGGACCCCTGTCACAATTATATGTTGGATGTTTGTCTCCCTCAACTGAATTGTAAGCTCTATAAAAGCTGGGTCTTGTCCGTCTTGCTCACTGCGGTACTCCAGTAGTTAGCCCAATGACTAACACATAGTAGATATTAGTATTTGTTGAAATAATAAAAGAATGAATGAATGTAGTGAATGTGAGTGATATAAGTGCTATAAGTTTAAGTGTTACAAGTTTGATTAAGTGCTGTCATGAAATAAAACGTCACATCAACAGTAACACACACAACTTTGCAAATTCTGATGAACCTGGTTCATAAGGCTATTCAGACATCTCTCAGATGTTGTAACCAAGACTGTATCATAATAAGATTTGAACTCCTCAGGAGAGTCAATCAATACTCATGTAAGGAAGAAAACTGAATAAAACATTAACAGTGTAGGCTCTGAAGTCAAAAGGATTCTCCCAGCTCTGTCATTTCCTAGTTAAAAAACCTAACTCTTCCATCTATAAAATGGGGAGAACAGCAGCACACAGGTAGTAGAAAGGCCATGAGGATTAAATCTGTGCCTGAGACAGAGTGAAGCCCTCAATGCATCAGTTAATATTATTGCTGTTGTAGCTGGTTACTTACTTTGTACAAGACACCATACTGGATGCTTTGCCACAGAGCAGTAATTAAAACAGACCAGGCCCCAGTGTTCATTCATTCAATAAATATGTACTGATTACCTACTATATCACTTTAGATACTAAACAAAACAGTCAGTCACACACAGTCCCTGTCCTGATGAAGTTTGCATTCCTGAGGAAAAGACAGTAAGCATGTACCTCAGATAAAATACAAGTATGTGTGTAAAATGCTTGTTACTGCATCCACTCAAAGCTTTTACACACTTTACACACATGGGTACTAAGTGATTTATGATTTACTCAATGTAAAGGGATCACCAAACTGATTATGGAACACTCAGCCTCATTCCACTAAAATCTAAGTACTGGCTCAGGGTCTGCCTGGCAAATAGAAGGCACTGAATAATCTCTGCTGAGTGATGCCAAAGGTATAGAGTTAGCCATGAAAAATATCCTTTAGAAATGAAAATCTAACATTTCTCCTGTTATGTGAGTTGAGAAGAATGAGATTCCTATTTAACAAGAGACAAAGTGGGTAAGAGGTCCAACTTTTCCCTTCATCATCATATTAGCTTTTTTTTAAAAGGATTTCTTGATCTGTTCAAAGCTAGGATAAATCACTCACTCACTGTTAGTCATGGGTTACTAGAATCCTCCCCCTACCCTTCCTCTAGAAATAAAATATCCAAAATGATAATGGTTGGATAACAGTTGAGGATACAGGATTAAATTACTTTACAGAATGCAGGGAGACTGATAGTCACAGTTCGCCCAGATAATGATTTCTATAACTGAAGCTTTAAGACATCCAATGTTACTTATAATCCATATGGGTGAATTCAGTAAATGTCAAAACAGTACATTGCAAATAATCAATATCCTTGGTACTGACAGGTCAAAATACTTCAATATAATCCTATTAACTTTCTGTTTTAAATACTTAAAAAAATAAAATGCATATCCTTTACGGGAACTTCAAAAATATAAAAAAAGTATACAGGAGAAAATTCCATGACCCATAGCTTCCTTTTAGATCCTGCTAATCTTTAAAACATGCTTTTGATAAACCCATGAAGACTTTCATTCAGGATGTCAAGAAAGTCATCTCATCATTCTAAACAGTGTTAAAATAACCAATACAACCTTACTCAACGGACAAAATTAACTTTTTAAATGTAAACATATGAAATTGCTGCCCTGCTCAAAACCTTTGTTTCCCATCATACTTGGAGTATAATCCAAACTACTAGACCTGCCTTACAAAGCACTCCATGATCTGTCTCCTGCCTACCTCTCCGATTTTACATTCCATGGGTTTCTGCTCCAGTCATACCAGCCTTCTTATTACTCCTTAAACTTCACAAGCTAAGTCCCACCTCAGGCCTTTCTCAGTGTTGTTTCCCTCTGCCTGAAGTAACCTCACTCCCCCACTTCACTCAGGACCCTGCCCAGACATCATCTCCTCAGAAAGGCCTTTCCTGACACTGTATCTAAAATTATCTCTCTTCCTCCCTATTACCTGCTTTAATTTTCAGTTACTTCCCAAAATATTTATCCATTACTTATATATTGTTTGTCTTCTATCACCAAATTACAAGTTTCATAAGAGCAGGGTTTTTTTACCTTGTTCACCGCCTGGAACACACTAGCTCAATATACATTCAAACGAATAAATACATGAACAAATGAACTATAAGACACTTAACATAAGTTATTCCAATATTCACTTGCTTTTACATTGAAATAGAAAGGAACTGTCAGCTAATGTGATGAAAAAAATGTTTTACTTAAGTACTTACTCGGCTGATCTGCGTAAGTTCTCAGAGGCACTGCAGAAAGTCCCTGTAGGCCATGAGATATTCGATTGAAATGGCCTCTCTAGAAAAAGAAAATGTTCCTATTATGTAAGATATGAATACAAAACATAGAACTACTGAAGGTTGATGATAACAGAACAATTTTGGGCAAACGTATCAAGCGAGGATTATTAGTGTATCTTCTTCCATTGCCACACAGAAGCTACAGATCAATATCCCCTCTTTGACAATAACTAATCATTTAAACTTTTCAGCCTCAGCTTGCCACACCCATCTTTTTATTATCAATAGTCAACAAACCATCTCATATTTAACTTAATTTTAAAAACGTATTCAATGGTATTTTTATCCAATTTTCAGAAAACATGGCTAATTATTAGTGCCAGGGATCATTTTAATGTCATAAAGCTCTGAGCCGGCCGTGGTGGCTCACGCCTGTAATGCCAACACTTTGGGAGGCTGAGGTGGGCGGATCACCTGAGGTCAGGAGTTCGAGACCAGCCTGGCCAACATGGTGAAGCCCCGACTCTACTAAAAATACAAGAAAATTAGCCGGGTGTAGTGGTGGGTGCCTGTAATCCCAGCTACTCGGGAGGCCGAGACAGGAGAATCACTTGAACCCGGGAGGCGGAAGTTGCAGTCAGCTGAGATAGTGCCATTGCACTCTAGCCTGGATGTCAGAGTAAGACTCCGTCTCAAAATAAATAAATAAATAAAGCTCTTTAAGTTCTAACTTAAATACTTGAATAATCTATACATGATAATCCTTTTACCTGTAATTTTTGTTTCCTAACTCTAAGCTAGCGTGTATATACAGTCCGTATTTACTTAGAACAATCTATGAAGATGTTCCTGAGACATCAACTAGGAATAGCAAATTAGACAAGGTAACTTAGGAAAATGCACCAAGTAATGTACTTACGTTCTGGTGCTACTACAGTTTGACAAATTGCATCATAATCTCCCTAATCTCTATATGTGGATGGCTACCATTTCCTAAGGGCAATGAGGCAGAAAGCAAGCAAGCAAATAACCCCTGCTCACAGCAGGAAAATGGGCGGCAGTGACAAAACCTACACTGATGTTTCCAGTTCCAAGGCAACTCTTAACATTTGAGGTCAGGACAGCAAACCCAAAAAGCAGCAGATTGACAATCCTGAGTTTCAGTCCCACCTCCGCCGCTGCCTAAAAGCATGACTTGCAGAATGTTACATTAACTTTTGAGAACTCAGGTTCCTCATCTCTGAAACAAAAGGGTTTGATCGCTATATTATTTTTAAGGTCTCCACTAACATAGTACCCAGCCACGGTGCCACATACACACAATTTGGCTGTATCTGGTAAGCAGATTAAAAAGGAGAGTTGTTCTGATAACCTGCTGCAATTAAAGATTTAAGCCTCCAGGAAGTCGTGAGAGATGGCAATGAACACCAGCTGAAAGCTGCCAACACTGACAAGACCTTAGGGGAATTCCGAGGGCTATCTGTTGGAGCTGACTGGGTCTAAACCATTCAAGAAGTGACCCCAGGGTTACCTGCCCACTGCATAAACTTAGGCCACTCAGGTACCAGAATTAGGATGAGAAAAAGGCAAATGGTACAAAGAGCCAGACTATACGGGACATGGGTGGCTTACACTTCCTCCAAGGTAGAGGCCTATGTGTGACCGGGATGGCCCTCGGCCCAGGCTTGGGGGTGTGGCATGTGTGACCGCCGGCCGTCACACAACCCGAAAGGACTCGCCACAGCCTGGGCCCAGCCCAGTCCCTCGCCTGCAGCAGGATGAGCGGCCGCCTCGGAGCCCAGGGCCGGGCTGAGCCGGTGCAGAGGCGGGGCCAGGGGTGGTGCGGCCCAGGCGCCCGGCCTCCGCCAGCCCAACAGGGTTAAGCCGCGTACCGGACCCACTGAGCGGGACCTTCCGTGCCTCTGGCTCAACACGACCTCACCTACTCGGCCCTCACCTTGGCCAAGGAGCAGTACACACGACTCCAGCTCTGCATTTTTCCGCTGTATTTTCCTTTCCGCCAATACTTCCACCTCCGCTGGGCGCCTCCGCCGCTCCGCCAAGGTCTCCCCTCCCTGCGCATGCACAGGCGCAGCTACGTCATCACCCGGGAGCAGCGCGATTGGCCCGCGCGGTTTTACCGCACGAGGCGTTCCTGTCAGGCTCGGCGTCGTACGCTGTCGTAAGGAGCGCAGTGCTTTGTCGCAGCGGGGGTGGTGGTGGGAATGCTTTAGGGGCTGGTGCCAAAATGTCGAGCTACAATGTATTCTTATACTTAGAAGATGAAATAAACAAATAAAACTAGCGTTTGCTTAATGCACATTATCGACAGTAAAGCGTGACAAGTTCAACAAGCTCTTGGTTGTGCTAGGCATTCCTCGGCACTTCCTACAGACATCTCATTTCATCCTTGCAACAACCATATGGAGTATTATTAGTATTTCCATTTCTTGGATGAGACCCAGAGAGGTTAAACAGTGCCCCCAAGGTCTCACAAAGGAGAGATAACTGCGGCCCCGAGGCCAAAACCTTTCGTATTATCTACTGCTTTATACTCGCTCCTCTCAAATGCCATATAAGGGATGGGGCTACAGATTTTGGCATCACCAGCATTCTGCTCTAATTAGCTAACTGACAATACGTAGAAAACACACTTTCTTCTATTTCTTTAGTTGAGAAACACATCTCCCTGGTAAAAAGAGAGTGGGATGGTGGATGAGATTTCAGGTTTTGAGAGAGAATCTGTTGGAAAGGGTTGAAAAACATTGTCTTCAAGATTGAGCACGAAAGTCTAAGGTCTCATTCTTGCCTTGCAATAAGTCTATATAGTGTGAATAAACTTAATTCTACATTTATTGGAAGTCTACCACCCAGGCCTTGTGCTGGGCTAAACACTGGTTAGAAATTACTGCCTATGTTCAGATTTAGATATGAATAATTAAATTTAGTGTTTGTTATAGAGACGGTATTGCTGGCAGCTCTGTCCTGTGACAGGGTCCCAGGCTCCTTTTATCTCGTGACTCTGCCATCATCAGAGTTTGCCTTGCATCTTTCATTCAAGATGGCTGCTCCAGTTTCTACAATCATATCCCCTCATTCCATCTGATTACAAAGCCACACCTAGCTGCAAGGGAATCTGTGAAACATAGTCCTGTCAGCTGAGTGCCTAACTGAAATTGTATTAATAAGCAAGATGAGATGAAGAGAAATTGGGGGACATTGAGCAGCCTCCACCACACAGATGGGGAGAATTGTCTCCTCTCCAGCTTCATGGCAGTCTTTGACATCTGGTCTAGGAGTTATTGCTCCATATGCACAAAATCTCACAATTCTTTCCTGAACTTCCTTGGGCTTTGTTCCCTACTCCCTTGTCCAAAATTACAATATCATATTTTTATTTTTAAAAAATGAAACACTTCCATCCTTTCCAGCTGTCATTCACAAAGCCTAGGGGCTCAACCCAGTATGAGAAGTCAGGCAGGAAATAGATTCCTTACTGCACTCACCATATTTCTCCACATTCCTCCTCATCTCTTGTACCAACTATACCTCTTCTCCTCTCAGCTAGAACAAAAGCCACAATGCATATAAATTAATGCAAACACACTGGAGGTGGAGGGAGCGATGTCAACAATGGACAGCCCACACTAGCAGTGTTTATATTCCAGCTAAGGAATATAACCAGAAATTGGACCATACTTATTTTGCTAACTTGATTTTTTTCACTTAAAACTATCTCATGAGCAACTTTCCATATTCATATTGTGTCCAGAATTGGTGGGTTCTTGGTCTCACTGACTTCAAGAATGAAGCTGCGGACCCTCGCAGTGAGTGTTACAGTTCTTAAAGGCGGCGTGTCCGGAGTTTGTTCCTTCTGACGTTTGGATGTGTTCGGACTTTCTTCCTTCTGGTGGGTTCATGGTCTCGCTAGATCAGGAGTGAAGCTGCAGACCTTTGCGGTGAGCGTTACAGCTCTTAAGGCAGCGCGTCTGGAGTCGTTCATTCCTCCTGGTGGGTTTGTGGTCTCACTGGCTTCAGGAGTGAAGCTGCAAACCTTCGCGGTGCTACAGCTCATAAAGGCAGTGTGGACCCAAAGAGTGAGCAGCAGCAAGATTTATTGCAAAGAGTGAAAGAACAAAGCTTCCACGCTGTGGAACGGGACCCAAGCGGGTTGCCACTGCTGGCTCAGGCAGCCTGCTTTTATTATCTGGCCCCACCCACATTCTGCTGATTGGTCCATTTTACAGAGAGCTGATTGGTCTGTTTTACAGAGAGCTGATTGGTCCATTTTGACAGGGTGCTGATTGGTGCGTTTACAATGGCTGAGCTAGACACAAAAGTTCTCCAAGTCCCCACTAGATTAGCTAGATACAGAGTGTCGATTGGTGTATTTACAAACTCTGAGCTAGACACAGAGTGCTGATTGGTGAATTTACAAACCTTGAGCTAGATACAGAGTGACGATTGGTGCATTCACAATCCCTTAGCTGGACGTAAAGATTCTCCAATTCCCCACCAGATTAGCTAGACACAGAGTGCTGATTGGTGCATTTACAAACCTTGAGCTAGACACAAAGTGCCGATTGGTGCATTCACAATCCCTTAGCTAGACATAAAGATTCTCCAAGTCCCCACCAGATTAGCTAGATACAGAGTGCCGATTGGTGCATCCACAAACCCTGAGCTACACACAGGGTGCTGATTGGTGTGTTTACAAACCTTGAGCTAGATACAGAGTGCCGATTGGTGTATTCACAATCCCTTAGCTAGACATAAAGATTCCCCAAGTCCCCGCCACATTAGCTAGATACAGAGTGCCAACTGGTGCATCCACAAACCCTGAGCTAGACACAGGGTGCTGATTGGTGTGTTCACAAGCCTTGAGCAAGACACAGAGTGCTGATTGGTGCACTCACAATCCCTTAGCTAGACACAAAGGTTCTCCAAGTCCCCACTAGACTCAGGAGCCCAGCCGGCTTCACCCAGTGGATCCTGCCCTGGGGCGGCAGGCAGAGCTGCCCGCCAGTCCCGCTGTGTGCCCGCACTCCTCAGCCCTTGGGTGCCAGTGGGCCGGCACTGCTGGGGGACCTGGCACACCCTCTGCAGCTGCTGGCCTGGGTGCTAAGCCCCTCACTGCCCGGGGCAAGTGGGGCCGGCCAGCCGCTGCGAGTGCAGGGCCCACCAAGCCCACGACCACCCGGAACTCTAGCTGGCCCGCAAGTGCTGCACGAAGCCCCAGTTCCCACCCACGCCTCTCCCTCCACACCTCCCCGCAAGCAGAGGGAGCCGGCTCCAGCCTTGGCCAGCCCAGAAAGGGGCTCCCACAGTGCAGCAGCAGGCTGAAGGGCTCCTCAAGCGTGGCCAGAGTGGGCACCAAGGCCGAGGGGGCGCCGAGAGGGAGCCAGGGCTGCAAGGGCTGCCAGCACGCTGTCACCTCTCAATATTAGCCTACTTCTAATGACTACTGAGTATTTTGGGACATACCCTAATTTATTCAACTATATTTTATTATTAGATATGTAAGCCATTACCAATTTTTCAATATCGTGATTAGCTTATCACTAAGTCTTTGCACACATTCTTTATCACTTCCTTGCAGTAAATTCCCAGAAGTGGAATTGCTAGGTCAAAGACAAAGCATATTTTAAAGATTTATATTGTTTCTCACTTATTTTATTTTATTTTATTTTATTTTTTGACGGAACCTTGCTCTGTCACCAAGCTGGAGTGCAGTGGCTCGATCTCAGCTCACTGCAACCTCTGCCTCCCAGGTTCAAGTGATTCGCCTGCCTCAGCCTCCCAAGTAGCTGGGATTACAGGTGCCCGCCACCACGCCTGGCTAATTTTTGTATTTCAGTAGAGACAGGGTTTCACCATGTTGGCCAGGATGGTCTCCATCTCCTGACCTCGTGATCCACCCACCTCGGCCTCCGAAACTGCTGGGATTACAGGTGTGAGCCACCGCACCCAGCCCACTTATTTTAATTCTTAACAGTGGTTACCTTAAATGAATCAGAAGTTCTAACTGGCAGTTTAAGGGGTTCATTAAACCCCTTAATTTAAGTGGGTTAATGGAGATGAGTTATTCATTATAAATGCAATAAGTCAGGCAATCAAAATATTTGAAAAGCATGGTTTTTCAAAACACTTCTTTTGCTGGTTTAAGAAAAAGGAAATATTAAATACAATAGGCTATATTTCATCGAGTTTTTTGGTACAGTTGATAATATAATGACAAGAGCATGAGTTTTGGAGTTGAAAATGTTTATGAATTCTTGCTCCTCAACGTAATAAATAAATGTGGAAACTTGTAAACATTTCTTAACTTTTCTAATCTTCAGTTTCTTTAAAGGTAACACAAGGTGCTAGCTCCCACACGACAGGTTGTTGTAATTATTCAGTAGATGATATACGTACAAGGTCTAGCCCGTGGTAAGCATTTAACCAACATCAGTTCCTTTCTCAAGCCCTTTCCTCATATCAAACTATATCTTAATTCCTTGTTGAGCCAGTGTAACAGACTCAGTAAGTCTTAGAAGAAAATGTACGTTCATAATGCAAATGGACTAGAAATTTAAATAATCAACAAAGTGCCCACAATTAAGTGTTCCATCCAAGGACAGAGCCAAATGGGGATTCTATCCTTTTCAGTCTCCTTCATTGGTTCTTCTTCATCTAACCTCTTAAATGTTAATGTTTCATAAAAACCTATCCTTGGCCGGGTGCGGTGGCTCACACCTGTAATCCCAGCACTTTAGGAGGCTGAGGTGGGTGCATCACCTGAGGTCAGGAGTTCGAGACCAGTTTGGCCAACATGGCAAAACCCCATCTTTACTAAAAATACAAAAATTAGCTGGGCGTGGTGGCATGTGCCTGAAATCCCAGCTACCTAGGAGGCTGAGACAGGAGAATTGCTGGAACCCGGGAGGCAGAGGCTGCAGTGAGCCGAGATTGTGCCAGTGCACTCCGGCCTGGGCAACAGAGCAAGACTCCGTATCAGAAAAAACCTATCCTTAACTTTCTGGTCTTTTCATTGTACATTTGCATTTTGGCCATCTTATCCATTTCCATGGCTTTGGCACCTGCCTACATACACTAATAACACTAATAACTTCTAAATCCTTATCTCCAGTCTTTCTAGAATTTGTTGTTGTTGTTGTTGTTGTTGTTGTTGTTTTTTTTTGTAGAAACAGGGTCTCGTTTTGTTGTCCAGGCTGCTCTCAAACTCCTGGCCTCAAGCGATCTTCCTGCCTCAGTTTCCCAAAGTGCTGGAATTACAGGCATGAGGCACAGCACCTAGCCCTTATCTTCAGTCTTTACTTCTCTCCTGATGTCCAGTTGCATGTTTTCTCTCTTTTTCTTTTCTTCTTCTTTTTTTTGTTTTTGTTTATGACATGGTCTCACTTTGTTTTCCAATCTGGAGTGCAGTGGAATGACCTCAGCTCCCTGCAGCGTCAACCTCCTGGGTTCAAGTAGTCCTCCTGATTCAGCCTCCCATGTAGCTGGGACTAGAAGTGTACACGCCATACCCAGCGAATTTTTAAATTTATTTTGGTAGAGACAAGGTCGCACTATGTTGCCTAGGTTGGTCTTGAACTCCTGAGCTCAAGCAATCCTTTCACCTTGTCCTCCCAATGTGGTAGGATTACAGATGTAAGCCACTGCACCTGGTCTCAATTGCATATTTTCAACTGTCTGCTGAATATGTCTAACAGTTATCTCAGTTTCAGTTATCTAACATCTTAATATAAAATACATACTTTTTTATTATGATTAATGTTAATAACACCTCTAAAAAGCCTATATGAAAGATTTTGTAGCCATTCTCAACTCCTCTCTTTATCCCATGTCTAACTGGCCACTGCTTTAGTTAGATTCTCTAGAAGCATAACCAGAAACAAGAATTTGAATGTAAGAAGTTTATTTGATGAATGATGCAAGGAAGCACCAGTAACTAGGAGATGGAAAAGGGATGGAAACTATTTCAGATACATTAATTAGTAGATTATCACTTGTTGGGAACAAGCCCCCCAAAATCTGGTCATAAACTGGCCCCAAAACTGGCCATAAACAAAATCTCTGCAGCACTGGGACATGTTCATGATGGCCATAACGCCCATGCTGGAAGGTTGTGGGTTTACCGGAATGAGGGCAAGGAACACCTAGCCCGCCCAGGGCGGAAAACCACTTAAAGGCATTCTTAAGCCACAACCAATATCGATCTGTGCCTTAAGGACATGCTCCTGCTACAGTTAACTGGCCCAACCTATTCCTTTAATTTGGCCCATACCTTCGTTTCCCATATGGGATACTTTTAGTTAATTTAACATCTATAGAAACAATGCTAATGACTGGCTTGCTGTTAATAAATACGTGGGTAAATCTCTGTTTGGGGCTCTCAGCTCTGAAGGCTGTGAGACCCCTGATTTTCCACTTCACACTTCTATATTTCTGTGTGTGTGTCTTTAATTCCTCTAGCGCCAGCGGGTTAGGGTCTCCCCGACTGAGCTGGTCTCAGCAATCGCTGTGGGCAACTGGGGCTCAGACTCACTGGAGGCATCTGGGAGACAGCATAGAGCATGCTTCAGAGTTGCCCTACCCAATCTATATTCATCAACTTCCATCAGTCATTGAATGAGAACTGATTCCAGGGACTTAACTCTCTACACTTCTCACCTGCCCCATAAGTGCACAGAGTGAGTATCAGCAGCCAGAGAAATCTCCCAGGAAAAGTTTCTGATGCTTGCAGTAGAAATGCTTTGAGTGAACATGCAGAGGAGAACTGAATGCTAAGAGGATACAGGGGAGACACTCACAAGATCTGTGATAATCACCAAGTCCTATAAATTCTGAATGTGAGAATGAGAGTGAAGGAAACATTGAGATGGCTCCAGAGTTGCTAGCTTAGACAGCTGGTAGAGAGTGAAACCAATGCAGAAATAGGCAACAGAGGAGAAAGAGCAGCCTTGGAAAAAGATAATGAGTTATGTTTTTTTTTTGAATTTGAGATGCCAGCTGGACAACTGAGTGGAGAAAAGTTATTGGAGCACAACTCTAGAGCTTACAAGCTCCAGACGTGGACTCGGAAATTTGCTGGCATGTCGACACATATGGGAATAGATGAATTCAATAAGGATAGCATGTTTTTAAAAAAACGTTACGAGGGAGCATGAACAGGAGCTGAAAATGGAATGTCTGATACAGTGTTGGGCGTGGGGCAAGTCCAGGCTGGAGCGCAGTGGCATGAGTATAGGCTTCTCGCTCACATGGTGTTTGGTAGTTTCTTCTTGAGCCAATGCATGTATTATAGTAGCAGGTTTCCTTGTGCTTTCTCATCATAGTAATGTACTACTTGTAAATACATTTTTCCAATTTCTGTTTTTTTTGTGTTTTTGATATTTTGTTTCATTGGTGTGCTGTATGTTTTCCATGCCCTCACTCCTTTAAGAAAAAAACTAAAAAAGGAAAAAAGCAACATACACCCACACAAAATCATTATTTGTTATATTATTTTTAACTGGGCTCTGTGGTCTTCTAGAAGAGGCAGTTGCACAGAAGAATCCCTCATATAGTGCCACTCTCCTCCAAATTGCCTCAGACAAGAACAAAATTGGTAAAACCCACACAGTGGGACCTGAGGGGTCATTAATTGGCCCCCGCTGTCCTCCAAATTGTTCTATTCCACCTAACCACTGCCCTAACTCCTGGCCTGAAAGTTTTCTATTAAGAAATTGATTCTTATTGCTCCATCTCCAAACATTTTCTATTCCAACAAGCTAACAGTTGCTGGATTTAAATACGATTCTTCCCTTAGGGAAAAGAGGGTAAGAGGATTATTCTAAACTCTGTGTGAAGCTTTACATCATTTGTCCATTTAATCATCACTCCAGCCCTGTGAAGTGGTTTGCCAGTAGATTTTCTTGGATGGTTAGCCAAGGAACTAAGACTGTCAAGTGGATGAAGTAATTGTCATGGAGGGTAACATCCTTTCCCAGTTGGACAGACTTAGGGCAGGGGGAGGGGAGCAGAGTGAGTGGCAAGTAGATAGCAGGTGAAGGGCAGAGGCTGAAAGAAAAGAGGAGCAAACATTGATGAGAAGTCAAAGACACCAGGCTTAGTAAAAGTGCTGTATTGTCTTGAGTATGAGTACTAACCACTGCAGTAATAGTGTTAACAACTTTAATAATCTGAATTTTCTTTATAGCTTGTAAGATCTCTTCATCCATTCACTCCCTCACAGGTCCAGTAATCACTGAGGGCCCACTATGTGTTTGACATTGTGCTAAAAGCCAGGAAAGCAACAGAGAGCGAAACCAGAGCCAGTCCCTGACCTCATGGAGTTTACATCCAGACGGTGTAACTAGGTTAACCAATTACTGCCATATAAAATAGAAGAGTGCAATTACGATAAGCGCTATGAAAGAGCACGGAGATCCAGAAAGGATTTGAACAAGTTGGGCAAGACAAAAGAGCAGAAAAGGCTCTTCTGAGGGAGTGATGCTTGAGCTAATATCCAAACAATGACAAATTATCTGAGCAGGGAGGATGGAATGAGTGTTCTAGGCAATAAACATTATCAACATACTCATTTTACAAATGGGAAAGAATGTTATAGAGAGAACTGGACTGACAATCAGGAGACTCAAGTTCTAGACCTAACTGCTCCTTTACTTTCAGTGCGTGTAATCTAGCGCAAGTCATCTCTTCTTTTTATTTATTTTATTTATTACCTGCACTACACAGATATAGCATATGTCATCTCTTGGCTTCCCAAACCTTAAATTGAGGGGCTCCAACGTCCCTTCTAGCTGTAAAGCCTACAGTCCTATTTAACTGAGCTGCAAAGAGCTGGCTTATGAAGAACTACATAATGGTCATAGTAGCCTCACACCTGTTAGGATGGCTAATTATCAAAAAGACAAGAGATAACAAGTGCTGGCAAGGTTATGGAGAAGAAGGAACTCTTGTACAATGGAAATGAAAATCGGTATAGCCATTAAGGAAAACAGTATAGAGCTTTCTCAAAACATTAAAAATAGAGCGACCATGTGACCCAGCAATCCTTCTTCTGGGTATATACCTAAAGGAAATGAAATAAGTATCTTAAGAGATAGCTGCACTCCCATATCACAACCTTATTCACAGTAGTCAATATATAAACAATTAAGTGTCCACTAATAGATGAAAGGATGATAATATTCTATTTTATATATGTACATATGTGTTAAATTATATATTATATTATCATTAATAATATTAATAAATAATAATAACAATAATTTAAAAAGAAGGAAATCCTGTCATTTGTAACAACATGAATGAACCTGGATGACATTATGCTAAGTGAAATAAGACAGACACAGAAAGCTAAATAGTATATGATCTTACTTATATGTGGAATCTAAACAAGTCAAATTCATAGAAGCAGAGAGGAGAATGGTGGTTGCCAGGGGCCAGAGGGTGGGTTGGGGGGAATGGTGAGATGTTGGTCAGAAGGAACAAACTTTTAGTTATAGGATGAATAAGTTCTGGGGATCTAATGTTCAGCAGGGTGGCTATAATTAATAATACTGTATTGTATACTAAGAGAGTAAATCTTTTTTTTTTTTTTTTTTTTGAGACGGAGTCTTGCTCTGTTGCCCAGGCTGGAGTGCAGTGGTGCGATCTCGGCTCGCTGCAAGCTCCGCCTCCCGGGTTCACGCCATTCTCCTGCCTCAGCCTCCCGAGTAGCTGGGACTACAGGAGCCCGCCACACCTGGCTAATCTTTTTATTTTTAGTAGAGACGAGGTTTCACCGTGTTAGCCAGGATGGTCTCGATCTCCTTACCTCGTGGTCCGCCCGCCTCGGCCTCCCAAAGTGCTAGGATTACAGGCGTGAGCCACCGCGCCTGGCCGAGAGTAAATCTTAAGTGTTCTTCACACATACACACGCGCGCACACACACACACACCGGTACTGGTCCTTGGCCTGTTAGGAACTGGGCGGCACACAGGAAGTGAGTGGAGGGCGAGTGAACGTTACTGCCTGAGGTCTGCCTCCTGTCACATCAGCCAAGGCATTAGATTCTCATAGGAGCGTGAACCCTACTGTGAACTGCACATGCGAGGGATCTAGGTTGCCTGTTCCTTATGAGAATCTAGCTAAATGCCTGATAATCTGAGGTAGAAGTTTCATCCCGAAACCATCCCCCTTTTCTACGAAACCAGTCCCTGGTGCTGAAAAGTTTGAGGGGGGACCGCTGCTTTATGGGAACTCCCATTCCATGTTTGAGGAATCCACTACAGTTTGAGACCAGACTCCATTAGCAAGCCCAACTGGCCACCCCTGGCTCTCCCGGCCTCTAGCAGCTAGAGCAGGCACGGAACCTAAGCTCTGCCAATCAGATGCATTCACCAGGACCCGAATCAAAATGGGCGGCACAAAGAAACCGTGACAACTTAGAATGCACCCTACTGGCAGCAGCAGTGACTCTAGTGTCAGTGGCCAGTGGTGGCAAGGTAGTGTCCTACTCATACCCTTCCTGTGGAAAATCTCAGCCGGGGCCATTTAGCTTTCTGCCAATTTGCCAAGCTCATTTCTCAAAACTTCATGTTAATTCTGTTGCTATTGGATAGCCTGCCAATAAGTTCCTTTTCTGCATAAGCGAACAAGAGATTTTTCTCAGGCTATTTGCAACCCAGAATTCTGACTGGTACACTACCATTTATTGAAAAGCCACCACATACCAGACACTTTAAGTGAAGTATTATTAGAAGTCTCATTTTCCTATTTTTTATTAGAAAGTCCTATTTTATTATTAGAATTATTAGTCCTATTTTATTATTAGAAGTCTCATTTGCCTATTTTATAGGCAAGGAAACAGAAGCCCAGAGAATTTAAATAGCATATCTAAGGTCACGTAGCCAGAAGTCCACTTAATCTGCCCCAATCTTTCCTCAGTTATATACTACATCACCAGACACAGTACTAATTGGCAGAGAATAGTGTCCCTGACTCTTCCTTTTTACTACCTCATATTCTTATTGTGGAAGACTTCATCCCTGGCATTCCCCTGTCCTGATTGTGTAACCCAGATTTCCTGGAATTGAATTCTCCCCTTCATTATGGAAAAAATCAGCCCAAATGGATTTCAGAGTTATTGCCATACAACTCACAGCTCTGGGTTTTGTTTAGGGAATAACTGTAATTCACTTCCTAATCATCTTTTTCCTGAGAAATTTCATTTTCTTAGATGGTGCTTAAACAACAACAAAATTGTGTCAAAATGCTGATCTAATTAATTGTGGTTGATTTAGTAGATAATAATGAGTCATAGTGTTAACAGTATCTAAGTGAGCAGAGTTTTAGAATCAAAAGGCACCAGCACCTTCTGCCCAGAAGAGGGCAATGTTCTCTCATTATGCTATCTGCAAAAGCTGGGAACTCCAAAAAGGAAATGTGTATACTGTGGTAGGAACCGAAGGATTTACCATTAATGCTTCAAAATGATTCTAAATACAAAGTTATTAGGCCATGATGTGCCATAATCAATAAATCAACAATTACCAAGTGTTTGTTGAGCATTTACTGGATATAAAATATTGCACAGGACACTGAAGGAAACACAAAAAAGTTATCAGCACATCTCCCTGATTTTATAAAGCTCATGATTTAGTTGAGGATATCAGGCAACTATGCAAGCAGTAAAGAAATATCGGCCAGGCATGGTGGCTCACATCTGTAATCCCAGCACTTTGGGAGGCCAAGGCGGGTGGATCACGATGTCAGGGGTTCAAGACCAGCCTGACCAACATGGTGAAACCCCATCTCTATTAAAAATCCAAAAATTAGCTGGGCATGGTGGCATGCACCTGTAATCCCACCTACTCAGGAGGCTGAGGTAGGAGAATCGCTCGAACCCAGGAAGCAGAGGTTGCAGTGAGCCAAGATCATACCACTGCACTCCAGTCTGGGTGACAGAGCAAGACTTGGTCTCAAAAGAAAAGAAAAGAAAAGAAAAGAAATATCAGACAACATGCCATCCTGGGCTGGATTTCTGTTCACACATGCCCCTTTCCACCTTTCTCCTCAAACCAGCAGTAGACATATGACTCACTCCTTTGCCTCCTTGAAGTCCTTATTCAAAAGTTACTTTCTCAGTGAAATCTGTCCTTACCACTCTAATGAAAATCGCAACACAACCCATCTCTGCCCTGCACTGTCATTCTCCTTGACCTGGCTTTTTTTTTTCCCACAGCATTTATCATCTTCTAACATTCTCTATAATTACTTTGTTGTGTTTGTTTTATAACATTTTCTCCTGCCAGTAGAATCTAAGCTCCACAAGTACTAAGATTTCCATCTGTTTTGTTCAGATACATCCCCAGAGCCTGGAACAATGCCTTGCATGTAATAGGAACTCAAAAAATTGTTCAATGAATGAAAGTCAGTAGGAAAGATAAGTGCTGCAGGAATTTGGAGGTGGGGAGACGGTAAGGGGTCAGGGACCTGGGGGATGTCTTTGTGCGAGATGTAATTACTTAAATTGGATTTTGAAAAGTGGGTAGGATTTTGATAGAGGGAGATGAAAAGTCAGGGAGAATGTGACTCCTGAGGCCTAGAGACATCTGGGCAAAGAGGAATAAAGGACAAAGGCATACTAATTTACCATGTAGTAGAGGGAAAAGGGTACGGGCTTTAGGGTAATGCCTAGGGGTTTGAATCTCGTTGTGCAATTCCTTTGTGCCCTTGGACAAATTTGCTGACCTCTCAATTATTTCCTCCCCTGTGAAACTGAGATAATACTTTCATTGAAGACCGTTAGGACAATTAGAGAAAACTTGTAAATAATCCACCTGGTTCACAGTATGTCCTTAAAGGTAAATTATTATACTGCTATAACCCACTGAACACTTATCAAGCAGGTTTGTTGAATTAACTTTTTTTTTTGAGCCCGGTCTCATGCCCATTGCCCAGGCTGAATTACAGTGGTGTAATCACAGCTCACTGCAGCCTTGACATCCCAGGCCCACGTGATTCCCCCACCTCAGCCTCTCGAGTAGCTGGTAGCTGGGACTACAGGTATGCATCACCGTGCCCAGCTAATTTTTTGTATTTTTAGTAGAGACTGGGTTTCACCATGTTGCCCGGATTGGTCTCAAACTCCTGGGCTCAAGCTATCTGCCTGCTTCAGCCTCCCAGAGGAATTCACTTTCAGGGTACATTTTGAGTCACTTGAGTCTCTACAGGTATTCTATAGTGAATCTTCCATAAAATGGATTAAAGTAGTTGCCATGAAATATGAGTCTTTAATGAGCTCTAAGAGCAAGTATTAATTGCACTTTACATTTTATAGAATTCTGTCACAGACATTACCAGTACTGGTCTACATAGTAGTAATCCTGACATCGATATTATTATTATCATTACTTCTGATAATAAAGCATGAAACTACTGCTTTAATATGATTGAGTTGCTGGTTGAAGCTTACAAGTCTGACAAGTGATTAAGACAGAACTCATATTCAGAATTTCTGATCCCAAGTCCCTCACTCTTTTTATAAAATGACTGTCTGCCTCTAACCATTTTTACGGGACTTGAACCAACACAATTATACTGTTGATCTGTTCAATCAATTGAAAAAAATCTAAATGCCTCTGAAACCCATAGATGCCTTCTTGCTTCCTTTCTCTCTCTAACTGAGACTGAGATAAGAGGAACAGGAGAACTGGAGTGTATCTCTTAAAGGCCACTTTCTGCCAGCTTATGAAGGATTTCCTCTTCATGGTCTTTGTTCTCACAGAATTTAAACCCCTTCAGGTGGAAATGGTACTTGAGGGAAAATACTTATCTCTTTCAACATATTTCATTTAATATTTCCAGTTAAGAAAGAATTAAGAAACAAAACAAGAAGTGAAATGACCCAAACACTCAAGATCTGTGAATAAATCCACATTGAAGTTGAAAAGTTATTGCTATATCCAAGGATTAAAAGAGCATGAAATAATGTAGGAGAAAATTGCGGTAGGGCGTTAGAAAATCTATGAGGCAGAGAGGAACTGGAGTTTGCTCTTCACATGACAGGGTATAAAGAGGTACATACTGGCAGGTTTAAGAATGAACTAGATATGGCCAGGCACGGTGGCTCACGTTTGTAATTCCAGTACTTTGGGAAGCTGAGGCGGGTGGATCACGAGGTCAGGAGTTCAAGACCAGCCAGGCCAACATAGCAAAATCCCGTCTCTACTAAAAATACAAAGATTAGCTGGGTGTGGTGGTATGCACCTGTAATCCCAGCTACTCGGGAGGCTGAGACAGGAGAATTGCTTGAATCCGGGAGGCAGAGGTTACAGTGAGCTGAGATTGCACCACTGCACTCCAGCCTGGGTGACAGAGCAAGACTCCATCTCAAAAAAAAAAAAAAAAAAAGAATCAACTAGATGTAATGGGATTAGATGAAGTTTGAATGCAAGAGCTGTAACTACCATACAAATATAGCTATCCCTACCAATACTATTACAGATGGGTTCTCTGATATGCTATAACAAAGAACATAATTATTATCTGCCACAGATGGGATATTTCTTTGATTCCTATCCACAAACGAAGTAGGTATTTCTTATTTATTTACTTAAGTCAAGAAGATAGATGCTGAAAGACATAATCTCTACAATTCCTCCTTTCTGCATCTCTTAGAGAATTGCCAATTTTCGCTATGCCAACAGTGATACACTTCATCATGATTTTTCTGACAAAATCACCTTTAGCATGTTAAGCTAAAACATGTTCCCATCTAATTTTTTTCTGGAGGCATGTGAAGTCAATTCTTTTAAGTTCATCTTTTAAGTTCTTCTCCCCAAGATGACAAAATTTTATCCCATGGTAGCAATTAATCAACAAATCAACATGTAGTACCCACAGTATGTCCAGCACTATACATGCTGCTGTGAAGAATATAAAAACATATTGTTCTTTTTTTGTTTAATTTTTTTTTTTTTTCTGAGATGGAGTCTTGCTCTGTCACCCAGGCTGGAGTGCAGTGATATAATCTCGGCTCACTGCAACTTCCGCCTCCTGGGTTTAAGCAATTTCCTGCCTCAGCCTCCCAAGTAGCTGGGACTACAGGCAGGCACGCACCAAAGCACCCGGCTAATTTTTGTATTTTTGGTAGAGACGGGATTTCACTATGATGGCCAGGCTGGTCTTGAACTCCTGACCTCAGGTGATCCGCCCTCCTCAGCCTCCCAAAGTACTGGGATTACAGGCTTGAGCCATTGCGCCTGGCAATTTTGTTTGTTTGCTTTAATTTTATGGAAAATTTCAAACATACGCAAAACAAAGTAGCATAATAAACCTTCATAAATCCATCACTGAGTTTAAACCATGATCAGATTATAGCCAATATTGCTTTACTGCTCACTTCCCTTCCATTTTATTTTGAGACAAATCCCAGTAGTCATATAATTTCACCTATAACTAGTTCAGTGTGTATCTGTAAAGGATGAGGATTTTTTTAATATAAGGATTTAAAAAAAACAAAATAAAATTTAATTCCATAATGTTATCAAATTTCCAGTCACTGTTCAAATTTCCATTAAGACTTGTTATTCTTAACAATAACATTGACAGCGTTCTTTATACACATCAGGCACTGTGCCAAATAATTTATAAACACTATGCAATTTAATCTTCACAATAACGCTATGAAGAAGGTAGCATTATTATCCTATATTTTATAGCTGAAGGAACTAAGGCTCAGAGATGTTAAGAAATTTTCTCTGGTCAATGCCTTCAGAAGGTGAAGAAAATCTGCAGAAACAGAAACCAAGGTCACTTACAGTGGATTGCTGACAGAATAATAGGGTTATATTTAAAGGAAATCTATCTGTTCTGTAGCTGACAACAACAACATTCTGTTAGACATAGGCCTGATAATCCATAATGCACAACTATTAAGATTTTTCTGTATTCTGTGATAAATAAGAATTCTAAAGAAAAGTCATTTCAAGATGCAGTTGAGGAGGTGTCTTGCCAGAAATATAAAGGGGCCCACAAATGACCAGCTTCATTTTTTCGGTTATGAAGCTGTAATATGTGACACAACCAATAGATGGCGGCAACATGGCAGCAATATTAAACGTCTCTGATCCTATCTTGCTCTATCCAGTAACAACCCTGCTTCACTCTGGATTGCTCCAGCATATTTCAGCAGATGTCTCGGTACTCTGAGCACTCTAAAGGTAATTTTGGGAACACAGAAAAAATAAAAGTGTAGGTTAGTGTTTCTCAAAGTATGTCTCATAGGCCCTCCACCCCCCAACACATCATCAGTTGGAAGCCTTGTTAAAATGATGGGTTTTGATGACTTGGTACAAGAAATGATATAAAACATTTTAATCATCATTTATGTTGATTACATGCTGAAAGAATAACATTTTGGATATACTAGGTTAAATAGAATGTATCATTATATTTAATTTCACCTTTTTTTTCACTTTTTAAAGTGTGGCTACCAGAAAATGTAAGATTACATATGTGGCTTATATCTGTGCCTCACATTTATGGCTCCCCTTATATTTCTATTGGACATGTCTGCCCTGTAGAGATGTGACTCAAGCCTGGCCAATCAGAGCAACACATTCCCATGGCCACAGGAATCGGTTTAGGGACTTAGGACAGAATGAGAAAGAATGAAACACACCCTTGTTCCTTTGAGATGTCCATCTGAGTGGATATAGAAACTGAAGCCATTGCAACTGCCTTGCCTCCATGCATGGTCCTATGATGGAGCAAACTCTAAGGAATTAGAGGTAATCAAGGAGAGAAATGGCATCACAGTGATACGGAGTCCTGGATGATGTTGTGCCTGTCCTTATTTCTGTT
Source organism: Pan paniscus (assembly GCF_029289425.2). NCBI lineage: Eukaryota > Metazoa > Chordata > Mammalia > Primates > Hominidae > Pan > Pan paniscus. The sequence goes on along the minus strand of NC_073255.2, from coordinate 144,719,417 downwards.
TCTGGACTCCCCAGTTATATGAGCTGATACCTTCTCCTTTTTGCTTAATCTAATTTTGGTTAGAATTTCTATTGCCTGTAACAGAAAAATGCCTAAATCAGTACATTGGCATTAGTGAATGAACTTTGTGAACAAATTTCAGTTAAAAAGAAGCCATAATTTAAGGGATTGAAAGCAGAGTGATAAGGAAATATAGGCAGAAAATGTAAACATGATGTTTGGTGGTAAAAGGAAAGATAGGCCGGGCATGGTGGCTCATGCCTGTAATCCCAGCACTTTGGGAGGCCCAGGTGTGTGGATCACAAGGTCAGGAGTTGAAGACCAGCCTGACCAACATGGTGAATCCCCATCTCTACTAAAAATACAAAAATTAGCCAGGTGTGGTAGTGCGTGCCTGTAGTCCCAGCTATTCAGGAGGCTGAGGCAGGAGAATCCCTTGAACCCAGGAGGCGGAGCTTGCAGTGAGCTGAGATTGCACCATTGCACTCCAGCCTGGGCGACAGAGTGAGACTCTGTCTCCAAAAAAAAAAAAAAAAAAAAAGAGATAGCTAAGTCAGGGTCTGCTCAAAGGAGTATTGGTTCAAAGGAAGCAGATTTTCTGTTTGTTGGTTTGGGGAGATCTGTAATATCCTCATTGCCTAGTTTTCCCTGGTTTGGGGTAAAAAAGAAACAAGGAATGTCTTCTTATCACCCTCTCAAAAGTGTAGCATTAAAGTCTAGGCTTTCCTTATCTTAGAAAAGAGACTTCTTGAAGTAACCCAAGCAACAAGTGATACATTCCTGAACTACGTTCATAGAGGTGGAGGGAAGAAAAGAAATTGAAGAGGCAGTAAAGAATACACAGTTTTTACTAGTGTTTTACTAGATGTAGAGGATAAAAAAGAGAAAGATAAAGATGGCTGGGCACAGTGGCTCATGCCTGTAATCCCAGCACTCTTGGAGGCCAAGGCAGGAGGATGACTTGAGCCCAGGCATTCAAGACCAGTCTGGGCAACATAGGGAGGCCACCCCCCGCACCCCACTATACCCATCTCTACAAAATAATTTTTCAAAAAATTAGCTGGGTGTAGTGATGGATGCCTGTGATCTCAGCTACTCAGGAGGCTGAAATGGGAGGATTGACAGAGCCCAGGAGGCCGAGGCTGTAGTGAGCTATGATCATACCACTGCACTCCAGCCTGGGTGACAGAATAAGACCCTGTCTCAAAAAAGAGAGAGAGAGAGAGAAAGAGAAAGACAAAAATGACCTTCAGTTTCCTGACTTAGGATACTTGGTTTCTGGTGATGCCATTCACCCACAATGGAGTACAGGAGCAGGAGCAGGAGCAGGTATGATGGAGGTACGGGGTATGTTTTTTTATACATGCCAGTTCATCTCTTTGCTGTCCTAGGGCCACTGGAACTGGCCTGAGGATGCCCCCTTACCTTTTCTTTCATTTTTCTTTATTCAAAGGGCTATTCCAAGAAACCCTCACTCTCTGCAGATCTCCAGACAAGAACTTGACAGCAGTCTTTATGGATATAGAAAATCCGTCACCCTCGGGGACACTCATCAATCTCTCCTAAATATGCTCAGCTAACTTTCCACCCACAGCCGCACATTTGGCTGCACAGCTAGTATCCAGCCTGGGATCAAGAAGCCAGTCTCCCCTTCTTGTAGGACCTCCGGTCTTTGTGAGTGATTCCCTCAGTGACCCACGGCACATTGCATGGGGGTGGGGTGGGGAAGACACTTCCCGGTGGATGAAAGCTCAAGAACTCTCAACTCCTACTCCACCACAAATCACATCCCCTTCCCCAGGCCTCTCCTTATTTAGAGGGCAACTAGTGTAGGGGAGGTAGTAGATGGCAGAGGTAGTAGATGGCTACTTCTGTGTATGGCCTGGGGGAAGAATCTTACCATATTTTTTAGTGGTTTTCTTCAGAATGCTGGGAATAAGAGCTTTTTTGTTTTTTGCTTGGGTTCCAATCACCAGAGTGCTAGAAGGAATGAATGAGGGAAACCTGGTGGAGCTGGGGAAAGAAGATTCCAGGCAGAAGGACCAAAAATGCAAAGACCCCAAGGTGGAAAATGTCTCAGCATGTTTAAAGATTAGAAGAAGGCACAAATCTCAAGATCCTTAGCACAACCTGTAAGGATCCTGAGGAAATTGCATCTACTTATCTTTGCCCTTGTCCATCAATGCATTTCCCACTCTGCCTTCTGAGCACCAGTTTTCTATTGCTACACAGCAGGCTGTCCCAAAACACACTGGCTTGCAACAACAATGATTATATCTCATGAGTCTGGGGTTGACTGGACTCAGCTAGGTGGCTCATGTGTGCCGTGTGGTTATTCACATAGGTGTGCAGTTATGTGCATAGCTTCATTCATCTGGAAGCTTAGCTGAGGCTGAAATGTCTAAGATGGCCTCATTCATATGTCTGGGGCTTGGTTATTGACAATTCTGTTGTCTTCTTGGTGCTTCTGCCCATGGCCTTTCTCTCCACACAGTCTTTCATTGGTCAATAGTCTGACCCAAGTACTTTACATGGCAACTGGCTTCTACAAAGGTGATAACTAAATTTCCTAGCCTTGGAAATTTCACAAGATCACTTCCATTACATTCTACTAATAAGTCAAGTTACATGACCAGCCCAGAGTCAGTATCCCAAGTCTGGATGGGAAGAACGAGAAAGAATTGTGGCCATCTTTAAACTGCCATATTCTGGCAAAATCAATTTACATTTTTATTTTTTGAACACCATGCTGCTTCATTACATGTGTCTTTGGACACAGAATTACTTCTGTCTGGACTGGCTTTTTCCTTTCCCTTTCTATTATCTTTATTAGTTACCTTATTAAATTACTTTGCAAGTTTCTTAAACCTCCACAGTGACCAGTCATTGGATATAGGCAATGACCTTGGGCATGGCAGCCCTCTTCAGTCTAGGGCAATTTCTGGAGAGGGCTGGCAGCCCTGGCAGCTGGAGGAATTAGTATGTTAATTTTGAAGGGGTATCTGGGTGGTATAGCACAATGTCCATTGCATCCTACTGTCCTCCCGCATTTTCTGTCTCTGTGTTGATAATCTGTTTTTTGTTTTGTTTTTTGAGACAGGGTCTTATTTTGTCACCCAGGCTGGAGTGCAGTAGTGCAATCATAGCTTGCTGCAGGCTTGAACTCCTAGGCTCATGTGATCCTCCCGCCTCAGCTTCCTGAGCAGCTGGGACCACAGGTATGTGCCACCACATCTGTTGTTTTGTAGAACTAATTGTTGTGTTTTTTGTAGAGACAGGGGCCTCCCTATGTTGCCTAAGCTGAGCCAAATTCATGAGCTCAAGTGATCCACCCACCTCGGCCTCCCAAAGTGCTGGGATTACAGGTTTGAGCCACTGCACTCAGCTGATCATCTGTTCTTCACAAGCCTTATTGGAGGCACTGTTGCTTCTGAACTCCAGCCCTGTGGCTGGAATAATTACCCTTGTTTCCATTCCTCCCTGAGTTTTCAAATATTTACTGTACCTTAACTCACTGCTTTAATTTGTCACATATAGTCTCTAACCCATCCAGTTATCACTTGTTGTGTCTTCTTGAAGCTTACCCTGTTCTCAGTTGACCCATTACTTGTCAACAGCCCCCGGATCTTGAGTTTTGGCTCTCTGTGAATACCAGCTTTTGTTCCCTGGCTCTACTCTTCTAGTGTCTCTCCAGTTTAGGACACTTGTCTAATTTCATGGCCATCCCTGTTTGAGTCAGTGAACCTACATATGAAGAAATATTTTAGTTCACTAATAATCACAAAAATGCAAATAAAACAATTTTGACTTTTTTTCATGTATAAGATTATCAAATATTTAAAAGGCTGACAAAATCTTTGAAAAATGGCACTACTCTGTTTTCTCACACTGTTGGTGTGGTTAAATTGATATAATCTTTCTGGAGAAGAGTTTTTCAACATATTTATCATCATGTAAATTATCTAGCAATTGAATTTCCAGTTATTTATACTAACAAGTTATTTTTGCAGGTGTGAAATGATTTATAAATAAGGATATTCATTGTAATAAAATAGGAAAATTGGGAAGATAAACTAAGTGTCCATCAATTAATAAGTAAATTAGGGAATAAAGATACAATTTTATGGAAACATTAAGATGAGGAATACATTTCTATTTATGTACATGAAAATATGTTTATGGTATCACTAAACGAAAAAATCAAGTTACAGAAAATAATGCATACTATATATAGTATAAAATTATAAACATATATTTATAAGTATATATTTATGCATCAAAAGATATTTGAAAGGTTATTTATCAAAGTGCTCCTATAAAAAAAAATACCATTTGGGGCCTGGCACAGTGGCTCACACATATAATCTTTGCACTGTGGGAGGCCAGTGTGGACAGATTGCTTGAGGCCAAGAGTCAGAGACCACCCTGGTCAACATAACGTGACCTAATCTCTACAAAAACTTAAAAACAAAATAGCCAAGCATAGTGGTGGCATGACAATATTCCTAGCTACTTGGAGGTTGAAGTGGAAGGATCGCTTGAGCCCAGGAGTTTGAGGCTGCAGTGAACTTCGATTACACCATTGCACTCCAGTCTCGGTGACAGAGCAAGACCCTGTCTCTTTAAAAAAAAAAAAAAAAAAGGTACTATTTGAAGCAAAGATTTGGATAACATAATATAAAAAGTATTAGAAAAAATATAGGTGTACACATGTAAAAGTATTCTTATGCCTTATAAGACTAAACAACTAAAATCATACAGGAATAGATCAAATACATAAACCTTTGAAATTTCTGTATGGGATAAATGTCATAAACAACATTGAAAGGCAAATGTAAAACTAGGAAGCTTTTTTTTTTTAGAGACAGGATCTCACTCTATCACCCAGGCTGGAGTGCAGTGGTACAATCACAGCTTACTGTAGCCTTGACCTCCCCGGCCCAAGCAATCCTCCCACCTCAGCCTCCCAAGCAGCTGGGACTACACTTGGGCACCACCGTGCCAGGCTCTTGCTTATTTATTTTTATTTCTCCTTTACTTTATCAGCTTCACTAGAATGGAAGCTTTAAGAAAGCAGGGACCTGGTCTGTTCTACTTCCACAGTCTAGAATAGTACCTGTCAAAGAGTAGATACTTGATAAATATTTATTGAATAAATAGACAATGAGAGATAAGAGCTAAATATCTTGCATCTCTGGTTTTTCCAGAAATACCTTTTTAGCTTTTATATCTCCCCTAATTTCACTGCTTCCTTCCACTTTCCTCCCTTCTCCATTTCTTCCTCTTCTACTTTCGCGGAAAAAAAAAAATTAAATCTTTCCTCCCTTCTCCATTTCTTCCTCTTCTACTTTTGCAGAAAAAAAAAATTAAATCCAATTAATTGGGAATGGTTCCAGCTGGAATGCAGAAGGAAATGCATGCAGGTGACATTCAGGATGACTTCTACCCCTTTACATCTACATTTGCCTTTTATTTAATTAGGAAAAAATTCAAATTCTGCAGAAAGAGAACAAAAGTTGAGAGTCAGGAAAAGGCCAAAGATTAAAAATTATATAAGGTATAGTATAATGCAGGTTTATGTTTACTGGAGAGATCATTTCCTTAAAATAGGATTGATAAACATTCATCCAAAAAAAGCCATTCGCTTATTGCACACTTAAATAAACAAGCGCTTATTATAGAAATGTAATTACGTTTTCAAAAGAAGCAAGAGTTCTGAATTTATTGACTTTTTCTGAGTCAATCTTGGCAAAGAGTATTCAAAACAAATTAGAAATTTCTGTACTTTGTCCAGCAAAAGCTTGGAAATGGGCTTGGCTTAGAATACAGGTGAGCAAACAGGTATTCTTTGGGTAAGCCCCAGCCCATACAGTTGTTTTGCCAAAAATTCAAATTGGAAATTGTTCTGAAAAATCATTTTCCATCTACATTGCCAATAGCAACAATCAGCTGGGGCTCATTAGGTACTAACAGTTGCTGAGCTTTAACATCTGACCCAATCTCAATAATCAGTATTTTGCTGACCCCTAGCTTCCTTTCCTTGTTTACATCACTTGCTTGGTCTCTGTAAATTTTCAAGTTTGAAGTAGCTATCTTAAAACAGAAATCAAAATGTATTAATTTAATACCATACTGAAGTCAGGCCGCTATTTGGCCCATACACAGTGGTGCAGGAGCATCTCTTGTTTAAGCTCAATGATCATTCTGATTGGTCAGCACCATATTGTACTGGTTGTTAAATATTTTGAATATTTTTTAATACTTTATTTTTTAGAGGAGTTTCAGGTTTGCAGCAAAATTGAGATGAAGTTACAGAGATTTTCCATATGTGCCTGGCATTATATATCCCGTGCCCCCACGCATGCACAGCCTCTCCCATTATCAACATCCCCCACCAGAGTGGTACATGTTTTACAATTGGTGAACCTACATTGATATTATTATCACCCTGAGTCAATAGTTTACATTAGGGTTCACTATTGGAGTTGTGCATTCTATGAGCTTGAACAAATGTATAACGACGCCGGGTTGGTGGCTCATGCCTGCAATCCCAGCACTTTGGGAGGCTGAGGTGGGTGGCTCACCTGAGATCAGGAGTTCGAGACCAGCCTGGCCAACACGGTAAAACCCTGTCTCTACTAAAAATACAAAAAATTCGCCAGGCATGGTGGCACATGCCTTAATTCCAGCTACTAGGAGGCTGAGGCAGGAGAATCACTTGAACCCGGGAGGCAGAGGTTGCAGTGAGCTGAGATGGCGCCACTGCACTCCAGCCTGGGCAACAAGAGTGAAACTTCGTCTCAAAAAAAAAAAAAAAAAAAAAAGAATACAAAAATTAGCTGTGTATGGTGGCACATGCCTGTCGTCCCAGCTATTCAGGAGGCTGAGGTGGGAGAATTGCTTGAGGCTGGGAGGTCGAGGCTGCAGTGAGCCAAGATCGTACCACTGCACTCCAACCTAGGTGACAGGGCAATAACCTGTCTTAAAAAAAATGGTGGAATGACATGTATCCATCATGATAGTATCATACAAATTATTTTCATTGCCCTACAAATCCTCTGTGCTTTGCCTATTCATCCCACTGCTTCTTCCCTAGCCCATAAATATAATTCTTGCCTAAAATTCTTCTAGTCATATTCTTAAGTTGACAGTTGTTTGAGTTTGTATTATGGATATTCAAATAAATAAAAAACTTTATTATATAATGAAGGTGAAGAAATTAGACCAATAAGTAAAGAATTTAAACCATGTTAGATTTAGCCTAAAACAAAGTAAGCTGTGGATGAGTAGAAATGTTCATCAAGTAGAAGAAAATATCCTACAGCATTCTTTAGTAATTATTTAGGTTAATCCTGTTTACAAAGTACTAAAAGTATTATGGTTTAGGGTAAAATTCAGTCTTGAAATTATATATTTAACTACCTATTTAACAACTCCTATGAAATATCCTCAAAGCATCTCAAATATGACCACAAAATATTTGCAGTGACACACAGTAGATTCACCTTGGCTGGGTTTCATTATTATGGTAAAACTCTTTTCATAATCAATAAATGTGTACCTTTGTCCCATGTCTTCACTAAATAAGTTGACAAATGAGTTATAGCCCATGTCTTTGCTGAATTAGTTGATTCTGAAGACACAGGTATTCTCAGCACTGTGAGTGGGATTCACTATGATCACAGAAAAGCCTTTAGAGCAAATCCCATAAAACAGATTTCAAATAAAATCACACAAAAGAACTTTAAGCCCTCCCCTTCCATTTTGTCTCACTTCTTTGGCAGCCACAGCTGCCCTAAGATGTTTGGGTAATCTGCTTTTTTACAAAGTGGGACTGGTGATGAGTGACCCCGAAAGTGGTATTTGTGGCCGCTGGTGTCTTAGACCTCTGCCTGTTTACTGCCTGGTCTTCAGTGGAAATCTGAACTCTCTTTTTCCTGTTGCTCTGTCTTGGAAAAGGATGTAAACAATGATTCAGTGTGAGTGTTTGGGGCTCATGGTAAATGGGTGGAATAATTGAATCATGGAACATTATAGGCGGTAAGACCCTTTATATGTTGTTTAATCTGCTCTATTTATTTCACAATTGAGGAAATTGAGCCTCAGAAACATAAAGTGACTTGCTTATGAGATCTTATAGCCAGTGAATTACAGAGTCAGTTAAAGAACTTACCCTAGGCCGGGTGCAGTGGCTCACACCTGTAATCCCAGCACTTTGGGAGGCTGAGGTGGGAGGATCACTTGAGGTCAAGAGTTTGAGACCAGCCTGGCCAACATGGTGAAACCCCGTCTCTACTAAAAATAAAAAAAAAAATTACCAAGGCATGGTGGTGCATGCCTGTAATCGTAGCTACTAAGGAAGCAGAGGTGGGAGGATTGCTTGAACCCTGAAGGCAGAGGTTGCAGTGTGCCGAGATCACACCACTGCACACTCCAGCCTGGGTGACAGAGCAAGACTCCGTCTCAAAAAAAAAAAAAAAGAACTTATCCTATCATTTCAGATGAGCATATTGGTAGCATTGCTACCGTGAATTGGGGAATCAGCATAAGGAAACTTTACATTGGCAAATATACCATATTTCAGGAAAGCTCTGTATTTCACTCTGAAACTTTGTGTGTCACCATCCTGCTAAGTAACTCGAAGGCATTTTCTAAATGACAGGATTCTTATTAATACCATATTCAACTTTAACATTGACAGTTAAGACTTTTGAAGAGATTTAGAAGACATGTCAACATGGGCTGCGCACTGTGATACAGGGAGGAAAAGAGGAGGCTGATGGTTGGTTATGGTCAGCATGAGCTATGCAGACGTATAGCCGACCAAGGAAACTCCTCATGCCCTTCTGTTGAATTCTTCATGTGCCTGGCATTATCTGTCACTCTGCCCTCTCTCCCAAGCTCCCAGCTCAGATCCTTCATTGCCTGTTGGACGTCTCTACGTAAACACATTAAAAAAACAAAGGCTAAGCAATTCTCAGAGTATCTACCATCATCCCTTCAAAATATATTTAACTACAAAATATACTTAACTACAAAATATTTGTACTTCAACTCCAACAAAGTGTCCCAAAAATGTCTCAGATATAACTTATACACTCTCATCTTCACCTTGGCCCTCCGGCTCCTCCTGCAAATCTCACTTATCTCAGAAAATGACAATACGAGCCTTTCAAGATTGCTTGAGCCCAACACGCAGAAGACATTCTTGATCCCTCATTTCCTCTCTACTTTCAATCCTTCAGAAAGCACTGGTAAACCTAGCTCCAAATGTATCTCAAATTCACCCACTTCTCTCCTTTGCCAGCCCCACTTCAAGCTATACCACCTCACCTCTTACCGGTTGTACTGTAAAAGCTTCCTAAATGCTCTCTCTGCTTTCATTCAATTCTATGCCCCTGTCCACTTCATTCACAGACCAGCACCAAAAGTGATTTCTTCAAACACAAATTAGAGCAGGTTATTTCTCTGCACCAAAATCCTTCCCCGGCTTCTCACTCTGCTTAGAATAAAGTCAATGTCAAACTATTTACCATGATCCTGAATTATGTTACCACCAACTCCCCAAACTTAATTCAAGCCTGACTATTGCTTACTCCCCAACTTTTCATTTTCTCAGCATGCCTAGCTCATTCCAGTCCAGGACCTTTACACAGGCTGAGCCCTGTGCTTGGAACTATTTTTCCTGCCACTATTCCAATGGCTGGCTCCTTCTCATCTTCAGTGTTGGCTTAAACGGCACTTTCTCAGGAGACTTTCCTGACTACCCTTTTAAAAGTGTGATGACCCATTACATCCTATCTCAGCAACATGTTTCCTTTGTAGCATCTGTGACCATCTGTAATTATTTTATTTATGGGTTTCTCATTTTATCTTTGTCTTGCTCACTAAATTGTAAGCCCCAGGAAGTTGAGGACCTTGACTATTTTGTTTATCTTTTTGTCTCTAACTCCTAGCATGGGACCTGGCATTTAGAAAGCACTCATTAAATATGTGTTGAATGGATGAATGAAGGAATACCTGCTTACTTCTCTGCACCCCACCCCCACCTCCACCCCAGGAGACTGCAAACTTTGTGTGGGTGGCAAATCTATCTTGTGATCAACACTTCCAACCCCAGAGCCTAGCACCATCCCTGGCACACAGTAAATATTCCATAGATATTGCTGAATTAAAATAAAATATAGGAGACCAATTATGAGACTATGGCAAGAATCTAGACTGATGGTAATGGAGACTGAACTAGAAAGATGGAGGGGAGAGAAGAAAGCAGAGGGCACCACCACCACTTACTGCTGGGAAGACGCTTGCATTGGTCTTGTCCATCCTAGGCACTATTTGGTGCTATGTTATTAAAGCACTCTGGGAAGACTCTGCTAATCTGATGGCCACCAAACCATGCTACTAAATGAAAACAGCAAGGTGAAGAAGTGTAGTAGATTGTGTTCCTATTCCTATAACGTAAAAGTTGTATTTATATATATGTATAGAAAATTTCAGTATACTCATGACCTGTTAATGATTGTTTCTCAAGGGAGAAGATGGCGACTGGAAGGGAAATCTACATTTTAATAAATATTCTCTCATGTTATTTAACTTTCTTTGCCATCAGCCATGTGTTACTTATTTTCAAAAAAAAATACTAGTTAATTTATTAAGTTAATAAATATCCCTTTATGTATCCCCTTATGGATTATAGACTTCAATTCTTAGGAAGCTAGAGTAATTAACAGAGGGAAGCTAGTGTTATTCCCTCATGATGAATTAAAATAATAATTAACATTAGCATAGTACTTTTTCGTTTCCAAAGCACTTCCACATACATCATCTCATTACAACCTAGTGATGAATATATTAGTAGTAGTAGTAACCACATTTTATTTTATTTATTTTGAGACGGAGTTTTGCTCTTGTTGCCCAGGCAATGGCACGATCTCGGCTCATTGCAACCTCCGCCTCACAGGTTCAAGAGGCGCCCACCACCATGCCTGGCCAATTTTTTTTTTTTTTTTTTTTAGTAGAGACGGGGTTTCATCATGTTGGTCAGGCTGGTCTCGAACTCCTGACCTCAGGTGATCCACCCACCTCAGCCTCCCAAAGTGCTGGGATTACAAGTGTGAGCCACCGTGCCCAGCTGAGTAACCACATTTCATAAAGGAAGAAACACCTTCAAGGTAAACTCTAAATCGTGGATTCAGGGCTTATGAGAGGTCTGTGAACATCAGATGCTGGTCTTCTCTCTAAACCCAACTGCTCTTCTGTTCAACAAATCATTTCCAAAATGACAACTTTGTACCTTAACTTCAGATTATATACATATGTTATGTATATTATATAGACTATTGGAGTGTATGGTAATTATTGTAAACACGTTATTGGAGTGTTGGCTATCCCTTTAAAACTCTATTATTAAATTGCAGGTTTCTTGCATGCATTGAACATCTTGAATAAAGGTTATTCTGTTTTTAATTTATGCTATCCTCTGTTTCATTAGAGAAAATATGAGTAATTTTAGACTTTTTTCCCCTCCAGTATGTATTGATCTGTTATCAATTTTTGATTTTATCAGCAGGAACTTTCTGTGAGCTGAGGTGCGTGATCCTGATATTGATCCCAGAAAATTGCTACGTCTGGTGAGTTTTACCACAGCCCTGCTAGTATCAGAGTAGCAATAATGAACTCTGGACAGATTGAATTTCAATCCTAATATATAAAATGGAGGTAGGGGGTTCCAGAGTTCTCCTCTCTTATGTTAGTCTAAGTACCTGACAGAGCTTTTTGATGAACTGGATAGATACACCCCTGCCACAACAAATAGGAAAGGGCCTTCTTCCTTCCCTCCTCACCAAAGGTTCTCAGTCCCGTATGCACATTAAAATCACCTAAAGAGGTTTCTAAAAAAATATCGATGCCTGGGCCCAACCCGCAGAGATTTTTTGAGTCAAATTGTCTGAGCTGGCACCTGGATATTGATATTTTTTCAGACTCTGCAGGCGATGCAATATTAATAAATTCAAACTGTCTGGAGCTGCATTAGACAACCAACTTCTTTCGGGTCTACAGGACGCAGTTATTCCCCAAAGCAAACATTACCCCCTCCTCCCTTATCAAAGTACTTTCATGGCCCTCAGTGGTCTTGGCCAGCGCCATCTCTCCCACGCTCGGTGATGCTGAACTCTGGGCCTCCAGCTGAGAACTTGCTCAGACATTTGAGCCAATTCCAGAGATCCTCTTTATAAAACACCAGCCTTGCCTCTGGCTTCCTGTTGTGCCCTCTGTCCGATGTGAGAAGACTCCAGATCTAGGCAAGAATTCAGATCTCTATATTTCACAACAAGGTAAAAACTTTACCCACTGGCATGCCTGGAATTTAAACCAGATGAGTCTATTTTCAATTAATAACAGAATTTCTACATTTCAGGGCCTGCTAAGCAATACAGCCTGGAACTCTCTGCTCTTCAGTGCCAAATAAAATCCGATTGAAATCATAATCAAATTTCAAGGTCCACGAGAATCATCCTCTTGGCTCAATTCCATATGCTCCATCCCTCTGCATGGAGCTAGCCAGACAGTGCCACACCTGTGCTAGTACTTTAGATTCTATTTTTATGTCACCACAATGGTAACCTTTAGTATTATGGCTTTGGATTTTTATGACGAGTTAGTAAAAGGAGTAGTCACAGAAATACCAGCCCTCCAATTTTAAGTAAAACTATATTTGAAATCAATAGCTTGTCTTTTGCTCAGTGGACAGTATCAACCATTTTGCTCATTTTATTCAATCAGCAATCATTTACTAAACACCTCCTTTGGATAGATAGGTGCTGGCCATACATAGATATATCAGACACGTATCTATGTTTCCAAGAATTCACAGATAGTGAAGAAAACTGATAGAAATAGTCACAACACGGTGAGCCGGGTGCAATAAAAGGGTTTAGCACAAAGTGCACAGATAAGGACCCAGTGCCAACTTGAGGCAGGTAGTTGGAGAAGGCTGATGGAAAAAGTAAAAGGGGTTAGACAGGAGGACATGGCTTCTCTATGAGGAAGGTTCACCTTTACATTTTAGCAAGGTCATTCTGGAAGCAGTAAAAAGGTGGATTTACTGAACAAACGCATGGATAGCGCTTGCCATTACCGAAGCACTGTTCTAAGTGCCTACGTATAGTAAATCACTTGATCCCCGAACAACTCTTTGAGGTAGGAATATTATCCCCAGTTTACACATGACGAAACAGGCACACTGAGATTGTGCAACTTGATTGAGGTTGTACGGTAGTTAAGGAGCAAAGCCAAGATTTAGAGGCAGTTGGTTTGGCTCCAGGGTCCATGCACTTTGTCATTATATTATACTGCCTCAGGGAGAGCGGCAGAGAGAGTCAGAGAGGAGAGGCAGGTGGATCAGTTGTAAAACTTATGTAATAGTCCAGGAGAGATGTATATGCTTTATTTAGGAGGTGAAAACAATGAGAAAATAGACTGACACTCACTCCTGACTTCTAGCTTGGAGAGGTAGATAAATTACTAAGCTTTTAACTGAATTTAGGAGTGCTTAGAGGTAGACGTTTCAGACATGTAGGCCAAAAGGAAGAAGAAAAGAGAAATAACATTTATAAAGCAACATTACGTTCTAGGCCTTCTACATAGTTATCTTGTTAAATTCTTAAAACTCTAAGAGGTAGGTATTAAATATGAGGAAATTGAGATTCAGAGAGGTTATGTAAGGTCACACAATACATTAGATGTTTGTTGGTCTGGGCTGCCTAGCATCCTAAGAGCACCCCGGTTTTCTTTGGGGGAATCCCATCCCTCCCATGCATGCAGTCTTGGTGGGAGCATAATTCCAGGTACCTGCTGCCAACAAGCATCAAGGAGCTGTGCCATTCCTCTTTATGGCTTTTATCATAGTCAAGGCATGGTGAGGCTGGCCAGAGCTGTTTTGGGCTGCTTGCAACTAAGAAATCCTAACTGAAGTACACAAGCAACAAAGCCAAAACTCAAACCCCAGCCCGTCTAATGCCCAGCTCATACTTTTCTACTCCACCATGCTGCTCCCAGGGTTTCTGCACTCAGAATATGTGTACATGGAGATTGTTCACAAAGGGCCAATATGAGAGCGTTTCTACAAACCATTCGGTGCTTATTCCAGGGTAAGTGAAAGATCTGTCAGGCAATTAAATAAAATCCAGTTTGTTGAGGTATAACTTGCGTACACACAATTTATCCTATTTAGCCAATGAATTCTATGATTTTTAACACGAAACTGCCATCAGAAACAAAATATAGAAGGGTTCCATCATCCAAAAAAGTTCCCTTATGTCCCTTTATAGTCAGCCCCTAACATCCCAAACCCCAGTTTCTGGTAACTACTGATCTATTTTTTATCCCTATGGTTTTGTCTTTTCCAGAATGCCATGTAGGTGGAATTTTACACTATGTAGTTGAGAGTCATGCATGTGGTTCCCTGATCATTCGTTCATTTATCGGGTAAATTTTACTGAATGTTAAATTTGTTAAGTTATCAGATAGTCAATAAATATGTATTAGGCTGGGTACTGCTCCAGGTATGGGGGGACAGGAGTGGGAACAGCAGGGACCGCAAGGATCTGAGTTCCTGCCTTCAATGAGCTCATGTTCTCATATTGGGCTGGTTTGTGGGTTGGGGGAAAACAAGCAAAAAACACATAAACAGGGCTTTAAAATAATTTAATTTTAAGTCCTGCTAAGTGCCAGACGTGGCTCTAATAGGATAATGAGAGAGTGGTAGAAATGGGCAGAGAGGCCGGGTGCAGTGGGTCACGCCTGTAATCCCAGCACTTTGGGAGGCCGAGGTGGGCAGATCACGAGGTCAGGAGATCCGGACCATCCTGGCCAACACGGTGAAACCCCGTCTCTACTGAAAACACAAAAAATTAGCTGGGTGTGGTGGCGGGCGCCTGTAGTCCCAGCTACTCCAGAGCCTGAGGCAGGAGAATCACTTGAACCTGGGAGGCAGAGGTTGCAGTGAGCCGAGATTGCACCACCGCACTCCAGCCTGGGTGGCAAGCAAGACTCCATCTCAACAAAAAAAAGAAGTGGGCAGAGAGTGCTGATTTATCTAGAGTGGTTTGTTGAGTGGATGTGAATTGAGACCCAGATAATGAGAGGGGGACAGCCGTGCAAAGATCTAGGCAAGAGGCATGCAGCAGAAGGAAGAACAAGTGCAAAGGCCCAGAGCAGGGCTGAGCTTGGTGCATTCGTTCAAGAGGTAGAAAGCCGAAGGGACTGGAGTGCTGAGAGGACCAGGAAGCAAGTTGTGGGTCACTTGGGAGAGCCAGGAAGGAGCCCGATCAGGCGGGTTTGGTAGGCCAAGGCTGGAGGGTAAGTTTTGTTCTAGTTGTAAGAGGAAGCCTTGGAGAGTTTTAAACCAGAGAGTTATGTAACCTGATTTACACCTGGTAAAGATACCTCTGCCTGCTGCGTGTTGTATGGACTGTGCTTGACAGGGAGGAGAGTGGGATAAGACCGGAGGCAGGAGATGGGCCTGGAGGCTTCCTCAGTGTTGAAGGGGGAGCTGATGGTGACTTGAACCAGATTGTGGCACTGCAAATGGTGAGAAGTGTTGGAACTTACTACTTTCGTGGTGTGGTGGATAAAGAAAAAGAATCCCAAAAGCAGTTACATTTTAGTATTTATTTTAAAAGCTGACTTCAAAAATCTCATTGATGCAAATCTGGAGAAATACACAAAAGTTTAAAACTCTCTATAATACAAAGTAGGTTGGTGACTAATTTGCACAATGCAAGTAAACTAGTCTTGATACTTGAGGTCAAAAAGCCTAAACTTGGGGATTAATTTAGTTTTGCTGTATACACTGACGGAAATAATCCAGTAGCCTCCATAGCCCCCACTCCACTTTGTGTTATGAGGACAGCAGGCAGTCAGCACACATGCACTGACTCATATGACACCCACATTCAAAGAGCTTTAATGTGTTGATTGGATTCCAAAGTAAAAAGAATAGAGACTCATTGCCATGGTTGTACCTGGTCAAGGTCACACCCCAGCCACACTTCTGAGCCATTTGGCTTAGAAATGGGAAACATTATAAAGTTGAGTCAGGAATATGGCAAACCTTCAACCAGAGTAAACTATTTAAAAATTCACATTTTCTTGTGGCCTTCAGTTTTTTCTCCTTGACATCCTCTGTTCTATCAAGACATTAAGTCCCATGGCCCATGCAAAAGACACTTGGTGCTGTGTTCTGAGATTATCATTTTGATCTACATCTGACTACCATTTTTCCAGCCAAGACCAGCCTTCCTTGTAAATAAAGATCTGTTCAGAGGATATGAAAGAATACATATTCAAGGAGTGCTCTATTCCTTTAGCTGTTCAAAGGATTTGAGGACTTTGTTTGTTTCGAAACAAGTAACCGGCTTTCTCTAACCACATAACCTCAACCTCACAGGACAGCCAGCAGGAAGTCAGAAATGAAGAACAGCCGATGACCTGGGTGCACTCTCTGGGTGCAGCCTGCTGTTGTCCTGTCCCCACCCTTGTCCTGTTTTTCACTTGTCTTGTTGTTTTTAAGAAAAATTTTTGTCTGCTCTGAGGATCTTCTGCTGATCTCAGGTTTTTCTTTCAGGTAATACATATGACAGGTGCTGGACAGAGCTGAACTGGAACAAGGGTCTGCAGCCATTCACAGAGGGCATGTCAATCTGTGTTCACTCAGGCAGGAGGCAGGAACATGCAGGATGGGAATGGGAAAGTAAACAGGAGTGGCCATGGACTCCTGGCCTCTTCTCTCCATGAGGTTTTCTCACCGAGAGCCTGCTCCAGGGAAGGTGGTTGGCCAAGGCCTGGGGAGCAGCTTTGTGAGGCCTAGGAAGACCCCAGAAGAGGACTTTGCTGAGAAGAGAGCAGACAAGAAGTCAGGAGCGGGGTGAGAGCAGCTTCTCCCTCTCCTTCGCACACTTGTACATAGGCATTTTCCCTCTATTTCCAGCTCCTGCACCCAAGCTATAAAAACAAGTATGGCCTACTGTAAGGCATTCCACAATAAAGACCTCATTCCTTCTGAAAACTTTTCACACTATAAGAAGCTTCTTCTGAAAGGCAAGCACAGTCACTAGCAACTAACACTGTAGCCACTGCTATTCATCTTTCTAGGTATTAAATAACATCTATTTGAGGGCAAGAGTGGAACACAAGAGACATATCCAGAAGGAGAAAAGAGAGAGAAAATGAAAAGGGAATTAATTGGTGAAGTGGGATGTACCAATTTTTCCTCAGGGTTGCCTGTATTCAAAATACAAAAATACTCTGTGAATATGAAAGTATTCAAAAATATTCGGTGAGCAATTTTCAGTGTACATTATTTACCAAATAAGCATTTTTTTTGCACCTTGGCACATAATAGGTGCTCAATAAAAGTTATTGTTATTACTGGTATTAGTACTGTTGCTGTAACGCTATTACTACTGCATGCCATGTTAACATACTGTTCTGGGCTCTAGGGATAGAGAGGGGCAAAACCTAGTCTGTGTCCTCAAGAACTTACAGCCCAGAAGGGAGACAAGTGAGTTAGTGGCAGGTCCTGACACAGTGTTAATAAATGCTGTGATTAATGTCAGCATTAATAATATGACTAATGCTATTAATGTCAGCATAAACGCTGAGCCAGAATGGACCAGTCTTTTATGGGAGTCTACAGGAGAAACGCTGGCTAGGAGTGGGGCAGGGATGAGCACTGCTTTCCAAGAAAATAGTCACTGAGAGGAGTCTCAAAAGACAAATAGAAACTGGCCAGGTATATCAAAGCCTTTCTTTTTGTTAAGAAACAGGGTCTTGTTCTGCAGCCTCAAACTCCTGGGCTCAAGTGATCCTCCTGCCTCAGCCTCCCTAGTAGCTTTGACTACAGGCATGCACCATCATGCCCAGCTGTTTTTTGGTAGAGATGGGGTCTGCTATGTTGTCCAGGCTGATCTTGAATTCCTGGCCTCAAGGGATCCTTCCTCCTTGGCCTTCCAAAGGTGCTGGGATTACAGGCATGAGCCACTGTGCCCAGCCAGTCAGAGTCTTCATTGCAAGTGACAGAAACAGACTGGCCATTTTAAGCAGAGAATGTATAGAGAGACTATCAGATGATCATCCAATTTCTAGGAAACTTGGAGAACACGATTTGGGAAAGTGGTGCCAGTGAGGTGAGGATGCCATTGGTGGTGTGGCATCACAGACTGGCTGCTGGAAATCACATGCTGCTGCCCCCTCACTCCTGCCAACCACCACGGCCAAAGGGAGTCTTCCTTGCCCTGCTTGTTTGTATCATTACTTCCAGATTCAATATTGCTAATAGGTGCAGCTGATGGACCAAGCCAAGGCTACCTCCCCACATCTCAGCTGCCAAGGTAGCGGCAGATTGAGTGCTGGGTCTTTTCAACTTCTGTAAAGGAAGACAAGCACTGTCTCCCAACAAGGCTCACAAGTGAGGAATGTCCTCACACATTTGGAGAGGATTCAGAGGACATGAGTCAACACGTGCCAAAGACTCTCCACCAGGTGAAGCAGGGAGGAAAGGGTCTAGTGGAGAGGGAACATGACCTGGGGGTGTTGGGGGTAAGACACAGCATAATGCAGGATGAGGACAATAACTCACTTTGACTGGAGCATGGAGTATGAGAGGGAGATAACCGAAGAGGAAGCTGGAAAGGTAGAGAGTCTAGACCAAAGAAAAGCCTTGTATATTCTGTGCCTGACGAGGAGTTTGGTCTTTATTTTGTGAAAGAAGACATAGTGATTTATATTTAGGGCTTTGGAGGGGAATAGAGGTGGGGTAGGGGTTGGCAAGGAAGATCAGAGTTTTGAAATTTGAGATGTGCACTCACAAGTCTTCCCAGAGAACATCTTGTCTGTAGTTCTAGGTCAAGGACATTTATTTAGCTTTTGTCATTATCTTGCCAACCATGGCTTTCCATTCTGCCTTTTTGTGTCATAAGTTAACTTCACCTTCCCCAGATTGCATCTATCACACAGGCTGATTTTGGGCTATGCATTGTTCTTATATTTGAGGGATATGTAGACACAGGTGGAAACTGGCCAGGATTGCAAGAACTGATTTGTTTAGAGCCAACACAAACACTCAGCTACATCTATATTTTCACAATAGTATGTACACTGCACTAAGACACAGAGGCAAACTGTGAAAAGCAGATATCCTCTTGTGATCTTAATTCATTGGGAAAAAGTACAATATAGAGATGTCTGCAGGTGTCACAGAGTAAAGTGGAGGCGTAACAACAATCCAGTTAGTGGGGGGCTGTTGTTCTGATAGGAATTTGTAGGCTAGAATGGGAATTTAGTAGAAAACTAGTTTCTCATCTCCTGGAGAGTCAAAGCTGTCTCCTTTCAGGCCAGGAGAAAACACAAGGATGAATAACATCTGGGGAGGCGATGCTCTGGGTGAGGCACCAGGAGTTGGTGCAATCACAGACGTTGTCTGCAGCACTTGTGTGAAAAGGCAAAGAGGAAACCCATTTCCATCTTCATCGGGGGCAAAAGAAAGAAACTAATTCAGACTCAGTTCAACATGTCCTTCCAATTCACCATCTCTCCCCTACCTGCCCAATCACACCTGCCCACAGAATGAACCATTACAGCAATCTCTGTAAAATGATCTCTGGTCCCCTAGTTCAGGAAGAGGTGATGTTCGGGGGTACATGGTTGATGAGTGCAAGGCTAGGAACACCGCCAAACCCTAAGACATCTTCTCAGTGAGCCCCACCCCAGCTGCCTCTGCTTCCCAAGTCCTTCGCTGCATTTGTTAACGTCTGGAATTCCTTGGTTGGAACAGATAACAGCATCTCAATAAGTGAGGGTGATTCTTGTACGGTTCTTGACAGCAAAGGATGCCAGACGTTTCGTGATTTTGAGTCTAGAAAACTCTATAATTTCTTTGTGAGGTCTCACAAAAGTTTAAAGTGAGAATGCTTTGGATAGCTATATCTGTACATGTTTCTATGCAGATTTAGAACTTATGAATTTTAAAGGATTTTTTAAAAATTTAAACTAGGATTTAAAAAGTGAGTAGAATCTTCCCTGCCTTAATAGCTTCAGCTCTGACAGAATTACCTTGTTAGCCAATGAATCTAGCTGAGATTTCAAAAAGTATTTTTTAGGCTGGGCGCAGTGGCTCATGCCTGTAATCCCAGCACTTTGGGAGGCCGAGGTGGGTGGATCACTTGAGCTCAGGAGTCCAAGACCAGCAAGATGGCAAAACCCCGTCTCTACAAAAAATACAAAAGTTAGCCGGGCGTAATGGCATGCATCTGTAATCCCAGCTACTCAGGAAGCTGAGATGGAACGATTGCTTGAGTCCAGGAGCAGGAGGTTGCAGTGAGCCGAGACCTGCCACTGCACTCCAGCCTGGGTAATAGAGTGAGACTCTGTCTCAAAAAAAAAAAGAAAGAAAAAAAGAAAAGAAAAAGCATTTTTGGGGAGCTAGGGAGTAAATCACTTGGTTCCTTATGTAAACCACATTATTCATTAGATAAATATCAGATGTAGACTTAAATGTACTTCTTGAGGAGTGCCTTGGAAAACCACCCATACGTGAATGGTGAAATGGGCATCTCTGCTCCTCATCATCCTGGGTGTGGGGTAGAGTGGGGCTTATGAAAATTTCAGCCCCACTGTCAAAACACAGTGCAATGATTTTGGGGAAAACATGGCCAACAGCGTATTTTCTCAACTCAGTCACAGTTTTGTAGATACAAGCACAGTCACATGAATATAACTCACGTTTCTTTTTTTTTTTTTTTTTCGGTTTCCTTACAGTAAGAGCCATACTCTTACCCTCTTACACTGGAGTATTCTGGCTGAGCTTGAGTGATGTGCTCTGGGTCAGTTTAGAGACCAAGACATTCCTGGCACTTCTCCACATTAGGCAATTTTTTAAATGTTTATTTTTTAATTATATGCTTTACCTTGAACACTTGAAGAAAGAAAATAACTACAATGATTTCAAAATGCAATCCCTAGACTTAATGAATATTCTTTATAATTATACCCACTCAATATATAGAAATGCTTAGAGATACTAAGTAACTAACAAAATAAGTCAAAGAACTATGTAAACTATAAATCTTAGTGATGGGGAACATACACTCACGTCACTTATTTATCTACTTTGGTAGAGACAGGGTCTCAATATGTTGTCCAGACTGGTCCTGACCTCAAGCAATCCTTCTGCCTCGACCCCACAAAGTGCTGGGATTATAGGCGTGAACCACCATTCCCGGCCCCACTTTGTTTTTTTAAAACATGATTCACCTGTGTTTCAATTCCATACATTCATTGCAAGAGTTAAATGAGACTACTGAGTCTAACAATGTAAACCTGAGTCTCAACACTAATGTTCACAGCAGCATTATTCACAAAACCAAAAGGTAAGAACAACCCAGATGTCCATTAATGGATAAATTAAATGTGGAATAAACATACAATGGAACATTATTCAGCCTTAAAAAGGAATCCAATTCTGACACATGCTACAACATGGTTGAACCTTGAAAACATTAGGCTAAATAAAATAAGCAAGACACAGAAGGACAAATTTGTATGATTGCACCTACCTTGAGTAGTCAAATTCACAGAGACAGAAAGTAGAATAGTGGTTGCCAGGAGCTGGGGAGAGGGAAGACTGGGGAGTTACCACTTAATGGGTGGTTTTTGTTTAGGATGATGGAAAAGTTCTGGAGACAGATAGTGATTCACAATGATGTGAATGTATTTAATGCCACTGAAAATGTATAATCAATATATACTTAACAATGATTAAAATGGTAAATCTTTTTGTTGTTGCTGTTGTTGTTGTTGTTATTGTTCTTGTTTTGTTTGAGACAGTCTTGCTCTGTCACCCAGGCTGGAGTGCAGTGACATGATCTTGGCTCACTGCAACCTCCGCCTCCCAGGTTCAAGCAATTTTTGTGCCTTAGCCTCCCAAGTAGCTGAGATTACAGACGCCTACCACCACGCCTGGCTAATTTTTTGGGTTTTTTTTTTTTTTTTGTATTTTTAGTAGAAATGGGGTTTCACCATGTTGGCCAGGCTGGTCTCCAACTCCTGACCTCAGATGATCTGCCTGACTCAGCCTCCCAAAGTGCTGGGATTACCGGCATAAGCCACCACACCCAGCCTAAAATGGTAAATCTTATGTATATTTTACCACAATTTAAAAACAAAACAAAACAGAGTCTCAGGTGTAAAAGTTTCCAGTTCACTGGCCCTTTCCTGTTGCTGAAGACCACCTGGCTTTCTATTAGTCCAGGGCCTTCGCTTGCTCTTCTGTCTTCCTGGAATACTATTTACCAGCACTTCACATAAATGGCTCCTTCTTAACAGGCAGATGTCAGCTTGAGTTTCTCTTTCTCCAGTCTGAATCACCTTACTCTGTTCATAACTTATTTATGCTTCATCGGCGCCCCTCACTAGAATGTAAACTTGAAAGTTCCATCTGTTTTATTCCCTAGTACATAGAACAGTCTGACCCTAAGTCAGTACCCAATAAATAGTTATTGAATGACTGGCACTTAGAGCATCAGTGAATGCTCTCTATAAACCGACCTTATTGACGTCCAGTGCAAAAACTCACGACTATGCCTCTGTTTTCTTGAGTATAAAGATGCATCCTTATACTCTCTCCTCCTCATCCTCACCTTTCAATTTTCCCAGCCCTAATTCCAGTTTAACATCATTTAAGTGAGTAATACTAAGCTTCTAGACATGGACCTCACCCATGTTAAAGTTCATTTGGTCCACACCCACCATACTGCCCTACCCATACTGGAGAGGTTGGGGTTTTAGAGTGGGGGAAGTGATTTGAAAGGTGAAAAAGTCAAACATCCCAGTCCATGGGGCCTCATGGAAAGATTCCAGAGTGGAATGATGAAATGGCAAGTTTTCCTGCATAGTTACATTTCATCAGCTGGAGTAAGGCTCACTTCTGGATGTGATAGGCCCAGGAAGGAAAAATACAAGTAGGAAAAACCAGGAGCCATCTGAACTGGTCTCCATTCCAGTTTCTGCTCTCACAGCAATGATGTCTTCGATGCTGACATGCTCACATCCCCCAGAGCAGTACATTTCCAAGCACGGGGCTCCACTGCCCACGGATGCACCCAAGATCTGGGGGCTGGCTGTGGAAGACCTGGGGTGATCCAAAAACCTCTATGTTACTGGGAAATGTTTGTGTCAAGTGAGCCCAGGTCTAGCCCTTCAGATGTTAATGGAAGGAAGTTGCATCTATCTACTGCCAGCAGCTGTTAATCCAATGACCACAATCCCCAAGCACCCTATGTATAAGGCCAGATCTGATCTGCCATGGGTGATAAATGGTGGGCAACAGGAGTGCAAAATAACATATATATACACATACATATATATGTATATACACACACAAACACACACACACACACATATATATATATATATATTTTTGGAGATGGAGTCTTGCTCTGTCACCCAGGCTGGAGTGCAGTGGCATGATGTCGGCTCACTGCAACCTCCGCCTCCAGGGTTCAAGCAATTCTCCGGCCTCAGCCTCCCAAGTAGCTGGGACTACAGGCACACGCTGCCATGCCTGGCTAATTTTTTTGTATTTTTAGTAGAGACGGGGTTTCACCATGTTGCCCAGGCTGGTTTCGAACTCCTGAGCTCAGGCAATCTGCCTGTCTTGGCCTCCCAAAGTGCTAGGATTACAGGCGTGAGCCACCGCAGCTGCAAAATAACTTATATTTATTACAGTATGCCTTTTTCTAACATAGGGGCTTTACTTGACCTCGTTTAATTTACCTGTAATCTTTACTCCATTCTTCAGCTGTAGACTACAAATTCCCTCTGGCCAGCCATGATACAAATACAGGTTCTGTGACACATGGAGTATTGGGAAAGATATGAGTTCAAATGTATCAGTCTTGGAAAAACTATTCAAGATGCAGATTAGAGAAAGTAGTTGACAACACATTTATTTATTTATGTATGTATTTATTAGCATACTAAAGAATGGTACATAAGGAAAAGAATATGCGTTTTGGATGATTTTGTCCTAAGAAGTGGGGTTACTCAATAAGTTTATTCACATGTGCCCCTTCCCATAACTACCACTTCATCTCCGTTAATCTTTTTTGTTTTCTCCATGAATCAGGTTGCTGTGACTATCAAAAGAAGTGGGAACTCCTTTGAAGTTTTGATAAAGTAGCCGAAGAGAGAAAAGAAGTCTAATATTCAAAAATAAAAGTAGGCCAGGTGCGGTGGCTCACACCTGTGATCCCAGCACTTTGGGAGGCTGAGGCAAGTAGATCCCTTGAGTCCAGGAGTTCAAGACCAGTCTGGGCAACATGGCAAAACCCCGATCTCTACAGAAAATTAAAAAATTAACTGGACATGGTGGTGTGTGCCTGTAGTCTCGACTGCTTGGGAGGCTGAGGTGGAAGGATGGCTTGATTCCAGGAAGTCAAGGCTGTAGTGAGCTGAGATCACACCACTGCTCTCCAGCCTGGGTGACAGAGCAAGACCCTGTCTCAAAAAAATAATAAAATAAAATAAAATAAAATTAAATTAAATTTAAAAGTGTTGTTTATACCTCCTCAACAACTCCAACTGAGCCTTCTCTAGTTCTTTTTTTTTTTTTTTTATTGATCATTCTTGGGTGTTTCTCGCAGAGGGGGATTTGGCAGGGTCATAGGACAATAGTGGAGGGAAGGTCAGCAGTAAAACAAGTGAAAAAAGGTCTCTGGTTTTCCTAGGCAGAGGACCCTGGGGCCTTCCGCAGTGTTTGTGTCCCTGGGTACTTGAGATTAGGGAGTGGTGATGACTCTTAACGAGCATGCTGCCTTCAAGCATCTGTTTAACAAAGCACATCTTGCACCGCCCTTAATCCATTTAACCCTCAGTGGACACAGCACATGTCTCAGAGAGCACCGGGTTGGGGGTAAGGTCATAGATCAACAGCATCCCAAGGCAGAAGAATTTTTCTTAGTACAGAACAGAATGGAGTCTCCTATGTCTACTTCTTTCTACACAGACACAGCAACAATCTGATTTCTCTATCTTTTCCCCACATTTCCCCCTTTTCTATTAGACAAAACCGCCATTGTCATCATGGCCCGTTCTCAATGAGCTGTTGGGTACACCTCCCAGACGGGGTGGCGGCCGGGCAGAGGGGCTCCTCACTTCCCAGAAGGGGCGGCTGGGCAGAGGCGCCCCCCACCTCCGGGACGGGGCGGCTGGCCGGGCGGGGGCTGAACCCCCACCTCCCTCCCGGACAGGGCGGCTGCCGGGCGGAGACGCTCCTCACCTCCCAGACGGGGCGGCTGCCGGGCGGAGGGGCTCCTCACTTCTCAGACGGGACGGCCGGGCAGAGACGCTCCTCACCTCCCAGACGGGGTCACGGGCGGGCAGAGGCGCTCCTCACATCCCAGACGGGGCGGCGGGGCAGAGGCGCTCCCCACATCTCAGACGATGGGCTGCCGGGCAGAGACGCTTCTCACTTCCTAAACGGGATGGCGGCCGGGAAGAGGCGCTCCTCACTTCCCAGACCGGGCAGCTGGGCAGAGGGGCTCCCCACATCCCAGATGATGGGTGGCCAGGCAGAGACGCCCCTCACCTCCCAGACGGGGTGGCGGCTGGGCAGAGGCTGCAATCTTGGCACTTTGGGAGGCCAAGGCAGGCGGCTGGGAGGTGGAGGTTGTAGCCAGCCGAGATCACGCCACTGCACTCCAGCCTGGGCAACATTGAGCACTGAGTGAACGAGACTCCATCTGCAATCCCCGCACCTCGAGAGGCCGAGGTTGGCAGATCACTCCCGGTTAGGAGCTGGAGACCAGCCCGGCCAACACAGCGAAACCCCGTCTCCACCAAAAAACCACGAAAACCAGTCAGGCGTGGCGGCGCGCGCCTGCAATAGCAGGCACTCGGCAGGTCGAGGCAGGAGAATCAGGCAGGGAGGCTGCAGCGAGCAGAGATGGCGGCAGTACAGTCCAGCTTCGGCTCGGCACCAGAGGGAGACCGTGGAAAGAGGAGGGGAGAGGGGAGGGGGGAGGGGGAGGGAGAGGGAGAGGGAGAGCCTTCTCCAGTTCTATCAACTGGAGGATTATGCTCTCCAGCTGCAGTTGAGCAAGACTTCTCAAGTGCAACACCATGGAAACAGCCCACTCTTCTTTTCACAGTTTTGAAAAATAGCACAAGTATGTGTACAGTGAGAGATGTGTGCAGAAGTTGTACATGTGAATGAGTAGGTTTCTGTGTGTGTGTGTGTGTGTGTTTGTTTGTTTGAGACAGGTCTCACTCTGCTTGCCCAGGCTGGAGTACAGTGGTACAATCTCAGCTCACCGCAGCCTCTATCTCCCAGGTTCAAGCCATCCTCCCACCCCTGCCCCACAAGTAGATGGGACTACAGGTGCACACCACCATGCCTCGCTAAACTTTGTATTTTTTTGTAGAGATGGGGTCTCGCCATGTTGCCCAGGGTGGTCTTGAACTCCAAGACAACGAATTTTTTATCTTAATGTAGTTTGGAGTGGTCAGTTTGTCTTTCAAGCATAATTTAAAGTGGCTATTTAAGTGTTTCAATGATTGAGTTATTTAAATGGAAAACATAATAAAATCACTCTTATTTGAGATTTCTCTAATAAGAGTTGTTGAATTAAAAAAATGTCAGTTTTTATGGTTACTTGGGTGTCATTCTCATTTTTGGATTAATACATAGGTGTGGATAATGTATCTGTATACATATAACGGTATATTGCAAACAGACTTTCCGAGGTGATTAGGGTTAAGGTCCTTGAGACGAGGAGATTATCTTGGATTACCTAGGCTAGCCCAATTTAATTACATGAGTTCTTAAAATTAGAAAACAGAAAAAAGTAGGTCAGAGAGAAGCAATATGAGAAGGACGTGATCTGCCATGGTTGGCCTTGAAGATGAAGGAAAAGGCCACAAATCAAGAAATGTGGGCAACTTCTAGAAATTGGAAAGGGGAAGGAAGCAGATTGTTCCCTAGAGCCTTCAGAGAGGAACATAGCCATGTCAGCACCTTGATTTTAGCCTAATGAGAACTATGTCAAACTTCTTACATACAAAGTTGTAAGATAATATA
Source organism: Pan paniscus (assembly GCF_029289425.2). Taxonomy (NCBI): domain Eukaryota; kingdom Metazoa; phylum Chordata; class Mammalia; order Primates; family Hominidae; genus Pan; species Pan paniscus. The sequence goes on along the minus strand of NC_073255.2, from coordinate 144,692,278 downwards.
TCTGTGTTGTTTTAAACCACTAGTTGTGGTAATTCACACTTCAGAAAGAAAATTAATAAAGCTAGCAATTTCAATAATGGCATTCCAAATATCTTTATCTGTCAAATTGGAGGAACAAGTGGAAAATATAAAAGATTTTAGTGGTCCAAAAAAAGAAATCCTCCGCATCCTTGTCATCTAAATCAGCTAGTTTTAAATTTCATATCCCCTTCTCCCTATATCTACGGATTCTTGGAAAAGACAAAAGCTCTAGGGACAGAAAACAGATCAGTGGTTGCCAGAAGCTAGGGGTGAAGGAGAAAGTTTGCAACTACAAAATGGAATTTTTCCAGGTGATAGAACCATTCTGTATCTTGATTGTGGTGGTAACTACACCACTGTGTATGACTGTCAAAACTCACAGAATTACTAGAGGGTGTAATAGCTACAGAAGGAAAAAAATCATTATCATAGCTATCATTAACTGAGCTCTTGCTTTTACCATGCACTGTACTGAGTACTACAACTCTTGTCACATTATATCCCCACATTAACTTCCATGAAGAAACTGAGCCTTTAAAAGTAAAGAAAATTACCCAACACGACTAGTAGAGATGGGCAGAACCAAGACTGGGATCCAAGTTCCTGTGACTCCAAAGCCTATACAGTTAACAATGACCATAAGTTTGGTTAATCCAGTTTACCCCAGAGCTTTGTGTATTTCCTCTAGCCCTACCATTGCCATAAAGGTAGCAGGACAAGTGGCTCTAGATCTGTCCTGTAGCACAAGCATACAGCTTAGATTTTTCCAGAACTGTCTTGCTAATTTAAAATATTGTCTCTTTGTTTTCAAAAAGTCGCTACAATGTCCTAGAAATTCAAATGTTTCCTCAAAATGGTAAGTGAATAAACATTGTAATAAAATATACAGAGTCCCTCAAAATCATTTTTAAATCATATTTCCTTATTTGTGATTCAGATAATATGACCCAGATACCACTACGTCACTTAGTCCCTTAGACATGTCATGGTAATTTGATGTCTATTGTATCCATTAAATTCCACCCTCCTAGGGAGGCTAATTGATGTAGCATAAAGTGAAGGGTAGGTTGAGCAATAATCCAGTTCATGTGATCAGTAGGGCACCTCAAACTGGATGGCAACTCCAGATACACAGTTTAGGAATTAGTTCCCCAGCATAGGACATTTCAGTGCACAGGCATTCAAGATGTATATTTAAAGCCACACAATTGTCACACTAGAGACTCCCAAACAGCATAGCTGAGTCCTCAAGCTACCAAGATCTGCTCTCCAATGACAGGTACTTATGCAGGGCCTGGGCCATCAAATTCCAGTCTCCTGGGCTGCGCTACTCATCTGTCTTAGTCTGACCCTGAACCCTGTGGCTGGAGCAGCCCAAAGTACCATCTGCCAGGCTGGCACCCTATGCCTACTGCAAACCAGGCCAGGACTCAGGGGTGGCTGAGCCAGAAGCAGGGGACCTTCGGCTCCTACTATCTGCTTTCAGTTTGTGATCGCGTTTCCATTTCTTCTACTGTTATTCACACAATATGTTGCATTCTCTACCCATCTCCAGACAGCATAGAATTCAATGCAATATTCACTTCTGGACTGGAGTCTATGCTGTCAGGAAACGGGTAAAGAATGTAACATATTGTGTGAATAACAGTAGAAGAAATTAAAATGGGATCATAAACTGAAAGCAGATGGTACCAGCTGAAGGTCCCTTGCTTCTGCCAATCCAGAAGTGAAAGTTGCAGGCCAGGCACAGTGGTTCAAGCCTGTAATCCCAGCGCTTTGGGAGGCCGAAGCTGGCGGATCACTTGAGGTCAGGAGTTCGAGACCAGCCTGGCCAACATGGTGAAACCCCTTCTCTACTAAAAATACAAAAATTAGCCAGGCGTGGTGGCAGGAGCCTGTAATCTCATCTACAAGGGAGACTGAGGCAGGAGAATCCCTTGAACCAGGGAGGCGGAGGTTGCAGTGAGCCGAGATCACACCACTGCACTCCAGCCTGGGCAACAGAGCAAGATTCCACCTCAAAAAAGAAAAAAAAGAGAAGAAAAGAAAGAAAGAGAGAAGTGAATGTTGCTAATTTAATAAATAAGAGATACAGAAAAGAAAGGAAATCTTAATTACCTTTAAAACAAACCAAACAAAACAGATTTGTGCTAACTGGATTTGTTCCAGTGCTAACCTGAACTTTATACGTTAATGGTGGGAATGCAAATTGATACAGCCATTTTGGAAAACAGTTTCGCACTTTTTAAATAAAGTTAAATATAAGTTACCATATGACCCAGCAATCCCACTCCTAAATATTTAGCCTCGAAAAACAAAAATATGTGCACACACACACACACAATACAAATACTGATACTGACTTTACTCATCATTGCCAAAAAATAAAAACAACCCAATGCCCTTCAACAGGAGGCTGATACGACACATCCATACACTGAAATATTAATTAGTCAGCAAATTAAAATTCCCAAATTACTGATACACACAGGGCATAGATAAATCTCTAAGTGAAAGAAGTTAGACTCAAAAAGCACTCTGTAATATATGATTTCATTTATATGAGATTCTTGGAAAAGGCAAAAGCTCTAGGAACAGAAAACAGATCAGTGGTTGCCAGAAGTTGGGGGCAGAGGACAGAGTTTGCAACTACAAAATGGAATTTTTCTGGGGGAGGCAAACATTCTGTATCTCAATTGTTGTGGTAACTACAACACTGTATATGACTGTCAAAACTCATACAACTGTACAATAAAATACCTCAATTTTATTGTGTGTAAATTACATCCCTAAGCAGTCTGTGATCATAAGTATCTTATGATCTTCATAAGATAAAGGCAAACCCCATTCTTAGCTCTTGTAAAAACATTTTGGATCCGCGTGATCCACATGACTAAAGGAACACTGCCGCTTTTGGTATTTTCATGTAACAGTTGATTGGAGGTCAGTGACGTCATTCCACGCTCACTCACCGCAAACTGCTTAGGTGGCCTCGCTCAATCCCAAACACAGTCGCGTGTCCCACCACCGCCCCTCTGCGCATGCGCTCCCCACCTGCTGCGGCTGCTCTTTCTGGCTCCTCGCTTGGGTGGTGTCCTTGTACCTGCGGGTCTCTGCTGAAATCACCTCCTGAAAGGGGTGCTACCTCATTTGCCCAAGCTAGATTGCGTGCCCACTGTTTTTCTCTATCACCATGCCCCATTTGTGTGCTTCACTGATCATGGTCTTCAGCTTTTTCTCGTGTGTTCATTGATAGACTTGTTTATTGACTATATTTTCCTGGAGATGGAAGCCCTGTAAAAGCAAGCACCATTTTTGCCTTGTCTCTGGTTGTATCCCTAACACTCAGCACAGTTGCTAGACAGAGTAGGTGCTCAGTAAATGTTTGTTAAACCAAGGAGACTGGAGGCCTTGTCTAGAGCAAGCAGACCAAATCTACAGCAGCCTAAGTTGACCAAGCATTGAGGTTATCTTTAAAACCTGCAGTCGCTATCCCCCAGCCATTAAGACACAGTGGTGTCTGCACCTTGCTGAGCTGCACTGAAACCTAAGATGTGCGAAATAATATTCACAGATGCATTTCTCCTCCAAGTTGGAAGACTGCTGGGGTGAGTTCCATGGGGTTTGGATGGAACCAAATCGTGTCCATCATACACTGAGACATAAACAATTATATCACAAGATCTGTGTATGTTCACAATACCTTTGCCCTATGTAATACTGCAGGATGAATGCAAACACCTCTAAAATATGAAAGAATTGGTTTGATCAATACATTATGCAACACTTCTCTGTCAGTAAATTATTAATTAATAAGTTAAAGCTTTTCCTAATGAATGTGATTTAAAAAGATAATTTCCTATTTAAATCATAGTCCAAGACTCAAATATTGATTTCTTCTCTGGTAATTATAGGCCAAATGTTTAAATTGTAGTCTTATCTATTAACTAAGTATTTTTTTCCCTCGTCATCAAAAACTACATCCATAGGAACCACCAAACTGAACATTTCTTACTCAGGATTCTCTTAAACATATGTCACTAATTTTTTTTCTTTTTTCTTTTATTGTACTTTAAGTTCTAGGGTACATGTGCACAACGTGCAGGTTTGTTACATATGTATACATGTGCCATGTTGGTGTGCTGCACCCATTAACTCATCATTTACATTAGGTATATCTCCTAATGCTGTCCCTCCCCACTCCCCCCACCCCACAACAGGCCCCAGTGTGTGATGTTCCCATTTCTGTGTCCAAGTGTTCTCATTGTTCAATTCCCACCTATGAGTGAGAACATGCGGTGTTTGGTTTTTTGTCCTTCCAATAGTTTGCTGAGAATGCTGGTTTCCAGCTTCATCCATGTCCCTACAAAGGACATGAATGCATCCTTTTTTATGGCTGCATAGCATTCCATGGTATATATGTGCCACATTTTCTTAATCCAGTCTATCATTGATGGACATTTGTGTTGGTTCCAAGTCTTTGCTATTGTGAATAGTGCCACAAAAAACATACGTGTGCATGTGTCTTTATAGCAGCATGATTTATAATCCTTTGGGTATATACCCAGTAATGGGATGGCTGGGTCAAATGGTATTTCTAGTTCTAGATCCTTGAGGAATTGCCACACTGCTTTCCACAATGGTTGAACTAGTTTACAGTCCCACCAACAGTGTAAAAGTGTTCCTATTTCTCCACATCCTCTCCAGCACCTGTTGTTTCCTGACTTTTTAATGATTGCCATTCTAACTGGTGTGAGAATGGTATCTCACTGTGGTTTTGATTTGCATTTCTCTGATGGCCAGTGATGATGAGCATTTTTTCATGTGTCTGTTGGCTGCATAAATGTCTTCTTTTGAGAAGTGTCTGTTCATATCCTTCACCCACTTTTTGATGGGGTTGTTTTTTTCTTGTAAATTTGTTTGAGTTCATTGTAGATTCTGGATATTAGCCCTTTGTCAGATGAGTAGATTGCAAAAATTTTCTCCCATTCTGTAGGTTGCCTGTTCACTCCGATGGTAGTTTCTTTTGCTGTGCAGAAGCTGTTTAGTTTAATTAGATCCCATTTGTCAATTTTGGCTTTTGTTGCCATTGCTTTTGATGTTTTAGACATGAATTCCTTGCCCATGCCTATGTCCTGAATGGTATTGCCTAGGTTTTCTTCTAGGATTTTTATGGTTTTAGGTCTAACATGTAAGTCTTTAATCCATCTTGAATTAATTTTTGTATAAGGTGTAAGGAAGGGACCCAGTTTCAGTTTCTACATATGGCTAGCCAGTTTTCCCAACACCATTTATTAAATAGGGAATCCTTTCCCCATTGCTTGTTTTTGTCAGGTTTGTCAAAGATCAGATGGTTGTAGAAGTGTGGTATTATTTCTGAGGGCTCTATTCTGTTCCATCAGTCTATATCTCTGTTTTGGTACCATTACCATGCTGTTTTGGTTACTGTAGACTTGTAGTATAGTTTGAAGTAAGGTAGCATGATGCTTTCAGCTTTGTTCTTTTGGCTTAGGATTGACTTGGCAATGTGGGCTCTTTTTTGGTTCCATATGAACTTTAAAGTAGTTTTTTCCAATTCTGTAAAGAAAGTCATTGGTAGCTTGATGGGGATGGCATTGAATCTATAAATTACCTTGGGCAGTATGGCCATTTTCACGATATTGATTCTTTCTATCCATGAGCACGGAATGTTCTTCCATTTGTTTGTGTCCTCTTTTATTTCACTGAGCAGTGGCTTGTAGTTTTCCTTGAAGAGGTCCTTCACATCCCTTGTAAGTTGGATTCCTAGGTATTTTATTCTCTTTGAAGCAATTGTGAATGGGAGTTCACTCATGATTTGGCTCTCTGTTTGTCTGTTATTGGTGTATAAGAATGCTTGTGATTTTTTTTTTGAGATGGAGTCTCCCTCTGTCACCCAGGCTGGAGTCCAGTGGCTCGATCTTGGCTCACTGCAAGCTCTGCCTCCCGGGTTCCCGCCATTCTCCTGCCTCAGCCTCCCGAATAGCTGGGACTACAGGCGACTGCCACCACGCCTAGCTAATTGTTAGCCAGGATGGTCTCGATCTCCTGACCTTGTGATCCGCCTGCCTCGGCCTCCCAAAGTGTGGGATTACAGGTGTGAGCCATTGCGCCCAGCCGTCATTAATTTTTTTGGAGTGCAGTCTTTGTATCTCCTGTTTTCTCTGCCTGGAACACTCTTCCCACATCTCCTCGTGGCTTACTCCTTCACTTCCCACCAGACTTGGTTCAAAGATCACCATATTAAAGACCCATCACTGATCGTGCAATATAAAATCACATCCATCATCCTCCCCTCCCCATACTCTGCATTCCTCTTTCCTGCTTCACTTATATCCATAGCGCTTATCTCCATCTGCCATTAGTAAATGTAACTTTTTTGTTTTGTTTACCTGATGTCTGCTTTCACTGGAATATAAACTTAAGGAGATCAAAGATGGTTTTTTAAACTCTTTTATTTACTATTATATCTCTAGGGCCTAGAACAGTGCCTGGCACACAGTAGGAGATTGCTAAATATGTGCCGGATGAATATTTAACAGATTAATGCAATTTATTATATCAATCACTTAATACAAAATTAATGGCAATCATCATATCCTGTGTCCGATCCCGCCTGGACAATATTCATTTGTTTCTCAGTTAGCTCTTGTTAGCAGGTGGCCATTCAGAGCTCAGGAGCTGCAAGGGTTTCAGGGGGAACTAACATTTCTTGGGTGCTCTTGAGCTACGGACAATCACTAAGTATTTCTCTGAAATTCTCAGCACAAACCAAGCAAGTATCAGGTGGAGGCAACATGATGGAAATACCACTGTCCTGGGCTTCAGGACTCTATATCTCTGTGGTGTCAGCCCAGTCACTTAACTCTCTGAGCCTCAATTGCCTCAACTGTAAAATGGAGGCAGTATTTGCCTTCCCTCCCTTATCAGGCTGAAGTGTGGGTGAAATGAGAAGTCTTTCCCCACTTCCCTATTACTCACTGCTTACCCTACCCTCTGGGTCCTACTCTGTTGCAGAAGTCTTATCAACTCACCGGAGCTAATTGGTATTAATGGACTAATGTACATGAGTTAAACAAAATTAATGGAGATTTTAGGGAGCTCTTGGACTTATTCTGAAAGAACAATTTCAGACAAACTATGAAGGTAAGAATTTCAGCCAAAGTATGAAGCAGAGTATGGAGGTGGCAGTTCATTTTTTAGGGGGTGATGTTCCTTTTGACATACACTAAATAGGACTTCAGACTGATCCAGGAAAAAATAGCTACAGGCTCTGGAGAATTATTTATTGGATTTTACAATTCAGGAAATGTCTTGAGCACCTGCTATGTACCTGGTACTTGGTGAACTGGTGGCTCCAGCCAGTTACCTTACGTCAGCTACATGTGCATGTTCTCTGATGTGCCACTTCCATCATTGCCTTGCTACAAACTAGCAAAACACAAGGCACCTAGGAGAGGAACCCCTTCCCCGCTCCTCAACAAACCCTCAATGTTGTCTGTAGATCAGGGATGTGCAATCTTTTGGCTTCCCTGGGCCACATTAGAAGAAGAAGAATGGTCTTGGGCCACACATAAAATACACTAACACTGATGATAGCCGGTGAGCTAAAAAAAAAATGGCAAAAAAATTTCATAATGTTTTAAGAAAGTTTAAGAATTTGTGCTGGGCTGCATTCAAAGCCATCCTGGGCTGCATGCAGCCACACAAGCTTGTTCCTAGATGGATAGCCATCTTGTCTCCAATCCCAAGGAATACTACTACTGTCCTTACACATCTGAAAATACTTAGGTTAAAATTTACCTAGTAGCGTCTGCATTCCTGTCCTTTGTGTTATATCAGATTCCCCTTTCTTTTTGGCTATTTTTCTCCTTCCCTCATGTTTATATCTAGGTTGGCAGTTGATTTATACTGGGAGGAGTGTGGTGTGGTGGTGGTGGTGGGTGCAGTTAAACTCAGTATGCATTGTCAAACCGCATGTCTGTTAAAATCTCATAGAATCAGCTAGGCACAGTGGCACATACCTGTAGTCCCAGTTACTTGGGAGGCTGAGGCAGGAGGGTCATTTGAGCCCAGGAGTTCAAGGCTGTAGTGTGCTGTGATGGAGCCTGTGAATAGCCACTGTACTCCAGCCTGGGCAACATAGCAGGACCCTGCCTCTCTAAAAAAAAAAAAAAACACTCATAGACTGTGTGTGGTGTTTGGGTTTGGGGCTGGGCTTATTGCATTCTTGGCCAGTTCAGTCTGTGCTTCATAAGGAACATATCTGATGTGGGTCTGTGATGTGCATCTTTGTCCTTTATTAATCTTTCACAGAATAGTTAGGGCCAAAGTCTTCTAAGACTTCCCCTGAGAGGAAGGTTTCGGGGAAAAAATGTATTATCTCCTCTCTGGGCCTCTAAGACTTTGCTTATTGGAGAAAAGAATTAAAAAAAATTTTTATCCAGACTTTCTGACTGGTACCAACAAAGTGTAATCTTGATACACAGAGTCTCAAAACCCAAGTTCTTTCATTCTTTCAACAAAAATTAATTGAAGTCTTCCATGCACCTGAAGATAAAAGAGTGACTAAGACAGGCATGGTACCTGCCCTCCAGGAACTTTCAGTGCAGAAGTCTGGCAATAAAGAAAGAAAACAAACAAACAAACCTAAATTATGCTAAGTGCTGAGAAGGGGAAAAGCATGGGGCAGTGAAAAATAAATGCAGGAGGAGCTCATTTAAAGTTGGGGAGGGAGAATGAGACAAGGCCTCAGGGGAAGAGTAGATAGAGTCATCTAGGTGAAGGGAACGGGTGTTAAGCTTCAGACTTAGAGTCTTCTTATGAAGGCTCTAGGATGGGAGTAGGGGCTGGTGAGACTGAAGCCCTGGACATGGGGCAGAGGGGTAGAGTCCTGGCTGGACAGGGAGAGGTGGGATCAGGCAAGGATGTAGGCAGACTCCCCAAAGTTCCTCCCAAGCCAACTGATGTCCCCCCAGCACCTTTAGGGGATGGAGAGTATGGCAAGACACCAAGCTCTGCCCCACCCTGGTTTTTTTTAGGCAACGTTGATCTTTTCCCTGCAAATGAATTTCCCACGTTGACTTATTAATTTGATGAGGACAAAGAAGGAGTACAGAATGATGAGAAATGCACAAGAGGCATTTTTGATGTATAAAGTTGAAGCATCACTTCAATTCCAGTTAAAACCAATTTAAACCTGTTTAGACAAAACAAACAAACAAACAAACAAAAAAACCCTGTTGGCTCCAGGGAACTAGTGATCTGCCCCGGTGCCACTACCTATCACCTGAATTTCTCCCTTTCTGCACCTGCAGGCTCTTTCCACACTCCCAACAAGGATCTTTTCTTTTCTCCCCCCACTAACTATATCTTATCTCTAAATGCCGTGTCATGTAAAAGTTGGTGGGCCCTGCTGAGGTCAGCCCTGAATACATGAAAATCCTTATTCCCCTTCTAGCTGACCTTCCTGAAGTATATCACCAGGTGAGAAGCAGAGGCCAAATTTAAGAAAGAGGAGATGCTCCCCTAGCTAAATCCTTCAGAGACCATCTGGGTGGCAGAAATGTAGGAGCGACTGCATAACGGCTCCACCGTTGCCCACACGCTAATTTGAGCTTGGCAAGTGTTAACAATCCTTCTCCCTGAAGTTTCTCTCCAGAAAATATTTGTCAGGTTGCCTCACATCCCTTAGGCTGCTCAGGCTTCCACATAGTATGTGGAAGAAGCAGATACTTAATAATAACTTTTATCAGTAGTTCCAAGCCAACTGACATGTGACCTTGACAGCAGTTCATGACAGATAACCCAGCACACAGCAAACACTTAAAAAGATAGCCGTATCCTGATAACGTCAACATGATTAACACATTGCTGCGTTTATGACTAACTCAATATCTCCCGCACATTGGGAAAATAGTTCATCTGTTGCCAACGGGCAAAAGATTTTCTCCACGGTCCACCTGGTATTTGGGCTTCCTCCTGAGCTATTGAAAAGAATAGCAACTGTTTTTTGACTGCTTATCATGAGGCAGAGCCTGGGCTAACCATTTATTGAGTTTACTCCTCTCTCTAGTCTCCACAGCAGGGTATGAGGTAGGTACTAGAGATAGGGAAAATCTCTGTTTTAGAGATGGGGGAAAATAGACAAGAAGAAGGTATGAAATTTGGACAATTTATACCCCTAATAAGTGGTGGAGGTGGGGATCCTACTCAGGTAGTTTGACTCCAGATACTCCTTTAAACCATTTAGTATTGTCTATATTTGCTGGCACACAGGGTAACTGTCAGGTACCATGGTTTCTTATAGTCCTCTGATCAGGGTAAAATTATAGCTAAACTGGAGAAATAAGTTCTAGTGTTCTTTAGCATTATAGAGTGATTATCGTTAATAATTTATTCTATATTTTCAAATAGATAGAAGAGACAATTTTGTGTATTCCCAGTACAAAAAAATTATAAAGGTGAGAAGCGGTGGATATGCTAATTACCCTGATTTGATCATTACACATTGTATACATATATGGAACTATTGCGCTGTATCCCATAAGTATGTACAATTATTATGTGTCAATCACTTTTTTTGGAAAAGAAAGTAAATGGAAATCACTGGAGACTAGATGTGATCTGGAGGCCAGGGGAAGTGGAGAGAGTGGTTTCTGTGCTCCCCTCATTGTGGGAGTAAAATCGCCATGCACACTTCTCCATACTCATTCATGGATGTGTCTCTTTAGGATTTATTATACCTGCCCAGGTTTTGGATGAAAAGATTGCGCTAAATATGGAAAGAATGACTTTTTTTAAAAAAATCATACAGTTTGGTTTCACATAGCTAATGAATTTTGTGAAAAGGAAGTGTGTTTGTGCGTGTGTGCGTGCTGTAAAGGTGTATACTTCCATTAGTAAGAAAAGGGTCACAAATATTTGCTTCACTCTTTTACTCCACATTCTGCTCTCAAATCACACACAAAGGGATGAACATTGCAGTGGTTTTCTAGTTACTGAGTTTTACCAGTAATGACTTTAATTTCTGTCTTCTTAGATCTCTCGTCTGGGTTACTGTTTTATTCAACATTCCCTGCTATACCAAGTTTACTGTCCAAAAAGTCTTGAGCTTTTGAAGCTGCTGCAAAGTTAACTATGAACTTATCAGACCATTTGTAATTACTCCTAAGATTGCTTTGGAAAAAAGCAACCTATTATATAACCCTTCTCTCGCTTGTGCTCTGTTTGGCCCAGAGCTAAGTGAGACTGAAACACAGATGGGGGTCAGAATAGCCTGGTCCGAGTGGGCTCAGATGTACTTGATGAGGAAAGAAGAGTTAAAGAACAGTCATTCTTCTACCATCAGCTCCATCTGGGGCATGTGAGAAATTGAGAAAAGGGAAGGGGATTCACAATTTATGGGCACCTTCCATAGGCCAGGCACTGTGCTAGGAGCTTTCACAAATATTTTACAATCTAATTGTTTCAATTTTATAGTTGATAGCTAACATCATCAAGCACAATGTGCTATGTGATTTACAAGTATTAATTCATTTAAGAGTCACAACTGCGTAAAGTAGATTCTATTATCCCCTCTTTAATACATGAAGAAACTGAGTCAGAGAGAGGTTAAGAATAATTTGCCCAAGATCATGCAGCTGGTATATTGCAGAATCAAGATTTAAGCCCAGCTCCATAAACACTGACCTCTACCTCTGCACCATACTACCTCTCAGGAGGAGGAAAATGAAACTGAGAGAGGTTATCTGGTCCAAGGTCACACAACTAGAGTGCACAGAGCCAAGGCTCAGAGCCTTGCTTTGTCTGACATCAAAATTCTTGCTTTCAACCAGGTGCAGTAGCTCACATCTATAATCCCAGCACTTTGAGAGACCAAGGCAGGAGGATTGATTGAGCCCAGGAGTTTGAGACCAGCCTAGGCAACATAGGCAGATATTGTCTCTACAAAAAAATTTTAAAAATTAGCTGGGAGTGGTGGTGCGCACCTGTGTGTGGTCCCATCTACTCAGGAGGCTGAGGCAGGAAGACTGCTTGAGCTGGGGAGGTCAAGGCTACAGTGAGCTGTGATCATGCCACTGCAGTCCAGCCTAGGCAACAGGGGTAGATGCTGCCTCAAAAAAAAAAAAATAGTCTTGCTTCCCACTGCACTTCACTACTGCCTTCCTCTTGCGGTGGCTGAACTATTTCATCCTACCCTTTAGGAACAAATTCAGATAAATCTTTTCCTTTTCTGATTCTCTGTTTTCGCTTCTCTCCTTAATTCTCCCCTTCATTCTTTCCTGTCTCCATTTCTCTTCCTTTTCTCCTATCTTCTTTCTTTTCCTTGTTTCACGTCCTTCTTTTTCCCTCCCTTGCGCATGTCTCAAGTCTGCCAGTGACACCCAGAATAGGCAATGAGGGCTGAAAATGTTAATGAGTTCTGGCACTCGTTAATTTAAGCAGACTCATTTAGCCTCAGAGTAACTGCCAATCTTGCCAGAAGCCTGTTAATAACTGAAACAGTGAATGCTTATCTCAACGAACATTGACATGATGAATTGGTCCAATTGTTGTGACAAAGGAGCATTTCGATTTTCATTATGGTCAGCCCATTGACCAATTAGATCGGATCATTAAGTGCTCACTGGATTAATTGTTTAATAATTTGATCAAGGGTTTGGTTATTGACGTGAGTGTTCAGGTTCACCAAATTACATAACCTTACCCTTAGCTGGGTCCTAGAGAGGCCAGCAGGCACAAAAGTATAGGCTGCCAATAAACTTCCCAGTTTATTGGCCTGGGGACAATATGGGTTTATAAGAGACCACACATTTTTTCAAATAAAGGGATTAAGCCATCAATGTTGTTGGGCATGGTGGCTCATGCCTGTAATCCCAGTGCTTTGGGAGGTCGAGATGGGAGGATTGCTTGAGGCCATGAGTTGAGACCAGCCTGAGCAACACAGCGAGAACCCATCTGTACAAAAAAAAAAAAAAAAAAAAAAATTAGCCGGGCATGGTGGTGCACGCCCATAGTACCAGGAACTCTGGAGACTGAGGTGGGAGGATCACTTGAGCCCAGGAGTTTGAGGCTGCAGTGAGCCATGATTACACCACTTCACTCCAGCCTGGGTGACAGAGCAAGAACATGTCTCCAAAAACAACAAAAAGTCATCAATGCCTCAACAACTCCTGAACATTCATTCATGTGTACAATTCTTTTGGTATATGATACCGTCTATACATTTTGTATTCAAGTTCTAGTGCTGTCCGGGACTCTGACCCAGATCTTTTTCTTTTACATGTCTGCCTACTCATTCCCTTTTCTCTTGCTGATGACTAGACTCTCAACTGATGTTTCCAACAATCTTTCTGAAGCTTCCACTTGGCTATCCCTCAGCCATCTTAAATTCAACCAGAGTTCCTCGACCTTTCCCCCATGCAATTCTGTTAATGGTATTTTTCAGCCTCATAAGCTAAAGTCTTTGATTCATCCTTGCGTTATCCTTCTCCTACACCCCATATTCAGTAGGTCTCCAAGTTCTATTAGTTTATACCACTGAGATGACTTCCAAATACCTTCATTTCTCTATCCCTACTATGACTGCCTTAGTCCCTCATCTCTTACAAAATGATTGCTGCAGGCTTATAAGGAGTATCTGGGATAGAATATGTGTTTGCTTCCTTATTTGTTTTCCTTCACAGTCTCTAAGCTACTTAAAGGCAAGAACTATGTCTTATTTATCTTTAGATCTAACTCCTAGCAGAACTGAGATGCGCTCACCTCACTTTAGTCCACTATTTATATTGCTGCAGAGCTTCACTTTCCACAAATCAGTCATCCCTTTATTTCCATCAGTTTCCTGTTACTTACAGAAGAAAGGTTAAGCATATTGCCATGGCATACAAGGCCCTTCAGAGTGCAGTCACAACTTAATTCTCTCCCTACTTATTTCCCACCATTCTTCTTGGATATGGTTTGGATCTGTGTCTCCACCCAAATTTCAGGTCCAGTTGTAAACCCTAGTGTTGGAGGTGGAGCCTGGTGGGAGGTAATTGGATCATGTGGGTGGATCCTTCATGAATGGCTTAGCACCATCCTCTTGGTTCTGTTCTTGTGACAGAATTCTCCCAAGATCTGGTTGTTTAAAAGTGTGCTGCAGTTCCCCTGTCACTCTCTGTCTTGCTTCCACTCCTGCCATGTCAGATGCCTTCTCCACTTTGCCTTCTGCCATGATTGTAAGTTTCTTGAGGCCTCCACAGAAGCCAAGCAGATGCCGGCATCATGCTTCCTGTACAGCCTGCAGAACCATGAGCCAATTTAACCTCTTTATTTCTTTTTTTTTTTAATAAATTACCCAGTCTCAGGTATTTCTCTATAGCAATGTGAAAACAGCCTAATACTTTTTCTATCTTCCTGACTCTCCAACTGAACCCAGATATTCCGTTTCTCTGAAGAGGCCATGCTCTATGTGTCCCCATGACTTTCACATGCTGTGGTGCCTGCCAGGAATCACCTCCTTGTGCACTGATCCCAACGCTGCCTGGAAAATGATGGCTTACCTTTTGAAAACCAGCTCAGTGTCTCTGCCTCTGGGACCCCTCCCAGACACCTACCAGACAGTTCCTTCCTCTGCAACCATCCACCACCTTGATTCTTACCTCCATATTTAATGTTGTTCTGCAGGGATTTATTTACTTGCATCACTGTCTGCATTCTATTCCTATGGCTGCTGTAATAAATTACTGGAGTCTGGGTGACTTAAAAGAACAGGAACTTATTCTCTTCCACTCCTGGAGGCCAGAAGTCTCAAATCAGTATTAGTGTGTTAAAATCAAGGTATCAACTGGGCGGTACTCCCTCCAGAGATTCTAGGGTAGAAACAGTTCCTTGTCTCTTTCAGCCTTTGGTGTCTGCTGGCATTCCTTGACTTGGGCTGCTGGCATTCCTTGACTTGTGGCTGCATCAGTCTAATCTCCATCTCCATCTTCACATGACCTTCTCTCTCTTTCTCTCTCTCTCTCTCTCTCTCGTGTGTGTGTGTGTGTAAAATCTCCTTCCACCTCCTTCTTATAAGGATTGGCATTTATGGCCCACCTGGATAATTAGGGATAATCTCTCCATCTCAAGATCTGCAATCATATCTGCAAAGACCCATTTTCCAAATATTGTAACATTTACAGGTTCTAGGGAGGATTAGGGTCTGATATTTTGGCCACTATTCAGTCCACTGCACTGTCCCAATAAACTGGGACCTCCTAAATGGCAGGGACAGGGTTTTGCTCATATTTTTATTCCCAGCATTTAGGACTAATAGGGATTCAACAAATGTTTAATGAAGAGTTGGAAAATAAATAAACTAAACACTCTTATTTTGCAGGTATTGACTATGTATTTGTTCAACAGTCATTTATTGATCATTTTTAAATGTACCAGTTACTGCCCTAGGCATAGAACATACAGTAACAACACAAAACACACATGGCTCTGCCTTCAGGGAGCCTACATTCTAGTGGGGAAACCGGACATTTAAAAGGAGCACACACAAATAAATACATAAGTACATGATATAATAACGGTTAGGAAATAAAAGTGCAAAGATCAATGAGAGAGAATAAAGGTGTGGAAGTCAGCAAAAGCCTCTTCATGGAAGTGACTTTGTAAGCGCAGAGCTAAAGCATGCATTATTGCTAAGTGAAGAGTGGAGAGAAGTACACATTCCAGGCAGAGATCATTAGTCCAGCCTTTAAGGCAATAAAGAGCTTTGTGAGTCCAAGAAACAGAAAGAAGTCTGGAGAGGCTGGAGTATAATTTTTCTAAACGAGAAATGAGGAAGTACTGTCAGGGCAAATCATGCAGGCTTGGGATCATTACAGATTTTGAATTTTATTCTGGAAACATTCAGGATTTAAGACCAGTGAGTGACATGATATTATGAGATTTTAATTTTACATTATGTCTCTGGCTGCTCATTTGAGTAGTAATTGGAATGGTAAAGAGAGGAAAGGGGAGACCTCGTGGAAGGTCAATACAGGAGTCCAGATAAGAGTTGATGGAGACTTGGACTGGAGTGGTAGCAGTTAATATGGGGAAAAGTGCACACATGAGATATATTTGGGAAGTAGAATGGATAGATTCCACATGCTAAATCAGAAATGCCTTTAAAAAAAAAGATTAAGTTCACATGTCCATCTGGTCTGGTCTGGGTAGAGAAAGTGCAAAAGTCAATGGAGTGGATACCAATATTTATTTGATTTTTGACAAGAGTATCAAGACCATCCAATGGGGAAAGAATAGTCTTTTCAACAAATGGTGCTGGGACAACTAGATATCCACAGGCAGGACAATGAAGTTGGACCCCTACCTTACACCATATACAAAAATTTACTGAAAATGTATCAAATATCTGAAATTGAAGAAATAAAACCATAAAACTCTTGGGAGAAAACATAAGGATAAATCTTTATAACCTTGGATTTGGCAATGGATTCTTAAAAATAGAAGGCATAAACAGCAAAAAAATTGGATAAGTTGGACTTAATCAAAATTAAAAACTTCTGCATATCAAAGAATACTATTAATAAAGTTAAAAGGGAACCCCCATAATGGAAGAAAGCTTGTCTGGTAAGGACTTAGTATACAAAATATATAAAGAACTCTTATAATTCAATAAGAAAAGGCAACTCTGTTAAAAAAAAAAAAGGGTAAATGACTTGAATAGATATTTCTCCAAAGAGGATATACAAATGGCCAAAAAGCATATGAAAAGAAAAGATGAACAACATCATTAGTCATTAGGGAAAGGCAAATCAAAACCACAGTGACATACCACTTCATACCCACTAGGATGGCTGTAATAAAAAAATGGAAAATAACAAGTGCTGATAAGGATATGGAGGAATTAGAATCCTTGTGCATTGTAAAATTGTCCAGCTACTATACAATGTGAAATGGTCCAGCTACTATACAAAATAATTTGGCAGTTCCTGAAAAAGTTAAACACAGAATTACCATATAACCCAGTATGTCCACTCCTAGGTATAGACCCCAAAGAAATGAAAACACATATTCAAACAAATACTGGTGCAGAAATATTTATAGCAGCACTATTTACAGTAGCCAAAAGGTGGAAACACCCAACTGTCCATCAACAGAAGAATGGATAAATCTTGAAAACATCATTCTAAGTGAAAGAAGCCAGACCAAAAAAATCATATATTGTACGTTTCCAATTACATGAAATATCCAGAATAAGTAAATCCAGAGACGGAGAGCACATTCTGAAATCTTATTTTGCATAGTTTATAAAAACTGGAAGGCACTGGTAGGAAGCAAAATGCTGATAAAGTGATTTAACAAGTCATTGAGTAACATTTTCTCACAATACAAACTTAGTTCAACTTAATCCCAAGCATAGACTAAATTGCTAATTCAAGAACAATACATATAGAATCATTAGCATGTATTTTCACATTGCAAGTGTTATATCCGGTGCATATGTAACTGATATTGGCAGGCATGTGATAAAACGTATGTGTTAATAATATAATAAATAACATTTATGGAACACTGACCAAGAACCAAGAACTCTGCTAAGTAATCTATATACATTTATATTACCCTCACCACAAATCTATAAGGTAGATACTTTTTTGTTTTCTTTGTGTTACATGCAAAGAAGCTAAAGAAAGCTTAGAGATGTTAACCTGCCCAGGGGCATACAACTAATAGGTAACAAAGCCAGGATTCTAAGCTAGTTTGTACATGTCACAGGAAAACCTTATAAAATGTATGAATGTGCCCTTTTCTTCCACATATGTATTTTCATGTTGTATACTTTTCTGTCATAGGTATACAACCTTCTCCCTACAGCGCCTGGGGCTTACTGAGGGACTTGGATGAGCTGGGGAGCAGGTGAGGGTGTGAGTTTAGGATTGTTACAGTGGAAAAGAAAACAAGAAAGAAAAAGAAAGAGAGAGTTAATATTCAGCTTTTGACATCCAAACTGAGATTTTTAATGCCTTAGCAGGACAATAGACTTGAAATCACCAGGCTTTGTCAATAAAGAAAAGGATTTTTCTAAATTTTCTTATCTCCTCCTCTACCATATCAAGAAGCATACATGGAAGACTTGATCAGAGACTTTCGTAGAGGAGAGATCTAGATAACATGAAAAAGCCCCCTCTCTCCTCTCTCAGTGGTCTGTGAAGAGAAGAGCAGAGTTAGATTGGCAGGGTGAGATATGTGTTCCAATCTTCCCTCTCTGTGCCAATACCCCTGAGAGAAGAGGAGTTACAGATAAGGTGAGAGGAAGTCTAAATTAAAGGGGCTTCTGTTCCCCTTTCTGCTAAGGACTCTGGGAAGGAATCACCCACATGAACTGTCTTGTGCCAACATGGAGGCAGCCATGTTGAAGTAAATTCAGAACGCAGCATGGTTAGGCAGGGGAGGGGCCTCATTTTAGTTGCACTAGGGGATATCAATTTCCACATGGGATATTTGAGGTTGGGGGAGCATGACATGGACGTGAGTATAGGGTCTGGAAAATTTGCCAAAAGTATTCATGTCCAAGGTGCCCTCAGGCCCAGCGAAGTCCAAGGCAGGGTTGAGGTGTTAGGGAAGAGAAGGACAACCTAACCAAGCCAACAGAAAAGACCATTTCCCTTCCTCAGCTGCAGACACCAGCAAAATACCTGGGGACTGGTTCAGACACCTTTAGTGGTCACCAGCTCAGGATGTCACTCTTAGGACTTCACCATCCTCCACCACAGATGTTCATATCACTCCCCTCCCCACCTGTCCCCCAAAACACTTAGCACCATCGGGACCAGAGGGGCCAGAAATCTGACAGAGTGAGCACTGCCTCCAAAGAAATGGAAATTTAAGTCTAAAGAGACAACTTAACTACTGACTTAAATTAGACTATTAAATTAAAATCCAATTTTTCCTCACTAACAAATACCATGGGAGATTATAAAGGATATTATGCAGTTATAGAACCACTTCATTTTCTCAGCAAAAGTCTTCAGCCAAAATCTGGACAGTGTCAGTAAATTTGTCTGAACCCAGAGCCTGTGCTCTAACCACTGCATTCTACTACTAGCATACGCTAATGGTAAGGCTGCAGTCAAAACCATAGGGAGGTTAAACATTTTGATGTTCCTCAAGCATATATTCAAAGTGGTGGCAGAAGTACATCACATGCTACAATAAATAATAATACTGCTTTTCTCACTGGGTGGTTGTGAAAATTGAGCTTAGAATAGAGCCTGACAATAAGTGCTATATCCTTGCTGTCATCATTATTATTATTTTCCTAGTAACTGTAATGAACATGGCCAACTCCCTGGCATTCATATAATTCTTCTCCCACCAGGTAGCAGCTACGTATTGTAAGTGGGACTGAGCCACCCCCAGCTCCAGGTGTGATTACTCATCTGAGTAATCTAGCCCCTTGTCACAATGATTGGTACAGAGTGGGCACAGATCCTAAATTGGTTCAACCAGAGTGAAAGCTGTTACTTCTATTTGACATTTTGGGAGAAAACTCTCTCTTTTGTAGGATTTGGTGAGTGAATTTGTTCTCTAAAATTACTGTAGCCAATTTTGCCACTATATTGTTTAGGCTGTATTAGCAATTCTCAAATTTTCTGGTCTGAGGATCATTTTATACCCTTAAAAATTATTGAGGACAGAAGCTGGGTGCAGTGGCTCATACCTGTAATCTCAGCATTTTGGGAGGTCAAGGAGGGTGGATCACTTGAGGTCAGTAGTTCGAGACCAGCCTGGCCAACATGGCAAGACCCTGCCTCTACCTAAAATAACAAAAGTTAGCTAGGCCTGGTGGTGTGCGCCTGTAGTCCCAGCTACTGAGGAGGCTGAGGCAGGAGAATAGCTTGAACCTGGGAGGCAGAGGTTGCAGTGAGCTGAGATTGTGCCACTGTACTCCAGCCTGGGTGACAGAATGAGACTCTGTCTCAAAAAAAAAATTATTGAGGATCACGAAGAACTTTTATTTATGTGTGTTATAGTTATAAATATCTACTTTATTTAAATTAACACTGAGAACTTTGAAACTATTACTTCATTTAACACAATATTAGGCCAGGTATGGTGGCTTATGCCTATAATTCCAGCATTCTGGGGAGGCCAAGGTGGGAGGATCCCATGAGGCCAGGAGTCTGAGACCAGCCTGGGCAACATAGTGAGATCTCATCTCTACAAAAAAAATATATAAATTAATTGGACATAGTGATGCATGTCTGTAGTCCTAGCTACCCCAGAGGCTAAGGTAGGAGGATCGTTTGAGTCCAGGAGTTTGAGGCTGCAGCTGTGATTGCACCACTGCACTCCGGCATAGGCAACAGAATGGGAATCTGTTTCTAAAAAATAAATAACAATAATAAACCCCTTACAGGTTAATATAAACAACATAGTTTTAAATGAAAAAACAATGACATTCCCAGCCCTATCCCCCCCTTCAAATGTTTTATTCTGGACTGATGACTGCTAAGGGTAACTGGACCAGTCCCCAGGTATTTTGCTGGTGTCTGCAGCTGAATGGTCTCTCCCCCAAAAATTAGTGAGAAGGGTGGCATTGTTTCATATTTTTGTAAATCCTTTTAATATCTAGTGTAATAAAAGACAGCTAGATTCTAATATCTGAAGCACTCATTGTGTTGTTAGAATATATCATCTAGCCCTTGGAATACTCCCCTTTATGCTTGGGAGAAAATGAGAGAGAAAAAGACAAATAGCATTCAAATATCTGCATTAGCTTCCTATTGTTGCTGTAACAAATTCACACAAATTTAGTGGCTTAAAACAATACAAATTTATTATCTTACACTTCTGAGGTCAGAAGTCCAAAATCAGTCTCACTGGGCTAAAATCAAGGTGTCAGCATGAAGGGTTCCTTCAGGGGGCTCTAGGGGAGAATCCATTTCCTTGCCTTTGCCAGCTTCTGGAAGCTGCTCACATTCCTTAACTTGTGGCCCCATCCTCCATGTTCAAAGTCAGCAACGTAATGTCATCACAGCTTCTTCTTCGACTCTATGCTCCTGCTTCTCTCTTATAAAGACACTGTGATTACACTGGGCCCACCCAGATAATCCAAGGATATCTCCTCATTTCAAGATCCTTAACTTAAACACATTTGCAAATTCCCTTTTGCCAAGTAAAGTTACATATCCATCCACTGGTCCCCTGAATTAGAACATGGACATCTTTGCAGGCCAGCATTATTCAGCTGATCACAGTACTATTGTAAACATAGTCTTGACCTCAGGTAACACTAAAAACGTTTCAGAGACCCCCAGGGTCCAGGCTGGCTACTCTACAGACACCCAAAATAATTGTGGTTTAAACAAAATGCATATTTCTTTCGCACATTACTGTTAAGGTATAAACTGTAGAATGGCTGTCATGGCAGTTCTACAGTGTCAGGGACCCAGGAACCTTTCCTCTTGCTCTGCCTTAATCTGTAGGATTTGGATGGTTTTGCCTTAAAGGTATCACCTTCATCTGTATGATTCAAGGTGACGCATTACCCATGGTTAAATTCTATCCAATGAGAAGGAGGAAAATGGTGAAAAGAGGGCACACTCTTTTTCTTTAGGGAAAGACTCAGAAACTACATACTTTATTTCTGCACATCTCCTGTTAGCCACACCTGGGCATGTGTTCACACCCAACTGCAATGGGACTTGGAAAGGTAGCCTTTAACCGGGCAATCATGGATCTAGCTAAAAATTCTATCAGAAGCAATAGAAGTCCCTACCTTGGTTCTCATGAGGAAAATCTAACCTAGTAATGGAGATTACTGAGAATAGCAGAGCCAAGACATTTCTCAAAGAAATGAAGCCAGACCAAGCCTTCCCTGAGGCCTACCTCTGAACTTTTCAGTTGCCTGAGACTTAACACTTTCTTTGTTTTAAAACCTATTTGAGCTGGGCGTGGTGGCTCACACCTGTATCCCCACACTTTGGGAGGCCGAGGTGGGTGGATCACCTGAGGTCAGGAGTTCGAGACCAGCCTGACCAATATGGAGAAACCCAGTCTCTACTAAATTAGCCAGGTGTGGGGGCGCATGCCTGTAACCCCAGCTACTCAGGAGGCTGAGGCAGGAGAATCGCTTGAATCCAAGAGGCGGAGGCTGTGATGAGCCGAGATCATGCCATTGCACTCCAGCCTGGGCAACAAGAGGGAAACTTTGTCTCAAAAAAAAAAAAAAACAACCTATTTGATTTGCAGTTTCAGTTATTTGCAACTGAAGCTATCTGCTTCAGTAACTGTATAGTATTTTTCCATTCAAAACATCTTACAGGGTCTTACCAGTTTATATGCAGTACAGGAAAAATAGCATAAATTATTTAAAGATGGAACCACCCAGAACATTTGGGGGAAAAAATCGTCACTATGTAGTTTTAATATTGATTCACATTCCTCATTAGCTAAAAATTCAACCATAATTTTTTTGAGAAGTCTTGAACACTGTGGATTAATGAGTCTAACTTCTTTATTGTATAAGTTGCAAGGCTACAATCGAAGGTAGTATCATTCAACACAAAACTAAGAATATCTTATTGGGGCTAATATGGGGTCTTCATGATTCACAGACTCTGGCTTCTTCCATCTTGTTCTATATCCTCTTAGAGTGGTTACGTGTGTGCATATGACCTCAAATAGCACCACCACATCTGAAGTCTCGTCAGCAGGAAAAGTGAAAGGAAGGTCATTCCAAGGCCCTCTGAGGGGTATTTATAAATTTTTATTGAGAGAAATCATCTATCAATAATCCTTTAGGTTTTACCAAAAAAAGAACATAAATAAGGGTTATCATTTACATAATTTATTTTGAATTTTAAAACAATGTTTTATTCCCAAAGCTGTAAAATAAAACAAAACACCAAATTATCATAGGATTTAAGAAAATGTTGAGGTAAAGGCACATTTTAGGTCATCAATCGATGTTGAATGAATGGATGATAAAAGACCAATCACAACAAACTTGCTAAGAAAATTGCATGAAAAGAGATGCTTATTTCTTTTATATAAACCAGAGATCTTGAGTTGTTACCCCCAAACTCACAATAGATGTGAGAATGTTCAATTCATATTTTCTGCTGTCAAAAATTTTCCTCTTACAGACTCAGAGAAAAAGTGTCTAAAAACTTGAATATAAGGAAATGAATTTTTTCAAACCAACAGGAAAGACAAAAAGGAATATTTGCCATTAGGAAAGGGTTATCAAAGTGGTCTTAGCCTTCACTGCTGAGCCTGGTATCACTTAGCATCTTAATAATATGCTCTGGAAGACGCACTGTATAGTCAGACTTTTGTATGTGACAACGTAGTGTTGGAAAATGAAAGGACAAGCCAATAGGACTGAACCTGTTTTGAAGACTTTTAAGGGCTCTATAAATATGCAAAGAGGTGGAACATGAAATTTGGAGTTGATCACTAATTCAAGTAAAATGTATAAGAGAATGAATTTTTGAGCTTACAGTTGTGTGTCTAGAAAGGGATATAAAATTCACAATGGTCTGTCCTCTGACTTTGCCTGCCTTTCCTTGCTGGATTAGATTGGATCAGCAGGGTGTCAAAGTGAAATATTTTTAATGTTACAGAACAAAAGAGAAAAGCCATTGGGAATACTGTTTTCTATTTTTTAAAACAGGGCAATGTAGTACTGACTGCAAGTACATAAAAGTCAATTATTAATTAGTATTAATTAATATGGTCAAGAAAAACTTCTCTCTTTTCAATAAAGGGAGTCATTTTTCCTTCCTTTTCATACCCTACTGCCCATAATGTATGTGTTCGTCCCTCTCTGTTTTTTGTTTTTGTTTGTTTGTTTGTTTTGTTTTGTTTGAGACGGAGTCTCACTCTCTCGCCCAGGCCGGAGTGCAGTGGTGCGATCTCAGCTCACTGCAACTTCCGCCTCCCAGGTTCAAGCAATTCTCCTGCCTCAGCCTCCTGAGTAGCTGGGACTACAGGCGCATGCCACCACGCCTGGCTAATTTTTGTATGTTTTAGTAGAGAGAGGGTTTCACCACATTGGCCAGGCTGGTCTCGAACTCCTGACCTCATGATCGTCCGCCTCAGCCTCCCTAAGTGCTGGGATTACAGGCATGAGCCACTGCACCTGGCCTCTCTCTGTTTTTAAAATTTTGATTACCCGACAAATAATACATTAAAGTTGGCAACATTTGCATAATCAATCTCTTCTTAATGAATTCAACAGACTTTCAATGATTATAAACAGTAACACTAGGACAAGAAATACTTAAACTTACAATGGGTCGCATTAGTCAAAGAGGTATAATAAATGAAAATATTGTGATTTTCGCATAGGAGCAATGCTGCAATAACAGGGTTATGTTTGTAACCAAATGTCTGATGCCATATATTGTTTTAATGACCATACTATCACATTTAATCAATTCTAAATTATATGCCACACAGTAATACACTTTTTAATGTGTATATAAATCAAAGACCAATTCAGTTGCACAACCAAGTGTAAGAATTGTATTTATTTAAGGGCGCCTATGGAGAATTTTGGTGGCAGGAGCAGTGCTGATCTGTATGAACGTTGATCATCCCAAGAAATATTGTATCTGGGGCTCAGGAGGCAGAGCAGTTCCTAGGAAATGATCTACATGCAGAAGAAACCGGGACCCTGAAGGTTCAAGGCCAATGGAGGCAAGGTAGGCCCCAGTTCATTCTTACACACTTCAATTGGGAGAAACTGAGGGTGGTCTACGAGCAGAGAGGAGAGAGTCTGAGGACTTCTATATTGAATACCTGGCAGAGCCAGGTAGTACCTCCTTTTACCCAAGCTTTGGTTGGCTCTGGGGATCTCCTATACAAAGCTTATCTGTTTTGCTCATTTTAGATGTTCTTTGTTTCTAGTTCCTCTGTTCAGCAATTGGAATAGTAGTATTTAATCTGTCCTATGAGCACATCCAGAGAATGGCATTTTTGCCTCACATTCACCAAAACCTTAAAAAAAAAAAAAAAAGATCAGTGCTATTGAAACAGGTACAAAAGGTGAACAATTACAGTTTCTCTTCTCATCTAAGCCTACTAACACTACCAAAATTTCTATCATAAATAACTCTTGGTTAGCTTTTTTGTTAACAAGTAAAATTGGTGTGATAGAAGGGAACTTTCCATTTTACCCTGAAAAAAACACTTTTTTTTTTTTACAATGACCATGTGTAACTTTTGCACCAAGAAAATTTTTCTGTTTTGAAAATGAGCATGGGAAAGACTATAGAGAAATGGATTGACTTGAATCAAATTAAAGAAAAGTGGAAAAGAAAATAAAATAGATACGGTAAAGCTGATTGATGCAAGATCTTGGGTAATGAGTAGAGCAGTTGAGGCTTCCCCTGCTTACTGATGACTTTCTACTCAAATTACAGCAAGGAGAGTTTACAAAAGGGTCTCAAGGATGGAAGTTAAGGGGTTTGACTGTGGGAAAACTTGTTCCAGGGGTAGCCCCTAACTCTGCCAGTCCAGATCCATGGTAACAGCAACAACCATCTCTTCTCCTTCAGAAGAAATTCTCCAAGAGCCTCACCAGCTCACCAGCTGTCATGATGCCAGTTTTGTCAATCTGTGATTCCGGAGTAGGGTCATAGCACAAAAGGGACTTAGCAAAGGAATTCAATGATGAAAACAGTATTTCAGAAAATTAAACTTGACAGCAGCATGTAGTATGAATTAGAAGATATAGTAGCAATAGGAAAAAACCCTAGAGAGAAAGTAGAAAATGGTATTTATTGAGCACACACTCTATGCCATAATTTTGGTTTTCTTACATAATTTAATCCTAAAATAACCCGTCTTCACTATGTAGAAGTTATTATTCTTATTTTACATATGAACAAATTAAAGGGTGATTAGGTGGCTTACCCACATTCTCACTGCAAATAAGTTCAGAATCAGGGCAGAGGCAACCTTAATGGAGATGGAAAGATGAAGCTAAGAGACACTGTGGAGGAGGAAGGGGATTTGGTGACTCCACAAGACAGTCAAAAATGAAAGAGGAATCAAGGCTGATTTCAAACTCCTAAGCCATGGTGTTAAAAGAGTAATGCGAATGAAATTGGGGAAACCAGGAGATAAATTTGTAGGAAAGAAAGGAGTGGTTTTTTTCTAATGTTAACAATAAAACTATAAGTATTTTTTAAAATTCAGCAATACAATATGATTTACATTGAAAAGTAAAAATCTTCTTCCTTTTCTCATTCCCACTCTCAAATCTTAGTGACTATTCACTGCCTCTTGTGTATTCTTCCTTAAAAGTTTCTTTCACACAAATAATTATCATACACTACCAACTCTTATTTACGTTGCCATTAATAGTATATTTTTAAGCTAGAGCTTTCCAGGTGTGCCTCATTCTTTTTAAAAGCTGCATAGTTTTTCACTGTACTCACTTATCCTTAACCAATTCTGTACTCAGTTAAACTTAACCAATTCTGTATTGATAAGTATTTTGGCTGTATTTAGTAGGATTGTTTATGGTGTTGTTTTTGCCACTGTTATTACTTACAACTACAAAACATTGCTGCAATGCAAATTCTTGTATGAAATTTTTCTTTTTCTTTTTTTAATTTTAATTTTTATTTTTGAGTTGGTCTCTCCTTATGTTGCCAGGTTGTAGTGTAGTGGCTATTCAGGCACAATTATAGTGCCCTACAGCCTCAAACTCCTGGGTTCAAGCAATCCTCCCTTCTCAGCTTCCTGAGTACTGGGACTTCATGTGTGTGCCGCTGTGCCCAGCTTCATTTTTAACTGACATATAACAATTTTCCATATTGGTGGGTTACATAATAATAATGTAAAATGATCAGATCAGGGTAATTAACATATCTATCATCTTGAACATTTATAATTTCTTTGTGTTGGGAACATTCAATATCCTCCTTCTAGTTGTTTGAAACTATATTATTATTAACTATAGTCATTCTACAGTGGCATAGAACACAAGAACTTATTTATTCTATCTAGCTGTAATTTTGTATCCTTTAGCAAGTCTCTCCCTATACCCATCTTCCTTCTATCTTTCACAGCCTCTAGTATCTCCTGTTCTACTTTTTACTTCTATGAGATCAACTTTTTTTTAACTTCTACATGTGAATGAGAACATGCAGTGTTTACCTTTCTGTTCCTCCTTATTTCACTTAACATAATGACCTCCAGTTCCATCTATGTTGCTGCAAATGACAGGATTTCTTTTTATGGCTGAATAATATTCGACTATGTATGTAAACATTTTCCTTATGGCTCTTTATGGTTCGTTCATCTGTTTTGGGCCACCTATGTTGATCTCATATCTTGGCTGTTGTGAATAGTGTTGCAATAAACTTGGGGGTGCAGATGGCTCTTTGATATACTGGTTTCCTTTCCTTTAAATAAATGCCTAGTAGTGGGATTGCTGGATCGTTAGGTAGTTCTGTTTGTAGTTTTTTCCAGAACCTCCATACTGTTCTCCATAGTGGCTGTACTAATTTACATTCCCACCAACAATGTATGTGTTCTCATTTCTCTGCAACCTCACCAGGATTTATTTTTTGTCTTTTTGATAATGGCCATCCTAAGTGGATCATTGTGGTTTTGATTCTGATGATTAGTGATGTTGAGCATTTTTTTCCTATATTTGTTGGCCATTTATATGTCTTCTTTTGAGAAATGCCCATTCAGAACATTCGACCATTTAAAAATCAGATTGCTTGGGTTTTTTGCTGTTCAGATGTTTGAGCTCCTTGTATATTTGGATATCAATCCCATGTTGGATGAATAGTTTGCAAATATTTTCTCTCATTCTGTAGGCTGTCTTTTTACTCTGTTGATTATTTCCTTTGCTATGCAGAAGCTTTTTCATTTTATATAATCCCATTTGTTTATTTTTGCTTCTGTTGCCTGTGCTTTTGAGGTCTTATTCATAAAATCTTTTCCCAAACCAATATCCTCAGGCATCTCCCCTGTATTTTCTCCTAGTATTTTAATGGCTTCTGCTCTTACATTTAGGTATTTGATCCTTTTTAGTTGATTTTTGTATATGATGAGAGATGAGGGCCTAGTTTCATCCTTCTGCATATATGAATATCCAGTTTTCCCAGCACCATTTATTGAAGAGACTGTCCTTTCCTCCAATGAGTGTTCTTGGTGCCTTTATCAAAAATCAGTTGGCGTATGAATTCACTTATAGGTTGTCTATTCTGTTCCATTGGACTATGTGTCTGTTTTTATGCCAGTACCCTGCTGTTTTGGTTATTATAGGTTTGTAGCATATTTTGAAGTCTAGTAGTGTGACGCCTTCAGCTTTGTTCTTTTTTTTCCTCAGGATTTCTTTGGCTCTTTGGGATCTTTTTGGGTTCTATACAAATTTTAAGTTTTTTTTTCTATTTCTGTGAAGAATGTCATTGATATTTTGATCAAGATTGCACTGAATCTGTCAATTTATTTGGGTAGTATTGTATGCAATTTTAAAACATATTTATGAACATGTATTTCTTTTTTTTTTTTTTTTTTTTTTGAGACGAAGTCTCGCTCCCACTGTCCCCTGGGCTGGAGTACAATGGTGTGATCTCGGTTCACTGCAACCTCCGCCTCCCAGGTTCAAGGAATTCTCCTGCCTCAGCCTCCCAAATAGCTGGGATTACAGACACACACCACCACACCCGGCTAATTTTTTGTATTTTCAGAAGAGACAGGGTTTCACTATGTTGGCCAGACTGGTCTCGAACTCCTGATCTCATGATCTGCCCACCTCAGCCTCCCAAAGTGCTGGGATTACAGGTATGAGCCACCATGCCTGGCCTATGAACATGTATTTCTGAGAGAAATTCATATTAATGGCAGAGCTGGCCGGGTGCGGTGGCTCACGCCTGTAATCCCAGCACTTTGGGAGGACGAGGTGGGCAGATCCCCGAGGTCAGGAGTTCTAGACTAGCAGCCTGGCCAAAATAATGAAACCTTGTCTCTACTAAAAATACAAAAAATTAGCCAGGTGTGGTGGCAGGCGCCTGTAGTCCCAGCTACTTGGGAGGCTGAGGCAAGAGAATTGCTTGAACCCGGGAGGCGGAGGTTGTGGTGAGCCGAGATTGCGCCACTGTACTTCAGCCTGGGTAACGAGAGTGAAACCCCATCTCAAAAAAATAAATTAATTAATTAAATAAAATAAATGGAAGAGTTAGGTCAAATAATTTCTTTTAAATTATAATAAATGTCTTTTAAATGTTAATAAATATTACCAAATAAACATACTAACAAATAGCCATACCTACAGAACACAGGGGGGCCTTACTCTCCACACTTTTATTATTTTATTTTATTTTATTACTTTTATTTTATTTATTCTTTTGGAAATGGAGTCTCACTCTGTCACCCAGGCTGGAGTGCAGTGTTGTGATCTTGGCTTGCTGCAACCTCTGCCTCATAGGTTCAAGTGATTCTCTTGCCTTAGCCTCCCAAGTAGCGAGGATTACAGGCGCCTGCCATCACACTCAGCTAATTTTTGTATTTTTAGTACAGACAGAGTTTCGCCATGTTGGCCAGGCTGATCTTGAACTCCTGACCTCAGGTCTTCTGCCCGCCTTGGCCTCCCAAACTGCTGGGATTACAGGCGTGAGCCACAGCACCCAGCCAGAATGTGTATTTTCAAACTAATTCATCTTGCCAAACTGACACATGAATAATGTGACTATATTGTTTTAAGTTGCTGCATGAAATGTTTTTTGAGTTTGAGGAGCTTCAAGGTCACTTACAAAGAGCATTCTTGTAGGTAGTTAGAAGTATAGGATCTACATTTGAATGAACAAGGAGGAGTATAGATGTTGATTTTGGAATCATGCCCATGAAAAACTAAAGTGTTCTAAAAGAGTAAGTGTACAGTGAAAAGAGCAGAGGAACAAAACTAAGCTCTGGGAATGAGAAGTGATGACAGAAAGAAGAAGATGAATCAGCTATAAGGAAACTATAAGGCCTAGGAAAATTCGGAGAAACTTAAGATTACAGAAGGCAAAAGAGGAGAGTCCAGGAAGTGAGACGTGTCACATGTTGCATCAAGAACTAGGAAAATAACCAAAAAAGAAGTTATTTGCTTTGTCAGATAAATGAAAACAGGTTTATTCAGTTTTATTATCCATATGGTGGAACTCATGTGAGCCACATCTATGGTTGAAACCTTTGCTATTTATTAGAAAATTCCACCATAACATGACAGATGAGAAACCCAGCTAGCTCTTTAAATTTTTCCAGAGACGAAGTTGGCCCATTTCCAGAATGTTAAATAATGCTGGCAATAAAATGGAGGGTAGTTTTGAAATGACCATTCTCACCATCCCATCCCAATGTACCCTGCACACCCATTGTTTTACTAGCAGTTGCACCTTTAAAATGAAGACTCTAGCAATGCAAGGGAGGCCCGAAAGGTTGAGGATAAAAGGTTATCGTGTTACATTTAAACATATAAAATTTAATCTTTATTCCAATATTGCTATAAGAAGTCTATTCATACTGCTACACATAATAAAATGAACTGAAATAAGAAGCAATAAAGAAATCATGACTTATTCTTGGAATGAGAATCATGAACCCTAGGTGACTAATGTCAAGACTGTGCAAAGTGTACTTCCTGCCAGTGTCTTAGCATCGCCTCCCACTCCCTTCCTCAACCACCCACACCCTCCATATATATCTGAAGATGACTTCAACTCC
Organism: Pan paniscus; assembly: GCF_029289425.2. Classification (NCBI taxonomy): domain Eukaryota; kingdom Metazoa; phylum Chordata; class Mammalia; order Primates; family Hominidae; genus Pan; species Pan paniscus. The sequence continues at coordinate 144,661,519 of NC_073255.2, read as the reverse complement.
ACTATGCCTCTCCAATCCAAGCTCTTCCAATGGAAGAAGAATGCCTTATAATTGTATTCTACAGGATTATTTCTTGTCTTCCTTTTGTACTCTCAAGACTCAAGTTTGACCAAGATAAAAGACATCAGAAAATATAATTTGTTTCTGACTGGTGATTACTCACTGATTTTACTTTTTGCTCTCTATTCTAAAATATGAGTTTTCATCTGATGTCCCTGGACTCATCTTTGTGGTGGTGGTGGTGGTGTTGCTGCTGCTGTTTTAGCTTTTTAAGAGATAGGATCTTGCTGTGATGTCCAGGCTGGACTGCAGTGGCTATTCAAAGGTGCAATTATAGCGCACTACATCCTCAAACCCTCTGCGCTCAAGTGATCCTCCCACCTCAGCCTTCCAAACAGTTGGGGCTACAGGCACACACCATAGTGGCTGGCTCTGGACTCATCTTGACACTGAGAGGGATTAGTAGAAATTCATATTAAATTTAGGAATTATATATTTGCTGCGTTAGACTCCTTTTGGGGTCAATCTTTATGAAGTATATAATAATAACTGTCTTGGCCGGGTGCAGTGGCTCATGCCTGTAATTCCAGCACTTTGGGAGGCCGAGGCAGGTGGATCACCTGAGGTCAGGAGTTCGAGGCCAGCCTGGCCAACATGGTGAAACCTCATTTCTACTAAAAATACAAAAAAATTAGCTGGGCGTGATGGCAGTCACCTGTAATCCCAGCTACTCGGGAGGCTGAGGCAAGAGAATCACTTGAACCCGGGAGTTGGAGGTTGCAGTGAGCCGAGATGGCTCCATTGCACTCCAGCCTGGGCGACAGAGCGGGGCTCTGTCTCAAAACAAAAACAAACAAACAAACAAACAAAAGAATAACTGTCTCATTTCCAACTTAACAGGGAAACAGAAAGAGATGCTCTGAATGGACACACTGGATCCTTGAAAATGAAGCCTGGAGTCTATTAAAAAAAATCAGTATGATTTGAAGTCAAGGCATAATAGTAAGTCTAGGGGAGGTGAAGTTTTGTTCCCTCCATGACCAAGAGATTTGCCTCCCAGTGTAATTTCTGCCCATTTTGTCAATGATGTTTGGGGATGCACCTGCAGTCAAACACTGACTGGTCAACTCAGGAGAAGGAAAACCAAGCTCATTATTTAAATGTAGTCCACTAATTGTTACACACAAATTGTCATAATTGGCCAGTCAGGCTAGCCACAATATTAAGTCTCTTAACTTTACTCTATAACTCTTCATATTTCTTCACATATGCAAGTCTGATGAAAACTATGGACACTTTCCCCTGAAAAATTCACATTTGCATACCCACCCCACCCTCTGACACACAAACATGCACACACATGTCTTTTGTAGAGCTTTAATAGATACCCTGAATTCTAACCACGTATCCCTGGGGGTGCCCAGACAGGCACTTCTGTTACCTTTAGATGAGTTTGAGTCAGGAAAATTTTATCCAGAGATTCTTCTAGTAAAATTCAGCACAGCCAAGAGGCCATGCCTTTCAGGCTATAGAGTAGGGTGATACCACACTACTAAATATAAAAATACCTCTCTCAAAAGTGATATGAGTAATGTGCTGTCACATCTGGAACAACCCCGTGGGTGGAAAACTTGATGGCTTGGGAGAACATGGAAGGACCTCCAAAATCCCCTTTTTTAAACAAGTGCTAATTTTCTTCTTAAATTGAGTACACGTCCAGGCTGGGCATGGTGGCTCACGCCTATAATCCCAGCACTTTGGGAGCCCAGGCAGGCAGACTACCTGAGGTCAGGAGTTCAAGACCAGCCTGGCCAACACGGCAATACCCCATCTCTACTAAAAATACAAAAATTAGCCCAGGAGCAGTGGCTTACACCTGTAATTCCAGTACTTTGAGAGGCGAAGGCAGGAGGATCATCTGAGGTCAGGAGTTCGGGACCAGCCTGGCCAACATGGTGAAACCCTGTCTCTACTGAAAATACAAAAAATTATCCAGGCATGGTGGCACATGCCTGTAATCCTAGCTACTCAGAGATGCTGAGGCAGTAGAATTGCTTGAACCATGCAGGCAGAGGTTGCAGTGAGCTGAGATGATGCCACTGCACTCCAGCCTGAGTGACAGAACAAGACTCAGTCTCAAAAAAAAAAAGAAAAAGAAAAAATTAAGTACACTTCCTTCCACCATAAATGGAAGAACAGAATAAAACAGGATTTTTTTACCTCAATCCAAATTTGTAAATGGGGTCACATTAAGATTTCAGTATAAATTTGAAATCTTTTAAAAGAAAGATTGGTGATTCTAGTCTATCATATTTATGCTTTAAATTAATATGCTTGCTTATTTGTTTATTGACTCAACAACCTTATTGAGCACTGGCTATGTGCCCAGCACTATGCTAGGCACATGGGACAGGAAGATATATAAATAAACACAGTCCATCTCCAAGAAGTGGGAGAATGGTGAGAAACCAAGAGTATTTAATGCAAGGTATAATGTCAAGGGATAAAGTGTGACAAGCTAAAAAAAGAACTGTTTTCTAGGATATACAGGTAAGTCAATACATTTGTTGTATTAAGCCTTAAATATTAAATTATTAAGTGTGCTTCTAAGTTATAATCATACAATGGCTTTAAATATAGTTTAGTAACATATACTATCAAAGCTTTAACTCCATGAAACCTGGGCTAAACTTTTAAAGGATATTCCTTATTTTGGTGTTTGAGGAAAAGTTTTTGCTTTTTTTTTTTTTTAAAGAAATAAAATGAACACCCATCATAACGGCTAAAACTGAAAAGACTGATAGAGCTAAATGGTGGCAAGGATAGGAGCATCTGGAACTCTCATATGTTGAGTGTAGGAATTTTAATCGGTAAAACCACTTTTCAAAAATTATTTAGCAGTTTCATATAAAGTTAAACATATTTCTATGCCATGACTCAGCAATCCTCCCAGGACCCAAGAGAAATAAAAATATGTTCACAAAAGACTTTTATAAGAAAGTTTGTAATAGCTCCAAATTGGAAACAATCCAAACTTCATTAACAAGACATTGTATAAACAGAGTTCGTCATATTCATACTAATGGAATACTATTCAACAATAAAAAGAATGGGCAACCAATACACATAACAATATAGATGCACCTCAAAAACACTGTGCTGTGAGATAGCAGCCAGGCACAAAAGAGAACGTACTGCACGTCCCATTTGTATGAAGTTCTAGAACAGGCCAAACTAATGAAAGATGATAGAAATCAGAACAGAAGTTGCCTCTGGCAGTTGGCTGTGATGAACTGAGAAGCACGAAGGAATTTTCAGAGAGAGGAACATTCTCCACTTCGGGAGGGTGAGTGTTACACGATGTGGTAGGCAGAATAATGGCTCCCAAAGATGCCCACATCCTAATACTCCAAACCTGAGAATATGCTACCTTTTATGGCAAAAAGGACTTTGCAGATGTGATAAAGGTTAAGGACTTTGCCGGGCGCAGTGGCTCATGCCTGTAATCCCAGCACTTTGGGAGGCTGAGGCAGGCAGATCACGAGGTCAGGAGTTCGAGACCAGCCTGGCCAATATGGTGAAACCCCGTTTCTACTAAAAATACAAAAATTAGTCAGGCATGGTGGTGCATGCCTATAGTCCTAGCTACTCGGGAGGCTGAGGCAGAAGAATTACTTGAACCCAGGAAGTGGAAGTTGCAGTGAGCCGAGATCGTGCCACTGCACTCCAGCCTGGGCGACAGAGCGAGACTGTCTCAAAAATAAATAAATAAATTAATTAATTAAGGACTTTAAGATGGGGAGATTATCTGGGTGGGTCTAATCTAACCATATGAGCCCTTAAAGTACAGACCTTTCCCTGGCTGTGGGCAGAGAGAATGGTATCAGACAAAAAGGGCAAAAAGATACAATATTGCTGGTGCTGAAGATGCAGGAAGGGGTCATGAGCCAAGGAATGTGGGTGGTCTCTAGAAATTAGAAGAGACCAGGAAATAGATTCTCCTTCAGAGCCCCCAGAAAGGAACACAGCCCTGTCAACACCTTGATTTTAGTCCAGTGAGATTCATATCAGTCTTCTGACCTACGGAAGTGTAAGATAATAAATTTGTGATGTTTTAAGTTATTACATTTGTGATAATTTGTTACAGGATCAATAGAGAACTAACACACATAGGTATACGCATTTGTCAAAACTCATCAAAAGGTACATTCAAGATCTATATATATATCACTGCATGTAAATTATATCTTGTTATGGATTGAACTGTGTTCCCCAAAAAGATATGATGAAGTTCTAATCCCCAGTACCTCAGAAAGCCTTTATTTGGAAATAGGGTCATTGCAGATCTAATTAGTAAAGATGAGGTTATACTAGCGAGTGGGATAGGCCCTTAACCCAAAATGACTAATGTCCTTACAAGAAGGGGAAAGACAAAGATATACCGTGAGAATGCCATGCAGTGACAGGGGCAGAGACTCAAGTGACACAGCTGCAAGATGAGGAATGCTAAGAAGTGATCACCAGGAACTAGAAAGAGCCAATCAGGGATTCCACTCAGTGTCTGCTGGGGGTGTGGCCTTGCTGACACCTTGATTTTGGAGTTCTAGTCTCTGAAACTATAGAATAAATGTCTATTGTTTGAAGTCACCCAGTTTGTGATACTTTGTTATGGCAACCCTAGGAAATTAATATATATCTCAAAAGTTTGTTTAAATCTGGAGTAACAAAAAGAAATAAAATATTACAGATACAGTTGAAGCCCCTTTCATAGTCCTGCCAGTAAACTTCCCTCTCTCCATGGAGGTAACCACTATCCTTAATTTCTTATCTATCATTTCATTGCTTATTTTTATACATTTGCTATATATCTATGAATCGAGCATTTTTGCATGTTTTTATTTTTTCATTTATTGGAACAAAAATAGAAACTCCTCATTTCTTTCTTTTTTTTGATAAGTGTATGGCTACAATGATTTGATATGTGTACACATTATGAAATGACTACCACAATGAAGCTAATGAACACCTCTATCACCTCACAGTTACCTTTTCTGTGTACATATATGGTGAGAACACTTAAGAGCTACTGTCTCAGCAAATTTCAAGTATACAATACAGTATAATTAACTGCAGTCACTGTGCTATACAACAGATCACAACAATTCATTCATCTTATAACTGACAGTTTATACTCCCAGACTCTGTAAACCACCACTTTATTCTCTGTTTTTATGAATTCAACCTTTGTTTTGTTTTTGTTTTTGTTTTAATGTATTGCAACCTCCATCTCCTGGGCTCAAACCATCCTCCCACCTCAGCCTCCTGAGTGGCTGGGATGACAGGCGTGTGCCAACATGCCCAGCTAATTTTTAAAATTTTTTGTAGAGATAGGGGTCTCAAACTGGACTGATCTCAAACTCCTGTGCCCAAGCAATCCACCCGCCTTGGCTTCCCAAAGTGCTGGGATTACAGGTGTGAGCCACCACGCCTGGCCTGTACTGTTAGTTTTTAATAGAAACCACATCACTTCATTTGTTACAGCAAATAATAAATAAGACACAATAATTCAAAAGGGACCCAAAAAGCTTTCTCATCCCACAAAATAACAGAAAAGATAAGCACCCAAGCCTTTGGTTAATTTTTTCCTTTGATCCCTGTTCTCTCACCCACATTGGCATGCTGCTTCCAAAATAGAACTTTGCCTTTAACTTTTACACGAGGTAAGATGCTAGTCCATCAACTTGCCTTCATAATGTAATGGAGGTACCTAACTTAGCTGAGGCACCTGGACAAGAATTTGATTTCAACTTCATCCTAAGGCCCATGACTGGTTTCTTTAAAAAGCTGCAGGTGAATGAGGTAGAAAGGACAGAGACATGAGATGGAAACTAGAGAAGGACGAAGAGGATGACTCCACGCACTATAGGACCGCAGGCCTCTCAAGGCTGAAAACTCAAAGAGCAGTGTGACACCCACACAGCTGGGGAGAGCACATGCCTTCAGTTTCTCCTGTAACATGGGCCATGGGGCAAAAATCTGGATGGCAAATGTCACCATGATGAAGGCATACAGGGACCAGGGAAGGCATGAGGACAGGCAGACAGAAGCAACGATGGCCGTGTTCAAGGACAATGTGATGGCTACAACGGCAGCATTGGTGCCACAGTGAAAGCAGATGAGGTGGCCTAACAGCGTGAAGACTAACACAGCACAGATGGTGTCAGTGCTGACAGAATGTCAGGGTCTTCGACACTAGCAAACAGCCATAAATGAAAGTAATGAAGACTACAGGCTCTTCAAGTCAGCCCACCAGACATGCCCACTCTACTTCCACCCTTCACCTCTAATCAAGATCAAATAAAACATATGCAGTCAGTGAAGAAGCCAGGCCAGTCCCAGAAGGCCAGTGGGAGACCAGAAACCCTTTGTCCATGTAACATCAGATAACCACAAAAACATAGACACCACGCAGCTGATGGATCACCACACTCAACTCAAATACCCCAGTCCAATATTGGTATTTCTGAGCACAGCTCTTTCAGGTCCACATAATTATCAGGGAAGGGCTGTCACTCACCTAAGGGCTTCTGCCACTTGCCCTCCTTAGTGTTAGTTACAGGTTGGCATGATTTCTTTATGCACTGTCTACTGTCCTATTAATGAAGAGTAGATAGCAGATAAAAGATATTAGGCTATTTATAAGGTCAGTAGACTATCAACCAGACTATCTAGTGGATTAAGGATATTTATTTTTTTTTTGCTATTATAAATATTGCATATTTATATATGCTAGAAATATTCATTAACATGAGTCAATGTTTGTTAAGGATACATACTAGTGGAATTGCCAGGTCTTAGAAGATATATATCTTCAATTTGACAAGACAGTCACACGCTGCTATCGGAAATGACTGCCCCAATTTACAACTCACAACGATAGTATAGGTGTTCCTATTGCTCCACAGCCTCTGTGACTCTTGGTATTTTCAGGCATTTCATTTTTACCATCTGATAGACAAAAGCAGATTTACCATAAAGCAAATGAGGTTTAGGCTTCAGGACCTTTCATTTGCATGGGCCCCTTCAAAGGCCCTGTAGTTAATTTTATATGTGAAATTTTGTAATCTTTTTCTTAAAACGACATCCACAAATTGCATAATCTTCATGCTCCACTGAAGCTAGTTACAGCCCTGCTAATGATGGATGTGAAATGTATATGGTTGTACTTACTTCTCCCTGATTACTAGTGAACTTGAACATATTTTCATATGTTAATTGGCACTTCAAGTTTTCTGTGAATTTTGCCTTTTGTTTATTGATTTGTAGGAGTTCTTGATATCTTCTGGATATTAATCTTTTCTAAGACTTAACTGGGCAAATACCTTGTTCAGTCTAGAGCTTGTCTTCACTTTTGTTGTGGTGTCTTCCATGATTTAATTTTAATAAAGATGGATTTGTCAGTCGTTTCCTTTATGCACATTTACGTGACTTGTTAAGAAATACTTTTATTCCAAGGTTATAACAGCATACTTTTTCTTCTAAAAGTTTAAAATTTTACCTTTTCTATTTAGGCCTTTGGTCAATTGAAAAAATGTGTGTGTGATTGCTGTGAAATAGAGATCTAAATTTTATTTGTTCCACATGGATAGCCAGTTGTCTCAGCACCATTTATTGAATAGTCCATCTTTTCTCTAATGCCACGTAACCTCTGTTATATATCAAGTTTCAATACATGTTTCTAGGCCTTCTGTCCTGTTCCATTGGTATGTTTATTTCCCACAGCACAAACATATAACTGCCATAATTACTATAGCTTGATAATAAGTCTTTATATCTGCAAAATGTTTCCCCATTTTTTCTTCTTCAAAGTTGTCAACAAATGTTGCATGTTCTCACTAATATGTGGGAGCCAAAAAAGTGGATCTCATAGAGAGAGAAAGTAGAAAGATGGCTACCCACAGGCTGGGAAAAGTAGCAGGGAGCGGGGATGGAGAGCTGTTGATTAATGGGTACAAACATGCAGTTAGATGGACGGGATAAGTTCTAGTGTTTCATAACACAGTAGGGTGGCTGTAGTTAACAATACATTATTGTATAGTTCAAAATAGCTAGAAGAGAAAATTTGGAATGTTCCCAAAACAGAGAAATGATAAATGTTTGAGGTGATAGATATCATTATTACCCTGATTTGATCATTACACATTGTATGCATACATCAAAATATCACATATATCCCATAAATATGTACAATTATTATGCATCAATTTCAAAAATTGTCTTGACTTTTCTTGGCCCTTTGTGCTTCCATACAAGTTTTAGGCCAAGTTTGTACAGTTCTATGAAAAAAAAAAAAGAAAAGAAAAGCTTTTTCATTGTAATAGCATTTATGTAATAGATTAATTTGAAGAAAACATCTATATGATATTGAACTTTCACACTCATGAAGATTTATGGCTTCATATTTTTCTTTTTTCCTTTTTTTTTTTTTTTTTTTTTTTTTTTTTTTGAGACGGAGTCTCGCTCTGTCGCCCAGGCTGGAGTGGAGTGGTGCGATCTCGGCTCACTGCAAGCTCCGCCTCCCGGGTTCACACCATTCTCCTGCCTCAGCCTCCTGCGTAGCTGGGACTACAGGCGCCTGCCACCACCACGCCCAGCTAATTTTTTGTATTTTTTAGTAGAGACTGGGTTTCACCGTGTTAGCCAGGATGGTCTCGATCTCCTGACCTTGTGATCTGCCCGCCTCGGCCTCCCAACATGCTGGGATTACAGGCGTGAGCCACCGCACCTGGCTATATTTTTCTTAGGTTTTGTTTTTGTCCTTTAATAATGTTTTGTAATTATCTCTATAAAGTTCATCATTATATATCTTTAGATAAGATTTACTCCAGCTAGGCACAGTGGCTTGCGCCTGTAATCCCAGCACTTTGGGAGGTCGAGGTAGCAGGATAGCTTGAGGCCAGGAGTTGGAGACCAGCCTAGAAAACATAGAAAAAACCCATCTCTACAAAATAAAATTAAAATTAAAAAATTTACTGCTGTAATCCCAGCACTTTGGGAGGCTGAGGGGGGCAGATCACAAGATCAAGAGTTTAAGACCAGCCTGACCAACATGGTGAAACTCCCGTTTCTACTAAAAATACAAAAATTAGCCAGGCGTGGTGGTGTGCACCTGTAATCCCAGCTACTCAGGAGGCTGAGGCAGGAGAATCGCTTGAACCCGGGAGGCAGAGGTTGCAGTGGGCTGAGATCGCGCCACTGCACCCCAGCCTGGGCGACAGAGTGAGACTCCATCTCAAAACAAATAAATAAATAAAATTAGCCAGGTGTGGTGGCATGTGCCTGTAGTCTAAGCTACTTGGGAGGCTGAGGCAGGAGGATCACTTGAGCCCAGGAGTTCAAGGTTTCGGAAAGCTATGATTGAGCCACTATACTCCAGCCTTAGTGACAGAACCAGACCTTGTCTCTTAAAAATAAAAAACAAAAAGGATTTATTTCTACTAATCTTTGTAGCTTTTGTTGCTATTACCAATGATATCTTTCTTTTTATTACATTTACTACATGGTTATTATTAGTATATAGGAAGGCTATACACTATGTAATATATATAGTGTAATAATTTGCCTTTGTTCAGCTTGTATCCATCAATCTTGCAATACTCTCTTATTTGTTCTAAAATAAATCATTTTTATGCTGATCAATAATTCTGAGCCTCTACCTTTAAGTGCAATATTTTCCAGTTCTTCCATCAACCACATCTAAATACAAAATTTAATCAGTGTATAGTGGTTCTGAATAAATATTCTGTACATCTGTTAAAATTATAAAAAGCAGTATTATACAGTAAAGACATGACAAAGTTAGGCTTTCTGGATTCTAGCTGGCTTCAATAAAAGTCAATAAAAATTAAAAATTGAGATTTCACCACAAATGAAAACTCAATCTATTCATTTGTAAAATAGGAATAAAAATACTAAGCTATCTATGGTTGTTATGAGGATTAAATGGGATAAACCCAATAAAACACATTGCAAAGTTACAGCCCATACTAAACACTAATTAAAGTTAGCTAATATTGATAAAAGAATGATAAGTGGCACCACAACTCATTCAGTTACGCAGTTAGCACAGGTGTGAGCCAGATTTAAAAACACAGGTTAAATTAATTTCTAACAAACGCTAGTGACCTGTCCACATTCTTTTGGAATTGTCTTATATCAAACATAATTCGTTGATTGAACTGTCATTGAACCACTATTTATTGAGTCATTGTTCTGTGGTAGATTCATTCTAGGTACTGGGCATACAGCAGTGAATTCGCCAAAGTCCCTGCCTGTGTGGGGCTTTCATTCTAATGAGAAAGCCAAACATTAGCCAAGTAAATAATTGTGTATTTTTAAATTATGATGCTATGTTTTAAAAAGTACATGCAAATTAACCAAGGGACTTAAAAAAATACTCTGAGAGAATGCCACAAGAGGGGCTAATTGAGATTAGGAAGTCAAAGTGGTTCTCCTTGAGAAAGTGATGTTGAAGCTAAGTAACAGCCAAACCGAGAGAGAGAGAGAAGTGCATTTAAGCAGAGAAAATGATGTCTGCAAAGAGTGGGCAAATTTGGGACTACAGGAGGCCACCATGGTGGGAGTGGAGAAAACAAAAGTAAGAGCAGAGTCAGATGAAGTTGGAGAGTTGTGCAGGGGGAGATCATGCAAAGACTTTGGAGGCCTGTTTTCCTCTGTGTAATCATCAGCCCCACAAAGAGGACTAGTGTGAAAAGATCATTCTGATTAATGAGTGGTAAAGAGATGGGAAGGGCTGCGAGAGGAAGCAAGAAGTGCAGCAAAAGGTAAGAGTGAAGATGAAGAAAAGTGATAGCTTTGGGATGTATTTTGGAGGCATGCTCAATAGGGTTTAAGGATGGATTGGCTGCGGGTGGGGAGAAGGTCTGCAAGAAGAAGTGTCAGAGATGGTTCCCAGGTCTCTGACATGAGTAAAGGGGAATATTCTTTACTGAAATGGGGAAGACTAGAGATGGAGCAGATTTGGGAGGAAAGATCAAGAGGTCTTAATCTCAATATGTGTCGTGTTTGAGATGCCTATGAGGCATCCAAGCAAAGATGTGGAATAGGCAGTTAAATATGGGGACCTAGAGAGCTGGGGTTAGAAATCTGAATGTTGCTGGGAGCCATGGGACTCTTATTTAGGGTAAGAGGGTAGCAAGAGAGGAGAAGGAAATTCAGAACAGAATCTTAGGAAATGCCAAAGAAAGAGTTAGAGGAGAAATTGGCAAAAAGGATGAGGTGAAAAACAAGTGCGTTAAAAAATTTTTTTTAGCATTTCAAGAAGAGAAGATTTTAGCCCGGCATGATGGCTGAGGCCTGTAATCCCAGCTACTCAGGAGGTTAAAGCAGGAGGATCACTTCAGGCCAGGAGTTTGAGACCAGCCCGGGCAACACAGCAATACCCCATCTCTAAAATTAACTAATTAGTTAAATAATTTTTAAAATAAAAAGAGGAGTTCATGAAAGAGTAGTCAGCAATGCCAAATGCTTTTAAGTAAGATGAGAGTTGAAAGTATTCATTGTGTTTAGCAACACAGGGTTTATTGCTCTTAGGAAGAGCTGTGGTGGGGGCAGAAATTGGAATGCAGATGTGGCCTGTGGCTGGGAGTTGGGTGAGTGTTCCTAATGAGGGCCTTTATCATACCAGGAGTTAACCTATACACCACACTTCTGCAGCCCATGACAGATTCCATGGAGTCATCCAGCCAAAAAACACCACCACTAAACTCTTATCTAAACAGGTTGGTAAAATGTCAAGGAGATAACCCTTGAGAAGATTCTTTTTTTTTTTAAGTACACGTGAGCATCTGCTGTGCAATCTCTGCAAACCAATGAAATTACATACACACAAGTGCATTAAACCACCCATTGGTGGTTTAATCTCACAAGGAACTTGAGGAAGCAATTTTCATCATCACTTCTGCTGATCAAAGTCTCAAAGGTCAAGACCACATTGCAGTCTTTTCATTGTTGTAAAAGTTAATGAAAGTTAATTATTAAAGCTGACAGAAAGGTAATTTGTCCACTGTCTTACATAGCCTATATATAGACATCCCTATGCATATGGATGCACACAGAGCCTGTAGACCTGAGTGGATGGACACTGCCTCTTAGAACTAGAACTTAGAACTTTATCTTGAAAATGTACCACTGTTGCAGAAGCTCCTCGCAGAGTATGTGTCAGGTAGGAACCAAATTTATGATTGTTATATTCAAACTGGTTTTCTGTTCCTTGAAAATGGTATTTTTTCTAATCAAAGCCTATTTAGGAGTTATTATGTTCTTGAGTTTATTCCATGTGTGTGAATATTTTGAATGAATCCACTAATAAGATATGCATGTATGTCTGGAGCGCTAGCAATGTGGAATAAATATTTAAGTAGACTTTAATTTAACAAGTAAATGGTTGTAGGCATCATTAAGTCTTAAATAGCCTTTTCAAAGATATTAGTGTTCTTGTTTTAATTATTCAGATAATTCCTTTAATTCTCCACTCAAATCTGACTTTATAGATAGATTGTCTGCTCTGAGGGTTGGCAAAAAAAAAAAAAAAAAAAAAAAAGCAAGCTTTAAGGAAAGAGTTTCTCCAGGAGAGAGAATCACCTACTAGAAAGGATTCAGAAAGGCCATCTGGTCCCAGCCAGGCATAGGGATATGTATCTATAGTCCTAGCTACTCAAGAGGCTAAAGCAGGAGGGTAGCTTAGCCCAAGAGTTTGAGGTCAGCCTAGGCAACATGGCAAGACCTTGTCTCTTAAAAAAAAAGGGAGGGGGCAGGGGACATACGGTCTAGAAGTGAGAGATTTATCTGCTAGACATCCTAGAAAGTCCAAGACTAAGGGAAACAGGGAGAGAAGAAAAGGCAATGAGAGTAAGAAGGATAGAGACTGGAAAGAGAAGAGAGATGGGGAGAAAATGGTCACTGGAAAGTAGCAGAATGCCCTATGCCACAAGTAGTATAATATAATATAATATATTAGTAATGTATGGGTACTTATCCCATACATTACTAACTCTATCAAGATAAAATCTATTTTATTCTTTAAAATGTCAGCAAAAGATTATACAACTTTCTTTATATATGCAAGTGAGGAACAATTTATCAAATTATTGGACTAAATAATTCTCTTTTCTGAAGTAAGTTAGTCATTTGGAAAAACTGTGTCATGAAATTTGACTGCATAAAGATCATTCCTTTTTTTTTTTTTTTTTTTTTCTGAGACGGATTCTCACTCTGTCGCCCAGGCTGGAGTGCAGTGGCACAATCTCTGCTCACTGCAACCTCTGCCTCCCAGGTTCAAGTGATTATCCTGCCTCAGCCTCCCAAGTAGCTGATACTACAGGCATGCTCCACTGTGCCTGGCATTTTTTTTTTTTTTTTTTTTTTTTTTTTTTTTTGTATTTTTAGTAGAGACGGGGTTTCGCCATGTTGGCCAGGCTGGTCTCGAACTCCTGACCTCAGGTGATCCTCCCACCTCAGTCTCCCAAAGTGCTGGGATTACAGGCGTGTGCCACCCCATCCGGCCAAGGATTATTCCTAATGAAAATTTAGGAAGCAACTAATTTGATTTCAGAAACAAGAAAAATGGGGTAACACAATACATACTTTGCCTTCTCCCTCTGGATAAGGGAATAAGTAAGTATATAAAGAAATGAACAAATGTTTAATACCTCCTAAACAGCTCACATTCGACTAAGAAACAAAATCATTCAGAAAATGAGAATGAATATTTTTCAATTACAAGAATAAATATGTAATAACACAGTCTAGTGCTTCTCTACAATAAAGGTCTTTGATTCTCCAAAGAGAAAAGAAGAGGCTCCTCTAGCCTCTGTGTCACTTTGTTGAGAAGCAAGGGGAAGAATAAAGCAAGTCACCTCAAGGAGATTTGTCCCCAGGCCACCAGGCTCATGTTTTGTGTTGTGGATATTGAGTGTAGGAGTGTGAGGCTTTCATGCTCAAAAGCAAGGACCCTGATGGTGCCTCACCTTGTTCTTTTACCTTGTCTCTCTTGGGGGTAGGGGCTGAGACCCCTGACATTGAATACGTAGCAGAGAAGAAGATGTAGTGGAGAGAGTCAGTTATTCACAAGATGTGGCTTCTCATGCTGGCTCTGGGAAGTTGAGAAAGTCATTTATCTTCTCTCATCTCCATTTCTTCATCTGTAAATTAGCGACAATACAGCCTATCTTGTCTGCCTCCATCCACAGTAATACTCAAGGAAGAAAAGTGAAAGTGCTCAGAAAATCTCAAAGCCTCACAGAAATGGCCAGGGATTCTCTTTCGCCTGCTGTGAGCCTACTGGGTGTCAAACCCCTTGCTATGGTGCATCCCAACATTTCTCTAATGGTTTAGCCTATGGGCCAACAAAGCCTTCTGTTTCAGTGTTTGGAACTCTCAATAACCTTTGACATGATTTGCTTATTGCCCACTGCTTTGTCATCACCCCTGCCAAACCTATCTGTTCTTTAAAGTCTAACCCAAGACTCACAGTTCCTTCACAAAACCTTCCTAACTCCAACCCACATTTACATCCCTTCTTCCAATTTATTATCTGCACCAATTATTTTGGGCACTTCTCCTGTGTATGTAAACTTTGGAGTTTAGGTCTACATCATTTATATATCTTTTGCTCATAGTTCAGTTTATTTCAACAAACTTTCTTGTATACTTACTATGTCATAGGACCTAACAAAAGAGGGAAAAATGGTTAAGATTTGGGCCTTGCCCTTGGGAAACTCAGTCTTAAAGGGAACAGAAACATAAACAAATAATGTATGACATGGAATAGACATATATACAAGGTACTTACAAGAAGGAAATGATCAACTCTACCTAGGGATTCCATGAAGGCTTTACATCATTTTCTTATCTTCTACAACTGTGTTAGGAACTGAGTTCCTGACAAATAATAGGCTGATACATGTTTGTTGAAGGAATGAAGAAATGAATCAATGGTCAGCTGAGTTGTGTTTTGTTTGTTTGTTTGTTTGTTTGTTTGTTTTTAGAGACAGGGTTTCTTTATATTGGCCAGGCTGGTCTTGAACTCCTGGCCTCAAGCAATCTTCCCACTTCAGTCTCCCAACGTGCCAAAATTACAGGCATGAGCCACTGCACCCAGCTGTGCTGAGTATTTTTAAGAATGAATTGGAATCTACCAGGTATTGGAGAAGAAGAACACAAAGGAAATCATGTGTACAGAGATACGGAACTGTTAAATATCATAGTGTGTTAGGAACCTGCTGCAATTGTGAAGGAGGAGTGAAGAAGCTTGTGAGATAGACCAGAGCCAAAACATGAAGGACCTCGTATGCCATTCTAGGAAGCTCGGATAGATAGATTATTTTAAAACTATGTTAAAACAAACTGGGATAAAAATGGAAAACTGCTACTTCTAAAGATAAGCTCAGAGTAAACATAAAGTCATAGAAAAGTTGGCAGCACTAACATTTTCCAACAGGTTCCAGCTGACTTTTGTGGACCAGTTGTAAATTCCGTCTAAACAGTCAATATTTAACTCACTTCTGAGACTGCTACCTATGAACTTAAGGCTAAGAAGCCTCCCTTTGTATACCCTGCTTTCAGTTTTAAGAACAGCCCTAGAAGGAAAATAATGGTCTCCTCCTTTTGCTATTAGGAAATTGAAGCCTTGGGCCAGGTGCTCATGCCTGTAATCCCAGCATTTTGGGAGGCCAAGGCAGGCAGACCACTTGAGGCCAGGAGTTCGAGACCAGCCTGGCCAACATGGCGAAACTCCATCTCTACTAAAAATACAAAAACTTAGCTGGGCATGGTAACAGGTGCCTGTAGTCCCAGCTACTCGGGAGGCTGAAGCAAGAGAATCACTTGAACCCAGGAGGTGGAGTTTGCAGTGAAATGAAATCGCGCCACTGCACTCCAGCCTCCACCCTGGGTGACAGAGCAAGACTCTGTCTCAAAAAAAGAAAAGAAAAGAAAAGAAAATTGATGGCTTGAATCACTGGCTTATAGCAAACATAGTTAAGATATGGCAAGGCAAGGATTTGAAACCTGGTGTGCTTAGTTGCCAAAGTCTCACTCTTTTCTGTTGTACCTCCCAATTAATTTAGGTTTGACTTCCTTCTTCAGCATCTTGGGCAATGTAGTAATAGAATTGATGAAAAATAGTAGTAACAATTATTGCCCACCTCAGCCTCTGACCCCTTCTGAGCTCTCTTAATCAACCTCAGTGCTGAGAGCCCTCCCCTCCATTCACCACTCCAGCCCTCTCCCATTCTGATGCCATCATCTCCCTGCTTCTATCCAGCCTCACACTAACCAGAATGTGGAGCTTTTTGTGCGCTTGATTTCTGATTCCTCTGGCTGCCAATGGAGATCCCTCTGAAGGTGCTCACTGGAGCAATTATTCTGCTTGTTCCCCCATCTCTCACCCACTCCCCCAAGTACAGTTATCAGGACGCTGCTGTATTTCCCATTGTCCAAGGACTAATTCATGAAATAGGGCTGGCTTACCTCTGGTTTTGCACTGACTGGCTCAGAGATATTTTGAGATCCATGAGGTGAGTTGTGTTTTCAGCAGATTTCAGGCACAGTATGGCATTTTCAGTGATGTCTCTATCGAAGGCCTTCCTCAGCTTGAACAGCTATGAAGGGGTGATGCTGCTAGGAGCTGCCTTGTCCAAGAGTGGAGGCATCTAATGTGACTGCGGAGGGGCTGGGAAGTGTTCTGCACCCTTGCTTGTCTGCTGGTTTCAAATGACCGCTAATTAAAGACAAATCCTAACACCGCTCATCAGCATCTTGGTTCAAATTAGTTGTTTCCCAGCAAAAAGGGCAGACCTCTGAAAGACTAAAAGTCTTTCACAGAATAGATAAACACTGAGTGGAAAGGTCAGGGTCAAAAGACACTTCTCAGCAGAGCGGGGCAGGCAGAGTGGAGGTTCTCGTAACTGGAGGCCAGTCTGCAGGTTGGAAATGGGTGGAACTTGAAGTGGTGGAGAGGTATGTACGTGAAAATCCCTAGAAATATCAAAAAGTTATTAATACATGGGAATAGTTAAACTGAGAAACTGAACTTCAGAAATTAATCCCAGGATTAAATTTCTGCTCAAAAAGGAAAAAAAAAAAAAAGCAGAGAACAACAATGTGTATGACTAAGCCACAGCACCAAGATATGTAGGTATATGAATGTCTTCATGTGTGTGTCTATGTATGTAATATATATATCATAAAGGCCAAAAAAATAATAAAAAGCACGTCATAGGGAAGCAAATAAAAGTGGAAATATATACAAACAAGGCTTGGGATTCTATAATTAGTAAGAGGAAGGGACTCTGTGAATGAATTTCAATCCCCAAATCCACTGACACCCTAAGGAACTCAGAGATCCATGAAGATAGAACATGAAAAGGCTTTTACATTAATATGGGCGTAATATTTGAAATTGGAATTGTGATTCCAGGAACCAGAAAAAAGTGTTTTCTAAGAATTTCTGGCAAAAATGTAACTTGTTCAGGTGAAAAAAGAGTTTAAACAATCTCTTTTTAATTCCTAATTAAAGATGAGCCGAGATCTCGCCACTACACTCCAGCCTGGGCGACAGAGCAAGACTCCGTCTCAAAAAAAAAAAAAAAAAAGGTCCTGCTCAAGAATCTCAGAAATGATGACATGGAGAATGTCATTAATGACTATCTGGAACGTCTCTTCAGCAGAGGCACCATTGGGTTAGTTGATTCAGAGGCCCACATTGTATGTTACACATGGAGGCATAGCTTTTGGAAACGGGGATGGGTGCAAGGGGAAAACAGAAAGGCTGGAATGTGGCCCTCAAGATTTCTCTCTAAAGTCTGGAAAGATTTCTTTTCTTTTCTTTTCTTTTCTTTATTTTTTGAGACGGAGTCTTGCTCTGTCACCCAGGCTGGAGTGCAGGGGCATGATCTCAGCTCACTGCAACCTCTGCCTCCCGGGTTCAAGCAATTCTCCTGTCTCAGCCTCCCAAGTAACTCAGATTACAGGTGCCCGCCACCACGCCTGGCTAATTTTTGTATTTTTAGTAGAGACAAGTTTTCACTGTGTTGGCCAGGTTGGTCTTGAACCCCTGACCTCAAGTGATCCTCCTGCTTCAGCCTCCCAAAGTGCTGGGATTACAGGCGTAAGCCACCGCGCCTGGCCGGAAAGATTTCTTAAGCTCCCCTGATTCCTACCCTGAGCAGTCCCCTTGCAGGCAGTGCTTGGGTATGAGGAGGAGGCTTTTACTGGCAGGACAGCCAGAGTTCAGGCTCTTGATTCAGCTGGAGGTATAAGAAAGCCCACTAAAGAGACAGCCATAGCCATCCTCAGAGAAGGAAACTGATTAGAAATGAAGTTATATTTCTCCCATCACTGTCATCGGCAAAAAAAATTAAAATAAAAAAAAATACAACAGCCAGAAGAATAAAAGTACCTTCAAGATCTTTTTTAGGGAAGACAACTAATAAATTTCTGTGAACTCCTTGAGGAAAGCATGAGTAAAGCAAGCAAAGAGCAGAATCTTTTTTTTTTTTCCTGGCCATAGCAGCATCTGACAGAAGTACAAATACACAGTGCTGAAGTCTTCTTCATCCTAAGGTTGGCTAGGTTGGTTCCTTCAAAGGATTAAAGCTGTTCTTATAAGATATTCCAGATACCCTTTGTGAGAAATCCAAGATGTCAGAAGTGATTGACCATGGATTAGATCTTAATTATTATTGCCCCAACCATGTTGTTGGTAATCAGCCAAAAAAAGACAAAAATCCATGCTCTGCACAGCAATGCACAAGTCACCTCCACTTTGTGAGCAAGTTCTTCTGACAATGGGAAGTACTGTCTAGTTAGTGGGATTTGACCCCTGAAGTGTGGGTGGAGAGATGGAAGAGGGAATGGAAACAAAAGAGAAAACAAGCACTTGGGAGTGGCAGGGGAGGAGAGGCCCAGAAAGAATAGCAAAGGAGGATCTAAATGTCATAACCGAGGCCCTGGTGGTGCACCTTTCAGCAACTTGGGAGGCTGAGGTTGAAGGATTGCTTAAGCCTAGGAGTTTGAGGCCAGCCTGGGCAACATTTGAAAGATCCCTGCCTCTACTGAAATATTTTAAAAATTAGCAGGGCATGGTGGGCCACACCTGTAGTCCCAGCTACTCAGGAGACAGGAGGACCGCTTGAGCCTAGGAGTTAAGAGGCCATAGTGAGCTATGATTGCACCACTGCACTCTACCCCAAGCGACAGTGAGATCCTGTCTCTAATAATAATAATAATAATAATAATAAGGGAGTCATAACTGAGCTCAGAGGAACTCAAATTCTGGAGATCAAGCCAGAGATGTGGGGCAGAAGCAGTATATTGTGGTCAAAAGTGAGTACGGAGGACTTTAGAGGAAACTAGAAAATGGGATGGGAGAGAAAAATGAGTGATCAAAGAGAGGTCAAGTGGGGCCAGCAGTAGAGGCCAGCATCTGATTCCTGGTTATAACTTGAGCTCTGCAAACATGCTGAAAATCCCATAAGGTATATGAGGGCACGGTGTAACAAGATACTATCTAGTGTGAGATAATTCAATTAATCACTGTGATTGAAGTTGAGGAACAAAACTTGGGCATTATAAGTAGTAATACAGAACAAGATTAGAGGGAAAAAATGCTAGCAGTTAGTTGGAATGTTCTTCGATTATGTTCATATTGAACAGTAGAGAAGCTGCATGACATAGAAAAGAGAGCAAAGAAGTCTGAAAATGCAGGTACCATTTCTGCCATGTTAACAAGCTGTATGTCCCAAGAAAAAGTATTTCCAATTTAGTGTGGGTTTGGAGTGTGTGTGATTATTTTATCATTTGTAAGAATAAAATAATAATAATAAAATAATAAGTGTAACTGCCTCAAAGAATTGTGAAGGCTAACTTGGTAATGTGCATTTAAACATTTTGTCAAATTGATCTTTTAAGCATAATAGAAACAGGATTGAGATAAGAATTAAAAACTTAAACATTTTGTGTAGAAAATGCTAATAATCAAAATAATAACTACTATTTAGTAAATGCCTATAGTGTGTTGGATGTAAACCAGATGCTTTGGAAACCTTATTTAATCTTCACAATCACCTGAAACTTGAATATCTTTATCCCCATTATACAGGCAAAGCTCAGAGAGGTTAAGGAACTTGCCCAGGATCATTCCTTTAAAAAGACCTTATTACTCACAAATGAAGTAAACAAATAATATTTAGTTTGTTTCATAGTTTCCTTAACTATAAATTGTAAAACTCTAACTCCCAGAAACAATAAGGAAATAACTGAAATAGGCAATACCTTTGAATTTCACAATTTTTTAATTTTACAAGGTAAAAGAATCAAATTTTAAAATTCTGTTGGGTAAATTGGAACAGTCTGGACTGGAGTTGGGGCAATAAAAAAACTTTAAATCTAACCTGTCCCAACACTTAAATGCCTTAACTTTGGAAATATTTCTGGGAAAAAAAGTTGATGAGAATATCTTGCCTTGTAAGTAAAAAATTGACTAATTGATTCATAAACTGAGTCAATTTTGTTACTTTTTGGCAAATTAAAAAATAAAGCTCTTGTTTACTTACCTAAAAGAGCCACGTCCAGCTCACTGGAATAAAACATCGCTGTCGCAAAACGCAATCTAGGTCCCTTAATCCTGCCTTTTTTGATCTTAAAAGGTGGTAACATTCAGTTCGGAGCTCACTCATCTGTAAATTGCATCACATTATCTCTGAGTTATTTAAGAAGCAAGCTCTGTTTGGTTTCAGGCATTTTTAACCTGCTAAAGGCAAGAAGAAGTGTTCACCACATAGTTGCAAAGGTCTTCAACTTGCCACAGCCAACAGAAAAATCAAAATGATTGAACCCTTTGGGAATCAGTATATTGTGGCCAGGCCAGTGTATTCTACAAATGCTTTTGAGGAAAATCATAAAAAGACAGAAAGACATCATAAGACATTTCTGGATCATCTCAAAGTGTGTTGTAGGTAAGATATTTTTTAAAGTATTGGCATTAGGAATACATTTTTGAAGCACTTTCCCCTCAATTTTCTAACTTTCCAACTCTCCTTTCTGGCTCTAGTCCACAGCCTACAGTCCTTTCCTCTTTAGTTTCCAAACCTCCTACTCCCTGACAGAGTTGGAAAGGTAGTGTCTAAAATGAACCCCATCTCGGCTTATCAACACGGTCTTTCCAAATTAGACAACTAACAGATGGGGACAGAGGAAAATTCTCATTTGAAATATTGCATGATTTGAGCTGAGGATGACAAATAGGTCTATTATGGTTAAAGAAAAGCAAGCATTTTAAAAAATCCTTTGTTGGTGACCAGAGGGCAGCTGATTATGTGTAAAGAATGTGACTGGGAGTGAAATTACTAGTTTAATCTTTAGCATATTACCAACTTTACCAATTTCCCACCGACAGGTACTAAACTTAAAATTTGATGTTAATTGACTGACCTGTGGCTTTCCATGTTTTCAGCTGTTCCCCACAAAAGGCCAAGAGAATTGTCCTCTCTTTGTTCCCCATAGCATCTTGGTTGCCAGCATACCGGCTTAAAGAATGGTTGCTCAGTGATATTGTTTCTGGTATCAGCACAGGGATTGTGGCCGTACTACAAGGTAAAATTTTTTTTAAGTATAATTTATATACCATAAAATTCTTCCTCTGAATGTGTACAGCTCAGGGACTTTTCGTATATTCACTAGGTTGTGCATCTGTCACCACTATCTAATTCTGGAACATTTTCACCACCACCAACCCCTAAAAATCCCTTACCCATTAACTTCACATCCCCCACTACCCTTTCTCTGTGGATTTGCCTCTTCTGGATATTTCATGCAAATGAAATAATACAATACATGGCACTTTGTGTCTGGTTTCTTTCACTCACTGTAATGTTTTCAAGGTTGATCCATATTGTAGCATGTATTGGTACTTCATTCCATTTTATGGACAAATAAGTATTCTGTTGTATGGACATATCACAATTTTTTTATCCGCTCATCGGTTGATGAACATTTGAGTTGTTTCCACTTGGGGGCTATTATGAGTTATGAGTAATGCTATTTTGAATATTTGTGTACAAATATTTGTGTGAACATGCTTCAATTTTCTTGGGTATATCACTAGGATTGTAATTGCGGGATCATATGGTAACTCTATATTTAATCATTTGTGGAACTGCTAACTTATTTTCTAAAGTAGCTACACCATTTTACATTTCCACTAGCAGTGTATGAGGGTTCAAATTTCTCCATATCATCAACACTTGTTATTGTCCATCTTTTTTCTTTTAGCTATCCCGGTGAGTGTGAAGTGGTATCTCATTGTGGTTTTCATTTGCATTTCTCTAATGACTAACAATATTGAATATTTTTTCCAGGTGTTTATTGGCCATTTGTATATCTTTTGAAACATGTCTATTCAAAGTTTTTATCCATTTTTAAATTGGGTTATTTGTCTTTTTGTTGTGGAGTTGCAAGTGTTGTTTCTATATTCTGGATACCAGACCCTTGTCAGATATACAATTTGCAGATAACTTTTTTATTCTGTGAATTATTGGTTAACTTTCTTGATAGTATCCTTTGAAGTACGCATTTTTAAATTGTGATTAAGTCCAGTGTATCTGTCTTTTTCATTGGGTGCTTATGCCAGGGGTCCCCAATCCCTGGGCCACAGACCAGTACAGGTCCGTGGCCTGTTAAGAACTGGGCCACACAGCAGGAGGTGAGTGGCAGGTGAGCAAATGAAGCCTCATCTGTATTTACAGCCACTCCTCATTGCTCTCTTTACCTCCTGAGCTCCACCTCCTGTTAGATCAGCGACAACATTATATTCTCATAGGAGTGCAAACCCTATCGTGAACTGTGCACGCAAGGGATCTAGGTTGCGTGCTCCTTATGATAATCTAATGCCTAATGATCTGTCACGGTCTCCCATCACCCCCAGAGGGAACCATCTAGTTGCAGGAAAACAAGCTCAGGGTTCCCACTGATTCTACATTATGGTGAATTGTATAATTATTTCATTATATATTACAATGTAATAATAATAGAAATAAAGTGCACAAAAAATGTAATACACTTGAGTCGTCCCAAAACCATCTCCCCTTCCCCAGTCAGTGGAAAAATTACCTTCCACAAAACCAGTCTCTGGTGCCAAAAAGGTTGGGGACTGCTGGCTTATGCCATAGGTGTCATTTCTAAGAAACCATTGACAAATCCAGGTCACAAAGATTTATACCTATGCTTTCTTCTAAAAGTTTTATAGTTTTAGTTCTTACATTTACATCTTTAATACATTTTGAATTAATGAGGTAACTTATTTTTAGGATCCAATTCTAAATACCATAAGAACCAAATGAGAATGTCTTTGATTCCTCTTGCACAGAGTAAGGGCTCTGCTGCTTGTGTGTTTACAGGTTTAGCATTTGCTCTGCTGGTCGACATTCCCCCAGTCTATGGGTTGTATGCATCCTTTTTCCCAGCCATAATCTACCTTTTCTTGGGCACTTCCAAACACATATCCGTGGGTAAGTCAGTTACTGAGCTGATTAATGCTCACATTGTTTTTTCTTTATGAATTTTATTAGCCATAGCTTGTATCAATTCCAAATTTCACATAATCCAGGAGAAGAGTCATGGTCTCCTGTGAGAATTAGGACCAGGGTTTGAGATGGAGGGCAGGGTCACAGATGGCAGCCATTTTATTTATTTGTTTATTTATTTATTTATTTATTTTTATTTTTTGAGACAGAGTTTTGCTCTTGTGGCCCAGGTTGGAGTGCAGTGGCACGATCTCAGCTCACTGCAACCTCCGCCTCCCAGGTTCAAGCGATTCTCCTGCCTCAGCCTCCCAAGTAGCTGGGATTACAGGCATGCGCCATCACGCCTGACTAATTTTTGTATTGTTGGTAGAGACGAGGCTTCTCCATGTTGGTCAGGCTGGTCTCAAACTCCCGACCTCAGGTGATCCACCCGCCTCGGCCTCCCAAAGTGCTGGGATTACAGGCGTGAGCCACCACGCCCAGCCTCGCCAGTCATTTTATATGCTCTTATTCTGTGGTTGAAAGACAATATGCTTTAGAGAGGCATATACTGACCACGATTCACCCACTGTTAATTAGGTCCGTTTCCGATTCTGAGTATGATGGTGGGACTAGCAGTTTCAGGAGCAGTTTCAAAAGCAGTCCCAGATCGCAATGCAACTACTTTGGGATTGTCTAACAACTCAAATAATTCTTCATTACTGGATGACAAGAGGGTGATGGTGGCGGCATCAGTCACAGTGCTTTCTGGAATCATCCAGGTGAGCACCTTCTCATGTAACTTGCCCACCTCAATCTGTTCATCTTGACTGTTACACATCTCTCTATTTTTCCTCCCCCCTGCCACTCCTTCCCATCTTCCCTTTGGTTTGTGTCTCTCCCTCATGGCCCATAGGAAATACTGTAAGAAGGGTCACTCACCACAACCAGAGGGAGAGGAGTGGGTCAACAGTACAAAAACGAATGAATGTGGGTCTAGACAGAAGGAAGAAGGGGAATGGAGAGGCACAAACAGTGACAAGCGAAATGCTTCAACATATATCTGGGAATTGATAGAGTCAAGAAACAGCATATCTGGGAATTGATAGAGTCAAGAAACATAACTGTATACAAGAAATCATCATACTGGTGGCTTTGGAATTTTTTTCTTTAATTCTTCAGCAACTATAATCTAGTTGGAAGGGATGGGGGCTTTGAACTGTTCATGTCAATTTTGGGGAAAACTGACGAGGATTATGGTGGAGCCTAAAGTCTCACTCCCAAGCCATATGCTGACACTCTTGCTGAATAGTGAAAATGTCATGGACTTTTTGAGATGTTGCCTAAGTTTATGGATAATGATATTATTGGTTAAGACCATTTCTTAAAGAAAGAAAAAGTCAGTTTCTACAAGGACATAAGCATGTGTCTTATTGACAATTTGGTTAGTTATTTCTAATACATTTCTGAACTTAGTATAGAAATGGAACCCAACTGGGCTTTGGGCAGCCACAGCTCTGGCTGCGTTCTGGAGACGTGAGCAGAAAGACAGGTCAAGTATCCAAGGGAAGGAGAATCCATCCAATTCACTTGATTGCAAAACAATGATGCTTTAGGGGGGAATTAACCATCCTTTTCCCCCAGCTAGAATCAAGCACTTCTGATGTCCAATATGCAGTTATGTATTTCTTAAGCAAGTTGAGCAACTTTGAGGAAATAGGATAGACACTCGCTCATGCATGCTCCAGCAGCTAGAAAGTATAACTTAAAATTACATCAGCAAATTTATGAGGGCTGATGCTAGGTAAGATTCTACTAGAAAAGGCCTATGAGTCTTCCAAAGACAGCACACTTAAAAATAAATTAAGTGCAAATAAGCCTGTTACTTCTTGGGGGCAAACTAGACTTATATCCTATGTGAATACCATGTAACGTTCCACCTGGATGATGCGGTGGAAGGGAAGGAGAGAGAGGAGCCCTGGGTGGGAGGTGTCCCAGGAGGCAGGGACATTTGCTTCTTCAAGGCATGTACATACAGGTTGAGCCTTTACGTTTTGTGTAATATTATTTCAGTTGCGGATCCTTGAGTTTGCTGAGGTATACTCCTAATCTATGCTGACAAAGGCTTTTGTTCTCTTTCCAGTTGGCTTTTGGGATTCTGCGGATTGGATTTGTAGTGATATACCTGTCTGAGTCCCTCATCAGTGGCTTCACTACTGCTGCTGCTGTTCATGTTTTGGTTTCCCAACTCAAATTCATTTTTCAGTTGACAGTCCCGTCACACAATGATCCACTTTCAATTTTCAAAGTAAGTATTTCTTTCACCTAAAAAATACTGAAATACATGAAACTCACTACTGTGTTTTTAGAGAACTTTCCTTTAATGCCTTTGCCATGGGGTTTACCTACAGGTTGTAAAATTTATTCATATTAAAAAAGAAAGCAGCACTTTGGGAGGCCGAGGCGGGTGGATCACGAGGTCAGGAGATCGAGACCATCCTGGCTAACACAGTGAAACCCCGTCTCTACTAAAAATTAAAAAAAAAAAAAAAAATAGCCGGGCATGGTGGCAGGCACCTGTAGTCCCAGCTACTCCGGAGGCTGAGGCAGGAGAATGGTGTGAACCCAGGAGGCGGATCTTGCAGTGAGTCGAGATCACACTACTGCACTCCAGCCTGGGCAACACAGTGAGACTCTTGTCTCAAAAAAAAAAAAAAAAAAAGAAAAGAAAAGAAAAAGAAAGTAAAGCCAGGCATGGTGGCTCATACCTGCAATCCCAGCACTTTGGGAGCCTGAGGCAGGAGGATCACTTGACACTTGAACCCAGGAGTTCAAGACCAGCCTGGGCAACAAAGTGAAACCTCACCTTTACAAAAAATAAAATAATTAGCCGGGCATGGTGGTGCATGTCTGCAGTCCCAGCTTTTTGGAAGGCTGAGGCAGAGGATCTCTTGAGCCAGAGAGTTAGAGGCAGCAGTGAGCTGTGATTGCACCACTGCACTCCAGCCTGGGCAACAGAGCGAGACATAGTCTCAAAAAAAAAAAAAAAAGAAAGAAAGAAAAAGAAAAGAAAAGAAAAGAAAAAAGGAAAGGAAAGAAAAGAAAAAGTAGCAAGGGAACAATACTGAAAATCAACCACATCTACTATACAGCTAATGTTAACAACAAAATTAAGTAACACTTCTCTTAGATTTGACTCAAGTATTTTCCAAAAGGAAAAAAAAAAAAAAAGTCTATGTTTTAAAAGCTTTACCATTTTGTCCCAAGTTTTAAACTGTTTCTTAAAATCTTATTTTGAAAGAAATTTGTTAATTGAGTTATGATGTTTTCCTGTTTCTTGAAAAGCATGTCTCATTCTTTTAGAATTGAAGTTCTTGGGTCCTTTTTGCATCCTGTTTAGAAAGCAAAAGAACATTTACCACTATGTAGATAGGGCAGCAGTTCTCCCCTCCTCCAGAGGATGCAAAGTAGAACAGATAGTGTTCTTAGTTTTAAAACTTGGGACAAAATGGTAAAGCTTTTAATAACATAGATTATTTTTTTGAAAATACTTGAGTCAAATATAGGAGAAGTGTTACTTAATTTTTGTTGTTAACATTAGCTCGATGGTAGATGTGTTTGATTTTTAACGACTCCCAAAAGTTTTTGGGAGTTGAGACAGAACTTGCTCCAAATTGGAACCAACACTCTCTTCCATCCAGAGGTATTCCAAAAGTGGAGTGTTCTAGAAGCAATTTGGGATCCAGTTTTGGCCTGCTTGAGCTTTTTGGGGTACGTGGATATGGAACCCAACTAGCTTCAAGAAGTATGTGCACATGCATAGTGCACAGTTAGCCAGAAAACTATTTTCCAAAAGTGACATAGAGAGTCAGCTAAGAAATATGAGGGGGTGTAAACCCCCAAAAAGGGCCAGGAATTGAGCATACTAAGCAAAACTATCAAAGATCAGAAGTTATTCCCTGGACAGAGTAGTGATGGCTGTGAAATAAAAAATGATGACCAAAGAGACCTAATAAGGGCAGAAGACCAGTGGTAAAAATGTGAAAAGTATCCAACAAAATTTGACACTAGCCAAAGAGATTCCCAGCAAAAATGCCAGAAGCATTCTTAAACTAGTGTGCCACCTACACTATGCTAACTTACTCTTCTCATATCTCCGTCGCTACTCTCTACAATTTCACAATTAAACCGGGGCAATACAGGAAATCACTATCAGTCTCTATCAGTCTTTTTGCTTCCATGTTTATTTTTATTTGTTTGGAGATGCGTTGTATCCAAATTGTGCATTAATATAGGGCTTTGGTGGTTTTTGTTTTTATAATTGTAGGTACTAGTGTCTGTATTCTCACAAATAGAGAAGACTAATATTGCAGACCTGGTGACAGCTCTGATTGTCCTTTTGGTTGTATCCATTGTTAAAGAAATAAATCAGCGCTTCAAAGACAAACTTCCAGTGCCTATTCCAATCGAATTCATTATGGTAATTGATCATTTTCAGACTCTGTCATAGCTACTCTACTGTTTATATGTTGTAAGTCCTTCACCATTTGTAGCTCAGGAAGTTTTAGTGGGGCAGAGGCCATCTCTGCAGTTTTCGGGCATAATGTTTAGCATGGTTTTATTTTCATTCAGAATTTAATAACTTCCTCTTATGATTTTGAGTTAATTTTTTCCATGTGAGACAAGGATAGTGCAGAGAGCAAGACCCTTGACAAAATGTCGTGTTAGAGCCGTTTGAATTTAGCTGTGGTTCTCAATCCTGGTGGCATGTTAGAATTGCCTCCGAATTTCTTAAAAAGTAACAAAGCCTGGGCTGGAGTTCTTACTTAACAGGTACAGAAGTGGGTTTTGGCAATTTATTTTTCTTCAAAGCAAGACTCTTACTTGCATCTCACATTTCTAACTTGGGCCATTTGCAACTTTGCAGACCGTGATCGCAGCAGGTGTATCCTATGGCTGTGACTTTAAAAACAGGTTTAAAGTGGCTGTGGTTGGGGACATGAATCCTGGGTAAGTGTGTCTTCGATGATGGCATCACCATGCACTAAGCAGAGAGTTAGCAGTAGTGACAGGAGAGGTACAATCCGAACTGCAGGTCAGCCTGCAGGTAACCCTCATCAGAATCCTCCCTGCACCCTGCATCCCTAAGGAAGGCTCACTGCTTTCCTTTTAGGAAGGTGCTACAAAGAAAGGCAGGGTGTGCAGCTCTTTTTTTTTTTTTTTTTTTTTTTTTTTTGGCCTCCCCACAGTGAATGCAGTTCTTAATATCAGAAGGCTTCTCCTTGTGGAAGAACTCACAAACAAGACAAGCAGGGACACAGACCAGTAGAAACTCACAGGAAAGTAAAAGTTAGCAAAGTAGTGAAAGTCTAAAAATAAGCAAAGTAAGGCCAGACGCGGTGGCTCATGCCTGAAATCCCAGCAGTTTGAGAGGCCAAGGTGGGAGGATCACTTGAGCCCGGGAGTTCAAGACCAGTCTGGGCAACACAGCAAGGCCCCCATCTCTTGTTTTTTTAAAAATATATAAATAATACCATAAAGAAAAATAGGCAAAGTAAACTGCTTCTCCTCTTAAAGAAACATCGAGTGAAACCAGATTTCCTTGTCCATAAATTACTATAAACAATATGTAATGCTTTGTTTGAAGTTACTGGAGCCAAGTTCTGAAAGTTCAAAGAAGACACTGAAGGAACACAGGCACTCCACGTGAGCAGTCCAGATAGGCACACTCTGTCCTTTCTCCCGATCAGATTCAAAACAAGGGCAGAGCAACTTTTCCCACTACAAAAGGATGAGAAGTCCAGTTTGTACAAGAATTTTAAAATGTATTTCATTACATTCAGTGGATTGAGAAGGAAGATCATTTTGTGTTGTTTTTTCTAACCACAGCATCAGTTTCTTCCACCTTACCAAGGAAAAGGTGTTTTCCTGTTTTGTTTTGTTTTGTTTTGTTAAAAGACTTCCCTCCCTCTCTATGCTTAACAAATATTTGAGAATTCGAGAAATCAACATTTATATGTACTTTTTTACTTTAAAACAGCCAAATTCTTTTAAAGGCAAATATATGTACTTTTTATTTTTTTAAAGAAAAAAAATTTTTTTATTACCAGATCTTCGTGTGTTACATTTCACGAATCTCAAGCATCACTTTTAATTTTTAAAGTTTTAAAGTGGAAATTAGGCTGAAACTGAACGACTGTTTCTAGGGTTTCCTTCTATTCTGCCACTTTGAAGTGATTTCACTTTACTTAAATGTCTTGGGAGACATAAACCAAATAGAAAAAATGAATACTTGCAAAACCAAACAGGATCTTGTCAGAAGGGCTTGGAAAATAAAAGATAAACTTAAGATCACTGAGTTACACCTTAAATACCTCAACAACAGTCTTATTTAGTGAATGTATTTTCAACGTCAGTGTATCTCTCTCCACAGTGTGTAGGGTGTGGCAACGAGTAACCATTACATTCAATAGAGTAGCAGTGTAACCTAGTAGGTAAGCTCCAGTGTTCTAGAGGCAGAGTACCTGAGATTTGATTCTGACTCACTTTTTGAGCTTGAGCACATTACCAAAAACTCTGTGCCTCAATGTTCTTGGCTGTAAAAATGAGGCTAAAAATAATAGCTATCAAGTAGGATTCTTTTAAGAGTTGAGTGAGTTAATACATGTAACATGCTTAAGTGCCTGACTTACAATAAATGTTCAAATTACACTACTATTGTTAACTAGTTTAACACCTAAATTAGGTAGCAAGCACTTGAGCTTTTTATGCTCCATTTTTTTTCTGGGTGATGATTGAGTAGGTATTTTAAGTTTTTGTTGATTGCAAATAGACTATAACTGGAAGGTAGTGATTATTAATTATTGCTAACCTACTGTTCATGAGTATGTCACCTTAGAAGTTATTTTGCAAAGTCTCATACACTAAATACAAATAATTTGGCTGAAGAAAAGTGCTCATTGAAACAGTAAAGGAAACACAAGGAGTATATTCAGATTCCAGAGGGATCCTATAATAATAGCTAACAGGCACTTTGTGTTTTACAGTGTGTAAATAGTATTTGCATTTATTATTTGACCCTCCCACTAAGCTGTGAAGAAAAGAGAACAAGGACGGGCGCCATGGCTCACGTCTGTAGTCCCAGCACGTTGGGAGGTCGAGGCGGGTGAATCACTTGTGGTCAGGAGTTCGAGACCATCCTGGCCAAGATGGCAAAACCCTGTCTCTACTAAAAATACTAAAATTAGCTGGGCGTGGTGGCACGCACCTGTAGTCCCAGCTACTTGGGGGGCTGAGGCGGGGAGATCTCTTGAGCCTGGACAGTGGAGGTTGCAGTGAGCTATGCACTCCAGCCTGGGAAAGAGGAGACCCCATCTCAAAAAAAACAGAGAACAAATGTTATTATCCTCGCTCTGCAAATGAGGAAATTGTGACTCGGGAAGGGCAAGTGGCAGAGCCAGGAAATGAACCCAAGTCTTTAGACTGTAAATCTTCATCACATCATTCTGTCTATGGTGTTCAGAGACCAGAACAAAAGAATAATAAGATCCTGGTTATTAAAAAACAAAAACATTCCAAGCTAACTTTTGGATTTATAATGGCATCAGATATAATAGTACTTCTTCAAAATTATGGTAAAATAGTACTTCTTCAAAATTAGAGATAAAAATGTATTACCATAGATATTCACAAAATGTGGAACAGCAATTCAGAAAGAGTTGATTGGACCTAATTAACCCACTTCCAATAAGTCTGATGTCAGAAATATATGCTTATAGGAGTGGAACATTTTAGTAAATTGATGTTGAGTTTAAGATACATGCACCTTTTATGATACAATTAGTAAATATAATTGAACTGGTCTACGTTCATAAGGCTTAAGCACAGAAGTACGCCCTGTGAGTTGAAGGTTTCTCTGACATATATCACCTTAAAGAGAAACCTACTCTCCATTAGGGTCATGGTTGCCTCTAGCATTTCTGTGAAGTGCAGGGCAGAGTCCAAGGCCCATCTCTTTGCCAGGAGTTTTCCATGAAAGGTTATTATTATCAATGGAAAGAAGACTTTTTTGCTTTCCTTGTCTCACAATTGTGTTTGCTCAAAGGACTTCATGTATGGATAACTATTGGGAGCATTTTGAGTGATGCTTTGCAGCCCAGTGTAACAATACAAGTGGAATAGAAGACATTTTGCAGGAAGCTTATTAAGAATACACACGCACATTATAGTGTGGTTTTACTGGCAAAATCATATCTGATTTACCACTATCCTTGGATTGAATTTGCAGTCTTTTACCAAATTCAGGCAGTGTTGCTTTTCAGCATTAAGAAAGCAGATTGCAAAATTGTTAGTGGAGCTAAATTCTCGTTAATCATACTCCAAAGTGAGACACAACTCAGCCTAGATTGCATTCATTCATTGATTTGCCCAATGGTTATATCAGTTTATAAATTGATTGGTGACATTCAGACTTGCTTAATTTCAATTTTAGATTTCAGCCCCCTATTACACCTGACGTGCAGGCTTTCCAAAACACCATAGGAGATTGCTTCGGCATCGCAATGGTTGCATTTGCAGTGGCCTTTTCAGTTGCCAGCGTCTATTCCCTCAAATACGATTATCCACTTGATGGCAATCAGGTAAGTAAACAAACTACACTGGGTCTCACTGGGCAACTTTAAATAATATTTTGCACACATAATATCAATGGTGCCACTTCTGAAAAAGGTTCCTTCTTGTCTTCCTGTCAGGAGTTAATAGCCTTGGGATTGGGTAACATAGTCTGTGGAGTATTCAGAGGATTTGCTGGGAGTACTGCCCTCTCCAGATCAGCAGTTCAGGAGAGCACAGGAGGCAAAACACAGGTATGTCAAGATCTTTGCTGCAAGCACTGTCCTAGCGTTAGTAACTAGGAAATTCAAGCCAGGGGAAAAGTTGAGTTGGTGATGATAATTTTTTTATCCTCACAGATTGCTGGGCTTATTGGTGCCATCATCGTGCTGATTGTCCTTCTAGCCATTGGATTTCTCCTGGCGCCTCTACAAAAGGTAACACTGTCTTTGGATAGCATCTCTACTTTTAGTGGTAAATCAAGGACCCCGGTTCTTAAATTCTGAAAGCACAAACTAAACTAGGGGAAATGAGGTAATGACAAACTCTCAAGTACTCTTCTTAGCCAATACTCTGTATGAGCCAAAAATATTTCTTTTCCCCTGGCAACATGTTCTGAATGTTAGGAACACAGATGCCCAACCTGCCTTATCTCCTCTACACTTTGCATGTGCATAGCCCCAGATAGAATTAATGTTGAAATAGGAGGGCACCCTGGCACCACACTTTCAACATGCATGGACTGAGTAGAGGTTTTCTTAAAGGTTAAGGTAATCAGGCCCTCTATCTAATTCAGAGAATGGCCCTACCAGCCACACAACTCATTCTTAGGAACACACCCTGAAGCTTCTAGAACTTTGGTTTAACTCCAAGACCAACACTGTTGGATTGTGGGATGGGAGTGAACAGCCAGCACAGACCTCCCAGCCCTACTCTCATGCTCCTCTGCGTATAAGCTTGAGGGTTTAGTTGAATACTTTGTAAACTGCTGCAGCACTCAGATATAAAACATACCATCAGACCCTGGAAAGCAAAGGCTCTCTAGGAAACAAGATGACAGTAAATACATTGTTCCTTGTGGTTTTAATATAATTTTGAGGTGGTACATGGGGCCCTGTTGACCTCCTTCTAATCCTGGCTCTGCTACTTATTATCTGTGTGATTTTGGGCAAATTACTTAACCTTGCTGAACCTCAAGCGCCACATTTGTAAAATAGAAAGGGAAATAATACCCACTACACAGAGTGACTATAAAAATAAATAAGATCATGTATGTGAACTACTTAGCTGAGGGTTTGGCATATGATAAATACTTGATAAATGATAATCATTATTGTTAATAATATTATTATTCTACATTGTATTACACTCCTGGCTATAAAAGACATAGAGATATGATACAGCCCACAAATGTCTATTGGCTGTTACCTAGGCCTTTTTTCCTCGTTGGTTGGTAGCCGAATGGTGACTTTGGTCCCAGGTTGCTGGATTCCCAGTGTGGTCATCTCAAAAAGCTCAATGGCCAAATCCATCTTCAAGCAGGGCAGAGAACAATTTGCCAAAAATATGCATTCTCCATAGGCTATACTTCTGATTTCAAAATAAGTGGCATAAAAGGAATGAAAAAGTCACCACTAAAGAAATAGAAGAATGTTATCTCAATAAAAATAAACGCACACACACTCACCCCTACAGAGAGAACTCCACCCTCTCATGCTTCTCCCCGGGTGTAAACTTGAGTTCTACCTAGCCCACATCAATTTGGAGACACTAAAGAAATAATTACCAAATCTTGTCCAAGATTTAATCAAAGCCCCTTTTATAAAGGGTCCTGTGATATGTTCTTTTTAGGCCATTGTGGTCAGGAATGTCTTTGTTTCAAACACCTAAATAACTATTTGCTTCTTTTTATCATATGAAGGCAAAATAACCCATAATAAAAGCTCATAATAGGTATTTATTGAGTGCTCACTGCCTGTCAGCAGAGCTCTAAGCATTTTCTCTTCATTTAATCCTTTATATCAAATGCAGTATGAATACCAGATTACTGCGGAAATTATCCCCCTTTCCTTTCTATGATTTCTTAATGCTCTGTAATCTTTACTTTAAAAGTAATCTGTTGTATATGTATGTCATCGTAAATTATTTCAAATTGTTTTTCCGTAGAATACTGACTAGGTGGGAAATAATGCCCAATGAAAAAAAAAAAAAGTCTCTTCGCACAGGTGTCTCTTGACATATTTTATACTTAGAGAATTAAAAGTCCTGCAAAATGGAGAGGCCCATTGTACAGTCCTCTGACTTCTTCGCCTAGCTACCACAATGGCGACATCTTACATAGCTGTAGTACAATATCAGTACTATACATTAGTATAGTATGTTAAGTAGATTACAGACCTTATTCAATTTTCACCATTTTTTAACTGGCATTCACTTGTGTGCCAAATTTTTAAAAAGTCACTTAAGACCATATTTCTTCTAAACTGTGACCTCTATTCTCACAGTTAGTAAAATTAATTGCTTAGATATTATATTATAAGGATTACCTGTGAAAATTAGAAATAGGCAGATCAGTTCAACTGTCCTCAAGATATAAAAATAAAAACTGTGTTTGCCTTTTCTTTGTACACTGTGTTTTCATGGTATAGCAGTATACAAATTCCATACTCCATTCAGAATAAAATAAATTGGCAGGGGGAACAGGACGGTGAGGGGCATGTTCCTACAATTACGATAAAATCCAAAGAACGAAGAGAATATACTTAGCTATTCAGCATTTTTCACCTTAACTATCACAATTCCTGCAAGATAAAAGATCACATTCTGGCTGTGGAAGAATTGGAAGCCTGAAGCGTGGCTGTAGGGACTAGTACTGGCCTGGGAAATATTCATTCATTGGCTCAGCCACTCATTCACTGACTAATTTTAAAGCCCCTCCTGTATGCATTTAACATAGTAGGTGCTGGGGATATAGCAGGAACTAGATAGATATGTTTCATGCTGTCCCAGAAAGCCCGCCTCAAGTCATCTCATTCCAGGACCTCAAGCTCCCCAAGCTTTTATTTTTTTTTTTAACAAAGAGCAACCCCCATCTCCTTGACTCCAATAAACAAACACACATTAGACTGTCTCTGCTTGGGAGGAATTTATTTCAAATGTTTGTCTGTCATAGGTCTGAAGGTCTGCCTTTCTCTGTCCCAAGGTGCAGGCTACTAAACGCCATCAGATCATCTATCTCATAATCACAAGAGCAGCCTAGGCCTTGTCACTGTTGTGGGGACAAAGTCATTCATAGGAACAGGTCAGAGTCCCAGTTCTGGTGTGTCGTGCATGGCATCGCACACCGGAAAAGGGTGTAATGCTTTGATTTGCTTTGAGGCCCTTTAAAGCACACACTTATCTATAGCCTTCACCTTTGCTTCCCTATGGTTTATTTCATTAACTTAAAGTACATCTGATGTTTGTGTTTTTCACAGTCCGTCCTGGCAGCTTTAGCACTGGGAAACTTAAAGGGAATGCTGATGCAGTTTGCTGAAATAGGCAGATTGTGGCGAAAGGACAAATATGATTGTGTAAGTAGAGGCAATAGTATTTGAAAGAGAGATAAATCACAATAGCATTTTAATGCTAATGTGAAATGCATGTTTATATTGTAAACTAAGTGAAATTTTGTTTCTATATATCCGTTCAAAAAAACCTTAGTTTGTTTTATTTGCTATTTTTAAATTGCATATTCTAATGGTCATTTTCTGGGACTTTAATTTTTTTAATGGCTACTTTTAATTTAAAAGAATGGGCCCCATGAAACACTAGTCTAGAACTTCCTTAGGCCTATTCTAAAAGTTCTTGCAGTAATCCCAAGTACCACAGAAACTCTCTGAATTTAGGGTACGCATGGCCTCTGTTCTTCATTACATAATGTTTTTGTTTCCACGAATCTGTGAAGAACTTATTTTCTGAACATTGCTTTTGGAAATACTCTCATTTGGAAAGGTTCCCCCTTGCTCTCACATGCTTTGCTATTTTAACAGGGTCAAAGTCTGTAGTGTAAAAATGCCTGTTAACATACCCTTAGGTATTTAAAGATCATAACTAGTAAACTACACTTGGTTTACTTTTGTGGGGTGTTTTAACACCCTTTTGGCATGCTAAAATTCTTATAAAGATAGCAACCACTAATTAAATCAACAGACCAAGAGTAAAACATTAGTATAAGCTCTACCAGTTAATTTGCTGATTTTTTTTTTAAGAGATAGGATCTCCCTCTGTCACCCAGGCTGGAGTGCAATGGTGCCATCCTAGCTCACTATAACCTCAAACTCCTGGGCTCAGGCAATCCCTCTGCCCCAGCCTCCTGAGTAGCTATGACTACAGCTGCACACCACCATCCTCAGCTATTTTTTTTTATTTTTTGTAGAAGCAGATTCTCACTATGTTGCCCAGGCTAGTCTTGAACTCCTGGCCTCAAGTGATCCTCCCACCTCAGCCTCCCAAAGTGCTGACATTACAGGTGTGAGGCTTCACGCCCAGTCTAATTTGCTGATTTTAATGAACAGCAGCTGGTTCTATTAGGTTGGTGCAAAAGTAATTGCCGTTTTTGCAATTATAATTATCACTGTGACAGATAATTCCATTTCCTAAATGAGTTGGAGATGGGATTAGAAATAAGTACACTTTCTTTGAATCCTCTTATATTTGTGTGTGTTTTTGTGGCCCAGAACCTGAGCCAGCAGAAATGACCTCTTGGGAAAAGTGTCTTCTGTGCACTTTGCTCCCTGGCCCAAGATGACAACTTTCAATTTCCACCACCTCTGGCAAATTTTTAAATTTTTTTTATAGGGACAAGGTCTCACTGTCTCTACAAAAAAAAAATAAATAAAATAAAGTTTTTTTAAAAGACCCCGTCTCGACATTGTACTTTAATCAAAGTAAATTGTAGTGTATGTGTTGCTTTCTTTTCACAGTTAATTTGGATCATGACCTTCATCTTCACCATTGTCCTGGGACTCGGGTTAGGCCTGGCAGCTAGTGTGGCATTTCAACTGCTAACCATCGTGTTCAGGACCCAATTGTGAGTGCTCAAAGTGCTCTGCATCCTGGCAGGCTTGGACCTGCCCAAATCAGAAGAGGAAAAAAAATGTCACTGGCTAAGAGAACAGTAGTTGGTTGATAGGTGTGCATTTCTATCAGGATGGGGCAGTTTATCCTCCCTCCAGTTGCTCATCTCAAGGCCTGAAGGGCAATAGCATGGCCCAGCTTTAGAACATCAGCCCAGGGAGGAGACTTGCTATTGGTCTGCTTCTGGCTTTGACTCCAGTTCAAATAAATCATATAAATCTCTGAGTCTCAGCTATAAACCAGAAGTAATTCTATTCCAAGCAGGTTTAATGTCTTTGCCTTGTACTTGTTAAACATGGAAATGTGTTACTGAGATTGTGAGATTCTTTCCATCTAGTGGATGGATTTCCTCTTTATAGGTTGTTAGATTGCCCTCGTACCTTTAAAATATGGAGCTGGATTAGAGAACTTCTCAAAGGCCCCTCTTACCTTAAAATTCCACAAAAGCCATTTGGAATTCTTGATTTTTAATAATCATTCAGTCCAAGCATCTTTTTAATTTTTATTTATTTATTTATTTATTTATTTATTTATTTATTTATTGTTTTTTGAGACAGACTTTCTCTCTTGTCGCCCAGGCCGGAGTGCAATGGTGTAATCTCGGCTCACTGCAACCTCTGCCTCCTGGGTTCAAGCAATTCTTCTACCTCAGCCTCCCAAGTAGCTGGGACTATAGGTGCCTGCCACTGGCTAATTTTTGTATTTTTACTAGAGACAGGGTTTCACCGTGTTGGCCAGGCTGGTTGGTGAATTCCTGACTTTGGGTGATCCGCCCGACTTAGCCTGCCAAAGTGCTGGGATTACAGTCATGAGCCATGGCGACCAGCCTTGATTTTTTAAAATCTCTGCCATGTAACATCACTACCATGTGGTTGCTCAGCCTATTTTGAATTACATGGTGTGACAGAAAAAGATGCTTCCTTGGGAACTAAGGAGTTCTAGAACAGAAATTGTTATCACAAAGTCAATCCCTGACTGATGGAATACATCCATATTGAAATACTCCCGAACTCTTTCATTTATTTGTATTTCATTCCATTTTTTACTGGGAACCCATCAAACATAGAGACAAACTGAATGGTCATAAGCAAGTCATTTTACTTTTCCATGTTCTCATCCATACAACTGGGTAATCATATCCACCTTACCTCATGGAATAACTGTGATATTCACAATCAAAATGGCAAAAGCATATGGAGTGCTTTGTAAACTGTAACATGACAAATGGGAGGCACTTTTTAGGTGCTGTGAGAGGACACAAAGATAAGTAAAACAAGGTGTTCACCTTCCAGAGTCTCTGATGGCATGATGATTCCCCAACCTTTTACATTTTGAAAAGTGAGCCTGCTTTGGTATGCTGGAAAAAAATCAGTGTTAGCCTTATAGGCTTAACAAACATACATGAATGATTTACTTGGTGTTTTTCTCCCTACAGTCCAAAATGCAGCACGCTGGCTAATATTGGAAGAACCAACATCTATAAGAATAAAAAAGATTATTATGATGTAAGGGAGATTCATTTTTTTCTTTGACTTGCTAAATGATATTAACTATGGATCTAATGGGCAACACCTAACAATGCTTCTCTGCCTTACAGATGTATGAGCCAGAAGGAGTGAAAATTTTCAGATGTCCATCTCCTATCTACTTTGCAAACATTGGTTTCTTTAGGCAGAAACTTATCGATGCTGTAAGGTTTGGGGTTATTTAATTTTTTTCCTTGTAATCTTACTGAATTCTGGGAATGTCATTGTTCTGTAAGGTCATTGTTGAGGCTGGGTTGTGTCACATATGTTGAGGTGGGGTTGTGTCAGTATTTTTTGTCCCACGTCCCAGAGCAGATGAAACTACCTTATGGGGAGTTTGTTAATAGGTTGGGAAATAAGCCTCTTCAGATGACATCTAATATAGAAGAATCCTTTTCTCAAATTCTGATGTAGAATAAAAGAAATTTACCAAGTTTTGGGCTGCTAGCTTTTAGTAGGTGTCATCCTACAGATTTTCTTTGGGCATCAACTTCAGAAACAATGAAGGAGCATTTAATATTTGACCGCATCCTCAAAGAGATTCAGTATAACAGTTGTAAATGAATAGTTAATACTGAATAACTATAAATACTGAGTGTCCCTGGCAAACTGGAGAGATGACGACAAGGAAGCAGTCTTGACAGTTAAGAAAAAAAGCTCAGTCCTCCCTCTTGAAACATGCCTTTGGTCTACTCTGTACCTTGCATACAGCCTCTGCCTTAAACCTTAACTATTATTATTAGTTTGATATGCATCTGATATTTTTCTACCAAGTTTTTTGTTGTTGTTTGCAAAATGAGATTATATTGTATATTTGGTTTTCTGTACTGCCCTTTTCGATTACTCTAGTAAACTTCCATCTAACTATATTTTTTGTCAAGGATTTTTTTTTTTTGAGACAAGGTCTCGCTTTGTCACCCAGGCTGGCATGATCACAGCTCACTGCAACCTCAAACTCCTGGGTTTGAGCAATCCCCCTACCTCAGCCCCCCAAGTAGATGAGACTCCAGGCATGTGCCACTACACCCCACTAAGTGCTAAGTTTTAAATCTTTTGTAGAGATGAGGGCTTGCTTTGTTGCCCAGGCTGGCCTTGAACTCGTGGCCTCACGGAATCCTCCCACCTCAGCCTCCCAAAGTGCTAGGATTAGAGGCTTCAGCCACCACGCCTGGCCAAGGATTTTTTATTACATAATTTGATCCTCCTCTCTTACTTATCTGTAACTAAATATTACAGCAATAAGAATTCATTAGTGTTGAAAAAAACAAAGATTAGCCTCAAATATAATACTAAAATTATAAAATAAAATTGTACAATAATAAATAACATACAATTATAAATTTTAATAAGATAAAAATTACATACAAGCAGAATACTTATGTAGGTGCAACTCGTACTCAATAAATAGAAAATAAGTAAAATAAAATTCCCTAAGAGTTGTGTAGGTTCCAAACACAAACAGATTCAAATAGAGTTTATGTCCATTCATGGATAATTTATGGATGAATCCTGGACTGTGTTATACAAAAGCTTTTGACTGTTGATAACTGCATACAGGTGGAGCAGACCATGGGTCTGACCCAATGTTCTGGCTGATGTTGTTTAAACCACTTTTAAATTTTGTCACAAATATTTTTATTATCTGTCCCAATCCCTCAAATCACTCCAGTTAAAGTTGTTAGAATTATGCTATATAAATAACAGAATATTCAGTACTCTTGTAACACAGCAATGGGTTTCTCAGGTTGGCTTTAGTCCACTTCGAATTCTACGCAAGCGCAACAAAGCTTTGAGGAAAATCCGAAAACTGCAGAAGCAAGGCTTGCTACAAGTGACACCAGTAAGTTCCTTGACCACATTTCTATGCATTATAGCTAAAAGCTTAGTAAAGGATGATTCAAGGTGTTAGTTCCATTCCTTTAAATGAAATGCCAGATAAACAAGGGATTTCATGTGTCAATGACTGTTATATTTTAAAATGACATCCTTCTGAGGGTCTCCCTAAAATTTTTATTCTCCTGGGAAAAGTACCAAACACAATTGTCTACAATCTTGTTGTTGTTTGAGACAGTGTCTCGCTCTGTGGCCTAGGCTGGAGCGCAGTGGTGCGATCACAGCTCATTGCAGCCTTGACCTCCCAGACTCAAGCGACCCTCCCACCTCAGCCTCCCAAGTAGCTGAAACTACAAGCACATGTGCCACCATGCCTGGCTAACTTTTTTATTTTTGCAGAGATGGAGTCCTACCATGTTGCCCTGGCTGGTCTCAAACTCCTGGGCTCAAGTGATCCTCCCACCTCAGTTTCCTAAAGTGCTGGGATGACAGGCATGAGCCACCACACCTAGTCCAATCCCATCGTTTGGCTCAACTCAGAATCAGTGCTTCTGAAACTCACTGGCTCTCTCTGACATACACAATGTTTTTCTTGGTCACAGTTTTCATACTTGTTATCCTCTCCTGCAGAAAGGATTTATATGTACTGTTGACACCATAAAAGATTCCGACGAAGAGCTGGACAACAATCAGATAGAAGTACTGGACCAGCCAATCAATACCACAGACCTGCCTTTCCAGATTGACTGGAATGATGATCTTCCTCTCAACATTGAGGTCCCCAAAATCAGCCTCCACAGCCTCATTCTCGACTTTTCAGCAGTGTCCTTTCTTGATGTTTCTTCAATGAGGGGCCTTAAATCGGTAATTTCTTTGTTTTTAATGGAAACAACCAATCAATGACTAAAGGTAAAAAAACAAAAAAAAATTGTATTTGTGGGCTGGGCACAGTGGCTCATGCCTGTAATCCCAGCACTTTGGGAGGCCGAGGTGGGTGGATCACCTGAGGTCAGGACTTCGAGACCAGCCTGGCCAACATGGCGAAGCCCCGTCTCTACTAAAAATACAAAAATCAGCTGGGTGTGGTGGCGTGCACCTGTAATCCCAGCTACTTGGGAGGCTGAGGCAGGAGAATGGCTTGAACCTGGGAGGTGGCAATTGCAGTGAGCCGAAATTGCACCACTGCACTCCAGCAATACAGTGAGACTCTGTCTCAAAAACAGCAACAAAAAAAACTGTATTTGTGGAAGGATGCTCCTTTAGGTAACATACATTTAATTAGAAGCAAATGATAATCTTAGAGTATTCCATGGAGGGAAAGGTGGTGTTCAGTGGACTCTTGAAAGGGCATTTTCCATGAGACTGGGTACTATATTGAAGGGAATCAAATCTACAGTTCTAATGTATGCTGAATCTGCTGGTGGACAACTATGCTCACGTTCCTTTCAAATTTCAATTCTGTGGTGTTCTCAAATCTTTGTGGGCACTGTGTCTAAATTATTCTGAAATCAGAGAAGATCTGGAAGAGTGGATCCTTTTGTTTTATCCTCATCCATTATAAGCTGATGAAATTTCACTTGGCTAAAACCCAAATAGATATATGAAAGAATAAATGTCACATGTGATTTCAAAACACGACTGAAACAATCAGATTGCAGTCTGTTTTCTTTCCACAGATTAATAACATTTCTAAAATAAATTAGTTTCTAACAGAAATGCAGAAACATATAAAAAGAAAATTTAAGAAATTCTACATCTTTCTCTCTTTTTCTTGGGTTTTCACAAAAATCTGCCCAAGTGAGAGCTGACCTAAGATAAGACCTATTAGGCATGGGTGAACTGGATACAAAATTAGAAAATGGAAGAATTTTTTTTTAATGTTAACATCATGTAACTCTCAAGTCTACTTGCGTTTTCTTTTCTTTTTTGGTTTTGGTTTTTGTTTATTTTAGCTTTTGATTACTTTAGCTTTTGTTTCTGCATTTTCACTCACACACACACATTTATTTTTTGGTTCTAGCAGTATAACACAAAGGACAGGGGCTCTAATTCTTAGTTAAGTGCCTAGAAGAGGTTCTGAAAGTGTTTACTGATGATGGCAATGACATTAATGATCATCTCACCTGATCAAACAATATAAGCTACTTTTCTTACTTTACATGATCTTACTCATATCACTACTGGTATTTGTTCTTAGCCTAGAGACCAGAAAAATGTATAAAGATTCATTGGTGCTAGATACATCCATTCATTGTGGACAAAAATCATTAGCAACTCATGGTCCATAGGTTCTTTTTTAAAACTTTTATGTAGCAAGAAAGCTCTAGTTGAGATC
This sequence comes from Pan paniscus, assembly GCF_029289425.2. Taxonomy (NCBI): domain Eukaryota; kingdom Metazoa; phylum Chordata; class Mammalia; order Primates; family Hominidae; genus Pan; species Pan paniscus. The sequence goes on along the minus strand of NC_073255.2, from coordinate 144,618,515 downwards.
ATCCCAAAGAAGACACTATTTTAAAATTAAATCAGAGTTGTTCTTACGAGTTTGAGACAGAACATTTTCCCATAATACTTCCTTCAAGAATGATCATTTTTAACTTCTTACTGAGGAGAAGGGCTCCTTTATTTGGGTTTATTTCTGTCACAGAGCCTTGTTTTTAACTTTAGTATCTTCTGACACTATTATCTCTTTTCAAAATGTTAAAGCTTCTAAAAGCAATATATCACCCGTAAGGTATAATTCTGATTGTTTTCTTTATATTTCTGACAAGTGAAACTGTTCCCTAAGGAAGATATACTTTTCTTTTTAACAGATTTTGCAAGAATTTATCAGGATCAAGGTAGATGTGTATATCGTTGGAACTGATGGTAAGTGGCTTTATTTTTGTTTTATGTTCTGACAATCACTTCAGGCTCACTGCCAACTCTCAATCTAGACAGCCTCTCCAAAGAATGAGTATTTTATATAGTCATGATGAAAATCTAATATGCAGCCAACCCAATAAAAATCCCTATGGAAACAGCATCTTTGTATTTTAGATATGTTGATACGTAATTAAATACATTCTACAATTTGAATCCTGATTTCATAGGCAACAAAGGAGGAACATGTTAACTATTTTTCACTCTAAACTTCCTGAAAAGGTAGCCTTGTTTTCTGTCTCTCTTCCTCCCTTCTCTTGCACAATCCAGCCCATAACAATTTGGTTGAGCTTCACCTGCTGATGAGACCATCCTTGCCAAGGTTATCAGCGATGTCCAGATTGTTAGGATTAACGGCCTTCATCTCAGGTCCCTCTGCAGCAGCTTACTTGAGCATCTGGCACTCTCTCTAGCATTTGTCTTTGAAACTCTCTCCCTCCCTGACTCTGGCAGGACAGTTCTGATTCACCTCCTACCTCTCAAACATCTCCTCAGGGTCTGACATTGGTTCTTCTCCCACTTTCAGTCTCCCCCAAGCTTCAACCGTACACTCTATACCATAGTTCTAATTCCACAGACTCTTTCTAGTCAATTTCCTACATGTTTATGATTTCATGTGCATCTACTTGTTAATGAATCCCCAAACTATACCTCCAGCCCAGGCCTTTCTTCTAAGCTGCAGACCAATGGACTCGACTGTGGACATCCCCAGGCACCTCAGATACACATTTTTAGAACTACGTATATGATTCCCCCTCCCAAAAATACTTCTTTCCTATCACAATCACTGCATCACTGCTTACCTAGTTTTCCAGATAGAAACCCTGAAACCATCACCAATTTCTCCTCTCCTTCCCTCTAGTCAATGAGTTACCAGGTCCTATAAATATTTCCTCTTAAATCAGTCTCTTCCTCTCCATTTCCAGAACTTTAATCTAGACCCTTCTCACTTCTCAACTAGGCCTTCTAGAAGGACTTTCTAACTAATATCCTTGTCCATCCCTATAATGCTCTCCCATCCCATTTTCTGAAAGAAGGCTTCTTCAGGAATTTTTCCGACAATAACTGAAAACATCCTTGCTTCCCCAGCCAGAGCACTGGGTCTTCAGACTGTTTGTATCTACAGAGTACGCACGTATCACATAATTTTGCAGTTCAGTTTCTGTCCCTACTAGACTATATGTCTTCCAGGGCAGGTATTGTTCCTGCTTACCTTCTTCCTGTCTCTTCCCTAGATCCTAGGACATGATGGGCATTCAGTAAAGACTTATTGAATACCTACTATTTATCAGGCACAGTTCTGGGTGCTGGGAATACAGCAGTGAATCTGACAAGCCTCTGTCCTCATGAAGCTTATAGTCTCATAGGAAAGCCACATAATAAACAAACAAAAGCATATTTCAGGTAGTGATAAGTGCTAAGAAAAAAGCAGAGTTAAGAAACAGAGGCTGGGAGCGGTGGCTCATGCCTGTAATCTTAGCACTCCAGAAAGCTGAGGCAGGCAGATCACTTAAGCCCCAGAGTTTGAGACTAGCCTGGGCAACATGGTGAAACCTCGTCTCTAAAAAAAAAAAAAATGTTAGCCGGGTGTGGTGGCATGTGCCTGTAGTCCCAGCTACTCAGGAGGTTGAGATGGAAGGATCGCTTGAGCCTGGGAGGTCGAGGCTGCGGTAAGCTGTGATCGTGCCACTGCACACTAGCCTGGGTGACAGAGCAAGACCCTGTCTCAAATCAAAAAAAAAAAAAAAAAAAAAAAAGAAAGAAAAGAAAGAAAGAAAGAAAAAGAAGAAAGAAAGAAGAAAGATGAAATAAGAAAGAAAGAGAAAAAAGAGAGAAAGAAAAAGAAAGAAAAGAAAAGAGAAAGAAAGAAAGAGAAAAAAGGAAGGAAGGAAGGGAGGGAGGGAGGCAGAAAGAAAAACTGGTGATCAGGGATGTCCAGCAATATGACATTTTGAGTACAGACTAGAACGAAGTGAGGCAGTCAACCTTGACAGTACTTAGGGGGAGCTTTTTAGGGAGAGGAGACAAGTGGTACACATGTCCTTCGAAAAGTATAAAATTGGCATCCTTAATCTCTCCGTTTCTACTGGATCCTGTCCCTAAAATATACAGACATATTCTAGTTTCAAGACTTTTTTAAAAAACTTTTAAGTTCAGGGGTACACATGCAGGTTTGTTACATAGGTAAACTCGTGTCATGGGGGTTTATTGTATAGATTATTTTGTCACCCAGATATTAAGCCTAGCACCCATTAGTTATTTTTCCTGATCCTTTCCCTCCTCCCACCCTTCACCCTCCGATAGGCCCCAGTGTGGGTTGTTCCCCTCCATGTGTCCATACGTTCTCATCATTTAGCTCCCACTTATAAGTGAGAATATGAGGTATTTGGTTTTCTGTTCCTGCATTACTTTGCTAAGGATAATGGCCTCCAACTCCATGTACCTGCAAAGGATATTTTTTTTTTAATTTTTTATATGTTTTTATATAGTATTCCATGGTATATATGTACCACATTTTCTTTATCCAGTCTATCATTGATGGGCATTTGAGTCCATGTCTTTGCTATTGTGAATAGTGCAGCAATCAATGTATGCATGCATGCGTCTTTATAAAAGAATGATTTATATTCCTTTGGGTATATACCCAGTAATGGAATTGCTGTGTCAAATGGTATTTTTGTCTTCAGCCCTGTGAGGAATCGCCACACTGTGCTTATACACTGTTGGTGGGAGTGAAAATTAGTTCAACCATTGTCAAGGCTTCCTTATAATTAAAAATATCCCCTTGATCCCAGAAACCTTTAATTTACTAACAATTTTACCCTTTCCTCATCATCCCAGATATTTTGGAAAGTATCTGTTCCTGCTGTCTCTGCTGCCTGGCATTCTTTTCTGTCTTTATCAAAGATTATCACCTTCCTTCCCATTGCATGCCACCCACTCCATCCCAGATCCTGGTGGCCACAGTGCCCTCCACGCTCCCTCTCCCTCTGTCACTGAAAGCTTCCTGTAAACAGAAGAATCCATCTTCATAACTGTGTACCTTCTCTTCCTCCACTTTTCTCCAAATCCTAGGCACGTTTAGACGGTATCTGCTCAAGTTTTCCCAGATACCCACCAAGAGGAAAATTTCTCAGAATTTTCATAGTACATGATCTATATCTCTCTTATATATTCAACAAAAAATATGAAGACATACTATGTGCTGGGAATTATTTTAAAACTAAGAAAACAATAAAGGAAAAAAACTAGATTGCTCCTTTCCCTCATTATTATACCACACGTTTTCTGTCAGTACTACAGGAATATATAAATGTTCTATCTTCCTTGAGGGCAAGATTCAGGTCTAATTTATCTTTTGATCTTTCTTATTACTCAGCCAGAGTTTTGCACATGGCAGACATAAGGTAATAGTTGGTTGAGTCATCTATGTAAATGAATGCTGTTTAGTGCCTACAAAAATGGGATTTCTCAAAGATGATTAGAGAGGTAAGTGGTAAGGAAGATGCTTTCTCATAAAACCCAGCAGCTTTGGGAAAATGGGCTACAATAAAGAACCACAGCATATCACTGGTCCATAAACATATGTTCCATTTTGGCAGAATCCCAAACTTTAATAAGAAGCCACACTTGATACTCTAATCATTAAGCAGGGAGATCAATTCACTAGGCTCCTGCCTAAATGAATTTTCTTCTAGGAACTACTGTTTTTCATTTGCTCCTTTGCCTTCCTCCTTTTTACATTAGGGCATTAAATTTTTTTTATTAGAAAGGTATTTGTTAGTTCCAAAAGACATTGTACTAAAGATAGACCGGTATTATACCACTGCAACCCACACACACTTAACCAAATGTCAATGAAACGCACATTTGCAAATGGAAGGTGAAATTACTAGCCTCAAGGGGAAACCGGTAGCCAAACAATTGTTTCTTCCTAAAAGTTATGTTTTTTTCTCTTCAGATGACTTCATTGAGAAACTTAACCGGTATGAATTTTTTGATGGTGAGGTGAAAAACTCAATATTTTTCTTAACAATCCATGATGCTGTTTTGCATATTTTGATGAAGAAAGATTACAGTACTTCAAAGTTTAATCCCAGTCAGGTATCAGCTCTTTGGTGACTTTCACAATTGCATAAGCAGCCATCTGCACTCCTTAAATTTCTCTTTTTCAACATTAAAAAAAATCAGCCCCTAATCCATATTTCCATTCTCTTTTTCTCAGGAAAAAGATGGAAAAATTGATTTTACCATAAATACAAATGGAGGATTACGTAATCGGGTATATGAGGTAAGATTCTTCAACAGGTTTATCTTCACCTAGACATCACAGCAAAAAAAACCCTTCAAAGTAGTGAGGCCACTTCCTGCATGTGGCAGAAAGTCCAGCACTTGCTTGAGCCTCTGTGCCTCATCCCTAGAAAACTGAAGCAATGCTAACCAATCTCACAGGGAGTTTTCAGGGAAAGAAACTCAGACCCGTACAAAAACAGGATGAAAAAATAGTGATAATAGATCTCCATTAATGCAATACTGAGCACATCTTCTTTTGTTTTTCAAACCACTTACAACAATGCTCTTATTCTGGCCCTGTAATAATCCACGTAGCAGGGAAGGTATTGCTCTTTCCATTTACAGGTGAATTAGCAATGAAAATGATAAGCGAATACACACCTCCCAATAGCCAGATGCTTGAGAAGTCCCTAGCACAGTGCCCAGTCAAGCAATGAAACAAGTTTCTATCCTTCCTTACTAGAGTGAGTTGCCAATTCAGCATTTAACTGGAGAGTCCCATTTCATTGTAGATGTTCATTTCTAGAACATTCAGTCCTTTAAAGCAATGTTTCTAGTTTGGGAAAAGTAGAATCACAAATTAAAATGGGTTTCTGCTGTAGGCCAGGTAGATGGCAGGTGTATTACATTCATTATCTCAATCCTTATAACAATATACAAAGAAGATATCTTCATTTTCCAAATGAAAAAAAAAAAAAGGAAACAGGCTCAGAGAGCTTAACTAATCTGCTTGAGGTCACATACCAAGTGACCCCAACAGGACTGCACTAAGATCTTTCTGATGACAAGATCTGTCTTCTGTTCTAGTACACCATCTCTATCCTCTAGTGAAAGACTTAACGGATTGAGGGACCAGAGAAAGAATTTAATGATTGTCTTCAAGCATGGCAGGCAGCTGGTGGTATTTCTCTTAGTTGAAAGGTCTCAAAAAAGGAATTTCTAGTCAAAATGAAAAAGAAATGTAGAGCATAAGATAAATCTGGAACATTATTAAGAGTGGTATCAAGTAGCAAAGGTCAGATGAAAAGGCCATTCTAGAAAATTGGATAGACCTGAGGTAAGAGGCGAATGTACATAAGCACCATGATTCTGTCTCCCAGGACTAGATTCCAGAGAAACCCAATAAAACTGGCACCTTGCCTGAGTACCTTATAAGAAAAGTCTCACACCAGAAACCCTCTCCTCAGTAATTGTATTCAGAATTGTCACCAAGTATTGGAGGATAAAGGGTAGGAACAGCATTTACCTCATGTCTGACCCAAACACTAGAACCAATTGTCTAACAAATGTAGCTAGCACAGTGGTGGAACTTGGCTTCCCCGTATTAAAAAAAAGAAATATTTAACACCAGCTCTTTGGTCTCAAGGAAGGTAAATCACCAGCTGTGGATAGGCCACCAGTGGTGACTGGGGTAACAGCTGAATATACCAGGCCAACACACATAGTCCTTTGGAATAAATGTGAAGAAAGATATTGCTACAACACACTGTACCATTACTTTAAGTTAGGCCTTTGAATTACAATGTGGTATCACATAGATTTATGTTAAACAAGCAGTGATGGAACGTACTTGATCATTAAAATTCAAGACAAAAAAAAACCTGTTAACTCTGGTAAATTCTAGCTCCTAAGATGTGATTATTGTAACAGACCTTGACGAGTATTTTAAAACAAGAACTTTCTGTCTTCTTCCAGGTGCCAGTTGAAACAAAATTCTAATCAACATATAATTCAGAAGGATCTTCATCTGACTATGACATAAAAACAACTTTATACCCAGAAAGTTATTGATAAGTTCATACATTGTATGAAGAGTATTTTTGACAGAATATGTTTCAAACTTTGGAACAAGATGGTTCTAGCATGGCATATTTTTCACATATCTAGTATGAAATTATATAAGTATTCTAAATTTTATATCTTGTAGCTTTATCAAAGGGTGAAAATTATTTTGTTCATACATATTTTTGTAGCACTGACAGATTTCCATCCTAGTCACTACCTTCATGCATAGGCTTAGCAGTATAGTGGTGCCACTGTTTTGAATCTCATAATTTATACAGGTCATATTAATATATTTCCATTAAAAAAATCAGTTGTACAGTGGATGTGTCTTGTTTTGTTAAATTTGTTAGCTTTCTGAAACATGCTTGCTGTGGGTCCTGTTATATAGTGGTCTGGCTGGAAACCTGCTACATGAGAATCTTCTAACAGAACCCCTGTAATCAGGCTTCTTTGCTCAGATTTTATGATTACCAGTTTTTTAAAGCATCCAACCTCCTATCCAGATTTTAAACACAATCCTTCTAATGTAATATCTGTACCTATATAGATTTAGTATGAAAACTATACAAGCTAAAAAATGAGAAAGCAAGGAAGGTGAAAAGAAAAGATGGGTAGCCAATTCTTCCGGGTCTCAGTGGGAAGAAGAAAAACAGATGGCAGGAAGTAGTATGACTCTCTTCTTTTTTCACTGCTGGTTATTATTTGTAACTCACAGGGCAGAATAACAGCTCTAGAGCTCAATTTATCTGGAGGAGATTCAGCACACCTGCTTCTCTTTTTCCACTGGCATGGCTCTTGGTGCAAATTTGTATTTATGTAATAGTTAGAAATTAAACATCAGCACCAACAGAAAAATATTCAACGCCCTTCATTAAACATCAAACAACTTTGTCAATGGGAAAAGCTGCCCCAACTGTTTTAGATCTTACCTCTCAACATTGTTGTCAAAGTACCTTTCCACTCTCTGGTAGTGTCTTTGAGAGGGTTTGTCTATTGGACTTAAAACTACATACACAAAGGTAAGATAAAGGTTATTTACACAGCCAATCTTAAAAGTAGAATATCAGCACTCTTTAATCTTCCCTTTTTGTAGAGACACGATCTATGTTGCCCATGCTGTCTCAAACTCCTGACCTCAAGCAATCCTCCTGCCTCAGACTCCCAAAGTGCTGGGATTACAGGTGTGAGCCATTGTGCCCGGCCACAGCACTCTTTATAATAGTGTTTAACTTTTTGAGTCATGGACTCCTTATAGAGTCTCATACACCCTATGGACTTTGGGGGAAAAAATACATATACACACACACACACACACAATTTACATATAAAATGCCTCACAAATCTTGGGTTAAGAACTTCTCCTCTAAAGAGAGTAGGAAGTCGAAATTGAAAACAGGAGCCTATTTACTCAATCATTTGGCTTGAAGTTGAGGCAAATGCCTTATATATAGGATTGTCGCTGAGGTCTCCATCTTCCCAAGCAAAGGTGCCCTCTGCACTCTTCTTGCCAACCAAACCAAACCAAACCAAACAAAAACAAAAAACTCAAGAAACAAGCACAAGCACTCCAATTCTTGTGCCCACATCACAGTACATTCAACCTTAACACCTTAGAGGTTTACTTATCCTTATCCTTAAATGTTTTTTTTCTTGTAGGCCACTAAGGTTGGGTATGCTTCTAGTAATGGGAATACATGGGGCTGAGCCTCTACTTGCCTGCCTCAGAGCACATATTGGAAATTTCCTAGTACCAAAATCTGATCCCTAATTTAGGAAGAAGTCAAGAGACCATGTTGGAAGATAAAAATAAACTTATATAAACCAGAACAAGATTGGAGGGGAGAGGATGCAACTGGGAGACAGAACAACTTGTGAAGAGACAAATACATTACAGAAATTCATAAAGTGTGAAAGTAATACATGTTGAGCAGTTTATCTTTAAAATTATTTTATAAGTTATTTAAGCACTTGATACATATTTTTGTCTAAACACAGGAACTTACCACTTAGAAATGTAAATGAAATTTTTTAAATGGCTGACCCTACACTGCATGAACAAGAATATAAAAGAGGGATATTTAATTCATGTTTCTAGCATCTTCCTCTGGATTTCAACATGTCAAGGCTGATCTGCTGATCTTCCCCTAATCTGCTCTACCAGCATTTTTTCTACCGCAGTTAATGACAACTCCATTTTTCTTAAGCTGATCAAGCCAAAAAATCCACCAGGAAATCCTACTGACTCTCTTTTTAAAATATAGTCATTTAACTGTCAAAAGAGCCCCAATAATGTCAGTACTATGATTTCCCCTATTTTTTAAAAAAGCAAAGTAAATGAAGACTCAAAGAGCAAGTAACTAGTCTAAATTAGATAGTCACAGGTGGTAAAGCCAGAAATCTGTCTGGACAGTCTAACTCTATACAACCCAGGCTTTTAAATATTAGAAAGCATCACTTCCCAAAAGAAATTAAAACCTAAATAAAAACTGATTACAAGATAGGACTAAACTCAGGAATAATTATAAGTGCATTCCACAGATTTGTTCCAAACTCACTAATTTAGCATTGTACAATTATATCCAGAAAAGCTGCTAGGAAATAGTAATGTTCAGAATTAAATACATTTTCTCTCATGGTTTTGTATGTATTTTGGTAATGTATTTTTAAACATTAAGATTTATGTCCTGGCCACAATACTTTGAATATAAGGAAAATTTTTGAAGAAAATTTAAAGACGACTATCAAGAACAATTCCTAAGTTAGAATGTAAGCTCCTAAAGGGCAGAGACCATCTATTTTGTTCATTATCATACACCCACATCTAACATATATAATAGGTATTTAACTTTATAAATCAATAATTCATATATATGTATCTTTATGTATGTCCTTCCACAAGTCACCCACTTCCCACTTCTTGATACCTGTAATGTTACCACCATCATCTCTTGTGTAAATTATTAAAACACCCTACTAACTGGTCCCTCTGCTTCCATCTTAGCCTCCTTTGTCTTATCACACAGTCAGAATAATCCTTTTACCAAAAAAAAAAAAAGTTTTAACATTTTTAAGTGAATAGATTTTTTTTAAAGAAGTCCTACCCAATTTGGAGAACTAAACCCATGACTTATTATTGTTCGTTTCAATTCTGTGCTTCTACAGTGCCAAAAAATACAAAATTTTTAAAGATGTGGATGTGGGAAAATTAAGCACTAAAGTGTTAAGAATTCTGCCTTAAAACTTTTTCCCTCAATGATGGAAAACTGAAGGGACATGAATCAAAACAAGATGTTTAAAAATCCAAATTAGGTTTTATTAGCATCACTGCCAAGTATTTTACCTGGCTTATCTCCACTTCTCGTTAAGCCTAGTATATCTGATACTGCTTTGATTACACATATACTGTATTAAGCAAACTGATTGGTTTCTAGGCCATAATTTAGCAAATTACAAACCAGTGAAGAGTAGTAAGTCCACTTCAATCAGAATATAGTATGTTTATATTAGCATGAAGAGTAAGTCCACTTCAGTCAGAATATAGTATGTTTATATATGCTTAACATCAACATACTAATTTGACGGCTAATCTAATGAAGAAATATCTTTGAGTACTCATGCACTTTTTTCATGTACTCATAATACGGGGCATTTTCAAAAAATGAAAGACGTAACTGTAGAGTTTTCCCAAAAAGATTACAAAAGATACTCTTCCAATATATTAGTCAGAACAAAGCCTTCGGCAGTTCCGTATACTTCATACAGCCTCTTACTGACTTTAAAAGATATGTTCAAATATCTCTTCCATTTACATTTCAGTGGTATCTAATTAGTATCTACATGATAATTTTGAGCAAGTAGTTTTTACAAGGCAAAATGAATACAGTTTCTTACAGTCTTTGCAACAGATATTTCCCCAAATACTGTATTATACTCTGAATAAACATGCCAATGAAGAAATATGACATTCAACTTGATGGTTTTAATCTTTTAGAAGTGAACTTACTTTTACTGTAGAAAGTTGTATCAATATAAACATGGAAAATTCTGCATTCTCCCAGATGTGCCAAAACATAAAAATTCATCTAGGCAAAATAGTATTTATGCTTCCATTTTATTGTTTTTAAGAATTAAACTGCCACCTCAGTAGTCTTAAGAGCAATATAATGAAACATACATACATTTAATTTAGACTTATGTCCATCATAGCTTCAAAGGCTTCCCTGAAATAAGGCTGGGATTCACATCTTTTTCCGTAAGGAAAGAAACACTAACAGTAATTTTGTTATCCTTCTACCCACCCACCCTCATTCAAACAATTGATGAATTCAAGTCTAACACGATTTAAAACTTTTGTCTGCTACAACATTCATCTGATATGCCTCCCTGCATAACATAGATTTCTTAAACCTAATTGAAAATAAATCATTTTTTTAAAACTCTACAAGGGTTCTCTTAATTCAAAATTTTATCATGATACTGATTTTCTCGTCCAATACATAGGCTAAGTGGTTTCTTACCACATTCAACTCTAGTGACTTTTAATAAAAGCAGGATAGCTCTTCATAAATAGTTGAGAAGCTCTAAAGTGATTTTGGCTATTTTCTTATTACATGGAACAAAGAATGGTTTGGATTTTTAACAGTAATATTTTAATAGCTCCTAAACAGGGGGATGAAAAGGAATCAAGTTTGCACCAGTCCAAGTACCTACAGTAATATGATAGAAGCACTCACCACCATTTCACACTATCACTCCCATGCTTTTAATAACAAGCATTTCTCACTAGAAATATTGCATTAACACTGGACTTTCAAACTGCTAAATGTAGAAAATCACTTGCCTGACTTAAAACAAAGAAGTTTATTAGTTATTTTTGGCCAGTCAAGGTTGAAACGGCCATTTTGTTATTTCTAACTTCTGCTCTAGGGTTCGGAAATGATTTTGCATCTGATCATTCAAGATGAGAATTTGTTTCACCTGTACCTGACAGAATAAAATGGTAAATTAGCAATCAGATCACCCTTTGTCAAAAGAAGTATGTTCTAAATGTATACACTACAAACTATCTAATAAATGATATCTGCATACTACATATTTCATGTTTTATTATGCACCATTTTAGTGGGGAGGAAAAACTTCACAGGGATTTATTCAAAGGATATAAATAATATCCTAAGAATGTTGATTTATACATACGAGTTCTGTATAAACTGTTAAGTGGTCATCTTAGCTAAACTATAACAAGCCCCTATAATGTAAAAGCTGACTCGAAAGGCACCATGTAAAGCACTGAAATCCACAATTTAGCTGTTATTTCCTCTTCTCCAATACAAAATTATCTGGTAGTCTTCACTGTTGACTCCATGCTAAAATGTTCCAAATTCAGACTGCTTTACAGACAAAAGGAATAGGAAATAAAAGTTTCTAAATTTCAAGTTAGAGGAAAAATCCTATCACACAGCAATGAAACCTGAGCAAATGCAAATTTGTGATTACAAGAATATGTCCTTCATTAATATATTATGCAAATTCCTCCATGGCATTCAAACTGTAGTTGAAAATCCTATAAACAAGAACCCACTTAAACACAGCATCAAACTCTACCATGAAATGAAGAATTACATAAAGCCTATTCAGCCCTATTCAGTTTAAGACAATGAACAAAACGGAACACATTTCATCTAAAGAACACCATTTAAACCCATTTAAACAGTTCTATAAAATAATGTTACTTAAGATCAGTATGTGTGGTGCATATGTGATTCCGACCATTCAGTAAAAAAGCATTAATGAGTAACAGCATTCCCCCACCAGCTTGAAGCCTGTAGAGTTGATTATTTTGGCCATCTCTTTCCAAATAATTAGTAATGTCTTTTAACATTACGAACAAATATATCTTAGTACTAGAATTCCAATGTATTTTGGTGCTCCTGAGGCTGCCTAAAAATGAAAAGGCATCCAAGTGAAGTGCATTGTATACTTACTATACCTCGAAACCTCAACATTTCAGTGCCTAAAATGTGAAATAATTCTCTATCATTTAACAGTCTGCCTTACAGCAAATTCTAGTAGATTTTTACTTTTAGGATTTTATTATAACTTTGGGAAATTAGTGGTAAAACATATGGTTTAAAAAACAGTATGTGGCTGCACTTAAATTCACATAAAAATAGCATTTTTACAACCATATTGAAATTTAATCCTTTTACACAGGTTAACAAAATGTATCACAAGAAAAACTAAACGTTGGGTTTAACAAAACAAAACTTTTGAAGTAAAACAATGAAAAATTTTTTCCAATTTTTTACAAATGGTCACCTCTGGGTCAATTTACTAAACTAGGGGAACAAAGAGATGTTAAAATATAGCTGTGCTCAACTGAGCCACTTATCTGTACTACAGTATGGTACTTGAAATCAATCTTAAGGTCAAGATTTAAAACCATTTTAAGAAACAAGACCCTATGTGTTTTATACTACCTCGGTAAGAGGTACTCTTCCTTCCCAAAACAGTCAAAGCTTAATTAAAAGACTGACTATACATAAGTTTTTTTCCCCCTCATATCTTCCGTTCAAAATACTATTATCATTGGTAATACGGTCTATATCTCGTCTGATCTGGATGATGTGGTCCAGGAAGTGGGGTTTGAGAAGGCGGACCCTGCAATCGTGGAGGAGGTGGTGGCCCTCTTGGTGCAGGCCATATACCAGGACTCATTCCCCCTGGTTGTGTAAATGGAGGGCTCAGAGTTCCTTGATCTTCAGTGAACTGGGGTAATGAGTTAGGATTATAATGGTGAGGAGGGGGTGCAGTTACAGGTGGACCACCATGTTGAGGTGGGGGAGGTCCTGGAGGAGGATGATTCATATAAGGTGGCATCTGGGCAATAATATGTCCAGGGGGAGGGGTTATTGGTGGTGGAGCAGAGGTCATTGGTGGAGGTGGAGCTTGGCTATATACCAAGTGAGGAGTACCTGCAGCCTGGGGAGGATGTGGCATTGGATGGCTTATTGGTGGTGGAGGAGGTGGGGGTGGTGCATAATGTTGCTGTGGAGGCATAATATGATGAGGGTGCGATACCACTGGTTGACCCTGATATTCAGGATGATGGTGAGCAGGTGCTGGGGCAGGAGGTGGTGGTTCTCTAGCACCTGAATTTGAGTCATCCTGAATAGGGACGGTTATTAAATTGCTGTGTTTTCTTGTTGAAATACGAAAGGTTTCCTGACTGACCGATCGAGGTGGAGGTGGAGCCATGGACAATTCTGCTGGAGGAGCACGAATATCCTCGTGTGGCTGATTATAGTGCTCATGTGGCACATGTTGCAAAGGAGGTGGTGGCATCATGATGTGCTGCTTTGGCGGAATATGGCTCATATGGTGCTTGTCTGGTGGCATTATAAAACGCTCAGGGATTTCAGTTGGTGGTGGGGCAATAGGAGGATGAACATTTTCAAGTGAAGCACGGGTAACAGGTTTTCCAGCTCTCATATGGCGATGGTTGATATGAGCCTGTAAGTCTCTCTGAGACAAATATGTTCTCTTGCACCCTTGAACAATGCTACACATGAAGAGAGAACCTCGTGTACACTGCTCAATTCGCTGCACAGGATCACTACAGCTAAATTAGAAGGGAAAAAAATGTGATTTACTAAAAGAGAATACAAAAAATTATGTAATTTTCAAAAATATGCCTGTTTTTAAAATTTGACTGTTACATAAAACATAGCAAAAGTCCACAATTAGAAGTTACAGTTATTCTATGCAAACCTTTAATCTTCCCTACTTTGTTGTCTGTTAGCCATTAAGATAGGCATTTCTGTCAACTTCACAACTCCTAATATCAAACGGTATGTTTCAAGAAGAGACCTCATTCTTTCCAAGGCCTAGAATTTATCCAGTTTTCTCAAACAATTGTACCTTCTGCATCCATTTGCCAAAAAACCCAGCAAGAAAAAAACCAACGGGTAGATTACTTACAATCATGGAATTCAAACTTGTATGGTATTATTGAGTGATAACTGTTTGTTGAGCAAATAATACTAAGTGGAAAACAGTAGAAGACACTGCAAGGACTACAACAAGTAACATCAGCCTCATCATTAGGGTTCTTAACATTAAACAAACTATTTCAATCCAAGCCTTGACTACTAAAAGTCCTTTAAAGAAGGGTTTTTTCTGAACTGTCAGACAAATTTACACTTTGCTAACTTTCTAATTTGTGAGCACTAAATTTAACTTAACATTTTCTTAAAAACTCAGGGTCAAAATTATAACTTTTTTCATTTACCATATTTAATCCATAATTGCCATTACAGCTTTCTTGACACAGTGGGGAAAGAGGACTGAAATAGGAATCTGAAGATCTTGGGATCTGGTATTGGCTCAGTAATTTGAAGTCACTGAACCATTTTTGAGTTTGTTTCTTCATTTATACAATGAGGTTAAAGTATCTACCTACTTCACAATGTTTTTATATCTATTTCATATTACCTAAAAGAATATTAATATCAAATGAAACAATGAAAGTGACAGTATTTAATCCCCAATTAAGCACTATATATAAATATATGTGTGTATACATATATAAGCAATTATCATTGAATATGTGTGTCAGGTCATTTGACACTATACTAAATGGCTCTATACTCTTGATTTTGAGTTGTGTCTATCTTTCCATCCTTACTATAAGGCTGGCACTCCTTACTGATGTTATTATGCTTCCCTTTAGTGGCCATCTGGCACACTTTTTGCTTCTAGTTCACTGTAAACTCCGAACTATCTCCACCTTAACAAGATGTGAAGCACTTTCTCTTGGGTGGTGCTTAAGAACAGTAATATATACTGTTTAACTCTGACTGCCATTTCTTCACTTCCTGATCTGGGTCTGTTAATCCAGATAGGCTTCTGTCCTAAAATTGCTACTAAGGACCACATAAGTGAGGTGTGACATTTAGTACTTTGTTACATTTAAGTCCATTAGTAAGGTTAGTACATTAGAATATTCAGTACATTAGTTACATTTAGTACCTTGGGAAGTAATTTCTTTAAACAATAAGTACCTTTTAATTTCCTTTTAATACTTATACAAAAGAGGAAACCTTTAAAAGTCCTCTAAATAATGTTTTATCACATCTGAAATCCTTTATCCCGATGAAGCAATTAAATTTACTATGTAACTTAAAATGAATGTATACCATGCCGAAAAATTAGGCCTGAGAGAAAACACCCAAAAAACAAGTGATATGTATTTCTAATGTCTTAATTCTTCTGAATTATAATTCAATAAACAAAATATTTTTTAAATTCATAGAACAAATGTTATAATCTGTTACTTTAAAATGCTAATAAAAACATGCCAAGAGAATTAGTTGTCACTGAGCTGTTAATAAATCACCCCTCTCTCTCCTGGTGACGTCAAATTTTCCTACACCATAAAAGGGAATCATTGCTGACAAGTGTCCACAGCTTTGTTATCAATCAATACCACAAATCTTGGTGTAGCTTTAAGCACAGGTTATAAGTGATCTAAGAAGCCTATGGCTACTCCAAGCAAGTATCTTTCATTCTTTCTTAAGCCTTCCTTATCAAGGATTCTGAACTGATATAAAAATTCTTATTCTGTTTTCTTCAAGACCATCCCAAAATGGACCTAGCTTTTTATAACTTGTTTGAGACTATGTAATGATGGTGTTCTAAGATATACTCCAAATACAATAATCAGATTTGAAAGTAACAAGAGCTTATATATACAGTGCTTACTATATGCCAGCTACTATATATATGTATCTGTGTACATATGTTATATATATATAAAACCTCATTTAATCCTAAAAATACCTCAAGGAGGTAGGTACTATTATCAGTCTCATTTTATCAATAAAGAATAGCCTATGACAGTAAAAACAGCTAATAAATAGCAGAACAAGGATTCGAACCCAGGAATTCTAATTCTGGAGTCTTTGCTCTCAATATATCTTAATACTTCTTTAATGTCCCATTTAAAAAAGTAACTTTTTTGTTTATAATAATACTTCTATAATGGCAAAGAGATTTCATTTTGACCAATTTGAGTTGACTGATAGTGGCTACCTTGCCCTATATTAAAGAGAAACCTAACGCAAGCTGGGCTCACAGAAAAAGATTAGCCATGTCTGTATGTTTCATTTCCTGCCTGATTTACATCACTCCCTAACCTTTAATCCAACTTATAAATCATTGCACTAAAACTTTATTATTTAAAAAAGGTAATGATAATCTTATCTTACCCTGGACACATCTTATCTCCCTTTTTTTCATGTAAAATAGCACAGTCATAGCAAAAAACATGCTTGCATGGAATCTGTAAACAAAGACGTATTACAGTTAAGCATATTAGAACTTATAATATTTTTAAAATACATATATATATAGTAACCTATACATAAGGCTTAGAAGACACTTGAGAATACCTGTTAAAATGAACATTTATTAAGTACTAATTATAATAACCTTTTTCAATCACAAAGCCTTTTGAGAACATGACAAAAACTATGGCTCTTTTCCCAATAAATGTACACACATGCATTTGCTTATACTTTCTGGAGGTGTAAACCCTATAAATTTCACCCATGGTCCCCACACGTTTTTTTCCTTTTTTTTAAGAAACAGATCTTGCTCTGTTGCCCAGGCTGGAGTCCAGTGGTGTGATCACAGCTCACTGTAACCTCAAACTCCTGGCTGATGTTCCCACCTCAGCCTCCAGAATAGCGAGGAACACAGGTGTGTGCCACCACACCAGGCTAATTATTTTATTTTATTGTACAGACAGGGTCTCACTAAATTGTCCAGGCTGGTCCCAAACTCCTGGCCTCTGGCAATCCTCCCACCTCAGCCTCCCAAAGCCCTGGGATTATAGGTGTGAGCCACCACACCCAGCCCCCTGCAGGTCAAAAACTCCTGAAGAATACTTTTAATTATGTGGGTTTTTTTTTTTAAATCTTGTTTCTCCTGAAACTATTCCAATGCAGTAAAATAACAAGTATGTCCTATATTTAACGTAAGCAGCATCTTCCTCTGGTAGTTTTAAGTTAATTAACTAATAAAAATCTAAAAATCAATCAGAAGGATACATTAAATGTTAGAACCACATTTTTAAATTCACAGCCTGTTACTATTTCTTTACTATGATGTTCAGCAAAGCAACAGTGCATAATCCACGCCATCTACCATCACAGGTATGTTATTGAATTCAATTTTTTTTTCTAAAGGCAAATGCAAAACTATCTTTTCTGGAGGGAAGAAATGTGAAAATTACTATAAAATTACAGTTAGGATTGTAAAATTTTTTAAATGATTATAATTCAATTTTCAGAAATAATAATTACTATTAAGCCTCTCTGAGTCTCAGGAAAAAAAGAGAAATTATAAATATTATTAATGTAGTTTTATGTAAAAAATTGTGGCCTTCAAAAATAAGCAGTTTTGTTCTATTTATTAAGAAACAAAAATTTCCTTAATAAACTAGAATAACTGTAAATTCACTGGTATCAAACACTCCAAAGAAATTAGTTTTCAGAAATTATTCTAATTTTCAGTTTTATTTAATATTTTATAAGAATTCAACAATTTGTCAAGATAATCATATTAAATTCATAGTATTCCAATACTTCCCTTAGTTATTTCATACTTATTTAAAATTTCGCAAACTTAGTCATTAAACAATGATAAACCTATCTAAATTTCAGAACCCCACCTCTATGCAAATGCTTACTTACAAAAACAATATTTAATTATACTTACCATTCTCCCATAGATTTTAATAGGCAATCCACACTTGTCACAGAAATGAACTGGTGTATCATCCTTTTCACCTAAGATGTTTATCTGTTGAAATGATATAATTAAAATTACCTTCTTATACAATTCTAAAGATTGTATCTACACAATGAATCGGTCAATATTTTATAAAAGTTATTAAAACAATTAGAAATAGAAGCCTCTTGGTATAATCTCCATTTATTCCCCACCATTAGCTGTGATACCATTAGTTTTTCTTCTTAGTGTTAACAGTTATTGATTTTACTGAAAATTACTTCAAATTATTCTTGAAAATAGAGTATTAACAAATGATTTGTATGTGCTGAAAATCATAGTTATAATAAGTTCATAACATTCTTAATGTATTGTGCATTACTCCAATAAAACATTTTAAGTATTTAATACTTAAAATATTTTATTGTTATAATACAATTTTTCACTTTTAATTATACCTGAAAGTCCCAAAAAAGGTGTCCAGGAAATCTTCGCTGATTTGCAAACAGCTCACCCCCTTTACAGTCATACCGTTCTTCTTCATTATAATCAAATCCTTCTGAGAAAAAAAAAGTATTGCCCATTAACTTTCCAAATCTCAAATTTCATTTTGGAAGCACATATACATGGCAAAATAGACCTTTTCACTAAAAAGCTCATCTGATGCCTTTCAAAGCTTTTCTAAGAATAAGACAATCAAGATTACTTTAAAACAACAGTTAGAAGTGATCTTGGTGATCTAGTCCAACTCTTTTACTTCATTATTGAGAATATTACTGTATGGAGACTCATAATAACTCAACATATAGAAGATAAGTGGCAAAGCCAGGAACAGACCTCAGATCTCTTGACTCCCATTCAAATGCTCTTATCAATTCATGAAACTATTTCTAATGTAAAACTTTACTGATTACTGATGATCATGCTTGTTGCACAAATTTTTAAGATATTGATCACCATTTATTCTAGTCTAGCTACAAAAATGGTATGCTAAGAGACTGATTTTATTGCCAATAGCATAATGAAAACATAAAGCATTCTATGGATTTTATTAGCAAACAACTTATCCTCTTCTTTAGCCCTAAAATGAGTGATTTAGACACTTTAACATATTCATATTTCATCCTGTCAATTAAAACCACTCCCTGATTAATTACCCAAACAACAGGAGCCATATCGTATTCTCATGTATCCTTTCCTACAATGCATTTATCAATATCAATAAACTTAAGATATATGAAGATGAAAGGGGCTCAATTTCTCTGGCCTAATTAAAAAGTTGATGGCAATCTTCTCATCTCCTACAAAAGAACAGAAAACCAATCAACAGTCTGATGGGAATTCTAGGTAGAATCCAATTACCTAAAGTAAAGCTGAGCAGACAAATATATCCCTCCAAGGAGCCAGGCTTCTCACGACTCTTTTGGCCCTAGAACTGGTAAACAGAGTAGCCAAGCACACAAGTTTTAACTTTACCCACATGACTAAATTACAGCACCTATACACAGACACAGACACAGACACACACACACAGAGAGACACATTCACATTAACACACAAACAATGATGCAAGAAGTTTTTGAAGCTGATAGACACTTCAGTGTACTGCTATTTAATTACTGCCAATACGAATGTATAATCCAAAGTCAGGATGCTCTTATAAGTTACACCTGAGTGTTCCTAGGCTCCTATATCACCCATTTACACCTTAGAAAAGCTGGTGTGATCTAAAATTCAAAATAAGGGAACTCAATTTTTCTTTTCTTTTTTTTGAGACAGAGTCTCACTCTGTCCCCCAGGTTGGAGTGCAGTGGTGCAATCTCCGCTCACTGCAAGCTCCACCTCCCAGGTTCACGCCATTCTCCTGCCTCGGCCTCCCGAGTAGCCGGGACTACAGGCGCCCGCTACCACACCCAGCTAATTTTTTGTATTTTTAGTAGAGACGAGGTTTCACTGTGTTAGCCAGGATGGTCTCAATCTCCTGACCTCATGACCCGCCCGTCTCAGCCTCCCAAAGTGCTGGGAAAACAGGCGTGAGCCACCACACCTGGCAGAAACTCAATTTTTCAAACCAGAAAATTATTGAGATAACAGCCAAGGAAATTAGGAGCACATTATCATTTTTCAGAGTAGTTCCACCTGTACTCCCATCATTAAACTATATATATTTTGATGGATGCCTAGGAAAACAACAATCAAAAACAAACTTATTTTACTCCAAAATCCGAGAGGGAAAGGAGAGAAAAGGATTTTGGCTTTTCTGCATTGTTTGAACTATTAAAGAATGTATTTGTACACTAACGTGTTGTTTTAAAAAACTATTTTTTTAAACAAAGCCAAAGCAGGAGTGACCCTAAATTAGAGGTAGTGCAACAGCAGCCCTAGGTTATTACTAACACGATTTCTAACATTTTGACTTGAAATATACTTGTTTAGATGGCAGAGGAACCCTACGATAAAAGAAACCATAATGTATGTTGTAACTAAAGCAGTTTGATTCTACAAAATAAATACAGACAAATTGCTGGAATAGAACAGAAAGTCTAGAAATACAAAAAAATACTTTTAATACAGGGGTCCCCCAACTCCCAGGCCTTGGACCAGTACCCTTGGCCTGTTAGGAATGCGGCCACACAGCAGGAGGTGAGGGAAGGGCTAGGGAGCATTACCACTTGACCTCTGCCTCCGCCTCCCGTCAGATCAGCAGCCTCATTAGATTCTCATAGGAACGCAAAACCTATTGTGAACCGTGCAAGAGAGGGATCTAGGTTGGTGCTCCTTACGAGAATCTAACTAATGCAACAGTTGCATCCCGAAACCACTCCCCGCACCCTGCCATCACTCTCCATCTGTGGAAAAACTGTCTTCCACGAAAACAGTCCTGGTGCCAAAAAGATTAGGGACTGCTGCTTTAACATATATAAGATAACAGTAAAATCCCTATTCAGCAAGGAAAAGAGTTGGGACAATGTTTCGAGGGAAAAAAAAAAAAGCCAGATCCCACCTTTTTTCCCCTTAATAACCATAAATGTTCTAAAGCAGTATCAGTGAACTTTTTCTGTGAAATGCTAAATAGTGAATATTTACGCTTTGTGGACCATATGGTCTCAATCACAATTACTCAACTCTACCATTATAGTGTGAAAGCCCCCATAGATAATACTTAAATGAATGAGCATAGCTGTGTTCCAATAAAATTGTTTATAAAAACAGGGCTACATTTGGCCCACAGACATAGTTTGCTAACCTGTAATCAAGGGTAAGATGGAAAAACTCTTTTATACTGGTGAAATAGGGGAAGGCCTTTCAAATAATGTCACAAAACCCAGCAGTCATAAAAGCAAAGACTGGATATCTGACTATATAGAATCTTCAAGATTCTCTGCAATAACTGTAATCCCAGCACTTTGGGAGGCCGACGCGGGCGGATCATGAGGTCAGGAGATCGAGACCATCCTGGCTAACACAGTGAAACCCCGTCTCCACTAAAAATACAAAAATTAGCTGGGCGTGGTGGTGGGCACCTGTAGTCCCAGCTACTCCGGAGGCTGAGGCAGGAGAATGGCATGAACCTGGGAGGCAGAGCTTGCAGTGAGCCGAGATCCCGCCACTGCACTCCAGCCTGGGTGACAGCGCAAGACTCTGTCTCAAAAAAGATTCTCTGCAATAAATATTTTGTATACAAAATTCAAAAGACAAATGAATATATACAATATAGGCCAGGCACAGTGGCTCACGCCTGTAATCCCAGCACCTTGGGAGGCTAAGGCAAGAGGACTGTTGAGTCCAGGAGTTCAAAACCAGCCTGGGCAACATAGCAAGACCCCATGACTACAAAAATTAAATATAAAAAATTAGCCAGGCAGGTGGGGTGCACCTGTAGTCCCAGCTCCTCACAGGAGACTGAGGTGGAAAGATCACTTGAGCCTGGACTATCGAGCCATGATCCCACCACTGCATTCCAGCCCAGGCAACAGAGTAAGACTCAGTCTCAAAAAAACAAAAACAAACAAACAAACAAAAATATATATATACACACACGCACATACATAACATATAACAAAAACCCTATTAATTTACAAAGAACTCAGAAGAAAGGATCTAAACAAGAATGATCAATACTATGAAAAAATATACACTCTTTCATAATTAAAATAAATTTACATCAAAACAAAAATTTTAAAAGGTTTCTAGTACTCAGTATTGGTGTATGGGAGTAAAAACTAACATACCTTTTTATTATTTTTTTTTTAATTCCAAAGACTTTAAAACTACAAATTTGGATATTTTAAAACTTGACAGATACTGTGGATTTTAGAGTTTGACAAGTACTGTCAAATTGCTCTTAAAAAAAAAAAAAGGCCAAATCTGTGCAAAGTACAAATTCTACAAAGTATACATACTAAACTGTATGTCCAAGAATATTTGGTGCAACGTTTTTTGTAACAGAAAAAACTGGAAAAACTGTTAAATAAATTATGGTATATCTATAAATACCCAAACCTATTTTTTTAATGAGGTACATCTGTATGTACTGATAAGAAAAAAATCTCAAATGCATATTACATGAAAAAATGGCAACTACACATAAAAAATTAATACTTTTGTATAAAAAAGTCAACAGGGATTATCTTTGGATAGAAGGATTTTACTTTTAATGTTATGCTTTCTGCAATACTGTTGAGATTATTGAACAATGGGCAGTATTGCTTTCAACAACAAAAGGAACCAAATCAAAAAATATTTATAAAGGAAAATAAAAATACAATGTGCTACAATGAGAAGTCAAACAAGGTTGAAGAATGAATAGAATATGTAAGACAAAAAGAGGTAGCTATAAGATCACACAGACTGTCCGAGGCAATCAGATAAAACAGAAAGAGTGTTGGACCTATTAGTTAAACAAATTACCTTCATCACCAGGTGGAGCCTTTGCAGGCATCCTGTTTATAGTTCTTTGAGTTCGCGGTGCAGGTTTCGCTTTGTTTGCTTGTTTGGAGATGAGCTTTATAGGAATTCGTCTGCGAACATCAAGACCACCCAAGGATCCAGAACTATTAGTGCCTTGTAACTCATTGTCTGTGTTAGGAAAAAAAAGTTGTAATTTCTTTTAGTTTTTCTTTTTAAAGATTATTCTGCCACAGGTATTAAAACAACATACCTAACATTATCAAGGTTAAAGATCTGGGTTCTGATTTTCAATATTACATTAAGTTTAACTGCTAATTTTATTTATTTTGGATCAACACTTAAGGCAATGCTTTTTAACCCCTTTTGAGATACGGAATCCTTTAAGAAATTGATAAAAGTTATAGGACCTCTCCCTAGAAAAGTGAATAAAATTTTTCACATAATTCCAGAGAAGTTTACAGAAACATGAAACCATTAATGAACCCAAGAACCATTGTCTTGAACTACAAGAGAATTTTTTAAAAGAAAAAGAGTAAGAAGGAGAAAAAGAACGAAAACCATCCCTGTCTCCATGTCTGATCATCAAGCATGCAAAGCAGAAAATAAATTTAGTAAACTGAACTTACTAATACTGATGAAGGCAAAATTAAATAATGCATTTGAAAATGAAGTTAAGAAATGTGATTATTCCTTAAGCGCAAAATAATTATTCTAAAAATCATTCAGAAATATAGTAAAAATCATTATACCATTTAGTAGTAAAAACATGCAATAATGTATTTGTGCTATAACATGTGACTGAGTTCTTAGTCGGCACTGTAATGGAAAATTATAATTTAAGAGGATGCAAAGTTCCTATACTACAACTAGGTCTAAACAAGTGTCACTTTCTAGTCCCTGGAGTCTTTGCTTGTTATTGTCTATAGAATAAATTAAGTCTTGTCCCATGAGTAACAGGAGTATTATTTCATAGAACTGACTCCATCTAAAGCTTAAGAGTTACCTTTTTTCAAGTAGATGAAAATATATAATACAGAAAATATTTAACTTGACCTACTAAAGACAAGAAGGAAAATGCTTAAAATAGGAAATACAAATAACGTATTTTTTAATTTGTAGTGTTTTAAACATGACAAGTTATTGAACAAGGTTGTATAACTGCCCCTGCAGGAAATATTACAGTCAAGACTGATAGCCAAACCAACCACATTAAATTCAGCAAAGCCAAATTTGGAAGTAGTAAGCTAGTACCAATGGCCTCCAAGGCTACTAGGATTACAGACACACACTAAGTTCACATTCATTTGCACTTTTTCTGAACAAAATATCCAACAAAATTAAAAATGGGTCCATAACGATTATTTTAATCTACTTACTACTCTTATAACAGCTAATCCTAAAACAAAGAGGGGTGGAATTACATGGTTAGCTAGAATCTTGAGTTAGGGTTAACCCAACTTGATCAGCTTTCAACACTTCATTAAATAGACTCACAAGCTGATTAATGTATTTGATCTGTTTTCATTGTAGTTGCTTATGTATGTAAAAGTACTTACAAGCAATGCATTGGCCAAAAGAAATATGAATGACTTTTTTCCTTGCTCAAAAAGTATTCCTGACATTCCAATGAACTAAAAAGCAAGTCGTTGTAGACATATAATCAGTTCAATGCTGTCCCTCAAATATTAAATATTCAAATATCAAAATGGTTTAATCGTTTTACCTTTGTGAATAATGAAAATACCAACACTTCATTACAAGTCCTTTTCACACCATCCTGAACACTTGAGGTCTCTACTGTTGCTTGCATAGTCTACCACTTTCAAGAGCTGGCTGGCCCTTCCCACTCTGCTTCACAGATTCAAGTTCATGAGGTACAGCATTTAATAATGATAACATTCTGGGTTTCTTTGGGACTTTTTTGCTTTTTGTTGTTTTTAAATTAAGAATCAGAGCATAAAGCACTATTTCCTTTTGAATACAGTAACAAATTATAAAGTCCTTAACAACAAAAATTTCTTAGATATTACATAGAAAGTGACTAAGGACTACTGGCCACTTCAGATAAATTCACTTTAAAAAGGCACAACACTTCCATATCATATAGTTTAAAAAAGATTGGGGATTTTTTATCTTGAATAAAAGGAACCAACAAATATTTTACAAAATCTGGGATCTTTTACAAAATCTGGGATACAGTTACAGAAGTGCTAATTCTTAGAATGACCAAAGAATAAATCCAGTGTTAATGGGGAGCCCCTTGGAGTAATTTTTCTGGCAAGATTCTATTAGAACACCTTCATTTTCACATTTGAATGTTTCGGTATGATCATAAAATGGGTCATTTTTGCATAATGTTCAAGGGTTTCATCTGTTTCCCCAAGGACCTCTTAATCCTTTAATATTACAATTATTCTTTTGAGATGCCTATCCTGTCATGATTCTTCAATTATCTAGCTAAGTGGCATTTCCTCATTTGTCAAAGCCTTTGTGATTTAAACAATTATCAAATTCATGTTTACGAATTTCATGAAAACCAGAATCTTCTACAAGGTTTATAATTTTATTTCACAATCAGTGCACAGTATTTGATACTGTCTTCTGATACTAAACATCAAAGAGATTGATTGATTTAAAAAAAATAAAATAGGTAAGAAGCTAGTGTTAAGCAGAAGGGACATCTGAGAGGGAACTAATTTTTTAAGTGGTCAGCTCATTCGTGAGTATTTTCATGTTAAGATGAGTTTTACTTCCTTAGGCAATCTCTAAACTTCAAGAATTAAGATAATAAACACTCTTTACACTCACCCCTATTATGATTTCCTAACATAATAGCCTCTAAACTATGGCAGGAACTTGACTCATAATTCCAGTAGTGGGCTCAAATAAGAATTACTTTCCTAAAGTTGAATGTTTGCTATTCTAACATCAAAATCCCAGTTTCAACTCTATAAATTCCCAAACACTGGAATTCTTTAGAGCCTCGTTCTAGGCCGGCTTCTCCTCTGAACACACCCTTCTTAAGTGGTCTCATCTGTCCTCATGCTTTAAAATACCAGCTATAAATAAAAGTACTAACTTCCAAATACGTATTTTCAGTGCAGATCTTTCCTCTCATCTCCACTTGGCATCTCTCCTGTGTCTCAGTAGTTATCTCACACTAGCAGTCCAAGACCAAACACTTGTTCCCAAATTCCCGTCTCACCTCTACAAAAAAAGATTGTTTTCTGCCCCAAGTTTTCCTCAACTCAATAATGGACCCTACCTAGTTGCTCAAACCAAAAGCCTAGGCATTTCTCCTTTCTTTCACATTCCTTCAAACACCACCAGAGTATTTACTGAAGCTGCCCATTCTCCTTCATTTTCACCAAACCAACCTTCCCTTCCCGTCTACTGCAATCAGCTATTTTCCATCATTCTTACCTCCCTCTCTTACACCATTCTTCATAGAACAGCCTATTATATTTTTTAAGAGACTGTGTTCCTCCTCCACTTCTGTTCAATGGCTTCATATTCACTTAAATTAAAATTCAAACGTTTACCACGGCTTTCAATGACCTGAATGATGTGCCTGCTGCCCTCCTTTCCAATCTCACTTCAGGACTCCTATCCTCTGGCTATTAGGAGGCTGCAGCTGACTTCACTGTATCTTCCTACCTCAGTGCCTTCGCACTTGCTGGAAATGCTCTTCCTCTTGCTTTTTTCCCAGGGCTGGGTTCTTCTCATCCATCAGATCTTAGCTTCCACAAAGACCATTCCTAACAACCCTCTCTGAAATTTCGTCCTATCAATCTCTCCACAGCACTCGTTTATTTTCTTCAAAATAATCCGCAAACATTAAAAAAATAATAAATTTTTAAAAAAAGAACGTATTGTCTGTGTTCCTCCATAAAACAGAAGTTCTATCACGGACCTGGTCCGTCTCGTTTACCATTCCATCTTCCATCTCCCGACCTATAGATATCTGCATGTATCTTGCATAAATAAACATACACACCTACATAAATAAACATACACACCTAATTATATAACCAAGTAGACATCTGATGAGTGAGGACAACTCAATACTCAAGAAAAAGCCTTTTTTTCTCTATTTGTGATACGGTCGCTATAAATGTATGGGGCACATAACTCCAAGAAGCACTCATTCAATATCCAAGAACCACAAAGAAGCAAAAGCCAGAAAATACATAACAAAGGGTGGAGCCACTCTTACTTGGAGAAAAGTATGAGAATGCCTTGATTTTAAACTCTTCTTTGTAAATACCCTCAAATGATGAGTAAGGACCTCAGCTGAAGCGCGGGGCATGCTTTTGGTTTAGGTAGAAAAACTGCTCCGAGTTTGATTCCAAAAACTCTATCAGACTCCCTTCTTTCACCCCTCTAGTCCATAAAGGATCGGAGAGACGACAGGAGGTGACCACTGCAGCACCCGCCCAAAGCTGACTGAGACAGCAGGAAGTCTCCAACCCATTCTCGCCCGTCCACTCCCAGCGTAAAGAGGATTCCGCGACTCGGAGACCGCAATCTACCCGCCAGTCTCCATAACGTAGGCCAGAGCAGCTGGGCTAAATAAAACAGAGCCGGGGCTCTCCCTTCCCAAAGGCCTACATCGCCCACTGGTCCGGGCTCGGAGCTCAGCAGAACCAGAGTAGGAGCGGTTGTTGCCGGCACGGAGGAGGTAGGTACCACACCAGACGGTAGGCCAGGAAACCGCAGGCCCCTGCCGGGCACAGGAAGGCATCTGTGAGATTTCTTCTCACTGCCACACCCTAGTGTTGTGGGGCGAGCGTAATCCCTTTTGCCTGCTGGGCGACCAGCCCCAGGCCGGCCAAGGGGGCATGGAACTGGGACCCCCACTGCCTCCGCCTCCTTACCAGTGTGATCCATGATTCGGCTCGCAGAGCACAGTGGGAGCGGAAGTCAACCGCGCCGGAGTCGCAGCGAGCGCTTGCGCACTGCCTTCCGGAGGCCGGGAGGCGGAAGTCCAAGCAGGTTGTCCCAATTTTGGCCTGCAAAGACTTCCTTCTCTCGCCTCTACTACCCAACTCCTGTGAGGGACTCAGGCATAGTTCGGGCGGAGGCAGAAAGAGCGAGCGCGCGAAGAACTTCGGTATCGAGGTTGCTAAGGCTTCTCCTCATGTGCTTCAAGAGAAAGTAGACTTTAACTGTGGAAAGGACACCAGGGGGACCGGGGAAGGGGAGAGCAGTGGTAAAAATGAGCCAGAAGCATATAAGGCGACTGCCCGCCCCCGCGGAGAGCTGCCTTCTGGGACTTGTAGTGCGCGGGGCCCCCGTAGCCGGCTGGCTGCGCAGGCTCGGCCGTTGCGCTGGCCCCACCCCGGCGGGCGGAGTAACGGTTTGGAATCCCCCGGGGTCAGCGAGCGCTTGTTTCCTCCGCCTGGTGTAGCAAAAGTGTAAACACGGGCGCTCCGGAAGGCGCCCTCCAGTGGGAGGTTGCTCAGGGGATGGCGGAGCTGTGAAACTCGCAGCTAGAAGGAAAGTCTCAACGCTTATTGTCTAAATTTTGCTTTGTCGTGACGAGCTACCTAGACCCACGCAGAGCTAACTTGGTATATGCCCCGGTTCCCATCTCTTAAGTCTCTTTACAGTTGAAACACGTTTATAATGCTTGACTGCCACTCACTTTCTAGGGAGAGCGCTTGTGACGCTACGAACCTCTCGAACACCTGACGACTGGGCGCCAGGGCCGGATGGAGGGTGGAGAGCCAGTGCGGCGCAGCTGCCTCCTCTTAACGGGGACACCTTGCAGGAATGTGCGGAGTGGAGCTAACGGGAGCGGATAGAAACCGAGGGAGGGGAAGAGAGCGCGAAGGCTTGGCCGGAAGGAGAGGTTAAAAAGGAAAGGCCTAAAATGAGGAAGAGAGTTACCACAACAAGCAGTACCTAGTTCCAGTTCTTGGTCCCAGGAGTTTGTGGTTGTTGCTGCTTTCATCTTCCTCAGCGAACACAAAAGGAAAGTGCCAAGGGGCGATTCCTAGGACCTTCAGTGCAGTCTCCACCTTGCGGACTTGGCTCATTTGTGTCCACTCCTTTCTCCAGCCTTTTACACTTGATGCTCTTGGATGAATAGAAAGGAGCACAATTAATGGAAAACACAAGCTTGGGAGTCAAGGGATTTGGGTTCTATTCTTGTCCTCCGTTGGTGACGACATCATTACCTTGGGTTATTCAAGCTTTCAGTGCCAGAGTTCCTATATCAATAAAAGATTATTACATTGACCTCTTAGAGAAATGTTTTCATGGTACTGAATTGCAAATAAAGTATGTGTAGCAATGTGTTGTATCTTTGTAGTTGTACGGTATTATCTGTGAATCATGCTGTGATGATCAGTGCGATTTAAGTGCACCATGTTATTTGGTGATTATTTTCCTGAGATCTTGTAAAAGATTTTTCCGCTCTATATATGCAGCTTTATAAACAAGTTTTTAGGTACATTCACAACTAAGGACATTTGTGAATCAAAATTACCCCTGCTTTTTTTAAATGTAAAGTCCTGTATTGCTAGGTGGTTTTCAAGATGCTTTCAGTTTCTGGGATTATTGTTTTGGGCATTGGGGCTTGCCTAACCTTTTTCCCATACCTCCCTATTTTTCTAAATACAGTGTTGATATAGTCAGGCATTTTTCACCAATTTGGGTTTTTTTTAAAAAAAAGTTTTCACTTAGAAAGTACTTCTTTTTCATATTAAAAAAAATTTTTTTTAGAGATGGGGCAGCCCAAACTGGAGTACAATGGCACAATCATAGCTCACTGCATCCTTGGACTCCCGGGCTCAAGGGGTCCTTATGCCTCAGCCTCCGGAGTAGCTGGCACTACAGATGCTCATCACCACCACTGGCTTTGATTTTTTTGTTCTATCATACTTAGCCTATCAGCTAACGGTTAACCTTCAGATTCATGGAAATCCAGGTTCAGAATAGTATTATTAATGTCTGCTGATGCTAATATTTAAATAATTAGATTAAAAAGAGCTTTCAAATTGTATTTTATATAATTTAACCTGTAAGTTAGAAGTTTTGTTGGCATTTTATGGTGCATCAAGAAAATTTACTGAGAGAAGAGGTACTTATTTTAGATCTGATAAAATGTTAAACATTTGTTTGATTTGATTTGACATCTCTTACTTTCAGGCATTGCTTTAGCATCTGTGGTCTGTATTTACCCCCTTAATTGTGGTTGCCTTGAATTACCAATGCAGTAGCAGTGTGATAAATTAATTTCTTTACCTATGTTTTATTACTGCCCTCTAGTATCTCTTTTCAGGGACCAGCGTGCTGTAACCAGTCACAATTTCTTTATCAAGAGTTGCCATTAATATTTATTTATAGAGCATAAGGTTTATATTGCTTATGTATAAGTTATATATAGTTTAGGTGCTGACCTAAGGTTTATAAAAGTGAAAACTTATTGTAATGGGCAGTCTGAAGCACTGAGGAGCACCTTTTTATCTTACTGGCAAGACCATCTACTACCTATGAATTATAAGGTAGTGGTCTCCAAGATGTTTTGATAGCCTCCCATTTACATAGTTACTGTTTATGCTATGAGAAAAGTAAGAGGGGTATCAGAGAGCTTGTTTTCCCCAATAGCCTATTACGGACTCCTCAGTACCAAGTAAGGACAAAAACCTTCATCTCCTAACACACTTTCAACTGTATCCCACTGAGTGCCTGCCTAGGACTGCATAAGGCAAAAGCTGTATAAATAATGGCCCCTACTTCAAGGATCCTACAGGATATCATTTTTAGAAATATGTGAAGATCTATATAATTTAGTTCTAAGTGTTGAGAGGAAATTCAGTGCTACCTACATTTAGATAAAGTAGTGGGACTGAGAGTAGTTAGGTTGGCTTTATGGAGGGATTTAAGCTGAGCCTTATGTGAATGGATAAAATTTGGAGAGGAGGAGAGCAATAAAAGGCATATCACACAGAGAAAAGCAAGGGCACAGATGTGAGAATTGTATGGTTTCTATAGAGGACAGTGAAGAGCTTTATTTGTACTCTTGATCCATGTTTGGGAGTTCTGAAAAAATAAGTTATTATGGAGCACCTTGAAAAAGTAAGATTTCAGAGTAACAGTAAAGAAATAGAGCAGTTAACAAAACCCAGCATAATATATTCATAGAAACAATATAATCCAGCAAAATATATTCAAAAACAATGAGCAGATCTTAACTTGGGGTGGGGAGATGAATCAGTTGATGAACAATCAGTCAGAATTAAAGTGTAATACTATTACACCTAGACCAAGAACAATTGACCAGGAAGCCAGAGATACCTATGATAGCCAAAATGCCATGAAGTATGAATGAATTGTTAGTAAAAAAAAAAAAAACGGATCCAGGTAGTGTCCAGTATATGTTAATACGTTTGATAAGCAGAAATGGAAAAGGCAGTAAAATATCCTGGTTAGATATATGCCTTATCAAGCTATGGCAGCCAGCTTTTCAAACACCGTCAAAAACTGGGCAAGAGGCAGATTCAGAGAATAAGAGGGAAATAGACTGTAAAAACAGAATGTTGCTGATTGAAAGCATTGTCCCGTTCCTGTCTCGAAGGAGATTACATTCTCGTTGAGGCCTGGCAATATATGTACTCATTTGAAAAGGAACCTTTTGATCTAGAGAGGTCCTGCAGCCTTCCTTCTTTCTGAGAAGGACAATTTTGTAGTGGATATCCTTTGAGCTGGATAGACCTGTCCCTCCCTACAGCTTCTTTGCTAATATAATTGCCTCCAGTTCACTCCTAAAAGAATGCTTAAGGTATTAAACTGCTCTGTAGTAAACAATTAGTCTGTATATTGTTTCCTAAACTTAAGAAGGCTTTTGTTCAAGGGCCCCTGACCCTAACCTCAGCTGCCACTCCATGCCAGTTGAAAAAGGCTTTCAGCCTTCCTTGGTGCTATGGTTTGAATGAAGGTATTCCTCCAAAATTCATATGTTGGAACTTAAACCCCAAGGTGGTGATATTAAGAGGTAGGGCCTTTTGGGAAGTGATTTAGCTGTGAGGGCTTTGCTGTCATGAATGGTATTGCCGTTAGAGTCTTCAGAGAGCTGCCTGTGAGCCATGTGAGGACAGAGCGTTCATCCCTTCCAGTATATAAGCAACAGGGTGCTCATCTCGGAAGCAGAGAGCCCTCACAAGACACTAAATCTGCTGACACCTTGATCATGGACTTCCCAGCCTCCAGAACTGTAAGAAATAAATGTTTATTGTTTATAAATTACGCAGTCTCAGGTATTTTGTTACAGCAGTACAAACAGACTAAAACACCTGGTCCACTTAGTTTGTAAGTAGATCCTGTTACTGTTAAATAAATGTTTCTGTCAGAAATACATTCTACATCATAGTCCAGTACATAAACTCACAACATCTAAGCATATATGTAAGTGTCATGAAACTATACTTACCCTTTCTATATGCAGTTCTCTCTGCTATTTTTATTCTGTCCCTTTAAAAAAAAATGTTGGTTATAATACACTAAAATAATGTCAAAGTGCACTAATTGGTTATAATTCAAGTTTGAAAACCACTGCTTTATAGCTCCCATGATGTTTTGAAGAGCTTTTTGTATTGGTCAGGGTTCTCTAGAGGGACAGAACTAATAGGATAGATAGATCCTATTATTATTAAATTATTAAATATCCTATTATTATTAAAGGGGACTTTAATTATTAACTCACACAATCACAAGGTCTCACAATAGGCCATCTGTAAGCTGAGGAGGAAGGAGAGCCAGTCCAAGCCCCAAAACTGAAGAACTTGGAATCCGATGTTTGAGGGTAGGAAGCATCCAGCACGGGAGAAAGATGTAGGCTGGGAGGCTAGGCCAGTCTTGTCTTTTCACATTTTTCTGCCTGCTTTATATATTCTAACCACCCTGGCAGCTGATCAGATGGTGCCCACCCAGATTAAGTGTGGGTCTGCCTTTCCCAGCCCACTGACTCAAATGTTAATCTCCTTTGGCAACACCCTCACAGACACACCCAGGATCAATATTTTGCATCCTTCAATCAAGTTGACCCTCAGCACTAACCATCATAAGTCTACTACTTGTCAGCTTGAACCCATACACATCTCCTGAGATCACACATCATCTTCAAATAAAGACAATAATAAGGTCATAATTACATCTAACATAATAAAACCATCCTTTGTACAAACGGAAACGCACCAATCCCCTACCCAAATACTATTACATAAAGTTAACAATATTTAAATGCTGATGTGAAGTCAATAAATCTTATGTCACATGGTAACAGAAAAAGGAAATAAAATGGAGATATTTTCTTAGTACAAGTGTATACATGCACAAACATGTTTTTAACAAAAGAAGGAAGAAATACTCAAGACAATTACAGTCCTTGTGTCTGCAGCTGGTCATGTGGTCGTAGCTGGTATTGATGACTACCCTCTTCTACTGTCCGTTCTGTATTCCATTTGGCTTCAGCAGGCACCTCAGCAGGTCATGGTTTTTTCCTGGTGGAGTGACCCAAACCTTCATTCCTGAAGTGTCTAGGCCATTTGTAGTCCCGCCTGGATTGTGCTGTTGTAGTTTCCTGTTAATCTTAATCACAGGGCATGGTAATACTAAGAGACACCCTAATGGATCTCCTGTATTCCATGTGTACTCTTCCCTGCCTCTGTTGTGGAGTAGTAGACTGATTTTGTCTTGATAGTCCAGGTCATTCACCCCAGCCAACACTGTAACTCCCTTCTTAGCCTGTTGACTTAAAGGTAATAAGAGCCCAAAGTGTCCAGGTAGCAATCTTAACTTCCAGTTTAATGGAATCATTGTGTCTCCTGGTGGCAGTGTTCCTCCCTCTGGAACTAAGACCTCTAAGCCAGCAGAACGTAATGTTGCAGGAACAGGAAGCAAAAATTTTACTAGTGGATCGCTAGGGGTGATGGTGAGTGGTGCCACTTCCATTTCCACCCTTTGATTCCTGGACCTGTGAATCCTGGCTATGGGAGAAACAGTACCATATATTGGACGCTGCTTCAGAGCATCCATGGCTTTCTGGAGGACTTTGCCCCAGCCCTGCAAAGTACTGTCACCTAGTTGGCATTGTGACTTCAAAAGGCCATTCCACCATTCTATTGATAGAACGGTGCTTCAGGGTAATTGGGGAACATGGTAAGAAGAGTGAATTCCATGAGCATGAGCCCACTGCCACACTTCTTTAGCTGTAAAGGGAGTCTCTTGGTCAGAGGCAATGCTGTGTGGAATAACGTGACAGTGGATAAGGCATGCCATGAGTCCATGGATGGTCATCTTGGCAGAAGCATTGCATGCAGGATAGGCAAACCCATATCCAGAGTAAGTGTCTGTTCCAGTGAGGACAAACCTCTGCTCTTTCTATGATTTAAGAGGTCCAATATAATCAAACTGCCACCAGGTAACTGGCTGATCACCCCGAGGAATGGTGCCATATCGAGGGCTCAGTGTTGGTCTCTGCTGCTGGCAAATTGGGCACTCAGCAGTGGCCGTAGCTAGGTTAGCCTTGGTGAGTGGAAGTCTATGTTGCTGAGTCCATGCATAACCTCCATCCCTGCCACCATGGCCACTTTGTTCATGGGCCCATTGGGCGATGGCAGGGGTGGCTGGGGAAAGAGGCTGAGGGGTGTCTACAGAACAAGTGGGTCATCTTATCCGCTTGATTATTAAAATTCTCCTATGCTGAGGTTACCCACTGGTGAGCACTCACATGGGTTACAAATATCTTCACTGTTTTTTACCCCTCAGAGAGGTCCATCCACATACCTCTTCCCCAGATTTCTTTGTCACCAATTTTCCAATCACGCTTCTTTCAAGTCCCTGACCATCCAGCCAAACCATTGGCTACAGCCCATGAATCGGTATATTGTTGGGAACAAGCCCCCCAAAATCTGGCCATAAACTGGCCCCAAAACTGGCCATAAACAAAATCTCTGCAGCACTGTGACATGTTCATGATGGCCATAACGCCCATGCTGGAAGGTTGTGGGTTTACCAGAATGAGGGCAAAGAACACCTGGCCCACCTAGGGCAGAAAACCGCTTAAAGGTGTTCTTAAACCACAAACAATAGCATGAGTGATCTGTGCCTTAAGGGCATGTTCCTGCTGCAGATAACTAGCCAAACCCACCCCTTTATTTTGGCTCATCCCCTCGTTTCCCATAAGGGATACTTTTAATTAATCAAATATCTATAGAAACAATCCTAATGACTGGCTTGCTGTTAATAAATACATGGGTAAATCTCTGCTCGAGGCTCTCAGCTCTGACGGCTGTGAGACCCCTGATTTCCCACTTTACACCTCTATATTTCTGTGTGTGTGTCTTTAATTCCTCTAGCGCCACTGGGTTGGGGTCTCCCTGACCAAGCTGGTCTCGGCAGTATATAATCACACATCTGGCCATTTCTCCTTCCATGCAAAGTGCACAACCGGGTGCACTGCTCAAAGTTCTGCCCTCCAGGAAGATTTCCCTTCACCACTGTCCTTCGGGGATGTCTTAGAAAGGGGCTGTAGTGCTGCAGCTGTCCACTTTTGGTTGGTTCCTGCATACCATGCAGAACCATCTGTGAACCAGGCCCTAGTCTTCTCTTCCTCTGTCAACTGATCATAGGGAATTCCCCATGAGGCCATCGGTGCAAGCTGGAGGAGAGAAGGCAGGGTGGCAGGATTGGAGACCATGGGCATTTGAGGCACTTTCTCATGTAACTTGCTTGTGCCTTTAGGACCTGCTCAAGCCTAATCACGTATATACCACTTCCACTTGATGATGGAATGCTGCTGTGCAGGACCCACTTTATAGCTAGATGGGTCAGAAAGCACCCAGTTCATGATAGGCAGTTCAGGTTGCATGATGACCTGATGACCGTTAGTCAAACATTCAGTTTCCACCAAAGCCTAGTAACAGGCCAAGATCTGTCTCTCAAAAGGAGAGTAGTTATCTGCAGAAGATGGCAGGGCCTTGCTCAAAAATCCTAGAGGCCTCTGCTGTTATTCACCTATGAGGGCCTGCCAAGGGCCCCAAACTGCATCCCTATCAGCTACTGACACCTCAAGCACCCATTGGATCTGCTGGGTCATATGGCTCAAGTGGCAGAGCAGCTTGCACAGCAACCTGGACCTGTTGCAGAGCCTTCTCCTGTTCTGGACCCTACTGAAAACTGGCAGCCTTTTGGGTCACTCAATAAATGGGCTGGAGTAACACACCCAAATGAGAAATGTGTTGCCCCCAAAATCCAAATAGGCCCACTAGGCATTGTGCCTCTTTCTTGGTTGTAGGAGGGGCCAAATGCAGCAACTTATCCTTCACCTTAGAAGGAATATCTTGATAGGCCCCACACCACTGGACCCCTAGAAATTTTACTGAGGTAGAAGATTTCTGAATTTTAGTCGAATTTATTTCTGGTCCTCTGGCATGCAAATATCTCACCAGTAAGTCCAGTGTGTTTGCTACTTCTCACTCACTGGATTCAATCAGCATAATGTCATTAATGTAATGGACCAGCGTGATATCTAGTGGAAGCGAAAAGTGATCAAGGTCTCTCTGAATAAGATTAGGACACAAAACTGGAGAGTTGATATATCCCTGAGGTAGGACAGTAAAGGTATATTGCTGGCCTTGCCAGCTGAAGGCAAATTGCTTCTGGTGAGCCTTATGGACAGGCATAGAGAAAAAGGCATTTACCAAGTCAATGGCTGCATACCAGGTACAAGGAGATGTGTTAATTTGCTCAAGCAATGAAACCTGGTACAGCAGCTCCAATTGGAGTTACCACTGGGTTAAGCTTATGGTAATCCACTGCCATTCTCCAAGATCCATCTTTCTTCTGCACAGGCCAAATGGGAGAGTTGAACAGGGATATGGTGGGAATTACCACCCCTGCATCTTTCAAGTCCTTGATGGTGGCACTAATCTCAGCAATCCCTCCAGGGATGCGATATTGTTTTTTATTTACTATTTTTCTAGATAGAGGCAGCTCTAATGGCTTCCATTTAGCCTTTCCCACCATAATAGCCCTCACCCTGCCAGTCAGGGAGCCAATATGGGGGTTCTGCCAGCTGCTAAGTATGTCTATGCCAATTATGCATTCTGGCACTGGGGAAATAATCATAAGATGAATTTGGGGACCCACTGGACCCACTGTAAGTTGGACCTGAGCTAAAACTCCATTAATTACCTGACCTCCATAATCCCCTACTTTAACTAGAGGACAACAATGACGTTTTCGGTCCCCTGGAATCAACGTCAGCTCAGAGCCAGTGTCCAGTAGTCCCTGAAGTGTCTGATCATTTCCCTTTCCCCAAGATACAGTTACCTTGGTAAAAGGCCAGAAGTCTCCTTGGGGAAGGATGGGAGAAAGATACTGTCAGTAATGTAGTGGGGTCTTTCATCAAGGGGACCCAGCCTCCCCTTCATTCAAGGGGTTCTGGGTCTGTAAACTGGCTCATGTCTGGAAATTGATTGAGGGGGCATGATTCTCTGTTTTTATAATTTAAATTAGTATTTTATCCATTTGACTTAGAAGTTTTCTGCTTATATAAATTAAGTAGGAATGCAGTAGGCTTCCTATCAATTTCACTTCTAGGAACACTGTGATTAATTAGCCAATGCCAGAGCTCTACATGAATCAGACTATTCTGATTGCCACTTTGCCTCTGCTTTCCATTACAGTAGCTACGCCCACCTTGCCTTTTACAGTTGAGTGCTGCTACTTTGCCCCTGCCACCTTGGGATCCAGTTATTCCCATTGTATTTAAATTTTGTAGTTGAGTGACTATGGTTCCCACTGTTAGCTCTGACATACAGAAAACAGCAATTACAGGGCTCTTCAAAGATGCAGGTGCTGCCCTCCCAAATGTGTTTTGCAAGGCATTGGTCAAGGATATATCTTCTGGACCCTCTCAGGTGGGATGAGTAGGTCTAAAGTGACTAATCCACTCCACCATCCCAGTCTCCCTAAGCCTTGGGATCCCTTCCTCTACATTAAACCAAGAGAGATCAGGCATTTCCAGCTTGCTCACAGTGGGCCATCTTTTAATCCATATTTTAGCTAACCAAGAAAATAAACTATTAGAACCTTTTTAACTCCCTGAGCTGCAACATTAAATGGTGTCCCTACTTAGTGGGCCCAATCAATAAATTCAGCCTGATCCAATTCTATGTTCCTTCCACCATTATCCCACACCCTTAATATTCATTCCCATGCTGGTTCTCCAGATTTCTGTTTATATAAATCAGAAAACTCAAGCAGTTCTTTTTGAGTGTAGTGCACCTCCTTATGGGTCACACTCAACCTCACCTCTAGGCACCCGTCAGGACTTTAGTCTAGTTGTAGGTCTAGAAGCAAAGAGAGGTGTTGGGGGTGTCTCCTGAGGAGAATCAACATTATCTTGCCTGGCAACTGCCTGAGGGGATGCCATCACTGTTGCCTCAGGCATCACAGGTGTCTCCTCAGACAAAGGTGGAAAGACTGATGGCAGCATGGGTCAGGGAGGGGATGTTCCCACTACTGGGGATGGGGAAGCTGTTCCTTCTGGCAAAAAAATGTTCATCAGATCTTACAAGCTCAGTGTCCCCAGCTTCATCAGGGTTCTCCCACACATCCCCATTCCAAGTTTCAGGGTCCCATTCTTTTCCAATCAATGCCTTCACTTTAACAGTAGACACCTGGCGAGGCTGTGCATTCACCTTTCATTGCAGATCAGCCACTCATGTGATGAGAGCTTGTGTCTGTTTTTCCACAATTTCAGCTCTTTCTCTACAGGAGATAAGACTCTCACTCAGGGCAATCTCAGCAGATTTGAGGCTCAGTGTCTGTTTCTGTGTAGGAAAACTGGGAGACAGAATCCCTGAGTTCATTATTTTCTTTCATCATTTTGTCCAGTGAACTTAGGAGCAACCAACCAACCAGCTCCATTATGTTCCTTGGTTCTCCACATATGGTCAAAGGTATTATATATAGAGTCACTAAACTCCTTGCCTCCCACGAGCAATGAATCAGGAGTGTCAAATGCATTTATTTCGCATAACTCTCTAAACAGTTCATACCAAGGACTATCAGTGTTCTCCATACTATTAGAAGTAGAGTCCTTAGCATTTTTGGGTCTAATCATATTAAGCAGCCACCTCCAGAAACCCCCAAACCAACCTAACTACTCCATCCTTAATATTCTGTTCCTCTGAACCACACTCCTGGTACCAAAATCTCATACACACACACACACACACACACACACATATATATGAGTTTATTCAGTATTAACTCACACTATCACAAGGTCACACAATAGGCCATCTGCGGGCTGAGGAGCAAGGAGAGCCAGTCCGAGTTCCAAAACTGAAGAGCTTGGAGTCCGATGTTCGAGGGCAGAGGGCATCCAGCAGGGGAGAAAGATGTGGGCTGGGAGGCTAGGCCAGTCTAACATTTTCTCGTTTTTCTGCCTGCTTTATACGTGCTGGCAGCTGATTAGATGGTGCCCATCCAAATTAATGGTGGGTCTGCCTTCCCCAGCCCACTGACTCAAATGTTAATCTCTTTTGGCAATACCCTCACAGACACAACCAGGATTAATATTGTACATCCTTCAATCCAATCAAGTTGACACTCAGTATTAATTATCACAAGCATACAGGCAAAAGACAGTCATTTTCAAACATGAAGGAACTCAAGCAACACAACATGCCTGAGTTTTTCTTGGGACAGGGTAAACATCTGTGTATATGTGTATGTTTATTTATATACCCATATGCAACAAGCAAATACAATTAGAGAAAATTTTAAACTCAGGAAGTAAAAAATTGGGAAAATAATTTATTGAACAGCAAGTATTTATTAGTGCCTACTACGTGCCAGACATTCTTCTAGACACTTCAGATACATCATTGAACAAAGCAAATAACTCATCATGCCTGCATGAAACTTACATTTTAGTAAAGTATAGCTGATTTAAATATGTAACTTTACTAATACTAAACAACTATGGAAATTATGATTAGAGAATAAAAGGCAAATATTTCAAACCTGGATAAAATAAATACCATGTAACTGAAAAATTGTTTTGGAGAGAGGAGACAAACCTAGTAGGTACTAATTTTTCACAAAGTGTCTACTTTTACAGTTTAAAATTGAAAAGCAGTTTAAAATACAGTTATATGCTGCATAATGATGTTTTGGTCAACTGCACATGCAAAGGTAGCCCCCTAAAATTATAATGAAGTTGAAAAATTCTTAGCACCTAGTGACATCATAGCCAACCTAACATCATAGTGCAACTCATTACTCACACGTTGCGGTGATGCTGGCATAAACAAACTGGTGCTACCAGTCATATAAAAGTGTAGCACATAAAATTATATACAATACATAATACTTGATGACAAATTATTATACTAGTTTATGTATTACTGTACCTTTTATCATTATTATTATTATTATTTTTGAGATGGAGTCTTGCTGTGTCGCCCAGGCTGGAGTGCAGTGGTGCGATCTCGGCTCACTGCAACCCCCGCCTCCTGGGTTCAAGTAATTCTTCTGCCTCAGCCTCCCGAGTATCTGGGACTACAGGCACATACTGCCATGCCCAGATAATTTTTGTATTTTTAGTAGAGATGGGGTTTCACCATATTGGCCAGGCTGGTCTCAAACTCCTGACCTCGTGATCTGCCAGCCTCGGCCTCCCAAAGTGCTGAGATTACAGGCATGAGCCACCATGCCTGGCCTTTTTATTATTATTTTAGAGAATACTACTACTTGTTTTTTTAAAATGTCAGCTGTAAGACAGCCTCAGGCAGGTCCTTCAGGAGATATCCAGAAAAAGACATTGTTATCACAGGAGATGACAGCTCCAAGCTTGTTATTATCCCTGATGACCTTCCAGTGGGACAAGATGTGAAGGTGGGAGACAGTGATACCGATGATCCTGAACCTGAGTAGGCCTGTGCTAATGTGTATCTTTGTCTTAGTTTTTAACAAAAGGTTTTAAAAGTGAAAAACATTTTTTAATAGAAAAAAACTTACAGAACAAGGATATAAAGAAAAAATATCCTGTACAACAAAAACACAAACAGCTGTACAATGTGTTTGTGTTTTTAAGCTGTGTTATTACCAAGAGTCAAAGACTTAAAAATTAAACAGTTTATAAAGTTAAAAAATTACAGTAAACTTAATTATTGATGAAATAAATTTTTTATAATTTTAAGTTAGCGTAAGTGTACAGTGTCTATAAAGTAGCATACAGTGATGTCCTAGGCTTTCACATTCTCTTACTGACTCACTCCATATATGGTAAGTGCCCTATACAAGTGTACCATTTTTTATCTTTTACGCCATATTTCTACTGTACCTTTTCTGTGTTTAGATACACAGATACCATTGTGTTATAGTTGCCTACAGTGTTCTGTACAGTAACATTCTGTACAGGGTTGTAGCTTTGGAGCAATAGACTATACCATATAACCTAGACGTGTGATAGGCTGTACCATCTAGGTTTCTGTAAGTTCACTGTACGAAGTTTGCACAATGATGAAGTCACCTAACACATTTCTCAGAACATATCTCCATCATTAAGTGATGCATGACTATTAAGAATAGTATCAAGAATAAAAAATATTCAGCCTCTTGGAGATTTTCATAATTTCTTAACCTAGAAAGAGCCTTTGGAAAAAATACTTCCCATGTTAAAGAAAAAAAAAATTTTTTTGAGACGGAGTTGCTCTGTTGCCCAGGCTGAAGTGCAGTGGCGCGATCTTGGCTCACTACAACCTCTGTCTCCCAGGTTCAAGCGATTCTACTGCCTCAGTCTCCTGAGTAGCTGGGACTACAGGCATGTGCCACCATGCCTGGCTATTTTTGTGTGTGTGTGTTTTTAGTAGAGACGGGGTTTTGCCACGTTGGCCAGGCTGGTCTCAAACTCTTGACGGCAAGTGATCTGCCCGCCTCAGCCTCCCAAAGTGCTAGGGATTATAGATGTGACCCACCACGCCCAGACTGAATTTTTTTTTTTTTTTTTTTTTTACTTCATGTCTTTTTGTTGTATCAAATTTAAATAAAATTAATTAAAATTAGAACTTTTAAATTAAAGAGGATCTATTGTAGAGCAGTCAGGGTCTAACTAGAAACTGCTTCAAGTATTTTAAATGAAGGAATTTAATACGTGGAATTAGTTATTCAGGTAATGGAAGAGCTAAATCAAACATGATAGTAGCAGGCGTGGTAGCACTTGCCTGTAATCCCTGCTACCTGGGAGGCTGAGATGGGAGGATCGCTTGTGCCCAGGAGTTTGAGACCAGCCTGGGCAACACAGCAAGACCCTGTCTAAAAAACAAACAAACAAACAACAATGACAACAAAAAACCCAAAACATGATAGTAAGTTAAAGTGGTGATTAGTAAGAGCCAGAAGCCACTCCGTTTTTAGACTGAAAGGACAAAGCAAGAAAGCAGTGTTCAACTGAACCACAGGGGCCCAAAGAAAGCACAGCTCCGCCGGGCGCGGTGGCTCACGCCTGTACTCCCAACACTTTGGGAGGCCGAGGCGGGCGGATCACGAGGTCAGGAGATCGAGACCATCCTGGCTAACACGGTGAAACCCCGTCTCTACAAAAAAAATACAAAAAAAATTAGCCGGGCGTGGTGGCGGGCACCTGTAGTCCCGGCTGCTCGGGAGGCTGAGGCAGGAGAATGGCGTGAACCCGGGAGGCGGAGCTTGCAGTGAGCCGAGATCGCGCCACTGCATTCCAGCCTGGGCGACAGAGCCAGACTCCGTCTCAAAAAAAAAAAAAAAAGAGAAAGCACAGCTCATATGAAGACTATACCCTGGCTTCTCCTTTTCTCACAGCCTCCAGTTTCCACGAGTCTCTCATTGACTGATTCCAGACAGATGTCAGCTGACACACAGGAGCCTAGGAAATGCAGACTGCAGAGATGAAACTCCTTGCAGTACTGGTAGAGCAGAGGCAGGGCAAGGAACAGGCATGTAGGCCTTGAATATACAGTACTGTAGTACTTTAGAAGTTTTGTTACCTGGCTACACATATAGATATATAGAGAGATAGTTGGGTGTGCTCTTCACCTGTCAGTGATAGTTGTCTTAGTCCATTCAGGCTGCTATAACAAAATATCATAGACTGGGCGGCTTATAACAACAAAAATGCGTTTCCCACAATTCTCAGGGCTGAGCAGTCTAAGATCAAGGTGTTGGCAGATTCAGTTTCTGGTGAGGGCCCTTTTCCTGGCTCATAGATGGTTTTCTAGTTGTGTCCTCACATGGAAGGCGGCTCACTGGAGCCTCTTTTTTTTTTTTTTTTTTTGAGACAGAGTCTTGCTTTGTAGTCCAGGCTGGAGTGCAGTGGGGCGATCTCGGCTCACTGCAAGCTCTGCCTCCTGGGTTCGCGCCATTCTCCTGCCTCAGCCTCCTGAGTAGCTGGGACTACAGGTGCCCGCCAACACTCCCGGCTAATTTTTTGTATTTTTAGTAGAGACATGGTTTCACTGTGTTAGCCAGGATGGTCTCGATCTCCTGACCTCGTGATCTGCCTGCCTCAGCCTCCCAAAGTCCTGGGATTACAGGCATGAGCCACTGCACTCGCTGGAGCCTCTTTTTGAGGGCACTAATCCCATTCATGAGGGTGCTACCCTCATGACCTAGCCACCTCTCAACAGTCCCACCTCCTAAGACCATCACATTGGGGGTGAGATTTCAACATATAAATTTTAGGGAGATAAAAGCATTCAGATCATAGCAAAAGTTATTCCTGAGTAGAATGATTTAGGGTGATTCTTAGAATTTTATTCTAGTCTTATTTGAGGGGTTTTTAGTTGGAGTTTTAATATTTTTCACCCACATATTTTGATGAGCTAAATCACTAATGAACTTAAGTTTAAAACTATGCTAAACTGAGGTAGAATTCTAGAATCATAAACATACAGTGTTTTCCAGTATTATCACCACGTAAGTCAATCCTGTATGTTTACTTGTGCAATTGATAAGCTTAGGTAAGAAGTTGATTCCACTTAGGTAAGAAGTTTAAATTAAATCTGAGGCAAATTAATTATGCATTGTATTTTTGTAACAGCTCTCCCCCCATTTCATTGGTAAGTATTTCAGTATGAATCTCTAAAATATAACATAGCGACAATGCCATTATCACACCTTTGTCTCTTCAAAAAGTCAAGGTCACGAGGGGAGAAAAGGGTAGGAGGACTTTTTTGAATTAATAAAAGTAAAGACATTTAATCACTATCATTATTTTAGAGTATACTACTACTTGTTTTTTAAAAATATTAACTGTAAGACAGCCTCAGGCAGGTCCTTCAGGAGGTATTCCAGAAAAAAGCATTGTTATCATAGAAGATGACAGCACTTTTTCAAATGCAATGAAATTGATTGGATCCAA
This sequence comes from Pan paniscus, assembly GCF_029289425.2. Lineage (NCBI taxonomy): Eukaryota > Metazoa > Chordata > Mammalia > Primates > Hominidae > Pan > Pan paniscus. The sequence continues at coordinate 144,573,890 of NC_073255.2, read as the reverse complement.
ATTCAGGGGAAAATAGCTATACAAGTTTGGAGAAATTTTAATATAGATGGGCTAGAAGATGATATAAGATAATTATTCTTGAGTATATTAATGGTATTTTGGTTAGGAGATGAATGCTGACTCGGTAGGAGGTAGCATATCATGATGTGCAAGTTACTTTCAAAATATATATAGGTAGATAGGCATATAGATAAGGCAAGGATGGCAAAATGTTAACAATTGGTGAATCTTGGTGGGGGGCATGTAGTATTGTATCCTTTCAACATCTGTGGTGTTGAAAATACTGTATAATTAAAAGTTGGGGAAAAAAACTCTAGACAGATTCATTTGTAACAAAAATAAATGGAAACAAAACAAATTAAAATAAAGGATATCTGGTGCTATAAATTGAATATTTGTATCCTCCCAACTCCACCTGTTAAAGCCCTAACCCCCAGTGTTTATAGTGTTTGGGGATGGAGCTTTGGATGATAATTAGGATTACATGTTCATGAGGGTGGGGCTTCATGGTGGGCTCAGTGCCTTTATAAGAAGAGACACTGAAGAGCTTTCCTCTCTCTGTTTCTCTCCACACACATGTGCTTAGGAAAGGCTATGTGAACACACAGTGAGAAGGTAGCTGTCTGCAAGCCAGCAAGAGAAGTCTCACCAGAACCCAGCCATGCTGGCACCCTCATCTCAGACTTCCAGCCTTCAGAACTGTGAGAAAGTAAGTTTCTTTTGTTTACATCACCCAGTCTATGGTATTTTGTTATGGCAGCCCAAGCTGATTCACACAGATTTTGGTACCAAGAAACAGGGTGCTGTGTAACAAATACCTAAATATGTGGAAGCAGCTTGAAACTGCATAATGAGAGACTGGGAGAGCTTTGAGATGCATACTAGAAATATGACCATTAAGGGCAATTCTGGGGAGGTCTCAGACAGAAATGAAGAACAAGTCATTGGAAGAATATAATAATTGGAGGAAAGGTGATCTTTGATATAAAGTAGCAAAGAATTTAGCTGGACTGTGTTCTAGTATTTTGTGGAAGGTAGAACTTGTGAGGCTGAATTGGATATTTTACTAAGCAAAGTGTCCGAGGAGTAGCTTGGTTCCTCCTGACTGCTTATAGCAAAATGTGAAATGAAAGAGATGAATTGAAGAAGGAATTAAGCAAAAGGGAACCAGAGCTTGAAGATTTGAGAAAATTATCAGCCTATCCATATTGCAAAAAATGAGAAAACTTGTCCTGAAAAGAATACTAAGGGTGTGGATGAACATCCATTTGATAAAAAGATCATGAGTGCAGTTCGTGAACACAATCAGCCATTTCAACAGAAAGCAGGCATAGAGATGGGATTATACCAGCAGAGACACCACCTGTTTGAACTAAAGGGGACAAAGAAAGAGAGGGCCCGGTGCAGTGGCTCACACCTGTATCCTAGCACTTTGAGAGGCTGAGGCAGGCGGATCACTTGAGCTCAGGAGTTTGAGACCAGTGTGGGCAACATGGTGAAACCCTGTCTCTACAAAAAATACCAAAAAAAAATTGCCAGGCATGGTGGCATGCACCTGTAGTCCCAGCTACTTGGGGGAGCTGAGGCAGGAGGATTGCTTGTGCCTAGGAAGTTGAGGCTGCAGTGAGCCATGATCATGCCACTTCACTGCAGCCTGGGAAACAGAGCCAGATCTTGTCAAGGAAAGGGGAGGGGAGGGGAGGGGAAGGGAAGGGGAGGAGGAGAGGAGAGGAGGTTGGAGAGGAGAAGAGAGGAGAGGAGAGGAGAGGAGTGGAGTGGAGTGGAGAGGAGAGGAGAGGAGAGGAGAGGAGAGGAGAGGAGATCCTGTCAAGGAAAGGAAAGGAGAGGAGAGGAGTGGGGAGACAAGGGGAGGGGAGTGGAGGGGAGGGGAGAGGAGGAGACGGGAGGAGAGAAGAGGAGAGGAGAGGAGAGGAGACCCTGTGAAGGAAAGGAAAGGAGAGGAGAGGGGAGGGGAGGGGAGGGGAGGGGAGGGGAGGAGATCCTGTCAAGGAAAGGAAAGGGGAGGGGAGGGGAGGGGAGAGGAGGGGAGGGGAGGAGAGGAGAGGGAAGGAGAGGAGAGGAGATCCTGTAAAGGAAAGGAAAAGAGAGGGGAGAGGAGGGGAGGGAGAGGGGAGGGGAGGGGAGGGGAGGGAGAGGAGAGGGAAGGAGAGGGAAGTAGAGGAATGGAGAGGAGAGGAGAGGAGAGAAGAGAGGAGATCCTGTCAAGGAAAGGAGAGGACAGGGGAGGGGAGGGGAGAAGAGAGGAGATCCTGTCAAGGAAAGGAGAGGAGAGGGGAGGGGAGGGGAGAAGAGAGGAGATCCTGTCAAGGAAAGGAGAGGAGAGGGGAGGGGAGGGGAGGGGAAGGGAGTGGGAGGTATGACTGACTTCTTGGATTTTACAGGACAGGACCATAGAGCTATTCAGCTGTGAAAGTGAGCTACTCTTCAGGAAAAGGAAAAAAGGACCCCAAAGGCAATTGAGAGATCATCAGGACTGCCACTCCTACCACAGGCTAGGAGTGCATGGGCCCAGGGGGATGGCGTAGGGCAAGACTGCCTCCACCTTGGTTTCGAAGGTCTCTGCCCAGCAAAGCTTCATGTTTGTGGCCGCACATTAGCAGTGGGGGTGATGCTACTACCTCAATGAGTCTGGAAGACCGAGATTTGAGCCAAAGAGGAATTTCCTCCAGGCTTAAGATATAACAGAATTTGCCTTGCTAAGTTTTGGACTTGCTTGGGACCCATCACTCCTTCCTTCTCTCCTATTTCTTTATTTTTGAACGGGGATGTGTATTCTATGCCTGTCTCGCCATTTGATTTTGGAAGCACGTAACTTGTCTGGTTTCACAAGTTCATAGCTGGAGAGGAATTTTGCCTCAGGATGAATCTTATCTGTACCTGGTTTAGATATTTAAATGAGACTTTTTACTTTAGGTTTCAGAATTGATCCTGGAATAAGACTTTTGGGGATTGTTGGGATGAAATGAATGTATTTTGCATGCAGTAAAGACATGAATTTTGGGGGACCGGGGGCAGAATATTATGGAGTGTATCCTCCCCCAATTTCATGTGGATGCTGTAACCCTCAGTGATGGTATTTGGGTATGGGGCCTTTGGGAGGTAATTAGCATTAGATGAGGTCATGAAGATTGGGCCCTCATGATGGGATTAGTTTCCTTATAGGAAGAAACACCAGAGAGCTTGCATGTGCCTGCCCCGAGGAAAGGTCTTGTGAGCCACACTGCAAGAAGGCTGCTGTCTGCAAGCCAAGGAGGGAGGTCTCACCAAAACCCAGTCATGCCAGCACCCTGATCTGACTTCCAGCCTCCAGAACTATGAGAAAATAAATTTCTGCTGTTTACACCACCCAGTCTATGGCATTTTGTTATGGCAGCCCAAGCTGACTAATATACCTGGGAATGACCTAATTTCCCTGAGTTGCACAGAAAATCCTTTACAGTACCATGAAAATAAAATATACTAGAAAGAGAAAAGATTGGTACTTAATTGCAGTGAATCTCTCACTGAGAGGCTAGAGAATAATATACTCTTTCTTTGTTAGGAATAAACACTCCAGATTGTTGGAACAGAGTGTGAGCTCTCTATCTAATTTGCTGTATGGGGAGGAGAGTGTCAGTCTTCACCTAACTTTAGCTATTCTATTTATTGTTACTGTTTGCTTATCTCCTGCAATAAGAGGCAATACAAATGATAGCCTAGTTCTCCTTAACCTAAAGGAATTCAGAATGAATCTTTTCTGCCCAGTGTCCAATTCAGGACATTTATTTGGCCCTTTATTAATGCCCCAGGGAACAATCTACCTGCTTCCTTGGACCCTGTTAACATTTAAATCTTTTTCAGCTATCTCTAGGGTGTTAAACCACACCATCAACATTCACTTATCAAAAGAAATTGTACTGATTTCTTTAATTGTAGAATTGACTCAGTGTTTTAGAATAGCAGTTAAAGGATTTGGGCTCTGGAATTTAACTCAGCAGTTTACTTCCCGAGTGGCCTACCTTAGGCAATTCACTTAACCTTTCTTTTTCTCAATTTCCATTATCTGTAAAATGAGGATACCTGTTCCCACCTGTAGTGTTTTTGTGGCAATTACATTAGCCAGTGAGGCCAGGTGTGGTGGCTCACACCTGTAATCCCAATGCTTTGGGATGCTGTGGTGCGACAATTGCTGGAGCCCAGGAGTTTGAGGCTGCAGTGAACTGTGATTGTGCCTCTGCACTCTTGCCTGGGCAACAGAGCAAGATCCTGACCCTAAAAATAATAATAAGTAAGTAAATAAAAAATAAATTAGCCAAAGAATTTAAATAACTAGCATCACAACTTTCACAATGCCTAACAAATAATAAGCACTTAATGACTGTGAGTCATCTTCGTCTTTGTCTTCATCATCCTCAAATTTGACAGGTAGATAAAAATCCTAGACAGAAACCGTTTTAGGAGATGGTGTCCACTAGGTGGCACCAGCCGCAGGTAAATAAAGTCTTCCACATACGTTTCACCAAAAGTTTGGAAGTCATGAAGAGATGTAAAATATTTTGCATTATTGCAATGGCAATAATGCAATATATATAGAGAGATATATAAATATATTGTGGCCCCAAAACTAGATATTTCCTCCCAAATAATTACCTAATGGATGTCTTACAAGCAAACATGTTTTGATTTGTGATTCCGAGGCCCCAGGAGATTCTGATGCAGGGATCAGCAGACGAACTTTGAGAAACTCTCGTATTCTGTAGCTGGGTATGATGGTACGATACTACACCTCACCATCTCAGGAGTGTAATTAGGGTCAGGTTTGGCTAACAAATGGAGCTTTTGTTTTGCAGAAATATATTCCTCCTACTTATGTTGTAGCAGGGTGTGATTTGGAGAAGAACCCTGTTGAAGGTCAGAGATTTTGTACCTAACATTCTGTGGAAGGAAACTCTTTGTGGGCAGTAGGGAGGGGAGTAGACAGCTGACACAGGGACAAGAACTTGGTTGGAAGAGCAAGAGTTCAAATAAGGTTTTTAGGCAGTTTTTCTACATGACAAGTAAATATCCGCAATCCTTTTGTAATTGGATGTTTTTCTGATATCTGAGAAACTCTTAGTAAAGCAAGAACAAAATGGGCTGGACATTTGAGTTATAATACTTTTCAACTTTTCTGTCTTGACTCCTTTCTGTTATCCCTAAGCCTTCAAGCAAAATCTTATTAAACATATCCTAGTTATGTTTAAGGGAAGTAAGGCTGTGTCCATCTTTGAGATGTATTATCATACCAGTTGAAACTGAGTTATAGAATTAAGGTGACAAGCTTTTAAAAATGTGAATGCACTCATTCATAGAGAAATTGAATAAAAGCCTGGAATTCCTACATAGGATGGACTGTTTTGTCATTCGGGTATCAAAGGGCAAGGTGATCCCAGAAGACTGGCCATGTAATACTCTAAATCAGCTGAAGACCTAGGGGCTGGAGATGGATCCCAGATGGGGAGAAGTTGACAGAAAAAAAGCATAAAAGGGTAAAAGTGAAGAGGAGATGTAAGCAAATTGGAACATAATTAAATTGGGTAGAAGAAGTTGAAAAGAGCATTTTGGGAAGTCGATCTGTCCTGGCCTTTCTGTCTTAGAAAGAAATAAAAGAGAGGCCTGTGGCAGAACAATTCCTTCAACTTCCTGACCCCCCACTCCCATCCCATCCTAAATTCCTTTCATCCCAGGGAAAGGGGAGTATTCATCCTATACAAGTTAGATCCCCTCTTGTCTTTTGTCCACACACCATCAGTTATCTATTCCCTCTTGTACATTTTCAATTCTTCTTTCATTACTAGTTCTACTCTCTAAGTATGTATGTGTGTGGGAGGATCCCTTGAGCACCAGGAGTTTGAGACCAGCCTGGGCAGTATAGCAAGACCCTCTTTCTATAAAACAAATAATACAAAAATTAGCCCGGCATAGTGTGGCAAGTCTGTGGTCCCAGCTACTCAGGAAGCTGAGTGGTAGGTTCACTTGAGCCCGAGATGTCAAGGCTGCAGTGAGCTGTAATTGTGCTACTGCACTCCAGCCTGGGCAACAGAGGGAGATCCTTTCTCAAAAAAGAACATAGTATCAGTGGTCACCAATATTTTTAGTTCTCCTTCCCTTCTTAGACATTTGGAAGTATTATATTTGCCCACTTTTTTTACTTTGGCCACCGAAATGTGAGTGAAAGTTACATGTTGCTTCTGGGTGGAAATATTTGAAGCAGGTTCACAATTCTTGCTTTTATTGTTTTCTTTTGTTCTTCCTTGCCTTCAAGAAAGGTGATCCTGTGTTGAGATAATAGATGTCTAAGATCAAAGCAGCCTAGAATGCTAAGTCATCACATGGAAAAAAAATTGCCTTGACCCACAGCAAACATTCAGCAAGAAAAAACCACCCCAAACTTTTCTTGTATAAGTCACTAAAGTTTTTGCTCTTTTTAGTTCTGAGGTATGAATGTGTTAGGTTACTGTAGTATAATTAAACCTATCCTGACTAATATAAATGCTATGCAAACACATATTTTAAATACATCTATTTTAGCCCCCACTTCCAACTAGCTGGCCACCCATAAGCCTCCCTAAACAGAAATTATGGAGCTGCCAATGCTTGTGAACTGACCCTCTTCAAGTCTCCCATATTTCAGTAATTATCAGCACCATCCACTTAGTTACTCAATCCAGAATTCAAAAACAGGGATTATCTCAATTCTTCCCTCTTCCTCCCCTCACAGTCTGATCACTAAGTTTTCCTAAGTTTGTCTCAAATAGATCCTGAACATCTGCAATGGCCTTCTTCCTGTTCCTACTTCCGGTCTTGGAATATTTTATATATATATATATAATACAATACCTTCTTGTGGTACAAAATCAGAAGTTAATAAAGGGTCTACAGTAAAAATTCTGGTACCCCCCAGGTACCCAGTTCCTTCCTGTAGGCAACCAAAATGACCAGTTCCTTTTGTATCCTTTGAGATATGCTCTGCACATAGAAACAAACAGTCTACACTTCTCTCAGAATAATCTTTTTTTTTTTTTTTTTTTGAGATGGAGTCTCGCTCTGGAGTGCAGCGGCACAATCTCAGCTCACTGCCACCTCCGCCTCCTGGGTTCAAGCGATTCTCCTGCCTCAGCCTCCCAAGTAGCTGGGTTTACAGGCGTGTGCCACCAGGCCCTGCTAATTTTTGCATTTTTAGTAGAAACAGCGTCTCACTATGTTGGCCAGGCTGTCTCGAACTCCTGGCCTCAGGTGATCCACCTGCCTCAGCCTTCCAAAGTGCTGGGACTACAGGTGTGAACCACTGCACCTGGCCAGAATAATCTTTTAAAAATACAAATCTGACCATATTTTCTGAGTCTGAAGCCTTTCAGTGCTTTCCCATTACAAACTTTTGATTGTTTAGCATCCTGGTTTGATGACCTCCTTGCCTTTTCTCTCTCTTACCACCCTCCAGTCCTGCTGATCTTTCACTTGTGAGACAACCCCCCTCCCCACTGAGTTCTTTCCTGACTCAGAGTGTTTACCTATACTGTTCCCTCTGCCTGAAAACTTTTTCCCCAGATCTGCACATGCCAATTCCTTCCTTAAATGTTACCTCTTTAGAGAGTGTGCTATTCTTATCATTCTCTATTATTGCCCTCCATTTGTCGCCTTCAGTCTCTACCTCCTTATAATGGCTATGGCTATGTAAGTAGTCATTATATATTTATTGGTATGTTTACTTCTTTATCGATCATCTCCCACATTAGACTATAAGTTCCGTGAGAACAGAAACTGTCTTTTTTTTTTTTAACCATTCCCTGGATACCCAGCCCCTAGTTCTGTGTCTATTACAAAGTAGGTGCACATTAAACATTTGATGAATGAATGAATGAGGAACAAATGGAAAATCTAATACTTTGGGGTAGGAATGCAGATGGGCAGAGGAAGATGAAACTAAAAAGAGAAACTAGCCTCAACTATTTAATCAGGCAAATTTGGCCTCCATATTGTTTCTCCCCTGAGTGTAGGTTTTTATCCCATGCCTCCTTACACCATGTGGCTGGCTCTGCCTCTGGTTAGGCCAGCCACTTATTATGCAGAAGAAGGGCTGGGGAGAAAGAAGAGCAGAGCATCACTCCCACACTTTCAAGCCCTTTAATTCTTTGGGAGAAGGTGGCAGTAAGCACAGAATGCTCATTTGCCACAGCTTGTATTTTGTTGTAAACATTTAATAACGGGTTTAAACAGAAATATTGAGCAATCACTCCTTGCTTTGTTTTAGGGACCAAAAGTTTCTTTATTACAAGCAAGTAAAATCAGAAGAAACAATGACTCTCACACAGAAACAGTAACATGTTTATAAGGAAATGTTAACTCCACAATCTCAAATCAATATCTACTTCTACCTATATGTTTTTAAGTAGCACATATTTCTTTTTCTACCATAAAAGTAGTGCTTCATGTAATTATAAATAATAGAATACTAAAATTATCTTTAAAGGATAGGCTATGAAAATAAAAATCACATCCATGGAACAAGCCTTTTATTTCTAAATCACAAAAGCGAGTATGTCTGCTTTCATCTCTTACTCCCTTTGGAAACAAAAAACAAAAGCCTCATTCATCTCCACTTTAATTTCACCTTCTGAATTTATTTCTAGATACCTAGATCACCTGATTGGATTAGTGAGGTAATGTAACCCAGCCATTTGTCTTTATCTCTTACCACACTGGAGGATAAAACCCAGGCTCCTTTATGTAGTATATAAGGCTTCTCGTTAGCTGGCCCCAGGCCACCTTCCAGCCTCATTTCTTACCACCTTCTTCCCTTACTCACTTAACTGGGAACTTACTGGAGACAGGTCATGGGCTCATGTGTGTGTTCTAAAGGTCTAGCCCTCTCTTACTCAACCAAATACTTCCAGGTCAGGGAATAGAAAGATGTCCAGACCTCCTTCTTTTGTATATGGCATAGGCTTAAAGGAATGGGTTAAATGATCCTGCTGTGCTGATTTACTACAAATCGATGAGCTAGGAAGTGAATGCAACTGGAGAGAGTAGGCTTCACTACTTTGGTCAACATGCGGAAATAAGAACCGTCCTCAAGTGTTAGGCAGTGCCACTAGTTTGCAAATGCCTTGACAAGAATCATACCTGATCTTTCTTGTGAAGAGTCTCTCCCAGCTTGCAGTACTGGCTGGCCAAGGACTTGTAAAATTCTTTAACATCTAAAAGGTGACCTTTACATGCTCCCCAGTATCACCTAGAGCTCCTCCATGGCTGAGGTGGCTGTGGGCAAAAATGAAATTGCAGAGAAAGAGTATGTCCTCATTGGAGGCTCACCAGAAGTCATTGCAAATGAATTCTACAACAGAATATTCAGTGTTCAACTTACCCTGACTATAGGAAGTCTAATATCAGAGCTATTCCTCTAATTCAGAATGTCTTTGTTCAGCCATAAGTCTGGGAATGGTGTCAGAAGAAGAGGTATATCTGCACTTGGAGTGCATTTTTAAAAGGGTCCCCAGAAGGAGTCTTGTGCTGATGGCATAGTTAAGCTTCTTGATTGTGGTGGTGTTTACACAAAGCTATACATGGGATAAAATTGCATAGAGTGCCCCAACACACACACACACAGACACACACACACACACACACACGTCCATGTATAACTGGTGAAATGTGAATAAGGTCTATGGTTTATACCAATGCCAATTTCCTGTTGTTTTTTTAAATTGTACTGTAGCTAGGCAAGATGTTAACATTGTGGGAGCCTGGGTGAGGGGTGCATGGGAATCTTGCCATATATTTCTTTGCAAATTCCTGTGAATTTATAATTATTTCAAAATAAAAAGTTTTAAAGGAGCTGGAAGGGGACTCAGAGTATTGGAGCACTTGATCTAAAACAATGCTTTGGGAATCACCTTGAAACTAGAAGACCTTATGCAAAAACAGCACCTCAATGTTCACGCCCAAAAATGTTCCTGAAGAAAAGGATGAAGTGGGCTGACTTGGTTGGCATATTCAAAATGGATATAGACATTAAAGGGCCTTTAATTCCCTGAAGCTCTGTTAACATACGAGTGAATTCCCAGGCCATTTTCTGGAGACCAATAGGTAAGGCAGACAGGCAAGCAGGTGAGCTGTCACAGTAAGTCTTTGGAATAGGCCTGCAAGCTCAGGAAACTCTGAATGTCTTATGTACTTAATGACTGCCATTCTCAAATTATGTTAACCTTACTCAGCATCACTGACTTTAGCTTAATGCATTCATCTGAGAGTATTTATTGCACCTCTACCGTGTGTCTGACACTCTTTACTCTTCTGAATACTTGGGATAGGTCCAGGAACAAAATAAAGAACCCTGCCTTGGTGGAGCTTATGTTCTAGTATAAGCGAGGCGGCAGGAAGAGAAACAGTAATAAGTGAATTACAGAGCATACTAGAAGCTGATATTAATGAAAAGAGCTGGGTAAGGGGGACCAAGAATTCAGGAGATGGTGTGGCATGTGGGGGAGGGAGTGTTGCTCACTTCTCTGAGTTCTTGAAGGATATGATTATATTGAAATCAATCCTCTATTTGGATTTTATTTTCCCATTATGAAATCCTCTACCCCACCATTCCTTTCTTCTTCTTAGTCTTTCTCTTCCTTCCACCTTTTATTTTACCTTCCTCTTTTCTTTCTTCCGTTAATTTTCCCTTTCTTATTTCTCTTCCTTCCCTAATTGTCATTCTTTTTCTCTGTGGTTCTCTTACCTTTTTCTCCCTTACTTTCCCCTCTGACCTTCCTTTCCTTCTCCCCTCATTGTTTCTACTTTTTCTCTCTTCCATTCTTTTTCTAGGTATTTGTCATTATGTGATTTTCTTACAGAACTGAACTTCATGTGATTTAACTAAAGTTTGTGTGGTTTTTGTTACACTGTTAAATTGTTTGCATGACAAATGCTACTCTAACTGAAACCAAACTTTCTTCAGATACCTAACCTGATGCAAATGGAAAATAACCCTAATTTCATTGATTCTCACCTCACAGATCTGAGCCCCAGATAGAGGAACCCCACCCCACCAAATATTTCTGGAATGTGCAAGGATGCCTCACCAGAATGTTCATAGTAGCACTATTCATGAGAGTCCAAAACTGGAAACGACACAAATATCCACAAACAGTAGGATGAATACATAAGTGGTGGTAAATTCTACAATGGAATGAATACTATACAGCAGGGAGAGTGAATGAATGATTGCTATATTGAATAAGATGGATGAATCTCTTGATTATAATGTTGAGTGAAAGAGGACAGACACAAAAGAAAGGGGGAAAAAAGAAATAATCTTTGATTCCATTTCTATGCAATTCAAAAAAAACAGATTTTAAAAGTCAGGACAGTAATTGCCCTTTGGGGCAACCAACTAAGAGGGAGCATGAAGAGTTTATGTGGTGCTGGTGGCATTCTGCTGCTTGATCTGGGCACAGGCCACCCTTGTGTGCTTGTTTGGTGAAAATTCTTCAAGCAGTACACTGTGATTTGTATCCTTTTTTACATATGTTGTGCCAGAATGAAAAGTTTGCTTAAAATAATAATAACCATTGCACAAAATAAACTGGAAATATTTGGATAAGAATCACAAGGTTTAACTGTGATATTTGTGAGTAATGTTGTTTATTGCACTGATAAATCTACAAAAAGGAATTACAAACAGAAGTGGTGCTATAAAGAATGCCTCATAATGATGACTGATAAGAGCAATGACAAACTTAGAATGAAGTATTTTTATTATATTTTATTTATTTATTTATAGAAACAGGGTCTTGCTGTGTTGCCCAGGCTGAGACTCTAACTCCTGGGCTCAAGGGACCCTTCCACCTCAGGCTTCCAAGTAGCTGAGACTACAAGGGCATGCACCACTGCTCCTGGCACATTCTTTATTATATTTAATAGTTTTGTTCAGAAAGGACACATCCGAGTAGTTTAAAAGACAACTTTACATTTATTTTTAAATGTGTGCAAATATTTTCAAATGTACATGATTTGATTTTTTAATTTGTTAAAACTCATATACAATACTGGAATCTTATCCTATAGGTTAAAAATATAACAAAAGGCAGCTTTAATTTCAAGTGAAATTTTCATTGATAAAACAAAACTAAAATTATGCTTACTATTCACAAAATACATAGAAGAGACAGTATTCCCACAGTCTGCTGACTTATGTCATCACAAATGAACCCAGAATTTACAAACTCTAGCCTTGTTGTAAAACGTAACTTTGGCATTTCCTTCAAAAAAGTGAGCAGTGCATATTTCCTTTATTGAACAAAGGTATTCATTCATTTTCTGCAAGACTATTACATTCAGTCTTTTTTTTTTTTTTTTTTTGAGACGGAGTCTTGCTCTGTCGCCCAGGCTGGAGTGCAGTGGCACGACCTCGGCTCACTGCAAGCTCCGCCTCCCGGGTTCACGCCATTCTCCTGCCTTAGCCTCCCAAATAGCTGGGACTACAGGCGCCCGCCAGCCACCACGCTCGGCTAATTTCTTTTTTTCTATTTTTAGTAGAGACGGGGTTTTACCATGTTAGCCAGGATGGTCTCGATCACCTGACCTCGTGATCCACCCGCCTCGGCCTCCCAAAGTGCTGGGATTACAGGCGTGAGCCACCGCGCCTGGCCTACATTCACTCTTTAGTGAGATGATTTGTTGTCAATATAAGCAAGTAGTGCTGCGAAAATGAGGCAGCATTATAATCCTAGTTATGCTGTAACCAGATTTACAACCAGAATTCAGGATTAACCCATTTGTATGATCATTAATCCTATTCTTTCAGAAATAGACACAGTGTTTCTGGTTGTATTTCACAAGAAAAACAGAGAAGCCATTCTATCTTTAGGCAGGGGTGACTGCAGGACTTGAGTGTGCACAAATTTTGGTAAATGCAGGGGTCCTGGAACCAATCCCTGGAGTATACCAAGGGATGATGTAGTTTTCAATCAAGCAAGACATTCTCAATTGGGGACCTGGGTATAACTTTTCTCTAGAAATGAAGTACAACTTCATTCACTCCAGTGTGAAATATATGGGAAAAGTCCCCAAGATCAAAGCCTGTGTTGTATAAAATATCTAGAAAATTGTTGGCACTTAGGAAAAAAATAAATAAAAAGAAAAGATACAAAAACTTTTGGTCAAAAAAACCTGTATTTTTCAGTATGTACATTCCAAATGAATGTTTTTATATTGAGTTCATTTAGAATGCTTTGTCTTTAAAAATTCACTTTAAACACAGACTACTATAGGTAGTTCAATTTTTAGATTTTTTTTTAAGTGGTCAGAGTTCAGTTAAAGATTACTTACTTTACACACTGCTAAAATTTTTGAGAAAAAATATAAACTCATTTTAATCACCATGGTTATGTAAGCACATCAAAAAAATTTTCACTCAGAATAGCACTGTTTTTATGTCAGATTTTACACAGATCATACCTATATATGCCTCCATGCAATGATCATTTCTATAGACTAAGATAATTAAAACTGCATTTTTAAACAAAATAATCTGTCATTTGTTATCTCAGTTGTGATCATGATTATTATCATATCAAAAAAAGATTTTTATAAACCATGAAAATCTCTTTATTATTTCATTTGTCTGCATCAATATTTCAAAATATATTGGCCTGGTTCTGTAGCTTTTAGGTAAACCATTTCCAGGATCAAAGAGATCCTCAATTCCGGCTATATGTAATAACACTTCATTATTAGATACTAAGCAAATTTGCATTTTTAAAACTCCAACTTATTATCCAAAGTTATTTTCAAAGGCTTTTATTGATAAATGCATTAATCATTTTATTTCAGCATTTACTAAATGTGACCTTACATGGTGATCAGTGCAGCTCATGGATATCCAGGTCAGTCAAAAACTGATTTTTCTTTATGATTAATCATTCGTGACTCGCTTGACCACAGAGGCTGTTGGGTCAGCACTCACTCTAACTGAACAGAGATATGCCAGGGCCCACGTGAACATTATTAGCAAATCTGTGATGTGGATCAGCAGCATATTATAACACCAGCTTATCCTGGACGCTGCCAAATCGTCTGAATAATTCTCGCCATTTTGCACATGTTAGGGATAAGGTGTTTATTTTATAAATAAAGCCTAGAAGCAGTCTTAGTGCTTCTCTTTCAATGGCTTAATAGAAAAAAGAATGAGTGTTTTGAGTCTGAAGAAATAGTCAATGCAGTGAGGAAGTTTTGTCTTGTATTCCTTGCTCATAGAGACCTCCCGAGCCCACTTTCAGGATGCAAGTGTACGCATAGCCTGTGGAAGCAAGGGAAAAACAAAGTGTTGATACAACTGAATTCTCCTTAAATCTGCATTATCTTTTTTATAAATATGTTTTTATAGTATTGATTGCTTACTGCTACTCATCTTAGGTGTATATCATCACAATAGAAATAGGGTAAAAACTTCATTTCGTATTCATTATACTTTTTTTTTTTTTTTTTTGGAGACTGAATCTCACTCACTGTTGCCCAGGCTGGAGTGCTGTGGCACGATGTCAGCTCACTGCAACCTCTGCCTCCCAGGTTCAAGCAATTCTCCTGCCTCAGCCTCCCGAGTAGCTGGGATTACAGGTGCCTGCCACCACACCCAGCTAATTTTTTTTTTTTTTTTTTTTTTTTTTTTTTTTTAGTAGAGATGGTCGGGGGGTTACCATGTTAGTCAGGCTGGTCTCAAACTCCTGACCTCAAGTGATCCCCCTGCCTCAGCCTCCCAAAGTGCTGGGATTACAGGCTTGAGTCACTGAGCCTGGCCTGTATTCATCACACTTTAATTGGATTTATTTAAGAGCAATGATTACTATTTATTGAGCACTTACTATGTACAAGGCACTGCTCTTGTTACTTTACATTTATCCTTTAATTTTCACAACTCTGTGGTATTATTACTACTTTACATGAAGATACTAATATGAAGACAGGATAAGTAATTTGCCCTGGGGTGCACAGCCAGTAAGTAGCAGAATGAGGACTAGCACCCAGGTCTGTCTTGTTCTAAAGTCCATGCCCTTGAAACTATTGTGCTATATTGTTTTACCATCTATAGAAACCCTCCCTGAATGATTATTTTACGTGGCAACCAATAAATATCCTATAATATAGCAGTCTTAAGTTTTAATGTTGACATATGAGTTTTTACTCAAACTAAGGCACCCTATATCCATAGAGTCATAAACTACTAGAGCTAAAAGGACTTCTCAGGTCGATAATGACTTTCCTGGGCTCACTAAGCTGGTGGGCCAAGATGCAGGTACTGTGATTTTCACTCTAGCAATGTATTTCCTCCACAGAAATCTCTGCCTGTCATCCTTACTGCCTGATTTCACTATAGGGGGTTGAATGTTTTCTTTGCAACATTTTTTCAAGACCTAGAAAAAGGCAGAGAAGGCAGGCTTATCAGATTTGATTATGACACCAGGTAACGGGTACTGGGGTAGACAATATCCCGGATGATAGATTCAAAACACAAAACTGGCCAATGTGGTGGCTCATGCCTGTAATCCCAGCAATCTGGGAGGGCAAGGCAGGTGGATTACTTGAGGTCAGGAGTTCAAGACCAGCCTGGACAACATGGCAAAACCCTGTCTCTACTAAGAATACAAAAAAAAAAAAAATTATCTGGGCGTGGTGGCGAGCGCCTGTAATCCCAACTACTTGGGAAGCTGAGGCACACGTGAGAATCTCTTGAACCCGGAAGGGAGGGGTTGCAGTGAGCTGAGATTGTACCACTGCACTCCAGTCCAGGTGACAGAGTAAGACTCAGTCACAAATAATAATAATAATAATAATAATAATAATACAAAACTATGTCAGTAAACAAGAACCAACAAGATGAAATCCAGCAGAAATAGGTGTAGTTCTGTATTAGGGTCAAAACTCAATTAAATAAATATAAGTAGGGAACTCTACTAGACCATAGCTTGTATGAAAATGCCCCAGTCTTTAGTTGGCCCATGCTCAATAGAAGCTAAAATTCTGATGTTGCTATTATGAAAGGAAACACATTTTTAAGCTGTAGTAATAGGAATATCTTGATGAGATCAAGGTAGGTCATGGTTGAATAATCTCCATGGTGGCCTGGCCGCATTTAGGGTTTTGTGTCCCCATCGTGACCAGAGAAGCATTGACTGCTTGTTTGTAAGGAATAGAAGGAACTAGAAGAGTCTCAACTGGAAGAGAGTCTGCTGGAGACCTGAGAACTATTCTCAAATATTTGAAGGGCTGTTCAGTGGGAAGGTCTGTGTTGCTAAGGAAGGCAGATCTCAGTTCACTAGGTGGTTACTACAGAAAGGCCAAATTGAGTTCTGTAAGCACAAGTAACATTTAGAGACTTCCAACCATGTAACAAACTCCTTTGAGAAGGCGCTAGTGGCCAATGTCTGGAAATGTTCACATAAAAGCTGAATGAACATTCATCAAGGATGGTGTAGGAAGGATTTCTGCATGGGCTAGAATGTTAGACTACTTGATTCTAAGAAATCTTTCAACTTTTTACAATCCTGTGATCTTCCTTCAGTGTTCACCTCTTATCCAGTGGCGAAGCTGCAAAATTTACTCAGATGCTACAAGTTCAGACAAGTTTCCTAGGAATAGTCTGATGTCACAAGAGCATCTGAAATACACAGAATCAGTCTAGGGTGGGGAGAGTGTGTTTTTAAAGCCTTTATCAGTCATATGAAGGAAGGTCATAGGGTTTCTGTTCCTCACATACTATTCCTGAGGCTTATAAAGTTCCTAGCTTAGAAGTTTCCTCTATTCATTTTTTTCCTACCCCATGGCCTTACATCTCTAGAAGAGCAGTATGCAGAGGTGTAGGTATCAAATCAGGAGCAGTGTGTTGGCTCTTGCCAGTTGCTGATCATCCCCAAATGCCTGGGACAAAAGATCCCCAAGTACTTAATGTCTTCAAGGGAGAATTCTTATTTTCTCTTTTTCCCTGCTATGAAGCCATCTTTTCTGCATTTGGGGGAATTATGTTCCCTGACAGTTCTTAATCAGATATATTCACTATTTGTATTACTCTAATTATTCAAAATGTAATTCAAATATTTTCTTCAGAAGAAAATGATCATACCTCGTCCTGGACATCAAGTTCTTCTTCCGTCAGCTCTGTTTCTATTAATTCAAGGGTATCTTTACAATCCTGAATGAGAGTGATCTTGAAAAAGAGAACACAGGGTAGAAATAGAATAGCATCAACCCACCTGATGCTCCACTGAAAATGATTTGAAGCTTTCCTGGTGCTTCTCATCTATCTTTACATACTTCAGAATCCTCTTCAGCTGTATTGTTCTTTTATATTTCCCAACTAAAATTTTTTGTATATCATTGTTTTGCACATTGAAAGGTGAACTGGTATACTTCTCCATTGTCTAAACTCCTTTTCAGCTCTCTTCCCCAACCTCTTGAGTGTATGCCTCTTAACAAGTCACCCCCTCTGCCTAAATGATTCAGCAGTCAATAGTGCATCTCTCAATGGCTAAGCTAAGAGCACTTAACACAGCGTTGAGTGTGCAATGAATGCACAGTGAAGCACTTGTCACTGATGACAAAAAACAGCCACAAATGGAATTGGGTGGAAATTAATTCTATTGGAGATGGAAACCAATGTCTATGGACCAAGTTGGTTATTCAGAAAAGCTCTACTTTTTAGAGGTGGCATGTAATTTAATCTTCTACACAGAGGAAACCAACGACAATTTTGGCTTTGTGTTTTGCATGGAAAAGGACATTTTCAAAGCAACTCCAAATATATATCCAGGCTAAAATAACATTTTGAAATGCTACTTAGCTACTTTTCAACTCAAATAGCCCAATTCTCTTAGCTAGTATGAGAACGAATTAGAGGGTTAAGTCCCTGTGCAAATGGTATGACATAATGGGAAAGGTAGAGGATAAGTCTAACTACAAGTTGTGTCCTGAGATAGTCCTGTGATGGTAAAATAAAGGGATAGGAAGAAGGTTGTGTCATTGCAGTCACAATATCTTTGATACAGAGGGACTCCCTCTTGAAGGAGTTTATCATCATTCACCTACTTATCACATATAAAGCTTTGTGCTAGACTCTGAGAAGACACAGAAATATAAGCCTCTTGATCTCACAGGCCACCAGGAATGTCCAACCCACTTTTAGTGGACCAGTAAGTATGTAATACAAGCATTCCATTATGCTTAGTCTATTTGTTTAAGGTCCAAAAAAATCCATCCCAGCCACTCACAATACCTCTCTGATTGCAAACAAGACTGAGTCTAACCTAGTAGAAACACTCTTGGTGAGTGGTTTTTATGACATTCATAGCCTAAAATCTTAGTAAGCATGGGTATAAACAAATAAAATAACTGTTTTCATGTTGGGAAAGAACTTGATACCTTGGTTCTGTTTTACTTTTAATGTGGGTCTCTTAAAGGATACTTCATATGATCCAACTTTCTTATCACCTATGGGTTAGAGAATTTTAAGTTGGATAGAAAAAGGTTTATGAATTTTCAATGATAAACAGTTTTTTTTTTTCTTTAGATTTGTAGCTTTACTCTTTTTTTTTTTTTCCTTTTTTATATTTAAGATCCACAGCTTGGTAGTTAGGACTAGTATTTTACCAAGGAACATTAAATAGAACAATCTCTCCACTACCAGTGCCTAAAAAGAATAATATAATATCATTTCCTAAGTTAGTTTTCTTCAATCAACTGCCAATCTACAATAAGGATCTACTTGTTCTATTTTTAGCAAAATGGGAAGCAATTTAAAATATCCACGATGTCACTGGAATCATTACTGTTATTATATCTTGATAGGTATTTGCTTTAGTTTCCTAAATTCACTATGAGAAATGAGATTCTTGTACCACCAGGAGCACCATTAGGCCAAGCCCAATGAACCAGACCAGAATGCTCACCTCTTCTGGGTATTTGACAGAAAAATTAACAAAATAATACCCATGGGAAATCAGGGCCTATTCTGGAGCCAGATGCGCTACTGTTGTGCCATGAGGCCTCCCATCAGGGCCTATTCTATTTTGTAGGGAAAAATTAACCCTGGGCTTATTTGTGGCTTGATTTTTAAATTTCTTTTTCAAAGATCACTTATGGCCTGGTGGATCCTGTTTAAAGACATTTATAATTCAAGGTTTTCCAGATTGCTGAGAATTTAAGTGGAATTTATGTACACAAATCCCAGATCACAAAAGATCCAAGATTCAATACTCTTAAAAGGCATTATAGCTAATGCCCACTTTTATTAATAAACCTACACATTGTAGAACTATTCAGTACTGGGTACTACCAGGTAATTTCCTATAAACTATCTTATTTAGTCTTCATATCTACCTAGCAAGGTTAATGTTTTTACTTCCATCTTACTGATGAAAAAAACTGAGGCTCCAAGAAGTTATATACATAGCTTAAAATTCAACAGCTAGACTAGACTTGTGTAATGTTTGCCATTTATAGAAATCATGATAGTTTAGAAATGATACATCTGTAGAAAGGTTGAATATTTACCGTTTCTAAAATGGAATCTTGACCCTTTTGAGATTTCACCTGGTTCTGTAGATAGAGTATAGCATCATGGACCGTCAAAAAGAATGTGTCCTTTCTAATGTTGTCGTCAAAGAACCCGCATTGCTCCAGCTTTTCTATCACATAATCTTCAAAAGAAAGACACAATGTTTTGTTAGTTCCTAGGAAAAGAAATTTTTGTTTGTTTGATTTTGAGACAGAGTCTCATTCTATTGCCCAGGCTGGAGTGCAGTGGCATCATTGCTCACTGCAACCTCCGCGTCCCAAGCTCAAGTGATCCCCCCACCTCACACTCCCAATTAGCTAGGACTACAGGCACACCCTACCATGCCCAGCTAAGAAAAGAAATTTTAAAGCATCAACCTATACTAAGTTTTTGTAGCTCCTCCTTTTATTTATTTATTTTTCTCTTATCCAAAATGTGACCCAGATTTGAAATGACAGTTTCTTTTCCAGTAGCATATAGAATGGTTATCCCACAACTGGTCATAGTCAACCTTGTGGACGATCACGTCCCTTTGGCCAAGCCAGTGTGTCCATCCTCCTGCTGCTGTGGGCCAGGCTGCTAATGTTTCACAGCTGTGCCCTTCTCTGGAGACTTTCCCTTGCCCGTTGGGAGCTGTGTCATCTAAAGAGGACTGGGTCTGTAATTCCAGCACTTTGAGAGGCCGAGGAGGGCAGATCACTTTGAACCCAGGAGTTCTGGGCAATATGGTGAAACCCCATCTCTACAAAAAAATACAAAAATTAGCCAGGTGTGGTTGTGTGCACCTATAGTCTCAGCTACTCAGGAGGTTGAGATGGGAGGATCACTTGAGCCCAGGAGTTTGAGGCTGCAGTGAGCCACAGTTGCACCACTGCACTCCAGCCTGGGTGACAGAGCAAGACCCTGTCTCAAATAAATAAGTAAATAAAGAGAACTGGGAGGTTTCATCCCCACACATGGCTGGCCTGCAGCCACTGACTGAGTCATTACTGGGGGAGAAAGCAGGTCCCCTTGCCTCAAGGAGGCATAACCTTCTGGTACTCTTCCTGTGGTGGTGCTCCCTGTGAAATCAGGGATCTACGCTGGGCTTCAGAAACCATGTCTTTGATCAGCTTCTTCCCCTTCCCTATCCTGCTCCCCTCACTGCTTCATAAATTTCCTCAGGTGTACTCTCAATAAATCGCTTGTGCAAGAATCCCCATCTTGGGCTCTGCTGCTAAAGAATTCAACCTAAGCCTTAGCACTTTCCTACGCACATACATTCATAAAGAAACACACAGAGACTCACACCCTTGAGAGTCCTCCTGTTCTAAGGAATCTAAGTAATCTCCAGCTTTGCCCTCCTCATAACAATATCCCCCCATTGTCAATATCCACCCCACCCCCACCCACTGTCAAGATACACATTTCCATACATTACCAGCTCTGTGGCACAAATTGGAAGTAATATCTTTCTGGGTTCAAAATGTTCTCAGAGTTTTTATGCTTTTTGTTTTTAAAAAAAAAATAATAGAGACGGGGTCTCACCGTGTTGCTCAGGCTGGTCTCAAACTCCTGGCCTGAAGTGATCCTCTGACCTTTGCCTCCCAAAGTGCTGGGATTACAGATGTGAGCCGCCATGACCGGCCTATTTACTTATTTAAATCTTAACTCTAGCTTGGCAATCAGAGGTTATTTAAAGGTTGTTTCTAATTATGGACTTATGAAGGAAATCAAAACAAGGCAGGAAGGAACCACTAGGTAGGAAAGATGTGGGAAGAAATTTACAAGTATGAAGAGATAAAGAAAATTGAAAAGAGAGTAATTTTTTCTTTTGTATAGGAGATAACCTTATATGGTCAAAATGATAAGGAGAAAAGAAAAGTAAATCTTTGTCCTAAGGTACAATGCCAATTTTAAAAAAGGAAGTACAGGACAAACTGAAGGTTTAAGCAAGTTGTAGAAGGTTTGTAGAAGATAAATATCATGAAAAATTTTATGTGATTGAGTTGGCTAAAAGTAGAAGGGAATTATTTATAAGTTTTTCTAAAAATTGAGCATTAATATTAAAGTACACTGATGGAAGGCTAAAGTGTGGGCCTATGTGTTGGAACAATAGAGTTTTCTCAGAGGATTGGTTTACTCTTAATAGAAAATTGTGAGAGGATTTTCTCTTCCAGGTAACTGGCCTAGAAAACAGAGATTTCATGTTTCATCAATATAACTCTTCTTGTGCTTTTTGCCTTTGAACTCTTTTTTCACTTTGGTTTTATTTCATAATGACCTATGATCCTATTTTGATCAAATGTTTTAAACCTTTGGTATTTGACAAACTTCTCAAAAATCAAAATTAAGTCTTTTTGACCTTGAACTAACTTTGGGATGTTCCAGAGGACCCTGGAATTTCTTAAAGAATCTGTAAAAGAGAGATGTTAAACCAAATGGCCTTATCTGATAGGTTAAATTATATGGGAAGCACTGTTAAAATAAGAAATGATGTTTAACTTTCTTTGTGCTATATTTTTATAGATATGTTATTAATATGTTCCAAAATTATATAACATTCCTAGAAATGTGATAGGTCTTGGTATAAATGCTACCAGTCATAATTTTGGTTATTTTAAATTGTTGTGTGCCACAGAAATATCCAAATATCCTTGTCAATTGGGTAACTCACATCAGATCTTTAAATATAGCCACTTTAAGTCTTGTTGTCCACAGTTAATTGTTTTGTTCTGATACTTTTTCTGAAAGCTCTTTGTAAGCCATTATAATTCTAAAGTGCTGTGACTTCAAAGAGTTATATGGGAAGAATGAAAAGAACTCTGACAAATACAGGTTTCTAATAACTTTGAATTCATACCATTCGATGGAATTAAACTGCCAGCCAAGATCAAACAGAGCAAGAATTAATTACATGAGACTGAATGAACTGATGGAGAAGAATTACAGGTTTTATGGCTTTTTTATTTGAAACATTGCTGGTTCTTTTAATATTTGTTTTCCAGATCTAAAGAAAATTTTTCTTTAAAGCTATCTGCAGTTTACAGCCACTTGGTTAAGCATACTTTTTTTTATTTTTTGAGACAGGGTCTCACTCTATCACCCAGGTTGGAGTGCAGTGGCACCATCTGGGCTCACTGCTACCTCCACTTCCCCAGATCAAGTGATTCTCAGCCTCAGCCTCCATGCCCAGCTAATTTTTTGTATTTTTTGTAGTAACGGCGTTTTGCCATGTTGCCAGGCTGGTCTCAAACTCTGAGCTCAAAGCAATTGTCCGCCTTGGCTTCCCAAAGTGCTGGGATTACAGATGTGAGCCACCGCACCCAGCCTTGTTAAGCATACTTTCATAAACAAAAATTGAAACATTTGCTTTTCCTCTCTACCTGATCCTTCCAGAATTTGGAAACTCTTCGTGAGTATTCTTATTTTTATGGCAATATGATTATTTACATGAAAGTTCAATAAGAATCTGTTCTTTTAAATAGAATACAATTGGAAAACATTGGTTATATTATCAAGGCTTTGAATAGAATATCATATTTGAAAATGTGCACAGAATTCCTGGCTTCAAGGGCTGCTAGCCTTACAATGAGTGAATAAAAAGTCGTTCCTTCCTGGGAGGCCCAGTAACTTCAAGATATTAGATACATCAGGCAAAGCCTAATGTCTGCCTTGGTTTGACTTCATAGCATCAAGACATTTTAAAAAGTCCAATCTGAGATTCCTTGTCAAAATTTTTAGCAAAGCAATTATTTTTTGGAGACATGGTCTCACTGTGTTGTCCAGGCTATAGTGCAGTGGCTATTCACAGGCACAATCATAGCGCACTGCAGCCTTGAATTCCTGGGCTCAAGCAATCCTCTCACCTCAGCCTCCCAAGTAGCTGGGATCACAGGCAAGCAACACCTCGCCTGGCTTGGCAAAGCAAATTTGAAAGGAGTCACCTATGTAGTTATTCTTGCTGTACTGTGTAAATAATCAATCAGGCCAAGTTTGAGACTAAACTTATTTTGTAAACAAATTGGTCTACCATGATCATCTTTGATAGAAATGGAGGTGACTATAGAAAGAAAAACATATGGTTCAAAAGAAAAGCATAGTAAAACTGTTCTTAGACTGTAGCCCTGTTCAATATTTATGAGTTTTTATTATCTACCTGTAGACTGAGCTGGATTCTTAATTCTTTTAGCTTTCACTAATATCTGGCTACAACACTCCAATGAAGACCAAGAACTACTCAGTTCCTGAAGCTCTGTAAGCTGAAGCTGAGCAACTCAGTGTAAATTTCAAGAGATGAATCTCATGCTTAAACTGTGGGCCACATAGAGAGTTCGCCAGAATGCTGGATGCCACAACTAGAGACAATAAAACTACAAACCAAAACAAGAAGTTGTCAACTTCATGCTGTAGACAGCTCCAAGACTGTCAGAACAAGACTCCCTATCATAAGATTCTTATCCCTTTTAATTTTCCCTTACTTGTGCCTACCTCTTTCACTTGGCAGGATAGTGCTGTAGTTAAAACTTCACAATGAGTAGCTTCTTTGGGTAACTTACACTTTCTGCTTTAATTTAAATCAGTCATGGAATGCTAGATTACCTGCTAACTCAACAAGGAAGCATCTGTGCAGTTGGGTGACACTTCTTGTTGCACATATATAAATACATCAGGTACTACAGAGAAGACTTCTTGGTTAAAACAGGTAGTCTCCTTGTCAGGCTATTCAATTTTAGTTGGTTTGGTTCATGGGAATCCTGGCTAAGGAGCATACTATAAACCCTTGGTATTATCTTCCTGATAGTCATAATAGCAGTCTTCCTGGTACATTATACCCTCTCAAAGTTTTAAATGTTTCCAAAAAGCCACCTGTCAGACATCGAATGGTCTCTCTCTGAAACAACAAAAACTCAGAGAAATACATGATAATGAGGAGGGCACCATAAGCTACACATGACCTCCTGAGACCAGAAACCCAAAATGATGGTAACAGAGTAGCGCTGATCTCCTACATTTTGTTCACTCTTACCTAGGTGAGAGCCTGATCAAAACGGGGAAAATCATCAAATAAAAATGGTAAAGGCCATTGTTTTAGTCCTCTTGAGCTTTGCCCTCCCAGAGCTTTGCAGCTTTTAGTAGCCAGAACGAAGGAGTAGAGCAGCCTTCGGTGGCTCAAGGGCCAAGCAGCTGTGCCCATCCTGGGGTCATGCAAGGCACAGGCACATAGTAAAATAAAAAATAAAAATAAAAGGCCATTGTTTTAGACTAAGCTCCTGCACTAGACCACAACAGACAAGACTAAAAATCAAAATGGAGTCACTCATGCTAAAGTTTCAAGTTATCAAACCTAAACTAAATTGTTATCTGATACTTGAAGAAATCAGGAGAGAGAGGTAATAGCAAATTTCCTAAAACAGGACAGTTTAAATTTCCAGTTGGCATAATAATAAAGCTTCCTCTGCAATAATCCTTATACAAAAAAGTATCCTGACATGACCTCATGTTAACTAATCCATTATTTTCCTATTGTTCTGTCTCACTGTCTCTGACTTACAAGAAAGTAACTTTGAATGGACTAATATACTCTTTGTTGCTTGCTTTTGCTGTCTTTGGCCTTTTCTGTCTATAATACCGAACTCCCGCTTAGTTCCTTGGAACACTTATTCTGTTTTATGGAATGAAGCAGTGCCAGATTCTAGAACTGCAAATAATGACAATTGAGATCTTTAAAAGAAAAAAAAAAAAAGGCCTTCAGACATAATGTGACCACAGTCCCAGGTAGGAGAAAGGGCTTATGGGAAAGTCTTACAGGTAGATATGTAGAGATATGTATTTACCTTGAAGTGATGCAAAATACACATTCACATCAATTCTTTGGAATTCTTTGACAATCTAAAAATAAAAAAGGAGAGTTTGTAACAATTAATAACCTTATCTGCCCATAATTCAGTAGCATTCAGTTACTTGCTCAGGAGAAACATTATTACTTTCATGGTTAATCAGGACTTTAAGGAAAGGTTATTATTGCAAAACCATGGAGGTTTTCAACCTACAGTAATGGTATAATTAGGATTATATCTCAAGAGATGGCAACATCCAGCGCTCAATAGCACAGCACTTGAAAGCGTGGAGGTGCTAAATAAGCATTTGTGGAAAGAAAAGAGTACAGGAGGCTTCTTAATATAGGCCCTGCTGATTGGAGAAGAGATATGGGTGTGGCTATGCTCATCGGGTTCAAAATGTTACTATTGACCTAAAAGTCAAGGCCTCTATTTTGAATGTCAGTGTCCTACTGTGATTTTATGCTACAGTTTTACAAGATGTTACTCATTGGGAGAAACTGGGTAAGGGGTATATAGGATCTAAATATTATTCCTTACAACTACATGTGAATTTATAATTATGTCAAAATAAACATTAATTTTAAAAAGTCAAGACACAAGACCCATGGTCAATAATAAAAGAGAATTTGAGAATTATGGAGGAAAACAAATCAAGACCTCTGTTCAAGTATAAAGTTTGGAGTCTTCTTTAGCTATCATAACTGTCATTATAATATTTGAAAGTAAATATTCATTGTGTGGGAAGTATTCTGGCATTAAATATGTTAAGACTGTCCCCAAAAGTAATTCATTGAACTCTCTGGCCAATATAGTCTACAATGGATCTCAGCCAATGCTTAGAGTGAAATGTACAACAAAGAACAAGAGTGTTTTCAAATGAGCTAATAACAAAATCTGCTAAGAGAACTAGAACAGAACCTGTCAGCATATTCTCATACTCTTTTGCCAAGCACAATCACTTCTCTACCCTACCTACCTAGTACCCACATCCTGGAATCATTTCCTCCCCTTATAGAGGTAGCAAAGAAGCCTTAGCTAAGTGGAACCTCAGTTAGGAGTCAGCTTTATATTATTACATCTGATTGTTGGTGTCTTGACCTGCTTACTTTTCTGCCTGACCCTTTTGATACCTACCTGAAGCTTCACTAAACTTGATGCTTCAGGTGATGTCCTATTCATCTTCTTTGGAGCACTTACTACAGTTGTTATTTATAAGATGACTTAATGTTTGCCCTCTCCTCCAGATTGCTAAGTCCCACGTAGGTAGAAACTGTGTCTACTTCATCACTAGTCTCTTGTGCCTGGCAGAGTGCTTAGTACACATTAGGCATTTCACATCTATTTGTTGACAGAATTAATGAACCTCAGCTTGCATAACTGGTTTCTGATATCATTAATGTTTCTATCCTGCATACTCCTCAACTCTTGCTTTGACTTTCCAGATGTCTGACCTGCTTCCTACTCTAACCGCTTAATAATGCCTGGCTTTTCCAGTCCTAACATACACCTGGTATTCCTTATCCTGTTGCTGTTAACATAACAAATAGAAATGTAATACTTAATAAACTTCTGCCCATTTTTTTGTTTTCATATACCACGTGTTATACATTCTCAGAAAGATAAAACATAATAAATGTGAATTAATTTGCTGGGGAGTATCTTTGAACCAGATATTCTTTTTTTTTTTTTTTTTTTTTTTTTTTTTTTTTGAGATGAAGTCTCACTCTGTCACCCAGGCTGGAGTACAGTGGCACAATCTCAGCTGCAACCTCCACCTCCCGGGTTCAAGCGATTCTCCTGCCACAGCCTCCTAGGAGCTGGGACTACAGGTGTGCGCCACCATGCCCAGCTAATTTTTGTATTTTTGGTAGAGACGGGGTTTCACCATATTGGCCAGGCTGGTCTTGAACTCCTGACCTCATGATCCACCTGCCTCAGCCTCCCGAAGTGCTGGGATTACAGGCGTGAGCCACCATACCCAGCCTGAACCAGACACTCTTCTAAACACCTTATATCTATTAGCTTATTTAATCCTTGTAACAACCTGTGAAGGTAGATACCATCATTACCTCCATATTACAGATGAAGAAACTGAGATATAGACAGATTAAGCAACTTGCCCAGGGTCGTACTGCTAGTAAGTGGTGAAGCCAGTATCTCCCCCAGGTAGTCTGGCTCCAGAGCCTATGCTTTAAAATATTACACTTTTTTACAAAAGCATTCACCTAGAAAAATTACAAAGCCCATGTATTTGCCCTGTTGCAATACTGGACAACCCATATCATTTTACTATTGCTAAAGCTCCAAATGTATAATTCAGAAAACCAGAACCTTACCACCCGCAGTGACCTCACTCCAACAACGTCCAGGAAAGATATAGCTCCACAGTCAAGCACAAGGCTATGGATTGGCACTTTGGGAACGTTCACTTTGACTGGAAGCTCAGAGTTCCAATCCACTTGAATCTCTATTTCCTTGGTTGGGATATCAAGTTCCTCCGGATCTTCAATATCCTCATCAGGCTCAAAAGCATTATTTGTTGAACCAGCATCACTTATGATGCCATTCTAAACGAAGAAAACACTGTCAACTTAATTGTCAAAGATTTGAAATCTTTCAACCATTCATATCAAATTATCCAAAAGACCTACACACTGTTCCTTGGTAAGCAAGACATCAAGGAGATGAATTTTTAAGGATGGGTTTCACCTCAGCCCAAACTTTGATGTTGTCTAGGAAGAAAACTGGGAGAACAGAGGAGCCAGGAAACTTTTGTTTTCTGGAAGATTGTGGAACTTTGCCAAGAAATACACTGGCCAGAGAGTCTGAGTAAAAGTTAATAGCTCCAAAAGTTTATGGACTTAGACTGCCTTCTATGGTGGGTAGTTTTCTGGCATTGAATTTGCACTTATTTTGTTCCTTTCAGTAAAAATAAAGTATAGAAAATAATGCAGACACTGTTCATGGTGGGGAAAAAAATCACATCCTGTGTTTCCAGGCAGCGCTGCTGATTTTATTTCATTCCCTTCGACTCCCTCTTGCCTATAAGAATAGCTCAGTTGTTCTTTGATATGTATATGTCATTTGTTCATTCACATCTGGATACTAAAGAGGGTAGATTTAATTTTAGACCCTCTAACTGCTCTCATCAGGGAAAGGAAATAATTTAAGGGGGAAAAGAAAGATGTCATCTCACCTTTGTTGCTCTTAATTGTCCACTTTTTATTAGTTTCTGTATTTTCCTCAGCGCTTTCAGCCTCTTATTATATACTCTAATGGCATCAAATCCAACCTTTGGAAATAAACGTCAAGTTACTTAAAATGCCTGGCACCTAAAGCTTATTAATGGCAACTGTTATCTGGAAAGGCTGTTTCTCAAAGGGTATAATTCCTTGAGCTATCCTGCCAAAAAAGAAATTGTAAGGTCTGATGGAGTAGATCTCTGTCTACTCCCAGGCTACCCTGCTCCTACCCAGAAGCTCTGAGAAGACAGTAGCATATCAAAGGCTCCAAGACAGTAAAAGACAAAACAGAAACACACACACACACACACACACACACACACACACACAAAGACACACACACACACACACCCCAGAATACCCTCTTTAGTTTAAGTCTGGGTTTTCCAAATTCCCTTGGTATCACAGAGCCCTTTTGTTATTGCAAAATCTGTGAACATTCCTCTGAATCAGTTTGCCCTGGAACTCACTTAGAAAAACACTGATTTAGAGGCAAACTCCAAGTTCAAAGCATGGCATGGCATTCAGTACCAGAATTTTCTACTTATTTATTCCACTAGTATATTTTACTTTTTGCTGCAACTGGGCAACCCTACCTCCAATACATGTTTCCACTGTCTCTCAGCTCACATAGTTCTCAAACACTTGACATGACTTTTTTCCTTCAGCCAACTGCCGCACAAAGCCTGTTAGTCCAACTAACCTGGATCTCTTCCTTCTATGAACTCTCAACTGTCTATACTACTTATTTGAAACTTACTCAAATTCTGCCTAGAAACATCTCTAATGTTTTTGTCTGGCATAGTTATTGCTACCTGGGTTTTAACATATGTGTTTTTTTAATCCCCAAATAGACTGTAAATTATTTGAAGGCAAGGATGTTATATTTTAATTCTCATTGCCCTACACAAAGGGAAGAGGGTCTAGGGCCTATTCCTGATTGGAGCCCAGTAAATACTTGTAGAATGAATGAAGTCTCAAAAGAGGTTAGAAAACAAATTTCTAGGGATAAAATACTTACTGTGGACTTGATACATTTTTTAAAACCATCGACATTGCCATAGAAAATAGGACTGGAAAATCTAAGAATCTTCACTCCTTGAGGTTCTTCAATCTGGCATTAAAAGAAATTGTCTGGGGTTAAATAATTTCAAGCCTCAAGTATTTAATTACATTTCTGGCTACTTAGCAAGAAGTCAAGTCACAGTTGCTCAGAGGAGCTGGGTAGCAGCACTCAACTTTTCTTTCTTTTCTTTTTTTTTTTTTTTGAGATGGAGTTTCACTCTGTTGCGCAGGCTAGAGTACGGTGGCACAATGTCGGCTCACTGCAACCTCCACCTCCTGGGTTCAAGGGATTCTCCTGCCTCAGCCTCCCAAGTAGTTGGGATTACAGGTGCTGCCACCACACCCAGCTAATTTTTCCATTTTTAGTAGAGACAGAGTTTCGCCACATTGGCCAGGTTGGTCTCAAACTCCTGACCTCAAGTGATTCACCCGCCTCAGCCTCCCAAAGTGCTGGGATTACAGGTGTGAACCACCGTGCCCGGCCTCTACAACTTTTCTTGAATAGGGAGGCAACAGGTTACAAAAACTCTTGGACCTCTACAGTCTCATAGAAGGTCAAAGTTAGAAAGGGCCTTAGAAAGCAATTTATTCAACCCTCTGATTTCCAGAAAAGAAACTGAGGCTTAGAACAGTGCCATGATTTGCCTGAAGTTCATACCACTGACCCTCCTGATTTTGCTAACATTCTTTAAAAGTAGCAAAGAAAAAAAGCAAAATCAATGGGATTTGCAGAACTGAGGTCTATGATATCATCTGTTCTCACCCTGACATACAATGGCCACACCCAAAATAGAACCCAGGAATCACAGAATCATAGACTTTTCTAGTCTTCAGGAATCAGCAATTTTAGTCTAGCTGCTTCAAATGAGAAAACTGAGGTCCTGAGAGGCTGAATGACTTGGGCAAAGTCTCACCAAGATGGAGCCTAGAAGTCAGAATTCCCTAACTCAGCTTAGAGCTCCCTCCCCAAAGCCAAAAAAATCTCTAAATCATTTTAGCTCTTAATGGCACTTGGCTCAACATAACAGAAAGATCACGGAAATAAATTAAGTAGCAGCTACTGAAATCCCAGTTTCAAGGTCCAACTTTTTTTAATGTTAAGGTAAAATTAGACTACAACTTCCTAGGGTTGACATTATTATTATTATTATTTGCTAAATTTGTATTTTCTTAATTTACTTTCTCTGCTTTTTTATCTTTGTTTCCCCTAGTCACCACTAAGCAATTTTATTTGCAGGTGACACAAGTCCATCAATGGGATGTTTAATTTCTTTGTTTTTCATTTCCTGTGTCATATTTTATTTCTTCTAATTCCAAGGATAAAGCAAAGTGTCAAATAATAAGGTCTCGGTCATAGAGAACTTGATAATCTCTTGTTAGAACTGAATAAAGAAAATATTACAGAAGATAAGAATTATATACCAGATAAATAAAATTTTGGATGAACATCTAGAAATTGCCTATTATTTTAAAATTCCTCTTACAACAGTTTTATATTAAAATGACACTCAGCTGGCCAGGTGCGGTGGCTCACGCCTGTAATCCCAACTCTTTGGGAGGCCAAGACGGGCAAATCACTTGAGCTCAGGAGTTTGAGACCAGCCTGGGCAACATGGTGCAACCCCATCTCTACTAAAAATACAAAAATTAGCCAGGCGTGGTGGCACCTGCCTGTAATCCCAGCCACTCGGGAGGCTGAGACAAGAGAATCACTTGAACCCAGGAGGCAGAGGTTGCAGTGAGCTGAGATCCTGCCTCTGCACTCCAGCCTGGGTGAAGAGTGAGACTCCATCTAAAAAGAAAAAAAAAAAGACATTCAGCTAGCATAGACAAAATTCATATAAGCCATGGGTGTCAGAAGGTGCACTGGATCAAAAGTTTTCATGACACTCCCTGTGGACTAACAGACTTTCCCAATAGGCATTTCTCCCTTTGGCTACCTTGTACGTAAAATGGAGCTGCTGAAACTTCAGGCTAGTAAACCCAAGTCCAGCAAATGTCTCACAAAGGTACATACGTTTTTGTAATTCTTGGTACTTTTGTAGATATCTGTGCTAGGGATGCTTCCAAGGCCATTCCAAGAAGGACTAGAAGAAAAAATATCAAGGTCAAGATTTTTTGGAACAGCCGTATTTTGGAATAAAAAGTTAAAAACAACAGCTACTAAAGAGCCCATCATTCTGGTGTTTTGGACTCTGTCTTTATTGCAGATGACATTTTCCTGTAGCTAACTCTGAAATGAACAGCTGGTGTTTGTGTGGAATCGGCAGGGGAGGGGAGAACTGTGCCTCTCTTCTGATGGCTGAGAGAAATAATGAGCATCATACTTGCACGTGCACAACACGTTATAGGATAAGCATAGAGCTTTCATGCATGTGAAATCTTATTTAAGCCCTGCCATAACCCTGAAAGGTCATCAGTATTATCCTGATTTTTATTGTTAACTAAACTTCTTAAGAGAAGTGAGAAAAGGCCTGGAGGTAAAGGGCAGCAGAGCCTCTGTCTTTAACCCCTGGGTCTTCCAGTGCCTGGCACTTCTTTGTGACTTAGTCATTTTTTATAGAAATAGGAGACTGGAGGACCAGAAATAAGTCCTTCCTGTCAACCAGACTATTGATTTCTTGTTCCTGATGCAATCAGATAAATTCCGTGATTCTTCATGTGTGACTAGAGACATGCTAAATACAATTCCTGAAGAAAGAGTATCTGTTTAGTGTACTTTCAGCATTGTGCTCTCTGGATCAGCATGATAATTACTGGAAATTAAATACTGTGGAGGATACTGCTTTTTGTTGGCTAAAAGCCTAGATACCAAACTAGCAGCTAAAATGTGCCACCAGTTATTCCTTGGCTTACAGGGTTGTGCTGATTTTTAACTTAAAAGTTTATAAGCTAATCTCTCTCTGTAAAACCCTTCTTTTCCAACCACATCCACACAAGAAAAAATAGACACTGAGGCATATACAGCATGAGAGACAGCATCTTCTAAGGAGTGTTTCTGAGACATGTCCTAGAAGCAAATTGAGAACTTTGGGAGCCTGCAAACCTTCTCAGGCCCTTGGGCAATCATTTAGGATGCTGAGGTAGAAAACACAAGCCTTTTGGGTAGGCACCAATATGCCAAGGTAGGGAAGGAGGGCAGGAAGGAGAACTGGCTGGTGGGACAGGAGAGGTGAGCTGATGCTAAGCTGAAGACATCTATCTTGATGTTTTTCCAGGTGTCTTCTTCTTTCACAGCCCAAGCACAGGCAGAGCAGGGGCCAGAAGTCTGGAAAGACGATGGACACATTGAGGAGGGAGAGAAAGACTCTGTTCCCCTCTAGGCCTAGGAGGGCACTTAACTAAGGCCTCTCTAGAATCAAAACAAAACCAACCAAAAAACCACCTTCAGGCTCCTCACCTTCCCTCACAGGCTGTTTTCCATTATTTAAATCATGTCTTTGCTGCCTTCACTCTGCATATGAGCTAATAGTTTCCTTCACATAATTGTGTGGTTTATTGGTTATATGCCTTATTGGTTATATGACAGATTTGAATGAATTTTGGCTGTCATCAGCTATTTTAAAGTCCTCCTGTTCTGGGTTATGTAACTTTTGGTTACTAGCTTTAAAAAAGAAAATGAACTATAATATATAACAGCTGTCTTGTCCCAAGCCTGGGGCCGAGCGCCTTACATTCCTCATCTCATTTAAAGAAGAAACTACAAAGCAACTTCAGCCTTTGACTAAACTATGTACTTTTTAGTCTTACCACAACTAAAAGGAGAGCACAGCAGTAGAGGACATGAGTAGGTACATAGGTTCAAATCTTAGCTCTGCCACGTACT
Organism: Pan paniscus; assembly: GCF_029289425.2. Taxonomy (NCBI): domain Eukaryota; kingdom Metazoa; phylum Chordata; class Mammalia; order Primates; family Hominidae; genus Pan; species Pan paniscus. Next base: position 144,540,362 of record NC_073255.2, on the reverse strand, counting down.
AGCTGTGTGATCTTAGGGATGCTTCTTAGCCTTTCTGAATTTCTCTTTTCTCACCTGTAGAATGAGACTAATCAAACCTATTCATAGGCTATTTTTGAAGATTAAGTATGTCTGTGAAACACTGCTTAATGCATAGAAGCACTCAATATACAGTAACTATAACGAAAGAAAGTGGCTTCACTATATTTATCAAAATGGTATAAGGAAGCTCAGAGTGTGTTGTTCTGTTTATAGGAAATCTGGGTTTTACGTTACTCACAACTGAACTCTCAGGACCACAGTCAATAGTCCAAATATAAGGCCAGCTAGTAAACCGAGATCCAGCCCCAGAATGATGGACACTATACACGTAAACACCCAGATAACCTAGGGAAAAAAATAGAAATGAAAAGAATTATATTAATGTATCAGGTACCATCATGTGATAACTACCTATAAAAATAAGATCAATGATCCACAAACAATTTACAGTTTTTTTTTTCTTTTGAGACAGGGTCACACTCTGTTGCCCAGGCTAGAGTGCAGTGGAACCATGATAGCTCACTGCAGCCTCCATCTTCTGGACTCAAGTGATCCTCCTGCCTCAGCCTCCCAAGTAGCTGGGACTACCCACAGGTACATGCCACCAAACCCGGCTAATTTTTAATTTTTTATTTGTAGTAGAGACAAGGTCTCACTGTGTTACACAGGCTGGTCTCAAATTCCTGAGCTCAAGTGATCCTCCTGCCTCCCAAAGTGCTGGGATTACAGGCCTAAGCCACTGTGCCTGGCCAAACCACAGCTTTTTAAAAATATTGTGACTTCATTCATTTTATATTTAAGTAGCTGTAGAAACTGGGCTTCTCAATTAAGACCAACTGTCCCATTTTATTTATTTCTAAATTTTTGAATAGCTAATATATTTGCATGGTTCATAAGGGAATTATCATTAAAAAGGGGAAAACTCTTGCTCACAACCCTCCCCCTTCTCCACCCATTCCCAACTTCCCTCCCTCCTTGTATCCGCTTTTATTTCTGCCTGTGTCTGTGCTTTTCCCCAGCATTTCTATTCTGGTCTCTTTTTCACTTAACGATTTGTCTTGGAAAATTTTCCATATCAATATGTAGGAAGTCTTCTCATTCTTTTTACGGTTTAATTTAGAGAGGAACTCTGAAGGATTTAGCTTCTGATTTTTAGTTTCTCAGAATAGTTGTGAAGGTTATGTTAGTCAGAGTTAAAGTCAGCATGGGTTTTTACATTTTGTATTTTGTTTTTGCATTGTTTTGTATGTTGTTTGTCCTTCTAAACTAGGGTGTTTAAACATTTTTTTGCTTTTTGCGTTTAGAAGGCCAAAGGTGTATGAATGAGCCTCATATGGGATTCTTGCTGGAAATTGACCTTCCCAGAGATACAGAATCTTCACAAAATGCAGTTCACATGGAAGACTTCATGGCTTTGATTTACCCCCACAATTCTAATTTCTCCTCTGGAGTTCCCAAAGCACAAGTGAGACTTAGGGGATGGGGGGAATATAGTGACATGGCAGGAAGCATATAAGAACCAAATCTTATTTCAGATAAATATGGGTGGTAGGTGACTTACAGCATCAATCTTATTTTGTCTCCACAGACGAGGAATGTCACACACCTGCATAAACATCCCTTTCAGGTTGGCAATTACGACAGCTGCCAAGACCGACTGCCAAGAGAGACAGAGAAGGCTGTGTTATTCAGGGAATGGTTTTCCATGTGATGATTGTTAAATCTCCTGTTATTTATCTGGTAGCAGAGTAGTGAAGGGAAATTATGCAATCGGTATGCAGAGAAGCAGGGTTATACCTTCTGCAAGGGTTCCAGAAGCTTCCCCAGGGCAAGAATGGCGATCATCACAATCGCAGCAGAGATGATGCCAGCAACCTGGAAGACACACACCTCCTATGAAAAGGATTCGTCCTTCTCCCTGGTGTCTTCCAGCTCACTGGATGTGTGTATGAGACAGCCTGTTCACAGACACACTTCATACTTCCCTGCCTCCCCCTTCTGCTCAATACTGTCGAGAAAAGTGATAGTTATTTGCTCAAGCCACAAAACTGAACAAAAATGGCATCTATATATGCTATGGCAGAGAAGTTAAAGAAAATATGGAGACTGATCCTGTGAAATTAAAGCCAGTTTGACAGGGATTTTATTGGTGATAGTACACACCTGCGGTTTCGGCGTCCATTCAGGCCAACCTTCTAGTTATTTACCATGGCAGGAAACATGGACCAATCCCCCCTTTCCCAACAACAGAGATCATTGTCATATTCTTGGGAAATAAATTCTTATGGCACATAGCTGATTCTTCTGCATTATTGAAGCTGCAGCTATAATAGCAACTCTGATAACACTTCGTACTTGTAGCACATGGTCTCATTAAAGTCTCAGAGAAAATAAATTTACTCATCCTATTGCAAATTCGAAATGCCACATTTGCACATTGAGAGGTGGGATTGTGTCTCCTGCCTCCTCTGACAGTTCCACGGAGGCAGGCTCAGAGCTTTGCCCCAAGGCAGCCTGAAACAGTGGCTATGGAGTGACAGGGCAATAGCAGGGGTGAAAGGAAGCTTCAGAAACTTTACCTTCGCTGGCAAAAATAGCTCTCCTAAGATCCATACTAGTTAGGAGAGAGGCTGAGGGGGTGGGGACTACTCTCTCGTTTGATTAGATGACCAATGAATTCTCTGTTGAGACAGCTGGGGCAGAGCCAAGATGAAGATTAGAAGCTCTGAAACAAAGAAGAAAAGGAGACAGGGAACTACAAGCAAAGCAATCAGAGAGGAAACAACTGGGAAGATTTTGTTGAGCACAAGTGCTGTCTAGTGCAAGAGGTCTGAGTTACGGGAGACAGACACAGCAAATATAAACAGAAAATTAGAAAGCACTTGCTCTACCTGGCAAATTGATCATTTATATTTAGATTATAGTTGGGTCAGCCTGAGGCAATATGATGTGTATGAGGTACTAAAAAGCGTGCTTTGTATGTCTGGCTGGCTTTTCTATGCTCTTCCTATCCCCATCCTAGATTCCCAGTACCCTGGTGCTCTTTCCCTTCTCCTGACTAAGCAGAGAAGCTGATATCCTACTTCCCTCCCTTCTCTTCGCTTTCCTTCATATCCCTTCCCTTCCTCTCCCTTGTCCTTCCTTCCATTTTCTTCTTTCCTTCCTTCCCTTATCCCTCCCTTCCTTCCTTGCATGCAATTACTCAACCGGTATTTACCGAGCCACTTGCATCTCACTGTGGATGGGGAGCTCTGTGAACTGGAGAAAGATATGGAGATTTGGGGACAAGGACCACAGTCAGCTGCCAAACTCGTGGCAGGAGAGTGGCCACCTACTTGCCAATTATATGTCATAATGAGTCTCCAATTATGGGAGGCCAAGGCTCATTTTGGCCACTATATTAAAATCGGTGAGTGATCAATTATTTGCACTTACTTGATAAGGCTTGTTTGTGAGAAACTCTGTAGACTTTATATCTACAACCGGATTCAGTTACTAAAAAATTATTCTGTTAAGGGAGGGGGTAATCAGAGCTAAAGAGTGGTTTGTAATCAGAATTACTTTTCTGTGAGTCAGTGGAAGTCAGATGGGGGTGAGGGAAAGAAAAGGCTCCAATGTTTAATTCTTCTACAATCTGTAGATGTGCTAAAAACAGTTCGTGTCCACCAATACTCATTCTTCCATTCATTCATTCAGCAAATATATGCCAGGTGCTTCTTATGTGCCAGGCACAATATATGTATCATAGATGCTAAGATGCTATTCTTGCCTAAAGGAGTGAAACAATGAGCATTTACAAGTATGTGCTAAGACTTTACATTTTCTTGCCTAATCCTCACAATATCCCTATGAAATGGATGCAATTATCATTTCCATTTTGTAGATGCTGAAACTGAAGTTCCAACATAAGAGAAAACATGAGAAGCCACACAAGAGAAGCCCTGCCAGTTTATTTGTCCATCAGTCCCTGGATTTCAGTTCAGGCACTTAGACTTTTAACCCCAGAATTTAGTATACATTTCAATAATTAAACATGAAGCCATTTCTTTACTCGTTTCATTCTTTAATGCTGAAATCCTGGCATCCTTCATTCCTAAATATAATACATGTCAGTATGTGGCAGGGGGTATTAGCTTACCAGAACACCATTATCCCCCAAACCCACTGCCAAGGAGGTCACTTTACATGGGCATACTTACTGGGACAGCCAGCCCATGCCTCATTTGAGCCTGGAGGTAACATCAGGAGAATGGACATCAGCAGTTTGAGATTTGCCTGCACCTGCTGAAGACCATGTGCTCTGGAGAGCTTGTCAGTGCTCCGTCTCAAATGAAAGCAGCAGAAGTTCCTGCTGCTGACAGCTGCAGCCTGAAATGTGCACAGCTTTGGAAATTGGCTCTGACCTCTTCCCCTTGACCACAGATCTCTGGCTATGCCTCTGGATATGAGCTGTATTATTTTACCTGCTCCCTCAGAGCTGGAAATATTTGCAAAAAAAATAAAAAATTAAGAAAAATTCTGAAAATAAAATTTTTTGTTGAAAAGCAGCCAAAAAACTGGAAGAGGCCAATTCTTCCAAGTCTGTCACAAGATCCATTATAAATAGGAAAGGAGCATCACATGCATATTGGGGACAATTAAAGCTCTCCCTGGGCAAGTCACTGTTGGAGTCATTAGTTTTTTCAGTTATTCTCATATATATATATCAGAATATATATATATATATGTGTGTGTGTGTGTGTGTGTGTGTATATATTTGACACAGAGTCTAGCTCTTGTCACCCAGGCTGGAGTGCAATGGCATGATCTTGGCTCACTGCAACCTCCACCTCCCAGGTTCAAGTGATTCTCCTGCCTCAGCCTCCCAAGTAGCTGGGATTACAGGCATCCACCACCATACCTGGCTAATTTTTGCATTTTTAGTAGAGAAGGGGTTTCACCATGTTGACCAGGTTAGTCTCGAACTCCTGACCTCAATTGATCCGCCCACCTCAGCCTCCCAAAGTGCTGGGATTACAAGCATGAGCCACTGTGCCCAACTTATATTTATTTTTTAAGTGTCCCCGCCTTAGTAAAACCCATTTGAAGACTGTGAAGACTGTGCATGTGTGCGTGCATGTGTGTGTGTGTGTGTGTGTGTGTGTGTGTGTGTGTATTGCACTATGTAGTTTGGGTTTGTTGTTCTTTGGAATCTCAATGTACTTCTTACTCCTAAATAATAGTTCTTTCTGTGTTGGGAAGATAAGGACCTCAAGGCATAAGAGACAGAAGCAAAATTCCTGAGTCTGTCCCTTGTGCCCATCTGCTTGGTGTGGTCTCTTTGACTGTGTCCTGCTGGAAAGAGTGGCCTTTGAGTATGGCTCCTGAGCTTTCTGAACATTGAAGGAGGGATTATCCAGAGATTAACTAGGATGCTGGCTTTTTGGCCACCTTGTAAAGGCAACAACTGCAAACCACATTTAAAAGATAAGATTAAACCCACATGCAGAACTTCAACAACATAAATCTTACTCAAGAAGAAATGCCAAAAATGTTACAACAAAAATATTCTTGGCTAGCAAACTGTTGTTCTGTGGGACCAAACGCCCCTGGAGGAAGTTCCTGATCCTTCTAAAGGAAATGTGAATAGAGCTTTTCACTTTCCTGAAAATAGAATAGCTCCTAAAGCCAGGAAGCGCTTTTACCAGGCCATCTGTCTCCCCAGGTAACAAATTAACAAAAATCAGCATCCTTCATTACTGATTCCTTGTCAGTTGTTATTGACCACAGCAGGTAAGTGTAGCTACATGACAGGTAAGCACTGACAAATAGATTTGAGAATCACTGTATCAGAAAACCATACATGTTGTTTTTTAAGAGATTTCAGGTGAGGGAGTGGAACAAGAGGAATAGGCCTGAGGTGAATCAGATTAGGAAGTACAAGTCTGAAAGGCAAATTGTCCTGCTAAGCTCGGTGCGAGCCTTCCTCTGTTGCCATTCCTCGACTTGTTCTCTGAGATGGATATCATAAGGCTGTTGTTCCTACCTGTGTCTTTCCTCCAGTGCTCTCCTGGACGGCCGTGCGGGACAGAGCAGTGGTGGCCACAAAACAAGAGAAGAATCCTGAGAAGATGTTGCTGATCCCAAAGGCAATGAATTCCTAAGGAAGAGACTGGATGACAACGATCCTACAAATTGAATCTTTGCAAGACCTTCGCTGAGTATTTCAGGAAGTACATTAAGAATGAAAACTCCCATGCCTACTCTGCGTGGTGGTCCAGTTTAATTTTTACCGTGATAGGTACTTGGGGTCCTTGTACGACATCAGGAGTTTGGACTCCATACCATCTGAGAGAGGTCTCATTGCTCACGATAATTTTTAAAGTTGACAAGAAATAGCACCTGATCATTTGCTAAGCTTTTTCACTGCCTAGTGAATGGAATGTCTGCAGCTCTCACATAAAGTGTTTTTCTGTGGTTGAATATTCGCTATGAAGCATATTACGACTAGCAGTGCTGTTATTCTGCTTGATTACTAACCATTTAACTACTGTTATTGCTATACTGTATTTTCAGAAACATATAGATACAGAACTTGCAAATTTGCAAGCAGTGTGAAATCAGCTTACCTGGCAATGTATCACATGCCTACAAAAATTGCCTGCATATATTAACTGCACAGTGAACCACCTCGATTTAAAGTGGTCACAACTATTATTAATGTTTGTTGCACTGTTTTGTCACATTATAACTGCCATTAAAAATAATTGCCAAGAGGTACTGGGTTACATGAAGAATTCTCTTTCTGACCTAATATGTTCACTTTGAATGTTATTTATGACCTGACTGAATTAGCTCTTTTAAAATTAGTGTTATTTCAACTTATTTCTTAAAAAAGCAAAGTGATGCAGTGTGTCTATTCCAAAATAATTTCTAATTAGCAAACACAAGAGGAAAACCAACCCAATAAGGTCTGGTGAAAGAATCCAACCCCTTCTTTAGCTGACACCAAAATCTTTTCCATTTATGTTTTTTTCCTGTTTCCAGCCCTATAAAACCAGTTCAGCAAAAGGGCACCCATACCTGGTTCCCATCGATGGTGTAATCATACTTGGTGGCATATACTTTTCCTACTGACACTGCAATAGCATAAGCCACCACAGCGATGGAAAATGATGCAGCCAGCATCTCCGAGAACAAGCTCACAGGTGGAAGTTCAGGAGGCAAAAACCTAGTGAGTTTTTAAGTGAAAAATGCTGTGAAGATTTGACCACCATTCTTTTTCCCCATCTCATCAAATGCTATATCTGCTCAGTCACATATTAGACATGAAAGTACTTGATCCAAAAGAACAAAAAGCACACGAAATACATACATGATAGTAGCAGCTTTTATAATGTTTAATCAGAAGTTGGTGTTATCTTACTGGCTGATTTCTTTGTCCTCTATTTTTGAGCCTACCCATGCTGACTCTTCTCTATCTCTCACATGAATAAATCTGCTGTTACTGATTCTTTAATATCATACAGCCCCATCCATGCCATTTCACATGTTAGTGTTTCTCCTTCCACAATTCCATCTTAAAGTTCTTTGAATTTAAAAGAGATTCTAGCCATAATATGAGATTTACTGTGTTTGAAGAGGTATCAGCTCTGTTAAAGAGACAAAGAACGTATGATGCTAAAAGAGCTCAGTGGAAAATCCTTTTTTGAGAGCCAGGACATTTAAAATCTTCTTAAGGCAAAAAAGATTAAATTAATATAATTATCACAATGCTCCATAGTGACTAAAATATCTCAATGATTGTGGGGTCCAATGACTACTGTTTGACAAAACCAGAGCTACCCTACAAACCATATAAAAAAGTTAACCTACACATTATACCATGAGGTTCTCTCAAATATGAAAATTTGGGAGATGGACCTATATCTTGATGACTATCCATATGGTATAATTCCAGAGGCCCCCAGCCATGAAAGGTCTCCCCAACCTACATCACTTATGCCTAAAGTTTCTTTAATAAGGAAACTACATTTTCCCCTATAATTAGAGAACAGTGGTAAAAATAAAATAGAAATAAGGTTCTTAGAGAAAACCATAGAGAAAGCATCCTAGGTATTGTTGAATCCACCGCTCTTGTCTTGTCTTGTTGATAAAGGAACTTAGACCTGGAAACGTGAAGTGATTTGCTTGAGGTCAGTTAGTGGGTCCAGGTCTAAATGTTAGATATTAGACGATTTCCTACCTAACAAGGTCTGTCTGGTTCTCTGCCCTTGTAGCCTTACTCTCCCTACCAGTGAGGTTAATTTTCAGACTCCTTTTCTCCTTATATCCCATCCTACCCCACAATGAGACTGTGGAATGAACCCCATCTGTAGACAGACAGGATGTTGGAAACCCTGATCCAACAGTTGGGCGACTCAGCATGACATCACCTGCTAGTTGGGGTGTGACTTGGGACCACACTTCTCAAAACAGGCTCCTGACTTGCTCCTGAGACCCAGTCAACCCTACTTCAGGTCACTCGGACTTGTCAGGATAACTTTCCAGTTTCACATACAGCTTAGTTTTGACAGCAGCCTAATGCAATTTGCCTGCCTGGCTGCCTAGTTCTCCAAATATGACCTGATCCTTGATTATCCAGGTTTGCAAAGCGTAAAGTGCAAAGACTTAAGTCAAAGGACCAGAATCACTCTCAAATGACTTTAGGCATGTTATTTAAACCCACCACATCCCAGTTTCCTCAGCTGTCAAATGGGGACTATATATTCTTCTCATATGATTCAATGAGGAATCACTTGTGTAAGTAAGTAATTAGTATCTACACATATAGTAGGTTCTTGGTATATATTGGGAGAACCTAAGTCTGTCATACTCCTGCCACTCATGTCTGCTGTCTTGCTGAACCCTAAGTGTGCCAATTATTTGCCCCAAACCAATTGAAGTCCCGTCTGGATATCTTCTAATGACCTATAAGTAAGCCTTTTTTCCTTGCCCTTGCCCTTGCCCTTGCCCTCCTTCTGTAGATATAACTCTCCAAATTTTTTGCTCAGTGGGCCTGTTTGGCCCCAGCCAAGCATGTCAGGCCTGATCATAAGACAACACTATGAAGAACCCAAGGGAGTGAGCATGTGAACACACACTTATCTGAAAAGATGAAGACCGGGAGAAGTGAACCCTGAAGGGCCCAAAATTCCACAAACGACAGGCCAGCGTCATAAGCAGAATACCAAACAGAATACCAGAGTACTTCAGACTGGGTCTGAACACTTGGCAAATGCACCACCACTCCAGCTAGAGGAGAAGAGTAGCCCTCAGAAAGCAGCCAGGAAAAAACCCCTGTGGTTTTGTTGGCTTTGCCCCTGTGCCACACTTTCAAGTACAACTGCAAAGCACATACTTTAAAAACAACAGTAGGCCTGAATTCCCCAAACCAATGAATGGAACCCAGATTGATGGGACAGGGCATGTTCTGCAGGCCACCTATAACTTGATACATTCTAGGAAACCTGACAAAAGGGGTCTATAACAGTGCCTGTAATCCCAGCACTTTGGGTGGCTGAGGCAGGCAGATCACCTGAGGTCAGGAGTTTGAGGCCAGCCTGGCCAACATGGTGAAACCCAGTCTCTACTAAAAATTAGCCAGGCATGGCAGTGTGTGCCTGTTGTCCCAGCTACTCAGAAGGCTGAGGCAGGAGAATTGCTTGAACCTGGGAGGCAGAGGTTGCAGTGAGCCGAGATCATGCCACTGCATTCCATGCTGGGTGACAGAGTGAGGTTCTGTTTCAGAAAAGGAAAGAAAGGAAAAGAAAAAGAAAGAAAGAAGGAAAGAAAGAAAGAAAAAAGAAAGAAAGAAAGAAAAAGAGAGAGAGGAAGGAAGGAAGGAAGAGGAGGAAAGGGAGGGAAGGTAGGAAAGGGAGGGAAGGGAGGGAAGGGAGGGAAGGAAGGGAAGAAAGAAAGAGAATGAAAGAAAGAGTAACAAACATGACAAGAGGACCTCTAGAACTGACGAAGACAGGAGGCAAGACAGTGAATAGGGATTAAAATTTAGAGGACAGAGCCGTCAATCTTGTTATGGGTTTATACACACACACACACACCCACACACACACACCACAGAGATCATGCCACTGCATTCCAGGCTGGGTGACAGAGTGAGACTCTGTTAAAGAAAAGAAAAGAAAAAAGAGAGTAACAAACATGACAACAAGGGGACCTCTGGAACTGGCAAGGACAGGAGGCAAGAGAGTGAATAGGGATTAAAATTTAGAGGACAGAGCTGTCAATCTTGTTATGGGTTTACACATACACGTGCGTGCACACACACACACACATACACACAGACACACACACACCACTATAACAGAAGAGGTAAAAGAGAAGCCTGGGCAGGAAGAGTGAGGAACTGGGCAGATTACGAGTTGCAGATAAGGACCAGTTGCATGAGAAGAGAGGCACACGACTGGCCCTCATAGTGTCTGCTGGTTAAGAAAGCACCCAGGATGAGAGAATGAGTGAATCCTAGTGGGGCGCTTAGATGTTGACTGGACAAGGAAAAGTTGTATGTTTCTACCAGGAAAGGGAGTAGAGGGAAGGGCATGGAGCCACTGTTTTTGGCTGTCCAATGGGGCATTGTTATTGGGGACTAACTTATGGTCCTAACGTATGGTCCTAGGTTAGGAGTGATCCTAACTTATGGACCCTCAATAGGATAAAGGGAACTACGAGCAGCAGGCTTAATGGAGGATTGAAGCAGGGAGGAGATCAAAAGGGGGCATATCACAATCTCTCTGTCCCTCTTCCTTTCACTGTGCTTACCTCAGGGCCACTTTAAAACTCTGCTTGCTTTTTTCCAATCTCTCCACTCCCTTTCTTTTTCAGGTTTGTTAATATCATCAGAATTGCTTCTGTGCTACCAAGTGAGATCAGATAACCAAGGCCTTTGTTGTGGCTTGTTTATAATGACATAGGCTTGGGTATTTTATTCCTTCAACAAGTGTTTTCTGAGAGCTTACTGTGAGATGAGCTCTGCGCTCTGGGACAGAGCTGAACAACACCAATGGGGTCACTGCCCTCATGGAGTAGCTTAAAGTCCCTGGGGCCAGGCAGGTTAAATTAGCTGACCAAGCTGACCAGGTGGTCTGTCAAAGATTCAGCTTCATTAAACTCAAGGGCAAGAGGCTAGAAATCTGTTCTCAGGAGGAGAGCACAGGAAAGCTCTGCAGAGGACCTGGAGGGATAATTTAGGGCAGAAGAAATGAGTTCCCCAAACCAACTAATGGAACACGGATGGATGGGACAGGGCCTGCTCTGTGGACCACCTATAACTTGATACATCCTAGGAAGCCTGACAAAAGAGATCTGTAAAGTATCTTTTTCTGTAATTGTTTCTAACTAATGAAATTATGTAATTGTTAGATTAGATTTGTTGATCCTCTCTTAAATAGTTTCTCCAGTTTCCTTGAGGGCAAGAATCACTTGAGGCACTTTTGAAAAATATTAATTCCTGAGCCCCACCTCTGGAAAGCCTGATTCAATAGGTTTGGGGTGGGAACCAGGAATCTGTGTGAAAAAGGATCCCATGTGATTCTTACAAAAGGGTAAGTTTGAGAAACACTATAATGGATAGCATGTAAATTAAGTCCCATGTAGCCAGCTGTGCTTTTTCAAATAGTTTGGAACAGATATTAGAAGAAATTATAAGATTCATCAAATGGGAATACAGCAGTTCCCTGTAGAATAAGCTCTGGGAATAAGCTTGCCTGAGGAAGTTTCTATTAAGAGCATGGAAAACAAACACTGGTACCAAACAGTGGCTCCGTGCCCTTCCCTCCCCTCCACTCCCTTTCCTGGTAGAAACACCGGTACCAAACTCTTCTAGTCTTAGGGAAAACTAGTACTCTTGATTAACAGCAAGTCTAGTCTTAAATGTTATGAGTGTATGTTACAAATATAATAAACATCTAGGCCTCCTTTGTAACCCCATATGAGAAAATTATGGTGTAGGGTGTCTTGACTACTCTTCATTTCATGAGAGATCTCACTGGTGTTTCATAATAAGCTTGAGTTGAGGCTTCAGCTGTTTTCATTATCCTTGTCTTATATAGGAGAATCTCCTCAGGTCACGAAACTGGAAGGTGACAGAGATGAATGAAGGACCTTGATCTTTTACTCTTCTAATTCACCAAACTACCAAATGTTTCTAAAACTTCCCTTGAAGATAATGCATTTTACTTATGGGTACGAGGATATAATTATTATCCAAAATTGATTAAACTAAATGATAGAGAATTTAGGCCAGACGTCCCTGATTCCTTAAGCAGATTGTTCACAGTGCAATAGATGTTACTGAGAAATGATTCTATTTATATTATATTATAATGTTATGTATAAGTTTAAATCAGGACTCTGGTGTTAACCGTACATGTTCTGCCATGTTTTAAGAAAATGAAGAAAAAAGAGCATATACGGGCTGCTTTTAAACAAATGGCTTGACGTTTATCTACACACATACTGTTTGTCTTATGGTTGTTTCTTCAAGATCACACACAAATAGGACTATTGAAGGAGCATCAGTGAAATGAAGCTTGTAATAAAAGGTTTCACTTAAATAAAAAAGACTGACTTACTGACTTAATGTATTAGTACTAGGAGGAACACCACACTCACCCCCTTGGGATGGATTTAACAATGCCAGCATTGTAATTTTTTTCCAGGTTGGCTCCATATGAAATGGCAGTAGCAATTATCGTCTGAAATAAAACAAAAGATGTTAAAAACTCCATTGGTTTTAATAATTCCTTGCTTGTCAACCAAATAATGCTGAACTTTCTAACTACATATTCTACTTACCACAATTACTTCTATAGGAATAGGGACTGGGATTTTGTGTCTAAACCGATCATTTAATTCCTTAACTGCCATGCAGACGACAATGGTGAGCAATCCAGCAGTGAAATCAGCAAGATTGGTATCACCAATATTTTGAAAAATCTCAACCAGCGTCTATAAAAAGAAAATAATTTTATATACTTCCTGCTGTTACACGCACATGAGCACACACACACGCACACACACACACAATCAATTCTCATATGAATCTTCCCACATGAAAAACCATGATATCAGCATCAAACAACACTCAAAAGTTTCAGTAAAATGATAAAAATGTGTTGGTTGATACAGAGACCATTACATACATACAATTGCTGCAATATATATATACACCAAGTTTTTTATGATTGTTTACTTGGAAAGGAAAAACTGGGTGATTTCTACATTCTTATTTTTGCTTCTCTGTATTTTTTTGATAATAAAGATGTCTTAAAAGAAAAAATGTCATTATAAACATACTGCCTTTTACTTACAGAAATGCTTTACAAGTTTATATCTTAAAATGGGTTTCTAGGTGCTATCGAGTAGCCTGATTTTTACTACAGTGATACAGCATTGAGACTGAAGGCTGATAAACCTGAAATTCCCAGTTGATCAGTTGGTTGTTTTTGTGTGTGTGTGTGTGTGTTCTTTCTTTCTAGCTTTCTTTTTTTGGGGGCACAATTAGCCAGTATTTTAGGTAAAGTTCTTTCCTAAACCTGAATGATATAGATAATAACAAAAAATAACAAAAAATCCTAAAATACTTCATATGTGGATACAGGTAGACTGACTTCATTCTTTCTGGCAAAGAAAAGCTATTGAATTGACATATAGGCCAAGCATACTTTAATTTAAAAATTAAAACAATTTCATGTTTTATTTAAAAAATTTGATTTTATAATGATATAATTATATCAAATCTTTTTTTTTAATTCCTAAAGCTGAATTGAATCTGTAGTTTTTTTCTGTTTTTTGTTTTTAAATTATACTTTAAGTTTTAGGGTACATGTGCACAACGTGCAGGTTTGTTACATATGTATACGTGTGCCACGTTGGTGTGCTGTACCCATTAACTCGTCATTTAACATTAGGTATATCTCCTGACAAGCATACATTTTTGGAAATAAATTTGGCACTTAATTTTATTTCTCAAACTTGAACTAAGATAACATAAAAAAAACTTTTTTTTTTTTTTTTTTTTAGCTCTCTTGCCCAGGCTGGAGTACAGTGGCCTCGAACTCCTGAGCTCAAGCAATCCTTCCACATCACCCTCCAGAGTAGCTGGGGCTACAGGCGGGCATCTATATTTATTTTATTTATTGTAGAGAGTACAATAAATAGGCTATTTTATTTTTTGTAGAGATTGGGGCGGGAGGAGGTGGGGGCAGGGGACGGTGTCTCACTTTGTTGCCCAGACTGGTCTCGAACTCCTGGCCTCAAGAAATCCTCCTGCCCAACCTCTCAAAGTGTTGGGGTTACAGGCATGAGCTACCACAACTGGCCAAAAAAAATCTTTAAGTAGACAGATGAATCAATTCAAGAAAAACTAGTTTTGTTTTGTAAATAGGAGACTTCTGGGAATCAAGGGTGTTTTCAAGGAAATTAGCAAGGAAGAATCCCAAGGAAGAACACTAATATCTTTGTTATATTAACTTCAGTCCTGTAGAAGGCAGGATTTAAGAAGGTATCTTTGAGACGTTTCTTTGAGACAATCTCACAGTGAAGGTAACTTTTCTTTAAATGAGCTTTTTTATAGACATATTTTATAGGAAGATAAAAGAATGGAGCATCTTATAGTTTATAACATTTATAACATGTATTTTACTTATTTTCACAGATAAACTACTCTTAAAATAATTATAATGATGATCTGGTGACAATTATGTATGAGCTTAATGAACTTTAAGTACTTAATGAACCTTAAGTAATCTAGGAGTCACTTTGCCAGCAACCTCAACTCTCTGGAACACATTCAAGAAGAGTAAGGGAATGGGGGAGAAGTTATTATGCAAGCAAAATACCTCCTACCAAACACTTGGACTAGAGTTCAGGCATTTAACTTGTAGGAAGACTCTTGAACTTTCACTCAGAGGGTACTTTTGCTCTTTCTTGAAATCCAGTACTAACAAATTCACTTTGTCTGGTTTTCAGAGTCACTGAAAATTGCTAAAGGCAGGTACACTGACAGAAACAAGATGATGCCAGGGACAGCAGAGTGAAAAAGAAAATGGGATAACTACCACCAGCAGACACGATAACAAGAACTTAGGGCATTTAACACAGGAGCAAACAGCCCTACCTATCCCAGAGGCTTGAAGGTTATCATTGCTGTTTGGTCCTTTACATAATCAGTTTTCTGATGAATGACCCTGATTAATTCAGGAGCTAGGTATAACATTTTGATGAGTTGTCTATTCATTAAAGGTGTACTTTTCAACTCAAGATGCAAAAATTAAAACTTGAAAAACAAAACATTTGGAATCATTATCCCAATCACACAAACATTTTTACCTTACAAAAATAATCACTACAGGATTCCAGTTTAATCTATGAGAATCAATTAGACCTTTGAATAAAAAGTATGTCTGGTGGATTAGAAATGTAACATGAGGTTCAAAAACCAAAATCAGTTTATATTACACAATTGCATCATGCAAGGTATCTGAGTATGTAAATAAGTTGCCTACATATTGAGTAGTCATTCAGAATCTTTTAAGAAGAGCTCTATGATAGAAAGTTTAATCTGTGCAGAAATAAAACTCACCATGTAAACTGCAATAGTCAGTTTACATTATTATTGTATAATAATGTTATATAATAATATAAGAAAAGATTATACTTATATAATCATATAAGATTATATAATCATATAAGATTATATAATAATATAACATATAATAAGATAAGATTATATAATAAGATAAGATTATATTATATAATAAGATAAGTTTATATAATAAGATAATATTATATAATGAGATAAGATTATATAATAAGATTAGATTATATAATAAGATTATATTATATAATAAGATAAGATTCTATAATAAGATTATATTATATAATAAGATAAGATTATATAATAAGATTATATTATATAATAAGATAAGATTATATAATAAGATTATATTATATAATAAGATAAGATTATATAATAAGATTATATTATATAATAAGATTATATAATAAGATAAGGTTATATAATAAGATAAGATTATATTATATAATAAGATAAGATTATATAATAAGATAAGATTATATTATATAATAAGACTATATAATAAGATAAGATTCTATTATATAATAAGATTATATAATAAGATAAGATTCTATTATATAATAAGATTATATTATATAATAAGATAAGATTATATTGTATAATAAGATAAGATTATATAATAAGATAAGATTTTATTCTATAATAAGATTATATTATGCAATAAGATAAGATTATATTATGCAATAAGATTATATTATGCAATAAGATAAGATTATATTATGCAATAAGATAAGATTATATTATGCAATAAGATAAGATTATATTATGAAATAAGATTATATTATGCAATAAGATAAGATTATATTATGCAATAAGATAAGATTATATTATGCAATAAGATAAGATTATATTATGCAATAAGATAAGATTATATTATGCAATAAGATTATATTATGCAATAAGATAAGATTATATTATGTAATAAGATAAGATTATATTATGTAACAAGATAAGATTATATTATGTAATAAGATAAGATTATATTATGTAAGATAAGATTATATTCTGTCATAATATAAGATTATATTCTGTCATAATATAAGATTATATTCTGTCATAATATAAGATTATATTATGTCATAATATAAGATTATATTATGACATAATATAAGATTATATTATGACATAATATAAGATTATATTATGTCATAATATAAGATTATATTATGTCATAATATAAGATTATATTATGACATAATATAAGATTATATTATGTCATAATATAAGATTGTCATAATATAAGATTATATTATGTCATAATATAAGATTATATTATGACATAATATAAGATTATATTATGACATAATATAAGATTATATAAGAGTATATAATAATATAAGATTATATTATATAAGAGTATATAATAATATAAGATTATATTATATGAGTATATAATAAGATTATATAAGATAAGATTATATAATATAAGATTATATTATATAATAATATAAGATAAGATTATATAATAATATAAGATAAGATTATATTATATAATAATATAAGATTATATTTAACGACATAGAAATTAGACTCTACAAAAACACTGAACAGTACTTCTAATTTAGTTTACTGTTAAAATACCATAAAATATGTTAATAGTATGGATACACATATGATTCTGTATTTTAGCTTAGTATTCCAAATAATTCAAATTATGATAATGAACTTTTTGGTAATAGATAATATTTTACTATATTTCCTGCTGTGTTTGGAAAATTTTAGGACAATTTCATTTAGATAATTTCTTTGTTCTTGCCCAGGATTACCTGTGTTTATGAAACCATAAGAAAAAATTATGCCCAATAATGTGTATGAGAAAGTTGATCAATTTACTATTGGAACTGAATTTATTTTTGTTTATTTTATCTCTATGAATATCACAAATGCTTCACGACCACCTTTTGCTGTCAGGCATTTCCTTCCATATCTTTTGTGTATACATGTATAGATCAATCCTTAAAGTGTTACTTTAATACAATGTATAAATTTTACATACTGAAATAGGTACAAAGTAACAAATCTAATCAAGCTTAGTGGTGGCTTTCAAAGCTCTCACCCTTGTCTACTGAGGCAAACCATTCAAATTGAATGGTGGGAAATCAACCCCTAAGTGGACTGGGATTTACTTAGATAACTGAGTAGCTGCATGGTAGCATCAAGGGTATTGACTAATTCTAAACTGCTGCCAATACCCTGTCATTCTCCCTTCTGCCTCTTACATCCAGTATCTCTGACATTTGTAAATTAACTGATTTCTTTTTCTTCTAATATTTTCTCCCCTATTTCTTTGCATTTGTTATTTCTAGTTGTCAGCACCTCTTTGGGGGAGAGGGCAGGACAAACCAAAGTGCAACCTTAGAACAAAGATAAGTTAACACTCCAGGTAAAGTATTTTACAACAATCTTACAGTCTTTCCTGGGAGAATCCTCTACTACTCTGCATTTATTGAAGGATTCTTTCATGTATAATTGCAATGGTAATGTCATAAGCAAAATTCTCTGTTCAGAGACTAAGCGGCTCATTTAACCCTATGTAATCGTTTTCAGACCTGCTGATTTTTTTTTTTTTCAGAAGAGCAAACTTATATTCACCACCATATAGGGATGACTGAAATACCTTCTCCAAGTTGGGTGGCCTGTGAGGAGTTTCTTGCAAAATTCTATGCTGTATGCTAAACTGAGATTTCAAGAAAAATATTCAACAGGAAATAAGTTACATAATGACTGCACTTGGTTTAAAAACTATTTTTGACCTTGGTCTAGTGTTTCCTGCTCACTTTTGTCCCTGTCAAAGTGAAATCATTTGCAGAAAGTTTCTTCTTAAACATAATCCTATGAGACCAGAAGAACTATTTCTCCTGTTCTGCAGGGGTCCTGAAATGGCCATGGACCCAGGTCAACAATTAGTTTGGACCTCCTGTGATCTGTGTAGATGAAGGCCTAGCAATGTTTGCCCAGTGAGGTAAGAATACTCAGTAAGAGATGTCTTGGTAGGTTAATGAGTCACTGGGTTTGTATAGGGAGTGAACAGTGCCTGGCACGTGGTAAGTATTCAATATATGTTTATTGAATAGATAAACTGAATGAATGAGAATGAAGGACTAAATGAGTGAAGATTTGATGGAGAAAATGTAAAAGTAAGTAAAAGCAAGATGTGCCAGGGGCTGCAAAAGTTACAGAGCCTGTCAAAATAAGGCAGTCAGAGGTCTCAAAAAGAACTAAGGATTGGCCAGGTGCAGTGGCCCACACCTATAATCCCAACACATTAGGAGGCATGCGGTAAGATGACTGCTTGAGGCCAGGGGTTCAAGACCAGCCTGGGTGACATTGCAAAACCCCTGTCTCTACCAAAATAAAATCTTAAAATTTTTAATTTTAATTTTAAAATATGGGCTGGACATGGTGGCTCACTCCTTTAATCCCAGAACTTTGGGAGGCCGAGGTGAGAGGATCACTTGAACTCAGGAGTTCGAGACTAACCTGGGCAACATAGCAAGACATTGCCTCTACTAAAATTCAACAAAGAAAAAGAAAATTAGCCAGGTGTGGTGGGGCACACCTGTAGTTCCAGCTACTCATGAGGCTGAGGGGGAAGAATCGCTTGACACAGGGAGATGGAGGTCACAGTGAGCTATGACTGTGCTACTGTATTCCAGCCCAGGCAATGGGGCAAGACCCTGTCTCAAAAAAAAAATTCTTTTTTAATAGAAAACTGAGGATTTGACAGGAAAAAACATATCAAGAATGACCCATATAATGCTGAATCAAAAACTTTTGCTAATGTTTCCTAATAGGCTGGGTCCCGAGGAAATGAACGGCGAGCTTCATGAGGTCTATTCATCTGTGATAATAATAATAATAAACTCAATTCTTACTATGTGCCAGATATTGTGCTAAGTGCCTTACATGTATTTTCTTTTTCAATCCTCACTGCTCTAAGAGGTAGCTACTATTACTACTCCCATTTTACAATTGAGGACACTGAGGCTTAGGGAATTTGAGTATAAACATCATGGGTAGTGGGTGGAGAACCAAGACGCCAACTCAAGTCTGTTGAAGTTCAAAGTCCATGATCTTTTTTGTTTGTTTTTGGTTTTTTGTTTGTTGTTGCTGTTATTGTTGTTTGAGACAGGGTCTCACTCCCATCACCCAGGCTGGAAGGCAGTGGCATGATCTTGGCTCACTGCAGCCTCAACTTCCTGAGCTCAGGTGATCCTCTCACCTCAGCCTCCCAAGTAGCTGGGACTACAGGTGCGTGCCACCATGCATGTCTAATTATTTTTGTATTATTAGTAGGGACAAGGTTTTGTCATGTTTCCCAAGCTGATATTGAACTCATGGGCTCAAGTGATCCACCTGTGTCAGCCTCCCAAACTGCTGGGATTACAGGCATGAGCCACCACACCTGGCCTCATGATCTTATTCACTATGTTATTCTGCCTCCTC
This sequence comes from Pan paniscus, assembly GCF_029289425.2. NCBI lineage: Eukaryota > Metazoa > Chordata > Mammalia > Primates > Hominidae > Pan > Pan paniscus. The sequence goes on along the minus strand of NC_073255.2, from coordinate 144,520,261 downwards.
TGTCTATTCTCACTGCTTAGCGTAGTACCTGGCCTGTAGTAAGCACTTGGTAATATTTGTTGAATGGATGGAGTGTAATAGTATGGGATTATGGCACCATTATAAAATTGAGCAATTATTGACATACTCACCAATTCTTAGATATGTGTACATGGCCTTACATTGTTTTAGAAGCTAATAGGTGGGTCTTTAAAGACTCAAACTCCATTCTTAATGTTGACACATTATTTTTGTATGATATCATTCCCCCCAAGCTAGGATGACATCATGTTACTATTATCACCATTTTTCAAGCACCAATAACATGCTTTATATAGAACACATTTTTAGATCCGAAACCTTTTTCAAATCTAATTAGTGTGATCTACATCCTGCTTTTGCATTTCTTTTGCATGGTGAATCATCTCTGAATCTAATGTTCCTTTTCATCTATAATTGTTGAGACATTTACATTATGCATTTTACAGACTCTCATGGTTAGAAAAAGCTTTTAGAGATACATCTCCAATCATTTCATTTCACCAATAAAAAAGAAAAGATGCCTTGAAATAATCATTTCAAAATAACTCCTTTATTTAGAGTACTTGTTATGTACCAGCCCCTGGGCCAAGTGCTTATCTATTCTTATTAAACAATCCAGTGAGGCATATACTATTACTAACCCAATTTTGCAGAGAAGGAAACTGAGGCATGGTGATTGGCTCACATGGCTAGTAGACAGCAGAGCCAGAATTTGAATCAAGGTCCATCCAGTTCTAAAACTGAGCTTTCAATTAGCACCCTACATGATGTATCCACGGTCACTTACCTGTTAGAGACAAAGCTGAGGCTAGAAATCAAGTCTGTTACATTCCAGAGCAGCCTTTACTTCATTAGACCACTTTGTTTTCATTAATGTTTTTAAGTACAATAGTATTTCTGACAGAAGCAACCAAATGTTTTCAATGGCTCCCAAAGTATGCATAGAGAAATGTGGGTGCTCCAAGGCCGGGCGTGGTGGCTCACGCCTGTAATCCCAGCACTTTGGGAGGCTGAGGTGGGTGGATCACAAGGTCAGGAGTTCAAGACCAGCCTGGCCCAAATGGTGAAACCCTGTCTCTACTAAATATACAAAAATTAGCTGGGTGTGGTGGCGGGCGCCTGTAATCCCAGCTACTCAGGAGGCTGAGGCAAGAGAATCGCTTGAACCCGGGAGGTGGAGGTTGTGGTGAGCCAATATCATGCCACTGCACTCCAGCCTGGGTGACAGAGTAAGACTCTGTCTCAAAAAAAAAAAAAAAAAGAAAGAAATGTGGGCGCTTCAGACTCAAGTTTTGTTTTGTTTTGGTTTTGTTTTTGCTTGAAACAGGTTCTTGCTCTGTCACCCAGGGTGGAGTGCAGTGGGGCGATCACAGCTCACTGCAGCCTCAACCTCCAGGGCTCAGGAGATCTTCCCACCTCAGCCTCTCAAGTAGCACACTACAAGTGTGCACCACCACACCCGGCAAATTTTCGGATTTTTGGATTTTTTCTTTCTTTTCCTTTTCTTTTCTTTCTTTCTTTCTTTCTTTTTTTTTTTTTTTAAGAGATGAGGTCTCACCATATTGCCAAGGCCGGTCTCAAACTCCTGGGCTCAAGCAATCTGCCCACCTCAGCCTTCCAAAGTGCTGGGATTACAGGTGTGAGCCACCATGCCTGGCCCAGACTCAGAGAATGAATACAATTGTTTCTGGAATGAACAGTGACCCATCCCTGGAGCAAGAAGCAACACTTACATAGATAATAGAGAGAACTCCATTGTAGTTTTTGGTTGAAACATTGAGGACAATCTTTAGCTGTGAGACCAGCACTTGGAAGGCAGCAGCTGTTGTGAAGCCACCAACCAAAGGATCTGCCAAGTACCTCACTATGAATCCAATCTGCAAGCCACCAAATATCAACTACGATAAGGAAAAGGAAAGAAAAATTAAACGTTTGCCTGAGATAGAAACCTACTCTCTGGAAATACTAAATCAAGCTTAATACCAATGAAAACACTAGTAGCCTGCCTATAGCACAAAAATACTGGTAGAAAAAAATATGAATTTCTTAATACCCTATCACTCCCCTCCCTCCACCACTCTAAAATTTGAAAACTAAGTGTAATAAAAACCTTGAAGTATTTCTATACATGTACTCAGAAAAGCAAAAATCCATAGCTTATTTCTGTGGCTTTCGGTCCTGTGTCTCCGCTCACCAGAACGCTTTTTCTCCTTTATGGATTCCCGTATATTTCCCTTCTCTCATCCTCAATTGAATCACACATGTTCTTCTGCGCTTTTTTTCTGTCTCTGACTTTGATGGTAAGTGAGCCTTAATAAGTGGGGTCTTGCTTACTATTTTAGCATCTGACCTAAAACAACGTAATTTAGAAAATAATTTTGGGTTCCAGGAAATTACTTTGTTTTGTTTTTAGAAGAATCTTTAAGTCTATATGCTTTAAAGTTAATTTCAAATAAAAATTACACCCATCTATATTTTACTTGTAAGTTCATTACCTGTATAATTCCAACCAGCAGAGTCAGGGCACTGGCAATCAGGACTCTAGCTGTATCTCTAGCTGCAGTGTCTATCATAGTAGTATTTAATACAGTTCCATTGCTGCTGGATACGAGAAAGTGTTCGTCGGGTGCCATGCTCAGAACAACAGATCCCACCATTAAACTCACCACTGGAAAAGGTCCTGGGGAAAAAAAGTCTTTAACAATTAATCAGTTATTAATCACAAATGTTCAATGTGTCTGCATAGGATTTAAAAAATGTATAAAAGATTTAGCTGTGACTAGGAAAATATTGTTTGTTCACGAAAGAAGCTGAGCCGGACCCAGTGGCTCACATCTGTAATCGCAGCACTTTGGGAGACTGAGGTGGGAAGATCGCTTGAGCCCAGGAGTTCCAGACCAGTCTAAGCAACATAGTAAAACCCCATCTCTACCAAAATAAGACAAAAATTAGCTGGTTGTGGTGGTGCGTGCCTATGGTCCCAGTTACTTGGGAGGCTGAGGTGGGGGGATTGCTTGAGCTGGGGAGGTGGAGGCTGCAGTGAGCTGAGATCACGCCACCGCACTCCAGCCTAGGTGACAGAGCCAGATTCTGTCTCAACAACAACAAAAAGAAGCTAAAAACGCAGATATCTCGAGGCATTCATGACCTAGAAATAGGCGAGAGAGACACATAGGTAGATTATTAGAATACAACATTCAGGATGCTTCGTGAGTATATCAAAAGGTCGTCTAACCTGTCTGTGTGTGATCCTCATGTGTATGGGTGGTGGGGACAGGGATGAGAGTTGTCAGGAAAGGTTTTCTGGCAAAGGTAGCACATACATTGAGTGTTTACTTGTTCTGCTCAACTTTTATTTCATATAATCTCATTAATTTCCTAGAGTGTCCAATGTCCTGATCTCTGTGGATCTGAGTACCTTGATCAATATCACAGGGTCGAAGTTAGGATTAAAAAAACAGCAAAGGGAGTATGAAGTTTCTTTCTCTTTTTGTAAGACAAAACATTTTTTCATATCAAATGTCAATCTGTAAGATTTTACATTTTAAAAAATATTTTTTTTTCAGCAACTGCTCCGTTCACTACTGTTATTTTTATCCATGATGATGATGATGATTCTACCCTCTCATCATGGAAGGCTTTATGGTTTTGAGGTCTCAAAACCCAACCCCAGTCACCTGGAATATCTCAATGTATAGAATACCAAAGAGAAAAATCAGCTTCCATGTTCCTCATATCTAGTCAAGCACTCAACACTGATTGATTCTCCAAGGTGTGGAAGTTCTTTCAATCAAAAGCTCTTTCTGATCTCCTTCTAAGGAAATACAACTAAGGACAAAAACATGGGTTGGGGATAAAGTAGATGGTTGCATTTATTTCAAGAGGATCATCGAGGTAGACATGTCTAGCCAGCAGATGGATGTAGGAGCAAAATTTTCTCTAGTATAAATGTCAAAGTCACAAAATAGCATTAAAACACTCATTTACTAGGACATTCTAACAAACGAGAATTCAAATTTTAGGAATAGCAGGAAAACTTATTATAAGCCATACCAAGAAAGAAAGCCAAGCTTAGCTTCTAAATTGTTTTGGTAAGATTTTGCCAGTCTTCTAATATTAGTGATTTAAAATAAGTATGCTCTTTAATTAAATCATGAACATGTATTTGATGAACATACTTAGTAATTTCTAAGTTGATCCAGTAAAATGGTAGGTTCAAAGACCTTGTGTCATTTTTTCCCTGTCATTATCACTCCAAAAATGGAGTCAAATTGATCACGTTTTTAAAAACCAAAACATGCTAAAATGTTAAGGTAGGCTGTCATTTTCAGTTTTTTGATTTTTCCACTTCATTAAAAAAGTTACCTAACATCAGTGAATAGAAAAAGCAGGCAAAACACTGAAATCCCATTTCCCTGAGAACATTAACACAGATATATTAGGTTGGTGCAAAAGTAATTGCGGTTTTCACAATTATACTTTTAATTGTGAAAACCGCAATTACTTTTGCACCAACATAATAGCGGTATAATGCACTTAATATAGCCAAAACACTTTAAACATGAGCAAATATAATTGTAAAATATGCTTATAATTACCAACTGAGATATGTCTTGATGTTCCAAAGATAAAGTATGTCAGGATAGGGAAAAAAGCAGAGTAGAGACCATATCCGACAGGAACTGCAGCTAGTAGGGCATATGCCATCCCTGAAAGCACATGCAAAGTGATTACATTCACAAACCAAAGTTACAGTATGCAGAAAGTCCTCAACTTACAATGGTTCCACTTATGACTTTGCCTTTATGATGGTGCAAAAGCAATATGCATTCAGTAGAAACCATACTTTAAGTAACCATACAACCATTCTGTTTTTCACTTTCAGTATATTATTCAGTAAACTACATGAGATATTCAATACTTTATTATAAAATAGGCTTGCATTAGATTATTTTGCCCAACTGTAGGTTATTATAAGTGTTCTGAGCACATTTCAGGTAGGATAACCTAAGCGATGATGTTCCATAGGTTAGGTGTATTAAGTGCATTTTTGACTTAAAATATGTTCAACTTGCAATGGGTTATTAGGATGTAACTCATGATAAGTAGAGGAGCATCTATCTTTCTACTGCAGAAAGAAGGGCCTTTACACAGATACTCTCAATTTATAGTTTCGACAGATCAGCCTGTCCTGAGTTGGTCTCCTTATCTTGCATACAGACTGGCTATGCTAGGATGCAGAACAGGATCCAAATCACCTGGAACAATGATTGCATCTACAAACATCACCTGCTCAAATGAATGGACTCAGTTGATCAGTAATTCAGTCTTCCACCAATCAGATCAGTGGGAAAAAACAATCAAGTCAAATGTTGATTAAAAAACTTGGTCAGGCCTGGTGTCCTACACCTATAATCCCAGTGCTTTGGGAAGCCATAGGCAGGAGTATCAGTTGAGCCCAGGAGTTTGAGACCAGCCTGGAAAACATAGCAAGGCTCCATCTCTACAATAAAATGAATGAGCCCAGCATATTGGTTCACGCCTGTAGTCCTAGTTATTAAGGAGGCTGAGGCAGGAGGATTGTTTGAGCCCAGGAGTTTGAGGTTACAGCAAGCTATGATCGTGCCACTGCACTCCAGCCTGGGCAACAGAGCAAGACCTTATGTCTAAAAAAGAAAAAAAAAGTTTTGGTCAATTCACTCCAAAGGCTCAGACCAGTTTTGCACAGAGGCAGTTGTGTCTGAGCTCAATATTTCTCTGCGTTCTGAGGGACACAGTCATTGTTACACTGCCCTTTCTCCTTTTTTGGTGGGGAAGAAAAGTTAGACCCAAAGAAAAAATATGATAATTATACTCAGCAGCAGACAAGACAACTCTACCCTGATGAAGTTGACCAACTCCTCCACTAGGCAATGGCAGCAGCCCCTAGACCCATTAATGCCTGGCTATAGAGAAATCAACATTCTAGTTTACATGAGGGTTAGAAGAGGATGATGACATTCTTTTCCTTGGTTAAATACTTAGGTAGCCAGCATATCTTACTCCGTTTTACCTCCTCACCCTTCACTCACTCACAATGAGAGAAAATCAAGCCTTTTCACTCTTGAGTCATTAATAAGGAATTACATTTATAGTAGTTTATTAAAAATGGCAACAGCCTGAATATGCTGGCCCCCACACACTCAATATTACTTATCAGATGAACGTCCCCAAGCAGGGAAGTGGTTAACTAAGTTATACTTCATACTTCGTAATTCTATGAAATGAAATTGATGTGATGCTCAGAAGTACATTCAGTAACGTGGAGAGATGTGAAGTAAGAGGGAAAAAAGTGAGTAAAATCAAGATTCAAAACTGATAGGTATGTATGCTTCCTCTTTTGTAAAAAATACACTCCCACTCCAGCCTGTGGGAGTGTAGGCATTAAAAAAAGCCGGAGGGACCGGGCGCGGTGAGTCACACCTGTAATCCCAGCACTTTGGGAGGCCGAAGTGGGTGGATCAGGAGGTCAGGAGCTCAAGACCACCCTGGCCAAGATGGTGAAACCCCGTCTCTACTAAAAATACAAAAATTAGCCAGGCATGGGGGTGGGCACCTGTAATCCCAGCTACTCAGGAGGCTGAGGCAGAGAACTGCTTGAACCCAGGAGGCGGAGGTTTCAGTAAGCCGAGATTGCGCCACTGCATTCCAGCCTGGGCAACAGAGCAAGACTCCATCTCAAAAAAAAAAAAAAAATCTGGAGGTATTTTGAATAAAATATGAAGTAATTTACATATACAAGAAACACAATACACAATGAATAATATAATAAATTTTCATGTATCTATCATCTAGCTTAAGAAATAAATTACTGCCAATGCAGCGGAAACTCTCAGTATACTCTTCCTCAATCACATCCTCTTTCCTTCCTCTACCCTCAGAAGGCAACAATTATCCTGAATTTGGTGCTTATTATTTCCAGACATTTCATTATACTTTTATATAGATAAATATTTATGTGCCTAGTAAGATATTTACTGAAATATCAATGGGTTATCTGTATGGTAGGATCAGAGGAGACTTCTAGTTTGTGGTGGAGGTATTTTTTCATGTTCCTTATATGTATTTTCTAGTTTTCTACAATAAGCATTCATTCATTCAACAACAGTTGATTATGCACCTACCATGTGTCAGGCACTGTTAAAACAAAGTCTCTGCCCTTGTGGAGTTTGTATTCTAGAAAAATATATCTATTAGTACAATTGTTTTAATATACAAATTACAAACAGGAATTGCAATAGTCAGTAGTCCCAACAGCATGGAATAAAATAGGAAGGTGACTCCACAGAAGGAAGATAAGAAAAGAAGGAGCAGGGGATGAAAGCACAACTTGTCTATTTCATATGGACATTTTTCAAGTCCTTCTCAAACTTCCATTTCCCCAAACTGGGCTCTGCAGTTCTTAATATGCCTGGAAAAGGGGAGCTTTTCAGTTTTCATATAGAGTGTCCCATTTAGGGACCACTACTACTCAAATATACTGGAATCATCTTTATTATAAAGAAACTTGGTACAACAGTTTTAAAATTACACAATTTGTAAAGAAATCTGGGGCTAGGTGTGATGGCTCATGACTGTAATCCTAGCATTTTGAGAGGCTGAGGTGGGAAGATCACTGAGGCCAGGAGTTCAAGACCAGCCCGGCCAACATGGTGAAATCTCGTCTCTACTAAAAATACACAAATTAGCTGGGGATGTTGGTACATGCCTGTAATTTCAGCTACTCAGGAGGCTGAGGCACAAGGATAGTTTGAACCCAGGAGGCAGTGGTTGCAGTGAGCCAAGGTCATACCACTACACTCCAGCCTGGGTGAGAGACAGTCTCAAAAAAGAAAAAAAATTTGAAGAAATCTGAGCCATTGATTTAAATGATAGAATTTCTCTGTTGGTAGTCATGATTTATAGCATGGTGACAAATACTGGCAAAGCAGGTGCTAATAAACAGTTGAAATTTATATTAAATTTAAATTTCTTCTAAAGGTAAAGCCTTCCACCATGTGAGGACGCAGCAAGGAGACGGGCTGTCACCAGAAACTGAATCTACAGGCATCTTCATGTTGCAGAAATAAATTTCTGTTGTTTAAACAAACAAATAAATAAAAGTCAAAAGGAGAAAGCAGACAGCAGACTCCTTAAAGTTGTGAATAAAAATAGCACTACAAGGGTTGCATCGATCTTTTGCTGTCTGATGGGAATTTGTTTTAATAACAAAAATCACAAAGATCCCATCATCCTTAGCAACTTCCTGGCTTCCCAGTAACCTGAGCTGGTCTTCTTGGAGTTGTTCTACTACTCAGCTGCTCAGCCAGTGGTTACGGCATGGACATTGTCATCAATGGAAACCACACCACCACCTCCAAAATCTGAATTTTGAGCCTCTCTCCAGCTACAGCCTCCAAGCCTTCCAGCTCGTCTACTGCAGAATCCTTATTGCAACATTTATTTGTGCTCACGAGGCTTCTAATCAATTAACCGATCCACTTTCTCCCTATCCTCCACACCTTCCTGTCTTCACTTCCACCCTTGCCCACACAGATTCCATGGAATTTTGCAAATATTCTTAACTCCCTTTTTTCACTCTCTCTTTCCTTCCTTTTCTTGTCTGGCAAAACCCCAATTTGGCTGACCTCAAACATCCACCTTATCCATGAGAGCCTTTGAGCAGCTAGATAAACTGGACTGAAGGCATCTACATCTGGGCTAACCAATTTCATGTAAAATGTGTGACCACAAGTGCTAGATGGGCACTCAACACTGCCTGGGGACCCAGTTACATTTCCTCAGGGGGTGTGCCTTTCCTCTCCTTGAGACAACTATTCAAACCTCCCCTACTTACCTCAATCTGCCCAAACCCTTCTCCACCAGACTCAAAGTTAAGAGACATATTCTGCATTTAATCGAAAACACAGAATCCATGAGATGCTCCCAAGTTACTTTTCATCAAAATTTCAAACCTGTCTGCATCTACACCATTTGGGCTATCTTCCTTTGAAAATGGAAGAAATATCCCTCCTGCCTTTAAGGAGTAATTCTCCTAGTTCCGTTCTCAAACCCCTCCACGTTTGCCCCTTTTTACTACTTTGCTTCTAGTTATTTCTCTTGTACTTCTTGCACCACAGATCTCTTTCTTTCTACTAGGTCATTCCTATCGGTTCACAAATACGTTCTAGTATCTCCCATATTAAGAAAAACAAATTCTCCCTTCACTCTGTCTTCATCTCTTATCTCCCTCTGATTCATGGCAAAACTTCTTAAAAGCAGTCTGTAATCCTTCATCATACCCCACCCCTCAGGCAAATTCAACACTCTCAGCCCCTCTATGCGTTTTTTTTTTTTTTTTTAACCTTCTCTCTTGGCTTCTGATCCCACATTCCTTTGGTTGTTCTTTGTCTTCAACTTCCTGCACCAGGCTTTCTCAGGTTCTTGGCTGCCCCTCTCCTTGCCTTCCTAACTTCTAAGTACTCTGGCTCTCTTTTCGTCGACACCTGCCCTTTCTTCCTAGGTAATCACAGGCATTCCCACTCTTGTAAATATCACCTCTTCAGTGATGCTTTCCTGATTTTTATGTCTAGCCTAGACCTCCCCTCTAACCTTCACACTTGCAGTAGCTCCCACTTCTCTATGTGGCATCTCCACTTAGATGTCTCACCCCTGTGTCTCAAACTTAGCATATCCAAAAGGAAACTTGATTTCCTATCCCAAACCTGCTCCTCAGCCTGTCTTTGCCATTTAGATAAATGATGTAATGTTCTATCTGGTTGCTCAAGCCAACAACCTTGGAGGCATCAGTGATTTTCATCCACACTCATCATTATGTGTCAGTGATTCTTGCTGCACAATATATTCCTATCTTGCAGCTCTCTTCATAGCCTGCATCATCTGGTTCAAGCTGACACACCCATTCTCCCTTTAATTCACAGCAATATCCCCACAGGGCCAGGAATAGGGTGAGGCAAATGAGGTGCCTAGGGTACAGTATTTAAAGAGGCATCCTGAGAGTGAGTGCCTCCCTTACCTCATCCTAATCCCAGTCCTGCCTCAATTTATTTCATGGTTTACTCACCCTCCCCCACTGCACTCACCCACACTACAATTCTTCCTCTTCCTCCCTGGAAAATACTAAGTTTTCTGGCCTCAGGGCCTTTGCACCTTTACCTGGTACACTCTTTTTTTCTGCTTATCACATGGCTGTCTCCTTCTCATTCTCTTGTCTTTTACTAAATTTCACCTTCTCAGTAAGGTCTTCCTTGACCATTATATCTAAAATAGACCTCCCTTCCTGGCTGGGCACAATGGCTCACACCTCTAATCCCAGCACTTTGGGAGGCCGAGGCAGGCAGATAACTTGAGCCTAGGAGTTCCAGACCAGCCTGGGCAACATGGTGAAACCTTGTCTCTACAAAAAATACAAAAATTAGCCAAGCATGGTGGCACATGCCTGTAGTTCCAGCTACTGGCGAGGCTGAGATGGGAGGATCACCTGGGCCCAGGAGGCCAAGGCTGTGGTGAGCTGTGATCTCACCACTGCACTCCAGCCTGCGCAACAGAGCAAGACCCTGTCTCAAAAAAATATAAAAATAAAGACCCACCTTTCAAATTAATCCCTATTGCAGTATATTTAATCCACCACAATAGATATTGCAATCTATAATTATTTTTCTATTTATCTACTTATTTAATTCCCATCCCTACCCCTCAAAATAATTTTACAAAGCTCCATGAAGTCAGCACCTGTGCCTGTTAATGAACCACTGAGTGCACATGGCTGGATACCTGGCCTACAGAATTAGTTTATAAATATTTATTAAGTGAATGAATGATAAATGAATGTGTAACTGAGCCAGATTAACCTCCCAGAAATTCACCTTACACAGAAAACTTTATAGAGATAATGTTTCTAGAAAAGCATCTTACCCATAAAGTAAGGAACTACACAATAGACACCGGATTAAAATCCCAGCTGTACCACTTACCAGCCACGTGACCCTGGGCAAGATTTAATAGATTTTTTCACCTACTGAAAATGAAATAATAATAGACCTACCTAGCAGGATTGTTATGAGGATTAAATGAGATAGCTGGCAACATTCTTACTTAGCATAGTGTCTCATGCTTATAAACAAAATGAATTCTTATAAGATACTTGTCTATGAAAACTGGGGAGACATGGAGCATGAACCACCATTTTTTATATAAAGAAGATTCATTATCAGGAATGCAATTCAATCTTTTTCACTAAATATACCATCTATTATGTGCCTGTCTCTGTGCTAGGCACCTGCTGAACAAACATGAATTAGGCATGGTTCCTGTCCCCCAGGAGTCACAGGGTGTCACCATGTCACAGCCCTTAGAGCACAGTGTAGAATACTTGGCATTGTTTAACTTAGGAACCACACAGCCCATCCTAGTCTCTCTCCCGTCCACCTTTGTGATTAAGAACATGCTTGATCAGGCTGAGACTCCACCCTGGGTTCATAGGCCACCCTCCTTCTCTGCGGGCATCTACCTGGCCTGATCTGAGCAATCTTGAAAGCTCCATAGCCAAATTTTAGCTCACAATATTGCTCAACATTCATTACTAGCTTCTGAAATAGTCTATTTTCAAGCCATCCCCACCCCACCCTACTTCCCATCACTTGGCAAACTCAGACTTAGCCATCAGGGAAACTCAGCTTTGACATTCAACTTCCAGGAAGCTATTCAAGATCGCCTAAGACCGCTTTGAGTGAACCTCATTTGCACTCCCTTAGCAAGTAATTTGCACTCCCCTGCCACAGCCCTTATCACATTGAATTGTTTTCTCTTTCTCCATTGGACTATGAGTTCCTTGGAAGCAGAGGATGCATCTTATTCGTGTCAGCATACCTAGTGCCTGGAACATATTAGGTGTTTCACAAATTATAATAAATAAAGAAATTTCTGTTTTCATGATTCAGGGTCTTTGGGAAATTGGTCAGGGTGTTGGGGGTGGGGCAGAAATGAGATGGTGGGGATAGGGGACAGAGGAGAATGCCATGCTGCTAGGCACCAACTATACACAGATTTCTAAGATGCTTATGGGAATATTATGGTATGAACTCAGTTTATAAAAGAACAAATAACCGCCTATGTTGGCACATTTTCCCACACATTAAAATAAGAGGATGAATTTTTTAAAAAAGGGATGAGGGGCAGGCAAAACATTCATGTGGAGTCCAGGCTAGGAAGCTCCCTTCACTTTTCCTTAAGCCAGTTTCAAACTACACCTCAAGATCCATGTGTGGGAGGCTGGGCATCGTGGCTCATTCCTGTAATCACAGTACTTTGGGATACCAAGGAGGGCGGATCACTTGAGGTTAGGAGTTCCAGACCACCCTGGCCAACATGGCGAAACCCCATCTCTACTAAAAATACAGTAATTAGCTGGACATGGTGGCACATGCCTGTAGCCCCAGCACTCAGAAGGCTGAGGCACAAGAATCACTTGAACCCGAGAAGCAGAGAGGTTGCATTGAGCCAAGATCGTGCCACTGCACACCAGCCTGGGTGACAGAGCAAGACTCTATCTCTAAAAAGCAAAGCAAAACAAACCAACAAAAAAGATCCACGTGTGGATATAAAATAATTTAATGTGCTGCAATCATCATTTAAAAAACCTAAGCATAATAGAACAAAGTGAAAGATTAGCACATTGTTATAATAAATATTTCACAGGAACTTTAGATATATATGTATATATCAGGATGTAACACATTTCTTTTTTTTTTTTAAATCTTGACTTGAAACTCTTTACACATTTCTTATTGAATTGTGGTCAATGAAAATAGAGAAGCTGGCTGGGCGCAGTGGCTCACGCCTGTAATCCCAGCATTTTGGGAGGCCAAGGCAGGCGGATCACGAGGTCAGGAGATCGATACCATCCTGGCTAACCCGGTGAAACCCTGTCTCTACTAAAAATACAAAAAATTAGCCGGGCGTAGTGGCGGGCGCCTGTAGTCCCAGCTACTGGGGAGGCTGAGGCGGGAGAATGGCGTGAACCCGGGAGACGGAGCTTGCAGTGAGCCAAGATTGCGCCACTGCACTCCAGCCTAGGTGACAGAGCGAGCCCCCGTCTCAAATAAAATAAAATTAAAAAAAATTGGGAAGCCACTGCCTAGTATATGCCTCTAAATTGGACCTCTGCACCTAGTGGGGCAGCAGTTTCCCAGGAAGAGAACTCTAAGGAAGGAGAGAAAAGAGGTGACTCTCTCCACTAAGGGGCTCTACAGGAAAGATACAGGCCTTGAAGGGTAAGCAAACATCTGTCACAGACCTATGGTAGCTGGGGAGAAGTGTTAAACTCCTGCTGGAGACCAGAACTCTCAATCCGCCAACATCTTACCTTGCAGCGTGGCCACTAGCCCAGTACTAACTCCCGAAATGACGTCACTAAGCAGCCATTCCTTGACTCGGTATTTGGGGAGCCACTCCAAGATGGGCACGAGACTCTTTAGCACACCAAAGGCTCTCTTTCTTGAACAACTGTCAAAAAGCAAGAAAACTGGGTTTTCAATCCAATCTCAGTCACAACCAATTTGCAAATCACAAAGTTATGAACTGGATTCTGCTGATGTTTATAACTATTTGGAAAAAGAATAAGAATTTCCTGAAAATAATAACCCTGAAGTGCTTACCATGCTTTTGCCAAGAACTGTATCTATCCTTTTAAATGCACTCTTCTAGAGAACACAGGATTAAGTGTCCCACCCCTCGCTCACATTTTTAATCCTCTGAGAAAATATTCCTACACAAAAACCTATTTTCTGGTCCAGCCAGAGACTGATGGATGTGGAGTCTCTAAATGGAGATTAATTTTCAGACTCCTAATCCAGGCGCCTTATTATTATCATTTTCTTTAAAGAAGATAAACACACTGAGTATATTTTGGCAATACAAGCCTGGAGCTAGTTTTTACAAAAATCTTAGCATGAGGAATGTATACCTTATACCTTGCTACTTGGTAGTTTTTAAATTCAATGACCTATAGATAAAAGAAAAATATCAAAAGTAGGTGGTATAACTCCTGATTTGAATAAATTGTTTTTTAATTAAGGCATTTATGGGACGATTGGACATTTTAATAATGACTCAATTTTTGATATTAAGAAGTTATTTTTAGATATTAAGGTGTGATCATGAAATGTGGTTATATTTTTTAAGACTCTTTAAAGATATTCAGTAAAATACATAAAGACAGTATGCTATATGAGATTTGCTTAAAAATAATACTGGAGGGAGAAAGTAGGTGTAGATACAAGAAACAAGAGTAACTTGGATTTGATCACAGTTGAGGCCGAGTGATGGGTTAAAAACGGTGAGGGTGGGGAGTTCATTATACTACTACGTCTACTTATGCATGTATTTGAAATGTTCTATAATGAAAGGTTTTAGAAACTCTAATTTCTTTATGTTTGTGACATCTAGTTACGGCATGTTTGGGTTTAGAGACTGAGGGTGGCTTTCCCCAGGGGTCCCACAGCCTGCTGATGAAGTACTTGGCACACCCCGCGCTTCCCTGGGTTCTAGCTTGCATCCTGGTCTCTAACTGAATGGTAGCCCGCCTACTTAGCTTGAGTGTTTCAAGGACTCCTCCTGGTCAAGAGCTGGGTTTCCCTATTCATTTCATTTAAACAAGCTCCCAAGAAGGCAACAGGGACCCACTGTACCCCAAGAGGCACTCCAAGTTTCCTTCAGAGAGGAAAAAGAGAGATGGGGCTCCTAGAATCCACTCTCCCCAAAGGCGAGTTTCCCAGGTAAGTTCATTTCGGGCCCGAGACTGATGGAGCCACCCTCCGACCAGAAGGGCGGCGTGGAGGACCGGAGACGAAAGTCGGGCCTCTGGGAGAAGCAGCTGGCGCCCAGGGGCTCCGCCGCCCGCACCCCACTCTCGCCCGCTGGGGACGCCCTCCCCTCCCCAAGCCGTGGACGCCCCGCTCCGCTTCTCCCTACGCGGGCCCGCGCGGCCGCTACCTGCAGCACTTGGCCAGGCTCTCCCGCAGCGTCTTGCGCTCCTGCAGGCGCCGCTCGTGCTGTTGCTGGAAAGCGAGCTCGCTGTAGACCGGCCGCGACACCACGTAGCTGCAGCTGTACTCGGGGAGCTGCGGCGGCTCCGACCTGCCGCCTGGCGCTGCCATGACCTGCGAGCCAGAGGACAGCGAGGAGGGAGGAGACGCGGTAAGCGAGGACGATCGGAGGTGAAGAGCGAGGAACAGAAAGAACGGGATCACCTGTTAGCTGCAGCCAGGCCCCCCTGCACCTCGAGTCTGGTCCGCGTCCTGCAGCCCTCGGCGCTCGCGACAAGCGCCCCACGGCGCGCACGGCCAGCCTGCAGGGGGGCACCTGAGAACCTTCGGGTCTCGTGGCCTGCACCCGCTGCCCGGGGTTCCCCAAACTTGAAGAGAGTAAGCCCCTGCTCTGGGGGCTTCCCGAGTTCCACCCAGTCCCCTATGGCCCGCAGCCAGGGCGCTGTCCGCGTCCTGAAATCTCCCCCAAACCGAGGGGCTGGGGCAGGGGCCAAAGGCGCTTGCAAGGCTGGAAGGGGACACTGAGATTCCCTCCCTCCCCGCACCTGACCCGGGACGCAGCTCCAGGTGCGCACTGGAGGAGAGGTGCAGGCCCCCGGGCCAGGCGTGGAACCGTCAGGGCGCGCTCCGCGGGTCCCCAAGAGGCGGACGCTGCAGGCACATTCCAGCAGCTGTCGCAGCCCTCTCGGGGGCAGAACTTTCAGCTTATTGAGCAAGTCTCTCCCCTCGTCCTGTTTTCCGAGCAGCCTGTTCGCTCTCGGCGTCTCAGAAAGAAAGCTGTACTGCCCCCTGCCCACCTGATCCGTGCCCACTCAAGAGTCCCATCCGCAACCCTCGAGGCCTCCCCGGGAGTGGAGCCCGGGCCGGGCGGTGTGGGCATCTTCAGGGCGAACTCACCTGTCTCTGCTCGCGCCCCGCCCGGAATGCCCCGCGGACTACCCTTCCGCTGCCTTTATAGCGCTCTCAGAAGGCAGTGGGACGTTTTATTTACGGAGCAACAGACACCTTGGTCGAAGGGAAAGACACACACAGACTGCGGTCTTTCCCAACCGATCCTATCAGGAAAGAAATCCTACCCCTCCTGCATTCTTTCCCTTTCCCGAACCGGGAAGGCTGAGACTCTTACTGGCTGCCACGCAGGGGCCACCCGGATCCTCACTCATCCCGTTACTAATCTCAAGGGCTGCGAGGTCAGGGGCGGGCCAGGCCCTGTGGGACTCCTTAAAGAAGAGCAGAGCCCGCCTAGAGGAAGAGGTCCGTGGTCTCTGGGAGCCTGCCACAGGTGCTCTCATACCACATGGGGAGGAGAAGAGGAACAATGGCCAGGTTTCTATATTAATAAGTCCTTGAATTTCTAGAAAGTCTTTTAGGAGCATTCAATGGGTGGAGGATACAGAGAGTTCACGATTTACTCAGATTTTAGCCACTTATTCTACGTGTGCATGTGTGTGTGTTTTATTTCACAATCCAAATCAAGCCGTCCAGGTGGCCCTTTCTTACCCACTAGACTCTGTTTTTTCTTTTTCTCATTCTCCTGGACAATCAGGGAAGGAATAAACTGGACTACATGGAAATCAAGACTATAAGAGAGGGAGGAGGAGCCGGAGCTATCCTACCTCATCAGTGTTTTGTCTTCTGTTGGGATGAACTTTGTTAAAACTAATGCATGGTTAAGATGAAAGGCAGAAGGAAGGGTTTGATAAACCAGAACATTCTCGCCTGATTGTTAGTGTTCTGAAGTAAATACAGAAGAGGCTCCAAAATACAGACCTCTGTATATCAACCTTCCGTAATCCACCTACCTTGCATATGCAGACCATGACAATTCTACGAGCTCCTGGAAACAGAACTCAGAACTCCTCCCCAGAGAACCCTGATGCAAATTCTCTGAAATGGTAGTCAGCATGTGCGTTTTCCTGAGAAGTGAATGAGTCAACAGCTTTCAACAGATCTTCAAAGGCTTACTTCACCCAATGAAGTTAAGAACCACTAAAGAAGAAACCTAAAAGGAAAATCCAGGTCATGAACTTTGCAATTTTTATTCACATACAGAGAAGAGGGGAGGAATGTCTTGTGTATGTTTCACTTATGTATACCACTGGTTCTTAATAAAGGGCTTTTTTTTGCCTCCAGAGGTCAATGCCTGGAGACATTTTTGGTTGTCACACCTAGGGAGATGCTATTGGGATCTAGTGAG
Organism: Pan paniscus; assembly: GCF_029289425.2. Classification (NCBI taxonomy): domain Eukaryota; kingdom Metazoa; phylum Chordata; class Mammalia; order Primates; family Hominidae; genus Pan; species Pan paniscus. The sequence goes on along the minus strand of NC_073255.2, from coordinate 144,502,960 downwards.
TAGAGACCAGGGATGCTGCTAAACATCCTACAATGAAGTTTGCTATCACTCCAAGGTTTTGCATGCGACTTAAACTGTACATTTATTAATAAATTGCTACATGTACTAAAATATGTATCTCTCTCCATATATGTATATATGCGTGTATTTTTTCATTATTGTTGGATGTATAGCTCAACTCCACTACAACAGAGGAAAGTATTTGTTTTAAAGTAGAATCTGAATACACTCACTCTGTATACCCTCATCCATACCTTCAAGGTCTGGTGAAAACACTATCTCTTGCAAGAACATTCTTTGATGCTGTTCAGAATTAACCCAGACCCTTTTCTGTATTCTCTTAATACCTTATCTGATCCTCTCTTAAGTTACTTCTCACTATTTACCTTAGTAACACAATTTTATTTACATACAAGTCCTCTCTCCCTCACTAGACAAAAACTTCTTGAGGGCAAGCACTGTGTCTCCTTTCAACCATTATTATCTTCTGTCATGTTTTTTGAACAGATTTATCTATAGCCCAAACATACCTTTTCAAAAAACTAAAAATTAATTTACATATTTGATCTAAGGCTTTGTTTTTCTCCATTAAGAGCATGCTGTGGATATCTTTGCAAGTGAGTGCATAAGGATTTTTCTTAACCTTGGAGATGGCTGTCTAGGATTTCAGAATATCAACTCATATTTGTAGCTCCATGGCAACTCACCTACACAACTCACAACTCTTTATTGAAGGCATTCTGTACCAATATAAATATAGTCCATATCCCATTCTAATATGGATTTCTGCTCCTTGTTGCTTGCTATTTTGAACACTTTTAGTCTGGTCCAGTCAGGCCTATAAACCACTTTGCATCAGAACTTGGCAATGGTTTGCTGGTTCAGAGGATTAAGGAGTGGGGTAAGGCTGGCAGAAGGACAGAAGAGAAAAGACTTGAATAACAACAGGAGGCAAAAGAGTAACTTAGCTTGGCTAATAGAATTCTTATTTGAAATGCATCTCTCTATATAAGAGTTTGGTTCAATAATCACAATATAATAAGTCCTGCATGTATCTGGATGAAGATAATTGCTTTTTTCTGTTCAATGCTTTTCTATAGCAGAAATAGCTGGGGCAGAACAAAATGGTATCTCTGTTATAGGATTCTATAAGGGTGTAGAACTGCTTTTCTCATAGGTAAAAGGCAGACCATTTGAATTTGGCTTTTTAAAAACAGAAGAGTAGGAGGAAATAACAGCTTGCTCTCTCCACCCTATTTAATTGTGATATTAAACACCTTAGATTACTCACTTGGGCTTTATAAGGCAACCTTCTCCTGTTTCACACAGAGGTGGGTGGTTCTTATTTATCAGACTTTTAAAATATTCAGGACTTCTTTCCAAAGAAATAGATGCATCACTTAAAAATAAATATCAGACAATATTATTGATACTTTACAGTACTTATTTAGCAGTTAATACTTTTTTAAAAGGCATTTTCTTATTTATCATTTAGGCATTTGCAGTGTAAGACAAACTCCCTTGTTTGATTATGCATTCACCTGTTCATTCATTCATTCATTCAAGGATTTATTAGGAAATTATTTGTGCTGGCTGTGGGTACAATGATGAACAAAAGCTTATACCCTGGCCTCATATTTATGGGTGCAGTAGACACTAATCAAATGGTCACAAAATGTGTATCTTATTTCACTGATTATAAAATACAGATTTTTCACATTTTATCAGGGTTCATGTTATAATTGATGATCTACTATATATTATAGTTTAATTGATAGCGTATTTTGTGATTCATAAAATAATTATGAGTTTTATAATAGAATTCTATAATTAATAAAATATAGATATTTACATAAATTTATAGTGTATCTATGCCTTTTTTTTCTTTTTTAGAGATGGGATCTTGCTATTTTGCCCAGGCTGGACTTGAACTCCCAGTCTCCAGAATAGCTGGGACTATAGGTGCACACCACCACACCTGACAGAGTATCTATGCTTTTGAGTGACTACGTGTGCTACAAGAATGATTTAATTGAATCCTTCGTTTATTTAACTTAAGAGCAGTCAATCTTGCTACATTATTTTTGTCTGAGAGCGAATATTGTGGTATAAATTTTTTTTTTTTTTTTTTTTTTTTTACAATTTAAAATGTTCTCAAATCAGAAGAATTGCAAAAGAATGCAAACATGTTGGCTGGGCGCTGTGGCTCACAGTGTAATCCCAACACTTTGAGAAGCTGAGGCGGGAGGATCACTTGAGCCAGGCCTAATCCTGAGCTTTTATTTCATTATGCGTGTTAATTTTCTCAAGATAGCAAATGCTAAATTTTTGTCATACTTATACAAAAAGAGAACTGAACTGAACTTTCTTTCTATATTTCTGATCTCTTCTTCTCTGAGCAACTTATTGGGCTTATTCTCAGTAATCATACAGTTTTGCACTCAATTGTTTTCTTGGTTTTTTGTTGTTATTTTTATCTTGCACTCAATTGTTTTCTATTTGTTTACTGTATGCTACTTTATTTTCTTCTCCAGTTATAAGATATGCTCCCTAGGGACATAAATAGTATATGTCTTTTATGGTGTTACAAAAATAAGATGTGCCTATAGTAAATAATTTGGAAACTACATTAATGTATAATATAGTAATCACATTTTATCTCATTATCCAGATAATCACTGTTTTGCTTATTTCTTTTTTATTTATTCTTTCTATGCAGACATAGGTATACATTTTTATTAAAGTAAAATTATAATGCTAGTCTCTTTATTTCCCTACACAATACCTTGACAAATTATGACAATATAATAGGTACCAGACTTGTTAAATTATTGATCAATTGATTGTTTAACAATGGAATTTTGAGAAATATTTGGGTAGAAAAAAAAACTAGTTTTAAAAGAAGAGAATCCAACCCTTAAAACATCAAAAAATGAAATTATTTGTAAATATTATGTGGCAATCCATTCAATTTTAAACAACTTACAGTGTCAATAAAACTATAACTCAATAAATTTCTCAGGCAGAGCCCATCTGCCTCTTCTTTAATATGAATGCAAACTTGATATGTGGTTTAGTAAATTGCTAGAATGAAATGATGGCATAGTTTTGGGTTTTGAGGGGTTTTCTGTGTGTGTGTGTGTGTGTGTGTGTGTGTGTGTTTGTTTTAAACAGGGTCTGGCTCTGTCACCCAGGTTGAAGTGCAGTGACACTATCTCAGCTCACTGCAACCTTCACCTCCAAAGCTCAAGCCATTCTCCACCTCAGCCTCCCAAGTAGTTGAGACTATAGGCATGTGCCACCACACCCGGCTAATTTTTGTATTTTTTGTAGAGACAGGGTTTTGCCGTCTTGCTCAGGCTGGTCTCAAACTCCTGGGCTCAAGAGATCCACCTGCTTCATCCTCCCAGGGTGCTGGGATTACATGTGTGAGCCACCACACCCAGCTGGGTTTCTTTTAATGTTTGTTTTAATGATGATTTTTTTTTTCAAGAGATGGGGTCTCGCTTTGTTACCCAGGCTGGTCTCAAACTCCTGGGCTCAAATAATCCTACCACCTCAGCCTTCCAAAATGCTGATTATAAAATGACATTACAGGCAGGAGCCAACCGCACTTGGCCTGGATGTTTTCTTTCTTTTTTTTAGAGATGGGGGTCTCACCTCAGTCCCTGAAGTAGCTGGCATTACAGGCCTGTGCCACTATGTCGAGCCAATAATGGCATAGTTTTCTAAGCAAAGAATAATTTCAGGACCCTTCCAAATTTCTTATTATTTAAGTGTATTGCACTTTTAAAGTTATCCTTGCATATCTTATCTCATGAAATCTGTGGTTTGTTAATGGAAGGAGAAAAGGGAAGCTTGAGGATTGTTTCAAGTAAACACTGATGTGCTGTGTTACCACGAGTTGGATGTTTAAGTATTCCATTCATTCGTTTAATTATTCATTCATTGATTCATACATTTATTTACTTACACCATGAGTATTTAGTGAACCCTTAACTTGTATCAAACACCATCTAAGTGTCGGGGATACAGCAGTGAACAAGTTTGTCAAAGTTCCTGCCTTCAAAGTACTTATATTCTAATGGGGGACAGTGATTATCAGCAAAAAAATAAATCAGATAACATTCTGTTGTGATGAAATGCTATGGGAGAAAGAGAAAGATGTCTTGTGGAATTATTGATGGAGCAACACACAGCAAGGGGAGGAGGAGGACCACCTTAGAGGGGGTGTTCAGGGAAGGCCTTTCTCTTTCAGAGGAAATGACATTTGAAGAGAGACTAAAGGATGAGAAAGAGACAGCCTTCCTGGAAGAGGAAACAGCAAATGCAAAAACTCTGAGTTAGGAAAGAACTTGATGCACTTGAGAAACAAAAAGAAGGCCGGCAAGACTGAAATCCACATAAGTCAGACCCGGGCACAGCAAACTGGACGTCCTCAGTATATATGTGGCAACTGAAACCAGGCATTTAGGGTGAGGAGAGAAGCAGATAAAAGACCAGCACCAAGCCCTCAGACGGTCCAACATTTAGAGGTCATTTATAGGAGGAGAGGAGGGGCCTCTTCTGTAAAATGCTGAGAATCTTTGAACTCAGGGGGTGAGGAAAAAAACACCTCTAAAATATTTTGAACTTCTTGCAGATACTTCTCTCAATAAAATTTCTTTTGTACCTGTATTTTTTAATGACACTTGTAAAGGGGAAAAAAAATCTGAACATTTGAAACTTGTCCCTCTTTTTTTTTTTTTTTCTGAGACAAAGTTGCACAGGCTGGAGTACAGTGGTGCAATCTCGGCTCACTGCAATGTCCGCCTCCTGGGTTCAAGTGATTCTCCTGCCTCAGTGGTACAATCTTGGCTCACTGCAACATCCGCCTCCAGGTTCAAGTGATTCTTCTGCCTCAGCCTCCCGAGTAGCTGGGATTACAGGCATGAGCCACTTTGTTCCAAGATCTCATCCAGGTTACCACATTACATTGGGTTGTCCTGTTTCCTTAGGCTCCACTTGGCTGTGATAGGTTCTCAGGCTTCTCTTGCTTTTCATAAACTTGACAGTTTGAGAAGTATTGGCCAAGTATTTTACAGGATGTTCCTCTTTTGGAATTTGCCTGGTCTTTCTCATTACTACAGTAGTGTTTTATGGGAGAAAAACCATACGAAGTGCCATTTTCATCATAAATTATCAAGGGTACATAGTCAACATGACTTATTGTTGATATTAACCTTGATCACCTGAGAGGTAGTGTTTATTAGGTTTTACCACTGTAAAGCAACTCCCTTTACCTCTCCCCTTTTCCATTCTTCTATAATCTCTCTTATTCTTTTTTTTTTTTTTTTAAGACATGATCTCATTCTGTTGCCCAGGGTGAGTGCAGTGGCACCTTCATGGCTCATTGCAGTCTCGATCTCCCAGGCTCAAGCGATCCTCCCACCTCAGCCTCCCAAAGTGCTGGGATTGCAGGCGTGAGCCACCTTGCCCAGCCCATTCTGCAATCTTCGGAAGGAAGTCACTATATGCAGCCTATGCTTGAGGAGTGGGGGGTTGAATTCCACATCCTTGAGGGTAGAATACCTAAATAAATTATTTGGAATTCTTCTGCAAGAGAGATTTGTCTCTTCTCCTCCATTTATTCATTTATTCAATTATTTCTTCATGTCATAAAATCATGAATATTTATTTTATATGTTGCATTATAAACCAACAGTACTTTTTAAGAAATCAAATTGTTCCAGGCTTGGCCATTAGGAGCTCTTTCAGTTGGCTTCTGTGCCCTTTGACATAGCCCCACCAATGTAGGGTGGTTTTGTCTTTTGGTTTTGGAGCATTTTCTTACTTTTTGGCACTGTAAGATGCTCCAGGCTGATCTTGTGTATTTCCTGTGTAAAATCAGCCATTTCTCAAAGGAACACTTGTTCCTTTTATCAGTGAATGGTATCAGCAACCAAGATCTGGGTGACAGAGTGTTCCCTGCTGCAGGGGAACTGTTGCTCTAGGCCCTTTCAGCTGACAGAGCAAAGAAATATGTGTGTATATTAACCAAGGCATATATACACATCAATAATATTTCTATATCTAATCATCTATATTTCTATTAAATTAAACATAAGTTCATACTAATTAAGAGATATTTTTATTTTATAGTATTTTGTACTATTTGAGGTGATGTTTTAATAGGTCAATTTGTTACTTTGTCAATCATTTTAAAAGAAATTATACTATGTTTGAAATGCCCTAGTGATAAGATAAATTATATATACGTATGTCTTGATAGTTGTGGATTACTAGATGCAAAACAAATGGTCTACTGGTATTGTTTGTTTGTTTGTTTTAGAGACAGGGTCACACTCTGTCACCCAGGCTGGAGTGCAGTGGTGTGATGATAGCTTATTGCAGACTCCATCTCCTGGGCTCAAGCGATCCTTCCACCTCAGCCTTCCAAATAGCTGGGATTACAGGCATGCACCACCATACCTGGCTAGTTTTTAATTTTTTGTAGAGATGGGGTCTCACTATGTTGCCTAGGATAGTCTTGAATTCCTGGTCTCAAGTGACCCTTCTGCCTTGGCCTTCCAAAGTGCTGGGGTTTACAGGCGTGAGCTACCGCGCTTGGCCCCTGTAAAAAATTTTGTGAATCAAACTTCTTTAAATATGTTAGGAGAATTAGATGATTAAGATAACTCACATGAGTTATTCTTTTATTAAATAAAGAATGAGGCCAGGCCCAGTGACTCATGCCTATAATCCTAGCATTTTGGGAGGCTCAGAAGGAGGACTACTTAAGCCCAGGAGTTTAAGACCAGCCTGGGCAACACAGTGAGACCTCATCCCTAAGTAAATAAATAAATAAATAAATAAATAAATAAATAAGCCAGACATGGCGGGGTACATCTGTAGTCCCAGCTACTTGAGAGGCTATGGTGGGAGGATCACTTGAGCCTGGGAGTTTGAGGCTGCAGTGAGCTGTGATCACACGACTGCACTCTAGCCTGGGTGACAGAGTGAGATCCTGTCTTAAAAAAAAAAAGAAAAACAAAGAATGATCACCACATGCTTTCGTATGTTGCATGACACCTCAACATGGTAAAAAATGAATTAGTTCAAAGATGGCCGAATAGGAACAGCTCCAGTCTACAGGTCCCAGCATGAGTGACGCAGAAGACGGGTGATTTCTGCATTTCCAACTGAGGTACTGGGTTCATCTCACTGGGGAGTGCCGGACAGTGGGTGCAGGACAGTGGGTGCGGTGCACCGTGCGTGAGCCGAAGCAGGGTGAGGCATCACCTCACCTGGGAAGTGCAAGGGGTCAGGGAATTCCCTTTTATAGTCAAAGAAAGTGGTGACAGACGGCACCTGGAAAATCGGGTCACTCCCACCCTAATACTGCACTTTTCCAACGGGCTTAAAACGGCACACCAGGAGATTATATCCCACACCTGGCTTGGAGGATCCTACGCCCATGGAGTCTTGCTCATTGCTAGCACAGCAGTCCGAGATCAAACTGCAAGGCAGTAGCGAGGCTGGGGGAGGGGCGCCAGCCATTGCCAAGTTAGTTGTTTGATTAGGTAAACAAAGCGGCTGGGAAGCTCGAACTGGATGGAGCCCACCACAGCTCAAGGAGGCCTGCCTACCTCTGTAGGCTCCACCTCCGGGGGAAGGGCACAGACAAACAAAAAGACAGCAGTAACCTCTGGAGAATTAAATGTCCCTCTCTAACACCTTTGAAGAGAGTAGTGGTTCTCCCAGCATGCAGCTTGAGATCTGAGAACGGGCAGACTGCCTCCTTAAGTGGGTCCCTGACCCCCGAGTAGCCCAAATGGGAGGCACCCCCCAGTAGGGGCAGACTGACACCTCACACAGCCGGGTACTCCTCTGAGACAAAACTTCCAGAGGAATGATCAGGCCGCAGCATTTACGGTTCACCAATATCCGCTGTTCTGCAGCCACTGCTGCTGATACCCAGGCAAACAGGGTCTGGAGTGGACCTCCAGCAAACTCCAACAGACCTGCAGCTGAGGGTCCTGACTGTTAGAAGGAAAATTAACAAACAGAAAGGACATCCACACCAAAAATCCATCTATACGTCACCATCATCAAAGACCAAAGGTAGATACAACCACAAAGATGGGGAAAAAACAGAGCAGAAAAACTGGAAACTCTAAAAATCAGAGCGCCTCTCCTCCTCCAAAGGAACGCAGCTCCTCACCAGCAATGGAACAAAACTGGAAGGAGAATGACTTTGATGCATTGAGAGAAGAAGGCTTCAGAAGATCAAACTACTCCGAGCTAAAGGAGGAAGTTCGAACCAATGGCAAAGAAGTTAAAAACCTTGAAAAAAAATTAGACGAATGGCTAACTAGAATAACCAATGCAGAGAAGTCCTTAAAGGACCTGATGGAGCTGAAAACCACGGGACGAGAACTACATGATGAATGATCAAGCCTCAGTAGCTGATGCGACCAACTGGAAGAAAGGGTATCAGTGATGGAAGACGAAATGAATGAAATGAAGTGAGAAGAGAAGTTTAGAGAAAAAAGAATAAAAAGAAATGGACAAAGCCTCCAAGAAATAGGGGACTATGTGAAAAGACCAAATCTATGTCTGATTGGTGTACCTGAAATTGACGGGGAGAATGGAACCAAGTTGGAAAACATTCTGCAGGATATTATCCAGGAGAACTTCCCCAATCTAGCAAGGCAGGCCAACATTCAAATGCAGGAAATACAGAGAACGCCACAAAGATACTCCTCAAGAAGAGCAACTCCAAGACACATAATTGTCAGATTCACCAAAGTTGAAATGAAGGAAAAAATGTTAAGGGCAGCCAGAGAGAAAGGTCGGGTTACCCACAAAGGGAAGCCCATCGGACTAACAGCTGATCTCGGCAGAAACTCTACAAGCCAGAAGAGAGTGGGGGCCAATATTCAACATTCCTAAAGAAAAGAATTTTCAACCCAGAATTTTCATATCCAGCCAAACTAAGCTTCATAAGTGAAGGAGAAATAAAATCCTTTACAGACAAGCAAATGCTGAGAGATTTTGTCACCACCAGGCCTGCCCTAAAAGAGCTCCTGAAGGAAGCATTAAACATGGAAAGGAACAACTGGTACCAGCCACTGCAAAAACATGCCAAATTGTAAAGACCATCAAGGCTAGGAAGAAACTGCATCAACTAACGAGCAAAATAACAAGCTAACATCATAATGACAGGATCAAATTCACACATAACAATATTAACCTTAAATGTAAATGGGCTAAATGCTCCAATTAAAAGACACAGACGGGCAAATTGGATGGTCAAGACCCATCAGTGTGCTGTATTCAGGAAACCCATCTCACGTGCAGAGACATACATAGGCTCAAATTAAAGGGATGGAGGAAGATCTACCAAGTAAATGGAAAACAAAAAAAGGCAGGGGTTGCAATCCTAGTCTCTGATGAAACAGTCTTTAAACCAACAAAGATCAAAAGAGACAAAGAACGCCATTACATAATGGTAAAGGGATCAATTCAACAAGAAGAGCTAACTATCCTAAATATATATGCACCCAATACAGGAGCACCCAGATTCATAAAGCAAGTCCTTAGTGACCTACAAAGAGACGTAGACTCCCACACAATAATAATGGGAGACTTTAACACCCAACTGTCAATATTAGACAGATCAACAAGACAGAAAGTTAAAAAGGATATCCAGGAATTGAACTCAGCTCTGCACCAAGCGGACCTAATAGACATCTACAGAACTCTCCACCCCAAATCAACAGAATATACATTCTTTTCAGCACCACACCACACCTATTCCAAAATTGACCACATAGTTGGAAGTAAAGCACTCCTCAGCAAATGTGAAAAAACAGAAATTATAACAAACTGTCTCTCAGACCACGGTGTAATCAAACTAGAACTCACGATTAAGAAACTCACTCAAAACTGCTCAACTATATGGAAACTGAACAACCTGCTCCAGAATGACTACTGGGTACATAACGAAATGAAGGCAGAAATAAAGATGTTCTCTGAAACCAATGAGAACAAAGACACAACACACCAGAATCTCTGGGATACATTCAAAGCAGTGTGTAGAGGGAAATTTATAGCACTAAATGCCCACAAGAGAAAGCAGGAAAGATCTAAAATTGACACCCTAACATCACAATTAAAAGAACTAGAGAAGCAAGAGCAAACACATTCAAAAGCTAGCAGAAGGCAAGAAATAACTAAGATCAGAGCAGAACTGAAGGAAATAGAGACACAAAAAACCCTTCAAAAAATCAATGAATCCAGGAGCTGGTTTTTTGAAAAGATCAACAAAACTGATAGACCACTAGCAAGACTAATAAAGAAGAAAAGAGACAAGAGTCAAATAGATGCAATAAAAAATGATAAAGGGGATATCACCACCAATCCCACAGAAATACAAACTACCATCACAGAATACTATAAACAACTCTACGCAAATAAACTAGAAAATCTAGAAGAAATGGATAAATTCCTCAACACATACAGCATCCCAAGACTAAACCAGGAAGAAGTTGAATCCCTGAATAGACCAATAACAGGCTCTGAAATTGAGGCAATAATTAATAGCTTACCAACCAAAAAGAGTCCAGGACCAGATGGATTCACAGCCGAATTCTACCAGAGGTACAAGGAGGAGCTGGTACCATTCCTTCTGAAATTATTCCAATCAATAGAAAAAGAGGGAATCCTCCCTAACTCATTTTATGAGGCCAGCATCATCCTGATACCAAAGCCTGGCAGAGACACAACAAAAAAAGAGAATTTTAGACCAATATCCTTAATGAACATTGATGCAAAAATCCTCAATACAATACTGGCAAACCGAATCCAGCAGTACATCAAAAAGCTTATCCACCATGATCAAGTAGGCTTCATCCCTGGGATGCAACACTGGTTCAACATACGAAAATCAATAAATGTAATCCAGCATATAAACAGAACCAAAGACAAAAACCACATGATTATCTCAATAGATGCAGAAAAGGCCTTTGACAAAATTCAACAACGCTTCATGCTAAAAACTCTCAATATATTAGGTGTTGATGGGTTGTATCTCAAAATAATAAGAGCTATCTATGACAGACCCACAGCCAATATCATACTGAATGGACAAAAACTGGAAGCATTCCCTTTGAAAACTGGCACAAGACAGGGATGCCCTCTCTCACCACTCCTATTCAACATAGTGTTGGAAGTTCTAGCCAGGGCAATCAGGCAGGAGAAGGAAATAAAGGGCATACAATTAGGAAAAGAGGAAGTCAAATTGTCCCTGTTTACAGATGACATGATTATATATCTAGAAAACCTCATCGTCTCAGCCCAAAATCTCCTTAAGCTGATAAGCAACTTCAGCAAAGTCTCAGGATACAAAACCAATGTGCAAAAATCACAAGCATTCTTATACACCAATAACAGACAAACAGAGAGCTAAATCATGAGTGAACTCCCATTCACAATTGCTTCAAAGAGAATAAAATACCTAGGAATCCAACTTACAAGGGATGTGAAGGACCTCTTCAAGGAGAACTACAAACCACTGCTCAATGAAATAAAAGAGGATACAAACACATGGAAGAACATTCCATGCTCATGGGTAGGAAGAATCAATATCATGAAAATGGCCATACTGCCCGAGGTAATTCACAGACTCAACGCCATCCCAATCAAGCTACCAATGACTTTCTTCACAGAATTGGAAAAAACTACTTTAAACTTCATATGGAACCAAAAAAGAGCCCGCATTGCCAAGTCGATCCTAAGCCAAAAGAACAAAGCTGGAGGCATCATGCTACCTGACTTCAAACTATACTACAAGGCTACAGTAACCAAAGCAGCATGGTACTGGTACCAAAACAGAGATATAGACCAATGGAACAGAACAGAGCCCTCAGAAATAATGTCGCATATCTACAACCATCTGATCTTTGACAAACCTGACAAAAACAAGCAATGGGGAAAGGATTCCCTATTTAATAAATGGTGCTGGAAAAACTGGCTAGCCATATGTAGAAAGCTGAAACTGGATCCCTTCCTTACACCTTATACAAAAATTAATTCAAGATGGATTAAAGACTTATATGTTAGACCTAAAACCATAAAAACCCTAGAAGAAAACCTAGGCAATACCATTCAGGACATAGGCATGGGCAAGGACTTCATGTCTAAAACACCAAAAGCAATGACAACAAAATGCAAAATTGACAAATGGGACCTAATTAAACTAAAGAGCTTCTGCACAGCAAAAGAAACTACCATCAGAGTGAACAGGCAACCTACAGAATGGGAGAAAATTTTTTCAACCTACTCATCTGACAAAGGGCTAATATCCAGAATCTACAATGAACTCAAACAAATTTACAAGAAAAAAGCAAACAACCCCATCAAAAAGTGGGCAGAGGATATGAACAGACACTTCTCAAAAGAGACATTTATGCAGCCAAAAAACACATGAAAAAATGCTCATCATCACTGGCCATCAGAGAAATGCAAATCAAAACCACAATGAGATACTATCTCACACCAGTTAGAATGGTGATCATTAAAAAGTCAGGAAACAACAGGTGCTGGAGAGGATGTGGAGAAATAGCAACACTTACACTGTTGGTGGGACTGTAAACTAGTTCAACCATTGTGGTAGTCAGTGTGGCGATTCCTGAGGGATCTAGAACTAGAAATACCATTTGACCCAGCCATCCCATTACTGGGTATATACCCAAAGGATTATAAATCACGCTGCTATAAAGACACATGCACACGTATGTTTATTGCGGCACTATTCACTATAGCAAAGACTTGGAACCAACCCAAATGTCCAACAATGATAGACTGGATTAAGAAAATGTGGCACATATACACCATGGAATACTATGCAGCCATAAAAAATGATGAGCTCATGTCCTTTGTAGGGACATGGATGAAGCTGGAAACCATCATTCTCAGCAAACTATAGCAAGGACAAAAAACCAAACACCGCATGTTCTCCCTCATAGGTGGGAACTGAACGATGAGAACACATGGACACAGGAAGGGGAACATCACACTCTGGGGACGGTTGTGGGGTTGGGGGAGGGGGAGGGATAGCGTTAGGAGATATATCTAATGCTAAATGACGAGTTAATGGGTGCAGCACACCAACATGGCACATGTATACATATGTAACAAACCTGCACATTGTGCACATGTACCCTAAAACTTAAAGTATAATAATAATAAAATTAAAAAAAAATGAATTAGTTCCTTCTTCCAACCCCATTTTTTAACTTACTCCTTCTCTTGGCTTTCCCATCTTGGTGAATGGCATCCCAATCCCATCCATCCCATTGCCCAAGCCAGAAATGTAGCAGCCACTTCGATTCCTTCTTTTCTGTTCTTTCATGTCATCTATGGTCAAGTCCACATTTTGAATAGCTCTCCAGTTCTGTCTGCTTCTGTCCCTTTCCACCACTGCTGCCTGGGGTCAGCTTAGGATTACCCCAAAGCAATAGCATCCTAATAGGTCTCTTTGCCTCTTCTCTTGTTCTACTCACAAATTATTCTCCAAAGCAGCCTCCAAAAGTCTAAGAAATGCAAATCAGGTCAGGTTCCTCCTTAGTTTAAAATCTTTCAAAGGCTCTCCATTGCCTTTGACAGGGCATTGCTAATGCCCTGCCTTTCTATGCACCCATGGCACTGAGCTCTCTTTTATCTCTGGACCTGGTGACTTGCTTCTTCCTCTGCCTGGAACTCTTTCCCCCTTTCTCCATCCCTCACTTCTTAGTTTAGCGTTCCCTTTGATAGTTACTTCTCTAATAACCAAAGGCAAGGTTAGATTACCTTCCTACATATAACCTTAGCACTCTTAACTATGTGTGTACTTACCACACTGAAGAGTACTTGTCTGAATCCAGTATTAGACTATAAACTTCCTGAAGGTAAGGAGTTTGTTTTTACAGAGACAGGGTCTTGCTCTGTTGCCCGGGCTAGAGTACAATGGTGTGATCCTAGCTCACTGGAGCCTCGCCCTCCTAAGCTCAAGCCATCCTCCTGCCTCAGCCTCCTGAATTGCTGGGACTACAGGCACATGCCACTGTGCCCGGTTAACTTTTAAATTTTTGTTAGAGATGAGGTCTCGTTATGTTGCCCAAGCTGGTCTTGAACTCTTGGAATCAAGCAATCTTCCCACCTCAGCCTCCCAAAGTGCTGGCATTACAGGCATAAGCCACCACCCTCAGCTAGTAAGGACTTTTTAAAGAATATAGTGGAGACACGTTTTCTCAGTTTCAGTCCTAGCTCTACCATTTTCTATCTGAGTGACCTTGAGCAAGTTATTTAGCTTCCCTTGACTCAATTTTATCATCTTTAAAATAAGATTATGTGAGAATACTACCTATCTCATAATGTTGGTGTAAAAAATAGTTGCAATGCCTGGCACATAGTAAGTACTTGATAAATGTTAACTATTATAATTGAGGTCTGGAGCCCTGGGAGCAGTTTAAGTTAGATCTTGGTATATTTTGAGCTTCATTCCAAAAAAAAGGTACATGAGTATATGTATATGCTATTTGATGTTGCCAGGAATAGTTAATTTTATCTGTCAAAAATTTCTTCCTAGCACACTCTTTTGAGTCACGGATTTTGGCTTTTAAGTAAGCTAAAGGTTGTTAATTGGGAGAATGGCCAGAAAAACTTATCCACAGCTTTCGAATCACATGTTGAACAAATCTGGCATCACAAGCGTCAAGCTGCCTTCTGTTTCTAATCATTTTTCTTTCTAATTTAGTTTCTCCCACCCAAAGAAATTATAATTTATTTTCATTGCAGTGTCCATGAAAGATGTCACAAGATGTAAAAGCAATTATTTTCAAGAGGATGAAACTCATATTTGCTGAACATCGCAGTTGGCTTCATCCCAAATGCTAAGCAGTAGCAATACTTCCCTGGATTGAGACAACGTGTTACTGATCTGAGAAGGCTGGCAAAAGTCTTGGCTGAGAAAACCTTTCTTCTCTTCTATATCTCTAAAATTCTTTAAAAATGAGCGTGCGTGCATGCGCATGTGCACACACACACACAGAGTGCATCATCTTAATTATGAAAGGTTCTCTAAGACCATACAGGTCAGTGGCCTGGGCCATGAAAGTTTTGAACCCAAGCCATGTTTCAAAATAGACTTCCTTATGAGAGTTTCACTTTTCTTCCTTACGTTTCACTTTTCTTTTCTAAGCTTTTCTTTCTTTTCATTCCCAACTTCTACTTCTTGCCCCCTTACTGTAACCTTAAAAGAATAACCTCTTTGCTCTTGATTTCCCCTATTTGGTCTTTCTCTTACATATCTTATGGTTTTCTAAGTTTAGGCATCTGTCCCTGCTTAGAAGTTCCTATAAAATGATGTAAATCAGGAAATGACCTTTTGTCAACCCTAAAGCCCATATCTTGTAAACAATAAAGTGCTTACAAAAAAAATTACAAGTATAGAAAAGAATAAAAGTCAGGAACAATGCTGTTTATTCCTCCTCTCTGTTTATCCAAATCTATACATCAAGCCTTACATCACAACCTCCTTTTTCTCCAGGATGTATCACCAGCACCTCACCTGGACTGAACACTCTTTCCTCAGAGATTTTACTGTATTTTTATTTCTACTACAGATTTGACATTATCTTGTAGTTATGCCAGTTCCTTCTGGGTTTATGTTAATTCCCAGCAGAAATAAGTTTCTTGAGGGCTAATCCTTATCTGTGACCTTGGGCAAGTTTTCTAACCTTTCTTACAAGTATTAGTAAGTAATAGTCATTCATTACATTGTCATAATAATGAAATACCATGATAGAACTTTCTGGGCCATAGTAATGTGCTCAATAAAGTTAAATCCTTTCCCTTTTCTCCTTCTTTTTGTGGTCTCCTCCATGGTGCCCATTGCCATCCAGTGGGAGGTGATATAGAGCACTGATTCAGAATATGGGCTGGAGTTTGATTCCCAGCTTAGTCACTCCCTAAGGAATTTAGGAAGCATACTCAGTCTCTTGTCAACCTCAAATAATCAAAAGGGTTAGAATCTAGTTTAAAGAGAGTTTATTCAAGCACAAAGTTGAGGATGGCCGCTTGGGAAGCACAGATTCCAAAAAATGAAAGTCAGTGTTTGAAAGTGTAGAAGTTTGGGCTCATTCACTTAGATAAGTTTGGGGAGCTTCACAGAATTTCAACCCTTTCTATATAAGGCTTTATCTTATTGGTTACGGCAGTCTTTTTCTTTTCAGGAAAGGTAATTTTACATTCTACACTGAAGATGTAACAGTCATGGAATCTTTTGCACCATCTGGCCTGAATTAAGTACAGGACAATAAAAGAGGACGATAATCTATAACAAAGATTAGTGATTGGAAGGAGAGAGGGTCTGGTCTCTGGTCTCTCCTAGTCATTTACAGAACACAAACAATGAGGAACAAAGTTAATCCATAGTGTAAAAAGCATATTGGCCGGAGAGGCCTGTTGTAGAAGGTACCGTTATGGGAACTGGAGCTGCTGATTAAGCTTGATTAAGATGACAACCTCCCGAAAGCACTGAGGCTTCACGGCAGAGCCTATGGGGGAAAAGCAGTGGGGAGCCTGGCCAGTATTGGTGAAGTGCTGGGCAAGAAGCTGGAGGAAAGGGGCTTTGACAAGGCCTGTGTTGTCCTTGGCTGGTGCTAAAGAAAGAGGAAGATCTTGCCCAGGTATGGCTGAAGGACACATGTAGCACCAAAGCCAAGCAGCCCCAGGACTGCTTTGGATGCCTTCAAGAGTGGTGTGAAGCCTTCTTGTGATGCTTTCTGGGAAGCCCTCAATGCCCAGCCCCAGCATTGCGTCTCCAGAGTTTGCAGCCAAGTAGGGGACTCCTCCTCTGTCCTCTACAAAGGAAATGATTGCTGTTGTTGTGCTTGTGTCTAGTGGACTCTAGGGGTGTTTTGGGAGTTTTCTCCCCTAACCGTTTCAACTTTTTTGCAATTCTAACTCTTTCATGCACCTCCCTTCCTTTTCCTCTACCTGGTGATACTTGCCAACTTTCCTGATGGATTTCTGGCCCCGTCCCTCACCCCTACCCTCACTTCTAGTGTTTCACACCATTTGGTTCCTTTTTTTTTCACAGAACAGTCATTGTCTCTGTGAAGATTTTTAGATCAATAAAGTCAGTGGCTATAAAAAAATAAAAATCAGAAGGTACAGCCACAAGCTACATGGCACAGACCACAGTCACATCTCACTCAAAGCTTGAAGTGTTTCATGGGGTTTGAACAGCATTTTAACTTTTATTTATCTTCACATTTCCCCCTTTTCATCAAGATCTTTCGAAGAAAGCACTGCAGATGATCTCAATAGTTTTGACTCCTTTTATGTTCAGGAGTTTCATCCCCCGTCACTAGGAAGTCTCATTCCTAGGATGTTACATTCCATACTGAGGTGGGATTGGATTTCTTAAGGAAGTCAATTTCTGGGAGATCTCAGATATCACAAATATATGTGAAAAGTAAGTTGAGCTCTCAGTGTATCCCTGAGGCATGACTGTCCATTGTACTGTCTGTTCTCCCAAGTGAAGGCAAAGAGAACTCGACTGTCTTTCTCCACAGGAATACTAAAACATGCACTGCATAAATCTATCACAGTGAAAAACTCACCTTCAGCGGGGATGGTAGTCAACAACATATGACTGTTTGACACTAGCAGATGGCAAGGAATAACTATGTTGTCAATTGCTCTCAGATCCTGTACAAACCTCCATCCTCTGTCATCTGGTTTTTTTACAGGAAGGGTTGGAGTGTTACACAGGCTTCTACAGGGAATAATCAGACCTCTTTTTATATAGTCTAGAACTATAGGTTGTATTCCTTCTAAAGCCTTTGGCTTTAAAGAATACTGTTTAAGGTTTGGAAGAGGTTTTGATGAGTTTATTTAAATTTTGATTGGGGAAGTCAAGATAATTTTTCCAGTATCAATGAAAGACTGACCACAACTAATCAGGTATTGCCTTTAACAATTTTTGTATTCGTTTATCAATCAATAATTCGGTGTCCTCTATGGCAATATAAATTGCAGCTTGTGAATTTAAAAGGATCAGATTCTGAAAAATTCATAGTGTCTAGTAATTCAACTTTGTCTTCTAATTCTAAAAATATTTTACCCTTTTGGGAAAAAGAAATATGGGTATTATATAGTTCTAAGAAATTTCTTCCTATCAAATGGATAGTGGCTTAGAGAACGAAGAGAAAAATACGAGTCTCTTGTAAAGGACCTACTTGAAAAGCTATAGGCTAAGATTTATGTGCCAATACAGGAATATCAGTGACACCCACCATTTAAATGGTTTACTTTAAGGAATGGGACCTTGTAATAAGGTGGGATTTGCTACAGATAATGCAGCTCAGTGTCAATAAGAGCTTATGTTTGTTCTCCATTTCAGATACTTTCTATTTCTCCCAAAATATAAATATGGAGGAAAGGCAAGTTCTCTTTAAGTTCCTTGGAGCACCCCCCTTTTCTTTTTTTCCTTTGCCTGTTGTTGTTGCCTCCATTTTAGTTTTCAGCAATCTTTCTTAAGGTGACCAGGGTGTTTTTGCAATAATGACAAAGCAGAGGGTTAAATTCATTCTGAGGTTTTTGGGGTATGTTTTGGAGGTTCGGACTGGGTAGATAATTGTTTTAGTTATAAATTCATAATCTTATTAGCCTTATTCTTTTGTTTGTCTTCTTTTTCTCTTCTTTAGTTAAGGCATGACATAATTGATCAGCAAAATTGACCAAATCATGAATGTGAGCAATTGTCCAACTATGGTGTTGTCCTTTTACTGTTAGTCCTAATTCTTCATCTAAGTAACCCACTTATGAAATTGAAATTGAGGAGAGTATCATTTTGATGATTAGCCTAACTCTCCTTGGATAATCCTGAATATGGTTTAAATATTTTTTCGAATCTCTCAAAATATGTCATTTCTGACTCATCTGAATTTTGTTGACATTGTTGTATTTTATTCCAGTCGACCATTCTTTGGAAGGTCAAATGAAGGGGTGGCTTGAGCAAAGCCTTTGAAACCTCATGGTCACATTTGTGGTCTTCTGAAAATGTATGAAAGTCCTTCAAGTGGTTCCTCCAATTTGCCTTAGCTCTTCCAATCTTTAGCTTTACTTTCTGATACTAACATGTGAACTACTTAATACAAATTGGAAAAATCAGGGTTGTAAACTTGAATATTTAGTTCAAATTTCCTGACAAAACCAATGGGGTCTTGGTGGGGATGAGGAAATTCCTTAATTATGCCTTTCATGTCTACCTTTGATCATAGTTGATAAGTTAAGGCAGGTTCTCCTCTACCAGATACCAGCCATTCACAAAATGTAGCTAAAACAACAGGAGTGGGAAGAAGGGGAAGGGGAGGAAAAGAAGGAAAGGCTGGGCAGTGTCGTTCAGATGAGGAAGAGATGGAGAATAAAGAGTTGGGGAAGCAGAAGGAGGAGTAAAAGATTTGGCAGTTTTTTTTTTTTTAATTTAGAAATGGTTTTAGAGGGCTTTTAATTTTCTTCCTGTAGAGGAAGAACTTTGTCAGAGAGCTTTTCAGATGCTTCTAAGTACTGTTAGAAGTAACTCTCCCAATTATTTTGTTTAATTTTAGAAATAGCTTTTTCTAATTGTGCACATAAATAAGCTAATTTAGGTATTTCAAAGATAGCCCACTTTGGTCATTGTTGTTTGGGGTCTTCATGGGTTAAGAAAGACAATTTTTCTAGATATTGACTGGAGGTTGCACCACAATATTATACAGGAATCCAGCTGGAATTTCTAAAGGTGGATCTCTCCTTAAAAAGGAAGACTCAGTTTTAGATGGATGATTGCCCATAATTTGGATTCTCTTTTTAAGTGATCAAAGATGAAATGGGAAAGATGTTTTTGATCTGGTATGTTGCTTAATGGGGATTATTCCTTGAGATGACACCAGTGAATCACTTCTCTCTTCTTACCTGTCTTGGTGAAAGCCAGGAATCCTGGGCACTTAAGGCACTAGAAGATCAGCCTTTCATATGTGCCCACCAGGTTAAGCAAGATTTCCTGTGTGTTCTTCTTTGAGAACTCCCTACAGTACTATTGCATGTTATGAGTAATGAGTTCAGACACTCCTGCAAGACCTTATTAGCCTAAGATGCCTTTTGGCCAGGAGAAACAGTGTCCCTTATCTTTGGTACTTATCTTCATCCTCATAGAAAGCTTTTCTCTCTTTCTTTCTTTTTCTTTCTTTCTTTTCTTTTTTTTTCCTTCCTTCCTTCTTTCTTTCTTTCTTTCTTTTTTTTTTTTTTTTTTGGTGGAGTCTCACTTTGTCACCCAGGCTGCAGTGCAATGGTATGATCTTGGCTCACTGCAACCTCTGTTTCCCAAATTCAAGTGATTCTCCTGCCTCAGCCTCTTGAGTAGCTGGATTACAGGCACATGTCACCACACCCGGCTAATATTTTGTATTTTTTGGTAAAGACAGAGTTTCATCATGTTGACCAGGCTGTTCTTGAATGCCTGGCCTCAAGTGATCTGCCTGCCTAGGGCTCCAAAAGAGCTGGGTTTACAGGCATGAGCCACCGCATCTGGCCATCCTTATAGAAAGCTTTTCTTTTTGGTCACTCAAAAACAAACAAAACAACTTTAGATATGTCAAATGAACCAAGCTTCAGAGTTTAGCCAGGTTTTTTTCTTTTATGCAAATTTTGCTTAAGCCACATTCACTTCCTCTTTTCAGAGAAACTTTCTTTCCCTGACCAAAATTCAAATGAGAGAAAAAGCTGTACAAATGTTAATGAGCAGTTACAAATAACACTTAACCTTAGAGAAAAGTGAAAACCACAAATCTGTGAACAGAAGAATATCTAGAGAACAGACAAAAACTCTTACCTTAAAGTAGAGCTTCAATTCCAGCTCCGTCAAGTGTGGAATTGGGTCACTTGAGTAAAGTCTGATTCTCAACCCAAATCAGGGAGATTCAAAACCTGAGAGGGTCTTCACCGGAGACCCTCTGCTGGCTCCAGTGAAGCCAGGTGAATGAAAACTGTTCATGCTGGTACCAGGATCCTAACTGTGGGCAATGCAGTGGGGAATCAACAGAGGCTTGCTTTAGGTCCTTTCATGGTTGCCAAAATGTCAACTTGAAATAAGCGTCAGAATCTAGTTTGATTTAAAGAGAGTTTATTTTGAATTTTGAAGAGAGTTTATTCAAGTACAAAGTTTGAAGATGGCCTGGGAGACACAGATTCCAAAGAATGGAAGACAGCACTTTGAAGTGTAGAAGTTTGAGGTCACTTAATATAGATAAGGTTTAGAAAGCTTAACAGAATTTCAATATTTTTCTGTATATGGCTGAATGTGTAGTTACAGTAATCCAATTAGACAAGGTAATATTTTTCTTTTCAGGAAAGGTCTATTTAACATTCCACACTGAAGATATAAAATTTGGGAGGTAATTAGTGCTACCTTAACTGAGTTAGGTACTGATAGGGTTTGGTTCTGTGTCCCCACCCAAATCTCATAGTGAATTATAATCCCCATAATCCCCATGTATCAAGGGAGGAAACTAGTGGGAAGTGATTGGATCATGGGGGCAGTTTCCCCCATGATGTTCTTGTGATAGTGAGTGAGTTCTCATGAGATCTGATGGTTTTATAAGGGGTTCTTTCCCTTTCATACACTCTCTCTCTCTCTCGTCTGCCACCATGTAGGATGTGCCTGCTTCTCTTCTACCATGATTATAAGTTTCCTGAGGCCTCCCCAGCCATGTGGAACTGTGAGTCAATTAAACCTCTTTTCTTTATAAATTACCCAGTCTTGGGCAATTCTTTATAATGGGTGAAAACAGACTAATACAGGTACAAAAAATAAGGCAGTTAATCTATCACAAAGATCAGTGATTAGAAGGAGGTCTGGTCTCTTGTCTCTCCTCATAATTTACAGAAGAAGAACACTGAAGAAGAGAGTTAATCTATAATCTAAGGAGCAGAAGTTACAACTCCATGCTCCATGGCTGAGATCACAGTCACATCTCTCAAGACTTAATGTGTTCTCTGGGGTTCCAAGAGCTTTTAAATTTTATTTATTTTCACATTCTCTATGCCTCATTTTTCTTATCTGAAAATTGGGGGTAATATTACTACTTGCTTCATGGGCTTGCTGCAATATTTAAATGACAAACAGTTCATAATGCAATTAGACTCTAGCACATGGTGAGTACTCAAGGAACCCTGGCTGCTCTTATCACAAGGATCGGTGTATAGCAGGCATCTAAAAATATGCAAAGTAAATTTGAAAAAAGTTTATGGCATAGAAGTAGATAAAGCAATCAGAACCTAGCACATGGTGAGTGCTTATTAAAAAGTACAAGTCCTTTTATTTATTTTTACATATTTATATTTTTGAGATGGGGTCTTGCTATGTTGCCCAGGCTAATCTCCTGGATTCAAGTGATCCTTCTACCTCAGCCTCTTGTGTAGCTGGGATTACAGGCATATGCAACCATGCTCAGCAGTATGAGTTCTTTTTTTTTTTTTTTTTTTTTTTTTTTTGAGACGGAGTGTCGCTCAGTCACCCAGGCTGGGGTGCACTGGCTGGATCTCAGCTCACTGCAAACTCTGCCTCCTGGGTTTATGCCATTCTCCTGCCTCAGCCTCCCAAGTAGCTGGGACTACAGGCGTCTACCACCACACCTGGCTAATTTTTTTGTATTTTTAGTAGAGACAGGGTTTCACCGTGTTAACCAGGATGGTCTCGATCTCCTGACCTTGTGATCCGCTGCCTCGGCCTCCCAAAGTGCTGGGATTACAGATGTGAGCCACCGTGCCCGGCCTATGAGTTCTTTTAATAAACAGATTGAGGTAAACTTGGTCACTGTTTTCTACCCAATGACTGTCTTCTTTTCTATTTAGTTTGCCAATCTATCTTACACCTGGACTGTAAGTGATTTGCTGCACCAGTTCAAACTGTGTTTAAGTCATAAAAAGGAAAAGTTTGGAAAACCAAAGTCAGAAATAATTAGCAAGTGAAATTATAATCAAACAGGAAAGGTGTTTAACAAGCATGAATGAGAGATTCCCAGTGGCATACATCTTATTTAAAATCTTAATTAGAGTTCTGGAAAAGGCAAAGTCATATGCTAAAGTAATGTTAATGTAATTACATTAGAAATGGATGGAAATGTGAATACAGGCTGATGACCTATATAAAGAAGCCTGTGGGCCAGGGCAGTGGCTCCTGCCTGTAATCTCAGCACTTTGGGAGGCGGAGGCAGGAGGACCACTTGAGGTCAGGAGTTCGAGACCAGCCTGGCCAACATGGTGAAACCCCATCTCTACTAAAATTACAAAAATTAGCCAGGCATGGTGCTGTGTGCCTGTAATCCCAGCTACTCAGGAGGCTGAGGCAAGAGAAGCACTTGAACCGTGGAGCCAGAGGTTGCAATGAGCCAAGATTGCACCACTGCACTCCAGCCTGGGTGACGGAGCAAGACTCCATCTCAAAAAAATAAATAAATAAAGAAGCCTGTGCACACTGGTTGCAATGGGGCAAAAATAAATAAATAAATAAATAAAAAGAAAGAGGTCAAAATAAGGCTTTTTTTTTCTTTCCAAAGAACTCAGAATGTATTATAAACATCTCATTAATCTGTTCAGTGTTTCTAGAAAAGTAAGATAAGGTACTTAATTGAGTCATATTACTTAAAATTGTTTTAAAAAATTTGTCAGTCTTATATTTTAAGAAATCAACTAGTTCTATAAAGGATGAGTAAGAGAAACCACAGTCCTCAGCCCCTTCTCCCAGTCTTCTTTTCCCAAAGGCAACCACTCTCAAATGCTTTAGCTGATTCTTTGACAGGTCTCTCTATAACTGTAATTAATACTCCTGCATTTCTGTTTATTTTTTCTCACTTTTTGCGATGAGGATTTGGCTCTCTTTCTTGTGTGCCCACCACTACCAAACCTCTGCACACTCGCTATTTCTCCATCCTCCTTAATACAGGGTCATAATTTTGGTCAGATCAAATTATGGTATTAATGGTATTTGGATTATTATAATGTTTTCTATTCAAAATGGAGGGGCTGGGTGTGGTGCCTCATGCCTGTAATCCCAGCACAATTGGAGGTTGAGGAGGTAAGATCACTTGAGCTCAGAAGTTCAAGACCAGCCCTGGCAACACAGTGACACATTGTCTCTATTGCTTAAAAAAAAAGGTAAAAAAAAAAAAAAAAAAAAGAATGAAGGTGTGTGGTAAACCACTATTAGTTTTCATTTGCTAGACATTTTTTGGGGTGAGGGGTTGTTCTTTTGAGTTTTGTCTTGTTTCTTGTTTGTTTTTTCATCTTGCGTTACTTGCTTTCTTTTCTGAGACCAGTAATATCTATCACTATTCAACCCCAATTCTCCAGCTTATCCCTACGTCTTTCAGTATGTTGATTCACATCAGGTATCTGATCAACTTCATGTTCTAGAAAAAAACCCCACCCAAAATTGTCTGAGCTGTTTCACAGCTAACAATCTCCCTTTACCAACATCCTGTAGACCTCTGCCTCTCTCTGTGTAGATCTCCTTTCTCAAATATTTTCCCATCCTTTTGGTGGAGTACATCCTCTATCCACTAGCTTCCCAAGAAAGGGTATGTGGGAGGTAAAGCTTTTGAGAACTTGCAAACCTGAAGTATGATTCTTCACTCATACTTGATTTGCAACTTGACTGGCCCATAGAATACTAGGTTGGAGATAATTTTGAAAGCATTGTGTGTTAGTCTGTTCTCACATTGCTCATAAAGACATAACCTGAGACTGGATAATTTACAAAGAAAAAAAGGTTTAATGGACTCACAGTTCCACTTGGCTGGGGAGGCCTCACAATCATGGCAGAAGGCGAAAAGCATGTATTACATGACAGCAGGCAAGAGAGAATGAGAGCCACATGAAAGGGGAAACGCCTTATAAAACCATCAGATCTCGTGAGACTTATTCACTACCATGAGAACAGTATGGGGGGGACAGCCCCCATGATTCTATTATCTCCCATCAGGTTCCTCCCACAACACGTGGGAATTATGGGAGCTACAATTCAAGATTAGATTTGGGTGGGGACACAGCCAAACCATATCACATTGTTTTACTGTCTTCTATCTTCCAGAGTTCCTTTTGGGAAATCTGAACTTGTTCAGATGCCTCAACCTTTGCGTGTTGTGTTTTCTGGAAATGTGTAGAATTTTCTCTTTGTGCGTTATTCATCAGTATGGGTTTTATGCTATGGTTTGAATATGTCCCCTCCCCTCCAACATTCAGGTGTTGAAACTTAATGGCCAAGGTGATGGTGTTAAGAGATGGGGCCCTTAAGAGATGCTTAGGTGATGAGGGCTCCTCCCCTTGTGAATGAGATTAGGTACACTGAAAAAGGGGCTTGATGGAGGAAGTCTGTCCTTTTTTGCAGCCCTCACCAGATACCAAACCTGCCAGTGCCTTGGTCTTGGATGCCTCAGCCTCTAGTACTAAGAGAAAATAAATTTCTGTTCTTTATAAATTACCCAGTCTCAGGAATGTTGTTATAGCAGCACAAACAAAATAAGACAGTTTATTTTTGGGCATTGGGCTGAGGATTTAGTGAGACCTATTTTTTCCTGAGGGCTCTTTTTTACTTTCTGATTTTTTTTTTCCATTTTTATTATGAGACAAGGTCTTGCTCTGTTGCCTGGGATGTAGTATAGTGGTGTGATCTTGGCTTACTGTGGTCTTGACCTTCTGGGCTCACGTGCCTCAGCCTCCTGGGTAGCTGGGACCACAGGCATGTGCCACTACATCTTGCTAATTTATTATTGTTCTTTTTTTTTGTAGAGATGGGGGCTCACTCTGTTGCCCAGGCTGGTCTCAAACTCATGGACTCAGACGATCCTCCTGCCTCAGTCTCCCAAAATTCTGGGATTATAGGTGTGAGCAACCTGAAATTTTTTTTTTATACTTTTCAATTCTGATTTCATGAGTGCATTGTAATAAAAATTCATGACGTTTCTGAAGACATTGAGAGTTTTGTTGTTCTTCCCGCACGCTTTCTGTTTTCACTATATATATTTTTTTCCTGTTCAGGTGTTTCTCGAATCTCTCATGCTTGATTACCTGCTCATATTTAAAAGTGGAGGCTTCAAGAGCTGCCTGGAAACTGAGTAAATAGGTGAGGCTTGATCATGGTGAGATATCCTGTAGGGTGAGCTGCCTGGGCCTTTGGTTGGGGAAGCCCTGATGTCAACATCCATGTGAGTGTATTTGGATCTTTCTTCTTGGGTCTGATAGATTCCCACCTACAAAAGACTTATTTGGTGTTCTGCCTGGAAGTAAATAACTGCTGCCATCATTCTGAGATGAGGAGGAAGTTTTGCATTTAGTAGGCATACATCATTTACTTAACCCTCCTGTTTTTTGTTTGTTAAAACACACCCTCTGTTTTACCCTCTTCAAAGAGGAAGACTGTCTTCTGCTGGGGTGAGGGAAGGAAATCACCCAGCATTTGGAGGAAGAGAGGGGCATCTAGGGATATAACTGCTTCTCCAACAGCTTTCAACCAACCTTCTTTCATCCATCACAGCCCTGCCCCTCTTTTCTAGGAGTAGTTGTGCCTTCAATGCCTGAGCCTTGATTATTTGGTGGTTTAAATTGACTTGGTTCTTGGAACCAAGGAGGAAAAAGAGTTCAAATTTTCATCAGTTTTACCAAGTCCATACCACCTGTTATCTGCTTTGTAGCTTTCAAAAAGTTGGTGCTATTTCTTCTCATGTTCACTGTATCCTTATAGGTTTATGCTTAAGAAACAAAAACAAAAACAAAACAAAACAAAACAAAAAACCCTTTACCATACCATAGTTTCAGTGCAGTTTAGGAGAGAGTGAAAGTGTGTGTTCAATTAGCCATCTTTTTGCAATTCTGCTTTTTTTATGGTATATTTTATAGTGTTTAGAGATTTTTTTGCAGCTGCCTTCTTTTGGAAAAACCAAAGGCAGCAGACTCTGGGCATGCTGAACTGGGGCTACTTGCTCCATTTCAATTCTTAAATTTAGAACTATGCCTCTGCTTCCCTCACAGACAGTCCAATTAAAAATAAAAACTCTCCAAATCAAGAATCAAGAACAGTTATGGGACTCTGATTGCAGAAAGCATTTTCAAAAGCATTTAGCATTCAAATAACTTACCCACTGAGATAGACAGAACAATGGTCTCCCAAGGATGTTCACATTCTAATCCCCAGAATCTGTAGGTCAAATTACATGTCAAAGGGGAATCAAAGTAGCAGATGGAATTAAGGTAGCTAATCAGATGACTTTAAAATAGGGAGATTATCCTGGGTCATCTGCTTGGCCTAATGTAGTCACAAGGATCCTTAATTGTGGACGAGGGAGACAGAAGAGTTATTGTCAAAGTTATATGATGTCAGAAAGACTTGACCATCTCTTCCTGGCTTTGAAGATGGAAGGGGAACATGAGCCAAAGAATGCGGTTAGCCTCTAGACACTGGAGCAGGAAAGGACACAGATTCTCCCCTAGAAGCTCCTGAAGGGAACCAGCTCTGCTAACAGCTTTTTTTGGGGGCAGAGGGGGGATCAATTTTTATTTGGGCTCCTCACAGTGGTTATAGTCACTCTTCCGAACAATCTCAGCACAGGAAATGCATCACCAAGACTGCCTAGAAAAGTCTGACCAGTAGCACCTTACTGCTTAAAATACACATATTCACAATAACTGACAAAGGATAATGTGCCTCACACAGGAATGTGTTTGCGTTTGCAAATCTCTCAACTGGCTGTAGCATCAAACCCTCCACTAACCCCTTCCATCTCATTCAGCTGGAAAACCAGTCTCAATCACATCTCCCGGCGCCGGAACCAATTCCTTATTAAATCTCTCCCTGAGCGGGGTAGCCTCCTGTAGCGGGGGCCAGACTGCGACTTGAGAATCAAGCCCAGCTCCACAGGTTGCATTTCCATCTTCTTGTGCCTTTAGGGTAGGACACTGCAATGAATCACACAGTTAGCACTCCACCACTTCCCCACTCTAACTGGGGAAAGGAACTTGAGAGAGTCAGAATTCATCCATTTGATCTGTTCACTGAAAAAGGATTCATTTTGGTAGAACTTGTTTGCCTTTGAGACACTTCAGTGAGTTATTTGGGATTCTTTAAAAAGGTGGAAAGAAAGGTGTCTGAGGGCTATGACACAATCCAGTCACCTTTGGCCACATGCCAGCTTGCTTGTGCCCACTGGACTCGGCAGAGGGAGGCAGGCCCTGCAGTACCCCCAGTGCCCTCAAAGCCTCCTCCTGGCAATTCTGGGCAGGGCCGAGGTCTGGGCCACAGCTAGTCCAAGACTGTCTTTGAAGACTCAATCAAGCTTCTGTCTGAAATTCCACCTTCTTCTGTCCCAGGTGGTTGTGGACACCCCTAGGGGCTGGTACAGAGGACCAGGCACAGCCGAGGGAGGCAGACAGGCTCAGAGCACATTTCCATTTACAGGGAACAGAACACAGGCTCCCATGTGTCCCCGGAGCAGTGTGCAAGTTGCAGTGGTGAGTAGAGTAAAACTTCTATGTTGAGCACAGTTATCTCTGGCAAACACAGGGGCCTGCAGTCAGTCCACAATGCTGTGGAATACACCTGAGTACATAGTCAGACATTTGCCCCATAAACAGTAAATGCGTAACATCAGTTACTTAGAGAGGGCCATTTGTGCTCCAGACATGTGGTTTGCATGAGGAGAATGGCTGTCACTCAAAGTATCTTCCTAGGGAAACAGGGCTCGGGCTCACACACAATGGTCAGGCACAAAGGGTTCACCCAAAAAGTTACAGTGTACGGACTTCACTCTGTTCAACATGGATTTTGGTTTTGTGGAATCCAAATGCACTAATTTACCTCACAGCCTTGGATTTGTCTGTTTGGGGACATGTATTTTTTCTATATATATATATTCTTACCACAACGTCAATGCCTTGTCTGAATATCATCATTGTTCAAGGGTGGGGGGAAATCAGATTCTTCATGTGAACAGGGCTGCACGAGGAATGTTCATTTCAGCTGTTTGCCGCCTCCATTCAGATTATTCCTATCACAGCTCAGCTGGTGATCCGAAGCTAAGCAACAGGCACAAGGATCCTGCGGGTCTTCCAGATGGCTGTGTTCACCTCCTATCTGAGAGACTCTTTACACAAAAAATGAGTTGCCCCACTCAAAAGGAGTGGGGACAGGGGCAGGGACAGAACATGAAAACCACAGATAACCAAGGTGTTTCTTCCAAGTGGTCAGTTTAAAACAGACAACGACCAGCCATCCATCCCCACAAAAAACCAAAAGACAAACCACAAAAAAAATTTATTCAGAATCAAAGACAAAATACTGTGTGAGAGCCAGGCTGGAGGGGCCCTTTCTCAGGGTCCATCCCTTCCTCAGTCTCCTATCTCTTTCCTCCTATGTGTGAAGAACAGTGAGACATAAAGACCCGCGGAGCATGTGCTCGGGATGGAGGCTGACGCCGGCCACCTGTGGGCACAGACCAAGGGGCAGAGATGCAGAAAGCTGCACATCTATCCACCACCAGAGCTTAGGGCCACCTGCTCACGGAGGTTTCAGAGACAGCCTCCACTTTAGCCTTCACACAAGACATCTCCTTCTGGCTCAACTGCAGCCAGGCTCTTTGAAGGCCAACTTGGGAAAGAACTACAAACGTCATTTTTCAGAAGAGAATTCTTGCCTGCTCACTGGTGAAGTTATTTTCAGTTGTCTTTTGTTGTCTGTTTTCAAAAGGAAAATAAAAAAAAGAAAAGGCAGTATAATCTTTCACACTGGAACCAGCCTGCAGCCAGCCAGAGGCCACTGGGAAAGGGCCTCTTAGTGATGCACACTGGATGAATCCATCACCTGGAATTTCACAGATCACAAGCCCCCTACCAACCTATCATACAACTGCCCATCAGCTCTAATCCTCCCACAGGATTAGCTCAATGCTGGCTCTGCAGACACTGGGAGCCACAGGCGACAAAGCCTGGGCCTCTGCAGGCTTCCTTCTTCACCCAGGGCTAAGATGGGTTGCCTCTCTGGGACTGAGACACAGTGACGTTCTCTTAAACTAAACTCAGAGCACAAATCCACTTCGTCACCAAGAATCATCTCAGGGCACAGTCCCAGCCTCCTTCCTTGGGGGCCTTTAAAACGCATCTCTCTGAACCAAACAGGTAGGTGAGATAGGACTTTAAAGGGAGAATAAAGGGGATAGGGATGGGGTATGAGGAATGAGAAACAGAACCAACTTCTCAGCCCTCCACAACATTGTGCCTTTGTAGGGCGAGAGGCATCCACACCCCAAACTGTACCTGGAGATGGAGGAAAATGCAGGAGAGGAGAAAAAAAAAAAAAAAAAGGAATCAAGTGGCTGTACCACTTTCTCTGAAAGTCATTTAATGCTTCTCTCGTGGTTCTCCCCTACCCTGGTTGCTTTGCCAAGTTCTTGGGTGCTGGCAGAGCCTGATCTAGCTGTGGGAGCTGCTGCTCTGGGAGTTGGGAGAGTACTGCTCGTTGATGGTGTTTAGCAGCAGGCATGCATGTAGCTGTGGCAGGTGCAGGTGCCCAGGCTGTCAAGCCTGCTCCTCGGAGGGCTGGAAGAGGCCTTCCTCCTCATCACCAGGAGGCTGCACATGGCAGCTGTCGCAGAAGTCCAGGGGCCCATCCAGTGCATCAGCGATGAGCATGTTGAACTCTTTAAGGCTATGATCATGGTGGCCCTGGCATACGCACTTCAATGCCCGAGTCACCAGTGAAGCAGCGATGTCTCCTGAGCATCTTCTCTTTGCTGTTGAGCGGTGCGCTGCCATGTTCAGAACTGTCATCTTTCAGCAGCTCCTCCTTACATTCTGCATCCTTGTCCAGGAAGGCCCCTGGGTCCAGCTCTCCCAGGCCGGCTACAGAGCCACTGGGCTGCATCCCCAGGGCTTTGGTGGCTACTCGGTCACCTGGTAGGTCAGAGGGCTCAGGATCAGCGATGCTTGGGGGTCTTGTGATACTTCTGCTGGGCTCAGACAAGGGATTCCCTTGGATCCCCTGGTGGGATTGGCGCCGGGGGACTGCCATCTGCCAGGCCTCACTGTGGAGGCAGGAGCTGCTGCTGCTGCATAGCTGGAAGGCACTGTATGCTGGGGGAGAGTTGGAGGCTGGTTCACCACTTCCTCATAAGGAGGTAGTTAAGTAGTTTAGCAAAAACCTGAAGTAAAAAGGCAGCACTGAGTGATTGAAGGCTTCTCGGCAGGGGATCAGGTTGATTTCATGTTGCCGATGCTGGGCCTGAAGGCGGTGCTTGGCTTGGCGGTGGTGGCCAATGTAGCAGCAGCTAAGGATGATGATGATGGTCCACACCAGCCAGAGCTACCAGAGTTCCTAGCAGTAGTTGCAGCACTGAGACTGTCTGCAGCAGTGTCCTCTGTCACAGATGTAGCTTTGATTATTGGTATGCACTCAGGCTTCCTTATCCTGTGGGGGTTCAGCCCTCGCTGACAGGGGGCTGGGCAGCGCCGGGAGGAGCAGGAGCACCGTGCCACCTAGGAACCTTCTCCTCTCCATCCCCCTCCTGCTCCTGTCCCTCTGCCACAGCACTGCCACCTCCCTCCTCCCTCTCCTCCTCTACCCTCTTCTTCCTCGTTCCTGCTTTTTTCTGCCGATAATTTGACTTTAGCACAGTAAGACTGATTTTGGACTTCTGACTGCTAGAATTGTAAGATAATAAATTTGTGTTGTTTCGAATCACTAAGTTTGTGGTAATATGTGAAAGCACCAATACGAAATGAATACACTCACTATAAATTAAAGAAAAAGTATGATTCATATTACTTTAAAATCTGAGAACCCAGAAACAAATCCACGCACCTACAGTGAATTCATTTTCTACAAACGTTCCAAGAACATACATTGGAGAATGGGCAGTCTCTTCAATAAATGGTGCTGGGAGAACTGGGTACCATATGCAGAAGAATGAAACTAGGTCCCTATCTCTTGCCATATACAAAAATGAAATAAAAATGGATTAAAGACTTAAATCTAAGGCTTCAAACTATGTAACTACTACAAGAAAAAATTGGAGAAATTCTCCAGGACATTGGACTGGGCAAAGATTTCTTGAGTAGTACCCCAAAAGCATAGGCTACCAAAGAAAAAATGGACAAATGAGATTACGTCAAGTTAAAAAGCTTCTGCACAGCAAAAGAAACAATCAATAAGTGAAGAGACAACCCACAGAATGGGAGAAAGTATTTGCAAACTATCCACCTGACAAGTGATTAATAGTATATATAAGGTGTCCAAACAACTCTATAGGAAAAAATCTAATAATCCAATTATAATATAGGAAAAAGATTTGAATTGACATATCTCAAAAGAAGACATACAAATGGCAAACAGGCATATGAAAAGGTGTTCAACATCATTGATCATAAGAGAAATGCAAATCAAAGCTACAATGAGATATCATCTCACCCCAATTAAAATGACTCATATCCAAAAGACAGGCAATAACTCTGGAGAAGGTGTAGAGAAAAGCAAACCCTTTGGACACTGTTGGAGGGAATGCAAATTAGTACAACCACTATGGAGAACAGTTTAGAGGTTCCTCAAACAACTAAAAATAGAGCTACCATATGATCCAGCAATCATACTGCTGGGTATATAACCCCCCAAAAGGGAAATCAGTGTATCAAAGAGGTATCTACACTCCCATGTTTGTTGCAGCATTGTTCACAATAGCCAAGATTTGGAAGCAACCTAAGTGTCCATTGGCAGATGAATGGATAAAGAAAATGTGGTACATATATATAATGGAGTACTACGTAGCCATAAAAAAGAATTAGATCCTGCCATTTGCAACAACATGGATGAAACTGGAGGTCATTATGTTAAGTGAAAATAAGCCAGGCACAGAAAAACAAACGTTACATGTTCTCACTTATTTGTGAGATGTAAAAACCAAAACAAGCACATAGGGAAAGAGAGTAGAAGGATGGTTACTAGAGGCTGGGAAGGGTAGTAGGGGTTGGTAGAGGGGAGGTGGAGAAGATTAATGAGCACAAAAAAATAGGAATAATGAATAGAACCTAGTATTTGATAGCACAACAAGGTGACTATAGTAAAAATAATTTAATTGTATATTCTAAAATAACTAAGAGTATAATTGAATTATTTGTACAAAGGATAAATGCTTGAGGGAATGGATATCCTATTTTACATGGTATGATTATTACACATTGCATGCCTGTTTCAAAACATCACATGTATCCCCATAAATATCTATACCCACTATGTACCCACCAAAAATTAAAAACTAAAAAAAAAAAAAATTAAAAAAAAGAACTCCAAAAAATTTTTGAGGTTTTCAACAGATTGATTATATTAACTCTGCCCTCCCATTCCTTATCTAGAGGAAGATTTATATGGAAATAATGATAGTGAAGCTTCAGGGCTTTTGGTACACAGGTATCAAGAATACTGGAGTTGTAGAGTGTCCTAGGTAGAAAGGAGAAGCTAGGTTGCAGCCGTGAAGCATCCCTGGTGAATTGTCCCAAGAGATCTTAGGAGAAAGGTATCTGAATCTCCAAACCTCCAGTTATTTGTTGCAATTTCTGTTCCTATTCTGAATAAATTCATACCTAATTTTGTTTTGGTAATTTTGTATTGTTTTTCTTACAGAGAACTCCCCAAGTTGTATCTGCTCTAGGCCCCAAATATTGAGATCCACTCTGCCCTTGCCTTTTTCTTTTTTAATTATTTATTTAATTTTTTTATTGAGATGGGGGTCTCACCCCTTTACCCAGGCTGGAGTGCAGTGGTGCAATCATGGCTCACTGCAGCCTCTGCCTCCCAAGCTCAAGCAATCCTCCCACCTCAGCCTCCTGAGTAGCTGGGACTACAGGCATGCACCACCGCATCTGGCTAATTTTTGGTGGAAATGGGGCTTCACCATGTTGCCCAGGCTGGTTTCGAACTCCTAAGCTTAAGTGATCCACCTGCCTTGGCCTCCCAAAGTGCTGGGATTACAGGCATGAGCCACTGCGCCTAGCTGCATTTTTCTTTTTTAAATAGACATATGCCAGGCCTGGTGGCTCACACTGTAACTCCAGCACTTTGGGAGGCTGAGGTGGGAGGATCACTTGAGCCCAGGAGTTCGAGGCTAGCCTGGGCAACAAAGTGAGAACCCCCCCAATCTCTACAAAAAATGAGAAAATTTAAAGAGGCTTGGTGTCGCATGCCTGTAGTCTCAGCTATTCAGGAGGCTGATGTGGGAGGATCACTTGAGCCTGGGAGGCCAAGGCTGCAATGAGCTGTGATGGTACCACTGCATTCCAGTCTAGGCAACAGAACGAGACCCCATTTCAAAAAAAAAAAAAAATGATGTAAAAACATCATAATATATGTGCATATATACATATATATGTAATTATTTTAATCATTGAGAAAGGAAAAAAAAGTTGCACTTAAGGTTCAAGTGACTAACAAAACACCTCAGACCCAGGCCCTTTCATAATATCAAATCTGCCAATGGGATTTGAAGTGAAATACATCCATGTCTGGATGTATTTTAAGAATGTTGGTCAAAATTGCATCTGATCCTATCATAATCTTAAGAAAACAGGACACACTCTGAAGATGGGGAATGGGAAGAGTCACCTGAAAAGAATCTGACACACTAGAATTGAACTGAATTCAATCCAGATAAGCAAACATTAGTTGCATACCTGAGCAAATGGGGCTCTGTGCTTTCTCTGAGGTGGAAGAAGAGGGGTGGCAGGGGAATGACTGATCACAGTTAAGAATAGGCATCCTCAGGCCAGGCACGGTGGCTCACGCCTGTAATCCCAGCACTTTGGGAGGCCAAGGCGGGTGGGTCACCTGAGGTCAGGAGTTCAAGACCAGCCTGGCCAACATAGCAAAACTTGGTGTCTACTAAAAATACAAAAATTAGCCAGGCGTGGTGGCGGGTGCCTGTAATCCCAGCTACTTGGGAGGCTGAGGCAGGAGAATCACTTGAACCTGGGAGATGGAGGTTGCAGTGAGGTGAGATCGTGCCATTGTACTCCAGCCTGGGCAACAAGAGCAAAACTCTGTCTCAAAAAAAAAAAAAAAAAAAAAGCCATCCTTAACTATCTACCAGTTTCAACACTGTGCATTTTCATTCCAGAAAACTAGGGGGTCCACCTTTTGTTTCCCAATGTTTTCAATGATGTAAAATGCACTTACAAGTGGTTAATATGGTTAATGCTACAATATGAATGTAGTTAATACCATCTAACTATACACTTAAAAGTGGTTAATACTAGTAGTTAATACCAAAGAGGTTGTACTAACCAACCACTTTAAAATGTATCGTTCAGTGGTATTAACTACATTCATATTGTTGTGTAACCATCACCACCATCCATCTCCAGTACACTTTTTATTTTTAAGACATTTTAAAATTCCATTAGATTATTGTTTTTAGATGGGGAAATTTATGACTGGGCATCAGTCTTTGTATAATGTTCAGAATAGTTCACCATGAGAAACTGTTAAACGTTCTTAACATGTATCAACTCGTTTAGTCCCACCAGCAAGACTTTAGAGTCTAAATCACCTTAAAGATGAAGAAACTGAGATGCAGAATGGGTAATAAATAAAGCAGATGAGATTTGAACACAGGTAATCTACGCATGTAACCACTATGTTCTATTGATTCCAGAGCATTTTCTGCCAATAAAGATTCTCATGAAATGTCACCAACAGGGGATAAGGTAAATGCCTTGTCATAGGACGACGGGTCTCATCCACCTTTTCTGCTCTCACATACTGGATGGTTATGGCAGTCTCATTACTAACACTGTTACCTGGGGCAGGAATTCTCACCGGTGGTAGTGGTAAACAGGGCATATGAGTCCCTGTGCTTTAAACAAACCGAACCCCCCAGGTGATGTGTATATGACCTATGAGAAGTTGTTTGTAGAATTCTGTTGCAGGAGAATATTGATATAGGGGGAACGAAAGCAGGTCACAAAACAGTATGCATAAAAATAGGTGTGATCTTATTTTTGTAAATATTTGTGTGTGTATATATATATATATATAAATTAGACAAACAGCTATTTTTTCTTTCATTTCTACATTTACCATGTATCAATTTTGTTTCAAGAGGAAAAAAAACCAACAAACTTAAAAAAAGAAAGTTTCAGCAAGTAAACCTCTATGGAGGATTATTCCAGGAAGCCCTTGGCTGAGAAGTGGTGCTCTAAGGGTCTTTTGTGCTACGGGAAATTGACAGCCCTTGGGAGAGACTGAAATTCTTTACCATGGGTGGTGCTTCAGGGAGAACAACGATTTCTGAAGGAAACAGACTTCAGAGAAGCCTGGCTAACCAGGAAGACACCTAGTTTAGGGGGCAAAGCCAACACTTCAAACACATTCTTTGCTCAAATTTAGGAAAAGAGGTGATCGCCAAGAAAAAGTTGGAAACTTTTTCCTAACTTGTTTACACACCTTGTTTACACATTAAGCTCTTATGTGCTATCTTTGTCTATATAATGTGCCTGAATGTTCTTGAGGTGTTTGTTCTTGTTGTGGTGTACACCATACTAAATACAAAGAGGCAGAAGAGATTTGTAAACTTTTATAATGTGAAATGCACAGCTATTGTGGGGGTGCGATGCATGATGCTGATTAATAATGGTTAAGTCAAATATAAAAAGTTGAGCATGCAGAGACAGTAGAGGATGTAATTTTTAATTAAGATCCCAACATAAAAGGCAAAGATACGAAGGTTTTGTGCTGCATAGGACAAACATATTTATGGCTTTTTATTATGTCTAGGATGTTGAGACAATGCATTGTAGTTAGCTGGTGTCATTCACAGCAATTCAGGACAGGTGTGGTGCTTATGGCGTCAGGGACACAGCTCCTTGTTGCTCCACTTTGCATGGCCTCGACCTCATGATCTAAGATAGCAGCATATATGTTTCAAGCAGCAGGACAGAGGAAGAAAAAAAAGAAACTGGCCCCACATGACAGTCCTATTTCCACTTACATACAAGGAGATGGAAAATGTTATCTTTATGCTTGACAGCTGTTTATAAAAAAATACAAAACTGGAGCATGTATTAACACAGGTGAATGAAAGAATGGATACTGGGGGACAACCGGTACCCTCTGCCACAAGCATCTACTGCAGGATGTCTCCACCTTGGCAACACTGACATTCTGAGTGAGAGATCATTCTTTGTTCAGGTCCTGTGCATTGTGGAATGGGTTTAACAGCCTCCCTGACTTCTATCCACTAGCATTCCCCTGGTTATGACAACCAGAAATGTCTCTAGGTATTGCTAAATGTTCCCCTCAGGATGACCTCTCCACTTCCTGTTGAGAACTACTGATTTACTGTGTGCAGGAACTGTGTTAATCACTGAGGAGACAAACCATAAATGAGATCATTTCAGATGGTAGTAAGTGCTATGATGAAAATAAAATAGGGTAAGAAGGCAGACAGGCCTGGGATGCAACATGTACTACACATGCAAACATACTGACAGGGGAAAGAATTTGGCTTGTTCCAAGAAGAATCAGAATGCAGGTATGCCAGGATCTATATCCTAGGGAAAGAACAACAAAAAGAAACAGGTGTGATTGGCAGAGCAGGTGGACTGAGTTGAGGCTGAAGAGTAGATGGGAGCCTGGTGAGGTCTTGGTGGTTTAATCTTAACTGCAGTTGGAAAGAATTGGAAGACAAGCAGGGAATGACAGTTGGAAAGAATGGGAAGACAAGCAGGGAATGACATGATTAGTGTTTTTTTTGTTTTTGTTTTAAACCAGGTGGCTGCTGAGAGCATGTATATGAGAGAAGCATTAGAGAAGATACAAGGAGATGAGGAGGTCGTCATAGTCCATGTGAGAGATGATGATGGCTTGCAGTTAGGCAGGGGCAATGGCAATAACAA
Organism: Pan paniscus; assembly: GCF_029289425.2. NCBI lineage: Eukaryota > Metazoa > Chordata > Mammalia > Primates > Hominidae > Pan > Pan paniscus. The sequence goes on along the minus strand of NC_073255.2, from coordinate 144,464,965 downwards.
TGGCAAAATACAATTGAAGGAGAAAAGTAACTAAGATAGGAGATGGCTAAGGCTATCTTTGACTTATCCAAATGGCTAATAGGGAAGACGGAGTGGTGTTAAAGAGTAATTGTTTTCCACACCCCTTGAAATTCAGTTCAGGCCATTACAGATCTGTCCTGCATGCTCCTGTATTAATTTACTATGGCAGCAGTAACAAATAATCACAAACTTGATAGCTTGAAACAATAAATTTATTCCCATAGTTCTGGAGGCCAGGAAGTCCAATATCAGTTTTATTGGTATCTGCAGGGCCATGCTCCTGCTGGAAGAGGCTCTGGGGAAGAATCTGTTCTGTGCCTCCTCCAGCTTCTGGTGGCTGTCAGCATTCCTTTGCTGCGGCTCCATCACTCCAATCTCTGCCTCTGTGGTCACTGTGCTTTCTCCTCTGCTGTGTGGTAATATCTCCCTTTGCTTCTATATAAGCATAGATGTAGCTGCATTTAGGGCACTCCCAGATTACCCAGAATAACCTCTCCATCTCAAGACTAACTTAATCACATCTTTCGCTATAGAAGAGAACATTTCCAGGTTCCAGGGATTGGTATAGGGATATCTTTTGGGAAGTCATAATTAAGCCTACCACAGTTCCTAAAGTGTTTGAAATCATTTCTGGTGCAAGTAATAAAGTTGTGTTTGTGTAGAGATCAAACTGGAAAGAAACACTGCGAAAGTAATTTTAAAAATGCCGTTCAGCAAAGAAATGTTAGAAAAAGAATTTCATAAGTGGATTTCCAAGATTACTAAGAAAAGGATGAAAAAACACAGGAGGGTTCCATGGACTCTAGACGGATCATCCCAGACATTAAAGTCAATGCTTAAAAGCACGGTTATATTCACACATTGTATAGTGGGCACTCAAATGCACAATAGTCTGTCATGTTAGCACGGCTGGGGATAAGCTGGTGGTGGCACACAGATGGGAGGGATAGCGAGAAGGCAGTGGACACTGGAATGGGAATGCAGAACTGAACCAGCCCACAGAGGTAGGGCAAGGCAACAGGTTCGGGTACATCCAAGTAGCTGTGGCTAGCAGGCCCAATGAGGAAGCAGGACTGACACTGCAGCAAAGCAGAGACCACTAACAACTCCCAGAATGGGTAATATTTAGAGATCCAGGCAGGCTGCTGGCATCAGGCTAATATCTCAGAGAGTAGTTAAACTTTAGGCTCTTGATTGGGGTTCCAGGGCAGGACTTTGTCACTAAAAGGGAATCCTAGTTCTCAGCATACTAGGAAAAATAGCCAAGAGAGGAACTTATGCCCTAAAGAACAAGGCATGAATCTAATTAGCAGCACTGGGGTCCAAGATAGAGCTGGACAAACAACAAGGATAACTCATCCCAAATTCTGGAGTGCTTATCCAGAACTTGCTAAGTGCTACTTCCTAAAGACCAGAACCTCCAGGCAGATTTGCAAGAAGGGGGAAAGTCTAATAAAACTTTAGGTAATTCTGATGGAAAAAGGCAAGAATAACATTCCTGTGTTTGAATTTATAATACAGCCTAACACATAAAGAAGTCATTATTGACAATGGGAAGGAAAGTAATTTAATATGCAACATAACTCAATCCATGAAATAAATATTTATTTATGTAATACAATTTGCTAAACACCACCATTATTAAGGAGAGTACTAGGACAAACTACCAAACACAGCATATGAAACAGTTGGGCACGGTGGTAAAGGGCACAGACTCTGGAGCCACAGCTGGCTAATACACTGCAATATTTTATGTTTAGCAAATTATAGCTGGTCTGTGTATAACCAGAAGAGCGGTATCTGGGGGATCAGGATATCTAAATTCTAGACTCACAGCCTGGCCCTGAATCTAACTATCAATGTTGCCTTGGAAAAACTGCTCAAACTTTTGATGTCTAAAGTTTCAGACTTGTAAACTTGAGAGGGTTGAGGTCCAAGGTCCCTTAAATGTAAACTTTAAAATGCTTTTTTGGGAATCTTTCAAATCTTCAAGCTCTTCAAAGTGCAACCAGACTTTCTCCTTACTATACAGTCTGAACAACTTTGAGAATCACTGTATTATCTTAGTTTATATAGTAATCCTGACCTAAATTTTATTATTCTCATTTTGGAGACAAGGAAATAGAGGCCTAGGTTAGCATGGCTAAATAAGTGATAAAGCTGGGATTAGATTTTAACTCTGCCCATTTTAAAGCTGTGCATTTTCTATTTTTCTGTAAGTTAGTCTGACATTAGACTTAATTTTCACATAGTAGGCTAGGATTCCAAACACTCAATATCTATATGTTTATCCAGATAGCTCTTACTTTGATATTTCTAAGTCTATACTTTGAGCTAACATTTGCTCTGTTCTCTCCTATTTCAGCACTCCCTTTTCTTGTTATTTATGGTGTTGTCAGCCCATATGGTCTAACTCTCATTTCTTACTCCTGTTGAATGTCTCCTACATGTCTGTTTTTTAGCAGTAACTCCTGACTTTTATCTGAAATAAAATTTTTAGGTACTTGCTCATTTCATCTACTTTATGATGAAAAAAATTGGCTAGGTCTGAAGTTGGTGCTAGAATTATAATAAACAGAGGATGAAACAAAGACAAGAGAAATAAAAACTCCAGTATTTTCCTTTTTTTTATATTTAGGTTTTCATGAGACAAGGAAGATGATTTCATGTCTAAACACTGGAACAAATGAAATCATATTAATATTATAATCACTGCCATCTTCTAAAGGAAATTCTAAATGAATATTTGAATGGAAAAATAGTACTTAATATTTAGCTTTCAGAATACAGAAACATTGTAGAAAGACTGTGTGATACCAGTGTATGTATTTTTGAGGTAATATTTATATAATTAGTTACTCTCACAACCAAGGGAAAGAAATACTGCTTTTTGGATACTTTCTAGAAATACTGCTTTTTGGATATTTTCTACGTTAACTTTTCAAGAATTCTACACTGTTGTAAAATAAATTCAGTTCAGTGGTATAGCAGTTATACAAATATATGTAAGCTCTATTACTAGATTAACTTGAAACAGTAGAGTGGTTACTAATTATGTGTTATTAATAAAAATATCAACAAAAAGACCAAAATGTGCAAGGGCACAGTAACAAAAATGTAATTATCAATATAGCTATCTTATTAGAGTAAACCATAGTATCATCAGGCTTAAAAAAAACTAAGGTCATTGTTTTTTTCTGACTCTTCCTTATAAATACAGTGGATAACTCTGATCAGTTATCCTTATTTACATTCCCTGTGTACAAATTTGCTGATATTGAACACTATTTTCAAACACATAATCATCTGATTAAATAGGTTATTATTACTGAAAACTTATCAAAGCTTTCAAGGCTATTAATGGTTTCATGCAACTTAAAACTTCTAATTTTGGAAGCAACCAGTTAATGAATTTTTTCCTTTTGTTGGTAAACAGCCACCATATACCAATGACATTATCAATATGTAAATATGGTATTTAACATGCTTATATTTTTCTTAAGAGCTGGAATACAGACTTTGCAATATATCTGAAACATCATCAAATATTTTGATAATGCCATTACAATACAACCTATGTGTGGCATTAAAAAAATTACGAACCGGTCATAGTGCATTTTTCTGAACTTAAATTTTCTAGAGGCTAACATAACAAAATTATCATTTTGACACAGTATATTGCAAGTGTCTTTTATAAAGTTCACAGTCTTTTCTTGTTGCCTCTTTCTAAACGATCCTGTAAGGAAAAAAATATGATTTATGTAGTACAGCAAAGAGAAACAGATTCATAGACATGACAAGGACTTTTAAAAAACATTCTCTCTTCTATGTATACTTATGAGAATAATTAAATGTGAAAAAAAGGATTGAGAAAGTCTAAAATTTTAAAAACTATAAAATTTGTGGTTTTTACTTAGGAAAAAGAACACTCTTGGTAAGTTCATTTTTCCCCTTGCCTTAATCTATTTTGCTTTTGTTTCACAGGTTACACTAGGAAAACATGATTTCTAAAATTCCCCTACTGTTAACCCAATTAAGGTTTTTGGTAAATGAAAGAAGGAAGGGACAAAAACCTCAGCTAGGGTGGCTTTGGTTTTGTCCTTCAGATATTTGCCAACAGAACTGACTTCTCAAATTATACTTGGCTGATCATGTTATAAAGATTACTATATTACATCATTTAAAACTGAAGGAAAATGGAATAGAAATTAATCTTAAGAGATCACTTGTGCTAAGAAAGTAAATGTCTACATCATGAAAAATATCTCATAAAATGGGGTTGCAGAGTGTTATTGCTTGTATAAAGAAGTTCGTCAAGCTCTTGTTCAGGCTGAACATTAATGCTTCCATAGCAACTTTAATAACATTAACTTTTGCAATCAAATAAGAAGACAAGAGTAGAGGAGGTAAATTACTTTCACATGTTTACATATGTGGCCCCCTTTTGATAAAAAACAAAGCTTTAATGAAGCTATTATGGACAAGTCCCTTAAATGATGGCTGATTTTCCAAAATGAAATTTAAAAACTGGCAGGTGCTGATGGGTTTGTGCTGCCAATAATCTCTAGTTAGTTCTGTTTTTCTTTTTTTTTAGAAGAGAGGCAGGGCAAATAAGGAAAGGACTACATGTTTTGAAGGGACTGTTTTCTAATATTTATTTAGTGCCTATGACAGGGAGGGGACCAGATGGGGAAATCCAAAAGGATTTAAAAGATGCAAATTGGGATCTATTTACAGTAAAGAAATCAGCGTTTCCCTCTTTAACCTTTGTTTCCTTAATATTTTAATGATCTTTCGTTTTATGATTCTTCCAATGAAAGTATGTCAACTATGTAAAATTCAGGAAGCTAGTTCCAAAGAACCTTAGCATATAATTCAATATCTAAGATTAGTTTGACAACAGAAGTAAATTCATGAGGACAATTTGATAGAGCTTTTTACCATAGAGGATCTGTAACTATCTTTTGCTTCTCAAGCAGGGCTCAGACGAACATTAAAGCACAAGAGTTAAAGAAAAGGGTTCTCGGCTGGGCACGGTGGCTCGAGCCTATAATCCCAGCACTTTGGAAGGCCCAGGTGGGCGGATCGCTTGAGGTCAGGAGTTCGAGACCAGCCTGGCCAACATGGTGAAACCCTGTCTCTACTAAAAATACCCAACTTAGCTGCGCATGGTGGCATGTGCTTGTAGTCCCAGTGACTCAGAAGGCTGAGGCACAAGAATCGATTGAATTGGGGAGGTGGAGGTTGCAGCGAGCTGAGATTGTGCCACTGAACTCCAGTCTTGGTGACAGAGTGAGACACTGTCTCAAAAAACAAACAAACAAACAAAATGGGGCTCTTAATGATATCTAAATCTGAGAATCTTATACAGGGTCTCATATTGGACAACGGTGGGGGATGGGTAGGTGAAGGAAAAAAATGTAACCAGTCAGGACATAATAAATAGCATTTTTGATTATAAATATATAAAGTGCTTTCTTATACAGGATCTGGTTTAATTTTCATAAGGTATTACAACCTTTATTTAAGTAGTAAAGTACCTGAGGAGCATAGATGTCAAATGAGTCACCTGTGGGTTACAGAAGTGGTAAACTATGGAGCTGATATTTTGTTTTCCTTCCAACAGAGATATTATGGGAAATTGGTTTTACAGGTGATGAAAAAGTACACACACCAAACAGGGTGGTAAGGCACCTCTGGGATTATCAATAGCAGAAAAGCCACCACCACTTCTTGGGCTGGAGGGATGAGGGTTATGGAGCCCAGGTGCGAAGGCCAGTATGTAGAAGCTGCCCAGTGGGACCTAGAGGGAAGGAACTGGAGTCATAAAGGAGAAGGCCTCTACAGCAGAAAGAGTAGAAGAAATCCCTGGCTTTCCCCTTCCTCCTGCCTTCAGTCTTCTAGTGCCTGCCACTGGCTAAACCTGCCCAGACTGAGTCAGACAGCAAGGGAGCCTTGGAAACGGGCCTCCCAGAGATACAGAGTAAAGCAGTGGTGAGAGGAGAATGAATCCAAGAACACAATCCAATGATCAGCAAAGGCCAAAGAACATAGTGGTTAATGACGGAGGTTCTGGAGAAAGATTCTCTGACTTTGAATGCTATCACTTTCTAGTTACTTTCGATAAATTATATAACATCTCTGGGTCTCAGTTTCCTCATTCACAAAATAGGGATATTAAAATACTTTCAATTATTGAGCTGTCATGGAGAGTAAACAAAACAACATATACAAAGCCCTTAGCCAAGTGCTTAGTCCAGAGCATACTCTCAACAAATGACATCTATTAAATATTTCAAAAACTGGATACAAGCAGAAATTAGATCAAGTCCTAAAGTGCTATCAAACAAGGCCCTACTCTCGGCATGGTGTCTGGCATAATCTGGGATGGGGTCTTTTCCACAGAAACAGGTATAACAACTATTATAACAACTATTTTCTTGGGAAGGAATCACTTTTTTTTTTTCTGAGATGGAGTCTCGCTCTGTCACCCAGGCTGGAGTGCAAAAGCGCGATCTCGGCTCACTGCAACCTCTGCCTCCCAGGTTCAAGTGATTCTCCTGCCTCAGCCTCCCTAGTAGCTGGGATTACAGGCACTTGCCACCATGCCTGGCTAATTTTTTGTATTTTTAGTAGAGACAGGGTTTCACCTTGTTAGCCAGGATGGTCTTGATCCCCGTGATCTGCCCGCCTCAGCCTTCCAAAGTGCTGGGATTAAAGAAAGGTGTGAGCCACCACGCTCAGCCAGGAATCACTCTTAAAAGCTTTCTACTTCCTTTACCAAGAATGCAGCAGCTTCAGGCTGACTGTGGCTTTTCTGTGGGGAGGAAATGGGTTGAGGAAATCTCACTGTTATATATATTCTTCAGAATTAAGAGAACCAATGGCTGTTACCACAATGGAGACATTCAACAATGGAGACATTCAACAATGGACACTGGCCATAAGAAACTGAAGGCATACTTCTGGATTTCCTTTCTCCATTCAAAGATCTAAGCATGTCTGACATTATGGCAAAGTCCACTAATGTCGATACTCAACCTGGTTGAGTAAACCCTAATCTCACAAATAGGGGGAAAATGTTGTATTTCTAGGCAAGAGGTCTCTGAAGTGACTTCTTCACTTTCCAAGGTGGACTTTGAAAGATACCACGAATAATTATCATGCCCCAGTGAGGTCAGCAATTTTAGGGTCTCTATTTTCGAGATGGGGAAGGGGTGGTCTTGCTGACAATCTACCTATCTGCTCCAGGCCATGTGAACTGAGCCCTCAGTGTCCTGGGATTGGAGCATACAGGGTATTCACCCTTCTCTGGCTACCTTGTCTTTTGCTATTGTCAAAGTAGGCTAGTTAAACCAAACATGCAAACCAACTGGGAATATCAGATTACAAATATGTGCTTTGGATTACTTAATTACTGGCTTTAAACCAAGGCCAAAGTGGTTGGTTGAGAATAAGTCATTCTTTCAGCAAAACTCCTACAGAGGAAGTAATACAGATGATGATGATAATACCTATCATTTCTTGAGTGTTTACTGTCAGCTAGGCATAGTGCTAAAAAACCTACACATTTTATTTAGTTCTCTTAACAATCCAGTGAGCCAGGCATCATTATTGTTTCAATTTTTATAGATGAAAGAAGTGAGCCCCAAAGGGATGCTATAACCTGCCTAAGATAAAAAACCTAGCATGCAGCCAGGTATAGGTAGGTATTCCAAGTAGGTCCGACTACAAAGTCTATGAGTATAGTGTCTGCTTGCCTTGTGCCAGGAACAGTGCTGAGCCTTGGAGATACCATGACCATTAAGATGCAGGGAAATGTGTACAGTGAAATAAAAAGCTATTATTTGTAAAAAGCCCTGACTGAAAGCCACAAAGGCTGCCAAATTTTGAAGACAAGCCCAACCAGTCTGTCTTGGGAGAAACTGGGAGGGAAGGCCAGGGCTGTCTCTGGAATGGTCTCTTCCCCAATTGATCAAAGTGTGTCTGGGAAATCGATTCAGGTTACTGGCTGGCAACAGAAGGGAGGGAGGAAAGACAAGCCTAACAGGGATGACCATTTCTTTTACTGAATTAGAGAGAAAGAGAAAGAAAACCTATGGCCCAGATCTGACTTTGTGGCTTTAACAATGAAACATTTTTTTCCCATTTCCATCTTTCAAATCAACATTTGGAGGTAAACGATAAATTTGAACGCTAAAGTCTTGTCCTAATATGTCTAAAACACTGAGACAAGAGTAGTGTGATGTGGAACTTGAAATTCTGGCCTCATTTTGGCATGAATATGGCAAACATCCCAAAGAGCAAAACTCATCTTTTCTAGAACCAGTCTGTTTTCCAATGCTGCCACTTTTGTGGCTTAATTCTTTTGCTTAAAAATTCACCAAAACTGGAATGCTGTAAGTATGCAAGTCAGCAATTCCTTAAAATTATCTTGTATTTTCCTGCAATGTCCTAATCTTTACCCTCTAGGTAAAAATCTGGCTTCTTTAAATCGTTTAACAAAGCCAGGATTAAGTACATCATCTTGATTAGTTAAGGACAAATAACCCAAATAATTTACTTAGGTAATTACTATTTCAAAACATTTAGGTGCATAAAGTGCATGTCACACCCACCTGAAGTTCAGAGTGTTCTTTCAGGAGTTGATCATATTCTTTCGAAAGTCTCTCTGACTGCATCTTCATTTCCATCACATCATTTTGTGCCTTAGAAAGGGCTAGAAAATATCGAATAGTTTTATTTTTATTTCAGAATAATTTCAAATTTATAGAAAAGTTACAAGACTTAAATAGAGAACTCCTGTATAGTCTTTACTCAAATCCACTGTTAACATTGTGCTACATTTGTTATCATATTCTCTCTCTTCACACACACTATTATTTTCTTGACTCATTTGAGAATAAGGTGCAGGCATCGTGCCCCTCTACTCTTCAATACATTTCTGTGAATGTATTTCCCAGAAACAAAATATTATCTAACATAACCATAGTATAGTCACCAAATTTAGGAAACTTAATATGAATACAATACTTTAAATCTAATTTATCATCCATATGCCAATTTTTGGAACTGTCTTAATCATGTCCTTTTAGCATTTTCTCCACTGCTAGTCCAGGATACAGTGCAAGATCACATATTGCATTTAGTTATCATATCTCTTTCATTTCTTTTAATCTGGAATGATTCCCCACCATTATCACAGCCCTCTTCTCCCCATCTTTCATGATACTGACATTTTAAAGAATACAGGCCACTTTTTAGATAGAATGTTCTTTCACTTTGTTTTTGTCTGATGTTTCCTCATGAATAAATTCAGGTCATGCATCCACTTACATATGAATATAAGTGATATTAAATGCTTCTCAGGGCATCCAGAGGCCCATTACATCCAAAGTTCCTCTGTCCCTCACTGGTTTTTCCATTTTATACTTACAATTTTAACCTTTGTAACTAAAGCAGCAATATATAGGAAGACAATTTAGTCTATGCAAACATCCTGCTCCTCAAGATAATGGCACACAAGAATTACTATATTGACCTTTACCTACCAAGGAGCTACAAGTCATATGTCAGCAGATTCATAGCCTTAGATAGAAGTAAAATAAATAAATAAATATATATATATATAAAACAATACATTGTGAAGAAGGTGCTAATGAGCAAAATATGTAGAAGAGCTGTACAAAATGGGGTAGAAAAATTAGAGTTGTCATACTTGAAACTTTTATCTCATATAGTGCTTTCAGAAATCATTTTTCCAAACTCTGGGAATCCTGAAGTAGCTCTGTATCATATGTAGCCTTCAGAAGTTCTACATTTGGAAGTATTTTAGGGTAGGAGTTTAAGGGAAAAAAGTAGAACTTATAAATTTAAAAGCTACTTTTCTGGCACAATGAAATAAAATTATAGGTTCCAGTTATAAACAATCTTTTCTCTTGAGAAGTCATCATATAGGCATTTTTATATAAATATATAAGCCATTATCAACTAAAATGCTTTTTGTATCAGTACTTTCTAGACAGTATTGTCAAATGTTCTACATAGTTCTACATCTGCGTTGTCAATACGGTAGCCACTACTTAGATGTGGCTATTGTGAACTTTAAATGTGACTAGTTTAAGTGAGGACCTATATTTTCAATTTAAGTTCAATTAAATTTAAACAGCCACATGTGAGCTAGTGGCTAGCCATATTGGGCAGCACAGCTCTATAATTTCCTCCATGTTCCTTATATAGCTGCATAATTCTAAATAAGGTATTAAAGACCGATTTTGACAAATTTAATGTGATGTCACTTGCTAAAGGTATGAGTCAGGTATGGAAGACACTTTTGGGGATGGTTAGATTTCATTAGGACCACCTTCACAACATAAAGAGTTATACGTTAGTTTTCAATTTGGGTTCTACAAGGCATTTCCTAGAAGCTACTTGAAAATATGATGCATGGTGGTGGTATCTTCAGAGCTCAGCAAAAAAGTTTAAGACCCTGGATTTCTGGTACATAAAATACACAGTAGATTCCACAACCTAATAGTGGCTGACTAGCCTGCAATGGTGTTTATTTTTTTTTGAGACAACATCTTGCTCTACCACCCCAGCCAATTTTTAAATTTTTTGTAGAGATGAGGTCTCACTATGTTGCCCAGGCAGGTCTTGAACTCCTGGGCTCAAGCAATTCTCTCACCTCAGGCTCCCAAAGTGCTGGGATTACAGTTGTGAGCCACTGCCCCTGGCCTACAATGGTAGTTTTAAGAATGTTGTTGTTATGGTCCGAATGCTTGTCTCTCCACAAAATTCATATGTTGAAACCTAATTACCAATGTGATCGTATTGGGAGGCGTGGCTGGGGAGTGATTAGGTCATAAGGGCGGGGTCCTCATTAATGGGATTCGTGCACTAATAAAAAGAGGCCCCAGAGAGCTGCCTTTCCCTTTCCATTATGTGAGAACATAGCAAGATGGTACCATCTATGAATCACGAAACAGGCCCTCATCAGAGGCCTAATTTATTGTGGCCTTGATCTCAGACTTCTTAGCCACCAGAACCGTGAGAAATAAATTTCTGTTGTTTATAAGCTACTGAGTCTAGAGTACTTTCTATTAAGACAGTTGGTCAGGTGCTTGTAATGAACAGGAGTTGGTCTTAATGTTAAAAACGATTTATACTTGAATTTCTGACATTAAGAAGTTATTTAATAAATTTAGTATATCTTAGATATCAACCCAGTAGTTCCTTTTTAAAAGAAGCTAGAAAACCACTTGTACAGCCTATCTAGGAGTTTCTTCTGGTTACTACCGGTATAAAGTTATTAATGGAACAAATGCAGACAAATACTGTTTTTCTGCCACTTATTAAGCCAAGGTATAAACTGTGTTTCTTATTTCATTTTGTATTTCAGTGGATATTAATAAATCTAATGAATACTATCACTCCAATTAGGGGAGGCTATTATTGTCTAGACACATCTTGGACTGTTTCCCAGTCCTTTATCTCATTTTATAAAAATTATTGTGTTTTGGATGCCTTCCACCTCCTTTTGCAACTGCATCTGTAACCAAGGGACTATATAAACTTGTTATCTGACATGTGAATATGCTTATTTTATTTTGAGGCATATTATTTTGGAAACAGCATATATAAGAAAAATATTATTGGACAAGGAGGCTTTAGATGATACATCTAAGTTGCTACTGCAATTTTCTTAACTGCAAAAACGGGCTGCTATCACTTGCCAGTGGCTTTATGGAAATACTGAGGTATTTGCTAAGAATACTGGCTAGATTCAATAAGAGACTGTTATGTCCTAGGTTATGGTCCATTAGATATTTTTAAAGGCACATGCATCATTTATTAATATAGAAAATGAATTCAACTAATGTTACAGTGACACATAGTAAGCAAAAATATTTGTTGTCTTTCCAAGTGTCAAACGTTCACTTACGGAACTATTTGCAAAAGTGGGAGGAGCTGGTGAGACTAATGTACCGTGTAAATGTATTGTATCACTGTGATTTCGACCAGAGATAGAAACACTGCCAGTAAAGCTCTGCCAGGAAATGGAAGTTTTTAGAGGCATTGGCATGACAGCTAAAGTTGGGCTGCTGTACAATAGCTGCAAGGATTGAGCCAGAGGAAAACATATTTTATTTGAAAAATTTCCATATGTCTAGTGTTGGTTTCTTTCCAATTTATTTGGTTCTCTTTTTGAGAATTCAAGAGTGTGATACACTGGAGTTATTCAGTATTTAATCCTCACATGTACTACTCCTTTGCCAATGATCACTTATTGGATTGTTAATCTACAGTAATGCTTCCAAGATACTTGGAAAGTAGACACACAAACTTCTGTTCAGTAAGGACATAAATTGTGGTTTAATTATATTATCATTCTTTTGTACATGCCTATATTGTCAGGTCTGTGTAGGTAAAGATTTACATTTTATTCATCACTTCAATCAACACTTAATCTCTTTTAACCTCACACCCATCTATTGATAAAGTTTGTTGATAGCTATTAAGTTCCTTTATAGCTCTCCAATCCATACCTTCCACTCCAGCTCTGTGACCACTGTCCTCATTTCCAGATTAGATTATTAAGTGGATTTCTCATGTAGTTGCCCGTCTACTTTAATCCATTGTCTATAATGCTGTCAAAGTGATTGCTCTTGTGCCTAAAAACCCTCTAAGAGTGCCCTGAAAATGTTAACGTACAAACATGGCATATGAGGCCCTTCAGGATGGCTTCTAGGCCTACTGCTCAACTCTCTCCACTGGTTCCATCTTATTTTACACTCCAGTTGCCTTGAGCTCCTTGTAGTACCTCAAAAGTGCCATACTCCTTTGGTTACATGCTGCTCATTTTTGTTATAACACCTTGTCCATCTCCTCCTACTTCATCTGGCTAATTAATGTCATCCTTTAAAATGTCAAGAAAGTGTCGATCTCCAGTGTTGGCTTCTACTACAACTCAAGTTTCACCACAGCACGTATTGAACTGAAGGGCAACTATGCCCTTACTAGACTATGGACTACTCAAGAAACAGAGCTGTGTCTTATCTGTCTGTCTGAGTACCTAGCATATTGCCTAGTATTGGTAAGTGCTTAAAATATGCTCCTTGAAGGAATGAAAGAATGAATAAATGAAAAGTGTAAGCTTTAAGCATTTGAAAAATTCACTTGTGTGTAAACAGTTCACTTGGAAATGATAAATGTCAGGTGAACAATACAAAGTGTTACTTTAGTTACCTGATAGTAATCTTGATAAAAACACCTTCAATCAAAAACCAAAATACTCAGGATAGCCAAAACAAAGCAAAGAGACCATTCTTGAAATATTTTGAAGAAAATATACTCATGTTACAAATATCTCATACTACTCCAGAATCAAAAATAAAATATAAATAAATAGTACCAAAGAATCCAGCCCAATTAAAAAAAATCCCTAAACATTGATTCTAAGAATGGAGCAGGAAATGTTCAAGATAAGCCTGGAGTATCTTGTAATGCCAGAAAGTAAGGAAGTGCTCCAAAAATGAAACAAACAAACAAACATCCAAAATGGAAATGTGTCAAAGGGACACAGGAGCCAAATGAAAGAGCTCCCACTGGACAACCTGAACAATAAACTAAAGTAGTATTAAATTATAACCCAAATTATAAAATAAATACCTATGAGTCCATACTGACAAACAAATGGTAGAGAACAGACAAATCTGTGTAGAATTCCAAACAATTTACACAGATACTCTGCTTTCAAGGAGGTTGAGCGTAACTTCCCTTTCTTATTTTTTTTCTTTTTTTAATCCACTCATTTGCACACTGATCCCCATTTCTGAAGTGTGGGCTGTGAACAGCGATTCACAAAGATTACGGTATGGAAAAAGGAGGGAAAAGAGGAACTTTACAGTTCAGAAACTAGACAAGCACTATTTTAGCCAGGTGATCAAGGTCAACATCAAAACTGATAAGTTATGTTAATAATATGTACTCTTGACACAATGTGATGAAAGCTGGCACCTCTGTGACTTTCAAAACCTACACAAAAGTAGAAAACATGGAATCCAGGCCAGGCACAGTGGCTCACACCTGCAATTCCAGCACTTTGGGAGGCCGAGGCAGGCGGACCACCAGGTCAGGAGTTCAAGACCAGCCTGGCCAACATGGTGAAACCCCGTCTCTACTAAAAATACAAAAATTAGCTGGGCATGGTGGTGTGTGCCTGTAATCCCAGCTGCTCGGGAGGCTGAAGCAGAATTGCTGGAACCGGGACCCGGGGGGCGGAGGTTGCAGTGAGCCAAGATTGTGCCACTGCACTCCAGCCTGCACTACAAAGGGAGAATCTGTCTCGGAAAAAAAAAAGAGAAAGAAAAAGAAAGAAAACATGGAATTCAGGAAAGAGGGTATCAATACAGGAAACAGGCAAAGGAAATCCTCATAATGATGATGAATATATAGTTGTAATAATATGATATAGTAAAAGTTATGATATATTTAAATTGAAAGGATGGAGGGGGATGGGAAGTATGAGAAGCCAGGAGGGAAATTGGGTGAGATAAAGAGATCTAAGTCCTCGTCTTCCCTATAACAAAGTCAAAGATAATATCCCATACTGAAAGAGCAAGAAAAAACTACCTAAACACTGCATTTAGAAACCTGGAGGCACATATCAGAGAACATTTTTTTTTGAGACAGGGTCTTACTCTGTTGCCCAGACTGGAGTGCAGTGGCACAATCTTGGATCACTGCAACCTGTGCCTCCCAGGCTCAAGCGATTCTTCTGCCTCAGCCTCCCGGGTAGTGGGGATTACAGGCACGTGCCACTACCATCCGGTTAATTTTTATATTTTTAGTAGAGACAGTGTTTCACCATATTTGGCCAGGCTGGCCTCAAACTCCTGAGCTCAAATGATCCACGGGCCTCGGCCTCCCAAAGTGCTGGGATTACAGGCGTGAGCCACTGCGCCCGGCCTCAGAGGACATTTCTAAAGGAGTTGAATGTAGTTGCTTCTGGGGACAGGGCCTCAGGAGACTGCTCTTTTTCATTATAAGCCTTGTGTTACTATTTTGCTTTAAAAATATGTATATGTAAAACTTTGATAAAATAAAAAAAAGTAAAAGGTGCTCCAGATAAATACTCCCTTTTATAACAAAGGCTCCCAGAGCTGGGAAGACCTCTAGAGATCTAGTCCCATTTTTTATTTCCCTAACATAATTATAATGAAAAGAACATGCTAATTTCTTAAATCATTTCTTCTGCAAAGTTTTATTATTACATATCAATGGTTCTAATAAATGTTCTAAACAAACAGCCACGCTCTAACACTAATGAGAATTGGTTCTGTTTACTGGCATATCCTCTCTTCTCCCAATGCCCTACATTTAAGACTTGTGGCCCCATTTCACATAGCACACTTGTGTTCCCATTTTACATAGCACACTTGTGTTGTGAGCTAACAGATGCATAAAACCTGCCAGATCCTGTCCTAAAGATCCTAAGATTGCATGAAACATTCTTCAAAAGTGAAGAATGTGGCTTAATCACCTGCTGAACTTATTAAGTTTGGAGAAAGGGAAGTTACTGTGAAAAGATTTTTCTCATGAAAAATAAATATAATTTGAAGGTTCAAAAAGCCAACAATGAAAATACTTCTTGATAGTCAGTTTTGCTTAATTACATTATTTGGAGCTATATAATAGACACTAAAGTTTAACTAGTTCAGTCTCTCATTTTACAAAAGAGAAAACTATGCCTAAAAAGAGTCAATGACTTCACCAAGATTACCCAGTGTATCCTCAGATTTTGCAATGTAATTCATATAACTTAGCAAAAGCTATATGAACAGCTTCTAATATTTAGGGTCTACCAACAAAGTAAAGTTGGAATACAGCCAATTAATTAGATAATTCAAGCCAAAAAACTACCGCCCTAGATTACCTGGGTATTTGGAAGAGGTTTTTTATTTTTATTTTTAAATTCTTTTTACAATAAAAAGCTATCTTTTTCATTAAGCAAAAGAAATTCATTGTAGAAAATAATTTAAACTCTAGGAAAAAGTCATCTGTTGTACATACTAAGGAAAACCACTATTAATAGTTTAGTGTTTTTTCCTAATTGAAAGTGTTTTAAAACTAGAGTTGTACAGTTTAATTTTTGTACCTCACTTGGCCATAAACATGAACCTGCCATAAGCTGATATCATTAGAAAAGTATTTACCATGAAGGATTGTAGTAAACATGCATATCTAGGTATGGAATAAGACAGTAGAAAAGAACACCAAGGCATTCAAAGTAATTATCTCCTTCGATCTTTTAGGGGCTACATCAATGGACCCCTCAACCATACAGCATTATCATTCACTGCACCTAGTGTGACACATCGACTTCTAACAGACCACTCTGCTTTTTGCTTTGCTCTTCTCACTCAGAACAGTAGTATCATTTCACTCATTTTTCTGCCATTCTATGTCCATCAACACATTTAGAGAATTGTGCTCGATTACATCTTTAACACCTGGAACATTCCTTGATTCAGTATGCATTTAGCACTCTCCACTCATGTTTTTGGTAGACTAGCCCATGTTTCACACTGGGGAGGAAATGAATCCCTTTATGTACATATGTTTGGTTTACCATCTGGACTACAAGCTCTTCTGAGAAGAAACTGTTTTCTCTTGCTTTAATGTCCCTCTGTAGAGATTATAAAAGCTTTTCCTCAGGGTAGACATCGTTATGTTTGCTAGTACTGTGAGTAATATATAAGGTATCTTTGAATTTCTGTCTTAATATCTTCCCTATAGCTATTCCTCCTGGTTACTGAAAGACACATAGTTTATGAGTATAGGCCTTGACAACAGATAAGAAGCTCACAAGAAAGGGAAACATCACAACTAAATGGGAACGTAACAGGGAACCAAACAGGATGCAACATCACCATTATATATTAGTCTAAGAAAAGTACTCCGATAGCAAGCAAACCCTTTTTTCTGTTTTGACAATAACATCAATATGTGAAGATAACACAGAGATGAACTAATAAATGCTAATAAATCCTTTATTTACCTAACTAAAAGGATTGGTCATGAGTTTTATTTGCTTTAAATAATTAAAATACTATTAATTATATATTGCCTACTGGCACAACCATCAAATAAACTATACTATTCTTTCTTAATGCAGTTTTTTTTTTCAGTTGATACAAGAAGGGACAAAGGTGTCAAAGAAACAGAAACTTCCAGACATGAAAACAAATATGTTTTTTTCTTATTTAAATCACAAAAGTGCATTAAAAGGCAACAAAGCAAACAACAACAACAACAACAACAACAACAAAAATGACCAAAAACAGCAAACGGTTTTTAAGCATTAATAATTTTAAAATAAGCTGTGGGCTTTGATATAACTGTAGGTAAAAGATAACTAAGTTCACGTCCACAAAAATTTACAACTGTAAAACATGCTTAGGGTAAACTTTTAGAATTTATTTTTAGATGAATATATGGTTCATTTGTAAGAAACTGGAAATCATATGGTTTTAAACTTGTATACAAAGCTTATGTCTTATTCTTAACACTGAAGAGGCAGGTATTTAGGGTTTTGGGTATACAGATCAGCAATTCCCCTGTAATTTCTATCTTGTCTTGATCTCCAATTTCTCTGGAAAAACACTTCAGCTATTTTTCACTATCTGGTCCCTATGTTAACTGGCAATAAAAAGTAAAAAAAACTTAACATCTTCAAGGGTATCAAAGTTGGTCTGCAAAAGGTAATTTTAGTTTTGTTCAACGTAAGTCAAGGTGATATGAAAGCATTTATCCAGGAAGAGAGTTGAATTATCATTATTTTAAGTAGGGGACTAAGGGTTCTGTTTCCTGGTCCAAATCTAGTATCTCTATTGCGTGCTGCTAATACTTAGGTACCCATAATAGGTCTTTACACTCAGTTTCTCATTGTTAGTATATGCTTTAAGAAATTTATTTAAAGTATGCTTTATCCTCAAGAGGCACACTTTTTAAGGAAAGTGTTAATTATGCTCCACATTAAATGACTTTACAACGACTGAATTACTTGAAAAGTTCTTTTAAAAATTGCTGAGGCCCAGGCACAGCAGTTCATGCCTGTAATCCCAGCGTTTTTGGAGGCTGAGAAGGAAGGGTTTGAAGCCAGAAGTTCAAGACCAGACTAAGTAGCAAAACGAGACCCTGTCTTTACAAAAAATTAAAAAAATTAGGCGGGCATGGTGGTGCACACGTGTAGTCCCAGCTACTCAGGAGGCTGAGGCGGGAGGATCTCATGAGTCCAGGAGTTCGAGGTTGCAGTAAGCCATGACTGCACCACTGCACTCCCACCTGGGTGACAGTGAGACTCTGTCTCAAAAAAAAAAAAAAAAAATTGCTGATGAAACAAAGAAGGAACAAAGGAAAGCAGGAACAAACAGAAGAAAGGCATGGTCAAGAAACTTCCCCCAATTACTGTTTTCTCTTTTCCTTTATGTAGGAGACATATACTGCTAATTCAACCTTTACTACAAGATTGGCAGCCCTAAGAATTCCTTTTAAAATATGGGATATTTTTTATATCTATATGTATTCCTGCTCCTAAAAGAATGAAGAACAGACATTTCCACATGCAGCTCAATCACTTTTTAAACGATATTTACTTTTATCATTGCTTGGATGCATACAATGACTGAATGCTACATATTTCTAGTTATAAGAATAAAGGAGACCGGGCGCAGTAGCTCACACCTGTAATCCCAGCACTTTGGGAGGCCGACGCGGGCAGATCACAAGGTCAGGAGATTGAGACCATCCTGGCTAACATGGTGAAACCCCATCTCTACTAAAAATACAAAAAAATTAGCCAGGCGTGGTGGCAGGTGCCTGTAGTCCCAGCTACTTGGGAGGCTGAGGCTGGAGAATGGCGTGAACCGGGGAGGCAGAGCTTGCAGTGAGCCAGATCCCACCACTGCACTCCAGCCTGGGTGACAGAGTGAGACTCCATCTCAAAAAAAAAAAAAAAAAAAAAAAAGAATAAAGGAAGGTATTCATTTATGAAAATAAGTAGTTTTCCTGAAAGAGACCTTTAAAGTCAATCTCCTTGGACATCAGAAGGTTTTTCCACTAAATACAATGTCTGTGCTAGGGTGATATTACTGCACGGAAGCACCGGTAATAGTTTACAAACTTTGGTCAAAATAGGAGTTGGAGGTTAAAAACTGAAGGTGTTTGCCACTACTGATAGAGTGTTCTTAGTAGCTGCCTTCAGAATGCCACTTTTTAAATTTGGGGCTAACTAGCTTAAATAAACATTTGTATTTACGTTTTGTTTCCAATAATACACTTGGGAGAAAATGTTTCACTTAGATTTAAGTAACACAAAGGATAAGAAAATTCATATGGAAAACACCCTATTTTCCTCTAAAAAAAAAACATTGCTTTTTACTCAATTTTCAAATGTAAGATCTCTTTCTAAATCTTTCTTAAGCCTTGTCACCTTAACACCCTCAATATTTAGAAATCAGTGAATATTTTTGAGTGGTACTGTGCACAAAGCATTGTACCACTGAATTCATCCAAATCATGCACTATTAATTGATATATTTTCTTAGTTCTTACCTTACTGAATTTAACTGGTTTAGGTCAACAGAACATGACCAAGGAAACACCTTCTTTAGAAATGGAACTCTGATCTTCTCAAGGTCATTACAAATGTTATTTTTTAAAAAAACTTAGGGTAAATAAAACGTGTTCATAAAATATTATACATCTTGCTGGAACCAAACAGGACACACTCAAACAGGTAAAATCTGCCTTTACCTGAACACTAATTCACTTTGAAAGTAGCTCTGCAGTCTATACTTCAAACACAGAAGCTGGTATCAGTTGTTATCAGATTGTAAACACAATGCTTACATTGTCAAAGAGTTCATTTTCTCTAAAATCTGATTTTGTCTTTTAAAGAAATGCTCATGTAATACTAAGTTAAGTTTTATGCTAGATTTAAAGAGTTAAAACTCAAAATATCTCAGAGCTGGAATTTTTGAAAGGTGAAAGGAGAAACTAAATTGCGCAGGGTTAAGAGAAGTGTAGCACACATACACTCCTGTCTATCTTTTATTTTTGTGCCACCCTGCTTACAACATAAGAAAAGAGATTCTTGGTGGATACAGAAAAAAGAAAGCAGGATTTTGAAAGAATATTTTTGTGTTTTGGAAATAGATGGTTTCATTCTTCAAAAGAATTAGTAGCAATATTTTATGCAGGGTTAAAAAAGAACACTAGTTTCTCTTCTGAAATGTCTGTTGTAAACGGTAGGTAACTATTAAATTCATTTTCATATAAACAATAACATTTCTTGATCATGTTCGAAATCTTTTGGAATTACAGAAAAGGCAACAGTACCAACTAGAAGATTCTTGAATTTTGGGCTATACTATGCCAACTACATAATATACCACTTTGTCTATAAGGGTAATTTATTTTTTAACTTATTGCTTCTGAACTGTCTTCTTTTTTTCACTTGAAATAATAAGGAGGAAAGTGACTAAAGAATTTTGTATCACATAAATATTCTCCAGCGGATTTCTGTTCTATTCACAGAATTAGCTTTTATTTTTATGTTTTTCATCTCAAATTCAAATACATCCTGATTGAAGTAAACCCTATCCAAACAACGTCCCTTAACACCAACTGAAAGTGAGGTTTCTCAGTGTCTGGCCAACATAAAAAACTATCTGTTGTATGCAGAAATGTTGCAAATCATCAAGCCACAAACTTACACTGAGTTTTCTTGGATGACCCTGAATTTGGGTTATCTACTTTTCTGTGCTGTGCAGATGCAACAAAAATAATTTGTTCTTTGACTAAGAAAAAAACACTAGCAAAACTGTTTTTTTTTAATGTAGAAGAAATTGCTGCCTTCAGGAAAATGGAGTTGGGATGCTCCACTTCAAGCCTACACTGCAATGTTATGTGGGAAGGAGGCACTCAAATTCTTAGCTGACATCCCAGATATTGTTGCCTACTCTGTGCCTACCCATCTCTTTCAAGGAACGCTTTCCTTATGTCTAACAGGTAGAATATATTAGTGCTTGAAATAAACAATATATTTTCTTGTAAGAAAACTGTTACCCTACAATTGCTTCTCTGAGAGGAGGAATATACGATGATGGAAAAATGTGATTCTTTTTATAAAAACACATTTATAAACAACTTTTTAGGAACACAGCTCTTTTGCTAAGGCAAGAACATCTGTATTTACAACACAGATCTGAAACACCTACATGTTTTTCTGTATAACAGAGCATGTTTCTCTTGGCTGACACAATGTTTTATCTTCATATTTGAACAAGAATTTATAAATAGGTCATTCTCGGTATCTTAGAAGAACATTTAGGCATTAGTTTTGTTTTAGGAAAAACAGTGAAGTGTACAGCATAAAATATCATGCTAGTCGTTTTACTTTTTCACATGTACACAAAGTTACCATCTGAAGTCTTCCTTAATTCAGTTTTCAGTTTCTCCTGGTCTTCTACTAGTTTTTTATTTTCTGCTTCCAAAACACATTCTTCATCTTTACCATGGCTTTTCAAAATCTATTGCAAAAGGAGATACAGGAAGAAATAAGCTTAGATTGCAATAGCCAGACATTCTTACAGAAAATAAGCTGAGTAACCTATCTAAAATTACCTGTTTATAATTTATTCTTTGTCCTTTTCAGAATTTTATAGTTTTCTACAATGTACTTTTGCTAACAGAAACTTAATATTTGGGAAACACACAAAGAAGATTTACTATTATGGCAAAATCTCTAAAATGAACATAAGAATTTCTAGTTGTTGTGATTAAAATAATGTTCTCAAAAGTATTTAGGTAAATAACGTCAGTCTTTCTTCCTCAATTAATGAGAAATGTAAATCTAAGGGAAAAAAACAGTTCTGAGGATGATATTAATTAGAAAACCATTATGTTCTGATTGTAGAGCTATCTACTCAGCCTATTTTTATACAGACAAATTTGTAAGAGAAGAATATGTCAGAGTGGAGATGGGTAAGTGGGAAATGACAGGACCATTTCTACAGCTGGAAAGTTCTAATTTTCATTGAATAGTTTCCAAATTACTGTTATTCCATTAATCCTTTATAATGCTCTTTATATTTTAAAATTGATTCTGGCTTTAAAAATGTTAGTGTTTGTAGCTTATCTTTTCTAGGCAAGAAAAATTAAGATCCATATAGTAAAACAACTGATCAAAATAAAATTATCATGGAGTAAAAATTTAATAATCTGTATTGTGAACAGAAACTATAATTATCATCAGAACTAAGAAGCTGACTTAAAGAAATGATAAAGCATTTAAATTACCTAGAAAGACAAAGTAAATGTTTGAAAAACATAATATGTATACTGTTGTGGGTCAATAGATTAAATAAAGAGGCAGGCAGCAACTTTTTTTTTTTTTTTTTTTTTTTTTTTAAGAAACAGGGTCTCACTCTGTCACCCAGGCTGGAGTACAGTGGTGCAACCCATAGTCTCTTCAGCCTTGACCTCCTGGGCTTAAGTGATCCTCCCATCTCAGCCTCTTGAGTAGCTGAGACTATAGGCGTGTGCCACCATGGCAGGCTAATTTTACAAAAAATTATATATATATATATATATGTGTGCATATATATGTTTATTTATATATTTATATATAAATATATATAAATATATATTTATATATAATTTTGAAATATATTTATATACATATAAATTTTTAATATATTTATATATTTATAAATATATTTTTATATATACAAATTATATATATAAATTTATAGATCTATAAATTTATATATAAATATATAAATTTATAGATCTATAAATTTATATATAAATATATAAATTTATAGATCTATAAATTTATATATTTATACACGTGTGCGTGTATGTGTGTGTGTGTGTGTGTGTATACTGTATTGCCCAGGCTGGTCTTGAATTCCTGGCCTCAAGCAATCCTCTCACCTCAGCCTCCCAAAGTGCTAAGATGACAGGCATCAGCCACTGCACCTGGCCAGTGGCAGCAACTTGATACTGACAGGTTCTATAGTCAGGTAAAAAAGGAACACAGGAGAATTTTAAACAGACTAACATAAGAGAGGAATTTCTACTGCAGGGTGATTCATTTTCTAATGTAAGCCAATATATTCATCAAAACACAAAGTTCTACTGAGCAATGACTACATGCAAATATTTTTACAATGCAAGGTGCTGTAAGAGATAAAAATATAAGAGAAACATGGTCTCTACTTTTGAGTAACTTCAATCTAGTAGAAAGGACGAAACGAGCATAAAAACTGTAGCACAAGACCAAATACAGTACTACTGTGCTATATAGAGATTAGGCAGCTCAGAGAAGGAATTAAAGCTCTAATGCATATATTATATAATCCCAAGGACTGTTTTTTGGAGAAGGGAGGATTGAAATACATTCTGAAACTAAAGGAGCCTCATATCTTCTCAAATTAAAAGTTTTTCTTTTTTGTAAAGAGCAGCACAAGAAAAAAATTTCTCCAAATCTCTTTTAATGTGTTGCCTACTTCAAGTTGAAAACAACTCCAGCTATTACTTCACTGAATTCAGTTCATAAAATCTCCAGTGATTACCCAAATTAGAAGAGAATCATTGAGTTGCAGGAACGTTTTCGCTGACTGCTTGAATTTTCATGCCATTGACTTGGAAAAGGTGGATTTGTGTTAGTCTTGTAAATAAGCTTTCACTACTGCACCTGTAAACTTGCCTAAATTTATGATGTGTAACTTGACGCTGGAGAAAGACCAAGAACACTGAAATCTGAAATTTAATGATTACCAGCTACAACAACGCAAGCGTTCACTGTCTCATCCAAATTATCCCACCTTGGTTAAGTTACGTGGCTGGAAAAAAAAATCAGGGCAAAGTAAAGCTCTATCACACTGAAGTAGTAAAATTAAAAGTTAATTGGTCTTTCATAATTATTTCATTTCTTTAACTGAATATCAGAACAGAAAGGGGTCATAGGTACCACGTGGAAATTGTTCTATCGGATAACATAGGAGTTGAGGGCACAAAATAATGTGGTTATGAATGTGGATTCTAGAGTCAGGCTGCTTAGGTTCAAATTTTAGTTCTGTCACATATTAGTTGAATGATCTTGTACAAGTCACTTAACCTTTCTATGCCTCCATTTCCTCATCTATAAAATGCAGATAATAACAATACCAAACTCAAGGGACTTTTGTGAAAATTAACAGTTAAAAACCTTGTTGTGAAGTATATGAAGCAATACCTGGCACAATGTTAACTATTATTTATAGCTAAGGAACTTTGAGGCCCATTAACATAGGTGATTTGTGCTAGGTCACATGTTGGAACTAGCACCTAAGTCTCTCGGATCTCAGGGTAATGCAGTTTCCACTGGATAATGTGTCTCTGATAGAGAATGAAGAGGTATGGCTGGGTGCGGTGACTCTTGCCTATAATCCCAGCACTTCTGGAGGCCAAGGTGGGAAGATTGCTTGAGGCCAAAAGTTTGAGATCAGTCTGGGGAGGAAGGGAGGGAAGGAGAGGAAAGGGAGGAAAGGAAGGAAAGGAAAGAAAGGAAGGAAGGACAAAACAAAGGGGGTGTTTTCACAAGCTTATCTTTCCTTAGCTTATTTTTCAAAACCTACATGAAGTACCTTGAAACAGACGTCATCTTTTATATTCTCACTTATGGCCTTTGTTGGTCACTTTATTGGTCAATTAGTTATACTCTGGGCACTGACAGCTGCTTTTATGTGCTGCTCAAAGACTTTCTCCCCACTATGTACTGGCTTTAGCCCAGCATATCTGTGCCTCCTCTGATTGGGTCACAGCTATGCAGGAAGCAGCAAATCAGAACAGTATGGAAACAAAGGAGAGGAAAACAAACAAACAGAAAGAATAAATCACGCAGGGTCAAGGAATTGGTAATCATGACATAAGTTTCCTTGCATGGGTAACTGGTTCTGAAAACAATTCCAAGAGAAAAGCTGCAAAAGTATTTTGAGGAAGGTGCTTTTCTTAAAAGGGCAAGACTAATTTAAGTGTATTAAGTATGGTATGTATGAGAAAAATAACACTTTCCATTTTCTTAGAGCTAAAGAATAAGAGGAAAACAACTGAAGAGGAAAAAAAGCAGTGTTCTGATGGTTACAAATCATTACTCCAAAATGATGTGTATAATTTTAAATTAAGATATGTACATGATCAGTTGTTCTATAAATACAAGGCTGCGTGCTTTTGAGTTTAGTTATCACTATTAATCAAAGCTTTAATGACTGTGTTTTTATTTTTGCCACTGTGAAATGAGATCAAAAGATAGAAAATAAAGGAATAACATTAAAGATTTCAAATATTATATGCAATTATCAATCTGGCATCAATGACGTTTCTCTGCTTTCTATAAACCAATCATTTAAAAGAAAACTAAAATCTAGGCTTAAAAATACTTTAACTGAAAAAGAAATAGAAACAGTTATAAAGACTTGCTTTAGATTATAAAATAAACCTAACGGTAATGAAGGAATTAAAATTCATATTCCCAGAATACTATTTTCTCCTTAAATCACAGAAAATAGGTCCAATGGTATAAATCCACTATGGAGAAAAAGCAAATCTAAATAATAGTAAAAATATTAGTGGGAACAAGCATTTCTACAGAACAGTAAAACTATTCTTGAAATAATCATTACATAAAATACTGTTAATTATGGTCATTTTCTGCTTATAAAATATAAAAATGCTCTTTTTGATGCTGAAAACAAATGCATTACTCCTCGGGAACACCAACAACATTTAATTTTTACAAAGAAAATTAAATACCCTTTTTAGTTTTTCATTTTCTTCCATAAATTTTTTGGCAGCCTTGTTAGTATTTTCTGCTTGAGTTTTAAGTACACCTTTGTTTGACAGTTCTTTTGCCAGTTGAGTAATAAGCGTAACCAGACGTCTCAACACTCTAAGAAAAAAAACCAGAATAATGTATTACTGGCCAATCACCAGAAACTTATTTTAAAACAGTCATTGCCAAATTACTCCCCATTAGATATAGGTGTGGTGGTGGCAGATAATGTTTAGGCAGAACCCATTATTCTTTTTTTAATTCAAGTCTCTTAGTAAAAACAGGCCCGTGTCTCATTCCTTTGGAATCTTTGTTAGAAGACCAGCATTTAGAATACAGGTTCAGTGGTACTTATTTGTTTTCCTGTAGAAGGCTTTAGCTTGGAGGAATAGAAACAGGAAAATTTCAGACAGTGTGACAGGGCCAGTAGGAGAATTATTTTTTTTGGCCCAGTTCAAATTCTGCTATTTAAGGAACATTGTGTAAGGTCAAACAAGCCGAAGAACAGCTCATTCACATCTGTTTATGGGTAACTGCCATTGTTAGAAGAAATAGTGATGACTATCTTCAATTATTCATTCAGCAGACATTCCTTTACTCAGGAAATGCTAAGTGTTAAGACACTCTGCTAGGCACTGCAGACACAGCGGAAAACAGCAAAGTCCATGCCCTCGGGGGGTTTAGCTCCTAGTTGTGGAAGCAAAAGTTAAAACAGTATTTAATTACAACCATGAATGACACTAGAAAATGAAGTATATATACATTCTTTGAGCACTTGTAAGAGAAGACCTACCTACTTTGTGGGTAGTGATGGCCACAGAAGGCTTTGAGAAAGAGGCTAATGGATGAGTAAGAGTTAGCCAGGAAATGAGGAAAGAAAAGAGTGTTCTGGCAAAAGGAATAGCTTGTGTAAAGACTCTAAAATGGGAAAGAGTTAGGTACACCACAGAACTCAATCAATATCTGTTGCAAGATGGAATGAATGAATAAATGGTGAAGGTCTGTAAGGGTGGAATGTATTGTACATGTCAGAGACACGTATGAGACAAGGCTCCAAAGAGAGGCAGGAGCCTAATCATTCAGGGCCTTATGGACTGGGCAAACCTACAAGCTGTTAAATACTGTTTGTTACTTGGGTATATCATCTGAATTCTTTTACAAAGATGTTATAAAAAAATCTACAGGCCGGGCGCGGTGGCTCACATCTGTAATCCCAGCACTTTGGGAGGCCGAGGCGGGAGGATCATGAGGTCAGGAGATCGAGACCATCCTGGCTAACACAGTGAAACCCTGTCTCTACTGAAAATACAAAAAAATTAGCAGGGCACAGTGGCAGGCGCCTGTACTCCCAGCTACTCAGGAGGCTGAGGCAGGAGAATGGCGTGAACCCAGGAGGTGGAGCTTGCAGTGAGCCGAGATTGCGCCACTGCACTCCAGTCTGGGCGAGAAAGCAAGACTCCATCTTAAAAAACAAACAAACAAACAAAACTACAGTAGGCTGGGTACAGTGACTTGTGCCTGTAATCTCCGTACTTTGGGAGGCTGAGGTGGGAGGATCACTTGAGGCCAGGAGTTTGAGACCAGTCTGGGCAACATAGTGAGACCCCATCTCTACAAAAAATTTAAAAATTAGCCCTACATGGTGGTGTGCCGCCTGTAGTCCTAGAAATGAGAGGTTGAAGAGGCAGGATCACTTGAACCCAGGAGTTTGAAGTTACAGTGAGCTATGAAGGCACCACTGCACTGCAGCCTGGGCAACAGAGCGGAAGGTTGTCTCTCTTAAAAAAAAAAAAAATCTACAGTAAAGGTGGACAAAATGAGAAAGGGAAGCATAAGTCATGTTTTTAAATTGTGCTTCTATTATTATTTTTTACTTACAGCCAAAAAAATAGTGAAAATCCAGAAATGTAAAGATTTCTTTGAGACCTAAAAAGTTTCATCTGTGTGTGTTCATAGGCATCAGGTCTGCTGGTGGAGCTCTTCTCAATGGTATGAACTGAGGAATATTTCCTTACTTCTCTCACAGCATCTATTACAGAACAAAAGAAAACAGTACTTTTGGCTTTTACGAATATAAACTTGTTAAAAATGGAAAGCAGTTTTAGAAAAACTGACTAAACTTTTAAATAATGGACTTTAGGCAGAGGCGACCTTTATGTCATTCCGTCTACAGTACCCGGGAACTTTTCATGCTCAAAGTAGGTGCTCTATAAATGGACACTAGTAGCAAATTTTGAATTACTATAGCATTTTTAAAATTATTCATCTAGTACTTACCATCATTTTATTGTTTCTCGTCTCTAACTACACTGCAAACTACTATCCTTTACATTTTCTGTCTCTAAGATGACTAAAATTCAGCCTATTGACAAAGACAGATGTCATATCCCATTACAATCAATTCCAAGAGACTATCCCATTTCTCTTAGTACACTAGCATTTTATTACATATTATTACTTTAAATGATTGAGATTTTCAAAATATTTGGTTATACTGAAATTTCCACTGGCATAAGTTTGTTAACATGGGATTTGATCTGTGGTGGCATACACTCCTCCGACTAGTGCATAGCAGCTGCTACTGGAAAGGTTCAGACAGCTGCTCCTTTGATGCTTTCAGTTCTGGGAAGTCTCAGATGCAGGGGAACCACTTCTTTCCAGTGGAAAATAGATATCAGCTTATAAGGGTCTACATTGAGTGCATTCTTAGTTCCTGGATTCTTGTATGTACTAGGGAAGGCATCTGCCTTATAAGGTCTCAAAAGCCAGTGGAAGTATATGAACAAGTTTGAATGCTCCCCTTTCATGCGACCAACAGAAGTCTTGGGTAAGAGTTATTGCCACACAAGGAGACTCCAGTTAGAAAACTGGGGCCTTTTTGACTACTATTTTATTTTTAGCAGCTTTATTGAGATATAATTCACATACCATAAAAATTTACCTCTTTAAAATGTATAATTCAGTAGTTTTTAGTATATTCACAAAGTTGTATAACCATTACCACTATCTAATTTCAGAACATTTTGGTCACCCCACAAAGAAAATCTATACACATCCCTCAGCCCCTGGTGACCAGCAATCTGCTTTCTGTCTCTACAGAACTACCTGTTCTAGACATTTCATATAAACTGAATCATATACTATCTGTTCTTTTGTGTCTGGCTTCCTTCACTTAGCATAATGCTTTCAAAGTTCATCTGCACTGTAGTATGTGTCAGTACTTCATTACTTTTATGGCTGAATAATATTCCATTGTATGAATGTGGTAACATTTGGTTTATCTATTCATTGGTTGATGGCATTGAGCTGTTTCCACCTTCTGGCTATTACGAATAATGCTGCTACGAACATTCATGTGCAAGTTTTATATCGACATGTGCTTTCACTTCTCTTGGTACATACCTAAGAGATGAACTGCTGGGCCATATGGTAACTCTATGTTTAATTTTTGAGGAACTGCCAAACTGTATTCCAAAGCAGCTGTACTACTTTACGTTCCCACAAGCAGTGTATGTTGGTTCCAATTTCTCCATATCCTCAGCAACACTTGTTATTATATTTTTGATTATAGTCATCCTAGTGGGTGTAAAGTGGCATTTCTCTGTGGTTTTGATTTGCATTTCTCTGATAGCTAATGCTGTTGAACATCTTTTCATGTGCTTGTTGATCATTTGTATATCATCTTTGGAAAAATATCTATTCAGATCCTTTACCCATTTTTAAATTGGGTTATTTGCTTTATTTGTCTCCCAAATGTCTTTCATAGAATTTTTTTCAAACTGAGAATTTTATAATGGATACTCATTACATATAGTTATGTTTCTGTAGTCTCTTGACATATAATACTTTTTTAAAAAGGTGCCAGGCCAATTGTTTTCTAGAAAGTTGTCACATTCTGGCTGGGTGTGGTGGCTAACACCTGTAATCCCAGCACTTTGGGAGGCAGAGGCAGAAGGATAGCATGAGGCCAGGAGATGGAGACCAGCATGGGCAAAATGGCAAGACCCTGTCTCTTTTTTTAAATATTAAAAAATAAATAAATAAGCACAAAGAAAGTTCTCACATTCTGAATTTGTCTGAGTGTAGTCCAATTTCTTTCTCTAACTCCTGTATTTTTAGAAAACCAGAAGTCAGACTTGATTGCTTCTGCCAGGCCTCAGAAAGTAAAAATAAAATAAAACAAATACTTGATTGGATAAGGTTTAATACTTTTGGCAAGAATCCCTCATAGTTTATGCTGTGTAATGTTAGTTTGTCTCATACTTTTTGATGCTAAATTTGATTACTTAGTTAAGATGGTGTATTAGTAAGGGATCTCCAGGGAAAAAGAACCAATAGGGGGTGTGTGTGTGTGTGTGTGTGTGTGCGTGTGTGTGTGTATGGCGAAGAGTGGTACAGGGGGCAGACAGAGAAAGAGAGAGAGAGAGCTCGAGATTTATTTTAAGGAACTGGCTCATATGCTCGTAGAGGCTTGTTAAGTTTAAAATCTGGAGGGTAGACTGGCAGTCTGGAGATCCAGGGAAGAAATACATCTTGAGTCCAAAGGCAACCTGCGGGCAAAATTCCTTTTTGCTTAGAGGAGGTCAATCTTTGTTCTATTAAGGCTTTCAGCTGATTAGATAAAGTCCACTAACCTGTTTTTATTTTCCCTTTTACTGTTGAAATCTGGTAGTGTGAGTCTCCCAATTTTGTTATTTGTAAAGATTTTTTGACTGTTTTATGAGTTCTTTGCATGTCTGCATAAATTTTAGAAGCAACTGATCAACTGCTACAAAAATGCCTGTTGGGTTTCTGACTGGGACTGTGTCATGTCCGTAGAATTTTGGAAGAACAAACATTTTAATAATATTGAGTATTCCAACTGATGAAAAATCCCCATTTATTTTGATCTTCTTTAATTTCTTTCAGCAATGTTTTTATAGTTTTCTGTATAGAGCTGTTGTGCCTCTTTTATAAAGTTTATTTCTAAGGTTTTTAGGCTTCTTGGTGTACTTAGAAAATGAATTTTTAAAAATGTCATTTGCCTATTGTTTACTGCTTATAGTATAGAAATACAATTACTGATATACTGAATTTTTGTATACTGACCCACCTGTATTTTGTGACCCCACTATATTAATTTCTTTGACATAATAACTTTCTTGTAGATACTTTAGGATTCTTTCTTTCTTTCTTTTCTTTTTTTTTTTTTTTTTTCTTGAGACAGGGTCTCGCTTTGTCACCCAGGCTAGAGTGTAGTGATGTGATCACGTCTCACTGCAGCCTTGACCTCTTGGGCTCAAGCAACTCTCCCACCTCAGCCTTTTGAGTAGCTGGGACTACAAGCGTGAGCCACCATGCCTGGCTAATTTTTGTACTTTCTGGTAGAGATGGGGTTTAGCCATGTTGCCCAGGATGGTCTGCAACTCCTGAGCTTGAGCAAACTGTCCAACTCAGCCTCCCAAAGTGGTGGGATTACAGGAGTGAGCCACTGTGCCAGGCCAGGATTTTCTATAAATAATCATGTCATCTGCAAATAAGGATATTTTACTTCTTTCTTTGCAATCTTTAAGCCTTTCATTTCTTTCATGACTTATTATTACCCTGGCTAGGACATCTATTACTCAAATGAATAAACAGAGTGTAAATATCCTTGCCTTGTTTCCAATCTTATGGGGGAAGACTTTGATATTTAAGTATGATGCTAGCTTGAGGTTTTTTGTAGATCTTCATCAGAATGAGAAATCTTCCTTCTAAATCTTTAAAAAAAAACTGAGTGAATATTATTTTTTTCACTGTCAATATTCAATATAATGGGTAGATATTATTAAGGTGGAAACTAAAATCACCGATTTTAAATCTTTTTTAAAAATAAACATTCAAACCTATAATTTTTCCTTTAAGCAGTGCTTTAATGGCATCTTAAAACTTTAATATATTGTATTTTCATTACTGTTCAGTTAAAATATTTTCTAATTTCCTTTGTGAGTTCTTTGACCCAAGGATTACTAACAAGTCTTGTTTAATTTTCAAACATGTATAGGTTTTCCAGATTTCTGTTACTGATTTCTATTTTCATACTCTGTAGGGGCTGGGCACAGTAGCTCTCATCTGTAATCCCAGCATTTTGGGAACAGGAAGGATCACTTGAGGCCAGGAGTTTGAGACCAGCCTGGGCAACAAAGCGAAAGTCTCTATAAAATAACAAAAACAAAACCCCCATACTCTATATGATTCCAATCCTTGGTAGGACTTCAATCCTTTGTATTTATTGAGACTTGTTTTATGGCCCAGAATACAGTGTATCTTGGTGAAGAGAGTTTAGTATATTCATGTGCCCTTGCAAAGATTATGTACAGCAGGGGTCCCCAACCCCCGGAACCATGCACCTGTACTGCTCCACGGCTTGTCAGGAATTGGGCTGCACAGCAGGAGGTGATTGGCAGGCCAGTGAGCAAAGCTTCATCTGTATTTACAGCCACTCCTTATCGCTCACATTACTGCCCAAGCTATCAGATCAGTGGTGGCATTAGATTCTCATAGGAGTGGAAGCCCTTTTGTGAACTGCGCGTGCAAGGGATCTAGGTTGCACGCTTCTTATGAGAATCTAATGCCTGATGATCTGCCACCATCTCCCATCATCCCCAGATGAGAATGTCCAGTTGTAGGAAACAAGCTCAGGGCTCCCAGTGATTCTACATTATGGTGAGTTGCATAATTATTTCATTATATATTACAATGTAATAATAATAGAAATGAAGTGCATATAAATTTAATGTGCTTGAATCATCCCAAAACCATCCCCTGCTCCTGCATATGGAAAAACTGTCTTCCATGAA
The DNA here is from genome assembly GCF_029289425.2 of Pan paniscus. Lineage (NCBI taxonomy): Eukaryota > Metazoa > Chordata > Mammalia > Primates > Hominidae > Pan > Pan paniscus. Next base: position 144,432,244 of record NC_073255.2, on the reverse strand, counting down.
GCTGGTCCCTGGTGCCAAAAAGGGTGGGGACTGCTGATGTACAGTTTACAGCTGTTTGGAGAGGCTTGATTTTTATACTTTTTTAGGGTAAGTCTGTTTTGCTTTAGGCCTTAGTTATAGTAAATTTCTAATTCCTGGGATATAGTCTCTATTCCTAAGGAGTAGCCCTTCTGTGATTTTAGTGGAAAGGTTCAAGGTCTTTACCAAGCCCCTCTAACGTGATGAGGCTCATACTCCAAACTCTGTCTCTCCTTTGTGGCCAGCAGCCAAAATTTCTTCTCAGCCTTGCTGCTTTTTGCTGGCTGTTCCTTTTCATTGATCTCCTTGGAGTCTTTCCTACACATCCATGGTTGAAGAGTCAACCAAGAATTTAAGGGGAGTTTACATGTGGATTTTGGGGTTCCCTTTTTGGGTTCTCTCCTTTCTTAGACATCCTTCTTATTTTTGAATCTATCTGACCTCTGACCCCTTAAGTCAGTTAAGACTGTCTTTTTGCTTTGAGTTCTATATAGTTGTCTATGCCACATGACTGGAAAGCGGTTGGAAGAAAGGCTATATAAATGTGATCACACCCAGTATGATTCCCTTCTTTTAAGGGTTGACGGCCCTTTAGTTTCTGCCTGCTTTTGGTTGCTCTACAAGGCCTTCAAATACCTTTTTTCATATTTTATCGAGGGTTCATAATTTTTAACACAGGAGAAATAGTCTAATACAACCCGTTTTGCTATGACCAAAGCCAGACTCCAATGTCTTTAACAAAATTGTTTTAATTTATTGAGGCAAAATTCATATAACATAAAAGTAAACACTTTAAAGTGAACAATTCAGTCGTGCTTAGTATATTCACAATGCTGTGCAACTACCACCTCTATCTAGTTCCACATTTCCATACTCCAAAATAAAACCCAAATAAATCACTCTAAAACTTAAAAAATCCTTAATTTTTGACTTTATATTTGTATGCCATATCTATTCCTGAAAGTCTTAGTTTCTAATACCATGAACATACTAATTTGCTTGATGCTGCACTATACATAAAACATATTTTAAATTACCAACAATAAAACTATTATAAAGTTTCAGATTTCATTGTAATCCTCTTGGTTCTTAAAATGTACCTTACCAGCGAGGTAAAAAGTTAAGAGTACTATGTTCAAGAGTAATTATTTTTCTCTGTGTTATATATTGCAATCTGATGTACTATTCAGTTCATTTGTTCTGACTTATTTTCAATTCTACAGCTTGCTTTTTTCTAGCTCTGTACAATTTGAAGTTTAAATTCTAGAACAGTTTAAGAAGCAGTAGTAATATCTGTTTTCTGAAAGCAGTAGGGTTTCTTATAAAACTATCTGGTTTTTTGCTTTTTTTTTTTCAAATAGGGGTCCTTTTTGATAACTTTCTATAATTTTTCTATATAAATTAGTCTGCTTAAATTTTCTATATCTACTGGTGTTCATTGGTAAATCATATTTTTCTACAAAATTATACATTTTATCTAGGTTTTCCAATTTATTTGCATAGTTATATAAAGTAGTCTCTTAAATGATCTTTAGAAAATTTCCTGTATCTTAATGGCTATTTCCCCTTTGTCATTTCTCAGATTGCCTCAATAATATAGTAAGAGCATGCCAACCACTACCAAAAAACCAACAAAGATAATATATATTTACGACTTATTTTGAATAGGCAAATAGTGAGTACTATGAAGGATCATTATGCTTCGTGATTCATCTTCCTTGGTAATTAAATGGGAATAATTCTCCTGAATCCATTATGCAGAAAAGCTGAAGATTAACCAATAATATTAAAAAGGTTTATTAATGTCAATGGTCATGTAAACATACCTGTAGAATACATCACCTGTATACTAAAAAGGTAACTATGTCTGAAAAATGGAATGGAGTCAACAATAAGGGAAGGATGTGACATATAGTCAATTTTCTATAAACCATCTGAAGATGATCCAATTTTAGATCAGTTATGGAAACTTTCAAATTCCTGGGATGCATTTCTGCTAACACTAAACATACTCTTGAAATTCCCACTTCCATTCTGTCTCTTACCAGCACCTAAAATACACACACATGCACACACACTTGTATGCACACACTCAGTTAGTGTTGGCTCTAAGAATACAAATACTTCTTAATAGCTACCTTATTTTGGCTGGGTGCAGTGGCTCACGCCTGTAATCCCAGCACTTTGGGAAGCCGAAGTGGGTGGATCGCTTTGAGCTCAGGAGTTTGGGACCAGCCTGGGCAACATGACAAAACCCTGTCTCTATTAAAAAAAACAAAAATTAGCCAGGGGTTGGTGGCTCTCGCCTGTAGTCCCAGCTACTTGGGAGGCTGCAGCTGGAGAATTACTTGAGCCTGGAAAGTGGAGGTTGCAGTGAGCCGAGATTGCACCACTGCATTTCAGCCTTGGTGACAGAGTGAGACCCCGTCACAAAAAAAAAAAAAAAAAAAAAGAATACATATAAAAAGAAAATGTATAAAAAAGTTACCTTATTTAGAGAGATAACCAAGAAAAAGGAAATAAATTTCCAAGTAAAATATAAATTAAGCATGAGTAATCCACTGGTTTTGCATTATTTACATCATTGTAGTGGACTCAAACATCAGACTCTGCACTTTACATATGTTACTGCGTTTAAATCTTAAAACACAAAAGTAGGTGTCATTACTCCATTTTGGATGGAGACCTAGAGGATAAGCACCTATCTGGTTGCCTTAACTATCCATGATGTCCTTGTTCTCTGGGAATTAATTGCCCTGTTTACCCAAAGATGCAGGCTTCAGCCAGCAGTCATGATTCTCCCTTGTGACCTTCCTGGTTACAGGAGATGAGGAGTAGATACCTGGTGCTAGCTGGTCCAATTTTTTTTCCTTTGATGTGGAATTGGGATTCAGAGATGATGAATTAACCCTTGCATATGTCTGGAATGGGTACCACACCTGGCAGCTGCGTGGTACCCATTTACTGCCTTGGAGATAGACAGAATATCAGAGTCCATAATAAAAAAGAATGAAGTATATATAGGAAAAATGTATGGCCAAGAAAAGGACATTTCAGTTCCAGGTACTAATCCCTCCCTGGAATTTGGCTTCCTTCCTTTCTTGGGCTACTCTGCAACAGCCCCGTATTTTATTACAAATTTTTCCTTTTTTGGTCAAGCGAGTTCAAGTTGGTTTCTTTTTTTTTGAGACAGAGTTTCACTCTTGTCACCCAGGCTGCAGTGCAATGGCGCGATCTCGGCTCACTGCAACCTCTGCCTCTCGGGTTCAAACAATTCTCCTGCCTCAGTTTCCTGAGTAGCTGGGATTACAGGCACGCGCCCCCATGCCCGGCTAATTTTTGTATTTTTGGTAGAGACAGGGTTTCACCACGTTGGCCAAGCTGGTCTGGAATTCCTGACCTTAGGTTGATCCACCTGCCTTGGTCTTTCGAAGTGCTGAGATTACAGAGGTGAGCCACCGCGCCCGGCCAAGTTTGTTTCTAATGTAACCAAAAGAACTTATACTACAACTCCCCTCCCTTACATGATAAGTGACAGTTTTCAATAGAAATTTTTGTGATAATTTTAGAGTTAGAAGATCATAAAATCAGGAGCTGCAGAGATTCTTTCCATCTCTCCCTTTATTTCACAAGATGAATAAATCAAACCCAGGAAATAAAAGCCATTTCAAAGGTCCTTTAGTTAGCTGGTGGCAGAACTGGAACCGGTTTTCCTTATTGTTCTTTACTGACTTCTCATAACTAGTTATATGGCTAGAGATTCAATCCATAACATTAATAATGTACCATGAGACAAATATTTACATCTTGAAAAGAGGCACAAATCATTCACACCTTTCTGTTTTTGACAATACCATCCCTTCTCATACCAGATGTTCTTAGTTTTATAAAGAGGATTCTATTTGAGAGATTGGTGGTTTGGAACATGGAAGACATTTTCTGACAAAACAGTGTCAAAGATGGCGGTTAGGGTCCCAAGTTCGCCTCTCTAAATCCTATATAACCAACAACACAACAACTCTGAGGGAATTCTGAGGGAAAACATACTCTGTGCAAGAAGGGGCATTTCAAGAAGTAGCTAGGTAATCTTAGACAAGTCACTCAATTTCTCTGAGCTCAGTAACAACTGGAAAAACATGGTGATTATTAAGACTCATGGAACTTCTGGTTTGACAAGAACCTAAAGGTCTACTTTTAATTTTTAAAATACTGTTACCATGAAAATTTAAAACTGAAAACGAGTACTGATATTATGTAAACAAATGGGCATGGTCATTTCCCAATAAAACTTTATTTACAAAAATAGGTATTTGGCCCACAGGCTATATAGGTTGCTGACCCTGCTATGTAACAATGCTGTTATCACAACCAAAGTTAACAAAAATTCCCTAATATTATACAATCACTCCATATTCAAATTTTTGCGGTAGTCCCCAAATCTATGTTGCAGTTTTGTTTGTTTGTTTGTTTTTTTAAGGAAGGATCTTGCTCTGTTGCTCAGGCTGGAGTGCAGTAGTTCACTGCAAACTTGAACTTCTGGGCTCAGGCAATCCTCTAGTCTCTCAGCCTCCCGAGTAGCTGGGACTATGGGTGCACATCACCACACCTGGCTAATTTTTACATTTTTGTAAAGATAAGGTTTTGCTATGTTGCCCAGGCTAGTCTCAAACTCCTGGACTCAGGCAATCCTCCCACCTTGGCCTCCCAAAGTGCTAGGATTACAGGCATGAGCCACCGCGCCCGGCCATGTTTATTTTTTAATCCAGTCCAAATGCACACCCTGCATCTAAGACTCCTTTGGAGAGCCTAATGATTCTATTCTTTTATTTGCCTTTCTAACAGCTAAGCTCCTGGGTGCCTAGGACATCACAGTAACAAAGGAGAGACAACACCATGAAAAATAAAGTCTGGTAACTCTGAACAGCAAGGTATGCATTAATATACAGCATTTAAATCTTAAAATAACCTAGAAGGGGTTAAGAATCATTGTGCCCTGTTGAAACTTAAGCTTGAACATACAGAATGGTAGTTATCTATCAACTGTGTATCAATATATCAGTATTCACTCTATGTACTATCGATATACTATATAAAGTCAACTGTACACCAATTGTAACATCAACTCTATTAATTAAAAAGAAATTCATTTAAAAAAATAGAGTTATATTTATTCAAAGAAGGGATCTAGTACTTACCTAGAAATAGAACAATCAATAGGATGATAATGGTAAGGAAAGCCTTGTTCCAAAAAGTTGCAATTTTACCCCAGACATTAAATGAAAAAATCTTCTGCCATCTGTAAAGCAATACAATTATATTAGGTATAAAATAACTAAAATAAAGTTTTGAAATACTTTTTAAATACTGAAGTAACATTTTAGTAATTGTGTAGCAAGTGAAAATTACAGAAATTTAATTTTAAAATTTATTAATTCTGACATGACAGAATATCTCATGAATTAAAAAACAACTCTTTCAAATTTAATAATAACCTGATATTTGATTATCCTCTGGTGGCTTAAATATTCTAAAAGTAAACCATACATGAGCAAAACCTTAAAAAGGAATTCTTGCAGTAGTAAAATATTCTATTGTTGATAGAAGCTACTACTCTGTATCTTTTTCATGGTCAGAGAAATGACTTAGAAATAAAGATATATTGTTCCAACAATTGGCAACATTTCAGGAGTGGGGTCTAACTCTGCATACTGATTTTTATATAGTACACTTTTAACTCCAAGTAAAAGTTTCTCTACTTTAACCATGAGGGAATTATAAAAACTACCCAGGTATTATATACATAAATTGAAAAAATCTTAAATATGTAGCTTGATAATTTTCACCCACACACTATATATATATATAAAACCATGTAATTACTACAGATAAAGATGTGAACATAGAGGAAATGAGATGGGGAAATAGTCTAGGTGGATTGAACAGTATAAACAAAGACAGTGGTAAGAAAGCATGGGTTATAAATGGCAAAGTGGCAAAATAATCCATCACGCAATAGGAAAGGTAACAAACTTTGTACAAGGGCAATTTGAATGAGTAACACTTTAGTCAAAAGGAGGCAGAAAAATGTAGTAAGCACTTAAATAGCTTCAAGCACTTACAACTTGAAAAAAACAGTTTCACTTTAAGATTAGGACACATTTAAGATTTAAGATTAGGACAACTTTTAAGTAACTACTTGAAATTGGTGGGGTGAGGGAGATTCATACAGATGAATCGGTTCATTTTGTCTCTGCTTCCAAGTCCAAGCATTTTATATAGCCAATATTTAAATTATGCAATATAAAATTTTATATTTTTAAGAGAACATAAGTGGTAATACCTTGATCTAGGTCCAAATGTAAATTTACTTATTTCTTCAAGGTTTGGTGTGGTGTAAAAGGGAACGTAAGAGATCTCTCATAGGGAACAACTAGCAGTTGAGCACCTTATCATAGCTAATACCTATTGTGTTCTCACTATATTATGGTTCTAAGTACTTTTACATGTTTTATCTCATTTAATTACAACAACTACCATAAGGGGTAGACACCAGTACTATCTCCATTTTACAGATGGGGAAACAGATCAGAGAGGATCAAGAGCATGCCCAAGGTTAGTAACATGCAGTTATAGGTGACCTGATTTCTGAGCATGTGCCTTTAACCACTGGGTTATGTAAGAAAATAATAGAGACTAAATGATGAAATATTTTCTTTAAAGATTATGGTGATACAAATATAAAAGATAAAAAGATGTGGATACACACATAGGACATATTGTGAATGATCTGCGTGCATACATACCGTATTTTCTTTATATTTGTACATGAGAATACATTTATATATCATATGCAAATATACACACATCTATCTAATAGCTACTTGATCAGGATGGGTAAAATTTTTATTTGGCAGGAAGAAAAATATTGATCCATAAGTTACAGATCACTCTGATGGAGTAAAGATCAACTGACAATTTTTCCTTCTTTGCAAACCCTTAAGCCTTATCTATAAATTAGATGTTTATATACAAAATCTTTCTTTCTCTTGAGTATATAGGATTCTATCATTGCAAATATTACCAAAAAGCAAAACAGGGTGTTACTGAGTTTGAAACAAAACCTACAGGATGAGAGGCAGCATGATGGAGTAGAAAGAACACTGGACTAAGAGCCAGATTTTTTTCTAGAATCTGTCACTTACCAGCTAGGTAACCGTAGGCTACTTGCCCTCCTGGGTCTCAGTACGTGATATATAGAACATGGGTGGAATGGATCAAATAAGATCAAAGACCCTACAGTATAATTCAGTTTTTTTTCTTTAGTAAGAAACAACTTACTGAGCTTAGCTTAGCTGATAGAGAAGGACAGAAGAGAGCAGAAATCCAGGGAGGTAAGGAGCAAGTTAGGAGTTGTGAAAGACTATCTGGACCCTGAGCTAAGGTGAAACTTTAAGAAGTTTCTCCCAGTCCTGGGATTTTAATACACTTTAGTGGGTTATTTCTAGGATCTCACTTATGAAATACTTCCTTTTATGCCAGGAGTATGAACAAATGTCTTGCAACATTTTTATTACTTGTGTATTTCCCCATTCATACTATCAAATTTCTGGATCTAAAACTAAACGACTAAAAAGTAGGTTACTGCAAGGGTAAAATGAGCCACTGCTTGGCTTGAAACACTGTACTTGGTTCTTCAAGACCTTAGAAGTTCCGTCACTAAAGAACTAATGCTAATACATGGTTGTGATACTTTCCACATTCAGCACTTTTAATATACATTCATTAATTTTATGTGAAATCAAAAGTAGTAAAATTGTCATTAAACATTAATGAAACTATTTAACGGTTACAAAGGCGAAAACTAAGAATAATTTATTGGCTTTGGTTTCTAAATTGCTGTTCCAGTGCCTCAGTGAAACACTTTTACATCCATGCTGTACTGTAAACATGATTTATCCACTTACATTTATTTAGTTCATGGCTCCAATTCAGGGCAATAAAACAAAGGTAAAACCTGAGACAAGGCAGGGCAGGTGTTGAAAGTATAATCGTTGCTTTATTATATCTGTAATCAACAGAATCAAAAGTATAGGCGCCTTTTCTTTTAGAAGGGAAGAAAAAGTTATTTCACTTGTACACTTAACAGAGTTTTATATAAAATGTTATTTTAATATTGTCATTATATACTACCTAATTCGTTAGGTGAGTTTATTCTCAAAGACTTTCGAAACTTTTTAATGTTCAGAAAACTTTTTCCATTTTACATTAGGAGCGATCCAATATTTATCACAGTTAACGATTTGAAGGTTTCCTACCTCTGAGGAGGAATAAAAGGTAGGCAGAAGATTAAAATGAGTCCTATTTCGGCATAAAGAAAGGTTGCCACTGCAGCCCATTGAAGTGTCATTTTTTTTCTTCACACCTGAATGGAGAAACACTTATTTTATCTTGCTTGCTTTCAAACAAAACCGGGTTCAAGGCCCCGAGGCGCAGCGTTTCTGTCCAGGGGATGGACAGTGTCCCACCTTCCCCCACCTGGGAAGGCAGGCACGGACCCCGGTCAGGAAGGGGAAAAGGGTGGCCCGGGAAGCGGGTGTCGTCACCTCCCTGGGAGTCGTGGGAACTGGCGAGGCGGCCCGCTGGCCACTGCCTTTTCCGCCAGCTTCGCGGCGACAGAAGCCCAACGCCTCCCTCCACCAACGCCCAGCTTCCCGGCCCTCCCGCTCCCAGAAGGCGCCGCGGGACCTCGACCACCGCGCCGCGGACCGGGCCGGGCCGGGTCGGGCCAGGCCAGCTCCGCGGGGTTCTCCAGACCAGGCAGCGGCGCTCTCCCTCCGCGGCCTACGCCCCACGGGTCCCCGGGTCGCAGCCGCCCTTACCCGCCGGCAGCCCGCCTGGCTCCCCGCGCTGCTCCGCGGCCGCCGACGCGCGGGACGTCAGACGCCGCGGCTGGGCGGGGGAGGGGAGCCAGGGCCCCACCCCGCCTCCCGCCCCGCAGGCTCCCGCCCGCGGGTCCGTCCCGGCTGAGGTCACAGGCGGCGCGACCACGTTTATTGGCAACAATTGTTTTCTAATTGGCGGCAGGTCAGAGAATGAGTTAGACTTTTGACCTCATGCTTGGAGGTCGGAGCGCAACTTCTTCAGGAGGACAGACTTTCCACTGCTAAGTGCGGCCCCGGCGGGAGGGTGCCGGGGTCCAGGTCTAAGGAGCGGCGCCGGGCGGCGGGGCTGGATTGGGTGGTGCAAATTCAGCGAACGCGCTTAAGACGCACTCCTTTCCGGTCACCTACTCTCTCTTCATGGTGGGAACTGTTTGTGTCCAGAATTAAGCTATATTTAATAAAGGGCCAGGATGAGGTGGTCGTGCAGCATTTTGTTCTGGAGAACCTAGGATCAACTGTATGTCACAACATATTCCGTAGGCGTTCCCGTTCCCGTCCATGGGCTGGGAAGAGACAGTAAACTTTACCGTGATGTTTGGGGACTGGTACGAAAGGTGGGTATGGGGATATTCTTTCACTATTTTCCAGCTTTTCAAACTGTGCGTGTACATTTAAGTTGTTGAGTTTTTTCAACAACGTATCAGGAATTTAATAAAAGTACTATCCTGGTGACAATTATTTGGGGAATAGTAAATAAATGTTGAAAATTGATAATTATAGAATATAAAACATTCAAAAACACATTTAAGTTGGTGCTTTTTCTTAATTTATCACTAATATTCTAGATCACATGTAACAGAAAAAATAGAAAAATAGACTTTGAACATAAATTAACCATAAGAAAGATTTTTTTTTTTTTGAGATGGAGTCTCCCAGTGTCGCCCAGGCTGGATTGTGGTGGTGCGATCTCGGCTCACTGTAGCCTCTGCCTCCGAGGTTCAAGTGATTATCTGGCCCCAGTCTCCAGAGTGGCTGGGATTACAGGCGCCTGCCACCATGCCTAGCTAATTGTTGTATTTTTAGCAGAGACAGGGTTTCACCATGTTGGCCAGGCTGGTCTCGAACTCCTGGACTCAAGTGATCTGCCTGCCTTGGCCTCCCAAACTGTTGGGATTACAGGTGTGAGCCACCGCGCCTAGCCAGGAAGTTACTTTTTTTTTGAGACAGAGTCTTGCTCTGTTGCCCAGGCAGGAGTGCAGTGGCGCAATCTCAGCTCACTGCAAGCTCCACCTCCCAGGTTCACACCATTCTCCTGCCTCAGCCTCCTGAGTAGCTGGGACTATAGGCACCCGCCACCACGCCCAGCTAATTTTTGTATTTTTAGTAGAGACGGGGTTTCACCGTGTTATCCAGGATGGTCTTGATCTCCTGACCTCATGATCTGCCCGCCTTGGCCTCCCAAAGTGCTGGGATCACAGGCGTGAGCCACCGCGCCCGGCCAGGAAGTTACTTTTAATCAAAAGTGTTAGAACTTCTTGCCCATCCACGCTGGTTCCTTCCAAACACCGAGCACATTACTCTAGTGATGATGCTGTGCTCACAACACTAGGGTAATTCAATTCAGAGTTCTGACCATACCTCCCTATTTTGTACAGTATTCATAGAAAATGAAACAGCGAGTTATCTTTAAAAAAAAATGCATTAACTGAAAAGTGAAAACAGAATGTACTGAGAAAAAAGATGGCACCACAGTGCTTATGTTAAAATGGATTCATTCAATATTCCCAAACGTGAATTAAACAGTTTTACGTAATTGTTTCCTTATAACAGTTTTCATGTTGGCAAAACAAAATAATACTTTAATTATGAACGGTTTTATTTCAGTCTGAGACACTTAATTCTTGCAGTGCATGCCCACCGATAACAAAATCTATTAATAACACTCCAAAACCATGGGACTTTAAAGTTACAATCAACGGCTGAGAGGCATAAAAGTAATATTAAACACAGAGTATGAAAATTAGGTTTTAAAGTTAAAAACAAAACCTGGTTACTATTCTCTAGGAAATATTTCAAATATATAATCATCTCCAGGTTGGACACCAAATTTTCTATACTTAAGATATGGTAGATTGCAGTTAATTTTATCTTTTTAGGTAGGAGATTATTAAGCTTTCAATCTTTGGAGGATCTAGAAGTTTTGAAATGTACCAAATTTAATGTCATTAACCAAATGGAATTTTTAATATAAGTTCTGAGTGCAATTCTATTCAGAATTTCCTGTTCTTTTTCATTTTGGATGGATGTTGTTATTTGTTCCACCACTTTTTTGCACCTGCATACTTCTTGTTAATTTATAGATACTATAAGCCATAATTTCTTAGTATTAAATTTTATTTTAAAATGTTAAAAACATGATTACTTTAGGAAAAAATTCCCACTCTACCCATCCCCCCAATATCTATAGAACAGGATTCACAGCAGTATTTGTCAATGTTTGCCTAGGATGATCAGGATGTTTGAACCACTGGGAGTTTTCTTTAAACTGTGTATTTCTGGGTCTACTCCAGATCTACCTAATCAGAATCTCTGAGGGTGGTGTCTACAACTGATTTTTAAAAAACGCTCCCAGGGATTGTTTTTATACTAAAATTTGAGAGCTACTGGTTTAAGGTACAAAATATGACCTTCTGTGGTTTCACTGTGGGTCTAAAAGTATATATTAAAATTATTTGGGAAGTCTAGTCAAATGCCATAATGGTCTGTAAGGTAATCTATGATTGCTGATGTGCTTGACAGAGCATTAAATACCCTTTTTTCCTGCCTTGAAGTTATCTTTTCCATCATGTACATTAAATGTTGATGGAAACACATGTAAGGAGTCCCGAGTTCAAGAGCAATGTCAACCCAGTCCCAGATGCATTTCAGTGGGGTTTCCTCATATCCAGCAAACATGGCCGGGTTTGCTAAGAGTCCTCTTGCAACCATCACACCTACAAATTAAAGCACACCATATTTGTCCATACATTAAGAACCCCTAGTTATTAGTTCAAGCTCAATGAAGCAAACAATATATTTTTAAAAAGTATTATCACAAGGTTTTGTAATGTCTTTATTACATTAATATGTTTAATCCGATTACAAAAGAATTAATTTTGGTACCTTTTGTAAACCAGGAAAGTTTAAATGTACGTACAGAAATCTTTATTTTTTAAAGATTTCTATATTAAACCATTAGTCTTTAGTTTTTCTTTAGGGTAAATCTGGATTGTCATAAATTGGGCTGCTTAAAGTTCAGTTTATCTATATTCTCCCATCTAGCAATTATAGGGCTTGGCATGCCAATAATTTAAGGGAATAATGAAACTGCATAGCAGTTCTGGGATTCCTTTAGCTCTTATCATTCTCAAGTTCACTTACTCTTATTTCTAGGTGCTTTATTTTACTAGTAGGCTATCTGGAAAATTCTTCACTGGTCACTAGATATGATGGTGTCAGAAAAGTAACTGAATTAATTTATCCCAGTTAAGATAATCCATGTTTTTCTAGGTAGAAAACTTAACATCATTTTAATAAATCGCTTAGCTTAAAACAGTACAATGGGAAAATATGGCTTAATGTTAAACAAAACAAATGAAAATCAAATTAACATTACTTCCCCACTCTCATTTCTTCCCCCCCAATTAAAAGAACCCAAGTACTTATTTCTTACCATCTGTCCCAGTAATCCGCCACACATTTTCTGCTTCCTTTAAGCTTCTGATGTCTCCATTAGCAATTACAGGTATAGACATATTTTCCTTAATTATTTTAATGGAATCATAGTGCACTGGCTGATGTCTTTCTTCAGCAGTTCTTCCATGGACTGTAATCCAGGAAACTCCTGTTGCTTCAGCCTTTTGACAAAGATCTACAGTTCTTTTAAGGTCATCATGGATCCTACAATTTCAAAATTACATTTATCTGTTCACAGCACACGAATCTTAATGCTAATATTAACTGACTAAAATGATATTTCATCTACTAAATTAGTTAGCTTTGCTATATCATATTATTACTCTATGTCATTATCAGCAAGGTTTTCTTCAGGGATCAGTTCCTACACAAGACCTCAAATTTAGCTATTTCACTATTGACAACAAAGGACAAAAAACAAGTTTTATCTTAGACCTAGTGCTTCTATGTTTTGGCTTTGATAAATGAAAGAGCCATGAAAGTACTGTCACAGATGAATTTAAACCTTAATATTTGCTGTGCATGCCCCCATCCCCCAGTGGGAGAACATAATACTTTATCTTGAAATATGTTTTCAGGCTGGGCACCGTGGCTCACTCCTGTAATCCCAGCACATTGAGAGGCTGAGGCAGGTGGATCACTTGAGGCCAGGAGCTCAGGACTGGCCTGGCCAACGTGGCGAAACCTCGTTTCTACTAAAAAATACAAAAATTAGCGAGGTGTGGTGACACACACCTGTAATCCCAACTACTTGAGAGGCTGAGGCATGAGAATTGCTTGAACCTGGGAGGCAGGGGTTGCAGTGAGCCAAGATCGTGCCACTGCATTCCAGCCTGGGCAACAGAGTGAGACTGTCTCAAAAAAAGAAATATGTTTTCAACCTGTCACGGAAAAACTGATTCCTGGTTTATTTTCTTTTCATTGTGAAATTTTAGTGCAAATATTTTTCCTATTTTCTACACTTGGCACCAGTAATGTTTCTTAACATTAAATACTACATAGCTAAAGTTGAAAGTTTGGTGAAACTTAAAGGGAGGCTTTAACTTTTGTTAAAAGTACAAAGAGGAAGTTTTTCAGGACTATAAATGAAAATTATGGTATATATTCTTTTACTAAATGTCTTATTTTCAACATTTCCATACACCAGCTACCAATTTATTTAGGATAGATACTCCCAACAGCATCAGACAAAAGCAATAATCTTTCATTTCCTAAGTAATGGATTATCCTATCAATAGATTGAAATACTGTCTTTACCTTATTTTAATAGAAACTGAAAATCCAGGGGTTTCCACTTGATTTCTTACTTGTTTCACCATGTCTTGAACAAGCTCTGGCTTGTTTATTAAGCAAGCCCCATAACCTTCTGCCATTGCCCACCTTTGTAAAGCAAACACATGAACAAGTGAATTATAAATAACTGGAAGAGAAGACAAAATTCTGAAAGCACTGAAATGTAAGTGCATCCATTTCTCTAGTGATCTGGAAGAGAAGCAGATATAAAAAATTCATAGATTCAACATTTCTAAGTGGATCAATATGAGATTAGGAAAACATGTTCCCAGATCAAAAAGTACTCAGGAGAAATGGTTTTCATTGGCAAGTGAGAATATTAAGTTAAAAGTCATTCAACCAAAACAGGTTTAAATATTTGAAGTAATTGCAATGACTTCAGATTTTAAAAATTCCAAATTTGATGTTTATTGTGCATAACAAGAGGTTTTATTAGTCTCAATAGTAGAAAGATATTTTTGGTTTACAGCATTCCAATACCACTAAACAGCTAATTTTACCCTCCTAATGAGTATACAAATATGTCTAATCTGATTTCGATTACGCTATACTTAACAACTTTGCTTTTATTCTTTGGACACATTTTGAATTACTGATAACCTACTACAGTGCCAGTAAAGTAGAACTATTATTGTCAGGCTGGGCGCGGTGGCTCAGGCCTGTAATCCCAGCACTTTGGGAGGCCGAGGCGGGCGGATCACCTGAGGTTGGGAGTTTGCAACCAGCCTGACCAACATAGAGAAACCCCGTCTCTACTAAAAATACAAAATTAGCCTGGCGTGGTGGCGCATGGCTGTAATCCCAGCTACTCAGGAGGCTGAGGCAGGAGAATCGCTTGAACCTGGGAGGCGGTAGTTGTGGTGAGCCGAGACCACACCACTGCACTCCAACCTGGGAAACTCTGTCTCAAAAAAAAAAAAAAAAAAGAAATATTATTGTCAAATTAAGTACGCCCTATCAACACCCAGTTATTTAAACCCAAACAAGTAACTGTGGTATAGAAAGAAAAAGTGATTATAATAAGGTATTTTTATAAGGGGAATTAATTAGGAGGAAATATGTGGTGATTTCCTAAGTCAAACAATCTGTTTTCAGAGCAAGTATATCTGACATGACAGTAAAAATACATTTTAGGGATTGCCGTAAACATTAGATTCTCATATAACTACTTAGGGATGAGATTCAAGGCACAGCCACATAAAAATTCTATTGGTAAGGGGAGACAAAACACCTGTCAAAGGTCTATACATCATTTCAGTCATCAGAAAAGACCTTTGAATTTATGTTTCTAAATTACATTTCCCTATATTTTCTTCCTTCTTGTTTTGAGCCCTGGGACTGTAACTCTATTTTCTTTTTATTTTTTGGAAAACTAGAAAGATATTTTACCATGTTCACACAGTTTTTTTTCTACTCTTTTGGAAAATTCTTCCAACTTCTTTGAGCTTTACCTCTGAGGGCAACCACAGTTAATGTCTATTCCATTCGCATAAGGACAGACTATACGAGCAGCATCAGATAAAAGTCTTGCATCGTTAGCAGCAAACTGAACAATCAATGGGCAATCACCTGACAAAATGAATAGCTCAACATTAAAATTCACAGGAAAAAAACCTCATGCACACACACACCAAACTTTAATGTTTGTACAGGATAAAAGAGCAATAACGATTTTTTAGCCTAAGAAGCATCTGTCCAAATAATATAACATTAAACAATTTAAAATATTTAAAATTAAAAGCAATTTACACGGTAAAAAATTCAAACAGTATAAAATTTGATAAATGAAAACAATTCTAATACTTTTGACAAAATAGACCCTCTTCCCAAAGGTGAGAATTAGTTTACTGCATTCCAGAACAATTTTTTTGTATACCTGTAAAATTTAAACAAGTGTGAACAATCTATATATACCACTGTGCCTACTGTTCCTTTCTTTCCTCATGTATCTGGGAGATGTACTCAGACCTATTTTCTTCTTTATAGTGGGATATTCCGCTGTACAGATGGACCATATAGTGTATTTTTAGACTGTTTCACATGCTCTGAGTATATTCAAAGGGTAAATTCTTAGGAGAATTGTTAATAGGCATTTAACATACAACACTGTGATAGATATTACAGAATTATCTTCCAAGAGTTTACCAATATAGACATATACCAATATGGATAAAAGTTCTTGTTTCCTCACAACTTATCATACAGTGTATATCCAACATTTGAATATTCTAATTTGTGAGCTCTCTTCATATTCTTTGCATTTTTCTGTATATAATTTTTCCATTAGTTCTTTTTATTTGTAATTTTTTTAATAAAACAAAGAAATTAGTATTGCTATCTATCATGTGTTATAAATATTCTCCTCAGTTTTTTGTCTTTGAGTATATTTGTGCTCTTACATATAAAGGTTTAATTTTTTTTTTTTTTTTTGAGACAGAGTCTGTCACCCAGGCTGGAGTGCAGTGGCACAATCTCAGCTCACTGCAACCTCTGCGTCCCAGGTTCAAGTGATTCTCCGGCTCAGTCTCCCAAGTAGCTAGGATTACAGGCACCTGCCACCATGGCCAGCCAATTTTTGCATTTTTAGTAGAGATAGGGTTTCACCATGTTGGTCAGGCTGGTCTCGAACTCCTGACCTCAGGTGATCCACCCACCTTGGCCTCCCAAAGCACTAAGATTACAGGCATGAGCCACCGCCTCTGGCCCAAAGTTTTAATTTTAATACAGCCGAATGTATTAAAGCTTCCTAGGTTTTAAAGAACATATTTTTCGTATCCTTGGGTCAGTGTTATAAACTCTGTTTAGATGTATTTCAACATTTCTTTTGAGGAATACTTGTATGAGATTCACTGGGTGTTTATGAAAATGCAGATTTGTGGGCATCATCCTAGTTGCACTGATTCAAGATTCCTATGGCAATCTACTGATTTACAGGATTATCATGGTTTAGGAGAATTTGCTTTATTCTTTATGGAGATGTAAGGTGCTTTCCCTTTTGTAACTCAAGAGAGTTACAGAATTTCAATTTAACAACCATTTATTGGTCTAATATATTTCCAACACTGTACTAGATGCTGAGGATACAAATCAAGCTATTTCTAAAGCTACAGCCCTCAAGGAGGCCGAACCTAATGGGAGAAACAGGCATATAAAGAGGAAATCATAATGCAGTAGAATTAAGTGCAACGTAAGAGCCTGTGCTTAGCAGGGAGGACATGAGTAGAGGATGATCAAAAAAAAAAAAAAAAAAGATTCATGGCTACAAATATTGAGAGCTGAATGACGAAACATAAACTACAGTTTGCAAGAGAGAGAGGGGGTCTGGTGTGAGAAGACAGGGTATGTTCAAGGACTTAAAATAACTTAGGAATTTTGAAGGATAAAGTCAGTGGGGTGTGGGGAGAAATTGAAGGAAGATAAGGCTACAGAAGATGTATTCAGAGGTCAGATTATGAAAAACTGTGTATTATCTTTAGGTGCTGAAATTTTAGTCTTTAAGCCAGTAGTTCTCAACCTTTAACAAGCTCAGAATTACCTGGAGAGCTTTTAAAACACAGATTGCTGGACCACATATGCGGAATTTCTGATTTAGTACACCTGTAAATCTCCATTTCTAACAAGTTTCCAGATAATACTGACGCTGCTGGTCTGGGGATCACACTTTGAGAACAATGAGAGAAAAATTTACATGTTCAATAGGTCACTTTGGTCTCCTTGGAGGATAGTTTGGAATGGTACAAGACTAGAGGCAGTGTGACAGGAATCTACTCTAGTAGCCCTAGTGAGAGGAGAGGGTTTCAAAGTGACCTTACACTTTGGTATATACACTGATAGTTTGCAAGGCATTCAGTAATAACATGTAAAAAATACTTATTAAAAACACTAAAGAACTAAAGCTTCTTCACATAAAATCTCTAAATTGTGTTGTTTCTGATAAGATAGTTGAGTTTGTAAACAAATTTAAAAAGTTTTACAAAGTCAGTACACTCGGTTTCACATACCTTGATTTGTGGTAAATTCACTGTCTCTGGCTTTTATAGATTTGACAAAATCAGCGGCAACAATCATTGGTGTGTAACACAGATCACAACTATATTTTCTTACTAGTGTCCTAAAAGCCAACCTGTGAGCATATAAAACTTTAATTATGCATTTAGAAACACCACAAACATATTTTAGTGCATTGTTAAATATTTATCAGAGAAAGTTCTACCTATGGGGAGATGGAGGAGATTTACTTTTCCCTATTATTCCTGTTAAGTATTACTAAAAACCTTGGATATTATATATAAAACAAACACAAGAAAATTTTGAAAGGTGAAGAAAAGATGTCCAGATAGGCTAGTGACCTCAGGACCTGAGGAATGACAGGGTGGTGAGTTCTCTGGGTTTTATTTTTGTCTCAAATATCCTAGACTTGAAGAAGCTGGCCACCTGGAAACAACAATGGATGCAGACAAAACCAGCCCCAACAAAAGCCTTCTCTAACCAAAGGACCAGGAAAACGTTCAGACTGACCTAGTAAGACAGAAAACTTTTAGACAGTTCTACTCCAGCCATACTGTAGAAAAAGCTATGGCTTTATCTCCATTAGCAAAGGCCAAGTGGGAATCCTAGACTTCTACCCTCCAAAGGCTGTAACAAGGTGCTCCAACATTCTATTGATACCAAGGCCAGGTTAGGATCTGAAACTTTCATCTCTGGTGGCCACTGAGGTCACTCCCAGCCCAGTGGTATCAGTGGAGGCCACAAGAGGAGCCTGGACTTCCATGCCTGCCAGCAGTAATGAAGCACTCTTCTCCCTCCCTGCTTGGTGTGGTATCAGAGGAGGCATAGTGGAGAGCCAGGACTTTCATTATTGCCCAGCACATATGAGGCTACCCTCACCATGGGGAACTGGAACTCTCATCCCTGCCCTGCAGTAATGAGGAGCTCCTCACCCACCAGATGTCGAAGGAGGCCAAGTGGAGAACTTGGACTTCTATCAGATAGCAATGAGGTGGCACCACTCCCCTACATCATTCCCTGCTGGAGTGTTGTCAGAAAAAGCCGGTTAAAACAGAAGGTGCAATAGTCAAAATCAATTAATGTAATCCATCATATTAACAGGCTAAATAATAAAAATCACATGATCATATAGATGCAGAAAAGGCATTTGACAAAATACACTCATACATAGTTAAAAAAAAAAAAAGCTAACTCTCGGAAAACCAGAAGTAGAGGGAACCTTCCTCAGTTTGATAAAGTGTATCCACAAAATTCCTACAGAACACTTTTGCCTTAGGAACAAGGTAAGGAAGTCTGCTCTTATCACCCTTATTCAACACAGCGCTGAAACTTCTAGTCAGTGCAATAAGGCATGATAAAGAAACAAAAGGCATATGATCAAAAGGAAGAAATCCAACTGTCCTTATTTGCAGATGACATGGTTGTTCATATAGACTCTGAAGGAATTTACAAAAAAACTAGAACCAACAAGTGAGTTTAGCAAGTTTTCAGGATATAAGATCAACATACAAAAATCTATTTCTATGTGCTAGCAATAAACATGTGAACACCAAAAATTAAAAATTCTATTTACAAACATGCTCAAAACAAACCTGGGTGTCTTACAAAACATGTGCAGAACTTGTATGCTGAAAACTACACAATACTGATGATAGAAATCAAAGAAAATCTCAATCAATGGAAAGATATACTGTGTTCATGGATTGGGAGACTCAACCTAGTAAGAAAGTTCAGTTCTTCCCAAGTTGAGGTATAGGTTTCACACAGTTCTTATGAAAATTCCAGGAGGGTTTTTTGCAGAGATAGACAAGGTCATTCTAAAATTTATTTGTAAAGCAAGGGAACTAGAATAGCTAAAACAATTTTGAATAAGTAAATAAATTGGGAAGAACCAGTCTACCTGATTTCAAGACATATTATAGAGCTATATAGTAAAACTGTGTGGTATTGGTGGGGAAAAAGATACAAGATCAATGGAACAAAACAGAAAATGCTGATTTCTCACAAAGCAGCAAAGAATTAGCGGAGAGATAGCCTTTCTTTTTTTATTATTATTTTTGAGACAGAGTTTTACTCTTGTTGCCCAGGCTGGAGTGCAGTGGTGCGATCTTGGCTCACTGCAACCTTCACCTCCCAGGTTCAAGCGATTTTCCTGCCTCAGCCTCCCAGCAGCTGGGACTATTGGCATGCGCCACCACGCTGACTAATTTTTGTATTTTTAGTAGAGACAAGGTTTCACCATGTTGGCCAGGCTGGTCTCGAACTACTGACCTCAAATGATCTGCCCACCTTGGCCTCCCAAAGTGCTGGGATTAGGATTTGATGGCGTGAGCCACTGTGCCTGGCTGATAGCCTTTCAAAAATGATGCTGGAGTAATTGGACATCCATAGGCAACCTAACCTAAGCCTCACACTTACATAAAAGTTAATGCAAAATTGATCATGGACTTAAATGCAAAACATAAACCTATAAAACTTTTAGGGAAAAAAACTTAGGAGAAAATATTCAGGATCTGGGGCTACATAAAGGTTTCTTATACTTGACATCGAAAGCACAATTTACAAAAGGAAAAATTGATGTTAGACTTCATTAAAATGAAACTTTTGTTCTGCAAAAGATCCTGTTAGGAGCATGAAAGACAAGCCATATACAGGGAGAAAATACGTGCAAATCACACATCTGACAAAGCAGAATATATATCTAGAGTATAATAGAAAACAAGAAAACAAACAAATGGACAAAAGCACTTGAATAGATACTTCTACAAAGACAACATACAAATGGCCAATAAACACACAAAAAGATGTTCAGCATCATTAATCATTAGGGAAATGCAAATTAAAACTGCAATGAGATACCACTTCACACCCATTAGGATGATTATAATAATAAAATAAAAACTCCCAGAACATAACAAGTGTTGATGAGGATGTGGAGAAATTAAAACTCTTGTTCACTGCTGGTGGTAAGGTAACATGGTGCAGCTGCTATGGAAAGCAGTACAGTAGTTGCTCAAAAAATTAAACATAGAATCACCGTATGATCCAGCAATTCTACATCTGGGTACATAGTCAAAAAGAATTGAAAGCAGGGTCTCAGAGACCTGTTACAAACCATGGGTATTTGTATATGGGTATTTGTACACCCATAGTTCATGACAGTATTATTTGCAGTAGCCAAAAGGTGGAAGTTATCTTGTGTTCTATCAATATATGAATGGATATCAACAGATGAATGAACAAAATATACATAAAATGGAATATTATTCAGCCTTAAAAAGGAACAACAGTCTGATATATGCTACAACATGAATGAACCTTGAGGATGTTATGCTGCATAAAATATTAGCAAAATAAATCCAGTTCTGAACAAATACGTATAAGACTTATATGAGGTACCTAGAGTAGTGAAGTTCATAGAGGGTGAAAGTAGAATAATGGTTGCCAGGGGCTGCTGTGGGGAACAGTGGAATGGGGAGTCACAGTTTAATGTGATAGAATTTCCATCTTCTATGATGAAAAGAGTTTTAGAGATCAGATGCACAACAATGTGAATGTAATTAACACTGCTGAACTGTATACTTAAAAATGATCGAAAGGTAAATTTTATGTTACGTATATTTTATAACAAACTTCTAAAAAAACTCAATAGTAAAAGAGCAAACAATCCAATTAGAAGATGAGCAAAAGATACGAAGAAATATTTCTTCGAAAACTGAACACACAACTACCTTAGGACCCATAATTGCACTCCTATTTGTCCCAAGACTTAAGTTCACATAAAAATCTATACATCAATACTTATATCTATTTAATATCCATTATATACTTATAGGTAGGAGTTACAACCACCACCATTTTTATAGATATAAAAAGTGCAGCTCAGAGAAGTTAATTGTTTACTCAGGATCACATATATACTAGGCAAGTAGTAGCATCATGACTCAATTCTAAATCATGATTCCAAAGCTAAGAGTTTGAAGTTCCCATACGGTGGGTGGTCTTACAGTACTTTTAAAAAGTCAGAGCATAAAAGGGAAATTTCATCTTAGTTCATTAATCATTTTGCAACACTTACTTTGAATATCGAACCATTGGGGCACAGACTTTTACCAGCTGTCCAGAATGAAACATTTCTATGGGATCTTTTTTTCTTTCCTGACATATTGTCGTTTGCATGCAGTCACTCTTCATTAACACAGATATGTTTCAAATCTGAAAAAGACAATAAGCTTGTATAGAGAAAATATGTTTTCACTATATTAATTCCATTCTAACAATTTCAACTGCCAACAACATATATTTTTTATCAGGCTTGTGGGCTCAGAAATTTTTTTATTAATAGCTTATTTTCACAGTATCCAATATGATACTATAGAATGCTGCCTCTATTTGTAAGATAAATAGATGTGGAAAATTACCCAAGATAGTTGTGGAAACACAAGATGCAGAAAACGAGATTTTTTTTTTCCCTAGTTTACCATGTTGTAAGTTTTCATGTTATTTAAAAATTTTTTACATGTTACTTTGTTGGGATTGGTAAGCCAAGAAATTTGGTTTGAATTATTTTATATATGATACTCGACTGGCATTTGGAAATACCTTGTTTTATTCAGGAAAGTTAAATGGCATTAATAGAGCAACTCTTAAGTAGTCAGTGTTTCAAAAGATATGCTGGTGCTTTTATTGTAATTCTTGAATCCTGTTCTGTCTGTGAATCAGAAGATAAACGTTAATTATTTTTTAAAATTTTAATGTGATATTATCTAGTGAAAATTTCAACTATAATTCTACAATTGCATTGTAAATCACTTTTATACCCCAAGAGGTACAGGTACGAGTGATGAAATTATGGAGTTTGTAAATGTTTTACATTTGCTATACTTAAAATCCTACCATTTCACAGTGTTGGCTACTTTTCATATTCCAGTCCTTGGCCTTAGTAACTTAGAAACAGGTATGTATGAAGGAAAAATGAAGCAGAAAATAACAACAACAAAAAAAAGAATCAGATATGGGCCAACTTTAGAATGGTCTAATTGCTCAAACTTTAGAGTCTTTAACCTTTAAGCAAGGAGTTGAAATTAAAAATAGCCAAGGTACTTAAGGATGTCAGGATCTTGCAAGAAACCGCTGGAAGCACCAATATTTAAGTAACAGAGGAAAAGGGGAGAGCAAAAGAGACTGAAGATGAACTTTGGAGCTGGGAGGAATAAACCTAAAGAGTGATACTCAGAAAACAAGAGAGAGACCATTATGAAGGAAGGAGGGGATAGGTATCTTAAACATCAGAGAAAAGTAAGGCAAAAATAAAGCGCAACGGCAACAAGGTCATTAGTGATTTTAGCAAGAATTACTTCATTTTTATCCACTCCTGCAGTCATAGTAAATGGCATACAGAAGGCCTCAATATTTATTTGCTGAAATAATAAATCAGTAGCTTTCAGGGGACTGGGCTCACACCTGTAAACTCAGCATTTTGGGAGGCCAAGGTGGGAGGCTTGCTTAAGGCCAGGAGTTTGAGACCAGCTTGGGCAATATAGTGAGACCCCCATCTCTAAAAAAATTATAAAAATCAGCTGGGCGTGGTAGCAAGCAACTGTGGTCCCAGCTACTCCAGAAGCTTGGGCAGGAGGATCCCTTGAGCCCAGGAGGTTGAGGCTGCAGTGAGCCACGATCCTGCCACTGCATTCCAGCCTGGGTGACAGAGCTAGACCCCAACTCAACAAAACAAAACAATCAGTAGCTTTCTACCTTAGTTGTACACTACATTGACCCGAGGAGCTTTTAAGAATTAGCATGCCCAAGCCATACCCTAGACCAATTAAATCCAAACGTCTGGGCTCAGGATGCAGGCATCAGTGTTTTTATTAAAGCTCTTCAGGTGCTTTCAACGTGCAGCTAAGCTTGGAATTACCGGAATAAGTAAATCCAAAGATTCCAAAGCACCTGGTACAATTGTTTGTTTAAATGGGTTCCTACCTTACCTATTAACTCCTTTTAGAATATGGATTGAGTCTTATGTTTGTAAACTCATGAGAGCATGCAGAGTAGGGGGGTCAAAACTTTCGCTGTATGAATGAATATTACTCACTCTTCTAAAATCTTCCACTGGGGGGAATAAAGCCAAGGAAGGAAAAACAATTCCTAATTCACAAGTAATGAATGAATCACCCCTATTCCCATCATGACTAAGATCTTACATACTAGGGAAAATCCTCTGAGACAAAGAGAGCATAATGCAGTGTAGCATAAGACTTGCTTACCTGAGGTGTTATGAGTATGAAATGCATTTAGAGTTATAAAATACTTAGAACAGCGATAAGCACAGGATAAGTAATAGCACCTTTTTGAAACAGAATGTAGAAAACCACGTAGCTCTGGAACTGGATAAAATTGGTTTCCTGGATACATACCTACTGTACAAAATGAAAAAGTTATCTTCCAGCTTCGTTTTGCGAAGAAGCTTAAGACTGTCTTGCATACTTGTGGTTGCCTGACCCTGTTAATTTATCAGTATTTATCTTAGAAGAAAGAAATCTAGGTCAAAAATGCGAACGTATTAGTAAAGAAGATACAATGGGAACCAACCTGATGCTCTTACAGCGTCAATACTGTTAGTTGAGATGTGGACCATCTATCAGTTTGTAATTAAGAAAAAGTCTGGCACGTGACTGAAACTGAGGAAGAAGTAGAAAAGGCAAAAGGTCAAAGGTCTCATGGGAAGGAAGGAAGGTAGAAACAGTGAGTTTCATTGGTCCTTTTATGGTTCAGACTTCCTTCTTCATCGACTCTCCCTAATTCTCTTCACTGTTCATCCCCAGCAACTTTTCTTCCCAAGCATTTCCTGCGGGCTTTTATTACCCCAGGAGTGCCAATCAAGGCGTGGAACAGATAAAGCTGTGTAGCAACTAACGCGTGACGCTTGTGAGTGTGGAGGGCAAACGAAGCTCCCTGAAACCTCCGCTGTGCTCTCCTGCCTTACGCCGCGCGGCCCCCGTTCTGAGGTTTAATACTTGCTTCACAGATAAGCGCTGCGGCCACGTTCCGGTGCCCACCTTCTCCTTGGCCAGGGCACGACGCCAGCCCAGGGGGCGCGGCCCTGAGCTGCTGCGAGAGACAGCTGAAAGCGCCGGCCCGACGGCCTTGGCTCCCTCGGTGCGCTGGGCGCAGAGCACTCGGACCCTGGGCGCCCACTGCTCGAGTACCTGCGCGGCTCCTAGCCAGGCTTAGCCCAGGCGCGGGCTGAGAGTCAGTTCGCCAGGTGGGCCTGGAGCCATGGGCTGGGTGGGCGGGCGGCGCCGGGATTCTGCGTCACCACCTGGGCGGAGCCGTTCTGCTGCTGACGACATCAACCCGGCACCTGCCAACATGGAAGGTGGCGGCGGCAGCGTCGCTGTAGCTGGCCTCGGAGCTCGAGGCTCTGGAGCGGCTGCAGCGACAGTCCGGGAACTTCTGCAGGACGGTAAGGAGACGGGGTCTGACCAGGTCGTGGGGTTGGGGGTCTTCGCTGCTCCGCACCTGGACAGCGAGGTGGACCCAACCCGTTGCTTTGCAGAAAGTTTTCCAGTCTGGACGTGACCACTCCCCTCCGCCCGGCTCCCTGGCTTGGGTACTGTTCTAGCCAACCTATTTACTCTGGGACTGGCTCCCTCTTTTCTGGAGTCTTGGGGACACTTGGTTTCTGTGTGCTCCTCATTTCAACTCGACCCCCCCCCCCCCCCCGCCCATGCCTCCAGCTTCCCTGAAGTTTCGGGAGCCCAAACCCTGTGGACCGCGTTGGCAGCCAACGGCTGCTGCCGCAGTTCTTGACGAAGGGGTGTAGCGTTCGAGCTCTTCAAAAGTGTAAGCTCTAGAACAGACGGCAGACGCATAATGAAATAGGGCCTTGTTTTAAAGTAGAACTGGAAACGCCTACTCCTTTAACAAATGGACTGTACAGGTGACCCCTCTTGCAGGCTGGTTTTTTTTCCCCTCCTTTATGAGGCAGTTATCTACAGTGACACGTGGGGGAGGGTTTGAGACATTCGTTCAGGTTGGGATTAACCATTTGTACAGAATCTAGCAGTCAGATTTTATTGCTAGTCAGTTTGGAGAGAAGTTGCCCAAAATAAGAAAAGTTAGATATAATATACTTGAAAAGCATATTCAGTTGTGTCAATCCAGTTACCATGTCCCGAATCTCTTATCCTTCAGAATAAAGTTCACATTTATAAGCATAAAAATAAAGCCCTTCTCACCTGTTCTTAATTTTTTCTCTAGTGGCTATCGCATTCTACCTTGTACTAAAATCATTTGTATACTTGTTTTAATCTCTTCTGTATTGCAAACTTTTTTTAATATCCCACAGTGTGAATAGCAGTATCTTGCATACAGTAGGTGCAGAATGTTTTTTAAATTGATCATCGCAGTTAGAAGCACATGCACACATTTGAAGACCAAAGTGGGTAATAAATGAAATAAAGTTCCAAATTATTGTTTATTTTCTCTGACTGTTAAATATTTTATTGTCGTCCTGAATTACATGCCTTTTCATGATAATTTATGTACTTTTGTCAAAAGCAGTGATGTTTTCTGAACTGTTTCATGTTGGAAACTCTAGGTCCGGGTCTCTGTCTAAAACTTGGCTAAACTGAATTTAAACTTTAGATACAAGGCAGAGACCCTGATATATTTGCAATTGCTCCTGATACATGTGCAATTCTTGCCCTCAAGTAGTTCACCATCTAGTAGAGGAAATAATCTTGTAGAGCTATAAAGGTAGGTGCTGTAATATAGTGATGTAAGATAGCAGTAGGATTGCATATAAAGTAGAGCATTAATACAGAGGAGAATGATAACTGGGGGTTGGAAACTGGTTAGGAAATGTCAGAAAAGGCTTTCTAGGTGGAGACATTTTAAACTGTAGACAGGACTTCCCCAGGTGAACAGTGGAACACTGGATATATGTTTCAGTAGGATGTATTTCAGGAATTGTAATCAGTTCTTGGACGGTAAATACTCTTCAGTTCTGCCTTCTGTATTTTCCTCCTTGGTTCTCTGCCATTCTCCACAGTGATTGTTTAAATCTTCTTTACCCTTTTCAAACCTTTCGCTTCAAGCTCAACAAATGACTTTAAGCTTCCCTGGGGAGAAAAAGAGGATCCATCAGATGTGAACTTTCTCCATTTCTTGCCCATCAAACCTATGAATTTAACCTCAACGTATAACCATCTGTTGCACCTTTTTTCCCTTGCCTTTTCAATTGCAACGGAAGTGGAGCCTCTGCTCCTTTCTTTCTTTCTTTTTTTGTTTTTTTTTGAGACAGAGTCTCGCGCTGTCGCCCAGGCTGGAGTGCAGTGGCGCAATCTCGACCCACTGCAAGCTCTGCCTCCGGGGTTCACGCCATTCTCCTGGCTCAGCCTCCTGAGAAGCTGGGACTACAAGCGCCCATCACCATGCCTACCTAATTTTTTGTATTTTTAGTAGAGACGGGGTTTCACCGTGTTAGCCAGGATGGTCTCGATCTCCTGACCTCGTGATCTGCCTGCCTTGGCCTCCCAGAGTGCTGGGATTACAGGTGTGAGCCACCACGCTCGGCCAAGTCTCTGCTCCGTTCTAAGGATAGTGCCTCCTACTTTGCTCTGGATTTTTTTTTTCCTGTTTCCTAGGGACTCAGTCACCCTCAATCTATGCCATTGAAGTAACTTTGCAAGGTTTTCAATGACTTTCTTGCACATACGACAAATGGACACTTTTTTGGTCCTTTAACTTGTAATAACATTTGATTCCTTTCTTGAAATACTTTCCTCATGTGGTTTATGGGTGCCGTGCTTTTTAAAAATTCTTAATTCTCTAGGTGCTCTTTTCCAGGTTCCTGTAGATACTTGTCAGTTCAGTTTGTTCTGAATTAAGCGGTCTCTGTTGCCCCTCCACCCCCAACATTCCTGAGGAATTAAGCATTTCCAGCAGAAACTTTGATTCACTATATCGGGGATTTGGCCAATGACAGAGTATCGGATTGATAGGCTTGGTGAGCACAGATGCATAGTATGAAAATTGGTGAGGTGTTTCTGATATGCCTCCTATGGGAATGAGGAAACTATAAAAGAGAAGCATTATATAATTCATCTCTTTAAAGGCTGTCAGCCCTCAAATGCCACATCCCGTTGTGTTTGATCTTTGTAAGCTCTATGACAATACTAATACTTACTTTCTTTATCCCTTCTTTTGGCTTTTGCCATTCTTTTTTGTTTCTCTTTCTCCCTGAGCACTCTTTAGTCTCTTTGATTGCTTTCATTTTCTCTGTCCACCCCCCACTTTCCTGTCTTCCTCATTTTCCTGCCTTTTTGTGCATTCTAAAACTTTTTTTTCCTAAATCATCTGGTCTTGTCTGTGGTTTCAGTATGCTCCTTACCTGTCTTCTGAATTATAAAACTATATTTTTAACTGCCTACTGGACATTTCTATCTTAATTTTTTTATGATATGCCATTCCATAACCTGTATGGACATTTCTATTTTGATAGTAAACAAGCAGTGCTAGTTCTATAATACACATGAAAACCTACATAAGAACAAATAGTACAAGTTTTACATATGAAAAAATGAAATGAATTCACTTTTTCTGTTCTTCTCTCCTAATCTTTTCCTCTGGTAGTTTCTGTTATCTGTGTTTCCTATGTTGTTAGGTAAATGTGTGCTTGTTCCCCTTGTAAATTATGAATTCCTTGGAGGCAGAAGTTTATGTTCATCTTGGTATATTCGGTGTCTAGTGGTCTAAGTTAGTGCAAAACTAAATTTCCTGTATCAGTTGCTTAATCCAGAAATTTGGGAATCCTTGTTTGTTCTACCTAATCACCCATTTTCAGCTTGTCACTAAGTCCTACATCCTGTGCAGTGTGAATATTTGTCAAATTTGTCACTTTGACATTCTTAGTGCCACTTATTCAGGTCTTAGTCGGGCCTTCATTATGTCTTAGGCTGTTAACATGGTACTTTACTGGCCTCTGTGGTTCTATTTCTTGGGTGTATTGGTTAATTGGCTTTGTGGGAAAATAGAAAAAGCCCTGATTTTTGTAGTGTTTGCTGATTACCATGGTGTAAATACTCTCACCATCGTAGATTTTAAGATATCTGTGTGAAAGGTCAACTGGCTCACAGAATTCCTGAAAATGTAACAGTCGGTGCTCAAGAGCCAATAAGAGGCAACTTCAGCACATTGCTGTGTGACTAATCCTTTTTCCATCATCCTCTATACAGCTGCCAGGATTATTGTTCTGTAACATAAAGCTGGTAGTGCAATTTCTTGCGTTAAATGAGATATGGTTAAACATTTCAAATGTCTTACAAACCTCTTTTCAAACTGCGCTCCAACCTTTGGAACCACATCTGTCATTCTTTACCATTTCTGTCCAATATACATGTGCTATGATCTAGACACACTGAAATCAGTATTCCCCTTATTTCTCAAAATATGCCATGGCATTTGCCACTGCTAAACCTTCCCTTTGCTTGGAATGGCTTTTTTCATTTGTGTGGCTGACAGGACTCTTAATTCTGAGAAGCACTTGGCAAATTAGAAGGAAATGTGGTTCTCAGACTTAAAAGCAGCCAAAGTAGCAGTTTCCTTCTTTCATTCCACTACATTTTAAGAATAATCAAGAGTATGAGCCTTTACTTTTTGTTGTTGGTTGTTACCAGAATGATACTAATGATACATCAGCTGATGTATAGATTAGTTAATTCATGGAACCTGCCATGTGTCTGGTATTGTTCAGACACTGGAGAAGAGTTAGCAAACAAAACAAAGACCTTCTTCCCCTCTTGGAGCATACATTATAGCAGATGTAGACAATTTAGGTTTTCTTAAAAGTACTCTATTTTGTTTGTTTCATAATCTCTCTCAAGGCAGCTTTACTTGTATCTACTGTATCATTAGGAGATTTGGTACATGGTTACCATGAGCTCCCTTCTGGGTATCTATTTTTAGCTTTCAATTCTCTTAATTTTTCTTTCATCCACATATTTGTGGATTTCTATATTGAGGGGTATCTTTTTAACATCTGGTATTACTTCTGTTTTCTGTCTATTGGCCTATTTTAAACAGCTTTTCTTTCCATTAACATATTTCACCCATAAATCCTAAATTTCAGTAACACCTATAAATTTATATTTCCTATTGTTACTAAAATTCCAGATTCACTTTGCTATAACAGTATTTGTGTATTGATCTAGAGATATCTGAGGCCATAAATATTACATATATATATATATAGTCAATTTTCCTGTTGTCTTTTCACTGACAATGATCGTGTTTTCTTGGATTAATAGTTATAGCTAGTAGTTATGTTTTGTTTTTTTTTGAGATGAAGTCTTTTTTTTTTTTTTTTTGGGACAGAGTCTTGCTCTGTCGCCCAGGCTGGAGTGCAATGGCGCAATCTCAGCTCACTGCAAGCTCCGCCTCCCGGGTTCACGCCATTCTCCTGCCTCAGCCTCCCGAGTAGCTGGGACTACAGGCGCCCACCACCACGCCCGGCTAATTTTTTTTTATATTTTTAGTAGAGACGGGGTTTCACTGTGCTAGCCAGGATGGTCTTGATCTCCTGACCTCGTGATCCACCTGCCTCGGCCTCCCAAAGTGCTGGGATGACAGGTGTGAGCCACCGCGCCTGGCCAGAGATGAAGTCTTGCTCTGTCACCCAGGCTGGATTGCAATGGCACGATCTCGGCTCACTGCAACCTGTGCCTCCCGGGTTCAAGCTATTCTTCCGCTTCAGCCTCCGGAGTAGCTGGGATTACAGGCACCCGCCATGATGCCCAGCTAATTTTTGTATTTTTGTAGAGATGGGGTTTGAGGTTTCACCATGTTGGCCAGGCTGGTCTTGAACACCTGACCTCAGGTGATCCACCCACCTTGGCCTCCCAAAGTGCTGGGATTACAGGCATGAGCCAGTGTGCCTGGCCAGTCGTTAAGTTTTTAATCTCTTTCTCAATGTTATACTTCCTTTAGGGTCATGATAAAAGTAAGCATTAAGCAGTATAGTGGAGTGGTTCAGAGTATGGGATCAAAATATGTTAATTATGATTATAATTGTTCTGTTGTTTAATAACTGGTTTAGTACAGGGTAATTAAGGACTTTTCCTTATTTTTTCCCCAATCCAGAGTGTTATAGTGACTTTTTAAACGAAGACTTTGATGTAAAGACTTATACTTCTCAATCTATTCATCAAGCTGTAATTGCTGAACAACTAGCAAAACTTGCCCAAGGAATCAGTCAGTTGGACAAAGAACTACACTTACAGGTAATTCTGATCTTCAGGGTCCCTATGGATTATTCAGCCTAAAGTGATAATTTAGCATTTTTGTAATCTTATTAAATACAAATGCATATTTACATGAAGAAGTACATACTTACCAGTGTGACTTATTTTTCAAAGTAAATTTTTGAAATTTTCTGTAAACCACTTTTTGTTTGTGGAAAAACTAATATACCACCTCACCAAAGCCTTTCATTCATACTTCCTGTTCACCACCTTAACTGATGTGCAATGAATATAGTGGGCAAAAAATAGGATGTGTTCGATAAAGATAATAGAAAATGGAATTTTGGAAGTAAAACAATATGAATAAGAAAAATTGGGATGTTACATTCGCAATTCATACTTTATTAGCACAAAGTGTAGCATTTGCTGAAATTACAGAAAGTTGATAAATGTTATTGTGAGTAGGATACAATATGAGATGTTAGGCGACGGGTCCTAATTTCAGCTATGCTGTTAACTGACTTTAATATCACTTAATGTCTTTGAGTCTTGCTTTTTTGTTTTTTAATCTATCAGATGGGTTGGAATAAGCAAGAGGAAGAGGAGACTGTAGTAGATAACTTTGAAGATTCCTTCCTCTACTAAAATTCTGTAAATTTTATAGGGCGATTTTATGGCATAATTTCTAGTGTTGCCTTTGATTGAGTAGGTATTTCATACATATTTAAATGAATGAAGATATGTATGAAACATAGATTGTTTACCAGGAAACATAGATTTGGTATAACCTGAGACATATCCACTTGATCTTTTTTGTGTCTTAGTTTCTTTGAGTGGCTTAGATAGGACTGGGATGCCTTCTAAGGTTATTTTAACTCTAAAATTCTGATTATGTATCATTTGATTTCAATCTTTATTGACAGATATTTAGAAAACACGTTTAGGCCGGGCGCAGTGGCTTATTCCTGTAACCCCAGCCAGCACTTTGGGAGGCTGAGGCGGGCAGGTCATGAGGTCAGGAGTTCCAGACCAGCCTGGCCAACATGGCAAAACCCCATCTCTACTAAAAATACAAAAATTAGCTGGGCATGGTGGTGGGCGCCTGTAATCCCAGCTACTCGGGAGGCTGAGGCAGGAGAATCACTTGAACCTGGGAGTTGGAGCTTGCAGGGAGCCGAGATCGTGCCATTGCACTCAAGCCTGGGCAACAAGAGCAAGACTCCGTCTCAAAAAAAAAGAAAGAAAACACGCTTAATTGTCAAGCTTTGGGTTAGACTGTGGGGATAGCCAAATAAATAGAATACATTTCTTGGCTCTCCAAGGACCCACAGACCAGTGGCAGACACAGACAGAAATAATGGCAGGCAAGCGAGGCCTGTTTTAAATAGAATAGTGTAAGTTGTTTATGAGAGCAGGGATAATGTATTTAGTTTTGTCTAGAGTTCTCGGGGTGGCTTTTTGCAAGAACCACCTGGAATTCTTTTAGTCCTTTTATGCTTGGTATTTTCCTTATTCCTTGTATGCAGCATCTACTCTGCAGGAATCAATAAGAACTTAAAATGTATTTACTATCACTTAGAGGGGAGAAGTTGTAGTGGCCTAGGATGTGAGGTAGAGGAAGTCTCCGAGTCCCAGTAGTCTATATCAGTGAGATGACTAAAATTGTAAAACATTTACTATTAGGGTTTAGTGCAGGAACTAGAAATCACTCTAAGAAAGACACTTCATACAGAGAGTTTGGATGCTTATAAAATTGTTGGGTGAATAGCTAGTGGACGGAGTTGAAGGAACCACCACAGATGCAATACAGAGGCCTGGAAGTACCTGTTCTTACCTTCCATGCCAGTGCTAAAATTCTGCCTCTAGATATCTGATGACTAAATCCTGGAGTGATCAATGTGGTTCTCTTAACTGTCTCTAAATTCTCAGGTCTCAGGACCTTTATTACTAGCTGAAACAGTAAGCTTTCCTCTCTCCCTTTTTTTTTTTTTTTTGAGACAGAGTCTTGCTCTGTCACCCAGGCTGGAGTATAAGTGGCACGATCTTGCTCACTGCAACCTCTGCCTCCCAGGTTCAAATGATTCTTGTGCCTCAGCCTCCTGAGTAGCTGAGATTACAGGTGTGCACCACCACACGTAGCTAATTTTTTTGTATTTTTAGTAGAGACAGGATTTCACCATGTTGGCCAGGCTGGTCTCAAACTCCTGACCTCAAATGATCCACCCACCTCGGTCTCCCAAAGTGCTGGGATTACAGGTGTGAGCCACCGTGCCCAGCCTAGCTTTCCTCTCTCTTGTCTTCCACAACTCTTGGAAAAATCATTTAATTGGTTGCAAGGGAGTCTATGAAACTATAGTTTTAGGCTTTTTAACCTTACCAAAGTATTACTAGTGATAAAGGAGAATAGATAATTTTTAAAAAGTTCGTCTTGTTAAGATGGACATATTGATGACCGTATCAGTAGGCTGGGAAAAATTCAGACATCTTCTGGCAACCTTACGAATAAAAGACCGAGATGACCAAGAGTAATACTTTGAGTAGATATGATAGAAAGAAACTTGACAGAATGACAGTGATATCTGAAACAAGACAAAGTGGAGGATTTAGGGGTTCCAGTCTTTGGTGATTAAGAACTTCAGTCAGCAGACTAGACATGAAACTAAGTATTCATTGGAATAAAAGGCACACAATAATAAGGATTCCTGCATTATTCTAAAGATTTGCATGATTTTGTGATGTTTCTAGGAATGTCTTGCATGTCGCCTTTAGTAACCTTGGTTTTTTTGTTCTGGCCATCTGCAGTGCCCTAATTTTCATAAAAGTATCAAACATCTATAGGGAAAAGGATTTGCTGTGGGTATGTGACACTGGGAAACTGGAAGCAGAGAGATGTTCAGGTATAGGTGAGCACTGAGTGCTGTATCTTTCCAGAGTAGGATGTAGCCTTGGTGGTGCTGAATCAAATTCAAGAACAAAGAGAACCTGATGTTTGAAAATGTTCTTTAAAGGGAAAACATAATAATGGTGTGGCAATAATTAGCTGTTTTTTACATTTTTTGGCACAACTCCACTTGTACATCTCTTTAAGATAGCAAGGGGCTTGTCTGAGTGTTTGTGTTCCCCTAACATTCATATGTTGAAACTTAATCTCCAATATGATAGTATTAAGAGCTCGGGGCTCTTATTAGGGTTTAGTGCAGGGCTCTTAATACTATCATATCATATTGGAGAGGCCCGAGGAAGACTGTTTGCCCCTTCCACCATTTGAAGATAGATACAAGGTACCATCTGTAAGGAATGGGTTCTCACCAGATGCTGAATTTGCCAATGCCTTGATGCTGGACTTCCCAAACCCCAGAACTGTGAGCAATAAATTTCTTGTTTGTAAATTACTCAGTCTAAGGTATTTTGTGTTTGCAGTCCAAACAGACTAAGACAGGGCTAAGAAAAGGCTGTAACTCCTCTTGCTCTGTGTTG
Organism: Pan paniscus; assembly: GCF_029289425.2. Taxonomy (NCBI): domain Eukaryota; kingdom Metazoa; phylum Chordata; class Mammalia; order Primates; family Hominidae; genus Pan; species Pan paniscus. Next base: position 144,397,587 of record NC_073255.2, on the reverse strand, counting down.
AACTAAATGTATGTGTGTTCCCGCTTACAGCTCATCTCAGACACACCTTAAAAACCTGTGTTTTTTTCTTTTGTATTTGTATTTGCCTCGTTTCTACACCAAGAGAGACTGTCCATTCTACATTGTGGTTACAAGGAAAAATACCTAACAGAGCAAAAGCTAATCATTTATTTTTGATTTTCAGGTTGTTGCAAGACATGAAGATTTACTGGCACAAGCAACTGGGATTGAGTCGTTGGAAGGTATATTTCTAATAACTGCTAGAGATTATGTAGAGCTAGACCAGGGATTGGCAAGCTTTGGCAAGCTACTTTGGATGGCAAGTATTTTAGACTTTGCCAGCCATACAGTCTCTGTTGCAACTACTAAACTCTGCCATTGTAGAGTGAAAGTAGGCAGATAATATGAAAACAAATACGTGTGGCTATGTTTCAGTAAAACTTTAGTGAAACTTTGCTGGCCCCTGAGCTAAATGATCTGGGTTCAAATCCTTGTTTTACTGCTTACTAGGTGTTTGACTTTGAGCAAGTTAGTTAACCCTTCTCTGCCTCAGTTTTCTTATTTGTAAAACAGGAGTATAATGTGTACTAACATAGCATTATTCTGAGGATTAAATGAATTAGCAAGATACTTAGAACAATGCCTGCACATATTTAGTGCACCTGTAAGTGTTAGTTAATTAAAAAAATAAAAACATCAACAATACCAGAGTGACTAGTAGTGGAAGAAGGCATGAATTTTTTTCTTATTTTTGCCTTTCTTGGAGCCTTTTTTGCAACTCTTTTTAATGAAAATATAGTCAAGTAATAATTGGATTTTTATTTTTACAAATCTACTTATTTTTGTTTGACTAAATCTTTTATGAATTTTTCATTCCCTCTTGATTAAATTAAACTACATCTCATAAATATGAAATGTTACTATTGTGTTTTACATTATTACTTGTGATTACTATTATTAATCATTGTACATCAGAAGAAAGGTAAGGGGTTTTTCTCGATGTTGATCAAATTCTTAAGGAGAGAGGATATTGTTTTCTGTGATGCAGTACTCTTTAATGCTTCCCCCAGTATTTCTCATGTACTCAAAGATACTAACTTATTCTCAGCATGTACAATATTTCTAAGATACCCTGATGAAGAACTTAGTATTTTTGGAAATAATAGTTTGTTATTTGAAATCTGGGATACATATCTGACTAGGTTCTTAGGAAGATTAGGAAGCTCTAAGTACCGATTGACTTAGTACTGGAAATTAATTGTTATTATTAGTCATTTCAACTTTTATTTTAGATCCGGGATGGTATATGTGTAGGTTTGTACCTGAGAATATTACATAATGCTGAGGTTTGGGGTACAAATGATCCTGTCACCCAGGTAGTGTGCATAGGACCCAACAGTTAGGTACTCCCTCCTCTAGTAGTCCCTATTGTCTATTGTTGTCATTTTCAGGTCTATGAGTACCCAATGTTTAGCTCCCACTTATAAGTGAGACTGTGCAGTATTTGATTTTTCTCTTCCTGCCTTAATTTGCTTAGGATAATCACCTTCAGTTCTATCCATATTGCTATATAGGACATAGTTTCATTCTTTTTTTATGGCTGTGTAGTATCCATGGTATATATGTACCATGTTTCTTTAATTCACTGTTGTTGGGCACCTAGGTTGATTCTGTGTCTTTGTTATTGTGAACAGTGCTGTGATGAACATACAAGTGCATGTGTCTTTATGGTGGAACAATTTATTTTCTTTTGAATATATATCCAGTAACAGGATTGCTGGGTCAAATGGTAGTTCTGAGTTATTTGAGAAATCGCCAAACTGCTTTCCACAGTGGCTGTACCTTCCCACCAAAAGCATATAAGCATTCCCTTTTCTCAGCAGCCTCACCAGCATCTGTTGTTTTTTGACTTTTTAATAATAGTCATTCTGAATGGTGTGAGATGGTATCTCATTGTGGTTTTGATTTGCATTTCTCTGATGATTGGTGATGTTGAGCATTTTTTTTTCATGTGTGTTGCCTGCATGTATGCCTTCTTTTGAGAAATGTCTCTTTATGTCTTTTGCCCACTTTTTAATGGAGTTGTGTTTTTGCTTATTGAATTAAGTTTCTTATAAATTCTGGATATTAGACCTTTGTCAGATGCATAGTTTGCAAACATTTTCACCCGTTCTGTAGGTTGTCTGTTTATTCTATTGATAGTTTCTTTGGCTGTGCAGAAGCTCACTAGTTTTAATTATGTTTTTCAATGTCATAATATTTTTATGCATTTTTGAGAGCAAGTAATATTTTAATGGCAATCTTGAAAACATGCTAGTTTTTTATTAATAAGGATGGCATGGTAGTACATTGAGTGTGTATAGGTCTAGATGAATCACCGCAACAGAAATATTTCTCATTGTGGTTTTTAAATATGTGTTTTAGTTCTATAATGTGCTTGTTTTTCCCAGAATGATGTTCAAAGATTAAAATATTTGAAATACACTGCTAGACTGAATTAGAATGATTATCTCTTGTGTGAGTGTGTAGAGTACAAAGGCTGGCTACTTTTTTCCTATGATTATCTCAGAATATTCACTAGATTATTTGAACATAAAAGATTGAAGTGTAGGCCAGTGTGCAGTGGCTCACACCTATAATCCCAGCACTCTGGGAGGCCAAGGTGGGAGGTTCACTTGATCCCAGAGTTCAAGACCAGCCTGGGCAACATAATGAGACTCTATCTCTATAAAAAATAAAACATTAGCTTGGCGTGGTGGTGCATGTTTCTAGTCCCAGCTACTTGGGAGGCTGATGTAGGAGGATCGCTTGAGCCAAGGAGGTTGAGGCTGCAGTGAGCTGTGATTGTGTCCCTGCCCTCCAGCCTGGGTGACAGAGCAAGACCCTAGACCCTGTCTCAAAAAATAAATAAAATAAAAAACTTTAAATGTGAATTGGTTAGCATTCATTTTAGCATGATGTGTCTAGATGTTATTTTGAGATGCTGAAAAGTAAGTGTGGTGTGTATACATATTAGAAAAATTGAATATTATTCTAGCTTCTACTTCATCTGCTTTATTCTCCTAAATATGTAAAATTTTTTTAGCATGTAAGTAGTTTGGAGGTATGTTTAAGCCTATTTTATTTAAAAATGTTCTTTTTAAAAATATTCTTCCAAATATTACTTTTGAGAATTTGCTAGGTTTCAGAAAGCTATAGCAATAGAGTTTTTGTTTTCATGGAATTTTGAGGAATATTTATTAAGCTTCTTTTTGTCAAAAAGAGGTAGCCTCCCATCCTGGCTAACATGGTGAAACCCTGTCTCTACTAAAAATACAAAAAATTAGCCAGGCGTGGTGGTGGGTGCCTGTAGTCCCAGCTACTTGGGAGGCTGAGGCAGGAGAATGGCGTGAACCCCGGAGGTGGAGCTTGCAGTGAGCCGAGATCGTGCCACTACACTCCAGCCTGGGCGACAGAGCGAGACTCCATCTCAAAACAAACAAACAAAAAACAAAGGTAGCCTCATTCATTTATTTGTTCATTCAGGCAATCAAATAGTAATTAATAACTTGTTAAGTACTAGGCACTTGTGAATGATAGACAAAGTCACTGTCCTTTTGGAACTATGTTCTGGTCCTGGAGGTAGATAAAAAAAAAAAAAGTACAGGTAGAAAACAGGGCTGGGCATGGTGGATCATGCTTGTAATCCCAGCTACTTGGAATGCTGAGGCATGAGAATTGCTTGAACCTGGGAGGCAGAGGTTGCGGTGAGCCGAGATCATGCCACTGCACTCCAGCCTGGGCAATAGAGTGAGACTGTATCTCAGAAAACAGAAAGAAAAATTTTATTTGTAAATTCTATAGAGAAAATAAAACAGGTGATGGGGATGGATGAAGGAGAGGGAAGGCCTTTTTGAGAAGATGACGTTTGAGCCAAGATCTAATGATGAGGAGGAGCCATCATGTGAAGATTTGAGGAGAAGACTGAACAATAAATGGGAAAGCAGGAATTCATTTGGCATGTTTGAGGGGCAGAAAGTAGCCCAGAATAGCTGATGTTTAGTGAAGGAGGGAGAGGATCATAGATAAGGTTCTTGGGAAGGAATTTGGATTTAATTCTAAATGCAATGGTAAACCATTGGAAGAGTTTAATCAGGTTATTGTATGATGAGATTAATACTCGGAATAGTTTACTCTGATAGCTCTGTAGAAAAAGGCAATGGTGGAATCAGGGACACTGGTTTGGAAGCTATTAGAATAGTTGAAGTTGATGGTGCATTGGATTAGAGTGGTGGCAGATGGAGTAAAATGTAGGCAAAGCTGGTAGGGTTTGTTGATGGCATATGAAAGAGCTGATGGAAAAAAGTCACCATGAGTTATTCCTAGGATTTTAGTCTCAAAAATTGGATAGATGATGGTATGAGTAATGGAGATGACATAGCCTGGAGAGAAGTGTGATTTTTGATGGGTTGGGGGGTAGGGCATAAACTGTCTTGGGTATCTTACATTTGATGTAACAGTACAGGGGAAGAGAGAGAAAGAGGACAGAGAGATAGGGAATGAGAACATAGGCAGATATATAAAGAAAATCTTTTTACATAGATGTATGTGTATACGTCTGTATGTGTGTGTGTGTGTATAAAATCAGTATTTTATTGAACAGATACTATTTAAAACTTTGGGACTGAATGAAATTCCTGAAAGATTGTAGATGGAGAAGAGCAGATGGCTGAGGATCACGTCTTAGGGTACTCCAGCACATGTAGAGGTCTGACAGAGGAGAAGTGGGAACAACTAATGAGATAATAGGAGACCCAGGAAGTGTGATGATTTGAAAGCCTAGACAAGGCCGGGCGCGGTGGCTCACGCCTGTAATCCCAGCACTTTCGGAGGCCAAGGTGGGTGGATCACGAGGTCAGGAGGTCGAGACCATCCTGGCTAACATGGTGAAACCCCATCTCTACTAAAAATACAAAAAAAAAAAAAAAATTAGCTGGGCATGGTGGTGGGCCCCTGTAATCCCAGCCACTCGGGAGACTGAGGCTGGAGAATGGCGTGAACCCGGGAGGCGGAGCATGCAGTGAGAGGGGATCAAGCCACTGCACTCCAGCCTGGGCGACAGAGCGAGACTCTGTCTCAAAAAAAGAAAGCCTAGACAAAAAATATTTTAGAAAGGGAGTAGTCAACTGCTGTGAATTTCAGAGAGCTGGAACAAGGTTAAGACAGAACCAACAATAGAATTTGGCAACTCGTAGATTTCTGGTGACCTTGGTAACATCTGTTTTGGTGGAGTATTGGTGGAAACCCATTGAGACTGGGTTGTGGAGAGGATATGATGTAAGAAAATGGTTATAAGTAATGGCAGTGTATTCTTGGCAGTGTATGGTGAATACACCACAAAACCAGCAGAAAAGTGGGAATCTTTGGTTCAGAGAGGATTCTATTGAACTGAACTCTGTTATTGTATACTTGTATGCTGATAGGAATGTTTATTTGTTCCAATATTATTTCATTTAAAATATGACAACATGTCTATACTTAAATTTAGATATTAATAGAATACTATGCTTTCAAAACAACTATGCCAGTTGGATATAGAAACTGAATTTTAAAGAATGGCATTCAAAATAATTAAATATCTGTACTAATTGAAAGCCTAAATAATAAAATTTATGCTTGATCTTCCTGAAAATATTTTTCCAATTTTGTGAAAATTTCCTCATGTTGTAAACCTAGAGAGTTGTAGACTAAGCTGTGGACTATAGTTTTAATATAGGAGTGATGGGGCAAAGGGGATATCATGGAGGATCAGTCATACTTTTTTGGTAATGTGTTAAAATATACATAACATAAAATTTATTGTTTTTAGCATTTTAAAACATACAATTCAGTGGCATTAAGTACATTTACAGTGTTGTGCAACCATCCTCAGTATCTAGGTCCATAACTTTTCCATCACCCCAGATGGAAACCCCATATCCATTAAGCAGTCAGTTCCTATTCCCTGTCAGGCTTCTTTTGTGAGGCAAAGATTGGAGGGGGAGACCAGTTACAGGCTTTTACAGCAGTGTGGGTAAAAGATACTGGTTGCTTGGATTAGGATGGTGACAAAAAAAGTTAAAATTATATATGCATGTATTTTCTTTTAATTTAACTTTTTACCCAGTTGGATGCCCTGTAAATTTGTAAAGCCAATGTAAACTTATGTTTTCCTAGGTGTTCTTCAGATGATGCAGACGAGAATTGGGGCTTTACAGGGAGCTGTTGATAGGTACTGTTCTTAATTTTATAAATAAATGGAATGGGAATGTTTTTATCCATTGATATTTTGAAAATGATTTTATTCTCACTCCTCTCTTTTCCTGTAGGATAAAAGCAAAAATTGTTGAACCATACAATAAGATAGTTGCCCGGACTGCACAACTAGCAAGACTTCAGGTAGTTTCTTACTTTTATTTCTTTATACTTTATTATTCATTTTGTTTTCATAAGTGGACAAAATTTAAGAGTATGAGTTTGGAAGAAGTAAGAGAATGGGAACAGAAGGTAAGAGAAAAGGAGAAAAAAATACTAAAAAGCCTTAAGATGTCTAGCTCAAAAAATACAAATCTAAAGCGAATTCTTTTCACTGTCATTGCAGTATATAATTGTTTATTAACTTACTTATATCTTCTTCAATTTCTTTCATCAATGTTTTATAGCTTTCAGTGTATAGATGCTTCACCTCCTTGGTTAAATTTATTTCTAACTTTTTTTTTTGTAGCTATTGTAAATGGGAAATGGGATTGTTTTTCTGATTATTTCTTTGGATAGTTCATTGTTAGTGTATAGAAATGCTACTGATTTTTGTATGTTAATTTTGTATCCTCTGACTTTACTGTATGCATTTATTCTAGCACTCTTTTGGTGGAGTCTTTAGGGTCCTTTATCTAGTTTTCTGTCTAAAGGATCATGCTGTCTGCAGACAGGGATAATTTTACTTCCCTTCAGATTTGGATGCCTTTTATTTCTCACTTGCCTAATGGCTCTGGCCAGGACTTCCAGTGGCTATGTTGATGAATAGTAGTGGTGAGAGTGTGCATCCTTGTTTTGTTCCTGATCTCAGAGGAAAAGCTTTCAACTTTTCACTGTTGATTATGATGTTAGTTGTGGGCTGGTCGTATATGGCCTCTATTGTGTTGAGGTACATTCCTTCTATAGAGTTTTTTTTGAGTTTTTAACATGATGTGTTGTTGAATTTTACCAAGTGCCTTTTCTGCATCTATCAAAATGATCATATGATTTTTGTCTTTCATTCTGTTAGTGTGGTATATCATTTATTGATTTGCACATGTTGAACCATCCCTGCACCCCAGAGATAAATCTCACTTGATCATGGTGAATGATTCTTCTAATGTGCTACTGAATTCGATTGGCTAGTATTTTGTTGAGGATTTTGCATCTGTGTTGATCAGGAATATTGACCTGTAATTTTCTTTTCCTATAGTGTCTTTGTCATTGACAGAAGGGTAATATTGGCCTAATAAAATGAGTTTGGAAATATTTTTCCATCTTTGATTTTTTTGGGGAGAGTTTTAGAAGGATTGGTATTAGTTTTTCTTTAAATGTTTGGTAGAATTCAACAGTAAAGCCATCAAGTCCTGGGCTTTTCTTTGTTAGGAGACTTTTTATTACTGATTTAATCTCTGTACTCACTATTGACCTGTTAAGATTTTGTTTCTTTATGATTCAATTTTTGTAAGTTGTATATGTCTAGAAATGTATCAGTTTCTTCTAAGTTATCCAGTTTGTTGGCATATATTTGTTCATAGTAGTTTCTTATAATTCTTTATATTTTTGTAATATCAGTTGTAATGTTTCTTTTTTCATTTCTGGTTTTGAGATTTCTTTTTTTTCTTAGTCTAGCTAAAGTTTTATTGATTTTATTTATCTATTCAAAACACCAACTCTTATAGCAAGGCATGGTGACACGCCTTTAGTCCCAGATACTCGGGAGGCTGAGGCAGAAGAATTGCTTGAGCCTGGGAGGTGGAAGTTGCAGTGAGCCAAGATTGCACCATTGTACTGGAGCCTGGACAAAAGAGCGAGACATTGTCTCAAAAAACAAAAAAAACAAAAAACCAAAACACAACTCTTGGTTTTATTAATCTTTATTGTTTTCCTAGTCTGTATTTAATTTATTTCTGCCCTGATCTTTATTATTTTCTTCCTTCTACTAACTTTGGGCTTTGTTTGTTCTTTTTCTAGTTCTTGAGGTTTAATACTAGGTTATTTATTTGAAATCTTTTTTGATGTAGACATTTATTGCTGTAAACTTTTGTCTTAGAACTGCTTTTGCTGCATCCCATAACTTTCGGTATGTTGTGTCATTTGTCTCAAGACATTTTAAAACTTCTCTTTTAATTTCTTTTTTGATCCATTGGTTGCTCATAAGCATGTTGTTTATTTTTTTTGAGAAATTTTTGGTGAATTTTTTGAAATCCATCCTTTATTGATTTCTAGTTTAATACCATTGTGGTTGGAAAAGATATTTGATATGATCTCAGTCTTCTTAAGTTTGTTAAGCCTTATTTTCTAGTCTAACATATGATCTATCCTGAAAAAAGTTCCATGTGCATTTGAGAAGAATGTGTATTCTGCTGCTATTGGACGGAGTGTTCTGTATTTGTCTGTTCAGTTTATTTGTTTTAGAGTGTAGTTAAAGTCTGTTGTTTCAAAATTGATTTGTTGGTTTTTTTCTTTCTTTTCTTTTCTTTTTTTTTTTTTTTTTTTGAGATGGAGTCTCACTCTCTCACCCAGGGTGGAGTGCAGTGGCCTGATCTCTGCTCACTGCAACCTCCACCTCCCAGGTTCAAGCCATTCTTCTGCCTGAGACTCCCGAGTAGCTGGGATTACAGGTGCCCGCCACCACGCCTGGCTAATTTTTGTATTTTTGGTAGAGATGGCATTTCGCCTTCTTGGACAGACTGGTCTCGAACTCCTGACCTCGGGTGATCTGCCTGCCTTGGCCTCCCCACGTGCTAGGATTACAAGTGTGAGCCACTGCACCCAGCCTATTTTCTTTCAGCACTTTGAATAGATCATCCCTGTCTCTCCTGGCTTACAAGATTTCTACTGAGAAATCTGTTCATAGCCATCTTGGGATTCCTTTGTATGTGATATGCTTCTTTTCTCTTGTTGCTTTCAAGATCCTCTCTGTTTTTGATTTTTGACAATTTGATTGTAATATATCTTGGGGTAGTCTTGTTTACATTGAACCTGATTGGAGATCTTTGAGTTTCCTATACCTGGATATTTTTTACATTCCACAGATTTGGGGAATTTTTGTTATTATTTTTTAAAATAAACTTTCTTCTCTCTCTGCTCCTTCTGGGACACCCATAATATATAAATTGGTTTGCTTGATGGCATCCCGTAATTCTCAAAGGCTTTCTTTACTCTTTTTCTTTTTTCTTTTTGTTCCTCTGACTGGATCATTTCAAATAACCCCTTTTCAAGCACACTGATTCTTTTATGTGATTGAGTCTACTGTTGAAGCTCTCTTTGGAATTTTTTTAGTTCAGTCATTGTGTTCTTTAGTTCCAGAATTTCAGTTTGGTTCATTCTTATGGTTTCTGTTTCTTTGTTGAACTTCTCATTTTGTTTGTTTATTGTTTTCCTGATTTTGTGTACTTATCTAGTTGTATTGTCTTGTAGTTCATGGAGTTTTTAAAAGATGATTATTTTGAATTACTTGTTAGGCAGCTCATAAACCTCAATATCTTTAATGTTTGTTCCTTTGGTGGTGTTATGTTTCCCTGATTGTGATTCTTGTTGCCTTGTATTGGTGCCTGCACATTTGAAGAAGTAGGAACTTACTCCACTCTTTGCAGACTGGCTTTGGCTGGCAAAGTTCTTCACCAATTAGCCTGACCAGAGATCCTAGGCAGGCTTTCTGGTGTGGTCTGTGGGCAGGCTTACTGCTGGTGTCTTCAGGCAGGCTGTTGTGGTACCTAGGTTAGCAGGTGCACAGGTCTGGTGCTTGGGTCCATGAGGTTTGGTCTGCAGACTATATTTACTGGGGCAAATGTGGGTCATGAGTTTGCTGGAGCAGACTTAGATCCAGGGTTCACAGTGCCAAGCTGGCCCCTTGTGGAGTGGACGCATTGACTATTAGGGCCCTAGTTCACAAGAGCTGGTCTGAAGCCTGGTCCCTTGGGAGCTGACCTGGCACTTGGACCGGCCTTTAGCTTGAATCTGCAGGAGCCAACCAGTTGCTGGCACCTGGGACCTTGGGGATGGGCCTGGAGCCTGAGTCCACGATGCCTGGCTTTCACTGGCACCTGGGACCATGGGGGTGGGCCTGGAGTCTGTGAGTCAGGCCTGGTCTTGGGTTTACCAGGGTTAGCCTGGAGCTTGGGTTTGCAAGGGTGGTCCTGGAGCCTTGGTCTGCTGAAATAAGCCTGGACTCTGGGTCCGCTGAAGGCTGCAGTCTGTGGGTGCTTGCTTTGTGCCTGGAGCCATGAGGGTCTTCCTAGAGGCTGGGTGAGTGAGTGCTGGCCTGGAAGCTGGGTCTGCAAGGGCTTGCCTGGAGACTGGGCCACTGAGGCAGGTGTGAGTCATCAGGTCTTGGGGGCAGGCCTGGCACTGGGTTCTGCTGTGATGAGCCTGGACCCTGGGTTTGCCAGAGGAGGCCAGGTTCTGCTGGGATGGACCTGGACCCTGGCTCTGCCAGAGGAGCCTGGACTTTGTGTCTGTTGGAGTGTGGGGCCACAGGGGCTGACTTGGAATGTGGACCCGTAGGGCAGGCTTGGAGCCTGTGTCCTTGTGTGCTGGCCTGGTGTCTGAGGCCACAGGTGCCAGCCTGATGCTGGGGCAGACCTGGTGTTTGGGGCCACTTGGGCTGGTCTGCAGCATGAGGCTTCAGGGGCTGGCCTGGTGCTGGAAGTCTGAGTGCTAACCTGGCACTAGGGCTAGCCTAACATCTTGGGCTATGCAGGGTTGCCTGGTGCTGGGTTGGGCCTGGAGCCTGAGTTGGGATTAGCCTGAAGCCGAGGGCTGGTCTGGAGCCTGGGGTCACTGGGACCAGCCTGGTAGTGGAGTGGGCCAGGAGATGTAGTCTGGAAGTACTGGCCTGGAGTCGGGCGGGGGCAGCCTGCCCAACACAGTTTTAATGGGGCAGGCCTAGTGTTGGGGCTGAGGCAAAGTCCAGTGCTCAATTCCTTCTCTTTTCTCTCCTCAACGAGCATCTGTCTCCTTGCTAGCTGGCTGGTGTTGGGGGACGCAGGTAATGTGACACTGTCCTTCCTGCTCTCTTCAATGTGCCTCTTTTTATTTCTGTGCTGTATTCACGTGCTGTAATGTCTTACCTGGTTTCTTTAACTTTTGTGAAGATGTTTTTGTGTATGGATAGTGGTTCAAATTAATGTGTCTGCAAGCTGGAGTCCTGGAAAGTCTTCCTCTGCCGTCTTACGAATGTCACTCATAAACATATCACATTGATTTTTTTTAACTAAAAATTATGCTTTAATACCCTGTTTTTTGGAAAGTATTATCCTTTTCTGAATTCATCTATATTGCTTTTCCCTTTTTTTTTTTTTGAGATAGAGTTGTGCTCTGTTGCCTAGGCTGGAGTGCAATGGAGCGATCTTGGCTCACTGCAGCCTCCGCCTCCCAGGTTCAAGGATTCTCCTGCCTTAGCTTCCCAAGTAGCTGGGATTACAGGCACCCGCCACCACATTTGGCTATTTTTTTGTTGTTGTGTTTTTAGTAGAGACAGAGTTCACCGTGTTGGCCAAGCTGGTCTCGAACTCCTGACCTCAAGTGATCCACCTGCCTCGGCCTCCCAAAGTGCTGGGATTACAGGCGTGAGCCACCATGCCTGGCCTTGCTTGTTTTGTTTCATTTTTATTGCTGTAGAATATGTCATTATATGAATATTCCGCTTATGGAATTTGGATTGTTTCCAGATTGGGAGCATTATGAGTAATATGGCTGTGAAAACTTTTTTACAAATATATGTTGGCTCATGCTAATACCCCTTTGTGTAAGTTATATCCTGGGAGTGAGATTTCTGGGTTATAGGGTTTCTGATTTTCAACTTTATTAGATAGTGCCAAACTATTTTACCAAATGGTTATACCACATATGCTATCAGTATATGAGAGTTCCTTTTAGTTTGTATCCTTGTCAACACTTAGTGTTGTCAAACTTGTTAGTTTTTGCTAATATTTTAGGTGTGTGGTGATATCTTGTTGTGGTTTTGTTTTTCTAGGAGCTAATTACTAAGGAGATTGAACCTCTTGTAAGTCATCTATTACGTGTGTTTCAGATATTCCTCTGCCTACCCATTTTTTTCTCCTTCTCGCTCTTGTCTGTTGTTGGAGAGAAGTTAAATTTATCTAATTTTTCTTTTATGGTTAGTTCTCTTTTATGAAAAATTCTCACAAGATAACTTTCTCTACCCTGAAGCTATGAAGATATTGTATATTGTCTTCAAAAACACGTATTGTTTTGCCTCATATGTTTAGATCTATAATCTACCTGAAATTGCTTGTAAATTTACTAATCTTTTTAATTAAGTATCTAATCTGCTGTTAATCCCATCCTGTGTGTTTTTATAGTTTTTTTTTTTTTTTTCTTTTTTGAGATGGAGTCTCACTCTGTTGCCCAGGCTGGAGTGCAGTGGCACGATCTCGGCTCACTGCAACCGCGCCTCCTGGGTTCAAGCAATTCTTCTGCCTGAGCCTCCTGAGTAGCTGGGAGTACAGGTGCCTGCCACCATGCCCAGCTAATTTTTGTATTTTTAGTAGAGACGGGATTTCAACATATTGGCCAGGCTGGTCTCGAACTCCTGACCTCGTGATCCGCCCGCCTCAGCCTCCCAAAGTGCTGGGATTACAGGTGTGAGCCACCATCCCCCGCCTATAGTTTTCATCTCTAGTTTATATTTGTGTCTTTTTATATCTTCTCTTTCTGTTATGACATTTATATTTCAATTTCATTTATATAAATACACACACGCATAAATACATATATATATATATATATTTTTTTTTTTTTTGAGACAGGGTCTCACTGTGTTGCTCAGGCTGGAGTGCAGTGGCACGATCTCAACCCACTGCAATCTCTTCCTCCCAGGCCCAAGCTATCCTCCCATCTCAGCCTCCTGAGTAGCTGAGACTATGGGCATGCACCACCACACCCAGCCAATTTTTGTATTTTTTGTAGAGACCGGGTTCTGTCCTGCTGCTCAGGTTGGTCTCGAACTCCTGAGGTCAAGCATTCCACCTGTATTGGCCTCCCAAAGTGCTGGAATTACAAGTATGAGCCACTGTGTCCGGCTGACATTTATGTTTTCATTTACCTTCTTGAACATATACATGTTTATAAATTTTTTTTTTTTTTTTTTCAAGACAGAGTCCCGCTCTGTTGCCCAGGCTGGGGTGCAGTGGCAGGATCTTGGCTCACTGCAACCTCCGCCTCCTGGGTTCAAGTGATTCTCCTGCCTAAGCCTCCTGAGTAGCTGGGATTACAGGCATGTGCCACAACACCTGGCTAATTTTTGTATTTTGAGTAGAGATGGGGTTTTACCATGTTGGCCAGGCTGGTCTCGAACTCTTGACCTCAGGTGATCCGCCTGCCTCAGCCTCCCAAAGTGCTGGGATTATAGGCATGAGCCACCGTGCCCAGCCTATAAAATATATTTTAACATTTAATTCTTTATTATTTCTAGGTTTGTTTTTGTTGATTGACTTTTCTTCTTGTTTCTTGTTATGAGTTTTATGTGTTTTGCTTCTTTACATACCTGGTAATTTTTTATTGGATATTAGAAATGTGTATTTTATGTTTAGGGTTCCTAGATTATTTAAAATTTCTTTTAAATAATGTTGGACTTTTTTCTGGTTCACACTTAAGTTACTTGGAATCAGTTTGATTTTTTTTTTTTATTTAATTTTAATTTTTATTTATTTATTTATTTTTTGAGACAGGGCCTTGCCCTGTCACTTGGGCTGGAGTATAGTGGGGCAGTCTTGACCCACTGTAACCTCCAAGTGCTGGGCTCAAGCAATCTTCCTGCCCCAGCCTCCCAAGTAGCTGGGACTAAAGGCACACACTATCATGCCCAGCTAATTTTTTTTTTTTTTTTTTATTGTAGAGATGGGAGTCTCACCATGTTGCCTAGGCTGATTTCAAACTCCTGGCCTCAAGTGATACTCCTACCTGGCCTCCCAAAATGCTGGGATTGCAGGCATGAGCCACCATTAATCTTTTTGAGATTTAGTTTTAAATCTTTGTTAGTACAGGTCCAGAACAGCCTTTAGCCTAGGGCTAGTTTAGCCCTGTTTACTATTAGGTCTTTCTACTGTTGTTTCAGTGTTTCTTTTCCTGTGCTTCCTCTCACATATGCACAGATTGGTACTCAGAAGACTGGAAGCTATTTTTCTGCTTATCTGCACAACCTCTGTTTTTGCAGCTTCTTTTTCTCCAATTCTCTGCCCATAAACACTAGCTTTTTTGGCTTTCTTGAAATGTAATCTCTACTTCCCAACTTCAGAGAGACTGTCATGCTCTGTTTCCCTTCCCTTCCCTTTGCTGTGGCCTGAAAATTGTCTCCCAGTGGTAATCTGAGACAATTGTTAAGCTCATTTTCTTGTTTCTCTCAAAGATCACAGACCTGTGTTTTCTGTTATCCAATTATTGTCCAATTATTCATTCCTGTTGTTCTAAAATTATTTCGTGTATTTTGTTCAATTTTCTAGTTGTTTAAAATGGAAAAGTAAGTCTGACCCTATTCCATCATTGTTAGAAGTCACACTCATTATTAAAAATTGAGTTATAAGTTACGTACCATAAAATAATCACTTTAACATGTACAGTTTAGGGGTTTTTACTATATTCACAAGATTGCATGTTGTGAATACAATATCTAATTATACTATAATATTATCTAATGCCAGAATATTTTCATTACCCAAAAAAGAAACTCTATGCCCATTAGCAGTTACTCCCTCTATCCACTTCTCTACGCCAAGCTCTCAACTAATCTGCACTAATCTGCAGTCTTCCTTTTTGGATTTCCCTATTCAGGACATTTCATGGAAATTGATCATTCATTATGTAGTATTTGCCTTCTTAATGTAATGTTTTCAAGGTTCATCCATATTGTAGCATATGTCAGTACAGTAAGTTCTTATTTAATGTCATTGATAGGTTCTTGGAAACTGCAACTTTAAGTAAAAGAACATACAGCAGGTCCTTGAATAACATGTCATTTCATTATAACACTGAGGAGGAAAAAACTGGGTTTTATTATACGTTGCTTTGTTGTTGTTGTTTTTTGAGACAGTGTCTTGCTCTGTCATCCAGGCTGGAGTGCAGCCTCTTGAGTAGCTGAGACAACAGGCACGCACCACCATGCCCAGCTAATTTTTTTTTTAATTTTAATTTTTTTTAGACAGTGTCTCTCACTATGTTGCCCAGGCTTGTCTCAAACTTCTGGACTCAAGTGATCCATCTTCCTCAGCCTCCCAAAGTGCTGGGATTACAGGAGTGAGCTGCCTGGTCCATTGTTTTCACTTAAAGTCAAAAGAACCAGTTGATGATGTTTAATGAGGACTTAGGTACTTCTTTACTTATATGGTCAAATAATATATCATTTTATGAATATATCACATTTTGTTTATCCATTCAATTTGTTTATCCTTTCATCAGTTGATGAATATTTGGGTTGTTTCTACTTTTTAACTATTTTTGAGTAGACTGCTAAGAACAAACGTTGCATAAATAATATTTGTGTGTGCTTTTTTTTTTTCAATTCTTGGGTATATACCTGAGAGCATATTATGGTAGGTCATATGCTAACTCTATGTTTAACATTTTGAGGAATGCCAAACTATTTCCAAGGCAACTGGACTGTTTTCCATTATTACCAACAATGTATGAAGATTCTAATTTCTGTACTTTTTTTTAATACTGCCATCTTATTGAAGTGGCATTGTTGTCTTGAGTAAATGGCCGAGTTTTGTTGTCTTACAGCCACACAAAACTAGGACGCAGACACACAAATAGTGATGTTCAGAGTGGAAGTTTAATAGGCGAAAGAAAGAGAAGAGCTCTCTCTGCTGCAGAGAGGGGTCCTGGAGAACTGGGTTGCTGCTTTTATGGTGAAATGCAGTTGAGTTTTATAGATGAGCTTGAGGAGGCAGTGTCTAATTTACATAGGGCATGAAAGATCGGTCAGACCAGGTGTGCTATTTGCCTAAGGTGCAAAAAACTAGTTAGGGCTAGGTGTGCCACTTGCATAGCATGTGAAAAAGCTGGCCGCCCTGCCCTAATCTTTTATTATGCAGATGAGTTCTCTGGCTGGCTGGCGCTGTGTTGCCTGCTTCTTTACTGTACATGTGGTGACAAAGAAAAGCAAAGATGGAGCCTCCATGTTGAACATACCTGGCTTCCAGGTAGCCCTTTTCTATTGACACAGCTGCTGGCATTCACCTGTTCAATTTCCAGCTTGCTTATCTATGTCTGCAGCTCGATTTTTCAGGCTGCTCTTTGTCAGAAAAGAAATGATTTGGGAGCTGCTTTTTGTTAAAAGGGAAATTCTGCCAAGGACTCTGTTGCCCTTATTATCTGCCTAAATAATTTCTATCTCCTGTATCATTATTGGGTATGAAGTAGTATCTCATTGTCATTTTGATTTGCATTTTCCTAATGGCTAATGATATTGAGCATCTTCTGTGGTGCCTTTTGGCCATTTATGTATCTTCCTTGGAGACATGTCTATTCAAATAATCCTTTGCTCTTTTTTTTTTCTTTCTTTTTTTTTAAAATTATACTTTAAGTTCTGGGATACATTTGCAGAATGTGCAGGTTTGTTACATAGGTATACATGTGCCATGGTGGTTTGCTGCACCCATCAACCCATTATCTACATTAGATATTTCTCCTAATGCTATCCCTCCCCCTTGGCCCCACCCCCTGACAGGCCCTGGTGTGTGATATTCCCCTCCCTGTGTCCATGTATTCTCATTGTTCAGCTCCCACTGATGAGTGAGAATATGCAGTGTTTGGTTTTCTCTTCCTGTGTTAGTTTGCTGAGAATGATGGTTTCCAGCTTCATCTTTGTCCCTGCAAAGGACATGAGCTCATTCTTTTTTATGGCTGCATAGTATTCCGTGGTGTATATGTGCCACATTTTCTTTATCCAGTCTAACGTTGATGGACATCTGGGTTGGTTCCAAGTCTTTGCCATTGTGAACAGTGTTGCAGTAAACATACGTGTGTGTGTATCTTTATAGTAGAATGATTTATAATCCTTTGGGTATAGAATGATTTATAATCCTTTGGGTATATACCCAGTAATGGGATTGCTGGTCAAATGGTATTTCTTGTTCTAGATTCTTGAGAAATAGCCTCACAATGGCTGAACTAATTTACACTCCCACCAACAGTGTAAAGTGTATAAGGAAGGGCTCCAGTTTCAGTTTTCTGCATACAGCTAGCCAGTTTTCCCAGCACCATTTATTAAATAGGGAATCCTTTCCCCATTGCTTGTTTTTGTCTGGTTTGTCGAAGATCAGATGGTTGTAGATATGTGGTGTTATTTCTGAGGCCTGTTCCATTGATCTATATTTCTATTCCATTGGTCTATGTATCTGTTTTGGTACCAGTACCATGCTGTTTTGGTTACTGTAGCCTTGCAGTATAGTTTGAAGTCAGGCAGTGTGATGCCTCTAGCTTTGTTCTTTTTGCTTAGGATTGCCTTGGCTATATGGGCTCTTTTTTGGTTCCATATGAAATTTAAAGTAGTTTTTTCTAATTCTGTGAAGAACGTCAATGGTAGCTTGATGGGAATAGTATTGAATCTATAAATTATTTTGGGCAGAATGGCCATTTTCACGATATTGATTCTTCCTATCCATGAGCATGGAATGTTTTTCCATTTGTTCATGTCCTATCTTATTTTCTTGAGCAGTGGTTTGTAGTTCTCCTTGAAGAGGTCCTTCACATCTCTTGTAAGTTGTATTCCTAGATATTTTATTCTCTTTGTAGAAATTGTGAATGGGAGATTGCTCATGATTTGGCTCTCTATTATTGGTGTATAGGAATGCTTGTGATTTTTGCACATTGATTTTGTATCCTGAGACTTCACTGAAGTTGCTTATCAGCTTAAGGAGTTTTTGGGCTGAGACGATGGAGTTTTCTATATATACAATCATGTCATCTGCAAACAGAAATAATTTGATTTCCTCTCTTCCTATTTGAATACCCTTTATTTCTTTCTCTTGCCTGATTGCCCTGGCCAGAACTTCCAATAATATGTTGAATAGGAGTGGTGAGAAAGGGCATCCTTGACTTGTGCCAGTTTTCAAAGGGAATGCTATGGGTTTGTCATAAATAGCTCTCATTATTTTGAGATGTGTTCCATCAATACCTAGTTTATTGAGTGTTTTTAGCATGAAGGGCTGTTGAATTTTGTGGCCTTTTCTGCATCTGTTGAGATAATCATGTGGTTTTTGTCATTGGTTCTGTTTATGTGATGGATTATGTTTATTGATTTGCATATGTTGAACCAGCCTTGCATCCCAGGGATTAAGCCGAGTTGTTCATGGTGGATAAGCTTTTTAATGTGCTGCTGGATTCAGTTTGCCAGTATTTTATTGAGGATTTTCACATCGATGTTCATCAGGGATATTGGCCTGAAATTTTTTTTGTTGTGTCTCTGCCAGATTTTGGTATCAGGGTGATGCTGACCTCATAAAATGAGTTAGGGAGGAGTCTCTCTTTTTCTATTGTTTGGAATAGTTTTAGAAGGAATGGTACCAGCTCCTCTTTGTAACACCTCTAGTAGAATTCAGCTGTTGATCTGTCTGGTCCTGGGCTATTTTTGGTTAGTAGGCTATTAGTGCTTCAATTTCAGAACTTGTTATTGGTCTATTCAGGGATTCAACTTTTATCTGGTTTAGTCTTGGGAGGGTGTATATGTCCAGGAATGTATCCATTTCTTCTAGATTTTCTGGTTTATTTGCATAGAGGTGTTCATGGTATTCTGTGATGGTAGTTTGTATTTCTGTGGGATCAGTGGTGATATCCCCTTTATCATTTTTGATTGTGTCTATTTGATTCTTCTCTTTTCTTCTGTGTTAGTCTGGCTAGTGGTTTATTTTGTTAGTCTTTTCAAAAAACTAGCTCCTGGATTCATTGATTTTTTTTGAAGGGTTTTTCATGTCTCTATCTCCTTCAGTTCTGCTCTTAGTTATTTCTTGTCTTCTGCTAGATTTTGAATTTGTTTGCTCTTGCTTCTCTAGTTCTTTTAATTGTGATGTTAGGGTGTCAATTTTAGATCTTTCCCACTTTCTCCTGTGGGCATTTAGTGCTATAAATTTCCCTCTAAACACTGCTTTAGCTGTGTCCCAGAGATTCTGGTATGTTGTGTCTTTGTTCTCATTGGTTTCAAAGAACTGATTTATTTCTGCCTTAATTTTGTTATTTGCCCAGTAGTCATTCAGGATCAGGTTGTTCAGTTTCTATATAGTTGTGCGGTTTTGAGAGAATTTCTTAATCCTGAGTTTTAGTTTGGTTGCACTGTGGTCTGAGAGACTGTTGGTTATGATTTTCATTCTTTTACATTTCCTGAGGGGTGTTTTACTTCCAATTATGTGGTCAATTTTAGAATAAGTGCTGTGTGGTACTGAGAAGAATGTATATTCTCTTGATTTGGGGTGGAGAGTTCTGTAGATGTCTATTAGGTCTGCTTGGGCCAGAGCTGAGTTCAAGTCCTGAATATCCTTGTTAATTTTCTGTTTCGTTGATCTGACTAATATTGACATTGGGGTGTTAATGTCTCCCACTGTTACTGTCTGGGAGTCTAAATCTCTTTGTAGATCTCTAAGAACTTGGTTATGAATCTGGGTGGTCCTGTATTGGGTGCATATATATTTAGGATAGTTAGCTCTTCTTGTTGCATTGATCCCTTTACCATTATGTAATGGGCTTCTTTGTCTTTTTTGATCTTTGTTGGTTTAAAGTCTAAACAATCAGAGACTAGGATTGCAACCCCCACTTTTTTTTTTTTTTTTGCTTTCCATTTGCTTGGTAAATATTCACCCATCCCTTTATTTTCAGCCTATATGTGTCTTTACACATGAGATGGGTCTCCTGAATTCATCACATGAATGGGTCTTAACTCTATCCAATTTGCCAGTCTGTGCCTTTTAATTGGAGCATTTAACCCATTTAAATTTAGGATTAATATTGTTATGTGTGAATTTTATCCTGTCATTATGATGCTAACTTGTTATTTTGCTCATTAGTTGATGCAGATTCTTCATAGTGTTGATGGTCTTTAACTTTTGGTTTGTTTTTGCAGTGGCTGGTACCAGTTTTTCCTTTTGATATTTAGTGCTTCCTTCAGGAGCTCTTGTAAGGCAAGCCTGGTGGTGATAAAATCTCTCATCATCTGCTTGTCTGTAAAGGATTTTATTTCTACTTTGCTTATGATGCTTAGTTTGGCTGGATATGAAATTCTGGGTTGAAAATTCTTTTCTTTAAGAATGTTAAGTATTGGCTGCTACTCTCTTCTGGCTTGTAGGGTTTCTACAGAGAGATCTGCTGTTAGTCTGATGGGCTTCCCTTTGTGGGTAACCTGACCTTTCTCTTGGGCTGCTCTTAACATTTTTTCTTTCATTTCAACCTTGGTGAATCTGATGATTATGTGTCTTGGGGTTGTTCTTCTTGAGGAGTATCTTAGTGGTCTTCTCTGTATTTCCTGAATTTGAATGTTGGCCTGTCTTGCTAGGTTGGGGAAGTTCTCCTGGATAATATCTTGAAGTGTGTTTTCCAACTTGGTTCCGTTCTCCCCATCACTTTCGGGTACAGCAATCAAGTGTAGGTTTGGTCTTTTCACATAGTCCTGTATTTCTTGGAGGCTTTGTTTGTTCTCTTTCATTCTTTTTTCTCTGATCTTTTCTTCATGCTTTATTTCATTAAGTTGATCGTCAGTCTCTGATATCCTTTCTTCCAATTGATCTATTTGGCTATTGATACTTATGTATGCTTCACGAAGTTCTCCTGCTGTTTTTCAGCTCAATCAGGTCATTTATGTTCTTTAAACTGGTTATTCTAGTTAGCAATTCCTCTAACCTTTTTTTCAAAGCTGTTAGCTTCCTTGCATTGGGTTAGAACATGCTCCTGTAGCTTGGAGGAGTTTGTTATTACCCACCTTCTGAAGTCTCCTTCTGTCAATTTGTCAAACTGATTCCCCATCCACTTTTGTTCCCTTGCTGGTGAGGCGTTGTGATCCTTTGGAGGAGAAGAGGTATTCTGGTTTTTGGCATTTTCATCCTTTTTGTGCTGGTTTTTCCTCATCTTCGTGGATTTATCTACCTTTTGGTCTTTGCTGTTGGTGACCTTTGGATGGAGTTTTTGCATGATGTTGGTGTTGATGCTGTTGATTTCAGTTTATTAGTTTTTCTTCTAACAGTCAGGCCCCTCTGCTGCAGGTCTGCTGGAGTTTGCTGCGGGTCCACTCCAGACCCTGTGTCCTTGAGTATCACCAGTGGAGGCTGCAGAACAGCAAAGACTGACTAGAAAAAAATCACCGTGAGACTAGTGTTAAGCATGAGAACTAGTATTAAATGAAAGTTATAAAGAATACTGTAATGACTATATGTTTTGGCAAAGAAATATAATTCAGCTGTAAAAAACAGTGGGAAGAGCATATGCAAACAATTTTAAAAACTATTTTCTGCCATCATACTTTTGACTGTAGTGTTTGTTTTGTTGCTCAGGTATTTTCTGTGTATTGTGCAGCAGAGCAAATGAATAATTATACATTATTCTAATTTTGTTATCTCCTGTGTCCTTGAGAGCTAGGAATCTTAATGTGGAAGAAATTATATACTGTTTATATTTATATAGATGTAAGAAGGCTAAATCCGCTACTTCTGATTTTTAATTAGAAGTATCAGTATGAACTTGAGATACTTTAATGTTATTTAAAAATAGTATATACCTTATATTTGTGTGTATATATATATTTGTGCATATGTATATGTATGTTAATCTGAGAATGTTTTATGTGTATTATGGCATAAATCAAATGAATATTTATGTGATATTTTAATGCTGGCATTTCCTTGCTATGTCTATGGAAAAGTCCCAGAAATGAACAAACCTAGTTCTGTGAATGTGGTCTTGAAATGCTGTTTTCTGCCTGGGCGCAGTGGCCCATTCCTATAATCCCAGCACTTTGGGAGGCCAAGGCAGGTGGATCACATGAGGTCAGGAGTTCGAGATCAGCCTGGCCAAGATGGTGAAACCCCATCTCTATTAAAAATACAAAAATTAGTCAGGCATGGTGGTGGGCACATGTAATCCCAGCTACTCAGGAGGCTGAGGCAGGAGAATCGCTTGAACCCTGGAGGGGGAGGTTGCAGTAAGCCAAGGTTGTGCCATTGTACTCTAGCCTGGGCGACAAAAGCGAAACTGTCTCAAAAAAAAAAAAAAGTAATGCTGTTTTCTACTAAAAGAAACCAGGGCTTCTTTGAGAAATCTTTGATTCCAGGTCTTGGGCATGAAATGTATAAAATGATTCTGGAACATTTTTATACCAGATACCAAGGAGGCTATCAACGACTGCTCGGTTCATGACAAAGGAACTCAGGAACTGACTTGAATAGGCTTTGGGTGACCAGCTATTTTAGTTTTACTACTGAAAGTCCTAAAACTTGGGAAACTTCTCAGTCTCAGGCAAAGTGGTACAGTTAATCACTCTCAGAGGCTTCTGCTGGCCGAAATGGAACACTTTGAGCATCAATAAGGATAAGAGCCATGATGGGTTGGGCATCCCTTATTATGTTTAAATCCATTTCATAAAGATATCAAAAAAAAAAAAAAAAAAAACCCCAGAACACCCACCTCCCCCCCGCCCCCACCGACTAATTTTTCATTATTGGTGAATATTAGGAAATTATTCCTTCATTTTGAAAACTAATAAGGGAAAGATTAAGTATTTATTTTTAGTTTTCAGTATGAACAATACTCCTAGGTAAACAAATAGTCAATGAGGTAAAGTTTATTTTTATAGAGAAATTTCATATGCTTGTAAATAAAGACAAAATGACAGAATTGGATTATTACTATTTTGCAGTCACTTATGTTTCAGTGGATTTTGACATTGAATATCAGTGGCTGATACTCAACACAAAAAGAGAGAAAATCATACATCTCTTAAAATATACCACCCTCTAATGTTTAATCTTGCCAAAAATACTAAACTTAAATCTGATGAAGCTGCCCACATCCAACTACTAATTTACAGGTAATATAGAAGATAGAGGAACTTGTTAAACTGCATCAAGGGAATACAGTCAACAAAACCCAGTCTGTGGGAAACTTTAGGACAGATGATCCAATATATTCAACAAATTGCAATGAAAAAAAGAGAAGGTGAGGGAACAGATTAAAAACAAGAAAAATTAAACCATAGCACTTAGGTATTTGTACTTCAGTAATAAAAAAAATAAAAGTAAGGAAGTGATTAATGTAAAAGAGTAGTGGTTTCTCTTGGTTGGCATGAAGGGTAATGGCATTGGGAGGGAGTAAATGAGGGCTTCTGTGGTGGCTCACATGATCCTGTCTCCTGATCTGTGTGTTGCTTCTAAGTTCCTTTAGCTGTGTATCTCTGAGTGTGGTTTTCCATGCTTGTGTTATTTAATAGTAAAAGTCTAAAATAAAAAAACAGGGAGGGAAAGGAAATTGATTGGAGGGGAGGCAGCTATATTGGGAAATGGTGAGAACTGATGCCTTATAGATCAACTTATAATAGCTTAGACTTATTAACTAAGGATTTTATTAAATGGTATTCCCAGAAGATTCAACATAATCTGTAAGTAGAGAGCCATTAAAGTTTACTAAAAAGGGGGTTGGAGTGCTGAAAACTGTGTTTTTTTTTTTTTTTTGAGATGGAGTTTCGCTCTTGTTGCCCAGGCTGGAGTGCAATATCACAATCTCGGCTCATTGCAACCTCCGCCTCCCGGGTTCAAGCGATTCTTCTGCCTCAGCCTCCCAAGTAGTTGGGATTACAGGCATATGCCACCACACCCAGCTAATTTTGTATTTTTAGTAGAAATGGGGTTTCTCCATGTTGGTCAGGCTGGTCTCGAACTCTCGACCTAAGGTGATCCGCCCGCCTTGGCCTCCCAAAGTGATGGGATTACAGGCATGAGCCACTGCGTCTCGCCCAAAAACTGCATTTTTAAGAAGATAAATCTGGCTGGGTGGATTTCAATGAGAGACTTGAAAGCTAGCCGAGAAACCACTATGTAAAGGTAATGGTGATAAAGATGTGGATTAGGGTGATGCTTGTAGGAATAGAGGTAAAATAACAACTTTTGTTTTATGCAGTAGGATAGTTGGTAAGACTTGGTGACAGATTAAGTATGGTTGCTAAAAATAAAAACAGTAGAAATAAAGATTGCATGTTTTGAGAGCATACCCTTTGTTGGGTAGGATTAGGGAATTCTGGATGACAATCTTAGAGTAAGAGCTTAATTTCTTCTTACGATGTATTTAAAATCTCAGAGGAATGAGATTTTACGTTCCAAATTGTTTATCTAAAAATGTCAGTTCTAACAGGGAAGGTGCTGATAATGTTTCCAGTGCAAGATATCCAAGTTACTGGTGTCGAATCCGTACAGGTCTGCAGCAACCTCAATTCTTGCCTCCTCAGAAGAAAGAATTCGACTGAGGGGCATAAGGCAGAAAAAGAGACCAAGGTACATTTCAGAGCAGGAATGGAAGTTTATTTAAAAAGGCTTTAGAACAGGAAAGAAAGAAAGGAAAGTACGCTTGGAAGAGTCCCACGTGGGCACTGAGGTCAGGTGCAGTGTTTAACCTTGATCCGAGGACTTTATAGCCTGGCTCCTTTCCCAAGATTCTTCCCTTAGGGTGGGCTGCCCACATGTCCAGTGCCCTCCTTACCCTTAAGAGGTGAGCACAGGCAGTGTGTTTAGGAATTTCTATGCATGCTCACCTGAGGCTTTCTTCCTTTTTCAGGTGGAGTGCCCCCGGAAGGTCATACTCCACCATTTTGTGTCTTAAAGCACATGCCCTGGAAGTTGCTTCTCCCTGGCATTTGCATTCAATTAACACTTTAATGCACCAGGCGTGGACCATCAGGAAATGTCCTCTCCCTGGCACTGACTGCCAATTTATCAGTTTTAGAGAGGCAATGTGATAACTTCCAAATCATCAACCGACGTTCCTAGTGGGTGGGGCAATAGCCCTCTCCTGCCCCACTCTTGACTGTCTAACTACCTGCAACAATAACAGTGATTGTTTTTGTTAAATGCATACTTGGGACAGAGATACGAGGGTGACTTTTCAATGTTATTTCTTTTTATTTCTTGAATTTTGAATCATGTGCTTGTATTATCTATTCAGAAAACGGATAATATTTAATTAAAAGATAAAGATGCCCCAATTGTCAATTTCCATGGGAAAAATTCTCCTTTGGCATTCCTTTTTTTTTTTTTTTTTTTTAATTTAAGTATTTCCGATTAGTTTCTCTGAAAAGCAGTCAGGTAAACATGTTTAATACTTGATTGGCTTTGACTTACATGTGTTTGTAAATATATGTTTGTTTTATGTTTGAGTATGGTGTATGCATACATACGGTGTATTGCTTGTGAGTGCATGGGTGTGGCTGTGTGTGGCTCTGGTGTATGTATTTATTTCACCCATAAAAGAATGTTTATACCTGGAGGTTCAGGGACCCTGGCTTCTCAGAGCTTTTAATTCTTATTGCCACCATGTAGGATTTTTCTCCTTAAACAGGGGAGATGTCCTTGCTTCTCAGTTAGCCTTGGGGCCATTCAAAAATGGTTGTGATGCAGCAGTATGGAATGTCTCTCTTTCCTTTGTAATCACTACTGAGGCTGAAGATCACTACATGTTGGTTATTCAGTATGTCACCCTCTACCACACTCTCCCTCATGCAACTGCTGTGAATCCAGCTTCTGTAATAAAGTGTCCTAAAATACATGAACCTTTATTTCTTATCTCAGCCTTTTGATAGCTAAAGACCTAGTATTAGATCTGGGAAAAGGAATAGGAAGTGTGTGAAATAGTTTTGTTGTTTATGTGCTTTCTCTTTTATAATTTATTAGTGATTAAAAATCACCACGCATGGTGGCTCACACCTGTAATCCTAGCACTTTGGGAGTCTGAGGTGGGAGGTTCACCTGAGCCCAGTAGTTTGAGAGCAGCCTGGGCAACATGGCAAAACCTCATCTCCACAAAAAATACAATT
Organism: Pan paniscus; assembly: GCF_029289425.2. Classification (NCBI taxonomy): domain Eukaryota; kingdom Metazoa; phylum Chordata; class Mammalia; order Primates; family Hominidae; genus Pan; species Pan paniscus. Next base: position 144,371,315 of record NC_073255.2, on the reverse strand, counting down.
AGCCAGGCATGGTGGCACACGCCTGTAGTCCCAGCTTGTTGGGAGCCTGAGGCAGAAGGATCGCTTGAGCCCAGGAGGTAGAGGTTGCAGTGAGGTGTGATCATGCCACTGCACTCCAGTTTGGGCAACTGAGCGAGACCCTGTTCTCAAAAAAAAAAAAAAAAAAAAAAAAAAAAAAAAAAGATTAGGAAAATAATGAAATTGAGAGAAGTTTTAAGACTACTCCTGCAGGATATAGGAAAGAGAAGCTGGGACTGAAAATAACAGGAGGCAGTAGTAGGAAGCTGAGCAACCTAGCATAGTGATTGTCAATTTTGGCTGCACATTGGTACCACCTGGGAATATTAAAAACATGAAAACATAACTCATGCTTGGTTCTAACCCATAGAAATGCTGTTTTAATTGGTCAGGGCTGTGGCCTGGGCATTGGAACATTTTCAGTCTACCCACTTGAATTTGTAATCAAGACTGAGAACCACTGGCCTAGAGAAGAAAGCTGGTTTAGGACTGAAAGAATCCTTGGGTCTCACAGTGCCTCAATTCCAAGTTCTCTCCACTTGGGATGAATTGGAGTTTATTGTAAAATGTAAATATAGTACTTCCGTGTGTTCCCTAGGACATTTGATGCTTTTTAAGACTTGCGATTATTTAGGTTTGTGGTTGGTGGGAAACAAAAAAAGCATGAGTGAATCTTTAGCATCTGGAAAGAATGGGTAGATTCACATATTAAGCACAATGTGAGCCACTGTTTTTTTTTTTTTAATTTAAGTTCCGGGATATATGTGCAGGTTTGTTACATAGGTAAACATGTGCCATGGTGGTTTGCTGCACCTATCAACCCACTGTGCTTGTTATTACTATTTATTAATAGTAATAAAACTTCATGGATCAACTAACTTAACATTGTGATGTTTGCACAGGTTGCCTGTGATTTGCTTCGGAGGATTATTCGTATCTTGAATCTCAGTAAGAGACTCCAAGGACAACTGCAAGGGGGAAGTAGAGAGATAACAAAAGCTGCTCAGAGTCTCAATGAACTTGGTAAGTTTTTTTTTTTTTTTTAATAAAAAGTTAGTAGAGATTTAAATATTTTTAAGTCACTTGATTGGTTGACTTTTGTTATCACCATTAGCAAGTACTATTAAACAAATTTTTAAATAATTGGCTGTATACAATATTGTAACACTTCTCAGAATGAGTAAGTACAAGTAGTTGATTTCACTGAAATGCTATTTATTTTAATTATATAGTAAAATTGTCCTTTTTCATATACAGGTCTGTGAATTTTAATACATATACAGATTTATGTAAGCACTATTACAGTCATGATACAGAACAATTCCATCACTCCCCCAGCTTCCCTCATTATCCCTTCACGATGATGCCTACCCGCTTCTGCTAGTCCTGACAGCCACTGATCTTTTCTCCATCATTGTAGTTTTGTCTTTTTGAGAATGACACATAAATGGAATTACAAAGTAGGTGACCTTTTGAGGCTGTCTTCTTGTACTCAAAATAATACCTTTGAGATTTATTCAAGTTTTGGGGTGTACTAATAGTTTGTTACTTTGTGTTTGATTGAATACCATTGTATGAGTAGCCTGCAGTTTGTTTATTGATTCACTGATTGAAGGACATTTGTGTTGTTTCCAGTTTTTGGTGATTATGAATAGGTGTACAGGTCTTTATGTGAAGTTTTCTTTTCTCTAGGAAATATTCTAGAGAAATGCTGTTTTTAACATGACAAATCCCATGCTGATACTATGCCTAGAAGATTTTAAAAATTTATTTCTTTGTTCATTCTTTTCTCAGACATTTATTGCAGGACCTTGACAGTCAAGAGTTTAATGTTCATGGTTTTGACTATTAACCAGCTGCAAAGTCCATGATGCAGCAGTTCATAATTTTTCAGGCAAAATTTTGAATAGCTAGTGAGTGCACATAGAACTGCCCAACACTTTTAATGTGGCTTGGTGGTTTTCTTCTTTTCACTGGGTACCCACTTATTTTTCTGAAGTGGATATATGTAGTGGCATTTGTACTTTGTAGGCTCAGAAGTCTTTAATTATATCCATTTCAGATATCAAGAGTCTGCTTATTCTTGTTATTGTGCTTTGAAAGCAGTTATGCCAAAATAGTATCAGAGAAATGTACATTACATGTTCTTTCTGAATTTTCCTGTCTTTGATTTTTTGATTATATAGTCATGCTATGCTGTAATGCTTATTCCATATTTTTTGTTAATCAAGGAAATCCTTCACAAATAATGCTTCAACAGCATTGCAATTGTATACTGCTGAAATATAGGTTTTGCTTAGGAAAATCATTGGGAATATCTCTAACTTGTGATTTAGTAGGCTTGGAAAATGTCATATAAAAAGTTGAACTTTTAAGCTGGGTGTGGTGGCTGGTACCTGGAGGCCCAGTTATTTGGGAGGTGGAGGCAGGCAGAATTGCTTGAGGCCAGGAGTTTGAGACCAGCCTGGGTGAACAGAACAGATCTCCTCTTGGCTCTAAAAAGTAAAAATTGAGAAGTAAAGAAAATTAAAACAAAATAAAAGTTGAGCATCATAGCATGTGCCTGCTGTCTCAACTACTTGGGAAACTGAGATGGGAGGATCACTCGAGCCCACAAGTTAGAGGCTGCAGTGAGCTGTTATTGCACCACTGTTCTCCACCCTGGGTGACAGAGCAAGATCTTGACTCTTTAAAAAAAAAAAAAAAGTTAACTTTAAACAGTGAGTAATGCTTGTGTGTTGTTTTCACAGTATTATCTAAACATAGAAGGGTAAAAATCCAAGTATCAGCCACTGTTTTGCTCTATCACATTTAATATCTGTGCACCAACAATAGTTTGTAGGATTATGGAATCATTAAACATAGATGCATATTATTCCAAGGCTTATTATGGATGTTTGTCATCACTGACACTCCTTCAATATTAAAAAAGTGCTAAATTTTGATTGGATTATGATTATAATTTCTTCTATAGTTGACAGATTCTGTAATACAAATGGTCATGTCTTCGAAAAAAAAAAAACAAAAACAGGCACAGCCGGGCACGGTGGCTCACGCCTGTAATCCCAGCACTTTGGGAGGCTGAGGCGGGTGGATCATGAGGTCAAGAGATCGAGACCATCCTGGCCAACATGGTGAAACCCCGTCTCTACTAAAAATACAAAAATTAGCTGGGCGTGGTGGTGTGTGCCTGTAATTCCAGCTACTCAGGAGGCTGAGGTAGGAGAATCACTTGAACCCAGGAGGCGGAGGTTGCAGTGAGCCGAGATCCTGCAACTGCACTCCAGCCTGGTGACAGAGCGAGACTCTGTCAAACAAACAAACAAACAAAAAAACCCCACAAAAAAACAGGCACAAGTATTGATCATAATGTTCTGAGTTAGTATAATGCAGTGTAAAACCATTATCCTTCCAATGCGCTGTTGGCTTTACCTAAAGTTTTTATAAAGATTGTTAAAAAGTTTTTGAGAAAATATAGTTCATGGTGGAATGATCTCAAAGTGGATTGTGTTAATCTAATTTTTAAAAGCTTTGCAGATGATGTGTGACTTAATATTTGCAAAGACATCATGTCTTTTTTATTCACCACTGTAGTTCAGTCTTGACCAGTCCTGGCATTTATAATAAGGAGAAGCCAAGGAAAAATAAGTTGCTACATTTGGAATTAATATTTGAGTAAAAGTAATAATTTTGCAGTCACTATTACAGTTATACACATGTACACTAAATGACACTTCTGTGATTGGAACTTCTCTAAAATTGTCAGTGTCTTTATCAGTGTGGTTCTGTTTTTCATTAGAAAGCATTAGAAAGAATAAAATAATGAAGAGTAACAGTGTTTATACCATAGACCCTTGAAATTAACTTAAAAGCAATGTTTCAAACTTGAAAGGTTTGAGGCTTGATTTGGGACACCCAGATGAAATACATTGTTGTCTGGAAATTAAGTATATTCTATGAGACTGGGATGTGGAGTGACTACTAGTGGATACAGATTTGTTTTTAGGGTGATGAAAATGTTCTGGAATTAGATAGTCGTGACTTTTGTGCCACCTTGTCAGTGTACTAAAAACCACTGCATTGTACACTTTGAAAGGGAGAGTTTTATGTTCCGTAAATTTGAAATTCGTCAGTGTTGTGTGTATTAATACCTTTGCTTTTTTATTATGGACTAGTATTCCATTGATACATCATAGTTGGTTTATCCATTTACATGCTGATGGACAGTTGGGTTGTTCCTAATTTTTTTAATATTACAAATTAAGCTGCTATGAACATTCATGTACAAGTCTTTGTAGGAACATATCCTTTCATTTCTCTTGGATAAATACCTAGGATTGGAATGTCTAGATCATATGGTAGGTATATGTTTAGCTTTTTAAAAAATTGCCAAGATTATTTTTCAAAGTTGTTGTAATGTTTACATTCTTTTTTTTTTTTCTTTTTGAGACAAAGTTTTGCTGTTGTTGCCCAGGCTAGAGCACAATGGCGCAATCTCGGCTCACTGCAACCTCCGCCTCCCGGGTTTAAGCAATTCTCCTGCCTCAGCCTCCTGAGTAGCTGGAATTACAGGCGCCCGCCACCATGCCCGGCTAATTTTTGTATATTTAGTAGAGACGGGGTTTCACCATGTTGACCAGGCTGGTCTTGAACTTCTGACCTCAGGTGATCCACCCTTCTCGGCCTCCCAAAGTGCTGGGATTACAGGCGTGAACCACCGCGCCCAGCCAATGTTTACATTCTTACCAGTAGTATTTGAAAGTTCTACTTCCCCCTACAACCATGCCAACACATGTTACACTGTCTTAATTTTAGTCATTCTAATAGGTATGTCGTGGTATCTTGTTTTGAGTTTTCAAAAAAAGCTGTAGTTAATAAAAGAGTTGAGTAAGGTTTCAATATACTAGATAAATATACAAAAAATTAATTGTATTTCTGTATACTCCTAGCAACAAGCAATTGGAAATTGAAATTCAAAAATACCACTTATAACAGCATAAAAATATGACAGACTTAAGGATAAGTCTAACAAAAGATGTGTAAAACCTGTACACTGAAAACTACAAAATATTGTTGAGAACAAAGAAGACCTAAATCAATCAATCAGTCAATGTTGTTCATCAGTTGGAAGACTTAATATTGTTTATTAAGATGTATGTTCTTCCCAACTTTATCTATGAATTCAACAGAATTTCAGTTTAAATTCCAGGGGGGCTTTTAGAAATTGATAAGCTGATTTTAAAATTCATATAGAAATTCAGAGGATCTTGAATAGCTAGAATAACTTTTAAGAGAAAACAGAGTTGGGGGAATAACCCTACCTGATTTGAAGACTTATTACAAAGACTCCTTAAAGTAATCAAGACATAAAGATCAATGGAACAGAGATCTCAGAAATAGACCCACATATATATGAACAACTGATTTTTGACACATTTAGTAGAGAAAAAATAGTCTTTTCAACAGATGGTGCAGGAACAATTGGATCTCAATATGCAAAACAGTGAACTTGTATCCATACTTCATTTCACATAAAAATATTAACTCAGAATGAATTCGTGTCCTAAATGTAAAATCTAAAACTACAGAACTTAAAGTAGGAGACTCAGAAGATTTTTTTATTTTTATTTTTATTTTTTTCTTTTCTTCTTTTCTTAAATTTTTAATTTTACTTTAAGTTCCGGGATACATGTGCAGAAAATGCAGGTTTGTTACATAGTTATACATGCGCCATGGTGGTTTGCTGCACCTATCAACCTGTCATCTAGGTTTTGTTGTTGTTGTTGTTTTTTGAGACGGAGTTTCACTCTCGTTGCACAGGCTGGAGTGCAGTGGCGCCATCTCCGCTCACCGCAACCTCCGCCTCCTGGGTTCAAGCGACTCTCTTGCCTCAGCCTGCTGAGTAGCCGGGATTACAGGCATTCACCACCACGCCTGGCTAATTTTGTATTTTTAGTAGAGACAGGGCTTCTCCATGTTGGTCAGGCTGATCTTGAACTCCTGACTTCAGGTGATCTGCCCGCCTCGGCCTCCCAAAGTGCTGGGATTACAGGCGTGAGCCACTGCGCCTGGCCTAGGTTTTAAGCCTCACATGCATTAGTTATTTATCCTAATGCTCTCTCTCCCCTGCCCCCTGACAGTCCTTGGTGTGTGTTGTTCCCCTCCCTGTGTCCAAGTGTTCTCATTGTTCAACTCCCATTTACGAGTGAGAACGTGCAGTGTTTGGTTTTCTATTCCTATGCTAGTTTGCTGAGGATGAAGGCTTCCAGCTTCATCCATGTCCCTGCCAAGGACATGATTTCATTTTTTTTTATGGCTGCATAGTGTGTGTAGCACATTTTCTTTATCCAATCTATCGTTGATGGACATTTGCGTTGGTTTCATGTCTTTGCTATTGTAAATAGTGCTGCAGTAAACATACATGTGCATGTGTCTTTACAGTAGAATGATTTATATTCCTTTGGGTATATCCCAGTATTGGGATTGCTGGGTCAAATGGTATTTCTGGTTCTAGATACTTGAGGAATCGCCACACTTTCTTCCACAACTGTTGAACTAATTTACATTCCCACCAACAGTGTAAAAGCATTCCTATTTCTCCACAGCCTCGTCAGCATCTATTGTTTCTTGACTTTTTAGTAATTGCCATTGGCGTGAGATGGTATCTCATTATGGTTTTGATTTGCATTTCTGTAATGGTCAGTGATGTTAAGCTTTTTAAAATGTTTGTTGGCTGCATAAGTGTCGTCTTTTGAGAAGAGTCTATTCATATCCTTTGCCCACTTTGTGATTTTTTGTTTGTTTCCTTGTAAATTTGTGTAAGTTCCTTGTAGATGCTGGATATTAGACATTTGTCAGATGGGTAGATTGCAAAATCTTTCTTCCATCCTGTAGGTTGCCTGTTCGGTCTGATGATAGTTTCTTTTGCTGTGCAGAAGCTCTTTAGTTTAATTAGATACCATTTATCAATTTTTGTTTTTGTTGCATTTGCTTTTGGCGTTTTCATCATGAAATCTTTGCCCATGCCCATGCCCTGAATGGTCTTGTCTATGTTTTCATCTAGCGTTTTTATAGTTTTGGGTTTTACATTTAAGTCTTTAATCTATCTTGAGTTAATTTTTGAATAAGGTATAAGGAAGGAGTCCAGTTTCAGTTTTCTGCATACGGCTAGCCAGTTTTCCCAGCACCATTTATTAAATAGGGAATCTTTTCCCCATTGCTTGTTTTTGTCCAATTTGTTGAAGATCAGCTGGTTGTACAGCTGGTGTAGTGTTATTTCTGAGGTCTCTGTTCTGTTTCATTAGTTACATATCTCTTTTGGTACCAGGACCATGCTGTTTTGGTTACTGTAGCCTTGTAGTATAGTTTGAAGTCAGATCTCCTGATGCCTCCAGTTTTGTTCCTTTTGCTTAGGATTGTCTTGGCTATATGAGCTCTTTTTTGGTTCCATATGAAATTTAAAGTAGTTTTTTCTAACTCTGTGAAGAATGTTAATGGTAGTTTGATAGGAATAGCATTGAATCTATAAATTACTTTGGATAGTATGGCCATTTTCACAGTATTGATTCTTCCTATCCATGAGCATGGAATGTTTTCTTATTAGTTTGTGTCTTCTCTTATTGCCTTGAGCTGTAGTTTGTAGTTCTCCTTGAAGAGGTCCTTCACTTCCCTTAGTAGCTGTGTTCCTAGATATTTTATTCTCTTTGTAGCAGTTGTGAGTGGGAGTTCATTCATGATTGGGCTCTCTGCTTGTCTGTTGTTGGTGTATAGGAATGCTTGTGATTTTTGCACATTGATTTTGTATCCTGAGACTTCACTGAAGTTGCTTATCAATTTAAGGAGTTTTTGGGCTGAGACGATGGGGTTTTCTAAATATACAGTTATGTCATCTGGAAACAGACAATTTGACTTCCTCTCTTCCTATTTGAATACGCTTTATTTCCTTCTGTTGCCTGCTTGCCCTGGCCAGAACTTCCAATGCTATGTTGAATAGGAGAGGTGAGAGAGGGCATCCTTGTCTTGTGCCTGTTTTCAAAGGGAATGCTTCCAGCTTTTGCCCATTTAGTATGATATTGGCTATGGGTTTGTCATAAATAGCTCTCATTATTTTGAGATATGTTCCATCAGTACCTAGTTTATTGAGAGTTTTTAACATGAAGGTATGTTGAATTTTATCAGAGCCCTTTTCTGTGTCTGTTGAGGTAATCTTATGTTTTTTTTGTCATTGGTTCTGTTTATGTGATGGATTATGTTTATTGATTTGCATATGTTGAACCAGCCTTGCATCCTGTGGATGAAGCCGAGTTGATCATGGTGGATAAGTTTTTTACTGTGCTGCTGGATTCGGTTTGCCAGTATTTTATTGAGGATTTTCACATCGATGTTCATCAGGGATATTGGCCTGAAGTTTTCTTTTTTTGTTGTGTCTCTGCCAGGTTTTGGTTATCAGGATGATGCTGACCTCATAAAATGAGTTAGGGAGGAGTCCCTCCTTTTCAGTTGTTTGGAATAGCATCTGAAGGAGTGGTACCAGCTCCTCTTTGTACCTCTGGTAGAATTCGGCTGTGAATCCGTCTGGTCCTGGGCTTTTTTGGCTGGTAGGCTATTAATTAGTGCCTCAATTTTGGGACTTGTTATTAGTCTATTCAGAGATTTGACTTCTTCCTGGCTTAGTCTTGGGAGTGTGTATGTGTCCAAGTATTTTTCCATTTCTTCTAGATTTTCTAGTTTATTTGCGTAGAGGTTTTTATAGTATTCTCTTGGTGGTAGTTTGTATTTCTTTGGGGTCAGTGGTGTTATCCCCTTTATCATTTTTTATTGTGTCTACTTGATTCTTCTCTCTTTTCTTCTTTATTAGTCTAGCTAATGCTCTATTTTGTTAATTTTTTCAAAAAACCAGCTCCTGGATTCATTAATTTTTTGAAGGATTTTTCGTGTCTGTGTCTCCTTCAGTTCTGCTCTGATCTTAGTCATTTCTTGTCTTCTGCTAGCTTTTGGGTTTGTTTGCTTTTGCTTCTCTAGTTCTTTTAATTGTGATGTTAAGGTGTCGATTTTAGATCTTTCCCGCTTTCTCCTGTGGGCATTTAGTGCTATAAATTTCCCTCTAAACACTGCTTTAAATGTGTCCCAGAGATTCTGGTATGTTGTCTCTTTGTTCTAATTGGTTTCAAAGAACTTCTTGATTTCTTCCTTTAATTTTGTTATTTACCCAGGAGTCATTTAGGAGCGGTTGTTCAATTTCCATGTAGTTATTTGGTTTTGAGTGAGTTTCTTAATCCCGAGTTCTAATTTGATTGCATTGTGGACTGTTTGTTATGATTTCCATTCTTTTGCATTTGCTGACAAGTGTTTATTTCCAATTATGTGGTTGATTTTAGAATAACTGCCTTGTGGCACTGAGAAGAATGTATATTCTGTTGATTTAGAATGGAGAGTTCTGTAGATGTCTGTTAGGTCCACTTGATCCAGAGTGAGTTCAAGTCGTGAATATCCTCGTTAATTTTCTGTCCCGTTGATCTGTCTAATGTTGACAGTGGGGTGTTAAAGTCTCCCACTATTACTGTGTGGGAGTCTGAGTCTCTTTGTAGGTCTCTAAGAACTTGTTTTATGAATCTTGGTGCTCCTCTCTCTCTATATATATTTAGGATATATTTAGGATATATATTAGTATATATATTTAGGATAGTTAGCTTTTCTTGTTTAATTGATCCATTTACGATTATATAATGCCCTTCTTTGTCTTTTTTGATCTTTGTTGGTTTAAAGTCTCTTTTATCAGAGACTAGGATTGTAACCCCTGCTTTTTTTTGTTTCCCATTTGCTTGGTAAATTTTCATCTATCCTCTTATTTTGAGCCTATGTATATCTTTGCACGTGAGATGGGTCTCCTGAATATAGCTCATCAGTGGATCTTGACTCTTTATTCAGTTTGCCAGTCTGTACCTTTTTAATTGGGACATTTAGCCCATTTACATTTAAGGTTAAAATTGTTATGTGTGAATTTGATCCTGTCATCATGATGCTAACTTGTTATTTTGCACACTAGTTGATGCAGTTTCTTCATAGTGTCATTGGTGTTTTCATTTTGGCATGCTTTTGCAGTGGCTGGTACTGGTTTTTCCTTTCCATATTTAGTGCTTCCTTCAGTAGCTCTTGCAAAGCAGGCCTGGTGGTGATGAAATCCCTTAGCATTTGCTTGTCTAGAAAGGATTTCCTTTCTTATTTCTGCTTTGTTCATGAAGCTTAGTTTGGCTGGATATGAAATTCTGGGTTGAAAATTCTTCTCTTTTTTTTTTTTTTTTTTGAGACGGAGTCTCGCTCTGTCGCCCAGGCTGGAGTACAGTGGCGTGATCTCGGCTCACTGCAAGCTCCGCCTTCCGGGTTCACGCCATTCTCCTGCCTCAGCCTCCCGAGTAGCTGGGACTACAGGCGCCCGCTACCATGCCCGGCTAATTTTTTGTATTTTTAGTAGAGACGGGGTTTCACCGTGTTAGCCAGGATGGTCTTGATCTCCTGACCTCGTGATCCGCCCGCCTCGGCCTCCCAAAGTGCTGGGATTACAAGCGTGAGCCACCGCGCCCGGCCGAAAATTCTTCTCTTTAAGAATGCTGAGGCCAGGCGCAGTGACTCATGCCTGTAATCCCAGCACTTTGGGACGCCGAGGCGGGCAGATCTCGAGGTCAGGAGTTCGAGACCAGCCTGACCAACATAGTGAAACCCCTTCTCTACTGAAAATAGAAAAATTAGCCAGGTGTGATGGTGCACACCTGTAATCCCAGCTACTCAGGAGGCTGAGGCAGGAGAATCACTTGAACCTGGGAGGCGGAGGTTGTGGTGAGCCGAGATTGCGCCACTGCACTGCAGCCTGGGCGACAGAGTGAGACTCCATCTCAAACAACAAAAAAAAGGAATGTTGAATGTTGGCCCCCACTCTCTTCTGGCTTGTAGAGTTTCTGCTGAGAGATCCGCTGTTAGTCTGATGGGCTTCCCTTTTCTAGGTGACCTGACCTTTTTCTCTGGCTGCTCTTAACATTTTTTCCTTCAATTCAACCGTGAAGAATCTGATGATTATATGTCTTGGGGTTTATCTTCTCATGGAATATCTTAGTGGTGTTCTCTGTATTTCCTGAATTTGAATGTTGGCCTGTCTTGCTAGGCTGGGGAAGTTCTCCTGGATAATATCCTGAAGAGTCTTTTCCAACTTGATTCCATTCACCCCATCTCTTTCAGGTACTCCAATCAATCATAGGTTCTTTATTTTTACATAGTTCCATATTTCTCCGAGATTTTGTTCATTTTTTTTTCATTCTTTTTTCTCTAATCTTGTCTGTATGCCTTATTTCAGCAAGGTGATCTTCAGACTCTGCTATCCTTTCTTCCACTTGATCTATTCGGCTGTTGATACTTGTGTATGCTTCACTAAGTTTTTCAGCTGCATCAGGTCATTAATGTTCCCCTCTAAACTGGTTATTCTAGTTAGCAGCTCCTGTAACCTTTTATCAAGGTTCTTAGCTTCTTTGCATTGGGTTAGAACATGCTTCTTTAGCTCAGCAGAGTTTGTAATTACCCACCTTCTGAAGCCTACTTCTGTCAATTAGTTCATCTCATCCTCCGTCCAGTTCTGCGCCCTTGCTGGAGAGTTGTTGCGATCATTTGGAGGAGAAGAGGCATTCTGGTTATTGGAATTTTCAGCATTTTTTCACTGGTTTTTCCTCATCTTTGTGGATTTATCTACCTTTGATCTTTGAGGCTGATGACCTTTGGATGGGGTTTTTGTGTGGGGGTCTTTTTGTTGTTGTTGTTGCTTTCTGTTTGTTAGTTTTTCTTCCAACGGACCCCTCTTCTGCAGGTCTGCTGCAGTTTGCTGGGGGTCCACTGCAGACCCTGTTCACCTGGGTATCACCAGTGGAGGCTGCAGAACAGAAAAGATTGCTGCCTGCTCCTTCCTCTGGAAGCTTCGTCCCAGAGGGTCACTGGCCTGATGCCAGCTGGAGCTCTCCTGTGTGAGGTGTCTGTCAACTCCTGTTGGGAGGTCTCTCCCAGAAACATAGAAGATTTCTGTGACTTTGAATTAGACAGTGATTCTTAGATATTACCCAAAGCACAATTCACAAGAGAATAAAGTTGATAAATTAGATTTCATCAAAATTTAAGAAGCTCTTCAAATGATACTGTTACGAGAATAAAAAGACAAACTGTGGACAAGGAGAAAATATTTGCAAAGTATATTTGATAGAGGACTTGCATCCAGACATATCAAAAGACTCAAAACTTAATAGGAACTCCAACAACCCACTTAAAAAATAGGCAAAAGAGTTGAACAGACACTTCACCCAAGATGATGACAGATACGCATCTGTAAACATGCTCAACATCGTTAGGCATTAGGGAAATGAAAATGAAAAGTATACTATTATCTTATTGTCAGAGAATAAGCAGAATTATTTTAGTGCAGACATATTTATTGTACTTTTTAATGCAGGTTATTATGTAATAGTTTAAAAAATAAAACTACAAAGTGTAGATTGAATGATTAAGTTATATCACATAGATTCATGATTTTTCTTTAAGAAGAGTCTTGGGACTAGATGAAAATTTAGATAGGCATTACTACAAAGTGGTGATGTTATTTAAGCATGAGTAAGGTAAAGTACTTACTACATTCATGGCTGCCAAGAGACAGTATTTACCTGGGTAAATTTGTCATAATCCAGGATCTGTTCTCTTTCTTACTCTTTCTGGCTTAGAAACTTTATTTTGCTATACTGAGAATTGATGTAATAATTGTTTATAGATATTTTATTGCCTGACTTGTTCTAAAGAGGGCATTAATTTGACTAACAGTAAATCAAAAGATAATGAAAAAGAGACTAGCAACAAGAGTAAAAGAAGGATGATTTGTAGGGAGTTTCTTTGACAGCCCAGCTTTTACATTAAAGTCCTCAATTGAGGCAGGAAGGATTCATCATTCTCCTCTCCACCTCCCATCGATGGATACTCTGCTTTTGAGGGGAAATGGAATATGGGATTCACAGGAGGGTGAGGATGACTGTATCTCTTACACACCATAATGACAACTCATCCTTCTGAAATTTTCCCAATTCTGTATATTAATGCATTTAGTCTCTCGAATGTTAGAACGATTCTCTACTAATCCCACTTGTGAAAACAGAATTGTTAGTATATTTATGGTTCAAATGTATAGGTTACCGTGATAAACTTTGTCTCTTTTTTTAATATTCTTTGCTGAATCAATCTCTTCGTTTTATGAAGTCTGCTTATTTATCTAGCAAGATTTTTAGTTTTCATCAATAATATATCTATATCCCCCATATTGAGTCTCATGATAACATTAATTCTAGGTAGCTATTTAGTATTATCTAATCTATTTTTGACTTATCCTACAAATAGAGATTAAAGGAGGAAAAATTTTCCATAAGGTAACCAGACCATACCTTCATGAATACTCTTTAGTCTGTTTATGAAAATCATGATTTATAATTCGTTTAATTTATTTATCAAACAATTAGGTTTCAATATACATGAGCCCTGTAGCTTGTTAGAATCTCCTACAGAGTGAGTAAAATGCAGTTTCTGTGTTTGAGAAGTGTAAGATCTGTCGTTATCTATAAACTGAGCATAAAACTGATAATGACAACAACAATATATTGATGATGATGATGATAATATCCATGGGGTAAACCAGTCTCTGCCTAGTCTTCCTATTTTGGCTCATCTGCACTTTGCATGAAGTAACAATAAAAAAAACTTTGGTCATTCTTTTATCATAAAACTTGGAAAAATTCATTTACTTATTCAGCCATTGTTTATTGAATATCTACTATGTGTGCTATGTGCTATTCCAGACACTGAAAACACAAGACACTGAACAAAACAGAAACCCCCTACCCTTTGTAGAATGTATATTCCAGTGGGTCCTAAGGACACCCATCTGGTGTATCTGTAAAAATCTGATTCTAAAGCCTGAGCTGGTAAACCACCAATGCTATACTCTTTTCTTAAACTCTGTGGCAGCATTTAATTGCTTCATAAAAGGGATTTCTGCTATTGGTAGGTCTCCCAGTGTCCTTTAAAAAAAAATCACATTATTATTGTACTTTCTAAGAATACTTTATACAAAATAGATTTAAATGTATATTATAATTAAGTGAAAATGAGAAAATGACTTCTGGTTGAGCTATAACCTCATAATCCAAAATATAAAATATGTGTGTGTGTGTGTGTGTGTGTGTGTAAAATAGGCCATGTTTATATAGAAAATGTATTTTATGTTAGGATTGTGGGTTGACTGTTGTTAGTAACTTAATATTCTATTTTAAAGCTTTATTGCATTATTGAAGAATCATTTTTTAAAAGTATAATCAAGCAATTTGATATGATAGAAAATATTTCCTCTACTAATTTTAATCGCTTATGGTCTATTTTCTGAGTTTTACATTTTTATTGCCTAGCTGCAATATATTAACACCACGTGTCATGAGACAATATTCTTTTATTTTATTTTATTTTATTATTATTATACTTTAAGTTTTAGGGTACATGTGCACAATGTGCAGGTTTGTTACATATGTATACATGTGCCATGTTGGTGTGCTGCACCCATTAACTCGTCATTTAGCATTAGGTATATCTCCTAATGCTTTCCCTCCCCCCTCCCCCCACCCCACAACAGTCCCCGGAGTGTGATGTTCCCCTTCCTGTGTCCATGTGTTCTCATTGTTCAATTCCCACCTATCAGTGAGAAGATACAGTGTTTGGTTTTTTGTCCTTGCAATAGTTTGCTGAGAATGATGGTTTCCAGCTTCATCCATGTCCCTACAAAGGACATGAACTCTTCATTTTTTATGGCTGCATAGTATTCCATGGTGTATATGTGCCACATTTTCTTAATCCAGTCTATCGTTGTTGGACATTTGGGTTGGTTCCAAGTCTTTGCTATTGTGAATAGTGCCACAATAAACATACGTGTGCATGTGTCTTTACAGCAGTGTGATTTATAATCCTTTGGGTATATACCCAGTAATGGGATCGCTGGGTCAAATGGTATTTCTAGTTGTAGATCCCTGAGGAATCGCCATACTGACTTGCACAATGGTTGAACTAGTTTACAGTCCCACCAACAGTGTCAAAGTGTTGCTATTTCTCCACATCCTCTCCAGCACCTGTTGTTTCCTGACTTTTTAATGATTGCCATTCTAACTGGTGTGAGATGGTATCTCATTGTGGTTTTGATTTGCATTTCTCTGATGGCCAGTGATGATGAGCATTTTTTCATGTGTCTTTTGGCTGCATAAATGTCTTCTTTTGAGAAGTGTCTGTTCATATCCTTCGCCCACTTTTTGATGGGGTTGTTTGTTTTTTTCTTGTAAATTTGTTTGAGTTCATTGTAGATTCTGGATATTAGCCCTTTGTCAGATGAGTAGGTTACAGAAATTTTCTCCCATGTTGTAGGTTGCCTGTTCACTCTGATGGTAGTTTCTTTTGCTGTGCAGAAGCTCTTTAGTTTAATTAGATCCCATTTGTCAATTTTGTCTTTTGTTGAACATTGCTTTTGGTGTTTTAGACATGAAGTCCTTGCCCATGCCTATGTCCTGAATGGTATTGCCTAGGTTTTCTTCTAGGGTTTTTATGGTTTTAGGTCTAACATGTAAGTCTTTAATCCATCTTGAATTAATTTTTGTATAAGGTGTAAGGAAGGGATCCAGTTTCACCTTTCTACATATGGCTAGCCAGTTTTCCCAGCACCATTTATTAAATAGGGAATCCTTTCCCCATTGCTTGTTTTTGTCAGGTTTGTCAAAGATCAGATAGTTGTAGATATGTGGCATTATTTCTGAGGGCTCTGTTCTGTTCCATTGGTCTATACCTCTGTTTTGGTACCAGTACCATGCTGCTTTGGTTACTGTAGCCTTGTAGTATAGTTTGAAGTCAGGTAGCATGATGCCTCCAGCTTTGTTCTTTTGGCTTAGGATTGACTTGGCAATGTGGGCTCTTTTTTGGTTCCATATGAAGTTTAAAGTAGTTTTTTCCAATTCTGTGAAGAAAGTCATTGGTAGCTTGATGGGGATGGCATTGAATCTATAAATTACCTTGGGCAGTATGGCCATTTTCACGATATTGATTCTTCCTACCCATGAGCATGGAATGTTCTTCCATGTGTTTGTGTCCTCTTTTATTTCATTGAGCAGTGGCTTGTAGTTCTCCTTGAATAGGTCCTTCACATCCCTTGTAAGTTAGATTCCTAGGTATTTTATTCTCTTTGAAGCAATTGTGAATGGGAGTTCACTCATGATTTGGCTCTCTGTTTGTCTGTTATTGGTGTATAAGGATGCTTGTGATTTTTGTACATTGATTTTGTATCCTGAGACTTTGCTGAAGTTACTTATCAGCTTAAGGTGATTTTGGGCTGAGACAGTGGGGTTTTCTAGATATACAATCATGTCATCTGCAAACAGGGACAATTTGACTTCCTCTTTTCCTAATTGAATACCCTTTATTTCCTTCTCCTGCCTAATTGCCCTGGCCAGAACTTCCAACACTATGTTGAATAGGAGTGGTGAGAGAAGGCATCCCTGTCTTGTGCCAGTTTTCAAAGGGAATGCTTCCAGTTTTTGCCCATTCTGTATGATATTGGCTGTGGGTGTGTCATAGATAGCTCTTATTATTTTGAGATATGTCCCATCAATACCTAATTTATTGAGAGTTTTTAGCATGAAGGGTTGTTGAATTTTGTCAAAGGCCTTTTCTGCATCTATTGAGATAATTGTGTGGTTTTTGTCTTTGGTTCTGTTTATATGCCGGATTACATTTATTGATTTTCATATATTAAACCAGCCTTGCATCCCAGGGATGAAGCCCACTTGATCATGGTGGATAAGCTTTTTGATGTGCTGCTGGATTCGGTTTGCCAGTATTGTATTGAGGATTTTTGCATCAACGTTCATCAAGGATATTGGTCTAAAACTCTCTTTTTTTGTTGTGTCTCTGCCAGGCTTTGGTATCAGGATGATGCTGGCCTCATAAAATGAGTTAGGGAGGATTCCCTCTTTTTCTATTGATTGGAATAGTTTCAGAAGGAATGGTACCAGCTCCTCCTTGTACGTCTGGTAGAATTTGGCTGTGAATCCATCTGGTCCTGGACTTTTTTTTGGTTGGTAAGCTATTGATTATTGCCACAATTTCAGAGTCTGTTATTGGTCTATTCAGAGATTCAACTTCTTCCTGTTTTAGTCTTGGGATGGTCTATGTGTCGAGGAATTTATGCATTTCTTCTAGATTTTCTAGTTTATTTGCGTAGAGGTGTTTGTAGTATTCTGTGATGGTAGTTTGTATTTCTGTGGGATTGGTGGTGATATCCCCTTTATCATTTTTTATTGCATCTATTTGATTCTTCTCTCTTTTCTTCTTTATTAGTCTTGCTAGCAGTCTATCAGTTTTGTTGATCTTTTCAAAAAACCAGCTCCTGGATTCATTAATTTTTTGAACGGTATTTTGTGTCTCTATTTCCTTCTGTTCTGCTCTGATTTTAGTTATTTCTTGCCTTCTGCTAGCTTTTGAATGTGTTTGCTCTTGCTTTTCTAGTTCTTTTAATTGTGACATTAGGGTGTCAATTTTGGATCTTTCCTGCTTTCTCTTGTGGGCATTTAGTGCTATAAATTTCCCTCTACACACTGCTTTGAATGTGTGCCAGAGATACTGGCATGTTGTGTCGTTGTTTCCGTTGGTTTCAAAGAACATCTTTATTTCTGCCTTCATTTCGTTATGTACCCAGTAGTCATTCTGGAGCAGGTTGTTCAGTTTCCATGTAGTTGAGCAGTTTTGAGTGAGTTTCTTAATCCTGAGTTCTAGTTTGATTACACTGTGGTCTGAGAGACAGTTTGTTATAATTTCTGTTTACATTTGCTGAGGAGTGCTTTACTTCCAGCTATGTGGTCAATTTTGGAATAGGTGTGGTGTGGTGCTGAAAAGAATGTATATTCTGTTGATTTGGGGTGGAGAGTTCTGTAGATGTCTATTAGGTCCGCTTGGTGCAGAGCTGATTTCAATTCCTGGGTATCCTTGTTAACTTTCTGTCTCGTTGATCTGTCTAATGTTGACAGTGGGGTGTTAAAGTCTCCCATTATTATTGTGTGGGAGTCTAAGTCTCTTTGTAGGTCACTAAGGACTTGCTTTATGAATCTGGGTTGTCCTGTATTAGGTGCATATATATTTAGGATAGTTAGCTCTTCTTGTTGAATTGATCCCTTTACCATTATGTAATGGCCTTCTTTGTCTCTTTTGATCTTTGTTGGTTTAAAGTCTGTTTTATCAGAGACTAGGATTGCAACCCCTGCCTTTTTTTTGTGTTCCATTTGCTTGGTAGATCTTCCTCCATCCCTTTATTTTGAGCCTATGTGTGTCTCTGCACGTGAGATGGGTTTCCTGAATACAGCACACTGATGGGTCTTGACTCTTTATCCAATTTGCCAGTCTGTGTCTTTTAATTGGAGCATTTAGCCCATTTACATTTAAGGTTAATATTGTTATGTGTGTATTTGGTCTTGTCATTATGATGTTAGCTGGTTATTTTGCTCGTTGGTTGATGCAGTTTCTTCCTAGCCTTGATGGTCTTTACATTTTGTCATGTTTTTGCAGTAGCTGGTACCGGTTGTTCCTTTCCATGTTTAGTGCTTCTTTCAGGAGCTCTTTTAGGGAAGGCCTGGTGGTGACAAAATGTCTCAGCATTTGCTTGTCTGTAAAGGATTTTATTTCTCCTTCACTTATGAAGCTTAGTTTGGCTGGATATGAAAATTCTGAGTTGAAAATTCTTTTCTTTAAGAATGTTGAATATTGGCCCCCACTCTCTTCTGGCTTGTAGAGTTTGTGCCGAGAGTTCCGCTGTTAGTCTTATGGGCTTCCCTTTGTGGGTAACCTGACCTTTCTCTCTGGCTGCCGTTAACATTTTTTCCTTCATTTCAACTTTGGTGAATCTGACAATTATGTGTGTTGGAGTTGCTCTTCTCGAGGAGCATCTTTGTGGCATTCTCTGTATTTCCTGAATCTGAATGTTGGCCTGCCTTGCTAGATTGGGGAAGTTCTCCTGGATAATATCCTGCAGAGTGTTTTCCAACTTGGTTCCATTCTCCCCATCACTTTCAGGTACACCAATCAGACGTAGACTTGGTCTTTTCACATAGTCCCATATTTCTTGGAGGCTTTGTTCATTTCTTTTTATTCTTTTTTTCTCTAAACTTCCCTTCTCGCTTCATTTCATTCATTTCGTCTTCCATCACTGATACCCTTTCTTCCAGTTGATCGCATCGGCTCCTGAGGCTTCTGCATTCTTCACGTAGTTCTCGAGCCTTGGCTTTCAGCTACCTCGGGTCCTTTAAGGACTTCTCTGCATTGGTTATTCTAGTTATCCATTCGTCTACTTTTTTTTCAAGGTTTTTAACTTCTTTGCCATTGGTTCGAACTTTCTCCTTTAGCTCGGAGTAGTTTGATCTTCTGAAGCCTTCTTCTCTCAACACGTCAAAGTCATTCTCCTTCCAGCTTTGTTCCATTGCTGGTGAGGAGCTGCGTTCCTTTGGAGGAGGAGAGGCGCTCTGATTTTTAGGGTTTCCAGTGTTTCTGCTTTGTTTTTTTCCCATCTTTGTGGCTTTATCTACTTTTGGTCTTTGATGTTGGTGATGTACAGAAGGATTTTTGGTGTGGATGTCCTTTCTGTTTGGTAGTTTTCCTTTTAACAGACAGGACCCTCAGCTACAGGTCTGTTGGAGTTTGCTAGAGGTCCACTCCAGACCCTGTTTGCCTGGGTATCAGCAGCAGTGGCTGCAGAACAGCAGTGGCTGTAGAACAGTGGATGTTGGTGAACCGCAAATGCTGCTGCCTGATCGTTCCTCTGGAAGTTTTGTCTCAGAGGAGTACCCGGCCGTGTGAGGTGTCATTGTGCCCCTACTTGGGGGTGCCTCCCAGTTAGGCTGCTCGGGGGTCAAGGACCCACTTGAGGAGGCAGTCTGCCCATTCTCAGATCTCCAGCTGCGTAGTGGAAGAACCACTACTCTCTTCAAAGCTGTCAGACAGGGACATTTAAGTCTGCAGAGGTTACTGCTGTCTTTTTGTTTGTCTGTGCCCTGCCCCCAGAGGTGGAGCCTACAGAGGCAGGCAGGCCTCCTTGAGCTGTGGTGAGCTCCACCCAGTTGGAGCTTCAGGGCTGCTTTGTTTACCTAATCAAGCCTGGGCAATGGCAGGCGCCCCTCCCCCAGCCTCGCTGCTGCCTTGCAGTTTGATCTCAGACTGCTGTGCTAGCAATCGGTGAGACTCCGTCGGCATAGGACCCTCCGAGCCAGGTGTGGGATATAATCCCCTGGTGTGCCGTTTTTTTAAGCCCGTTGGAAAAGTGCAGTATTAGGGTGGGAGTTACCCGATTTTCCAGGTGCCTTCTGTCACCCCTTTCTTTGACTAGGAAAGGGAACTCCCTGACCCCTTGCGCTTCCCGAGTGAGGCAATGCCTCGCCGTGCTTCGGCTCGTGCACGGTGCGTTGCACCCACTGTCTTGCACCCACTGTCTGTCACTCTCTAGTGAGATGAACGCGATACCTCAGATGGAAATGCAGAAATCACCCGTCTTCTGCGTCGCTCACGCTGGGAGCTGTAGACCAGAGCTGTTCCTGTTCAGCCATCTTAGCTCCACCCACCCCATGAGAGAATATTCTTAAAACCAAATATGTCATAGAAGCATTATGATACATTTATTGTGGAAGAGAGGGGTAGTTTAAACTTGTTTCATCCACTGATGTTCTTATTGTAGCTATGATATTTCTTAATCTGATAAAACAATACTTATAGGCAAACGTTTCTCACTTATGTATAGATGAAAGTATGATTTATATAACCTTGCCATACAATAGGGACCCATTAATTACTGAAGTAATTAATGTTTTTTGAGATGTCTATAATATGTTGCAGTTGGTGAAGATTTTAGAAAGTTTTATTTCGGCCGGGTGTGGTCGTTCATGCCTGTAATCCAGCACTTCAGGAGGCTGAGGTGGGTGGATCATGAGGTCTGGAGATCAAGACCATCCTGGCTAATATGGTGAAACCCTGTGTCTACTAAAAAAAAAAAAATACAAAAAATTAGCTGGTCATGGTGGTGGGCGCCTGTAGTCCCAGCTACTCGGGAGGCTGAGGCAGGAGAATGGTGTAAACCCGGAAGGCAGAGCTTGCAGTGAGCGGAGATTGCACCACTGCACTCCAGCCTGGGCGATAGTGAGGACTCCATCTCAAAAAAAAAAAAAGAAAAAAGGAAGTTTTATTTCAAGCCTATTAAAATTGTTCATTGATAGGAAAGGTTGAAAATAAACCATGAGCTTTGAAAGAAGCTGCAGGCTACAGCCTACACTGTGAGCCAGGTGAAAAACTGTAAGTCCCCAGAGGGTGAGAGTGGAAGAGACTGCCTCCAGGATACACACCCCTACAGGGGAACCTGACAATCCAACCCACAGGGGAAGACCTTTATCCTACTCAACACTGGAACTGATTTAGGGAGTGGTGACATATATAAAAGTAGGAACGGCAGTGGGAGCAGCCTTGCGTGCTTTCCCAGTCTGCAGAGTAGACCAAGGGGAGCCATTCATTATTCTGCCTCACAGTGTATCTCATGGAAGTCCGCCAGCTAACTCAGGAAGCGTCACAGGTTGAAAGAACCTCCCAACTGAATTTCATGATAACCTCGAATGAGGAAGAATTTCCTAGGCCAGAACCAGAGGGTGAGTGGCAAGTGTCCTGTAGCCACAAGCTAGGGAGCTGGGTGCCCCAGCTGTGTGAGCCAACTGGGAGGGGCGTGACCTGAAACCTGTGGTTCCTGTTTTCCCGCAGGGAAGGCATATGGCTTGGGGCAGTTTTGAGTAGAAGGTCTAGAACTTAGCTGGATGCTGCTACTGGGAAACTGTGGGTATGAGATCTGCCTTGCCAAGTATGCGGGGAGCTGGGTGAGCTGGGTGAGCTGGGTGGGGTTTACTATCACCTGTTACTTCCCACTCCCTACATAAAATTCTCTGTGCAGCAGAGGCAGTTAATACAGCTCTCTGGAACATTACCCCAGTGCCAGAGAAACCTCCCTCAAACTCCTGCCCAGGGGCTGCTGCTTGCCCCACTTGTGGAGAGTCAGAGCAGGGACCTGCCTGACCCCAGCCCCCACCTGGCTTTACCCCTCCAGCCACCCTGGTAGTTTAACACAAAGGACAGAAACTTTCGGGAGCTTTATGGCCCTGCCCATTCCTGAGAAACCAAAGCACCGCCCCTTGGTAACATAAGACCAACACAAATACCACTGTTAACTACTGCAGCTGGTGCTCTTTTGCACACATCATTTCCTGGCTGGAGGCCAACTAACACAGTCCATTACATCATCTCCAGGTAGAATAATACTGCACCCAGGAAGGAGAAAACTTGTGCATGACCTTACCTGTCACCATTGCCTCTACTACCCTGGCCAACCAGGAGGTCCTGAGTCTCTCCACATAACCTTTTCATTACTACTACAACCATCATTTCAGAAAGCCAACACATTAAGACTGTCCATAACCAAGGAATCTCACAGTCTGTGTCACTTTCCTGCCACCCCCATCAGAGCTGGTGCTGGTACCCACTGCTGGGAGACTTGAGGACAGGCCATATCTCTGGATTCCTTGCAGGCATTCCAAGCAGCAGCCTAGAGTATGGCAGCCACACTGGGCATCTAGACCCAGAGGAACAACAGCATTCACAGTATTCTTACCCTTAGGGACACCTGTTTCTAGGGGAAGGGAGAGTGTACCACATCAAGGGACCACCCATGGCACAAAAGAACCCAGGCGGGAGGCCTTGAGTCCCAGATCTTTCCACTGGTGGGAAGTTTCTTTCAGGAGAGATACAGTTGCCGTGCTGGGCTTAGCAAGGAAAGTCTGCAGCTCTGCCCCAACAGTCAGGCAGTCCTGGTGCTTGTGAATAGCCTTGGAGAAGATGACTTCTTTTCCCCCTCATTCACCACTGCAGACACAGGTGGGGCTTTTCCCATGGGAGCTTGGCATGGGTATACCTATAGACAACCTCTCTGAAACACTTCAGGGTGACTGCATCCCCACAGGAGGAGCACTTTCCAAGTGCAGGATTGCATGAGAGGCAGAGGCACAATTCCTCTCCACTTGAAACATCAACATTCCTGCAGATGAATTTTCTGCCAGCCTGACAAGGGAGCTAAGGTGGCTCCAGTCCCTCCCTCTGGTAAGACCTCAGTGTGTTTCACTGAGAGCTTCCTCGGCCACCTCTGTCAAGGCTGGGACCTTTCCCCACCATTGGGTACTGCATTTACCCACCTGCTTTAGCCAAAGCTGGTTTTTACCTGTGGACACCTCCTGTATTGGCCTGAAGCCTAAAATATTCAATCCAGTAAATAAAATACTGGGGAAAAAATAAATATAAAAGTGCACATCACAGGGGAATGAGATTAAGCGTCAAGAGACCTCTACCATTTCAACCCTATGGGAGACAGTGAACTTGCTCACATGACCAACATATTGCTACTACAACCAGCAGCAGAGAAAGCTATCATACAAAGACTCTTAATAACCAAGGAACTCAGAGTTTCCACCCCTGAAAGCACCAAGAACTGAATTCTCTCTTTGAGAGATAAACAAAATGGATAGACCATTAGCTAGATGAACCAAGAAAAAAAAGAAGATTCAAATAAGCTCAGTTAGAAATGAAACTGGAGACATTACAACCAATGCCACAGAACGCAATAGATCATTTGAGACTACTATTAACACCCCTATGCATATCAACTAGAAAACCTCGAGGAAATGGATAAATTCCTGGAAACATACAACCCTCCTAGATTAAATCCGGAAGAAATAGAAACCCTGAGCAGACCAATAACAAGCAGCAAGATTAAATCAGTAATAAAAAAAATTGCCAACAAAGAAAAAGCCCAGGGCTAGATAGATTCACAGCTGAATTCTACCAGATATTCAAAGATGAACTGGTATCAATCTTACTGCAACTATTCCAAAAGATTGAGAAAGAGGGAATTCTCTCTGAATCATTCTGTGAAGCCGGTATTACCCTGATACCAAAACTCAGAGAGGACATAACAAAAAAAGAAAACTACAGAGCAATATCCCTGATGAACATTGATGCAAAAATTTTCAACAAAATACTAACTAACCAAATCCAACATCACATCAAAAAGATAATGCATGGTGATCGAGGGGTTTTATTCCAGGGATGCAGGGATGATTTAACATGTGCAAATCAATAAATGTGATATATCACATAAACAGAATTATAAATAAAAACTATATGATCATCTCAATAGATGCAGAAAAAGCATCCGGTAAAATCCAGCATCCTTTTATGATAAAAAACCCTCAACAAACTAGGCATAGAAGGGATTTCCTTCAAATTAATAAAAGCCATATATGACAAACCCACAGCCGACATCATACTGAATGGGGAAAAGTTGAAAGCCTTCCCCCTGAGAACTGGAACAAGACAAGGATGCCCACTTTGATCACTTCTATTCAACATAGTACTGGAAGTCCTAGTCCTAGTCAGAGCAATCAGGGAAGAGAAGGAAGTAAAGGGCGTCCAAATTGGAAAAGAAAGTCAAACTATCACTGTTCACTGATGATGTGATTGTATACATAAAAAACCCTAAATAAAGACTGCTCCAGAAGACTCCTAGATTTGATAAACAAGTAAAGTCTCAGGTTACAAAGTCAATGTACACAAATCAGTAGCACCGCTACACACCAACAACCACCAAGCTGAGAATCAAATCAAGAACTTAGCCCCTTTTGCATCTGCAAAAAAGATAAAATACTAGGATATACTTAACCAAGGAGGTGAAAGATCTCTACAAGGTGAACTACAAAACTGCTGAAAGAAAACATGGATGACACAAACAAATGGAAACACATCTTGTGTTCATAGATTGGAAGAATCAATATTGTGAAAATAACCATACTGCCCAAAGCAGTCTACATATTCAGTGCAATTCCCCATCAAAATACCAACATTATTTTTCACCGAATGGGAAAAAAAATCCTAAAATTCATATGGAACCAAAAAGAGCCCAAATAACCAAAGCAATCCTAAGCAAAAAGAATACATCTGGAGGTATCATATTACTGGACTCTTAGTTATACTACAAGGCTGTATACAGTTACCAGAACAGCATGGTTCTGGTATAAAAGTAGGCACATAGACCCAATGAAACAGAATAGAGAACTCAGAAATAAAGCCAAATACTTAGAACCAAGTGATCTTCAACAAAGCATACAAAAACATAAATTGGGGAAAGAACACCCTATTAAATAAATGCTGCTGAGAAAACTGGCTAGCCACATGTAGAAGAATGAAACTGTATCCCTCTCACTTTATATAAAAATCAACCCAAGATGGATCAAAGACTTCAATCTAAGACCCAAAGCCATACAAACCGTAGGAGAAAACCTAGGAAAAACTCTTCTAGACATTGGCCTAGACAAAGTATTCATGACTGAAATCCCAAAATCAAATGCAACAAAAATAAATAAATGGGACCTGGTTAAATAGCGTCTCTACAGCAAAAGAAATAATTGTCAAAATAAACAGACAACCCACAGAATGGGAGAAAATAGTTGTAAACTGTGCATGTGACAAAGAACTAGTATTCAGAAGCTACAAGGAACTCAAATCAGCAAGAAAAATAAATAATCCCACCAAAAAGTGGGCAAATGACATGAATAGACATTTCTCAAAAGAAGATATGCAAATGGCCGAGAAACATATGAAAAAATGTTCAACATCCCTAATCATTAGAGAAATGCAAATTAAAACCACAGTGAGATTATCAGCTTATTCCGTCTAGAATGGCCATTATTAGAAAGTCAGAATACAATAGATGTTGGTGTGGATGTGGTAATGCTTATACACTACTGGTGGGAATGTAAATTAATACAACCTCTATGGAAAACAGTATGGAGATTCCTTAAAGAACTAAAAGTAGATCTACCATTCAATCCAGCAATCCCACTGCTGGGTATCTATCCAAAGGAAAAGAAGTCATTATATGAAAAAGACACATGCACACATATCTTTATTGCAGACCAATTCACAATTTCAAAGATATGGAACCCACCTAAATGCCCATTGACCAATGAGTGAATAAAGACAACGTGATGTATATGTATATACACACCATGTAATACTACTCAGCCATAAAAAGGAATAAAGTAATGTGTTTTGCAGCAACACGGATTAAGCTGGAGGCCATTATTCTAAGTGAGATAACTCAGGAATGGAGAACTAAACATCAAATGTTCTCATTATAAGTGGGAGCTAATCTAAGAATACGCAAAGACTTACAGAGTGATAAAATGGACTTTGGAGATTCAGAAGAGGAAGGGTATTGAGAGTGTGGGATAAAAAACTGCATATTAGGTACAAAGTACACTACTTGCGTGATAGGTGTACTAAAATCTCAGAATTCATCACTAAATAATTTATTTATGTAATCACAACCACTTGTACTCCAAAAGCTATTGAAATAAAAATCAAAAGAAAAAAATACCATGAAACTGTTTCTAGTTTTCCCTTTATTGTGAGTCTGAAGTGACTTGTTTCTTAAATGCATTGAAATTTTTTGTGTGTGACAACTTCTTCATAGTTAATGTAATGTATATGTGTATATCTACAGTGTAATGACAGATTATAAAGATTTTCTGTTTGTACATTTGATTTAAATGGTCTCTAAATTGCTTACATATGTGACTGGGTTCAGCCACCACCAGATGGGGGTGATGTTGTGCTCAAATCCAAATGGCCAGAAAGGCTTATGCTTAGATATGTGTTTGTATGTGGTAGAGATAAGCATATAGAAATTATACACACAAGCACACAAACCTTTTTTAAAACTAATTGAAGTTAATGTTGCTAAAATTTATATTTAACAGGTAATACTCATAACTCATTTATGATTCTATTTGTTCTTTTATCATATAGTGTAAAAAATTCAGGGTAACATCTAGACAAAAACAAGGAGCTCTTTTACTGTAAACATTAGTATGTTGTTTTTCATACATTTTAAAGTTGCAAGCATTTCTAGATATGTGTTCTGTTTCATATGGTTGTTTAATAATGTTCATGGAAGCTCTGTATTTTACCTTACTATCACCCCTTGCTGGAAGACTTATAAAGTTTGAGAACAATTTATTTAGCTTAAGGTACTTCCAACTAGTAATGTATCAAAGTTTTTTATTTCTTGGTTCTAAGGGATTTTCTTTTTCATTTGGGTGCTTATGCCAATAGTTCTCAAGTTCTTTTCCCTTCTAGTATATATTACTAATAATATTAATTTGAAAAAAATGTGTCTTAATCTAAACAAAGTGCCTCAGAACTACAGGCTTAGTCTATTGTTGACTGTTCCTTTAAAATTATGCTAGCTTTCTTCTTGATGAATTACAGCTTTGGGTCTCTAAGTATAATATTGTACAGGAAAGTTAGGTGGGTTGTTCTACTTTTCATTGCCAAGATAATTTATTCCTTTATATATAGAAAAGCCAATAACAATATGAAACAGTTTTTATCAGTCTTTGTTTTGGTAAATACGGCAAATTAAGATTGCTAAAGGCTGTTAGAATGGTTGAATGTAAATTTATGATTATAGGTGTACCTGTAGAATTTTACACTTTCATATTGTATAAACAACAGGGCAGGGAGGCATGATCTTCTCAGAAACATATTCAGTAAAATAGCTTGCAGTTTTATTCATTTGTTTTTAACTTCTATGTTAGAGATTTGAAATCTCTTTTGATGAATCAGAAATGTGATTTGATGAATCTTTTAATATCATATCCCAAAGGAAGATACATGCTGATGACATGGTTTTATTATTACAACTAGGAATATATCCTGTTGCCAGTGGTGATAATCTATATTATTTCCTTATTAATTATATTAAAACTAAAGTTATTTCACTGTTGGAAAAAACCCTGAAATTATTATATCTGGTAAACCATTCTCTAAAACCCAATCAGTTTATATTATGTAACTAAAAAGTGCCTAATATATCTTATGGTGAATTTATTTTCGTGGGCACATCAAGAAGGCATGATCCTCAGAATGAGGTAGTACACAGAGATTTATGAAGTTGTTTCTGTAGCAATTACAGAGATTAGTAACATCTGCTTTGAAAAAAAAATCCGTATCTAAATTGCATGGTCTAGGTCTCTGGAAGTTCAGTTGTTCACTTCTCAAGTTTATCCAGAGTCGCTTCTTGAGGAGAATGCAGAATTTGTCAGCAAAAGTTCCTGAAAACCCCCTTCATATGTTCCAGGAAAGAACAATTGGATAGAATCTTATTTTTCAAGACAGGATGCCAACTCTTACATCTTAAATTGGTTTCCATGGCACGTGGATCTATATTCAGTGTAGCATACATTACTGATTGACTTCCCACTTCCTTTGTTTCCATTCTTTCTTTTTTACAGGGTCTCAGTTTGGTTGAGTGCTCTTCTTCCTAATAATACCTTTGGGCTCAAGGAAGGGACTACTTAATTGCACCAGTGCTTAAATCATGATAGATCATGATAGTTTCATTCCTTTACGTAATGGTTTAAACGTGGACATGCGACTCATCTGGGCTCAGGAGACTTGAGGAGAAGTGAGCTGGGGGATGTTTTAGAAAGGTTTTCTTTGCAAAAAAAAAAATGTAGATGCAAAGGAGGAATTAGAGCTGGAGGTTAGATACTATCCCTACTTCTAAACTTTGAAATTGAGATACACTATTCGCCTATTTGCACTGAATTAACAGACTCCAGTTCCGTCTTTAACATTCCATTCTGTCATCTCATTTTAAAAATTTCAGGCTAGGCATGGTGGCTGACACCTCCTAGCACTTAGGGAGGTCTGAGGCAGCCTCATCTCTTGAGGTCAGGAGTTTGAGACCAGTTGGGCCAACATGGTGAAACCCCACCTCTACTGAAAATACAAAAAATTAGCTGGGCATGGTGACGCGCTCCTTTAATCCTAGCTTCTCAGGAGGCTGAAGCAGGAGAATGGCTTGAACCTGGGAGGCAGAGGTTGTAGTGAGCCAAGATTGTGCCACTGCACTCCAGCCTGGACAACAGAGCGAGACTCCATCTCAAAAAAAAAAAAAAATTTATTCCTCTTCCCTTTGTTTTTTAAACTTTTCTGGATAGGTTAATAGGAATACCTTACGTTAGTGTGGTGTTTTTCTTTTTTAAATTTTAGAATGGTAAGTATGCTTAATATGAGATCTACCCTCTTAACAGATTTTTAAATGTATAATATGGTATTGTTATCTATAGGCATGGTATTGAACAGCAGATCTCTAGAACTTACTTATCTTGCTTTACTAAAATTTTATGCCCATTGATTAACAACTCCTCATTTCTTCCTCTCCCCCAGCCCCTGGCAGCCACAATTCCATTATTCGCTTCCATGCATTTGTCTATTTTAGATACCTTATGTCAATGGAATCATGCAGTATTTGTCTTTCTGTGACTGGCTTATTTTACTAAGCATAATATCCATAAGATTCATCCACATTGTTGCATATTTCAGGATTTCTTTCTTGTTTAAGTCGGAATAATATTCTGTTCTATGTATATATATCACATTTAAAAAATTCAGTCATCAGCTGGTGGACATTTAGGTTATTTCTGTATTTTGGCTGTTGTAAATAGTGCTGCTGTGAACATGAGAGTGCAGATACCTCCTCAAGATCCTATTTCAGTTATTTTGGATAAAAACCCAGAAGTGGGACTGCTGGATCGTATAGTAATTCTATTTTTAATTTCTTTGAGGAATCACCATACTATTTTCTATAGGGGTTGTACAATTTTGCATGCCCACTAACAGTGTAAAACGATTCCAATTTCTCCGCAACCTCACCAGCACGTGTCTGTTTTTTGTTGTTTTTGTTTGTTTGTTTGTTTTTATAATAACCATTCTAACGGATGTGAGGTGGTATCTCACTGTGGTTTGGATTTGCATTACTCTGATGACTGGTGATATTAATGATCTTTTTATATACTTGTTGGCTGTTTGTATGTGTTCCTTGGAGAAATGTCTATTCAAGTCCTTAGCTCATTTTTAATTGGGTTTTTATTTTTGCTATCGAGTTGTAAAGTCCCTTATACGTTTTGGAAATTAACCCTTTATCAGATACATGGTTTGTGAATATTTTCTCGCATTTCATAGGTTGCATTTTCACTGTCTTGTTTCCTTTGCTGTGCAGAACCTCTTTAGTTTCATGTAGTCGCACTTGTCTGTTTTTGCATTTGTTGTCTGTGTTTTTGGTCACATCTGTGAAATCATTGCCAAGACCAATGGTACAGAGTGTTTCCTCACGTGTCGTTCTAGGAGTTTTACAGTTTCAGGTCTAACGGCTAAATCGTTAAGCCATTCTGAGTTGATTTTTGTGTATGGTGTAAGACTAAGGGTCCAATTTCATTCCCTTGCATTTGTATATCTGGTTTTCCTTGTATTTGTTGAAGAGACTGTCATTACCTCCTTGTGTATTCATGGCAACCTTGTTACACATTGGTTTATCATATATGCATGAATTTATTTCTGGGCTCTCTACTCTATTGCATCAGTTTGTCTTTCTTTTTGCCAGTACCATACTATTTAATTATTATAGCTTTGTGTATGTATATATAAAGAAGTATGATGATACCAGCTATGTTATTTGTTTCTCAGAGTTCTTTTGACTATTCAGGGTCTTCTGTGGTTCCATATGAATTTTAGATTTTTTTTTCTATTTCTCTAAAAAATGACATTGGAATTTAGATAGGGATTGCATTGAATCTGTAGACCACTTTGAATAGTAGGGAAATTTTAACAGTATTCAGTTGTCTAATCTATGAACATTAGAAGTATTTCCATTTGTTTGTCTTCTTTAGTTCTTTAGTTTCTTTTATTTGTAGTTTTGAATATACAGGTCTTTCACTTTCTTACTTAAGTCTGTTCCTAGTATTTTATTATTTGGATGCAATTGTAAATGAGATTGTTTTCTTAATATCTTTTTCATATAGATTGTTGTTGGTACATAGGAATGACACTGATTTTTGTGTGTTGATTTTGTATTCTGCAACTTTACTGAATTTTTTATGTTAATAGTTTTTTGGTGGGGTCTTTATGCATTTCTGTAAATATTAGATCATGTTATCTGCAAACAAGGACAGTTTTACTACTTTCCTTTTGATTTGAATGCCTTTTATTTCTTTTTCTTACTTAATTGCTCTGGCTAGGATTTCCAACACTATAGAAGTTTTGGTGGAGCAGGTGCAGGCTAATACTTGTTTGTTCGTTTGTTTTGTAGAGACAGGGCCTTGCTTTGCCATTCAAGCTGGAGTGCAGTGGCAGTGGCGCAGACATATCTCATTGTAACCTCAAACTCCTGGGCTCAAGTGAGTCTCTTGCCTCAGCCACTTGAGTGGCTGGGACACAGGCATGCCACCATGCCTGGCTAATTTTTAATTTTTATTTGGTAGAGATGGAGTCTCGCTATGTTGTCCAGGCTGGTCTCGAACTCCTGGGCTCAAGTGATTCTCCTATGTTTGCTTCCAGAAGTGCTGGGATTATAAGTGTGAGCCACTGTGTCTGGCCTTGTTTTGTTTTTGATCTTAGGGAAAAAGCTTTCAGTCTTTCACAACTGAGTATTTTGTTAGCTGTGTGTTCTTCATATATGACCTTTATTGTGTTAAGGAAGTTTTTCTTTTATTTCTGTTTATTAAATGTTTTTATCATGAAATGGTGTTGAGTTGGGGTGCTCTTTCTGCATCAATTGAAATGGTCATGTGTTTTTTTCCCTTCATCCTATTAATGTGGTATATTATATTGATTGTTTTTTTTTTTGTTTTTTGTTTTTTGTTTTTTTTTTTCGAGACAGAGTCTCACCGTCGCCCAGGCTGGAATTCAGTTACACGATCTCGGTTCACTGTAACCTCCGCCTTCTGGGTTCAAGCGGTTCTCATGCCTCAGCCTCCCAAGTAGCTGGGATTATAGGCGCATGCCATCACACCCAGCTAATTTTTGTGTTTTTAGTAGAGATGGGGGTTTCTCCATGTTGGCTGGGCTGGTCTCCAACTGCTGACCTCAAGTGATCTACCTGCCTTAGCCTCCCAAAGTGCTGGGATTACAGGCATGAACCACTGTGCCCAGTCAGTTGACTGATTTTTGTATGTTGAACTACTCTTGTATTCCAGAGATAGATCCTAGTTGTTCATGATGTATGATCCTTTTAATACACAGCTGAATTTGGTTTGCTAGTATATTGTTGAGGATTTTTTTCATCTGTATTTATACAGGATATTGGGCTGTTGTTTTCTTGTAGTGTCTTTGACTTTGGTGTCAGGCAAATGCTGGCCCTCATAGACTGAGTTAGGAAGCATTCCGTTCTCTTTAATTTTTGGGAAGAGTTGTAGAAGTATTGATATTTACTCTTTAAATGTTCGGTCCAACTGGGTATGGTGGCATGTGACTGTAATCTCAGGTACTCAGGAGACTAAGGTGGGAGGATCATTTGAGCTCAGGAGTTCAAGACCAGCCTGAGCAAAATAGCGAGAGCTTGTCTCTTAAAAAAAAAAATAAATAAATGAATTAAAAAATGAATAAAAATAAATAAAAAATAAATGAAATAAAGTATTTGGCCAAACTCACCTGTGAAGTCATCTAGTCTGAGATTTCCTTTCTTGGAATTTTCTGCTTTCTTTTATGTTAATCAAATACTTTTGTGTCTTCTATTTTATTTTGTTTGTGCACTTTTTAGCTATGTGCTTGTACTATTTTTCTAAGAATTACACTGTAATTCTTAGAAATTCACTGGAGATTGCAACATGCATCTTTAATTACCACAGTCTACTTAGTGTTGAATTACTTCAGGTGAAATAGTAGCTGCTTTGAAGTCTTTGCTAAGTCTCACATATTAGCCCTCTCTGAATCAATTTCTATTGACTTTTTTTTTCCTTTTCATGCATATGGATCATGTTATCTCATTTATTTGCATGTGAAATAAATTTTGGTTGAAAACTAGACATTGTGGATAGTACATTTTATTGATTGTAGATTCTGTTATGTTCTCTGAGGATTGCTCATGTTATTTTTGTTCTAGCCTGTAGAACAAATTTAACTTGTCTGGTCTTAAACTGTACATTATTTTCCCTGCATTGTGTAGTTGCTGGTTTTGCTCAGTTCTTTAATCTTACAGCTGCCACTTTGGGAGTGTAGTACCTTATGGTTTTCCCTGTGCCTGTGTAGTTAGCTGTCGCCAAGGATTCTGGCAAAGTTGGTACTAAAATTATGGCCCTTACCTCTTTTTCCTTTGTGTGTTTCTTCCCTATCCTTTCAGTTGCCGTGCCAGCCATGAGCTCAGTCCTCTGACACCGCAAGTTAGTAAGGCCCCAGCTTTCTGCCATTATAGCTGTGCACTGTTTAGGGAATGCTATCAGTCTGAAAAAGCAGCAGACTCACTCATTTTACAGATCTTGTAAGGGTAGATTCCTCTCTGACTTTCGATTGCTTTTTTCTCCAAATCCCCATTGGATCTCTGCCACGCATATGTATGTTAATGATAAGGCGGGGATTTGGTCTTGCTCCTGTGGCTCTCAGGATTCCACCCACTGACCCCTCGTCCCCAGCTTTATGTGAAATAACTACTCTGCCTGCCCTGATTCCTGTTCTCAGCCATCTACAGAATGTAAGTCTGTATCTATGGGACTTGGAATGGGAGTTGTGGTAGTGAGTGCCATTAGACAAAAATGACCAGACTTGCAATTCTTACTCATTGCAATTTCTATAATTAAAAGTAAATCTTTCTTTGGTTATTTCTGTCCCCTTCAAATGCAGTTATTCATCGTTTAATGATGGGGATATGTTCTGAGAAATGTGTCTTTAGGTGATTCATCTTTGTGTAAACATCATAGAGTGTATTTACACAAACCTAGATGATGTAGCCTACTACACACCTAGGCTATATGGTATATCCTATTGATGTTGCTGTATTGAATATTGTAGGCAGTTGTAACACAGTGGTACTTGTCTACTTAAATATATCTAAACATAGAGAAGGCGACATATTATGCTAAGGTCACTGTGGCTGTGACATCGTAGGCAATAGGAAATTCTCAGCTCCATTATAATCTTATGGGACCACTGTTACTAATTAAAGCATCATTATGTGGCACATGACTATGGTGTGTTTTTAGAAATGCTTTATATAGGTTTAGAGCTTATCTGCTGGAAACTATGCCTGACCAGTTCACTCTGCCATTAGTGGAAGCTAGATGAAACTAATTTGTATTTGCCTGTTTCTCATAGGCACTCAAAGACTGTAAAATTGGATATGCATTGTAAATTTAAATCACTTTGATAACAATCTATGTAGGTTGAGAGCTTATGCATTATTTTTAGTTTGAAATTGGAGGTAATATTAAATATAAACTTAAATTTTATGTATATAAAATTTCTGTACTCCCAAAGAACAAACGGATATAAGAATGTTGTCAAGTATCTTTACTTTGGTTTTTGGGGTCTATTGCTATTAAATTACTTTGTTTTGAAAAGATGACATGTCTTGTGGAAATTTTTAATACTCAAATTAGTTTCATGTTATTATTTTTCTAGCTATTTAACAATTTATTTTCTAAGGCACATCTTTCCCTTATTTTAGAAGAACAGCAGAAGATCTGTGCCAATAGAAGTTGTTCTTTCTTTTTGCCAAAACTAATTCGAAGTAGCAACACCTTTTTCATAGTCTTTGAATATATTTAATATGGGGATTCTAAGAGATTCTAGATGTTGCATGTGTTGAACTCATGGGTCTTGTCACTGGTTTAAGTTCGGTCTTGTTTCTATGACAAGAACAGTGTTGTGCTTTCTAGAAGATATCATCTAAGCCTGTGTCTTCCAATGTGACTTTAGCCTTGTGGTAACATTATTTAGGGATTCAGATTTGTGGGACACAGGCAGTTAAGCAAAGAGAGAGGAGTCTAAAATTATAAATAAATTCTGTTTTACAATGAGAAATTTAATTTATTCAGCCTTAAGTTATGTTCACATATTTAGATATTCTTTGATTTCAAGAGAAGTAAGGGCTTAGTGATAATAGCTATTCTAATTGATGGATTTACTCATAGTGGTAATATTTAATGATACAATTGCTCAGTATTTTGAACTCTAATGCTTTTGATCCTAACAACTTTTGAGGCTAAAGGATAGTATCTTACTCTGTTTTGTACTGCTGTAAAGAATACTACAGATTATATAGTTTATAAAGAACAGAAATGTAGTATCTCACAGTTCTGGAGGCAGGAAAGTCCAAGAACAAGTTGTTGCCATTCAATGTGGGCCTTCGTGCTGCATCCTTACGTGGTGGAAGGTAGAAGGGTAAGAGAGATGAACTCTGTGTTCCTTTGTGGGATAAGAGCAGAAGTGAGAGAACCCACTCCTGCAAACCCTTTTTATAGCAGCATTGCTGTATGTGTACATAAGGTGGAGCCTATATGAGCTAAACATCTCCCAAAAGGCCCCACCTCCCAACACTATTACATTGGGGATTAAACTTCCAGCATATGAATTTTGGGGGACACATGCAGACCACAGCAGATCATGACATGTTCTGTGGTGTTTTTTCTGACTTCACATCAGTGCAGCTCAACAAGTATGGCACAATAGGCAGAATAATGGTCCCCCAGAGAGTCCTGGTTTAATCCTTGGAACCTATGAATATGTTACCTTACATTGCAAAAGGGTCTTGGCAGGTACGTTTAAATTATAGGCTTTGAGATGGGGAGATTATTCTGGATTGGAAGATGAAGGCAGAAGAGTGGGTAGGTGATGGATGAAGAGACAGGAAAGATTTGAAGCATGAGAAGTACTTGATTTGCCATTGTTGGCTTTGAAGATGAAAGAAGTAGATCATAAGCCAAGGTATGTAGATGTCTTCTAGAAGCTGGGAACTGTCCTCAGCTGATAGCCTGCAAGGAAGTGAGGTCCTCAGTTCCACAACCATAAGGACTTCCATTCTGCCAGCAACCTAAATGACCAGGGAAACAGATTCTCCCCTAAGGGCCTCCAGAAGGGAATACAGCCATGGAAACATCTTGGTTTTAGCCTATTGTGACCTGTTTTGGACTTTACCTTCAGAGCTATAAGGTAACAAATTTGTGCTTTTTAAGCCTCTAGGTTTGTGGTAATTTGTTACGGTAGCAATAAGAAACTAATACATGCAGCATTTGTACCATGTCAGTTACATGGAAAGAGTACTGTTTGTTTTGGAGGAAAAAGAATGATTTTTGAAGCTCTTCTCTAGAAAGACATTAGAGTTAAAACAAAGCAAAATAAACTACACACGCACACACACACACACACACACACACACACACACACACTACCCATTGTTGTTTTTGGTTTTTTGTTTACTATGTTTTGGCTCTTCTGACAGAAAAGTGCCAGAATTGTAAGACCTTTTATTGCCAGAAACTAGATATTTTTTTATACACAGATACAAAATATTAACTGATGATTTAAAAATAAACAGCTGTAATGGGATATTGCTTATAAAATATCTTTTATATGTGTCCATCTGTTTATGTGTCTGTTTTGGAATTATGCAGATTAATGAAGTTCATTCTTAGTCTTTGGGATACTTACGGGATATTATCACAGATCTGGCTACAGGTGCAGGGTGAGTCTATTTCTTAGTCATAGTTATTTAATTTCTCACGGAAGAATATATTTATTCAAGATTTTAGTACAGTGAGCAGGAAATTTCTCATGGAATTTTCTATTGAGGCTGCTTCTTCAAAATCATGTTTGTTTCACATTGTGTTGTGAAGAATCCTTGTGATTTGGATGAAAGGAATGTTGAGCTGTTTTACTCTGGTCCCCAAATTTTGCTTTGTTGAGGGTAGTTTGCTTTTATCTTGTTTATAAATTTGAGTTTTGTAAACTATTTTATTTGGAAAAGAAAAAGTTCCTTTGCTAAAAGGGCTTTGAAAATGAAAGCCATATTTTTTCCTGGGAGAAGTAATAGAACATTCATTGGCAGCTGTAGGGTACGAGCCTTCACCTGGGAAAAGACTTGAGGAAGAATTGCATCTTGGGACAAAGTGGAGAGCATGAATGGTTAACATATGTATCAGCAGTCTATGTGGAGTAAGAGAGTGAGTAGGATAAAATGGTGTTTTATTGGGATGTGCTGTATGATAACCCACATCCTCCAGCTTGATCTAGTTACTCTTCAGGGATGGAAGAGTACCCAGGATATTGATCTCTTCTTTGGAAGATAAAGAAGCAAAGTAATCTCTGCTTGGTCTTTTCCATTAATGCCAAGTTGTGATAATTGCAGGACAGAAGGTAGAGGATAGAGAGAAGGTATTTTGTTTGTATGCTGTTGTTTTTGATGAAGTTTGAAGATACTGAAGAATAGCCACCTAATCGATTGATTTAGAGACTTTCTACCTAAAACTAAGTATGAAATTGATATTTTAAAGTGAGTTAAATGGTAGCAACAACAATAAAAACTGCAAGGATTAGTTAGGAAGACTTCTACTGAGGGTAAATGACTTTGAATAAATCTTGTTGAATGGACACATGGAGGCTAGGTATTTTAAGATAATAATGAGAACAACACCGTATTCATAAACTTTTTTCCATCAAAGTAATACTTTACTAATACTTTAGAGGCTTCATAATATCATAAAGTGATGCCATAAACTATTGTAATCATTTCTGCTGTGTAATTTGTGATTGAGAGACAAGAAAGAATAGGCTTTGAAACCATTTAGATCTTGGTTTAAATCCCATTTCCATCCCTGTTTCTAACTGTGAATTACCAGAAGTTAACTTCTCACTCAGGTTTCAGAGGACTGTTAGGAAGATATAACAAGCCAGAGTAGATTTCCTTTGACCCTGCCCAGTATATAGTAGGTCCTCAAAATATTGCTTTCCTCCTGTTTTCTTTCTTTAGAAATATAACTAAACAACAAATTTGTGTGATATTTTGATGTCACACACTTGGATCACTTGGAGCATACATCATAATCTGTGATCATGTGTTCTACTTCTGTGTGCTCAAAAATACTATTCCCCATCCCCCATTACATCATGTAATGCTTTTCTTGGAAAAAAAAAGATGGTATTTTTGTACACACATTTCTCATGCATATTTTTCTGGGAACAAGATATTGAAGTATTACTGTAAAGATTTCTGCATTAAAGATCGACACTGGCAAGACACCGTGGCATGTGCCTGTAATCCTAGCTACTTGGGAGGCTAAGGTGGGAGGATCTCTTGAGCTCAAGGGTTTGAGGTTATCCTGGGCAATATAACAAGACCCTATCTTGGAGGAGGAGCGGGATGGGGGACGATACTGGAAGAGAGTAGAAACATTTAAGAAAAGTGAAAATCAAGTCTCTGAAATTTCTGTTGAGGTAAGAAATCATAATCATTCCTTTTAAAAATAATTTATTCCTTTAAAAAATAACTACATCATATAATTGAATTGAAAATGCATTTGTTAGTTGTTTTTTAAATAAAATTTCAGAATAATATAAAAGTTTCCATTGATTGCTGTATGGCAGGTATTATGCTGAACGTTGTTTGTGCTTATCTCATTGAAGCTTCCCAACTCTGTGAGGTAGATGCTGTCATTTTGCAGATGGGCAAAGAGAATCAGAATAAGATTAAGTAGTGTTCCCGGATCACACAGCTAGTAGGAAGAAGTCTTGGATTTCTTTTTCTTTTTTAAAAAAAAATCTCTTGGGCAATTATTTGCTGTGTTGCAAGTTAGTTGTTGAATACATATGCCCTTAAAGTTTTTGATATGACTGAGAGGCTTTCTTTGAGGGTCATTCCTTTATAAGTAGTTATTATGTTACATACTTAACGTGCATTCTGAAGTAAGTATTTGAGGTTACAATGTGAGTTTTCTTCCTCACTAAACATAGATTTTTTTCTTTTTTAACAATGGGTGAACTTGTTTTCTTGGACTTTCACTTTTATTTTTTCAACTTGTACTCTGGTAGAGGTGGTAATGGGGATCAGACTTCTGTAAGACAAAAGTATATGTGAACTTAGAACTTTAGTAAAATTTGGGTAGGGTTATAACAATATTGTTTGTCACCAGAAGCTGAGTGAACTATACAGCTTTCTTTTTTAAATTTAATGTGATAGATGGCACCTCTTCCATTGATGTGGCCTGCATTTTCTTTTCAACCATCATTTATCTCGGCTGAGATATGAGATTGGTTTGAGATTTAAATGTGTTCATTTTTAATATTCCAAGAAAATAAGAATACATTTTAGTGAAGAGTTTATATTTTGCTTCTGTTTACTTAAATGTATTTTAGAGAACATTTAAGGACATTAACCAGGCATCATTTAAAGGGTCCCTGCAGTTTTAACATTTTAGTGAAGTATGAAAAAAGTACATACACTGTAAATGTACAACTTAATGAATTTTCACCTCTATAGTTTTCATAGCCTGGCCTAATTACAGATACAAGAAAATAGAGAAAAACTTATTCAAGGAACATTCCAAAGGTTGGAAAAATCACAATGTTTGGTTGCTCAGGTCTCTAAAAATGGAAAATGGCAGGTTTCATATATGTGACATTATAACTTTGGGGAAATACATAGTTTTGAATGCAGGAGGAAGAAATGAGAAAAATGCTGTTATTTAAAAAAAAATTTTTTTTATTAATATTTTGAGGCAGGGTCTTACTCTGTTGCCCAGG
The DNA here is from genome assembly GCF_029289425.2 of Pan paniscus. Lineage (NCBI taxonomy): Eukaryota > Metazoa > Chordata > Mammalia > Primates > Hominidae > Pan > Pan paniscus. The sequence continues at coordinate 144,331,511 of NC_073255.2, read as the reverse complement.
TTGGAGTGCAGCGGTGCAATCTTGGCTCACTGCAACCTCTGCCTCCTGGGCTTAGGTGATCCTCTCACCTTAGGCTCTTGAGTAGCTGGTACTACAGGCGTGCACTACCATGCCCAACTAATTTTTGTATTTTTTGTGGAGGGATGGGGTTTTACTATGTTGCCCAGGCTGGTCTTGAATTCCTGGCCTCAAGTGATCCACCTTCCTTGGCCTCCCAAAGCGCTGGGATTACAGGCATGAGCTACCACACCCAGCCTATTATTCTTTTGGCTTAAACCAAATAATTGATAATTATTATATGTTTTCATCTTTTTCACTTTCTTCAAAATATTACAAGGGAATGAGCATGTTGTATAGTATGCTCATAAATAAAAGATAACAGAAAGCAAAACACAAGAGAAACAAGACCTGGATGTCTTAGTCAACAACTTAGTCTCAATCTAGACAGTACTTTGTGAGAAAATGTCTTTTTCTAAATATTGTATCCAGGAGACCAATTTATTTGATTTTCACAGGCTCAATTTTTCATATATATTTTTTATTTAATAATATAATTTTACACTTATGTTTGGTTATTATCAGTATGGACCCAAAATGTAACAGAGGAAGGAATTTTTATGAAGGCCTGCCATGTGCTATATTTTAAAATTTTTTTAAATAAATGGGCTTGGAATAATCAGCTCAATTTTGTATATTTTTAAAATGAAATACTACTGTCATAATGCTTTCAATGGTTTAATAAAACAATGTTTCTTATAAATATTTTTAATTTGTAAAGTTATATTAACAATATATGTTCATTGTGAAAACTAGAAAATTGAGGCATATGTTGATTGCTGAAAATTAAAAACTACAGATATAACCTTGAGATTCATTATCAGCATTTTCAGAAACTAATCTCTCAACTGTTTGCTTATGCATTACTGTGTTTATTATACATACTATTTTGTACCTAAGATTACATTATGGACATAATGCCATGTTAATAAACATAAATCTATGTCATAATTTTAGTGGCTGGATAATATTTAAAAACTATCCAATACTTTATGTAATAATCTATTGTTAATTATTTTAGTCATACTTTTTTTTTTTACTGGTATAGACACTGTTTTGATCATCCTTAAACATACATCTTCGCACAGTTGTTCAGTTTTTTTCCTTATGATACATTTTAGAAGTTGAATTTCTTGGTCAAAGGTCATGTTTGAGGTTTTTGCTTAATATTTCAAAACAAAATATATTTTGTGTAGTAACGTGAAAAATACTCATAGGTTTATCAAAATTATTAGTCATAAGCATTTAAAAATTATTTGCTAGCCAGGCACGGTGCCTCACACCTTAATCCTGATACTTTGGGAGGCCCAGGTGAGAGGATTGCTTGAGGCCAGGAGTTGGAGATCAGCCTGGGCAACATAGTGAGACCCCCATCTCTTAAAAAAAAATTAAAAATTGTTTGCCAAGCACATGTGAACATTGGTATATTAGTTTTAAAATTTATTCTAATTTGGATTTGTTTTTGCTGTATGTGGTTGAACAGCTGTGTGTTTGTCATTCTTTTTCATTGATGAGTTACCTGTTTGTATTCTTTGCCTATTTTCCTTTTGCCATGTTGGTTTGTAACTATTTTTTATACAGTAGAGGTAAATTTGCTTTACTACATAGGTTGTAAATGTGTTTCCCAGTTTATTCTTTGATGTTTTAGGTTTAATTTTAGAAGTTTTATAATTATACTTGTTAATCTTTTACTTAATAATGGATTTATTTGGTTCCTCACCACAATATTACAAAAATATTCACCTCCATATTCTTGGATATTTTTATGATTTTACTTTTACCTATCTGCTATTTTTTTGGTATAACTTAGGCACATAGCAACCACATCTCACAACTCTAGGCAGTACCATTTACTGTCACATAGACTATAATGTGAACTGTGCCTCCTGGAGTTGTACAACTCACTGACTTTGGGAATGGTTAAGCATTAAACCCTGTTTTTCCATTGTTTAGTTACTTTTCCAACACTACTTAATGAATAATCCATCACTTCACCACAGATTTGAAGTATCTTATTTTTCATAATAATTCTTACATTTGCTTGAGTCTTGTATGGACTTTCTATTGCAGTTCAGTTGTTTGTCTGTTTTCCTTTTTTAAATCTTGGGATTATGGTTTTTGTTGCATTTTAGTTATTATTCACTTATTACTATTTACAGCTAGATTTTTTTAGTGTTTTCTTTTTTATAGTTTTTAATAGGAAAATATAATTGGACATACGCATTTTCCACTGGCATTTTTTTTCCAAGACTGTGTCTTTGAGTAATTTGTAAGGCATCTTAATTCTACATTTGAAAAATATGAAGACATTGCTGCAATATCTGGATTTGAATTATTTTCTGTTATATATTATGTTGTATTTTAAGTCTCGGTGATGTATCTGGTTGAAGATTTGTGATCAGGGGTTGAAAATGAGCAGAATTGTATTTTAGGTAAATGGAAATGGAAATTGTGAGAGATTGCTAGCCTCTGACTTGATTTCTTCACCTCACAGTGGTCTAGGATATTGAGGGCGTAAACTATGATGATGGAAATAGAAAGTGAAAATGTATGTTTTTCACCATACACTTCCATACTGGTAAGTCTAGAAAGACTTTCTCTAGGCTTTGGGATTAAATTATAATTTTTTTTTGGCCTGGCAAACATGAATATAACCTATTTTTCAGCTTTATCTCTGTCTGTTTCTACATTCATAGAGTGTGGAGTATACTAGTGTCAAAGTGAATTGTTTCCTGGAGACTTGCTTTTCTTGCTTCTGTATAATTGCCCAAGTTTGTGCCTCTGCCTAATATGCTGTCCTTGCCCTGTTGCCATCAGCCAGTCTCATCCCTCATTCGGAGTTCATTTCCAGTGCCATTTGTTTTCTACAGCTTTTCCAGGTACATGTGCCTCCTTTTCCTTTGAGCCCAATTGCTCTTTACTTATATTCTTATGATATTTTGCTTTGTGACATTGATGTTGGCATATTTATCTTATCTCCTCTGCTTCTGTAAGCAAGTACAACCCCAATGTTTTATGAAATGTTCAAATTTGGCGTTGAGTGAGGGCTAAGTGCTATCATAATGGACCCTTTAAAAGTGCTTTTATAATTTTTTTCAGTGCTTACAAGATAAAAGACTTGTATACTATAGTAACTGGGATTTATGATTACTGTTGTCAGGCAATTTAGTCTGGTGTATTTGTGTCACTAGATTCTGTGACATGTTATTCACTAAGTTTTTAGAAACATTTATGTAGTTTGAGAAGCTAGTTACATTGTAAAATTGGTAAGCATATGTGTTAATATAAATAGTACCCATAGAAGAATAATGTATTTAAAAGGGTCTTATTTCTTGTATTTGACAATGGTGATAAAACATTTGTGTAGTGTCTTTTATCATGTAGTTCAGAACACAGTTAGCTCTTATTGTATGTTCTAACTGTATCTTTGAATCAAATCATCAGTTTTGAGGATCAGAAACTTCAGGCAAAGTAGACTTTTCTTAAAATTAGTTAATGAAAGTTCAGTTCTTTAGCTTATTTCAGAATTTGGTAACAGCAACCTCTGCACAAAACAGAGTGGCATTCTCGAGATTTTAGTCTTCGCTTCAGCTCTGGTGGCTATTCAAGTTTTTGTTCTGCACTTAACCATTTCTCTGTCAATTATTTTCCATAATTTTGTTGAGAGAGAATATTTATGGAAGGTATTTCTGAAGGTTATCAGTCCATGCTCCATTTCTCTTAATTAGTGAATCTCTGAAGGTTGTGGGGTAAGGGAAGGAGAAGGTAACTGTACTAGAAAACCTAGAGGCCATTTTTGTTTTTAAGACACTTGTCTTCTTTTCAGTTGGAGGTACTACCCTCCCCTTTCTACACAGTCTGATTGACCTCTTAGGTGTGTTACGAAATGATTCAAATCCACTGTTTTAACATTCTAGAATCTATCCCTGGATTAAACCAGAGTTGCAGAGGGTTTTATACCTAGACAACCATTCCCATCTAATTCTTTTTACTTAATTTCACTTTAGTTTGATGTTATTATTGTACATTGAGGAAAACTATAATCATTAGCTATGTGAGACTTCTTGTTGCCTTTTCTATAAGGTTGTTGTGGCCAGTGTTATACATTGAGGGATATAAGAAACAACCATGTGAGACTTAAGGTATCATTAAGTGTATATAGTTGTGGAATATATAGTTGTGGAAAACATTGAGAAGACCCATAAGAGACATGGGAAGGCCCATGAGAGTCACTGCTCTCTGGTCTTAGTACCAATAGTTTGTACTTCTACTGAGCATCTAGGGAGTTTTTAATCTTACCAATGCTGAGACATGTAATCAGCTCCTTTTCCCTGTTTAAATGACCTAGTAGAAAGTATGTAGAATTCAAAGAAAGAGCCTAAAATAAAAATTAAAAAGAAATCATAAGGAGCAATTTGTGGCTCACCTCTTGTAAGAATACAGGACTTAATGATACAAGTATTGTTTCATTCTTTTCATGCTGTTTGCTCTGATTTTATTATTTTTTCATTTAGTTCAGTTGTGTCTAAAATTCTTAAAGTCATCTTGCTGGTAGCGATGGTGCACGCCTGTCACCCCAGCCACTCGAGAGGCTGAGCAGGGAGGATTGCTTGAACCCAGGAGTACGAGGCCAGCCTGGGCAACCTAGTGAGACCTTGTCTCAAAAAAGAAAAATAAAATGCTAAAGTTATTTTATATTATCTTTAGGATAAGGGAGGATATATATAAATAAAATTATATCTAACATTTACCAGTTTTGCTTCCCTGCTTTCTTCCTAACACTGATGATGATTTTTATTTTAGTTTTGGGTTACATACTCTTTGGAGGATCTTACTGAATTTGTGAATCTTTGTTAGTGGCTTTACACTGTTTATCTGGAATATATTATTTGGCAAATATTTTTCTGTAACATGGCCATATTCAGTCACCTGAATTATTGAGTTATGGTCTTTGTATCTTTTTTTTTTTTAGATGCAGTTTTGCTCTTGTTGCCTCCCAGGCTGGAGTGCAATGGTGCGATCTTGGCTCACCACAACCTTTGCCTCCCAGGTTCAAGCGATTCTCCTGCCTCAGCTTCCCAAGTAGCTGGGATTACAGGCATGCACCACCACACCCGGCTAATTTTGTATTTTTAGTAGAGACAGGTTTCTCCATGTTGGTCAGGCTGGTCTCGAACTCCCAACCTCAGGTGATCCACCCACCTCAGCCTCCCAAAGTGCTGAGATTACAGGCATGTGCCACCATGCCCAGCCTTGTCTTTGTGTCTTTAAGTTGTATTCACTGGCAGCTGATTTTCAATAATGCTCATTTTCAATAAGTTGTGATAGGTTAGTTTCATGATTAAATCAATGAAAATACTAAAAACCAAAAGTAATAACAAAAGATAATATCGATGTGGTTGGAAAAAGTTCTTAGTGAAAGGGTTAATAAGAAATGTTCCTAGAGTAGTGTTTCCGTAATACCATTTGCGGCATTTATTAAGTATCAGTGTTACCTAAACTATTATAATACAGAATAGGAATTTAAAGGATGTCATAAAATTATCAAGATTAGGTTACTGTTTACTAAATTGCATTAATGGTACAAAGTAAATAATAACAGCAAAAGAAAAATGTTTGATTCAAACCTCTACCTAACCTGAATGGCATTTGTTCAAAACATACAAAATACAATTTGTAAGTATTTTCACTGCAAGTTTATTTTAGAAGTAATTCTTTTATGTCAGTTATGTTTTAGTGGAAGTTTTATAGTGAAATGAACAAAAATGTGCAAGAATAGTACTTCTGGTTTGAGTAAGAATTTTATGAAAAATAGTAGCCATGCAGTTTTATAATTAATTGAGTAGTATGGTTGAGTGAAGTACATAACAGTTTATGGTGAATGTTTTGTGTTTGATAGCATTTTATCTTCTGAGAGTATATGGTTCTTAAAGGAAGCTTTTGTCTAGATAACCTTGTTTAAAGAAACAACATTATATTTCTTAGAAATCTAATGTAGTACTGGATTATAGTATATATAATCCAACTAAAATTTAATCAGTTAAAATGAAGTAAATGGAGGAGTTTTTTTCAAGAAGGCAGTACAGTCTGAATTAAGAGCTGCTTCTGTGCCTTTTCATTTATTACGTGAATATCACCTTGATACATAGTCTGTCTTCTGATATCTAAAGTAGTAATTCTTAAACGTCAGCACACAAATCACCTGAGAGTACTTATTAAAATATATATTGGTTGGGCTTGGTGGCTCACACCTGTAATCCCAGAACTTTGGGAGGCCAAGGCGGGAGGATTGCTTGAGACCAGGAGTTTGAGACCAGCCTGGGCAACATAATGAGACCCTGTCTCTACAAAAAAATTTTTTTTAATTAGCTGGGCATGGTGTTGCCTGCCTGTAGTCCGGGCTACTCAGGAGGCTGAGGTGAGAGAATCGCTTGAGCCTCAGAGTTCGAGGCTGCAGTGAGCCATGATTGTACCACTGCACCCCAACCTGGGTGAGAGAGCGAGTCCCTGTCCCCCCCCCAAAAAAAAAAAAGATTTTTTTTTCAGGACTGCAACCTCAGAGATTCTGACTCAGTAAGTCAGAGAGTCAGAGATGGGGCCCAGGAATTGGCATTTTAAAAAGTACCACAGAATCTCTGATAGAGGTGGACTACATTTTGAGAAACAACCTTCTAAACAAGATACAACAATAGGGTCTGAGGTTAAAAATTTGTTTTCAATTCCACTAATATTTACTTACCAGTCGGTATGTATCAGGTACTTTTTTGGGAGGCATTATAAAAGCAGTATAAAGGTATTATAAAAGTAGTGCGAAAGTACATTAGTATTACCAACTGTTATTGTATTGTGTGCATTTAAGACAGTTTTTATAAAGTAGGTAGCTACAGTTTGCTAGCATTTTGTTGTTTGTAAGAAGTGATAGTTGGAAAAAATTTAACAGCAAAAGAAAAGACAAAGCTTTTTGAGAATTGAGAGTGAGACTTTTAAAGTACAGAGTATGTAAATTTGATATTTTATATTTCAACCTGTCCTAAGGCATTAGCAATATTTTGGATGAAATATATATCTTTGATTCTTCTTTACCCAATCAATATGCAGTATACCCAACCAGTGTACTCAGTTTATAGTATATGACATATGGGATTGTGTATAATATTACTGGCTGATTGAAGTATAAATATGTTGATATATAATTATTACCTCACTACAGTCCCATATGTATTTCTCACTCCTACAGTCTACGTTTAATATGGCCAGTGCTCTCATTTGTTAGCATTAATATTTTAAAATTTTATATTAAATTTAAAATTTAATTTTTCAAATCTTATGAGTATTATGTGTCCACAGCTGTCTGAGGGAAAAGCAGTTTCCCCATAACCTTGTCATCCTCGCTAGCCACTTTCTCTCTTCATCCTGAGAAATTGGTTGATGTGCTTTGGTAGTCTGCCTTGCTTAATACCTCTGAGAAAAATATGACATATTGCTCTCATGGAAGCAGGGTGATGAAAATGACCTCAATCCCAGACAGACTTAGCTCACCTCCCTTATCTTACTTGATGCTTCAGGGTTTGATAGTGGCAGGGAGTTGATATTGGTGTCAGTGACAGGAATGACAGCACATTTTACCACTTGCTGGTGCAAGTACAAAGCTGTCATATTTGAAAGCCATGGATACAGCTTATGGAGGCCTGTAGAAAATGTATGAATAGAATGGGAGAGACACTTAGGATTATTTTCACATGTTGTTTTAATATGAGCAAGGGAAGAAATATTATTGTGATTACGTTCACTTGGCTCTTTTTGTCCTAAAAAAATGAGTATTTCTTAAAAGTTATGGCTTTTGTATTAGTGATAAGCCCACTTTTCCATTTGTTTCCACATTTCAATGCCATTTTGTTCTAAATATCTGTAAATTGTAATATTTAATATTTATTCTGCTTGTTATGATGCATTGTTTGTTGTTATATTTCTAGTATGTGCAGCCTGTCAATGGGGGTGTCTTTTGCTTTTTCGAATGCTTTTTAGAAAAAAGTCAATCTTCAAATTAGTTTTCTTTTGTGAGCTCTAACCTACAATTCTGTATTCTATTCGTATTTCTCTAAGAGCTTAGCATCTTTGAATATTTTAGGTCTTTTTCCAGCCTCATCTGGGTTCTTTTATTTCCTTACTTTCTCTTTTACGATATGATCTGAACTTTTAAAATTTCTAACATTTATTATTGGTCAACTCATTTTTAACTTTTAACTTTCTTAGAGTTCACTGCAGTCCCTGAGTGGGGGCTTACATTCATGAGTACATACAAGTGCTCATCTGAGATACAAAGAAAATAGTTGGTCAAAGTTTACTTTAGTTTTCTTATTTCTCATCTTATTTAGTGAAAAGGATAAAAGAAATACATTATTTTATGGTTTTCCCATTGCTTCTTGCCTTCATTCTGAAATATAACCTTCTCAGTTGCCAAAGGTAACTTGGCAATTAAAAATTTTAATTTTTAATTGAAACTGAAAATGTGAATTTTCTAACATGATTTTGAAATACAGTTTGAAGCCACTTAAATGGACAGAAAAAGCTTTATTTGCCCTTTCATTACTATTGTCCTTTAGAAATGTTGCAATTTTAAAACATTTTAATTAAAAACTGTTTTTATGTAGCCATTAACAAAGAATGAGGACGATATGTTTATAAAGAGTTGGATGGATGCCCATAATAAATTATTCAGGGAAAAAAGCAAAGGATGACATTTGTGTGTTTCACTTCATATACATTGGTATTTTCTCACTGTGTATTTTTTATAGTTAAAATAGTTGTTAGAAAATATGTGTTTAATGGAAAAATGGAATGAACCAATTGAAAAATATATAAAGTAGATAATTTAAAATGTCAATTCGAAATTTTCATTCCGAATAGCTTCTAATAACTAGAACATTATTTAATGTTATTTTCCTTCATTGAGTTTTCTGCCTTGCCAGATATTCTTTTTGTTTTTGCCTGTGTTATCAATGTAATTTATGCAAAGCATAATTAAATAGTTATTTGAGTATTGCGGGTAATCTGTTTCTTATGGTCTTCCTTATGGTCATCATTTTTAATTCTTCAGTCTCTTATGCCAGTTTTCTTTCCTAGCTAGTTAGTAAATATTGACTCTGCCTTCACGTTGCCTGTCACATCTGTACACTCCCTTGTCAAGCTAGTGCCATCACTTTTTGCCAGGCCTTTCACTAGCTATGAAGGTGATGGCAGCAGCTTCCTATCTTCTGTGTCTCATCAATTCTATGTATTGCTGCTTTATTTGTTTTTTTGAAGCTCATTTTTTCACCTTGTAATTCCCCTGCTCAGATACCTCTTCTAGCATAAGATAGAAGGCTTTCTGTCTTATGACCCAAATTTAACTTTCTAGATAACTTCTCGCTACTGTATTACCTTTCTTCCAAAGAACAATTTGCTCTTCCAGAATATGCTGCAGCAGCTTTATTCAGCAATGTTTTTCTTTTTACTGTTCTTAAATTCAACATGATCCCTTTCTTCTAAAGTCTATTAAGAACTTTATTCTTCTTTTATAGTATTTACCACATCTACCTCTGATTTTAGGTAATGCCATACTTTTTAATACCTTGACTCTAGATTTTAAGCTCTTGAGGGTAATGACTCTTTCATATAATTCAGAGTATCTGCCAAAATGCCTCTTTTCTGTAAGATTTTAAATGCTAATTGAATCACAAAGCTTACTTAATTGTGTAATCATGAAATGCAATAAAATTAAAAGTTTTATTGACTTTGGGAAGTAGCCTTGAAATACTATGTGGAATAAGCCCTACTAAGGTCCTGTTTTCTAATGATTTTAGATTTTTTAACCCTTAAGTCTAATTTCAGTTCAATGAGGAATCTGGTTTTTAATGCCCAAGGAACTGAGATTTTGCTACACATTCGTCCCCCCTTATCTTCAGGGATACATCCCAAGACCACCAGAGGATGTCTGAAACTATGGATAGTATTGAACCCTATATATAGTATATCATGTACTATGTTTTTTTCCTATACATACATAACTATGATAAAGTTTAATTCATATATTAGGCACAGTAGGCTATAACAACAACTAATAATAAAGTAGTACAATTATACATAAATTTATAAATAAGTTTAAATATAACAATTTAAAACTTATAAATTGTTTATTTCTGGAATTTTCCATTTAATATTTTTGGACCACAGAGTTCACCATGCTAACTGACCATGGGTAACTGAAACTGCAGCAGGTAAAACCACGGATAAGGGGAGACTACTGTTATTTTAGTTAAAGGATGAAAGAATAGAACATACAACTAAAAATTGACTTGGGTCAGAAGTACAGAATTATCATGAATGGCCCTTTTAAAAGACATATAATTATAAATAATTCTACCTTCACAATAAGTTTGAACATTTGTTCAGTAGTAGTTGGTAGAGTAACAACTCCCTTAAATTAACACACAAAACAAAGCAAATAAAATGTACCACATCTTGTTGAGCTCATCTTTGGTTGGTATTTAAAATACTATGCAGAATAAGCCCTACTAAGGGCTACTAAGGGCTTCTTATCCTTTGGAAGAACTGACCCAATTAACTATGTAGAAATTGATATCTATGCCTATGATTTATGATATATGGATAGAAAAATTTAGTTTTAAGAAAGATCCCATATTGAGTTTATTGTTGCCTCTATTGCTTTTGCATTTTTAATTTTTTCATTCTAACAGGAAGAATTAGCCTTAATGCTTTTTTGAGCAAAATTATTTGAAATAAGGTGAAAAATTCACACATTGTAATGAAGACCAACGTAAAGAAAATAGAAATATTTCATCTTTTCATAGAACAGATGTTTAATACAAAAAGTTGTCTAAGCTTCTCATTCTCACATTTAAGCTGAGGTCAGTAGTTGGAAACATAGTTGTGACTTGTTCTTGAAGCTAAATTTTTAACACATAAATATTATTTTGGTTTACATATTATATACTACTTAGCACATTAAAAAGCTGTTAGAAGTTTTCTGATAGGTATGAGTTTTCTTTGTCGTAAATCAGTTGATGCACTTTTGTATACCTGAAAGATCATTACAGGTGGTCAAAAATGCTTGTTAAATGTCTGCTTCAGTGTCAAGTATAGAAATGATAGCAGTTTAAAGGGCAATGTAATATTTACCATTTATTTCTTATTTAATTTCTTATTACAGAGGACAAGAAGGCATGAAAGCAGTTTAGACAAATATATTAGAAATCTCTTTTTATACTGAGTTCTTTGGCATAGTTATAAACCTGAAGAGTAAAAATATTTAAAACACAAGGGAGTTTTTCTTAATATGAAGGTTCTAAAAATAGTCTAATTTTTATTAAGATTATAAAACTAGATATTAAAATTTTAATTTATGCTTGGGAGTCCAATTATAAAATTCATTTTTTAAATTCTTAAATGAAGATATTAATAAGCTTGTTTTATTTCCTGGGGTAAAAAATAAAAGAAGATTAGGAGCTGGTCTGTGCCAAATGTATTTACTAAACGAAAATTTTCTTAATCCTTTTGTGCCTGAAGTGTTAATTTCTCTTTGGGGTTTCAGAAAATATCTTACTTGCTTATGCTACATTTTGTCAAATTGAAGCATTTTTTTAAATTCCAAAAAACAGTAGAAAATAAGACAGAAGGAAATTGGGCTTTTGCCAAGATTTGACATTATGTTAACATTATTATCAGATGTAAATTACTATTTAATTTGTCATGTAACCTTAGTGAGTTCAAGCTACTGCATGGTATTCATTTCTCCAAGGATTAGGTATTCAGTAAACTAGACTGGATAAATCTCATTTATTTATATAAAAGTGATATATTATTGAATTTTTAGACATTTAATATTTTCTTTAAAAATGAATTGCTACTTGGTTTAGTGGATACAGTTTCAGAAAATAGAATAAAAGTTGCTCAGCTGACCAATTACAATGCAGTATTTTCCTATTTTAAATAACTTATTGCTAAATTTCTGATAGTGATATTGACACTTATTGATAGATTATTACATTATAACAATTGGAAAATATTTGTTTGATATGAGGTTCCCAATTCTTGTAATCTGTAGTTAGGGTTAGTAATTTCATGATTTTCCCACATGAGTTGAGGGTGGGAGAGAAAAATGCCTAAAGTTAAATTAAGTGATGGTATGGTAGAAAAGTGACAAGACTTATTGTTACCTTAGTGATTTCAGTGTGGAAATAAAACAACTACATTTTGAATTACTTGGGAGCTATGATTTGGTGGGAACATTGTATAAAGTGTATTACCCTAAAGTTGTATGTATCTAAAATTAGAGGCTTTGTTAGACTTTTCTATAATGATTTAAAGTCTTTTTTTTTTTTTCATTCCTGGTATTCAGATTTGGGTAGTTAACTTTCTATTATACAAAAGAGCTGAGTTGAATAAAGTTAGGAAGTCAGCTTATTTTGATGTACTGTTCTTTTTTTTTTTTTTTTTTAAATCATTGCACTATATTAATCCAGAGCATTTGGCTTAGACTTAAGCAAAGTGAGGAAGGAAGAAAGAGGCTGGTGTTTTAGTATTCTTCCTTCCCTTTAGTTTCATTTCATTTGTATATTATAGGCATACTGTCCTTGAACTTAGAAAATCAATCTTTTTTTTCCTAGTAAACATGAATTTTAAAGTTTCTCTATTTTGGTGTGTATACAGAGGTTTTTTTGGTTCATTAATTTTAAAATTTTGATAAATTCTATGATTTTTTACATTTAAAAGAATAAAGCTTCATACGTACTTAATTATTTTTGATGCATCAAATATAGCAAATACACTATACCAGGAAACATAGCATAGTGGTATGGAAAATACTGGATTGTTTTGAGCCCATAATTTTGGTTTTTAGATTAAAATGCTACTCCAGTTGTAATCTAAATATATCTGTAGTTTGTGGCTTAGAAACAATGCATTTTAACTTAAAAAATAAAGCAAGGATACCTATGTCAGTTACATTTTAAAGTTATACACTGTTTTAAGGCTATGTATTTATTCCTTAAAAAATATGACTTACATGAATATTTTCTGTTGGACATAATATTGACAAAATATACACATGATAGTACTTTAACAAACTGCCATGCAACAAATACATTAAGTAATGAAGAAATTGAATATATATGACCTATCTAATTGACATTCACATTGAAAATTTACAACATAACCAATACTTAAAATATTTTTCTTATATTTGGCAGTAATATCAGTTTTTACAATTTAAATTTAAAACTCATTTGAATGTGGATTTGGTGAAACTTAGACTTTTCTCTAGTCTGTGACAACCTGAGGCACTAAACATTTTTCTCTTATTTCACTATCTTCAAAGGTAATTTTTTTGTTTCTTTTAGGATCTATCCAAGAGTTGTGTATTACAGCATTATTAGGCAGGGGATCAGCTTCTACTATAGAAACAACTCGCTTTTTCATTTTACTTTTCAAGACCTTTTGAAATTTTTGTCTAGTGAATGCATATAATAGAGGGTGAAATATAGTTGTTCCATAAGCCATGACTAAAAAACACAATCTTAATTTTACTAAAAGGTCACTTGGGCCTAAACATAAAATGGTGGTATTTAAAACAGAAATTGGTGTCCAGCAGAGAAGAAATGTAGAAATAATCAATAAAGACATCCTGAAGACTCTCTTTTGTCTTTCTCGTCGTTCACGGTGTCGTTTCACAGCTCGCCGGAGGGCAATTATTACAGAAACTGAAGTTCTTACACCAAAGACTACATTTCTCCCACCACTGCTTTGTGACATGTCTGTAGCCTCATGTTGTGTGGTTAGAGAAATTGTCTTTTTCTTTCTTGCTTTCTTCTTCTGCCCTGTTGAAAATCTTGTGCCTATTCGAATATTAAGAGCCTGAAGTATTTTGGTGTATGTGATTAACATTACTACAACAGTGAAAAAGAATATTGGGATCTGTACTAACAGGTGATAATACATTCCCAGTTCAGTGTAGTATTCATTTGTACTGACACATAAAAGTGTCTTGTTTTCCCAGGTATTTCCACTTTGAAGACTGAAAAAATTTACCTCAATAAAAGGAATCAGGAAAGAGAAAAAAGAAAAAATCCAAATGGATATCATTAACATTACAGCTCTGCCCATTGTCAGAATTCGGTTTGCAGGTTTTACAGAGATGTCATATCTGTCCAAAGTGATAGCAAAAACGTTGATTGCTGTTGAGACACTTGCAAAAGATACACAAGCCTCATGGAAACAGCAAATGAGAGCAGTGTTACTCTCCAGTGAAAGCAGAAGGATAACTATAGTTAGAGGAATACATCCCACACAAATTATTACATCAAGTACATGAAGATTCATTGTAATAATGTTACTGACAGAGTTGATTAAGTTGGATTTCATGCAGTAAAGTACCAATACAGTGAGGTTGCTGCCAAGTCCCAACACAATTTCTAACATAAGAAATCCGGTGAGAGACACTTGAAAGCTTAACGGATATGATAGTGGTTGGTACATATTGGTGTTGATGTCATCAATGTCATCTCGCACTGTAATGTTAGATTCAGACTGCATGTTGATTTCCAGAATGGGAGAAAAACACATTCTTTTGGAGCAGTTGGTTTTTTTCCCTAGAAAGTGAAATAGAATAAACTATTTGATATTTGGCAATTTAAATGACGTATAACGTGTTCTTTGTAAGAAAAAAAAATCTTTCAATTGTGTACTTAGTTTAATTTTTAAGTTTGTAAACTATTAATAGAAAATGTAGAATTAAGAACCATCAAGTTTGCATTGTTTTGATATAAAAGAAAATTGTGTTTTCCTTTTGAAGAAATAACTATGGAAATTGTTCCCCTGTAGTGCAAAGTTACTTAATATGCTAAAGGGCTTTTCTCATTTGAGTATTTCAAGCTTATTATTTGAGATAAAGTGTATTTTTGTATGATAAAACTTCCTAGCATACAAAATTAATTTCAGCCCAGTGTCTTAAAATTTCATTTAAATGTTGTGAGTAGGTACCAAATGAATGCTATTTTAATATGCTCTAGCATAATGAGTGTAGGTGTAATTATTCCTGTGAGATTTCAAATGAACAGGACAAATGTTCATTTAAAATGACAAATGGTACAGAGCACTAGTTTGAGATGCTTTATCCATGTTGATTGAATTCATATTCAGAAGTCAACAATGTGCTTGGTGATATTTGGAGTTATTTCCCACAGAAATAGGCCAGTGATTAATATTTTACATATCACAGTTACAATGCTCACTGAACTTTGCAATTGGCAAACTTAAAAATTAGAAGAAGTGGGACATTATGCTAAAATAAAAAGCTACAAAGCTTGGTAAAAGAGCATTAATCACTCCTATGAAATGATTTATTTTGTGACCACACCCTCTTGTATCTTGTGGAAACAGAAAATTGAAATTTAATATCACATTAAGAAATAGCCATTTTTGAAGTAGTTTAAAGGAATATATCAGTTGACATTGTTTAAACTGAGTTTTTAAAGTAAAAGATGAAATTTTAGGGAAAAGGAGTATGTGAAGCCCGTTTTTTGAGGAAGCTTTTAAAGTTACACATTACCTGTGAAGCCTTTTGTATATATCACCCATTGTCTAATTTTGAAGAAAAATTAAAAAAAATACAAACGCTTTTGCTAATTCATGCAAATCTATATTTTAATATATAGGGGTTTAGAATAATTTGTAAAAAATAATGTCTAATGTTCTGGGCTAAAATGTCAGTTAATCAGTATATTCATTTTAAAATATGAACTCATACAACCAACTATATTTCACATTTCAAATACAGCATTTCAACTGCAAAATCATATTCAACATAAATTATAAAAGCTAATAATTTTCAAAATTCATGTTAACTTTCACTTGATGTTATATTTGACAAGTTTTAGAATACAGTTTTATTTATGCACTTTTTTTGGGAATAATATTGCAGAAACACAAATGGTAACATTATTTCTTTTGAATTAGTATGAAGTATTACTAGAGGTATATTTATTCGAGTAAGTTAAGGTCTTAGCTAACATTGAAATCCTATAAAAATGGAAAATTTTAAGTGTGCCAAATTTTCTGAACTGACAGATTAAACATCAGGTCTTTGTCACATCAGTTAGATTTATAATTAAATAAAGCAGAAATGTCAAGTTAAATGATGATTAAGAAAAATACATTTTCTCTAGAGCAAGATTCTGTTCTTTCGTAAATGTTAAACAGTGTGGTGGGGTGCATGCATCTTCTGACCTACCTGTTTGCTGTTGCCTTATAGGCCTTTTGGTTCACTATGACAGTTTTTGGCAAATTGATACATGATATCATTGACAGATTTTGACATGAATTTTTACCTGACAACAGTGAAGTAGCTGTGTTTTATTTCATGTCTTGTAGGAATTCTTTCGTTTTCTCTCCAATACTTCAACTGCATGCATTATGAGATTTAGTTGGCTGATGGATTTCTAAAGAACAGTACATAATATTTGTATTTGTTTTGCTTTAAAAAGTCACGGCCAAGAGGAATTTCCTCAGATGATAGGAATTATGTTTCCCTTTGATGGAGTACATGATAATATTTCTTTATTTTCCAGAATATGTGAAAACAAAAAAGGAAACATAACGTTTGTAGCTTCTAAAATATATTTAGACATCCTTTTGTTACCATTGTAAATCTGTTTTTAATAGCAGTGCTCACTATTTTGAAATGATTTCTTGATCACATAACTTGCTTTATATTATAAATCCAGGCCATGTCCTTTTGATAAAAACCATCTGCTGTTTAATTTTGTTTGTTTTCATTAGAAGAGGATACATAATTGGTCATAAAAGTCAGATAGAAAAATCCATTAGTCATACCAATTGATATGAATATCTGAATATTTAGTGCTGAAAACACTTCCTAAATCTTCCTTTTGTGTGCTGATAAAGTATTTTCTTTTCTTTTTGGAAATTAATGTTTCATTATGTCTTCCAGAATCAGTAACTTCCACAATTCTGGTATATGAAAGTATAAACTTCCCCTTTTAAAAATTCTTTTCAGGCTTTTACAGTTATATTGTTTTTCTTTTTGTGGTTATTTTATGTAGCATCTTCTTAGGATACAGTTGATTTTTTATATTCCATCAGTAATGTAGACCTATTCCCTGGTTTTAACTCCTTAATGTCTTAAAGTCGTGTTGCAAGAACATCTTGCAGTTCGTAGTTCAGACAGCTAGGGAGATGCTCAGTCAATTGCATTCTTCATATTGTCAGTTGTAAATACTGAATTAGCTGCTATCGGCCCTTGTGAAAAGAAGAAAATTGGTTAAGAAATAGGGTTTTTAATAATTTGTAATTAATTGCAAGTTACTTTAGTTTTGTTTAAAAACTATCCAGTATTTGTTATCAAAATAACCAAACTGTTATTATTAGAGCCACAGCTATATGCATAAAATTAAGTTTCTTTAAATAAGTCTTTTTTCCTAATAAAGATTGTATATATTATGCTATTTAACAATAGAGTTCACATTTCAAATACAATTGTGAGAGAAAAGCTATATTTTTTAAAACTAATTTCTGCTCTCATTTTAGAAGCTAACCTGTATTTTCAGAGATGATGAACAATTAGCATACACTAAACATACTGTTATTTCTTCTTTGTAATAAATTTAACAACATTTTTTGCTCTAAAAATATTGTAACTTGCCTAATTATTAGCACATGGTTTGAATTTTAACTCATTAAAACAGATTTCATAAGATACTATAAATTTCCATTGATGAATTGTTCATGTGGTTGAAATACAAAAGGTAATAAAAATTGTAACTGCAAATTAATTTTCAATGAACATGCCAAATAATAAACTTAACATAAAATTAAGTAATAAGTAACAGCAAAATAGTAAACCTAGTTCTTTTAAGAAACATAAGCATTTTTGAAACACTGGAGAAAAACTGTACTGATTACATTAAGAATATTTAGTATATCTGAAGTGACTCAAAAGCTGTCTTCATAATGAATTTACAAAGAATATTTGTATTTAACAATGCATCCTAAAAAATTACATTTAAAATGTAGCATGTCTTAAAAGAAATAGATCTTAAAATACATGTCTAACAATAAGTAGAATTAAACAAACTCTTAAAATTTAGGCTGAAATTTTTCAAAGTAATTTTTACCCCAACTATGCCGGTTCAAAAGCAGCTGTATACTATAATAGGAACAAATCTTACCTCTGCTAAAGATTTGATAAATTCTTGATGTAGTTGAAGCATTTCCAGTTTGGATTGATTCATTTTGTTCACTTGTTAGTAGAGGACTGGGGGAAGAGGGTCATAAACATCTCTTCGAAAATGACCTTAATGAAAATATGTGTCTGTAGTGTGCCATTGTTTCAGCAGTACTGCTAATGTATGGAACATGTAGTGCTGCTTAGAGGCTGCTGCAGTCTCTCACTCTTCCTACTGTGGAATCAATAAGCATCTGAAAATACATAATGAAAGTAATTTAACATACTGAAGGCTTCTCGTCTCCAGAGACAACATTTAGATTCAGCCTTTCTAAAAAGGAACGGCACTGCTTTTCAGAGGAAAGCCTGTTCCGGGCAGCTTTTGCAGAATGACAGCCTACCTTGTCGCTTCTCTCCACTGCAGAGAGATGCAGTGTATTCACTAATTTTGATTGGTCAGTTGTATTGGGCTTAAACTGTGCTTCATATGTATAGCAGGGATTTCCCCCGCTCCCCACTGTTTTATATAAAGGACACTTTTAAAAAGGCTAAATTTATGAGTGGTTGTATGTTGTTCTTAAATAGAATATGTGTAAATTAGTATTTTAAAAATGTGTATTCTATTCTGGTTTGTTGGTCACTTATGCCAAACATTAAAAAAAATGCAGGGAGGTGGGGGAACAGGAAAGAATTACATAGTAAAAAGTATATATGCTTTCTAAAGCCTTGATAATTGCATTTGAGAATATTTTAGTCATATATAGGTTTTTGATTGAGATTCTTTGTTCTACAAATAGAAACCCACTGCATCTTTACTGTGAGCCACATTGAATTTTAAATAGTTTGTTTGTATTCAAGTCATCTTCTCTGGGTATTCCAAATTGTTGTGAGCATCTCAAGGTGTTAAACATTGTCATGACTTCAGTATTCATTCATTTGGGTATTCATTCATTTCATTCATTCATTCATTCAAAATAGTAATTAGATTGACCTAAGGTGATAATACCCTAAAATATTTTTTAAACATTTCATTATAGTAGCTTAGTCTCGGGTATAAAACTTCAATCAGTAATCATTGTATTACTTTTGGAGATTACTACTTGGTCTTCACCTTTCATAACCCTTTTATTTGATAGATGTATACTGATCATTTGCTATAATATTTTATTTCAATTGGCTTATTCTATTTTTGACCTGGGCACATTTCTTAGTAGATTGCTGTTTCTTAAATATGATATGTAGCTACACGCTAATATTGTTAGTAAAATATTATTTTAAAGGATAAAGTAAGTTTCATGTCTTTATAAGTTATAAAGCCAAATCATTATAAGATAGATACATTTTCAAAATGAAAATAATGGTACAAGTACTGAATATGTAAAATTAAATATTTAAATATTTAAATTAATTTTAAAAAATTTAATTAAATTTAATATTAAAAATAAAATTAAAATATTTAAAATTAAATTTCTATTAATTTTAGTTACCTATAAATAAGTTCCTGTTTTTAATGATGAGGATAAATTTCTTTTAGACTTAAGTAGATAAAACAGCTGGACTCTGTTGACAAAATAGAAGACATTACATGTGGCTAAACTGATAGAATGTTAATTATCACCTGTTTCCATTATTTTAGGAATATTTAGTGACCTTCATTTTTCAAAATGTATACTGGTTTTTATTTGCAATTGGAACTATTCTCTTATTATTTGAAAAGCAGTATGCATTTTTATAATCTTCCACTGGTAGTGTTGAATCTTTATACGGGAATAGCTGACCAATATGAGTTGTGAGTTGCATTTCTATAGAAGTTGAGAGTAATATGGTGGAAAATTTTGTTGTGAATTTCTAAAATCTTCTGCACAGCTTTGGGTGGCAAGGCTTTGGTAATTCTAAAAATGAAAATGTTGTGCTGCTATTCATGCATTTTCAAAGTTGGGGAAAAGGATCTTGCTAGAATGCCAGCCATTTATAAAGAAAACTTACACACACTGAACACACACACACACACACACACACACACACACCACAGCACACACATTCATTTAAGCTTAAAACTAAGACCAGAGAAAGCATGGCATCAGTGGAAATATGTGATGGGGATGAGAAGATTATTAACACAGCAGAGTGCTTTTCTGCCAGAGTTCAAGTATTTGCTTATGTTTATCATCAGAATATCCCCATGAAGTAGAAGAAACAAAGGTACAGAGAAATTTACTGACTTGAAAGTGTCAAGGTAAGTTAGCAGCAGAGTCAATGTTAAAACTGCAAACCACGCTGTACTAGGCGGTTGGCCTTCTCTCTTTGGAAAATTATGAAGGTCTTGGGACTTAGAATTGGATAATCTAGATTTAGTTGCTATTTATTACCTATATAACTTTTGGCAAGTCAAACATCCTTTGGGTCAACTTTGATTCCTTTTGTTGAAGTATATTTTTGTGCTTTGTTTAACTCTTTGTGAGACAGTGTTTTCAAGTTATATTCAGATTATTTCAAAAAAACAAAATCTGGGGTTTCTGAGCCATAATGGTAGCTCGAGCACAGACAGTGCTCTTTATTTTCTGTATGAGTAACTTGTCTCCAAGGATAAATAAGATATCACAAACTTTTTTTATTGTGTACAGTGCTTAGTATAATTTTATTTCCTTTTTAAAAACCACAAATTGGTGATTAACAAGGTATGCTGAAATCTTAACAAGGTAATTCCAACTTTCCCTGTTTTTAACAAATATGCAAATATCTCAACTACTGATTGAGAATCAGATTATATTATTTTCATGAAAAAAATTAATTACAGGCCGGGTGCAGTGGCTCTCACCTGTAATCCCAGCACTTTGGGAGGCTGAGGCGGGTGGATCACTTGAGGTCAGGAGTTTGAGACCAGTCTGGCCAACATGGTGAAACCCTGTCTCTACAAAAAATACAAAAATTAGGCATGGTGGCACAAGCCTCTAGTCCAGCTCCTCGCGAGGTTGAGGAATGAGAATCGCTTGAACCTGGGTGGCAGAGATTGCAGTGAGCTGCGATTGCATCGCTACCCCTCCAGCCTGGGCAACAAGGTGAGACTAGGTCTCAAAAAAAAATAATAATAATTTCAGATTATCAATTTATGAAGATCCTTGTTCCCGTAGTAACACTCACACTTGTGCATTTAATATATTTTGTGCAATTAATATAACGTTTATATACTAACCTAGGAGAGCAGTTTGACTTCCTAATAATAACTAAGCACTAGATATGATTCTAACCCCAAAATACAGCTCAATTAAAATCCTTTTTTAAAAGTCGTGCTTTTCTTTTTAGTTATAAATATTTTAATTGCATATCTGTTTTAATTCCTCCTATGGGAAGTCTCTAACTAATTTTATGTATTTGTTTTCTTAAATTTGGACAACCGTGACTATGACAGAGTAATTTATTGTATATTTACATTGTACTATTCATATCAAATCATTCTTACCCAGCTTGTGGCTAGTTCTGATGCCACAGTTTTGAAGATTCTCTGAGTTTGTAAATAAAAACTCAGCTTTGTGAAATATTGGAATTCACCATAACTGAAAGTACTTTGAAACAATTTTAAGGTATCTATGTACAAACAATTTTTAATTGCTGAAAATCAGTTTTAAGCTGTATTGCGACAAGGGTCCTTTTTCAGTGGATACTTAGCGTAGTAAACCTTGAACTCTCTCTGATACTGGAGCCCATAGAAAAAAGGTTTATTTTGCTTTAATGCCAATTCAGAGATTTTATTTGGCTTCTCAACTTTACATTTCTTTCACAACAAATATTTTATCAGAAAAATAGAAATGGACCATCTGCTGAACTTCCATCAAGTGGGGAGTAGCAGAAGTCATAGAGAATCAACAACATTGGTGATTCATTTTCTATATGAGAATAACTGAATACTGATTATATTTGATAAAGCACATGCATCAGAATTGCATACACTTAACAGATAGAAAATCCAAAGCCATTCTTTCCCATCCTTCCCTACTTCACCTAAATTGGGCATTTACGTTTTTTTCATTTTTATTTTTCACACTGTGTTTGTAAGTCATTTGCCAGTATCACATACATTATAAAAGTGAATACATGGCATTTCTTTGCCATTTTTCCATCCATACCTACACTTTGGATCCTGTGACTATTATTACAATTTATCCTCCCTCTGTTGCACAACTGTTGGCATGTCTACTTTGGGGCTTTGTCCAAATTATTACCTTCATGTCCAGTTTTCTGGTTTACTGTTTTGACTGCTTACTATCCCTCTTTGCCTTCCTAAATATTATGGATTTTATTGATGTTTTTCTCTTATATTTTCATCAAGGAACTACACAAGTAGCCATGTTTGTGCTCCATCACCCCATTGATTTCTCTTTTCTCTTGCTTCCTTTTTTTCTTTGCATAATTCTCTTACTCTTAAGTTATGCAGAATCAAATTAATTTTGTGTCCTGAGGCCAAGTCCATTGATCAACTAGATTACATATTTAACAAAGCTGTGTCAAGTCCCCTGTTTTGTGCTGTTATGACTCTTATGCTGTGCTGGGGGACATAGCTGACTGTCTACAATCTAGTGCTCTGTTATTGATACTAGTTAGATACATAACATTTTTGTAAGAAGGCTGCCATTCTTTATATAAAGAGCCTGAGAATGGCAGAGTTTCACTATAGGCTGTAGTTCTACTATAAACTCAGTAACATCCACTATACTACTTGAGTCATCCATTTGGGAAAATGAATGCATTTTAAGAGTTTAATTAATAATTCTTAAAGACTGTAATCACTGGTGTCTTTCTGCCAGGTATATTCAGCAGTGTTTCTTCAGTTACTGCTACCTTCTGATCTCTGTTTAGGGGTGCAATATCTATAAAAAGTCCTGCTGTTATTTTGATTGGTATTGCAGAGAATCTGTAGATCAGTTTGGAAAGAAATGACATCTTAACAGTATTGAGTCTTCTAACTTATGAACATAGTATCTCTACTATTTTTAGGGCATTTTACATTTATTTCGTCAATATTTTGTAGTTCTTGGCCTATAGATCCTGCACATATTTTGTTAGATTTGTATTTAATTATTTCTTTAGTACTGTTGAAGTAGCACCTAATTTTTTAAAAAAAATCCAGTTGTTTATTGTTAGTATATGTAATTAGGATCATATTGAACTCATATCCTGCAACTTTACTAAATTCATATATTAGTCTTGGGAGTTTTTTGTGTGAATTCCATGGTATTTTCTATATAGACAATTGTCTGCAAATAGAGATAGTTTACTTTTTCCTGAAACATGTGAGACTTACTTATATTCTTGCCTTCTTGTACTGCCTAGGACCTCTGGTATTAGGTTGAATGGGAGTGTGTTGGGAGAAACAATCCCCATAAGCCCTGAATATCCCTGAACATTCCTGCCGGATATGCTGAGAATGCAAAGCCCTAACAGAACTACCCTTTACTCCATCCATTTCTCAGGAAGGGGTTGTAGCTAGCAACCTTGAGGAATGAAGTAATGACACCCTAGACAAATAGAATACAAGCAGACTTGCTTTTCTTTGTTATAAAAATGGCAACTTTCCCAAGCTCAGTGCTCTTCAGCTGTGAAAAAACCCGCAGTATACAGAGCATCCACAGTCCCTTTGCCAGGGACTTGGAGGGCAAGGTGAATTTTCACTGATATCATGCTCATACTGCTTGCTGCATCATGGGTAATACAGTTCTTTGGTTTGGACCCAGGCATCTTACATCTTATGTTGGCATCCATGAAACAGTAACAGGCTAGCTTCACAGCTTATAAATAGGGTAGAATCCCAGACCCTAAACAATTTTTGACATTTTTGGCTACAAGCATATGATGTTGACAGAGATATGGTTTCCTGTAAGAGAAAAAAAGCTCTTGTGGGCTGGTTTAGAGGATATGAGACCAGTAGCGAATGCTCTTGTTTAAGTGGTGGGGTAGTAGTACAGAGTAAGAGTCTCCTAACGACCTGCCTGTTAATGAATTTTTTGAGGCTAAGCAGTGAGGGGTGGAAATGAATGAAGCTTCTCAAATAGTGCCTTGGTTATTGCTCACTCTCTAGGCTGGAGGAGGAAAAATTATTATTATATCAACAAAACAGCAAGCCTCAGGGCCCTAAGGCAAAAGGCAGTATGGCTGTAGCTGCTGAATGAAGGGCTTCTGAGAGCTAACATAAAAGATGTCAGCAATGAGGATGTGGAGCTTTGGGTAGACTAAGTATATTATAAGTTCGTTTGTGGAGTCTGAGTGGGCAGCCACTTGAAATTGAATGTAAATGCAGTCTTGCTGACTGGTACATAGCTGCTCTTTTACTTTGTGGACTCCCATTTTTCTCTACCCCCTCTATTCTAACCTCAGCTGCTTAAGATAAAAGCCAAATATGGTAGGGAACCTCAGGGAGGGAGAGAAATTCAGACTTTTTTTTAGCTCTGTTGACTAGAGATGCTCAATTCGCCATCCTACGTGGTCCTGTGGGAAAAAAGCACAGTAGGTGTCAAGGTAGGCTGAAGGCACTGAGGACTGCAGGGTGGAGTTCTAGCAGCATGCACAGGGGCAAATTAGAGACCCCTAGGCCCAAGCACTTCCAGGAGCACAGCGTCACCCTGGAGTGAGAAACCAAAGCAGAAGAAAAGCCTTCCCACCACCACAGTCCTCTGCAGAATAGATTTTCCCCGCTACCTTGTCTTCCCCATGCTCCTGGTTAGGAAATAATGTAGTCTCCTGGCAGCTATGGCTGTAGTCCCTTTTGTGCATATGTTAAATTCCTTGGTCTGTGTTCCTACAGGGGGTAAAACACTCAAATTTTAAAAAGCTAAAATGTAGATGGAGCCTCTGGGCCTATTCAGTGTACTATTGTTTTGGGTTCCTCTGCTAAATGTATAATTAGTATTGATAATTTTATGTTCTTACACTATGAATACTTATAGATTTAGAGGAGATTCTCCTATTCATGGGCTGCTGCATGTAGAGAGGTGTTCCCCTGTCCCCTTTCCCCTCCCTGGGTGATTCAGCAAAAATAATGTATCATCCCAGGAGGGAAGAAAAGAAAATCACAACTTTGGTTAAAGGCTCCATGACTGCTGGAGAACTCAACCATTTCCCAGTACAGCAGTGCCACCTGCCTGACCCAGCTACCAAGTGCATCTCTTTTGAAAAGGCAGATACAGCTTTGAAAAGGGATGCAGCTGACCTGGCCTTAGTATCATTTTGGCTTTCCGTGAAGTAGAACCTACCCCTTTTGGGGAAAAGCTTATTTCTCACTTTGCCACCTGAAGCAAAGCAATTGACTCATTACTGCCCTGGATTTAAGGAATTTCTTGTAAATACCTGGGCCTGTTTCACTTACAGTTCAGCCCAATTAAAAGCTGATGCAGTTGTTCAGGGTCAGTGCCAGCTACAGAAAAGTGAGAGTGTGTTCCATCACTCCATTCTTATAGCTTTGACCAATATGCCCCTTGATTAACCTTTTTATATTTTTACTGGCTCCTGGCCTGTTGCCAATAGCCTAACCTTCAGGTCTGCTGTTAGAAGACTAACAGATTTAAAACAACTTTTCTTCGGAAACAAATTATAGTTGCCAGTCAGACAGTCTGGCTTACTCAAACCTGTACCTCCCAGATTGCCATCATTTCTACCTGGATTCGTTATTGTATCAGATATGGTAATAAATCCACTATAATAGTCTGGGCAATCATTGTGTCCTGGTTTTTGGGAATAGGGACTTCAATCAGTGTCCCACCCCTGCTTCCGCTTGTAGGATGAATTCCTTTTCCTCCTTCATGGCTAAAGATTTTTTTTTTTTTTTTTAGGCATTTTTCTTCTCCTAGTTCTAATGTGTTTTCAACAGTGCTCAAAGCGTATTGGGGTTGTTGCCCTTCCCTCTGGGGTTTAAGGCTCCCCTCTGACCCCTTACCCCCCATATTAAAGATGGTAGAAAGGATCCAGCCTGGACTTCATGCTTTCCCTCAGTGGCTTCATGCTTCCCTCAAGCCTGCACCATGAGAAATGCTTTCTCAGGCCTTTCACCATACACTCAGTCTTTTTGTGTATGCCTGTGAACATCTGGTGAGATCTTTGCAAAAGTCCATGAATGGGTATGAATTCCCTTTGTGTCTGTAGATCCTCTGGCTTCTATATTTTCTTGTGAACACACACTTAGCCTTTAGCAATTCATTAACGGTTTTGACTGAATTATTCTTACTGATGTCTAGTATTGTCTTCCCCAGGTACTCAAGTGCTCACATCCCATGTGTCCTGCCTTTCATTAGAATTTGGATTGGTTGGTTTCCCAGTAACTGCAGCACTCTGATGAGTTCAAGAAGTTTCTATTTGTAGATCATTTGTTTTTCCCTTGTTCTTTTTTGTAGTTACAGTGTGAGCTATGTTCTATCCAGCTTCGTGCATCTCATATGGAAGCTGGGATTTTAATTGATATCACAATGAACCTGTCTATCTGTTAGGGAACATTCACACCTTTGTATTGAGTCCTCAGATCTTTAAACATGGTATATTTCTCCACTTATTTAGGTTGCTTTAATTTCTCTTGGTAATATTTTGTAATTTTCAGTGTAGAGGTCTCACACATATTTTGTCAAGTTGGATAGTGCTAGACTCATAACATTTTTGATACTATTACAAACAATATTTTAAAATTTTGATTTTGTTTATATAAAGAAATACTGTTGAATTTTGAATATTGAACTTAAACCATATGATTTTGCCAAACTCATTTATTTATTCTTTTCTTGATTCCTTACAATTTCCTTCTTACAGAATTATATTTGAATAAACAAAGGTTTATGTCATCCTTTTCAATCTTAAATCTGTTTTGGTCTTGCCTTATTGCCGTAGCCAAGACCACAAGTAATATTAAGTAGAAATGGTGAGAGCAGACATAACTGCTTTTTTCCATGTCTTCAGGGGGAAAGTATTCAATCTTTCATTATTAGGTTTGATGCTAGGTATACGGTTTTTATGGATATCATTTTTCAGGTTGATAAAGTTTCCTTCTTTGTTGAGAATTTTTATCAGGAATGCATATTACATTATTTAAGATTTTTTCCATTTAATGAGGGTTCATATGGTTTTTCTCATTTAATCTAGTAACATGATAAATTACATGGATTTGTTTTTTTAATGTTAAGCCAACCTTGCATTTTTGACATAAACCTATTTTGATAGTACTACCTTTTCAGATATTGCATGGTTGTATCAACAATTATTTTTAAAAAATCTTTTGCCTATGTAGTCATAAGGCCTATTGGTCTGTCATTTTCTTTTATTTTAATATTTTGATCTGGTTTTGGAATCAGGACAATGCTGGACTCCAGTGAGTTGAAAGATGTTCTTTTTCTCTAATTTTGAAAATGTTTTTGTAAGATCAGAGTTAGTCCTTTCTTAAATGTTTAATAAAATTCACTAGAGAAGACATTTGAGCCAAGAAGTTTTATGTTGTTCAAAGTTTTAAATTATAAATTCAAATTATTTAATAGATAATAGATTCATATTTTCTATTTCTTCTGTGTTTTGATATATATCTTTTGAATAATCAGTTTACATTTAAAAGTTGCTAAATTTATTAACATCAACTTGTTTTTAATATTTCCTCATTGTATTTTAATTATCTGTAGGATCTGTGCAGATATCTTCCCTTTCATTACTGATATTTGACAATTTGTATCATCTTTTTTTCTTTTTGAGTTTGCCTACAAGTTTACCAATTTTCTCAATCTTCAGAAATAATTAGCTTTTGATTTCTTTGTTCTTAATGAACAATGTTGTTATGTTCTTTTTCTGTTTTATTGATTTCTACTCTTTAGTATTTCCTTTCTTCTCTACTTTGGTAAAAGTTTCATCAATTTAAATTTTTTTTATACATGGTTCAGTATTGTTTTACCAACATTCCACAACTTTGGATGTTTTATTTTATATCGCTTAGTTCAGTATGCTTTCTAATTTTCCTGAAGTATCTCTTTGCTGTTACTTGGGTTATTTCAAAGTATGTTGTTTTTTTTTTCTTTTTGAGGCAGAGTTTTGCTCTCTCACCCAGGGTGGTACGATTACTGCTCACTGTAGCCTCGACCTCCTGGGCTCAAGAGATTCTCTCACCTCACCCTTCCAAGTAGGTGGCACTACAGACATGTGCCACCAGGCCCAGCTAATTTTTGTATTTTTTGTAGAGACAGGGTCTCACCGTGTTGCCTGGGCTGGTCTTGAACTCCTGGACTCAAGCAGTCCTCCAACCTCAGCCTCCAAAAGTGTTGGGATTACAGGCATGAGCCACCGTGCTCGGCCAAGTGTATTTTTCTAGTTTTTAAATACTTGGTGATTTTTCAAAGTTTTTTGTTATTGGTTTCTAATTTAATTTCATTATGGTCAGAGAACATAATTTGTATGATTTCTGTTTTTTTAAATTTGTTTAGGTTAGTTTAATGGCTCAGTATATAATCTATCTTGGTGATTGTGCTGTGTACTCTTGAAAATAATGTGCTTTCTCTCATTGTTAGGAGTAGTGTTCTATAAATGTCAAACAGGTCAAGTTAATGATAGTATTGTAAAATCTTCTCTAGCCTTACCGATACTGTTTTTACTGTTCTATTAACTTTTTTTTTTTCCCTGAGCCAGAATCTTGCTGCATCACCCAGGCAGGAGTACAGTGGTGCTATCACAGCTCACTGCAGCCTCAACCTCCTGGACTCAGGCAATCCTCCTTCCTCAGCCTCCCAGGTAGCTGGGACCACAGGTGTGTACCACCGTACCTGGCTTTTTTTATTTTTCCCAGTAGATATGGGGTGTCCTTATGTTGCCCAGCCTGGTCTTAAACTGCTGGGCTCAAGGATCCTCCTGCCCTGGCCTCTCAAAGTGCTGGAATTACAGTCGTGAGCCACCACACCTGGCCCTGTTCTATTAACATTTAAAATAAAGATAATTTTTTTTTTTACTGAAAAAAAGAGTTGTGAAATCCTTGCCTATAATTGCAGATTTGTCAGTTTTAGTTTTTTGACTTCATCTGGTTTTTGTTTCATGTGTTTTTATCGGGTGCATGCACATTTAGGATTGCTATGAAATACATGTCTTTGTGCTCAATGATAATCCGTTTCTCCTGTCAGTAAAGCTATTCCAGGTTCATTCTATATAGTTTGCATCATATATATAGATTATTTTTTAACCTTCACTTTTAACTTAACTTGTTTATTTTTGAGGTGTATTTTCTGTTGATAGTAATGGTTTGTTCTTGCTTTTTAAATCCAATTTGATTGTTGTCTTTTAATTAGAGTGCAGAGTATTTGCATTTAATCTAATTTTCATATGGTTAGGGTTACATCTTCTGCCTCTCATTTGTTCTGTTTGTTCCGTGTATTCCTTGTTCATTTTTTCTGTTTCCTACCCTTTTTTGGATTCAGTAATTTTTACATTTCCATTTTACCTTCTCTGCTGACTTATTGGCTGTATATATATAATAATATAAATGTGTGTGTATATATGTACATATAATATATATAATATATGTACATATATTTGTTATATATACATATAATGTACATGAAGTACATGAATTCTCACTCTGTTGCCTAGGCTGGAATGCAGTGGAATGATCTTGGCTCACTGCAACTTTGACTTCCTGGGCTCAAGTGATCTTCCTGCCTCAGCCTCCTGAGTAGCTGAGACTACAAGCACTTACCACCACACCTGGCTAATTTTTGTGTATTTTTGTAGAGGTGGAATCTTGCTATGTTGCCTAAGGCTGGGGTCTTCAACTCCTGGCCTCATGTGATCCTTCTGTGTTGGCCTCCCAATGTGTTGGGATTACACATGTGAGCCACTGCACCTGGCTTAGCTATATTTTTTAGTTTTCTTGTTTTAATGGTTGTTTTAGGTTTTTTGATATACATGCTTAACTTACACAGTCTAGTTTGAAGTAATAGCACATCATGTATAATGTTAGAACCTTACTATTAATACAATATAATTTCTATTGGCCCCTTCCATCTTTTCTGCTGTTTTTTACTTCATAGTACAGTGTCACTATTTTTGTTTTAAATAGCCAGTTATCTTTCAGTTTTTTAAAAAGTTTATGTTTATCCGCATATTTGCAATGGCATTGTTCATTTCTTTTTGTACATCAGGGATACCTTCTGGTATATTTTCCATCAGCCTAAAGAACTTACTGTGACAGCTTTTGTAGTGCAGGGTTGTTTGCAACAAATTCTTTCTGTTTTTCTTGTCAAAATATGTTCTTTTTGTCTTCATTTTTGACTTTCACTCAATAATAGCTCTATACAGACACTTTATTCTTCCATCATTCAAAAAATGTTTTGTTGTTTTATGGCATGCTTGGTTTCTGATGAGAAGTCTGTGATCATTCTTATCTTTGTTCCTCAGTTCTGTGATGTATCTTCTTTCCTCTAGCTTCTTTTAAGAGTTCCTCATTATTTCATTGTTTTTATAATTTTCATTGTGATGTACCTTGGTGTAATTTTTTGTGTGTACTCTCCTTCCTTGCTTGGGGTTCACTGATATTCATGGATCAGTGTTTTTGTTGTGGTTGTTGCTGCTATTGTTATTTGTTGTTTTTGTTTTTTCATCAAATTTGAAAAAATTATTTCATTGTTTCTTCAAATACTTTTTTTCCTTAGAACATTATTCTCTTTCTAAGACTTCAAAAACTCCTATTTTAGACCGGGCGCAGTGGCTCACGCCTGTAATCCCAGCACTTTGGGAGGCTGAGGCGGGGGGGATCACGACTTCAGGAGATCGAGACCATCCTGGCTAACATGGTGAAACCCTGTCTCTACTAAAAAATACAAAAAATTAGCCGGGCATGGTGGCGGGCGCCTGTAGTCCCAGCTACTTGGGAGGCTGAGGCAGGAGAATGGCATGAACCTGGGAGGCGGCGCTTGCAGTGAGCTGAGATTGTGCCACTTGCACTCCAGCCTGGGCGACAGAGTGAGACTCTGTCTCAAAAAAACAAAGAAACAAACAAAAACTCATATTTTAGACTTGGTATTTTTCCCCATGTCATTGATGCTTTTTTTTTTTTTTTTTAGCTCATAGCTTTAATTTGTTTGGGTAGTTTTGGTTGCTCTGGTTCCTGTTTCATCACTCTTTTTAATCTTTTATAGTGTCTGATTTGTTGTTAAGCCCCTCTAAGGAACTTTTCAGTTCAAATATTGTGTTTTTCAGCTCTGGAAAGTTTTATTTGATTAATTTCTATAGTTACAATTTCTCTCTATTGTATTCATGTGTTTCTTTAAATCTGTGAATATACTTTTAATAGATATTTTAATATCTTTGTCATGTAATTTTGTCATCTTTTTTGCATTCTAGTATTTCTAATAATTTGTTATTGGGTGCTGGTCATGTTGTTGGAATACTATGAATGGATTTTGTTATCCATTCATGAATGTTGTACTTTGTTCTATCAGGCAATTAAGTTACTTGTGGATCAACTTGATCCTTTCACGCTTGTTTTTAAGCTATGTTAGGGCAGCTTTAGAGGAACATTTATTCTAAGGCTAGTTTAGCCCTACTGTTAAGGCATACTCCTTCATAGAGCCATATTGAATGCTCCTGTTATTTAATGGTATCTCCCTTTTTAGCATTCCAAGCTAGAATATTTTGCAGTATCCTGTGAGTTTGAGAGTTGATCAGTTTTGCAGATTTTCTGGTAGTGGTTCTTTGCCTGGCCTTTTTGAGTCTCACTGTGTACATTTATAACTTAGTATTTCTTTGAAGATTCAAGAGTCCCTATATAGAATTTTCTGGTACTGTTTCTCTGCTTAGCTTACCTTTTTTCTGTTATTCTGACCTGAGAATTCCAGCTTTCTCAGCCCTTCCTTAACTCAAATTTGTCCCTTCAACTAATTGAGTTCGTTGTGTTTACTGAGGTTTTCCCCTTACATTATAGGGGAAAGTATATTTAGCCGGAAGCTAAAGTATATTTAGCTGAAAGCTATATTTTAGGGATCACAGTCCTGCATTGCCTGCTGTCTAATATCTGAAAAGAGTAGTTTCATAAATTCTGCCCCATTTTCTAGTTGCTAGGGTAAATCCTATACCAATTATTCTGTTAGGTTGGAAGTAGAAGTTTTAAATCTGTTTTTACAACTTAATTGTCATGGCACTTCTTTTAGCAATTATGAACTACCTTGAGGCATTTCTTTTACTGGTATCTTAAAGTTATGTCTTAAAGTTATTGAAAATCTTTGGTGGTGGTTTTACTTTTTACTCCTTGTTTCTTATGTTAGAACCAATAGGTTAGCAATATTCTGAATCATGCAAATCTGATTCTTGATGTTTAAAATATCTGCTCTGGGCCAGGCACAGTGGCTCATGCCTGTAATCTCAGCACTTTGGGAGGCCGAGGCAGGCAGATCACTTGAGGTCAGGAGTTCGAGACCAGCCTGGCCAACATGGGGAAACCCTGTCTCTACTAAAAAATAAAAAAAAAATTGGCCAGGTGTGGTGATGTGTGTCTGTAGTCCCAGCTGCTTGGGAGGCTGAGGCACAAGAATCGCTTGAACGCGGGAGGCAGAGGTTGCAGTGAGCAGAGATAGCACCAGTGCACTCCAGCCTAGGTGATGGAGTGAGACTCTGTCTCAAAAACAAACAAACAACAGATCTGCTCTGGACAGTTTTCTTTCATAAATGCTTCCATAATTTTTTTGTTGTTGGAGGAAAAGATGTGCTGGAGAAAAAAATCATAAACTATACAAATTTATGCCCTATGATCTCTAGTCATTTCTCTGTCTCTCTCTCTCACAGGTGTTATTATATATACCATCAGTTAGCAAACTTTTTCTACAAAAGGCCAGATAATAAATATTTTAGGCTTTGTGGGCTGTATATAGTCTGTGTCACATATTCTTTGTTTTCTTTTTCAACCTTTTAAAAATGTAAAAACATTTTCAGCTTGAGGGCTGAGACCACCACCACTTTGTTCCCATAACCTTCCCCTTTCATTTTTACCAGGAGACCTTACTTCTTACTTTATTGCAAAAACAAATAAATTTTATCAACTTTTTGCTTCCTGTGCATCTCATCTAAAAGCATATCTAGACCTTCAATTATTTGTCTATCTTTCATTCTTGTGTTGAGGGAAGATAGATGCATGTCCTTTCGTTTAAGCCTAAACCCACTTTGTGGATTCCCCTTCCATATTCATTCACACGTTGTTCTAGTTTGCACTCCTATGTATTATCTTCCCTGACTCTTCCAGCTATACTCTGTTAACATGCTCTGTTCTCACTTTATTCCTGCTGCTTTAAATTTTGTATTCATGCCATCCACCACGACAGCTTATCTTATTATGTACTTTTAGTTGAGTTTAAATTGCAAATGGAAAAAATAATGGTCTTTAAACTGTAATAAAGTACTTAGGTATAAGGTGTTTTACATACTCATTTCTGAGTCAATCTTGGCAACATTTTCTTTATTTCATAAATTAACAGCTTTTTTTCCTCCAGTGACAACATATTAAGACATATTAGAACATCTCAAGCAAAAATCTTCTGCGATGGGGAAGGAAATACTCTCTAAAAGGCAAAATATCAAGTACAGATTTTTTTTTTTTTTAATTTTAGGAATCAGACTAGATCTAGGCACATTGTGTTGCAGGCATCACCTCACAAATCTGCCAACGCATGTCTTTTCTGAGCTTCAACACAGCTGCTGTCCTAACCAGCAGCTCTCCTTTCCTCTCCTTGATAGTGGTTTGCATTTTGGTGTTATGGTTTATGTTGGGGAAGAAAAAATACAAAAGAATCTCTTTTTCATTTTTCTTATGATACTATGGGTTTAAAAAACTATAATGTGAGTTAAGTAGCAGTGGCTTCTTCAGGATCATCCTTATACTAAGAAACACAAAGGGCATTAGGTGTTTTAAATATAGATGAGTCCATTTATATAAAAAATACTTTAAAGAATAAGATTACTTGTAAAGAATAAAGACATTAAAAAACTACATGTTCTTACAACAATTTGTTCTATTCTTTTTTCCCTGTAATACAGTTATTCCTCCCCCGTTCCCCACACAACAGATTTGTAATGTAAGAATAGAATCATGGTGCAGCCTGCAACTCCCAGAGGTAAAACACACAGTACTAGACTTCCATCTGTAGATTTTACTTTTCAGATTTCATATTATTTTCTCAGAGTTAAATTCAAATTTAAAATCATTTAAGATTTCAAGGATTGTATTCATGTTGTTCTTTTAAGTGGTTTCATCATATTGGATTCTGTGTTTAGATATTTTATTAAGCATAATTTATTATTTTTCAATTATATACACTAGGCAACTGCTTGTGTCTTAAATTTTAATTGCTTGCTTTTGTCATATTGAATTAGTTTTGAAATAGTCTTTTACTGTTGAATATTTCCCTTTTGATGAACTTAAAATAGTATCATTAATGAATTTTTTATCTTTTTGAGTAAATTTCTTATTTGTTTTGATTTGGATATTTCACATATACAAGCATAACTCAGAATTATTCAAAATTGAAGAAATGTGGTATGAATCATCTGAAGGATCAGTAATACAATAATTTAATATTTTTAAATTCATGTTTGACATTGCACTTGGATTTGGAAACATTTAGCCTAGAATAAAGACAGTTTATTGGTATTATAATAGCTGTGTTAAGTATTTGAATCTTTTGAATCACAAATGAACTCTTATACTAGTAGAATCAAAATCTGTGCCATATTGTGCTCTCTTTTTGAACATGTGATGTAATGAAGATATTTCAGATAAGTTAAAAATACCATTGTTTTACTAGCTTTAGAAAGGAGACCAGTAAAAGTGTTATTTGACTGATGTAATCTGGGGGAAATTGCTCTGTGAAAACATTAGGTGATTTTGCATTTAGATTTTGACTGTTCTTCCTCGTTATAGAAGATTCTTAATTTATAGTAACTTGTTTATTTGCTGAGACAAGAGTATAAAATACATTTGGTTTTGCTGATGTTCAGGAAGAGAGTCATTTAGCTAATGTATGAGCTTAGCTTTGCTTACTTACCCAATTTCATCCTTGTTAGTTATCTATATATTCCTCAGATTCTCATTATTAATACCATATGCAGCAACTCTCAAAACTCACATTTAAAAACTGGGAAAATCTTGAAATTCCTATTGTTTATATCTATTGAATGTACTATATTAATATGAGAGATTTAACTCCTGTACTTTCAGTTGTAATGCTTACTCACTTTTATTTTGTAGACATGTGACTATTGTTCAGATTATTTTGAAAATCACCATAGGAAGGTCTGATTGCTTGGTTAAACATTTAACAAATATTCATTACATTCTGTGTGTCCAAAACGGTATAAGGTGCTAAGGGAACAATGACAATGCATTTGTAGTTTAGTAAAAGATGCAGATGAATACACTATGATAGTATACAGTAAGTGCAGTACTAAAGATTAAGTATAAGGTGCTATGCAGTTACATAAGACAGACACTAGTCTGCAGGGAAATGATCATGGAAGGCTCTCCAGAGGAAGTGGATAAACTAGATATGAAGAATACTCAAGTATTTGCCAGATCAAGGGGATGGGTGCTTGTTCAGATTGGTGAAAGTGTATCATACAAAGAGACAGCCTTTCCTAGAAGAAATTAAAGATGGGGAATACAAGAAAAGAAGGACAGTTCATTAGTCCGTTTTCACACTGTTGATAAAGACATACCCGAGACTGGGAAGAAAAAACGGTTTAATGAACTTACAGTTCCACATGGCTGGGGAGGCCTCACAATCATGGGGAAAGGCAAGGAAGAGAAAGTCATGTCTCACATGGATGATAGGGGCCAAAGAGAGTGCTTGTGCAAGGAAACTCCCATTTTTAAAACCATCAGAAACTCCCATTTTCAAAACCATCAGATCTTGTGAGACTTATTCACTATCAAGAGAACAGCATGGGAAAGACCCGCTGGCACGATTCAATTACCTCCCACCGGGTTCCTTTCATGACAGGTGGGAATTGTGGGAGTTACAATTCAAGGTGAGATTTGGGTGGGGATGCAGCCAAACCATATCAGACAGGGAAGCGTTGAGAGATAGGGCCAAATATTATATGGCCATCCAAGCCATATTAGGGAATTTCAACTTTTACAGGAGAGCATTGATGACTCCAAGGGAGTAATGTAATCCGACTTGTATTTTAGAAAGATCACTCTGACAATAATGTCAAATGGATTGGAATATTGGGAGCATAATTAGAGATAGGGAAGTCCAGTATGCCAGGCAAGAGTTCATGGTGATAAGAATTAAGGATGGAACAAAGTAATGGGATCTGTTTTAAGGAGATATAGGAGCAGTGAGGTGTGGTTAAAGAAGTAGGGCTGACTTGCAAAATTAAATGGATAGTAGGTCTACTCACTGAACCATTCGTAGGAGGAATGGTTCTGTGAGGGATAATTATATGTACATAATTAATCCTTGAACAATGTGGGGGCTAGGGTTGCTGACTCCCCATGCAGTCAAAAATCCATGTATAACTTTTGACTCCCCAGAAACTTAACTGCTAATAGCCAATTGTTGACTGGAAGCCTTACCAATAACATAAATAGTTGATTAACACATATTTTGTATGTTATTTGTATTATATACTGCATTCTTACAGTAAAATAAGCTAGAGAAAAGAAAATGTTATTAAGAAAATGATAAGAAAGAGAAAGTATATTTAATGTTCATTAATTGGAAGTGGATCATCAAAGATTTTCATTCACATCGTCTTCATGTTGAGTCGGCTGAGGAGTAGGAGGAAGAAGAAGGGTCGGTTTTGTCTTAGGGTCGCAGAGGCAGAAGAGATGGAGGAGGTAGAAGAGTAGGCAGGAAAGGCAGGCACACTCAGTGTAACTTGACAGAAATACATGGCAATTTCTGTCTGACTTTTTTGCTTTTTCATTTCTCTAAAAATGTTTCTGTATGGTACCAATCCTTTCATCATTTACTTTAGTTTCAGCACCTGTAATATGGAAGGGTCCATGTTATAAAAGAAGTCAAAAGTAGTCTTGAATAATTGGAACCATTCTGCTAGATTGTCTAATGTCAATTTGTTTTCTGGCACTGCTTCTTCTACATCTTCTTCCTTATCTTCTGGCACTGGTTTGGAAACACTCCTGAAACCCTTCACCACTGCCACCTTTTTCTCATATCTATGATCTCTTTCATGGTTTCTTTGATTGGCTCTGCTGTAAATCCTGTGAAGTCATGCACAACATCTGGATCCAGTTTTCTCCAGCAGTAATTTATTGATTCAGGCCTGATGGTTTTCATGGCTTTTTCTGTAACAGCAATGGCATGTTCAGTGGTGTAATCCTTCCAGACTTAAATTATGTTCTCTCTATTGGAGTTCTCTTCTATAGCATTGACAGCCCTTTCCACAGAGTACCATATGTAATGAGCCTTAAAGGTCCTTATCACACCAGATCTAGATGTTGAATTAGAGTTGTTGTGGTTGGGGCAAGTAGTCTACTTTGATGCCCTGGATGTTGAACCTCATGGGGTTCTGGGTGGCCAGGGCATTGTCTGATATCAAAATAACTTTAAGGCAAGGTACTGACTTCAGGGACAAACCAACAGTGGAAGCAATTAAGAAAAGGTGTTCTCGTTGTCCAGGCCTTCTTGTTGAACAACCAAAAGACTGGCAGTAGTGTTTATCTTTTTCCTTCAAATCTTGGGGTTAGTAGCTTTAATAGATAAGGACAATCCTCCTGATCATAAGCCCAACTGCATTTGCACAATACAATGGAGCTAGCCCATCTCTTACTGCCTTAAATCCTGGTGCTTGCTTTTCTTCCTTACTAATAAATGACCTTTATGACATGTTTTTCCAGATTAGGGTACTTTTGTCCACATTAAAAACCTGTTCAGGCATATATCCTTTCTCCTCAATGATTTTCTTAATAGCACCTGGGAACTCATCTGCTTCCTCTTGAGCAGCAGAAGCTGCTTCTCCTGTTACCTTGATTTTTTTGTTCTTGTTACATAAATTAAGCCTTTATTCTAGGCTAGTGTTGTCTCAAATGATAGAGCTTCTACTGGCCTTTCAATTTCTTCAGTCTTCTGATGGCCATCTTTGCCATGTTGGTGGAAGTGGCATTGTAGATCCAGGCACCATCAGCTACTGTTTTCATGTAGGAACCACAGTGTAAGATCCCTACTGCTTGTTTCTTCATCTTGGTTTAGCCACAGAAGGAGCAGGTGTACTTGGCAGGATGGCTGATTTCAGTTTTCTTCAGTGTTTTCCAGAGGGAGGCACCATAGCAATCCCATATTTACCAGTGATTTCAACCTACTTGGTGAGTTTTAGCTATGTAGCTGTGAACTAGACACAAGCCCAGAGAGGACTATCTTGATATTTTTAAAGCCACACCCCTTTCTAAACTTATTAAACCATCCTTTGCTGGGATTAAATTCTCCAGCTTTAGATCCTTTACCTTCTTTTTGCTTTAAGTTGTCATATGACCTCACTTATTTCTTGAATCATATAGCTGTGCCTTTTTTATAGCAATCATGCACCCACATAAAAGCTACATTTTCAATATGAGATAAAAAGATATTTTGCAAAAAGTGCTGCTGTAGCTGCAGCAATGGCTTCACAATTTTTCTTTTCTTTTTTTACAGTGGTCCTTATGCCGGATTCATTTATCTTGAGATGGTGGGCAACCATAGCTGCAGGTCTCAAAATTCAGCACATATCAAGCAATTCAGCTTTTTCTTGTAATGTCCTGTCTTTTCTCTGCTTCTTGGAAACACTTCCAACAACATCACTAAGGGCACTTCATATGAGTCCTATGAAGTTTTTCAAGGTTTATGGTATTGCATTAAAAACTATGAAAAATAAGTGAGAACTGCAAGAGATCACTTTCTATTGTGATAACACAATACTGGAGAGAGACAGACTGCTCAAGTGAAGATGATAGCATCACTTAACATTTAAGGGGATAATTGTAACACTTGAGATCACAGCAATAGCAAAAGGATGTGGCTACCAAATTGTTACAGTAGTACAGTATGTACTACAGTTAATTTTTCTGTTTTCTTTTACTTTAAGTTCTTGGATACATGTGCAGAATGTGCAGGTTTGGATACATGTGGAGAACGTGCACGTATACATGTGCCATGGTGGTTTGCTGCATCTATCAACCCATCATCTAGGTTTTAAGTCCCGTGTGCATTAGGTATTTGTCCTAATTCTCTCCCTTGCCTTGCCCCCCACCCTCTGACAGGCCCCTGTGTGTGATGTTCCCCTCCCTGTGTCCATGTGTTCTTATTGTTCAACTCCCACTTATGAGTGAGAACATGTGGTGTTTGATTTTCGTACTACAGTTAATTTTGTGCAGTTGTGATTTAATACCACATCTTTATGTTTGTTTACATTTTTCTCAACTGTGAATGGTGCCATGTATGGTCTGCAGGTGTTTTCATGAGTTTTGATAAATTTTAATTTTTATAATATATTTGTGTATATTTTATGGTAGTGATAAAATAGACTGGTATCCACATATATTTTATATATTCATGACATATATTTTTCTTAATTTTTTTGATATTTCTAGGCTGTGTGGTTCATCTGCAAGTTTTTTCAAATTGTTGCATCAGATCTCCAAAAAAATTTCCAATGTATTTATTGGGAAAAAAATCTGTGTATATGTGGACCTGCACATTTCAAACCTATTCAAGAATCAACTGTACTCTGGGACATGTTGAATTTGAGGTGCTTATTAGACATCCAAGTGTAGAGAGCTAATAGGAAACTGTATATGTGGATTTGAAGTCCTGGAGAAAGAAAAGGGCAGAAGACACAGATCTGAGAGTTGCCACAAAAGGGGGGAAATAGGACAGATATCCTGAGGAATTCTAACATGTAAGGGGTGAGCATAGGAAGAGAAGACCAAAAGACTAACAGGCATTAGCTAGAGAGGTGGGATGGTATGAAATGATGGAAACTAAGAAAGCATGGTGCTTTAAGGATGAAATATCAACATTGTAGATGAGAGTTGAAGAGTAGCCTTAGGATTTAGCCAAAAAAAAGAAAGAAAGAAAAAACATGGTTGGTGACCTCCGCAAGACAGCTTCAGGAATATGGTAATCACACAAGTATTGAGATCAAGGTGAACATTAGTGTGAACTCATTTTTCATATGCCTCTTTCAATGAAGAAGTAATTTCAGCTGTTCAGCAATATAACATTCCATGTTTTGGGGGAGGAGGGTGTCAGTAAGAATATTATTATTATTTTTGAGACAGAGTCTTACTCTGTCATCCAGGCTGGAGTACAGTGGCATGATCTTGGCTCACTGCAACCTCCACCTCCCGAGTTCAAATGATTCTCCTGCCTCAGCCTCCCATGTAGCTGGGATTACAAGCGTGTGCCACCACGCCCAACTAATTTTTGTATTTTTAGTAGAGATGGGGTTTCACCATATTGGCCAGGCTGGTCTCGAACTCCTGAACTCAGGTGATCCACCCACCTCAGCCTCCCAAAGTGCTGGGATTACAGGTGTGAGCCACTGTGCCCGACTGTCAGTAAGAATAAAATTAATTTGTGGAAAGTTATTTTTGAAGACTTTATAATCCAAATAAAAGCCTGATTTATGAAATGCTGTAACCTGGAACTTTAGATTTTAAAAGAAAAAGAGAAATAGATGTCATAATGTAGCTTGAATTTGAAATAACTGGGATTTAATCTAAACTACCAATGACCTGGAGTTTCATCTTATAGATAATATATGGTTATTGACAGAGTATTATGAGATACTGTATGAAAAATGCTATAATGCCTATAGCCTCTAATATAATACCTTGTCAAGTATGTGTGTTTGTATGTAAATATGTGATATACTGAACACCTTATATATAACTATATCCTGGTTAATAACTTCAGGACACTTTTCCTCTTCGTATGTATATTATCGTGTGACAAAGTGAAAGTTTAAAACAACAAACATTTATGAAATTACATCATTTCTGAAGAATAATAGCCCCCTAAAGATGTCCATGTCCTATTTCCCAAAACCCCCAAATATGTTACATTATGTGGTGAAAGAGACTTTGAAAATATGGTTACAATTATGGACCTAGATATGGGCTAAGTAATACATGAGACCTTAAAAGTGGAGAACTTTTCCCAGCTGATGTTGGAAGAGATGAGTCAGAGAGGTGAGGCAGAAGGGTGTTCAGAGAGATTCAAAGCGTGAGATGGAAGTAGGGAGCTATGAGCCAAGGAATGTGGGTGGCCTCTAGAAGCTGAGAATATCCCCCAGCTGACAGGCAGCAAGGAAACCAGAAAGTCAGTGCTGCAACTACAAGGAACTGAACCTTGTCAAAAACCTGGCTGAATCTGGAAGCAGTTCTTTCCCAGAGCCTCCATTAAGTAACACAGACAGCCAATACCTTGATTTCAGGTTTGCAACACCCAGAGCAGAAAAAGCCAATTGAGCCCACTGGACTTCTAACCTACAGAACTGAGATAGTAAATTGTATTGTGTAGAGCCACTAATTTTGTTGTAATTTGTCATGGCAGCAATAGTTAACTAATGCAAAGGGGTGGGAATCCAGAAGTGGCTTAGCTGGGTGATTCTGGCTTAGGACCTCTCATGAGGTCGTAGTGAAGTTGTCAGCCAGGGTGTGACTGTGGTGGAAGGATGTACTTTCAAGCTGACTCACATGGTTGTTGGTAGGCCTCCATTCCTCACCATGAGGGCCTCTTTCCAGGGCTGTGCATGATGTGGCAGCTGACTTCCCAGTGTGAGTGGGGAGAGAGAGAGAGAGACAGTGAGAGCATGTGGGTACACAGTATAGAAGCCATAATGTTTTTTATAGTCAAATCTCTAATATGATGTATCGTTATGTTTGCTGTATTCTGTTGTTCACGTGGACCAACCCTGGGATAATAATGAATTACATTACAGAGGAATGTGATTACCAGGACGCAGGGATCATTGGGGGATCATGTTGAAGGCTGGTTACCGTAAGTATGTGTGCCTAAGATGACAAACTGTCAGTTCCGTATTACCTAATTAGCCATATATAATCCCAGGTCTGCAGTGTAATTTTAAGCAAGTTATTTAGCCTCTCTAAA
This sequence comes from Pan paniscus, assembly GCF_029289425.2. Classification (NCBI taxonomy): domain Eukaryota; kingdom Metazoa; phylum Chordata; class Mammalia; order Primates; family Hominidae; genus Pan; species Pan paniscus. The sequence continues at coordinate 144,289,121 of NC_073255.2, read as the reverse complement.
ACTCCAGTTATTCATTCAAAATTGAAATAGTTGAAATTAGTTTTATGTGTCAACTTAGCTAGTTTAAGCAAATAAGGTGTTTCTTAAAGGTCTCAGGACTTACTATTTTTGAATATGCGATTTGAAGATTAAGGATCTTGAGATATTTTTGATAAGTTAAAGGAATGGTTGAATATAGAAGACTATCACTGATTTACCTTGTCTCAGATTATTCTTGAACTGGTCAAGTTTGTCATATCATGTGAATATGGCTGCTCCCTCTGTAATGACATGGATTGTTCCTAGAGCTGCTGAGTGGTGCCTTTATTGCAAGGGGCACTATTCTCAATGAGGTCTTTATGAGTGGCACTTGTCAAGTTGTGCAGTGGGCAGTCTGTGTATCCCTACACAGTGGCCCTGTATTTATGTATTTTTGACAATTTTAGGACTTAAGTCTGTAGGTATAAGTGTCTCTTTTGTTTGTTGGTGTGTCTTGTAGCATAGTGCCTAGTGCATGATTACTCAATAAATATTTGTTAAAAGAATGGATGAGTGCATGAGTGAATGGTTGATGGGGCAGTATCACTATTCAACTACTTAAATGCTTTTCATCGTATACCATTCTTTTAGTCATCACAATATTTTTTATTTAATTTTATATTGTGATACCAAGAAGATTCTATTTACACTAAAGAATGAAATAGAACAGTTTGTAAGATAGTGGAATAAATGAAGGCATAAGTACTTGCTAGCTAGTTTCTGATAGATTAAGGCAATTTTCCAATTCATCTTTCATTATATAAGTCCAAAATGGATTAACAGTAAACCTGTTTGTAAATAGTAGTCTCTTATGTGTTGAAGAATTGCTTTCAGTTTGTGTATGCTCATCATAAGTATAGAAAAGTTTAATAATCTTAAGTATTTTATGGGCGGTATGCAAGATAGTTTAGTTGAAGAATCTTTTCAGGAATATTTTAGTTGAGGATATTGTATCTTGAGGAATTATGCTATTCTCTCTTACTTAAACCTTTAGAAATGTGTATGGTTTTAAGTAAAAATTTAACAAAGACCTAGGAAGAGTGTGTTTTTGTAACTCCACTAATATTTATTAGCTACATTTCTACAACATTTTTTTTTGAGACAGGGTCTTGCTGTGTTGCCCAGGCTGGAGTGCAGTGGCCTAATCACGGCTCACTGCAGCTTCGAGCTCCTGGGCTCAGGAACTCCTGGGCCCCTGGAAGCCCCTGAGATTCTCCTATCTCAGCTTTCCAAGTTGCTGGGACTACCAGTGCCCGTCACCACTGGTATTTTTTGTAGAGACAGGGTTTTGCTATGTTGCCCAGGGTGGTCTCAAACTCCTGGGTTCAAACAGTTCCCCCGCCTTGGCCTCCCAAAGTGCTAGGATTACAGGCATGAGCCACTACACTTGCCCTACATTTCTGCTTATTAGTTTCAGTTATAAGAAATTATGAGGGTATGTGTGTCACAATCCAAAAAGAAGTACTCTTTAAGACTGATGCTTTTTTAAATTGTATTTTTGGTCATCCAAAAGAGTTGTGTTACTCAACTTCAATTCAATTTTGATGTGTTTCTTATGTGAAAATCGCTATTCTTTTATTACAGGAGAGGCATAGTCCTTGCTCTTTAGAGTTTATGATATAGTATTTGATGATTTGGGATATGTAAAACTAAGAGAAGTATAAAAATAACTTTAATATGATCAGTATTCAAAAAGAGATATTAACAATGTGCTATGAAGGTTCAAAATAAACCATATTGTTTGAAGAATTAGAACAAGTTTCATTAAATAAAGTAGGGGGTGAAAGAACAGGTATAATTCTGAAAAGCAGGGTTGGAGTGGCGAAAACAGTGTAAGAAAACTGCAGGTATCTTTCAGCTTATAAAATCCTGAACCATTTGGCCTGTGCAACTTTTCATGGCTAACTTTTTACTTTTAATTATTGCTCTGAGCGATGATAAGATGGACTTGAATAATTTAAACTCTGTAAAAATAATACTGAATAATTTAGACTCTATTGTAAAAATAAATTATATGATTAATTTGCTGCTCTATCCTGCAACCAGCCAGTTTACTGAGGATAGGAGAATTGTGGTAGTATTAGCTAGACTAGAGGATAATACAGAATATAGAGACTTATAGAACTGAGAGGGACATAGAGAGACCAGTTAATTCATCATCCCCGTTTTGAAGATTAAGAAACAACAGAGAGATAAGTGCCCAGTTTTCTACACATATTTACTCTGATGGAACTGTTCCTGTGTAAGTCTATGTCTTTCAACTGTCAGTCCATTAGGACTATTTGAGGTAGGCGTCTAATTCATTTTTGTTAAGGTAACTGAATCTGAAATATTTAATTTGTGCAGAATCTGTAGATTCCTACAAACAAATCAGTCCAGTGCTTTCCCTGCTTTCTGTGTCTCTTACTAGAGATCTCATTTATAGCTCACCTAGAAGACGGTAGAGAATATATGAAATATATAATATCAATTTGGCTGTAGGAGAGACTGTGAGTGGGATGGGTAGGAACATAAGTATGCCAGTTGGCATAAGTCCTTCATGGCACAGAAACATGAGGAAAAATTCTAAACTATGTTGATAGAGGAAGAGATTGAGCCCACCATAAATTAAGATTAGGATTTTAACAAAAAAAATATTTCTGGGCTGTCAGCAAAGTCATTTACATTTTTAGTTTTTATTAGCATCACAATTTAAAGTCTCTCCTCTATCATAATACTTCATTACATTAGAGATAATATTTTGGCCTGAGGTATTTTTTGACAGCTTTATTAAGATATAATTAACATATCATGTAATTCACCCATTATAACTTGTGCAATTCAATGGCTTTTAGTATATCCAGAGAGTTGTGCAATTGTAGCCATAAACTAATTTTAGTAGATTTTTATTATTCCCTGAAACCACTTCATACCTATTAACAGTCACTCTCCTTTCCTCCCCAAACCATGCAGTCCTAGGCAACTAATATTCTAGAACCAATATTCTGTTTCACAGGTTTGACTATTGTGGATATTTCATGTAAATGGGATAATATAATATATGATCTTTTATGCCTGGCTCTTTCACTTAGTATATATTTTCAGGGTTCTTTCACATTGTAGCATGTGTCAGTACTTCATTCTTTGTAATTGCCAGATAATATACCATGTATGGATATACCACCTTTTGTTTTTCTTTTCATCAGCTGACAGACATTTGGGTTCTGCAAATATTTTCTCTTTTTCTGTGAATTGTCTTTTCTGAAGTAATTTTATTTTAGTTTAAAGGTAATACAATTTGAGAGATATAACATCCTATTTTCATGGACCTGCAGCAAGGGAAAACCCTTGATGTTGCATCTTTTAAACATTATTATAGACTCCTCTCAAGCTTGGAAAGAGATTAGGATGTATAAATTAAGGAACTGGAGAGTTATACTGCTAGGTCAGCTATTTTATTACAGTAGATTCCAGACTGTATCTCTAAATTCTGTTCTTTCTTTCTGGTGTTTCTTTTTCCAGCTTTTAAAATCTTGTATTTGTATTCTCTGAAACACATCTATTATAGCATATTATTGGGTCTGCCATCTACCCAAAGAGTCTGCAACCCTAAATTATCTCTCTTGGTGACAGATTACATGCTACAAGTTTCTCTTATAGACTTTTTTTTTTTTTTAGGTGAAATTGATTTAAACCTCAGATGAGACTGTATTTCCAGAAGGTAACATGTAGCCAGAGGCATATATGTGAAAGTAGGGAGGGAATATGGTTGACATACTGTTGGGCTGATGTTTACCTTTAGTGCATAGGTATTTTAAAAAAAAAAAAAAAACCTGTGGGTTACTCCTGACACATACAGCCATATCAAGCTTTCTCTTTTGTCAAGGCCAGATGTATTAGTCTGTTCTCACATTACTATTAATATAAAGAACTCCCTGAGAATGGGTAATTGATAAGGAGATTTAATTAGCTCCTGGTTCTGCAGGCTGTACATTCTTCTGCTTCTAGGGAAGCCTCAGGAGACTTATAATCATGGCGGAAGGCAAAGGGGAAGCAAGCATGTCTTACATGGCTGGCAAAAGGAAGAGAGCAAGGCCAAGGGAAAAGTGCTGCACACTTTTAAACAGCCAAATCTCTTGAGAACTCACTGACTATCACAAGAACAGGGGGGGATGTCTGCCACCATGATCCAGCCACCTCCCACCAGGCCCCTCCTCCAACATTGAAGATGACAATTCAATATGAGATTTGGGTGGGGCCACAGAGCCAAACCACATCACCAGATGCTTGGTTCTTGAAATTGTGTAAGATTTCTTTCCTTACCTTTTAGATAACATATTTGCTCAGTTCATGGATCATAGTTTGGGCTAGAAGGAAAAGAGCATTGCTAAACTAATGCATACCAATAGGTTTATTATTTTGAAGAATATTTCTATTTTAAAATGTGACTTATTAAATAAATCCCTGATTGATAGAATTTAAACTCTTTTAGTGAAGTGAATAACTTTGAGCAGTGGAGGAGATTTTTGAGCATTAGTCATTAAAATTTAGCACATATGGTCTAAGTAAATGCCAGAAGAGATACAAGTAATGTGCTGTGAAAATTCAGAAGATGGATAAGTTATTTACAATTTGGAAGGTTAGAAAATATGTTATGTGGAGCTGGCACTTGAACTGAGTTTTGAAAGATAAGATTTTATTGGGCTATTTGGAGATTGGGAAGGTGCATACACTTGGAGTCAGGGGAATAATCTTCTAGTTTGACTAAAATGTAAGCTCTGGATTACAGGTCAAACATTGGATTGAATGCACACCTTTATTTCTGCTCTCTCCTTTATGTTCACTAAAATGACAGTGAAGGGCTAAAAAGGCATAAACGACAAAAACAAAGAATGGAGACAAGTTAAGGACTCAGTCCCCTAAGATCGTTCCCACTGCAGATGGCAGTTATAAGTCCCAGGTTATCAGTAGTATTTCTCATCTACCTGCTGTAGATTAAGGGGTTTCCCACAACTCCCTCCTCAGGATTGGTAATTCTTTTTTTTTTTTTTTTTTTTTTTTTGAGACGGAGTCTCACTCTGTTGCCCAGGTTGGAGTGCAGTGGTGCGATCTCGGCTCACTGCAACCTTTGCCCCCCTGGGTTCAAGCCATTCTCCTGCCTCAGCCTCCCGAGTAGCTGGGATTCCAGGCTCCCGCCACCATGCCCAGCTAATTTTTTTTGTATTTTTAGTAGAAACGGGGTTTCACTGTGTTAGACAGGATGGTCTCGATCTCCTGACCTCATGATCCACCCACCTCAGCCTCCCAAAGTGCTGGGATTACAGGCATGAGCCACCACGCCCGGCCTGGGATTTGTAATTCTTTAGAACAACTCACAGAGCTCAGAAAAGTGCTTAACTTAATATTACTGTTTGTTGTTGTTGTTTTAAAATAAAGTATACAACTCAGGAACAGCCAAATAGAAAAGATATATAGAGCATAGTACGGGGGAAGGGGCACAAAACTTCACTTCCCTCTCCCATGGGTTGACCTCTCAGCACCTTGATGTATTCATCAACTCAGAATTTCTCTGAACCCTGTGGTTAGGGGTTTTTATGGAGGTTCCATTACATAACCATGATTGATTAAATCATTAGCCATTGGTGATCGACTCAGTCTTCAGCCTCTTTTCCCTCCCCAGAAGTTGGTGTGGGGTGGGATTGAAAATTCCAATCCTCTAATCATGCATTGATCTTTCTGGTGACCAGCCTTCATCCTGAAGCTGTCTAGTGGCCACCATCATTCTATTAGCATGCAAAAGACCGTCTTATTAGTCCAGAGATTCCAAGGATTTTAGGGGCTGTGCCAGGAACCTGATACAATATTTGGGACAAAGATGAAATATTTATTTTTTATTATATTACAACATCCCTCTCAGCTTTTTTTTTTTAACCAAGAAAAACAACCAAAACTGAACTATCATATAGCTGCTGAAAGTTGTAGTTATTTTACTGATTTCTGCTGAGGTGTTGAGAATTAAGACCAGAATAATCTTATGGTAATTAATTCATTCAAACAAATACATATTGAAGTTCTCCTATGTCCTAGATATTACTCTAAGCACTAGCGATACAACAGCCAAATTTCTGCTCTCAAGAAGATTAAAAGAATGTTTTAGGGACAGTTAGACAAGTAGATTCATACACAGTACCCTTTACTGATGTGGAGAATACTGAGTGAGGAGCCATTTTATGGGAGAAATAACAGTTCATTTTGGAAGTATTAAATTTGGCCTACCTTTCCACTACCCAATGATATATTAGTCAAGAAATTCATGGAGGATGTTGGGGCCGAGGATATAAATTCAGGGTAGACAGTGTGTCGATTACAATGATCCAAGAGGCTCAGCTCCTTCTCAGCAGAATCATAGGCCTGCCTCTCCCCTTTGCAAGTTCACCTTACCAAACTTAGACTCCTTCTCTCCTTCTCCTTCAGCACCTCCTGTTTTCTAATGTATCCCATTTTTGAAATGTCATTTTGGCACAAAACTTCTACTTCCTTTTGCCCAGTCTCTCAGACCCTGCTAAAGTACAAAATTGTCTTTATTTGCAGATGACATGATAGTCTACTTAGAAAACTCAAAAGGATCTATTACATTAGGTTATAATCTATTATATTTTACATAATTATTACATATGTAGTTAATATGGTTATGTTAAATATATTTAAGAAATATAATTAATAAAATTTAGCCAAATTTATGGAAATAAGATCAATTTATATAAATTATTTTCCTATATACTACATATAAAGTTATAAGTGTAATTTTCTAAGTAAAAGATACATTAAAGTAGCAGCAGAAAAGTAATGTATTTAGAAAAGAGCAGGTTTGGTGGTGGTAGGAACAAAAGCCTATTTATAATGGGCTCGAGAAAATGGGGAGAGCAAATCCAAATAGAATACTGACAACTTACCTGAGGAATTTTCCTGTAAAGTGCAGCAGAGAAACTAGTAGTAACTGGAAAAGGATGTAAATTTCAAAGATTTTTTTTTTTCTTTTATAAGCTGTAGGAATTGCATCATAGTTATATCTGATGGGAATGATTCCGTAGAGAAGGGAAAAATTGATGATGTAAGAGAGTGAGGGGAGCATTCCTGGAAGAATGTCCTTGATGAGGCAGGAGGGCATAGAACCTAGTGTACATAGTGGAGAGGTTGGCCTTATGGTAATGATCGTGGGATTGGGTAGCAGAAATTGGGTTGAACACAGGATCATTAGAAGAGAAGAGGTCAGGAAGTGGTGATGAATGGCATAGTTTGATGATATGAGATTCAAAGCTGGAGTTTTGAAGAGGGTGGAGGGAGAAGAGCCTGGAAATATCAGTAGGAAGCAAAGTGGACAACAACCTAACCTCCAGACCATGTGGTAGAAGGGATAAAGGAGAAAACATTGCCTACTTGAAAGACTGTAGAAGGAGAGCCAAGTTTCTGTTAGAACAAGAAGGTATGAATTTATTTTCTTCATAAAGCCTGTTTCTCTCTGATCTAAATTATATTCCTTCTCATGGTCTTTTCAAGCACTTAAATCGCCTCTAGTTTATAATTACTTCTTTGTAAGTACCATTGTTTGGTTGTAAACAGTATAAAGTCTCCCATACAGTAGCTTAACAGTAACAGATGCATCTTTCTCATGTGATAGTCCAGGGGTATTGTAGGGTAGGAAATATAACTTCTCAGTCCTCCTAAGTTTGTAGTTGGGAGAGAGTCCTATAACAAAAGACAGAGTAAGAAGAGAAAAACAAGCAAGTTTGCTAATGTGTGCAGTGCACATCACTCAGGAGAAACCTCAACGAAAGATAAAGCAGTGGCTTAAAACTCTGGCTTATATAACGTTTTTGACAAAGAACAATACATTTTAGAGAAGTGACAAGACAAAGAAAAGCAGTTTTAGGCTTCCAGAGGCGGGAAACCGTGGGAAGGTAAATTTATGGGAATAAACTAATGGAGTAAGATTTGTTTGCAGATTTCTCTGGTGCTGCCTCTGAGCTGGTAAGACTTGTCTCCAGTAAAGGAGAATTTATATCCTGTCTTGGTAGAAAAGAGTGGAGGATAGAAAGAGCCCTTAGTCCATTTGCTGCTTCTTAATTGCCTTTAGCTCAAAAATATTTATGTCAAAGAGTCATATTTTGGGATGATAGAAACTAAGTTTCTTCTCTTTTTCTGGTCCACTATGCTTATTTTCATCCATAGGGCCTCAGTAAGATTGCTTTATCTTCAGGCATTGAATCTAGTTTCCAAGTAGGAAAAGAAGGAAGAGGTATTGACTACCTGAGAAAGTAAAACTTTCCCATAAGTCTTTGACAGATTGGAACATATATCTAATTGGCCATTTCTTGCATGTTAACTGTTTCTCATGGACATATTTTGCTAGAAAAGGAGATTTATTTAGCTGGGCACCTTATTACCATGAACAAAATTATAGTTTGGTTAGTTATGATCAAGGGGAAAGTGGATATTGGTTTAGAAATTTGCAGGTACTGTAATGAAAAAATACTTAGTATATACTGTTGTAGGAAAGCAAGAATTTCAGTTTCTATGAGGAATGTCTGATTTGATTATGGTTTAAAAATGCATATTAAGATGTACATTAATATGTGCATCTAAATATATATAAATTAAAAATAGACATGTGAAATGTATATTAAAATCATATACTTCCTTTCTGAAGTATCTAAGAGAGCAACTGTCACAGAGTAGCTATTCAATAATAGTTGTCCAGTGGAAGGACTTTAAGTATCTGAAAGAGCACCTGTCACACAGTGGCTATTCGATAATAGTCGTCCAGTAAAAGGCAAGACATATTCACTTTCTTCCAGGCACCAGTATTCTATATTTTTAGCAGAAACAAGAAAGAAGTTACTATGGTTCTTAACCTAAGATGCCTAAACCTCAGGTTTTGGCTTGTTGTTTTAAAATGATGCCAAAGGGCTATGCTATCTACTAACATAATAGATTAATACCAAGCAGAATGCACTGGGGCTAGCTATTCACCATTTTTGGAGTAGAGTAGGCAGAGGAAAGGGCACTTGGTGACGTAGTCAGAAAGAAATCATGTGACAATGTGTTATAATGCCTTACACTGATGTAAAAATTCATGGTTTTTAAATGATTTGGTAAATATCTCATTTGAAACTCATACTAATTCAGAGAGGAGATCCCAATTTAATGAATGAATAAACTGAGGCTCATTAAATTCCTTGTCTAGGTTTGCATGGCCGGTAAATGGTGAAGTTGAAATTAGATCTCTGATTTTTGACTTGGTCAATACATGCTGTTTGACCACAAATAGTGTCATTGAAATGTCTTACTTAATTCAAGTATTACTGTAAATGGACATTGACTTCTTTGAAAAGACGAATCAGGGTTATATTTGCTTTATAAATACATCATACTATTTGCAATTATTATTAAATACTACACTTTTTATTTAAACAAGGCACACTGCGTCTTGATGACATTTGCTGAGCACTCATGATCCAACTCTGCTTTAATTCTCTATTGCTTTAGAATTTTTATTATATTCCTTTATTCCCCTTTTAATTCAATTTTAGTTTTCTTTCCATCAGTTGAAAGCAAAAATTAACATTTCATGAATTTTTATTTACAATAAAAGTTTAAAGTGAATGCTACACATAAAATAGAACTTTTTTTGTCATAAAATATGCATAACAAAATTTGCTATTTTAACCAATTTTAAGTATGTAGTTTTATGGCATTCAGTACATTCACATAGTTGTGCAACCATAACCACCACCTGTCTCCAGAACTTTTTTATCTGTACCAACCTGAAACTCTGTAGTCATTAAATACTAACTGCCCATTCTCCCCCACCCTCAGCCCCTGGCAACCACCATTCTTATTGTGTCTATGATTTTAACTACTCCAGGTACCTCACATCAGAGGGATTATATATTTGTTTGTTTGTTGACTAGCTTATTTCATTTAGCATAATGTCTTCAAGTTTCATCTATGTTGTATAGCATGCGTCAAATTTTCCTTCCTTTTAAAGGCTGAATAATTCGCTGTATGTATATACCACATTTTGCTTATTCATCTGTCCATGGACATTCAAGTTGCTTCAGTGTCTTGGCTACTGTGAATAACCAACCTGTCTTCATCCTTCCCTCTCCCCATCCTTCCCAACTTCTGTCTGGTTATCACCAGTCTATTCTCTACCTCTATGAGATCCACTTAATTAGCTCCCACATATGAGTGAGAACATGTGGTATTTCTCTTTCTGTGCATATTTCACTTAATATCATATCCTCCAAGTTCATCCATGTTGCCACAAATGATGTGATTTCATTCTTTTTTATGGCAGAATAGTATTCCATTGTGTATATATACCACATTTTCTTTATCCTTCATTCATCAATGTACATTTGAATTGCTTCCACCTCATGGCTATTGTGAATATTGCTGCTATGAATATGGGCTTACAAATACCTATTCAAATCCCTGTTAAATATCTTTTGGTATATATAGAAGTAGAATTGGTGGACCATATGGTAATTCTATGTTTAGTCTTTTGAGAAACAACCATACCATTTTCCACAGAAACTGCATCATTTTACATGTCTGCCAGTGATATATGAGGATTTCAGTTTTTCTTTTTTCTTTTTTTTTCTGGGACAAAGTGTCTGTCGCCCAGGCTGGAGTACAGTGGCACGATCTTGGCTCACTGCAACCCTTGCCTCCTGGGTTCAAGCAATTCTCGTGCCTCAGCCTCCCGAATAGCTAGGATTGCAGGTGCCTGCCACCACACCCAGCTAATTTTTGTATTTTTAGTAGAAACGAGGTTTCACCATGTTGGTCAGGCTGGTCTCAAATTCCTGACCTCAAGTGATCCACCTACCTTGGCCTCCCAAAGTGCTGGGATTACAGGTGTGAGCCACCGCGCCTGGCCAGATTTCAGTTTTTCTATATACTCCTCAACAATTGTTATCTTCTGTTTTTCTTTTTTAATTGTGGAAAAAACAAATACCATGTAATTTCCCATCTTAGTCATTTTTAACTGCACAGTTTAGTACTATGTTTATATTGTTGTAGAACAGATTCCCAGAATTTTTTCCCCTTGTAAAATGGAAATTCTATACCTATTTAACAGCTCTTAATTTTCCTCTCCCCCACCTGCTGGCAACCACCATTCTACTTTCTGTTTCTATGAGTTTGACTACTTTAGATAACCCATAAAAGTAGAATCAGACAGTGTTTGTCTATTTGTGACTGACTTATTTCATTTTGCATAATGTCCTCATAATCTGTGTTGCAATATGTGACAGGATTTTGTTCTTTTTTTTTTTTTTTAAAGACGGAGTCTCCCTCTGTCGTCCAGGTTGGAGTGCAGTGGCATGATCTCAGCTCACTGCAACCTCCGCCTCCCAAGTTCAAGCGATTCTCCTCCCTCAGCCCACCAAGTAGCTGGGACTACAGGCATTTGCCACCACATCCAACTAATTTTTTGTATTTTTAGTAGAGACAGGGTTTCACTGTGTTAGCCAGGATGGTCTTGATCTCCTGACCTAGTGATCCGCCCACCTTGGCCTCCCAAAGTGCTGGGATTACAGGCGTGAGCCACCGCACCCAGCCAATTTTGTTCATTTTTAAGGCTAATATCCTATTGGGTTTATAATGCCACATTTTCTTTTTCTTTTTATCTTTTTTTAAAATTTTATCTCTTAATTTATTTTTTATTTCAATAGGTTTTTGGGAGCAGGTGATGTTTGCTTACACAAATAAGTTCTTCAGTGGTGATTTCTGAGATTTTGGTGCACTCATCGCCCAAGCAGTGTACACACTGTACCCAGTGTATATACCACATTTTCTTTATGCATTTATCTCTGCCAGTGGACTTTTGGGTTGCTTTTACCTCTTGGCTATTTTGAATAATAGCTGCAGTGAACATGGATATGCAGATATTCCTTTAAGATCTTGTTTTCCATTTTTTGGGGTGTATGCCCCAAAATGGGATTATTGTATCATATGGTGATTCTAATTTTAAGTTTTTTCCAGGAAGGTCTATATGGTTTTCCATAACAGCTGCACCATTTTGCATTTCTAGACACAATGCACAAAGGTTCCAATTTTTCTACATCCTTGCCAACAGTTGTTATTTTCTGTTTTGTGTATTTTTTTAATAGTGGCCATTCTAACTGGTGTGAGGTGATATTTCATTGTGATTTTGATTTGCATTTGTCCAATGATTAGTGATGTTGAACATCTTTTCATGTGCTTGTTGGCCACCTGTCTCTCATCTTTAGAGAAATGTCTATTTATATTCTTTGCCCATTTAAAAATCAGGTTATTTGCTTTTTTGTTTCTTAATTGTAGGATTTCTTTATATATTCTAACCCTTTATTAGAAATATTATTTGCAAATATTTTCTCCCATTCTGTAGGTTGCCTTTTCACTCTGTGAATTGTGGTATTTACATGGAAATTTTACGTTTTGATGTAGTCCAGTTTATTTTTAACTTTTTTTGCCTGTGATTTGGTGTCAATATGTGAGAAATTGCCAGATTCAATGCCATGAAATTTTTCCTTTATGCTTCTTCTAAGAGTTTTATAGCTTTAGCTCTTATGTTTAGGTCTTTGATCCATTTTGAGTTAAATTATGCGTATAGCTAAGGTAATGGTACCATTTTATTGTTTGGCATATGGATATCCAGTTTTCCCACCACCATTTGTTGAAAACACTGTCCTTTTCCTGTTGAATTGTGTTGGCACCATTGTCAAAAATCATTTGACCTTACACGTAAAGGTTTATATCTGGGCTCTCTATTCCACTGATCTGTATGTCTGTCTTTATGCCAGTACCAGACAATTTTTATTATTGTAGCTTTGTAATATGTTTTGAAGCCAGCAGGTGTGAAACTTCCATCTTTTGTTTTGGCTGTTTGGGGTCCCTTGAGATTCCATATGAATTTTAGGATGCCTTTTTCTGTTTCTGCATGCACACACAAAATGCTGTTGGGATTTCAATAGGGATTGCATTAAATCTGTAGATCAATTTGAGTAGTATTGACATCTTAACAATATTAAGCCTTTCAATTCAAAATCATGGGATATCTTCCATTTATTTGTGTTGTCTTTAATTTCTTTCAGCCATACTTTGTAGTGTTCAGAATACATGTCTTTTGCCTCTTTATTTTCTCTAAGTTTATTCTTAAGTGTCTTACTCTTTTTGATGCTAAAATTGTAAATGGGATTATTTTCTTAATTTCCTCTTTGGATTGTTCACTGTTAGTGTACTGAAATGCAACTGATTGTTGTGTGTTGATTTTGTATCCTACAACTTCGCTAAATTCGTTTATTTTTACAGTTTTTTTTTTTGGTGTGGAATCTATAAGGTTTGCTATATCTAAGATTATGTCATCTGTGAACAGAGATAATTTTACTTCTTCCTTTCCAATTTGGATGCCTTTTATTTCTTTTCTTGCCTAATTGTTCTGGCTAGGACTTCCAGTACTATGATGAATAGAAAAAAATAGAAAATTTTTTGTAGAATTTTTTTTGCGAAAATGGATGCATCCCTGGACTTTTTATAGTACATGGTAGAATATATGTACTATAAATAGAATATGACTTCAGAAATCCCCATTTTTCTTCCTAGTTAGAATTTTTTAAGTAGAAAAGACTTTATTTTCATGTAGAGGCAGCTTTTCTTATAAGGCCAGTTTGATATTAATGGTAATTTTTGGTTAAGTGATATTCTTACACTGAAACGATTGCATTTGAGTTTTTAAGCATTATTGTATTTTCCTCTGGTCTGTACTTATGTCATGTTCTTATTTCAGTATCCTAAGTTCATGTCCTCAGAGGATTAGGTGGTACTATCCTGTTAACTTCCACTCCCTCTCTTTTGTATATCAATTACTCTTGAATTGCCAAAATATTTTGCAGCCTGGCATATTTTGTCAGTTTGAATTTTATTTTAACCCAGCAATGTTTTGTCTGACCTCTCTGTGTTTACTTTTTCAACTTTAGTTTACTACAGAGCAGTTATTTTTATAGAACATTATGGTCTTTTCACTTGACATACTCTTTTTGATTATTCTTTTTGTACTTAAGATTTAATGCTTATGCCAAAGCATTCAAACACATGAGATAGGATATGGTCAAAATAAGAATGGCAAAATGATGGTAATTGTTGAAACTCAGTAATGGGTACAAAGGATCATTCTCTCTTCTTTCATGATATTTTTACAATAAAATGTTCACACACACACACACAAACACACACACACACTTCCTGTTTAAAATAGCAGTTCTTTAGGCTCTGTATTTGCAGTCTGACCTTTATTTAAAAGTCATTGTTGATTGGGCAGGTTCGTACCTTTAATCTTAGCACTTTGGGAGGCTGAGGGCAGGCAGATTGTTTGAACTCAGGAGTTCTAGACCAGCCTAGGCAACAAAGTGAGACATTGTCTCTACAAAAAATTAAAAAATTGGCTAGGTGTGGTGGTGCATGCCTGTGGTCCCAGCTACATTGGAGGCTGAGGTGAGAGGAAGTTGAGCCTCAGTATCCTGAAGCTTGAGCTTGGGAAGTTGAGACCACAGTGAGCTATGTTTGTGCCATTGCAATCCAGCCTGGGTGACAGAACGAGACCCTGTCTAAAAAAATTAAAAAGAAAATCAATGTGGCAAATAGGATTTTTCTAGTAAATAATAAAATCTAATAGTAAGATGATAGAGTTTGATGATGCCCCAAATAAAAAATAGATTATCTTTCATATATTCTCTATACTTCAGTGATTTTTCCCCATCTTTTTATTTTAAAAAGTTTTAAATTAGAGAAAAGTTGAAAGAATAGTAAAATAAACACCCCTTACCCATAACCTAGATTTGCCAGTTGTAAAACCTTTGCCATGTTTGTGTTATCTCCCTCTATAGATATCTTTACTAATTTTTTGTCTGCCTGTTTTATCAATTATTTATAAAAGGATATAAAACTATTTGACATAATTGTAGATTTTCAAATTTCATTCTTTTTTATTTTTGCTACATTTATATCAAACTCTGTTGTTATGTGCAGACACACTTAGGATGTATTGGGTGTATTAGTTCATTAGGGATGCTGTAACAAATTACCACAAATTTGATGGCTTAAAACAATACAGATTTATTTTTTTACAAATCTGGAGATTAGAAGTGTGAAATGAGTTTTAAGGGACTAAAATCAAAATGTCAGCAGAGCTGGTTCCTTCGGAACACTGTAAGTTAGTTTTCTGTTTGTTTGTTTTTGGTTTTGTTTTTTTTTGTTTGTTTGTTTTTTTGGTTTTTGGAGGTTGTCCACTTCCCTTGGTTAATGGCCCTGCATCGTATCACCTTTTCTCCTCCTGCTTCCATTCTCACAGTGCCTTCTTCTGTAATCAAATCTCCCACTGCCTCTATTTTATAAAATCACTTGTGATTTTATTAGGGCCTGTCCAGGATAACCTCCCCATCTCAAGACCCATGGCATATCTGCACTGTTCCTTTTAGCATGTAAGGTAGCATTTCACAAATTCTGAGGATTAGGTTGTTGGATATCCTTAGAGTACATTAATCTGCCTAGCACAGATGGCAGCACTTCCCAAATTGTTTTATAGATTGAGTGCAGTCCTTATCAGAATCCAAATTGGTGTTTGCTGCAGATATTGTAAAATGATCCTAAAATTCATACTGGAATGCAAGCAACCCAGAATAGCTAAAACAAATTCTAAAAAGAATAGCCAAAATCAACTTGAGAAAGAACACAGCTGGAGGACTTACACATACTGATTTTAAAACTTAGTACAGAGCTACAATAATTCATACAGTCTGGTAATGGCATAAAGATAGATATGTAGATCAGTGAAATAGAATTGAGAGTCCAGAAATAAACTCTGACATTTATAGTTAATTAATTTTTAACAAGAATGTGAAGACAATGTAATTGGTAATGAATAGTCTTTTCAAAAAATTGTCCTGGGACAACTAGTGTCTACATGCAAAAGAATGAATATGTATCACTTCCTCATACCATGCAAAAAAGGAACTAAAAATGTATCATATACCTAAAGATCTAAAACCATACAATCTCTTAGAAGAAAACATGAGTAAATTATTGTGACCTTGGTTTCTGAGATAAAACACCAAAAGCACAAGTGACAAAAGGAAATGAGATAAATTACACTTCATCAAAATTTAAAACTTTTGAACATTAAAGGACATTATCAAGAAAGTGAAAAGACAATCCACAGAATCAGAAAAGATGTTTTTAAATCATGTATCTGACACAGGGTACTTGCATACAAAATATATAAAGGACCCTTACAACTCAAAAAAGACAACCCAACTGTATTAGTCCGTTTTCATGCTACTGATAAAGACATACCCAAGAGTGAGCAATTTACAAAAGAAAGAGGTTTAATGGACTGACAGTTCCATGGGGCTAGGGAGGCCTCATAATCATGGTGGAAGGTGAAAGGCACGTCTCACATGGCAGCAGATGAGAGAAGAGAACTTGTGCAGGGAAACTCTCCTTCATAAAACCATCAGATCTCATGAGTCTTATTCATTCTCACAGGAAAGACCCATCCCCATAATTCGATTACCTCCCACCAGGTGCCTCTGACAACATGTGGGAATTTTGGGAGCTACAGTTCAAGATAAGATTTGGGTAGGGACACAGCCAAACCATATCACCAACTAAAAAATGAGCAAAAGCCAGACACAGTCCTGTAGTCCCTGCTACTCTGGAGGTTGAAACAGTAGGATTGCTTGAGCTCCAGGAGTTGGAGATCAGCCTTGGCAACATAGCAAGACCCCATCTCTTAAAAAAAAAAAAAAAAACTGGGCAAAGAATTGAATATAGGCATTTCTCCAGAGAAGATGTGCAAATGGCCAATGAGCACATGAAAAGGTGGTCAGTATCATTAGTCATTAGGAAAATGCAAATCAAACCACAATGATATACCACTTTACACCCCCAAGAATGACTAAAATTAAAAAGACATATGGTAACATTCTACTCCCTCTGAGCTGTCAGATCCATAATATGCTACTCTTCCAAGATGATATTTTATTTAGTTCCTTTGAAGGATTAAGTAAAATATGGTTGTTCCATAAAGATTCCCTATAGTAAGGGACAGCTAAAATATTTTAGATAAAATTTTAAGTGGTACTCTTAGTAATATTCTGTTACTTAGTATCTTTCATTGTACAATAGGTTTGTCACACACTCATTCTTGGCTTTTTTTAAACAGCAGACAAGAAATGTTCATGGTGGAATTGACATGGTGACCTCCATTTTATTTAGCAAAATATCTGATGCCTGTGCTTCAAGCCAATATAGTTTTTGTTCTACCTTCCTAACTCCTCTTTATAAGCATATTCATTCATTATGAAAATTGTGTTTAGTAGCTCAAGAGCTCTTAAGCTAAGAAAATATGAGAACTTGCTGGTAATACGCCAGTGAGTGTTGTGTAGAAGATTAAACAGCTCATCCTGCAGCTGCTCTGCATGTGGAACCTTCATTGACTTCAATTCTCAGTTAACTCTTTTGGTCTATAGCTTCAGGCCTAAATTGGGGGTTGATTGAAGATAGAAAAAAATGAATATAACAGAGAGAAGATGTTTTAGTTTCCTAGGGCTACTGCAGCACATTACTCAAACTGAGTGCCTTAAAACAACAGAATTATTCTTACATAGTTCTGGAGGCTAGAAGTTTGAAGTAAAGGTGTTAACAGAGCCATACTCTCTTGAAGGCTCTAGGGGAGGAATCCTTCTTTGCCTCCTGTAGCTTTTGGTGATTGTGGTCATTCTTGTTGTTGCTTGACTTATAAATGTGTCATTCCAATCTCTGCCTCTATCTTCACATGGCTTTCTCCTAGGTCTCTGTGGCTTTACATGGCATTCTCTTCTCTGTAGCTGGGTCCAAATGTTCCTTAAAAGGTGTCTTTTAGGGGCACCAGTCATTGGATTAGGGGCCACCCTAATCCAGTTTAACTTTATTTTAACTAGGATAGTAGCAGGAGGCAGACAAATCCTAAGCAGACAGGGACAGGTCCCTGATGAAACCCCACCTTCAAATGAAAGACAATTTAAAGTGTGAAGGCCAACCTACAAGTCTTAGATAAATCCACATACCAGATTGAGAACCTCTCTTCCTGTTTAGCGTACTTTCCTCTGATTGATCCCCACCTTTCACCTGTTTTACATATACCTACCCTTTCCTAATTGGTTTTTTGTACTGTCGAGCCCACCTTTGAGTGGTGCCTTTGTTGTAGTCTTTTTTGCATACTCACAAACCAGTCAGCACGCACTTCCCATTCTGAGCCCATAAAAGCTTCGGACCCAGCCACACTGAAGGAGAGACACCCGCCTTTGAGTGGGGGACCACCCTCACATCCCCTCTCTGCTGAGAGCTGTCCTGTTGCTTAATAACACTCTTCTCTGCCCTTCTCAACCCTTGATGGTCAGTGTAATGTCTATTCTTCTTGGATGCAGGACAAGAACTTGGGAACTGCTGAATGTGTGTATGAGCTGTAACATGGGTGGGCTGGGGCAATCCCAGCCCAGCCACAGGCTGAGCTGGTGCACAAGCAAGGCACAGCCCAGTGGGCTGAGTGGGTAGGATGTCTCCTGTGGCAGGTCTGGGGCTGAGCGAGGCTTTGGTGGAGGCGTCACCAGCTGGAGGAGGTCCAGCTGGCAAAAGTCACCGAGAAAAATCCAGTGTCAACTGTATTACACCTGGGAAAACCCTGCTTCCAAGTAAAGTCACATTTACAGATACTGAGGGTTAAGACTTCAGTACATCTTTTTTTGCATAATACAATTCAGTCCATAACAGAAGAGTATATATTTTTGTCCTAAAATGTATTTAATTCTCAAGTTGTGAAATAATTTGTGTGTGCATTGTTTTCACAGGGAGTTAACATGAAGGGAGTTTAGTGAAGAACAGTGAATAAGAGAAGAAATTATCAAGTTTGGGCCATGTAAATTTTGATGTATAGGAAAAGCCAAATCTCAGTTGCTGATCTCTGGTCACCTCTCTTGAAGTCCGTGGTAGTTTGGAACCCTCCATTATTTTCCTTACCTCATGACCTCCACTCTTCAGCTGGACTCCAGTGTGGTCTATCTATATAGCCTTACTTTTGGAGAGAGGTCAATAAAGTGTTTATGATCATATAGATGAACAAGACCAGAGGAATTGATTTTTGTGGCCAGGTTTGTCAGATTGGCCCTTCACTGCTGTCGTGCAAACCTCGAAACCCGTATTATCGAATAGTAGTCAGAGATTACTCGGATATTTTTCTGGGGCTGCAACCACTGTCAGTTTCTTTAAGTACTTCATCTTTCTCCAGAACTCCAGTTCCTTACTGAAGTTAGGGTTCCTAGTTGAGATCAACTGAATCTACTATACCCAATTTAAGTAGAAAGGATTTATTATAAGATTTTAGAATGTATAAAGAGAACAAAGTTTTACAGGTCTAGAGAATCAAACTTTGATCTGAATGCCCCAGACAGTTGAAACACACAGCTACACTATGGGGCCATTCTAGCAACAACACTGCAATGGACAGAATGTTTATGTCTCCCCCAAATTCATATTTTGAAATTCTTACCTCCTAATGTGGTGATATTAGGAGGAAGGGCTTTTGAGAAGTTATTAGATCATCATGATGGAGCCCTTATGAATGCTATTAGTGTCTTTGAAAAAGGGATCCCAGAGAGCCCTCTTGCCCTCTTCTGCCATATGAGGATACAAGCCTACAGCCCAGAAGAGAGCCCTTACCAGAAGCTGACCACGTTGGCACCCTGATCTTGAACTTCCAGCTTCCAGAATTGTGAGAAGTAAGTTTCAGTTGTTTATAAGCCACCCAGTTTATGGTACCTTGTTATAGCAGCCTGAACTAAGACAAACACCATTTGCGTCACTTTCCAAATCCTGCCTTAGTAATTATGAACTTGGGCAAGTTAATTAACTGCTGTGTGCCTCAGTTTGATCATCTGTAAAGTGGAGCAGATAAATGTATTAAATGAGTTGTTGTATTAAATGAGTAATATACAGGTTCTTATAACAGTGTCTGGAGACATAGGGTCTGTAGTGCTCGAACTGCTATAACAAAGTACCACAAACTGGGTGGCTTAAATAACAGAAATGTGTTGTCTTACAATTCTGGAGGCTAGAAGTCCAAAATCAAGATGTCAGTAAGTTTGCTTCCTTGTGTGGTCCATAAGGGAGAAGCTGTTCCATGCCTCTTGCCTAGCTTTGGTTTGCTGGCAGTCTTGGGAGTTCTTTGGCTTATGGAAACTTTACCCCCGTCTCTGCCCTTGTCTTCACATAGCATTCTCCATGTGTGGGTATTGTCCAAGTTTCCTCTTTTTATAATATAAGGACACTAGTCATATTGAATTAGTGGCAACAGCCCTATGTTTAAATAAGCTCACATTTTGAGGTACTGGGAATTAGGACTTAAACATATGAATTTTAGGGAGACACAGTTCAACCCATAACACATAGTAAGCATTATATGAATGTTTATTATTATTGTTATTTCTGATGACTTATTGTGTTATCACCCCAGGTAGTTCTTCTAACCTTTTACATCAGCGTATTGCATCTGTAATGTGTAGATTAGAGAGTAGATATTCTGAGTTAACTTAAAGCCCTTAAAATTTGCAGACCTTAGTAATTACCATTAATAATGTTCATGTTATTTCTTCATAGTATGGACTCTTCTGACTGTGGATATGTGACTCTCATAATACCTATATAATATTTCTTGTGTTTTTTTTTTTTTAGTAAAATTCAGAAATAGAATAAAAATTAATCTGACTAGAAGTTGTTATGGTATCATGTATATGAAGATTCTGTGGTCATTAATGTTTATATGATGGAGACTCTTCATAGGAGAGTAGGATATAAATAGATGTGTATCTTCCTCATCTTTTTTTTTTTTTTTTTTTTGGAGACAGAGTCTCACCCCTGTATTATTGCTTGTAAGTGCTTTATACTATATTAATAAGACCCTTTATTGACCTGATTTTTAAAGGAGTAAACAAAGGGCTTCTATCAGTGGATTTATATGGATTTTGTTTCTTTTAGTATTGCGTCTAAACCAGTATGAAGTAGTCACTGTGTTTTTCTAAGTGTGTTCCATGGGTTTTAGTCTTACTGGATCTTTTGAAAAATCTGAAGGGAAAAAAGTGGGGAATGGATGGTATCCTGTGGATAAATAGATGTGGGAAATGTTATATATTATATTCTTCTTTTGGATGTTCATTGTGCACAGTAATGGTTTTGAGGAGTATTGTGGTAAAGTACCTACTTAATTTTGTGTTTACCCTAGGATTCCCTTAAGTTATAACACCTATTAATATATTGCAAATTCAGTGTCCACTAAGCTTTTAATTTTTTGGAGTGCTTGGACCTGAGTGAAGCAGACCCTCTAGCATCCATAATTAAGAATTATGTGATCAAGTTTAGCTCTTTGGGAACAAAACACTTTAATGTATATAAGGGTATCATTCAGGATTTTGGATAGGGGACAGCCTGGTTTATAATTCTGTTTTCTAGTCTGTCAAAAAAGGTATAATGTAAATGTAGAATTAATATCTGTTTCTGTCTTTATACAGTGCTAAGCATATAGGCATTTAATGGCTGTTTGAAATAGAAAATCCTTCTTGATGTCTTTCGTAAGCATAGTGAAGAGGGAAAATGCTTTTTTCAGGGGTTGAATAAACCCCATAGCTCTGTTTGATATATTTCTTTTGCAGTTTTTCTTTTTTTCAAAAAAAAAAAAAAAGTTTTGTTGAGGTATAATTGGTGTCAATAACCTGCACTTGTTTAAAGTATATAACTTTATACATTTTTATATATTTATAGGCCTGAGAAAGCATCAACATAATCAAGATAATAAACATATTTATCACTCCCAAAAGTTTCCATGTGAAACCTCCCTTCCACCCTTCTCTGAAAACCCCTCCAGGCCCCAGGGAACCACCAACCTACATTTTTTATTTATTTATTTTTTATTTGGAGACAGACTCTCGCTCTGTTGCCCAGGCTGGAGTGCAGTGGCATGACCTCAGCTCACTGCAACCTCTGTCTCCTGGGTTCAAGTGATTCTCGTGCCTCAGCCTCCGGAGTAGCTGGTACTACAGGCACGCACCACCACGCCCTGCTAATTTTTTGTATTCAAGTAGAGACGGGGTTTCATGATGTTGCCCAGGCCGGTCTCAAACTCGTGAGCTCGGGCAGTCCGCCAGCCTCAGCCTCCAGAAGTGTCAGGATTATGGGTGTGAGCCACTGCGCTCAGTCTCACTAACCTACATTCTACTTTGCGTTTTCTAGAAATATTTTGCAATCTGTGTCATCTGTTCATTGTTTTTCTGCATTCTTTTCATTATTTTTAAATTTTACCTCATTTGTTGACTTATTAGCTATAGAATCTTAGTTTGTTGTTAAAGGGTTCATAGTAAACATCTCTAAATTATCAGTGTGTATCTTCCTTGCATTCCCAGAAGAAATTCCTCATGGTCATGGCATATTATTCTTTTCATATGTTGCAAGATTCTGTTTGCTAATATTTTCTTGATATTTTTGCATCTCTGCTCTTGAGGGAGATTATTTTGTAGGTTTTTTTTTTTGTAATGTCTTTGGTTTTTGTATTAAGGTAATCACATTTGCTAGTGTTTTGAAGACTTTTGTGTATATCTCTTGAGGGATAACGTTCTGTAGCATTCTTTTTTTCCCTACTTTTGGGAAATGTTCCCTCTCTCATTGTATAGAATTGATTTCTTTTTTCAGTGATAATGAAAACATCTGGGCCTGTTGATTTCTTATTCAGAATGTTTTAAACTACAAATTCAGTTCCCTTAATGTTCTAGATCAACTCAGATAATCTTGTATGAGCTCTGGTCATTTTGCTAAGTTGTTCAGTTATTCATAGTTTTCCACGATGATATGCCTGTGAGGTCCATAGTTATATCTTCTTTTTAATTCCTGTTACTGATACACTTAATTCTTCATCACATCCCTGCCTGATTAAGAAATTCAGACTAAAATCTTTTACAAAAGCAAATATCAAAATATAAAACTGTGGTTTATAGAGGGTTATCTAGAAGACTGATGAACAGTAATCTGGAGAGGAAAGATGCCTTTTTTTGATCCGTTCAACAAACTTTGTATCTTTGAAATTAAAATAAATTGTATTGCAAAGATTAAGGCTTATCACAACAACCACATTTGAACTCTTTCTGAAGCATCAATCTTCTTGGCTGCAATCATATCAGATACTCTACAAAGAACACAGCTACTAGAGAATACTGAGATAAATAACAAATTTAAATTAAGACAAAACAAAACAAACAACCATTAAATAACACCAAACAACATGAATGTTTAAGGGTTATAATATTGACAGAACTAATTTATCCAATCACAAATGAGATTTGGGCTTTCCACATACTGAATAGTGTTCCAGAAGCCAAGGAGAATAATGTTCCAGAAGTCACTTAAATCTAAGATAGTCCAGTTTTTTAAAAATTGCTTTAAAGATACATCCACACACAGACACATAAACACACACAGAGTCATGGCTTGCTTTTTTTTTTTTAAGTTTCATTAAAGAAACCTTAGAGAACACAGATGTTAGTGGAAAATGTCATCCAAAACTCCAAGGACAACTACATATACATTTGATTTTCAGTTCATTATTCTGGATGCAAATAGTGTTTTATTTTTATTTATTTGTATTTTAGTTTAGTTTTGTTTTGTCTGAAATAGAGTCTTGCTCTGTCACCCCAGGCTGGAGTACAGTGGCACAATCACAGCTCACTGCAACCTCCGCCTCCGGGGTTCAAGCGATTCTGCTGCCTCAGCCTCCCAAGTAGCTGGGATTACAGGAGCATGCCACCATGTCCAGCTAATTTTTGTATTTTTAGTAGAGACAGGGTTTCACCATGTTGGCCAGGTTGGTCTTGAACTCCTGAACTCAGGTGATCTGCCTGCCTGTATTTGGAATACTTTAATCATATTTAAGTAGAGATCTGATGATGAAACATGTCTTTGAAGAAAAATATTTTCAAGACAATTTTTCACATACAGTTGCAGAGTGTTGCTAATAAGGTGTAATATAATTGAAAACACAGTAAAATAAAATTATAAGGCAAAAATTTTAAAGTCGTGGTATTTGCACAGAAACGCAAATGGCTTATAGAGAACAGAGAACATAATAATGTGGGCTTAAAATTTTAAGATTTTAATATGTGATAGCCTAAATATAATTAGACAAATAGAAAAATTATAAATAAAAGCTCACAATATATAAAACCAATAATTTAAAAAAATTTAACGAATACAATGCTTATTCCAACTAAAAATAATTTCTTAACCTTTAAAGAATGAATGAATTACAAAAAATATTTTACCACCAATTATCTATTTTTTTCTAATAGTAAAAATAAAAGAAAAAGAAAAAGAGAATGGAGGAGGTATATTTATCAAATGAAATAGAGAAAGGCATCATCATCAAAAACACATAAAG
Organism: Pan paniscus; assembly: GCF_029289425.2. Classification (NCBI taxonomy): domain Eukaryota; kingdom Metazoa; phylum Chordata; class Mammalia; order Primates; family Hominidae; genus Pan; species Pan paniscus. The sequence continues at coordinate 144,264,571 of NC_073255.2, read as the reverse complement.
AATTTATAGTTTTTTTTTTTTTTTTTTGAGACGGAGTTTCACTCTTGTCGCCCAGGCTGGAGTGCAGTGGCACAATCATGGCTCACTGCAACCTCCGCCTCCCAGGTTCAAGCGATTCTCCTGTCTCAGCCTCCTGAGTAGCTGGGATTACAGGCATCTACCACCATGCCCAGCTAATTTTTGTATTTTTTGTAGAGACAGGGTTTCACCATTTTGGCCAGGCTAGTCTCGAACTCCTGACCTAAGGTGATCCACCCGCCTCGGCCTCCCAAAGTGCTGGGATTACAGGCGTGAGCCACTTTGCCTGGCCAAGAGTTTATAGTTTTAAATGGGAAGATAACCAAAGCCTGTTAAATAACACGTTCATGTAACAGAATAACCATAAGTCTATATTTGAAAACCTATTAAACCTTTTTAATAATCTTTGAAATTAATCTTTACATAAAATGAAATAGTAAATATTCACTGACACATCTTTAAAATATGTAAAAATATATTTCAATTAAAAGTTATTTCTTACAAAAATTTTAGAGAAAACAGGTACATCTTTTCAGAGGCCAAATATTACATGATAGAAAGAATACAGAACTAGAAATGAGAACACCTGTGCTTTAATTATGCTCAATTCTATGACCCAAGAAAAATCACTAAACTTTTCTGAGACTCCAACAGTGAAGATTAAAAAACCTGTGTTGCTAACCAAGTAGGGTTGTATGGAGCAAGTAAGGCAATATGCATGAAGCACGTTTTGTAGACCGTAAACAACTACATGCAAGTTATTAGTTATTATTTTCATAATAGGGTATTATTCTTTTGATCGGGATAGGGAGAAGAAGGACCCGGAAGAACATGTAGAGATAATCTTAAGGAGTTCAGGTATTACAGAAAACAAACACAGGTTAAAATTTGTTTGTTTGTTTTGAGACGGAGTCTTGCTCTGTCGCTCAGGCTGGAGTGCAGTGGTGCGATCTCGGCTCACTGCAACCTCCGCCTTCCAGGTTCAAGTGATTCTCCTGCGTCAGCCTCCTGAGTAGCTGGGACTACAGGCGTGTGCAACCACGCCTGGCTAATTTTTCTGTATTTTTAATAGATATGGGGTTTCACCATGTTAGCCAGGATGGTCTCGATCTCCTGACGTCGTGATCCACCCGCCTCGGCATCCCAAAGTGCTGGGATTACAGGCGTGAGCCACCGTGCCCATCCTAAAATTTGTATTTTTCTGACTAGTTCTTAATTGATACCATCACATAAACTATGCATAGAATAGCCTCAGGCTTAAGTAAACTCCTTTAGCTGAATCTTTATATTTCAAGTCTAAGGCACTTCTCAGGACACGTTCATCTTTCTTGTTCTTCAAAGCTTCATGGAAATTTAGAATCAAAAGTCTTCTTTTTTGTGTCTCTCACAAAAGGGGGAAGGAAAATACCTTACTATTAAAAATGAGAATTAGTTTTCCTTTCCTAAGTCTCACTCTGTGTCTGCTTTGGCTACCACAAAAAATTGCTCAGAGCCAATGGAAAGAAAATACATTGTCCATCTGTTCTTCTGGGCACCATTTTTCCTTTTTTCCTGACTTTCTAACTGTGATACTGTTGATATGACATTATACTTTAAAAACATGAATTTAAACAAAACCTCATCCCTCCATCGTCAACAGAAAGATATTTCAGGTACTTTATTGAATGCCTACCTTCCAATCAGTACCTAGCTAGAAATAACTGTCAATATCTCTCCTTAGATGCCCTAGGTAAAATCAGCAGGGATATATAAACAATGACCACTACCATAAACTAAGGATCTAATTGACATCTACAGAGCACTCCACCAAGCAAAAACAATACAAATTCTGCTCAACTACACATGGAACATTATCCAATATAGACCATGTTCTGGGTCACAAAACAAACCTTATAAATGTAAAAGAATTGAAATAATACAAAGTATGTTCTTTGGCTGGGCACAGTGGCTCATGCCTGTAATCCCAGCACTTTGGGAGGCCGAGGCAAGCTGATCACTTGAGGTCAGGAGTTCAAGACCAGACTGGCCAACATGGTGAAACCCCATCTCTATAAAAATACAAAAATTAGCCACACGTGGTGGTAGGTGAAGCAGGAAGCGGGGGCGGGGGATGGGGGCGGGGGATGGGGAGGTTGCAGTGAGCTGAGATTGCGCCACTGCACTCCAGCCTGGGAGACAGAAGGAGACTCCGTCTCAAAAAAAAAAAAAAAAAATTGTTCTTTGATCATAATGGAATCAAATTAGGAAATTTTCTAAACCTTTGAAAATTAGTACATTTTTAAATAATCAAGGGATCACAAAGGATCTCTGAGAAATTTCTCTTTGATTTTGAATTGAGTGAAAATGAAAATACAAAATCAAAATCTGTGAGATGCAACCAACGCAGCAGTTAAGAAGGAATTTAATAACATTAAGTGTGTTTTTAGAAGAAAAACTTTGTTATTAGAAAAAGGTCTCAAATCAATAATACGAACTCCTGCCTCAAGAAACTAGAAAAAAGGTAAAATAAATCCAAAATTAGAACAGAACTAATAAAGAAGATGAAATCAATGAAATTGAAAACAGGAAAATAGAGAAAAATCAATCAAACCAAAAGTTGACTCTTTGAAAACATCAATAAAATTTGTAATCTCCTAGTAATACCAACGAAGAGGAAAAGGAGGAAAACAAATTACTAATTATATAATAATATTCACTGTTTGCCTATCATATTTGCTATGAGTATTTTCCCAGGCTGTTGATTTTTAAGTTTTTGTTTACATTTTATTTCTTGAGGCCAACATGGTGAAACCCTGTCTCTACTACTAAAAATACAAAAATTAGCCGGACATGGTGGCATGCCCCTGTAATCCCAGCTACTTGGGAGGCTGAGGCAGCAGAATCACTTGAACCCCAGAGGCGGAGGTTGCAGTGAGCTGTGATTGTGCCACTGTACTCCAGCCTGGGGTGACAGAGCAAGACTCTATTTCAGACAAAACAAAACTAAACTAAAATACAAATAAATAAAAATAAAACACTATTTGCATCCAGAATAATGAACTGAAAATCAAATGTATATGTAGTTGTCCTTGGAGTTTTGGATGACATTTTCCACTAACATCTGTGTTCTCTAAGGTTTCTTTAATGAAACTTAAAAAAAAAAAAAAGCAAGCCATGACTCTGTGTGTGTTTATGTGTCTGTGTGTGGATGTATCTTTAAAGCAATTTTTAAAAAACTGGACTACCTTAGATTTAAGTGACTTCTGGAACATTATTCTCCTTGGCTTCTGGAACACTATTCAGTATGTGGAAAGCCCAAATCTCATTTGTGATTGGATAAATTAGTTCTGTCAATATTATAACCCTTAAACATTCATGTTGTTTGGTGTTATTTAATGGTTGTTTGTTTTGTTTTGTCTTAATTTAAATTTGTTATTTATCTCAGTATTCTCTAGTAGCTGTGTTCTTTGTAGAGTATCTGATATGATTGCAGCCAAGAAGATTGATGCTTCAGAAAGAGTTCAAATGTGGTTGTTGTGATAAGCCTTAATCTTTGCAATACAATTTATTTTAATTTCAAAGATACAAAGTTTGTTGAACGGATCAAAAAAAGGCATCTTTCCTCTCCAGATTACTGTTCATCAGTCTTCTAGATAACCCTCTATAAACCACAGTTTTATATTTTGATATTTGCTTTTGTAAAAGATTTTAGTCTGAATTTCTTAGGCAGGGATGTGATGAAGAATCAAGTGTGTGGAGCTTTTTAGATAATTTTATGATTGTGTTCTGAGAATGGCCTCAAGAAATAATATGTAAACAAATAACTTAAAAATCAATAGACTGGGAAAATACAAAATAATGGGAAAATAGCAAATATGATAGGCAAACAGTGAATATTATTATATAATTAATACAAAGGGATTTAAGACAAAAAGGGAGCAAAAATTATTTAGAAATTCTCAAGAGGAAATATAGTTAATAAACAGTATTCAGCTTCATAACTTAGATTAGACTATCAATAAGAACATATTTCTTATAGAAGCATATATAATATTCAAAAACAGTAGTAATATCCAGTGCTATCTGTGGTTAAATTACTCCCATAGATTGTTGGAAAAAGCATATAAAGTAGTATAGCCATTTTGAAAAGTAGTTTGATAATTTGTATCAAGAAGCTAACGTGTTACTTTGATCCAATAATTCTGTCTTTGATTCTCTCCCAAGAAAATAATTCTGGATATTGAAAATCTTTATAAAGATGTTTAAAGTAGTCATTTATGATAACAAATATTCCATCTTAAACTGAAGGTTAAGTAAATTTTGGTCATTAATTTGATGAAATATTGGGAGCTGTCAAAAATTGATATTTTTATAAGGACCGTCTTAGGGTAGGTAAATGTATCTAATATTAAGTTAATAAAGAAGACATTGTAAATAAGTATAATTACAAATAATAAGAGCAAAACAACTCATGGGTAAAAATTTAAAAGGATAGATTTAAAAAGAATATAGTAGACATTTACTTTTAAGCTCAATCAAGGTTTTAAGTATTTTAGAAACATCTGAAGGTTGCTTCTGAGACATATATTTGTATGGTGCTCTTTATAAAGTTGGTGTGTAGGAGGGAGCCACTTTTGTTGGTGACTGTCGCCAGCTGCCCAGACCCTGTACCTCAGTTTTTCCTTTCTCTGCACTTTCTCACATAAATATCCAGGAGGAGGGTATATGCTGTTTTTCTGTTACTTGAGGATTTGGAGATTCATAAATTTCTGAGATATTGCTGTGCAAATTCCAATGCTCCACTGGCCAGTGGTTGCCTCTGTGTTATGGGGTTATATAATTTCCCCTCTTTTTAATATTTCTCTGACTTCTAAAATATCTTTAATGAAAACGGCATTATCTTAAAAGCTTTTATCCAGTTACCAGTTAATAATCTTTGCGTTAAACTCTTCTCCCTGAGGTAATATATTCTGCTTTTCCTATAATGTCCCATCTGCTGTTAATCTCATACAGACATTATACATTTTAACTGATTTGTCTTACTTTATTATCCATGTCTATTTGACATGGTCCGTCTTTTTTGATGGGGGAACATATGAAATACAGTTATAGTAACTGTTGTGAAGTCCTTGTCTAAAAATGCTATACTCTGTGCCATTGGTTCATACGTAGTTTTTAATGGGAAAATATAAAAATGCAAAAACACATTTTTAGCATATATAAGTTATAATACTGCCCACTAAATTTAAGAATTAGTGTATTAGAATAACGTTGTATCTGCTATCTCTGCTAATTTTTCCAAATGTTGTTAATGTTTCTATGTATCCCAAATAATATATAATTTAGTCTTATGTTTCTCAGTATGAATTACCTGTTGCTGTGTTTTCTAAAAGTTGTTCCTTAACATTATGTTATTGAGATTCATTGTTATTGGTATTTATACCATATGTACATACCTGTCATTTGTCTATTTTCACTCTTCTGTAGTAGTACTTGGAATGAATATATTACAAAATTTTTTTCTTTTATTGATGGTTATTTGTATTTTCAGCTTTGTTTTTAACAGTGCTACTATGAACATTCTTGTACATGTCTTCTGATACACATATATGAAAACATTTCTGGGGTATGTGCCTAAGAATGGAATATTTTAGTCATGGGGCATACACATATGAAACCTTATCAGATAGTCCCATATTGTTTTCCAAACTGGTTTTTACTAACTTACAATGTTGCTATTTATATATACACACATATATACATACGTGTATGTGTGTATATATACACACACATATATACATACGTGTATGTGTGTATATATACACACACATATATACATACGTGTATGTGTGTATATATACACACACATATATACATACGTGTATGTGTGTATATATACACACACATATATACATACGTGTATGTGTGTATATACACACATATACATACGTGTATGCGTGTATATACACACACATGTACATACGTGTATGTGTGTATATATATACACACATACATATATACATACATGTATTTATATACATATACATATATACATTCATGCACACGTACATATATCCCTATGTATGTATGTTACTGTTGCAATTAACACTGTAATAAATGCGTTTGTGCTCAAATATATTCACCTTTTTCTTCTTTTTTAAAATTATTATTTATTCCCAGAAGCAGAATCATTGATTTAGAGGATGTGATTTTTTTTTCTAGTAGACTAGCCACCTTATTTTAATTTTTGGTATTATTTTTCTTGACTTCTATTTACTTTTTAGAATTTAGTTTTATTTATTATGGAAGTTATACATGTGTAATAAACTCAAATAGCTCTACAAGGTTTGTTTTTAAAAAATGGCAATGCTCTGCCTTCTTCCTGGCCTCATTTACTCTTTCTCAGAGGCAAACTTCTCAGTCTTTTTCAGCTAATTATTTTAGTATTTGCCTCCATATCTGTAAATAATCTGCTTATATTTCTACTTTTTAATTTTTAACTTCTTTGACTCCTCATCATGGTGCATGAAGATTTACCCTCCTCATTCCTTTCAACTTCCAGCACCAACCCAATTTCATACGTGCATTCCTCATTCATCTAGTTTTCTTCTAAATAAATAATTTAGTGCTAACATTATTGTGAAACATAAGTGCATAGCTGAATTCTTTAGCAAACTGTAGTTGTACTTTCCTTTTTTTGTTTTCATTTACACAAAGGAGGAGGCTAGTGAAAGAAGGGACAGTGGGCCGGGCACGGTGGCTCACGCCTGTAATCCCAGCATTTTGGGAGGCCGAGGCGGGTGGATCACAAGGTCAGGAGATCAAGACCATCCTGGCCAAAATGGTGAAACCCCGTCTCTACTAAAATACAAAAAATTAGCCAGGCGTCGTGGCGTGCACTTGTAGTCCCAGCTACCCGGGAGGCTGAGGCAGGGGAATCACTTTGAACCCAGCGGGCGGAGGTTGCAGTGAGCCGAGATCGCACCACTGTACTCCAGCCTGGCAACAGAGCAAGACTGAGCCTCGGGAAAAAAAAAAAAAAAAAAAAGGGACAGTGAGGATTTTGGAATCAATAAAGACATTTTCTATTGCAAAATAGGAGAACATGTTAGTCAATGTGAAGCCAGAGGTTCATGAATGGAAGGGCAACTATAATAAACTAGAATAAACCAGAACATTTATTCCGGTAGCCATGTGTACTATTGACTAGAATATTGAAAGCCTAGTAAAATGACTGATGTGCTTGAATTCCCTTTTATCTAATCTAGTAGATTAAATTTTTCTCATGTTAAGTAAACCAAGAGATGATTAATATCATTTCTTTTCCACTAAAAGCACTAGTCTCATAGTTTTCTCCTAAGGAGATGATAAATACATTAAATTCAAATAGATTAGTTTCATTTCCTGCTACATCATTGTGGTATATGAAGGGATCCAAGAGATATTTGTATTAAGTGGCTAGGAAGTTAATTCTGGCTGTGCACTCCACATTGATTAAGGTTTAATTGTCAAGATGTGAGTAATGCTGCCATATTTCAAAATTTGGCATTATATATATTTTTAAACGTTTACATATTTTTAAAAGTTAAACTAGTTATTTAATACTTTCATTGTTCTAACCTGGGCAAATTTTTTGAACAGTTATATCTGTTATGATTTTTACATCTTTACCCTTTCAATGTGCAAATTGGAAGAATATCGGAGGAATACTATCTCTTTGAATATAAGCTCTATTCTTTTGAGGCCTGGGATTATCTACTGAAAAGACTGTGGTCAGAAAGACCAGGATTTAAATTCTGTTTTACCGGTTACTAGCCAAGTGAATTTGTTCAGATTACTTAGATTCTTCGGATTTTAGTATCTCCATCTAGGTATGATGAGATTTCTAGCAAGATTGTTTAGAAAATTACAAGTAACAGATGCATTAAAGTAATACACACTTTGCGTCTAGCTTAATGTATTATACATGCTATATCTTCAAAAATGTTAGTCATTGTTATTAGAATCATCATCATCATCATTTTGTTCTTGGCTCCAGTCTCTAGATGTGCTTGACAAAGAGCAGATATATAAAGACTTGTAACGCTGATAGTGATTGTATGCATCAGATAAATGGGAGGGGAAATTTAGTATCATAATCCCTCTATTCTTCTGTGGTGAAGGGCAGACGCTGGGGTTTGTTACTACATTTTTTTCCTGTTTTTTTTTTTTTGTTGTGTTTTTTTCCCTCTGTTGCTACATGTCTCTTACTGAAAAGCAGGTTTGTGGAATAATTAGTAACTAAAATAATATAGACCTTTCTCCCTCCCAGCTCTTAGAGCCCTTTGTACTGCAAATCTAGCATGTTGTTTGGTTACTTCTTAAGGTGAGTGATTGTAAATATGGTTTGGATAACTGGGGAGGTGGAAGCTGGTGGTGGTTATATAATATGATGAGGGCCACTTTTTTGCTTTTAAAAATACTGGGGCCCAGCTACTCAAGAGGTCAAGATGGGAGGATCACTTGAGGCCAGGAGTTTGAGACCAGCTTGAACAACATAGTGAGACCCTGTCTCTTAAAAAAAAAAGAAAATAGTTGGATGTGATGCCAGGTACTGGTAGTACCAGCTACTTGGGAGGCTGAGGTGGGAGGACTGCTTGAGCCCGGTAGTTCGAGACTATAGTGAACTATAATCACATGTGTGACAAGCCACTACACTCCAGCCTGAGCAGTGTATTGAGACTTCCCCCATCTCTTAAAAAAAAAAACAACAGCAGCAGCAGCAAAAAAACTATACTTGCATCTTGAGAATTTTCTGAAAATGTGAGAATATTTATTTACTTTAAAATACTAAATTTGACACTTTTAAATGTGATCTCTTGACATTTCCTTAAACTTGTAATAATCATCATTTCTATTCTTGCCTTACCAAATCTGTCTTATTTGGAGCATTTAACTCCAGCATAAATTACTTATTAAATAGGAAATATTTGGGAAACTGTATTTTTTAAAATACGGATTTTGAATGGCAACCCTGTTTAATAGCGTTTTTTGTTTTTTTTTTTGAGAAGTTATACATATTTTGATACCTTGATATTTATTCAGTATTGAAATATTTGAATATGTATGTTTTTGTTTTAAACAGATTATCTTTCTCAAGGAATAGATCTTTCTGGAATAGAAGTGATAGAAAATGATCTACTTTTTATTGCAAGAGCCCGACTTGAAGTGGAAAATCAAGCTAAGCGCCTACTAGAGCAGGGTTTGGAGACTCAGGTAATAAAAATAAGACTGTTTTTTAATGTAAAAAATGTGTCATAATACAGGTGAACATTTGACTTTGAGTTCAAAAAAGTAATATGTGTCTTATAGTAATATATCACTGAGAAAGTATGTCTACAATTTAAATCAAAGAATGGGTCATCGTTAAGGGAAATTTTAATATATGTTTAATATATTTAATTTAAAAATAGACCTAATGTTTCTAATGTATAATGTATATAACATGAAATGTATTTTTTATGATGTGCATATATAGATAGATAACTAGCTGACCATGCCTGCTTTGTCTAAAGCACGATTGCTCATTTAAGCCCTTCAACAACCCAGTAAGATTGGTATTATTGTTAATTTTATTTTGCAGTTGAAGAAACAGAGCTTAAATAAGTTGTTGAAAATCACATAGCTAGTAAATTATTTAGTTTGGATTCAAATTTTAATCACTCTAGTCCCAGAACTTTGCACTCTTAATCATTATGCCATAATTTAAAAAATTTTTGACTTGACATTTCTCCTAAGGTATCATTTTCCTGATGCTTAATTTTCTGAATTGGAAGAAATTCAAAGGTATTGATGTATTAGATTCAACAACTTAGAATTAGATCTTAGATCTACCCTTGTATTATACCCAGATATTTTCTCCATTTGTATTGGGCTCCAATATAATTATTAATAGAGTTTTTTCATATCCTCTAAATCAGGAATTTCATTTTGTGCATTTATGTTGGACAGAAACAATATTATTAATGTGCTGTTCTTAAGCCTCTAAATCAAGAAGGTACTTATTTGGCTTCTGATTCCTAAATAGTTGTAATTTTTAAAATATAACTGAATCAGGTACTTTTTCTTTTAAAATTGAATATCATATACAAAATGAAAAGTGGACAAATCATAAACTTTCATATAGAATGAATACCACAGTGTGAACATACCTGTGAAATCAAAACCCAGGATAGAAATAGGACATTATCAGTACTCCTAGAGTTTCTTTACCCTCTCTCACAATTTTTACTCTCTTCTGGCTTCCCCAAAGATAATTATTATTCTAACTTCTAACATTAGAGATTACTTTTAGTTGTTTGGTCAATTATGTTTTAACTCTAGGTCTCCCTGTAAGGATGAAACTGTTACACCGTTTAAAAAAAAAAGAGTATTTCTCTACATTAAATAAGAGAAGATACCTTTCTTTAGATCTTCAGAAGAGAAGGAAAGATAACTCTATTAATCAAACATTTTGCCCTGAATTTCAAAACAAGAAAGGGCAGTTACCTTCCTAAGAAGTGGCCGCTGGATTTGACTCTGTAGCCCTCCATCCTGTATGAATTATGCCTTCTTTGGGATTTTATGCAGGGAATTTATTTTCTATAACATATTGTCCTCTTCCTCATATGGTTGTTTTCATCTCCTAATCCTTCTGTGTCTCCCATCTCTAGGACTTCAGCAGTACTGTTTTCTCTCCATTCCAAATCCCACATCCTGGATGTTACCAATACCTATGGAGATGGTTATTCTCATACGTTGGGCTCACAGTCGTTTGACATCTACTAGCCCAAACTTGAGTCTAGTGCCCTTCCCTTCCATCCTATTTCAGAATCTTTCCCTCCTTATCAACGTTGAATATTGTCATTAGTATCATTTGGTCTAAGTCTCCAGTGTCTCTTCCTTTGACTGTAGATTCCTGTTTTTTCTGCCCTCCCACTCCCTTGTTCCTGTTATAACTCATAATTCTTTTATTAACCTAAAACATCAATCTGTTGGCCGGGCACGGTGGCTCACACCTGTAATCCCAGCACTTTGGGAGGCCAAGGCGGGCAGATCACCTAAGGTTGGGAGTTCGAGACCAGCCTAACCAACATGGAGAAACCCCCTCTCTACTAAAAATACAAAATTAGCCAGACATTGTGGTGCACTCCTGTAATCCCAGCGACTCGGGAGGCTGAGGCAGGAGAATTGCTTAAACCCACGAGCCGGAGGTTGCGGTGAGCCGAGATCTTGCCATCACACTCCAGCCTGGGCAACGAGCAAAACTCCGTCTCAAAAACAAAACAAAACTAACCCATCAGTCTGTTAACTCATCTACAGCATAAATGTCTTTACTACTCGATGGTTTTCTACTCTGTCAACCTCATGTCTGTCCCCTTCTCTGGCTCTACTTATTTTTTTATATTAAATTGATCAAAGATGTGTCTCTTCAACTATTCACCTCACTAATGATTCTCAAACTTCACCATGCATCAGAATTGATGGGAGGACTGGTTAAAACACAGACAGCTGAGCCCAACACCCAGAATTTCTGATTCAGTAGATCTGGTACCAAGAAGTATTCCCCTTGATGATACCCTCAAATTATTTCACCCTTGCCTTTCTACTACTCCTGCACAGCAAAATGCCATCTGTGGACCCTGCAACATTTATCCCTATTTTACTTCTATGCCTAGTCTTTTCATTGCTCTTAAAAAACAAAAACAAAACAAACAAAACAAAACAGACAACTGTAAGACTGTTGTAACTAAAATTTATGATTCTTAGATGCAGCTGGGCTTCAATTACTTTTTTATTACGTCCAGTTCCCTCTTCCATTTCACAGATGGTTGTTTCAGATTTTCTTTATTCACTGTAAACCTCCAGTCTCTTCTCTCTCATTGTCATGAGATGATCTTGTCACACTCCTTACAAGGAAAATCAAGGTCACAAGGCATGCATGTTTTTGACTTCATGCGAAGTTCATTCTTAAGGACACAACTCCATCAGATCTCTAACCTTCCTATTTAAGGCTAATTCCACACCATCCTTTCTGCCCTGCTTCTTTACTTTGCTTTTTGGCTTATCTGAATCTTCAACCTTTTCCTTTTTATTAGCAGCAAACAAAGATACTAAAATTTCTCTCACTTGAAAGGAAAAAGGATTCTTCAATGTTAACTGTTTACTTAGTTATATCTTATTATGTAACTATTTCCTAGTCTGTTTACTTCATAGTCAAACTATTTGGAAGAATAAGCTGCTCTTACTGTCTCCTTTTCTTGACTTCTCATATAGTCCCCAGTCTACACTATTGTGGGTTCTAACATGACTTCTTCAATGAATCTACTGAAAGTAGATTACTTCCAGTAATCTACTGAAAGTAGATTACTTCCAGTAATCTACTGGGTGACTACTGGGTGACCTCCCAGTTTCCCAAAGGACTTTTTTTTTCTTTTCTCAAATTTTTGATATTGGTAACCATTTCAACTTCTTGACAACCTTTCTTCTCTTCGTTTCTTTATCTCAATCTCTCCTGTTTTTTTTTTTTTTCCTTGACATTGCTTTTTGGTTTCTTCATAATTGTAACAATTTCTGCTTACTTCCTTAATCTTTGTGCTCTCTCTGTGTGACCACTTTTTATTCTAAATGCTTTTCCTTGATGATCTCGTATATTCCCATTTGCTGATAACTTTAAAATCTCAATCTGCTTCCAAGATCTCTTTTTGTAAACACCAAATCTTTATAGCTTCCTGCCCTGCCTGCAGGATGCTTGTATTGGTTAAAGTTTGTTTATAGAGAACAGAACTTACTTTAGCAAGTTTTAGTAGATAGGGGTTTATTATAGGATATGGTTGGGAGGGCTCAAGAAAAAGACCATAATCTGAGCCTCTCAGAACTACTGAACTGTGGAGAATTGGGCAAGTTGGGCAGATATTGCTACCTCCATGTCAGGAAACTGCCCACTGGTGTTTTATATAACCTTCATTGCATTTGATAGCTTCAGAGCCATATTTCCTCTGACAAGATCTGGATCAGCAAAATAGATGTCCCCTGTTCTGCCTTTTGGCACTCATAATGCTAGGGACTATACACCAGGCCCCATTAGAGCTGATAGAAGAAATCCAAACACTCTATGACCAAGCTTGGCAGGGAAAGCAACAGAAGTAGGAAAAGTACAGCCTCTGCCATCTAAATGTCAAACAAGTTCTTATAGTTAACGGAACATTAGTCATATCTGGACCCTTTTACAGCAAACACATACTAAAAGGAAGCCAGAATGTATATTGAGCAAGCTCATTCTTAGTATCATCCACATTATTCCATGAGACCATCATAAAGACTCTGTAACTCAGAATATTAAAACACAGAGTTGTCAAATATATCTTCTCCTGTGTTTGTTAGCTGCTGTGGAGCACCACTATTCAACTGGAAAACTTGGAAATCAGCTCATCTAAGGACCAGCACACTTTTTGCGAAGAGACAGATAGTAAATAGTTTAGATTTTATAGGCCATTTAGTTTCAGTTATAACTACTGAACTCTGCTGTTGAGGCAGGAAAACAGTCATAGACAATATGTAAATGAATGAATGTGGTTGTGTTCCATTAACACTTTATTAGCAAAAACAAGCAATAAACCAGATTTGTCCCACGAGCATAGTTTGTTGACTCCTGTTCTACTCTGATTGTTTCTGTATTCTTGTTTCATACCTTAGCTTTCTCATCCTGATTACTGTATTAGTCTTCTATTAGTGTCTGATTTCCATTTAATACTCATACTGCTTCCACAGTGATCTTAATATAAGGCATATCTAGTCATGTCCGTTTGCTACTTAAAATTCTTCAACAACTTTGCTCTTTATAAATCTCAAACTGTACCCCCATTTGCTTTTTGCCATCTTGCTACATCCCCAAATGACACTTATGGCTGTCCCTTGTTTCCCTGAACATAACAGGTTTGTTCAGCCTCTGTGGTTTGCATTTAATGTTAAATATTCTTTGAACACAGTTACTGGTCGAATTTACCTGGCCGTTTGTTTTGTATTCATTCTTTACCCAACTTTGTCCTCCTTAACTTCCCCAAATAGCCTTTCCTGATTCTTGTGGGTGGTTTTAGAACCTCTATTTAGGGTTATAATAGCACCTTTGAAAAAAAAAAAAAAAAAAAGAAGATGCTTAATAATGTTATTTATTATATTTGAGCATTTTATTTATCACACTTGTTATAATATATATATGTTTTGATGTACTCACTGGATTGACGTTCATTAAGACCTAGTACTATATCTTTTATCTCTGTTTTTCCATTCTTTGAATTGCTCAATAAGTATTTGTTAAATATTAAATAATTGGATAAAACACTAGATGAAGGTCTTAATGTTTATTTTTCTTTTTCCTTTTTTGAGATGGAGTTTTGCGCTTGTTGCCCAGGTTGGAGTGCAGCGGCACAATCTCGGCTCACTGAAACCTCCGACTCCTGGGTTCAAGTGATTCTCCCGCCTCAGCCCCCCGAGTAGCTGGGATTACAGGCACGTGCCACCACATCCAGCTCATTTTTGTATTTTTAGTAGAGACGGGGTTTCGCCATGTTGGCCAGACTGGTCTCAAACTCCTGACCTCAGATGATCCACCCGCCTCTGTCTCCCAAAGTGCTGGGATTACAGGCGTGAGCCACAGTGCCTGGCCCTAATGTTTCTTTTGAAGGATGATTGCTCAAATTATCAAATTCTTTGATAATTACTTCTCAAAGAAATACTTAAGGAATTCCAAGTCAACCTTGAATAAAGATGAATATTTCTACAGAAAATTGATATTAGCATAGTTTGTTTAGTTGTGAGAAAGATGGCAATTTATATTTCAGGGAGTGCAATGTCATAAGCCTTTTGTATTAATCTAATGGGAAACCTTATGTATATATACTACCTAAAATTTTGCATCTATGACATGTTTTTGATGTATACATTTGTATATATCTTTATGCAGTTCTTAAAATTTTATTATATTTTAGAGTCATGGGACTCAAACCAAGTAATTCTAGAAAGGAAACAGTACCAACGTTTTTGAAACCAAAATATTATCTTCAATAGGGTTGGATAAATTTAACATGTCAAAAAGGAATGGTTACTTTTAAAGGCTTTTTGTTTTTTGATTTAATTCTCTTATATTTAAAGTAAGAAAGTATTTTCTAGCCTAGTTATTTCTAAATAAATATATATTAGATATTTTATTATCTTGTGCACATTTTTACCAGTTGTCAAGTTTGACTTTTCTTTGGTTTTTAAATTCATATTAAAAATTAAGAGACTGACAAACTTTTAGGAAGTTAGTGTTCCTTAAATATTGATAGTTTTGTTATCTGTTTAGACTATATAAATTTATTCAAAAGATTTATCAAAGTAGATGACTGTTGTTATTTAAGCAGTGGCCTATTTCTAATAAATCAGATTAAAAAGACAAAAGTATGAAAGTAATGTGTGTCTGCACGGGTAGGTGTAGAATGATCTGCATAGATCTTAGAAAAATAGGAGTCAGGGAACTATAATTTTGTTGTATGTCTCAGCATGGTTCATAGGAGGATAGGTTCTGCTCAGTGGAGGGGGAGTATTTTCTCCCTGTAAGGCCATATGTATCATATTATCATAGTTTATTGACATTATCCCTTAATATTATCCAATTCATTTGTCTTATTTAGATGTATAAAGTAACCTTCTGAGTACAATTTGGCTCCTCTGTTAGTCCATTTGGGTTGCTGTAACAAAACACCATAAACTGGGTGGCTTATAAACAGAAATTTATTTTTCACAGTTCTGGAGGCTGGGGAAGTCTGAAGGCTGGAGGTGCCAGCAGATTGGGTATCTACTGAGGGCCAACATTCTGATTCACAAATGATGCCCTCTTGATGTGTCCTCATGTGGTAGAAGGAGCAAAGGCACCCTCAAGCTTCTTTTATAAGGGCATGAATCCCATTCATGGGTGCCCTGCCCTCATGATGTAGTCACCTCCCAAAGGCCACACCTTCTAATACTATCACCTTGGCAGTTAGGATTTCATCGTATGAATTGAGGAGGAAAGACACAAACATTCAGACTATTGCAGCTTGCTGTATAATTTTCCTAAAGGGAGAAAATGTATTATCTGCCAATATTAACATTCTGGTTCAGTTCATGAAATTTACTGTATTTCTTATGTATAAATTGATATTTGTGTTTGTAACATCTTTCTGAGTTTAATTGTGTGTGTCTGTCTTCCTCAGACCTAGCTTTCTCACAAAGTCAAGTTTCAGGTTTTGTGGAGCTGAGGGGATTAAACTCTTAATAATCACGTCACTGAGATAAAGCTTCTTGGGAAGCAGGCTGTCGTAGTAGAAAGAGCCTGTGTTTGGGAGCTAGTGCCTTTTCTTCTCAGAGAGCAACAAGACAGAGGTGTCATCCAGCTCTGTCAGCAGGCAATTTAGGAATTAAGAGTGAAACGAACCATTGTTCAGTCTCTGTTCTTTGTCAGGCTCTGTGTTAGTCACTTTACATTTGTTATCTCAATTGCAGTAACAGATCTGTGAAGAAGATATAATTATCCATTTTCTGTATGGTTAAGGAAACAAAGAGATGGAAAGGTTAGGAAATTAACTGAAGATTACATAGCTGGCAAGTAATAGAATCATGATCTGGAGCTCCTGCTTCCTCCCTTCTTTAGTAAGACCAAGCAGTTTATTCTAACTTTATTAAATAATTATATTGAAAATTATTTGACAATTTGTGAAGCAATTTGTATTGAAAAGGGAATTTTTATAGCATAAAATTTTTTTTAGGAAGTCTCCATTTGATGATTAATCTAAACTGGTCCTTCAGCATTCCTCAGAATTTTTGTTTTCTGGCCAACTGTTTTTTTTTTTTTTTCATCTTCTGAAATTACTGTTTTACGCTCTCTTTACTTTCCATCAACCATCTTCTCTTGCCATACCCCCATTTTACTCTGAGCAGATGTCCTTAATTCCTGCTTCACTGAGAGTCCTCTCACACCACCTCTGCTCTAGATCCTATTTTTTATTTTCTTAGAACCTTATCTTGTTGACATTTCCATCCCTCATTTCCCTTATACTGTCTCCTTCTCATCAACATTTAAACGTGCACATTTTCTGCTACTCTCCTCATATGTTCTCTGCTTTTCAGTCTCACAAGCTTTCTATTAGTCGTTCACATCCCATTTTCCTTTCTTCTTTAGGGCCTTGGTACTCTTTTTATGCCTGGAATATGCTTCACGCTCCCTGTTAGAACAGATGCTACAGCTTATATGTATTTTATCCTCAAATTATATTCTCGCATGTATCAGAGATTAAAATAAATGTATAATGTTTATTATAAATATAGACTAAAAGAATTACAGTATTTTAACTTTGAAGTACTATTGCATTCATGAATGATTACGCACTTAGTTTATAGGCTCTTAGCCTGAATAGATGTTCAGTAAACAAGGAACTTTTGAAAAATTACATCATATTATCAGTTACATTTAATAATTAATTTCTGACATTAATTTGATTCCTCAAAAGTGTTGATGATCCTCTCTTATTGAGTATGTAGTTGATGCCCATCATTTTCAATATCAGTTCATTGTAAAAGTTAAAATAGCATGAGTCTTTAGTGCTATCTTTACCAGTTGTGAAATTAGTAGTATTTAATAACACTAAAAATTCTCCATCTTCATTGTCTTCAGTGATTTTTAGATTTTTGGTTATTGACTGATAATTCAATGAGATCTTTTGTTAAAAACTAAATTGTTACTTTCTGTTGAATCATGTTAAAGAAATGGGTGATGTTTCTATTCATTGAATTCTGCCCTCACTAAAATCATAAAAATAGTAATAATAATAATAATAATACAGTCACCTAACTGTAATTTGCAGATAAATTGTCACTTCATTTTTATGGCTGCTATGTTCCCCATGCATCCTCCTTAAATTCTCCTTATGTTGAAATCCTAACCGCCAAAATTATGTTATTTGGAGGTCGGCCTTTGGGAGGTAAACAGGTCATGAAGGTGGGACTCTCTTGAATGGGATTAGTGCCCTTATAAAAGACTTTTTGCACTTACTATCTACCTTCCCCTCTCCTTCTACCCCTCATTTTACTCAGAGCCTGAGAGAGCTGCTTATCCTTTTGCCATGTGGGATCATATTAAAAAGGTGTCCGTTGTCAGGGAAGGGAACATCACACACCAGGGCCTGTCGGGGTTAGGGGGCTAGGGGAGGGATACCATTAGGAGAAATAGGTAATGTAGGTGATGGGTTGATGGGTGCGGCAAACCACCATGGCACGTGTATACCTATATAACAAACCAGCACATTCTACACATGTATCCCAGAACTTAAAGTATAATTAAAAAAAAAAAAAAAGGGTGTCTTTCTGTGAACTAGGAACATGAGTCCTTATCAGATACCCAAACTGCTGGCACCTTGAACTTGAACTTCCCGGTCTCCAGAACTGCAAAAAATAAATTTCTCTTGTTTATAAGCCCAGTCTATGGTATTTTGTTACAGCAGCCAGAACAGACTAATATAATAGCTATTCCTTTGTTATCTGAAGCAACTATTTATTAGAAGAAAGTTAGTGTAATTTCTTTTTTTAGCATTCCTTTCCAAACCAAAATTGTTTTAGTAAATGCAAATAACCTCTTTCATCAGTACTGTTTTTTCCTAATTAATTGCCTAAGTGTTTTGTATTTATTTGTATGTTTTAAATAGCTTTGTAGTATTATAAAATACTATCATATTGCAAAATGTCTATTTTCAGATTTATAAACTAAATGACTGTTTAGATATGGAGGAGCTACTGTTTCTTTCTACACAAAAAATACGTAAATAAACTTCTGACCTTACAAAAGTCTTATTACTTCTGTATCGGAAAGATTTATAGTGATATCACTACCATTTTCTTTGGAAAAATTTGGAAGGACTGGTGATGTAGAGCACATCTTCTGGGGATGCACAGAATATGATCATATTAGAAAAAACATTTTTCAACTCTATAGGCAGTCTGTCACAGCATGCAACTAGATATGCCATCCACCTGCAGCTCTTCCTGGTTCCCATTTCTCTCTTTTCTACTCACCATACAATCTTTCACTGACAGAAGTCACACAAAGAAAGGGAGAGGACATTATTTGTTTATTTATTTTTTCAGGATTACAACAGACTCCATTACCTCAGGCTTTAACTAGCTTTCAAAAATAGGTGGTAGAAATTGTGATCTGGATCAGTTCCTGCATCACCATAGATACCAGTCCCCCACAGTAAAATGATGACATTTTAATTAGGAAGATGACTTTACCTTGTGAATTAGAAGCTTTCCCAGTAAACAAGTATGAGACTTTCTGGAGGTTCAAGGTGGAGGAAGATAATGTGTTTACTTGTCTTTAGAGGTCATCAGGAAAGAGGATTTCTGTGTTCACTTCTTTCAGAGCTTAGTACCTGGCTATAATCTCGACCCTGTGGTAATTGTTGCTAGTGATAGTAACTAAGTATTCATGAACTTGCCTTTTCCCTAAAGCAGAAGACCTTCTTGGTCAAGCCTAGGGTCCTGGTGCTTATCAACTGTCAGCCAAAAGTACCATGACAACCTTAGAGAAGCCAGCTCTAGAGAACCTAGACCTAGACCTAGCTACTCTAAGAAAATAATGTAGAATTGAAGTTAAGTAGATAAATATCTATATAGTATACAGTAAGAAATTTTGATATTATGAGCTCTTTTCACTTTTGCAGTTAAAAATTCTGAATTATTTCTGGTACAGCAAGGATACTAGTTCAAATGCATTGTGTTCAGTGAGCTCTATGGAAGTTAAGCATTATCTTAAGCTTCAAAAAGAAGGTCCTCCTAAAGTTGAACACAGTGATTCCTTTTGTAGTTTGCGATAGTAGTTCTGCAGGCAGCAAGCAATTGTTTTGGGATGTTTTCCTTCCCTTATGACCCAACAAACACCATTTGCCTAGCTTTAAAAGGTACAGCTTTTATATATTTAGCTGTTTTTCTGACTTGTCTCATGGATTATACAACAGAGCCCATCATTTGGGCCTGTGTAAACTCCTTTGTATATTTGGTCCCAGTATTGTTTTTACCACTAACTAGAGTTTCAGTAATTTTTCCCCTCTTGTTCAAAACTTGTTCCTTGGCACACAGTAAACAACTTGAAAGAATGAATGTAGTAAGAGCTCGCGTATTTCCTTTATGACCTTCAAATGATAATTTGCTGTTGTTTCCCCAAATATTTGTCTGTTTGTTCCCATCACTATAGCTTTCATTAGATTTAATGGAGACCTGATGTGGAGTACATTGGTATTCAATTAAATAAACTTTATGACATGTATAAATAATAATTTTAAAAGTTACTCTTCGGCAATTTCTTTTTAGAGATAACATTGTATATCGTTATTAATAATAGTTACATAATATGTACCGTCATAGCTTTTATAATTTAAAAGGATATTTTAAAACTAATCATTTAAATTTTTTTTCTCTAAAGCTTAATGTTAGTTGTGTGACATGTCCTTTTTATTTTATCCTTAAATTTGAATGGAAATTAATTTGAACTCTTACATAACACCCAAAATCATGGGTTGGTAAACTACAGCCCGTGGCCTGTTTTTTATGTTGCCGCAGTGCTAAGAATTATTTTTATATTTTTAAATGGTTGGAAAAAAGCAAAAACAAACAGCATACGTAGTGTGCAAAGCCTAAACTATTTGCTGTATTGCACTTTAAAGAAAAAATATGCTGATCCCTGCTTTAAATAATTGATTTTCTTGGCAGATACTTTCATCTTTTCTTTTCTCCTGCTCTTTTTCTCTCTGTCTACCCTTTCCTCTTTTACGATGTGTCAATTACCATACGGCATTTCTGTATGCTTTTGTTTTACACCAAATGTAAAGTATGACTTTTATTCTAGTTTCTATATGCAGTCATGTTATTTTCATATTCTTTGACAAATTCTCTTCTTGTGAACAATCCACAATAACATTGGCTACTTTATTATTTTATTTTATTGCCATCTTGCAGTGTGGACTTACATCTAATTAACTGTCTGCTTTTAGACTTAGGGTATTTTGGTGTTATTACTTCCCATAGTTTTCCAGTTCACTGAATGCATTTCATTTCAGTTATTCATGTGAATAATTTTTCAATAATGGACTAAATTTATTGTATTTCATATAGAATTCTGTTACTGCTCTTTGATTAAAATTTGGTAGTCACTGTAGTCTATGTGTAATTGCTTTCTGCTTCTCAAAAATTTCTCAGAACTGTGTTTGTACTTGTATAAATCTATATGATTTTACTTAATTTAAACACTCTTGTGCTGGAGTGTTATTATAGTAGTAAATACTAGAATTTTATTTTGTAATTCAGAAAAATTACAGGCAGCAACTTTTTGTCTTTATAGATTAATTTGCATTTCCATGGTTTTACATAATTAGAGTTATACAGTGTGCTCTTCCTCTTATCTGGCTTTATACATTCAACATAATTATTTTGAGATTCATGCGTGTTATGTGCATTGATAATTTGTTCCTCTTTTATTATGTCATTACTTATGGAAGTATCTTTATACGTTCACCTATTGATGAGCATTTAGGTTATTTCTACTTTAAGACTATTGTAAATAAAGCTGCATTAACACTCAAGTACAAGTCTTAGTTTCAGCTTATATTTTCATTTCTGTTAGGTTAATACCTAAGGCAAAAAAAAAAAAGGTTAGATTTTTGCAAAGACTATTATGTTTACTTTTTAAAGAGAATACCAGTTTTCTGAAGTGGTTCTATTAGTTTACATTTCCACATCCATAGTTTAGGGTTCTGGTTCCTCCAGATTGTTGCCAACATTTGATGTTAGGAGTCTTTTTAATTTTAGCCATTTTAGTGGGTGCGTAGGAGGTTCTCGTACTTTTTATGTGCATTTTCTTAATAACTACTGATGTGACAAACTTTTTAACTGCTTAATAGTGAAGGTTTTTGTTCAATTTTTGAAGGGTTTGTTGTCTTCTCATTACTGAGTTGTAAGAATTTTTGTTACATTCTGGATGTAAGTCTTTTATCAAATTTTGCATTGTAAATTGAATTAGTCGGTTTTCACACTGCTATAAAGACATACCCACGACTGGGTAATTTATAAAGAAAAGAGGTTTAATTGACTCATATTTCCGCAGAACTGGGGAGGCCTCAGGAAACGTATAATCATGGCAGAAGGGGATGAGGCATGTCTTACATGGTGGCAGGCAAGAGAGAGGAGTGTGTGTGGAGCTAAGGGGAAAGAGCCCATTATAAAACCATCAAGTCTGGTGAAAACTCACTCACTATCATGAGAACAGCAAGTGGGAAAACCACCCCCATGATCCAATCACCTCCCACCAGGTTCCTCCCTCTACACATGGGGAGTATGAGGATTACAATTCAAGATGAGATTTGGGTGGGGTCACTGCCAAACCATATCATAAATATTTTCTTCTGTGTCTTTCCTTTTTTTCTGTTATCATGCACTTTTAGTGTATAGTTTGATGAGTTTTAGTAAACTTATTTATTTATTTTAATTTTTTTTTTCAGACAGAGTCTCGCTCTGTCACCCAGGTTGGAATGCAGTGGCACGATCTCGACTCACTGCAACCTCCATCTCCTGGAATCAAGCAATTTTCCTGCCTCAGACTCCCGAGTAGCTGGGGCTACAGGCACATGCCACCACACCTAGCTAATTTTTATATTTTTAGTAGAGACGTGGTTTTACTATGTTGGCAGGGTTGGTCTTAAACTCCTGACCTCAGGTGATCTCCCTGCCTCGGCCTCCCAAAGTGCTGGGATTACAGGTGTGAGCCACCTTGCCCAGCCAAGTTTTAGTAAATTTATACAGATGTGCAACCATCTCATAACCAGAATATTGCCATCATCATACAAAAGTTCCTTCATGCTTGTTTGTAGTCAGTTCCTCCTCCTACCCCCAAACCCAGGCAATTACTAATTTGGTAGATTATAATTTCTGTCTTCTTAGTTTTTTTCTGAAAATTTTATATAAATACAGTCATATGACAGGTAATCTTGTGTATCTAGCTTCTTCACTTAGCACAATGTTTTATTTAGAATGATCCATTTTGTTGTATGCAGTGATCCCCAGCCTTTTTGACACCAGGGACTGGTTTCATGGAAGACAGTTTTTCCACACATGTGGGGGCAGAGGTGGTGGTTTTGGGATGAACTGTTCGCCTCAGATCATCAGCATTAGATTCTCATAAGGAGCACACAACCTATGTCACTCGCGTGTGCAGTTAGCAATAGGGTTCGCACTCCTATGAGAATCGAAGGCTGCTGCTGATCTGACAGGAGGCAGAGCTCAGGTTATAATGCTCACTCCCCTGCCGCTCACCTCCTGCTGTGTGGCCCAGTTCCTAACAGGCCACCGACTCTTACTGGTCAGCAGCCCAGGGGCGTTGGGAACTCCTGGTTGTATGTATAAATAGTCCATTGTTTTTCATTGATGAATAATATTCAGTTCTATGGATATATACATTTTGCTTGTGTCTTGATAAGTTGGTAGACTGCTTTTGTTTATTATGAATAATGCTGTCTTTTCCTCCCTTGATATTGTCTTTTTGAAAAGCAAAATTTTTTGTTTTGATAAAGTCTAGTTTATCCATGTTTTCTTTTGTATATTATGAAAGAAATTTTTGCCTACCTAAGGTTACAAAGTTTTTGTCTCATGTTTTCTTTTAGAGGTTTTAGAATTTTACATTTTAATTTTTATGTACAGTGCAAAATTAATTTTTTTCCATAGAGAAAGTCAGTTTTTTGAGCACCTTTTGTTGAAAAAGACCTTTTTTTTTCTTTCATTTAATCCTTCATTGTAATTTGTGGATACCTTTGCGTTTTGAGGTTATTTAATTTCCTGTCAGTCTTTCCCATAATGGTTTTAATATCTATTAACGATTTCTGCCTAAATCTTTTTCTTAAATTACTTAGGGATTATGAAAGTGTGATTTTCTATTTTTGTTATTCCTTGTGTTTACTAGCTGCGATTATTTTGTAAAGAACTTTAACTCATCAACTGTGCATATTTGGTTACCCTGAATTGCAGTTTCTTTTGAAAATGATATATAAATACTTAGAAATTTCACTGTCATTACCACTTTATAGAGTAATGAGTTGATACAGTAGTCATCACCAAAGTTAGCAGATGAGATGTGATTTTATTTTTTTGTTTTTCATCTGTTAAAAATTATTGTTATGGGCCCATGTATTTTTTTATATATTGTCTTTCAATCAATTTGGTGCTGGATGAGGCTGTATGAACTGTTAACAGCAAGCTAGATTAATAGTGGCTTAAACCAACAGATTTGACTGGGTGTAGGTGGTGCTAACATTGTTTCAACTATTCAACAAGGATTCAGGCCTTTCTTTTTTCCATTCCATCATCCTTAGTGTGCTTTTGCTTGTCCCATCATGGTCACAAGATAGCTGTCATGCCGGTAGCCATTATGTCTGTGTTCAAGGTACAGAGGTGGGGCAGAGCCAGTTGTGAGTCAAAAGGTGTTGTTATAATATCCTTCCCCAAATTGCCTAAGCCAACATGTCCTTATGTCTCACTGGCCAGATTTGAGTCACATGCCCAGCCTAGCTATCAAGAAGACTGTGAAAACAAGTGTCTGGCAAAGAGGAACAGAATTGTCAACATTGGCTCAGGCTACTTATCAGCCATTGCCTGAGAAAATTAGGTTTTTATCAAGAAAAAAGAAGAAAGGAGTTTTGGGCAATAGCTAATACATAATGCTTGCCATAAATATCTTTGGTAAAGCACAGAATGACTTTACATTTTATTATATTTAAAAATAAGCTATGTTTTTATGGCTTGCCACATTAATTTGTCATTATTCCATTTTCCTATAAAATTCATTTTATTGTTAAATAAACATTTTCAATAGTTTCCTTTTAATATTAATTACTATTATCTAATATGACTTGGAATATGTTATTCTGTGTATTGACATTATTTGAAAACTTTAATGCCAAACTATGACTTGTTAGAATGTCTTCTTCAGATATTTTGTTAAAAATTGAGAAATTAAAATAGCTCTTCTTCTCCATATTGATCATTTTTATACTCTCTTCCTCATTTTTTTAGGCACTCGGTGTATCACTTTCTGTAGAACTTTCCTCTTCTAATCCATGTTCATCTTCATTCTACCTCTTGTCATTTTTCTCTCATTTCCCACCCCCCACTCCTCACCCCCCTGGCCTTTCTATATAATCCTTTTTCTTTTTCTGCCTCTCTTCAAAATAAAGGCTAGAATAAAGTTGATTTCTGGTGTATGAGATCATATTGTACTATTAAATTTCCTTTTTAGTATCTTAATTTTATTTGTATTATGTACTGTTGACTGTTGATTGTTAACAGGTTCTGAAATAATTATATTAGGTTAGCTGAGAAGTACACATCAAGCATTAATGGGTTGCATGTTACTGAATCAGCAAAGCTACTGCTAAGCTCTGAATCACAACCAAGGTAGCTAATATAATTCTTGCTTTTAAATTATGGTATTTAATATGATTCTCTTTTCCTTTAATTCTTGTAATCTCCCATGGAGCTCCATTAAGTTTTCAGTCTTCTAGACATGTGTTATCTCCAGAAAAAGTGTTACGTGTGTGTAACATAATAGAGCATATGCACACAGATATTATAAGCTGCCTTAAATATTTTGTCCTGTTATATAGTTGTCACATGTATGGTGTTTTGGATTTATTAAGTGTTCTTCATAAATATTAGGATTTTATAATTTCTCAATGATTGTACATGATTAAGGTACTGTTCTTTTTATTGTCTTAAATTTACCTGAAAATCGGCCTAATTTTATTAAATACATATTCTACCCAGGGGGAGTGGTTTAAAGAATTATCTGCTTTGGCTGGGCGCAGTGGCTCACGCCTGTAATCCCAGCACTTTGGGAGGCCAAGGTGGGTGGATCACCTGAGGTTGGGAGTTTGAGACCAGCCTGATCAACATAGAAAAACCCTATCTCTGCTAAAAATACAAAGATTAGCCAGGCCTGGTGGCACATGCCTGTAATCCCAGCTACTTGGGAGGCTGAGGCAGGAGAATTGCTTGAACCCAGGAGGCGGAGGTTGCAGTAAGCCGAGGTCTTGCCACTGTACTCCAGCCTGGGCAACAAGAGTAAAATTCCTTCTCAAAAAAAAAAAAAAAAAAAAAAGCTCTGCTTCATGGTAAAGACGATTTGATTTGTACCTTTTACACACTATTTAAAAAAGCTGTATCGCTTTTTAGCAGTTAGGATTGTCTATACAGTGAAAGATAGCTACTTTGAATTTTTGCTTGAGTTGACTTTGCATGTTTCTGACTATAACCTCTGTCTTTGGGAAAACACAGTGAGTTGGGAATGTGTTGATCATTTCTTTCTTTCTACTTCCCTCCACCCTTTACTTCTCCCTCCCTATCTTCATTCTCCCTCTCTTTCTCCCCACTTTTCTTTCCACCCCACCCTTTCCCCGTCTTTTTAATGTGATTCTGGGGTTTCTTATTTTTCATTTTGAGTGTGAAATGGTGCACTTATTAAACTTTGAAGAAATATTTTAGTTTTGAAACATCCATGCTAATAAATTATTTTGGAAGTAAAATTTTTAAATCTCTGTGTGGTTTTCCAGTTAAAATCAGTTGGACTCAACTAAGTCTTTATCATAAGTCAGAGTTTTGTGAACTGAGTCACTTTGCAGAATTTCATGACTATAACAGCAGAGCAACATGAGCTAAATTTGTATTCTGTATTTGTCCTTTTCCTTCCCTCAATTTGTTGCCCTTCTTTTATAGACGAAACACTTAAAAAAGAATTTAACTTCTAAAGAATATTTTATTAGAGGAAAAAGTAAAATGTGATTGTTAGTCTTCATGATACAAGGATTTCCTTTCAGAGTTTCAATGTTAATGGTATTATCCACTGTGGGCCCCTGGACTTGCATATTTATGTCATTTTTTGCATTTTATTTCTCATCAAATTCCGTCACTTTTTATTTCTAATTTCAATTATATAAAGTTTTAAAAATCCTGTCACACTTGATTTAATGCTGTATTTATGCTCACAAAGGTTATCTCATATTAGCCTATGGCTTTGTAAACTAAAATATTGCTTGCTATTTCATGAAACAATCTTTATAGCAGTCTTGCTACATCTCTGTTCCATTAGCTATGCCAGCAGTTGCTTTGGTTACAGTGTTCCTGTTTTGGCAAGCTTGGGTATCTTAAACAATTATGCTTCTTGTCTATTTTTGTGGAATTTTATTTTCCTCCCATGTAATGCTACAGAGAGGTTGAGAAAGAAAGAAAAAAATCACATCATATTTATTTCTAAAGCAGGGGAAATATTTTGGTTTTGTAAAGAAAACGATTGTGCCATATTCTGAAATGCTTTTGAGGATGAGGAAGTCTTTTTTTTTTTTAAGTATCTTTTTCACTTAAAAAATATCTTTTCTGGCCAGGCATGGTGGCTCACGCCTGTAATCGCAGCATTTTGGGAGGCCGAGGCAGGCGGATCACAAGGTCAGGAGATCGACACCATGCTGGCTAACACAGTGAAACCCTGTCTCTACTAAAAATACAAAAAAAATTAGCTGGGCGTGGTGGCGGGTGCCTGTAGTCCCAGCTACGTGGGAGGCTGAGGCAGGAGAATGGCGTGAACCCGGGAGGTGGAGCTTGCAGTGAGCTGAGATTGTGCCACTGCACTCCAGCCTGGGCAACAGAGCGAGACTCCATCTCAAAAAAAAAAATAAATAAATATCTTTTCTACCCTGTTACATGGTCTTTTATCAAATTTTATATTATAATCTATGAGGTTAGGAAATTTCATAGAAGATTGATTTGTTGAAACTTACAGTGACAATTCATAGAAAAGTTATTCTTAGAATATTGATTATCCAAAGAGAAGACATTGTCTAGAAGATAGCGCAACTTTTGCAGTATAATTTATCTTTTTCTAGCGTAGTATTTTAAAAATGGTTTTGGTCTGTTTGAGATCTTTTACAATTGCCAGAGAACATATCTCACCTGCAAAATGGGTACATCTGGAGATCGTGTAAAGTCATGGGTTGACAGGATGACCTGTTGGAGGGAGTACAGAATGAGAGTGAAAGACCCAAGACCTGAGCCTGGCCTGCCACCAAGCAGCTGTGGGCCCACCCCCTTGGTAGCTTAGTTTCCTTAACTATAAAGTTAGCATTATGCTACTTATCATGCCTATCTTGTGATGACAAAATAAAATCAGTAGGTGTAAAGGCCTTTTTAATAGCTGGAAGCAATATTTACTCATAAGGTGTTATTGATCACGGGGAGAAAGTGTCTTCTTGGAGTATACTGTTTTCTACAGATCGTGATGGGGTATTGCAGTGAATGCAGACCACCTAGGGGCACAGAGTACCAAGAATGGGAGTGGTTTTGTAAAGAGGGAGTTTGGTAGGGGATGTAAGGAAACAGTAGAATTCCTAGAGCTGATCCTGGAACATTGAAAAAATAGGTATACAAAGCAGGCAGTTCCAAGATGAGCAGTGAATTGAAGTACTCACATTGTATTTGTCAAGGTTTCTTATGCAGTGAGAAAGAGGACTTCATTAGGGACAATTTATGATTTTATTGACCTAAACTGTAATAAAATTGTAATTTATAGCAGAGTATGGGGAGTCTGGTATGCGAGGCAAGAAGTTGATTAACTGTTCTCTGCTTGCTTAAAACCGTCAAGCTCCCCAGAGAACACAGTGACCTGGAATACTAAGAAATAAGAATTTTTTCCATGGACAGTTTTTATGGAGACTTTAAAGTTGAGGAATACATGTGGTATGCAGGCGCCTTTTAGAAGGTTTGAGCTAACGTGTGTATTTGTACAGAAAAATAACATAAGTAATGGTTTCCAAACAGTGACCTGCAGATTGGTGGCAATCATGCCAAGGTTTCATCAGTCCCCTCTACAATTAAAAAAAGGACATGGTAGTGACTTTTTCATAAAGCAGTGTTAATGCTACTTAAAAACAGCTCTAATTCTGATTTTTATCCTTTTTTTTTTTTTTGGTATTTCAATATTCTTTCCCTCATGAATTAGTGATAGTAGATAGTGAGTTGTTTTTTAATATTCTTAGTGAAACAGAAAATTCATTGGTCATTCTACTTCCTTTTAAGCTTTATTTTACCAATTTTTCTAAAAAATAGGCCTTTCTTTAATTGGTATTAATGGTTATTTGCAAATAAGCATTGTTATTTGGAAAAAACATCAACTTTAAAATCAGACTTGAAGCCCTACTCTGCCGTCTATTCCTTGTCTCTTAACTTCTCTATACTTCAGTTTCCCTGTCTTTAGGAAATGATAGCAACTATGTTGAACATTTTTTTGGGGAAAAGTAGACATCATATATGTAAAACACCTAAAATAATGCCTGGTTCATAATAGGAGCTCACTAGATGATTGCAGCAGAGAAACTATTGTTATAAGACCATAATTTTCATCATTAGTAAATTGGGTTTTCTGTCCTTGGAATAAGGATCATACCCTTTTATACTCTGTGCAAGGAACACCTGGGCATTAGAGAACCAGGTAAACCTCTGGAGGAAAGTGATCAACGTGGTATTGCTGAGGAAAATAATGTTTTTTTAGGGGCAGGGACTGAGTCTCGCTGTGCTGCCCAGGCTGGAGTGCAGTGGCGCAATCTCAGCTCACTGCAACCTCCACCTCCCAGGTTCAAGCATTTCTCCTGCCTCAGCCTCCCAAGTAGCTGGGACTACAGGTGGCCGCCACCATGCCCAGCTAATTTTTGTATTTTTTGGTAGAGACGGGGTTTCACCATGTTGGCCAGGGTGGTCTCGAACTCCTGACCTTGTGATCTGCCCTCCTTGGCCTCCCAAAGTGCTATGATTACAGGCTTGAGCCACACGCGCCTGACCAATAAGGTTTATTAATTTGGCTTTCAGGGATGATGTAAATAGTGGTTCTCAAACTTTGGTGTGTATATGTCACTTGGGATGCTGCCTTGAAAAAATGCAGATTCCTCCCACATGCAAAGGAATGAAATTATTCCCTTACCTTGCACCATATACAAATATTAACTCAAAATGGATTAAAGACCTAAAGGTAAGACTTGAAACTATACAACTTTTAGAAGAAAACATAGCGGGAAGTGTCATGACATTGGATTTGGCAGTGATTTCTTAGATATGACACCAAAAGCACAGGTAACAAAAGCAAAAATAGACAAATGGGACTACATCAAACTTGTAAACGTTTGCACAGCAAAGGAAATATTCAATAGAGTGAAAAGGCAACCAATAGAACAGGCTGAAATATTTGCAAACCATTTATCTGATAAGAGGTTAATATCTAAAATACACAAAGGACGCTTAGAACTCTGCAGGGGTCCCTCCCGCAGACCCTGACCCAACGACAGATAAATAATGTACACTGACACAGATATTATGCTTTTCAGTCTGCTGAGCGTCCAGGCAGCTTACAGACTCCCAGGAGAGTGCCATAAACAGTTGCAACTGGGGCTGTACTCGCTGGCCTTCCGGGCATTTATTCAGCACACATTAAATGACAAAAGTTTCAAGTAAACATCACGGGAAGGTAATCACCGTTGCCGACCCTCCCCCCTCCCCCCACCAAGTAGAGAGCAATCATGCATCCATGGATGGTCAAAGGTTAGTCTTAGGACCACATGAGTAAACAAGCTTTTTAGATAGACCCCTTTACATTCCTATGTTAATTACCTTGCTATAGCTCAAAGAGGATTAGGGTGCCTTCAGCCATAACTTTATCCTGAGGCTTTTGCAAAAACCTTCTGGCCTTCCAAGAAGGTTTATTTGACAATTTTTCCCACCATCCTGACTGAAACCCTACATCTCCCCCTTTTCTGTATCAAGCCTTATTGATTGGAGAGCGCAGATATATGCAGGAACAGATTTGTCAGGTGTGGCGATCGTTGCTCTTATTCTGGCTTTGCATCCTAGATAAGACAATCATGAGTATAATTAGCAACATTCTTTTCCAGTCAAAGAGTGACCCCCAGGAGCGGGGGTCTAACCAGGAGATGATCTTGCATACCCTTCCATATGGCTGTTTGTTGGCTGTGTAGATCTATAGTGTGAACGGATTCTAAAATTTTAGTTTTAAGTTGCTTTACGTCTGCTGTTAAATTGTCATGAAAGGTTCCCCAGAGGTGTTGTTTCACCTCATCCCAACTGTGGATTGATTAATTCCATGGTAGAGAAGTGACACAGATTATGTTTATGCTACTAGTTTCAGTTTAATTGCTATCAGAATGTTAGTGCATCTTGTGGCTCCCCCACATATTCCAAAGCAGCCTCGAGGGCTTGCAGACGTGCAAGAATTTTTTTTATCTATACCTTGCTGTAAGAGAGGTTCATTAGACACATTTTTGGCCAGATTACCTACAAAAGCAGCTGTTTGTACTGATTCAGTAATAGATGCCACAGCAAGGCGAGCAGTTGCCGGGATGATTATGGCTGAGACCATAAAGGCCATAAGCGTAACTCTGAATCTTTTGTGTCTGACAGGCACATTCTAAGGTGGCAAGGGCAGAGGAATCTTGCCAATCACGTGTCAAATTGACTGGTAGGAATGCCTCAGATTGTCTCCTTAATACCATGGCACTAGTAATATTTAGAACAGATATATTGTAATATATTGTAATTAGTGATACATGAGTTGAACCAAGCCTGTTCTTGCACCCGGGTCACAAACGTGGAGTATTGGGGTGAAATAGAAATATTGGTTCCCTTAAGGAAAACATATGGATGGATAGTGCAAATTAGGCACTGATGAGTGTGATTGTGAATAAAGGTTATAGTATAGTCATTACTGGAATTATGATATGTCGCATGCCAGGTGTTAAGGGAGGTGCCAAGATGTCCCAGGTGTCATAAAGTGTCTTGGGGGTGGCATGGACTTTACTTGGGGTCTGGGATATCCCATCCCCCCATCGGCCCAAATCATAGGGGAATGGGACGTGGCAATGAAATGCTGATTGAGTCATGACAGGTGAGGACATTAGTAAGGCTGCCCTGCAAATGGCCATGGGGGCTCCAGTCTAAGATGTTATAGTTGCCTCACTGGAGGCCACGGGCTTGTCCCCTGTGACAGACCTCCCAGCTAAAGTGAAATCCATTACTTTCCCGGCTTTGTCCTTTAGCACAGGAAGGAATGTTTGGGAAAGCGGCATTGATTGTATTACCTGGTTTGAGGCCACCTGCAGCTAAGGCTGTTAAGGCATTTTCTTTGCCATGATTTAGCCATAATTGTGTTTGGGCAGAGATACACAGTAAGGGTTAAAACCTTTATAATTTACATACAGTGGGAGAATAGTGGAGTTATACGTAGTGTTATCTGGCACCTTAGTCCAATGTGTGCCATTATTGAGGGACCCCACTGGGGGTAAATCTATCCCTCCTAGCCAAGCAGTCACGTTATTATAGGCTGGGAAGCGGGTGTCTGCCCAGGTGACAGGGCGAAAGAAAGGCGGATCTAAGATATGAGCCCAATAGAGTGTAGCAGGTACAGGTTGCAGACAAAGTGAGAGCATATAAAGGATCAATACCCTATGTGAGTTGCAATGTACAACAGAAGGCATAGCTAGGAACAAATTATTTGGAGTAAATGGTGTCTGTGTCTGGAGTAGAATTCGTTCAGCCTTCTGAGTTATCCTCTTCAGCATCAGGTGACATTTGAGGCTTGTGTCGTCTGTGGAAGCCGCATTGTCCAGGGCTGCGGGTCCTGTAGGGTCAGTTCCCTCATCTCTGGTACCAGGTTGGGTCCTAGGCACGCCATGGTGTGGTTTGATGCGCCATGCTGGAACACAAAGAGGACCTAAGGGGGTGTGAACACAAGCATGTCCTCTTCCCCACATTAGTAATTCACTTGGACCACACCATACATTACTGTTCACATCTTTCCATGAAACTGCAGGTTTTATACCTTGAGAGGTTTCAGCAAAGTGCTTTTCTACAGCTGATTGAAATTTGTCATCTAAATTTAAAAACTTAAGGGTAAATAAGGCTTGTGCCAATAGTGTTGCAGGGTCTTTACCCATACTCTCCCTTTTCTGTTTTCTGAGCATATTTTTAAGGGTGGAGTGGGCACATTTTACTATGGCATGTTCTTGGGAGTTATATGGGATGCCTGTGGAATGTTCGATGTTCCATGAGTGACAAATTGTTGAAATTGTGAGCTGGCATAAGCTGGACCATTATCAGTTTTAATTT
The DNA here is from genome assembly GCF_029289425.2 of Pan paniscus. Classification (NCBI taxonomy): domain Eukaryota; kingdom Metazoa; phylum Chordata; class Mammalia; order Primates; family Hominidae; genus Pan; species Pan paniscus. The sequence goes on along the minus strand of NC_073255.2, from coordinate 144,231,289 downwards.
TTTGGGCCACCCCATAAACGCAAAAGTTAAAAGATGTTTAATGACATACTGGGTTGATTCTCTAGGCAAAGCATGGGCACTAATTAAGTGAGAATTGGTATCAATGGATATATGTACATATCTAAGTTTTCCAAATTCAGGGGTGTGTGGAACGTCTGTTTGCCATAACTGATTAGGTTCTAATTCTCTAGGGTTAACACGCGTGGAGATTGCCTGTGAGCTGGCAATCTGGGCATTGTAGGATAATTTGTTTAGCCAGTTTCTGGGTAAGTTGAAATTGTTTAGATAAGTTTCTCCAATTTTGGTGGAAAAATTGATGTGATTGGGTGGCTTGGTCAAGCAGTGATGTCATAACCTGAAGGTCTGCTTGATTATTACCATAAGCCAATGGGCCAGGCAGAGAGCCATGGGCTGGAATGTGTGTGATAAAAATAGGTTGTGTATGTTGATCTAGCAATTGCTGAAGTCGAAGAAAAAGAGCACACAGGGTGGGCTCAAGAATGTACCTAATTAAGGCTGTTTCAAGGTTCTGCAATAAATAAACAGAGTAAGCTGAGTCACTCACGATATTTATGGGCTGAGTGGAAAAAGTTTCCAAGGCCAGTATCAGAGCCCCGATCTCAGCTCTCTGAGTGCTAGTAAACCCAGATCGAGTGATTGAATTATATGGTCTCCACCAGACTGCTGCTTTTCCATGTTTATCATCCGGTTTTTAACTGCTCCTTAACTAACTCATGGGCTCTTTGTTAATTTCCCTTCAGAGGTTACTGTTTACTTAAATTGGATTTGGAGAGAGTCACATTAGGGGTAAGAGAGATAACAGTGGCCATCATCAGAAATAGGTCTATCAAATTCTTAAATTTTACTTAAATTTTAGCAGCAAATTATAATCTGAGATGTTGCTTGTATACAAGGAACACACGAAATTTTGCCCTGGGCTACCTGCGGAGCTGGAGAGCTGAGCAGGTGGGCCCCAGGGTGGCAGCCACTTTGCACTTGCTTAGGCGCTGCTGCTTTTCTGCTGCTGGCTGGGTGGACCTTCCCGTTTGCACCTCCTGCCCCTCCCCAGCAGGCCAGCTCTGGCGTGCCTGGCCTGGCTTCCTGTTGCTGCCTCCGCTATCCAGGCTGAGTTCCCAGGAGCATTTGCTGGCTCTGAGTTTGTGAGCTTACCCGCCGCAGAGCCTTTCTTTTAATTTACCATCTGCTTGACCATGGGGCTCTGGCCTCTAATGCTTTATCTTTTTATAAGTGTTAAAAGAAATACTCGATTGCCTTGTCAATCTTGCATTACTGGGCAAGCTAAGAACTCCCCTTCTAATGCCACTTGCTTAAGACAGGGTCTTGTAGCTGCAGCGTTATCTCTTGTCTTTTTACCTATTTATTGGAGGAGGGGGTTCAGGCAAAACCTCCATTTCCTCTTTGTTATTTTGGCCCGGTGATAGTGGGGCTGAGGGAAAAGGAGGCGGTAAGGCAGGTGACTTTCCTCCTCCTTCCCCTTTTTAGGCTCTCTGTTGTATAACGAAGCCAGGGCTGCCTTAATTAAAGCCCACAGCATTAAAGATGGTGCTGGGACCTGTTGCCCTTGTGCATAATGTTGTTTCAGATTTCTCCCTACTTGTTCCCAGAGCTTTATGTCTAGCATGCCTTTTTCCAGGAACCTTGGGCTTTGGGTTACAACAGTTTGCATCAGGTCCCTTAATTGTGCCTGCGAAACCGAGGTTCCACTAGCTTCAAGCAGCTGTTTAAATACTTTTATATACTGTTTCTGTTGAGCTGATAACTGTGGTCCCATCATGAACCCTCAGCCTGAACAACCCCCCCCAAACTTGGAGATCCCGAGTGGGCACCAATGACTTACTGATTACTCACTGACCGCGTGGTCCTTTTCACTTGTTTTCGGCGGTCCGTCATGCTTCCTCTGCAGCGTTCCTCACACGGGGCACCAGCTGCGGGGGTCTGTCTGGCAGACCCTGACCCAACGACAGATAAATAACGTATACTGACACAGATGTTATGCTTGTCAGTCCAGCTGAGGGTCCAGGCCGCTTACAGACTCTCAGGAGAGTGCCATAAACAGTTGCAACCCCGGCCCCGACTCCTTGACAACCACCCCCACCCCCGCCCAGTAGAGAGCAATCATATACCTGCGGATGGTCTAAGTTTAGTCTTTAAAGAAGCTATTTAGATAGACTCCTCTATATTCCTATGTTAATCACCCTTGCTATAGCTCAAAGAGGATTAGACTACCTTCAACTGTAACTCTATCCTGAGGCTTTTGCAAAAACCTTCTGGACTTCCAAGAAGGTTTATTTTACAGTTTTTCCCACCATCCTGACTCAACCCTAACAGAACTCAACCACACACACACACACACAAAACCTGGTTTAAAGCTGGGCAAAAGACTTAAATAGATATTTCTCCAAAGAAGATATACAGATGGCCAGCAATCATGTGAAAAGATGCTTACTGTCATTAATCGTAAGGGAAATGCAAATTAAAACCACAATGGGATATTACCTCCACCCATTAAGATGTCCATCAAAAAAAAAAGAAAATAACAAGCGTTGGCAAGGATGTTGAGAAATTGGAATCTTTCTGCACTGTTGTTGATAACTCTATACTCATTAAATAACTCCCCATTGCCCTCTTCTCCTAACCTCTGGAAACCTCCATTTTACTTTGTGTCTTTATGAATCTGACCACTACAGGTACCTCATGTTAAGTGGAATCATACATTATTTGTCTTTTTTTGACTGGCTTATTTCACTTAGCAAAATGTCCTCAAGGTTTATCTGTGTTGTAATGTACATCAGAATTCCTTGCCTTTTAAAGGCTGAATAATATTTAATTGTGTATATATGCTATATTTTGTTTATCCATTCATCCATCAATGGACACTTGGTTTGCAAACATATGTATTGTTTTCTGTTACCCTTATGTATTGGTTTCCTGGGGCTGTCATTAAAAATTTACACAAGGGTAAAAAAGAATTTAAGAAGAAAAAATTGCCACAACTGGGGTGGCTTAAAACAATAGAAACGTATTTTCTCACAGTTCTGGAAGCTGGAAGTCAAATCAAGGTGTTGGCAGAACACCTTGAACTCTTGAAGAATTCTTACCCTCTTGTGAGGTTCTGGTGGTTCCCATCAATCTCAATCCTGGGTATTCCTTGCTTTGTAATTGTATCATTCCAGTCTCTGCCTCTGTTGTCACATGGCCTTTTTCGCTGTGTGTCTCTGTGCTTTTCTTTTAAAAGGACATCAGTCATTGGCTTTAAGGCCCACTATAATTCAGTATGACTTTATCTCAACTAATTACATGTGCAAAGATGCTGTCTTCAAATAAGGTCACATTCTGAGGTTTGGTTGGACATGATTTTTGGAAGGACATTGTTCAACTCACTGTGCCTTCTACAATTTAATTCATCTGTTAAGCATATAAAGATGTATATTAGCTCTGACTACCATAACAGAATACCATAGACTGGATGGTTTAAACAGCAGAAGTTTATTTCCTCACAGTTCTAGAGATTGGAAAGTCTAAGACAAAGATCCAGCAGGATTCAGTTTCTGGTGAGGGCTCTGCTTCTTGCTTACAGACAGCCACGTTCTTGCTGTGTCCTGCCATGGCAGACAGAGTGAGCAAGCTTTCTGGTATCTCTTCTTCTTAGGGTACTGATCCCATGAGACCAGCCCTCCCAACCCCTTGTCATGACATTGTTGCAGGACTTTTCCTTAGTTCAGCTAACGATGGGGTCCTTGTTCGTCCCATGGCCACAAAAATTTAGGCTTGCAGACGGTTTGAAGGGTGAGTGAAGCACAGTTTTACTGGGGGAAAAGGGGGAAAACAGGGCCTCTCGCAAAGCCAGAGTCCCTGGTACAGTGCTTCCTGCCCGGCAGTTCAAATCCCAGGTTCCACACAGGAAGAGGAAGGGCCAGGCTTCTCCCTGCTGCAAAGGCGGTGAACTTCCCGAGGCTCCACCTCAGTGGGCAGGCAGGTTGGAGTTTCTCCAGGGACCCCCTCCCACCTGGCTGTTTCATTCCCCCCTCTAAAGAAGTACATCTAACTGCCATTAGATGAAGGGTAAAGATGAAGACTGATCTTAACTGCTTCTTGCTGACAGGGGGCGCTATTTTGGGGGAAATGGCAGTCAGAGCTTCCTAGAGGCCAATCTAAGGGTTCCCAGCAGAAGGAGCCATCATCAGAGGCTCTGGTTGTGTGACCATTTGGAGTCTGATGGCTTGAAGGCAAGAACAGACAAACCATCTTATTAGAAGACATGTATCAAAATGAAACAAGGGGAGGGGTAAGGACAGCTCAGAAATTCCGAGGCCTTCTACCAGTTTGCACAGGGAGAGGGAGGCCAAAAGCCTGACTGGCAAAAAAAACTTTATCCTTTTGGTGGTATGTTGGGCTTCTGGGATCTCTTCCCCTGAGCTTAACCCTAAGCCAGCGAGTTTGAGAAATTCTTTCCAGTTTGGAGGATGCATCTGAAGGGAGTGTCCCCTAGTACAGAGGCACAGTTACCTATCAGTGAAGAGAGGACGGATGAGAAGAAAGAAAAAAGTTAAGGCATCTTTTAATGGCTTCCCGGGGGTTCAGAATGCATTAGAAAGGGGTACAGACTGAAGATGAATGGCTGCCCATTTAGAAAGAGAGGAACAGGCAGCCCTGGTTCCCTTCTCTTCCTACCAGATACCTGGGGTACGTGAGGGAGAGAGGGAAGAGTGTCCTCTTTCCCTCTTCTGTCCTTGCACCCCCAAGTTCCAGCAACCTTGGCAGGTACCGCAAAAGCAGCTTGCACCCTTGAGGTAGGGGGGCCTAGAGAATAGGAATTATCCACTCTTACCTATGTCTCTCTAGCACCTACTGTTAGTAATCTTGGAGTTCCCTAGACCTCATTTATGCCATGGATATTAACCTGGCCTTTATCCATGAAACAGGAAGGTTGGGGTTGGCTTGTCAGGAATGAGCCACGCTCACCTGCGCTGTGCCTTTTAACTTCTGTTGTCATCTGCCTCTGGATCCCTCAGGTCCAGTTTTCTTTCCTAGGGCTTTGACCCAAAGCTTGGAATTGAGCCTGGGACAAAAATGTGTCTCGGAGGCCGGGCGTGGTGGCTCACGCCTGTAATCCCAGCACTTTGGGAGGCCGAGGCGGGCGGATCACGAGGTCAGGAGATCGAGACCATCCTGGCTAACACGGTGAAACCCCGTCTCTACTAAAAATACAAAAAATTAGCCGGGCGTGGTAGCGGGCGCCTGTAGTCCCAGCTACTCGGGAGGCTGAGGCAGGAGAATGGCGTGAACCCGGGAGGCGGAGCTTGCAGTGAGCCGAGATCGCGCCACTGCACTCCAGCCTGGGCGACAGAGCGAGACTCCGTCTCAAAAAAAAAAAAAAAGTGTCTCGGAGGGGTTGCATGGACTCCTTATCATTAAGCTGAATGCTAAGGTGAAACTGTGTAATTGAGTCCTCCTCCAACAAGGGAGAGAAAATGATGTCTTGTGACACACCCAGATAACTGGTAGCTATAGTCATGCTTGCCAGGATTTGGGTGTGTGGTGCTTGGCTTTGGTTAGCTCCCTTGGTCTTACTTTCCCAAAAGGAAACCTCTGAGTGATGCACATCCTATTTATTCCCATCACCTGGCAGGATTTGCAGGATTTTAGCTCAGAAATAGAAAATTGATCCAGATTTTTACATTACCCATCCCTCTTGTTCTTTCTGAGTTGCAGCTGGAGACTGCTGTTTGATTTACAGGAATAAGTAAGGTTAGTCTAAAATGTAGGCGAAAACTTAAAAACAACTAGTGAATTTAGAATTTAATGACAAATATATGATGAGTTTTGAAACATAACTTCTCTGTCTCCAGTCCTCATGTTTGTTAAAAAATCATCACAGGACTGAGTTCTTTGAAAAATAGACTTTAGGCTGGGTGCGGTGGCTCATGCCTATAATCTCAGCACTTTGGGAGGCTGAGGCGGGTGGATCACTTGAGGTCAGGAGTTCAAGACAAGCCTGGCCAACATGGTGAAACCCCGTCTTTACTAAAAATGCAAAAAATTAGCTGGGCGTGGTGGTGAGCACCTGTATTCCCAGCTACTGGGAAGGCTGAGGCAGAGGAGAATCGCTTTAACCCGGGAGGCAGAGATTGCAGTGAGTTAGAGATTGTGCCATTGCACTCCAGCCTAGGTAACAAGAGTGAAACTCCATCTCAAAAAAAGAAAGAAAAAAAGAAAAACAGACTTTAGTTTTATACTTGGCCTGGTTATTTGCATAAAGTGCAGCAAGAATAATTATTTCTACATAGGCCTTTTGGAGTGGCTTTGATGGAATTCTGTTCCACAAGGAATCTCAGATAAGACCTTTTAAAGCCGAGCCCAACCATGGGTTTGTATCCTCAAATACCTGTGATTTGGGTGAGCCTGTCCTCTTAAGGTCCCAAGATAAACTTGGAGCTCCTGGACCTGTTAGAAAGGGACATTCTTTACTGACCACAGGTCAGGAACCCTGTACAGGGACTGAGTAGATGAGGGTTTGAGGCCAGTTTCCCCACTGGACTTTTATGGACTCTGCAAGTCACGACTGACCCCTTAAAGAGAAGCATACCCTTCCAGTCAAAGCCTTGGTAAATTACCAGTTTTTTCAGTTGTGTCATGTTGCAAAAGAAAAATGGATTCTTGTTGCACTGATGCAAACAACTATATTGCCATAAGAATACTCACAGATAGTTTCCAAATTTTAGAGGAACTAGACAGAAACAAACATGCTCCAGTCTTGATCACGGGGGGTATACCTTACCCAATTATTAAAGGCCATAAATGTATAAAATAAGTTTCCTTGACTCTGAAAAACAAAACAAAGGTCAGCAATATTCCAACCAAAAGTCAAAAAGTTTGCTTCAGCTTTCTGAGTTCAGTCGATAATTGGTTAATTATTGTTTTGCTTGATATTTTTGAACATTTTAGCTCTTCGTGAGTCTTATACATTTTCCTTTATTCCAATGTCGCAATCTCCAAAGTTATGAGAAGCCTGTATTTGAGAGCACCTGCCAAAGTTCTGTAGATTATAAACCATCTTTTGAAAAGGATAAAAACAAGACAACAATTGTCTGTGAATTGCAAAATGTCCAGGGTACAGTTCAAACACAATTGACGAAGTTTGGTTATCTCTATGGTTTCCAATAACTTAACCTTAATTATGATTAGTAGCATATACTTAGACATTAAAATTTTAGAAATTCCATACAATTTGGAACATATGTTAGCAATATTTACAAAAATATAACCTAAAGAAGACTGAACATCATTTTGGCAATCCCATGTAGCTAAACATGTCAAATAATTCTGTTTACCTCTCTTTTCTAGACATTTCAGGGACCCTCTGCACTATCTGAAAAACCAGGTGTCAGGAAAGACAATTCTGAAACTGAAGTTTGATTTTGGGAAGCCTTTTTAATATTTTTAAAGCACTTGATTTTATGAAATAGAATTCCAGATTAACATAAACGATTTTATTTTGTCAAAATGACTCAGAAATTTTAAAGCAGCAAAAACCTTTTATAAACCTTTTGAATTTAATTAATATGTTCACACAGAGAACCTCTTCTGCAAGATTAATTCCCACAATTTATGTGGGAATTTGGGTTCTATTTATGTGATGGATTACATTTATTGATTTACGTATGTGGAAGCCAACTTGATCAGGGTGGATAAGCTTTTTCATGTGCTACTGGTTTTGGTTTGCCAGTATTTTATTGAGGATTTTCACATCGATGTTCATCAGGGATATTGGCCTGAAATTTTCTTTTTTTGTTGTGTCTCTGCCAGGTTTTGGTATCAGGATGATGCTGGCCTCATAAAATGAGTTAGGGAGGAATCCCTGTTTTCCTATTGTTTGGAATAGTTTCAGAAGTAATGGTACCAGCTCCTCTTTGAACCTCTCGTAGAATTCGGCTGTGAATTTGTCTGGTCCTGGGCTTTGGTTGGTAGGCTATTAATTACTGCCTCAATTTCAGAACTTGTTATTGGTCTATTCAGGGATTTGACTTTTTCCTGGTTTAGTCTTGGGAGGGTGTATGTGTCCAGGAATTTATCCATTTCTTCTAGGTTTTCTAGTTTATTTGTGTAGAGGTGTTTATAGTATTCTCTGATGGTAGTTTATATTTCTGTGGGATCAGTGGTGATCTCCCCTTTATCATTTTTTATTGTGTCTAATTGATTCTTCTTTCTTTTCTTCTTTATTAGTCTGGCTAGTGGTCTATTTTGTTAATCTTTTCAACAAAACCAGCTCCTGTATTCATTGATTTTTTTTAAGGGTTTTTCGTGTCTGTATCTCCTTCAGTTCTGCTCTGATGTTAGTTATTTCTTGTCTTCTGCTAGCTTTTGAATTTGTTTGCTCTTGCTTCTCTAGTTCTTTTAATTGTGATGTTAAGGTGTCGATTTTAGATCTTTCTCTCTTTCTCCTATGAGAAATTTCCCTCTAAACACTGCTTTAGCTGTGTCCCAGAGTTTCTGGTACGTTGTGTCTGGTACGTTGTGTCTGTGTGAGAAATTTGAGTGAATTTCTCAATCCTGAGTTCTAATTTGATTGCGCTGTGGTCTGAGAGACTGTTAGGATTTCCGTTCTTTTGCATTTGCTGAGCAGTGTTTTACTTCCAATTATGTGGTCAATTTTAGAATAAATGCGATGTAGTGCTAAGAAGAATGCATATTCTGTTGGTTTGGGGTGTAGAGTTCTGTAGATGCCTATTAGGTCCGCTTGGTCCAGAGCAGAGTTCAAGTCCTGATATCCTTATAAATTTTCTGTCTCGTTGATCTCATATTGACAGTGGGGCATTAAAGTCTCCCACTATTATTGTGTGGGAGTCTAAGTCTCTTTGTAGGTCTCTAAGAACTTGCTTTATGAATCTGGGTGCTCCTGTACTGGGTGCATATATACTTAGGATAGTTAGCTCATCTTGTTGCATTAATCCCTTTACCATTATGTAATGCGCTTCTTTGTCTTTTTTTATCTTTGTTGGTTTAAAGTCTGTTTTATCAGAAACTAGGATTGCAACCCCCGCTTTTTTTTTTTTTTTTTTTTTGCTTTCCATTTGCTTGGTAAATATTCCTACATCCCTTTATTTTGATCCTGTGTGTGTCATTGCACGTGAGATGGGTCTCCTGAATATAGCCCACCAATGGGTCTTGACTCTTTATCCAATTTACCAGTCCGTGTCTTTTAATTGGGGCATTTAGCCCATTTACTTTTAAAGTTAATATTGTTTTGTGTGAATTTGATCCTGTCATCATGATGCTAGCTGGTTATTTTACCTGTTAATTGATGCAGTTTCTCCATAGTGTCCGTGGTCTTCACAATTTGGTATGTTTTTGCAGTAGCTGGTACTGGTTTTTCCTTTCCATATTTAGTGCTTCCTTCAAGAGCTCTTGTAAGGCAGGCCTGGTGGTGACAAAATCTCTCAGCATTTGCTTGTCTGTAAAGGATTTTCTTTCTCCTTCGCTTATGAAGCTTAGTTTGGCTGGATATGAAATTCTGGGTTGAAAATTCTTTTCTTTAAGAATGTTGAATATTGGCCCCACTCTCTTCTGGCTTTTAGGGTTTCTGCAGAGAGATCTGCCGTTAGTCTGATGGGCTTCCCTTTGTGGGTAACCCGACCTTTCTCTCTGGCTGCCCTTAATATTTTTTCCTTCATTTCAACTTTGGTGAATCTGACAACTATGTGACTTGGGTGCTCCTCTTGAGGAGTATCTTTGTGGTGTTCTCTGTATTTCCTGAATTTGAATATTGGCCTGTCTTGCTAGGTTGGGGAAGTTCTCCTGGATAATATCCTGAAGTGTGTTTTCCCACTTGGTTCCATTTTCCCTGTCACTTTTAGGTACACCAATCAAACGTAGATTTGGTCTTTTCTCCTAGTGCCCTATTTCTTGGAGGCTTTGTTCATTTCTTTTCACTCTTTCCTCTAATCTTGTCTTCTTGCTTTATTTCATTGAGCTGATCTTCAATCTTTTATATCTTTTCTTCCGCTTGATCGTTTCGGCTGGTGATACTTGTGTATGCTTCATGAAGTTCTCGTGCTGTGTTTTTCAGCTCAATCAAGTTCATTTATGTTCTTCTCTAAATTGATTATTCTAGTTAGCGATTTTTCTAACCTTTTTTCAAGGTTCTTAGCTTCCTTGCATTGGGTTAGAACATGCTCCTTTAGCTCGGAGGAGTTTTTTATTACCCACCTTCTGAAGCCTACTTCTGTCATTTCATCAAACTCATTCTCCATCCAGTTTTGTTTCGTTGCTGGCGAGGAGTTGTGATTTTCTGGAAGAGAAGAGGCATTCTGGTTTTTGTAATTTTCAACCTTTTTGCGCTGGTTTTTCCTCATCTTTGTGGTTTTATCTACCTTTGGTCTTTGCTGTTGGTGACCTTCAGATGGGGTTTCTCTTTGGACTTCCTTTTTGTTGATGTTGACGCTATTCCTTTCTGTTTGTTAGTTTTCCTTCTGACGGTCAGACCCCTCTGCTGCAGGTCTGCTGGAGTTTGCTGGAGGTCCACTCCAGACCCTGTTTGCCTGGGTATCACCAGCAGAGGTTGCAGAACAGCAAAGATTGCTGCCTGTTCCTTCCTCTGAAAGCTTCGTCCCAGAGGGGCACCTGCCAGGTGCCAACTGGAGTTCTCCTGTATGAGATGTCTGTCGACCCCTGCTGGGAGGTGTCTCCCAGGCAGGAGGCACTGTGGTCAGGAACCCACTTGAGGAGGTCGTCTGTCCCTCAGCAGAGCTCGCTTCAGAGCCAGCAGGCAGGAACATTTGAGTCTGCTGTAGTTGCGCCCACAGCCACCCCTTCCCCCAGGTGCTCTGTCCCAGGGAGATGGGAGTTTTACCTATAAGCCCCTGACTGGGGCTTCTGCCTTTCTTTCAGAGATGCCCTGCCCAGAAAGGAGGAATCTAGAGAGTAAAGATTATTTTATTTACCCGTTAGGTTGATGCTCTTATTTTTGCTGTTATGCACATGAGGAAACTAAGCCTTAAAGAGGTTAGATAATTTGCCTTTAGGTTTTGACTGCTAAGTGGTAGAGTTTGGATGCTGATCTAGGTCTGGCTCCAAAGTCTGTGAAATAAGAATAACAAAAAGCTAGTAATGGAATACAAAATCCAATAGAAGCCAAAATTTAGTTACTTAACAAGATTAACAAATTAAATTGATAAATACCAACAAGACTGATGAGGAGAAGGGAAAAAAGAGGCACAAATTACCACTATCAAGAATGAAAAAGGTGATCTAATAACAGACCCAACAAAAACTAAAAAAATTAAGACAATATTAAGTATGAGTTTATACCAATTGATTTGAAAATTTAGATGAAATTGACAAATTTCTGGAAAACAACATATCAAAAATAACACTAGGAAAATTATAAAATCTATCTAGTTCTATATCTATTAACAAAATTGAATTTATTATTAAAAAAACCTTTCCTTGGAGAAAACTCCAAGGCCAATCAGCTTCACTGGGGCAATTCTTCCAAACATTTAAGGAATAAATAAACCAGTGTTATGTAAACTATATCCAAGAATTGAGAAAGAGGGACCAAACATATGTACCTGCTCATTTTATGAGGCCAGGTTAATGTCAATATGAAAATGAGAATATTGTAAGGAAGTAAAATTACTAGTTGTCGTCCTTTAAAATCTGTACAAAAATAATAAGCAAAGTGTTAGTAAATGTAGCCACAGAGATCTAAAACTGATAATGTATTATGACCAAGATGGCTTTATTCCAGAAATATAACATAATTTCTCAAGTAAAGGAGGAAAATTATTATCTCAATACATACTTAATAACATTCAAAATCAATTCATGATTAAAAATACTCTTAGCAAGCCAGTATGTTTAATCTGATAAAGGGCATTTCTAAAAATCTCGATGGTGAAATATTTAAGGCTTTCCATTTGATATTAGGGATGATGCAAAAATACCACTCTTATTTCTTCTACTCAGTGCAATACTGAAGATCCTAGCCAAAGTAATAAGAAAAGCAATGAAATAGAGGAGAATGGGAAGGGAGAAATAAAAATTATTCAGAAATACCATGGTTATATAGTTAGAAAAGTCAAAACAATTTACTGATTGTTTACAAAAATTTAAAAACATATAATTTATATCAAAAAATAATAGAAATAATTTAAACTAAAGATATATAAGACTTTTTCACAGAAAACTATCTATAAAACATTAAGAGAAATTAAAGACCTGAGTAAATGAAAAGAGATACCATATTCATGGATTTGAGAACTCAATATTACAAAGATATCCATTATTTCTAATTTTATCTATAGAGTTAATGCAATCTCAAACAATACCTGAAAACTTTTTTTAAAAAAGGACATTTGTCAAGCCAATTTTGAAATTTATATGGAAGTGTCATATATCAAGAAGAGCCTATATCAAATTGAAGAACAGAGGCAGAGGACTGCCAAATCTGGTATTTAAAGCTACAGTAATCCAAGTGCTTTCTTGGATTATACATACACTTAAATAATGACATGGGAAATTTCTTTACAGCTGCCTCATTTTGATTTTTGGTCTCTACTAAAAAGTTTAAAGATAAAACAGTCTTGGGAGAAAGTAAAAGCAAATGCTATACCCCTTGTAATTTAGATAGGTGAATTGTAAGGATAGAGAAATGGTAGAGATTTGAAAGTCCAGAAACTCACACACATATTTAGAAATTTGGTTTATTGCAAAGGTGGCTTTTTGGGAGTGCGGGTGATTTTTATTTGCTCTTTTTTTGATCAATTGGGTATTCATGTAGAAAAACACTAATCTTGACTCCTATTTCACATTGTATAGAAATTAATTCCAGGCGAATTGTATTTCTGAGCATGAAAGATAAACCAATAGAGTTTCAGGAGGATAACTTTATGAATGAAAGATATCTTTATGAATGTGGGGTGGGGAACACTTTTCAAACAATACCAAAAGTACTAAACCGTAGAGAGTAAGATTAATAAAATGGGCTACATTCAAATTAGGAATTTCTTTTCCTTAAAATACTTGATTAAGAGTGGGAGAACATATTTGCAGTACATATAATTATCAAAGTGGTTGTATCCAAAATATATAAACAACTTTATATGTAAATGACAAAAAACAACTAGTTAAAAAAAATGGGCAAAAATATGAATAAGTTCTTCACAAAAGAAGATATCCAAATGGGTAATTACCATGTAAGAAGTATTCAGTTTTTTAATCATCATAGAACTACAAATTAAAATCATAGTACTCACTCAAAATAATAGCCAGAATTAAAGGAATGATCATTTGAATTTTTGGCAAATTTGTGGGGCATCCACAATTTTCATATATCGCTGGTGGGAGTGTAAATGGCTGCAATGGCTTTGTAAAATTGGCAGTATCTGCAAACTCTAAGTGTACTAATATGATTTAGCAATTCTACTTTTGCCTGCAGAAATGCATATGTATATATGTTCACTAATAGAGGTGTACAGAATGTTCATGGCAGCATAAATTAAAATACCTAAAGGTAGAAGTAAGCCTATTATTTATCAACAGTAGGATGGATAAACTAAAGCAAATTACTACAGTGGAATACTTCACAGCAGTAAGAAATGAATCAACTACTGCTGCATCCAACAACATGGACGAATTTCACAAAAAAATATGTTGAGTAAAAGGGACAAGCCACAAGATAATACATACTGTATAATTCCATTTATGTGAAATTCAAAAACAGAATAAATTTTTGGTGTTAGAAGTAATGATAGTGATAATATTTGGAAAGGTGCAGTTTGGGGAGCTACACAAGATTCAAAGGTGCTGATAATACTTAGCTTCATGATCTAGGTGATAGTTAACTAGGTGTGTTCACTTTGTGATAATAAAGCTGTGCTTACATAATTAGCATACTCCTCTGTATGTATGTTACTTAAAGAATTTTATTTCAGGTAATTATTTTGCAGTTTTTTTACTGGCATAATCTATGTGTTAAGCTGTAAATATGAATGCCATTAATTGAAAAAGTGAACATGTTAATTGACAAGTTTAAAATTACTTCTAGAATTATAAATATTGTAAATTGTATTATAAATAGTGCTGTAATATATACTTCTTTAATGATGAGCTATATTTGTAATATAATACACCATTACGTTAAAATAATGCCAATAGATTTCAGAAGTAACCTTTTCAAACATGTTTTGAGAAGTTGGAAGTTAGTAATTTTTGGAGCGGAGAATTTTGAAGAGTGGTTTATTTTAGCTAGGTGTTTTAAGTGAAAAATTTAAGTGTTTTTTAGTTGTTGTATGCATAAATCTTACAGCGTACATTCAGCTGATAACACTGAAACTGTACTGTGTGTGGAGAAGCTATGCTTTTCAGATCCTCTGATAATAGTAAAGGCAATAAATATAGTTTTAAAGTATATCTGTATTCCAGTTTTATGAGGTGAAAGTATTCTTTGATATTGCTCCAGTAGTGCTTTCTTGGATTATACATACACTTAAATAATGACATGGGAAATTTCTTTACAGCTGCCTCATTTTGATTTTTGGTCTCTACTAAAAAGTTTAAAGATAAAACAGTCTTGGGAGAAAGTAAAAGCAAATGCTATACCCCTTGTTTTCAGTTAATAATTTTTTATAAAATAGCTCATTTTCCTTGTTGGCATACATTAATATAGAATTTACAACATAGAATTAAGTTCTATTATGACCATATTAAATTAAGCTTTTTTATTAGAACATTTTAATTTGAAATAATATCCATTTGGTTCTTTTTATTGTTTAATTAAAAAGAAAAAACTCAAATGAGTATTGTTATTCGCCAGCCATGTTTCCTGTTATTTTCTTTAAGCTGAGTCTACTTTGCCTCTGTGTGTGAGTTTATGTGTATGTCTGCAGCATGTACTATTATTAAAATAACACCAATAGATTTCAGAGGTAACCTTCTAAAATAAATTTAGTATAGAAAATAGGTTAATGAAATAATTTAACATTTTAACCATGTGTCTCTGATAACAGACACTTACTAATGCGTGAGAGGATTTTGAGTTATTTGGGCCTGAAAATATATGTCAGTGTCTCAACTTCTAGCTTGATAATTTGTTCGTTAACTTAGCCACAAATCCAACAACCCATTTATATCACTCTGGACATAATCCACTCATTGATGATATTTCAATACCTCCCTCATCTTCTGCCTCTCTGCTTCACTCTGCTCCATCATGGCCTTCTTGCTCTTTCCCTAGCATACTAAGCACATTGCTATTTCAGCACTTTTGCTAATACCACTGCCCCGATCTGTATTTTCCCATATCTTCCTTTGACTCCCTCAGTATATTCAAGTCTTTGTTTAAATATTACCTCAGAGGTGCATTCTCTGACTAATCTCTGTATAATAATTCCCATCATACTCTATTCTTATTCCCTACTTCACGTTTTTATAGCACTTGTTACTACCCGTTATTCTGTTTTATTTATGTTTTGTACATTTCTCAATAAATATAAGTTCCATGAAGACAGGAACTTAATTGGTTTTGTTTCACTACTGTTTTTCCAGCACTCAGAGCTATGACAGATACTGTAGGCACTGTATAAATATTTGTAGTTAGAATGAATTAATGGGTCAGTGAAATATAATGAATAAGTCTGCATGGTTCAGCTCTCAGTCAACTCCACAGAATTCATTTATTGTCTAAACAAATGTAGAAATAACAAATGTTATTTCTAATATGGTTCTTTTTATAGGGATTGGTGGTAGATTTTAAATAAGCTCGAATATTATACAACAGACTTTCAAACTTCTTGTTATTTTTTAAAGGAGGACAAAAATGGTAAGGGGGAAAATAATATACATAGTATTTAACTTTGTCTTTTATGAAATAAATAATGTTTAAAAATAATCTTCACTTCAAAATGTGTTTTTTCTTGTCTTTGATAATTTTAAAATATGGTAGTATTTAAATATGATAGGACTGCTGAAGTCCTGCTTAAAGTTGTATATTTATGTTGATTTTGTTTGTTTTCCTATTTATATCTGTTTCCACCCCACCCCACCTTTTTTTAAGAATCCAACTCAAGTCGGAACAGCTCTTCAGGTTTTCTATAATCTTGGAACTTTGAAGGATACTATTACCAGTGTTGTGGATGGATATTGTGCTACTTTAGAAGAAAATATCAACAGTGCATTAGACATAAAAGTTTTGACTCAGCCTTCCCAGTCAGCTGTGAGAGGTATGGATGTGGTTTATATTTAGCTTCTTTATTTATTTATAACTGAGAAGTCTTTTGAATAGTATGTGAAACACTCATGTTTCAAAGCAATCTAATGACTCATTTTTTAGTAGACAGAAAATGAGAGAAGAAATTATGTTTCAGAATTTATTTATATCTTTTTTGTCTAATCAGTGAGTTGAACTGGCCAACTGGTATATTCAGAACTTCTAGATAAAGATCCATAAACTGTAGCGTCATTTGGTTGAGAGGAAACAGATGCAAAAAATAAAAAATAAAAAGGCAAGGAACATATTTTTCTTCTAAAATCCTTATCCTCCCATGTACTTCTTAAAGACAGAAAATATTTTTTAAGGAATGCCGTCTCTACTTTAGCTTTCTGGACTTTTCTTTATGATAATTCTGGTACCCAGGAAAAATAATGACTGACTGTGGAGATAGAAACTGATAAAATCCTTGGCAACATTACAACTATAGTAAAGTCTAAAGAAAACTATTAAAGGATGGTAAATTCAAGGTAGAGAGGAGTAGCCTTTCATTAGGAGTCTGTAAACCTTTTCCTACCAAGACATACCTGGTGATATTTACATATACACACAGTTCTCCGTAAAAGAAGATAGAAAAGACCACAGATTATGTCCATCCTTACTTACTTGCTGCCACTCCATCTCTCTGTTTCTCCCCTTATATTCATTCTTCCTTCCTGTTGGTAAGGATGAACTATGCTTTCTCCCAGCAAAGACCAAGCACTCTGCAGTTGTATTAGATCCCATCACTACAAGGTATTGCTTTAGCAGATGCCTTCTTTCTACCAGGTTGACAATGTTTCTTTCTTTGCATCTCTTTCCCTTCACATATAGTTGTGTTATTGTATCTCCTTTTGCTTAAAACCAATTAAATAAATATATCTTAATTTCTTTCTTCAGCTCTACTACCTGCATGTTATTTCTTCAGTCTTCAGGAAAATTTCCCAAAATGTTATCTATAGTTAATGTTTCTGGTTTTTCTCCTCCCATTTTTCTGTTGAAGGCACTCTGATCCATCACAGGGTTGATGGAATAACTCATATTGAATTAATAACAGTTCCTGATCCATAGCTAATAGTAAAAAAAAGTGGCTATTTATTAATTTTTAATTTTTTTTAGATTGTTAATTTTTTATTTAAAAAAATATAGATGGAGTTTTGCTATGTTGCCCCAGTTGGTCTTGAACTCCTGGCCTCAAGCAATCCTCCTTCCTTGGCCTCCCAAAGTGTTGGGATTACAGGCATGAGCCACCATGCCTGGCCTGTTATTTTTATATTTGCTATATAAATGTGACCTTACGTAATACTGAATATATATAACTTTTAAGTTGTACTGGATAAAAAGAGATAAAAGAATCTTAGGTCTTAAAGAGATTTTTAAAGGTTAGGCCTAGCCTCAGAATAGGTTTGTATTGAAACTATTCCAGAAAGAGATCTTTGAAAAGAACTTGCCAAAGGAGATTTTACTCTTGGCTTTTCCCAGCAATTATTCTCAGAAAGTTTGATATAATGTTTAAATTTCCAGGAGCAGTTTAATCTCATTCCCCCTTGTGTCGTCAAGAATGGGGAAAAAAATGAAAGCAGTTATTCATGTGCTGTCAATCCTAATGTATGCCTCTTTTGTTGAGAGAATTAAAAAAAGCTGCCTTATTACCATGTGTTGACAAGTGGATACCATGATTTAACACAGAAACCTTAAGCATCAGTTCTTTATTATTTTCTTTAAAAGCATAATCACAATTATTTTATATATATATATATATATAATTTTTTTTTTTTAGCTGGAGTTTCTGGTCACCCAAGCTAGAATGCAATTGCACGATCTTAGCTCACTGCAACCTCTGGTGCCTGGGTTTAAGCAATTCGCCTGTCTCAGCCTCCTGAATAGCTGGGATTACAGAAGCCCACCACCATGCCCAGCTAATTTTTATATTTTTAGTAGAGACGGGGTTTCATCATGTTGGCCAGGCTGGTCTCGAACTCCTGACCTCAGGTGATCCGCCCACCTCGGCCTCCCAAAGTGCTGAGATTACAGGCGTGAGCCACCGCGCCCGGCCAATTATTTTATATTTTAAAATGTTTTATAGACAGTATTAATGTTAGTTTCCTGATCTTGTTTATATTGAAGTTATGTAGGAGAATGTCCTTGTTTGTTGGAAATACACATTAAAATATTCAAGAATGATGGGCATGAGGTCAGTAACTTCCAAGTGGTTCAGGGAAAATTTTTTTTTACAATACTTACAATTTTTTTATAAGCGTAAGATTATTTCAAAATTTTAAAAATAATAGGATTCTGTCAGTGTGTGTTTCTGAGAGTGAATGGCTCACAGCTGTTGAGTATCTAACACAACCACTACACGGGAGATTGACAGTCGCATTCATGAGTGTGATGGTGCATGATCTCATTTTCAATCTGAGACTTCCTAAGAAGAGAAAAAAAATTATACGCACACACACATATATAAATATAAATAATACAATTTTAAGTATAAAAAATAAACAGCCTGTAACTCAATAAGAAAAAGGTAAACAACCCAAGAGAAAAAAATGGATAAAGAATATGAATAGGCAGGTCACAGAAGAACACATTCAATAAACATGTGAGAAGATATTCAGCCTCTTTTTGGAGGATGAACTAGTTATTAAGGAAATACAAATTAATCATCAGATTGGCAAAATCTAAGACAGAACTAAGTTCTGGACAAGAGCAGAAACTCTTGTAAACTATGCAAGGAGAATAAAATTCACTTTACTCAATTTTATCAGTTTTATCTCTAAGGTGGAAAATGTGTTCACCTTATGATGTTATACTTTCTAAGAATATACTGCAAGGAAAATCTGGCATGTATATGTAAGAATTTTTGTTACCTGGCCGGCGTGTTGGCTCATGCCTGTAATCCCAGCACTTTGGGAGACTGAGGTGGGCAGATCACTTGAGGTCAAGAGTTTGAGACCAGCCTGGCCAACATGGTAAAACCCCCTCTCTACTAAAAATACAGAAAAATTAGCCGGGCGTGGTGGCACATGCCTGTAATCCCAGCTACTCAGGAGGCTGAGGCAGGAGAATCGCTTGAACCTGGGAGGGAGAGGTTGCAGTGAGCCGAAATAGTGCCATTGCACTCAAGCCTGGGCAACAGAGCAAGACTCCATCTCAAAAAAAAAAAAAAAAAAAGAATTTTTGTTACCTCATTGTTTACAAATAGTGAAAAAGTACAAGCAATGGATAAACTAGTTTATTAAGGGGATTAATACACAGCATTTAAATTAACAAATTTCCCAGTATAGATAATGGTCAAAAACAGCACATGAAAAAGTTACAGATACATACATACAGCCTGATACCAATTTAAAGCCTAAGAATATGACAGACTATATTAAATTGTTTTTGCATGTGCACATATGTACTAACAGTGTAAATACGCACATTGGAATAATGATAAACAAATTTAAGATACCAGTGCTGGGCATGGTGACACATGCCTCTAATCCCAGCTACTTGGGATGCTGAGGTGGAAGGATCACTTGAGCCTAGGAGTTCGAATCCAGACTCAGCAACATAACAAGACTCTGTCTCTTAAAAACAAACTACAAAACCCGATACCATTACATCTGTTGAGAGAGCAAGGGAAATGAGACCAGCAAAGGAGAGTACAAGGAAACTTCACTTTATTTAGTGTTGTATTTCTTAAAGCTTGGTGGTTAGTGTTCATAACATTATTCTATATGCTTTTTTGTATGCCTGAAATATTTAACAATAAAACATAAATGTTGAGAAAGTCAAACAATGAAGAAAGATGATGATGAAGCAAAGTAGACAACACAGAATATCCAAATTTCATCACCCAGATAGATACTGTAGTTGTTACTATACAGTGAAAAGTAGTCCATACATTTATCTGTGCATTATATGTTATAGAAGGGTAAATGGAGAGGCATAAATGGAATTTTAAGATACATGCTTTTTAAAAATACCTTTTTATTATAAAACTTAAAGAAAAACATAAACATGTAGCTTAATGAATTATTATAAGGTGAACACTTCCTAGGCTAAACCAGCGATCCAGAAACCTGTTTATGTACTCCATACCAATCACAACCAGCCCCTCTCTCTCTCATATGTAACCATTATCATCCTCACTTTTATATTGATAACTTCCTGTGTTTTTCTTTTTATAGTTTTATCATTCATATGTGTGAACTTAAGCACCATAGTTTAGCCCCACCAGTTTTAGAAGTACACTTTTTAAAATAAAAAGTATTTTACTTTCATTCAACAGAATAATTAGAAATTTATGTGACATCAAGGACTTAATGAATTTCCAATTAATGCTTCTTCATAAGAAATACTAGATCCTAATTGATACCTCTAAATTTAAAAGTAGTGAATGAAAGATTAAAAAAAAATAAGAAATTGAAGTCATTTGTTACTAAGTCTGTTGAGTCTTTACTACTAAATGTGGGAAATAGGCATACTTACACTTTTCCCTACCCGCCCCCCATCCTCATTTGCCTGTTGTTAGTTATGTTATTTTTGAATGATTAATGTTTTTTACATTTTATTCTATTTTTAAATTATTTTAATCTCTGGTTCTTTTAATATGACCTCTGCATTTCTTTTCTCTTTTTTTCAGTAGCTTTAGGGGTACAAGTGGGTTTTGGTTGCATGGATGAATTGTATAGTGGTGAAGTCTAAGATTTTAGTGGATGGTCACCCGAGTCATGTACATTGTACTAATATGCTGTTTTTTAGCCCTCACATCCCTCCTACTCTCCCATTCTGAGTCTCCAATGTCCATTATACCACTCTGTCTTTTTGTACTCATAGCTTAGCTCCCACTTATAAGTGAGAACATATGGTATTCAAGTTTCCGCTCCTCAGTTACTTCACTTAGAATAATGGCCACTTGTTCCATCCAAGTTGCTGCAAAAGATATTATTTCATTCTTTTTTATGGCTGAGTAGTGTTCCATGGTGTGTGTGTGTGTGTGTGTGTGTATATATATATATATATATATATATATATATATATACACACACACAACAGTTTCTTTACCCACTCATTGTTTTATGAACACTTAGATTGGTTACCTGTCTTTGCAATTGTGAGTTACATTGTGATATACATACACATGTAGGTGTCTTTTTGATATATGACTACTAGGTAGATACTCAGTAGTGGGACTGCTGGATCGAATGGTAGATGTACTTTAGGTCTTTGAGAAATCTCTGTACTATTTTCCATAGAGGTTGTACCAGACCTCTCCATTTCTATATTCATCTCTCCCTTGGCTGGATATCATAATCTAGTTGATTTTTCAAAATGTTTTATGGGTACTGTGCTTTCTGAGTCCTTGTGTAGTTGGTGGTGTGTTTTGCTTTTATGCTTAAATGATTTGGCCAGGTATAAATTTTTATTTACACTTTCTTTCCCTTAGAATTTTGTAGCTGTATGTGTCCAAATAAATAACGTTTTTCTTCCCCCGCTGAATTGGAAAATGAGACACAAATGTAGGAGACAAAAAAGGTGACAATTGTAATGTTAGTTTTATTACTGTTAAAAAAAATACACCGAAAGGCATAGCTTAGATTTATGACCAAATGGATTTTTTAATATATCACCTCAAAATTAAACTTATTTCCCAATTCAGCCTTTCCCACTATACTTACCACTGGTAGAATGTTGGTCAGAATGCACCTTTTATATATGCAAAGCCTCAACAACAGAGAAAGGAAGAGACTGAGCCAATTAGGCTCAGTTTCTTATTCAGATTCACTCATCACTCACTCCTCTTCACATGGGGAGAATTGTATAAGAGGTAGGGAAAGAAGACAAGAAAGTTACTTTAGCTGAAGGCCCTTCATATGAAAGGAAAATGGAGGGTCCCATCTACCATCAGACATTACTTTACCAACTGCTGGGTTTTAGTGTTGTATTAGAGAATTATGAGACTGATCAGATTTTTATCCCACACTAGCTGACTTGCTTTTTCTTGACTGTCCAAATGGTTTTTCCTTTATCTTTGAAGTTTAGTGACTTCTTTAGGATATGTCTCAGTTGAACGCTGTGTGTCAGTTTTTGTGTGTGTATGTGTGTTAAAGTATGTTCCCTTTTATAGAAAAGTTTTCTTCCATTGTATATTGAATGTTTTTCTGTTCCATTTGTTCTTTTCAAGAACTTTATGCATATATCAGATATTCTCTGTTTTCCATGTCTAGTATCTTCTTGCACTTGGTGCTGGGCATGCTGTGGGAGAGAGGGTGTCATGGATGTGGAAGTCTGATTCTCTTAATATTTGCTTGGAGTTTTTTCACTTTGCTTCCAGTATCTTTGCATTTTACTTCATTTTGTATTATTTCCTCTTGCCTATTTCACATGTGTTACTATGTTTTCACTCTCGTTTATTGTAACTTTTGTTTTTTCTAATATGGTCCTTATTTCTATAATATTTTTCCAGTGAGTATTCCAGTAATTTGAGACAGTGGAAAACTGAGTATCCCTTTCTATTGTTTCTTTGGTGATATATGTTTATCATTGCTTTTAGCTTATATTCCTTTCTTCCTCCTTCCTGCCACCCTCCCCAGTGTCTATGTTAAGTCTATTGTTGCTTTGTTTCTGATGATTATTCATCATTGAAAAGTGCTAGCTATTCATTGAAGAATAGTGTAGGCATGGCTGAAGGGAGATACCTGAAGCAGTCTGCAATTTAATTTAGGTTTGTTGTCTACAATAACCATTGACCAGTTTGTTACTTTTTACCTTGGGAGCACATCTGTTCTCAAAATTTGTATCATTCAGAAGCTTAGTATGGCTACCAGTAAAGCTATTTAAGCCATTTCAGTGTTGAATCCTAGCATTCTCAGTATTTTTTTTTCTTCATCTCACTTTACCTCCAGTAGTCTGCCCCACACTCAGGGGCTAATTCTTAAACAACATAAATATCAATTCCTTATGATTTTCCTTCAGCTTTTCTTTTTTTTTTTTTTTTTTTTTTTGTCATTTTGCAATGTTGAACATTCCCTGGCCTGTCCTAATCTGTAGATCTCAGCTGTAATCAAAGAATCCTTAGATAGCTTGTGCAAATTCTTACAATTGGTTTTAAGAGCAATTTACTTCTTCCTAATGATCTAAGTAAATCCTAATGATTTACTTCATCTCTCTGGTTCCTTCTTCATTTTGACTTATCTACAGCAACTGGCATGCATGCTTCATAATCTCAAGTTTGAAGTTTTGTTTGATTGTTTGTGTCTTTGAAATTGACATTTTCTATCTTTTGTTTGATTTTCTTTTCATTGGCATTCAAGAGAAGAGAGTAAGAAAATGATTTTATTCCACCATCACTAACTAGAAACCATTTTTTAAGTATTATATCTATGAAGAACTCTTAGTTTATTTTATCACTTACATAAAACTTAAGAGACTATTTTGTTTCTTGAGTCTATTAAAGCTAACTGGTAATGGCAATGTCTTGTATTTCTGCTTGTATTTAAAAGAATAATAGGTTAAAGGGTTTCATAATTATAATAAAACCAAGTCATACATATTCCAGGAATTTGACCTATTTTTTTAGTATTCATAAAGGCACTACATACCCTTTTCTCACTGTTATGAGTTCATTCTTTATATAACATATGAGACAGCTGCAGATTGTTACAGTATTATCCATTTCCTGTATACCTTCCCTTAATAGTCTTTGCATAGCACTGCAAATATTCTAAAGATTCATTAGATGCGGATTTCAAACAGATATTATCTATATTTTTTAAGCCAACATCTTTCTCATAGATTATTTTATTGCTTGCTACTATTATCAGATTAAAGAAATAACTGCATCTGTTTGCTAAAGGTACATGTAATTCTTTTCTGAATTGTTGAAAAACTACAGTGAGGTAGTTGACACACACAGTCCCTCTGGTTTTCTTGATCTTGTCCTCCTTAAAAGCAGGGATATAGAATGACTAACCAATGATGAGTTCTTCTACTGCCTGGTATTAAACGTCAGTTTGGAGTGAAATGTATGCCTTTCAATTTGGGATTAAAATTTCTATTTTTTTATTGAAACATTTCAAACCTTTACTTATAGATTCCTGTGTGTGTTATATACAAGAAAATTCTTAGTCTCACTCTCTAGAAATTTCGTATTGATACATTAATATTATTTAAGGTGCAGTTCATACTCAAAATTTTATTGTTCCCCAAAATGTTTATGTAAGTTGATTTCCCCTGACTGAAACCAATGAAACCAATCAGGGATCATGCTTTTCTGTTGGCTGTCTTGTCTCTTTAATAAAAAACAGCACCACTGGCTTTTTTGTTGTTGTTGTTAATGGCATTAACATTTTTTGGAGAGCCTCATAATCTGAATTTGTCTGGATTCATGTGATATTTTCTTCATGATTAGCTTCAGGGTAAACATACTATTGGTAAGATGATGTTGTGTACTTCCTATTACATCATATCAGGAAAACAAAATTATTTCAGTTTGTTTCATTATTGCTGATGCTAAATTAGATCACTTCATTAAATTGGCATATGCCAGAGTGCTCCTTTTAATACTATGCCCTTATCTTTGTAATTAGTAATTTATAGGTGCATACTTTGAGACTATGTGATGAATATCTTGTTCTCAATAACTTTTTTTTTTTTTTGAGATGGAGTTTTGCTCTTGTTGCCCAGGCTGGAGTGCAATGGTACGATCTCGGCTCATTGTAACCTCCGCCTCCTGGGTTCAAGCAATTCTCCTGCCTCAGCCTCCCGAGTAGCTAGAATTACAGGCATGCAACACCATGCCCGGCTAATTCTGTATTTTTAGCAGAGATGGGGTTTCTCCATGTTGGTCAAGCTGGTCTCGAATCCTGACTTCAGGTGATCCGTCCACCTTGGCCTCTCAAAGTTCTGGGATTACATGCATGAGCCACCATGCCTGGCCAATAACATTTCACTTAGTGTTTTGGTATCCATCGATACTCTTTCTCTTAATTAACTTTGCAACTAGTAGTTGTAAAATGGTGATTTTTTTTTTCTAATTCTGTCATTCTTTCTGCATATATTAGCTGATACTCTTTTGTAAAGAGCATTTCCATCCTTTTTAAACATTTGAGTTTCACTGTGTACTCATGAATTATTTTTTAATCATTGTTTTATAATTCATTACCATCAGTATTATTTTGGATGGCCAAATTCTCTGAAATTTGTGTTGTGGAAGCCCCCTCCAGTCAACTTGATGTATCCTTTTGAAAAATTTCATTTGTCTTCAAATACTTTATTGCTCACTGGCACAATATCTACCACATTCACCTTGTATTTTCACTGCTCCAAATATGAAATCACTCTTTTTTCCACTGAATCCTGCTTTGTTTTTATTGGAGAATGGTCTTAGAAATCAAAATTTGGACACTACATATACTTATTACTATTGAGGAACCATTGTCTCTCTGACTTTCCAGTGGATAGAGTTGGGAAATACCTCTGATTCCCGTTACGTATTTGTGTCTTTATTCTGTTAACACTGAGAACCTTATTTTGCTCCATTCCAAAATATACCTAAACTAGTTTCAGGATTACTACTTCAATACTACATCCAGCAAAAATCTATTTAATAAAGTTCAGTATTTCTTTGTAATTTTTTTGTGCATAAATGTGTCTCACTAAAGTCAGCGTTCTGTAAGTAAAAATTCCGTGAATTAAAATTGTTTTCCTCCTGTGTGGTTATATTGTCAATTTGATATACAGTTAGTTTTATGTGTTTCGGTATGTGTTTATGTTCAGTTTTAGGGTTTTTTTTTTTTTTTAAGAAAGGGGATACAATACACATACACACACATGTGCATACACAGGATAAATGGGAAATTAGTGAAGATGGTTTCCTACAAGGGGCATGAGAGTGGTAGGAAACAGAGGAAGACTCACCTCCATCCCTGTACCTTTCACCTGTTTCATTTCCCACCATTCTCACACCTTTTGTAGGAAACCATTTTCATCAATTTCCATTTTATCCTTCCTGGGTATGTGTCGCTTCCCTTTCTTTCTTAAGCATAAAAGGTTAAGATTCTTACTCAATAAATTATTTCCTAAAGAAGGAACTTCTCATTTTTTAGCTTGCGTATGGTTTTCATAATAACATATATATATATATATATATATTTGCCTTTGGAAAACTTTATTTTTCATTGTTCTTTCTCACTCATAACCAGGGGGACCTGGACGATCTACCATGCCAACCCCAGGAAATACTGCAGCTTTGCGTGCCTCACTCTGGACCAATATGGAGAAACTTATGGATCATATTTATGCTGTTTGTGGACAGGTAAATATTTGAAGGAGTGGAAAAAACATTAATATGGATTAACTCCTGGTTATTCCAAATTGTGTGACCTTGGGCAGGTTTTTTAATCAATGAGCATTCAAAATACCTCCACTAGCTGATGATAATGTACGTAAAGGTTGCCATTTCCCTTTTCTTGCTTTTTCTATTGCCTAAGCTTTACATTTGTTTCATTTAAGGTACAACATCTACAAAAAGTATTGGCCAAGAAGAGAGATCCTGTTTCTCACATTTGTTTCATTGAAGAAATAGTTAAGGTATGTTTAAATGAAAATATTTTTACATCTTTCTTGTACAAAACAGGAATATATGAGTCAGCATCATTTGTGTTACTACCTTATAGAGTGGCTACATATCAGATGGCAATAGAGAAGTGTATTTCTTGACAACTATAATAATGTTCCTTGCAATATAAATGTAATCATGGGGCTGGGTGCGGTGAGTCACGCCTGTAATCCCAGCACTTTGGGAGGCCAAGGTGGGTGGATCATGAGGTGAGGAGTTCAAGACCAGCCTGACCAATATGGTGAAATTCTGTCTCTAATAAAAATACAAAAATTAGCCGGGCGTGGTGGCATATGCCTGTAGTCCCAGCTACTCGGGAGGCTGAGGCAGGAGAATTGCTTCAAACCAGGAGGCAGAGGTTGCAGTGAGCTGAGGTCGCGCCACTGCACTCCAGCCTCGGCGACAGAGTGAAACTCTATCTCAAAAATAAATAAATAAACTAAAATAAATGTAATCATATTTGTTTATGGAGTAGCTGCCAGCAATAGTATTATTTATAGATTAATTTCTGTAATGTATATACTAATTTCTCATTTTCTGTCATATAAATGACAGCTTATAAGTGCTTTAAAACTTCCACTAGAGAATAAGGTGAAAACTTTTGATAAATACGACATTTAAATAGAAGTCATTATAATGTGTTTACTGAAGGTCATTGATTTTTCCCATAAAGTACTTTGCTATATTCATTTTCCATATTCTGAGATCTTTCTGTCTTCCACCAATCTACTAGCCTCATGGGCCATAAGAATTCTTTCCATGCATAGGAATCCCTGATTCTACATTTTATTCATTATATTGATGTGTTTTTGATAATGATTCATAGGATAATGATTCTACCGATTGTTAAATCCTAACCTCCAGTAGCCCAAAGAAAAAAGTTTCCTGAGTTTCCAGTGTTATGGTATAGGTAATTTCCTTTGTAAGTCCACAATATTAAATATTTTGTATACTGTGTGGAAAGCCTCCAGGACTATCCCTCAAGTTTGATGATTTATTAGGAGGATCGATAGGACCCAGTGTCACAGGATCCTTAGGGTGTCACTTCGCCAGCCAGAAACTCCTGTGACCAGTGGTGCCTTCTGCCTGAATATCGCTCATGCCCGCTGGGCTCGTTCCGCCCACTTGGCCTAGCAGGTTGCACTTGGCTCACACTACCAGCCCAGACCCCACAACTGACAAACACGAGCCAGGGACAGAGCAGTGAGTGGTATGTGAGTGAGAAGCTTGGGGTCCAGCCACTGTGCACAGCCAGGCATACTGGCTGCTGTGGCAGGGCAGGCAGCTCCAGGTGTCAGCACAGGTGCTAGCTCCATGTGAGACTGCAGCTGGATCAGATGTACTACACACAGCTTATGCTGCAGGCATCTAGATGAGGGGAATGTAGCCCACATCTAGATGAGAGGAATGTAGTGACACCTGGAAACTCAAGAGACACCAGGAACTGCAGAATCCCAAAGAAGGTGTCACAACCCTGGCTCGGGGTGCATTTAGGTGTGGGCTTCCCAAAGGGCCACAGCTCTTCTCTCCTTCTTGTTGCCCAGAATGTGGTGAGCAGTGGAGGCATGTTTCAGCCCTGTTTGTGTTACAGCTTTTTTAGTCCAGCCATTTGGTGGGTCCTGAGTTCTTGTCCCACATCCAAGAAGAATGAGGTATGTGGACAACTGGAAGGTGAGCAAGGCAGAGAGGAGCTTCACTGAGTGGCAGACCCGAAGTGGGTAGCTCCTTTCTGCAAGCAGATCGTCCCCACAAGTGTCCAGCTCTTAGTGGAGAGGTGACCTGCAGTATTTAGCTCCGTTCCACAGGCAGACCATCCTGATGTCTGTGCAGCCCTCAGTGTAGAGGAGATCTGAAGTGGGTAGGTCCCATCCACAGGCTGGTCATCCCGACATCCATGCAGCCCTCAGCATAGAGGAGACCTCGAGTGGTTAGCTTGTATCTGCTGGTAGGTCATCTTGCCACCTGTGCAGCCCTCAGTGGAGAGGAGACCCAGAGTGGGTAGGTCCCTTCTGCAGGCAGGTCATCTTGATGTATGTACAGTCTTCAGTAGAGAGGAGACCTGGAGTGGGTAGGTCCCATCTGCAAGCTGGTCATCCTGACATCTGTGTGGCCCTCAGCAGAGAGGAGACCCAGAGTGCTTAGCTTGTATCTGCTGGCAGGTCATCCCGTTGTTTGTGCAGCCCTCAGTACAGAGGAGACCCAGAGTGGGTAGCTCCTATCCACAGGCAGATAGTCCTGTCGTCTGGCTGAGTCAGGGGTTTTTATGGGCTTCAGAAGGGAGGAAGGGTGTGCTGATTTGTCCATGGTTGGCGATGGGCAGGCCTGGAAAAAGCACCATAACTTCTCACTCCAGTCCACAGAACTGGCAGTCCAGCCCCCAGGCTTCAGATCCCTGGCTTAAATGTCGGTCCTCACCATGGACTCGCCCATTTCTGCCCAGGAGCCTTTCTGCCTCCTGCCACCATCAACCTGTCATCCACAGCACTCAGGCTGTTCATGCCAAGGGGCATCTGCAGGCCCTCACTGATTTGCCCTCAACACTCCCTCGGCCTTCCTCCCATGCTTGTTGGTGTCCAAAGTCTGGAGTGGGCCAAGGTGGCAGAGGGCTGGTGTGCTGCCCTGAGTGTGCACACACCTGGCTGAGATGTGACAGCACCTGGGCTCGGCCTCAGTTGTGCTGTGAAATCAAAGTAGGTGCTGGGAGTTGAGAGAGGCCAGGCAGTGGGAGCAGGCACTTTCAAGCCTGTGGAGGTAGGGGGCTTCCCAGGTCACCAAGAACACAGGGATGCCTGGGTCCACAGCCGTGGCTGGGCAGCTGCAGCTATAGCCATGAGGGCAGGGTCCCACCCCTCCAACTCAGAAGTGGGTGGGACTCCTGCCAGCTCTCCACTGCAGCCAGCCTCATGGCAGTGGCTGCTCCAGACAGGTCGCCCCTGCCATCGCCAGCATATAGTGGTACTCATGGCTGTGATTTGTGACAATGAAAGGATGCGCAGCAAAATCAGCAAAAGGAAAAAAAGATGCATGGGGCAAGGTCTAGAGGAGACCAGATGCAAGCTTCCAAAGAGTCCTCTCCCACTGTAGTTAGACTTGACCTCCTTGATTATTCCAGTAGCAAGTTATGACAGCATGCAAAAAGTGCTGTCTACTGGGAAAACTCAACTTGAGCTTATGAGTCCAGAGTTTTATCAGGGGTTAGTTAATGCCTAAAGAAATACCAAATTCTAGACTCCCAGTAGAAAAGCAGGTGTTCAGTATAAACCATATTGTTTGTCACAGACAATTTAGGTACGGTGAACAACTCTTAACAGAGAATTATGGGGTCCTTCTCAAAATCTGAGTTCCTAGATGCTAGCCAAATACCAACGTTGCAATCAGGATTTCCTGACAATAGCTACTCAGACCTGTTATGTTAACTCTTTTGTGCACATATATTTATATCAGTAACTTTACCCTGCTTTCTACTTGGCTTTCAATTGTGTGAAAGAAACAATGAGATGCTTTTGTCAAGGTGTATAGTCACTCATGTTTTGCATTTATTACTAGATGGGATAATTAATATTGGGCCTTCATATTTACAGACAAACAACTATACTTGCAGTGTTTTCGTTCATTTGTTGTGATTTTGGCTGTCTTTCTACACAAATGAATCTATTTAGTCTTTATGTGCAGTGGCCTCATTTTGAGCTTTTATTATCAAATACTTTGCATATTGTTATTCCTTTTGAACAATTTAATATTCTACAAACAACATAAGAACAGTTATAATGAAACAACTGTACTCAGGAGAATCTAAGGAAAATATCAAAAGTAAATAATACTGCTATTTAGGAGGCTTATTTTTGTAATATTACATTGGGTAGAGTTTCTACATAAAAACACATATAAATTCTTGATAACAATAAATTATTAAGGTGAATGAACACTGGCAACTTGTGCAGGCCAGATTTTAAATGCGTATGAGTCCAGGCACAGTGGCTGATACCTGTAATCCCAATAATTTGGGAGACTGAGGTGAGAGAATCTTTTGATGCCATGAGTTTAAAACCAGCCTGGGCAACATAGGGAGACCACATCTCTACAAAAACTAAAACAATTAGCCAGGAATGGTAGTGTACACCTGTAGTTCCAGATATTCAGGAGTCTGAAGCAGGAGGATTGCTTGAGCCTAGGAGTTCAAGGTTATAGTCAGTTAAGATTGCACCACTGTACTCTAGCCTGAGTAACAAAGTGAGACCCTTTCAGGAAGAAAGAGAGAGAAGGAGAGAAAGAGAGAAAGAAAATGCATATGAATCATTACTGATTAAAAAGGATTGTTAGGTATAGGGATATATGCTTTTTATTCACCTATTTCATGTACTTAAAAAACTTCTCATTAAAATAAAACCATTAAAGATTGCTGTTTCAGACACTATTCTCACGCTATTTAAGAATATATTCCTATGCCACACACACATACCTATTTATATATAAATTTTAATGTAAATTACCAGTTTAGTTGAAATTTTTTTGAGGGCAATATTTATGAAAAAATTTAGTCTCTTGGAATTCAGTGTACCTATCTATAGAAAAGATCAGTCTTTTGTGAAAAGTCCAAAATGACGTTTCCCTCTCCATACTTGGGAATTCCAGAGCAAGAGAAAAGTAAAAAAAACCTCAAAAGACAGCACATAAGGTCCTCAATATTTAGCACAATTTCTTTGAATGGTCTTTTTCTTCAAATCTTTATTATAAAGCTGTAAACAAATATTTTTGCTAAGGATGTAACTACCAAGTAAGAACATTATTTTTCTAGTTAAGATAATTATCATTGGCAATAGAACCTTTATAAAAAGTTCAGGATTTTTAGAATGATTTGGGGACCCTAAATAATAACGCTTATATTCTTCAGGAAATTTCAAACTTGAGTAGACAACGATATATCTCTTGAGTCACTGAAGAGTGATATATGCACCAAGATCTCTTTTTCTAACCTCTTTTCAAGGAAAAGGTTATGAATAGAATGTTCTTCTTACTCTACAAGTTTTTGCAGTTTTAAGATATTTAAGAAGGATATATCCTGATATTGAAAATTCTTTCTAATTTAGTGGCTTAGCCTTTTATACCTGTGAATAAAATTTTATTTATTTTAAAAATGAAGTAAAACAGTATAACTAGTTCAGGATGAAATAATATTAGAATTACATCATATGCTTCCTATAATATTTGTTCAGAAATTAATACTTTTTTCCCCTAGGGCAATCATTACTAGCAAGTATCTTTTCTACACTGGAATCTGTCTATAACAGACTTAAAAAAAATGTACTGAATTTTTTTTCTTTTTTTTATTCAAAAGCTGCCTTTGAGAAAGTAAAATTTTTAATTACTTATTTTATTATTTTGTTTTATTTATTATGAGTCAGGGTCTCACTGTATTGCCCAGGCTGGTTTCAAACTCCTGGGCTGAAGTGATCTTCCTGCCTCAGCCTCCCAAATAGCTGTGACTACAGGTTTGCACCACCACACTTGGCTGAAATTTGTACAAGCAGTAGTCTGTACTTGAAATTCACTGAAAGCTAATTTAATAGATATGTTTTCTTTGGTTTAGAAAATGGATTATAAACAGTTACATTATTAATTCCATATCAAGTAGGAAAATTAAGAATATATTTTCCAGATTTCTTTGTTTTCAAACCATTTGGTTTCAATGCTTGTGTAATTCACTGTAAGCTATGATGAAATTTCTGTATTTCATTTCTTCTTACCAGCTTGTTTTATTTCTACCCAAAAAAGCCTTTATTTTACATTTTCCTTTGTTAAATAATTTTTATAATTATTTTCCTTTTATTGTAGTTCAATATCTAGAGTTGTTTTAAAATTAATTTTTATTTTAGGGCAGCTTTAGGTTTACAAAATATTGAGCAGAAAGTACAATGTTATGCATTATGCAAGAACCATGGGACTATACCGTGCTAAGAGCAAACTCTAATGTGTAAACTGTGGACTTCAGTTGATAATGTAACAATAGTGGTTCATCAGTTGTAACAAATATACCACTGTGCACAATGCTTTATGCAAATGTATGTCATGGATCCACCATTCCAGTATCACACAGAATGGTTTTACTAGTTTCACTTCCCTAAAAATTCCTTTCTACCTATTCATTCCTACTTGAATTCCCTTCTGAACCTCTGTAACCACTGATCTTTTTACTGTCTTCATAGTTTTTGCCTTTTTCAAAATGTCATGTAATTGGAATTATACAGTAAGTTGCCTTTTCTGAATGCCTTCTTCCACTTAGCAATATGCGTTTAAGGTTCCTTCAATGGCTTATTTTGGTTTGGTAGTTTTCTTCTAATCACTGAACAATTTTCCATTACCTAGCTATACCTCAGTTTGTTTATTCATTCATTTATTGAAAGATATTTTGGTTGCTTCCAGTTTTTGCCAGTTATGAATAAAGCTACTGTAGACATTATTGTGTGGTTTTCACCTCTTGCTCAGCCTTTTGCATTTTCATCTCTTTTGGGTAAATACATAAGAGTTGCGCTTGCTGACTGTATTGTTAGACTATATGTAGCTTAGTAAGAAACTGCCAAACTGTTTTTGAAAGTTGCTGTATCATTTTGTATTCCCATTAGCAAAGAAAGAGAGTTACTTTTGTTCCCCATCCTTGCCAATATTTGGATTTGTCAGTGTTTTGGAGATCGGCTATTCTAATAGGTGTGTCATGGTAACTCATTTTTTAACTTTATGTTTTCCTGTAGATTTTTTAAACCTGTGTTTGTGAAAAAATTTTTCATTAGTTAATGTTCTAGGACTTCATCTGTAGAAAAAAACAAACTGTCCTGCTACGCTCATTATTTAATAATCTTTATGTGTTATATTTTATAGTCAGTCTGCCCAGATCCCTAAAATATGTTAAAAGTGGTCTAAAATAATTTACATAAGAGTAAGTATAGCTTTTAGCATTTGGAAAGCCAAATCTTAAAGGGCTTCTTTTGTAACAGTTATTCAAGTAGTGTCAAGGGCAGGACAATGTAGTAATTAAGAATTTTGACCTGCTATCAGACAGGTATGATTTGCTACCACTGATTGTGCAACCTTGGGTAGGTCATGTAATCTCAAATATCAGATGAGGATAATAATAGTGCCCACAGAACTGAGATATTATGAGGGAAAGTGAAATAATTTACACTTATTTCAGAGACTGACTTGACAATTTGCTATCATAATTATTAATTCAGTTTCGCTTTTTTTTTTTTTTTTTTTTTTTTGTTGAGACGGAGTCTCACTCTTGTCGCCCAGCCTAGAGTGCAATGGCGTGGTCTCGGCTCACTGCAACCTCCACCTCCTAGGTTCAAGCGATTCTCCTGCCTCAGCTTCCTGAATAGCTGGGATTACATGCACTCACCACCATGCTGGCTAATTTTTGTATTTTTAGTAGAGATGGGGTTTCACCATATGGGTAGGACTGGTCTCGAACTCCTGACCTCATGATCCGCCTGCCTTGGCTTCCCAAAGTGCTGGGATTATAGGCATGAGCCACCACACCCAGCCCTAATTCAGTCTTTTTTTAATGCTGGAACTTTTATATAGGGTTCATAAACTGAACAAATGCTAGCTAGTAAAGAATCTTGCCATGTGAGAAAGTCAGTTTTACTCAGTAGTTCTAATAACATGATATGCTTGTACATTAATTGATGTAGAGTATCAGAAATTTAAATTATTGATCATGCTTCCTTAAATAAACCAATGTCAAGGATTTCCTCTGAATGTATCAAATTCATATGTCTCACTTTACTAAAGTGAGTTATGACCTAACGTGGTAATTTTGTTGCTATAACAATTTGAAAATGATATTTCTTAGTTGTGTTCTGCAGAGTCTTGTGAGAATTATTAATTCTAAAGTATATACTTTTTTTAGCAGACAAAAAATAAACATTTGGGTTTACTTTAAAACTTAGTTTTCAATGTAATCCTCCAAATATGCCTTGGTTTTTGCTAAGATTTTGATTTCAGATGACAGAGACAGCTGTGTAGATTAGTGTTCAAAGTGTAATCTTAGGAATGTTCAAGGGAAAAAAAAATCCCACATGATAGTGGGATTCTGTAACGCTTTACTAGTTCAGAAGTTTTTACAGTTGATGGCTATAATGGTATAAAGGATATATCAGAATATAAAGAGGGCATAAATGGTCTGAATATAAAATAAAACTTGACCAATTATATCT
Source organism: Pan paniscus (assembly GCF_029289425.2). Classification (NCBI taxonomy): domain Eukaryota; kingdom Metazoa; phylum Chordata; class Mammalia; order Primates; family Hominidae; genus Pan; species Pan paniscus. The sequence goes on along the minus strand of NC_073255.2, from coordinate 144,196,200 downwards.
GGTGTAACAATCTTAGGGACATTTTAGTTTATTATTATTTCATTCCTCTCAGCTCATAACCTAAGCGGTATTTTAGTTTAAATGTAGAGCCTTTTGAAAGCTATTTTTTAATTGAGATAACTAATTCTGCTTCTGCATTAATAAATGCCCTGGCTAGCTTATAAAATTATCCTGTTATTTTCAGTTTATATGATAATTTGAAAAGATATATTTATACCTATCCATATTATTTTGGCATTTTAACATTGAATATTCTTTTTCTCTTACTATATTCTGTTTTCTATGGTTTATATGAATGGATGCAGTATTTCATTTTTAAATTAGAATTTTAGGTTGATTATTAGACATTAAGAAATTCAATGTTGGTATCTTTAAAACCAGTTAAGAGTTTTATTATCACTGTCTAATCACCAGTACTATATAATACTTTGCTTGAAAGTGAGTGTAGCAAATTATTGACAAATTATTAAGGATCTACACATTGGAAAACAGGCTGTAGATTCTTATTTGCAGGATTAAGCCAGCTTAGCTGTGTGGGGGATTATAGATATGATACTTTCATTTTCTAAGCCAGAAATTTTTATCATTAAACAGAATCTTGTAATCATGTGTATAGGATGCATTAAACTAAATTTGGAGAGCATTCAGCATTTTCAGTTGCTGTACTAATGAGAATCGTAACTATGAAAAATAATGTGTTTTCTTTTACCCTTTTAGACATATCAAATGATTTGAAAATAGCATTAAAGACTGTAACTCAAAAATTTAGGATATCCAAATTTGAAATCTTTTGAAATTTAGGACATCCAAATTTGAAATCTTTTCAATATTATGAGATAAATGTTCAACTTATTTATCTATGGAATCTCAATTTGATTAAAATACTGAATAGGGATAAACCAGGTAGATTTCTGTTTTTTTTTTGTTTTTTTTTTTTTACAATTACCTTGCAAAGGACCATTTTTTTTTTCAATTTTATTATTATTATACTTTAAGTTTTAGGGTACATGTGCACAACGTGCAGGTTTGTTCCATATGTATACATTGTATACATGTGCCATGTTGGTGTGCTGCACCCATTAACTTGTCAATTAGCATTAGGTATATCTCCTAATGCTATCCCTCCCCCCTCCCCCACCCCACAACAGTGTGATGTTCCCCTTCCTGTGTCCATGTGTTCTCCTTGTTCAATTCCCACCTATGAGTGAGAACATGCGGTGTTTGGTTTTTTGTCCTTGAGATAGTTTGCTGAGAATGATGGTTTCCAGCTTCATCCATGTCCCTACAAAGGACATGAACTCATCATTTTTTATGGCTGCATAGTATTCCATGGTATATATGTGCCACATTTTCTTAATCCAGTCTATCATTGTTGGACATTTGGGTTGGTTCCAAGTCTTTGCTATTGTGAATAGTGCCGCAATAAACATGTGTGCATGTGTCTTTATAGCAGCATGATTTATAATCCTTTGGGTATATACCTAGTAATGGGATGGCTGGGTCAAATGGTATTTCTAGTTCTAGATCCCTGAGGAATCGCCACACTGACTTCCACAACGGTTGAACTAGTTTACAGTCCCACCAACAGTGTAAAAGTGTTCCTATTTCTCCACATCCTCTCCAGCACCTGTTGTTTCCTGACTTTTTAATGATCGCCATTCTAACTGGTGTGAGATGGTATCTTATTGTGGTTTTGATTTGCATTTCTCTGATGACCAGTGATGATGAGCATTTTTTCATGTGTCTTTTGGCTGCATAAATGTCTTCTTTTGAGAAGTGTCTGTTCATATCCTTTGCCCACTTTTTGATGGGGTTGTTTTTTTTCTTGTAAATTTGTTTGAGTTTATTGTAGATTCTGGATATTAGCCCTTTGTCAGATGAGTAGGTTGCAAAAATTTTCTCCCATTCTGTAGGTTGCCTGTTCACTCTGATGGTAGTTTCTTTTGCTGTGCAGAAGCTCTTCAGTTTAATTAGATCCCATTTGTCAATTTTGGCTTTTGTTGCCATCGCTTTTGGTGTTTTAGACATGAAATCCTTGCCAATGCCTATGTCCTGAATGGTATTGCCTGGGTTTTCTTCCAGGGTTTTTATGGTTTTAGGTCTAACATGTAAGTCTTTAATCCATCTTGAATTAATTTTTGTATAAGGTGTAAGGAAGGGATCCAGTTTCAGCTTTCTACATATGGCTAGCCAGTTTTCCCAGCACCATTTATTAAACAGGGAATCCTTTCCCCATTGCTTCTTTTTGTCAGGTTTGTCAAAGATCAGATAGTTGTAGATATGTGGCATTATTTCTGAGGGCTCTTATTATTAGTAAGTACTCTTATCTGTAAAGGTTAGAGGATTTCTTGTTTTACTTGTATAGGGACCAGATGTTCTTAAAGGCTGTGTCACTACAGTACATACAAATTCTACATAAATTAGAAAAAGATGATTTTTAATGTACTATTAAGCTTGCAAAAAATAAGAGAATCTTTGAGGGGCATCCATGCGTATATAGATACATGTAAAGATAAAATAGTTGAACCTGTAGTGAGGATTTGTGAGTGATAGGTGAACGCACAAGATGGGGTTGTCTTGAGGTTAAATACCCACATCAGTGATGGGATCAATACTCTGTGCTTTGGGGATGTAGCAAGATGGAAGAAGAAACTTGAGAGTCTTGCATTACACCAAGACCCAGGGTAGTGGCTAACATGATCCTTAATTGGTAACAACGTGTCACTCCCGTAAGAAACAAATGCAGTTCCTCTGTAGAGGAACACATTTTTAGTTTTAGCCACCAGAATTCTTATATTAAGTTTAGACAAATATAAGCTCACAGTAAAAAATTGCCAATCTCATAAACTAGAGTCTGTGAATGAGAGCAGAAAAAATAAAAACAATGCAAAATGGCTTTTAGACTCTTGAAGAACTTCTCAAGGATGCTATGGATTTCAGATAGAATTATCTGATAAAGAATCTAAGGTATCTGTAAATGAAATACTTTAAAATATGGAATAAAAAATTGAGAAACAAGTGACTTAAAAATTACTAGGTAGATCTGAAAATGAACCAGTAGAACATTTAGAAATAAAAATCAAGTTGTCGAAATAAAAGAGCAGATACAGTAAACACAAGATTACAAAAAGCTAAAGAGCAAATTAGAGGTCTGGCAGATAGAATCAGTGAAATTATCCAGAATGCCTCATAAAGACTAGGTTATGAAGAATATGAAAGAGAAATTTAAAAATTATGGAGGATCCAATGAGGTTTTAATATAAGCCTTACTGGAAGAAGAAAGCCAGGAAACTCTAAAAGAAAATCTGTATGATCCTCTCAATACATGCAGGAACAGCATTTGACAGAATCCAACATCTATGTCTGATAAAAAATTCTAGGCAAACTAGAAATATAGAGGGAAGCTTTCTCAACCTAATGAAAGACATCTAAGAAAAACGAACTGGTAAAATCAGACTGGGTGCAGTGGTTCATGCCTGTAATCCCAGCACTTTGTGAGTCCGAGGCGGGTTGGGTCAATTGAGTTCAGGAGTTTGCGAACAGCCTGGCCAACATGGTGAAACCCTGTCTCCACTAAAAATACAAAAAAGGCTGGGCGCTGTGGCTCACGCCTGTAATCCCAGCACTTTGGGAGGCTGAGGCGGGCAGATCACCAGGTCAGGAGATCGAGACCATCCTGTCTAACACAGTGAAACCCCCGTGTCTACTGAAAATACAAAAAATTAGCCGGGCGTGGTGGCCGGCGCCTGCAGTACCAGCTACTTGGGAGGCTGAGGCAGGAGAATGGCGTGAACCCGGGAGGCGGAGCTTGCAGTGAGCCGAGATCGGACCACCGCACTCCAGCCTGGGCGACAGAGCGAGACTCCGTCTCAAAAAAAAAAAGCCAAGCATGATGGCACGTGCCTGTAGTCCCAGCTACTCTGGAGGCCCAGGCAGGAGAGAATCACTTGAACCTGGGAAGCGGAGGTTGCAGTGAGCAGAGATCGCACCACTGCACTCCAGCCTGGGCGACAGAGCAAGACTCCGCCTCAAAAAAAAAATCATATGTAATGGTGGAACCCTAATGCTTCTCCCCTAAAATAGGGAAAGGATTTGTTTTTGTTTTCACTACTTCTGTTTAACATTGTTCTAGCTAGTGGAATAGGCAAGAAAAATAAAAGGATTCCAGTTTAGAAGAGAAGAAAATTACATTTATAGATTACATGATTGACTATATGGAAACTCCATTGGAACCTACAAAAGCTATTAGGGCTAAGTCAATATATAAAAGTCAGTTGTACTTCTGTAAATTGGTAATGTACAGTTAAGATATATGTTTAAAAATATGTACAATTCAGTATAATATGCAAAAGTTGTACTTTTATATATTAACAATGTGCAATCCATTGTTCAGGAATTGATCAATGTTAAAAACTCCAGAGCCAGGCATGTTGGTACATGTGTGTAATCCCAGCTACTCAGCAGGCTGAAGTGGGAGGATCACTTGAGCCCAGGAGTTCGAGTCTGCAGTGGGCTATAATGGCATCACAGCACTCCAGCTTGGGCAACAAAGTGAGACCCTATCTCTTTAAAAAAAAAAAGAAAAATTCTAATATTGATAACTGTACTATGGTTACATAGGAAAATGTCTTTATTCCTAGGAGATCACTTAATTATTTAGTGGTACAGAGCCATGATGTGTGCAACTTACTTTCAGATGGTTCAGAGACACATAAAATGAGGATGGTAAAGTAAATGTGGCTCGTGTTAACAAGTGGTAACTATAAGTATGCAAATAATGAGTGGGTTTTTGGGGGGCTATTCCTGCATATTTTCTGTAAATTCAAAATTATATCAAATTAGAAATTAGAAAATAAGAGGACAATAAGAAAAACTTTATGCTAATTTTTAAATACAAGTAGAAATGGACAGATGTCTAGAAAAATACAACTTTCCAAAACTGCTCAAGTAGAATTAGAAGCCATCCACAGTCCTGTAGCCTTTAAAGAAATTCAATCAGTAGTTGAAAGTCTACAGATCAAGAAACTAGTAGGCCCATATGGTTTTTCAAGAAAATTCTACCAAACTTTCAAGGAACAGATTATGAAGTTTTTCTAGAGAAGACCCCTTGCCCAACTCTTTCTGTGAAACTAGTATGACCTCTGTAACAAGACCAGTTTAGGGTTACAAGAAAGGAAAATTACAGTCCAGTTATGCTCAGGAATATATATTGAAAAATTTTCAATATTACCACAGAAGTGCAGCAGTATATACAGATGACATAACTATCAAAATAGATGTAGAAAGAGTATTTGACAAAATTCTTTTTTTTTTTTTTTGAGACGGAGTCTCACTCTGTCACCCAGGCTGGAGTTCAGTGGTGCAATCTCGGGTCACTGCAACTTCCGCCTCCCAGGTTCAAGCGATTCTCCTGCCTCAGCCTCCTGAGTAGCTGGGACTACAGGTGTGTGCCACCACCCCTAGCTATTTTTTTGTATTTTAGTAGAGACGGGGGTTTCACCATGTTGGCCAGGATGGTCTCGATCTCCTGACCTCGTGATCCACCTGCCTCAGCCTCCCAAAGTCCTGGGATTGCAGGCATGAGCCACTGCGCCTGGCCTTCGATGCCCTTTATCCTTGCTTATTTTCTGCATTGTACTGGAGGACTGACCCAGCATAGTAAAAGAAGAATAAGAAATAATAGAATTCAAATACATGTTAAAATTTTTTTAAGTTTTAAAATGTTTTGAACGAACACATAACAATTGTACTATTTATAGAGTACATAGTGATGTGATACATATAATGTGTAGTGATCAAATCAGGGTAATTCACATATCCATCTCAAACATTTATCATTTCTTTGTGTTGGGAACATTCACTATCCTCCTTCTAGCTATTCAAAACTATATAATGTATTATTGTTACAGAGTTCATATATTTGAGAGCAATTCATTTCTATTGTTTATCTTCACATTTGAACAAATTGCAGACCTATCAAAATCTATAGAAAGCTACATGTAAAATCAAAATAATCTATGAATGCCTATAATTCTATTTAAGGGTGATATCTTCTTGCTTTGTTTCTAACTTTTATACTGATTCATTCTCTCTCTCTCATCCCCCTCCCCAGTGGTAATTATTTACCTATAAACTTTTAATCCTGTATATCACATACTTGAGTTATAAAGTCCTGGACACGAACACAACCCAAAGTATAACAGTTTTTTCCTGATTAGGATCATACGTAATACCTCTTTTTAACAACATTTGAAAGAATGTCAGGTGGGATGGAGGAAAGTTCTCCCCAAACTCTTTAGTTGTTTGAGTGAATCAACTTATTTATAATCAGAATCACTTTCTGTTTGTCTCTCTCTCTTTGATGCAATCATTGCTTGGGTGTATAATATATGTGAAAATTTCTAGAATATTCTAGTACATTATGATATACCAATCATTTTTCATCAAAATTGAAATGGTGAACACTTTCTCAATCTTAAAGTTAGAAACTTGCTGAATATTTAAATGGTTTTACCTTTTCACACAAATGGGTTAATATCCTCCTGTTGATGGGGAGCATCACACACCGGGGAATGTTGTGGGGTAGGGGGAGTGGGGAGGGATAGCATTAGGAGATATACCTAATGTAAATGACAAGTTAATGGGTGCAGCACACCAACATGGCACATGTATACATATGTAACAAACCTGCAGATCATGCACATGTACCCTAGAACTTAAAGTGTAATAATAAAAAAAAGAAAAAAAAATCCTCCTGTTTATGTGGTATTAGAAAACCTGCAGTGAGCAGACACATATGGGTAGAAGTTAGATGAAAGTGTGAACAGTTCATTGTCTTTAAAGTTGGCTCCAATTATTTTCTCGTTTGGTTTTTCTCTTTATTTCCTAGGGAATGCTTAGACTTTAAAAAAAATCACCATATGACCCATAGAGAAAAGTAATATCTAATAATGAAGTGAATGTTTTACAAAATTTTCTTGAACAAGTTTTGCCTAGGCAGTGGGACACAAAGTTGAACAAAGTGACCTAGTCCTTGCCTTCCAAAAGCTGCTTTCCCCCCTTGTTTCCTTTCCAGTCACAGTTGTTTCCCTCAAGGAACCCTTCACAAGACTTATTTTAATATTCCATGGAAATATTAACAGAAAATATCCTTCATTAGTTTTAAATGATAAAATATTAAATTATCTGAAGAAAGAAAACTTATAATGGGAAGGCCTAAAGAAATGTTTCCATAATATGTTTGTTCTTTATGTGTAAAAATGTATTTAGAAACTGTAGAAAATGGAAGATTCTGTCAGAGTAATAGGCTTTTCTCGCAATCAGTTATGAATTTTTCACTTCCTCAAAATTCTATACAGCATCAATTAGTTTACATAAGGAATTTGCCGATACTAAAACTACTTTTTTTAAGTAAAAGTGAAAGATATTATTGGTTCTGTTATATAATTAATGCATGAGTATTATACTTAAGCTGTACAAAATTGTATGTAATGTATATTCTGATTATCTGATACAAAGCAAAGTAATACCAGATTAGGCTGCTTGCTCAAATAGCAAAATATGCTGAAATGAAATATGGTTTGTTTGTTTATTTTTAGTAATCCAATATAAATTTGACATACTCTTAGGTGGGCATATAAATAGTTTCACTCCAACCTAATTCATGTGATTTCTTGTTTTTATTTTTTAATTGTGATAAAAGAATTAGTTTAAGAATTACATTACTTAAAACTTATCAACTTAAGTCTAAGTGTACAGTACAAAAATAGTATTACCTATATGTTCTCTGATGCTCTCGGTTGTGCAACAGATCTCTAGATCTTTTTCATCTTACAAAACTGAAATTCTGTATCCATTGAACACCACCTCCCATTTCCCTACCCCTTACTTTCCCCTGGCAAACACTGCTCTACTTTCTAAGTGCCCGACTACTTTAGATACCTTATATAAATTGAATAATACAGTATAGGCATACCTTGTTTTGTTGTGCTTCACCTCTATTGTGCTACACAGATACTGCATTTTTATTTTTATTTATTTGTTTACAAATTTAAGGTCAGTGACAATTCTACATCAAGCAAGCCTATTGGTGCCATTTTCCAACATATGCTCATTTGTGTCTCCATGTCACTTTTGGTAATATTGTCGCAATATTTCAAATTTTTTTGTTATTTTATCGGTTAAGGTGATCAGTGATCTTTGATGTTACTATTGTATTGTTTTGGGGCACCATGAACGCCCCCATATAAGATGGCAGACTGAATCAGTAAGTGTGTGTGTTCTGACTGCTCCACCAACTGGCTATTCTCCCAACCCTGTCACTCTCCTCAGGCTTCCCTGTTTCCTGAGACACAACAATATTGAAGTTAGGCCAATTAATAACCCTACAGTGACCTCTAAGTGTTCAAGTGACAGGAACTGTCACATGCCTCTCATTTTAAATCAAAAGCTAGAAATGAGTAAGCTTTGTGGAGAAGACATGTTGAAAGCTGAGAAATGCTGAACACTAGGTTTCTTATACTAGTTAGCCAAGTTGTAAATGCAAAGGAAAAGTTCTTGAAAAAATTAAAAGAGCTATTCCAGTGAATACATGAACGATAAGAAAGTAAAACAGTCGGCCAGGCGCGGTGGGTCACGCCTGTAATCCCGGCACTTTGGGAGGCCGAGGTGGGTGAATCACCTGAGGTTGGGAGTTCAAGACCAGCCTGACCAACGTGGAGAAACCCCATCTCTACGAAAAATACAAAATTAACCAGGTGTGGTGGCGCATGCCTGTAATCCCAGCTACTCAGGAGGCTGAGGCAGGAGAATTTCTTGAACCTGGGAGGTGGAGGTTGTGGTGAGCCCAGATTGCACCATTGCACTCCAGCCTGGACAACAAGAGTGAAACTCCGTCCAAAATAAATAAATAAATAAAGTAAAACAATCTTATTGCTGATATGACAAAAGTTTGAGTGGTCTGAATAGAAGATCAAGCCAGCCACAACCTTCCTTTAAGCTAAAGCCTAATCAAGAGCAATATCCTAATTCTTAAATTCTGTGAAGGCTGAGGTAGGTGACGAAGCTGCACATTTTCTTGTTGGAAGCTAGAGAGATTAGTTCATGAGGTTTAAGGGAAAAAAGCTACTCCTGTAACATAAAAGTACAATGTGAAGCAGCAAGTGCTAATGTAGAAACTATGGCAAGTTATTGAGAAGATCTAGCTAAAATCATCGATGAAGGTAGCTACACTGAAATCACAGATTTTCAATGTAGATGAAGTAGCCTTAGAAGAAGATGCCAACTAGGACTTTCATAGTTAGAGAGCGGAAGTCAATACCTGGCTTCAAAGCTTCAAAGGATAGGCTGATTCTCTTTTTAGGTCTAATGCCCCTGGTAACATTAAGTGGAAACCAGTGCTAATTTACCATTCCACAAATCCTAGGGCCTTTAAGAATGATGCTAAATCTATTCTGCTTGTGCTCTATAAATTGAACAGTAAAGCATAGAGGATAGCACATCTGTTTATAGTGTGGTATGCTGAACATTTTAAGCCTACTGTTAAGACCTGCTCAGAAAAAAAAAAAAATCCTTTCAAACTATTACTCATCATTGATAATATACCTACTCACCTAAGAACTCTGATTGAGATGTATAAGGAGACTAATGTTGTTTTCATGCATGCTAACATAACATCCATTCTGCAGCCCATGATTAAGAAATAATTTTGACTTTCAAGTTTTATTATGTGTTTTTGGGTTTTTTTGTTTTTTGTTTTGAGACAGGGTCTCCCTCTGTCTTCTACGTGGGAGTGCAGTGGTGCGATGTCAGCTCGCTGCAATCTCTGCCTCCCAGGCTTAACTGATCCTCTAGCCTCGGCTTCCCAAGTAGCTGGGACTGCAGGCATAAGCCACCACACCTGACTAATTTTTGTATTTTTTATAGAGATAGGGTTTTGCCATGTTGCCCAGGCTGGTCTCAAACACCTGAGCTCAAGCAATCTGCCAGCCTTAGCATCCCAAAGTACTGGGATTGCAGGCATGAACCACTATGCCTGGCCTTATTATTTCTTTTTAATTTTTGTTACTTTAATTTAAACTTTTACTTAGATTTTAAATTCATGTTTGTTACATGGCATATTGCATGATGCTGGGATTTGGGGTATAAATGATCCCATCCCCAGGTAGGGAGCATAGAACCCAACGGTTTTTCAACCTTTGCCCCCTCCCTCCTTGCCTCCTCTAGTAGACCCAAGTGTCTCTTGTTGCCATCTTCATGTCCATGAGTACCTAATATTTAGCTCTCACTTATAACTGAGGACATGTGGTAATTGGTTTTCTGTTCCTGTATTAATTTGCTTAAGATAATGGCCTTCAGCTGTATCCATGTTGCTGTAAAAAGACATTGTTTCATTCTTTGTTTGGCTGTGTAGTATTCCATGGTGTTTACATGCCACATTTTTGTTATCTAATCTACTATTGATGGACACCTAGGTTGATTCTCTGTCTTTGCTATTGCGAATAGCACTATGATGAACATACAAGTGCATGTGCCTTTTTGGTAGAATGATTTATTTTATTTTGAATATATACCTAATAATGGGATTGCTGGGTTGAATAGTAGTTCTGTTTTAAGTTCTTTGAGAAATCTTCAAATTGCTCTCCATAATGGCTGAACTAATTTACATTGCCAGAAGCAGCGTATAAACATTCCCTTTTCTCTGCAGCCTCGTCAGCATCTGTGGGTTTTTTGGGGTTTTTTTTTGTTTGGTTTTTTGTTTTTGAGACAGAGTCTCGCTCTGTTTCCCAGGCTGGAATGCAGTGGCGTGATCTTGGCTTACTGCAATCTGTACTTCCCAGGTTCAAGCAAGTCTCCTGCCTCAGCTTCCCAAGTAGCTGAGATCACAGGTGCCCACCACCATGCCCAGCTAATTTGTGTACTTTTAGTAGAGACAGGGTTTCACCAGGTTGGCCATGCTTGTCTCAAACTCCTGACCTCAGGTGATCCGCCTGCCTCAGCCTCCCAAAGTGCTGGGATTATAGGTGTGAGCCACCGCACCCAGCCTGTGGTGTGTGTTTTTTTTTTTTTTTGGTTTGTTTGTTTGTTTTGACTCTTTTATAATAGCTATTCTGACTGTTATCTCATTGTGGTTTTGATTTGCATTTCTCTAATGATCGAATGTTGAGTATTTTTTCATATGTTTGTTGGCTCCTTGTATGTCTTCTTTTGAGAAGTACCTGTTCATGTCTTTTGTCCACTTTTTAATGAGATTATTTGTTTTTTGACTGTTGAATTGTTTAAGTTCCTTACAGATTCTGGATATTAGACCTTTGTTGGATGCATAGTTTGTGAATATTTCCTTCTATAGTGTGGGTTGTTGGTTTACTCTTTTGATAGCTTCTTTTGCAAAGCAGCTCTTAAGCCTAATTAGGCCTCACTTTGTCAATGTTTTTGTTGCAATTGCTTTTGAAGACTTTGTCGTAAATTTTTTCCCAAGGCGAATGTCCAGAATGGTATATCCTAGGTTTTCTTTTAGAATTTTTATAGTTTGTGGTCCTACATTTAAATCTTCAATCCACCTTAGTTAAATTTTGCATATAATAAAAGGTAGGGATCCAGTTTTATTCTTCTGCCTATGGCTAACCAGTTATCCCAGGACCATTTATTGAATAAGAAGTCGTTTCTCCATTGCTTATTTTTGTAGACTTTTGTAGTTTATTTTTGTCAGATGGCTGTAGGTGTGAGGCTTTATATCTGAGTTCTCCATTCTGTTCCATTGGTCTGTCTTTGTACCAGTACCATGCTGTTTTGCTTACCATAGCCTTGTACTATAGTTTGATGTTGAATAATGTAATGTCTTCAGTTTGTTCTTTTTGCTTAGGATGCTTTAGCTATTCAGGCTCTTTTTTTTTTTTGGTTCCATATGAATTTTAGAATACTTTTTCTAATTTTGTGAAAAATGAAATTGGTAGTTTGATAGGAATAGTGTTGAGTCTGTAGATTACTTTGGGCAGTATGATCATTTAAATGATATTGATTCTTTCAGTCCATGAGCATGGAAAGTTTTTCCATTTGTTTGTGTCATCTATGATTTCTTTCAGCAGCATTTTGTAGATCTTATGGAGATCTTTCACTTTCATGGTTAGATGTATTCCTAGGTATTTCATTTTTTGTGTGTGGCTATTGTAAATGGGATTACATTCTTCATTTGGCTCTCAGCTTGGACATTATTGTCGTATAGAAATGCTACTGATTTTTATACATTGGTTTTGTTTCCTGAAACTTTGCTATAATCACTTGTCAGTTCCTGGACCTTATGGTGTAATCTTTAGGATTTTTAGTTACAGGATTATATTGTCAGAGAAGGCATAATTTTGACATCCTGTTTTCCAAATTGGATGCTATTTTTTCTTTCTCTTACCTGATTGTTCTGGCTAGCACTTCAACTACTATATTGAATAGGAGTTGTGAGAGTGGGCATCCTTGTCTTGTTCCTGTTCTCAAGGGGAATGCTTCCAGAATTTTTCCATTCAGTATGATGTTGGCTGAAGGTTTGCCATAGATGGCTCTTATTGTTTTGAGGTATGTTCCTTTGATACCCAGTTTCTTGAAGATTTTTATGAAGGATATTAGATTTCATTGAAAGCTTTTGTCTGCATCTATTGAGATGATCATATGGTTTTTGTTTTTAATTCTGTTTATATGTTTAATCACCTTTATTGATTTACATATGTTGAAACAACCTTGCATCCCAGGAATGAAGCCAACTCGATCGTGGTGAATTAACTTTTTGATGTGCTGTTGGATTCCATTTGCTAGTATTTTGTTGGGAATTTTTACATCTATGTTTATCAGCAATGTTGTCTGGTGGTTTTCTTTTGTCATTTTGCCTTTGCCACATTTTGATATCAGGGTGATGCTGGCATCATATTATGAGTTAGGGAGGAGTCCCTCAATTTTTTTTAGGGGGATTGGGGGAGAATAGTTTCAGTAGTATTGGTGCCAGCCCTTTTTTATGTCTGGTGGAATTCTGCTGTGAATCAGTTTGGCCCAGGGCTGTTTTTTGCTTGGTAGATTTTATTACTGATTCAGTTACAAAACTTGATATTGGTCTGTTCAGGGTTCCAGTTTCTTCCTGATTTGATCTTGGGAGATTGTGTGTTTCCAAGAATTTATTCATTTCCTCTAGATTTTCTAGTTTGTATGCATAGAGATGTTCCTAATAGTCTCTGAGGAGCTTTTGTATTTCTGTGGGATCGGTTGTAATGATGCCTTTGTCATTTCTGATTGTGCTCATTTGGATCTTCTTTTTTTTCTTTGTTAATCTAGCTAGTGGTCTATCAGCCTTGTTTATTACTCTTTCAGAGAACCAATTTTTGGTTTTATTAATTCTTTGTCTGGATTTTTGGGCCTCAATTTTGTTCAGTTCCACTCTGATTTTAGTTATTTCTTTTCTTCTGCTAGCTTTAGGGTTAGTTAGTTTCTTTGTTCTTGGTTTTTCTAACTCCTCTATGTGTGATGTTAAATGATTAATGAGAGATCTTTCTGACTTTTTGAGGTAGGTATTTGGCACTTAAAACTTTCCTCTTAACACTGCTTTTGCTGCATCACAGAGATTTTGGTATGTTATCTCTTTTCATTTTTTTCAAAGAATTTTTTTATTTCTGACAATTTCACTGCTTGCCCAAAAGTCATTCAGAGACATGTTGTTTAATTTCCATGTAATTGTGTGAGTTTTGGGAGATCTTCTTGGTATCAATTTCTATTTTATTCCACTGTGGTCCAAGATTATGATGGGTATTTCAATTTATTTTTAATTTATTGAGACTTGCTTTATGGCATAGCATGTGATGAATCTTGGAGTTTGTTCTGGGTGCAGATGGGAACATATATACTGTAGTTGATGGGTGGAGTATCCTGTAGATATCTATTAGGTCCAGTTAGTTAAGTGTTGAACTTAAGTCCAGAATTTCTTTGTTAGTTTTCTACCTCCATGATCTATGGAATGCTCTCAGTGGGGTATTGAAGCCCCCCACTATAATTTTGTGGCTGTCTATATATGTTTTGCAGGTCTCTGAGAACTTGTTTTATGAATCCATGTGCCCCAATGTTGGGTGGATGTATATTTAGTATAGTTAAGTCTTTTTGTTGAATTGAGCACTTTATCACCATATAATGCCTTTCTTTATCATTTTTTACTGTTGTTGGATTAAAGTCTGTTTTATCTGACCTAAGAACAGTGACCTCTGCTCTTTTTTATTTTCCATTTGTGTGATCTTTCTCCAACCCTTTACTTTGAGCTGATAGGTGTTACTGCATGTGAGATTGGTCTCTTGAAGATAGCAGATAGATGAATCTTGTTTGTTTTACCCAGTTTGCAATTCTGTGTCTTTTACCTGGAGCATTTAGGGTATTTACATTCAAGGTTTATATTGATAGCTGAGGTTTTGAGCTTATTATGAAGTTGTTAGCTGGTTGCTTTGTAGTTTCTATTGTGTGGTTGATTTGTAGGATGTGTTGGCCATGTAAAGTGTGTGTGTTTTTGTAGTAACAGGTATCATTCTTTCATTTCCATGGTTAGAACTCCCTTAAGGATCTCTTGTTGAGTATCTATTCTTATGCTTGTTAGCCATTTTAATATCATCTTTGGAGAAAAATCTATTGAAGTCTTTTGTCTATTTTAAATCACGTTATTTTTGGCTGTTACTATATATTCTAGATATTAACTTATTGTCCATTATATGGCTAGCAAATATTTTATCCCATTCTGTAGGTTGCTTTTACTCTCTGTTGTTTCCTCTACTGCATAGAAATCTTCAAGTTTGATGTAGTGTAATTTGTTTATTTTTGCTTTTGGTATCATATATAAGTAATTGCCAAATCCAGTGTCATGGAGCTTTTCCTTATTTTGGTCTAGGAGCTATAGCTTTAGGTCTTATATTTAAGTCTAATCTTTTAAGTTAATTTTTATGTATGGTATAAGGTAAGAATTCAGCTTCTTTCCTTTGCATGTGTATGTATATCTAGTTTTCCCAGTAGTATTTATTGAAGAGGCTATTCTTTCCCCATTTTGTAGCCTTGGTGTACTTGTCAAAGATCATATGGCCATGTACTTGAGGGTTTATTTCTGGGCTATCTATTCTATGTCATTGGCCTATATGTCTTGTTTCATACCGGTACCATACTGTTTTGATTATGGAAGCTTTGTAATATATTTTGAAGTCAGAATGTATGAGACCACTAGTTTTGTTTTCCTTCTCAAAAAAGATATTTGAGGTCCTTGAGACTTCATATGAATTTTAGGATTTTTTTTTCTTATTTCTACTAAAAATGCCATTGAGATTTCTTCAACACAAAAATTGATTTCCTTTTATTGAAGAAAAATGTAGTTGTGGACAAAAACGTGGGTGTTTGTTGATGGCAGCCCATTGTTCAGCGCATTATGGTAACATTATGCAGCTTTAATGCTGAAGTGGAATACCTCTCAATTCTGAGGACACTGGTTTTGATCCTATTTTTAAAAATTGATACATAATTTCTGTACATATTCATGGGGTACTTATGATATTTTCTTTCATGCATAGAATGTAATGATCAAGTTAGGGTATTTAGGGTATTCATCTCCTCAGGTACCTATTTCCATGTGGGAACATCTCAAGTCTTGTCTTCAAGCTATTTTGTAATAAAAAAATACATTGTTGTTAACTATAGCCACCTTACTCTGCTATTGAACATTAGAACTTATTTCTTCTAACTGTATGTTTTTAGCCATTTACCAACCCCCACTTTCTCCCCCACCCAAAACACACACCCCTTCCCAGCCTCTTTGATATCTATCCTTCTTCTCTCTCCCTCCATGAGATCAAAATTTTAAGCTCCCATATATGCCATATATGAGTAAAAATGTGCAATCTTTTGTCTTTCTGTGCTTGGCCTGTTTCACTTAATGACTTGCAGTTCCATCAGCATTGCTGCAGATGTCCAGATTTCATTCTCTTTTTGTGGCCAAGTAGTATTCCATTGTGTATATATGTCATGTTTTCTTTATCCATTCATCCTTCAATGGACGCTTAGGTTGATTTCATATCTTCGCTTTTGCGAATAGTGGTACAATAAATATAAACCCCTTTGATACACTATATCCTTTTCTTTAGATAAATACCCAGTAATGGGATTGCTGAAGTATATGATAGTTCTCTTTTTAGTTTTTTGAGAAATCTCTGTACTATTTTCCATAGTGGCTACACTAATTTACCTTTCCACCAACAATGCGTAAGTGTTCCCTTTTCCCCGCATCCTCACCAGTATGTGTTATTTTTTGTTTTTTTAATAGTAGTCATTCTAACTGGGGTAAGGTCATATCTCGTTGTGGTTTTGATTTGCATTTCCCTGATGATTAGTGATGCTGACAATTTTTTAATGTACCTCTTGTCCATTTGTATGTCTTCTCTTGAGAAATGTCTATTCCAGTCCTTTGCCCACTTTTTAATGGGATTATTTGTTTCTTACTGTTGAATTGACTGAGTTCTTTCTATGTTCTGGATATTTGTCCTTCTGGCTCCCAGGCGGTCTGCACTGGTCTTGGCTGTGGCTGCAATGAGCTGGCTGGGTCATTCCCCAGGCCCACAGGTGGCATATGCAAGTGAGTGACTGCTGTGGTAGTAGCGGTAGCCTGGGTTATTTGAGAACCTGCTGTACATCATTTTGTTTAAAATTACAATTCAAAAACCCTGTCAGTGACTTTAATTGAGGAATGTTGTGAACTCATAAATTGATTTAAAATTTTTTTATTTTGTAATAGATATACATATTTTCAGGTATATGTGTTAATTTGTTACATTCATATAATGTGTAAAGATCAAATCAAGGTAATTGGGATATCCATCACCTTAAGTATATATTTTATTTATGAATTTGAATTATTCTCTTCCAGCCATTTTGAAATGTACAATAGATTATTGTTAACTGTCATCACCCTGCTGATCTATCGAACTCTGGGTCTTATTTCTTCTATCTAACTGTATATTTGTAGTCATCAATCAGCCCCTCTTTGTGTCTCTCTCTCCTCGATTTTTTTCCAGCATCTGGTAACCACCAGTCTACTCACTGTCTTCATGAGATCCACATTTCTAGCTCACACATAGTGTAAGAATATGCAATATTTCTGTTTCTGTGCTTGGTGTATTTCACTTTTCATACAGTTCCAGCCATGTTGCTGCAAATGAAAGGATTTCACTCTTTTTTATAACTGAATAATATTCTACTGGGTATATATGCCACATTTTATTTATTTATCCCTTGATGGACAATTAGGTTGATTTCATACTTTGGCTATTGTGAATAGTGCTTCATTAAACAAGGGAGTACAGATATCTTTTTGATATATTTTATTTCTTTCTTTTGGATGATCTGGCCATTACTGAGAGTGGGGTTTTGAAGTTCTCTACTATTATTGTGTTGCTATCTATCTCTCCTTTTAGATATGTTAATGTTTTCTTTATATACTTGGATGTTTCAATATTGGGTGCATACATATTTATAATTGTTATATATCTTCTTGCCAAATTGACCCCTTTCTCATTATGTAGTGATCTTTGTCCTTTTTATAGTCTTTGGCTTGTAGTCTCTTTTATCTGATATAAGTATAGTTTTTCCTGCTCTTTTTGGTTTCCAGTTGCATAGAATATCTTTTTGCATCCCTTTACATTCAGTTCATGTGTGTCTTTGTAGGTGAAGTAGGTTTCTTGCAGGCAGTGTATAGTTGAGTCTTGTTTCTTGATCCATTCAGCTACTCTGTGCCTTTTATTATAATTGTACAATTGAATCCATTTACATTCACTGTTATTGAACTCACTACTGCCATTTTGTTGTTTGTTTCTGGTTTTGTAATTCCTCTTCCTTTTTCCCTTTCTTACTGTATTTTGTTAGCGCTTAAGTAATTTTTGTCTGATAGTATGTTTTAATTTGTTGCTTTTTATTTTTAGTAAATGTTTTAGAGACTTTTGAATCATTATTATGAGGCTTACAAAAAACATAAGTTGTTTTGTTTTATTTTATTACTTTTTGAGATGAAGTCTTGCTCTGTAGCCCAGGCTGGAGTGCAGTTGTGCGATGTCAGCTCACCGCAACCTCCACTTCCCGGGTTCAAGTGATTCTCCTGCCTCAGCCTCCTGAGTAGCTGGGATTACAGGTGCACACCACTGCACCCAGCTATTTTTTGTATTTTTAGTAGAGGCAGGGTTTCACCATGTTGGCCAGGCTGGTCTTGAACATAAGTTATTTTAAAGAGATGACAACTTAGATGACAAAAGATACAAAGAAAGATAAAACTTTAAAAACTTTACATTTTAACTCCATTCTCCTACATTCTGACTTTTTGTTTGGTCAATTTCCTTTTTTTCACTGAGAAAACACCTGTGAATCAATTTACATATTTTTGTGTTGCCTATAAATATAAAACATGTCAATCTTTAAATATCAATATGATATATCTAACAGATTGCTATAGCTATTATTGTTTTTCATAGATGTGTCATGCTAGAGTTATGAGTGGATCACACAGCACAGTTACAGTATTAGAGTATTCTGGTTTTGTTTGCGTACTTAATTTTAACGGTGGGTTTTATATCTTCAGATGTTTTTGTTTATTTGCATATTACTGGTTTTTTTTTTTTCTTTCAGAATTTTAAGAACTCCATTTAGTATCTCTTGTAAGACAGGTCTGATGGTGGTGAATCCTTTCAACTTCTGTCTTCTTCCTTTTTGAAGCATAGCTTTGTTGAATACAGTATTTTGGATAGCATTTTTTTTTTCACTTTGAAAATGTTATCCCACTCTCTCCTGGCATGTGTGGTTACCATTGAGAAGTCTGTTGCCAGACCAATTGTAGCGCTCCTTTATATAGTACTGGTTTCTTTTGCTGCTTTTAGGATCTTCTCTTTGTCCTTGGCCTTTGAGATTTTAATTATGATATGCCTTGGGGTAGTTTTATTTGGTTGTAATCTGTTTGATTTTTTTCAACCTTCCTGTAACTGGATATTCATAGCTTTCTCAAATTTTGGAAGTTTTTTTTATAATCTTCAAGCTTGGAACACTTCTGTAAGATCAACTTCTTTAGCTTCTGCTTATGAGTGGAAACATGCAGCATTTATCTTTTTGTTCCTGGCTTATCTTACTTAACATAATGTCCTCCAGCCTCATTCATGTTACCTTGAATGACAGGATTTCATTCTTTTTATGGCTGAATAGTATTCTATAGTGTGGATATACCACATTTTCTTAATCCGTTTCTCTGTAGATACTTAGGTTGATTCCATAGCTTGACCAGTGCTGCAGTAAACATGAGAATGAAGATACCTCTTTGACATACTGATTTCCTTTCCTTTGGATATATACCTAGTACTGGGATTGCAGGAATTTTCAAAATACTAGTAAACCATGCATTCTTAACTGGGGGCAATAATGACCCCAAGAGAGAGAAAATAGTTCTCATTTTTCTTTCTTAGTTTCTCTTATTAGGGAGAAACTAAACCTTATTAATCAACCTTTAACACCATTATTTGACAGTGATCTCTAGGTAAGTATGAGATTAGGCATTAGGCATTTGAGTTTAAAGAGGAACTTTTACTTTTTACTCTATGTATGTTAGTATTGAAATTTTTACATCCAGAATTTACTGTTCTAGTTAGCATTAACATTTAGATTATCTCTATTGCTCCTCCAAAAAATTTAAAAGAATAATGGAAACATCATATTTAATCCTTTCATCCAGAGACAACGCCTGTTACTATTTTGTAAAAAGTCTTTGTGTTTATCTGTATTTATTTTAATAAATGCTATCTGTTCTACCTTCAAAATGTATTTAAAATCTGACTACTTTTCACTATCTTTGACTGCCTCATTAATCTAAGCTCTTATTTTATAAAACAAAAAGTTGATTGCATTATAAATATTTTTTTCTCTCTGAACAATGTACATGTAAAAGCTAATATTTTGATTTTATTGGAAATTCTTTGGGTTTCTTATTTTGCTCTGTAGTGTGTGTATAGGGTTGTACATGTATAGGGTTTCTTACTTTGCTCTGTGGTGTTCATCTTGAAGTTCCTATTTAATTTCCATAGCTTTCTTCTTTGTAATGAGACAGCAAAATGTTTCCCCCCGAAGGCTATTTTTCAACAAAGAGAAATTTTTATTTGCCTTATTTTATTTGCTTTGCCAGGATCCCTCTGCTTTGAATCCAGAAAATGATTAAGAACTAATTTAAAATTAATATATACTTGGTTTCTTTGATCAAATCGGCAGGCTTCCTTATTCACAACATGATTTATCCGCAGAGATCTCTGGCATAGACCTTTTGCTAAGTTTTTTACACTGTACTTCCTTTGATCTTAATTTAGCTCCCTCTGCTTCTCTCTGACCTCCTCTCAGTAAGCACACTGACTTACAAACAATTTATCAAGGACCAAAAAAAATTGTATTGCTTATCCTCACCTCCCCCTTTTGCCTCAAAGGTGTCTGCTTCTTTTTCAGGCTTAGTTTTCACTTTTGTTTTTTGATTCCACATCATCCCGTCTTGGTTTTCTCCGGTATCAACTTCTTTCCTCCTTCCTTCTTTTCAGTGTTTTACCATCTAAATATTTTTTTAAAACAGCAAAAACCTGAGTCCTTTATTTTCTTCTAAACACTTTTTTCCTTCACACTCAGGTTTCAGTAAGCTACCTGGTATCTCTACTTCCCTGCTTCTCTTTTGCCCCACACCCTTGATGTCAAGGTTTCACTCTACTGAAACCTTGTTGGTCAGTGCACCTTAGTGACCCAGCTGCCAAATCCTTCTGCCCACTTCTCAGACCATGTTTACTTCACTCCTCTGAGGTGATTGACCACTTCTTCTTAAATCTCTCCTCCCTCAGGTATTCCCACTCTTCAGAATTCCTTTATTGATGCCTCCTCCTCTTCATCCCCTTCCTTTTAAAATATTTATAAAATTTCAAACATATACCAAACTATAGAACCCAAGTATAGGACAGTGAATACCTATGTACCTGCCATCCAGTTTCAGTGATTATTAACTTATGCTCAATCTTTATTTTATAATCATCTCCACCCACTCCTCTCTCTCCACTCTGAATCATTTCTTCCACCAACTTTTAATTGATTTATTCCCTGTGGCCCACCCTCAACATTATTTTCTTCCCATGCCACATGCAATATATGGAAAAGCTCGCACAGGCTAATAGTTTCTACCACCTCTAAATGCTGATAACACTTAAATCTATTTTTTTAGCATAGATCTTGCTGAAAAGCAGTCAGTGGCCAGGTGTGGTGGCTCATGCCTGTAATCCCAGTACTTTCAGAGGCCAAGGCGGGCTATCACATGAGGTCAGGAGTTCGAGACCATCCTGGCCAACATGGCGAAACCGCATCTCTACTAAAAATACAAAAATTATCTGGGCGTGGTAGCAGGTGCCTGTAATCCCAGCTACTCAGGAGGCTGAGGCACGGGAATCATTTATCATTTGGACCCTGGAGGCGGAGGCTGCAGTGAGCCGAGATCGTGCCACTGTACTCCAACCTGGGTAACAGAGTGGGACTCCATCTCAAAAAAAAAAAAAAAAGAAAAAAAAAAAAAGAGGCAAGCAGGGTCATCTCCACTTGGATGCCCCACAGGTTCCAGAAGCATAAGTTTAAAAGAGCACATCTTTCTTTGCCCACCTGCTGCTCCTTCTTAAATTCTATTTTGGTTGCATAATCTTCATCCTCCTAGTTCTTCATAAATATATTTAGTCCTAGTTATTAATAAATACATCTTCTGGCCCATCAAGTTGTATCAGTTTTCCTGCTGCCCACTCTTACTCTACTACTATGGCCATAGAAAGGTCCCTTTTGCCTAGATTTTTTCAGTAAATTCCTAACTGATCTTTTTGCCTGTAGACTTGATAACACCCCGCACACTATTCATCTTCCACATTATTATCAGAGTGATTTTCTTTTTCTTTTTTTTTTTTTTTTTTTGAGATGGGGTCTTGCTCTGTTGCCCAGTCTGGAGTGCAGTGCTGTGATCTCGGCTCACTGCAAGCTCCGCCTCCCGGGTTCACGCCATTCTCCTGCCTCAGCCTCCCGAGTAGCTGGGACTATAGGCACCCGCCACCACGCCTGGCTAATTTTTTTGTATTTTTAGTAGAGATGGTGTTTCATAGTGGTAGCCAGGATGGTCCCGATCTCCTGACCTCGTGATCTCGGCCTCCCAAAGTGCTGGGATTACAGGCGTGAGCCACCGTGCCCAGCCCAGAATGATTTTCTTATAGCACAGCTTGATCATGGTATTATCTTATTAAAACTCTCAAGCGGTTCACTATTATGTCTATGATGAATGTAGACATACCTTGATCTGATCCTTGTCTTACTTTCCATTCTTATGTCCTCCCTCTTTCCTGAATGCTCACTTTTTATTCAGAGGTTAGAAAACACTTTTTCACATCTCTGTGTACTATTAGCTGGGTGTGGTGGCACGCACCTGTAGTCCCAACTACTCAGGAGGCCTAGACAGGAGAATCGCTTGAACCCGGAAGGTGGAGGTTGCAGTGAGCTGAGATCGCACCACTGCACTCCAGCCTGGGCAACAGGGTGAGACTCTGTCTCAAAAAAAAAAAAAAAAAAAAAAAAAAAGGGGGGGGGATCTAGCTCAAGAGATCCTGATTCTTCATAACAAAATAAATCCCATGAAAATATTATTTCTGCTATTTACATGAGGAAATCAAAAGCTCAGAAAGATGAAGTCACCTTTCTAAAGTCACAGCACAAGTGGTAGACCTTGGATTTAAGTCAAGGTTATTTGACTTCAAAACCCATACTCTTTTCACTATACTCAGCACAATAAGGTTAGCATGAAAGTTTGGACCTTATTCAATGTGCAGTAAGAAGCTGTCAGATATATTTGAGCCAGGAAATCCATGGTCAATTTGGTGTTATAAAGAGAAAAACTAAAGAATATATGCTTTGAAAGCTGTTTTGTTTAAGTATTAATTATTCTAAGTTTCTCTGTATACATTTAATTATGTTGAAATCAATGGCTAAAGCAAAGGCCAAGCCATAATTCTAAATAATAGATTTATCTTTAAAAAGTTCTGACATTTTTGTATATTTTACTTTTGTTCTATTTATATGTAATAATATGTGTCTGTTTAGTTTTATTATCAGCTTACGTGGTCTCAGCCAAAAGTCCAAATTTCATTGTTTCTTAAAGTTAGAATTATACTGTTTGTATTTATAACCAAGGAACAAGGTCAGAAAGATACTTTAAATTACAAATGTTACCCTGAATTGATCTGATAACATGATTCCATTTAACTTAATGTAAGACATACTGGGAGTCAGTTATAAATAGATCATTGTCAAATATCCTTCCAGTTCAAATCTACTTGAATTATTCAAAATGTATTTCAATTAATTTTGTTTCAAAATGTTTAGAAGCAAATATGTAACAGGCTGACTTGACTTGAAACAAGCACAGTGATTTTTATATAGCTTCATATTTTCTTTATGCAGGAAATTATATTTATGTGATGTAGTTTTGACAATAAAATTTTGTTTTTGTTTTCTTAAAGACAGGGTCTTATTCTGTCATCCAGGCTGGATTGCAATGATGTGATCCTGGCTCACTGCAGCCTTGAACTCCTGAGCTAAAGCAGTCTCCTGCCTTAGCCTCCAAAGTAGCTGAGACCACAGGCACATGCTCCCACACTCAGCTAATTTTTTAAATTTTTGTGTAGAAACGGGGGGGTCTTTCTGTTGCCGAGGATGGTCTTGAACTCCTGGCCTCAAGCCATCCTCCCACCTTGGCCTCCCAAAGTGTTGGAATTACAGGTATGAGCCACTGCACATGGCAATAGCATTTCTGACTATCCTTTGATAATTAAAATTAACATTCTATCTTTTTATATTTTGGTAGGAGATATAGATTTACTATTATATAGTATAGTATATGTACATATACTATTATATATGTGTATATATAGGGATACTTCATACATACACAGCATATACATATCTGTATAAATAGATGGGTATATAGATATAGAAAATCATTGCTTTAACATACTATCTTACCCCCAAATCCACTTTTTTATTATTATCTTCTATACTTTCCCATTCCCTCTGAATCTACTTTATCTCTCTTTATGTCTCCCAAGGACTTTTCACATCCTTTCTTGTTCCAACAGCTATGTGTCCTTCTTAGTACATCTCTTTAGTAGCTGCCTCTAGCTGTTAATTTAGACAAGTCCTTGGGATGGATTGATTGATTTAT
Organism: Pan paniscus; assembly: GCF_029289425.2. NCBI lineage: Eukaryota > Metazoa > Chordata > Mammalia > Primates > Hominidae > Pan > Pan paniscus. Next base: position 144,171,917 of record NC_073255.2, on the reverse strand, counting down.
TCAACAATTGTATTAGGGTATCAGGGTTCTTCAGAGAAACAAAAGCAACAGGAAATGTTATATATTTGTATATAGAAAATAAGGAATTGGCCAATGGGATTATGGACACAAGTCTGTAGATCTGTAGTTGGCAAGCTGGAAAGCCAATGATGTAGTCCCAGTCCAAAGGCCTGCAGGCTCAGACCTAGAAAAAGCTGGCGTTTCAGTGGTGGCGTGTGCCTGTAGTCCCAGGTACTCAGGAAGCTGAGGCAGGAGAATCGCTTGAGCCCGGGAGGCGGAGGTTGCAATGAGCCAAGATCACACCACTGCACTCCAGCCTGGGCGACAGAGCGAGACTCCATCTTAAAATAATAATAATAAAAACATAATAAAATAATAAAAATAAAATAAATTGTTTTCTGTTTCCAAAAAGTTTCCTTAAAAATATTTTTACTATTGTTTTAACTAGTGAAATTTCTTAAGAGTTTTATGGGGGAAAGAATCTCAGGCTATGATAATTGTACTAAAATGTGTATTAGAATAACTTTTTTAAATAAGGGAAGTAACTAATTCATTTTCCCTGTCCCCCATCTCTTGGCAATTACCATTATTCTTTCTGCTTCTAAGAGTTTGACTATTTTAGCTACTTCATATAAGTAGAATCTTGCAGCATTTATCTTTTTGTGACTGGCTTGTTTCACTTAGTGTAACATCTTCAAGGTTCATTCATATTGTAGCATATGATAGGATTTCTTTCTTTTTTAAGACTGAAGAGTGTTCTATTGTAAGTACAGTCATATACCACATAATGACATTTCAGTCAATGACAGGCTGCACATACAACTGTGGCCTCATAAGACTGTAGTACTGTATATTTGCTGTGTCTTTTTGATGTTTAGATACACAAATGTACTATTGTGTTACGATTACCTACAGTATTCATTACAATGACATGTACAAGTTTGTAGCCCAGGAGTGATAGGCTATCACATAAAGCCTACTTGTGTAGTAGGCTATCCCTTCTAGGTTTGTGTAAGTACATTCTGTGATTTTTGCACAATGACAGAATTGCCTAATGAGGCATTTCTCAGGCACATTCCTATCATTCAGAAATGCATGACTGAATGAATATACTACATTTTCTTTATCCATTCATTCTTTGATAGACATTTGGGTTGTTACCATCTCTTGGCTTTTATGAATAATGCTGCAGTGAACATGAGTATTCAAATAAATCTTCAAGATCCTGCTTTCAGCTCTTTTACTTATATACCCAGAAGTGGAATTGCTGGATCATATGGTAATTTTGAGCAACCTCCCTAATGTTTTCCATAGTGGCTACACTATTTTACATTTCTACCAACAATGCACAAAATTTCCAGTTTCTCCACATCCTCGCTGAGACTTGTTATTTACCAGTTTTTTATAGTAGCCATCCTAATGGATGTGAGATGACATCTCAGTATGGTTTTGATTTGCATTTCCATGATGATTAGTGATATTGAGCATCTTTTCATGTGCTTGTTGGCCAGCCATTTATTTATTTGCTTTGGAGAAGTGTCTACTCAAGTCCTTTGCCTGTTTTTTAATCATGGTATTTGTTTTTTTAATTGTTGAATTGTCAGAGCCATTTATATATTCTGAATATTAACTCCTTATTAGATATATGGTTAGCAAATGTTTTCCCCCATTCTGTAGGTTGCCTTTTTACTCTATTGATTGTTTCCTTTCCTGCACAGAAAATTTCAAGTTAGGTATACTCCAGTTTGTCTATCTCTGCTTTTGTTGCCTGTGTTCATGGTGTCCTATACAAGAATTATTGCCAAATCCAGTGTCACAGAGCTTTTCTCCTATGTTTTTTTTCTAGGAGTTATAATTTCAGGTCTTAGGTTTAGGTCCTTAATCCATTTTGAGTTAGTTTTTATACATGGTATGAGGTAAAGTTTCAACTTTATTCTTTTGCATGCATATATCCAGTTTTCCCAGCAGCATTTATTGAAGAGACTGTCCTTTTCCTATTGTGTAGCCTTGGCACCCTTGTTCAAGATTGTATGACTGTATACTTGATCGTTTATTTTTTTGTCTCTCTACTCCATTGGTCCGTATGTCTGTCTTTATGCTGGTACCATACTGTTTTGATTCCTGAAGCTTGGTAATATGGTTTCTTCCATTTGGATGGGTTTTATTTGGGTTTTTAGAGATAGGATCTCCCTTTGTTGCCCAGGCTGGCTGCAAACACCTAGGCTCGAGCAATTCTCCCACCTCATCCTCCAAGTAGCTGAGACTACAGGTGTGTTCCACTGCACCTGGCTCTGTAATATGTCTTGAAGTCAGGAAGTCTGAGGCCTCTAGCTTTGTTTGTTTGTTTTTTCCCTCAAGAAAGATATTTGGGATCCCTGGAGATTCTCTATTAATTTTAGTATTTTTTTATTTCTGCAAAAATGCCATTGAGATTTTGAGAATCTGCAGATCATTTGGGGAGTATGGACATTTTAACATTATTAGGTCTTCCAACCCATAACACAGTATGCTTTCCATTTACTTGTATCTTCTTTAATTTCTTTCAACCATATCGTATAGTTTTCAGTATACAAGTTTTTTACCTTCTTGAATAAGTTTATTCTTAAGTATTCTTTTGGATACTGTTATAAAAGTAGGGTAGTTTTCTTCATTTTTTTCTGTCTATTTCATTGTTAGTTTGTAGAAACACACTAATTTTTATGTGTTGATTTTGTAGGCTACAACTTGGCTGAATTCAGTTATTATTTTAACAGGCCTTTTTGAGGAGTCTAGGATTATCTACATAACAAGATCATATCATCTAGAAACAGATATAATTTTACTTCTTCCATTCCAATTTGGATGCTTTTTATTTCTTTTTCTTGCTTGGTCCTTCTGGCAGGACTCCTAGTACTATATTGTATAGAAGTGGTAAGAGTGGGCATCCTGGCCTTGTTCCTGATCTTAGAGGGAAAGCTTTCTGTTTTACACCATGGAGTAGGATGTTAGCTGCAGATTTTTCTTATGTGGCCCTTATTATGTTGATGTAATTTCCTTCGAGTCCTAGTTTGTTGAGTGTTTTTATCATCAGATGGTGTTAAATTTTGTTGAATGCTTTTTCTGCATTAATTGAGATGACCATGTGGTTTTAGTCCTTCATTCTGTTAATGTGGTATATTATACTTCCGTAACATGATGAAAAGCATCTACTTTAAACTAAGATACGCAAGACATAATACCTAAAATCTTAGGAATCTGAATGTATTTTCTGATCGTTGCATAAGAAATCAACAATGATTTGATTTGCCTTGTTTATGATTAACAGTTCTTGAGTAAATTTACAACCATAAGACTTATTTTAAAAAGGAACAATTAATAATGAAAATGGAAGTGTACACAGGTATAAAAGTCACAAATCAGTATTTTTCATTGGTCATTTTGTTCACTTGTCCAAAATTATAATTTTATTTTTGGGACTGTAGCAATATTTTAACATTAGAGATATTTTATTTTATTTTTACTCTTACTTTTTTGTTTGTTTGTTTGTTTGCTTCTTGAGACTGAGTTTTGGTCTGTTGCCAAGGCTGAAGTGCAGTGGCGCAATCTTGGCTCACTGCAACCTCGGCCTCCTGGGTTTAAGCGATTCTCCTGCCTCAGTCTCCCTAGTAGCTGGGATTACAGGCATGCGGCACCACACCTGGCTAATTTTTGTATTTTTAGTAGAGATGGGGTTTCACCATGTTGGGAAGGCTGGTCTCAAACTCCTGACCTCTGGTAATCCATCCGCCTTGGCCTCCCAAAGTGCTGGGATTACAGTTGTGAGCCCCTGTGCCCAGTCTTAAAATATTACTTTGAACCATATGAAGTTGGCATTTCTGGCTGCAAAAATAGTAGAATATTGGCAGTATTATATTGTATACCACACATGTGGATGTATCTTAAAGTATTTGGCAAAATTTCTAAGAGTGTGATTCTATTTTAACAGTGTTAAAGTTCTTTGTCTTTCTTTAACAAATGATACTTTAATTAATATTTGTCTTTTCTTTATAGTGCTTACTTTTTAAAACATATATTCAAAGTTGAAAGTATCATGCTAAACTGAGTAGTAGCAATTCCTTTGAGTTTTTTTGAAACTATATCTAGTCTTCAGCCATTCTCTTTTGTAATAGTGAATTATTTCTTGTTAGTTGTCCTAACAAGCATGATGTAAGCAGGCTTTTGTCTATCATTTTGTTATAGTCACACAAATTGCCCTCCGTATTTAAAAAAATGATGATGAGAGTAATAATTTATGTAATAATAATAGCTAACATTCATTGAGTTTATTGTATTTCAGGCATTGTCCCAAGACTTATATTAATTTGTTTAATCCTCATAATTATCCTGCAATGTTATCACCATTTTTCATATGAAGAACAAAGGCCCTGAATGGCTAAGCAACATGCCCAAGGTTACACCAGCTATTATGTGGCAGAGAAGAAGAATGACTGACTACTTGAACATAAGACATAATTTGAATTATCTTTATATTTCCATTTAATTAATAATTCTATTGTTTGATGGTTAGATGTCTAAAATTTTTATTTAAATTTTAAATAACTTTTCAAGGTTACATGTTACCCATTATGATTTCTTAAAATAAATGCATTTTTTTATTTTTAAAAAATTTTTGTTTGTTGTTCACAGGATGGACAACCTGAAATTTTCTACACATTTTGGAATTCAGTTACTCAGGCACTTTCTTCTCAATTTCATATGGCAACAAACTGTAAGTTTACTACTTATTTTGAAAATGAATTTCAAAGTTTTAAGTTATTTTATCATTTGATGTCAAGAAGCTTTGCTGTATTGGTTTACAAAACATTTTTATTGCTATTTTAAAATTCCTGGCTAATTGTCATTTTGTCTAGATGTTTAATCTGGAATCTCCTAGACATATATTCAGTAAACAAAATTTTTACACATTTTTGTAATTAATATTTAGAATAAAATTCTCCAGAAAAATAAGTCAATATCTTATTATTCAGACATCAGAAGAACTCTGTCTGAATTTTTCCTACATAGAGTGTGTAAAGCAGTTAATGTTGAAAAATTTAGTTCATGCTTTTAGAATTAGTTTATAACTAAAAGATATAAAAATACAGAGACTTTGCAAATTTTTTATTGTTAAAAATGAAGATTTAATGAATAAACAGGTGAAATATCTACATCGTGAATTAAAAGTTGGTCATTCAAATATGTTCCACAAAACTTTTTCTTAATTTCTTTATATCATGAAATAATGGACTGGTAGATCTATACAATGAAATATGCAAACCAGCTAATATCTTACGCGTGTGTTTGTCTAAATACTTTAGGTAAGAGCATATAATGTACCTAGGCCTTTAAAAAGTGTTAAGAGTTCATTTCTATTTAAATTTTTATTCACAAGCATTTACTAGAAGGACTTACTGTATGCTAAATATTATTTAGCCACTGCCCTCCCTACACTGACCAGAGTTAAATAAACTAGTCTGCTTGTCTCTCTACTTATTTATAATGAAGTATGTAGTAAGACAGTAACCACAAAGAGGTCTTCATTCATTTGTAGCTAAACAGAACTTAAGCTAATGGGATATTAGGATCCATTTACTCCATTTAGTTGTAGTGTTTCGTTTTCTTTTGTTTTGTTTTTTTCCAGACGGAGTCTTGCTCTGTCACCCAGGCTGGAGTGCAGTCGCGTGATCTCGGCTCACTGCTACCTCTGCCTTCTGGGTTCAAGCAATTCTCCTGCCTCAGCCTCCCTAGTAGCTGGGACTACAGGAATGTACCACCACACCTGGCTAATTTTTTTGTATTTTTAGTAAAGACGGGGTTTCACCATGTTGGTCAGGCTGGTCTGGAACTCCTGACCTCAAATGATCGGCCCGCCTTGGCTTCCCAAAGTGCTGGGATTACAGGCATGAGCCACTGCGCCCGGCCTGTTCCGTTTACTTGTGAATCACACTGCTCATTTTGGGAGGGAATAAATATCGTATATTTCCTTGGTTTTTGTTTTTGCTGAGCTTTATTGAGATATAATTTATATGCAGTAAAAGTCACCAATTTTAAACATAAAATTCTATAATGTTTGACAAATGTTTACATTCATATAACCATCATTACAATTAAGATATAGAACATTTCCATCATCCCCAAATTTTCTTTATGTACTTTTGCAGTTTATCTGCTACCTTCACTCTCTGGGTCCTGGCAACAACTAGAATCATATAGTATACATTATTTGATCATCAGCATAATTAAGATTCTTCCATGTTGTTGCATATATCGGTAGTCCATTTCCTTTTAAATTGTTGAATTGTATTCCATTGTGTAGATATATACCACAATTTTTTATCCATTCTGCAGTTGGGAAACAAGTTGGATTATTATGAATAAAGTTACAGTTATTTACATACATATATCTCTTTTGTGGACATATGTGTTCCTTCTCTTGTGCAAATATGTAAGGGTGGAATTGCTCAATTATTTGGTAAATGTTGTTTAACTTTACAGAAACTGCAGTGCTATAATCCAAAATGGATATACCATTTTGCATTTCCATCAACAATGTGTGATAGTTCCAGTTGCTCCACATTTTTGCCAATCCATGATATTGTCAGTTATTTTAATTTTAGTCATTCCAGTGGGTGTGTACTAGTTTTTTTTATTGGGGTTTTAGCTTCCACTAGACTAATGATGCTTTCTTAGTTCATTTGGGCTGCTACAACAAAATACCACAGACTGGGCAACTTATACACAACAGAAATTTATTTCTCACAGTTCTGGAGAAATGGCAAGTCCAACATCAAGGTACTGGAAGATTTAGTATTTGGTGAGGGCCTGCTTCCTGGTTCATAGACTGTGCCTTCTGACTGTGTCCTCACGTGTTAGAAAAGGATAGGGAAGCTATCTGAGCCTCTTTTGTAAGTGCACTAATCTCATTCATGAGGATTTTCTCCCCCTGACCTCATCACCTCTGAGAGAATCCACTTCCTAACCCCATCACATTTGGTGAGTAGGTTTCAACATATGAATTTGGGGAGATAAAACCATTCAGACCATAGCAGATGTTGACCACATTTTCACAGGCTTAGATGCCATCTGTATAACTTTTTTGGTTTTGTGTTTGTCTAAAGGATTGTCCTCTGTTTTTATTGTATTTCTTGTTCTCTTACTGAGTCCCAAGGAATCTTTGCATATTCTGGGTTCAGAGTACTTCCTTAGTTGCATGTTTTGAAGATATTTTCCCCTAGAATGTGGCTTGGCTTTTTGTTTTCTTAACAGTGCCTTCCAAAGGACAAAAGTTTTAAATCCTGATCAAATTCAATTTATCAAAGTTTTAAATTATTTGTACTTTTTTTGACCTAAAAATTATTGCCTAATCCAAAGTCAGAAGCATTTCCTCTTACATTTTATTTTAGAAGTTTTACTAGGTTTGAGTTAATTTTCGTGTATGTTATGAGTTATCTCAACATTCATTTCTTTTAGAACATATGGCTCCAAAAAATTGTTCTCTGCCTATTGACTTCTTGGAAACTTTTGTTGAAAATCATTTGGTTATCTATAAGTAAGACTGTTTCTGGACTCTGTTTGGTTCCATTTTTCTGAATGTCTATGTTTACATCAGTACAACAGGGTTTTCGTCACAGGAGTCAAAGTCCTCCTATTTTGTTCTTCTTTATCAAAGTAATTTTAGTTACCATAGGTCTTTTGCATTTCCATATGTGTTTCAGAATTTTGTTCCTCCAATAATTGACTCCTGGGATTTTGATGAGGATTGCATTGAATCTACAGATCAATATGTGATGAATTCACAGTTTAATATTGAGTCTTCTGATCCACATCCTGTATTATTCTATTTATTTAGGACTTTTACATTTTTTCTTATAAATGCTTTATAGTTTTTAGCATGCAGTTCTAACAAATCTTTTCTTAAATTTATCACTGTTTTATATATTTTGATGCTATTCTATATGTTATTTTTTCATTTTACTTTATAATTGTTGATTTTTAAAATAGAGAAATACAATTGATACTTGTATTTTGACTTTGTGTCCTCTGACTTTGCCAATCTTACTTATTCTAGTAGTTATTGGTGATTTCTTACAAATATGAAAGTCTCAGTTTTTGGAATAAAAGAAAGCAAATGTAAAACTCACTTATGGAAGCCCTTTGAAACCCTGATGTCTAAGTTGGGTAAAGAGGTGCCTTCTGATGGTAATCATTACTGGGAGGTGGGGGTGTAGAAGAAGTCCTGTTTTAACTTTGCTTGGACTCAGTTTACTGGGAAGGAAAGGATGTCTGTACTTAACCAATCATGGTTTTCTGTTCACTGAGCTTCCAAAAACATCAGTGTGAAGTTTTTCTTAAGCATTATCATCTCCTTTCTCTCAGAGAGTCCTGTAATTATGGAGAGGGTCTCATTTTACAGTGTGACAGAGGGGACCTATATTTATACCTTTAATTATACCTCCCTCTGATCTCTCTTTCCATACTTATCCTTTAAGATACTAGACAATGAAATAGATCTTCTTTTACTGACCAACCTAACCTGCAGTTGCAACCAGTTTTAGACTTGGACAACCAGAAAGACACCCTTGATGTGCATCATGACTTAGGCTGGTTGGGGTTTCCTTGTGCTGATTACTGAATCTTGAGATCTCTTAGTGTTGCTGATGTTTAGATAAAAATTCAATCAAACAAAACAAGATTATATTTCCTACCATTCACACTAAGAGGGGAACCAGGAGCACTGCCAGTTTTCCATGGATGTTTGAATGATCTATGGCATTTTGCATAGAAAAGATATTCTAAAAGGAAAATTGTCATTGAAAAGTTTTATGTAAACAGATATAAATCCCTGTTGTTGCTATTAAGCCATCGCTCACATAGTCTAACCTTTAGTTACACACTTTAAAAATATTTAAAATAGTATAAGTAATTATTCCAGCATAAGGTAGGTAAAATCAACATCTGTCTTCTACTATTTATATCACAAAACTTCACAGAGTCACCAATTTTTCAGTGTTGACACAATTTTTTATCTTGTCTATGCCATCTTGCCACCTCATTCTCCTTATCTCTCATTTGTCTAGCCCTAAGCTTGCCTGCATGGATCTTTTCCAACATGTCACACTCTACAACATCAGAGTGTTCACTCTTTTCTAAAGAATTATACTTTTCAGTTTTTTTTGTCGTTGTTGTTTTGTTTTTTGAAATGGAGTCTCACTGTGTTTCCCAGGCTGAAGTGCAGTGACTATTCACAGGCACAGTCATTGCACGCTACAGCCTTGAACTCCTGGCCTCCAGTGACCCTGCTGCCATGGCCTTCTGAGTAGCTGGGCCTACAAGAGCACTACCACACCCAGCAGGTGATGTTTTTTGAAACTGGAGAAAACCAGTTTCTTATCACTCAGTCACTCAGCATAATAAATTAGAGATTAGTTGTGTTGGATCCTAAATCACTTAAATTTTGAAAAGAAAGAAAAAAGGTCATTTAATGGACTTTTACTTCCCTACATGGAAAGGTAACTGCTACTTTAGATGTTCTCCCATTATAAACTAGAACAGTGAGTAAAATTTGTGAAACACCTGTTTTCAGACATTGGGCAACAGGCAATATAGAACTGTGATCTCAGATAAACCAAAACAAATTGAACACTAAAATCACCCCAGCTTTCTACCTGGCAATTTCCAGACAGCTGCACACACAAAAAAATGGGAATCAATATATAGTCTGCCATTCTTACTGATTCCAGAACTCTTTAAAGGATTACAACAAAATCTGTCACTTAACAATATAGTATCACATATTCAGCATCCAATTAAAATGAGTGGACATGAGAAGAAGCAGGAAAATGAGACCATAACCAGTAGAAACAGAGAAGCTGAAGTATCAGTAGTATAAGCAGACTAGGAATTTTAAAACACTTCTTATAAATGTTATAAATGTGCTCAAATATTTTAAAAATAACATAAACATAATGAGATAAATGGACAGTATCAAGAAGAATCAAATGGAACCTCCACATATGAAAAATATAGTATCTGAAATTAAATGCAGATTTAACCCTGAGAAGAAAAAAAAAAAAACAAAATCAGTGAACTAGAAGATATAGCCATAGACATAATTCAGAATGAAGGACCAAGATTTAAAAACAAACTTAAAAAATTATTAGAGTCTTAGGACCCATGGGACACATCAAGCAATCTAACATATGTGTAATTGGAGTTTCAGAGCCAAGAGAGGAAGGGAAAAAGAAAAAAGTTAGAAAAAAATAGTTGTTGAAAATATGTAAAACATTTTTGTTATGGACTAAATGTTTATGTGCCACCTCTTCCAATTCATACACTGAAGCCCTAACCCCCAGTGTAACTGTATTTGGAGATAGGGCATTTATGGAAGCAATTAAGGTTAAATGAGGTCACAAGGGTGGGCCCTGATCTTATAGGATTACTGTCCTTATAAGAAGTGACGCGAGAGAGCTTACTCACTCTCTGTGTACACAGGCACAAGGAAAGGTCATGAGAGCACTTAGCAAGAGGGAGGCCATCAGCAAGTCAGGAAGAGAAACTCAGCCCTACCAGAACCTTGATCTTAGACTTGTATGTAGCCTCCAGAACTGTGAGAAATAAATTTTTGCTGTTTAAGCCAAAAAATCAAAAACAAAAAAATTATTTATGGCTGTAGTTGCAATGCATCTGTTGTCACATATTAATTTAAAATGTGCTTTATCACTCTAAAAAGTTTTTTAAAACCTTGAGGTGGCTATCATTTTATTTTCTTTCTTTAAATGAGTACATTTAATTTGTACTTTGAATATTTCGTCTCTCAATATGACAGGAATCTACAAAGAAAAAAGCCATTGGCGGCCAGGCGCTATGGCTCATGCCTGTAATCCCAGCACTTTGGGAGGCCAAGGTGGGCAGATCATAAGGTCAGGAGATTGAGACCATCCTGGCCAACATGGTGAAACCCTGTCTCTTCTAAAATACAAAAAATTAGCTGGGTGTGGTGGCACGCGTCTGTAGTCCCAGCTGCTCCGGAGGCTGAGGCAGGGGAATCACTTGAACCTGGAAGGTGGAGGTTGCAGTGAGCCGAGATGGCCCCACTGCACTCCAGCCTGGCAACAGAGCGAACCTCTGTATCAAAAAAAAAAAAAAAAGAAAGAAAGAAAAAAGCCATTAGCATACTTGAAAAATTTCAAGCCTTTAACCATTATATCTTCCGATATTGTTTATTATTTATTGTTTTAGTACATTTTTAGTAAAATCGTAGAAGGTAAACTAAGGAAATCACAGAAACAATAAGTAAGTTGAACTCCACAGAATAAGACCGGGATGGAAATGCCCTTGTCCGCTCATTCTAACATCTATGTTAATTCTGGGTTTTTGTTTGGTTGAATTTTCTTTCCATCAGACCTGATATTGTTCTACTTATTTGCATGTCTAATAATTTTTATTGGATATTAAACATGAACTTAACCTTGTTTGGGGCTGATTAATTTTGTCATCTCTAATACTGATACTATCAGATTACTTAAAGACAGTTTGATCCTTTTGAATATTGCTTTAAGATTTATTAGCGAATTCAAAGCAGTAATAATCTGCTATTTATTTCCCAGTTATGAGGCAACATTCTTCTTAATACCCTCAAATTATTACCCTGTGAATTATGAGGTTTTCCAGCCTGGCTTTAGAGAATAGGGACTATTCTCAATCTTATGTGAATGTAACAGGATGTTCCCTCTAAACCTTTTTCATAGTTTTCCCCCAAACTCTGGAAGTTTAATGCTGATCAGTGCTTTGCTGAATACTCAAAGGGAACCCTTTGCACATCTCTGGAATTCTCTGTCTGTGCGCCTCTGTTCTCTCCGGTATTCTATTTTGTGAACTCTAGTTGTTTCTGTTTGGCTGTTCTGGAAGGGAGGGGATAGAAGGAAGGGTATTTTCCCTCTTTCCGTGCCATGGCCTGGGAAGTCCTTTAAGGTAATGAGCTGGGGCACTCATAGGGTTCATCTCATTTGTTTCCTGACTCTGAGGAATCACCATCCTATGTTGCGTGTTAAATGTCTTGAAAGCCATCTTTCATATATTGTGTATTTTTTGTTGTTTCAGATAGGGTGGTAAATCTGGTCCCTATCATATCATTGTGACCATAAGCAAAAGTTCCTCATTAAAATTTCAATGAGAAACTTTTGCTTATGGTCATGATGATTTAAATAGTGATTAAAATATTTAATGATTCAAATTTAAATAATGATTAAAAGTATATTTCAGAATATTATATGGGAGTGTGTGTGTACGTTTATTTAGTGATACTGTCATTTACTTGTCAGTGATTATCTGCTTTTCTTTTTTTTTTTTTTTCCTGAGACGGAGTCTCACTGTGCCCCCCCCCCGGCTGGAGTGCAGTGGTGCGATCTCCATTCACTGCAAGCTCCGCCTCCTGGGTTCACGCCATTCTCCTGCCTCAGCCTCCCGAGTAGCTGGGACTATAGGCGCCCACCACCACGCCTGGCTAATTTTTTTTTTTTTTTTTTCTATTTTTAGCAGAGACTGAGTTTCACTGTGTTAGCCAGAATGGTCTCAATCTCCAGACCTCGTGATCCGCCTGCCCTGGCCTCCCAAAGTGCCGGGATTACAGGCGTGAGCCACCACACCCTGCCTGCTTTTCTTTTCTTAACCGTTACAAACCTTCAGTATTCTCCACATCTCTTCCTTTATCTCCTGGGTCATTAGGACAATTAATGTCATTAAGAAATTTTTTCCTGTACCTTTCTTCCAAATAAGAGCCTTATTTCCTCCCTTTGAGCCTCAGAAGATAACTTCTTCTTCAAGGTCACCCATTTACCTGGTGCCCACATCTACTCTGTTTATTTCTCTCTCCTAGCATCATCATTTATATTTCTCCTTTTTCTGTGTTGGATTTCTCCTTCTCTTTTAATTTCTTTTCCTCAGCTATAAACCTATTCAAGTTGCTCCCATGTAATAAAAAATAAAACAAAACTAGAAAGTTCCTCTTTAGTTGCTGTTTACTCTCTCTCTTTTTATGTAAATTTCTCCAAAGAGTAGTTTGCATTTTTTGGTGTTCATTTTCATTCTGTTGATTTCTCAACTAGGTGTAATATGGCTGTCTTCCATCATTCTATTGAAATTGTTCTCATTAAGGGAAGCAATGACCTACTTTTTAATTGCCAGCGTATGTTTTCAGTTCTTATCTTATGGGACCTATCTGTCTTGTATAGTGAAAGAAGCTAATGACAGGAAACATACAGTATGTAGACAGAAAATCCCATTAATATTTCACCTTAGGAATAGCCTGCTACTTCTAATACCATAATTACTTTAATAACTTCCTTTGGGAGAACTCCAAAGTAAGTTGTTTATAAAGTACCTTCAATTTTTATAGCACATACAGTCCCTGAAATGTACTGTAGTACTTCTTAGAATTATAGACAGGCAATATTAAGGAAGTGCAACCATCTGCAGAGTTGAGGATTACACACAATGTAACAGATTGTCTAAGTAAGTAATGTTTTGGCAAAGTATATCTAAAGGAAAATGTTCCTAGTTAGGAATATGTTCTTTCTGATTATACATGTTCATGCTTAGTTAAAAAAAAAAAGTTCTATTAGAAGGTATAATCCAAGAGCTTGACAATAAATTTACTTCTTTTTGGAAGTATGCTTGAAAAATCTAGCAAGTACATCTCTTTTTACATGTCTAAAACCCCTTGTGCAGTATTAGTCTCTGAAAACTCTTAAGCCACTCAAAGAAGTCATTCATACAAGTTAGAGTGCTAACATGGTTATATATCTGTAATACTTGGCTTCCCAAACCAAGAATGAATAAGAGATACATTGAGATATATGTGTTACCAGATTTTAAAAGTTTTAAGGCTTGAAATACTGTATACTAAAGCTCATTATCTTTACCTTTTTAAAACATATAGTGATAAAGAGTCAAATCTTTCCAAGAATTAGGGAGATAAACTACATGAGAATGTATGTTCTTTAAAAAAAAAAAAAAAGGTTAGAATAGTATGCAAGTTGAGATCATATTGTGAATATTTCTTGAAAATTAATGTCTACCTTAATATGTATATACTTAGGCAGATAAACCTAATATACTCATTTAAAGTACTTTTTAGAATTTTGATCCTTGCAATGGAAGTATTTTGTTACATAGTTCTAATGAGCCTATAAAGTACCATCCTAACACTGTAACACAAAAAGAAAACTTTCAATTTGTGTTAAGGGCTTGAGATAAGAGGGATCTTTTAGGAAAGTACTAAAAGTTTATATACCTTGGAAGAAAGTAAATCTAGCTATCAAGTAAGTGCTTTGATGTTCTATTTGGCAGAACAAATTTGATCATGTCATTTTCTGATTAAAATCCTGCATTGACTTCCAATAATCTTTGTTTTGTTTTGTTTTATTTGAGACAGAGTCTTACTCTGTTGCCCAGGCTGGAGTGCAGTGGCACGATCTTGGCTCACTGCAACCTCTGCCTCCTGGGTTCAAGCAATTCTCCTGCCTCAGCCTCCCAAGTAGCTGGGATTACAGGCACGCCCACCATGCCTGGCTTTTTTTTTTTTTTTTGTAGTAGAGATGGGGTTTTACCATGTTACCCAGGATGGTCTCTTATCTCCTGACCTCGTGATCTGCCCGCCTCGGCCTCCCAAAGTGCTGGGATTACAGGCGTGAGCCACTGTGCCCAGCCAGACTTCCATTAATCTTTTAAAAAAGTATTTATTAAGCTATAATACTCATTAAGAAAAAGTGTGCATATTATAATTTCACACCTAGATGAGTTTTTCAAATTTTAAAACATCTGTATAACTAAGATCAAGTACAGCATCGAGAATAAGAAACAGTATTATCTGTAGTCCAGATGTTCCCTTCATGTCCCCTTCTAGTTTCTACCAGCCCCTCTCAACAAGAGATTTCTAATGGAATTTTTTCCACTAATTTCTAATGGAATTTTTTTAAATTGTTATTTTTCTTTTATACAGATAAAATCATCTAGTTTGTGCTCGTGTCTCCTGTGTGACTTCTCTTGCTCAAAATGTTTCTAAAAGTCCCCCATATTGCTGCATGTACTTGTAAGTCATTCTCAAAATGGTAAAATATTCCATCCTGTGAATATACCATAATATGTTTATCTCTCATATTATTGATGAGCATTTGGGTGATTTCCCATTTTGTGCTACTTTAAATAATGGTACCATGACAATTCTGTGCAATTTTGGGAAATTAACTCAAAAATGGAAAATTGATAGGCAGAATAATAGTCCTTCCAAAGAGTTCCATGGCCTAATCTCCAGAATCTGTGATTATGTTACCTTCATAGCAAGAGGGATTTTGTGGATGTGAGTTAAGGATTTTAAGGTAGAGAGATTATCAAGATAATCTCTGATCATCTGAGTGGACCCAGTGTAATCATATAGTCCTTTTAAGAGTAAGAGGAAAACAGGACTCAGAGGAGGAGATGTGATAATGGAAACAGAGGTAGGAGTAATATAATTGCTTGAAGGGGGGCCACAAACCAAGGAATGCAGGCAAGTGGAAAAGACAGGGACAGAATTCCCCCTAGAACCTCCAGAAAGAACATGACTATACTGCTGACACATTGATTTTGGCTCAGTGAGACCAATCTCAGACTTCTGACCTCCAAAACTATAAGAAAATACATATTAGTTGTTTTCTCAGCTTATTAGGTACTGTCAGAGAGTTTTCCAACGTGGTGGTACTCATTTAAACTCTCCTTGGCAGTATATGAGAGTTCTAGTTTTTCCACATGCTTGTTAATATTCGGTATTGTCTTCCTCTGGCATTCCAGTTGTGTATATAGAGGCTGATTATTTCAGTTCACTCTAGGATTGGGTTGGTGTGGGGCAGGTGCAGTTTTAATAAACACTCAGTTTGCCTTTCATTCTCCTATTTTACTTTGACATGCTTCTCCCAAGCTTTTAATTGAGAAGTTGGAGAGTCTTTGTCCTGAAATACTGAGGTTGATCTAGCTTTGCTGTCCAAAGGTTCACAGACTTCCCACCTCATGAAACTTTAGACCTAGTGAATGTCTTCAGGATAAGACCTTGCTTGTGTTTGTGGCATGTCCTTTCCCCACAACTGGTCTTTTGTTTCCTAAGCCTCACAAATGGGAAGAAACTTCTACTCCACTTTTTGAAGATTTACACCTAATTCCCTGGCTTCCCTCACAATCGCAGAACTCAGCCAATGTCTCATGGGAAATCCAGTTTGAGATTCCTTAAGTTTCTAATTTTTCACTCCTGTCCTGTGAACCCCTAAAAGCTTTGTTAGTTTTTCCCTTCTTCTGCCGAGGTCCTCTGCTTCTGCCAAGCATGAATTTTTTTAAATAGATAAGCCTTCTTTAATTGTTACAAGAAGTGAACTGGTCTGCCTCCACTCTTCTTCCATTACTCTCAAAATGCAATTCAAATATGACTCTTCTGGTCCCTTCCTATTTCCTCAGCACTCATTAATTTTCTTTCTATGTCTTTATCTCATACTTAAGCCTGAATTCTTGAATGAATCACCCTCTTTCTCCTCAGCATTTACAAATACCTGAAACACATGTCTATATCCTCCCCATCATCTCTGTAACTCATACTTGTCTTTTCAGTCCCAGGGTAGAAATGAAGTGTTCCTTGACGCCTCTTTCCCCATGCCCACCCAAACATGAGCAGGACCTCTTCTGTCAGTTCCCACAAAATTCTTAATGTACCCGATTTCAGCACTTAGCCCACTGCATTATAATGGCTCATCTACTAGCTTATCTGAGTCTCCCACTGGGCTCTGCAAAAAGCTTCTGCCTACCTCTTTCCATGCTATAGTCCTGTCAGAGAACACAATGCTCAGTAAATAACGTTCTGTTGAGATGGATCCCTAAAGTGTTAAATATTTAAAGTCTTTATTAATTTGAAGGAACTCTGAAGAGAAAACGAACTGTAAAAATCAAAATAATCTTTATTTTTAAAAACGGACTTATAAGCTAAAGGAGACCCAAATATGAAATACTTTTAGAAAACAAACAACAATATCTATACATGATAAACAGGGACATGAAAAGATGGTTGCAGGAGCATTAGTGGTGATTATTATAGGATGGGAAGCTAGGATGGGTTCACAGAAAAAAAAAATCCCCAGTTTACTCTGTATGTCAGGGTAAATTCCAAGTGGATCAAACAATTACATATGAAATATGAAACCATTCAAGCCTAGAATAAGCTAGGAATCGGGGGAAAATTTTCTGATTCAACATCCAGAAGCAATGATGAAAACCTTGATGATTTGATTATGTTAAAAAATTTTTTGCGTGGAAAAAAACCTTGAGCAAAAAAAAAGGAAAAATGACAAAATAGAAAAAAAATTTTTAATTAACACTAAAGGTAAGGCATTAGTATCTCTATTATATAAAAAGCTTCTAAAATGGGAATTAAAAAGCCAAAAACTCTATAGGGAAAAAAATGTAAATACGCTCGATATCACTTATAAATAGAGAAATGCAGAACGTACAGAGAGACATTATTTCTCATCTATCAAATCAGCAAAAAATCAGAAAGTTTGATAACATACTCTATTGGCAAGCCCGTGAGGAAAAGTCAGTCTCACACATTGTTAATTAGCATACAAACCGTATGGAGGGGCATTTGTGAGTTCTCAACAAAATTATATAAGCAGCTACTCATTTACCCCGAAATTCTACTTTTAAGGATCTGTCGCATAGATGCACTGGCAAAAATTTAAACAGACATTCACCGGGCTATTTGTTGCATGATTCTTTGGAATACCAAAAATTGCACACAACCCAAATGTTCATTACTGTGACATTAGTTAAACAAACTATGTTGAATCCACAGAACGGAATGTTGAATCCATAGAATTCCATAGAATGGAATGGATTTTTTTTTTTTACATATGTGCTGAGAACTTTTATTGATGCCAGTCGAGATTAATGAAATATAGAGCATCTTTGTTGAAGATAAACTGAGGGAAATACCACAACTTTCCATTGCTGACAGGCCTTTGTTATCCAGCTGTCTCAGTCCTGGGTGTGTGTACTGGGTGCATGCCCTTGCCTCTTCTTTTGGGATGTCTTAGTGTTAGCACCTGCTCCCTAATGACTAGCTTTTCTGCATAGTTTGAAGCTGCTTCATTTTTGTTTTTTGTCTTTCAGCAGTTTTCAGTTTTTAGTTTTTAAGAATTGTCCTCTAACTGGTTTAGAAATTTGTCCAGCCTTTTGGGTTGTATTCCACACATGTTCTTTATCGTTTCTTCTCCCTTCAAGGGTGTCCGTAGCATCTGCCATTAGCGACTGCAGCACTAATTTTTATTTTAGCATTTTGTGAATTCCCCAAGTTGTACAGAACACTTGTGTTTACATTGTTTTTATAGAACTAGCAGAATAATACTGATGTATTTTTTAAAAATGCAAGCCATTGCTTCTCTAATTTGCCCACAAAGTGGGCAGCTTAAATTCTGTGAAACATCTTTATAAAGTTTATGAGCTTTTTATTCCACTTCTGGTGAGCCATGGTTGTGGCTTTATGAAGTAGCACTGTGTGATCGGTATATTAATATGCTTCTACAACGAGCTTTTTCTTTGTTCGTGTTGGATTGTCTGGGGAAACATCCCAAGTCTAACTGGTATCACTGGGGAAGTTAATCACATGATATTAACTATAGTTTGGGAGAGTGGCACATGCAGCTATAAAAAGAAATGAGGGGAAAAAAGGAATGAGGAATATCTTTACATACTACTTTGGAGAGGTCAAGATTGTTAAGTTAAAAATCAATGGCTAAATATGTGTATAGTACACTTTTGTTTACCTAAGAAAGAGGTGACATAAATATACATTTTCCTTATATTTTTAAAAAACTGAAGGATAAACTATAAAATCCAGAAAAATGGTTGCCAGTCCTTGGGAGAGAAGGGGTTGGGTATGAAGAATACATTGGCAGGAAGAGGGATAAAAGCTAGACTTCTGTGAATATACGAATATACTTTTTGTGTAGATTTAAGTTTGAAGCCATATAAGTATTTTACACATTTATAAAACAAAATGAAAATGAAAAAATTCCTAAAATTACAAAGTAAAATTAAATAAGTGAATGTAGATGTGTGACACAGCCACACAAAGCCAACTCTTTCATTTGACTTTCTGCTTATTTGATGCCTTTACTTTTAAACTCAGTAATTTGTTTCTTGTATTCCTACTGGGATACCCTTAAAGGACAACAAAAACTGCCCCCACAACCCATGAACTCTTTTCAGTAATCAAGATATTGATGATAGCATTACTACTACACCTACTAGCTTATCTGTGTCTCCCACTGGGCTCTGCAAAAAGCTTCTGCCTACCTCTGTTCCATGCTATAGTCCTATCAGAGAACACAGTGCTCAGTAAATAACAGACATTCTGTTGAGATGGATCCCTAAAGTGTTAAATATTTAAAGTCTTTATTAATTTGAAGGAACTCTGAAGAGAAAACAAACTGTAAAAATCAAAATAATCTTTATTTTTAAAAATGGACTTACATGCTAAAGGAGACTTGTTATTTTCAGACTGTTGTGTGTGTAGTGTGGGATAAAGTAAATGAATAATCAAATTGATATGATAGCATTTTCAGCATGAGAGAATGAAGATGCAGAGTGAATGAGATCAAAGTGAACTGATGATGTATTTTTTTCTTTAAAAAATATTTGATTTATATATATTTCATAGCTCTGACCACCGAAAAGCCCTAGAAATAATTGTCATTCAGTAGTACTGAACCCCTTTATCACTTATGTTGTGGTCTTTCCACATGATTTCCCATTTTAAAAAACCATAATTCCATGAGGAAATGGCTGATTCCAGATCTGGGGCAGGAAATGTATAGAATAATTCTGTAACCCTTTACATTAGAAAGCCAAGGAGATATCAGAGACTACTGTGGGGTTGTATTGAAAGGGCTCAGAAAACACTTGGAATAGACCATCTACCAAAGATGGAATAATTTTAGTATACAATAAAGATAACAATTGCAAGGGATTGTCTAAATCCAGCATATATTCATAGTGATACAAATAAAGAAATACTTTTTTTATTGGTAATGGTTGGTTACCATTAATGATGGTATGGAACTTTGAAAACTGGTAAATAAAAGGAACACGATCAAACATGTTTTTCTGCCTTTCCTAAACAAATGATACCTCAGAGAAACCAAATAATTCATGAGATAAATTTCTATTTATTTAAGTATTGCCTCTAATAAATGCAGAATGAATGTTGGAATCTCTTCATTTTGCAGTCTTCAATGAATTAGCAGACCTAAGGATGATTATTAGTGGCTGCTAATTTTATTTAAAAAGGCAAACACTTCAAAAAATTCAGTCACTACATATGCAGTAGTCCTGTTAGAAATGATAAAACCTGGAATCTGATCAAATTCTTACCTATATCAGTGGTTTTCAACTTGGTTGCTCTTTAGAATCACTTGGACAGTGTTTAAAAATCCCAAAGCCTGGGCTGTAATTACATTAGAGTCTCTAAGAGTAAGACCCAAACATAAGGAATTTTAAAAGCTCCTCAGTTATTTCAAGATGCAGTCAAGGTGAAAAACACTATTTTAGATTCAACTGATGATTTACAGGAAATACAGGATCAGAGGATGGAATCTGCAAAATCTAGGCTATGGGAAACTCTGTAGGACAAATGTCCCAGTTTCTTAGACAAATAATGAAAAAGAATAAAATGAGAGAACTACAGATTAGGTTGATGATATATCAACTAGTTATAATAGGTGAACTATTTATGGATCCTAAATCAAACAAAGCATTAAAAAATTCCTAACTCAATCAGGCAGATGTCACCACTGATTGTTAATTTTGTAAAGTATAAGAGAACTGTGGCTATGTATTTTTGTGTAATTTTTATTTTTATTTCAGTAATTCGTAGGGTTCAGGTGGCTTTTGGTTACATGGATAAGTGTTTTAGTGGTGATTTCAGAGATTTTTGTACACCCATCACCCAAGCAGTGTACACTGTACCCAATATGTAGTCTTCTATTCCTCACCCCACTCCCACCCTTCTCCCCCATCATGTCCCTAAAGTCCATTATATCATTCTTATGTCTTTGCATTCATATAGCTTAGCTCCCACTTATAAGTGAGAACATACAATATTTGATTTTCCATTCCTGAGTTACTTCACTTAGAATAATGACCTCCTGTGGCTATATAAAGAAAATAGTTCCTACTATTAGATATACTTGTGATTATGAGTGAAATGATAGAGTGCTATTGGCTCCAAAATAACTGGTAGTGATGGAGGGGCATTGGCCAGGATATAGATAAAAACAAGAGTTGACAAATGCTGAAACTAAGTGATGGATACACAGAGGTTCATTATACTATTCTCTCTACATTATATGTTTGAAACCTATAAAAACAGTGTTTTCAGAATTTTAAGGAAAGCACTTAAGGCAGAGGAAGGAAGTCAGCACAGAAGAATAAGAAGAAAAATTTAGAGAAGTAGAAAATACAGGAAAGAATGGGGTCATGGACAGTATTTTTCAAAGGAGAGAGTGATCAACAGAAATCAAATGAGAGATCAGAAAAACGCCCACTGTTGTTGGCAATTGGAATGATAGCGTGATTTTCACCAGAATAATTTCAGTGGTGTTGTGGCAGTTGAAAGTCTGGCTGCAGTCTGGAAGAGGCAAGCAAATGTGTGCA
The DNA here is from genome assembly GCF_029289425.2 of Pan paniscus. NCBI lineage: Eukaryota > Metazoa > Chordata > Mammalia > Primates > Hominidae > Pan > Pan paniscus. The sequence goes on along the minus strand of NC_073255.2, from coordinate 144,150,173 downwards.
GACTGTTATTACAAGGAGCAACAGGACAGTGGCTGCAAATGAATAGTTTATAGAGTTAAGGCGGAGTGTGTTGGCATCTTGTTTGTACTTTTTTATGTCATGAGAGAGCGTGTTCAGGCATCTTTTGTTGATCCTAAGAGGAAGCCAGTAGAAAGTGAGGTGCTAAAAATACAAAAGAAACAAATAATCTTGGAGGAGATGAGTTGGGATGAAACAGAGAACAGAAATTGAGAAATAGGTCTTGGACGTGTGTTCCTGTCAAAGTTGAAGACTAGAAATAAACGGGAAGAAGGTAGAAAATTGAAGAGTTTCTTTCCTAGAAGCCTTTGTTTTTCTGTGAGATAGGAAAGATGGCCATTTTCCTATCACCAGTGGATTGAGGCTTACAGAGTTAGAAGTTTGGAAGAGATTGTGTATGCTTTATATGCCTGTTAAAAAATAAAGGATTGCAGTACAGAATGCATACCTAGTTGGTATTGGATTCCATAACTTTGTGTTGCTGCCATTATGAGGAGGAGAAACAATAGAAAACCAAAATGTGAGAAATCTCTTAGGGCTATAGACAGATATTTTCATTCATTCCATCCTAATATTTTGTATATAAAACTTGCATTTTAATATCTGTTAATCTTAAATGAGATTTCTCTGAGTTTTACAAAGGTCTGTTTTATTTCTATTCTGGCTTGAGTTTTTCTGAACTATAATTAAAGAAAATTACATTTATTTACAATTAGCTTTAGTTCATATAAATGTTTATTTGCTTCTAAAAATTATTACCCACTTCAGTGGCTAAAGCAGAAAGAATGATGAAAAACATTAACTTGGGGCAAATGACTTAGCTGTGTTTTGTTCTGGTACTCTTTTTTTATGTCTGAACTATTTTTAGTGTATTTGGGCATTTTTTTCCAATAATACTCTAGACAATTATATTTTTTATGTAAAACTGATTTTGTTTTGTCATTGTTTTGTATTAGGAAGGATTAATATACTTTACAGTATATAAGTATTTGAAAAGTAGGTGTTTGCAAGTTTGCTGTATGGCCTTTAGTATTTGACTTTTATATAATTCCCATTAATGTGAATGAAATATGATATATTTTATTGTGGCAGAAAGATTCTAAGATTGCCTTCAGTGACATCTGTCTACTGGTATTGGCACACTTTTGTAATCTTTTCTTCTTAAATATAGGCAGAACTTGCTTCTAACTTGTACATACAAAGTGCGTATCCCTCCTGTGATTAGGTTGCATACGGTTTTAACCTCCATTTTGCTCTCAGGCTGTCTCTCTATTGCCTTCTTTGCTTGCACATTTTGACGATACAAGCAGCTGTCATACCATTCCACTTGGCAAGAGCCAAGGTCAGCTTCCAGCTAACAGCAAGCTAGAAACTGAGGCTCTCAGCTCACAAGGAACTGAATCCTGCTAACAACCACAAGAGCTTGGAAGCAGATCCTTCCCCAGTTGACTCTTCAGATGAGACTCCACCCATGGTTGATACCTTGATGACAGCCTTGTGAGAGGTCCTGAAGCAGAGGACCAAACTAAGCCATGCCAGGATTCCCAACCCAAAGAAATTATGATATAATATATGTATGTTTTTAAAATAAGCAGTTAATGTTTATGGCAAGTTGTTACATGACAATAGATAACTAGTACATTTATGAAACAAAATATTCAAGACATCCTAAAGGCAATAGATTACTGGCTTCCTTTGCTTTCATAATCTGGGTGATATAGGTGAAGGCCTGGCAGTTGATTGAGAACTGGGCCAGTTAGGAAAAGGAATGAGCAAGAAATGGGTAGCAACCTGCTCACAAAGGCGGCACTTAATTAAGCTATGAAGGCTGACTGTTTCAGGCCAAATCCTCCAAACAACAGGCAGTTCTCTTAAAATATGACCAGCAGCCTCTACTAGGATAATCTATTCCATGTCCTTTGCATTTGCTGTTTCTTCTATCTGAATTGCTCTTTCCCTGAATATCCAGATGGAGCATATCCTTGCTTCATTCAGAGAGGTCCTCCCAGGTAAGTACATAAAATAGCACATCCTATCTGTCTCTTCTCTAACCTTGCTTTATTTTTCTTCAAGACATTTAGCACTTCCTGACATTATGTTACATAATGACTTGTTTATTGTCCTTCTTCACTCGAGTATAATCTCTATATGGAAAGGAACTTGCTTATTTTGTTTACCCTTGCATATCCAGCTTTTACAACAGTATTTGGCATGTAGTAAGTGGTCAGCAGATATTTGTTGAATGGATGAATGCTTAAATCCTTCCAGGTATATTTGGCACTGCCCAGTATTTGGGCATCTGAAGGTTGGCAGAGTTTTAAGGAGTACTGCCTTTTCTTGGCCAGACCGCAGCCAGTTTCCTAGACAGGAGGTCTTTGGTCCTTTTATAGGGAGATGCAGGAGAAGCAGCGTCATACAGGCTGAGGTTTAGGCACAGCTAGTCAAGACTAAGACAAGACCTAAGATTGCTCCAACTCTGGGATAAAGAATACATTAGAGCTGTCCTGTGAAGCCTTAAACCAGGGATGTAGGGGTAGTAAGAAGATTAAGATAAGGCTGATATAACTCCAAGGGGGAAATGACATAACTCCAAACCTAGACCCCCTTTTCATTCTACTTTCAATTCATTTGTTCATTCAGTAATTGAATGCTAAGTGTTAAATCTAGGTAAAAGAAACACAGAGGAAAATAAGTCAAATAATAACCCTGCTTTCATTTAACTCACATTTTAAAGGGGAAGGACAGTCAATACAAATTAGTAACTTCTTACAGTGTTCAGGGCTAGGGAAGAAAGTAAAAGAAGGTACTGGAATAGAGAAGATGGGAAGAGAGAAATTGAGCACATAGACTATTTATGTCCTTTAATCTTCATGTGAATTAGCTCAAGGTTTCGGATGGGTCTGTCCCTACACATTTTGGAAGCTGTGGGGGTTTTTTTTGCAGTGAATTCAAGAAGACAAAGATAGGGGAATAAAATCAAAGGCAGACTTTCTTAATCAGAGGTTTTTCCCCAGACCTATTATTACCTGGTAGGAGTACAATACATAGAATTATCTTCTAAATTATAAAATATTGTTTTAATAGTAATTAGGTTGTTTAATGTGAGTTTAATTTCCACATTTGTGCCTGTGTTGTAATCACTAGTGATTAATTAAAAAAAAACAAGTTTGCACAAGGCAATAATCTGAATAATACATTCCCAGGTAACTGGGAATTAACCTGTAATTTTCCTTGTATAAATTATTTGATTATCAGAATGTACAGTAGGTGTACTATAAATTTTCATCAAATAATTAAAATTGTATAGGTAATATGAACACTTTATAACTACATATCAAATAAATTACAGTAGAATTTACCTTTGGCTGGGTGTGGTGGCTCATTCCTGTAATCCCAGTGCTTTGGGAGACTGAGGTGGGAGGATTCCTTGAGCCTAGGAGTTTGAGACCAGCCTAGGAGTTTGAGCAACATAGGGAGACCCCATCTCTACAAAAATTAAAAAGTAAATAAAATTACCTGGGTGTAGTGGTGCATATCTATGGTCCCAGCTACTTGGGAGGCTGAGGTAGGATTGCTTAAGCCCATGAGGTCAAGGCTACAGTGAGCCGTGACTGTGCCACTGTACTCCAGCGTGGGTGACAGACTGAGACCTTGTCTCTAAAAACAAAAAACAAACAAACAAACAAACTTAGCATCAAGATTTAAATATATAATACTTGTTTGTAAGCTTTAAATATAATTGACTTAAGTAACTTACAGTTAATTAATCAATCACATTTGCTGAGATAATATAGACAAAGTTTGGCTTAAACCCTCAGTAGTAATTTGTTCTGTATAGATAAGATTTTTGTGAAAATGATACTGTCCCCTAAAAAAAAAAAAAAAAAATTCAACTGGGCATGATAGCTCACACCTGTAATCTCAACACTTTGGTGGCCGAGGTGGGAGGATCATTTGAGACCAGCCTGGGCAACAAAGTGAGTCCTCGTCTCTAAGAAAAAAAAGAAAAAAAAACAAAAACTTCATTCTGTTATTTAAGAAATATTTACTTCTGCTATTACAGGCACTGTGCTAGGTACCAAACGTGCTTTGAAGAAAAAAAGCATTGTCCTTGCCTTCATGGAGTTAACAGCCAAGTAGGAGAAACATACTTCAATCAAATATGTTTAGAACTTTATTACAACACAGCAAGAATCATGAGCATTAGCATATTGTTTTTTAGTTTCACATGCCTCCAAATATTATAGGGTGATATGACATGGGCCCATGTGGATGGTGCATGTACAGAGATTGCATGGCAGGTAAGGAACTTTGAGCTTGAAGAAACTACTACTTTTGTAGTGAATAGTAAATGAGTCTGCTGTCTGTCTGCAGGATGATGTTACCATATCTCTCAAGATTTCTTGCCAAATACAAGAGCAAACCTAGGGCCTTGCATTATTGGCATGCCGTGAAAGAACATATAGTGTTACTTGAGGCCCATGGTGCATTGCTGCTTTATCAGGGAAGAGGGAGGCCAAAGAAGTTTTCTCTGAGATAATTTCTCTTAAATAGCTTTACTGAGGTATAGCTGGCATACAATAAACAACACATCTTGAAACTATACAATTTGATATGTTTTGACATATGAGTACACCCCTGAAATCATCACAATAATCAATCAGTGAACATATTCATCACTGCCAAAAGTTTCCTTGTACAGCTTTGTAATTACTGTCTCCACTATCTCCCTCCCCCATTCCCAGGCAAACACTGATCTGCTTTTTGTTACTATGTGGTAGTTTGTAGCTCCCAGAATTTTGTACAAATTGAATGATTTAGCATATATTATATATTCTTATTTGTTTGGCTTCTTTCATGCAGCATGATTTTATTGAGATTCAGCTATATTGTAGTATGTTTTTGTTGTTGCATAGTATTCCATTGCATGGATATATTAGTTTGCTTATGCATTGGCCTGTTGATGGACATTGGATTGTTTCCAGTTTTTGCTACTACAAATAAAGATACTGTGAATGTTCAGGTACAATTCCTTATATAGATATATACTGTTATTTTTATTGGATAAATATCTAAAAGCAGAATTATTTAACAATATGTTAGGTATATAGTTAACATTTTAATGAAATGCTAAATTCTTTTGTAAAATGAGTATACAATTTTTTATCTCCACAAGCTATACAAGAGTTCTAGTTTGTTTATCCCTGCCAATATTTGATATGGTCATTTTTTTTTTTGAGGCAGAGTCTCACTATGTTGCCCAGGCTGGAGTGCAGTGGCACGATCTTGGCTTACTGCAACCTCCACCTCCTGGATTCAAGCAATTTTCATGCCTCAGCTTCCCAAATAGCTGGAATTACAGGTGTGCACCACCACACCTGGCTAATTTTTGTATTTTTAGTAGAGATGGAGTTTCACCATGTTGGCCAGGCTAGTCTCAAACTCCCGACCTCAGGTGATCCACCCACCTCAGCCTCCCAAAGTACTATTCACTACACAAGCCACTGTGTTCGGCTGTGGTGTGGTCACTCTTTTTAATTTTAGTCATTTGAACAGTTATGTAGTTGTATCTCATTGTGGTTTTAATTTGCATTTCCCTATTGACTAAAGAGGTTGAGTATTTTTTTCATGTGTTTGTTTGCCATTCATATACCTTCTTTGATAAAGTTCCCATTTTTGAAGTTAGGCTATTTTCTTGTTATGGAGACTTGAGAGTTCTTTATGTGTTTTAGATAAAAGTGCTTCATCAGATATATGTGAAATTGATTTTCCCTTTCTGGGGCGTGTATTTTCATTTTCTTAGCCGTATTTTTTTGAAGAGCAGACACTTTTAATTTAGATGTTGTCCAGTTTATCAATTTCTTTTGCAGACCATACTCTTGGTTTCATATCATGTCTAACTCAAGGACGGAAAAGTTCCCTCAGATGTTTTCTTTTAGAAAATTTAATCTTTTTTGAGTTAATTTTTGTATAAGGTACAGAGTGTGGGTTAAAGAGGATTTTTTGCATATAGCTATTCAATTGTACAGTATCATTTGTTGAACTCTACCCTGTGTCTACTAAATTGTGTTTGCACCTTTGTCAAAATTCAGTCTCTCAGATATGTGTGGGTCTATTTTTGTACTCTCTATTCTGCACCATTAATCTATGTGCCTGTCTTTACCCCAGTACTAGTGTATTAATTATTATAGTTTTATATGTCTTGAAATCAGGTTGTATTAGTATTCCAACATTGTTGTTTTTGTTGCCCTGACTATTCTGGGTTCTTTACATTTTCATATGATTTTTGGATCATTTTTTCAATTTCTACTAAAAGAAATCCTGCATTGATTTTAAATTAGATTACATTTAATATAGAGATTAATTTAGGGATAATTTACATTTAACAATATCTTGGAACTATGAATATTCTCTCTTTCCATTTATATAGGTCTTCTTCATCTCAGCATTGTTTTTGTAGTTTTCAGTGTGCAGCTATTTCCCATTTTGTCAGATATATCTATGTATTTCATATTTTTAGTGCTATTCTAAGTTGTATTCTTTTAAAATTTCAACTTCTGATTGTTCATTGCTAGTATACAGACATATGACTGAGTTTTGCACATTAATCATATCCTGCAACTTTGCTAAATTCAGTTATTATGTTAACTCTAGTAGCTTTTCTCATATTCCATCAGATTTTCCATATAGATGCTTGTATATTATCTTTCTAAAAAGACTGTGTGCCTTTCCAGTCTGAATGTCTTATTTATTTACTTATTTACTTAGGCCTCATTACACTGGCCAGAACCTCTAGGATATTAGAAGTGGGGAAAGCTAACATTGTTGTCTTGTTGCTGATTTTTGAGCAAAAGTATTACTTATTCTCTTAAGTATTATATTAGCTGTAGTTTTTCATAGATGCCTTTTATTAGATTAAGGGTGTGTTCCTTTCTGTTCCTAGTTGACTGAGAGTTCTTAGTAGGAGTGAATGTTAGATTTTTTTCAAATGCTTTTTCTTCCTCTATTGAAAGGAGCATACGCTTTTTCTTTTAAGTTTGTTAAAATATGAATCACGTTGATTGATTTTCAAACATTAAGCTGACCAGGTATGTTGGCTCATGTCTGTAATCCCAACACTTTGGGAGGCCAAGACAGGAAGATTGCTTGAGCCTAGGAGTTAAAGAACAGCCTGGGCAATATAGTGGGACTATATATATATATGGAATTCCATATATATATATATATGGAATTCCATATATATATGGAATTCCATATATATATATATATTCCAGATAATTCCAGATATATATATATGTGCCAACTATGAATTTCTGACATAGATCTCCTTGGTCATGATGTATTATACTTTTTATATATTGTTTGACTAGATTTGATGACATTTTGGTTATAATTCTTGCACCTATCTTGATAAGGAATATTGTTTTGTAGTTTTTATTTTTCTTTAGTATCTGGTTTTTATATCAGGGCAGTGCTGGCCTCAGAATGAATTGGGAATTGGTATAGAATTGCTTTTATTTCTTTCTTAAATTGCTTGATAAAATTCACCACTAAAGTCATCTAAGCCTGAAGTTTTTCTTTGTGGAAAGATTTTTAACTAAAAGAATCAACAGGTATAGTGCTATTCAGTCTATCTATTGCTTCTTGAGTGAGCTTTGTTAGTTTGTTTCTTTCAAGGAAATTGTGTATTTCATGAAAGTTTTCAAATTTATTCAGATAAAGTTGTTCATAATTCCTTTATTACCCTTTCAGTATCTGCAGAATATTTTGTAATATGTAATGAGATCATCTCTGTTATTCTTAATATGGGTAATTTGTTTCTACTGTTTTTTCCTAATCCATCTGGCTAGAAGTTTGGCAATTTTACTTATCTTTTCAAAGAACCAGTTTTTGGTTTCAATATTTCTTGTTTTCATTTTCTGGTTCATTGATATCTGTTCTCAGAGCTTTATTATTTTATTTCTTCTGTTTACTTTGGTTTTTATTTGCCCTTCTTTTTCCATATTCTTAAAATGGAAGTTTAGGTCATTGATTTGAAACTTTTCTTCTTTTCAAATGTAAATATTTGCATAAATTTCCCCCAAGTACTCCTTTGGTGACATCCCACAAATTTTGATATGTTGCGTTATAATTTTCGTTCAGTTCAGAATACTTCTCATTTCCCTTTTGATTTCTTTTTTGATCCATGGGTTATTTAGAAGCATTTTGTAGTTCCAAATATTTGAGGATTCTTTTCAGGTATCTTTTTGTTACTGATTTCTAATCTAAAACTATTTTGGTTAGAGAACAAGCTTTGTATGGCTTGAAGCCTTTTCAATGTATTGAGACCGGTGTAATGGAACCAAATATTGTTGATCTTGGTAAATACTCCATGTGCACTTGAAAAGAATGTGTGTTTGCTATTTTGCATGAAGTATTGTGTGAATGTAAATTATTAAGTCAGTTGGGTGTTAGCGCTGTCCAGTTTTCTGTCCCGATTTTCTGTGTACTTATTTTCTTGATTCTTGAAAAAGGGAATTGAAATCTTCAACTACAATTGTGGGCTTTTCTATTTTTTTTTTAATATAGATTAGGTTTCAAAATATGACCTGCACATCAAATGCAGTGAATAGTCAGAGTGGAAAATTATTATTATTAGCATTATTATAAAAGGCCTCATTAGAACACATCTTTGGTTTGCCCTATAGTATGGGTTATTTGGAACATATCTTCATATGCAAAAGAAACATTTACTACATTTTATTATTTTTCTAATTCATATTCTTGTTTTGCTTGGCAGCTTCTATGTTTTTGAAGCAGGCATTTGAAGGAGAATACCCTAAATTATTACGTCTTTATAATGACTTATGGAAGCGTCTTCAACAATACAGTCAGCATATCCAAGGGAATTTTAATGCAAGTGGAACTACAGACCTCTATGTTGACCTACAACACATGGAAGATGATGCACAAGATATATTCATACCAAAAAAGCCAGATTATGAGTATGTTTGTTTAATTTGACCTGTTAGTTGGCATCTTAATTTTATTTTTATTTTAAATTTTATCTTTTATTTTTATTTTAAATTATAAATTAAGTATATACCAAGTCTCTAAATATTTGTAGTTTATTTGTATACCTTAAAAGACTTTGCAAGACTTTTAACTGAAGAAGTCAATTTTTCACCCTTAGTTGAACACTTCTGGCTCCTGCTGGAGTCAATTTTAAAGTGTAACACTAAGTAGGATGATGAGAAGCTAGAAGATGATCATGCTGTGGTCATTGTATTTTAATCGATGTTATAATATACCTGTAATTACCTCAGACAGTATCATTTATTGATGGACCACTTGCATAAATGTGACATAAAAGGAACTTGGGTGTTCAGAAACTACAGGGGAGATAAATCTTATGCTGGGATAGGTTCTCAGTCAATGTGTTAAGAAAAAGCAGAGTGGATCACTAGGTCAGGAGTTCGAGACCAGCCTGATCAACATGGTAAAACCCCGTCTCCACTAAAAATACAAAAATTAGCTGGGCATGGTGGCGCTCGCCTGTAATCCCATCTACTCGGGAGACTGAGGCAGGAGAATCGCTTGAACCCAGGAGACGGAGGCAGCAGTGAGCTGAGATCACGTCACTGCACTCCAGCCTGGGTGACAAAATGAGACTCCGTCTCAAAAAAAAAAAAAAAAGGCAGAATGTACTCATCCCTTGGGTATTTGTAGGGGATTGGTTCCAGGACCCATTGGGAAGCTCAAGTTTTTTAGGTAAAATGACATAATATTTGCATATAACCTATGCACATCATCTCTAGGTTACCTATAATACCTAATACAATGTAAATGCTATGCATAGAGTTATTATACTATATTGCTTAGAGAATGATAAGAAAAAATGTGAATAAATGTTTCATTACAGCCACGACCATTGTAGGCCTAAATAGGTTTTCAATCCATGGTTGGTTTAATCCTTGGATGTAGAATTTGCAGAAATGGAGGTCCAACTGTATAGTTAAAATTACCCCTGAAAATCTCTTAGGTCACCCATGAAGTATAGTAGTATAGCCATATTTAGGAGCCATATTGGAAACCAGTATACCATCTCAGCAAGTTTAGCCCGCCCAGCTTTTCCTCCAAAATTGAAAGAGTATTTTAAACTTTCAATTTGAGCATCAGATCAAGTGATTGGCTTTCACACCTTTCTTTAAACACTAGAATCATATTTATTGTGTCAAGACTGGCTAAAGCAGTAGCAGTTTCTTATCACCTATCTTGTAAGAAAAATGTTGGATAGACTCATGGGTGCTGTTTAAACAGTTGTTTGTTTCTCTTTTAATTTTATTCCTAAATACATATAGTTGAATTTGTGTCCAGTATAGTTAGAAGCTCTGACTAGCAGAATACAGTATATGGAAGTTCTGACTCATGCTGGGCAGTGTGACACATGCTTGTAATCCCAGCTACTGGGGAAGGTCTCTGGAGCCTAGGAGTTAGAGGCCAGCCTGGGCAGCATAGTGAGATCCTGTCTCTCTTTAAAAAAAAAAAAAAAAAAAAAGAGTAGTTTTGACTGGCAAAATAAATGGCCATGATAGGTTAGAATCATAGAATGAGACCAGATTATCTTCTCAATAACTCTTTTATAATAGGCAGATTCAGTAAGTCCTAATAGAGAGGGCAAAAGAGAACAGAACCTATGTCTGTTGATCTGCAAAGATTTAATGATATATCATATTTTTAAAAAGTATATATAAAATAGCAAATATAGTATTCTATTTCTGCCTTAGTTTTATTTTAAATCTATGTGCATGTACTAAAAAAGGTCTAGAAATATACAAAGCAAACAGTAACAGTTATTTCCAGGAGGTGGAATCCTAATTTTGTATTTTCTGCTTTTATGTAAAATGAATATATGTTCCTTGTGTGAAAGAAAGAAAAAGAAAGAGAAAGAAAAGAAAAGAAAAGAGGGAGAGAGAGGGGAGGGAGGGAGGGAAAGAAGGAAGGAAGGTAGGTCACTGTGTGAGGAAGGAAGGAAGGGAAGGAAGGGGAAGGGAAGGAAAAGAAAGAAGAAAGACCGTGAACTTTGGAAGGCCAACGTGGGCAGATCACCTGAGGTCAGGAGTTCGAGACCAGTCTGGCCAAAACAGTGAAACACCATCTCTACTGAAAAAACAAAAAATTAGGTAGGCGTGGTGGTACATGCCTGTAATCCCAGCTACTTGGGAGGCTGAGCAAGAGAATGGCTTGAACCTGGGAGGCGGATGTTGCAATGAGCCGAGATCGTGCCACTGCACTCCAGTCTGGGTGACAAAGCAAGACTCAGTCTCAAAAACTAAATAAAATAAAACAGTAAATTCAATGGAGGTAAAACAAATTAGAGCAAAAAAAGCTACTGTGTTTTCACTAATAGGATATTATTGTCACTTTTTGGAGATGAATTCAGTAATGTGGTTGGTGAGGAAAACGAGATATAGGAGGCCATATTCGAAGATGTCAAAACATCTTGAGGGTTCAAGGACACAAACAAGGAAGAGTTGAGTTTTCATAGATGGAAGTAGCCAGTGGAGAGAAAAAGAGATGGGAGATGTAAGAAAGAAAAGAGAAAATGAATGGAATCAGGCCCTAGAGGAATCAGAACAGAATCAAAACATGAATAGCCAGGATATCATTTTTCATGATTCATTACTTTTGTCAAATTTTCAGTATTGATAATTGCTATGAAGCAAATAAAACAATGCTGTAGAGTTGCTTACTATATAGGATGTCAGAGAAAGCTTCTATGAGGAGGTAACATTTGACCTGAGATCTAAATAGTGTGGAAGAATCAACCATGAGAAATTTAGAGTAAGGTTTTTGCAGGCAGAAGAACAAATTTAGAGACCTTAGGAAAATTAAGACTGGGTGCGGTGCGGTGGCTCACGCCTATAATCCAAGCACTTTGGGAAGCTGAGGAGGGTGGATCACTTGAGGTCAGGAGTTCGAGACTAGCCTGGCCAACATGGTGAAATCCTGACTCTACAAAAAAAAAAAAATATATATATATATATATATGTGTGTGTGTGTGTGTGTGTGTGTGTATGTGTGTATATATATATGTGTATATATATGTGTGTATATATAGATGTGTATATATATGTGTGTGTATATATGTGTATATATATGTGTATGTGTGTATATATATATGTGTGTGTGTATATATATATATATATACACACACACACACACACACACACACAAATTAGCCAGGCATGGTGGCACATGCCTATAATCCCAGCTACTCAGAAGGCTGAGGCAGGAAAACTGCATGAACCCAGGAGGTGGAGATTGCAGTGAGCTGAGATCGCGCCACTGCACTCCAGTCCAGGCAACAGAGCAAGATTCTGTCTCGAAAAAAAAAAAAAAAAGAAAGAAAGAAAATTAAGATGAGGAGGTTTGAAGAACAGAAAGAAGCCAGTGCAGCTGGAACATAGTGAATGAAGAAGGGAAGTGTTTAAGATTGGATCAGAGAGGAAAGGAAATGTGAGATCAGGTAGAGCTTTACAGGCAATGGTAAAGGGCTTGGAGTTTATCTTAATAAAGTGAGAAACCATTGATTCAGAGGAATGATGTGAACTGATAAACATTTTAAAATTAGCACTCTGACTGCTATGTAGACAACTTAGAGGGGGCCAGCACAGAGTTGGAGAAGTGGAAGATGGAAGCTATTTTGTTTATCCAGATAAGAGATGATAATGACTTGAACTAGGATGAGCAGATGAGGTGGTAATTTGGTTAGATTGATTCAAGATGTATTGTTGAAACAGGATATGTAGAGGGCAAGCCATGGATTTGAGAGGACAGGGGAATCAAGGATACGACTAGTTAATGGAAGACTGACTGGTTAAGATAGGAAAAATTTTTTCAAAGCATTGTATTTAATTAATATTTTTCTTTTGAAACTGGTGAATTGAAAATGCAAATAGAGTTGTTGAAAAGGTAATTAAATATGAGTCAGGGCTAGAAATATGTATTTGGAAGTCATCATGCACTTATTTTTATTTTTATTTTTTTAGATGGAGTCTTTGCTGTGTCACCCAGGCTGGAGTGCAGTGGTGTGATATCTGCTCACTGCAACTTTTGTCTCCTGGGTTCAAGCGATTCTCCCACCTCAGCCTCCTGAGCAGCTGGGATTATGGGCACACACCACCATGCCCAGATAATTTTTGTATTTTTAGTAGAGACAGAGTTTCGCCATTTTGGCCAGGCTAGTCTCGAACTCCTGACCTCAGGTGATCCATCCACCTCAGCCTCCCAAAGTGTGGGATTACAGGCCTGAGTCACCGCACCCTGCCATCATCATGTACATTTTTTTAAATCGTGGAATTGGAAGAGATTACATAGGGAAGGGGTATATATGGAGAGAAAAGAGAGCCTTGGCCCAAGAAAGGTACCAGCATTTATAGATTAGACAGTGGAATGGCAGCCTACAAAGGAAACAAAGACAGAAAAAGTGGTGAGATAGGAGGACAACTAAAAGCAGTGTGGAGCCCCAAAGAATGAGTTCATTTAAGTTGGAGTCCAGAAATGGTCCTAAGAGCAAACAGCAAAATGAAGAAACATCTATTCAAGAAAGTCTAGGAAAATGTGGTCAGAAAAACTGGAGCCTGTGGTATTTGAGTCAAGATTGTTCCCATCTTACCCGCCTCAGCTTAGTGAAGTGGAGATCGTTCTCTAGACTGCAGTAGCCAAGAACACAGGGCTCCCTCCTAGCTCTCAGCTGGAAGGCTCTCTTCCTGGGAAGAGCAGGGCCTCCACATTTCTAATAATGACCTCAGCAGAAAACTGCTGAGGCTAACTTTCAGGTAAGCGAGGTCAGGAGTAGGGAGCTCCCATATTGTGCCCAATTCCCACGCAATGAATGGGTCCTTGAGTATGGCAGGCTCAAAGTACTGGGGCCCTAATTACCTTTGCCTGGGCTTTTGAAATAGTGATTCTTTGCTGGGAAATATAAACTGAAAGGACCTCATGCAATTGCCTTCCACCAAGTGCTCACTTCCTAGAATGAGGTTGTTCCCAGACCAAACTGAGGGTTGGGCTGCTATTTCTCGCTGCCCAATAACAAGATGCAGAACTGGAGAGGAGAAGAGTTTTTTATTTCTGTAACCAGTTGCAGGGATAAGGCCCAGAAAATATTGCCACACCAACTCAAAATTACAAAGTTTTCCAGAGCTTATATACCTTCTAAGCTGTATGTCTACATGTAAGTGTGCATTTATCTGAAGACATAAGTGATTAACTTATTTTAATCTATAAGTTCTGAGTCTTGAAGACCTTCCTCTGGAGCCTCAGTAAATTACTTCATCTAAATGGGCCCCAGGTGCTGGGGTGATTACTCTTATCTTCTCTCCTACTAAATCATGGAGGTTTGGGGAGTTCTTTAGACTACCTATAAACTTGTTTGTGGAGGCCTGGAGAGTTTCTTCAGATCCTCAGTAAAACTTTTTAAATCCTAAACGGGTCCTGTTAAGAATTCCTTTGTTATCTTGTCATGCTTTAAGGCCCAGGAAAGGCCTAAGCAAAACTCTTGGTAGGCTTTTGTTATATCTCAACCTTTGTATAAGGACATGGGCTCTTTCAGCTTTTAATATTTAGCTTAACCACTCAGTCAGTTCTAAAAGTTGTTATGGAGGCCTACATTAGTGAGACCTGGTCTTCTACAAGGTGTCAGTCAGAAAGAAGCTTGCCATTTTCTCCACCCTCAGGTCCAGAGCCCTGGCATAAAGATTTTTACTTGGGTAGAGGCAGGCAATAAAACAGGTCCTGGGTCAGACATGGCAGTCGGTCAGCAGTTTGGGAGACCAAGGCAGGCAGATGGCTTGAGCCCAGGAGTTTGAGACCAGCCTGAGCAAAACAGACCCCGTCTCTACAAAAAATAAAAAAGTTAACTGGGCTTGGTAGTCCACACCTGTAGTCCCAGCTACTTGGGAGGCTGAGGTGGGAGGATCACTTGGGCCTGGGAAGTCAAGGCAGCAGTGAGTGGGGATCACACCACTATACTCCAGCTTAGGTGACAGAGCAACACCCTTTCTAAAAGAAGGAAATAGAAAAAGAAAGGCAAAGAAAGGAGAGGAGGAAAGGGGGAAGGAAAAGGAAAAAAGAGAAAAACAGCCTCTATTCTCTTCCCCAAGTAAGTGACTTCATTTGCAACTGAACCTGGAGAAGTTTAAACCTAAGGGTATTCTCAAAAAAACCCTGGCAGTGTGGTGAAAGGCAATGGGAGGAGACTTGTAGTTCTAGTGAAGATAGCTGAAGGTAAGCTAGCTCCAAGGAGAGATCCCGAGAATAAGACAGCTGGGAGGAGCCCCTCCTGGAATCAGAACAGATATCAAACATGACCTCAGAAAGGTTCTATCAAAGGAGCTACAGTTAGCTCATTTGTAGATTCCTTTGTAGAGGAGTTTTTGCCTCAAGGCATTGTTGAAAATGTAGAGCAGTCAGTTAATGGAGTTTAGTATCTGGGTGTGGTCAGAAAAAAAATGAGGAAGATAATCCTGCCATTAGCACTGCCATCTCAAGGTGACTATTAGCATACCCAAAGCTGTGTCTAGCTGAGGAACATCAGAGATTTAAGACTGTGGGAGAGAGATAGACTTCATTAAAATAATCCAGCCAATCACTAAACAGATAAAAAGCAAACAACAATAACAAGCCTTAGAGCTGCGGGGACCAGTACCCGGAGTTGCAACAATGTATCTAAAATGCCCAGTTTTGGCTGGTTGTGGTGGCTCATGCCTTCCTTTAGTTCTGTGAATAGCTTTGACCTGGCAGAGAAAAGAATTCACCAACTTGAAGCTAGGGTGATAGAGATTACACAAGTCAAAAAACAGAAAAGAATGAAGAAAATAAACAGAGCCTCAAATAAATGTGGGATACCATTAAGAATACCAACATCTATGTTATAGGAATACCACAAGGAGAGGAGACATGTAATGGAGAAAAAAACTTGAAGAAATAGTGAATGAAACCTTCCCAATTTTTTGAAATACAATAGCCTATCCATCCAGGAAGCTCAACAAACTCCAAGTAAGATTGATGCAAAAAGACCCACAAACAGATACATCATGGTAAAAATGTCAAAAGTCAGGGACAAAACCCTGAAAACAGCAAGGGAAAAACTATACAATCGGCTGGGTGCGGTGGCTGACGCCTGTAATCATAGCACTTTAGGAGGCCAAGGCAGGAGGATCGCTTGAGGCCAGGAGTTCAAGACTAGCCTGGGCAACATAGTGAGACCCTGTCTTTACCCACTCCCCATGCCCCCTTCCCAAATACAACTATACTTCACTTACAAGGGAGTCCCAATAACATTAACAGCTGACTTCTCAGCAGAAACAAAGGATGCCAAAAGGTGGTGGGCTCAGATTGCTCAAAGGAAAAAAAATGAGCCAAGAATCCCATGTCCAGTAAAGCTGTCCTTTCAGAAATGAAGGCAAAATACTTTCCTTGATTTAAAAAAGAGAATTTGTTGCTAGCATTCCAGCTTACAAGAAATACTAAAGAAAGTTCTTCAGGCTGAAAGCGAGTGACCCCAGATAATTCGAATCCCCACAAAGTAAAGGTAATTATGAAATTATAAAAGACAATATAAACACACATTTTCTTCTTCTCTTAACTGACCTAAAAAGCAATTATATAAAATAATATGTATCGACTGTATAAAACAAAAAGTGTCTGAGACAGGTCTCTATTAATTTAGAGGTTTATTTTGCACAGGTTAAGGATGTGCCTGGGAAGAAGAGACTCTAGTCACTGAAGGATCTGAGACCTGGATTTTTTCCAAAGAGGGTTTTGAGGACTTCAAGATTTAAAGGGGAAAGAGTGGGCAGGAAGGGAAGGGGAAAAGAAAAAAAGTGGGGAGGGTAGGTAGTGAGATAAGTGGTCACATTCTTGTGAGGCTTTGATTAGCACTCACTGAATCCACATGTTACATGTGAAAGAAGAGCGTACAGGAACAGTCAGTTATGCATTTGTTTCATGTTCATCAAATCTGCATTTGTCTCATAGTGGGCAGTAGAATTATTTCTAATATTGTCATTGTACCTATATGTGAAGATAAGCTGTTAATTTACAGGATCAGGGTGAGGGAGGCCACCTGGAGAGAGATGTGGCCTTCCATCTTGCAGCTGTTTGGGAACAAAGGAAAGGCATTTTTTTTGCATAACTCAATTTCCAAGCTTAACTTTTATCTTTGGCATAACAAGTTTGGCACAGGAGGTAGGTAGGAACAAAGCTGAAATTTTCTAGGAAATGATGACAGATAGTAAAATAGTAATTATAACAATTCATTGTTGGGTTTATTAACATAAACAGATGTAATATGTATAACAACACCACAAAGATAAAATATTTAGGAATAACTTTAACAAAAGGAGTGTAAATTTATACTCATAAAACTGTAAAATATTGTTCAAAGAAATATCTAAATAAGTAGAAAAGCATCTCATCTTCATGAATTGCAAGACTTGACCTTGTTAAGATGGTAATGCCCCCCAAATTGATATATATCGATTCAGTACAGTAGCTATCACTATCAGAATCTCAGCTGAGTTCTTTGTAGAAAGTAACAAGTGCTTCTAAAATTCATAAGGAATTTCAAGGGACCCAGAATAGTTAAAACAATATTGAAGAAGAAGAAGAAAAAGAGTGTAGGAGGGCTCACAAGTCACTACAAAGCAATTTTAATCCCTATGGTATAGTACTGCCTGGCACAAGGATAGACATAAAACTGAGAGTATAGAAGGAAACCTGTAAATCTATGGTGAGTTGTCTTCAAAAAGTGTAAAGACCATTCTTTCGATCGAGAAAGAATTATCTTTTAGACAAATGGTGTTGGGACAGCTGATAGTGACATGCAAAATAATGAAGTGGTGCCCTTCACATCATATACAAAAATTAACTCAAAATGGATCAAAGATTTAAATATTAGATTAAAAATATAAAACAAGGCTGGGCACAGTGTCTCATGTCTCATGCCTGTGATTCCCAGCACTTTGGGAAGCTGAGGTGAGAAAATCACTTGAGTCCAGGAGTTTGAGTCCAGCCTGGACAAGATAGGGAAACCCCATCTCAATCAATCAATCAATGTAAAAATTAAAAATATAGATAAATTTTTAAATATATATATATCTCTCTCTCTGTTAGAAAACATAGGGGCAAATCTTCATGCATTAGGATTTGGTAAATAATTCTTAGACATGACACCAAAATCACAATCAACAAAAGACAAAATTATATTTAAATGATATTTTGGACTTTCTGAAAATTAGAAACTTTGCTGCTTCAAAGGATTACCAGTAGGAATGGGTGAAAATATTTCTGACTCATAGATCTGGCAATTGACTTGTTTCAGAATATATAAAGAACTCTTTTCAATTCAACAATAAAAAGACAAATTACTCAACTAAAAAGTGGACAAGGGATCTGAGCAGACATCTCCAGAAAACATAGATGACCAATAAGCACATGAAAAAGATGATCAGGAAAATACAAATCAGAACCACAATGAGCTACTATGTCACGCCCCCTAGGATGTCTATAAACAAAAAGACAAATAGTAGCAAGTGTTGGCAAGGATGTTGAGAAATTACTATCCTCATATGTTGCTGGTGGAAATCTAAACTGGTACAGGGCCTTGGAAAAGGGTTTGGCAGTTCTTCAAACTTTTTTTCTTGAAACTGGGTCTCGTTCTGTAGCCCAGGCTAGAGTGCAGTGGTGCAATCACAGCTCACTGCATGCTCTAACTCTCCGGCTCAAGCAGTCCTCCACCTCAGCCTTTGAGTAGCTGGGATTACAGGCGTGCACCACCATGCCTGACTAATTATTTTATTTTTTGTAGCGGCGAGGTTTTACTTTGTTGCACAGGCTGGTCTTGAACTCCTGGGCTCAAGGGATCCTCCTGCCTCAGCCTCCCAAAGTGTTGGGATTACAGGCATGAGCCACTATGTGCGGCCTCTTCAAACTATTAAACATAGTTACCATATGACCCAGCAGTTTCGCTCCAGATGTATACCCAAGGGAAATAAAAACATATGTTCACGTAGACATTTGTATGCAAATGTTTGTAGCAGCATTATTCCTGATAGCCAAAAGATGGAAACAACCAAATGTCTGTCAACAGACAAATGGGTAAACAAAATGTGCTATATTCATACAATGAAATATTACAATTAAAATATATACAATATTAGCCATAAAAAGAAATGAAGTACTGTACATGCTGCAACATGGATGAACCTTGAAAACATTATACTAAGTGAAAGAAGACAGTAAAACACACACATACACAGATACACACAGTATATTATCCCATTCATATGCAAATCCAGAATAGCAAAATCTATAGAAACACAAAGTAGATTAGTGATCGATTGGGCCTGGGGATGGAGTGAGGAAGGTGGAGTGTTGTAGTTAAAGATACAAGATTTCTTTTTGAGGTGATAAAATGTTCTAAAATTGACTATGGTGATGATAGCACAGATCTCTGAATATACAAAATTCATCAAATTGTATACTTTCAGTGATTGAATTCAAGTGGTGGTATGCTATGTAAATTATATATATGAAAGTTGTCAGATTCGACATGGAGTCACTTGTGTCAAAGCCTGGCAAAATAGAGCTGGGGGACGGTTATGAAGGGAGAGCTGTCACACATGATTTGCCTGATAACAAGAACTATCACAAGAAATTTTTCTCAACTGCAGCTTACTACACAAGTCACACAGGGACAGCTAGCCACTTAAACAAGAACATTTGCCTGACACACTATCTCACAAGCCCAATCCAAACTGCAAGGGCCTAACCATAACACTAAAATTGCAAGTCCTACTTTGCAATTTACTGACACTCACCAATCAGAACTCACCAGCTCTTGTATAAGATGCTGCCAGTGCCAGTAAACTGTCTTTGAAAACAACTTGCATAACCTCCTTTTCCCCCAATAAACTCCAGCCTTTCTTTTGTTTTCCAAGCATACCAGAGGCCACCCTGTTCTGTCTGTAGGTCCAAGATAGCAATCCTGCTTCTCGTATGTTATTCCCCAATAAAACCTTTTTACTTAGAGATATGTCTTTATATTTTTTATGCTGACATATCTTTTTCCTTTTTTTTTTAACTGACACATAATATTTATACATATTTATGGAGTACAGAGTGATGCTGTGATACATGTATAGCGATCAGATCTGTGTAAGAAGAGAATGGGATAAGAAGAGATAGATTAAATTATTTTGGGAATTTTTTATTTTAAAAAAAGGAGTGAGGTTACCTCTTTCATTGAAATAATAAGAAAGTCACAGAGAATAGATGAAGTTGTAAGAGGGGGAAAAACAAGAGAAGTGCCACGTTGAGAAAGGTCACAGCCAGTGGTTTTCTCTTAGGGTAAAACCAAGACAAAAGTCATCTATAAAGATTGAAGAGTTGCACAAGTAGAATTTTAGGTTATTACTTTGACCTTCAGGTCTCTTGATTTTAAAGAAGTTTGTATAAATGTCCAGTAGAAATCATTTTTTCTCTGAAGTACTTGGCCAGCTTAGCAGCAGATACAGAGAACATCTCAATAACATTTTCTTAGAACTTTGAAAGGAAGGTGAATTGGAAAAATCAGGGTGCTAATGAGAGCACCTTGAAATGATGGCTATGGAAAAAGGTTGACTATAGACATGGTGGGCTGATGGAGGCTGGAAGCAAGAAGGGGTCATGTAGCATAAATTACAATAAGGTCAAAGAACAAGTTCTTTAGAGTAAAATATACCACCCTTATAGATATGCAAAGCCCAACATGACGTCCATCTGTTTTCTCTGATATTATCTTGTACTACCCTCCTGTTACTTGATCTGCACCTCTGGCCAACACAGTCAGGTATGGTCTCTCCTCAGGGCCTTTGTACTTGATGTTCTTTCCTCATGGAAAGCAATTTCCCTGAAAATCTACACAATTCGCTCACTCTTTTCCTTCAGGGCCCCTCAGTAAGCCTTCCTTTGCCTCATCCTATCTAAAATCGGATGGAAAAGGAAAAAAGACTTAAACATTATTCTCTATCTTCCTTGCTTTATTTTTCTCTTAGCGCTTATCATTATCATATTCCATATTTAACTTATTTTAAATTTTTATTTTTGTGTGTATCTCTCCTGTTACTGTGTAAGCTTTAAGAAGACAGGGAATTTTTTTTTTTTTTTTTTCTTGACAGAGTCTTGCTGTGTCGCCCAGGCTGGAGTGCAGTGGCATGATCTTGGCTCACTGCACCCTTTCCTCCTGGGTTCAAGCAATTCTCCTCTCTCAGTCTCCTGAGTAGCTGGGATTATAGGCACATGCCACCATGCCACCAGGTCCGGCCGGGAATTTTTTTTTTAAAGCAAGTTCTCTACTATATTTTTGCACCTAGGAAATACTTGGCAAATATTGTAGTGACTTAATATTTGTGGAAGGAAAAGTAGAGATAGAAGGTGGGGCATGTAGACAGTTTCCTTTAAGCTTGAAGATCTTAGAGGTGGAGCAGTTCAAAGTGATGACTCAAATTTGGAAGCCCCCTAGTAAAGCCAAAAAAGGTTATTATAAATGTAGACTTTTAATATAGGACATATTTTAGAAAAGATGTTTGACATTGTAGTTACCAAGGATCTTTAACGGTAGATTTGGAGAACGGGAAAGTGTTAGTTCTTATAATTCAGTGCCAAAATTTCTGCAGAAGTGGGAAGAGGCTTCTGAGGTCAGTAGATGTCATGAGTAAAAATAGTGACATTTAAATAGATGGCTCGGACTTCAACAGAGGATTGCTTCAGACACATTTAGATACTAAGTTCTTTCATGCTTCCATCATGGTCTTGGTATCTTCATCTATTACAGAAATTATTATAATTAGCATTTTACCTGCCAATTTCTTCACAAGACTGTAAAGCACTCTTAATCTCTATCTTCCCAGCACTTTACAAAGTGCCTGGTGCATAGTATTCTCAGTAAATATGTGTTGAGTGAAATACTTACTGAATGAGAAAACATTAAGAGATAACTATGGAATTATGATGTTGGAGCCAAGAGCATTCTGACCTCTAGGTCATATCAGTGGACCAGAAGGGTGAAAAAAGAGAAAGCCAAGTTTCATATACATGAAGGAGCAGGTTAGATGTTTTAAAGGTTAACTTTTTAGATGAAGGAAAATTTGTTGTTTATAAAAGAAAAAAGACAATGCAAAAGCTGGTGGAAGGATTGTAAACAGGGATGATGTGAGAAGACAATTAATTATAGGAGTAAGGAAACATGAAAATAATGGTTATAGACATTTGATAGTAATTGTCGAAAGAAAAGTGTAAGATCAAATAGTTTGACTGCTAAATGAAAATCAGCATGAATTATTAAAGATATGGGAAGTGCAAGCAGGAAAGAAATGTTTCTCAGGTTACATTTGATGTTGTGAAGAATATTATAAAACAAAGTAGCATAGAACTCCACTTGGGAGTATTTACGTGATTTTAGGACTTCCATAAATACTTTTTATTTTGTCTCACTCTTGTTAGTAACACAAAAATGGAAAACATAAAAACCTAAGTCTGTACACTTCCCTCTCAGTCAGTGAGCTTTACTGGGGAGGCAGCTATGGATGGAAAGGGCCAAGCTAATGGAGCAGGTCTCTGCAGGCTGGTCTTTCTTCCATATGCTTCGATAACTCTATAGGTATGATTTGCAAGTAAAGGCATAGCCCCCATTAGCATTCATAGGATTTTACTGTTATTCTTTTAGTTTAAGGAAACAGATAATACAGTAGGTATTGGTGCATATTATTGTGCATTTATAGTGGGGACTTACGTAGAGATTAAAATGTTAATATAGGCCGGGCACGGTTGCTCACACGTGTAATCCCAGCACTTTGTGAGGCCGAAGCGGGTGGATCACTGGAGTCAGGAGTTTGAGACCATCCTGGCCAACATGGCAAAACCCTGTCTCTACTAAAAATACAACAATTAGCTGGGCATGGTGGCGGGCAGCTGTAATCCCAGCTACTTGGGAGGCTGAGGCAGGAGAATCGCTTGAACCCAGGAGGTAGAGGTTGCAGTGAGCCAAGATTGCGCCATTGCACTCCAGCCGGGACAACAGAGTGAGACTACGTCTCAAAAAAAAAAAAAAAAAAAAAGGTTACTATGGTCCTGAATGTTTAATTATGAAATATATTGGTAAATATGTACATTGTGAAACAAATTATTTTCTTTTTCTTAATATAGAGTTACATTTTTATGGGAGGTGCATTTTTTAAAAAGGTATTTACAGCCTGATACAATAGCATTTAGCTCTGTGCAATTTAAGTTAGTTTTTAAAAAATTTTGTTTCCACAGTCCAGAAAAGGCTTTGAAAGACTCACTACAACCCTATGAGGCTGCTTATCTATCAAAATCCTTGTCTCGACTCTTCGATCCTATCAACTTGGTTTTTCCCCCGGGTGGTCGTAATCCTCCTTCCTCTGATGAACTTGATGGTATTATTAAAACTATAGCAAGGTATGTATTTTTTATATAGTGGCTTGCCATAAGATGACTGCCATATTTGTTAGTGATATATGATAGCAGTATCTTTTTAATTTATTTTCAAATTATTCAAGTAATTAGGCCCACAATTAAATTAAGAATTTTATAGTAAATGAGTGCACACATAGTAAGTACTTGAGATTCAAATTAATAAAATAATTTAAATACCTTAAATATAGTCTAAAAACAGTCTATTATAATTATTCTATATCTTGCCAAGGATGCAAAGTAAACCTAGCTCTTTGTATGATAGTAAATTTCTTATGTTACACAAGAAATCAAATATAATAAACGATTTTATAAATTGAGAAACTAAAACATACAGGTTAACCTTTTTTTATCCTAAACTCCAGAAAGTGCTTCATGGCAGAAATAGGAATATAACTTTGATTAGCTTGTGTTCGCTATTTTAAGCTTTTTAAGTGAATGTGACAGCTTTTAAGACTAAAAAGGGAAGATATCCTAGCAGAGGTGCCACCTGAATGCCTGCAGACAATGTAATTATATACTGTTGGCTTTAGACACTTATTTAAAAGTTATCCAGACCAATTTGCAGTTGAAATTATCTCAGTTTCTGTCATGACTAACAAGTTGTCATAATAGTAGATCTGTATATTTGAGATGGACGTTTTAAGGAATAAAAAATAGTATGAGACTGAGGTCTAAATTCTTTTAAAGATTTGAAGATGGTGATTCTGAGGCGTGGAAGAGTAAGACTAAAAAGCCACAGGTGGCCAGGCATGGTGGCTCACGCCTGTAATCCCAGCACTTTGGGAGGCGGAGGTGGGTGGATCACCTGAGATCAGGAGTTCCAGACCATCCTGGTGAAACCCCATCTCTACTAAAAATACAAAAATTAGCTGGGCCTGGTGGTGCACGCTTGTAACCCCAGCTACTCGGGAGGCTGAGGCATCAGAATCGCTTGAATCCGGGAGGCGAAGGCTGCAGTGAGCCGAGATCACGCCACTGCACTCCAGCCTGGCTGACAGAGCGAAACCCTGTCTCAAAAAATAAAAATAAAAAGCCACATGTATAATAATATACATAAGCATATCTTTTGCTGCAAACGTATCTACAAATTGTCTAGATTGCCCAGCATCTTGGTCCTAAATCTCTCCACAATTGCCTTGACTTTCCTTCTGACTATAGGTCTTAGTAACTTGATCTCTTTGACCTGTTTATGTAAATGTTAAAGAGGAATCTCTCCCATTCCTCTGTGCAACTTGGCAATGCTATAATCAAATATAATCTACAGCTGGAAGAATCATGCTTATGCTAGTGTTTAATAAAATTTAAAAGTGAACATTAACAAAATTATGTCTCAATACTATATGAAAGTGCATTTTTGTTACACATAGTATGCTCTAGTATTGTTTCAAACTTTCAACTTCTTTAAAAAGAGAATCTGGTAAGATTTACTCTACTACTTTAGGGACAATAATTTTCTTGCTGTCCATCTGTATATGGTTTTCTATATTATTTTTAATTTCTAGTGTTCTTTCCATGGTCTTCGTAAAATACTTTTTTTTTTTTTTTTGGCGGTCAGATCAAATACCCCAATTAATCCAATGTTAAAGTTGAAGCATGACAAAAATATACTTTAAGAATCTGAATTTTAAAAATTTGTAATTATAGTCCTGTTATGCTTTTATATTATTTAAAAAGCTACTCTATTGAAACTAGCATGAATTGGCATAATTTCTACAGAAGCTGAGTATCTTTATATATCATGTGTAATTTATATTTTTAGCCTGTGTCCCTTTAAGGTCATCATTTCCATTCAAGAGCTGTCATTTCCTTGCAGATGTCTGTGATATGCAATGCCTCTGCTTGCACTTTATCAGTATTAGCGAGAGTGCTACTTTAAAAATCTGTACACAATTTACTCCTTTAATCACAGACTGAACCCACATATGACATGCTTTTGTTAATGAGAAACTGGTCATTAAGGAAGCCATCTCCAGGTACTTTTTCCAAGTGCTGAATTTAGGGGGTAAAATGAAACAATGCAACCAGTTCTTGGAAGCAGTGAAATCTATAAAAAGAATAACCACATTGCTTATTGGGTTTGAGTTTTTATCTTGCTCTTTACTTTGTTGATGAATGATGTTGCTAATATTTAAAAACTGTTTTTATTTTCTCCAGTGAACTAAATGTTGCTGCTGTTGATACAAACCTCACATTAGCTGTGTCAAAAAATGTGGCAAAGACCATCCAGTTGTACAGTGTAAAATCAGAGCAGCTTGTAAGTGGTTTCCTTTATCTGTAAACTTTAATGATTTTATTTAAAATTACTAGCTATATAATACTTGACTAATCATAAATATTGAATTGACTATTTACTTACTTCCATTTTTACTGTAGTGAAAGTTTGTAACTTCCTGATGAATTTAAACCAGAAAAAAAATTTCTGTTAACAAAAAAATGGCCCTCCTACACATTGTCAATACACTTTCAGAAGACAAGCAAGTTTTATAAGGTTTCCTTTTTTAACGCATGTGCCAATTAATGGGCTAATTATATATTTTTAAATATTTAAATATTTTAGTAATTTACATAAATTATAATTATGCATGATCAATCAAATTTTCCCTTTTGTGTGACCACTAACTCCATATATCATTCATGCATGGTCACCTAGTATGAAATTGACTTGAACTGTTAGAAAACTGTTGGAGGAAGTAAAGTACGTAAAATTTTAGTAGAAAAATGTTTATTTACTTTTTAAAGATTCCAACCCTAGAACCTGGGAATTTAACCCTAAAATTATTCTATTTGAAATAGCTATATGCATGCATTTAAAATAATAAGTACATAATTGAATCATAATCTTAATTCTATACATTAATGTTTGAAAGTTAAGCACACATATTTCACTAGTATATATGTATGCTAATTGAAATCCAAACAAAATGAGACTTCAATATATTTTTTTTACCATTATTGATATACTAATTTTAGACAGTGTGTCAAAATCTGATTGTCTCCACTATCTTTAGAATGTTAGCTAACTACATTTTCAGTTTATCCTCTCTAACCATTCCCGGTTGAAATACCATAATAAACAAAATAATCTACTTTTATCTATATCCAAGTTGTTTCAGTTTGTTCTGTGATAATTTTTAGGGTAAGTTGATGACATACTGAAGGATTTACATAAAATGATCCTTGGAGGTAACAGTCATGTTACGAGGCTTCCTTCTTTTAGTTCCCATGGATGGCCAGATTTTGTTTGCAAATATGGTACTATTTTCATTCAATCGATCTTGTAGTCTTGACAAAATCATCTTAGAAGCATCTTTTTAAGAACTTTATTGAAAACTAACCATACAGAGATATGGAAGCTCTTTGTAGGAAATTACTATGAATTTAGATTACTAATTTTTCTCTCAATCTTTGTTTAAATCTTTATTATAATGTTCACTGCTTCAAAAACATGGTTATTGCTATAAATAAAATTCAGTGTTATATCTAGTAGAGTATAGTGTAATTACTGACAATGCTAAGATCTGAAGATAACACCGTAAGAAAGATCCAGCATGTATATAGAAAATACCTTGCATTGAGAGTAGGGAGGGACAGTGGTAATGGTAATATGTACTTCAGTTAACATAGTAATGGCAAAAGGCTTAGACGAAATCAAAATATCTGCAAACATTTCACTGAGTTGATACTGTTGATCAAATTGTCAGTGGCTGTAAATTACTTAGGCCTATCTAATGTACCTGCAGTGTTGAAGGCTAACAGAAAATCATTGACATTTTTTGGTTTTTAATTGGATTATATCTTTTTTTATTAAAAATAGTTTTATTTTTCACCTTTCATTTTAGTGTATAAGGGAAGCTTAAGCATTAAATAAGATTATAAAAAGCATCATATGCCTTATTTTTAAAAATATATTATTGACTAATGTCTTAAGTAACAACTTGCTGTTAATGTTTGTTTCTTGGCATTTAATAACACTCTTCTACCCCTCAATGTGCTAAAATTATACCTGTTTTGTTCTTTAATCTTTACAAATATTCCTATTTTTTTTTGGAATAATTTGACTGAAAACATTTAGAGGAAGATAGCCAAATTGTAAGTCTTCAGTGGAAGAAAGACTTGAAACAGATTTTTGAATTGGATAACTACTCTGTCTATAAATGGAAGTATTGACTTGAGATTTGGTATGAAAACTAAATCAATGAGTAGGAGATTCTTTTCAAAGATGAAAAATTTAAGCTTCCAGTCCACAAGATTAAGAAATGACAGAATCTGTTGTTTCCTGACTTTTTAATGATCGCCATTCTGACTGGCATGTGATGGTATCTCATTGTGGTTTTGATCTGCATTTCTCTAATGACCAGTGATGATTAGCTTTTTTTCATATGTTTGTTGGCCACATATATGTCTTCTTTTGAGAAGTGTCTGTTCAGACCCTTTGCCCACTTTTTGATGGGGTTGTTTGTTTTTCTCTTGTAAATTTGTTTAAGTTCTTTGTAGGTTCTGGATATTATCCCTTTGTCAGATGGATAGATTGCAAAACATTTCTCCCATTCTGTAGGTTGCCTGTGCACTCCGATGATAGTTTCTTTGGCTATGCAGAAGCTCTTTAGTTTAATTAGATCCCATTTGTCAATTTTGGCTTTTGTTGCCATTGCTTTTGGTGTTTTAGTCATGAAGTCTTTGCCCATGCCTGTGTCCTGAATGGTATTGCCTAGGTTTTCTTCTAGGGTTTTTATGGTTTTAGGTCTTACATTTAAGTCTTTAATCCATCTTGAGTTAATTTTTGTATAAGGGGTAAGGAAGGGGTCTAGTTTCAGTTTTCTGCATATGGTTAGCCAGTTTTCCCAACACCATTTATTAAATAGGGAACCCTTTCCCCATTGCTTGTTTTTGTCAGGTTTGTGAAAGATCAGATGGTTGTAGATGTGTGATGTTATTTCTGCAGCCATAAAAAAAGATGAGTTCATGTCCTTTGCAGGGACATGGATGAAGCTGAAAACCATCATTCTCAGCAAACAAACACAGGAACAGAAAACCAAACACTGCATATTCTCACCCATAAGTGGGAGTTGACCAATGAGAACATGTGGACACAGAGAGGGGAACATCACATACCGGGGCCTGTTGGCAGGTGGGAGGTAGGGGAGGGACAGCATTAGGAGAAATACCTAATGTAGATGAGAGGTTGATGGGTGCAGCAAACCACCATGGCACGTGTATACCTATGTAACAAATCTGCACGTTCTGCACATGTATCTCAGAACTTAAAGTATAATAAAAAAGAAAAGAACAGAAACGAAGGAAGAAGGGAAGGAAGGGAAGGAAGGAAGGGAAATCAGATCATTAATAGAATGCTCGAGCAGTGAGATAAAGGAAAGCTAGAATTTTAAAGATAAGCATGTTTTCAGAAAGAGTGACTTGCAAATACAACCTGAAATGTACATTGAACAGCTTTTCATAATCTGAAATGTATTTCCCTAAAGATTGGTTATAGAAGTTTCTTGGCTACTGAAACGTTTTAGTATACTTAGTTATAGATTTTATTCATATCAGGAGAAAGGCTTATAAAAGGTTTTTTCAAGCTGATTTTTAATATTCTGGGGTATAGTAGATTATTAACATTAAATTACATGTAGAGTGCGTTATATACTTATAACAATACATCTGAAATTATTTTTATGATTACGTATTTTTTTCCCTAAGGCTTTTCTGTTACTAATCACCAAAGGTGTGTGTTATACAAACCTAAATCTCTGTAAGGATAAATCCTTCAGTCCTTCTGAATCCAAAGCGATACCAGAGAATTTATTTTTAAGAGTGAGGTTGGGCCACAAAAATAACTACCATCATTAACCTTTATAGTGAATCAGGAATTGTGCCAAGCCATTTATATATATTATTTCATTTATTTCACAACAATCCTATGAAATGAAAGTATTACTGTCCACCACTACAAAATGTAGAAATTGAAGCTGAGAACAGTTAATAGCATGAGTAATATAGACTACTAAAATTAGAATGCCTGGGAGCAGGTGTTGGCACTAGCATTCAAATCCAGACCAGACTGTAAAACAAGCTTGTCCAACTCGCCTTATTTTTCACTGTTGTTGTTCTCTTGTGTTTTTTAGGCTTTTAGCAGCCTGAAGCCATGGTTTTTAGTTTCTATCTCTAGTGCTAAGCAGAAACGTATAATGAGTAAGGGGCTTTACTGGCCTAACCAGAAACAGAAACTAAGAACCCACGACTGTATTCTCTCCCATGTTCACCTCTGCACCAACCTTTAATACTTTATTTCTGATCTGTAGCTTGTATATAAACATAACATCTTTTTTATTTAAGAAAAGTTGCATTGTGTTATACATATTGTTTTGTGAATTGCTCATTCATTTTACAATATATCAAGATCTACATTTACTATGTTAATACGTGCATAATATATTTTATTTATGTGTAGAATAGTTTATTTTACTTCTGTGCTCTTAATGTATAGTTAGATTATTTCATAGTTTCATTTTGAAATAATAGGGATTTAGCATTGAGGCTTCACATCTGAGTTCTAAGCAATAGGATTTAGTTCCTGCAATATGTGTTTAACTTAGTATGGGTCATGTGAATATCAGCTTTCTAGATGCTCTTTTGTAAAAATGAGATCAAGGTTTTTTAGATTTTCATTTAAAAATTCTTATTTGTCTTGACAGCAATTGTGAGGTTATAATTAATTTACTAAGAATTTTATGTTTCAAATACACACATACCTATAGGTGTAATATCATAATATTTTATGATTAAACTGAACAAATTATTTAATGGTGATATATTGGGGATTTGTTTGTATAGTCTGAAATGTGACCTTTAGAAGAAAAGGTCACTAGACCTTACAGTGGAAAGTTTGGGGTTTTTTGTTTGTTTTTGAGATGGTCTCACTCTGTTGCCCAGCCTGAAGTACAGTGGCATGATCATGGCTCATTGCAACCTCTGCCTCCCAGGCTCAAGGTATCCTCCCGCTTCAGCCTCTGGGCATGCCAGCATGCCTAGCTAATTTTCTTATTTTTTGTAGCGATGGAGGGTCTCGCCACATTACTCAGGCTGGTCTCGAACTCCTGGGCTCAAATGATCCATAGCCTTGGCCTTCTGAAGTACTGGGATTACAGGTGTGAGCCACTGTACCTAGCCACAGTGGAAAGTTTGAATTAGTGTTTTTCTTATCCTCTGTGTGTTAAAAGGAAACTAAAATATTAGTACATAAGGGAACTGTTGTGGCACCTTTAAAATTTATAGGCTTGTAAACTTTTTTGATATCAACTTTGGAGGCAAATATATTAATAAGTATCCCTTTTAAAAACTGAAGGGTATTTTCCAACAGTAACCATTATTTGATGGTTCCAGGGAATGGCATCTAGAATCTTAGTGTAAATGGCAAATGTTATGAACTGTGAGAAAGGAGATTGGCATTTAATCAGGTTGCAGACCATTTGAAACAATAATATGAATGACATTTAAGGGGAGGTCTCAACTTCAATGCATATCAGTAGCTATGTATGAGGTCAATAGTTCTAGACAATAAGGTTTTATTTTAAGGCTTTGTAAATACACACTTTATTCTTTATATAATTTTATAAGTTGGAGATTTGACATTCCTATGATGGAAAAAAACATACATGTGTGATATTTAAATGGTATAGAGACATATGAGCTCAAATATTAGTTCAATTTTTTTTTTTTTTAAGTTTTAAAAGTATTGGCCAGGTATGGTGGCTCATGCCTATAATCCCAGCACTTTGGGAGGCTGAGGTGGGCAGATCACCTCAGGTCAGAAGTTCAAGACCAGCCTGACCAAAATGGTGAAACCTCATCTCTACTAAAAGTACAAAAATTAGTCAGGCGTGGTGGCGCGCCAGGAGAATCGCATGAACCCAGGAGGCGGAGGTTGCAGTGAGCTTAGCTTGCACCACTGCACTCAAGCCTGGGCGACAGACCAAGACTCCATCTCAAAATAATTAAATAAATAAAAGTATTATTTAATGGAGATTTTAATGCCATCTACATGGATTATCACCCCATATATTATTATATGGTAATAGCTTATGTTGTTAATATGCAAAAGAATAAAAGATCAAAGGCAATATGAAATCACTTGGAAGAGTTTTTATATTATGTGCAAACAGATGAAACAAATCAGTAGTGTCTTTTTGACCAAATGCACTTTCTCTGTGATACAAACACACCAATCCCTTTAGGTTACCTAGCTAGCCTCTTGATCCTTTTTTTTTTTTTAAGAGATGGGGGTCTCACTATGTTGGCCAGGTTGGTCTTGAACTCTTGGCCTCAAGCAACCTCCCACCTCGGCCTCCCAAAGTGAGCCACTGCACCTGGCCCTCTTGATCCTTTAGATAGCCTGGCACTTTTTGTTACCTCTCTTCTTACGTTGGACTATTTTAGGATTACTTCATCCTTTCTTCAAGACGGCTTTCTGGCCTGACACACTGGCTATACCTATAATCCTAGCACTTTGAGAGTTCGAGACAGAAGGATTGCTTTGAGCCCAGTAGTCCAAGACTAGCTGGGGCAACATAGTGAGACCTTGTGTCTACAGAAACAGAAGAAAAAAAGATAGCTTTCTGACTTGCTTCTCAGACTTGTAAGAGCTTGATTTTCTGGGGGCTGTGGCAAGTCAATACTAGATGAACTGTCAGGACTAAGAGTCAGTAGATCATATTGAAAACAGAGAGCAATGACAATATTTTCAAGAGAAGGTAAAAAATTTGAAATTGTTAGTTAAAGCAGGTCAAAGTCTGTATTAGTTATATGTTGTCATAAGAATGCTGTGTAACCAACAACCGCTGTTGGCGTGGGTGACACGCAGTAAGCATTTATTGCTCATGCTTCTCGGGTCATATGGAGTGCTAGCTAGGTGTCTTTTCTGAGGTTGGCTGGGTTTACTCACAAGACTGGCTGGCTGCTGTTCTAGGCTGGCCTTAACCATATTAAAACTCTGCTCTATTATACATAGTTCTAATCCTGCAGCAGCCTATCCTGGGCCTGATCTCACGGTGAAGACGGGGCGCAGGAGAGAAAATATTCCCGTAAGTCTCACCAAAACAACCCCTCCACAGTGCAAAATTAAATAGCAAAGAATGTAGATACAAAGGAGGTGAAGAGTGGGATGAATTATGTCATCTATCATAAAGCCAAATTGAGAGTATGCAACAATGAAAAAAGAGAGCTCATGAACTTTTTTAATTTTAATTTTTAATATTTAGAGACAGGGTATCGCTATGTTGCCAGACTGTTATGCAGGGCGTATTCACAGGTGCGACCAATGTTCTCTAAAGCACCAAACTCCTAGGCTCAAGCAATCCTCCTGCCTCAGCCTCTCAAGTAGCTGGGACTACAGGCAACTCCACCACACCTGGCTGAGCTTTTATTTTTATTCCCAAAGATGTACGCTCCCTACTTGAATCCTAATGGTGTGTTTGTGTTAAATTTTATGTCATTTGACACCACCTTCATTGCCAAAGAAG
Source organism: Pan paniscus (assembly GCF_029289425.2). Lineage (NCBI taxonomy): Eukaryota > Metazoa > Chordata > Mammalia > Primates > Hominidae > Pan > Pan paniscus. Next base: position 144,117,117 of record NC_073255.2, on the reverse strand, counting down.
AGAGAAATTCATTGCTATGGTAATTTACTTAATGATTTCAGTTAATGCTAATATTACTATAAAAATCAAAAGACTTTTTCCTATATGGCTTTTAAATTATATATGTTGACCTCTTATCACATTTTCTAATCTTTATTGTCCTAAACCTCTTTTCATTACCACAGGCATATAATATTCAAACATTTTCCCTTTTCTATTTTTTTATCTTTCTCATTTAAAAATTTTTTTTCTTCATTCCAGAGTATGAAGTTTTTTTAGTCTCTGAGTAAATGGAATCCTCCACACCCACCCTAGAAAATATTAGTATTAGAAGTTTGAAAAGAAATTGAGCAATCGAATCTTGAATTCAATTGAGCAATTGAATAACTTTTTACTTACCATGTTATCACTTCAGTACCATCAGGAAGATTTTTGAAATTTGTTATTTAGTTTTTCCAGATGTTCTCATTGAGAGGATTGGCCAATTACATAGTCAGTCTTTTACTGGGATTGGAAGTCCTAACACTATAGAGCTTGTATATCTGTTGAAGCATATTAGTGATCAAGTACAGCTTTTAATCTTACCCTGTTCCAAGGTATGGACTATAATTTAATTCCTTCATGTGTGCTTAAAAATTACACTATTTGAAATTATATTTCTGGGAGATAAAATTGTCAACATTTAATCAAGGTTAGGCTGTGGTTTACTCAGAGCACCCTCCTTCCTAGCGTACACCCACATACAAATACATATCACATTAAAGATATACCTGTACTCATAATAAGATCGAAAGAAAACCTGCATTTACTGCCCAGGGCCGCTATAGGTATCATCCTAGTGTGACAAACAGCAAGATTGCCTTGCAAATGGAACTAAGGCCAAAACATGCTCAGGAACTACATCTGCAGTATCCCAGTGTGACACCAGCTACCAGCAGTAGATAGGGTTCTGAATTGGAGACATGTAGTAATGGTATGAAGGGAGGCATGATTAATGGGGCAACTGTAACTACCCCTCCCCCAACACACGTATTAGGCACAAACCCAGAATGAGGGAGGAGACTTCCTTTTAAAAATTAGGACGCAAACTAAAACTCTGCATTTGAGTATAAGCAAGCTTGTTTGAATCTTAGAAGCTATGGATTGTCTTTGATTATCCTTTGCTGTATCAGACATGTAGCACACTTTTGAGCAGCTTTTACTCAACTCACTAGTATTAGGTTGTGCCAGTTTAGAGTACTTTCTGAGACATATCTAAAAGCAAAAATGGTGACATGGAAAGATTCTCGCTGTAATGGGAATTAAGAAAAATCCTCTTTCTCTTTCTCTATCTCTTAGAAAGTCTTAGCATATTCAATACCTTAGGGCAGGAATTGATAATCTAGCAATGGGAATGGGTTTAGGGGATCTGTAGATCCTAGGAAATTATAAAACATATAAAACTTAGTTCCATTTGCAAGTTTTATGAAAACAAAAATATTTCTCAAAATATTTTTGAAATTGTGAACCCCGTATATCTGAGACAGGTCTCAGTTAATTTAGAAAGTTTATTTTGCCAAGGTTGAGGACTTGCAGAGACACAGCCTCAGGAGGTCCTGATGACACGTGCCCAAGGTGGTCAGAGCACAGTTTGATTTTATACATTTTAGGGAGTCATGAGACATCAATCAACATATGTAAGATGAACAGTGGTTCCATCCGGAAAGGTGGGACAACTCAAAGCAAGGAGGGGGCTTCCAGATCACAGGTAGATAAGAAATAAATCGTTGCATTCTTTTGAGTTTCTGAATAGCCTCTCCAAAGGAGACAATCAGATATACATTTATCTCAGTGAGCAGAGGGGTGACTCTGAATAGAATGGGAGGCAGGTTTGTCATAAGCAGTTCCCAGCTTGACTCTTCCCTTTAGCTTAGTGATTTGGGGGCCCCAACATTTATTTTCCTTTCACAGAATTTTTCTGGGAAAATGCTCTAATAGATTTTAAAGAGGCCTGTGATTCTTCCTCCCCAAATAACTGATAGATACCTGGAAAATCCCCCAGGTATTTCAAAGTTAAACAGCAAACATTTAAATGATCTATAGGCCAAAGAGGGATATTTTTAAAAAAATTTCAAACTAAATAAAAATGAAAATAGAACAAATCTATTGGCATTTGTAGGATGCAGCTTAACTCAGCAAAATTCAAATCATTGAATACTTTTATTGGGGAGGAAAAAAGATCTCAATCAAGGATCTAATCTTTTACCTTAAGAAACTAAAAAGAGGGAAAAAAAGGGCAAATTAAACCCATAATAAATAGTAAGAAGGAAATAATAAAGATGAGGCAGAAAACAATCAAACACAAAAAACCAATGAACATGATTAAAGCCAAAAGCATATTCTAGAATTATGATTTTTAGTAAAATCATTGTATACAAGGTATCACTGAAAACCAACTATTTCTATCTACCAGCTACAAACAGAAAATAGAATTTACTTTATAAAAGGCTATTTACAGTGGCAGCAGAAAATATCAAATTCCAGAATTTGGAGTCTTGCTGTGTTGCCCAGGCTAGATGCAATGTCGTCATCCTTGCTCACTGCAGCCTGGAACTCGTGAGCTCAAGGGATCCTTCTGCCTCAGCCTCCCCAGTAGCTGAGATTTCAGGCATGAGTTACCACACCTGGCAATCAAGACACTTTTTTAAGAAGAGGAACAATGCAGAGCGATTTGCTCTACTACATAAGAAGACTTATAAAGTTATAGTAAAGGCCAGGTGTGGTGTCTCACGCCTGTAAATCCCAGCAAACTTTGGGAGGCTAAGGAGGGAGAATCACTTGAGATCAGGAGTTAGAGACCAGCCTGGGTAATTGAGTGAGATCCCATCTCTACAAAAAAAAAAAAAAAAAAAAAAAAAAAGTTCTAGTTAGGATAATGAAGTATAAAATATTAGCACAAGTATAGAAAAATGGAACATTGAAAGAGAAACAGTCCCACACATATACAGTCACAGTATATTCAAATTCACAGTAAACAATTAATTTTACCAAACAGCCACTTTTCTCCAGTTTAAACATCAACTGCCTAAAATAACATTACCGAAACTAAATGTAGTATATATTTTGGAAGTTTGGAGAAAATGAAGGAGTAAAGGGGTGTGTGTGTGTGTGTGTGTGTGTGTGTGTGTGTGTGTGTGTGTGTATAACATCTTTCTTTTCTTGGGTCTAGATTTTTTATGTTCACTTTTGGTAATTCAAAACATATGTGAGGCTGGGTGACATGGCTCACACCTGTAATCCCAGCACTGTGAGAGGCCAAGGCAGGTGGATCGCTTGAGCCATGGAGTTCAAGACCAGCTTGGGCAACATGCGAAACCCCATCTCTACTGAAAATACCAAAATTAGCAGGATGTGGTGGGTGGCACATATCTGATGTCCCAGATACTTGGGAAGCTGAGGCAGGAAGGATCACTTGATCCCAGAAGGTGGAGGCTGTAGCAAACCAAGATCATGGCCACTGCACTCCAGCCAGAGTAATAGAAGGATGTCCTGTCTCAGAAAAAAAAAAAAAAAAAAGCACGTGTGAGTACTATCTTTGCTAAGAACCGGAGAGAGAACTTTTTGAAAAATTTTATGCCTTTCAGTTCTGTTTCAATTTTTACCATATGCAAGATTTTACAAGAAGGAATAATTTGATTAGTATTCAGAGGGAGTGATCACAATGAATGGGACTGAAGAGGCAAGTCCAAGTGCCTAAAAAGGCAGTAGCAGCCTGGCAATTACTGAAGCATTGTGTGTTCTGGACTTTGGTTATACTGCCATAAAGTGATACCTTCAACCCCAGATCCTCTTGCTTATAAGCGTGGACTCTTGAATACTGACAGACTTAAAACTGATTAAATGCTCTTGCTTTTCCAGAATTCCTCGTGACCCAGTCTGACATCCTTGAAACTATGTAACCTTAATCCTAGATCCTGCCAGCTCTAGCAGGCCATAGTAAGGGCTGTGGCCTTCACTCAGAATGAGAGGGAAGCTATTTAATGGTTGAATGCAGAAGGAGGAAATCTAATGCAAAAAGGAAGGATTAGAATGCAGGAAGTAATAATAAGTAATAATAAGCACAAAACATTGATAAACATATAGGTAAATCTAATCTTTAATTGCATAAAATAAGAAATAATAGTGACTAATATGGAACATAGAAGTAAGATGGAACTAAAATACAAGTCCACATTAAGGTATAAAATGAGGAAAGAGTGATGGATTTTAAAGCGTTTTAAAATGCATGTCATTGTTCAGAAGGATTGTAAAGCCATAGATATATTCACTTAAATTGAATATATATATATATATTTTTTGAGACAGAGTCTTGCTCTGTCGCCCAGGCTGGAGTGCAGTGGCACGATCTCGGCTCACTGCAAGCTCCACCTCCCAGGTTCATGCCATTCTCCTGCCTCAGCCTCCCGAGTAGCTGGGACTACAGGCGTCCGCCACCACACCCGGCTAATTTTTTGTATTTTTAGTAGAGACGGGGTATCACCGAGTTAGCCAGGATGGTCTCAATCTTGTGACCTCGTGATCCCCCCACCTCGGCCTCCCAAAGTTCTGGGATTACAGGCGTGAGCCACCGCGCCAGGCCTAAATTGAATATAATATTAACAATTTAATTATGACTACTGAAAGAATAGAAATAGAATATATAACTTAGAATTAAGTTAATGGAAAAGGGTAAAAAAGGAAACTATCAGTTGAGTAAAAGGCTGAAAAATATACAGAAACAAAAGAAGCAAAAATTGAATCATGACAAATAAGGGAAAGTTTATAATAAGGTAGTAAAATAATTCCAACATATACATCACTGATCACAATAAATGTAAATATACTAAACTGGCCACTGACATTTTTCAGTTTGCATAGAATCAATGGCTGAATTCAGCTTCGTGTGACATACCTAAAATATAAGGACAGATAAAGGATGAAAGTAAAGGAATGGAGAAAAAATATTTCAGGCAAATACTAATCAGAAGAATGCTGACATAATGATATTAACATTAGACAGAATAGACTTTAAGTCAAAAAGCATTATTAGGGATTGTGAAGGTCACATATTGAGAAAAGGAACAATTTACAGGAAGGTAAAGAATTATGATATACCTTACAAGACAGCCTCAGACTAATAAAGCACAAGTGGATAGAATTATAGAGAGAAATGGACAAATCCACTATCAAAATGAGAGACTGTGGTGGGGAAGAGGGTCAGTCAAGCCACATTGGAATTATATCCTTTAAAACTACTTCTCTTGAGATGCTTTCTCAAACACTTATAGCCATTTATGGCAAACACAATCATAGAATGACGAATATAGTGCCATGTTTTGCAAACTGAATTCCTGCTTTCGATCAGGTAATGAACCTTTTTTCCTGGTTTTACATTATAAACATTAATATTAAAACCAATATACAGAAAGAACCTAATTAACTTGGAGTTCAGTAATACACTTTTTTATTATTAGGACTTTAGCTGAACTGAATATTATTGTTGGACTGTATATAAAGAATTTCTTCGGCCAAGTGCAGTGGCTCACGCCTGTAATCCCTGCACTTTGGGAGGCCGAGGCAGGCGGATCACCTGAGTTCGGGAGTTTGAGACCAGCCTGACCAAGATGGAGAAACCCCGTCTGTGCTAAAACTACAAAATTAGCCAGGCGTGGTGGTGCATGCCTGTAATCTCAGCTACTAAGGAGGCTGAGGCAGGAGAATCGCTTGAACCTGGGAGGCAGAGGTTGCGGTGAGCCGAGATTGTGCCATTGCACTTCAGCCTGGGCAACAAGAGCGAAACTCCGTCTCAAAAAAACAACAAAAAGAATTTCTTACTACGAAAAGTAATAATGCATGTAAGATTATAGATTTAATTACATTTTTTAAATTATTTTTTAAAAATAGAGGTGGGGATCTCACTATGTTGTTCAGGCTGGTCTCGAACTCCTGGCCTCAAGCGATCCTCCCACCTCAACCTCCCAAAGTGCTGGGATTACAGGTGTAAGCCACCATGCCCGGCCCTTACCCCAGTTATTTTTTTAAAATTGTATTGATTAATTAGGCCTTAATACTAGGAAGCTGGGATTTTAGTTATTCTGTATCCCTCAAAGTAATAAACTGTCATTCTTTTTTGAAATTCTGTAGTTTGAAGTTTAGTTTGTACTATAATCAAATTACTATAAATCAAAGAAGCCTTATTCTGTACATTTCATGTAGATATGAAGGATTGTTTAAGTTGTTAATAAATTACTTACAGTATTCATTATTGGAAAGTGGGAAAAGCTCAGCATACCTGAAAGTGAACAGTTCTTTCTTTTTCAAATAATTAAAAATATGCAGACTTATGACTCTAAATTTAATTAACAAGGCCAGTGTTTAGGTCATGGGTAGGTAGAAATTCTATCTGCTGTTCAAAAGCTTAAGACCCTTTCAGGAAAAATAAAAGCTCTTAGAGAGGATAATAGATTTGATTAGATGATTCATTCTTAGCAAATTGTGTTTGCGTTTCTTATCCCCTGTATTGCCAGGTGGAGATTTTGACAGGAGCTTGGGTAATCTAGAGAAGGTTAATGAGAAAGTTAGGTTGAGAAAGGGGCTTTGTGTGGTAGGAATTGGTGGTATTTGAGCAACAGAGTTTTGAGTTACAAAGTTGTATTTTATTCCTGTGTGGTGTTCGTGCTCATCTCTCATGCATAAACAAGACATGATTTTGTTTCTTACTTTTTGGTTATATATTAACTGTTCAAATTGGATCCCATCTCAAGCTGTCATCTCTTTAATAACAGATTTGTGTGAAGATTTAGCCTGATGTTAAGATACAACATTACCATTGAGTCTGTTCTGTGGTTCAATTATACCTGTCTTTATTTTGTAAATAGCTAGTAAAAAACCTCTTTTTAAAATTAAGTTGCCAAATATTTGATAAATTTAACAGTCCGGGAGATAACTAAGAAGCAAGAAGGCAATGAAATCATTCTCTGAACTGCTAGAATTGATGTTCCACTGTCCATATACTAAAGCACACACACATAACTCATAGGAAAGTCTCCCGGCTTTAACATGGTTAGTCCTCTGGTTTCCCACTTCAAAGCAAGTTAGACCAAGATGAGAGAAGAGTATCAAAAAAAGATCAAAAAAGAGAAAGTTTACACCCTAGGAATAACTCGTATTCCTACGAGTTATTAAACAAGAAAGTTTACAACCTAGGAAGGACTCGTAAAATCACCAAAATTTAAAGAAGCATAGGAAACACCAAATATCAAAAGAGGTAGTAATCTAAGTTTGTTTAATGAATGAAGGGGAATGCAGCTATATATACCCTGCTAAGCTTGGATGAAGTCACTAAAAGCAGAGAAGAGATGTAATAGCATAAAAACACTGCTCAAACACTTGTGAACATTTACAATGGTTAACCTAAGTAGAATTTGCCTTCTTCAGGTACATGTTCTGTGTATCTTATTTATGAAACCAGAAAAGTATGGCATACGCTGTGAGAATATTTTCTTGAAAATATTTTCTGATAGTTTTAGCACTCAAGAAAATTAGTTTCATTTATTATCAAAATTTAGTTAGATTGATGTGCTGGGAAAGTGACAAATTGCTGTGTAAACCTACAGATTTGTCCTTTATTATACATTTTCAAAAACATACCCTAACCCTGGATTCCACATAAAGTATAATTTCTAATGTATTACAAACTCTGTCACACACACGTGTGTGTGTATTATTATTATTGTTGTTATTATTATTATTTGGAGACAGGGTCTGTCACCCAGGCTGGAGGGCAGTGATACAGTCACAGCTCACTGCAGCCTTGACCTCCTGGGGTCAAAAAATCCTGCCTCAGCCTCCTGAGGACCTGGGACCATAGGCAAGAACCACTATGCCCAGCTAATTTTTTCATTTTTTGTAGAGACAGGGTCTCACTATGTTGCTCAGGTTGGTCTCAAACTCCTGAGCTCAAGCGATCCTCCCACTTCGGCCTCCTAAAGTGCTGGGATTACAGGCGTGAGCCACCATGCCCAGCCTATACAAACTATATTTAGCCTGAAGGATCTTTGATAATTTAATTGTGAGCATATACATATTTAAACATATAATTTTACATTTTTATAGGATAATTGACATGTTATAATAAACTAAGTGATATTTAATCATAACTCTTACATTCCTTAATCTGAACCAGGTAATCTATGATAAAAGCATTTGAAAAATAAACATGAATAAAAATTAAGGCTGAGTGCAGTGGCTCACACCTGTAATCTTTGGAAGATCCCAAAGGTGACTTCTTGAGCCCAAGAGTTTGAGACCAGTGAGGGCAAAAAGTGGACCCTGTCTCTACAGAAAATTAAAAAATTAGCTGGCCATGGTGGTATATGCCTGTGGTCCCAGCTACTCGGGAAGCTGAGATGGGAGGATCACTTGATCAGGAGGTCGAGGCTGCAGTGAATCATGATCATGCCACTGCACTTCAGCCTGCGTGACAGAGGGAGACCCTGTCTCAAAGAATAAAATAAAAATTAATTATTTTTGTCTGTGTCACAGATCAGTAGATTAAAAAGTACCTTGATGAGATTATCTTTCCCCAAATCCTTCCTTTGGTCAAGTAAACAATAACCAAAGCAGTTTATCTTGTCGTATTATCTTAAATCTTTCAGAGATAGAGATTGTATCCTTTTAATGTTTATAATTTATGAAATTATATTGTATAACAATTTCTAAGTATATTCTACAAGTAAACCTTTTAGATACTTTATGGAATTCCACAGTGCCTTTTACTAGTATTTTACTAATCTTCCTCTTTATGTAATGTTTCATACTATTTCTTTACATTTTTGCTTTTTTTTTCCAGTCTTTTTGTGAAAGCAAACTGCTACATAGACATATCTGCTTTCTTTTTTTACAGTTAACAGTATAACTTTAGCTACTTTCATTGTTTGTTCCATCATGTGAATTGCCTAATAGACCCAACCATTCCCTTATTCTTAGACATGTAGGGTTTTATGATTTCTCAGTTTTATAAATATAATCTTTGTGTATAAACTTTTCTGTATTATTTTCTTATGATACATTTTCTGGGGTTCGTTTTTGGTTTTTGTTGTTGTTTTGAGACAGGATCTGGATCTGTCACTCGAGCTGGAGTGCAGTGGTGTGATCTTTACTCACTGCAATCTCCACCTCCTGGGCTCACACCATCCTCACACCTTAGCCTCGCAAGTAGCTGGGACCTACAGGCGCGTACCACCACACCTGGCTAATTTTTGTATTTTTTGTAGAGATGGGGTTTTGCCATGTTACCCAGGCTGGTCTCAAACTCCTGGGCTCAAGCGATCCTCCTGCCTCAGTCTCCAAAGGGCTAGGATTACAGGTATGAGCCACCGTGGCCCGCTCCATTGTCTGGAATTTTTTTACAATATATTTCTTAGGATATTTTCTTACATATATAAGGGTATGGCAATTTTGAGGCTCTTGGAATATATTGCTCCTTAGTATCTCGTGACTAGAGGATCATTGAACTGTATATCTAAAAAACTGATGTGATGTAGATCAGGAATTGCTAATAGATTTTATGCCCTGGGTCAAGTCTTAGAGATTTGTAGTCACTGCCTGGAGTGCAATGTTGAGAGACCATAACAGGGCCACAATTGATTATTGATGTCTTCTATATGCATGGGAGTGGGCATAAATAGACCACTAGAAGTGTTTCCATAGTATCTGGAAAGTAACTTACTTACCCTTTTGTAATTTATAAGTAATCTATAATATATTATTTTGTTCTTTTTAGACATTTTTCGGAGCCATCAACTTTATAACTCCCCACAAATAATTCTTAGATTTTCTTAATGGAAACTTAAAGTTGTCATCCAACTCATCCCTTGAATTGTCAGTTTTATTTCTTTTACTTTTAGTCCTCAGGCATGATGATTAGGGAGATTTTGGTCATTTCATCTGCAGATTAACAGTTATATAAAAACATTCTTCATGTTATTATAACTATGTAGTTTATTGTTTCAATTATCTAGTCTCATCAGTTGTTTCTCACACATTGAATTCACATGCTGTTCCTAATGAGCAGATGTACAGAATTAGAATTTCTGAAGAATATTTTGTTCAGATAATTAAATTTTAAAAAATAGTGTATCTTGTCATTTGCACATAAGAATTATTTTAATTTTTATTTAAGGATTTGTTTAGCATTTGGATTCCCTCTCATTCCTTGTGTGTGTGTGCACGTGTGTGTGTGTATTTGTGTGTGTGTTTTAAAAATAAACTCAAATGCAACTCTTCTTGTTTCTAACATCTTTCCAGATTGTACTGGAATAGTGTAACATGATTAACCAGTATGTACATTTCTCCTATTTTACAATGTTGAATCTCTTATTGCTCCCACTTTTCTAGTTCCCTCATTCTCAGTGCTTTACAGCCAAAGCTGTATTTTTGCACCTTGGTACAATTTTATTCATCTCAAATAAGATAGGCTTTGAAAAAACAACCATATGTAATAAGCATCTTCTACTTTGAGACGCCTTGCTGAACATGTACATGAATTAGTGATGCCAATTTTAAGGAGCTTACAGGAAATGGCTTGAGATAGTAAAGGTTAAAGTGGCTGAAGATGGGTGGAGGATTATGAAGTAGTTGAGGTGCCTACTTTATACAAGATACTTTGTTACCACAACCCAAATGGAGCAAAACCTACTCTGTAACTCCAGGCAGCTTCACTAGCATTTTGTTCTCATTCCTAAATGCTAATCTGTTCCTTTGGCCCCTAGCCAGTACTGAGATAGACTAGAGGTTGGGGGAAGGAACCAAGCAAAGGAAAAGTGAAAAGAAAATATGAATAAGACATAGAATTGTCTGGAGATAGAAATATGTGGTATTACCATTTTTAAGGCATTTTACAGTTTACATAGCATACTTTGGTATAAACTGTATTATTAGTTCCGTGTTACAGATTAAGAAATTGAAGCTACAAGTCACTCAGCTAGCAAGTAGTAGGGACGGCAGACATTCTGGGAACAGGAGTTTTCTGATTGCTTCTATTTTTTCAGGGAAATATACAGCAAAGTCATCAACTGAGAAAAAGGAGGAGGGAAGGAGGTGTCGGAGATTAGAGAAATGAGGAGAAGGTGAGGAACAATCTCCTAGGGGCTTAGGAGCATGAATGGGATATTTAACAGTATTGACAGGCAACGCCAAGAACCCACCTTGGTTTAGTGATCACAGATTTAAAGTCCAACCAGTGAGAAGCTCATTCAGCTTCTCACACTCAGGCATTGACTTGGTTTCACCCAGGACTAGAATTTTCCTAAGTGACCATGAATATATGTATTCTTAATACCCTGCCCCACTTGCTCTCTGAAAACTAATGAACTCTCCAGGCCCCAGTTTAAAGCCAGTATCTCCACAGTTGCACTGGATCCCATTTCCTCTCAAGATACCACTCACTGCTGAAAAGATATCACTCACTGCTGAAATTGATTTTAATGAATCACGTAATCTAATCCAGAAAGGAAGGAAATAAAGAAATGGGTATCAGGGACTCCTGTGAGATAGCATGAGAAGGTGATACATTTGGGAGGTCTCAAGGGGTTACTGAATTATTGGAATTAGAATCAAAGGGACGGCCAGTGCGGTGGCTCATGCCTGTAATCCCAGCATGTTGGGAGTCTGAGGTAGGTGGATCACTTGAGGCCAGGAGTTCAAGACCAGCCTAGCTAACATGGCAAAACCCCATCTCTACTAAAAATACAAAAATTAGCCAGGCATGGTGACGCATGACTGTAATCCCAGCTACCCAGGAGGCTGAGGCACAAGAATCACTTGAACCCAGTAGGTGAAGGTTGCAGTGAGCCAAGAACATGCCACTGTCCTCCAGTTTGGGTGACAGAGAGCCTATCTTTAAAAAAAAAAAAAAAATCAAAGAGAAGCATAAATATATCTACCTACTGTGTACTTACAGAAATTAAAATTAAAAATAAGTAAAATCAAAGGGAAAGATTTGAAATGGCAGCCTGAGAGTAGCATACTTGAACTCAGATTTGAGAGAGAGTTCAGTCATTATAATGGCAAGATTATAGAGTGTGACCATGGAAGAAGATAAATGAGTTGGAGTGAACAGTAAGATTGTTGAAGGAGAAGAGGACAAGGAATCGAGAGCCCGTTGTATCTGAAGGATCATCTATTTGAATATTGATTTAATCAAGAAGTATTGCAGGGTCAACAGCAATGAGCAAACCTAGTGCCCAGATCTTTGTCTCTAATTCCATTTTCCACTAAAAGGAAACAGAACTCTTTGGAAACATGGCTGATTCCAGATAAAAATATTTCATCAATGTAAATCTGTGAAGTTGATAACAACTGTGGTTTTTTAAGAAAATATCCTTATTAGGAAATACACACATTGAAATATTTAGGGGTAAAGGGCCATAATGTATGTATAATTCAGAAAACAAATTATGCACGTTCCTGTATGTGAGAGAGAGAGAGAGAATACAAATGATAAAGCAAACAGGATAAAATGTAACATCAGTAAATCCAGATAGAGAACATACAGTATTCCTTGTACTGTTTTTATTTTTGTAACTTTCTGTAAATTTGAGATTACAGTTGCATAGGTCCACTTATACACAGATATTTTTCAACCAAAGGCAGATCAAAAATGCCCTATTCACAGGATATAAAACCTGCATATATAGAGAGCCAACTTTTCCTGTACGCGGGTTCCTCAGGGCCCACCGTGGGACTTGAATATGCGTGGATTTAGGTGACGGGTGGGTGTTACGGTCCTGGAACCAATCCTCCTTGTATACTGAGGGGAGACTGTATTTCCTAAAAAAAACAAACAAACAAACAAAAAAAAACTATGACAAGAGTGGTGTTGGAGAGAAACACAAGGTCATCCACTTAGCTAAGTATTGGACTTGGACTGATTATATTCTGGGCGGTAAAATCAGGATAAGCAGCAGATTATTTACATCTCCAGTCTTTTGGAGACTTACATTTTTTCACTTTGATATTTTTATTTTGTTCTTTGTTTTTGGCATGATGACGTTTCATTTTTAGTTCTTTTATATCAATAATATTTTGTACCCAAAACTATAAATTTTTTTATGTAGCTTTGTAGGTCTTTTGAACTTAAGTCATCTTCTCTTAACCTTCATTTTCACAAGGTTCACAGAGCATCAGTTGATAACCTTGGAATCCTGGGATTTTTTCTATGCTTTCTTAAAAAACAGTTTTATTAAGATATAATTCACATGTCATATAACTCACCCATTAAAGTGTACAAGTCAGTGGTTTTTAGTATATTCACAGTCAATTTTAAAACATTTCATCACCCTAATAAGCAACTTCATACCAGTTAGCACTCACTCCTCATATACCCCACTGCCCCACTGCAATTTCCAATCGACTTTTGCCCATGTAGATTTGCCTAATCTGGATATTTCATATAAATGTAACCATTTAATATGTGGCTTTTGTGGTTGGTTTTTTCACATAGAATAATGTTTTCAGAATTCACCTATGTTGTAGTATGTATCAGAACTTTATTTCTTTGTGTTGCTAAGTAATGTTCCATTGCATGGATATTCTACATTTTATTTGTCAGTTGGTTGACATTTGCATTGTGTCTATTTTCTTATTATTATGAACAAATGCTGCTATGAATATTTGTGTACAGATTTTTGTGTAAACATATGTTTTTATTTCTCATATATATATATATATATATATATCACTAGGAGTTGAACTGCTGTGTCACATGGTCACTCTGTATCTACCTTTGAGGAAAGACCAGATTGTTTCCAAGCAGCTCCTCCAATTTTACATTCCCACCAGCAATGTATGAGGGTTCAGTTTTTCTACATCCTAGCCAGCATTTGTTATTACCTGTCTTCCTCATTATAGCATCCTAGTGGGTGTGACTTGGACCTGTCTATACTTTGAAACCCCCAAAATATGATCAGTCCTCAATAATAAAGGATCTCCACCCTTTTCTAGCAGCAAGCATATCTCCTCATTAAATACTGAACACACAAAACAAATTGAAATAAAATAACATAAAAATTCTTCCCCTTTCCCATTTCTTTGTTCTTCAAAATTGATTGGAGAGAATCTCAAGAGAAGTAAGAGAGATTGGATTTTTAAAATTGTACAGCTAGAGCTTGTAACTTTTAAATGCCCATTATAGTCAGATGTATGTTTAGCATTTGACCCCCCCTGCCCCGAGTCTGCCATACCCACTGATGCCACTCACCATGGCCACTTACACTTCCAGAGTGCCTTATGCAGGAGCCTCTCCACCTCCTCACCTTGGCACAGAGCCCATCATTTGCTTTCTCTTGGGAGGTCAGAGCTTCTGTTAGTATTAGTTCACCACATTATTGATTAAGTTGGATTTTATGGGCTCTTCTAAGTGCTTAAGCATTATCTTTTTAAGGTAGTTCTACAGGAAAATAAATATATTTTCAGGCCACCACCTTAGAACACAGCTTGATTGCAATTGTGATTATCTATGTCCATGAGGAAAGTCAAAATAAATTGGAGTTGTTTAACCTGGTTATACTTTCTATGTCCTGATCAAGTTTAATTTATCTTTAAATAATAATTATTATAAAGGATTGGATTAAAATCTGATCAATATGAGAATGGTTGATATTTTTTTTCTTAAATTTGAACCATGACAGTTAAGAGATTAACTCAATAAAGCATTCCATGTCCATTTCCCTAAAACTCATGAATTTAGAAGTAAATTAAAGGTCAAGTGTAGAAAGTTTTTAATACCACTTCTACTGATCATCTATACACAGTATAATTTTGGGCTTTTTTTAATCTATAAAAAATCATAGTAATACCCTCTTTGCACAATTCATTTCATTAGTGTATTAGGATGCCTGTCAAATATACATGGGATTTAGGTTTATTTTTATTTATTTCTCTGTCTAGCCATCCCCTTTCCCCCTCCCTCCCGTCTCTCTCTTCTCTCCTTTCCTCCTCCCTTTTTTTGTGGGCTTATTTCTGAGCATTTGAATAGAAAGAGCCCAATTGGCAGTTGCCGGAAGGTATTCCTTAGGATTACTATGTTATTATATCAAAATAATAGCACACATGGGGCATTTGGGTCACACCTGCCTCAAGAGTCCATCAGCTGTGAAGTATAAATGGAGCTGTTCTTCCCGTGCAAGACCAATTGTGCTTCCACATCCATGGTGTTTTCTCTACACAGATTGCCGGTTTTACCTCAAGTCCAAAGCTTTAACTTGACCTGAATATTTCCAGTTAACATTCTCTTTGTCAGAGGGGCATGAACTTCTCCCCGGTTAAAGAATATGTGTGTGTGTGTGTGTGTGTGTGTGTGTGTGTGTGTGTGTGTGTGTGTGTGACAGAGAGAGAGAGAGAGAATTATCATTCTGACACATTCTTTTGATATTGAATTCTTACAGCTCTCCACACAAG
The DNA here is from genome assembly GCF_029289425.2 of Pan paniscus. Classification (NCBI taxonomy): domain Eukaryota; kingdom Metazoa; phylum Chordata; class Mammalia; order Primates; family Hominidae; genus Pan; species Pan paniscus. Next base: position 144,101,661 of record NC_073255.2, on the reverse strand, counting down.
GAGATGCAAGTCAGGTGATTGGGCCTCTTACTGAAGGACAGAGAAGAAATGTGGCAGTAGTGAATTCACTGTATAAGTTGCACCAATCAGTAACAAAGGTAACTATTTTATTAAGTTTTTTTTACTTAATTTTAAATTCTTCTTGCCTCAAATTTGGACAGTTTACAAATTGTTATTTAGTACTTTGGAAAAGAATACAATGAAAATGTGATGATTATAAAATAAACTAAGGAGTTAACTCTTTTAAACAGTCTTTGATTCTGGCCTTCATTGTTTGTATGACTTTTTGTTTGCACATTCAGTTTAAAACACATGAACTATAGCTCCTCAAGTTAATTAAGTTTATTGAGCAAATTATTGGAGGACAAATCATACATATTTCATACTTATTGAAACGTAATTTGATACACTGTGGATGGTAGTAAATTATAGCAAAGCTAATGACAGAATAAGAATGCTGAAGCCCTCCAACATGTCAAAAATGTTCTATTAATATCTTTGCATTAAAAAGTCAGGGAGGAGCTGTATTCAAAACTGAATTTTTATGATATAATCACTGATGACTGCTTACACATAGATAACATGTACTCATTTTGCTATTTTTCTACTAGAAATTTGAAAGAAATGGCTGAACCTTGTTTGTCTTCATATATTATGTCTAAGGTGAACTGTATTGTTAATTACTAAAAAAGCAACACTTTCAAGTCCATCTGTGACTCTGGAGTAGCTTGTGCTTAATTATTCTCTATAGGTCATTTTTGAAATATTTTATAAATAGGAAGATAATAATTTAGGAGACCTGAAGAAAGCTAATGGGTAAATGATGTTCTTGAAAACTTGACTTATAGTATGAGCTTTAATATACTAGATTGTGTTTTAGAATAATTCTAAGTGACTATTACTCACTTATTTAAAGATTTTAACAAGTCCTTTTATCAATTAGCGGTTTCTAAAAACATGTATTTTACACACTAAACAAAATACATGTTAAAGAGTTATTAACAGGTAAATCTCAGAAGGGTAAAAATTATTAAAAAACACCAAATGATGTATTTTCCATTTTCTTTAATCATTACTCCAAAGCACCACAAGCAAGGAAAGATTGTGTTCTATCTAGCCTGCTTTAAATGTCTTTATTGATATTTTCAAAATTTTCATGATGTTTGTATTGATTTGTAAAAATTGAAATGCTGACATTTTTATTTTAAAGACTTGTTGGAAATCAGAGTCAGCCTAAAGACATGAGTGAAAGAAATGAGTAAATATGGCTTTATTCTGACCTTTTCAAGTTAAAACTTTATAATTAAAACCTATGTAACATGAATAAAGGAAACCTAGCTCTTAGTATTTATTAATGTTATTTGAAGTATGTGTTTGCTTTATACACAAAATTATTTTTCAACCTATCTTAATAAATACTGATTTTTAAAATCATGTATAAGATATTACTGTAAAGCAATGATAATATTGTATATATACTTTGTGGAAACAGCTTTATTATGCTATGATCAAAATTAGTATTTACAGAAATAGACTTAAGCAAAACTATAACTGGATCAAAACCTTGTTCTAGGTTGTTTCCAGTCAGAGCTCATTCCCACTGGCAGCTGAGCAAACTATAATTTCAGCTCTAAAGGTAAAAGAATTTAATCTTTGACTCTATAGATCAAAGTGGTTTTAGGATTATTTGTTTTGCTGAGTGGGCAGTGTCACATTTTATAATAATTCAGAATCCTCTATATATACAAAAGTAGCATGTTGATAATTATCCTAAAGAGAATAGATAACAAGTGTGTTTATGTTTTCTAGAATTTAAAAATAGACCCTTTTGGTGTCTACAGATTGTGTTCTACTTATGACAGTTGTGTACATAGAAGCAAAAGTCTTACATGTATTTATCTAATGGCAGTACAACCCAGTATTATTCCAGTAGAGCAGTGGTTCTCCAGCAGAATCATTTTGTCCCCAGGTGACATTTGACAGCATCTGGAGACATTCTGGATTGTCATGACATGGTAGAGATGCTACTGGCATCTAGTGAGTAGAGGCCAAGGATTTTGCTGAACATCTTGCAATGCATAGGACAATGCCCACCCCTCTCTCATAACAGAATTTCCCAGTCCAAAATGTCAGTAATGCCAAGGTTGAGAAACCCTACTTTAAACTGAGGCATAAAACCAGAACATATTCTCATTTTTTCTATACAAACATAACTATACCCTCTTTCTATTATTTAGGAAATTGCATAAACAATAATGGTATGAGATTCAGAGCCATATGTAGTTGACAGTATCTCTTTTAAAAACAAGCATATTATCAAGAGTACTAGAGAGGCACATTTTGAAATATTACTACAACCCTTCAAGTTACGTATTTGTATTCCCACTTTATGTATCTTAGAAATAATATCTTGCTCAAGGTCATATCGCTGGTAAATGCAGACCTCATTAACTCTAAAGAGTTATGTCTACTACACCTTGCCACCATCTTTCCTTTATTTGCTAAATATTTATTTAGTACTTGGCGAGTAAGTAACTAAGGCCATAAAGCGTAGACTTTGGAGCCAAACTACCTGTATATGAATCCTATCTCAGCTATTTAACCAGCTATATGACCTCAAACAAGTAAATAAGCTCTCTCTTGCCTTAGTTTCTGCATCTATAAAATGGTACAATAAACCTACACAAGAGTAATAAATTTCAACTATTAGATTGGATTTACATCTCTAAGGGAGAGTTTTAAAATTGAGATGAAAGCCTACAAGTAAATCCTATGGAGAAACACATATTTAGAGAAAAGAGGAAACAAGGAAAGAACAATCAGAAGAAGGAAGAAAATTAGGAGAATACAGTGTCACAAATCCTAAAGGGGAAGGGAGCTTCTAAAGTCAAATGCTTTAGAATTTACAGGGAATGAGGATTTAACAGGCACCAAAATATAAGGACACTAAATTCATATATGAATGGATTTGATTCATTGAGGGTAAGAGAAGGAGACAGTCTATTTTCCCCCAGTGTATTAGAAGTATACTTGTATGTTTTCTCTATATCCCTTTTTCCCCTAATGTGCTTTAAAATATTTTTCCATAATAAAATAATTGTTTTTAGTAAGGTTGGCATATGTATCAATGATCATAAAATCAGGTCAATATGACAAATCTTAAAGTCTTAACATTCTTGGTTCCAGACAGGGAATGGATACTCTTCTATAATTCCACATTTTTTTCTTCTAGCAGTAACTATCAAACATTTTTTTGATAACTACCCAAAATAAGTACATTTTACTTTGTGCCCTCATACGTAATAAGCATTTATAAATATATACATACATATGTAATTGCATAAAGTGTACTTCTATACACATAGTTGATACAGAAGTTTCACAAAGTAATACTTATCCTTATTTTGTGTACGCATTCTAATGTTTTCTATGCTAGTCTATTACTTTTTAAAACATTACGATACTGACCCACTGAATTGATTTTTTTGACCTCTAATGGTCAGACACAACCCACAGTTTCAGAAGGTCCATTCTCTGGATTAAGACAGAGTGCCTTCACTTTGATGATAAAAATCACTTGGAGAGTTAAAAATAGAAATTACTCATAGACTGTATTTCAGTATAGGGTAGTTTCTCTGAATCTTTATTTTTAACAGAAAACAAAGATTATTCTTTTAATATATTAGCTGGAGTCAGTGCAGGGAAAATTGCCCTAATCTTGGGCTGCAGCCGTGACTCTGAGGTTTGCTTGCCAGGACCAGTGCTGTGTGTAGCTGGGTCTGTACTTTGCTAAGGCATACCAATTTTGCCTTTTCGAACTCGATAACAGAAGACTAGCAATAAGTACAAGGCCCTCCTGCAGTGGCCTCATCAGTTAGAGACTTCATTGCTCATGTTAATACACTCAGTGAAAGTTTTAACTTTGCTATTTAAGTCTTATAAAAAACTGTTATGACTTATTAAGTAAAAAGTAAAAAAAAAAAACCTGACTTAGAATAAAAAGGAATGTTGAATTTCATAAAATTGTTGGAAATTTAATAAGTCACTTTGAATTCAAGGTAGAGAGTTACGATGTATAAATGCCTGCAGCCCAACCCAGAAATCTGCTTGATTTTATTTCATAGAGAAGATATTAAACATACTTTTTAACTTACTGAAAAATATAGATATAGACATATAACAGTCCTTTCTTCTCTACCTTGAGATTTTATCCAAAATTAAATGTTATTTTAGGCTTGAGGTTCATCATTACCTATTCTTTTTTTTCATTTATTCAAAAATATTTATTGTCTGTCATATGCCAGGTATTAGTGATACACAGTGAAAGTCACAAATAAAGTCCTTTCCCATGTAGAGCTTTTATTGTAGTGAGGAGCCCAGTGGTGATAAGCGCTATGATGAAAAATAGAGCACAGTAAAGGATAGAGAATGGGGATGGAAGGAAAGTGCTATTTTATATAGGCCTCTCCAATCAAGAGACATTTTGGCAAAAATCTGAAGGAAGTGAAGGAGTGAGCCAAGCAGCCATCTGGGGCAAGTGTTCCAGGAATAGAGACCTGAATTGGACAGGCTTGTAATAGTCACAGAACAGCCAGGAGGCCAGAGTGGCTGGAGCAGAGTGAGTGAGAGTAAAGGAGCAGGAGTGAAGTTGGAGAGCGAGCAGAGCAGGGGTTGGGTGGAGAGCAGATGCAGAGTCTCCATCATCACATATTCTAAACATTGTCTAATATGTTATGAATGACATAATTAATATTGAGTATACATTTAGAGTTATTTCATTATAACCACCATAGCTATATAAGTACCATTTAAACCCCTTGGTCCAGTAATTCTGATCCATTTTTTACTGAGATTTGTCTTGTGCAGATAGTGATTACATTGCCAAATTTATATATGGCAATGCTTCTTTCTCCCTTTTTGTGTGGGTTTGATGTTCTATATAAAGGAATATTCCAGATTGCTGAGGCTCCAATATTTTTGTAATTTTAACTATTTTAGGTAAATCTTTTTAAAATGTATAACATATTTCCCTGCTTTGTAAAGAGCATAGGAAATATAATCTAATCTCCTTTCTCAGTTTCCTTGTTAGTTGTTAGTTTCTACCCATCCTTGAAATGAAGGCATTCCCCAAGATGCTCTCTTCTCTTCCTATTTCATATTTTTCCTAAGTGGGAAACCTCACCCAGCAATAAAGTTTTCTATGTAAACCACCATATCTTATGCAAATAGGGATTTTTATTTCTTACTTTCTGATCTTTATGCCTATTTTTCCATGCCTTGTTTCACTGTCCAGGATCTGCAGTACAGTGTTGAATAGAACTGGTAAGAATGGACCTCATTTACTTGTTTCTGACCTGGGGGTAAAGCATTCAGTATTTTACTATTGTAAGTATAGTATTAGCTATAGGTTAATGATATAATAATGTTAGCTGTAGGTTTTTGATAGAAGGCCTTTGTCAGACTAAACAAGTTCCCTTCTATTCTTAGTTTTCTATTTTTTATTATAAATGGTGTTGAGTTTCATTAAATAGCTTTTTCTGCATCTATTGAAATAATCATATGGCTCTACTCTTTTATTCTGCTAATGAAGTATATTATAGTAATTTATTTTCAAATATCAAACCAACCTTAGTCATGATGTATTACCCTTTTTATGTATTCCTGGATACTTAATGTATCCTTTTATGTATTCCTGGATACTGATTTACTTAATTTTTGTTAAGGATGCTTACTTACATCTATATTCATAAGGAATATTGTCATAAAATTTTCTATGTCTTTATTTGGTTTTGGTAGCAAGTTAATACTGGCTTCACTAAATGAGTTTGAAAGTGTTTCCTCCTCTTCTGTTTCCTAGAAGAGTTTGTGTAGAATTTGTTTTTGTTTTTGTTTTTTTTCCTCAAGTGTGTAGTAGAATTCACCAGTGAAGCCATCTGGGTCTGTAGTTTTCTCTGTAGAAAGGCTTATAACTACACATTAATTCATTTAATAGAGAAAGGGCTATTTGTGTTATCTATTCTTCTTGAATGAGCTTTGATACTTTGTGACGTTGAAGGTATTTGTCTACTCATCTTAGTTATCTAATTTGTCAGAATAATCTGTGTAATACTTACTATCCTTTTGTGGTTGGTTTGTTTAAAGACAGGGTTCCACTGTGCTGCCCAGGCTGGAGTGCAGTGGCTATTCACTGGCACGATTATGGCGTGCTACAGCCTTGAACTCCTGGGCTCAAGGGATCCTTCTGCTTGAGCCTTTGAAGTGGCTGGGACTACAGGGATAAACCACTGTGCTGAGCTCACTTAACTATCTTTTTGATGTCTTTAGGACCTATAAGAATAACCTCTTTTTCATTTTTGATGTTGTTGATTTGTGTTCTCTTCCTGTTTTTTTCTCGATCAATCTAGCTAGGAGTTTAGCAACTGTGTAAATTTTTTCAGTGAAACAACTTTTAACTTTACTAGTTTTCTCTGTTTTGTGTTTCAATTATTTCTGCTTTTATCTTTCTTTATTTTCTACTTTTTGCTAGTTTCAATACTTTCTGTTTATCTTTGGATTTGTGAGTTTTCTTTGCTATTTTTTAAGATTTATTTGAGACTTTACATCATTGATTTTAGACCATTTTCCCCACAAATAAACATTTAACGTTGTAAATTTCCCACTAAGCACTGCAATTTTTCTGTGTTATACTTGTATCTTCATTCAGTTTGAAATATTTTTCTAATTTCCTTTGTGATTTCTTATCTGAGTCATGGATTATTTAGAAATGTGTTTTTAAAATTTCTAATTACTTTTGGGTTCTGCATATATCTTGTTACTGATTTCTAATTTAATTCTGATAACAGAATTAAATGTTGATGGTTTTACCTTTTTTTAAGTAAAAGCAAGTTTATTAAGAAAAGAAACTAAAGAATGGATACTTCATAGGCAGAGCAGCCAAATGATGATTTTTAATGATTATTTTAAATCATCATTTAAAATCTGATGAGCTTAAATTAAATTTTATCATGTGAGTGTGATGGCAAAGAACACTCCTAATTTTCTTTTGCCAGAAATGTATTTCACTTTCATCTTTGAAGGATATTTATACAGAAAATAGAAATATGGGTTTGAAAGATGTTTTTCTCTTAGCACTTAAAATATGTTCCACTGTTTTCTGGCCTCCATGCTTTCTGATAAGAAGACATTACTTATTAAAATTAGTTCCCTTGTATGTAATCTTTTTTTTTTTTTTTTTTTTTGGCTAGTTTCAAGATTTTCTGTTTATCTTTGGTTTTCAACAGTTTATGATGTGCCTAGGCATAGTTCTCATCAAAATTATCCTGTTTGGGATCTGCTGATTTTCCTGAATCTGTAAATTCATGCTTTTCATTATTTTGAGAAGCGTGAGGCCTTTTTCCCCCCCGAGTAGTTTTGCTGCCTCATTCTCTCTCTGCCCCATTATTTTCTTTTCTTACGGGACTCCAGTTACCAGTATATTAGACATTTTGCAGTTTTTTCTTAGGTTTAATTATTTTTTAGTATTTTTTCTCTTCTCCAGAGAGATTTCTGTTAATTCTGTCTTCAGGTTCATTGACTCTTTCCTCGGTCATCTCTACCTATAATTCTTCTACTAAGCCTATCCCGTCAATTTTACAATTTCAGCTACTATAATTTTTAAGTTTAAATATAACTTTTTTTTTTACATTTTCATTCACTCTACTGAGATTTCCTATTATTTTATTTATTGTGTGCATATTTTTCCTTGCCTCATTGAGGTTCTTGCCTGATAATTCTAGAGTCTGGTTCATCTCAGGGTTAAGCATCTCTTGATTGTCTTTTCCCTTGAGAATTGATAAAATTTCCTAGCATTTTATATGTGTAGTAATTTTGAATAAATCCTGAACACTGTGAATGTTATGTTGTGTAGAAACAGGATTTTTTTTTTTTTTTTTTTTACCTTTTTTTATAAGCATGTTGGTGATTTTGCTTTACAGGCAATTAGCTTGGTTATACTCAAACTGTGTACTGTCATACCTTCAGTTGGCCACACCTCAATCAGTTCACTTCTTTGAGCCTCAGTTGCAAGCCACATTTAGTTTGCTCTGCACATGCATTATTGATAGTTAGCTGAAGACTCGTGCCGAGTTTAAACATAAAATTAGGCGGTCTTCTCTGGCTCTCTCCTTTTCAAGCTCCCTCTCTCACTCTCCAGCAGCTCTGTACCACTGCTGTGGCCTTATAGTTGTACTCCTTTTTGTAGTCTAATTTATCCAGTTTACTCTCCAACATGGTTTTTCCTAAATCCAAATCATTAACCACATTTTGTCTATTGCTTAAAACCCATCATTGGTTTCCTGGTACCTTTAGGATAAATTCCTAACTTCTTAGTAACCTATACAAAGTACACCTCTTGCTGCCTCTGTCTCTTCCAGGCACTTATACTCCATATATGCTGAATGTCTTGTGGTTTCCCAAGTGCCTCAGCTTTCCCAAACTCCTATGCTTGGGAATCCGAAACTTTTTGAGTGTCAACATGACGCTCAAAGGAAGGTGCTCACTGGACATTTTCAGATTTTGGATTTTGGGTTACTCAACATGCATAACGTTTTAACTATTCTCACTAGACTCTGAGCTCCTGTATGGAGGGCAAACTATATGTATACACACACACACACACACACACACACACAATCCTGTACATTGTATATTTATTTTTACCAGAGATTAAGGGTTATAGATTAGGAATTTAATGATTAAAGGTCCTATATTTTACCTTTGCTCATTGATTTTGATCATTTGTATGAGCCAAAACTATCTATCTTCATTATATTATCTTTGAAGTGTGTATAATATATTTACATTTTTGATTTTACGTGTTTTGAGCCTCAGTCATTATTTTCACACTAAAAGCCCATAACTAAGACCTAGGGTTTTACATCAAGTAAATGATGATTTATACCTCCCTGTTGAACAGTTTCCCAACCATGGCACTATCAACATTTTGAGCTGGGTAATTCTTTGTTATAGGGGCTGTTCTGTATTCCGTAAGATGTTTAGCAGCATCTTTGTCCTCTACCTACTAGATGCTAGTAACACACTTGTACCCCCATCCCCAACTGTGACAATGAAAAATGTCTTTAAGCAATACCAAATGTTTCCTGGGGAACAAAACTGCCCACAGTTGAGAATCACTGCTGTAGAACTCTCAACTGAAACCTAATTCATGAAATGCCCAACTGTTGTGCCCTATTAGAAACATTGTTCTGGAGCCTACTTGCGGGTAGAAGGTGGGAGCAGGGGAAAGAGCAGAAAAAAATAACTATTGGGTACTAGGCTTAGTGCCTGGGTGATGAAATAATCTATACTACAAATCCCCATGACAAACTCCTATATAATAAATCTGCACATGTACCCTTGAACCTAATAGTTAAAAAAAAAGAATCAATGTCTGTTTATTATATTCACTCTGGTTAAAAGCATATGATGTTGTTCCAATTCTTAAATAATTACTTTTGGTCCTGCCTGACTCTTTTGTGAAACTTAAATGTGTTCATTTGACCTTTACCTCATTAGTGGAACTACTGTCTTCTTGCATATGCCTTCCCTTTTTCATGGGCTTATTTAACCACTGAACCTTTTGGAAAAAATAAGAGTGGGGGTGTTGAAATTTGTTAGTGCCATGTTCCACATATTTTAAGCTTTAAAAATCATTACCGACAGTGGTTAGGGAGAGGAGCAGACTTCTGTTAACTTAGTCTGCATTTGATATAATATGAAAACTGTTAGTCACGGTGTTTCTCACATCTCAAATTTCTTTGGGTTGTTTTTCTTTAATCTTGCCTCTTCTTTTTCTTTCTTTCTTTTTTTTTTTTTAGGCTATTCATGCTCTTATGGAAAATGCTGTGCAACCCTTACTCACTTCTGTGGGAGATGCTATAGAGGCCATAATCATCACCATGCATCAAGAAGACTTTTCTGGGTAATTACTTCTAACCAAATTTTTACTAACTTTTACTGCCTTTATTTTGTATTCTCACCTCTATGCTTACTCCCTAAGCTGCCCGCCTGCCATCCAGGGCCTTGTTCCTTTTGTGATGGCATTAGTTTTCAGCCCTCTTCATTACCCATTGTGAGCGCCATTCACAGATTAAAATTTTTCAGTTCTCATTTTCATCACTTCTCTCCTCTTTTTAAAAACTTTTTCTTTAGGAACAGTATCACATTACATGTACATACATTTCTCTCTTATTGAAACATAAAATGAGTCTGTGGGACTTAGCCTGGTACTTCAGGACTTTTGGTAGTTTGTACCGTCTCCCCTTCCCAAGCTTGTCTTTTTCCTTACTTCTCACAAATACCCTCTACTTCAGCCCCTTTGTTACCCCTTGGCATAGGCATGGTATTCCTTGTGTAAAATGCCCTGCCTCTGCCACTGTGCTAGTCCAAATCCTGCTTTGGCTCTGGGCAAGCTGCAGCCCAACCTCCTCCAAGATTGATTTTTCTTCCTCGGAGGTTATGTGACAATCTAATCTGATCACATCACACCTAGCCACAAACACTATGGTGTTATTCCAAACCTGTTTCATATGTGTCTTGCTCATCCATGTCATAGGTATCCTGAGAATAATAATCATAGTTCCTAATCCAATATTTACAGAAATCTTTTAAAATAGAGTAAAATGGTTTTGATTCAGTGTATTAGAAAACTTTGGAGCATTTAGAATAGTTATTTGCAAATGCTTGCTGTGATTTTTAAAAAACTTAACCACATTAAAGCTAAATACTCAAATATTAATATGTAGATATGTATTTTATATTCCCAAGTTCATAGTTATTATTTTTGAGCAGTCCTGTTTCTCTTTACATTCTTGTTGTTTTAAAGAATATCTGTTTTATGAAATTTCCATCTATGAATTTAGCTATTTATAGGAAAATATTGATTATTTCGCTGTCCTCTACTTTTTCAACTTATTATTTCATTTACAAAGTTTTTAAATTTTTTCGTAACTTTTATATTAGGTTTGGGGGCACATGTGAAGGGTTGTTACATAGGTAAACACGTGTCATGGAGATTCGTTGTACATATTATTTCATCACCCAGGTATTAGGCCCAGTACCCTGTAGTTATCATTTCTGCTCCTCTCCCTCTTCCCACCCTCCCCTGTCAAGTAGACCCCAGTGTCTGTTGTTTCCTTGTTTGTGTTCATAAGTTCTCATTATTTAGATCCCACTTATAAGTGAGAACACATAGTATTTGGTTTTCTGTTCCTGCAATAGGTTGCTGAGGATAATAGCGTCCAGCTCCATCCATGTTCCCACAAAAGACATGATCTTGTTATTTTTATGGCTGCATAGTATTCCATGGTGTATATGTACCACAATTTCTTTATCCACTATGTCATTGATGGGCATTTAGGTTGATTGCATGTCTTTGCTATTGTGCATGTGCGATGAACATGCACATGCATATGTTTTTATGGTAGAATGATTTATATTCCTCTGGATATATAGCCAGTAATGGGATTGCTGGGTCAAATGGTAGTTCTGCTTTTAGCCCTTTGAGGAATCACCATACTGCCTTCCACAATGGTTGAACTAATTTACACTCCCACCACAGCGTATAAGTGTTCCCTTTTCTCTGCAACCTCACCAGCATCTTATTTTTTTGTCTTTTTAATGATAGCCATTCTGACTGGTGTGAGATGGTATCTCATTGCGGTTTTGATTTGCATTTCTCTAATGATCAGTGGTGTTGAGCATTTTTTCATGTGATTGCTGGCTGCATGTATGTCTTCGTCTTCTTTTGAGAAGTGTCTGTTCATGTCTTTTGCCCACCTTTTAATGGGGTTGTTTGTTTTTCCCTTGTGAATTTGTTTAAGTTCCTTATGGATTCTGGATCTTAGACCTTTGTCAGATGCATAGTTTGCAAATATTTTCTCCCTTTTTGTAGATTGTCTGTTTACTCTGTTGATAATTTCTTTTGCTGTGCAGAAGCTCTTAGGTTTAATTAGATCCCGCTTGGCAATTTTGCCTTTTATTGTGATTGCTTCTGGTGTCTTTGTCATGAAATCTTTGCCTATTCCTTTGTTCAGGATAGTATTGCCTAGGTTGTCTTCCAGGGTTTTTATAGTTTTGGGTTTTGCATGTAAGTATTTAATCCATCTTGAGTTGATTTTTGTGTATGGTGTAAGGAAGGGGTCCAGTTTCAATCTTCTGTGTATGACTAGCCAGTTAGCCCAGCACCATTTCTTGAATAGGAAATCTTTTCCCCACTGCTTGCTTTTGTCAGCATTGTTGAAGATCAGATGGTCACAGATGTGCGACCTTATTTCTGGGCTTTCTATTCTGTTCCATTGGTCTATGTGCCTGTTTTTGTACCAGTACCATTCTGTTTTGGTTATGGTAGCCTTGTAGTTTAGTTTGAAGTCAGGTAACGTGATGTCTCCAGCTTTGTTCTTTTAGCTTAGGATTGCCTTGGCTATTCAGGCTCTTTTTTGGTCCCATCTGAATTTTAAAATAGTTTGTTTTTCATTCTGTGAAGAATATCATTGGTAGTTTGATAGGAATAGCATTGAATCTGAAGATTGCTTTGGGCAGTATAGCCATTGTAATCATACTGATTCTTCCTATCCATGAGCATGGGATGTTCTTCCATTTGTTTGTGTCTTCTCTGATTTCTTTGAGCAGTGTTTTGTAGTTCTCATTGTAGAGATCTTTTACCTCCCTGGTTACCTGTATTCCTAGATGTTTTATTCTTTTTTGACAATTATGAATGGGATTGCCTTTCTGATTTGGCTTTCAGTTTGGCTGTTGGTGATGTATAGGAATGCTAGTGATTTTTGTGCATTGATTTTGTATCCTGCAACTTTGCTGAAGTTGTTTATCAGCTGAAGGAGCTTTTGGGCCAAGACTATGGGGTTTTCTAGATATAGAATCATGTCGTCTGCAAACAGAGGTACCTTAACTTCTTCTCTTCCTATTTAGATGCTCTTTATTTCTTCCTCTTCCCTGGTTGCTCTGGCTAGGACCTCCAATACTGTGTTGAATAGAAGTGGTGAGAGAGAGCATCCTTGTCTTGTGCTGGTTTTCAAGGGGATTGCTTCCAGCTTTGGCCCATTCAGTGTAATGTTGGCTGTGGATTTGTCATGGATGGCGCTTATTATTTTGAGGTATGTTCCTTTGATACCTAATTTATTGAGAATTTTTAACATGAAGAAGTGTTAAATTTTATCAGAAGCCTTTTCTGGGTCTATTGAGATAATCATGTGGTTTTTGCCTTTAGCTCTGTTGATGTGATTAATCACATTTACTGATTTGCATATGTTGAACCAATCTCGTGTCCCGGGGATGAAGCCTACTCGATTGGCCTGAAGTTTTCTTTTTTTGCTGTGTCTCTGCCAAGTTTTGGTATCAAGATGATGCTGGCCTCATAGAATGAGGGTTGGGGAGGAGCCCCTCTTCCTCCATTTTTTGGAATAGTTTCTGTAGGAATGGTACTAGCTCTTCTTTTTACATATGGTAAAATTCGGCTGTGAATCCATCAGGCCTCAGACTTTTTTTAGTTAGTCAGCAATTCATTACTGATTCAATCTCGGAACTCATTATTAGTCTGTTCAGGGAATCAGTTTCCTCCTGGCTGGGTCTTGGGAGGGTGTATGTGTCCAGGAATGTGTCCATCTCTTCTAGGTTTTCTACTTTTTGGGTTTAGAGGTTTCTGATTTTTTTTTTCCTATGGGGTCAGTAGTAACATTTTCTTCCTCATGTCTAATTGTGTTTATTTGATATTCTCTCTTCTTTATTAGTCTAGCTAATGGCCTATTTTATTAATTTTTTTCAAAAAGCCTACTCCTGGATTCATTGATCTTCTGAATGGTTTTCATGTCCCTGTTTTCCTCAGTTCAGCTCTGATTTCTGTTACATCTCATCTTCTGCTAACTTTGTTGATTTGTTCATGCTTTTCTAATGCTTTAAGTTGTAAAGTTAGGTTGTTAATTTGAGATTTTTTGGCTTTTTGATGTCAGCATTTAGTGCTATGAATTTTCCTCTTAACACTGCCTTAGCTGTGTCCCAGAGATTGTGATATGTTGTATCATTGTTCTTGTTATTTTCAAAGAACTTTTTGTTTTTTTGAGATGGAGTCTTGCTGTGTTGCCCAGGCTGGAGTGCAGTGGCGTGATCTTGGCTCACTGCTGCCTCCACCTCCTCGGTTCAAGCGATTCTCCTGCCTCAGCCTCCTGAGTAGCTGGGATTACAGGCCCGCACCACCCCTACCCCAGCTAATCTTTGTATTTTTTTTAGTAGAGACAGGGTTTTGCTATGTTGGCCAGGCTGGTCTCCAACTCCTAACCTCAAGGGATCCAGCTGCCTCAGCCTCCCTAAGTGCTGGGATTACAGGCATGAGCCACCACGTCCAGCCCAAAGAACTTCTTGACTTCTGCCTTAATTTCATATATTTACCCAAAAGTCATTCAGGAGCAAGTTGTTTAATTTCCATGTAATTGCATGGTTTTGAGCAATTTTCATAGTCTTGACTTCTGTTTTTATTGTATTGTGGTCTGAGAGTGTGTTTGGTATGATTGATGTTCTTTTACATTTGTTGAGGATTGTTTTATGTCCAATTATGAGGTCAATATTAGTGTATGTGACATGTGGTGATGAGAAGAATGTGTATTCTGTTGTTTTGGGATGGAGAGTTCTGTAAAGGTCTATCAGTTGCATTTGGTCCAATGTTGCATTTAGGTCCTGAATGTCTTTGTTAATTTTCTGCCTTGATGATCTATCTAATACTGTCAGTGGAGTGCTGAAGTCTCCCACCGTTATTGTGTGGGAGTCTTTGAAGGTCTTTGAGATTTTTTTTTTTTTTTTTTGAGACGGAGTCTCGCTCTGTCCCCTAGGCTGGAGTGCAGTGGCGTGATCTCGGCTCACTGCAAGTCTACCTCCTGGGTTCACACCATTCTCCTGCCTCAGCCTCCTGAGTAGCTGGGACTACAGGCACCCGCCACCGCACCCGGCTAATTTTTTGTATGTTTAGTAGAGATGGGGTTTCACCGTGTTAGCCAGGAGGGTCTCGATCTCCTGACCTTGTGATCCACCCGTCTCGGCCTCCCAAGGTGCTGGGACTACAGGCGTGAGCCACCGCCCCAGGCCGAGACTTCTTTGAAGGTCTCTAAGAATTTGCTTTAGGAATCTGGGTGTTCCTGTGTTGGGTCCATATATATATAAGATTGTTAAATCTTCTTGTTGAATTGAACCCTTACCATTATGTAGTGTCCTTATTTGTCTTTTTTGATGTTTGCTGGTTTGAAATTTGTTTTGTCTGAAATTAGGACTGCAACCTCTGCTTTTTTCTGTTTTTCATTTGCTTGGTATATTTTCCTCCATCCCTTTATTTTGAGCCTGTGAGTGTCATTACATATGAGATGGGTTTCTAGGGTGATCTCACTGTTCCTTCCCCAAATCGGAGGCAGCAGAGGAAGGGATCTTAGTAGTGGCTGTGGCCAAGGGTCGTTTGCTTGTCTCCTGGGGGCTCCACCCCAGACAGATGCATGTTAGCACTCACTCACTAGAGTCAGCCCAGTGGGGGAGGGTCTAAGCTGTGGGCCTAGCAAGGAGTGTCTATGCTGTGGGCCCAAGCCAGGGGTTCTCCTGGTGACAAGCAGTGGGGTAAGAGGCAGGGGGACCTGTGGGAGACAGACTGGTTTCCTCTCCTTGGGTTGACTGCAGCTTGTTGGAGGTGTGGATAAGGTACTTAGGGTCTTTGCTCCTTCATTAATCCAAGGGTGACAAGGGCAGTTCCATTGCAGGGGCAGTGGCAAAGAGGCTCTCAGCTGCCACTGGAGGCTCTGCTCTTGGAGTTGCTGAGTTGCTACTGCTTGATAGCTCTGGCTGGGGATGGCTGGAGGCCCAGGCCTGCCCGGTGAAGAGATATGGGAACAGGTACCCATGTAACAGTCTGGCCACTTTGCCATAGGGCTGCTGCAGTATGCTTGGGGCCCATTCCAGTCCCTAGTAGACTCGGATTTTCCAGTGCTTGGAGTTACCACCAGTGAAAGCACTTTTCTGGGCAGTGGGGGTTCCCCTGGCTCTGTGTTGCTCCCGGGTGAGGCGTTGTCCTGTTTTGCTTTTCTTCATTCTCTGTCGGTCAGGTTGTTTCCTTGATTAGTCCCTGAGTACCTGGATGTTTCAGTTGAAGGGGTCTGTTCCTCTCCATGAGAGCCCTGCACACTAGCTGCTTCTAATTGGCCATATTGACCTCTCCCACATGGGAAATGTGGGAAATGTCAAAAGATCAATCTAGGCTGGGCACAGTGGCTTATGCCTGTAATTCCAGCACTTTGAGAGGCTGAGGCGGGCAGACTGCTTGAGCTCAGGAATTCGGGACCAGCCTAGGCAACATGGTGAAACCCTGTCTCTATAAAAAATACAAAAATTAGCTGGGTGTGGTGGTGTGCATCGGTAGTTCCAGCTATTTGGGGAGCTAAGGCAAGGGGATGGTTTCAGCCTGAAGGAATTGAGGCTGCAGTGAGCCGTAATCATGCCATTGCACTCCAGGATAGATGACAAAGTAAGACCCTGTTTCAAAAAAAGGAAAGATCAGTCTCTATTTTAAAAAATATATGAAGCACAGGCTGGGCACGGTGGCTCACGCCTGTAATCCCAGCACTTTGGGAGGCCGAGACGGGCGGATCACGAGGTCAGGAGATCGAGACCATCCTGGCTAACACGGTGAAACCCCGTCTCTACCAAAAATACAAAAAAAAAAAAATTAGCCGGGCGTGGTGGCGGGCGCCTGTAGTCCCAGCTACTCGGGAGGCTGAGGCGGGAGAAGGCATGAACCCAGGAGGCGGAGCTTGCAGTGAGCCCAGATCACGCCACTGCACTCCAGCCTGGGCGACAGAGTGAGACTCTGTCTCAACAACAACAAAAAAAAGGCCAGGCGCGGTGGCTCACGCCTGTAATCCCAGCACTTTGGGAGGCCGAGGTTGGCAGATCACGAGGTCAGGAGATCGAGACCATCCTGGCTAACACGGTGAAACCCCGTCTCTACTAAAAATATAAAAAAATTAGCCAGGCGTGGTGGCGGGCGCCTGTAGTCCCAGCTACTCGGGAGGCTGAGGCGGGAGAAGGCGTGAACCCCGGAGGCAGAGCTTGCAGTGAGCCCAGATCGTGCCACTGCACTCCAGCCTGGGCGATAGAGTGAGACTCTGTATCAAAAATAATAATAGTAAATAAAAAATAAATATAGATAGATAGATAGATGGATATAGATATATATATGAAGCACAGAAGGGTAAAGCGAATTCTACCCAAAAAAAAAACTATATTTGGAACTCAGTATAACATAGGATTATATAACTGCTGATTACCAATATTTGAGAGGAAATGGTTTTTGTTCAAAAGTGATCTGAAGTGTCCCAGTTAGATCAATCATGAATGCCTCTCAGAAGGGAGCCAAAACAAGCTGATTTTTGAAGGCTTATTCTATAATAACAGTGGTGACATACTTTTAATTTAATTAGTGAGCTGCAACTAGTGCCTATAGATAACACATTAGACATTAACAGCTGAAAGTTAGTTCCCAAATAGATGTGTTTTTACTAATTTGCTTAAATACTAGTGAGCCAAACTGTTTCTTCAACTGATAGGTTGCCATGAGTATGAAGCATTATTTTAAGGTGCCTAACATTGTCCTTATTTTTTTTCCCAGTTGCTTTGGTGACTCCATTTCAGCTCAGTGTATACAACAGTCATTTGAGATTCATGTATACAGCAGTCAGTTGAGATTCCAGTGAAAGTTATTCATGTATAGCAGTACAGGCATATGGAGCACTGCTGCTTTTATTTAAAGTATTGCCCCCATGGCAGTAATTTTCCTACTTTGTAGAATCTTGTGATTAGTAATTCTGTAATGGCATGTCATTTCATATATATATGGCTTATGTGAAATATGAGGTGGAGTTGGATTAGTCAAGAAACAGAAATTGCCTTTATTTTAGGGCCAGCCCCCAGGGATAACAATTAGAAAAACAATAGTGAAAACCTGACCCTTCAAGCCCTCCACACCTATTCCTAAGTAAAAGGAATAAAGTTTACCTTCAAGTCTAACTTACATGTGGTAGGGTTACAGACTCCCCTGCTATTTAAAGAGTAATCATGGGCTGGGCATGGTGGCTCACGCCTGTAATCCCAGCACTTTCGGAGGCCGAGGCAGGCAGATCACTTGAGGTCAGGAGTTTGAGACCAGCCTGGCCAACATGGTGAAACCCTGTCTCTACTAAAAATACAAAAATTAGCCCGGGGTGGTGGCAGGCAGCTATAATCCAAGCTACTGGGGAGGCTGAGTCAGGAGAATCGCTTGAACCCTGGAGGCAGAGGTTGCAGTGAGCCAAGATCGAGCCACTGCACTCCATCCAGCCTGAGTGACAGAGTGAGATCCTGTCTCAAATAAATAAATAAATAAGTAAAGAGTAATCATCAACATGGTTTCTTGGTATTTGAAATTTATTTTAAAAGACTGACGTGTTTCTTTCCAAATTAGACAAAAATTAAAATGTAAATATCTGATTGACATAGAACATTGATTAAAATTGTTGCAGTCAATGTAAAGTGACTCATATCTGATTACAGTTTTGAGTAGGGAAGGGAAGGCAGTGAAAGCAGAACTCTACATTATTAAAGTGATAGATGAGCCCCTTTGTGGAAGGGAGAGCACTCACACAAAAGGTTAGTGGCATGAAGATTAACATTCACTTCTTGGTTATGCGTATGTTTAATTCTTCTATTTATATATATTTGGCCACAAACCAAGTCTGGACAAATTAAAGAGAGCTGAAATCAAGTATCTTTTCTAATGACAATGGTATGAAACTAGACATCAATAATAGGAGAAATCTTCGAAATTTCACAAATATGTGGAACTTAAACAACATGCTCCTGAACAACCAGTGGATCAAAGGAGAAATCAAAAATATCTTGGGACAAATGAAAATGGAAACAAAATGCATTTTGTTTAAACAAGTAAAATATCTATACACTGAAAACTATAAAACATCAATGAAAGAAATCAACAAAAACACAAATAAATGGGAACATATTCTGTGTTCATGAATTGAAAGAATATTGTTAAAAGGTCCATACTACCCAAACCAGCCTTCAGATTTAATGCAATCTCTACCAAAATTCCAATGTCATTTTTCACAGAAATAGAAAAAAATAATCCTAAAATTCATATGGAACTACCAAAATCTCTGAATAGCCAAGTCAATCTTGAGCAAAAATAAAGCTAGAGGTATCACACTACCTAATTTTAAACTATATTACAGAGCTACATGATGATTAAAATGGCATGGTGCGCTGGCATTGACCAATGAAACAGAACAGAGAGCCCAGAAATGAGCTCACACATTTACAGTCAATTGATTTTCGACAGAGGTGCCAGGAACACTCAATGGAATAAGGACAGTTCCTTCAATAATAAATATGTATTAGTAAAAATGGATATCCAGATGCAGAAGAATGAAATTGGACCCTTATCTCATACCATATGTGAAAATCAAATGAAAATAGATTAAGAACTTAAATGTAACACCTGAAACTAAAACAAATTTAAGAAAACAGGAAAATCTGAGCAATAATTTTTTGGATTTGATCCCAAGAGCTCAGACTACAAAGCAAAAATAGACAAATGTGATTACATTTATCTAAAAAGCTTCTGAACAGCAAAGAAAACAAGTGGAGTGACAACCTATGGATTGGGGAAAATACTTACAAGCCATACATCTGATACGGGGATTAACGTCCAAAATATATAAGGAACTCAAATCAATAACAAGAAAACAACCTGATTTAAACATAGGCAAAGGACCTGAACAGACATTTCTCAAAAGAAGACATACAAATGGCCAACAGATATGTGAAAAAACATTCAACATCACTAATCATCAGGGGAATGCAAATTAAAACCACAATGAGATTGCACCTCACACCTGTCAGAATTGACTTATCAAAAAGATGAAAGATACCGAGTGTGAAAGACGATGTACAGAAAAGGGAACCCTTGTATACTGTGGTTGGAATGTAAATTAGGCAGCCATTATGGAAAACTGTAAGGACGTTTCTCAAAAAACTAAAAACAGAACTACCACATGATCCAGCAGTCCCACTTCTGGATACATAACCTAAGAACTTGAAATCAGTATGTAAAAAAGATATACGCACTTCCATGTTCATTGCAGCATTACTTACAATGGCCAAGTTATGGAATCAATCTAAATGTCCACCAACATTTAGATTGATAAGTGGATAAAGAAAATGTGGTATACATACACAATGGAATACCATCCAGCCTTCAGAAAGACAGGAATTCTGTTAATTGCAACAAATAGATGAACCTACAGAACATTATGCTAAGTGAAGTAAGCCAGACACCGAAAGACATATATCACATGACCTCACATATCTGTTGTCTAAAACAACCGAATGCATAGAAACAGAGAATAGAATGGCAGTTAGCAGCTATGGGGTGGAGGGAATAGAGAGATGTTGGTCAAAGGGTACAAAGTTGCAGTTAGGAGGAATAAATGATAAGTATTTAAGGTGGTGAGTATGATTACCTTGATTCAGTCATTCCACACTGTATACATATAACATTACTGTGTATCCCCTTATTATATATTATTATAATTCATCAAAAATAAACATTAAAAAAAAGAAATAGATTGGCACCATTTTTGGATAGGGAGGCTTCTTTTATTTGTTTGTTTTTGCAGCCTGGCCTTGTGGAGTGACAAACCTAGAGTAAAGCTAGGCTATGCAGTTGTCTGAATCCGGGAAAACCAAACCCCACATGAAGATGGCCGTCATTTACTAAGGCTCCCCTGTACCCAAGCGCCACTCCATCATGTGATGATACTGCAAACAAAAATGTTCCACCATACACCCTTCAGCAGCCTTGCTGTTGTTGGCACAGTCTTATACCTGTATGAAATCCCTTCCTGCTGGAACATAGGCCTACTTCTTCTATCTCTGTCTGCTTCTGAAAGTGACGGACCTCTGGTTAGCATCCTATTTATAGTAACCACTGCTGTATTTGAAGATAATTAAGTTCAACTCATTCTCTTGCTCTAAGCATTTTAGTCATATCTGTTGTTCTTCTATAGACCATCACCAATTTCTCTACGTCATTCTCAGAATATGGAAACACTTAACTTGCTTTTTGAAAAAGATTCAGCATGATGTAGCCAGTGATCTCATTTATTAGAAAATATCAGGTGTTAGCTAGTTTTGGTATATCTCTTTCCTATAAATATTTCACATTCTTTTAATATATTCTTTAAAGAGCAATTATAAACATTTATAAATTATAAATAGTATTTCATGGAGCATCAGCTGGTATCATTTGTTGATCCAAATTAAAGCCTTTCCAAACCTCATCATCTAGAGGAAAAAATTGCATGCCATGTGTACTGTTACATAACCATTTCCACAGTCAGAATTCTGTTGGACTGATCTGATTAAATAGCACAAGAGCAGAGAGATCTTTGCCAAGAATTTGTATAGGGAAAGCAGCATTTTCTGCCATTGCAAAGTATAAAATGCTATTTCAGGATCCATTATTGATGCATTCAGTTAGCAGGCAAAACATGTGAGTGGATGGAGAGTTGAGAGGCTGGGAGGGACCTCGAGAGGCCAGAGAGTAGCACTTGTATGATTCATCCAAGACAGATGGTTGTCTATTTCATTCTTAATAATCTTTAGGTAAATGGATTCTAAAATTCCTTCAGTAATCCTCCTGGCATCTAAACCACTTTTTGAAATGTAATTTTTAAACATTGTTTTCTGCTAACGCTTATCAAAAAGTAATTAATGTCTTTTATACCATTAAGGGAAAACATTACAAAGGATTGAAATAGCAGCATTGGTGGGGAGAGGGGTACAAAATCAAAGAGTGTGATTTAGTGCAGCGGTGCTGAAAAGGGCTGCTTTTTCTTTTACAGGTCATTATCCAGCTCAGGAAAACCTGATGTTCCTTGTTCTCTGTACATGAAGGAGCTACAAGGTTTCATTGCCAGAGTTATGAGTGACTATTTTAAACACTTTGAATGCTTGGATTTTGTCTTTGACAACACTGAGGCTATTGCCCAAAGAGCTGTTGAACTTTTTATCCGCCATGCCAGTCTCATAAGACCTCTTGGTGAAGGTGGGAAAATGCGACTTGCTGCTGATTTTGCACAGGTACATTGATGAATTACTACAAAAGAAAAAATGTTTTGGCCTCAATATCATCTATTAAATGAAAGAATGTGTTTTCATCAGTGTTTTTAAAGAGTTGCAGCACAAAGAAAAGTAAGCCCACTTAAGCATAAATAGTTAAAAAAAAAAGGGAGAGTTTAAAGATACTTTTATACCAGATATATTTTTCTTTGTATTTAACAAAATAATTATCCCTCTCTTTGGTATTTCAAGGTTAAGGTGAAATAGCTCATTCCACAGGAAAGCAGCACTTCCCATTTTTATTTCATATGGGATTTTCTCACTATTTTACTGTCCCAATAGGTCAAACCTTGCTGACCAATAATGTAGGCAATGAAATCATATTTCAAACAGTGAAAAGAGACCGCTTGTTGCCATGTCACCATTCCAAGGCAGTGTTCCCATTCCTTTAAATGCACAGTGGGCCAGGTAGACATAGAGTCTGATTATTTGTTCTCTCTCTATCAGGTAGAGTACAGTTCTTCTCTGTGGCTAGCCTTGAAATCATTTCAGGCTATCTGATGTGTGTGAGAGATAGAATGACATTAAAATAGCAAAACATTATCAGCTCTTATAGAAAGCGTTTTCTTTGTCCTTTAGACAGATTTTTTAAAGCCTTTCAGTAGGCAATGAAGAAAAACCCCAAACATGTTTTCATTAAAAGATTCAGAAACAAAGATGATTGTTATTTTTGTATAGCATACCAAGGGTAAAATCTTTTTTTTTTTTGAGACAGAGTCTTGCTCTGTCGCCCAGGTTGGAGTGCAGTGGCACAGTCTCAGCTCACTGCAACCTCCGCCTCCTGAGTTCAAGTGATTCCTCTGCCTCAGCCTCCCGAGTAGCTGGAACTACAGGCACGTACCACCACGCCCGGATAATTTTTGTATTTTTAGTACAGACAGGGTTTAACCATATTGGCCAAGCTGGTCTCAAACTCCTGACCTTGTGATCCACCCGCCTTGGCCTCCCAAAGTGTTGGGATTACAGGCGTGAGCCACCACACCTGGCTGGGTAAAATCATTTTTAAGCCTTTCAAAGCTGTTAGCTTTACTAGTCCAAATAGTTACTGAAATGAATTCTTCATAGCAATTTGCCAGATCCTCCCCACTTATAAAGATAAATGTTAATGTCAATATTTATTCTTGTGTGTATCCGGGAGTGTGTCTTGCTTCATTATTTCTACATGGAGGAAAGGACCTGGACAGACTGCTTGTATCAAGTCAGTGGTTGTCAGGTGCTCCCTCAGACTTGATACACTTTCAAAAAAGGAACAGGTAACACAAACCTAAACTTTCAAGAGCCTGTTTCATTGCAAATTGACTGATGCAGCAGTTAGTCATTTTCATCTCCAAATAATATTCCTGGGACCATTAGACCATAGAAATGAGCCTTCATTTGGAAAATATGCTTGTAGTAGCCACAGCATAAAAACAGAGATTAAATGTTACCATTAATATGGCTCTTTTTACCTTTTACATTTTATGAACTTCATTCTTAGGCACCCGTACATTTAACTTTGTTTTACAGGTACACTTGGCTTAAAGAAAGTTATTTGTAAATAGTGTCTTATTTGTCCCTTACTGGGGTTCCAGATTGCTTATTAAAAACCTGATGATGTACTAGAACCTCCTCTTATTTGTTTTAAAAAAAAAAAGTGTGAACTATACTCAGATGGTCTCTGTTCTCCTCTTCCCCTTTCCTCCTTAATTTTGTTTTTCTTTTTGTTTCATCTTCTTTCCCTGGGCTCTCTCCCCTACCAGCTTATTTGCATTCTGCTCCAGCTGGTTCTTGAGTCACTTTCCTGGAGGCAGCACTTCAAGTCCAATTAGAGTGGCAGCCGAGCAGGAGATGGCCAAAACGAGAGTGCTGTAGGAGAGAGGCTTGTTTTTGTTTTTTATTTTAATATGTTCCCTTATGGGTCCTGAAAGATGGAAAGTACTGTCCTTTAACCCTTGCTACTGCCGCTAACACCTGCTCAAAATGCATAGCATCCAGAGGCAGGGGTGAGCTTCCACCTTTCAAAAAACTGCATTATTCAAAATGTTATTTGGCATCCTTTTTTCTTAAGACATGTTGTCTAATAAGCCAAACTTTTCTGGGTCCCTTCCCTTAAGGTAAATTAAACTCATCAGTCATTATTACTAACTTATGCTCAAAAGCCTCTTGTTTCCTGTTTTTTAAACATAGAAGAAGCATTTACACACACAGCATTTACTCACTGTTAAGCCCTGCAGTGACATTTGGTTGCAGCAGGCAGTGTGGTATCGAAAAGCAGATTCCTTTGTTCACCCCTGTACAGTGTGTCCCAGTTTCAAAACATCCTGACACTCACCTTGGGGATGGCTCCAGTCCTGTGGATCATGGGTACAGAAAAGACAGGCGGAGGCACTATCATAATTAATCATATCTGTGATCATTATCTTTGGCAAATATTGTTCTACTGTTATGTCATGGGCTCCCCCACCCACTTTTTAAATTAAAATTAAAATTTCAAGGTTTTATTTCATTTGGTTTGGTTTCTTGCCACAATTGCAATTATGTGCTGTACCTCAGCTTTTAGCATCACATTTGGTTGAAAGTGTTTTTCGGGGGTCAGTCAAAACATTTAAATAGCATTACTCTAACATTTATATTCATGACAGGCATCAACTGGGGACTAGAGGGGTTTTCAACTGCCTTATTATTGAAAGTTCTATCAATTCATATTCAAAATTAAACAAAGCCATTGAGGTCACTGAAATCAAAAATACACAAATACTCCATGGGTTTAAAAACTGTTCTTGTGATAAAAGTGCCTGCCATTCTAGCATAAAGAACAAAAAGAGCTCAAGAAGGGACCTATAGACCAGGTTTGGGAATACTAGTTATTTGCCGTAAAGTCCAATTGCAAAGACAGATAATGACGTATTTTCAGGATTTCTTTAAGAATCCTAACTTCTCCTCACTGGCACCAGTGCAGGAAAGAGAAAGTAGTTGCAGGGTGCCATCTGGAGGGATCATGGTGAGGGAAGTACCTGACATCCAGCCCCCTTAGGAATCCAGGTCATGGGCACGAGGTGGTTTCCTACAGGTAATTAATTCCCCACTGTGACCACATGGTCTCAGTGCCTACACTGATCACACAGCAGTTCTGAAATCACTAAGCCTGTCCACGACACTGGGGTTCTGCTGATTCTGAATCTCTTTGGGATCTTGCCCACAGTGTCCTCTGAAGCACATACTCCCCCTCCACCCCTCAGTTTATTTTCTTAGCTGAAGGAAAGAGTGGCTATTGAAGTTGGTATTAAATTATTTAGTGGTACTTCTAGCAATTTCTATTTATAGGTCTTCTGGTGCCCTTTAAGCATACATTTATATCTATTTCACTTTGTGCCTAAAAATATTAATTTAGAAAAGAAAACAAGACAATCAAAATTCTAATTTTTGTTCTAATTCCTATTGCCTTTTCTTCTCCTGAACAATATCAGGGCAGGAGTACCCTAGGAGTATCCAAAGAAGTCCTGTGGTTAACCAAATGTCTGTGGTAGGGAAGGAACAGCTATGTAATTAGTTCACCGTGCCTGCAGCTGACCGCTCATTCTCTCCAAACGGGGGCTGGAGAGAAGCAGTTGCACATGCCACTTTTGTATCCACTGCTAATGGCAGAGTCACCTCCTCTTACCACAACACTCTTGCCCTTTAAAACATGGCCTTTATTGTTTAATGGAATTCTGGAAGAAGAAAATGATTTACAATATCCTAGAGGTCCTTTATGGATAAAAAAATTTTATTTTAAACATTAAACATTTTGAAATTGTCCTGCGGCATAGAAATCTTTTGCATAATCATACATTTTCCAGCCATTCGAGGTCATATTTTCTCATATCGTAACTTTTTCCTAGCCATTTATTTGTTTTAACATTTGGTCCTGCTCAAGTGCTAAGGCAAAGGTTGTCTTTGAAGACAGTGATTCCACTAGAGTAGTTGAGAAATTGACAAAAACACTTCGTGAAAAATATATAATTTCAGTATGTAAAAAACCATTATATAGAGAGAGGTATTTGAATGGAATTATATCAAAGATACAATGATAATCACATTTTTCCTTTGTGCTCAGTGTAAAGTAAGTGACACATATGGAAAGAAAACAGAAATTCCTACCCAGTGAATAAATGAAACAGGTTCCAAAGAACAGCCTATCACCTACTATCTTTTGAGTTGGGCACACTGGCTCACAGCTGTTCTGTTTTGCACTGTTGGCAAGAATCCTTTTTCTTCCTTACATTTTTATCTTTATATTTATTTATGATTCTTCATTTATAGTTTCCCAGCCATATAAGGTTTCCTTCTAGGACATGCAGTATGCAATCCATGTCTTTAATATGTTAAGAGAGAAATTAACCTGGTTACTGTTCATCCTCAAGACCATCCCAAGGAAGCTTCTCCAACTCTCTCGACACTGAGGTCATAAGTTTGACATAGCACTTATCATTTTGCTTAATAAGAATCATTATGTGTGTATGTATGTATGTTTATATATGTTTTTATGTGGACATATACACAAATACTTTTGATTTTGTTGATAATCATATAGTTTTAATAAATAAATATCCCCTTCTTCATTAAATTTGAGAATTTAGTGAAGGCAAGATAGTCTAATCATCTAATCATCTTATCCTCATATCTAGCTTGGTACCTAGCACTAAGGCGGTCAAAATGTTTCTCAAATGAGTGATCGATTGGGTCTCTATAGTGTACCCATGGCAAGGAGATTTTAAGCAATTTTTTGTAAGGGTGGCCAGCAGGACAGAAGCCTTAAATCATATGTGCTTCTTGAAGAAAGGTGCTGTACTATCAGGGAGCAGCCTATTCTCAACCATTTTCTAAACCATTCTTTACCAGGGCGCTATTTATAGCA
This sequence comes from Pan paniscus, assembly GCF_029289425.2. NCBI lineage: Eukaryota > Metazoa > Chordata > Mammalia > Primates > Hominidae > Pan > Pan paniscus. Next base: position 144,074,534 of record NC_073255.2, on the reverse strand, counting down.
AGAGTGGAGAAGCAGTCTATCACCTGAGTAGCACATATGCAAAAAGTTTGCATATGCACTTGGTAGAAAAGAACAGGTAACCTAATTAATGACAAGTAGAATTTCCAGTCAAAGGAGGAAAATAAAGAGAAGTGAAACCAAGATTTGCTAAATTCTTGAGTTAGGTAGCATATTAATTTATTAATAATTGAAAAGAGAAAAATTTTTAAACACTGATAATAATTGCTGACAATTAACAGCACTTATATGCTATGCACATAAAGCTTTGTGGGATTATCTTTTAATTTGCATTATTCTATTAAGTAGGTATTGTTATCTCCATTTTACAGATGAGAGACCTGAGACTTAAAGAGGTGAAGTAACTTATCCAGGGTCACAAACTAGTAACTAGTATCAGCATTTGGAATGCTGATATAGATGTGCTACTAAAAGCTCCAGAGTTAGTCCTTTTAATTACTTGAGCCACACTGACTGATAAAAATTGTCATCATTTATATTGAATGTAAAAAGACTTGTAATGCCTGAAGTATAGGCATGCAGTCTTGAAAATTTTCCTTTTCCTTATTTTTCAATGGATAAATGATATAAACTTTTTCCTTTTATATAACAAAAAATGGTTTTTTTTATTTTCATGAAGGAATTTTCTCATCTTGGGCCCTCTTAGTAAATAAATGCAAAAATTATGTAAGTGCTTACCTTTTAATAAATTTAGTTGGCCATCACAACTTGCCTTACAGTCCAGATAAAATTAAGTTTACTGCAAGCTACAACTTTCTGTGATCCGGGTCTTTCCCAAATTCCCCTAATGATTCTGACATTACAACAATGGAGTATATTTTAATATTTCAGATGGAGTTGGCTGTGGGTCCATTCTGTAGACGAGTATCTGATTTAGGAAAGTCCTATCGGATGCTGAGATCGTTCAGGTAAGACCGAATTCTTTGTTCATACATTCATATCCTCCAGGCAAATAAATCCTTTCTGTGCAGGTTGAACTTCATAAAATTGCCAATATTCAACCATTTTTGATCTACAACAATGGCAATTTCATGATTCATCTTAGAAAGTATTCAAATCAGAAACCCATATAGATATTTATGTAATGACTAATAAATTAGAGGGTATGTGTATTTTCTTAGTCACAGTTCACAAGATTAAGCTGGTAAATTATGCTTTTCTTGGGGAGAATTTTTATTTTTAGCTTCCGATTCTTATAGAAATGTAATACTAGGCAATTCATAATTATATAGACAAGTTTTTCTGAAATGTTGATTTGTTAATTTATCATTTTTAACCCAGTCTGCTTCTAACAGGTCATAAGTTACATTCCAAGATATGGATATGATAAAACTATTGAATGAAGTATTAAAAGAATCAAGTTCATGGCTGAGCACGGTGGCTCATGCCTATAATCCCAGCACTTTGGGAGGCCGAGGCAGGTGGATCATCTGAGGTCAGGAGATCAAGACCATCCTGGCCAACATGGTGAAACTCTGTCTCCACTAAAAATACAAAAATTAGCTGGGCATGGTGGTGCACACCTGTAGTTCCAGCTACTGGGGAGGCTGAGGCAGGAGAATCGCTTGAACCAGGGAGTCAGAGGTTGCAGTGAGCCGAGATCACGCCAGTGCACCCCAGCCTGGCGACAGAGTAAGACTCTGTCTCAAAAAAAAAAAAAAACAGAAGAATCTAGTTCAATGATGAAGTGCAGAGAATGACTATAAATGTAATAGGTAACTTAGCCTAATGCAGTTGAGCAAAAAATTTAGTACTGAGCGGAGAAATCACTTTACAAAGAAACACAAGAGTTGATTCATATTCATGATCTAACAGAATACCAGTATAATAGAGAGAAAAGTCCTTGTCAGTGCTGAACACTTAGATTTTTTTCAGCTCAGATTTTAAGGAACGTTGAATAACATTGAGTAATGACTGGGGTCTTTACTAGCCGATTTTTAGAAGATAAGGAGATGTTATTCATATGGCTGTTTATTTAGTAAACCAGAACTTTATAAGTTTTTTACATCATAGCACAAACAGAAGAAGATATTTTCTTTTGTTTTTTGAGATGGAGTCTTGCTCTGTCACCAGGCTGGAGTGCAGTGGCACGATCTTGGCTCACTGCAACCTCCACCTCCCGGGTTCAAGCGATTCTCCTGTCTCTGCCTCCTGAGTAGCTGGGATTACAGGAACACGCCACCACACTCAGCTAATTTTTGTATTTTTAGTATAGACGGTGTTTCACCATGTTGGCCAGGATGGTCTCGATCTCCTCTCCTCGTGATCTGCCTGCCTTGGCCTCCCAAAGTGCTGAGATTACAGGCGTGAGCCACTGCGCCTAGCCGAAGAAGATATTTTCATTTAAAAAGGTGGCCAACCCTAAGGGCTGAGGGGATCAACATAATATTTTGTGACCACAGCATACCAGATGGGAGGCCTTTATATAAACTGTCCATAATATCCAAGTGCATAATGGTTGAAGATTTCTCAATAAGGATAAGATAACAGAGTACAGGTATGCAGCTTTCTAAAAACCAACTCAGTACTGAAAACTAGAGGATCAATAAGCAGTATGTCCTTTAAATGATCGCTTTGCTCTCTTCTGTCATCAAGCTTTGGTAGTAGAAACTTCTGGTGGAATATAAGAAATATAAGAATCCAATATTGTTGATTGAGAGGGAATCCGTATATTTTACCTCGCCTGTTTGTAATTAGCACAGGCCTTTTTTTTTTTTTTTTTTAATGGCAACACAAGAGTCTGGATTTTATTTTTTCTCAAATGAAAGATCACTGCCCATCTGTACAGAGATGAGTTTTAGGAAAACTTAAAGTGAGATCACAAATGCTTTCAGATACCTTCTTTGGATCAGCTCAAATCTTTTTAAAACTGTTTAAGTATTTTGTTGAAGCTATAGAGTTCTGCACTACCAAACGTGGGCGAGTTGAAGGATGATGAGGTCCTGAGGTTGCCAATCCATTGGTCATCTGTTTGTACCATAAAAGTCACTTTACTAAAACCCCTGTACAGTCATTTACTCTTGAGTAAGATGGTAACACAGCAATCCTAGCTGGGTAATAAAATGTTGCCCTGGCTGGCTGAGTCAGTTAACATACTGGAGGATATTAACCATCTAGTTATTGAAAAAGGTACGAGAAAAGCTGTGATTTAGCATTGCTATAGGAAGATTTGGCTTTTTTTTTTTTTTTTTTTTTGAGACCGGGTGTCACTCTGTCACCCAGGTTAGAGTGCAGTGGTGCGATCTCTATCTCAGCTTACTGCAACCTCCACCTTCCATGCCCAAGTGATCCTCCCACCTCAGCCTCCTGAGTAACTGGGACTACAGGTGTGCGCCACCATGCCCAGCTAATTTTTATATTTTTTTGTACAAACGGAGTTTCACCATGTTGCCCAGCCTGGTCTTGAATTTCTTAGCTCAAGCTATCTGCCCGCCTCAGCCCCTCAGACTGCTGGGATTACAAGTGTGGCAGGTATAAGCCACCACACCTGGCCTAGGCTATTATTTTTTATAGCCCCAGTCCCATGTTTAGTTGTTTATTGCATTATTGCACGTGCATGTATAAAATAATGCTAATTCAGCCTGGCCAACATGGTGAAACCCCATCTCTACCAAAAAGTACAAAAATTAGCCAGGCATGGCAGCACACATCTGTAGTCCCAGCTACTCGGAAGGCTGAGGTGGGAGAATCGCTTTAACCCGGGAGCTGGAGGTTACAGTGAGTCGAGATTGTGCCACTGCACTGCAGCCTTGGTGACAGACTGAGACCCTTTACCACCCACCACCCACCCCCCCCCCAAAAAAATAGTGCTAAGTTTCCTGTTTGCTGAGGCAGGATGACCTTCATGTAAGCACTCTTAAAGTTGTGTCACAGTATGGAGATACAAGGTCTGAGGATAAGTTTCACTTAAGACATCTATTTTAAGCCATTTAAGATGGGAATTTTCTGCCAACCCTTTCCAATTCTCACATGAGAGAAAGAATCTCTAAAGGAACATTTAAAGTTTGGGTGACACCTTCTAATACCTATTTATAGAATCAAGAATCGCTTGATCAATGTATAATTTTAATAGTTCTACTTTTTTTTTATATCTAGCTTCTTATGGCGTAACAGTTTTCAAACTTTTGACCATGACCCACAGTAAAAGATACTTTCTATTGATATTTGGCATATACTTGTATGCAAACACATGAACACACTCAAATCTATATACATATACATGGACACCCATATGTATGGTTCATGAAATAGTAATTACCCTTACTTCATGTGATAACCTCTAACATTTCTATTTCATTTGATTATTTTAACCCACTAAATTAGTTTAATGACCCACTCATGGCCTGCATCCAGCCATTTCTCAGATTTCTCACGAGGCCCTTAACTCTTGAACTTTAGTTGCTCTAGTGACGGGGAGCCAAGTTTTTTCCTTTCCACAAACTGTGAAGATTTATACCCTTTTCTCTTGGGATTCTGGTATCTCTGAGGTTCCTCCTGCAGATGACATCTTAGCTCCCAAGGCCTCAGGCACATAAGAATAATTGTCTCTTGCCTATGGAGTATCCTTCATAGCTTGAGTTAATTGAAAAATTCCAACAGAGGTATTTTTCTATAATACCAGTATATTTCTATATTTATATTGAATCTACAAAAATCTACTGAATTAATCCTAGTGCTTTCTCAGTTGTTTGATGGGACTGATACAACTATTTTATAAAAAGCGTAGGGTTAGGATTAACTGGATCAAGAAATAAAACAGAAGTATAATATATTAAGGGGTTCAAATCCAGCCCTGGTCTACAAAGAATGTTTTCAGTCCTATCGGATGAGAAGAAGAGAGATGTGAGCAGGTGCTGCGGCCTCTGCCCTGCACCATTGTTGGGAAAGCCCTGGCCCTGCCAGCTTCTTTGCAGTTGTCATGTGAAGAGAATTGACTTGAGAAAGCTTACCCATGTGGCGGGTCCTACCAAATTCCTTCCTAGAGAGGAGTAAATCAGTACAGAGCCATCTTTATTCTAATAACCTAATTATAGGCCCTCTGTTTTACCTACCTGCAAAATCTTGTTAGAGATCTGTCTCTTCTTCAAAATGAGTCCTGAGCAGTTGCAGTGAAAAGCTTACTCTTATTAATATGTGCACTTCTTCCATCTGTGCTGTGGGCTGTGACAAAGAATAGGCATCATCCAAGTTAGACCTTGGCACTTGTTCAGGGGTCTCCTCACCAAAGACTCTCAATCAAACCAAAACCAGTTGAATGGTAGTCAGTAGGAGATTGCCTGAATAAAATATGCTAAATTCATAGGATCAAATATATGCAGACATTAACAGTAATATTATTAGTTAATATCTGGTAAAATGAAAAATACTCCCTAGTGCATCACTAGGTAAAACAGGTGACTAAGCAGTATATGGTATGACCTCTACTATTTTTGTGTGTGTGTGTGTGTGATGATGTCTCGCTTTTGTCCCCCAGGTTGGAGTGCAATGGCATGATCTTGGTTCACTGCAACCTCCGCTTCCCAGATTCAAGCGATTCTCCTGCATCAGCCTCCTGAATAGCTGGGATTACAGGCCCCTGCCACCATGCCCGGCAAATTTTTGTATTTTTAGTAGAGACGGGGTTTCACCACGTTGGCCAGGCTGGTCTCAAACTCCTGACCTCAGGTGATCTGCCTGCCTCGGCCTCCCAAAGTGTTGGGATTACAGGCAAGAGCCACCATGCCCAGCTGACCTCTACTATTTTTAAAATAATAGCATCTACTAGCCTCAGCAACATGGCAAAACTCTGTCTTTACAAAAGACAGAAAAATTAGCCAGGCATGGTGGTGCACATCTGTGGTCCCAGCCACTCGGTAGGCTAAGGTGGGAGGACCTGAGCTCAGGGAGGTCAAGGCTGCAGTGAGCTGTGATTGGGTCATTGCACTCCAGCCTGGGTGACAGAGTGAGACCCTGTCCCAAAATATAAAATAAATGAATAAAAGTATTTGTTTGAATGGAGAATAAAAGACAAAAAGGAAAAACATGAAAATATCTTTGACTAAGATTGTCACTTGGGGTTTTTTTTTAGGGTTTTTATTTTTTTTTAATTTTCTGCCTTATTTTATTTTTATAGTCAGAAAAGTCAAATACTATTTTTAAATCTCTCTCGCATTGTTTTTCCCATTTAAAAATAACCATGGAGCTAAAAAGTAATAAAAAAAATGTACTAAAACATTACCCAATAAAGAGCAGGCGTGAGTTGACAAGAAAAACAGGCAGCCAAACAGCCAAAAGCCAGTAGGTTGCAATAGCCACAGAGGGCCTCAGTTCCAATTAGGGGCAGTGGCTGCAGGGGAGGGCAACGGGCTCAGTTCAGGGGTCCCTTCATAATGGAAGATGACAGTGCCAGCTGGAGTTTGAGTCCAGACCACACCCAGCATGTACACACATGCACACGCCCTCATACATACACACACACAGGCCTTAGTAGGTGCTCCCTTCCCCCATCATGCAGCCATCTGCCACGGGGCACTTTCTTCTTGATGGTGATATTAGTGGACTATTTATGTAAGCCAGCAAGCTTCTTGCATATATTTACATTTTACTGTCTACATTATAGTTTCTCAGGCAGCGGGAATCTTTTCATACTCAGTAGAGAATGCTGCCTCTGAAAGCTTTTGACATTAGTGATTTGCCCCTGGGTGATTTGTATTTCTACACAAGACACACGTGTCAGAGCTATAGAGACCCCGTCTTTGTCCACCTCTCTGCAGCATGGCATTATTCCCTAAGTAGTGTTTGTGAGGTTGTTACCTCAGCTCCTCCTGGCCAGAGGCCACAAAGCTGTGACCCTTGACATTGTCAGTATAGATCTTTGTGAGGCGCAAAGGGCAGAAAAGGGAGCAAATGCTCTTCACCAGCTCAGGGGCACAGACCCTGCCTTCAGGCAGGCCTCACCACCTTTGCTCCTGAAGGGACAGCTTGTCCCTGATGATGTCCACAGTCTTCTCGGCTGGAAGCTCATTTCCAGCTAGGCTTAATGAAAGGGCAGTGAAAGCTGTCAGGAGATAGGGGCTGTGTTCTGATGGATCTTTTAGCATGAGGAGCAGTGGAAGAAGAAAACTGTCAATAACTAGAATGTAGTGTTCCTGTCAATTGTTTTTAATTATAGGAGTGATGAGGGTTTTCTAGGTCTACAGTTTGTATTTATGATCCTCTGTTGATTGAAATTCCAAACCTCTGTGCCTGAATGTTTATAGAACTGAAAGAAGGCCGTCTCTGCAGCTTCCATTTTTAGCACCTTTAACACTAAGACCCTCCAGATGCATTCTGTCTTTTCTTTCCGCTTGTGGATCTGGAGCCCTTAACCCATCCCTTGAAATAACGGTTTCTCTGAGGTTTCTGGATTCTTAATTCTAAGTTTCAGATTTCAGTGTTACAGCCAGAAGGCAACCACCATCTTGGACTTAGTTGTTTTGTTGCTCTTTGCTACAACTTTGGCAGTGCTAAGCACACCCAGGTAAACATGAAGAGTTGAATATTTAGTTTATCATCATTTTTATAATTTCTGACAACTATTATTTGGTTATTTATTTTATACCAAGCCTGTGCTGAGTGTTTTACTGATACTTTCTCATTTAGCCCTCACAGCAGTTAAAAGTTAGGTATGATCCCCATGAGGCAATTAAAACCCACAGCAGCAAAGTGGGAGAATCTGGGAGCCACATTTTAGACCCAGGCTGCCTGATTCCAAAGCCTGTGCTTGTAACCACCATACCCCACATCTTATTCCAGAAGTTTCTGTTTGTTTTCTATCTGAATGGTCCTGGAACAGGATTTGAATGCTTACGTGTATCATCCAGGAAAATCAGAAAATTTTAAAGAGAATCTAAACTCCCCACTTTAGTGGCCACCTCCTGCTGCTGAAATGCCTCATCTCACTGACTTCTGTTGCATTCAGGCTCCCAGACAGTACACAAGGAACACTCAGCCAAATGTATGCTTTTATTCTTAGAGAATGTCTGCCCAAATCCCTGCCTCCTTTCCTACCTGGTCTGCTGGTATAGACAATCTAGACTGAGACAGGGACATTTCTAACCTCTCTACTTTGAACCCAAATCAGCCTCCTGCTTCATTCTCTCCTGGGACCCACATGGCCCCTCGTGCCACAAACTAGGCCTCCCTAAAGAATCTCCATAGAAATGCTCACCTTCTGCAGGCCTCCAACACTTTCTCTTCTCTCTCAGAGGCCCTCATTGTGTCCTGTGCAGAGAGCATGGCCACCTGTGCCCTGCCCCCCAAAGGGAATCATGTTCCTTCTCCCACTCTTTCATTTCTGTGCTGCTTCCAGACCTCAGTACGCATACTTAGTGGTCTTGCTGCCTTCCCAGGCCCTTCAGCAAGAGGAGGTCAAGATGGGGGGATGGCAAGTGGCATGGAAGAGAATGATGCCTATATCTGTCTCAGGATACCACTGATGTTAGGTGTGGACACAGGAGCAGCAGGATTTTTGCCTTACTTCATGATTGGCCTTAACAAGCTGTCAGAAGACTGACAGCTGCATAGCTATGAATCGTTTAAATGTGAATCTTGCTGAGTAGAAATGCAGTTTTTTTTTAATGAGACCTAATAGTTGACAAATTGACACTACCTTCTGCCTGTAAAGTTCACCCTTGAAAGTGCTGCTATATTTAGAATATTATGCTCTAAGAATGATATTGTGGCATTTGGTGTATCTGCATTTTATAACACCTTATTTCTTTTTGTTTCATAAAGCACTTTAGATGGTTATTTATTTTTTAACTTGCTAGTGTTTAAAATTCCACCTGGAATCAGGGAGAAGGGAGTGCTCAAGCTATGTTCTTTCAGCCTCTTAAAACAAGCACCCAAAACAAAATGTCTGTGTTTGATGTTTACAGGTAATTATGACAGTGATGCACAATACAGAGTCAAATCTAGTTTTGCTTTTCATAGATTTTTTGACAGTCCTGTTAAAAGGGACAGGTGAGGCTGGGCGTGGTGGCTCACGCCTGTAATCCCAGCACTTTGGAAGGCTGAGGTGGGCGGATCACGAGGTTAGGAGTTTGAGACCAGCCTGGCCAGCATAGTGAAATCCTGGCTCTACTAAAAATATAAAAATTAGCTGGGCACAGTGCCATGCACCCCTGTAATCCTGTAAGCCACCTCAGAAGGCTGAGGCAGGAGAATCACTTGAACCCAGGAGGCAGAGGTTGCAGTGAGCCGAGATAATGCCATTGCACTCCAGCCTGGGCGACAGAGCGAGACTCCATCTCAAAAAAAAAAAGGGGGGGGACAGGTGATTACCCAGAAGATTCCATTTTAAAATGAGCTGGTTCTTACCAGGCCTGGCTTAGACAGGCATCTCAGCCAGAAACCTCTGTGTGGGCTGGGCTGCTAGACATGCTGTTATGCGCATGTACTGTTCAGGTTGTTTCCCTCTCCTTGTCTGTCTCCGTCCTTGTCCTTCCCCTTCTGCCCTTCTTTCCTTCCTTGTATCATTTACAGTTTGCGTCAAGAATATATTGGAAGAAAAAAAGAAAAATGTCAATATTCAAACCATAAAACTAACTTAAATTGCTATAGATAAGTTTCAAACTTGGCTTTAAACTTCATGAAGCCAAAGATAAGAGAGAAACAGAATCAGCTATCTGATTCTCATTATCAGAAGGAAGAAAATGTATCAATTCCTAAGAGAAAGTTAAGCATCTCTTTTTTTTTTTTTTTTTTTTGAGACGGATTCTCACTCTGTCACCCAGGCTGGAATGCAGTGGCACGATCCCGGCTCACTGCAAGCTCTGCCTCCCAGGTTCACGCCATTCTCTTGCCTCAGCCTCCCGAGTGGCTGGGACTACAGGCGCCCACCACCATGCCCGGCTAATTTTTTGTATTTTTAGTAAAGATGGGGTTTCACCATGTTAGCCAGGGTGGTCTCAATCTCCTGACCTCATGATCTGCCTGCCTCGGCCTCCCAAAGTGCTGGGATTACAGGTGTGAGCCACCACACCTGGCCAAGAAAGTTAAGCATTTCTTGGCACTTAATTCTAAAGTACTTATAAGGACTTTTATACAGAGAGCTTCATACAGGAAGTACTAAGAGATGGGAGGACCAAAATTCTTGATCACCTTCCTGTTGTAGAGGTAGTATAGGATTCCATATGGCTGCTGTTCGTTAACAATCAAGGACTGTCATATAGGACTGAACCCCACCCCCACCCCTGGGGTCTTCTCACATCGTAAACTAGGGTTCCAGATGAACCCTACTCTATCACATGGCATGAGCAAAGAATGGGCTCTAATGGAGAAAGGGAAAACTCACAGGACCAATGTACTGCTGAACACGACAACCAGGGACAGCAGGACAGAAGTGAGGGCATGAAGCCAGGTGCAGTGGCTCATGCCTGTAATCCCAGCACTTTGGGAGGCCAAGGCACACAGATCACTTGAGGTCAGGAATTTGAGACCAGCCTGACCAACATCGTGAAACCCCGTCTCTACTAAAAATACAAAAATTAGCTGGGTGTGATGGCAGGCGCCTGTCATCAGCTACTTGGGAAGCTGAGGCAGGAGAATCGCTTGAACCTGGGAGGCAGAGGTTGCAGTGAGCCAAGATTGCACCACTGCATTCCAGCCTGGGCGACAAAGCTAGACTCTGCCTCAAAAAAAAAAAGAAGTGAAGGCATGAGTCCCGCTATCCTTTGCATCCCTCAAAGTCCCCTTTCAGGGCCTGGGCACACCGGACCTACAATATGAACTTGTGACCCAGTGGAGGGACTTCTTATTACACTTTTTCCCTGCAATAGCTCAAACATGAGAGCAGCCTCGTCACAATGAGCAGGTTAGAATCATGGGCTGGATTTGGAGTTTAGGGAGCTGTCTGGGAATGTCAGCTGCTCAGCATCCAGGGACCATAGGGCTGCAAGATATTTTAGCTTTTTCTGTTGGGGACAAATAGTGACCAGTCTATGGAGAGCAGAGCTGAGGCATAGCCTCGTCATCATTCCAACCCAGAGTCAGTTTCCAGAGGCCTTTAAGACAACACCACCCATTACCCCAGAGGAACTTAAGGTCACACCATGTGAAAATAATTCCGAAAGAGACTGTGATTATATGCTTCAAGTAGCTAAGTGACTAGAGGTCCATTTTGACCCAAAGATAGAATTTGGAGTACCCAGAGAAGTGATGATTGTGTGACCTTCAAATGATGATCCTGTACACATTAGGTTTCTCAGATAGGTTTTTCTGTACAAGTTGTTGACAGTTCAAAATTGTACTTTCTCTAGAGGTCTTTGTTTCTGTATATACTGATTCTGTGAATCAGCATAGCTGTTCTAGAAATAGGATGAGTAGTTGCTACAGTTGATATTCTAAAAGAGGCTGCATTGCAGAATTAAGAGCCAGGCTGTCTGGGTTTGAATCCTTGCTTTGCCACTTCTAGCTTTTACTGGATTTCTCTATGCCTCTGTTTACCCATCTGTAAAATGGGGATGTAATAGTACCTAACTCATAGGATTTTTAGAAGAATAAATGAGTTAACATATATTTGTTTATTGTATACACTTATGGGGTACAAAGTGATATTATATGTGTACCGTGTGGGATGATTAATTCAAACTAAAACATCACCTCAAACACTTAGCATTTTTAATGATAAGAACATTTGAAATTTATTCTATTAGCAATTTTGAAATGTACTATGCATTCCTACCAACTATAGTCATCATGTTGTGCAATAGATTTCAAAAACCATCTTCCTCCTAACTGTAACTTTGTACCCTTTAACTAAAACCTCCCCATTTCCTCCCCCCTTAGCCTCTGGTAACTACCATTCTGTTCTCTGCCTCTATGAGTTCTATTGTTTAAGATCCCACAAATAAGTGAGACCATGTGGTATTTGTGTTTCTGTGTCTGGTTTATTTAACTTAACGTAATGTCCTCCAGGCTCATCCGTGTTGTCGAATGACAGGATTTGCTTCTTTTTGAAGGCTGAATAGTACTCTATTTTGTATATATGTCATATTTTCTTTATCTACTCATCCATTGATAGACACTTAGATTGATTCCATAACTTGGCTATCGTAAATAATGCTGCAGTGAGCATGGAAGTGCGCTATCTGTTCAACATGCCAATTTCAAGTCTTTAGGATATGTACTCAAGTGGGATTGCTAAGTCATATTGTAATTCTATTTTTAGTTTTTTGAGGAACTGCCATACAGTTTTCTAAAATGGTTGTATTAATTTACATTCCCACCAACAGTGTACAAGGGTTCCCTTTTCCCCCACACTCTCATCACAATCTTCCATTTTTTAAAATAATAGTCATTCTGACAGGCATGAGGTGATATCTCATTGTGGTTTTAATTTGCATTTTCCTTATGATTAGTGATGTTGAGCATTTTTTCATATATCTGTTGGTCATTTATATGACTTTTTTTGAGAAACATCTATTCAGGTTTTTTGCACATTTTTAAATTGGGTAGTTTTCTTGCCATTTTTGTGTTCCTTATAGATTTTGAATGTTAGCTTCTTATCAGATGTATGGCTTTCTTCTAATCTATTAGTTGTCTTTTTATTCTCATTATTTCTTTTGCTGTGCAGAAGCTTTTTACTTTAATGTAATCCCATTTGTCTATTTTTTCTTTTATTGTCTCAGCTTTTGGGACCAAATCCAAAAAGTTACCTCCCAGACCAGTGTCATGGAAGTTTCCCCCTATGTTTTCTTTCTTCTAGTTTTTTTACAGTTTCAAGTCCTTTCAAGACCACACCTTGACTTTTATCCGTTTTTGAATTGATTTTTTATATGGTATGACCTAAGGGTCCAAATTATTCTTCTTTAGATGGATATCCAGTTGTCCCAACACCCTTTATTGGAGAGGCTGTCCTTTTCCCATTGTGTTTTCTTGGCACCTTTGTTGAAAATCAATTGACTGTAAATGTGTGGGTTCATTTATGGGCTCTATGTTCTGTTCTGTTTCTTAGTGTTTCTATTTATATGCCAGTACCATGCTATTCTAATTACTATATAGCTCTGTAATATAGTTTAAAATTAGGTAGTGATACCTCCAGCTTTGTTATTTTTACTTATGATTGCCTTAGCTAATCAGGGATTTTTATGGTTCCATATGAATTTTAGGATTATGTTTTCTATTTCTGGGGAAAAAGACATTGGAATTTTCGTAGGGATTGCATTGAATCTGAAGATTGGTTTGGATAGTATGGACATTTTAACAATATTAATTCTTCAAGTCCGTGAACACAGAATAGCTTTCCATTTATTTTTTTGTCAATTTATTTCATCAATGTTTTACGGTTTTTAGTGTACAAATCTTTCACTTCCATGGTTAAATTTATTCCTAAGTACATTTATTCCTAAGTATTTTACATTCTTGTAGCTATTATATGTAGGTATTTTCTTGATTTCCTTTTCAGATCGTTCATTGTTATTGATTAGATTTGTCTTAATTTTGTATCCTGGGACCTTATTCCTTTATTAGTTCTGTATTTTGGTGGTATCTTTTTGGTTTTGGATATGTAAGATAATGTCATATGCAAGCAGGTAATATTTCATGTCTTTCTTTTCTATTTGAGTGCCTTTTCTTTCTTTCTCTTGCCTAATTGCTCTGACAAAGACCTCCAGTAGGATTATGAATAAAAGTGCTTGCTGACAGTGGACATCTTTGTCTTGTTCCTGATCTTAGAGGAAAAGCTTTCAACTTTTCACCATTGAGTATAATGTTAGCTGTAGGCTTATCGTATGTGGCCGTTAATTTGTTGAGAGTTTTTATTATAAAAGGGTGTTGAATTTTGTCAAATGCTTTTTCCGCATCTAATAAAATGATCCTATGGTTTTTGTCTTTTGTTCTGCTGATACGATGCATCACATTTATTGATGTATATATGTTGACACATCCTTGCATTTCTCCCAGGGAGAAATCTCATTTGATCATTGTGAATAATCCTCTTAATGTGCCGTAGAATTGGATTTGTTAGTATTTTGTTGAGGATTTTGTATCTTCATATCTATGTTCATCAAGGATATTGCCCTGTAAGTTTCTTCTATGTCATTTTGTGGCTTTAGTATCAGGGCCTCCTAAAACTAGCTTGGAAGTATTCCTTCCTTTTTGATTTTTTTGGACAAGTTTGAGAAGGATTGGTATTAGCTCTTCTTTAAACCTTTTATAGAATTCACCTGTGGAGCCATCAGGTCCTGGGCTTTTCTTTGATTGGAGACTTTTTATTATGGATCCAATCTCTTTACTCATTATTGGTCTGCTCAGATTCTCTGTTTCTTCTGTTTTCTATTTCTTCTTGATTCAGTGTTAGTAGATTATATGTGTCTAGGAATTTTATCCATTTTTTTCTAGTTTACTGGATTTGTGGCCATATAATTTGTCATAGTAATCGCTCATTATCCTTTGTATTTCAGTGGTACCAGTTGTAATATCTTCTCTTTCATTTCCAATTTGATTTAAGTCTTCTCTTTTTCTTTTTTAGTCTAGTTAAGGGTTTGTCAGTCTTGTTTAACTTTTCAAAAAACTCTTTGTTGATTTTTTCCCCCTGGTTTTGTAGTCTGTATTTATTTCTGCTCTGATCTTTGAATTGTTTTCCTTCTGCTAACTTTGGGCTTAAATTTGTTCTTCTCTTGTAGTTTCTTGAGGTGTACCATTAGGTTCTTTATTTGAGATGTTTATTTTTATTTAAGTATTTGTTGCTATAAATTTCCTTCTTAGAACTGCTTTTGCTGTATCCCATACGTTTTGGTATATTGCATTTCCATTTTCATTTGTTCCAAGATGTTTTTTGATTTCTCTTTTGTTTTCTCCTTTGACCCATTGGTTGTTGAGGGGCATGTTGTTTAATTTCCACATATTTGTGGCATTTCAAAGATTTTTCCTATTATTGATGTCTAGTTTCATACCATTCTGATTAGAAAAGATACTTGATATGATTTCATTTCTCCTAAATTTGTTCAAACTTGGTTTGCGACCTAACATATGACATATCCTGAAGCAAGATACGTGTGCACTTGAGAAGACGTCTATTCCCTTGCTGTTGGATAGAATATGCTGTATATGTCTGTTGGGTCCATTTGGTCTAAAATGTAGTTCAAGTTCATTGTTTCCTTATTAACTTTCTATCTGGATGATCTGCCGTTGTTGAAAGTGAGTTATTGAAGTCCCCTACAATTACTGCATTGTAAGTTATTTCTGTCTAAATTATTTAATATTTGCTTTACATATTTAGGTGCTCTGATGTTGGGTACAGATATATTTACAGTTGTTATATCCTCTTGATGAATTGACACCTTTATCATGATGACTTTCTTTGCCTTTTTTAATTGTTTTGAGCTTAAGTCTATTTTGTCTGATAAAGGGATAGCTAGTCCTGCCTCTCTCAGTTTCCATTTGCGTGGAATATCTTTCTTCATACTTTCACTTTTATTCTTCGTGTCCTTAGAAATGAGTTGAGTCTCGGGCCAGGCGCAGTGGCTCATGCCTGTAATCCCAGCACTTTGGGAGGCCGAGGTGGGTGGATCACAAGGTCAGGAGATCGAGACCATCCTGGCTAACACGGTGAAACCCCATCTCTACTAAAAATATAAAAAATTAGCCAGGTGTGGTGGCAGGCGCCTCTAGTCCCAGCTACTCCGTAGGCTGAGGCAGGGGAATGGCGTGAACCCAGGAGGCAGAGCTTGCAGTGAGCCGAGGCATTCCAGCCTGGGCTACAAAGTGAGACTCCGTCTCAAAAAAAAAAAAAAAAAAAAAAAAAAGAAGTGAGTTGACTCTTCTGTAGGCAGCACATAGCTGGGTTTGTTTGTTTGTTTGTTTGTTTTTTTGAGACGGAGTCTCACTCTGTCGCCCAGGCTGTAAGTGCTCTGTGGTACAATCTTGGCTCACTGCAAACTCTGCCTCCTGGTTCACGCCATCCTCCTGCCTCAGCCTCCCGAGTAGCTGGGACTACAGGTGCCCACCACCACACCCAGCTAATTTTTTGTATTTTTAGTAGAGATGGGGTTTCACCATTCACAGGATGGTCTCGATCTCCTGACCTTGTGATCCACCCACCACGGCCTCCCAAAGTGCTGGGATTACAGGCGTGAGCCACCACACCCAGCCAGCTGGGTCTTATTTTTTATACATTCAGCCATTTTTTCTTTTACAAATGGAGATTTTATTGCTCTTAAAATAATTATTGATAGGTAAGGACTCAATAATACTAGTTTGTAGTTTGTTCTCTGATTGTTGTGTGGATGCTTTGTTTCCTTGTTCCTCTCTTGCTGTCCTCCTTTGTGGTCTGATTGTTTTCTGTAGTGGTATGCTTTGAATTCTTTCTATGTATGTTTTGTGCCTCTACTCTAGATTGTTGTTTTGTACTTACCATGAGGCTTCCAAAAACCATATACTCATAACAGGGTATTTCAAGCTGATAACACTGAATTTTGATAACATACAACAACTCTACATTTTTATTCCCCTTCCCTACACATTTTAATATTTTGATGTCAAAATATACATCATTTTGTAATTTGTATCCCTAATTTGGGCTATACTTTTGTTTTCTTTTTTCTTTTTTCTTTTTTTTTGAGACAGAGTCTCGCTCTATCACCCAGGCTGGGGTGCATTGGTGCCATCTTGGCTCACTACAACCACCACCTCCCAGTTCAAGCGATTCTCGTGATTCAGCCTCCTAAGTAGCTGGGACCACAGGTGTACACCACCATGCCTGGCTAATTTTTGTACTTTTGGTAAAGACAGGGTTTTGCCATGTTGACCAGGCTGGTCTGGAACTTCTGGCCCCAAGTGATCCACCCACCTCAGCCTTCGAAAGTACTGGGATTATAGGCATGAGTCACTGTGCCTGGCCTTGAGCTATAATTTTAATAGTTTTTAACCTTGTATTAGAGATAAAATTATTTTACAGACCACTATTACACTTCTAGATTTTTCTGAGTATGACTCTATATTATTTATAGCATTGATTTTTGTGTTTTTGTATATTTTATTAATTAGCAGCCTTTTATATCAGCTTAGAGAACTCCATTTAGCAATTTCAATAGGCAGGCCTACTGCTGATGAACTCCATTAGCTTTTGCTTGGGAAAGTTTTTATTTCTTTCTCATTTCTGAAGGATAGCTTTTTTGGTTGGCAGCACTTTAAATATATCATCTCATTTTATGCTGCCCTGCAGGGTTTTTGCTGAGAATCCTCTAGTAGCCATATTGCAAGTTCTTTGTATGTAACAAGTTTCTTATTTCTTGCTGTTCTCAATTTTTTTGTCTTTTATTTTTGACAGTTTATTATGTGTCTTGGTGAACTCCTCTTTGGGTTGAATTTTTAGTACAAGTCTACAGTTAAAACTTGCTATTTAATTTTTCAGTTCAGTTGTTGTTGTCTCCATTTCCAGGATTTCTATTTGGTTTTTGTTATAGTTTCTGTTTTTCTGTCAGATTTCTCATTTTGTTCATATATTGTGTTCCAGATTTCATTTAACTTTTTATTTTTATATTCTTGTAGTTTCCTGAACTTCCTTAAGAGGATTGTTGTGTAATTTTTGTTGATCATTCCATAGATGACCATCTCTTTAGGGTCCATTATTAGAGCTTTATTAATTTCTTTTGGTGGTGTCACTATTCCGCTAATTCTTCATAATCTTCATGTCCTTGTATTGATGTCTGTGCATTTGAGGAGACAGCCACCTCTTCCATCCTTTAGAGGTGTTCTTTAGCATAGATTTAACTTCATTATTTACTTTAGCCTGTGATTCTGGATGAGCCAGCTGATATCAACCCCAGGGAGGCAGAGCTTGCTGTCAGTTTCTCTAGTTGGCTGGGTCTCTGCCTTTGCTCTGAGTTTGGATGCGGCTGCTGGCTGAGCTTCACCTTCCAGCAAGACTACTGGCTGGCCTCTGCAATCAGGCGGAGCTGCTGGCTGGGAACTGTGATTGCTTCTAATATCTGGCAGGGTCACAAAGTGTATTTCCCTGTTGGGGAGTATTGCTATTTGGGTTACGCAGTTGGGCAGGTCGGCAGGCTGGGCTCTAGGTTTAGATGGATCACTGTTCTAGACAAGTCCAGAGGTTATGCTCCATAGTCCTTGCCTGGGCTGGACCATGGGATGGGCTCTGACACTGGGTGGAGCCACTGTTTGGCGCTGCTGTTTGGATTTCAGGGTTTGGGCAAGTCTAGCCACTGTTCTCTTCAAAAAATGCACTGTGGTGGGCATCTCTTTTCCTGGGTAGGGCCTTGGGGTGGGCTCTGAGGCTGGGCATAGAGGCTAGTTTTCTAGGGACTCAAGCCAGGTTGAACTTCTTGTTCAGCTTCTGGGAGCAGCCGACTCAGCTTTGTAGGTAGGGTAGATCGTTAGCTGGTCTCTCTGATCAGGTGCCGCTGCTGGCAGCAACACAGAGCTACCACCCAGATCTGCACACCAGTCACTGCAAACTCCACCTTCTTGATTTGTTTGACACCAGGGGATCTTGCCCTGCAGTTACTCCATTATTCCCTTTGAGGCAAGACAGTCATGGGCTTCCTTCAAAGCAACTCAGAATGCTAGGGAAGCTAGATCTCTACTTTCAGTTCTCTTTTCCTCTGTAGAAAATGGGGGCTTAGGAGAATCCCCCCTGTGGCTCTGTGCTGACTTGGAGGAGTGGGAGGAGTGATATGGTCAAGGTGAAACCATGCCTCTTACTCTTCTAATGCAGTTTTTATATGGTTCTGTGTTCCATGTAGGTGTTTTCGTTCTCATTCCCAAGTTTTAGTGTCTTCACAAAGATGTTCTTGTCTGTGGATAATTGTTAGTTGGATTTTCTGTGGGTAGGCAGTGAAGCCGGGAAGTTCTTCCTCTACCATCTTGCTGACTTCACCCTCTATAAAGCTTTAAACGGTGCCTGACACACTGTAGGTGCTATACTGTTGATAATGAGAATTATGTTAAAACTAGGAGCTTTTACCTAGATGAAGACAATGTCATCCACACAGAGGACTTACAGAGATGCCTACAAACAAATCTGAAATATTCTCAGCAAAGTTTTCATATTTGTTTAGATACTTGAATTATCACCTAAAGCTCTGCAGCATTGAACACTGTGAAATTATTTGGACCTTGCAGATTTTCAAGGCAGGTGCATCACATTTTCAGTGTGGCCATAAGACCTTAGTTGTCTTCTCATGGAATGTCTGGTTTGGAGCTTTATGGCTTTCTGGTGATAGACAACATAAATGACTGAAATGCTTCCCCAGTAGCTAAGGAAAATAAATTACAACATAATGTTATTTGATAGAGATAGATTTTTACTTGTAGAATAGTTAATATAAAGCCATCTTTACTAATAATAATTCTGTATCTAATGAGAACCAGCTATCTATTGAGAACATTCTTGACTCTTGACCTTATCATTAGTGTAGGGAAGAAGTTCACTTCTCTATTTTGTACAGGCCTTCATTCATAATTAGAGTAATTAAGTTGGGGTGAAGAAAGACCCCAGGATACAGTGCTGTTTTACATGGTTCAGAATCATTATCTGATCTGTCAAGAGATGTTGCTGCCATCTTACTACTTGGGATTCAATGTCCACAGCTCCGCTTCTAATCAGCTCTCATCCATAAGAGCTCAAAGCCAATAACAGTTCAAATAATTCTTGCCAGCCTTTTGCACCAGGTGGTATATAATTTGTAGTGGAATGGATTTGCCTGCATGCTCCTTCTGTAAAATGTGGACAATGAAACCCATACATGTAATATAGTATAAGGGAGCTAGCATAAATTTTTGATGGAGTGTTCAGCAAAGTAATAACTTTGTATATACAAAGACATATTTGCCTTTTTGAAAAGTTGTGTAGAAAATGTTTGAGTATACCACATTTGATTATGGTCCAAAGAAGGATTCTATTTTAAATAAAAGCTGAAAGGATTGATGAAGATAAGAATCTGTTAATAACAACTACTTGAAGGCTTTACTTTTGTTCTTTATTTGCTTTTAGCCTTGTAATTAGATGAACTTTATAAGGAGCATTTGCTGAGTCCGGTGGATGTCAGACTCATAGACCAATGAACCGGGGGTCAAATGGGAGCTGAAGGGTAGATCAGCCTGTGAGCACGTGGGCAGGTGGGGGTGGAGGCTTGCGGGCATCTCAAGGCTGAATAGAGTGGTTAAGCAGTGGAGGGCTCCTTCAGTAGCCAGTCTAGGAAAAATGCTATTCTACAAGGAGAATGATTCTCCCACCAAATCACCTATTTCAGTATTGAACAGTGTGAAATAACTTCTGTTTTTCCCGTCTAGGCCTCTGCTCTTCCAGGCAAGTGAACATGTAGCCAATAGTCCTGCATTGGGGGATGTGATTCCGTTCAGCATCATTATTCAGTTTTTGTTCACGAGAGCACCCGCTGAACTGAAATCTCCTTTCCAGGTAATAAATAAAGTCAAGCCAGAACCCTTTTGTGACTCTTCCCATTACCTGTGTGAATCCTGAGCCCCTACTCACTGAATGATTCCTGGCCCTCTGCTGCTTTGTTTAGTTGCTGATGTCTATCTTTGACAGTGAATAGATATTAGAAAAGGAAAACTCCCACTGCTCAATGTCTTCTTTCTCAGCAGTGCAAAAAATTACCTGATGCATCCAGAATTTACCTTTAATAATGACACAAGTAATTTGTGTTCATAAAGAATTTTTGATGGCAGCCCCATTTTCTTTGCTGACCCACCATCAATTGGCAAATCTAGAAGGCTCCTTGGTAGTCAGGAAGGTGCACCAAGGCCTATGCCCCCTTCGCACTTCCCTTGGACAGGTTTTGGGGCAGTTTCACCTTGGGAATACTTGAGAGTGCTTTTCGAACCAGCACTTGCTGCCATTTACTAAAGAATGCTTATGCACTCTCTCTAATTGTGTTTCAACCCTGCAGAGGGCAGAGTGGTCCCACACACGCTTCTCTCAGTGGCTGGATGACCATCCATCTGAAAAGGACAGGCTCCTCCTCATCAGGTAAAGCCAGGTGCTCTGGGGGCACCCATCTGGTCTGGAAGCCCAAGGAGGGTGGGGATGCAAGAGAGGATGAAGGAGCAGTGCCTGGGGGCATGGACATGTGACTGCACCTTCCAGTGGCGGGCCACCTCACTGCCTAGGCACGGGTGCTGGAGCAACCAGCAGTTGGAAATGTTGGCCACAACATCTTTTGCTTTCTTTCATTCCAAACCTTCATATCCCTGATGTGCAATCCTGTATCCCATGCAACCCTAAGGACCATGCATTTGTACCTTTGAAAATCATCATTTGCTATGAAAAGTTTTGCCCTAGCTCCCCATCTTTTACTTCATTTTTATGTGCTGCAGTTACTGAATTGGTGGAACACAGATGTGAGTGAATTTTTAAAAATACCCAAGTGCGAAACAGTTCTGAGGAGGAAACAAGAACAACCCAGCAGCCACTTGGATACCATGGCCCTCCAGTAGTGCCCCATGAATGCATTCACATACATATGCATGTGCTCTTGCCCACACGTGCACACACCCCCATGTACCCCAACCATGCCCAGGGTGGGGTGCTTTAACTGTCATACATGGCTTACTAAGCAACACTCTTCCCTGCAACTGCTCTCACCATCACCAGAGACCTCTCAGCCACCAAACATTCCCATTCTTACCTTACCACTCTGTAGCTTTAGCTACAGTTGACCGCCATTTCCTTCTGTAAACTCATAAACTGGGACTCAGCACATTTTTATTGATGCTGAGCTCACATTTTATCAGCATGGTAGGCCCTGGGCCAGGAACCGAGGATACGAAGTAAGCCGAGATATGGCCCTGTCCTCTCAGAGCTTGCATTACACCACAGCCATCTGTTTCTGTTCTAACTTCTCTGGCCATTTTTTTTGTGTGTCATTTGCTGAATTATCTTCTTCTAGCCATTCCTTAAATGCTATCATTTCCCATATTTTCTTCTTCTCATCCTGCCTCTGCCTTGGTTCCCAGGGGAGCTTGTCCAGACCCATGCCTCTAGTGCCCCTTCTATACTTAAGAGCCCTCAGGTCTGTGACTGCCTCTGGATGGGGCCTTGGCCCAGTAAACTTGCTATCATATGTCACCACCCACAGAAATCTCAACCCCAGAATGGTCAAAATAATTCTAATCTTTTCTCTCAAACCTTCTCATTCTCTTATACTCCCTGTCTTGGTTGGGAGGTCACAATCACCTAACTAGCCAAGCCGGAAAACCTTTACATCATCATTCAACTCCTCTGTCATCCTTATTCCTCAAACCCACTCTTTTGCGTCTCTAAAATAGCTCTTGAAGTCATTCTCAACTCTCCCAGGGGATCCCAGTTCTGTTGGTCTGGGCCCACTGCACCCAGTGATCCTTTGTTAGCCTCCGTGTCAGGTGATGAGTTGAGTTCCCTAAAGCCAGAGTGGGGCTGACATGATGAGGTGGTTCTAAACCACATGTGCACACAAGAATCATTTACATAGCTTGGAAAATTCCTAGTGCCCAGGTCTCTCACCCTTGCCTACCTCAGAATCTCTGGGGTAGGCCTGCTATCAGGATTTCTCTATAGCTCCCCAAGAAGGTCCAGGGTGCAGCCAAGGGCGTGAACCCCTGCCATAGTGGGTCATATTTCAGTTAGGATGAAAGACTGCTGAGGAAGCTATGACAGGTCAGTAAGAAACATCAGCCTGTCAGCTTTGTTTCCAGAAGTGACCCTGAGCCCTCAAGCTTGGTACCCACATCCCACATGAGCCACTGGCCCTCTGGGCATATGTGTGGATAAAGATTAGCTCGGACCCTGCTCTTTTTCCTTGCTTATCTGTTACTCAGCTATGAACATCTGACACAGAAATGGGAGAGGTTACCAGCCCCGGTGAATGTTCCTGGTAAAATCTGCCTTCGGGAAAGGCTTTGGATTTGGGTGAGGAGTTTGGGCCTGGGCTAACACAGGGATTTGCAGTGTCTGTGTGGATTATTTTTCCCGAGTCCCAAAGATTCACTCAGCTGCAACACACTCAGTAATCTTAAAAAGAGGATTCAGTTAATTGAACACGTTCATTTTTCTCATCTTAACAAGTTGGTCATTTTTGTCGTCTTAACAAGTTGGAATGAGTTCATCCAAAACAGTTGTCCTGCTGTGTGTACATCACAAATCTGTTTTCTTTTGCTTCTCTTTAAAAATGTCTCCTGAGTGATTTCATCAGCAGTGCTGTTGCTAAGGCTATATTTAGCAACTGAAAATCATGCTCAGAAATACTGTCATGCTTTTTTAAAAAGGCATATCCATCCCTCCACACATGGCTGATTCCAGAACCTTCATGCCCTTAGCAAAAAATTGAGCTGTCCTTCAGGGATTCAAAAAAATACTGTACTCCTGCTGCACCCCAGGCTCTTGGCAAGGAGGGGACTTTTGTCCTAGAGAATGTTCTTTCTTATGTATTATTGCAAAACAATTTTGTTCTTGCATACTGAAGCATCACTGGATGAATTTCTTTCCCCTGTAGACAAACCGAGGGTGAGTATTGCTCTTTAAATGTCAGTAAATTTGTTTTAGCTTCTGGGGCAAACCTTGTTGTATACTCATTCTGTTCCTCCCAGCATAATATGTTAGGTTGTCATAAAATAGGGCAAATTGAGGATAGTGTAACTACTGCTGCTGAATAAATGGGAAATAGTGAACCATCCTGCCTTCCTGTTTTCTTCTGACACCAGATGCTTTCTGGAGCTTAAATGAATACTAGTCAAGTTCATTTGAAAATCAGAGTAATAACTTACTCATGGGACCAAGTGGTGTAAATGGGGGCAGTTGTATGTGTTCAGCCTGCATCAGGCAGGTTCTCCAGACACGTGTGCTCCCTCAGATGCAGAGGCAGCCGCCTGGCTCGTGCCTGTGGGTAAGTGTTGAATGTGTTTTCAATAGAGTCTTTGATGGAAAGATTTCTCAAGCTCTGTAACAGCGGTGGGGTTGGCCTCAAATCCATTTACTCTGGATATTTGCCGTGGAGAGCAACTCTTCTTCTTATGGCCCTCTTTGAGTAGGAGTACACTTTTATGATGTCAAAAATGTTCACAGACCTTATTAGCCTAGTGGTACTTTTATCTACACCATCAGAGAATGCTTGGTGCCATGTGCATCCTTGGATCCCTTGCCCTCTTGCCATGGTCCAGGGTCCACAATCTGGAAGCCATTCCCTCAGCTCCTCTGTATTTCTGCAGAACTCCCAAGATCTCCATTGATGGAGGGAAATGTTTCTCCTCCTGGTACCATGTCACTAGCTACCTATCAGTTCTGTGAACGGAGTGTCTGAAATAGGACGAAGAGGGAGGATGGAACCAGGGAAAAGCCTGGGCTTAACTGCTTATTGAGGCATGTAGTGTATCTTTAAGTCATTTATGCATTTCAGTACTTACTAATCACATTGAATATTTAAATGCCTGACAGAAATCAATGTTGTTTTCCATGAAAACTTCCACTTGGCTAGTTTTTGTCATGTTGAGCAGTGTTGCCATGTTACCACAAACCATTCCTCTACTAATCGTGTTTTGTTTTTTTCTCAATAAGGATAACCTCAATAATCTACTTATTTTGGTTACAAACCAGAGTTAAGACTGTTACATAACACTTGGCCTGACTTCCAAGAAAGCTAATGTTTTGCTTAAGCAAATGAAGTAATTTAATAAGTACTCGAAAATCTTGCTCTAATTTCATGTGGGAGGGCAGCTTAATCTTTTTTGCCCCATACTTCTGATGGTGTTTTTGATGACTACCCAAAAATCTAACCAAACTCATTTCTGATCTTTCTTCTACATGTTGTGTAACTTACGTGATGTCTTATCCTTTTAAATGCCAACGAAACTAAGTTGATTTTTGTCCATCAAATATATCTAATCCATTCACTATGAAATGATTGTAGTTCCTGTGAATTTAAACACTTCTTATACGCTGATACATACACCTTGGTGTCTTAAAGACAGATGAGCCCTTGGGGATTTCTTTACTGTATATGATTCTGTAGGGACTACATTTGGGGAGTGGAGACAATTTCCCAGCATGGCATACCAACTAGAAGCATATTACCAAAAGAAGCAAGTTTTTTTCATAGAAAAATATCTCCATTCAGGGTCAGCTCTGGTTTAACTAAGGCATCTCACAAAACATTGTTCTCTAAGAGCACCAAATTCCATCTTGCATGCCAGTTGAGAGTGGTATGTTAGCTGGGACTTGAAACTGGGTATGTGAGCTGAGTAATGGTATGAACTTACATGTTATTTAAAACAGCTACACTTCTTCTGGCTCACGCCTGTAATCCCAGCACTTTGGGAAGCCGAGGTGGGCGGATCACGAGGTCAAGAGATCGAGACCATCCTGGCCAACACGGTGAAACCCCGTCTCTACTAAAAATACAAAAAAATTAGCCGGGTGCAATGGCGGGCGCCTGTAGTCCCAGCTACTCGGGAGGCTGAGGCAGGAGAATGGCGTGAACCCAGGAGGCGGAGCTTGCAGTGAGCCAAGACTGCGGCACTGCACTCCAGCCTGGGCGACAGAGCGAGACTCCGTCTCAAAAAAATAAATAAATAAATAAACAGCTACACTTCTTCAGTAAGGGCTTGCCCATCCCCCTGCATACCTGATTTAAAGTACTCCTGCCCTGACCAGAGCATGGAGCCAGCCTTCAGGGATTCCAAAATGCCGGATCCTACTAAGTCAAGGCTGTTGATACAGAGGTGAGATCGTTTCACAAACCTGTGGTGACTCCAAGATGGTTTCCATTCTTTCCTGCTGCCTGGAGTTAAGAAAGGCTTTCCTTAAAAGGGAGCATTGAAGCCGAGTCCTAAGAGATAAAGAGCTGCGCAAGAAAGTAAGCAAGGAAGGGTATTCTAAGGATAAGGAAGATAATGTGCAAAGGGCTAAGAGAATGTGGCTCTTTAACTGAAACATTCAGTATGGCCAAAGATAAACAGGCCCTTTGGCACCCCCTACTTTGTTAGGCAGAGACAGCTTAATTTCATAGTAATGTATGAACAAACACCCTTGATCTTTCCCTAGGTGGGCAGCCAGGTTGGGCCATACAAATGGGGCAAATATGCTGTGCACATTACTTGGTAACACAAAAATGGAAACTAATGATTTGAGGGTCTTTTTAGGCCACATCAAGCTATCTAAAACCCAGCAGTAGCACAGAAAGGGCTGGGAGCAGCTTGATGATGAAGCTGGTATTCAGTTGGGTTGAGTCTAGGCACTGACCAGAGCATGGAACCAGCCTTCAGGGATTCCACAATGCTGGATCCTGCTAAGTCAAGGCTGTTGATACAGAAGTCAGACCTTTCCAGATTTCCTATAAAGAACAGGGCACGGCAAGTGCTGTAATACTTCAGGGGAAATCTCTTGCTATAATGTGGAAGACTGACCAGAACAGGGGAGAAACAGCAGTAGGATGCTCACCACCTTAAGAGGCTACAGCAATCATTAGGGCACAAGATAGCAAGGGTTCAAAGTGAAGCGAAGGGGAGAGGAGGGACTGGATGTGGAAATGTGTGTAGCAAATTAATAGGATTTGGTAATTGTTTCGGTGTAGGAGGGGAAAAGAACTAAGAGACCTTAAGTTGATGGTGCCCTTTGTTGAAATAAGGGAAGGCGGGCAGAACGCTGCCCCAATTTTTTGACAAATGAGTTTGAGGCTACCTGGAAGCAAGTCAGATAAAACTGTCCAGAGGACAGGAAGAAGCAGAGATCAGGAGGGGGAGGTCGAGGGCTGGAACTTAAGAGATTTGAAATCCCTTTACGTATGACAGTGGCTTGTGGGATGAAGGGCACTACAAACTGATCAGTGATAGCCAGACTCTGGGGAAGTGTTTTCCCCACAATTCAATGAAAAATCTTGAACGAACCCAATTAGATTAGTATTTTCAGTATTTGAGAGCAAAAAAACCACTTAAGTGCTATCGTATGGGAGCTGAGTAATGGTATTAACTTACATCTTTATACAAATGCTCCAATCTCAAACCGAAATTTTGAAGAAAATATGACAAAAATGTATTTGTGTACCTGGTACTTAAATAGACCAATAATTAAAAATTAATCTCGTAGCCATTCTTTTTAGCTCCACTTAAACAGACGATCTGGTTCAGGGACTGATGAACTTTTTCTGTAAAAGAAGGGCCAGATATATTTCAGACTTTGCAGGCCACATGGTCTCTGCCTCAACTATTCAACTCTGCCATTGTGTGAAAGCAGCCACAGACAATATATAAATGAACAAGCATCAGGCTAGATTCAGCCTGCAGGCAGTTTGCTAACCCCCAGCCTAATCCATGAGATCATAATCATAAACAATGGAATGGTACATCCCCTTGATTAAATTCAGACAGCTTCCCGATCATGTATTTTGCCATTACAGCCCAAGAGCACTTATTCTAGTTGTTGGTTGTTCATAGTTCATCAAATAACAAGAATATAATGCATCTACTGGTGTTACCGAATGTGCCAAAGGGCCCCATCCCCTTGTACTCTTGAGCGTGCCTTTCAGAGGCGCAGGATGCCCCTCGTGAGCTCTGGGAGTAGGCACAAATGCCCATTCCGTTGCCGGTGTCTTCAGTAGGGAAGCAGGGAAAAGGGAAATTAGAACATATTTACACAGCCAGAGGACTCCGAGTATATGACTAGACCAGTAAGAACAATGCAGACTGAAAACATGGTTATAGTTTTTCACACTAAACGTAGTAACCATAGTAACACTACCAGTAAACGAGTGAAGGCTGTTGGTCACTTGGCTTGTGAAACCGAGCATTAACAGTTCCAGAAATGAGCTTATTAATAATTTTTATATATTGGTATCCCCTTAACTGTTTTATGTGATTTATCTAATATTTTGACATTGTTTTCATTTTGGTTTTCAGGGGAGCCCTGGAAGCTTACGTTCAATCAGTGAGAAGTAGAGAAGGCAAAGAATTTGCACCAGTTTATCCCATAATGGTTCAGCTGCTTCAAAAGGCTATGTCTGCTCTTCAGTAATGACATGAAATCTTTGTTCATCTCCACTTTGTGCTAACCCATTCATAGTTGGCAGTTAAACACATACTCCAAAAGACTGCTACTATCTACTATTTTAAGAATGTAATTGATTGTTCGGTATTTCCTATCGACGTTTATTCACCTCTTTAGCACTTATACTTTAGCATAAAAAATGTTGAGTTATCACCACCTTTCAATTCCATGGACCTGATTTTTCCAGAAAGATGTTTTCCTCTTTCAGATTTTTGTACAAGGCTAAAATGTCTTTCCCATCCATAACCAAGTCCTCCTATGGGTACATAAACCCAAAGTCCCCACTTCTTTTAAAGGGATATGATCAAGTTATAATATAACATGTACCCTGCTTCCCCCAACCCTGCCTTCTTCACTAAATAAGCATGTAGCTCAGTGGTTTCCAAATTTGGCTGCACATTCGTATCACCAGGGGATTTTTTAAAAATCCTGAAGCCCAACTTGCACTCCATATTAATTAACATGTCTAGGAGTGGGAGCCTGACACCAGTATTAAAAAAAAAAAAAAATCCCCAAAATGATTCCAATAGACAACAAAGTTGAGGAACCACTGGCACATCCCAAGCTAAGATACAAGGTTAAATGGCCTTGTTTAAGTATGTCATACTGGATTTTTAAATAAAGCAAGGCTTTTGTTACACTTTGTCATGTTATTAAAAGCAGACCTTTGGGCTGTTTAACCGTGTAACAAAAATGCCACGTGAAAAATAAAAATTTTTATTGTATAGCAATTCTCTATAAATAGTAGATAATCTAAGTCCTTATTTTCTGATGGCTCTTGTTTCACTATTAACATTTTTGTTTTTAATTTTTAAAATCCCATCATCAGCAGCCTCCTAATTAGCAGTGTTAGGAATTTGCCTTATGTTTTCCATCTCCTGAACCTGTTATTCTGAGAACTCATAAATAAAATTCAGCCAAGATTAATCAATCAGTAGACGTCAGAGATAAGCAACTCTTTTTTCCATTTATTTGAAATAATATACAAGAATATAGTGTGCAAAATTTAGGGGCAACATCATGAAGAAGTGTGATGAACTGAAATCAATTTTACAGCTGTGATTCCTAACCAGAAACACCACTTGGTAAGTAACATGAAAAGCCATGATTGTAGCTCAGAGCAAAAGCAGCTGTATTGCCAATGTATTTGCTCTAATTTTAGACAGTTGGAGGAAAATTAAAGTGCAAGTGTTGCACTGCAATAAGTGCAAAGTCTGCCCCCACCATAAAGATTATGATGACAAAATATATTTAAGATACATGGCTGAGGAGATACAGAACACGAAGTTAAAAAATACAATGGTGTTGACTGTTTGTTAATAGCACCATTACAGTGACTATATCCCAATGCTATTAACTAACTTTACCTTGGCCTGGGCTAGGTCTCCATTGGAAATAATAACGGATGGCTGCTGCCACCTGGTGCATCAACTCAGCATGCCATGGTAACTGCAGCAGGTGGCTCTTAGGCTGGGACACCAACACCAGCCACCTGCCACATGTTCTGGTAGCCTCTTGGCACTGACCAGACTAGGAGCGCCTATGTTTGGCACAGATGCTGAGCCATGTGGTGGTTACTCGAGGAAAGGCCGACTCCCAGCTTCTGCTTCATTCCATCATGTGTACAATACAGATTAATAAGCAGTAAGGAGCCAATGTATAAACAGCAGTTACATATTTTTTAAATTCCCCTTTCGTACAATTTAAAATAAAACATGTATACACTTCTCCTCTCTTTCTACTGTACTTTAGCACCACAGGATATCAATTTTCAAGCCTATTATTACCTGATAGACATATATGAAGTTTGGAAGAAAAATAAGGCAATTTGGTTTAAAATGTTGATAGTTTTAGCTTAATGCTCTAATGGAGAAAGCAAATCCTCACTCATATTATTAAATCATTTCAAGACTCAATGCTATCAGTATCTTATGGTCACACGAATTGAGGACAAATGGTGAGACCTTGATCTTCTTAAGTCTTTCCATCAAGAGTCAATGTATATGCAAATATAGACTTAAGAACATAAGCATCCTGGTTTAATGTTGTTGTGAGCCCTGTGGAAATAAAATTAAACTCAGTGAATGTTTACAAATCAATGCATAGTAATCCTATATATGAAAGCTAAGATGTATAAGATGTTTATAAATTTACTATTAGAAAATACTGCTTTCTTAAAGGTGATTTTAAAAAGCTAGCTGATATCTGATGGCTCAAGCATCCAGAAAATGTATGCAATGATAAGACATTGACTAGGATGAACAGAAAAGGGATACAGGAAAAGTCCGAACACATGAAATTCTAAATTAACCAAGAACTGCCAAAACTCAGTTCAGCCACCCTCTCATCTGACTACTGACTGACCACTATTTTTAAAGAAATTGTGAAAAATTTAAACAGATGTGACCTGCATTTTACTAAGAAACAGGCACATGTACACAATGAATTTAAAACATCTTTGGCCAGCCCTCCTACTATAAAAATATTGATATCTTCCCTTCATTTTTAATGATACTTCAAATTGACCCCACTATATCACATGTAATTTTTTTGCAATTAATCTAAAAACGCTGAACCTAAAAGATGCTAGTTTAGTAATGGAAAAGTTATAAGAAACAAGTCTATCCAAGATAGCTTATCATACAGACTTGTTTGCCACCATTCCTGGGCCTATTTCTTCTCCTCCTTGAAATTTTTCAATCTAGAAATTCTGTGCCAATGGCACAAGTCCCCACGAATGACAGCTAACATACCCCCACACCTCCAGCCTTATTGGTCCCTCACCAATTAAGGAAAAAAAGCTGTTGAGACAATCCAAAAATTATTAGAGAAATTTTCTACTGTGATATTAATGGATTAATAATGCTTATCTTTCAACCCAACTAGAAACACTGCATTCCAAAATTATTTTTCCAACTCAATGTTTAGAACAAACATTCTTTTGAAGTTTGCCTGAGATTTCGACTTGCCATGCTAAGAGAGTAAATGACACTTGAGGAAAGGCAGTCTTTATATGATGATGTGATAACATTATTAGGTTTTGAAGTATAAAAATGCTAGAGACAGCATCAACACAACCTCTTAAAGGTTGTAACAACTGCTCCAACATGCCAGTACACCTGCACGGATAAGGCAAGATAATTTTAAACACTATTTATTGAAACATACTGAATTGGTTCTTTTCCTCTTCCAACAGTCAGGATTTAAACGTTTCTGTTCTTCAGCCAAAGCCTTTGCTTCTAATGTGTACATTCTTCTCTCTTCATTCTTCATTTTCTTCCACCTGTCACCAAGGATCACACTTATGGCTCTGTAAAATAAATATTTACACAATGCTGAAAGCACACATTTTTCATAAATCTCATGTCAAGTGCTGCTACTTCAGGAGAAAAATGTGAAGTTAAAAAAGATGAAAATCTTGTCTATCATAGAGATGGGAAAAGGTCAAGGCCATAATGCTCATTTCCAGTAAAATCCCGAATCAAATAATCCATTGTTCCGCATCAGCAGCATGAAGTATTCAACTTGTACTAAAAGCTAATCTATTTGTGCCCGTAACCTATCAAATAGTTTTGATAAAGGTCTTTTTTCATTCAATCATAGTGAAAGTGTAGAATTAACTATGCATATCTTACTATTTCTCTCTTAAGAGAAAACCAAATAAACCTTTAGACAGTATTTTTTATTACTTGAGAAAACTGGATAAACTCAAAATGCTAAGAAGCTAAACTGATAAGACTACATCATGACAAATATTAGAAGCTGTTTTCTCCTGTTTGTTACTCTGCTATGAAACCTACTAAAACAGTCTCACCTAGGGCACACAGATGTAAACCACCTTCCTTCTATGAAGAGCTTTCAGCCATTCACTTCATGACACCCATATAAAACATAAGGTCCTGGAAATTTTGCACAAAGCACATCAAGTGATTTTTATACTGACTGATATGGAAGCCAAAGCAACAGGCATTTGTGCCTTCGAACAGTAAACCACAGAAGCTCTCCTACAAGTGTATTTGTCTTTTTATCCAATAACTTAATGCAGTTAAACATTGTGCTGCATTTTCCTTAATTATAAACCAATTTTTGGGCTGGACGTTGTGACTCATGCCTGTAATCCCAGCACTTTTGGAGGCCAAGGCGGGCAGATCACTTGAGGCCACGAGTTCAAGACCAGCCTGGCCGACATGGTGAAACCCCGTCACCCCATCTCTACTATTTGCCAGGTGTGATGGCACACGCCTGTAATCACAGCTACTGGGGAGGCTGAGGCACTAGAATCGCTTGAACCCGGGAGGCAGAGGTTGCAGTGAGCCGATATCCCGCCACTGCACTCCAGCCTGGGGAACAGAATGAGACTCTGTCTCAAAAATAAATAATAAAATGATAACCAATTTTTATATTCCATTTGCAGAACCCATTAAAAAAAAAACTTTTAGTCTTGGGTTAAAGGTACCATATAATGGTTGACACATTTAAACAAATCAATAAATATTCACACCATCTCAGTCATCCACAGTAGGAAAGAACATGAGATGTTTTTGAAGGGGGTGGCACTTGCGAAACATTATTTTAAGCTAAAAGATGACAGGTAATGAAATGTACACAATGCTGTAGACTATACTCTGTGTTCCCTAACAAACGTAAAATATACACATCTAAAGATTATTTCTGCAGTGAATGTTACATCCAGATGGACATTTATAGCAACTTAAAATGAGCTACATGTCTCTGACCTATTCTAGTCTCCATTCCCTCAGAATTTGCCTCCAAATGAGAATCTTTATTCACTGAATTAAGGCAGCTTTATTAGAGACAGTGAAGAATCCAATTTCAAAATTATGATTTATCCCATTCAGTTTAGAGATAGGTGATATCTGATGGCCCTCAATGTTAGATGATTACCAGTATATCACATGGGAGCAATGCTAAAATGCAAAGAAAATACCAGATTTGGCTGGGCACGGTGGCTCACATATGTAATCCCAGCACTTTGGGAGGCAGAGGTGGGCAGATCACCTGAGGTCAGGAGTTCGAGACCAGCCTAGCCAACAAGGTGAAACCCCATCTCTACTAAAACTACAAAAAATTAGCCAGGTGTGGTGGTGCATGCCTATAGTTCAAGCTGCTCAGGAGGCTGAGGCAGGAGAATCACTTGAACCTGGGAGGCAGCAGTTGCAATGAGCCGAGATCACACCACTGGCACTACAGCCTGCGTGACAGAGCAAGATTCCATCTCATAAAAAAAAAAAAGATTTTTGAGCAATAAAGGGTATAACCTGATTTAGAGATCCTATAAAAAGATCAGAAAACAAAACATCTAAAGATAAAATGAGATTTACACCCCTTGTAATCAGGATAGTCCAGTTCCCCAGAATTGGAAATAAATACAGAATGCATCCCAGCTGACATTCTCAACTACTGGCGGGGAAGAGACTTACAGGGACGTGAATCCTGTTTCTAGATGTCAAAGGATATGTTTAATAATTAAATACCAGAAATGTACAAAAAGAGAAATGCAGCATGTACCTGTCACTAAATCTAAGGCCAGTCATTTTCTCAGGAAAAACAAATTGAGCAAGGGGAAAGGTACAAATTACTCTTAAAATGTCTTTAAAGCCTAAAAGTCAGTCACAAAGAAGTAGACTTCCAAACTAACTTTTTTAAAAAAACACACTTAAACCCACTCTTTTTACTGAAGAAATGGATTACAACTTAAAGATTAATTGCCAAAAGTCACACAAATGACTGACAGATCCAAGAGTTAAAACATTTCAATAGTATTAAAAAGCCTCTTAGCGCTGGGCCCGTGGCTCATGCCTGTAATCCCAGCATTTTGGGAGGCCAAGGTGAGCGGATCACTTGAGCTCAGGAGTTTGAGACCAGCCTGGCCAACATAGTGAAACCCCATGTCTACTAAATATGCAAAAAATTAGCTGGGTGTAGTGGCGCATGCCCGTAATCCCAGCTACTCGGGTGGCTGAGGCAGGAGAATCGCTTGAACCCACAAGGCAGAAGTTGCAGTGAGCCAAGATCCTGCCACTACACTCCAGCCTGGATGACAGTGAGACTCCGCCTCAAAACAAACAAACAAAAAGACTCTTAGAATTCTTGACTCACTAATTACACACTTATGTGTCTAAAGGAACTAGGACAAAGCTATTCATTACTGTGGTAACACAGTAATGACTTTTCTCATGATATCAAGATAAGGTAGTTTTGATCCTCAGGGTACAAAGACTGGAAGAAGACAGCGTTATTAATATATGGAGAACTTGACTGGTTTGAGAGGGATTCAGTAGTAGAGGACTCGGAGATGAGTAAGGGTACAGGCAACAGAGTAGGAAGGACTTGAGTTGATTTTTATTCCCAGCTTCTACTGAGGACAGCTCTTAAGTTCACCGTTTTGACAACTCTGGCAACTTGCTACAAATTGCCAGTTCCCCGTACAATCCATAGTTGACTCAGGTGAAAAGCTGTTCCATAAAGATAGAATTGTTAATTGTTAGAACTGTGTCCTCCAACAGATAAATAACATGATTTTAAAAGGTAGATCTTGCACTTTGGGAGGCAGGCAGATGGCTTGAACCCAGGAGTTTGAGACCAGCCTGGGCAACATGGCACAACCCTATCTCTACAAAAAATACAAAAATTAACTGGGTATGGTGGCGTGTGCCTGTAATCCCAGCCATTCAGGAAGCTGAGGTGGGAGGATTGAGCCTGGGAGACACAGGCTACAGTGAGTTGCGCCGCTGTACTGCAGCCTGGGCTATGGCACAAATAATAAAAGGTAGATACTTACTACTAAGGTAGGTAACCTAATTGTCTATGTATTATAAAATAATTACATATAACCCTAAAAATTCCACTTAAACTTTTTACTTTAAAGTCAACCTGGCCGGGCACAGTGGCTCACGCCTGTAATCACGGCACTTTAGGAGGCCAAGGTGGGTGGATCACGAGGTCAGGAGTTCGAGATCAGCCTGGCCAACATGGTGAAACCCTGTCTCTACTAAAAATACAAAAAATTAGCCAGGTATGGTGGTGGGTGCCTGTAGTCTCAGCTACTTGGGAGGCTGAGGCAGGATAATCACTTGAACCTGGAAGGCGGAGGTTGCAGTGAGCTGAGATCGTACCACTGGACTCCAGCTTGGCTGACACAGCGAGACTCCATCTCAAAAACAAACAAAAAAGTCAACCCTAAGAGTTGAATAAAAGCTATTAAAGAATAAGTTTACTTAACTATTCCAGTTACCATGAACCGTATTGAAGTGTTACTCATTTATTGTAATCAGAATTATCACTATTTTTACCTGTTATCTTTCCCTGGATACATCTGAGTATATTCAACTCTGTATTTTTTGGCAAAAAGCATGAAGGCATTCATTGGTCTTTTGCACTTATTAGGAGAAGTGGCACTCACAGTCCCTGAGCTGTGGTTTTTGACAGCTTTAGCATACAAAGAATTGGAAGAGAGCTGTGATGATCCAGGTGAGCCACAGTTTTTACTGAATCCAGATCTTGCAAAGTCTTGACCACCAGGTCCTCCACAAGACAAAGATGCACGACGCTGGCGAGCCATACTACTTAACACATAAACTGCAGAAGAATCCATAGGTGTGAAGTCATAGCTATAAAATTAAAAAAAAATAAGATTTTAATTCAATTTTGAATTCTCTGATTTCTAAAAAGCAGGTTAAAAAAAAAAACTTAACATCTGATTGGAAATTTCAGTGCATTTCCCCCTATATCATGTTACCAACACTAACAACTTTTGCCACTGATAATTGCTTATAAAATGAAATCTGTATATGTGCTAACTGAAATTAATTTTTTTAAAAAACCTCTGCAGATAATACAAAAGCTTAAAAAAGACTTTGAACCCCCCAAAGGAATGTTATAATCAGCATACTTTATTCATAGCAAGTAACTCCTCCAAATCCTACACAACCCACTTATTCTTACTTTAAATTCATTTCTGGACAAATGTGACAATATGGTTTCTTGGCCTATAGGCACCCAGACCTAGAAAATTAAAATGGAGTGGCAGGCAACATACCAGGCCTAAGGACTACTACAGAAAACAAATGGTTGGGAAAGGCAGTGAAAAGCTGTTAAATGTGGCTAAAGGAACTTAAGGACAGGCCTGGTGGCTCACGCCTATAATCCCAACAGTTTGGGAGGCCGAGGTGGGTGGATCACCTGAGGTCAGGAGTTTAAGACCAGCCTGGGCAACATGGTGAAACCCCATCTCTACCAAAAATACAAAAATCAGCTAGGCGTGGCAGCACATGCCTGTAATCCCAGCTATTCGGGTGACTGAGGCAGGAGAATCGCTTGAACCCGGGAGGCAGATCACAGCACTGCACTCCAACTGGGCAACAGAGTGAGACTCCGTCTCAAAAAAAATAAAAAACAAATAAAGGAACTTAAAATGCCCAGTGATCTGGGTCATTTGTTTAGGTAGAGAGAGCCATACATACATCAGTCTCCCGAAAGGCCATCCATGACCTATAACATAGCCTAATAACATAAAGTTCATTGTAAAAACCTGCCTTTGTCAGGAAAGGCCACATTTTGTTCTGTATGTTCAGTTTACATAGACATGGAAATAGGCTAAAGAATTCTCTTTTGTTCCAGCATTAACTCTCTTTCTGCCTATAGTACTTTTCTATCTTCTTGGCAGGAAACCTTTTATTCAGCTTCTAATCTGAACCTAGCTCCTACTTCCTTCCCTGAAACAGAAATTCCAGTAATACATCAAAATAGGTTAATATTAGCTACAGGAATACCATCTACCTAAAGGTAAAACATGAGATTACAAAATTCTAAAGATAGATGGAAACAGCCAAAGGAATGAGGGCGGTCCATGCCACTGACTACACACAGTAAATGACTTCTACCACTTATCAAGCACACAATGTCTTTTTTCTGAAAGTACTGCATGAAATAAATGTACTTAAACTATGACTCCAAAATTACCTCATGAATGCTTAGCAATCAGTATTATGTCAGGAAAACAATGTCTGCTTTCTAGGTTTGCAGTTTTTGTAAGATATCTTCAGCCCCTCCCATACATAATTTAGAAAAATAGCAAACTTCAGCACTGACACAAAATTACCCATCTCTACTGATGGAAAATGATTACAATTTAAAATACTAAAAGATACTGGGTAAGCTAATTACTAAAATTTGAAAACTCCACCATCTAGTGGCACAAATATAACTTATCATCTACTTCCATTATGGATACAACTTAAATCAGTTTTAAATATTCAGTCACAAAATTCAATGACTAACATTACTGCAGCAGTAATGACACAGAGTATCTTTAAAAACAGCTTCATCTTTTGCTATACTACCTTAGGTAAGCATTCATTCTCTTCACTAAAGCACCTGTACCCAAATGTGCCTTTCACAGCTCTACTTTGTGTACCTGCCATTCCTTAAGCTTAGAATGCCCATTCCCACTTCACTGTCTAATCATTAGTCTTAATGGCAAACTCCACAATAATGTAGTGCCTATTAACCATGTCACATATATTAACTTATTTAATCCTTCCAATATTATCCCCATTCTACAGATTTTTTTAATGGAGCCACAGAAATATTAATTTACTCAAGCTTCCACAGCAAATCAATTGCAGAGCCAGGATTTGAATCCAGGCAGTCCAGATCGAGCTCATGTTCCTATCAGGCTACATTGCCTCTCAATCAGCATGTACATCTACTGTATACATTTACTAATCCATTTCCTTCTCTAGATTGGAAGCAAAGAGGTATGGCCGTTCTTAACTCATTTTTTAATCAATTCTGAATAACATAATAATGGAAAATTTTAACTGAGTTCAAATTCCAGCTAGTAATACGACCTTGGGCAAGTTAAATAAACCCTGTAGCCTCAGTTTACTTATCTGTAAAATAAATCTATGCTATGCAGTGGTGCCAAAAAGAACAATAAACATAAGACACAGGGCAGAGGCTGGCACAGTGTATTTTGCCATTAGGAGTATCTATTATTGTAGAAGTATCTTAGGTGAGTAGCTAGAGAACTCAAAATTTGGAATCTTTACAAGATATGGGCTTGAATCCTAATTCTGATACTAACTGCCTTTGTTTTGGGCATGTTCCTTAACCTCTCTCAACTTTACTTCTCTCTGTAAAATGAGGATATAATCTACAAATAGGGTAATTAATATTAAATAAATTAACATTATATATATAGTAGGCACTCAATAAGTTTGTTAAATCATATTACCTGAACAGAAATGTCAACTTCAAAAAGTCAAAACTGACTGTTTTAAACCCGCCTGAGGCCTAGAAGGTTGGCCTCAATTCTCAATGTTTCAGAATGGGCTACTTACAACAGAACCTTGAATTATGTATGAGAGCTCATCAACTGATTGCTGACTTCTGATTCTTCCCGAGCTAGAAACTACTCACATGTCCTCTGTAAACCATGACCCGAGAATTTGCTTGGAGCAGTCCAACTTGGACTTTTTCCTCTTCTTACCTCTTTCTCTTCTTGCCCTCCCCCTAGGCCAGGCATCATCTCCCTTAACCAGTCTAATCCACAATGAAAATAAAGTCACTTTCAGCTTCTCAATTTTTTCCTGGTTTCTCCATGATGATACCACCCATTTCCACTCCTTTGCAGGGTGGGTGCTCCTGCTGTTATATTGAAGTCACTCAACAGTAAAATGAGACCAATGACTAACATCATCTTGGGAGTGATTATTATTCAGTGAGATCAAATGGTAAGAATTTGCTATCTCAGAAAAACAGGAATTAGGCAGGCAAGTTTTCCCTTTTACTTTAAAAAAGCTTGGTGCTATGTAATAATATGTAAACTTTACATATATTTGTAAGTTATGAAGCATACAAATAAATGAGTGAACCCGCAATCCAAATTAAGAATAATATTTCCAGTATCACTAAGTTCCATATTTGCCACCCCAGAAATAACCACTCTCCTGAATGTTAATCATTCTTTTTCAATAATTTTATTATGAAAATATTACTCATAAATACAACATATAAATACTACAGTAGCATTAGTTTTATTAATATCTTTCTTAATATATGATACAGTGTTTCATTATGCAGAAATGACTGCTATCCTTTCAAAAGTCTACTTACAAGGTTGACCCTTGACTAATTTCTAGAACTTGGATTTTGAGGGGTCCCATCATTCCCACAACTGAGAAGAGTAGTTTACTGTGCCTAGACTGGATATACAAACAACACAGTTTACTCTGAATGCCTGCTTTCCTTTTGGAAGTTTGGATTTTGTTATGTGCCAAGCAGAAGAAACCTACATGACTGCTCTCAATAAAAACCCTAGGTGCCAAGTGCGCCTAACAAGCTTCCCTGGGAGACGACATTTCATATATGTTGTCACAGCCCACTGCTGGGGAATAAAACATGCCCTTAATTCCACTGGGAGAGGATCCCTGGAAGCCTGGCTTCCCTCAGACTTCACCCCACATCTTTTCCCTTTCCCAATTTTGCTTTGTATTAGTATTTTTTTGCCATAATAAGTCATAGCCATGAGCACAACTATGTGCAGGGTCTTGTGAATTCTCTGAGCAAATCATCAAACCTGGGGGCTTGATGATTAGGGACCCCTGACATAATTATATAATGTGTATTACAAACCATATATAAGGGTTATTTTATTTATTTTTAAGGAACATGATTCCATAAAATAGACTCATACTGTATATTTCCAAGACTTATTTTTACTTAACATTGTTTTAAAAATTGATCCATGTTTTAAAGTTTGTAGCTAAGGTTCATTCATTTTCCACTAATTCCACTATATGATTATATCACACTTCATGGATTCACTCTCCAGTTAATAAGTATTGATATTGTTTCCACATTTTTGCTATCATGAGTAATACAGCTACAAACTTACTTGCACCATCTCCTTGAGCATGACTACAAGAATTTACTTCTCTAGGATATATATAAAAGAGGAATGAAACTGCTAATACTCACCTTTACAAGATAAAGCCAAATTATCTTCCAAAATTTTTCTATCAGGTTACAGTCTCACCAAAACATAGGAGTTATCATTAATCTATATATCCTAAGTATCAGTCCTTAAAATTTTGACTCATTTTTCTAGTTTTTCAAAAAAGAGTGTATATGAGGGATGTAATCAAACAGCATTAAGAGCATAAGCTTGTAGACATTTATCGAGCATGTGGCTTGTGTCAGGCCCTATGCAATTTGCTTTTTTAATAATAGTTTCACTCATCCTCATGATATATAAAACATACTAATTAAACTGAATGAAATAAAATCTACAGGCCAGCAGGGACTCTTGAGAATTCTCTACTTAGTGCCAGTACATGCCTATGGATTTGATAATTATCTTAAAGAAAGAATGGGTCTTTAAATCCCAGATACCTACACACAGACTTTCTCTGGGTTCCTTCTAGGAGCAAGGTGACCAATTGTTCCAGTTTGTCTAGGACTGAGGGGTTTCCTGAAAGCTGGACTTTCAGTGCAAAAACCAGGAAAGTCCCATATAAATGAAGATAGCTGGCCAACCTTCTGGAGTCAGGACACATGGGTTCTTGTCCTATTCTGCCACTTACTAGCAACGTGATCTCAGGAATAACCACTTCCCTCTCTAAGCCTTTCTAGATGTCAAGTTTGGGCTATTTTCTACTATTTGTTAAACCATGCAACTAATGCCCTTGGTCAAAATGAGTATGAAACAAAGATACAGTTAACTATTATATCAAGAAAAATACAGTTAACTACAAAAAACACAAGAGATTTATAAGCTGTTTAAGAACAACTGGCCAGATATCACAACTTTTTAAATGTAACTATCAAAGCTGAACCATTAAACTCTTGGTCATGTAACATGTGATATTCTTCCTAATCTAATCCTAAATGTTTTATAAACTCAATTTTCCTATATGACAACTACACGCAAAACTCTCTGGTAACTATTATACTTTAATTACCTAATATGTTTTCATTTCATACTTTCCTCTTAATAATTCTTTTATAATTCTCAAATCTTTAAAGACTGAACTTCCTAAATATCTGACGTTACCATCATTAGGGAAATGAAGGGCAAACTTTAAGAGGAAAATAAAACAAAGAATTAATCCAATATTACCTTTTAAATGTATCAAAAACACCTGAATCATCAAAATTAATGGCATCGGGGTGTCCAGGAGGTAGACATACATCGCCAATATGAACTTCACAACATGGAATGCCATGCTGTACCACAGTCAAGCTTGGATAAAATGATGACCAACCTAAAGTTAAACAATGTTGCATAAAGGATGAGGACTCACAGAAAGCACCCTACTTTAGAACAGACATATCATTTCTATATCTTAAAAATAAAAAGTTATTGCTAAGTCTCAAGAGATTCTCTAACACAAGTCATGTATCTTTACAATAAAGTACTAGGTAAGTATTTCCTTTCAGCAATGTAAAAGCCCTCCAAAACTAGCTTATTGTTCAGCATTTTATTATATATAGAGCTCCTCTATCAATCAGCACTTCCATCCGTCTACAATGACAATGAGCACTTCCAACAGTCTACAATGACAATAAGTGATAAATGACTGAGACCATAAAATAGTCTCTGAATTATAAAATCATCTTTAACATGGTGTTACTGTAATAAGGCTCTGAAGAGTGACTCAGGTTTATATCATATTTGGTAACTCTTAATGAAAATGTGATTACTAGATCACTACATTCCCCAAACTATACCAAGATAATAGAAAGCTTATTATACTATGCTACATGAATCTAAAAATTTCTCATACAGGAAATAAAGTTCCACCTGACTGCTAAGATACTTACGCACCATTAGGTATTATTATAAGCATTCCCTATGGTAGTTTTTTATTTAGTTTGAAAGATGTTTTCCCCTCAAATTTTTTCTTAATCATCAAAGCTACAGACATAATTACAGATTTAAGAAGCTTTGTTTAAAAAAAGTTACTACAAATGCAATTCAAGCCCTACCTTTATTTTTAACATAGAAAGGGTGGTCCAGCTTACACTCTACGGTAAGTAAACCATCTTCTACTGTACCAGGATCAAAAGTCAACTTCAGTACAGACTCGCCAAATGATACACTTTCTTCATGTGATAACAACTTTAGACCATCAGAACCATAGCCCTGAAAATATATGCATAGCGTGAATGAATTGGAAATGTTCAATTCAAAACACTGTGAAGTTCCCATTACATGTAAGACTTTGTGGAAAAGGTAAAAATAACCAAGACAGGATCCCTGCCATTAAAGAGCTTTCAAACCCGGTAGTGAAGAAAGACACATATATAAATAACTAGACTGGAATAAGCACTTACACTCAAGTATAAATAATGGTGATGCAGTTTAATAAAGAGTTATTAATACCAAAAGAGATTAAGGAGGATTTTCAATTCCAACTGGAACTGAGATTTAAAAGAAGAATGCAATTTAGAAAGATGCCTTGCA
The DNA here is from genome assembly GCF_029289425.2 of Pan paniscus. Classification (NCBI taxonomy): domain Eukaryota; kingdom Metazoa; phylum Chordata; class Mammalia; order Primates; family Hominidae; genus Pan; species Pan paniscus. The sequence goes on along the minus strand of NC_073255.2, from coordinate 144,032,010 downwards.
CCAAGAAATTTGTAATTAACAATAACTTTGGGGAGTGCTGAGTATTTGCTAAAAATACAAGGTGAGTTCAGATTTGGGGCAAATAAAGCTAATAAGGAGAGGCCAGTTAGTAAAGGCCTCTTAAAGACAGGCAAAGTACTGACAATTTTTGCTTAGAAGGTATTGGGAAATCAATCAAAGTGTTTTTATCAGCATGACTGTCAATTTTTAAGATGATGGTAAATAAGAAAAGACTCTACAGAAGAAAAGATCTCATATTCAATTACCTGAGGATATAATGAGAGACACCTATTATAGACCTGAATTGACAAGTGCGATAGTAATAGAACCAGAAAAATTTAAATTCAATGAATATTGAGCATTTAACACATGCCACATGGTAGGATCTGAAAATACAAACACTAACAAACATGATCCTTACCCTTACATTCACAGAAAAACAAAGGAGACAAACACGCCAAAAGCTTGCTATAGTATCCAATCATAATTACGCTAACGCATGAACAAGGTAATGAATAAGAGAGGATGACTTAAAAATCTTTACAGAATTAGAATCAAATGAATATAAATAAAGGGAAGAAATAGAATAGTAAAAGACAACTTCATGGTTTTGAATCTGGTAATCAAGAAGGATGATAATAACAACTTTAAAAGAATAGGAGGAAAGTAAGCCAAGAAGAGGAAGAAAAAGGTAAGGGCAGTTTTGGTCACACTAAGCTTAGTTCAAAGAACTGACTGATATTCATGCAGAGATGTCTAACATGCAGCTGGAAATGTGCAGGTGAAGGCTATAGACATAGATTGGCAAATAACGAAATTACAAAATCTTCCCATTCTCAGGGCTGCAGGAGGCCTTAAAACTAATCCAATCCCATTTTTCAGATCAGGAAGCCAATACTCAGAGGGGTTAACAATCTGCCTAAGGTCAGTAACACAGATAATTGCTGGAGAAGCTATAAAGAGAGCCCAGGTTTCCTGACTCCAAGTCCAGAGTGCATTCCACAGGACATGATGGAGGTGCTGCTGACATTATCAGGAGAGAGGAACTGGTGAAGAAAGTGAAGGGGGCAGAATCTTGTCTAATATTCAGCACTGCGGGCAGTCAAGTACCAGGCCTAAAAGACTGAGAATCAGGATGCTGCCATGCTACACAAATCAAGGGAAGACAATGTCAGGAACTAACCCAATGTGTCAAATGTTGTACAGATGTCAAACAGAACAAACGACGTCTCTCTTCCTAGAAATCAGAATAAAGATAGTAACCTTTGAGACAATTTTTGTAGAGTAGTAGAGGCCAAAGTTAGACTATTGTGAACTTCACTAAAGTGAAGAGTAAAGCAAGGGGAGGAAACTGAAGGCAGCCAAGACAGGACAATTTTTCTCAAAAGACTTAATAGTGAGACATAGCAGGATCAAAACAAGAATTTGTACAAGCACACTTCACATGCCCATTTTCTTGCCTACAGGAGAGATGGAGAAATTAAAAATTTCAAAGTGAAAGGTGTCAACTTTATCCTAATATTGCTCGCTACTGCTTTTGCTCATCAACTTAGAAAATGCTAGTTTTAGTAACTTAATATGAAACAACTTATATAAAGTAACTTAATATAATTGGCTGTCAATAATCTACAGGGGAATTAATCACTTTGTAGATTACCTAAGGCAAGGCTTTGGTTAGTTTATTCATTACATATATATATATTTTTTGAGACAAGAGTCTCACTGTGTTGCCAGGCTAGAGTGCAGTGGCGCAATCTTGGCTCACTGCAAGCTCTGCCTCCTGGGTTCACACCATTCTCCTGCCTCAGCCTCCCAAGTAGTTGGGACTACAGGCGCCCACCACCACGCCCAGCTAATTTTTTTGTATTTTTAGTAGAGGTGGGGTTTCACCATGTTAGCCAGGATGGTCGCAATCTCCTGACCTCGTGATCCACCCGTCTCAGCCTCCCAAAGTGCTGGGATTACAGGCATGAGCCACTGCGCCCGACCTCATTACGTATTTTTAATACCAGTTTTCCCCATTGTAAAGTGTATAAAACACGAAGAAGCACCAAGAAATATACTATTTCCCATCCAAGAAAGCATGTTAGAAAGGCAAACCTAAAATCATTGCTCCTCCCCATCACACTAAGCAATGAGTGGTCATAAAAATGCTCTACCTAAAATGTACGATGTCATTTAAATATGAAAGTGAATGGAGGATATTTCTGTAGATTAACAATAAATCTTGTTTCATTTGGAAAGATTTTGAAAAAATTTTTAAGAATTTTAAATCAACCTTGTGAATGCCCATTTGAAGATCTTCCTCATTATCACAGCCTTCAGCTCTAGCAAAATCTTCAACATCTTGCCATTCCTTATTGCTTCCCTTATGAAAGCACAGTCGTGTGCCTAAGGTTTAGGTAGAAAGCAAGTATTAGACACGTGACTGTACTAGACAAGTAAGCTGTGGAAAATTCAAGGTTTTTTTTGTTTGTTTGTTTGTTTGTTTTACCTTTCAAAAAACAGTGCCAGACAGTTGAAGGCCAGGAATTGCACCATCCCAAATCATCATCATCTGACAGGGAGGACATGCAGAAAATGCCAGATTCTGACTCACTATTTGCCTATGGAGAAAAATATTATCAACTTTTTAATTTGTTTTTAAAATATACCTTTTAATATCTGTTTTCATCCCACGTCTTTAGGCCCATGCTTATAGGTGGATAACTTAGTAATTCTAACCTTAGGGAAAATATAATGCCTTCAAAAACTGAAGGTTGTCAGGCTGTGGGAGAATTTGCTAAAAAAAAAAAAAAAAAAAAAAACACACACACAAAACAAAGTTTTTGGAAGCTTTAGTTATATGCACATTCCCATTAATAATAAGCTTTCCTAACACATAGCAGAGCTGTATATAAAATCAAATCCAGATCACTAACAGAACAGTGAGACTACTTCCTATGAGGAATGTTAATGTATTTCAACTGTTGTACAAACTTTGTAAAAGTTTAACCTCATAAATAAACTTACCCTTTCATGTCTTACTGGTGTTTCCTCCTTCCAATGGTGATGAGGGAAGGCTGGTTCACTCTTCGAAGAAGAGGACACTGGTGGAGGGCGTGCATAGGAATGTAAACTTTTGCTAGTGGCTATGATGTGTACAGGAGATGATCTAAAATAAAGCAACAGTTTCAACCATAAGCATAGGTCCTTAAAGTAGATCTTTCCTATTAATGAAAGAACTTCATATTTAAAACGCCAATGTTATTACATTGAACACATTTATGGTAAACACTAGTAAAGACAGCAAGATTTCATTTTATAATTATATTCCTTAACTCCTTATCCAAACCCTCCTCACACATTTTAGACATCGGTTTTTTCAGATTTGACAATATATTTTAAACTACGACTATGGTTTCATTTATTTGTCCCATTCATTTTTCTATCAATACATATACATGTGTATATTTCGTTTGTGAATGATAATACCCCCTCTAATGCAGGACGTCCTATCCATTTCTTTCTTCTACTTTGATGTACTCAGTAAGTCTCAGTATGAAGACAGCATTTAAGCTTAGTGTAACCAACTCTGAACTCTTTATCTACCAACCACATATCACTGGGCAGATACAAGAACTACCTTAAGCAAAAATGCTTACACTTTTTATAGCAGAGAGCAGCCTATCCGCCCTCCTTGTAACTGGACACTATTTCTTGTTTTCTAATACAAACTTGCTGAAAAGCAACTACATATAAGGTCTAGTTATTTTTTCTCCTCAAAGATCACCTTAAAAAAAAAACTTTATCCCTTGCCCTCTTTTCTTCCCCTCAAAAGTCTCTTTTACCAGACAATGCTCCCTTTAGAGTATATGGAGCTCCCAGGAGCATACCCAGATCTTTCCCTCACAAACAGACCAGATATTCATGGGTGGGATAACAGAAAGAAACAAGCCTATAGAGGATGATGAATGATGTGTATGGACTCAGCAGTCTGGAAAGGAAGCAGAGAGGAAGACAGCCAGGTGGAGGAGGGAAAACCATCTGAAGGTAAGGTCCCAAATCAGGATAATTGTCTGAGATGCCAAATACAGATCTGGTCCTTAACAGAAAAAGTTTATGCATGTCTGTACTAATACTCTTTTTAAAAAGGAGAGGAAGGGCCGGGTGCGGTGGCTCATGCCTGTAATCCCACCCAGCACTTTGGGAAGCCAAGGCAAGTGGATCACGAGGTCAGGAGATGGAGACCATCCTGGCTAACACAGTGAAACCCCATCTCTACTTAAAATACAAAAAACCAGCCAGGCATGGTGGTGGGTGCCTGCAGTCCCAGCTACTCGGGAGGCTGAGGCAGGAGAATGGCGTGAACCCGGAAGGCGGAGCTTGCAGTGAGCCGAGATTGCACCACTGCACTCCAGCCTGGGCGACAGAGCAAGACTCCGTCTCAAAAAAACAAAAACAAAAAAGAGAGAAAGGACATCTTTCCAATTTTTCCCTTATTCCCTGAGAATTCGTATTAGCCCTTCAATTTCTACCTTATCCTCATTAACATTTTTCATTTTACCTTTCCAGAAATTACTTTTACATAAGGATCTATACTTTCATGTACACATCACTCCTTAAATCAAAAGGCCCTCAGATTTCCATGCATTGTAGCACACTCTCCAATTTCTGATTTCAAATTATATGCTGAATGTTTCATCTTTTGCCCAAAAACTGCCCATCCTGTTATTACACATTTAGATATATATGAAGTATCAGAGAATGGCCAAACTGCTAAATATTCCTTTTGTTCATTCCTGACTCCCTAATTTTAAAAAGTGAGTTTTATCAGTTCTTCTGTTTAACCATTTAAAACAGAAGTAACAAAAAGTAAAAATAAATAAAAATGAAGGGAACAATGTGATATTCTAAAATGTATATGGCCTAAATACTCTGTGAAAATTAACATGCTAAACACGTCCAAACACTAACAGCATTGATTTCTTCATCTCTCTCTCTATTCAGGGGTAATATAAATTTTTACCTGTCCTCAACTCCTTAACTATAAAGACTTCAGATATCAAAGCTCAGTAACACAGTTTAACACCCAACAATAAGCTGCATGAGCAGACAGTGTTAGGAGGTAGGCCAGACAGCAGAGCATTACTCAAAATGCTGGACAGAATAATACGTCCTCAGGGAGATACTCCTTTCCTTATGTCTTATGTTTTTATTTACACTGATTTTCTTCTGAAGGGTTTACTCACTTTCCATAAACTGTTATTATTAATCCTATGACTCTGCTGTAAAAAGTGAAAAAAAAGTATTATCTCTAGAGAAAGAAAAAAAAATCCAATAGTTAAATCAGGTTTTTTTAAAAAAATAAATAAAAGAATTTTTAGCTTTTTGACTATTAAGATTACAATGAAAACTAGGACTATAAAGGAAATAACAACCCTGAAAGGAAGTTTTCTTTCCTGTGGAAACGAACACGGAATTAAACTGAAGTTAATTAAATTCAATTTGCTCTAGTCAAGATCAATATCCTGCTAAATGTAAGAAAAGCAACACAACTTAATGGGTTACAAGAAAAGTGAGATTTCACACCTAATAAGTTTATTCTTTAGCAATGCATTACACTCAAGAGCACTAACAAAATTTACAGTTATTCCTACATTACCTAGTATAAAACTCTGGTCTATCATTTTCCACTCACAGGTGTGCAAATATGGGCATTTCTCTCCCTTATAAACTGTCATATTTATCCATTTCTTTTTAGGGATAAATAATGAAGTGTTTTCCACTTAGGTCTCCCTAGGCATATTAGCTGGAAGCTTCCATAATTTCATAGCACAACCACTCATTTTCTTAAACTCTGTCTGGATATATGAAACAGTGATTTTTACCAATGGGAACCCACTTTTGTAAGTTTAAGATTTTAATATTAGCAAATTTTAGAATTAGCAAACAGGCAAATAATGTAAGGCCACATAAACTATGGAAGAAATAAACCTAGACCAAAAGGAACCCAACTAAAGGTTGATAAAAGTTTAAAATATAATCTTGATTACAACTCTGCTTCCTCAGAGAAATACAATTTTCATTTCTACATGTAGAAATGTATAGTAAAAGTATTTCATGGTCTAATTTATTTTAAACATTTACAAATTTTTTTAATCTATGGTTCTCTTTATCACCTTTTTCTAATTCTCAAAATATGAAATCATGGTAGTGAGTGAAATAAGTCTTTGATCATTAGATAAGGAGCTTAATTCTAATGACTTAAATTCTAATAATTTAAAGTATTACTACTTTTAAACTAGAAAAATTTTTAAATAAAACCTTTGTGTAATGATAGAATGTTTCAATAAAAATATAATAAATGCTCCTACCTATTGTAAAATGAGCACTGCATCAGTGGACTTTGTGGACTGGTCGCGATATTAGCCAATTCTGTTAGCCAGTCCACCTCATTTTCACGGTAAGTAGTTTCTGGTATGTCTGAGGTATTTTGGTTCCAAGATGATCTTGGGTATTCTTGATGTGAAACATCTGAACTCAGCTGGTACATGCCAGATTGGGTAGGATCACTTTGAACTGCCTGAAGTTCAGGAAGGTCATCTGCAAATAAGCACACTCAAAATCATAAAAAGGAAATTACTAATACAAGGAACAATATTATAACTGCAGTTAAAAGAGAAGTCCTCAATTTTAGCTAATTAATTTTGAGAGAGGAAAATCATAAATTTAACATTCTGTTCACAGACTGGAAAAACATGGTTTGGTTTGTGTTTTCTGCTTCTTATTCCCCCTAGTGTTTTGTACCTCACCTAGGAGTGATCCATATGCCACTGAGATATTTTTACATTAACAAGTTAATGAAGAAAAAGGCATTTTATGTGTGCAATATGGACTTATTACTCACATACTTTAATAACCTGTTATACAGACTATAATGAAAACAATAATTTCCATAATGATAATATAGATCACATAAATATTTAGCTACTACTTACACAACTCTGTGTTAAAGTATTTCTTTTTACTAATAAATTCTGAACTTGTTAATATTTACTGGTTATTTATCGGTTATTTTTTCCTATAAGTGCATTCCTAAAAGGCAATTCATGATACCCTTTCAGCTCCCCATAAGATGACTGGAAATATTACCCAAGTACCACTCATGCACACACCAAGCACTATAAGGAACATGAATTCCAAAATACTGAATTCTTAAAAAAAATTATATATATATTCTTTTAAAAAAATCATATATATGTCTGTATGTATGTGTGTATGTAGTAGGGAAGAAAAAGCATCTTGAAGGCTTAAAAAAAAAAACTCTCCATGAAACACATACCTACAAACTCCACAAACCTATTGGGTCCCTTAAATATACAAGTCAAGAAAATTTCTAGTCTCCTAAATGTCACTATAAAAGTATGTATAACTCCTATTCAGGCAAATATTCCAGAATAGTCTACTAAAACCGAAATGTCCTATCTTAAAAAAAAAAAAAAATTGTTTTTTTTGAGATAGGGTCTTACTCTGTTGCCCAGGCTGGAGTGCAGTGGTACAATTATAGCTCACTGCAGCCTTGGACCCCTGGGCTCAAATGATCCTCACGCCTCTGCCTCTCAAGTAGCTAGGACTACAGGCATGTACCCACCATGCCCAGCTAATTTTTAAAGAAAATTTTTGTAGAGATGATATCTCACTACGTTGACCAGGCTGGTCTTGAACTCCTCCCACCTTGTCCTCCCAAAATGCTGCGATTACTAGCGTGAACCATCATGCCAAGCCAAACTGAAATGTTTTAATTAGAAGTACTGACTCGGGATATCCATTCGTAAAAACTGACTTCTTTCATGGAGTCATGAAGGAGCCAGGAGTTCTAGAACATCACACTAATTTAAAATAATTGTACCCTACAATTTTCATGCTGATATAGCTATTTCCTTTCCCTCACTGCCTTTGACCAACATTTATTTACTGCAAAGGGTTCATTTCTGTTTCTGAAGTTCAGGAAATTACTTTTTAAACGAAGTCATAGGTGGAAGGGGCATGTTATTTATACTCCCCTCGGCCCTAAGTTTCTGAGTTCCTCCTTAAACCAAAAACTGAGGAAGATCAACTACCTGATTAAAATGGCACTCCTTGCTCAAAAGTAACCAGTACTCAATAAATACTAGGGTCCAGAAAATCCTTGGCATTCAAGCAGGTTATGTGTCCCAAGAGCTTAAGATCTCTAAATTTCCAAACATTACCATAGTACATAATCTCCTCCATTTCATCATTTGTAAAATTAAGACAGCTGTATCTTCTCCCCAGGTTTTTATAAACATGAAGGAAACCCCCATATATTAAATGGGGGCAAAGCCAAGCTGAAAAGCTGGGCAGCAAGCCAAGGTGACTCATTAGCTCCATACTCCTGAACACCAGCCTCGAAGCAATACAATTCAAAAACACACCTCAACAAACTTACACATTTCTAAAGGTCACATATCTCCAGGAGTAGTTTAGCAATAGTAACAACCATAAATGTCAGATCCTCAAGTTTCAAGGGTCCACTGTAATTTCCACATCATACCAGCAAATCTGCCACGAAGAGTGGCTAAGCATATTTTACTGAGCTCTCTCAAGTATATTTCAAAAGTAGCATCTTTCGAAAAGCCACGAGTGGGGTCCAATCTTTACACACAAAGTAAAGTAGTTTAATTTAACAATCTGTAAATGAGTGTCTACGATAACCATAAATAGCCCAACTCATGTTGGTTTTAAGTAGTATTTTAAAAGCAATAAAAGAATGCTGAAAATTCCTAATATACAAATACTTCATATCCCTTTCTAGCCAGTCAAGGTTGGTGGAGAAGCGGGCTAAGTAGAAAAATTTATCTGAATCTTAGTGAGATTTCTATATAACTTTTAATTTTGCTTACCAAGCTCCATGTGTTCATCACAGGAGTTATATCCAGGTGAAGATGGCAAATTCTCATTACACTGCAGCAACTCCAATGAGTCATTCATTCCTGAGGCTCTCTTGTCCATCACCAACAGGAGTTTCTGTACTGCATTAGGCATCTGATTTGTCTTCACTTCCCACACCATGTTATGGTGCTCTGACTTAAAATAAAAACGACATTAAGAAATGATGTCAAGCCATGCAATTTGGGCAGTACACAAACCTAAAATAAATCAGAGACATGACAATGTTGTTTTGTTTTTTTTTTGAGACATAGTCACACTCTGTCACCCAGACTGCAGTGCAGTGGCGTGATCTCGGCTCACTACAAACTCCACCTCCTGGGTTCAAGCGATTCTCCCGCCTCAGCCACCTAAGTAGGGGGGATTACAGGCACATGCCACCACGCCCAGCTAATTTTTGTATTTTTAGTAGAGATGGGGTTTGGTCAGGTTGGCCAGGCTGGTCTTGAACTCCTGACCTCAAGATATCCGCCCACCTGGGCCTCCCAGAGTGCTGGGATTACAGGCGTGAGCCACCACGCCCGGCCACAGTGTTAGATTTTAACTTAATCATACACTGCCATTTATAGCTCCCTCAAATCCTTTAGACCCGGATGACTCCTTAACATCTTGGCCTACAACTGAATACTCAGCACTAAATCACATCTCAATCCCAAAAGATTAATATCTTGAATTATAAAAAAAAGTCTTTTCTGCTGAGGAAAAATGGCATTGTATATACTTTTATTTAACCTAGTAACCGTCCTTTCAGATGCAAAAACTGAGACTAATAGGACTCTTTTTTTCACTTGTACCTTCAAATTCAAAAGGAAATTTAAAAACTTTCCTTAATAAAAGTTAAAAAAAACTGGAAGAATATTCTATTTTGTCCTTTTTTAAAGATTCTATTTTAATGTCTCTGTTTACTGTGTTTTTTATTTTGTTTCTTCATTCTGAAAGTGAACTACTTCAGCACACTTAAAAAAAATACATTTTCTTTTTTTTGAGACAGAGTCTCGCTCTGTCACCCAGGCTGGAGTGCAGTGGCACAATCTCGGCTCACTGCAACCTCTGCCTCCTGGGTTCAAGCGATTCTCCTGCCTAACCCTCCCTAGTAGCTGGGATTACAGGCGCGTGCCACCACACCCAGCTAATTTTTTGTATTTTTAGTAAAGACAGGGTTTCACCATGTTGGCCAGGCTGGTCTCAAACTCCTGATCTCAGGTGATCCACCCGCCTCGGCCTCCCAAAGTGCTGGGATTACAGGCATGAGCCACCGCACCTGGCCAAAAAAAGTACATTTTCTAAATAACATTTAAGAGTTTCTTAAAATGGTCATATATTACAATTCTCATAAAAATAAAAATGTTCTTAGGTTTTCTTAATGAAAATTTGGGACCTAGCCATAATAAAAGATACCTGTCATTCTGAATAGGATATTATGTATAGAAAGATGAATAATCATCATGGGAAATTTAAACAACTAGTACATCTACCTGCAAGCCTACAAAATTATCACAAGGAAGAGAATATGGGTTAATATATTTAAATAATTTCTCAGCAAAATCCAACAACTAAATATTATTATGAAAGGAAAATGTGGTTGTCTCTTTTATTTCACCCTTTGGACAATGATCGAATTTGTTCTTTATTTAACATAAGCAACAATGGTAAGATTTTTCTGATTTCTCAGGCTCTAGTCTAAATTCCATTTTTTAAAAAAGTTCTAGCCTGATGCAGTAGCTCATGCCTATAGTTCCAGCTACTTAGGGTAGACTGAAGGGGGACGACAACTTCAGCCTATGCGTTGGAATCCAGCCTGGGCAATGTAGCAAGACCCCCCCTCTTAAAGAAAAAGTTCTAATGAGTGAATATGAAATACACAAAAAAATCCTGACTTTTGCAACAACATATTTTTCCTCAAAATAAAGCAATAAAATATATTGCTGTTAAAAGTCACTGAAAGTCAAGCACCCCAGTGCAGGCTGATCAAAACTGCACTGAAAAAATGTTAATCACTTAGTATTTATAAGCTTTCTAAGTCATGATGTTAATTACCAATAAACACCGATGACACTGATAAATTTCTTTCTACGAAGACTTTTTCATGATCTTTTTGGTTTTGAAATGTATTCCTGACTAGAAAATATAATCACTGTGCAAAAAAAATGGGAAAAAAAAATTTTTTGGAAAAAAAGGAATATGATTACTTCTAACCCCACCAACCAGACTTAGATACTTTTAACATTTTGATGTATTACAATCCAATTTCTTCTTCATGTACACATATACTCAATCATGTTTTTCTTCATATTTCATATTATAGTTTGATACCTTTTGGCCTAATATAAGTTCATAAGCATTTTCCTATGTTATTTTTTCAAAGCTCTAAATGGTTAAATATACATCAGAAGGATGTACCGAAATTCACTTATCCCCTCTACTACTGAATATGCTATTCCCAGTTTCTTCACTCTTCTAAACACTGAATTTATATTCTTATTTTTTAAAAGTATTTGCTTACATCTGATTATTTTAGATTGCTAGATACAGGGTTCTTGACATATAGCCCAACTGCATGCATATTGCCTTACTGTATGTCTAATATTCTGTTTTGGATGCTATCTGCCTATATCCCTCAAAAATAACCCTTAGCCTGGGCACTGCTTTAGAGCCTTGCTCAATACTGACTATACAATTTGCTACTATTATGGTGTAGCAAAAAGGGCACTGGGTTAGATGTAAGGAAACGGGTTTTGATTCCAGCTTGATCACTTACCAAATATATGACCTAAGTGACTGAGTTTCTCTTCATCTGTAAAATAGAGCTAATGATACCTGCCCTACTCTCCTCTGATAGTAGTTGTGAAGATGAAATGAAATAGTGAAAAAAGTGTAAAATGATGTCTTTTGAAATTTTTTTATCCCCAGACATAGGGCAATATTAAACATACTTTGGGTCTGTAATGTCCTAAATAGAACAGTTACTGAAAATACATAGTTAACAGGTGGAAACCAGATAGCTATTCAGTTTCAACAGTCTCCTCCCTAGGAGATATTATGACAAGTCATCCAGCACATCTCCATAAAAATCATGTATCATGCCATTACTTCAGGCCCCTAAAAGATGAAATTTGGAAGAAATTAACGCTTCTCCAGTTTAGTACAATGTACTGATCACAATCAGTCTTAGCATATAGTTACAGCAAATATGCTGGGATATAACAATTTCCCCCACAGAACTAGCGACTAGAGAAAATGTGTAACACAAATCTATTTCTCAAGTATGAAATCACGATTTTGAGCCTCCACTCTCTCCCTGAAAAAAAAAAAAAAAAAAAAATGGAGCAAATTTAATTTCATCAGTGATTCTCAACTCTACTCTGTGGCACACGAAATCATACATATGCTTAAAAAAATGTTGTCCAGGCCCCATCCCCAGAGGATCTGATCTGTTTGGTGTGGGGTATGGCTTTGTGCACTAGTTTTTGTTTCCAGGTGCAGAATACTGAGATACACTGGGCTAAAAATGGTTGCTAAATTCCTACTTATTAAAAAAATCATTTATTTAATAAATACTATGTACAGGGCATTGTATTAGTTGCAATGCTGGATCTCACTAATGAACAATTCATCATGAGTCTGACTTTAGTGGAAAGATATAAGCAAATGACCATAGTTCTACAGAGCAGGACTTGGCTATGAATGGGTTAAAAGAAAACAAGGGGCTAGATCAGTGGTTCACGCCTGTAATCCCAGCACTTTGGGAAGCCGAGGAGGGCGGATCACGAGGTCAGGAGTTCCAGACCAGCCTGACCAACATGGTGAAACCCAGTCTCTACTAAAAATACAAGAATTAGCCAGGTATGGTGGCACGTGCCTGTAATCCAACCTACTCAGCAACCTGAGGCAGGAGAATCGCTTGAACCCGGGAGACAGAGGTTGCAGTGAGCCGAGATCGCACCACTGCACTACAGCTTGGGCAACAGAGCGAGACTCCATTTCCGAAAAAAAAAAAATGAAAAAAGAAAAAAAGCCGGGTGCGGTGGCTCACGCCTGTAATCCCAGCACTTTGGGAGGCTGAAGCGGGCAGATCACGAGGTCTGGGGATAGAGACCATCCTGGCTAACATGGTGAAACCCTGTCTCTACTAAAAATACAAAAAATTAGCCGGGCATGGTGGCGGGGGCCTGTAGTCCCAGCTACTCGGGAGGCTGAGGCAGGAGAATGGCGTGAACCTGGGAGGCAGAGCTTGCAGTGAGCTGGGATTGCGCCACTGCATTCCAGCCTGGGCGACAGAGCAAGACTCCGTCTCAAAAAAAAAAAAAAAAAAAGAAGAAGAGAGGGAGGTCTCCCAATGAGAGAAACTCACATGAGTAAACTCATATAGCTGGCAAAGTCCTAGTGAGATCAGATTATAGAATCTAGTTTTACCACAAAGTAGGATGGCCTTGTGTGTGATGTGATCATGAACACTGAGGCTATACTACTACTACTACTACTACTATATGTCTATACTACTACTACTATAGTCTAGGATCAGAGTCTTCAATTGTAGTTTAGGAAAACTATTTATTTATTTAGAGACAAGAATAGGGGCTCTGAAATCAGGCTGCCTGAGTTTAAATACCAGATTTGCCACTTGCTAGCTATGTACCCTAAATAATTTACTTAAAATCTTCATGCCTTGTTTATAAAATGGAAATAAAAGTACCTACCTCACAGGCTGCTACAAAAACTCAGTGAGATCATGTAAAATGCTCAGAATAGCGCCTAACACAAAGCAAACTTTCAATGTACAGTGGCTAGTGTTATGATTAGCAATTATCAGACAATGAAGAACCACTGATGATTTTTTTTTTTAAAAGAGGTCTGACATGATCAGAACTATACTTTAAAACAGTCTCTTTGAGTCTATGGACAAAATCATACTGAAATACTGTATGAGTATGCAGGAACACCTATAATATTTTAAGGAGGGTATTTTTTTTTTTAAAGAGAGCACTCACATTCCCAGTCTCTATGAAAGCCACCCGTCTCCAGCTTCCTTTGCAATGGTTCTCAGTGCAGATTCCTTATTTAGTAACTCTTAAGAGAGAAACTAGTCATACTATGTGAGTTCTTTAAACAGCTAATATTAACAGTTTAGATAGGAGATTTTAACTCTTTCCATAGAAGTATTTCTGGCATCTTAAGTATACAGAATATAATTTAACCTATTTTGATAACTAAAAATCCTTATGAATATCCGTACTATGCTTCACATACAGATGTGAGCTGCACAGTCAACCTTATCTGAACTGAAAACATTTCCCATTTTTACCTTTATTATGAAATTTAGAAGCTGCACTACACAGGTATCTCTCTTCAGAGCTATCCTCTGTGTATGAACAGTGCTGTTCTTGGGGTCCACAGAAGCACAGCTGCAGTCTGTCTTGTCTTCCCCCTCCCTCTGCAGAGCTCTTTGGTTTCCTCATTCTTTCCAGCTAGAACTTTTTTCTTCCCTACAGCAGGTCCTGCAGTTTCCAACATTCACCAAGTATAGTACACTAACGTCTCTTTGCAACTTCTATCATTTCTTCAGCACTTTGTCTTAGTTATCAACCACCATCCCAAAACTCCTTAAATGAAGTTGGAAAAAGACATTATTTTAAAAAACAGAGCTACCTATAAATAACCAAAAGAACCAAATAAATATTTACTGAATATAAGTTCTATATGTTCACACCTCTCATTGCTCAAGGCTATCAGAAGTTTGGTCCTGAGAAAACTGAAGTTCCGCTACTGTAAAGCTACCATACAGTAAGAGAAGCTACACTTCAAGACAACAGACTTCAGTTTCACTCTGACTAGCTGTGTAACCGGGGACAGGTCACTCACTCAATCTCAGACTCACGGTCGGTCCCTCTACTTACCTCACAGGGCTATTCTGAGAGTTCAATACATGAAAACAAAATTCAAAACTATATACAAATGGAAGTTTTCTGTCTCTTCTATTCTCAACTATTCTGAAGAAAGAAAGCAAGGTCTCCAATACAATAAAGGAATACCAGGGAAGCCCTTACATTTCTTACTCCCCTACATATATTATACCAATTACATACTCATTTTGATAAACAAGCTCCTCTTTCAAATATCTCCTGGTAGAGCTAACCCTATTGTTCATTCATGCTTTTGTATACTGCTTTGGTATCAGATTCAACACAGCTTGCCTTGTATTTTAGTTAACTCTGCACATGTCATCTCTTCACTAGATCAGTGATTCTCAGTAACTATTTTCCAGAAGTTGTACTCTGAAATGTCATGTTCAGTGTCACAAATTTTACTTTCTTAGAAGGCCCCATTGCTTTTGGTATGCAAACTTCCAGAAGCAAATATCCAGAAAATCTTAAGACAGGAGAGAAAGAGAGAACTAGAAAAACCTAAGTCTCAATGAATGAAGAAGGAAACTGAGTTTTACAAAATGCTTACCTACACAGCACTTCCATGTACTTCATCTAATTTTATTTTAAACTCAGAACAACTCTGTGAGTAAAGTATTATTATGGATGAGGAAAACAGGACTATGATGACTAAATGGGATCATTTTCTTTTTGAAGGCGAGAGCTGAGAGGGAAAAAAGACAAAAGGTATAAGCCAGCATGGGTTACTTCCTGCTTTCAAGTGCCTATTATTCCCTGAATCCTTACTTTTCCATCATCATTATGGAATCCACAGCAGGATCTTCTATATGCTCTCCCCTAATCCTGAAGGATTTCCATAACCAGTCCAGACTACAGGCTGAAATTGTTTTCAAAGAGTAGGTGAAGAAAAGGTAATTTGCAATTAATTTCTATCTCTGAAACTGAGGTATTTTAAATGGATTACATAATTACACGCTAAAACAAGCCTCCATAACAAAGTATATTAAATGCAACTTCCTATACCAAAAGCATCTCTGAGGCCGTAATGCTGTTCTTTTAGAGTATTTTCAACAAAACTTCAAAAGATTTCACAGGTATTTGTCTACAACTCTAGTTTGCCACAGGGCTACAAGAAAAGACAAAACAACAACAAAAACCCTTAGTGGATTCATTTTGGTCACTTACCACTTTCATGGCCCTGAACAATTAAATCTCTAGGCCTGTTTTCTTATTTGGACCTGTTTTTTTAATTTGCAAATAAGACTAGTGGCCAGGCCCAGTCACTCAGGCCTGCAATGCCAGCACTTTGGGAGGCCAAGACAGGAAGATCGCTTGAGCCAGGAGTTCAAGACCAACCAGGGCAACATAGCAAGATCCCATCTCTAAAAAATTTTTAAAAATAAGTAAAAAAAAATGGGACTAGTACCTATCTACCTATCAGAATTGTTGTAGGTATAAAAGATATTACATCCCACAGACACTGCCCAATCCACATCTATACAAGTTCTTAGTAATTTCATGCTCATTCAACATGAAATACTATATTGATCAAGACAATAGAAAACCCATTAATAGCAGAAGCAGTCATCCACAAACTGTTTTAGGAGTACTGTCAATTCAAGTAAGTATTTAAGATGAGTCATATAAGATAAGTCACATATTAAAACGACATCATCTAAAAATTCTTATGAAACTTGTTTTCCTAAACTTTGGTGCTTCATAATTTCTATTATCATTTTCTATGGAGAAACTAGAAACATAATTTTCTCCATAATGTGGTTCATTGAGTTTACAAAACTAAGATGAAACTAGAAAGTGAAATCAAAACTTCATTCTATAATTTATCAGTCGAGTAAGCACAAACAATATTTTGCTTTAAAGTGGTTAAATGGCTCCTCAAAAGTATAAGATAAACTCCTAAACATTTTTACATTATCTATAAAAACTTGTGGGAAAAGCTTTTTTTTAAAGCTATGATCAATAACTTTTAAAAACTCAACCACAATTATGGAGAAAATTATGTTTCTAGTTTCTCTATAGAAAATGATAGTAGAAATTATGAAGCACCAAAGTAAATGCTGATAAGTATATGAAAAATGTGAATGTTACTGATACAGGCAATTAATAAGAATATTAGAGTATGCCATTTTTCCCTGAATTTTGTGATAAGCAGGTATCTGGCAGCTTTAATTTTTTTTTAATTCATTGTGATTTATTTTTCCATTCTAAGTAAATACTCATTTTCATACTTAACAGACATAAAATTCCTGGCATTGACTTTTTTTTTTTTTTTTTTTTTTGAGAGGAAGTCTCGTTCTGATGCTCAGGCTGGAGTACAGTGGCCTGATCTTATCTCACTGCAATCTCTGCCTCCCGGGTTCAAGCGATTCCCTTGCCTCAGCCTCCCAAGCAGCTGGGACTACAGGTGTGCGCCACCATGCCCAGCTAACTGTTGTACTTTTAATAGACAATTTCACCACGTTGGCGAGGCTGGTCTTGAACCCCTGACCTCAGGTGATCCACCCGCCTCAGCCTCTCAAAGCGCTGGGACAGGCGTGAGACACCGTGCCGGGACAGTAGTAACTTCTAATGGATAATGTATGCATGGGGTGGAGAGGGGAGTACCAGTATTTTTATTTCAAACACATATACAAAACACCAGCTTGCAATTCACCCTGAAGAACCTCAGCACAGAGCAGTTTAGTAAGTCCATGCCATCGTGCCATATGCCTTCTTCACTGGCCACTTCGATTAGTGAGGAAAGAATCCAAAGAAGTTAAAATATAGTAGGCCGGGCACGGTGGCTCACACCTGTAATCCCAGCACTTTGGGAGGCCGAGGCGGGCAGATCACGAGGTCAGGAGATTGAGACCATCCTGCTCAAAATGGTGAAACCCCGTTTCTATTAAAATACAAAAAAATTAGTTGAGAGTGGTGGCGCGCACCTGTAGTCCCAGCTACTCGGGAGGCTGAGGCAAGAGAATCGCTTGAACCCAGAAGGTGGAGGTTGCAGTGAGCCGAGATCGCACCCCTGCACTCCAGCCTGGCGACAGAGCGAGACTCCCTCTCAAAAAAAAAAAATATATACATATATATATACATGTATATTTATATATTATATATATACCTGTATATTTATATATTTTATATATATACATGTATATGTTATATATTTTATATATTACATATGTATATAGTGAAGAAAACAACTCTTACAGTGACAGTATCATGTTTGAAGTCTGAGAGGTATGCCCTGTGAAGCACACAGGATAGCGGAGACATGTAGGTGGGCAATCCTGGGAGAAGGTACCCTTTTAACTAGGGTATGTAGTTAGGAGTTTGAGAAGTTAAGAAAGAGGAAGGGTTTTCGAGACAGAAAAGATAAGTAGGTTTACAAAACTAAGACGAAACTAGAAAGTGAAATCAAAACTTCATTCTATAATTTATCAGTCGAGTAAGCACAAACAATATTTTGCTTTAAAGTGGTTAAACGGCTCCTCAAAAGTATAACATAACCCAAAAACTTTAGGGAGTGGATTTAATTCTCAATATAATTCAAATTTCCTTGAAATTTTGTCAACTACTGTCTACCTTGCAAGAACTGAGTTTAACCAAGGCAACTGAACAGATGACCGACTCTACCACACTCATTTGCAAGATAAAGGAAAATAGCAAAAAAACCCAAAAGTACAAGACATACATTGCAGATTTAGATCACTGTTAAATGACCAGAAAAGTATTTCCAATGTTAAAATTATTCTAATTCTCAAAAAGTACCTTTAAATCAAAACCACTATTAGGAGTGGTTACGGCTATTCAGGGGGAAGTATTAATAAAGCTAAAGCCTCCATCCGAGCTGTTAGTAGGACTCCATCGCTTCCCAGTATGTATAACTCCTTTTCTAAGCCTCCTCTCGTCCTGGCACCAGTGGCACCATGAGCCAAAAACAAAACAAACAGAAAACTTGAGTATTACCTCGCTGTCAGTGCTCCTTCTAAAAACGACTGTAGCTGAAAACTCCCTAAGAATGAACTCGAGTGTAGAGTGCACAGCGGAGAGTGAAACACCCTAGACAGCACGCAGCATTTAAAGCTACAAAAACCTGGCTGTCCACTTCGCCTGGCTTGTTTTGTTTTGTTTCAATCGGCCTGCGGTGGCAGCATGGGTTGAAAAGCGGAGACTGGAATCGCCTGCCAAGCCTCCTCCTTGGGTCACACAGAGCGGTGCCTCCCGGTTCACGCCAAGTCCATCCCCCACCCTCTTTCGCCATTCATCGCGTTCCCCTCCCTTCCCCCCATCATGTGACCGCAGCCCGGACTCCGGGCTTGTTTTTCCCCTCGGCTCAGCCCCAGCGCGCAGGCGCCTGGGAGCCCATTCATTCGAACTGCGTAACAATGAGCCCCGGGGCCCAGCGGCTCCGCGAGCTCCTCAGCTCAGCCAGAAGCCCCCTCAGTCCAGAAGGAGGCGGCGCCTCACTGGGGTCCCCCACCTCCGGCCAGCCCCCCACCCCTGGCCAAGCTCCGACCCTCCGCCCACAAACAGGGAGTTGAAGTCAAACTTTCCTGGGCAGCCCCGGCGCCGCGTCGGCCCCTTCCCCCGCCCTGGCCCGCCCCATCTCCACACCCGGCCCGGCCACCCACCGCGCGACCTGGCCCGGAACTTCGCCCTCCCCCTGCCTCCTCCCGGCCCCCGCCCGAGACCCCCTAGCGCCGCCGCCGCGAAGCCCAGGTGAGCTCGCGGGAGACGCTGCTCCGGTGGGCTCGCCGCGGGCACCAATCGAACGGTTAACTGCCCCCACCCCAAGGGCAACCCTCCGAGGAGAAGGAACGAGGACCCGAGCCCTCCCGTCTGCCCAATCCCCCGCGCTCCTGCCCCTCCCTTCCCCACCCCCACCTCTTCCCGAACTGAAAGACAACAAACCTGCCGCGAAGTGCCGGCAGCCCAGGCGCGGGCCGCTCCGGCCACGACAACACCACCAGCAGCTCTCGTACCCCCTCTCCGACCGACGTCGGCCTCCCCCGCGCGGGTTACTGCTCCCGCGGCAGCTCTTAGTCCTCAACCGAAACTTTCCTACTTACCAAACCCGTCGCCATTACCAAGTCTTTCAAGCTTCGTCTTCCCCCTCCCCTCAACCCCCTTGGGGTTGAGCCCCGCCCAGCTCTTTCGCCCTCTTATTGGACTGCAGAACTGCCATTCGGTTCTTCCCCTTTCCCATTGGGTGGTACCGTGGTCCGTCTCGGGGGGCGGGCATGTATTGACTTTTGTGTTGTGTTTACTGGAGAAGATGGCATGTCAATCACAAGAGTAAGTGCTTCGGATTGGACTATTGCCGAGAGTCCGGGGACCCGAGCCAAACTTTGTCCCCGAAATGGATTGTGGGTTCGTAGTCTCAAGCCTTGGTCCTTGGCTGTGGGAGACTGCTGGCCGGGGAAGAGCTGGACTACATATCCCAGAGGCGCTCGCACAGCGCAGTCTTGATAGTAAACAAGAGTCATAGGGACACGTGTATCAGCTCGTTTGTTTTGGTGTCTGGGACAAAAGGGAGGGGGCGGAGGAAGGGAGTGTTTTAAAGCTTGGGCCTCTTCTTTTCCTCCGGGCCTCTGCTAACACTTAGAGCGGCCCAAGCCTCTTGCAGCACCCAATCCGGGCCATAAACAGCCAGAGTTGCTCTCTGCTCAAGAGTTTGGCAGGAGGCCAGGGTATTGTTTTAGTGCGAGGGGAAGGAGATGACTGCACCAGCGGAAGTACTGCAGGCTAGCGAGGGACTTGGTCACCCACAAATCACGGCCCCCGGCACGAAGGGGCCGAAAGTGATGCTGGGGGCTGCACTGGCAGTGGGAAGAACTAGAAGTCCTTTCTCTTGTGCCTTGCCTCACCACTCCCAGGACAGCAACTTGAGATTGCCTTGTCAGCTCTGTTCAGTTCACCTAAGTTTGTTGAGCCGCCACCTAAGTGCCAGGAAGAGTGAGGCTGGGGGATGGACTGTGAGCAAGCGAGAAGCTGGAGTCTAGAGAATTTACAAAGCGGGGCGGGGGCGGGCGATTACGAAATTGAGGCAAGTTAAAGCGGCATTTTCCATACTGATTAGTATGCTCGTTGGTTAACGTAATACAAAGGGTGTAATGTATGACGTAAACTGATTTAATTTGTGAATCATCAGTAAGTTTCTCTGGTGAGTTTTATTAACCCTCTTTTCCTTCTAGACGTTTTCTCACTGATGAAAGAAACTGTCTTTCCATTTCATTTCCACTAGGAGTTCCTCAAGTTACGAATTCTCTGACTCACCAGAGACGCTTCCCTGCTTTATAGTTAACTTCTCTTTAAACATGGCTGTCCATTCACAGTCGGCTGCATCTAGTCAATAATTGGTGTCTTTACCATTCACATTACAAAGGCATGATTAAGCTTTTTTCCCCCCTTTGAACCTTTAGTGTTTAATCATTTAAATTGTGCTTTAGATTTTATAACTTTAGATCACCAAATATATGCTTAGAATTAAGATGAGGAAAACCTACATTAGTAAGAAATCTGTAAAAGCAAACCTTTGGACAGAGCCAGAAATCACACAGCTAGTTATTTCTTTAAAACCTCCTGCATTTCTTGGATTTTTAAATATACCTGAAAGCCGCGTAACAAATCGAGAAATCCAAAATAAGCCCCCATATGTTGAAATCGAGTTTAAAATTCTTGAGAATTCCCCATTTGAATCCGTGAAGTGAAATTATAAAGTAGTCCTCCCGTGTAATCAAATACTTACTTTCTATGTTCACAAATAGTAATAAAGCATTCTATTTTTTATTAAAATAATTCAGAGGAGAGCCAACAGAATGCTTAATTTTTTTCCCTGAGGAAAAAGGACAGGATTTGAATTTATCATCTTTCAGAAATTATTAGTGACTCAAAGAAATGAATGTCTCTGCTACTTTGTGTATGCTTTTCTTTCTTTCTTTTTTTTTTTTTACAATGGAGGGTCATCGTGTACTAGAATAGAAAATATAAACTCTACTCCAACATGTAATTTCTTGACAAAAAAGAAAAATCTGTGAAGTTCACCTAATTATTTAAAATTGTTTTGAGATATTTATGTCTAACTAACTCCTCCTAGAAAACTAAAAAACTTTTCTCTTAAAAAAAAAAAAAAAAAAAAAAAAAAAAAGACCTGGCAAGAGATTGACATACTGCTTTACCCCTCTCCAGTACACAAACTGTGAGATCTGCTTTCAGCTAAACCTTGTTTTTAAAAGTTAAACTATTTTAAAGTTTTTACCAAATGCCTTAGTGGTGATTTTTTTTATCGGGGGACACCGGAAATGGGAAAAAAAATTCAACTTTAGATCCAGATATTGTACAATATGTTACAAATAATAATGTATCCTTTAATAGCTCCGTAAAGCCTTTTCCATTCATTCAGAAACGTTTAGTTCCATTTTTTGACCACTGTGCCAATTATTGAGAATAAAGATAGAAAACATTTTTTGCACACTTTTTCTCATTTTTATCCAAGTCTTTAATATGAGTTAAATTTAGATAGTTTAGTCACAACTGATTAAATACTAGTATCAGAATTCGCTACACCTTTAAGTGGACAATTAGTCCAATCTTCTGACTTCCGTGGGGGGCTAAATGACCACATTAGTAGCTTATGTGTATTTAACAGAGACATCATCATTAATTGAGTGACCAATAAAACTAGCCAACTTATAAGCCAGAACAAAGATCAAAGTACAAAACTAGTAAGATCTCCTTCGAAATTTTTACATGTGCTAATTATACTCTCAGACTAAAACAGATATAACTACAGTTTTTAACTATCCTTCAGATGTTTCCATGATAAAATTGAAGTTAAAAAATCAGTTACTTTAAATAACACCTCTTCTTGATTGGTACAGTCACCATATCTATACACACATATACACACATAAAATGTATGCAAAAAAAGTCAAGAAATTGTCAAATCAAAATGTCTTTCCAGCGGTTTGTAAAGTTACCTCTGTTATCTTAAATATCAAGTTCTAATTTGTTAGAGATAGTAAAAAACGAACAGAAGAAAAACAAAAAACCGATAAATCCTATTTAGGAGTGAAATAATGTGTTTCCCTGATTCCACCATATTTGACACACCAATGACTGCTTTGCTGAACTAAAGAGAAGTTCAAGTACATGCATTGCCTGATATTGAAAATAATCACTTTGAATTGTCAAAAGGTAAACAAATGAAATCACATGAACAAGTACTAAATGGAGAAATTGAACACATGTATGGTCTAAGTACTTCTCAAAGTTTTCAGACAGCATCTTGCATGTTTAAACTCCAACAAATATCCTTCCATATACCTTACTATCCTTTCAAGTGAGTTAATTTTCTAATTAGTTCAAAGTACTCAGGTAATTCAGTCAAGTTGTAATGAAATCCACAGGAGCTAATGATGGCCATTTTAGAACTGAGTCATCTGTCTCCTGTTCCTGTAGTTCTTGATGCAACTGAAGTTTAGATTTTGCTCCGATGACCAGAAAGCAAGACCTTTCTTCAGTGGCTGATAAGCTAATGTCTTAACACTATAACCACATTAGGAAGAAAAATCAACGTAAAACGGAAGAATCAAAATGATTGTGTCTCCAGCTTGGGTAATTGCAGTATGTTGGGGAAGGGTGGTTATGTTGATGTTATTGACTGAGGGAATGCTGGAGAGGATAGCAGATTTGGGGACTGGGAGGAAGGGAAAGGATAGGTTCAACCTCGGGTGATGAGCATGCTGTGCAGGCAAGAAATTTGAGTCCAGAGGTCCTTGGGCAGCTGAATATATTCATCTGGCATTTAGGAAGTCCAAGTCTGGAGAAATAAACCTGGGTATCCTCAGGACATAGAGAGGAGTACTCATTTTTTTATCCCAATTTTTCCCAAAAAGTTTTTGTCAAGTCTAATTTGGTATAAATGAAAATGTATTTAGAGAAGGCAACAATTCTATTTCATCTCACTCTCGATGTTTAAAATCAAGCTCAAATGACTATTCTCATGTCCTGCAAGTTTTCTAGAGATCATTACTGTTATCTGAACTATTTAACACAAACTCTCACATAGTATTTTCTACTCCCGTCTATTTGGTATCCTAGGACCTTCTCTATGTTTAGTTGCTAGCAAAAAGTACCTCATTTTAAGTGTAATTATGTCGGATAAAGAGCAATTAAAATTGTAGGAATAGGGCGGGGCACGGTGGCTCATGCCTGTAATCCCAGAACTTTGGGAGGCTGAGGTGGGCAGATCACAAGGTCAAGAGATCAAAACCATCCTGGCCGAAATGGTGAAACCCCATCTCCACTAAAAATACAAAAATTAGCTGGGTGCGGTGGCACACACCTGTATTCCCAGCTACTCGGGAGGCTGAGGCAGGAGAAACGTTTGAACCCAGGAGGCAGAGGTTTCAGTGAGCCGAGATCACACCATTGCACTCCAGCCTGGGTGACAGAGCCAGACTCTGTCTTAAAAAAAAAAAAAAAAAAAAAGTAGGAATAGTACACACATCGCTTTTATCACACTGTGCTAAACTGAATATTGTTGCTTACATTTGTCCCCCCTCCACATTTACATTCTCTCCTTATCAGTCACCATCTCATGCGCTTTTTTTTGTCTGGTCCATAATAAGCTATTAAAAAAATACCTACCTGTGGAACAAATGAATAAAAAGGGGAGACAAGCAGCATGAATTTTCTCATATACAGCGTAGTGTAGCACTATATATAGGATGCTGGTCTGAATATTTGACTTTGTTAAATAACTTGCATGCACTTTAACTGTCACTTCCTCTATGCAGTCATTGTTATTATTTGAGAACATGTCTCATCTTTCAGCTATGTTTGTATGATAAGCACTATTATTCATTTTTGTTTCCCTCACAGTGTGAGTCACTCAAAGGCAAACCAAGTATTGGGTTGCTGCAAAAGTAATTGTGATTTTTACCATTTTTACCATTTAAAAAATGGCAAAAACCACAATTACTCTTGCACCAACCTAATTAACACTTCAACTCCTTCAAGTTATACAGAATATAAGTAATAAAAATGTTGAGGATATTTAATTAAGTTCAGCTTTAAAGTGCAATTATGAGAAAATAGATTTACCAAAGATGTCTTTATAATGTGCACCTTTCTTAAAATATTGCTTGGCTTTTAAAAAATGTCATTTGTATATACTTCAAGAATATAGTCATTATGTAAAGGAAGTACACTTGTATTAAATGTCAGCCCTTGGCCTAAGAGAGGTGATGAAGTTTCAGGGATGCAGAGTTTATTCTCTTGTTCCTCAGCAAGATCTAGGAAGGTTTCTGATTAGGACCAAGATGGAAAACCAGTCATCAATAGCAACTTTATCTGAGATTTTAACTGGTCATATTTCCTGTTCATAAACTCATTCGAAGGTCTACTTTGTAACCTTTCTTTTCAAGTTAAATAGAAAATATTTAAGGTTTCATGTCTGGGTTGTTACAGTCAAAAGCTACAGAAAACTTTCCCTTGTGCCTGAAAAAAAGGTCATTTTCTGTTTTCCAGTGACAGTAAAAAATGTATATGCTATAATGAATCAGTTATAATTGGTGCTGATAAAACATGATTTAATGTATATACATTTTGTAGCAGCATTTTTTATATTTGGAAAAATGATGAGACTCAGGCTATGGTTACATCAAAATCTGTGAAAACCACCTCCTTGGTAGGTAGCATTCATTTTTGTGGTGTAGACATTACTTCCCTATCATGTATCACCACATTTTCCTATATATGTGATACATACTTCTTCAGGATTTTCTAGGCAATTTTAGATTTATAAATTTGAAGCATAAAAAGGTAAAGAAAGACCCAGATCTGTTGGTCACATCAAAAGTTTTCCTCTCAAAATAATCTTATTCTCTGCATTGGAAACTATATACCAATTTATATGCCAGGCTCATTAACATTATTTGGGAAAATATATGAGGCCATGAATTGGATGAGGAATCAATAGATCTCAATTTTCCATAAGTTCTGCCATTGACTCACAAAGTAAATGACTTTAGTGAAGTCACTGATTGTCCTTAGGTATACAAATTGAACTGATTTAAGGTCTCATAGTTATTGACACAAGTCTTCTGCAAATAACTGGTATACTTTACTGCTTATATTTCCATAATTCATTACACTTTTAAAGGGTTTTTATACCTGTGAAGATGAACAACTCTGTAGTCTATTCAACCAGTTTTGCTGCCTTTAAAAGTATTCTAGAACAGGTAAGGTTGTCTCAACTTATTCCAATTCTTCCTTTTTTGTCAAAATTCTTTCTGATACTTGGCATCAGGCTATACCAAACACTAAATTTTAGAAGCCAGCATTCCTTAAAAACTATATTTCTCTTAGGTAGTAATTTTTTTTTTTTTTAAGAATCCCGTCCAGCAATTTAACAAAGCTCTGCCTTAATCCAGATGTATGACTCACCTCTCTAGGCCTACATAGTATTAATTTTCCTTAAGAATGGCAAAGGTCATCTCATCCTTTATAACGTTTTTTGAGAAAGGAAAAATTCTATCAGTATCTGTAAAGATGCTTTGGAAAGGGAAAGAACACAGCGTTTTTAAATTTTACGTTTCAATAAAATCCGAAGTCTCTTGCTTCATGCTGTTTCACTTGAAGACTTTTTAAGCTTGTTGGGTTTTATAGACGGAGTCTCGCTCTGTCACCAGGCTGGAGTGCAGTGGCACAATCTCGGCTCACTCCAACTTCTGCCTCCCGGGTTCAAGCGATTCTCCTGCGTCAGCCTCCTGAGTAGCTGGGACTACAGGCACATGCCACCACGCCCAGCTAATTTTTGTATTTTTAATAGAGACGGGGTTTCACTATATTGGCCAGGATGGTCTCGATCTCTTGACCTCGTGATCCTCCTGCCTCAGCCTCCCAAAGTCCTGGGATTACAGGCATGAGCCATGGTGCCGGCCTTTTAAAGCATTTTAAATGGCATTTAGCCAGAGTTTATAATACTAATCCTAATGGTAACACATATACATTCACCTAAGTTGTGTCACAGGTAACGTGTATGTTAAAATATCTGCACTAAGCCCTAGTACATATGGATATGTAGAAAACAACACACACACACATACATACACACACACACACACACCCCTTTATTTAAAATAAGGGAAAGCACCGTCACTCTTGGGGAAAAAGTCCTCACCCCTTTCCTTAGCCACGCATGATACACGAGAGGCTCTGTCCTTGAATGAATGGTCAACAGAGAATTCTCACATAGTAAGGAGTGTTGATTAATAATTAAATAATGACATCCACAAGTCAAACTTGAGCTGTTTTAATCAGATAATTTTACACATAAATTCCTAGTTAGCCAGATTTATTTGGTTATTCTAAATGGCCAAATAAATCTGCAACACACCACAATTATTTCTCCCACACATGATGAATAGCTAATAATTTTAAAAACCTATTGCCATACAGAACCATACTTTCTTACTATGTTATACCCTGGGGGTTAGCTTCCACATGCCACATTGCTATCATGCTTTTCAATGAATTATGCATTATGCACGTCAGAAAACCTTAAAGAAACAAGCAAAAGAGTATGAAAAACAATAATTCATGTATTTTATTATAAAAGTGTGCTTTATTGTAAGGAAAATTTAAATATAACCAACAATACTGAAAATAATGTACGTGGCATTTATAGCCTTGGTCAAAGTTCTTTATTAAACAGGCGTTTGCTGTTCCATGAATAGTTAACAATTAGTTTATGCAACAAAATAGATAACTTGAAAAAGTGAGTAAGAATACAGAATGATGAACCAGGAATCTGGAGTTCTTTTGTGTTTTTTCTTGTTTAACAGACATGGCTTTTAAAATAAAATCTGAAATATAAAACAAGTCATCTTCATGTAGAGAGCTCTCTTTTCCTACAAGAAGGTTTTGCAAAAATGTTAAACAGTGTTCTAAAAATGTGGCTGAAGTAATACTTTACATACTTTAACTTCTTATATATACATTATCCAATTAACATTCTAACCACATTTTCATATACAAGTGGGACCATAAACATTCTCTAGTAAGACTACACTAGCACAGAGTAATTTTACCCATGTATATATATATTCATTTGAAACCTGTTTCCCAAAATGAAATCACTCATTTAAAAGCAAACAACTGGTTAGAATTAATGTCTCTAGACACTGGGTCATGGGGCCTAGAAATCATGTAAGAGTATATTGCTTTGGTTGAATATAATTAAATTCATCTTATGTGGCAGCATACTGAGCATATCAATGAACAATGAAAATCTAGTACATCTGAGTTCTTTCTGCACTAATTTCAACTATGAGTCTACATTAAAGCAATGGCAAGGCCTAATGGTATATATGGTAAGGTCAGAAATTCATTTTGTCTTTATATAGGGTTATGCTCATAAAAATTTGTTTCTATTCCTCTAGAGGATGTTTTTAAGAATTAAAAAAACCAAACAAACCCATATTGGCTGCTGATCAATGAGATTGTGGGTTGGCAACCATCCTAAGGAAGAACGGAAACCCAAGGGAACAGATGTCTACATAGGACTGTATTATGCAGGCCTAGTGAAGAACAAAGAAATAAACTGTGGGCATGCTGATAAGGATCCCACATTATTTTTGGGATAGGAGAGATTTTTTAGGTGTAAAATCTTAAAGAATACAAAAAATGTCGGATCTTAAGTTTAAATCACTTTTTAAAAAAACAAAACTTTGTGACATTAAATGTCAAGATCAAATTTTTAAAGACATAGAATACAGAGAATTGCAAAATAAAAAAAAGCAGAGATATGCTTGATGAGGGAAAAATGCATTAATGATCTCTCATCTAAAACACTGTTTTCCTTATTATCGTAATGACTAAATTGCCTGTCCATAAAACCACTGGAATATGTATGTTACTGACATTATGCCAACAAAGTCAAAATGTACTTTATTGCAAAAATATAAAAAGTTTTAAAACTGCATATGATATTTTATACCATTTCACCAATAGGCCAAGGCCAGCACATAACTTATCAAGCTAGAAAACTTTAAAACAAAAATGATTAAAATTTTACTGTGTTTAATGAGTTATAAAAAAAAGTGATGCCATGCTGTGTAGCATGTTTAATTGCCAAGTGCCCTCTTACATGGGGATAGTCACTAATATGATTATCAGTCTGAATAAGTAAAACACATATAGCCTATGATAACATCCTTTAATTATCTTCTTAAACACAGATACTTTCTATATATTACAATCATTTTAATAAACCTTTCAGTCATAATTTTGTGGAGTACAAAGTCATTTTATCAGTATGTTGATTTTTTTATGAACTACTCTTTAGAAAGTGATGTTAAAGCCTATTGACTATTAAATCACTACTGTTTATTGATACGTTGTAAATGTAAAAAAAGGAAAAAACCTGAAATCACAGAAAATGCTTGGCATCTACACAAACACATTCTCAGTGGACTAACCACTACTGTGTAATTTTGTCACTACAGGTCTTGCTCCATACTTTTGCTTCATGCAGTGGGTTCAACAATATCCATGTTTGTTCCAAACAGGGCAACTAACTGTTCTTCATAGGTAGCGATGTTCCTTTTCATAATTTCCATGCAAGGTCCCAGAAGCCTTTCAAATGCTTGCACATCCATTGCTGAGAAAAGAGAAGATTTTTTTTAAATAACATTCTTTGCAAATCTGCAGAATTTCTAAGTCATTTACGATACCGACTCCATATATATCAATAATGCAATGATATTTTAGGTAAATACTATAAAATACAAGAAAAAGCATAATGATAAAAATGTTCCACTTGAAAAAGGAAGCAGCCAGGGCCACACTCTTGGACCACACTCTGCAGTCCCTCGGCAATATGATGAGCAATGCTAAGTTGGTGGGAGGTTCCTGGTCCAAGCTGAGAAAAGAATGAGGGACTATCATGGAAAGACCTTAGAATTTTAAAAAATAAATGTGCTGTCTCCACCTTAGCAATGTGAACTCCTCAAGGGTGGCACAAGAGTGTTTTCTATCCTGTGTTCCCTTCTCAGGGTTTAAAATGCCATGTTGTGAAGGCCAAGTGCTAACCTTTTGTAAGTTTTGCTGCCATACTATGTCTATGCAATCCAAAAATGGCAGCTGACATAATGCTTTTGTTTACTTCTATAAGTACATGCTAGAAATCACTTTGCTTGCCTGTCTCCTGGATTTTAAAACTGGATTTATAATATATAAATAGAAAATATGATCATACTCTATACATAAAAGTACAAATTAAAATAGATCTTCTTTGCCTTTTAAATTAAAGATAAAAAGATAAAAAAGGCAATGTTTACAAGAATAGGGTGAATGGGCATTATGGCACTGCTAGTAGCGTACAAATACAAGTAATCTGGCAATATGTGTCAAAAGTTAATTTTTTAAAAACCCACTCCTGAAAACCATTTCTAAGGAAAACTCCTATAATACAGAAAAGTCTTCTGTGCACAAAAAATTGCTCCCCACAAAAAAGTTGGAGCCAAAACCTTCAAAGTATTTACCACTAAGGAATGATTAATTTATCGTGTATATATTTACCTAAAAGAATTTTAAAATTTGGTGTAATAAAATAAGAACATTCCTAAGCTATAATGAACTTTAAAAGTTGTTTGGAAAACTGTTTAACAACTGGAAGCCCACACAAATAAAAAGGACAAGAAGGAATTATAATAGCAGAAATCACTGAGTGGCGGTGGTATGTTTTTTCTACATTTTCTGTATTTCTCAGGTTTTCTTTGATGTGAGTATAATAATCTATTATTGAAAAAAAATTAACAGACTTTCACTCACTCACCTTTACTCTTTCTAATAGACTTTCACTCACTCACCTTTACTCTAATAGACTTTCACTCACTCACCTTTAATAGACTTTCACTCACTCACCTTTACTCTAATAGACTTTCACTCACTCACCTTTACTCTAATAGACTTTCACTCACTCACCTTTACTCTAATAGACTTTCACTCACTCACCTTTACTCTAATAGACTTTCACTCACTCACCTTTACTCTAATAGACTTTCACTCACTCACCTTTACTCTAATAGACTTTCACTCACTCACCTTTACTCTTTCTAATAGACTTTCACTCACTCACCTTTACTCTTTCTAATAGACTTTCACTCACTCACCTTTACTCTTTCTAATAGACTTTCACTCACTCACCTTTACTCTTTCTAATAGACTTTCACTCACTCACCTTTACTCTTTCTAATAGACTTTCACTCACTCACCTTTACTCTTTCTAATAGACTTTCACTCACTCACCTTTACTCTTTCTAATAGACTTTCACTCACTCACCTTTACTCTTTCTAATAGACTTTCACTCACTCACCTTTACTCTTTCTAATAGACTTTCACTCACTCACCTTTACTCTTTCTAATAGACTTTCACTCACTCACCTTTACTCTTTCTAATAGACTTTCACTCACTCACCTTTACTCTTTCTAATAGACTTTCACTCACTCACCTTTACTCTTTCTAATAGACTTTCACTCACTCACCTTTACTCTAATAGACTTTCACTCACTCACCTTTACTCTAATAGACTTTCACTCACTCACCTTTACTCTAATAGACTTTCACTCACTCACCTTTACTCTAATAGACTTTCACTCACTCACCTTTACTCTTTCTAATAGACTTTCACTCACTCACCTTTACTCTTTCTAATAGACTTTCACTCACTCACCTTTACTCTAATAGACTTTCACTCACTCACCTTTACTCTAATAGACTTTCACTCACTCACCTTTACTCTAATAGACTTTCACTCACTCACCTTTACTCTTTCTAATAGACTTTCACTCACTCACCTTTACTCTTTCTAATAGACTTTCACTCACTCACCTTTACTCTTTCTAATAGACTTTCACTCACTCACCTTTACTCTTTCTAATAGACTTTCACTCACTCACCTTTACTCTTTCTAATAGACTTTCACTCACTCACCTTTACTCTTTCTAATAGACTTTCACTCACTCACCTTTACTCTTTCTAATAGACTTTCACTCACTCACCTTTACTCTTTCTAATAGACTTTCACTCACTCACCTTTACTCTTTCTAATAGACTTTCACTCACTCACCTTTACTCTTTCTAATAGACTTTCACTCACTCACCTTTACTCTTTCTAATAGACTTTCACTCACTCACCTTTACTCTTTCTAATAGACTTTCACTCACTCACCTTTACTCTTTCTAATAGACTTTCACTCACTCACCTTTACTCTAATAGACTTTCACTCACTCACCTTTACTCTAATAGACTTTCACTCACTCACCTTTACTCTAATAGACTTTCACTCACTCACCTTTACTCTAATAGACTTTCACTCACTCACCTTTACTCTTTCTAATAGACTTTCACTCACTCACCTTTACTCTTTCTAATAGACTTTCACTCACTCACCTTTACTCTAATAGACTTTCACTCACTCACCTTTACTCTAATAGACTTTCACTCACTCACCTTTACTCTAATAGACTTTCACTCACTCACCTTTACTCTTTCTAATAGCCCTACTTAGGGAAATTACCTGCCAGTTTCTAATCATCTTCTGTTCCATCCAAATTTAACACTTGATTAATATTATACTTATTTAAACCCTTTTAAAGAATGACTTCTCTAAGAAGTTAATTCTAAGGATCCTTGCAAATCTTAAAAACATTAAGTTTATGCTATTGAATTATGGATGAAAAGCACAGAGAGGGTAATAACTGTGAGATCAATTTTCTTAAAATACCCTCCATATTGCCACCTTCTAAACTGTATTTTCTTATCAAAGTAAGTGATTTCTCAGATATATAATCTCAGATATATACAGATGTCTGCACCTGAAGATGACATTTCTGCCAAGCTACTCTGGTAAAATAGTAATAACAACTGAACAGCAAAGAACATTTGACTGTGCTTTGACAAACCTGAACCTTTGTGTCCCAATACTGTAATGAGTAAGGATTCTCACAACATGTCAGCATTCCCCGCAGATCTTAATAACGGACTTTATAAAAATAGTACTTTAGCCTTCTCTTTTGAGGAACATAGCACATGTTGCTTATTTGAGAGATTCCATATAAAACATGGTACTTGGAACTCTTATTTTAATGACTAATATGGGATGTTATTTCATATATACACAAAAGAGCAAAATGTATCTGGATGTAAAAATTTCGAAGAAAAAATGGCTTCCACAAATTGATTTTATAAGGCAGTGAGTCCTAATCTTGTTACCTTTTGTGGGGACCACAAAACCTGTGAACCCAATAAAATGATTCACTCAACATGAATACATAAAATGCAAACATAAGTTCAACCAGCAGAAGCACGCCCACTGTTGCAATCCCTACCTAAACATTTGACAGTC
The DNA here is from genome assembly GCF_029289425.2 of Pan paniscus. Taxonomy (NCBI): domain Eukaryota; kingdom Metazoa; phylum Chordata; class Mammalia; order Primates; family Hominidae; genus Pan; species Pan paniscus. The sequence goes on along the minus strand of NC_073255.2, from coordinate 143,998,752 downwards.
CCAATGGCGTGGGCAGAAGCTGCTCGAGGTTTGTTAGTTACCAGGGCAAGCTCTCCAAAGTACTGTCCCCGCGAGCATCGAGCGATTTCTACTGCACCATTCTCTTCCACTTCTGATTTACCCTGACAAGGCAATTAAAAAGATGAGCTTTTCCTCAGCTTATGAAAAATAAAATTAACCTCAGTCTAAACATCAAAAAGTAGATCTGTTGTGTTCCTTGCTAACAGTATGTGGGTTCTGAGGACTTAGAATGCTTACCTTTCTTTTCATAGTAATTTTCACTTCTCCAGATTCTACAATGAAAAAAGAATCAGCCGAATCTCCCTATTGGAATCAATAACAAAAACAGACGGTGAAAATGCAAATTAATTGACAACAATCTTGTTACCTTTCATATCCCTAAAATTGATCCAACCCCAAAGTACACATATTCACCTGAAAAGTGAAATCCTAAGGGAACAAGCTGTCTCGGTTTCTAAATCAAGAGGTTTTTTTTTTTTTTGAGACGGAGTCTCACTCTGTTGCCCAGACTGGAATGCAGTGGCGCGATCTCGGCTCACTGCAAGCTCCACCTCCCGGGTTCACACCATTCTCCTGCCTCAGCCTCCTGGGTGGCTGGGACTACAGGCGTCTGCCACCACGCCCGGCTAATTTATTTGTATTTTTAGTAGAGACGGGGTTTCAACGTGTTAGCCAGGATGGTCTTGATCTCCTGACCTCCAGATCTGCCTGCTTCGGCCTCCCAAAGTGCTGGGATTACAGGCGTGAGCCACCACGCCCGGCCCTAAATCAAGAGGTTTTGATGGACAATTATGTAGTAATGATTTCATTTGTAAAATTATTTGAAATAATACTTTCTTTTTCCCCCCCAAGATGGAGTCTCGCTCTGTCACCCAGGCTGGAGTGCAGTGGTGCAATCTCAGCTCACTGCAGCCTCCACCTCCTGGATTCAGGCGACTCTCCCACCTCACCCTCCCAAGTAGCTGGGATTACAGGCATGTGCTACCACACCCAGCTAATTTTTTTTTCCTTTTTTTAAAATTTTACTTTAAATCAGGGATACATGTGGAGAACATGCAGGTTTGTTACACAGGTAGACATGTGCCATGGAGGTTTGCTATACCTATCAACCTGTCTGGTTTTAAGCCCCGCATGCATTAGGTATCTGTCCTAATACTCTCCCTACCTTCACTCCCCACCCCCTGACAGGCCCCGGTGTGTGATGTTCCCCTCCCTGTGTCCATGTGTTCTTACTGTTCAACTCCCACTTATGAGTGAGAACATTCGGTGTTTAGTTTTCTACTCCTGTGTTAGTCTGCTGAGAATGATGGCTTCCAGCTTCATCCATGTCCTGCAAAGGACATTATCTCATTCTTTTTTATGGCTGCATAGTACTCCATGGTATATATGTACCACGTTTTCTTTATCCAGTCTATCACTGATGGGCATTTGGGTTGGTTCCATGTCTTTGTTATTGTAAATAGTGCTGCAATAAACATATGTGTGCATGTGTCTTTATAGCAGAATGATTTATATTCCTTTGGGTATATACCCAGTAATGGGTTTTCTGGGTCAAATGGTATTTCTGCCATCAAAAAGTGGGCAAAGGATATGAACGGACACTTCTCAAAAGAAGATATTTATGCAGCCAAAAAAAAAAAATGAAAAAAAGATCATTACTGATCATTAGAGAAATGCAAATCAAAACCATAATGAGAAACCATCTCACGCCAGTCAGAATGGCAATTATTAAAAAGTCAAGCAACGATAGATGCTGGTGAGGCTGTGGAGAAATAGGAATGCTTTTGCACTGTTGGTGGGAATGTAGATTGGTTCAACCATTTTGGAGGACAGTGTAGCAATTCCTCAGGGATCTAGAACCCGTATTTATTTATTTTTTTGTATTTTTATTAGAGATGGGGTTTCACCATGTTGGCCAGGCTGGTCTCGAACTCCTGACCTTGAAGTGATCTACCTGCCTCAGCCTCCCAAAGTGCTGGGATTACAGGCGTGAGCCACTGTGCCTGGCCTTGAAATAATATATTCTCTACCACTGTATTTCTGCTAAAAAACCAAGAAAATGTGGCAACACAGGGGTAAGAATTTCACCCAAATTTCAGCCTAGATAACAGCATACATAGTTGGAAATGGCAACACTGCTGTGTATGCCAGCAGCGTCCCCTTAGTTGGCAGAAACATGTCTGCGGATCCTGTGCTCCTGAGGAAGTGCCGAGACGTGCACCCTGCGTCATCCTAACATTGCAAGCATTGGTGTGGTGACCCAAGATAAGCCATCAACTTGCAAAGAGCAGAAAGCATCCAGATGGAGCCGGAAGCAGCAGATGTGGGCCTTGACATTTTCACTACAGTCAACTGAGGACCAAACTCTGACATGCTAGCCTACTGACATTCCATTTCAAGGCTTTGGAAGGACTTCTAAAAGAAAAGTGTTGCTCTACCCATATACCTGTTCTTTCTTGCTTTTGTTTCTTAATGAACTCTGCCTTGATCTCCAATGATGCAGTCTGAATTAAACAATACAATATGGAAGATAATAATACAGACACTGACTTCTCTAAGCCTCTCAAAGTGATTCTGGAGAAACAAAATATTTCAAAACTCCTTAATACAAATTCAAGAAGTTTAGCATCTGATTCTATCACAAAAATAAATGTTGAATTTAGATTTTTAGAATATAGGGCGTATATGTATATTTATAAATGCTTAAAAGACAACAAATATGTAAGAATATCCTTAATAAACCCTAAGTATAGCATATCTCCTTTCCCTTATTCTTGTATCAGGTTTTCATAAAAGCTTCATATTAAGTTTTCGAGTGTTCTGAATCATAATAGGTCTATTAACTGCTGAGTAATTTTTAACTATTTTTAAAGCACTCTCTAAGTGTATGTAAAACTGGTGAAAACTGAATATGGTCTGTGAATTATGCCAATGTCATTTTCCTAGTTTTGATATTGTTATTAACAGTGATGCAAAACGCATTAGGAGAAACTGGGTGAAGAGTACACGGGACCTCTCAAAACTATTTTTGCAACTTCCTGTGAATCTATAATTATTTCAAAATAAAACCTTAAAAAATCATTTAAAACATGCTCTTTGCTTTGTTATTTACTAGTTTATATAGCAGAACTTTAATCTTGCTTGACTCCATTTCTTCCCAATCCCTGACTGCTCTAACACACACATACACACACACACACACACACACACACACACACACACTCAGCAATGGGAGAGGGGTGTTGATCGAAAGATTTACTTATGTATTTGTCTTCTAAAACAATTCTTTCTCTCAGTCTCAAAGACCTTGAATCTTGTTTCCCATATAAAGGAAAAGACTGCATTTCAGATAAAGAGCACAAAACAGTATAAGGCTGTGATACAAAAATTACAGAATCTATTAAAAATCCATTTTAATCATTTGCTTAGTGCTTCAAAAATATAACTAGGAAACAAGGTACTATCATCTGCATGCTTTACCTGTGAACTTCAACAGTCTTCACAAATTCTACTTTTGGTAGCCCTACTCCAACCCAGGTATCTAATATTATTGGTTCCAGTTGGGATCTTAGAAAAGTATTAGGGATTAAATAACATGTTGACCCACATGTAGTCTTGGAAGCCAAAACAGTATATGTTGCAGTGTGTTCCTTTCTTGGTGAATTTTATCAAGGAGCAGCCTCAGGAATTTTCATCATGAACTGATCATGCAAAACTCTATAGAATTTTCCAGTGTACTTTCTGGGTCCTCATTAATGCCATGGAACATTCACCTGTTTTTTCCTCTTATAAATGACTACAATGATGCAGAAAACCATTTGATGGTTTAATACACATTCATTAGGAGTTAATTACATAAACAAAAATATTCAATAGAGTAATGACTATAAATGAAACCATTTTTAACAGGTCATTTGGTAGAAGTAATATTTATTTAACCCATCACTGCATACTAATTTTAGAAACATGAAAAGTTTATCAAGATCTACCACTACATGAACCTTTTGGAATATAACCCTAAACTGAATTACATTTCAAAATATCATACCTGAGCAATGATTTGTTCTCCATCGTTGTATACTTTGGTGCCTATCACATCTACTACTTTCAGGCGTTCAGAAAACTACAAAGAAAGAAAAACAATATTAAATAGAAACAAATTAACTGGGTAAGCTTATCTAGTTCGGGAGTAAAAAACTGGTAGCCTATAGGCCAAATAAATCGAGCAGTGTGTAGGTTGTATATGTGTTTGTTGTATTAATTACCAGCCAGCATTTTAGAATAATTTTTCATAAAAATTGAATCTCCAGCTTCTCTTGAAAAATCAGCATCACATAGCCCATATTTCCACATGGCAACAATAAAACTATGGTGGGATAGCAGCTGTTTCTTTAATGAAATACATGTTCTCCAATCTGCCAAAGTCCCTTCCTGGCTTGGTTTTCTTCTCTGTGTTACCTGCCTAGCTCTGAAGGCACCAGATTTCCAATCCCTGACCTACTTTTATTTAAAGAAATATGCTGCTGGAAAAGATCAGCTGTCTACCACGCACTGTGTGATGTGGACAAAATTTTTACCAGGTGTAAGCTGATAATCCAACAGAGACATTCAAAAGGAGAAGCACTGCTGTTTTGACACTTGCCATTTTATAAGATGTTGTGGGTACATATATATGCCTGTCTTTAATTACTCTCAAAATACTTCAAATACGACAGTGAAATAGAAAAGCATTTAATTTAATGATGAAGTATGGAAAATGAAGCTGAATTTTTAGGGTAACAACAACCTACTCTCTCTCATAAGTCTCTACCTTCAAAGATAAAAACCTAAGAGCTGGTCTCATTGAGAAGACCTCTGGGCTGAGAAATGAAGGAGCCCTGCAGCTGTGTAGGAAGACATTCCAGACAGACGGCAAGTATGAAGACCCCGAAGTGGGTGTGGGACAGGTGTGTTTGAGGAGTGGCAAGAAGCTGATGTGTCAACAGAGAGATGATGAGTGTGGAGCAGTAGGAAATGAGGTTGGGGAAAATGGGTGGGGGAATGGGACAGACTGTGCAGAGCCTTAGAGGCCATGTGAGGAGGAGCTTAAATAGAGCAGTGCCACAACCAGGGATTTTAAAAGATTACTCTGCAATTAGCCAGGCAAGAGGTGATGGTGGTTCATATGAGTCAGTGCTAACTCGAAGGTTTCTGGCCTGAGACACTGGAAGGATATGTTGCCATCTGCGGGGAAAGAGAAAAGGAGTAGATTTGGGACATACTAGGTTTGAGATGTCTATTAGACATCTGAGAGGAAATCTTACATTTGCAGTTGGATAAGTAAGTCTGACCTTCAAGGGAGGGGCCTTGCCCAGTGATATCAATTTTAAGAAGCATCAATATATGGACAGTACAGGTGGTCCCTGACTTACAATGGCTTGATTAATGATTTTTCAACCTTACAGTTGTTTGAAAGCGATAGAAACTATACTTCTAATTTTGAGTTTCGATCTTCTCCCAGGCTAGCGATATGCAGTACAACGCCAGGCAGAGAGCCACAACGCCCAGCCAGCCTCACCACAATGAGGTGAACAACCCATGCTCTCCAGTGCACTGTGCTGCCAGGTGACTGTTCCCAGCTGTAGGCTGATGTGAGTGTCCTAAGCATGTTTCAGGTAGGCTAGGCTGAGCTCGAATGTTCCATAGTTTAGGTGTATTAAATACATTTTCTATTTATGATATTTTCAACTCACAATGGGTTTATTCGTAAGGTAACCCCATAGTAAGTCAAGGGACATCTGTATTTAAGGCCATGGGATTCGACATGTTCACCAAGTGAATAAGTGTATCCTGAAAAGAGAAGAGGCCAAGGACAGAGGCCTGGAATGCCAGTTTTAAGAGGAGAAGAAAAGAGGAATAAACAGCAAAGATGACTGAGAGGAAGAGGCCAGAGAGGACATTCTATATCTAGAGAACGCCTCACTGTAAAGTTACAACTAGTGGCTCTTGTCTACATCTATGTGATTATATTAAGTCTGCTATCAGATAAAGACCATATATAAATTTGCTATAGATGCTGGGTAGGAATGTATTACTTTCAAATAACAAAACAAATGAAATTATAGATAGCAGAAGAAACAGTGAGTTCTAAAAATTAGCACTACCATTTAATCTTTTCAAATAAAAACATGGATAGATTTTTTTTATTCAAAGAAATTTTTCTATAGAACTAAATATTCCTAGCAAAACAGAAACTTTTAAAGCAAAATAAAATAAAAGCATAAACATATACTTACCTCCAAAGATTTAAGGAATGGCAGTGACTCAATAAAGCTTTCATACATTTTTCTCTTTTTGGCATTGTTTTTCACAATTATTCTCCTGAAGGTTACCCTGTCCTACAGGCAGAACAGTTAAAGGGTAAATTTTATGGGGGTAAAGCTATACAAATAGTTTTATTTTATTCCCTACAAGAAACAATGATTGAAGATTCTGAAATAAAAGATTAACATCATTATACTTTTAATGCAACTCATTTCATATTTTTATTTCGTCAAGCACAAAATATAATACAGAACCACATAAAATACTGTTTTCATTTTTTTTTTTTTTTTAAAAGAAAGCATCTGTTGACTTTTTATACATAACAGAAATCTGACCAATATGTTGGGCTCTGCCCACAAGGAGGCGCTGTCACAGCATTTTAAAAAATGTATACTAGCACTCTGTTCTTTTACTCTGTTATGTACTCTACGTTCTTTTTCATATCCACATTATGTCAAAATTTTCTTGTCAAAAATGTGGAGGGATGCCCAAAGAAATTATAAATGCTTAAAGTGATGGCTACTCCATTTACCCTGATGTGATCATTATATATTGTATGCTGTTATCGAAATAGCTTATGTACCCTGTAAATATATACACATAATATGTACTCATAAAAAAATTTTTTATTTAATGTGAAGGCACAGAGAAACTACAACTATGTTTTTGAGTAAGATCTAATTCCAGTGTTTACCATGTTCACAGTCTAAAATGTTCCTGTTTATACTATCATGCCCTCAAAGATACAGAACTCGGTTGAAGAACTAGTAAAAATTTTAAGGATACAGCTCAAAACATAATTTTCCTAAAAATTTTATTTTAAATAATTTCTCATAAAATATTTTAATTCTTTAATAAAAGCCTCAATAATTATGTTAGCTTGGCATTCATTAATAAACAATTATACCATTTTAATAAAGTAAAAATTGGGATATATTATTTAATAAATTACTATGCCAATATTTTAATGTTTTTTACTTTTATTTTTAATTTTTGTGGGTACATAGTAGGTGTATATTTATGGGGTACATGAGATGTTCTGATACAGGCATGCAACATGAAATATGCACATCATAGAGAATGGGGTATCTGCCCCCTCAAGCATCTATCCCTTTGAGTTACAAAAAATCCAATTACATTTATTTTAAAATATACAATTTTATTATTGACTATGGTCACCCTATTGTGCTACCAAATACTAGGTCTTATTCATTCTTTCTTATGCCAACATAATAAGGCTGAATTTAAATGAACTAGTGCAATGGAGAAAAATGCCAGTATAGATGAAAGTCTCTAGGTGTGATGGACTGCAACTGAATGTTTCTATCACTCTAAAATCCCTCTGTTGAAATCCTAATCACCCAGGATAGTATTAGGTGGTGGAGCCTTTGGAAGATGGTTAGGTCATGAGGCTGGAGCCCTCATGAATGGGATTAATGTCCTTATAAAAGAGATCCCAATGAGCTCCCTTGCCCCTTCCACCATGTGAGAACACAAGTAGAAGACGCTGTCTGTTAAACAGGAAAACAAGCCCTCACCAGACACCGAATCTTCTGGTGCCTTGATCTTGGACTTCTCAGTGTCCAGACCATGAGAAATAAATGTATGTTGCTTAAGTCACCCATTCTATAACCGTCTGTCATAGCAGCCCAAAAGGACTAAGACACTAGGAAATTAAACATCTTGTTTCCCAATTTGGTATTGGCTGTAATTTGGACTTGTTTTACTCCTAACACTTTTTTTAAAAGAAAATTTTACAAGATAATTAGCACAAATATTGAAATTATTTCCAAGCCTGGCTCTGCATCAGAATAAGCTATAGTATTAAAAAAGATTTCTGAGACACCAGACCTTAATGACTCAAGATCTCTGCATGTAGGGCTCAATAATTCATAAATGCTCCCAAAGTGATTCTGATATGTAATCAGGTTTGGAAATCAGGTATAACACCATTGTATGGACAGCGTTTATTGCAAAACAGAGAAGACTCAAAATAGCTTAATGATTTAGAAACTAATCATAATCAGTTATATCTCTCAGAAAGAATTTTCCATTAGTAACCTACCTCTTCACACCCACTGTGACATATAAAGTCCAGAATTTCAAATACTTTCATCCTGAAGCCATTTCAAAAATCACCTTTCCAAATCATCAGTATAGTCACGTAGATCATGTTAGCCCTAAGGCTAATAGTGACCAAATATTATTTACAGAGTGAGACTATTCTGCAATGGACTTTTCTCTTGGGCTTTTTTTGCTTATCTTTACACACCTGTATTTATAAGGCAGACCTCCAGTCTGTTGACCTTAAAAGAAAAATTTATTTTCTACTCGACTCTCCCTGAGAAGGAGTTATTATAATTAGTCAAGTCACCCTTAAAAAGTAGGCTTGAAATACTAAGTAATTATGTTAATTATTCTAACTTTTTTAGAAAGCTATTATATGTCAGGAGGATTATCACAAACTGCCCATTTTTATAAAATTTAATAACATGTATAGACTACTAAAAAGCTCTGAAAATGCTTAATCCTATCTTAGGAACTTAAGTAGTACGTGCACTAGGAAATTCTGGGTCTTTTATACCCCATTAAAGTTTCTACAAGAGCTAAAAACTATCAGTATTCAAAGAGGCCAACCTATAAAACAGTTGATCTTATTCTGAAGATGTGCAAGGAGGCAGTTTCCTCACTGTGTGACAATCTGACAATCTGAATCTGAATGGCAACCCCATTGGAATGACTACATTTGAAAAGTAAACCTTCCTGAATAAAACAGGTCATGGCAGATGCTAGATTTATCCCACCACTTTAATGACAGGCAGACAAAGACTTCTGTGGGTGAAGGACTGTCCTGGTTTGAAGTTTTTTCTTTGCTGGCTTTGGGTATTCAAATCACTGACAGTTCTTTCCTTTTCCCTGAGACAATTCAGCTTTTCCTCTAAACCTGAAAAAAGTGACTCATCACATTTTAAAATAAGTATATAATAACTGGTTCCAATTAAAAGAAATGTAAAATGTCTTGTCTCTTTGATCAAGAGATATTTTTTATCAGCTGAACTGACTTCAGAGTCAAATGCTGAACTGTGACTAAATAATGTGTGACTTCCATAATGCTATATACAGTAGTCCTTGGAAATGAGACTGTTAACAGACTTCATATTTACTTCAACCTCTTCTCTTTCCACAAAAGGATTTGAGAGAAATAACCCAATAAATGCATGTCAAAACTAGTGGGTGGGCTATTTTCAACAATTTTAAAAGAAAATACATATACTGTAAACATTTCCCTAAATCGATGCTGTTTAAAGTTTGGCCTGACATCAGGCAGTACTGCCATCTCCTGGGAGCTGATGAGAAATGCAAAAATCATGGGCCTCACCCAAGAACCACTGAATCAGAATCTGCATTTTAACTGGATTCCCAGGTGATTTGTAAGCATATTAAAGTTTGAGAATCACTACCTTAAATACAATCCTCCAGAAGGAGCTTTAGTAGTGCCTAATAATTTGCATCCCATCATATGTGAAAATATTGCCCGAATATATCTTTAAACCAGCTTTTAAGTCTTGCGGGAATACCACATTAAGAAATGTATTTAAAAGTACTAATGCTCAGGTCCCAGTGCTGAAGATTCTGATCAATTTGCCCGTGGTGAGGTCTAGGTAAGAGGATTTTTTTTGAGACAGAGTCTCGCTCTGTCGCCCAGGCTGGAGTGCAGTGGCGCAATCTCAGCTTCACTGCAAGCTCCGCCTCCCGGGTTCATGCCATTCTCCTGCCTCAGCCTCCTGAGTAGCTGGGACTACAGGCACCCACGACCGTGCCCAGCTAATTTTTTGTATTTTTAGTAGAGACGGGGTTTCACCGTGGTCTCGATCTCCTGACCTCGTGATCCGCCCGCCTCGCCCTCCCAAAGTGCTGGGATTACAGGCTTGAGCCACCGCGCCTGGCTAGGTAAGAGGATTTTAAAAAAATACTCCAGGTAATTCTGATGTGGGGCACATGAGCACAGCCACCAAGCATTTTTTCCCTACACAACTGCTTTTAAATGCAGAGTAGTTACCAATCAATTTATAGCACCAAGAGCATCCCTTTATACTGGTTTCTCAAACTCCGAATTTCTGATGCAGTAGGTCAGAATCAGTGGGTGGGGCCCCAGAATGGGCATTTCTAAAAAGTTCCCAAGTGATACAGCTGCCAGTGTTCAGGGGACCACACTCTGGGAGCCACCACTTTATCAGATTATAATACTTACCTCAGAAAGCTATCTGAGAAAAAGTACTTAAGGCTGTGTTTGTATGGCTGGTTATTTTCTAAGAGTGGGTAAGACAGGAGCATTCTGAATCTGAGTGTCTTTCCTGGGCCACCAGGTCCCAAGCTCCTGACTGGACTGGAGGAGTGGGGGCAATGACATCAGGATCTGACTTAGTGCAGTCTTAGTGCCCTACAGTTCAGCATTCAGTGGCTGCTTAATAAATTACCTGATGACTGATGATCTTTAAATTAAAATACTACATGCGGCATTTGTAACACTGTCATAGCAATTGCTACAAATCATAACATTCAGGTCAAATAAGTATTTTACTCACCAAACCCCACAGAGCACCAGGAGAGGTAGCAGTGATTGTAGCTGCTCTGGGTGTATTGTACATTAAGGCCAGTTCGCCGAAACTCCCACGATTATCATAGTTACCAACACATCTTCCAACACCATCACATTTCACATAAATATCAAATGTGCCTCTGTTGGACATATGTAGATTGGAGGTTAATTCAAATAAAATCTCATTAAAATAAAACATTATTTCAGAAAAGAGCCCTGTGAAATAAAAATCTTATTTCCAGCCTGTTATCCCCTCCGATGACAATAAAGGGGAATCAATCTGTGCCATCTGTTCCAGACCATGTGCCTGCTGGGAAAAATGGGACTAAACAATAAAAATTTGGAATAAGGAATGATAAAACTATAACTAAAGACTACAACCAAATAGTATATGCATAAAAAACCATCTGGAGAGGCCGGGTCTCACACCTGTAATCACAGCACTTTGGGAGGCTGAGGCGGGTGGATCACCTGAGGTTAGGAGTTTGAGACCAGCCTGGCCAACATGGTGAAACCCTGTCTCTATTAAAAATACAAAATATTAGCCAGGTGTGATGGCAGGATCCCATAATCTCAGCTACTCGGGAGGCTGAGGCAGGAAATCACTTGAACCTGGGAGACGGAGGTTGCAGTGAGCCGAGATTGTGCCACTGCACTCCAGCCTGGGTGACAAGAGCAAAACTCCAACTCAAAAAAAAAAAAAAAAAAAATCATCTGAAGAGGCTGGGTGTGGTGGCTTACTTACACCTGTAATTCCAGCAATTTGGAAGTCCAAGGTAAGAGGATCACTTGAGCCTAGGAGTTCAAGACCAGCCTGGGCAACATAGCAAGATCCCATCTCTATAAAAAATTAACCTTAAAAAAAGAAAGAAAATCATCTGAAGAAACATTTATCAAATCACTGACTGTAGTTATCTAAGAGCATAAGAATAGTGAGGGATTCTAGGCATATTCGCTATCTAATTTAAGAGTTTCTGTTTGTAACATGAACATATTATTACTTTTGTGATCAGAAGAAAATAACTTTTTAAAAAGAATCTAGCTATAGCAATTTGGTTAGCCACTACTCTACAAAACTTACTAGGGTCCTTTATAATCTATAGCAGACATTGGCAAACTATAGCCCACAAACTGGCTATCTGCTTTTGTAAATAAAGTTTCACTGCAATATAAACACTCTTGTTTGTTTATGTGTTATCTATGGCTGGTTTTATGCTACAACTGCAGAGTTGAGTAGTTACAACAGAGAACATATTGGCCTGCAAAGCCAAAAATATTTACTCTCTGGCCCTTTACTTTAGATCAACCCCCATTCTAAAGTTAAAAAGTAGAAATTCAGACTAGATATCTAACTCTGGTCTTTTTATAGTTTTTTGGTGCTTATCTTTTAACTGGGGTTCTTTTTCTAGGCAAATAAGGTTCAGTTTGCATGTCACTGCACTTCGTATTACCCAGACCCTATATTCACGTAAACTGCATTCTTTGTGTGGATGACTGACTTTCCACATACTGTATTTTATCAGAGAACATGCTTTCAAGGCTTGCACCTGTGAGGGCAGATAGAAAAAATTCTTTGGCTTTATTCTGTTGACTAAACCCTAACACAGACAAGGAGTGGGGATGTGCTGCTAAAAAAAAAAAAAAAAAAAAAAGTGGCTTTTAACATTAGAAAATCATTATGGGCCAGGCCTGGTACCTCATGCCTGTAATTCCAATGCTTTGGGAGGCCAAGGTGGGAGGATTTGAATCCAGGAGTTCAAGACCAGCCTGGGCAACATAGCAAGACTCTGTCTCTACAAAAAACCAAAAAATTAGTCAAGTATGGTGGCACATGCCTGTACTCCTAGCTACTTGGAAGGCTGAGGCAAGAGGATCGCTTGGGCCCAGGAGGTCAAGGCTGCAGTGAGCTGTGACTGCACCACTGCACTCGAGCCTAGGCAAGAAAGTGAGACACTCTCCCTGCCCCTCCAAAAAAGAAAGAAAAGGATTATTAATAATAAAGAAGCAATAACAGCAGAAACATGATAGACAGTAGATATTATTAATAAGGAAGAAAATAATTGGCTTTCATGGCCAGGCACAGTGGCTCATGCCTGTAATCCCAGAACTTTAGGAGGCCGAGGTGGGCAGATCACAAGGTCAGGAGTTTGAGACCAGCCTGGCCAACATGGTGAAACCCCGTCTCTACTAAAAATACAAAAAAATTAGCCGGGCATGGTGGCAGTCACCTGTAATCCCAGCTACTCGGGAGGTTGAGGCAGAAGAATCACCTGAACCCAGGAGGACAGAGGGTGCAGTGAGCTGAGATCGCGCCACTGCACTCCAGCCTGGGCAACAAGAGCAAGACTCCACCTCAAAAATAAATAAATAAATAAATAAGAAAAGAATTGGTTTTCAATGTAATTCACGGATAGAATGACTATTTCAAGGGAAACTACTAGAATTTGTCCCATGGATAATCATTTTTCAAGTACAGGTTGAGTTTCCCTCATCCAAAATTCTTGGGACCAGAAGTGTTAAAGATTTTAGATATTTTCAGATTTTAGAATATTTGCACATATAGAATGAGGTATCTTGGGAATGAGACCCAAGTCTAAATACAAAATTAGTTTATGTTTCATATATACCTTATACACACAGCCTGAATATAATTTTATTTAATATTTTAAGTAATTTTGTACATGAAACCAAATTTGTGTACATTGAACCACCAGAAAGCAAATGTGTCATTATCTCAACCACCCATGTGGACAATCTGTGGTTGTTCAGCATTACCATCATTCCTGACTCTGAATTTATATGCTACCAATAAGCCATCATTTTTTACTTGTATTCACACATAAGTACTTAACAGTAAAAAATAAGACATACCATTAACACAGTAAAAACTAATGTGTTTGGGGCAACTAAGCAGCATAGTAGCATCCCCAGAATACCTGCACCAGCTGCCAAACAAGAGCAACCACAAACAATGGCAGGCTTGCAGTCTCCACCTACAATGCTATATTCTGATTAAAGTTACTGTACCTCATACACTAACCCCTTTGGGGATGCTGAATAAGCTGTTGTGTGCCTGCAGTTTGACTGTAAACCATCACATGAGGTCAGGTGTGGAATTTCCACTTGTGCCATCATGTTGACGCTCAAAATGCTTTGGAGTTTGGAGAATTTCAGATTTTCAGACTAGCAATGCTGTACAGATTAAACTCTTCGATTTACACTATTTATACTTTTGCGCTGAAACTGTTCTTTATACTCGGTTACTTTGAATAGGGTAAAACAAAGCCAAATGTGCTGAGGAGAAGTAAAATGAGCTATCAGTCCAGTTGAAATCACATCAGTCTAAAGTCTGTTAAAATACCGCAGGCTAGGCCAGGCACACTGACTTACACCTGTAATCCCACCACTTTGGGAAGCCAAGGCAGGCGGATTACCTGAAGGCAGGAGTTCGAGACCAGCCCGACCAACATGGTGATACCTTGTCTCTACTGAAAATACAAAAATTAGCTGGGTGTGGTGGCGGGTACCTGTAGTCCCAGCTACTCCACAGGCTGAGGCAGGAGAATCGCTTGAAACTGGGAGGCAGAGGTTGCAGTGGGTCGAGATCGCACCACTGCACTCCAGCCTGGGCAACAGAGCAAGACTGTTTAAAAAAAAAAAACAAACAAAAAGCCTTGGGCTGTTTTTTTCACACAGACTTCTTCTCTGATAATGCAAGGCCTCCGGCAGGCAAGAACCTCCAGAAAGAACATGAACAGGGCAGGAGACCTGGCTGTGGAGTTGGCTCTACGCCAGTCATTTGGGTGATCTGAACCAAGTGCTGTCACTTCTGTGGGCCTGCATGTTTTCATCTACCAAATGGGTGACTAGGATCTAACTGAAAAGGGAATAGACTATATACAAATGTAAGGCAGTTTTGAAAGTCAAAAATCCCCACTAAATGATTAAGATCATAGAGGGTTAGGGCTTCTCATACACCTCTACAATTAAACACACTTAGGTGCATTTCTGAGGTGTTTCACTGATGATAGCTATTAATGATACAAAAATCATTACTTTGATTCACATATAGATAACTGGTTTATTCTATTCTAAAATCCTGGCTAGTGCTTCAGCCACAGGTCACCAGGAATTAGGGATGAGGGAATGGGAGAATCAGTGACAACTCTTGATTTAAACAGCATGCGCGACTGACGCATGAAAGATACCACCCACAGAGCCAAAATAACGAAATGAGGCTTCAGGAGACCAAAGAGGTCATTTTCACCAAGACCTCTGAGGTGAACACAACCCAGCCCAGAGAGCAAACGTAACCCAGTAAGTCAGGCTGGGAGAGGACCTGCGTTCCACACACAAGGGGAGGGGTCAGGGATGCCAATTGTCTCATGAACACTTATCATTGTTTTACAAAAGTGAAGAAATAAGGACTCAGCTCAGGCTGCTCTGCTGTTAGATTTCAGGATTCATCTGTTGCATAAGGCATATTGTTCTATGATGAGGTAAAGCACAACTTAAATTTCCTGAAAACAGATTTTCAACACAAATGCAAGACTTCTTTAAATAATTATAGAGTTTTTTAAAGACAAATATAATAATATACAATTCTTGGAAGGATGCACAAACTACTTACTTATGTGGACTGGATGATGTTAAAGCAGTAGGAAGAAAGACTTTTCACCTTATGCCCCTGTGAAATATTTGCATTTCCTATTTTTATTTATTTATTGTTATTATTATTTGAGACAGAGTTTCACTCTTGTTGCCCAGGTTGTAGTGCAAATGGTGCAGTATCGGCTCACTGCAACCTCCACCTGCCGGGTTCAAGCAATTCTCCTGTCTCAGCCTCCCAAGTAGCTGGGATTACAGGTGTGCACCACCACACCTGGCTAATTTTTTTTGTATTTAGTAGAGACGGGGTTTCACCATGTTGGTCAGGCTGGTCTTGAACTCCTGACCTCAAGTGATCCACTGGCCTTGGCTTCCCAAAGTGCTGAGATTGCAGGCCTGAGCCACCACACTCCGCCAATTTTGAATTTTTTAAACCATGAGCATGTTTTACACAGTTTATAAAAAAAGAACCTTTTAAGAAATACCAATTGAGGTCTACTGTGAATTAATATCTCAGATGCTATATTATACTGCTGTTCTCACTGTAATAGGCATCTAGTACATACTAATACTACTACACAATATCTCTCAATTAGAATTCAGCAAATGAAGATGCTCACGTTAAATGACTGACATTTACAGATTAGACTAATCAAAAGTCATTAGTTCCTCTATAAACTATGTCTCTTTTCATGATCCACTGTGGTTTCACTGCATGTACTCACAACAGGTTTACAGTGCCTATTATGTAGTAATAAGAGTAGTGGCAATAACAACTATCCTATATTAACCTGTCAGTTGCCGTAATAATGGTTGAGATTTTACACAAAAGGTTCTTTAAATTTCAATAGTAAGGTTGGGCAAAACTTACCTATCAATTACATAAAAGTTGTCACCATCGTCACCTTGATCAATTACATGCTCCCCATCTTTGACCAATTTTTCAAACATGGCATCTAATACTTGAGACATCTGCTCCTATTTTTAAAAAAGATGGGATATAATCTTTATGTTTATCTAGAACATGTTTTCTTAAGTAACCACAGTTATATTTCTGTGAACAAGTCCAAAGAAATGGAAATAATCATAACTACCACTAAATGTTGTCAGAAAAATACATAGTAGTCTTTCTTACCACATACAAATAAGATGATTATATACTCTCACATTCAGTATTTGAATGAAAGTAATTATAATTAGTCTATTTTAGAATATTTGCAACTATCACCACTTTAAAATGAAAATTTAACCACCAAACCACCATATACCTTGTGAAATATAATCTTAGCAACTAAAAAGGATCAGGTTAGTAAGAAATTATTTCAAATTTCTTTTAAAGATACCCATTTTTAAAAACTTCCTTATATTAGTCATCACTAAAATTTGTGTACAGATAACCTAAATACTTGGTGAATTTAGATCCTGATTCCAATCTTCTTTTTGGTTTAGCACCAAAATCAAAACAGAACAAAAAAGAAAAACAACAAAGTAAAACAAAAATGACTGTGGCAAATATTCTGTCACTATTCACTGTCATTAAGGTTGGCTTCAAGCTGCATCCACTGAGCTCACTAGGGCAGATCTGTCAGAAACATCAAAAATACTATTCAACAACTAATTAAACTACGTAAAATTTTTATTCTGTCAAAGTGTGATTGACAAGGCTCAAGGATAAACTTCAAACTGATGAGAATAAACTAGGAGGTGAAAGAAATCTTTAATCAGAACAAATACAGGAATAATTCAAAGAACTCTGAAAAGACAGAATAAATGGATATGAGGAAATAATACAATACAATGGAAAAGTCTAAAGATTTAGAGGGTTATTTGTTCTGCTACTTATTAGCTCTGAGCCCTTGGTCAGGTCACTCCTTATGGGCATACAAAAGGTATAATGCTAACTGCCCATGCCAAAATCAATTACTATTATACATAAACTAAAGAGTTGAAGATAGATTCAAAGGGGAAAAAAGATGCAAGTGGAAAACACAGGTTGAAGAAACAAGATATTCTGAATAAAGAGGATAACAGATCACATGTGATTCTCTCCCTTTTGAGACCGCATGAAAATGTTACAAGGCATATGAAGATATGAATCTACAATAGTATAGAGTACAGGAAGGGACAACTGATGGATGAGAGAGTTTCAGGGCGAAGGTAAGTAACAAGTGGCAGAGAGAGCTGCCCCAAGTTGCACAGGTGAGACTGCAGTGTGGAGGGGCCAACATGCCTTGCAGAGCACCAAGAGGGTCCAAAGTGGGTAACATCTGGTTCTGCCAGCATGGGACTGAGACACAAAGCTAAAGACAAGCGGACTGATTTAAAGTCCTGCAGAGATTAGTTGACACCTTCCTTCAAAATCCCTCTACCCTAACACAGAATGCCTAGCAGCCAAATGTGGACCCTCAACTCCTCCCAGACAAAAGATTAGAGAGAAACTAAACAAATTAGAACTAGAACAGATACTGTGAACACTGGTGCCCTAGAACAAAAACCTTCATTTGGTAGGACTTAGGGGTTCCCCAATGTAACAGCTGGCTCCCTGTCAGCTCAAGCTAAACAGTGCACTGGTTGACAGGCCTGCCCTACTTACTCAGAGCTCTAAATCAGCTTTATGTTGCTCCCCTGGTAGCCTACAAGACTAAGATAAACAGCAAAATGACAACACATGAGATAGATATTTCAGGAACTGTAGAGAGCTTTTGCAGAGACATTTAAGATGATATTATATCCATGAGACCAAAAAAAAATAGGATGTTAGGAAAAGAGCAAATCAGAGAAAAATGGGTAGCTTGGAAATTAAAAATATGATTGTCATTTTTTTTTTCTTTAAAATAGATTTTTTTTGGCAGGGTTCAGTGGCTCATGGCTGTAATCCCAGCACTTTGGGAGGCCAAGGCAGGCAGATTGCTTCAGCCCAGGAGTTTGAGACCAGCCTGGGCAACATGGCAAAACCCCGTCTCTACCAAAAAAAATAAGCTGGGCATGGTGGTGCACACTTGTCGTCTCAGCTACTCAGGGGGCCGAGGTCGGAGGACTGCTTGAGCCTGGGAGGTTGAGGCTTCAGTGAGCCATGATCGCACCACTGCGCTCCAGCCTGGGCAACAGAGTGAGACTCTGTCTCAAAAAAAATGAGTAGTCTCAGCTACTCAGGAAAGGCTGAGATTGGAGGATTGCTTGAGCCTGGGAGGTTGAGGCTGCAGTGAGCCATGATCACACCACTGCACTCCAGCCTGGCAACAGAGTGAGATTCTGTCTCAAAAAAATGAGTAGTCTCAGCTACTCAGGAGAGGCCAAGATTGGAGGATTGCTTGAGCCTGGGAGGTTGAGGCTGCAGTAAGCCATGACTGTTACACTGCACTCCAGCCTGGGCAACAGAATGAGACTCTGTCTCAAAAATAAAAAATAAAATAGAATTTTTTAGAGCAGTTTTAAGCTCATAGGAACATTAATCAGAAAGTACAGACATACTCCACATATCCTCTACCCCAACACATGACACAGACTCCCCCAAGATAAACATCCTCCACCGGAGTGGCACATTTGTTACAACTGCTGAATCTATACTGACATCATTATCATTCAAAGTCCATAGTTTATATTAGGGTTTGCTATTGGTGTTGTACATTCTATGGGTTTGACAAATGTATAAAGACATGTATCCACCATTACAATTTTTTTAAAGGTAAATAAAAGAGTTAAAAAAATTAAAACCAAACACCTCCAAAAAAGTCAATAAAGAGATGAAAAGAAAGGAGTGCCAGAGACAGTAAAAGAGAAAACAAAAAGGAGGAAATATAAACAATACAGGATGAATTTTCTAGACCCAAAGAAAATTTTGGTCTGAAAACACAGGTTTTCAGACCAAAAGGGCACACTCAAGTGCCCAGCACAATCAATGACCATAAATCCCCACACTAGGATGAAATAATGTATTTTTAGAACACTAAAGATAAAAGATCTGCAAAGCTTCCAGAAAAGAGAAAGGGGGATTCTTAAAAACATGAAAAGTTACTCAACTTCTCTGAAAATGAAGAGAAATCCAAATTAAAATCGAAATGAGATGCCACTTTTCACTCGCCAGATTCAAAAAGATACAAATGTTAGAATATCACACTGTGTTGGAGACCGTGTGGGAAAAGAGGCATTCTCACACAGACTTCCGGTGAGAAGGTAAAATGGAACAAACTCTAAAAAAGCCATTTGTCAAAATTTAATAAAATTTCAGATATGCATAATCTTCCACCTCACTGTTCCTTTTCTAGGAAGTTATTATATAGATATTTATAAAATGCATCACCATTTTTCTTTGCATCACAATAGCAGAAGACTGGAAACAAACTAATAGTTTATCAACAGGGCACTGGATAAATAAGCTGTCATATATCCATTCACCAAAAAGCTCTGCTGTTGTAGGCATGTAGGGATTTTCAGACATCTGTCTTTCAAAGGAGTCACTGGCAGCAAGAGAACACTCAAAGAAGGGTAATCAAGAAATGTGAAAACCTGCAATGAGGGAATTTCAGGAAACAAGGCATTTAGGTGACAGAAAAGACCTATATGAGAATACACCAGTTATCTTCTGTTCAAACCATGACATCAGTAGTTCTAGAGGCCATAACTGGGACTGTTGGGTGGAAGTTTCATGGAGGTTTTGGCAGAATATAAAGACCTGCCTAGGAATGAGAGCTGTCTAGCGGTGACAAGGGCTGCCTTGCAAATAATTTTGCCTTTTCCAGAACATTAAATAGTTGGAATCATGCAGCACATAGCCTTTCCACATTGGCTTCTTTCACTTAGTATTATGCATTTAAGGTTCTTCCATGTCTTCCATGTCTTTTCATAACTAGATCACTCATTTTGTCCACTGTCTAGATGTACCACAGTTTATTTATCCATTCACATACTGAACAACATCTTGGTTGCTTCCAAGTTTTGGCAATTTTGAATAAAGCTGCTACAAATATCTGTGTACAGGTTTCTGTGTGGACCTAAGTTTTCAACTCCTTTGGGTAAATACCAAGGAGCATGACTACTGGAGAGGATGGTAAGAGTATGTTTAGTTGTAAGAGACACCACTAAACAATCTTCTAAAGTGGCTGTACCATTTTGCATTTTGCATTCTCATCAGCAATGAGTTGTTGAACCACCTATGTTCACCAGCATTTGGTGTTGTCAGTGTTCCAAATTTTGGCCATTCTAATAGATGTGTAGTACTATCTCATTGTTGTTTTAAGTTGCATTTCCCTGATGACATGTGATGTGGAGCATCTTTTCATATGCTTGTGTGCCATTTGTATATCTTCTTCAGTGAGGTGTCTGTTAACATCTTTGGTCCAATTTTTTAATCTGATGGTTTACTACTGTTGGGTTCTTTGTATATTTTGGATAATAGTCCTTTATCAGCTGTGTCTTTTGCAAATATTTCCTCCCAGTCTGAGCCTGTCTTTTCATTCTGCTCACAGTGTCTTTTGCAGCAAAGAAATTTTTAATTTTAATGAAGTCCAGCTTATCAATTCTTTCATGGATGTGCCTTTGGTGTTACATCTAAAAAGTTATCACCAAATCCAAGGTCATCTAGATTTTCTCCCATGTTATCGCCTAGGAATTTTACAGTTTTGTGTTTTACATTTATATCTGTGATCTATTTTGAGTTAATTTTTGTGAAAAATAAAATGTCCATTTCTAGATTCATTTTTCAGATATCTAGTTTTTCCAGCACCATTTGTTGAAAAGACCATCTTTACTTCATTGTGTTGCCTTTTCTCTTCTGTCAAAGATCAGTTAACTGCATTTAAGTGGGGCTGTTACTGGGTTCTCTGTTCTGTTCCACTGATTAATTTGTACATTCTTTTGCCAATACTATACTGTCTTGATTACTGTCACTTTATACTAAGTCTTGAAGTCAGTTAGTATTAGTACTTTAACTTTGTTCTTTTCCTTCAATATTGTGTTAGCTCTCCTAGGTCTTTTGCCTCTCCAAACTTTAGGATCAGTTTGTTGGGACTGCATTGAATCTACAGATCAACTTGGGAAAAACTGACATCTTGACAATAGTGGGTCTTCCTATCCATGAACATGGAAATCTCTTCATTTATTAAATTCTTCCCCGATTTCCTTCATAATTTGATAGTTTTCCTCACATTGATCTTATACATATTTTTGTTAGATTTACATCTAAATATTTCATTTTGGGGGGATGTTAATATAAATGGTATTGTATTTTTAATTTCAAATTCCACTTGTTCACTGCTGATATAAAGGAAAGTGATTAACTTTTGTATATTAACCTTGTATCCTGCAACCTTGTTATAATCACTTACTAGCTCTGGAAGCCCTTCCCATTTTCTACTTAGATAATCATGTCATCTGTGAACAAAGACAGGTATATTTCTTCCTTCTCAATACATTTTACTACACTTTCTTGTCTTATTGCATTAGCCAGGACTTTCAGCACTATGTTGAAAAGGAGTGGTGAGAGGGAACTACAAATTTGTTGAGGTGAAATTCACATAACATAAAATTAATCACTTTATTTTCCTTTTTTAAAATTGTAACTACCCCAGTGGGGATGAAGTGGTATTTCATTGTAGTTTTGATTTGTATTTCTCTAACGAGTAACCACGTTGAAAATTTTTTGATTGCCAGTCATTTGTATATTCAAGCACTTTGCCCATTTCTAAATTGGAATTTTTGTCTTTTTATTGTTGAGTTGTGTTATTTATATATTTTGGATACTAGATCTTTATCAGATATATGATTGGCAAATAATTTTATCTTCTGCAGACTGTCTTCGCTTTTTAAAATAATGTCCTTTGATGTACAAAAATGTTACATCTGTGTGAAGTCCTATTTATCTTTTTTCTTTTCTGCTTATGTTTTTGGTGTCTAAGAGTCCAATGCTAAATCTAAGACCATAAAGACTTACTCCTATGTTTTCTTCCAAGAGTTTTATGGTTTAAGCTCTTATATCTTTGGCTTTTGATCCCTTCTGAATTAATTCTTGTATATGCAAAGGAGTCTAGCTTTGTTGTTTTGTGTGTGGATATCCAGTGATTCAGCACTATTTGTTGAAGAAACTATTCTTTTTCTATTGAATGGTCTTAACACTCTTGTGGGAAAATCAATTGGCCATAAGTACATAGGTTTATTTCTAGATTCTCAATTCTATTCAATTGTTCTATATGTCTACCCGAGCCCAGTATATTGTTTTGATTACCATAGCTTTTCAGTAAGTTGTAAAATTAGGAAATGTGAATCCTGCAACTTTGTTCTTCTTTTTAAATATTGTTTTGATTACTTGGAATCTGCTGTTATATGTACAATTATAACATAGTGGCAACAGCAAAACATTAATGTGTTATCATGATTTAGCTTTATAATACATAAAAGCTAATAGTTTAAACTTGTATAAACAATACTGATGAAAATATTTTTTAAAAAGAATATGGAACCTCTATAAATACTAATATATTGTTAAATTTGAAAAGAACAAGGCAGGCCAGGCACGGTAGCTCACACCTATAATCCCAGCACTTTGGGAGGCTGAGGCAGGCAGATCACTTGAGGCCAAGAATTCCAGACCAGCCTCGCCAACATAGTCAAACTCCATGTCTACTAAAAATACAAAAATTAGCTGGCCATGGTGGTGCACACCTGTAGTCCCAGCTACTCGGAAGGCTGAGGTACAAGAATCACTTGAACCCAGGAGGCGGAGGTTGCAGTGAGCCATGATCGTGCCACTACACTCCAACCTGGGCAACAGAGCGAGACTCTCAAATAAACAAAACAAAACAAAACAAAAAACAGGGCATAACAGTGTGTCTATTCTGCTGCCACCAAAATTTGAAAAAGAATATATTTGTATGTGCATTGCATGACCCTGGAAAAATATACAAGATAGTACTAAAAGAACATAGTTCCTGAGAAACTGGGTTTCTGAGAGGCAAAGGTGAAAAGGAGATTTCCTTTCACTGACTACTCTTTTGTTCTTTTTGAATGTTTGTCAATTTTACATGTATACTGATTTATATTTTTTAATTAACTAAAAAAACTCTAATTAAACTGAGAACATAATTTTACATCTTCATATAGGCTAAGAAAAACTTTTGGAAGAATGATGGTGATGGGTTTGCAGGAAGCAGTTTTCGTCCCCTCCTTGGGTCCCTGTGTGAGCTCTGGCATCTTTTTTTGGAACAGCAGCCAAGGTTGAAGATGAAGCCAAGGTAGCAGTGAAACAGCCCTTTCGTGATATAGTGCTAATTGGCCCCACAGGGACCATTCTACCCAAATGAGTTCATCAACTCAGGCAACATATGGTCACCTATCAAAATTCTAAAGGTTGATTAAATGATTTACTAATATATTGTTTTGCTTGCTATTTATATATTGACTTTTTTAAGGCAGGTAGAGGGTGAACATCAGCTTTATTGATTAGTTCTGACTCTAAATGTCAAATGGGGAAAAAAGATGAAATAAATTGCTATAGTAACTATTTTGTGATGTTGGAATTAGCTGCATTTGAAAACATTATAAAACTGAAGAATTCATACACGGATATACGAAAAGGCAATTCCTGATAAAATACAGACAGGTGTCTGTTCTAGTCAATCAAAATGTAATTTCCCCATAATTATGCACAGAGTGAAAAGAACTTAGGAAATATTTAATATGCAGAGGCTTATCATGATAACTGACAACTACTGTAGGAAATCCACATCTAATTCTCCTACAGAATGCCAATTCAAGACTGAGCTCAGTAAAGGGCTCTGACTCACTTAAGAAATAACAATTTACTCTTCATTAATGAAAGAGCCTATCATATAGCCTAAGAAAATTATTTCAGTTAGCCTCAAATTAGAAATATTTCAGGAGGAAAATGGCCTACTGAGTGGAGCATTAAAATATTCATGAAAAGAATATCTTCAAAGAGATTAATAATTATAAATGCTGTGCTCAACATATGAATATACAGCTCTCTAAGGAAAAATTTTCTGAAGTCTAGGAAGTGTAAGATTTTCAAGCTAAATAATGACTTCGGGAAATTCAAATGAAATAGTAGACACAAAGCCAAGATCATTCTTCTTGCTAATCACTAATTAGTTTCCCCTTCCTCCTTCAAGTTTTCCCATTTCAGGAAAAGGTGGCAACTTCGCAGTCACTCCAGCTAGACACTGGGAGCCATCCTAGATTCTTTCCTTCAGTCCCCAACTAAATCAATCACCAAGTACCAAGTTCTGTTAACCCTTTTTTGTGAAACCATTCTTTTCTGTCTGTCCCTTTCCCCCTTCCCTGGAGTTCAGGCCCATTTCTCTTCCCTAGATCATGACCTCGTTTTCTTACTGGGCTTCACTCTTTTGTTCTTGTCTGCTTCCCCTGTTTTTCTCCCCTCTTTAACTCCATCTTCGACATTATCACCAAAGTGACCTTAGATAAATCTGATAGTTACATTCTCTGACTAAAACTCTTCAGCTGTGCCCACTGCCTACAAGGCAGTCCAGTGCCACAGCATAGCATTCGAGAAAGAATGGGCCTTCCTGATACAGCATCCACATCTTAGCTCCATCACTCCCATCACTAGATGGAGGCCATCCATCACTGGACGGTTGCCACTTTAGGCTCTAGTGATAACATTCAGTACTTTTCCTCACCTGGTGATTCCCTCCTCATTTTCAGAGGGCACAGCTCAGTGACCTTTCCAGCTTTCTGAACTGTTAGGGTAAGCTAAGAGACAGACATCTTCTCACCATGCCCTGACCATATTACAGCAATATATCATGTTTTCCCAACATGCTTTGCAGATGTGTTTGTACTCTCATTAAATTATAAATTCCAAAAGGACAACAACCATCTCTAAATATCTTTGTGGCCTCCAACACTTTAAACAGGTCTTGAAACATAGTAGTCAAGAAATTAAAATGAAAGGAGCTGCATGATAAGCAGATTATATGAGCTGAATATGTAATTCAATTAAAACACATTTGGGTTATTGTAAATAATGTGTATCATAAAAAACTAGAAAGCTACTTTACAATATGAGCTTAAACTAAAACCTCTGATCTGCCATGTTTTGGGCTAAATGTCTTATTCCAGCTGGTAATTTGCTGAGAAAAATAAATTTTACTTACTTATATCCTATATCATCTCTGGAAGGATTTAAATAGTAAGGGAGTCATTCAAGGTGGTCTGAGCTCAAATTCAAAAAAAAGGTCTTCTGAAAACTACTATGTATATACATTTGCTTCTTCTCTATAAAACATTCGATCATGACAATTCAGAAACTGGATGTTTTTTCCCTCTATGTGTTGGTTTTTAAAATACATATTGACCTTCAGCAAAGCAGTGGAAAAAAGTCTAAAAGAACTCTTATGTTTACAAAATAATCACACTAAGCAAAGATGCTCCTTGCCAGACTGTATTAGCAAAAGCTTTCTTAAATATTAATAATTTTAAATGCAACCAAAATTTTCACAATGCTTTTAAAGAGCTAAAGTTGAAATGGCAAGGAAGATCAATTAATTTAGAAGACAGAACAGAACAGACAACATCCCAGGAAAGCATAATTAGCAATGATTTATGCCTGTGTGTCACTTAACCCTACAGACACCAGAATTTCACGACTTAGTCCCCGCTGAAGCATTAAAATACTGGTTCATTGAATAGGAAAGCATGCAAACATAACACATGTAACAGTAACCAAATACTGAACTTGAACATTTTCACATCTAGCTCTAGTCTTTGGTATTCAAAGTATGTTGTGGGCCAAGAACATCAACATTACCTGGGAGCTTGTGAGAAATGCAGACTTTTCAGGCTCCATTCCAGACCATGAGAATCCAAATCTGCATTTTAACAAGATCCCCTGATGATACATCAGCATATTAAAGCTTGAGAGCACTGTTTTTGGTGACCTCTGAAATTCTCCCATGTAAAGTTCTAGTCAAAAAATACAGAATTCTTGAATAAAGCCTACCTCTAAGTGTAAAACTAAGGATTAATTTTACCACTGCCTTCTGTGTGCCTCTGGAGCAAAAGAGTTAAATACTACATTGGTCCTTGCCTTAGAGAACATGGGATCCATAGGCAAGCTTTGATATCAACTCAGGGTACTGAACCAGGTCTTTGCTTCCTCAGCACTAACTCCCACTGCTGGTAAGTGGTGGTACTCGGCAAACGTGGATTGAATGAACTGAGCAAACAAACTGGAATGGACAAGGATATATCAGGGCCACTCTGAACTACTGAATTCATACCATGAGACTGTAACTATGTTCAAGGGTTTGGCATAACTTTTTTTTATTTTTATTTTTTTTGAGACAGAGTCTCGCTCTGTTGCCCAGGCTGGAGTACAGTGGTGTGATCTCAGGTCACTGCAAACTCCTCCACCTCCGGGGTTCATGCCATTCTCCTGCCTCAGCCTCCCTAGTAGCTGGGACTACAGGCGCCCGCCACCACGCCCGGCTAATTTTTTTGTATTTTTTTAGTAGAGACAGTGTTTCACCATGTTAGCCGGGATGGGCTCGATCTCCTAACCTCGTGATCCACCCACCTCGGCCTCCCAAAGTGCTGGGATTACAGGCATGAGCCACCACGCCCGGCCTGGCATAACTTTTAACAAGACTTGAATTAGATATTACTTAAACACCATCATTTTATTACAAATCTATCCAAAACTATTATTTAGGATTAAGTATGTATACTTAGATAACTATAAAAGTGTCAGAGGTGCATCAACCAGAGCAACTCCATCTTGAATAGGAGCTGGGTAAAATGAGGCTGAAACCTACTGGGCTGCATTCCCAGATGGTTAAGGCATTCTAAGTCACAGGATGAGACTGAAGGTCAGCACAAGATACAGGTCATAAACATCTTGCTGATAAAACAGGTTGCAGTCAAGAAGCCGGCCAAAACCCACCAAAGCCGAGATGGTGACGAGAGTGACCTCTGGTCATCCTCACTGCCACACTCCCACCAGAACCATGACAGTTTACAAATGCCATGGCAATGTCAGGAAGTTACCCTATATGATCTAAAAAGGGGAGGCATGAATAATCCACCCCTTGTTTAGCATATCATCAAAAAATAACCATAAAAATGGGCAACCAGCAGCTCTCGGGGCTGCTCTGTCTATGGAGTAGCCATTGTTTTATTCCTTCACTTTCTTTTTTTTGGTTTTCCAGCTATGGTAGAACTACTCTTTTTTTTTTTTTTTTTTTTAGTGGGGAACTTTTTTTTATTTTTATTTTTTTTATTTTTATTTATTTATTTTTTATTATACTTTAAGTTTTAGGGTACATGTGCACATTGTGCAGGTTAGTTACATATGTATACATGTGCCATGCTGGTGCGCTGCACCCACTAACTCGTCATCTAGCATTAGGTATATCTCCCAATGCTATCCCTCCCCCCTCCCCCCACCCCACCACAGTCCCCAGAGTGTGATATTCCCCTTCCTGTGTCCATGTGATCTCATTGTTCAATTCCCACCTATGAGTGAGAATATGCGGTGTTTGGTTTTTTGTTCTTGCGATAGTTTACTGAGAATGATGGTTTCCAATTTCATCCATGTCCCTAAAAAGGACATGAACTCATCATTTTTTATGGCTGCATAGTATTCCATAGTGTATATGTGCCACATTTTCTTAATCCAGTCTATCATTGTTGGACATTTGGGTTGGTTCCAAGTCTTTGCTATTGTGAATAATGCCGCAATAAACATACGTGTGCATGTGTCTTTATAGCAGCATGATTTATAGTCATTTGGGTATATACCCAGTAATGGGATGGCTGGGTCAAATGGTATTTCTAGTTCTAGATCCCTGAGGAATCGCCACACTGACTTCCACAATGGTTGAACTAGTTTACAGTCCCACCAACAGTGTAAGAGTGTTCCTATTTCTCCACATCCTCTCCAGCACCTGTTGTTTCCTGACTTTTTAATGATTGCCATTCTAACTGGTGTGAGATGATATCTCATAGTGGTTTTGATTTGCATTTCTCTGATGGCCAGTGATGATGAGCATTTTTTCATGTATTTTTTGGCTGCATAAATGTCTTCTTTTGAGAAGTGTCTGTTCATGTCCTTCGCCCACTTTTTGATGGGGTTGTTTGTTTTTTTCTTGTAAATTTGTTTGAGTTCATTGTAGATTCTGGATATTAGCCCTTTGTCAGATGAGTAGGTTGCGAAAATTTTCTCCCATGTTGTAGGTTGCCTGTTCAGTCTGATGGTAGTTTCTTTTGCTGTGCAGAAGCTCTTTAGTTTAATTAGATCCCATTTGTCAATTTTGGCTTTTGTTGCCATTGCTTTTGGTGTTTTGGACATGAAGTCCTTGCCCACGCCTATGTCCTGAATGGTAATGCCTCCTTCACTTTCTTAATAAACTTGTTTTCACTTTACAGACTCACCCTGAATTCATTTTTGTGCGAGATCCAAGAACCCTCTCTTGGGGTCTGGATGAGGAACCTCTTTCCTGTAACAAAAGGATAACTTAAAGCATTCTTGTCTCAGTCCCTTGTTTTCTTTTGAGAGCCTAGTGCGTGTACAGAGCCGTGAGCCATCTGCTACTT
The DNA here is from genome assembly GCF_029289425.2 of Pan paniscus. NCBI lineage: Eukaryota > Metazoa > Chordata > Mammalia > Primates > Hominidae > Pan > Pan paniscus. Next base: position 143,969,654 of record NC_073255.2, on the reverse strand, counting down.
ACAGAGTGATGCAAAGATACAAAAGACACAGTTCCTGCCCTCAGACAATGGACAGATGAAGTGACTGACGGATCCTGGGTCTGGTCAAATTTAGGCCTATCAAAGCCAGTAATGGAGACTCAGAGATGGACATACAAACTCGTAATGTGTGGGCCTAACATAAATCTCCAAAGTCACACAATGTACTGTGTTCTGGAAGACGTAATATAAACATAAATTACACTAGAAACAAAAGAGATTTTTAAAATATTTCAGACTGTAAATATGACGCAGTATATAACTGGTATGATGCAGTACGTGAATCTTTATAAAAACGTCCTTTTTAAGAAGACCTCATTTTAAAAAGAGCAGGTATTGATTTAATGCTTCTCCTCTAGGGCATCACCAAAAACTTGAAGATGTTGAGTTTGACCAAATAAAAAAGTTGAGGTAAGTTACAAAAGTTGACTCTATTTTCACATTTGGAATATGGCAGCAGAGGTTCACTCCTAAATAACTATACAGCAATGACTAAGCATAATCTGAGATGAAGGAAGCAGAATATGTACATCACAGTGCAAGACAAAGTCTGAACAGTACGTGCACTCATACCAAGAGTGGGTATTCTAGAAATACCGAACCCAAAAATTAGAGATTTCCAAATCCTTATAAAGGACCAAAAAAAAAAACAAAAAAAACCTCACCTTAAAGCCGAGTGAAATATTACTTTTAATCTGTATAATACACAGATAATGAGTTTATACACATTCAAATATAATTACTACCACTGGCTGTAAAGAGAAACAATCCTCCATGGGCCCTGAGCATCCCTGCATATTCCTGATGGGTACGAAGAGGGCAAGTTCCTACCATCTTTTTACCTGTGCCATTTCTCAGGGCTGTTTTTGTAGCCCTGAGATAACATCTTGAGAGATGAGAGAATATCTTCCACAGGACAAACACCTCAGGCTTCTTTACTTCTTGCTCCAACAGCAGTATATTCCCCCAAACTCAATATTCCTCTCCTGCAGTTCAACCTACTGTGCATTCAAGCATCTGCAAGGGGGCCTTTACCATCACCCCAGGGTGATGTCAGCTTACAAAGAGGGCAAAACTCAAGACCCTGTACAGTTCTTGACACTGTCACTGGGGGAAAAAACAAAGCCATTTCTATTATTAAGATTTATCTTACCGGATCCAGATTCTTAAACAGCAGGATGTCTTTGCAAGCCTCTTGCAACCTATTTCTTTGATCATCAGTTTTTGGATGTATAATCTAAAAGGACATCAGATTTAAAAAACAAAGACATTAGCCAATACCATCTCACTCAAAGAGATTTTAAAAACTAACAAAAATCAGAACCAACATTAGAAAGAAGAACTGTTAGCGCTCAAGTCTGCTTCAGGTTGGTGCTGAGATTCACTTTTGGTGACTGGTAACTTATAAGCCTACCAAGTAGGGGAACATAATTCACCTTGTTGTGGGGAGGTTGGTATCCATTCATCAATATAGCACTGAAATGTTTTTCAAAAGCATATTTTCCCCTAGGTTAGCAAGTTCATTATGCACACAACTGTGACTGGCTAGGAAGGTTCCAAAGCTCCCAGCCAGTGGGGACCTGTACAAAAGGACAACAGGTGCCAGCAGCTACACTGAAAATTTGGACTGCTGTCATTCTGTTTCTACTGAGTTTAATACTCCTTCAGGATGTAGTTCTTTCTTTTGAATCTTGATAAGGTCCCTGGAAAGAAGTAAAATGTTTAAATGTATATGGCATTAGATGCCGAATATATTTTTACACATGTGGTATGTACCTGCCCCACAGCGAGCAAGTGATTTTTAGAAGGGAGCAAGCAATCATGCACTGCCACTCCAAGAGAATATGTGTTCCAGGGAAAAAGAGTCCAAGGAGGCTGGCTGGTGCACTGATTTCAGAAGGAACTCAAGGAAACTAGTGTGCTATATTCTCACTAAACTTGTATTCTAGAGTGTGAAGAGTGGCAGAATGCCGTGTGTGTAAGTGTGGCTTGCTATCTCTCGAGTCCCTTTTCACTAGCAGGAGGCTCAACTGACTTGGACCAAAAGGTCCACTCTTTTGTGAACATGAACAATTTGTAACTATAAAATGAGTTAGAGAGGCAAGGGGTAGTCCTAAAAGCAGCAGACACGGAGTTGGTTTTCCTGAAGACCTACACACCACCCTTTCCTATTCCAATGCTCACTCAAAGAGTGACCACGAGAGCTGATGGGCAGGTACCTTGCCTCTTCAGGCAGCCTGCCCTACCATCAGAGCATCAGAGCTCACAGAATCAGGCAGCAGTGGAGTTTATAGCCACAAACATCAAAACTCACAATGGGAAATTTAAATCAGCATTTCAAACCACATCAGATGGCTAAAAATTAATGAAAATTATAAGCCTGAAAAGAACTGGGGAAACTTATAGTATTGATAAACTATTTATATGTAAACTATTGACATGTATACCATTTATTTGCATTATGTAAAGACTACATGAAAGAACTACTAGCTAGTAAGAGAAAGGGTCACTGCACTTTCCCCTCTAAGGGTAAGGTAGATGTAAACCTTTGTTTACTATCTGCCCAATATTCATCTCAAACTAGATTCTAAGATGACACACAAACACAGACAAAGTAGATCCCGGGGACTTCTCATTCACTGCTGCAAAAGAAACCTTTAAAATTCAGGTATTAACCAAACCACACCAACCAAACTTCACTTCCTCCTACTTCAAATAAGGAAGGCTAACACACTAAAACAAAACAGAAAGTCATTTCTCACTTCACAAAATCCATCTAGAACTTCAAACCAAAGCAACCGAGATGTCTGCCTGCGGAGAAGCTGTTCTCAGAAAGGAAAGGGGGGAGAGTGCATCAGGCATCAGTATCGTGCACCTGCTTCGCTCTGGTCAACTTTATGTCTTTCTCTCCAACCCATTCAATTCCTATAAGCCTTCACACAGAAATCCAGCTTTTTTCCTCTTCTCTCTTCTTCCTGCTACCTCTCTTACCAATGACGACTTTTTTTTTTTTTTTTGAGACAGATTCTCACTCTGTTGCCCAGGCTGGAGTGTAGTGGTGCGATCTCAGCTCACTGCAATCTCCGCCTCCCGGGTTCACGCCATTCTCCTGCCTCAGCCTCCTGAGTAGCTGGGACTACAGGTGCCTGCCACCACGCCTGGCTTTGTTTTTTTTTTGTTGTTGTTGTTGTTCTTGTATTTTGTATTTTTAGTAGAGACGGGTTTTCACCGTGTTAGCCAGGATGGTCTTGATGTCCTGACCTCGTGATTTGCCCAGTTCAGCCTCCCAAAGTACTGGGATTACAGGCGTGAGCCAGCGCGCCTGGCCTCTTTTTTTTTTTTTTTTAAGACACAGTCTTGCTCTGTCACCCAGGCTAAAGTGCAGTGGTGGTGCACTCAGTTCCCTACAACCTTTGCCTCCTGGGTTCAAGCGACTCTCCTGCCTCAGCCTCCTGAGTAGCTGGGATTACAAGTGCCTGCCACTGTGCCCAGCTAATTTTTGTATTTTTATTAGAGACAGGGTTTCACCATCTTGGCCAGGCTGGTCTCAAACTCCTGACCTCATGATCCACCCGCCTTGGCCTCCCAAACTGCTAAGATTACAGGCATGAGCCGCTGCACCCAGCCCAATCACCATTTCTAAGTAGTATTTTTTTCTCAGCCCCACCTCCATCACTATGGTCTACTGCTCTCCTCCTGTTTCCCTTTTCCCTCAACCTGCCATTACTCCTCAGCACTCAGAGTCCACTCTCTGTAATTAACCTCGTCGGTAAAATCCCTCTTCAATGGGGAAAGTAAACAGCCAGAAAGCGGGTGTGGTCTCTGACACTCCAGCTCCTCTGTACTGCAGCCACCTGCTCTGAAGCTGCTCTCCTACATTTTTCCTCTGGGGCTTAGCATGATCCCACCTAAGGGATCTCTCTCTGGATCACTGAGGCCTCAGCAATACACCCAAAGTGTGATTTTAGTGTACTAGAGGCCACTTTGGTTTTCATTAAAATTCATTCCTGATTTCAGATAAAAATTTTATTTGTTAAACAAACATAGCATAAATACATGCCAGGTACTATTCTAAGGGCTTTACTAATATTAACTCATTTTATCCTAGTGACAGATCCCATGAAGCAGGTTAAGAAATTTAGAGTTGAGGAAATCAACTTGCCCAAATCACTTGTCCAATGTCATCCAGTCCACAAGGTGCAGAGCCAGAATTCATGCCAGCCAGGCCAGCTACAGAGTCTATATTCTAAACCAGGGATCAGCAAACTACACCTGCAGGCAAAGCTGTTTTTGTATGTATGGCTTCTAGGCTAAGAATAATTTTACATTTTTTAATGACTGGGGGAAAAAAATCAAACAAATGATAATATTTCCTGACACATAAAATCTATATTAAATTCAAATTCAAGCGTCATAAAGTTTTAATGTAACCCAACAGACATGCCTTTCATTGATGTATTACCTACAGCTGCTTTCAAGCTACTATAGCAGAACTGAGTAGTTGCAAAGGAGACCCCATGACTCCCCAAAGCCTAAAATATTTACTCTCTGAAAATAGTGCATTTTTCAGTTAAAAAAAAAAAACTTTACCAAAAAAAGTTTGCCACCTTCTGCTCTAAATTTCTGCTGCCTTTCCATTAAAAAAAAAAAAAATTAGAAAACCAGTTAACAAGTAAGGTTTTAACTTAGACATTTTCTTTAAAGAACACTGTATATCGGTCGGGCACAGTGGCTCACGCCAGTAATCCTAACAGTTTGGGAGGCCAAGGTGAGTGGATCACTTGAGGCCAGGAGTTCAAGACCAGCCTGGCCAACAGGGCGAAACCCCATCTCTACTAAAAATACAGAAATTAGCCAGGTATGTGGTGGTGCATGCCTGTAGTCCCAGCTACTCGGGAGGCTGAGGCATGAGAATCACTTGACCCAGAGGCTTGGGGGCTGTGTTTTGATTCCTACACTGTTTCACTGTTTCTTTAGCACTTCATGTTTTTTAACTTTTCATTAATTTATTCACTTGTCTGCTTCTGCCACTAGACTGTAAGCTCCAAGAGGGCAGAGACTTGTCCATTTGCTCACCACTTTACACCTAGCACCAGGCCAGATATACAGGTGGAACTCCAAAAAATTTTTGTGGAGAAACATAAGAAATACTCTACCCTTATTAGCTCTTCTCTACCAGTTTCTACATGCTAGATCTAGATAACCCTTACATTTTCATTTATTAAAGGCATTCCAACTAAAATCTGTTATTTTCCAAAATGAGTCTTAAGTATTTACATTTTCTTTGAATTCATATCAGACGATAAATTTCTGTTTATACTACAGACTTAATGATTTGGTGAGTCTCAGAAGTAATACAAAATGTCCAAATGAAATGTAATTTTATCACAATATAGTATACATTTTCCTCATAGATATTTCCCAATATCCTTCTAGATCTAAATAATTTTGAAATCTGTAATAATCATTCCCAAGCATGTGGTGTGGTTTGCTTCATAGTTGTTGAGACTAAAGTAAGTATAGTTTTTAGTAACACATTTAGAGGAGAGAATACTCAACCTAACTGATAACCTAAAAGCACTTTGCTATAATCAAACATATAATACATTAACAAAAAAACTATTAAATATAACTTTAAAAGGTGTTACAGGGGACAGATCTTAGGGTAAATACACACCCCACAAAGATTCCTCCTCCTCTAGTAACTGCCCTTATTTACAGAAGTGGTTCCCAAGTAGGTTGGACTTTTTGACCCTGGCCCTACCCTGGGCCAAAGCTGGGTCCATCAGAAACTCTTGGGAAATTGGAATTTTGAACTGAGAGACACAGTAATAGAGATGGGTAGCTGAACCCGTTTCAAAGACACTACACTAAGTCTTACACTCTTGCTCTTGATGGACACCAGAGGCGGGCTGGCTCCTGCCTGCCAGGCCTACAGCTTGGCCTTTGAACGCTTTCTGCAGTTCAATATGATCTCCAAGCATTTGTCTGATAATCTCTCCCCAGTGTTTTCTTTTTCACATTTGTCTCCATAGGGTGAGGTTTTACACAGTCAAATGAATCTTAACTGGTATAGCCTCCCCAACAAAACTATTAGAAATTAGCTGGAGTGAACCTGCCAAAACACTTTATTTACCTCATCAATTAAATGGCAGCTAAAATTCAAGGCCTAACAGCTTTTGAATCAATGAGATACTGCATATTGTTTTTAAACTGTATTGCAAATGTTCATTAATTTAGGTTTTTATTAATTTAAACCAGCTCATCTCGATTGCTCTGATCTCAATTACTAAATCTTATCATACTCATTTATACACAAATATAAAGAAGCATGTTGTCTTCATTGCCACCCGGTATTGTTTCTGCTAGATACATAAAGTATACGGTAGGCAAGGTCTAGTTTTTCAGACTATACAGAGGGGTAACAGCACATCACAGATTAGTAAAAATACCTTAATCCTAAAACAACATCATTTCCAGGCTAGGATTTATAAACTTCATGAAAAGAACTGAAGTTCTAATAGTGAGAAATGGGCTTCCACAACCCTGGTAGTGGGAATCCCCATGGGTCCAGGAATAAAATGGGATTTCAAGATCTTCCACGTTGTAAGCCTCCTGATACCACTGGATTTTACATAAGTTTCAAGGAGCTTAATGATGTAATGACTTAGGGACGTAGCAGCTGCTTCTCCACATGAAACCTCAATCTTACTTATGTACTTTTCAGAGCTACAAAAATAAGTTTTTGTTTATACTGTTTAAGGCCAAAGAAACAAGAGGCACTTTTGCAACACATGTACTCAAAAAAAGGGGGGGGAGGGTGACGCAGAAATTACTACTTTCCATTTCCAGGCATAGTCATCTTTTAGTTTACTTTTTACTAAATAAATAGTAGAACTGAGCTGAAAGACATAGCTTAAAAACTGCTGAAATCACAGTGGACAAATTCTTACAAAAACATTAGGGCCTGCAAGAAGTCAGCTGCTGAGCAAACTATGAAGACTCACAGATTTAAAAAATAATCCTAACTGCTGTACTGACACACTGGATGTGATTTTACCGTGATTTGTTTGTTTCAGAGTAACTTTCCGTTGTTATAAATTAATAGGCGTAGAAGGTCTTTCCCAGTATTTTTGTTTACTAGAAACACTGTCTAAGAAAAATAATATTAGCACTATGAGAAAGACAGCTGAAAACACTTTTCATCACCAGGATATATTTTGTAAAGAGAAATACTCTCTGGATAAAAATAATTCTGCAAGATTCACAGCAGGAGTAGGCTATTGGAGATGAGACTAGGAAAAGAAACAGTCAAAATAATTCCATTATGTCTCCTGTTAACCTACATGCCTGTTAAATCTTTTCTATGATTATTTTCCTTATATATGACAAGGGCATCAATTTAAAATTCATTCATTCAGTAAATTACATACCCTGGACTCTGCATCATCTTCTTCTTCATCAGGATTATAAGCTTCTGCACATACTATAAAAACAAAAATGAACATCTTAAAGATTGTTTCATCAAAAACCATACTACAATGAGTACATCGTTAACACTTAATGAACAAAAAGAGTACCACGGTATAAAAAACCATTAATTCACCTCAACCAGGAGAAGCAGTCTACCCCCCAAAATTGGTTTCATATTGCAATTTATAATTTACTTAAAAATAAAGCTGTATTTTAGGGCATTGACACGTTCTTTTTTATTTCTCCTATTTAGAGAAACATAGCTTAAACCTTTTCATTTTCATTTCCAAGGCATGATATCTAAACATTACCTAAAGGAACAGAAACAAAAGAAAAGGCTGTCTGCCATGAAATGATGAATTTAATCATATAGTTGTGACTAACTTTCACAAATTATCCATAATCTAAATATTATGGAACAAATATTAACATTTTGCGTACTTCAGGGACAAATATTAACGTTTTGGGTATTTCCTTCCAGTCTTTTTTCTGGGTTGAGTTTACATTGCATATGCAACTTAAAAACCTACTTTTTTCATTTAACACTATAAGAATTTTGCATGTCATTAGAAACACTGTGTAAAGATTATCATTTAAGGATTGCAGATTATCATATGCCGTAAATAACTACTTCTCTAATACTGAACATTTAGCTGGCTTATATTAAAACAACTTGGCAGTAAACACCTTCATGTCTACATTTCAGATTATGCTGTAAGCATTATTCCCAAAGTTATTTGCGGGGGCTAAATTGTATGACCATTTTTAGGGCACATTTATCACCATGTTTCTTTCTAGAAGGATTGTACCTATCGATTGTCCGACAAAAAATATGTAATAAGACTCCCCTAACTGTACAACAGAATTGGATGCTATTGCTTAAAATCTTTGCCAATTTAAATAAATAATTTAAAAATTTTTAAAAAAATTATTAAATAGTTCGAATTTAATAATATTTAAAAAATTTTTAAATTATTTATTTAAATTGACAAAGATTTTAAGCCATAGCAAATGTTTATAGGATGGTTGTATTTCCTCCTTTGTCCTTATCTATAGGAAATATTTGGTTTTCTTTTTGACTTAAATTAGTTTTTTCATACCACTTTATCTGTCATATTACTCACAATCATTTTATCCAATTTGCTTTTCAATTGTAACTACAAAGTTTTTATAGATTATGCATATTTATTTTAATGGCATGATATCTATGAGGAAAGAAAATTCCCCAATGTGTTTTAAACCCAACATTAAACATCACAGAAGTATCACTGCTTTTGACCTTGAAAACCCTTTCCTTATTTGCAAATCTGAAGATTTACTTCTTTTTCATTCAGTTGTTTAAAGGTAGAGCTTTTTACATGTACTATTTAATCTACATGGAGTTTATTCTGGCATAGATATAAAAATTTAAGGACAAAGAATAAATGAAAGGCTGACGAATGTCTTCCTAGGTCCCTCAGGGTGGCATCAAAAGTAGTATCATCTTTGGTACCACTATTCCCATTATTATTATTATATCATAAAACATTTTATTTCCCCCAGGCACCACTCTAAACACCTGAACCAGTGACTCTTAACCAAGAGACTCTTAACCAGTGACTCTTAACCAAGTACTAACCAGAGGTGATTCCACCTCTGTGACATTTTAATTGTCACAACTATAGGGGGTTAGAGGGATGCCACTAGCATCTACTGGGTACAGGGCAGGGATGCTGGAAGCATTCTATGATGCACCGAACACCCCGCCCTGAACAGAAAGAATTACCTGGCCCAAAATGTCAACAGTACCGAGGCTGAGAAACCCTGATCTAAAGTACATCATCTCATTCAACCTCACAACAACCTTAAGGTAGGTGTTAATGTCATCACTTGACAGATGAAAGACTAGGGCACAGGAAAGCCAAGATCATACATCCCAGTAAGTGACAGGACCCACATTTTATCCAGGATTGTGTGTCTTGACTCCAAAGCTCTTGCTCTTAACCACTATTCTACACATGACTGCTTTGGTGAATTTATCCGCGTAATTCCTGGACTTCAGCCTTCAGTCTCAGAAACGTAACAGAAATGGACCAGTCATGCAGAAGCAGGCTCACATTAAAGAACCTCACTGACATATGAAACCAGGCTCACATTAAAGAACCTCACTGACATATGAAACCAGATTGCCAATTTAGTAACTACCTTCCTGAATGAAGGATGGGACCAGCACAACTAGCTAGATCTCTCTCTGCTGGAAAACCAAAGCAGCAGCCAAGTCACTATTGAAAGATTGCTTGGTGAGCAGGAAATGGGAAGTAGGAAACTTTGTTAAATAAATTGAATGTTTCAGGGAATCAGGCTGGACAGCCTGAGGCACTCAATAGGGATGGCCCTGCCAATGTGTCTGGGACACTTTAACTGGGTTGGCTGCAACTCTCCAGAGAACACAAGGATATCTACTTCTAAAGCTTGGCTCTCTAACTTTCTGTCCCCAGAGATGGCCAACTTCATAGGCAGGAATGCTACATAATTTGTATGGCCCAGTGCAAAAACAAAACAAAACAAAACAAAACAAAAACCACCATATATGGGCCCCATCTTCAAAAATTAAGACTTTCCAAAGGACAACAAGAGCAGAGCATTAAACCAAATGCACGGCCCTCGTGAGTGCAGGGCCCATGAAGCTGGCCATGTTCACAGGATTGACACATTCAACGAGGTGGTGCAGTAGGCAGTAGGCAGTAGGCAAGATATTTGGTTAAGATTAACTTGTTTTACACATACACACACCCCCACCCTCTGATCCATTACTGTTGATCTTAAATTTTAATTCACAGAAAGCAATCCTAATTCTCAAATTTCTAAGTGCCTAGCCCCTAAGTCCTAATTAAAAATCATCTGGAGTAAGAATCTACTATTTTTCCAAAGAGTTTATCAATTGTCTCAATATTATTACTTAACACCCTGTTGATTTGTGATACCCACTTTATCACATAGTGTGTTTGTCTGTTTCTGGGCTGTTTCACTGAACTATACATTGTGCCAATACTACAAGGACTTAGTTCTTGGCATTCCTGTTGCAATTGTTTCACTACATTAGAATTCATCTACCCCCACCTTCTGCAGCCAAATCAAAATAAAGTATTTGCAGTTCTGTAAAGCTGTCATCGTGCCTTATAAAGCTCCCTATCAACACTTAAACTGTTTCTTCTGATTGAACTCCCTCCAATCTCCTTTCCAAGTCAACCCTTCTCTCCAGCCTCAACTAAAAAGTCAGATGGAGAGTCACATCTTGACCTTTCACCCACACAGAACTAATTCTGGAAACTCCACTTCTGTGCTCATCCTTTGCACTCTCGCAATACAGTGGGACGAGCTCATTATTGTCATTTACCACACTGCATGCTTCCAAAGATGTTACAAGCTGTTTGCCTCTCCAGGCTGAGACGCAGCCCTCCAGGGACCGACTGTGTGCTCTTGTTCATCTCTGTATTTCCCTAGCACTGACTTGGCACATTGCCTACTAGCTCAATGCTTTTTTTTTTTTTTAAATAAATGACTGGTTGATGAACAAACAAGCTTGCAAGGTCCTTGAGGGCAGAGATGTCTTTTTAAAATATCTCACAATAATGTACTTGTATTATACACACTCAAACACACATTGAATGAATGAATGAATGAATGAATGAAAACTTGCTCAATGTTAAAATGTCCTACACAATTTGTCCAAGAAATGGGGACAGAGAGGATGAGTGAAAATGAGAGTCTTTTGTCTTACTCACCAAAATTCCTGGCACAAAGATTAGGAGGTCAGTAAATATTTCTGTAACAAATAAATGAATGAATGGCTCTATCTCTGGATGGGCACTCAAACCAAAGCCTCCAGATAACCTGTACTCCCTTGTGTTCTTTCTGAAACATATTTGCCCCATGCCTCCTGCGCAATCTGAAATTTAGCTTGAAACTATATACTTCATCCTTTTTGTTTGGCAATTAAACAGTGGTGAGAACCAGAATCTTATTCTTTAAGTGAATCTTATATTGAGGTTTCCCTGTTTTGTTGTGCATATATGTATATACTACACTGGTTATACAGAATGGCCCAAGAATTTAAGCAGATTCCCACATTGCAGATAGAGTAATGTGCACTGGTGTAGCCAGACAATGGTCACAACTTGCAGGACAGAACAGGAAAATACCAACTATACTGACTTCGCATATTGTGGGACTTGGCCCTCAACCTTTTCATGTGCTATACATAAAGAATGATAGATGAGGGATTATTCAACTTCCAGGATTTTTCACTAAAAGCCCATAACATTTTGTTGTTGATGTTTTAAAAATCAGTATGGTCAAAACGACTCTGCACTAGACAAGTATACATGACCCATATTCGCATCCTGGCTAGCAAGGAGTTAAAGGAAGCAGACTGAACTCCACGATTCACTGGGTCCTCAGCTCTGGCAGAGTCTTGCACACTCTAGACGCTCAGTAAGTATATGCTGAAGGAATAAAAGGCAAATACAGTTTGCACAGAATGCGTGGTTTAGAGGCCTTCAATCTAGAAAAACTGACTTCCATAAAATATATAAAAGTTAATTTGCCAATGTTCTCAATAAACTAAGATTTTAGCATACTTATTTAAATAATAATTAGCTTAAAATAAAGCTGTTACAAAAGCACAGGTGTATTAAATAACAGAGTTGTGACTCAGTAGAGTTAAACTTAGCTTATTGAAGGGGAAACGCCCTCCTACAAAGGAAAAAAAAATTACCTTTTTCAAATATTAGTTGAAGGCATGCATCAACCAAGAAAACTCGTTCTTAGGGGGCAAAAAGACTTACTGTATTTTTTTATAAAGCACAGATATACGTTCAATACATAAACAGACGGTATTTCTGTGGCAGTAAAATCTCATTGGGGGCATTTAGGGGGAAACAGTCCAAAAAGACTGGGGGTAGGGGATGATAATGGAAAAAAGATTGAGAAACACTGGTAAAAGGGTATAACAATTATATATATACACACATATATATACACACACATATATATATACACATACATATACACATATATACACACACATATATATACACACACACATACATATATATATATATGTATGTATATATATAGCTAAGTAAAGGGAAGAGGCACAATGACAAGTTAATAGGCTTCCCCCGCCCCTGTTCATTCACATTTCTGCCCAGGTAATTTGGTATAGACCTGTTCTCATCCATTAGTAATGCTCTTAAATTTGAATTCACAGAGCAAAGGCATTGGAAGAACATGCCCAAAATATAGAAGTTCACATTTTGTTCCCAAATCACATTTGCCTAAAAGACCCACAGGAAGCCTTATTTATTCATTCAAAAAATATTTTTTTGAAATGTGGGGGATGACATAAAGGGGATAAAGGGATAATGCAAAGCATCTATGTGTATGTATACATATTCTTTTGTTATACATTTTATATAATGTGTAACTTGTTTTGCCTACACATTTTATATTACTTTCAATATTATATATGTACTATATTTAAAACATTTATAGAAACAGTCTAGAAATCAAGACAGAAATAGAATGATCATGATAACATCAGTGCCACAATGACGATATCTACAAAGTGCTGGAGGAACACAGACGAGAAAGGAGCAACCAGTAGCTCAGAGGGCAGGGAAAGGCTTCACAGCAAAGGAGGTTCCCTAAAGAATTAACAAAGAGTGGGAAGAAGAGATTGCTTTGTTTTGTTCCATTTTCCTAGCACCTAGAACAGTGACTGGCACACAGTAAATGTTAACAAAAATGACCGAAGAAATAAATGGTCACTTTAGTCAGTGAGAAACGCTATTATCTTCTTCCTTAACCTTAGGCATAAAGAAACTGCATACTGCATATGTCAGATTAGACTGGCTTACACAACAGTTACAAACACTGCCATAACCTCAGTGACTCAAAATAACATGAGTGTATTTCTTGGTCACATAATATGTCCACCTCAGGAGAGTGAGTACTTGGTTCCACTTCCTTACTGAAGGCTGCAGGCTAATGGAGCCTCTGCAATTTGGAAGGCCACCAGTCCCTAAAGCTTCTGCCTAGAAGTGACAGATGTCTCTTCTGCCAATAAGGAATATATATCACATTGCATTAGACAAGTTATATGGTCAGTCCTAACTTCAGCAAGATGGGGAAGTGCAAGTGTTACTACAACCTCAGAAGGCAAGAAAACCAGAATTTTGTGAATACCACTGATGACTATCAAAAAAACCATTTGATGGCCCCAACACAAGGTGTTTCTCTCTCTCTTATTCTCTCTCTCCCTCTCTCTTTCTCTGGCTTAAGGCAAATGGAGGAAAGGCTGAAATTGACATCACCATTTACATAAAAATAGGTGGGAAGTTCATAATTTAAAAGTCTACAGAATAAGGCTGTCTCATAAACTCTGAACAGAACCATTACAATTTCCTTACACCTTTCAATTTTTAATATTTTCCTACTTCCTGCATCAAAATATTAAAAGTTACTATAATCCACTCGGTTACAGGCTACATTTCAGCTATAAAAAACGCAATATAAATATATCTTTTACCTTTCTGGCAGAAATTTTGGCACTGTTCATGAAATAGTACTTAAGTGAATATTTAATTCCCAGACCAGCGATGTTCATGTCAGCAAAATTTTACTATAAAGATTTTAGCCAAGATACTTAACTGTATAACCCTGTCTTGATGAAATAACAGAAACACAATTTCTATTTAATCTAGGATGTTCTGCCTCTCCCCAAGGTTATCAATGGAGCTTTAGGAACTAGCCATTCACAAACCACTTTCTAGTTCTCTATAAAACTGTATTTTTTACCTTTATTTAGGTAGGTTCTAAACCATCCCAGACATGTAATTACTATTCCTAAAAAATTTCTGTAAAATTTTTTTCCTATTACTTCTACTATAAAATATTCTGCTGTCTCATAAACATTTTAGATATTTTAAGTATTTGACTAAATTGCCATGATTCATTATAAGCCCATTATTTTTTGTAGCCCTTTAACAGCAGTATTTAGAATAAAACTCCAAATTTACTAATTCCTTTTTATGTTTTTATGTTTCTAAAAAGATTTTCCTTTACATGTATACCACTACTCTTTAAGGGACTGTATAATTAATTAACATTCACACCCCACAAGTAAACGTCAAGTTCAGGACACTACTGGGAAGGGTATTGCTGAAATACATAAATAAGCAGCAATTGAGAGCTTCAAACAAATAAAAATTTGCTCTTCATTTGGTATTTTCCTCTTATTAAAACTGTACATGCTGGCCAGGCATGGTGGCTCACATCTGTAATCCCAGCACTTTAGGAGGCCAAGGCAGGTGTATCACCTAAAGTCAGGAGTTCAAGACCAGCCTGGCCAATATGGCGAAATGCCCTCTCCAAGAAAAAAAAAAAAAAAAAAAATTAACCGGGCATGGTGGTGCATGCCTGTAATCCCAGCTACTTAGGAGGCTAAGGCACGAGAATCACTTGAACCCAGGAAGTGGAGGTTGCAGTGAGCCGAGATGGTGCCACTGCACTCCAGCTTGGGCAACAGAGCAAGACTTAGTCTCAAAACACACACACACACACACACACACACACACACACACACACACACACACACAACTGTACATGCCAAACTCTTTAATCTGGTTTTTGTAATGTGCAATTTTTTTTTCTTCAAAAATGCCTCCAAAGGAAAAACAATACCCTATGTCAGAACCCACATACGTTTTGTAAATAATTTTTTATTCTACTCTTGGGTTCCAAAGAGTTAAAAACTTAAGTATGTGTACCCAATCACTGGAACTAACCTCAATAAAGTATCTTTCTACAACATGCTCTACAAGTATGCATTCAGTCTATAAAACGTCAACCATTTCTTTTAATAACTGACTTATTTATAGCATGGCACAATTAAGAGGACACGGCATTCAATCGGTTTATAAAAGGAATCCTATCAACAAAGAACGTTTCTAAGAGGATGAGTCCAGAACAGGATAGGCTCAAATATTCTACTTAATTCTACTGTTCATACATCATGAGTAGCCCGTGGGATTCTGAGAATAGAGGAAACACCACACAAACCTTCACTCTTTCACAATGGAACAGTGGTCCCCTCTAGCTCCCAGTGTTCCTTAGATAAAGATACAAGACTAACCCAAGAAAAGACAGGTGCATGTAATCCATGGCATTTTACAAATTCTCTATTTAAAGTAAATTTTCTTTAAGACAAAAAATAAAACCTCACAAATGACTAAGAATAAGATAAACAGATATAATAAAAAGAGCGAGACGAATAATTCGGAGGATAATATGTTTGGGAAACTATCCATTTTTTGAAGTCCATGTTGTTTGCGACTAATCATCAGAATTCCTCAATGCTGTTCTCTAGAACTATCAAGCAGCAGAGAGTAAGTGGATCAACTTGTACTAGAGGACAGAACTGTAATAGAAACTATATTTGTACTTTGCTGAAAATGGTCTGGTAAGGATTTCTAAGCATTGCAGTTGATGAATATTATGAATTTTAAGAAATTAAAATGCCAAGGTGACATAAAAACAGAATCCTAACACTTTGGTTAAAAAGTCAACAGCTTCCCAAGAATTTGTGCCAATGCTCTAATTGTTTAGATAATATGATCATCTCTTGGCATTTATTTTGGCCTGAGACCTTGAATCACATTCATCTAAATATAAATACTAACTGATAATGAATGATATAGCTACATTTACCAGAATACAATTTTGTCTTTCAGATATAGTAAAGCTAAAGTTACTTAAAGCTTCTGAGTAGTTTTATTTACTGTTTTTGAGATGAATGCTGTCTAGCATACACGTATCAGAGAATTATAGGAACAGAAATATTACAGAATCCTTCCCCAATTTATTAATATATTTTCAGAACAAGTATCATTTGACCTGATGGCTTTAGGATGAGCAATTTGAACTAAAATATAGCCATAATTATAAGAAAATAGTTTAATTACTGGCTTCTAAATTTAGTAATAAAACTATCAAATATGGGCTTTAGGGGAACATATTTCAATCAAGCCTCTCTACTGATTATCAGAAGTCTAAAAAAATTATTGATGCTATGAAATATAAGCAAATTGTGATACAGCAATGCAAATCAATATCCAAAGATTCAAAATATAGAACACATATTTACAAAACAATACAATTCAGACTGGTTTTTTCATTAATTAAAGGCAAAAGAAATAAATCCATGTAAAAAATGTAATAAGCATTTCTTCTTGAAAAGTTCCATTTCCATTTTGTAAAGGGGAACTCATCAGCCTTTTTTTCACGCGTTATTTTCTGTGAGTTCAAACTACACATTTGTCTTATAAAGTCTGCTTTAAAAAAATAAAAATAAGATTTGGTAAACATTTTCCTAAATTATTAGGTACTCCTGTAAAACAATTTTTAAGTGGCTGCATAGGAATCAGTAATAATATATGGATATTTATTTTAATTTGTGTTTTTTTGTTGGAAATTTAGATTTCTTCTTTTTTAACTTTCATTTCTTCAGATCAAGACTTAAATCAAGATTTGTGAGATGATAAATGATAAATTTAAATGAACCTTTAAATTAAAAAGAAAAATGATGTGATATAAAGACAATAACAGACAAGAAATATAAACTAATAATTAAGCATTTTAAGTCTATTAAATTAGCAAACTTACTTGTTTCTTGATAAAAGTCAGTATTAATTAGAGAGGATGCCTAGTTTGGTTTTTGGTTCTTTTTTTTTTTTTTTTTTTTTTTTTTTTTTAGAGACACAGTCTTGCTCTGTCACCCAGGGTGGAGTGCAATGGTGCAATCATAGCTCACTGCAGCCTCAAACAGACTGGGCTCAGGCTGTCCTCCTGCCTTAGCCTCCCAAGTAGCTAGGACTACAGGAGCACACCACTGTTCCTGGCTTTTTTTTTTTTTTTTTTTTTTTTGGTAGAGGAGGCTCTTGCTATATTGCTTAGGCTGGTCATGAATTCCTCGGCTCAAGCAATCCTCCTGCCTTGACCTCCGAACATGCTACGATTACTGGCATGAGCCACCTCACCTGGCCAGGATGCAGAGTTTAGAATAGACTTTTTTACATACTACTGGTGAAATTCTAAATTGGGGGTGGAAGTGGGAACAGAAGGGTCAGTTTAGAAATATTATTAAAAGTCTTGAAATTCTTCATGCCCAATTCTGTAAGTGCTCATCAAGTAATTTGATCTGAATAAATGACAGTTTAAAAAGAGATATCTAAATTCCCAACAAAAAGAAATTAAAATAAATATTCATATATACTACTGATATCTATGTAGTCATTTAAAAATTATGTTTTAGATAAGATCTGGAAGAACTATCTGGATTACCAGGCAGAGCCTCTTGTTCTCTTCCCCTATTTTCTCCCAAACAAACACAGAGACTCTCTCTGTGTTTTGAGCTGCCTGGAGATGTGACCACCACCACTGGGACTGCACTTGGTCAGACCAGAAGCTGGCACTGGGATCTCACCCAAGGCCTGCTGTGACTACCACCTGGCTATGGCCTATGTTCACTCAAGGCCCTGGGGCTCTACAATCAGCAGGAAGTGAAGTCAGCCAGGCTTGTGTCCTTCCCTTCATGGTGGCGAGCTCCCAAGCCCCAGGCAGATCCAGAGGTGCCATCAGCAAGCCAGGGACTACAGTCAAAAATCTTAGAAGTCTACTTGGTGTTCTACTGTACTGTGGCTGAGCTGGCACTGAGACAGTCCTTCCCACTCTTCTCTCCCCTTTCCTTAAGCAGAGGAACCTCACCCTGTGGCCACCACCACTATAGACCTATGGGGTGTACTGCCAGGCTACTGCTGATGTTCCCTTAGGGAGGGCTCTTCAGTCGCTTATGATGAAGGGTGCCTAGCCTGGGACGCTCCCTTTGGGCAGTGGGCTCCCCTCTGGCCTAGGGCAAGTCCAGAAACGTCATCAATGAGTCAAGTCCTAGAATTGGGGACCCCAAAAGCCCACTTAGTCCTCTACCCCTCTGTGGCTGAGCTAGTACCTAAGGTGCAAGATCCAGTCCCCTTTATTTTTCCCTCTGCTTTTCGCAAGCAAAAGGAAGTCTCTCCCTGTAGCCACCACAGCTGGTAATGTGTAAAGTCTCACCTGAAGCCAGCAAGTCTCAAAGACTCACCCAAGGTCCACAGTGTACTACCTGAGTATTGCTGCTGGTTATTCAGGGCCCAAAGCTCTTTAGTCTGCAGGTGATGGGGCCTGCCAGTACTGGGTCCTTCCCTTCAAAGCAGTAGGTTCCCTTCTGGCCCTGGGTATGTCTAGAAGTATCGTCCAGGAATGAGGGCCTCGGAAGAGGGCCTTGTGGCTCTAACGGGTACCACCCTACCCTACTGTGGCTGAGCTGGTATCAAAGATGCAAGACAAAGTCCTCTTTACTTTTCCCTCTCCTCTCTTCAAGCAGAAGAAAAGGGTCTCAATTGGAGCTGCAAGCTATGAAGCCTGGGGTTGTGGAAAGGGTGATGCCGGCATTCCCTTAGCCATCCCAGTGTCTCAGTAACTCGCGTGCCTCTCCAGTCCAATGGCTCTGAGCCCACATCAGCACTAGGATTTGCCTAGGAGTTCAAGTCTTTGTGGCCTAGACTGTTTTTCAAGTTTATTTACGGCCCCAGAGCACTTTAGCCCAAGGTGGTGAGGCTTGCCGGAACTTTCCAACTGTTGGGATGGGCAATTCTCCTCTAGCTAGGGCTGGTTTAAATATTCCTTCTGTGGGCAGGCATCAGCTGAGTTAGTTTGCTTTTGCTTCTTGCTGTGACAGGGCATTACTGAGTGCGATATAATGTCTCACAACTGCTACACTCTCTCTGTCTCCCAAGTACATGGATTATCTCTCTGCACCATGCGGCCACTGCTGGAGGATGGTGGAGGGGTGGTGCTGGTAACCCAAGACTGTCTCCTACCCTCCTCAGTGGCCATTTCAGTTCTATGGAGTTAAAACAGGTACTGTGAGTGCTCACCTGATTTTGGTTCTTATGAAGGTGTTTCTTTTGGATAGTTGTTCAATTAATGTCCTTCCGTGGGGTGGGGGAGGAACAACTGGTTGAGGCTTCTATTCAGTCATCCTGCTCTGCCCCTCCTAAAAATTATGTTTTACAGGAGTATCTAATGACATTGGAAATTGTTCATCAACTTTTACTATTTTTTTAAGAGAGTTTCAATATAGATGCACAGTTTGAACCTACAGAAAATATCCATGAAAAAATTCTGGTAGGATAGACACCAAAGTTTGTATGGTAGCTATTCCTCGGTAGTATGATTATGATATTCTTATTTTTCTATTTCTTCACCTTGCTAGTAAGATAGGAGATTAACAGGGCTTGTTTTCATGACACTGCTGATCAAAACAGAATGTAGGCCAAGCACAGTAGCTCATGTCTGTAGTTCCACAATTTAGGAGGCTGAGGTGGAAGGATTGTTTGAGTCCAGGTGTTTGAGACCAGTCTAGGCAACATAGTGAGACCTCATCTCTTAAAAAAAAAAAAAAAAATTAGCTGAGTGTGGTGGTGCCTGCCTGCAGTCCCAGCTACTTGGGAGCCTGAGGTGGGAAGACTGCTTGAGCCCAGGAGGTCAAGGCTGCAGTGAGCCAAGATCATGTCACTGCACACCAGCCTGGGCAACAAAGTGAAAATCTGTCTCTTAAAAAAACAAAATGAAAACAAAAACAAAAACTAGGATGTAGTAAAGAGACCAGCCCAAACCAGCTAGGACTAGGAATTATAGTTCATTTGCATAAGACATTCCCACCAGCACCACAACAGTTTACAAATGATGCCACAGCAATGACCTGGAGGTTACCTTACATGGTTCTGGGAACTCCTCACCCCTTTTCTAGAAAGTTCATGAATAACTCACCCCTTATTTAGCATGTAATTAAAAGTGGGTATAAATATAGCTAGCCAGCAATCCACAAGGGCTGCTATGAGCCACTCTGCCCACTCTGCTCTGGGATAGCTCTGCTCTGTCTATGGAGCAGTCATTTGGCTGGACACTGTTGCTGTAAGAACTTGCTTTTCTTGAATTGTTTCCTGAGCAAAGCCAAGAACTCTCCCAGGGTGAGCCCCAATTCTGGGGTTCACCTGTATCAGCCTGGCAACCATGAAGGAATAAACAACACTGAACAAGATGAACATGACAAAGGGGCTCAGTAAAAATTGGGGCTCTGGAGCTATAACACTATGGAGCTCTAACTCTATAAGGCTGTAGAGCTGTACAGGAGCCAAAGGCACTTTTTAGAGCCAATCATCATTCCTGGTGACTAATAATCTAAGCGAAGCTGAGGGAAACCTTCACCCAGATGCCAATTTAAGACCAACCAACACCATATGGCTTCGAAGGACAGGTGAGTCTCCCCTCTGTTCCCCCTTGACATTGATCTTTTTGGGTGAACCAAGAAGAAGGAACAAGGCCTCTGGCCTGGTAGTTCATTATCCCCTATCATTTGGGTGTCCCAGACAGGAGCACGCCTGCCATGTCCTTGTCACGCTTTCTCTCAAATCTTTTTGTCTCTTTAGTCTCTAATAAATGGCTGTTTTACTCTAATGCTTATTTTGTTTTCTTTCACATCTGTTGTCTTTGCTTTGGCTATCTGAGCAACTGTTTCTATTCTATGTAAGTCGGGACACTTTCCTAGACTGTTTTGAATCCTCTTTTGGTAATTTTCAGAAGTCCTCTGTTGTGCTAACTTTGGGATGCCAGAGTCACGTTGTCCAGTGGCCCCAACTGTGTTAGGTCTCGTGCCTTTGGGGTTCATGATGGGCCAACTCCTGGATGCTCTGGGTTTTTTGGCATTTCATGTTCCAGGTTTTTCAGCATTTGGCACCCTGTTAGGGTTATTGGTCTTTTGTCATACTGATCATTTTCAGCCTCCTCTCTCTGTGCTTTTTTTGGAATTCAGACTATGAGAATCCTGTCACCCTATTTTACCTATCCTTCTACACTTTGCTTATTAAAACATCTCTTGGCCGGGCACAGCATCTCACGCCTGTAATCCCAACACTTTGGGAGGCCAAGGCAGGCAGATCCCAAGGTCAAGAGATGGAGACCATCCTGGCCAACGTGGTAAAACCCCGTCTCTACTAAGAATACAAAAATTAGCTGGGCATGGTGGCGCGCACCTATAGTCCCAGCTACTCAGGAGGCTGAGGCCGGAGAATTGCTTGAACCCAGGAGGCAGAGGCTACAGTGAGCCAAGATCGCACCACTGCACTCCAGCCTGGTGACAGAGCGAGACTCTGTCTTAAAAAAAACACCTCTTTTGTCATATTCTGCTTGCTGGTGGATGCAGTGATCACTTCACTACCCATTCATACCTCATAATTCACTTTCTTCACACCCTAACTGTACTTAGGCTCTCAGGAATTGATGGCATTTGTACTACT
Source organism: Pan paniscus (assembly GCF_029289425.2). NCBI lineage: Eukaryota > Metazoa > Chordata > Mammalia > Primates > Hominidae > Pan > Pan paniscus. Next base: position 143,947,728 of record NC_073255.2, on the reverse strand, counting down.
GTCTAGCAGAGATCCCTGTTAGGGGGACAACGGCAAGCATCCCAGAGGACTCATTGCTAGGGTACTTTTTAGGCAACTGAAGCAAAGTCAAATTAAATCGCTTAAAAAGAAACTAATTTTCTTTAGTTTAGCAACACCACTTGGGTCCAATACAAATTGGGAAACCAAGAAATTTGGCCTAAAAATGGCTTTTTTTTTTTTGAGATAGAGTCTCACTCTGTCGCCCAGGCTGGAGCGCAATGGCGCCATGTCGGCTCACTACAACCTCCGCCTCCCAGGTTCAAGTGATTCTCCTGCCTCAGCCTCCCGAGTAGCTGGGATTACAGGTGCCCACCACCATGCCTGGCTAATTTTTGTATGTTTAGTAGAGACGGGGTTTCACCATGTTGGCCAGGCTGGTCTCGAACTCCTGACCTCAGGTGATCCACCCACCTCAGCCTCCCAAAATGATGGGATTACAGGCATGAGCCACCACACCCAACCTAAAAATGGTTCTTTACATTATGATACTATTTTACAATTGGACTTATTCTGTAAAAAGGAGGAAAAATGAGGAGAGGCCCCTTATGTGCAGGCTTTTATGGCATTTTATCAGGATCTTGACTTAAGGGACAACTGTAGGATGTGTCTAGCTCATGTTACTTCCAGGCACCAAGAAGCCACACCAGATATCCTAGATTATCTCCTTCTAGCCACTCCACCTAGAAGGGCCACACTCTCTCCCCTGGGAGCCCCCTCGGTCCCTTGATTCTGAGGGGGGTCCTGCCAGTTCTCCAGTGTAAGATTCTACCCCCAAAGTCACCAAACACCCCTCTGACTTTTACAGCTAGCCTCAGACTATACCCCCGACTGCCCAAGGAAGTGAATCCAACCAGTGCCACCAGGAGTGGGACCTCACATCACCCCCCAAAATCAAACCTGCATCCCTTGCAGGAGGTAGCTGATGGAGATGGAGGGAGAGTCCACAAACATGTACCTTTTTCTATGTGCGATTTGGCTTTATGCAAAGGAGAAATTTGGTCAGTTTTTGGAGGATCCAAAGAAGTTTATAGAGGAGTTCATTAAGTTGGCCAAGTCTTTCGACTTAACTTGACATGAGTTGCAAATATTATTGTCCATCTGATGTATGGTAGAGGATAAACAAATGATTCTGGGTACTGTCCATGAATATGTAGATGGAGTGGCCACTCATAACCAAGACCATGCCATTTTTCTTGTGGGGTGCGATGCAGTTCCAGATCCAGACCTTCAGTGGGATTACCAGAGGGGTTCCCAAGACCTTAAATGCAGAAATCACGTGCCAACTTGTTTAACAAAAGGTACGGAAAAGTGTGTGGTTAGGCTAGTAAATTATGACAAGGTTAGAGAAGTAACTCAGGAGACGAATAAAATCCCTCTCTGTTCCAGGGCTGTTTGGTTGAGGCACTCAGGAAATACACTAATGTAGACCCAGATTCCCCGAAAGGGTGGGCTATCCCTGGTATGCATTTTATCACTCAATCTGCTCCTGACATTAGGAGGAAGCTACAATAGGCAGAAATAGGACCTCAACCCCCCATGAGCTAACTCTTAAACATGGCCTTTGGAGTTTACAAAAATAGGGACAGGCAAAGCAGGCAGAAAAAAAAACAAAAGAAATAGCCAAAAAGTACAATCATTCACAACTGCCTTAAGCACTCTTCTGCCTCAGGGTTAACCATCTCGAGGAAGTGTTGCAAGATCAGTGTCTGGAATGCCCAGACAAGAGCCCCTGACTTGCTGGTCCTGTAACCAGAATCAGTGTGCCTACTGTCACTAAGAGGGCCACTGGAAAAGGGACTACCCCAGGCTCCAAAGGCCACCCAAACCCATAATGGCCAAGAGAATAGAGGACTGATAGGCCCCAAGGTTCCCCACAGCTCCCAATGACACCTTACCATCTCCACAGAGGAGCTTCAGATAGCCCTTGATGTAGCAGGCAAGGATACTGAGTTCTTACTAGACAAGGGAGCAGCCTTCTCAGTGCTGACCCATTTCTCAGGGATACTGTCTTTCCAGTCTTATACCATAACTGGGATTGACAACCAGCCAAAAATTAGGAGATTCACATACTCCTTTGGTTGTACCATGCGGGACCACACATTTTTCCACAGGTTCTTGCTTATGCCTAAGTGTCCTATTCCTTTACTGGGAAGAGACTTATGTTCCCACTTACAGGCCACAGTTCAATTAGGAGAGCCTCATAAAAATGCAATAGGCCAGGCAGGAATACTACTTCTAGCTCTAAGTGCTTGCCTTCATACAGGTAAAGAAAAGACCTCTCTTCCACTGCATATCACTTCTCAAGTAGTCCTCTGTTTCAGACATGGAAGTTCCCGGTAGAGCTGCTAATGTAACCCCAGTTCAGTTTTGTTTAAAACTCAATGTTGGTTACCACGGAAAAAAACAGTAATTTTTGAGACCAGAAACACAATGGGGCACACAACCCATGACAGTAAAGCTTTTAAAGTATAGACTTTAAAGTACTAACTGGCCCTGTCAGTACCCATGTAACATCCCTATTTTGCCCATAAGTAAATCAAATGGGGAACAGAGATTAATTTAGGATCTGAGGGCAGTTAATGAAGCAGTACTCCCAGTCCTTATACAACTCCTACTAGCTCCTAATAGCTCCAATAGCTCCTAATTCTTACACAATATTGACCCCTGAAAATGCTAACTGATTCATGGTATTAGACTTAACGGGTACTTTCTTTAGCACACATTTGCACCCAGACTCCCACTATATTTCCAGTATACTTTTGCTTTTGAATGGACTAATGCAGACACTCTTGCTACATTTCAGTTTACCTGGACTGTCCTCCCTCAAGGTTTTAGGGATAATCCTCATTTCTTTGAAAATGCATTGGCAAAAGAAATAAGGTAACTACAGCTTAATAAATGGATCCCTCCTACAACATGTGAATGACCATATTAATTTTCAGCCTTACTAGGGAGGACTCTGAAAAAAATACAATACAGGTCCTTAATTTTGTGGGGAAATGAGGGTATTGAGTATACCCCCGCAACGAGGCCCAAATTTCTGTTCAAAAAGTTAAATACATGGGATACATTCTCACCCTTGGGACAAGGACTTAGCCCAGGAATGAAAAGAATTCATTCTGGCACTCCAGACCCGTGAAACTAAGAAACAATTAGGAATTTTTTTGAGGCGGGGAGGGCAGGCATAGTGGCTCATGCCTGTAATCCCAGCACTTCGGGAGGCAGAGGCAGGTGAACTGCCTGAGCTCAGGAGTTCGGGGCCAGCCTGGACAACACAGTGAAACCCCATCTCTACTAAAATACAAAAAAAAATTTGCCAGGCGTGGTGGCATGCACCTGTAGTCCTAGCTACTTGGGAGGCTGAGGCAGGAGAACTGCTTGAGCCCGGGAGGCGGAGGTTGCAGTGAGCCGAGATCGTGCCACTGCACTCCAGCCTGGACCGACAGTGCGAGACTACGTCTCAAAAAAAGAGAAGAAAAAAAAAAAAAAGAAAAAACATTGTGGGGAGAATGGCTGGATTCTGCCAGATTTGGATTCCCAGGTTTGGGCTCATAGCAAAACCACTCTATGAAGCTCTAAAAGGGAATAATCAGGAGCCTTTAAATTGAGACAGAACCTGCTAACAGGCATTCCTAATGGATTGATCCAGCAATCTTTATGTGGCTGAAAAACAAGGAATAGCTTTGGGTGTTCTAACTGAAAGATTCAGGAAGAATCCTAGACCACTGGCTTACTTCTTTAAACAGCTAGACCAGGTGGCAGCTGGGAGGCCAGGATGCTTGCAACCTATGGCCACCACCACTCTACCGATAGAAAAAGCCAGTAAGTCTACCTTGGGACAATTACATGTCATAACAATTACACGTCATGGAGGCTTGTAGAGTTTATCAAGTGCCTCTGTGACTGTCTCATTTCCTGTTAAATTTCTGGTTAGTTTGCTGGTCTGTTTGCGGCAGCCAGGACCCAGCCTCAGGCTATCTGAGCTTCTAGACTTCCTGCATGTCCGTCACCCAGGTCACTGTAACCAATGGTGCTGCTGGGCAGGGGCTGTATTTGTGTGTATGTGTGTGCTTTTCTTGTGTTCTCTCAATCAAATCAGTTTCCTCTTGCAGCGAAACTGGTAGAACCCTGGGGTTTGCCTACATCAAAGGTATAGAGGAAACTATATTATTACAAGAGTGAGGTAGACGTTGGCTCAATATTCCTTTTTAAGTGAATGTTTTAATTTTTATTAGAAATAAAGTTCTCAGTTTTACTATAACATTGTTAATGAAATTTTTTCCTATTTCCCAAGAAATTTTAGTGCCTTGATTCTGATAATTACAGAAGTTGCATATTTTTAGAAAGTATTAAATTTTAAAAGTAATTTTGAAAAGCGATTAGATACATTTAAAAGACTGATTATTAGCAAGAAAACATTTTTGTTTTAATCCCTTCTTATGTTTGAGATATGAACATTTCAGAGAATTTTATAATTATCTCTTTTTTGGAGATATGAATGTTTAAGGGAGCTGTGCAGTAATATATTTTGAAAAAATATTTCTTTCAGCTGAGCATGGTGGCTCACACCTGTAATCCCAACACTTTGGGAGGCTGAGGCGGGCAGATCACCTGAGGTCAGAAGTTCAAGACCCACCTGGGCAACATGGTGAAACCCCATCTCCACTAAAAATACAAAAATTAGCTAGGCATGGTGGCAGGCGCCTGTAATCCCAGCTACTCAGGAGGCTGAGGCCGGAGAATCACCTGAACCCCAGAGGCAGAGGTTGCAATGAGCTGAGATGGTGCCACTGCATTCCAGCCTGGGTGACAGAGCGAGGCTCTGTCTCAAACAAACAAACAAATCTTTTCTTCCTGATTATAAATATATTCTTGATGAAAATGAGGAAAACCTAATAATGCTGGTGAACCCCAAAATCGGGGGGTTCTTGGCTTTGCTCAAGAAACTCTGGAAGGGCTCTTGGCTTTGCTCAAGAAACAATTCAAGAGCAAGCTGACAGTGAAAGAAACCAAATTTATTAGAGCAACAGCGTATAGCCAAATGGCTGCTCCATAGACAGAGCAGGGCCATCCCATAGGCAGAGTGGCCCAAAGCAACCTGCAAGGATAGCTGTATTTATACCCACTCTTAATTATATGCTAAATTATTCACAAACTTTCTAGAAAAGGGGTGGGGAGTTCCCAGAACCATATAAGGTAACTTCCAGATCATTGCCATGGCATCATTTGTAAACTGTCTTGGTGCTGGTTGGAGTGTCTTATGCAAATATATTATAATTCCTAGTTCTAGCTGTTTTTTTTTTCTTTTTGAGACGGAGTCTCGCTCTGTCACCCAGGCTGCAGTGGTGCAATCTCGGCTCACTGCAACCTCTGCCCCTCCAGGTTTAAGCAATTCTCTGCCTCAGCCTCCAGAGTAGCTGGGATTACAGGCGCGTGCCACCATGCCCGGCTAATTTTTTGTATTTTTAGTAGAGACGGGGTTTCAACATCTTGGCCAGACTGGTCTTGAACTCCTGACCTTGTGATCCACCTGCCTCAGCCTCCCAAAGTGCGGGGATAACAGGCGTGAGCCACTGCGTCCGACCTGTTTTGGTTTTTTTGTTTTGTTTTGTTTTGTTTTTTTACTATATCGTGTTCTGATCAGCAGACTGGTGAGTCTTGCTGATCTCCTGTCTCACCTTGGTTACTTGAAAACTATCTTTAGAAGCACAATACAGCAGAATGAGGAGCATGGTCAGTCCTCATCTCAAAAGGCAATGAGGAAACTAAACAAAACTGTAAAAAAAAAAAAAAAAAAAAAAAAAAGATCAGGGCTCTGGAAATCAACCAAAGGCATACAACAAATTAAGAATTTATTCATAAAAATAGCTACTGATTTTGAGTTAGGACAGTGGTAGCCCATGGCATTCCTGCCTAGGGCTGCAATCCCTCACCCACCAGGTTGGTCAGCATGGTGGTTCTACCAGCTTTGCAGGAAGAGGCTAACTTGATTGAGAGAATACAAGAAAAGCAAAAACAAAACAAAACCAAAAAACCAACAAACAAGCAGGAAGGGTAGAAGCTTAGATAGCCTGACGCTTGGTCCTGGATGCAGTGAACTAACCAGAAATTTAACAGAAAATGAGGCAGACATGAAGGCACTTGATAAATTCTCCAAGCATCCATGGCTGCCTGGAAGGCAGTGTGGGTAGGAGAAACTGGGCAGTGCCCTAGGCCTCTACATATCTCTAGGCTGTCGAGGTGGCTACAGCGCACTTAGAGGAGGTATGAGTTAGCTTGGCAGAAAGTAAAAGCTAGTATACTTGAAAACTGCCTAAAATTTGGATGTGCCCCCAAACTCACACAAGTCCCATTGCCCTTACAATCTGACCAACCACTGGTCACTGCATCACGAAGACACAGGGGCTAACCCTGAGAGGCCAGGGTTAAAAATAAAAACAAACAAACAAAAAGCAGAACCATTAGCAGCCACATACCATGGCAAAGACAGAGCATACAGATTTAGTAGACAAGCTACAAAAAAAAAAAAAAAAAAAAAAAAAGCAACAACCTGGAGAGAGAGGAAATCAGAATCCAGAACTGCTACAATATATAATCTAAAATGTCCAGTCCTCAGCAAACTTGTAAGATATGCAGAGAAACAAGAAGTGTGATACATATTCCAGAAAAAAGCAGTCAACAGATATGATCTACAATTGGGCCAGTTGTTAGACTTAGCAAAGATTTCAATTTCAAGGCAGCTATTATAAATATGTTCACAGAGCTAAAGGAAATCAGGTTTAATCAATCAAAGAGTAACGACAATGACTCAATAAAGAATCTCAATAAAGAGAGGAATTCTAAAAAAAAAAAAAAAAAAGCAAGTTCTGGAGTTAAAAACCACAATAACTGAGATGAAAAACTCATTAGGTGGGCTCAAGAGATTTGAAGTGGCAAAAGAAAGAATCAGGAACCTGATGACAGATTAAGGGAAATTATTCAATTTGAAAAACGGAAAAAAAGAATGAATAAAAATGGACAGTCGTAGATATCTGTGAGACATCAAGTATACTAGCTTAAGTATAATAGAAGTTCCATAAAAAATGGAAACAGAGAGAGAAGCAAAGAAAAATGTTACAATAAAATGGCCAACTTTCCAAATTTTACAAAAACATTTATGTAGATTCTAGAAGTTCAATGAACCTCAGCATAGAATAAACACAATGAAATCCATACCCACACACATTTTAATCAAACTGTTAAACTCAAAACCAGAGAAAATTGTCAAAGCAGTAAGAGAAAAATGATTTATTTCATACAAGGGAACAACAAAACAATTACTAACTGCTAATCAGAAACAATGGAAGTCAGAAGGTAGTGAGATGGTATATTCCAAGTGCTAATAGAAAAAACTATTGCCCAAGAATTCTCTATCTAGCCAAACTATCTTCTAACAAGGACAGTGAAATAAATAAACTCATGCCCCGATAGAAAATTCAAAGTGCCAACAGAAAAAACTATTGCCCAAGAATTCTCTAACTAGCAAAACTATATTTTAACGAGGACAGTGAAATGAACTCATGTCCAGATAGATAACACTGACTAGGAGTATTTGCAGCTAGCAAATGCACCTAACAAGGAATTAAAGGAACTCTTTCAGGCTAAAAGGAAATGATACTAGATAGTAACTCAAATCTACAGGAAGAAATAAAGAGCACCAGAAAAGGTAAATATGTGACCCACAGAATGATATAAAATATTTATAAACCATGTATCTGACAAGGGATTAATATCTAGACTATATAAAGAACTCCTACAACTCAACAACAACAACAACAAAAACAAGCAACCCAATTTAAAAGTGGGCACAGGACTGGCCGGGCACGGTGGCTCACGCCTGTAATCCCAACATTTACGGAGGCCAAGGCGGGCGGATCACGAGGTCAGGAGATCAAGACCATCCTGGCTAACATGGTGAAACCCCATCTCTACTAAAAATACAAAAAATTAGCCAGGCATGGTGGCGGGCGCCTGTAGTCCCAGCTACTCAGGAGGCTGAGGAGAATGGCATGAACCCAGGAGGCGGAGGTTGGAGTGAGCTGAGATCGCGCCACTGCACTCCAGCCTGGGCAACAGAGTGAGACTCCGTCTCAAAAAAAAAAAAAAAAAAAAAGATTTCTCATGCAAGATGGCCGAATAGGAACAGCTCCAGTCTACAGCTCCCAGGGTGAGCAACGCAGAAGACAGGTGATTTCTGCATTTCCAACTGAGGTACTGGGTTCATCTCACTTGGGCTTGTCGGACAGTGGGTGTGGCCCATGGCACAGGGCGGGGCATCACCTCAACTGTGAAGCACAAGGGGTCAGGGAATTCCCATTCCTAGCCAAGGGAAGCCATGACAGACAGTATTGGAAAATCGGGACACTCCCACCCTAATACTGCGCTTTTCCAACAGTCTTAGCAAACGGCACACCAGGAGATTATATCCCGCGTATGGTTCGGAGGGTCCAACACCCACAGAGCCTCAATCACTGCTAGCACAGCAGTCTGAGATCAAACTGCAAGGCGGCAGCGAGGCTGGGGAAGGGGCATCCATCATTACTGAGGCTTGAGTAGGTAAACAAAGCAGCCTGGAAGCTCAAAGTACGTGGAGCCCACCGCAGCTCAAGGAGGCCTGCCTGCCTCTGTAGACTCCACCTCTGGCAGCAGGGCATAGCTGAACAAAAGGCAGCAAAAACTTCTGCAGACTTAAATGTCCCTGTCTGACAGCTTTGAAGAGAGTAGTGGTTCTCCGGGCACAGAGTTTGAGATCTGAGAATGGACAGACTGCCTCCTCAAGTGGGTCCCTGAACCCCCGAGTAGCCTAACTGGGAGACACCTCCCAGTAGGGGCCAACTGACACCTCATACAGCTGGGTGCCCCTATGAGACGAAGCTTCCAGAGAAAGGATCAGGCAGCAACATTTGCCGTTCTGCAATATTTGCTGTTCTGCAGCCTCCGCTGGTGATACCCAGGAAAACAGGGTCTGGAGTGGACCTCCAGCAAACTACAACAGACCTGCAGCTGAGGGTCCTGACTGTTAGAAGGAAAACTAACAAACAGAAAGGACATCCACACCAAAATCCCATCTGTACGTCACCATCATCAAAGACCAAAGGTAGATAAACCACAAAGATGGGGAGAAACCAGAGCAGAAAAGCTAACGATTCTAAAAATCAGAGTGCCTCTTCTCCTCCAAAACACAGCTCCTTGCCAGCAACAGAACAAAGCAGGAAGGAGAATGACTTTGATGAGTTGAGAGAAGGCGGCTTCAGACGATCAGTAATAACAAACTTCTCCAAGCTAAAGGAGGATGTTCGAACCCACTGCAAAGAAGCTAAAAACCTTGAAAAAAGATTAGACAAATGGCTAACTAGAATAAAGAGTGCAGAGAAGACCTTAAATGACCTGATGGAGCTGAAAACCATGGCACGAGAACTACGTGATGCATGCACAAGATTCAGTAGCCAATTTGATCAAGTGGAAGAAAGGGTATCAGTGATTGAAGATCAAATGAATGAAATGAAGCGAGAAGACAAGTTTAGAGAAAAAAGAGTAAAAAGAAATGAACAAAGCCTCCAAGAAATATGGGACTATGTGAAAGACCAAATCTGCGACTGATTGTTGTACCTGAAAGTGATGGGGAGAATGGAACCAAGTTGGAAAACACTCTTCAGGATATTATCCAGGAGAACTTCCCCAACCTAGCAAGGCAGGCTAACACTCAAATTCAGGAAATACAGAGAATGCCACAAAGATACTCCTCGAGAAAAGCAACTCCAAGACACATAATTGTCAGATTCACCAAAGTTGAAATGAAGGAAAAAATGTTAAGGGCAGCCAGAGAGAAAGGTCGGGTTACCCACAAATGGAAGCCCATCAGACTAACAGCAGATCTCTCGGCAGAAACTCTACAAGCCAGAAGAGAGTGGGGGCCAATATTCAACATTCTTAAAGAAAAGAATTTTCAACCCAGAATTTCATATCCAGCCAAACTAAGCTTCATAAGTGGAGGAGAAATAAAATCCTTTACAGACAGACAAATGCTGAGAGATTTTGTCACCACCAGGCCTGCCTCACAAGAGCTCCTGAAGGAAGCACTAAACATGGAAAGGAACAAATGGTACCAGCCACTGCAAAAACATGCCAAATTGTAAAGACCATCCACGCTAGGAAGGAACTAACATCAACTAATGAGCAAAATAACCAGCTAAGATCATAATGACAGGATCAAATTTACACATAACAATATTAACCTTAAATGTAAATGGGCTAAATGCTCCAATTAAAAGACACAGACTGGCAAAGTGGATAAAGAGTCAAGATTCATCAGTGTGCTGTATTCAGGAGACCCATCTCACGTGCAGAGATACACATAGCTTCATAATAAAGGGATGGAGGAAGATCTACCAAGCAAATGGAAAACAAAAAAAAGCCGGGGTTGCAAGCCTAGTGTCTGATAAAACAGACTTTAAACCAACAAAGATCAAAAGAGACAAAGAACGCCATTACATAATGGTAAAGGGATCAATTCAACAAGAGCTAACTATCCTAAATGTATATGCACCCAATACAGGAGCACCCAGATTCATAAAGCAAGTCCTTAGTGACCTACAAAGAGACTTGGACTCCCACACAATAATAATGGGAGACTTTAACACCCCACTGTCAACATTAGACAGATCAATGAGACAGAAAGTTAACAAAGATATCCAGGAATTGAACTCAGCTCTGCACCCAGCAGACCTAGTAGACATCTACAGAACTCTCCACCCCAAATCAACAGAACATACATTCTTCTCAGCACCACATCACACTTAATGCAAAACTGACCATAGCTGGAAGTAAAGCACCCCTCAGCAAGTGTAAAAGAACTGAAATTCTAACAAACTGTCTCTCAGACCACAGTGCAATCAAACTAGAATTCAGGATTAAGAAACTCACTCAAAACCACTCAACTACATGGAAATCGAACAACCTGCTCCTGAATGACTACTGGGTACACATAATGAAATGGAGGCAGAAATAAAGATGTTCTTTGAAACCAATGAGAACAAAGAAACAACATACCAGAATCTCTGGGACACATTTAAAGCAGTGTGTAGAGGAAAATTTATAGCACTACATGCCCACAAGAGAAAGCAGGAAAGATCTAAAATTGACACCCTAACATCACAATTAAAAGAACTAGAGAAGCAAGACCAAACACATTCAAAAGCTAGCAGAATGCAAGAAATAACTAAGATCAGAGCAGAACTGAAGGAGATAAAGACACAAAAAAACCCTTCAAAAAAAAAAATCAATGAATCCAGGAGCTAGTTTTTTGAAAAGATCAACAAAATTGACAGACCGCTAGCAAGACTAACAAAGAATAAAAGAGAGAAGAATCAAACAGATGCAATAAAAAATGATAAAGGGGATATCACCACCGATCCCACAGAAATACAAACTACCATCAGAGAATACTATAAACACCTCTATGCAAATCAACTAAAAAACCTAGAAGAAATGGATAAATTCCTGGACACATACACCCTCCCAAGACTAAACGAGGAAAAAGTCGAATCCCTGAATAGACCAATAACAGGCTCTGAAATTGAGGCAATAATTAATAGCCTACTAACCAAAAAGAGTCCAGGACCAGACGGATTCACAGCCAGATTCTACCAGAGGTACAAAGAGGAGCTGGTACCATTTTTTCTGAAACTATTCTAATCAATAGAAAAAGAGGGAATCCTCCCTAACTCATTTTATGAGGCCAGCATCATCCTCATACCAAAGCCTGGCAGAGACACAACAAAAAAAGGGAATTTTAGACCAATATCTCTGATGAACATCGATGCAAAAATCCTCAATTAAATACTGGCAAACTGAATCCAGCAGCACATCAAAAAGCTTATCCACCATGATCAAGTGGGCTTCATCCCTGGGATGCAAGGCTGGTTCAACATACGCAAATCAATAAACGTAATCCATCATATAAACAGAACCAAATACAAAAACCACATGATTATCTCAATAGATGCAGAAAAAGCCTTCAACAAAATTTAACAGCCCTTCGTGCTAAAAACTCTCAATAAACTAGGTACTGATGGGACATATCTCAAAATAATAAGAGCTATCTAGGACAAACCCACAGTCAATATCATACTGAATGGGCAAAAACTGGAAGCATTCCCTTTGAAAACTGGCACAAGACAGGGATGCCCTCTCTCACCACTCCTATTCAATACAGTGTTGGAAGTTCTGGCCAGGGCAATCAGGCAGGAGAAAGAAATAAAGGGTATTCAATTAGGAAAAGAGGAAGTCAAATTGTCCCTGTTTGCAGATGACATGATTGTATATTTAGAAAACCACATCGTCTCAGGCCAAAATCTCCTTAAGCTGATAAGCAACTTCAGCAAACTCTCAGGATACAAAATCAATGTGCAAAAATCACAAGCATTCTTATACACCAATAACATACAGAGAGCCAAATCATGAGTGATCTGCCATTCACAATTGCTTCAAAGAGAATAAAATACCTAGGAATCCAACTTACAAGGGATGTGAAGGACTTCTTCAAGGAGAACTACAAACCACTGCTCAACGAAATAAAAGAGGACACAAACAAATGGAAGAACATTCCATGCTCATGGATAGGAAGAATCAATATCATGAAAATGGCCATACTGCCCAAGGTAATTCACAGACTCAACGCCATCCCAATCAAGCTACCAATGACTTCCTTCACAGAATTGGAAAAAACTACTTTAAAGTTCATGTGGAGCCAAAAAAGAGCCCATATTGCCAAGACAATCCTAAGTCAAAAGAACAAAGCTGGAGGCATCATGCTACCTGACTTCAAACTATCCTACAAGGCCACAGTAACCAAAACAGCATGGTACTGGTACCAAAACAGATACAGATCAATGGAACAGAACAGAGCCCTCAGAAATAATACCACACATCTACAACCATCTGATCTTTGACAAACCTGAGAAAAACAAGAAATGGGGAAAGGATTCCCTATTTAATAAAGGGTGCTTTGGAAACTGGTTAGCCATATGCAGAAAGCTGAAAGTGGATCCCTTCGTTACACCTTATACAAAAATTAATTCAAGATGGATTAAAGACTTAAATGTTAGACCTAAAACCATAAAAAACCTAGAAGAAAACCTAGCCAATACCATTCAGGACATAGGCATGGGCAAAGATTTCATGACTAAAACACCAAAAGCAATGGCAACAAAAGCCAAAACAAACAAGTGCGACCTAAGTAAACTAAAGAGCTTCTGCACAGCAAAAGAAACTACCATCAGAGTGAACAGGCAACCTACAGAATGGGAGAAAATTTTTACAACTTACCCATCTGACAAAGGGCTAATATCCAGAATCTACAAAGAATTTAAACACATTTACAAGAAAAAAATCAAAAAACCCCATCAAAAAGGCAAAGGATATGAACAGACACTTCTCAAAAGAAGACATTTATGCAGCCAACAGACATGAAAAAATGTTCATCATCACTGGCCATCAGAGAAATGCAAATCAAAACCACAATGAGATACCATCTCACACCAGTTAGAATGGCGATCATTAAAAAGTCAGGAAACAACAGGTGCTGGAGAGGATGTGGAGAAATAGGAACACTTTTACACTGTTGGTGGGACTGTAAACTAGTTCAACCGTTGTGGAAGACAGTGTGGCGATTCCTCAAGGATCTAGAACTAGAAATACCATTTGACCCAGCCATCCCATTACTGGGTATATACCCAAAGGATTATAAATCATGCTGCTATAAAGACACATGCACACATATGTTTACTGCGGCACTATTTACAATAGCAAAGACTTGGAACCAACCCAAATGTCCATCAGTCATAGACTGGATTAAGGAAATGTGGCACATATATACCATGGAATACTATGCAGCCATAAAAAAGGATGAGTTCATGCCCTTTGTAGGGACATGGATGAAGCTGGAATCCATCATTCTGAGCAAACTATCCCAAGGACAGAAAACCAAACACCGCATGTTCTCACTCATAGGTGGGAATTGAACAATGAGAACACTTGGACACAGAGTGTGAAACATCACAAACTGGGGCCTGTCATGGGGTGGGGGGAGGGGGGAGAGATAGCATTAGGAGATATACCTAATGTAAATGATGAGTTAACAGGTGCAGCACACCAACATGGCACATGTATACATATGTAACAAATCTGCACGTTGTGCACATGTACCCTAGAACTTAAAGTATAATAAAAAAAAAGAAAAGAAAGTGGGCACTGGACTTAAGTAGACATTTCTCCAATATCACAAAGTCATTAGAAAAAGACAAGTAAAAATCACAGTAAGATACTTCATACCCATTAGGTTGGCTATTATCAAAAAACCAAAATAACAAGTATTGGTAAAGATGTGGAGAAACTGGAACCCTTATGCACTGTTAGTGGGAATGTAAAATGGTGCAGCACCATGGAAAACAGCACAGCAGTTCCTCAAAAAAATAAACAGAATCATCACATGATTCAACAAGTTCACTTCTGGGTATATACCTAAAAGAACTGAAAGCAGAGACACAAACAGATATCTGTACATCCATATTCACATCAGCATTATTCACAATAGCCAAAGGTAGAAGCAACCCAAGTGTCCATCAACAGATGAATGAATAAACAAATGTGATATTTACATATAATAGAAAATTATATCATCTTAAAAAGGAAGGAAATTCTGACCCACGCTACAACATGAATGAACCTTCAAAACATTACACAAAGTGAAAGAAGCCAGTCACCAAAGGATAAATATTGCATGAGTCCTCGTCTATGAGGTACCTAGAGTACTGAAATTCAAAGAGACAGAAAGAATGTTGGCTGCCAGGGCTGGGAACAGAAGGGAATGAGGAGTTAAGTATTTAACAGGTACGGAGTTTCAGTTTGTGAAGATTAAACAGTTCTGTGGACGGATGGTGATAATGGGTGCACAGCAATGTGAATGTACTTAATACCACAGAACGATACACCTAAGAATGGTAAAAATCGTGAATTTTATGTTATGTTTAAAATTGTAATAAAAATACATAGACAAATTTTTTTTAATTTTAAATAAGTATGTGAGTAAACAGAAAAGACTAAACATAAATTTTTGCTCTTCTCTTAATTTCCTTAAGACATCACATTTCATAAAGCAACAACTATAACACTGAATTGTTAGGTTTATAACATATGTAATATATAGGCAATAGCAGCACAATGGGCTGATAGTCTATGTCCCTCATTTCCTCTTAGTCCACACACACTTCAATAAGAGTGTTTAATCCTTAAACACCGCTATCCCCTGAAAGACATCATCTCCTTTCAGCTGCTTCCTGGATAATGACCACCATGAAAGGAAGAGGTAGGACTATAAAGACCTATTTTGAAACTTCAGGATTCTATCCTGACCATTTCTGGTAATGATACATCTGCTAATTTCATTCGGTGACACACACACACACACACACACACACACAGACACACACACACACACTTAATGGTTCCCCATCACATACAGAATAAAATCCAAATTCTTACAGTGACAGTGGCTTTCAAGGCTACCCTCCCCCACAATCTGATCCAAACCTATATTTAGGGCCTCTTCTTCCTATAATAAAGCCCACATATTCCAAACCTTATTAGACTATTCACTATTCCCTGAACATCATATTAACTTACATGGTTTGCTGAATTGGAAATTTATTCCTTCCACTACCCATTCCCACCTATAAAAATCCTTCTCTTCCCTCAAATCTCTGCTCAAATGCCACATCCTCCCTGACACTTTTCCCCAAAATAAATACATGAGTTAGGATTAAATACTCTCTTCTACATAGAAACACAGAATGCACCTTATTTATGTTTCTGTTTCAGTAGATTCGCATCTTACATGGGGGATAAATTCTAAACAACATATGAGGCAAAAATCTTCTATCGTCCAGGTTATTCTTGAAAATCCCATAGGAAGCCACTGCTGGAGACTGTCACATAGCCCTACAAGAAGTCCAAAATAGTGGCATTTCCACCATTAAAACTGATTGCCTTTTCCTTGTAAGCACTAGAAGTTACTGCTGACTTGTATTTAGACGCCATGTTATATGCAAAATGGATATCTTTAAGCCCTAGAAATGTTCATGCTCTGGGAGGCATGCAGGAACCAAGTGAGCCTGCAGGAATGGCAGATTCACATTCACAGGCTCTCACTGTCCACCTACTGCAGGGCACAGACTCACTGAGTGGAATGTGCATGCAGCTCCTTTGTGCTTGTGCTCTCTGTGGCATAGGTTTAGTAGAATCAGGGTAGGTGACATTTGTCATGATGCACCCTCCTCTGGGAGGAGAGTCATCATACCCATTTAGCTCCTCTAGGACTCGGGCACAAGCTATACCTTACTTACCTTCAGCAGTCTCATAGAATGCACATATGAATGTCTTGCAAAGGGTGAATAATTATAAATGCCTTTGAATTTAACTAAAGTGACAGCACAACCAACCACATATGAAACTATCTCTTCTACAGTTATTACAGTATAATCATTCCAAAAACGATCCTTTTTGCACCAAAAAAAACCAGTGCTCTTACAAATTAGAAATGCTTACAGTTCTGGAAATAATATCCAATCTGATCTTAAAATGCAATAATTTTGCATAATGAGGGAACCAGGTGGTTGGCTGCTCTTAATGTTCTGAAGAAAATAACATCAAAAAACAGTTCATAAGATGAAAGATGACAGTGACCTTTAGCCTCCCACTTTATCTCTTTGAAAAACCTGTGGTGTAAATGTAAAGTATTATTTCTTTTTTGGGACCTTTTCCTTTAGTAGCTAGAAGAACTGATATGCAAGATAATGGTCCCATTCTTTTAAAGAGAAACATTTGTCTAGTATTGTTATTTCCTGTCATTCTATGTTAAGTATTATTCTGTTATAAACAGTAATGTTTCTCAACAGAAAAAGACACATCCAAACGGGTCACCTGCAGTTGCACAGCAGGTGGTGAAACAGGTGACTTGAGCTTCCCTCACACAAGAAGCTCAGGGATTGTCAGTTTTCTCAGATTTGCAAACATGCTGAGTAAACTGCAGATGTCCCCTTAGGCTGGAAAGGAAGCTCAGCGAGCCAACAGAGACACTGCCTTTGGCAAAGAAAGACAGAGGGCTTCTCCAGGGCAGCCAGTCTAAACTAAAAATCAGCTGGCAGATACAGTTCTCATAAGCTGACATGGGTCAGTCAAAATTAGCTCCAGGTGAGGTCAGGGTTTCTGAGCCCTGTGCCATAGCAGACCCCATACGGGCAAATGAGACAATTTCCAGGTCAATCCAGGATAGCTGGGCTAATTAGAATGCTTTCCTGGGATTTTGGGGAAGCCTTGAATGAGAGGGGATGTCAGGTCCACCTCTTTCTTGCTGCAGCTGTAAAATGTGGAACTGCAGTGGTGATGGTCCTCACCATATGGAGCAAGTAGCTGGCCACAAGAGAGAATCAGAGGCAAGAGATGGAGAGATTCCTAACAGGGCTCAAAACCAGGTTCCAGTTGCTTCTGAAATCCAACTGCACCCCTACCCTTGCTGTGACTTGGTGATTCTGTGAACCACACCCCTGCCATCTCAATAAACCCCCTTTTCACTTGATTGAATTCAAGGTGTTTGCACATTGCAGTCACTTGCAACCAAAGAGAATTCAGATGTTAAGAATACGTGTTTAAAAAGATCATGACAAGGAAAACAAGACAATCCAACCAGTTACCAAAAGTAACTAAGAATAAAACCATAGGGTAGTCATTGATAAGAAAGTAGTATTTGCAAGATGACAGATTCAAATGTTAGTGACTAGTCAATAGAATTATAACCACAAAATGGGTGATACATAACTCAGGGATCATGTGTGGTTCTGAAAGGAGTGTCCATGACTGTTTTATCTGCTTATCTGTGCTGGTAGAGAATGTAAATGATAGTCTGCAAAACTGAAGTTATTCTCTTCCAACAAATTGTGCTGAGCAAATGAATAAATCTGCAAAACAAGTAAGGTTGGCCTTAGATCTTTAATTTAGTTTTTATGTTCCATGTATTTCAGAACCACTGCCTGGTATTTCTTTATAAATAGCTTTGTTTTTAGAAAAATGATGCATGTACCCTGCAAATAACTTTTTAACTATCAAAATTTTATTTTACCATAGGAAAAATGGTCTGAAATGCCTCTGGCTTTAGCAAAACTGATACATGGAAACAACTTTTATTTACTGACCATTTATATATAACGCAGTAGTTGGTTTTTATGAGGGAGACAAGTACTAAACAGGGTCCCTAAACTCTACTAATGTAGAACCTGGTTAGGAAGATAAATCCATCTGTTATGGGAGGAGTATAAATTATTATCCATGGTTACATGTAGAATGACTGATCAACAGTATGAGGAAAGAGCGCAGAATTCAGAGAGCCTGAAGCATAATCCCATCTCTGCCATTTTTTTCCTGCCGCTTATTATATGACCTTTACACATTGCTAAGTATTATGAATCTCAATTTTTCTCATGTGTAAAATGTGACTATTTTTTTATTTGTTTGTTTTTGAGATGGAGTCTCGCTCTATTTCCCAGGCTGGAGTGCAGTGGCAAATCTTGGCTCACTGAAACCTCCACCTCCCAGGTTCAAGCAATTCTCCTGCCTCAGCCTACTGAGTAGCAGAGATTACAGGCACAGGCCACCGTGCCCAGGTAATTTTTCTATTTTTAGTAGAGACGGGGTTTTACCATGTTGCCCAGGCTAGTCTCGCACTCCTGACCTTAGGCGATCTACCCACCTCGGCCTCCCAAAATATGATTATTAAAACCTACCTCCGGCTGGGTGCAGTGGCTCATGCCTGTAATCCCAGCACTTTGGGAGGCCAACTCAGGTGGATCACTTGAGGCCAGGAGTTCAAGACCAGCCTGGCCAACATGGCAAAACCACGGGTCTACCAAAATTACAAAAATTAGCTGGGCGTGGTAACACACGCCTGTAGCCCCAACTCCTCAAGAGGCTGAGGCAGGAGGATCATCTGAACCCGAGAAGAGGAGACTGCAATGAGCCAAGATCACACCACTGCACTCCAGCCTGGGAAACAGAGCAAGAGTGTCTCGAAATATAAAATAAAATATAAAATAAAATAAAAGCCAACTGTATGAGAATCACATGAAGAGTAAATCTCAAAAAATAGATTGATATATTTGGCTTAAGCTGCCAAAAGACGTAAGAATGATGTCAAAAAGATAAACATTCACACTGCTGACAAATGAGGGAATAAGCTCCAGACCTTTGCACACAACATCTCCTTTCCCTGGAATGCTCTCCTTTCCCCTCACCCTCCACCCTGTACTTCCCAGGCCTTGGCTGAAATGTCAGCTCCTGAGAGAGGCATTCTCTGACCATGTAAATAGGTGCTAGGCATCACTCACTAGATAAATAAATCACCCCACAGATTCTGATTCAAGATAACTGCATAGGATACCTGAACGAGGTTTCCGCCCCTATGAAAGACCATGCTGAAGAACCCACCTCCAACGAGTGGCTCACTGGATTCAAACTCTGACTGCTCTCCTGATAAGCTGTGGGTTCCTTCTACCAGTTAATTTCTCTGTGCCTCAGTTTTCGTTTCTTTAAAACAGAAATAATAATAGTATCTAAAAGCTGATGAGAGAATTACATGACATACTGTAAATCAATGAATGTTTAGTATACAGTAGGCAGCCACAGCTTGGTTATATGAGAGCATTTGTGGCTGGTGTAATAGAAAATGGGGTTAACAGAGTAACTGAGACTGTAGGTTCCTGAGGACCCTGAGTTAAAATGTATAAATTAAATTAAAATGTATAAACTTTATCATATGTGGGATGTTAGGGCAGAGATGTACTAGGTGAGTGAGAAAAGAAGAGGAAGACTAATTCAAGAGAGATAAGTAATCTAAGTGTATGATAACTGGAGTGGTGGCAATAGAAATAGAAAGTAACGAAAAGAGACAGGGTTTCACCAGGTTGCCCAGGCTGCTCTCGAACTCCTGAGCTCATGCAATCCGCCTGCCTCAGCCTCCCAAAGTACTGGGATTACAGAGAGAATGCCTGAATTTGAATCCAGTCTCTGCCCATCAGTCACTGTGTAAGCTTGGGAAAGGACTTAACCTCTCTGGATCAGTTTCCTTACTGGTAACATTAGAACAGTAACAGTGCCCATCATATAGAGCTGCACTTAAATAATAAAATGATTTAATACATGTACAGCACTTAGAAAAGCTACTGGCTCACAGTAAGCTCTAAATAAATGGTAGCTATTATGATTATTTAAAGTGGTTCTTACTGGAATTCCAGGTTCTATTTATATTAAAGTTTGTATGCAAAATGGAACCCAAGTTCTTTTTCAAAATGAAATATCTTTATGTTATGCAGCACCACGTTTCTAATGCCCTTAATATAGTACTTTTCAAGTTTAAAAGGAGGAAATAAGAAAAAAGTCCATATTTGATGGATGAAAATGCTTTTAGGAAAAAAAAACATTAAATGTGAATTACATAAATGTTCTCTATGTATTTATTTCACTTTTCTGCTACATTCTCAATCTAAAATCAATCTTAAGTAAGAGGACTTAGACTGTCAAAATAATATACTATTTCAGAGGGGCATACGTTCTTAAAAGGCACATAATAGAACATATAACATTTTCCTATGTGTGAAAAAGTTTCACTGCAATTTTATAAAACTATTCTGTAATTATTTTAAAGCCATGAAGTATACATAATCTTAAAAGTGTTTTAATTTGTGTTAAACAATAGTTGTTATACGTTAGTTATATTTTAAGAACATAATTAATAATCAATATGCTATGACCAAGCAGAGTTCATTCCAGGAATATAAGGATAGTTCGATATTAGATAATCTATTGAAACTTACCATATCATTATGTTTACAAAGTAAACCAAATTATCATATGGATGCTATAAAGACATTTTCATCCGGTGAGGGGGCGCATGCCTAATCCCAGCACTCTGGGAGGCCAAGCTTGGCAGATCACTTGAGCCCCAGGAGTTCAAGACCAGCCTGGCCAATGTGGCAAAGCCCCATATCTACAAAAAAATGCAAAAATGACCCAGGCATGGTGGCGCACACCTGTAGTCCCAGCTTGTGGGAGGCTGAGGTGGGAGCATCACTTGAGCCTAGGGGTGAGCTGAGATCATGCCACTGCACTCCAGCCTCGGCAACAGAGAGTTTGTCTCAAAAAAAAAAAGACATTTCTGAAAATTTCTACTTTTAATTTAAAAAAAACCCTACTAATATTAGTAATGCTACTAGCAAGCATATATTCTCACTATACTTTAAGAAATCGGTTAAGTATTTTCTATTCATTATCTCATTAATTAACCATACCTTATGAGCTGGGCTGTCTTACTACCACATTTTATGGATAATGAACTGAAGTTCAGACTAAATAACCCTCTCAAGGTCAAACAACTAGTTAGTAGTAAAGCCCAAATCTGAACTCAAAGCCATTGAACCTCAGATCTGTACACTTACAAATCAGAGAAAAAAAAATTTAACAGGAAATTCACACAAGAAAATATAAACGGTCAACAATAATTAAAAGGAGCTATGCTTCACTCATAAATAAGGAAATGCCAACTGAAATATAACTGAGCTAGCAAATTAACAGACATTTCAAAATTCTGTAATATCAAGTGTTTTACACTGTGTTGAACCTAAGATTGGAATATGAATCAGCATACTGTTTTAGAGGGCAATTTGACAATGCCTATACAAATTTCACATGCTCAGATTTCATGCTGCTTTGATTAAGCAATTCCACTTCTAAAAAATATATCCTGTAGATGTACTTGCAAAACTATGCAGGTATTTGTACCTAAAAACTAAATACCCTTGTTATATACATTTCAATACACACATATAATGGGACACCATTAAGAAGTATTAAGAAGCAAGAGGTGGCTTTAAGTCATTAAAAAGCAAGAGGTAGCTTTAGAGGTAAGGTCATGGAAAACAGAACACAATACACTATTAAGTGAAAAAGACAATGTTCAAAAAATTGGATATAAGTTTAATTTCAACTAAATATGTATGTGCATAAAAACACCCAAGGAAATACACAACAAACTATTAGGTATGGCTATTTTTTAGGACTGGGACTGGGAACACTGTAGAGATACAACCCTTTGTTTTCATTTTATACTCTTCTGTACTACTTCACTTTTTTACCATAGCATTTATCAATTTTATAATAAAAGTTTTTTAATGATGTAACATATATGCATATACTAATCACAACTATAAAAAAAGATTGATTCATAAATATTACATTTTGGAAAAATTTTGATAATTGAACCTTACAGTGAGAAACATGACCTCATCATTAAAAAGGCCAAAAAAGTATTTTGACTTACTCTTGCTGAATATATGGAAGTTGGAGATGATTTCAAATTAAAACACAGAAAATTGGTACAATCATCACCTTCCACTCTTCATCCATGCCCACCTCCCTTGTATATTCCTCCCTCTCCTCACCTTCTTCCAAATCATCATAGAGCGTCTATTATTGCTTATAGATGGCTGAGAGGGCAGGTCTCATCCATTCCAAGTTATACAAACAGAGACAAGTAGATCTTTTATTTTTCATAGGATCCATAACTACAAAGGAATATGATATTTAATAATCACAATTCTACAAACCAAGCAAACATGACTTCCTCAGTTGTTAGCATCTCCCTTACGTATATACCTGTACTATTAATCTTCTGTTTGATTTGCAGATACTTCAAAAGTATGTAGGCCGGGTGTGGTGGCTCACACCTGTAATCCCAGCACTTTGGGAGGCCGAGGCGGGTGGATCACCAGGTCAGGAGATCGAGACCGTCCTGCCTAACACGGTGAAACCCTGTCTCTACTAACAAAATACAAAAAAAAAATTAGCCAGGCATGGTGGCAGGCACCTGTAGTCCCAGCTACTGGGGAGGTTGAGGCAGGAGAATGGCGTGAACCCGGGAGGTGGAGCTTGCAGTGAGCCGTGATCGCGCCACTGCACTCCAGTGTGGGTGACAGAGCGAGACTCCATCAAAAAAAAAAAAAGTATATAGATGGTAGTCATTATAATAGGAATTAAATTGATTTTCCCAGTATTAAGGGTTTTCTCCCTGATCCAGGGAGAAACAAAGAGCAATAATAAACCGAACTAAACTGTAAGCAAATCACTCCTAAAAATGTATAAGTTTCCTATTTGTATAAATGAATACTACGCTTTACATATTTCTAGATATATATCCACTAATACGGTTGGCAACAAGATATTTTCAGATTTCTAGCTGAAAAGATAATAACATAACATTTAAATTTAGATCAAAACTAATCTGAATCACTCAGATTGACTGCTAGAAGCAATAAAATGTGAACTATTTTATAATTTGGGGCACAGAACTTTGAATGATGAATTGATTAAAATATAAAGAACAACTTTAAAATGTAAAAAACTTGTTACCAAAAAAGCACAATAATTTAAATGCTTCACCTATAACAGTATGCATAGAAAAACAATGCTGGTACTACAAATTACCTAACAATTGTCTTTTCTCGCTTTATTGGAATTTAGTGCAAAAAAATATTTAACATAACTTCCAGACTCAGGATAAAAACTTTAACAGGAGAAAATAGGTAGAAGTGGTTTGATTTCACTTCCTGCAGAATAGTCAAAAACACTTGCATGATCTGGTCTTAAAGTAATCAAGACTGTGACGGTCCTACTAGTCTATAATTCCATTTAATAAAATAGCTAAAAACTAGGTTTGGCCAGACGCAGTGGCTCACGCCTGTAATCCCAGCACTTTGGGAGGCTGAGGAAGGTGGATCACAAGGTCAGGAGTTTGAGACCAGCCTGGCCAATATGGTGAAACTCCATTTCCACTAAATATACAAAAATTAACCAGGCATGGTTGTGGGCGCCTGTAATCCCAGCTACTTGGGACGCTGAGGCAGGACAGTCGCTTGAACCCAGGAGGCAGAGGTTGCAGTGAGCCGAGATCATGCCACTGCACTCCAGCCTGGGTGACAGAGCAAGATTCTGTCTCAAAACAACAACAACAACAAGAAAAAACTAGGCTTGACTCAGTACTAAGGAATAAATTAATAATATTAAAAATAAAAAGTAAACTGTGCCTCAGTTTCCATATCTGTAAAATGGAGATAATAAGAAAACTCCCTTCAAATATTGCACTAGTGATTCTCATAGGTCATCTCAGGGAAAGCAAAGTTGAGAAACAGCACTCGACACACAGTCGACCGTGCATAAATTTTAATTAGTATTGTTGTCATCATCACCATCATCTACTTTTGCAAATTAGACTACTAAGACTCATAATCAAAATAATCTTTATTCAAAAATTTGAGCTACTTCCCTTATTAGAGAAATGTATTCCTTGATAAAATTCCCTCAGAGGGGAGGGAAGGCTTTGGGAATTATAAACTCTATTTTTTTTTTTTTTTGAGACAGTCTCGCTCTGTTGCCCAGGCTGGAGTGTAGTAGCACAATCCCCTCAAGGGATCGTCTCACCTCAGCCTCCCAAATTGCTGGGATTACAAGCGTGAGCCACCATACCCAGCCTCGGAATTATAAATTCATAAAAAACATTTTGAGACTCACAGGTTACCTTCAAAACTTATAATGACCTCTGCCTCAGAATCTCTGTTATAGATGAGACACACATTGTGACTCTCCTGCAGATACAACCTCCATCTAAGACACTTCAGTCTCACCAACTATACAGTCTAACACCAAGATCCCTTCTAAAGCAATCATTATGCCAGGCACGGTGGCTCACAGCTGTAATCCCAACACTTTGGGAGACCAAGGTGGGCACTGGATTCTTTGAGCTCAAGAGTTCAAGACCAACTTCGACAACATGGTCAAACTCTGTCTCTACCAAAAATATAAAAAAAATTAGCTGAGCTTGGTGGCACGCATCTGTGGTCCCAACTACTCAAGAGGCTGCAGAGGGAGGATCACTCGAGCCTGGGAGGCAGAGGTTGCAGTGAGCCAACTGCACCGCTGCACTCCAGCCTGGGCGACAGAGCGAGACTCCATCTCAAAAAAATAAAAATAAAAATAAAAATAATTTAACTAAAGGAAAATTTTAACTTCACTTAACTTATAATTAATTGTCTATGTAATATAACATGAATGCTTATTTTTTAGTCAATAAAATATAATTCTGAATTACAAATTTTTTCATTATTCTAAGAAGAGCTTTCAATTCTAAGAAATGTATTTAAAATACATTAAATAGCTCTCTTCATATAAATGTACTTAAGAAAAGCAGAGCAATTAAAACAAATGTTTCTAAGGACACAAATGGGGGGAATGATAAATATAAGCAAGTAAGAAGCAATATCATTTTTGAAGTAATATGAAAATAAAATACATTATTTTTATGGTACAGAATTCAGAGGTAAATTGTAAGTGGTAATGTATCAACATTATAAAAAGAAAATTTTGAGATCCACAAAATCTAAATAAAGTGAAAATACCAAATAGGTAACTTGAAAGTAGCAATTTATTTTTAGAAAGCCACAAGAGTAGTTAAGGCAAACCTGTTTTCCATTTCTACTGCAGATTACCACTCAGCAACCTGCTAAAACTCAGCACATCTGGTAAGCTGCTGTTCAAAAATTGAATAAAAGCTATGTGTATTTGCTGTATTTGTAGCCTATATACTCTGTTAGGCAATGCATATATTAAAGTATCCATACCTGTTTTTAAAGGGGAGCTATAACTTGGAATTCTGTTTTAAAATATCTAAGGAAAAGGTCAGCTGTACCTTTTTTGATGGTCAATAAACACAACATTTTGTAATTCCTTGAAACACGTCTAACAACACTATCATTTAAGCTGTTCCGTCTTTCAAGTGAAAGGCCCCTTCTTTCCACTATTCTGAAAACAATATACTGTACCATTAATGTATATTTTAATTTGTTGTCAATTTTATGGTACTGTCTTCTGTAAAACAACATTAAAATCAGTGTTCTCTGGTTTTAGTAACTCATGAAAAAGTAGAAAAACTAATTCGGGGAGGGGCAGGGAAGGGGAAGACCCTGATTCTTACTGGTAAAGGGAAGACAAGACCTGAATACGTATTTTGGTTTTTAGTTGCAATATTAACTTTTAAAATATCAGAAAACATTATCCAATGATTACCTAGTATATAATATATTGCTGGGCTCTCAGAGATGAGACTTACAACCCAATGATTGTAACATTCTCTAGTAGTCAGCTCCAAAGAAGTAGCTGGTTCAAGATGCTGATGGGGTGGGGGTGGGAGGGACTGCATTTGCACACACCTGTTCAAAATACCAGTTTAGATTTTTAAAAGGTGGATCAATTTGCTTTCAAAACTACAGTCTACAAATACAGTTTATGATGAGAGACTGAGGTTGCTTTTCTGTTTTCATCTAAAAAGCTAAAGGATGTTACATTTCAGAGCAATCTTTGCTCTCCCCCACAAATAACAATACAATGTTAAGTTAACCCAAATTTGGGGTAGGGGAGTTAGTTGTAATACATACACAAAATTATGCACTTTGGCCAATTAATATTAGGTGGGATAAGTTACAAGAGGAAAGAAGAGACACTAAAATTATGGTGTTTTTATCAGGTTAAAATTTGAAAAATCCAGTCTAATAATATATAAAAGTTTACTTTGCACTCAAAATGTGTCAGACACTATGCTAAAAGCTTTGCCTGCATTCTCTTCCAGAATAACCACAATCTGGTTTTACAGAAGGTCATTTAAGTAAGTTGCCCAAGGTCACACAGCTAACAAATGATGTACCTAAGATCCTAAACTGTATCTGCCTGCCCTGGGTCCAGCCCAGCGCCCAACACATTGTAGGCCCTCATTGAATATTCGACTGTTAAATTTAAAAACAGCTCCAAATCCAGCCTCTTTACTTCTACATCATATTGCCTTCTGTACCTAAGATAAGTATCAGAAGGTTACAGTGCTCTCATTGGGAAGCTAACAGAGTTAGCCTTAAGGAAAGTTTAGCTAAACAAGTATTTACAGTGAATAAATTATAATCTAAAAACTATCAATCCAACTATGTCCTCTTTGCTCTGTCACCCTTGGTCATCCACAAGATGTAAGACCCTCCAGACCATCATCTTTTCCCTAATTTCATCTCCCCATGCCTTAAGCTTCCCTAGACTGCAAGTACTTCAAGGGCATAATGTGTTTACTGCTGTGCCTAGTGTAGTCCCTGGCAATGGTAATTGCTTGCAAATATTTCCTCAAATGAATTGCTGCTCTGTGGCTTCCTTCTGTCCATTACTACCCTCCTTCCCAACACATTCCCCACACCCTCACATTCTTTTATAAAACATTACTGACTTTTCTCTGCCTTGGTTGAAACTTGATTCTTCTCCAAGAACACTCCTTCTCTTAGACGGTACCACTTCCTGCACACAGTGGGATCTGAAAGATAGTGAGGGCACGCTGTGGCTCCCCACACTGGCATCTGGACCACTCTATGGTGCTCCCACTGAAACCTCTGTGCTCCTCCGAGAGCCATGGCATACAGATGCCCCTTCCTGACTGGTACCTGGCTCACAGTTTTCATTTCACTCCAATGTGCCACCATCGTAGGCAGTCAATGTCCAAGTTGAAAACCCATTTGAGAGCCCATCCTCAACTTATTTTGGCTTCCTTAATTCCAATAAAATGTCACTCAGCCTGCCCTTTAGCAGGCTCACCCTGTAACTATATTCACACTGGTCCTTACCCCAGCACACACTACCTCAGGAATCTCACACCGCTCTACACACATGCCTGGCGAAATCTTCCCATCCTCCTTGCATTCTCATTTCTTTACTTCACATTCTATTTTTTCTTTGACCTCATCCAGAGTGTCCTTGTTTCTCAGTCCATTAATTATGAACCTCACTGTTAAGCATAGGGAAAAAGACATGTGAACAAGCAACTACAACATCAAACGATGTGTAATAGTAACGGTATCGGAAGGAAGGAAGGGAGGGAGGGAGACAGGAAGGAAGCTGATGGCAGGGAATGTGGTGAGCTATAGCAAGGCCTAGATAAGAGAGCCCATGGCATGCTCTGAATATGAGCAGGCATACATGGAGGCAGAACGCAGGCACGCCACGGCCCTGAAGCAGGGCTGCCACACGCCACCATTCGACAACTCAAGGGCACCATTCATTCATGCAGGCTGTCCTGACAAAATGCCAAGTTAGCAAAATAAGGTATGTTTGTTTGTTTGTTTAATAATCGCTTCTTTTAGATAAATGTGCAATCTTCCTTTATAAAAGCTTTTTGTGAGAACTTTCTTATCTCATGTAGCACACACCATGGTTGTATCACCTAAGCCACGGCAATCTGCAACAAGATAAGTACAGAGAGTAAAACAGTGTTTAGATACAATTATAGCAATTTGATATTGCTGTGGCAAATTTGTATTTCTCAAAAGTGCTGGTCTGCAGTGCACTGGGAAAACAAAAACGAAAAACTGATCCTTCACACAGAGTTGGTGAAGTAGTGACCTAAACTCCGCTTGTAATTAAAGAATGGTTGCACTACATCTAAATGTCTATTCTATCTACTCATACCTATTTTATACTATTTTATAGATCTAACTCCCCGACCCCTCTCCCCAACAGTGGCAGTGTTCCTGTAATTAAGGCACACGGGGTTTGGTGGGTTACATAATTCCCATGTTATCTTCCAAGCGCTTCCACATCTACTGGCAAAACCACCAGTGTGAAGAGTCTGAGGACACTATAGGCGCAGAAAGATCCTCCCTTCCCACCATGCCCCAACCTGAACAGCTGCTTTCACTATCTTCCTTTCTCCTTTCCCTGGGGGGCTCTAAGAGAACTCTGGGAAAATGCAATTAAGTTCAAGAGATAATCTAATTTCTCATTAGCCTTGAGGTAGCTTATCAGCATTCCAGGGCCTAACAAAAAAGAACCAGAGACTCAACAATGCCACAGATTCCACTGGGTTCCAATTCCCAAGGTTGCTTAAGTATCAGTAAACAAGCACTGCTAGAGTGTAGAGCAGGAGGGGCAAGTGGCTGGAAATGAGCCAGGAGCAGTACTTGCTCTGTTCACTTGGATTATTCATAATGAATCACAGCGAAGAACCCATTTTATTATAATACTAGTGTGGGCACTGAGAGATAACAGGTGCATGAAGTGACTTGGAGGCCCCCTAAATGGCTTCCATCCCACCCAAGGAACAAGCCTGGACAAAAGCCCCCAGGCCTGTGCCCTGGCAGCTCAGAGAACCTCCTTAGGTCCCAGTCCCACCTTCCATCCTGTCTTCCCACCTCCCTTGCTCAAGACTGACACCTCTCGTTTCATCCTGTTGCCTCAAATTCTCTTTCTGACCCTTGATTTCAGCCTCACCCTGGGTGTCATCCTTCTGACTAACTCTTCATGTCAAGCTTTGCAGTCCTGAAGCCATTTCTTTTCTTTTTTCTTTTTTTTTTTTTGAGGGAGTATCACTCTGTCATCCACGCTTGGAGTGTACAGTGGCGCAATCTTGGCTCACCGCAACTTTGCGTCCCTGGTTCAAGCGATTCCTCCGCCTCGGCCTCCCAAGTAGCTGAGACTACAGGCACACGCCACAACGCCCAGCTAATTTTTATATTTTTAGCAGAGACAGGGTTTTGTCATGTTGGCCAGGCTGGTCTTGAACTCCTGACCTCAGGTGATCCACCTGCCTTGGCCTCCCAAAGTGCTGGGAACACAGGCGTGAGCCACCATGCCCGGCCTCAAGAATCTGTTCTTCATGGGTTATCTACTGTTTCATTACAACAATCATCTGGTGAGTTAGGTATTATCCCCATTTTATACCCAGAGAAACTAAGCCTTAGAAAGGTAACTAAGGATACACACACACAGAGACACTTTTAATACGTAGATAGGTGAGTAACAGAGCTAGTACTCTAACCCTGGTCTGATTCCAGAGCCTATACAGCCTCTCCTGGTAAGGCAGATGTTAACATTTTGAAGCAATGGTAAATTAAAGGATGAAATAACTCCTGGCCTTAAGTCCCTGCTATCCATAGCCAGTGGGCATCTGCTCACTCCATGCCATAGGTGCTTGATGGCAGAGGCAAACTGCATAGCAACATATGGTGAAAATGGACTTTTTACAGCAATACTGAATAGAAATACCTAGAATAGTCTCTCTCCTTATAGTCCTTGTAAAACCTATGTTATAAACCTTAAAGACAGCACAAATAGTACCCTTCCTGTGAGGCAGGCCCTGGAAAAACTGTATGTTTTCTCCTTTTCACTTTGAGGATATTACGGCATTTACTACACTATGAGTCATCATCAGCTTCCCTGCTAGACTGCGCACTTCGTAAGAACTGTATCTTATTATTCGTGGCATCCCCAGCACTGTACCTGACACACAAGAGGGACTCGGTAAATGTTTGCTGAATAAACTAGTATATTAATTAAAGTAGTATTTTCCCAATATGCATTCCCAAGTATTGGTGATTAACAGGCTTATTAAAAATGAAGCTAATTTCAAAAAACAAAATATGAATGTAACTATAATTATACCAGCAAATTGGTTTGACAATATAGAAATGACCTCTGGAAAAAAATAATTTGGGGGTTAAAAGCTGTTATCGTCAAATAACCTTAAAGTAGAAACAATGAACACCAAGGCTACAAGATATTTCCCAAACAAAACAAAAGGAAGCATATGTTCCGTGAATCAAGGAAGCATATGTTCCTTGAATCAGATTCAAGACAAGATCTGAACTTCTGCTATTTCACTAATTTCTTGGGGAATAATCATTTCTGTTCAGGGTGATTTCACTGAGATTTGTAATATCACATTTTACACAGAAGGTGTGTGAGATTGAAATTTAAAGATTAATTTCACCTGTGAATTATTCTACATCATAGTTTATAGAAAATTATAAAATTTTAGTTCTGTTAAAAATATACCACAAAATTCTATGTTCATACTATGGCAAAAAATTAAAGAGTGGTTAACTACATGAGAAAAGAAAATCCTTCTATTATAAGAAATAATTACTTATTAGAACAAGTAATTGCTTTCAAGTAGTCCTTGAAAGCAATAGTAAATGTCAATGCAAAGATTTCATGGACGTCGGTGGGGCATACTGAACAAACAGCAGCTGTGCTAATGCCATCTATGAATGCATAACAGGCGGTATAGGGAACTGTCTTACGGTTAGGAATAACCTTCAAAACTCTGAAAAAGCAAATTTCAAAAACTTCAGGGAGTCAATTTATGAAAGGCAAGAAAAACTGAGTCATGACAATTAAATGCAATAAAAAATCCTTGAATTAGCTTGAATTTAAAAGAGAGAGAGAAAAAAAACATGATAGGACAATGGAGGAAATCTGACTCTAAACTCTGTATGAGATAATAGTATCGTATCGATGTTAAATTCCTTCAGTGTTATATTACCTAGAAGAATGCCCTTTTTCTTGGGAGATACAGGCTGAAGTATTTAAGATTCCTAAAAGTTTCAATAAAAAAGAGTGTGTGTCTGTGTAAAGATGGAGAGGAGAGAGCATGCAAATGTGGCAAAATATCAACATCTGGGGAGCCTAGATAAAGGCGCTCACTGAACTCTTTAAACTGTTCTAGAAGGGTAACTTTTTCAAAACAGTATCTTAGGATTAAAAAAAAAATTCAGAGTTCCAACTTCATGATGCAAGGCACTGTCTCAAGATTAACTGGACATTTCTAGCCCCTCCCCAACTCAGAGACAAAACCACAGAGGAAAACCATTACAATTTTTTAGAAAACCTATAATGTATAAACAATAAAAAGATGCCCATATTAAAGGATTACTATCAAACAGTATTATGACTCTCTAAGGCTTTATTCTGACAGGCTAAGGCAAAAAGCTGAGGGGTTTATGGCTTTGTTTTAAACCACGTTCATAAGAAGAAGGCTGAGAGCGAACGTTTTGAAAGGCCTAGACTCTCTGCTGGGGGCTTCATTAAACTCATCCAATACCTATAATCACAGCACTTTGGGAGGCTGAGGCAGGTGGATCCCTAGAGCTTGAGAGTTCAAGATGAGCCTGGGCAACATGGCGAAACCCTGTCTCTATAAAACACACAAAAATTAGCTAGACATTGTGGTGCACACCTGTTCTCCCAGTTACTAGGGAGGATGAGGTGGAAGGATCACTTCAACCTGGAAAGTGGAGGCTGCAGTGAGCCAAGATCATGCCACTGCACTACAGCCTGGGTGACAGAGTGAAATCCTGTCTTAAAAAAAAAAAAAAATTGCCAGGTGTGGTGGCTTACACCTATAATCCCAGCATTTTGGGAGGCCAAGGTGGGCGGATCACGAGGTCAGGAGATTGAGACCATCCTGGCCAACATGGTGAAACCCTGTCTCTATTAAAATACAAAAAATTAGCCAGGCATGGTGGTGTGCAGCTGTAGTCCCAGCTACTCAGGAGGCTGAGGCAGAAGAATCGCTTGAACCCAAGAGGCAGAGGTTGCAGTGAGCCAAGATCATGTCATTGCACTCCGGCCTGGTGACAGAGCGAGACTCCATCTCAAAAAAAAAAAAAAATTTAAAAATAATAAAAATCATCCAATTTAACCCTCACAAGCTTGAATATAGCTATTAAGATCCCAAGCTGAAAGAAAATAAATAAAATTAAACTCAAAGAAGTAAACAACTTACATGCAAATTCACAGAGAAAATGGGAAAACTCTAGTCAGTACAACTTCAAACCCTAGGATCTTTTCTATTTATTAGGTGAACAGTGAAGCAACGGGATTATTTCTTGATTAAAGCTTTACTCTTAAAATATTTACTGAGCTGCTACTACTACTACCACCACTAAATTTTTATTTATTTATTTATTTATTTATTTTAAACGCAGTCTCCCCCTCTGTCGCTCAGGCTGGAGTACAGTGGCGCAATCTCAGCTCACTGCAACCTCCGTCTCCCAGGTTCAAGCGATTCTCCCGCCTCAGCTTCCCAAGTAGCTGGATTACAGGCGCCCACCACCAAACCCAGCTAATTTTTGTATTTTTAGTAGAGACAGCGTTTCATCATGTTGGCCAGGCTGGTGTGGAACTCCCAATCTCAGGTGATCTGCTCACCTCAGCCTCCCAAAGTGGCAAAATTACAAGTGTGTACCACAGCGCCCAGCCACCACCACTAATTTTTAATACTCACAACAACAAATGATATATTATTTCCATTTTCCACCAAAAAGAATAATCTTCCAAAAAACAAAAAGCCCATATTGTAAAATGGATTATGTGGCCGGGCGCAGTGGCTCACACCTATAATCCCAGCACTTTGGGAGGCCAAGGCGGGCAGATCACCTGAGGTCAGGAGTTGGAGACCAGCCTGGCCAACATGGTGAAACCTCGTCTCTACTAAAAATACAAAAATTAGCCGGGCATGGTGGCATACACCTGTAGTCCCAGCTACTTGAGAGA
The DNA here is from genome assembly GCF_029289425.2 of Pan paniscus. Lineage (NCBI taxonomy): Eukaryota > Metazoa > Chordata > Mammalia > Primates > Hominidae > Pan > Pan paniscus. Next base: position 143,914,161 of record NC_073255.2, on the reverse strand, counting down.
ATTGCTTGAACTTGGGAGGGCGGAGGTTGCAGTGAGCCAAGATCGTGCCACTGCACTCCAGCCTGGGCAACAGAGCAAGGCTCCATCTCAAATACAAATAAAATAAAATGGATTATGGATAATGATTTCTCTGTTACTTTATTTTATTTTATTTTATTTTTTGAGACAGGGTCTCACTCTGTTGCCCAGGTTGGAGTGAGTGGCACAATCTCAGCCCACTGTAACCTCCACCTCCAGGGTTCAAGTGAATCTCCTGCCTCAGCCTCCCGAGTAACTGGGACTATAGGCACGCGCCACCATGCCTGACTAATTTTTGTATTTTTTGGTAGAGAAGGGATTTCACCAAGTTGGCCAGGCTGGTCTCGAACTCCTGACCTCTAGTGATCCGCCCACCACGGCCTCCCAAAGTGCTGGGATTACAGGTGTGAGCCACCACACCAGGCCTCTCTGTCTTAAGGATGTACTGATAAGAAGGGATTATTAAGAGCTGAAGAGCATTTTAAGAGACCAAAAGCAGTATTTCTTTTTCTTTTGTTTAAAAATGGGACCATGAGGTACTGTTTAAAAATAAGGTTATGGGGTGCTGTCAGGATGCTATCAGAGATATATCTGGATTTCAGAAGACATCTGACAGTTTTTCATCATGTTTTGTGGAACTCATCCAATCTAATCAGTAAAGTTGGGTCCTATTCTTCTGGTGCCCATCTACGCTTCTCTTCGTTAGTCATGCTTTCTACATGCCTTCCACTCCTGTACCAAGTAGGATGCTGGCTTATACAACCCTGAAGCCTCTATAAACTCTTAAGATGCTAGGAATTCTGTTTGAAAATACTGAGTGAAACTGATTCCTTTCACTTACAAAAATAAAAACTGACACGTTTGTGGGGCAGCACTGAACACATGAAGAAGACAAGAGACTATAGCACAAATAGTGTTCTTAAAAGTGTAAAAATAATCCTAAAGAATGTATTTGTTAAGCATAAATATTCCTCTCACCTTCATAACAAAAGAAAAAGGTATCCAAAGGGGAAATGTTTTGTTTAAATTATTCAGGTTTGAAATATTTATGTTTGATAGATGCAGTATGAATATCAAAAGCCAAAAACTCAAAAGATTTAGGAAAGTCAGTTAATGAGTTATTAATTATAATTCATAGTAATTTTTTCTTTTCAATCAACAATGATAGAACACCTAGCACTACACATTTTGTATTTATTGTTGTAATATATACATATAGCATTTACTGTTGTAACTTTAATTTAAAAACAGATGAATAAAAAACAAACTCTTACGTTGTACAGACTTCCAGTTGATTTTACCTGACTTACTTTCTTCCCCTAAATTACCATTCTTACATTAAAGTTTTATGGGTTATGAAAAGAAAAAGTATCTCTGAAAACTCAATCAGAAAAGGTATCATAAGAAATCTTTTTAATTATCAAATACAATTGACTGCATTTTGAGAAAATTATCATTTCTTTTTTATTTTCAGGAAATGTTACTTTTTAAAAAAGTTAAAGTACATCTCTACTACTAAACTTCATGTTAGCACTAAATTAAATTAACAAAAAAACTGTAGCATTTCCTCCTCAGGATGTCTTAAGAGTGTTTCTATATTCTTTGCCAAAAACATTTTAGACAAACTTTTATAAGAATTAAGAAAGTCTCAAATAAAATACAGAGAAGTAGATGATTAAATAAATCCTCTTCCCTTTTTTCTTATACCATTTTTTTATTCAAAGTATTAAATAATTTTATTTGCCTTGCCTGAAAGACTAAAAATGTATATAAAATGCTTAGCACAGTGCCTGATCCATCAGTGGTACTCCATAAATTAGTTCTCTTTTCTTTCTTATAATTAATGTCAAGATTCATTCTCCTGATGATTTCCAGCATATTATATTATTGGGATAACAATTTTACTCCTTTTAAGGCTTACTGCTGTATACAGCGTGACTCCTGAACTTGGTATCATCTTATTTATACCAAACTGTTTCCTGTTGTTTTCACTGACATTTCTTATTACCTGTCATTCTGGGAATAAATGCAACATTTGATTTTAATGTGTATTTCTTTGTGGCATTACATCATCTCTACAATTCTGGCCAAGTCTTGCTAAAATGTACTGGACACACATGGGGGTGGGGTATAAAATAATGGCATTTCAAAACTAACCTATACCCTGGAGCCCCTGATCTATCAATTAAAATATATATATATTTATTTATTTTTTATTTTTTATTTTTTTTTGAGATGCGGTCTCGCCCTGTCACCCAGGCTGGAGTGCAGTGGTGCGATCTTGGCCCACTGCAAGCTCCGCCTCCCAGGTTCACGCCATTCTCCTGCCTCAGCCTCCCGAGTAGCTGGGACTACAGGTGCCCGCCACCACATCCAGCTAATTTTGTTTTTGTATTTTTAGTAGAGACGGGGTTTCACCATGTTAGCCAGGATGGCCTTGATCTCCTGACCTCGTGATCTGCCCGCCTCAGCCTCCCAAAGTGCTGGGATTACAGGCGTGAGCCACCTCGCCCAGCCAATGATACGTATAATGTACAACAAATACTAATAGAACGTGCCCAGAAATAAATGTCACATGTCATACGGTTTGAGGTAGAAATGGTGATTATTTATTCTATGACTCTTAACTGTGTTTCTATTGAAAGAATTTCACCTCATGAAGACAAGGCATCACAATACTGATTCTCTCTTCTTCCTCCCCTATTCCCACCACTGCTCATAAAGGACTACTACACTAGAATATGATCACACTTGATAGTTCTTTGGGATAAAATTTGACGCCTTACTGACATAAACATAATGTCTCATTCCACAAAAGGCATTACAATCTACACTTGTTTTCACCATTTAAAATAAACACGCCTTGAGATTACAAAAAGCTCAGAATGATAAAGTAGATGTTATTCCAATATAGCATATTATCCTTATAGACCTGGTCACTACATAACAAGAGTAAATTATACCAGTAACTGCTGACAAATCAAAAATAAAATTCAACATTAAAATGTCTTTAATATTACAGCACAGGTGGAAATAAGGTAATTTTGTGAAATAAATGACCCATTTGTATTATATCAACTCCAAAGATGATCTGTGTGAAATGTTTATCTTGGGTTTAACAAAAAATTTCCAGGTATACTTAAAGAGTAATTTTCTCAAATCAAATATTACCCTCACTTCATTTGTCCTCTTACACAGAGAAGATAAGCCATATGGTGAATTTTCTAAATAATAGTTTATCTCAATGCCCAAACTCATTTAACTTAAGCCATTTTGGACAGAAGTGCTCTTAATTCTGTCTCATACTTCCCCAGCAGTTTAAATAGTACACAGTATATTGAAGTTAATGTATGCCCTTGTTAATGGCTAAGGCCTATCATGCTGACTACATTAGGGTACTGTAGTATATTTAAACCAGCAATAGCCTCAGGGGCACAAACAAATATAAAGCAATTTGCTCCTATTCTAAATGGTCCCATAATGACAAGTTCTTATACCTGCATTTTAAGAGTTCTCCTGTCCCTTATTAAAAACCCTCTTATGAAAACAAACAAACAAACAAAAAAACACTCACTCACTTATCACTGTTTCTAAGGTGTCCTTTACCCATCTGCTAAATCACTGTTTCTAGATTATGGCTGGTAAATCAGACAACCATACAGATAGTAATTCTATCAAGAGCAAGAATAACACCCTGGGCTGAGAGTCTCCATTTAAAAAGGCCCACCAGTTTAGTACACAGTGTGACTTTCAGTGTAGCCACTCACATTTTCAATTGCATTTGAAATTGCTTCCTAGGTAGGGCATTTTCAATTGCTTCCTAGATAGTGATTATATCAGATAGTTGTGTTTTCTGGGAGAAATAACTGACAAATAAAGGTTTACTATACAGCAATTATTCTTTGTACCTTCTTGTCCAATATTATCATTTTTTAAATGTCACCATTAATAAACAAAATCCATAATATAATCAGACTTACCTGAGGCACGCCTTGTGAATCGGTTTATTACTGGAGCTAAAAGAAAAAGCAGAATAATATGATTAGATTAAAAGTCTAATTTTCCCAAAACCCTGAAAAGGCTCAAATTGGTAAACCATCTTATAATTTAACTAAAGAAAAAGATGAATAAATAAGAGGAAATACCATGAATATACGAAAATTAAATGCTGAAATTCATTAATAATCAAATAAATATAAATTGAAATCAATATTTTACCTATTAAATTAGCACTTTAAATTAAAAGAAAAATCCCTAGTTACAGACAGCTAAAACTACTGAACTGGGAACCATATAAAGCAATACAATACCTTTAAACAACAATTTGGCAATTACATCAAGTACTATAAAAGACTTGTGTCACTTAATAGGGTAAATCTACTAGAGATTTAACCTAAAGAAGTACTACTAGTGAAGGAAAGAGCAATGTATGAATAAATCTATTCAGCAGCATCATTTCTTAAATGATAAAATTAGAAAACAGAACAGAAATTGCTCATGTATGTTGAAATCATCTTTAGCTGAAGGATAGTATATCCTTGAAAGTCTCAGATTTATAGTTCTGACAGTTTTTGTGCAATCCAAATGTCCATAACACGCAAATCTGTCCACTGAAAGCTGCAATCTCATCCTGGTGTGCGCACCACTCAGCTGGCAAGCCTACCATCTGCCCACTCCTCCGACTCAACTCAGCTCTGTATCTTCTTGGTTTTGATGACATCGTTATCTCAAGAACTGAGGTTTTTAAAAACATGTCTTTCTCAAGAGAAGCAGGTACATTTCTGGCTCATGTTATATAAAGAAAGGACACAATGTACTATGCAGTATTTTGGTAACAGAATGTCATGAGTCTACTTCAATACTTTTAGAAGAGTAATTATGAAATTTGTTTACACTATGGAAACACCAGGTCAAGTAAAAAGAGAAGACAAAATTTTTATCAGCAGTATGATTGCACTGCATGAAAAATATGTATGCACAGGAACAAGTACTATAATAAAACTATGTCAGATGTGTAGTGCATTAATCCTTACAATCATGCTATCAAATATCAGCACCTTCGGCCAGGCACGGTGGCTCACGTCTGTAATCCCAACACTTTGGGAGGCCAAGGTGGGCAGATCACCTGAGGTGAGGAGTTTGAGACCAGCCTGGCCAACATGAGGAAACCCCATTTTTACTAAAAACTACAAAAATTAGCTGGGCATGGTGACAGGTGCCTCTAATCCCAGCTACTTGGGAGGCTGGGGCAGGAGAATCGCTTGAACCCAGGAGGCAGAGGTTGCAGTGAGCCAAGATCACGCCACTGCACTCCAGCCTGGGTGACACAATAAAACTCAGTCTCAAACAAAAAAAAAATCAGCATCTTCAAACAACTGATGAGTACATTTTACAGTAAGTCTCAGAGAAATTTATTAATTTGTTTTAGATCACACAGTCACTCTTCATCACAGCTGGAGAATCTGAATTTACGAGTATCTTGCATCAAAACGCTGCCTCAGAGAGAACAGAAAGTGAAAATACAGATTCCTGAAATCATACAATAAGAGGTGAATATTATCTTCCTTCGTGATCTTCATTATGATTAAAGATTAACTTTGTGAAATAATTCATAAACCCAATTATCAAGATATTATCATTTATAACAAAATTATATCCTCCAAAGTGACTGAAAGACATACAATATTTACTATTTATATACCACAATACTTTAGTCATATACTTGCACAGTCACAAATTACTTATTAAAAACTTGCATCAGATAAATTGTGTTATATATATTTTACTACACATACACACAAAGGCCCATCAGTTTTCAAACCCCTTTTTTGCAACTATTAAAGTTAGTCTAAAGAGTGCCACCCCAGCAAGCTACTAGGACAATGAATGGAAACAAAATGCAAAAAAATGCAACCACAGGAATGCAGAACGGAGAGTGCAAGCAGATATAGGCAAGATGAAGGTTAAAAACTTCTCTCAGTCTTGGGGCAAAAATATAGTAGACATTCTCTGCCCCCCTGCCCCCTCCAGCCTCTTTAGATGATGAAGCCACAGGACTATGAGCTCCTGGTTTAAAAGGTCGGGAAGTCTTTGTTTTCCTGGGATCCTTAGGTTTCTGTGTCTTTCTGAAGTGTTTAAGGTAAAGGTTTTCCACAAAGGTGGCATCGCTATCTAGAAGATGTTTTCTAAATTTGTGGGGGCAATTTTGATTGTCACAGTAATTCAGAGGACACCCTTCCTTGGCTTTTGTCAGGCAAACTCCACAACAATCCTGCACAACAAAGAACTGTCCTGCAACCTTCAACTTTTGTCCTGCATAACTTTTAAAACATCCCACTGGGCATTCACAATGGCAAAAAAAAGTCCATTTATAACCATCTGGGCCTAAATCCTAATACAGCTCTTTATATACACTTGATTCATTTATGCAGTTTTAATATACATCAAATTTTCTACAACACAGTGACAACATCAAATTTGGGTTTTGTTTCTTGCTTTGTTTGGAATTTTACTAATAGATGTTCATCATTTCAGAAAACCATGCGACTACTACAATGCTCCTTATGGTATTTGGATTCCTAGTACAATGCTTTTTGATCAGACTCCGTTTGCAGCTTTTATATTCATAGAGCCTCTACATCTAGGTGGGACAATCTAACTACACTGTCTTCTTGAGTACATGCTGAAACACATACCTACTGAAATACATTTTACTTGCTATAAATTATTTTATTTCTCCTTGATATTTCTGCTAGACATTCTATCAATTTCTAAATCGTGAGTAGACAGGTTATAAGTCTATGATTTTCATTTTCCGACAGTAAATGGGGCATAGGATTGGACAGTTAAGAAGATGGGTGCACCAAGCAAGTGGTATGCAGTAATTAAGGTAAATACTGGGTTTTGAGAACAATCACCAAAAATCCAATCTCTCATACCCATATCCCTCCATTTCCACTTGCAGGGATGAAACACAAATGTTTCCTGTACAAACTTTCAGCAAGTTAACGGTCACCTTCATCATTTTTCTAAGCTTTTTAGTCTAATTACCAAAATAGAGAAGAAGGCTGGGATTCAGGGTGGAGGCCTTGCTGGAAATAAAGAAATGTGCATCTGGCCAAGCTATGCCTGGTCCTCTCTCTCAGGAATTAAGTCAGGGAAGGGGAGCAGGAAGGTGACGATGGGCACTGCCAACATCCCGACCTTCCACATCACTGGCAGGGAGGGGGTGAAGCATGGGGCATGGACAGACCACCCAAGTGGCAGACAGGAGCCTTGGGCTCTAATACTGGCCACATTGCCTTCTGATGGCATAGATGAACCATGTAACCTTGACTTAAATTTTCAACTTGTGATATATGGAGAGTAAAATCTGCCCTGCTTCTTTCAGGGGGTTTTTCTGAAGAAAAAAACCTGGCCAGGCATGGTGGCCCACGCCTGTAATCCCAGCACTTAGGGAGGCCGAGGTAGGCAGATCACCTGAAGTCAGGAGTTCAAGACCAGCCGGGCCAACATAGAGAAACCCCATCTCTATACTAAAAATTAAAAAAAAAATTAGCTGGGCATGGTGGTGAGCACCTGTAATCCCAGCTACTCGGAAGGCTGAGGCAAGAGAATTGCTTGAACCCAGAAGTCAGAGGTTGCAGTGAGTGGAGATCCTGCCACTGCACTCCAGCCTGGGCAAAGAGCGGTACTCCATCTCAAAAACAGAAAAAACCTAAACATCTTTGGATGTACCTGTCAACTATAAATTCCTATTCAAATGTAAGAGACTGACGCTTATTTACTGTAAACTAATATTACCGCTTTTTAAATATAAAAAATACACAGCAATACAAATTCCCAAAAAATGTTAACAGATGAAGTTATCTTAAAATGTGACAAGTCAAATTAAATTTTCTCAGACTTTTTGTTTTTACCTTTAGATTTTCTTATTCTGTGGATATTTGGTGAATACACACACACACACACACCCCACATAGAGAGAAAACTAGAGACTAGGATAGAACGAAAAAATAGGAAACATATTGTATGCCTGGAGAAACAAACAATATGATTTAAGAACAGAGTAAAATCCTAGCATTTTTAAGAGAATATAACCTAAGATCTCAGTGAATCCCCAAGGAAAAAAGACAAAAATATTTATATAAGGTTTGACTTTCTCCCCAACACTACTGCAGTGGAACACTGAGTCCTATGTTCCTATGAATATCTTCGTGCTTGTATAACCAGAGATATCTTCTGTTGCCAAACTATATTCCACTAGATTAGTTTAGTTCCTACGCTCCCAAGAGACCCAGAAGTGTAACTGATTCAAGTCTTCTTTAATCCTTCCGTGTCCTTACAAGAAAAATCCTCCATTACTCTGGATAAACCGAAGAAGTCTCTCTATCTCAGCAGTGAAAACAGCCTCCCATACCTGCTGGACGGAGTTCTGCACCAGGCCAGCAGGAACTGCTTATCTGCTCACCTCTTCATGCCCAATGCCTATCACAGTGCCTGGCAGATAAAGGTGCTGAGTAAATACCTGCAGAATGCATCAATAAACTCTGCAAAGAAACAGAGCAAGTCTCCCTCTCCCCATTAATTTTGTTGCTGTATTGAGTGTGGATGCTGGGCACTGGAATTGTAAGAGAGTCCCTGCCCTTGAAGAGCTTATTAAGTCTAGTTGTATTTTCAAATACAACGGCTTCAAAGACTTACACCCTGCAAGTAGCTACCTAATTTAGAAATACTGCAGGTGAAAGAGAAATCCAGTAGAAGACTAAAAAACCTAAGATAATCTATGAAACTAAAAGGTTGATAGCAGTACACACAGTTTGCATCTCTGAGCATACTCCTGGGAGGGAAACTCCAAGTTAAAGAAACAAGAGCCCTGAGCTGTGATCTGCAGTCATAAACACACACACACACACACACACACACACACACACACACCCCGAGCAAACAAAAATAAAAAACAAACTACCCTATCTACACTGGAGCTGTGTTAGTTAAATTAGCCTTTTGCAGAAAAGTGTTCATATACCCTAAGTGAAATATACACAATAATCTTGGATTCAGCTGAATAATTTTAGCATCCTTATCCTCCCATTAATCACCTTTTCTAGCAACAAACACTTTCTGAATCTGTTAACTGTCTAAATAAAATATTCTAGAAACTGTGTAAATTGAAACCATGTAACATAATTATTTTTGACAGAGTAAATATTTAGTGCAGAATAAATGAATTTCTCTTATGCCTGTGCTTCAAAAATTAAAGTGAAGTAAGGCTCACCCTTGAACCAAGGAATAATTAACTTTTTCAAAAGGTCAACAGCAAACAGGCAAATAAACAACAAAACTTGAAAATTTTTCTGATTAACCTAACACACACAACTTGCAAACTTTTAATACATACATAATTTCTGGTATTGAAAAGGACCACTTATTTTCTATATTTTTGTTAAAAGGTACTGAACCTTGACCACAATTATTAATACTCAGAGATACTTTACTCATCACTGTCTTGTAAGCCCTTTAAATACTATGTATTTCTAGATACACAGTGCCTAGGAATTTGTTGAGATTCAGCCTGTGAAGGGGCTCAAAGGTACAAGGACAGAATAATAGTTGGCGGGTACCCTCCAAGGCTTCATGGTCTTGGTCTCAAGGAGACACAGATTATGAACCATGTACCTCAAGGCACTTCTTATGAGACATAACGGGAGCTGTTTGAGAAGCCAGCACTTGGGAGACCACTTTTCTTCTTCCTTTTTGATTATACAGCAAAGAAGCACAGAGATCAGGTGTCCAACCCACTCAGACACGTGGATTACGGCTGGAGGTGGGGCAGAGTAAGACGAAATATCGATGCTCCTTCTGCTTTTACAAAGTGCCAACTTCAAAGACTTTCTTTATATTTACTAACCGAATTCCTCAAAATATAACTGACATTTTAGAATATGAAAGTAATAGAATGATTAAATTAGAAAAAAACATATTTTTGCTTGTGAATGAACATGAGTCTCCACTTCTTAATTCATGAGGATTTTACCAACAATGCCCTCTTAGAAAAAGAGAGAAAAATACAGTTTCAGCTAGAAGAATCCTAAAATGACTAAGTTTTTATAAAACACAGAGTTGAGGCAGTAACAATGTCAAGAAAAACATTCCCAAATACTTTCAGGATTTTAAATGTGGGCTCAGAGTTAAGTAGAAAGGAGTGGGAAACGCCACTGTCAAGACGATGTAAATTCACTTTCTGCTTCTCCATACACAAAACTGTCTCTTTTAAGTCTGTATGGTCAGATTCATGTAAAGAGCAGATTTATGGAGACCAATGTTCTGCTTGTAAGAGTAAACAATCCAAACTAGGCTAAGAACACCGGAAAAGCTGGAAGCTGCAAAGAGTTCAAATTGCTACATGTCTATAAAGTCACAACAAAACAGCTCCAGAGAAGGGTAATTGGGGAGAAACAAACGGGAAAAGACAGGAGGGAGACTTTGAAATGAAGAGCAACTGAGAGAATAATCAGGGATGTGATTAAGGTTGGCCTACTAATAAGAGTACGGTTATAGAAAATACCCATATTCAAAGCCTTCCTCATACAACTCCCAGAATGAAGATATTCCTGCCATTCCAGTCTCAGCTCAAATAACTCCCTCTCAGGAAGCTTTTCCCTGAACACCCAGTTTAAAGTTGCCCCTCTTGTTCCTTTCCATGGTATCATCCTGTTTCCTTTTCTCCAGAGCTGGCAAAAGAGACCTGTTTTATGTTTATTGTCTGTCTCCTCCTTCGCTACATTATAAGCTCCATGAGGGCAGGGTCTTTCCTTGTCTGTCTGCTTCATTACTGTATCCCCAAGGCTTAGAACACTGCTGGCTACAATATACATTAGGTTCAAAAATGCTAAAGCAATAGTGCTAATGAAAAATAATATAATAGGGGTGGCACCTAAAGATCATTTGGCCAGGCATGGAGGCTCATGCCTGTAATCCTGGCACTTTGGGAGGCCCAGGTGGGCAGATCACATGAGGCCAGGAGTTCAGCCTGGCCAACATGGTAAAACCCGTCTCTATTAAAAATACAAAAATTAGCCAGGCATGGTGGTGCACACCTGTAGTCCCAGATACTTGGGAGGGTGAGGCATGAGAATCGCTCAAACCTGGGAGGCAGAAGTTGCAGTGAGCTCAGATCGTACCACCGCACTCCAGTCTTGGTGACAGAGTGAGACATGGTTTCAAAAAAAAACAGCAAATGTTATGTATACAAGTATTAAGTTTCTGAAACCCATAAATTAAAATATATAGTACTGGCTAAAAACATAAAATAGACTTTTAACACTAGAGCTTGACTAGTCTTTGGCTTTTTTTCAAGTAGTATTATTAAAAGCAGTACCATTTATGCCCCACAATTATGAAAATGTAACCTGGTTTTAGTCTCTAACAAGAATAATGAAAGATTTCACAAGATAATCAGAGCAGAAGGCAATGGCATTTCTCAATAAAATGTGGAAAAAAAAGATTTCAAGAGTGTCCACATTTCCAATTTTTTTTTTAAAAAAAGATGTGAAACTGACATACAATAAAATGTACAATTCAATGAGTTTTGATAAACATATACATCCACAACCAACACTCCAATCAAGATATAAAACATTTTCAACACCTTGGAAAGTTTCCTTGAACCCCCTTACAGTCAATTCCCACTATCTCATAGGCAATTACTTGTTAGGATTTCTACCACTGTAGTTTAGCTTTGCCTGTCTTTGAACTTCATGCAAACATAAGATTAATTCCTACTGTTCTTTTTTATTGATGAGTAGTATTCCCTTATATATATCGCCATTCTCCTGTTGATGGACATTTCAGTTTCCAGTTTGAGCTATTTTGAATAAAGCTTTTATAAATATTGTTTAATATTCTTCTAAATATTCAACCCTTTGTTGGTAATATTCATTGAAAAAACTTCCAGTCTTGTGCTTGTCTTTTCATTTTGTTTACAATAACTTTGGTTGAATAAAAGCATATGTTTACAACCATTTTGTAAATGTTACTTTTATTTCTCTTAAATACCTAGGAGTGGGATTGCTTGGTCATAGGTGGGTGAATGCTTAACTTTATAATATACCCACAGTTTTCCTAAGTGTTTATATCACTTTATGCCCTCCAGGACCATATACGAGTTCCAGCCAACATAAGGTATGTCTTATTTTACCCATTCTTGTGTGTGTTTAATGATGTGTGTGTTTAATGGTGTCTTACAGTGGTTTTAATTTTCACTATCCTGATAACTAAAAATATTGAGCACTATTCCACGTGCTTATTGGCCATTCTTATGTCTTCTTTTTTTTCCGAGACAGAGTCTCACTCTGTCGCCCAGGTTGGAGTGCAGTGGCACAGTCTTGGTTCACTGCAACCTTCGCCATCCCGGTTCAACCGATTCTCCTACCTCAGCCTCCCAAGTAGCTGGGATTAAAGGCATGTGCCACCACTAATTTCTGTATTTTTAGTGGAGACAGGGTTTCATCATGTTGGCCAGGCTGGTCTCAAACTGCTGACCTCAAGTGATCTGCCTGCCTAGGCCTCCCAAAGTGCTGGGATTACAGGCATGAGCCACCGCACCCAGCCATTCTTAGGTCTTCTTTATTGACGTGTTCAAGTCTTTGCTCAGTTTGATTAGGGTCTTCTTATTATTGAACTTTACCAGTTCCTGTTATATATTCTCAGCAACAGCAAATTAAAATGTATAATTTTTAAAATCCCAGTTGTGATAAGTTACATAGGAATAAACCTAAGAAAAGATAGCAAAATCCTTATGGAGAAAATTATAAAACATTATTGAAGAATATGAAAGGAAGACTGAATAAAGGGAGATATATCATGTTCATGGATAGGAAGACTCAGTATCATTAAAATATCTGTCATCTCCAACTTTGTTTATAAATTCAAGCAATTCCAATAAAACTACCAATAAAGATTTTCTACAAAACTGAAGAAGCATATCCTAAAAGTTTTATGGACTAATAAAAGCCTACAAATGATTAAATCATTTTAAAGCAAAAAAAAAAAAGTGAGAGTTACCATACCATATATCAAGACCATTTTAAAGTCACATTAATTAAGGGAAAGAGGCATTGAGGAAAGGACAGCAAACCCAATAGAACAGAACAGAAGCTTGAAGTACATTCACATGTATGTGGAAATTTGTACCTTCACAAATAAATGGAAACTTAACATTTAAAAATCAGTGGGGGAAAAAATGAGTCAACACATGATGCATACTAAAATAATGAAATGAGATTCCCTAATTCATACCATATATAAGAATAAATTATAGATTAAAGCCTTAAAGATGAAACTGAAGACTTACAAATTTTTACAGGAAAATAAAGAGATTACCTTTTTAATTTGGGTTAGTGATGAAATCCTTAAACAAGGCAAAAAAAATCACAAGCAAAAGGAATGATTAACATTAGCCTACATTAAAATTAAAAATTATGTTCAAAGTTATTGTAAACAAAATGAAAAGACAAACCTAAGATTGGGAGATTTTTTTCAATGACTATTGCCAACATAGGGTTGGTAGCCAGAACATTAAAGGAAGGAAGGAAGAGAGGAAGGGAGGGCGGGAGGGAAGGAGAGAAATCCTTCTACAAATCAGTAAGAAAAACACAATCAGCCAGATGGGAAAAATGGCAAAAAATTTTCAAAGAAAATAAACTACAAATACAGTCAATGAACAGGAAAAGATGTTCAATGTCACTAGCAATAAGAGGAAAACAAATTCAATTCACAGTAAGATGCTATCTGACATCCATCCTACTGTCAAAGCTTGTTGAAATCTGACAATATTGAATGTTCGCTTCAATGTGAAAATCAGGGACTCATACTGCTGATGAGAGTACAAACTGGTGCAACGCCTTTATAAAGCAGATATGACAATGTGAGGTGAAGTCAAAGCTTGCACCCCTACAATCAACCTTTCCACACTTAGGTACATACCCTATAGCAGCAGTCCACAAACTTTTCGATCTCAAAATCTCTATATACTCTCAAAAATTATTTGCGTATATGGTTATATCCATTGATATTTATTGTATTATAAATTAAAACTGATAAATATTTAAAATATGAATTTAAAAGAACTTACACGTTACTAATAACATATTTTGATTAAAAAAAACTATATTTTCCAAAACAAACAAAGCTTAGTAAAATTTAGAATGACTTTGTTTTACATTTTTGCAAATCTGGTATGATAGAAGATGGCTGCGTTCTCGTATTTGCTCCTGCATTCAATCTGTCGCAATATCATACATCATGTACCCTCTGGAAAACTCCACCGTAAGCTATCATGCTGAGAGCATGAGAGAAAAAAAGGCAAAAAAAATCTTAGAAGTATTATTATAATTTTCATCCTATGGACTCTTGCAAGGTCTGGGAAGAGAGGGAAATGGTCCCCCAGAGGTATCCAGACCACACACTGAAAACTATCTTTAAAAACTACATTTGCCTAACACACATACATACACACACACACACACACACATTCACTACAGCACTATAACAACAAATTGGGAACAACCAAAATATTTACCAAAGAATGGATAAAGTGTATATTTATACAAGGGTATACTACATAGAAGGTTAAAATAAATGAACTAGAGAACTAGAACTACATGAATCAATGTAACATCTCAAATGCCCTTCTTAAAAACAAGTTGATGGATAATAATTTACATAAAAGAAACTTTTATAAGTGCAAAATTTATACAAATTTCTAACCTAATGCCTATGTAGTAATACTACAAAACCACATAACAGAAACACAAACACTAAATGCATCATGGTGGTGGTTATCTCTGGAGAGAGAAGTTGATGGAATGGGACAGGAGAGAGTACACGAGGGGCCTCCTCCTACTGCACATGTGGTATATTTTAAAAGAAAAAAAATAACAACTTTTTTTCTTTTTTTGAGACAGAGTCTTACTCTGTCACCCACGCTGGAGTTCACCGCAACCTTGGCCTCCTGGGTTCAAGCGATTCTCCTGCCTCAGCCTCCCAAGAAGCTGGGATTACAGGCATGTGCCATTACATCCGGCTAATTTTTGTATTTTTAGTAGAGATGGGGTTTCATGATGTTGGCCAGGGTGGTCTCGAACTCCTGACCTCAGGTGATCTGCCCGTCTTGGTCTCCCCCAAGGGCTGGGATTACAGGCGTGAGCCACCGTGCGTGGCCAGAAAAAAAAATAAAAAACCTTGAAGGATGCCAAAATGTTAAAATCTGTCAGAGCTAGAGGACTGCTTATATGAGTGTTCCTCATTTATCTGTGTCTTTCTGTATATTGAAAATACGTCACAACAAGTAAAAGAGAAAAAAAATTCTGCTCTACTCAGTTTTGGCAGATAAAAATCTCTCACTATGCTCCGATACTATCAGCCCAACCAAATTAGTTCCAAATGTACTTTAATGTAAAATGTGCTCCTAAAATATTTTTCATAAAATATTCTTTTTACAAACGGGTTTTTGTTAAAATTCAAACACTAAAATACCTTTTGGATTCCATTTAAGGAATTACAAGAAAGGTATTTCAAGGAATTATTATGCATCAAAAGTCCTAATATTGCTTGGCTGGTAAACTGCTGTTAACAGTCAAATAAAAAAATCAAAGACGTATGAACAAACTTCATGTAAAAACAAAGATCTCAAAAGATTGTCTTTATTTTCTTCTAAAAATAAATTATTAGCAATTTGTAGTTGAATAAGTACAGAATTATAAGTTTTCAGAATAAAAACACATACTAATGTAAGACTTGGAGATGTATTAATTTGTCCCACCATGAGCTTACTTTTATAAATATTATGACATGAGGAAAGGGCAACAAGCTGTCAATTTAATGCCAACTAATTGTTTGCCAATTAATTTGTATTTCAGGCACACAGTTATGTTTTTCTACAAGCATCTGCCTCATTTAAATAAAGTAACAATTTTCAATACTTCTACCTACAGGTTCCTAAGTTGTTCAAAAATTACCTGCTAAACCTTGAATTTAAGACCATAAACTTGGAGACTGTGTACACACACATCTATTTACTCTATCAGTTAAACACTGTTTCTCAGGGGAAAGGATGGTATGAAAACAAAGCAAAGCTTTATCCCATCTTTTTTTTTTTTTACTTTTTTTTCCAAGTCGGACTATTTACCTCAAATTTCAAATGGAATTAAAGGAGGACACAAGATTTAAAGAACTGCAAGTTTTAAAAAATTTGAAACACTTAACTAAAAGATTTAAAGACTTTACTTTCATATTTTTCATTAATAACTTTTTTAAAGTACTATTACTATACTGGCTTGAGAGCAATCTCTAGCTTATATTTCTAATCAAATTTCATTTTTTTAAAACTGTCGTGTTCTCACTGAATTCTAAAACTTGTATTTGTTTGTTTCCTTTTGGTTTTGTTGTGTGTTTTTTTAACACACATTAATGCTTAGTGTATGCCAGGTACTGTTAATTCATTTAATTCTCAAAACATCCCTCTGAGATAGGTACTATCTTTATTCCCATTTCATAGATGAGGAAAATGAGGCACTCATCATAAAATACGTAACTTATTCAAGGTCCCAAAAGTTATAAATGGCAGAGTCAGGCTTCAAATCTAGAGTCTATACCAAAATGAAATCACACTCTTAAAAAAGCTTCCACTATTTCAGATGTTTCACATAATTACTCTTAAGTTTTTGGCAACTAAAAGCAATCTGGTTTATTTTTGCTTTTTTCCATAAAAGCAAATTGCCAGGTTTAAAAAGTATGAGGCAAAGGAAAAGGAGCTCTAGTGACCACGTTTATGAAAATTAGTGGAGTGGGAAAAAAAAAAAGAATGACATCACAGTACAGGAGAGAAGAACTGAGGAACGAGAGAACACATTCAGTTTAGGATAAAATTGTATGGAGGTGGCTGAAGAACATGCAAGCAAAGGTATTTGGTAAGCGGGTGGATATGTCCATTTCAATCTTAAAGAGACAGGTCTGTGCTGGAGCTAGAGGAAAAACTGGAGGAGTCCAAACAGCAAGTGGGTCTTGAGGGGTCAGCAGAATTCAAGCAACAGAGGGAGGAAGGCAGCTTGCCTTGCAGAGTGGCAGGAATGACGAGGAAACGCAAAAAGATGGAAATGGACAAAGCAGGTTCAGGGCAATAGATCAGTTTTAGATTAAGCACAGAGTTCACATAAGCAGATGCAATGACATACAGCATTAGTGGTTTGTGGGGGGCCAGAATGTCACCTCAATTACAATATGAAATCCTACAGGCAAAAGAAGCCTGTGCACGTGCGTTCTGTGCATTTTGTAGTGTTCAAATGTCAGGCCCAAGCCTCACGTTGTATTTTTAATACAACGAAGTCCAAATCTATGAGACCGAACTGAAGATAGGCTAAAGCTTTTATATTTTATGAAACATCTTAAAATACAGTAATGTAAAACATTACTAGGAGACTATTATTAAAAGTCTATTTAACATCGTCTCAGCCCAAAATGTCCTTAAGCTGACAGGCAACTTCAGCAAAGTCTCAGGATACAAAATCAGTGTGCAAAAATCACAAGCATTCTTACACCAATAACAGACAAACACAGAGCCAAATCATGAGTGAACTCCCATTCATAATTGCTTCAAAGAGAATAAAATACCTAGGAATCAACTTACAAGGGATGTGAAGGACCTCTTCAAGGAGAACTACAAACCACTGCTCAATGAAATAAAAGAGGATACAAACAAATGGAAGAACATTCCATGCTCATGGATAGGAAGAATCAATATCGTGAAAATGGTCATACTGCCCGAGGTAATTTATAGATTCAATGCCATCCCCATCAAGCCACCAATGACCTTCTTCACAGAATTGGAAAAAACTACTTTAAAGTTCATATGGAACCAAAAAAGTGCCCAAATTGCCAAGTCAATCCTAAGCCAAAAGAACAAAGCTGGAGGCATCATGCTACCTGACTTCAAACTATACTACAAGGCTACGGTAACCAAAACAGCATGGTACTGGTACCAAAACAGAGATAAAGACCAATGGAACAGAACAGAGCCCTCAGAAACAATGCCGCATATCTACAACTATCTGATCTTTGACAAACCTGACAAAAACAAGCAATGGGGAAAGGATTCCCTATTTAATAAATGGTGCTGGAAAAACTGGCTAGCCATATGTAGGAAGCTGAAACTGGATCCCTTCCTTACACCTTATACAAAAATTAATTCAAGATGTATTAAAGACTTAAATGTTAGACCTAAAACCATAAAAACCCTAGAAGAAAACCTAGGCAATACCATTCAGGACATAGGCATGGGCAAGGACTTCATGTCTAAAACACCAAAAGCAGTGGCAACAAAAGCCAAAATTGACAAATGAGATGTAATTAAACTAAAGAGCTTCTGCACAGCAAAAGAAACTACCATCAGAGTGAACAGGCAACCTACAGAATGGGAGAAAATTTTTGCAATCTACTCATCTGACAAAGGGCTAATATCCAGAATCTACAATGAACTCAAACAAATTTACAAGAAAAAATCAACCAACCCCATCAAAAAGTGGGCAAAGGATATAAACAGACACTTCTCGAAAGAAGACATTTATGCAGCCAAAAGACACATGAAAAAATGCTCATCATCACTGGCCATCAGAGAAATGCAAATCAAAACCACAATGAGATACCATCTCACACCAGTTAGAATGGCGATCATTAAAAAGTCAGGAAACAACAGGTGCTGGAGAGGATGTGGAGAAATAGGAACACTTTTACACTGTTGGTGGGACTGTAAGCTAGTTCAACCATTGTGGAAGTCAGTGTGGAGATTCCTCAGGGATCTAGAACTAGAAATACCATTTGACCCAGCCATCCCATTACTGGGTATATACCCAAAGGATTATAAAACACACTGCTATAAAGACACATGCACACATGTATTTAATGCGGCATTATTCACAATAGCAAAGACTTGGAACCAACCCAAATGTCCATCAATGATAGACTGGATTAAGAAAATGTGGCACATATACACCATGGAATACTATGCAGCCATAAAAAAGGATGAGTTCATGTCCTTTGCAGGGACATGGATGAAGCTGGAAACCATCATTCTCAGTAAACTATCACAAGAACAAAAAACCAAACACCGCATGTTCTCACTCATAGGTGGGAAATGAACAATGAGAACACATGGACACGGGAAGGGGAACATCACACACTGGGGCCTGTTGTGGGGTTGGGGGAGGGAGGAGGGATGGCATTAGGAGATATACCTAATGTTAAATGAAGAGTTAATGGGTGTAGCACACCAACATGGCACATGTATACATATGTAACAAACCTGCACGTTGTATACATGTACCCTAAAACTTAAAGTATAATAAAAAAAGTCTATTTAAAATATTTACATGCCTAAGAAGTTTTCAATCATTTTACATTCATACACATTTACCATTAGACAGTGTTCAATATTTTAAAAAACATTTGCACACCTACTGTGAGCAAAGCACAACACATACAGGAAAGACTTAGAAAGAGAGGGTATATTCCTGCACATTCTTGCCTACCTAGACTGAGGACCCCTGACATCTGCAAAGTTGACTGATGGAGGCCATATTCATCCTACCATATTGATAGTATTAACGTCAAGGAGGGAAACTTGCAAAAATATTTGGTAGGGTAAAATATAAACTAAACCTTTGGGAAAAGAGTGAGATTTAGCAGAAAGACAGGGAGAGGGGAGTGAGAATTCAGGACCAAGAGAATGACTTAAGACAAGAATATTTGGCTATATCAATTTAGAATCATGTCATGTGCCGCTATATACTGTGGTTTTTGTTTGTTTTGTTGTTTTGTGTTGTTTTGTTTTGTTTTGAGATGGAGTCTCACTCTGTCAAGCAGTGCTGCGATCTCAGCTCACTGCAAGCTCTGCCTCTCGGGTTCACGCCATTCTCCTGCCTCAGCCTCCCGAGTAGCTGGGACTACAGGCAATTGCCACCACGCCAGGCTAATTTTTTTGTGTGTATTTTTAGTAGAGACGGGGTTTCACCAAGTTAGTCAGGATGGTCTCGATTTCCTGACCTCATGATCCGCCCGCCTCGGCCTCCCAAAGTGCTGGGATTACAGGCTGTGAGCCACCACACACGGCCTACTGTGTTTTATTTACTACTTAATGGATATTTACAAAAGAATTGCCTTTCTTTCATGTATTTTTACACTTATTTAATAGGTAATCCAAGCACATGCTAAACATTTTTCAAAAGTTACAAGAAAGCAAATAGTGAACGATCTCTCTCCTAACAAAATAACCTGAAATACTCTACGAAATTGCATTTCTTTTCAACTATTTTAAACTTTAGACTTTCTTCTAATTCTGACCGGTATTTCCATAATTTACTGATTCCTAACCAGAAAACTATAATATGATTCTCTTTGTCCCATCCACAAATGTTGCACCAAAAACATTACCACTATACAATTGAAATTCAAGGTATATACAGGAAAACAGGTTTTAAAAGAAAAAGCCTGGATTTTCCCCTTCAGGTAACGTAGTTTTACTTCCTTTTTATAAGATAGAATTTTCCTCTGTATTCTGCCAACTTCTGTTGAGTCAATTAACTTACCGAGTGACTGTCTTTTAAAAAAGACACACACACACACACACACATACACACACACACTCTCTTTATAATCTAGAAGCTTGAATCAGGGAACCAAAATTGATCATGGCTACGTTATATATTACTAGAGTATCAATTTAAGTGGTATTGTTTAGAGCTGTAGTCTCCAAAACGGGGTTCATGTATGCCAAAACAGTGTATAAGGCTATATGTTGGGATGTAGGAGAAAATTACAACTTGCTTAGAATTGCTTTTTACTTCCTCCTTTCAAAATTTATATTGTAGGAAGCTTTATCATACATATAAGTCAATATATTGTCACATGTATAAAATTTATCAACATATATTGGGGTGTACACTCAAATATATTTTGCTAATAAAGGTATATAATAAAATAAATTTAGAGAATTAAGCAGCTCAGTACATGAGGTGATTATTTCTAAAATAAATAAATGTAGGCTGGGTGTGGTGGCTCTTGCCTATAATCCCAGTACTTTGGGAGGCTGAGGCAGGTGGGATCACTTGAGGCCAGGAGTTCCAGACCAGCCTTGCCAACATGGAAAAACCTTGTCTCTACCAAAAATACAAAAATTAGGCAGACATGGTGGCACACACCTGTAATCCCAGCTACTCAGGAAGCTGAGGCAGGAGAATCACTTGAACCCAGAGGCAGAGGCTGCAGTGAGCCAAGATGGCACCACTGCACTCCAGCCTGGGTAACAGAGCAAGACTCTGTCAAAAACAAAATAAAATAAAATAAACAAATGTACTGAGTTTCTAAGGTACATGAAATGCTAATTTGAGTTGAATAGACAGAGAATGCAAATTGTAAAAGGGAGAGATCAATGCAGGGCTAGCCTGCAAACTTTTAGAGGGAAAAGTAGGTAGCTTATTTTTTGATATGTGCTTATTTTCAACCACGTTACTGCTAAAAGAATTACTGAAATGAAGTGTATAAACCGTGGTTGAAGAGGAAGACCCTGAAGTCAGATTACCAGGTTCAAACCTTGATTCCACCAATTACTCTGGGTAAGACTAAATCACATATGTGTAAAGCATCTGTTCAGATGACAATGTGTAAAGCACTGTTCCACATCTGATACATCAGTAGTCAAAAATGTTAATAATAACTAGTATTAAATAAAAAGGACACCATTTATTTATTTTTTTGAGACAGAGTATACCTCTGTCGCCCAAGCTGGAGTGCAGTGGCGCAATCTCGGCTCACTGCAACCTCCGTCTCCAGGGTTCAAGTGATTCTCCTGCTTCAGCCTCCCAAGCAGCTGGGATTAAGGCGCCCGCCACCACGCCCAGCTAATTTTTGTATTTTTAGTAGAGATGGGGTTTCACCATGTTGGCCAGGCTGGTGTCCTATTCCTGACCTCAGGTGATCCGCCTGCGTCGGCCTCCCAGAGTGCTGGGAATTATAGACATGAGCCACCGTGCCCGGCCTAAAAGGACACCATTTAAAAGACATTAGTTTTCTATAATAATGAGAACGAAACAGCCGAATCATGTTTTAATTCAACATGACCTTTGAAAAAGATGCTTTTTGGGTGTAACTGAAATATATTAGAACAAATGGAACAAACGGCTTTTTTCCTTCTCTTTTTACCCCCCAAATTCCCCTCAACATCACTCCCATGGACTATTTTGTCTTGGAACAGCTAATGTAAATTAAACAATGTCATCCTTAGTCAAACAGATACAGGAATAACTGTATACAGTATATCTTCTTGGCTTCACTTTTATGTGGAACATGTGTTTACATTTTGACCTTTTGTCTTTTTTTTAATTAAGAAACATTTTTAAACAGCAGCAACTGGAAAGGCCTTTTTTTTTAGTTTCCAAACATATTAAGCTACACATGGCAGAGCCTATTGCTGAAACATTTATAAATGTTACACCAACTGTTTATAGTTCTGATTTTCTTATTTGATTGTTTTGTTGTCATGTAAGCCATGACCTGAAAATTTTAGCTCAAATTCTTTCCATAAAATTACATAATGAAACCGTCTGAGTCATTTTGAATTTGTGAAGCACAAAATTCGCTCTCATAAAATAATGATAAGCATCATACTGAGGTTTTTAGAGTAGGATTTTGTGACTGTCCCAACCACAACTAGATGATATAGATAAGACAGGAAGGACAAGAACAGGATCAAGAACACAGTAAGAATTCATCCAATTCAGAAAAATCACTGCATTGTTGTTTCTTTTCCATTGTCTCTTCTTAAGCAAGTGATAGGAAAATATAGTCTAATATTAGATTTCACTTCATTGAAAAAGAATCAAAGAACAAAAAAACCTGGAAATTCTGAAGACAAAAGTACTTTCCTTTAGCCCATCCTTTTAAACCTTATCAATCAACTTGATGGAAGACAGAAAAAATTCATATGATGTAAGTTAATATAAATAGCGCACAAAATGTTGGCAACAGTTGTATGAACAAACTCAAATTTATAAGGCCAAAACCTACCAAATTTGGATAAGGAACTTCTCTGTCTCTCACCTGCCCCATCTATTAACAAAATCGATCATACATACTATCTATGAGGCCATCTCTGACAAAAGGATGGTGTCTTAAGTCTAGGCAGGGAGCAGTGGCTCACGCCTCTAATTCCAACACTTTCGGAAGCTGAGGCAAAAGGACTGCTTGAAGCCAGGAGTTCAAGACCAGCCTGGGCAAGAAAGGAAGACCCATCTCTATCAAAAAACAAACAAAAACAGAAAAAAATGAAGTCTAAAGAGAGTAAATGTAAGACGAATCATTTCTTTTTTCTTAAAATAAGAACTATCCTACCTTCCAAGTTTCACACATTGTTTCTAATAGGCCATCCCAGATCGCAGCACTTTCTGTGATTCTCCACACTTCTAAAGTAGACCCTGCAGTTAGTCACTTCAGTCTTCTTCACTGAATCTCTCACCTTTAAATATTCCATCATTCCCCAACCTCCACTGTAGGACTTTATTACTACTACTACTGACAAACGATTTTCTTAATGGGTCAAAAATAAACCCCAAATTGATGGATTCATAGGTCCCCTGTTTGTATTTGCACAACTGAAAAAGAAACACAATTGTTTTTCAACATAGCTGTTAACAAAATCTTGACGGCTGGAAATTTACTGGAATCCATGGAATGAGATTTGCAACAATAAAATAACCATTCAATATTCACTCCTGTTCTACCCAGACACAGCACATCAATTTATGTGCATCCACAAAAAAAAAAAAAAAAAAAAGCTGGTAACTGTCTTATCTAAAATAATAGCTAAATGGTTTGGTTTTTGATAGAAAAATTAAAGTACTAATGCTTCAATTTCTGTTTAGGTGTTTCCATTGTATGTCTTCAAAGTATAAGTTACTCAAGCAAGCCTTCACAACTGGTTTTACTTCTCTCTTGCTCTCTCCCTCCCCCTTTCCCTTCTGACTTCATTATCTTTCTCCCTCTACCACCCTTCTTCCAAAGCCCAAAGTAATAGATGGTAAGAGAAGAAGTTTTTTGGTTTCCCAATTTCAACCCCTAAAGCAATCCACTTACTATTACTAGTAAAATGAATAATATTCTTAACTTCTGCTTTGAAAATCACAATCACTATCTCTAACTCAAAATAAGTTTTATTATCTTTTCTGACACTATTGTTTTATGCTCATAACTAAAATAATGGCTTCAATATTTTAGCCATTGTCATGAATGATTTAATCCATTTCAGGAGGATTTAAAACCACCATGTAAATCTCTAATAGCCAAAAACTATAAAGTCTCATTAATTACAAAATCCTGGAGCTCTTAGCTACAAATTATGAGCTGAAAAGATATGGATTTTATTACTGTATAACATTAAATCCTAAGTAAAACTGCCACATAAGCTCATTCCCTGCTTCATCTCGCCAAGAAGTGCAATACTGGATTCATTTCCATAAAACACAATGAAATTGCTATTCTGCAAAAAAAAAGTATATAACTCTGTAAGATTTTATATCAATGATATAAACTTTACAATATTTTGCTTGACCTTAAGGATGTTTTGTAAATTCTCCAAATTCCCTTTGAACTGTAAAAACCAAAAGGTAGGTAAGATTCCAACAAGACTGGACATGGGACAGAGTTAAGAGGATTAAGCCACAGTTATTACATGGTAAATTTCTATTTATTACTTTTGATATGCTTGTCTTATGGGGTATGAGTCTATATTTTTGGTATGTGT
The DNA here is from genome assembly GCF_029289425.2 of Pan paniscus. Lineage (NCBI taxonomy): Eukaryota > Metazoa > Chordata > Mammalia > Primates > Hominidae > Pan > Pan paniscus. The sequence continues at coordinate 143,889,296 of NC_073255.2, read as the reverse complement.
ATCTACTTTGAACTCTAGATCTTTTTCTTCTATAACTCAGAAAATCAGCTCTTTATTTTCTATCACGGTAGTTATTTTTTCTCCCAGGTTGACTGCTCTGCATGTGCCCATGTGTAGTTAATTTTGTTTCTGACCACTTGTCCATTTATCAGAATAATCTGAATGGTATTTACTTCATTTTTTGTTTCAGCAATTCCACTGAAGAAATTATTGGGCAACACAAGATCTCTTGATGATGCCTATATAAAATCATGAATTACCACAGATTTTACTCCAAACTAGTACTGATGCAATGCTATAGCCTACCGTAAACCTTCTAAGAAATTCAAGGCCTAGGGACGCTACCCTTTCAGACGTGACACGTCAAACTGTATTTGCTTTCTCTAGGACGGGGAAGAGGGAGACACAGTAGATGCCAAGAGGTTTCCATTATGGCTTCTTTCTGGCCTTTGAGAGTTTCCCTAGAAAGGGTCACCATAAGCCACTATCATTCTAACATCTAAAGCTTGCTCTTTCGACCAGAACTGATAGCAAATGGAAAGTAACAATTAGAATTTATAAGTCTGGAAGAGAATAGGAGAGGGAAAAGAAAGCTATTAGAAGAGGAAGGGATCCTTTGGAAAGGTAGGAAAGAAGATGACCTTCACCCATCTGACTGTTTGCTCTAGCGCCACCTACAGCCACACCACCTGACCCTCAAAAATCACCGACCCCTGGCCAGACAACATTTTTTCCAGCTAACTGCAGGTGCCTGGCTTATTTGATTAAACCACCACATTATAAGGTCAAGGTCACATGCTTGATCCCTACGTTTGTCCTACGTTTGTCAATGGGCACAAGTTGCATGGTCAAAAACTTGCCTTTTAACTCCAACCTCTCATAAATACCATCACTTACGTTAAAGACATTCACAAGAGAGGATATGAACCAACAATGCAAATCCATCAGCATTACTAAAAAAAAAAAAAAACAGGAAAACCTGACTTGTGAGTCAGCCCACAGAACAAATTCCATTTAAGAACTCCCTGATCATCCTGGGCTTCAAGGTTAGATACATAAGAGTAAGAAATCAGGCTTCCCTACTTACTCGTTTTATGTGTGACCTTGGACAAGTTAATTTTTCAGAACTTTAACAATAAAACACATTAAGGGTCCCAAATAGAGCTTGACATATAAGGGATACTCAGGTTATGCTAGCCCCAGCACCATCTGGAGATAGAATCGGGCAGTCAAGAGCACAGGGATGAAGCCAGGTCCACCTGTATCCCAATCTTGATTTTGCAGCTCACGTGAAACACTGGGCAAGTGATGGCCTTATCGTTCTCATAAAGCTGAGACAAAAAAATTAAAGCATTTAGACAGCACACAGCAATTGTCAACTAATGGCAATTATGTTTTAAATGTTAAGAAGAATATAGTATTATCACTATCTGTTAATGTTTTCCAAAGTACAGTCATGGAACTATTGATATCAGAATGACCTGGGTGGGATGTCTACTGAGGGGGAAGAAAAGGATATCATGTCCCATCTCAACCTATTTAAAAAAGCTCTCCAAAAATGGTACAGGGTAATGGTCATTTCTGAATCAAACTTCCTTGAGATAGCTATGAAAATTTCAGAATTACTGACCCAGCAGGTCTTGTGCTGTGTCATAGTAAATTAAGACTTGTTTTCCAATCCTTATTCTTTACTATGCCAGAATTGCCCAGTATCTGGGGTTCTTTTCTAATGAGACACATTTCTGGACATAGATGTCAAACTGATAGGCTCATACTTTTTAGGATCACTCCTGTTTTTTCCCCCAATGGTACTATTTTGACTTTTTTTTTTTCTTCTAACCAGGGGTCAGCAAGCTATGGCCTTGATCTGCAGCTAATTTTGTACAACCCCAACCCTCAGAAGGTGTATGTGTTTTAAAAAAAAAAATGAAGAAGAAGTGATCAAGACCACATGTTGCCCTAAGTCTAAAACATTTACTATCCGGCCCTTTACAAGAAACCTTGCCAATCACTTTGTAGCCTATAATTAAATGTTTTTCAACTGGAGGTCTCAATACAATTTAAAATAGGGAGAAATAACTGATTCAAATAGGAAATATCAAAAAGCACTGCATCTGACAGAAGGAAGTACCTGTACTATTGCCAAAGTTTCTGTTATACAGATGTATGTGCCTCCTGGATAATGATCAAATTGTATTTGGTTGCAGTCAAAAAGTTTTAAAGTCCTTGGGGGTGAGGCTAGGGAGTAAATAGTGCAATTGTTTAACAAGTTTAACTTGTTTAAGTCACACTGAGCAATTTTTACAGCAAAGGTGCCTTGGAGAATATAAAGCCATATAAAATGACCCCTGCTGTTCAGAAGTTAACGGCTTATTTCTTCACTACAAAATGAAAATGGAATCTTTTCTGTGCGCAATATATTGTTATAAGGAGAAAATGCAATCATCAATGCAAAGTACTTCAACAAATGCATTATACAAACAAAATATTCTGATTGTATTAACAACATATCATACAGAATATATATATATATGGTCTTTACCAAGCCCCTTAGTTCCTAGTTTTCTCCAACCTGGGAAAAGAGTCCTTTTTTTCCCCTTTGTGTGTGTGCACGAACATGTCAGGAGCATAAAAGAAGTATTAGATATCTCTGCCCTTTCTGTCATCCGTTACTGGCTGCTGCTTCTTACCTATTTAAAACATGCATTCTTTTCTCTTTCTCGTTTCTGGTAGGAAAAGCTTTTGATTCGATTCTTGTGCAAAAAGAATTATTAAGACTATGTTTATCCTCTTGGGGAAACATTTAGAAGTCCAAAATTAAAATTGTAAGTAACAAGCTTCACTTTTATCTTCACAGAGCACTAATTTCCAGGGTTTCTGGGATTGTTTTGGACAAACTAAAACTACACTAATTTTATAATCCATTTCAACATGTAATCCTGCAAAGAAAAGAAACATCTTCCTAGGAGCATACACAAGGAAATGAAACGACACTTTTAAATGTTTTCATTTTATGAAATACACTGCGGACACACAAACCACAAGCAGTGTAAATAAATAAAAGCTAGTGCAATGCTGCATGCATGTTTGCCTTACACCACAAAGAGAAAACACTTGCACACTGCACTCCATGGTATTTTAGCTTGGGTTGCCATAAAAATGAGATTTGGGCATGTTGTGTAATACAGGGGGCTGTAAATGAGGGTGTGTGTCTGGGTGTGTTAGGGAAAGAGGGTTGTAAGCAGAAGGGGTGGGACTTGCCAGGAGCAGCTATTTGAGAAAATTCCTTTTTCTTTCCCATTCATTCTTTCTAGCTCTACTGTCTGGCACAATCCTTACAATTACTCACTGGCTTTTCATTCTAAAGACAACCAACAAGCTTTCAGAACTTCCTAAGGTGTTTTTCTCATACACTTTTAAAAAAATAAAGCACCAAATCATTCAATATGTCTTTTATATAAAAAGCAAACCATTAACCCATTTCCTCGTTCCAAAGACCCCCGTGGGTTTCAGACTAAATAGAATCCTTTGTTACGTGTCCAAAAATAACACAACACGGTATTGGTAAATTGGAAAATAATAGATAACTCTTATTTCCAAGAATGTCAGAGCTACTGGCCATAAATTTTCTGCCCCAGTGAGTCCAATTTCATGCTTCTTTTAGTGAATCTACCGTCCTAACAACAGTAACGCCAATCATATTAAACACGGTTCTCCTTTTCTCTTTCGACATTCCATTAATAAATACCAGGGCTGAAAGAAGACGCCAAGCGGGCCAGTTTCTTTATGCACAATGGTATCCTCTAAGCGAAATACCTCCAACCACAGCGAAAGTTGTCTTTCTAGCAGATGCCCACCCCAACCGGCCCAGGCAGAGGGGGCAAAGGGTAAGAGGGAAGCGTAACATCCCAGCTCTCCCACCTCTAGAGGAAGGGAAGAGGGTATGACAGAGAGCGGAGTAGGAAGGTGGGCGAGTGGGAGAGACAGAAATGGATGCTGAGGGGGTGGGCGAGATGGGAAGGTAGGGAAAGGTGGAGAATGCGGGGAGAGGTGGGTGCGCAAAGCGGCAAGATCCGAGAGCACAGCGGGGAGCGGTGGGGGGCAGCGAGAGGATCCGGGGTCGCGAAGTGGGGGGTCTGGTCCTCACCATTGAACGCCCCTGCGTCCGCGGGCGCCGCCTCCTCCTCCTCCCCGTCCTCGGAGTCGGAGTGCATGGGCTCCTCGGCGAAGTTGACCCCCTTGCTGGGGGTGCCGCCCCCGGCAGCGGCGCCCAGGTCCCCCCAGGTCCTGCCCTCATGGCCGAAGCGCGCGGTGCCTTTGCGCTCGTTCTCCTGCTGCAGGCGGGTGAAGTGCTGCAGCGCGAACTCCAGCAGGTCCGCGGGCTGGTGCCTCAGCACCTCCACCGTGAAGCCCTGCAGCAGCTCCGTCAGTCCCGCCGGGATCTCGATGCTCATCCTGCCTCCGGGGCGGCAGGCGCCTGGGCGCCGCCCTCGCCCCCTCCCCGGCACGGCCTAGGGCCCCGCGGCTGCCGAGCGAGCGCCTACGGCGCTGGCGCGCTACCGGCTGCGAGCGCGGCGCACTGGGCCCCGGCGGCCCGGCTGGCCCGGCCCGCGGCTCCCGGCGCGCGTCTGCTCCGTGTGGTGGCGGCGGCTGAGCGAGCGCGGCCCCGGGAGGGCTGGCAGCATCTCCTGCTCCTCCCGCTCCAGCCGCGGCCGCGCCTCTCCCCCGCCCGGGCGCCCCGCCCCCGCCCCGCCGCGGTGCGCGGGAGGGGGCGCAGGAGAGCGCGCCCACGTGACCCCCGGAAACCATGGCAACCTCCGTTGGCTGGCGCCGCGCACCCGCCTGTCAGACCACCGCAGGGCTGCGCGCCCGGGCCGGGTGAGGCGGAGGGAGGCCCAGCGAGGCCGCCTTCGTGTCCACCTGTCCGCGCGTCCAGGAGTGGGCTGGCCACTCGCCCCGCTTCCCAGGCGTCATTCGCCATGGTGAACCCCCGCAGAGGTGGTGCCAGGAGATTTGTCTTGAAACTTCAGCCTCCACCTTAGTAGTGGCATTTTATTTTCCTTCTAGAATCTAGTTGCATGATAAGTGTTGCTAATGTCCTTTGTTTAAAGTCTTATGGTGGTACTGGTTCTCTTTTGGACAAAGAAATGCTACCCCATCTTTGTGACGTCTTTCTTTTTCTTCCCCACATTTTATCCAGCCTTTCCCGATCCATCCTGTTTATTATGTTTCGTCTTACTGATGCTATTCCGTTGTGCACTCCACGCATTTACTATTTATTGAGACAAAGGCACCATTTATTGAGAGGCACCTATCAAAGTTAGTTGATCTCTTTTAAATAGAATAGTGCAGGATGAGGCGCTTATTATTTTGAAACTTTCCTTTATGCTTTGAATGATTTTTGACTTGTATCTCCAAAAATTGAAATACTTCAGTATAAAGAAAAATAGAATTACTAATGTGTGCTTTTAAAGTAGAAGGCTTTGACTTTGAAATGAGGCTTACTTTGCAAATGTTTACAATTTTGAAGTAGAGAAAATTGTCTTTTGTCAATTAAATGCTATTTAAGTACGCATACTTCATTTTCTACAATTATCATATCATTGTAAATAAAATATTTCAAGAGCAAGCTCACTTGGTTATTCTGATTTATCTTCCCACCCACGGAAGAGTAAACACATGACTGGGGAAACTCCAAGTCTAGAAATCAGAGATGTAACGAACTAGTCCCTCTTGTAAAAATGGATCTTGATGTTAACCCTTTGTTAATGATGCATCCTGTATTGACTCCATGAGCCAATGTATTTCTCTATTTTCATTTCTTAACAACTTTATAGTAATAATGTTACATTGCTTTAAATATACAGTAGTTAAGTGCTTCTAATTGTGTCGAGCATTTTAAGAATTAAACTTTTGGCCGGGCGCAGTGGCTCATGCCTGTAATCCCAACACTTTGGGAGGCCGAGGTGGGCGGATCACCTGAGGTCAGGAGTTCAAGACCAGCCTGGCCAACATGGTGAAACCCCATCTCTACTAAAAATACAAAAATTAGCGGGCATGGTGGCAGGCACCTGTAATCCCAGCTACTCAGGAGGCTTAGGCAGAAGAATCGCTTGAATCCAGGAGGCGGAGGTTGCAGTCAACCGAGATCGTGCAGTGCCATTGCACTCCAGGCTGGGGGACAAGAGTGAGACTTCGTCTCAAAAAAAAAAAAAAAAAAAGAATTAAACTTTTATAAAATATGGTGAGCCTCACATGTCACCGGTTGGAGCACAATGTTAGTACTACTCTCTACCGTGTAAGCATTATTATTTTTACGGATCTGGTAATCTAAGATGCATGTGTATCACCTGTCTAAATTTGTGATAATATTTGTATTAATTATGATAAACACTGCTCACATGTGGCAGAAAATGCGAAATACAATAGCTTAAGATTTATTTCTCTGGAATCTAAATGTGGGCAGTTCAGAGTTGGTATTGAGAGGTGACAGCGTGCTGGCAGTCCTCACAGCCCTCACTCGCTCTTGGTGCCTCCTCTACCTGGGCTCCCACTTTGGCAGCGCTTGAGGAGCCCTTCAGCCCGCCGCTGCACTGTGGGAGCCCCTTTCTGGGCTGGCCAAGGCCTGAGCCAGCTCCCTCAGCTTGCGGGGAGGTGTGGAGGGAGAGGCGCGGACGGGAACTGGGGCTGCGCGTGGTGCTTGCGGGCCAGCGCGAGTTCCGGGTGGGCGTGGGCTCGGCGGAGCCCGCACTCGGAGCGGCCGGCCGGACCCACCGGCCCCGGGCAGTCAGGGGCTTAGCACCTGGGCTAGCAGCTGCTGTGCTCAATTTCTCGCGGGCCTTAGCTGCCTTCCCGCGGGGCAGGGCTCGGGACCTGCAGCCCGCCATGCCTGAGCCTGCCCCCAACTCCGTGGGCTCCTGTGCGGCCCGAGCCTCCCCGACGACCGCCGCCCCCTGCTTCACGGCGCCCAGTCCCATCGACCACGCAAGGGCTGAGGAGCGCAGGCGCACAGCGCGGGACTGGCAGGCAGCTCCACCTGCAGCCCTAGTGCGGGATCCACTGGGTGAAGCCAGCTGGGCTCCTGAGTCTGGTGGGGACGTGGAGAACCTTTGTGTCTAGCTAAGGGATTGTAAATACACCAATCGGCACTCTGTATCTAGCTCAAGGTTTGTAAACACACCAATCAGCACCCTGTGTCTAGCTCAGGGTTTGTGAATGCACTAATCGCCACTCTGTATCTAGCTATTCTGGTGGGGACGTGGAGATCCTTTGTGTGGACCCTCTGTATCTAGCTAATCTGGTGGGACGTGGAGAACCTTTGTGTCTAGCTCAGGGATTGTAAACACACCAATCAGTGCCCTGTCAAAACAGACCACTGGGCTCTACCAATCAGCAGGATGTGTGTGGGGCCAGATAAGAGAATAAAAGGAGGCTGCCTGAGCCAGTGGTGGCAACCAGCTCGGGTCCCCTTCCACAGTGTGGAAGCTTTGTTCTTTTGCTCTTTGCAATAAATCTTGCTACTGCTCACTCTTTGCGTCCATACTGCCTTTATGAGCTGTAACACTCACCATGAAGGTCTGCAGCTTCACTCCTGAAGCCAGCGAGACCACGAGCCCACCGGGAGGAACTCCAGATGCGCCGCCTTAAGAGCTGTAACACTCACCGCGAAGGTCCGCAGCTTCACTCCTGAGCCAGTGAGACCACGAACCCACCAGAAGGAAGAAACTCCTAACACAACTGAACATCAGAAGGAACAAACTCTGGACACGCCACTTTTAAGAACCGTAACACTCACCGCGAGGGTCTGCGGCTTCATTCTTGAAGTCAGTGAGACCAAGAACCCACCAATTCCGGACACAGTGTGGTACTCCATGATCATCAGGGACCCAGGCTCCCTCCAGCTCATTGCTCTATGATCCTGTCTGTGGTCCAAAATGGCTGCTCCAGGGCCAGTCATATTTTAGCTAAGAGGAAAGTGAAAAAGAGAAGGGAAGCTCCCCTCCCCTCCCTTCCTTCTAGGAAGTTAAACGCAATTCCTCTTCTATCCTCTTGGCTAGAACTTAGTCAACATGGCCACACCTTTGGTGTGGCAAATTGCATTTTCCAAAGACGGCTACAACAACATCTCCTACAGTGTGGCGTGGCCACTACTCACTAATGAATTGAAGTCTTATTTCCCCTCCCCTTGAATCTGAATGTGCTTGTGATTTCTTTGACCAATAGAGCATTGTAAAAGTCAAGTCAGCATGATAGAAGAAGCCAGCCCTGTACTGGATGCCCTGGCTGAAGCCTTGTTCCACAGAATCTGTGAGCATAATAAAAAGGTTGTTGTAGGCCTCTAGGTTTTGAGATAATCTGTTACACAGCAATAGCAACTGAAACCAATGGCTATTAGGAAAGTTTGGAAATGTAATATTTATTTTGAGCAGTCACGTGCCAAGTAAACATTTGGGAATTAAAAAGAACCAAGTCTGGACGGGCACAGTGGCTCACTCCTGTAATCCCAACACTTTGGAGGGCCAAAGAGGGTGGATCGCTTGAGCCCAGGGGTTCGAGACCAGCCTGGGCAACATAGGGAGACTCCATCTCTATAAAAAAATACAAAAATTGGCCAGGCTTGGTGGTATACATGTGGTCCTAACTGTTCGGGAGGCTGAGGTGGGATAAGCGCCTGAGCCCAGGGAGGTCAAGGCTGCAGTGAGCTGTGGTTGTGCCACTGTACTCCGGCCTGGGTGATAGAGTAAGACCTTGTCTCAAAAAAAAAAAAAAAAAAAGTCTGGAGATAATTATCAATCTCTGCCACAATGTCTAATACCTTTTCCCTAGGAATGACAAAATAAAAAAAAGCACTACTTTTCCAAACATTATTAAGAGCCATATCTTGTTAATGCCATTTTGTGTTTCCAAATTCATTTATTTCTTCTTGTAGATTTATTATATGAAGCATGGTAGACAGCTCTCTGTCATCAACCACAATGCCAATGTTGTGTGGTTCTCATTTCTTTAAGAATATAGAAATGATTTCAAGCATGAAATGCGTAATTGGATTAGATGACCTATATAGTCTCTTTCATCCTGAGAGATTTACAATAGTATAATACTAAAACAAGACTTATTGGACTTGAAACATCTTTGCAAACAGCTCTTTGGTAATTTTTCATTTGCATCAGTTCTTAAATCAATAACCATGACCTGAAAAAGTAAAGCTTGGTCCTGATATTCCCATTACATTAGCATTGTTCTCAGAACAAATGTTCACTTCTCAAATCATATCCTGGCTTTTATTCACTACCACATAACCTTTTTGGTAATATTTTATGATTTCTTTTGCTTTCATTTTCAGAATATTTCATTTTGAGCCTTTTGAACAGTGGCTTATGGGAACTATGTATCTCATGTTCCTTAAAAGAGCATCACTGATACTGATTCTTTGGTTGTGGATTTGCAAAGCAATTTGCACCAGTTTCTCAGAGAATCAGACTGGAAGCAATGGCAAATGAACTCTGAGAGCTCAGCATTGAAATGAAAAGAGTGCTATCAAATTTGTTTTCACACCAGGAAATTAAACAGACCCATCAACTTGCTTATATGTAACTGCCAAAAAAACAAAGTCAATGGCTTGGGCAAGCAGTACAGAATAATAACTATGACCAATCAATCATGCAGCATTTCCTGTCAATAGTTAAGGTGTTTCCTGATCAAGTCTCTGGAGTGCAAGAAATATATACCCACTCAAGGAAAAAAAAGGAGGCAATTGAGAGGATACAGGGCCTGTTCTTGCCCAAGGCTGACTGTGATCATCAGCCTCAGTTTTACGTACCTTTAGCATTTCAACACTGACTACAGTTTTGGTGTCTCTGATTCATATTCTCAAGAGAGAATCAGGTTAGTTGGTCTTGACCATCTAGTAGATTGCCTGGCCTTGACTGGTCTAGTAAGTGTGGCCAGTAGGGTGCCAGATAAGGAAGTGGTCAGGTAGTATAAATACATGATAAGGCCTGCCTCTTCAGCAGAGGAAAGTCCCGAATACTGGGAACAGTCCCAATGTTATAGAGGTGGTACAGATACTTCACAACATGCCTGCTAAAAGATGGTCACCTCATAGCCTGAAAATCTTACAGACATTTGGACTAAAAGTAAGTAAAATGTTTAATCTCTATGTGCAACTTTGCAAAAGGGTTGCCGCTAGAAAACTAGTGATTCTCAAATTTTACCAAGCATCTGAATCACCTGGAGGGCTACTTAAAACACAGTTGCTGGGCCCCATCCCCAGAGTTTCAGATTCAGTAAGTCTGAGGTAGGGCCCGAGAATTTGCACGTCTATCAAATACTCAGGTGATACTTAGGCTGTAGGTCTCGGGACCACACTTTGAGATCCACTATGCTAGATTCACTAAGGAAGAGCTTATGTTCATGCTGAATAGGAAGCTGCTTGAAGCAACTTTTTTTGCTTAATATCAACACATAAGTTTTTCTTTGGCTAAATCAGGACGAAATGTATCCTCATTATTCTCCTTTAAGGAATCTTGCAAAGTTAAAGAGATTCTTAAAAAGCAACAGAGAATATGTCCTTAAACATATTTCATAAATAGAATATGGGTTTTCTATTAAGGACCACGTTGGACACAGAAGTTTATCTCTACTCCACTAAAATAATGGCTAAAGGAACACAGGAAAACTCAAACAACAAAAAGAACAGGAGAACCACAATACAAATTTAAAATAATTTTAATTTTTTTTGATTATTCAGCCTTAAAAGGAAGGAATTTCTGACACATGCTAGAAGACATTATGCTAAGTGAAATGTCAGTCACAAAAAGACAAATACTGCATGATTCCACTTATATGAAGTATCTAGAAAAGTCAAAATTTATAGAAAGAGAAAGTAGAATGGTGGTTGCCAGTGGCTGACTGGGGAGGGGAGAATGGGAAGCTGTTTAATGGGTAAAGAGCTTTGGTTTTGCAAGATGAAAAAGTTCTGGAACTGGTTGCACAACAATGTGAATATATATAACACTGCTAAACTGTACACTTAAAATGATAAAGATAGTAAACTTCATGTTATGTGTACTTTATCACAAATTTTTTAAAAATTAATTCTTTAATTTAAAAAAAGAATAGGAAAAGAGACAAGAACAGATGAGAGTTGTCTACTAGAATTTTGGAACTAACAGCAAACTGAAGAATGCTGGAACCTAAGCCTGGGTGAAGGGTCAGTGAGAGCAAGCCAACAAGAAGCAAGATCACATCTGTATTACAGAGCACAGAGTCTGAAGACACTGGGTGTCTCTGGAGGGCTGGTAAGGGGTGAGGATTGGTTAAATGACTGTAGAAAGAGCTGATAACACTGTCCACCCTCCAGCCCCTTCTCTATCTTATGTAGGCAAGTAATTGCTCTTCTTCATTCCCAGGGGGAAGTGGAGGAATTTATTTTCTAGAGAAGTTTACACAGCTTACTATGGGGATGAGATTCTATGCTAAAAAGAGGAAGATTGATCCTGATTAGTGAGCTACTTATCGGTGGCCTCCTTCCCTTCTGGACTCCCCAAATTTTGGACAGACAGATGTATACCCTCTTAGGCAGGAAATTAGAGAATTCCTTTTTAAGGAACTGACCAGCCCAAGAGACAAGACCTACAGTTGCTGACATTGGAGGGTCCCCATTGAAAAACTCAGGTCTCCGTGTTTTCACTCCATTGTGAAGTCCACTGGTCAGTAACCACCACCCCTCCACATACTTTACAAGTATGAAATTGTGCAAGAATCCTGACTTCCAAGAAAACTTATTCATATGAAAGACTAGAATCAAGATAAATGAATTAAATACATAAAATCAAAGAAGTAAAAACTGAAGTGTGAACGGAAGAAAAAGTCAAAAAGTCAAAAAGGCATTTTTCTCTAACATACAATAATGATAACAATAATTCCTAACATTTATTAGATACTGTTCTAGATACTTTATATCTATTGACTCATTTAATTTTTACAAGAACTCTAAGAGATATATTATTACACTACAGATGGATAAATCAAGGCACAGAGAGGTTAAGTAATTTGCCCAAGATCCCATAGCTAGCAAATGGTACTGGGATGGAACCCAGTCTGGCTCTAGAGCCACTGTGCTATATTTTAAAGAAATAAGAAAGAACTTTTAGAAATTAAAACTATGACAGTAGATATACAATCTATAAAAGGGTCCAAGATAAAGCTGAAGAAATTACCAGAAAGTAGAACAAAATAAAAAATCTAGAAAATAGCAGAGAAAAATAAGAAAATTAAAGGATTTAATTTTTAACATTGAAAAAATAGTTCAAGAAAGAAGACAATGAGAAATGGAGAAAATTATTAAAGAAATCATACAGTAACTTTTCCTAGAATTGAATGATATGAATTTCCAGATTGGAGGGGCCCATGGACAGGCTTATGGGACAATAAATTAAAATATCCTCACTAAGTCCAGAATGCTGAAATTTCGGAACACTAACATAAATAGAAGGGTATAGAAGCTTTCAGAGAGAGGAAAAACAAAACAAGACAAAAAGAGACAAAACTAGAACAAATCACATCTGAAAGCTCAGGAATCAGAACATCATCAGACTCCTCAACATGGCACTGGTAGCTGGAAGACAATACAACTAATATCCTCAAAATGCTGAGGGAAAACTATTTTCAACCCAAAATTCTATATTCAGCAAAATAACGGTAGACTGAAGATACTGTCAGACATGTCAGTTTTACATAATATAAATTCCCATTTCCCTTTGTCAAGAATCTAAGTTTTACCAAAACGAGGAGATAAACTGAGAAACAAGAATATACAGGCTCCAGTAAGCAGAAGGGAACTGAGACATGCTCCCACCATGACATCAAGTAGCCTACCCAAACCTGTTCCCACATACTTCACTTCCTGTCTGTTAATGTTCTGTCTACCTGTACTCCATTCATTCCCTCTGACCTACTCAAGGAAATTGCTCCTGCAGTTGTCACCTCTCTCTTCTGTGTCATCAGTGTTTCTCTTCAATTGAGCCATTCTGTGGCAAACAAACTCTTGGGTGACTGCTTTCTCCCTGCTATTCAGGTCCTGTGCAATCCCCTTTCTTTCTTTTTTTTTTTGAGACTGAGTCTTGCTTCGTTGCCCAGGCTGGAGTGCAGTGGCGCGATTTCAGTTCACTGCAACCTCCGCCTCCTGGGTTCAAGCAATTCTCCTACCTCAGCCTCCCTAGTAGTTGGGATTACGTGTGCCCACCAACACACCCAGTTAATTTTTGTATTTTATTAGAGATGGGGTTTCACCATGTTGGCCAGGCTGTTCTCAAACTCCTGGCCTCAAGCGATGCACCCACCTTGGCCTCCCAAAGTGCTGGGATTACAGGTGTGAGGCACTGTGCCTGGCCACAATCTCCTCTCTTGAGCATGAGTGATACTGTAACTTTGTTCTAGACAATAAAAAAAACAACAAAGTTGAAGGGATTTTGCAGATGAATTAAATGAATTGCAGTACCAAAGCAGTTTTTTTTTTCTTTTAGTTAATTAAAAGACAGATTATCCAGGTCCTGACTTAATCAGGGGAAAGCCCTTTTAAGAAGGGAGAGATTCTCCTTGCTGGTTTGATGAAGTAAGCAGCCATGTTGAAAAAGCCCATGTGAAATACTTTCTTCACTTAGCTTTCATGATTCCACCTTTTCTTAGCTCTCCTCTTGTCTCCTGGCCACATCTTGTCATCTTCTTTACTGAATATGACTCATCTTCCTGACCTCTCAGTGTTGAAGCACTCCAGACATCTTTCTCTGCACTCACTCCCTGGGTGATCTCATCAAGTCCAGTGGCTTTAAATTCTATTTATATACTGATAATTCTCAGGATAGTGATGAAGGACCTGGGATAGCTGTGGTTCAGCAGGTCTAGAGATCATCCAGGTCCAACTAGAAGATGAAATCAAAGACATAGAGAAGGAAGTCCCCAAGAAAAAGGAAAGAAACTCATAAATTATCTCATGTGTTTGATTATATTGAGAAAAACTACACCTCTGGCAGAGACTTTGAGGAATAAATAAATTATAGTTCAGAGAAAACTAGGCGATTGAGGGCTGGGCACGGTGGCTCACGCCTGTAATTCCAGCACTTTAGGAGGCCGAGGGTGGGAATCACGAGGTCCGGAGATCGAGACCATCCTGGCTAACATGGTGAAACCCCGTCTCTACTAAAAATACAAAAAATTAGCTGGGCATGGTGGCAGGTGCCTGTAATCCCAGCTACTCTGGAGGCTGAGGCAGGAGAATGGCTTGGACCCGGGGGGCGGAGGTTGCAGTGAGCCAAGATCACGCCACTGCACTCTAACCTGGGTAACAGAACGATACTCTGTCTAATTAGAACAGTCTATGCCATCGGGATGCTGATTAGCAAAAGAATTCTACACCTGGGAATCTTGCTTCTTCAGTTTCACAAGTGACAATGGAGTAACTAAGTTGGAGATGGCGCCACTGCACTCCAGCCTGGATGACAGAGTGAGACTCCGTCTCAAAAAAAAAAACAAAAAAAGAAAACAAGGCAATTGAAAACAGTGCAGTCTACTTCAGGGAAAACAGAAGTTGAAAAAAATGGAAATACAGTCATAGAACACTATGTGCCTTAGCAATAAGCAATATTTATGTAGTCACAACAATGAAAACAAGTATCAATACAACCAAAGAAGTGTGGTATGATTTAGGAGCAGAAAAGAGAAGGGGAAGATTGCATATGTCTGTGTGACTGTGTGTACTTTTCTGTGTGTGTGTATCTGTGTATATGCTGTGGGGGCACTAATTCTGATATTTCATAACAGGAAGTCAATGGAAATTCTAAATGAATCAAGAAATAAAAACATAGGTATTATTTAGAAATATGTCATTGAAGAGCAAGAGAAATCACTTACATAAGTGAAGGTGCCTTTGAGAAATGGGAATGATATACACACATCACTTTGATTAAGTTGAGGAGTATGGATTTCTACAGCAGGTACTAGGTTACAGGTGCCTCAGCATTTCTTACAACTCTTTCCTTTATTTCTGGGCATAAGGGTCCACATAGCTGAGATTTTCCAGTTGCTATTTAGTGGGTTAAACATTTAGTGGGAAATTCCAAACCTGCATCTTCAAGTTTTGTGAGTTTTAGAAATCAGAGGCTCTTAAGACAAAGAGCCACTTTTTACAGGGAAAAGTCTTCAGGATGTTCTCTAAATACTCTATTTATTGTCTTTGTTTTATATTGTTTTGTTCTATTTCTGTGATTTTTTTCCCTTGATCCTCATTTTCTCTCTCCAACTTAGTTACTCCATTGTCACTTGTGAAATTGAAGAAGCAAGATTCCCAGGTGTAGAATTCTTTTGCTAATCAGCATCCCTATGGCATAGACTGTTCTATTTTTGCTTTCAGTCCTCCTAGAGCAAATGTGTGCTTTATTTGAAGAACAGTTTACCATTTACCCTGCTTCAGGGTCATAGTATCTTTTGTTTGTTGAACTGTATGGTCTGCTAAATTCTGTTTAGTCTTTCTCTTGCCAACAGAAACAGATTGCACATGTATCAAAGCACAAGGGAATACTTTCAGGTGTTTAAAGTACATTTTATTTACCATTTTAAAGGTAGACATTCTACATTTTCCAATTCTTTTACTGTACGAGTTCTAGAACTTGTAAAATCACACACAAGCTAGGCCTACCTAGCAGACATAGAGAGGGGTATGATTTGTAGTGGATGTATAGATCTTTTTCTATCTGCAGCATATTGTGCATTAATTAATGTTTTTATTCATCAATGAGAAGTCTTTGGTGTTATCCCTCTACAGATGACTCCAAAATAAATGAAATTTTTCATTCAATCTTCCCTCTTAACCACCAAGCCACAATTTCATTTACCTCCTGGAAGACTCTGCATATGGGTACATTGCCAATACCTCAAATTCAATAACCAAACTTGTCAGGAAAAAAAACCTAGCTCTCTTGCAGTGAGCCAAGATCGCACTACTGCGCTCCAGCCTGGGCGACAGAGTGAGACACCATCTCAAAAAAAAAAAAAAAAAAACACAAAACAAACAAACAAACAAAATCTAGCTCTGTGCTCTCAGAATTGTTCTTCCCCGTTATCATTCTCTATCTCTGTAAGTGGTGTCATAACACCTTCTAGTCTCCGGCTTAGACTCTCAGAGCCACAGTTGACTTTTGCCTCTGCAAGGGCCAAAGGAGAAAGTTCCCCTTGGCCCTCTGAAAGTTCACTGAAAAAAACTCAGCTCACAAAAGGCAGATTAATAGCAGAAATGGCATACAAATTTACTTAACATGTATACATGGAAGCTTTCAGAAGGAAGACCCACAGATACAGGAGAAATTGCCCATTTTTATGCTTAGGTTCAATTCAACAAAGTATGGACAGCCATATAGAAATATGACTGGACAAAAAGATTAGGATCTGATGCGAATAGACAGAACGGGGAACCTCAGCAAGGCCTGTCTGTCTAGATTATTCCTGGTCCCTGAGTGTGCATTCTTTCCTTCTGGGTAGAGGGCAGGACCTTCTGTGGAATGGGGGTCTTATGACCTACAGTCAAATAAGGTCAGATAATTTTCTTTATAGCAAGCTTTTACACAGAAAGGCAGAGTGAAAGTTAGAGTAATATTTTTAGATTTTATGCCTATCTTGGGGGAAAAGGGGTTCTGGTTTCTATGACCTACCTTGGAGAAGAGGGATTCTAATTTCTATGGCTGGCCTTGGGAGACAATGGGACTGAGAGACAGGACAGGAGATGCCAGAGAACACTTTTGCTTCGGAAGCCTTCATTTTATGGCATTGTTTTCTGAGCCCCAACATCTCTCATGTCCCAAAGCAGATTGGTTGTCAAGTCCTGTCAATTCTACTTCTGTGGTACCTTGCTGACATTTGTCTTCTTCCTGCCATTTCTAATGTCACTGTCTGTCTTAGTTTGCTCTGGCTGCCATAACAAAGCACCATAGACTGAGTGGCTTAAACAACAGAAATTTATTTGAATGGAGGTCCAAGATCAGGCTGAGGTCTGGTAATGGCTCTCTTCCTGGCTTGTAGATGGCCACCTTCTCACTGTGTGTTCACATGGCCTTTTCTTGGTGTGTGTGCATGGAGAGAGGGCTCTGTTGTCTCTTCCTCTTCTTATCAGGCCCCCAGTCCTACAAGGTCCACCCTTATGACCTAATCTAACCTTAATTATCTCCTAAAAGCTCTGTTTCCAAATGCGGTCACATTGGGGGTTAGGACTTCAACATATGAATTTGGAGCAAGGGACACAATTCAGTCCATAGCACCATCCTAGGCTGGGTCTTCATCACTTCTCATCAGGACTGTTGTCTCTCAATTAACCATCCTGTCTCCAGTCTTTCCCATTTCTAGTTACACGTTATTACTTAAGAAATCTTTTCTGGGTACATTTCTGTTTATGTCATTTTCTGCTAAAAATAAAACAAAAAATTTCCAATGGCTTTGTATTTCCTGGAGAATAAAAGCAAACCTCATTATCATGAAATCTGAGGACTTCCATAATCTGATTCCAACCTAATTTCCCAGCTTTAGCTCAAAGTCTCCATCTTACCATTTATACTATAACCAAACGGGAACACTTGCCTTTCTCTGAACATACCTTTCAATTTCCTGTCTCCGTACCTTCACTTACTATGTTTGCCCCATTTGGAAATCCATACCCATCCTCCCCAGTCAAAAATCCTACCTCCTGCTCAAGTGCCACCCCCTCATGAAGACTTATTTCACCCCTTGGCCAGAAGTAATTGCTGTCTATGTTGTACATTCTTTTGTACTTGTAACTTTTTGTTTCTTTGGGCATTTGGTCTCCCTTTGGAAATAATGTATTGGAAGATACCTGGCTTGCACACATGATAGAGCAGGATCCTTAGCGGTCCTTAGGCGTACCTAGCAGGCATTCAGTGAGTATTAATAAATACTCACTGAATATTATATGAATTCATTTCAGTGTTTATTAATACTCACTGGATATGATATGAATCAATTAATGGAAATGATAATGTTTCATAATCAAATGACATAAGATAGTATTTAGATTAGTGACTTTCAAGCTACATTAATTGGAGCCATATTCTATTCCATACTTCAGGCTTTGACAAAATATTTCATTTGAAGAAAGAGTTTTGTTGCTAAATATTCTAAACCATTGATCTTATTCATTTCCTTCAATTTGTAGTTGAGAGAAGCGAGGCCAGATGGAGGTTAAAAATGACAAAACCAAGGTTTTCCAACCATTTACTAGCAGAAACAGAGTCAGCAGAATATATATAAACCATATCAACTAGAATGATCTGTTTGTAGAGCAGCTTAGAGACCTCATTCTTTTCTAAGACATTACCCTGCCACAGGGAAAATTAAGAAAGAAATCATCCTAACTCAGTGAGGACACCTAAGGTTAAATTTTGTTAAATCATTTCTTGTAGGCACCACTGGTACTTCAAAACTATGAAAAATTTCATTTTCCCAAGAAATGTGTTACTCCTCATGGATCCTAATAGAATAAGGGTGTTGTCTTAAAAGATTGGACATAAGCTAAAAAATAAAAATAAATAAATAAAAAAAACACCTCACAGGCCTTCACTGTGGCTCATTCCTGTAATCCCAACACTTTGGGAGGCTGAGGGTGGATAGACGGCTTGAGGCCAGGAGTTCAAGACAAGCCTGGCCAACATGGCAAAACCCCGTCTCAACTAAAAATACAAAAGTTAGCCAGGTGTGGTGGCACACACCTGTAGTCCCAGCTACTCGGGAGGCTGAGGCAGGAGAATCACTTGAACCCAGGAGGCAGAGGTTGCAGTGAGCCAAGATTGCGCCACTGCACTCCAGCCTGGGTGACAGAGAGAGACTCTGTCTCAGAAAAAAAAAAAGAAAAAGAAAAAAGTCACATAAACTCTTTAAAATATAAACAAGCACTGAGGGAAGATTTGAGCAATTCCCCAGAATTTCTCAGGGGCTATGTTAAAGTAAGATCATGCAATAGTTATAATACCAAATATACCTACTGCTTGCATATGCTTGCATATATGATAAAGTTAATGTTATAATGACATTTCTACCTATTGCTAGTTTTTAAATTATTCTTCTTTGGAATTTCTTTAAACGAGGCCCTTCTCAAGTTTCCCAAGAAACGAGGAAGGATGGAAGAAATATAGAAAGCTTCCAACAGTATTGTTTTTACTGCAATGTTACTTTCCAGTAGTAATTCACTCTTAGCAGCCCAGCCTGACAACGCTTATCTATGTATTTAAATAGAACCTGCCACTTAAGGAACTAAGAGCTCTATAAAGCATGCCTTTTTTGGCACGAAATAATCCAGGGAGGATGGAAAGCTATTGGGAAGAGAGTTGAAACCTGAGTTTATCATCAACAATAATAATAATATGTCCAGGATGCAGTCCTGGGCCAATTTATGTATTTAGATTAGATGTTCTATTTTTGGAGCACATCCCAATGAATCAAAAACATTAACGCTGAGACTTGCAGTAAGCAAATGAATAAGAACAAGCCTTGGAAGATATTTGAAATGCAACCATTCTCCAGGATTTAAAACTGTAGAAAGTTACCTGTTTGACATAGATTAAGGAACATATCCTTTAATAGCTGCAGTGACTCTCTGAAAGAGAGTTCATCCATGAACTCGACATTATTTATAGCACTTACTCTGTGCAAGGCACCATGCTAGAAGTTATGGTTACACCAAAGGACAATTAAGATAGAGGCAAACTGTTCCTGTCCTTATATCCTGGTTGGAGAAACTGACATTGAACAAAAATAGAAAACAAATTACATAATTATGAGAAATATAAGATGGTCTGAGAGACTATAAACTGGGATACTTAATTCAGAGGTGAGTGGACATGCGTCCTTTTTACCGATTTGCTGGTATTGGGCAGAAACGCATCATCGTTTGCTATTAAATAGAGCCTGAGAATGTTATCAGCAGGGCTGCGACAGGGAGAGCAGCTGATACCATTATGCAGATCCTTGGTTTAGAGCCAAAGCCCCCGAGACAGCAGTTGGCAAGATGTGGCCATTTTCCATAGGGTTGCCTCCCCTAAAACACATCTATCTCCCCACAGTGTGCAGGGCCCTGTCTGATCCTCCCAGCTGGCTTTATTGCATAATTGCAGGAGCCTCTGATTCTAGCAGAAGTGGGACAGACAGGTCAGCATTAGTCATGAAAAATATACTTGACAATCTTCTTTTTTTTTTTTTTTTTTGTTTTACTTTTAAGCTGCCAATGCTGTGTTCATAAAACTTCATAAATATGTTTAAAACAAATTTTTCTGGGTGATAAAAGAAAAAACTTGAAACATTAACAATGTATTTATCAAAAGCCAATCTCTTCTCTTTTCATTATTTATTGATAGGCTTCTTCTACTCATTTTTATAGCTTGCACTTATTGTTAATATAACAGGAATCTAAATATGAATATCTTCAACCTACTCTTTATGTATTTTTTGTTGTGAGCTTTTATTTTTACTCCTTAGAGAGAGTTTCTTCCTAAAATCTGGTTGCACTATTTTGTGTCAAATAATTCCTTAAAAATCCAATTATTTCTGTGTTCTTGTGTTACATTCTCTGTCACTCCTGTCTCCTACCCTCTTTTCTTATTCTTTGAGACGGAGTCTCGCTCTGTCACCCAGGTTGGAGTGCAGTGGTGCGATCTCGGCTCACTGCAAGCTCCGCCTCCTGGGTTCATGCCATTCTCCTGCCTCAGCCTCCAGAGTAGCTAGGACTACAGGCGTCCGCCACCACGCCTGGCTAATTTTTTGTATTTTTAGTAGAGATGGGGTTTCACCATGTTAGCCAGGATGGTCTCGATCTCCTGACCTCATGATCTTCCCACTTCGGCTTCCGAAAGTGCTGGGATTACAGGCGTGAGCCACTGTGCCCTGCCGCATCTACCCTCTTTCCACTTTCTACTTCTTTTTTTTTTTTTTTTTTTTCAGAGACAGACTCTTGCTGTGTTGCTCAGGCTGGTCTCAAACTCCTGAGCTCCAGCGATCCTCCCTCATTGGCCTCCTGAGTAGCTGGGGTTATAGGCGTGTACCACCACACCCAGCTTACTTCTTGCTATCTCTTTGAGTAACAGTTCCTGAACGGAACTCTATTAATCCTCTGTTCTCTATTCATAACTTCCAGAAATCTTTGTTATTTGGCTTTCCTTAAAAAAAAAAAAAAAATCACTTCTGAGTCTGTAGTCTTTCTACAAACTTAGACCTAAATACCTAAAGTTTCATTATTTTCATTCACTATCACTATAGGAAATTTTCTACAGAGAGCTATCCCATTCTATCTTTTCCCTCCCTTGAGTCAAGATCAGTCTCAATTGGCTAATCTCTTTTACTCATGCCTTCCAAGTTGTGTTTGGGTTCATTGACAGCCCCTATAACCACCCTACCCCTCCCATTTCCTCCATTCAACCTTAAAATTAACTGACCTCTTTCCTTCCTTCCCCTTTAGTTACCCAACACTTTTCAGTTTTTAGACAGATTGAACATAACATTTTAAAATACTGCTTTTTTTTTTTGAGATGAAGTCTTGCTCTGTTGCCCAGGCTGTAGTGGAGTGGCGTGATCTCCACTCACTGCAACCTCAACCTCCTGGGTTCAAACAATTCTCGTGCCTCAGCCTCCCAAGTAGCTGGGACTACAGGTGCCCACAACCATGCCCGGCTAATTTTTGTATTTTTAGTAGGGACGGGGTTTCACCATGTTGGCCAGGCTTGTGTCAAACTCCTGACCTCAGGTGATCTACCCGCCTTGGCCTCCAAAAGTGCTGGGATTATAGGTGTGAGCCACTGAGCCTGGCCTAAAATATTGCATTTATTATGTCTTGTTCCAGCCCTAATGAATGTTCCTTCTCCTTTGGGGAAGTTGTGGTATGTAGTTGACTGTGATGCTCACATACAGCGTAAATTACAATGAAATCAGAGAGAAGGAGCACTGAAGTCTTGTGTTCAAATCTCAAACTCTCTCTTACAAGGTTTGGGACTCTCTGGGTCTCAGTTTTTTTCTGTAAAATGAAGGAATTGGATACCAGATAATCTCTAAAACTCCTTTTAGGTCTAGAGATCTATGATTCTATTTATGTCTCAATAGAAATACCTCACATTCAATACAATGTACATACCCATAATTTTAAACTCTGCAGGAAGTCAACTTTGTTCAATATTCTCTTTAATATCCCTTACAGTTTTTGTTTTGTACCATTTTTATCTTTTCAGAAAATCGGATAATGAAGATTTTAATGAAATTAATTTTTCTTTTCTTATTCTTTAAAAATTTTTTTCCTCTTTCCTGCCTCCATCACTCTATAGTTGTTTATACTGAATCTAGACCTACGTATTTGTCACCAAAATGAAAATAGAATCCATCTGTTCCTGTCATCCTTATAATAATATTATTTTTGTAGGCTACAACTTACATGTGCTCTTTCCTCTAGTTATATACAGTACTGGCCTTAAACCCAAAGTCCAATTTTTAAAAATAATATTTAAAATAACAATAAGGTTGATCATAGAATTATTTGAAAAACAAGAAATTTTGCATAGTCCCAATATTCAGAGACAACAACTGTTATTTTTTAAAAATAAATTTGGAATCATACTTTATATTTTTCTCCTGATGCTTAGATAACAAAATAGACTGCCTCTACCATTTTTAATTCTGTCCCCTTTTTATTTATATACCTTCACTTTTCCATAAACAATAGATTCCTAAGCTGTAATAACCCTTCAGTTTCACTGATTATGCACAGAAATTTTTGCTTATTAATGTTTCATTAGCATTTTTCTCATGCAGTGTATTTTCAGTTTCTATTATTATTCATATCGCTGAGGATTGCATGAATATTCGTGCCTTATTTCAAGCTCTATCCGTAATGTATTGGAATGCTAATCACATTTTGCCTAGCATTTTTGTATATTTCACACAGTTAGAAGGCAACCCATATGCTGGCTCTGTTTTTAAATGATTTATGCCTGATTGTATTGACTACTGTCTCCTGAGACAAAAGCACTAGTTCACGCTCTTTTAAGTTATTCTGTTATTGGCTTCAAAATACTGGAAATTCTAGTCTGTCATCTTCTTGTAACATTATTTAGGCCCGAGGTATTATCCTGTTGCTGGCTACCATTAGTCTTTGCAGTTAAATGATGAAAAAAATTTTAGTCTGAATTGTAAAATGTTGAGTGCCTCTAATTTCTACTATTCTTTTGTTAGTTTCCTTAAATGAGATAGCAAAAAGCACCAGTGTCATGGATTTTATTATTTCCCTTTTCCCAAAATCAAACTGAATGTATCTGCCAAAGGCTTATTTTAACAGTAGGGGAATTATTTGCAAATGCAGTGGTAAGCCAATCTGTTCCAGGAACTCTCTTTTTCCTCATGAACTTTATTATGCTTTCTAACTCTCAGCTGTTTGCCTCTGCCACTTAAAATCCAGTCTCCCATTAGGAAAATAAAAACAGTACAATCCCAGAGCATTAGAAGGAATCTTATTTCATCCTGCTTTAAGATTACTTGCATAATCATAAGAGGCTGTCTTGCAGAGCTGGATGGTGTGGACATTCATCATTCTGTAGAAGTCTTGGGGTCACTCACAGAAATTGCTGACTCATCTTTTGTTTTTTTTGTTTGTTTTAGAGACAGTGTCTCTCTCTAGCCCAGACTGGAGTGCAATGGCACGATCATAGCTCGCTGCAACCTCCAACTCCTGGGCTCAAGCGATTCTCCCACCTTAGCCTCCTGAGTAGGTAGGACTACAGGCATGCGCCACCACACTCAGCTAATTTTTTTATTTTTTGTAGATTTGGAGTTTAACTTTGTTGCCCAGGCTGGTCTCAAGCTCCTGAGCTCAAGTGATCCTCCTGCTTTGGCCTCCCAAAGTGCTGGGATTACAGGTGTGAGTTACCACACTAGCCTCATCTTTTTTTTTTTTAACTGATATTTATTTATGTAAATAAATAAACATTTTCTCCTTTATCTGATTTACATCTTTTAGTATATCTCTGAATAAAGCTTTTACTTGAGTCAGTGCCATTTTTCACCTTTCATGAATGTGTTTGCCCATTTCTTCTTTAATTTCAGCGATTTTTTTCCTCTCTGATACATTCCCCTTCTTTTGGCTGCCCCCTTGGTGTTACACAGAGATGGCCCCCTCCCCAGCCTGCCTTCCCCCACATTGCCATCTCTATCTCATGATCTGACATGCCTCACCAATTTCGCATACTCTAAGGCATTTTCCTCAACGACTCTTCTGATTGCAAGCACAAGGAACAGCTACTCTCACTATTATCTTTCACACTACATTTTTCACAAAATTCCTTACTTTGTATGATATTCACACTTCTTTAGTTTTACTTTTCTCTTTTAATGTTTGTTCATTGAGAGTGAGAAGATGAAAGCTGAATGGAAAAGGAATCAAAGAGCATTTTTTTTTTAAAGTCTACATTTAGAATGAATGATAGCTACCAAATATCAGCATGAACAACCAGGGGCCTTTCAGCAGAAACTTCAGAGGACCCCCTCATCCTGTATTAAATATAATATGAGGCCACAAAAAGAGGGGTTCATAGGGAGACATCTATACTTGGCAAGCAGGACTATGTGTATGCGTGTGTGTGTGTGTGTGTGTGTGTGTGTGTTTCATGAAGGCTCAAACCATAGGAATAATTGTTTGACAAAGTGAACAGCTACTCTTCATTGAAATGAAAACTTTTGTTATGGTGGTTGGTGACTGTAACTTTGGTTATTTTATGGAGATTTACTGGTCTCTGATAGCCATCTCCACCCCAAATATTAACACTGAACCAGAAGAGCTTCCTTTAGCCTCTAGGCTCCCTGAACGTCCTGCAAAGACTGTCACAAGAATTCTAGATGGAAGAATCAACTCTTGGAGCTTGAGGCAGTTTTAGTATAAAAAAAGATGATAGAGGACTCAGCATTTTTTTTTTCTGAAGTCTATAAATTGTGTGTGTGTGTGTGTGTGCGTGTGTGTGTGTGTGTTGAAATTAGGAATGGTGAAGGCTCTTGATTTCAAAGCTCAGTGGCATAAAGAGTAACCATGTTCTCTCACAAAATTTTTTCCATCTTCATAAATAGAGTATTGGGCTTCTATAGACCATAATCTGACCAGAGTGACATTTTGCAAGTGTTTAAATTGTAAAACATTTTTTCTTGGATTCTTACAAAAACCTTGACATTCTGTGCTCCAAATGTGTTGGTTTGGCAGTTCCTCAACTCATCAGCCTTTTGTGTTATCTAGTTATTCTCTTAACAGTTTTTGGCAGTGGTGTGCAAGACTGTTCTACAAGCAGTATTTTTTTTTCTGATGACTTTTTCTCTTTGTTTTTTTTTTCTGTCTTTCTTTCCCTTCCTTGCCATCTTAATGAACTTTTGCTCCATAACAGATTACCCTCAAACTTAGCTATTTAAAACAACAAACATTTATTATCTCACAGTCTCTGTGGGTTAGGAATTCAGGAGCATATAAGAGAGGTTGTTCTGGCTCTGAATCAAAGTCAAAGTGTTTTCCTTGGCTGTGTTCATCTGAAAGCTGGACTGGGGCTGGAAGATCTGCTTCCAAGATGGCTCACTCAAAAGGCTGTGGGTAGCAGTCTGTAGTTCCTCTCCACAGCATTGCTTGGAGTTTTACTTTTGTGTTCTCACAACATGGCTGCTGGCTTTCCCCAGAGCAAGTGTTTGAGAGAAAGAGAGAGAGCAAGGAGAAAATCTTATTTCCTTTTATCCCCTAATTTAGGAAGTGACACAACATCTTTTCTATCATATACTGTTCATTAGAAGCAAGTTATTAAATCCAGCCTATATTCAAAAGGAGAGGAATCCAGCTCCACCTCTGGAGAAATAAAAAAAAATTTTTTTTTTGAGATGGAGTCTCGCACTGTCACCCAGGCTGGAGTGCGGTGGCGCAATGTCAGCTCACTGCAAGCTCCACCTCCCGGGTTCAAGTCTCCCCAGTAGCTGGGACTCCAGCCTCAGCCTCCCCAGTAACTGGGACTACAGGCGCCTGCCACCATGCCTGGCTAATTATTTGTATTTTTTAGTAGAGACGGGGTTTCACTGTGTTAGCCAGGATGGTCTCGATCTCCTGACCTCATGATCTGCCCACCTCAGCCTCCCAAAGTGCTGGGATTACTGGCATGAGCCACCACGCCCCACCTGGAGAAATAATTATTAAAGAAATGGTTTACACATTAAAAAATCACCACACCTACCTTCTTTTCCCTCCCTTTATGGGAATTCTTGTTCGATGAAAAAAAAACTGGGGTAAGACAACACCAATATTGCTTTCTTCTTCTAGAAATAAAGATAATGTCCCCAGAGGAAACACAGTAGCAGAGAATTAGGAACCAGAAGGCCAAATTTACCCTCAGTCCTGTAGTTAAGGAACTTTGTGATTTTGGGTGAACCACTTCACCTTATCTGCCTCAATTGTATTCATTGTTAAGATCTAGACACTCTTTAAGATTCCTTTTAAATCCAAAATTCTATTTTACTTCCTATATTTATTTTGCAGGGAAGTGTTACTTAAAATTTGCTCTTTCAGAGCCCCCGAAATGAAATTTCTAGTTCTTTGGGTCTCAATCACTATATAATCCAATTAGTCACATACTCTGCTCCAGTCTTATTTGGCTTTACCTCCCATTGGTGATATATGAGTCTAAAATCAATATTCTACCTATATCAAGGTCCCAACAGGAAAGAGATGGCAAAAGCGAAGTAGATACTGAGAAGAGTTTAATAAAGACATTATTTACAATGATATGGACAGGGTTCAGGG
Source organism: Pan paniscus (assembly GCF_029289425.2). Lineage (NCBI taxonomy): Eukaryota > Metazoa > Chordata > Mammalia > Primates > Hominidae > Pan > Pan paniscus. Next base: position 143,862,451 of record NC_073255.2, on the reverse strand, counting down.
AGACCAACAAGGGACACTGCAATATCTTCAGGCTGTAACACCAAGGAAATATTACCACTCTGAGGCCCAAACTGGAAAAGGAAGACAGCTATTACTGAAGCTCAGAAACAAAGAGGGCCCTAATGACAAAAGCTGTAATCTTTGGTCTGGATGTGTAACCTGTTTGTAGTGATCACATAAGGAGGGAACTGAGGGATTAAATATCTTGACATTTTCCTCCTTTCCTTTCACCTCTGACATCCCATTCATTGGCCAAACTCAACTTTGGCTGCCTAGAGAATAGATCTAGTACATGGAAAATAGGCAGCACACCTCCAAAACAAGGTTAAAATTACACTCTGAATATAAACATGGAAATAATTAAAACATGATAAATAAAATCAGACTTACATAGGGAGGGCCCAATAGGTTGTGAGTACTCAAAGGTAATCTGGAGGATCTATCTATGTGCCACCTTAGGGGGACAAGATTGACGAATTGTAATTATACCTAAGAGAAATTATATTTAGTTAATTATATTGTACTCTGTCTGGAAAATGAATATGTAAATGTAAGTAGGGGGGTCTATAAAATGGATATTGAGAAAGAGGGACTGTGATAGTCCCTCTCTCAGTGCCCAGAGGGACAGTGCCTTGAGCCATGAACACAGATATCTTCTGTGAGGCAGATAATGGTTGTACAGTGCAGATTAGTGCACTGGGCTATCACTGCTTGGTGACACTGCATTAAGATCATGTAGCTCACCCCCGTTCTTATGATCCATTCTCTTTGAACAAGCCATTGATGGCAACCTGGCTCCCGCTTAGATTTGTCTATTATGTAAGAATATGCTGATCAGAGAATCCAAATAGCCAAGTCTTTCAGAATTGTTTTTTTCAGTATAAATCAACAGATTGGTCTTCTGGTGGTTGTGCCATTGTGAGCTTGGCTAAGGTGTGTCCATCCCTAAGAGGTATACATGGATGGGGGAACAGATCAGATTTCTGCTCCTGCAAAGCCCCAGAGGCAGCCTCTGGATTGAGGGAACAACCAGCATGGAATCCAAGTCAGCCTGTTAGTGCCCGCCATGTGCTTCCCAGCCCCTGCACTTACCCTGTCTTGGCACCTGTCACGGTTTTTGTTTGTTTGTTTGTTTGTTTGTTTGTTTAGACAGAGTCTCGCTCTGTCTGCCAGGCTGGAGTGCAGTGGTGCAATCTCAGCTCACTGCAACCTCTGCCCCCGCAGGTTCAAGCGATTCTCCTGCCTCAGCCTCCTGAGTAGCTGGGACTACAGGCATGCGCCACCACACCCGGCCTGTCACGGTTTATTATAATTGCTTGTTGTCTGTTTCCATTGCTAGGCCCTAAGCTCTGTGAGGACAAAGACCATGTTAATAACTATTTGTTGAAGTGGATGAATAAAAGAACAAATGAACTTGTCAAGGTATGTTTGCAGATCTTCCCAAAAGTTACCCAACTTCATTCTGCATTTTTTTACCCCCCGATAGGAAACGATCATTCTGCAAATTTTATTTAAACTCCAGCACCTTAAATTAACATCCTGCTACATGGCTTATTTGGAGCTCTTATTTTCCCTTGAACTTGGCTCCCTCATAGAGCATCCTTCTGCTTTATCTTTCACCATTCCTCATTTGGAGCTAAGTCCTAATCCGTTTTCATCTCTGACAATAGTCTTCGCTTGTGCCTTAGCCTTTTTCATTTCGCTTCCCCATAATGCTCTTAGCTAGGCCTGCTTTGATCACATTTTCTCTTTTTATTCCATTCTTTCTGCCTTTTTTTTTTAGTAACTAGGTGCTCAGAATTTCTGGGTTTTATTCGTTTCCCCTTTTTTTGCTCTTGATTTTCTTTCCATTTCTATTCCTTTCCCCTTTTTTTGCTCTGGATTTTCTTTCCATTTCTATTCCTTTCCCCCTTGCTCTCACTGCCTTGAATTGTGTTTCCCAGGCCCTTCCCCCTTCTTTGCTTCGACTTGCTCCTCCATCCATTTCAAGTGAGGCCTGATTCTTCCCTTTTGTCGAAGAGCCTGTATGTTCCTGGTTACGGCTGCTGCCAGTGGTTTTATGCCTCACTGCTCTTTCCTGGATCTGATAAATTAATTTGATATACTACTAAAGAAAGGTTTTATAGTGCAAATTTTCAAAGATAAATAAAAGTGGGGAGAATAATAGAAAGACAGGAGTTCTTTCCTGTCAGCTTCAGCCATGATTAACATTTGCCAGTTTCTAGGTGTGACCTTCTAAGATTTTTGCCTTACTAAGCTACTACTCTCTATGCCTTCAACCCACAAGTAGGAAGCAGATCATAATCAGATGCCCTCCTGAACCATGGAATATCCAGGTAGACTTGACTGCCTGCTCCCTTCACACACTCTGAACAAATCTCTGGAGAGTTCTCAGCGCGCTGTTCTGTTACGAATTTTCTTCTCTCTCCTCTTCTTGACTATGAACTCTTTAATGGTAGCAGTTTTATCTTCTTCATCTCTAGCACCTTGCACACAGTGCATGACACTTAATGGCCCTTCACAAAGACATTGTTGAATGAATGAATGAATAAAAAACTGTGCTGCAATGACTTATCTCTACTTCAAGTTTAAAAATTCAGCTATTCTGGTCACCTCTCTGCAATGGTCTACTCTCCCTTATCTAATTTCCAACTTTTTTCTCTGAAGAAATGCAGTTTCTTGGCTGGGCACGGTAGCTCATGACTGTAATCCCGGCACTTTGGGAGGCCGAGGCAGGCGGATCACAAGGTTAAGAGATCAAGACCATCCTGGCCAACATGGCGAAACCCCGTCTCTACTAAAAATACAAAAATTAGCCGGGTGTAGTGGCGGGCGCCTGTAGTCCCAGCTACTTGGGAGGCTGAGGCAGGAGAATCACTTGAACCCGGGAGGTAAAGGTTGCAGTGAGCCAAGACCGCACCACTGCACTCCAGCCTGGTGACAGAGTGAGACTTCGTCTCAAAAAACAAAAAAAGAAAAGAAAAGAAGAGAAAAAAAATGCGGTTTCTCACTCAGTTGATATAGGTTATGTGTTTTGATATCATCATTGATACAATATCTGCATTCTATATAGCAATCATTTGGTCTCTAAATAATATAATCACCAACAATGTAGCACTTATTATGTGCCAGGCACTGTACAAAGTCCTTTGCAGATGTTATCTCTATCAATCCTAAATCGCAAAACCCCATGAGCTGGAAACTAGATTATCTCCATTTTCCAGATAAGAAAGTCAACTTTGGGAGCCCACGGTGGGTGGATCATGAGGTCAGGAGTTCAAGACCAGCCTGACCAACATAGTGAAACCCCGTTTCTACTAAAAATACAAAAATTAGCCGGGCGTGGTGGTGCACCCCTGTAATCCCAGCTACTCAGGGGGCTGAGGCAGGAGAATCCCTTGAACCTGGGAGGTGGAGGTTGCAGTGAGCCGAAATTGTGCCACTGCACTCCAGCCTGGGTGACAGAGCAAGACTCTATCAAAAAAAAAAAAAAAAAAAAAAAAAAGAAAGAAAGAAAGAAAGAAAGTCAAGATACAGGGAAATAAATAACTTGTCAAGATCATATCACCAATGAGTAAAGGAGTCAGTATTTAAACCTAGATCTATTTGATTCCTGACCTAGAGCATCTAACCACTATGCTTACTACCATGGAAGTGGTCTTTATTTTTGGTTGGCTTAGTGCTATTTGTGTCCAGCCAATAGCTCTAAATTTTCTCTCTAGAAACTTTGTCCAAAATAAATAAGCAATCACTCTATTCCTAATGCTTAAGCCATGCTCTTTTTGCTCTTTCACCCTTGGCAATGGAATCACTGCAAATATGTCTCTTGAAGTCTTTCCCAGTGACTTTATAATCTGGGTTCCCACACAATATCCTCATGCAAGCACTTGTTGACTGCTTTTCATCTTATCTTGATGACAAATAGTCCTTCAGAAGGCTTCATAATCTATTCTTTCCTTCAGGGACTGAGTAAGTCTTTTCCTTCTCCTTGTAGAAACACAAGTCCACACTTTTTTCTTTTGTTGCTGAATTCTTCTACCTTTACTCCTTCCATCACTTCAGTCAACCTGGTCTTCAAATCTTCCTATCTTGGGCTTACTTACTACTTCATGTCTCTGACTGCTAGAGTAGACATACATTTTTGTGTGATCAGTATCACTTTGGGGCATTACCCTTCACACTTATCATTCTCAATCCATGCGTTCTGGTGGAACTGGCCTTAACCCCTGCTCTGGAGGTGGACACATAACCAGGCCTAGCCAATGGTAATTACTTCAGCCATAGTGATTGCATCAGGATGGCCACATGACTGATGATAAACCAACCAAATCCTTTAAGGAACTTGTGCTATCAAGCAAGTCACTCTTGAAATTGCAGGTACCAAGGATGATGTAAACCTGAAGCTGCTGGTGGCCATCTCTGCCACATGTGGAAAGAGCCTGCTTGACAATGAATGGAGCTCTCACAGAGGATGCAGTATTAAGAAATGGAAAAATAAATACTCCTGACCCTGTAAATTAAAGCACGGATCAAACCATGCCCAAAGTCACCTCAACCTCTGAACGTGAAAGCCATCAACAGGAAAGAATTCTACAGAGTAGATCCCTGTTATGAAGAGAAACACAACATCCACCTTCATAAAATGTAAACACTATATTTGATTGGGCGTTATGGGACGAGGCAGATATAAGAGTAAGAAGTTTTAAGCCATGCCCTGAGCTGGCCTGAGGGGCTCCATAAAAGTTCCTTTGGAGCCACGATGGAAATAAGAAAGCTGGGCTAAGAATAGTTCTGAATTTATTTTCCATACTGGGCTTCAAAACAAGGCTTCTGAAGAAAGGATCTCTCTGTTGCTAACAAAAGCAAAAACAAAAATTTTTGGAAATCATTGACACAACACTCATGTTAGTTCTCCCAGAAACCCAACTTCTACTTTCTAAATCCTGCTTTGCATCCTATTTTGGCCATATTTACATCCCCAACTACACAATCATTTAATTGCCTTTCATACTTTTTTTTTCTCTCTCTTGTAGTCACTTGGGGGTGATAAATCAGGCGTCTCCTCCACATACTCCTCTCTCCTTTCTCATAGGTGTCAGCCAATTCAGATATACAATAAAATTCAAATTCAGCAAATACTTATTTGCTGTACAAGGTAGTACGATGTGCTATATTTTGTAACATTCATTGAATCTTTCAACTCCCTGAGAGGTAGGTAGCTATTGATATTTAAGTTTGATGAATGTGGTGAAGTGATCATCTCAAAGGTCACAAGGCAAATTGTTGACAGAGCTAGAAATACAACCTGGACCACAGTCAGGTATATATGAAGAGCCCAAACAGATAGCCTTGGATTTAAATCCTGATTTGTTACTTACTAATTTTTGGAACTTGAGCAAATGATTCAGCCTCCTTGAGCGTCAGTTTTCTATCCATAAAATGAATATCCTCTACTTCATAATGACATATGTGGATTATATTAAATAATGTACTGAATGCATTAGCACAAAGCTTCCTCAGCAGCTGTTAGTTTCCTTCTACTCCACCAGGAAATACATAGGTTCCTCTATCCATAATGATTTGCACATTAAAAAGGACTCTACTAAGATGTTAACTCCCTTTAAATACTGTTTTACATTTAGATGCTCATACACGCAGAACACATTATGCTATAAGTCGTTAATACTTAGTCATTTCTTTATTGATATGACTCTCTTTGGCCAGGAGACAGCAAAGGCCAGTGACTCTGGATTCTCAACACAAGGACTCATCGTAGAAAAGAATCAACACCAAATTATTTTGCACTTTTACCTGACAATGATGAAGAGGGGAGGACCCACAGACTTTCAGTAAATTGTGACCTCTTTTCAGCCATGTGAATCCAGCTATCATTCACTAAATCTGCAATTGTATATTCAAGCCTAATCTATGCCATACAGTGTTCTCGGGGCTGGAGATACAGTGTGAACAAGACAATCCAAGTGTGTGGGAAGAACCAGAAGAATACGAACGATTCCTGCATGCTACCCTGCTACCCTCCTGCCCTTTTTGGCCCTTATCCTTGGTGCCGTAGTTTAGGGTGGGGAGTAGAAACTTATGTTGTTGTACAGCTGAGCTAAGGATGATTTTACATTTTAAGGAGGTCCTATGTAGCCTGCAAAGTCTAAAATATTTACTATTGGCCCTTTACAGAAAATACTTGCGGACTCCTGGTTTAGAGTGACCTGTGTCATTCATCAAGACTGGAGTAAATGGTTTAATCTTATGCCTATTAGAATATTTTTTATTAATAATTTGTTATTTATGTAAAACATTATTATTGACTATGATTGTTAAACAGTATTGAAGAATAAAAAGTGACTGATAGTGGGAGGGTAGACTTTTTATATCAATTTTGTAAGAAAATAATTTCTTTTGTAAGTCACTTGACTATAACTTGTTTTCCTTGACTACAACCGCCACATAAAATATGGACCTTCCAGGCCCGGCACAGTGGCTCATGCCAGTAATCCTGGCACTTTGGGAAGTTGAGTGGGTGGATTGCCTAAGCTTAGGCGTTTGAGACCAGCCTGGGAAATACAGCAAAACCCTGTCTCTACTAAAATACAAAAAATTAGCCAGGCGTGGCAGTGCGCGCCTGTAGTCCCAGCTACTCAGGAGGCTGAGGCACGAGAATCGCTTGAACCCGGGAGGCAGAGGTTGCAGAGAACCGAGATCACGCCACTGCACTCCAGGCTAGGTGACGGAGTGAGACTCCGACTCACAAAAAGATAAAGAAAAGGAAAAGAAAACAATATGGACCTCCTCTATATAACTTTTCTGGGGTTTTTCTATTTCTTTTTTCCTGTACCTACTATGGAGGATTAGAAGATGACCCAGAAAAGCTATGATAAGGGGGAAGAAGAAGAGAAGTTAATTTGCCATTACTCGTGCCCTTTGGCCTTTACTACTTAAAAATTCCTAAATGTACTCTACGTTTCTTCTTTCTGCCATATTTATTAAAATAAAACAGTCCTCCTTTTATTTTTTATTTTTATTTTTTTTGAGACGGAGTTTCCCTCTTGTTGCCCAGGCTGGGGGGCAATGGCGCGATCTCAGCTCACTGCAACCTGTGCCTCCCAGGTTCAAGTGATTCTCCTGCCTCAGCCTCCTGAGTAGCTGGGATTACAGGCATGTGCCACCACACCCGATTAATTTTTTGTATTTTTAGTAGAGATGAGGTTTCTCCATGTTGGTCAGGGGGTCTCGAACTCCTGACCTCAGGTGATCCACCCGTCTTGGCCTCCCAAAGTGCTGGGATTACAGGCGCAAGCCACCGCACCCGGCCAATAGTCCTCCTTTTATTTGTCTAAATGGTTCTCAGGACTTTCCCTCATTCATGCACCCATATAATTTCCTGACTTTCCTTTCAGTAAGGATCACTGGCTAGCAGGAACTTACTCAATGGCTTGGCTCGTTGACATTCGCTCCTAAGGGTAATTCTGAGCCCAGGAGTTGCACCCTCTTCTTTCTCCTATAAACTGCTTCCAGGTAACACGACTCTCAGTGCCCACCCTGAGCTTGTGATAGGCTGTCCTGGTATCACCCTATTATAGAGGAGTCTGTGCCAAACTAAGCTCACATTGCACATGATTTGATGAGTCTTGCAGCTCTAGCCACGAGTATCCTGGCTTGGGTATCAGCAGACTAATTCCAGCGCCTCTTCCTCTGATTTGTTGTTGCATTTGGGCCAGCTACTTAGCTTCTGAATGCCTAAATGTTCACGTCTGTAACATTAAGATAATGCCAACTTTCATTTCAGCTTCTGGGAATAGAATTACACCGTATAGGAACATTGATGTTCCCATGGTAACAGTCATGTAAAGTATCTAGCATGCCACTGGAGGCAATAAATTATAAGTATGTGTAACAATTCTTAACTGACACGGTAATAAAAAATTCTTACAGGAAATCCTGGGGATATACTTTCACATTAATTTACATTCATTATTTCAAGGAGAGTTCATCATTCTGCTCCAAACCACCTAATTCTAAATTCACAGAATAAAATCAGTTAGCACACCCTGGAGCTGCTGAGTTCAAAAGCAATACAGAATGCTTCCATAACCTGTGTAAGGGGAAGGAAGAGAATGGCTTCCTGGGACTATGTATTAAAACCAGGGAGGAGTCAATGGGTATGGCTTGCCTAGGAAGAGATGGCTCCAACTTTCAACCATCTGAAGAAAACAGGAAATGTTAGGCAGTGCTACCAAAAACAAATTTGTTGTAATATTATTGTTGCTATTATTTGGAGAAACTTTAAATATACAAAAAAACAAAAATATAATAATTATCATCATCCAGAAATGATCAATATTCACATTTTGGTTTATAGCCTTCTCATCTTTTTTCTATACTTATATTTTTTCAAATATTGTTTTATAACCTGCTTTTTGATTTGTGAGCAGTTTTCCAGGTCATTAAAATTTTTCCAGAACATAATTGGCTGAATATAGCATCATGAGGATGTCACAATTTATTGAAGCAATTCGCAATTATTAAACATTAGCTTGTGTCCTGAATTGGCTTTTAATTAAAATCAATTCATGTATCAGTGTGAGACCTCATACTAATTTAGCTGACATATTTTAGACCTACCCATGATCCATCCATAATACTTCAATTACTTACAGCACTCTCTTTCTTCCTTCCCGGGCTCTTGTTATCAGCCAGATACACCCAAAGTTTTCTTCAAAAACAAATTCCCAAAAGGAAAGGGCTCTTAATTGAATTTTGTTTTTCCATTGTCTTTGGTCCTTGTATTTGTATCTTGTGCCTAAAACATTGTTTTCTTTTATTTATTTACTTATTTATTTTTATTTGAGACAGAGTCTTGCTTTGTTGCCCAGGCTGGAGGGCAGTGGCGTGATCTTGGCTCACTGCAACCTCCACCTCCCAAGTTCAAGCGATTCTCCTGCCTCGGCCTCCCAAGTACCTGGGATTACAGGCAAGTGCCACCACGCCCAGCTAATTTTTTGTATTTTCAGTAGAGACAGGGTTTCGCTATGTTGGCCAGGCGGGTCTTGAACTCCTGGGCTCAAGTGATCCACCTGCCTCGTCCTCCCAAAGTGCTGGAATTACAGGTGTGAGCCGCCATGACCAGCCTTTTGTTTTCTTTCTTGATCTTATTAAAATTTTTTTTTTGTTGTTCCTGAATTCTTACCTCCTTTAACTACAATATTGATCTCTTTAACTCCAAATTCATTCTCTTTTGATGTTATTTTTGACTTTCTCTTTTAACAGGGATTTTGTTCCCTAACTAACCCAGCAGATCTCAAACTTTTTTAGTATCAAGATCCCTTTAAAAATTTATTGAGGATCCCAAAGAGCTTTTGTTTATGTGAGTTGTATCTATCGCTGTTTACCATATTAGAAATTAAAAGTGAGAAATTTTAAAAATGTTTAATATTTAAAGTAACCAAGCCAGGCATGGCGACTGATGCTTGTAGTCCCAGCACTTTGGGAGGCCAAGGTGGGAAGATTGCTGAGGTTAGGAGGTTGAGTCTGCAGTGAGCCATGATCGCACCACTGTACTTGAGCCTGGTCAACACAGTGAGACCCCATCTCAAAAAAACGTAACAGTAAGAAACTTACTACATTTAACATAAATAAACATTTTATGAAAGATAACTATATTTTGCAATGGGAACATAAATTTAGTGAGAACGCTGGCATTGTTTTACACTTTTGAAATCTCCTTAATGCCTGCCTTAAGGATTCTCCTATCTGCTCGGCATCAACACTGTTTCCACATGTTGTTTTGGTTGAAGCATATGAAGAAAATCTTGCCTCACATAGATATGTGGTTGGAAAAAGAAGGACTGACCTGCAGACCCCATGAAAGTTCTCAGGAACTCATAAGGATAATTTGCCCACACTTTGAGAACTGCTGCTCTAAACTGTCTCTAATTACTGTATGATCTTTTTATGCTTCAGTTTCTCTTTTTGTAAAAAATGGGCAAACAATAGTACATCAAAGTGTTCTGAAACTTTAACATGAAAAATGCTACAGTGATAGGCAGAAATCTACACCTGTACATAAAATAGGAAAACACTTCCTTTGGGGCATGTTGGAGACATGATGCTGCCCCCAACATGATTACTAAACAAATTGGTGGCCAGGCACCGTGGCTCATGCCTGTAATCCCAACATTCTGGGAGGCTGAGGAGGGAGGATCACCGGAGCTCAGGAGTACAAGACCAGCCTGGGCAACATGGTAAGATGTTGTCTCTTTAAAAACTAAAAAATAAAATTAGCCGGGCATATTGTGGACCCAGCTACTCAAGAGGCTGAGGCAGGAGAATCACTTGAGCCCAGGAGGTTAAGGCTGCAGTGAACTGTGACAGCACCACTGCACTCCAGCCTGGGCAAGAGAGCAAGATCCTGCCTCAAAACAAAAAACAAAAAACACAGTGGCTCACACCTGTAATCCCAGCACTTTGGGAGGCCAAGGCAGGAGGATCTCAAGGTCAGGAGTTTGAGACCAGTCTGGCCAATAGGGTGAAACCCCGTCTCTATAAAAATACAAAAATTAGCCGGGTGTGGTGGCGGGCACCTGTAGTCCCAGCTACTTGGGAGGCTGAGGCAGGAGAATCACTTGAACCTGGGAGGCGGAGGTTGCAATGAGCTGAGATAATGCCAGTGCACTCTAGCCTGGGTGACAGAGTGAGAATCCGTCTCAAAAACAAAAAACAAAAAAACAAAAAAACAAACAACAAACCATATTGGTTTACCAACATAGTTTATAAAGCAAGTTACTCTTTGCAATAGACATTTAGGTTTCACACATAACCACTGCAACACAAAATTGGGAATTTTCCAAATAAAATCAAGACAGTTCTTCATGTAGTTTTGGTAAAAATAATTTTTTTCAGGAGCATAAGGTATGAATTCTGGCTCGATTTCAAAATGGAGGCATATTTCTCTGAAACCCGCTGCCTAGTTATCTTGGCATTCTTTGCTGTGTAAAATGGACTCATGCTTCATTTCTTGGAAAATGCTGAATGTGTCTCATTTTAACTTAATGAGGTCAGGGAGGAACTAATCACTAAGGGACTTTTTGTTTGTTTGTTTGTTTGTTTGAGATGGAGTCTCGCTCTGTCGCCCAGGCTGGAGTGCAGTGGCACGATCTCGGCTCACTGCAATCTCTGCCTCCCAGGTTCAAGCCATTCTCCTGCCTCAGCCTCCCGAGTAGCTGGGACTACAGGTGCCTACCACCACGCCCGGATAATTTTTTGCATTTTTAGTAGAGACGGGGTTTCACCGTGTTAGCCAGGATGGTCTCAATCTCCTGACCTTGTGATCCGCCCGCCTCAGCCTCCCAAAGAGCTGAGATTACAGGCGTGAGCCACCGCGCCCGGCCCACTATGGGACATTTTTAAGTCAGAATATAAACTTTCTCATGGTAGACCTCATAATGAAGTCTGTGTACCGCAAATGATCCACTATAAGATATGATGATTGTCATATAACATTCTCTACAGTGGTTTTGATTGTGTGCACTTGGAGTTGAGGTGTAAAACTGGAATGTTTGCATCCTTCATGGGACCTATTTCACAACAGTGCACATTCTGCTTAATCGGATACAGTGACTCAATCTGTAGAGGAGGGATTTGGGGGCAGGATGGCACAGAATCCTGTCTTTAATCCCCAGCCAGAAGTCAGTAACCTGTCCATCCTTATAAAAGCCTCATGGTGGACTGGGTGTGGTGCTCACGCCTGTAATCCCAGCACTTTGGGAGGCCGAGGTGGGCGGATCACTTGAGGCCAGCCTGACCAACACGGTGCAACTTTGTCTCTACTAAAAGTACAAAAATTAACTGGGCATCATGGCGCATGCCTGTAATCCCAGCTACTTGGGAGGTTGAGGCAGGAGAATTGCTTCAACCTGGGAGGTGGAGGTTGCAGTGAGCCAATATCATGCCACTGCACTCCAGCCTGGGCGACAGAGTGAGACTCTGTCTCAAAAAAAAAAAAAAAAAAAAGCGTCATGCTGGTGACTCTTGTCTTTTTAGGGCCAACGGTATTTTTCTTCCATCTGCCCCAGATCCGGATTGTATCTCAACATGCATCCCGTGGTGTTGAAGAGTAGTTGCAGTCTGAATTTCAGAGAGACTGAGTTGTGTTTGCATTTGGAAAAGGGAGATAATGGTCAATAGGAATGGATGAGGACAAAATGAAAATGGATATGAAAGTGCTTTGAAAACACTTTATGCTTCATGTAAGTTAAAGAATTGTTTTTATTTTTATGCCTAAACCCTCCTTATTGTGAGGTATTGTGGCAAACAGGGATGCACCAGGCCTGGAGGTTTTTTGTTTTGTTTTGTTTTTCATTTGCTTCTATCAGTCTAGGGAAAAAGAACATGCTGGATCCTTCACAGATCTTCTTATGCTAATCCTCTCTGTGGAGTTCTTGGTGTTGACATTGGCTATAAAGCCAGTTGTTGATCTGCACCCCTTCTTTTGTCATAAATGAAAAGTACAATCTGGTACTGAACATTTTTATCTCCCTGTATAATCTGATGACTTGTTCTGCCAGGAAAAATTGATTGCAGCATTCATTATCAATGACTTTATTTTTCAAGTTTTTATACTTCTTTGATATCTAAAAATAGCTAATAAAATCACCGAAGATACAATTGATGAGAATATATCAAACACTTTAGCATGCACATCCAACATTTTAAAAATCCTCTGTTAATTATTTTTTCAGTTTATAGTAATCAGGAGCTTGGCATTGAAATGATGTCTGAACTTAGAAATTGGTTCTTGAGTAAAACCTCAACTTCTTTGTGTTTAATTAGATTTCAGTTGCTCCACTTAAAAAAGGTCACCCAAATTTGGAAAAGACAACCAATTCTAATTGTGACAATCTAATGCTTGCTGAATTTTCTTAGAAAGGTTAAAGTCCTTTTTTCCATTCACTTGGTAGCATTTATCCAGTACTTTTTTTTTTTTTTTTTTTTTTTGAGATGGAGTCTCGCTCTGTCGCCCAGGCTGGAGTGCAGTGGCGCAGTCTTGGCTCACTGCAAGCTCCGCCTCCTGGGTTCATGCCGTTCTCCTGCCTCAGCCTCCCGAGTAGCTGGGACTACAGACGCCCGCCACCACGCTCGGCTAATTTTTTGTATTTTTAGTAGAGCCGGGGTTTCCCCATGTTAGCCAGGATGGTCTCGATCTCCTGACCTCATGATCCACCCTCCTCGGCCTCCCAAAGTGTTGAGATTACCGGCATGAGCCACCGCGCCCAGCCGCATTTACCCATACTTTCACCACAGCACACCAAAAAAAATCTTGAGTCCTCAAAAAAAAGGTAATTATATTTTAATGGATTAGGCTTTGATTCCTTGTCTCAGCGGCTTTATCAGCTTGCTGTGTGCAAATATTTTAGACTATGTGCACCTAGTTTTCTTTGTGGTAATAATAGAACTGTGTTTCCCACGGGTCTATTAGAGGTGCTGTAGATTGAATAAGAAAATGTCTATAAATGGCCAGGCGCAGTGGCTCACGCTTGTAATCCCAGCACTTTGGGAGGCCGAGGTGGGTGGATCACCTGAGGTCAGGAGTTCGAGACCAGCCTGACCAACATGGTGAAACCCAATCTCTACTAAAAATACAAAAATTAGCCAGGCATGGTGGCACACACCTGTGGTCCCAGCTACTAGGGAGGCTGAGGCAGAAGAATCACTTGAACTCAGGAGGCAGAGGTTGCAGTGAGCTGAGATCCCACCTCTGCACTCCAGCCTGGGTAGGAAAGCAAAACTCCATCTCAGAAAAAAAAAAAAAAAAAGAAAGAAAATGTCTATAAAGCTCTTAGAGTGGCCAGGCACTGTGGCTCAGGCCTGTAATACCAGCACTTTGGGAGGCCAAGCCAGGCGGATTACCTGAGGTCAGGAGTTCGAGACCAGACTGGCCAACATGGTGAAACCCCGTTGCTACTAAAAATACAAAAAAATTAGCCGGGCGTAGTGGTGCACACCTGTAATCCCAGCTACTTGGGAGGCTGAGGCAGGAGAATCACTTGAACCGGGGAGGCGGAGCTTGCAGTGAGCCGAGATTACACTATTGCACTCCAGCCTGGGTGACAAAAGGGAAACTCTGTCTAAAATTAAAAAAAAAAAAAGTTTTTAGAGTATCTAGAGATAGCTGGGTCATACATGAAAGTGTGTGTTTCTAGAGAGCCAAGGTAGAATAAGATGGGTGACTCAAGGAGAGAGCTCAATAGGAGTCAAGGCAGGGGAACTTGAAAGGAGCCCTGAGAAATGTGGGCTGGAGTTGCATGGGCTTCCTGAGCTGCCATGCTTCCCGTGACAGTATGAAGCTGTCAGGCTGCATAGTATTCATAGCATTCCTTGGTTCCCATGGAAAATGGAGGCCAGTTCTAGATTATGCCTGAGAACTAGATAAAAGATTCCAGATGTTCTGTGAACCATGTCAACTTAGTTTACATACAGATATTGAGCAAAATGAGAAAAATATTTTAGCCAAAGATTATAACCCAGAACATCTCATATGGACCATGATTCAAACACAAACTGAATTCCCTTTTTATTTTTATTTTTTTGGCTCCCAACAATGTATAAGTAGCCAGGTATTTTTTTTTAAAAGCAAGTATCACCTTCATTTTTGTGGCCTTTCTCACATAGCTGCATGGAAATTTCAACTATGATGGAACTATTGCAATACTGTTTTTCCTTACTGCTGGAAGTATCACTGAATGAGTTTTGCATTACAGTAAAATAACACCCTGAGCTGTCATGTTCCCATAGTTGTCTCTGAAAGTAAAAGCTGTGATCACATCCAAGTTTAGAAGTAGGGGAAGAGGGACCGAGATAGGGAAGGCTATCGAAGCTGCCACTGTTGTAACTGCTGCTGCAGTCACGCTGATAAAGACAAGGGGAAGCAGGCCAGCCTGAGATTCTGGGCCTTAAAGCCCTGGCTCTACCAGCAGGAGAGAAAAATAGCAGCTCTGAAGGATTTATCAGAAAACTTTTTTAAGAACAATGTTATGGAAGATGAACTGGTCTCATATCTCCAGCGTTTCTGGCAAAAACAGCTTCCACTCTTACTCAGGTAGAATGACCACACTAAGAATTTAAGACATCTCATAGGGATATCTGTCCAAAGCCTCTACGATGTGACTCATTGTCAGAATTTTTAGGAAAAGACAGTTGACTGAGTAATGAACTTTCAGGAAGGCATTTACTAACCTTCAGTTATGGGGGACTTGCAGAAAATGACCTTTTAGCTCCACATCTAGCTAACACACTAATTCCGTTGAAGGACTCATTATAGAATGCTTTTCTGTTCACGGTGAGGACATTTTCAGGGCTGAGGGACCTAGCTACAACACATGGCTCAAGAGAAGCTAGCTATTGATTTTTCCCTCTTATGTTTTCTCCTTACTCAAGTCCTTATTCTCTTTTTTAAACTGTTGTCAAGAAATAATTTAATCAACTCGTTTCTCCAAAGAAGCAGAAAAAGCAAATAACGAAAAAGGTTCCATGTGTTTTCTTTCTCAGGGGTATTTTCATTAG
Organism: Pan paniscus; assembly: GCF_029289425.2. Taxonomy (NCBI): domain Eukaryota; kingdom Metazoa; phylum Chordata; class Mammalia; order Primates; family Hominidae; genus Pan; species Pan paniscus. The sequence goes on along the minus strand of NC_073255.2, from coordinate 143,846,878 downwards.
GGAACTAAGGAATGAAACACTGCATACAGAATTGCAAGCATCAGCTAGCCCAGTGGGGAGGTATTTGGGCAGCAAGCCAAACGTCGCCCATTCTACATAATTGTCCCTCTCCTTTTTATTTTTTATTTTTATTTATTTATTCTTTGAGGCAGAGTCTCACTCTATCGCCCAGGCTTGGCTCACTGCAAGCTCCGCCTCCCAGGTTCACGCCATTCTCCTGCCTCAGCCTCCCGAGTAGCTGGGACTGCAGGCGCCCGCCACCATGCCCAGCTAATTTTTTAAAAAAATATTTTTAGTAGAGATGGGGTTTCACCGCGTTAGCCAGGATGGTCTCGATCTACTGACCTCGTGATCCACCCACCTCAGCCTCCCAAAGTGCTGGGATTACAGGCGTGAGCCACCGCGCCCGGCTGTCCCTCTCCCTCATAACATGGTAGACCTGAAGGGTTCCTGCTAACACGGTAGACATCTCTCTTACAGCCACTTCAGAAATCACAGCTGGGGGCGGGTGCAGTGGCTAACACCTGTAATCCCAGCACTTTGGGAGGTCGAGGTGGGTGGACCGCGAGGTCAGGAGTTCAAGACCAGCCTGGCCAAGATGGTGAAACCCCATCTCCACTAAAAATACAAAAAATTAGCTGGGCGTGGTGGCAGGCGCCTGCAGTCCCAGCTACTCGGGAGGCTGAGGCAGGAGAATGGCGTGAATCCGGGAGGTGGAGCTTGCAGTGAGCTGAGATAGTGCCACTGCACTCCAGCCTGGGCGACAGAGCGAGACTCTGTCTCAAAAAAAAAAAAAAAAAAAAAAGATTTGGGGCCAATGTAACTTTACAGCAATTATACAACAGTTTCCAAGCTGAAGCCTACCTTTGGACGGGGTGGAGGCATCATACCTGGGAGAGAGGTCCTTGCCAAAGAGGGTCTCTGCCTTTCCTCAGGATGATTGCTATAAAGAAAGCAAATGGGCTGGGTGCGGTGGCTTATGCCTGTAATCCCAGCACTTTGTGAGGCGGAGGTGGGTGGATCACTTGAGGTCAGGAGTTCGAGACCAGCCTGGTCAACATGGCGAAACCCCGTCTCTACTAAAAATGCAAAAATTAGCCAGGTGTGGTGGTGCATGCCTGTAGTCCCAGCTACTTGGGAGGCTGAGGCATGATAATCGCTTGAACCCGGGAGGCAGAGGTTGCAGTGACCCGACATAGCGCCACTCTACTCCAACCTAGGGGACAGAGCGAGACTCTATCTCAAAGAAAAAGGAAAGCAAATAGAAAAATTGTATTACATAAATTACAGTAAGGAATACCAATGCAACATTAAATATGAAACTGCCCTCCTTCCATTATTTATTCAGAAAATGCAAGACTTTCTTCATAGTAATGTCCCCCCTAATTGTATATCATGGACTAATTTGTCTTACTTTGCATCCTTGTGAAGCTTGTCAACTAACATCAGAGGGAGCCCCCCAAAAGGAGTGTGCAGATTGCATGGAGTCGTTGTATCAAAATCTCTGCACACCGTTTCTCTATTTCCCTGACAAACCTAACAATCAAGGACACCTGTTCTTTCTAATGTTATAATCCTACCCCGTAACTGACACTGTGGATGCTTCAGGTTGAAAAATTAGAAGTCACATTGTTTTTGAGGGAATATGATTTACAATAAATGCCATTACAGACATTTGAATAAAATGTTTTTGGAACGGAAAGAAGGAAATAATGAACTCTAAGGGGAAGGAAATTATATTGACAGTAACAATAATAATGGTAGCTACTATTTATTCAGCTATTCAGTTAGGCCTCAAATGTACACTAGTCCTTCATTTTGAGACAGAAATGTTCTGTTTCAAATGGGGGAGGAGAGTAGGAGACAATTCTCTGCCAATGTTGCTGTTGATTGAATAATGAACTTTCAGGAAGGCATTTATTAACCTTTTTGTCTCACCTGCTTCACCTGTATAATGCGGGTGATATTAGTGTATCACAAGTTTCATAGGAAAACTTCAAATAAAAACAAGTGCATAGAAGCACTAATCTGTTTCCTGATAAATAGTAGTGAGCATCAGTAAAGGTATTGCTCTGTGTGTTGACATTGCCAATATGTCTTGGCATTGGTTATGGGTGTTGAAATACGTTACATAAGCTTTTTTGGAGGTGAATTTTGGCTTTTTGAAATACTGGCACATTTTTAGTAACTTAGAATTGAAAAGGTTCAAATACACTTTTTTTTTAACAGATGCAGAAATAGAGGGTTAAACAGAGAAAATGACTTGCACAAGGTGATATTGCTGGAAAAAAAGTGGACCCAAAGTATGAGTTTGGATCTGTCTAATATCAAAATCCGTGTTCTTTCTACCGTCACATCGCATCTCACCAACAATGCTGTTTTTTTGTTTGTGTGTGTGTGTGTTTGTTTTTTAGACAGAGTCTCGTTCTGTTACCCAGGCTGGAGTGCAGTGGCATGATCTTGGCTTGCTGCAACCTCCACCTCCTGGGTTCAAGCCATTCTCTTCCCTCAGCCTCCCAAGTAGCTGGGACTACAGGCGCGTGCCACCACGCCCAGCTAATTTTTTGTATTTTTAGTAGAGACAGGGTTTCACCGTGTTAGCCAGGCTGGTCTTGATCTCCTGACCTCGTGATCCGCCCCCCTTGGCCTCCCAAAGTGCTGGGATTACAGGCGTGAGCCACCGTGCCCAGCCAACAATGCCATTCTGAAAACATATTATAGTGATGTCAAAAGAATTGTGATACTTTTAATGAGACAATTTCCCTGACACCAGCCATGACTCTGTGATACCTCTGTGGCCATTCAAAGTCCACTGAGGCGAGGATCTTGACCTAGAACCAGCAGCTAGCAGGGCTTTCTCTCTCTCTCTCGCTCTCTCTCTGTCTCTTTTAGAAAGGGTTGGGGAGTGGAGAATAACTCCAACCAACCATTCTTATGAGCACACCAGCTACTAACATTTCATGCCTTCTTTACTAGAACCATTTTCTTTGAATGTCTCTTAGGAGACTCTTCCCTGAGAACAAATAGGCACGTTGGAATCTTTACTATATTTAAAATGACTATATATATGTGTGTGTGTATATATATATTTTTTATATTAAAAAATATAAAATATATTTATATATATATAAATATTTAAATAAATATATATATATTTTTTAGACAGAGTCTAGCTCTGTCACCCAAGCTTGAGTGCAGTGGTGTGATCTTGGCTAACTGCAACCTCCACCTCCCGAGTTCAAGCGATTCTTGTGCCTCAGCCTCTCGAGTAGCTGGGACTACACGCATGTAACACCACACCCGGCTAATTTTTTGTATTTTCAGTAGAGATGGGGTTTCACCATTTTGCCCAGGCTGGTCTTGAACTCCTAACCTCAAGCCACCCTCCTGCCTCAGCCTCCCAAAGTGCTGGGATTACAGGTGTAAGCCACCGCACCTGGCCTAAAATGACTACATTTTCTAAGACACACATTCTGAATAAATAATTTTTTTCCTGATTACTGAGTTTATTATGTAAAAATTCTTATAAAGATATGAAAATTGTATAACCATTTAGCTATGGTTTTTAAATCAAATTCTTATATTAAAAAGAGTAAAAATTACAGAAAAGTGGAAGTACTTTGGGACTATGCTGTATTTTAGGATACAAAATAAATTAAAAACCTTAAAATGGGATCATCTTCATCCCTGTGTGAACAAATTTAAAGAAAAATATATTCTTATATTATTCTTATTTTAGGATCTGATAGCAAGAAAAAAACTTCTGATCAATGTGATGGCATTTTAGAAACATTAGCACAAATTAAATAAAAAGTTGTATATAAAGTATGATTCTGCTGTGATCAGCACAATGCCTAATAACTGTGTTATCTGGCCAGCCCACTGCTGTTTTTTAAAACCCCAAAATATAGAATAAGAAGAAGTAACCTTTGTTTTCTCCACTGTGGTCAGTAGCCTAAATTCTTATTCAAAGCCATAGTCACCAGGGCAGTTCCAAGAAGGCTGCCATAGCTACAAAGAATGAGAAATGATTCTACTTTGCTACCATAATTTTTTGGTTTCTTTTTTTTTGTTTTTTTCTTTGAGAGACAAGATCTTGCTTTGTTGCCAGGGCTGGAGCACCGTAGTGCAATCATAACTCACTGCAGCCTCAAACTCCTGGGGTCCAGCAATCCTCCTGCCTCAGCCTCTCGAGTAGCTAGGACTGCAGGTGACCACCACCATGCCCAGCTAATTTTGTAAAAAGTTTTTTTAGAAATGGGGTTCTCACCAAGTTGCCCAGGCTGGTCTCGAACTTCTTGCCTCAAGCGAACCTCCTGGCTCAGCCTCTATCAGGTTTCAAAATTTTACTTTAGCCTTTGCAATGGAATTTAAATTGTGCCAGCCATCTTTTATTAGTCAGACCCAGAGGATTTTTATTGTTATTTTGAATCAGATCTATTTTTGCTTAATTCTATGGGAACCACACATAGTTTGTACATTTGCCAGAAATTTATTTTCCAATGAATATTACTCAATTCTAAGTAAGTACATTCTGCATTTTCATACTGGGACATAGTAGGGGTGAGTTCAATTAGGAACATCCATTTTTAAATTATATGATGTAGCCTGAACTTTTTTCTAAGTCTAACCTGCTGCTAACTAAAAGTAAGTTAGGGTTTTGCTTATTGTTTTTCAAAGTAATACATTTTAAACAAAGACAACCTTTTATTTATTTATTTATTTTTAGACAGAGTCTTGCTCTGTCCCCCAGGCTGGAGTGCAGCAGCAAATCTCATCTCACTGCAATCTCCACCTCCCGGGTTCAAGCAGTTCTCCTGCCTCAGCTTCCAGAGTAGCTGGGACTAGAGGCATGTGCCACCATGCCTGGCTAGGTTTTTTGTATTTTTAGTAGAGACGGGGTTTCACCATGCTGGTCAGGCTGGTCTCAAACTCCTGACCTCAAATAATCTGCCTGCCTCGGCCTCCCAAAATGCTAGGGTTATAGGTGTGAGCCACCATGCTCAGACAAAAACAAGTTTTAAAAAAGTCATTAAGAACTGGTTTGTTACAGCAGTGTATCTTATCTGTTGACTATACCACAGCTTTGAATTGTATAACCGTTTAATATCTGTTCATTCACAGAGCTAACCAGCAGATAACATAATGTTAACAACAATAACCAGAAAATTAATATCACTTGTCCTTCTATTCAACACAAAAAAGGAAATATTTTCTTACCTAACTTTTGGAGCATGATTTATATGGAAAGCTTGAGCTTGTTCCCAGAGGTGGGAAGACCTCTTGCTCTACTGCATGGGGTGTCAGAATATGGAATATTAAGACTGTGTCTCTTTAACCCAAGAAAAGCAGAATATTTTCACTTGCAGCAAAGCTTAACTCCCAGGACTGGAAGAAAAAAAGAGGCAATCTTATTACAAGACAGAACCTTCATGTGTCTCAGACCCTGAGGGATTCATAGATGTTATATTTTATTCAGTGGAACAACAAAATCTTTGAGCAAAACTGTCGAAGCAAAATCTATAGAAAATGATGAATCCTTCATTAAAGCTTAAAACAAACATGGAAATAAAATTACAAAGCTCCTACAAAGACTGTAGAAAAGAACACCAGGGAGAAAACGGAGGGGATTTTTAGTAAATGTCATTTATTCTCTCGTCAAAAAAGAAAACAAAGCGGGTTTCTTTGGTTGGCTTGGTTTTCCATTGTAAAGACATAGACCACAGAAGACTGTGTGACCTAAACTAGCCATGAGAATAGTTATTTGCCCAAACATGTGAGGCATGAAATAAAATTTTATGTTTCGTTTAGCCTTTCAGATGGACAGAGATTTTCTTTTAAAATGTACCTTTTATACAGAGAAAATGATAAAGAGTAAAATGTAAATGGTCCACAATTCCATTGGCTAGATAACTCTGTTGATATTTTTATTATATTTATTTATTTATTTATTTATTTTTGAGACAGAGTCTCGCCCTGTCACCCAGGCTAGAGTGCAGTGGCACCATCTCGGCTCACTGCAAGCTCCACCTCCCAGGTTCACGCCATTCTCCTGCCTCAGCCTCCCGAGTAGCTGGGACTACAGGCACCCGCCACCACGCCTGGCTAATTTTTGTATTTTTAGTAGAGATGGGATTTCACCGTGTTAGCCAGGATGGTCTCAAGCTCCTGACCTCATGATCTGCCTGCTTCGGCCTCCCAAAGTGCTGGGATTACAAGCGTGAGCCACTGTGCCCAGTCAACATTTTAAAAATTAAAAGTAATACAAACACATATTTTTAAAAATTCAAATATTAGTAAGTTCTGAGAGGTGTAAATGAAAAAAGATGTGTTCCTCCCTTCCCCTCTCCTTGCCTCTGCTTAACGACCAACCTATTTCTCCAAACGAGAAATTGTTAACAATTGCTGTTTATCCTTGCATAAAAGGGAATATGTCTCAGGATACCAGCATATACCCTAAGATATATGCTGGGGTGTGTGTGTGTGTGTGTCTGTGTGTGTGTGTGTTTGTGTGTGTGTGTGTGTGTGTAAGATTTTTTTTTCACAAAGGTTATGCTATTCCATTGTATATTGATTTTTTTCATTTAATATTATATATTTAATAATATATTTACAGATCTTCCCATATCAGCATACAAAAAGCTATTACATCATTTTTAAAGACTTGATTTTTATAGCAGATTATTTTTAACAGCTGTAAAATAGTTCATTACACAGTGTGCCATAAATATATAATCAGTTCTCTATTGACTAACATTTAAGTTGTTTCTAACTTTTGTGAGTATATCTGTGAAGACTTAGCCGTTGAATAGCTGTGAAGAAACGTCAACATTTTAAAATTTTATAGATATTATCTAATTTGTTGAGTGAGCTTTCTCTCCCACTAACAGTATTTGAGAGTTACTATTTCTCTAGATGAGGTATTATCAAATTTTAAATTTTTACCCAAGAGAAATTCTCTTGAGTTTAGAGTACTCTCATTTAATTCTTTTTTTTAAATGGATGGACTTTTTTTTTTTTTTTTTTTTGGGACAGAGTCTGGCTCTGTCGCCCAGGCTGGAGTACAGTGGCGCGGTCTCGGCTCACTGCAAGCTCCGCCTCCCGGGTTCCCGCCATTCTCCTGCCTCAGGCTCCCGAGTAGCTGGGACTACAGGCGCCCGCCACCACGCCCGGCAAATTTTTTGTATTTTTAGTAGAGACCAGGTTTCACCGTGTTAGCCAGGATGGTCTCCATCTTCTGACTTCGTCATCCGCCCGCCTCGGCCTCCCAAAGTACTGAGATTACAAGCATGAGCCATCACGCCCGGCCAATGGATGGACATTTTAACTAAAGTAAACCAGAGTACACTTGTTTTTGAAATACATGTTGTCTTAACTCAGTGGTATGTGGACCTGTGGGGGGGAAAAATACTTTAAGATTGGATTGGCAAAGGTGGCTAACACCAGAGTAAAACTTTGTAGGCCAATAAGTTTTAGGAAACTTTCTAAAGAGTAAATTAAACTGATAACTCTGGTGTTCAAAAGCTAATGTGCAGCTGAGAGGAGAAATGGGGAGTTGTTTAATGGGTATAGAGTTTCAGTTTTGCAAGATGAAAACAGCCCTGGAGATTGGTTGCGAAACAATGTGAATGTACAAAACACCACTGAATTTCACACTTAAAAATGGTAAAGATAGTAAATTTTGTGTGTATTTTACCACAATTAAAAAAAAAACTAATGTACGAGATCATGCATCCCTAGAGAAAGAAGACAACTATTTAAGTATAGTTTCAAGAGTTTAAGGGAAGAACTTCTACCAGAAACTCAGTTGAATACTTTCAGGGGCCAGTTAATATTGTTACACCATCAGAAAGGGCTCAGAATGCAAGGATCCCCAGTAATGGATTTAAATTTAATCTAAAGCACAAATGACTAATATCTGCAGCAGTAATCTCCCCTCTTGTGCTGTGGAATAGTTGCCCTACCAGGGCATTTCCCCATCAGGGAAAGTATCCGTTCTCTTGAGCCTAACCAAACGTTTCTCACATAAACTTGCAGTCATAGCCTTCAATCCCAATGACCAGGTTTAGCACCTGGAATGAAGATGCTGAAGATGAAAACCTAGTTATGACCAAGGGGCTCAGGTCATTCATTCATATGTCAGGTCTGACATACACCATGGTTTACAAGCACTCTATAATTATTTTTGTCATCCCTCACAGCCACCTTGTGAGAAAAGCCAGACTGAAAGGGACAGTGTGGTCTCCAGAATCTAGAGAAAATAATAACACTTTTGTTCACAATGACTCTGAGACTCAGGGTACTGATTGCCAGAGCAGACAAATCACTGTTATAAAAATAAAATACATTTATCTTGGAAAGGTGACTCACTATGAATGCTAGGGAATTATCTAATTAAAGTGTTTCACAAATAGAATAAGACCATTTCTCGAATATTCAATGGAAGTTGGATAGCTGCTTGCTGATAGCATAGAGCAGAGCATCTCAACGACGGCTGAAGATTAGAATCACTTGGGGGATCTTTTAAAAGTCTGATTCCCTGGGGTCATCACAGACCAATTAATCAGAGTCACTGAGGTGGGTCTTCAGGTGATTTCAAAGTGCAGCTGAGGCACACAGTTTCTCAATTTCAGTGTGCATTATCCTTGGGCGGCTTGCCTCCACCTGTCCACCACCCCAGAGAAATTTGGTTTCGTAGGTGTGGGATTTTCTCACAGATCTACATTCACACATGCATCTCAGGTGATGCTGATGCAGATGATCTCTGGTCCGCATGTGACTACTGCTACCGGACTGAAGTTCCTGATTTTTCATCCTCATCACTTACCTTTTCTGCTTCTCCATAAATCTTCTCCCCTGGGCTTTGTTCTTGTGGCTCTTCACCCCAAGCTAATCATTTTTATTGCTTTGCCCTGGACTATGCCCAAGATCTTCACATATTACTTACAATGAGTGGCTCCAAACTGGCCACATAATCCGATGAAGTCCTAACCAGGGCTGAAAAGAATGGAAAGATGAAAAGATGATGTCATGGTTTCGTCATGTCATGCTTTTGCTAAATAACTCCTGGATTCATACTTTTAAAAAACAAGAACACAATATTCAACACTCACCAACATCAGAATGTAATATTAGGGCTGTTTTGCTGAGTCACAATTAACCTGTTGCCTACCATGAAGGTGAAAATATTTTCAGCCAAGCTTACTAGAATTAGCCCTCTAAAGTTTGTATTTGCATTTTTTGTTTAGAAGTTTTGTCATTATTAAATGTCATCATCATTATTTTTGACCACTGCTCAAGTTAATGTCATTGGCAAATGATGAACACATGTATGTTCCATGATTCAAGTTGTCAAGAGAAATTGTAAACATTCTGAACTCAGAACAGATCCTGTACATTCAAATTTTGTATTTCTCCCAGGCTCACCTAGAACTCTATATGCCTATTTGAATAATCACAGCACAGTTTAGGGTGGTCAGAGTCAATGTTTCAGAGCAAAAAGAGAATGGGCTTTGGGTAAGATAAACCTATTTCAGAGTCCCAGCTCTGTTTCTCAGTAGGTAGGTGACCTTAGGCAATAACTTAATCTTACAGAGTCTCATGTTTTCTCTCCTTTGGAAATGTGCAACTACAAATCCTCCCTCAAAAGGGTATTTCATGAAATGAAAAAGTGTTTAACACACTGACTTACTGTATTTATAGTATCAATTATATATGATACTACATTTATAATATTTACATATTAAAGTGTCTATAAATATTAGTCTTTTTTCCTTTCATGTAATATATGATAGATAACATGCATAGGTGAGAGTATACATATGGATATTTTTCTTTCTTTTCTTTTTTTTTTAAGACGTAGTCTCGCGCTGTCGCGAGATCTCAGCTCATTGCAAGCTCCGCCTCCCGGGTTCACACCATTCTCCTGCCTCAGCCTCCTGAGTAGCTGGAACTACAGGCACCCACCACCACGCCCGGCTAATTTTTTTTTTTTTTGTATTTTTAGTAGAGATGGGGTTTCACCGTGTTAGCCAGGATGGTCTCGATCTCCTGACCTTGTGATCCGCCCGCCTCAGCCTCCAAAAGTGCTGGGATTACAGGCGTGAGCCACCGCGCCCAGCCTACATATGGATATTTTTCTAACTTAGTCTGCTCTAAGAAATTAGGGGAAAGGAAAAATAATTCAAACTAGCGTTGTACTAACCCTCAGAAGGGCATTCAACCAAAGGTGACTGGGTTATGCTCGAGCATCAGGCGATATTGGGCAGGGGGCACTGGGTGCTGGATGGGAGCCAGACCAGGAAAGCTTGGCCATGGCCAAGAATGAGGCTCAGGGTGAAGCCAAGGAGACCAAACAGAGCCAAAGAGGGGCAGATGCCAGTGCTTGAAGGCAGTGAGGGCTCAACACCGAGCAGTAGTGGCCCTCAGAGAACCTGGAAGACGCCTAGAAGAGGCAAAGGGTCAGCTGTAAGGAACAGATCAGGAGCCCAAGGCACTACATCAGGGGAGAGAGTGCAGCTGGGGCCAGGAGGGACTCTGGAGCAGCACGGCCCCAGGCTGAGGTCGTCTATGAGACAGGTTACAGTCTGTCTTCCAGAGCCACTGTTGTCTTTTTATGTGAACATAGCTAAACTTCTGTTCTCATATTCGGCTTTTTGGTAGGCTTTTTTGGGTGGGTATAAATGTATTCTTCTATAATTAGACACACTGCACTAGGAAGAGTAGGCTAAATAATATAACTCCAAAATCTCAGTGACTTAACAGCATAAAAGCATATTATAAACTCATATCACAGTCCACTATAAGTAGGTGGGGAGTATTGTAGGGAGGGGACCCTGTTTTATGCAATTATCCAGGGATCTAAGTTCCTTTCATCTGGTGGCTCTGACATCCCCAGCAGGGATTCCTAATTTCTTTTTTTTTTTTTTCTGATTCCTTTCTTTTGTTATGAATTTTCTTGGAAGTTTAGTGAAGTCTATAGACCCAATCTCAGCATGAGGTTTTCAACTGGATAAAGTAAAATACACGGGGTTTTTTTTTTTTTTTTTTTGAGACGGAGTCTTGCTCTGTCGCCCAGGCTGGAGTGCAGTGGTGCAATCTCGGCTCACTGCAAGCTCTGCCTCCCGGGTTCACGCCATTCTCCTGCCTCAGCCTCCCGAGTAGCTGGGACTACAGGTGCCCGCCACCACACCCGGCTAAATTTTTTGTATTTTTAGTAGAGACGGGGTTTCACCGTGTTAGCCAGGATGGTCTTGATCTCCTGACCTCGCGATCCGCCCGCCTCGGCCTCCCAAAGTGCTGGGATTACAGGTGTGAGCCACCGCGCCCGGCCAATACACGGTGTTATAAAAAAGCCGATTAAATCAAATTACTCTTATGAAAATAATTACAATGTAAAATTTTGATAGTGTAATAGATGTGTTTCCTTATTAATGTCCATTGTTTTTCACAGGAGGCATGTGCCTGCTGCAGAGCTCCCCAGGATTCATGGGAGTGCTCCTGCTAACCCCGAGTCAGGGCCAGCGCCATAGCTGGGTGCCCACCACACGCTTCGTATAATGTTCCGTCACCTATTGCTGCAGAACAAACTGGCCCCCAAACTCAGTGACTTCAAACAACTGTTTTATTTTGCTCATGATTTGGTGGGTCAGGAATTTGGAAAGATCTTAGCTGGGCAATTTGTCTAGGATCTACATGGTATCCACTAAGACAGCTGCTAGATGATGGAGTTCCAAGATGGTTTCTTCACTCACACGTTTGGCACCTCGGTGCTTCTTGGCCGCAGTGTCTACATGGCTCGGGTTCCTCACAGCACGGCGGTTTCAGGGTAGTCATACTTAGATGGCAGCTGGCTTCCAAAAGCAAGTGTTCCAAGAGTGGAAATCGAGTATAAATATGGATATTTTTCTAACTCAGTCTAAGAAATTACAAGAAAGGAAGAATAATTCAAACTTGTGTTGTAATACTAAGCCTCAGAAAGTCACTCAACAAAGGGTGACTGGGTTGTCCTCCAGCATGAAGCAGTGCTGAGCGGGGACCACAGCATCACTTCTGCCATAGTCTACTAGTCAAAGCAGTTGCAGAGTTCATCCAGAGTCAAGGAGGAACGGACACAGTCCTCACCTCTCAATGGGAGGGACATCCAAGAACTTGTAGCTGACTTTAATCTGCCATATATTTTTTAAAATCTCATTTAATCTGTATAATAACACTATGAAGTAGGTGTTACAGTCTCCATTTTACTGATGAGGTTTGACCATGCCTTGTCCAATGAGGTGTAAGGAGGAGTACTGTGTAACTTTTAAAGATGTCCCTATGACTCAAGGATGTCAAAAAATTTAAGTGTCCTTAAAGAAAGAGTTCTTTATCTCTTCTGCTGAATGCCATGCAGATGTGATCACTGGCACTCAAGCAGTCATTCTGAAACATGAGGGAGCATGCTAAGGTGGAGGAGTAGTAATACAGATGGAGCCCCAGTCTTGACGATCACGGAGGTGCCATACCCGCCTTGGGCAGCTGCCTCTGGACTCCATTTAAAAATGTGAGAAGGAAACAAATTTACCTTTTGGTCTAAGCCACGGTTATTTGGGGATTTTCTGTTTCTTACAATTGAACGTAATCCTAAATAACATAGAAGAGCTGTATACATTTGGGGATATGAGTATCAACTTTGTCATGACAGCTTCATCTCAGTGATATGGAAGTAGAAGGAAGCAGGAAATCATTAACAAACTGAAATAACTATGGAGAAGACGTATCCTAGAGCAGCTCAAGAAAGAGAGGAATCCTGGGCAACATACTGAGACCCCCATCTCCAAAAAAAAAAAAAAATTAAAAAATTAGCTGAGCACAGTGGTGCATGTCTGTGGTCCCAGCTACCTTGGAGGCTGAGGTGAGAGGATCGTTTGAGGCCAGGAGGTTGAGGCTGCAATGAGCTGTGATCACGCCACTGCACTCCAGCCTAGGTGGCAGAGTAACACCCTGTCTCAAGAAAGAAAGAGAGAGAGAGAGAAAAAAAGAAAGAAAGGAAGGAAGCTAGAAGGAAAGAAAGAGAAAAGAAGAAGAAGGGAAGGAAGGAAGGAGGGAAGGAAGGAGGGAAGGAAAAGAGGAAAACTCAATGTATTTATCCACTTAAAAATATTTCAGGTTGGCCAGGCATGGTGGCTCATGCCTGTAATCCCAGCATTTTGGGAGGCCAAGGTGGCAGATCATGAGGTCAGGAGATCGAGACCACCCTGGCTAACATGGTGAAACCCTGTCTCTATTAAAAACACACACACACACAAAAAAATTAGCCGGGTGTGGTGGCAGGCGCCTGTAGTCCCAGCTACTTGGGAGGCTGAGGCAGGAGAATGGTGTGAACCTGGGAGGCAGAGCTTGCAGTGAGCTGAGATCGTGCCACTGCACTCTAGCCTGGGCGACAGAGTGAGACTCCAACTCAAAAAAAAAAAAAAAAAAAAAAAGAACAAAAAAAAATTCAGGGTGGCTAACATATTTGCCAAGGAACTGGAGATAATTTTAGGTGAACTCAAAAATCATGTGTGTTTTTAACACATATGAATAGGAATGTCCTGAGGGGCACTTATAAGCTGTGCTCTCCCATGCTGCTTGACCATTCCAGCTTTTTTGCTTTGCTCATTCCAGATTTAAAATCTTGGGCAGGAGCATCTGATTGGCCAAGATTGAGTTACACACATGAGCCAAAATATCCAGGGATGGTGAATCAAGGATCAGGTTCTTCCACTAAGACCTATATGATGGGGAATATCATAAACATAGGAAAGAGGCCCTTCAGATACCCTACAAATCTCCAGTACACTTGGCATGCAATCCCTCCCCAGCAGTCACTGTCATATAAGTGAAACCACAGGCTATGTGGGGGGCTGAGGGTGGGGGGAGGAATTTTTTGTTTGAATCCACACACCAGGGCATGCGTTTGGATTCAGATGGGTATTCTCCATTCATGTGCATTAGTGATATTGGGGACGTGGGGAGGGGCTGTAAGGAATGTTGGTTCATGAGATTTTTAAACATTTTTAGCACCAGCTTGTGAAGGAAGTGTGAGCTACTTCCTTCTCTCATACCAGATGCCTCCTTAAGTCTTTTGATTTCTTCCTTCCCATCAACATGCTCATTAACAAATTCAGAAAATATGGTTTTGATTAAGTAAATGGATAAACAGATGCCAAACCTGGGCGGAATAACAAGCAAAACTAGTGATGTTTGCATAGAATTGGTTTTAGGCTCAGTATTCTTATTTCCTTTGGTGGTTTGCATAGTGGAATAGAAAGGTAACTTATAACATTTCCAAAATAAATTTTCAGCATGAGAAGAGATACACCTTCAATTTGGGATGGTTTAGATTTAGTAGGAGAAGTTACCAGAAATCATCCTTAGAAATGAGATTAATTTGCTGGAATGAGAAATCACCTCTTTGAGTGTCAATTTCCCCACATTGAGGGAAGTGGCCTAGACAGAGCCCAGATTTCCTTCTAGTCTTCGTCTTTAAGAGTATGACGATGAAGAAAAACCATATAAATAGATAGTCAGTGCTGAAAAACATTCAGTAGTTTTTAGTGGTTTGTATGTGAATATGTTATTATAAGGTGAAACGATTGTAAATGAAAAACCATCTACAGTTTAATTCAGTGGTAGCTCTTATCTGTGGGTTAGCATTCTTAGTTGCAAACAATAAAAATTATAATTTAAGCAAAAAAGCAATTTATTGAAAGGAACTTGGACAAGTCACAGAATTTCCAGGAAAGCCAGGCTCAAGACTCAGGTGAGAATAAGAGCCCAAATTATGCCACAGAACAGAAGATGGAACACACCTGTTATTGTCAGTAAATGCTGGATGTCCCCGTTGGCTTCACAAGGCACAGATGAATTCTTGAGCATCGCAGCTTCTTTGCTTCATTTTTTTTCTAGATTTAAAGTTTTGGGAAGGAGTAGCTGATTTTGCACCTGGGCCCAAATTTCCAGGGATATTGAAATTAAGGATCAAACTCTTCCGCGAAGACCTACACAATACGGAACTCCCCTAAACATAAGAAAGCGCCCCTTCAAATTCCCTACAAATTTCTACCACATCTGGCATACTGAGGATCATCTTTGCCAGTCCAGAGACGGGAAGAGAAGAAATAGCTTTTCCTAAAAGTCATTATATTATTCTACAAGTGAAGAAGCAAACATCTCTATTTATTTAGAGTTTCACCTCCTAAAAAGGCACAGAACTGAAAAACACATGCTTCTTGATGCATTAAAATTTAATAGTCCATTAGACATGCAGAGAGTACATTAAGTCTGTCTGGATAGAAATAGTGAATGTTTGTTTCAGTTTTTGTAGCCCAGCTTCTGAACTTCCTTCTTATATCTGCAAACAAGAATTGTTTACTTTGTACAGAAATCTTTACTGTGTGCTTTACTGTGGTGCACAGGTTGCTAATATTTGACAAGCTGAAAATTCAAGATACATCCCTTCTTAGCTTCCATTACAGCTGTGTCTTGGGCACATGATGTAGACACCACAACCAGATGTGCCTGCCCAGACCTTGGACTGGGAGCTGGGGACAATGATGGAGATGGTGAGGAAGGCTCTCTGGCAGTGGGGCAGTAGAGGTGGTAATACTGGTGGCTGCCCCAAGTGCTGAAGGCCAGTGGTGTTAGTGGTACAGGTGTCCAATGTTTGGTACTGGTCAAGAGTTGTCCTCTGTAAGCCAGTTCTGCAGTATGATTTTAAATGGTTTTCCTGGCTGCATAACCATGATCTTAATTGTCCAATCATTCTGGTGATTCTGATACCCAGTGCTCTTTTAATGATCTGTTTCTTTTCTTTTTCTTTTTTTTTTTTTGAAACGGAGTCTCACTCTGTCGTCCAGGCTGGAGTGCAGTGGCGCGATCTCAGCTCACTGCAAGCTCTGCCTCCCAGGTTCACGCCATTCTCCTGCCTCAGCCTCTCGAGTACCTGGGACTGACTACGGGCGCCCGCCACCACGCCTGGCTAATATTTTGTATTTTTAGTAGAGACGGGGTTTCACAGTGTTAGCCAGGATGGTCTCCATCTCCTGACCTCGTGATCCGCCCACCTCGGCCTCCCAAAGTGCTGGAATTACAAGGTGAGCCACTGTGCCTGGCCAATGATCTATTTCTTTTAAATAAACCAGAGTAGGCCTCTGGGAACTAAAACTCTGATTGATACATTTTGATACATATTGGCACCTTAGTATCCTCTGAAAATATCCTGCGTAGGGCCTGATATCCAGTAGGAGCATGGTAACTATTTGTTGCAGACAGGAAGAAAAGAAGGAAAGAAAAGGAAGGAAGGAAAGAAAGAAAGAAAAAGGGGTAGAGCATGTAGTTTGGAAGCTAATTGTTTTGTCACAATTTGTAATTTTGAGGGGTTGGGTTCACCCAAAAAGAAAAATAGAGGGTACCTGGATAGTTTACTGCAAAGTCACAAGGACAACAAAGATTGGAGATTTATTTTGAGAGAGTCAAAAGAATAGATGTGATTTGGCCTTACGAGAAAATGCAGGGTCAGGCGTAGTGGCTCACGCCTGTAATCCCAACACTTTGGGAGGCCAAGGTGGGCAGATCACTTGAGGTTAAGAGTTCAAGACCAGCCTGGCCAACATGGTGAAACCCCGACTCTACTAAAAATACAAAAATTAGCCAAGCATGATGGTGCATGCCTGTAATCCCAGCTGCTCAGGAGGTTGAGGCACGAGAATCATTTGAACCCGGGAGGCAGAAGTTGCAGTGAGCCGCGATGGTGCTGAAACAGAAATTAAAAGAAATTAAAGAATGCGTAAGCAAAAACTCAGTTGTATGTAAGAAAACCCAATTCCCCCTGAGGAAGAGAGAGTTGGAGTCCTTTAAAATTAACTGCCTGTTTTTCTGTGGCTAATGAGACTTATCTCTCCCTTTCCCAGGCATTGTGAAGACTGTTTCTCTAGCTGTGCAGCTGCAAGGTCACTAGACAGATAATCTGAAGTCATAAAACATGTTGTGCCTTAAAAAGTAAGAAATAATGTAATGCATGTCTCAACTGAATAACTGTCTTTGTTTCTCGCTTCTGTAATATGCTTCCCCCTGCACAGATCTCCCCCCGCCCCACGAAATGCTTAAAAGGTAGCTTGACTCTTTGTTCAGAGCTCAGTCCTTTGGATGTTAATCCAACTAGGTCGGTGCACCTAAATAATTAAATAATTGCTCCTCAACCCCTCAGTCTCTCTGATTCCTTCATTATCCCACAGCATCGCCACTGCACTTCAGCTTAGGCAACAGAGTGAGACTCTGTCTCAAGGATAATAATAATATAATTAATAAAAAATATAAAACTCAGGTGCAGAAATAAAAATGTATATATTATTATATAGGTTCTGCTACATGTAATAGATACTCCAAATAACTGTTTTAAATAAGATGAAAATTTAATTCTTTCTTATGTTACAGTAAGAAGTAGATGGTAAGAGAGATGGTGTGGAGGTTTTATTTCATGAGATCACTCAGGAATCCAAGTGTCTTCTTATTATTCTATAATACTTAGCATATTGCCCTTACCTCCATGGTCCAATATGGTGCACCATCATATCCATCTCCATGTTCCAAGCAGCAGGATAGAAAATGGAGGCATGGGGCCGGGCACGGTGGCTCATGCCTGTAATCCCAGCACTTTGGGAGGCCAAGGTGGGCGGATCATGAGGTCAGGAGCTTGAGAACGGCCTGACCAACATAGTGAAACCCCATATCTACTAAAAATACAAAAATTAGTCAGGCATGGTGGCACATGCCTGTAATCCCGGCTATTCAGGAGGCTGAGGCAGGAGAATCACTTGAATCCAGGAGGTGGAGGTTGTAGTGAGCCGAGATCATGCCACTGCACTCCAGCCTGGTGACAGAGTGAGACTCTGTCTCAAAAAAAAAAAAAAAAGAAAAAAGAAAAAAAAAGGAAAAAAGAAAATGGAGGCATGATGGGAATGCCCCTTTCATTATGACACATCCCAAAAGTTAAACATTTTACTTCCCATCACATGCAATTGACCAGCTCTTAGTGACATGGCCACACTTAACTGTAAGGGAGGCTGAACAATGCAATCTTTATTTTTTTTTTTTTTCGACATGGGATCTTGCTATGTTACTCAGACTGGGCTTGAACTCCTGGGCTTAAGCAATCCTCCCTTCTCAGCCTCCTGAGTAGCTGGGACTACAAGTGTACACCACTGCACCTGGCTAACAATGCAGTCTTTATACCCAACCTCCATGCAAATGTCTACCAAAAAAAGGTTCTATCATTATAAAAGGGGGAGAAAAGATATTGGAATGCTGCCAGAAATCTCTGATTCCATAAATAGCAGACACACTTTAACATATGGAATTAGAACAGAATATAATGGAATTTTCTCTGAGGGTTGCTGAACATAGCTGAATGTGAGAAATGCCTCTAGATGTCATTAAATGGGACATTCTTCATTTATAATGAAATAGGTTGAGAAAAGGGACAGGTTATGCTCAGTCTCAGCCCTAATGTCTATATTCAGAAAAGAAAAGGGTAAAAGACTGGACTGAATGAAAGTTTAAAGGTCTTTCTCAGGGCAAATTGCTAATGTGAAGAGCTGTATGCTTGGCAGAATGTAGTGTGACTACCCAAACATTCCTCTGGGCCTTTGTAGAAAATGTAATGGCCCATAAGGAGGTCAAAGAGGCCTTGGGGCTAGAGGAGACAGAGAAAATACCAAGGGAAATTTACAGATGACAAACGCAAGGGCAAATTGGGTGCAAGTTCAAAACTGTGGAAACAGCATGGAGAGATAGAGGGCACGTGTACATCTGAGTTATCTTGCAACATACTACTAGGGGCAAAGAGTAATGGGGTTCTAAGCCACTGGTGGTAAAGGCAGAGGGCAGTTTCCAGAGAATGACAGCTGAGGAAGAACCTCCTGGGGCCACTGCTGCCCAGCTGACAGGCTCCTGGGCTGACTCTTCCGAATTGTACTTTTTTTTTTCTTTTGAAATGGAGTCTCGCTCTGTCACCCAGGCCAGAGTTCAGTGGCGCAATATCAGCTCACTGCAGCCTCTGCCTCCTGGGTTCAAGCAATTCTCCTGCCTCAGCCTCCCCAGTAGCTGGGACTACAGTCACCCCCCACCACGCCTGGCTAATTTTTTTGTATTTTTAGTAGAGACAGGGTTTCACCATGTTGGCCAGGCTGGTCTCGAACTTCTGACCTCAGGTGATCTGCCTGCCTCGGCCTCCCAAAGTGCTGGGATTACAGGCATGAGCCACTGCACCCGGCCCTGAATTGCACTTTCTGAAGCAGTCTTCAAGCACCTGATTTCCTAGAAGAGTGGTAATACTTGGCCTGTCTTCACCACTGTAAATGTCTGCAAAAGCTTTGGATAGATATTCCCTCTTCTCATGCTCTCAGGTTGATTATAAAGATACACATGTCACCCAAGCCACCTATGTGTGTCACAGGGTGCTCTGGTTTAGTGTTAGTGTTTTTGTTTCCTTCCATTTCTGGCCTATTGCAATTAATTTAAGGTGAGGTAAATCCAAGGAAAAACATGGCTGAAGGTCTATCTATTCTTATTTCTAGTGCAATAACATCTTGTACACTCTTCCCTATTCTGGACCACTGAACCCAGGAGGTAGAACTTGCAGTGAGCCGAGATCGTGCCACTGCACTCCAGCCTGGGTGACAGAGTGAGACTCCATCTCAAAAAAAGAAAGAAAGAAAGAAAGAAAAATGGACTATTATTATTTCCAGAAATTATTCATAGGAGTCTTCAATAGTGAGCATCTGTTGGTGTGCATAGCATGCCTTCCCTCCCTTGTTCTGGTAATAACACATTTCCTTACTCTGGGGAACTACCATTCTACACGGTTTCATTATTCCTGGTCCCACTCAGTTGCCAGGGCATAGAGATGGGCATTTGACCCAAGCAGGGACAATCCTGTGGTTCTTCCTTCCTTTAGCAGCAGTGAGTGTTTCAAAGTGTGGGCCTGGAATCCAAGGAGGGCCAATCAGAATTCTTCTTTGGCAGTGACAGGCAGATGTGGCTTAAAATAGTCAATCTTTCTGCCAGGGCTGCTAAGCTGAGATAATGAAAGTTTTGTGATAGAGGCAGCCATCTTCCCTGCCTGCAAAGAGGAAGCCCATCTGAGATGGGAAGCAGTAAGGCCAATACACAAAAGAAAGAATGGAGAGGTTGTGGGATAGGGTGGGGAGGAGAGGGAGAGACAGAGGCCTTATGACTCTGAGTTTTGGGGGCTGGCAACCCTCAGCCAGTTCTTACAAAGAACTTCCCAGTTTGGAAGTTGGAAGTGTCTCTTTTTGTGCTTAAGGTAGTTTGAGTTGAGTTACTGTCATTGTAACTGAAAGAATCATGGCTAATATGCCCTATATACTAAATTTGTTCTTTTCCCTTTCCTTCCTGCCCTTGGACTCCTTTCTTTCCAGGCCCCTGTGTGACGAGGCCCTTAGTCTGAATTGGGACTGCCAGACTCTTCTGCAGGACCTGTCTCTCTTCTTGTCTTGGTTCAGGAGTTTTCCATCTCTAGCTAATATTCCTGGTTTCCTTGGCTGTATTGACCAACTGTGACCCACAATCTTTATTTCCTCATTTCTTCCAAAGTCTCTCCTCAACAGCCCTCCAATGTCCGTCTCCCTTATAATCACCTGAATCAACTTCCATGTTTTCCTTTGAGCAGATGTAGCCAGCTCAGTTTTTGCTCTTTGTTCTGCAGCTGGTTCCCTTATGTCTTTATTTTCTTCAGATCTTAATCTTGAGTCATTTGCATAAATGTGTTTCTTTTTGACAGGAATGTTACATACCAGCCCCCTTATATCCTGCCAACTTTTTTTTTTTTTAATACAGAAGACACTTCTCTGCTATGTTTCATATCCAAAACACTTCCTGACTACACTTTTTTTTCTTTGAGATGGAGTCTCGCTCTGTCGCCCAGGCTGGAGTACAGTGGTGTGATCTCAGTTCGCTGCAGTCTCCACCTCCTGGGCTCAAGTGATTCTCTGGTCTCAGCCTCCTGAGTAGCTGGGATTACAGGTGCCTGCCACCACACCCAGCTAATTTTTGTAGTTTTAGTAGAGACAGGGTTTCTCCATGTTGGCCAGGCTGGTCTCGAACTCCTGACCACAAGTGATCCGCCCGCCTCAGCCTCCTAAAGTGCTGGGATTACAGGCATGAGCCACCACACCTGGCCCTGACTACACATTTCACTCTGGTGGTTTAGAGCTGCCTCATCTCCAGCTGCTCCCTATCTCAAGTAAAATTATCAATCCCTAATGAAAACCACAGCAATTATTTAATTTTGTTAATTTTCATGCCAACAGTTCTATTTCTCACTTATTCTCCAGTTCAAGCCTCAAACCAGGCCCTTTATGGAGGGCTGTTAAATTTTCACTGTTGTTTAAAGGCAAGTCACACAGCTCTTCCTTAGATTACTCTTCCAATTAATAAATGCAGAAGGAATAAATAATATAAAAATTCAACATTAGGCAAACACCATAGTAACAACTGTTGCAAGAAAGAACCACTAATGAATGCTAGAATTAGTGGACAAAGTCCAGTGAGAAACAGGATATTTGCATAATTTCAAAGAATCTCCCCACAAGATATTTATTCATTATGAAGAGGGAAAATTGTAACTCTACACTGGCGAATCCTAGAAGTGATCAAGGTCAACATCACCACGAAGACCCATCAGTATCACATAACCATGCTGTGATGCACTGAGAAGTGAACAACATCCCTTCTGTGATGTTCTTGACAAAAATGTACAACCTCAATCTAGTCATGAGAAATCATCAGATAAACCCAAATTGAGGAACAGTCTGCAAAATAACTGACCAGTACTCTTCAGAAATGTCAGGGTCATGAAAGATGAAGAAAGACTGAGCAACAATTACAGACTGAAGGAGACGAGGGAGACAGGACAACTAAATACACATAACCCAGGATGGGATCCCAGACAGGAAAGGGACAGAGGACAAGTGGTGAAATTTGAGTAAGGCCTGTAAATTAGGTAGTATTATTCTATCAAAGTTAATTTTCTAATTTAGATCACTGCCCTGATTTATTGTCTGAGTTAATAGCCTAGGCATCAGGATTTTTTTTTTTGGGATGGAGTCTCTCTCTGTCACCAGGCTGGAGTGCAGCAGTGCAATCTCGGCTCACTGCAACCTCTGCCTCCCGGGTTCAAGTGATTCTCCTGCCTCAGCCTCCCGAGTAGCTGGGATTACAGGTGCCCGCCACCACGCCCGGCTAATTTTTGTATTTTTAGTAGAGACGGGGTTTCACCATGTTGGCCAGGATGGTCTCTATCTCTTGATTTCGTGATCCGCCTGCCTCCGCCTCCCAAAGCGCTGGGATTACAGGCGTGAGCCACCGCACCCAGCTGGCATCAGGATTTTTAAAAGCTGCATGGGTGGTTTTAATGTGCAAAAGGAGGAAGTATTACATATCAATAACAGTCTAGACACTAGCTTTGGTTTGTCCCACTACTCTTTTGTACTAAATCCTTGCAAAGATTGCAACTAGTCATTGCCTTGAGGGAACTCTGTGATAGATTGGATTTCCTAGAGGGAAGACATGGCAGATCAGACAGGAGCCAGGTCTGAATGGTGCTCCATGCTCTAGCTACTCAGGAGGCTGAGGCATGAGAATCACTTGTACCCAGGAGGCAGAGGTTGCAGTCAGCCAAGATCCTGCTATTGCACTCCAGCCTGGGTATATACATATGCTTACATACATACTTATGCATAAATTTAATGAAAGAGGGTAAGATCATACACAGACAACTATGAAACGTTGATTTATAAAATTATAGAAGACACAAATAAATGAAAATATATCCTGTGATCATGGATTCAAAGAATCAATATCGTTAAAATGTCCACACTACTCAAATAGAGTCCCAAATAGAACTCTTACCTGATAGGTCAACAATGTAACCAGTCAATAACCAATGTTTTTCTTGTGAACAAGTAAGAATTCCTGAACAACTTTTGTATTTTTTTGTGTGTGTGATTTGTTACTCAAAGCAATCTACAGATTCAATGATATCTGTATCGAAATTCCTTTATAATTTTTCACAGAAATAGAAAAAACAACCCTAAAATTTGTATGGAACCACAGAAGATCATGAATAGCTAAAGCAATCTTGAGCAAGAACAAAGCTGGAGGCATCACACTTTCTGATTTCAAAATATACTATAAAGATGTAGTCATTAAACAGTATGGTGTTAAACAGTATGAGCAACAGAGCGAGACCGTCTCAAAACAAACAAACAAACAAAAAGTTCAGAGATGTTTTTCATCAGCTCTTCGAGAGGTCCAGGCAGGATGGAGCATGAGACACCCTTGGCAAAGGCCAGCTCAGTTACACATCCTTGTGTCGCTTTGCCCTCCTTTGTTTTCCTCCCACTATCCTGTACTACTGCTCCTGGAATCACATTTCTGAATAATGACTTGCTCACAAGTTCCAAAGGCTCCTGGTTTTGTTTTTGTTTTTTTTGAGACAGAGTCTCACTCTATCACACAGGCTGAAGTGCAGTGGCACAATCTCAGCTCACTGCAACCTCTGCCTCCTGGGTTCAAGCGATTCTCCTGCCTCAGCCTCTCGAGTAGCTGGGATTACAGGCATGCACCACCAAACTAAGTTTTGTATTTTTAATAGAGACGGGGGTGTCACCATGTTGGCCAGGCTGGTCTCGAACTCCTGACCTCAGGTGATCCGCCTGCCTCAGCCTCGGAAAGTGCTGGGATTACAGGTGTGAACCATCGCACCTGGCCCAAAGGCTCTATTTCTGAGAGAACCCAGGCTAAGATGTCTTCAGTGAAAACAATAAAATCACACAAAATTAGGATAATCATGGAAAATCCAGGACGTCTAATTTGGGGATAAGATTGTCTTCTGTTATTTGAGCTATCTGTCCCTCTTTTCTTCTTTCAAATGGAAGACAAAATGGCTAGTCCAGTATCAGCTTGCTTTTTTTTTGGACCAGTCTGCTTTCATTCTTCAAATTCCCTTTGCACTCTCTCTTCTTCAGTGGTTTCATTTGCAGCTGACAGCTAACCCTCATTACCCCCTTGGCCGAAGTCAGAAGAAAATAATGAGGCTTAAATAATTTTTCTACTCTGTTTAAACAAACTCCCACTGGCCAGCCGCTGCTGCTGTTGTGCTTACAACCCTCCTTTTTCTTCCAGCTTCTGAATATCTCTGCTGATAGTTAGCTTCCACCATCGTTCACCTTCTGCCCAGCCCACCTGCTACCCAACTTCCCCATCCACGCCTCACACCTTGCAACTTTCCTCCTGTGCCTCATCACCGTTCACTCCGTCAGCCTCTCTTCTTCACACCTGCCACTCATGAGCAGTTTACGCTTTCCAAGACAGCAGCCATGCTGTGACGCAGGTGGGAAAATAATCAATGAACAAATAGTCCCTACGGGCCTTTTGACTTGTCCAAGACTACAATCATTCACGTATTCATTTGGCAAACATGTATTGAGTGTCTCATATGTGCCGCACATTGTTCCGGTGCGAGGTGTACAGCAGTGATAAAAGAGACAAAAAAAAAAAAAAAAAAAAAAAATCCCTGCTCACATACAGCTTACCTTTCAGAGAGTGGCAAATTAGTGATAGAGCTGGGACACAACTCTACATCTCTTTATTTCTAAAATAGTCCTTTTTCTATACCTGTTTCCCTAATGGCAGACATGGCACTCATTCTATATCTCATGGTGTACTAGTCCGTTCTTGCATCGCATAAAGAAATACCTCACTTTGGGCGCGGTGGCTCACGCCTGTAATCCCAGCACTTTGGAAGGCCGAGATGGGCGGATCACGAGGTCAGGAGATCGAGACCATCCTGGCTAACACGGTGAAACCCCATCTCTACTAAAAATACAAAAAAATTAGCCGGACGTAGTGGTGGGCACCTGTAGTCCCTGCTACTCAGGAGGCTGAGGCAGGAGAATGGCGTGAACCTGGGAGGCAGAGCTTGCAGTGAGCCGAGATCGTGCCACTGCACTCCAGCCTGGGCAACAGAACGAGACTCCGTCTCAAAAAAAAAAAAAAAAAAAAAAAGAAATACCTCACTTTGGGAGGCCGAGGTGGGCAGATCAGGAGGTCAGCAGATTGAGACCATCCTGGCTAACATGGTGAAACCCTGTCTCTACTAAAAATACAAAAAATTAGCCAGGCATGGTGGCATGCGCCTATATTTCCAGCTACTCGGGAGGCTCAGGCAGGAGAATCGCTTGAACCTGGGAGGCAGAGATTGCAGTGGGCCAAGGTCGCGCCACTGCACTCCAGCCTGGGCAACAGAGCGATACTCTGTCTCAAACAACAACAACAACAACAACAACAACACCCACAAAAGAAATACTTGAGGCTGGGTAATTGAGGAAGAAAAGAGATTTAATTGGTTCATGGTTCTGCAGGCTTTATAGGAAGCATGGTGCCAACCTTTGGTTGTCTTTTGGGGAGGCCTCAGGAAGCTTACAATCATGGCAGAAGGCGCAGGGGGAGCAGGTGTGTCACACAGCAAAAGCAGGAGCAAGAGAGAGTGCTAGGGGGGAGGTGCTACCCAGTTTTAAATGACCAGATCTCAGGAGAACTCACTCACTATAGAGAGGACAGTACCAAGGGGGATGGTGCTAAACCATTCATGAGAAATCTGCCCCCATTATCCAATCATCTCCCACCAGGCCCCACTTCCAACATTGGGGATTACAATTCAACATGAGATTTGGATGGGGACACAGATCCAAACAATGTCACATGGCTAAATTTTCTTATGAGTCATCAGGCTCAAGACTAAAATTTGTCATTGACACACTACTCCCAGCAACCCCAGATTCTTCTCTGTTGAGCCTCTACAACTGTTAAGGATGTTCAGCTTACCTTTCCCTATCTTGGCTCGAACTATGCAAGCTGAAGGGCAGGAAATGCCAGGTAGAGCAGGAGAGGCTGAACCATGGCTGAACCATTTCAGCCACGGTTCCACTCTGAAGGGACATCAGCTTTTTCCCACTGATGTCCCTTTTCTTTGTGATTTTGAAAAGACTTTGCCACATTTCTCAGACCTGTGACTTGATATTTATTGTAACAAAAAACCTCTTCCTTATGTAACAGCCTGCTTTAAAACCATCGTTATTATTAGTAGAGGTACAATTAGTTAATGAGACAACTGATATCTGTGATATCTGTGTAGGAGCAGTTCAGCTTTACTGAAGAGCCAGTTGATTCAGCTAGAGGCTGTGTGAGATACAATGTCTCCTACTTCCCCTCATTCCCTGCAAAGGCAATGGGAAATGACGGAGTGCTTTTTCAGTTCAGTGTGTACTCTCTTTGGGAATTTGCCATTGTTGTTTTTGAAGATAATGGAATTTATGCCACAGGATCCAGGTAGAATGCTATCCAACTTTTCTGTTTTCTAACAGAAATTAGGGCAAGGGCATCTCCATTTCTTGATGGATCTGAAAGATGAACTGGCCACTCAGCAGCTGACCTGCATTTACAAGGTCTGATAAGCCTCCCCTCCCCTCTCTCAATGGTTTGCATCCTGACTACACAAGATGATTGGAGGGGTTTGAGATCTGCTTCATTTGGAAGAAAAAAAAATCCCTATTAACCTTTAGAGATTAATTGCTTTGGATTGAGTATTGCCTCTCTTAACATCTTCTAAAATGTAAATACTTTCTGGAAGGAAGGAACACATTACGTTTTTTACACATTAGTGAGTTTTATCACATCAGCCTCCTCTATTTGAAATAGCTGGGCAGAACGAGCTCTAAATCTCTATCTTTAGGGAGGGAGGTAGAGAGCCTTGGAAGATATGAGGGATACGCTAGTCCCAAGGACTAACACAGGGCTGGCTGACCCTTTGTGATTACCAAGGACACGGTAAGGGTGATGCTGGGAGGGGAGGGGAGGGAGAGGCCCTGAGGGTTGTCGCTTCTGTCCTGGGGCCTTTGATTGCTTTAGCTCCCCTGTGGACATGTGGGAATAAAGCTGCTTCTGAGAGGTCCCTATGACCCCGGCAGCCAGGTTAAGCGATATTTCTCAAACTTTTCCCCACTCTGAGCCAGGCCACAGGCAATCATGACAATGTGTCCTAGACATAACTGGTTTTACTTTGGCTTTCTCCTAAAGCAGTGGAAAAAAAAAAAAAACCAGTAAAAAGGATATAAACAAGATAAGTTCACGGAAGCATGGCAAGGCTCCCCGTTGCCTCCCTTTTATTTTAGGGAGGGCTTTCTGGAGTTCCATGACCTTGCTAGCCGTGCAAAGATGCCTTTTATGCTCCAAGTCAGAAAAAAACATACACTAGCATACAAGGCTATGATTTTACTACCCAGAAAGCTACATCTCTCAGACCTGTCTGGGTTTACAGCCTGGAAATTCTTATTGCATCGGCTCTGGGAAAAAAATCTCACTTATCTAAGCTTATGCTTCTGGGGTGAGTTTTCCATTCACGTCCACTAGGGACAATGGCCCACTATGCATTCAGATCTTTCCAGGGGTCGGACACACTTCCGTCAGTAATGGCTGCCCATTCTGGTGGTGACTTCACACAGCAAAGGGAAAGACAAAAGTAACAGCAATTCTGGAGAAAAGAAGCTTCTAATACACTCCACAAAAGAGGGAGGGCTCCAGGCCGTGGTCCCTTTAAAATACATATTTTTGGTGCTAATGAAAAATAACAAAATAAACTGGCACAACAGGTGACTTTATATAGCTTAAACTAATTTCCAATTGCTGCGAGGTGTACTAAAGGTCGTAGTAAGGATATCTATAATGTATTCTCTTTAATTTTATGTATGTTAATTACAAATGCCTGGATTTCCAACATTGAGGAATATAGGTTGCCTTTAAAATTGTGATTTTTCATAGCTGTTTTGGTTTTCATGTTGATAAACTTTTTAAAATGCCATCAGCAGTCTAAGACATGACTTTCTGTACTCGGAGGCTAAAGACGTGACAGTTTTTCTGCTTTCTAACTCCCCCTATCTTTTTGGAACAGGCTGTGACTGTGGGCGGACTATTCTGATACCATTGCTTTGGCTGTGCAGTATTTTGCAGCTTAAAAGTAAAAGTTCTCTCTGTTATCATTGAACATGCATCCTTGCTAAACACACAATGGATGTTCTGTAGATATAAATGAGTTCCTTCGATTCTGATGTTTCAGTTCAATGGCTCTCAAATTTCAGCATGCATTTACATCACCTGGGAAGACTTCTAAAATGCACACATCTAGTGTTACCTACAGAGTATATGATTCAGTAGGCTGGGTTGGGTATCAAGGATCTGCATTAATCTGTGGCCTGAGGACTGCATTCTGAAGACAAATCATTACCTTAGGGCAGAGTTTCTCAACCTCAGCACTATTGCCATTATGGTTGGATGATATTTGTTGTGAGGGCTGTTGTCTGCATTGTAGGATGTTTAACAGCACCCGTAGCCTCTCCCCACGAGATGCCACTAACATTTTCATCCTCCTCCCACTTGTGACAACCAAAAATGTCTCCTGGAGTGGTGGATTTGAGAACCAATGCCTTAGAATCTTTGTCCTTCCCAACTCAAATGTCCTGGCCGCCCGAGCATTCTTGTGACGAATTTGTGTATGGGGCTCTTGTCCCAAGCATATTTTTCTTTTCTTTCTTTCTTTCTTTTTTTTTTTTTTTTTTGAGACAAAGTCTTGCTCTGTTGCCCAGACTGGAGGGCAGTGGTGCGATCTCGGCTTACCACAACCTCCACCTCCTGGGTTCAAGCGATTCTTCTGCCTCAGTCTCCCAAGTAGCTGGGACTACAGGTGCGTACCACTGCACCTGGCTAATTTTTGTATTTGTAGTAGAGATGGGGTTTCACTATGTTGGCCAGGCTGGTCTCGAACTCCTGACCTTGTGATCCACCCACCTCAGCCTCTCAAAGTGCTGGGATTACAGGCGTGAGCCACCACACCCAGCCTCCAAACTTAGTTTTCTTAGGAAGCTGTATGATAAAATGAGGGTTTTCTTAGTCACTTAGAGCTTAAACTAAGGGCACATGACCATTACCAACCCCCCAGACAACTTTTATTTGACCAGAACAGATTTGGTTCATTATTAAAATGAGTTACTAACATTTGCAACTTGAGATATATCCATTTTTAAAATTTTCTTGAAAATTCAGGAGATCCGATCACACGGGCCCACACTCCTATGAATAGGTTCTGGGCGTGGTGGCTCATGCATGTAACCCCAGCACTTTGGGAGGCCAAGGTGGGTGGATCACTTGAGTCCAGGAGTTCAAGACCAGCCTGGGCAACATAGTGAAAGCTCATCTCTACAAAAAATAAAATTTAGTCGGGCATGGTGGCCCATGCCTGTAGTTGCAGCTACTTCGGAGGCTGGGGTGGGGGGATGGCTTGATCATCCCATTGTGTTCTGGCCTGGGCAACAGCGTGAGAAGCTGTCTCAAAAAAAAAAAAAAAAAAAAAAGAATCAGATGGACTGGACTAGGGGAAGAGCTGCACCTAGAGAGCCAGATGTGCTCTCCAGTTGCCCAAGTCCCCACGTGTCCGACCTCACTCATGTACAGTACCTGTCTGGCTCCTAAGGGCACTGGATTTACAATTCTTGGTTTAAAGTTTCATAGCCACTAGCTGAGAATGCAGCATTCCTTATGGAACAATTCTACTAGGGTTGGCAATGTTGGTGCTAACTCTTGAATGTATTCAAAGATTACTTTGATTGCAAGGCAGTGGGCCAAGTGTTTTAATCTCCTATGATCACGATATCTTCTCATTTTATGATACATTTATGTGGAGTTTTATGTGTTTTCCCTTTCTGGAGCAAAACTTGGATCATAGGCACTCAGCCTCCTTTGCACATTCCACGAATGCTTTTGTTGTTTAGGAACACAACTCGGTGTGTCTGTTGAGAATTCTCTCTCAAGTGTTAGTTCTTGATCTGGCTAATGGATCATTTCTAGGAAACAGAGAAACAAAGGAAAAATAGGTGTGTGATGCACTCCCAGCCACACTGTCTCTCATCCCACCTGAAATAACAATGTCATATGTAATGATTAGAGACTGAGAGTTGCATGGAGGAAATGTCATGGTGGGGAGGGCTGGCTTCTTGGGCATGCAGCCTATGCCTGTGAAGGTCCTGGGCTTGGTTTAACACTCTGTTGCTGCCATCTTGAAATTCTTAAGAATTTTTGAACAGTAAGTCCTGCAATTTCATTTTGCACTGAGATCCACAAATTATGTGGTTGGGCCTGTCTAAAAGAGGGATTTAAAACTTTATTATTGTGGGAGGTGAAGAGTGTTCAAAAATGTTAGTTCAGGAATTTCATTACTGTAAAGAGAAACAGCATCCTTTTCCCTTGCTGAGATAGGGATTCCACTTATTCAGAAAATTAACAGACAAATTCTGAAAACCGCTGTGTGTGAATTGCTAGGAGGCAAGAAAATACAGATGATAAGGAGGGCAGTATGGTGGTGTGGAGCCAGGTATGAATGGATTTTAATGAACTTAGACAAATCACATAATTTCTCCTCTTATTTATGCCTCTGTTTCTTGTGCCATCAATTTTCAGCATTACCTATTAAGTCTCAGCTTAATAAAAAGATGTTGGTGCCCCCATTTTTTTAAGCTTTCCTCCTCCTTCCATGGCCCTTTTTTTTTCCTTACCTGTAAGAAAAAAAGGCCTCCTTCTATGGCCTTAGTTTCTTACCTGTAAAGTGAGGATAATAGTTCTGACATTAAGAAGTTTTAAGGATTTTTTTTTTTTTGAGACGGAGTCTCGCTCTGTCACCCAAGATAGTTGTGAGAGCCTAGTGCAGTGTCTGATACATAGTTGGCCCTCACTATATGGCAGTTCTATTAATATTAATATGGGCCTTTGCTCTCAAGGAGTCTAGAATCTAGAAGGGGAGATAGATACATTAAATCATGGCAGTAGAACCTGGTGCATTAGTTGGCTCAGGCCACCATAAGAAAATATCATAGACTGGGTATTTCTTAAACAGTAGAAATTAATTTTCTCAGAGTTTTGAGAAGTCTGAGATCATGGTGCCAGCATTGTCAGGTTCTGGTGAGGGCTCTCTTTCTGGCTGGCAGACACCCACCATCTCACTGTGTCCTCACATGGTAGAGAGACAGTTCTGGTGTCTCTTCCTCTTCTTATAAGGGCACCAGTTCTAACAGATCAGGGCTCTACCCTTATGCCCTCATTTAACCTTAATCCACCCCCAACTCCCTGAAGGCTATCTCCAATACAGTCACATGGAAGTGAGTATTAGAGCTTCAACATATGAATCTGGGGATGGGGTGAGCGGGACAAAATTCAGTCCATAGCATCTGATATAAGTACAACTAGGGCACAAATGAAAGTGCCCTGCTCAGCCAGGCACGGTGACTCACACCTGTAATCCCAGCACTTTGGGAGGCCGAGGTGGGCGGATCACCTGAGGTCAGGAGTTCATGACCAGCCTGGCCAACATGGTGGAACCCCGTCTATACTAAAAATACAAAAATTAGCCGGGCGCCATGGTGGGCGTCTGTAGTCCCAGCTACTCGGGAGGCTGAGGCAGGAGAATCACTTGAGCCCGTGAGGCGGAGGTTGAGAGATGGTGCCACTGCACTCCAGCCTGGGCAACAGAGCGAGACTCTGTCTCCAAAATAAATAAATAAATAAATAAATTAATTAATTAATTAATTAAAAAAAGCAAGTGCCCTGTGCTGCTGGTGGGAGCAGGGGAGGGGACATCAGAGAAGGTTTCACAGAAGAGATGATTTCTGAAATACATCTTACAATTTTTTAGTCAAAAAAGTATATATTCAAGAAAACAAATCAAAGAACATAGAGGAGTTTTTAATTAAAAATAATAGGCAGGGTGCAATGGCTCATGCCTGTAATCCCAGCACTTTGGGAGTCCAAGGTGGGCGGATCACCTGAGGTCAGGAGTTTGAGACCAGCCTGGCCAACATGGTGAAACCCCATCTTTACTAAAAATACAAAAAAATTATCTGGACGTGGTAGCACGTGCCTGTAATCCCAGCTACTTGAGGCACGAGAATTGCTTGAACTCAGCAGGCGGAGTTTGCAGTGAACCGAGATCGTGCCACTGCACTCCAGCCTGGGCAACAGAGTGAGACTCTGTCTCAAAAAAAAAAAAAAAAAAAAAAATTCTTCCCACCTCTGTCTAGCCTCAGATCTATTTTCCACAGTCAATGGTATGGACCAAATATTTGTATTCTTCCAAAATTCCTATGTTGAAACCCTAATCCCCAGTGGGATGCTGTTTGGAGATGGGGCCTTTGGGAGGTGATTAAGTTGTGGGGGTGGAGCTCTCATGATGGGATTCATGCTCTTACAAGAAGAGACATGAGACAGCTTGCTTCCCCTCTCTTTCCCTTCGCCATGATAAGATGGCCCTCTTCAAATCCAGAAGAAGGATGTCACCAGATATGGGATCTACGAGCACCTTGATCTTGTACTTCCCAGCCTCCAAAACTGTTGAGAGATAAATGTTTGTTGTTTAAGGCACCCAGTCTATGGTAGCTGGTTATAGCAGCCTGAACTGCCTAAATCAACATTCAAAAAAGATTTCTGTTGTAACTGTTCTCATATTTGATATTCTCCTTTACTCCTTTCAATGCTGGATGTCTATCTTGTGCCATATTTTTC
Source organism: Pan paniscus (assembly GCF_029289425.2). Classification (NCBI taxonomy): domain Eukaryota; kingdom Metazoa; phylum Chordata; class Mammalia; order Primates; family Hominidae; genus Pan; species Pan paniscus. The sequence goes on along the minus strand of NC_073255.2, from coordinate 143,814,178 downwards.
TTTCAGCTTTTCCATTGATTACCTTTGTGAGTATGAATAATTTATGCCTCTATTTCTTGTGCCATCAACTCTAAGCACTTTCTATTGAGTCTTAGCTTAATAAAAAGATGTTGGTGCCCCCATTCTTTTTTCTAGCTTTCCTCCTTCTTCCATGCCCCCCCCCCTTTTTTTTTGTCAATTACCTTTTTGCATGAACAAGATTACCTATTTGTATTCTGCTGTGCTACCACAGTCTAGTCTTCCTTGCAAGCCAAAAAAGCAGCTTTTGTGTTATCAGGCCTGTGCAAATGCTGGCTCAAGTTACATGCTAGAAACACTTTACTTCTTTACTGGTCCAAATGATACACTCAGGATCAGTAGGACAATTTCTTTTCCTCAAGGTCAAATGAATTTTCTCTTCTTACAATTAAAAAATGTCTTAAAACAATTATGCATTTGAGCTTGCTACATATTTAGATTTCTTTTTCTTGTCGAGTTTTATTTTAAAATTTCTAAATGTACTCCTCTCTGTTTTCTTCTTAAAGCCCTGGCTTCAACAAATCCTTTCCATCATATCATCTGTTAGATTATTTCATCTTTTCCATCAATATCACCTTTTTAGGCCAGGCGGGGTGGCTCATGCCTGTAATCTCAACCCTTTGGGAGGCCATGGCAGGCAGATCACTTGAGGCCAGGAGTTTGAGACCAGCCCGGCCAACATGGTGAAACCCTGTTTCTACTAAAAGTACAAAAAATTAGCCAGGCGTGGTGGTGTACACCTGTAATCCCAGCTCCTCAGGAAGCTGAGGCATGAGAACTGCTTGAACCCAGGAGGCAGACTGCAGTGAGCCAAGATTATGCCACTGCATTCCAGCCCGGGCGACACAGCAAGACTTTCTCTAAAACAAAAAAAACACTAGATAAAATTTGGATTGCAGAGGGAAGAAAAAGGCAGAGAGACAGAGACAGGACTAGCTGGATTTCCTAGGCCGACTAAGAATTCCTAAGCCTAGCTGGGGAAGGTGACCACACCCACCTTTAAACAAGCGGCTTGTAACTCAGCTCACACCTGACCAATCAGGTAGTAAAGAGAGCTCACTAAATTACAAATTAGGCTAAAAGCAGGAGGTAAAGAAATAGTCAAATTATATATTGCCTGCGAACATAGGGGGAAGGACAATGATTGAGATATAAACCCCAGGCATTCGAGCGGGGAGTGGGCAGCCCCCTTTGGGTCCCCTCCCGTTGCATGGGAGCTCTGTTTTCTCTCTATTAAATCTTGCAACTGCACACTCTTCTGGTCCATGTTTGTTCCAGTTCAAGCTGAGCTTTTGCTTGCCATCTACCACTGCTGATCGCCGCGGTTGCAGACCCGCCGCTGACTTTCACCCCTCTGGATCCGGCCAGGTGTCCGCTGGGCTCCTGATCCAGCCAGGCGCCCATTGCCGCTCCAGATCGGGCTAAAGGCTTGCCATTGTTCCTGCACAGCTAAGTGCTGGGGTTTGACCTAATCGAGCTGAACACTAGTCGCTGGGTTCGACCATTCTCTTCCGTGACCCATGGCTTCTAATAGAGCTATAACACTCACTGCATGGCCCAAGGTTCCATTCCTTAGAATCCGTGAGGCCAAGAAACCCAGGTCAGAGAACAAAAGGCTTGCCGCCATCTTGGGAGCCACTCGCCACCATCTTGGGAGCTCCAAGAACAAAGACCCCCGGTAACAAGACCACTTGGAGACAGGAATAAAGAAAACATCATGGCTTGAACTGCCTCCCAGGTTCAAGTGATTTTCCCACCTCAGCCTCCCGAGAAGCTGGGATTACAGGCATATGCCAACACACCTGGCTAATTTTTGTATTTTTGGTAGAGATGAGGTTTCACTATGTTGGCCCAGTTGGTCTCAAACTCCTGACCTCAAGTGATCTGCTCCCTCGGCCTCCCAAAGTGCTGAGATTACAGGTGTGAGCCACTGCTACCAGCCTATGTAGTTTTTTTTTTTTTTTTTTTTTTTTTTTTTTTTGAGACAGAGGCTTGCTCTGTCGCCCAGGCTGGAGTACAGTGGCACCATCTCGGCTCACCGTAAGCTCTGCCTCCCAGGTTCATGCCATTCTCCTGCCTCAGTCTGCCAAGAAGCTGGGACTACAGGCGGCTGCCACCATGCCTGGCTAATTTTTTTGTATTTTTAGTAGAGACGGGGTTTCACTGTGTTAGCCAGGATGGTCTCAATCTTCTGATCTCATGGTCCACCCACCTCAGCCTCCCAAAGCGCTGGGATTACAGGTCTGAGCCACGGCACCTGGCCCAGCCTATGTAGTCCTTAGAGTGGAAAAACTAACTCTGCAAGCATGCAGACATATCCTTTGGCTAAATATCTCACTCTTTTAATTTTATAGTCTCTGTTACTGCTTCCGAAGTGGGTGACTTATTCCTATCTGAGTAGAACTGAATAGAAGAATAAAAAGACCCTAGGGGTGCAAGTGGGAAAAAAAATAGTCTTTCCACCTCTATTTAGCTTTAAATCTATAAATCTATTTTACACCTAGGGGTGTAAAGAGGGAGAGAAACACACAGGAAACATATGATTAATGTTTCAAGATATAATCCCACCACAACTGGTGGAATATTATTTTTCCTTAGACTTTTGAAAGTAGAAGTCCACTTTTTTTAGCACCCACTGTTAACCAATGAGAAATCAGATGCCGGTATGGCTTGTTCTTTTGTGTCTGACTTGGTTTTACTTTCTGAAAGATTTTGAGGTAGTCTCTATATGTTTAGTGCTCTGAAATTTCATAGTAATGTGTCTAGCAGTAGGTATTTTTAAATTTGTGAACTGGGCATTTAGTAGATCCTTTCAATCTGAACATTTATGAACAAGAGGCTTTATATATTTTCATTATTTCTTTGACAATTTTGTCTTCTTCATTATCTCTGTCCTTTCTTGAAATTTTATTTGTCTAATGTTAGACTAATGCCGAATTGGTTTGTCTCTTAGTTTTTAAATATTGTGGCAAAATATACAAAACATTAAATTGTCCCTTCACTTATATCTCACCCCCTGCCTTCATATCTCTTTGTCTTTTTGTTCTAACATCTGAGAAATTTCCTTGACTTTTCCATTCTTCTAGTGTGTTTTTTTATGTCAATAACTAATAATTTCTAATGGTTTCTTCTGTTTTCTGATTGCTCCTTTTTAATAGAAACGTATCCTTGGTTATGAATATCATTTGAGTATTTTAATTACAATTGCTTTGTTTCCTAAATTATTTCAGTGTTTCTGATGATTTATCTTGGTCTCTCTTGTTGCTGGTTCTCTCTTGTTGCTGGTTCTCTTCATTGGAAGAGAACAGTCCTAATTTATCTATTCACATGTAAGAAGGAGAGCCTGAGTAGCTAATGTGGCTTTCTTTTGTCTTCCTTTTGTTGTAAACTCTTCAGATTGAGATTCTGCAAGGGGTAAGCAGGCAGGGCTGTGGGATGATAGGCTTTGCTCTCAGGTGAGCAAGGTAAGGGTTGGCTATCAGGCTAGGTATCCTTTCAAGCAAATGAATGAAAAGGACTTTATTCAGGGACACCATTGTCCACCCTAGAAACCTTAGTTTTGCCAATTAGTTCATGTGGAGTTGGATGGATGATTCAAACAGATCAAGTTTGAAAATACAATAGATACCTTTGGAATTTTTCCAGTGTTGATGCTTTGTTTTAAGTTAGTGAGCCACAAACTATTTGTATTCTTTTAATGGAATTGAAAACATTCTCTACGTTTTGTTTTGTTTTGTTTTTGTGACAGTCTCACTCTGTCATCCAGGCTGGAGTGCAGTGGTGAAATCTCAGCTCACCGCAACCTCTGCTTTCCGGGTTCAAGTGATTCTCCTGCCTCAGCCTGCCAAGTAGCTGGGATTACAGGCTCCCACCACCACACCTGGCTAATTTTTGTATTTTTAGTAGAGACAGGGTTTCATCATGTTGCCCAGACTGGTCTCAAACTCCTGACCTCAAGTGATCTGCCCTCCTCAGCCTCCCAAAGGGCTAGGATTACAGGTGTGAGCCACCATGCCTGGCCCATTCTCTAAATTTTGAATATGAATTTACTTGCAATAGGAACTATTTCACAAGTAGAGTATGTAGATGTAGGGATGAATTCAACACTATAACTGATTTATTTAAAGAAAGAAGGATTTATCTACATATTGGGCTTCTACTGCTATTGAGATAGACATTTTACAAGCAATTGAACTCAAATTACGGAGTTACTTCCACCTGCCAATTTTTTTTTTTTTTTTTTTTTTTTTTTTTTTTTTTTTTTTTTGAGAGGGAGTCTTGCTCTGTCATCCAGACTGGAGTGCAATGGTGCAATCTTGGCTCACTGCAACCTCCGCCTCCCAGATTCAAGCGATTTTCCTGCCTCAGCGTCCCAAGTAGCTGGGATTACAGGCATGCACCACAATGCCCAGCTAATTTTTGTATCTTTAGTAGAGTCAGGGTTTTGCCGTGTTGGCCAGGCTGGTCTCAAACTTCTGACCTAAGGTGATCCACCTGCCTCAGCCTCCCAAAGTGCTAGGATTACAGGCATGAGCCACTGCGCCCGGCCCACCTTCCATCTTTATTTGGATGTTGTTTTATGGTATATGCCAGTAGGCTAGCCTTGTTATATGCTTCAACTTAAATATATATATAAGTTTATTTTTTATTTACATTATCAATATGAATGCATATATTTATATGTCAATTTTCTAAATTTGCAGGAGATGTGTGTGTGTGTGTGTGTGTGTGTGTGTGTGTGTATATCTCCATTAATCAGTCAATGTAGATTTGGTAGCTCCGATGGTTCTATAGTCCTGTTAAAAAAGAATTAAAAGTACTCTGGTACATCCAAATGATAAAATATTCCCCAGTCTTTCCACTTTTTCTACTTTCTTCTTCCCTCCTACATAGAAGTTTAATAATCGTTCAGAAAATATGTATTCAATTCAACTTTTTTTTTTGAGATGGAGTCTTGCTCTGTCGCCAGGCTGGAGTGCAGTGGCACAATCTCGGCTCACTGCAACCTCCACCTCCTGGGTTCAAGAGATTCCCCTCCCTCAGCCTCCTGAGTGGCTGGGACTACAGGTGCGCACCACCACGCCCGGCTAATTTTTTGTATCTTAGTAGAGATGGGGTTTTACCATGTTGGCCAGGATGGTCTCAATCTCCTGATCTCGTGATTCACCCACCTCAGCCTCCCAAAGTGCTGAGATTACAGGTGTGAGCCATGCACCCGACCCTCAATTCAACTTTTTTTATCATCCATTATGCGAATCCTGAAGCCTATTCAGCATCATTTTGTTTCTAGATTGTGAAGACTGCAGGATCTTCATATTTTGACCTAAAATTGGTAGACTGTCTTTTTGTCCATCTGAGTTGCCTCTACTTAATTCGTAGGCTTTAACTCTGGCTAGATCCTGAGGCACATGATATATTTTCCTTCCCTTGTCACTGTGGAACCTGATGAGTAGTCTCTGGGGTTGTTTCCTTCCTGTACAGACTGGACCAAAACAGCTGTCAGTACAGAGAGTGAGTAATGTTGAACAACCCTAGACTTTTTCAGCAAAACCCTAAGACTCCTTTGTCATCCTCATTCAAGTCGGACCTCCAATTTTCTGGAGTTAGCAGAAGCCCAGGCTGGAATTCTCCTGTGCATTTAGATTGCTGCAAGGCCCACAAATACTCCACAGAGAAACCTATGGCCACTCCAGAAGTCTGCTGTCTCCCAGGGTGAATGCTGAATGCTGTGCTCACATTTTCCTTGCAGAAACCCTAAGGAAGGCCCGGCAGCCAAGAACTAGCCAGCTCTGCTTCACAAAGTGAAGTTCATTCGTACGCTAAAAGTAGAGAAGGGGTCAAAGGGCAGCGGGGAGTTGGGTCTGGACTTCTCAAATAGGTTCCTACTCCTTCATGCCCCTCATTTCCCACATATCTTTTGGAATCTAGAGAATGAGTGACCCTGTTTGTTTACTATTTTATTTCTATTTTTTGGTCTTCATTTCTGGGAGGTAGCTTCATTCCTGGGAGGTAGCTTCATTCCAAGATGAAGCTTTCAGAAGAACTTAACTCCCAAGCTCCTTTCCCTCAGTAACATAAAGAAGGCATTCAGTCTCCAGGGATTATATGAAGTGTTCTTCCTTCTGTTTTGCTATGTTTGAAATGCCTGTTCCCCAGTGCCGTAAAGAAATAGCACTTGAACATAAATTTAATTTCCTCAGCAAGGCCATTTTTACTTCCTGCAGAAAGGGTACACTCACCAGCAGTTTTGCCACGAGAGTACACCAAACAAAGGAGACAGGGTCATTTATAACCTGACACATCCACCCTACTGCTGTGTCCAGTTTCCGTTGGTTGGAACGGGACCTCACATTCTGTATTTGTCCCGATTGGCTAGCAACTTAGAACCTTTTAAAAGAGGCAAAGGCAGAGGAGAACAAAGGAAGGAGGAAGTAACTTGTGGAATGCTGGGAAAGGTAAAAACACCTTCAAATACGGAAGAAGAACAGGCTGTGACCCAATGCTTGCTTGGACCAGTCTAAGCCTGCCAGGGCAAATATTTAGGCTAAATTGTGGGAGCTAAGAATATAAAGTACATTGATTTCTTTACCACGGCTAGCAGATATTTAAGAATGTTAGCACAGGTCTTCAAATACATTTTGCTTCTAAGAGAAGTTACTATTTATTCCTAATGAAATGGGGAGGAAAGTCTTTGAAGAGGAACCTCTACTTTACTTTTTACAGCTAGAATGTATCTGACAATGAATAAATTATGTGCAAAATTAGGTATATTCATGCAATAGATGTTCAGTCCAACAAATAAAAAATTTTAATAAAACAAATTGAAATAAAAACTCTCTAACGGCCTCTTTTCTGTGGTCCTGGAGATCTCTGTCCCCATCTGCACTCCCTTGCTCAGGCTCTGCTTTGCCCCGTTCCGGTCCACCCCTGATACAGGAGGGAGGCAGGGAAGTGCTGGGTAGAGAAGGGCGGGATCCCTGGAAGGGCTCCACCCTCAGGCCTGTGCATGCAGACCTAAGTGAGAACAGGCACTCCTGTTTTCACGCCCAAATGTTGCATTTTCCAAGACCACTTTGGCCCACCATGCCCCCCCATCCTGTGCCCATATAAACCTGAGACCTTAGCGGGCACAGACACAAGTGGCTGAATGTCGGAACCAGCAGACCAGTGACAACGGAACAACGTGGCAGAGAAAGAGAGAAGAGGAAGGACGCCTGGAGGCCTAGGGGAGTTCAGCCTGGAGGCCTAGGGGAGTTCAGCCTGGAGCAGTCAGAGAAGAGTGAGCCACTGGGCAGCCCAGCTACAGGGGAAGACCACTCTCCCCACTCCATCCCCTGCTTCTCGCTCCCTGTCCATCTTGCTGAGAGCCACCTCTACCACTCCATAAAACCTTGCACTCATCCTTCCAGCCCACATGTGATCTAATTCTTCTGATACACTGGGCAAGAACTCGGGATACAGAAGGCTGTCACACTGGCCCCCTGCCCTTGTGATAAGGCAGAGGGTTTATTGAACTGATTAGCACAAGCCATCTGTAGATGGCTAAGCTGAAAGAGCACACTGTAACACACACCCGCTGGGGCTTCGGAAGTCGCAGACCCCCACCCATAGACACTGCTGAGGGGCTGGAGCCCAAAAGTGCTCCCTACTGCCTCTGTACCTGCCCCCCTGGGAGTCTGAGCAGCGGGGCTACTGAAGGAGTGAGCCACACCCTTGTTGCACATCCTGAGAGGGGCATAAGGGAACTCTCCTCTTTCACCCCAGCCCTCTCAGTTTAAGATACAAGCATTCACCTAATGAGTAACTGGTGATGAATGAACAGTAACTGGAGAAGGCAAGCAATAAGGAGGAGAGCAGCTCCCAAGGAACTACTGACATCCTTGCAATGGCATTCGGAGGTGGCTCAGCATAGCTCAGTCTGAACCAAATCCATGCTAAGAAAGAGACAGAGTGGGAATTTATTATTATCTTTTCAAATACTTGCTGGAGTCACTTGCAAATCAGAAGAAATACCACATCGTATGCAGCTATGTTGCCCACCTATCTGGAGCTTTAGAAAGGATGCTCTCAAAAAATTAAAATGAAGGAGGTGGCACAGAATTAAACTATGAACTCCACACAATGGTACAGAATAGAATACGGAATGTGGAATATGCAAAGCCATTACAAAGACAATATTCTTCAGCTTGCAAGACAGTGAACTGACTAATACTAAGCAAAGCTAAAGAAATAATGTGAAAATCAGGAGCATGGTGGTCAGCTTGGGGATTAGAGTCATAAGAAATAGAAAATATAAGGAACAGTTGGCAGGACCCTCCAAACCATTGTCCAGAGGAGATGAAATAATCCCCCTTCTATTGGTGGGACCAATTCCATCATGTAGGTGAAGCCTCAGGCCGTCTCAGCCTGATGCCATTAGCATTGGATTTATCTGGAGAACTCTTTTTCTTCTGATTTCCTGCTCTCCAGGCAATCTTTGATTATTATCTGACTTCCTCTGTCATTTTGCCTACGGAAATGGATCTGTTACAAGGGCTTTTAGTATTCCATTTCTTACAATAGTTTTCTTTTTCTGACTGTAAAAGAACAAAATGGCATTTTGACCACTATATTATTTGGCCTGCCCTGTAGGTCCACCAACCTGAGGAGGAAGGGCTGGTTATACAATCCATGAGTGTTCCTGTTCCTGGGAGAGGTACTTCTCATTATAAATGAATAATCTGGTATTCCGTTTTGGGGGCTTAGTGAATATGAGTCTGTCCCTGAGGAGGGTTCATATACTTTGAGAGCACTTGGGTTTCTGAGCCTGGAAGGAAGAAAACCTGGCTCAGGAACGTGGAAAGTTCTCTTGGTGAGGACACAGCCTACTGAGCTTTATTTCCTATGTGATAAGCACATATGCTTCAAGTTGCTGTTATTTTTCCATTTTAGGCAAAGATAAAATGTTCGATGCATAATATAAGATCCAGTGTTTACTGTGCATGATATGCTCCATATTAACATCTAGGTTTCTAGAACATAAGTGTGGCATTGTTTTCATCACAGTCACACTTTTAAAAATTCCTCTAAACTCAGTATAAAATAAACAATGTATTAAAATTTTAACTTAATTAAAATCCTAGTGCAGATGCATTTATTACTAGGTCTACTAATTAAGTAGGGGAAGGAAGAAGGCAAATGAATTATTTCAACCCCAAACTCAACCCCTCCTATTCCCCTACATGCAAGGGATGATATGAGATTTGTGCCAAGAGATGAGAATTTCCATCTTGTTTGGATTATGCTGGAATGCTTTTGGAAGATACGTAAGAGAAGAAAACAGTATGATTCTCTATTTACTTCTTTTTTGGATACACATTTATAAGCCCTCAGAAGCATGCCTCAAGAAAGCATGATTTCTAATCTAAAGTAAGCAGAAGCTGGGGTTTTTGAACGGAATGGCAGGATTGCCTAAGAGGGGATCCTCTCCGGTGATAATGGCTGCTGTTTCCATGGCAATTGCAGATTCACCTGCACATCCAGTCTCTGCTCCTTTTGTTCATAGCAAACTATCATTAAGCAGCAGCCAGTACTATCAGCAAGGCAGAAGCATTTAAGGAAACTGGTTCCCACCATTCTGTGTTCAGATCTTTTGTTCTGTAATGGATCTGCAACTCCCTAGTGTCTTGTTGACATAATAGCATGAGGGTGCTAGAAAAAAATGTTTGTGATCTCACCTGGGCCAAATTTTTCTGAGAAAGTTGTAGTGTTTAATTCTCATATCCGGTAATTCCCAAACACTAGTATGTCTCAGAATCCTCTAAATTTGCAAAAATTCCCAGGCCCCACCTCCAGAGAATCTGACTTAGTAGGTCTGAGATGGGGGAGAGGTTTGAGGTGGGGCTGAGGACTGATTTTTTTTTTTTTTTTTTTTTTGAGACAGTCTCGCTGTGTCGCCCAGGCTGGAGTGCAGTGGCGCGGTCTCGGCTCACTGCAAGCTCTGCCTCCCGGGTTCACGCCATTCTCCTGCCTCAGCCTCCTGAGTAGCTAGGACTATAGGCGCCTGCCACCACGCCCGACTAATTTTTTGTATTTTTAGGAGAGAAGGGGTTTCACCGTGTTAGGCAGGATGGTCTCGATCCCCTGACCTCATGATCCGCCCGCCTTGGCCTCCCAAAGTGCTGGGATTACACGCACGAGCCACCGTGCCCGGCGGAGGACTGAATTTTTAACAGGTACCATAGTTTATTCAGTTACAGATGGTCCCAAGACAATATGTCAGGGACACCTTATTTTGGATACTCTCCAAATAATCCGGAAGAGGAGAGAATTGGACACTGTCCCCTTCATAATTTTAAAGAAGCTTATGATTTTAAAGAGAACAGTTGACTCTCAACGAATTTCTCTGGCAAAGAATCTAGTTTGAATATACTCAGGCCATATGGCTTTAGTTAGGTGGCAAAGTCATTTTAGGATCGGCCTGAGTGTTAGATTTGCTTTTGAGGCTCAGATCATTATAACTCGTTTTCAGGGCTCCCTCAGAGCAGTATCTAACATCTGCTTTCTCATCTATAGAAAAGACAAGGAACTACTCCCATGGCAGGACAAGGCCAGCTTCAGAAAACAGGCAGGTGGGGCTGTTACTTCCAAGGGCAAAACAAAGATCAAGTACTAAACCATGCTCTACCTTTCTCATAAAGGTCAGTGTGGGCTTCAGCTTTAGGAAGGCTGGAGCTTCAAAGCTGTAGGAGGGAGAAGAAGGCATCTCTTTGATTCCTTTTCTTGCTGATGCTTAAAAAAGCTATGAGCCCCACACCTTGAAGAAGACCTCCTGTAGTAATCTCTCTTCCTTCATCTTTCAATTTTTCAGCCTCCTAGGCTTTAGATGTTCTAAGATAAAGTCTCTCCCCACTCTTTTAGTGTCTAGGTTGTGCTGATGCCTCTTTTAAACATACTGTGTTTGTTAGATACAGACTACTGCAGGCACTTGCCTCTGGGGATGGCCTTGGAAAAGACTATGGTACATCTAGGAAACCTTCCCACAGAGTTGGCATTTAAGGTACACAGGAATCACACTTGGTGGCTTAAGTTTAAATTCAGAGCATCCTAAGTACACTTTGCTCCTGCCCCAACCCCACAGTCCCCCATTTCAGAAATAACTTCAGCGTGCATGTGCCGAAGTGCTGCAGGTGGTACTTGAGCTTTTATTCAAATGCAGTTTCTCTTTGAAGGAGAACAAAGTAGATTGGAATAAAAGTCCTATTTTTGGAAAAGAGAAGTGATGCCCTGATAGATATTTGCAATGTAAAAACTCCTTTCTATAGGAAAGCATCCTCAATTACTTCACTTTCTTTACAGCAGGTGACTCAGGAAGAGCTCCAAATCACAGCAAGTACCTGTTGACCATGACTGCTTATATTGCTGGTAACTTGGTAGCTTTTCCCATTTTCACAAAATGAGAACAAAATGACTGGTTTCCATTGCAATATGTAGGCAATTGTTGGCAACCGCTTTTATTTTTATTTTATTTTATTTTTTAACCTCTACTCATTGTTGTGAACTAGAACCTCCCTTGCATCAATAACTACAGGGCCAGCTTTGTAAACAAGTCACAGTTTAGGGGTGAGTGCAGAGGTGCTGAGTTATTATCTATGTCAAATGAACTACAACATGGAGTTGCTCTACCTTGAAAGTGACAGAGAAAAGAAGCAGTAAAATGTAATGGTGAAACCTGCAAGTTTGGGAACCAGGCTGCCTGAGTACTAATCCATGCGGTACTGCATTCTCAATAGGCTCCTTATCTGTAAAATGGGAATAATGAGAGCTGGGGAGAATTATACAAGGTGCCTTTAGTGGAGGGCCAGCACTTAGCCAGGGCCCAGTACACATTTGTTATTCTGGATGTGCTATTCGATGGAGTGATAGCTCAGGAGATACTCCTAGATTTATTTGGAAGATCAGGGAGACAATGCTATCACTTATTTGGACTAGAAGAGTTAGCTCTCTGGTTGCCATCTTGTATTCATGGGATGGATGCTCAAATCAGCCCCTGTGAATCCCTTAAACAAGCAAGTGGGAGCAAGCATGCCAATAGAGTTGAATTTGGTGCTAGCCATTTCTGTTTCCTGTCGACCAAGATCCCCTTTCCTACACACCCAGGTTCCATGATCAGATCTCTTTATCAGATCTTATGGCTTGCCTCTTCAATATTAAGAACTGCCATTTAGGGCCAGGTACAGTGACTCAGGCCTGTAATCCCAGCACTTTGGGAGGCTGAGGCGGGTGGATCACTTGAGGCCAGGAGTTCCAGACCAGCCTGGCCAACATGGTAAGAACCCATCTCTACTAAACACACACACACACACACACACACACACACACACACACACACACACACACACAATTAGCCGGGCATGGTGGTGCGTGCCTGTAATCCCAGCTACTCAGAAGGCTGAGGCTGGAGAATCACTTGAACCTGGGAGGTGGAGGTTGTAGTGAGCCGAGATGGCGCCACTGCACTCCATCATGGGCAACAGAGCGAGACTCCATCTCAAAAAAAAAAACAAAAAAAAACAAAACAGATCTACCATTTAGCCATTTATTGTCAAGCTCTTTTTACTGTCTAAAAAGAAATCAGGGGACTCTTTGTCTCAATGGAATCATTTCTTCCTGTGCAGTTGAATAAAGCAGAAGGGTTTGGAATAAACAAGGAAAAATCCAGCTCTCCTTGATGCCTCCAACCCCTCACCTCTTAATCTCTTCATCCCTTCTTCATATGTCCATTGAGTACCTATCCTGTGTGCTAAGTGCTAATGACACACAGTGAAGCAGATAAACATGGTCCTGTCCTCAAGACACTCATATTCTAGAGAGAGAATGATCATAAACAAGAAAATGGACAAAGAAACAATTTTATGTTGTAATAAGTGTTTTAATAAAAAGAAAGAAGGAAGGGGCTGAAAGAAGAGAACAGTGGATCAGAGAGTTGGGGTGCTACAATAGATAGGGTGGTCAGAGAAGGGGCTGCTATGGGTGGGACCCTAAGCTGAGAAAAGACTGCCTCTTTGCGAGGTGATTGTGGGCAAGGTGATGTTTTTAACAATGAGCCAGGCTTGGGTTGAGATGAGGAGGTAAAAGTTCTTTGAAAAAGGCTGAGATTATGATGCTGGTGCTGGGCTCAGAGCATATACCCCAGAGGACTCAGGGAAATATGTATATGGGGTGGGTCCTTGAGTTCCTGGCAGATCAGGTGTATACAGAACACAATGCTAATTCATTAATTCATTCTTTCACTCCACAAGTTTATGGAGTATTATAATAGGTCATGTACTATTCTGGGTGCTTGGACTACATTAACAAACAAAACAAAGATTTCCACTCTGGAGATTGTGTTCTAGCTGGAGAAAATAGAAAACAACTAACAAAAGTAACATGCAAGAAAATTATGTCCAATATTGGAAGGTGTTAAGTGCTATCAAAAAAAATAAGACAAGGTAAATTAAGGTAAGGAGGAATCGGAAGTGCCAGGGGTAAAGGTATCTGCACACACGTGTGCATATGTTTGTGTGTATGTAATTTAAAATAGAGTGGTCAGCACAGGCCATGTCAGAAGGGAGTGTCTTAGTCCATCTTATGTTGCTATTGCAGAATACCACAGACTGGATGATATATAATGAACAAAAATTTATTTGGCTCACGGTTCAGGAAGCTGGGAAGTTTAAGAGCATGGTCTTGGCATCTGGTAAGGATATTTGTGCCGTGTTGTCCCATGGTGGAAGGCAGAAGGGTAAGTGAGGGTGACAGTGAGAGACAGGGAGCACTAAACTTGTCTTTATAACAGCACAGTCTTGAGATGATGAACCCACTCTTATGATAATGCCATTAATCCACTCATGAGGATGGAGCCCTCATGGCTTAATAACATTTTAATAGTTTTACCTCTTAATACCGTCACAATGGCAATTAAATTTCAACGTGAGTTTTGGAGGGGACGTTCAAATAATAGCAGTGAGATTAAAGGTGAGGGGTTTAGCCTTACAGGTAACTGGGGAAAGGGGTCCAAGCAGACTGAACAGCCAGTACAAAGGCCGGAAAGTAGGACATGAGACTCTGGTAATGAGTATCTGGGGGACCTGGATCTCTGGGGTGACTAACCAGGGATGTGAGGCACCGTGAGCCAGTCCTGAGGGTCTCTGAGATGAAGTGGGGCTGCAGCTCCTAAGGCACACCGCACTGGTGCTCACAGCAGCTGCCACTCTAGAGGCTGGAGCTGGTGTTGCAGGTTTATGAGCTGAGACTCAGGAGGCTGTGGGTGGGACACTGCCGGGTACTGGAGTCATACAAAGATGCTGACCTGCTTCTCTCTCTGCCTCCAAGATTTCTGAAACCCTTCTCTGTAGCACCACTCTGGCTTCCTCAACCTCCTAAAAGGCTTCATGGACCCAAATTGCCGGTATCCTCTTCTAGTCCTATCTTGTTCAATCCCAACCCCAACTCCTCAAGGCAGAGGACTTCAATGAGAGGTTAGGAGGGAAGCAACCAACCTGAGCTAACAACCCAGGGCTTTCCGGGGTGGCAGGAGTTTTGACTGAATTCCTGGGAGTGCCTGTGGCTGGAGTGCTGTGTAAGCTTATGAGTTATGGGGCTGAGAACTGGGCATTTAGATGGTAGAAAACCAGAATATTCAAGGTCAGACAAATTTTGGTTTACATTTCACCTTTGCCACTTTTTAACTGAGAGACCTTGGAAAAGTTATTCTGTTATTCTCAGGCTCTCCTAGAAGCCTCGGGGAACCCTGGGCAGCTTTTGGATTTTGAAACCCCTACCTTTGGACATATATATACAAATATATATATTTGAAGATATAATTCACATACCATAAAATTCAACATTTTAAAGTGTACAATTCAGTGGTTTTTATATTCATAAGGTTGTACAACCATCACTAATATCTAATTCCAGAACATTTCCATTTACCCCCCAAAAAAACTCATATACATTGGCAATCACTCCACATTTGCTCCTGCCCCCAGCCCCAGCAATTATGAATCTACTTTTTGTGAATTTGCCTATTCTGGACATTTCATATAAATGGAATCATAGAATATGTGTCCTTTTGTGACTGGTTTCTTTCATTTTGCATAATGTTTTCAAGGTTCATTCACATTGTAGCATGTATTAGTACTTCCTTCCTTTGTTATGGCTGAATAACATTCCCCTTGGATTTATCTTATTTTATTTTATTTTTATTTTTTGAGACAGAGTCTCTCTCTGTCACCCAGGATGGAGTGCAGTGGTATGATCATGGCTTATTGCAACCTCGACCTCCCAGGCCCAAGCAATCCTCCTGCCCCAGCCTCCCAAGTAGTTGAGACTCCAGCCACACACCACCATGCCTGGCTAATTTTATTTATTTTTTGTACAGACAAGCTCTCGCTGTGTTGCCCAGGCTGGTCTTAAACTCCTGGGCTCAAGTGATCCTCCCACCTTGGCCTCCCAAAGTGCTGGGATTACAGATGTGAGCCACCACACTGGGTGGTCCCTCTGGATTTAGTTAGCAGCAGGGATCAGTGGATTCCTGTAAGACCTCTGTGATGAGGCTTCAACCTACTTTCCACACAGATTTGCCATCCATTAGCAGTCTATACCTCCTATCCCCTAAGCTTGATGCCTGTATACAAATGCTTTTACTTTTATTGCCTTCTAGATCCTGGGTATGTATCCCTGTTGGGCCGTTGTCGAGCTGTAAAGGAGACATACTAATTGCTATCTTACGTGTTGTGGTAAGGGCAAATGAAACAGCTTATAAAAGCATCTACCCTCCCCCTTTGCACTGTATGTGCTTCATAGAGGACTCCATTAGTTCATGAAATACCTTGCTCTCCAGCCACTCAGGAAGAATGTTTCTAGTCTCCTTGTTCCTCTGATACGGCTGGGAGCAGGGCTTTCTGGGGTGGCAGGAGTTTTGATTGAGTTCCTGGGGGTGCCTGTGGCTGGGATGCTGTGTAAGGTGCCTACTTGCTTCACCTGCTGAGCCCCAGGGTATATGCAGTGGGTGTCTGGGGGAAGCTTGGATAGTGTTTTTAGATAAAGGCCTGAAAGGAAAGCTGATAAGTGACTATAACTGACATGATGAGACCCCTTGGTCTCCAGCCAAAAGTGTTAAGTCTTAGCTTGTGTCCCAGCACAGCCAGTTCCTCATCTTATTGCCTCACTTCTCTGGCCTAGCCAGTCACCACTTCTCCTTGCCACTACTCACCATCAGTGAGTGATGCTCCAGAATAGGAGGAGTGTTTTTCACATAGCCTCAGGCAACTTGCAGGCTCTGTAGCTCTAATCTGAGCTGCAGAGAGGGAGACTTCTTGGCACTGAAAATCCTGGCTGGGTGGTGGGGTAGGGTAGAAAGGTGAGGCCTTGAAAACACCAGAAGGAAAACACCTTTCTTAGGACATTTAGGAAGAACCCTGGAAAGATCCAGAAATTCAGGCAAAAAGGGAATGGTTTGGGAAAGACTGGAGAAAAGAAGTAACAGCACACTGGTTTGATTTTGGGGGTACCTCTGTACTGTGATCCACCCCTCTTATCATCACAGGTCTGCCTCTCTTGTTTGAGCACCTGGAGCAGTAGTTCTTTTGTTTTTTATATGGAGTGTCACTCTGTCACCCAGGCTGGAGTGCAGTGGCGTGTTCTTGGCCCACTGCAACCTCTGCCTCCCAGGTTCAAGTGATTCTCCTGCCTCAGCCTCCTGAATAGCTGGGATTACAGGCACATGCCACCACGCCTGGCTAATTTTTGTATTTTTAGTAGAGACGGGGTTTCACCATGTTGGTCAGGCTGGTCTTGAACTCATGACCTCGTGATCCGCCCACCTCGGCCTCCCAAAGTGCTGGGATTACAGGCATGAGCCACCGCTCCCAGCCTTGGAGCAGTAGTTCTAAGTCATCCCTGTGTAGCAGAATCACCTGGGGAACCTTTAAATATGCAGATTCCTAGGCCCTTCTCTCAGTGATTCTGATTCCCCTGGGGTGGGGTCCTGGCAGTAAGTATTCCTTCCCTTCCTCATCCTCTCTCTCTCTCTCTTCTTTCTCTCTTTCTCCCTCCCTCCCTTCCTCCCTTTCTCTCTCTCTCTGTCTTTCTCTCTTTCTTTCTTTCTTCCCAGGGTCTCACCTGTTGCCCAGGCTGGGGGGCAGTGCTGTCACACAGCTCACTGCTGCCTCAACCTTGTGAGCCCCAGTGATCCCCCAATCTTAGCCTCCCAAGTAGCCTCCCAGGTGCCACTATGCCAGCTTTTTTTTTTTTTTTTTTTTTAAATCTTTGTGGAGACAGGGTCTCCCTATGTTGCCCAGGATGGTCTTGAATTCTTGGGTTCAAGTGATCCACTCATCTAGGCCTCTCAAAGAGCTGGGATTACAGGCATGAGCCACCATACCTGGCCAACACAGGGAGACCCTATCTCTACAAAAAAAAAAAAAAAAAAAAAAAATAGCTGGCATAGAGGTACCTGCCTGTGGTCTCAGCTACTTGGGAGGCTGAGGTTGGGGGATCACTTGGGCCTGGGAGGTTGAGGTTGCAGTGAGTTGTGATTGCAAAAGTGGGCAAGGGACATGAACAGATACTTTCAAAAGAAGACATACATGTGGCCAACAATCATATAAAAGATTATTTTATGATAATCATAAAATAATCTGATCATTGGAGAAATGCAAATCAAAACCACAATGAGATCATTGGAGAAATGATCATTGGAGAATCACTGATCATTGAAGAAATGCAAATCAAAACCACAATGAGATACCATCTCACACCAGTCAGAATGACTATTAATAAAAAGACGAAAAATAGCAGATGCTGGTGAGGTTGTAGAGAAAAAGGAGCACTTATACACTGTTAGTGGGAGGGTAAATTAGTTCAACCATTGTGGAAGACAGTGTGGTGATTCCTCAAACACCTAAAAACAGAAATACCATTCAACCCAGCAATCCCATTACTGGGTATATACCCAAAAGAATATAAGGTTTTCTATTATAAAGACACATGAACACATATGTTCATTGCAGCATTATTCACAATAGCAAAGACATGGAATCAACCTAAATTTAGCCCATCAATAATAGACTGGATAAAGAAAATGTGGTGCATATACACCATGGAATACTATGCAGCCATAAAAAAGAATGAGATCATGTACTTTGCAAGGATTTGGATGGAGTTGCAGGCCATTAGCCTTAACGAACTAATATAGGAACAGAAAACCAAATATTGTATATTCTCACTTATAAGTGGAAGCTAAATGATGAGAACACATGGACACAAAGAGGGGAACAACCCACAATGGGACATATTGGAGGGTGGAAGATGGGAAGAGGGAGAGGATCAGGAAAAATAACTAATGAGTACTAGGCTTAATATCTGGGTGATGAAATAATCTATACAATAAATCCCCATGACACAAGTTTACCTATGTAACAAACCTGCATGTGTACCCCTGAGCTTAAAATAAAAGTTAAAGAAAGGTGTCCAGGTGATTCTAATGTGTACAAGGTTAAGGAGCACTGAGTTGGAGTCACCTCTCACTCACCTCCAAGGAAACGTTCTGTAGGCTGTCGTACAAGAGCCAGCAAGATGCCGTCTTCTGCACATCTTGGAGAAAGCCTGTGTCTTAGTCCATTCATGTTGCTGTTGCAAAAAATCTTAGACTGGGCAATCTATAAACAGCAGAAATTTATTGTTTACAGTTCTGGAGGCTAGGAAGTCCAAAATCAAGGTGCCAGCAGATTCGGTGTCTGGTGAGGGCTTGCATTCTGCTTCCAAGATGGCACTTTCTTGCTGTGTCCTCATATGACAGACGGGGCAAGGGAGCTCTCTTCAACCTTTTTTTTTTTTTTGGTAAGGGCATTAATCCCATGACCTAATCACTTGCCAAAGGCCCTAACTCCTAATACCATTACCTTGGGGGTTGGGTCTCCACATCTGAATTTTGGACCATAGTAGCCTGCTTTCAGAGTTGAGGGAATCCCTGATCTAGCAGGAGTTCATCAGAGGCATTCCCCTGCCTTTACACTGATCTGATCACTGCCAGTACCGCCTGTTTGGCTTTGTGGCCATGGGCAGCCACTTCTAGAGCAGGCTGAGTCTGTTCCTCCAGAGCAGTAGTCTGTACTAATACTTGTCCAGGTTGGAAGGCATGAGAGGGAAGCCAGCAGAAACCACAGCAAGGCAATGTGGGCAGGGTAACTAGTCATAGAAAGTGGGCTAAGGCTTCAGGACTATCTCCTATCAGCTCTAGTATTTGATTATTTGTGAGGTCCATATTTCTTCTTTTTTTGGAGACAGAATCTCACTCTGTCACCCAAACTGGAGTTCAGTGGTGAGATCTCAGCTCACTGCAATCTCCACCCCTTAGGTTCAAGCAATTCTCAGCCTCCCAAGTAGATGGGACTATAGGCGCGTGCCACCACACCTGGCTAATTTTTGTATTTTTAGTAGAGACAGGGTTTCACTTGTTGGCTAAGCTGGTCTCGAACTCCTGACCTCAAGTGATCCACCTGTCTTGGCCTCCCAAAATGCTGGAATTACAGGTATGAGCCACCGCGCCTGGACTGTGAGTTCCATATTTCTAATCTCAACAACTTTCCTAAATGATTGTTATGAGGTTCCAATAAAACAATGTATTCATGAAAGGGCATTGTAAATTGTGAAGTTCAACAGAAATATTCATTATATTATTATGGAGTGGCCTCAAGTCCCTCTTTTCTTTTGAGTGCTTAGACATCTCCCCAGTAGATTGGAACCCATCTCTGTCCCAGGAGTTTGGGGTCTCAAACAACAAAGGGTCAGGAGCAAACCTGTAGATTAGTAAATCTCTTTGTAAACATATTTACAAAATATGATGCTGCCAAACTGGATGGTGAGGACAGAGTGAAATGTTTTTTTCCAACAAAAGGGATAAAAGGATAGAAAACAAAGTGAGCCCTGCATGGCTGAATTCATTGGAATCCTGAGCTCCTGTGAGGGCTTGAAACTCTCTTACTTTTTTTTTAGACAGTCTCGCTTTGTCACCCTGGCTGGAGTGCAGTGATGTGATCTCTGCTCACTGCAACCTCTGCCTCCCAGGTTCAAGCAATTTTCCTGCCTCATCCTCCTGAGTAGCTGGGATTACAGGCACCCGCCACTATGCCCGGCTAATTTTTGTCTTGTTTTTTTTTTTTTTTTTTTTTGAGACGGAGTTTCGCTCTTGTTGTCCAGGCTGGAGTGCAATGGTGTGATCTCAGCTCACCGCAACCTCCACCTCTCAGATTCAAGTGAAACTCCTGCCTCAGCCTCCTGGGTAGCTGGGATTACAGGCATGCGCCACCACGCTTGGCTAATTTTTTGTATTTTTAATGGAGACAGGGTTTCTCCATGTTGGTCAGGCTGGTCTTGAACTCCCCACCTCAGGTGATTCACCCGCCTTGGCCTCCCAAAGTACTGGGATTATAGGCATGAGCCACTGCGTCTGGCTGTCTTTTTTTTTTGAGTAGAGACAGGGTTTCACCATGTTGGCCAGGCTGGTCTCGAACTTCTGACCTCAAGTGATCTGCCTGCCTTGTCCTCCCGAAGTGCTGGGATTAAAGGTGTGAGCCACCGCACCCAGCCTGGAAACTCTCTTTCTGAGAGAAAGCTGAGGCCAATGCAAGGACAGGTCAGTGCACTGGAGCCCATGGGAGGCCAGGGACAAGGGAGAGCCTTCCCAGGATGGGGCTAGGTGAAATGGGGATGCCAAGGGGCTGCAACTTGAGTGGGTGGAGAGAGAATGCAGACAGGACACAACAACCTAGCTGCTTTTGCTCCCCTAAGGGAGCTCCCTGAGGGCCCCCAAAAGTTCTCTAAGGACCTGATGTGCTTGTCTACACCATCACAGAAAAATCCCCACTCCCCCTACTCCCATCCTTACCATCCTTGCTGAGGCCAGCACATTTCTCCCATACTGGCAGGAGGAAGGAGGGGCATCTTCTCCTTGTACTCAAAGGTAGAGGCGGGTGGAGTGTGCAGCAGATCCTGCAGCAGGCCCGTTTTTCACGAGAAATGCCATTTATGGGGAAGCAGGGAGATGAGGAATCTGAGCAGGAGGAAGTGGGTGGAGAGTGCAGGAGTCTAGAGGATTTGTATTTTGCTGTTGCTGGGCAGGGCTCTGAGAAAAGGGAAGAAAGGAGAGAAAAGCACAGCCCTGGTCATCATTCTGGTCACTGTCACCACGGCCACAGCTGGGCCATGGCTCAAGCTCAGCAGGAAGAAAGTGGTGTGTTGCTCATGTGACCAGAGCTGAGGTCTCCAGACAAGCTCTTATCAAACTCCACAAAACTGCTCCAGGAGGAGGGGATATGGGCTTTGTGAAAATACCTAGATAAATTCCCAATTATTCGTGTGCCTCTTTCCCATTTTAAGAAATACTTTACCTTTTAACTGTTTGGATTCTCACAAGAAATCTGGAAGGGAAGTTGAGCCAACGTGAGCAATTCCATTTTATAGGGAAGCAACCTGGGGTTTGCAAAGGTGAAATGAATCATCTAAGAGTCTGGACTTGTAGGTGGTAGTGCTGTGAGTTGGACACATGCTGACTTTAAGTTGTTTGGTATTTGCTCACTTTTCATTTTTGTTTCTCTCTCCAGTGCCTTGAATTTGGTCCTACCAATTCTGCAGGTGGGCAGATCAGGTCGCCGGGCCCTCCGATCTGACATCCCTTCCTCCAGCTCTCTGAGCAAGCTCACAATGTGAGCATGTTTGTGTCTTGGCTCCACTGGCCAGAGACCAGGTTTTTGGCTAATGTGCGAACTTGAGCTCCTGCTTTTGCTCTATGCATTGTGTATATTTAATCATATTTGACGGAATTTACTTTAGCCCAAGTTCAGCCTGTTAGCCTTTTTCCTCTCATTGTCTGTTGCATTTTTACCCACACTCCATGCAAGTGATTTGTCTTCCCTTGGACTTCAAATAGACGGTTCCCTCTCACCACCCACACTGCCACAGAAGATGCTATCCTTTAAGAACCTCTCGCTCTTGCTCTTGGAAGGGGCATTTACTTTTGGGATAGACTCTTGCCTTTGGAAGAGAAGCCAAAGTTTTTTTGGCTTTTTGGCTCTTCTTCTTTAAGCTGCACATTTGTTTTACTCTTCCTTTCCCTGTCTCAGTTATTTTCCAAGTTTCTTTCCTGAACTGACTTGAGACTTCCCCTGCAAAGTCAGCCTGACATTTTCCTGCTGCTCTGAGCCCTTCCCCATTTAATTATTCCAACTAAAAATCATACTAACTTTTTGTTCTTGTTAAAAAGAAAATAAACAAAAAATTAGGGACCAATATTTTAATGTGCAGTTCTCTTCTGGGTTAAAGTGACAGGCAGGGGCCCGATCATGGGATGGTTGCACATTTGCCGAGTGTGTTCTCAGGCATTTGATTGTCACAATAACAACGACGACAACGATGTGAGGCTGGCAGTGTGGGAATTATCATCCCCATTTTACAGTGGAGGAAACGGAGGATCATAGGGGTTGGCTGGCTCATCAAGGGTCATCTAACTTCAATATTGGCCTTCAATTATGATTCTGAATTTTGCATAAGAAAACTTACTGTTTTGGAGTAGAGTATACAAGTTCAAATACAGAGTCTAAGTTGATATTGGGGGTGCTTAGGAGATATCAGCTTGACTTCTAACATATTATACATCTTAGTGAATTAACTCTGGCCCAAGGGCTGGCCGGTCCTCAAGACCTGAAGTCTCACAAGCTCAGTTCAGCCCTGTCTGTGTTCCAGAGGTGATCAGATATTGGTTGCTGACACATCCTATCCAAGCTCCAAGGTTGCACATTTTTTAAGATAAGTTAAACATATTACGGTCAAATGTTCCAGTTCTAAGAGCTAGTAACTTTCTATACCTCCAATCTCATCTATTAAGTGCTGATTTATATTTACTCTCAGAGAGCCATCTTACTTCTGTTTCTTACGGAACATCTCACTGTCACTTCCACGTACCACTTATAGGGCCAAGAGAGGTCTGTTTACTCTCAGTTAAGCTGACTTTTCCTCTTTTTGCTCCAATTATCCTATTTTGGTAATTTCATTGATATTCACAGATTCTTCATTTCTTGCGGCAGGGAAGACAGATGCTATATCTCACCTTCTGCATTGTGTTAATATAGGGTCCTTACTCATTGTTTCCACGAAAAGTCAGACTCAGGAAACTGTTATTTCCATTTTAATTTAATAACACTTTCTTTTGGGAGACTAATCTTGGAGACAGAAGGAATCTAACACAGTGATAACATTCTTACCTCAATAAACGCTTCTCTAAACCCTGCCTGAAATGTTCACTTCACTGTTGTTAGACTGCCTGTAAACCTATTCATTTCAGATTTCACTTTGAAAAAATGTGAAAACAATTGGATCAATTATTTGTCCATTAATTCAGCAAATATTTGTTGAGCACTCTTTCCATGCCAGACACTGTATTATGTATGCTTCGGGTACGCTAAGGCAAGGAGTCTTTGTTCTCTGGAAGCTTGCAGGCTTATGTGGAAACCAGAAAATGTGCAAAAAATTATACGACGGAGGATTATACGAGATAGTATGGGAATCCTTGGGTTTATGTGTGGACATTCTAATCCTCTGGCAGCAGCTGCATCTCCCAACAATTACACTTTCAAATGCTTGACACCCTCTTTCTCCCCATGGCTCCAGCTCTCCCTGGGCTCTGATATTATTTCCTCCCCTTGTCTCTTCATTCCTGACATGGTGATGGTTTCCTACCATTGCTAATCTATGGGCACACCATCTTCCTTTGTTGATTCACTTAACTCTTCCCACACCTCTGAAAGTGGTTCTTTCATTCAAGGGTCTTCATTTGAACCACCTTAGGTGAGTTCTGTTTCTGCCAGGACCGCTGTTATTGATACAGGCACCAGAACAAGAGGGATTTCTGCATATGCAGGGAGCTAAATGTAGTAACTAGGACCCAAGTATAGGGTGTAAGGTGGAGGGAGGATAGATGAATGGTTAGGGATGGGGCTGAAAGATGCCAACTCACGAATGCTGGAGATTTTTATTCTGAAAGCTCTGATTAGCCATTGAAGGATTTTAAGCAAGAGAGAGACATCGTTAGATTTCTACTTTAGAAGGAAAGCTGGCTAGGCACGGTGGCTCACGCTTGTAATCCCAACACTTTGGGAGGCCCAGGCGGGCAGATCATGAGGTCAGGATATCGAGACCATCCTGGCTAACATGGTGAAACTCTGTCTCCACTAAAAATACAAAAAATTAGCCAGGTGTGGTGGCGGGTGCCTGTAGTCCCAGCTACTTGCGAGGCTGAGGCAGGAGAATGGCATGAACCTGGGAGGTGGAGCTTGCAGTGAGCCAAGATCACACCACTGCACTCCAGCCTGGGGGACAGAGCGAGACTCAGTCTCAAAAAAAAAAAAAAAAGAAAGACAGCTTATTGGCTACTGTGTGTAGACTGGATTGTCAAGGTGGTATGTGAGTGGTTAAGACGAGATTAGCTAGGAGGTACATAAGCACATAAGATGATTGGAGCTGAATCAGCTAATGGTAAACCTTAGCAGGTTTCTTACCTCTGTAAGCCATTGATTCCTCTATCCTCCCTGAGGATGAAGTCACTCAGGGAGAGGTCTAGTTAGTCAGTTTTTCTTCAGTTTCGGAGAGCTACCCAGTATCTTTCTGATATGTATGTGTGTGTTTGTGTATTTTTTTTTCTTATAACCAATTTTCCAGAACTAGTTTCTTTTGTTTGCAACAAAAAATCCTGATAAAAGATTCAAGGAAGAAATGAATAGAGTCCATATGGGATAGGTCCATTCCACAGATACTTAGGAATAAGTATAACTGACTGAACTTGGTGATAGAAAGAATGCATGTGGCCAAGTGGCCAAGGGAGACAGGAGTCAAGAATGACTCTTGGTTTTTAGATTTGAGACTTGGTAGATGATGCACCATTCACTAAGATGAAGGACATTGGAGGAGGATCACATTTCCCACTCCCACTGTGGGGGAGGGATGAGTAACTCAGTTTTGACAAGCTGAGTTTGAAGTGCTTATGGAAATGTCCAATAGATACTCGGTTATGTGGCTCCAGAATTTAGGAAAAAGATCTGGCTGGAGATGGAAATTTGGAAAGCATCGGCTTATTAGTAGCAGCTGAAGCTGTGGGAGTAGATGAAGTCACTCAGGGAGAGTATGTAATACGAAAACAGGAGAGAGAAGAGCTGGGAGGAGAAAAGGAGTCCACCTAGTGAGAAATTGGAGATGGTAGAGTACAAGGGATTGAAGTAAGCATGGAATCTAGGGTGGAAAAGAGTAAAGGAAACTGCTGCCTCCAGTCCTGGGTGGGATTCAGAACTGGCAGTAGCAGTCTGGTTGAATGGTGGCTGTATTGTGATGATCTAGAAGAATAGAATGTGGTGGTGGAGGCGGAAGTGGTATGGAGTCTAAGATTTCCAAGATGGAGCAATTCTGGGGAGTAATTAAACTCAAGGTGTGGTCATGAGACTCAAGGTACTGTGAGCCTAAGGTGGCTTATGCATGGAGATTTAAAGTCCTCCAGGTGGAAGAAGTGACCCAATTGGCCGAGTTTATGTTGAATGTGTAGTGAGGTCAGAGATGAGAATGACAATGAGCGACTAAAGGAAGTATTAATAGTTTGGAAGCGGAAACAGGAGAATTCTGCAACCTTCCTTGCAATACACACAAACAGAGCTTGAAAATACAGAACAGCTCTTACCCTAGTCCCAGAGGACTACAGAAAAGTGGTGTCACAGGGACTGCAGAGCTTCCCTCTATGCAAGGAGAGTAGAGAGCAGGGAATTTATTTGAACAGGTTGAGAATAATAAAGAAGTTTGTTTACCACCAAATGGGGAATCCAGATGATAATAAGAATGAAGGAGGAAAATTGGATTTTGGGAGCAGAATAGGGAAGGGGATAGATGATAACTGTGTTCAA
This sequence comes from Pan paniscus, assembly GCF_029289425.2. NCBI lineage: Eukaryota > Metazoa > Chordata > Mammalia > Primates > Hominidae > Pan > Pan paniscus. The sequence goes on along the minus strand of NC_073255.2, from coordinate 143,788,199 downwards.
GGATGATGGAGGTGTTACTGGAATTCTGATGACAGTTAAGTTTATGCTGGTGCTCAAGCTTGGTCATTACCCGTGAGTGGTGGCCTTTGCTTTTCTTTGGCTTTCCACAGGACAAAAGTGAAAACAACTGGGCTGCAAGAAACTTTGGGATATTTGTTTTCTCTCAAGAAAGTAATTTTGACTGTAATATAAGAAGCCACTCTGATAGGAATATCCTCCAAAAGTATTGAATTAAGTGTTAACCTGACATTTTAACACCGTAAACATTTTAAACATTAGTTCTTAGTTTTTGCCTTTGCCATACTCTACATCTGAGGTCAGATACAAATGTGCTTCTGTGAAATAGTTTTCTGAAAAGTTTTTGTGAATTATAATTTATATATATATACATAATGTACTTTTTTCTAAAAAGATACATACAGTGGGTTCAAGACAAGGAGGAAGAATTATATCAGTGTGAAAATAGAAGCTATTTGGTCTAAGTTGGAAAACCAGCAAAGAACATTATTTCTTGCTAAAGGATTAGGAAAGACTTAAAATAGTTATCTAAATTGTCAATTCAGGAACATTTTTGTGCAATATACAAAGGGTTCATTAGCCTACTCACAATGATTTTTGACATTGCCTTTTCTTTTTGTCATCCAGACCTACTCTGATATCTTCAGGTAAAGAGATGTAAGAAAGTTCTTTGGAGAAAATCTCAATTCTCTCACAACAGATAAGAGGATACTCTCCAGAAAAAGAGAGCTGAGGGTTCTTGAGCTAATGACTAAAACCCCTAAGGCCACTTCTAGTTGGTTAATTCTGACCCCTGGGGGTTGGTTTCTGTAAACGCATCTACTTCAACACTAAGGCAGGACATGCATGACTATAAACTGGCTGGCCCTGCTTTTAAAAAAGAACCTTCACTGAACTGAAGCAAGAATGTGGAGCCATTCATTACCAAATTGAAGAGAAAAAGTGGTATTAAGAGGCACTTAAATGCAAAAGTGAACTCATTTAAAAAATAAAACAAAACAAAGGACTTCATAATGTACTGGCAATAATAATTACCCAGAAAAGGATGCATTATTTACAAAATCATAAAATGTCATTGTTTGTCAATTTTCTTCATAAAGACAAAAACCGGTAAATCACAGTACCTCTTTCTGTTTTTTTCTTTCTTTCTATCTTTCTTTTTTTTTTTTTTTTTGAGACGGATTCTCACTCTGTTGTCGAAGCTGGAGTGCAATGGTGTGATCTTAGCTCACTGCAACTTCTGCCTCCCAGGTTCAAGTGATTCTCCTGCGTCAGCCTCTGGAGTAGCTGGGATTACAGGCCCTTGCCACCATGCCCAGCTAATTTTTGTATTCTTAGTAGAGATGTGGTTTCACCAGGTTGGCCAGGCTGGTCTGGAACTCCTGACCTCAGGTGATCCACCTGCCTTGGCCTCCCAAAGTGCTGGGATTACAGGCGTGAGCCACTGCACCCGGCCCTACAGTACCTCTTTCATTAAAGCATCAAATATGTGCCAGGTATGTGCAAATGTACTGTTACATGGCCCATGTAACAGGAGAGAGTAGGATGGTGCCATTTAGCTCTGGGGAAGCTTATATTGGTAATAGATGGAATTAGTAAAGGTAGGAATCTTAACTTATAATTTTATTTTAAAAAGGCACAATAAGTATGAGAATGAAAAAAGATTCAGCATATGAGACTAAGGCTGCAAGGAATTCAGTATTTTTCTCATTTGTCCTAATACCTCATGGTGGAGAATAGGCCCTCGGGGAGCTAAATCTTTAGGTTTGTGAAAGACTGAGAGTTGAATTGCTGCTAATGCCAAGTCCCCAAAATAAAATAAGAAACTAGTTAGCTGAAATTCCTGAAGGTCTTTAATATCACCACAAAATACAGATCATGTGAAAGATTTTGCTCAAGAGCGTCTTCTAAAAATCCTCAAAGAATGCTTTCCCCATTATTTCAACTATTCAGCCATTGATTGATAGAACTGGCTGTAGCATAGAACTATTTCTATGCAGTGGCATTTGATGAGTAGGGTCTCATTTGTGCAAATAGGGTAGACGTAGGGAAACTTTCTAGTCCTAATACAACTGTGGCCAAGTGGAAGGCTTTGAGTATTTCTACTAGAAAATGTTGTTTCCTGGCTTGACTCCAGAAATTAAATGGTGGGCAACCCAGTAGATCTTAATCAAAACTGTGAGGCAAAATTTGTCCTTGGTCCATTCATCAACACTCCTTCAAGCTTTTTTTTTTTTTTGAGCACGTAGGCCAGGCATGATGGCTCACGTCTGTAATCCCAGCACTTTGGGAGGCTGAGGCGGGTGGATCACTTGAGCTTAGGAGTTCAAGACCAGCCTGGACAACAGGGTAAAACCCTGACTCTAGAAAAAATACAAAAATTAGTCTGGTGGGGTAGTGCGTGCCTGTAGTCCCAGACACCCAGGAGGCTGAGGTGGGAAGATTGCTTGAGCCCAGGAGATGGAGGGTGCAGTGAGCCTGGATTGTGCCACTGCACTCCAGCCTGGGTGACAGAGTAGGGCCCTGTCTCAATAAATAAATCAATAAATAAAACACTTATTATGTGTCAGGTATAGGTACTAGGGATACCTGGTCCTAAACCTAGTGAAATGAATATTCTAATGAGAGAATAAAATAATGACTACAAATTTTGATGGACATTATTTGGGAAACAGACAGGGGAAAGAAAAAAATGGGAAATATTTAAACTGGGCTTTAAAGATGAAAAGGAGCTTGAGTTGGGCAAGATCTTAGTGGGTCCAAGAATCTGAGAAAGGCTAGTTGGAGTTTGGTAAGATAGAGGAGAGAAAGTATGATGAGGCTGGAACTGGTATCTTCTTACCTATCATTTCAGTCTCGCTCTCCACCTTCCGTGACCCAAAGCACAGTGTGTTGTCAATCATTCATTTATTCTGTCAATATGTAGGCACTATTCCAGCTGCTCAGAATAGGAGAGAGAACCAAACAGACCAAATTCCTGCTCATATGGCTCTTACATTGTAGTAAACCCCAGGACGTTGATTTGATTACTGTCTTCTATAATGCTTGATGTGAAAGCTGGATATGTGGATGGAAAGAGATAGAGGTGAAGTGGGAGTTGGGGGAAGGAGGGAAACTTGATACAGGGTGGTCTGGGAAGGCTTTATGATAAGGTGACTATTGTCAGCTTTTCAAAATAGAAAAAAAAAGATATCCCGTATGGCCAACGGGATGTTAGTTGATTGGCTTAAGATGTTGCTTGTCCTTGGAGTATTTTATTCAACACTTGACACAAAGTGCATTGGGGTAGTCCATTTGCTCCCTAGAAGTGGTTGGAATGCAGACTAGGGGTGAATATGTATGGGAATTAGAGAAAGATTCCTGGAGAAGATAGAAACAAATAAGGTTTTGACAGAAAGACAAAGGAAAAAATAATATTCCCAGCTGAGAGAACGACTTGAACAGAAGCCTCGAGGTATTAAAGTATGCTTTTATTGTGTAAGTTTTTTGTCACTGTGGGAAGAGGGAGTGGTGCATCTTTGTCAGTTTAACCCGAAAACACACAGCACTTCAGGTATTTCAAGAAGAGGAAATGTAACGCAGAGAATAGGGTATGTAAGTGATGGAAGGGATAAGAAGTCAAACAGAGGCGGTGAGGCAGCTCAGAGTTCAGCTGTACCAGGGAGCTGCTGCTTCCTCTAGGACTGGAGGGAAAGAAGGTGGTGCTACCACAGCCCAGGATCTGGGGCCATCTTGTGGAAGTGGGAATCACAGTAGACCTTCCTTAAGGCAATGGGGTCTATGAAGGAAGAGAATGTTCCGTGGGAACTGGGAACAAGCCAGGGGAGGAGGTCAGCGTTAAAGATGCTGACCTGAAGCAGACAGAGGGGCAGGATTCCGGCCTTTCCCCGACTCCTGCCTTCCAGTCTCCTGCCGCGGCACCCACTGGCCAACGCTACTCCAAAGCTAGAGAGAGGGAAAGGGAGCTTGGGAAGTGTAGTTTCTAGGGTACAGAGCAAAGGGAGAAGGGCAGGGAGTGGATGTGAGAGCAAACAAGCAAATTACCACCAAGTGGATGAGGGGAGCAAAAGAAGGAGGGCAGGGCAGTTGAGATTCAGGAAATGAGGCTGCAAGGGAGGGGTAGATCAGAAACAAATCATGGCAGCCTTTGGTAGCTAAGGAGATTGGGCTTTATTTTTTGGCCACAGGGAGCCATAGTAGGATTTTTAAGAAGATATTAATTTTTATGAGTTTTTTAAATTATAAAAATAATATACATTCATCATAAAAACATTCTAACAGTACATAAATTTAAAGACAACAGTAAAATCAAGGTTCTCAACCTCCTTCTAGACTAACTACCTCTCCTCCCATCCCACTCTCCACAGGTTAGCAGTTTGGTACCCCCACCGACATTACTCAAGTGTATACAAACAACACATATGCACATGCTCTGCTGTGTATAATAAGACTCATTTGTTATCTATATATGCATACTATGACCCCATTTATGTATTTATATATATATAAAGTACATATAGATACACAAACAGGGTCATAGTATGCATATTTATATACATAAATACATAAATGGGTTCATATTAAACATTCCCTTCTGTAACTTTCTTTTTTCCACTAACAATACATCTTGGACATTTTCCATGTCAATACATGTAAATATATGCATCTATCTTAATCTTATTAATGGCTATATAGTATTCTAGGGTGTGGATTTTATTTAACTAGTGCCTTATTAAGGGGCATTTTGACTGTTTCCAGTATTTTGTTCTGATGAGCAATGTTTCAGTTAACAACTTTATACAGGCTGGGTGTGGTGGCTCACGCCTGTAATCCCAGCACTGTGGGAGGCTGAGGTGGGTGGATCACCTGAGGTCAGCAGTTTGAGGCCAGCCTGGTCAACGTGATGAAACCCTGCCTCTACAAAAAATACAAAAATTAGCCGGGCGTGGTGGCAGATGCCTGTAATCCCAGCTACTCAGAGGCTGAGACAGGAGAATTGCTTGAACCTGGGAGATGGAGGCTGCAATGAGCCAAGATCGTGCCACTGCACTCCAGCCTGGGCAACAGAGCAAGACTCCATCTCCAAAAAGAAAAACAAAACAACAACAAAAAACAACTTTGTACATAGTCATGCATTTTTGACTAAGTATCTACAAATAAAATTGTTAGGTAAAAGGGAATGTACCTTCCTAATTGAAAATACATGATCAGACCGATGATGATGGCTCACACCTGTAATCCCAGCACTTTGGGAGGCCAAGGCAGGAGGATTGCTTGAGGCCAGGAAATTAGACCAGCCTGAGCCTGAACAACACTGCAAGATCCCATCTCTACAGGAAAATTTTTAAAAAATTAGTTGGGAATGGTGGTGCATGCCTGTAGTCCTAGCTACTTGGTTGGGTGAGGTGGAATATCACTTGAGCCCATGAGTCTGAGGCAGCCATGAGTTATGATTGCATCACTGCATTGTAGCTTGGGTGACAGAATACTACCCTGTCTCTTAAAAAAAAATGTGGGACAGGGGCCGGGTGCGGTGGCTCACGCCTATAATCCCAGCACTTTGGGAGTCCGAGGCAGGTGGATCACGAAGTCAGGAGATCGAGACCATCCTGGCTAACATGGTGAAACCCCGTCTCTACTAAAAATACAAAAAATTAGCCGGGCAAGGTGGCGGGCACCTGTAGTCCCAGCTACTGGGCTACTGGGGAGGCTGAGCCAGGAGAATGGTGTGAACCCGGGAGGCGGAGCTTGCAGTGAGCTGAGATTGTGCCACTGCACTCCAGCCTGGGCAATAGAGCAAGACTCTATCTCAAAAAAAAAAAAAAATGTGGGCCAGGCGTGGTGGCTCACGCCTGTAATCCCAGCACTTTGGGAGGCCGAGGCAGGTGGATCACGAGGTCAGGAGATGGAGACCATCCTGATCGACGTGGTGAAACCCCATCTCTACTAAAAATACAAAAATTAGCTGGGTATGGTGGTGGGCACCTGTAGTCCCAGCTACTCTGGAGGCTGAGGCATGAGAATCGCTTGAACCCAGGAGGCGGAGGTTGCAGTGAGCCGAGATCATACCACTGCACTCCAGCCTGGCAACAGAGCAAGACTCTATCTTAAAAAAAAAAAAAAGTATATGCACACACACATAAATGTGTACACACATACACATATATATGGATTTGTATATATATGTATATATAACCAAATTGCCACTGCACCAATCTATGTTCCCACCTACAGTAAATCAAACTGTTTATCCCATATCCTCAGCAACATTGATGATTGTGATTTAAGTGTTAGTTAATCTGGTAGTTGAAAAGTAATATTTAATTGTTCTTTAAAATTTACATTTATTTCATAGTAAAGAAATAGAATATTTCTCATATTTGTTAGTCATTTATATGTCTTTTTTCCATTTTTCTCATTGAAGGGTGAAGTCTTTTCTTACTGATTTTTTTTTTTGAGACAGAGTCTTGTTTTGTTGCTCAGGCTGGAGTGCAGTGGTGCAATTTCGGCTCACTGTAACCTCTGCCTCCTGGGTTCACGTGATTCTCCTGCCTCAGCCTCCTGAGCAGCTGGGATTACAGGCGTGCACGCACCACCGTGCCCAGCTAATTTTTTGTATTTTTAGTAGAGACAGCATTTTACCATGTTGGCCAGGCTGGTCTCAAACCCCTGACCTCAGGTGATCCACCCATCTCAGCCTCCCAAACTGCTGGGATTACCGGCGTGAGCCACCACGCCCGGCCACTTACTTTTTTTTTTTTTTTTTTAGACAGAGGCTCACTCTGTTGCCCAGGCTGGAGTGCGGTGGTATGATCTCGGCTCACCGCAACCTCCGCCTCCTAGGTTCAAGCGCTTCTCATGCCTCAGCCTCCTGAGTAGCTGGGATTACAGACACCTGCCACCATGCCTGGCTAATTTTTTGTATTTTTAGTAGATAAGGGGTTTCACCATCTTGGCTAGGCTGGTCTCGAGCTCCTGACCTTGTGATCCACCTGCCTCAGCCTCCCAAAGTGCTGGGATTACAGGCGTGAGCCACTGCGCCTGACCTTCCACTTACTATTTTTAATTGCTGTTTGTATTTTATGTAAATTAGTCCCTAGACTTTAATTTGTGTTGCAAATATTTCCCCCTATTTGCTAACTAAAAAATATTTAAAAGGGTCATTAGATTTTCTGCACAGTCAAACTGATCAGTCAGCTATATCTAGTTGGCCTATCAAAGACTAAACTTTCAGGGTTAATAAAAAGTGGGGGCCAGATGCAGTAGCTAAATGCCTGTAATGCCAGCACTTTGGGAGGCTGAGGTGGGCAAATCACTTGAGTTCCGGAGTTTGAGACCAGCCTGGGCAACATGATGAAACCTATCTCTACAAAAAATAAAAAAAATTAGCTGGGTGTAGTGGCTTGTACCTGTAGTTCTAGCTACTTGGGAGGCCAAGGTGAGAGGATCTCCTGAGCCCAGGAGGTTGAGGCTGCAGTGAACTGTGATTGTGCCACTGCACTCCAGTCTGGGCAATACAGTGAGACCCTGTCTCAAAAAAAAAAAAAAAGTAAAATGAGTATGATGTTAGGGTAAGTAGCTGAAGCTTTAGAGGAAAGTGGGAAAATATAATGGATCTGACGTTGTTGAAAATAGATGACATTCACAGCTAGAGGATTAAGGCATTTATTTAAAATAATATACAATTGTGTTCTACAAGAAAATGTTTTTCTGTAATTGACACAGAGAAACCTCATTGTTTGCCTTAAGAGAACACTTCATTAATCCTGTGGTGCAGAAAGGAAGTTGGAATCTTGCATTTATCTGTGAGTGTCTCAACTCTTTATGTATAACATTGGTGGATTTTAAGGTGTTGGTATTACGTGTGTTTTTGGGAGAGGTATTTAAAGAAAAATCCAACTGTTGAGGGAATCTAAAAACACCCAGATTTATTTTATTTATTTATTTTTTGAGACGGAGTCTCAGTCTGTTGTCTAGGCTGGAGTGTAGTGGCGCGATCTACGCTCACTGCAAGCTCCACTTCCCGGGTTCACGCCATTCTCTTGCCTCAGCCTCCCAAGTAGCTGGGACTACAGGCGCCCACCACCACACCCAGCTAATTTTTTGTAATTTTAGTAGAGACGGGGTTTCACTGTGTTAGCCAGGATGGTCTTGATCTCTTGACCTCGTGATCTACCTGCCTCGGCCTCCCAAAGTGGCTGGGATTACAGGCGTGAGCCACCGTGCCCGGCCAAAACACCCAGATGTTTTAAGATCATAAAGAATTAAAGAATTTTCCAAGAGACTCTCTGGTTTATTTTCCAAGCTTCCTCTGCTTTTCTGGCTTTTCATCGTTCTTTCTTTTGGAGGACACAAATCTCCATTGAAAAGATATTTAGGGCTTCAATATTGTTTTAACTGGGTCAGTGAACAGGAGGAAATGATCTGTAACAGTGAGTGGAAGACCTCGTATAGGGATGATTGCTTGATAATTGCATTTTGTTCAAATTCTTAGGAGCTACTGGGAATATTAAAAATGAAAAAAAGCTTTGGGAAATCATCAACTAAATACCAGTGCTAATGGATGATATTTGTCACAGACTGTGATATAGCAAAGTTTTTTGTAGCTGGGCGTGGTAGCTCACACCTGTAATCCCGGCACTCTGGGAGACCGAGGTGGGCAGGTTGCTTGAGCCCAGTAGTTTAAGACCAACCTGGACAACATGGCAAAACCCTATTTCTACAAAAGTACCAAAAATTAGCTGGGCCTGGTGACGTGCGCCTGTAGTCCCAGCTACTTGGGAGGCTGAGGTGGAAGGATTGCTTGAGCCCAGGAAGTCAAGGCTGCAGTGAGCCACGATCGCATCACTGCACCATGGCACTCCAGCCTGGGTGACAGAGTGAGACTCTAAAACAAACAAACAAATAAACAACCCAATCAACCAACCAATCAACCAAACAAACAAAAAAACCAAAAAACAAAGTCATTTGTGCCCTTTATCCGCTCATTGGACTAAGATCTTTGGGAGCTGTATCTGAATCACTTCTTAATCCCCACAGTACTGCATATAATATTCAGTAATCATTGTGCCCAAATGAAATTTCATTTAAAAACACAAATTTCACCATCTTAAGGAAACTAGAATCCCGTCAGCATGGAAATATGAAAAAAGCGCAAATTAAATATAAGTGGGGAAAAGCCTATCTTAGTGTGCTGAGCTCTTATTGCATTAAAATAATTCAATTATTCCATTTTCCATTATTGAACTTTTCTAGATAGAGGGATATCTCAGCCAGAACATCCTAGAAGAGCTTTCGAGACAATCTAATCAAAAGTTCGGCCTGAGAGCAGGCTACCATCTAAATATGCTGGGTAGAAGAGAGAAAAACTGATAGAACCCCAATCTAAATTTAAATTTTAAAATTTAAAATCACATATTAGTGTTTCTCCTCCAGTCTGCTCTTCTTTCTATCTTCCTAGAGAGCTTCTCTTACCCAGGGAAAGCTATCTTTGTAGCCCTTTTCTTCACACCCTCCAGTGACTGGTTTCAGATTTTTAGAAGGCTGTGGTATTTATTTATTTACTATACTTTAAGTTCTAGGGTACATGTGTACAACATGCAGGTTTGTTACATATGTACACGCATGCCATGTTGGTGTGCTGCACCCATTAACTCGTCATTTACGTTAGGTGTATATCCTAATGCTATCCCTCCCCACTCCCCCGACCCCATGACAGACCCCGGTGTGTGATGTTCCCCTTCCTGTGTCCAAGTGTTCTCATTGTTCAATTCTCACCTATGAGTGAGAACATGCGGTGTTTGGTTTTTTGTCCTTGCAATAGTTTACTGAGAATGATGGTTTCCAGCTTCATCCGTGTCCCTACAAAGGACATGATGAACTCATCCTTTTTTATGGCTGCATAGTATTTCATGGTGTATATGTGCACATATTCTTAATCCAGTCTATCATTGATGAACATTTGGGTTGGTTCCAAGTCTTTGCTATTGTGAATAGTGCCACAATAAACATACGTGGTCATGTGTCTTTATAGCAGCATGATTTATAATCCTTTGGGTATATACCCAGTAATGGGATGGCTGGGTCAAATGGTATTTCTAGTTCCAGATCGTTGAGAATCGCCACACTGTCTTCCACAATGGTTGAACTAGCTTACTGTCCCACCAACAGTGTAAAAGTGTTCCTATTTCTCCACATCCTCTCCAGCACCTGTTGTTTCCTGACTTTTTAATGATCGCCATTCTAACTGGTGTGAGATGGTATCTCATTGTGGTTTTGATTTGCATTTCTCTGATGACCAGTGATGATGAGCATTTCTTCATGTGTCTGTTGGCTGCATAAATGTCTTCTTTTGAGAAGTGTCTGTTCATATCCTTCGCCCAGTTTTTGATGGGGTTGTTTGATTTTTTTCTTGTAAATTTGTTTAAGTTCTTTGTAGATTCTGGATATTAGCCCTTTGTCAGATGGAAAGATTGCAAAAATTTTCTCCCATTCTGTAGGTTACCTGTTCACTCTCCTGGTAGTTTCTTTTGCTGTGCAGAAGCTCTTTAGCTTAATTAAATTCCATTTGTCAATTTTGGCTTTTGTTGCCATTGCTTTTGGTGTTTTAGACATGAAGTCCTTACCCACGCCTATGTCCTGAATGGTAATAGCTAGGTTTTCTTCTAGAGTTTTTATGGTTTTAGGACTAACATTTAAGTCTTAAATCCATCTTGAATTAATTTTTGTATAAGGGGTAAGGAAGGGGTCTAGTTTCAGTTTTCTACATATGGCTAGCCAGTTATCCCAGCATCATTTATTAAATAGGGAATCCTTTCCCCATTGCTTGTTTTTGTCAGGTTTGTCAAAGATCAGATGGTTGTAGATGTGTGGTATTATTTCTGAGGGCTCTGTTCTGTTCCATTGGTCTATATCTCTGTTTTGGTACCAGTACCATGCTGTTTTGGTTACTGTAGGAAAGCTGTGGTATTTAAAGGCTGGCTGCGGTGACTCATGCCTGTAATCCCAGCACTCTGGGAGGCCAAGGTGGGCGGATCATGAGGTCAAGAGATTGAGACCATCCTGGCCAACATGGTGAAACCCCATCTCTACTAAAAATACAAAAATTAGTTGGGCGTGGTGGTGGGCTCCTGTAGTCCCAGCTACTCAGGAGGCTGGGGCAGGAGAATCCTTGAACTCAGGAGGCGGAGGTTGCAGTGAGCCGAGATCACGCCACTGCACTCCAGCCTGGCGACAGAGTGAGACTCTGTCTCAAAAAAAAAAAAAAGTCTGTGGTATTTAAAAATCTGCTGGTACCAAAGTGCTAAAGGCATCAGTCAAAAAGAAGTGAATGCCTTCAATTTAAGGCACATAAAAGCACCCGTGGACAGAAGAAAAGGACCTTTTGGGTTTGGCAATATTGTAAAATAGTAATCAATATTATACTTTTTTTTTTGAGATAGAGTCCTGCTCTGTCATCCAGGCTGGAGTGCAGTGCCATGATCTTGGCTCACTGCAACCTCCACCTCCCAGGTTCAAGCAGTTCTCCTGTCTCAGCCTCCTGAATAGCCAGGGCTACAGGTGTGCATCACCATACCTGGTTAGTGTTTGTATTTTTAGTAGAGACAGAGTTTCACCATGTTGGCCAAGCTGGTCTCGAACTCCTGACGTCAGTTCATCCACCCACCTTGGCCTCTCAAAGTGCTGGGATTACAGGTGTGAGCCACTGCATCCCATCCGGCCTATCATACCATTTTTGAAAAAGATGCTGTTGATATTGAGCAATACCTTTCTCTTTCTATATGAACATAGTTACCACACAGTAGCCCGTGAAATTGATAGGATCAGGTGATTTCATTTTAGAAATCACAGTAGGGAGAGATGAAAGCAGGGAGAAATTAATTCATTTGTATAGCATCACTTTTGTCCTAAATTAAGATGTGAGACTGAATCAATACTTGCAGTAGGATAAGACCAGGGGAAAAAGAGGCATATTAATACCAGAGTCTTAGTTTTAGAATAGAAAGAAAAATACCCAGAAAAATAGGCAACAGTAATTACTATATTAATGTTTTCTCCTCAGGGGCAATTAATCTTAGGTTAAAATCTAACAGGAGGTTGGTCTTAGGGAAGACTGGGTTGATTAAGGGAGTTGTTAGAATTGGAATGAAGACCTGATGGATTCACTTTTTCTTAAGGGCCTGCAAACAGAGCAGATTTTCATTTAGTGTTATTACACAGAGGTTGTAGCTAAAAGCAACATAGATAAGTCAGCTTAAATTCTTGGTGAGTCTTCTGATCTTAGGGTTCAATGATACAAGAATTGGTATTTCCTGGTATTGTCTCTGATTTACTTTCAGTAGAAAAGTTTTATTAAGATATAATTCATATACCACTCTTCATTTAAAGTGAAGAGTTTTAGTATATTCACACAGTTGTGTAACCATCACAATCAATTTGAGAACATTTGTATCACCCCTAAAACAAACCCCATAACCATTAACAGTCACTCCCCATTTCTTTTCAATCATCCCCAGTGCCAGGCCTAGGCAAGCTCTAATATATTTTCTATCTCTATAGATTTACCAATTCTGGACATTTAATGTAAGTTGAGTCATACAATATATGGTCTTCTGTGACTGGCTTCTTTTACTTAGCATATATTTTCAAGGTTCATCCATGGTGTAGCATGTATTAGTACCTAGTTCTTTTTATTAATTAATATTTCATTGTATGACTACATTATATTTTATTTACCCATTCATCAATTGGACATTTGGGTTGCTTCCAGCTTATGTCTATTATGAATAATGCTGCTATTACTGTACAGTTTTTGTGTGGACATAGGTTTTCATTTCTCTTGGTATGTATTTAAGAGTGGAATAATTGGGTCACATAATAACTTGATGTTTAATCTTTTGAGGAACTGCCAGACTGTTTCCCAAAGCAGCTGTGCCATTTTACATTCCTACCAGCAGTGTATGAGGATCCCAATTTCTCTATATCTTTGCCGACACTCATTGTTCTCTGTTTGATTATAGCCATCTCAGTAGGTATGAAGTGGTATGTCATTGTGGGGTTGATTTATATTTCCCTTATGGCTAATGTTGTTGAGAAAACTTTCATGTGCTTATTTAATACTTTCTATGGAGAAATGTCTATTTAAATCCTTTGCCCTCATCAAAATTGAATTATTTTTCTTTCTTTCTTTTTTAATTTTAGAGACAGTGTCTTGCTCTGTCGCCCAGGCTGGAGTGCAGTGGCATGATCATGGCTTACTGCAGCCTTGACTTCCTGGGCTGAAGTAATCCTCCGCCTCAGCCTCCTGAGTAGCTGGGACTACAGGTGTGTGCCACCATGCCTGGCTAATTTAAAAAAAAATTATTGTTTGTAGCAGTAGGGGGGGAGGTCTCACTATGTTGCCCAGGCTGGTCTTGAACTCCTGGCCTCAAGCAATCCTCCTGCCTTGGTCTCCCAAAGTGCTGGGATTACAGGTGTGAGTCGCTGCACCTGGCTTTATTTCTGTTTTTATTATTGAGTTATAAGAGTTTTTTATTTATCCTAGATGCAAGTGTCTTATCAGATATATAATTTGAAATTTTTTTTTCCATTCTGTGTGGGTTTTATTTTATTTTATTTATTTATTTATTTTGAGACAGAGTCTCACTCTGTCGCCCAGGTTGGAGTGCAGAGGTGCGATCTTGGCTCACTGCAAGCTCTGTCTCCTGGGTTCACGCCATTCTCCTGCCTCAGACCCCCGAGTAGCTGGGACTACAGACAACTGCCACCACACCCGGCTAATTTTTTTATTTTTAGTAGAGATGGGGTTTCACCGTGTTAGCCAGGATGGTCTCGATCTCCTGACCTTGTGATCTGCCCGCCTCGGCCTCCCAAAGTGGTGGGATTACAGGTGTGAGCCACCACGCCCGGCCCTGTGTGTTGTTTTTTTAATGTTCTTGATGGTATCCTCAGAAGCACAAAAGTTCTTAATTTTGATGAAATTCAATTTATTTTTTTCTTCTGTTGCTTGTTCTTTTGGTATCATATCCAAAAAACCCATTGCCTAATCCAATGTCATGAAGATTATATCGAAGATTCCTTCTAAAAGTTTTATGATTTTAGCGCTTAGATTTAGATCTTGGATTCATTTTGAGTTAATTTTTGCATATGGTATGAGGTAGAGTCCAACTTTACTTTTTTGCTTGTTGATATCCAGTTGTCCCAGCACAATTAGTTGAAAAGACTGTTCTTTCCTCATGGAATTGTCTTTGCACCCTTGTTGAAAATCACTCAAACATAAATGTGAGCATTGGCCAGGTGCGGTGGCTCATGCCTGTAATCCCAGCACTTTGGGAGGCTGAGGTGGGTGGATCACCTGAGGCCAGGAGTTCACGACCAGCCTGGCAACATGGTGAAGCCCTGTCTCTACTAAAAGTACAAAACTTAGCTGGGCGTGGTGGCGCACACCTGTAGTTGCAGCCACTGCACTCCAGCCTGGGAGACAGAACAAGACTCAGTCTCAAAAAAATAAAATAAAAATAAAATAAATGTGATCATTTATTTCTGGACTCTCAATTCTAGTCCATTCATCTATGTGTCTGTCCTTATGCCAGGACCACGTGGTCTTGATTACCATACCTTTTAAAATAAGTTTTGTAATTGGGAAGTTTGAATCCTCCAACTTTGTTTTTTGTTTTTGAATATGTTTTAGTTATTCTGGGTCCCTTGCATTTCCTTATTAGGATCAGCGTGTCAATTTCTGCAATGAAACCAGCTGGGATTTTTTTTTTTTTTTTCTTTTTGAGACAGAGTCTCGCTCTGTCACCCAGACTGGAGTGCAGTGGCGCGATCTCGGCTCACTGCAAGCTCCGCTTCAGCTGGGATTTTTAAAATGTAAATTATGTAGAATCTTATTGAGTCTCTGATCCATGTAAATGAATGTCTTTTCATTTATTTAGGTCTTTAATGTATTTCAATAATGTTTGGTATTTTGCAGAGTATAAGTTTTGCACTTTTTTTGTTAAATTTATTATTAAGTATTTTATTATTTTTGTTATTGTAAGTAAAATTTTTTTTAAATTTCATTTTTTAAAAATTTCATTTTCAGATTATGCATTGCAAAGTCTATAGAAATACAATTGATTTTTGTTATTTGATTTACTTTTGCTCTAAGGTAATAATTAAGCTCGTAACAGAAAATCTAGCTGCAAGAAATACTGCTTGTTCTAAATAGATTATGCTAATGAAATAGAATATTATAGCACAAACAGTAGCTTCGTTGTGTCCTAAGGATGAAAATATCTAATTAAAAAGCAGATACATAATGCAAAGGCATTTAAATATATCATAGCAATCCCATAGATAGCTTTTAATGCTCAAGTACCCCAGAATATGTGAATAGCATCATCTGTTTCTGTATTTACATAATTTTCACCAGCAGCAGTTAATAATTTAACTACTGGCACTCTAATGCTCTCCTTTCACGTCTCAACTCAGATGTCAATTCCCCAGAAAGTCTTTCCTGACTCACCTATGTATGGTTGCCTTCTTGTATTTACTTGGTAACCCATCATCTATTTCTTTAATGACACTTATTACAATCCATAATTATCTGGTTTGTTTATTGTCTCTCTCTCTTCCACAGAGTGTAAATAAGCCTATCAATTTATCACAGCCTAAGTTTACATATTACTTGACTCATTCATCATCACATTAAGTAATCTGAAAACATTTGAGAGTTACAACTAGAAGCCTCTAAAAGAAACCTTGCCTCTATAATACAAGGGAGAGCTAGGTCCTTGGCACATTCAGGTTTAAATAGTGGAATATCGCATATAGCCATGGACTTGTTCATATCGCATATCTGATCCAATGCTAAATTTAATTTTATATCTGTGTCTATAATTTTGGATGAGAACCATCACTACCTAAGTCCTCTTTACTTTTTACTCCCCACCTCAAGCACTAGTGTTTGATATTCTTTAGGTGGCAATTTTTAACTTTACAAAACCCAATTAGAAGACATTACTTCATGAGGACTGATGTACACTCTAAAGAACTGTACAGATATGAGGGCCCGGTCCGGTGGCTCATGCCTGTAATCCCAGCACTTTGGGAGGCCGAAGCGGGTGGATCATGAGGTCAGGAGATCGAGACCATCCTGGCTAACACGGTGAAACCCCGTCTCTACTAAAAATACAAAAAATTAGCCAGGTGTGGTGGCCGGCGCCTATAGTCCCAGCTACTCGGGAGGCTGAGGCAGGAGAATGGCGTGAACCCGGGAGGCGGAGCTTGCAGTGAGCCCAGATCACACCACTGCACTCCAGCCTGGGCGACAGAGCAAGACTGTGTCTCAAAAAAAAAAAAAAAAGGAATTGTAGAGATATGAATATGATGGGTCAACTCACCCATTAGCTAAATACGTCAACCCTCACATCAGCCTCAAAGCCTGGATTCAAAGTTAATTTCCTACAAAAAATGATAAATTAGTACTATTAGTACTAAACATAAACCTTCAGATTTGCTCTTCACTAGTTGGGTTCTTGGTTGTTAGATCTGCAAGTGTCTATGCTCTACTTTGTGGTTGTCTCAGGGATGTTAATGAAAGGTTTTTAAAAATCTACATACATTTAGATTCTAGTAATTCTAATTGTCATAATAATATTAATCATTTGATTATTTAGTCCAATTAATTACACACCCAGAAATCTCTCATTCTATTTCATAGTTTCTGTATCTAGACCTGTGTAACTTCAAAATATTCTCAAGTCAATTCAAATACTTAGTAAGCCGGGTACGGTGGCTCACACCTGTAATCCTCAGGCTCAGGAGTTCGAGACCACCCTGGGCAACAGAGTGAGACCCCCATCTCTGCAAAACAATACAAAAAAATTAGCCAGGTCTGGCAGCACACACCTGTGTTCCAGCTACTCAGGAGGCTGAGATGGGAGGATAGTTTGAGCCCTAGAGGCAGAGGTTGCAGTGAGCCAAGGTCGTGCCACTGCACTCCAGCCTGGGTGACAGAGCCAAAAGGTGTCTCAAAAATAAATAAATAGATAAAAAAACTTGGCCAGGCACAGTGGCTCACGCCTGTAATCCCAGCAGTTTTGGAGGCCGAGGCAGGCGGATCATGAGGTCAGAAGATTGAGACCACCCTGGCTAACAAGGTGAAACCCCGTCTCTACTAAAAATACAAAAACAAAATTAGCCGGGCGCCCGTAGTCCCAGCTACTGAGGCAGGAGAATGGCGTGAACCCGGCAGGCGGAGCTTGCAGTGAGCCGAGATAACACCAGTGTACACCAGCCTGGGCAACAGAGCAAGACTCCGTCTCAAAAACAAACAAAAAGCAAAACAGAACAAAAAACCTTTAAAAAAGTACTTAGTAAAGACAAAATATTCCAAGTATTCAAAATTGCCTTACATATTTGCCTTACCATAAATATAACATTTTAGGAGCATTCTGGAGATTTCGAGAAAAAGGGAATGCAGCTTTTAGTTATGAACCAACACATTTTTAATTTGTGATTTGCAGACACAGAGCAGTGAATTTAGAGGGCAGAGCCACTAACAGAATGATAAGCCCTCACTGATCTTTGCAGGAGAGTTGATGGCAGTTCTTGCTCACACAAATCCTGTGTTCATTTGGATTGCTGGCTTCACTTTAGGGCTAAGAAGAGCAAAGGCCAGGAAGGATAAGAATCATTCATCAGTGATAAACTTTGGAAGAACTTGAGCTCTTGTGTATTAGAAAAATTTAGAAAGCCAAGTTTATATGAGAAAGTTTTTCCTAAATAACAGTTCATCCAGACTAATTAGGGAACATGATTAAATTTTTCCTAAAAGTGAGCCAGGAAAAGATACAGGTAGAAGGCATAAAATTACCCTATCTCTGAAGAAATTGTGTGATATTCTGAATTCCAAATATTCCATGGTGTCTGGCATAGAAATGTTTGAAAATCATATTGAAAGAGAAGGGACATTATCCTGAAAGTAGATTGGGTACTTTCAGCTTTGACCTCCTGGCATCCTAAGTATTGAGGATGGTTTCAAGTAGAAAGAGGGATGCTGTTTTGGAGGCTTTGATTAGTAAGGGAGACTGGAGTAAGCACTGCTTGGGCTATTATTTCTTTCCGTTGCCTATTCAAGACTTGTCAGTGTTATAGTTGTACTGCCTGTTCTGATCTATTAAATGGAGACATGCAGTCTCTTCCATATCTTAGAATGATACTCCCTTGTCCCATGTGATTTTCATCTGCTATATTGATGTTGGACATGGGAGAAGACCTTGATACCAAGATATAGGACTCATGCCTTAAAATATCAAGAGTTTCCTTGTTGGACATTTGGCTTGGTTCCAAGTTTTTGCTATTGTGAATAGTGCCCTGGATTAAGAAAATGTGGCACACATACACCATGGAGTACTATGCAGCCATAAAAAGGATGAGTTCATGTCCTTTGTAGGGACATGGATGAAGCTGGAAACCATCCTTCTCAGCAAACTATTGCAAGGACAAAAAACCAAACACCGCATGTTCTCACTCATAGGTGGGAATTGAACAATGAGAACACATGGACACAGGAAGGGGAACATCACACCCCGGGGCCTGTTGTGGGGTGGGGGGAGGGGGGAGGGATGGCATTAGGAGATATACCTAATGTTAAATAACAAGTTAATGGGTGCAGCACACAAACATGGCACATGTATACATATGTAACTAACCTGCACGTTGTGCACATGTACCCTAAAACTTAAAGTATAATAATTAAAAAAAAATCAAGAGTTTCCAAGGAAGAAATAACATGGAGCTTCCAAGATAAGCATCTTTATATTAGAGGCTAAGATCACAGAGGCAGGCTGATTTCTTCCTGATAAAAACCCTGGGTGTTAAGGAGATGGAAGAGAGGAGGAAACAGGAAGATGACTGAAATATTGCAGTGGA
Organism: Pan paniscus; assembly: GCF_029289425.2. Taxonomy (NCBI): domain Eukaryota; kingdom Metazoa; phylum Chordata; class Mammalia; order Primates; family Hominidae; genus Pan; species Pan paniscus. The sequence continues at coordinate 143,769,263 of NC_073255.2, read as the reverse complement.
AGGAGGGGTCCTTAATGCTATGATCTATATGTTTCTGTCTTTCTAAAATTCATATTTTGAAACCCTAATCCCCATGTGATGATTTTGGAGGAGCCCTTGGGACATAATTAGGCCATGAGAGTGCAGCCCGCATGAATGGAATTAATGCCTTTATAAAAGAGGCCCAAGAGAGACCCCTTGTCCCTTCTGCCATGTGAGGACACAGCAAGAAGTTACCATTTATGAAACAGGCCCTCACCTGACACTGAATCTGCTGGTGCCTTGTTCTTGGACTTCCCAGCCTTTCAACGTAAGAAATAAATTTCTGTTGTTTATAAGCTACACTCTATGGTATTTTGTTATATCAGCCCAAATGGACTTAGATGCTTATATAAGCCTGGTTGTCTATAATATATCCCCTTATGCCAGATAAGAATCATTCTCAACCTAGCTCCCTTGGCACTTTGGGAATTAAGGAATCAATAATCTCTGAAATTCTGCAAACCTAATAGTTCTTTGCCCCTCCCTCCCTCTCTTTCTCTTTCCTCTTCTCTTTTTTTCTTCTTTCTTTTCTTTTCTTTTCTTTCTTTGTTTCAGACAGGGTCTCGCTCTGTCATCCAAGCTGGAGTGGAGTGGTGCAAGCTTGGCTCACTGCAACCTCCCTCCCAGGTTCAAGCAATTCTCCTACCTCAGTCTCCTGAGTAGCTGGGACTACAGGTATGTACCACCAAGCCTGGCTAATTTTTGTGCTTTTTGGTAGAGACAGGGTTTCACTATGTTGGCCGGGCTGGTCTCGAACTCCTGACCTCAAGTGATCTGCCTGGGTCTCGAACTCCTGACCTCAAGTGATCTGCCTGCCTCGACCTCCCAACGTGCTGGGATTACAGCTGTGAGCCGCCACACTCAGCCCTCTTTCTTTTCTTCTCTTTTCTTTGTCTCTCTTCCTCCCTCCCTCACTCCCTCCTGTCTCTCTCTCTTTCTTACCTTACCCAAGACTCTGTAAGGTCACAGCTATTGGAAAAGGCCCTGAGAGACCTGCCCTTTTCCAGGTTACTTTTATTCTAATCTGCAATGAGGTCTGAACATGACTGCATTGAGAATTCAGATTCAAATAATTTTTAATAATCAGTAAGCAATCTCCTCTTGTTCCCGGAGAAATCCTCATCACCCATTCTGATATACACTATAGGACTTGCTCTGCTTCTCTTTGATAAGCCAGAACTTGCAAATCCTTCAAAAGATATCAAAAGCTACCTGAGCATGTTTTTCTCACTGAACAAGCTGCTAAAGAGAGACTTGACATTAAATAACCTTAAGCGAAATAAGCCCAACCACTGTTCCTGGAGCTGCAACTGAGGAACCCTGGCCTTGACCCTTTAGTGGATAGCCTAGGACAGGGAAGAGTCCTCAAGCTGCAGCACCTGCTTCTTGAGAAGGTGCACGTGCAAGCTCTTTAGAAAAGGTTTCCAGGGAAACCATATGACTTCTATTCTTCTTTTCTGAAATTTATTAAGCACTAAACATGCCTGCTAGTGCCTGGAGTTCTCATTTGAAGTCAGAAGCTGCTGAAGAAAAGCGTTTGCATGAAACACACCCACATACCCAGAAATCATTTTTATGCTTCCTTCACTAAATGTCAGCTGCATACTCCACTGGGGAGAACTAATGACCTGAGTTCACTTAAGGGGTGAAAGAAAGGAGGTTTAACTTCTGTTAGTTGAATTGCTTTTCTTTCGTGTCGTTGTGATGGCTATTAATGAATGATAGTGATGTTCAGTTTGAGCAGTGGTGTCTTCCCAGGGAGACCCTACGTACCTAGGCTATGCAGAAAACGTGAATACCAGAGAATGTGTTTTTTTCAATGTTTATTTTAGATTCAGAGGGTACATGTGCAGGTTTGTTACCTGAATATATTGCATGTTGCAAAGGTTTGGGGTATAAATTATTCCATCACCCAGGTACTGAGCATGCTACCCAACAATTAGTTTTTCAACCCTCCCTCAACTCCCTTCTCTAGTAGTCTCTACTGTTGCCATCTTTATGTCCATAAGCACCCGATTTTTAGCTCTCACTTATAAGTAAGAACATGCAGTATTCGGTTTTCTGTACCTGTGTGTAATTCACTTAGGAGAATAGCCTCCACCTGTATCCACGTTGCTGCAAAAGACACAATTTCATTCTTTTCCATGGCTGCATGGTGTATATGTACCATATTTTTTCATCCAATCCACTGTTATTGAGTACCTAGGTTGATTCCATATCTTTCCAATTGTGAACAGTGCTGTGATGACCACGCGAGTGCATGAGTCTTTTTGGTAGAACAATTTGTTTTCTTTTGGATATATACCCAGTCATGGGATTGCTGGGTCAAATGGTAGTTCTAGCTTAAGTTCTTTGAGAAATCTCCAAACAGCTTTCCATAGTGGCTGAACTAATTTATATTCTTACCAACACTGTATAAGTGTTTCCTTTTCTCTGCCTCACCAGCATCTGTTGTTTTTTGAGTCTTTAGTAACAGCCATTCTGACTGGTGTGAGATGGTATTGTCATTGTGGTTTTGATTTGCATTTCTCTGATGATTAGTGATGATGAACAGTTTTTTTTCTGATGATGATGAACAGGTTTGTTGGTCGCTTATGTCTTCTTTGGAGAGTGTCTGTTCATGTCTTTTGCCCAACTTTTAATGACATTATTTTTTTATGCTTGTTAAAGTGTTTAAATTCCTTCTAGATTCTGGATATTAGATCTTTGTCTGATGCCTAGTTTGTGAATATCTTCTCCCATTCTGTAGGTTGCGTATTTACTCTGTTGATAGTTTCTTTCTTTTTTTTTTTTTTTGAGATGGAGCCTCACTCTGTCACCCAAGCTGGAGTGCAATGGCATGATCTCAGCTCACTACAACCTCTGCCTCCTGGGCTCCAGTGATTCTCTTGCCTCAGCCTCCCGAGTAGCTGGGATTACGGGCACCCACCACCACACCTGACTAATTTTTGTATTTTTAGTACAGACGAGGTTTCACCATGTTGGCCAGGCTGGTCGTTCAAGACTGGTCAGGCTGGTCCTGACCTCAGGTGATCCGCCCACCTCGATAGTTTCTTTTGCTGTGCAGAAGCTCTTTAGTTTAATAGGTCCTACTTGTCAATTTTTGTTACTGTTGCAATTGCCTTGGCCTCCCAAAGTGCTAGGAATAGGCATGAGCCACTGCCCCTAGCCCCAGAGAATATCTTGATGTACATTTTTTGTTTTAGACAAGGCCTCACTCTGTCACACAAACTAGAGTACAGTGGTGATCACAGCTCACTACACCCTCAGCCTCCTGGGCGTAAGTGATCCTCCTACCTTGGCCTCCTGAGTAGCTGGGACCACAGTTGTGCACCACCATAATCAGCTAATTATTAGAAATATTTTGTAGAGACAGGGTCTTACTATGTTGCCCAGTTTGATCTCAAACTCCTGGGCTCAAGCAATCCACCTGCCTCTGCCTACCAAAGTATTGGGATTACTGACATGAGCCATCTGATGTACATTTTTTAATATGCAAATAAATATTTGAATAAGAAAATTACAGAAAATTAGGCTGAAATATTTCTATATCTACATATCTGCATTAATGACCAAAGAGTTTGAGATATAGCCATCCCTTGGTACCTGCAGGAGTTTGGTTCCAGGACCCCCTGCATAAAACAAAATTTGCACATATTCAAGTTCTACAATCAGCCTTGTAGAACCTGGATACATGAGGAGTCAGCCTTCTGCATATGGGGTTTTGCATTTGTGAATACTGTTTTGTTGAAAAAAAGCTGCATATAAGTGGCCCCATGCAATTCAAACCCATGTTATTCAAGGGTCAACTATACTTGGTCTGCCATATTTCCAGTGTCATAGGGGTAGATCCCAGCAGCCATGTCTCCACCATGCGATCCCACATCCCTGATCATAACTGATGGGCCCTAATGTGGACTCTTGACCAAAGCTCAGCCAGTGCCATTTGAAGTCGAACAAAAGATTCTGGAAGTTTAAACTAGGTAATCAAATCAGAGGAGAGCTGAGAGGCATCCATGCTTAACCACCTACTCACTCAAAGAAGGAAAGCTGATATGCAGGGAGAGAGAAAGAGATTAGAGTCCACACAGAGAAAGATACAGCAGAGGGAGGGAGAGAGAGAAAAGAGAGATTGGAAGAACTTGCGTTGGCTCTCTAGTTCCTGTTTCTTTGCCTGGGAAGCCTGGGTGTACTCTCTATTGCAAGATTTTGTGAGACAGATTGATATCCTCAAAATAAATTCAACTTTGTTCTTTTTTTTTTTGATGATTTTTCTAGGTATTTTTTGCAACTGTTATTTTTTTTTATTATACTTTAAGTTCTAGGGTACATGTGCACAACGTGCAGGTTTGTTACATAGGTATACATGTGCCATGTTGGTTTGCTGCACCCATCAACTTGTCATTTACATTAGGTATTTCTCCTAATGCTATCCCTCCCCAAGCCCCCCACCCCATGACAGTTGCTGGTGTGTGATGTTCCCCACCCTGTGTCCATGTGTTCTCATTGTTCAACTCCCACCTATGAGTGAGAACATGTGGTGTTTGGTTTTCTGTCCTTGTGATAGTTTTCTTAGAATGATGGTTTCCAGCTTCATCCATGTCCCTACAAAGGACATGAACTCATCCTTTTTTATGGCTGCATAGTATTCCATGGTGTATATGTGCCACATTTTCTTAATCCAGTCTATCATTGATGGACATTTGGGTTGGTTCTAAGTCTTTGCTATTGTGAACAGTGCCACAATAAACATACGTGTGCGTGTGTCTTTATAGTAGCATGATTTATAATCCTTTGGGTATATACCCAGTAATGGGATGGCTGGATCAAATGGTATTTCTAGTTCTAGATCCTTGAGGAATTGCCACACTGTCTTCCACAATGGTTGAACTAGTTTACACTTCCACCAACAGTGTAAAAGCATTCCTATTTCTCCACATCCTTTCTACCATCTGTTGTTTCCTGACTTTTTAATGATTGCCATTCTAACTGGCATTAGATGGTATTTCATTGTGGTTTTGATTTGCATTTCTCTGATGACCAGTGATGATGAACATTTTTTCATATGTCTGTTGGTTGCATAAATGTCTTCTTTTGAGAAGTGTCTGTTCATATCCTTTGCCCACTTTTTGATGGGGTTGTTTGTTTTTTTCTTGTAAATTTGTTTAAGTTCTTTGTAGATTCTGGATATTAGCACTTTGTCAGATGGGTAGGTTGCAAAGATTCTCTCCCATTCTATAGGTTGCATGTTCACTCAGATGATAGTTTCTTTTGCTATGCAGAAGCTCTTTAGTTTACTTAGATTGCATTTGTCTATTTTGGCTTTTGTTGCCATTGCTTTTGGTGTTTTAGACATGAAGTCTTTGCCCATGCCTATGTCCTGAATGATACTGCCTAGGTTTTCTTCTAGGGTTTTTATGGTGTTAGGTCTTACATTTAAGTCTTTAATCCATCTTGAGTTAATTTTTGTATACAGTGTAAAGAAGGGATCCAGTTTCAGCTTTCTACATATGGCTAGCCAGTTATCCCAGCACCATTTATTAAATAGTGAATCCTTTCCCCATTGCTTGTTTTTGTCAGGTTTGTCAAAGATCAGATGGTTGTAGATATGTGGTGTTATTTCTGAGGCCTCTGTTCTGTTCCATTGGTCTATATATCTGTTTTGGTGCCAGTACCATGCTGTTTTCATTACGTAGCCTTGTAGTATAGTTTGAAATCAGGTAGCATGATGCCTCTAGCTTTGTTCTCTTCGCTTAGGATTGTCTTGGCTATGTGGGCTCTTTTTTGGTTCTATATGAACTTTAAAGTAGTTTTTTCCAGTTCTGTGAAGAAAGTCAGTTGTAGCTTGATGGGGATACCATTGAATCTATAAATTATCTTGGGCAGTATGGCCATTTTCATGATATCGATTCTTCCTATCCATGAGCATGGAATGTTCTTCCATTTGTTTGTGTCCTCTTTTATTTCCTTGAGCAGTGGTTTGTAGTTCTCCTTGAAGAGGTCCTTCACATCCCTTGTAAGTTGGATTCCTAGGTATTTTATTACCTTTGAAGCAATTGTGAATGGGAGCTCACTCATGATTTGGCTCTCTGATTGTCTATTATTGGTGTATAGGAATGCTTTTGATTTTTGCACATTGATTTTGTATCCTGAGACTTTGCTGAAGTTGCTTATCAGCTTAAGGAATTTTTGGGCTGAGACAATGGGGTTTTCTAAATATACAATTATGCCATCTGCAAACAGAGACAATTTGACTTCCTCTTTTCCTAATTGAATACAGTTTATTTATTTCTCTTGCCTGATTGCCCTAGCCAGAACTTCCAACACTATGTTGAATTGGAGTGGTGAGAGATGGCATCATTGTCTTGTGCCAGTTTTCAAAGGGAATGCTTCCAATTTTTGCCCATTCAGTATGATATTGGCTGTGAGTTTGTCATAAATAGCTCTTCTTGTTTTGAGATACATTCCATCAATACCTAGTTTATTGAGAGTTTTTAGCATGAAGGGCTACTGAATTTTGTCAAAGGCCTTTTCTGCATTTATTGAGATAATCATGTGGTTTTTGTCGTTGGCTATGTTTGTGTGATGGATCACACTTATTGATTTGCATATGTTGAGCCAGCCTTGCATCCCAGGTATGAGGCCGACTTGATCGTGGTGGATATGCTTTTTGAGGTGCTGCTGGATTCAGTTTGCCAGTATTTTATTGAGGATTTTCGCATCGCTGTTCACCAGAGATATTGGCCTAAAATTCTCTTTTTTTGTTGTGTCTCTGCCTGGCTTTGGTATCAGGATGATGCTAGCCTCATCAAATGAGTTAGGGAGGATTCCCTCTTTTTCTATTGATTGAAATAGTTTCAGATGGAATGGTACCCGCTCCTCTTTGCGCCTCTGCTAAAATTCGGGCTGTGAATCTGTCTAGTCCTGGACTTTTTTTTGGTTGGTAGGCTATTAATTATTGCCTCAATTTCAGAACCTGTTATTGGTCTATTCAGAGGTTAAACTTCTTCCTGGTTTAGTCTTGGGCAGGTGTATGTGTCCAGGAATTTATCCATTTCCTCTAGATTTTCTAATTTATTTGAGTAGACATGTTTATAGTATTCTCTGATGGTAGTTTATATTTCTGTGGGATCGGTGGCGATATCCCCTTTATCATTTTTTATTGCATCTGTTTGATTGCGTCTTCTCTTTTTCTTCTTTATTAGTCTTGCTAGTGGTCTATTTTGTTGATCTTTTCAAAAAATCAGCTTCTGGATTCATTGATTTTTTGAAGGGTATTTTTTATCTCTATCTCCTTCAGTTCTGCTCTGATCCTAGTTATTTCTTGCCTTCTGCTAGCTTTTGAACTTGTTTGCTCTTGCTTCTCTAGTTCTTTTAATTGTGATGTTAGGGTGTCAATTTTAGATCTTTCCTGCTTTCTCTTGTGGGCATTTAGTATATAAATTTCCCTCTACACAGTGCTTTAAATGTGTCCCAGAGATTCTGGTATGTTGTTTCTTTGTTCTCATTGGTTTCAAAGAACATCTTTATTTCTGCCTTCATTTCGTTATTTACCCAGTAGTCATTCAGGAGCAGGTTGTTCAGTTTCCATGCAGTTGTGAAGTTTTGAGTGAGTTTCTTAATCTCGAGTTCTAATTTGATTGCACTGTGGTCTGAGAGACAGTTTGTTTTGATTTCTGTTCTTTTACATTTGCTGTGGAGTGTTTTACTACCAATTATGTGATCAGTTTTAGAATAAGTGTGATGTGGTGCTGAGAAGAATGTATGTTCTGTTGATTTGGGGTGGAGAGTTCTGTAGATGTCTATTAGGTCCACTTGGTGCAGAGCTGAGTTCAATTCCTGGATATCCTTGTAACTTTCTGTCTCGTTGATCTGTCTAACATTGACAGTGGGGTGTTAAAGTCTCCCATTAATAATGTGTAGGAGTCTAAATCTCTTTGTAGGTCTCCAAGGGCTTGCTTTATGAATCTGGGTGCTCCTGTATTGGGTGCATATATATTTAGGATAGTTAGCTCTTCTTGTTGAATTGATCCCTTTACCATTATGTAGTGGCCTTCTTTGTCTCTGTTGATCTTTGTTAGTTTAAAGTCTGTTTTATCAGAAACTAGGATTGCAACCCCAGCTTTTTTTTTTTTTTTTTTTTTTGCTTTCCATTTGCTTGGTAGATCTTCCACCATCCCTTTATTTTGAGCCTATGTGCATTTTTGCATGTGAGATGGGTCTCCTGAATACAGCACATCAATGGGTCTTGACTCTTTATCCAATTTGCCAGTCTGTGTCTTTTAATTGGGGCATTTAGCCCACTTGCATTTAAGGGTTATATTGTTATTTGCGAATTTGATCCTGTCATTATGATGTTAGCTGGTGATTTTGCCCATTAATTGATGCAGTTTCTTCATAGCATCAATGGTCTTTACCATTTGGTATGTTTTTGCAGTGGTTGGTACCGGTTGTTCCTTTCCATGTTTAGTGCTTCCTTCAGGAGCTCTTGTATGGCAGGCCTGGTGGTGACAAAATCTCTCAGCATTTGCTTGTCTGTAAAGGATTTTATTTCTCCTTCACTTATGAAGCTTAGTTTGGCTGGATATGAGATTATGGGTTGAAAGTTCTTTTCTTTAAGAATGTTGAATGTTGGCCTCCACTCTCTTCTGGCTTGTAGGGTTTCTGCCGAGAGATCAGCTGTTAGTCTGATGGGCTTCCCTTTGTGGGTAACCCGACCTTTCTCTCTGGCTGCCCTTAATATTTTTGCCTTCATTTCAACCTTGGTGAATCTGACAATTACGTGTCTTGGGGTTGCTCTTCTCAAGGAGTATCTTTGTGGTGTTCTCTGTATTTCCTGAAGTTGAATGTTGGCCTGCCTTGCTAGGTTAGGGAAGTTCTCCTGGGTAATATCCTGAGGAGTGTTTTCTAACTTGGTTCCATTCTGCCCGTCATTTTCCAGTACACCAATCAAATGTATATTTGGTCTTTTCACATAGTTCCATATTTCTTGGAGGCTTTGTTCGTTTCTTTTCACTCTTTTTTCTCTAATCTTGTCTTCTCTCTTTATTTCATTAATTTGATCTTCAGTCACTGATATCTTTTCTTCCACTTGATCCAATCGGCTATTGAAGCTTGTGCGTGCATTATGAAGTTCTCTAGCCATGGTTTTCAGCTCCATCAGGTCATTTAAGATCTTCTCTACACTGTTTATTCCAGTTAGCCATTCATCTTTCCTTTTTTCAAGGTTTTTATCTTCTTTGCGATGGGTTAGAACACACTCCTTTAGCTCGGAGAAGTTTGTTATTACCCACCTTCTGAAGCCTACTTCTGTCAACTCATCAAACTCATTCTCTGTCCAGTTTTGTTCCCTTGCTGGCAAGTAGCTGTGATCCTTTGGAGAAGAGGTGCTCTGTTTTTTGGAATTTTCAGCTTTCCTGCTCTGGTTTATCCCCATCTTTGTGGTTTTATCTACCTTTGGTCTTTGATATTGGTGACCTACAGATGGGGTTTTGGTGTGGATGTCCTTTTTGTTGATGTTGATGTTATTCCTTTACTGTTTGTTAGTTGTCCTTCTAATAGTCAGACCCCTCAGCTGCAGGTCTGTTGGAGTTTGCTGGAGGTCCACTCCAGGCCCTGTTTGCCTGGATATCACCAGCGGAGGCTGCAGAACAGCAAATATTGCTGCCTGATCCTTCCTCTTGAAGTTTTGTCCCAGAGGGGTACCCATCTGTTTGAGGTGTCTGTCGGCCCCTACTGGGAGGTGTTTCCCAGTCAGGCTACATGGGGGTCTGGGACCCACTTGAGGAGGCAGTCTGTCCATTCTCTGAGCTCGAATGCCACACTGAGAGAACACTGCTCTCTTCAGAGCTGTCAGACAGGGACGTTTAAGTCTGCAGAAGCTGTCTGCTGCCTTTTGTCCTACTATGCCCTGCCCTCAGAGGTGGACTCCATAGAGGCAGTAGGTCTTACTGAGCTGTGGTGGGCTCTGCCCAGTTTGTGCTTCCTGGCCTCTTTGTTTACACTGTGAGCTACTCAAGCCTCAGCAATGGTGGATGCCCCTCCCTCTGCCAATCTGCAGCGTTGCAGGTTGATCTCAGACTGTTGCACTATCAGTGAGCAAGGCTCAGTGGGTGTGGGACCCGCTGAGCCAGGCATGGGAGGGTATCTCCTGGTCTGCTGGTTGCTAAGCCTGTGGGAAAAATGCAGTATTTGGTCAGGAGTGTACCCTTTCTCCAGGTACAGTCTGTCACGGCTTCCCTTGGGTAGGAAAGGGAAATCTCCTGACCCCTTGCACTTCCCAGGTGAGGCGACGCCCTGCCCTGCTTCAGCTCATCGTCCATGGGCTGCACCCACTGTCCAACCAGTCCTAATGTGATGAACCAGGTACCTCAGTTGGAAATGCAGAAATCATCTGTCTTCTGCCTCGATCTCGCTGGGAGCTGCAGACTGGAGCTCTTCCTATTCGGCCATCTTGGAAGCCAGTGCCCCATCTTTGTTCTTCATGAGAGTGATTTTCCATTATTTCCAACCAAAAGGCCCCTCATAAAAACACTGAGCTTTGCTAGAACCATCCTTTACCCCATTTCTTTCCAAATGGGCAGGGCTTGCTGGTTGTTGGGCCTGCCATTTCTGAACTAAGCTGTGCTGTGCTCCATGTTCTATATTACAGGACTGCAAGGGCAGCGTCCTCCTGCCCTGGCTATCTGAGGGGTGGGTGGCGTGACTGTGGCCATGCTCTTCACACTGGAGGTGGCTGGTGACCTATCCAGGAATGCTGCTTCCCAACCATGTGGTATTATATTTTTTTGATGACAGTGACCATGGGGCTTTTTGTAGAACTGACGCAGAGCAGGTTGGCTAGGGAAACAGAGTCAGGGAGATTCAAAGTTTTCCCTGTGAAGGAAACTCCCAGGTTTGGGGAACTTTTGGGTTTAGGATCATAAAATGGTAGACAAGAAAGGGACCTTTGGCAAAGTCCAGCTCTACTTCTTCTTTGTCCAGATAAGAATCAGAAAGCCCAAGAGGCTGGCATGTCTTGCCCCAGGGGGGACCCAGGACTCCCCATGTCCCAGATTCTCTCCCCATCCCATCTGCTTCTAGTACTTTCTTGATGAAAAGAGAATCCTGCATTCTTCCATTTTGGGCTATGGTAGTAATACATAGAATAGAGTTCTTATGTCACATATATGGCTATGGATTTTATAATCCTAGTGTTGAAATTTAAGTCATTTCTTTTTAAAGCAAATTGAAGAGAAATGTGAATCCACAGGTAATATGAAAGAATAATTTTTTTTTTCTTTCAGTAGACCTGTGTATATAGTGTTTGTCTGACTTCAACCCAAGTTGTCTTAGGTTGTGCTTGTTCTGATATCCGGTAAACCATGATAACCCATTAAGGTCACCTGAACTTAGTTAACATGGGTAGAAGCATGCTATATAGAAGAAATCAAGTTTTGACTTTGTACCATATGCCCCCCCAGATCATATTTATTACAAAGACGATTCCAAAATCTACTTCTCTTTTGATTGCTAGACACTCTATGTGAAGTCCTGAACAACTATTTGGTCCATGCCATGCCCATGATCCTGTCCTGATTCACACCATTTTGTCTCTTGTCTACTCTATTGCAGTTTTCCCTGCCTCTGGGATACTCTTTCTCTCTCAATTTTTTTTTTTTTTTTTTTTTTGAGACAAAGTCTTGCTCTGTCACCCAGGCTGGAGTGCAGTGGCACGATCTTGGCTCACTGCAACCTCCACCTCCCAGGTTCAAGTGATTCTCCTGCCGCAGCCTCCCCAGTACCTGGGATTATAGGCACGTGCCACTATGCCCTGCTAATTTTCTGTATTTTTAGTAGAGACAGGGTTTCACCATGTTGGCCAGGCTGGTCTCGAACTCCTGACCTCAGGTGATCCACCTACTTCGGCCTCCCAAAGTGCTGGGATTGCAGGCATGAGCCACCATGCCCGGCCTCTCTCTCAATTTGCTTCAACAGATTGCGGCTGGAATAATTTTTTTCTATTTTTTAATGAACAGTTTCTTTTGCCAGATTCGCAACCATTTCTTCTTTTGAAAACAGCACTTAGATTTTCCTTTAAGTACCACCCCCCTCCCACTGTAAATGAGTTAATGAGGCTTGGATGGTGCCAACCCTACTCTCTGTCTCCAAGGATGGGCAATGTATTTCCCTGGCCATGGTGTTCATATTTGTACTGGGTGACCAAAGTTATCACATGAGACTCAGTCCAGGATCTTGATGGAACTATTGGGGAAGAAGCAATCTCTTCTCCCAAGAGAGTCTAAGCTATTAGGATTAAGCCTCAAGCTGATTTGATTTGCCATCTTTGCCACATCTTTGGCAAGAACTCCCTTGAGAAAGAAATCAAGAAGAGGAAAGTAGAGCCAAGAGATGACATCATTTTATTCCTTGGCATCAGTTGAGCCTGAAGCCAGATGCATCTTTGAACTTCCCAGTTAAATGAACCAATACATTCTTTGTTGCTTAAGCCAATTTGAATTAGGTTTCAGTTACTAGCCACCTACAGTGTTCTTACTAACGAATGGCCATATCACTATTGTTCTTAACAGTTATTAATGCCTTTCTATTACATGCAGAATAAATCCAGCCTCCTCTCCTCAGTTTCAAGGCCCTTGTAACCTTTGCTTCTACTTTTCAACATTAAGCTGGCATTCCTGCCATAGTGCTCTACTGGTATTTCTTGACTCACCTTGCATGTTCACCTCTTGCTGTCTTTGTCTTGCTGCTCTCACTCTCACCCCATTTGGAATGCTCTGACCCACACGTTGAGATCCTACTCATACCTCAAGACCTACCTCAAATGTCACTTTCTCTAGAAAGCCTTTCCTGGTCCCTTAGTTGGAAAAGCTCTTACCACCTTTGTAAGAGCTCTTTATTTATACCTTGAATATAACACATCACAATCTGTCTTGTGTTCCTAGTCAAGAGGTCTTGTTTATATTCCCGCCCCCATGCTCAAGCCTAGAACAGAGTGGGCATCAGTAGATCATGATTTTTCACAGATTTTCTTCTATTATAGTCAAGTGTGCATGAGCCTGTTCCCTCCACCAGACAGTGCCTGACTTATTTTTGTTTCCACAGGATGATCTAGTATGGGTGAGGGCCACATGCATAATCGACGCTGAATAAATGTCTGCTGAATGTGGATTTGGTTTTAGAGGCTTTCACAGTGATTTTCATAGAGGTTTTGGTGGTACTGAGCCAGTTTCAACCACTGGTTTCAATGCTCTCATCTGTGACTTCACTCCAGCTCTCAGCACCATCTTATTAGGCACTCTAGCCAGTTTTAGCTACCTCTGAGTGATCTGTGGCAGTGTTTGCTAAAATCTAAATGAAGGCAGAAGCAAAAGCATGGCTAACAATCATTCAGGCCTTTTGAGGGCTTCTGCAAGAACTGTCTGAATGCTGATCCTTTTCCTTCTAGCTGAGGATGAATGGCTGTTATTGCTGTTAAGAGAGTAGCAGCTTTAAGCCTGGGACTGACTTCCCTTAAATGTTTCTTGATAGTTTCCATTTGGCTTGATGCTTGCGATTGAACTTGCTTCTTCGAATAAACTAGAAGTTAGGAGAGGGGAAATGAGAAGAAAAAGTGGGATCATCATATTACAAAACACAGCTGAGTGGGAGCTCCCCTTCCACCACCATCATCATCATCATTATCATCATCATCATCATTGCCTGAGTACCTGCTGGGGTACTTGATCTTGCTCCAAGATCTAGGGGGAAAAAAATCTTACATTTTATTTATTTTATTTTTATTTTTGAGATAAACTCTCACTCTTGTCCCCCAGGCTGGAGTGCAATGGCGTGATCTTGGCTCACTGCAACCTCCGCCTCCTGGTTCAATTGATTCTCCTGCCTCAGCCTCCCGAATAGCTGGGATTACAGGCATCTGCCACCAGCCCAGCTAATTTTTTGTGTTTTTTTTTTTTTTTAGTAGAGATGGGGTTTCACTATGTTGGCTAGGCTGGTCTCGAAATCCTGACCTCAGGTGATCCACCCACCTTGGCCTCCCAAAGTGCTGGGATTACAGGCGTGAGCCACCACGCCCGGCCCAATCTTACATTTTAAAAGTGGGTTTGTCTACATATATGTAACACACCTGTGGACATTTAGTTGTTTCTTTTTACTTATTTGTATTAGTCAGACTTTTGGGTCTGAAAGTTTCTTGACAAGGGGAAACTAGCAAACTTTATACACATGGATTATCCCTAGTTTACTGGCTGCAGGTGCTGTTTACAAGTCCTGGTGATGTTTGTGACTTGGCTGTTTTTAGATTTAACTGACACCATCAAGTAACTCCCGTGTGCTAGGCGCTATGCTAAGTTCTTACCCACACATTAATGTGTTTGTCTTCTTTAATCTTCATGACAACTCTGAAATGTATTAGTTATCTATTGCCACATAACAAATTATCCCCAAACTTGGTGGCCTAAAACCACAGTATTTATTATCTCATAGTTTCCATAGATCAGGAATCCAGGGATGGCTTAGCAGAATGATATAGCTCTGGGTCTCTCCCAAGGCTTGACTTGAAAGGATACCCACCCTGACTCACCAGTGCGGGTGCTGGCAGAATTCTATTCCTCACGAGCTGTTGGCTGGAGACCTCCCTGGGTTCCTTGCCACATAGACCTTTCCACAGAGCATCTCACTACATGGCAAGGGCCTCCATCAAGCTGAGCAGGTTCAAAAGAGAGCTAGAGAATGCCTGCAAGGTGAAAGTCACAGGCTTTTTATAACCTAATCTTGGAAGTGAAATTGTACCGCCTTTGTCATGTTTTATTTGTTAGAAGCAAGTTGACAGGTCCAGTTCATACTCGAAGGAAGGGAATCACACAAAGGCATGAGAACCAGGAGGCTAAGATCATGAGGACCATATTAGGGGTCTACCTCCCACAGAGCTAGGTATTATCCGGCCTCTTTTACGGCTGAGAAAATTGAGGCACCATTTGAAAAAAGAGAATGATGATGCATGTATGTGTGTAGTTCATCACGTACGATGACAATTCATGTCTCTGAGTATATTGCGCAGCACAGATTGGTACATATTTTCAGCCCTCTTGTTGATTTGACTTTCCTCATTCACTGAATCTGCCTCTATGTCCTACAGAGCCTTGCTATGCAAAGTGTGGCCTGGGGACTGCCAGCATTGGCTTCACCTGGGAGCTTGTTGGAAATGCAGAACCTCAGAGCCCACCCTAGACCTGTGGAATCAGAGTCTGCAACCCCAGGTGATACATGTGCATGGTGAAGTTTGAGAAACTGCTCCACAAGGTCTCTTTAAGGTTCTCTGCTGACTTCAAGTGTTCCTGTGCTCTTCTGTCTGCTGGCCCCGTGAGGGGATTTTTTTTTTAGCAGTAGTGAAGAATGTGTTCTATTCCTACACTATTTTAAAACCAGAGCGGAGCCAGGCATCGTGGCTCATGCCTGTAATCCCAGCACTTTGAGAGGCCAAGGTGAAAGGATCGCTTGAGCCCAGGAGTTTGAGACCAGCCTGGACAACACAGTGAGACCTCATCTCTACAAAACATAAAAAAATTAGCCGAGTGTGGTGGTGCATGCTTCTGTCCCAACTACTTGGGAGGCTGAGGTGGGAGGACTGCTTGAGCCCAGGCAGTCAAGACTGCAGTGAGCCATGATCACACTATTGCACTCCAGCCTGGGTTGGAGCAAGACCCTATCTCAAACCAAACCAAACCAAACCAAACCAAATCCGAGAAAATAAAGCCTCTGAAATGAAAGCTTCTTATCACCTACTATTAATATCTTGTATAAATAGCAACAAGGTAATATAATAATAATGAGGTCTCTTAATACTCTAAAATGGAGCAGGAGCCACTGGTACAGATAATCATACACAGCAGACAATTAAAAATGAAACTTGGCATTTGGCTCTAGAATGAACTGCAGCAAATCTGTCCAGAAACTGAGCCTTCCTAAATTATGTTTTATTTAGGCAACATAGATGAATCTCAAAAGCATTATGCTATGTGAAAGAAGCCAGGCACAAAAGACCACGTATTGTAGGATTCCATTTATATAAAATCCTAGAAAATGCAAAACTATAGTGATAGAAAGCAATTCAGTGGTTCTTAGGGGTTAGAATTGGCTGCAAAGAGGTATGAGAGAACTTTCTGGTGTGATGGAATTGTTCTTTATCTTGAACATAGTGGTAGGTGCATGGGTTTATGTATTTATTAAAACTCATCAAATTCTACATTTAAAATTGGTGAAAGTTATTCATGCAATGTTCCATAAAGCTGATTCAAAAAGCAAATGGGAGTTGGTAGAATTGTCAATTGATTCTAGCTTCTCTAATTTTCTTTAAGCCCAGACCCAGGAACTAATTTGCATTGATTAGAATAACTCATCAGAGAAGGTTGCTATTTAGAAGATTCCTTGGTATCTGATGTTGACAGAGAATGGAAATTATTTTTCCTTTGAAGTCCTACTGAGAAGATACTGTACTTAGAAAATTGTTAAGATTTTCATCATTTAAAGTACTCCTAAAAGTCACACTCCAAGGGTGATGCCATTGAACTTTTGGCTTTAATTTCTTGAGATTTTTTAGCCTTCTTTAAAAAGAATATAGAAATGATAGTGATCACTTATTGAGCAGTAACTCTTGGCCAGAATTCTACTTAATGCTTCACTTTCATTATTTCAATTAATCAGCACAGTAATTCTGTAAAGCAGGTACTATACTGTCCTCCCTAGTTTACAGAGGAGAGGGCTGAAACTTGGCAACTTGTTCAAGTGACAATTGGTACTTGAATTTGAAATGATCTAATGCCAAAACCACCTAAACCACTCTTTACTTCTATCTTACCTATTAACTGCCCTTGCAGTGTCTTGCTCAGGCTCTAAAATAGATTATCCCCGAATTGCTGGCTTAAGGTCACCTTGTGTCCACAGCCACACATGCTCACTCTGAGTTTTCTCCAGGATCTCATGAGTCTCATACTCCTTTAAATCTGCACAGATTAAAGTAATCAAATCCATCTACCTGCTGAAAGCCTGTAGAATGTGCCCTGCCACTTTAAGCAGGTAGTGCCTGAGCAAGGAGTTGCTTCAAAAATGAGGAACTGTCTTCTCTGAACCATAGATTGGGGAGAGCAGATCCTGGGAGAGGTCAGGGATTTGGCAGTGATGTGTGGCCATGGGATTTGACCGGAGGAAGCCCTCAGTAGTAACAGGGCTGTTTTTTTTTTCTGTTTTTGTTATTGTTGTTGTTGTTGTTTTTGTAGAACAGGGTGCTTAGTGATGCAAAGGAGAGGTGCAGAGTGGAGGGTGCTGGGGACCAGCATAGCTTTGGCCACCATACACATCTGGTGATGGGAGGTGCTGTGTAGCTACAGACCTTGCACACAGTGGTGATAATGATGGGTGGATCCCTGCCAGGTAGTAAGGACCCATTTTAACTTTTACGTGTAATCAAAAGATTCTGAGTTTGATTCTCCGAGTATAAAACTTCTCAGATGGCTGTCCATCTGCTGTGAGAGGTAGAGAATCGCCACTGAGGTGCTGCAAATGGACTCTGTGTTCCTTGGTATATCCCTGTGCCCCATTACGGTCCCCAAGACAGATGCCAAGTGCATTATGGATGCAGACTCAGAGTCCAGCCCCAGAGAGAAAATTCTTACCCAAGCAGCAGGCAATGAGCTTTACTCATACTAATGAGCAAATGCTTAGAAAAGAATCTGACATTCATGAGAAGTGAAAATGAGGCTGTCTGCACCTCCAAGGGGGACCTCAGATGTGAGCTAGAGAGCTCCGCATGGCCAACTGGCTGCATGAGGTCTGCAGATCTGAGAAGAGCTGCACCAGCCAAGGCATCCCTCACTGATTAATAGACAACATCCTTAGAGGCCCTTCTCCAAAAGCATTGCTATTTTAGGGGAGAAATCAAGGCCAGCCTTAGCAGTACAACAGATCAAAACCAGGTGTGGCTGGTAAAGCAGGAAACTTTTACATGGACATTTTTACGCCAAGAAGTTCTGACAATAGCTTTGATGCCACTACTTAATAATTATTGACTTCACATAATTTTTTTTCCTTTGAGAAACCAAATTTTCTGAGCTTTAAATGAGTCATGATGTAAGCTAAAGGATATAATTATTATGCAGACTGTGTTGTTTTTCAAAATGAAAAGATATAACTTTTTCCCCTTATAAAGAAATTCAAATAATATAAAGTCATTTCCTAAAACTCAATGGAAAAAAATAAATGTGAGGTAAAAAAAAAAAAATCACTATTTGCCGGGCACGGTGGTTCACGCCTGTAATCCCAGCACTTTGGGAGGCTGAGGTGGGTGGATCACCCAAGGTCAGGGGTTCAAGACTAGCCTGGCCAATGTGGTGAAACTCCATCTCTACTAAAAATATAGAAACTAACCAGGCGTGGTGGTGGGTACCTGTAATCCCAGCTACTCGGGAGGCTGAGGCAGGATAATTGCTTGAACCCAAATGGAGATTCCAGTGAGCCTACACAGTGCCACTGTACTCCAGCCTTGGCAACAGAGTGAGACTCCATCTCAAAAAAAAAAAAATTACTATTAACAGTGTGGTGTAAATACATCCTCCCAGCCTTTTCATGCATATATAAGCCTACATTTTAACTCAAATATAATCGGAGCATAATACAGTCCTGTAACCACCTTTTTCACTCCTCAGTATGTCACAGATATCTACATAGATCTCAATACATTTTGATCTAATTTATCTTTTCAAAGGCTTCATTGTGAGTCCACTGTATGGATGTAATTTCAGTGTAATTTCAGTCTCCTACTGAAGGACTTTTAGGCTATTTTGAAATTTGGTTATTATAAAGAATGTTGACAACTTATTTTTGACCATAAGTCTTCCCATACTTGTGCAATAATTTCTAAAGGATAAATTCTTAAATGTGGACTTGCTGGGTCAGAGAATAGATACCTTGATTTTGATGTTTTGTCAAAATGCCATGCATGAATTTCCCAACTTGCACTGCTTTCGACAGTTTGATAGAGTGCCCTTTCTCTAAAATTAGTACTCACTCTGGACTTTACCAGTCTTTACTAAGCTGATAGGGAAAATAAACTTACTTTAATTTGCATTTGTTTAATCAATCATGACTTGGGGTCTGCTGTCATATGTTTATTGGCCACACATATTTCTTTTCTTGTGAATTATTTTCTGATAAGGTATTTATCTTTTACTTATTGAATTATTAGACCTTTTATATATTAAGAATATTAGCCCTTCACATATTTTGCATGCAATTAAATCTTTTTGTTAACAGCAGAAAAGAGATGTACTTACATAAACTCTGTGATCCCCCTACTAAAAAATAAAAGCCTCCACAAAATTTTTGGGTACTGACACTATTTTAGTTCCCTAGAGATCCATAACAAAGTGCCACAAACTGGTGGCTTAAAACAATAGAAACATATTCTTTTACTTCCAGAAGCTAGAAGTCCAAAATCAAAGCACTGGCAGGGCATGAGCCCTTGGAGGCTTCTAGGGGCGGATCCTTCCTTGCCTTTTCCAGCTGCTAGTAGCCCCAGGTTTTTCCCTGGCTTGTAGATGCATCTCTGCCTCCATCACATGGCACTCACCTTGGATGTTACTTGGGTTGGGGCCACTCTCATAACTTTGCCTTAACTTGATTATATCTGTTATAACCTTATTTGGAAACTATTTCCAAATAAGGTTACATTCACAGGCACCAGGGTTGAGACTTCAACATATCTTTTTGGGGGACAAAGTTCAACCCACAACAAACATGCACCCATTATGAAGTATCAGCTATCACTAACATATTACAAACATGGTAAGGACTGGGACTAGGTCAATCTTGCTCCGTATTTGAATCCCCAGTACTTAGTGCAGTGTCTGGTAGGTGGTGGGCCCTCAATAGTGATTTTTTTTCTTTTGAGACAGGTTCTTGCTCTGTTGCCCAGGCTGGAGTGTAGTGGCGTAATCATGCCTCACTCCAGCCTCGACCCTCTGGGCTCAAGCAATCCTCCCACTTCAGCCTCCTGAGTACCCGGGACTACAGGCATGTGCCACTACACCTGGCTAATTTTTGTATTTTTTGTAGAGATTTTTTGTACAGTATTTCACCATGTTGTTTCCTAGGCTGGTCTACAACTCCTGGGCTCAAGTGATCCGCCCATCTTGGCCTCCCAAAGTGCTGGGATTACAGGCATGAGCCACCATGCCTGGCCAAGGTGTGTGTTTTTTGTTCCCCAGATACCTGTCCTGAAATGAATCTTTGAGAATATGCAGATAAGCACCAAACTAGAACCAAATTTATTTATCAGAATTATTGAGCTGGATGAAACAGAAAATCAGCCAACAGAACACTTAAAAATACAAGTTTATTTTCTCCATATTGTTAAGTCTAATTATGATTTATTTCAAAATCATGAAAAGCAGAGCCTAGCATACCAAATGCTAGGTCAGATTTGCTCTGGAAACTTACTTTCTAGATTATTTTTTGGACTTACTTAAAAAATAATTAATTTCCATTAATATAGCACTAATAGCCTCCAAATTATACTGCAGAATTCCTATATGTAACCTTTTTTAAAAAAATAATTCATCACCTGAAAAAGATATATTTACTACAGTTAAGTTTTTAAGTCAACAGTTTTCTCTGGGAATTGATATATTTTATCTATAATGTCTCCACTTCTCCATACTTTCATCAAAGTGTCACTGAAGCAGCTAAATGCAGTCCTGTGGGGCTAGGTCTACAACATCTGCTTAGGTTTATTTTAGTGGACATGGTTCCAGTCTAAGAGCAATGGGCCACTGTTCTAGGTCCTAATGTACAGCCATAGAGCCATAGAGATGAGGTATTTCGATTTGAACAGAAGGAACATTTTGACCCAGGCACTATATTTACCACTCATGCAGACGTGGTAGACCGTGTGTGCTAAACTGAACACCAAATCCATCATTCAGACCCACACAGTGCTGGTCTCATGGACCCATGCAGTCACACAGAGCCTCATGCTCAGAAGGGCACTGTGCTTGGTGTGACAACTGCTGTTGCCATCTCGAATTTCTTAATAATTTTTGAATGATGGGACTGCATTTTCACTTTTCACTGGGCTGTGCAAATTATGTCGCCAGTCCTAGATATACATAAAAGTTGCTTTGGCCTGATTCATCTGACTTGTGATCTGTGTTTTCACCTGGCATTGAAGATAGAGCTGTGGGTAGTTCCCAGTAGCAGGATGATTCTAGTTCTAGAACATTTTCAAAGGTATAGAAGTTGTTGGTCATGTAATTCACTGCAAACAGTAAAGGAAGGAAGCCCACAAAGATGATTTTTATTTATCTATAAGTCTATAGAACTGAAATTATGCTCTTTGGAATACGGAAGAATCAAGCCCAACTGTGATATATATATATATATACACACACACACACATATATATATATAAAACTGTGATATATATGTGTGATATATATATATTAGCATATATATGTTATATATATATATTAGCATAATGAAATGAAAGAACTGGTTCATTTGAAGAGGAAATATGTATGCACATGTGCCAATAAGCTAAATATAAATGTATTCCTCTCTAATCTTTTTTTCATCATCAAGAAATTATTTCAGCAATTCAAATAAAAAGAATCTGTACAAGGTCTGAACTTGGCTATTGTTTATCAGAATAGTGAAAACATCCTCTTCTGAATTAGAAAGTACTCTTCCTGCCTTTCTTCAAAAGAATAGTAGGGAATAGTTGGTCCAGAAGTGCCACAAAATGTTTATCCTCCATTTATAGATAGGAATAAACATTTCATTATAGGGCATGGTCCTCTGTACAGGTGGGTAGAGTGTGATTTTAAAAGGACAGGTTGCCAAAGAAGAGGAGTTTTTTTCTAGATACCTGTGAGATGGGGAAAAGCTCAAAGGGCAAGGAAGAAGAATCATCTAGACCTTCAAAGGCCACGCAGGGCTTCCAACTCTGGCTGTGAATTAGAATCACCTGAAGAATCTAGAAAAATATTGATGTCTGGGTCTCATCCCACAGTAATTAAATTATAACCTGGGAATGGAGCGCAGGCAAGGGTGTTTTTATTTTTTATTTTATTTTTTTGAGACAGGGTCTCGCTCTGTTATCCAGGCTGGAGTGTAAGGACATGATCATGACTCTCTGCAGTTTCCACCTCCTGGGCTCAGGCAATCCTCCTGCCTCAGCCTCCTGAGTACCTGGGACTACAGGCACATACCACTATACCCAGCTAATTTTTTTTTTTAAGAGATGGAGTCTCACTGTGTTGCCCAGGCTGATAAGAGTGTTTTTAAAAAGTGTCCCTGTTGATTCTTCTTTGCAGCCAGGCTTAGGAACCTTTGGGCTTTTGCACACATTTAAAAAAAAAAAAAAAAAAAGAAAAGGTCTGGACTACCTCAAAGTCAAACAGGTATCTATTTTTAAAATTAAAAAATTAAGTATATATTTATATCTGATTATACTTAAACAGAGACACTGTTAACATAGTTTTTTTCTATGTAATGTATTAACTACAGGTAATTACAAAATATTTTATAAATAATTTAATGGTCTCTCTAAGGTTAAACAATACCTCCAATAAATAACGAGATATTTAAGAGATGAAAATATTTTTAAAGTAAGATATTTCAATTATTTTCAGGAAATCTGAAGGATGTGTCAAAGTTTAAAAGTCCTTTAAATGGGAAATGGATAAGGCAAGTAGTGTTCTTCCTAACTTGGAATATTTTTAAGATATTAAATATCTTCTTCCATTAAGAAAAAGAAAAAACTGTTCAGGCCAAAGTTTAAAATTAAGGCATTTGGAAACTAATTCATATTTTCTAGAATGCCTCCTTTAATAAGATACTTGAAAAAAAAGTCACTAAACATCTTTACAAATAAGAACCTAAGATTCTAATAATCCTTGAGAAGTAATTATTTTTCAACTAATTTTTGAGTTATAGAGTAAAGGTGTTCTTGAAGATTTCACAAGTCTGTAAAGAGTTGTGGGAGCATCGCAATTGATGAAAAAGGGAGGCAGGGAAAAAGGAAGGGAAGAAATGTCAGGCATAAAAGAGGCCCTGTAGTTACTTCCTGCTGCCATGCTGGAGAAAGCTATACTAATCATACTAGATAACTCACTCTTGTGGACAGAGTTGACACAAAAAGTCTCATCTCTATTTTTTCGTATTCATAACCCTGGAACAAGACCAGCAGAGGAAGGTCAAAGCACAACGGTTTAGATTTCTCCTGCTGTGTCTGTGTGTCTCAGTTATACATGACAAAAGAATTGAATTGCAAAAGACACTGAAAAGACTAACTCGCTTTCCTTGCTTTTAGCACACCACTAACACCTGCAGACACTAAGGAGATGTTTGGAAGCATCATTTAAGGAATGAGACAAAGGTTACAATGATTACATCTTTTTCTTTAAAGAGCTTGAGGAACACAAAGATAACCAAAATTGAGACTAAACCCAGATGAAAATAGATGTCATCAATTATTCCAAAGAATTTCCAGAAGCACTCAATAGTAAGATAGTCAAAATATCAGGGACAATAAGGAAGTCATCAGTCTGTTTAAACCGAGAATATTCTCCAATGCCACAGACAAATGAGAAAAAACCAAACCTGCAAATAATCCTAGCACTGGACATTGCTTAACCAAACAATCAGCAATGCCAACATCTTTTCTCCAGGGAAGAGTTCAGGTAGGAAAAGAGCTATACTTCTGAAATGCCAGCTTTCACAATGTCTATTGCATTTGAAATCCAAGTTCGATGATTGCTATGCTAATTTAAACCATAGAACACTAACTTGTTTTTGATTCTAGCCTAAAGTATTAGGCTGAATGTTTCTCTCCTTGTTTGATGCCAAGAACAAGATGTAGAAACCAATTAAACTGCACAGTCCATCCTTTGTCTCTGCAAACTTCGATCTGATCAAGAAAATACTTTTTAGCATCCTCCTCATTTTTCCCCACTGTGAGGGCATCCCGGATGTATTCAATGTCTTCTTTGCTTGTTAACTGGGGCATTCCTGTCATCAGCATCATGGAGAACAGGATGATCAGTAGGTTTGTGTGATGACGAAGGGCTAGATAAGCCTTAACACAGATGTCCTGGATAAAGAAGAAGAAAATGCTGTTACTGTTGTTATGGTAACTAACAAGTAGGCTGAAGATTACAGGGATGTACTGAAATGTACATAGAGTTACCTGTCCATGAGGAGAAACCATCAAGGTCCCTGCCTCAGATGAAAAACTTGATGAGAAACTGTTTTTATAATCTCTTAAATACTTCCATGTAGTTGCATATATCCAGGGAGTGCTCAAGGAAAACTAATTAATACAGACAAGTTTCAGCTTATTTCTTACTCTACCTTTTTAATTCAGTTTCTTTCCCAAGAGATTGAGGGTAGACATTTCTGTAATTTCTGAAGAGCAATGAGTCAGCTTTTGAACATCATACTGGAATCAATAAACTTTATGTAAGTGTAAATAATGTTTGCCAAGAACTAATGAAATCCAAAGCACTGATGGAAATGTGTTTGAGATTAAGTTTTCATCTTTATTTTATACTCTGTTCAAGTCTAAGAAAACAGATGAATTAGCTTTTCACTCTGATAATCAAAATTGTTAAATGAACTTTGAAATTTTAATACAAATTCTGAACACTGAGTGAGAGAGAGGGCTTTAAAAAATGCTATGGCTCATGGTCCCCCAAAAAGCTTTGGAGCAGGTGATACAGGTGAGCTAAGTCTGCTTATTAAGCAATAGGTATGGTTATGCCATTTAAATTGTTCCAAAGCATAGAAAAATGCAAGAGTCTCAATTTTACAACATGAGAATAATCCAACCTTAATACCATAACTTGACAAAGATAGTATATTAAAGAAAACTAAAGTTAGTGATTATATATATATTTCAAATAATAAATATTGAGCATAATGTTAAAAGATTAATACACCATAGCCAAATAAGATTTATTCTAAAGCTGAGGGATTAATTCACCATAAGGTACTGTATTAACATCTATTTTTGATTTAAAAAATATATGACTTCATATGTCATTAAAATATGACAATGTGAAGAATTATTTGAAATTATAAAAATAATTCTAAATAATGAAATACCAGAAAAAGAAGTGAAGTATGAAATCAGAAAAGTGGGCCTGGTGCGGTGGCTCACACCTGTAATCCTAGCACTTTGGGAGGCCAAGGTGGGTGGATCACTTGAGGTTAAGAGTTCAAGACCAGCCTGGCCAACATGATGAAACCCCGTCTCTACTAAAAATACAAAAAAATTAGCTGGGTGTGGTGGCATGTGTCTGTAATCCCAGTTACTCAGGAGGCTGAGGCAAGAGAATTGCTTGAACCTGGGAGGTAGAGGTTGCAGTGAGCTGAGATCACTCCACTGCACTCCAAAGTAGGCAACAGAGTGAGAGACTGTCTCTAAATAAATAAATAAATAAATAAATAAAATAAAATCAGAAAAGTGAAGGAAAACTTATTATTTACAAATGACCTAATTGTCTTTAAAAAATCAAATATTACTGTAACTTGTTTTTAATAAACTAGGTTTTTATAAAAATTAATAAATAGAATGCTGTAAATAGGATCCACAAGTTGGAAAGTAAAATGCAAAAACAGATGCTAAAATCAATGGTAACAACAATAACATGATTCCTAGGATGAACACATAAAACATGTAGAACCTATGCTTTTATAATTTTTATAATTTATAATTTTTATACTCTTAAAAAATTCTAAAACTTTAATTTCTGAAGAGCAATGAGTCAGTTTTTGAACATCCCTCAGTGACGAGACTGCTTATAATGATATAAATTATTCTTAGATTAATCTATAAACATAAAATTTCAATACAAATTCTTATTGGGTGTTTAAACTCAGATATGGTTTAAAGTTCATCTGAAATAATTAGGGCCTGAGAGAACATTTTGAAAAAGTATAATAATGAAAAGTAGTGCTTGCCAAACCAGATATTAAACCATTTTATAAAACTACATTATTAAAAACAGTGCAAACCAGTATGTAGTCTTCTCCCAAAAAGACAAGGAATTTTGTGGAACAGAAGGGAAAGTTCAGAGACATACTTAAGTATATAAATATGATATATAATACAGGTGGCTTTTCAAATTGGTGGGGAAAAGATCTATTATTTGATAAATGGGACCAGGACAAGTGGCTCATCATTTGGGGGAGAAAATAAAATTCTACTCCATGTGATATACCAAAAATAAATTCCAGATGAATTAAATTTAAAAAGGGAAAACATTTAAATAATCATGGAGTGGGAAAGGACTTTATGAAGATGGCTTCCATGGTGGACTCTATGAGGAAAAGATGGTGAGACTACAGGAACTTAAAACTTTTGAGAGAAAAAAAGCTATACATAATATTAAAAGTGGCTTAATGACAAAAGAAAATGTATTTGCGACATGACAGATCACTCTTTCAACCCCAGCCCCCTAATAGTTCTTAAAAATCAATAAGAAAGAGATAATTGGCCAGAAATACAGGCCAAAAACATAACAAAAATCACACTGTAAGACATAAAAACAGATAAACCTACAAAAAAATGCAACTTCATTAATATTAAAAAAAGTAACTTAAAATGAGATGGAAAATTTACCTAAAAACTGGACTTTTTTTTTTTAGTCTTTTAAGGACAATACCCAATGTTCACATTTTATAAGCTGATGGTAGATAGGAATACATATAATGTTACCAGCAGGTAATTTGATTAACATGCATCAAAAGCTTTAAAGTGCTTATAAATGTTATATAACTTAATTGTGATGGTGGTTACATGACTGATGCATTTGTCAAAATTCACAGAACTGTACACCTAGAAAGGGTGATTTTACACCTCCAGCAAGCTGCAGCTGACCCAAGGAGAGGAGGCCAGTGTGTCTCCCGTGCATCCCACACACCCCCCGCACTGCTTGACACAAGACAGGAAACCCCTGGCTTGGGCCCACAGCACAGACTCTCCATCCTGGGCTGCTTGCACTGAGCCACTGCTGACCTGCATCTCTCTGGGGTGGAGTCCCCAGGTGACAAGCAAATGACCCTTGGCCACAACCAATACCAAAGTCCCTTCCTCTGCTGCCTCCAAGTTGGGGAAGGAACATAAACACTGAGATTACACAAGAGCTGCAGTGGGCATCCGAGGAGTGCCAAGTCATGATCTACAGACAGCACTCAAGGGGGAGAGAAACCCACACTTTCAGAGCATTGAGAGAGAACATGGCTGCAACTGTGAGTTAACATGGGGGAGCCACACAACCAAGCAAGAGTCTACCAACCGACCAATAAGCCTAAGTGCCACCTGCTGGATCATACCCCAAAGCTTCAGCACCAAAAATACCTCACTAACATACCTCCCTCTGAAACCAGGGACAAGAAGTCAGCTTCAAATAAAGACCCTGCACAAAGCCTTGGCCTGGTGAAAACATCCAGAAAAGAATTCTGTTGACTGTTCTCAATCTACAACTGGTTAAAGGAGCACCCACATGCAGAGATGAGAAAGGACCAACACAAGAACTCTCGTGACTCAAATGGCCAAATTGTCATATGTCCTCCAAACAACCACACCAGTTCTCCAACAAGAGTTCTTAACCAGGCTGAACTGGCTGGAATGACAGACACAGAATTCAGAATATGGACAGGAACAAAGATCATTCAGATTCAGGAGGATGGCAAAACCCAATCCAAGGAAAATAAGAATCACAATAAAGTGATGCAGGAACTGAAGAATGAAATAGCTGGTATAAAAATGAACCTAATGGGTCTGACAGAGCTGAATAACACAATATAAGAATTTCACAATTTAATCACAAGTATTAATAGCAGAATAAGCCAAGCTGAGAAAAGAATCTCAGAACTTGAAGACTGGTTCTCTGAAATAAGACAGTCAGACAAAAATAAAGAAAAAAGAAAAAAGAAAAAAAAGAAATGAAAAAAAAAACCACTGAGAAGTATGGGATTATGTAAAAAGGCCAAATCTACGAATCACTGGCATCCCTGAAAGGGAGGAGGATAAAGCAAACAACTTGGAAACACATTTCAGGACATCATCCATGAAAACTTTCCCAAGCTTGCTAAAGAAGCTGACAGTCAAATTCAGGAAATACAGAGAACTGCAAGATTCTACACAAGAAGATCATCCCCAAGATACATAATCATCAGATTTTCCAAGGTCAAAATGAAGGAAAGAATGTTAAAGGTAGCTAGAGAGAAAGGGCAGGTAACCTACAAGGGAACCCCATCAGGCTAACAGCAGACCTCTCCACTGAAACCCTACAAGCCAGAAGAGATTTGGGGCCTATATTCAACATTCTTAAAGAAAAAATCTTCAACCAAGAATTTCATATCCAGCCAAACTAAGCTTCCTAAGTGAAGGAGACTTAAGATCCTTTTCAGATAAGCAAATGTTGAGGGAATTCATTCCCACCAGACCTGCCTTACAAGAGACCTTGAAAGGAGCACTAAATATAGAAAGGAAAGACTGCTATCAGCTAATACAAAACCACACTTAAACACACAGACCAGTGTCACTGTAAAGCAACCACACAAACAAGCTAACATAGTAACCGGCTAATAGCACAATGACAGGATCAAATCCATACATATCAATACTGACCTTGAATGTAAATGGGCCAAATGCCCCACTTAAAAGACAAAGTGGCAAGTTGAATAAAAAAGCAAGACCCAATGGTAATGCTGTCTTTAAGAGACCCATCTCATGCGTAATGACACTCATAGGCTCAAAATAAAGGGATGGAGGAAAATATACCAAGCAAATAGAAAACAGAAAAAAAGCAGGGGTTTGTCCTAATTTCAGACAAAACAGATTTCAAACTAACAAAGATCAAAAAAGACAAAGAATGGCATTACATAATGGTAATGGGTTCAATTCAACAAGAAGACTTAACTATCCTTAATATATATATATAAAGTAGCCTAAATATATATATAATCCAAATAAACACAATTAAAAATGAAGAAGGGAATGTTATTACTGACCCCACAGAAATAAAAACAACCGTCAGAAACTACTACAAATATGCACACAAACTAGAAAACCTAGAAGAGATGGATACATTCCTGGACACATACACCCTCCCAAGACTGAGCCAGGAAGAAACTGATTCCCTGAACAGACCAATAATGAGCTCCAAAATTGAATCAGTAATAAATAGCCTACCAACCAAAAAAAAGCCCAGGACCTGATCAATTCACAGCTGAATTCTACCAGATGTACAAAGAAGAGCTGGTACCCTTCCTATATAAGCTATTCTAAGAAATTGAGGAGGGACTCCTCCCCAACTCGTTCTATGAGAGCAGCATCATCTTGATACCAAAACCTGGCAGAGACACACAAAAAAGAAAACTTCAGGCCAATATCCTTGGTGAACATCAATACAAAAATCTTCAAATACTTGCAAACCAAATCCAGCAGCACATCAAAAAGCTAATCCACCATGATCAAGTAGGTTTCATCCCCAGGATGTAAGCTTGGTTCAACATACGCAAATCAATAAATGTGATTCTCACATACAAAGAACTAAAGACAAAAACCACATGATTATCTCCATAGACACAGAAAAGCCTTTCGATAAAATTCAACACCCTTTCATGTTAAAAACTCTCAATAAACTAGGTATTGAAGGAACATATCTCAAAATAATGACAGCCATTTATGACAAACCCACAGCCAACATTATACTGAATGGGCAAAAGCTGGAAGCATTCCCCTTGAAAACTGGCACAAGACAAGGAACCCCTCTCTCACCACTTCTATTCAACATAGTATTGGAAGTCCTGGCCAGAGCAATCAGGCAAGAGGAAGAAATAAAGAACATCTAAATAGGAAGAAAGGAAGTCAAACTATCTTTGTTCGCAGATGACATGATTTTATATCTAGAAAACCCCATAGTCTCTGCCTAAAAGCTCCTCCAGCTGATAAACAACTTCAGCAAAGTTGTAGGATCCAAAATCAGTGTAAAAAATCACGCATTCCTATACACCAACAACAGCCAAACCAAGAGTCAAATCAGAAAGGCAATCCCATTCACAACTGCCACAAAAAGAATGAAATACCTAGGAATATAGCCAACCAGGGAGGTGAAAGATCTCTACAATGAGAATTATAAAACACTGCTCTAAGAAATCAGACAAGACACCAACAAATGGAAAAACATACCATGCTCATGGATAGGAAGAGTCAATATCATTAAAATGGCTATACTGCCCAAAGGAATTCAATGCTATTTCTATCAAATTACAAATGACATTCTTCACAGAACTAGAAAAAACTATTTTAAAATTCATATAGAACCAAAAAAGAGCCCAAATAGCCAAGGCAATCCTAAGCAAAAAGAACAAATCTGGAGGCATCATATTACCTGACTTTAAACTATATTACAAGGCTACAAAAACAGCATGGTAATGGTACAAAAACAGGCACAGAGACCAAAGGAGCAGAACAGAGAGCCCAGAAATAAGGCCACACATCTATGACTGTCTAATCTTTGGCAAAGCTGACAAAAACAAGCAACAAGGAAAAGACTCCCTATTTAACAAATGGTGCTGGGATAACTGGCTAGCCATATGCAGAAGATTGAAGCTGGACCCCTTCTTTATACCATATACAAACATCAACTCAAGCTGGATTAAAGACTTACATGTAAAACCCAAAACTATAAAAACCCTGGAAGACAACCTAGGCAATACCATCCTGGTTGTAGGAATGGGCAAAGATTTCATGACAAAGACACCAAAAGCAACTGCAACAAAAGGAAAAATTGACAAGTGGGATCTAATTAAACTTAAGAGCTTCTGCAGAGCAAAATAAATTATCAAGAGAGTGAACAGACAACCTACAGAATGGGAGAAAATATTTACAAACTATGCATCTGACAAAGGTCTAATATCCAGCATCTATAAAGAACTTAAACAAATTTACAAGAGAAAAACAATCCCATTAAGAAGTGGGCAAAGGACTCAAACAGATACTTCTCAAAAGAAGACATACATGCAGCCAATAAGCATATGAAAAAAGCTTAACATCATTGATCATTAGAGAAATGCAAATCAAAAGCACAATGAGATACCATCTCCCACCACTCAGAATGGCTATTATTAAAAAGTCAAAAAGTAACAGATGCTGGCGAGGTTGTGGAGAAAAAGGAACACTTACACATTGTTGGTGGTAGTGTAAATTAGTTCAACCATTGTGGAAAGCAATGTGGCAATTCTTCAAAGAGCTAAAAGCATGACTACCATTTTGATCCAGCAATCCCATTACTGGGTATATACCCAGAGGAATAGAAATCATTCTACCATAAAAACGCATGTACAGAAATATTCACTGCAGCACTATTCACAATAGCAAAGACACAGAATCAACCTAAACGCCCATCAATGATAGGCTGATTAAAGAAAATGTGGTACATATACACCATGGAATACTATGCAGCCATAAAAAAGAATGAGATCATGTCTTTTGCGGGAACATGGATAGAGCTGGGGGCTATTATCTTTAGCAAACTAATGCAGAGACAGAAATCCAAATACCGCATGTTCTCTCTTATAAGTGGGAGCTAAATGATAAGAACTTATGAACACAAGGAAGGAAACGACAGACACTGGGATCTACTTGAGGGGAGAGAATGAGAGGAGGGAGAGGAGCAAAAAAGATAACTATTGGGTACTGGGCTTAATGCCTGGGTGACGAAATGATGTGTACAACAAACCCCTGTGACATGTGTTTACCTATGTAACAAACCTTCACATGTACCCCCAGCCAAAAATAAAAGAAAGGGTGATTTTTACTCTATGTAAAACATACCTCAATAAACCTGGCTTTAAAAACATCTATATCCTTTTACCCAGCAACTTCCATGCTAGGAATCTATCTTTAAAAATACTGAATAATTTTGCAGTGATTTATCTATAAGGATGTTCATTAGAACATGGTTTAAAATTGTGGAAACTTGAAAGCAATCTATTAATAATGTCCTACAATAGGGGACTGATAAAAAAAGATTCACAAAAAGTACTTAAAATTGCATGTCCTGGAACTACTAGAAAGATACTGTAGAAGGATATTTAATAAACATGTAAAAGTGTTTAAGAGGTAGGTATAAAACAATGCATCCCATTTTGGTAAATTAACACAAAATATTTATATAGAAAAAAGAATATAAATTTATAGGACAAAATATTAATAGTGAGTTTTCTTTTGCTTTTAGCTGATATTGTCTGTGACATTTGTGTGTGGTAGGGTAACTGCAATGATAATTGAGGTCAGGCTTGTGTCATTCTGTATGTCAAGGCTGGGCAGGGTACACATCATCCTAAGCAATACAAAACCCATGGAATATTCTGGCATTTTCTAAGTGAGACAATATACATAAAGCGCCCAGCATGGAGGCCGGTACATAGTGAAGGCTCAATAAACGTCAGTCCTCTCCCTTGCCTACCATCCCCTCTGCATTTCCTCCCTGTTCACCAAGAAGCGGGAGACTTGTGTGGGCTGTTGCTGCTGCTGCCCAGCCATCACTCGTCCCCTGGAAGTGGCCCCAGTGCATTAGTGCTCTTGCATTCTTAATGACTCCACTTATGTCCGGAAATTATTTTCTTTTGCTCATCCGTAGGACCCACTGAGGTCTCTCTCATTTCTTAGTAATTATACAGGCTAAGTGCAGACTTCACCCCAGGCAACAGCCTCATTAATTTGCCAACTTGCACAATTTTCACAAGGACATAGATGGGGATGCCTTTTGGTTTTGAATTAGAGTACATTCTGATTTTTAATTATTTTCTGTCCTTCCATACACTGGGGGGTCCACATAAATCCCCTGCTGTGTGAGCCCACTGTGTGGTCAAACTCTTTTTAGTAGAAAATTTTCGAGGAGGGAAATTAACCTGAGGCCAAGTTATTATAACACCAATCCACTGGTGCTCAGTAAATACTTGTTAAGCAGTGATGCAGGAATTCACCTATCCCTGCTGTACCCAAGGAGAGGCGTTAAAGGAAATAACTGCCCTGCTTTTCTCGAGGGCTATTTCACTCACATAAAGAATTTCTGTTGATTCTAATTTATTCAGATAGTTCTAATTTTCACACACAAGGATCTCTTCTATGAGAAAGAAATTTCTTCCCCAGTTTAACTGCACGTCCCATGCTTGTCAAACACAGTGTCGAGATTCTGACGGGCTGTACACACTTAGAGACTTGGTGCAGCTTTAATCAGCCTTTGCTGAAAGGCAGTGTGCTGTGGTGGTTAACAACACAGACTCACATCAAGCTGAATGAATTCTAATTTTGGCTTTATTACTGGTAAACTATTTATCACTGGAGAAGTCACTTAACCTCTTTTAAATACAGATTAAGAATAATAAGAATGATACCCATTTCATGTTGTTGTGGTGAGATTTAAGTGCTACATAAGTAGTTGGCTATGATTACTAATCAATACCACGAGGAGCTGCATTATTGAATACACATACTGTTCAATGCTAAGGGGCTCACTGTCCCTCTAGACCATCTGCCCACAAGGTCTCTTAGTAAAGGCCTAGGGGGTGAGGTAGGTTGGAGTCGGGGATAAGCCTCACTCCAACCAGTGTCAAAGGGAGGCTGTCATGGTGCTGGCCCACTGAGGTGGGCAGGATGGAAGCATACAGCAACACTGGCTTCCTGCAGGTGGTTCTCTCACCCTGGGGGGCACAGCCGAGCACCTGCCCTGCCCGCTCAGTCCCAGAAGTTTCATTTCTGCCTTTTGGACTCAGCCACAGGGTCTGTGGGAGTGTTCTGACACTACCTTGGCCTAGTGGCCTATGGTTTCAGGGACTATGAGGATGTGGCCTGGGGAGCTCAGGGGAAAACACAGAACACAGAAGTTACTGGCTGTAATTTTCCCTTCTGCCAGGGCTGCCTCTCCTTGACCTCAAACATCCTCATTCTCTCCTTCTCAACTGACTGTTGAAGGATTTGTATTATTGAGAGAAGAAGAGTAAGGGAAAAATCTGACTTCGAGGACTTGGTTTAATGCACTTGTTAATGACTACAAATGTGGGGAACATTACATTATTATTAATGCCATTAGCTAGAACATTCTCCATTAGTAGCTAATAAATAGATTGAGCCTACGTAGTACATCTGCTCTCAATTTCATTGTTGATTCAAATGCCTTAATAATAGCATCTAGTACTAACAGAAAGAATTGTTTTTACAAAGCTACCGCCCTCAGAAGTCTTGGGAACAAAGGAATTCATTATCATTTCAGGGCCCAAACTTTTACTTGATTTGCTAACTGCCCCAACTATCAGTTCACTAAACTGAAAACAAACTACTTTTATATACAATCTGCTAATTTATTAACCACTGATGAGCTGTGGCTGCTACAGACTGTCTGAGGTCACATGAAATACTTAAGATCAAAATCCTCCATTTTCATCTAGAAATGAAGTGGAACCTCCACTTACTTTTCCTAAATAGTAATGTTGCCTCTGTCTGCTAGAGGAAGGAGACAATGGATAAAAATCATTCCAGTCAAAGGCAGAGAATTTTGTTTTTTGTTTTTTTAATAAAAATCAATGCATTGGCTAGCCAGTCTTTAGGAATTATTTTGGCAAAACAGAGAAGGTCACTGATTATTAGACCTAACAGTGCATGAGAGCACACTTTCTGGTAAATCCCAAAAAGGAGTGTGTCTGGTACTTGGCCATGCATTTGATGAGTTTGAATTAGGATTTTTATCTGTAAGTACTTGAAAAGTGATTCTCAGACTAGCTCTGTTTACCAGGGGAAGGGCTGTACTGTCATCTTCTCGAATATTTAGCTAGAAGCACATTAGAAACCTAAATGCTACAATAAGCTATTCTACTTTAGTCAATATTCTGATAGCATGCATGTAGGGGTGTGTGTGTGTCTGTGTGTGTGTGTGTGATTTATCCTCCAGCCTTGTTCCAAAAAGGATTTAAGGTGGACTATTTGGCGATACAAAAGTCAAAATAGCATTAGTTAGAATTGGCTGAAAAAAGGAAAGGAAACAATCCACAATGGGTTGGGGAAGGAGGCTAATTTAAAACTGTACATCACAAGTCCTATATACAGTCATGTACTGCATAACAATGTTTTGGTCAACCATGGACTGCATCTATCATAGTTGTTCCATAAGATTATAATTCCATATTTTTACTGTACCTTTTCCGTTCAGATGTGTTTAGATGTGTTATGCACTTGTGTAAGTGCATAACATTGTGTCACAACTGCCTACAGTATTCAGTAAGTAACATGCTGTACAGGTTTGGAGCCTGGGAGCAATAGGCTATATCATATAGCCTACGTGTGTGGAAGACTACCACCTAGGTTTGTGTAAGTTCACTCTGATGTTTACACAATGACGAAATTGCCTAATGATGCATTTCTCTGTATGTATCCCCACTGTTAAGCAATGCATGACAGTACTTGCTATAGGAAGTCTTCAAATATATCTCTAGCTAAAAGGACATAATCTGTTAACTGTAGTCAATGTTCAGAAAATTTAAAAGAAAACATCTCTATTTAGGAGAAGCACAGCTTTTCTAGAAACTGAGACCAGTAGAATTTTCACAAGAAGATCTTAATGGAGAGAGTATGTTTTGTAATATGGTAAACAATGTCCTTGACAATATTCTATGTTAGACAAAATGTTCTGAAAGAAACTAAATATTGAGAGAATGATGTCAATTAAAAGGTTATTATCTTTCCAGTTTTGGATTCGTATCTTTTCCAGAATAGTAATTTAAATTTGACAAGCTTAATAAAGTCCTAACAGTTTGACAAGCCCCACAAGTCTGCATATGGGGGAGATATCACACCAACATATTCAAACTCCTACAAATGGCTGAAATCAGACCCTTCTTTGAGGATATCTTCCAATGCATAACATGGAGAGATAGTGAGTACTGAAAGTCTTCACACTGAGACAGAGGAGGCTGAGCCTGGCCTAGTCAGTGGGTCGGGGTGCAGATCCCAAGACGGAATCCTTTATCAGCTCAGTACATTATGGGTGACAGATGAACTGGTCATCTCCCACTTGACCTATAATAGACCTTAATTATGGTTATTTGTGATTAATCGAATGAGCTCCAAATGACTTCTTTGCTTTGCTCTACCCTCCACCCCTCTAATCCAGCCTATGTACTGCTTCAAATTGGACCCAAATTTCCTTTCTTGACTCAAATTCTACTACACACTTCCAGAAATACCCACTTTCTATCCATACCAGGTAAATATACTTCTTGTTCCCAAATACTGATTGTATGTACTTTTCTAACTTCATGCACTTGCTCGTGCTGTTCTTTCTGTCTGGATGTTCCCTCCCTTCCCTGTATCTGCCTGGAAAAATGAAACTGAATTCATCCCTTAAGGCCTGAGAAAAACACATGCTTCTCTGAATAGCCCTTTTCTATCCTCTAGGGCAGGATTAATTGCTCCCTCTGCAAACCACTGTGGACACTCTTAGCACAAGGTATTTCTTGGCACAAAGTTGTGTAAGTAGCTTTCTTGCCATGTTCTGGGGCCATGTTCTGTTGTCTCACCTATGCCCAATGCAGTGTCTGATACACTACAGATAATCTGCATACATAAGATGGATGAATGCTTAATGTTCAGAAGCCAAGTTCAATATTGGACAAGATTCACTACTTTAAAATCAGGATGAATTAGGGAACAACTGTATTTGAAAGGGACCAAACTGGGAAAATATCTTGCCTTGCCAAAGGCAGTACCTGATCCTTCTTTATGCCTGGCACGGTGCCTAAACTGTAGTATGTATTTAGTCGGTGTGCGTTGAATTAGTGTCCTATTTTGGATATGGTGAATAAGGCCTGATAACTACAACAGGCTAGAGCAGGAGGCTGAGAAAATCCAGCCTAGCAGGTTATAAGTATAGACAAGGATGAGGGTTATCACACAAAGGAAGGGGAGGTAGAGAATAGTGACCGGAAATGATGCTGAGATGGCTGCAGCCCTTGGAAGAATGTCAGATCACAAGGTCTCTGTGGTCCCTGTGGCTGGGCTTGGGAGAATACTCGAGTCTCCAGCAAGAAAAATGACAGGAGGGATTAGGGCCCTAGTTCTAGCAGCTGGGTAACAAACAGAGGGACCTCTGGTGGAGAAACTGAAACAGAAGCAGTTAAAACAATGTGGGACCCAAGAGTAGAGCTAGACCACAGAAGAGATGGACTCTGGTTGAATAAAGGTTCTTAAAAACCTCCTGAGTCAGGACGCTGCATAGAGACTGGGCATGTGGCTGAGCCTCCAGGTTGGAGGCTTGGGTATACGCTGGCATGGGGATAAGACTGCGGAACTGGAAACAGGGTGGGCCTGATAAAACTGGCAAGAAAATTTCCACAGTCATCCTAGATTAAAATAACACAACGAATGGGCTCCAGACTTTTCTCCTATAAAATGCTTCTTAAGAGTGACATCTAGGGGCAAGTGCCTTTTAAAGACAGTCCTCAAACGACCTGCTTTGCATAGATTTGTCTGTAGATGTGTTATTTGGCTCCCCTGATGACTTCAGATTTGCTTGGTGCCTACTGTGTGCACAGAGCATCTCCAAAATGCTTGTTTATAAAAGAACGAGTTGTTCCTGCCCTTTATCCACTGTCCTGTATTGAATGTACACTATGTGTATATACTCCATGCCCTGTTCTCTTGGCAAAAGGTACAGCTCTGACTGGAAAGAAATATGTAAGATTTATGTCAATAAGGAAATCTCTACAAGAATGTGAATATGTACCATATTACACTCACATATTTGTATTATTTAATGAAACATTAGATTTCACAGTTGGATTTAGTTCCTCATCCAATGTACGCATGTTAACCTGCCTCCTGAAGGCTTATTACCTTCCATGTGATGATGGTCTGTCAATCTGGGCCTGAGTTATTGTGAAACTCACAGAATACAATGTATGATATGGAAGGAAGACACCCCAGAGGTTATCCAGTTTGATCCAGCTCCTCCCCTACAAGGTGCTGTCCCTCCACTACTCCACTCAGCAAATACCTACTGAGTGCTTACCGTGGCTCAGCCCCTTGTGAGGGACACAGGACACATGTGGCCCTGCTGCACAGAGCTCACAGTTGGGATAGGGAAAGACAAACAGAAAACCAGTACAAATAAATGTATTTTGTGATACATGCAATGAAGGACCTGGCAGGGGACTGTGGCAAAGGGTAACAGGAGGGAACCTGATTTAGAAAACTGCTCTGCAGAATGACATTTATGCTGAGACCACAGGGCAGCACAGAGCATTCTGGGAAGAAAGCAGTGGGTAGCTGGGATGGGGGAAGATGTGGAGGAAGGCCACAGTGATGAGGGAGCAGATGAGGGGAACAGTGTGGCATGAGGCTGGAGGGACAGCCTCACACAGGGCCTAGCAGGCCAAGCCTGGATATTTAGATTTTATTCAGAATGACAAACTACCATCTCATGGATGTTAATCAGCCTTACTCAATTTGAAGAGACGAACATATCTATTTCTTAAGTTCAGTTTTTAAGCAAATGCTGATTAATTTACAATCTTCTAGAAACTTTAACATGTTGACAGTATTATCTTTGGAAAGCAGGATAATGAATTTTTATGTCTTTTGGTATTTTCAATATTTTGCTGGCTCTTGATTTTAATAAACAACATTTACTAGTTTTAAAATTTTAAAAAACAACACATTCGGGGCTGGGCACGCTGGCTCACACCTGTAGTCCCAGCACTTTGGGAGGCTGAGGCAGCCGGATCACGAGGTCAGGAGATTGAGACCATCCTGGTTAACACGGTGAAACCCCGTCTCTACTAAAAATATGAAAAATTAGCTGGACGTGGTGGCAGGCGCCTGTAGTCCCAGCTACTTGGAAGGCTGAGGCAGGAGAGTGGTGTGAACCCAGGAGGCGGAGGTTGCAGTGAGCCGAGATCACACCACTGCATTCCAGCCTGGGCAACAGAGTGAGACTCCGTCTCAAACAAAACAAAACAACGAGAACAATAAAAAACACATTCTGACATTTAAAAAACTTAGAAGCCAAATTTCATTTGCCAATGATATAAATACATTTGTTTATTATATATATTCTATAACTGTTCAGTGAAATTTAAAATAACATGGTCTAGAATAAATTACCAATGAGTAAAAACACTGTTTTCTTTTTTATTCCTCCCATAAGGGAGATTTTTCTGTGGAGAATTTATCAAAATCATCACCATTGAAATGTGTTTGTTTAGCACCTGTTTGTAGGATGCTGCTCCAATGGCTAACAGATACTCCTGGGTTCAAATGCTGGGCCTTGGTTTTGTGTTTCTCTATCTAATTATAGCTTGTTCCTGAACTCTCCCCTATTCTAGAAGTAAGTGTGACTATGGTCCTAGGCTAAAGTAGCTCCCTTGGGAAGCAGAGAGGTGGGATGCAGTAGAGCTTATTTCAGTTCCTCTTACTTCCATGCTCAAGCCACTAGTTAGGTATGTTTTTCTTTGTGGACCAGGCTCACCCCACCCTTAACAAAAAAGTGGGTCAATTTTTCTCCATTGTTCCTAACAGGTTATTCAAATACGCAGCATGTATTAGTTAACCTTATCAATTCAAAATAAGCGATTCACTGGAAATGAGGACACCTTTAATTCAAAATGCAAATGTATACAACATTTCCCAGCTTCCCTAAAAATGGCAGCCTTTATTATACAAGATTCTGAGACACTATTTGGAGAATTTAGAGATGTGGTCCCTGATCTTGAAGAACTTCAATTCTAAAAGAAAACATAAAACCAAGAAACAGAAAATCTTTTTGGAAGGCTTAGCAGTATGTAAAAGAAAAAAAAATTACCACAAGGTCATAGTCAAATGATGAAAAACTCTGCTGTCCATCTTTGTCATGCTGTAAACTTTGGAAATTCTGCATATATGTATGTTAAAGCTGTGGTGTTCAGGTTTTTTTCCTGTTGTGAAGGATGAGGGAACACAGGGAGAGGGTAAGCAGAGAGGGGTTGGGGAAGGGGAAGCAGAACAGGTGTAAGTGGAGTTGGAACGCCACTTACTCTTTAAGCAGAGCATGCTACTTTGTTTTATATATTACCTGAGATCTCATTTCAAAAATGGTTTCTCAACTTAAAAGTTTTCAAAGTTTGAAGACACACTGTGATGACTACAACAATGGCGGCTACCATTTATTGATTTTCTGCTATGATCTAGGCACTGGGCTAAGCATTCTGAATATTTCATTTAAGTAATCCCTAGAAAAAGCACAGGAAGTAGGTCTTATTATTCCCACTTTACAGATGAAGGAACTGATGTTATGAAAGGATGAATAATAATCATATATGTGGTTATTAAGTCGCAGGTCCAGCATTCAAACTCAAGTTTCTCCGCTACAAAGCCCATCCTTTCAACCACCATGTTATGCTGTATGTGTGCTTAAGGCTCAACGTGCACAGATTCACAGGCACTTAACATGTATGCTTAACACGTATGTTTAACAGTACTCCAAAACACGGACACACACAAGTACAACAAATGTACAAAAGTGTGTTTTTAGTGGAGCACACTGCCTAAACGTTGCTTTAGTAAAAAAGGTTTTAATGGCTTGAGAAACAAACTTTGGTCACTAAGGATGGAGAAATACTCCAGACTGAGAGGACAGACTGCACAAAGCCTCACTGCAAAGGTTTGTTGCTTTGGGTGGAAGATGCCGATAGCGGGAAGAAACCTCTCCTTCGCCTCCCTATACTGCAAACCTTTTTGTGAAAGCATATTTTGAAACTTAAAAATAGCAACAACAGCAAAAAAAGAGAAGTACTGCTGGGATCTGACAGGGTGATATGGGCACCAGGGGGTCTATGGGAATGTTGTCAGCAACGGGACAGATGTGCAGTCATTCTAGGAAAAATTACTGGCAAAAAGGAAGATAACATATATACAAAAAGAAGGAGAGTCGGCTGGGCACAGTGGCTCACGCCTGTAATCCTAGCACTTTGGGAGGCCGAGGCAGGCAGATCACAAGGTCGAGATAGAGACCTGGCCAACATGGTGAAACCCTGTCTCTACTAAAAATACAAAAATTAGCCAGGCATGGTGGCGTGGACATGTAGTCCCAGCTACTCTGGAGGCTGAGGCAGGAGAATTGCTTGAACCTGGGAGGTGGAGGCTGCAGTGAGCTGAGATCATGCCACTGTACTCTAGCCTGGGTGACAGGGAAGACTCCGTCTCAAAAAAAAAAAAAAAAAAAAAGGAGAGTCGTCAATGAGGCCAAATTCCTTGCGTATGTCTGATTCTTTAAGTTGCAGTTTATTGCTGCTCTGTTTGTCTGAAGCAAACAGACAAACAGATGAACCCCGCTGACAGGAGAGAAGACATGAGTGTTTTCCCCCCTTTAAATGGTGAAATTCTTCCAGGGTTTTCTTTTTTTTTGGAACCATTTCTCTGTTCCAGGAAGTTATCAAAACATGTGATTTTTAACTTTAAAGAAAAACAGGACTGAAATGTGTCAACTCCCTGGAAATAGCCTGAAACTCAATTGAGTTTATGCAGAAAAACACACACTAAAAATCACAAGACCATCTGGCCACAGAGATCTCAGTTTCTCTGACAACACCACTGGAACTGTGGGAGGGTAAGTCTTGTAATCACCAAATTGAAAATCAGTCAGGAGAACAAACAAGAACAGACAGGTTTCAAAACAATGTATCCTACTTCCTGTTCTACTGAACTTCAAGGGTCATGTCGTCTCCCAAGGGTAACCTTGGACTCAAGAAGAGACTCAGGGAAAAGAGAGCAAGTCTGAGATGTGAAATGCAAAGCAAATCATGTGTAAGATGTACTAAGGGAGGTGGCTATTTAAAGGGCACCCAAGGCAAATGTACATAAAAGTAATTATTCTTTGCCTTTGTTTTGTGTTTGTATTGCTATAACATAGGTATATTACAGTAGTAGTTACAACTGCTATGAATTATGTTCATTAAGTTATTAATTTTGCCAGTATTTAATTCTCTTTGGTATTTGAAGTATTTGATAGTCAAAACTGGATACAGACCAGGAAGGAATGGAAAGCCAGTAGAATCTACGCCAAGCTCATCCAACCCGAATGTAGCCCAGGATGGCTTTTAATGTGGCCCAACACAAATTCGTAAACTTTCTTAAAACACTGTGAGGCTTTTTTGTGATTTTTTTTTTAGATCATCAGCTATCTAGTGTATTTTATGTGTTGCCCAAGACAATTCTTCCAATGTGGCCCAGGGAAGCCAAAAGATTGGACTCCCCTGATCTACACACTCTCAGGGAGATGGACAGACTCATGTAGGAACTTGTTTACAGGTAAACAGGAAAAGCTAGAGGTCTTAGTAGAACTTGTGGTCAAACCAACAAGATTTCAAATGAAATATTGGGTATTCTGCCTTATAAAAATGAGATAAGCCCAGTTGGCACATCGAGAATTCACCTGTAGCAAAAACCAAGAGAAGCTCACAACCTTTTGTGAGTTCTGAAAAATATGTGTAAAATTTGAGTCTTCTAGCTAAGGTCTTGAATAGACAAATATCTAGTGGCTAACCTGCTCAGCAGACACCCTTCCTGAAAGCCCTCTTTAGTGCCAGCATCATCCTGGTGTTCCACATTTGCCCATCCCACTGCTTATGAAATATTTCTACTTCTGTTTGGTTTTAGGTGGGAGGATTACTGAGAAGTGTCATTTTGCACCTGGGAAAGGAATGAATGGAAGTGAAAGGGAGGAGGTAGGGTTGGCCATGCCAGAAGAGGGTAGGGGTAGAGGCTGGACTGGCCTCCAAGCTGAGTGAGAGGTGAAGACTGTGGCGTGCTGCAGGAACCATCTGCTTGGGTGCTATTCTCAGCAGGCGATGAAGGAGGTGACTTACCTGAAATTTCTGGAAGTGTGGGCTTGTCTTCTTTCCAGAAGTTCCCATCACAAAGAGGAAGTCAGGGGTTAGCACAAATGGCACTCTCTCTTTATTAATGCCCAGGAAACTTTTGTAATTCCCAAGAATGTGCCCGAAGTCAATATGAAATAGGTTTCCTTAAGAGAAGAAAGTATCTGACATCATTACAGTGGCACAGCACTTTG
This sequence comes from Pan paniscus, assembly GCF_029289425.2. NCBI lineage: Eukaryota > Metazoa > Chordata > Mammalia > Primates > Hominidae > Pan > Pan paniscus. The sequence continues at coordinate 143,726,082 of NC_073255.2, read as the reverse complement.
TTCCTTAAAATATTTCTTTGAGTTGCCTAAAAATGAGCTATCTTGTGTTGAAAGCATTTTTTACAATGTTTGTCAGTTTGTGATATTTTTCGTCTTAGCAGGTGTGTGAAAGTCGTAGCCACAAAACATTCTTTGAACCAAGTATGTTTTTGATATCCTTCTGGTGTTCTTTAGATGACAGCCAGATGCCACTATAAAATTCTCATCTCAAAATTATTCTTAGAAACATAAATCAAACTCTCTGGCCACTATGTCATCATCATCCCTAAGACTCTCTTATGCTCTTTACGCAACTCAGGATAGACTGATGTTTCACTCTGCTTGGGGGCAGGGGTTATTCACCTTTTCCTTTTGAGTAGCCATCTATGGCCATACCATCCTGAATGTATCTAAGCTCATCTGATCTCAGAAACTTGGGCAGCATGATAGAAGCAAATCATTTTGAGTCTCCTTTGGGTCAATTTCTACCACTACTACTATCACCACCACAATAATCATCATCTTATTTGTTTAGCCCTTTATCATTTCTATTGTCCATAAATATATTATCTCTTTTAATTCTCATAGGAAGTAAGCAATCTGTCCCCATCTGATGCCTTTTCCAGATTCTACTCTTAAAATGGCCCAAATTCATAGAGAAAAATCTCATGCTTTGGTGGCCACTACTGATTACTGTCAGAGTGGACAGTGAACCACTAAAGTGGAGTGGGTTAGGGAGATTTAAGGATATCTATGAGTTCTTTCTGTTCTTTCTCTGCAACATCTGTCACTGGTGATCACTCCCACCTTCGCCAGCTTCTGGGATATGACCCTCTCCTAGTTTCCCAGCGGTCCCTCTAACTTTGCCTTCTTAAGACTCATTTCCTGCCTCTTCCTCCTTCACTCACACCTTAGTCCTCAAGTGAGGTGGTCTCTCTAGAGCAGAGGTCCCCAACCCCTGGGCCATGGACAGGTCCATGGCCTGTTAGGAACTGGGCCACACAGCAGGAGGTGAGCGATGGGCAAGTGAGCAACTTCATCTGTATTTACAGCTGCTCCCCATTGCCTGAATTACTGCCTGAGCTCCACCTCCTGTCAGATCAGTTGCGGCATTAGATTCTCATAGGAACACAAACCCTATTGTGAACTGTGCACAAGAAAGATCTAGACTGTGCACCCCTTATGAGAATCTAATGCCTGATGATCTGAGGTGGAGCTGAGGTGGTGATGCTAGCACTGGGCAGTGGCTGTAAATACAGATTAACATTAGCAGAGAGGTTTCACTGCACAGAGACCATAATAAATCAATTCCTTACATATCAAAACCCTCTCAGTGAGTGGCAAGTGAAAATTGAGCTGCATCTGGTGGCAGGCTTTATAGTGGCAAGTGAGTTGAAAAAAAAGTGTGCAATAAACGTAATGCTCTTGAATGATCCTGAAACCATCCTTGCTCCCCCACCCCTTTCCGTGGAAAAGGTGTCTTCCAAGAAGCCGGTCCTTGGTGCCAAAGAGGTTGGGGGCCACTGCTCTAGAGTAACTGAAGCACCAGTGTCCCTACACAATGACTTCTAAATATGTGCCCAGTCTTAAACTCCATTTAAAGACTACTCCGTTCTGAAAGGAGGGGGGCATGGGGAGTTAGTGTTTAATGGGTACAGAGTTTCAGCTGGGGAAGATGGAAAAATTCTGGGGATGAATGGTGATGATGGTTGTACAACAAGGTGAACATATGTAATGCCACTGAACTGAACACTTACAGTTAATTAGAGTTAAAATAGTAAATGTTATGTTATATATATTTTACCACAATAAAAGTTTATTCTGCACTAAATAAACTCACCTGTCTCGGTGATCATAATATTGTCATTGTGTCTGTCGCCTATTCCAAGAACAAAGGTTGCCACACAATAGCCTGCACAGGAATAAACAAATCTCTCCACTGCTGCCTGAAACTAATTAAAATGCATTTGAATATTAGTTGTCTTCTAACTACAAAAAGCATCATGAATCTACAAATGACTTCTAAAAAGAGAATATTCTGGAAACCATTTTCAGAGAGCAAGTTAGTTGTGCCTGATTTCATCAGCATTATATCTATGAATTGCCAACTTTCTCATTGCTCTGCTTATATTTTAGGTGAAGATTCAGTGAATCACAATGGCATGAGGAAGAAACAAGAGTCAAAGGGCAACAGTAATTTAATCAAAGGGTTCACTTCCTCTCCATGCATCACTTGCCAACAACTATATAGAACCCATGGTAATTTCTCCTTCATTTGTGAACATGTTTTGCTTGTGACCACTAAGAGTATGCTTGGGTTCACAGATCCCCATGTATAACAGATTAATAAGTGCTACTCATTATATTTCCTCCCCAAAAGGCTGCTAACCATGCAAATGAGAAGTGCTAATCCTGTGCAGCAGAACTTTAAACGACAGCCAAACAGCTAAAACACAGCTTGTGAAGGATTGAGCATATGCACTTCCAAGGAATGGTGGAAGTGACATTTTCAGCATCCATGATTTACCATTTAGATTAGAGTTCAGCAGTAAATTATAAATTACTTTGTTGTGTATGTTGTATTTCCCAGGTACGTAAGAATTTATACATGGTAACTAAATATCTTGGCTGAACAACAAAAATAGATAGCCATAAAAAGTGCTAACAGATTATTTTACAGAACCAAATTTTAAGCAAAGTATGCCTGATAATCAAAAGAGAAGCAAATGCTCATGGAGTCCTGAACTGAGTGCCTCTGTTTCACACAGATATGCTGTCACCACGGGAGGGTACTTAAAACCTCCATTATTTCACAAGTAAAAAACTTCACTAATATGTCAGGAGGCAAGACACTGGCAGATTCTCTGAAAACTTGAAGCCACTACTGCTATATAAATGACAACTTGCAAGGAGCCATTAGACTGGGAAAAAGCATGAGCTCACCTTTTCTTCAGTAGGGGATTTTTCTTTGAGCCAGTGATTCAGGACTTCATCTTTAAATGCTCCCGTGTTGCCCACTGTGCTTTGCTGAATTTTGGCAATTGTCGTGGCATCTTTCACAATCTCGATCATTCCTACAGAAGGATGCACAGAGTCTGATGGAGATTGGGGGCCAGTGCCTGGCCCAGAGGAGGAAAGGCTATGTCTTTGTTGAGTGAAGGGCAGAGGGTTTTTTTTTTTTTTTTTTTTTTTGACCAGAGAGCTATTTTCCAGGTCTATGCTATTGGTTTTCTTATGAGGAATAGAAAGGAAAGAGGGAGGATATGGAAGTTGTGTGGGATATGTTTTCAATATCCCAGAATGACAAGAGGAAAGGGCTGGTTTTGAATAGTAATAAATAAAAGCATTTATATGCTGAGCATATCCTTCCTCAGATGGCAATCTGTGCCTTTTCCTTTTTTAAATTACAGGGTTAAATGTAAATGGTTTTGTAGAGTTCTCAGATCAGAAACTTGAATAAACATATGTTTGACTGAAACTAATGCTGAATGTCTATAAAAATACCTGATAGTAGAGTGTGTAATAGCTTTGATAATGTGAATTCTGGAATACTAAAATAAGTGACAGATCTTTCCATCTATTTTTAAATGTTTTTTGTGAGAGAAAAGTTTAATGTGTAATGAAATGAGTTAAAGTTTAGAGATGGAGAAGGAAAGAGGAGGGAACAAGTTCTTACTAAAATCATTTCCATGTATAGTCACAGGGATTTGAATCATGCATTCATGTATTTTCAATATATCCACATTAAATTGAGAGTCACATTCACCAGCATAGAAATGTTTTCTTCCTTTTTATACAGATTAAGATTATGATTTTTCAGTTATTAAATGTCTACACTGAAGGAATTATAATCTTTTCAAACGAGCTGAGTGGTCTATTCATCTCCTGAGGTAACTACATACCTATTTTGTCACCAGTTGAAATGCAGCCATATGGCAGGAGGCACAGATCCAAAGATTCAGTCTCCCAAATAGACTCCATGATTCGTAGAATCTGGGCATCGAAACACAGAAATGCTTATATTATATATATATTAACTTAATATATTTTTCTTCTCCCTTAAAAATAGCAATCATATCTAGTAACACAAAATATAAGAGTAAATGTAAAACATATAAGTAACAACTGTACGTTTATTGGTCAATCTGGTACTCTAAAGTTTCTCTTCTTTGTGAGCTTGTTAATTTTGTTTTCCGAAATGTACCTTGGGGAAGAGGATAAATACATTTCTTGTTTTGTTTTGTTTTTGTTTTTGTTTTGTAGATGGAATCTTGCTCTGTCGCCCAGCCTGGAGTGCAGTGGTGTGATCTTAGCTCACTGCCACCTCCACCTCCCAGGTTCAAGTGATTCTCCTGCCTCAGCCTCCTGAGTAGCTGGGATTACAGGCGCGCATCATGATGCCCGGCTAATTTTTTTTGTATTTTTAGTAGAGATGGGGTTTCACCATGTTGGCCAGGCTGGTCTCAAACTCCTGACCTCAAGTGATCCGCCCACCTTGGCCTCTCAAAGTGCTGGGATTACAGGCGTGAGCCACCATGCTTGGCCAATACATTTCTTTTGGAGTGGGTTTTAGCTGTGGTTCATCACCTCTCTGTTCAAATGTTCTGCTTTACTTGTGCCTATTTTACCACAAAACTCTAACATCCTTACACATATTTATCACTCTAAGGCAACAACCAAAGCAGCAGTAACTACAACGATGATAATGATAGCGAATATATACTGATTGCTGCTTTATGTGTGATCCTTGCATTGCCCTATAATGTGGATAGGATTATTATTCCCATTCTACAGGTGAAGGAACAAAGCCTTAAAGAGCTTAAATAACTTGCCCTTAGCTGCCAAACTATGTGCCCCAACAAATAAACAAAGTAGGCTGGGCATGATGGCTCACACCTAGAATCCCAGCAATTTTGGCGATTAACTGGCTCATGCCTAGAATCCCAGCAATTTTGGCAACTGTCATGGTGTCTTTCACAATCTTGATCATTCCTATAGAAGGATGAAGAGTCTAATGGAGATTGTGGGCTAGTGCCTGGCCCAGAGAAGGAAAGGCTATGTTTTTGTTGAGTGAAGGGCAGAGAGGTTTTTTTTGACCAGAGAGCTATTTTCCAGGTCCACACTGTTGGTTTTCTTATGAGGAAGGGAAAGAAAAGGAGAAGACTGTGAAAGTTGTGTGGGAGGCTGAGGTGGGAGGATTCATTGAGCCAAGGAGTTTGAGGCCAGCGTGGGTAACATGGCAAGACCCCATCTCTACAAAAAATATAATTTGCCAGGTATGGTGGTGCGCACCTATAGTCCTAGTTACTTCAGAGGCTAAGGCAGGAGGATTGCTTGGGCCTAGGAGTTTGAGGCTGCAGTGGGCTGTGATCGTGCCACTGTATTCCAACCTGGGCGATAAAGCAAGGCCTCATCTTAAAAAATTAAAAAAAAACAAAACCACAAAGTACATAAAGGGCAAAGGCAAACTTTCACTCAAAATGAGAGGACCAACAGGGTAATTTTTGTGTTTTTAAAGTGTCCATCTTCAAACAATTCAAAATATTCTACAGATTTATTTGAAATTTAATAAACTTGCAAAAAGTTTGAAGGATTTCTCTTTTTCTTTTCTAAAATACCTCCTGGACAAAACATAGATCATTCTTGAAAGCAAAGCAAAGGCAAAGCAAAGGTATTCCTGTTTCTATATTAGAAATAAGTAAAAACAGAAACTTATAATTGGAAACATGACCAGTTTTAAATAGGCTACCTTGAAATCAATGTAATTTGTCTACTTCAAATAAACCATATTAAGTATTAGAAATTATTACCTCTACAACACTGACCAACTAGAATCTGGAGAATATTACTTTACAGACTTGTGAAGCTAAAGTTTATCTAGAAATGTTAGAAAATATGAAAATAATTAGCACTGATATATTGACCATTCACCTTCTGCCCTAACAGTACTTCACTCTTGTCACTTACCTGCAGGATTTCTGTGGTGACCTACTTGTTCATCTTTCTCCTTCCCATCAAATCATTTGCTTGATTTGTTTATGTGCATCAGAGGAGATGTATCTAAAAGAGTGCCTAGAGATGTGCAGACATGTCTATGGGCAGGAATGAAGTGAGTGCTGGGGATAAATATGGCTATTTTCTATGTTATCAGGCTTAGAATGGGGTGTATAAAAAAGACATTAGGTGAGGGAGGTATATCTGGCTACTTGGGAGTGTTAGATATGCAACTTGGACAGAACCATAATGCTCATTAGATTGCATATCTAATATATCTAATAGTCTGCAGCCAAATTCCCCAAGTGAAAACTCTCTATGATGTAATATTTGATCACAACTCATCACTTGAAAGAAGAGAGTGGGAATAGAGCCAGTAGGAGAAAGCATGTTTTTGATGTAATATAGAATTGTTTTCAGAGAATTGAAAACAATCTTAAAATTAGCATACCTGTAAAATAAGCATGTCTTGGCGCAGATCATCACCATGTTTAAAGATAATTCCAATTGTTTCATTTGATAGGGCTGTAGGATCAGCACATTTAAACTCAAGCCACAGTGGTTTTTTCTTGGAGGCCATTACTTTACATTTTTCAATCTGTAAGGAAGCAGTCACATGTTCCCCACACACAATGAATAACGAATATACATGGTGGAGACACAAATTCTCTTGCAAAACATCACTATAAACAACAAGGACAAAGTCCTAGTTGGAAAATGATTTTCAATATTTGGGTAAAAATACAGAAGTTGTTTTGAGCAAATCTGGAAATGCCATGTGAGAGCGAATTCACAACTCTTAAACCAGTGCCTCTCAAACTGTGCTCCAAAGAACCACAAGAGTCTTTGGAAGTGCCTAAGAGGTATGGCAGATCTCACCCTCCCCACGCACACAGAGCTCTGACACTCCCACATCCTCTTTAATAGACAGCAACCTGGCTATTATATTTGTCCGCCTTCTGAGATTTAATTTGAAAAAAGAATTCTAATGCTACCACAATGTCAAAAAAACTATTATTGCAGAATCAGATGCAATAGGCTACATCTAAGAAGATGAAATTTAACAGAAATAAATGGAAAATCTGGCATTTAGGTACAACACGCCCTCCCTCTAAACCTCATACATCTAAATAAATTCAAGGCAGGGGAAATGTGGCTTGGCAGTTACTCACTTAAACATAAAAAAGGTAGGTGTTTCAGGCAAAGGTGAGTTCACCACAGATCAAAATTGTGATGTAGTCATTTAAAGAAGCAAACACAATTTGAAACTGTATTAATATGTCATAATTCCTACCAATCTTTAAATAATGGACAGTGGATAGTGTGTACTTTTACTATAGGGCCAGTTTGCTGGTAATTGTATATAAAATTAAACATTCAGGGGAAGAACTTCCTCATCTTTTCATGTGGCTTTGCTGCTACGGGAGTTGCCGTCCTGCCATAAACAACTAGAAAACTATGCAAAATATATAAAACTCTTTTCAGACATTGAACAGGCAGTGTAGGTCCGTGATCCCCAAGAAAAGGAAGACAAATGAAGTGAGCCCTGTAATTGCCCCAGATTACTGCCTGGGGGCTGTTTCTAGGCTACAGCACAGAGGAAGGAAATCCAGACTGAGCCTAGAGTCCAGCAGTCTTAATTACTGTAACTGAAGTCTCAGAGAGGAGAGAAAAGAGGCAACATAAAAAATTGGTTGAAAAATTTCCAAATTTGATAGACTATAAACTCACAAATTCAAGGAGCTCCATAGACTCCAGCAGCCTAAACACAAAGGAAACCCATACCAGGGTACATCATAATCAAATTGCTGAAAACCAGAAATAAAAAAGAATCTTAAAAACAGCCTGGGGAAAAAGACGTATTATGCAGACACAATCAAAGATAAGACTCATCATCAGAAAATATGCAAGCCAGAAAAAAATGTTACTGCAAGAAAAAAACCAGTCAATCTAGAATTCCATATTCAGGGAAAATATTTTTCAAAAATGAAAGCAGAATAAAAGTGTTTCAGATAAACAAAAGCTGAAAGAATTTATTGTCAGCAAACTTGCAGTAGAAAAGATGTTAGAAGCTCAAGGAAATGTGGACCGATATAAGGCAATAAAGAGTACCAAAAATGGTAAATATGTAGGTAAACAGTTAAAAATTATTTCATCTATTAAGTCTGTTAAGTCTATTTTTTAACTGTTTAGGGCAAAAATAGTAACTTATTGTGCCATTTATAACATATATAGAAGTTAAAATCATAATAAAAATAATGCAAAGGATGCGGGGGTTAATGGAAGTATACTGTTGCCTGTATAAGCACACGTATATGAAGTGCTTTGTTATTTAAACATAATCAAGAATGTGTGGTATTGATGTAAGGACAGACATTTAGATCAGTGGAACAGAACAGAGAATCTAGGTGTAGACCCACACATATACGGTCAGTCGATACTTGACAAAGGTGCCAAGGTAGTTCTCCAGAAAAAACAAAACAAAACAAAACAAAACAAAACAGTCTTTTCAACACGTGGTGCTGAAAAATCTGGATATTCATATTAAAAAATGAACTCTGACCTTCACCTCACACTGTACACAAAAATTAACTCAAATTGGATTGCAGACTTCAATGTAAGAATTAAAACCATAACCCTTCTAAGAAAAAATATCTGCCACATTGAGTTAAACCAGAATTTCTTAACCTTGGCACTGTTGCCATTTTGGGGTGGATAGTGTTTGCTCTGGGGGACTATCCTGTACCCTGCAGGGTATTTAGCAGCATCCCTGGCCTCTACCCACTAGATGCCAATAGCATTCTCCCAGTTATAACCATCAAGAATGTCTTCAGACATTGCCAAATGTCCCTTGGCAGACAGAGGGATTACCCCAGGCTGAGGCACTGGATTAGATAGATTTCTTTTTCATTTCTTTTGAAACAGGGTCTCACTCTGTAGCCCAGGTTGGAATGCAGTGGCACAAACACAGCTCACTGCAGTATCAAACTCCTGAGCTCAAGTGATCCTCCCACCACAGCCTTCCAAGTAGTGGGGACTATGGCACGTGCCACCATGCCCGGCTATTTTTTTTTATTTTTTGTAGAGATGGAGTCTCGCCATGTTGCCCAGTCTGGTCTCGTACTCCTTGCCTCAAGTGATCCTCCCGCCTTGGCTTCCCACAGTGCTGGAATTACAGGTGTGAGACACTGTGCTAGTCCTAGACAGATTTCTTAGATAAGACACTAAAAGCACAAACCATTTAAGAAAAAGTTGCAAATTTGACTTAATCAAAATTTAAAGCTTCTGCTTTGAAAGACACCTCTAAGAAAATAAAAAGGCAAGCCACAGACTAACAGAAAATATCTGTAAAATGTATATCTGATAAGGAATTTGTATCCAGTTTATATAAGTAACTCTCATAACTAAAACTAAGGTCCAGGTGCGGTGGCTCACACCTGTAATCCCAGCACTTTGGGAGGCCGAGGCAGGTGGATCACGAGGTCAGGAGATTGAGACCATCGTGGCTAACACGGTGAAACCCTGTCTCAACTAAAAATACAAAAAAAAAAAAAAAATTAGCTGGGTGTGGTGGCGGGCACCTGTAGTCCCAGCTACTTGGGAGGCTGAGGCAGGAGAATGGCATGAACCTGGGAGGCGGAGCTTGCAGTGAGCTGAGATCGTGCCTCTGCACTCCACCCTGGGCGACAGAGCGAGACTCTGTCTCAAAAAAAAAAAAAAGAAGGCAACCCACCTAAAAAACTGGTGAAATATTTGAATAGAAAATTTTCAGAAGAATGTACTCTAATGGAAAATGAGCACATAGAAAGACACTCAACCTTATTATGGAAATGCAAATAAAAACAATAGTGAGATACCACTTCATACTCATTTGAATGGCTAAGTTTAAAAAGACTGATGATAACAAGTGCTTGCTAGGATGTGAAACAACTAGAACTCATCGTATACATTGCTGGAATTTAAATGGTATAACCACTTTGGAAAAATGGTATCTTGTAAAATTACACACACACACCATCTGACCCAACTACCCCACTGTTAAACATTTACTCAAAAAATGAATGGAAAACAAACTGTGGTATATCCATACAAGGGACTACTACTAAGTCATAAAAAGAAACAAATTACTGATACATACAATAACATGAATGAATCTTAAAAGCATTATGGAAAGTAAAATAATTCAGATATAAAACTATATACTATATGATTCCTCTTAATAAAAGTCTAGAAAAGGCATTTTATGATAGAAAGTAGATCTGTTGCATTATCAGAGAGAATGGGAGGAGAAAAAGGACTAACTGCAATGGGACATGACAGAACTTTTTCTGTAACATGTCTATGGAAATGTTCTAGATCTTGATTGCGGTGGTGGTTATATAATTGTATACATTTCTCAAAACTCACTGAATTCTACTTTTTTTTTTTTTTTTTTTTTTTGAGACGGAGTCTTGCTCTGTCACCCAGGCTGGAGTGTAGTGGCGTGATCTTGGCTGACTGCAGCCTCCACCTCCTAGGTCCTAGTTCAAGCAATTCTCCTGCCTCAGCCTCCCGAGTTGCTGGGATTACAGGAATGCACCACCATGCCTGGCTAATTTTCTTTTGTATTTTTTAGTAGAGACGGGGTTTCACCATGTTGGCCAGGCTGGTCTTGAACTCCTGACCTCGTGATCTGCCTGCCTCGGCCTCCCAAAGTGCTGGGATTACAGGCGTGAGCTACTGCGCCTGTTCCCTGAATTCTACATTTTAAATGGGCAATTTTTATTGTATACAAAGAATATCTCAAGCTGATTTTAAAAAATATGGAAGGGAAATTATCTGGTATTGAGGCTTTCATAACCAGTGATTAGACAAGAGCTTATGAGAAACCCATCCAGAGACTCTCCAGCTTCCCTGTCTCTGCATAAACATTAGCTTTTAAGTACTGGGCCCCAGCAAGCACGTTAGACATCTTCAAGACATAAAGACCACATGGAGACATCCAAGTGATACCTACTGCCAGCGCTCCTGCTTTCAGTCCAGGATCATATGGAACTCTAAAGCTTTCGGGGAGTTGAGAATTCTGCAGGTTTTCAAGCTTTTGTTTAAGTTGTGAAATAACTGTAATTGTCAAAAAGTACACAAGAGTTATGTGAGTTCCAGAAATCATCAATATTATCTATTACATTTCCTGAGAACACATTTATTCATAGCATTCTATATATTTGTTCTGGTGTAGAGCAGGAGAAATGTGGGTGGGCCCTGCCTTTGAGGAACTAACCATATGAGGCGGCAAGATACATTGGGCTTAAGGTGAGCAACATAACCATGTACACATACTACAACAGGGGACAGAAATATGTGAATATATGTGGGATAACACATAGACACCAACACAATCCAAGTAGAGAAGTATGCTCTGAGGGTGATGCTAAGGAATTAATACTGTAGTTTTCTTTCCAGCACATTAAACTTTAAACTACCATCTGATTTGAGGAACAGACATTTTAAGAAAATAATACATGGAATTTGGTTAGGGTTCTGTAATTTCTTTTCAGAAGAGGAAGTTAGGTTCTGTAGAGAAGTAGAGAAGATGGATGTGACAGCCTTAAAATTCTAAAGGCAAAATATGTGAATTAAAAATTACTGGATAACTGACAGAATGAGGGTCAGTACAAATGTTTTCCTTTCTTAAAATGCAAATAAAATATTATTATTACCATCATCATTTTTAGGAGGAAGCATTGTAAGAATCAAAGGGAGAAAGAAATTTTAAATATTCAGGAGTTTAAAATACTGGTTGAGTACATGAAGTGTCTATGTAATGAGCCATAGTGCTAGGTCTAGGTATATAAAAATGAAAAAGAGATATTCTCTAGATTCAAGGTTGATACAGTTTACCAGACCAGGAAGATATGTTAAAGACTTTAATTTAATGTAGTATCAATCAAAATCTACAGAAATACAGAGAAGGAGTGATTAATTTTCCTAGGGCAGGGGCAGGTTTTCTTAGGGTAGGAATAAGATATTGGAAACGGCTTGAGAGAGAAGGTGGTGTGTGTGTGTGTGTGTTTATTATCTTTATGCACACACACACACACACACAGATACAGAGTCGTCTCTTGCTGTCTGTAAGGATTGGTTCCAGGACCTCCTGCAGATATCATAATCCATGAATGCTCAAGCCCCTGATATAAAATGGTATAGTATTTGCATATAACCTATGCACTTCCTCCCATATACTGTAAATCATCTCTAGATACCTATAATATCTGATACAATGTAAATGCTATGCAAATAGTTGTTACACTGTACTGTTTAGGGAATAATGACAGGAAAAAAAGTCTGTACATGTTCAATGCAGATGCAATTTTTTTCCCAAATGTTTTCTATCCATGCTTGGTTGAATTTACAGATGTAGGACCCCAGATAGGGAAGAATGAATGTATCTCTATATATCACTCTGAGATATATAGATGAAGAAATGCCAAAAAATTAAAATAGCCTCTCAAAAATTCATCATTTTATAAGACTGTAAACTTGAAAACTGTATGTGCATATTCAGAGATGTGAAGAAAAAGGTAAAGATTGGGAAATATCTAATCTTTGTGTATGCAACTGTTCTTAAAAACTACATCTTACATCTGCATAATGCTGCTTAATTTTTCAGTTAAGAATATGTAAATCTATAGTTAAAAATTATGAACTTGTAAAAGGAGAACTTTAAATTTGTTTACTCCATGCAGACAGAAAACTCAAAAATGTGTTCTTGGTGCCTTCAGGAGGATGCAACTTGGATTCCAGGAAGAAAAAGAATTATAGGAACAATGGCATTTGGAGATGAAGGCATTTGGAAAGAGAACACAGAAAATATAGCCACCGTACCTTGGGAACTGACGTCATACTTTTCAGCAGAGAGCGATTTAATATCAAGGGTGACTTTTTGTAACATCTCGATTACTTGGACTTGTTGGGTAAAGTCGTGCAGCATGGCTGTGCCACAGCCCCTCAGATAGGCTTCCAGAATCACAGCGAACCTCTGCTGATAGTGTCTGGACTGGGCTATCTCACTTCTCAAGAACCAAAACAAAAAGTGACCAATTCTTTTGTTCTGAGGGCAGGTACAAGAAAGTTGAAATTATTATGACTAATGCTTTAGGTCTACCAGTTAATTCTTGGCAACTTAAAATTTCACGCTATTATCAAAATGGAAGTACTTACTCTTAAACCACGCTTCAGCAGAAATCTGGCAAGGGCGCTATCATGGTATGGTTCAAATTTCACAGCCTAAAGGAAGAACACATTGGCATTTGTAGGACTGTACTCTATGTCGTTGAATCAGGGAAAAGGAAATGGAGAAGAACTGGTGCTCTGCTTTACTGGGTCTTCACGGCTAGAAAGATGAAAATCTTAACAGTCACTTAAGTTTAATCCTGTCTGTTAGAGGACACTTAGGACCAGACTGAACCACTTGCTTAAGATCATAGAGCAGCCGATGACATAACTGGGATTAGAGGCTGAAACTTTTGACTCACAGTCATGTGCTGCTGATAAATTCAAAGGTGAAGAGGTGAGGGAATTTGCTCTAATTAGGTCTTACTGGTTTTGTTGGAGGGGTAGAGGGGGAAGATGGAGACACTGTAACCAATCTATAAAGTGGAAGGTAAGAGGGAATGTGAGAAAGAAAATGGACAGTGGAGATATAGTATAATACACGTAAGGAGAAAAATATTTGTTAGATGGAAAGATCCTAAAAGCCCTATAGCTTCCCTTTTCGGCATCTCACTGGCAAGTCACTGAACTGTCTCACAGGTCCTTAACTACAAGTAAACAGTGGCTCTAGATCAATCCACACAGAGCAATCCCTACCCTCTGCCACACTGTGGTGTGTACAGAGCTTTCTGTCCAAAAGTCCCTGATTTTATGTTTTCTTAAGTATAATTTGATCTTCGTTTTTAGTGTTTAGTAATTTTCATATCACTTGGCTGATGTTAGAGAATATTGACTTAGTACAGCTCCATTACTGACGAGGAAGAACTGATAAAATGTAAAAAACACAATTAAATCTTGTGAGTGCATAGGTGTTTCATTGTTCTCTGTGCTTTTCTGTAAGTTTGAAATAGTTCATAATTTTAAAAGCAGCAACACTAACAAACATTGTTCAGATTATTATAAAAGCATATATAAAGTTAGAGGATAGATGTCATATGTAAACATGAAGAGAGACTTAATATTAAATATCTCAGAGTATACACTTTATGAATAGAAATGGTGTACCCTTTTTTCCTAAGGAATGGAAGAAATTCACATTCTAGTTTATATTTTAGGAACTGGAGGCTTCTTGGAAGGATTTATAATTCTTCCTCTGGTTTTCCAGTTTGGACATGATCACTAGTGGCTTCATCATGTTTCAATTATACAAGTGTTTACAAAAATGCTTTTCAAAAGTATGGTCAAATAGGTGCCACTGTAGCTGCATCAAAGGCCTTAATTCTGAGAATGTGGTCTTTTAGCCACCAGTACTCATTTTCGCAATGTTTTAAGTTTCTAAGCCAGATGTGAGTCTTTCTGACCTTCTTCAGGTTTCACTTCTGTAAAGACAGTGCAGATCTCAACTAGGAGACCATTTTGATCAGGAATGAGTCATTTAGCCATAGCTGAAAATGTCTCAAGTAGTTTTACAAATGACTATTCTTCTTCAGATTTAAGACCACAAATTCAATGTTAATATTATGTATTGACCTCTTTCATTTAACACATTTCTAAAAAGAACATTATTCATTTTCCAGCTCTTTGAAGTTTACTTGTGAACATGACAATGAAAAATAATTCCTGTTAGCCTTGGGGTTTGCAACAGAGCTCATCCAAGTTTTTTTCATGTTGTTTCTGTTATGGAGAGCTAGAAAACTGAAGATTCTTTAATTATTCTAAAATTCTTCAGTGTTATACAAATATCTCAACTAGTGAAAAAACTACTGAATATATTTAATGGATGAAAACAAAGCCAAATGTAATGTTTCAAGTATCTAACAGGAAGGTGAAGATTGAGAGTTTAAGTTGAGGCTATCCAAAATGCTTATCAGAAAACTCCAGAACTTCCTATAAATACGGATAGTGATTAGACAGTTTAGTGTGTAAAATTTAGTCTGGCTAATCCTAAAGATCTCAGGTCAAATGTCACTTACTCAGAACTGTCCCTGGGTCTCTTAATCAAAATTAAGTGTCCCTTGGACCCCTGGACTATTTTCTCATAATACGGTATAGTTTTCCCTAAAGTATTTGTCACAATTTGGTATTAAACATCTATTTGTGTGTGTACTCATTTAATGCCAGTCTTCTCAGTACATGTTGTTGAATTAATGAATGAAGGCTGTGCTCTAAAATAGCATTTCTATTCAAGTTCCTTTACTTCCTTTCCCTTGTCAAGCAGTACAATATAAGTTGAGAACTGCTAAAGTGAGCAGGGGAACTGTTCCCCCTTCTTTCTTTAACTTCTTAACTAAACCTTAGAAAAATCACTTGTCCTCTCAGGACCCCAGGGAACATCATGAGAAACGGAGTAGAAATACATACAGTCCTGTACCTATCTGCAGAGAGGAGCCGTCAAGACTCTACCCAGATATGAGATATTATTCTGTGAACTGTAACAGACATACACAGAGAATAAGACCTTTTATCTCTAGCCCCAGAATCCTGACACCAGACTGATGAAGGATATGGTGGTGGATTTGTGAAGGATTTGGGGTAGTGAAAAGAGCAGGATCTGGAGGCAGACCTCCTGGGTTTGAATTCTGGTCTACCTCTTTCAAAGTATGTGACCTTGGGCACATTACTTAGCCTCTTTGTACCTCAGTTTCCTCATGTAAAAAGTGCAAATGTCAATTTGACCTCCATCACAGTTATTGGAAGAGTTAAATGAGATAATACACTGAAAGCATGTCAGTCACTTGGAGCCTTGGCACAAGAAAGCATTCAGTAAGTGCAATCTATCATTAAAATAATAAATGAGAACAAAGTATTCCCACAGGGCCAATTCTCCTAAAAACGTGAAGTACTAATGTCTGCAAAACCCTTGTCAGCAAACCCTCCAAGACAGTAAAAATGTACATGGAACAGTTTACTACTTTTTGAGGCAGCTTCATCATATCTACTTTTGCTGATGATGAAGCTCTGAACAAAGGGCATTTGATGACAACTGAATGGAGTGCCTGTGCATATGCAAATCAATTCCTTTTGAGAAGGCTTCCATTGATAACACCAACATCCCCTACCTGGACCAATTGTAGAAGGTAATGCAGAACATCATCGTCCTCCAAGCTCTCCAGTTTCTGAACTGCAATGGCTCTTACATTTTCATCTGAGAAGTTGCAGTCCAGGAGTTGCATTGTTAACCCAACATCCAAAGCACTTTGATCCCAGACTTCCCTTCTGGCCAACAATTGGTATGTTTTGGCCACAATTTCTTGCTGTCCCCATTTCACTGAACTAAATAGCTTAGGATATGCTTTTGGGTGCTTAAGGCTTTCGTATCTAAAATGCCAGAGCAATTCTTTGTCCTCTGCTGTGAGAGGGTTAAGTGGATCAGTGGCTATGATCGCCTCCAATTGCTTGCGAAGCTGGTTGGGCATTTCTGCTCGAACCCGGTCCCCTTCCGGGTCAGGGGTGGGTTGATGCTTAGGCAGGGCTATCGGGTGGCAGTAATTGTCCAGAAGAATGGAGATGGACATTGAGTTCTCCTTGTCTGGGTTAGTGGCAGACGTGAGTTTGTCAGCATTGAAGCTTCCTTGGTCTTCTCCCTTCCCAGATATCTGCCACATGTGGAGGACGTATTCTCCACGGCGCAGGAGGAAACGGTGGTCTATCAGCAGCAGGTTCACATAATAGAGAAGCTGAACTTTGCCCTTGGACTCAGAACTGGGGGACTCTGCAGAGGCCTTGCTGGACAATGCTGGAGCTTTACCGCAGTAGATCTGGAGGTTCAGTAGAGCCCCTTTGGGCAAGTCTTTGATTTTGATACTGAACTCAAGCCACACATTCCACAGCACCTCCTCTGTGAAGGGTTTGGGGCTGGTTCTCCTTTGGCAAAGGACTTGTTGCCCATGCTGGATGTTTGCCTCTACAAAAACTGTGAGGTCGGTGTTCCGAGGCAGGACGGGGATATCAATGCCTCTGATCTTAACCCTGAACTTGCGGTCGCAGTCCCACAGGGACACGGTGAACACACTCTCGTGGTCCTTGCCGTGGATGGTAAGCTGCTCATGGTAGCCGGTGACTCCCGTGCAGTCGTCCACCAGCGGCCACTCTTCCTTCCTCACCTCGTCTAGGGCCGGGTCTGGAGGCGTGTCCAGTACCACGTGAATCTCTTCTCCGTTCTTGAGGCAGTGCCTCACCCACTGGAAGTTTTTGATGGGCGTTTCGCCCACCAGGTACTCATCCCGGCCACAGACGCGCAGCACAAAATCCTGTTCGCTTTGGCTTTCGGGAATATCCATCAGAGATTTCTTCTTGGCCATCTTGGTGAAGAAGCTCTGCAGGATGGCGCCGGGGGTGTCGTCGGGTGAGACCTTAATGGTCTGGCTGGTGGTGCTGCGGTGAATGACGATGAAGATGCAGTTGTTGGCAATCTTCTTCCACAGGTACTCCGGGAGGGGCTTGGACGTCACCCACGGGTGCATGGCATAGAGCTTGGGGTCGCGGCTGGCCACCTCCGCCATGCGCGGGGTCACCAAGCCACGGCGCGTGAACTCCAGCTCATCGTCGTGCACGTTGCTGACGTCAGTGACGTCATAGCCAATCAGCGCCGTGAGCTGCCGCTGGAAGGCTTGGGACTCCTCGGAGGGCGGGTGCCGCTGCACCAGGTGGATCTGGCCCGGGCTCCGGTGCGTGGCCTTCCAGTAGCGCAGGCAGTCCAGAGTCTGCACCACCTGGTACTTGTCGTAGATCTCGTACCACTGCCCCTTCTTCTGATAGAGCAGGAGGAAGTGATCCGGCCCCAGCCGGTGGTAGAAGTCCGCCGCCACGCTGGTCTCCAGCGCTCGCAGCCACACCTGGGCCTTCATCTGCTCCACGTTGCCGTGGCCGGCCACGTGCAGCAGCGCCGTTTCGGGGCTCTTGCATTTGCGCTGGCTGGTGGGCAGCACGAACTCGATGGGGATGAGCTCCATGGAGGACAGGCTGGCCGCAGCACTGCGCGGCTTCATCCTCCGGCGCCTTCGGCAGTTGTCCTCTCTCAGCACCACGGGCTGTTTATAGTTCTCCAGCTCCATGCCCTATGCGACCTGGGAGCGGAGGGACACAGGGATTTGTCACAAGAAAGGCACTTTCCCCTTATATTTTCTGGTGAGATGAGGGAAGAGGAGGTATAGGCGGCGTACATGTGCACAGGGACCCAGAGGGACCAAGTATTTTAAACTGGAAGCACTACAGCCCTTCAGAGCGTGGGCTTTGGAGTCGGGCCGGTGAGTCCTGGCCCAGCCACTTACTTTCTGGGTGATTTGGGCTGTTTAATCTCTGAGCCTGTTTCTCATCTCCCAAACTGGTTAGTAATGAATGCCCCAGAGGGAGAGTTAAATAAAGTAATACTTGTTCAATATGGGTGACAGGTATATGGGGGCTTATTGGTCGTTCTACTTTTGTATACTTTGAAAATTTTAAAGAGGTAGGTAAAACACTCATCCAGCACAGTGCATGACACATTATAATGGCTCAGAATGGACATTGTTCTTAAACATACTGAAACATATAGATTACTAAAATAGTACAGTTAAGGATCAAGTCGCAGTTTACAAGGTGCAACACGAGATGCCAAAAAACCTCACTCTGAAAACAGGCCTTTAACTTACTTCCTCTTTGTTAAGTCTCACACTTCTTGGAACCCAGACATCTCACCCAGCCTTGCTTCACGTTGCCTGTTTTCAAACTGCCTGGACCTAGGATCTACTCCCTAATAAATTTCCTGCCTCTTGGTTTCATTTTTTCTTTCTAATTAGGAAAGCAAGTCATTTCATTTGTAAAGCTAAAACATATCGGAATTAGTAAAGTCACAGTCAAAACCATTTGCAGATATGTAAAATTTTGAATCATGGAATTTGTCAGCATTCTGGCTGTCACTGCTATATTAGGGCAGTATCTTAGAAGAGTCACCCAAGGCTGTACTCTCCCAATAGGAACATTTAGGTAATTTTAACATTGTTTAATTAATTAATTTAAATTCATTTGATCTGTCTCTACTTAATAATGGAGGAGCTACAGGATGGAAGGCAGGATTTCTGGACTCCAGTGACCTTCTGTTAAGACCCCCAATCATTTAACTTCTTTTTTGCTCTAATATTTTCATTTTTGTAACACAAATTCACAAATTTATTCTCATTAACCTACTCACTCTTTCCACAAAATTCAGTAAGTACCTACCCTTCACAAAGCACCTAAGTATAAATGGGATATACTGCAATAGGAAATCCTTCAAATAATAATTGAAATTTGAAAGGTATTGACACTGAAAGATTAGGTATTTTGCTTTCAATGTTTAGTATCACTACATTGTAATACATTATATTCTAAACGAATCAATTATTGAAACAAAAAATTAATGTTTCAGAAAATATCGTTTACTCTCTTAAATAACTAATGTTAGACTTAAAACTACATTATTTCCTTAAGAAATAGTGGAGCATTTGATGTATACCAAAAAGGAGAGCTTGATAAAAAGATAAGAAAGACAAATTTCATTTGATCCAAACTTATGTTCAAATCTTGGCTTAACTTTTAAAACCAATATTCCCTCTCTTAAAATATGAAGTTATACTTAGTAAGTGAAACCAACTGTCCCAAAGAACTGTCTCTTGTGGCTTAAAACATTCATTTTGGTCTTTTGCTACATTATAGAATAACTAACAAAGAAGAGAACTGTAAGATACATTGATATTGACACTAACTTGAAATAAAACATGTCCAAATTTAGGCAGCATATAAATACACAGCAATAACTTCTGCCTCAGTGATACCAAACGATCTTATAAGATGCAGAGGAAAACAGGCTGACTAATACTCACTGGTTTCCTTCATGGTTGAGGCTATGAAGCTTTCCCCTTTTATGAGAAGATGTTGGAAACACTGTAAGTACAGTAATCTTGAAGCATGCACTTGTAGGAATATGAAGCCTGGCTGCCGTGCCCTCCCTTTTCCTCCCAAAACAAAAACAAAAATGTGATGCACCTGCAAAACTATTGCCGGAACCTTGTAGATATCCACAATACAGGTTGGACTAGACAATGAAACACAGACATTTGGTGGTAGTATCATCTCAAGAACCGACAACAGTTTCAGATAATCTAGCCGAGAAGGAAGTGCCACTATTCCGAGTCAGACCCCACAAAGAGCAAAAAATAGAAGGAAGCAATACCTGATAAAGCAGCGGAGGCGATGATGCTGAAGGATCATTTGTTTAATTTTTGAAAACAAAACAAATTCAAACCTACCCAGTGTGCGTCTAAATTCTTCCGCTTTTCTGGGGCTCCCTTCATATCCAGATGCAGAGGAAGTGTTGCAGTTACCAGGAAGGAAGTTTTAACCAAGTTGATTATACGTGTGATTGCTCATTTTAAAAGTGTCAGAAATGCATTTCCTGTTTTAGCATAGACAGGGTAGGAGTATGAGACTGAGCAATGTTTACCATGGTTTTTCTTTTCTTTTTTTTCTCTTTGAACTAATTTTTCAAAAATTGTGATACCGAGACAAAATGACATAAATCCAAACCAAAATTACCCATTATGAGACATAAACATATGAAATATCTTTGTAGCTAGTTCTAAGAGCCACAGTATTAGGTATCTTATTAGGAAGACTTTTACCAGTCAAATTAAACTCATTCCCCTCCTGGGAATTCAAAAGAATCCTTGTTCACACACGCTAACTGAGGGGTGGGGGAAGAGAAACCTAGTCATCTTGAGGACTAAGTTATCAAGCTGAAAATTTTTAAAGCCATGGTCTGCGAGCTCACTTCCTTAGCTTGGTGAGAGCTTTCTCTATTTTTTCAGAGCATTTGGGGCCTAAAATATCACTGGCTCAAACTGAAAGCACTGCAGCATGTGCATGTGTGTATATAAATGTGACATACTGCAGTAAGTAACCCTTCAAATAATGGTTGAAATGCTAAAAGTATTAAAATTGAAAGATGAATAAAAAGGTATTTTGATTTTAATACTAAGTACCACTACATTGTAACACATTATATTCCAAACAAGGATCAACTATTGAAACAAAAATTAATGCTTCAGAAAATATCCTGTGTTGAGGATGGAGCCTTAATGTCAGCAATGACTGATTAATTGACTGTAGACAAAACAGAAGGAGGTTGCCTGTTATCATGGGGAAATTGGGGAGCTGAACACTGTTACAGCATCAGGCAGATTCCATCCTGGGAGGTGGCCCCTGATTCCTATGGGAGTAGAGAATGCATAGAAAAGCCATCCTGAATCATTTTTAGAGTAGCGTTGTATCTTCCAGGTGACCTCAGTTCTTTCTAGAACCTCCAAGCATCCTGAACCAGCGCCCCCTCCCTCCATCTCAGAATTCCCTGTGCTAGAGTTCATCCTCCAGTCGGGGTGTTGAGGGACTCCAGCTGAGCTTCAAGGGCAGCAGATAGAATGGAGTTGACCTCACAAGTCTCTTGGAGGTATGTAATTAAGAGTTCCTCTGAATTACTCTGATATTGAGATAAATGATTGATTTGACTTATTTCCTTTTACATATGCCACTTGGGTTTTAACTTTTAAATAGCACTGTAATAGTTGACATCAGCAGGCAAATAATTTAATTCAAAGGCTGCCTCCCAAATATTTAGAGGGGTCTTATCAGCTTCTCAAAGTATATTCCTATATAGGAATACTCCCTTAGGAGGCTGGCAGCTTTAGAAGCGCCAAGGCTGGCTTTCTTGGTTGGTCCTGAGGGAAGATCAACACACTGTAGCCACCAAGCCATGATGTGAGAGCTTGCCAAGCTGTGTTTTACCCAGAGTGTGTGGGAGGGTTCCTGGGGGTGGGTGGAGTGGGAGGAGGTTTGAGGGTGGGAGGGCTGACCTCAGAGGGACCATGAGCTTGGCCAGCCCTGTTCCCCAGACCATTCAATAGATCCCTTCCCTGTCCTGGCTCAGTCACTTCCAGGGGGCCAAGTCCCAATCTGGCACTGCACATACACACACATGCCACATTATTCCAGAAACACGAGACTCAGCCTCTTGGCCCTGCCTGCTTCTGAAGGAACTATTCAGCTAAGTTTGATTAGGCAAAGGATTTTCTGTTGTATGACTAAACTGGAAAATACGTCAGGTTTATTGGTGGCTTGAGATTAAAAGTACCCTGCTCTTCCCCAAATCTTAATATAGCCGCTAAAATTTGACTATCTGTAGTAAATGTTCCCAGTAAGAAGTAATGGCAAAGATTTCCTTCCTCTGTGGATACTTCCTCCATGTAGAGGCATCCTTTACAAGTAAGAATATTTTATATCCCCAGAATATTTAGAAGACCTTCAGTCCTCATTAATATCCCATTTTAATAATATTTTTCCCTTCTGTGAATCTGTGGACACAGAAATCATTTTGGTTGGGAAAAAAAAACACAATCAAAGACTCTGACCTTCTATATCATATCAGTGGTCACAGCAATGACAAGATAGAACAGTTTAGAAAATAAGAACACAGTAGGAAGTATCAGTGATCAATAGACATTAAAAATTATTTGTTTTGAGGAAGGCTCTTTGCAACAGCCTTCAGAGAGATTATTTATGGTCTACTTGGAGAGACAGAACATGCAGAGGAAAGAATAACATGTGCAATGCGTTAGCATATGCAGTCCAAGCGGTTTAACTGTGTGATGTAACTTTCATTATGCAAGCCAACAGTTTACTGGAGGAGTTCACTTTGGGTGAGATTTGAAAATTTTTGTTTTAAATGTGCAGGGGAAGGTCCAGGATTCAAGGCAAGAGGAATCACAGGGGCAAGTCCTCAAGCCAGAAGGCATCTGTGGGACAGTGAACAGATCAGTTCACTGAAATGGAGAGTCTGAGAAAGATAGCAGTGTGAGAGACAGGGAGAGACATGGCCAGACAAGTGTGTGCTTCCCATACGTACTTCATGTGTTGCCACATGTAAATAGTGGTGACATGTGTATGGCACACTGGGGTGAACTGAGGAAGCTCCTCAAAGCATGAGACAACGGGTGCATCCCCAAGGACCTCACCGCTTTGGGCATACTGGCTGGGAACTCTGTTATTGGTTATTTACTGTTGGAGTAGCTATGTCACTCAGACTGGAGGGAATCTTTCATCTTGAAAAAACATGATCGTCTTGTCATTTTTTTTTAGCTGAGCTTCAGATTGTTTATACATTGTGATAAAAATGCAAAAAGGCATTTTAATCTAATCTGACAGTTTAGTTCACCTTCATACCTTGCTTTGTTGTCCGAGCACAAAGGCAAACCTTTATGAAGCTGTGCCTGATATTTTTTGGTCTGTATTTGGTAAGATTTAAGAGAAGCATCCTGGTATTGTAGAAACACACACATTCATGAGACCTAGGTTTATTCCTGCACATTCTTTAGGCCTCATATATGCCCCTTCATTTCTTTTGGCTTCCTAATCTACCAAATGATAACAACCACCCTACATATTTCACAGGAAGTTGTTATAAATCTTCAGTTTTCAATGGAACAAAAACTTATCTCACCGTACTATGTAAGATATTATGTTAGATGACTCTAGAAGGTACAGAATTCCAGGTATCAAACACCAACACGACACACAGAGGAAGAAGAGTCCATGCCATCTTGTGTGTTTCTTTTTCAGAGAGAGGAAGACTTTCCCAAAGGTCTTCTGGGTCCCCTTATGTCTCTGGCCAGAATTGTGGCAAGGGCGCATTGATACCTCAGCCAATCAATAGGAAAGGGGATAGAATTATGTGAATGGTTTAAGCTAATCAGAATTTGTCCCCTGAGTTCTGGCTGGCTAGAGAGTGGTGGACACCAGAACCAAATGTCAGGGCTCTGACTGTAAAGACAAATGGGATTAGGGAGGATTGTAGGAGACTGTACCACTGTCTTGATGCCATTAGGAATGTAGGCTATTATTATGCCGTGTGGGTGGAGGGGAGCCACTTCAGGTTCTGAGAAAAGAAGCTATGGGAAATCAGTCACAGTCAACACAACTCCATGGACCTACAGCCAGATCTAGGTCCCTATGGGACCTTCCACTTCGTTCTCCATTCTTAGTATCAGAAACTGACCATTGAGCACATTTTTTATGTTTCCTTGTTTAGTTAAACTTTGACAATACATAGTAGTAAGCACTTCACAAATTTCTGGAAAAGATTTTTCTATAAATTGGTTTTGAAAAATCCAAAATCCTTTGTGTGATACTTTATTTTTATTTTGTTTTTTATTTTTGAGACAGAGTCTAGCTCTGTCTCCCAGGCTGGAGTGCGGTGGTGTGATCTCAACTCACTGCAACCTCCACTTGCCAGGTTCAAGTGATTCTCCTGCCTCAGCCTCCCGAGTAGCTGGGATTATAGGCATGCGCCACCATGCCCAACTAATTTTTGTATTTTTAGTATAGACTGGGTTTCACCACATTGGCCAGCCTGGTCTTGAATTTCTGACCTCAAGTTATCCACCTGCCACAGCCTCCAAAAGTGCTGAGATTACAGGTGTGAGCCACCACACCTGGCCTGCATAATACTTTAGACCTTTTATGATTTATCCCTTATGAACTATCCTTAACTCTCTATTCCAGATTCTCCTCTTCCAATTCCCTTCCATGATTGAATTCCACCAATTTCTGCTCTCATACCTTCTGTGTTCCACCACACCTCTGTGCCTCTGTGTGCCACTCCCTATGTCCTATCCCCTCCCCTCATTCTCTCTCCTCTCCCTCCCCCTTCTCTCATCCCTTCAGCCATTTGACCAGCTCCTGCTTCATTGGTATTCACAGTGAGTAACCTCCACTGAGAGGGCTTTCTGGTCAGGAAAGCATAGGGTTAGGGAAGCTTTCTCCCAATAGTAACCACCACAATAACAATATCACCACCAATAAGTGGAAGCTCTTTTTTAGGGAAGGGTCTCACTCTGTTGCTCAGGCTGGAGTACAGTAGTGCAATCTCAGCTCACTGCAGGCTTGACCTCCCGGGCTCAAGTGATCCTCCCATCTCAGCCTCTCAAGTAGCTGGAACTACAGGTGTGAGCCTCCATACCCGGCTAATTTTTTGTATATTTACTAGAGATGAGATATTGCCATGTTGCCCTGGCTGATCTGGAACACCTGGGTTCAAGTGATCTGCCTGCCTTGGCCTCCCAAAGTGTTGAGATTACAGGCGTGAACCACTGTGCCTGGCTCACAAACTCTTTTATGGCACTTTCTTTGAGTCTTACGTTGATCTAAGAACTTTAGTACATTCATTCATTTAATCCTCACATCCTTCCAAGGAGAGAGGCGCTACTATTGTCTCCACTTACAGGTGCTAAAAGCAAGGCACAAAGAAGTTGAGTGGCTTGCCCTTGGTGCCACAGGTGGTAAGTGGCAGTCATCATAGCACTTCTCCTGGGTGAGGACAGCTGGTGACTGGGCTGCCTCCTCTACCAGACTGGGTTCTTTGAGTGACTGCTCTGTATTGACTCGCTGTATTCCCCAGAGCTTAATATAGTGCTTGCCACATACAAAGCCAGGCCTTGATAAATGTTGGTGGAATGGTTAGTTTGTATAGAGTCTCTCTTTTTGGAAGCCATTGGATTCCTTTGTATTTACAGGAAGCAATGGGAGTACTGAGTGATATTCGCAAAGCCTCCCAGACTAACCAAAACCCAGACAGCCCCTCCCTTCCATGTAACCACGTAACGTAAAACTCTCCAATCTGCCTCCTCTTCAAACCTTGCAATGTGAAACTTGGGAGGAAAATGGTCTGTAGGGTGTGGAACTTAGGAGGGAACCTAGTTTGACATTATAAGAAACCACAATGCTTTAGAAACATCTCCTTTATAGCTCTTATTTGGTCCAATTTAGTAGTTTTCTTTGTTGTTCCATTCCTAATATTGACTGAAGTATAAGACCAAAGACCGTTGGTACCGTGTCCTGTGAGCAAGAAATCCTCCCATGGAATGGATATCCAGACCCATCCCTGAGTCCCTGCCTTCAGAATTACCTGCTTGCTGCTAAGGAATTTTATCTATCTACCTATGCACCTATCTAATCACCTACCTAACTGTCTCATCCACCTCTCACACACACACCATGATCCTGACAGAGACAAAGCTGATTGCAATAAGGGAGTAGTTTCCGAACCAAATCTGTTTCCTTCCTTCATAGGCTTTTCCCTGTTCAAGAGCATAGCAGAGGGTCCTAGGAGAGAGGAAGAATGAGTAGACCAGCTTGGTTGGAGTCTGCTCTCAAATCCCTGGCCCTGAGGCTGGAAGGGAGATTATAATAGGAGCTGCTTCTCAGGCCTTCTTAGGGAACATTGTTCCTTCCAAAGCCCTGGGTTCTCAGCTTTGAGTCTGGCAGGAGTCACATCCAGCTGGAAGGAAGCCAAGAGGGTGCCCCACCTCTCCAGGTTCAGAAAAAGGTCACAGGAGCAAAGCAGGCTTGGGCTGGGAAGTGGGTGTTGGGGCTGGCCGGGAGCCAAGTGCTTTTCTGGCCCCCAGGAGGGTGAGCCGGGTCACTGTGAGGCCACGGCCCTGCACCTCCTTCTTCTTCTTTTCAAGCAAAAATCAACTTTATTCCAGTGGCCTCTGTACTGCTTTGTTCTCTGATGGGTAGACAAGGACCTTGCGGGCCACGGGCACTAGCTCCTGCAGGGACCTAGGGCGGGACAGGAAGGGATCTCTACCTGCCTTGCTCTATACCTAGGAGGAATCTTTTTGCCTTCAAAGATTGGCCTGCATTTTCTGGAATTACCCATCATGTGTGTCTGTTGATTCAAGTGAGAATTTTCTGCAGATTGGGAAATGCCTTGCAGGGTGTGTCTCAGTGAGGGCTCGAGTTCTCCCGGGTGTGCCCCTCTGCTGCCATAGCGGTTCTCATTTTCTTTTCAAATAGATGCCTGGGCAGTCTCCATTCCTCCAGCCTTTTTCATTCTCTCCTCCTCCCCTCTTGCCTCCTTTTCTTTTAAAATAGTATGTACAACCTGAAGGGGAGGAGCTTCTGGGTTGCTGGTAGTTTCTTGATGGGGTGCCGGCCTAGCTTATGATCAGTTTGTGGAAGTTCATGAAGCTTGGCACATACAAAGCTTGTGCACTCAATGATCACTTTTCTGTATGTGAATGTCAAAAATTAATTTTACCTAAAGATTTAAGCTACTTTCCATACTTTTTTTTTTTTTTTTGGAGACAGGTTCTCACTGTATCTCCCAGGCTAGAGTGCAGTGATGCAAACAGGGCTTATTGAAGCCTCCATCTCCCTGGCTCAAGCAGTTCTCCCACCTCAGCCTCCCAAGTAGCTGGGACTAGAGGTGGTGCACCACCATGCCTGGCTAATTTTTAAATTTGTCATAGAAATGGGTCTCGCTATGTTGCCCAGGCTGGTCTCGAACTGCTGGCCTCAAGCAATCCTCCAGCCTTGGCCTCCCAAAGTGCTGGGATTACAGGCATAAGCCACTGTACCTGTCCATACTTTCTTAAACAATTAAGAGTGTTCCTCGCCCACCCCACCCTCCTTTTCCTGCTACATTCTTGCAGACTCCTTTCCATGTGAACCTTGAAGTTTCAAGTGGAGCCTAGTTTGGAATTGTTGGGTTTGCCTCTCACAAGCTCTGCCCTTGGCGTAGTGGCTCCATCTTTATATTAGCTGGGGGCCACAGGTAATTCAGACTCATTTGGAGGGAAAGGGGTCTTCCATTCAAGCTGATGTTGTGGCATTCCATTCAATTATTCATTGACTTATGCAATAAATGAGTGCCATGAGTGCATTGTGTTCATGCATTCATTAAGCATTTGTTATTGAATATCTTATGTAATGGCACATGGAGTTTCTGTGTGCATGGAACTTGAAACCTAGCAGGGCAGAGAAGATGGGCACCTGTCATCATCACAAAGCATGGCATGTAAGAAGTGTCCTCCGGGCTGTACAGGGAAAGGGCTGCAGGAGTCACAGCAGGATGCTGCCCTTTCCAACTGAGCCTTCCAGCAGAAAGGCCGCAGTAGAAGTGGCAGGGAGAACAGCGCAATTCAGCTAGGCAGGGGTGAGGGGAAAGAGCATTCCAGAGAGGGAATAGTGTAAGGCAGCCAAAGTTCAGAAGAGTGAAATTCATTCACTTAAGTAGCCTTGAATGGGAGAGGAGGCCCAAGGAGGGTGGGCTCTGGTCAAGCCATGGTGTTCCTGAGAAGGCCATGGCAAGAAACATGGCCTTCATTTGTAGACATTGGTAAATAATTACGAAGAACTAAATTGAACAGGGTGGAAGTGGGAGTAGGTGAGGGGATGCAGTACATCTCTAAAGACCCCCTGCTTTCTTTTTAAAATCCTGGCTTTATTCAAGTATACTTAACATTCCACCCCCACCCCTGCCAGTTTTAATCTTTGACATAGTTCTCTGAGAAATGAAATAGTCTTAACATATTCATTATGTTATGCTAACTGTGCTGATCGCTGTAACAAAATCTCAGTGGCATATTTCTTTTTCACCCTATAGTCCCATGCAGGTTGGATGGAGAGGAGCTGTTCTAATCATTCATTCTGGACCTGCCTCCTTCTAGTTGGTGGTTCTGATTTTCCCTTGGGCCTTGAGTCCTCCATTCAGTCTGAGAATGGCTCACATTTTTGTGCCCATTTTCCATTGGCCAGAACTCTGTCACCATGACCCATCTAACCATGGGATTGGCTGGGAAATACAGCCTATCTATGTGACTAGAGGGAAAAGAAAATAGGTTTGGCAAACCCATAGCATTATGTTTGCCAAGAAAATACTATACATAATAGAACTTTATGAATATGATAAAATGTAAGTACTATCCTACATCTAATTTCACGTGTTATGAATTCTATCATGAGACACTTAGAATTATAGCCTTCCACCATTAGACAATCATTGATGTCATGATTATATCTTGTCTCTATGTTGAGTGGAAGTGACAAGTAAAGGGTTTTACAAAACTAGAAACTGGCAGTCCTACCCTGTTGCCTTTTCCAAACTGTTCTATAACGATGCAGTTCTTCCTTCACTCGCCAGGAAATTCTGTTCTAATCAGACGGTGCACATAACATGAAGAAAGATTAATAGGTAGCTACGGGATTACATTGTTAGAACTTGTCATTGTCAAGGCTAACCCCAGAAATTTTTTTTTTTTTTTTTTGAGACAGAGTCTTGTTTTGTCGCCCAGGTTGGAGTGCAGTGGTGCCATCTTGGCTCACTGCAACCTCCTCCTCCCAGGTTCAAGTGATTCTCAGATCTTAGACTCCCAAGTAGCTGGGACTACAGGTGCCTGCCACCACGCCTGGCTAATTTTTGTATTTTTAGTAGAGACAAGGTTTCACCATGTTAGCCAAGCTGGTCTCGAACTCCTTACCTCAAGTGATCTGCCCGCTTCAGCCTCCCAAAGAGCTGGGATTATAGCCACGAGCCACCGCGCCCAGCCCCCAGAAACTTTAAATTCACACTTTTGAAGTGTTTTGTCAATTTATTCTTCTACCCCATCACTATGAAAGTTTACCATAATAAAAGTTTATTTTTGTGAACTTTAAAAATGAAACTATTTTTTGTAATAGGTTTATATGTACTGTCAGCAGGGAGGGAGACTGGTGGAAGGTCTGTGTGATGTAGTCATTTGGAGACTGGGATGACAGGGGCTCTGCTTTCTTCAACACGTGGCTTTCAAGAAAGCCTCAGGCATCAATACCAGGCCAGAAGATGAGAGTGGAGGATGGTGCAGGAGGTTTAGGGCTGGGTCTAACAATGGGAAATGCCGCTTCCATCAACATTTCATTGACTATTGTGAGAATGGGGGTCGGAGAAATACAGCTCCTGTTTCAGTTCAGCAGTGACTCTACCTATGGTGGGGGTGGGGATGGGGTGGAGACAGAGGGCCGGTCTTTGGTGAATAACTAGTCATCTCTGCCACAGCCAGGCTACCAACTTCTCTTTTTTTTTTTTGAGATGGAGTTTAGCTCTTGTCATCCAGGCTGGAGTGCAATGGCATGATCTCGGCTCACTGCAACCTCCTCCCAGGTTCAAGAGATTCTCCTGCCTCAACCTCCCGAGTAGCTGGGATTATAGGCACCCCTCCCCATGCCCGGCTAATTTTTGTATTTTTAGTAGAGACAGGGTTTCACCGTGTTGGCCAGGCTGGTCTTGAACTCCTGACCTCAGGTGATCCACCCTCCTTGGCCTCCCAAAGTGTTGGGATTACAGGCGTGAGCCACTGCGCCTGAACCCAACTTCTCTTCCTAAAAAAACTTACATGTAGTACCCTGACTCTGCCTAAATTAGATGTACTAGACATACTGCTTTTACGAAAAAGAAAGGAAACTTTGCTTTAATATGATAGTTCTAAAATAATTCAATGTTTGTTGTTGGTGATATGATAATATAAATTTGTTGGACTGATAATGTGAGTCCCAGACAGGGGAACAGTGTGGATTATTACATGGTGCCAAGGTCCAAAGGAGATGAAAACCAAAGGCAAGTGTGGTAGTCAATAGGGCCGGTCATGCGTACTCCAATTCTCCTCCTGCAAGAAGGCAGGAGGTACAACTATATTCTCCCACCCTTTGAAATTAGGGGTTATGATGTGATTTACTTTGACCAATGAAATGTGAGAAGAAATTTGTCACAATTTGCCATGTTTCCTTCCCTCTGCTGTGGAGACCTTGGGAGCACTTGTGATGGAACCATGTCTCCCTGACTCCTGGGAGACTGGGGTCAGTAGAAACCCCAGCTGACCCATGTTGGACATTTATGTGGGCAAGAAATACAACTTTGGTGGGTCAAGCTGTTGAAATCTTGGGATTGTTTGTAACCATAGTCCAATTTAATATGTTCTGATTGATACAAAAGATTATTCTTGAAAAAATAGGCTGACATAATATTTTGGATCAGATTTTTATAAGGTTAAATTTCACTTGATAGGATTTGAAATGTAAGGATTTCTTGGGGGTGGAAATTTAGTTGAAATCAACTTTAAGTGATATAAAAAATTCTATTTATTCATTAAATGTGATACTTAATTTAAAAATGCTTCAAAAGTGTGATATTATAAACTCCTTTATTATACAAATACCAGAGAGACAACTAATAATTTATGTAATGTTTAAGGTACAAAATTATAGAAAAATATTAGCAAATTTCTTTTATCAGCAGCTTTTAAATGAGATATAATTTTCAGGGTTTTAGATGTGTTTTTTAGTAAAAGTAAATTATATTTAAATCTTTTTATCTTTCTTTATGAAACTGCTCCTCCTTTCCCACAGGGATTTTGTGTGGCTTTTCTTAGAACCTCCTCCTTCTTAATGGTATTGAAATAACCACAATTAATACCAGATGATCCTATTTCTCCTTTTGTCTCCTCAGTTCTGTTTTGAAAATTCTGTGATTACTGTATTTAAATTGCAGTATCAGTGCTAAATTGCTAACAGTGCCAAGATTCACCGTGGATACCTTATATTCTTTGCCCCCTGTATGCCTCAAAATGAATAAAGATGATGACAATACTGAACTGTGTATATACACCTTAATGTGAGATAATGGGTTATGAGTCTATTTCACAGTACAGAATGAAGTTCAAAGCTTGGTAGGAAACAGGGTGGGGTATACTAATGGTTCACAAATGCCAGTTTATGTCCTGGCTACATCAAAACCCTCTGGGAAACTTGTTAAAAACACAGATTCCTAGGTTTCCCTCCAATTTTCCTGAATCAAAACATCCAGAGAAAGGAGTTGGGGATCTGTATTCTTAACAGTCTCTCTCTGTAATTCTGCTGGGCAGAGGGTCTGCCTCAGCAAAGGGCATAGAGGGCCATTCAGAGGACAGCACATGGAGCAGAGTGCCCTCCTTGTCTTCCATCTGCCATGAGGATATGTGTGTACTTCACTCTGTGCACAGAAGCCACCTTGAGATGGTGGTGGTGACACTGTTTGAGAAGGGAGAAAAAGTTCTGATAGGGAGTTTCAACTTTTTGTTTTTGTTTTGAGACAGAGTCTCGCTCTGTCACCCAGGTTGGAGTGCAGTGGTATGATCTTGACTCACTGCAACCTCTGCCTCCCAGGTTCAAGTGATTCTTGTGCCGTAGCCTCCCAAGTAGCTGGGATTACAGGTGTGTGCCACCATGCCTGGCTCTTTTTGGTGTGTGTGTGTATTTTTAGTAGACACAGGATTTCGCCATGTTGGCCAGGCTGGTCTTGAACTTCTGGCCTTAAGTGATCTGCCCGCCTGGGGCTCCCAAAGTGTTGGGATTACAGGCGTGAGCCGCCACACCCGGCCAGGAGTTTGAACTTTGACTTAGCTAAATATTTACCTCCAAAGAGACCATTTCAAAATTGCTAACACTGAGGTACTTTTAAATGGAAAGTTTAATTTTTTCCTGTTGGTGGGAATGAAGGCCCTGAAAGAAGATGAGATCAGGTATAGAAAATAGATGTGGTTTTTTCTTTGCACAACGGAATCATGGTGTATATAACATCCCTCTATTTGGTAACTTATCATTTCTAAAATTTATTTGACATTAGGATGGTTTTTCAAGTAAAATTTATTGAAAATTCTGTGGAAACTACTGTTCCTTGGAATGTATTTTGGGAAATGTTGCTCCAAATTATTTTGCTTCGTGTGTGTGTGTGTGTGTGTGTGTCTGTGTGTTCAATGTATATTTATACAATCTTGCAAAGCATTGTCATGCATAATTGGTGGCTCCCCCAAGTGGCAAACTCAAAGCACTATTAGATGGCTGATATGGGGGGTATGATGCCACATTGATTTGAAGATCTCAGCTCCTAAAACTGAGATATAAGAATGAACAAACATGGAATGGAAGGTTCAGTGTCTTAGTTTAAATTTCTTAAAAATGATGGATTCCAAAATTGAGATAATTATTTGAATGCAAGTCATTTATTTGGGAAATAATCCGAGGAAGCCTGGTGAAAGAATGAGATGGTGAGACAGAGAAGGGGGAAGTCAACAACAGATATATTGATGACCACTCTGGGCATGAGGACTCAATTCCTCTGGTATCCTCCAAGAAAATAGGTGAAACATGCCTCAGAACTGGCCTGTTGATGGAGAAGGAAGTTGATTATTTATTCTTCATTGGTTGGGGGTTGCTCCTGTGCACATTAATTCTTTGGCATTTCTGGTCTCTCCTAAGCTTGGGCTGAACATGCCACTGGGTAGTGAGATACAGGTGCTTAAGGTTAGAATCTTTTGGTATTTGTGGGTACTGTTTTCTGAAGACTTCTACATGGGGAGAGGGGGATATGAGAGGTTTATTGACAGCATCTGCCATACCCAGGTTAACTCTCATGTTTTAAGGTCACTGCTTCTGCTCCTGTTGGCAAAAGCTACCTCTTATATTCTGGGGTTGTGTCATCAGCTGGAACTGCCTATTTTGGCACCAATTATATGATCAGTAGTAGCATGTAATACATTTTCAAAGGACTTGCCATAGAAACAAATTCTGGGGACATCTTTTCATCTTACGTTACAAGAAACAAATGGTGTTTGATAAAAGCTGACCCATAAGTAACTTAAATTCTGAATATAGGATGAAATGTAGACAGGCATTTCATGGCCAAGTTAGTGCTTGAAAGTCCGTCAGATTAGAATCCATCACTGGTGATATCGTTTGGCTGTGTCCCCACCCAAATCTCATCTAGAATTGTAGCTCCCATAATTCCCACATGTTGTAGGAGGGACCTCGTAGGAGATAATTAAATCATGGGGGCAGTTTCCCTCATACTGTTCATGTGGTAGTGAATAAGTCTTATGAGATCTGATGGTTTTGTAAGGGGAAACCCCTTTCACTTCATCCTCTCTTGTCTGCCACTGTGTGAGACATGCCTTTTGTCTTCTGCCAAGTAAGACACGCCTTTCGCCTGCCACCATGATTGCGAGGTCTTCCCAGCCACATGGAACGGTGAGTCCATGAAACCTCTTTTTCTTTATAAATTGCCCAGTCTTGGGTATGTCTTTATCAGCAGCATGAAAGTGGACTAATACAACTAGTGACCTGTGAAAATGGTCTCGATCAAATCTAGTCCACTATGCTTAGGCAACCTGACAGGTCATCATGGTAACAAACCTGAAATGAAGTAGTTGACTTATTTTAGCAAACATTTATTGGGTCCTTATGTTTATAATAAAGAGCATACTGAAGGTGATTTTAAAAGTGGTATTACTGAACTTTGGAGCTGCTTGGAATTATGCAGCATGCATTATGAGCCTGTTTAATGTAATGGTTAGGAACATGGACTCAGGAACCAGACTGTCTGGGTCCAAATCCTGGTTCCATTGCTTGCAAGCCTGCCTTGGACAAGTAACTTCACATTTCTGCCCCTTTGTTTATTCTATACAATAGTACCTCCTTATCAAATTCTAAGGATTAAGTGAATGGATATACGTAAAGCTTGTAGAACAGAATCTCACACAGGGTAACCAATAAGTACATTTTAGCCATTAAGTAGCTCCATCTTGGTTTACAGATGAGGGAACTCCAGCCAAGAGATGCTTAGTGACCTCCTCAAGGTTACTCTGCCTTAAACTCATAGCAGAGTTTAGATTGGAACTCATGTCTTCTAATTTCTAGAGCAATTTGTTTTCATTACAAGTTGCTGAATGATGGCAGATGATCTCTACAGTTTAGATGTTTGTTATTATTTGAGAGACAAAGTCAATAATATTTTGAGAGCAATTTAAAAAGATTATAAATGTAGGATAAGGCTGGGTGTGGTGACTCATACCTGTAATCGCAGCACTTTGGGAGGCTGAGGCAGGTGGATTGCTTGAGCTAAGGAGTATGAGACCAGCCTGGGCAACATGGCAAAATCCTGTCTCTACAAAGAACACAAAAATTAGCCTGGCATGGTGGCATGTGACTGTGGTCCCGGCTATTCAGGAGGGTGAGGTGGGAGGATTGCTTGAGCCCAGCTGGTTGAGGCTGCAGTGAGCCAAAGTTATGCCACTGTACTCCAGCCTGGGCAACAGAGTGAGACCCTGTCTCAAATAAAAATAAATAAAAAATAAACATAGTATAAAGTATCACGTAGAATCTATGAATGCTAAATGTAGAAGAAACTAAAAGTAATGTGTGGAAATCATCATGGTGTCAAATTATTATAGAATCTTCCTGAAAGAGAAGAGCCTTGAAGTTTGTTTGGCTCTTGGCTCATGCTTTTAGCAAGCAATGGATTTGACTGGGAAGGTAACATGGGAAAGGAATGTGGATAAAACATTAATGCCTGAGGAGATGGGCTGGATTGTGGGGGTGCTGAGGTTATAAACTGGTGGCTTGAGGTAGGATCTAGGCCCATGTATATGTTTTGTTTGGCCTACACAGAGTTTCACAAAAATTTGAGTTGGCTATTTTATCAGTGAAGGTTCTTCAGAGGAACAAAACCAGTAGAATATGTATGTGTCTATATATGTATGTATATACGTGTGTGTGTATGTTTATATATGTACAGAAAGCATGCATATATACACATAGAGAATACATACATACACATGTGTGTGTATTTAGAGAGAGAGAGAGAAAGAATTATTTTTAAGGAATTGGTTCATGTGATTGTGAAAGCTGGCAAGTTTGAAATCTGTGGGGCAAATCAACCAGCTAGAAATTCAGATAGGATTTTTGTGTTACAGCCTTAAGTCCAAATTCTTTATTCCCTCTTCTCTGGAAACCTCAGTGTTCTGCTCTCAAGGCCTTTAACTGATTGGATGAGGCCTCTGCACATTATTGAGGATAATCTCCTTTGCTTAAAGTCAGCCAATTTTAGATGTTAACCACATCTACAGAATACCTTCACAGCAACATCTAGATCAGTGTTTGACTAAACAACTTGCCACCATTGTCTAGGTGACACATGCAATTCACCAACACGGTTACCAACATTTAAAAAAATCTCTAGATTTTAAAAGGAAGAGTCAGAATTCTAGCTTCTTTTGAAAAATGGAAGATCTGGCAACCCTGAAACTGCAAGTCCTTTAGATGAGGAAGGGGCAATGGTGGGAGTGGGTAGGTTGGTTCCTTTGTGTACTTTAATATGAGTGGCTCTATTTTTCATCTGTTTTATGTTTTGTGCTGCTCAAGTGTTTGAAACTACCCCTTAAGACTAGCATGGCCACTTTACAATGGAAGAAACCAAAGCCCAGCTTCTCAGCTTGGTTTTGTATGACCAGCTGTCTTAGTCCATTTTCTGCTGCTGTAATAGAATGCTACAGACTGGGTAACTTATACAGGATAGTTTATTTGGCTCATGGTTCTGGAGGCTGGAAAGTCCAAGGGTGTGAGCACCTTTGTGCTGTGTCATTCCATGGCAGAAGTGCAAGTGAGTGTGAAAGACAGTGAGAGGATGGGGGATAAACATCCTTTCATAAGGAACTCACTCCTGAGATAACTAATCCCACAATAATTCATTAATTCATCCATGAAGGCAGAGCCCTCATAACCTAATCACTTGTTAAAGATCCTACCTCTTATTGTCACAATTAAATTTTAACATGAGTTTTTGAGGGAGCATTCAAACCACAGCACTGTCAACAGAAAGCCTTTGAGCACTCTCCAACGGAGTAGTCATGCATTCCCAGAAAATTCTTATCTGGTGAGAAATAACTGAAGTAGTGAGAGACAGGGAGCCAGAGGATCAGTGCAGAAGCCATGCCATTATCCATGTGCAGCATCCATGTCCTAGACCAGATAATGGCTCTGAAAATAGAGAAAGAAAATGAGAAATAACTGTACACAAGCTGAATATCAGTAAGTAAGGAGTGGGCAAGGCAAAGAAATCTCTAAGGTGTCGAGCCTGTGGACTAGGAAAACAATGACACTTTTGGCAGAAATGGGAAAACTGGAAAGGGAGTCCATTTGAAGGGCCAACATCTTTAAAATCACTTATTGCATTGGGGGCTTCCTTTTTTTAATAGTAAAATTACTTGAAACTGGATAAAATAATTTTTTTAAATAATTCACTTTTTTAAAAGCTATACTTCACTTTTATCCATCCTCCATTCCTTAAAACAAATCAATGTTTTACTTTGGCTGTGAGAATTTGCTGACAGCAAGTGCCAGGATAAACATAGTGTCTGATAGGAATGACTGAAAATTTGGTAATCTTATAAATGTATAATTTTTACCTGTATTTTAGATTCTAAAAGATTTATATAAAGAATTTAGAATCTTAAAGCTTGTAGATAAAAATATACATTTAAAAAATGTAGCAAAATAAGCATAGGTAATATTAAATGAATTAATTTCTTATTAAAGAAAATGTGTGAAATAAATAATACACTTTTAACCTCTGTGATGAATTCTCTAGAAATAGCTTTAATTGGCTCCAATACAACTGCCTTTTTAATATATGTAAATTAGCACCTTGCATAGTGTGCCCGAAGGTTAGCTATTCAATTTTAATATAATTTTCCCTTTAAGTTAATGCTCTCTTAATTGAACTAGTTTAGAAATGTCCTCAATCAGAATTAAACTCTGCACAATCTCATCCTTAGATAATCCTCAGTTATCCTCTCTCAGAATGCTTTGTTTATATATACCCTAAGTAAGAATACCCTCTTTAACTCCAATATGAAAGCATCCTCTGAACCGATCACTGACTTGAATGGGCTGCATCCTCACCAATACATTGTATATAATATCTTGTCTATAGCTATATGTGTTAATGTTCTATACAACAACAACATTTAAAGAAGGTATAACTATGCGACCAATTAAAAGACTTTAGGAGAGCAGAGAAGTAGACAAGACAAGGATGAGTGTAGTAGAAAGACTGAAAAACGGAGACTGAATTTTAGGAGATAGCTACAATGGGGAGTTGAAGAAGGGAAATCTAGCCATACAGAGATAAAGAAGAACTACAGAGAGTCAGTCAGAGGAACCAAGAGAACCTTGCTGTCTTAGTCCATTAGGACTACAACAAAATACCATAAACTGGGTAGCTTTATTTATTTATTTATTTCGAGATGGAGTCTTGCATTGTTGCCCAGGCTGGAGTGCAGTGGTGCAATCTTGGCTCATTGCAATCTCCGCCTCCCTGGATTCAAGAGATTATCCTGCCTCAGCCTCCCAAGTAGCTGGGATTATAGGCACCCGCCACTATGTCCGGCTAATTTTTTTTGTATTTTTAGTAGAGATGGGGTTTCACTATGTTGGCCAGGCTGGTCTCGAACTCCTGACCTCATGATCTGCCCACCTCGGCCTCCCAAAGTGCTGGGATTACAAGCATGAGCCACCGTGCCCAGCCTTATGTGATTTTTTTTAGAGACAAGGTCTTGCTTTGTCACCCAGGCTATAGTGCAGTGGAGTGATCATAGCTCACTGTAACCTTGACCTCCTGGACTCAGGTGATCCTCCCACCTCAGCCTCCCGAATAGCTGGGACTACAGGCATGGGCCACCAGCCCAGCTAATTTTTTGTATTTTTTAGTAGAGATGGGATTTTGCCATGTTTCCCAAGCTGATCTGGAACTCCTGGGCTCTGCGTGATCTCGAACTCCTGAACTCTGGGATCTGCGTGCCTTGGCCTCCCAAATTATTGGGATTACAGGCCTGAGCCACTGAATCCAGCCAACTGGGTAACTTTAAACAACAGAAATTTATTTCCCATGGTTATAGAGGCTAGGAAGACAAAGATCAAAGCACCAGCAGCTTTGGTGTCTGGTGAGGTTGGTGATGGCAGTCTTCTTGCTATTTCCTCACCTCACCTGGCAGAAGGAACAAGAACATTCTCTGGAGTCTCTCTTTTTTTTTTGAGATGGAATCTCACTCTGTTGCCTAGGCTGGAGTGCAGTGGCTCGATCTCAGCTTACTGCAACCCCACCTCCCGGGTTCAAGCACTTCTCCTGCCTTGGCCTCCCGAGTAGCTAGGATTATAGGCATGTGCCACCATGTCCGGCTAATTTTTGTATTTTAAGTAGAGATAGGGTTTCGCCATGTTGGCCAGGCTGGTCTCGAACTCCTGACCTCAAGTGATCCATCAGCCTCGGCTTCCCAAAGTGCTGGGATTGCAGGCGTGAGCCACTGTGCCTGGCCTGGAGTCTCTTTTATAAGGACCCTAATTCCATTCATGAGGACTCTGCCCCCATGACTTAATAACTTCTCAAAGGCCTCATCTCCTAATACCATCACCTTCGGGGTTCAGATTTCAACATAAGAATTTGGTGGTGGTGTGGGGGAATGGGAGGCAGTCACAAACATTCAGACCATAGCACTGGTGTCAGAGAATCCAAAAGAGAAGAGCTTTCCAAGAGAAGGTCAAAATGGGTGGTGATCAACCAGGTCAGAAACAGCAGATGAAAATGTTGAACAGATCATTGAACTCAGTCGGCAAATGTTTGGTACTGATGTGGAGAGAGCAATTTTGGGTGGAATAACTATCTTCTTGAGATGCAAGTGGATTTGAGAGAACAAAGAAGAGGGAATAAAGACACAGGCTGCAATTCAAAGAAAATTTTACCACCTTTAGCCAAGAGCTCACTGTTGACTCTCTTGAAATGCCTCATTTACTTCAATTAATGACTGAAGCAAACTATTGGTATCTGTAAATTATACTCAAAACAGTGACTTCATATTGTTTCCATTAATTACCCAAGACAGGAGTTCATTAGCTAGTGAGAGCACACTAATGATTTGCCCAAGTAGCTGTAATTGTGGTGTTATTAAAATGCTTGGATTAATATCTCCTTTACCATGGATTTATCTGTTCAGAGATGGGACAGTGGCTGTCAATTACAGAAATAGAATTTTTTTGTCTCTATATCTAGGAATCTTTTTACTCTAAGGCTGGCAGAAAAATTTTAAAAAGGAAACAATTTATAGAAGTTATAGCAATTCTCTAAATTGTACCCCATGCTAAACAGTAAGGGTCACCATGGGAATATTCCAGAAATTATCTTTGGAGTCTTCTCACTAGTCCTTCCATTACAGCCTTCTGCTGCATCTGAAATTGCTGGCCATTTTCTCAATTGAAAATATACTCCTTTGGTTCGTTAGTTACCAGCTCTTCTCTGGTTTCTTCTTCTCTGACTGTCCCCCCACATCTCTGACTCTCCCCCAACGTCTCCTTGATTCCTTTTCCTCTGCCAGCCCCTTAAAGGGCGCTTTCTCCCCCCGGGTACAGTCACAGCTCTCTTCTTACTTTGTGCCTCTTCCTGGAAAATCCCAGGGCTTTTCCTGTCACTCAGACTCAGGTGGTCTCCACATGCCCAATTCCTTTCTCCTTAGCTTCATTTCCACATTCCCAGCTGCCTACTGAGCAGCAACTCTGGGAGGTTTTACAGGCAACCTGAACCCAGTATGTCCAAAACCAAGCTCACACTCTGCCCTATCCAGTGCTTCATTCATTCCCCACCAGACCTGCTCCACTTCTGTTGGTTGATGGCATCAACATCTACATGGCCAACTGAGCTAGAGACCTCAGAACCATCGTCAGTGCTTCCCCCTTCCCACCTCGCACATCCAGTTGGTCTCTGAATTGTGGCCGCTCTGCTCTTTGACATTTTAATCTACCTACTTATTTAACTATATTCATTCAACAAATGAGTCTATTGTGTGCCAGGCACCTGAGTGATGGCAATTAACAAAACAAAGTCCATGCTCTTGGAATATATATCTAGTAGGGGAAGGTAGGCAGTAAACAAACAAAACAAAAAATACACACTGTAATCGTAGCTGGTATTAAGCGCTAGGGAAAAGAAGCAGAGTAAGGGGACAAAAAGTGGTGGAAGGGGATTGCCATTTTAGTTAAATTTGAAACCACCTTAGCAAAAATTATAACTGAGGAAATTATGACAGTGAAAGAAATCAGACATAACCAACTCCATCTTGGTTCTAACCTCTATGCTGTCCTTGTTCATTCCTGGGCATAGGCTGAACTAACCTTGGGAAGGAATATAGTTTGTAGTTTAACTTTGAAACAAAAATGATAATAGCCCTTTCCCCGAAAACACCAAACCAAACCAAACCAAAACCCTTCTTGCCTGAGGACCGGTCTGCCTTTGCAGGTCTAACAAATTAGCTACAAGAGTAGAAATTACGGTTTAGGGGCCATGCAAGCTCTGGCTGCAAGAGTCTCAACCTCCCCAGATTGCTCCTGGGAATAACATCACTGTTGTAAAACCTAAGATCAGGGCTTGAGATATTTTGAAGATCCTCATTCTGATGCACCAGCTGACATTGCCCAGACCAGTAATCTGGCTCAACCAGGTCTGCATCCCATCCAGGAACAGAAGACAGCAATAAAAACTCACTTCGACCCCCTGTGATTTCATCTCCAACCCGACCTATCAGCACTCCCCACTTCCCGAGCTCCTACCTGCCAGATTATCCTTAAAAACTCGGATCCCTGAGTTTTTGGGTACACTGATTTGAGTAATAAAAAAACTCTAATCTCCTGCACAGCCAGCTGTGCATGAATTACTCTTTCTCTATTGCAATTTCCTTGTCTTGATAAATCATTTCTGTCTAGGCAGTGGGCAAGGCTAACCCTTTGGGCAATTACAAATTGATTTAAGAAGACCTCTCTGATGAGGTAACAAATGAAAACACATCTGAAGCGAGCAGGGAATGATGCTGTGACTTTCTAGACATAATCATGCTCCTGTATTCTCCCTGTCTCTAGCCTTCACCACCACTCCCCCGACAGTTTCCTTTTTTTTTTTTTTTTTTGAGGCAGAGTCTCACTCTGTCGCCCAGGCTGGAGTGCAGTGGCACAATCTCAGCTCACTGCAACCTCCGCCTCCCAGGTTCGAGCGGTTCTCATGCCTCAGCCTTCCGAGCAACTGGGATTACAGGCATGCGCCACCACATCCAGGTAATTTTTGTATTTTTAGTACAGACAGGGTTTCACCATGTTGGCCATGCTGGTCTCAAACTCCTGGCCTCAGGTGATCCACCTGCCTTGGCCTCCCAAAGTGTTGGGATTACAGGCGTGAGCCACCACGCCCAGCCTCCTGAGTTCCCTAACTGGCTTTCAGGCTCCATGCTTCAAACTTCATATTTCTTGGTTGCATATGACCTCTCTTTCCTGCTCTGGAACATCCACTGTGTGGTCCAGTACACTGAAGTCATTAACAGTTCTCTGAACGTCCTACCATTGTTTATTTCCTTAGACTTTTGTGTGTGTGTGTGTGTGTGTGTGTGTGAGTGTTGTACCTTTTGCCTGGAATGCCCCTTCGTTAACACCTGTGCTGGAAGAACCCTTGGCCTTTCCATATTCTTGTAAACTGCCTTATATTTTTTTCCTCAAATCTAAGGACAGAGAGTAGACACTTCTCCTAGAGTGGCCAGGTTTTGTTCCTGAGTACTAATCAATTTGTATATATATGGCAACAATTTTTTTTTTTTTTCAAACAGAATCTCACTCTGTCACCCAGGCTGGAGTGCAGTGGTATAATCTCGGCTCACTGCAACCTCCGTCTCCTGGGCCGAAGTGATCCTACTGTCTCAGCCTCCCAAGTAGCTGGGACTACAGGCATATGCAGCCATGTCCAGCTAATTTTTTTGTATTTTTTGTAGAGATGGGGTTTCACCGTTTTGGCTAGGCTGGTCTCAAACTTCTGACCTCAAGGGATCCACCCATCTATGCCTCCCAAAATGCTGGGATTACAGGTGTGAGCCACTGTGCCCAGCCATGGCAAGAATTTGATCTGAAACTTCTATTGTAACATCCACCTGGTAGTAAGTTTGTAGAGGTGACCACCTTTCTTCTAATCTGACAGTTGTTGATTGACCAAATTAGCTTAGGTTGGTATGCAACACTGAAATATTGATACCCCTGTCCTATAAAAGCATGATCAAATATTGTTCAGGTTACTTTGGGTTTTAATTTCAGGAAAAAGGGGATTATTTTTCTCAGACAATGTGTCTACACAGGGGCAGTTGCTGTTGATGATGTGATAGAAGATATATCCCAAAGAGTTTATTAATCAACAATAATCTGCATCGCTTCTCTGATTTCCCCTATAAGATAATGCAAGCATAACTTAGCCTGGGGTTTAGAATTACAGACTGAGTGAGCCAAGTTGGTTAATGAACAATGACAAAGAGACACCTTGTGAGATTTGTGAATATAAAACTAAATCCATGACTTCTGGCTTCACTTAGTGTGGAATAATCACTTATATACCCTTGAATGCCATTTTGTTTTGCTCTCCATGTTATTAAAAGACTAATTTTGATTTTCAGACTATAATGGATGTGGAATTGGCATTTCACTTTCCAGATGTGCTATTTGTCTCAGGACAATGCAAGTGAAAAGTGAAGCAGAGTGTGTTAATGGCCTACAGCTACTCTACAGGAGATGTTTGCCTTCCCTCTAATGGACTTAATCACCAATCACTCAGCCCATCTTTAGGAGACCTCCCTGGCTGCTGAGAACAAAGGGCTGCACAGCTTGTCACTCTTCTCATAGCTGGCTGCTTCCTCTTCTGGTTTGCAGCAGTGTCCTGCAGTCTGCTGAGAGGCCCCCCAGGCATCTCAAACCAATGGTCCAAAGCTGAATGCAGCATTCTTCTCATTCAAACCCTCTCTTCTTCATGCATGTCCTGTTTCAGTCAATGACATCATCATCTGCCCAGATGCCCATGCCAGAAACCTGGGGATTCCCTTTGGCCCATCCTGCCTCTCACAAACTGCATCTAACCAGCCTCAGGTTCTGTTGATGCTAACTCCGAAATAACTCTTGGAATAGATCCACTTCACTGTGCCCCATAGCCAAAGCCCCAGTCCAGGTTGTCACTATTAAACTTAGATGACCCAGTACTACCCAGTTTCCTTCCTTTCTTTTCCTTCCAGTAGGATATCATTTGAGATAAAAACACATATTTATTTTATTTCTGTATTTTCCTTTTTACATCCCCTCCATTCAACCATGCACAGTAATGTCTACAGTAAATATCTACCATA
This sequence comes from Pan paniscus, assembly GCF_029289425.2. Lineage (NCBI taxonomy): Eukaryota > Metazoa > Chordata > Mammalia > Primates > Hominidae > Pan > Pan paniscus. The sequence continues at coordinate 143,682,040 of NC_073255.2, read as the reverse complement.
AAAAATGGGAGAAGTAAGTTTAGAAAAATCTAATACTTTAACTGTGGGGTGGGTTATTTCATGGTTCATGAAATGTGTGGGGTGAGTCTGTGTAGTAGCTGGCCAGCTGTTCCATGGGTCTGACTATCCTGGTGGTAGTGGTTCACAACAGCTCAAATGTCAAAAGGGCCCATTCTGAGCTCTGTGTCTGACTGGGACTTCCAGGACTATAATGGTGATGGCAGACATTTTCCAGGTTTGTTGGTAGAACTCTCCCCTCTGCCTCCCTGCTCTCTGATCTGGGGTTGCCTGCCATCTATCCATTCATCTGCTCTTCCTTCCATGTCATTCACCAATTCCTCCCAGAATGTGTCAAAATTATCCTGTCTCTGCTAGAGAATGGGGGCTAGATGGAGACCTAGAGTTCATGGTAGTCATGCTATAACAAAATTTTGATATCACAGGTACGTTTTCGTGAATTTTTGTTTTGTGCTCACTGCTTTAGGGTAGGTATATAGAAGGTAAGAAATTCTTGATTTTGCTCCCAAAACTTTATCAATAGATTGTGATGTTGACTATGGAAAAAACAACCTGTCTAGGTCAAGGTAATGGGAGAAAAGACTTTACCCCAGATAAAAATACAATCTCCTGCCCCTCCCTAATTCCAACTCCTGGTGGAAAGAGAGAAATGTGAGGGAGGTATGCGAATAAAGTAGAAAGGCTTAGGTTCAGGCTTCTGGAAGTACCCAGGGAGGCAACAGGACCCCAGAATGAAATGCTGCACATACATCCAGGCGGAGGGGGCAAGAGTACCCACTTATACACACCTAGGCCCCATGCGATCTTGGAAAAGAAGCTGATAAATGCAATTCCACTGGTTATAAATAATAGAAAACCTCAAATGTGTTACCTTTCTCAGAGAAATCTTTATTTTGTTTTATCAAATTTGTGTAAAATTATGGTGTAAGTTTGTCACATGCAGATTGTGTAGCAGTCAAGTCAAGCCTTTTAGGATATCTATCACTTGAATAACATACACTGAACCCATTAGAGATCTTTATTTTAATGTGAAGCAAATCAGTCTGTTGTCTTGTAGCTGTAGGCCTGGAGATGAGGTAGGAGAGAAAAGGTGGCTAAAAGGGCTTTCCTGGCTCTTCCAGTCCCTAAGATCAGCCTTCTATGCTGTCAGCACAGGCAGGGGAGGTTTGGGTTAAATGCACAGCGTGGGGCCTTTCCTTCTGATTTGCATTCCCTAGGGAGGTAGAGACTCAGTTAAAAATTACTGAAAAATGAGTCACTATTGCTGATGGGATGGAGTATATTTCTCTTGTGTGTCAGAAAAAAAGTTAGCAACTGTAACTATTATGTTTGTAAAGAACTGAGAATAATCTGAGTAAAACATTTTTTTCAATGGCACCAGGGCTGAAAGTTTTCACTACTGTTTCAGAATCAACGTAGTTCTTTACATTCTTTAATACAACTGAGGTATATCTGGCTGTGAGATGAACTGAGTATTTTCAGTTAGTATATGTCAAATCATGGGAATCGCGAATAACAAGAAATCTCAGAGTCATTCTGAGTGATTTGTGACCTGAGTAGCTAATTTTCTGACCATACGCCTGACAACTCTTAAATATATGCATCTTGTTTATATACTACTAAATTGTGAAAATATTAAGGGTAACTTAGTAGGTAAGATTGCCCACAGGTGTGAAAAAATTAATTACTAACTGCTTCTTGCCTACCAATCATTTAGATAGATAGATACACATGCATACATAATATATGTGTGTGTGTACATATGTAATATTCACCAATTATTTCTAGATATATTTAACTTCTGCATTAATGATAAAACTAAGTATGTACATAAAACTGTAAACTTCACGTGTGTTATTGTAAACATTTCATTATAAAACTACTTCCTTTTTTTAGTTGACACAAATCACTATGAAGCTGCAAATCCATCTTATTTAAATTCTCATTTGAGTAAGTTCCTGTGACTGCATCACAAGTAAGTAGCAGGGTGTCCCCTCAGGGTTGTCCTAATGACAAGAAAGGCTCAGAGCCTCAGTGAAGTCAACTGTGCAACACGTCGCTGGTTAAATGTCTTGGTGGAACATCAGATAGAGTGTAGTTCTTTCCAGAAGTGTGGTCTCACTAAGATGGAAAAAAAAAGCCATCAAAAAAAAAGCAGCCAAGTAAAGATCTTCAGATAATTTTGAACTAAACAATTTGAATTAGATATGGAAGTGTGAAGCCATGCATTACTGGGAAAAATCATGACCAAAATGAAAGCCAGCATTCTACCTCTAACATTACGAATATAATTGCTCCTTAAATGTGCTTCCTTGCCAAAGTGAGGGTGAACAGAGTTTTCGTAATGTAGATCACACTTTAAATGTGTCGGAAAAGCTAATGATACAAAGAATCATGAAGTGTAGCCTTTTCTAAATTGAATACTTAATTGCACATGCAGGATTATGTGTCATCTTTGGTGCAATTATTCGCAGGTTTTCTTGACATAGGTTTCATTTTTGAATGAATCTAAGAATCTATAGATTGTAAGATGAACCATTAGTTTATGTTCCACCAAGAAATAAAATTCTGTGACAAATGAACTCTGATATAATGCTTTGTTGCTTATTTTTATATGTGTTGAAAGACCTCCTAGACAAATTTGGACATAGATTTTTACTTTATATCAATCTAATGCAGCAGTTCTCATTAAAAAAAATCTCAGAATCACTTTATACTCTTAAAAGGATTCTGAGATATTGTTTAGGAGCCCCAAAAGCTTTGGTTTATGTGGATTTTATCCATTGATCTTTGCAGTATTGGAAATTAAAATTGAGAAATTTTCAAAACTTTTATGAATTGCTTTTAAAATAATAAATTCATTATACATTAAAATATTTTGTACAAATATGTCGTTAAAATATGAATGTGAAGAGTAGTGTTGCTTTACATTTTTTCATATTCCTTTAATATTTGGCGGAATAAAATTTAGCTGGATTTTCATATATATTTCTGCATTCAATAATTCAATAATAGCCTTTTCAAGAATTGTGAATATTCAAAACTTGACAAATGGTAGTTCCTTAAACATTAGTTGCAGTATTGTTAGCAGTGGCAAATCCATATGGGTTGGCAGCAACCTCAATTCTTGCCTCTTCAGAAGAAAGAATTTGACCAAGGGTCATAAGGCAGAGTGAAAGAGAGACCTAGGCAAGTTTTAGTTACATGCGTCTGTGTGAAGAGACCACCAAACAGGCTTTATGTGAGCAACGAGGCTGTTTATTCACTTGGGTGCAGGCGGGCTGAGTCTGAAAAAGGAGTCAGCAAAGGGAAATAGGGGTGGGGCAGTTTTATAGGATTTGGGTAGGTAGTGGAAAATTACAGTTAAAGGTTGTTATCTCTTACAGGCAGGGATTGGGGACACAAGGTGCAGGGTGGGGAGATCATGAGACTCATTGTCCAGGGGAGGAATGTCACAAGGTCGATTGATTAGTTAGGGTGGGGCAGGAAAAAATCACAATGGTGGAATGTCATCAGTTAAGGCAGGAACTGGCTGTTTCACTTCTTTTGTGGTTCTTCAGTTGCTCCAGGTCATCTGGATGTATACCTGCAGGTCACAGGGGTTATGATGGCTTACTTTGGGCTCACAGGCCTGACATTCCTGTCTTCTTATATTAATAAGAAAAACAAAACAAAATAGTGGTGAAGTGTTGGGGTGGCAAAAATTTTTGGGGTGGTATGGAGAGATAATGGGCAATGTTTCTCAGGGCTGCTTCAAGTGGGATTAGGGGTGGCATGGGAATCTAGAGTGGGAGAGATTAAACTAAAAAGAGATTTTGGGGTGAGGGATGATATTGTGGGATTGTTAGAAGGAGCATTTGTTGTATAGAATGATTGGTGATGGCTTGGATGTGGTTTTGTATGAATTGAGAAACTAAAGGGAAGACACAAGGTCCGAATAAGAGAGGGAGAAAAACAATTATCAAAGGACTAAGAATTGGGAGGACCCAGGACATCCAATTAGAGAGTGTCCAAGGGGGTTCAATGTAATTATTTGCTTGGTTGGTGAGTTTTTGGGCTCTATCCTTGAGTTTTTTTATGTTGTCATATACCAGGCCAGATTGATTTAGGTTAAAAACAACACTCTTCATTTAAAAATATACAGAGTCCTCTTTCAGCAGTGAGTAAGTCGAGGCCCCAGTGGTTTTGGGGGACAACTGCAGCTAAAGAGTCAACCTGGGCCTGAAGGACTGATAGAGTTTGTGATATGTCTGCAGTGCTAGCAGAGAAGTCATTAGAGAGGCTACGGAAGGTCGTGACAGAGGTTGAAATGCCTGCTATTCCAGTTCTGAGAGCAATAGTGGAGGCAGAAAGTCCTAAACCAACAAGCAAGGGAATTAGTGGAATAATCCTTTTTTGTTGTGTTGGTGTCATGAGGGGAACAGGAAGCTGTTTGGTCCCATTTGCAAATTGAATTTTGGGGGAAAGGAAAACTAGTGTGCATGTGCCTGTCCAGTTAGCAGGAGGCACATGTTGGTGGATGAGCCACAGAGGAAAAAGAGACCTTGTGTAAGGCAAAACTGGAAGTGCAAAGTGAAAAGGTGAGAGGGTGTACTAAAAGAGGTGTCTTGCACCCAGACTCCTAGGGATCCAGCTAAGGCAGCAGCCATCAGAGGTTGTAATGGAGACTGATGGGGTAACTGCACAGAGGGGGAGGTTTGATTTTCATGGTGTATGAGGAAACGTTGAGTGTCTATGAGCAATCTCTCACTGGTATTTGTGGGGCTGGGTATGAGCAAACAAGAAGGGCTGGGAGGAGAATCTGAAGAATGAGGGGAAGGTAGCCAAGGATGGAATGAAATACAGGGCAAATGTCTTCCTAAGCAATGGTAACTGCTAATGTTTTTAAGTTTGTCAGTATTGATAGAGGGCTTATCTGTAATGCGGAGCTGAAAAGCCCCATGTGTGTAGCTGGGCTTTGGAGATGAAGAGTGAAGGAGCATAGAGAAGGTGAAAGGTTACCTAAGGGAATTCTGGTGGGTCTTTGCTGGGAGATGCACAAAGGAGCGGCAACAGGGGTAGCAGTTTGTGTTGTGAGGGGTCCAAATATGGGAGGAGTAGAATTGACATAAGGAGAAAGGTTTTTAAGTAGATGCAGAGAAGAGCATCAGCTTGCTGATATGAAATGTCTGAGGAGGTTTTTCTAGACCTGTCTAGAAAGTAAAGAAGTTCTTCAGAAGAGTAAAGATGAGGGCTGTTAAAGGAGGTTCGGAGATGTAGGGAGACAGGAGATGTTGCCTAGTTGGTATGTAAGGTGGGGAGAGCCGTGTAAACGCAGGAAGAAAGGGAAATGCAAAGCCAGCAATTGTTCGCTAATGAGGGATTAGAAACAGCTAGGAGAGAGTGAGTGAGATTGATAGTGTGGTGGAGATAGCTGGGGAGAGGTAGAGAGTGACATAAGAATGAGAACGAGAATAAGAGTGAATATAAAAGTAAAGACTAGGACTTCATCCGGGTGGAAGTTTTGGAGGGTGCCCTGCCAGCAAAGATCATCTACCCACTCCAAGAGGGAGTTAAGAGTGGCATTTTGGGGATAGTACCAGGAGATATCTGCTATGATAGTTTGGAGGAAAAGTGTAAACCAGCAGTGTAAACAGCGTCAGGGCATTTATGAGTAGTTGAGAATGGTGAATAGGAGTATGACTAGACAGAAGAGAGCAGGGATGGCAAGTTTTTGGGGCACAGTCCAAGTAGTGGGGGTGACTGCGTAAAGCCCTGTTGCAAAAAGTAGGGTAAGGATGAATAGACCTAATAGAATGAAGGGATGTATTAGGGTCATAAGGGTTATTACTGTTCTTCAGGAATGCGAGTGAGTTTAAGGGAAGTAGGGGAGAGTACTTGCGACTTCCAGGAGGAAGAGGAGAGACCAGGCTGGCTGTCCGATGGACACAGCTTTATTCTGGAATGGTGAACCCAATAGGGAGGGTCCTGTAGACAGACAGCTGTTGGCGTGCTATAGATGACTAGGTAGGGTCCGGTCCATTGAGGCTGTAGAGTTTAAGGGAACAGACTCTTAAAAGAACCGATCATCCAGCTAGGGTGTCTTCATATAGCTGGGAATCTGGAGTAGGCAAGAGAAGATTAGCAGCCTGGCGAATTTCCTGTCTAGCCTCCTGGAGGACTGGAAGATAGTCACCCAGAGGGCTGGTGTCTGTAACAAGATTGGGGCCGAGCAAGAAAGTGTGTCCATATAAAAGTTCAAATGGGCTAACACAGTGAAACCCCGTCTCTACTAAAAATACAAAAAATTAGCTGGGCATGGTGGTGGGCACCTGTAGTCCCAGCTACTTGGGAGGCTGAGGCAGGAGAATGGCATGAACCTGGGAGGCGGAGCTTGCAGTGAGCCGAGATCATGCCACTGCACTCCAGCCTGGGTGACAGAGCAAGACTCCATCTCTTAAAAAAAAAAAAAAAAAAAAAAAAAAGTTCAAATGGGCTGTACCCTGTAGCATCTAGAGGGCAAGCTCTAATTCTAAGGGCAACTGGTAGAAGTACTGTCGAGTCCTTTTTAAGTTGGAGGCTGAGCTTGGTGACGTGTGTTTTTAAAAGACAATTAGTCCATTCTACCTTTCCTGAAGATTGAGGATGGTAAGGGGTATGAAGATTCCACTGAATACCAAGAGCCTGAGAAACAGCTTGGGTGATATGACTAATAAAAGCCGGACCATTGTCAAATTGAATAGAAGTAGGGAGGCCAAATTGGGGAATTATATCTGTTAGAAGGGAAGAGATGACTGCAGTAGACTTTTTGGAGCTAGTGGGAAAGGCCTCGACCCATCTGGTGAAGGTGTTGATCCAAACCAGGAGATATTTAAATTTATGGACATGGAGCATATGAGTAGAGTCAATCTGCCAATCTTGTGTTGAAGTAAATCCATGAGCCTGATGCGTAGGAAAAGGAGGAGGCCTGAGAAAGCCTTGGGGGCTGGTGGTATGATAGACATAGCATTGAGAGGTGATGGTCTTAAGGATGGATTTCCATGAAGTGAAGGAGATGAGGAGCTCCAGGAGGCGAGACAGAGGCTTGTATCCCACATGGAAGTGGTCATGAAGGGAAGAAAGAATGGACTGAGCTTGTGAGGCAGGAAGAATGAATTTTCCATGATCTAAGAACCACTAGCCCTGAGTTGGAAAAGGCTGGTAGAGCAGATTTTCAGAGTAGGTGGGAGTGATAGAGGAGAAAGAAAAATACTGGCCCTCTGGAGTGGGGGCTGGAATATTAGCAGGTGTGGAGGCATTGGCTATTCTTTTGCTGTCCTGTCAGCATAGGCATTTCCTTTTGCAATAAAATCTGTAGGTTTCTGGTGTCCTTTACAATGAATGACTCCAGCCTTGGCCGGCAGGAGAGCAGCCTTAAGGAGGGCTTTTATTAGAGAGGCATTGATAATGGAAGAGCCTTGTGTGGTAAGGAAGCCTCTTTCAGCCCAGATGGCAGCATGGTTATGGAGGATATGGAAAGCATATTTGGAGTATTTGGAGTCAGTATAAATGTTAATGTGCATTCCTTTAGCGAGAGAGAGCCTACGAGTTAAAGCAATCAGTTCGGCTTGTTGGAAAGCGGTGGAGGGAGGAAGTGCAGCAGCTTCGATAATAGAAGTGTGGGACATGACAGCATATCCAGCTTTAGCTGGTGAAAATTGATTGGGTTTAGAAGAACTGCCATCGATAAACCAAGTGTGGTCTGGGTTTGGAATTGGAAGAATAGAAATATGAGGAAAGGGGGAAGATGCCATGTATGTTAGGGAAATACAGTCATGTGGTTCAGGACTTGTGTTGGGTGCTATGTGAGAAGCTGGGTTGAAATTGGGCCCATGGGTAATAGTTACTGTTGGAGTTTCAACAAAGAGTGAATAGAGCTAATAGAGCTGGAGGAGTTGAGCGGCAGACAATAAATGTGAAAGGTGTGAAGAGGATATTAATGCTTGAAGGTTGTAAGAACTGTAAAGGTAATTGGAGCATAGCCTGTGACTTTGAAGGGCTCTGGAAGTATTAAAGTGGCGGCTGCTGCCACACACAGACACGAGGGCCAGCCCAGAACTGTGAGGTCAAGTTGTTTTGATAGAAAGGCAACAGGTCGTGGGCCTGGCTCCTGTGTGAGGACTCCAGCAGCACAGCCTTTTATTTCAGCTGTGTGTAAGGAAAAAGGATGGGACCAGTCGGGAGTTCTTGTGTGGGAGCTGTCTCCAGGGCCTTTTTGAGAGAGCGAAAGGTAGAGTGGGGAAAAGACTTAGGGTCTATGGGATCAGTTAAGTTACCTTTTGTGAGCTTGTAAAGTGGTTTGGTTAGGATAGCAAAGCCTGGTATCTGGAGTCGGAAATATCCAACAATGCCTCAGAAGGAAAGGAGTTGTTTGGTGGTGGGGATTGGGGTCTGGGAGATTAACTAAACACGGTCTGCAGGAAGGGCACATGTATGTTGGTGGAGGATTATACTGAGATAGGTAACGCTAGGGGAAGAAATTTGTGCGTTGGAGGGGTACACTCGGTACCCCTTTGAGTAGAGATGTTGAAGAAGCAGGATAGTGTCCAACTGGGAAGATTGGTAAGAGGGGCTGCAAAGAAGATCATCAAAATATTGAATAAGGTGGGAGGCAGGTGGGCGAAAACAAAGCAGATCATGAGAAAGGCCCTGGCCAAAGTAGTGTGGGCTGTCCCTGAAGCCTTGGGGCAGAACAGTCCAGGTGAGTTGTTGGGATTGGTGGGTGTCAGGGTCAGTCCAAGTAAAGGCACAAAAGAGGCTGAGAGGAGGGATGCAAGGGGAGAGTAAAGAAGCCACCTTTGAGGTCGATAACAGAATAGTGAGTTGTGGAAGGGGATATTGAAGATAGGAGGGTGTACGGGTTTGGCACTATAGGATGGATAGGAAGGATGATTTGATTAATAAGGTGAAGATCCTGAACCAACCTGTAAGACTTGTCCAGTTTCTGGATGGGTAGCATAGGGGAGTTGTAAGGAGAATTTGTAGGCTTTAAGAGGCCATGTTGTAACAGGTGGGTGATAACAGGCTTTAACCCTTTTAAAGCCTATTGTGGAATGAGATATTGGCATTGAGTGGGGTAAGGGTGATTAGGTTTTAATGAGATGATAAGGGGTGCATGATTGGTCACCAAGGTAGGAGTAGAGGTATCCCATACTTGTGGATTAAGGCAGGGAGATACCAGGGGAGGATGTGAAAGAGTTGGGTAAAAGTGCAGCAATGAGATGTGGCTGTAGCCCAGGAATAGTCAGGGAAGCAGATAATTTGGTGAAAATGTCTCTGCCTAATAAGGGAATTGGGCAGGTGGGGATAACTAAAAAAGAGTGCATAAAAGAATGTTGTCCAAGTTGGCACCAGAGTGGGGGAGTTTTAAGGGGTTTTGAAGCTTGGCCGTCAATACCCACAACAGTTATGAGGGCAAGAGAAACAGGCCCTTGAAAAGAAGGTAATGTGGAGTGGGTAGACCCCGTATCTATTAAACAGGGGATGGACTTACCCTCCACTGTAAGAGTTATCTGAAGCTCGGCATCCGTGATGGTCCAGGGGGCTTCCGAGATGATTGGGCAGCGTCAGTCTTTAGCCACTAAGCCGAGGAGATCTGGGAAGAAGTCAGCCAGGAGCCTTGGCTTTTTGCTCCAGTAGGTCTAGGAGCAGCTGTAATCCAAGTTGGACAGTCCGACTTCCAGTGGGGTCCTGCACAGACAGGACAAGGCTTAGGAGGAATCCCGGGCTGTGGGCATTCCGAGGCCCAGTGGCCAGGCTTCTGGCATTTGAAGCAAGGTCCACGAGGAGGTTTTGAAGGAGTGCCTGGAGGTTGCGGTTTTGTTGTTCTGAGGTTTTTGTGTGCCATGGGTGCGGCTGGGATTTTTCTTATGGTGGAGGCAAGCAGTTGCAGCTTTGAAATATGTTGTCGCTTGGCTGCCTCTTCTCTGTTGTTAAACACCTTGAAGGTGAGGTTAATTAAATCTTGTTGTGGGGTTTGAAGGCCGGAATCTAGTTTTTGGAGTTTTTTCCTAATGTCTGGGTCCAGGACTGTAAAGCGTCTAAGGGTAGCCGCCAAGCGGGCCGTGAACTGAGCTGGGTTCTCGTCCTTACCTTGGGTGGTTTCTTTAAGTTTTTCATAGTTAACAGCTTTGTATGCTGCCTTTTTGAGCCCCTCAACTAGGCAAGAGACCATGTAATCTCGCCTAGCTATATCTTGGGAGCCTGTTTGGTATCCCCACTGGGGACCCTCCTGGGGAACTGCCCTGGTGCCTTCTTGGAGGCCTGGCTTATGATGCCGGCGGTCATCAGTGTGAGATTGGGCTAGGTTATAAACTCTTTCTCACTCATCTGGGGAGAGGGTAGAAGTCAGGATGACATCTAAGTCACTCCAGGTTAAATTGTAGGACTGAGTTAAATATTGGAATTCCTGTATATATTTAGTGGGGTCTGATGTGAAAGAGCCTAAATGCTGACTGATCTGGAAGAGGTCCGAAAAAGGCACATGTACCCTGACTATGCCTTCAGCTCCAGCCACCTCTCTAAGAGGAAATTGTTGGGCAGGTGGGAGAGAGCTAGTCACGGAACGAAACTGTAAGCCAGACCAGGTGTGAGGAGAGGAGGTAATAGAAGGGTTATAGTGTGGGGGAGTGGAGGCTGTGGAAGAATTGGGACATGATTCAGCCCGGCGAGGAGAGGCCGGTGGAGGAGGAGAGAGGTCAGAAGGGTCAGTGGAAAAGGAGGATTCAGAGGACTCTGAGCTTGGGGTGGAGACCGAAGGAGTGGAGGGAGAGAAAGAAGGAAAATCTGGGACAAGTCACATTGGGAGCAGAGACTAGGGAGAGAGCAAAGTGTAAAAAAGGCCTGGACGTAAGGCACCTCAGACCATTTGCCTAATTTTTGACAAAAATTATCTAGGTCTTGTAGGATAGACAAATAAAAATTGCCATCCTCTGACCACTTGGAACTATTGTCAAGTTTGTATTGGGGCCCAGCGGTATTACAGAAGAATATAAGATGTTTAGGTTTTAGGTCAGGTGTTAGTCGAAGGGGTTTTAGGTTTTTAAGAACACAGGCTAAGGGGGAAGAGGGAGGAATGGATGGCAGAAGCTTGCCCATAGTGGGGAAGGTAAGTTTAAAGAGGAAGGTAGAGACATAGAGAAATGGAGGTAGGCAGCTGCCAGGCTTCTAGTAGGCATCCCTGACTGAGTCCTGGGCTGTAATGTGGGTGAGCAGCCAAAGCAAGTGTCCCTGCAATTGACCTGCCACCAATGGAGTGTGGGTGAATGATCAAGGCAGGCGTCCCCGCTATGATCAGACACCAAGGGAAGACTGTCTTCCCAAATCCATGACCGACATCGGAGTTTTTGAGTTCATGGATAAAATGTGTCTCCTTTGTCTCTACTAGAGAGGAAAAAGAACTGGAATTGGAAGGATAGGGAGATTGAAGGGTAGCGAGAGAGGCTGGAGAAGAGAGTGAAGAGACCGCTTACCCAATTTGAAATTGGTGAGATGTTCCTTGGGCTGGTCTGAGGACCCAAGGTCATAGGTGGATCTCCTCCCGGACTGTGGGTGAGGACAGGGGGCTGGTCTCCTGAAGGAGTCCCCCGTCTTGGGTTTTGGCACCAAATGTTACATGCGTCTGTGTGAAGAGACCACCAAACAGGCTTTGTGTGAGCAGCGAGGCTCTTTATTCACTTGGGTGCAGGCGGGCTGAGTCCGAAAAAGGAGTCAGCAAAGGGAGATAGGGGTGGGGCAGTTCTATAGGATTTGGGTAGGTAGTGGAAAATTACAGTTAAAGGTGGTTATCTCTTATGGGCAGGGGCGGGGGTCACAAGGGGCAGGGTGGGGAGATCATGAGACTCATTGTCCAGGGGAGGAATGTCACGAAGTCAATTGATTAGTTAGGGTGGGGCAGGAAAAAATCACAATGGTGGAATGTCATCAGTTAAGGCAGGAACTGACTGTTTCACTTCTTTTGTGGTTCTCCAGTTGCTCCAGACCATCTGGATGTATACATGCAGGTCACAGGGGTTATGATGGCTTAGCTTGGGCTCAGAAGCCTGACAGTTTTAGAGTAGGAGAAAAAGTTTAGTAAAAAGTTTTAGAGCAGGAACGAAAGTAAAGTACAATTGGAAGAGGGCCATGCGGGTGACTTGAGAGATTCAAGTGCACAGTTCGACCTTTGACTTGGGGTTTTATACCTTGGCATGCTTTGGTTGGGGGTGAGTGGGTGTTGCATCCCTTCTTTCCCTGATTCTTCCCTTGGGGTGGGCTGTCCGCATGTGCAGTGTTCTGCTAGCACTTGGGAGGGGCTGCAGGCCCAGTGTGTTTACTGAAATTGTGCACATGCTCACTTGTGGCGTTTTCCCCTTACCATTCAAATGCTCCTAGAGGGAGGTTATATACCAGTTGAACTCTGTCCTTTTGCCCATTAATGTGCATGCTTGAGCCCATATACCCAACTCCTGAGATCTTATTGGGAAGCTGCGGATCACCAGTTTCAGGTGTTTTTATCTATTGGGGGATTGCCTTTCCCTGGTGCTGTTTATGTCTGACTACCTACTGTAACAATATCAAATCTGAAACTACATCAATGAACTTTCATAATCTGTTATATTAAAGTTGATCGGTCTGTCTTGCACTTTGAATGGATTTTTTTATTCATGCATGATTTTGTAACATCATGCAATGGTCATTTAGAAAATATGGGTCCACTGAGTTATGCCAATTTTCCAAATGTTGACACATTTTATTATACAATATCCCAAAAAAATCACATTTCTTACTATCACCATCGACCTCATCAGAAGAATCTTGAAGTATTGGGAAGATATCAAGTTCACAGTGACACAAGGTTTTTTAAGATTTGATTTTTGCTTGGAAGTATAATATTAATTACAAAAATGCTTCTTTTCAAGATAACGATAATACTTTGTTATGCAGCAGAAGTACTTTTTGCTTCATTAAGAATATTCTTATGAGAATTCAGCTTTTAAAAAATTGTGGTGTGCAGTAGTAAGAATACAGTGATTACTAGTAAATTTGGTGCCACTGGCTTGATGTGTGCTAAGGCACCATCAATTATATCCATCAGTACTTTTTACCATCTATACAAATGTTAACACAGTGAAAAATACAAATAACACCTTGGCATTATTATGAAAACAGAATTTGTTGTTGTGGGCCCCCTGAAAGGGTTTTGGCACTCCCAGGAACTTTTAGACCACACTTTGAGAGCTGCTGTTCTATTACTCATGTAGAATAAAAACAAAAGTGAAATAAATTATTTAACATATTATAAAAATTTCTTTGCAGTCAGTGACTCCTTTGAAACATTTTTGGATTTAGGGTCAAAAATCCACACACTATTATATACCAATATTATACAAATTACTATTGCATATGTTGTGATTCTTCCATCTCTTAAAGCAACATCCAGAATCAAGTAGCAATGTGAAAATTGGTATCAGTTTCATGAATGTTATATCCAAACCTACAAATATATAATTTTGTAGTAATATGAATTGGTTAATATTGCTAAATATATATTCCTAAGGGGTCATATGGAACTATTGTGAATATCATATTAATTTGTGAGTACCCTAGAACCAAACTAATCCCTCTGGAATTGGAGTGCTAAGAGAAGCTTTGACATTATTGGGAAATGCTACTTAGTTAGCATAAGAATCTGGGTGCATTCAAGCTGAGAAGAAAGATTTGAAAAATTAATTCATTTGTATTTTACTTAGACATTTCCATCTCTCACATCTCCCAAGTGTCAAAGCAACAGCTCAGAAGTCAGCAGATACATCCCAGAAACCTTCAAGTCATTCAGCGGGAGTCAACTTTCATTTTGAGATCATAGGGCATACATAGTACAAGACATGCAAAGAAGTGTTTTGCTGGGTCCTGAATGGTGTTAGTCATGAGAACAGATGTTTAGGATCACGGGTTATATTGTGATATTGTGTCAGTTCTGAACACCTGGTTCCCAGGAACAAAGGTGACCATGTGTTCTCTGATACATTTCTTTTCTAGTTTTGGTAACATTAGGGGCCTTTAAAGCATGGGGCCCAGCTTTTTGAAAGGAGAACAATAAAAAGTTAATTGATGTACAATGTTCTTTTATATAAGCATGAGGAAGCATTGGTATGTGTAGCATGGGGGATAATCAATCCAGAGGATAGAGGCACACTGAAGAAAACACACAATCTGATTCCAGTGCCAGCAGGTGAATACTACTGCCCAGGGGGTCCCAGAAATTGGTGGATCAGTCTTTGGACTGGTGCCTTTGTTTGGATTTATATGATGTTAGGGGACTCTGTTGACATCGACATTATTTACAGACATTATTAAATCTCCCCCCGGCCACACACACTAAAAACACTATAAAACTTGGCATGGTAAAAGTAATCACCACAACTTATGAAAACTGCTTCCCATTTATGCATAATTACTATGCAGCAGAATGTTAAATAGACACATCGCTGAAGGTGCCGAATTAGCTTTTCTGCAGTTTTGATAACACTAAACTCTGTTCACATACACACAACTAACATCATTTATTGCACATGTCCATGGTTGTCTGCATAAAATAGAGTATGTACTCTCTGTGACTATATTAAGTTCCCAATGTTTGTTTATCACCGTAGATATTTTGCCACAAAATTTAGGACTAAGTGGTTGAGAATATATGTTTAGCTGTGGACCAAATCCATGATACCCCGGAAGTCCAACTGAGGCCTCTCAAGTGTAAAGGAACAGCCAGGGTGGAGTTACAGATGAGCTGAGGGATTTAGTAGAATAGTAAGATTTTATTGTCTTGGGCGTTGGCAGCAAAAGTGACTATGGTGGCCATGAGTGTCCACCTAAGTCCACATAAGCAAAACCTGCTCTGTGAACAAAGTCTCTTGAGACTTAGACTCTAAAACCAGTTCATCAGAACTAATACCAGAGACAGCCATCCTGTGATGATGAAGTTTTATTGTTATAGATAAGACCACACAGGACTTAACGAGAAATGCATGCAGATAAAAAGACACGACAGATTTTTAATGAGAATGCTTTTAATTAATATATTTTTTGGTGTTGAGGGTGACACAGGGAAGGATTTTACTAAAATAATAAGAGAGGGATGAAGTTGTGGAAACAACACACTTGAGACTAGAAAGTGTAAAAATGGAGGACTTCACTGTTTCTCACTACAGCTAATTCCAGCTACTGCTTATAAAAGCTGTCATTCTTCATTTCTTTAAATGTTAATTATAATCATAAAGGCATTACTGGAAAATGCCTTCTTCCTATATAGGTCCATATGGCAGGAAATGTTTCATAAGTGGTTGTCCTTTTTATTAGAGTTGATTTCAGAAAATTATTTTAACCTGTATTCAAAAATGCTGTCATTATCTGTTTCTATATCTGCCAGTGTATTTATTAGTCAGGGTTGTCCAGAGCAACAGAACCAATATGGTATAGCTATAGCTATAGATATAAGACAGGGAGTTACTGGGGGAATTGGCTCATGCTATTATAGAGGCTGAGAAGTCCCACTGCAGGCCACCTGCAAGCTGGTGGAGACCATGGAATGGTGATAGCATGGCTCAGTCCAAGTCCAAAAGTCCAGAAACCAGTGGTGTAATTCCCAGTCCAAGCCCAAAGGCCTAAGAACCCAGGAGGCCACTGGTGTAAGTCCTGGAATCCACAGGCTGAAGAACATGGAGTTCTAAAGTCTATGGGCAGAAGGAGAATATCCTAGCTCCAGGAGAGAAAGAGATTGAAAATCATCTTTCCTTTGCTGTTTTTGTGTTGTTGTTCTATCCAGGTCCCCAGCTGATTGGATGGTGCCTGGCCACATCAAAGGTGGATCTTTCCCACTCACTCCACTGACTTACACACCAATCTCCTCTGGAAACACCTCATAGACACACCCAGAAATAAAGCTTTACCAGTTCTCCAGGTATTCCTGAATCCAGTCAAGTTGACACCTAAAATTAACTATCACAAGTCCACTGCTTGTCAACTTGGCACCCACACACGTCTCTGTAAACTGTACTTAGTCTCCAAATAAAGACAATAACAAGGTAATAGTCCTACCTAACCTGATACAATTATCCTGTCGCTCATGCTTGTAATCCCAGCACCTTGGGAAGGTGAGGCAGGCGGATCACCTGAGGTGGGGAGTTGGAGACCAGCCTGACCAACATGGAGAAACCCTGTTTCTACCAAAAATACAAAATTAGCCGGATGTGGTGGTGCATGCCTGTAATCCCAGCTACTCAGGAGGCTGAGACAGTAGAATTGCTTGAACCCAGGAGGCGGAGGTTGCAGTGAGCAGAGATCATGCGGTTGCACGCCAGCCTGGGCAGCAAGAGTGAAACTCCGTCTCAAAAAACAAAACAAAACAAAACACCACTAAACCCTTACCCAGAAGAGGAGGTAAAGTCCTTGAATGATGTTTACTTGTCTCCTGATATCCCATAACTTAAATATTATGAGGTATTATTAACAATACTTAAATACTGATATAAAGTCAATATATCTTATGTTAAATGATTCAGAGGAATGAAAACAAAGATACTTGTTTAATATATGTATATATAAATACAAATGTATTCTTAACAAAATAGGGAGAAATATGACAATTACAGTCCTCATTTCTGTAACTGGTCACATGATCATAACTGGTATTTATAACTACTTTCTTCCAATATCCATTCTGTATTCTCTTTGCCTTCAACACACACCTCATCTGGTCATGGTTCTTTACCTGGTGGGGTGAACCTTCGTTCCTGAAGGGTCTGGGTCAATTGTAGTCCTGCTTGGATTGGGTTGCTGTAATTTCTCATTGACTTTAATCACAGGGTTTGGTAGTACTAAGAGATGCCCTAAGGGATCTTCCATATTCCAGACATATTCTCCCTAAACCCCAATGTGGAGTACTCATCCAGTTTCCCCTTAGTAGTCTGGATCAATTTCCCCAGCCACCACAGTAACTCCCTTGTTTGCCCGTTGACTCATAGGCACGAGAAGCCCAAAGTGGGTGGCAGTCTTAACTTCCAGTTGAATGGAGTCATTGTTATGTCTCCTATGGCAGCGCTCTTCTCTGATGCTAAGACTTGTAGGCCAGCAGAGCATAAAGTCACAGAAACAGGAAACAACATTTTGCTACTGGGTCACTAAGGATAAGTGTGAGTGGTGCCACTCCCATTTATACCCCTTGATTCCTGGAACTGTGAATCTTGGCTATGGGAGAAGCAGTACCATATATTGGACACTGGTTCAAAGGATATATAGCTTTCTGGAGAACCTCATCCCAGCCCTGTAAAGTATTATCACCTAGTTGATGCTGTAACTGTGACTCAAAATGCCATTCATCAAGCCAGTTGCTTCAGGACAATGGGGACCTTGGTAAGGTCAGTGAACTCCGTGAGCATGAGCCCATTGCTGCACATTTTTGGTTGGGAAGTGAGTTCCTTGGTCAGAAGCAATGCTGTGTGGAATGCCAAGATAATGGATAAACATTCTGTAAGTCCACAGATGGTCGTTTTGGCAGAAGCATTGCATACAAGGAAGGCAAATCTATATCCAGAGTAAGTGCCAGTAAGAACGAAATGTTGCCCATTCTATGATGGAAGTGGGAGTGGCACCATTTGCCATTATCCCTATTGACCCACTAGAAAAATGTTGTTTCCTGTTTCTGCTTTATGCTCTGCTGGCCTACAAGTCTTAGCATCAGAGAAGAGTGCCGCCACCAGGAGACACAACAATGATTCCATTCAACTGGAAGTTAAGACTGCCACCCAGTCACTTTGGGCTCCTCATGCCTGTGAGTCAACAGGCAAACAAAGGAGTTACTGTGTTGGCTGGGGAAATTGATCCAGACTACCAAGGGGAAACTGGATGAGTACTCCACATTGGGTTTAAGGGAGAGTATGTCTGGAATACAGAAGATCCCTTAGGGCATCTCTTAGTATTACCAAACTCTGTGATTAAAGTCAATGGAAAATTACAACAACCTAATCCAAGCAGGACTACAATTGACCCAGGACCTTCAGAAATGAAGGTTCACCCCACCAGGTAAAGAACCGTGACTAGCTGAGGTGCTTGCTGAGGGCAAAGAGAATACAGAATGGATATTGGAAGAAAGTAGTTATAAATACCAGTTATGACTGTGTGACCAGTTACAGAAATGAGGACTGTAATTGTCATCAGTATTTTCTCCGTATTTTGTTCAGAATACATTTGTGTGTGTGTGTGTGTGTGTGTGTGTGTATACACACATATATTAAACAAATATCTTTGTTTTCATTCCTCTCTTAATCATTTAACATAAGATATATTGACTTTAGAGACCCGGCACAGTGGCTCACGCCTGTTATTCCAGCACTTCGGGAGGCTGAGGTGGGCAGATCACTTGAGGCCAGGAGTTGGAGACCAGCCTGGCCAAAGTGATGGAACCCCATCTCTACTAAAAATACAAAAAATTAGCGTGGTAGCACGTACCTGTAATCTCAGCTTCTCAGGAGGCTGAGGCACGAGAATCACTTGAACTCAGGAAGTGGAGGTTGCAGTTAGCTGAGATCATGCCATTGCACTCTGGCCTGGGCAACACAGCGAGACTCTGTCTCAAAAAAAAAAAAGATATATTCACTTTATATCAGTATTTAAGTATTGTTAATTTTACATCATAGTATTTAAGTTATGAAGTATCAGGAGACAAGTAAACATCATTCAAGGACTTTACCCCCTCTTCTGGGTAAGGGATTAGTTTTTTATTGTATGCAGGATAATTGTATCAGGTTAGGTGGGTCTATTACCTTGTTATTGTCTTTACTTGGAGATTAAGTTCAGTTTACAGAGAGGTGTGTAGGTGTGTAGATTAAGTACAGACAAGAGGTGGACTTGTCATCATTAATTTTAGGTATCATGTTGACTGGATTGAGGAATACCTGGAGAAGTGGTAAAGCATTATTTCTGGGTATGTCAGGGTGTTTCCAGAGATTGGAGTAATCAACCTGCCACAAGGTAGCTGGCTGATCCACCGAAGCCAGTGATACTGTATCAAGGGCTCAGCATGGGTCTTGGCTGCTGGCAGATTGAGCCCTCAGAGGTGACTGTAGCCAGGTCAGCTTTGCTAAGTGGAAGTCTATGTTGCTGAACTCATACATGACTTCCATCTCTGCCACCCTTGGCAATTTATTCTTGAGTCCATTGGATGATGGTAGGGGTAGCTGGGGAAAGAGGGTGACTAGTATCCACAGAATGGGTCATCCCATCTCCTTGATTATTAGTCCTCCTCTGCTGAGCTCACCCTTTGGTGAGCATTGACAAAGGACATAATCATCTTCACATCTTTTTCCCACTCAGGTCCATCCACATATCTCTTCCCCAAATTTCTTTGTCACCAATTTTCCAATTATGTTTCTTTCAATTCTCTGACCATCTGGCCAAACCATTGGTTACAGTTCATGAATTGGTATATAATTCCACATCTGGCCATTTCTCCGTCCAAGCAAAGTGTACAACGTGGTGCACTGTCCAAAGTTCTACACACTGAGATTTCTCTTCACTGCTATCCTCTAAAGATGTCCCACAAAGTGATGGTATTGCTGAAACTGTCCACTTTTGGATGGTGCCTGCATATTATGCAGAACCACCTGTAAACTGGGACCTCTATCAATTGATCATAGGATACTCCCCATGAGGCCATCGGTGCAGGCTGAGGCAGTGTAGTTGGAACCAGGGGCATTTGGGTCACTTTGTGTAACTTACTTGTGCTTCAGAACCTGCTTGGGCCCAGTTATGTGTATATCACTTCCATTTGATGATAGAGGTCTGCTGTGTATGCCCAACGTTATGGCTTGGTGGGTCAGTTAACACCTAGTTAATGATGGTCAGCTCAGGTTGCATAGTTACTTGGTGGCCCATGGTCAAATGTTCAGTTTCTACTAAGGCCTAGTAGCAGGCCAAGACTGCCTCTCAAAAGAAGGGTCATTATTTGTGGATGATGGCAAGGCCTTGCTCCCAAAATCCTAAGGGCCTCTGCTGCAATTTATCTATGGGGACCAATGAAAGGCTTCAAACAACATCCTTATCTGCCACTGACCCCTCCAGCACCATTGGATCTGCTGGGTCATATGGCCCAAATGACAGAGTAGCTTGCACAGCAGCCTGGACCTGTTGCCTCTGCCTTATCCTGTTCTGGGCCCCATTCAAAACTAGCAGCTTTCCAGGTCACTTGGTAGATGGGCTAGAGTAACACACCAAAAGGAGGAACACATTGCCTTCAAAATCCAAAGAGGCCTACTAGGTATGGTGCCTCTTTCTTGGTTGTAGGAGGGGCCAGATGGAACACCTTATTCATCACCTTGGAAGGGATATCTCAACATGCCGCACACTGCTGGACCCATAGAAATTTCACGGAGCTAGAAGGCCCTGAAGTTTGGTTGGATTTATTTTCCACCCTCTGACACACAAAATGCCTCACCAGTAAGTCCAGAGTGCTTGCTACTTCATGCTCGCTAGGTCCAATCAGCATAATATAATGGGCCAGAATGATATCTTGTGGATGGGAAAGGTGATCAAGATCCCAGTGAACTAAATTGTGACATAGAGATGGATAGTTGATGTAATTCTGAGGTAGGACAGTAAAGGTGTATTGCTGACCTTGCCAGATGAAAGCAAACTGCTTCTGGTGGGCCTTATGGACAGGGTTGGAGAAAAAGCCATTCTCCACATCAGCAGCTATATACCAGGTACCAGGAGTTGTGTTAATTTGCTTAAACAATGAAACCACATCTGGTATAGCAGCTGCAATTGGAGTCATCACTGGGTTAAAACTACAATAATTCACTGTCATTCTCCAGGATCCATTTGTCTTCTGTCTTCTGCACAGACCAGATAGAAAAGTTGAATGGGGATGTAGTCGGAATCTCCACCCCTGCATCTTTCATGTCCTTGATGGTGGCACTAATCTCTGCAATCCCTTCAGGGACGCAATCAGTGGATTTTGATTTACTATTTTCCTAGGTTGGGGCAGCTCTAATGGCTTTGATTTGGCCTTTCTCACCATAATAGCCCTCATTCCACAGGTTAAGGAATATGGGGATTCTGCCAGCTGGCAAGAACGTCTGTTCCAATCATACATTCTGGAACTGAGGAAATAACCACATGATGGGTTCACAGACCCACCAGACCTATTGTGAGTCAGACCTGAGCCAAAGCTCCATTGCTAACCTAACCTCTATAAGCCCTTGCTGTGACTTGTGGGCTGCAGTGACTTTTTGGGTCTCCTGGAATCAATGTCAATTCAGAGGCAGTGTTCAGTAGTCCTGAAAGATCTGTACTTCCTTTTCCCCAATGCACAGTTATGCTGGTAAAAGGCCGTAGGTCCCTTTGGGGAAGGATGGGAGAAAGTTTAATAGTGTAAATTTTCAATAGTGTACCAGGGTACTTCCTGGACAGAACCTGGCCTCCCCTTCATTCAAGTATTTCTGGGTCTGTGAACTGGCTCAAGTCTAGGAATTGATTGAGAGGGAATGATTCTCTGTTTTTATGTTTCAAATTAAACCTTTGTTCACTTGACCTGATAGTTTTCTGTTTATACAGATCAAGTAAGAACTTAGTAGGCTTCCTATCTATTTTACTTTTAGGAACACCATGGTTAGCTAGCCAACACCCTGGATTTACACAAGTCACACTATTCTGATTGTTGCTGTGCCTCAGCTGTCTAAGATGGTAACTATACACACCTTGCCTTTGATAGATGAGTGCCACCATTTAGCCCCTGCCACACCAGGTTTCAATTATACCCATTGCATTTAAGTTTTCCAATTGAGTGACTGCAATTCTGTCATGATTGGTGCAAGGTTAGAAATAACCAGGTCCATGTGTGGTTGTGTCTTTCCACACTGTCAGGCTTTTGTTGATAACGTTCCAATCACAAAAGCCAGAAGCTGCATGGAGTTCCCAAGGAAACAATCCCCTTTAGTACTTCCTGCTCACTCAGTGGTCAGAGCTTCAGGCACACAGGCTCAAGACATTCCACAAGTCAGTCAATATTGCAAACCATACATAATAGTATACTTAATCAATATATAAATGTTACAGGTTAAACATTCCATAACAAAGTCACATTTAAAATCAAGAGGAAAAAGTATAGGAGAAAGTGTTAATAAGCCAGTCCAGGGAGGGCTAAGAAGACAAAAGGAATCCTGGTTTGAGCCAGATGGTCTGTCAGCCTTGCAAGTCCTTGAGGTGGCAGAGCTTTTGGCTGCAGACACCAAGTTCTTATTGTAAGTGACTGCAAGACAGTGTCATTAAGGCAGCCATTTGGAGCTGCTGAAGGCCTGATCTTTTACAGTCATAGAGTATTCTGATGATGAGAACTGA
Source organism: Pan paniscus (assembly GCF_029289425.2). Classification (NCBI taxonomy): domain Eukaryota; kingdom Metazoa; phylum Chordata; class Mammalia; order Primates; family Hominidae; genus Pan; species Pan paniscus. Next base: position 143,659,633 of record NC_073255.2, on the reverse strand, counting down.
CAGTGGAAGGGTGTGCTTGTTTGTGTCTTTATCTCACTGGATGTGGTCTTTATTTTTTATTTGTTTATTAAACAAAACATCTTATCCTTGTATGCAAAGTGCCCTGTGAAATATAAAATGAAGCCTTTTTCTAAGATAGAATTAGCTATGTCAAGGGTGCTCTATCCAGGTCCCCACTGTAAGGTCCAACCTACAGAAAAGCACAATCATAGCACTGTTCAGGGATGCTGGGGCTCCCCCACACATCTATTTCTCAAAGTATTTGGTGAAAGTTATGACTTCTGGGCCCTCCCAGTGTGGGTTAGTAGGTTTTAAGTGACAAATCCATTCTAGCATTCCAATCTCCTTTTAACCCTTTCCTCTACATTAACCCAAGGGAGATAGGGGATCTCCAGCTTGGCTTCATGAGTCATCTTTTGATCCAAGTTTCAGGTAAAGAGGAGAAAATATAATTTCTTTTCTCAACCCTCATAAGTTTGTAGATGGGACACTTTTGTCACAAAAGATGGATAAGAGAAAAACAAGCATTTTTATTTATTTATTTATTTTTTGAGATGGAGTCTCACTCTGTTTCCCAGGCTGGAGTGCAGTGATGCAATCTCGGCTCACTGCAACCTCCACCTCCCGGGTTCAAGCAGTTCTCCTGCCTCAGCCTCCCAAGTAGCTGGGACTACAGGCGCCCTCCCACCACACCTGGCTTTTTGTATTTTTAGTAGAGATGGGGTTTAACCATATTGGTCAGGCTGGTCTTGAACTCCTGACCTCAGGTGATCCACCTGCCTCGGCCTTCCAAAGTGCTGGGATTACAGGCGTGAGTCACCACGCTCAGGCTTCGTTTTTTTTTTTTTTTTTTGAGATGGAGTCTTCCTCTGTCACCCAGGCTGGACTGCAGTGGTGATATCTCAGTTCACTGCAGCGTCCGTCTCCTGGGTTCAGGTGATTCTCTTGCCTCAGCCTCTCAAGTAGCTGGGATTACAGGTATGTGCCACTACGCCTGGCTAATTTTTATATATATATGTATATTTATTTATTTTTTGTTTGTTTGTTTGTTTTTGGTAGAGACGGGGGTCTTACCATGTTGGGGAGGCTGGTCTTGAACTCCTGACCTCAAATGATGCACCCGCCTCGGCCTCCCAAGGTGGTGGGATTACAGGTGTGAGCCACCGCGCCTGGCGAAACCAAGCATTTTAATTTAAGCATGCAGTGTGCATTATGCAGGGGAAATATCAGTTCAAAAGTGCCTCTCAGATGGTGGCTTAGGGTCCCAGCTTAGATAGCATATCTAATAAAGAACAATAAATTTAGAAACAACAAGACAAAGGAATAAGCAACTTTTCCCAAAAGGTGAGAAAACTATCAGACAATAGTCAAGTTTGTTCCCAGAATCCTCTGGCCCTGCCGGTACCAGTGTCTGAGCTGATAAGCAAGAGAGAATTAATATCTCTGTCTTTAGGTAGAAAGGGGAGGCAGAAGACCCCCTGTATCCTTTTCCCTGGAATTTTATGGCCTGCCAAAGGTAAGAAAGAGCAGCTCAGATAGCTCTTTCTGCAACTGTTGCTTTCCAATTGCCTCTGGCTTAAAGATATTTTTGTCAAGAAGGTATATTTTGGGGTGAAATATTCTGGTTTCCTTCACAGCCAACCAATCAACCAAACTGCTAGCACCTTTCCTAACTCCTCTAACTGCAGCATGCAATGCACAATCTCTGCTTAGTGGGCCTATATTAATAACTTTGGCCTGATCCAACTTTATGTTCCTTCCACCATTATCCCACATCCTTAATATCCATTTCTATACATATTCCCTGGATATCTGCTGTCATAAATTAGAAAACTCAAGTAGTTCTTTTGGAGTGTGGTGCACCTCCTCATGGGTCACACTTTGTCCCTCTTAGGGCCTGCTGGGACTTGAGTCCAGATATAGGTCTAGAAGCAAAGAGGGGTGGGGAAGGGGGGTGAATCAACATTGTCTTGCTTAGCAATTGCCTCAGCAGAGGCCATTACCATTTTCTCAGGCTATGCAGAGTCAAACCCTGAAGACACAGGTGGAAAGGCCATGTCACTGTGAACTGGCACCAGACGCTGGTGCCACTGGGGGTGGGGGTAGGGAGGCCACTTTTGCTGGCCAACAAGACTCATCAGAATTTAGGAGCTCAATGTCCCAGCTTTATCAGGGTCTTCCCACAAATTTCTACTTACAGGATCCCATTCTTGTGCAACCAATGCCCTCACTATGAGACTGAGAGTTCAACTTTTGTTGTAATTCAGCCAGTCACCTGACAATGGCTTGTGTTTGATTTTCAGCAATTTCAGGCCTGTGGCTACAGGAGAGAAGATGTTACCTTAGGGCACACTTAGAAGCTCTTAGGCTATTTATGTGGAGCTGGAGCTAGAAATTTGAATCCCTGAGCTCATGTTTTTCTTACATTACTGTGTCCAGTGACATTAGAAGCAGCCAACCATCCTCATTATATTCCTTGGTTTTTCACAAATGTTTGAAAGTATGATATAGAGAGTTACCAAGTTCCATGTGTCTTATAAGTGGTTGATGAAAAGTATCAAATGTAGATATTTTGTGTATCTCTATAAACAGTTCATGCCATGGACTATCCAATGCTCTCTGTACTACTAGAAGTGGAGTTTGTAGGATTTTTAGGTCGAATTAAATCAGAAAGCCAATTCCAGAAAACCCCAAACCAATAAAGGAAACTCATCCTTAAAATTCTCTTCCTCCAGAACCTCCCATGTTACCAATATCTGTATTAGTCAGGATTGTCCAGAGAGAGAGAACAAGTAGGATGTATGTACATAGATAGGTAGGTAGATAGATAGATAGAGGTAAATATAGAGATAGAGATATATAAGAAGGGACTTATTTGGGGAATTAACTCATGCTATTATGGAGGCTAAGAAGTACTACCAAGGGCTACCCACAAGCTAGAGACCCTGGGATAACAAAATCATTGCTCAGTCCAAGTCCAAAAGCCTCAGAACCAAGGAAGCTGATGATGTAATTCTCAGCCTGAGGCAGAAGGCTCTGGTGTAAGTCCCAGAGTTCAAATGCCAGAGAACATAGAACAGTCCAAGGGCAGCAGAACAAGAGCCAGAGAACATAGAGCAGTCCAAGGGCAGGAGAACAAGAGTGTCCCATTTGCAGGGAGTGAGAATGAGAGAAAGAGAGAGAGAGAGAGAGAGAGAGAGAGAATTTTTTCTGCCTTTGTGTTCTATCCAGGCACCCAGCTGATTGGATGGTGCCCAGCCACATTAAGGGTGGATCTTTCCCACTCACTCTACCAACTCACATGCCAATCTCCTTTGGAAACACCCTCACAGACACACTCAGAGATAATGCTTTACCAGTTCTCTAGGTATTCTTCAATTCAGTCAAGTTTACACCTAAAATTAGCCATCACAGTTATGATTGGGATTTGACCTTTGACCTTGTGTCCTATCTTGCCACTTGAGTAGAGGAAAATGGACTGTGGGAGACAGTGCAAGCTAAATAAAGGGCACTTGAAGAAGTAGACCTGGCTGTTAGATGAAGCACAATTTAATCAAAATTAGATGTGCAAGTATGCATGCATTTTTGCTAATGATATTCTGAGGAATGCAAAGTAAATTTATTTTACCTGCATTTTGACTGAGAAATGAAGATATTAGCAGAGAGTGATGAGAAGCAGGTGGCATTAAAAGCAAATGCATTTTTAATTTTTCTTTGTTATAGTTCCATGGTTGTTAAAAGAGCAAGGCTTTTTCAAATCATAGCCTTAATTCAAAGAAGTTTAATTCTGGATGGCTAATGGGAACTGACTCAGTTATTACTTTTTTCCAGTGGTTTATAATTATTGTTTTTGAAATTACTTTTGAAGCTAAGCTCTTCCCACAGTGCTCTCTGGGTGATTAGTTTTACCATAGATTCAGGTGGCAAATCTCTATCCATTACTGTTTTGAATATAATCAAGAGAAATGTAGTTAAAATTTTTTGTTATTGTGACATCTTCAAGGAATAATTTGAGTTTGTCTGAAATTGTATAGTGCACTCATTCAAACACTCAATGTCTTTTTTGGGTCAGGCTCCTCAGAGCAGAACCTGGGCTGAGGACTCATAGGAAACTGAGCAGGAAATTGTACTCCCACGATGCAGTCATTGGCTGCAGGCTGCCCAAGGGAGATATAAATGCTGTCACTTCCATCTCCTGCACGAGGTGGCAAAACAGCTCCAGGAGCCCCAGAGCAGTGCTCCAAAGATGAATTGGATGTGTGGGGCCATTGGAACCAAAAGCACAGAAAGGGATACGCAGAAACAATACAAGGGTAACAAAGAGGTGATGGGATCGGGAAGAAGCATTGATGGTGTCCGCTGTATTCAAACAATATATTGAGCACCTACCGTATGTTGAACAGTGTTCAAAGCCCTGGGGATTCGGTGGAGTATAAGCCAGTAGGGCTTTCATGCTAGTGGGAGAGATGGTTAATATAATAAGTAAGCTAATATATGAATAACATAATAATAGCATGATGATCCATGCTATGAAGAATAGGAAGCAGTACAAGGGAACAGAGAATGAAGGGGTGCTATATTAGATAGGGTAGTCAGGATAAGTTAAAAAAACAAATTCTATGAAAAATATATTTGGGTTTCCATGGGGCTCTTATCCTTTGGGAAGTACTGGCATTGTGTATTGTTTCTTCCTAACCCTGGGAACTTCTTTCACATGGAACTCATAGAAGGGAAGTGTGCCTCCTATTTGAATAAAACTATCACAATAGGTATTCTTGACATAGGAATAACAAACATGAAGTAAAAGGCATTTTTCTACCCTCTGCATTTATTTCTAAATGCTCTGAAGTCAAATATTTGGGGAAGCAAAGAAAGAAGAAAATTGGCTTTGTATGTTAAGAATTCTGGTAATGTGTATTGGTAAGCATCTCAACTCTGATTAAGAATATTGAGAAAATCTAAGTTGTTTAGGGGAAAATGGATAGAAAAGAAGGAGGAAAACACAGTCATCTGGCTTATTACATAAAACTATCTTTGATGTTTTTAACTGAAAATCCAAGAGAATCTAAAAAGAGACAGTAAACTTTCTAAAGAAAGGTATGTAATGAGGTCATAGTGTTGCCGAGATGACAGTCAAGGTCAGTTATTGGATATTCTGTTGCAGAGGTGACTAGATTCTTGTCACTGTATCATGCTGAAACTCACAAATGACTGCCAATCACAATTGTGCCAAATGATTGGCACAATTTGAATATACCAATCAAAGTCACAAATGACCCAAATGACTGGGTTTACGTTTGTGGGGAATCTTACTGGGAAGTGTCGTTTTACAAATTCTTTCTCCTGATTATTTCATCTGATGCAACTTCTGGTAACCTCCTTCAACTATCTTGTTACTGTCCCCCAATTTCTCTGGTCTTTTGCACCAGAAGGATGGACAGGAGGTGGTGGTGGAAGAAGCCAAATAGAATTTGCTAGCAGGAATAGAAGGTGACTCATTTTCTCCCTTCCTTTCTTACTTATTCCCCGTGATAAATGTTCCAGGACTTTTCCAGTTGAAAGGAGAGAAGATGAGACATAAGTTATAATGGTCCCACTGTGTAATTTTTAGTAGGTAATGAATGCTTCACAGCTTTGTTTTATTAGGAAATATGCATGCTATGTTAATAAAATGGGTTGTGGAGTTTGAAATTTCATTAATGAACATTAAATATTATCAAAAGGCTAATAATTCATTATAATTTTAAAATTAAACATGAGCTCATCAAATAATTTAAATAATTTAATCTAGTAATGTTGAGATGAATTGTGGGGCAATGCTCTTCAGTGCATACTATTTTATTTTATTTATTTTAATTTTTTTTGAGACAATCCCACTCTGTCACTCAGGCTGGAGTGCAGTGGCGTGATCTTGGTTCACTGCAAACTCTGCCTCCTGAGTTCAAGCGATTCTCATGCCTCTGCTTCCTGAATAGCTGGAATTACAGGTGTGCACCACCACGCCTGGCTAATTTTTGTATTTTTAGTAGAGACAGGGTTTCAGCATGTTGGCCAGGCCGGTCTCAAACTCCTGGCCTCAAGTGATCCACCTGCCTCGGCCTCCCAAAGTGCTGGGACTATAGGCATGAGCCACGGCACCAGGCCCATACTATGAAAACACCCACACACACACATACACACACACACACACATGCACACACACACAAAAAACCCCACAACTGTTAATGGACAATGAAATATGTAACAGTGTCTTACTTTATTTTGTGCTGCTGAAACAGAATACTTGAGACTGGGTGATTTGTAAAAACTAGAAATGTATTTTCTTACAGTTCTAGAGGCTGGAAAGTCCATGACCAAGGAATCTGCAGGTTCAGTTGTCTGGTGAGGGCTGCACACCAGAGAGGCACTTGGAGTGGGGGATGATGAATTTAGATTGGGGTGGTTAAAGAAGACTCCTCTAAGGAGGCAACATTTGAGATAAAAGGAGAATGATGGGAACCCAGCCTTGTGAAGCTTGAGGGAAGAGCTTTCCAAGCAGAAGAAATAGCTTGATCAAAGGTCCCTATAGCAGGAACAGGCTTGATGTGTTCAGTATTCCATGATGGGAAAAATGTACATTTATATCACTATTAGCTTTTAAAATCATCTTTAAATTATTATATCACGTCTGTAGTTAGTATATAGACAGCACAGTGAGGTGCCACCCAGTGAGAGCCATATTAAGGGGACAGGCCAACCAGACATAGAAAGATGGGCACCATTTTATAAGAGGTGTTAAAGCATCACTGGAAAACATTTGGAATGTGGCACCCCTAAACTCAGGTCTCCACGTACAAGTCCTTCTTTAAGTAGCGAAGCTTAGGGACCAATGTGATGGTGAGGTATCTGAGGGCATTGAAGTCTCTGAAGTCTTTTTGGTGCTCCTTGTCAACTGCTTTCCCGACAGCCTCTGCCAGTAGGATCCAAGGATGCAAAGATCCAACCCCAGTTGGAGCTGTCATACCCTGGGAAGGAAGGAATGAGTTACAGAGCATGGAGGCTGAGCTTGTGTGTGATTTTCACTCTGTTGCTCAGCCTCTCTTCCCTCCCTGCTGGGTGTGGCAGCCAGAATTTAGTCAGAAGTGCAACCCATGTGAGGAGCTCGTGGCAAACCCTCAACTGCTTTATTTAGCAGCAGACCTCACTGAGGCTGGGGAGGAGGAAGGATGGGGCTGGCTGCTCTGCTTAACTGTACATCATCCTTTTTTTTTTTTTTCTTTTTTTCATTGGTATTTACCTCATGGCCCACCTTGTTTCCAGATCTTGCAGCTTTTGAGCAAGAGGTTTTTCTGGAGCTCTGTTGGGGAAGGCAACTTACTTAATAGAATGAAGGCTCTGCTTGGCTTTCCTTTAATCTGATCCTAGATTTTTCATATTTTCCAAAAAGCCTCAAAGTTTCTGGAGTAAAATGGTGTCTGTGGCAGAGACTGCTGGTTGTCTACTCCCAAATATCTCTCCTTTAATAAGAGAACCCCGGCCGGGCGCGGTGGCTCACGCCTGTAATCCCAGCACTTTGGGAGGCCGAGGCCGGCGGATCACGAGGTCAGGAGATCGAGACCATCCTGGCTAACACGGTGAAACCCCGTCTCTACTAAAAATACAAAAAATTAGCCGGGCGTGGTAGCGGGCGCCTGTAGTCCCAGCTACTCGGGAGGCTGAGGCAGGAGAATGGCGTGAACCCGGGAGGCGGAGCTTGCAGTGAGCCGAGATCGCGCCACTGCACTCCAGCCTGGGCGACAGAGCGAGACTCCGTCTCAAAAAAAAAAAAAAAAAAATAAGAGAACCCCAAATTCCAGCTGGGCACATGACTGCCAAGCTAAACAAAAACAAACAAACAAACAAAAAACCCACAAAAGAACAACAACCCTACATTCCCCAAATTATTTGCAGTCAGATATGACCCTGTAACTAAGTTCTGACCAATAAAACATAAACAGAAATCATGTGTGGGAATACACACTAATATCTTTAAAGAGAGAGAACATGGCCTCCTTTCTTTTTTCTTCATCTTTCTGCCTGAGACATGAATGCAATAGCTGGAGCTCTAGCAATCACATTGAACCACAAAGAAGAATGGTGGAGGTAAAAACTAGAAGGAGCCAGGGTCTGTGATAATCACCATAACTGCTCTGAAATGCTTATTTCTAGATTTCTCTTATGTGAGAGAAAAAGAAACTGTCTTGTTTAAGCTACTGTCATTTTGTGCTGGTTCTATAGCCAAATCTAATTCTAACTGATACAGTTCCCTTTTTGTTTTTGAAGAACCTATTCAGAATTACACACATACACACACGCACACATACAATGTGTATATATATATATATGCATACATACATATATATGTGTATGTATATATAGCGTATATCTATATATACGTAATGTCATTTCACTGGGAAGTGAGGAAAACTTCTTGAAATGGAAACTTGCATGCAAAGATTGTCTCAAAAAGAATGAAAAAATTACTTGAATCATGATTTTGTATTTTTTCTTCATAATTTTTTCATCCTCCTATATCCTTACAGAGTAAGTGCTTAATAAATCTTTTGACTTTGAAAACATTGCAGGCTCATCATTATTATAAAATGTAATTTTTAAAATATTAAAAGTTACATAATGAAAACAATTGTAGACTTGGATTCAGAAGATGTGGTAGATAGTGGTGGTGCTTGGCCCAGAAGTCCATTACCTGGCCATGGTACCCATCTTCCAGGTGCTGTAGACTCAATGAGTGTAAGCTCCTTGCCCAGAGATGCAGCTTCCATCCACCAGGGGTGGGGTGGGGTTGGAGGGCAAGAGGCAATGAATGATTGATAAAGGGATATAAAAGCCTTGCTCTCTTGTCTCAAGGCAGGAAAAATTTGTGGAGCACTTATGCTCCAGAGCTCCCCACGGCATCAGGCTAGTGATAAACTCTAGCTGACCCATATCTTAGCCCAGCCCCTTCCCCTGTCCTATTCTACTTCCCTTATGCACATACAGGTGTTTGCTCCCTCAATAAATTACTAGCATGAGAATCCTCATGTCAGGCTCTGCTTCTAGGAAACTTGACCTAAGAGGGAAGATGTAGGTGGCTGTCTCAGTTTTTCTGTATAGCCTTAGGAAAGCCACTGGATTTTTTGAGCCCTTTTCTAATAAATCAAAATGAAGAGAATAACACTCTGCTTATGGGCTTTTTGTGAAGCTTAAATGAAGTAATTATATGTAAAAGCATTTTTTGTGGGCAAATATATTATTAATAACTAGTATTTAGAAAAATAGAATGTAGTTGTGAACAAACTTTCATAGAAATAGATTTTAGGTATCAAGTACTTGCGCTTTATGGTAACTATATTTTTACTACTGGGTATGCTATTTCATCTATAACTTACTATACTGTATATAATACTAATACTTAGTCACCAATTTGTTCCTTGCTGATTGCTTCTCAATTGTATTCATCAGTCTTATCAATATTTATGGAAATTTGTCACTTTTTTCTACATATGTTTGACAAATAGTTATTAAATTTTTATTTTTTTGAGATGGAGTTTCGCTCTTGTTGTCCAGGCTGGAGTGCAATGGCACGATCTTAGCTCACTGCAACCTCCACCTCCCGGGTTCAAGTGATTCTCCTGCTTCAGCCTCCCGAGTAGCTGGGATTATAGGCACCCGCCACCATGCCTGGCTAATTTTTGTATTTTTAGTAGAGACGGGGTTTTGCCATGTTGGCCAGGCTCGTCTTGAACTCCTGACCTCTGGTGATCCACCTGCCTTGGCCTCCCAAAGTGCTGGGATTATAGGCATGAGCCACCGTGCCTGGCCCTAAATTTTTTATGTTACTCAGAAGCAGAACATTATTGCAAGACTCAGATTTCAGTGTTTTATTTCTGTGAAAGCCTTCTGGCAGCTCATGGCCAGGAATCTGACAAAGCTGGTACCATGGTCAGAATGTGTCCCCCTGCTCCCCTGGAATTCATGTGTTGAAATCCTAAGCCCCAAGGTGATGGCATCAGGAGGTGGGACATTTGGGAAGCATAAGTGCCCTCATCAAAGAAATCTCAGTGAGCTGAGACTTCTACCACATGAGGACATAGGGAGAAGTTGCCATCTATGAACCAGGAAGCAGGCCCTCACCAGACACTGAATCTGCTGGTGCCCTGATCTTGGACTTCCAGACTCCAGAACTGTGAGAAATAAATTTCTGTTGTTTGTAAGCCACCTAGTACATGATATTTTATTGTAGTGGCCCAAGTGGACTAAGACAGCTAGGCCTCAGAACAATGAAGGCAATTATATTGCCAAAGGCCTAGGAGTAGCATGGTTGTTGGTTCATTCATGACTTGGCTCTATTTGCCACTGGTTTCCTCATCTACCTGCGCCCCTACCGCATGCTTCGTGCCATCACAGTTATCAGCCTGAGTTCATGCCTCCTCCATGTTGCTAGGCCATGAACCCTCCCCTGGCCACTTGTCTCTCTCTTTATCCTTTAAGTGTGAGGGGCGATTCACATAAGGAGGGAGGGAAAGAATACCTGGGAAATAACATCACCCTGCACTTAAACATCATCAGTGTGGAAAATACCCAGCTAGACCATGCCTTGCTTTACCCGAGATGAGAGCTGAGCAGACTGTAAACCAAAAATAAAATTCCGAGGCCTCCTGCAACCATCTGAATGGACTGCCTCCCAGCCAGGGCACTCTAACATTTAACCTGAAAGACTGGTTCAGGCCATGACAGGAAGTGGGGGTCGAACATGCTTCATTATACCCCTCCAGCATTATCATCAACACAGACCTTAAGTCTGATAAGACACATGTGCAGTCTATTCTCTCTAAAGCCTGCTACTTGGCTTTAGGAGGCTTCATTTGCATGATAAAACCTAGGTCTCCACAATCCCTTATTATAACCCAGACCTTCCTTTCTACTAATGATAACTCCTTCAACCAACTGTCACTCAGAATACCTCTGACCTGGACGACCCCCACCCTTTCCAGCTGCAACCAATGTAAACCTTACATGTATTGACTGATGTATTATTATGTCTCCCTAAAATGTATAGAAAGAAGCAAGCTGTATCCCAACTACCTTGGGCATATGTTGTCAGGACCTCCTGAGGCTGTGTCATAGGCATGTCCTTAACCTTAGCAAAATAAACTTTCTAAATTGATTGAGACTTGTCTAAGATGCTCTTGGGTTTACAAGACTAACAACAAACCCTCAACACTCACTTGTCTCAAAGCTTTTCATTTTCACAAAGGAGATACCATCAAGAATGTGAAAGAAAAGGCTGGGCATGGTGGCTTGTGCCTGTCATCCCAGCACCTTGGGAGGCCAAGGCAGGTGGATCACTTGAGGTCAGGAGTTCAAGACCAGCTGGCCAACATGGTGAAACCCCATCTCTACTAAAAAAAAAAAAACAAAAACTAGCCGGGTGTGATGGCACGTGCCTGTAATCCCAGATACTTGAGGGGCTGAGGCAGGAGAATGGCTTGAACCTAGGGGATGGAGGTTGTGGTGAGCCAAGATCGACCCACTGCACTCGAGCCTGAGTGATAGAGCAAGACTCAGTCTCAAAAAAAAAAAGAAAAAAGAAAAAAAAAAGAATGTGAAAGAAAGGACAAGAAAGAAACAGCATCTGTGCATGAATGTGACTTCCTGACTCTATGGAAGGAAAAATTTCAACAACTTGAGTAAATATTTTCTTCCTCATTATGGGTTTCAACTGTCTGCGAAAATTAACGTTAGCCCCTGAAGAACGTGTGGAAGGACTTGGTGTAATGGGTCCCGCTTTAGATCAACAGGTGTTAACTAAATTGGAGAGTGCTCTCAGCTTTCAGGTGAGTTCTCAGCAGGAGGTTGGCTGGAGGGCTAGATGCTTGCCCTGGACAGCCCCTCCTCTCCCAATCTCTGATTGTTCAGAAGTGCACGGCGGCATCAACAGATGTGGTTGATGGTCTTACTGAAGTCCCTGATGAAAGGCCCAGGTAAGGGGACATGATCTAATGGGGGAGGGTAGATGCATTCTAGGTTGAGGATGGATCCTCCTGGGTGAGAGGCACAAATTTCCAGAAGGTGGTGGAGGTTTTCCTCCTGAAAACTAGAAGCAAGGGTCTCTTTGAGGGTGAGCTGTGGGTGTGAGGAGATTGGAGTCAGGTTACAAACAGGTTGCTTCTGAGTCCAAGCAGGAACCCTGTTGTGAAGAGTTAACATCTCCAGTGCTTGTTGTCTTAGGATTCTGAAGAAAGCCAAATCTAGCACTTAGCTTAACTTTTCCTTGTTTTCTTTTAAAATTACCTTGACCCTTCGGTAAAGAAGTTGTCCCAAACAGGCTGGTGTAGGTGGATTGGGGAAGCTGGATTGCAGAGTCAAGGTAGCAAAAGGGAAGGTCAATGATTGTGTCTGCAGAGAAGCATCAGTAACTTGTGGGCGTCTCACTTCCTGGGATTTCAGTTGAGGAGCAGTGGGGCCGTGAGTGGGACTCTTGGAAGACAGAAGAGCACCATGAGGTCCTGAGACAGAGCTCTTTGTCTGGGGAACTTCTCAAATCCTCACACTTCTGTCAAAACATTGTGTGGGGAGAGGGTGGGAGTGCAGAAGGTAGGATGGGATAAATTCAAGTAGAAAGTATAATTGATTGATAACAAGATCACTTGAACTTTAATTTATGATTAAAACCTTAAGCCTTAAGACTGTCATTCTGGTGTCATTCGGACATTAGCCAAGACTTTAGGTAAGAAAGGATGTATTCAGGAGGGAGGAACTTGATTGTGCTTCAGGAATCGTATCTCCTGGGACATTAATCACTTCACCCATGAGGCAGTCCTTTGATGGCAATAGCAGGTTTTACTACCTGAAACCAAGGAAGGCTAAGTGGGTCATTGGCCTCCATGGTTAGTAGCAGAAAAACGTGGCTGTATTTCATGTATAAATCATGTATTTCTGCCTGTCCTCCCAAAGGAGTTCCTTTTCCTTAGAGTAAGAATGCTCCAAAGAGCACGTGAATACATTTAACAGAATGAGATGCAATCAGAGGTGATTAAAAGCATCAGTGATGCTGATTACAAGTCAGGTCAACAAGGAAGTATGTTTCCTTTAAATGCATAAGTGTTGCTACTGTGATAGCCTTGACATCTATTTCTACATGTTAGTGGATCTGACACACAGTCACGCACAATAAAGCCCTATTTTTAAAACTACAGTCACTGTAGTCAGTCATTACAAACACTCCTTTACCTACTGCTTTTGATTCACAGTAACTATCTAGCAAAACCCTGGATAAATTCAACTCTGCCTGACACCTGTGCAGTTGATTGTGGCAGGTGAGTTAACACACCACCACCCTGATGTCAATTGAATTAATGGCCATAAACCTCAAGTGGGCCTTTAATGCCACACTTCTCTATTCACTCTTCCACTTTCCTGGGTGACTTTACTCCTCCTCCTCCTTTACCCTTCCCTCCTCTTTCTCCTTCCATTTGAATTGAGGTGTAATTTGTTCTCAGTGAAATGCACAGATTGTAAGTGTGTAGTTTGGTGACTTGAAAAATGCATTCATCATGTAACCCATACCCCAGCAAGATATAGGACACTACCATCACCCCGGAAAGTTCCTTTAAATCACTTCCCAGCCAATTCCTGCACCACCACCCCCAGAGGCCACCACTGATTTTTATCCTTGGTGACCATTTCACTCACACCTTTTCCTTGCCTCAAATCTCCAACTCCTCTTCCCCATCCTCACTGTCAGCTGATGATCTTGTTTCCCACTTTACTAAACAAAGGAAAGCAATAAGAAGAGAGCCTCCACATGGTCCCCACCTGCTCCCAACTTCTACAAATGACTTGGCATTTGCATCCTTCCTGTCTGTACCTGGGTGGTCTATCTAACTGTGCTCCTGTCTAAAATTAGGTCCTCCCATCAACTTCTGTTCGTTAAGGGTAGCACACCAGCAAGTCTTTCCTCTTTTTCTTGTATAAATTTTCACACATTACTGGGCCTACTCTAATTAACATTTATTTCTATGCTATTTGCATCCAATCTTAAAAAAGAATAAAACATTCTTTGACCCCACTTCCTCTGCTAGCCCCATTTCTATGCCTCTTTTTGTAGCAAAACTCAAAATGTGGCTTATACTTTCTGACTTTAATTCTTCCCTATTCTCTGTTAAACTCGTATTATCTAGGCTTTCACTCGTGCCACCCCATGGAAACTACTCTTCTCGAGGTCACCAAATGACTTCTACATTGCTAAATCCAATGGTAAAGTTCTCAGTCTCCAGCAGATATGACATAATTGGTTCCCTTGCTGCTCCTTTGATGAGACTTCTTCACTTGGTCTTCGTAACACTGTCTTGGGTTTCTTCACTGCTGAATCCTTCTCAGTCTCAGTTTCCCCCGGTGAATTCCTTGTCTTTTTCCTTAACTCCTCCTGTTGGCTTGGCTCAGCTCAGCCTTTGGTCTTCTACTTTCTCTGTCTACACTTACTCTCAGTGATCGCACCTGGCTTAGGGCTCTAAATGCCAACCATGTGATGATGTTTTCCAAATTTATGCCTCCAGTCTAGATATCTGACCTGAAATCCACCCTATATTATCCAGCTTCCCACTTGACGTCTCCACTTGAATGTCTGATAGGCAGTTTGACCTGAACATGTCGAAAAGTGAACTCCTGATCTACCACTATAAACTTTTTCACTGACAGCTTTACCATTTGGGTTGATGGTTGCTCCATTTTTGTGGTTGCTCAGGCCAAGATTTTCAAGTCTTTCTTGATGCTTTTTTTCACTTATACCTCACATTCAATCTATCAGGAAATTCTGTTGGCTCTGAATGGCTGATAATAGATAGTATTACTTTTCCCCAAATAATCTAATTTTTCCTCCTGCTGTGCCTCTCCCTGCAGGAGTATTAAATATCCCCACTCTGTTGAAAATAGGAGTGGCCATACAACTTGCTGTAGCTGAAGAGATGTGAGCAGAATTGATAGACATCATTTCTGGTGGGTGCTTTAAGAGCTAGCATGTAGTTTCCATGTCTTCTTTCTCCCTCTGTCACAATAGCTTAAGATGTTCCAGATGGAGGCTGCTCTACCAGCCTGGACCCCGAGCCATATCAACAAGGAGCAGAGTCATAGTCAGCCCTCCCTGGACATGAAGTGTTGTAAGCTGTTGAGATCTGGGAGCCTCTTGCTACTGCAGCTTAACTACCTGTGGTGACTGAAACACACTCTTTTCAAAATGTAGCCAGAATCTGATCACTTCTACTACTGCCCTGGTTGAAGACATCATCATCTTACTGGGCTCCTTGGTTCTTTCTTCATCCCCTGCTATCCATTCTCAATGCAGCAGCCTGAGTGATCCTGTTAACATTGGGTCTCATTTCTCTGTCCAAAAGTCTGTAATGGTTCCCATTTCATTTAGAGCCAGAGCCAGTCCTTACAAGATCGAGGAGTCCCACCATGATCTCATTATGTCTCTCTCCTTATGTCTCACCACTCTCCTTCTTGCAATCCCACTGGCCTCGGCCTCCTTCCTTCACTCAGCAGGTGTGTTCTCACCTTTGGGCTTTCCTCTGAGCTTTTCTCTTTGCCTAGAATGCTCTGCTCCAGATACCTCACATGTAAGTTCCTTGCCTCCTTCAAGTTTCTGCTCAAATACCACCCTTTCAGTGAGCCCTACCCTGACACTCTATTTATAATTGCACGCTTCCCCTTCTCCACCTTAGCACTCTTAATCTCCATTACCTGCTCTACCTTTATTCTCAATAGCCCTTAATCACCTTTCAGCATACTGTATCATTTACTTTTTACATCATGTTTAGTGTTATTTATTGCCTACCTCCCCCGTTTGAACGTAAGTCCCACAAGAGCGGAGATCTTTGCCGTTTTGTTCACTGATTGTACTATTTAGCTATTTCAGTGACAGGATTTAATACCTAGGTGAATTTCAGAACATATTTATTGTAGGAGTATTGAAGCTAGAAAGTGGTGGTGCTAGAAGGAAGAGATGGTTAAGCAAATCAGCAGATGGGATCAGGGCCCAACCTCACACAACTCAGAGTGCCAGGAGACAGAGGCTCTGGATGGATGATGAGCTGTAGCAGTGGTAATATCTGTGGCTCCTCTCATTGGCAGTAAGACAAAAAAGGCTTGCTCCACCCTCATAGCCTTTGGGTTTCTTGTTCTTTAGATATCCCATAGTTAGTTATATAGGGTGCTAGTTTTAGAGCCATGCTCATATGTCACATAGCATTTTTCTTGACTATCAATATGCAACTCATCACTACCTTTCTTGTCCATTCATAACCATGGATCCAGTAGAGGCTGGGTTCTCCCATGGTGGCTAAACAACACAGTTCACTGATCTTTTGGACCAAGAACCCAGAATAGTACCTGGCACATAGTAGTTGCTCAACAAATTTGTTGCCTAAATGAATTTGAGAGAACAACCAACTCCAGGAGTAAAAGAAGTATTTTCTCAAAGTAAATCCTCACTTTTCAGTCTGGCTGCATATACACTTTGACAGATAAAGCTCTGGACCATGGTAATTGTGAGTGAAACAAATGTCTGATTGAGGCTTAGCTGTGGGTTTATTTTCCAAGAAAACACTCCAGAATATTTGAGACCTTGATCAAAGGCGTAAGTGCAGTGATACTTAAGGTCTTTACATGACTAAAATGTTATAATTGTTCACACAACGCTAGTTAATTTGCAGTTAGTGGTTGAGAAGATGGGCTCTGGAGCCTGATTAGGTTCAAATCCCAACTCCACCACTTATTATAATAGCTGTGTGACCTGGGGCCAGTTACTTAACTTCTCTGTGATTCATTTTCCTCATTTGTAAAATGGCAGCAATAGCAATACCTACCTCATAGGGCTGTTGTGAGGCTAAAAAAGTCAATGAATGTAACCGTTTATAGCAGTGCCCAGCATAGAGGAAGTAATATGTGTCTGCTTTATTATCATTATTATGTTTATTATCCCTACATTTTCTTAATTATCCACTTGTTGTACTAAGTGGATTCTGAGAGCCAGGAAAAAGACATTGAGTTCCTTAGAATGCTGTTGCCCAAATGTCTGTTCCCTATGACTGTGCTTGGTCAAAGTTATACTATTAGTTTCATATTTGTTTAATTTTTGATAGGTTGGGGTAAGTAGCAGAACAAGTTTTGTTCTTAAAAAACAGCCTTTGGATTTTCTGTTTCCCTCAAATCCCCTTCTCAATCTGTAGTAATAGCCCAGGCTTTTCAGAAAAGAGAGATCCACTGGAAAGAAAAAGTCGTTGACACAGCCCACAGAAAGAGAGACACCTTCAGGATATGTGAAAATGTGCTTTAAAGAGGAAATGAAGACTACAGGTAAGTTTTCTTTTTAATGTTTTTTTCCCCTAAAATATGCCTAATAAACATGTATATTTTAAAAATTAGAATAAAATACAATATAAGATAGAGAATTAAAAATCATGCACAAATTCCTAGTTAAACAGCTGTGCTACAGAGGGTCATAGACAGCAGACAGAATGGGGTGGGGAGGACGACAGCAGCAAGTACAGATTTTGGAACATGATGGTGCATAGCCAGAAGATGTGTGCAGTAGGAGTGAGAGGTGGGCTTTCCTACATACTTCAAATCATCTAGAAGAGGGAAAGAAAAATCAGAAGGTCAGAAAGACTCTCAGCTGACCAATAAACAACACTTGAACACCTACTGTATGCAAATTACTGTGCTAGATACAGTGAGGAGTATAGCCATGAGTAGCACAGGGTCCCTATCCTATTGTCAGAGACGTGTGAACCAGAGCAACTCCGTCTTGAATAGGAGCTGGGTAAAATCAGGCTGAAGCCTTCTGGGCTGCGTTCCCAGACTCTTAAGGCATTCTAAGTCACAGAATGAGATAAAAGGTCGGCACAAGATACAGGTCATAAAGACCTTGCTGATAAAACAGATTGCAGTCAAGAAGCCGGCCAAAACCCACCAAAACCAAGATGACGACAAGAGTGACCTCGGTTGTCTTCACTGCTACACTCCTACCAGCATCATGACAGTTTACAAATGCGATGGCAATGTCAGGAAGTTACCCTATATGGTCTAAAAAGAGAAGGCATGAATAATCCACCCCTTGTTTAGCATATCATCAAGAAATAACCATAAAAATGGGCAACCAGCAGCCTTCGGGGGTGCTCTGTCTATGGAGTAGCCATTCTTTTATTCCTAATAAACTTGCTTTCCCTTTACTCGATGGACTTGCCCTGAATTCTTTCTTGAGTGAGATCCAAGAGACCTCACGTGGGGTCTGGATCAGGACCCCTTTCTGGTAACATCTTTCTGGCGACCACAGAGGGACTATAGTGAGGAAACCCCTGGTAAGTGTTGGGGTCCTGTAACATCTTTCTGGCGACCACAGAAGGGACTATAGTGCAGAAACCCTAACCCAACGGCTACCTCTGGGTAAGTGGTGTGGTCTTGTAATATCTTTCTGACAAACCCTGAAGGGATAATACCTAGGAGACCCCCACCCCAACCCAAAGGAAACAGACTGCAGCACTGATTGGATGACTTTGGGTAAGTTGCGGGGTACCCAGGTAAAGAATGGGATTGGGTTAGAGGCCCAACTTAGGGGAGTTAGAGTCTCTTCTAAGAGAGGGTTAAAGGCTCCTCTCAATAAAAGGCAAGGACACTTGACCAACCTTGGTTTAAAGGTCAGACCTAGGAGAATTAGAGTCCCTTCTAAGATTTAGGGAGTTAGAGACCCCTTTCAGTAAAGTCCCTCTTGGTAAAGTCCCTCTCGGCTAAGAATGGGTTTGGCACTATGGATGTTAACTGCTATTCTTTGGATTAATCTGCTTTGTACTCTTTGCTGATGGCTGTGGGTGACAAGGTTAGGCATGTACAGGATCGTGAAACATGGGGAGATTTTTCCTCCCTAAAAGGGGAAACTTGAGAGCTGATGGCACTGCTGGAAAAGATTCCTTTGCGACCAAAAAGTGGCCACTTGAACTTTTGATTCAGTGTTGCTGCAATGGGCACGTCTTTCTCTGGCCTCCCTGAGCAGCTTGCCTTCCCCACCCTGCCACAGGCAATCCTTTTCTCTCTCTCCTTTCCCTTTCTTATCTTTTCTATTACTCAGGGTGACCATCTTGCCCAGAGACCACATGTTGAAACTCCTGGTTGGAAGTTGGATTAACGATGATGGGGGCAAGTTTGAGGCTTGCCAGTTTGATACTGGGTGCCTAGCAGAGTGGCTAATGTCTACATTTTGTCACATATATTTTACTCTGGCCAGAATGGAAGGAGATAATTTGTCCTTTGTGTTGCATCTTGGCCCCCAGGGCTGTGGTGCAGCCAGCTGGATCACTAGGGCCACTCAGGGAAAGGGAACCCAGAAGCCTGGCATGCTGGCAAGAGGGTAAGAATTTCTTACCAGTCAGACTTCTGGCCTCTATGTGTGTGTGTGTATGTGTGTGTGTGTGTGTGTTTGTGTGTAAAGTGGATGAGGTTTCCCTGTGGTCAGTCATGTCCTTGGAAGCTTGACCTTGTAAGCATGTGGCAGTACTTTCTCTTGGTCTCTGCCATCACAACGGTGGTCCGGGTTCAGGATTCAATTCCTGTCTTAGAAGATGAGTTCTTTGTCTTCTTCTGTCTATTTATATGTGTTGTGTGATGTCTGCATATGAAAGAGCTTTAACTGATTGGCTTAAAAATAAGAGCTTCAGTTAAATATTTGGTCAGAAAAGTAAAAAAGTGTAATGCATTTTAGTTCATGTGACTTTAGTAATGTTTGGGAAATAAAGATAGTTTTAAAGATTATTGGTAAAAAAGACATTTGGTCTAAATTATGCAGGTCAGATATTAAGTTTGTTAAATACTTAACGGTCATAATCTGCTTCTTTGACTTTGAAAAATTGTTCAGTTTATTTTGGAGCATTAGATTCTAAGTAAGTCCTAGGACACGTGAAGTTAAATGCTGGGAAGAGTCAGACCTTATCTACATTTCTGTCTGGGTCCTAGCCTTCACATCTAGTAGATAATTAAAATCACTTACTAACCAGGGTTTTCACCAAAAGTAAAAGTCACTAAGAGTTAACAGAGTAACATGTGTCTTAGACTACTGAAAAAAAGTTCTACATGCAAGGCATGTAAGGAAAGTAGAATGTGTTTTTGGTAAAATATTATAAAAACACATGGGAATGTGTATTTTTCTTGCCTAGATTAAAGGATTAAAGGA
Organism: Pan paniscus; assembly: GCF_029289425.2. Taxonomy (NCBI): domain Eukaryota; kingdom Metazoa; phylum Chordata; class Mammalia; order Primates; family Hominidae; genus Pan; species Pan paniscus. The sequence goes on along the minus strand of NC_073255.2, from coordinate 143,639,394 downwards.
TTGTTTTAAGTTAGATAAAGCTGAAGGTTTAAGCAAGTTGTGAAATGTTTATGAAAAATTAATTATAAAAGAAATTCTGTGTGTAAACTTACTGGCTAAAGTAAAAGGGGTATTACACAGTTTTTCTATAAATCAAGCATTGGAATTAAAGCACAACAGGTTTTTCTTAAGAGCAAAAAACGTGCCTATAATCTGCTCTTTAACAAAAATTTGTAAAGGGTTATAAAAGGTTTATGAAAATCTTACCTTATAGTGAAACATTAAAATTGGGTAGATACGGCTATAAGGTTTTATTAAGAATTGAGTTTAACGTTAATAGTATACTAATGCAAAGGTGAAATTGGGCTTTTTGGTATATTAAAATCATACAGAAAGCATTATCAAATGTAAAATAGCATTTGGCTTTCTTTGGGCTGTATTTGTATAAATATGCTATTGGTATGTGTTCCAAAATTATTTTTAAAAACTCCCGGCTGGGCGTGGTGGCTCATGCCTGTAATTCCAGCATTTTGGGAGGCTGAGGCAGGAGGATCACGAGGTCAGGAGGTTGAGACCATGGTGAAACCCCATCTCTACTAAAAATACAAAAATAAGCCGGGCGTGGTGGCAGGTGCCTGTAGTCCCAGCTACTCGGGAGGCTGAGGCAGGAGAGTGGCGTGAACCCAGGAGATGGAGCTTGCAGTGAGCTGAGATTGCACCACTGCACTCCAGCCTGGGTGACAGAGTGAGACTCCGTCTCAAAAAAAAAAAAAAAAACCCTCCTGTAATTGTAATATGGCTTAGTGTAGGTTATTAATAATTACAATTGCTAAATAAAATCATTGTGTGACACAAAGGTAACCGACATTTCCTAGTCAATTGTGGCTCAAATAGTGGCTGTCCTAAGACTTTTTGTCATCTGCAGACAATTGTCTTGTTTTAATCCTCTTTAGAAGGTGGTTTATAATCAACCATAGAACTCTGACAGGTGCTCTTGAATGCACGTTTCTAATAACTTTGGTGATTGTGACATTAGAATAGAGGAAAAAAACTTTCAGGATTTTCATGGAGAGCTGAAATGTTTATGAATATCAAGTAAAACAGGAGTTAACTAAATTAACTGAACCAATAAAAACTGAAGTAATCTTTTTAACTTTTTTCTTAAAATGTTGCCGATCCTTCGTTTTGTTTTTCAGAGTCAAGAAATACTTTTCTTTTAAGCTATTTACAGTGTTTAACAATTGAGTAAAGTATATTCCTATGAACAAAATTTGGAGCATATTTGTTTCTCGTTACCTGATTTCTCCAGAATTTGGAAACTATTTCTGAGTATTCTTAATTTATGATAATAAGTTATTTACATAAATGCAATAAGAATCTGTTTTCTTTTGCAACAGAACACAATTGGAGAAATTGGTTATTTTACCAAGGCTTTGACTGGAATGGTGTGCTTTCCTTTAAGGAATCAAACTTGACTTGTAAAGTCAATAAAAGCCCCTTAGGGAAAAGCCTCACACCTTGCCTACAACAGTCCCGGTATAAGGTTTCAGACGTGTGGTAAGTAAAGAATGTCACTTTCTAACAGGCCTAGAAGCACCAAGTTATCTTGGGACCCCAAGAGGAAGGGAATTTACTCAACTCATAGGTATTTGAGGGTGCAAAGCCATGGCAGGGCTCAGCTTTAAAACAAGTCTTATCTAAGATTCCTTCTATGGAACACAGTCCCATCAAAGCCAATTTAAAAAGAGCTTATGTGAAAAATAGTTACTCTTGCTGTACTTTATACAAATAATCAGGCCAACTATAATAAAGCAAATCAGTCTTACCATGATTTGTCTTTTATAAAAATGGGAAACTAGAGACAGAAATATTACATTTCAAGAAATATGGTACACTTATTAGATTCTAGTCTTATCAGTTGTTTTTAAGTTTGTTTCTATAATTTAGGCTAACCCTGTGAACCACCAGTGATCTCTGACTGCTGCTCAGAAGAAACAAGAGGAATGGGTAACGTAAAAATCTGAATCAATATTCTAATTCTGGGTGTGTACTGAAATCATCTAGCAACTCCGTATCAGCTTGGTTCCAACAGCTGCTCAGTTCATGGAAAACCCTCTAATTTAGTTTACTCGGAACAATTTTACTTATTTTGCTTTACTGTTGTGAAATATATTGCTGTTGCATGTAAAAATGCAGAACAAGCTTACTAAATGTTTTCTTAAACTGAACACTTATTAATCTTCCAGATATCACCTTTTGTCAGAACTTGGAGTTATGAATGGCACATATACCAATGCTTTCTGACTGAGCTCCTCTCTACCCTGAATACAAGAGACCCTAATAGTTAGGCAGGAATATTGTCACCCCTGTTCAGCCTGAAGAACTTACAGAAGGTGGATCTTCATTCCTCGGCAACCCTTAAGATTAAGGGTGCTCTTATAAAAGGGAGGGGGGAAATGTCAGGCATGTGAACTGGAGCAACTCCATCTTGAATAGGAGCTGGGTAAAATGAGGCTGAAACCTATGGGACTGCATTCCCAGACTGCTAAAGCATTCTAAGTCACAGAATGAGATAAAAGGTCAGCACAAGATACCGGTCATAAAGACCTTGCTGATAAAACAGGTTGCAGTAAAGAAGCTGGCCAAAACCCACGAAAACCAAGATGGCGACAAGAGTGACCTCTGGTCGTCCTCACTGCTACACTCCCTCCAGTGCCGTGACAGTTTACAAATGCCATGGCAATGTCAGGAAGTTACTTTATATGGCTTAAAAAGGGGAGGCATGAGTAATCCATTCTTTGTTTAGCATATCAAGAAATAACCATAAAAATGGGCAACCAGCAGCTCTCGGGGCTGCTTTGTCTATGGAGTAGCCAATCTTTTATTTCTTTACTTTCTTTTTTTTGAGACAAAGTCTTGCTCTGTTGCCCAGGCTGGAATGCAGTGGTGCAATCTCGGCTCACTGCAACCTCTGCCTCCTGGGTTCAAGTGATTCTCCTGCCTCAGCCTCTGGAGTAGCTGGAACTACAGGCACATGCCACCACACCCGGCTAATTTTTTGTATTTTTAGCAGAGATGGGGTTTCACTGTGTTAGCCAAGATGGTCTCAATCTCCTGATCTCGTGATCTGCCCGCCTCAGCCTCCCAAGGTGCTGGGATTACAGACGTGAGCCACCATTCCTGGCTTCTCTACTTTCTTAATATACTTGCTTTCACTTTACTCTACAAGCTCATCCTGAATTCTTTCTTGCCTGAGATCCAAGAACCCTCACTTGGGGTCTGGATGGGGATGCCTTTCCTGTAACATCTTTTTGGTGACCACAGAAGGGACTCTAGTGAGGAAACCCCCGGTAGGTGTTGGAGTCCTCTAACATCTTTCTGTTGACCACAGAAGGGACTATAGTGTGGAAACCCCCTTCCCAAAGGCTACCTTTGGGTAAGTGTTGGGGTCCTGTAACACTATTGCATGCACTTCAGAGGAGGAAACAGACTCTACAGCAAGTGTATCATCCCTTCTTTTGGAGAGAAGAAATGTTTTACAGTCATAATGCCAGTACTTCTCTAAGTATCCTTTTTCAAACCAAGTTCACCAGGAGGGCCAAGACTCATAATGAAAACGCAGACTCCCAGCCCTCTCCATTCCTGCTGACTCAGAATGGCTAGAGCCCACAGCCATGAGATCTGCCTTTAATCAAACACTTCAGGTGATTCTTACGCACAATTTAAAATGCTGGAAACCCTGTTGCTAAGTGATAGGTATCAAATGAAGAAAAACTGCTGTACTTTTGACCGGAGTGGTGATGGGGATGGAGAGTTTCATGGAAGAGAGTTTGAACGGAGGCTTCAGCTGGTTTTATTAACTGTGGCAAAGAGGAGGTGGCATTCCAGGAGCAAGGAATGATGGTCAAAGGCAATGAAGTGCACAGGGCATCAATGGCTCTAGCATAGAGAAGAGAGAACTGCCCCAAAGTCTCTCACAGATGTGCACTCCAGGCCAACCAGACAGTGTCTCTTGCCTTCTCCAGGGCCATTCTGCAGCCTCTCAGGCCTCCCTTCCATGTGTAAGCAGGGTGACATTGGAGAGGAATTGAACCATGGAAAGTTAGTTTTGCTCTGTGCTCACTTGTCACTGAGTGAGCTAAGCTGGCCGGCTTTTTGCCTTCTGTCAAGTCAGCTGCTCTCTGAATTCAAGCAGAAGTATGAGAAACTGGTTACCACTCAGGCTTGAATTTTGCTGTTCTCACTTCTTGAGAGAGCCACAAGCTGACTCTATTTCCAAATGGCAAACAGCCCTCTCAAGGCTACCCTCACCTTAGAGCAGGACCGCACAGCACAGAAAGGCCAGCGCTTAGCACACCAGGCATATGGAGCAGCTCAGGTGCCTCCGGGTGAGTAAGCGGCACACAGCAGGAGGAGATCAGATGTTACTAAGCAGCACGAGGTCTGGGCCAACTGTTGCATCCTTCCTTACTTGGCCACCTGGAAGCTGTCAATCAACTGAACAACAAGCATCTAATGGCTGACAGTACTTGGAGCCAGTGCAATCAGCCTCAACCCCTTTGTTTATTTCCACTTGATGTTATTTGATGAAATGTCTCTTTGGATGAGAGCCTGGTATTCATTTCCCCAGGAAGTCTGGGGTCTGGGCTCACCACTCCACAAACCCCAGCCTTGCCCCACCCTCCAACTCTATCAAAGACTACCACTGCCTCCCTTCTGGCCTTCTCCCAGCATGGTGTAGCAGAGATCATGATTAACTGGAACAAAGTAAGACACAGGCATGGCATAATGAACGTGGTGATGCCAGATGCCCCTCCTAGGAAGGACTTGTTCTAGCTCTGGGAGTGCTGTCAGCAGACAGTTGTCAGGTACCAACCCTTCAGGTCCACCTCAGTTGCAGAGAGCTGCCTTCCCCAAGGCCAGTCCCTCCTGTGAGGCCCATATCCAGTGACTGATGGAGACAGGTGTAGAAAAGCCTGGCTCTTTGGCCCAGTGCTGGCCGATCCTTCCACCCTCCCCTTCTCTCCATAGATACTAATCCTAAGGGCACTTCCTAGCAAACACCTACAACCTGAGTTCCCAGAGAACCCACCTTGCCAAACATGAGTTTGAATTTCATCTCAATGGCTCCTGAGGCCTGTGGCTTTGGGGAGACAATCACTTATTTTTTGTAAGCCTTAATGTCTTCATCCAATAAATGGGAATAATAGTAACTTCATAGGATTATTGTGTATGCGGAGTAATCCCTCATAAATATTAGATATCATAATCTTGGGCAAGTTTATGGCTTCTGGGAGCCTTGGATCCTTTATGCAAAAATGAGAACAATACTACTTACATCTCAGGATTTTGGTTAAACTTGTATGACATAATGTATGTCTTGTTATATGCGCAATGGATAAGTGCCCCCGCCCGCCACCATTTTCCCTTTAAAATACCCACGGAAACTTTATATAGTGAATTGAAAAAATAAATTGTGTTTATTTTCTTTTTCTGTATTGCTTGCCCTTCATCAGTGTATAGGACATTTGTATTTGGAGGATAAAAACTGAATGCAGAACAGAAAGGCAGGAGCTAGGGTGGAACCCTGGATTTGTGGCTCTGTTCTCTTTCGTCACAGCTCAATGGCCAGCTCCTCCGGGAAGCTCACCCTGACTAACTCAGTGCATTCTGCAAATTATTCATACAACCATTGATGACCATCTCTTTTTCCTTGATTCACTTTTTTAGTCCTTATAATAATATAGTTTCATGAATTACAGGATTTCTATGTTCTTATTGTAAGCCTCTGAGAAGCAGAGACGGTGTCTGTTTTTTAAGAGAGTATGCCTGGTGGAATACTGCCATTTTCCCTGGGAGTGTTCATTTGTTACTGTGCTAGTTACCAGCAACGAACTCTTCCAACAGTGCTGAGTCCTGCTGCAGCCCCGAGATGCTCCAGGAATTCCAGCTGAATTGACAAGAAATCTGAGAGCCAGATGGGGCCTTCTGAGGCCACCTAGTCCAACTCTGATCATCTTACCTTTCTGGAAACTTATTTTTGGTCATCTCCTTCCCTCATTTAAAGGCTCATGTGAAAATTTTTGCAAACCCATCTTTATTATATCTTCTGTATTTTATAATTTGATAACTCTCAATTTTTAAAAAAGCTTGGTCAGTTCTAGGAACATTGTCTTACACTGACACCTGCTGGGCAGGTGGAAAAATAACAGGTACCTGTAACACTAGTGTCTTTTAGGACTAGAAGCAGAGAAACTCCATTCATCTTTCTTTAATAAGCATCTTTCTTACAACTATCCTAATTTTAAACTTTCCTTTCCCTCTTCTCCCACTAAACCTAAAGTCTGGATTTTATATTTCTTGATGACTCTATTGCTAAAAGCCTATAGCACCATTAAACAACATCATTTCATAGACAACACTTAATGCTTAATGATGAACAATAATCCCGCTCATTACCTGTGACCTTGGTTCTGCAAGCACTATACCTCCAAACAACTGAGCTGTCGAGTGGGCCCCATGAAAAGTAGGTGGCCATTTTTAACCCTGGATTCACCCAGTTGGCCGGAACTGTGAGGCCATCTGATCTGGATCAGAGTGTCTCGGTGATGGAAGGAAGAGTCATTCAGTGTGAATGTCAGAGTTCTTATTTTGAAAGTTTTTCCAGGGATCACGACCCCAGTAAAAATTTATTCAAGTGTTTCATCATCCTAATGAGACTTTGTTATAAACCATGTCTCTCTCTCTCTGCTTTTATTTAAACACTTTTTTTTTCTGTCCAAACAAATTCCAGCTCTAATAGTCCTTTTATTCCAGGAAAGGATGGACAAACAAGTAAATAAAGTATATGATTTGTCAAATGATCATAAATGCTAAGTTTTACAAAAGGGCAGGAAGGAAGATAAGGATTGCATGTGTGTGTTTGAAGAGGTGGTTGCTTACTGCTTATAGAGCCGTGTGGGGGATGAAGGCTGACCCAGGAGCCTTGGGTTTCTTGTGGTGACATAAACAAGGTTAGAAAGTATGCCGAGGCTGAGGCAGGAGGATCACTTGAGCCCAGGAGGTGGAGGTTGCAGTGAGCCAAGATCGTGCTATTACTTTCCAGCCTGGGTGACAGAGACTCTGTTTCAAAACCAAAAAAAAAAGTATGCTGAGGTTTAGAAAAGACTAATCAATATCCTATTATAAAAACTTTATGATATTTTAATTTATTATCATAAAAACTTTACCAGATATACCAGTAGGCTATATTCTAATTATCCCCCTTACCAATCCCTTTCACTGTACTTTTTTGGGGTTTATTTAATAACTTAATCATTAAAAGTACTTTCTAGTTGGGTCCATACTTTTTTCCGGCAAGTGTTGATTTAGAGAGGAAGACAGGACCCAGGGTCTGAGCCTGTGGCATTTGTTAGCACTGCATGGGAACTAATTGATCCTCTGGGTCATCTGGAACTTGGAGAAGGAGGCACTGAAGAATTCAGATGGGGTGCACAGAGGAGGGGGCCTGATGCCTGGGATGGATGGGCCAGGCAGACTCAGTGAGAGGAAGGGAGGTGGATTTTGGATCTGGGTAAACTTTAGGTTTGAAAAGTGGCTCTCCTCCTTACTAACTGTGGATCTTGGGCAGTTACTTATCTCCTCTTTGCCTCAGTTTCTTCATCTGTATATGGGGATAACAATTCCATCTTGAATAGTGCTTGTTGACACGGTGCTTGGCACATAGTAGGTATGAAGTTATTTCTATTCCCTGTTTCAGAAGGAACGCTATTTTGCTTATGTCTGGCCCTGTATCTGCTCTGAACACCCCACTGCTCATTGTTCTTTCACTTGATCCATGCCGGTTCTGAAAATCTTTAGAATTCAAGCCTTCCCCTTTTCAAGTGTTCTGGCTGCCACAAATGATCGCTCTTCTCTTAAACTTCTCCGACATCCTTTCATCCTGGCATTTTCAGACTTCAAAAAACGGTCTTAGAGATTTATTGATTTAACAAATGTTTATTAAGCTCTTACAAAGTGCTAACACTGAAGATAGAACAGTGAACAAAACAAACTAAAATTCCTGCTCTCAAAGACCTTTCATTCTGGGAGAGGATGGAAAAACAAGTAAATAGAGCTTATGAATTATCAAATAATCATAAATGCTAAGTAAAAAAACAAAACAAAACAAAATGCAGTGCAGGAGGGGTGATTAGGATCGTGTGTGTGTGTTTGAGGAGGTGGTTGTTTGCTCTCATAGAGCCGTGTGGGGTCTGAGGGCTGACCTGGGAGTCCTGGGTTTCTTGTGTTGACATAAACAAGGTTAGGGAGCATGCTGAGGTTGATCCTGGTGGTCTCAAGGAGGATAGTGGTGTGGAGTGTGAAGGCTGGGGATTGGTAGGTTGGGCTCCAGTCAGGAGCATACAGAGTCCCCTCTTCATTCCTGCCAAAGGCGTCCTGGAGGAGAACATGGGGAGGGGCCTCCTGATTACACCTGGACCACAGAGAGTTGGTGGGCTCCCCTCTCATTTGCTTCCTTCAGTTCCTGATGACAAGACAGGCTGTGGGGACTTGGTAAATGTTGACTTCTTAAGACTCAGGCCCTGACAAGTGCATTGTCCTGCCCGGCTCTTGGCACATTGCATACCCTTCTGAGTCTCTATTTCTCCTTCATCTCTAGGAGGAGGAGGAGGAGGCTGGCCTCTTATATCGATTTCTGCTAAAAACAAATTCTGTGATGTTAAGAAGTTTCAATTGTATCTCCATTGTTGGAGTTTTGAACAGAAAATAGAGAATTTTAGGGTCTAGATAGAATTTTTGGTTTATTTTTTCTTTCCAGTTGGCTTTGGAAGAAAAGGATGCAGGAAAGGAAGACTTGGCTTCTGTTGCTGGTTTAGAGGAGTGAGATTAGGTTTCCTGGATAATAGCCAAACCTACCAGAATAGGGGGATTGGATCTTTCAAAGACTGGGAAGAATTTGTTTGGCAGGAGATTTGCTGACTTGATCAAGAGGGATTTTCCACTCAACTTTTCTGGGAAAGGGAGAAGAAAATCCTGGTAAAATCAACTTAAATGCTCCCTTTGTGGATATTCATGACCCTCAGGGCTGAATTAGTTGCTCCTGTCAGTTTCCACAGAAAGGTGGGAAGAAAGATGGAGCCAAGGGATAGGATAAAGGCCAGTGATCTGCAGGAGCAGCAGTGCGTGTATGATGAACATTTAATAAGTGGGCAATGAATTAACAAATAAAGAATGAAAGACAATCAGACAAACTGTATTAGGCCTTGCTATAAGGGAATACATGAGACTGGGTAATTTATAAAGAAAAGTGATTTAACTGACTCCGAGTTCTGCAGGCTGTACAGGAAGCATGACGCCAGTATCTGCTTGGCTCCTGTGGAAGCCTCAGGGAGCTTTTACTCATGGCCAAAGGCAAAGTGGGAGGAGGCATGTCACATGGCAAAGCAGGAAGAAGAGAGGTGCTACATACTTAACAACACTTTCAGTTATTTATTTATTATTTTTGAGATGGGGTCTCACTGTTGCCCAGACTGCAGTGCAGTGGCTTGATCACGGCTCATTGCAGCCTTGACAACCCCCTCCTCCTCCCCGCCCTGGGCTCAGGTGATCCCCCAACCTTAGCTTGCCAGGTAGCTGGGACTACAGGCATGCACCACCATGGCAGGCTAATTTTTTATATAGCTGGGGTTTGCCGTGTTGCCCAGGCTGGTCTCAAACTCCTGGGCTCAAATGATCCACCTGCCTCAGCCTCCCAAAGTGCTGGGATTGCTTGTGCGAGCCACTGTGCCCGACCTGGGTGCTACGCACTTTTAAACTACTACTCACTATTGCAGGGGCAGCACTAAGCCATGAGGGATCCACCCTGATGATCCAGTCTCCTGCCACCAGGCCCCACCTCCAACATGGGCAATTACAATGCAACATCAGATTTGGTGGGGATACAGATCCAAATTGTATCACAAACCAACAGGTAAGAAGAAATGGGGAGGTACAGGAAAACTGGCCTTAGCTTTGCGTTAATCCCAGACAAATTTCAAGAATGGACTATTAAATGTGGTTTATGATTACTTAGAAAATGATTTTTTCATGATTTATTTTGAAAAAAATTATAGACCCATAGGAAGTTATAAAAAATGTATAGGTCACGAGGTCAGGAGTTCTAGAACAGCCTGGCTAACATGGTGAAACCCTGCCTCTACTAAAAATACAAAAATTAGCTGGGTGCCTGTAATCCCAGCTACTTGGGAGGCTGAGGCAGGAGAATTGCTTGAACCTGGGAGGCAGAGTTCGCGTGAACCGAGATCGTGCCACTGCACTACAGCCTGGGCAAAAGAGCAAGACTCCGTCTCAAAAAAAAATGTATATATATATATATATGTGTGTATATATATATGTATATATATGTGTATATATATATGTATATATATGTGTATATATATATGTATATATGTGTGTGTGTGTGTGTGTATATATATATATATATATATAGGTTCACTCTGTTTCCCCCAGTGATAACATCCTGCCTAACTATAGCACAACACCAAAACCAGGAAATTGGCATTAGGCCAATCCACAGAGCTCATTCACATTTCACCTGTTTGATGTGTTCTTGCATGTGTGTGTATGTATAGTTCTCTGCAGCTTTTGTAATGTATAGGTTCATGTAACCACCACTATAATCAAAATATAGAACTGTTCCATCACCAAGGCTGTGTCGCTATCCTGCATCCACTCCTACCCTGATGAACAATCAGTAATCTGTTCTCCATCTTTAGAATTTTTCATTTCAAGAATGTTATATAAATGAAATCATATAGTATATAACTTTTTAATATTGGCTCTTTTAGGCTAGGTGTGGTGGCTTATTCCTATAATCCTAGCACTTTGGGAGGCTGAGGTGGGAGGATCACCTGAGCTCAGGAGTTTGAGGCTGATCATGTCACTGCACTCCAGCCTGCGCACCAGAGCAAGACCCTTTCTCCAGAAAAATAAAATAAAATAAAATAAAAACAGTTTGGCTCTTTTCACTCAGCATAATTCCCTTAAGAGCTATCCAAGTTGCTGCATTTATCAATAGTTTGTTCCTTTTTACTGCTGAAAAGTATTCCAGTGTATGGTGTATGGATAGACTACAGCGTGTTTAACCATTCACCTGCCGAAGAATATTTCGGTTGCTTTTGTTTATTACGAATAAAGACATCATGAACATTCACATACAGGTCTTTGGTGAACGTTAAGTTTTCAAAGCTTTGAGATAAGTACTCGAGAGTGCAATTATTGGATTATATGGTACTTGTATATTTAGTTTTAGAACAATTTGGCAAATTAAAAAAGAGTGCCTCTGACTGCTAGCAAGAGGTGGGACTCCCTTGGATTGGGGTCTGTCTGATCATTACTCTGCCAAGGAACCAGCTATGGGACAATGGACAATTCGCCCAGCCTCTCTGTGCCTGCATTTTCTTTTCTGCCACTTAACAAAAATAGTGCCTTCCCCACAAACCCCACAGGCAGTTATGAATAATACATTTATGTAGAAGTTCTTTAAGCAAAACATAAACATATGACATTAGTATTTCATTGAGGACCAAATATACCCTTAAAAACTAGCATAATTAATTTCTCTGTCCGACTCCCTCACCTTACAAAATTCCTTAGATTTTCCCGTTCCCCTCTCCACCTTTTTGAGCTGCGTCTCAAAATGCAGCGTGGCTGGCTCCAACAGAGGTGCTCTTTTGTCTTGGGAACTGCTTTTCTAGTCTAGATCATTAAGCTTTCTCTCCTCTCCTAAATCTGCACTCTAGGAAACTGATCTTGTTTATTCACCCTGTGCTCTTGTAACTTCTTAGGTGTCTTTACGTCTGAAAAATACATGAGCCCCAGACCAAGGACTACTGTCCAAACTACTATTTAGCTGAATCCACCCAAAAATACAAGCTTTAATTTGTCTTAAAGAATAGATAAATATTAGTTTAAGCTCCATAATGAAATATAAGTGTAGATTCACTTTACTCACAGTTCCACTGAAAATTGTGTGTGTACATATGTGTGAAATAGGTTGAAAGGGGGCTATTTTTTAATTACCATAATTTGTCTATATTTTTGCAGAGAATAGTAGGATATTCTTTATGGTTTGCTATTATGGTCATCATTACCTTTAATTTTTAACTATGTGGTTATTCACTAAAGGGATTGGGTTCATGGACTTAGGTCAAAAATTGAGAATTAAAGAATTAATGGTCATTTATGATCATCATTACCTTTAATTTTTAACTGTGTGGTTAATCACTAAAGGGATTGGGTTCATGGGCTTAGGTCAAAAATTGAGAATTAAAGAATCCTTTGGGGGATATTTTAAGGAAAAGAAAGAACTGGTGACCACAACGTCTTTAAATTAAGTATGAAAACACAGTTAGGATTTCTAACAGTGAACTAAATAGAGACCCTGGAATAATTTCAAGTTTTCTTAATTTGAATGCTTATTTGCTATTCATACTTGATTCTCCCCACCTCTGTAACCTCATTAAGAAACAGAGTGATGTGTGTATCAGAAAAAGAGAGAAAAAATGTATTTTCCTGATTTCAGGAGGCACTAGGAAGAGTGTCTTGATGAAAATACCTTTCAAAAGTCTGCCACATAATCCTGAAATCCACCATTAGAGACTTATTACTTTTTAAGCACTAGTTCTCTAGAAGGCAGAGATATTCAGCTGCTGCCAGTTGAGAACACAGAAACAAGGCCACGTAGGGTGAACTGCAGAGCACAGGCTCTCCAATCAAAGGGAGCTAGGGTTGAATTTGGCTGTGGCATTTACTAGCCGTGGGATCCTGGGCAAATTACTTTTCTCTGAGTCCCAATTTATTCATCTTTAAAATGGGGTTAATAATGACTACCATATGAGAAGTACAATTTAAATGAGCACAAGTTGTCTCTCCATGTATATATATATATATATATATATATATATATATGAGAAACTTAATATACTACCTGGTTTAAAATAGGTTCCCAGTACATTGCAATGATAATTATTAGCAATAGTAGAAATATTTAATTCAAATTGAGATTTGCATAGCTTTAGGGGTACATGAAGACATCCCAAGAGCTATGCAGACTCAGAATCAATTTCCAAATTCTTTCTCTCTCCCTCTCTCTCTCTCTATATATATATTTCTATATTTGCTCAAAAGTGCCCCTGAATCAAGCTGCTTCTCCTTATCCACCTTTTCTTTTATAGCTCCTTTTCTTCTGCCCTACAAAAAAGTGACATATTTTTCATCCAACTCAAATTATACTGTGGTACCTTAATTGCCCTGGGTATACAAACCTCTGGGACACCAAGCTGAGGAAAGTCAAACTATGGGTATTTGAGAGAGAGAGAGACTCTCAAAGGAAATACTCTGTTGAAGGAAATACTATGGGTATTTTCCTTTAATCAAACCAGCATAAACCAAAGGTGCAGGGCATATTATCTTTCTCTGTCTTATGCTTATCTCTTTTAGGGGCAAAGCATACCTTAAGCAGGTATGCTCACCCATGTCGGGGTGTTTGGACTTCAGGAGTATCATGGAATTAGGCAGGAAAAGTGATGGCATTTTCCTCCTGTCTTCACTACTGGCAAAGAAGGCATTGTTCCTGAGGAAAGAGACTTGAGAATAAAGCAGGCTGGGCACAGTGGCTCACGCCTGTAATCCCAGCACTTTGGCAGGCCAAGGCGGGCAGATCACTTGAGGTCAGGAGCTCAAGATCAGCCTGGCCAACATGGCGAAACCCCGTCTCTACTAAAAATACAAAAATTAGCCGGGCATAGTGGTGGCACCCCATAATCCCAGCTACTCAGGAGGCTGAAGCAGGAGAATCGCTTGAACCCAGGAGGTGGAGGTTGCAGTGAGCCGAGATCACACCACTGTACTTCAACCTGGGTGACAGAGTAAGACTCCATCTCAAAAAAAAAAAAAAAAAGAAAAAAACAAAGAGAACCTCTATTAGAAATATTGGCCGGGCGCGGTGGCTCACGCCTGTAATCCCAGCACTTTGGGAGGCCGAGATGGGCGGATCACGAGGTCAGGAGATCGAGACCATCCTGGCTAACACGGTGAAACCCCATCTCTACTAAAAATACAAAAAATTAGCTGGGTGTGGTGGCGAGTGCCTGTAGTCCCAGCTGCTCAGGAGGCTGAGGCAGGAGAATGGCGTGAACCTGGGAGACGGAGGTTGCAGTGAGCTGAGACCGCGCCACTGCACTCCAGCCTGGGTGACAGAGCGAGACTCCATCTCAAAAAAAAAAGAAAAAAAGAAAAAAGAAATATTGAAGATGGCAGTAAGTTATTCATCCAGGTGGCAAACTCATGGGAGGTCTCTGTCTATCTTGAAATATTCAAGATTTGTAAGGAGTGTACTGGGAAATGCCAGTGAGCTATGAACCACATTTTCTCTGCAATTTCACCATCTCAGTAATGAGAGCAAGCTCTGTGAATACTCTCATTTAGCTGCATTTTACTCTATGTCTCAGGAGTGTAATTTGCATAACTTCAAGGTGAAAAGACTACAGTTTCTTCCAACATATCAAGGCTACATTTTCTAACAAAAGAAACACATATTAGAGGTAAGTTAGTATTTTGTATTTTCTTAAATATTTACTCAGATTTATAGGAGAAACACTTTCATTAATTTTTGCTAAAAGTTAGCAAAATATGAAATCTATATTCATTTCTGAGGAAGGTACAGGTCTCCTGCTCACTGTCACTCATGAACAACTTTCCCGTTCATGTATTAATTCCTGCCATGTAGTTATTAGGTATATAAGTCAGCTTGTATTGCCATAACAAAATACCATGCACCAGGTGGTTTAAATAACAGAAATTTATTTTCTCATAACTCTGGAGGCTAGAAATCCAAGATTAGGGTGTCAGCATGGTCAAGTTCTGGTGTGGGCTCTCTTCCTGGCTGGCAGATGGCTGCCTTCTCCTTATATCCTCACATGGGGGGCAGGAGGAGAGAGACAGAGAGTGAACCAGCGAGAGAGAGAGAGAGAGGGCACATGAACGAGAGCATCTGGCATCTTGTCCTCTTCTTTAAAGGACACCAGTCCTATTGAAGTAGGACCCCAGCCTGTGACCTCATTTAACCTTTATCACCTCTTCACAGGCACTATTTCCAAATATAGTCACATTAAGGGTTAAGCCTTCAAAATATAAATTTTGGGGGAATGAAATTCAGTCCACAGAATTAGCATTAAGTAATTTAACAGGAATATATTGCAGATTATACTCTAACTAATGTGCTTAGAGGTCCTTAATGTGCTTTCCATAATCTTGTACTATACTTATTCGTGACTAAGTTCTTTCTCTTGCTGTCAACTTACATAAAGTATTTAAACTATACTGTCAAAAGCAGAAATCTATTGGTTCAAAAGCAAAAAAAAATTTTTCCAAAATGTAAATCTAATATGCAATGACCTGAACTTTAGAAAACTGGCTTGATTGAATTAGGATTAATTTCTCCCTTTCAGATGTTAATATATTGATTTCAGTTCTGCTAAGTGTATTGTCTTCAGTCATATTTGGGTAGAAGTTATTAGTATATACATGAATATCCCCAAGTGTCTGTCCTTCTGTCATTTCTTTAGTCTGCATTTTGAGACATTCTTAAAAAATGAAATTTGGCATTGTATATAGGTCTCTGTTCACAGTCAAGGAGAAAAGTCCCCAAATGCACAATTTACAATTTTCTGTTTTTGTTTCTAACTCCAGTTTCATCTTTTTTAGGTCCATAAGCAAGATGCCTGTAAGTAAAAGGGTGATGGTATAATCAACAGCCATGTGATAAGTCTTGGCCAAGCTTTTTTGGGTCATACTTCCTGGAAACTTAGAAAGTGAGCTCTAATAATTAGGTAACACATTTCTTCTTCTTCTTCTTCTTCTTCTTCTTCTTCTTCTTCTTCTTTTTGTAAATTAGGTAGTTTCCAATTCTTTGCTTTCAATAAAATTAAAGGAGGACCTAACCAAGTTGTCAACAGATAGGCCAATAGTTTTTGATAATAGATCACTATGTACTTTTTGACTTATAATCAAGAAGGCATTCAAATAACAGAGTGACGTTTTTATCAGAAAATGCCTAACATTCTCATTACTTATTTAATTGAACAAGTTTTCTCAGGGCTTACGTCTAAAAAAATAAAAAATAAGAGTCGAATTGACGCTGACTCTGTCTCATTTTAACAGTTAGGAACAGCCACAGATACACAAACTAATTTAAAAAGATCCATTCATTTAGTTTAATTTTCCAATAACACATAACTTGCTATGTTTTATAATTATTTATCAAAATATGCTATATATTTATGTTGCTTTGGTCAGTTGTATACTAAAAATCATTGTAAAAATAATTCAATCCAGAAAACTTCAAAATTTTTAAAAGGAATAATACAAATTTTTCGGTTGTTAAAAAAGAGGTTGTTGGTGAATTTTTAAGACTGAGGGTGGGAGAGTAAGTGTCAAATTGCTATGGTGTTTAGAGTTCATTAGATACAAAGTGTGATATATTTTATTTAAAAATCAATATTTACGATATGCTAAAAAGTACATATTTTGAAGTTATTCAAATTTATGATGAAAAATCTTAGGTGTCTGTTTGAAAATGTGCAAGGGGATACATAGTTTTTCAAAGTTCCTTTAGGAAGTACGAGAGGAATTAGTTCGAAGACCGCTTATTTAGCTGATCAAATCTTTACAGTTTTAACAGTTGATGGTGACAAACTTCATGGAGAAAAGTAGATAAAAAGAAGGACATGCGTGGGTGTGTTGTTGATATGGGCTCTTGTGACAGAAAACTAGACTTGGTGAAAAAAAAAAAACAAAATAACACATAATTCCCAAGTTCTTAAATTTTCTTGGCCAGCACCTTTGAGACATAGCATATCCATTGTTTATGAACTTTGCAAAGCAGATTTATGAGGTTGGTTTTTCTTTTGGATGGGCTTAATTATGTTGGAGACCAATAATCCACTGTTTTAGCCATATTACCATGTGCCTGGCACTGTGCTAATTACTAGAGATGCAGAGATGAACAAGGAGAGAGGATCCCTCAAGGAACTGACAGGATAGAAGAAAAAGGGAAGTTAAACTAGTCTAAGTTGGAAATCAATGATGATGTGCTTTAGGTATTTTTCATTTGTATTCCGTATTTGCACAAAAAACTTGAGATTGGGTAAAGATCTCCCTCATCATCCAACCCGTTGAGGAATGGAACAGGATGGAACAAAATGGTGGAAGGAAGGTGAATTTGCTCTCTCTTTTTGAGCTGGGACATCTGTCTTTTCCTGCTCTCTGACAATGGTGCTCTTAGTTCTTGGGCCTTTGCACTTGGGCTGATTTGTACCACCAGCTTTCCTAGGTCTCCAGCTCACAGACAGCAGATTGAGGGACTTCTCAGCCTTCATAATCATGGGAGCCAATTCCATATTTCTCTATCTCTATACCTCCTATGGGTTCTGTTTCTCTGGAGAACCCTGACTAATACAAATGGTTTATAGTACAAGATTCTCCGAATCCTTGGGGTTTGGATTTTGATGTTTAAAGTTAATGCTCTAAAATTTAAAAGAAAAAAAAAAAAGAAAATCCATTTTTTCTTCTCTCAAACTCTTGCTACTTACAATAGAGAGCCATACCCCCAACCCTAAATGTGCCCAATTTCATCTGATCTAGGAAGCTAAGCCCAACTAGGGTTGGGCCTAGTTAGTATTTAGATGGGAGAAAACCAGGCCCCTGTAGGCCATGGTTTCTGGTGTCCACTTACCAAACTCTCCTCTGTAGTTCATGATCAATGGCTTTTGTTCTGCCTGGATGGTCCTACCCTGTTGTACCCAGAAAGTGTCTGCTGACTGCTGAATGGTGGGTGAAAAGAAAGGGCAACAGGAATTAGAAAGCATGTGGTTTAATAATTTTTAAAAATTCCCTACTTTAATTAGGAAGTGATGCATGTTTCTGGAATTTTCACCAAGAGATCATGGTGTTTCTAGGAAGCTGGCTAACTATGCCTGATATATTTAAAAAACAAAAAAACCCCAAACCCAAAAAACTACAACCTACTCAATTACATTGCAACTTGCCGGGAATTAAGTAATGGTGTTCTCAGAATTGGAGAGTACAATGTAATCAGTGTTTATCTGATTCTGTGCTGAAGAGTCTGGGCTTAACTTCCTGAGGACCAGCAGGCTACCTAGCTGGTAATGTCTCTAGAATGGAGAGCAGCTCATCCAAGAGCCCAGCTTTTGAGGGCATAGAGTTGATGAATTTCATGGGAAAGGCAGGACCCTTCACTCCAACTTCTAGCTGTTTGATAGCAATTCTCAAGCTTTAGTATGAATACAAGTCATTTAGGAAGATTGTTTAATAATATAGATTCCTGGAACCCCCATACAGATCATCTGATTCATAGGTCTGGGTTGGGGCCTAGGAATTTACATTTTTACATACTTCTTCTGGACCATGTTTTGAGACCTTTAGACTCCCATTTGGAGAGCCTAGGATAAAAATTTAGGAATTGTTGAAAATACCATCCTGAGATCCAGACCGGAGGGGCTCCTGCCCTGGGGTCTGTGATTTAGAAGGCCCTGCTCTGGCCCTCCCCTGGCCATGTTGGTCTCCATGGGATGAGGAGTCTGGGGGCTCTAGGGGATATGCCAACCTTGAGACTGTGAGCAGACTTCCAGACTGTGATCTGGGGAGAGAGAGAGAGACAGAGAGAGAGAGGTTGATTTTGAAGAACTGGCGCCTGTAATAATAGAGGCTGAGAAATCCCACAATCTGCTATGTGCAAGCTGGAGCCCAGGAAAGCCAATGGTGTAGTTCAGTCCAAGTCAAAATGCCTGAGAACCAGGGAAGCCAATGGTGTGAATCTCAGTCGAGGGCCAGAGAAGATGTGATGAAATGTCTCTGCTCAAGCAGGCAGGCGGCAAGCAAGTTAAGGGCGAATTCCTCCTTCCTTTGCCTTTTGTTCTCTTCAGGCCCTCAGGAGAGTAGATGGTGACCACCCACACTGGGGCAGACACCAACTTTGCCAATCCACGGATTCAAATTCTAATCTCCTCTGGAAATACCCTCACAGACATACCCAGAAATCAGGTTTAATCCGAGCACCTGCGTCCAGTCAAGTTGCCACATAAAATTCAGCATCACAGGTGCTGAGCTGGCTCCTGACTGTGCAAGGGCTTCTTCCCTGGTCTGACCTCCAGAGGGCATACCCTGCTGGGTGTGTCCTTATGCCTGAGTAGTGGCCAAAGGGCAGCTGTTTGTGGAGGTGTGGATGGAGTTGACTGTGTGAGCTGCAGCATGCACTAGTGGCCCCAGGAAGTTCCTCATTCATGGAGGGCTGGCTGTGGGAAAAGAGGGAGCATGGGCTGTGAGCCAGGAGTTGGCACTCCCTGTGCCACCGCATTCCTACCTTGGGTTTCTGGGTTGTTTGGAGGGTATATTTATCAGATAGGAGGATAGGATCTTTTATTCAGCAGTTTGTTAGCTTTGATTTATAACTTCTAAATAACTAGACACATGGTTTGGGGACCTTAGTCTGTACTCTTGCTTTGGGCCCCACAAATGTTAGAGGCAGAACAGATCAACATTTCCAGATTAGTAACATCTTAGACTTGATTTCTTCTAAACAAGAATTGTCCTTCAAGCCAGGCCCCAGGGAGGGAAAAATGGACAAAAGGTAAAGGAAATATGACCTCCAGGCTGGCAGGGCCCAGGGAGGGAAAACCCAGCTTGTGTGGCAAGGCAGCAAATCTTGGCGTGTCCTTTCCAAGCCCTGTCTGCATCTCAGGTAAGGAGTGAGAGAATGGGAGTGGGGCATAATTCTGTTTTGCAGAACTGACAGACTTGAGCTATCTTGGGGGACCCAAAATCTGGGTTTTTCTAATTTCATTCTCTCCAGGATTCTAGCCTCCCCAGCATGAGTCAAGTTGTCCTAATTTTTCCTAGAATGAGATAATAGTCTGAAAATGTGAACACTTTTCTGGCTAACTTTAACATATTTTCAAAAACAATTGCACATAAAAAAGACTTGTTCAATTATTTTATAAGGGGATTAACACGGAAACTTTTTTTTTGTATTTCACACACATTGGAATGTGTAAAAGGCAGTGTTACATGGCAGTCACTACTTGATACCATATTCCACATACTTTAATGAAAATATTCCTTAAAACACCCAATTACTTTTCTCCCATTAGATCTGCTATGTACAGTTGTCCAAGTTGTTGACTGTGTAAGAATACTTAGCCCAAGAAATGAATAGGATCTAAAATCCAGCCTACTGTCTCCTTGTCAAGCTGAGTGCCCTGACATGGCCTGCATTCACCAGGAGGAAGGATGCTTTTTTCTAATCACAAAAGTCACAGTCTGCTTGTCAAACCACATACCTTGCTCATGAGAGGGGCACGTTTGCTGAGGTTACCCTCAAAATAATAGAGCTGAGGATGCTAAAATGATGCCATATGTTGAGGAATAGTGAAAGCCTTCTGGGGAGATGGTCATCTTGGAATCTGATTACTTGCCCTCGCCCTCTCTGCACCCTCTCTCCCTCTCTCACTTCCACTGCAGTGAAGAGAAAGAATGCCTTTCTGGGAAAAAAATTACTGGCAAAAAAAACAAACCAAACCAAAACAAACGCCAAGAAACCCCACAACAACACAGCTGCTGTGATTTCTGTGGGTCCCAAAGAAAAGAGGAGCTAACTGCTGCTTCAGCCTGTGTAATAGCCAGGTCCTGGGACAGAATTAGCTACAGTTAGAAAATAAACTCAACAAGGTGAGTACAGCTGGAGATGGAACATTTACTGCTACCCATCTACTAGCTTGGAATCAGGGAAGTAATTAGTCCAGTGTGGATCAGCATTGGTCATGGACTAGAGGAGGACATCTACCCTTGCCCAATCCTGAAGCCCCTTTTGGGCCCTGCTGGAACTCACAGTCCATTATTAGCAAAACCCAATAGTGTCAACCTTGGCTCTGACTCTTCCAGCACCATTCTCACTCTGATGAAAACATGGCTGTCCTCTGGGAACACTGCCTTCTGATTCTGTCGTTATTCTCCTTGTCCCGTGGTGGCTGTGGTTTGCTCCCTCCAGTTGTGCCATGGGGCCTGGAGGTGGGGTGCGTTTCTTTTACACTCCTCATTGCCACTTCTGCATCATTACCTCTTTGTCTTTCCTAAAAGTGTCCTGCATCGAATCTCAGGTCATCAGGTTATGTCACCTGACTTCTCATTTTGTGACATCTGTCATCCTGAAGTCATTCCCCCTGGTTCCTCAGTATTCCTGCCTCACCATTGCATTCCTCTTCCTGTCTTAACTCTGGGCAAGTTCAACTTACACATGGGTTGTCCCTCCATTATCCTGGTCTCTCAGTTCCCTACCGACCTTTCCTCTCACAATCTGGTCCTTCCCCTTTCATCACCGTGATTGCAGACCCTGTCATTTCCCACAGCTGTGTGGCCTCCACGGCTGCAAGGCATGCCGCCCACTCTAGGACCCCTGCTTCCTCTCTTCCTAGCACGCTTCCTCAATCACCCTGTGTGCTAGAACTGTCAAAGCAAAGTGCCACAAATTAGGTGGCTTAAAGAATAGAAATGAATTCTCACACAGTTCTGGAGGTTGGAAGTCTGAGATCAAGGTGTTGATGGAGTTGGTACCATGTAGGGGGCTGCCCCAGGCTGCTGTCCTGGCGTCTGATGAATTGCTGGCAATCCTTGGCTTGTAGACTCATCACTCCAACTTCTGCCTTCGTGTTGACATGGTGTTCTCCTTGTGTGCCTGTCTGCACCCAAATTTCCTATTTTTATAAGGACACCAGTCACACTGGATTAGGACACCCCCTCATCTTAACTAGTCAGGATAAGTAAGGTAACATTCTGAGGTACCAGAGGTTAGGACTTCAACACTTAAATTTTTTTTTGAGGGGGGCATACAATTTAACCCCTAACATGCTCCATCTCCAGCAGTCCTTCCACTCCCATCTTAAATTCATGAACATAAACCCTTAATGCTGCTTGGCAAAGGCAAACATACTCCCTGATATGGTTTGGCCCTGTCCCCACCCAAATCTCATCTTGAATTGTAGCTACCATAATCCCCATGTGTTGTGGGACGGATCTGGTGGGAGGTAATTGAATCATGAAGACAGGTTTTTCCTGTGCTGTTCTTGTGATAGTGAACAAGTCTCACAAGATCTGACGGTTTTATATAGGGCAGTTCCCCTGCACACGCTCTCTTGCCTGCCGCCATGTAAGATGTGCGTTTGTTCCTCCTTTGTCTTCTGCCATAATTGTGAGGCCTCCCCAGCCATGTGGAACTGTGAGTCCATTAAGCCTCTTTTTCTTTATAAATTACCCAGTCTCAGGTATTTCTTCATAGCAGTATGAGAATGGACTAATACACTCCCTCCCCTATGTCATCAGTTTTTCCCCTCTTGGCCTCATCATTACTATCACCATATAAAGATGCTCTTATTTCTCTCACATTAATTATATTAAAAACTTTCTTGACCTCACATCCACCTGTAACTCTCCCTCCGGCTCTACTATCTCTGCTGCTCTTCACTGAATGATTCTTCTGGGGTGGTCTATACTTACTGCCTTCAATTCTTCTCCTCCCATTCCCTTCAGTCCCTTCCAATCAAGCTTTTGCCTCTACTACTCCTCTGAAAGTTCTCATGTCAAGGTTAACACAGTTTGTAGTATTAGTGAATTTCTTCTTTTTTTTTTAATCATGGTTATCCTCGATGAAAAATTGAACTTACTCCCATTTATTGCATGCATTAAGTGATGAGGTTTACCCAAAGCTCAGGAAAACAACAAGGAGAAGGTGAAATAATGAACAATATATAGATTGGCAGGAAAAATACAGAATGAAAAAATTGTTTAGAAGAAGGTAATCCTTTTATAGCATTGGCCACTCTATAGAGATTCGATTTTTAGCATTTACATTTACACATTTTAACCAATTACTTTGCCCACTTGGAGCACGTGGATGCATTTACACTGACCACTCTGTGTCCTTCCAGGTTTTCCCTGGATGGCCTTCTTGATGTCTGGCAATTTGGAATCCCAAGCCCTTTCTGGGATTATTACCTAGCCCCCAGGTCAACCCTCTCTAGGGATCCAGGGTGGAGGAGGGAGGAAGAGGAGGGGGTGGTGGTAAAAGGGGGTAGGAGCAGGAGGATTTAGTGGAACAAAGGGATGAGAGAAAATAGGAAAGAAGAAAAAGCAGCAGACCCAGGCAACATGTGCTGTGGCTATAAAAACTGTTTTCTGTACTGTCTGCTGCAACTAAATTTTAAAAACATGCTTACCCTTTTTTTTTTTAAATGAACAAACTCCTTCAGAGGGGGTGGATTGTATAGTTTCTGGCATGCTGCAGGGGAGAAAAAGTCCATCTCGATAACTTATAAGCACGCTTTGAATTCAGAACTTTACAATTCTTCGGAAACAACTAATGAAAAAAAAAGTGCTGTTGTGCTGACTGTGAGTCACTTCCCCACCCTATGATTCACTAAGTCACAAATGCTGGACATGCGGACAGGGGAGAAGGACTTTTGATTTTGAGGATTCATGAGCTGATTCAGTACTGTCTTTATGTTTTGACGCTATCCAAGTTCGAGCTTTGAGGTGTTTTGGCATCATAAAGCAGCATCAAGGTTAGGGATCAAAGGATGGGAAAAGCCAGCATGAGTGAAGGTTTGTTAGCTAGAAGCGTCCAATTCTTGCATAATATCAGAAGGCAAGGTTAGGCAGCTACTGATAGCATGGATGCTGAAGAAAGCTGAAGTACTTTCAAATCCAGATAGCTCCAATTGCTTGCTCTCCTATGACTACTCTTAACTGAAATATTTATAGTGGCTCAAGAACGACAGCAAAATAAATATCCTTGGGCTCCCCACTGGTCTAAATCCCTTCACAAAAAACCTTGTCACTGGAAACACTGATAAATACTATATGTTTAGAAAACATCATATAAAATATCCAAATAAATAAGCTATACAGTAATTGGTCCTTTAAATTATTTTAAGGAGGTAAAATTTTCTAACATCTGAATTTCTACCTGTCAGAGGCTTTTGAACCAGAGCAATTCCATCTTGAATAGGGGGTGGGTAAAATAAGGCTGAGACTTACTGAGCTGCATTCCAGGAGGTTAAGGCATTCCTAGACACAGGATGAGATAGGAGGTCGGCACAAGATACAGGTCACAAAGACCTTGCTGATAAAACAGCATGCGTAAAGAAGCTGTCCAAAACCCACCAAAACCAAGATGGTGATGAAAGTGACCTCCAGTCGTCTCACTGCTCATTATACGCTAATTATATAATGCCCTAACATGCTAAAGACACTCCCGCCAGTGCCATACAGTTTACAAATGCCATGGCAACATCAGGAAGTTACCCTATATGGTCTAAGAAGTCGGCAGGGGCAGAGGCGGGAACCCTCAGTTCCGAGAATTGCCCACCCCTTTCCTGGAAACTCATGAATAGTCAACCCCTTGTTTAGCATATAATCAGGAAGTAACAAAAAGCATCATCAGTCGAGCAGCCCATGCCGCTGTTCTGCCTGTGGAGTAGCCATTCTTTATTCCTTTACTTTCCTGATAAACTTGCTTTCACTTTACTGTATGGACTTGCCCTGAATTCTTTCTTGCATGAGGTCCAAGAACCCTCTCTTGGGTTCTGAATTGAGACCCTTTCTGTAACAAAAACATTTAACTTAATTACGACGTCATGACATTCTGGAAGGTTTCTTTGGAATGATGTCCTAGTTTGAGCTCCCAGTTTGATAGTACAAGTTGAGTATCCTTAATAAAAAAATCTGAAACCTGAAATGCTCCAAAATTTGAAATTTTTGAGTGCCAACATGGTACTCAAAGGAAATGCTCATTGGAGCATTTCAGATTTTGGATTTTTGAATTAGGGATGCTCAACCAGTAAGTATTATGCAAATATTCCAAAACTGGGAAAAAATCAAAATTGGAAACACTTCTCATCCCAAGCATTTCAGATAAGGGATACTCACCCTGTAAAACTTGAACATTCTTGTTAGTAGAAAATTAAATGTAATGAATGAGATGAATGTACCTGTATTTGGTTTTTCTGTTTTAAGAAACTAGATGTTCAAAGATTATTAGCATACACTCAATTACAGAGATATTAAATACTAATTGGATTGTGACTCTGATTTTATTTTCATCTAGATTATTTTGATTTACCTATGACATTATTTCATATCATTGCTCATAGGAAGCCTACCTTTTTGCTTGGTAGTGAGTGTGAAGCAGCTGAAAGAAATGGAGATATTTGAGAAACTACCAGCTGGTAACCAATATATACACTTGAGATACATCTATGTATTTTTCAGATTGGAACAGTGAGTGACTATAGGTTCCAAAACAAAATTTGGTGTTAAATCCCCCATGAGTATCTTGTGCGATAGCATATTTTAAGATTGCTGAATTCATGGGGGAAAAAAGCATACTGCTAAACCAAAATGCATGAGTACAGTTGAAAAGTTAAAAAGTTATATTCCTGTTTTTGAAATTTTACCCCAAATTTTGACAACAACAACAACAAGACTGCTTGGTTAAGTTTATTAGATTAAAAATATTGCTAAAATCAGGCTAAATATGCATGCAAAGTTCCTTCTGATATGAACTGGCTGAAAAACATTAAAAATCAATGGAATTATAAACTAAATCATGCCTTGAGCTGTGAAAGACGAAATGACCATCACAAGTAAACTGATAGGCATGAGTTCTCGATAGGCAATGACTTACTTATGTTAAAAGATGGAAGAAACATAGATCAGTGTAGTTCAAGCCCTTCACAAATGTTAGAAACCAAGAAATTGAGGTGCACAGTGGTTGCTTGACTTGCCCAAGGTCCCATGACTTGTCAGTGGCAGAGCCAGGCTGGAATTTGACCCTGCATTCCAGGAATGAGCACCTTTATTATACCATGCCAGGCCAGCACCAAAATTCCAGGACTGCTTTTACAAGTGTTACATTTAACCAGGGTTCTTAATTACTAGCTGGTAAGGAATTTGCATAGAACCATATGGATGTAGATCAAAATCATGTGATTAAGTGTTTCACAAGTGGTAAATTACATATATATGTACATATATACATATATGTGTATATATATGAATGAGATAATTAAAATTACTTTAAAAATATACTTAATTTAAAAAAAAGCCTTGGGATCATCTATTGAGATGAAAACAGTAATGTCATGGAAAGATTACCAGATGTCTACAGGAACTGACCTCCCATCTTGCCCTGCCATTCATTGGCTGTGGAATTGCTTCATTTTCCAGTCAGCAAAATGGGGATGTTGATGACTGCTGTACCTTCAATAAACACTCTGAGGATAAATAAAATAGAATAAGTGGAGTGTTCTGAGGGTTTCTTACCTTCCTAAAAGAATTAAAATAGGAGAATTAGGCTTTAGACCACAACTTGTTTAACTTATGTTGCTGATGACTACAAGTTTCCTTGCAGTTATGAGTCAGTGATTCTCAGGAATTCCTTTTTGCACTACTTAACCTTTAAACTGTTTTCTTTATTGAACCTTAGATTTAGAAGACTGAGAAATCACCTAGCGATTTCTCCTCTCAGTTCAACTACCCACTCATAGAAATGCTGATACAGAACTTATTCCTGTGCAAGGTAGTTTATTCCGTGGTTGGAAAGCCACAATATAGAAAAATGTTCATGTTATTGAACAAAAATTTATCTCAGTGTAATTTTTTTGTCATTCATTGTTATTTTATTTTTCTATAGGTTATTGGGGTACAGGTGGTATTTGGTTACATGAGTAAGTTCTTCAGTGGTGATTTGTGAGATTTTGGTGTGCCCATCACTTGAGCACTATATACTACACCCTATTTGTAGTCTTTTATCCCTCACCTGGCTCCCACCCTTCCCTCCAAGTCCCAAAAGTCCACTGTATCATTCTTATGTCTTTGTGTCCTCATAGCTTAGCTTCCGCATATAAGTGAGAACATACCATGTTTGGTTTTCCATTCCTGAGTTAATTCACTTAGAATAATAGTTTCCAATCTCATCCAGGTCGCTGTGAATGTCATTAATTCATTCCTTTTTATGGCTGAGTAGTGTTCCATCATATATATTATATATATATAATATATATATTATATGATATATATATTCTGTCATGTATATATGATATACGTATCATGGAACCAACCCAAATGCCAATCAACCAATTAGTGGATAAAGAAACTGTGATATATATATATATATATATATTCCATCATATATATGTGATATATATCATGTATATAATTCCATTATGTATATATGATATATATATTCCATCATATATATATCATATATATATGGTTGAACTACACTGGGCTTTAACTACACTGATCTATGTTTCTTCCATCTTTTAACATAAATAAGTCATTGCCTATATTCCATCATATATATATGATATATATAATCACAGTGTAATTTTTAACTGTAATCTTGGTTTTTTTTGTTTTGAGTTACACAGATTTTATCAATTCTTAAATTATTTGAATTCAACCATCAAGTTTCTCCTAAATTTTCAATGTTGTAGTAAGAAAGAAGATAGCATTATTAAGTGGCTACTGTGCAATATTAACACTTTTATCTGGGTGTTGCAATTAAAACTCAAAATAAGTTAACGCCAAGTAACCTCCATTCCTGCATTGATGAGACTAGTAAAGTTGCTAAAACCATAAGCCCTGAATTTAGGCACACCTGGATTTAAGTCTTGGCCACTTACTAACTATAAATTGCAGAAATTACTTAGCCCCTCAGGCTTAGCTTCCTCGTTGATAAATTTTAAAAGCAATAATTCTAATGATAATGTGGTGGTTATGAGGTTAAAAAATATAAGGCCTGGGCAACATGATGAAGCCCCATCTTTGTAAAAAATACATAAATTAGCCAAACATGGTGACGTGCCTGTAGTCTTAGCTATCGGGAGGCTGAGGTGGGAGGACTGCTTGAGCCTGGGACGGGGAGGTTGCAGTGAGCTAAGATTGTGCCATTGCACTCCAGCCTGGGCAACAGAGCAAGATCCAGTCTCAAAACATATGTATATATAGCATGTGACTATATAATGCATAGTAACTGTTCAATAAATGTAAGCTATTGGTATTATTAGTCTCTCTCTCTCTGTCTTTTTTTTTTTTGGCCTTATGTTTATCCCAAATAATTTGTATTTTCTTTGTTTTGGGCCTGATTTCTATATGAAGAAATAGTTTTGAATTGTCTCCTGGTGTATTAGCTCTGTCTCCCTAATTTTTAAATTGAAATATTCATAAACATGCATTCTGTGGTTTTCATGTTTTTGACAAAAATATTGAACAGAAATGAGCAAATCATAAATTCTTGGAGTTTGCCTTTTAAGGTTGAAGTCAAGTCTTTGGCCAATATTCTTTGGGTGACATTGAATGCCTAACTGTGAAGCAAACCACCAGTCATCTTGCTGTTACCTGGGCCCTCATTCCTCCATCTTAACAACAAAAGGTGTGCATCACGATATTTGGCAAATGCTATGCTAAAACCAAGGCATACCATGTGCATGCCTTCCTCCTGACACACAGGCAACCAAATCTAAGAAAAGAAGTGAGACTGGTTGGCATGACTTGTTCTTAGTGAATTCACACTGGTTAGTATTTGTTTACTGTATCTTGCCTACAAATCATCCATTTTAGAATTTTGTTTGGCGTCTGCATGAGGCTCATCAGTTTACATACAGATCTCATTCTTTCACTATTTTTAGAAGTAGAAACATTTTCCAGCCATTAGTCACCTTTTCCATTCTCCTTGATTCTCAGGAGCAGTTCTCTGATCTCATCTGCAAACTGTTTTGATGCTTTGGGATAGAATTTGTATTAACAGAAGTTTTGAAGTCATTCAGAGTAAGTGAAGATTTCTCTTACTATCTCTTTTTCTATTGTAGGTTTTAATTCTCTCTTCATAATGTTTGCTTCAAAATTGATGTTCATCTCTCTTAGAATATGGAAGGAAGCAGAAAATTGAATGGTTCTTTGATTATGTTATCATTTGTTAAGGTTATATTGTAATTTTTTTTTTTTTTTTTTGAGACAAGGTCTTGCTCTGTGGCCCAGGCTGGAGTGCAGTGGAGTGAACATGGCTAGTGAGGGCTTACTTCCTGGGCTCAAGTGATCCTCCCACCTCAGCCCCGAGTAGCTGGGAACACAGGCGTGTGCTACCACACCTGGCTAATTTTTTACAAAGTTTTGTAGAGATGGAGTCTCACTTTGTTGCCCAGGCTGGTGGGCAAGAGATCCTCCTGGGCTCAAGTGATCCTCCTGCCTTGGCCTCCCAAAGCATTAGGATTACAGGTGTCAGCCACCATGCTTGGCCTAAGGTGATATTGTCTGAGATACAGCATAGGTTTTTCTTCCCAGATCTTTTCTTGGTTACATAGATTAAAAAGAAAAACAGCTTTCTTGCTGTCTTTAGTGTTTATCTCTGCCCCTACTTTATTTTAAGACTTTATTCTCATAATACTCTAAACAAATTTTCCGTTTCTTTTATCGCACGCTTGGGTCTGTCCACCCCATCCGTCCTCTGAGCCATAGGAACCTCGAGTCTTCCTACTCCAGATCTAACCCTCCTTTTACCTCCTCTCTGAGAACTGTGTGCTCCTAGACTATTTTTCTATTCTTGCTGTTTATGTTTTCAGCACAAGCTTGTTTATGGTCAATTATCTGAGATTATTTCTATTATATTTTCTTTCCAGACAGCATATCTTTCCTCCTAAACAGGATCATTTTTGTAATGCTCAAGTAATCCTGTTTTCAGAGTCTACATTCCTCTTCTAAACATATTCCCTTGGGCACTATTATTTTCCTTACTTTTTATGAAGCCTCCTTTCTGAAGGTCTGACCATTACCTTTTTCACTATTATAAACATCAAGGCCATTTTATCCCAAGGTTTGCTTGTTTCTGCATTTGACACCTCCTTCTTTCTTGTTGGAATCCAGGATAAAAGTTTCCCAAATGTATTCCTTTACCTGCTGAGGGAAAATTGTCAGTAACCCAAACCAAGAACAAACTCTCCGTCTGCTGTGCGCTGGGTTGTATGTGTGCCTTTCCCCAGCTTATGTCCACCTGGAGCCTGTGAATATGACCTTATTTGAAAATACAGTCTTTGCAGATGGAATCAAGTTAAGACGAGGTCATACTGGATTAGAATGGGCCCTAAATTCAATATAACTGGATCCTTATCAAAAGAGGAGCATTGGGACACAGGGACACAGACAGGGAGAAGATCATAGGTGGAGACTGGAGTGATGCATCTGGAAGCCAGGGAGCACCAAGGGTGGCAAGCAACTGCCAGAGGCTAGGAAGAGGCAAGGAAGGTTCCCTAGAGGCGTCAGAGGAAAACATCACCCTGCCAGCACCTTAGTTGCAGACTACTAGCTGCCAACACTGAGATAATAACTTTTTGTTGTTTTAAGCCACCTAGTTTGTGGTGATTTGTTATGGCAGCATCAGGTAACCAATACATGTGGTTAATAGCAGGATACCACTAACTGGTTCCAGGTGGCCAATTCTGTAGCAGTTTTGCTACATGTATCAGAAGATAGCATGGCTATGTGGCAAGAATATAGACTTTAGGCTTAAAGACCCATGCTCGAGTCTTAGACCTACCACCGATGAGTTGGGCGATCTGCAGCTGCTAAAAGAAAAATTTTGGACAAACTAAATTTAACAGAGTTTAATTGAGCAAAGAATGTTTCATGAACTGGGCAATCCCCAAACCAGAATAGATTCAGACAGACTCACGTGAAAAGGATTTATGAACAGAAAAACGAAAGTGAAACAGAAGTGAGGAATAGGAACAGCTGGATTGTTACAGCTTGATGTTTGTCTTATTTGAACATGGTTTAAACAGTTGGCCATCTGCAATTGGCTGAAACTCAGTGATGGGTACAAGAGCAAGTTACAGTCTGTTGATACATCCAGTTAGGTTACAGTTCACTATGTGCAGAGAAACCTTTAGCCTCAACTTAAAAATATGTAAGGAGGCAGCTTTAGGCTAAACTTAATTTAACAGGGCATGGTCAATTAATCACTTATAACTTCCATAAAATAATGATAATGTATTATTCATCTGATAAGTCTTCTCTGAGATTGAAGAAAATGTGAGAAAGCACATTTTAAGTTATAAAGCCCCAACAAAGGCTATTGTATTGAGCACCCTTGACATAAGTAACTCCATCTTAAAAAAAAGACTCCATCTTACATTTCACGGGACACTTTGCCAACAGGGATACGATGTTTGCTTAATAAATTTGTAATAAATAAAGACTGCATCCAACCAGATAAGGGCATAAACAAGCACACACTTCCACTATCAGTCCTCTGGTGGTCGTAAAAAGAGCAGGGCTTCAGCAGCTCAAAGCAGCCATCTTAACTGACATGCTCTTACTGTCACTAGTGATCAACACCTGGCATCTGCTGCTGAAGGTTCTGCCCACATCAAAGACTTTTCCTTTCAAGACCTTTCCTGGACCGCCGAGCACAGACCAGGAGATTCTTTCTGTCTTCATCGTCACTTTCCTCGGACTACCTCATTAACCCTTTTTCCTATTCCCTTTCTCTTGATGTTAAATATTACTTTGGTGTGGAATGTTTAATCTTAACATTTATATGTTGATGAAATATACTACTATATATGGTTTGCAATGTTGACTGACTTGTGGAGTGGCTTGAGCCTGTGTGCTCTGACTACGGAGTGAATGAGAAGTACTAAGGAGAGAGTTGCCTTCTTGAGAACTCCATGTAGCTTGTGGCTTTTGTGGTTAAAATAGCATCAGTAAAAATCTGACATTGTGGAAAGACACAAACATGCATGGACCTGGTTATCTCTGACTTTGCCCTGCTCATGAGAACTATCTAGGATTGTTTTACCCAATTTCCTTCATGTGCTGGGTATCTGTATTACAGTCCTTCAAAGATACTACTTCCATCTCTTTCTGGGTTTATCCACTTTTAAATACTTCTACCCTCAGATTTTAAATTTCCATTGGAATATATACATTCTTGACATACAATTTTCCTATCCTATCCTTTCAAGGAAATGTTTTCCTTTTGAACAAGGTATGCATGCTCTTTTAATGTTGTATTCCAGGTATGCATCTCATCAGTGAGTCTCAATGATCCTGAGACAGTATTTACCAATCCTTATCTAAAAATCTTCAAAGTATGGATATGGTGTGCATGTGACATACACACATTTGAGTCCTAGAGTTTTTTTTAGGTCTACTTCTATGACATCATCTCTGGAGAATTATAAGGTTTCTCTTCTGTGGGATCCTTGCAGTCTTTCATTGTGTCTAGTTTTGAGTAGTTTATGTCTGATTTATCTTTTTCTGAGATTTGATCTCTTCTTCACTCTTGTGCTGGGTACGTCTTTTTGCCCCACCCCCTCTCTCTGCCCCGGCACCCAGTGGATTTGAAATAAGCTTCTTCAGATTTTCTTCTGGCTGACTTTTCATTATTTGCTTCATGCAATTTTGTTGTCAGGCAGACATTACTCTGAGTTAGAATATTATTGTATAGTTTTTAAAAAACTTTTTAAAAAAGCTCCCCCTTTTTTCTCATAGCCTAAAAATAAAGTAGACTTAAGAAGGAATCCCCCCTGCCCCAATATCTGAGAGGCTGTCATGTGGAAAAGGGATTAGACTTACTCTACATAGACTCATGCGTGGAGATTACAGAGGCAGTGTGATCCTAATAAAATAATAAAACTTTTCTAATGATCAGAGCTGTCCAAAAACAGAATGGCATGCCTTGTGAGGCAGACAGCTCTATTTCTGGAAATGTTCAAGGGAAGTGCCTTAGGTCAGGTTCTCTAGTAGGAGAGCCTGAAATGGAGTGACTCATTAAGGGAGTGGGTTCAGGAGAAGCCAGTAGGGGAGTAAGCTGAGCAGGGGACGGGAGGGGAGGAAGCTGGGCAAAGATGCGTGTACGCTAAAGTCTGACCCCAACCTGATCCTGCGGGAGTTCTGGGGCATGAATGGTATCACAGAATTGTCCTTCCTTGGGTCTTTTGTGCTTCTTCATCAGTCAGTCATTGCCTGTGTGCTGCCCATGGAGGGTGTGTGTGTTGGGTAGGGAGGCATACGCCTTACAGGCATTTCTAGGCAAGACAGCTCTGCTGAAGGCTATTCTTAGGTTAGGGGTACAGCTGTGAGTTGCCAACAGCCAACATTCACACAGCTGGGGAATGCAGGCATTTACCAGATAAACAGGACCTGAGTAGGACCCCAATAACACCTACTGCAAAGAGGAACAATTATGCAGAAGCTTTACTTTTTTTTTTTAAAGATAGGGTCTTCCTCTGTCACCCAGACTGGAGTGCAGTGGTGCAATCATAGCTCAGTGCAGACTTGATCTCTCAGGCTCAAGTGATCCTCCCACCTCAGCCTCCTGAGTAACTAGGACCATAGGCACACCACCATGACCAGCAATTTTTTTTTTTTTCATTTTTTTTGTAGGGATAAGGTCTCCCTATGTTACCCAAGCTGATCTTGAACTCCGGTGCTCAAGTAATCCTCCCACCTCAGCCTCCCAAAATGCTGGGATTAAAGGTGTGAGCTACCACACCCGGCCCACATTGCCTTTCTTTATACCATTCAATGTGAGATAGTGATACCAATGGTGAGAATATAGATTTTGGTCTTGCTGAGGGCTTGTGTCTTAGTCTGTTTTCTGCTGGGTAATTTATAAAGAAAATAAATTTATTTGGCTCATAGTTCTGGAGCTTGAGAAGTCAAGAGCATGGCACTGGCATCTAGTGAGGGTCTTCATGCTGCATCATCCCCTGGTGGAAGGCGGAAGAGCAAGTGAGTGTGCAAAGGGGGCTGAACTCTTGCAATAACTATAACTAACCTACTCTTGTGATAATGGTGTTAATCTATTCATGAGGATGGAACCCTCATGGCCTAATCACTTCTTAAAGGCCTCACATCTTAATAGTGTTGCAATGGCAATGAATTTTCAATATGAGTTTTGAAGGGGACAACATACAAACCATAGCAGCTTGATGGAGTTGTGTCGGGAGACAATTCTTCAAGGGTCCCTTACATTTCTGCACATTTTGTGAACAGAGGCACAAACTGCTTTTGTATTGATTATCTTTTTAAGAACCTTTGCATTACGAACTGCCTTGGAAGATGGCATCTTCCTATGGAGCAGAGGACAGATTATTTACTGTCCAATATGATAAAGATAATGTCTGTTTGGGAGCAAAGTTTGGGAAGGTTTTCTTGCAGCCCATTATAAATGATTGAGGTTCCTTAAACTTGGGTTTTCTTTAGCTGTGATGTAAGTCCATGTGTGTGGAGCATCCATGCAGTTGCTTTGTGGAATTTGGTGGGTGTGTCGGGGGAAGGGGAACTAATATGAACGTGTAGCTCATGCTCCTTTCCATGCTCTGGGTGATAAAGTCCTTTGTCTCTGAGCCAGAAGTCTGGTGCCTTCTGTCAGCATTCATGCAACAGTAATAGGCTAATATGTTAATTTGCCAAGTAGAATATAATCTCAGACTCTTTATAGTTCTTGACAAGTTGACCATTTACTATTGAGGAATCATACTTCCCACGATGATTGGTTTAATGATCACAGAAGAAAATATGTTCTTGTTTTCCAGAAAAATAAAGTAAGGAACTTTGATCCCTTTGACCATAGGCCAGCATTTATTATTAAAGTGTTTTTAAACCCCTGCTATTTGGGGATGTCATGACTAATGACTGGAAGCAGATTAACATGGAGAGTGGCCAGTCTTGGCATTTATAGGGGCTTTTCTTTTGTCTCTAACATCATGACTGTAGGTAGCCATCTTCTCTATCTTCTTAGGAGATAATACCTGGCCCTAAATCCTGTTTGCTATTTTGTGCCTTGGCAGGGCTGAGGGCAACCAAAGACTGTGTGTCCATCAGAGCTTCAGTGAGATGATGAGGCCTGTGGCGCAGTGGTCCATTGGGATCAATCACAAACCTTCCCCTGCCTGGGCAGAGGACTGCCAACTCCAGCTGACACAGAACATTGCCCTCCAATCTAGCTCTCAACCCCACCTCATACATCAGGAGCTGTTTGCCTTCCTGTGACAAATCAGCTGGCATCTGGGAGCAAAGATCACAAAAAGGAGAGAGAGGATAGGGGAGCAAAGACGACAAGGAGGAGAGGGGAGGGATATGGGGTTGGGTTGAGAAGGTTACATGGGCCTCTGATTGCTTCGGGCAGAGAGCAGTGAGTTAAATTAAAGCCACCTTTATTAGAATCAGATTGTTGCTCCACTCCCATACTTACCTGACAGTGACTTTAGCAGTAAAGAATAAAAATACATAGAGTTTAAAATACTTGTCAGTGTATCACCTACTTGTTTGTTCTCTTTAATCAATTGTCTATAAGCTCAGTAAAGATGAGTATTCATTTTATAGCAGCTATGTGGGAGATCACATGACAAATTTAAAAAATGAGAACTCCAGTTCTAAATAATTAATGGCACATAGTCATGAAACTTTCGTGCTTTTCGTAACTTGAGCTGTGGTCAGTAGATTCTCCTTTTAGTAATAATTCAAATAGTGGGCCCACCATGTTGTATGGCAACTGAAAAATGTTTGTTTGATTTTTGCATTTATAAGTTATTTCCTGATAATCTATAGTAATTCAGTTGTTATTATTATTATTATACTTTAAGTTCTGGGATACATGTGCAGTGCATGCAGTTTTGTTACATAGGTATACACGTGCCATGGTGGTTTGCTGCACCCATCAACCCGTCATCCACATTAGTTATTTCTCCTAATGCTATCCCACCCCTAGCCCCCACCCCCTGACAGGCCCCGGCGTGTGATGTTCCCAACCCTGTGTCCATGTGTTCTCATTGTTCAGCTCCCTCTTATCAGTGAGAACATGTGGTGTCTGGTTTTCTGTCCTTGTGATAGTTTGCTGAGAATAATGGTTTCCAGCTTCATCCATGTCCCTGCAAAGGACATGAACTCATCCTTTTTTATGGCTGCATAGTATTCCATGGTGTATATGTGCCACATTTTCTTTATCCAGTCTATCACTGATGGGCATTTGGGTTGGTTCCAAGTCTTTGCTATTGTGAACAGTGCCGCAATAAACATATGTGTGTATGTGTCTTAATAGTAGAATGAATTATAATCCTTTGAGTATATACCCAGTAATGGGATTGCTGGGTCAAATGGTATTTCTAGTTCTATATCCTTGAGGAATCACCACACTGACTTCCACAATGGTTGAACTAATTTACACTCCCACCAACAGTGTAAAAGCATTCCTATTTCTCCACATCCTCTCCAGCATCTGTTGTTGCCTGACTTTTTAATGATCATCATTCTAACTGGCATGAGATAGTATCTAGTTTTATTCTAAAATATATTTCTAAATTATTAAAATACTTTCTGGGAGTTTGGGCATAAAGAATCACCCTCACAAAATAAAAAATCAGGAAATACCAAATGTCTTTTACTTTGTATTATCTTGACTAAGCAATTCACAGCAACTGCCTCTAATGGCTATTTGAAAAACTCTCTTCTGTATTTATATTTAAAATATGCAATAGTCATTATAGGTATTGGGAAATTTTCTTTGCTATTATTGTATTTGGTCTTCGTGGTCTGAAATGTCTGTGGCTCTCCTGCTTTTAGAATCCACCTTCTTGGCCCCTAGTTCACTGTATTCTAACATCAATACACCCAACATGGCATCATGAGATTCAACATTTTATAAAAGGCTTTTACTATCTAAAGCTAACTTTGTATACGTATTCCTTACCTTTTGCTGGAATATGTTCTTAGAGACCAAAATAAAATGAATGGTCAAAATGCAGATTGTACTGTTCCATAGAAACATTATGTTTGAGAACTATGCCCATGAGCTATCATTTGGTACTGAGTACATTTAGGTTCAATTAATAAATTCTCATGAAAGCAATGATACAACTGTTATAAATTTTATCATTATTTTGAATATTAAATGTATATTAGAAGTCTTCTGGGCAAAAATGACCATACCTAATGGGGACATAGGAGTGTAATGTTTAATATATAATATTCTGCATGTAATATATTTCATACATAATATATACAGCATATTCATATATTATTCATATATTGACCTCTTGGGCTCAATCTGTCCTCCTACCTCAGCCTCCTGAGTAGCTGGGACTATAGGCGAGTGCAACCACACCTGGCCAATTTTTGCATTTTTTATAGAGGCGGGGTTTCACCATATCACCCAGGCTGGCCTTGAACTCCTGGGCTCAAGTGATCCGCCCACCTCCACCTCCCAAATTGCTGGGATTACAAGCATGAGCCACCACATCCAGCCTAGTATTACTTTTGTTTCAAAGTTAAACCATAAGCTAAATTCCTCCTGAAGTTAGGAAGAATGGCCTATGCCCAGGAATGACCAGGGACAGCTTGGGGCTCAGAAGCAAGACAGAGTCAACTATGTCAGATTTCTCTTGCTGACATAATTTTGCAAAGGCAGTTTCATTCTCGTCTAAAGAAAATGACGGGTTTGCCTGGAGAGGAGAGGGCTTCTCAGATGGATGTTGGGGCCTGATGAATATATGGAACTGAGTTAATACTGGTGTCCACAACAGAGATCAAAGAAAGAACAATTAGAATAAAAGTGTGTTTTGCCCAAAGCTCCCAGCTTTGGCTATTTTCTGACCATGAAGCTGCAGGGGAGTCAGCCTAATGAAGTACGGGAACATGGAGCTTGCAATCAGTCCTTCTGTGGGAAAGCAGTTGTGGGGCAGTATGCATATATAATGC
The DNA here is from genome assembly GCF_029289425.2 of Pan paniscus. Classification (NCBI taxonomy): domain Eukaryota; kingdom Metazoa; phylum Chordata; class Mammalia; order Primates; family Hominidae; genus Pan; species Pan paniscus. Next base: position 143,601,528 of record NC_073255.2, on the reverse strand, counting down.
TAGTTTTAGTTAAAAAAAAAAAAAAAAGGAGTCTAGCTATCTGAAGATCTAGAAGAATATGCCACAAACTATGGACAGAAGCTACCCCCAGGAAGTAGGAGTTTAGAGGGAAGGTGAGAGGGGATGAGGGTGGGTTTTTCACTTTTTACTTCAGACATATATTGTTTGAAAGTTGTGTCCATGAACAAATCTGTTATTTGTTTTATAAATAAAAATATTAAAATAATAATTGCACTAGGAAGATGTGGTTAGAAACACACACATATTTATGTCTGGAAAGATATACATCACAAATATCAGCAGTGTTTCTCTCTAAGCAGTACACTTATAGTAGAGATTTACATCCTTTATGCTTTTCTGCATTATCTAATACTTGGGATCCTGCTGTCAGAAATAGCCATTAGAGCAGCTAGACATTTGAAGGCATCAGTTAAATATTAGAGTTGAAAGCAATGACGTGCTGGTGTTTAACAAGGGGCTACCTGAAAAGAATGAGCATGCTGATTTGTGAGATTTGCTGACTTCTAAATACTCCCACCACAACAGATGCCACATGACCAACGTGGAGTCACCAAGTGGAACGGGGAAGAGATGTGCACAATGGCCTTCTCTCCAGCTTGTGTGAGCCGGCTCCAACACACATCCTGTGGAGCGAGAGTTTGGTGAGTTGGGATTTACTGACTCAGATCCCCTGGCTTGATTTTCTTCTCTAGCCCACTCTCCTTGGTCACATGGAGAGCAGGCCCAAAAAGGCGAATTTGGGAGAGGTAGCTGCTTGCTGAGAGTGGAGTTGAAGAGGCAGCTGCACTCTCTGGCGTCCTGGTTAGTCATGGGTCTATTGCAGAGAGGGGCCTTCATTTTGTTTTTATTAACAGAACAATTAGAACGGCTGACACCTCTTCCCACCACTGTTGCAAACACAGGCAGGGTAAAGGCACTTAGGAAGTAGAGGTATGGAGGCAAGCAGCAGACAGATGAAGCAAATTAAAGTCAACAGGTGCATCGAATGCAGGAGGCCCACCTGTATTCAATTCCAGTAAAGTTTGTCTGCTCAGTGTAAACAACTCAGTCACCCCCTCTTTTATTATCACTATAAGCATCCCATGCTCTCTGGCTATGCTCTGGTCATGCTTATCCCGCAGTGCTGCCTTTTATTTAGAAGGAAAATGGACTAAGCTGGAAAATCTGGCTGGCTGTACCCTTCAAAACTATAAAAGCAGGAAAAAGAAATTAGCCACATTCCTCTCCCTGCCCTCTTGTCTATTTATTGCCAGCATCTCCCCTTCTCCCGCCCCCGTGGAAACCTCTTGATTTCCATTGACTTTACATCTCACATGATGTCCCTTCCATGTAAGACCATAAGCATCATCTCTTTTTTTCTGAATAGAGAAAGCCTGTTCTTCCACTGGGCCATGTACCACTATTCCCTCCCCACCATGGAACATAGTGCCTTTGTCCTACATAGTCAGTATCCTCATTGCTCCTGAGTTTTCTTCAGTGGGGCCTAATGGTGGGAGATAAAATGATCTAGTTGAAAAGCAGAGGTAGGAGATGGGTAGCTACGACCGTCATTATTTCTACATAAAGAAACCACAGGGGAAAAAGAGTGTCTGGTTGACTTCCGGGGAGTTGTTGCACTAGCCTAGGATGAGAATCACCCTTAAAAGAAAGCTTTGCATTTTTCAACACCTAGATTACATTAAAAAGTATTTGGGTCAACAACTGTTAGTATTCATTTGTATAGCTTTATTGTTTTTTAAAGGGAAGCATATATGTAAGGTTGATAGGTTGATAAACATTTGTATGCACTTACATAAATAGAAACATTTTATCTGCACACACATCATATACCAAATATTAATATGTTTACCTAAAACTAAAATTTTCCCATTAATGTTTAATTTAGATTTGAATATATTGGTCATCAGTGAGGGGGGAGTTGAGATGTTTTTGCTGTTTAAAAATAGGTTCTAAAGAACATCTGTATTTTCTTGATAGAGGCAGTAAGCCATTTCTGAGATGTGATGGTGAAAATAACAGAGTTATGTCATGAACCCACAGTTCTCATCTTATTTTACTTCTGCACATGCAGGAAAATTGTGATATGGGCTCTTCATGGGCCACTGTGACAAAGGGGGTGGTGTAAGGGGTGGTTACAGGGCTTAAGAAAGCTGAACAGAATAAGGTGGTGGTGGGGAGGTGAGGAGAAAAGGGAATGTTAAAACTCAGTTTTATCCAAAAATAAAGAAATAAGATTTATTAATATTGTATATATGAATTGATAGGCATGCATGAAAATAATTTGCACTTAATTTAAAACATTTATTGGGCAGGTAGGACCAGGTGCAGTAGACTACTGTGTAGCAGGTGGGATGGATACATTAGTGGACCATGGGCAGAAAGAGACAGAGAATAAAGTTTATCTGGTGGTGATAACATCAGGGAGAAGAATAGGTCAGGATGAGGGGGACTGTTCTTTTATGAGGAAGGGTCAGGGAGTGCCTCTCTGACAACAGACTGAATTTGAGCAGAGATGTAAAGAAAGGGACCAAACCACACAGATATCTGGAGGAAGAGCATTTTAGGTGGAGGAAGCAGCAAAAGCAAAGGTCTTGCTGTGGGTGTACTTAATACATTCTAGGAAGAGCAAAGTGGCCAGTGTCACTGTGGGGGTTGGTCTGAGAAGTAGCTGGCCTACAGATCTGTCGGGCCCTGAGGCCGTTGCCAGGACTTTGGCTTTTGCTTTGAATGGTGGGGAAGTCATGGGAGAATTTGGAGCAAAGAGCTGTTCTCATCTGACTTATATTGAAACGGACTAACTCTACTGTGTTAAGACTCAACAGTGAGGGCAGTGATGTGCAAGACCAGCTGGTAGTTCACTAGCCCCAGGAGCAGTTGTCCTGGCTTAAACCAGGTCAGCAGCAGTAGAGATGGTGAGAAGTGGTCAGATGCGGCTTCTATTTGTAAGGCGGTTCCAATACTGCAGGGCTGGGACTCTGGGAGGCAAGTGAGACACCTTGGGTGGAAAATTTAAGAAGAAACTCACCTGGCAACATGTCATTGAGTAGGTAAGAGGGGACAAGACTTAGTGCAGCAGTTGGCTTATTAGAACACAGACAATTACTTCATCTGTAGTAACTGGAGGGAGGGCAGAATATTTGGGCATGGAGCCAGTGGTTTGGCAGATGTGTGCATGGGAGGAAGTGGAGCTTCTTTTGATTACTCTAGTTTTTCAGTGAATTAGAAAGCAGGGTCATCAGCTGGGTGAGCTTTCAGAGAGATGGAGTTTTGCAATGAATGAAGAAGGGTGAAATAATCATGTAGGAGGGTGAAAATGAATGAACCAAGTATACGTAGCAGGGTTTTTCAGGTGTTACTAGGGGCTCCTTGAAGTAGCAGTTGCAGCGCTGGCACTGGAGCTGTATGCTCAGAATTATTTACCCATTTCTTTATTTTACCCATGGGGAGGCATGGAAACCATAGCTCTAGATCATATAAGATCTGCCAAATTGGCTTTACAATCCATGCTTGAAAATCTGCTTTAAAAAATTTCAACAATAGCTGCTACTCTATGTCTAAATAAATCATGTCTGAAAATAACCATTTGAAAATGATTAGTTTAAAAAAGAAATCAAGAACACAATCCTATTTACAATAGCATAAAAAATTATAAAATACTTAGGAATAAATTTAGCCAAGGAAGTAAAAGTTCAGTACATTGAAAACTGTAACACTGATGAAAGAGGTTAAACCCAGTATACTGTGTTTGTGGACTGGAAGAATTGATATTGTTACAATGGGCCTACTACCCAAAGCAATATACAGCTTCAACGTGATCCAACAAAGTCTTATGGACATTTTTCACAGAAATAGAAAAACCAACTCCAAAATATATAGATGAAAGACTTTCCCCGGGACCTAGAAGCTTGAGCGGGTGGGTGGCCAATAACTCCTACCTTCTCAAGCCCAGTCCCAAAGCGCAAGATCACTTGCGCCAGCAGCGTTCATCAGCAAGATAGCAGAAGCAGGAAGAGAGCTGGCTGGAAGACATGTACTCCCTGAAGACTGAGAGAGAGGCCATCGGGGTACCGCGTAGCAGTTACATCAGACTGAGACGCTTCCTGTTTACAGGAGACTATAAAACCCCTGCTCTGTCCTCATTTGGTGCCGACGCCATTTTAGGCCTCAGCCCGTCTGCATCCAGGAGCTCATTAAAACAGTGTGTTGCTCCACACCGCCTTGTGTTGTTCATTGTCATGCTCTCAGGGTTCAAACCAATACAAGAGCCTTACAATATAAAAACAGAGAAGACCCCAAATAGCCAGAAAAAGCTGGAGAGAGAAAAACAAAATTGGAGGTATCACATTTCCTGATTTCAAATTATATTACAGAATTGTCATCAAAACAACATGGTACTGGCTTAAAAACAGACACAAAGACCAGTGGAACAGAATACAGAGCAGACATAAACAAAAGCATATATGGTCAGTGAATTTTCAACAAGGCCATGAAGAAGACACATGGAAAAAACATAGTTTCATTAATAAATGGGGTTGAGAAAACTGGATATCCACATGCAAAAGAATGAAACTGGACATTTATCTTATACCATGCACAAAAATCAACTCAAAATGAATCAAAAACTTAAATGTAAGACCCGAAATCATAAAAATTCTATAAAGAAATTGGAGAAAACCTCCTTGATATTGTCCTTGGCAAAGATACTTTAGATATTACACCAAAAGCATGGGCAACAAAAGCAAAAATAAACAAGAAGAACTACATCAAATTAAAAAGCTTCTGCACAGCAAAGGAACTAATCAACAAAATGAAAATGCAACCTATGGAATGGGAGAAAATATTGCAAATAATAAGGGATTAATATCCAAAAATATCAAGAGCTCACACAACTCAAAAGTAGAAAAACAAATAACCTGATTAAAAAATGGGCAAAGAAGCTGAATAGACATTTTCCTAGAGAAGACACAAAAATGGACAACAGGTATATGAAAAATGCTCAACATCCCAAATTATCAAAGAAATGCAATTCAAAGCCACAATGAGATATCACCTCACACATATTAGGACAAGTGAACTGTTGGTTGGAATTTAAAATGATGCAGCCACTGTGGAAAACAATATGGTGGTTCTTCAAAAAATTAAAAATAGAATTACCATGTAAATCAAAAATAAAATTCTAAGCCCCCCCAACCAACTGAATGGACCCCTCCTCTCAGCCAGGGGCATTCCAAAGTTAACCTGAAAAACTAGCTCAGGCTGTAATGGGAAGAGGGGGTTAGATGTGCCTCATTATGCTCTCCTCCCTTTGGAATTCAGGCACAACTGACCAACATTAACATTAAAACAGAGAGCTTAAGGCTGACAAAACAGACTCTGTAGCAACAAGACACCAAATTCCAACCTTACTCTGGTATAGCATCACATGACGGATAGCAGGACCTGAAAGAAATGGAAGTATTTTACTCCCAGATATGTTTCTTTGACATGTTTTGAAATGGCCCTGTAAAGCTGTCTCTTATGGGGAAAATCTACATTCTCTAGAGAATCCCCTTCTCCTCTTCCCTTCCAGGTCTTTTCCCTGATCCAGCAGAGAATTAACTAAGAGTCTGGCACCTTTTAAAGTCTTGTTTGTTTGTTTGCTTGTTTCTTATTTTTAACTTTTATATTAGGTCTGGGGGCACATGTGAAGGTTTGTTACGTAGGTAAACACATGTCACAGGGGTTGTTTTACATATTATTTCATCACGCAGGTATTAAGCCCCATATCCAATAGTTATCTTTTCTGCTCCTCTCCCTCCTCCCACCCTCCCCTATCAAGTAGACCCCAGTGTCTGTTGTTTCCTTCTTTGTCTTTGTAAGTTCTCATCATTTAGCTCCAACTTATAAGTGAGAACTTGTGGTATTTGGTTTTCCATTCCTGCATTAGTTTGCTATGGGTAATAGCCTCCAGCTCCATCCATGTTCCCGCAAAATACATGACTGTGTTCTTTTTTATGGCTGCGTAGTATTCCATGGTGTGTATGTACCATATTTTCTTTATCCAGTCTATCATTGATGGGCATTTGGGTTGATTTCATGTCTTTGGTATTGTGAATAGTGCTGCAATGAACATTCGTGTGCATGTGTTTTTATGGTAGAGTTATTTATTTATTTATTTATTTTGAGATGGAGTCTCACTCTGTTGCCTAGGCTGGAGTGCAGTGGTGCAATCTCGGCTCACTGCCACCTCTGCCTCCTGGGTTCAAGTGAGTCTCCTGCCTCAGCCTCCCAAGTAGCTAGAACTACAGGTGCATGCCACCATGCACGGCTAATTTTTGTAATTTTAGTAGAGACGGGGTTTTACTATGTCGGCCAGGCTGGTCTTGAACTCCTGACCTCATGATCTGCCCACTGCAGCCTCCCAAAGTGCTAGGATTACAGGCATGAGCCACCGCACCTGGCCTACAATGATTTATATTCCTGTGGTTATATACCTAGTAATGGGATTGCTGGGTCCACAAAGTGGTAATTCTGCTCTTAGCTCTTTGAGGAATTGCCATGCTGGTTTCCACAATGGCTGAACTATTTTACACTCCCACCAACAGTGTATAAGTGTTCCCTTTTCTCTGAAACCTTGCCTTTTTAAGTCTTATAAGAAACATTTTAAATCTATTCTCTCTGAAGCCTGCTACGTGGAGGATTCATCTGCATAATAAGAACCTTGCTCTCCACAATCTCTTATAATAACCCAGACACTTCCTTCTATTGATTCCAGGTCTTTAGGTAATAACTAAAATCTTTCAACCAATTGCCAGTCAGAAAATCTCTGAATCCACGTATGACCTGGAAGCCCCCTCACCTGCTTAGAGTTGTCCTGCTTTTCCAGACAAGACCAATGTACATCTTACATGTATTGCTTGGTGTCTTATATCTCCTTAAAATGTGTAAAACCAAGCTGTAGCCCAATCACCTTGGATACACATGCTCAGATCTCCTGGAGCTGCGTCATAGGCCAGGGTCACTCATGTTTGGCTCAGAATAAATCTCTTCAAATATTTTACAGAATTTGACTCTTTTCATCAATAACCATCTGGTCTAGCAATACCTCTTCTGGATATTTATCCAAAAAAATTGAAGGTACAAGATATTTGTACACCCATGTTCGTAGCAGCACTATTCAAAGTAGCCAAAAGGCAGAAGCAACCCAAATGTCCATCCACAGATGAATGGATAAAAAAACACAATGGATTATATACTATTCAGCCTTAAAAGGGCAGAAAATTCTGACATATGCTACACTACAGATAAACCTTGAGGACATGATGCTAAGTACAATAAACCAGTCCCAAAATACTGTATGATTTCATTTATATGAGGTATCTAAAGTAGTCAAATTCATTTTATTTGTTTATTTATTTATTTTATTTTTTTTGACACGGAGTCTCACTGTGTCACCCAGGCTGTAGTGCAGTGGCATGATCTTGGCTCACTGCAACCTCCACCTCCTGGGTTCAAGAAATTTTCTTGCCTCAGCCTCCCAAGTAGCTGGGAATATAGGCATGTGCCACCACACCCAGCTAATTTTTTTTTTTTTTTTTTTTTTTTAGTAGAGACATGGTTTCGCCATGTTGGCCAGGCTGGTCTCGAACTCCTGACCTCAAGTGATCCTCCTGCCTTGGCTTCCCAAAGTGTTGGGATTACAGGCATGAGCCACGGCGCCTAGCCTCAAGTAGTCAAATTCATAGAGACAGAAAGTAGGTAATTGCTGAGGGCTGGGGGAGGAAGGATTAGGGAGTTGTCAAATGGGTATAGAATTTTAGTTTTGCATGATGAAAAAGTTCTAGAGATTGGTTGCATAACAATGTGTACACTTAACACTACTGAACTGTACAGTTAAAGAAATTAAGATGGTAAATTTTGTTATGTTTATTTCATTTTATAAAATAAAAGATAAATCGATATGTGTTGGCCAGAGTTGGGGTGAGAGATCCCTCACTCACTGGCCTGTTACTTAAAAAAAGAAGGAAGTTAGTTGCCTTACATAGAGCAGGCCCTTCTAACAGTTCAAGGTAGCTTTGTGTTTGTTTATTTTTAAAAAATCAGAACGGTGTGCAGCATGTACTATCTGCTAACCTTAATGTTTTTGTAGGAAGGCTTCTTTTTAAATTAAAAATATTTGCAATACCACTCATATCCAGGAGACATCAAGGCATGTACTCAGAATGAGTGTTTTGACTCTGGTGGACAGCTAAACGGTGGGAAGTGTAGTTCTTGGTTCTGTCAGCAAGGCATCGTTTTTTGCTTTGTTTTTTTGACTCCAGAATTCCTGTAGTCTGAAATGGCTCCTTCCACCAGTCAATCTACTCAAATCTAGCTTAGCTGCACATCTCCCCATTTCCTTGTCCTAACTCTATTCCCCTTTTATTTCCAGCAGCACACCAGGTATGCACACCAGCAGCCTATGCCAACGTCTGTCAGAGGTGGCAAATTGTTGACTAACATCTGTTGGAACTGCTTCCTGATTTAGCAGGAAAAAAAATTAGAATTTTCTTCACTGGGGGACAGAAGGTCAACATAGAATCATCAGCTCCTTTATCTGGATTCCTTATCTCTGCTCTTTTTGTTCTTTTGCCTGCCAAGTTCTCTACACCCTCTCAGGTCTTGTGACTTTGCTGGCACCTGTTCCCTTGCTCTGACAGTTCCTGCTAAGTGTCCCCTTGGCCTGCTGATCCTCTGCTTGGGGTTAGCTCTGCATTCTGCTACAAGCAGTGGAGATAGGTGAATCCCAACTTCGGATTACATACCTGATTCTAGACACTTCTAGATCCTCCCCTAGACAACCTCTTTATGAAGGGTCTTCAGGCCACAGCTGTTTTCAACTCATGGCTTCTAATAGCAGGTATACATCAAAATCATCACTGTGAATATTTGAAAATTTTTTAAAAATTAGATGCCTTCTGTGAACAGGGCCAGAGTGGGGCTTGGGAGTGTGTCTTTCTAAAAAACAACAACGATAAAACAAAAACCAAAAACCTACACGGAAAACAGTTTGGAGATTTCTCAATGAATTAAAAATTGAATTACCATTTGACCCAGTGATCTCATTACTGAGTATGCACCCAAAGGAAAATAAATTGTTTTTCCAAAACGACACATGCACTCATATGTTCATTGCAGCACTATTCACAGTAGCAAAGTCACAGATTCAACCTATGAGTCCATCAGCAGTGGATTGGATAAAGAAAATATGGTATGTATATACCATGGAATACAACACAGCCAAAAGAAAGAACAAAATCATGTCCTTTGCAGCAACATGGATGCAGCCAGAGGCCATTATCTTAAGTGAATGAACACATAAACAGAAAACCAAATATCACATATTCTCACTTATAAGTTGGAGCTAAAGATTGGGTACACATGGCCATAAAGATGGGCACAATAAACTCTGAGGTCTCCAAAAGCAGGAAGGGAGGGAGGGGGTCAGGGTTGAAAAATTACATTTTGGGTACTGTGTTCTCTCTTTGGGTGACAGGGTCAATAGAAGCCCAAGCCTTAGCATCATGCAATATACCCATGTAACAAACCTGTGCATGCGCCCCTGAGTCTAAATAAGAAATTAATGAAAAACACTCAGGGGATTCTGATGACATGTTTAGAGTTGGGAATAACTTCTTTGAAAGGAATCAGTTGTTGAAAGGACAATCCAACATTTGTCCTTCCCTGACTTGGCCATCAGAGCTACTCTGCTCCATTGACTCTCACCCTCTTAGAGCCCCTGTGATTACAGACTTCCCTTATACAGGGGCAGGTAGAAGAAGATAATATTTAGTTTAAATTAGGGATAATATATTTTCATCACGTGACCCTTCCACCATTATAACTAGTCTCTGGAGCTGAGCATTAGTGACTCTTGGACGGGTGAGTCACAGAGAACAAAAGTTAGATTTGTGGCTCTTGATTTCTAAAATAGATGCTTGAAATTTATGCCAGTGACAGTAGACTGGAAAGTCAAAGAATTCAATAGCAAGGGTCTGCCCTTTTGGGAGTCTATTCAGATCCAAAAACGTAAGGACTCAGTTCCTGAAGTTTATGCCATAAACAAAAAAGCTGGGAAAATTCCTTGATGAAGGAAGAACCAGTGTTTCCACCTAAAAGGAGCTAACATTAGTCCAGCAATAAGGGAAGGAGAAGAAGTAGTCACTGTATCTTCAAGAAGGGATCTTGTGCTGCATCCCTGACTCAGCATAGCCACGGGAGGGGACCTAAGAGAAACTTGAGATAGGTTTAAGTCAATATCCCAATGGGGCCAGGCTTCCCAGAGAAGCCCTCTGCTTCAACAATGTGCAGCAGCCTGTGAGCGACGTGTGTCAACAAAGAGGACACACGCCAGTCTGAGTCTCCCTTAGACCCAAAGGGCGGAAGACTTCCTACATTTCCCCCATTCCTCCAGGAGGGTTGCAGAAGCAGCAGAAAGAGGGATGATGGAGAAGGGACTCTGAGGCCACAAGGAGAGGATGCCATCACAGGGAGTGGCCTGAATGATACAGACTGGAGTTCACAGTTGGACACCTGGCCTCTGCAGCACAACAGATGCTACTGACTAAAGACCAGGCAAGGCCAGGCACTGTGGCTCATGCCTGTAATCCCAGCACTTTGGGAGGCTGAGGTGGGCAGATCACTTGATGTCAAGAGTTCAAGACCAGCCTGGCCAACATGGAGAATCCCTGTCTCTACTAAAAATACAAAAATTAGCTGGGCACGGTGGCACATGCCTGTAATCCCAGCTACTTGGGAGGCCGATGCTGGAGAATTGCTTGAACCTGGGAGGTAGAGGTTGCAGTGAGTTGAGATCACACCACTGTACTCCAGCCTGGGCACCAGAGTGAGACTCTGCCTCAAAAAAAAAAAAATAAATAAAAGTTGAAGACCAGGAAGACAAGTCACATCTCAGCAGAGACTGGAGTGGACAGAGAACCATAGGATGTGATGGCCCCCTTCCCACAGGTGCTTACGCTTCTCTCTTCACTCACCTCCTTATATGGGCAGAACTCCAGGGGGAAGATGAAACACGGTTCCCTGGACTAACTGAGAAATGTCTAAAGTAATTGAATCTGTTTGGAAATGATGAGATCGCATTTTTGCCATCAGCAGAAATGGGGGCTTGGGATAAGATTAAGTTTATTAATTGAGGGGTCAGTGGGAGTTATGAGCCTCAGATTGCCAAACTGCAATCATTAGTTGATACACCAGAATCTAAAAGTAACAGTGAATTTCATACACGCATTAATGATGAGATGATTCTTAATTGTATACACCACACTATGATGGACCCTTTGGAGATGCCGTGGTAAATGTGCTGACAGAGGTCCTCTGGGCAAGTCTAAGTCCCAAAGGAAGGTAAGAGCTGCTGCAAGTTTATGTAAGTTTTCAGAAGGCTGTCTTTTAGTGACAGAGAGAACAACTTACTCAGGGATCCCAAGGTTTATTTCTATCTGAAGCCCAGACATGTATAGAGATGTCATTAGTGCTGATAGATGACTTTTTTCACTTTTTTATTGTATATATTTAAGGTGTACAACACGATGTTTTGATATACATATACATGGTGAAATGATTACTGCAGCCAAGCAAACTAACCTATCCGTCACCTTCCATAGTTACTTTGTGTGCAAGTTTGTGTGTGTATGTGTGTGTGTGTGTGTGTAAGACCACCTAAACTCTACTGACTAAGCACATTTTCATTTCAAATACAATATTATTAACTGTAGTCCTCATGCTGTCCATTAGATCTCTAGACTTATTCATTCTACATAACTGCAAGTTTGTGCCCTTTGACCCACTTCTCCCTTTCACCATCCCTGGTAACCACCCGTGTAACTCTCTGTTTCTACATATTCAATTTTTTTTTTAAGATTCCACATATGAGATCATGCAGTATTTTTCTTTTTATGTCTGCCTTATTTCACTTAGCATAATGTCCTCTAGGTTCATCTATGTTGTTGCAAATGACATTATTGCCTTCTTTTTAAAGACTGAGCATATTTCTTTGTAAATAGATTATAAAAATTGTGGTGTAAATAGAGCTATGCCACAGTTCTTTTTATCCATTCACCTGTCAATGGGCATTTAGGTTTTTCCCATCTCTTGGCTATTATGAATAGTACTGCAATGAACATGGCAGCACAGTTACATCTACAGGGTGCTGATTTCATTTTTCTTGGGTATACACCCAACAGAGGGGTTGCTGAGTCTTATGGTAGTTCTATTTGTAAGTTTTTGAGAAACTTTTGTACTGTTTTCCATAATGACTATACTAATTTACATTTCCACCAACAATTCACAGGGTTGCAATTTCCCCACATTCTCACCAACACTTGTTATTTTCCGTTTTTTAAAACCAGCCATCCTAATGGGTAAGAGATGATATCACATTGTAGCTTTAATTTGCATTTCCCTAATGATTAGTGATATTGAGTACATTTTCATATGTTTGGCCATTTGCATATCTTCTTTGGAGAAATATCTATTCGAGACCTTTGCCCATTTTAAAATCAAGGTTTTGTTGTTGTTGTTGAGTTATGAGAGTTTTAAAAATATATTCTGGATATTAATCCCTTATCAGACATATGATTTGTAAATATTTTCTCCTATTCTGTAGATTGCTTTTTCACTCCGTTGATTGTGTCCTTTGATGCACAAAAGTTGTACATTTTAATATAGTCCAATTCATCTATTTCCACTTATATTGCCTATGCTTTTGGTGTCATATCTAAGAAATCATTGCCAAATCCAATGACAGAGAGCTTTTCTCCTATGTTTTCTTCTAAGAATTTTAGAGTTTAAGATATTATGTTTAGGTCTCTGATCCATTTTTGAGTTAATTTTTTGTATATGATATAAGGTAAGGGTCCAATTTCTTTCTTTTGGATATGAATATACAATTTTCCCCGCACCATTTGTTGAAAAGACTGTCCTTTCCCCATTGAATCATCTTGACATCTTTGTCAAATATCAGTTAACTATATATATGAGGGTTCATATATGGATTTTAAAAACAGCTTTATTGAGATGTAATTCATGTGCCATATGTCGAAAGACAAAATCACAACAAAGTTAGTTTAAAGATCTTCATTGGCTTTTATTTGTGACTCTAGAATTGGGCAAGAGCTTATTCCATGAAATAGATTAAGTGTTCCAGTGAGCTGAGTACAGGAGTTTGGCTTTATAGACAGAAAAGGGTGGAGGAAAGCAAAAGCAGGAACAAAAAGTGTGTTGGTTGTTTCAAAGCTACTTTCCTTGTAAATGTTAAAGCAGAGGGGACTTCCTTCTCATGCCAGCTAAAAATAGTCTGTTTGGGGATTTGGCTATTATTTCTCTCCCTCTCTTGATTTCTTGAAACAACTTAGTTTTGGCTCAGTTCAAACTAATGGCCTCCTATAATTTTTTTTTCTTTTGAGAGGAGATCCTGCTCTATCACCCAGGTTGGATTGCAGTAGTGCAGTGGTGCTGTCGTAGCTCACTGTAACAATTGTTAAATCAAGGTTAGCCTAAAGCTGCCTCCTTACATATTTTAAGTTCACTCTAAAGGTTTCTCTGTCATTGTGAACTATAACCTAAATGGAACTGTAAACAGACTGTAGTCTACTCTTGTGCCAATCACTGAGTTTTGGCCAAAGGTGGCCAACTGTTCAAACTGTGTTCAAATAAGGCAGATGCCAACCTGTAGCCAATCAAGCTGTTTCTATTCCTCACTTTCATTTTCTGTAAGTCATTTTCCTTTTTCTGTCCATAAATCTTCTTCCACCATGTGGCTGCACTGGAGTCTCTGAGCCTACTCTCACTCGGGAGGCTGCCTGATTCACAAATTGAATTGTTCTTTGTTCAGTTAACGCTTTTAAATTGAATTCGGCTAAAGTTTTATATTTAACATCTTGAACTCCTAGGCTCAAGTGATCCTCCTGCCTCATGTTCCTGAGTTGTTGGGGTTACAGGCCTGAGACACTGCATCCAGCCAAATTTTATTTAACACATATAATTTACCCATTTGAAGTGTACAATTCAATGAGTTTTTAGCATATTCACAGACTTATGCATTCATTGCCACAATCAGTTTTAAAATATTTTTGTCACCCCAAAAAGAAACCCCATATCCTTTAACTGTAAACTTTCCACTGCCTACAACACCCTCTACCAGCCTTAGGCAAGCATAAATAAACTTTCTGTTTCTATAGATTTATCTATCCTGGACATTTCGTAGAAATGGAATCATACAATATGTGGCCCTTTGTGACTGGCTTCTTTCATTTACCGTAATGTTTTCAAGATTCACCCACATTGGAGCATGTATTATTACTTCATTCCCTTTTGTGGCTGGATAATATTCTATAATATGGATATATCACATTTTGTTTATCCATTCATCTGCTGATGGACATTTGGTTTGCTTTCACCTTTTGGCTATTGTGAATAACATTGCTATAAATATCTGTATAGTGTGTAAGTTTTTGTGTGGACAAATATTCTCATGATTCTTGGGGTATACAGTGAAATTGCTGGGTCATATAGGAACTATGCTTCTTATGTGGATTTTGAATATGAGAGGAGAACTGGTTTCCAGGAGACGGAATAATAATCTGGTGAAGAAGAAAGAAAAATTTGGGTTTCAGAAGGTCAAAAATGACTGAAATTAAGTAGAGCCAGAAATTATTAGTTCATAAACTATTTTAAAATTCACATCCAGAAGTATTAGTTTATCAGGTTCACATTCCTTGGACATAGTATCAACAAAGAGGCTAAGCTAGAGTTGATAAAATAGGAGAAGTTCAGTAAGAAAGGAAATAACTGATGTGGTATATCCCATGATAAAAATAAGGGAAATAAGTGAAAAGGAATTGGTCAGTGGCAGTCCTTTGATTTCCTTTAAAGTCAATGATTGTAAACTCTCCAATCCTGAAGGTTTTACATAGTCAGAAGAAACAATAATTTAGAGGGGCCAGGTGTGGTGGTTCATGCCTATAATCCTAGCACTTTGGGAGGCTGAGGTGGGTGGATCGATTGAGCTCAGGAGTTCGAGACCAGTCTGTGCAATATGGAGAAACCCCATCTCTACAAAAAAAATACAAAAATTTAACCTGTAGCCCCAGCCGCTTGAGGGGCTGAGGTGGGAGGATCACTTGAGCCCAGGAAGTTGAGGCTGCAGTGAGCTGAGATCGCACCACTGCACTCTAGCCTGGACAAAGTGAGATCCTGTCTCTTAAAAAAAAAAAAAAAAAAGAAAGAAAAAGAAAAAAGAATTTAGGTTGATTCACAAACTCAAATGCCCATGGGGTCAGGAAAGTAATGTAAATTAATGGATCAGTCTTGACCACAAGACAATAGGGAGTGGTGTGCAATGTGGTGGTCTGGGGACACATGCTTATCTAAAGCCATTGAAATTTAAACTTTTTAAAAATACTCCGACAGCCAATCAAAACATGTCTGCAGGTGAACCCAGCCTTCAGTAACTAGTTGTAATTCCTAAAACAAAATAATGGGGAGGGGAGGGATACGGCACAATTAGGGATGTTTTCCCTTTCTAGGCCAGGCCATTCTTTGAGTTTTACAAATATAATAAAATATTTCAAGATATCAAGAGGGAGGAACCAAAAGGGTCACTGTTCCCAGCAGCCAAGTGTGGCCAGTAGGATGCGATCCTTAGTAACATGCAACTTTCGAGTTATGCCTTTCAAAGGAAGAACGTTCTCTCTCTTTCTTTCCCTTCTCTTTGGCGCACCAGACACAGTGGTGGGATATTTTGGACAATGCAGACAAGAGTAATAGCCTAGGGATGTCAGGGCAAAAAAATAGAAATGGCCTCAACTTTGTAGTGCGGACTAGCCATACCCGTGCAGGCATTTATTTTAGAGAGAAATAAAGTTCTAACTTTTTTAAGCTACTGCTATTTTGGGTCTAGCAAATGCAACCAATTCTATACCATAAGTAGAATATAACCACACGGCTAATTTCATTTATTATATTAGTTAAGGTTCAGTTACAGAGAACAGATTTAAGAAGATTATGACAAGGAATTAAATGGTTTGTAGGAATGTTGTGAAGAGCAGATGCTAGAGTGAGCTTTTGGAAATGACTCTGAAAACCACACAGCAAAATGGTGTCACCATGGCAGCTGCTATGTCTTCCACGTCAGAAAGCCACTGCTACAGAAAAATGCAGGACTGGCAAGGATGCCACAACAAACAGGAAACTGTCATTACTGCTGAGGGCTCTGGAACCTCAGTCTATGCTATGATCTGCTCCAGTAACCTGGTACCTTGTGCCTGTGCGTGACATCCACAAAACTAAAGAGTGCACTAGGACCTCTGCTAATTTAGCTGGAGAGAAATTAGTTACTTCCAACTGTGCCTGCTAGCAGAAGCCGCAGAAGCTCTGCCTCTGCCTTCTTTTTGCCTTCCAAAAACTTGCATGAATGCATCTGATTGGCTAAATCTAAATCTCCTTTAAAATCCTGTCTGCTAGGGAATCTGGGAAATGTAGTTTTCAGCTTTCTAGGCTCTGCAGTTCAATAAGGCACACTAGAAACACAGTACAATGAATGTTCAGTACCAATCTACCATATATACACAGTATCCCCTCATAAGAATGGTGCCTGCCTGCCAGAACTGAGATACACCGAGACTGAACTCAAAGGAAAACTCATACCCTTATATGCTCTAATTAGTAACCAGAAAGAGAAAATAAATGAACTAAACGTTTAACTCAAGGAGCAGGAAACAGAACAACAAGCTTAACCTAAAAAATACAGATAAATTATTTTTAGATAAAATCTTAAACTACTTTTAAAGCAGAATGACTAGTAAATTAAAAGCTTGCTACAAACACAATAAAATACAAAAGTCTCTAGAAGAAAACACACATAACATTCAGAATGGTAAAAGGGACAACCCATATATACAGAGGGAAAAGTTTTAGACATTTCAGTATTTAAAATAGGACAATGAACTCCTATGTACCCATCAGTCAACTTCAACAATTATCAACACATTGCCATTCTTGTTATTTATCTTCTCTCCTTTCTCCCTCCCTCTTTTCCTGACTCTCCCCAACTTATTTTTCCCTTGGAGTATTTTAAAGAAATTCATACAATATAGTATTTTACTTATAAATACTTCAGTATATATCACAAACAAATTAGGACTTTAAAAATTTGAACCTTAACCATAATAAATACCATTACACTGAACAAAAGTAATAGTAATTTCTTTGTATCATCTAATAGTCTGTGTTCAACTTTACCTTAAGTTCTCAAACTCTTTTAACAACTGTTTTCTTCAAATCCACGTGCAAACAAGGTCTACACACTGCAGTTAGTTAATTTGTTGTTCAGTCTTCAAGTCTAGAATAACTATCCTGCTCATTTTTCCCATAGGTCATTTTTTGTTAAAGACACATAGTCATATGTACACTGAATTTTCTAATTCTCAATTTGACAGATTGTATCCTCATAAAAAAGATAATTTTTAAAAGGAGAGCTGGGCGTGGGGACTCATGCCTGTAATCCCAGCACTTTGGGAAGCTGAGATGGGAGGATTGCTTGAGCCCAGGAGTTTGAGACCAGCCTGTGTGACACAGTGAGACCTCGTCTCTATTAAAGAAAAAAAAAAAGGAGAGAGAGAGAGAGAAAAAAGATTAGATATAATTCTATGATGATAAATTTAAGTACTTTAGGAAAATGAGGGATTTTCTAAGAAAATAAAAAGTTCCAAAATTTACTTACAAACAGGTGGAAATAATAAATAGATCCCAAAAAGGCATTGGAAAAAAATTTAAAGAATTATCAAAAAAAAAGTCCCCATACCTAGAGGTTTTATAGGTAAGTTCTTTCAAATATTCAAGGAGCAAATAATTTGTTTTTATTTTTAAGATCTTTAAGAGCATGGAGAGAATATAGAAATCTTCCCAATTCATTTTACAAGATTACCCAGAAAATGATTCAAAAGTTTGAGAAGAACAGCATAAAGATGAAAACTACAAACCATTATCTTATAAATATATATATATATTTGGAATATATATATATTTATATATATATTTATATATATTTATATATTTATATATATATATATTTATATGTATTTATATATATTTATATATATTTATATATTTGGAAAAGAGAATAGCAGCAAAATGTTAAAAGAACCATGCACTATAAGCAAATAAGTTTTATCCTAATGATTTAGAGATGATTCAGTATTAAGTATTAGGAAAATTTATTAAGTAATTTAACACATCAATAGATTAAAGGAGAAAAACCACAAGAACATCAAAATAGATGCTAAAATGGCATTTAATAGAATTTAATAGAATTGAACATTCATTTCTCATTAAAAACAAATTTGGCAGACTAGGCATGAAAACATAATAACAAATTTCAATCTTAAAAGTCGATACCATACTACTCTGAGCCTATGATCACCACTATTATTTAACATTTTCCTTGGAGGACTAGCAATTATAAAGCAAGAAAAAGAAATAAACTGTGCAACCTTGAGAAAAATATAAAATTATTATGTTTATCTCCTTGAAAAAATACAAGAGAATCAACCAAGAACCATCTAGAACTAAGAAAAAAGGTTCAGTTGTTTTCCTCTATATCATTTATCTCAGAAAATGTAATAGAAAAAAATGTCATCCCCGATAGCAAAAAATAATACAATACATGGGAACAAATGTAGCAAGAAATATATATGTCCCTAAATGAAGAACACTGCAAAACATTACGAAGGTTTTAAAAAGACAGTCATCAGGCACAATTAAAAAATTAGCCGGGCATGATTGTGCATGCCTGCAGTCCCAGCTACATGGGAGGCTGAGGCAGGAGGATCACTTGAGCCCAGCAGGTCGAGACTTCAGTGAGCTGTATTTGTGCCACTGCCCTCTAGCCTGGGTTACAGAGAGAGACCCTGTCTTAATAAATTAAAAATAAATAAATAAATAAATAAATAAATAAATAAAATTAATACATGGAGACATATTCATGTTCCTGAATCAGAAAATGATGTGGTAAAGATGCAACTTCTCCCTCAAAGTAATCTATCAGTTTTAGCAGAAGGATAAAGGACACAGACATTAGCAGAGGACGTGATATCCAAGCAAACGGAGCTGCAATTCATTTTTTTGTCTGTTTGCTTTTACCATCACTGCTTAAAACTTTTACATTAAATATTTTTAGATGGAGTGTGCACTATATTATTCTGGCATTCCCTTTTGTTTTAAACCCCGTGGCTCCACACATTTAGGATAATACCTATGTGACTGCTGATTTAATGCCATCCCTACTCAAATCCAAGCATGGTATTTTCTAGATAATAACAATATGATGCTTCACTTTTTCTGAAAGGATAAACAATACAGACTCGTCAGGGCTGGCTACACAATTTTCAGGGCCCAGTGCAAAATGAAATTGTGGAGCCCCTGGTACAAAAAGAAGAGAAAAAGTGCTGTTACAGTTATTAAAATACAAAACCCATTCCTTTCTTTTCTTCAATGTTCTCTTTCTCAACTAGTCATGATGTTTTAAATTTGCTATTTAATGTTGTTCTAGGTAAAGAAAATTGGAATTTTCAATTACTAGTATGAAATTTTCTGTTCATCTATTTTATTTTTATTTTATTTTATTTTATTTTATTTGAGACAGAGTCTGACTCTGTAGCCCAGGCTGGAGTGCAGTGGCACAATCTCGGCTCACTGCAACCTCTGCCTCCTGGGTTCAAGTGATTCTAGTGCCTCAGCCTCCCAAGTAACTGGAATTACAGGTGCCCGCCACCTTGCCTGGCTTTTTTTTTTCTTTTGTATTTTTAGTAGAGACAGGGTGTTGCCATGTTGGCCAGGCTGGTCTCAAACTCCTGACCTCAAGTGATCCACCCACCTCAGCTTCCCACAGTGTTGGAATTACAGGCGTGAGACACTGTGCCCAGCCTTGTTCATCTTTATATTATGCAATGCCAATTTTAAATGCAAATATAGTAGCCCTTTACTCATATGTGTCATCACTGAAAATACACAATTTATATTTTGTAGCTTGCACATGCATGTTTTTTACTGTTACACAGCAGTGGAAATGCTATATAAAACATATTTAACTCTTTTTATTTCACCTCTCTATATCGCTTCATGCACATTCTACCAACACACTCTACCCTCAGCTTACTGATGAGTAAAGAAGGACTGAAAGGACATAGAACATGGGTTGCCCTATCTTTCTGTTTCCTTCGATGTCATCATTTTTAGCATAAGTGATTAGCTAATGCAGGGAAATAACATAAGTAAGAAAGGATACGATAGACTTACTTGGTTATTTGCATTATTAGAATGCCTTCTTTCTGCATTTGAAGAATGAAAAGGGTTACCTCTTGTAACACACCTACTTTGTACTTGCTCTGAGTCTCACTGAACTCCTATGCATCATGGTCCCACCAGAATTCTATGCTTATAGGGAATTGTGAATGTTAAATACAAATGGGACAGCAAGGAATGATAGGCACACGCATATGAATATCTTTTCAGCTCACATGCATGCGCCTTTGTCCCATTGGACTTCACTTACAAAACAAAGTTGAAAAATAAATGTATTAAGAATTTCAAGGCTGTGTGCAGCGGCTCATATGTATAACCTCAGCATTTTAGGGTGCCAAGGCTAGAGGATCGCTTGAAGCCATGAGTTTGAGACTGCAGTGAGCTATGATTGTGCCATTGCACTATAGCATAGGTGGCAGAGAGAGACCCTATCTCTAAAAATTAAAGAAAAAATTTAATAAAAATAAATAGATAAAAGAATTTTAAGACAGTGACAGCAGAGCATTAAAAACCACATATGGGGCCCTTTTGAGCCCTGGGCCCTGTTAGACTGCATAGGTCACACGCCCATGAAGCAGGGTCTGAAACTAGCTCACCATTTTTAGGAAGGAAGAGTAATGATAGAAGGGACTTGCTTTACATAATTTTACATAATACTATGTAGTAAAGGATTTGGTTCTACTTAAGTGAGGTCTGGCCTTCGCCCTTGGCTTCTAGGAGGTAGTCAATGACAAAAGTGTCTTTGTTTTTAGGGTGCGAACTGACCACTCTTAATTTTAGGGTGGGGCTGGCCGTGCCGGAAAGATCAACCATGTGATTTACGGTGGAGGCCTTGGTCATCTGGTATCAGTCCACCTTGAGACTGAGTTCAGCCACATGGGGAATCAATCAATCATGCCTACATAACAAAGACCCAGTAAAAACTCTAGACACTGAGTTTGGATATCTTTCCCAGTTGGCAATACTCCATGCATATTGTCACACATTGATGCCAGGAGGGTAATGTGTCCTGACTCCACGGTGAGGACAATGGAAATTTTGCATTTGGAACACTCACAGACTCTACCCTGTGTCTCTCTTCCATTGTCTAATTTTAATCTGTATTCTTTCTGTGTAATAAACTATAACTGTGAATCTAATAGCTTCCAGTGAGTTCTGTAAATCACTCTACAGAATTATTAAATCTGAGGGTCATTTTGCAAACCCCTCAAACTTGCAGTCAGTGTCAGAGGTGAGGGTAGTCTTGGAGACTGTGCCATTAAACTTTACAGTTTGGCTGACTCCAGGTAAATACTATAGAGCAAAAATAATGAAAATGGTACACTGTTGGTACAAGAGTAAATAAATTAATAGCATAATGGAGAAAATGTAGAAACACTGAACTCTACATAAAAAATTAGTATATGATGAAATAGCATTTATTTTATTTTAAAATGTTTTTACACAAATAAGTTCTTTAGCAGTGATTTCTGAGATTTTGGTACAACCGTCACCCAAGCAGTGTACACTGCACCCAGTGTGTAGTCTTTTATCCCTCACCCTCTTTCCCTGCTTTGCCCCAAGTCCCGAAAGTCCACTGTGTCATTCTTATGCCTTTGCATCCTCACAGCTTAGCTCCCACTTATGAGTGAGAACGTATGATGTTTGATTTTCCATTCCTGAGTTACTTCACTTAGAATAATGGTCTCCAATTCCATCCAGGTTGCTGCGAATGCCATTATTTTGTTCCTTTTTATGGCTGAGTATATAATATTTTCAGTATTCCATGTATTATACACCATATTTTCTTTATCTGCTCATTAATTGATGGGCATTTTGGCTGGTTCCATATTTTTACAATTGTGACAAAGTAGCATTTTAAATCAATGAGGACAGGAACGGACTTTCAATAAATGATGCTGTAACAATTGGCTTATCATTTAGAAAAGTTTTCTGCTTTAGAACACACAACTCCACATGTATTAAGAATATAAATGTGAACAATAAAAATATAGAAAAGATATCATCTGTGTAAAGAAGTTATTTCTATGCTTAATGGCAAAATTTTTTTAAAAATTGAGAGATTTGATTATTTAAAATGAAAACAGTTCTGATCAGCAGATAATCTGCACAAACAAAATCAAGTCAAATGAAAAACTGGAATCATACATTTGGAATACATAATACAGAAGAAGGATTAATATGTTCTACACACACACACACATTATATATATATATATATATATATTTTTTTTTTTTTTTTTTTTTGAGACAGGGTCTCACTCTGTCACCCAGGCTGAAGTGCGGTGGCACAATCTTGGCTCCCTGCAGCCTTGACCTCTTGGGCTCAAGTGATCCACCTTGGTCTCCCAAAGTGTTGGACATGAGCCACCACACCTAGTATATTCAATATATTTTTTAAAGCCCTTACAAATCAACAATGTAAAAAAACTTGAGGGGAGCCTGAGGGAATTCGCCCATACAAATAAACACAAATATCCAGTAAACACTCACAAATTGAATTCAACCTTAAATGACAGAAAAATACAAATTAAAACAATTAGAAGGTATGAATTTTTGCTTATAGCAAGTATCGTTTAAATGATAATACCCAGTTTTTTAAATTATACTTTAAGTTTTAGGGTACATGTGCACAATGTGCAGGTTTGTTACCTGTGTATACATGTGCCATGTTGGTGTGCTGCACCCATTAACTCGTCACTTAGCATTAGGTATATCTCCTAATGCTATCCCTCCCCCTTCCCCCCACCCCACAAGAGGCCCTGGTGTGTGATGTTCCCCTTCCTGTGTCCATATGTTCTCATTGTTCAATTCCCACCTATGAGTGAGAACATGTGGTGTTTGGTTTTTCGTCCTTGCGATAGTTTGCTGAGAATGATGGTTTCCAGCGTCATCCAGATAATACCCAGTTTTGATAAATATTCAGAGAAATAAAACTTTCTCACTGGACCAATAGGGGTAGATATTAGTATAGCTTTTTTGGAGGACAATGTGATAATGTGTATCAAATGTCTTTAAAACATTCATGTCCTTTGAACACATAGAAATGTACTCCTAATAAACAATTATGAATTATTTGTCTATGAGAATATTCATAATAACACACTAGGAAACAACCAAATGTCGAATAATATGGGAACAGTTAAATACAGCTACCATGTAGCCATGAAAAATGATAATGTTGGAGAATAACAGCATAGAAGAATGATGTCCACAAGATGGCAGAATAGAAAGTCCCAGCCCTCATTCTTCTACAGAAACACAGATTTAATAATGATGTAAGTAACAAAATACCTTTATGAGAAGACTAATTCTAATTAACAGCTTGCAGTACCCTTGGATAGGCACAAAACCAAGAGCAGCTGTGCTGAAACAGATAACAAAATGAATTTCACTTTATCTACATCAGCCCCTTGCCCAAATCAGCACAGTTCAGTGACTCCTCCTTTGTGGGGAGTGGGGGAGAGTGGGGAAAATGTCCAATGGTTCCCAGCCTTTCAAGATGCTCCCCAAGGGGCTAGTTTAGCACACACAGAGTGTTGAAAAGATTGGTATTGTTACAGTAGCTAGACAGGCATGAGCAGGGCAGGAGAAGGCTCTCCCCCAACCCACCAGGAATGTCAGGTGTCCCTCAGGTGATGGTTCGGCAGTTACCACACTGCTTCCCTAAAAATGATAATTTGGCAGCTGTTGCCAAAGGGCTGGTTTATGCTCTGCGTCACAAAGAGCACTGAAGAAAATGAAATAGTCCAGATTCCTGGGGCAGCTGTTGCTGGCATGGCTCTGAGAGATTGGGATAATGTGCATAACTGAGGCTTCTCCCTTAGGAAAGAAGGGAAAGAAGGGAAACTGTGAAAAAATCCTTTCACAGTGCTGATTGAGAGGCCAGTTTCCATCTTGCCTCACACAGATCACTGATGGAACAGACACAGTCAAACACCAGAGGGAGCAAGAGATATGGGCTCCTGAAAGAAAAAGGCTGAATGCCTAGAGCAGCTAGGAATGAGGGCCCTGAATCTCTAGCTAAGTTGATTGATGAAGGCCTTTCCTAATCAAAGCCAGTCTGTAAAGACTGTGAAAAGGGACTGTTTCTTCAGGTGTACAGACACCAGTGCAAAGCTACAAGGACATGAAGAATCAGGAAAATGTAACACAATTAATAGAATGAAAGTAATCTCCAGTAACTGATCATAAAGAAATGTAAATTTATGAACTGCCTGACAAAGGATTCAAATAATCGTCTTAAAGAAGCACAGCAAGTTGCAAGAGAACACAGATAGACAACTAAAAGAAATCAGGAAAATGATACATGAACAAACTAAGAATATCAACAGAAACAGAAATTATGAAGAACCAAACAGAAATTCTGAAGCTGAATATAATAACTGATCTTAAAAATTCACTAAGGGGCTTCAATAGTGGACTTGATCAAGCAGAAAAAAATAATCAGGAAACTAGAAGACAGGTCATTTAAAATTATCCAGCCAGGAGAGCAAAATGAAAAAGAATGAAAACAGTGAATAAAGCCTAAGGGAATTATGGGACACTATAAAGTGAAACAGTTTATGCATTACAGGAATTCCAGAAGGAGAAGAGTGAAAAAAAAAAGAAAGCCTATTTAAAGAAATAATGGCTGAAAACTTCCAAGATCTGGGGAGATAAATAGCCAGATTCATGAAGCTTAAAAAAATCCCAAACTGGATGAACCCTATATACAGAGATATATTATAATCAAATTATCAAAAGCTGAGAACAAAGAAAAATTTAAAAACAAGAGAAAAGTGACTCATCATTTACGAGAAGCCCCCATAAGATTGTCAGTGGATTTCTCAGCAGAAACCTTGTGGGTCAGAAGGGAGTGAGATAATCTATTCAAAGGGCTGAGTGGGGGGAGTGGGGGAAAAAAACCCTGCTAGCCAAAAATACATTACCTGTCAAAACTGTCCTTCAGAAATGAAGGAGAAATAAAAAATGTTCCAGACAAACAAAAAATGGAGAAATTCCATTACCACTAGACCTGTCTTACAAGAAATACCAAGTGGAGTTCTTCAAGTTGAAATGAAAGGACACTAAACAGCAATATGAAAGCACACGAAAGTATAAAACTTAGTAGTAAAAGTAAATACATTGACCAACACAGAAAACTGTGGTAATGTAATATTGATGGATACATTTAGCTCTAGTATAAAAGTTAAATGAAAAAAGTTTAAAAAATAACTATAAATATGAAAATTTATGGATAGATATACAACATTAAAAGAAGATAGAAGCTGGGTATAGTGGCTCACACCTATAATTCTAACACTTTGGGAGGCTGAAGATTGCTTGAGCCCAGGAGCTGGAGACCAGCCTGGGAAACATGGCAAGACTTTGTCTCTACAAAAGAAACAAAAAAATTAGCTGGGTGTGGTGGCACAGGCCTGTAGTCCCAGCTACTTGGGAGGCTGAAGCAAGATGATCACTTAAGCCCAGGAGGTTGAGGCTGCAGTGAGCCATGTTCAACCTAGGTGACAGAGCAAGATCATGTATCAAAAAAAAAAAAAAAAAAAGATTTAAAGTGTGACATCAATAATATAAAGTGTGTGTGTGAGAGATATAGAGTTTCTGTATACAATGGAAGACAAGTTATCAGTTTAAAATAGACTAGTGTGTTTCATGCAATCAAGGTAACCACAGGGAAAATTCCCATAGTAGACATACACACACAAGAAAGAGAAAGGAATCAATGCAAATCACTATAAAAAGTCAATAAATCACAAAGGTAAACAGAAAAAAGGGAAAGAGAAACAAAAGAAATACAAAACAGAAAGCAATGACAGTAGTAAATCCTTACTTATAAATAACTACTTTAAATATAAATGAATTAAACTCCTAATCAAAAGACATAGAGTGGCTGAGTAGATGAAACAACAAGATCTAACAATGTGCTGTCTACAAGGGACTCACTTTAGAATCAAAGGCACACATAAGCTGAAGGTGAAGAGATGGAAAAAGACATTCCATGCAAATGTAACCAAAAGATAGCAGGCTGGCTATACTTATATCACACAAAATAGACCTTAAGAACTATCACAAGTGACAAAAAAGGTCATTATATAATGATAAAAGGGACAATTCATCAGGAAGATATAACAATTATAAATGTATATGCACTTAACATAAGTGCACCTAAATATATAAAGCAAACATTGACAGGTTTGAAAGGAGACATAGCAATACAATAGTAGTGGAGGACTTCAATACCTCACTTTCAACAATAGAACATTCAGACAGAAAATAAATAAGAAAACAGTGCTGCACTGAAACAATACCATGGACCAGATGGATCTTACAGACATACATAGAACATTCTATCCAATAGCAGCAGAACACATTCTTCTCAAGTGTACATAGAACATTCTGCAGGACAGATCACATGTTTGGTTACAAAACAAGTTTCAACAAACTTAAGAAGACTAAAGTCATACCAGGTATCTTTTCTAACCACAATGCAATGAAACTAGAAATCAATAATGTAAGAAGAAATGGAAAATTCTCAAATATGTGATTGTCCCTGGATAACTCCTATTCATCCTACAATGCTCAGTTTAGGAGATGCCCCTTCTGGTTATCTTTCTTCATCCTCCCATGCCCATCTTACCAGTTCTCATAGCTCTTCCTTTCTGTGGAGGGAGCACTTGATAACCTGCACAGCCCTTGATCACAATGCTTATTAAACTATACTGTAATTCAGTTTGCTTAGAATATAAAATCTTTGAGGGCAGGAACTGAGATGATCACTTTTGTATTTGGAGTACCTAGCAAGTGCCAGGTGCTAGAGTTCAATGAATGTTTGCTAAACAAAGGAATCATTCTCAATGTTAAATCCCACACGCCTATTTAATAAGAACTCCAGGTTCATCTTATTTCATTTTTAAATTCTCTCATTATTCCAAACTCAAAATTAATGTTTATGGGGGCCTGAAAGTTCGTTTAAACTCGTAAATCAGGCTAGTGTTGGGCCTCAGGTGAAGTAGAGTGTCCCTCTAAAAGCATTCAAATTTTAGAAGTTTTGTTTTTTTATTTTTACTTATGATAAAAATATATAAAATTTATCATCTTAAGTGTACAGTTCAGTAGTATAAAGTATATTCCCATTCTTGTGCAATAGATCTCTAGAACTTTTTCATTTCACAAAACTGAAACTTTATACATGTTAAACAACAATTCCCTATGTTCCCCCTCTTACCAGCCCCTGCCAACCAACATTCTACTTTCTGTATCCATGCATTTGGCTACTTTAGATAACTCATATGTGTGGAATCATACAGTATTTGTCTTTTTATGACTGTCTTAATTCGCTTAGTATAATGTCTTCCAAGTGCATCCATGGTGTAACACGTGACAGGATTTCCTTCTTTTAAAAGGTGAAATACTATTTCATTTTCTGTATATAACACATTTTGTTAATCCACTTATCTGTGGATGGACATTCAAGTTGCCTCCACCTCTAGGCTATTGTGAATAATACTGCAAGGAACATGGCCATCCAAGTATCTTTTTGAGATCCTGCTTTGAATTCTTTCGGAAAAATGTGTTTTTTCAAAAACCCATTGCTGGCCAAATAAAATATAGCTTCTAGCCAGAGGCAGACTGTAAGATGCCAATTTACAATTCCTGTTATTTTTAATGTATTTTGTATAATGGGGACAATAGAAAGGCAGTGATAGCCCTGACAAAGAACAGAAAGCTCTGAGTCCAGTAGGATGAGAAGGAATTATCCAAATGAAGATGTCTAAGGACAGTTGATACCAGACAAAGTGAGCAGTATTAAGAAGAAAGTATGGGAGCAGACAAATGACTGGAGATGTCTGAATCTCGGCTGAAAGTGATGACAGTGATGAGAGGCAGGATGGTGGTGTTAGTAGTTTGCAAGGTGAATATCATTGATATTAAATGTCTTTGAGAGTATCATCACTCATATTCCAGGGTCAAAGGAGTCTTTAGGTGGGCAAAGGTGCTAAGCCAGGCATCAAAGCTCCAAAAGAGCAGAGCAGAGCAGAGAGAACAGACACCAACGACAGCAGCAAGCAATTGTGGATGAAATTATCAACTAAGGGAGTTTCACATGGGCATGAGGCGATAATCAAGATTTGACAATAGGGAGAAAGGTTAACGCGGTCTTTGGGAGGAAGGGCTCTGAAAGAAACTTTGCTGGGCAAAGCAGAGCTCTGGCAAATTGAGCTTCACCCAGTCTTGTCCTGCAGAGAAGCCAAGTCTCCACTGAATACAAAGAGACACACCCTTCTGCCTGGACGGTATCAGTAGGTAGGAGAAAGGATCCTGAGGGAGAAAAGATGGGGTCAGAAATGTATGATATGGGAGTGTTTTGGTGGCGAGTTGTGGGGTGGAACCTCTTGTGGTATCCCTCGGTGGTGAGATGGACCTCCCACACAAAATTTGGTTTAGATGTCAAGACTCATGATGCCACACGTACACAAAGAGGGGATGGAAGGTTTATTGCACATGTAATGAGGTTTTCTAGAGGGAACAGGGCAGGCTCCCAAGCAGATCTGAAAATGCCTTGAAAGAGCAGGGAGGGGATACCTCCCTGCTTGGGGTTTTATAATAGTTAGGGAGTGAGGCTGGGTTGCTGGTTTCCTCATGCTGGCCAACGTTTGTATGGTTTGAATTTCCCATCGGTGCCAAAGGAGCACCAAGGCTTTTTTTCTTTTTTCTTTTTTTAAATTTTTTTTTTTATCAGCTTGCTTGGATGTGGGGCACAAAAGGAAGGAGGCGTGGCAGGGCTTGACAGCTGTCAGCTGTTAAACATCAACAATGGAGTCAGACTCCTTATTATTGAGTACTAGAGAGCACTGGTGAGCCTGAACCTCAAGATAATTAAAACCACAGGGCTGCCCATAGGACATGCACTTAATTCCTTAGAGGAAGTCGGTAACCAGTGACTGTAGAGGCCAAGACTCTATAGCCTATGTGAAATTTTGGGACTTTTGTAATTTTCCATGTTTCTCATTTGTATTATTTTCTATTTTCTGTTTGGGTTATTACAAAAATTCACATAACAAAAAGGGCCAATAATTTTGTCATCTGGGATCGTGTGTGTACATATATGCACATGTATGCATTTATAGTGTGTTTGTATGCTGGATATAGCTCATTGGCACTCAGCCATTTCCAGCTCTTTTTTTGAATGCTGGAAACCACATTTCCCTGACTCCTTTGGATGAATTTATTAAATACGCTTTGTTTTACATGTAGAAAGCAGAAGTGAAACAGAAGCCACCTTCCTTCTATTGTCTGTTTTTCTGTGTGGGAACAAGATCTTGGACCATCTCCAAGATCTCACGTTTTTCTGAAGTGGTGTTCTAGTGTTCAGACATTAGCTTCGTAGATGGTTATAGGCAGTTGTGGTATGGCAGCAGTAGCTTCTCGATCCTGACTTTCTGATCCTGGGACACAGCTATCCTTTTGGGTTCATGAACTCAAAAGTTCCAGTGTCAGCCTGCTGACTGCTCACCATCCTGATTGCTGCAGAGCAAGTAGCTTGCCTGGATAGTCAGTTCTGCATTGTTCTAGGAGTTATTCCTGGAGGCCCAACCTTGAGCCTGCTCCTCCAGCCATTCTAGTTCACGTGTAAACACCCAATTTCCTTTATTAAATTCCTTTGTGCTTAATACAAATAGATAGGTTTCTATATTTTGCCCTGAACCTTTATTATCATTGTATGTTTGTGTTAGTAGAGGGGACTGGTATGGGGGCAATGAAAATGGGGGGATGATGCTCAGCTCTAAACCTTTCTATGACATAGGGGGGTATAGGGACCCTACAGGTGAGAGAATGGTGGCCTCAATGGAAAGATTGGCTGGGACCTGAGAAGACCTTCTGGATCAGAGGGGGAATGCAAGGAAAAGGCGTTTGGGGTTCCCAGAAATCTTCCCTCTGACTCTACTGAACTTGGGGCTACAAAGAAAGTAGGTCTTAGGTGAATTTCTTGAATCAGTAGTTAAATGTGTTTAATATCTTATTTATTGTTTTGCGTATGCATTGTTTTCATTCTAAATTTCTAGAAGCTTATTCTCCTAAGTAGTTTTTATACTCTCAGTGTAATCATAGTACACTTGGAAAACCCCAATTTCTTTTTCTTTCCTTTTTTCATCCATAGGTGAGAGGTAACTTGAGTATGGTCTCCATTGAAACTCATACGCCTATCCCTAAATTTAGTAGATAAAGAAAGAAACTTACTTAGGGCAAACATGGTGACAATTTCCAAGATGATTAAAGTAACACTGAGGCCTTAATGTATCATACAGTGCTGGCAGGGGAAGTAATTCTTTCATTCAATTCAACAAGTACTTGTGAGGTGTATTAAGCTTTGTCACTTCCTGGGCCTCCACCTCCTCTCCCTCTTATCCAGCTTAGCCACTCACTTTCATGACACACCTTGGAACCTCTCATCACCTGGAACTGTACCACCTCTGCAGTCTTTACCTCTGATGTACCATTATCTGATTATAAACTCCTACTTGGCAGATGGATTTGCCTTCTATTTCAGTGAGGAAGTTGAGGTTTCTAGTTGGGAATTTCCTCAACTTTTTGACTTCAGCCAATGACCTTATTTAAACCCATAACCTGATATCCATAACCACTTCTTTTACTCAGTCTTAAATCAATAATTTAAAAAAGTTTTTATTAACACATAATTCAGATAACATACAATTTCCCCATTTAATGCGTACAATTCACTGGTTTTTAGTATTTTCACAGAGTTGTGCAACCATCACCACAATAAATTTTAAATCATTTTCATCACCACAAAGAGAAATCCCTTGGCCATCCGTCCTCATTCCCCCATTGCTCCTAGCTCTAGGAAACCACAAACCTACTTTCTTTCTCTGTGAATTTCCATATTCTGGACATTAAATATAATGGAATAATACAATATATAATCCTTTGTGACTGTCTTTTTTCACTTAACATAACGTTTTCAAGGTTCATCCACACTGTGTCATGTATCAGTTCTTCATTCCTTTTTGTGGTTGAATAATATTCAAGAGTATGCTTATGCCACATTTTATTTATACATTCATTAGTTGATGGACATTTGGGTTATATCTAACTTTTGCCTATTATTAAGAATGCTACTATGAATATTCACACACAAGGTTTTATGTGGACATATGTTTTTATTTCTCTTGGGTATATACCTAGGAGGGGAATTGCTGAGCTATATGGTAGCACTATATTTAATTATTTGAAAAATTGCCAGACTGTTTTCCAAAAGATGTACTATGTTACATTTCCATTAGGAGTGCATGAGAGTTCCAATTTCTTTACATTTTTGCTAACTTGTTATTATCTAACTTTTTGATTAGAACCATCATAATCTGCATGAAATAGCAGCCCATTGTAGGTTTGATTTGCATTTCCCTGAGGCTAATGAAGTTGATCATTTTTTTCATGTGCATATTGGCCATTTATATATCTTTTTTGGAAAAATGTCTATTCAGGTTCTTTGCTTTTTTGAAAATTATGTTATTTGTCTTTTTATTGTTAAGTTGTAAGGGTTCTTTATATATTCCACACACAAGTCCTTCATCAGATATATGATTTGCAGAAATTTTCTCCCATCCTATGGGTTGCCTTTTTAATTTCTTAATTGTGTGTTTTGAAGCAGGAAAGTTTTTTTTTAAATGCTATAATATCCAATTTACTTATTCTTTTTTGTTGTTGTTGCTTATATGTTGGGTGTCGTAGCTAAGAAATCATTGCCTACTACAAGGTCATGAAGATTTACCTCTGTTTTTCTAAGAAGTTTATAGTTTTAGCTTTTACACTTAGTTATTGGATCCTATTTGAGCTGATTTTTATACAGATGTGAGGTAGGATCTAACTTCTTTTTTTTCAGATTGTGTCAGCACCATTTATGGAAAAGACTTTTATTTTCCCATTGAATTGATTTCCCTTGTTGGAAATCAATTCAATGGGAAAAAATTTCCCTTGTTGGAAATCAATTGACAGTAAGTGTGAGTTTACTTATAGATTTTTAATTTCATTCTATTAATCTGTATGTCTTATCTTATGCCAATACCACACTGTCTTGATTACTGTAGATTTTGTAGTAAGTTTTGAAATGGGGAAGTGTGAATCCTCCAACTTTGTTGTTTGTTTTCAAGGTTGTTTTAGCTCTTCTGTTTCTTGCGCTGTCATATAAATTTTAGGATCAGATTATTGGTCCAGAATTTTGATGGGAATTGTGTTGAATTTGTAGATCAGTTTGGGGAGTATTGCCATCTTAACAATATTAAATTTTCCAATCCATGAACATGAGATGACTTTCCATTTATTTAGGTGTTCTTTAATTTCTTTCAGCAATGTTTTGTATTTTTCAGAGTATAAGTTTTGTACTTCTTTTGTTAAATTCATTCCTAAGTATTTTATTCTTTTTCATGCTATTGTAAACAGAATTTGTTTTCTTAATTTCATTTTTAGTGTATTCATTGCAAATGTATAGAAACACAATTGATTTTTTAAATATATTTTTATTATACTTTAAGTTCTAGGGTACACATGCACAATGTGCAGGTTTGTTACATATGTATACATGTGCCATGTTGGTGTGCTGCACCCATTAACTCGTCATTTACATTAGGTATATCTCCTAATGCTATCCCTCCCCCCTCCCTCCACCCAACAACAGGCCTGGTGTGTGATGTTCCCCTTGCTGTGTCCAGGTGTTCTCATTGTTCAATTCCCACCTGTGAGTGAGAACATGCGGTGTTTGGTTTTCTGTCTTTGCAATAGTTTGCTGAGAATGATGGTTTCCAGCTTCATCCATGTCCCTATAAAGGACATGAACTCATCATGTTTTATGGCTGCATAGTATTCCATGGTGTATACATGCCACATTTTCTTAATCCAGTCTATCATGGATGGACATTTGGGTTGGTTCCAAGTTTTTGCCATTGTGAATACTGCTGCAATAAACATACGTGTGCATGTGCCTTTATAGCAGCATGATTTATAATCGTTTGGGTATATACCCAGTAATGGGATGGCTGAGTCAAACAGTATTTCTAGTTCTAGATCCTTGAGGAATTGCCACAGTGTCTTCCACAATGGTTGAACTAGTTTACAGTCCCACCAACAGTGTAAAAGTGTTCCTATTTCTCCACATTCTCTCCAGCACCTGTTGTTTCCTGACTTTTTAATGATCACCATTCTAACTGGTGTGAGATGGTATCTCATTGTGGTTTTGATTTGCATTTCTCTGACGGCCAGTGATGATGAGCATTTTTTTTTTATTATACTCTAAGTTTTAGGGTACATGTGCACAACATGCAGGTTTGTTCATATGTCTGTTGGCTGCTTCAGTGTCTTTTTTGTGTGTGTGTGTGACGGATTCTCGCTGTCTCCCAGGCTAGAGTGCAGTGGCGCAATCTTGGCTCACTGCAGGCTCCGCCCCTCTGGGGTTCACGCCATTCTCCCACCTCAGCCTTCTGAATAGCTGGGACTACAGGTGCCTGCCACCTCACCTGGCTAATTTTTTGTATTTTTAGTAGAGACGGCATTTCACTGTATTAGCCAGGATGGTCTTGATCTCCTGACCTTGTGATCTGCCCGCCTCGGCCTCCCAAAGTGCTGGGATTACAGGCGTGATCAATGTCTTCTTTTGATAAGTGTCTGTTCATATCCT
Organism: Pan paniscus; assembly: GCF_029289425.2. Classification (NCBI taxonomy): domain Eukaryota; kingdom Metazoa; phylum Chordata; class Mammalia; order Primates; family Hominidae; genus Pan; species Pan paniscus. Next base: position 143,567,480 of record NC_073255.2, on the reverse strand, counting down.
TCGCCCACTTTTTGATGGGGTTGTTTGTTTTTTTCTTGTAAATTTGTTTGAGTTCTTTGTAGATTCTGGATATTAGCCCTTTGTCAGATGGAAAGATTGCAAAAATTTTCTCCCATTCTGTAGGTTGCTTGTTCACGCTGATGGTATTTTCTTTTGCTGTGCAGAAGCTCTTTAGTTTAATTAGATCCCATTTGTCAATTTTGGCTTTTGTTGCCATTGCTTTTGGTGTTTTAGACATGAAGTCCTTGCCCATGCCTATGTCCTGAATGGTATTGCCTAGGTTTTCTTCTAGGGTTTTTATGGTTTTAGGTCTAACATTTAAGTCTTTAATCCATCTTGAATTACTTTTTGTATAAGGTGTCAGGAATGGATCCAGTATCAGCCTTCTATGTATGGCTAGCCAGTTTTCCCAGCATCATTTATTAAATAGGGAATCGTTTCCCCATTTCTTGTTTTTGTCAGGTTTGTCAAAGATCAGATGGTTGTAGATGTGTGGTATTATTTCTGAGGGCTCTATTCTGTTCCATTGGTCTATATCTCTGTTTTGGTACCAGTACCATGCTGTTTTGATTACTGTAGCCTGGTAGTATAGTTTGAAGTCAGGTAGCATGATGCCTCCAGCTTTGTTCTTTTGGTTTAGGATTGACTTGGCAATGCGGGCTCTTTTTTGGTTCCATATGAACTTTAAAGTAGTTTTTTCCAATTCAGTGAAGAAAGTCATTGGTAGCTTGATGGGGATGGCATTGAATCTGTAAATTACCTTGAGCAGTATGGCCATTTTCATGATATTGATTCTTCCTGTCCATGAGTGTGGAATGTTCTTCCATTTGTTTCTATCCTCTTTTATTTTGTTGAGTAGTGGTTTGCAGTTCTCCTTGAAGAGGTCCTTCACATCCCTTATAAATTGGATTCCTAGGTATTTTATTCTCTTTGAAGCAATTGTGAATGGGAGTTCACTCATGATTTGGCTCTCTGTTTGTCTGTTATTGGTGTATAGGAATGCTCGTGACTTTTGCACATTGATTTTGTATCCTGAGACTTTGCTGAAGTTGCTTATCAGCTTAAGGAGATTTTGGGCTGAGATGATGGAGTTTTCTAGATATACAATCATGTCATCTGCAAACAGGGACAATTTGACTTCCTCTTTTCCTAATCGAATACGCTTTATTTCTTTCTCCTGCCTGATTGCCCTGGCCAGAACTTCTAACACTATGTTGAATAGGAGTGGTGAGAGAAGGCATCCCTGTCTTGTGCCAGTTTTCAAAGGGAATGCTTCTAGTTTTTGCCCATTCAGTATGATATTGGCTGTGGGTTTGTCATAAATAGCTCTTATTATTTTGAGATACGTCTCACCAATACCTAATTTATTGAGAGTTTTTAGCATGAAGGACTGTTGAATTTTGTCAAAGGCCTTTTCTGCATCTATTGAGATAATCATGTGGTTTTTGTCTTTGGTTCTGTTTATATGCTGGATTATGTTTATTGATTTGCGTATGTTGAACTAGCCTTGCATCCCAGGGATGAAGCCCACTTGATCATGGTGGATAAGCTTTTTGATGTGCTGCTGGATTCTGTTTGCCAGTATTTTATTGAGGATTTTTGCATCGATGTTCATCAGGGATATTGGTCTAAAATTCTCTTTTTGTTGTGTCTCTGCCAGGCTTTGGTATCAGGATGATGCTGGCCTCATAAAATGAGTTAGGGAGGATTCCCTCTTTTTCTATTGATTGGAATAGTTTCAAAAGGAATGGTACCAGCTCCTCCTCTTACCTCTGGTAGAATTTGGCCGTGAATCCGTCTGGTCCTGGACTTTTTTTCGTTGGTAGGCTATTAATTATTGCCTCAATTTCAGAGCCTGTTATTGGTCTATTCAGAGATTCAACTTCTTCCTGGTTTAGTCTTGGGAGGGTGTATGTTTGGAGGAATGTATCCATTTCTTCTAGATTTTCTAGTTTATTTGCGTAGAGGTGTTTATAGTATTCTCTGATGGTAGTTTGTCTTTCTGTGGGATCGGTTATGATATCCCCTTTATCATTTTTTATTGTGTCTATTGGATTCTTCTCTCTTTTCTTCTGTGTTAGTCTTGCTAGCGGTCTATCAATTTTGTTGATCTTTTCAAAAAACCAGCTCCTGGATTCATTGATTTTTTGAAGGGTTTTTTGTGTCTCTATCTCCTTCAGTTCTGCTCTGATCTTAGTTATTTCTTGCCTTCTGCTAGCTCTTGAATGTGTTTGCTCTTGTTTCTCTAGTTCTTTTAATTGTGATGTTACGGTGTCAATTTTAGATCTTTCCTGCTTTCTCTTGTGGGCATTTAGTGCTATAAATTTCCCTCTACACACTGCTTTAAATGTGTCCCAGAGATTCTGGTATGTTGTGTCTTTGTTCTCACTGGTTTCAAAGAACATCTTTATTTCTGCCTTCATTTCGTTATGTACCTAGTAGTCATTCAGGAGCAGGTTGTTCAGTTTCCATGTAGTTGAGCAGTTTTGAGTGAGTTTCTTAATCCTGAGTTCTAGTTTGACTGCACCGTGGTCTGAGAGACAGTTTGTTATAATTTCTGTTCTTTTACATTTGCTGAGGAGTGCTTTACTTCCAACTATGTGGTCAATTTTGGAATAAGTGCGATGTGGTGTTGAGCAGAATGTATATTCTGTTGATTTGGGGTGGAGAGTTCTGTAGATGTCTATTAAGTCCAGTTGGTGCAGAGCTGAGTTCAATTCCTGGATATCCTTTTTAACTTTCTGTCTCTTTGATCTGTCTAATGTTGACAGTGGGGTGTTAAAGTCTCCCATTATTATTGAAACACAGTTGATTTTTGTAAATTGATCTTTTTGTCCCTTTTCACCCTCACCTTTGATGTAAATTGATCTTTTATTCTGCAACTTTGCTGAACTCGTTTATTAGTTCTAATTGTGTTTTTAGTGTATTTCTTAACATTTTCTATGTATTAGATTATGTCATTTGTAAATAGAGGTAGTTTAACTTATTCACCTTTCAAAGCAAAAAATAATTAAAGTGCACTTATTATGTCTCAGGCAATGTGCTAAGTTCTTTGTTTACATTAACTCTGATCTTAGAGTAGCAGGGAAATTCAGAAGCTCTCCTGGCCCCCAACAGTTTCCCCCACATAGAGTTTAATTGGAACATGCATAGAGCTGACTCCATTTCATCTGAATGATAAAGAGATCAATCAATGAAGACTGACACAATTTTTTTCTGTGGTATAGTTTGGCTCAAACAAGACAGAAAATGTGTCCATTGTTCCAGAAAGGAGAAGGGCAACACCATGCTGATAGGAGAATGATTGTTTTCTCAGCACAAGATTAGACCTTGTCTGGCTCATCTTGATAGGGAGTATTTCTGTCATAGGCACTAGATATGTCACAGTTCTCTCTAGTGGAAACTCCAAACGGGGCTTAGAGCTCTTGTGTTCACTCTTGCTGACAGTTTGAACCCAACCTCTTCTGTTCTGCACCTTCAGAGGCCAGTGTTAATTGACAGAGGAGAGCCTTGACAAGCATCTGACTACTTAGTTGTGAGGCTTTGTGTGTAATAGCAAACATGGGATGCCTCTAGCGGTGGCACAGCCTCCTACAGGAGAACATGGATTTTTCGGAAGGAGGTGAGTTGAGTCATCAAACAGAGAATCTTAAAGGGGAGACTGGGTACTGGGATATCTGAAATCAAACTGGGGCAGAGAGGTTGGAGTACAGGTTAGCAGGCAGAGAGGAGGCAGCCTCTTTATAAAAGTTAGTCCCGGCTAGGCACAGTGGCTCACGCCTCTAATCCCAGCACTTTGGGAGGCCAAGGCCGGCAGATCACGAGGTCAGGAAATTGAGACCATCCTGGCTAACACGGTGAAACCCCGTCTCTACTAAAAATACAAAAAATTAGCCAGGCGTGGTGGCACACACCTATAGTCCCAGCTCCTTGGGAGGCTGAGGCAGGAAAATCGCTTGAACCCAGGAGACAGAGGTTGCAGTGAGCTGAGATCGTGCTACTGTACCCCAGCCTGGGTGACAGAGTGAGACACCATCTCAAAAAAAAAAAAAAAAAAAAAAAAGCTACTCTAGAAGGCTTCTCTGGGGAGGTAAAAGGAAACAGCTATGTTCACCATGAATTTATTCTTTATTTGCACTATAATATTGTTGTAGATGGGATTGTCTGGAAGTTGATACAGAGATAGAGTTTAGGATGTCAAATATTTTTTGGAGATTAGCATCTGTAAAAGGAAGGGAAAAGAAGCAGGATGAGGGTAAAGGTGAATTCAGGTCCAAAAAAGCCTCAGCAAACCTGAATGGAAGCTCCAGAACAAATATTTCACAACAGAGTTGTCTCACATCTGACCAAAATGGACAGAATTGTATACCCCTGTTTCGATTAGTCACTAGATGCAGGCTGCTTGGGAATATGTGAGGTCGGATCTCAAAGCTCTCTGAAGTTTAGGCAAATGCTGAAAAATAAGTCGGCTGGAGACTGTTGTTTGCACTCATGGCTGCTTGGCAGCAAGTCCTTCCTTGGAGGAGAATCCGGGTACCTCCATATCTCTATATCTACTATAACTGTATCCTATTTGAAGAACTGAATCTACTTATTAGTCTGAAGTGTTTGGTATGGTGAAGGCTGTTGGGTCAGGCTACTTCCCCATTCTTCCTCCTGTGAGCTTTTGTGGCAAATGAAGACCTAGTCATGTTCCCCTTCCACCATGCATGGATTTTGATGTAAAAGTCATCTTGTTTGTGGGCCATGAGAGACATGATCATCCCTTAGGTTGGGAGTACCTCTCTTTTCCTCTCTATGGTTTCTGGAAATGCTTTAACAGTCTTGAGGAATTATCATAAAGGACGTATCCATTTTTCTCTTCATTCCTTTCTTGGTGCCTCCTCTTGTTTTTCTGCCAGATGGGGTCACTGTATGTGTATGGCCTTAACTCTTGGTTCTTGCTCTCCTGCTACTTGCTTCAAAAATGGATAATGACTGGGACCTTTCTCATATCTTATCTCCAGTGTGGTAAATAGACTGGGCAGAGTGTCCCCTCTAGCTCCTCTGCCTGGCTGGGAATGCACATTCAATACAAGGGAAAGGCATTTTGACCTCAAGCCCAAACTATTTTCTTCATTCCAGCTTTACCATGAATAAAACTGATACTTTGATATCCATTGGTCACATGAGTCTGTTCTCAATTTGGAAGAAGCTGGAAGAAATGAGGTAGTGAATGACGAGGTTCTCCCAAATTCCAACAACCAGGAGGTGTTTGGGGAGATCCTAGGTACAAAAGTGAGGTTAATTCTTTTGATTTCCATCATAGTGGTGAATGCCTGGCCATATCAGGTTGCACATAAAACAAACATACAAGGTGTGCATAAATCCATTTTAACAGACGAGGAAAACTCAGGCCCTAACAGATTACTTCACACTTAAGAGGAAGATAAACTTGAAATCAGTTTTTCCTTCCCAGTCACTTTTTAACCCATTTCAAGCAAGCATCCTTCATAACCACTTCACTGAAATTGCTCTTGCCAAGGCCACCAAAGGACCTTGTTTTTGCTAACTCTATCAGATACTCTTTAGTCCCCAACATTTTTGACATCAGGGACTGGTTTCCCAGAAGACAATTCTTCCATGGGAAGGGGTGGGAGGTTGGGGGGGAATAGTTTTAGGATGAAACTGTTCCACCTCAGATCATCAGGCATTTGTTAGAGTCTCATAAGGTGAACACAACCCAGATCCCTCAAATGCACAGTTCACACTAGGGCCCTTGCTCCTATGAGCATCTAATGTGCCCTAAAATCTGAAGGAAGTGAGCTTAGGCAGTAATACAAGCAATGGGGAGCTGCTGTAAATACAGATCAAACTTTGCTCGATTGCCAGCCACTCACCTCCTGCTATGCGGCTCAGTTCCTAACAGGCCATGGATGGGCCCCTGCTTTAGAAATTATCCAGCTGTTTAAATGCTCACTTCTTAGCAGCTTCTGACATTGACCTTTCTTCACTCCTTGCTTCTTCTGGTGCTGCTTTGTTCTTCTGCTTCCTTTCCACTGGCTTCCATGCTGTACACTCACTGTGGTGCTCACCTCTCTGGCCATACCTTCTTTGGTATGGCCAAACTTCTTGCACTTTCAGTGTTCATGTTCCCCATTGTTCTGCTTTTGGTCTTCATGGTAGGTAATAGGGTCTGGCTCACTCACCACACGTTTCAGTTCAGCTTCCTTATAATATGTGGAAGGCAGAAAGCTCAACACACAAAGCCAAAGCAAAACAAAGCAAGCCATTCTTCAAATGTCCTAGAGTTCTGGGTATAATTTACCTTCTGACAATCAGACAGATACATTGTATGAGACTTAGATTTGCAGTTAATCTAGGAGGAGAGAGTCAAGGCACAGGGTCATATTTTTGCTGGTGGAGATTTTAGTGAACATGATGTGGTTTGGAAGCAGGTAGTGTTAGTAGTTTCTCACATGGCAGTTTGCTAATTTTACAGATCCCTGATCATTTTTAAGGCAGCAGCTCCTTCAGCTACCCAGTTCTGTAGTGTGGCTTTGGGAATTGTTTCTAGAACCTTAGAATGGAGTCTTTTTTTTATTAGCTTTTTAAAGTAAGCCATTTAATATTCTGTAACAAACCCCTTTCCTCTTAAACCAGCTACAGTGGATTCTGTTCCTTGTAACTGAATACTGACAATACAGTACTGGTTAGTTTGGAGGTTTTTATGTTTTTCTTAAAAAAAATTCAATGGGCCATTGATGGGCAATATTACCCAGTACCACATATAAATGTCTTCTAATTGTATATCTGCAGACTAGGCAACTCTACTAAGCTCCAGATTTATATATCCAACTGCCTACTGGACATCTCTATCTGGTTGTCAAATAGTGTATCCAAAACTAAACTAATATTTTCCCTTAATTTTTATTTGCTTCCCATCCAGATATATGACCTAGAAATTGTATAGCTTTCCTATACTTTGTTGCCATCTTTCTCAACTTCCCATCAGTTCCAAGACCTGGTGATTCTAGTTACTAAATATGCCTTGTGTCCAAACCCTTCTCTCTCTCTCTCTCTCTGCTACTAGTACCTTAGTTCTTATCTAGATTATTTGAACAGTTTTCTCTTGTTCTTCTCCTTTTCCTTCTCTTCTTCTAGGTTTAAAAATATGTCTTGAAGATAAGCCTGTTTTTTGTTTTCACATGTTAACATGTCTAAAATTGGGATGCGTCTTATAATCAATGGTGTCTTGTACTTGCTGTCAGCCAAGAAGTTGTTCTAACATAGTGATTGTTACCTACTTGTACAAACTTGGTTTTTAGGATGATATGAGTAGACCACAGCAACTCCTTGATATTTTATTCAACAATCATTAAAAGGCCATTTGAGGCAGGAATATGGTCCTGATTCTTGTATAATAAACTTTTATTGACACTTTCTGGTAAACTCAAGATTTGAGAGCAGCAAAAGCTACAGAATGGGTGCCGGTAGCCTGGGAGGAAACCTGTAAGACAGTATTGGAGCACTTTTTGAATAGATACTACACATCACTAATACTCTGGATAGAACAGGGATCAATATCAGGTGATTTTAGGCTGTGGAGTGGTGAGATGCGGTGGAGGAACAATTTTTAAAGTGAGCAAAAAAGATCTTTTCTCTCAGAAAGATTACATCTATCCACACCCAAAGTATATCTTTTTTCTTTTTTGAGATGCAGTCTCACTCTGTCGCCCAGGTTGTAGTGCAGAGGTGCAATCTCGGCTCGCTGCAACCCCAGCCTCCCAGATTCAAGTGATTCTCCTGCCTCAGCCTCCTGAGTAGCTGGGATTACAGGCACTCACCACCATGCCTGGCTAATATTTATATTTGTTGTAGAGACAGAATTTTGCCATGTTGCTCAGGCTGGTCTTGAACTCCTGAGCTCAAGTAATATGCCCATCTCGGCCTCCCAAAGTGCTGGGATTACAGGCATGAAAGATCCTTAAGACCTAAATTTTTATCTTTAGTTAGCCTTGGCTTCTGTTTATATGTGGTAAAAATTGTTTTTAAAGAATAATCTCAAGTATTCTGGAAGACAGGTATCTCCAAACTGATGAACATTTTTTTCTTCGAGAATTTTTCAGTAATGATGATTTTGTTTCCTTCATCTCCAGTAGGCAGTCATGGCAACTTGGTAACTTGAGTCACGTATCTGAAAAATGATAATGAAATGGTAGTATACCTTGCACAATAAAGACAGTGGCCATTAAATATTTTTAAATGATGCAAAAGTATTTATCACCAGTTGCCAGTAGTCATGCTCAGTAATTTCCTCCCTGGCTTTGCTCTGCCCAGATATCTTTAAAAGAATGCTGTAAATGTCACAACTCATTATGAAGCTGAACATATTACAGCATAAAAAAAACAAATGCTACTTTTCTAACAATAGTAAAAAGTTGTTTAATGCAATTCTTTTAAACATTTGCTTATCTTCTTTCATCTTCTACCCAGTTCTGCACCCTTCCCCCACACATGACTATTAACTAAGTCACAATGAATGCTCCCATTGCCTCCTACTCAGCTGAATCAACATTTCCGGAGGCTGTGACTAATAAAAGCCACAGCCCATGGTATACTTGACTTTTGAAAATCCTGATTAGCTTTAAGGGCATAATTATGTGTACCTCTACTTATAGAATGAGGAAGTTGATTTGAGCTATGTCTCTAAATTACACTAAAAACTACAAAAATAAGTCAGACTTCATTAAGATTATTAACTTATTTGGCTTTTAAAAAAATGTATTGACTGATTACTTAGGTATTCTGAGATCATCATGGTGTAAACTAAAGCATTTGGCTAATAGGATACTTAATGGTCCTTTGCTTTGCTATTCATGGCTCAAAATAAAGGGAAGTGTAGAAAAGGAAAGATCTAATCTCTGAAAGGCAATCTAACAGATACTATATCTCTGAACATAATTTTGTTTGTTAATTACCATGGAGATAAATTAATCCAAGAAAAAGGAGAGTACTTCATAACTCCAAAAACAAATGAGTCTCTTCCAGTAGTGTCACTGTGTATTTGTCGTTGAACTGTGAGTATACTTTTAATTTCTCCCAGAAAGAGGATCCACTGAGAAAAAGCAAATTGTGCATTACTTTGGGTGCTCCCCTTTGATTGACAGCTATGCCCATAAGGTAAACTTCCCTTGGCTTAGTGCCCACTCCTGTCCAATAAGCAGGGCAAGATCACTGGATACTGGCCACTCAGAGGAGACCATGGGCCTAGCAGAAATGATAGGTAGGATTAAATAATTTACTTTTCTTCTTCCAATCACAGCCAAGTGCTTTGAAAATGTAGTGTTCAATTTTCTGTCTTCAGTTTCCCATATCCCCTTAGATTCTCAGCTGCTTGTACTCTGCTTCTGTCCCCAACACTCAAGTGAACTTCTCAAAACAACTCTTACTGATGCCCTAATTGCCAAATACAGTAGACTGTTCTCTGTCCTTATGTTTCTTGAAGTTGTTTAAACAGTTGGCATAGTTGACAATCCTTAGATTTCTCTGGAGATTTCCCTTCTGATGCTTCAGTTACTTCTTAGCTTCTTTTCTCTTCCATTTTTTTCAACCTATTATCATTGGCTTCTTCTCCATAGCCTTTTACCATGCTACAGGTTCTACCACATTAAAGGAAAGTTCTTTCCCCTAAATTTGTAATTCTTCTTAGAGATCACCCTATATTTTTCCAACTTCATTATTAACCCCCCAAAATAATATAAACCATTCTCTGCACTTTATCATTGCTCATTTACTCTAAAGCTCTCCATAATGAGTCTTACATCCCATCAACCTAGTGAAGTGGCTTCTGCAAAGTCATTAAAGATTTTCTAACTATTTAAAATCCTCATCTTATTTAACTTCTCTTTCCAGCACTTGACTATATTGATCACTTCCTTCATAAAATTCTCCTCCTTGGTTTCCATTACATTGCTCTTTGCTGGCTCTCTTCTTGCCTTTCTGGACATTCTTTTTCAGGCTTTCCACCTGTTAAACACTGATGCTTCCCATCATCTTGGCCCTTTTCTCCTCTCACAGTCTAAGCAATCCTAGCATAAGCTCACTCTTTTTCATGGCTTTACCCACCCCACACATGCTGACGACCTGTATGTAGTCTACAGAAGTTGGTATCTTGTACTTTTGCTTCTGCTGTACAGTGTTGCCTTTGACTGAGGGTCTTCTGCCAGCTTTGGAGCACTTCTCTGGGAGAGATAGTGAAGGCAGCCCTCTTCATCGGTGCAGAATTTGCCCCAGGCAACCCTTTTTTCTGCTCTCAAAGACCAAGACACTATGTTTATCTCCTCTCTCAACTCCCAGGGCCCCTTTGGAAATATAATTCTGGTGGTCCTATGAATTAAGCTTTGAAAACAAAATCCTTTTAACTGTTTTCTAAGGTAAACAAATACCAGACCTCCAGGACACACTGCTTGGTTTCTAGATGTTCTACCCCTATTTCAAGTATAGCATGTCTGCCAGGCCCGAATGCTGGGTGCCATCTTGTGCTCCTCATCCTCCTCATTTCCTGTGTTGAGCCAAACCTGTAGATTTTATTGTCTAAATGTCCTTAAAAACCACTCTCTTGGCATGTCCTTGGTGGCATTGCCTCTATTCAAGCCCTACTTACCTCCTTCCCTTGCCGTTTCCTCCAGTATTCCTTCCTCCAATTTGTCTTCCACACTGTTGTTAGAGGGATCATTTAACTATAGATCTGGTTACATTTATGTCTTACTTATAAAATATTTTTATGGCTAGCTTTCCAGTGATTTTATGAGATGCTCAACCTTCTCAGTGTGTTGGGCAAGGCTTTTGATACTCCTCCTTGTGTTCTCTCTTGCCTTGTCTCTTGCTATCCTGTGCACCTACGATACATATTTTCTCTAGTTTCTGTGTCTACTTGTACATGTTTGTCTCTCTGTCTATAATGCGTCTTCCTCCATCTACCCTTTCCCACCTATTGCCTTCACCAACATCTACTCATCAGGGAAATGCAAATTAAAACCACAATGAGATACCATGACATATCTATCAGAACGGCTAAAATTACAAAGACATACAATAGCAAGTGTTGGCCAGGATGTGGAATAGTTAGAACTCTCATACATTGCGGGTAAGAAAATACATTGGCTCAAATACTTTGGAAAGCTGTTACCTATGAAAGCTAAACACATTTAAAATCATTTCAGAATCATCAGATCCTGTTAGAAGCAGTGGGCTCCAAATCCATGTTCTCATAGCATTTTACTATGGCATTATCACACTTGCTTATTTTCTTATTTGTTTTTCTCAATAGACTGTGGCATCTTTCAGAAGGAAGAGCTGGTTTTTTTTGTTTTTTTAATTATACATTTAGTTCTAGAGTACATGTACACAACGTGCAGGAGGTTTGTTACATATGTATACATGTGCCATATTGGTTTGCTGCACCCATTAACTCGTCATTTACATTAAGTCTTTCTTCTAATGCTATCCCTCCCCTATACCCCCACCCTATGACAAGCCCCGGTGTGTGATGTTCCCCATGCTGTGTCCAAGTGTTTGCATTGTTCAATTCCCACCGATGAGTGAGAACATGTGGTGTTTGGTTTTCTGTCCTTGTGATAATTTCCTCAGAATGATGGTTTCCAGCTTCGTCCATGTCCCTACAAAGGACATGAACTCATCCTTTTTTATGGTTGCATAGTATTCCATGGTGTATACATGCCACATTTTCTTAATCCAGTGTGTCATTTATGGACATTTGGGTTGGTTCCAAGTCTTTGCTATTGTGAATAGTGCCTCAATAAACATACATGTTCATGTGTCTTTATAGTAGCATGATTTATAATCCTTTGGACATATACCAAGTAATGGGATCACTGGGTCAAATGGTACTTCTAGTTCTAGATCCTTGAGGAATCGCCACACTGTCTTCCACAATGATTGAACTAGTTTACACTCCCACTGACAGTGTAAAAGGATTCCTATTTCTCCACATCCTCTCCAGCACCAGTTGTTTACCGATTTTTTATGACCGCCATTCTAACTAGTGTGAGATGGAATCTCATTGTGGTTTTGATTTGCATTTCTCTGATGACTAGTGATGATGAGCATTTTTTCATATGTCTGTTGGCTGCATAAATGTCTTCTTTTGAAAAGTGTCTGTTCATATCCTTTGCCCACTTTTTGATGGGGTTGTTTGCTTTTCTCTTGTAAATTTGTTTAAGTTCTTTGTAGATTCTGGATATTAGCCCTTTGTCAGATGGGTAGATTGTAAAAATTTTCTCCCATTCTGCAGGTTGCCTGTTCACTCTTATGGTAGTTTCTTTTGCTGTGCAGGAGCTCTTTAGTTTAATTAGATCCAATTTGTGTATTTTGGCTTTTGTTGCCATTGCTTTAGGTGTTTTAGTCATGAAGTATTTGCCCATGCCTGGGTCCTGAATGGTATGGCCTAGGTTTTCTTCTAGGGTTTTTATGGTTTTGGGTCTAACATGTCAGTCTTTAATCCATCTTGATTTAATTTTTGTATGAGGTGTAAGGAAGGGATCCATTTTCAGCTTTCTACATACGGCTAGCCAGTTTTCCCAGCACCATTTATTAAATAGGGAACCTTTTCCCCATTTCTCGTTTTGTTCAGGTTTGTCAAAGATCAGATGGTTGTAGACGTGTGGTGTTATTTCTGAGGCTTCTGTTCTGTTCCATTGGTCTGTATCTCTCTTTTGGTACCAGTACCATGCTGTTTTGGTTACTGTAGCCTTGTAGTATAGTTTGAAATCAGGTAGTGTGATGCCTCCAGCTTTGTTCTTTTTGCTTAGGATTGACTTGGCAATGCGGGCTCTTTTTTGGTTCCATATGAACTTTAAAGTAGTTTTTTCCAATTCTGTGAAGAAAGTCATTGGTAGCTTGATGGGGATGGCATTGAATCTGTAAATTACCTTGGGCAGTATGGCCATTTTCATGATATTGATTCTTCCTGTCCATGAGCATGGAATGTTCTTCCATTTGTTACTGTCCTCTTTTATTTCATTGAGCAGTGGTTTGTATTTCTCCTTGAAGAGGTCCTTCACGTCCCTTATAAGTTGGATTCCCAGGTATTTTATTCTCTTTGAAGCAATTGTGAATGGGAGTTCACTCATGATTTGGCTCTCTGTTTGTCTGTTATTGGTGTATAGGAATGCTCGTGACTTTTGCACATTGATTTTGTATCCTGAGACTTCGCTGAAGTTGCTTATCAGTTTAAGGAGTTTTGGGGCTGAGACAATGGGGTTTTCTAAATATACAGTTATGTCATCTGCAAACAGGGACAATTTGACTTCCTCTTTTCCTAATTGAATACCCTTTATTTCTTTCTCCTGCCTGATTGCCCTGGCCAGAACCTCCAACACTATGTTGAATAGGAGTGGTGAGAGAGGGCATCCCTGTCTTGTGCCAGTTTTCAAAGGGAATGCTTCTAGTTTTTGCCCATTCAGTATGATATTGGCTGTGGGTTTGTCATAAATAGCTCTTATTATTTTGAGATACGTCCCATCAATACCTAATTTATTGAGAGTTTTTAGCATGAAGGGCTGTTGAATTTTGTTGAAGGCCTTTTCTGCATCTATTGAGATAATCATGTGGTTTTTGTCTTTGGTTCTGTTTATATGCTGGATTATGTTTATTGATTTGCGTATGTTGAACTAGCCTTGCATCCCAGGGATGAAGCCCACTTGATCATGGTGGATAAGCTTTTTGATGTGCTGCTGGATTCTGTTTGCCAGTGTTTTATTGAGGATTTTTGCATCGATGTTCATCAGGGATATTGGTCTAAAATTCTCTTTTTTTATTGTGTCTCTGCCAGGCTTTGGTATCAGGATGATACTGGCCTCATAAAATGAGTTATGGAGGATTCCGTCTTTTTCTGTTGATTGGAATAGTTTCAGAAGGAGTGGTACCAGCTCCTGTTTGTACCTCTGGTAGAATTTGGCTGTGAATCCATCTGGTCTTGGACTTTTTTTGGTCGGTAGGCTATTAATTATTGCCTCAATTTCAGATCCTGTTATTGGTCTATTCAGGGATTCAACTTCTTCCTGGTTTAGTCTTGGGAGGGTGTATGTTTGGAGGAATATATCCATTTCTTCTAGATTTTCTAGTTTATTTGCGTAGAGGTGTTTATAGTATTCTCTGATGGTAGTTTGTATTTCTGTGGGATCAGTGGTGATATCTCCTTTATCATTTTTTATTGCATCTATTTGATTCTTCTCTCTTTTCTTCTTAATTAGTCTTGCTAGCGGTCTATCAATTTTGTTGATCTTTTCAAAAAACCAGCTCCTGGATTCATTGATTTTTTGAAGGGTTTTTTGTGTCTCTATCTCCTTTAGTTCTGCTCTGATCTTAGTTATTTCTTGCCTTCTGCTAGCTTTTGAATTTGTTGCCTTCTGTTTCTCTCGTTCTTTTAATTGTGATGTTACGGTGTCGATTTTAGATCTTTCCTGCTTTCTCTTGTGGGCATTTAGTGCTATAAATTTCTCTCTACACACTGCTTTAAATGTGTCCGAGAGATGCTGGTACGTTGTGTCTTTGTTCTCATTGGTTTCAAAGAACATCTTTATTTCTGCCTTCATTTCATTATTTACCCAGTAGTCATTCAGGAGCAGGTTGTTCAATTTCCATGCAGTTGAGCGGTTTTGAGTGAGTTTCTTAACCCTGAGTTCTAATTTGACTGCACTATGGTCTGAGAGACAGTTTGTTGTGATTTCTGTTCTTTTACATTTGCTGAGGAGTGCTTTACTTCCAACTATGTGGTCAACTTTGGAATAAGTGCAATGTGGTGTTGAGCAGAATGTGTATTCTGTTGATTTGGGGTGGAGAGTTCTGTAGATGTCTATTAGGTCTGCTTGGTGCAGAGCTGAGTTCAAGTCCTGGATATCCTTGTTAACCTTCTGTATTGTTGATCTATCTAATATTGACAGTGGGGTGTAAAATTCTCCCATTATTATTGTGTGGGAGTCTAAGTCTCTTTGTAGGTCTCTAATGACTTGCTTTATGAATCTGGGTTCTCCTGTATTGGGTGCATATATATTTAGGATAGTTAGCTCTTCTTGTTGAATTGATCCCTTTCCCATTATATAATGGCCTTCTTTGTCTCTTTGATCTTTGTTGGTTTAAAATCTGTTTTATCAGAGACTAGGATTGCAAATCCTGCTTTTTTTTTTTTTTTTTTTTTGCTTTCCATTTGCGTGGTAGATCTTCCTCCATCCCTTTATTTTGAGCCTATGTGTGTCTCTGCACGTGAGATGGGTTTCCTGAATACAGCACACTGATGGGTCTTGACTCTATCCAATTTGCCAGTCTGTGTCTTTCAATTGGGGCATTTAGCCCATTTACATTTAAGGTTGATATTGTTATGTGTGAAATTGATCCTGTCATTATGATGTTAGCTGGTTATTTTGCCTGTTATTTGATGCAGTTTCTTCCTAGCATCAATGGCCTTTACAATTTGGCATGTTTTTGCAGTGGCTGGTGCTGGTTATTCCTTTCCATGTTTAGTGCTTCCTTCAGGAGCTCTTGTAAGGCAGGCCTGGTGGTGACAAAATCTCTCAGCATCTGCTTGTCTGTAAAGGATTTTATTTCTCCTTCACTTATAAGCTTAGTTTGGCTAGATGTGAAATTCTGTGTTGAAAATTCTTTTCTTTAAAATTGTAGAATATTGGCCCCCACTCTCTTCTGGCTTGTAGAATTTCTGCTCAGAGATCAGCTGTTAGTCTGATGGGCTTCCCTTTGTGGGTAACCCAACCTTTCTCTCTGGCTGCCCTTAATATTTTTTCCTTCATTTCAATCTTGGTGAATCTGACAATTACATGCCTTGGGGTTGTGCTTTTCAAGGAGTATCTTTGTGGTGTTCTCTGTATTTCCTGAATTTGAATGTTGGCCTGCCTTGTTAGGTTGGGGAAGTTCTCTTGGATAATATCCTGACGAGTGTTTTCCAGCTTGGTTCCATTCTCCCCGTCACTTTCCGGCACACCAATCAGACGTAGATTTGGTCTTTTCACATAGTCCCATATTTCTTGGAGGCTTGTTCATTTCTTTTTACACTTGTTTCTCTAAACTTCTCTTTTCGCTTCATTTCATTAATTTGATCTTCAATCACTGATACCCTTTCTTCCACTTGATTGAATTGGCTACTGAAGCTTGTGCATGGGTCACGTAGTTCTTGTGCCATGGTTTTCAGCTCCATCAGGTCATTTAAGGTCTTCTCTACACTGTTTAGTCTAGTTAGCCATTCATTGAATCTTTTTTTCAAGGTTTTTAGCTTCCTTGTGATGGGTTCAAACATCCTGTTTTAGCTTGGAGAAGTTCGTTATTACCAACCTTCTGAAGTCTACTTCTGTCAACTTGTCAAAGTCATTCTCCATCCAGCTTTGTTCCATTGCTGGCAAGGAGCTGCGATCCTTTGGAGGAGAAGAGGTGCTCTGGTTTTTAGAATTTTCAGCTTTTCTGCTCTGGTTTCTCCCCATCTTTGTGGTTTTATCTACCTTTAGTCTTTGATGATGGTGACCTACAGATGGGGTTGTGGTGTGAATGTCCTTTTTGTTGATGTTGATGCTATTCCTTTCTGTTTGTTAGTTTTCCTTCTAACAGTCAGGTCCCTCAGCTGCAGGTCTGTTGGAGTTTGCTGGAGGTCCACTCCAGGCCCTGTTTACCTGGGTATCACCAGTGGATGCCTGCAGAACAGCAAATATTGCAGAACAGTAAATATTGCTGCCTGATCCTTCCTCTGAAGCTTTGTCTCAGAGGGGCACCCAGCTGTATGAGGTGTCAGTTGGACCCTACTGGGAGGTGTCTCCTAGTTAGGCTACACAGGGGTCAGGGACCTACTTGAGGAGGCAGTCTGTCCATTCTCAGAGCTCAAACACTATGGTGGGAGAACCACTACTCTCTTTAGAGCTGTCAGACAGGGACGTTTAAGTCTGCAGAAGTTGTCTGCTGCCTTTTTTTTGGCTATGCCCTGCCCCTAGAGGTGGAGTCTACAGAGGCAGGCAGGCCTTGTTGAGCTGCGGTGGGCTCCACCCAGTTTGAACTTCCAGGCTGCTTTGTTTACCTACTCAAGCCTCAGCAATGGCAGATGCCCCTCCCCCAGGCAGACTGCCACCTTGCAGTTTGATCTGGGACTGCTGTGCTAGCAGTGAGCAAGGCTCCGTGGGCGTGGGATCTGCTAAGCCAGGTGTGGGATATAATCTCCTGGTGTGCCATTTGCTAAGACTGTTGGAAAAGCACAGTATTTGGGTGGCAGTGTCCCGATTTTCCAGGTACAGTCTGTCACAGCTTCCCTTGGCTAGGAAAGGGAAATCCCCTGACCCCTTGTGCTTCCTGGGTGAAGTGACGCCCCCACCCTGCTTTGGCTCACCCTCCATGGGCTGCACCCACTGTCCAACCAGTCCCAATGAGATGAACCAGGTACCTCAGTTGGAAATGCAGAAATCACCCGTCTTCTGTGTCAATTATGCTGGGAGCTGCAGACCGGAGCTGTTCCTATTCAGCCATCTTGGAACCATCCAAGAGCTGTTTTTATGTCCGTATTCTGAAAGACTAGTACAAGTCTGGTACATAATGGGTATTCAATAAATGTTTTTTGAGTGAATTACACATGTACTTTGAAGGAATAGAAATAGATACTTGATGGCAGTTCTAAGTCAAATTTATTAATTTATGAATGTGTAGGATTTCTTCTTATAGAGAATGAAAGCCATATAGCTTGATGTACTTCCCCTTTGGCATTTTCAGAAAACCCTGCAACTTTAAAACCCAGACTTGAAAATATCACCACCAAATCATCTTTATATAAAATAAAAAATGAAATTAAATGAAATTAGCACATCATACCACTCACCTAGCACAAATCATCAGAGATAGTAAAGTAGCATCAAGAGCCACTTGGAGACAGGTCAGCCTGGATTAGTGAAAGTTTATAGGAACATCAAGGGAGTTGACATTTAGATTCATACCTGATGACTTCTTGCTTAAAATGTAATTGAAGTACAAATTGATACATTGGCAACCAAACATAGTAAAGATCATCTAAGGAAACAAAGGGAAGAGATCCTATGAGCTACTTCAAATGAGTCATCTGATACAACAGAGTGCTGGACTTAGTTCCAAAATTTCTAGAAGCAAAGGCAAAAGAAAATAAGTGATTAAATCACATAGCTTTCTGTTTCTGTTGAAAGGACATGTAAATTCATACATGCAAACAAAATCAACTGGTTCGTAAGTGACAGAGCCAGAATGTGCACTTACCTGTCCCCAGAGCTGGTGTTCCCTCAGCACTCCAGGCTTTCCCCTCCTCACAGGGGGACATTCTCTGTGCATCCATCCACACTGGTCAGGGTGTATCTAACCTAGACAGCAAGGTTGCTTCCCAGAATAGCTAGACTGGTTACATAAACTTCAGACTTTATCTGTGAAAAGGGGTTTATTTTGAAAAGCTTGAGAATCTCATAGACGGGTAGTAAAGGATATCAAGTTTACCTAAACTCCTTCCATAATGTTTGATGAAAGAGTGGAGTCATAAAATTCGTGGTTGTTTGGTGCTCTCTAACTTTTCTAAGGGCAAATGAAGGACAGGGTAAGAGACCTTATATCATGAGTGCATTGAGAAGAACATTTCTCTCTCTAGTCAGTGCATCTACAAAGAGGAAAGGAAAGAAAGAATGGTTTGTCAAGAGATGTGCTTATTATCCCATTTTTCCTTATGAAAATTATTTTCTACTTAGGTTACTGGTGTTTTGCCCAAATCATTCCTTTGCTTCTGGAAGGTTTTTGTTAATAAGGTGGTTCAGACACTGAGACAGGTATCTTTCTTTCTATCCTATATCCACATTCTTCTTTCATAGCACCTGTATCTGATGGCAGCTGGAGCACTTCCTGATGTCACCTTAATATAAATGCAGTGAGAAAAGGATGCCAGTAAAGCAAACCCAAGTTCTCCCCAATACAAAAGTGCATACAGACTGACTGCAAAGCAGGCTCTACCAAATAAATGCATTAGACAACTTGTTTTCTGCTTTGCTGTCATCTGTCTTCTCTTTCAGAAGAATATTCCGTTATGCTTGAAGCCCAAGTTATGCTTGAGAACAAAATGTCTGTGTAATGTATGTGTGGCTGAATGCCATAGGGATAGGGTAGGAAGGAAAGAAACAATATATTCTTCTATATAATCCTACTTTTCCACTGTTGAGAATAAAACAGGATTGTCTAGTTTAATGAAATTAAACTAATTCTCTAATAAATTAGGTGAAAGTGCTATATTAATCATCTAATACCAAATAGAATTTTAAAATATCACCAGTACAAAACATCAACCTTATTTAAGCTTCTAATCTTATTCACCCTACGTGTATTGCATACTGTTGTAATTTACGATTGGTAATTCATTTTTTGAAAATCATATATAAAACATGGAATTACATTTAATCTTTTAAAAAGCCAAGAAAACATGGAATCTATTAATCTCTGCTAATTCCACTGAAGTATCAGTAAAGGGAATTTTTAAAGGCATAAACTTAAAAGACAAGGAGAATGGAAGAGAAGACAATTGCACCAAAATTTGGGGAATATGAAAGCAAATGGTGAGACCAGAGGAAGCCTAAGACTAAATGAAGTGAGGACTGCCTAAGGGAAGATGAAGTTCTTCTGCAGAACCTCAGAAAAATCCAGAAATTATACCTGGAAGTGATTTGGGTTGCAACTCCAAAGAAGAATCAGCTGGGCTCCTAGATTCCCTTCCCATGTTCTTTACAAAGCAACTGTCCTCTCCCAGCTGGGCAGAAGATGGGAGGTGATACTCTGAATCAGGAAGGCTCTGGCCTTAGAGACGCAGACACAGCTGTGGGCAGAGCACCACCTGGAAACAAGGTAATGCTATGTGTTAAACAGAGAGAATCCTTCCTCCCTGTAGCCTGCCTTTTCCTACTCAGCTCCAGGAAAATGTTGACAGACGGGCTTATATATCCCAAGCAGGAATTTGAAGGATTTCTCTTCTGGAGACTGACCAATCCAAGAGAAAAATGAACAGATACTGACTATTGAGGATTCCCAGCAAACGGCTGGGTCTGTATCTATCAGTGAAGTTCAAAAGCCCCAACCACTCACCCTCTATTTTGCAGTTCTTCATCCTTACATATGAACAAAGATCCAAGTATCACTGAATACCTGAGCAAACTCTTTAACATAAAATAGAGTGTATAGAACAGAAGAAAAAAGACTTGCAGGGTACACAGATTAAGGCAAGGAACAGAAAATACTAGAAAATTATAAGTAAAATTTGAGAAGTAAGAAAAGATAATGCATATGAAAAGAAACATTCAGAGAACAGCAACAAAAACTCTTAAACATTAAGTACATGATAGCAAAAGTGAAAAATTTAATAGAAGATTTAGAAGATAAAGATGAAATCTTTCAGAAGGCAGAAAAATAATAGAGATGAGAAAAAGGAGAAAATAGACAAGAAAATTAGACAAGGGAAAGGAGTTCCAGAAATAAAGAGGTAGGAAAACAAAAGAGAGAAAATTAACTAAGAAGTAGAACCAAAAACAAAACAAAACAAAAAAAAACCCAGAACAGAAAGACTTGAGTTCTCTAATTAAGTATTTGGTACAGTGATGGGAGGACAATGCAGTATGAGAAATAGTTATGAATTTTCAGACTTCTGAGAACAAAGTGAAGAAGTTAAACCTTCCAGAAAGAAAGAAAAATAAAACAAGTCACATGCAAAGTTTCAGGAATCAGAACAGCATTGGGTTTCTCAACAGCAATGTTGGAAGGTAAAAAAAAAAAAAAAAAAAGGCGGGGTGCGGTGGCTCATGCCTGTAATCCCAGCACTTTGGGAGGCCAGGGAGGGTGGATCACTTGAGGTCAGGAGTTTCAGAGCAGCCTGGCCAACATGGTGAAACCTTGTCTCTATCAAAAATACAAAGTAGCTGGGCGTGGTGGCAAGTGCCTGTGATCCCAGCTACTTGGGAAGCTGAGGCAGGAGAATTGCCTGAACCTGGGAGGAGGAGGTTGCAGTGAGCTGACATTGTGCCACTGCACTCCAGCCTGGGCGACAGGGCGAGACTCTGTAAAAACAACAACGGAACAATCTCCTTATAATGCTGAGGGAGAATGATTACCAACTCAGCATTCTATACCTATTTACACTTTTAATCAGTTGTGAAAGTCAGGTATAAAAACTCAAAAAATTTAACTAACGTGCACCTTTTTGCAAGAAACTACTGGAGGAAATATGCCACTCAATGAAGAAGTAAACTGGGAAAGTTGGTGCCATAGGTCCTAGATACTGAAAGGCACCCAACACAGGAGCAAAACTCAGGCAGTTCCCAGACTGGTGTTAAAGAGACAAAAGAGGATGATGGAAGAGAAGCAGGTCAAGAGAAACACTAATTCAGAGATTGGCACGAGAGGGTTAAGGAGGCCAAGCAGGATGTCTCTAAGAAGTAATAAAACTGACATTTTAACAGATGCATTTGACAGTTTTGAGAGAGTACTTATAGTTCTGTTTGAAAGTCAAGATATAAATAAGAGATGGACATAAAAAACTAAACAAATAAAAAAGAAGCTGCTAATAACTCCAGGGACAGAAAAAAAAAAGCAAGCAAAGAAATATATTATGCCTACATGTTCAGCTGGAAATGATAGTCATATAATCATATAATATAAACAGTGAATATTGATGTAACTATAATTATGACATTAATGGAATTAGATATTCGATTGGAGAAGTGTGTGTGTGTGTGTGTGTGTGTGTGCGTGTGTGTTTTGTGAGAGAGTTAAATACTCATTTTTCATTGGGAAAAAATAATATTTAAGATTAAAAAATTGAGACAGTATAAGCGTGGTATTTAGAAATTATGAAGCTCACTATCAGAAAAACAACTATAAAGTGGAAAACTAGTCTGTCTTATCTCAAAATTAATGTAAACATTTCCTACTTTCCCCAGGGAGTGGAAAGTTGGAAGGGAAGAAGTAACATTTCGAATTTTGATTTTTTACAAAAAATTATTGAATTGAGTTTTAAAACTATGTATGGTTTACAGTTTCTAGTTTAGCATGTAAGAAACTTGGAAGTTGCTGCCTTGTCTAATAAGTAAAAAGCTGAACACAATGAAAAACAATCAGCCTGTTTTAGATTCATAGGAGAAGTGATGTCACAGGGCAAACCTCTGCTCCCCAGACTGGAGAGACCATCAGGTGAATACAGGAAGTCACAACTTACTGGAGCAGACACCTCTGCAGTAACCAGTGCTGGGGAAGGGAAACCTGAACTGTGATTGAAGAATTGCTGGAGGCTTAGTGTGGACAAGTCTAAGAAATAAAAACCCCAAGGGACCCCAGGCATCAAGGGCCCCCACAGTTTTGTGAGTTTTACCTACTGGTGTTTTACCAGTTTCTCACAGTGAATGTCAGAGAAATATCTTCCTGTGCTTCCAGCAGGGGTGGGGAGTCAGGGGAAGGGACCATTTTGAAAACGCCAGAACATTCTGTTCTTAGCAAGATCTTCTCTCAGAAGAAACTAATCAGAGAGCCTAACCTGTTGCGGTTTTATCAGAGCCTAACTGAGCTGAAGTCAAACTCTAGCTAACTTTAGCCCTCCCGTCCTACCTTTGGGTGAAAAAAAAACTGAGAAGAACTTGTGAAGTTCATAATCTGGAGGCACAGGCTCACTAACAGACTGAGACCTAATTAATCATAGGACTATAGAATGCTTCCCCTCCCCACACAGCTTACCACCCATTACTGAAGTCCAATTTACAGCAGTTCCTTTTACCCAGTCCATCATGCCTGGCTGTCAACAAAAACAACAAGGCATACTAAGAGGCAAAAAAACAGTTTGAAGAGACAGACCAAGGACCAGAACCAGACTGAGATATGGCAGTGTTAATGGAATTATCAGACAAGGAATTTAAAACAACTATAATTAAAATACTAAGGGATAAATGAATAAAGTAGACAGCATGCAGGAACAGATGGGCAATATAAGCAAAGAGATGGAAATTCAAAGAAAGTACCAAAAAGAAATGCTAGGGGTCAAAAACACTGTAATAGAAATGAAGAATGCCTTTGAAGGAGTTATTAGTAAACTGGACACAGCTCAGGGGGAGTTAAAAAAAAAAAAAAAAACAGCTTGAGGATATTTCAATACAAGCTTCCAAAACCAAAAAGAAAAGAGAAAAAAAATACTGAAAAATACCAGAACAGAATATCCAAGAACTATGGGACAACTACAGAAGGTATAACATGTGCATAACAGGAATACCAGAAGGAGAAGAAAGAGAGAAGGGAAGAGAAGAAATACTTGTTACATTAATGACTTAGAATTTTCCCCCAATTAATGTCAGACACCAAACCACGGATCCAGGAAAGTCAGAGAACACCAAGCAGAATAAATGCCAGAAAAATTGAACCTCAGCATATCATTTTCAAACAACATAAAATCAGAGATAAAAAAAAATCCCCAAAGAAGCCAGAGGAAAAAATACCTTACCTATACATGAGCAAAGATAAGAACTATATCTGACTGTTCCTCAGAAACCATGTAAACAGAAAGAGTGGAGTAAAATATTTAAAGTTTGAGAGAAAAAAAGTCTACCTATTTGGAATTTTGTACACTGTGAAATTATCCTTCAAAAGTGAAGGAGAAATAAAGACTTAATCAGACAAACAAAAATTGAGGGATTTTATTGCCAGTAAGCCTACCTTACAAGAAATGTTGAAAGAAGTCCTTTAGAGAGAAGGAAAATGATATCAGTCTGTAACTCATATCTACATGAGGAAAGAGAAAGCATGGGAGAATAAATAAGTGAAGGAAAAATAAACACCATTATTTTTCTTAATCTTAAGTGATCTAACGTATAACAATTTGTTCAAAGTAATACAAGCAACAATGTATTTGATTATGTATATTTTTATTTATATATAAGTAAAATGCATGACAGCAATAATACAAAGGATGGGAGGAAGGAATTTGGATTATCTGGTTATTATAAGGTACTGGCACTACCCCCGAAGTAGTATATTGTTATATTGTTATTTGAAAGTGAACTTGGACTTGTCATAAATGTATATTGCACACTCTAGGGCAACCTCTAAACTAAAAAAATGCATAACTGATATGCTAAAAAAGGAGATAAAATAGGTTATATAATATGCTCAATTAAAACCACAAAGGCAAAAAAAAGAGTGAAGGAGAAAGATAGAAACGAAGAACAAGGGCAATAAAAACAAAACTATCAAATTTGGTAGATAGTAATCCAACTATATCAATGATCACTTTGAATGCCAATGGTCTAAATGTACCAATTAAAAGAGTATCAAAGTATATCAAAATACAAGATCTAAGTATGTGTTGTCTATAAGAAATACACTTTAAATATAAAGACACATGTGAATTAAAAGAAAATGGATGGAGAAAGATATATCATGCTCACATTAATCAAAAGAAAGCAGTAATGACTATATTAATTTCAGACATAGCCTACTTCAGAGCAAAGAAGGTTATCAGAAACAAAGAGGGCCATTATATAATGATAAAAGGGTCACTTCTACAAGAAGATGTAACAGTTTTTAATGTGTATGCACCTAACAACAGAGATTCAAAGTATGTGAGGCAAAAAACTGATAGAATGGCAAAAAAATAGATGAACACATTATTGTTAGAGACTTTAATACCCCTCCTTCAGAAATGAACACATATAGCAGGCAGAACATTAGTAAGAGTGTAATTGAACTAAATAGCACCACCAGTCAACTGGATATAATGGACATGGACTACTTCATCTAACAACAGAAGAATATATAATCATCCCTCAGTATCCACGGGAGATTGGTTCCAGGATCCCCCTCAAATACCAAAATCCATGAATGTGCAAGTCCCTGATATAAAGTGGTATAGCATTTGCATATAACATTGGTGCATCCCTCTGTATACTTTAAATCATCTCTAGATTACTTATACCTAGTACAAGGTAAATGCTATGTAAATAGTTGTTGTTAGTATTATTGTTGTTAATAGTATTATTAGTATAATTAGTATTAATAATTGTTAATAGTATTGAGGGAAACATGAAAGAAAAAAGTCTGTACTTGTTCAGTACAAACATAATTTTTTTCAAATATTTTCTATCTGTGGTTGATTGAATCCATGAATACAAAATCCACAGATATGAAGGGCTGACTATATATATTCTTTCTGAGCTACCATGGAACACTTACCAAGACAGAACCACATTCTGGGCCATAAAACATATTTCAACACATTTTTTAAAACAGAAATCATACAATGTCTGCTGTTAGGCTGCAACAGAATTAAACTAGAACACAGTAACAGAAAGATAGCTGGAAAATCCTCAAATATGAGATTAAACAATAAATTTCTAAATAAGACATGGGCGAAATAAGAAATCGCAAGATAAATTTAAAAATATTTTAAACCAAATGGAAATGAAAATACAACTTACCCAAATTTGGGGGATGCAGTTAAAACGTACATGGAGGGAAATTTATAGTATTGAATGCATGCATATATTAGAAAAACAGATCTAAACTCTACCGTCTAAGCTTCCACCTTAGGAAGTTATAAACAGAAATTAAATTACCCAAATTAAATCCAAAGTAAGCAGAAAGAAAGAAATAAAAATTAGAGCAGAAATCAAAGAAATTGAAAACCTGAAATAGAGAAAATCAATGAAACCGAAAGCTGGTTCTTTGAAAAGATCAATAAAATTGGTAATCCTCTAGCCAGTCTAAGAAAAATGAGAGAAGATATGAATTGCTAATATCAAGAATGAAAGAGGTGACATCATTGCAGATCTGGTGGACATTAAAAGAATAATAAAGGAATACAATGAATAACTCTCTGCCCACATTTGATAACCTAGATAAATTTACCAATTCCTTGAAAGATAACAATCTTCTAAAACTCACACAAGAAGAGATAAACAATGTGAATAGGCCTGGATTTATTAAATACATTAAATAAATAATTAATAAACCTTCCATGGCAGAAAGCACCAGGCCTAGATGGGTTTACTGGTAAATTCCACCAAATGTTTTATTTTATTTTAGAATTTCTTTTGTTATTATTATTATTGTTATTTTTGAGACATGTCTCACTCTGTTGCCCAGGCTGGAGTGCAGTGGCAAGATCACTGCAGCCTTATCCTCCCAAGCTCAAGAGGTCCTCTCACCTCAGCCTCCCAAGTAGCTGGGACTATAGGCATGTGCCACCATGCCCAACTAATTTTTGTATTTTTTTGTAGAGACAGCATTTTGTCTTGTTGCCCAGGCTGGTCTCAAACTCCTGAACTCAAGCAATCTGTCCACCTCAGCCTCCCAAAGTGCTGAGATTACAGGCGTGAGCCACCATGCCTAGCCAATTCCACCAAACGTTTAAGGAAGACATTATACCAATACTCTACAATCTCTTTCAGAAAATGGGAGCAGAGACAGTATTCTGACTCTAACTAATTCAATGAGGCTGGGTATTACTCTAATTCCAAAACTAGGCAAAGGTATTACAAAAAAAGAAAACTACAGCCCAACAACTCTCAGGAACATAGATGCAAAAATCCTCAACAAAATATTAGCCAACTGCATTAATAATGTATAAAAAGAATTATATACCAAAACCCAATTAGGATTAATCCCAGGTGTGCAAGCCTGTTTCAACATTTAAAATGAATTAATGAAATCCATCACATCGAAAGGTTAAATAAGAAAAATCATATGATCATATCAATTGTTGTAGAAAAGGTATTTGACAAAATTAAAGCCTCATTCCTGATAAAAACTCTCAGTAAACTAGGAATAATGAGAATTTCCTCAACTTTATAAATAATTTCTACAAAAAACCTACAGCTAACATTATACTTAATGGCAAGAAATATAAAGCCTTCCTTCTAAGACCAGGAACAAAGGGAAGATATCCCCTCTCACCACTGCTTTTCAACATTGTATTGGAAGTCCTAGCTAATACAATAAGAAAAGGAAATAAAAGGTATACAGATTGGAAGAGAAGAAATAAAACTATCTTTATTTGCAGATGACACGATCATCTATATAGACAATCTGAAAGAATCCACAAAAAAGATTTCTGGCATTAATAAGCAATTATAGGCCAGGTATCATGGCTCATGCCTGTAATCCCAGCACTTTGGGAGGCCGAGGTGGGCAGATCGCTTGAGGTCAGGAGTTTGAGACCAGCCTGGCCAACATGGCGAAACCCTATCTCTACCAAAAATAAGAAAAATTAGCTGGGCACGGTGGTGCATGCCTGTAATCCCAGCTACTCAGGAGGCTGAGGCACGAGAATCACTTGAACCTGGGAGGTGGAGGTTGCAGTGAGCTGAGATCATGCCACTGCACTCCAGCATGAGTGACAGAGCAAGAATCTGTGTCAAAAGAAGAAGAAAAAAAGCAAAGCAATTATAGCAAAGTTTCAGGATGCAAAGTTAACAAAGTAAACATACAAAAATCGATCACTTTCCTATATATCAGCAATGAACAAGTGAGATTTGAAATTTAAAACACAATACCATTTATGTTAGCATCCAAAAAGATGAAATAAAGTTGGCTCTCTGTATCTACGAGTTCTGCATCTGTGAATCCAATCACCTGCAGATTAAATATACTCATTAAAAAAATAAAAAGTAACAATAAAATACAAGACAAATAGAAATATAGTATAATACAGTATTTACCTAGCATTTGCATTGTATTAAGTATTATATGTAATCTAGAGATGATTCAAAACCTACAGGAGGATGTGCATGGTTATGTGCAAATGCTACACCATTTTATATTAGAAACGAGCATTTTTGGAGTTTAGTATCTGTGGGGGGTCCTGAAATCAACATCCCATGGATGCCAAGGGACGACTGTGCTGAGAAATAAATATAACAAAATCTGTACACAAACTTTATGAGGAAAACCAGAAAACTGAAACTAAAAAGGAACTAAATAAATGGAGAGATATTCCATATTCATGGATAGGAAGACTCAATATTATCAAGATATTAGTTCTTCCTAGCTTGATCTATAGATTCAATATAATCCCAGTCAAAATCTCAGCAAGTTATTGTGTGGATATTGACACACTGATTCTAAAGTTTACATGGAGAAGCAAAAAAAACAAAAAACAAAAAACAAAAAAAACAAAAAACAAAAAACACCAGGATAGCCAATACAATATTGAAGGAGAAGAAAATTGGAGGACTGACACTACCTGAATTTAAGACTTACCATAAAGCTACCATAATCAAGATAATGTGGTATTGGTGAAAAATAGACAAAGGGTGAGAATAGAGGGCCCAGAAATGAACCAACATAAGTATAGTAAGCTGATCTTTAACACAGGATCAAAAGCAACATAATGGAACTAGAAATGTTTTGAACAAATAGTGCTGAGGCAACTGGACACCCACATGCAAAAGTAAAAATTTTTATAGGCCTTACATCCTTCACAGAAATTTAACTCAAAAGTGGATCACTGACCTAAATGAAAAACTATAAAACTATTGAAAGAAAACATAGGAGAAAATCTAGATGATCTTCAGTTTGATGATGACTTTTTAGATATAAAACTGAAGGCACGACTCATTAATGGAAGAACTGATAAGTTGAACTGATGAAAATTTAAAATTCCTGTACTATGAAAGACACTGTCAAGAGAATGAAAAGACAAGCCACAGACTGAAAGAAAATATTTGACAAGGGACTGTTATCTGAAATATATAAAGAATTCTTAAAACTCAACAATAAGAAAACAATCAGATTAAAAAATGGACCAAAGACCTTAACAGACATCTTACCAAAGAAGATATAAAAATGGCAAATAAGCATATGAAAAGATGTTTCATTTCATATGTCATCAAGGAAATGCAAATGGAAAAAATGAGATCCCATTACACACCTATTACTATGGCCAAAACCCAGAATACTTACACCACCAAATGCTGGCAAGGATGTGGAGCAACAGGAACTGTCATTCATTGCTTGGTAGCAACGCAAAATTTAACAGCCACTTTGGAAGACAGTTTTGTGGTATCTTACAAAATGAAACATATGATCCAGTAGTTGTACTTCTTGATATTTACCCAAAGCAATTAAAATTTGATGTCCACACAAAAACTTGCAGCTTTGTTCATAATTTCCCAAACTTGAAGAAACCAAGGTGCTTGTATACATTCAATAGGCGAAAGTATACATAAACTGTGGTATATTTAGACAGTGGAATATTATTCAGCCCTAAAAAGAAACGAGCTATCAAACTATGAAAAGGCATGGATGAAACTTAGGTGCATACTACTAAGTGAAAGAAGCCAATCTGAAAAGTCTACATGTTGTATGATTCCAACTATATAACATTCTGGAAAAGGTACAACTAGGGAGACAGCAAAAAGCTCAGTGGTTGCCAGGGTTTAAGGAGAAGAGAGGGATGAATAGGCAGAGACAGAGAATTTTTAGGGCAGTGACATTACTCTGTAGGATACTATAATGGTGGATACATGTCATTATACATTTATCTAAACCCATAGAATGTAGAACACCAAGAGTGAACCCTAATGTAAACTATGGACACTGGGTCATAAGGATGGATCAAAATAGGTCATTAGTGGTAATAAATGTACAATCATGGTGGGGGATATTGATAGTGGGGGAGGCTATTCATATGCAGAGGCAGAGAGTATATGGGAAATCTCTGTACCTGAACCTAAAATCACTCTTTTTTTTTTTCAGAGTCCACAGAGCTATTTTATTATTATTACTATTATTATTATTATTATTATTATTATTTTAATTATACTTTAAGTTTTAGGGTACATGTGCACATTGTGCTGGTTAGTTACATATGTATACATGTGCCATGCTTGTGCGCTGCACCCACTAACTCGTCATCTAGCATTAGGTATATCTCCCAATGCTATCCCTCCCCCCTCCCCCCTCCCCACCACAGCCCCCAGAGTGTGATATTCCCTTTCCTGTGTCCATGTGATCTCATTGTTCAATTCCCACCTATGAGTGAGAATATGCGGTGTTTGGTTTTTTGTTCTTGCGATAGTTTACTGAGAATGATGGTTTCCAATTTCATCCATGTCCCTACAAAGGACATGAACTCATCATTTTTTATGGCTGCATAGTATTCCATGGTGTATATGTGCCACATTTTCTTAATCCAGTCTATCATTGTTGGACATTTGGGTTGGTTCCAAGTCTTTGCTATTGTGAATAATGCCGCAATAAACATACGTGTGCATGTGTCTTTATAGCAGCATGATTTATAGTCATTTGGGTATATACCCAGTAATGGGATGGCTGGGTCAAATGGTATTTCTAGTTCTAGATAGATCCCTGAGGAATCGCCACACTGACTTCCACAATGGTTGAACTAGTTTACAGTCCCACCAACAGTGTAAAAGTGTTCCTATTTCTCCACATCCTCTCCAGCACCTGTTGTTTCCTGACTTTTTAATGATTGCCATTCTAACTGGTGTGAGATGGTATCTCATAGTGGTTTTGATTTGCATTTCTCTGATGGCCAGTGATGATGAGCATTTTTTCATGTGTTTTTTGGCTGCATAA
This sequence comes from Pan paniscus, assembly GCF_029289425.2. NCBI lineage: Eukaryota > Metazoa > Chordata > Mammalia > Primates > Hominidae > Pan > Pan paniscus. The sequence continues at coordinate 143,536,871 of NC_073255.2, read as the reverse complement.
ATGTCTTCTTTTGAGAAGTGTCTGTTCATGTCCCTCACCCACTTTTTGATGGGGTTGTTTGTTTTTTTCTTGTAAATTTGTTTGAGTTCATTGTAGATTGTGGATATTAGCCCTTTGTCAGATGAGTAGGTTGTGAAAATTTTCTCCCATGTTGTAGGTTGCCTGTTCACTCTGATGGTAGTTTCTTTTGCTGTGCAGAAGCTCTTTAGTTTAATTAGATCCCATTTGTCAATTTTGGCTTTTGTTGCCATTGCTTTTGGTGTTTTGGACATGAAGTCCTTGCCCACGCCTATGTCCTGAATGGTAATGCCTAGGTTTTCTTCTAGGGTTTTTATGGTTTTAAGTCTAACATTTAAATCTTTAATCCATCTTGAATTAATTTTTGTATAAGGTGTAAGGAAGGGATCCAGTTTCAGCTTTCTACATATGGCTAGCCAGTTTTCCCAGCACCATTTATTAAATAGGGAATCCTTTCCCCATTGCTTGTTTTTCTCAGGTTTGTCAAAGATCAGATAGTTGTAGGTATGTGGCGTTATTTCTGAGGGCTCTGTTCTGTTCCATTGATCTATATCTCTGTTTTGGTACCAGTACCATGCTGTTTTGATTACTGTAGCCTTGTAGTATAGTTTGAAGTCAGGTAGTGTGATGCCTCCAGCTTTGTTCTTTTGGCTTAGGATTGACTTGGCGATGCGGGCTCTTTTTTGGTTCCATATGAACTTTAAAGTAGTTTTTTCCAATTCTGTGAAGAAAGTCATTGGTAGCTCGATGGGGATGGCATTGAATCTGTAAATTACCTTGGGCAGTATGGCCATTTTCATGATATTGATTCTTCCTACCCATGATCATGGAATGTTCTTCCATGTGTTTGTATCCTCTTTTATTTCCTTGAGCAGTGGTTTGTAGTTCTCCTTGAAGAGGTCCTTCACATCCCTTGTAAGTTGGATTCCTAGGTATTTTATTCTCTTTGAAGCAATTGTGAATGGGAGTTCACTCATGATTTGGCTCTCTGTTTGTCTGATGTTCGTGTATAGGAATGCTTGTGATTTTTGTACATTGATTTTGTATCCTGAGACTTTGCTGAAGTTGCTTATCAGCTTAAGGAGATTTTGGGCTGAGACGATGGGGTTTTCTAGATAAACAATCATGTCGTCTGCAAACAGGGACAATTTGACTTCCTCTTTTCCTAATTGAATACCCTTTATTTCCTTCTCCTGCCTGATTGCCCTGGCCAGAACTTCCAACACTATGTTGAATAGGAGCGGTGAGAGAGGGCATCCCTGTCTTGTGCCAGTTTTCAAAGGGAATGCTTCTAGTTTTTGCCCATTCAGTATGATATTGGCTGTGGGTTTGTCATAGATAGCTCTTATTATTTTGAAATACATCCCATCAATACCTAATTTATTGAGAGTTTTTAGCATGAAGGGTTGTTGAATTTTGTCAAAGGCTTTTTCTGCATCTATTGAGATAATCATGTGGTTTTTGTCTTTGGCTCTGTTTATATGCTGGATTACATTTATTGATTTGCATATATTGAACCAGCCTTGCATCCCAGGGATGAAGCCCACTTGATCATGGTGGATAAGCTTTTTGATGTGCTGCTGGATTCGGTTTGCCAGTATTTTATTGAGGATTTTTGCATCAATGTTCATCAAGGATATTGGTCTAAAATTCTCTTTTTTGGTTGTGTCTCTGCCCGGCTTTGGTATCAGAATGATGCTGGCCTCATAAAATGAGTTATGGAGGATTCCGTCTTTTTCTATTGATTGGAATAGTTTCAGAAGGAATGGTACCAGTTCCTCCTTGTACCTCTGGTAGAATTCGGCTGTGAATCCATGTGGTCCTGGACTCTTTTTTGTTGGTAAACTATTGATTATTGCCTCAATTTCAGCTCCTGTTATTGGTCTATTCAGAGATTCAACTTCTTCCTGGTTTAGTCTTGAGAGGGTGTATGTGTCGAGGAATGTATCCATTTCTTCTAGATTTTCTAGTTTATTTGCGTAGAGGTGTTTGTAGTATTCTGTGATGGTAGTTTGTATTTCTGTGGGATCGGTGGTGATATCCCCTTTATCATTTTTTATTGTGTCTATTTGATTCTTCTCTCTTTTTTTCTTTATTAGTCTTGCTAGTGGTCTATCAATTTTGTTGATCCTTTCAAAAAACCAGCTCCTGGATTCATTGATTTTTTGAAGGGTTTTTTGTGTCTCTATTTCCTTCAGTTCTGCTCTGATTTTAGTTATTTCTTGCCTTCTGCTAGCTTTTGAATGTGTTTGCTCTTGCTTTTCTAGTTCTTTTAATTGTGATGTTAGGGTGTCAATTTTGGATCTTTCCTGCTTTCTCTTGTGGACATTTAGTGCTATAAATTTCCCTCTACACACTGCTTTGAATGCATCCCAGAGATTCTGGTATGTTGTGTCTTTGTTCTTGTTGGTTTCAAAGAACATCTTTATTTCTGCCTTCATTTCGTTATGTATCCAGTAGTCATTCAGGAGCAGGTTGTTCAGTTTCCATGTAGTTGAGCGGCTTTGAGTGAGATTCTTAATCCTGAGTTCTAGTTTGATTGCACTGTTGTCTGAGAGATAGTTTGTTATAATTTCTGTTCTTTTACATTTGCTGAGGAGAGCTTTACTTCCCAGTATGTGGTCAATTTTGGAATAGGTGTGGTGTGGTGCTGAAAAAAATGTATATTCTGTTGATTTGGGGTGGAGAGTTCTGTAGATGTCTATTAGGTCCGCTTGGTGCAGAGCTGAGTTCAATTCCTGGGTATCCTTGTTGACTTTCTCTCTCGTTGATCTGTCTAATGTTGACAGTGGGGTGTTAAATTTTCCCATTATTAATGTGTGGGAGTCTAAGTCTCTTTGTAGGTCACTCAGGACTTGCTTTATGAATCTGGGTGCTCCTGTATTGGGTGCATATATATTTAGGATAGTTAGCTCCTCTTGTTGAATTGATCCCTTTACCGTTATGTAATGGCCTTCTTTGTCTCTTTTGATCTTTGTTGGTTTAAAGTCTGTTTTATCAGAGACTAGGATTGCAACCCCTGCCTTTTTTTGTTTTCCATTTGCTTGGTAGATCTTCCTCCATCCTTTTATTTTGAGCCTATGTGTGTCTCTGCACGTGAGATGGGTTTCCTGAATACAGCACACTGATGGGTCTTGACTCTCTACCCAACTTGCCAGTCTGTGTCTTTTAATTGGAGAATTTAGTCCATTTACATTTAAAGTTAATATTGTTATGTGCAAATTTGATCCTGTCATTATGATGTTAGCTGGTGATTTTGCTCGTTAGTTGATGCAGTTTCTTCCTAGTCTCGATGGTGTTTACATTTTGGCATGATTTTGCAGCGGCTGGTACCGGTTGTTCCTTTCCATGTTTAGTGCTTCCTTCAGGAGCTCTTTTAGGGCAGGCCTGGTGGTGAAAAAAATCTCTCAGCATTTGCTTGTCTGTAAAGTATTTTATTTCTCTTTCACTTATGAAGCTTAGTTTGGCTGGATATGAAATTCTGGGTTGAAAATTCTTTTCTTTAAGAATGTTGAATATTGGCCCCCACTCTCTTCTGGCTTGTAGGGTTTCTGCCGAGAGATCCGCTGTTAGTCTGATGGGCTTCCCTTTGAGGGTAACCCGACCTTTCTCTCTGGCTGCCCTTAACATTTTTTCCTTCATTTCAACTTTGGTGAATCTGACAATTATGTGTCTTGGAGTTGCTCTTCTCGAGGAGTATCTTTGTGGCGTTCTCTGTATTTCCTGAATCTGAACGTTGGCCTGCCTTGCTAGGTTGGGGAAGTTCTCCTGGATAATATCCTGCAGAGTGTTTTCCAACTTGGTTCCATTCTCCGCATCACTTTCAGGTACACCAATCAGACGTAGATTTGGTCTTTTCACATAGTCCCATATTTCTTGGAGGGTTTGCTCATTTCTTTTTATTCTTTTTTCTCTAAACTTCCCTTCTCGCTTCATTTCATTAATTTGATCTTCAGTCACTGATACCCTTTCTTCCAGTTGATCGCATCGTCTCCTGAGGCTTCTGCATTCTTCACGTAGTTCTCGAGCCTTGGTTTTCAGCTCCATCAGCTCCTTTAAGCACTTTTCTGTATTGGTTATTCTAGTTATACATTCTTCTAAATTTTTTTCGAAGTTTTCAACTTCTTTGCCTTTGGTTTGAATGTCCTCCCGTAGCTCAGAGTAATTTGATCGTCTGAAGCCTTCCTCTCTCATCTCGTCAAAATCTTTCTCCATCCCGCTTTGTTCCGTTGCTGGTGAGGAACTGCGTTCCTTTGGAGGAGGAGAGGCGCTGTGCGTTTTAGAGTTTCCAGTTTTTCTGTTCTGTTTATTCCCCATCTTTGTGGTTTTATCTACTTTTGGTCTTTGATGATGGTGATGTACAGATGGGTTTTCGGTGTGGATGTCCTTTCTGTTTGTTAGTTTTCCTTCTAACAGACAGGACCCTCAGCTGCAGGTCTGTTGGAATACCCTGCCGTGTGAGGTGTCAGTGTGCCCCTGCTGGGGGGTGCCTCCCAGTTAGGCTGCTCGGGGGTCAGGGGTCAGCAACCCACTTGAGGAGGCAGTCTGGCCGTTCTCAGATCTCCAGCTGCGTGCTGGGAGAACCACTGCTCTCTTCAAAGCTGTCAGACAGGGACATTTAAGTCTGCAGAGGTTAGTGCTGTCTTTTTGTTTGTCTGTGCCCTGCCCCCAGAGGTGGAGCCTACAGAGGCAGGCAGGCCTCCTTGAGCTGTGGTGGGCTCCACCCAGTTTGAGCTTCCAGGCTGCTTTGTTTACCTAAGCAAGCCTGGGCAATGGCGGGCGCCCCTCCCCCAGCCTCGCTGCCGCCTTGCAGTTTGATCTTAGACTGCTGTGCTAGCAATCAGCGAGACTCCGTGGGCGTAGGACCCTCCGAGCCAGGTGTGGGATATAGTCTCGTGGTGTGCCGTTTTTTAAGCCGGTCTGAAAAGCGCAATATTCGGGTGGGAGTGACCCGATGTTCCAGGTGCGTCCGTCACCCCTTTCTTTGACTCGGAAAGGGAACTCCCTGACCGCTTGCACTTCCCAGGTGAGGCAATGCCTCGCCCTGCTTCGGCTCGTGCACGGTGCGCGCACCCACTGACCTGCGCCCACTGTCTGGCACTCCCTAGTGAGATGAACCCGGTACCTCAGATGGAAATGCAGAAATCACCCGTCTTCTGCGTCGCTCACGCTGGGAGCTGTAGACCGGAGCTGTTCCTGTTCGGCCATCTTGACTCCTCCCCTAAAATCACTCTTTAAAAAATCTATATACAAGCATAACTGGCACATATTAACTTAAAATCATACAGAAATTAGAAAATTTGACAACTGTATGATCTTTGTATTGGAAAAGATGTTACTAGATCATTCAGTGGCTTTCAAACTTTTTGGACTACTGTTCACCATTAGAATATATGTCACATAACAACCTAGGACACACACACACACACACTTTGCACCTACAAAACCATAATATATATTTCATGAAACAATGCTTAGGCATACTATTTGTAATCTGCTGATATTTTTAATAGTATTTTTCTCTTTTTTTTTAAGAAAATGTGTTGGATTGTGACTCACTAATTAATTTCGTGAACTGTGATTTGAAAAACACTAATCTAACCCAACATTTGTTGTTTTGGACCCAACCCCTCATAGAAAACTTCCTGATTCCCACTCAGCACTGATCTTTGGCCAAGTGCACCAACAGGACTCCTGAGGTGGTTTAGGGGTAGACAGGGTTCAGTGAGACCATCTCACATTGGAGCCGACAATCTCCTTCAAGTCCTCTGGAGCCAAGCTTGGAGCAGGAATACATCTCGGTGAATGCAATAGCTTTCTGGGTCCTACAGTGATATAAATATTTCAATCAACACTTTTGCACATGGGGGTACTTAATAAATACTTGCTTTGCTGATTTGGCTTCATTTGTTAATAAAAGCCCACTAAAACCTTATCATAAGCATGCACTTATTCTCTTTGTTTTTTTGCTATTTAAATAGAGCTGTTGGCATGTTAAATGGTTTGCATTTGTGTTCCCATTTGACTCGGTAGATATTGATCCATTGCATCTTGAAGGGTTCAGTGTTCAGAGTGATGCTGAAGCTCCACCACTGGTGTCATTCTTTTGAAAGGTGCTCATACATCATTTGTCACTCAAGTACATTCAACTTCATTCACAAGGGATGGACTGGAGTGGTCCAGCCATGCAGGGCTTTTTTGTTAAGCACACCAAAAGGATGCACATTTCAGACATCTCAATGGACCAGATCCTCACAAAAGGATGAAAAGTGTTTGAAAACAGGAAACACAGAATAGTGGAAGAGTTTGGTTTAGTGAAAATATAGGCCTCTGGAAACTACTGTGCTCCATTTCCCTTAATTCTTGAACTTCAGATATAACAAATGAACTGCTAATGTTATAAAGATTAGACCCTGTCTCTGGGGAATAGGTAAAGCTACAAAGACATTGAAGATTAGTGGAAGCTTGTCTGGTGTGTGGTGAACTTAGGATATAATCTTAGCTGACTTAACATTTTGTCATCTGTGAATTTTCTTGAAAGTTTTCTAGAGGGAAACACTGATTGACAAGTTTTTAAGGTTTTTTTTTGGCTTGTTTGTTTTGTTTTTAAACTAAGCAGAAATTCATAAACATGTATTATAAAGTTGTCACTCATTCTAGTGGCTCTCTGTTTTTTCTTTTCAAGCTTGTGGAAATTGTACATATTTTTAATGCTTTCAAATAAAACATACATCAAAGGAAAAAATTCTTTTCCTCTGAACAATTTAAAATCCCATTAAAACGCTTTATACAGGCCGGGCGCAGTGGCTCACGCCTGTAATCCCAGCACTTTGAGAGGCCGAGGCGGGCGGATCACGAGGTCAGGAGATCGAGACCATCCTGGCTAACATGGTGAAACCCCGTCTCTACTAAAAATACAAAAAATTAGCCGGGCGTGGTGGTGGGCGCCTGTAGTCCCAGCTACTCAGGAGGCTGAGGCATGAGAATGGCGTGAACCCGGGAGGCGGAGCTTGCAGTGAGCCGAGATAGCGCCGCTGCACTCCAGCCTGGGCAATACTGTGAGACTCCATCTCAAAAAAAAAAAAAAAAAAAAAAAAAAAAAAAGCTTTATACAATCTTAAATTCCCATCAGAACATATCACAAACTGCTGGTCAAGAGGAAAGCATATGAGAGACTTGTTTTAAAACAGAAGAGTAATAGTTATATTTCTGTGTCTATTTTTGTAACTCAGTTGAAAACCGAGTTATAACCAAAGAAAGATACTTAAAGAATGTATGGAGACCTGGAATGTGAGAGTGAAAGATCACCGGTAGATTGCTGCTATTGATAAGGTGCATTATACACCTTATCAATATATATAATATATATAATGTATATAAATATACAAAGTATAATTTAACCTCTGATGAAGTGTTTCTCAAAGTTTTATCTGTGGGCCAGTTTCATCAGAATCACTTCAGGTGCTTGTTAACATCTGAGGTTAGCTGGCTCCTCATATCTGTGAGTAGGGTCCAGGAAGATATGTCTGACAAGTTCCTCAAGTGATTTTGATGAACACTCAAAGAAAGAACCACTGCTCTATTGATGGGGGATTGTGCATGGAAGTTGGAGGGAGTAGGAAGTTCAGAAAGAAAGATGGAGTTGGGGAGAGAGAAAGGGCAGAGAGAAGTGGGTAGAGGGAGAGAGAGAAAGAGAACCTGGCCACTATTTATAAGTGTAGCAGGAATAAATATTCTCGTGCTACTCCAGAAACCTTAAAAAACAAACAAACAAACAAAACAGTGATTGTTGCTCTAGGTTTTCTAGAAAGAGGCGTGTCTGGGAGATTTACACAGTGTATCTGAAACCCTTCTTGGAATCATGGAATTCTCTAAAAGCTGCTGAAATTCTCTCCTCCTTTTTCTTATTGTCAGACTGCACGTGTGTGCCATTTTCTGTTTCCTTCTTTGTCCTATGTATCATGGTAATCACATGACCATTCTCAATCTATGTTCTGAAACATTGACCCTTTTGTTCTATGAACAAAGCTTTCAGAAGTGCAATTCTTTTTAAAAACTATTTTAATCTGTTATATACAAATCATGTAGTTTATATAACGTTAAACAATGACATTATATATCAGAAAGGGGAGCAGATCAAATACTTTGCAGATTGTAAATTATCCAAATCTACTGATACTGCACAGATGCTGTTTTACCCTAAAAGCGAGGAACTAGTGGTTTTTGAGTAAAATCTTACACTAAGCACTCCACTTTGTGACTCACAGTGTGGTTTGCAGACCAGCAGAATTGCCATCACCTGGGACATCATTAGGAATGCAGAATCTTGAGTTCTCCCCAGACATACTTAATCCAATTCTACAGTCTAAAAATATCCTCAGGTGATCTGTATGCACTCTCAAGTTCCAGAAACACTGTTTACCACTCAGTTCGTTTTAAAACGATGAGAAGTTCCGTTAACTGCACAACAGTACACATTTCTGCTAAGTAATGGTAGTTTTTATACATGTGGAGTTTTACTCTTGCCATCTGAAATGTTAAAGCTGGAAAAGATGATATAATCTCAAATTTGCAAATTCATGGCCCTGGGCCTTTTGCAAGCCCAACTAAAAACTTTTCAGAAACCTTCAAAAGCTGTTAAAACCACAGGAAGTGTAATTCTTCCTCCACTTTGACTGCCTTTCTCCAGAGTAGCAGTCTTCTGGAATTCCAGTGCATACATTTCTCCACATTGCTATAGAAGTAGGCTTTGGACATGTGACCCATGTGTAGACCCTTCCCAGTCTTGCAGGAAACTGATTGTGTATGTCTACACACACTGGTCATTGTTATAATATAAATTCAGCTGGCATATTTCATGTCTAATCACTATAATATAATAGGTGAACAAAGTAGGAGGAAGGCCCTGGTGGCATTAGTAAGAAATAGCGTCAGCCATTTAAATGGGAAATCTGGGTGACTTGACCTGTGAAAAACAGTTTTTTGTTTTCCCAAAGCCATTTAAGATAATTATGTTGGAGTTTCAGAGTGACATGGTTGGAGGGTGTAAGAGACTTGTTTGGGTCCCACTTGCTGTTTCTTGCACCTGGTAGGACCTCATCTGGAACAGGTGGATTATCTTGTTATGAGCTGAAGTCTCTCACTCTAAGACACAAGAAATCACATAGCAACTGTGGTGTTCTTGTCTAAGAATCTACCTTTCATGCTTATTGAAGTACATTGTAACTTCTGTCAACTACATGGGTCAGAATGGGCATTTTTGCCAAGCCTGAGACCTAGACTGCCCTGTGATGACTTTGGTCCTCTTTAGAGGATGCCAAGTAAAAAAAGAAAAAAACCTTTATTTATTCTCTCAAGATGGTAGAGAAAACACACACACATTCTCTCTCACACACGGACTTGAAACTAAGGGAGAGATCAATCACTTAGATTGTTTTAGAACCCAAATTTTAAAAGTTTGAACATTTAGTAATGAGTAGTAATGAGTAATTTAATAATTTAGTAATGGGTAGTAGTACTAGAACATGAATGGTAATATGATTACCCCAAAAGTTGCCTGCTGTATAATTAGTGAATTGATATATTCATTCAACAAATATTTACTGAACACTTAAATGCCAAGTACTCTGTTAAGAGCTGGGGGTTTGAAGGAAATTGGAGTTGATTCATGACTTCAAGACTTTTAGAAAAAAGAAATAAAGAAGCAAGAACGAAATAATGTGGTAAGTGCTAAAATGCAGGTATGGGTTTAAAGTTACATAACTGCCAGGTGCTGTGGTTCATGCCTGTATTCCCAGTATGTTGGGAGGCTAATATGGGAGAAGCCCAGGAGTTCGAGGCTGGCCTGGGCAACATAGTAAGACTTCATCTTTACAAATCCTTTCTTTAATTACATAAGAAGTAGTGCCAGTAGTCTTAACTGAACAAGATGAGAGAGTTCCTTTTTTTACTGTAAATCTACCTACTTCAGATAGGTAGTGATGCTTAATTTCTCTATAATATTTAAAATTAAAGAATGATATCAACTCATTAGTATTCAAATTGTTCATTGTGGACATTTTGATTTAAAGTTTGGACAAGAAGCATTGACACGCTATTATTACTATGAGTCTATGTTGGGTCAGTGGTTTTCAAAGTGAGGCCTGAGTGTCTTTGGTAATTTACAAAGGTCCTCAGGGAATTCAGGAAAATGATGTCCTGTGGTTTTAATCCTGAAATGTAGTTATACTTTTTCTAGCATCAATTCTTCATTTACTTAATATATTCCTCATTTGTATCCTATCAAAAAAGTGTTTTCTCCATTGAGTTTATTTTACCTTTTTAAGGGAATAGATGGCCTGTAGGGACTTTTGCCTCATAAATATTGTCCAAAATTTTTTGCAAACAATCAAAAGCAGAAGACCAGTTTCAAGATGATAGAGTTAAAAAATATGAATGTGCTTGATGTCATTATGAAACAGGTTTGTCCATTAGAGAGTGTAAAAGTATTCTGTGTTTATTATGATTTCTGAATATATAACTTGTTCCTCAAAGTACCAAAATGTATCTTCAATCCCCTGAAGCTTCTCATAGCCAGATAAATAGTGAAGGGGGTGGGTGTCAAACAGTACCACTAGTATTAAGGCCATGAGCTTTGATTTGATAGCCTTGAAATTTCATGGAGTCTGAGGATTGCACATTCAAATATATTACAGAGCACACAGTTTACAAAAAACCTTGTGATCATGTTTGATTGAGGACCCAGTAAGAACAGATGTAAGAACTTTTCAAAAACAGCCAGAAATTTATTGTAACCTTTCAGGATTATTAAAATTCTGTGGAGTTCAAACAAAGCATTTCTACGGCTTTGCAACTCCTAGTCAAGGCTACAATTCTACATCAAAGCAGAAATTCCTCTAAGAGAAAATCTGAGAAAGTTCATGCTTTTTCACTGAAGACCAACCCTACAACTCAAACTCAGGAAAGTTTTTGGATTGTTTTTTCCTTGGTTTTCATGGTAGATTACTTAATGTAGTAAAACATCGTACTCAGAGGCTGGCACTCTGCTGAACAAAAGATAACACCCTTTACTCCTCCTCCATGTTATACTGTGAGAGAAATTGATAGACTAAATTAAGGTACTTTCAAGTGAAAGAAGGACTCATCAAAGTAAAGTGAAATAATAATTATAATATAAAATCCCAGAATAATAGTTATCACAAAGGTGATACTAATGCTGCAGGTCAAAATATTTTTAAAAGTTTAAATAAAGGCCCTGATTGATGCTGGTTTATATCTTAGTTACATACATTTTACCTGGTGTTCTACATAGAACCCCGCTTCCTGCTCTGCTCCAAGTTCTGTCTGAACATTATGTAGCCTCTGATGCAACAAAAATTCATGCGTTTGTCTGGATATATATGGCATCTCAGTAGATAGAATAAAAATGTCTTGAATCTAGATTAAACCTTATCTCAATCTTTGTCACCTTGGAAAAGACCAAACCATCATATACTTCATAGTGTGAAATGTGTGTGCGAAATCCACACATTGAGGATGACAGAATGCCTTTGGAAGCCTAAAGCATTGGAAAGGATTTGGTGCTCCTCCCCTTCTTTGCTAATGTCTATAATCTAAATTGCTAAATAAGAGGAAGGAAGTCGAATAAAGTTCTGTTTTTTTCCCCATAGTGACTACTTTGATGCTCCTTTGGGAAATATTAGATGCCACATTCCTTCACAATACACATTCCCATTATTACGTGCCTTGCTCTGCATTGCTATAAGCAGGTGCCCAGTCCATCTGTTATTCTGGTTGTGCCTCACTTTATATTACATGTCCCTAAAAATTGTGACTGAAATGAAATGTAAATTATGTGGAATAATATATCATGATGGTGAATTACTTTATCAAAAAATGATTTTATGGCTCCGGGGGGCAGTTCCAAGATGGCCAAATAGGAACAGCTCCATTCTACAGCTCCCAGCATGAGCAGCGCAGAAGACAGGTGATTTCTCCATTTCCAACTGAGGTACCAGGTTCATCTCACTGGGGCTTGTCGGACAGTGGGTGTAGGACAGTGGGTGCAGCCCACCAAGTGTGAGCCGAAGCAGGGCGAGGCATCATCTCACCCAGGAAGTGCAAGGGGTCAGGGAATTCCCTTTCCTAGCCAAGGGAAGCTGTGACAGACGGCACCTGGAAAATCAGGTCACTCCCACCCTAATACTGCGCTTTTCCAACGGTCTTAGCAAACGGCACACCAGGAGATTATATCCCATGCCTGGCTTGGAGGGTGCCACGACCACGGAGCCTCGCTCACTGCTAGCACAGCAGTCTGAGATTGAACTGCAAGGTGACAGCAAGGCTGGGGGAGGGGCGCCCGCCATTGCTGAGGCTTGAGTAGGTAAACAAAGCAGCCTGGAAGCTCGAACTGGGTGGAGCCCACCACAGCTCAAGGATGCCTGCCTGCCTCTGTAGACTCCACCTCTGGGGGCAGGGCATAGCTGAACAAAAGGCAGCAGAAACCTCTGTAGACTTAAATGTCCCTGTCTGACAGCTTTAAAGAGAGTAGTGGTTCTCCCAGCAGAGAGTTTGAGATCTGAGAACTGACAGACTGACTCCTCAAGTGGGTCCCTGACCCCCAAGTAGCCTAACTGGGAGGCACCTCCCAGTAGGGGCAGACTGATACCTCACACGGCCAGGTACTCCTCTGAGATGAAGCTTCCAGAGGAACGATCAGGCAGCAACATCTGCTGTTCAGCAATATTTGCTGTTCTGCAGCCTCTACTGCTGATACCCAGACAAACAGGGTCTAGAGTGGACCTCCAGAAACTCCAACAGACCTGCAGCTGAGGGTCCTGACTGTTAGAAGGAAAACTAACAAACAGAAAGGACATCCACACCAAAACCCCATCTGTATGTCACCATCATCAAAGACCAAAGGTTGACAAAACCACAAAGATGAGGAAAAAACAGAGCAGAAAAGCTGAAAACTCTAAAAATCAGAGTGCCTCTTCTCCTCCAAAGGAACGCAGCTCCTCGCCAGCAATGGAACAAAGCTGGATTGAGAATGACTTTGACGAGTTGAGAAAAGAAGGCTTCAGATGATCAAACTTCTCCGAGCTAAAGGAGGAAGTTCGAACCCAATGCAAAGAAGCTAAAAACCTTGAAAAAAGATTAGATGAATGGCTAACTAGAATAACCAGTGTAGAGAAGTCCTTAAATGACCTGATGGAGCTGAAAACCATGGCACGAGAACTACGTAATGCATGCACAAGCTTCAGTAGCCAATTCGATCAACTGGAAGAAAGGGTATCAGTGATTGAAGATCAAATTAATGAAATGAAGCGAAAAGAGAAGTTTAGAGAAAAAAGAGTAAAAGAAATGAACAAAGCCTCCAAGAAATATGGGACTATGTGAATAGACCAAATCTTCGTCTGATTGGTGTACCTGAAAGTGATGGGGAGAATGGAACCAAGTTGGAAAACACTCTTCAGGATATTATCCAGGAGAACTTCCCCAACCTAGCAAGGCAGACCAACATTCAAATTCAGGAAATACAGAGAACACCACAAAGGTACTCCTCAAGAAGAGCAACCATAAGACACATAATTGTCAGATTCACCAAGGTTGATATGAAGGAAATAATGTTAAGGGCAGCCAGAGAGAATGGTCGGTTTACCCACAAAGGGAAGCCCATCAGACTAACAGCAGATCTCTCAGCAGAAACTCTACAAGCCAGAAGAGAGTGGAGGCCAATATTCAACATTCTTAAAGAAAAGAATTTTCAACCCAGAATTTCATATCCAGGCAAACTAACCTTCATAAGTGAAGGAGAAATAAAATCCTTTACAGACAAACAAATGCTGAGAGATTTTGTCACCACCAGGCCTGCCCTAAAAGAGCTCCTGAAGGAAGCACTAAACATGGAAAGGAACAACTGGTAACAGCCACTGCAAAAACATGCCAAATTGTAAAGACCATCAATGCTAGGAAGAAACTGCATCAACTAAAGAGCAAAATAACCAGCTAACATCATAATGACAGAATCAAATTCACACATAACAGTATTAACCTTAAATGTAAATGGGCTAAATACTCCAACTGAAAGACACAGACTGGCAAATTGGATAAAGAGTCAAGACCCATCAGTATGCTGTATTCAGGAGACCCATCTCATGTGCAGAGACACACATAGGCTCAAAATAAAGGGATGGAGGAAGATCTACCAAGCAAATGGAAAACAAAAAAAGGCAGGTGTTGCAATCCTAGAGTCTGATAAAACAGACTTTAAACCAACAAAGATCAAAAGAGACAAAGAAGGCCATTACATAATGGTAAAGGGATCAATTCAACAAGAAGAGCTAACTATCCTAAATATACATGCAACCAATACAGGAGCACCCAGGTTCATAAAGCAAGTCCTTAGAGACTTACAAAGAAACTTAGACTCCCACACGATAATAATGGGAGACTTTAACACCCCACTGTCAACATTAGACAGATCAACGAGACAGAAAGTTAAAAAGGATATCCAGGAATTGAACTCAGCTCTGCACCAACTGTATCTAATAGACATCTACAGAACTCTCCACCCCAAATCAACAGAATATACATTCTACTCAACACCACATCACACTTATTCCAAAATTGACCACATAGTTGGAAGTAAAGCACTCCTCAGCAAATGTAAAAGAACAGAAATCACAACAAACTGTCTCTCAGACCATGGTGCAATCAAACTAGAACTCAGGATTAAGAAACTCACTCAAAACCGCTCAACTACATGGAAACGGAACAACCTGCTCCTGAATGACTACTAGGTACACAACGAAATGAAGGCAGAAATAAAGATGTTCTTTGAAACCAACAAGAACAAAGACACAACATACCAGAATCTCTGGGACAAATTTAAAGCAGTGTGTAGAGGGAAATCTATAGCACTAAATGCCCACAAGAGAAAGCAGGAAAGATCTAAAATTAACACCCTAACATCACAATTAAAAGAACTAGAGAAGCAAGAGCAAACACATTCAAGAGCTAGCAGAAGGTGAGAAATAACTAAGATCAGAGCAGAACTGAAGGAGATAGAGATACAAAAAACCCTTCAAAAAATCAATGAATCCAGGAGCTGGTTTTTTGAAAAGATCAACAAAATTGATAGACCGCTAGCAAGACTAATACAGAAGAAAAGAGAGAAGAACCCAATAGACAATAAAAAATGATAAAGGGGATCTCACCACTGATCCCACAGAAATACAAACTACCATCAGAGAATACTATAAACACCTCTATGCAAATAAACTAGAAAATCTAGAAGAAATGGATAAATTCCTGGACACATACACCCTCTCAAGACTAAACCAGGAAGAAGTTGAATCTCTGAATAGACCAATAACAGGCTCTGAAATTGAGGCAATAATTAATAGCCTACCAACCAGAAAAAGTCCAGGACAAGACATTCACAGCCAAATTCTACCAGAGGTACAAGGAGGAGCTGGTACCATTCCTTCTGAAACTATTCCAATCAATAGAAAAAGAGGGAATCCTCCCTAGCTCATTTTATGAGGCCAGCACCCTGATACCAAAGCCTGGCAGAGACACAACAAAAAAAGAGAATTTTAGACTACTATTACTGATGAACATCGATGCAAAAATCCTCAATAAAATACTGGCAAACAGAATCCAGGAGCACATCAAAAAGCTTTTCCACCATGATCAAGTGGGCTTCATCCCTGAGTTGCAAGGCTTGTTCAGCATACGCAAATCAATAAACATAATCCAGCATATAAACAGAACCAAAGACAAAAACCACATGGTTATCTCAATAGATGCAGAAAAGGCCTTTGACAAAATTCAACAGCCCTTGATGCTAAAAACTCTCAATAAATTTAGTATTGATGGGACATATCTCAAAATAATAAGAGCTATTTATGACAAAGACACAGCAAATATCATACTGAGTGGGCAAAAACTAGAAGCATTCCCTTTGAAAACTGGCACAAGACAGGGATGCCCTCTCTCACCACTCCTACTCAACACAGTGTTGGAAGTTCTGGCCAGGGCAATCAGGCAGGAGAAAGAAATAAAGAGTATTCAGTTAGGAAAAGAGGAAGTCAAATTGTCCCTGTTTGCAGATGACATGATTGTATATTTAGAAAACCCCATCATCTCAGCCCAAAATCTCCTTAAACTGATAAGCAACTTCAGCGAAGTCTCGGGATACAAAATCAATGTGCAAAAATCACAAGCATTCTTATACACCAATAACAGACAAACAGAGAGCCAAATCATGAGTGAAATCCCATTCACAATTGCTTCAAAGAGAATAAAATACCTAGGAATCCAACTTACAAGGGATGTGAAGGACCTCTTCAAGGAGAACTACAAACCACTACTCAACAAAATAAAAGAGGATGCAAACAAATGGAAGAACATTCCATGCTCATGGGTAGGAAGAATCAATATCGTGAAAATGGGTATACTGCCCAAGGTAATTTATAGATTCAATGTCATCCCCATCAAGCTACCAATGACTTTCTTCACAGAATTGGAAAAAACTACTTTAAAGTTCATATGGAACTAAAAAAGAGCCCACATTGCAAAGTCAATCCTAA
This sequence comes from Pan paniscus, assembly GCF_029289425.2. Lineage (NCBI taxonomy): Eukaryota > Metazoa > Chordata > Mammalia > Primates > Hominidae > Pan > Pan paniscus. The sequence continues at coordinate 143,520,258 of NC_073255.2, read as the reverse complement.
GCCAAAAGACAAAGCTGGAGGCATCATGCTACCTGACTTCAAACTATACTACAAGGCTACAGTAATCAAAACAGCATGGTAGTGGTACCAAAACAGAGATATAAACCAATGGAACAGAACAGAGCCCTCAGAAATAATACTACACATCTACAATCATCTGATCTTTGATAAACCTGACAAAAACAAGAAATGGGGAAAGGATTCCCTATTTAATAAATGGTGCTGGGAAAACTGGCTAGCTATATGTAGAAAGCTGAAACTGGATCCCTTCCTTACACCTTATACAAAAATTAATTGAAGATGGATTAAGGACTTAAATGTTAGACCTAAAACCATAAAAACCCTAGAAGAAAACCTAGACATACCCTTCAGGACATAGGCATGGGCAAGGACTTCATGTCTAAAACACCAAAAGTAATGGCAACAAAAGCCAAAATTGACAAATGGGATCTAATTAAACTAAAGAGCTTCTGCACAGCAAAAGAAACTACCATCAGAGTGAACAGGCAACCTACAGAATGGGAGAAAATTTTTACAATCTTCTCATCTGACAAAGGGCTAATATCCAGAATCTACAAAGAACTAAAACAAATTTACAAGAAAAAAACAACCCCATCAAAAAGTGGGCAAAGGATATGAACAGACACTTCTCAAAAGAACATATTGATGCAGCCAACAGACACATGAAAAAATGCTCATCAGCACTGGCTGTCAGAGAAATGCAAATCAAAACCAGGATGAGATACCATCTCACACCAGTTAGAATGGCGATCATTAAAAAGTCAGGAAACAACAGGTACTGGAGAGGATGTGGAGAAATAGGAACACTTTTACACTGTTGGTGGGACTGTAAGCTAGTTCAACCATTGTGGAAGACAGTGTGGTGATTCCTCAAGGATCTAGAACTAGAAATACTATTTGACCCAGCCATCCCATTACTGGGTATATACCCAAAGGATTATAAATCATGCTGCTATAAAGACACATGCACACGTATGTTTTTGTGGCACTATTCACAATAGCAAAGACTTGGAACCAATCCAAATGTTCATCAGTGATAGACTGGATTAAGAAAATGTGGCACATATACACCATTGAATACAATGGAGTCATAAAAAAGGGTGAGTTCATGTCCTTTGTAGGGACATGGATGAAGCTGGAAACCATCATTCTCAGCAAACTATTGCAAGGACAAAAAACCAAACACCGCATGTTCTCACTCATGGATGGGAATTGAACAATGAGAACACTGGGACACAGGAAGGGGAACATCACACACTGGGGCCTGTCGTGGGGTGTGGGGAGGGGGAGGGATTTCATTAGGAGATATACCTAATGTAAATGACGAGTTAATGGGTGTAGCACACCAACATGGCACATGTATACATATGTAACAAACCTGCACGTTGTGCACATGTACCCTAGAACTTAAAGTATAATAATAAAAGATTTTATAATATTTCTCAATTTTCCATTTTTAAAGTTTGAATTTTAATATACCAAATATTCTCAACGTGGATCTCACGTACATTTTATTTTGAGGTTGACAGAATCAACCAATCAGTGGATACATACAGTCATGGGTTGGCACTGTGATGAAAACCAGGGATTCAAAGTAGAAGATGCAGCCTTTCCCAGTGAAATGATGAGACAGGTGTGTGTTCATACACACCCCTAACAAAACAAAGTCACACACAGTAAATGCCAAATGATTAGTGCAGTTACTAAATAATTCGGTGTAGTAGAAAGTGATCACTTGATGGAGAGGATTTAGACAGATAGAAAGGAAGTGTAAGAACAATGTAGGGCCGGGCGCAGTGGCTCCAACCTGTAATCCCAGCACTTTGGGGGGCCGAGGGAGGTCAGGAGTTCAAGACTAGCCTGGCCAACATGCTGAAACCCTGTTTCTACTAAAAATACAAAAAATTAGCTGGGTGTGGTGGCAAGTGCCTTTAATCCCAGCTACTCAGGAGGCTGAGGCAGAAGAATCACTTGAACCCAGGAACTGGAGGTTGCTATGGGCCGAGATTGTGCCACTGCACTCCAACCCCGGGTGACAGTGTGAGACTATGTCTCAAAAAAAAAAAAAAAAAAAAAAAAACAATGTAAACATAGATTGAGAAGGCAACTGACACCAAGATGTCTATAGGGAATTGACTAGGAATCTAGAAGAGTGATTCATTCATTAATCCATTGTTCACTGAGTTGTTGGATGTCTAGTCTTTACCAGGCACTGTCTTTGATTTTAGGGACACGAGGTTAAACATGATATAGTCCTTCCAAGGACATGTCAGAATATAAGAGGTGGATGAAGCCATGGGTTTAGGTAGATCATAAAACTATAAAGTTTGCTAATTTATTTAATCCACTCTCACCCAATGCAGAAATCCTCTATGATAGATTCTTAAAAGCAGTAATCAACATCTGTTTGAATACTTTTATTGACATTCAGTCATTCAAAAAGCATTTAGAGATTACCTCACAAATGCAAGCATTGTAGAAGATACTGGAGATATAAAGATAAATAAAACATCTGTCTTCCAAGTATATTCAGTTTTCAGAAGCTCACTAACTTACAAGACACTTTTCCATTTTTGGATGACATTAACTGTTAGAAAGATTGCTTTATTTACATAATCATAGCAATGTAAATGCCAAATACAGACTTAGCAAAAGTAAGTGATAAAAATATATTAGGAGGTAGAGCAAAGGAGAATCCTCACATTTTATAGTAAGAAATACATACATATAATGCTTAAAACTGAAGAATCAAGAAATAGCAGTATATTATTAGACATATGAGCAGATGAAATGCTAGAAGAGTTGAAAGTGGTTGCTTCTGGGAAGTGAAAATTGGAAAGTGACATACAGTGAGTAGGGACTGTTATTTTTTTGTTTAAGCCTTATGTAACTTGATGAGTTTAAAACTCTATAAGTATCATCTTTTGATTAAAAGTTTCTTTAAAATAAAATAAAATAAATTGGAAGCACAGAGAGAAGCGGAGATGGGAAATGGAGATCAAAGACTTCTAGGATACTTACCATGCTTGGCCTTGCTGTTGGTCCTTTTCTGAGGATTGGGTTCTCAGAGTGCCAAGCTACCCATCCAATATCCTCTTTCTGCTCAATTGAAACCAAATGAGTTTCCATTATTTACAAGCAGAAGCATTCTAATATATAAATACTCTAATAGTGTCAGATGACTAAAGGGAAAACAAATAGTGTAATAATTGAGAAGATAAATTTTTTTTTCCAAAATTTGCTTTTAAAAAATAGGCACTCACCCTTCAAAACCCTAAGTGGCACTCCAAATCCTGATGTTTGTCAGTAGATTACTAAAGCCATTATAGAACAGAGGTTGGCAAACTTTTTCTGTGAAGGGGTAGGCAGTAAATATTTTAGGCTTTGTGAGCCATATGACCGCTATTCAACTCTGCCATTGTAGCAGGAAAGCAAACTAGACAGTGTGGATGAGTGTGACTGCACTGCAACAAGATTTTATCTATAAAACAAGTGGTAGGCTGGATTTGGTCTTTGGCCATAGTTTATTGATCCATTTTAGAGCTAGGGCCACTGCATACAGTTGAACCATTTGTGCCTCAAAGTGAGTAACCAAGGGGATAAATGGGGACAGAAATGCAGCCACACTTCCCTTGCTATGCTTTGCTCCAAAGTGTGACACTCTGCCTGCCCAGAGAAGAGGGAACCTTTCTCAACTCATCTGCCCAATGGAGATGCTTTTTTCTTATCACACAATGGCTCCATGGCTATGTGCTGCTCTGCTTAGAACCTCAGAGAAAAAGCAAAGATTAAAATGCTTACAGGTCATTAATAACATCCCACACGAGACTTGTATTCTCCGGGCAAAATATCCCCAGACATCTATCCATTCTTTCCATGACCTAGTGTTGAGTCACTTTATTTTCCTGGTTGTTCCCTTGGGAATAGGCTCCAGTGTCCCAAAACTATACACAGTACTCCAGGAATGGTCAAAAGGGTGCAGAACAGATCTATTATTAGTAAGGTAGCTGTAGAATCACAATAGTTTTTGAGCTGTGAACACTTGCAAAATGGAAGATCCCTTTATCCTTTAAACATCACTGCTATTAAGATATAGATCTTATAGTTTTAGGTTGGTGCAAAAGTAATTGTGGTTTTTGCCATAAAGTAGTTGGTTTTGTTTGTTTGTTTTACTTTTTTTTTCTTTAGGTAATTTTCCATCCAGTTAGTAGGGTTTTTTTTTGTTTTTGCTTTTGTTTCTGTTGTTATTGTTGTTTTCTTTTTTTAAGAGACAGAGTCTCACTTTGTTGCCCAGGCTGGAGTGCAGTGGTGTGATCACAGCTCACTGTAACCTAGTACTCATGGGCTTAAGTGATCCTTCTCAGCCTCCTGAAAAGCTGAGACTATGAGAGCACACCATCACACCCAGCTTCTAAGATATAGTTCTTTTATAGTACACTTCCACAGTTGTTTCTGGACCCTACTTATAGATTTTATACTTGTTTCTGTGAAATTACATTTTGTAGAATTGGTTCATTATGTCAGGTAGTTTAGAAGGAGATATTAGCTCTCCCTTATCGCTCCATGGGAACTCTAAATCTGATAAACCTAACGGGCATGGTGGCTCATGCCTGTAATCCCAACGTGTTGGGAGGTCAAAGTAGGTGTATCGCTTGTGCCCAGGAGTTCAAAAGCAGCTTGGGCAATATGATGAAACCCTGTCTTTACAAAACATATAAAAATTAGGTGGGTGTGATGGCACACACCAGCTACTGGGGAGGCTGAAATGGGAGGATTGCTTGAGCCTGGGAGGTCAAGGCTGCAGTGAGACATGATCATGCTGCTGCACTCCAACCTGGGTAACAGAGAGAGACCATGTCTCTAAATAAATAAACCCATAAGCCTGTCAACTGTCATCCAAATTACTGATTAAAATGTCAAAAAATAGTAGAAACCATAGGAGGGGTAAGAGATCATGAAAAGGTAATGCAAATAAGTGTAGGTTAAGATATATAAAATCAAATGCTTACTCTCACTAATAATAGAATAAATGCAACTAAACTAATAATTAATAACGACAGGAAAAAATGCTTAAAATATATAAAACACCTAGAGCTGGAAAGGTTGGGGTGAGACATATATTGCTGGAAGTATTGTAACTCAGTGTAATCTGCTTAAAAATCAACATGGCAATATGTATTGAGAAGTTTCAAATTTCTTCTTACTTCTCAACCCAGGGAATCTATCTTAGAGACATAGTGAAAAGAAGAAAAAAGTTCAAAAGGCACGTTATTATAATCCATATTTATATGAATAAATTATTTATAATCTATAAAAGTTGAAAACAATGTCCTAATATCCTCAATGTCTCACAAATATTGTATTTGAGCAGGCTGATAGGAAAAATATGATATTATGATGAACAGCCAGAATTAAAAGCATCGATTATGTAAGTGAAAAAACTATATGACAATATAAAATTGACAAAAGCAAGAAAAGAACTAAAGAAATATAAAAATAGGTATTTGAATATTGATACTCCAAGTGTATTTTTGTTTTAATTTTTATTAATGTTACTATAATGTTGTCTTCATAAGAAATGCATTTTATATTAAAATTTACTACCATATGAAATATATTGTGCTATTTGATTATTTTGAAAAATCTTTATGAGAGGAAAATGCAAAAAAAGCTGGGAAAATGATTTGGGAGAGGATCTTTGATCCTTTTCATTTATATAGAAAAGAAAAGATTCGTTAAAATACAGCTTAGTTACTCGACAAAGAGTGGGAGATGGTTGATGAGACAGTAGAAATGTATTCCTGGGCACAATTTGGGGAAAATAATTCCAGTAAATCTAGATACAAATCTTTGAAAATAAGAGTTAAGTAAGTTACATCAAAATATCGTGTAAGTGACAGAACCCTTTGGTCTCTTTGGTCTTTCCTTCTCCAACATATTTTCCATATTATTCATGTATTTATTGCTTGAGGCAATGATTATTTATTATGTTTCACCTGAATGTGGAAGAATTTCTCAAGAAAGTAATTTCCACATATTTTGAAATCTAAAACAGTTCTGGGAAATCTCTAACACTGGCAGTCAGTGGGGTCACAGTAGGGTCAGGCACATCCTTGAAGGGGTGAAGTGCATGTCACAATCTCCTGGTGGTCTGTATCAGTATGAGTAGAGCTGTAAGTAACAGCTGACATCAGGACATATGAGGACATTTACTGATTCATTAACTAGATGTCTGAGCTGGACAGTCTCAGGGTTGATTTGAGGTTTAACAACGTTGCTGATCGTGATCTCTCATTCTCAAGTCCAAAACAGGAAAGAACAGGTAGTGTGTCATACCCCTCAGATGTTGATTTGAGTTGGAGAAAATGTTGATTGTAATGGTGAGATAGTAAAGATAAGCCTCTTAACAAAGTCTACTGTGGCCCTCTCTCTTTGTCTATGGCCAGTAAAAAGCTCCTCTAAAAGAGGAAGTAAGTTTGGCTAAGTAGGAGCAAGTTCTTGTATGGGGTAGGGTTTGAGAGGAGTAACTGCTTTTTCTTTTTCGGTAGGAGAAGTTCACCACTGACTAACAGGCATATATTCAATGCCTGACCCAGCATAAACCTGAGCTTATACCTAAGGTTGTTTGGTAGCTCTTACGGAGGACCACAAACTGGGATCTAAGCTAACTTCCCTCTTTCTTTCTTTTCCCCAATCATACCAAATGTAATTCCCTGAGAATTCCCTACAAATTGTGTGCCCAGGCCGGGATGTGGTAGCTGCTGCCTGAAGGACGCCAGTGCTGTGGGAGCCCTTGCCCCAGCTGAGAGGTGTTTTGTGTTCACTTGGGCTGCCACATCCCCCACTGGACACGTCTATGAGGGACCCCTGGTCACAGACCCTGGGCCACTACATCAGCTCCACAGGTTTGGTTTCCCAGCTGGTTGAGAACCACTAAGCTTTACATTCTATGTCTTCTCATCTTTTAAAAATATTTATTTTATACCTCTTTTGTTCAAAGAATTTAAGAGCTTGATGATATCTTAATAGATAATCTAGTTTGTTCATGTCAATCAGGACTTAAATTAGAAGAAGATAAACATGGAAAGAGTGAAGTTTTATAGACAGCCAAACAAGATTCTGTAATGTTCAACATTAAAATACTTGTTTCAAAACAATTGTAGAATGCTTTTACTATGAGCAAGGAGAAACAGGGCTGAAAAGAGTGCTGGTCTTTTTATATATATATATACTTTAAGTTCTAGGGTACACGTGCACAACGTGTGGATTTGTTACATAGGTATACATATGCCATGTTGGTGTGCTGCACCCATCAACTTGACATTAACATTAGGTATTTCTCCTAATGCTATCCCTCCCCCCGACCCCCACCGCACCAACAGGCCCCAGTGTGTGATGTTCCCTGCCCTGTGTCCAAGTGTTCTCATTGTTCAATTCCCACCTATGAGTGAGAACATGCAGTGTTTGGTTTTCTTTGTGATAGTTTGCTGAGAATGATGGTTTCCAGCTTCATCCATGTTCCTGCAAAGGACATGAACTCATCCGTTTTTATGGTTGCATAGTATTCCATGGTGTATATGTGCCACATTTTCTTAATCCAGTCTATCATTGATGGACATTTGGGTTGGTTCCAAGTCTTTGCTATTGTGAATAGTGCCGCAATAAACATACGTGTGCATGTGTCTTTATAGTAGCATGATTTATAATCCTTTAGGTATATACCCAATAATGGGATCACCGGGTCAAATGGTATTTCTAGTTCTAGATCCCTGAGGAATCGCCACACTGTCTTCCACAGTGGTTGAACTAGTTTACACTCCCACCACCAGTGTAAAAGTGTTCCTATTTCTCCACATCCTTTCCAGCACCTGTTGTTTCCTGACTTTTTAATGATCACCATTCTAACCGGTGTGAGATGGGTGCGAGCTCCCTTTTGTACCTCTGGTAGAATTCAGCTGTGAATACGTGTGGTCCTGGACTGTTTTGATGGGTAGGCTATTAATTATTGCCTCAATTTCAGAGCCTGTTATTGGTCTATTCAGAGATTCAACTTTTTCCTGGTTTAGTCTTGGGAGGGTGTATGTGTCCAGGAATTTATCCATTTTTTTCTAGATTTTCTGGTTTATTTGCATAGAGGTGTTTATAGTATTCTCTGATGGCAGTTTGTATTTCTGTGGGATTGGTGATGATATCTCATTTATCATTTTTTATTGCATGTATTTGATTCTTCTCGCTTTTCTTCTTTATTAGTCTTGCTAGCGGTCTGTCAGTTTTGTTGATCTTTTCAAAAAACCAGCTCCTGGATTCATTGATTTTTTGAAGGGTTTTTTGGGTCTCTGCCTCCTTCATTTCTGCTCTGATCTCAGTTATTTATTGCCTTCTGCTAGCTTTTGAATTTGTTTGCTCTTGCTTCTCTAGTTCTTTTAATTGTGATGTTAGGGTGTGGATTTTACATCTTTCCTGCTTTCTCTTGTGGGCATTTAGTGCTATAAATTTCCCTCTACACACTACTTTAAATATGTCCCAGAGATTCTGGTATGTTGTGTCTTTGTTCTCATTGGTCTCAAAGAGCAACTTTATTTCTTCCTTCATTTCGTTATGTATCCAGTAGTCATTCAGGAGCAGGTTGTTCAGTTTCCAAGTAGTTGAGCGGTTTTTAGTGAGTTTCTTAATCCTGAGTTCTAGTTTGATGGCACTGTTGTCTGAGAGACAGTTTGTTTTGACTTCTGCTCTTTTACATTTGCTGAGGAGTGCTTTATCTTCCAATTATGTGGTCAATTTTGGAATAAGTACAATGTGGTGCTGAGAAGAATGTATATTCTATTGATTTGGGGTGGAGAATTTTGTGTCTATTAGGTCTGCTTGATGCAGAGCTGAGTTCAAGTCATGGATATCCTTTTTAACTTTCTGTCTCGTTGATCTGTCTAATATTGATAGTGGGGTGTTAGAGTCTCCCATTATTATTGTGTGGGAGTCTAAGTCTCTTTGTAGGTCTCTAAGGACTTGCTTTATGAATCTGGGTGCTCCTGTATTGGGTGCATATATATTTAGGATAGTTAGCTCTTCTTGTTGAATTGATCCCTTTACCATTATGTAATGGCCTTCTTTGTCTCTTTTGATCTTTGTTGGTTTAAAGTCTGTTTTATCAGAGACTAGGATTGCAACCCTTGCCTTTTTTTTGCTTTCCATTTGCTTGGTAGATCTTTCTCCATCCCTTTAATTTGAGCCTATGTGTGTTTCTGCTCCTGAACACAGCACACTGATGGGTCTTGACTCTTTATCCAATTTGCCAGTCTGTGTCTTTTAATTGGGGCATTTAGTCCATTTACATTTAAGGTTAATATTGTTATCTATGAATTTGATCCTGTCATTATAATGTTAGCTGGTTATTTTGCCCATTAATTGATGCAGTTTCTTCATAGCATCAACGGTTTTTACCATTTGACATGTTTTTGCAGTGGCTGGTATCAGTTGTTCCTTTCCATGTTTAGTGCTTCCTTCAGGAGCTGTTTTAGGGCAGGCCTGGTGGTGACAAAATCTCTCAGCATTTGCTTGTCTGTAAAGGATTTTATTTCTCCTTCTCTTATGAAGCTTAGTTTGGCTGGATATGAAATTCTGGGTTGAAAATTCTTTTCTTTATGAATGTTGAATATTGGCTCCCACTCTCTTTTGGCTTGTAGGGTTTCTGCTGAGAGATCTGCTGTTAGTCTGATGGGCTTCCCTTTGTGGGTAAACCAACCTTTCTCTCTGGCTGCCCTTAGCATTTTTTCCTTCATATCAACCTTGGTGAATCTGACAATTATGTGTCTTGAGGTTGTGCCTCTCAAGGAGTATCTTTGTGGTGTTCTCTGTATTTCCTGAATTTAATGTTGGCTTGCCTTGCTAGGTTGGGGAAGTTCTCCTGGATAATATCCTGAAGAGTGTTTTCCAACTTGGTTCCATTCTCCCCATCACTTTCAGGGACACCAGTGAAACGTAGATTTGGTCTTTTCACATAGTCCCATATTATTTGGGGGCTTTGTTCATTTCTTTTTACTCTTTTTTCTCTAACCTTGTCTTCTCACTTCATTTCATTAATTTGATCTTCAATCACTGATACCCTTTCTTTTACTTGATCGAATTGGCTATTGAAGCTTGTGCATGTGTCATGAAATTCTCATGCCATGGTTTTCAGCTCCATCAGGCCATTTAAGGTCTTCTCTACACTGTTTATTCCAGTTAGCCATATGTCTAACCTTTTTTCAAGGTTTTTTGCTTCCTTGTGATGAGTTAGACCACGCTCCTTTACCTTGGAGAAGTTTGTTATTACCGACCTTCGGAAGCCTACTTCTGTCAACTCGTGAAAGTCATTCTCTATTTGTAGGAGAAGAGGCGCTCTGATTTTTAGAATTTTCAGCTTTTCCTGCTCTGGTTTCTCCCCATCTTTGTGGCTTTATCTACCTTTGGTCTTTAATGTTGGTGACCTGCAGATGGGGTTTTGGTGTGGATGTCCTTTTTGTTGATGTTGATGCTATTCCTTTCTGTTTGTTAGTTTTCCTTCTAACAGTCAGGTCCCTCATCTGCAGGTCTGTTGGAGTTTGCTGGAGGTCCACTCCAGACCCTGTTTGCTCAGATATCACCAGTGGAGGCTGCAGAACAGCAAATATTGCTGCCCGATCCTTCCTCTGCAAGCTTTGTCTCAGAGGGGCACCTATCTGTATGAGGTGTCAGTTGGCCCCTACTGGGAGGTATCTCCCAGTTAGTCTACATAGGGGTTAGGGACCCACTTGAGGAGGCAGTCTGTCTGTTCTCAGAGCTCAAATGCCATACTGGGAGAATGACTGCTCTCTTCAGAGCTGTCAGACAGGGACGTTTAAGTCTGCAGAAGTTGTCTGCTGTCTTTTGTTCAGCTATGCCCTGCCCACAGAGGTAGAGTCTCCAGAGGCAGTAGGCCTTGCTGAGCTGTGGTGGGCTCCACCCAGTTCAAGCTTCCTGGTCACTTTGTTTACCTGGTCAAGCCTCAGCAGTGGTGGACACCCCTCCCCCAGCCAGGCTGCCGCCTCGCAGTTTGATCTCAGACTGCTGCACTAGCAGTGAGCAAGGCTCCATGGGTGTGGGACCTGCTAAGCCAGGCATGGGAGAGAATCTCCTTGTCTGCCACTTGCGAAGACCTTGGGAAAAGCCCAATATTTGGGCAGAAGTGTCCCATTTTTCCAGGTACAATCTGTCATGGCTTCCCTTGGCTAGGAAAGGGAAATCCCCTGACCCTCTGTGCTTCCCGGGTGGGGCAACGCCCCACCCTGCTTTGGCTCACCCGCCACGGGCTGCACCCACTGTCCAACCAGTCCCAATGAGATGAACCAGGTACCTCAGTTGGAAATGCAGAAATCACCCATCTTCTGCATCAATCATGCTGGGAGCTGCAGACTGGAGCTGTTCCTATTCAGCCATCTTGGAACCACCCAGTCAACCTCCTTTTATAAATGGGGTGAGTGCTGCTCTTTGAATCAGAAAACTGTGATTCAGGATTCAGCTTTATCACTTTACTGGAGCATGTCAATTAGCAACTGGAGCACCTTACTTAGTTTCACCTGAAGCTCATCCATAAAATGAGAATATTTTTTCTTGTTTCCCTCATCTGGCTCTTTGAAGATCACATCAGATAAAGTATTCTTTAAACTTTAGTGTACTACCTTCAGAGAAAATACTAAGGTATTATTGCTACATGCAATTACAAGTAAAAAGATGAATAGAACACAGCATTACTGTGAGGGAATTTATAATCTAGATGATTCACAATTATTCTTCTGCTCTAACAGAATTGAGAGATACAACCCATCCCCCCCAGTAACAGTGGTTCTTCTAGGGGTGAGGGTAAGGTGAGGGTGTGGGTGGGTGGGGAAGTGTGCTGTAAGAGAAATGAAAATGAAAATGCCACAGCGTTCACAGAAGGAAGAGAACATATAGGGACCAATGGCTTTGTTGAGCCTCAAAGGATGGGTAAAATTTGGAAAGGGGAAAGAATAGTCTCTGTGTGCCCAGCTGTAAAGTGGGGCATATAGAATAGTACTTACCTCAAGGGACTTCTGTGAGATTACATGAAGTAATCCATGTGAAGTATGGAGCACAGAGTCTGGCATAGAATATGAGTATTCACATATGTTACACCTGTATGATTCCTAGTTAAACCTATAGCTCTGTAGACAGAAAAATGGTGCCCCAGAGATGTTCATATCTTAATTCCTGAAACATGCAAATATATTAAGTTACATGAAAAAGGGGAATTAAGGTTTCAGATGGAATTGAGGTTGCTAATGAGCTGAACTTATAATAGATTATCTTGGATTGTCTGATAGGCCCAATCCAATCACAAGGGTCTCTAAAAATGCAAGAAGGAAGCAGAAGAGGAGAGTCAGAGGGAGATGTGACTATTCAAGGATGGTCAGAGAGATTTAACATTGCTAGCTTTCAAGATGGAGGAAGGAAGCCATGAGCCATGGAATGTGGGTGGTCTCTAGAAACTGGGACATGTGAAGAAACAGATTCACCTCTTCAACCTCCAGAAAAGAACACAGCCCTGCTGACATCTTCGTTTTAGCCCAGTAAGATCTACATTAAGGCTGGGCATGGTGGCTCATGCCTATGATCCCAACACCTTGGGAGGCCAAGGTGGGAGGATGGCTTGAGCCAAGGAATTTGAGACCAAGCTGGGATATATAATGAGCCCTCATCTCTAAAAAATTTTAAAAATTAGCTGAGTGTGGTGCATGCCTGTAATCCCAGCTACTCAGGAGGCTTAGGTGGGAGGATCACCTAAGCCTGGGGAGACAGGGATGTAATGAGCCGAGATGGTGCCACTGCCCTCCAACCTGGGAGACAGAGTAAGACCTTGTCTCAAAAAAAATATTGAACTTCTGACCTCAAGAATGATGGCAAAATGATAAATTTGTGTTGTTTTAAGCCACCAAGTTTGTGGTAACTAATATACTAGTCTATAAGCATCATGAAGCAAATTCCCGATACAATTTGCTCACAGTTTATTCCCAGCTTTCCAGCTATAGCAGATTCTCAATAAGTTATTTGAATGACTGAATTAATAGGCATTCTAGGAACATGTTGAGGTAAAGTTTGGTGGGAAGTTTTGCTCTGGCCTAGGCATAAATGGGTCCTAAAAGCTGGATAGTGTCATAATTTGAAGGCTTTTGAATAGCAGGTTACAGAGGTTGTTCTCAATTTGGTAGGCAATGTAGATCCACTCAGGATTTCTGAGCACTAAAGGGACAGGACTGTGTTTTAGGGGTTTAATCTGGGTGGTATTGAGTAAAAAATTTTTTAAGATTATTTTATGATTCTGGAATTTTATACGCCTACTTATGCATCCTACTTACGTGTCTAAAAGCATCATATTGTTTTTAAAGTAATAATATGAATTTGTCGACTCTTGTTTAATTATAGTACTTAGATCTTTTTTCCATGTTTATGATTTAATATGTTAATATTCTTCTAATCTGATACTAATAGTGTCAAACTGGCTAATTATTTTTGCATGTAATTAGAGTGGAGCTCCAAAATTATTAAGCGAGAGGAGAGTACAAGTGTGGTCCACTATTGATATCGAATAGTCTGAGACCTTATAAAAAATTATGGGATGAATTCATTTTATTTTTAATAGGTTTATCAGGTTTAGTAGGTTAGGGGAAAACTCATAGACACAGCATATTTTGATTTCAACAAAATTTGACAATGTTTCTTTTAATACCTTCCTGGATAATAAATTGTGATCTGGGTGATAATAACAAAAGTCTTGAGGCTAGTGGGCCAACCGTAAGCAAAAAGTGCTTACAGATGGGTGTGTGTCAGTATGATCAAGTCTCCAGTAGAGTGACACAGGTCTTTGTCATTGAGTCTGTTCCAACCGGTAGTGCCATTGGTGACTTGGTTTAAGGTGGAAGGATGCTGGTCTAATTTACTAAAAGGATTAATCAAAATCAGATATTATAGAATTTAGATCCAAGAGTACCACAATAGGTAGGAATGTTGTACTGAAATCAACAAAATGAAATTTAACAGAGATAAATGTAAAGTCATCTAAGTCAGGGGTTGCCGACCCATGGGCCGTGGACTGGTACCAGTCTATGACTTGTTAGGAGCCAGTCTGCACAGCAGGAAGTGAGCAGCAGGTGAGCAAGCATTACTCTCTGAGCTCTGCCTCCTGTCAGATCAGCAGTGGCATTAGGTTCTCATAGGAGCATGATCGCTATTGTGAACTGCACATGCAAAGGGATCTGGGTTCCATGCTCCTTATAAGAATCTAACTAATGTCTAATGATCTGAGGTGTCCGTGGAAAAAATGTCTTCCACAAAACTGGCCCCTGGTGCCAAAAAAGTTGGAGACCCTGCTCCAAGTACGGTATAGTTCAGGGCACACTTAATTTTGCAGTAATTCATATGGGAAAAAATGGTTTCTAGTTGGCTTTAAATTTAATATGAGTTAACAATATAAAGAAATTGCTTACATTGCAGTTTTGACATAATCTAAAATTTACTTTTGGAGATTCGTTCTATGAAGTTCTAGGAGACAGGGCAATGGGTAAAAGAAAACAGAACTAGGTTTTGGACTAAACGTGAAAAAAAACCTTTTTCCCTTTGTTCCTTAGGATTTTGGTTAATATCAGGCCTAGCTAATTTCAGGTCTGGCCAATTTGTTGGTCCATTTCCAATTTGGGCAATTTCTGATCAATCACTGATAAATAAGCACTGATACAAAATATTATGTTATAGCCTAATCCTTTTGGTTTGTTTCCTCTTTATTCTGTTTTGCATTTCTCTATTTTTTTCTTTCCGTGCATTAAACTTTTTTTAGAATTCTATTTTGATTTATCTGTAATGTTTTTGAACATATCTTTCTATAGCTTTTTCAGTGGTTGCTCTAGGTGTTACACTACACAGTTGACCCTTCAACAACACAGATTGGAACTGTGAGAGTCCACTTCTATATGGATTTTTTTAAATTAAAGTTACAAGTGTGCCTGCCTTTCCTGTTTTCCGTACCACCCTCTCCACCTCTTTTCACCTCTGCCACCTTGAGACAGCAAGACCAATCCCTCTTCTTCCTCTTCTTCCTCAGCCTACTCAATGTAAGATGAAGATGAAGAGGAAGAAGACCTTTATGATGACCCACTTCTACTTAATGAATAGTGATGTGATTAATAGTGATTAATGAATATGATGACTCTTCCACATGATTTTTTTTTTTTTTTTTTTTGAGACGCAGTTTTGCCCTGTTGCCCAGGCTGGAGTGCAGTGGCGCGATCTCGGCTCACAGCAAGCTCTGCCTCCTGGGTTCACACCATTCTCCTGTGTCAGCCTCATGAGTAGCTGCGACTACAGGCGCCCACCACCACGCCTGGCTAATTTTTTGTATTTTTTTTTTTTAGTAGTGATGGGGTTTCACCGTGTTAGCCAGGATGGTCTCGATCTCCTGACCTTGTGATCCGCCTGCCTCGGCCTCCCAAAGTGCTGGGATTACAGGCCACATGATTTTCTTAATAACATTTTCTTTTCTTTAGTTTGCTTTACTGTAACAATACAGTATATAATATTTATGCAAAATATTGTTAATCAACTCTTTATGTTATTGGTAAGGTTTCTAGTCAACAGTTAGGCTGTTAGTAGTTAAATTTTTAGGGAATCAAAAGTTAAACTTGGATTTTCAACTGCATAGGGAGTCAGTGCTTCTAATCCCCACATTGTTCAAGGATTAACTGTATATACATAACTTATCCCAGACTACTGGTGTCATTTTTACCAATTCTAGTGAAATATAGAAACCTTATCTTTCTTTATGTCCATTTATCCTGACTCTTAACATATTTGTTTAAAATATTTTGTCTACATACATACAGAGCCACATCAGTGTTACTAATTTTTACTTCAACCATTGGATTAGTCTGCTTGGGCTGCCATAATAAAATATCACAGACTGTGTGGCTTAAAAAATAGAAATTTATTTTCTCATAGTTCCAGACATGGGGAAATCTAAGATCAAGGTGCCAACCAATTTGGTTCCCTGTGAAGGCTCTCTTCTTGGCTTGCAGATGGCTGCCTTCTTACTGTATCCTCATATAGTGGCAAAGGAGAGACCTCTGACATCTTTCTTTTCTTATAAGAGCACCAGCCCTTCTGGATTAGGGTCCTACTCTTATGACCTTTATTTAACCTTTATCACCTCCTCATAGGCCGTATCTCCAAATACAGTCACACTGGGGATTAGGGCTTCAAGATATAAATTTTGGGAGGGCACAAATATTCAGTCCATAACAACCATCAAACATAATTTTGAAAACTAAAGAGGAGAAGGAAAGTCTATTCTGTTTACCCAAGTTTTTGCTTACCATGTTCTTTCTTCCATTCTAATATTCCAAGAATCCTTCTTTTATTGTTTCCTTTCTATTTAGAGAACTTCTGCTAGTCATTCTTTAGCGTAGGTCCACTGGCAACAAATACTCTGTTTTCCTTCATGTGAGAATGTCTTGATCTTCTTTTCATTCTTAAAGGATTATTTCACTCAATATAGGAATTTGAGTTGACAGTTCTTTTCTTTCAGCATGTGAAAAAAGGCCACTTCCTTCTGGCCTCCATGGTTTCTGGTGAGAAATCTGCTGTCATTTGAATTGCTTTTCTCTCGTAAGTAAACTGTTGTTTTTATCTAGCTGTTTTCAGTATTTTTTCTTGGATCTTAATCTCCTTGGATTAAGTACAAACTTAACTTAATCCAATCTCTAGTTTTCAGAAGTTTGACTTTGATGTTTCTTTTTTTTTTTTTTTTTTTTTAAGACACAGTCTCTCTCTGTTGCCCAGGCTGGAGTGCAGTGGCACCATCTTGGCTCACTGCAAGCTCCACCTCCTGGGTTTATGCCATTCTCCTGCCTCAGCCTCCCGAGTAGCTGGGACTACAGGCGCTTGCCACCATGCCTGGCTAATTTTTTATATTTTTAGTAGAGATGGGGTTTCACTGGGTTAGCCAGGATGGTCTTGATCTCCTGACCTTGTGATCTGCCCCCCTCGGCCTCCCAAAGCGCTGGGATTACAGGCGTGAGGCACCATGCCCAGCTGACTTTGATGTACCTTGATGTAGATTTCTTTGGGTTAATCTTATTTGGGTTTGTTCTTGAATCTGTGGATTTATGTCTTTTGCAAATTTGGAACATTTTCAGCCATTCTTTCTTTAAGTAATTTTTCCAGCCTCATATTTTTTCTCCTCTCTTTCCAGATCTCTAATGACACAAATATTAGATCTTATAGTCCCAGAGGCCCCTGAGGGCTTTTGAAAAAATCAGCCTATTTGTTCTCTGTTCAGGTTGGATAATATCTATTATTCTATCTTCAAGTTCACCAATTATTTCCTCTGTCCTCTATTCTAATGTTGAGCCCATCCACTGAGCTTTTTATGTTGGTGGTTGTATTTTTTTTTCAATTCTAAAATTTTCATCTGGTTCTTTTTTATATCTCTTGATTCTTTGCTGAGATTTTCTATTTCTTTGAAGTAGCTTTGTATTTTTCATTTAAGAGAGTTCATAATTGCTTATTGAAATATTTTTTGATGGCTGCTTAAAATCTTTTTTATATAATTCTAACATCTTTCTCATCTCAATGTTGGCATCTACTGATAATCTTTCTTCATTCAGTTTGAGAGCTTTCTGGTAAGTAATCTCTTATTGAAACCTGAATGTTTTGGGTATTACATTATACAACTCTGGATCTTATTTAAATGTTTTAGCTGTTTTTCTGACACTGTCCTAATGGGGGTGGGGTGGGCACTGCCTCAATACTGCCAAGTCAGAGTCCAGATTTCTCCTCTGTTTCCACTGATACCTGAAATGGGGAAAGGAGCCCCTCATTACTGCTGAATGGGGGTAGGAATTCTGGCTTCTCACTAGGGCCGAGAAGGTGGGTAGGATTGTCTTGTTATATTCACCACATGGTCTCCACTGACACCGTGGGTACAGATTGCCTGTTTACTGCCCAACAAGGATTAAAGTCCTGATTTCTTATCCAGCCTCCTCTCATACCACCCTAGCAGAGGTGGTGGGGGTGCCTTTTTATAGCCTGGCAAGGGTAGAAGTCATAGTTTTTTTCTATGGTGTTTTGCAGCAGTAGGAAAATTATTTTCTAAAAGCTTTCCGTTTTGTTAGGCTGCCCCTCCTTTCCCGGTCCTGTAGCTACAGAGAAGAAGATTTTGTTGGGGCTTTTTATGTTTGCATCTGTTGGCATTTTGGGGTTGTTAGCTTGTCTAGCACCCAGTCTCAGATTTGCTAGAGAAAGAGAAAAGAAGAAGAAAGGAGACCCAGGGAACTCACTGCTATGCCCTTCTTTGGGTTCTCTGAGGTCTCCAGCCTGTCTGCCTTCTCTTCTCCATTTTTCAGAGTCTTCTTATGTATACTTTATATATAACATCCAAGGTTTTTAGTTGCAATTAGCGGGAAAAATAGGGAAAGTACAGGTATTCCTATAAGCAAAAAAAAGTCCTATCCTCTCAGTTTATATGGTCTTTATGTTTTTCACATTAAGCCGTTGTAGAGCATATCAGGGTTTGAGCTAACTTTTGTATAAAAATCTAAATTACTTTTAGAATAGGTCTAATGACAAGGCTGAGTTTTTTCTTGCTGAATCATGCTATATTTAACATCATTTAAGCCAGCAATTAATGCTATCTCCTTGGTTAAGTACAAAATGTAGAATGTTAGAAACAATTCTGAACTAGAGTTAGAGATCTACGTTCTAGCTCAGAATCTTCCACTGTACAGCTCTGTGACCTTAGGCAGATCTCTTGGCATCTCAGAATTCTCATCTGAATTAACAATATTGGACTCATTAGATGATCTCTAAGTTTCTTCTAGCTGTAAAGTTTTTATTTTCTTCTCATCAATGCCACTACTTTAAAAAAATATGTAGACATTCTGTAATACAGGGCTTAAAATATATTGATTAAACCAAGTAAAATCCTCAAAAATAAATAAGACAAATAGGAATAGCTTTTATTGAATGCTGTGTTCCAGGCACTACAGTAAGTGTTTTATGAATATTCTCTCGTCCAGTTCTTAAAACTTTGAAGTTAGAAGTTATACTCATTTTATAGATGAGAATGCTGAGGCTCAGAAAGGTGAAAAATGTGTCTAAGAATATTTTTTTTGTAAAGATATAATTGACCCCAAGTTTATTTGATTCCAGAGCTGATGTTTGCAACCACTTATATAGATTTTCAAAATTTTTTTGGCCACTTTTCAAGAGGCAGATTATCTTATAGAAATTGGATTCTAAAGCAATACTTCTGGGTAGCTAAAACATACATTTTATTTAATTTTCCCCATCACTTTATTCGGCTTGGATTTATTTTTTAACTACATAAATATTGAATACAGAAAGTAAATACATACAGCTTTTTTTGTTTATTATTATTCATCACTTATTTAGCAGACATAGGAGGCATTATTACCCTTGAGAGGTAAAGGAATAAACTAAGGGTTGTAAAATATCATTACTCAAGAGCAAAAATTTAATTTGCCAACTTTCCATAAACTTCATAGTATCTCAAGTCTCAGGAACTAGAAGAGATACATTATTTCTATGTGTAAATTTTGCTTATTTATGGAGAACAGATAAGGAACCATTTGCAAGACTATTAGAGTTAATTAAAAGGTGGAGGTCAAGAAAAAATTAAAAATAATAGAGGAAACAGAATAGAGCAAATAATGTCAAATTTAAATGTATACGATAACATAAGCACTTTATCACGATATTAGTTCCTAAAAGTATTTCATAAAAAATATTGTTTGGTTTTAAGTAAATTAAATGAGCATGCATTATAAAATGAACTCTTGAATACTTGGCAAGTTGAGATCTTATGTTTTCTTAGAACCAAAATTGTGTTTAAAAAAGGTTTATCTTCTTAATTGAAATAAGTTCTATACATTTATGTAAATGTCTGGAATATATTTATGTGGCAAAGACCCTGAAGAATTTATAAAATGATTATTATCAAGGAAGGGAGGGGATTCCAATATGAAAAGCCAGGTCTACTTTAATCCTTGTTTTATCCTTGCTTTTTATTATGAAGCCCCCCTAACTTTCCCATGGCTCACTCTAGATTTTGGGTATTCCAATGGAAATTATTCAAATTTCACTTTACCATGTGTCTCAGAATTACGGAAAGAGCAAATTGTGATGTAGAGTTGTTGCTATATCATTCCTTTATAAGGATTTAGGAAGCTGGTATTTGGCTCTGTAATCTTGTTCTGAGATCAGAGTGTGCTTTTCTAGGAAAATGATTTTCTATTCAGAAAGTTACCATGATTTTGCTAGAGAGCTGGTTCCTGGTTAGATGTTTTATTTTTGCCATAAGCCCATTGTGTGGAGTTTTATTTTTGCCATAAACTCATTGTGTGGTGAGAGCTTTCAAGAATTTGACATCTCTGGTGTAGAGCTTTCAAATTATTTATTTTAGGTTTTACTGAAACTGAACAAACAAAATATTATTCATAAATCTATTATAAGACAGAGAAAAACTGCTCAATTCTGGGTGGGGTGGAAGTAGGAATAGGGGTACAGCTCTGTCCTTCGTCATTCTACTTATGCATAAAGCATGTTCTATTGAATTCCTTAGAGTCTGGACAGCACAGTTTGAAAAACCTTCAGTGAAATACAAAGATCACTAGATCAGAAATCGAAGGATTTAGAATCCCAGTTCTGCTATCAGCAAGCTGTATTACTGAACCTCTATGGGTACAGATTTCCTCACCTGTTAAATAAGGAGAATGAACTAGGTCTCTTTCAGGTCAAATATTTGAGGAAACCATTAGCAACTACATGTAAATCACAAAACTCCTATACTTTATTTGTTCACTACTGCAAAATAAGATGTTTCCTGGGTAAAATCCACATGCCCACCTCAAAGTTCTAAGTGTCAGGAGATTTTTTTTTTTAACCTTAAGAAATTTAAAGGAGTTCTGTGAAAATTGCAATATAAAATATCTAATTGTCCTGTTCTAAGCAGTTTCAACATTTCTGACTCTATTTGGGATAATCGGTGGTATTTCATTGATTCATTCGGCAAACACATAGAGTGCCCACTACCTGACAGGAATTGAGTTAGGTATAGAGGACAGAAAAGATGACTAAAGGATGTCCACTACTCTCCTCCCAATACAAAAGGTAATGTGTTTTGAACAATTTGTGTTTTTCAACGAAACCTTATCTGTTGTCTGCGATGATGCATCCTTTCTAAATGATAGGGGTGGCTTTGACATTTTAAAACTAAATGAAAAACGAATTGGCATCCATAAAGAACTGTGTATTTAAAACTATATTTTCTTTTCGCAGAATGGCTTTATTGTAATAGATCTTTGATCAACTTGAGCAAAGAGTATTTAGTTTTATAGGGTATGACATGTTTTGCTTTCTGGATAAGCAGGGTCTCTCTTAAATATGAAGATGGCTCCAGTGTCCAGAGGGAGACTAAAATCTCTCAGCTGCCAGCCACGCACATTACCTGAATGATTCTGGATTACTACTGGCTTCTTGAGATGGGCTGGGGTCAAGACAGGGAAGAGTTTTGAATGAAGATGCCGGAAGAGGCCTTTGAGAGGGTGGATGGGAATTGCGAAAGGCCCATTTCCCCTAGACTTAAACCCAAATTCCCTAGCTGTGATGATACCAGGAACATCCTTCAGGGAAATCTCCCTTTGTTATCCACACTGGTAGAGCTCCCAGCTCAATCCACAACTGCACACCCCCTCACTCTAAGAGTCACTCTTCTCATGGTGTAGCCAACATCCACCCTCTTACTCTAGACGTGGCAGCCCTCCTAGATCCACCCAACCGTTGACTTACGTTCAAAGGCCATCACCCACCCCAGCACCATCTTCCAGGAACTGGCCTCTCCCCCATCAGTCCCCGCCCCTCTTCTGAGAGCACCCAATGGGTGGAGTCGGGGCTGCGGTGGGAGGGGCCTGAGGCGGGCACATTTAAAGAAAGGCAGCCGGCGAAAAGAGGCAAGAGAGGAGAAGAAAGAAGAAACCAGGGGGGCGAGGCGCCGTCCAATGACAAAGCCCAGGGGTGGGCGCCGGCCGCCATCTTGTACCGGGCGGCAGGATATTCGCCCGCGTCCTCCGCCCTCGGAGGGGGAGGGGCGGCGGCGGAGGCGAGAAAAGTAGCGAGAGACGCCAGCAGCGGCCGCCGCCGCGGAGCCAACGCGGACTGGGACGGCGGCGGCAGTAGTGGGACCCGGCGAGCGTGAGCGGCCCCGAGCGGCCTTCTGTGCGGCGCAGCATGAAGAGGCGGCGGCGCCGGCCCCCGGTCGCCCCGGCCACGGCCGCCCGGGGCGGCGACTTCAGGGCAGAAGACGGGGCTGGGTTGGAGGCGCGGGAGGAGAAGGTGGTGTACTCGCGGTCGCAACTGTCGCTGGCTGACAGCACCAAGGCGCTGGGCGACGCCTTCAAGCTCTTCATGCCCCGCAGCACGGAGTTCATGAGCTCGGACGCGGAGCTCTGGAGCTTCCTCTGCAGCCTCAAGCACCAGTTCTCCCCGCACATCCTGCGCAGCAAGGACGTCTACGGCTACTCCTCCTGCCGGGCCCTGGTACCCGACCCCCCGGGGCCCCCCACAGCCCGCGGCCAGGCGCGCCGGCCGGTTCCGCGCGCAGCGGCCAGGAGGAGGCGCCGCGGAGCCCGGGCGGCCGCTGCCCGCAGGAGGAAGCCCCGGCCGCCACCCCCACCGCCGCCGCCCCCCGAGGAGAGCTGCCCGGCCAAGCCCGTGGCCCCCGGGCCCTGCTTCGGGGGCCGCACCTTGGAGGAGATCTGGAGGGCGGCCACCCCGACGCTGACCACCTTCCCCACCATCCGTGTCGGCAGCGACGTGTGGGGCGAGCGCAGCCTGGCGGCAGCGCGGCGCAGGGCGCGCCAGGTCCTGCGAGTGAACCTGGAACCCACGGTGAGGCTCCGCCGCTTCCCGGTGCCCCGGGCATGAGGCGCGGCCTCCAGGGCGCCTCCTGCCGGCCCCGACCTTGGGACAGACCTTCCGCCCGGAGGAATGAACAAGTGTCAGTCGAGTGTTTACAGATCCGGCCAGGACCCCGGCCCCCAGTGCACTTTACGCGCGAAGAAGTTGCCGGATGGTTGTCCCTGTCCCGGGCCGCGGCGCGGTCGTCTTGGACGCCGGGGCAGGTGTGTCCTCTGCTGCCTCCCGTACCCAGCCTGCGGAGGGAGGGGACAGCTGGACCCGCAGGGGAGGTCCCTTTCTTCCTGACCCCCGATTGAGACGTCTCCAGGACCTTAGGGGCAGATCCGTTTTCTCACTGTTGGACTCTACCTCACTGGTCTGGAAGTCCTCCGAAGACATTATTTTTCCAAAGGAATTTGGTTTCGTGCTTGTGTAATAAAGCCAGAATTTACTTGTTCTTTATCTCCCCCTTTTTCTATTTCACTGTCACCCCTCTTTCTGGACAGAAGTTCGAACATGTGGTGTTGCACTAGTTTGTGCTCAGGGTATTCTGAAGCCCACTCGTTTCCTAATTTTTTCTGGATTCCAAAGCTTTGATCGAGGATATTTTTTAAGAGGTTCAAGCTTGTGACTGTTAGTAGTGCAAGGATTTGTATGGGCTCAGTGATTACAAACAAAGACATGCAAAATACAACTGTTTAAACATTTTCAAGGTGTTTTTAAAGGTTTTGTATTGAAACAATGTTTATATTTACTGAGCTCCTAAAAACGGTAGAATACACATGAAAACTTTTGTTTGGGAAAAGTTAACTTGTTAAATTCTTTTGAATTGAATAAAAAAATGCATTGAAACCATATGGTGTGTGATTAAAAAAATGAATAAATTGTGAAGAACTGGTTTTGGTTACAGGAGTCACTGGAATCCGACTGGAGATGATTTGGCCCCCTGTCCTGGCCTAACATACAAATCCAGGAATATTATGCGTTAAAGTTTTTTAAAATACATTATCCTTGTAATGTATTTTACAAGGATAATGTATTTTAAAATGGGAGTTGCATAGGAGAGATGGATGTGTGTAAACGTTATCACTAAAATGATAAACAGAATACCCATTAGAATTCTTAGAACTATTAATGATCAAGAGGGGTGGAGGCATTTCTTGGTATCAAATAACTGGTTAAGGTTACTTTGGGCGAAATCTATTTCCTTTTTGTTTTTGTTGTTGGATAACAAGAAATGTCTAGACTAATATTCATCAGTTTTACAAACATAATGAAAATTAGTTGACTTTTAGTTGACTTTTTTTGTCCCAACATTTTTTAAACCTTTTTACCACTCGTTATATGTTTGCAGTTCTAGGTCTTTGACAGCTGAAGACCACAGGAATCAAACAGGCGAGCCACACAGAATACTGACCCTTCTTTACGCTTTTATAGTGTTTATACCATATGGCCCAGTGTGGAATTCTTGATTATCCAAGTGCCTTTGGTCATTTGTGGCAGGAAAACTTAATAGTTTTTAGCCAGCAGTGCCACAGCCAGCTTTTACTGCAATACCTAAAGGGTCAAGTAGTGTTTTTGTACCACTATTATTTCAAATTTAAGTATTCTGCCATGAAACGATCCATACTGGGCTGGAACTTGACATGTGAGATCTTTAATACTAAAGCTTATCTCTGCTTGGCAGCTTTTTAGGAGAATAATGAGAGTTACAATTTTGACTCTTGCGTTCCTAGAATTCAAATGGCATAGCTTTCTGAAATGAGTATTTCAAGTTTAGTAGTCTGTATAGGAGTGTTGTGACTTTAATTTCAGTGTTCTTGTTAAAAGAAATAATATTATATATATATACACACATATATATAACTTGATGCCAGTTTTCTAGTAAGCCTCAGTCTTTTATTCACTACTCAATGATAATGCATTCTACAAACACTGTCACATGAGTAAATAAAAATGAATAATTCCTTAGAAGATGGAGAGTGTTAAATTATATTTGTGATAGGAAGCTTAGACATATCTTTTGGTTATTAGCTTCCATTGCCAATTGTATTTCAGATGCATAGGGTTTTCTTCCCAAAAATATATTGTTAACTTTTATAGCTAACTAGCACCTGGAAAAAATGTATTTGTACAACTTTACTATTGTATATAGTTTTATAATAATGAAAAATAAACCCAATGGCCATATTAGAATGCAATTTCGACATGCAGCTTATCTAGATAGTTTTCCAGAGGATTTTGAAATTTGGCTTAACTGGGAGGATAACTGCTCAGCACACCACTGAAACATAACCACTGACACCATTCATTTATTTTAACTGAGATTCTTGACATTTTTCTCTCCTATGCCTTGTTACTTTAGCATACTTGAACTCACATAAATGCTTCTTTGGATTACATGGGCTATCTGATTCCATTTTGGATCTGATTGTCCATCTTGAATTCAATATGGTATTCATCTGGACTATTCAAAAATTATGCCATTTCTAGTCTGTGAAATAAGATGTAAAAAATCTTTATTTTTGCCCTTTGGTAAAAACCTATGTGACAACTTTTAAAATGTGAAGCAACATCTAATATAGTTGACTGGTATACTAATAGGAAAGTGAAAGTATTTCAAGGGTACTTTGTCACAGAATGTGAAAAGAAACTTGGCATAGTGGCCTTTATAATGAGGCATCCACTTACTCCTCTGAAGTGAAGTCTGTAGCTTAGCTTGTGTATAGTTTTTGAAAGAAATCTCATGATCTTCGTTCATTCTCTTGCCTTCTCTTTTATCTCATATGGCACAAGTAGAGGGGGAAGCCAGGAGGAAATTCATCACCTTGCTATGCTTTTATTTGATTTTTAATTCCTGAGTGCCTAAATGTGGTGACCGGCACCTCACATAACTTTTTGAGATTCTTGATGTCATTTTTATCCTTCCTGTCAACCAGCAATGTATTTTTATGTTACTAAAACCAGTAACGTCATAATTGTTGAGGGCAAGCTTCATTGTTGATAGTGCAAAGTGTCGCTGTTGTGATGTGTGTTTATTTTATTCAAGTTTGAATATTGACAAGTGTAACTTAAGCTGGTGACTGACACCTATTGATCTGCTGTGTGCAAATGATAGTACTATTTTTTAGAAAACTCTTAAGTAAATTTTAAAAATATTTGAATACAAAATATCTGAGCAATTTTGAACTCAAAAGTTTTTCATTGTTTTAAGGATTGCCACAGGACTCTTCAATGGTTTTTAATGGACATACATGCCTAATATTTATTGGTGTGTTTAAAATATTTTTTGATAGAGTGTTATGTCTTAAGCGCATTAGAAAACAATTGTTTGTAATGGAATCAAAGTGTTTCCCTGGACAGTTTGATGTGCTTATGGTTGAGATTTATAATCTGCTTGTACTTTGCTTTTTAACTTATTAACTGTAAATAAATTTTAGAGAATACATAGTGTCTAGTTTTTCTAATGATTTGAACATTTTTGAAACGGTATTTTGTATTTGCATGTGACTCAGAAAACATCTTAATTTACAATTTGATAAATTTTGACTTTTTTGTGAACTTCAGATTCCCAGAAATCTCGAGATTTGTTTTTTGTGCTATCTCGGGACTCTGTGTTCCATCAATTCTTTAATTATCTAGCGAATTTTTAGGATGGCGCTACAAGCCCAACTTATTAACCAGTTTGCCAGCAATAAAATATCCTACAAAAAAAAATGCATCAAAATTCAGAATTCTCTAAATCCTGACCCGAGGTGCCCCTGTGACGATGACAAAAGGTCTAAAGCTCTTGCTCTTTCATAGCATGAAAGGAAGTAAGAGTGCTCCATTTGAGTACCAGTGGTATGGGCTGTTCCACAGAATAAGGTCAGGGCTAGAATTTTCATTAGAGTCTAGAAGGCAGAAGTGGAGTATTAGTGAACAGCACAGCAAGAGCCAGATTCATAGATAGTACTGTGTGGGCTGAATTTGTCTTTGTACCTAAGTTCCTATTAGTTGGAGGAAGCGTAGTGTAATAGTTGTGGAGTCACAGTGCCTGGGGTGGAATTATTATGCATACCTTTGTGACTTGCAAGTGTTGAGACTGTAGGTAAGTTACTTAAAATCTTTGTGCCTTGCTTCCTCAACTATCAAATGTGATTAGTGAAAGAAACTATTGGGATATTATAAAGATTAATAACTACCCCTTTCAAAGGGTAGTAATGCTAGACACATAGGAAGTACTAAATAAATGCTATTAATTATAGGTATGCACAGTGAGAATAGGTATATAAGCTGAGAGTGGTCCGTTGTGAGTTTAGCTCTCCAGGTTTCTCAGCATCCCAAGAATATTGTGTGGTCTGGGAAAGCTGTAAGATAAATGAAGAGAAGAGAATTTGTGCATGAATAAAATTGAAGACATAAGGAAATCATATAATTTTTTAGCTTGCTGACTATGCAGTAGGAGATTGGATTAAGTTGATTTATTACAATTTTTGTTGTTGGAGTTTTTTTTTAAAGATTCACATCTTCTTTTGTTATATCTCTATAAGACATTTGAATGTACTGTTATGTGTTTTAAACTATCTGAGAATTTATAACAGTAATAGATTTAAAGCTATTGATCCAAGAACTTACAAAAGTTTTGGACTACATATTTGCTTAGAGTAAGCTCAGTAAGTGTTGCTTATAAATGATGTTAATTTATATGCATAGAACCAAGCTATAATTAGTTTGTATAAAGTTTATAATTCAGGTGTTAAAGGAAACAAAGTGAGTACAATAGCTGTGCTTGAAACACCAGAAAATTATTACTGAAAGTAAAAAGAATCTTGTATTTGAAGCATTGACACACTCATTTTTGGATGTCAGATATAAAGCCTGTAATTTAGGTTTAATTCCTCATAGCACAGAGAATAGAACATCCTCTAAATTGGTGAACAAGCCAAAGTTGCAGTTATCTGAGGTTGACACAAAATAATTTCCTGGAAAATTATTAGATGAAAGTCATACAAGAACAAGAAGCTAAAAATTGAGCCTAATTGCAGATTTCACAAAAGTAATGACTTCTCACTGTCATCACTCTCTTGTGTCTTGGTAAATGTCATTCTAAACCATGATCTATAACATAATAAACATATCTAAAGCCCAATTGGAAGGTAATAATCATAAAAACACCAAACACTATGTTTAGCCCAGAAAATTTGAATAAGTAGTCTACTGAATCCAAAACTGGACTTATTTAGCTTCCGAAAGCATTCATAGAAAAGTTAAATTGAGATTCTTCCAAGTAGTACAATTAACCGTAAAATGTGTACATATTTCTCTTTTCAAGGATTTTTTTCAAGTACATATTCTTTAAAGAGTACAGAAAATAAAAGAGTGTGGCTTAGGATTCTACATCTTACAGAGTAAAAAAATTATTGAAGCAAAAACAAATGTATAAAAAGTACATATAAATGTACAGTTTGATGAATTTTCATAAATTCAATAGGCTCATGGAACTAGCACTCAGATTAAAAAAATACAGTTATGAGTACCCCTGAAGGCCTCCCTAACACCCCATCAGCCATTACCTACTCACCTTCTTGCCCAAGATAACCATTATTTTGATTTCTTACAGCATATTTTTTGCTTATTTTTGAACTTTACATAAATGGAATTATTGGTCATGTATCTAGCTTCTTTCACTTGAAATTATGTTTGTGAGATTCATTTATATTGTTGTGTGTACTATAATTGTAGATCATTTATTCTCATTGGTGTATAGAATTCCACTGTGTGAATATTCCACAATATATTTATTCCAGTCTTGGTGGGCATTTGGGTAGATTCCAGTTTGGAACAATTATAAATAAAGCTTTGATGAATATTCTAAAACATGTCTTTTGGTGAACATATGCATGTATTTTTTTTTGGAGTATATATCTAGGAATGAATTTGCTGAGACACTGGGTCACAGCAAATGATCATCTTTGGTAGATACTGCCAAACAGTTTTCCAAAGTGGATACATGGACTTTTATAAAACTGGCCTTCAAAAAGTTTGCTTTTTATTATTCTTCCTTTCTTCTTCAAAGCTAAAGAAGTTTTGTTCCTTCTGCTCTTAAAATGAAATGAAAAGACATTTTCCCCCTATGTTTTCCTATATTTTACAGCGGAGCTTTAGAAAAAAGTCTTTTATGTATTAAGTTGTTTTCTTCTCCATCCTTTATACAAAACCAGCTCTAAGATTGGGAATAACATTAACTATGTTAACCCAAGCCCAGCAAACTTAAACTGTCATAAAACCGAGCATGTGAGACTTGGGTTCATAGTGTTCCTCTTCTAGTCCTTGGGCAGGATTCCATTGAAATGATCTATAGCGTAATGGAGACCCTGTCTCTGGAAAGAACTGTCTGATTCAACCTTATATGTTGTTTATTTTAGAAAGCTAGACATTGAGAGGTCTAGGAGTTGGATGGCAGAGAGGGAGGGTTTGAAGATGTGCAGAATATTCAGGTTTGCTTGAAGTCAGCTGAGAAGAGGAGACTTTTATCTTGGGAGGTGCTGGCTCAGCAGAGTTCAACTCTCAATTGTTGTGAAATGAATGAAAAATGTACTCATGAGAGCCCACTTGAAGGATGCCTCCAGAACTCTAAAAGGAAGTTCTTCCTTTTCCTTATTAAGTAAAGCGTCTTGGAGGATATTTATTTTACCCTTGCATGTCCACAGTACTTCACACTGGGCAGTTATGTTGTTATTATTATACTTTCTTATGTATTTCTGTCATCTTCTCTAGATAGTGAATTTCTCATTGGCAGGACTCGTCTTTCTTGTCTCTGTATCATTACAACATTGCTGGTCTTGTGCACAGTGCTCAGTGGTGTTGAATGAATAAATTGTGTTTATGGAGTTCAGACAAACCTGCAACACTGGCTTCCAAATCTTACAGAAGAACTAGTTGTGTTGTTTCAGTTTTATGTGTAACAGAAGCAATCTGTAAATGGAGTTATGATTTTTTACAGAAACCCATCAAATACACTTTTGATGAATTCCTAGTATTTTGTGACCAAATGACTTGGCTGTAGACTCTGATGTCTCTTATTGTACCTGCAACCCAACACCACTCATCATCACTATCTCAGGATCTCTCTCAGCAAGAGGTAGTGTGGTGCAGTGGTTAAGAGGCTGGCGTCGGGGAACAGGCTGCCTGGTTTAAAACTCCTTCCTCCCTTTCTTGCTGGCAGCAGACCTTTTAGCAAGCTACTTAACCTCTCTGTTCCTCAGTTTACTCAGCTGTAAAAACAGGCACAATATAGCACCTACCTCATAGAGCTCTTGTGAGAATTCAATGAGGTAACACATGTATAACACTTTAGAATAGTGCTTGGAACATGGTTTGCCTCAAGTCAATAAATGTTAGCTTTTATTAGTAGTAATGTAAAAAACTTTATAAAGCCTCAGTTTGCTTACTTGAAATTTTTATATTGGCATGTGTTAGAAGCAAAGAAGAAAGGCTGCAGTCCATAAAATGTCTATTACAGCCAAACTTATGTGGGAGATTGAGGTCCGATTCACTAAAAGTGGTATGTGCGAAAGGATGCTGGGTGTTGTGAGGAGTGCAGTGATGTACAAGACTCAGCACAAGCTGATAGCAAAATAATCAGGAAAACATGGGATGACAGAAGAAACAAACTAACATTGATTTAATTCCTACTGTGCACCAGGTACTATCCCAGGCTCTTTATGCTTGTTTTTTTTTTTAAAGTAAACCTCAACAATCCTATGAGATAGATATTATCATTCATATTTAGTAGATGAATAAACTGAAGCTTAGAGTGGTTAAGAAATGTGCCAAATATCACACATCTAAGTGGCAGAGCTGGGATTTAAAACCACACCTGTCTCATCTTATTTTCTCTACTAATCTTTATAAACACTTTTAGAGGAAGTGAAATAAATTAATCAGCCCCTGGAGGAATCTCCTCTAGGACTGTGAAATCCCAAGATGGGGAAAATCAATTTAGGAACCCTGTTTTGTTCACCTTTGCATTTCTCATGGTGTACAGCATAGATGTTCACTCAATGTCTGGGAAATGAATAAGTCTAAGAATGAATGAATGAACAAAAGCACAAATTCCTTTGCTCCTGTGGTTAGATTGTTTAGTTTGGTGGAGGATCTCGTGGCAATCTGTATGGTCTAAAGTCATTGTGTATGTCTCCTCTTCTAATTGCCACAGGCAGGTAAAAGAGAAGGTTATTTAATATAACATTTGTCTCAAATTACTTGTAAAGTCTATAAAAAGTAGACTTCACCAATCTAAACATGGGGAGCCATACAGAGCTTTAAGCCCTCCTTCCCTGCAGTTGCCATCCTGGAGCCTCTCTGTATTGGAATTCTACAGCTCCCATTACAGACACTTCTTCCAATTTATTATGATATCTACTCTGTGGATCACTATGAGACAAGGTGGACAAAGTTCTGAGTTCATTCTGATTCTCTTTTCCCTCCTAAACACTTTCATAAAGTTCTAATTCCCAGGTTTTACTTAGATAAACTACAGCATGAACAAACAAACAAAAAACCCAGGATAATGGACATAGGGCCAAAAAAAAATACTCAAATAAAAACAAGACATGTGTGAGTAAATGGGATGGTGACACAGGAAGAGGGGGACTCCTAGAGTCTTTAAATGCAAGTTAACATTCTAACAGAGGTGGAAAATTGACCCTTGCATTCCTTTGTACCAGAACTTGTTGCCCCCAGCACATGGTATCCACTTACACACATTTCATAGCTGTAGGATGGATCGACTGCCCTTTGCAATAATGAGAAAAAAACACCGCTAATAGAACTTGCCCTGTAATGTTTATCTGATGGCTGGTTTGGCTAAAAGCATGTATTTTTCCTTATAATTCCATAGAACAGGTAGATTTATATCAGTCACACTTTGCTTTCTTTCTTGTTCTCAGTTCATTTATCCACCTATGGTTTTATTGAGAAATTCAACAAAATTTTATTGAAGGCTTCTGTTATGGAATGGATTCTATAGCCCCCAAATTTACATGTTATAGCCCTAACCACCAATGTGATGGCATTTGGAGACAGGGCCTTTGGGAAGTACTTAGGTTTGGATGAGGTCATGAGGGTAGGCCCCTCATCATAGGATAAGTGCCCTTAAAGAAGAGCCACGAGAGTTTGCCTGCTGTCTCACTCTCTGCTGTGTAAGAACACAGTGAGAAGGCGGCCATCTGCAAACCAGGAAGACAGCCCTCACCAGAGCCTGACCATGCCAGTGCTCTGATCTCAGACTTCCAGAACTGTGGGAAATAAACGTCTGTTGTTTAGGCCACCCAATGTATGGTATTTTGTTATAACTTCCTGAGAAGACTAAGACAGCCTGTATGTGCAGGATCTGTTCTACGGATAAAATCCCTGCCCCATGGCACTTGCAGGCTGGTAGGTGATTCTTTCTTATGTTCTGTATCCACAGCCACTACACCAGGTGGGTCACTCTGTGACCTTCTGCTGCTTTTTCATTGTCACTGGCAGGTGAATGCCTGCTTCTTTAATTATGTATAGGGTAGAATCTAATGCTCTGGGGATACAGATGGCTATAGTGAAAGAACTTCTGGACATGTATATTATCTTGGTAAAACAAACTTTTTTTGTTGTTGAAAATCTAGTTTGCTCTCAAGTTGGATATTTAAAACAAAGCAAAATAAACCAGAAGGGGCTCATCAAAATTGTATGTCCTAAGAGTTTGATAAACATTCAATGGCTTTTTGCTGAAGTATTTGGTCAAGAGACAAATTAGTTCGGGGTAACTATGCAAACCTGGGGAACAAATGCAGATTTGGCTACAGAGCCTCTGAGTGTGGAGCTTGACAGTTGGCTGAGGGCTCCATAGTGTGTTCTCAAAAGCATGGCAGGAGGAGCTGCTGCCAGGGTGTACCTGCTGCATCCACTGCACCTGAAGTCTCTCCATCACTCACTGACTCCCTGATGCTGGAGGGCCCTTTATTCCAATTAAGGTGTAGCCTTTCTAGACCATGAGAGGTGTGGCTCAGTACAATCTCCAGAAACAACCCAGCCCACCTCACTCCTTTCACTGCTATGGTCCAGAGAGCCAAAGGGTTTGCCCAGTGTTGCTCAGCTAGTGAGTGGGATAGCTGGAAAGAGAATCCACATCATCTGGTCCTCTGTCCTGTGTTTCTTCTGCTGATTCATTTGGCTGGGAAGGTTAGCTTTTCTCAGACTTTTGTTTTTAGAGTGCTTTGCTGTGGGAGTCAAACATGAGATAGGCTTCTCAGGTAATTGGAACTGGGGACAGCAGGGGAACAAGAGGCCTGGAGACCTGGAAGGAGAGAAGACACAAGGAGAGAGAAATGCTAGGAGTGGAGAGTGGACCGATGGATACACTGCCTCCTTCAATTTTGCTTTGGGATGGTTTCCCCCCTCCCTCCCTCCCTCCCTGCCTGCCTTCCTTCCTTCTTCCTTCCTTCCTTCCTTCTTCTTCTTCTTCCTCTTCCTCCTCCTCCTCCTCTTCTCCTTCTCTTCCTCCTCTCCTTCTCCTCCTCCTCCTTCTCCCTCTTTCTCTTCTTCCTCCTCCTCCTCCTCTTTTTTTCTTCTTCTTCTTCTCCTCTGATGGAATTTTGCTCTTGTTGCCCAGGCTTGAATGCAGTGGTGTGATCTTGGCTCACTCCAACCTCTGCCTTCTGAGTTCAAGTGATTCTCCTGCCTTAGCCTCCCAAGTAGCTGGGATTACAGGCATGCACCATCACACCAGGCTAATTTTGTATTTTTAGTAGAGAAGGGGTTTCACCATGTTGGTCAGACTGGTCTCAAATTCCTGACCTCAAGTGACCCACCTGCCTCAGCCTCCCAAAGTGCTGGGATTACAGGTGTGAGCCACCACACCTGGCCTGGGATGGCCTTCTTAAGAATGTCTGAGCTGAATGGTCCTCAGTCCATGGCATTCCAGCCCTGAGAGGAAAGACTTGGCTTTGTCTAAAACCCAACAGTAGACTGGGGGAGATTTATGGCCTTGGCATTGGTTGGGTAGGTTCCTTGGTGGTGTGTACACCAACAGTCTGTGGGAAACTCTGTGTGTTTGTGTGTGTGTGTGTGTGTGTGTGATAGAGAGAGAGAGAGAGAGGAAGAAAAGATCACAGTGGAGGGATCTCTTATTTATTCTGATTGTCTATTCAAAATGTGGCATTTTCCTTTAAAAAAAAAGTCCTAAAAATAACAGATAATAAAATTAGGTGTAGAAATTGATGTGCTAGAAGTGTACATTGTTAAAAAATCCTAAATACATTTCTTTGATTTTAGAAGTTGGCTTTGGTCTCTCTGGAAGATGTAATGGAATATTAAGGATGGTTTGGAATAGAACTTTCACTGGTGTAATTCTAATTCACTTAACATACTGAGCAATCTGGCGGGAGAAACCTGACATGGACAGTCAAATGTGTTACCTAAGCCAAGGTAGAACAGAGAGAGAGGTGGAGTGGGCCGAGCCTGAAGATCCCAAGGCTTGGAACCTGAGTTCACAGTCTTATGACTGCCAACATGCTGTGAGGATTTGGGCAAATCAGGGTTCCTTGTATTCTGAAGTTTCATGATGTGGTTAAAGTTCTGCATGAAACTATACTATCAATATTCATGCCTGTATAAATAATTCAGAAAAGAGGGCTTCAGATGGAGCTATTCAGACAAACATTATTTATCTTTAAAGTCAGCAATGAAAGATGATGATCAGAATTCCAGGATCACATGACCCAGGTTCAGAAATTTTATTTACTCACCGTGAAGACATTTTGAAACTGAATTCAACTTTGTCAAGAGTTATTGTTCTATTTTGGTTACTTTATAGTTAAAATGTTAGGTAAGCAATGTGTTTATCTTAGTTGCAGCAGAGCTAACGTGTGAGTAGGGACATTGTTAGAAACTCAATAAGGTTGGTTTTTTCTATTATAAGGAAGAGTCATCTATTAGCATAAATTGTGTCTTGAATATGGCATCAGCACATGAAAAAATATTGTGAGCTTAGGATTTTATTGTGAAATACAGGATTTGTAACACTGAAAAATTCCTATGAAAATTCTAACAATCTTACTTGTTGTGGGCACTAATGGTTAAAAGGGTTAAAAGAA
This sequence comes from Pan paniscus, assembly GCF_029289425.2. Classification (NCBI taxonomy): domain Eukaryota; kingdom Metazoa; phylum Chordata; class Mammalia; order Primates; family Hominidae; genus Pan; species Pan paniscus. The sequence continues at coordinate 143,485,147 of NC_073255.2, read as the reverse complement.
GGGAGACATCTTAGTTGAAATAAATGGTTGTTCTTGAAAATACATGTGTAAATAGGATTTTGATGAATTATTTTGCTAATTGTTCTTCATTATGCAAAGCAATATATTATAAATGGAAAAAGTAATCTCTCTTCTAAATGGAAAATGTTATTAAAAAACTGATTGTAGAGGACCTCTGGAAATTTCACAGAAGACTGTCTTTTCTGTAGATTCATTCATTTTCTTACAAACCCAGAGTAATTTGAATAAACCTCTATTTGTGTTATTGCTTCATGTTCTTTAAAAAAGATATATTTAAGATTTTTATTAAAGACCCGCTCTTCCAATGATAGGTGTGTAAGCTTGTCTGGGAAGAAAATTGGCAGTAAATTTTCAAAACCTTACACTAGCACTCATACCCTTGGCTCATGTCTGGAATTTGTTCCAGTGCAATAGTGAAATGAAAGACTGAATTGCTGTACAAAGATGCTTATGTGAGAATATACGTTTAAAAAATTGGAACTAAACAATGTTCAACAATAGGACAATAATTAAATGAGTTACCATATACCCACACAGTAAAATTTGATGTAGTCATTAAAGTCATGTTTTCATGGCGTATTTAGTGCTCTGATGTTAAGTGAGAAAGAGAGGCAGTATATAAAATAATATAGAAGATATCTCAGTTTTATTTTTTAAACTCAAGTTTATTGAGGTACAATTTACATATGGTAAGATTCTTGCTTTTCAGGTATACACTTCGATTAGTTTTGACGAATGTATACAGTGGTGTAACCACAACCATGATCAAGATATAGACTCTTTCCACCACCCCAGAAAGTTTCCTCATGTACCTCTGTAGTCAATATCTTCCCTTTACTCCCAGTCTCTGGTTGTCTTAGTTCGTTTGGGCTGCTGTAACAAAATTCCCTAGACTAAGTAACTCATAAGTAATAGAAATTTATTTCTCACAGTTCTGGAGGTTGGGAAGTCCAAGATCAAGGCACTGGCAGATTTGGTGTCTGGGGAGGGCTCCTTTCCTCATGACAGTGCTGTCTCTCTGTGTCCTTACATGGTAAAAGGGACTAACCAGTTCTCTGGGGTTTCTTATATAAGGGCACAAATTCCATTCATGAGGATGGAGCCCTCATGAGTTAATCATCTCCCAAAAGCCTCACCTAATATCATATTGGAGATTAGGTTTCAACACATGCATTTGGGGGAGTCACAAACATTTAGACCATAGCACTAGAAAACTATAGTTTTTCATTTTCCAGAATATCAGATAAATAAAATAATATGCTATATATGCCTTTTACATGTCAATTTTTCACTTTTGAAGTTTTTTTTGTTGTGTGTATCAATACCTCATTCCTTTTCTTGCTGAAAAGCATTACATTGTATGGATATATCACAATCTATTCATTTACCAGCTCCAGCCATTTGGATTGTTTCCAGTTTCTGATGATTATGAATATTTGTGTATAGGCCATATGTTTCAATTCTCTTCAGTGAACATCTTAAGACAGGAATTATTTGGTTGCATGGTAAGTGTATGCTTAAGAAACAGCCAAACTCTTTTTGAAAGGGTCTGTACCACTTTGCAATCCTACCAGCAACACATGAGCCTTCCAGTTGCTTTGTATTCTCTCAGCTCACAGTACTGTTCAAGTTGAGCCATGCTTATAGTTATGTAATGGTATCTCCTCTCCCTAATGACTAATATCAATCATCTTGTCATATGCTTATAAGCTATCCATATATCTTTTCTAGTGAAACTTCTATTCAAATTTTAAAAAATTGGGGTTATTTTCTTAATACTGATTTTTGAGGGTTCTTTATATATGTTGCATACAATTCCTTTGTCAGATATGTGATCAGCAAATATTTCTTCCCAGGTTATAATATGTCTTTTCATTTTTATAATAGTGTCTTTCAAAGAGCAAATTCTTTTAATTTATCAATTTATTCATTTTTTAATTTAATGGTTGATGCTTTTTTAATATAAAGTTTTTAGTTTAGTTTTAGATTTATAGAAAACTTGCAAAAATATCACAGAAGATTCTCATATACTCCACACCCACCTTTTCCTATTATTAACATTAGTATGATACATTTGTCACAGTCAATGAATATGGCTTACATTTCTTGTGATCTAAGAAATCTTTGCCTACCCCAATGTCATCATACTTTTCTATGTTTTTTTAAATAAAAATTTTGTATCTGTTGCTTTTAGGTTTAGGTTTATGACACATTTTAAGTTAATTTTTGTTTCTGATCTGATACAATGTTGAAGTTCGTTTTTTTCTTTTCTTTCCTTATTCTTGTTCTTTTTTTTTTTTTTTTTTTTTTTTTTGAGACTGAGTCTTGCTCTGTCACCCAGGCTGGAGTGCAGGGGCACAATCTCAGCTTACTGCAACTTCTGCCTCCCAGGCTCAAGTGATTCTCATGTCTCAGCCTCCCGAGTAGCTGGGATTACAGGCATGCACCACCATGCCTGGCTAATTTTTTGTATTTTTAGTGGAGATGGGCTTTCGCCATGTTGGTCAGGCTGGTCTTGAACTCCTGGCCTCAAGTGATCCACCCAGCTCAGCCTCCCAAAGTGCTGGGATTATGGGCATGAGCCACCACGCCTGGCCTTTTTCTGTCTTTTTGTGCAGATATTAAATTAGTTCCAGCACCACTTGCTGAGTAGATCTTTTTTATTTTTAAAAATATTGTGTATGTGTAGAAAAAAATACTGAAGAACCACCTGAATGGTGGTTTCACCTTCTATATTTTCCATATGTTTCTACAATTAGCACAAGTGAGCAGAATATTTGAATGAGCAGATACAATATGGTAAAGAGTGACAGTGAAAATAAATGCAGTAGTAGCCAGCTTCTGAAAGAGGAATCAACAGGTCATGTTGCTGAGAGGCTGATGGGTAACTCAGTCACTGATTTGCCAATTTCTGAACTAATCACAGTGTCTGGGAGGCCTGGCTTTGTTGTGGTTCCTCTTTTTCTCTGTAGTGTGATCCAGTAGTTGAGAATCCTGTATTTTTCCACATTCACCCTTACAACAAACCCCCATTACTTAAGACAGCTTGAATGGGTCTCTGTTTCTTGAAACCTGAAGTAAAATTACCAACAAGCCTACACATAGACAAAGCAGGCAGCTCTTCATGTTGTGTGGATGAATGGCTGGAGAAAAATAAGTGCTGGCTCCAAAACTTTTCTTCCAGGGTTTGGCCTCGATGGATTAAATTAGACACAATATGTCTTTCTATCATCATATTATATTTCTTATAGCTGTAAGTAAGTTGCTAAGATCAGGGAATAACATACTGATGCATTAATCCAATTATTTATTTTTCAAATTTTGTTTTCACATCATTTCAGCTCAGAAATCAGAGTTCTGAAAACAAGTAAATTCCAAACTGGAGTGGAGAGAGAGCACTACAATTAGAAAATTTCTGAATGTAAGTCAAGACCTGTACCTGTGAAACTGGTCATCAGAAATGGTGCAAGGATCTTTGTCTTAGTCTGTCTTCTGCTGCTATAGCAGAATACCACAGACTGGGTAATGTATAAAGAAAAATTTATTTGGCCCACAGTTCTGAAGGCTGGGAATTCCAAGATCAAGGGGCTGCATCTGGTGAGGGCCTTCTTGCTGTGTCGCACATGGCAGAAGGCATCACGTGGTGAGAAAGAGTGTGCGCACAAGAGGGAGTGAGGGGCAGAGACAGGAGGGAGGAAATGTGGGCCAAACTTCATCCTTTAATCAGTCGCCCACATCCAACGTAACTAGCCCACTCCCATGATAATGGCATTAATCCATTTATGAGGACAGAGCCCTCATGACCTAATCGCCTTGTAAAGGTCCCGCTTCTTAATACTGTCACGATGGCCATTACATTTTAACATGTCTTTTGGAGAAGACGTTAAACCAGAGCCGTCACCACAGCTTGATTTTGGATGCATGAGACAGTATGTTGTGAGTAAGGTCATGGGCTGTGGAGTCAGAATGACTGGGTGTAGAGCTTACCTGCATGACTTTACAAGCTGTGTGAGCTTGGCAGACTACAAAGCTTCCTTAATCTTCAATTCCTTCTTCTGCAAACAGAGGTGGTTGTGAGGCTTCTATCAGGTAATGTGCCTGGCATAGAGTAAGTGCTCAATAACTGTTAGCTCTTCTGCTTGACCCCTAATTTTCTCAGCACTAGTGCTGGGGCCTGCAGGCCTTGTGTGTGTGTTTGAATTTCCAGGCTAATTATTCACTTTGCAATGAAGGCATCCTGTTTGATGGAGCCTCTGAGCCACCCCATCTGTTCAGCCATCTCTGTCTCCCCTTGTGGTTTCCCTCCTCCTTTTTAAGACCCTTAATTAGTTTTGGTGATAGAACTATCAGCACCACCTGAGCATCAGCTATTAGCAATAAATGTGGCTCCTCTGAGTAGCTATGGCATACTAATTATTTCCAAATAAAGGTAGTTTTCTGCTGCAGCTCTGATTATCTGCTAAATTATACCAGTGCCTATTTTACAATTTTTTTGTTTGTTTTAAAATCACTTGCCTAACGATTGTCTAGTTAATCCAGGAGCACCTGCAATAACATTGGGATAAAATACTTTTGTTTTATTTTTCTTTCAATTTTTAACTCCAGTGCATTTTTTTTAGTAGCCCATTGGGAAATTCTCTTTCTTCTATTTTCTGACTCATGTTTCTTAAATGGCCAATTAATCGTTTAATAGATGCTATCTCTGGGATGTTGTTGCTCTTTTCCAGGCATTAGTATTGTTGTGCCAAGTCTAGCACGTTAACTCTTTCATCCACTTTTTCTCCATGTTCACATGACAAAGGCAACAGGTCAAAAGAGCTACTGAGTTGAAACAGCTAAAAAATTCAATTCAACTAGGACTAGTTTAGCACCTGCCAGAAGCAGTAGGCTTAGGGGCTAGGTCAGGAAACACAGAAATGAACCACAAATGAATAAAATAGGCTGGGTATAGGAATAAACTCTATTTCTGGTCGGGTGCAGTGGCTCACGCCTGTAATCCCAGCACTTTGGGAGGAGGCCGAGGCGGGCGGATCACGAGGTCAAGAGATTGAGATCATCCTGGCCAACATAGTGAAACCCCATCTCTACTAAAAATACAAAACAAATTAGCTGGGCATGGTGGCATGTACCTATAGTCCCAGCTACTCAAGAGGCTGAGGCAGGAGAATTGCTTGAATCCAGGAGGCGGAAGTTGCAGTGAGCCAAGATCATGACACTGCACTCTAGCCTGGCGACAGAGCGAGACTCTGTCTCAAAAATAAAATAAAATAAAATAAAAAATAAAAATAAACTCTATTTCCAGCACCATGATAAAGCTGTATTTTTGTTAAGCTATGGTGTAAGTGTGTAACATAATACAAACATATATTCTTTTGGATACTTATTTTAATTTTCACGTTTGGTCTCAGTTTTGGGGAAACCATAAGGAGTGGTATACCTGCCCAATCTCGAGAGGGTAGAGCTATTTAGATATGACTGATTTTGTTTCTCTTTATAACATTTTGTCCAATAGAAATATTTCATAATAATTCATCAAGAAAACAGAGTTGAATATTGCAACTGAAGAGAAGTCTAGCTGGGAGTCAATTGCAGTAGTCCAGGAGAGGTGAAAATGACAGGAATGAGAGTGGGGGCAGGAGTGGTATAGTAGAGAGATTTGAGGGTTTTAAAACGCTTTTTTATAGTTTAATTAACATACTGTAAAATTAACTTTTTTTGGTGGGCAGTGCTGTGAGTTTTAATTTTGAGGAGGGTGAGGGGGGACAGGGTCTAGCTCTGCCACCTAGGCTTGAGTGCAGTAGCATGACTTCAGTTCACTGCAGCCTTGAAGTCCTGGGCTTAAGTGATCCTCCCACCTCAGCCTCCCAAGTAGCTGGGACTACAGGTGTGCACCACCATGCCCAGCTTTATTTTTTGTAAAGAGAGGTTCTTACTATGTTGCTCAGGCTGGTCTCAACCTCCTGGGCTCAAGCAATCCTTCCACCTCATCTCAGTCTCAGTGTTGAGATGTGCAGTGCACAACTTGTGCAACCATAAGCAGAAAACCCCAAAAGATTCTGTCATTAGTATATAATAATTACATCTCAGTCTCAGTATTGAGATTACAGGCATGAGCCACCATGTCTGGCTGAGCTTTAATACATGCACAGAGCCATATAACCACCACCCCATCAAAATATAGAGCAGTTCAATGGCCCCTCCAAATTCCCTCATGCTGTCCCTTTGTAGTCAACCCCTCCTCCACCCTAACCCTGACAACCACTGATCTCCATCTCCATAGCTTTGCACTTCCACAATATCATATAAATAGAACTTTATTTTATTTAATGTTTTAGACTGTTTTCTTTCATTCTGCATAATGCCTTTGAGATACATTCATATTATTCATATATCAATAGTTCCTTTTTTTTCCTGAGCGAAATTTCATTGTATGGATATTCCAGAGTTTGTTTAACCATTCACTTGTTGAATAACATTTGTGTTATTTCCAGTTTTGGTCAATTATGAATAGAACTGCTATAAGCATCTGTGTATGGGTTTTTGTGTGAACATGTTTTCACCTCTCTAGAGTAAATACCCTGGAGTGAGGTCATATGATAAACATATGTTTGACTTTATTAGAAACTGCCAAACTGTTTTCCAAGGTAGGTGTACCATCCCACCAGCAGTGCATCCCACCAGCAGTGCATGACAGTTGCAGTTGCCCAACATCCTTGCCAGTATTTGGTATTGTCTTCCAAAAAATATATATATATATATTAGCCATTCTTTTACATATGTAAAGGCACCTTATTTCCCTAAATGTTAATACTGCGGAGCTTCTTTTCATGTACTTGTATATATAATATTCTGGATAAAAGATCTTTGCTGGATATGTGATTTGCAAATATTTTCTCCCAGTCTGTAGCTTGTCTTTTTGTTCTCATACAGGTGTCCTTCATAAAAGTTTTAATTTGACAAAATCCAATTTATCAATCTTTCTCTTTTAAATAAATACAATTCATAATGCTTATAACTTCAGACATAAAATTTGTGCTCTTTGTCATGTGCATTTTTGTTATATATTAATGACAGAATCTTTTGGGGTTTTCTGCTTATGGTTGCACAAGTTGTGCACTGCACATCTCTAGCAGGCATGATTTATGTGGAATACTATGTAAATGGCAACCCCTAGAGCTGTCAAATGTACAGTTTGTGCAGCATATATTATCTCCCTGGTATCTTCTTTACTGGAAGAATTGCTGTCATTGTTGTGATTCGGTTTTACTCCCTGTGCTATTCATTTGTTATTAGGTGGAGTCTATATTGAAGCTATATTTAAGAAGCTCCTATATATGAACCGTTTAAAGCATAACCTGTTGCCAGTGACTCTTCAGCTTGCTAATGGCTTATCTTTGAGGTTCCAGAAACATCATGCTTTCAGGCTGGTTTCCTTAGCTGACTCTTTCCATCAGTTCCCATTTGTGGAAATTGGAAACTCCCTGCACTCAGCCAGTTTTAGCTGTCTAGACAACCAGGTTTTGAAACTGACATCTAAACAAATGACTAACAGTGAAGATTTGTGGCATCACCCGTTATTTATGCAACGCTGGATTTTACCCTGTAGAACCAAAAAAATCAACAGAGCATAAGGACAGACATGCTATTTGCAGGTAATCTTTTAGCTGTGTGTAATGTTACCCGAAAGGGGTCTGAATCCGGATCCCAAGAGAGGGTTCTTGGGTCTTGTACAAGAAAGAATTTGAAGCTAATCCATAAAGTGAAAGGAAGTTTACTAAGAAAGTAAAGAAATAAAAGAATGTCTTATTCACAGGCAGACCAGAGGCATGGGCTGCTCGGCTGCTTATAATTATTATTAGTTCTTGATTATATGCTAAATAAGGGGTGGATTATTCATGAGTATTCTGGGAAAGGGGTGGGCAATTCCCAGAACTGAGGATTCCTCCCCTTTTTAGACCATATAGGGTAACTTCCTGACATTGACATGGCATTTGTAAACTGTCAATGGCACTGGCGGGAGTGTCTTTTAGCATGCTAATGCATTATGTAATTATCGTATAATGAGCAGTGAAGACCAGAGGTCACTTCTGTCACCATCTTGGTTTTGCTGGGATTTGGCCAGCTTCTTTACTTTATCAGCAAGGTCTTTGTGACCTGTATCTTGTGCCAACCTCCTATCTTATCCTGTGACTAAGAATGCCTTAACTACCTGGGAATGTAGCCCATTAGGTCTCAGCCTTATTTTACCCAGTCACTATTCAAGATGGAGTCACTCTAGTTTGAATGCCTCTGACAATAATGAAGAAGTAAACTCCGAGACAGCACATGACTTCCCTCTGACGACGTAAGGTACCCTTCAGTGTCTGAGAGTTTTTTACTCTAAATATCTGACTAGCTGCATTTTCTTCAACCTAGTTAAAGATAGAATCACAAGCTGTGGACTAGTCAACCGTTAGTGTCAGAGTTGAACTAGAAAAGCTTCAACAGATCAGAATTGTTCTTGGTGTCCTGATATGTTATCATCTCTGTCGATTAATATAGGCTCTAACTTGCTGTGCTATGGGAAGAAGAAACATGTATCCTATTTGTGAGTAGTTTTTATTCAAAATCAAGTTGATCATGTTTTTATGTAGGGAAGTCATAGAATCTGTATCTTGGGAATGAATATAACTTAAATGGGGAAGTTGTTAAGAAGGGTACCGTGGAAGATGTGGACTTTGAAAGTTGAAAGTTTGGAAGGGGAGAGTGTGTTACACCACAAGTAGGTAAAAAGATTGTTCGAAGTTGGATCCCTGCTTAGAAAGCCCAAATAAATGGTTTGATGGGTGAGGGAAGAGAATGATATATTTGAGGGCTATTGATCCCATTCTAAGAAGTGACAATATAGAAAGAGGAAGAACCAACATGTGGTTTTTTTGTTTTGGTTTGTAAACCTCTAAAGAGATTACAAGGAAAGTGATCTTTCTGGATGTCTTTCACCTATCTGGCTTCTTTATATCAGGCTATAGGATAATTTCAGAAAGTGTTTCATTTCTCACCATTAACTATAACTTATTGGTGTGTCTTACATGCTCTTTATCAAGTTGAGGAAGATCCCCCTATTCTTAGTTTGCTGAGAGTTTTGTTTTTGTTCTCTTTTTAAATCATGCAAAGGTATTGGATTTTGCCAAATGCTTTTCTGCATCTGTGGATATGACCATATGATTTTCCTTCTTTATCCTCTTGTGATAGATTACATTAACTTGTTCTGAAATGTTAAAGTAGCCTTGCTGTGATGTTAATACTGAGTGTCAACTTAATTGGATTGAAGGATGCAAAGTATTGATCCTAGGTGTGTCTGTGAGGATGTTGCCAAAGGAGATGAACATTTGAGTCAGTGGGCTGGGAAAGGCAAACCCACCCTTAATCTGGGTGGGTACCATCTAATCAGCTGCCAGCATGACTAGAATTTAAAGCAGTCAGAAAAATTTGAAAAGACTAGACTGGCCCAGCCTCCCAGCCTATGTCTTTCTCCCATGCTGGATGCTTCCTGCTCTTGAACTTTGGACTCCAAGTTCTTCAGTTATGGGACTCAGATTGACTTTCCTTGCTCCTCAGCTTGCAGATGGCCTATTGTAGGACCTTGTGATCATGTGAGTTAATACTTAATAAACTCCGCTTTATATATATCCCATTAGTTCTCTACCTCTAGAGAATCCTGACTAATACACTTGCATACCTGGAAAAAGTCTCACTTGATCATGTTGTATAATTCTTTTTATACATAGTTAGATTTAATTTACTAATATTTTATTGAGAAATTTTACATCTATGCTTAAGCGAGATATTGGTCTGTAGTTTCTCTTGCTTATAATGTCTTTATTTGCTTTTGTTATTAGGGTAATGTTGGCTTTACAAAATGAGTTGGAAGTGTTCCCTCTGCTTTTGTTTTCAGGAAGAGATTGTAGAGAACTAGTATCATTTTTACTTAAATGTTTGATAAATTCAACCAGTGAAACCATCTGGGCCTGGTGCTTTTTTTTAAGATTATTAATTCTTGATTAAATTTATTTGATAAGATAGGACTATCCAACTTATCTGCTTCTCTTTGTGTGAATTTTAGTAGTTTATGTGTTTTAAAGATTTGGTCCATTTCATTTAAGTTAGCATAGAATTAGCCAACATTACCCTAATAACAAAACCAAATAAAGACATTATAAGCAAGAGAAACTACAGACCAATATCTCTCTTAAATTTGTGGGCATAGAACTGTTCATAGCATTCTTTTATTATTATCCTTTTAATGTTGATGGGATTAGTAGTGGTTATTTTTATTTCATTTGTGATACTAGCAATTTATGCCTTTTTTTCTTGGTTAGCCTGGCTAGAAGTTTATCAATTTGATTGATGTTTTCAAAGAACCATCTTTTGGTTTTATGGATTTTCTCTATCAATTTTCTCCTTTTGATGTCATAGATGACTTCCAAGTTCTTAACATGTTGGAGCTCAAACCAATGTCCCTGTTACATTTTGTTTCTTTATTACTCACTTTTAAGATTTACATATGGTAAACTTCACTCTTTTGGTGTAAAGTTTTGTGAGTTTTGACAAATGCATAGAATCTTGTAGCCATCATCACTAACAAGACATAGGCCGTTCTGCTACCCCCACACCACAAAATTCCCTTGTGCTACTTCTTTGTAGTTAATTTCTCTCCCTACCTGCAACCCTGACAACTACTAGTCTGTCTTTGAACTTTGGTTCTTAAGTCATTTGTGGGATTGAGAAGCCTCTGGGACTGTTATGGAATGTATATTTTTAGGGCATGAATAGATCAAAAAAGACTTTTCCTTTGTATGGATCCCAAATGATGTAACACATTATGGCTCTCATCTTTGTGCTTTTTGTTCCTTAAAAAAAGTAAACAATTAGAAAACAAACTAAGAATAAATTTGGCAAAAGTAAATAAAAGTAGATGAAATGGTTAAAAAAAAGTTAAGTTGTAAGGCAAACTGCATATCCCTTTCTTTGAAATATTCAAGCAGACAGAAGTGGACAGGTGCCCTGCATAAAGGAAGTAACTAGGATGATTGCTGTCTCAAGGGCATCTTAGGCTCACAGAGCTGGATGAACTTTGGAAATGACCTAATGATCTATGTAGTAGTCAGCAAACTATAGCCCACCAGCCACAACTGGCAGACCACCTGTTTTTATATGGCCATGGAATAAATATGGTTTTTATATTTATAAAAGATTGGGGAAAATATAAATCAGGGTATTTCATGACACATGAAAGTTATTATGAGATTCAAATTTCACTGTCCACAAATAAAATTTACTGGAACCCAGTCATGCTCATTTGTTTCCCTATTGTCTATGTCCTTTCACACTGTAATGGCAAAGTTGAGTAGCTGTGGCAGAGACTGTATATGGTGCTCCTCACTTTGCACTACTGCTTGGAATGCTGTAAATTGCAGTGAAAGTTAAAATTCGACTGCATTTCTAGCATCATACAGTGACATTCCTCCCTCCCTCCTTCTCTTTTCTTTCTTTTTTTTCCTTCCTTCCTTCCTTTCTTTTCTTTTTCTTTTCTTTCTTTTCTTTTCTTTCTTTCTTTCTCTTTTCTTTCTTTCTTCCTTTCTTTCTTTCCCTCCCTCCCTCCCTCTCTTTCTTTCTTTCTTTCTTTTTTTGTTTGACAGAGTCTTGCTCTGTCACCCAGGCTGGAGTGCAGTGGCATGATCTCAGCTCACTGCAACCTTCACCTTCTGGGTTCAAGCAATTCTCTTGCCTCAGCCCCCCAAGTAGCTGGGCTTACAGGTTCATGCCACCACACCCAGCTAATTTTTGTACTTTTAGTAGAGATGGGGTTTCACCATGTTGGCCAGGCTGGTCTTGAAGAATTCCTGACCTCAGGTGATCCGCCCGACTCAGCTTCCCAAAGTGTTGCGATTACAGGCATGAGCCACCGCGACTGGCCTCTTTTCTTTCTTTGTTTTTGTTTCTCCCCCCTGCCCCCTCCCCGCCTCCCTCTCTCCCTTCCTTCCTTCCTCTTTTCCCTCTCTTAAATTTATTTCTTATTATTAACAGTAAATACCCATCAAGTGATAACAAGAAAGAAAAAGTAGACTTTGAATATCAAGCTTTTAAGATACAGTGGAGTGTGTATTACTTTGCTATATAATAGAATTACTTGGCAAAACATTTTGCTTACTATGCAATGACAATATAGTTATGCTAAAAGAACACAATAGATGTCAACATAACCAGACTGAACAATCATTGTGACATTCTCATCTCACAGGAAAGCAATGATTAGAAAAATTTAAACTAGAATTTCTCATTAAAGCAGAATTTCTTCACAAAAACAAAAAATGAGAATGAGCTTGCAACCAAAGAAGTTTCTGAGTGGCTTGTTAGCCAAGCAAGGAAAGCGGTTTACCCATGGTGAGTTAACTAAATTGAGATCAATTACAACAGCCAAAGAAATGTGTCCAGAGAAAACAAACTTGTTTAAGACCTTTAGCCTTCCAGTAAGAACAATTGCTCAGAGAGTTGAGGACATTGGAAGCAACATCAATAGTCAATTAAAAAAAAAAAAAGACAAATAATTTAGGGTGGTTTTTCTTGGTTCCCGATGAGCCCACAATATTACTGATACTGCTCAGTTGTTACTGATTCAAGGAATCAATGCCAATTTGGAAGTGACTGAAGAATTAGCTTCTATAAATAGTCTGCATGGAGCAACTAGAGGTGAGAATATTTTCAAAGAATTTGAGAAAACACTAATTTAGTACAACCTGTGGTAGAATCTGCTAAGAAATATCAAATCTGATGACAGTAAAAATATGTGTGAAATTGTAAGAGATTTTCAAAGAATTTGAGAAAATACTAATCCAGTACAATCTGAGACGGAATCTACTACGATATGTCACACTTAATGGTAGTAAAAATATGTGTGAAGCTGCAAAATGCTTAGTTGGATAAATTTACAAAGGTTGGGAAAATGTAAGGCATTTAAAATCTACAGTTATTTATTGTGTTACTTATTAGTGGGTTCTTTGCTGAAAATGTTTTTATCTGGTATGTGTCATTGATCCAAGTTTCAGTGGTAGACTCATTCACTCTCATGGACATAACCATAATCAGTTCCATGAATTTTTGTTAGAAAGAGAAGCTGAATATCCTGACTTGCTGTACCACACAGCAATTCAGTGGTTCAGCAGGGGTAACGTTTTATTGTAATTTTTTGGAGCTCAGGGCTGAAGTTGAAATTGTTTAAAATGAGAACGGTCCTCAGCCACTACTAAGCAATACTGAATGGCTTTAGAAATTAGTTTTTGCTGTAGACTTCATAGTATTTCTTAATGAATTTCACCTAAAATTACAAGGCCAAGCAGTGCTCATATAAGAAATTTATACTGCAGTAAAGTCATTTCAACAACTAACATTACTTGAATGTCAACCTGCCCTATACACGTCCAGTGTTACTAAAAGATAAAACAAGAATTGAGATCTCCATGCAATTTTCCTTGCAAATTTGCAGTGGTTATATTTTCTGAGTTCTAACTGCAGTCTCAGTAACATCTTTTGGACTCAATGCAAGGGCAAAACAAATTTCCATATTTCAAAATCCATTTAACTGAACATTTGAAGGGCTTCCTTTGAGCCTTCAACTGGAAGCTATTAATTTGCAATGTAATCATATGCTAAAAATGTCAAGGGAAACATTTAATAGAACCCTACAAATGCCTTTCAAGTGATCAATATGCTCAATTAAAATCATATGCTCATGAATCAATATTAGTATTTAGCAGTTCTTATCGTGTAAAAAGATATTTTCAAAGATGAAATACTCATTCACTTGTGGAATTGCAATACTCAATGAGATACAATCTCAGCATAGATCAGCATTAACAAATGAACATTAGCAATCAACATTGATAATGGGCCAATCACATTTGAATCCCAATGCAGTGAAATGTTATTACCCTCAAAAGAATTCCAGTCATTATTAGACCTGTACTACAAAAAAATTATACTCAATTATTTTTATATTTTAAATTTTGTCAGTAAAAAATGCATGAAAATGTGTTTTCTTTCTTGTTTTATAAGTAGTTATATAAGACTTTGGCCTCTTGGTCTGCAAAGCCTAAAATATCTACTATCTGTCTCTTTACAGACACTTTTCCAATCTCTGATCTAGAACACTTGATTTCCTCTATGCTAGAAGACAGTCTGAGGTTTCAACTGGAAAAGCCCCAGGGACAGGGTTGATAATTTTTAAAGATCTTTGTATATTACAAATGGAACAAAGAAAGCTGTTACGGGTTGTCAGCTGATGTCAGTCAAACTGTCATGAAAAAACTGGACTATGAACAAAAGTGGGTGCCTCTATTCCAACACAACTGTATTAGTTTTCTAGGGCTGCCATAACAAAGTACCACACACTGGGGGCTTAAGAGAAACAAAAATGTGTTCTCCCACAGTGCCGGAAGCTAGAAGTCCAAAATCAAGGTGTCAGTAGGACCATACTTCCTCTGAGGCCTCTAGAAAATAACCCTTCCTTGCCTTTTTCTAGCTTCTGTTAGTTGCCGGCAATCCCTCAGTATTCCTGGGCTTGTAGCTGCATCACTTCAATCTACCTCCACTGTCTCACAGCTTTCTTTCCTGTGTGTCTGTCTGTGTGTACATCTCCCCTTCGGATAAGGACATCGGTCACACTGGATTTAGGGTCTACCTAAACCCATTATGACCTTATCTTTATCTAATATACCCGCAAAAAACTATGTTAAAATTATAAAATGAATCCTTTATTTGAAAAATGAATTATGACAGCTACAAGTTTCTTTTGACAAAATTTTATTTATTAATTTTAAAGCAGAAAGTTATAAGGTAGTGGAGATTCAGGAATTGCATCTCCAGAGATTTTAAGAAATAGGAAGAAGAATAAGATGTCTATCTTCTATTTCCAAAAAAAGGCACATTCTAAGTTCCTGGGTGGACATGGTAGGGACACATTGAACTCAATACCTTTTAGCAGTGAAAGGAGCAAGTGATCAAAATTGTGCTTAGCCAGAAGGCTTCAGGACCCATGGTAAACAGAATTATGCCCTTCTCCCCAACCCCCACCAAAGAATCATATGATAATCACTGAAACCTGTGAATACGTAGACTTACATGGCAAAAAGAGACTTTACTGATGTGATTAAGAATCTCGAGATGAGAAGATTATCCTGGGTTATTTGAATATGCCCAGTGTAATCACAAAGGGCCTGATAAGAGGGAGGCAGGAGACTCAAAAGCAGAAGAATGAGATGAAACAATGGAAGCAGAGGTTGAAACGATGGAAGCAGAGGTTGGAATGATGAAAGCAGAGGTTGGAACGATGGAAGCAGAAGTTGGAACGATGGAAGCAGAAGTTGGAATGATGGAAGCAGAGGTTGGAATGATGGAAGCAGAGGTTGGAATGATGGAAGCAGAGGTTGGAATGATAGAAGTAGAGGTTGGAATGATAGAAGCAGAGGTTGGAATGATGGAAGCAGAGGTTGGAATGATGGAAGCAGAGGTTGGAATCAGGGAAGCAGAAGTTGGAATGATAGAAGCAAAGGTTGGAATGATGGAAGCAGAGGTTGGAATGATGGAAGCAGAGGTTGGATTGAGGGAAGAAGAGGTTGGAATGTGGAAGCAGAGGTTGGAACGATGGAAGCAGAGGTTGGAACGATGGAAGCAGAAGCTGGAATGAGGGAAGCAGAGGGTAGAATGAGGGAAGCAGAGGTTGGAACGATGGAAGCAGAGGTTGGAATGAGGGAAGCAGAGGTTGGTTTAAGGGAAGCAGAGATTGGAATGATGGAAGCAGAGGTTGGAATGATGGAAGCAGAGGTTGGAATGATGGAAGCAGAGGTTGGAATGATGGAAGCAGAGGTTGGAATGAGGGAAGCAGAGACTGGTTTGAGGGAAGCAGAGGTTGGACTGATGGAAGCAAAGGTTGGACTGATGGAAGCAGAGGTTGGACTGATGGAAGCAGAGGTTGGAATGAGGGAAGCAGAGGTTGGAATGAGGGAAGCAGAGGTTGGATGATGGAAGCAGAGGTTGGAATGATGGAAGCAGAGGTTGGAATGAGGGAAGCAGAGGTTTGAATGATGGAAGCAGAGGTTGGAATGATGGAAGCAGAGGTTGGAGTGATGGAAGCAGAGGTTGGAATGAGGGAAGCAGAGGTTGGAATAATGGAAGCAGAGATTGGAATGATGGAAGTAGAGGTTGGAATGAGGGAAGCAGAGGTTGCAATGATGTGCTTTGAGATGGAAACAGAGGCATTAGTCAAGGAACACCTGCAGTCTCTAGAAGCTGCAATAGACAAACAAAAGATTCCGTGCCGGGTTTTCCAGAGGGAATGAAGCTCGGCTGACACCTTGATTTTAGTTATCTAAGAGCCATTTCGGATTTCTGACCCCTAGAAATGTATTTGTGTTGTTTATAGCCACCAAATTCTGGTAATTTGTTGCAGCAGCATGAGAAAGCCAATACAAGGAGGAGAGCTAGCTAAGTGGATTTCTCCACTGGATGAGACCTGGCTGTGGATGAAGGAGGGAGCAGCAGGGACCTGGCTGTGGATGAAACGGGGAGGGACCAATGCAAACAGACCCTTGGAGAATGGGCAAAATGAGAAGTCAGGGCCGACTTCTGCATTTCTGCTGTTACAGGCATGATTTGAAAGGGCAGGCGAATTCTGTTTGGGCATGAAATTTTAAAGTTTGTAGAAAAGAGGTGGTGGTTTCTTAAATTAATGACAGAACGTGACATTTACATGCAGGTTTTCAGATTCAAAACCTCCCAAGTGATCTCTTAATCATTGTTGCTTCCAGATGGTCCCCTGTAGATGCCCTCCTTCACTTTCCAAAACTGAAGAATGCCCGGCAGACAACTCGCAGTTTTGCATCCTGGGGTGTTAAAGGCTCCATGTTAAACGTTCTGCTTTGGCTTGGGAGCTAAGAAATATTTGTAACCAAACAAACGTTTGATAGCTGGGGTCTTCCCTGAAAAAAATGATTTGCCCAAGACCATAGAAAAGTGTTGGAGCAGGAAAAAAGAAATTGAGTATTACTACTTGCTATCAGGCTTGGATGAAAATCTCTAGGCTAAAAATAAACTATCCATGGGTCAGCTCATTCTGTTATGACCCCAAATTTCTTAGGAAACAGTAATGCTTGAACTATTTCTCAAAGACATAGCAAATTAAAGGAACGTCATGCCAAACAGGAGACAAAAGATCAGATGCCCAGAAAAGGACTTCAAAGCCATGTAAGAATTATAAAAACAATCTTTTGTTTGAAAAAATGAATTAGAGCTATAATTTATTTATTTTAAAGCAGAAAATTACTTTATAAGGCAAGGGAGATTCAGGAATTGCATCCCCAGAAATTCTAAAAACTAAGAAGAATAAGATGTCTATCTTCTAAGCATGGGTATAGGAAGTCACTGCCCACTCACAGGTGAGTAGACATGATCAGAGCTTTTCAACTCTGGCTGCTAATAGTTTTGAAGTCCTTTTCTCTAGCTAGAGAGCTTTAAAAAAACACTGATGCCCAGGCCCCAGATCCTGATATTTTGATACAATTGGCTAACAGACAGGACTAGATGGAGCCTGCAGTCCCTTGAAAATGTAAAAATTCCTTGATTAACAGGAATTTATAATTAGGATCAAAGCTTTAGTTAGCTGATTCTTTAACATATTTTATTTAGCAGTCATTCATTGTGTACACACTGTGCAGTTCTGCTCTTAAAAAACTCAACTCTAGGTGGGGTGTGGTGGCTCACGCCTGTAATCCCAGCACTTTGGGAGGCTGAGGACGGTGGATCACAAGGTCGAGATTGAGACCATCCTGGCCAACATAGTAAAACCCCATCTCTACTAAAAATACAAAAATTAGCTGAGCATGGTGGCGGGTGCCTGTTGTCCCAGCTACTCAGGAGGATGAGGCAGGAGAATCACTTGAACTCAGGAGGCGGAGGTTGCAGTGAGCTGAAATCGCCCCACTGCACTATGGCCTGGTAACAGAGCAAGACTCCATCTCAAAAAAAAAAAAAAAAAAGAAAAAGAAAAAAACAAAAAACAAAACTCCACTCTAGTAGGGAAGTGGACCTTTAAACAGTAAGAATTCTCAATTCTCACACTTGTGTAACAGGTACCAGCAGAGGATTAAGTTTAACTTAAAGAGGTAGTAGACAGGGAGGAGAGGTTAAATTAATTCAGGGGTGTGGTGGGTAGATGTAAAGGTAAGAGAAGGCTCTGGTCCTAGCTGAATTGGAAAGCTAACCAGACTTTGCCAGGTTGTCAAGCAAAAAGAACATTTCCTGACTCAGGGAAACTGTGTGGAAAGTCACAGGCAGGCATCACATGCTCAGAAGGTGATCAATAATATCACTGGAGGGTAACATTTAGGGGATGAAGCAGGGGAGAAACCTGCTGAGAATTGGCATAACGGGAGCATGGGAGGTGAGGCTGCAGAGTAGGCTGGCCCTGGGGATCCTGGGGGACCTGTCAACCTTCAGGCCTTGGAAGGCACCTCCTGGAGCTGATGGACATCGAGTGGAGAGGTCTGAGAGCTGGGATATGATCAGATTTGCTTTTTTGCAGGATCCCTTTGGCAGGCCTGGGGAAGATAGGCCTAGGAGGAGTGGGACAAAAAGCAAGGAGATGAGTAAGGAGTATGCAAGAGAAAGACAAACTGAAGTGCAAGATCGGAAAAGATAGATTTAAAAGATACTGAGATGGCAGAATGAACAAAATCTGGCCAACAAATGACAGATACAAAGGAGGCAGGGAGTCTCCATTGACTTTCAGGTTTTTAACTTAACGAGCCAGATGGCTTGTAACACCCATCAATCATAGAACATTGCACCACAGTTTATGTTATAGAATGATAGAGTTATACAGGAGCAGATATCTTGAGGCTCAACTCTGTACCATATAAAGTGAACCATGCTTCTGCAGGTCACCCCAGTCTTTGAATGTATAGTTGTGGGGGCTGGAGTGTGGGGTGTGTATAGGTGTGCAGAGTGGAATATGGGTTGAAGCAATGACCTTTTGCTCTAGATTCCATTAGCTAAAGCAATTGGAGCCCTCAAATCATTCTATATGGTTAAATGGTCCATGGGGTTTTTCTAATGAGGCTTAAGATGCTGCAATTACCCTTGTTTTCTTCTGGTCAATATTTTTGTATCCCTCCTAGATGTGGATGCTGCTTTACTGCTGAGCCAAGGTCACAAATGGCTGCTCCTACCCAGAATTGTGGCTACATCTTGCTCTGCTCCAACAGCCATCCTGCCCAAGTAGGGCAACAACCCTTCTACCTGTTCATCAGTCTGCAACAGAACCTTGCATTCACAGCCTCTTCTCCACTGGCGGCTGAATCAATCATTTGACTTGTGTTTCAGTCCATCATCACACCCTCTCTAATTACCCAATGCAAGAAGGAGGGCCATAAAATAGGGTGAAAGATGCAAAATTGGGCTGTACCTTAATACTGTCCCCATTTTCAGTCTAAACCTGGTTCCCTTTACTCCCTCCTTCTTCCCTGGTGCCAGTCACTTCTCCATCTGTATATTGTCCTGGAGATGAAGGAGCAGTCCCTGGTCTCTACTCACTTAGAGCCTTAGCCCTGGAGACTTCCACAGGATCTAACCACTGTCCACATGAGGCTTCTCAGGGCCTTCCTGCAAATAAAACCCTGGTGCATCCTGAATTCACCAAGGGTATGAGTTTAGGCCTTCCCTCTTGCCCCTCACTTTAATTTTCCAGAGATTTCAGGCAAGATTGCTAGAATTTAAACATGTGTCCTCTGTCTAATATAGAAATTATTCCTTTTGAGGCCAGTTGTGATGGCTCATCCCTGTAATCCCAGTACTTTGGGAGGCTGCAGAGTGAGGATTGCTTGAGGCCAGAAGTTTGAGACCAGTTTGGGCAATGTAGGGAGACCCCTGTCTCTACAGAAAATTGAAAAATTAGCCAGATATGGTGGTGTGCCTGCAGGACCAGCTACTTGGGAGAGTGAAGTGGGAAGATCACCTGAGCTTGGAAGTTCAAGGCTGCAGTGAGCTGTGATAGCACCACAGCACTCCAGCCTGGGCGACAGAGCGAGGAGGCCCTGTCTCTTAAAAAAGAAAGAAAGAAATTATTGTTTCAGTTGTCACACAGATCTGGAAAAACAGGTTCTTCCAGTATGTCAAGGCAATGTAAGTCATTTCCAATTTACTTCTATGCTCATACCCAATGTGTGGGGTTTCTATTAGTTTCCTTGGATTGTTGTAACAAATTACCACAAACTGGGTGGCTTAAAACAAGAGACACTTGTTCTTTCACAGTTCTGGAGGCCAGAGTCTGAAATCAAAGTGTCAGCAGGGTGAGTTCCTTCTGGAGGTTCTGAGGAAGAATTCGTTCCATGCCTGTCTTCTCAGTTCTTGCGGTTGCTAGCAACCCTGTCATTCCTTGGCTTGTGGCAACATAAATCCAATGTCAGCCTTTGCCTTCACATGGCCTTCCAGGTGTCCCTGTGTTATATCTCCCTTTTGCTTCCGTTAGAAGCACACCAGTCATCAGGTGTACGACCCACTCTAAATTTATGATGATCTCATCTTAAAATCCTTACCTTCATCATACCTGCAAGATCCTATTTCCAAAGAAAGTCACATGCACAGTTGCAGGAGATTATAACTTTGACCTATCTTTTTGAAGCCACTGTTCAACTGATTAGAGGGCCCAGCATTATCTCTGCATTGGTTGTTCCACCAAGGTGGCGACCTAGAAAAAATATATATCTGATAATAGGGGCTGTTTGGAATAAACTGGGAAATGGCTCCCTTCTGA
Source organism: Pan paniscus (assembly GCF_029289425.2). Taxonomy (NCBI): domain Eukaryota; kingdom Metazoa; phylum Chordata; class Mammalia; order Primates; family Hominidae; genus Pan; species Pan paniscus. The sequence continues at coordinate 143,464,284 of NC_073255.2, read as the reverse complement.
ATTTGAGGTTGGGAAGATCATATTTGGTGTTCTGAAGAGGACTTAGTATTAATGAAGGTATAGACACACACACACACTCTAAAAATAATACTACTGTTATTTTCTGCGTTAAATAAACCTCCCATTTTCTGAGGTGAATTTCCCTCTCAGTTTTCCACAAGCCACTGTACTCTAATACTTTCCCCCTAGAATTTGATAAATGATTTACCTTTTCAAATAGTGTCTCCTACATGTATTCCTCAAGGCACAGGTAGGCCTGGCATAGGAAGTGCCTCTTCTCAGCATGTTTCTTCTCTGAATTTGACAGTGAAAGGATTTCTGATCATCTCCACCCTCTTGGCGGCTCCAGCCAGGGTCATGTGCTCTTCCTGCTCAGCGGTCAGCAGGAAATGGCTGCTGGGATGCTGAAGCTGTTAAGAGAGGTGTGGTTAGTTCTCATGCCCCTTGTCCCACAGGTTTTGCCATTTGGCAAACTTAGAACATTGCTTGTGAATATCAGTTTCCACTTAGTATCTGAGAAAGATTGCTACTCACATCATGCGTATCGATGGCTTGGAACCTCTTTAGAAAATAAGACTTGGAGATAAGATCTATTGCCCTTCTCAAGCACCTCCAGAGCAGAAACCAAACACTCACTCCTAGAAAAGAATGTAAAATAAGACTCTGTTAGCCAAGACTCTCCTCATCTCTCTCTAAAGTTAACAGAGACAAGACACAAATACCCACTGAGGAAATGAAGTCTTCTGGGAGAAAGAAGAAAGATGTGGAGGTCAGACAGAGACCGCTGGCAAGCCCTGTTCCCAAGAACACCCGCCCTGCTTACCACAAGGGAGCAGAGGCCAACAGGAAGATGACATCCCCAGTTCCTGTTCCTTTTCCCTAATGCTCCTACCTGCTCTGAGTAATGCCAATGTCTAGGAAAAAAAATATTGGCTGAATCCCACTGGAGAGTCCTTTGGCCTCAGTGGTGACACTTATAAGAAGTCCGCTTTAGATACCTTGAGAATTGGTTGGGCAGCAGCTTGGGGTTGGCTTTGGCAAAAATTAAATCTGTGAGACTGAGTTAAAGGGAAAATGGAACTAGCTTCCCAGGAATAATGCAAGATATGGGACTTTGCAAAAAGGGTGAGACCTGAAGGGAGATGGAACAATTTATATAAAGAGGTACAGTACCCCCTGCATTCATTGAACTGAAGCAGCTGCAAATGAGGCATGTTTACCTCCTTAAATGAAGGTGGTGAGATGCTCCTTATCCTCATGTGAATAAAACAACAGCAATAACCTAAATATGCATTTAACTTCCCAGGAAAGTGGCTAAAAAAATTAGTGACAAATTGTTAAAAACTCCTTTTCCTGCCTGAGTTTGCCTAGAGGAAGGAAGTACAATATCACAATATTATATACTACCTGCTGTCTTCTGGAAAATAGGCCCTCAGTATGGAAAAGATAGTGAATTCGAACAGCCCAGGGATAATGGAATTTATCCATCCATCCACCCACCCACTCATGCATCCATCCATCCAACCATCCATCCATGCATCCATCCATTCATCCACACAGTCATCCATTCATCATTCTACAAACACATTGCATATCTATGATATATTGGGCACTGTAAGGGATATAAGGATAAATAAGACATGGTGCTGAAATCACATGTCTTTCACCCTCAGGATCCTGTGACACTGCAGTTTTCTCGATTAAATGATAAATCTACAAATCTTCCTTTAACCACAGTAAACAGCTGACTACCAGAGAAAGAGGTATCTGAAGTCAAAAAGTTACGGTTCAAATCCCAGCCCCATCACAAGTTGTGTGATTGTGGATAAATTAAGTCAACTCTCTGGGCCATAGTTTCCTCATTTGTAAGTGAGAAATAATTCCAACTCCAGGAAGTTATTATATGGAATAAATAAAATACATAAAGCTCCTGGGTACAGTAGTTCTCTTTTCTTATTTTTTTATAGGAAAATCTTTCCCTCTACCAGGAATGTGGCATTCCTCTTTAAAATAGTTGGTGTTTATAACTTTAGTTTGAGGCTCATAAAGAAAGGAATTTGATTGTATACCCCAAGTTAGGCTTACCTGGCAGGTCTCCTAGTTTTTTTCACAATAGCGCTCTTCCAGGATTCTTGGAATGTCCAAGTTTAAAGAGGTTTCAAAGCTCTCAATCAGCCTCCTGCTTCATGCCAAGTCAACTTGGATTTCTCTTCTTAACAGTGCTGAATCTCCTTGTGTGTTTTGGTTTTAGTGCATGCTAGTGCATTGAGGACTGCCAAAGGGGCCATCATTGCTCTTACTCATGCTTAAATATTTGCTCACCCAGCCTACAGACTCAGACTCAGTGACACATGTCAGGGAGCCACACACATTTCTCAAGTATTGAGTCAAAGGCTAGTATTTATTTATTGTTGGGTCAGACACATACTATTTATAAACTTAATTTAGTTTTATGGTGTTTTTTAATCCTAAAGTCTCTTCAACCAAAACTTTAGGATCAGAAAACATTTAATTCTAAATTATCTTTTTGTTTTGTTTTGTTTTTTAAAGAAACGGGGTCTTGCTCTGTCACCCAGGCTGGAGTGCAGTGGAATGATCATAGCTCACTGCATCCTTGAACTCTTGGGCTCAATTTATCCTCCAACTTCAGCCTCCCAAGTAGCTGGGACTACCACCACCAGACCTGGTTAATTTTACTTTTATTTTTGTATAAATGGTGTCTCGCTATGTTGCCCTGTGTGGTCTCACACTCCTGGCCTCAAGCAATCCTCTGAAAGTGCTGGGATTACAGGTGTGAGCCACTGTGCCCAGCTTAAATGATCTTCATTATTCAAAAATGCATTTATGGTTCTTATGAAAAATAAGATGAATATTGGTAAATGTCATTTCAGCAAAAATGGAAAATATCAAGAGAGGAAGAAATTCTATAATGTGTTGATAATTTCACAGAGATTACATTGGGCAAATTGTAGATCCTTTAAATATCTTGCTCCACCAATCCTTCCTGCAAACTTCTGGTTCCCTTTATTAGCTCTGTAATCATGGGCAAATACTCCAGTGTTTTATTTTTCCCATTTGTAACATGGGGGCAATAATACCTATATTCAGAATGGTTGCAAGATCACAGATAATGCCAATAAAAGATGTAGCAGAAAGCCTGGCACATGACACTCAATAAACACTATATTACAGGCATACCTTATTTTATTGCACTTTGCTTTATTGCACTTTGCAGATTTTGTGTGACTTTACAAATTGAAGGTTTCTGGAACCCTGCATTGAGCCAAGTCCATTGGCAACATTTTTTCCCAACAGCATGTGTTCACTGTGTCACATTTTGGTAATTCTCACAATATTTCTAATTCTTTCATTATTATTATATCTGTTTTGGTGATCTCTGATCAGTGATATCGGATGTCACTGTTGTAATTGTTTTGGGGCTCCATGAACCATGCCCATATAGGACAGCAAAGTTAATCAGTAACTGTTGTGTGTGTTCTGACTGCTCTACTGACCAGTTGTTCCATCTCTCCCCATCTCCTTGGGCCTCCCTATTCCCTGAGACACAACAATATTGAAATGAAGTCAAAATGGCCTCTAAGTATTCAATTGAAAGGGAGAGTTTGCATGTTTCTCTCTTTAAATCAAAAGCTAGAAATGATTAAGCTGAGTGAGGAAGGCACAACAACAGCCAAGATAAGCTGAAAGCTAGGACTCTTGAACCACAGCTGGCCAAGTTGTGAATGAAAAGGAAACATTTTTAAAAATATTAAAAGTGCTACTCAAATGAACACATGAATAATAAAGTTAAACCGCATTATTGCTGATATAGAAAAAGTTTGATTGGTATAGCTGGAAGACTAAATCAGCCACAGCATTTAATTAAGCTAAAGGCTAATCCAGAGTAAGGGCCTAACTCTCTTCAATTCTATGAAGGCTGAGAGAAGTGAGAAAGCTGCAGAAGAAAAGTTTGAAGCTAGCAGAGGTTGGTTCATGAGGTTGAGGAAAGAAGTCATCTTCATAACATAAAAGTGCAAGGTAAAGTCCTGATGTAGAAGCTACAGCAAGTTACCCAAAAGATCTATCTATGATAATTGATGCAGGTGGCTTCACTAAACAATAGCTTTTCAGTGTAGACAAAACAGCCTTGTATGGGAAGAAGATGCCATCCAAGACTTTCATCACTAGAGAGGAAAAGTTAATGCCAGCTCCAAAGGACAAGCTGACTCTTGTTATAGGCTAATGCAGCTGGTGATTTGAAGTAGAAGCCAATGCTCATTTACCGTTATAAAAATCCTAGGGTCCTTCAGAATTATGCTAAGTCTACTTTCCCTGTGTTCTATAAATGGAACGGCAAAGCTTAGATGACAGCACATCTGTTTGCAGCATGATTTATTGAATATTTTAAGCCCACTTTTGAGACCTACTGCTCAGAAAAAAAGATTCCTTTCAAAATATTACTGCTCATTGACAATGTACCTGGCCCCTTAAGAACCCTACTGGAGATGTACAACGGGATTAATGTTATTTTCCTGCCTGCTAACAAAGCATTTATTCTTCAGCCCATAGATAAATAAGTAATTTCAACTTTCAAGTCTTATTGTTTAAGAAATACATTTTGTAAGCCTATAGTTGCTACAGTGATCCCTCTGATGGATTTGGGCAAAGTGAATAAAAACCTTCTGGAAAGGATTCACTACTCTAGATGCCAATTAGAACATCTGTGATTCATGGGTCAAAGTATCAACTTTAACAGAAATTTGGAAGTTGATTTCAACCCTCATGGATGACTTGGCAGGGTTCCAGTGGAGGAATTAACTGCAAATATGGTGAAAGTAGTGAGAGAATTAGAATTAGAACTGGAGGCTAAAGATTGACCGAGTTGCCACAATCTCATGATCAATGGATGAGGAGTTCGATAAGCAAAGAAAGTAGTTTCTTTAGTTAGAACTTACCCCTGGCGATAATGCTGTCAACATTGTTGAAATGACAACAAAGGATTTAGAACATTACATAAACTTAGTTGATAAAAGCAGCAGCAGGGTTTGAGAGAATTGACTCCAGTTTTGAAAGACGTTCTATTGCTATCAAACAGCATCTCATGCTACACAAAAGTCTTTTGTGAAAGGGTCAATTGATGCAGCAAACTTCATTGCTGTCTTATTTTAAGAAATTACCACAGCCACCCCAACCTTCAGCAACCATAATGCTGATCAGTCAGCAGCCATTGACATGGAGGCAAGACCCTCTACCAGCAAAAAGATTAGGACTTGCTTAAGGCTGAGATGATTGTTAATATTTTTTAGCAACAAAGTATTTTAAATTGAGGTGTGCACATTTTTAGATACAATGGTATTGCACACTTAATACTCTACAATGTAATGTAAATATAACTTTTATATTCACTGGAACACAAAAAATTTATGTGACTCACTTTATTGCGATATTCTCTTTATTGCAGTGGTCTGGAACCAAACTTGCAATATTTCCAAAGTATGACTGTATTATGATTTACTTTCCAAACTTATTTCTCTCTGCCTTTATGTGTTACTGTGTCTCAAAGGTGAGGGCTTTTGTAGGTCAAAATGTCATTCATATGCGGTATAAACTATCTAAAATGCAATATTTTTATTCTGTCTTTGGGAAAAGCAACCTTCTCTTTTTTTTTAACCCTTCTCTTTATTAAACATATAAAAAAGACTACTTATAAGTAACTGATCAAATGAGTTACTAAATTTAGTGCTAGAGATTATTGAGAACTGGAATCCATATTGTGGTTCGGCACACAAAGAGCTAGTGAGAATTTCCTCATTTCATGCATTGAAGTTATATTTATTGCACACCTTCAGTGTCAGGTACTGTTAGGCTTCGGTATGCAGTGATGAACCATACATACCTGGTCTATATTTGCATGACACTTAAAGCTTTAAACAAACACAAAAAGTTACATGTATAATTATAAATTGTGTTAAGTGCCATGAAATAAAAGACAAGGATCCATGGAGAGAATTACATGCAGGACAAAATTTTAGATTGGGGGATTGTCAAAGCAAGTGCCTGTGGGGAAGAGGCACTTAAACTTTGGCCATTGGTATGCTAGGAGCTAGCCAGGCAGAGTGGGTACAAAGTGCACTGTAAGAAGGTTGGTAAGAATGGATCTAGTTTAAGGAACCAGGAGAAGAGTGTGGACACAATCACTGAAATAAGGGAAGCATGAGGCAAGATGGCATTAGAATGGGTACCTCCTTAGGAACTAGAGGGCCTTGTCAGGTTACAGATTCTATATGTTATTATAAAGGGTACAGTGGGGACCTTAGGAATGTTTGAGAATAATCTCATTAGATTCAGGATTGTTAGATGGCATTCTAGCTGCTGTGTAAATCAGGTATTGGGGCTGAGGTGGGAAGGATGAGGGGGGCACAGAGGTTAAGAAAGAAAGCAGGAAGATCAGTTGGAGGGTGGTGAGAGATCAGGTGACTTGGCTTAGGGTGATGGTGGTGGAAAGAAACAGAGGCAGAGCTGAAAGTATTTGGTGATGGACAGATCGTAGGAGGGATTGATGAGGGAGGGATGGAGAATGACTTTCAGGCTTTGTGCTTGAGCAGCTGGGAGGGGCAGGACATCATAAGGGTGGTCTTAAGTTGGTTGTAGATTTCAATTGCTGCTATTTTTGGTATTATTTAATATATTTAGAGAATTTTGGTTAGAATTTTGTTTTGTTTCTATCCAATTGCTTAGTTGTTACCATCTCAATTGGTCAGAAGATTGTCTCTAATTCTTCGCTGTCATCAAGATCTTTTCACACTGGAATATGAAACTAGTGGGTTATGTACACCATCTTTTGCTCTGTCTTTAGTTGCAATCACAAATCTTTTTCTTTTCTTGTAGAGATGGGGTCTTGCTACATGGCCCAGTCTGGTCTCGAACTCCTGACCACAAGTGCACAAACTTTTAATTGCCATGCTTTAGAAGAATCTCCCACTCCAATGAAATTGGTTTCCTCACTGTTTACTGAACATTTTCCTGTCTTTTTTTCTTCACATTTGCTCTTGTCTGAAATGCCCTTCCCCTTCCTGCCTACCTATTAGAAGTCTGACCATCCTTTAAGATTCAGCTCATGTCTACTGCTTATGAGAAGGTTTTACTGACCACCAGCTCACTGGGCTTCTGACACATCATGGTTGCTTTGCAATCTTAGTTTTCTTTGCATGAGTGTAAGATTACCCCCAAAAGATTCCAATTTCCTTGAAGACCCCAAGGTAGAGTCTTTATTGGCCCTACAGAAGCTTTCAGGAAATCTATCACATAGTCAAAGCTCAAATAATGTTTCTTGGTCAGTGGTTAAAGTCATGTCAAGTCAGGTGGGAGAGGAGGCTACTGGAGGAGTTATTCTGGGTCAGACAGGACCTAAAACAGGCCTCATCACACTAGAAGTTGAAGGCATTCTACTACCTGGCTACATATAAATACTATTAAATTTCTAACGTATTCTACACATAAGACAAAATAATTGGGTTTATGGCCTCTGTTCTTGCCTATCTATCAATGATTGGAGATTGAACTTGAAGAGAAAGCAAATTTTAGATCTTGTGATATTTCCATACTATTTGTTACTGTACTTTCTAGAGCCATGCTGTCCATTTTTGTTTTTCATTCTCTGAAACACATTTATCAAGACAGCTCCTGGGCATGAGTCCAAAAAACAGTTTCAAGAATTCAGGGAATTAAATAGCACCAACCAAATTTTCAGTTGCAACAATTGTTATTAAGTAGAGCTCATTTAATTCCAGGCTATGATCTGGACCAAGGAGAATTAACTCTTGCCTTTTTGAAGTCTCACTATTTGTGGAGCTGGGACACCAAAGTCATGTCTGTTTAAATTTTTGATAGCCTAATCCTCCACCCAAGGTGTGCTAAATTATGACACATGTATCTTTAAGCCACATATAAAGTAACCTTCCTTTGAGAATTTGGGGAATTTTCAAAATACTCTAGAGGCCACTTACAAGTATCATAAAACCAGTACCTATAATCTTTTGGTTTAGGAAATTGAAGTAAAAATATGAAGGATAAAGTAAATGCAAACAAAATCAATTTTTACATTGCATTTAATTGTCCTCTTTCCAGAAAGCAATTCATTGAGAATCCCCTAAACTGGATTACTCTCCTTTTTTGTCTGGGGGTAGGGTCTCAATATCTAGCACATTGGTTCTTAACTCCAGCCTAGATCAGAATTACTTGCAGAACTAGTTCCCAGGCAGCAGGGTGATCGTAACGTGCAGCCAGGGTTCAAGACCAAGGCAGCTAACCTAAATAAGGCAGCTGTAATGAGTATGCTTCTATCTCAATCCAGTGAAACAGGAATCCTTCTGGCAGCCTTTATTATAACAGCTGCAGCCTAGAAACAACACAAATATCTACACACAGTGGTATGGATAACTAAATTGTGGAATACTCATACAAAAGAATAGGATACAGAAATGAAAATTGCTAAGTTACTATTGTATCAAACAGCATGGATACAACCCCAGTAATGTTGAGTGAAAGAAGTAAGACATAAAGGAACACATACTGTTTCATTCCAGTTTTATTAACTTCAAACACAGGCAAATCTAATCTATAGTGTTAGAAGTCAGGGTATTGGTTAAGTTGGGGGAGGGAGATGGAGGCAGTAATTGAGAGTGATCACAAGGGAAAGATTCCATGGTGCTGGTAATAGTCTATTTTTTAAGCGTTGTGGAAGTTAGAGGCCAAAGGTTATACAAAATAAAATATGTTTTCATTTTATCATTTCAGTATGTTCTAAAATCTATACACTGAAATGATTAAAGAGGTTCACCTATAATATCAAACACTATAATATTTTGGAGGAAGATATTTGGTTAAAAAATAGTAATAAGATTTTACAGTGACATTTATCATTGTGGGTCTTGATTTTCTACTAGTTCTTGGTCTTTTAATATAATGTGATCTTTGAGACAGACCTACTTAAGACAATACTTTTCAAGTTAATTCCAGCAAATGGGGTCTAAGATAAATCTGCTCATTTAATTCTTCTCCAAAGTAAATAGCCTATGATATAAAGCCATTTATATAATTTTCAAATAACTATAACATCTTATGAATTCATATTGCAATATAGACCTGGGCAGCATTAACACTGGGCTATTTTAAACCCTCTTAATACCCTGAGAGTACCTAATAAATTTGTGAATTGAAATATGTTATTGAAGATGATGATATCCTGGACTAAATTATTTAATTCATTTATGAGTGTAATTATTTTCTGATTATAACAGTAATAGGTTTGTTGTAAAAAAAAAAAGTTGAAAAATAATTAAAAAATTAAAAATGCTTATAATTCAGCCACTTAGAGGTAAGCACTTTTATAACACTGTGGTATAATTCTCTGGGAAAAAGAAAGGATGTGTATATGCATGCATTTAAACAAGATTAGCTACACAGCTTTGACTCCCACTTTTTTCATTTAGTAATATAGTGTAAGCATTTTCCTGAGTCATAAATGTTCTTCAGAGGTATGAATCTTAGATGTTAATTTCTTTAAACTCTATTGTTGGAGTTTTAGGTTATTTCCATTTTCTTGCTTCCATTAGATGCTAAGAATGGAATGAGCATTGTTTGGTGGAGAAAACAGGCTGAAGACAGGCAGGGAATGTGCGGGGGAGGATCTTGCATAGCCAAGCTTTGCAATGGCTTATACCTTGTTGTCAGTGTTTGCACCCTTCTCTGGCTCCTCTTCGCCTTCTTTTTTTCCTCCCACCCTCTCCATACCTACCCATACCTCTTCCTCTTCCCCCTCTTCTTTTCCCCCTCCTCCTCCTCCCTCCTCTTCCTCTCTCTCCTTCTTCTCCATTCCAGCCACACTGACTTCCTTGCTATCAATACACCAGGTCCTTTTCTGCCCTCAGGAATTTTTGGCTCTGTCTGCCTGAATTAGTTTTCTCTCCTGTCACAAGTGTCTCCTTCATGCCTTTACTTCCTTGAGGGGCTAAATAATTGTCCCCAGCTCAGATACCTAGAGGGTGAATCCAGGTCTTCTGACTTTGATTCTTTAATTAGGAGATAGCCCAGGGCTGGGATAGCCTGGTGAGAGTAGGGAGTGGGCCTGTAGGCTGGTCCTCTGTCCAGCTCTTATTTGACAGCCCATGGTGGCTGATTCATCTCTGTATTTAAGACATTCTTCCAGTATCTCCCTCTAGAAGAGAAAATACACAGAACTGTACATGTAATATTCAGTGTCAGGCACGGCGCACAGGTTTTCACGCACCATCTCAGTAAACCCTCATGTTGACCTCTCATGTGGGAGTTCTTATTCCAGTTTCCAGATAAGGAAACTGAGAACTTAGAGAAGTGAAGTGACTTCCTCTCACAATGAGTGATGCTTAGATAACCATTTGGGAAAAGTAGTAACAAGATATACTTAAGATTTCTAGTTCTCAACCAGGCCCTATTCTCTGGGCGATTTTGAGATTGTTGTCTAACAATTTTGGTGTTTCTCTTTCTGAAAAATAGAGATGACAAATTTATGCACCTTGTCTTTGATAGGTTGCTGGGAGGACCAGCTCACTGACAGATTAAAGTTACCAAGTTGAAGTGATGAGCTTGACTCCTTCTGCAGTCACACATTCGGCCTAGCAGAGGTGAGAGGTGGGATTTCAGATGACTTTGACACTCTCCATCAACTCCTTTCCCCAGATCTGGCCATTTGTTCTCATTTCATTCCCAATTCTTTCTCTTTGTTCTTTTTAAACCATATTTCCCATATGTCTGCTCATTCCCTGTAATTTCTCCTCATGTCTAGCAATTGTCATTTCCCATATGTCCACATAAAATCTACCATCTAAGAAGAAAAAAAATCAGGAAACAAAACCAGAGAAGTAAGACTCAACATTAAAATGTAATTTAGAGTTAACATTTCCTCTCAAAATACAGCAGTAGGGACTGGATTTATATTCCTGCTGGAAATAACTAAGAAAGTAGACAAAGTACATGAAACAATTGTTCTCAAGACAAGATGTCAGTCAATGAAGGACAATGATCTTTGCGAGATGGGAAATAAATGAAGAGATCCATAAAATTGCCTTAACTTACTGACTGAACAAAGTTTTCAGGCCACGGTACAGAGAAGAGGAAATGAGGCCGAGTTGAGGAGTTTCCCTAAATTTTGGGGATGGAGTCAGTAGTCCATGGAGGCTGCTATATTTAATATCTAATGTGTATTAGGAAACTAGCTGAGACCAAGGGAAGAAACACCCAAAAGGATTAGAGGAAACAATACCCAGGATCACAGGGGGCCAGGAATAATCCCTGTTCTCAATAGCTGGTGTGGAAGACCTCATAATTCACATGCCATTTGGTAGAATGCTAAGGAGAGTTTTGCCACAGCAGTGAAGAAAAATTATCCCTTCACTAACTACTGCTCTGGTCTTGCCTAAAAAGGCTTAAAAACAAGCCTGAGAGGTTAAAACTATTTCCAAGGAATTTAACTGAATCCCTAAACAAAGTTCAAGAATATTTATGAGAATACAAAAATATCCAGCACCGTCTAAAGTAAAACTCACAATGTTTGGCATCCAATCAGAAATTACCAGGCATGCAAACAAACAGGAAAATACAACACATAATAAGGCGGAAAATCAGACAGTCAAAACTGACCCAGGAATTATGCAGATGATAGAATTAGTAGAGAACATTAAAATGGTTATTTTAACCATATTCCACATGTTCAAGAAGTTAGAGTGCAGATTGAGCATGTTAAGTAAAGACATGCAAGTTAAGAAATCCAAAATAAACTTCTAGAGATGAAAACTATAATGACTAAAATTAAAAATCTAGTCTAAGATTACTAGGTAGGATCAATGAGAGATTAGACATTTCAGAATAAAAGATTAGAGAACTTGAAGACATAGCAATGGAAACCATCTAAAACAAAACACATAGAGAAAAGAATGCTTCAAGTGTAATTGGATCCCCAAGGGGTGAGACAGGCAGAAAAAATAAATAAATAATGGACAAGAATTTTTAAAGTTGATGAAAATTATAAATGTATAGATTTAATAAGCCCAGTGAACTGCAAACACAGGAAAACATGAGGAAAACTATGCTAAGTCACTTCATAATCATATTGCTTAAATTTAAAAATAAAAAGGGAATCTTAAAAGAACCTGGAGAAAAATACACAAATAAAAGCAGATTTCTCAACAGAACTGATACAATCAAGAATGCAATGGAGAAACATCTTTCAAATATATTAAAAAATTTTTTTGTGACCCTGGATTAGGCAGATTTCCTAGTTACAACACCAAAAGCATGATTCATTACAAAAAAATTGGACATTCTCAAACTAAGAACTTTTACTTTTTGGAAGACTTTTTAAAGTATTAAATGATAACACACAGGCTGGGAGAAAATATTTGCAAATGACCTATATGACAAGGGGCTTGTATCCAGAACATAACTCTCAAAACTCAATTTTGTGAAGATAATCCAATTAAAAATGGCAAAAGATTTGAACAAACACATTACCAAAGAAGATATATGAACGGCAAATAAGTGCATAAAAAGCTGCTCAACATTATAAGGCCTTAGGGGAAATGCAAATAAAAACTACAATGACATAACAATACACATCTTTTAGAATGTTTAAAAGACTGACCTACTAAATGATGTGGTAACTGGAACTCTCATGCACTGTTAATGGGATTGTGAAAATGCAACTATTATGGAAAACAGTTAGGTATTTTTTTTTTTAAATTTAAGCATGCACCCCGTATGTGACCCAATCTACTCCCAGGTATTGTCACTAAAAAGATCAAAGCAGGCCGGGCGCGGTGGCTCATGCCTATAATCCTAGCACTTTGGGAGGCCGAGGCAAGCGGATTGTCTGACTTCAGGAGTTTGAGACCAGCCTGGGCAACATGGTAAAAGCTGTCTCTACTACAACACAAAAATTAGCCAGGCATGGCAGTGTGCACCTGTAGTCTCAGCTACTTGGGAAGGTGAGGCAGGAGAATTGCTTGAACCCTGGAGGCAGAGGTTGCAGTGAGCCAAAATCATACCACTGTACTCTAGCCTCGTGACAGAGCAAGGACTCCATCTCCAGAAAAAAAAAAGATCAAAGCATTTGTCCATATGAAGAATTTTACAGGAATGTCTATAGAAGCTTAATTTATACTAGGCAAAATGTGGGAACAATCCCAATGTGCATTCATATGTTAATAAGCAAAACAGTGATGAATAATTGATACATAAAACAAGGTGGCTAAAATTCAAAATAATTATTCTGAGTGAAAGAAGCCAGATTCCCCAAAAGAGAGAATGATATTCTAGAAAATGTGAGATAACCTATAGTGACAGGAAACAGACCAGTGATTGCCTAGGGCTGGGCATTGGGAGGTATAGGATGGAGGGATAACAAAGGACATTTTTAGAGGTGAAAGATATGTCCGTTACATTGATAGGGTGATGTTGACATGGATATATGCATATATCAGAACTTATCAAATTGTGTACTTTAAATATGTACAGTGTCTTAGTCCATTTTATGCTGCTATAACAGAATGCCACAGACTGGGTAACTGATAATAAACAGAAAGTTATTTGGCTCATGGTTCTGGAGGCTGGGAAGTCCAAAAGCATTCAAAGATGCCAAAGAAGTCCAAAGGCATCCAGTGAGCGTTTTTGTGCTGCATCATCCCACTGAGAAAGGCAGAAGGGCGAAGAGCATACAGGAGAGCAAGAGGGGGCCAAACTCACTTTTATAAAAAGCTCACTCCCCAGGTAACAAACCTGCTCCTGGGTTAACAACATTAATCCATTCATGAGGGCAGATCGCTCATGACCAATCACCTCTTATTAGGCCCCAGCTCCCAACACTGTTGCAGTGGAGATTAAGTTTCCCATACATGAGCTTTGGGGGACACATTCAAACCATAGCAAGCAGTTTATTGTATGTCAGTTATACCTCAATGAAGCTGTTTGTGTGTTTTTTAAAGTGTGTGATTAGATATTCTGCCTGTCAACCTCCAGAACTACTATGGCATTGCTCAATTTTCAAAACTGATCCTCAGGCATCCACTGATTTTCTGAATCCCCAGTATTAATCCCATAAATTATACCTTTTCCTAAAAAATACATGCAATTGGGAGAAAGGGAAACACTCTGGCAGTTATGATACATAGCAATTAGAGAAATGTGTCATAGTTCTTGGAACTGTGGGATAGAAGCATAGTGTGTGTTTGCTTTAGGCAACTCTGAGCTGGCTGTGTCCCACGTGCCCTTTACCTTGTCCTTTCATTATTTGTTTCCCAGTTATCCTCTGCCTCTTCCAGCTATATAATGAGCAAAACTTGGTCTATTTTGATCACTTCTGCATTTACAGTAGAACAATAAACACCACATAGGAGGTGCTCATCAAATCTAACTTAAACAAATGATTGAGATTTATTGCTCCTATATAGAGTGTATATCCAGATATTTGATAATGCTATTGGTAAAAGTTCCCCAAGCCATCATAATTTCACTGATTTCAAGACTCTCTCATTTTTAAACAATTTGTAGATTTTGTTAAAACAACCACAAGCTACCTAGCCCTAAAACTTTACTTTCTGTATCAGACAATGCCCCTATTTGTTCTTCATTCACACTCTTATGTAACCGAATGAGGAAGACTCTATAATACGTTTCTTGTTTAGGAAAGCCAAATTCTTAATTTTTTCACAGTCAGACAATGAAATCTGACCATGTGAAACTCTGCAGTGACGTGGCAACAGAGATAGAGAATTGATTCTTGTTTAGGAAAGCCAAGTTCTTAATTTTTTCACAGTCAGACAATGAAATCTGACCATGTGAAACTCTGCAGTGACGTGGCAACAGAGATAGAGAATTTATTGAGGTTAACCTCTCTGGGCTGATCCATGTAAGCTGCTTGGAGCATGAGCACAGTTAAATGAAAATGGATTCGCGAATATGCCTACTGCTTGCTCAAATAACAAAAAGTAAACACTTAAACAATAAGTCATTTTCCCAGAGAGTAGTTTTGTAAGAGAGATTGAGTAGAAAATTGATGAATTCTTCACTAGAGCCTTTCCTCCTGGAGAGACACAGCTCACCATCTTGGGGGTGTGGAACAGAAATATGAAACCTGGGCACTTGTTGAAAGGGAGGGTTGTCTTATTAACAACATTCTCTAAATTGTGCCTTAAGCACTGACATGGTAATCAAAGCCAGTCATTTAGTAGTTATTATAAGTGGCTCAGAAGCTGACAATTTTTACATGCTTCAGCAACAATTTATGATATTTAATCATGTTCACTTTGTTCATGTTTACTTTGTGCATGAACACTGCCTTGGTAGCCATTTATTCCCCCTGAAAAATGGGTCCCATGTATTCCAGTGGACTTTCAAATTTAGCCTTCCTGAAGTGGGGAGTGGGCAAAAGGGCATTCCCTGATATCCATCTTTTATTTTATTGAATACTCAGGGACCTATCCTGTAAAAAGATTCAGACTTTTCTCAGTCTGTGTTCAGTTTGAATTGAAAGCCCACTGTCTGCAGTCAATTCAACTTAAGAAATTTGTTATATCTTCCAGGCATTGTGAGACATGTAACTGAAGAAAAATGGCTTCCCTAAGGTCATTTGTAATGGGTACAGTAGATTGACCCTCAAAATCAGTCTGCCTTCCTAATGATACCTCGTTTATTGGAAGGTCATGAAACCATTTAGCGGGTCAAGATCAGAGTGATTTAAAATAAAATAGAAACAATTTCCCAAAGCGTACCTATATAAAAACATCAGTTTGTGTACCTTAAATATATATTAATAGAATGCCTCTTTATCGATTATATTTCAATAGGTTGAAATTTTTAAAAAATGAAATAGAACCACAAAGAAAATATCAGAACACATTGCACTTAGTAAAGGTAAGTAATGTCTTATAAAAATTTTATTTCATGTACTCATATATGTGTGCTTATACTGGGTGTGATAAAATATGCATTTCCAATAGTGGCATGGGGTCAAAATATTTGAAAGAAACTGTTGCCATGTGCCTTTCTGCGTTGCCTGACTCCCTTGTATCTGGAGTTCTGGATAGGACTTAGGTTCGGCCAATCTAACGTACAGTACTTGCATGAGATTTGGAAGGTGTGATGGTTAATTTTATGTGCCCAGATATTTCGCCGATCATTATTCTGAGGCTGGGAGCAGGGGCTCACCCCAGTAATCCCAGCACTTTGGGAGGACAAGGTGGGTGGATTTCTTGAGCTTAGGAGTTCAAGACCAGCCTGGGCAACATGGTAAAACCCCGTCTCCACCAAAAATCCAAAAAATTAGCTGGGTGTGGTGGCATGCACCTGTGGTCTCAGCTACCCAGGAAGCTGAGGTGGGAGGATTACCTGGGCCAGGGAGGCAGAGGTTGCAGTAAGTCAAGATCTCACCACTGCACTCCAGCCGGGGTGACAGAGTGAGATCCCATCTCAACAAGCAAACAAACAAGCAAACAACAACCAAAAAAACTCCATCATTCTGAGTGCTCCTGTGAGGGTGTTTTCGGATGAGATTAACATTTTTATCAGTAGACAATAAAGCAGATTGCCCTCCCTAATGTGGGTGGGCTCATGCAGTCAGTTGAAAGCCTGTATAGAACAAAATGGCTGATCCTTTCATGAGTAACAGGAAATTCCTACTGCATGACTTCTTTCAAACTAGGACCTCAATTTTTTTCTGTCTTTGGGCTCAAACTGAAACATTGGCTCTTCCTGGTTCTTGAGACTGCTGGGCTTCACACTGAAACTACATCATCAGCTCTCCTGGGCCTCCAGCTTGTCAACGTACCTTGCGGATCTTGGGACTTGTCAGCCTCCATAATCATGGGAGCCAGCTCCGTATAATAAATCTCTTTCTCTATAGAAATGTATCCCATTGATTCTGTTTCTGTGGAGAACTCTGACTAATGAAAGGTGTATCTATTGGTTATATTGCTGTTTCTGGCAAGCATAATGTGGTAGGCAGAATTCTAAAAATAGCAGCTGAGGTTCCATACCCTAATCCCAGAACGTATGATTATGAAGAGATGCTATTGCTGTGATCATACTGTTATCTGGCATAGTTGATTTAAAATAGAGAGATGACCTGGGCAGGTCTAATCTCATCACATGAACCCATTTAAAAGCAAGGAATTTTCTCTGGCTGAAGGCAGTAAAGGAAGTCAGAGAGATTAGTGTTTGGGGGCTGGGGAATCCCACATGAGGGATCTTGCTACCAGCTGTGATGCTATGAGAGGATCTATGAAAAAGCCCATGCAAGGGAGTGACCTCTAGAAAGACCTTAGTCCTACAATAGCAAGGAACTGAATTCTGCCAAACTTGAATGAGCTTGGAAGTAGATTCTTCCCCAGAGCCTACAGATAAGAACCCAGCCTGCTGCACCTTGACTCTCTGCTTAGGGCAGAGAACCCAGCCAAGCCCACCTGGACTTTTGACCTGTAGAAGTGAGATAATACATGGGTATTGTTTTAAGCCATTAAAGTTTGTGGTAATTTATTACACAGCAATAGAAAACTAACGCACATGGTCACAGAGGTATGTTTTTCTGCAGCAGCATTAGCAGAGATTCTAGGGGCCAGTCGTTGGTATCCAGAGGCAGGTTCAGGGCACCTGTCTGGGCTCATGCAGAGCTAGCAGTTATTGTGGCTCTGAAGCCAACAGCTCCAGTGGCCACCATTTTTAGACCTCCCATTGTGGAAGAGATCCAGGTTACACTGGCAGGACAATTCTGAGTGGGGTTGTTCTGGGATTCCAGCGAGGACAATTCTGAGTGGGATTGTTCTGGGATTCCAGCGAGGACAATTCTGAGTGGGATTGTTCTGGGATTCCAGGGGGCACAGCCTAGAGCCCATTTATTCAGCCCTTCAAAAGATGTTATCAGCATCTAATTCCTCATATTAAATCACTTTCTGCTTAAATATAAAGTGATTTCTGTTATATGCTGCTGAACCTTGGCTATTACATCTCTAATTCTTTCCTACTTGTTTTATACAATGACTTCTGTCAGCTTATTTAAAATCTCTGGAGCATTGAGCACCTCTTACTTCCTGAAAATCCTTTCTCTTTTCATTTTGACAACACCTTGCTTTCCTAGTTTCTCTTATATATTTTCCTCTATTAATTTTCATTTCATTTTCCCAGTTCCTTTTCATTTAAAACACAGGTATTGAGCACCTACTGGGTTGAAGATTCTAGGTGAGTAAAGTGCAGGAGCCCCATCCAAGAACTGATCATGGATCTTGTCCTCTTGAGACCTGCCAGTATGTAAACAAGTAACTATAGTGATGTGATAAAATCTGTACTAGAGGTGGGTAAGAGATACTCTGGAAGCCCAAAGGAGAAAAGATATTACTCTTTCTGGGGCAGTTAGGGAGGGATTCACAAAAAGATGGAACTTAAGGCTAGTCTAGATGCAGGAGTAGACATGTTTCAGATTGAAAGGACATTCCAGGCAAAAGGAACAAAGAGGACAAAGAAATGGAAGTTTGGATATGTGGCATATTAAAGGAATAGCAAAGAGGCTGGATTTCTGTGGCTGGATTTCTGAGTGCAGATGGAAGATTGGCAGATAAATGAAGTTAAGATTGGTATAGAAGGTGACATGTGGGCTGGATCCTAGAAATAGAATTTATTGGAGATAGTTATCTTACTAAACCTCTTTACTTTTGCTCATTATCCATTCTATTCAGATAAAGCATGAACTCATTAGTTTGACTAAAAATGTTTGGCATTTCTTTCATCCCAGTCTCCTCTCCCCTACCATTCATTCACTCATTTCCTCAATCATTCATTTAGTTAGAGAGGTGGTGGAGGACAGATCATGTAAGATGCAAAGGTCATTGAAAGATTTGAGCTTTTCATCCAGGTGAGATGGTAAGTCAGTTGAGTGGCCTGATCTAATTTATATTCAAAAAGAATTACTCTAGTTACTGTCTGGAGAGTAGAATGGGGTGAGAGGTACGAGCTTAATCAAAGAGACAGATAAAGAGGGCATTTTAATAATCTAGAAATGTCCTTGGCTTGAATAACGTTGGAAGTGGTGGAGATGATGAGAAGGGGTATGATTCTGCCTATGTTTTGAAGGTAGAGATAACAGGATTTGCTGGTGGACTGAATGTGGAATCTGAGAGGGGAAAAAAAAAGAGGAATCAAGGATGATGTCTGGGCACAGTGGCTCACACCTGTAATCCCAGCACTTTAGGAGGCTAAGGTGGGCAGATCACTTGAGCTCAGGAGTTTGAGACCAGCCTGGGCAACATGGTGAAACCCTGTCTCTACCACAAATACAAAAAAAAAAAAAATTAGCTGGGCGTGGTGGCATGCGCCTGTAGTCCCAGAAACTACTTGGAAGGCTGAGGTGGGAGGATTGCTTGAGCCTGGGAGGTGGAGGTTGCAGTGAACCAAGATCACACCACTGCCCTCCAGCCTGGGTGACAGAGTGATACCCCGTCTCAAAAAAAAAAAAAAAAAAAGATAACACTAAGTTTTTTGGGCTGAGCCACAGGATGGGGCTAGTTTCCATTTACTGTTAGACATCATAGGAAGGTGAGTTTTAGGGAAAATATTAGGAGTTGGTGTTTTAACTTGGTGATTTTGAGATGCCTATCATACACATCTAAGCCCCATTTTGGGTATACAGTTGGATATAGGAGTCTGGAGTTCAGAGGGGAGGTTTACATGGGAATCATCAGTGTTTTATGTGGTACTTAAAGCTGTGAGCTTGAACGAAATCACCTATAGAGTGAGAGCAGTAGATGAGGAAGAGAAGTATAAGAACTGAGTCCTAGGAAAGATGCAGAGAAACCAGCCAAGGAAACTGGAGTAGGTGGAGAAACTCAAGGAGGAGGAGAAAGAGAACTATCAGGAGGGAATCAATTCCTGAAGTCAAGTGACAAACAAGTTTCAAGGAGAAAGGGATCAAATGGGTCAAAGGCTGATGGCAGGTCAAGTAGGATGAGGTCAAAGGAATGGCGATTGGGTTTCACAATGTAGAGATCATCAGCATGTGACAGAAGCAGTGTCAGCAGTGTTGAGGAAAAGCTTAATTGGAGTGAGTTCGACAGAGAATTGGAGACAGGCACTATATACGGTGGGCGAGACAATTCTTTCAAGGAGTTTTGCTAGAAAGTGAAGGAAAATGAGACAGTGGCAGGGGGTGGGAATGATAATGAGTTCAAGAAGGGAGTTTTTTAAGATTTGAGAAATAATAGCATTTTTATATGCTTAGGGAAATAATGATATGGGAGAGTGGGGAGATTGCTTGCAGCAATGGCCTTGAGAAGGCGAGAATGCCTCAAGTCTAGTGTTCAATGAAGAGTTAGCACAGAGAGGGATTCACCAGTCATCCGTATTAACCTCAGTGAGAGCAGAATACATGGGAATAGATGAGGTGGGATGGTAGATGTGCTGGTGGGTGATTTTGCAAGTTCTCTTCTCACTGATACAAATTTCTCAGTGAAATAGTAAGCAAAGTTATCAGATGCAGGCTGACGAAGGGGTTGGGAATATTTGGAGGCTTGCAGAGAAAGAAGTTGTAATATAGTAGTCTAGGGCTGTGGGTGAGTGAGTGAGTGGCTTAGTGACCTCACTTAAGGTCAGTGGCCTTGAAGTAAGGGAAATTTTTTTCCAATTGCATTTGGGTGTTGATACAGATGAAAGGGGAGTTAAATTGAACTTCTTACAGTTCCCCACTCCTTTACCTTTGCACAGGCTGATCCATGTGCCTAGAATGCCCTCTTAACCTTGATAATTCAACTTCTGACCCAACTGCCACTTACTTAAGTCTATCAGGCAGACTTAACTATTCCCTTCTTGGAACTATGGAGGTACCGTGTGCATCCCTCTATTGTGGTAGTTGCCGCATTATAATAATTTGCTTTTCTGTCTCCCCAGTTAGTCTAGCCACTCCTTGGGGAGTGTTAATTTAATAACCTCAATTCCTAGCATGGTGTTTGGCCTGTGGCTGACATCCATTAATTGCCTATTGAATTTCATTGAATTGAATTCTATGCAGAGAATCAGCAGAAAGAGTTGGCAGGCGGGAGAAGTAGGATCCAGAGAAACAGCGAGGGTGACATTTAGAAGTAGGCTCGGCTGCTCTACAAGGAAGGGAGCTCCCATCCCTGCGGGTGAGTAGTATAAATGCTTACTCAGCTCTAATGGTGGAGTGAAATGGGCCCTGAACCTGAAGTCAGGCCTGTGTAAATTGGGTCAATAATACTTCTTTGGAGTTTTCTTTGAGGATAAAAAGAATTCATAGACTTGGAAGAATTTTGTACAGTTAATGAAAATGTACTATACAATGTAAGATGGTATTTTTGTAACACTCTATGGTAAAATAACAGAAATTGTTGGATTTGTATATTTTATTAGAGCACAGGCTATATAACACAGAAAGAGGAAAATGGGTTAAAGATAAAAAGAAAGATTATAGCTGTAACCTTCTTGTTGATATTTCTAGTCTTACGTCTCTACAGAAGATGTTATCACAGTCTCTTTCAGTTAAAGCATGTTCCAGGGCCTGTCATTGTCTGAGCCAAGAGCCCTGTCTGACCTACTTTGTTAAGCCAGGTGGTATCATAGACAGACAAAAGTGCCAGCAGATTCTGCAGGAAGTGGAGGATGAGGAAACTGCTGATCTGACAGTTACCATATGACTGGCTGATGTCGTAATGCACAGGTTTGGGAAACTAATGCACAGGTTTGAGTACTCAGAAGAGGCCAACCTTCTACAAGATTCCAATACTGAAAGGAACTTTTTAATGCATTGGCAATACTAACAATTCCAAAGCAACAGAATGTGGGATCCTTGATGTTGAAAGAAAGCAATATTGCTTTAACACAGGTTCTGACTTTTACTTGTTCATGTCTACTTGTCTTAGTTCTCTCTTAAGTTTTAAGTTTCTTAAGGACAGGGACCATATTTTATACGTGATATCCTCTATCCACACACCTACTACAGTATTTTAAGGGTACTCAATTACCATATGTTGTTGATGGGGTTGTTTTAGCAGATGTCAGGCAGCTTTCATGGTAGCCAGGTACAGTCAGATCATAAAGAGGAAGGCAAGAACAGAGATTTTCATTTTATTTTTTTGAGACAGGGTCTCGCTCTGTTGCCCAGACTGGAGTGCAGTGGCGCAAACATGGCTCACTGCAGCCTCAACCTCCTGGATTCAAGTGATCCTCCTGCCTCAGCCTCCCATGTAGCTGGGACCACAGGCATGCATGGCCACACCCAACTAATTTTTTGTAGACATGGGTGTCTCACTTTGTTACCCAGTCTGGTCTTGAACTTCTGGGCTCAAGTGATCCTTCTGCCTCAGCCTCCCAAAGTGCTGGGATTACAGACATGAATCACCATGCCCAGCTAGAGCAGAGATGTTTTTAATGGTATAACCCACAAATTACTTAAACTGAAACTGGGAATATAGGCTTTCTTGCATGAATGACTGTCGGTTTAGGACACTTATTCTACTCTTTCTTCCCAACAATTCAAAATTATCTGTATTTCTGTTTATCTTTCACTCTTAACTTAAAACAATTTGCCTTTGAAATAACTGCTCATTGGGATTTAAACTCATAAAAGCAGCAGCTCTAGAAAACACATGACTGTGTGCTTTGAGGTACACCAACAAGGCTTCCTTATTTATTGATTTTGTAGGGTAGATTTGATTATGCCATCATTTATCTAGGAGGATCTTTCTAATGCAAATATATTTCTTCGGCATAGTAGCATGTTAATTCATTATCATTGCTATGGCATGAATATTTGGCTTGGTTGTTTGGCCCCGCCAAGTCTCACATTGAAATTTGATCCCCAGTGTTGAAGATGGGGCCTGGCGGGAGGTGTTTGGATTGTGGGGGTGGATCCCTCAAGAATGGCTAGGTGCAGGAGTGAGTTTGTTCCTGTTCTTAGTTCCAGTAAGAACTGGTTGTTGTAAAGAACCTGGCACCTCCCTCCCCTCTCTCTCTTGCTTCTGCTCTCCTGCCATGAGATCTCTGCACACAGTCCTGCCTTCCCCTTTCTTTTACCTTCTGCCATGAGTGGAAGCAGTCTGAGGCCCTTGCCAGTTGCAGATATTGGCACCATGCTTCTTGTAAGCCTGCAGATCCATGAGCCAAATAAGCCTCTTTTCTTTATAAATTACCCAGCAAGAATTTATAGCAAGAAAAATGGACCAAGGCAATTATCTAGTGGGAAATCTAGTTTATTCACAGCAGAGCTAATTATTAGTTTTTCATTAAGGAATTAAAAAACAGGACAGATATGTTGTAATGAGAAAAGGCATCATAGCATTCTGCGAGTGTGGAGTGATACCCACAGAAACACAAAAAATAAGAGCACAAGGCTAGGGACACAAATCAAGAGTCATCCTGGAAAGCTAAATCAAGGCACCAGAAGAAAGAGCAAAGATAAAGACTGCCTTGTTGGAGAGGGTGCTCCAGTATGAAGAAAACTTCAGAGTTAGGGAGAGGCCAATTGGTATTCTACAGACTCCCCATCACCACTCCAGACCATTACCTTTCCAACTCTCATGCAAAATGCCTTTCCATTTTCCCTTGAGATTCCTGCCTCCATCTGCTTCACTCCATCTACTCAATCTCTGGGCACACCCATTGTTCACTGGAGTCTCTGCAACCCCATTCCTACTCTTCCTCTCACTCCATTCCTGCCTTTATTGTGGGTAACTTCAGAATCCTGATACAGTAAGTTCAATATGCAGCTTTAAAGTTATTTAACTTTTCTGATTCCTACAACCTTAACTTCCAGGTCCCTTTAGCAACCTACTTCCATGGCTGCACTAAAACCTAGGCTCTGACATCACCCCGAAAAAGAGGTCCAACTCAGGAATCTCAAAGTAAACACCCTAGTCTCTCAAAGGAGCCACACCTGACCACTACCTTACCCCACAATTTCTTTTCTTCAGCATGATGTAGACTTATAGTCTTTCATTTCCTCACTCTCATTTCTCTCAGTCTTGTCTCTTGTGGCTCCACCTCTCTTCCTAATCCAATCTATACCCATTTGTCACTCTGTGTCAGAGCTTCTTTGTCCTCTGCTGAATCCGCCTTGTGGATCTTGATGAGTTCCACTGTCAACCCCCTCCTTGTTCACACTCAGCCCACTGAACTGCTAGAGGGAATCATACAGACACTGGGGTCACTGCCATTATAATTTTATTTTTGCCAATGTCAACCAGACCTTTTGGGCTCCTCCCCTTTTCACTCTCCACAGCAACAATTCCAAATGCCCATCACTGTCCTCAACCCACCTTTCTCTTGGGGAATGACTCTTACTTCCTAGATGAGACTTAGACTGCAGATACCTTCAAACTCTCACTTAGCCCTTAATAACTACAACTTTTGACACCGTCCAATGGTTCTACCTAAGTCTAAGAAAAAGAAGTGTTTCTTCTCCCACTCAAAACTTATTCATTCATTCAACAATCACTGAGTGCCTATCACATCCTAATAAACACTGTGCTATATGCTGGGGAAACTAGAGAGGAAGACGTAGATCCTCCCCATAAGGAGCTTAACATCATGTAGGGGAAACTGATCTGTAAAGGAAAAATAATTTGACGTGCATTAAGGTATAATGATAGAAATAAACACAGAACATTACCAGATTGTGGGAGGAAAAGCCACCTAACTCAGCCTTCATTGGAAGAAGACAAAATGTCATGAGGGACTTTCTGGATGGAAGGTTGCTTGAGCTAATTCTTAAAGAGGGAGTAGGCATTAATTAGGCAAAATTGTGGTAAGAAGGAGACGGGAGAGTTGAGGATTGAAGAGCAGAGAAAAGAGAGATTGAGTATAGGAAGAGATTATAAGTGAAATCATGAAGTTGGAACTCACAAGTAACCTCAAGCTCCACACATTCTCCCCAGGCTTTTTCGTCCTTTATTCTTTATCCAAGTATATGGCACCCCTACCAATCTGGTCACTAGAAATATAGATTTCTTCAATTCCTCCTGTTTCCTCACCTCTGTCCTTCAACTAATAACTAACTTCTGCTGATTCTACTGCATCAACATTTCTTGTGTGCCTATCCTTTCTCCACCTTCACTCAGGATTAGTGCCACGGTCTCCTAATTGGCCTCACCTCCATACTCCTAGTAATCTCTCTAACATGCACAACTGATTACATCACTGCCCAGCCAAATACTGGCTGTTCCAGGATGATAGAAAAGACTTTTATCATACAGCCACTGCCCCCACCTCTACAGCCTTATTATTCCTTTGCTATTTGTCATGCCTCAAGAACTATCAGCAATTTCCCCAGTGTGCTCTATTATTTCTTGCCTATGTGTCTTCCCCTCAAAAGGCACAAGAACATTTTGATGCAACATCTTAATATGCTCATATTTTAATGCAGTCTAAAGTAGTAATCAAACATTTAGCTAGTCTTTATTTTTCTTTCCTGAATAATGACTGTAATAGACATTCTTAACCCATTCTTCTTCCCTTCCCTTTTGATTCTCTCCAGGATGATGATGACACCAATGACCTTCAGCTGATTGGCTCCCCGTTTTAATCTCCCATCAATAGTCTTAAATTATCTTAAGTGTCCTGCTTCAAGTTACATTGTTTCTGCTGCTTCAAATGCCCTCTATTTTGCTTGTCTTCAGAGGGCACCCCATTCTCCTTTTATTACCATTGCCACCACATTCCTCTCTCACCTCTCAGGAAATCCTTCCAGTTCTGCATTTCAGTCCCTGATTACAATTGACCACACTGTCTCTGTGCCCTGTCTCCAATTTCTATATTCACTCCTGTTGACACCTCTTACATTTTTATGTCCCTCCATAGGAAATAATCTCTCTGAGGACAGGGATCATTCATTTTCCTGGTTTCTAGCACTTCCTACAGCTTTGGAACAGAACATGTACTCCCTTAATTGACACCAATGCATAGGGAGAGCACAGTAAGGACCACAGTAGATCCAGGGGATGAGGTACTGCCCTTCATTAGAAGCGAGGGCCCTTGGTGTGCCCCCGTACGGGAGGAGGGTTTATGAGAGGGCAGACTGGTGGGGAGAGAAAATTGGAATCCGATTTATAGTAATGGAATCTCAAAGGAATGCTACTATCTTATTCATATGCTTCCCTATTATATGTATCCTAAGGAAAATTAATATTTTTTTCTCTAAATAGTTTTTTAAGGTAATATATATGTAGTAAAAATTCCTATAGTATAAAAGGATATTCAATGAAAGTAAAGCTCTTTCCTACCCTATTCTCCATTATTCTTTCCCAGAGGTGACCACCAGTCTCAGTTTCTAGTCTTTTCCTTAAAAACCTTTAAGTATAGAAATGCATATTACATATACATTTATAACACACCATGCAAATATATCTAAATCCAAACCTTACTGTACATCTATATCTATATTTTAATATACAGTTGGTAGCATCCTATCATCAAGAGCTCTCTATTTTAGCTCATAAAGACATTATTATTATTTTAGTGCAGTAGGAACACATAACTTGAGGTCTACCTTCTTAGCAAATTTTTAAGTGTACATGATAGTGCACCATTATTTGTTAAACTGCTACATTATATTACTACTATAACTGCATGATATTTAATCAGTTCCCTATTGATAAATATTTAATTTGTTTTGGTCTATTACTATTTCAAGCACTGCTGTAATGAAAGTCCTTGCATGTATGTGTATGAATCAGGGTCCAGCAGAAGCAGATGGCACATCCCAAGCTTACCTGACGAGTTTAGTCATGGAGGTACTATTTACACAGGTGCTGGCAGGATGAATAGAACCAGCAATAAATGGCTAAACATTCAGGAACTCCCAACAGTGACAAGCCTTCACCACCCCAGGCATGAAGGGATAAGGGGAGGGAGCAGTGTTACTAGAAGCCAGTGAGACCATGGCTGTGGGAGAGAGGCCAGCCAAACGGAGCTACAGCCACATGGTGAGGAATGGAGCCAGTAGCCAAACTGCAGCCATCAGAGTAGGAGCAAGAGGAATAAATACCCTGACTGCTATCTCCTCTTGCTCTCTGGTTTTCTGCTGGTTCTTCCAGCTGCTGAATAGAAGTGGAAGTCAGAGGTTGGGGAAGCCCAGGTGATGCAGTCCATGGAGGTCAGTCTGCAAGGTACAGGGTAGGCAGGGAGAGGAAGGATAAATGGGGAATAATCAGTGTAATATGTTGTTACACAAATGTGCCATTAATCTAGTAGAAATTTTCCTAGAAGTTGAATTGTGGTGTCAGCAGGAAGGAAAGAGCTGGCCACATGTCCCTCAATCTCCCTTCTCCTCCTCTTCCCTGGTAATACAATGCAAAGCTGTGCAAATGGCGGCCCAGAATTAAGACTACATTTCCCAGCCTCCTTTGCAGCTAGAGCAGTGGAACGGGAAGTGTCGCGTGACAGCTTCTGAAAATCTTCTCTGAGAGACAGATGACAAGTGCCTTCTGTCCTCTATTCTTTATTCGTTCTTGTACTTCACATGCTGCCTAGGGCCACACCCTTTTGGTGGTGAGTGGGGAGCTGGAAGGAGCCAGGCTCTTGAGGACTTTATAGGGTAAGAGCTGCCCTGCCAGTTCTAAGCTATATACCTCCAGATTTTATTTATTTGGGAGAGAAATTAACTTTTACCTCGTTTAAGCAACAGTTATTTTCTTTTCTATGTCAAGTACCTAAATCTAATCCTAATGAATATAATGGGTATAAAATTTTTGAATTTTTATGGGTGTTGTCAAGCTTGGTTTATTTAATTTAAAAATATCTAATTGACAGATAAAAAGTATATATATTATATTCAAGGTGTACAACATGTTGATGTGATACACATATATGTACACTGGATACTGATTACTACGATTACTACAGTCAAATTAATTAACACATCTATTACAACCCATAGTTAGCATGTGTGCGTGTGTGTGTGGTGGTGTGGTGTTTTAAGTTGAATTTTCCAGACTTTCTGGGTTTGAATCTCAGCTTCTCCATTTACTAGACATGTGATCTTGAACAAGTTTCTTAATCATTTTGTGCCTTAGTGTTCTCATAGTGATAGTGATAGAAACTACCTCATTTGGTTGTTATGAGGAGTAAATGAGTTAGAATATCTGAAACACATAGAACGTCTATCTGACATAGCTGATACTCAAAAAAAGTAAGCTATTTATATTATTATTACTAGTATCACTTTTAATTGTCCTCCAAAGAAGATGTACCAATTTGTCTATTCACTGTCTGGAAGTGTCTCTTTCTCTCCTTTCATCAATACTGTGAATTAGCAAAGATTTTTGTCCAGTAAATGAATAGTGATATTTCATTTTATTTTAAATTACCATCTAAAATTTTAAGGTTGAATATCTTTTTATATTTTTATGCCATTTATATTTATTTTCTGGTGAATTTTCTGTTTGTGTGCTCTGTTCATGATTTTTTTTTGAAATAACTCTCGAATGTATAATGAAAATTAGCCTTTTGCATGCTATGGGTGGGGCAAATATTTTCCCAAGTTTTTATTTGTCTTTGACTTTATTTTTTCCATACATAAATTTTAACATAGTAAAAATGATCCTTCTTTTTCATTATAACATCTGAGCTTAATGAGAAAGGTCTTTCTCACTCTGGAGTATAAAAATAATTCCCCATGTTTTTTTCTGGAAGTTTATAGATTGGTTTATATCAAAATATTTTTCCATTTGGAATTTAATTTGGAGTAGACAGTGAAGAACGAGTTGAAGTAATTCTTCAGAAAGCTTGGTTGGAGGGTTGACAAAAATGAGCTATCTGACACATAAATCCTGCAGAAGTTATAGCTTACTGATCCGCACAATAGGTATATTTTAAACAAGTATGCCAGTACGCCCTGGCCATCGGGCATGCAGAAGTTTGCTGAGTTTGCCTCTTCAGCTTTCTCTTCTTTGTGGGAAACACATGGGTTGTTTGTGATCATATCTTGTATTTCTAGAGTAAGGTCTTGCCAGGTCTAGCATAATTACTTAACCAGTTTGCAAAACTGCCTTTCACACATCATATCACCTGGTTCTCACGTCCAGGTAGTACACAATTTCTTCTCCTGCCAGCAGGGCCACCTTGCTATTCGTTCACAGGATAAATAATAATGTCACAGTATTTCATACCTGTGCTAACAATGACCCATCTGTGGACATGACAGTCAGGGACTACCTATGCTTCACAGCCAAGGAGGGATGGAGCCCAGCAAGCTGCACCAGGACCTGCCACTGGCCTTCATCTTTGTCTTTTTTCCAGGTAGTTTATGAGAACACAAGCTGTAGAGTAAAACCATTTGGCTTTGTATTTCCACTCTGCCGCTTCTGAACTATTGGTGCAAGCGCCAAGTTCACTTCGCCTTTTTGTGCTTTAGTTTCTCATCTGTAAAGTGGAGATTATAACATTGTGTGGGAATTAAATAAATAAATATATGTGAAGTGCTTAAAAATCGCTTGGCAACAAGTGCTTAGTGAATATTAAAAGGGCTTTTCCCCAATCCAGAATATAAAATAATTCCTTTATTTTTTTCCTAGGACTTTACAGATTCATTTATATTAAAAAGTGCATAATATTTATAATAAATGTAACTATAATAAATGTATAATATTATAATAAAACATGGGTAAGAAAAAAGTGTTATAACTTTATGAATAGAATCACTATCATTTGAAGAATGCATTTGCTTCTAAATGTCACCTTTGTCATAACTGAATTTGCATATGTGTTTGAGTCTAGTTCTGGATTCTCTATCAATTCATTCATCTAGCTTAATCACAAATGCTTTATAATATGTTTTATTATCTATAGGGCTTGCCTAATTCATTATGCTTCCTTTGTAGATTTTTTTTCTGGCTAAGCTTGAATTTTGATATTTATACAAAAGTCTTAGAACCAGCTGCTCTTATATTTAAAAAATCAATTAATATTTTATTGGGGTTGCAACAAATTTACATATTCATTTAGAAAGAATTGACAGTCTTACCATATTAGCTTTTCCTATTTCAATTAAAAATGCTCTTCATTTGTATTCAAGCTGCTTTTGTTTTAAAATGTCTCTCGGAAAGTTTTTTGAAAGTCTTTTTTTTGTGTAGTTACTGCACATTTCTTAAGTTTACTCCCTCTCTCCTTCCTTCCCATCCTTTCTTTTTCTTCCTTCCCTTCTTCCCTTTTTCCTCCCCTCTTCTTCCTCTTCCTTTTCCTCTTCTTCTTTTATGGTAAATAGCACCAATTCTTTTATTATGTTTTCTGATTACTTCTTGTTTGTATAGGGAAGAACTATCAATTGTGACTTTGTGAGTTTGTGTTCTACAACTGGATCAGAAAAATGAATGAAAATCATCTAACCTCACCTCCCTCGTTGCAATTACGTATAATCATA
This sequence comes from Pan paniscus, assembly GCF_029289425.2. NCBI lineage: Eukaryota > Metazoa > Chordata > Mammalia > Primates > Hominidae > Pan > Pan paniscus. Next base: position 143,433,845 of record NC_073255.2, on the reverse strand, counting down.
TGTTGGAAGGAGATAAACTGAGTCAAGAAAATAGCTGTTTTAGAAGAGAGGCCCCAGAAGGGAGGGGCTAGAGAACAAGTGGGGAGGGAATAATTGTGACTGAGAAAAGGGCTGACTTGTGAATGAAGTGATTGGAGCAACCCTCCACAAGCGCGTTGATGAGTAACAGTGCAGATCAAAAATGGTTGCATGTGCCCAAAAGTGTACATAGGCAATTCTATGGTGTTTGATGCTTCCTATTACTTTAAATGATTGAATTAAAACTAGATAAATGAAGCATTCTACTCAACAAGATAGATATATAAATCAGACATTATTTATAAAACTAATAGCATTAAGAGATAAATACTGGCTTGTTGGGGAAAAAATCCAAAACAAAATTAATAAAATCAAAACTAGGGTTTTTTTTTTTAAAGAAACAGAGAGAAAATTCAAATAAACAAAAGAAGTAAAAGGTGATTACAGTATAAAGCTTCTTATTATTTAAAAATATATGCCAATAAAATAGAAAATAAATGATTTTTGAGAAAATGTACATAACAAATTTATTATGGAAAAGTAGAAAACTAATTTACAAAAAACCATGGAAGAAATCTGCTTAATCAAGGAATTTCCTCCAATAAAGATTCTGGGGTCAGCTATTCAAGTCATTTTCTTAATACCAGTATAACCCTGATACCAAAGAGGCCATGTATAAGACCCGAGTGCCAGATGGCCTGGTTTGGTTCTATTTAACAAACACTTGATTTTGTTCTTACTCAGTGCCAGGCAAGGTTCTGAGATTTCACAAGTATTAATTTACACATTACTCCTAAAACCCTATGAGGGAGGGATAACTATTATCCTCATTTTACAGATGAGCAAACTGAAGAAGTGAAAGGCTAAAGAACTTGTTATTCAGTGTCACCCAGGTGACACATGATGGCATGGACAGGTGGCATGAAATAGTGCCCTAAAGCATGTCCTCTAGCACCAAACTACCTGAGTTCAAATCCTGGCTCTCCTATGTTCTAGTAGTATGACCAAGGGCAAGATATTTAATCCTTTTCTGCTTCAGTTTCCATAGATGAAAGACTGAGAAATAAATAAAATAATTATTTAAAGAACTTAGAACAGTATCTGGAACATAGCAAACATTTAATCCTTAAACATAATGCTAGTATTATTGTTATTATTACAGAGACTACATAAAAAGATATCATTACAAATTATAAATGCAAACTGAACTGAATAATGCAGTAAAGGAATTACCATGGCCATGGCCAAATTGAGTTTAACTGAGAAATACAAGGATGTTTTATTCATCACTTTAATATATCCAGTAAGAAAAAAAATATATAAATATATAATGCAATCATCTCAACAGACCATTGTAACACTATTTCTAAAGCAAACAAATAACAAACCTTAGGCAACCAAGAACACCAAATTTTTCCTAAACATGATAAAGAATATCAATATTAAATAAGCCAACATCATATCCATGCTAAATTACCTGGAACTGAGGGGCGGGTCTCAATCTCTGAACATAAGCATCACCTTGGGAGTTTTTAAAAATTACTGATGCTTGAGACCTACTCCAGACCAATTAAATCAGAATTTCAGGGGGTTGGGACTCCTCTGGCAACAAAGTAGGAATAACTAGCCTAAAAGAAAGCTAATTAAAATCAAGAACTAAGTAGGATGCGTACCATGACAACTTTTATGTAACATTATTTTGGAAGTTCTTGGGCATACACCAAAACATGAAATAAATAAGAGATTAGAACTCTGACAAGGAGGAGGAAAAAAAAAATCATCATTTGTATCCAGTGTGATCATGTACTTGGGAAATGCCAGTAAAATAGACTGAAAAACTTGGAAAAAATTTTAAGATAATTTACTCATCTATAAAGGTAGCTTTCCAATGTATCAACAATACAAGTTAGAAGATGTAATGATAAAGATTTCATTTAGATTAACAAAAAGAAAATAGAACTAACCAAAAATATGTGGAACTTAGATAAAAGTTATAGTAAAACTTAGTTTTAAGAATATATCCTGGGTCTGTGGTTTTCAAACTGTGCTTTTGGGAGTCCAGGACAAAGGTGACTTGATGTGCAATGACAAATGGATCTAAGAGGACCACAGAACCCCTACCCCTGCTTTAATGGAAGCAGCTCTGTTTGTTTTTTTTTCAGTGTTGACCTTCTGCATGCAATTGTACTTGAAGGAAAGTTTGGGCTATGAACAACAGCTTAATGTTTAAAAACCTTTAGCCTAAATAAAGTGTTTATTAAGAATATCTGGTTCCCTTTGGTATCCATTCAGTCACTTGTTCTATATTTACTGAAGATCTACAACATACAAAATTTACATTTGTTGAGTACCAGCTAGGAGCCATGACCGTGTTAGCTTCTTTATGTATTTTATCTCGTCTAATCTTTGCTGGTACCATGGGTGGAAGGTATTATTTCCATTTTGCAGCTAAGGAATAATGTTCAAAGTAAGGAACTTGCCCAAGTCTCACAAATAATGGTAACTACAGCTATAATTTGAAAGTATTTCAGCCTGGTTTTAGAGCTGTTTTTCTTTTCCCAACAGACCACACCATTTCTTAGCAAGTAGGAAATAGTGACGGCATTTCAGATCGTGGTAATAATTGCACTGGTGTTCATGACCCATTGAAACATTGATGAGGATGTTGATGTTGATGGCTGTGGAAAAGAAAATGAAGGAGATGTTGATATGAGTGAAGGTGATGCATATGGGATGTGTGTCATTCTGCTGGCAGAGGTGGAGCTGTTCTCTCTGATGGCTCATCTGTCTGTCATGGCAGGAGCCAGAATTGGCTTGGACTCCCTGGGCCAAACACCTTCTGTCCAGAAAAGTAGGCCTGACTGTGGGTCTGGAGAGTAAAGGACCTATTTGAGGGAGAGGTGTTAAAGAAGAGGAGATGTGGAGTGAGGAGACTCAAGTTGAAATTGAGTCACCTGCAAAGATTGCTTGGGCAGAGCAGGTAGCATGCCTAAAAATACTTTCTCCACCTGTGGCAGTTCTCAAAATTACTGAGTTCCTACACTGATTGCACTTGTGCCAATAGACACACACCCTGCCATGTGCTTAAGTGGAAAGAATGAAAGCAGGTGGTATTCTGATCACTGATTGTATTAGTCTGAAACTTTGGAATTAGGTCAGACATGCTTTGCTTAGTGGACACAAATGTTCTTATTCAAATAGTATCTTTTGTTGTAATTACTGACATAGAGTTTGTGCCAAGGTCTGATCATTTAAAAAATTATCCATTGAAGTTATAGGTTCACAGAACTGAGCCAATAAACCTTAGTCTGTAGTAACTGAACCAATGCAGAGGACCCCAGAGTATCCTAAGATCTTGCTTAAAGCAGCAAGTCCTCTTATCTTCACTACAATATGACACAAGCAAATTTATGGAACTCCAACATGTTCTGATTAAACAACAATATGAAATAGAAAACATGATGTCATAGACTCCATGAAATAAAAGTTCTCATTTTTAATGAGATCTGTGACCATTTCAGACCTACATGAAGTTGAAATAAATATTATGGAAAACTGTAAGTAAGAACTAACCAATCATGGTGTGAGGAATCAGAGGTGACTAGATGATTTACTTGTATCTCAAGCAACATAATCCTAATTTAATAACTATTCACATACTCAAAGCAACAGAATAAATGCTTATTCTATGTGACATAGTGGTTTTTTCTATGCAAGTGAAAACGCAGCACACACACACAAATTTTGGACTGAAAATAGATTATTAGCATTATAATTTATGTAAATTATGCTCTATTCATGTGAAGAAAATTGGTATCTCTTAGTCTTATGCTAATTATTGCATAGATTATAAATAATTATGTAAGATAATTTCATTCTCTAGCTAAAACTCTATGTGTTTAAAGGTTTACTATTTTATATAAAACCTAAAAAGAATGACTCATATAAGTTCCAAAGCTTTGAAAATAAAAACGCTGCTTGGTGTTCTAAAACTTTTATTTCTTAGGGTTCGATAGGCCTAAGATATCATTAAAATCCAGAGCAGTAGTTTCCAACATTACTGGAATGTATTAAACGTGCTTGTCCTCGTGGTACTCCTCAGGAGGAAGAATGGGTATAAATATCTCAAATGTGAGTGTGCATCATGATCACCTGGGGAGCATGTTAAAACACAGATTGCTGGGCTCCACCCTCAGAGTTCCTGATTCAGTGGGTCTGAGCTAGGGGTCAGTAAATTCGCATTTCCCAGGTGATGCTGATGCACTTGGTTCCAGCGCCCTGCTTTGAGGAGCAAGACTCAAGAGAATGGGTATGGACTTGGATCTGGAGGTCTGGAAGAGAAACTGGATTCAACAGGCTTGAGGGGCCGTCTTCCTTGGACGGTGAGTGGGCACAGCCCATGTGGAGGGTCTCTGGTGCTTCGTCTTTGCTTTTTCCGGGTTTTTGTAGGGACCTTGCCAACCCGGGACTTCTTTCATGCTCCTTTATCCAATAGTTGTTTGCTTGCTCCAACCTGGGCAAGGGAAGGTCTGTGTTTATGAATTCCATAGGAACCTTTTGAATTCCAACCTGGACCCAGGCCAAGACAGGCAAGTTTCTTTGCAGTCTTCCTGTGCCAGAGGATGGAATTTTTTCTAGTTGCCTCTTTCCACTCAAGTTGTACTTCTTCAAGGGTTCTAGCTTTAGATGCAAGTGTTTTGTTTTCTGTTAATTTCTGCTTTTTTTTGTCTTTTTTTTTTTTTTTTTGAGATGGAGTTTTGCCCTTGTCGCCCAGGCAGGAATGTAATGGTGTGATCTTGGCTCATTGCAACCTCTGCCTCCCAGGTTCAAGAGATTCTCCTGCTTCAGCCTCCCGAGTAGCTGGGATTACAGGCGCCCACCCAGCTAATTTTTTTGTATTTTTAGTAGAGACAGAGTTTCACCATGTTGGCCAGGCTGGTCTGGAACTCCTGACCTCAGTTGATCTGCCTGCCTTGGCCTCCCAAAGTGCTGGGATTACAGGCATGAGCCACCGTGCCCGGCCAATTTCTGTTCTTTATAACTTCCTTCACTCAACCTTCATTGGATTTCATTTGCTTTTCTTTATCCAATTTTTCAACATGAATGATCAGTGCTTTTTTTCAGCCTTGCTGCTTTTCCAATACATTTATGTTGGCATTTAAGTTTCAGCTTTCTAATTGGAGCTGGCTCAAGGCTTAGTCTTGTTTTTCTGAGTGGCTTTTAAAACCCAGACTCCTTGGTTGGGATCAGTCAACTCGGTAGGCCAGACAAAGCTATTAGGGCTTATCTGACTTCCTTTGCCTTCAGCTTTCTTCCTGTTGTTTTCACTCCTAGGAAATTCCTTCTCTTTCTCACCAGCTCAGATTTGCTTTTACAAGTCTGCTTGTTGTTCTTGGTAAATCAGTTCTAGATGTTTTGCAGTAAGAGGCTTTTTGGGATATCCATTCTGTCATATTTCTAGAAATGGAAGTCTAGAGATGACAACACTGAGAGATTGTGAGAATAAAATAATGCCTGTAAAGCCCTTAGCTCAGTACTTGACACATAGGAAATTCTTGGTAAATTCTAGCTGCCCGTTATTACCATTATTATGTTTGCATGCCTAGATCTCAATGGATTACCAGCAGCAGAGGTTAAAAAATTGAGTCCTAGGCCAGGGGCAGTGGCCCCTGCCTGTAATCCCAGCACTTTGGGAGGTCGAGATGGGTGAATCACTTGAGGTCAGGAGTTCAAGACCAGCCTGGCTAACATGGTAAAAATCTATCTCTACTGAAAATACAAAAAATTAGCTGGGCATGGTGGCACACACCTGTAGTCCCAGCTAATCAGGAGGCTGAGGTGGAAGAATTGCTTCAACCTGGGAGGTGGAGGTTGCATCGAGCCAAGATCATGCCACCACACTCCAGCCCAGGTGATGGAGCTAGTTAGGAGGCAAATCCTGCCAGGAGGACTAGTTAGTGATGGGAAGGGAAGGGATCATGATAAATTCAAATTTTAATGAAGATTGTGATAACTGGTTGAGGATATATTATATGTTTTCCGAATAGACATAGAAAATAGACTCGATAAAATTCTTATGCAGACGGAATAATCCTGGAATCAAATTTGGAGCTACCATATACAGCTGCTGAGGCTCAGTGAGCACAACTCTAGAGGCACCATTCAATAGACCAAGATGTCACAGTGACTGTGACCAGACTGAGGACATGCTCCTCCAAAATGTGCTTGGGTATGCATTTTGGCAAAGTTAAAAAGGAAGCAAAGATGTGGAAATGAGCTAGACTTTTTTGTAAGGGAGTAATTAAGAGTGTTCTTGCTGCCTCACAGGTACACACCCTATGTTTAAAATAATGGCTGAAAAGGAATGCTTAGTGTAGTTTTCTGTTTGTTTCCCACTGACATTGCTTTATCTCAAAGCCCTAGGAGTCCCCTCATGAATCAGGTGGGTACAATCAAGTTGTATTGAGGCCATCAAAACCACATGAGGCAGAAGAGCTAACTACGGGTTCCTGGCGCCATGTGGCTCCTCTCCTAGCTCTCCCCTTTGTCTCTTCTCTTGTTCCCTCTCTGCTGACCACTTTCTCTTGTCTCCAGCAGTGAACACCAGCCCCTTCCTGTACCATGTCATATAGCAGGCAGTTCTTGGAGCAGCTGTTCTCTTCAATTCTGGCTGGCCATAAGTCCTTTAGAGCTAGGCAGGCCCCCACCTTTTAGAACTAGGTATCAGGCAAATCATCAAGACGGGGGAACTAGGAAACAGGTTGAGCCTGTTCACCATCATGTGGAAGCCAGTTATCAAGATGAAGGCACAAGGCTCAAATAGCAAGAACAAAGAAGCCGAGTCACTCTATCTGTTGTTGCATAGACTTCTTAGGTTTACCCGACCCAGGTGCGGGACTGTCCCATGCCTGAGCATGGTGACAGTGAGGAGGGGAGGGGTCTGGCTGCAGGAATAGGAGGGATGCAGACCTAGGAACTGGCAGCCATTCCCAGGGCTCTCTGGCTGGAGCATCATGATTCTCTCTTCTGCCCTGGACTGAGTTAAGCAAGGAGCAGAGGCCTCGATCTCTCCCCTTGAGCACCTCCTCTAACCAGAGTCAGAGGAAGCCCAGGAAGCTGGGAGGGAAAGCCCTATACAAACTGTCACCGTGGTTCTGCCGCACAGAGCTATGGGTCACCTGGGGGAGAATGAGTCTTCCTCTCCTGAGAACTTCAATGTGAAGCCTTTCAGTAAGGAAACAGCTTTTCTTTGAAGTCAGAGGACAGCTATCACCCAGTCATTCGTGAAGCAGATGAGAGCCACATGCTCCAAACCCTCTGGGCCTTTGCTATAGGAAAGGAGGAAAAGCGAAAGACTGATTAGCATACTTGAAGATGCCAGACCTGGCCCACACTGCCACAGTTAGTCCATTATCTTTCTCCTTCTCAGTGCTACACAGAGTCAGCCAGTGAGACAGTTAGGTGACCACGCTTGGAGCTCCATGTGACCTTGGAAACACAGGCCAAGCCAGGAGATAGCCCACAGAGGAATACACACGGCCATCCTGTGAAGACCTCACCCCCAGGATGGCGTTACTACAGTCTCACAGATAAAATACCCTCATTACTCACCTGTCCTGGTGCTGCTGCTTGCCTACCCGTTTGCCTTTTTCAGTAGACACTGGGAGTCTGGAAGTTTGAGAAAGAGGATGGGGCAGGTGCTGGGGTCCCTGGTAATTCTGTTCCAGTCTCTTGAGGTCCTACTAATAGCACATGAACTATGCAGGAAGAAAAGAGAAGGAAAGGCATAGGCAGGCCCCATCCAGGGTCCTGGTCAATAAATACTGTGAATAAAGGTTTTTAAAAGGAGAAAGGAATTCTACAGTGTATTCAGGATCTAAAGATTATGTTCATCAACAAAGCAATCAGATTGCAAATTAGTTGTACTGTTAAGTTATACACAGGGTAATTAAAATTAATTTTTGTAGAGCATTTTAGCGAGCCACATACTGTATTTGATGCTCACAATAACTGCCATTTAGAAAGTGTTTACTGTGAACTCGGCCATTTATGCAAATGATCTCATTTAATTCTCACCATCTCTCTATGAAGAAGGCATTGTTATTATCCCCAACTTTATAGATGTAAGAGGCTTGTAAATGGCAAATAACTTGTCCAAGGTGACACACAGCAAGTAGTCAGAGGTGGAACTCTAATCCAGTTCTGAGTTTGCCATCCAAGCTTTTGACCACGATGCTAAACCACTGCACAGCAGACCTGGCAGGTGGAGACTAATAGCTGGATTTTCTTTCATGGGAACGGAGATCGTGGTTTATAGTAGGTTGAACTATATGAAGTGGCTGATGTTCTACCATTTTTGACTTACAAAAATGGCAATGTCACATGCTACAACTTAATAGATGTTAAGTGAATACCATCCCAGGCAACAAGTGTCCTCTTAAGACCCTAAACTCCTATTCTTTCTGCTCCTCCACTCATTCTAGGAGTAAATGTCTGGGAGTAAACAGCCCACTTAGTAGGGGTGGGTTGTTGTGACAGACACATGGTCCCATTTGTAAAGACCTCAAGAAGAGTCTTTTTGATTTTTAGATAAGGCTGTCTGAGATTGTAGAGAATATTCCTGGACAGATCAGGAAAGACTTCCAATCCAGACTCTAGACTGAGGGAGTAGCTCCCACAAAGTCACTGAGGTAAGGAAGAGCTGCACCTCCAAGGGGTTTTAGGTCACTGGGCTTGGCTAGAGCATAGGACTTTGATTATAGCATGTGGGAACATTGTGGGGTACATCACAAAGTGCTTGGAATTATTAGAGGCTGGATTTTATTTCCTACAGGGCAGCATTTAGATATTGTAGGCACTGTGGTGACACACTCAGATCTGTGCTGAGAAGACCCTCCCTGCATGTGTGTTCAGGATGGGTTAGAATGGGATACCTACAGCAGGGACACCAGTTATGAGAGATCCAGGCAAGGCAGGAAGAGTGCCTAACCAAAGAGGTAGAGGGGACAGAAGACAGAAATGATTTGGGACTATGTAGGAGGCAGAATTGAGAGACCCTGGTAACTGATTGGAAGCAAGGGATAATCTATAATTGATGGGCGTGTTTAGAAACTACAGATAGATCCTCAGCCTCACCACATCTTATAAACACTGTCACTCAAACTCCCAGAAGAGCGAAGGATGAATCCTCTACAAGAACAAGCTCCAGGCCAGTAAGAGTTATGTCCTCTTTTTAAGAAAGATGGGAACAAGGTAGGAATCTTCCAACCTGGACATTGATTACCAGAAGAAATCTTTCCACTCACGACATGGCCAACATTCTGCGGTATACACTGAGCTCACATAATGGCCAGCCTCCATTTTTATTGTGGATTGCCATGCTTTACAGGTTATCAAATATTTTGATCACCATCCCTGCGTTTGCACCAAGAGGACAAACTAATCGTATTGATGTGAGAAGTACTATGCAAGGATATGTACATTCTTAATCCTTAGTTACTCAGTGGAAAACATACGTTTGAATGTCCCTAAATCCTTGGGAGGAAAGGATGGTTAGGCACCGGAATCTAAGGGCAAGGTTTGCTGGATGATATAAAATGCCCAGGGAAAAGAGGGAAGTTCAAGAATAGCTCAACAGGGTCTTGGTTCTTATTTGATTTCTGAAAGAGAAGACAGGTCTAGCTCTGCTGGAAACAGCCTAGACACTGTGCATGCCAGTTGCTGTGAGGCCCCTGTGTAAGGGAGTCACCCTGGACCTGTGCAAACTGTTTCCAACCTTAAGTTAGTGTCTGCAGTATTCCAGCCTCCCCACAGGAAGTGGCAGGAGACTTTATGGATGGGTGTTTCTCACTGCCCAACAATTTAGTGAAACACAACAGAAAAAGCTATTTTGTATATACCTAAAGGAAAGTTCTGGGGAACGTTTCTTGGGGTAGTCGAAATCAAAACCCAACCTCCTGAAAGAAACTTAGTCTGCTTATAAAATTAAACACACACAAAATTCGCCACATAGCCCTTCCCTATTTGAAAGTGAGTTAAAAGGAGGCTATGTTATCATTCGGCATGGCCTTTAGCCAGCTAGCAGAGCACATTCCTGAAAGGTAGACCAAAAAAGAATTCAAGCCCATTTAAAACCTATTCTTGGAAACCTGTATTTCTCTCCCTCATATGGCTTATATAGCCTAATACAAATTTTTAGAGAGCTTGAATATAGGAAGATGAATTTTTAACCAACTCTCTCAAGCAGCCTAGTAAAAAGGTTTCCAAGGCTGGGAAGACAGATGCATTAATCAATAGCTTTCAAAGTTGCAAGACTCCCAGCGATAATCAGAAAAGACATCTGTCAGCAATGGTAAACCGCTTGATGGGAGCGGGAAACAACGTCAACTACGAAATTAAATCATTTCAAAGATTTCTGTGTTGGAAATGCCTCATGGTCCATGTCCCCCATGATTTAGATGCCTATGAAATGACAGAATCTAAGTGCTTCTGAATTTTTCACATTTCACCCTGTCTCTGTCTTTGTCTTGCTCGGCTCTTCTGTTTCTTGGTATCTGTGTTTCTAGAGGTGTGGATGTGTTTATCACACACACAGGCAAGAATTCCTCAGGTAAGCCAATTGTGGACTTGGTTAAAGACTGGCCTTCATGGGAAGCCTTTGAAAATAGTAAAACCTGGAACTGGGGAGGAGTGAAGCCAAAGGGTGGCTCCAGGTCCCAGGACAGCTCGACCTTGCCCTTCATGTGCCCTGTAAGTATATCTAGGGCTGTGTGGTCTATAGAAGTGCAGTCCCTCAACAAAGATAAGATGAGGTTAGAATGTGTCAGAATGTGATCTTGATCTGTCATCCCCCAGTGGGCCCTGTGTTCCCCAATTCAGAACCTTAGAATAGAATGACTAATGCCCTAGAAAAGAAGATTTATTTTCTTGGATGCAAATGTACGGCACCCTCATAGTCCCAAAGGGCCCCCTTTCTCTTCATTCTTTCCTGTTTTAGGAGGAACTTTCCTGCTCCTGAGATACATAATCTGTAGTCATTTGGAATGTATTTTTTTTCCCTTGGACTGATGGAATAAAGGATCATTGAGTAAAAATGAAAATTATATTTCAAGGACATTGTGGGCTAGAATAGGTTGTATTTATTGACCTAGGAAGATAGCCAGTTGAAATGTTTGTGAGAAATTGCTTTCCAGATTACAAACAACCAATATATAAACATAATTGGGAACCGAACTCACTGGAAAGTTAAGATGTTACTACTGTCACATAGTAGAAACTTATCACATGATATTAAGCATTCTATGACAGAGATTGCTAGTTGTCTTCCAAATGCCATAGTAATTGAATTTAAGCTGAGCAAATGGCCTCAGAGATTCCGTTTCTGAGCCTTCCTTGCAGCTGGCTGTGTTAGCTAATTGGTTGAGGTGATAGCAATAGCATTGCTTGCCTTTTCTTCCCCCTCCTTTCTTCCATCCTACTGTGTGGGATGCACATGCTGCTATCTTGGCTCATGGGATCAAGGCCACCTATGGCAATGCAACCAGATAGAAGGACCCTGGGCTTCTGGCATCAGGAGTCAACGGGTCTTAACATTCTTCCTAAACGTTGATGTAAGAGAAATCAACTACAACCCTGTTTAAGCTACTGTCATTTAGGTGGTGGAGTGGAAATGGGGGGTGGGGAGGCTTTCTGTCACTCACAGCTGAACCTAATTCTAACTAACAAACATTGGGTCTGCCATTTTGGTATTAAGTCATGATATGGTTTGGCTCTGTGTCCCCACCCAAATCCCATGTTGAATTGTAAATCCCCAGCGTTGGGGGAGGCACCTGGTGGGAGATGATTGAATCATGGAGATGGATTTCCCCCTTGCTGTTCTCGTGATAGTGAGTTCTCATGAGATCTGATGGTTTAAAAGTGTGTGGCCCTTCCCCTTTCGCTCACTCACTCTCTTGCTCTGCCGTGATACAACATGCTTGCTTCCACTTCCACCATGATTGTAAGTTTCCTGAGGCCTCCCAGCCATGCTTCCTGTTAAGCCTGTAGAACTGTGAGTCAATTAAACCTCTTTTCTTCATTATGCAGTCTCAGGTAGTTCTTCATAGCAGTGTGAGAACAGACTAATACAACTCACCACCTAGATTAAGTTCCTTTTGTTAGCCTTGCATATTTATGTGTGTGTATACTCTTTTTATATAAAGCAGTTTGGTGAAGTCTTTTATTAGCATGCATGTATAACACCAATATTTCTGTTATCAGTTGGTAGGAAGCCTGGAAAGAATCAATTCTGCAAGTAGACTCATTCTTTTTTAGCGATTTTCAAAATCTGTGTCAAGAAAGGGATGAAGACGTGATTCATTTTCCCCTTTGGATATTCTCCAATATGAAAGTAATTGAGGGACTGGTTTGACTGAAGGTAGAACGTAACTGTCAAAGTTATTGATCAGAGTAGAAAAACAGCTTTTCAACATTCTGTGAGCTTCAGCTATTTTGGGGGCTCTCTGGTCTAGGATGACGTCACATGTGTGGTGGTTGGCTGGCTGTCAGCTGAGTCAATGGGTGGCTAGACCATGTGTCTTTGATTATCCAGCAGGCTAGCCTGGGTTTGTATATATAATGGGGGCAAGGTTCTGAGTGAGAAATGTGCAAGGTCTCTAGAGGCCTTAGCTCAGAACTAGCATGCTGTCACTTGCATCACATTCTATGTCAAAGCAATTCACAAGGCTAGTCCAGATTCAGAAGGTGGGGAAATAGACTCCACTTCCTGATGGGAGGAGCCACAGAGTTACATTGTAATGGGTGTGGATACAGGGAGGGGTGGAGGAATGCAGCCATTTTTGTAACCAGTCTAACACTCTATGATTCTTGCATTAAAAACTCTTTGATCATGCGGATCAAACAAGACAGGATACTCCCAAGAAAGCACATCAATTCTTTTGTGGATTAATGAAGATACTAGAATAGTTGTGATTTCTTAGTTGAAAATCAGGGGATTACAGCTTCATTTCTCAGGTTCTCTATCAAATCACTATAATGTAACTCAGTTTCTAATTTAATCTCATTTTACCTTAAACCATACCAGCCAGATAATGACAATCACAGGATATGTGTGACAGTAGAAGTAGTCATTAAGTAGCCTTTACCGCTGAACCCTACTACTCATTCATTGATAAAATTCTAGGCTCTTTGCTAGGGGGTAGGGATGCAAAATGAGTAAGACTCAACTCCTCCTGGAGCCATTGTCTAGTTAGAGATGAAACCAACTTAGAAGAATACACTGCAGTAGGTAAAAATAACAGGTGCACATGGGGCAAGGATGACATAGGAGGATTGTCTCTGGTGGCAGAATCAGGGATGACATTCCCAGTACCCGCCACTATGCTCACTTTCCTGACAGTCCCAATGGCCCCCCAGGGGCTCTCTCACACTAGGCCACATTGTGCTCCTAGTTGCTACTGAGACTGTAAACTCTGAATATCTGAGATGGGTCTCAGTTAATATAGAAAGTTTATTTTGCCAAGGTTGAGGACACGGGCCCATGACACAGCCTCAGGAGGTCCTGATGACATGTGCCCATTGTGGTCAGAACACAGTTTGGTTTTGTACATTTTAGGAAGAAATCAGACATCAATCAACATATGTAAGATGAACATTGGTTCGGTCTGGAAAGTTGGGACAACTTGAAGCAAAGGCAGGACAACTCAAAGCAGGGAGGTGGCTTCCAGGTCATAGGTCATACTAATTTGGGGGGGCCCAAGATTTATTTTACTTTCACAAGAGCAAAGGCACCATGCGGTGCCTCTGTCTGGGCTACTCTGGCAGCTCCTGTGGCTGTTCATTCCCAGATAGCAGAGTTCTCTCTTTTCAGGGTTGTTTACGAGGCTTCCACCAGGATGGGCTTGTCTTCCAAGTGCCTTACAGCAAACCCGAGCTTTCAAGTTTTATTTTTTTTCTCCAAGACCTTTAGGTCTTTCATATTCACCTTTTTCTCAAGAAATGTGATAAAAAGGAAAAAGGACGTAAAGCTCCTCTGTGGATGGATAGCATTTGACAGACCAGACAATACCACTCCTCAAAGTAATTCCTTTTCTTCTTTCCAGCTTTTATTTTAGGTTTGGGGGGTCCATATGCAGGTTTGTTATATGGGTAAATTGCATGTCATGAGAGTTTTGTGTACAGATTATTTCATCACCCAGGTAATAAGCATAATACCCGATAGGTAGTGTTTTGATCCTCTCCCTCCTCCCACCCTCCATCTTCAAGTAGACCAGTGTCTACTGTTCCCTTCTTTGCATCCATGTGTATGCAATGTTTAGCTCCAACTTATAAGTGAGAACATGCAGTATTTGGTTTTCCGTTCCTATGTTAATCCACTTATGATAATGGCCACCAACTCAATCCATGTTGCTGCAAAGGACATCGTCTCATTCTTTTTATGGCTATGTAGCATTCCATGGTGTTTATGTACCACATTTTCTTTATCCAGTCCTCCACTGATAGGCATTTAGGTTGATTGTGTGTCTTTGCTATTGTAAATAGTTCTGTGATGAACATATGCATACATGTGTCTCTATGGTAGAATGATTTATATTCCTTTGGATATATACCTAGTAATGAGTTTGCTGTGTCAAATTGTAGTTCTGTTTTAAGTTCTTTGAGAAATCTCCAAATTGCTTTCTACAGCTCCTAGATCTGATAAACAACTTCAGCAAAGCTTCAGGATACAAAATCAAGGTGCAAAAATCAGGAATTCTTATTAGCAAGCACTTGGTGACCCAGGATGAACGTAGCCTCAAGATGAGCTCTCCCCATGGTTGGTGATACCCTTTGTCATTTTCCCATTAAAGAGTCCTTGGCTGGCACAATAGACCTCTCCAAATCCTTTGAGCCATCTCTTCCAGAGACCACCCAGACTCTCATACAAATGCAGCCTGTGACCATTCTACATCTCCTGAGGTGGAAATGCTGATTGGGTATCCTGTTGTCACCCTCACCAAACTTCTCTTGTAGTTAGATTTCTCAGTGTTTATATGATAACAATTTTTAAAATGCAGTCTGCCTTTAGATGAGCCAGAAAATCTCACCTTTCTAAATAAAGGGCCATAGCTAAATATACTGCCTATAGTGGGGGTCGGCTTGGAGCTGCTGTCTTTTGATTCTGGAGACTGAAGTTAAAGCCAGTAGCATGGAGGTTCAAATAATTAGTAATACAATTTTTCTCTTATGGACAAAGCTTTTCAGGAAGATATTAAAGGATAGAATTAGGCTTTTTAATTAAAAGTTTTGAGGCAGCATCTTAACTCTGTCACCCAGGCAGGAGTGCAGTGGTGTGATCATGACTCACTGCAGTCTCAACCTCCTGGGCTCAAGCCATCCTCCTGCCTCAGCCTCCTGAGTAGCTTGGACTACAGGTGTACACCACCACACCCATCCACTCTTCCCCACCCCTTCCCTATAGAGACAGTGTCTTGCTGTGTTGCCCAGGCTGGCCTCAAATTCCTGGGCCCAAGAGATCTGCCTGCCTTGGCCTCCCCAAAGTGCTGGGATTACAGGTGTGAAACTACATTCTAGCGCATGCTCATTAAGCACTTACAGAGAGGCCTGCTGGACTCTGCACTAAGTACCTTACCCACATTATCTTACTTAATCTTCACCACAATCATGCAAAGTAGAAACTATCATTATATAGGTGAGGATTTTTTTTTAAAATTTTTTTGAGACAGAGTCTCTTGCTCTGTCACCCAGGCTGGAGTGCAGTGGCATGATCTTGGCTCACTATAACCTCCGCCTCACAGGCTCAAGCAATTCTCGTGCCTCAGCCCCCCAAGTAGCTGGGACTACAGGCATGCACTGCAACACTCAGCTAGTTTTTGTATTTTTAGTACAGATGGGGTTTCGCCATGTTGCCCAGGCTGGTCTTGAACTCTTGCTCTCATGTAATTGCCTGCCTCAGCCTCCCAAAGTGCTGGGATTACAGGCATGAGCCACCATGCTGGCCCAGATGAGGAAATCGAGGTCATGGAATCCTGAGTGGTGACGCAGGAATGTGAACCCAGGGAGTCTGATTCCAGGTCTGCTTTTCATCTCTTTGCTGAAAGTTCTGAATGGTGGCCAGCAGACAAAACTCGGCTTACAGAGGTTTTGGCTTTGGCTCACACCGATGTTTCACGAAAAAATAAATATGTATTTCTTGAAACTCTCTAGTTTGCCACAGTCTCCCCTGTTTCCTATTCTTTCTAACCCAGCCTGCTTCTTTCATGGACCTGTCTGAAGGCATTTGGATTTTGATTTCTGTGCACTTTTAACACGCCTTCCTCCTAGGGTAATTCCACACACCTTTCTCATTTCTCAGTTCCATTAACTGCACCTCAAGTAACTTCTCTATTGCAAGCAATTCCCTCACTCTTACTCTTTTTTCTCCTTCTTGTTTCTCTTTAATTTCCTGCAAAGTTACTTCAGCGTCTCTCAAACTTTCTTACTTTTTCTTTTTTATTTTTTGAGATGGTATTTTGCTCTTATTGCCCATGCTAGAGTGCAATGGCACGATCTCGGCTCACTGCAACCTCTGCCTCCCAGGTTCAAGCGATTCTCCTGTCTCAGCGTCCCGGGTAGCTGGGATTACAGCCATGCACTGCTACGCCTGGCTAATTCTTTGTGTTTTTTAAATAGAGATGGGGTTTCACCATGTTAGCCAGGCTGGTCTCAAATTCCTGACTTCAAGTGATCCAACTGCCTGGGCCTCCCAAAGTGCTGGGATTACAGATGCGAGCCACTGCGCCCGGCCCCGCCCCCCCCCCGCCGCTTTTTTTTTTTTTTTTTTGCGACGGGGTCTCACTTTGTTACCCAGGCTGGAGGGCAGTGGTGCAATCATGGCTCACTGCAGCCTTGACCTCCTAGGCTCAAGTGACCCTCCCACCTCAGCCTCCTAAGTAGCTGGGACTACAGGCATATACCACCACACCTGGGTAATTGTTTAAATTTTTGTAGAGATGGGGTCTCACCATGTTGTCCAGGCTGGTCTCGAACTTCTGGGCTCAAGCAATCCTCCTGCTTCAGCCTTCCAAAGTGCTGGGATTACGGGTGTGAGCCACTGCACCTGGCTTTCTTAATCTTCTGTTGTAGATTGCTGTTCTCCATTGGCTATGAATGTGGCTGATGTCCCTCCCCTAAGATTATTGGCAATAATACTATATGAATATAGCATGAAGAACAAAGAAGAACGTGAGCATGGACAGAATACAATAAGCTAATTCCCTTAAAGTCTAAAACATTTTTGAAAATCCAGTATATGTTTTCAGCTCTCAATTAAAACTAAACAGAGTGATTGGTTAAGCCTTCTGAGCTTTTCTTCTCCATTAAAATGGCATTAAGGAGAAATACAAAGTTTTGATGTGTTTGTATTTTCCTGTTTTGTTTTAACCTTAGTCTAATTTTGCCTGGGAAGCAAATCATAGTTTATAACGTTTTTATGAAAAAAAAATTCAAATTCCAAACAGTTGGCTGACAAATGCAATTTTGAAACAATTCATTTATGTCTTTCTGTGCAGAAGTTGAACCTTCTTTTTTGTTGAACTATGAATTCCTTGACATCTTCCATTTAATATTCTGAAATCTCTGTGTGATATACAAATGCAGACATACCAGTTATAAATTCTTATTTTACAAATTGTACCTATCCTTTCTCCTAGTATTCCTGTAATAGCAGCCTCACTGAGGTGAGTTCGCCAAATAGTTGATGATAATTCTATTTCAAGCCATTCTAGGTAAATTCAAAGTACTACTTTCTTTTTATGTTAGACTAAGCGAGATGAAACAAGATGATCTTTTCCAGCTGCCAGTGTTAAAAAAAAAATTCAAAGTAGCCACTAACCATATGTAGGTATTGAGAACTTAAAAGGTGACTAGTTCTAATTGAGATGTGCCATAAATGAAAATACATCCCAGATTACAAAGACTTAATAAAACATGTAAAATAGTTATAGCTTTATATTGATTGCTTGTTGAAATAGTTTTTTTATATGTTGGGTTAAATGAAAACATTAAAAAATTTAAGAAATTTGAACATGTTGGGCAGGTATTTGTAGATGAAGAGCAATGAAGGTAAATTCTTGACACAGTGTGTACAATTGAGCATCTACTCAGCAAAGTAGATGAGTGGTTCTTTGGTTTGTCATAGAGTAAAATTGACAGGAGAGAAGGAATTTTGCTCTTTGAGCAGAACGCTTTTAAATTCAACCTTCGTGTTGTAATCCTGAGAGAAGGCAAGAAAGAACAAACACTGATCGAGTCTCTCATGTTGCTAGTGCTGGGAGAGCAATGCACATCCCTAAGAAGGGGTGCTGATAGCACACTCCCCTTCCAAGAGGTGGGAGTAGGCAGCCCTTTCCAGGTTGCCATCCACAAAGGGTAGCTAGTGTGGCTGCAGAATACTTCCAGGTATAAATTCCTTCTTTCCCTCCGTGTATTTTTTCCTCACCTCTATTCAAACAGTCAGTCCACTCCGTGTTCCTTGCCTCAGAAGGCATGAGGCAGATTGGAAAACAGAAGCGGTCTTGCTGACTTTTGTTTTCCAAAAGCCTAATTCCTAGTGGTCTGGGAAGAGGGAAGAGGCAGAACAAGATTTTCTGATATAAACAATATCTAGAAGAAGCCAATGTTAGATTGGAGCTTCACTCTGGATAAAGACCACCTCCTCCAGAGTTAGGGGGAGAAAAAGAGGACTGTGGATCCAGAAACAGCAGGGATACCTTGAGGTAGCAGGACCCTAGAGGCGAGGCTGCATAGTGTGTCTAGGCAGAAGGGCTGTGGGCAGCCTGGCCAAAGAATTCCGTGGAACACCAGCAGTGGAGACCACCAGACTATGACGCCTTGTGGGTCTGGACAGCAGCTGCCTCAATGGTCACCTGGAGCACGTGGACACTCCCACGTCAGAGAAGTGGCACTTTGTAGGACCCCAGAACTGTGGCACATCATGGGGAAAAGGGAATGTACCCTAAAGTTAAATTTTCTACCACTACAGTGGAATGTGGCTTTAGCCAGAAATTAATTCAAATCAGAGACAATAGACAGCGATATTTATTTTGCAGTCTGTTTATAGACTTGAAGAATTGTCCCTACTACAATAGTGACAAAAACAGTTTGGAGCCATGAGCTCCTCTTCTCTCTGCCATGTATTTTGCCTGGATATCTCCTCTCAGTACATAAACATGTAGGGGTACGAGGTAAGATTAGATTGTCCTTTCTTTTGATGTTGTGAGTTTTGCATCTCTAGGAACTTGCTGTTCACATTGCTTCACAGCTTCCCCTCAGCAGGAAATCTGGTGAGATTCCCCCTACTCCAGTATGGGTTAGGGGCCTGCATCCTGAAGGGATCATGCCCAGTGAACTAGAACATATTACTGCTTCAGACAGTTTTTGTTGTGATAGTAAAATGATGTCTTTCTTTTTTAAAATTTTATTTAATTTCTTTAACATGTACGTACTTATTTTTAAATGGACAGATAAAATTTTATACATTGTGTACAACAAGATGTTTGAAGCATATAGACATTGTAGATGTGTTTTCCTTTTTATAAGACATAGTTTTACAAATTGGAAAACCAGGGTGATTTTAAAAACTTACCTACATGCCACTTTAATGGGCAAAGCTCTTATTTAGGGAGACAATTATGCTCCATCCCTAGCACAGCTGATCAACTCACCCCTGTCTCTCTCTCCCTATGGTAAAAGTTCCTTCAGAATAGAAAATGCCGAGCTGGTGCCTTTAACTGTATTTGGGAACATTCTTATCTTCTCTGTCTTTCCTGCCATGCGTTGTGTTCCTGTGTTCTGCTTTTCTCTCCCAAACTTCCTTCCCTGTTCTAAGTTCAGTGTAGAAAAATGTTAAAATATTATTCTTTTAAAAAATGCATACTGCTATTTGCTTTCTATTAGAAGGAAGGAAAAGCAATAATCAATATTTAAACTCTTAATATCCAGACCTTAGAATGTGTCAGGAAATATGGGGAGATTAAAAAGTAGAGGGGAAGACAATAGAAGAATTTCCATTCCTTGGTTCAGGGAACAAATAAAACTTTCAATGTGTAAATGTTATATTGGCACATTAGTTATCAGTTGCCTTTGACAAATATAACATTGCTGGTGCTGAAGAGGATCTAGGTCTCATTAGCCTTTTCTAGCACTGCATCCGTATGGCAAGTTCAGGGGCTGAGGTCCGAGTTCTTTGTTCATCCTAGGACGTGCATGTCTTGTGCCAGGCAGGCACTTAGTGAATGTTTGCTGATGTTGCGAACTATTCCCATCCTACCACCAGGGCAGGAATAGCCAATGCAGCGTCCAAACCCAAATTACATAGAATAAAACAATCACAGAGCCATGGTATTCTCAAGTAGAAAGGGTCCTTGGAGACAGTCTGGTATAACCCCTTGATTTTACAAAGAAAGGGAGGCCAAATGAGGTCAACGGACATGTCCACAGTCTTATCACTGGTTAGTGCTAGAGTTAAGGGCCACAGCTTCTGATACCCAGCCTTATGTTCTTGCTGTCCAATTAGTTAATAACTTGAACGACAACTATGGCTTAACCAAGCCGCATAAATGTAGCAGAACCGAGCACATCAAACCTAGTGGTGGACAATGAGAAGTTGTGGGCCTAATACGGGCAGTGCCTGTCCTGCCTGAAAACGTTCACATTTCCCTCTGTGTGAGTTTCCTAGTGATGCCCTAACAAATTACCCCAAACAATGGCTTAAAACAACACAAACCTATGATCTTACACTTCTGAAGTTCTGAAATCCAAAAAGGGTCTCACTGGGCTAAGGTCGAGGTGTTGGTGGGGCGACGTTCATTCTGACGGCTCTCAGGAGAGTTTGTTTTCAGCCTCTAGAGGCCATCTGCATTCCTGGGCTCACAGCTCTAGCTTCAAAGCTGCCATGGTCAGCATTGCCTCTCATGGTGCCATCCCTCTGGTTCTGACTCTTCTGCCCATCACATGCCCTTTTAAAGGATTCTTGTAATTACACTGGGCCAAGCCAGACAACCCAGGATAATCTCACTATCAAGAAATCTTCAATTACCTCTGCAGAATCCCCTTTGCCGTATAAAGTAACATATTCACAGATTCTGGGGATTGGGATGTGGACATCTTTGGGGGCTGTGATTCTGCCTGCTATACTTTTTTTTTCTTTCTTTTTTTTTCTGAGACGGAGTCTTACTCTGTCGCCCAGGCTGGAGTGCAGTGGCGTGATCTCGGTTCACTGCAACCTCTGCCTCTTGGGTTCAAGTGATTTTTCTGACTTAATCTCTCAAGTAGCTGGGACTACAGGTGCGTGCCACCACACTAGGCTAATTTTCATATTTTTAGTAGAGAAGGGGTTTCACCACGTTGGCCAGGCTGGTCTTGAATTCCTGACCTCAGGTGATCTGCCCGTCTTGACCTCCTAAGGTGCTAGGATTACAGGCATGAGCCACTGCGCCTTGCTTGCCTGCTATACCCTTTATAAAAAGAGCCAAACTAAATACCCTTGCAAGCTGGATGTAGCCCATGAATGGACTGCCAGATCCTCAATTTACTGCCATGCTGAGTGTCATGAAGGCACATAAGAAATTTGAGAAAATCTCTAACCTGGAGGACAGTCAGGCTGGAGAATGAAGACTCACCCACAAAGCAACGAGGTGCTGTGTACCAGGAAGGGAAGCGCCATCCTGCACGGAGGCTGTGAGTGCCACCAATGGCTTTCTGTGTCCTACTAAATGCCTAGAAGTCTTGCATCTCAAAATTTCAGTTGGGGAAGAAACCCAAGTTATGATTTATTCATCTTTGAGCAAACAGAAGCCTTTTGTGGGGAAATGACAGAGTGAGTGAGTGGCTGAACTGGGATTAGAGTTCTGGTATCCTAAGGCCCAGCTCGGTTCTCCTGCCACCCTACAGGTTGTTCACTACCAACACTCTTGCCTAACATTCAGTGACTCTGCTTTGCCAGCCACTGCTACCTTCTCCGATGACCCAAGATGACCTTTCTCTCAAGTTACTCTCCTTATCGTCCCAGGACAATGGCACCAAACTTGTTCCCACTGATATACCTATTCATCTACCTCTTTGTTCATTTGTCACTCATATATTGAGCACCTTCTATTGCTAGACTTTGAAGCAAGCTCTGCAAACACAAAGGCAAATAAGATCCCATCCTCCCTCTTTAAGGGGCTTCAGGTCCAGTGCATCAGTTCCCGCCCTTGTTATGCCAGGTACAAATGGTGGAGGAATGTTCACTCCTTTGTGAAGTGTGTGAGTGTGTTCACTCCTGCTGGCTATAATCCTGGGTACACTGCCTCCTTCCTTTCCCTCTTAGAGGAAACAGCAGAAAGAAGGCCAGTGGGTGAGAGCACTATTACTCAAGGGAGCACTTCCATCTTTTCTAAGTTATACACAATCATTAAAGTACATTATCTGCAAATATATACAAGTAGCAAATGACTTGGGTCATGCTGCTATGACTTGCAGGTAGGAACCTCTAATTTAGTGGTTCATGTGGTTCTTCTTCCTTAGAATGCCCTTTTCTTTTTTTTCCCCCTCTCTTTTTAGCTTTTTATTTTTTTTCTAGAGATGGGATCTCACTATGTTGTCCAGGCTGGTCTCTGACTCACCTTAAGCAATCCTCCCACCTTGGCCTCCCCAAGTGCTAGGATTACAGGCATGAGCCACTGCATCCAGCCTTCTTTTTGTTTTAAGTGAGCACTGAGGAGTTCTAACTAGTTCTCATTTTCCCAAAGAGAAGAAAAGCAACTCGGAGATAAGAAACTCCACACCCTTTTGAGGAGAGAACTTGACATCTGAATTTTCACTTTTGTGTTCTTTGAACAAACATCATTAAAGCATACCAAATCTACACCCAGTAAAAGGTTTGGATGAAGACAGACAAAAATGTGAATGGACTACAATGGAAGATGCACAGACATATATTAACCAGGTACAGTAAGCTCGAGGTGAGTCAACAGTGGGCAGTGGTGGCCAAAAATGCCATGCCATCGCAGGCAGCATAAATGAATGACAGAATCTCCAGTTAGGGAGGGAATGGCCACACAGCACTCCAGAGCTCAGACCACAGCTGAATGCTGCATTTAGATTTAGGAAATACTCTCTGAAAGAGCTAAAGACAAACTTAATTATGTTTAGAGGAGTGTGCCCTGAAGAGACAGTGTGGGGTCCTGGTAAGAACATGAACTCTGGAGGCAGCAAGATGGGTTTGAATCCATCTGCCACTTACCTTATCAGGTAGTGACCTTGAGCAGTTTGCCTACCTAACCCCTTCATGCACAATTTTTCCATCTGTGAAATGGTCATAAAGTGAGGGTTGCATGAGTCCAAATGCTTAGAATAGTGCCTGAGACAGAGTAGGTCTGGGTGAAAGATACTTAAGAAAAGTGAAGGGCTGGGCGTGGTGACTCACACCTGTAATCCCAGCACTTTGGGAGGCCGAGGTGGGTGGATCACCAGGTCAGGAGTTCAAGACCAGTCTGGCCAAGATGGTGTAACCCTGTCTCTACTAAAAATACAAAAATTAGCTGGGCACGGTGGCAGGCGCCTGTAATCCCAGCTACTCGGGTGGCTGAGGCAGGAAAATCGCTTGAACCCGGGCGGCAGAGGTTGCAGTGAGCCAAAATCGCAGCACTGCACTCCAGCCTGGGTGACAGAGTGAGACTCTGTCTAAAAAAAAAAAAAAAAAAAGAGAGAAGAAAAGAAAAGAAAAAAGAAAAAAAAATGAAGGAACTCAGCATCCGAGAAACTCCTGTGAAAAGTATTACAAGGAACTGGGAGTGTTAACCTGAAGAGGAGGAAGTTAGGGAAGCTGACAGAAGTCACCTGTCTAAGGGAAGAGACTTACTGTCAGTTCCAATGAGAGGAAGCTTCATGCAGGTATGTTTCACACTCAAATAGCTCAGCTCCCAAAGCAATGTGGTCAAAAGACCACTAGATGAATCAGGAAATGTTTGGTTACAAGGAACGGAACCTTAGGACAGATTAGAAAAAATAAAGGGAGAATTTATAACACAACCTCAGAAGCCAGGGCTAGAGTGACTTCAGTCACTCCTGGGTTCACATCATGGTTGTAGAAGTCCATCTCCATTCCTGGCCTCTGCATCCACTGCTGTCTTTCCCCATGGTGGGCTCTTAGAGGACAGGCATTGGGGATGCAAGCTCGGTGGCTCCAATTCACACTCCTACAGGTCACCCATTCACTAAGGTAGCACCCTCCAGGGATCGCCTTCCAATAAAACTCTGTGACCCAGGAGAATGATGCTGATTGGCTCAGCCTGAGTTCCATGTCACCCTGAACATGGGCAGGGGGGTGTAGGGGAAGGAGCCCCCTGCCTAAAGCTCATAGTCTGAGAATGAGGTGGTTCCCCAAAATAAAAACTCCAGCTGCTTAGCTGAAGAAGGGGGAATGAGGGATGGACAGGTGAACAGAGCAGATGTCCACTCAGACGCTGTCTATGCCACCAAGACAGGTCAGAATAAATAAAGCCCTTGGTTTTCTTGTTCCACACGAGGGCTATGCAGAAGTCTTCAGCAACATCCTACCCTCTGTCATTCCCATGCCAGGGCTGCCCTCAGCACCATTCTCCCCAACCAAAGCATCCCTCTCCTCCGCCTTCCCACCTGATTCTCTTATAGGAAACCTGAGAACTGTCCTGACAGGTAGGACTGGGGAGAGGACAGGCAAGAGTGTGTGTGGGGGGGAGTGTGGGGCGGGGGGAGGAGGGCTACTTGCAACTTTATTGCGTTATCTCAGCACATCAGGAAATAGAGTTCAACCAAGTTGGAAGGTCGGCCTTGGAAGACACTGAGTTCCTGACCCTGGAGGACAGGCTGTGTTCATTCAGGACCTGGAGGTTTTCAAACTCTCTCAATGCCCTGCTGCTGCATTTGAACTGTATACAAATCCACTTCCTGTGTCTTTGAAGAGGAAATTTCTCATCTGCTATCAAGGGTGTTGCTAATAATTTAAAGATCGGGGTTTTTTTCTGCATTTTAGTCTGGCACATCTGGGACTCAAGTTTCAAGTGCTGAGTCTTGTAAGGACTGTTCTGCAGCCAAAAACCAGGAAAGGGGAAACAGAAGCAAAAAACCAATCACAAGTAAAAAAACTCAGCCAGCCTAATTAAATATTTGGAATCAAAAATTGTTGGCCACCTGGGAGGGGAAACACCCTTTTCATCCTGTCATTCATTTCTTAGCTAAATAATGGGTTCAATATACATAATTCCAAAACCAAAATTAGAATTTTTGGAAGACGCCCCCCAATATTTAGGCATTTTATCTCCTGACCAGTTTGTCTTGGAAGGTATTCCAGGCCAGGAAATTCTAATGTATTTCTCTATGTTAAAAGACATATAGGAGATGTTTATTTATTGGTCAAGGTGGATACGTGAGAACACCTGCTTTAAAATGCTCAAGACTGGGATTATGACTCTGATCAAGTAAAACTCTAGAGCCTCAAGATCTGTTGAAATGGAGAAGATAAAAACTGCTGGGTCCCTGCTTGCCCTTCCCCACCCAAAATTTCTTGGCCCTGACCCTGATCCTCCTCCCTCAGACCACCTGTAGATGAAGGTGGAGTAGCCTTCCACTGAGACATCATGAGGCTCTCTGGCTGTCATAAGGAGGGCATCAACCGACTGTGGAAATACAGTTTTGTATTTCATCAGCATCATAGAATATCATCTCAAACTCACTGAGGGCCAACAATGTTTATGGACTCAGTTATGAAGAATTCTGTTTTAAGGAGAATTACCTGAAAGAGATGTAATCCTGATACTTTAAAATTTATCTTTGGGTTTGCAGACCCTCAGAGAGCAGCCTACATGGACCACTCAGTTCTGGCTCCCCACTGACTTACTGAGCCCAGCTTTGGCATTCTGCTATTTGCACACTTGGGTGGGGGGTGGGGGGAGTAGAAAGCTGTGCCAAGAAATGTGATGTTGTACTTACTCTAATTGTTATAAAGTTTTGGTGCCGCAAAAGAAATAGCAAGCGAATATAAAATTTTATTTTTAATTCTCAGCAAGGCAAGTTACTACTACAGAAGAGTGTGCCCTTACAGATGGAGCAATGATGAGCGCACACTTGGACAAGGGAAGGGAAGGGGTTCTTATCCCTGATGGGCACGTGGCCCCTCTGCTGTGTCGTTCCTCTATTGGCTAGGGTTAGACCGCATAGGCTAAACTAATTCCGATTGGCTAACTTAAAGAGAGTGGCGGGGGTGAGTGGTTTGGCGGGAAAAATGGTAATGACAGAGCAGGTAATCAGAATGAGTCAGGGTGGAGAATGTAATCGGAAAAGGTTGCTTTATGAGGAAGTTTAAAAGTAGAAGACAGATAATTGAACATACTGACATATTCTTTGAAATGCAGAACACATATCTAACAAAAGCAGGCTTGGGGAAACCATTCACTACGGTTTTAGGGTTCCTCTGGCATGAACTGGAATCCCAGTATGTACTTTTATTTGCAGACACTAGTTCCTGCAAATCCCAGGCCTTCAAGGGAACTGTAGAAGGTTTTGGCTAATACTCATACTTTGACCTTCCCTAAGGTAATGTGCAAGGTGGAAAAGACTGGGAGCCTGTCCAGGTCACCTTGGGCTGTGCTGCTAGGTGGTCATTTTGCACTGGGAAGATACCCTGCTACTTGTTATTTTAGGCAGCAGATGGCTGTGACTGCAAATTTCCTTCAGGGCCTTCACGGGGCCAATGGACTGATTACGATTTTAGAGCTTTAACTGACCCTTATCACTTAAGGACAGATGCTGTGCCCTGGAGCTATGGGATCTGGTCACTTTTACATAATTTGAATGTGCTCTGTAATCATCCAAGTACCGTTTTAAGCATTTAAATTCTTGCCAGCAATTAGGCTGCTGCTGAACATGGGAGATGATTGCATCACTTCACTAGTTTCAAACAGCACACTCAACCGTAGTATTTATTGCATCAGCTCAGGGCAACCTGCTCTTCCAATCAATTAAACTCCTTGTGCTTGAATATGCAATGCCTGCCAATCACACATTAAATCACCACCTCATGCTTATTTCACAATGAGCTTACTGAATGAAGTGACTTCCCAAAACTTAATCAGTCCCCACCTCCGGCAAGCTGGCGTTTAAAGAGATTTTCCAGTGTCTCTGGGAACAACCCTATTACATTTCTCCCTGAGGGTAAAATCTTCTCAGGTCTCCATTCCAGGAATAGCAATGCTGCTGCTGGTAGTTGCTGGCTTGTATTTGTCCTGGGACAGACACTATGAATGATGAAACTAATTGTGTTTACTTGTCCTCCCCCTGCCCCCCACCATCCATTTATTTTTGTAACACCAATAATGCATGTTTATTATGGAAAAAAACCATACAGCAAAGCAATGAAGAATAATTACCTAAATTCTCAACACCCCAAAATTACAATGGCTAAAATGTTGGTTACCCTTCCAGGCATTTGTGTTTCCTCTTTACAGTGGCTGCTAGAAATAGCCAGATACAAATCCCAGTATAAATGAGACTTTAATATAAAACAATGGGGAAAAGATGTATGATAGATGGCACTGGCCCAACTGGCTCTCCATTTGGAAGAAAATAAATATGGACTCCTTATGCCTCATGGAAAAATCCATTTCAGATTAAAATTTTAAATGTAAAAAATATAACAAGGTATTGTTTAAAAATCTGGCAGGCTATGTGTATATTCTAGGGGTGGGAGAGACCTTTTAAACTGTGACTAGAAGCTATAAAAGAAGGAAAGGAAAGACTTTTAAAATTATAAAGTCAACAGGCTAATACAAAACAAGAAAAGTACATTTGTAATGCAAGTGACAGTTTACGCCTATGATAAAAGCTCTTAAATTTGATGAGAAAAGGGCAAAATGATGAGATAAAGATGCACAAAGGATAAACGCTTCACAGACATTGAAACGGCTAGCCCACATGCTCATATTCACTAGTGGTCAGAAAAAAGCAAATGGAAGTTAACAATAGAACACCATTTTACACTTAGACTGGAGAAAAGAGCTATAATATCATATGCTAGTGTTGGAGATAGGAATTGTAACACGCGTCCGTGTGAAAAGAGTCCACCAAACAGGCTTTGTGTGAGCAACAAGGCTGTTTTTTTTCACCTGGGTGCAGGCAGGCTGAGTCTGAAAAAGGAGTCAGCAAAGGGTGGTGGGATTATCATTAGTTCTTACAGGTTTGGGATAGGCAGTGGAGTTAGGAGCAATTTTTGTGGGCAGGGGGTGGATCTTACAAAGTACATTCTCAAGGATGGGAAGAGTATTACAAAGTACCTTCTTAAGGGTGGGGGAGAATATTACAAAGTACATTCTCAAGGGCGGGGGAATATCACAAAGTACGTTATCGTTATCGCAAGGGCGGGGAGGGTGTATTGTCACAAAGTCAATTGATCAGTTAGGGTGGGGCAGGAACAGATCACAATGGTGGAATGTTATCTTTTGTGGTTCTTCAGTTGCTTCAGGCCATCTGGATGTATATGTGCAGGTCACAGGGGATATGATGGCTTAGCTTGGGCTCAGAGTCCTGACAGGAATGTACTCTGATACTCTGCTGGTGAACTGTGATGTGCTAAAATCTTTTGGGAAATACATTTGACAATATCTATTAAAATTAAAAGGGCACGTACCCCTCGTTCCAGCAATTCCACTCTTTGAAGTGTAGCCCAGTAGAAATAAAAGGGTAGTTTTAAGGACATACGAACACAGAGGTTTGCTGCAGCATTGTTCAGAGAGTAAAAACAGGAAAAAAGAGAATGCTCATCAACCAAGCAGTGGCTTAATAATTTATAATATTTCTCAAACAAAGGAATATTTTTAATGAATAAAAATATGAATTACAGTTAAACCAAATGATTTGGAGGGATTCCCATAAGATACTATTGAAGGAAAAAAGAGCACATATATCCTATTGAGGGAAAAAATGATAAACTCTGTGTGTGTACATCTGTGTGGGATTATCTAAGTACAGAGAGCTGGACAGAGGATGCATATTAGGTTGTTGAGATTGGTTGCCATGGTCGGGGAGGAGGGAGGGCTGCTGACGTTGAAAGAGGGAGAAGAAGGGCAGGACAGAGCTCAGTTAAAAGAAGTTTAAAAAGTCACTAAAAATAAATGAAAATGTATGCATATGGCCATATTTAGGCTTTTACATAAAATTATCTGTAGATGTATGTTTTATGGGTTGAATTATGTCCCCTCAGAAAAGATATGTTGAAGTCCCAGCCCCTAGTCCCTCAGAAGGGGACTGGATTTGGAAATAGGGTCTTCACAGAGATAAGAAAGTTACAATGAGGTCATTAGGGCAGGCCCTAATCTGGTATGACTGGTAGCCCTGTGAAAAAAGAAATTTGGACACAGAATCAGACACACAGGGAAGATGATGTGAAGATGCTCGGAGAGAATGCTGTGTGAAGATGAAAGGTTGGAATCATGCATCTGCCAGCCAAGCAGCGCCAAGGATTGCTGGAAACCAGCAGAGGCCAGGAAGAGGCAGAGGATTCCCCTATCAGTTCAGAGGGAATGTGGGTCGGCCAACAGCATGACTTCAGACTTCCAGCCTCTGAAACTGTGAGACAAAAAATTTCTATTTTAAACAGTTTACGGTATTGTTATAGCATCCCTAGGTTGTGAATACAATGTGTGTGTGTGTGTGTGTGTGTATGTCTATATATAAAAAATAGTAGATTTAAAAAAAATCAACACAAACTTATTCTTTTATAGTTCTAGAGGTCAGAAGTTTGAAATGAAGCTTACTGGGCTAAAACCAAGGCATTCACAGGGCTGGTTCCTTCTGGGGGCTCCAGAAGAGGGTCTGTTTCCTCACATTTCCTGGCTTAGAAGCTAGGAAAACTCTAGAAGTTTTCTCGAGGAAGACTCCAGAGACAGAGAGTCTGCCCATCTTATTTGACTTGTGACCCTTTCAGTTTTCAAAGCCATCAGCGTAGCATCTTCTCTGACTCTGCCTCTCTTGTCACATGGCTTTCTTATCTAAGACAAAAAAATCCTATGAAATTCAGAGTCATATTTACACCTCAATCCTAATAAGTACGATTGCAGTGTTTATTTTAGTCTCATTTTATCTCTCACAAACATCTTATGCAAACATCTTGATGCTAATCTTTAATTATTTTTGTAACATGGAACCATGGGGTTATCTAGATCCTATAGACGTGGAGCTGGTGGCAAGTTGGGCCACACACACTAAAAGTGACCAAAGTGAGAGGAGTTGGAAACAGTCATCTCCATTTGTGAAGATGAGGTGACCAGTCATCCCTGATAATCAGTAGGAGAGACAGACTATCCACCACTCAGAAATGCAAAGAACAGGTTTAGGAACCACTTCCAAATTCTAGTTCCGGTTCTTTTGTGGTCAAGTCATATTTCTGTAAGAGGTAATCTCCTGAGATTTCTCCCTTTTTACTTAAGCAATTTGAGTGGAGGTCTGATTATTGTAACCAAACTTAAGGAAAGAACCATAAGAAATTCACAGTGGCTAGAGGAAAAATAGTTGGATGACAAATTCTTAAAGAGTTTAGTTGTATAGTGAAAAGTTGAATCCCTCTTGTCTTCACTTAATACAGCACTGACAGTTGTGTGAGGGGTCCCATAGTATGTAACAGAAAATTTTGATCTATGTTTTGACACAAAGATAATTAAAAGAGAGCAAAGTAAGAAGAACTTGGAAACAGGCCGGGTATGGTGGTTCACGCCTGTAATCCCAGCACTTTCAGGGGCTGAGGCGGGCAGATGGCTTCTCAGTTCAAGACCAGCCTGGGCAACATGGCAAGACCTCATCTCTACAAAAAATAGAAAAAAATTTAGCTATGCATGGTAACATGTGCCTGTAGTCCTGGCTATTCAGGAGGCTGAGGTGGTAGGATCGCTTGAGCCAGGGAGGCGGAGGCTGCAGTGAGCCATGATCATGCCACTGCACTCCATCCTGGGCAAAAGAGCAAGACCCTGTCTCAAAAAAAGAGTTAAATAAAATATAAAAAGGAATTTAGAAAGTTATCCTCTGAGACTGAAATGAAGAACCACCATATAAAAGATTTAATAATCAAAGATGATTAATGTCACCTCCCAGAAAAAATAGGTGACTGAAAGGACATAGGACTAAGGTAGCTAAGGTCAAATTGCATGAGCAAGAAGGTCAAGAAAAGTGAATTGCACTATAGAAGACTGGTGTCCCATGGAGTCCTGTGTAAAGGGTCAAAGATAGCATGTGTCAGTGTACCTTTAACACCAAGCCAGGAGAAGCCCTGATGCTCCAGGTCCCTTGTGTTTGTGAGAATGTGCCCAGAGTGGAAAGGGAGGCAGCAGTCTGCCTGACAAAATTTGAGAGCACTCATCATTCCTCCCATGGAGGAATGCAAAACTGCATCAGGGGCCACCAAACAAAATTATTCATTGTTGGATTTGGCTACAATGAGATGGACCAAGCGGGCCAACCAAATAAAATGTATTT
Organism: Pan paniscus; assembly: GCF_029289425.2. Lineage (NCBI taxonomy): Eukaryota > Metazoa > Chordata > Mammalia > Primates > Hominidae > Pan > Pan paniscus. The sequence goes on along the minus strand of NC_073255.2, from coordinate 143,402,312 downwards.
TCCCCCAGACTAACACCCTCTCTGTTGGCTAAGATCGGATTTGTACATTGGTTTATATGAAGTTTCCCTAAATAGATAAAATCCAAATCTCCTGAGCTATACCCACTGCTGGGAAATCAAAAGCCTGGATTATAGCTTAATTAAGCTTAATCATTTAATTAAGTTTAATTGGTTCATTCATGTACCAAAAGCCATGAGCACTTGCTACATGACATGCAGGGGTGACATGCTTGGCACACACACCCAACTCCTCAGTCCCCAGCTCTTGATCTCATTCAACACCCAAAGTCAACCTGCTCTTGGATGACACTGATGAGGCTCTCTGTGCCTGAGTCTTCCTAGTCTGCTCTGTGCGCTGTGGTTATGCCAACACAAAGGTAGTTTCTGCTCTCTTAACACCATCTTTCTCCACTATATACCAGAATCTGGGCTGGATTCTCCTCTTTTTAGAAATTTTTCAGAGCCTCTGGGGTGAGTCATGTGCTTTTAACTCTTGGCTGCTATTCTCTTAAGTGGGTTCTCTGCTTTTCCCTAAGGAATGCAGGGTAGCAACTACTACCTTTTGGGTCCAAATATGGTGGATCTCATTATGAGCCTCAAAGTTCTCCTCAAAGGACCTAGAGGAAGATGTGTTTAAGAGTTCTTGTGAAAATGGTCTGAGCAAGTGTCCAAATTAGATCCAACCTGTAACCTTAAATAAACAATAGAAAGAGGAGACTAGTTGCACCCAGTGTGTGGAAAGCCTTAGGCTTGATATTGAATCTCTACAGGCTGAGTGTGGTTCTCGGAGATGCTGGCATCGTGCCAGTGGGCAAATGAAGTCAATAGGTCTTATTTCTGGTGATGCTAACTTTGATTATTCCCTTAAGGTTGTGTCTGCCAGGCTTCTCCACTGTAAAATTGCTATTTTCCTCCTTGTAATTAACAAATACTTGCACAAAGATACGTTGAAACTATCTAAACTTTCTGTTTCTTATACTCTTACCCATTAATTTTAGCAGCCATGGATAGATTTTGCCTGTGACAAGTATTACATTGGTGTTTATCTCTAATAATAAATGTCTAAAAAAATCTAAAATACCTTTCTTCAATTTTCTATTTGATCATTCTACAAGAAAGATTTTGTACTTTCTGTGTCCTCTCTTTTATGCACTAGAGGTGATGATTTGAGGTCTGGCTGATTGCCTTCTTTAACTGATTTGCGTCACTTCAGCAGCTGTGCTTATCACACAGGTTCTACCCCAAAAGAGTGAGTTTGTGTTCTTGTGCCATTGACTTTTATCTCCCTTCAGGTTTCAGAGGACTCCAAATAATAATTGAGGCTGGCCGGCCTGCCTGCCTGCCTGCCTTCTTTCCTTCCTTCCTTCCTTCCTCTTTTCCTCCCTCCCTCTCTCCCTCCCTCCCCTCCCTCACTCCCCCACTCCCCTCCCCCCCCCTTCCTTTCCTTCCTTTTGACAATGTCTCACTCTGTCTCTCAGGCCGGAGGGCTGGAGTGCAGTGCAGTGGTATGATCACAGCTCACTTCAGCCTTGACCTCCTGGGCTCAAGTGATCCTCCTGCTTTAGCCTCCCAAAGTGCTGGGATTAAAGGCACAATTGGGTTTTGAATGAGAAATTGTCACATTTTTAGCTACCTTCCCAGCAGCCCACTGTCTAGCTGTGTGTCAATATGAACAGGAGCAGTCTCAGGGGTCTTGAGTTCAGTTAGAAACCTGAACACACATGAAGGGTGCTTTAGGATCCTGGAGGGTGGTCAGCAAGTCGTGGAAAAGTACAAAATGCTGCAGGCTGCAAAACTGGCTTGGAAGGGCCAGGGCACTTGAATTTCCCTCTGAGTTTTTCAGGATCTATTCTTTAGCCAAGATGGGAGTACAGTAAATGCTGGCCTATCTATCCACAACTTGAGACTTCTTCGTGGATGTTTCCTTAGGCTTGAGATGAATGAAGAGAACCAACCAATCTCTAGCCTGGAGATAGTTCTTGTGTTAGGGTTTTCTGGAGACACACAGACCAGTAAGATATATTTATATATCTAGAAAGAGATTTAGTATAAGGAATTGGCTCATGCCATCAATGGAGGCTAAGTCCCAGGATCTGCTGCCTGCAAGCTGGAGGCCCAGGAAGGCCTGAGGGGGTAGTTCCAGTCTGAGTCCAAAGGCCTGGGAACCAGAAATGCTGACTGTGTAAGTCCCAGTCTGAGGGCAAGAGAAGACTGATGTCCCAGCTCAAGCAGTTCATCAGAGGGAAGGAATTCTCCCTTCCTTCCTTCACCTTTTTGTTCTATTTGGATCCTCAATAGATTGAATGATACCCACACACATTGGGGAGGGCCATTTTCTTTACTCAGTTTACACAGTCTACCTATTCAGACATTCATCTCTTCTGGAAACACCCTCACAGACACACCTAGAAATAATGTTGAGCCAAATCTGGGCGCCCATTTCCCAGTCAAATTGATACCAAGTTAACCATTGCGGTTCCCAAGTTTGTGTGCTGTTCCTGTTATATACTCTGGTAACTCTATCAATTTCTAGAAGAGACATAGCTCAAACAGGCCCATTACTCAGATGGGCACCAGGGAAAGGCCTGCCTAAATCACAGGAAACTGAGATGAGCACCCAGGAAATGTGGCTAAGACACTGCTTTTCAATTTGAATGTGCTCAGGAATTTCCTAGCGATCCTAGTAAAGTGAATATTTTTATTCAGCAGGTCTGGGTTGGGACCTGAAATTTTGCATTTCTACAGAGTTTTCACATGACGCCCGTGCTTCTGGTCTGAGGACCACACTTTGAGTAGATAGAATTAAAGGACATGGAGAAGTCTGAATGTTAAAAAATATGTTATCCAAAAAGTATCTGAAGCACCACTATCCACCACTATCTTTCTTTCTAGAACTTTTGTACCCATAAGAACAGGGAGAATTCTATCACTTTTGGCAGGAAGAAAGGTTGGGGATCAGGCTCAATGCACATTGTGATTTCATTGCAGAATATAGTAAAATAGGGCAAGCCAGCAAAACAGGGCTTAGATGACTCAGTGGGTCTTTCCCACTTGCCCCATATTCATCAAGAACCTGCTTGTGCAAAGGTATTAAACAAGTGTGGAGACTTCCTAGGAAAGCTTTGTACTTATCTACTTTTTTCTGCAACAAAATATGAATGAGTGTTCACACAGATGATACCCCCATGGTCATGTGCAAGGGTTAAACACAATTTCCCATACAGTGGCCATAAATGCACCCCTTTCTCTCCCACTTAAAAGGAAAGTCAATATGCAAATGAATGAGATAAATAATGTTGAATATCCTCTTTAAATATTTGCAATTGTTGGTACCTTAAACCATTAGTAACACATTATAGCATACCTCAGAACTGATTGTGGCACATCAATGTGTCGCTTCAAAATGGGTGAGAACCACTGGCCTAGAACTTACCTGGTGTGCCTGGCCTGGGCCTCATGGCTGCCTTTATCCACCTTCGGAATAGCCTATAATGGTAATGGTACAGGTTCTATGCTGTCCAGTATGGTAGCCACTGCCTATAATTGCAATGAGGGTCACATATCACATAATGCCATTTTTTTTTTCCAGCTGTGTGAGTCACTTGAGATTATGGCAGTTGTTGATAGACCACAAAATCAACCATGCCCTTCTTCACCTCAGCCAGCCAGCTAAAGTGAAAAAGGGCATGGCTACTGAGCTTTTGAAAGGTGACTAGTCCAAAGTGAGATGCACTGTCAGTATAAAATAACACGAATTTCCAAAATGTAGTATGGCTTCCAAGATGGATGAATAGGAACAGCTCCAGTCTGCAGCTCCCAGGGAGATCGATGCAGAAGATGGGTGATTTCTGCATTTCCAGCTGAGGTACCTGGTTCATCTTGTTGGGACTGGTTGAACAGCAGGTGCAGCCCATGGAGGGCGAGCTGAAGCAGGATGGGGCATCACCTCACCCAGGAAGCACAAGGGGTTGGGGGATTTCCCTTTTCTAGCCAAGGGAAGCTGTGAGAGACTGTACCTGGAGAAACAGTACACTGCTGACCAAATACTGTGCTTTTCCCACAGTCTTAGCAACCTGCAGACCAGGAGATACCCTCCTGTGCCTGACTTGGTGGGTCCCACGCCCACAGAGCCTTGCTCACTGCTAGCACAGCAGTCTGAGATCGACCTGCGATGCTTCTGCTTGATGCAGTGAGGGGCGTCCACCATTGCTGAGGCTTGAGTAGCTCACAGTGTAAACAAAGAGGCCAGGAAGTGCAAACTGGGTGGAGCCCACCACAGCTCAGCAAGGCCTACTGCCTCTATAGATGCCATCTCTGGGGGCAGGGCATAGTAGAACAAAAGGCAGAAAACAACTTCTGCAGACTTAAACGTCCCTGTCTGACAGTTCTGAAGACAGCAGTGGTTCTCTTAGCATGGTGTTCAAGCTCCAAGAACAGATAGACTGCCTCAAGTGGGTCCCTGACTACCGTATAACCTGACTGGGAAACACCTCCCAGTAGGAGCCGACAGACACCTCAAACAGGAGGGTACCCCTCTGGGATGAAGCTTCCAGAGGAAGGATCAGGCAGCAATATTTGCTGTTCTGCAGTCTCCACTGGTGATATCAAGGCAAACAGGGTCTTCCAGCAAACTCCAACAGACCTGCAGCTGAGGGGTCTCTTAGAAGGAAAACTAACAAACAGAAATGAATAGCATCAACATCAACAAAAAAGACGTGCACTCACAGACCCCATCTGAAGGTCACCAACATCAAAGACCAAAGATAGATAAAACCACAAAGATGGAGAGAAACTAGAGCAGAAAAACTGACAATTCCAAAAAACAGGGTCTTTTCCTCCAAAGGATCACAGCTCCTTGCCAGCAAGGGAACAAAACTGGACAGAGAATGAGTCTGATGAGTTGACAGAAGTAGGCTTCAGAAGGTCGGTAATAACAAACTTCTCTGAGCTAAATGAGTGTGTTCTAACCCATCGCAAAGAAGATGAAAAACCTTGAAAAAAGGTTAGACGAATGGCTAACTAGAATAAACAGTGTAGAGGAGACCTTAAATGACCTGTTGGAGCTGAAAACCACAGCTTGAGAACTTTGTGACGCATGCACAAGTTTCAACAGCCAATTCAATCAAGTGGAAGATCAGTGATTGAAGATCAAATTAATGAAATAAAGCGAGAAGACAAGATTAAAGAAAAAAAGCATGAAAATAAACAAACAAAGCCTCCAAGAAATATGGGACTATGTGAAAAGACCAAATCTACGTTTGATTGCTGTACCGGAAAGTGACAGGGAGAATGGAACCAAGCTGGAAAACACTCTTAAGGATATTATCCAGGAGAACTTCCCTAACCTAGCAAGGCAAGCCAACATTAAATTCAGGAAATTACAGAGAACGCCACAAAGATACTCCTTGAGAAGAGCAACCCCAAGACATGTAATTGTCAGATTCACCAAGGTTGAATGAAGGAAAAAAGGACAGCCAGAGAGAAAGGTCAGGTTACCCACAAAGGGAAACCCATCAGACTAACAGCGGATCTCTCGGCAGAAACCCTACAAGCCAGAAGAGACTGGGGGCCAATATTTAACTTTCTTAAAGAAAGGAATTTTCAACCCAGAATCTCATATCCAGCCAAACTAAGCTTCATAAATGAAGGAGAAATAAAATCCTTTACAGACAAGCAAATGCTGAGAGTTTTTGTCACCACCAGGATGGCCTTACAAGAGCTCCTTAAGGAAGCACTAAACATGGAAAGGAACAACCAGTACCAGCCACTGCAAAAACATGCCAAATGGTAAAGACCATCGATGCTATGAAGAAACTGCATCAATTAATGGGCAAAATAACCAGCTAACATCATAATGATAGGATCAAATTCAAACATAACAATATTAACCTTAAATGTAAATGGGCTAAATGCCCCAGTTGAAAGACAAAGACTGGCAAATTGGATAAAGAGTCAAGACCTATCAGTGTGCTGTATTCAGGAGACCAATCTCATGTGCAAAGATGTACATAATCTCAAAATAAAGGGATGGAGGAAGATCTGCCAAGCAAATGGAAAGCGAAAAAAAAAAAAAAAAGCAGGGGTTGCAATCCTAGTCTCTGATAAAACAGACGTTAAACCAACAAAGATCAAAAGAGACCAAGAAGGCCATTACATAATGATAAAGGGATCAATTCACCAAGAAGAGCTAAGTATCCTAAATATATATGCACCCAATACAGGAGCACCCGGATTCATAAAGCAAGTTCTTGGAGACCTACAAGGAGACTTAGACTCCCACACAATAATAATGGGAGCCTTTAACACTCCACTGTGACTAGTAGATCAATGAGAAAGAAGGTTAACAAGGAAATCCAGGACTTGAACTCTGCTCTGGATGAAGCAGACCTAATAGACATCTACAGAACTCTACATCCCAAATCATCAGAATATACATTCTTCTCAGCACCACAGGGAACTTATTCTAAAATTGACCACGTAATTGGTAGTAAAACACTCCTCAGCAAATATAAAAGAAATCACAGCAAACTGTCTCTCAGACCACAGTGCAACCAAATTAGAACTCAGGATTAATAAACTCACTCAAAACTGCACAACTACATGGAAACTGAACAACCTGCTCCTGAATGACTACTGGGTACATAACGAAATGAAGGCAGAAATAAAGATGATCTTTGAAACGAATGAGAACAAAGACACAACATACCAGAATCTCTGGGACACATTTAAAGCAGTGTGTAGAGGGAAATTTATAGCACTAAATGCCCACAAGAGAAACCAGGAAAGATCTAAAATTGACACCCTAACATCACAATTAAAAGAACTAGAGAAGCAAGAGCAAACAAATTAAAAAGCTAGCAGTAGGCAAGAAATAACTAAGATCAGAGAAGAACTGAAAGAGATAGAGACACAGAAAACCCTTCAAAAAATCAATGAATCCAGGAGCTGGTTTTCTGAAAAATCAACAAAATGGATAGTCCGCTAGCAAGACCAGTAAAGAAAAGAGAGAAAAATAAATGCAATAAAAAATGATAAAGGGGTTATCACCACTGATCCCACAGAAATACCGCTGTGAGAGAATACTATAAACACCTCTATGCAAATAAACAAGAAAATCTAGAAGTGGATAAATTCCTTGACACATACACCCTCCCAAGACTAAACAAGGAAGAATTTGAATCTCTGAATAGACCAATAACAGGTTCTGAAATTGAGGCAATAATTAATAGCCTACCAACCAAAAAAAGGAACAGGACCAGACAGATTCACAGCCAAATTCTACCAGAGGTACAAAGAGGAGCTAGTACCATTCCTTCCAAAACTATCTCAATCAATAGAAAAAGAGGGAATCCTGCCTAACTCATTTTATGAGGCTAGTATCATCCTGATACCAAAGCCTGGTAAAGACACAACAAAAAAGAATTTTAGGCCAATAACCCTGATGAACATCGATGTGAAAATCCTCTATAAAATACTGGCAAACTGAATGCAGTAGCACATCAAAAAGCTTATCCACCACGATCAAGTCGGCTCCATCCCTGGGATGCAAGGCTGGTTCAACATATGCAAATCAATAAACGTAATCCATCACATAAACAGAACTATTGGCAAAAACCACATGATTATCTCAATAGATGCAGAAAAGGCCTTCAACAAAATTCAACACCCCTTCATGCTAAAAACTCTCAATAAACTAGGTATTGATTGAATATACCTCAAAATAAGAAGAGCTGTTTATGAAAACCCACAGCCAATATCATATTGAATGGGCAAAAACTGGAAGCATTCCCTTTGAAAACCAGCACAAGACGAGGATGCCCTCTCTCACCACTGCTATTCAACATAACGTTGGAAATTCTGGCTAGGGCAATCAGGCAAGAGAAAGAAAGAAAGGGTATTCAAGTAGGAAAAGAGGAAGTCAAATTGTCCCCGTTTGCAGATGACATGACTGTATATTTAGAAAACCCCATTGCCTCAGTCCAAAATCTCCTTAAGCTGATAAGCAACTTCAGCAAAGTCTCAGGATATGAAATCAATATGCAAAAATCACAAGCATCCCTATACACCAATAACAGACAAACAGAGAGCCAAATCATGAGTGAACTCCCATTCACAATTGCTTCAAAGGGAATAAAATACCTAGAAATCCAACTTACAAGGGATTTGAAGGACCTCTTCAAGGAGAGCTACAAACCACTGCTCAACAAAATAAAAGAGGACACAAACAAATGGAATAACCTTCCATGCTCATGGATAGGAAGAATCAATATCGTGAAAATGGCCATACTGCCCAAGGTAATTTATAGATTCAATGCCATCCCCATCAAGCTACCACTGACTTTCTTCACAGAATTGGAAAAAACTACTTTAAATTTCATATGGAAGCAAAAAAGAGTCCTCACAGCCAAGATAATCCTAAGCCAAAAGAACAAAGCTGGAGGCATCATGCTACCTGACTTCAAACTATACTACAAGGCTACAGTAACCAAAACAGCATGGTAGTGGTACCAAAACAGAGATATAGACCCATGGAACAGAACAGAGGCCTCAGAAATAACACCACACATCTACAACCATCTGATATTTGAGAAACCTGACAAAAATAAGCAATGGGGAAAGGATTCCCTATTTAATAAATGGTGTTGGGAAAACTGGCTAGCCAAATGTAGAAAGCTGAAACTGGATCCTTTCCTTACACCTTATACAAAAATTAACTGAAGATGGATTAAAGACTTAAACGTAAGACCTAAAACCATAAAAACCCTCGATGAAAACCTAGGCAATACCATTCAGGACATAGGCATGGGCAAGGACTTCATGACTGAAACACCAAAAGCAATGGCATCAAAAGCCAAAATAGATAAATGCGATCTGATTAAAGAGCTTCTGCACAGCAAAAGAAACTATCATCAGAGTGAACAGGAAACCTACAGAATTGGAGAAAATTTTTGCAATCTACCCATCTGACAAAGGGCTAATATCCAGAATCTACAAAGAACTTAAACAAATTTACAAGGAAAAAAACCATCAAAAAGTGGGCAGAGGATATGAACAGACACTTCTGAAAAGAAGACATTCATGCAGCCAACAGACATATGAAAAAATGCTAATCCCCCTCCCCCCTCTCCCCTCTCCCCTCTCCCCTCTTTCCACGGTCTCCCTCTGATGCCGAGCCGAAGCTGGACGGTACTGCTGCCATCTCAGCTCACTGCAACCTCCCTGCCCGATTCTCCTGCCTCAGCCTGCCGAGTGCCTGCGATTACAGGCGTGCGCCGCCACGCCTGACTGGTTTTCGTATTTTTTTGGTGGAGACGGGGTTTCGATGTGTCGGCTGGGCTGGTCTCCAGCTCCTAACCGCGAGTGATCCGCCAGCCTCGGCCTCCCGAGGTGCCGGGATTGCAGACGGAGTCTCGTTAACTCAGTGCTCAATGGCGCCCAGGCTGGAGTGCAGTGGCGTGATCTCGGCTCGCTACAACCACCTCCCAGCCGCCTGCCTTGGCCTCCCTAAGTGCCGAGATTGCAGCCTCTGCCTGGCAGCCACCCTGTCTGGGAAGTGAGGAGCGTCTCCGCCTGACTGCCCATCGTCTGGGATGTGAGGAGCCCCTCTGCCTGGCTGCCCAGTCTGGAAAGTGAGGAGCGTCTCTGCCCGGCCGCCATCCCATCTAGGAAGTGAGGAGCGCCTCTTCCCGGCCGCCATCACATCTGGGAAGTGAGGAGCGTCTCTGCCCGGCCGCCCATCGTCTGAGATGTGGGGAGCACCTCTGCCCTGCCGCCCCGTCCGGGATGTGAGGAGTGTCTCTGCCCGGCCGCCCTGTCTGAGAAGTGAGGAGACCCTCTGCCTGGCAACCGCCCCGTCTGAGAAGTGAGGAGCCCCTCCGCCCGGCAGCCACCCCGTCTGAGAAGTGAGGAGCGTCCTCCCTCCTCGTCTGGGAGGGAGGTGGGGGGGTCAGCCCCCCACCCGGCCAGCCGCCCCGTCCGGGAGGTGAGGGGCACCTCTGCCCGGCCGCCCCTACCGGGAAGTGAGGAGCCCCTCTGCCCGGCCAGCCGCCTCGTCCGGGAGGGAGGTGGGGGGGTCAGCCCCCCGCCTGGCCAGCCGCCCCATCCGGGAGGCGAGGGGTGCCTCTGCCCGGCCGCCCCTACTGGGAAGTGAGGAGCCCCTCTGCCCGGCCAGCCGCCCCATCCGGGAGGGAGGTGGGGGGGTCAGCCCCCCTCCCGGCCAGCCGCCCCATCTGGGAGGGAGGTGGGGGGATCAGCCCCCCCCGCCTGGCCAGCCGCCCCATCCAGGAGGGAGGTGGGGGGATCAGCCCCCTGCCCGGCCAGCCGCCCTGTCCAGGAGGTGGGGGGGGTGCCTCTGCCCGGCTGCCCCTACTGGGAAGTGAGGAGCCCCTCTGCCTGGCCAGCCGCTCTGTCTGGGAGGGAGGTGGGGGGGTCAGCCCCCGGCCCGGCCAGCCGCCCCGTCCGGGAGGGAGGTGGGGGGGTTAGCCCCCCGCCTGGCCAGCCGCCCCATCCGGGAGGTGAGGGACGCCTCTGCCCGGCCGCCCCTTCTGGGAAGTGAGGAGCCCCTCTGCCCGGCCAGCCGCTCTGTCTGGGAGGGAGGTGGGGGGGGTCAGCCCCCGGCCCGGCCAGCCGCCCCGTCCGGGAGGGAGGTGGGGGGGTCAGCCCCCCGCCCGGCCAGCCGCCCCGTCCGGGAGGGAGGTGGGGGGTCAGCCCCCCGCCCGGCCAGCCGCCCCGTCCGGGAGGGAGGTGGGGGGTCAGCCCCCCGCCCGGCCAGCCGCCCCGTCCGGGAGGGAGGTGGGGGGGTCAGCCCCCCGCCCGGCCAGCCGCCCCGTCCCGGAGGGAGGTGGGGGGGTCAGCCCCCCGCCCGGCCAGCCGCCCCGTCCGGGAGGGAGGTGGGGGGTCAGCCCCCCGCCCGGCCAGCCGCCCCGTCCGGGAGGGAGGTGGGGGGGTCAGCCCCCCGCCCGGCCAGCCGCCCCGTCCGGGAGGGAGGTGGGGGGATCAGCCCCCCGCCCGGCCAGCCGCCCTGTCCGGGAGGTGAGGGGCGCCTCTGCCCGGCCACCCCTACCGGGAAGTGAGGAGCCCCTCTGCCCCGCCAGCCGCCCCCTCCGGGAGGGAGGTGGGGGGGTCAGCCCCCCGCCGGGCCAGCCGCCCCGTCGGGGAAGTGAGGGGCGCCTCTGCCCGGCCGCCCCTACTGGGAAGTGAGGAGCCCCTCTGCCCGGCCAGCCGCCCTGTCCGGGAGGGAGGTGGGGGGTCAGCCCCCCGCCCGGCCAGCCGCCCCGTCCAGGAGGGAGGTGGGGGGGGTCAGCCCCCCGCCCGGCCAGCCGCCCCGTCCGGGAGGTGAGGGGCGCTTCTGCCCGGCCGCCCCTACTGGGAAGTGAGGAGCTCCTCTGCCCGGCCACCACCCCATCTGGGAGGTGTACTCAACAGCTCATTGAGAACGGGCCATGAAGACAATGGCGGTTTTGTGGAATAGAAAGGGGGGAAAGGTGGGGAAAAGATTGAGAAATCGGATGGTTGCTGTGTCTGTGTAGAAAGAGGTAGACATGGGAGACTTTTCATTTTGTTCTGTACTAAGAAAAATTCTTCTGCCTTGGGATCCTGTTGATCTGTGACCTTACCCCCAACCCTGTGCTCTCTGAAACATGTGCTGTATCCACTCAGGGTTGAATGGATTAAGGGCGGTGCAAGATGTGCTTTGTTAAACAGATGCTTGAAGGCAGCATGTTCGTTAAGAGTCATCACCACTCCCTAATCTCAAGTACCCAGGGACACAAACACTGCGGAAGGCCGCAGGGTCCTCTGCCTAGGAAAACCAGAGAACTTTGTTCACTTGTTTATCTGCTGACCTTCCCTCCACTATTGTCCTGTGACCCTGCCAAATCCCCCTCTGCGAGAAACACCCAAGAATGATCAATAAAAAAGAAAAAAAAAAAAAAAAGACTACTTTAAAAAAAAAAAAAAAAAAGAAAAGGCAAATATTTAAGGCAACGGATATCCCAGTTACCCTGATTTGATCTCTACAAATTATATGAATGTATTAAATCATGTACCCCAAAAAAAAAAAAAAAAAAAAAAAAAAAAAAAAGAAAAAATGCTAATCATCACTGGTCATCAGAGAAATGCAAATCAAAACCACAGTGAGATACCATCTCACGCCAGTTAGAATGGTGATCATTAAAAAGTCAAGAAACAATAGATGCTGGAGAGGATGTGGAGAAATAGGAATGCTTTTACACTGTTGGGAGTGTAAATTAGTTCAACCATTGTGGAAGACAGTGTGGCGATTCCTCAAGGATCTAGAACTAGAAATACCATTTGACCCAGTGATCGCATTACTGGGTATATATCGAAAGGATTATAAATCATGCTACTATAAAGACACATGTACATGTATGTTTATTGCAGCACTGTTCACAATAGCAAAGACTTGGAACTAACCCAAATGTTTATCAATGATAGATTGGATTAAGAAAATGTGGCACATTTACACCATAGAATACTATGCAGCCATAAAAAAGGATGAGTTCATGTCCTTTGTAGGGACATGGATGAAGCTGGAAACCATTCTAAACAAACTATCACAAGGACATAAACCAAACACTGCATGTTCTCACTCATAGGTGGGAGTTGAACGAGAACACATGGACACAGGGCAGGGAACATCACACACCGGGGCCTGTCGTGGGGTGGGGAGCTAGGGGAGGGATAGCATTAGGAGAAATACTTAATGTAAATGACAAGTTGATGGGTGCAACAAACCAACATGGCACATGTATACATATGTAACAAACCTACATGTTGTGCACGTGTACCTTAGAACTTTAATAATAATAAAATGTATGAAAATAATGTAAGATAACTCATTAATAATTTTGGTTTGGGATACATGTTGAAATATTTTGATATATAGGTGAAAATACTTTTAAATTAATATTTCTCTTGCTTTTTTAATGTGGTTACTAGAAAATTAAAATTTGCTCTATGTGGCTGCCGTTATGTTTCTACTGGATAGTGCTGGTCTTAGAGCATATGTGTTCCTCCCCCTACCAGCTTCTCTTTCTGGTATACCTACTTCTGAGAAGTTGACACCTGTGCCCATCCTGGGCCTCTGCCAAAATCCCAACTCCTCTGTGAGGAGTGAGGAGTGCCTTGGTGGCTACTCTGACTTTTCTTCAGGTAAAGGGATTTGAGACCCATCCCATGTATGGCCTACTTTCATCAGCTTCTGAATTTCAAATGCAGATGTGTATGTGTTGTGACTTTGTGTATGTACAATTCCTGAAACATCTAGTTTACTAGGAGAGCTCAATAAAGTTAATAACACTGATAATACCCTAAACTATGGGAGGTCTTAGAGTAAGATGACAACTATAGACATGGAAATCAATCACCTTTTTATCTTTTAACCATCCCCAAATTTGGTTTGCCCCTATGCCAACTTAAATGACTCAGGGAGGGGAACATACAGTGATTCCTAGCTAGGTAGGGTTTAGGGGACCTGACTTGACTTTGAATTTTTCTAAGCTATGTACTGAGCAGGACCTCATCAAAGTGCAGTGGTAGACAGAGTTCATCCTGGCTCTATGGTGTCTTTTATCTTTCCATTCTCCCTTTCAGTGAGCCTCCAAACGTCCACTCCTAGTACTCAGGGATCTGACTGTCAAAGACTTATCTTTTACCTCTTGCTGTCCTCCCCTGGCGTGTTCTCACCCCTCCTCTATTCCTTCAGAGCCCTGCTCTCTAAGATTCAGCTGATTTGATTGATGTGGTAATGGAAGAGTAACCCACAGTCTTAGGCAAGAGTCTTAAATTTGAAGGTTCCAATGAAGTAGACCCAAGTTATCCCTTTCCAACAGAAGACGTCAATTGATGGATTTTGAGGATATTTGATTTCATGTGAGATGGTGCCACTGAGCAAATGGTAGATGCCCCAAAGCAGCAGATGAAGAATTAAAGAGGACTGCCCTTAGTGACATCTTGGAATGCTACTTGGAAAGATTTGGGGGTGTGGGAAACCTCTCCTGCCCTCCAAACTCCTCCTTTCTCCCAGAATATCAAATTACTTTTTCAGAGAAAGTAATGGGAGGGGAGGGGTTTATGAGACAGGAAATGTTGAAGAAGCGCTGGACTCATCAGCCCCAAAGCTTAAGGATGGCCTTCTCCTCCCTCCAGATACGAACATAGCTGGACACCTTGGGGGCAGCTTCTTGAGGACAGAACTGACCTGTGCCTCTTGAAGGCAAAGGCATTATAGGTTCTCAATACATATTGAATGCTCAACTGACTGGCTGAGGTGAAGAAGGAGATGGTTGATTTTGCAGTCTATTAATAACAGCCATAATCTCAAGTGACTCACAGACCTTGAAAAAAGATGATGTGGCCTTCATTGCAGTTTTGCAGAAGTGAAAATCGCCATTGCATGAAACTGTTGAAAGGGGATCTTCAGAATGACTTTGGTGAAATGTTTAGCGACTCTCTTGTAAACCGCAAAGCTGTACAAGGCAACAATGCTCATGATATCCCAGAGCAATGTGGGCAATGGCCACACAAGAGATCCTCAAGGGAGTTCTCTGAGTTTAGGGGACATGTATTGCAGGAGTCAGCCATAAAGGATGGGAAGTGTGCATGGGGCCCTGTGCAAGGCCCTTTGTGAAGCAAGTAAAACACATCATCCCTTTGGCAATTTTCCACTGAGACCACACAAAGAATAAAATATTTAAACATAAACAAATTCTGTGTTTCTTCAAAATGTCTTCTTATCTAATTTCCCTCTTTTTTACTACTGTTCCCTCCTAACTTCTCTGCCAGGCTCTAAAAATTCTCTTTCTTTCATCTCTCTGTCCTGGACCATAAATGGCCTTTATGCGGACTCCTCTCTCTTTCTCTCATGCAGAAGGCAGCTGAATTGCTTTTCCACTTAATTCCAGGCCTAACGAAAGTATCTAGGCCTTGAACCACCCAACCATTCAGCTTTTGCTTATGTTTTTTTCCTCTCTTTCCTTCCAACTCTCTAGTTTACCCCTTCACTCTGGTTAATTGTATTAACTTGTTTTCCTGTATGAATCCTTCTTTAGATTACTTGGATTGTCCTGGAATGGGCTTGAGAGAGTTTATCATTCTTTGTCCACCATTCTTAATGTGGCTCCCTACCACCTGGGCCTGGCTCAAGAGAAGAGGCAGACAGGGTTCTGTGTAAGTGGGCAGACACCAAATGAGGAATGGTGGGATATCTGGGGTTCCTCGTGTCCTGTATCAGCAGTGAGTCAGCTAGCAGGAACAAGCCTTTGACAAAGTCTTTCAAGTAAGGAAAAACCTTGTTGTGGTTCTAGGATGTGTCTAAATTAGGGTTTGGAACTGGGCATGTCTTGGCCCAAAGCTCATGGTCTACCTGCTATAACTACTGGTGTTGAAACCCCAGGTGATGCTGCCTAAGCAGTCATGGTTGTGTGAGGACTTGCTGCTTCCTTCATTTGTCATTCTGACAAGGTGTCAGGAAATTTAGCCAATACCAATAACAATCAATGTGCTCTTCTCTACCATACTGAATGAATGCCATGGCAGCTGATCAACAAGAGAATGCCGTATTGAAGAGTCTCATTATAAGTCATGTATAACAGAGATGTAGGTATTCTATGAAAGGGGAGTGAACTATAGTACCTTGCAAAGACCAGTGTTTGTGGTTTAAGAAAAAAAAAAAGACTGATGCTCAGGTGTAGACATGAGACTCCAGAATGATTTCTGTTTTGCCTTGTAAGCTATCAGTTAATCTGATGGGGATAGAAAAGGCAAAATCTCAGCATGTCAGCATGTCAGTAATTCAACACAACTGACTCTTGTTAAGCTCGTAGTCTTTGGCTGAGTGGTGAGAAGCCTACCCAAGTCTTATTTACCCCCAAAATCGACCTCAGGAGATATTTAGTTTTTTTCATTGATCTTTTCCCTACAAGTGATGAATGTGAATGGTTAGGTTCCCTTCTATCCATAAGTTTCTTAAACAGGACAGATGGATTTGCAGACCACTGTAAGAAACAATAGTGTCTAGTAATTATGTGTGGTAAACTATTAATTTTTTCTTGTAGCTCTTTGACAGCTATTTTCTGAGGGCACCTGATGATATGCTAGGAATTACAGATGCAATGGTGACTGAAGTAAAGATGGTCCTTGCTTCGATGAAACATGCACCTGAACAACAAATGCAGAAAAGTCAAGGAAATTACATGATAAAAATATTAATCCATAATAAGTACTTTTTATATTTAATTTTATTTTTAAATATTTAAGTCATTGATCCATTCAGAATTTATTTTGGCAAAGGAATGATACAGAAATCCAAATGTTTTACCCTAAAACACTAGCCAGTTTTCACAATATCATTTATTAAAGGGACCATGTTTTCTCTACAGATTTGAAATGATACCCTTGTTATATACCAAATTCTCATATTTATAGGACTGTTTTGGCATTGTATTCTGTTACATTGATTTGTCTCCCTGCTTTTGGCTCAGTGATGGTTTTTAATTTCTGTAACTTTATAATAATGTTTTTCTAGTTGGAAAACAAGTCTTCTTTATTTCCTTCTCCCTTTACCTTTTCCTCCTCCTTTCCAGGTCATTCCATGTATGTATTTTTTTCAGATGACATTTAGAATAATTTTAAGTTCCTGATCTCCCCAAATTCTTTTGTAAAAACCCTGGGTCGGCAAGGCTACTTAAAGTCCTGTTGATAAGGTATCTATTGCAAGTGTTCCTCTGCCAAAATAATTCTAGAAATTCAATATATATGTTAAACTAAGATTCCTAGTTATTGCTCATGGGGAAACATTCTTTGGTGGGCTGTATTAAGTAGTAAAGCCTATAAAAGATATCCCTTTAGAGTATTTTAAAACAGCAATTCCAGACGTAACTTCTAATCAATGACTTCATGCAAACAGTTTCTCAATGTGTTTTGTATAAAATGAATAAGGTAAATTAGGAGCTGCCTGCTGAAATTTATAAGAAAAATTTCCTTATAATAGGTACCCTTTATAGGAAGATAATTCATCCTGCTAGCTGGAAAACAATTTGATTTGTTCCTTTCACACACATTCAGTAACTATAGATCTGTTACAGAATCTTAGAGTACTTTTCGATCAACCCAGAGTGGTGAATTAATGAAATATAACATCAAAATTTTCAGTGGAAGCAATACAATATATTCTGGTATATGTAGTGGCAGCTGATTCAAGGCATCATATTAGGTCTTTCTTTTCCAAGCTTGTAGTCAAACTATGTAATCACAAACATAAGGCAGAATACACCAGGGCAGAATCCATGGTGACATAATTAAGGACATAGGCTTATCTTAAGTAAAGTCCCAAAGGAGGTTGAAGATCATTAAAGACATACAGAAAACATGGAACTTCTTATCTCACACAGTAACAAGCAAATAACAAGGATTTCTTTATCAATATGAAATGGAAAGATTAGTATATTAAATATTGGAATCATCTTTGGTTTGAATCCATTATGCACCAGTTAATATGACCATGACCTCAGGAAATTTACTTAACCTCTCAGAATATTAATGTGAGTAAAAACTCTCTTGTGTAAATCCTAGGGCTCATGACGATGTACCAACAGAGACTGAAAAGCCATCTTCTTCATGTTCTGGACGGCACTGTTATACTGAAGTTCTAAAACCAATCAACTATGATAATAAAAGCTTCCTGATTACTGCCTCTTATGGAAGAAAAATATTAAGAAAATGTACTGCCCCAAGGAAAGATTTAAGATTGTTCTTTTAAATCTATTTTATCCAACCAAATAAAAAGCTTTAAACATTTTTAAAGTAGTTTCAGCTTAGATTGCACTACTTTGCCTTGAGTGGAGTAAATATTCATGTCAGGGCATGGGACAGCTTGCATTACTGTTCCCAATTATTTGAGAGGCATAAGCTTCCTCTCCCACTGGCATCAAGATGCTCCCTACTCCACATCAGGCCCTCTGACTGGCTTTGGCCAATGTGGGTGAGAGTGACACATGGCATTTTAGTGAAAGATATTAAGAGCCTTCATGAGGTTCTAACATTTTCTTTCTTTTTCCCCTTCACCACTTGAGATTTATATCCCAAGATGTGAAAGGGCTGGTACTCCAACTTGGTCCTAGGTTGAAAATGGAGAGCAGAATCATAGCTAATGCAGCTGACATCTACTGTGACCAAAAAATATTTGGTTGCTGTTGTAAGCCTTTGAGATTTGGGGGCTGTTATCAATCTAGGCTAAGCTGACTAATACAAAGCATCATTCCAAAATGGTAGTTATAATGTCACATTTCTACTTCTTCATGTGGATACCCAATTTCTAAAAGAAGTGTAAGATTCTCTATATTTTCATGGGTTCATCCTCTGTTGATTCCATGATTATGATATCACTGAAATAATGCCTAGGGATTTTAGACAGTTGCATTTTTATTGAAAAATCCCAAAGGTAACACAAATTCATGTGGAAAAATATTGAATTCTGACAATTAATCATTTTAAAGCATGGTTCAGTGGCTTTATAAACAATAAGCTGTTGATAAACTTTGTGAAAACAAATTTGACAAAGGCCTCTTTCACTCCTATACAATAAATACTCTACCAGTTGTACCCTTGGCCAAACCATGTGCCAGGAAACTGAGGATGGAAGTGGAAGTGGCACCTTTCACTATTACTCCTCATGATAGACTCATAAAATATTGCTTCTTATCCCCATGACACTGGCCCCTGCTGGGGTAGATAGAGCACAAGTGCCCAAAGAAGGGATGCTTCCACTAGGGCATGTGACAGTGGTTCTGCTGAATTGGAGGTAAGACAGCTACCCAGACATCTTCACCTCCTAATGTCATTGGATAAACAGGCAAAAAATAAAAAAGAATTAACCAGGGTGAGCTCTTAATGACTAAGGAAAAATAGTGTACTTTATACACAATGGGGGAGGTCTGACGTGGTTAGTTTTCCCGCTATTAATATTATGTTGGCTCCCCTGTAGTACCCCCAGTACCCCATATCTTGTAGTAAAAGTTTTTGGAAGACCACTGCAATCTCATATAGGCAGGACTAGCCAGAGTTCAATCCTTGAGAAAAGATGACGTGAGTCAAACTACCAAGAGACGAACCCCAACCACCCGAGGTGCTGACTGAGGACAAAGAATATGGAATGGGTAGTGGAGGACAGAAGTCATAAATATCAGCCACAGCATTGTGAACAGATGCAGAAAAGAGGATTATTGTATCTACCCATATTTCTTTCTTACTGTATCATTTAAATATGTATATATTTTAAATAATTTTCCATTTTTCCTCTTTTTTAAAATAGGATGTATTGGTTAACTTTATGGTTTAGTTTATTGGATTCAGAATACAGATATAACAGAATTAGAGGAGAGATGTATATCACCTGTAGATTCTGGACTTAAAGCCAGATTTAGGCATAAAACATTATCTTCTCTATCTTTAAGGAGGGGACGAGTGTGCTTTTGTTTGTAACAATGGAGAGCTGGGTTATATTGACATGACCATTTTGTTTTTAGTGTTGATAGTGTAGTTATAATCTGGAAGTTTGAGTGTGGAGGAGAGTGGACTAAATGATGGGCCATAATGGATGTGTCATGTTTTCATCATCTACCAGCTTATTTGACCATCATTCTTACTTTCAGTAATTTCCCATGTTATGAATCCAGTCTTCCCAAGGAAGAAATCTTTGCCACCTTTACCTGATACTAAATGTGACCCAGTTCTCGTATCAGGTGTACCCAAATAAAGCTTCATTTTGAGGGACAGTGATGTAAAGAAAAAATCACTATCTAAAGTATGCTTTGGAAATAGTGGCTATCCCTGTGTTCTGCTATGGGAGTTGTGCTGGTTAATTTTATGGAATTTGACTGGGCTAAGGGATGCCCAGGTAGCTGGTAGGACATTTATCCTGGGTGTGTTTGTGAGGGCATTTCTGGAAGAGGTTTGCATTTCAATCAGTAGACTGAGTAAAAAAACATCTACTCTCACCAATGTCGGTGGACATCATCCAATCTGTTGAAGGCCTGGATAAAACCAAAAGGGAAAGGAAATGCAAATCCACTGTGTATTGGAGCTAGGATGTTCATCTTCTCCTGCCCTTGGAGATCAGTGTTCCTGGTTCTTGGGCCTTTGAACTTGGACTGAATTTCAGTTTCCTGGTTTTCCAGCAGGAGATGACAGATTGTGGATTGTGGGACTACTTGGCCTCCATAATCATATGAGCCAATTCCTATGAGAAATGAGTAGATGAAAACACACACACACACACACACACGCGCACACACACACACACCCTATTGATTCTGTTTCTTTGGAGAACCCTGACTAAGGGGAGAGCAGCAGGTGAGCCTATAGCATCCAGGGCACAGTGTCATTGGTGCAAGCTGCTTTATTTGTCCTTGGGAGACAGGGTTTTTGCTGGAGTTGTCTTTTGGTATGTTCTAGATGTTCTAGCTGAGTGGCCTCCAAGTATAATTCTCTAGGCCTACTGGAGACTCTATGAGCTATCTAACATCTGTTAACCTATTTATTTTTTCCTACATGAATTAGAGTAGGTTTTGCTATTTCCAACAAATGAAAAGGCTTTTCAAAATTTTACAGAAGGACCATGTCACCTACCTCTCAAGGAAGATTTTCTTCAGCATGCTAAATAGAAGCTGTTTATGTATTGTATTTACAAAGCATTGTTTAGTAGACCTCAGTAGAGTAGCTGTTTATTTGATAAAACATGAGGTGTTGCTAGGTTGATAAATTGTTAAATGCCTTTTATACCTGTCTGGCCTACTGCCCTTTTCTAGGATCATTCATCAAATACTCAATCTTTTTATTCAGCAAATGTTTATTGAGATCCTACTGTGTGCCAAGCAGTGTAATAGTTGCTGCAACTACAGCAGTACCTGATACAGACAAGGTCCTTGTCCTTGCACAGTTTATAATCAAATGGAAGACTCAGGCAATTAAGAAACCAATAAATAATGAAGCTAATAGAATGTGATAAGTGTTTTAAAGGAAATATACTAAGTGAGGCAAAGTCAAACTATAGCTGGAGGAGATACTATCTTTGGAAGGATGGTGATAAAAGGTGGCTGGTAGACATTTAAAGTTAAACTTTAATTTTATATCAACATGTACATCTGTTGTTCCCATCCTCATCAAGTGAGGCATTATGATAGGAATTCTATTCACAAAGAAATCTTGGCCTAATTCTCTTTAAAAATAAGGTGTCCTTACTGTGTTATAAGATTCTCTAAAAAGCACTGTCTTCAGTACCAATGAGGATAGCCCACTAGGTATGTAGTACCAGTTAGTTAGAGAGCTCTGTGTTTCAATAAGTGATTCAGTTCTTTTCAACTACCATTTTCAAGCCAGTTGATATAATGTCTAGGTTCTGGTGAAATGACTATGGCTTTTCTTGTAGATTCCTAAATACATGTAAATCCAAAATACAGAAGATAACATCCCATTCTAGGGGTATGACTAGACACTGAGCATCTACTATATACCGGATGCTGTACATAGTGGAAAAAAAAGACAAACATTGACTTTATGTGATTACCATACCTGTTACATCAAGTATTGCTATCTTGTAGAACATCACCTATCTTGTAGAAAGGATACCTATCTTAAAAACCTTGACAAACGCCCTAGAAAGGAAAATGTCTCAAGAAACTTTTCTTTAATTATTGCTACATCCAATCTCACATTCAAAATCTCAGAGGTCATTATTTATACCTCTGTTTCCTTCGCTTTTCACATGTAATACATCAGCAAGTTCTGCTGACTTCACCTTTAAATCTATGTGGAACTGTGTCACTGTCAGATCACCACTGCTACCATCCTCGTTCTCATGGCCACTATCTCTCACACAGACTGCTGTCATGATGCTGGTCTTCCTGTTTCAGTGGTGGATGGTAAACATTCCCCTTGCTGTCTAAGAGGAAAAGCCCTGCTTTGTAGTCTTCACCAGTTTCTGTGGTGTAAACACTTCCACCACGGCCATTTCAAACTACCAACATGATGTCAATGAACAGAGAGTTGGGAAGAGAGGCACAGATAAAAAGATGTAAGTAACCTCCAGTGCATCAATAATGGTGAATGTAGTAAAATAATTAGAAAGTGATTTTTAAAAATTATTTACAATTGATACAGGAGCTAGAAATTGTTTAGGCAGACAGTAAGGGTAAGAAAGTCCTCCATAAGGTTTTCTTTTTGATGAAAAGCAGCCCCCAAATCATTTCTTTTCTAACAAAGAGCAGCCTGTAAAATCAAGCTGCAAACAGAGATAATAAGCAAGCTGGAAGCTTGCACAGGTGAATACTGGCAGCTGTGCCAATAGGAAAAGGCTACCTAGGGGCTAGACGTGTTCAACATGGCGGCTCCATCTTCCCTTTTCTTTGTCAACCTCGTGTGCAGTAAGGAGCAGACAACATGGCATCAGCCAGGTAGAAAACCCATTTGCATAATAAAAGGTTAGGGTGGGATGGCCAGCTTCTTCCCACGCTATATAAATGTCACACCTGGTACAACCAATCTTTGGGCCTTATGTAAATCAGACACCACCTCTCAAGCCAGTCTATGAAACCCTGTGCACTTTACCACAGAAGTGGAAGACCCACTTGGGCACTGCTCTCTCTCTCTCTCTGCAAGAGAGAGAGCTATCCTCTTTTCTCTTTCTTTCACCGATTAAACCTTTGCTCTTAAGCTCACTCCTTGTGCGTCCGCTTCCTCTATTTCCCTGGTATGAGATGACGAACCTCAGGAATTACCCCAGACAAATGATGCCATTTCACAATCATTTTTAATATCACTTATTTGTGAGTTTATATAATTTAATTTTCAATAATTGTTGTGTTTAACAATTGGTTCACAAATTCCTGAAAATTTAATAGCTCTTGTGCCTCCAGCACACCACTGCTTCCTCTCTTAAGCCCCTACAGTCCAGGGGCCGATTCCCTACACTGCAGTCCAATTCCCTACAGCCAGACCCTGTGACCAGAGTGATCTTTAAAAAACCCACATCTGATAGGCCGGGCACGGTGGCTCACGCCTGTAATCCCAGCACTTTGGGAGGCCGAGGCGGGCGGATCACGAGGTCAGGAGATCAAGACCATCCTGGCTAACACGGTGAAACCCCGTCTCTACTAAAAATACAAAAAATTAGCCGGGCGTAGTAACGGGCGCCTGTAGTCCCAGCTACTCGGGAGGCTGAGGCAGGAGAATGGCGTGAACCCGGGAGGCGGAGGTTGCAGTGAGCCAGGATAGCGCCACTGCACTCCAGCCTGGGCGAAAGAGCGAGACTACGTCTCAAAAAACAAACAAACAAAAAAATACATCTGATAACATTAGACTAAAATCTAAACTCCTCACCATGACCTTCAAGACCCTTCAAAGTCAAGCTCTGCTTACCTCTCAAATCTCACTTTTTTTAAAAAATTTTTACAGCCCCAATTTTATTTTACAAACCAATGGCAGCTACTAGAAGATGCTTTAGGAAACCTTAGCTAAGCCACATAATCAGGCCTATACAAGTACAGAAAAAGCTAAACATCAAATCTCACTTTTTGAACATTCTCTCTTCTCACTCGGTCCTCTCCAGCCACATTGGCCATTCTGCTGTGTTCTCAGACACACCAAGTCATTTATTCCTTAGAAACTTTGCACTTGTTATTCTCTCTGCCTGTGATGCTTTTCCTTCAGAGATTCCCAAGGCTTGCTCACATCTCTAAAACAAGTCTTTTCCCCGACTACTCTTTAAGGGAGAGTCCACCTTTTCCACCCTCAGCATACTCTAGTCCATCTCCTTGCTTGATTTTCTTCACTGAACTTTCACTATCTGGAATTTATTATCTGTTTGTTTCTTTATTTGTTGTTGTCCCACTAGATTGTGAGTCTGAGGAGGGCAGGGGCTTTGTCTATCTGGTTCAATGCTGTATCCCTGGGGCCTAGAACAGCACCTGGTCCTTGAAGAGCATTAGAGCCTTCACATTCCACAGCCCCTGGGGTATTCACTATGGATAGTGTTCCTCTGTGGAACATCATTCATGCAGGATAAATCAATGGTAAACAAATCTTCAGTGAATGTGTGCTGTCTGCTCAGCAATGTGCTATAACTGCTTGACTTGTGTTTTGAGCTCTAACATTTCAAAAAGTCTGCCAGAGCCTTGCATATCTCCCAGATTGGAAAGAATGAGAATTCCTTATGATCAGAAATCACAAGACTGAGAATACTAGTTTGTTTTTTTAGAAGAGTCTTACTTGCAGGAATAGTTTCAAAATAGTTGCCTCATAAACTTCTGAGCCCTGGAAGTCCTGACTATTTCTGCCTGGCTCTTGAAATTTGTTCTGGCACTGTCTGAAGCTCTTCTTCACTCCAGCTTTAGGCTTCTGGATGAAAGCTCTTGGTTTTTGTTTTTTTTTGTTTTTTTCCACTCACCACTGTGAACTACACACCCAAATCCCCAACCCTAGCATTTTTCTTTATTCTGTCTTTGGCAGTTGTATTTGTATTCTGGTTTTAGTTTGATGTTTTCAGACTGTTTCCTGTTCTAGCCATGGGCTATCTCTGGCTGGCTTCAGTGTGTCTTGTAGAATTTGTGCCCCACCTCCCTCTAGCTGCTTGTTTTTTCCACATTCTCTGTCTCTGAGTAGGGATTTTCTTACGCCCTGTTCACATCTGCCCCCTCCTGGCAGGTATGATGTTTATTTGAGTGAACTTGACTCTAGTTCTTGATCAGTTTTGTGCTTAATTTAGTATTGACTCTAGGTCTTGATCAACGCATCCTTCTACATGTAATGGGCAACGTTTATTCAGTTCCTAGCTTTGACCAGCTAGATGAAGAATATGGACAAAACACAGGAGAGTAGATAAGTCAGTGCTCATTACAGGGGTTGTGTGCCCCACAAGAGCTGCATAAGGTGGTCCATTGGGAAACTGGAAAGAAATGTTAGAAACTCTCTTTCTAATTTTATTTTTTAATTTCCATATTTGTGTATGATCAAAGCATCTTTATGGACAAAGATGTATGATCAGTAGAGTTTGGAGACCACTGTTCTGGATAATAATTCTACTTATACTTTATAACCAATAATGACTCAGTCATTTACACACAGTGTGTACATTATGTAAAATAAATCATATTCACCCCCACATTGAATCATTTTTATTGCTGGTGTCTGGGCAGTCATCAAATTCTTCACGCCCCTCTTACATGATAAAGTTCTTACTAGGTACAGTTTAATAAACCTATGGCTAGGGGTGAGCAATGAGGGAATACTATATCATACTGACTGTTTGATCTTTCCAGAAATACTATTCCTTGTGAAAGATTCATCCTATTTTAAATGTGAGCCTCTGCAAATCTTAAAATAGTTGAAATGCTTCCAAGTGAAATAATATGTCATATCACTGAATCAGTTAAAATATGCTTCGACTCAAAATATCTTTGATATTGTGTGTTTTAAACTTTATTGAAAATCACTTAACATTTATTAAGAACTTTTTGTTTTTCTTTTGTACTGGGTGGATAGTTGTCAACTTGGCATTATCCCTGCCTCTTGCCATGGAACTTTTGGGTTTGATTCTGCTACTGAGAGGAATTTGCATGACATTTGGAAAGAGATAATAGAAGTCATCATTTATGGTTATGGACAAAAGTAGGGACAGTGGCAGACTCGAGGCAGCTTCTCTGTGAACTACTGCTTGGGTGCTGTAAGCAGCTGAGACCAACAGTAGTGGTTTCCCTGATAATCCTGTTTCATAAATGAAACAACATTTTACTTTTATTTTTTATAAAATCCAGATTCTGCACAACTGACTTAACCTTTTAAACATATTAATTTGACCCCCAAATTAATCTATAATTTCATAGCAAATCCAACCAAAATTGAGGTAAAATTTTTCTTTTTTTGCGGGATTAGGGTGGGGAGAGGGTAGGGAACCTGATAAACTATTTCCAAAATATATAAGGTAGAATAAGGGTTCACATTAGAAAAAGCAACTGTACCAAATAAAAACATAAAATGGAAGATTGACACCACTAGATACTAAAATGTTTTACAAAGTCATAGACAAAAAAAAAACGTGGTACTTGCAGGTAGACAAAGCAGTGAAATAGAGAACTATATATGCACAGCAGATCCTCAGATAACATAATTTCATTCAACATCATTTAATTATAATGTTGATAAGAAAAAAAATGGATTCCCAGCCAGGGAAACTCCACTGTGTGGAGTCTGCACGTTCTCCCAATGTCTGTGTGGGTTTTCTCTGGGTATTCCAGTTTCCTCCCACATCCCAAAGATGTACATGTTATGTGAGTTGGTGTGTCTACACGATCCCAGTGTGAGTGAGTGTGGGATGGTGTCCTCTCCAGGGTGTGTTCCCGCTTCATGCTTTGAGCTGCTGGAATATGCCAGTTGGAATATAATTAATGAATGAATACAAATTATTGTCAAATAAAAATTCGTAGAGTAGACAATAATCATACAAACGCATGACAGTAACTGATGTGGTAGGAAAGCGCTCAGTGGCTGGGTGTGGTGGCTCACGCCTGTAATCCCAGTACTTTGGGAAGCCAAGGCCAGCGGATCACCTGAGGTCAGGAGTTCGAGACCAGCCTGGCCAACATGGCAAAACCCTGTCTCTACTAAAAACACAAAAATTAGGCAGACATGGTGGCACGCACCTGTAATCCCAGCTACTTAGGAGGCTGAGGCAGGAGAATTGCTTGAACCTGGGAGGTGAAGGTTGCAGTGAGCTTACCGAGATCGTATTACTACACTCCATCCTGGGGGATAGAGCGTAGAGCGAGACTCTGTCTCCAAAGAAAAGAAAAGAAAAAAGAAAAGAAAAGAGGAAAGGAAAGGAAGGAAGAAAGAAAGGAGGAAGGAAGGAAGGAAAGAGAAGGAGCTCAGCAAGCCACTGGATTTGATTGCTTTGTTTTGTTTTTTTAAGATAGAGTCTCACTCTGTCACCCAGGCTGGAGGCTGGAGTGCAATGGCGTGATCTCAGCTCACTGCAACCTCCACCTCCCAGGTTCAAGAAATTCTCCTGCCTCAGCCTCCCAAGTAGCTGGGATTACAGGCACCTGCGACCACACACGGCTAATTTTTTGTATTTTTGGTAGATACGGGGTTTCGCCATGTTGGCCAGGCTGGTCTTGAACTCCTGACCTCAGGTGATCCATCTGCCTTGGCCTCTTAAGTGCTGGGATTATAGGCATGAGCCACCATGCCTGGCCTTGGAGTTGATTGTTTTTGAACTGCATGGGGGCAGGAGGTGCTTCTGACCATTTTTTCTTTGCAAACATTTATTCCTTGACTTAACTCACTACCACAACCACTGTCACTCGCTAGAAATTGGATAAATAATTATCTTGTTTTTATTAATCTTTCTTAAATGTATGTATAGCTCAGATTTATTTTAGTGTTTAATATTGCAAGTGTTTTGGTCTTTATTTAGAAGTTTCATAATGTTTTTGTGACCAGAAATACGCCAAAGGAGCTTAACTCTTGTTTATATCAATTAGTCTGTGGCAAAATTGGTTTCCTTATATGTTGTTTCACTTAAAGTCAGAGTTTCCAAGTACCTGTCAATAATGTTAAGTGAGGACTTACTGATATACATATATGTGTGTCTGTATATCTATATATATATGAACTTGGTATAGGATAGTGGAGGCATCCCAAAATAGTGGGGAAAAGATAGGGTCTCATATGACATATAAAAATCATCTCCAATGGATTAAGTAACTAAATGGGAAGGAGTGAAATGATAGAGCTAACACAAAGGAAAAAAAAGCTAGGAGAACATTTGTGGTCTCTGAATGAGGAGGGTTTTCTTTTAAAAATCTAAAAAGCAGAAAATTTGTATCAAATCCAAGATTTAAGATCATTAAGATGATGGTCATTATAGAGTTAGCAGGTAAGTGACAGTCTGGGAGAAGTTTTTTTTTTTTTTTTTTTTTTTTTTTTTTTTGACATTATCCCCAAGTGCCAATGGATTATCAGCCAAGGAATTTCTAAAAGAGCAAGAAGAACCAGAAAAATGGTCAAAGTTTACAAATAGGCCGGTCTCAGAAGGGGAAACCCAAATGACAGAAATATGGAGAATTGTACAATTTTCACCAGCAATCAGAGAAAGTCAAATTAAAGCAGAGAATCATCACCTTAAACGCATCATAGTGGTGATTATTAGATAGTTAAAGGCAAGGATTGCATTTAGAGGTGAAAAAGTGATATCCCTTTTCCTAAAAAGACACAGAGTTCACAGAGAAATGGGAACCCTTGGGCACTGCTGGTAAATTATAAAAAGCGCACCCATTTGGGGAAGCCTTCAAACAGAGCTTCCCCCACGTCTGCAAGGGAACTGTGTGAGAATGTTCATGACAGTGTGCTTATGGCTGCAGGGGACTGGAAGCCACCCAAGTGTCCACCGAATAGTAAATACGTAATATATGGCAGATGCATCCTGTGGGACATTGAGCTGTAGTTAAAAGCAATGAGATTAATGCATGCACGGGAACATGAATAAACTTAAAAACATCCTGGTAGATGAAAAATGTAAGAAACAGGATATGACTTGGCACCATACCATCCTAGAATCAGAATGACACATTCTTTAATATGTGCCCTGTATGGAAATTTTAAAAACAGAATTCATTCAAATTTCTGAGTAAATTGTATCTGATTGTCTGCTTTTCTCAAAAAATTAAGAATATATTTTATTGTCTGTGTGTGTCTTTGCTGCTGAGTTTAAAACTTGAAGTGCACCCATAGTTCCTGGTGTTGTGCCTAACATAGAGCAGGCCTTTAGTAATAGTTACTATGGTGAGCTGTTCCTACCCTAAATTATCACCTTATAACATTTAGATGTGAAAAAGTGATATGTCTCATTCTAGAAAGACACAGAACTGGTAACTATCATATTGCTCCCACATTTGTTCCTGAAAGTAACCAGAAATGATTTATGAGATTAAGTAAGGATAGTTGAAGGATAGTTTTTATTGGTGTTGAGTTGTTAATTCTTCAGTTCAGGAGCTGGCAAACCATGGACAACAGGCCAAATCCAGTCATTGCCTATTTTTATATGGCTAGGAGTTAAGAATGGTTTTCACATTTTTAGTAGTTGTTATATAAGTACCTAAGTAACATCCTCAATTTTGCCTCTTGGCCTTTAAAGCCTAAAGTATTTACTATCTGACCCTTTACAGAAATGTTTACCAATCCTTGCTGTAGTTTATTTATTTACTGAACAAATAATTACTGAGACCAATGGTATACCAGGCACTGTGCTAAGTGGGGACAGAGCAGTGAAAAAAAAGAGGCCAACTCTCTTCTTTTATGGTACTTAAATTCTTGTAAAGGAGACAAATAATCAAGGTAAAAAAATATAGCATGACAGAAAAGTGCTATGAAGAGTAATAAAGCAAAGGGGAACAGAACGGTTGAATGAGGTGTTTTCAAAAAAACATGGCTTTTCTTTAGAAAACATTGCAACATGTAAACTTTAAGTAAATGTCTTATTTGTTAGTATAAATCAAGTATAGTCGTGCAGTATTTAACAAAGGGGGGTATGTTCTGAGAAACGCATCGCTAGGGGATTTTGTCATCGTGCGACATCATAGAGTGTACTGTACTTACACAAACCTAGATTGTACAGCCTACCGCACATCTAGGCTATATAGTATATAGCCTATGGCCCCTGGGCTACAAACCTATACAGCGTGCTACTGTACTGAGTACTGTAGGCAATTGTAACACAATGGTAAGTATTTGTGTGTCTACATATGTTTAGACATAGGAAAAGTATAGTAAAATACAGTATTATAATCATTTGAGACCACCACCATATATGCGGTTTGTCCTTGAAGGAAACTTCATTATGAGATGCATGACTATAATTTGTTTTCTGGTCTTTTGGTTGGTGTTCACACTTGTTCTTTCATTCCTTAGACTCCACTAGAATCGAAGTATAAATACTCACTTATCTCTATGTCCTGTCTTGGCCTTTGCCACATCCTGTTTTTATTACAAAACTTCCTTTTGTCAATCAATCTCTATTTTCCTCTTCTATGTCCAGATAAACATTGATTATGCTAACTTGTTATTCATCCTTGAACTGCTTTTGGTGAATCTATCTTGCCTTCATCAGCCTCCCTTAAAAATGTTAAACACCTTTATTTTTATTACAAAAGCAAAATATAGCAGGGAAGCTAACTATACAAAATATGATAAACTTCAATTAATATTTTGGAATTTAACCTTAGAAGTAATGTTTTATCATTCGATTCATCACACACAGATTCATACTTCAGACACTTTATGTCTTTTTTCTCTTAATGTATGTTATGGATATCTTTTCAAAATAATAAAAGACCTCTATTACATTTTTTTGACTGCTGCATGATAGGAATTGCATTCAACTGTGATGTGAAGCAAATGTGATTAAAGTAACTTGAGTGTGTAAGAAGTGTTTTGTGTCTTTTATTTTTGTCTTCTTTCTTCATACAACAGTGGATCTGGAGGTAGGCAACTGCTGGCATTAGTTCAGAAGGTGTCAAGACAAGTTATTTGTACAATTCTTGGCCTTTTCTCCCTAAAGTCAAAGTAGCTGCCACGGTTCCATCCATTTTATCCACAGTCTAGGTAGGAGAAAGGGAAATGGAAGCTGTATTGCTTTCCTGTTGCTGCTTATTATCTACAGTTCTAGAGTTAAGAAGTCTAAACTCAGTTCCACTGTGGTAAAATCAAGGTATTGGTAGTGCTGTGTTCGTTTTGGAGGCTCTCAAGAGAATCTATTTCATTTTTTTCTAGTTTCTAGGGGCTGTCCACATTCCTTGGCTCATGGCCCCTCCCTCCATCTTCACACCATCAGTGCAGCCTCTTCAAATCTCTCTGACTACTCTCTACTACTCCCTGACTCTGTTCTAACATCTCCTTCCCCGATCGTAACCTTCTTGCATCCCTCTTACATGGATTCTTCTGATTGTATAGGATCGTCCAGGATAATCTCCCCATCTCAAGAGTCTTGGTCACATGTGCAAAGTCTCTTTTGCCATGTGAGATAACATATTCACAGGTTCCAGGGATTGAGATATGGATATTTAGAGGTGGAAGGGTCATTGTTCTACCTACAACAAAAACCAACTAGAACAGGGTAGTATTTCTATCAAGAAAATGAAAATTTCCAGAAATTGCCATTGGACTTGGGTTGATATCTCTTTGCTGAAAGCTGTATCATGTATCATTCTTCAATGACACCTTTAACTGACTCCAGGAGGAAGCTCTGAAACTAAAATAGCCTGCTAGAATTGTCGTGTATGGGGTCAGATAACCTGGTCATTTTATGCCAGTGTGATCAGTTACTGGAAGTGGGCTAACCTAAGAAGGGTGTGACCTTGGGCGAGGTGGTGCTCTACAACTCGAGCGCATCCTGCATGGCTAGCAGCTTGGGGCTGTCTGCAGACAGCACTCCCAGTCATGGGGCAATAAATCTTTCCCTGAATGGGGTACCTGGAGGGCACATCACAGTGTTCACTACAGTCATGGTTTAAAACGCTGAGGTAGATCTCTGTATATCACTAGGGGGGAAATGTCCACATGTAGCATGACATAAATAAAGCAGTGATAAATGTCAGAGAGGTTTTACAACAGTAATGAGTTGATGATCACAGGACCCAGGAATGCTCTACTACCCTCTTAGCCTTGCCACTCAGTCTCTTTTTGAAGTTCATGAAGGAGTGAGAACCTTAAGGAACAAAAGCAAGTCTTACGTAAGAGGCCACTTTTTATCATCTGCTTCTGATCAGTTCTAATGAACAACTTTCTGGCACACTGGGATGGATTATGAAGTTTGGGTTCAAGATTAGGTGGGGTTTGTCGCTCCCCAGAAGCCTAAGTCTTACCATCTGTGATCTGGACAACAAATACGTTGGAGCAAACAAATAAGAAAAACAGAAAAACTGTTGATGCACTCCAGGGATCCAGCCTTACCACACAAAGGGAAGAAGCATGAAACGGGTGTCCAGAGAGTTACCCCTATGAGCATCATGTTTGGCTTTGACCCCATCAGTGTCAGAGAATTTGACCTAGTCAGATTTTCTTCTCTTAGACAAGTTGGGGAGAAAAAAAGCTAAAAGACCAGTGTGTACAACATTATCCTTTTTGTGTTTATTTATTTTATATATACATACATATATACGTATACATATATATATATATACACACGTGTGTGTGTACACACACACACACAAAGCTAAAAGAATATACACCAAAGTTTCAAAATGAAAATTTTTGTGGCCTAGGGCCACAGCTGGAGTTAAGATCACCCCAAATAGGGCTACTAAAAGATCACTGGAATTAACTAAAAATTGGGTGACAGTTAACTTAGTTCTCCATGCAGAATGTACTAAGTAAATGAAGAAACGTACATTGGCACTCTCCCACCAGATGGAATAGTATCCTTGGAAATAAAATAAAAAATACAATAAACACTTGTCACTTTGGTTACTGGAAAGGGGTCCCAATCCAGACCCCCAGAGAAGGTTCCTGGATCTTGCACAAGAAAGAATTCAGGGCAAGTCCACAGAGTAAAGTTAAAGTTTATTAGAGAAGTAAAGAAATAAAAGAATGGCTACTCCATAGACAGCAGCCCTGCCGGCTGGCTATTTTTATGGTTATTTCTCGATCATATGCTAAACAAGGAGTGAATTAGTCATCAGTTTTTCCAGGGAAGGGACAAGGATTTCCCAGAACAGAGGGCGACTCCCCCTTTTAGGCCATTTAGGGTAACTTTCGGATGTCGCTATGGCATTTGTAAACGGTTTTGGCACTGGTAGGAGTATCTGTTAGCATGCTAATGGATTATAATTAGCATATAATGAGCAGTGAGGACGACCAGAGGTCACTTTAAGTACCATCTTGGTTTTGGTGGATTTTGTTTGACTTCTTTACCACATTCTGTTTTATCAGCAGGGTCTTTGTGTCAACATCCTATCTCATCGTGTGATAAAGAATGCCTGTTTGCAGATGACATGATTGTATATTTAGAAAACCCCATTGTCTCAGCCCAAAAACTCCTTAAGCTGATAAGCAACTTCAGCAAAGTCTCAGGATACAAAATCTATGTGCCAAAATCACAAGCATTCCTATACACGAATAACAGACAAACAGAGAGCCAAATCATGAGTGAACTCCCATTCACAATTGCTTCAAAGAGAATAAAATACCTAGGAATCCAACTTACAAGGGATTTGAAGGACCTCTTCAAGGAGAACTACAAACCACTGCTCAGTGAAATAAAAGAGGACACAAACAAATGGAAGAAGCTTCCATGCTCATGGATAAGAAGAATCAATATTGTGAAAATGGCCATGCTGCCCAAGGTAATTTACAGATTCAATGCCATCCCCATCAAGCTACCAATATGACTTTCTTCACAGAATTGGAAAAAACTACTTTAAATTGCATATAGAACCAAACACGAGCCTTCATTGCCAAGACAATCCTAAGCCAAAAGAACAAAGCTGGAGGCATCACACTACCTGACTTCAAACTATACTACAAGTCTACAGTAATGATAACAGCATGGTACTGGTACCAAAACAGAGATATAGACCAATGGAACAGAACAGAGACCTCGGAAATAACACCACACATCTACAACTGTCAGGCCTCTGAGCCCAAGCTAAGCCATCATATCCCCAGTGACCTGCACATATACATCCAGATGGCCTGAAGCAACTGAAGATCCACAGAAGTGAAAATAGCCTTAGCTGATGACATTCCACCATTGTGATTTGTTTCTGCCCCACCCTAACTGATCAATGTACTTTGTAATCTCCCCCACCTTTAAGAAGGTTCTTTATAATCTCCCCCACCCTTAAGAAGTTTCTTTGTAGTTCTCCCCACCCTTGAGAATGTACTTTGTGAGATCCACCCCCTACCCCAAAAACATTGCTCTTAACTCCACTGCCTATCCCAAAACCTATAAGAACCAATGATAATTCCACCACCCTTTGCTGACTCTCTTTTTCAGACTCAGCCCGCCTGCACCCAGGTGAAATAAACAGCCTTGTTGCTCACACAAAGCGTGTTTGGTGGTCTCTTCACACGGACATGTGAGATATTTGGTACTGACCCAAAACTCCAGGGCCAGTCAGGGACTTGGGGAGGCAGCCTTCCCTTGGTGTTTAATCATTGCGGGGATGCCTCTCTGAGTATTCACCCACATTCCATTGGTGTCTGATCTCGGCGGGGATGCCTGCCTTGGTCATTCACCCACATTCCCTTGGTGGCAAGTCAGTTGCAGGGACACTTGCTTTGGCTGCTCACCCACGTTGCTGCCCAGGGCTTTTCCCCACCCCGCTTCTCTGTGTCTCTACCCTTCTCTTTAAACTTGCCTCCTTCACTATGAGCAACCTTCCACCCTCCATTCCTCCTTCTTCTCCCTTAGCCTGTGTTCTCAAGAACTTAAAACCTCTTCAACTCTCGCCTGACCCAAAATCTAAGCATCTTATTTTCTTCTGCAACACCACTTGGCCCCAATACAAACTCAACAATGGTTCTAAATGGCCAGAAAACAGCACTTTTGATTTCTCCATCCTACAAGACCTAGATAATTTTTGTCGAAAAATGGGCAAATGGTCTGAGGTGGCTGACATCCAAGCATTCTTTTACAGATTGGTCCCTCCCTAGTCTCTGCTCCCAGTGAGACTCATCCCAAATCTTTCTTTCTCTCCTGTCTGTTCCTTCAGTCCCAACCCCAAACGTCTCTGAGTCTTTTTAATCTTCCTTTTCTACGGACCCATCTGACCTCTCCCCTCCTCCCCAGGCTGCTCCTTGCCAGGCCAAGCCAGGTCCCAATTTTTCCTCAGCCTCTGCTCCCCGTCCCTATAATCCTTTTATCACCTCCCCTCCTCACACCTGGCCTGGCTTACAGTTTCGTTCCACGACTAGCCCTCCCCTACCTGCCCAACAACTTCCTCTTAAAGAGGTGGCTGGAGCTAAAGGCATAGTCAAGATTAATGCTTCTTTTTTCTTTATCCGACCTCTTCCAAATCAGCTAGCATTTAGGCTCTTTTTCATCAAATATAAAAACCCAGCCCATTTCGTGGCCCATTAGCAGCAACCCTTAGACGCTTTACTGCCCTAGACCCAGAGGGGCCAGAAGGCCGCCTTATTCTTAATATGCATTTTATCACTCAGTCAGCTCCTGGCATTAGAAAAAGCTCCAAAAATTATATTCTGGCCCTCAAACCCCACAACAGGACTTAATTAACCTTGCCTTCAAGGTGTACAATAATAGAGTAGAGGTAGCCAAGTAGCAAGGTATTTCTGAGTTGCAGTTCCTTGCCTCCACTGTGAGACAAACCCCAGCCACATCTCTAGCACACAAGAACTCCAAACGACTGAACCACAGCTGCCAGGGGTTCCTCCAGAACCTTCTGCCCCAGGAGCTTGCTACAAGTGCTGGAAATCTGGCCACTGGGCCAAGGAATGCCCGCAGCCTGGGATTCCACCTAAGCGGTGTCCCATCTGTGCAGGACCCCACTGGAAATTGGACTGTCCAACTGGCCCAAGGCTCTGACTGACTCCTTCCCAGATCTTTTCGGCTTAGCGGCTGAAGACTGACGCTGCCCGATCACCTCGGAAGCCTCCTGGACTATCACAGACGCTTTGGGTAACTCTTACAGTGGAGGGTAAGTCCATCCCCTTCTTAATCAATATGGAGGCTACCAACTCCACATTACCTTCTTTTCAAGGGCCTGTTTCCCTCGCCTCCGTAACTGTTGTGGGTATTGATGGCCAGGCTTCTAAACCTCTTAAAACTCCCCAACTCTGGTGCCAACTTGGACATTCCTTTATGCACTCTTTTTTAGTTATTCCCACATGCCCAGCTCCCTTATTAGGTCGAGACATTTTAACTAAATTTTCTGCTTCTCTGACTATTCCTGGGCTACAGCCACACCTCGTTGCTGCCTTTTCCCCCAGCTCAAAGCCTCCTTCACCTCCTCCCCTTGTATCTCCACACCTTAACCCACAAGTATGGGATACCTCTACTCCCTCCTTGGCGACCGATCATGCACTCCTTACCATCTCATTAAAACCTAATCACCCTTACCCTACTCAACGCCAATATCCCATCCTGTAGCACGCTTTAAAAGGATTAAAGCCTGTTATCACTCGCCTGCTACAGCATGGCCTTTTAAAGCCTATAAACTGCCCTTACAATTCCCCCATTTTATCTGTCCAAAAACCAGACAAGCCTTACAGGTTAGTTCAGGATCTGTGTCTTATCAACCAAATTGTCTTGCCTATCCACCCCGTGATGCCAAAGCCATATACTCTCCTATCTTCAATACCTCCCTCCACAACATCTCCACAACCCAGTATTCTGTTCTGGATCTCAAACATGCTTTCTTTACTATTCCTTTGCACCCTTCATCCCAGGCTCTTTTCGTTTTCACTTGGACTGACCCTGACGCCCATCAAGCTCAGCAAATTACCTGGGCTGTACTGCCACAAGGCTTCGCAGACAGCCCCCATTACTTCAGTCAAGCCCAAATTTCTTCCTCATCCATTACATATGTCAACATAATTCTTCATGAAAACACATGTGCTCTCCCTGCTGATCGTGTCCGGCTAATCTCCCAAAC
The DNA here is from genome assembly GCF_029289425.2 of Pan paniscus. Classification (NCBI taxonomy): domain Eukaryota; kingdom Metazoa; phylum Chordata; class Mammalia; order Primates; family Hominidae; genus Pan; species Pan paniscus. Next base: position 143,365,629 of record NC_073255.2, on the reverse strand, counting down.
CCTAACCCCTTCTACAAAACAACTCCTTTCCTTCCTGGGCATGGTAGGATACTTTCGCCTTTGGATACCTAGTTTTACCATCCGGACTAAGCCATTGTATAAACTCACAAAAGCAAACCTAGCTGACCCCACAGATCCTAAATCCTTTCGCCACTCCTTTCCATTCCTTAAGAAACAGCCCTAGAAGCTGCCCCCACACTAGCTCTCCCTAACTCATCCCAACCCTTTTTCATTACACACAGCCAAAGTGCAGGGCTATGTGGTCAGAAATCTTACGCAAGAGCCAGGACTGTGCCCTGTAGCCTTTTTATCCAAACAACCTGACCTTACTGTTTTAGCCTAGCTTTCATGTCTGTGTGCGGCGGCTGCCGCTGCCCTAATACTTTTAAAGGCCCTCAAAATCACAAATTATGCTCAACTCACTCTCTACAGTTCTCTTAACTTCCAAAATCTATTTTCCTCCTCACACTTGATGCATATACTTTCTGCCCCCCCCAGCTCCTTCAGGTATACTCACTCTTTGTTGAGTCTCCCACAATTACCATTGTTCCTGGTCTGGACTTCAATCTGGCCTCCCACATTATTCCTGATACTACACCTGACCCCTATGACTGTATCTCTCTGATCCACCTGACATTCACTCCATTTCCCCATGTTTCCTTCTTTCCTGTTCCTCACCCTTTTCACACTTGGTTTATTGATGGCAGTTCCACCAGGCCTAATTGCCACACACCAGCAAAGGCAGGCTATGCTATAGTATCTTCCACATCTATCATTGAGGTTACCGCTCTGCCCCACTCCACTACCTCTCAGCAAGCTGAACTCATTGCCTTAACTCGGACCCTCACTCTTGCAAAGGGACTATGCGTCAATATTTATACTGACTCCATATCCTGTACCACCATGCTGTTTTATGGGCTGAAATGTTTCCTCACTACGCATGGGTCCTCCATCATTAATGCCTTTTTAATAAAAACTCTTCTCAAGGCCGCTTTACTTCCAAAGGAAGCTGGAGTCATACACTGCAAGGGCCCTCAAAAGGCATCAGATCCCATCGCTTAGGACAACACTTATGCTGATAAGGTAGCTAAAAAAGCAGCTAGCGTTCCAACTTCTATCCCTCATGGCAGTTTTTCTCCTTCTCATCTGGTCACTCCCACCTACTCCCCCACTGAAACTTCTACCTATCAGTCTCTTCCCACACAAGGCAAATGGTTCCTGGACCAAGGAAAATATCTCCTTCCAGCCTCACAGGCCCATTCTATTTTGTCATCATTTTGTAACCTCTTCCATGTAGGTTACAAGCCACTAGCCCACCTCTTAGAACTTCTCATTTCCTTTCCATCGTGGAAATCTATCCTTAAGGAAATCACTTCTCAGTGTTCCATCTGCTATTCTGCTACTCCTCAGGGATTGTTCAGGCCCCCTCCCTTCCCTAAACATCAAGCTTGGGGATTTGCCCCCACCCAGGACTGGCAAATTGACTTCACTCACATGCCTCGAGTCGGGAAACTAAAATACCTCTTGGTCTGGGTAGACACTTTCACTGGATGGGTAGAGGCCTTTCCCACGGGGTCTGAGAAGGCCACTGTGGTCATTTCTTCATTCTGTCAGACATAATTCCTCGGTTTGGCCTTCCTGCCTCAGTTTCTCAGGCTCTTGGTATTTAGTGGCTCCTGGTTTTACCTCAAATCGCCTTAAATCTTTCTTGAAGTGGATAGATGATCTTCAGTGGCAAGGTACCCTCCAATACTTTCACCCTGATGAAGTTCTAGTCTTTACTTTTATACTCACTCTTATTCTCATTCCCGTTCTTATGCCACCCTCTACCTCTCCCCAGCCATCTCCACCACACTATCAATCTCACTCACTCTCTCCTAGCTGTTTTTAATCCTTTAACAAACAATTGCTGGCTTTGCATTTCTCTTTCCTCCAAAATCATTGAGGCCTCGACTTACTGCTAAGAAAAGGGGACTCTGTATACTTTTAAATGAAGAGTATTGTTTTTACCTAAATCTATCTGGCCTGGTATATGACAACATAAAAAAACTCAAGGATAGAGCCCAAAAACTCGCCAACCAAGCAAATAATTATGCTGAACCCCCTTGGACACTCTTTAATTGGGCATCCTGGGTCCTCCCAGTTCTTAGTCCTTTAATACCTGTTTTCTCCTTCTCTTACTCAGACCTTGTGTCTTCCGTTTAGTTTCTCAATTCATACAAAACCGTATCCAGACCATCACCAATAATTCTATACGACAAATGCTCCTTCTAACAACCCCACAATATCAGCCCTTACCCCAAAATATTTCTTCATTTGAATCTCTCCCCCTGTAGGTTCCCACGCCGCCCCAATCCCGCTCAAAGCAGCCCTGAGAAACATCGCCCATTATCTCTCCATACCACCCCCCAAAATTTTCACCGCTCCAACACTTTACCACTATTTTGTTTTATTTTTCTTATTAATATAAGAAGACAAGAATGTCAGGCCTCTGAGCCCAAAGTAAGCCATCGTATCCCCAGTGACCTGCACGTGTACATCCAGATGGCCTGAAACAACTGAAGATCCACAGAAGTGAAAACAGCCTTAACTGATGACACTCTACCATTGTGATTTGTTTCTGCCCTACCCTAACAAATCAATGTACTTTGTAATCTCCCCCACCCTTAAGAAGGTTCTTTATAATCTCCCCCACCCTTAAGAAGTTTCTTTGTAATTCTCTCCACCCTTGAGAATGTACTTTGTGAGATCCACCCCCTACCCCCAAAACATTGCTCTTAACTCCACTGCCTATCCCAAAACCTGTAAGAACCAATGATAATCCTACCACCCTTTGCCAACTCTCTTTTCGGACTCAGCCCGCCTGCACCCAGGTGAAATAAATAGCCTTGTTGCTCACACAAAGCCTGTTTGGTGGTCTCTCCACATGGACACGTGAGACAACAACCATTTGATCTTTGACAAACCTGACAAAAACAAGAAATGGGGAAAGGATTCCCTATTTAATAAATGGTGCTGGGAAAACTGGCTACCTATATGTAGAAAGCTGAAACTGCATCCCTTCCTTACACCTTATACAAAAATTAATTCAAGATGGATTAAAGACTTAAGTGTTAGACCTAAAACCATAAAAACCCTAGAAGAAAACCTAGGCAATACCATTCAAGACATAGGCATGGGCAAGGACTTCATGACTAAAACACCAAAAGCAATGGCAACAAAAGCCAAAATAGACAAATGGGATCTAATTAAACTAAAGAGCTTCTGCACAGCAAAAGAAACTACCAGCAGAGTGAACAGGCCGCCTACAGAATGGGAGAAAAGTTTTGCAATCTACCCATCTGACAAAGGGCTAATATCCAGAATCTACAAAGAACTTAAACAAATTTACAAGAAAAATCAACCCCATCAAAAAGTGGGCAAAGGATATGAACAGACACTTCTCAAAAGAAGACATTTATGCAGCCACCAGACACATGAAAAAATGCTCAGCATCACTGGCCATCAGAGAAATGCAAATCAAAACCACAATGAGATACCATCTCACACCAGTTAGAATGGCAATCATTAAAAAGTCAGGAAAAAACAGGTGCTGGAGAGGATGTGGAGAAATAGGAACACTTTTACACTGTTGGTGGGAGTGTAGACTAGTTCAATGCATTGTAGAAGACAGTGTGGCGATTTCTCAAGGATCTAGAACTAGAAATACCATTTGACCCAGCCATCCCATTACTGGGTATATAACCAAAGGATTATAAATCATGCTGCTATAAAGACACGTGCACACGTATGTTTACTGCAGCACTATTCACAATAGCAAAGACTTGGAACCAACGAACCAACCCAGATGTCCATCAATGATAGACTGGATTAAGAAAATGTGGCACATATACACCATGGAATACTATGCAGCCATAAAAAAGGATGAGTTCATGTCCTTTGTAGGGACATGCATGAAGCTGGAAACCATCATTCTTAGCAAACTATCGCAAGGACAGAAAACCAAACACTGCATGTTCTCACTCACAGGTGGGAATTGAACAATGAGAACACTTGGACACAGGATGGAGAAGATCACACACTGGGGCCTGTCATGGGGTGGGGGGAAGGGGGAGGGATAGCATTAGGAGATATACCTAATATAAATGACGAGTTAATGGGTGCAGCACACCAACATGGCACATGTATACATACGTAACAAACTTGCACATTGTGCACATGTACCCTAGAACTTAAAGTAAAAAAAAAAAGTCAAACCTTCTGGGGATGCAGCCCAGTTGGTCTCAGGCTCATTTTACCCAGTCCTTGTTCAAGATGGAGTGCTCTGGTTTGATATTGCCTCTGATATTTTCACCAAGCCACCCCTCTCAAGACATAGTGAATTAATGTTAAAGAGTGTTATCAGGACTTAAGAGGCCTAACTGTGGCCTGTCTGGGTGCCTGCGTGTCCTGTCAGCCTTTGATGAAACCGCAACAGGATTTCCTTTCTTATCTGGGTACTCTTTTGTGTTGTTTAAACATTGTACAGAAAACAAGTATAATTTTCATATATTCAGTTGAAAACAAAGCTATTTTCTTGCAGGAGGCAAACAATAACAACAACAACAACAAAAACCAAAAATCCAACTTGCAGACCTTAGCTGCTCAGGCAGAAAGCAGAGGAGGAGTGAGGAGAAGCCTGATTGGCCGGATGCCTCTGCGGAAGGAACTCCTGGACAGATTACATTTCCCTGCGTCCTGGGAAGGCCTTCTGGCTCCTGTTTCCATCCCTGGTGGGTCTGAAGTTGGCCTCCCATGGCATATGCTGGGTCATGATTGGCAAAGAGCCACCCATAGGTCGCCCTACCTGGATCATGAAGCCCTGGGTCTGTTTGTTTAGCGTTATCCACCAAAGACTTCACTTCTGACCCTTTGGGTCCTATGTTGTGATTTTTGTCACAACACAGGCCTCCTGAGGACCCCAAGTCCCTTTTGTTCTTTAAGCCATGTCAAGCCCCTAAGCAATACCCTGGAATGAAATAGGCAAGGAGACAGATGTGGCTGGCCCAGGTGATTTGAGCCAGCAGAATTTCCAGGTTCTGGTTTGCCACTGACCTGGCAGAACCATGCTCCTTCTCTGGTGCTCTGCCCTGCGTGGCCCTCTCTTTACCCTCACCAGGTAATAAGATGAGGATGTGATTTCTTAGTGGAGGCAGGCACTTCTCCTTGATACCTATGGCTTGGAGACTGTTGGGGCTTTCTCAGGGTTAAGCTTTTGCCTTTCTAATAACACCTGAGCCTGTAACCCATTATTCCAACAGTGTCAGGATGATTTACTGAGATATTGATTTGTGTTTTGTGCTGATGGATGTGGAAGAATCAAAGACTACAAGGTATCTTTCCCTTTCTTTCCAGCTTAGCTTCTCCCTACAGCCCCTTACCAAAGGGCAACCCAGGCCATCATAGTCCTAAAGAGCATAGACTTTCCTGACCCTGAGGGCAAAATAAGAAACTTTTGTTTTTAAAGAATTGGCTCTAGGAAGAAAGGGCTGTCTCTTCTTGAATTTGGAGGGGTTTTGGATAAGGCAAATAGGGTGGTGAAAGTAAACAGACCTGGGAAGCTTCCAGTGGAGCTTGGAGGGAGGCCAGGACAAGGTAACTTGTGTTTGTGGGTAAGGTGGTCCTTGAATAGCAGCAATACCCTCCCCCCAGGTCTCTCAAAACACCAGGAGATTTCAGGGTGACCATCTACAAATGCTTAGATCGGTGTAACTTTCACATGAATCTTGACGGAGAAGAGAGATCATGATAATGACGGGTGGCGTTTCTGGCTAGCCTAGTGGGATGGGACCTCACAGCAGAGGAACCTGAATTAGAGAAGCATAAGAAATATGAAGAACTCAACACCCCAGGATATGCAGCAAAACTGTACACATAGGTTAACATCTCCGTGATGCTAGTGAGCTCCGGGAATCTTCTCCTCATCTTTATATGTTCTACCTTTTATTTTTTATCTATTTAAAGAATGTTTTCCCTTTGTAATACATTATATGTGAGAGGCATGGGAGAGGCATAGAATTTTTTTTTTTTTTAGTTGCAGCAATTAAGATGCTATTACTTGTTATTTCCTGAGCTCCTTCTAAAGACCATCACATGACAGGACAAGACAGCAGGTCCTGGCAAGGAGAAGTCAGTTGTGATGAAAATATACTGTGGGCGGCTGGGCGTGGTGGCTCACGCTTGTAATCCCAGCGCTTTGGGAGGCTGAGGCAGGTGGATCATGAGGTCAGGAGATCGAGACCAGCCTGGCCAACATGGTGAAACCCCGTCTCTACTAAAAATACAAAAATTAGCTGGGCATGGTGGTGGGCTCCTGTAGTCCCAGCTACTCGGGAGGCTGAGGCAGGAGAATCGCTTAAACCCCAGAGGTGGAGGTTGCAGTGCACCGAGATCGCGCCACTGCACTCCAACCTGGGTGACAGAGTGAGACTCCGTCTCAAAAAAAGAAAAAAAAAAATACACACACACACACACACACACACACACACACTCTCTCTCTCTCTTACTAAGTACCACTACCACAGCTCCTCCTGTTAAAGTTGAGGACTAAGAACCCAAAATTTGGAAAAGTTTTGATGTCAAGCGAGGAACTAGATGTCATAGAGACTAAACCCTGAGGAATGAGGTTCCTAAGAGGAGAAATGGGCAAGTCTTTTAAAGCCAAGACACCAGGAACTGTCTGTCTCACATTAGGAAAGCAGAGTGTCTGAATATCAGTGATAGATGAGTGACCCCTGGCTTGTCAATCATGTAGCATTGAGATGGTGGAGTGACTGTGGCTGCCTCAGTGGAGCACCTGCTGCTGTACAGAGTCCCCATTGTGTTGTTCTCCTAAATCAGGCCAGGCAGCCACGTCTGGGTTTGTCAGTATTCTTCCACAGAATTATGCTAGCATTGTTGCTAGCATGATTGACACCTCATGCATCCTGGGGCTTTCTATTTCGTCAGCAGACTTTTGTGCATAATATTTTGTTTGGCATGAGGGAGTCAGAGTACCCATGTTATTCTTAGTTTAAAAATAAGGAAGCCAAAGTTTATGGAAGTCCAGTGACTTATGTGAAGAGCGTTCACCGGTAAGGGAAGAACAGGTAATTACAGCGGGGTGAGTGTCAAAGATGACGGCTGCATCCCATCTCTCCCCGGAGAGCATCACACAGCACACAGGGGAGAATGCAGACCCCCGAGATTTCTGTATGGAATTATCCGGTCATCGTTACTCACCTTAGGAATGGGAGAAATCATTTCTCTGGAGTTATTATTGATTATAAAATTAGTGTGAAACTTAAAGTATAGATATTTACAAAACCTTAGATTTTTAAAGAAAACTTAGAAAATATAGAAAAAATGAAGAGAAAACAAATATCAAAAGTACCCACAACTCAGAGATAAACAGTAACATTTCTAGGGTTTTATCCACATATGTGTGTGTGAGTGTGTGTGTGTACACAGTTGTATCACATTATGTGGACCATTTATATCAAATATTTTCAATTTAACATGGTGTCTCAGCAGGGTGCCTCTATTTGTCAGCTAGGGCTGCTGTAAAAAAGTAGCATGAGCTGGGTGGCTTAAACGGCAGGAATTTATTCTCCCACAGTTCTAGAGGCTAAATATTTGAAATCAAAGTGTCAGCAGGATGCGTTCCTTCTGAAGGCTGTGAAAGAGAATCTCTTCCATGTCCCTCCCCTAGCTTCCAGGGGTTCACCAGCAATCTTAGGCATTTCTTTGCTTGTGGCAGCATAATTCTGATTATCCCATGACTTTCTCCCTGTGTGCAAATTTCTCCCTTTTTTTATAAAGACAACAGTCATGTTGGATTAGGGACACACCCTACTCCAGTGTGGCCTCATCATAACTAATTGTAAGTGCAAGGACCTTATTTCTAAATAAGTTCACATTTTGAGGTACTAGGGATTAATACTTCAACATACAAATTTCAGGGGAGACACAATTTAACTCCTACAGCCTTGACCCCGTGACATTGAAGCATCTTTGGAACATTTATTTTTATTGGGAACAAGATATTTCATTGTACAGATAAAGCATCATTTGTATAATCAACGCTGCTGTGAACCTTTTTCATAATTCTTAAGGGGGTCTCTCCCACTCCTACATGAATGGGTCCATCGTTGCTATCAAACTAAAACTTAATGACCAAAACTCCCGAGAAATACAAGTAATAAAACTGCCCTCAGTCTAGTTCCTATTACATATACAGAAGAATTCTCTGGTTAAAACAGTGGTCTTCAAAGTTGGGTGCCATAAGACAATATTTGGGGGTATGGAAAAAAGACATGAGAATGATTACTCCAATTGTCTTACAGAAAAATTCAAGGCCTATTTTTGCAAACATCATAATATTCATAATGTAAAACTAAAGTAGCACATATAGATAGTTTATAAATAAGGAAATATTTATATATTGTGGATATTTTCTTAAAAATCTTTTCCTGACGAGGGCTATAAATTTAAAATGTTTGGAGATCACTAGTCTTGAATCTTCAGCCAAGTACATTTTCCCTAAAACTTATTTTATTTTACTTTAGTAAGAATACTTAACATGAGATCTCCTCTCTTAAAATTGTGCAATGCATTATTGTTGACTATAGGTACAATGTTGTGCAGTAGATCTCTAGAGCTTATTCAGTTTGTTTGACTGAAACTTTATGACTTACAATTATTTTTATTTAGTTTAAAGGCAGTTTCTCATTAAGTTGCCCAGGCTGGTCTCAAACTCCTGGGCTCAAGCAATCCTCCTGCCTCGGCCTCCCAAAGTGCTGGGATAGCAGACTTGAGACCCCATGCCTGGCCTGACCTGCATTCTTAATAGCTCGACTGTCACTGACCACAGGACTTAGTCACATATGCACTTACTGGGTCATTACTTCTGCAGCTAACTTTAGGTCTTTATTCTGACCAGGAATTCAGTCCCTTGATTCTTGTCCACATGGCTTGCCTTGGGTCTATCTTGGGTTCAGAGGCAAACACATAATTAAACAAATAAATTGGTGGCTGGTGGTCCTGGAGAGCAAAAGATGCCAGATAAGGAAGGTTCAGGGTATGGAATGGAGGTGACTGCTGCCCTCTTCCCCATTTGGATCTCCGACAACCATCTCCACCAGGAAGGTGGAGAAAAGGACCCATATCCAATCAAATCACAGCCTTCCCTAACGGTTTTACTGTTTCCCATTTTGTACCCTCAGGTGTTTGCCACCTAGTCATACCTGACCACTAGGCAGGCAGACACCCAACTGCTGACAGTAGGGGGCAGATATTTGTCTTGGTTTCTCTTTCTGCTTTTACAACTGGAAAGTATCTGCTACTTGCATTCCATGACAAGGTGTGAAACAGCATGTCTGCTCTGCAAGAGACAATATTCAAAATTCATCTTTTAAAGCCAGGAGCCTGAAAAAATGCTAAAGAAAAATGGATGGAAGCCTAGTTTCCTGACTAGTGAAAAACAAACTGTTTGTCAATCTTTTTAAGCTGGTAGAAAAGCAAGTTTTGAACCCCACGTTGCAAGCAAAACAAAAAACAACAAAAAAAAGGAGGAATAAGTTTGACTTTTTTTTTTTTTTTAAATGAGACAAATCTTACTCTGTCGTTGCCCAGGCTAGAGTGCAGTGGCACAATCATAGCTCACTGTAGCCTTGAAATCCTGGGCTCACACTATCTTCCCACTCCTCCATCCCCAGTAGCTGGGACTATAGGCTCATACCACTATGCCTGGCTACTTTTTTATTTTTTAAGTTTTTTTTTTTTTTTTTGTAAAGATGGAGTCTCGCTATGTTGCCCAGGCTGGACTTGAACTCCTGTACTCAAGCCATCCTCCCGCCTCTGCCTCTTGAAGTGCTGGGATTACAGGTATGAGCCTAGTTTGACTTCTTAAATGTAAATTGATATTCAGGAGTTGCCTCTGGCCAAATCCTTTTCTCATTGTCTGGTGTATCATTTTGGAATTCCTTTGGCTTATTGTTCTCTATGGTTCTGGAGTGAAGTCTATGGAAAGCCTTAAACATTTTGGGTTCTGTCACTTGTGTTCCTACGTATTCACAGGAGAAAAAAAAGTGATCTTTTTATAGAACATAGTAAAGTTATTCTCCTACTTAGAAGCAGGCTTTATTTTGGAAGTCTGTATATAAGTTGTTTAGGGCTCAGAATACATCATCTCCTTGATGTCCAGTCTGAATAACAAAGTTCTCAAACCTTAGCATGTAGAAGAATCATTTCATGGTGCTTGTTTAAAAAGAAGATCCCTTGGCCTCACCCAGAAATGTAGCTCTGCAAAGAATCTATGAATCTGCATTTTCAAATAAAGCCCCAGGTAATGCAGACACATTGGGAAATGTGCTATACAGGCAAGTTCGACCCGCAGTTAACTGATATACCAAATATTTTGGATGAAAAACAGTAAAGGTTCTTATTTGGGAGAAAATAATATTTAACACATATTTACAAAACTTATCTAGAATGTTGATGTACAATGAAAAGCAGATTGTGTGTGTGTATGTGGTGTGTGTGTGTGTGTGTGTGTGTTTGAGACAGGCTCTCACTTTGGTTGCCCGGGCTGAAGTGGGTGCAGTGGTGCAATCTCAGCTCATTGCAGCCCTGACCTCCCAGATTCAAATGATCCTCGCGCCTTAGCCTCCTAAGTGGCTAGAACTACAGGCATGTGCCACCACACCTGGCTAATTTTTTGTATTTTTAATAGAGACAGGGTTTCACCATGTTGTCCAGGCTAATTTCAAACTCCTAGAATCAAACAATCCGTCCACCTTAGCCTCCCAAAGTGCTGGGATTACAGGTGTGAGTCACCGTGGCTGGCCTTGAAAAGCAGATTTAATTAGAGTAGGATAAAGAAATCCATGTATCCCTTCAACAAATATCACCTGGGCTCCCACTAGGAGACAGACACTGATTAGATAGGATGGCACAATAATTGGATGCCATTCCTCTTAAATGTTGATCATCAGTAGGGGAGGTAGATATTCATCAAATAATTATGCTAAATGAATAATCACAAATCGAGGTAAGTGCTCTGAAGGAAAAGTATGACTTTCTCTAAACATGTATGACAGAGGAACCTGAGGTAGACCAGGGCTGGGGTGGGCAGTGAGAGAAAACTTTCCTGAAGAAGTGAAACTCAGAGGGAGACCTGAAGTGAGTTGTCTCAGTGATGCATATCTAAGGGTATTGCATGTACAAAGGTCTAAAGAGGCAAGGTGCTTCTTTTACTGGGAAATGGGAAGAGGTCAATGTGGCTGTGGCAAAGAAGTTTCAGGGGCAGGTAGAGAAAAGACTAGAAAGGGAGTCAGGACTCTCCCTACCATTGTGTAATGACGTTGTTCTTTAGCCTAAAAGCAGTGGAGTAACAATCGTTTGTGTGTGCGTGTGTGCGTGTGTGTGTGTGATCACTCCGGTAGCTATGTGGACAGATTTTGGCAGGGTGGCCAAAGTCGAGGCAGATAAACAGTTTGGAAGCTTTAGCAGTGGTGTGAATGAGTGTTGATGGCAGCTTGGGCTAGGATACAGTAGTAGAAATCGTGAAAAGAAAACAGATTCTAAAGATAATGTGGAGGTTGCTCATGGATTGGATGTAGGCAGTGGGTATCTCAGATGATTTTCTGAGTTTCTGGCATGTGCAGCTAGATGAATGGTTATGCCTGTAACTAAATAAGATACGGTGCAAAGGGTCATGTACTAACAGGAAGATTGTGAGTTTGTTCTTAGACATGTTGAATTTGAGATACTAAAATAGAGATGTGTAGTTAAGCAGTTGGAAAACACATCCAGAACTTACCAAGATAGTTTGAATAGAAGGTACAAATTAGAGTACTCAATGTCTGGAGTATTACTGAAACTTCAGGTGTGAATGATACTGAGGAATGAGAGTTTGGAGAGAGAAGAGGGGAGGAGACAAGGAGAGGGAAGGAGAGAAGGAGAGGAGAGGGAAGAAGGGGAGAAGGAGAGGAGAGGGAGGAAGGAGAGGAGAGGGAAGGAGAGGGGAGAAGAGGGGGAGAGGAGAGGGAAGGAGAGAAGGAGAGGAGAGGGAAGAAGGGGAGAAGGAGAGGAGAGGGAGGAAGGAGAGGAGAGGGAAGGAGAGGGGAGAAGAGGGGGAGAGGAGAGGGAAGGAGAGGGGAGAAGAGGGGGAGAGGAGAGGGAAGATAGGAGAGAAGGAGATGGGAGGAGAAGAGAGATGAGTGGAGGGGAGTGGAGGGGGGAAAGAAGAGGAGAGAAGGGAGAAGGAGTGGAGACAGGGGGAGAGAAGAGCAGAAAATACAAGGGGAGGAGAGAAATAGGAGAGGCAAGAAGGGGAGGAGTGGAGAGAAACAGAGGAGAGAAGGAGAAGAGAGGCAAGAAGGGGAGGAATGGAGAGAAGGAGAGAAGGGGAAGGGGAGAGGAAGAAAAAGGTTCTGAGACAAATCCTTGGGGAACTCTAAAATTTATGCCAAATAAAAGTAAGATGAGCTGAGTGAGTCTGAAAAAAAAGTAGCCAGAGGGGTTTTAAAAAATCAAAAATACATAAATAACCCAGGAGATTGTGGTGTCATAGAAGTTGTGGGAAGGAGCAGTTCAAGAAAGTAGTCATTGCTGTTGAATACTATTGAAGGAATTGAGTAAGACAATGAATAAAAAAAGTCCTCTGATTTGTGGAAGCAGACATCACTGCTGAACCTTGCAAAAGCTGTTTCTGTGGGCTTGATGGGAATAGAAACCAGATTGGAGTGCAGGAAGTGAGTGAAGGTGAGAAAATGAAATAATTTCCTAGTTGATTTCTGGGCTTGCCAAAGGTTAATGGGACTGGTTTTGTTTGTTGTTTAATTTCTCTTTAAAGTGTGTTGCTTTCCTTTCCCTTGATGTCTCAGCAACAGTACTTCTATTCTTATTAGCTACTTGTATTAGTCCGTTTTCACGCTGCTGATAAAGACATACCTGAGACTAGGAAGTAAAAGAGGTTTAATTGGACTTACAGTTCCACATGTCTGAAGAGGTCTCAGAATCATGACAGGAGACAAAAGGAACTTCTTACATGGTGGTGGAAAGATAAAATGAGGCAGAAGCAAAAGTGGAAACCCCTGATAAACTCATCAGATTTCATGAGACTTATTCGCTATCACGAGAGGAGCACGGGAAATACCCACCCTCACGATTCAATTACCTCCTCTGGGTCCCTCCTGCAACATGTAGGAATTCTGAGAGATACAATTCAAGCTGAGATTTGGGTGGGGACATAGCCAAACCATATCACCACCATTAGTCTTACCTATTAACTTTCAAAGAAAATAAATAAAGGAGAAAAAGAGCTAGAAAAGAATGTTCAAACAAAGAACAACAACTGAAACAACTTCCCCAAAAGACTGGACAAGAGTTAGAAGTGTAATAACGAAGAGGATTCACAAAGATATGTCTACAGATAGCAATGATTAAAAAAATAACAGGGTACCATATTAAGGAAATATTGGGGCACTCCTATGTGCGAGGCATTTTGTAAAGGACATTAAATATCATAACTCGTTCAATCCCTTCAACAGCTCTAGGAGATGGTTATTACAATCCCTATTCTGTAGATTGAAGAAACTGGGACTTGGAGTGACAGGCTGAGTTGAATTGGCCAAGGTCATCTAGACAAATCATGGTGAAGCTGGTGGTTTGAATCTTTGATCTTTATTGCTAAGTGAGTATGAGCTTGGCAAGTTGGAGCAAGTGAGTTCAGAGTAATGGAAAACAGAGAAAAAGCAGGTGACATGAGATGGGCCACATCTCACTGAGGTGGCACGAATGGTGTTATGGGAGAGATGAGCAAATGTCTGGTTGTAGAATGAGGAAGGAAATAATTCAGCTCTTCTGTTGTATGAACAACTTGGCTGTATCTGAGGGATTGTTTCTGGCTTCTCTGGCACTGCATTTTAAGAGGGGTAATCTTATGTTCAGATTAAGGTTAAAAAAATTAAAGTTTTATATGAAAAATGGTGGGGGGAATTAGGGATGAGTCACTTGGTAGAGAGACGATGAAGGGGACCTGATAGCCATTGTCAAATCTTTGAAGGAGTACCCTGTGAAAAAGGAAGAAATAGGACTAATGGGCAGAAACTTCAGGAAGATACATTTTGCCTCAATATAAATAAGTACTTCCTCACAAAGCCTTCTGAAGTTGTAACGGGCTGCCTGAAGGAGCCCCTGCCCCTACACCCCCTTTCAGAGCTCCTCAGCCTTGGAGGTGTTCAAGTTGGATGAGCACTTGATAAGGGATAAATGGTAACTGAGTGATTGATATGTAAGTTGCAGAGAGTATTTAAGCATATGGATGAGGCCTCATAAAATGAGCACTCAAAATAGGTCTATTAAATAGATGCATAAATCAATGGAGCTGGAAACAATATCCAAGGAGACCCTTATAAGCCACCAATTCTTGGAAAATCAGAGTCATGTTTCAGTGAGTGGGAGGAGGGATGGTTTTGGATCCAAGTATGTCATTGGCAAGTGGATAGGCCAGAGTAGGGACACTGGGCTTGGGATAGGGAAGCATGGTGACCAGAAGAGTGTGAGGTGTGAGGACGGGTGTGGAAGACAGCCCTACAAACTGTCAGCCTCTGTTTTATCTTGAATCGCCCCAAACTCTTGGTAGTGTAATTACTGTAAGAACATCAGGGAAATACTCGCATCTTAATCTCCAAAGAAAATTACTATCAAAGGATGGGAGACAGAAAACCTCAGGTAAACAGCCACTTGGGGACAGTCAAACATGCATTCTGGCAAGTAACATTCATATTGAAGAAAACTAAATTTTGTTAACTCTGATATTTGGAAGGACTTTGTTTTCTAGGTTTTAATGAAGAATCGGGGAATCAAAGTGTATCCTTAATGTCAGCCATCCCACCTATGATCTTTAGTTCAGTGTGTCTTTCAACTTTTCCCTCCAGCTCCCTTTCAAACTATTCCAGGGCTCCAGGGGAGTTTATAAATTCTGATATTGTTGATTAAGAGTAGTGTTATAAAAGCCTTCTTCAAAAAATGTGATGGCTACTGGAGGAATAATTGTTCTGAATTGTCAAAATATGTCAGCACAACTTGCTATAATATGTTTCAGGCTGCGAAGCTGGTGGGTCAACTCTCACCACATTGGATGGGTTCCCTTTTCTTCCCATGTATTTTGTTCAACATTAATTTGTCATAGTGACAGAATACCAGCATTGCCAAATGTATTGTTCATAGCTGGAAAAAAAAAAGCATGAACTACGTGGCAATAAAGCAAACCATGGAAACAGTATACCGCCACATATTCAGAACAAACATTCAAACATAACAAATCAGTCTACTTGCAGGATATAAATTCTTGCAGAGTTGGCTATAATAAATGCAGAATTATTAGTAGCTGCTTTTTTAAAATTCAAGAGTAAAAACAAAGAGATACTAAATTAAGCAAGAAGTCCTTTGGATTTTATCATTCTAAGAAGGAAAGAACAGCTCCCAAACCGGTGTGAAGATGAAACTAAACAGAAATAATTAGGTCTTCTTTATCAGAGTTTTTCCTGGGAGCTAAGGGAAATCTCCATGAATTTGAGTCCAATTGCCCAATTCTCATGCACTCTCCCGAAGCGGGAGTCAGCTGACAGGGAGGCTTTGCTGGCTCTCCTTCATCCCTCATTCCAGATGTTGCCAGGAGTTATTCCCAACTACAGTTACTTAATCAGAGAACAATGAACATAGAAGCTGAAAAGACCTTGTAAGATCACATAGTCCAACTTCTTCATCTTATCTATTAGGAAAAAATGGTGCTCAGAAAGATGCAGGAAAATGAAATCAGTATCTTGAAGAGATAGCTCTACCCCCTTGTTTATTGCAACATTTTTCACAACAGCCAAGATATGGAAACAATCTAAATGTACATTAGTGGACAAATGTATAAAGAAATTTTGGCATATGTATATATGATAGAATACTATTCGCCTTTAAAAAGAAGGAAATACTGTCATTTGTGACAATGTGGATGAACCTGGTGGACTCATGTTATGTGAAATAAGTCAGGGACAGAATGACACATACTACATGATTTCACTTGTATGTGGAATCTAAAAAACGTCAAATTCATAGAAACAGAGTAGAAGGGTAGTTGTCAGGGGCTGAGGGATGGGGAAAATGGAGATTTGTTGATCAAAGAGTATAAACTTTCAGTTATACCATGTACAAATTCTGGGAATCTAATGTACAGCATGGGTAGTGATGGATGTGTTCATTAACTTGACTGTAACAATCATTACACAATGTGTACATAAATCATTATGTATACCTTTAATATATACAGTCTTTGTTAATTAAAATTTTTAAAATAATAAATAAAAATCAAAAGTAAAGATTTCCTGCCCACACAGGAAACCAGTGTCATCAACACAGGTAAGGACTAACCCTTGTCATGCTAGGGTCAAGGTAAGGTACTTTAAATACCTTAGGTAATTTAATCACCCCAACAATCTGAGGAGGTAGATATTAATATCTCTTCATGTTACAGATAAGGAGAGTTTGAATTGCTTGTTCCAGGTGAAAGCCAGGAAGTGCCTGAGTAAAGACTCAAACCCAAGCAGTCTGTGATGGAAAAAGTCATGGGTTTTTCAAAAAAGATACATTTATATTACAATTCATGACTAGAAAAAAAGTATACACTGCATGGCAATAAAGCAAACCATGCATCAGCATTTACCAGCTGTGAGACTTTGGACAGTTTCCTAAATCTCTCAAAGCCTCAGACTCCTCATGTATCAAAGAGAACAATAACCTCTATGTAGGATTGTTGTAAAGACTCATTGAGGTTATATATGTCTTAACATAGTGTCTGGTACTTAGTAAATGCTCAGTAAACAGTAGCTAATATTAGTATCAATTTTTATTCTTATTTTTATGTCTTAGGTCTCTAGAGTCTCATCTATAAAAGAGGATGATAATAACTTCTACCTATGATTGTTGTAAAGACTAATTGAGGTTATATATGTCTTAGCATAATGCCTGGTACTTAGCAAGTGCTCAGAAAACAATAGTAGTTAATATTAGTATCATTTATTATTATTATTTTATATCTCAGCTCTCCAGAGTCTGAGACTTTCCATTAAACTGTTTATCTTATCAAAAACCTTCCAAACACTTCTATAAATGAAATGCGTATGAAGTCTTGAACTATATTTTTTAGTGCTAGAGCTGTGTTGGGGTAAAAAAGCATAGCCTCTCCAACAAAAGTAACTTTTAAAAGTTTTAGGCTTCTCCTTTTTTGTTTTTTATTTTAAAATATTAAGGTATATATAGTTTCTATACTTCTTCAATTCACTCTATCCCTCTCTTACTCTCCAGCCATTCCTGAAAGCAGCTCTTCTTGGTGACTCCCTCCTCAATATCTCCCCCTCATTTCCTTGATATACATATTATTTTGTATTATCTAAGGTCATCTTACATAAAAATTTAAATATATGATCATTAAATTTTAGAGTCTACAATTTTCTTGGAAATCATATTGTCCAATAATTGTTGGGGGAGGCTGTGAGTTGAGGAATTGTGAGTGAAGATTTATAATTTTAAATTCTACTCCAAATAACTGGCACCATTCCAGGATGACAGCATGATTTATCCTATATTCCATTTTTTTCAACCTTCTCTGAATAGCCAATATTTTGTCTCTACCAGTTCATCAAGGCCAACAGATGTCTAGATTTAGAAATGTTAGTCCGGTTATTGACCTATGGGAAATAACAGTAAGACTCATGTGGATGTAAAATTCTACATTATAAATGATTTCCAGGTAAGGTAAAATGGATTAAAAGTACCTACCTTTTTTTTCTACAGTCAATTGTTCTAACATTTAGATGACTTACTATTCCTATAAATTATGACTCTCATTAAGGTTGTAACCATATCCAAAGTTATTCCAAAATAGGTAAGTCTCTATCATGGGAGCTCTTTGCTGAGGTTATGATAGAAGCTGGTTTAAGAGCTTAGAAGTAGAGATAGAGGATATGTGTGTGTGTTGGGCCGGGGTATGATTGTTAAAATAATACCTAGAAAGTGACTTTAGATCTGACATCTCATAAGAATAGGGATAATTTATTATGCGTAATTACTCTAATACTCCTTTTAGCTCTATAATTAGATGATATTGATGATCAGTTGCTTTATACTTCTTACGCAGAAGAGTGTGCCAACCACTCTTTCTTTATCAGTGGTTTAAATAGAGAAAAGCCATCATAATGTGGAATTGACAGTAGATCATGTTTTTTTCTTCCAAGATGTAAAGCTCTAATTCATTCATTCATTCATTCATTCATTCATCCATTCAACAAATATTTGTTGAACACATACTGTGATCCACCAAGAAAGATGATTGGGAAAGATCAGACTTGCAGGCATGGCCTAAAAAAGAAGGATTTTCCTCTGTGTCATGCCTTATGTGAACAGGAGCATTATGGTCTTGTTAACAAGCTATCCTTTTCAAAAGAGCTAGGTGGCTGAACATGAACCTGTTCTGTGAGCAGAAGCTGAGACAGTCTGGGGAAGTGGGCAGGTGGCTGGAGGTGTGGGAAGAGGAAGATCACAGGCTGCATCAATGCGAGCCTGGACTTTCCTAAAAAGAGGGAAGTACTGGCCCATGGATGAAACACACAGGTCCTATTGACCTGGGCAAGTAAAAGCACATATTGGTATGAAGGACTCAAGAGGGTGAGGATACAGAAAATAAAATTTAAGGTGGAAAAGTGTAAATGAATATGATCAGATTAGAATAAAATAGTCACTTTTAATATTCAATAGGAAAATATTATGTAATAAAAAGGATGTAAAATTATATTCATTGTCTTATTAATGTAGATACAAAATACAGGTCAGAAAAAAATAATTGCAAGTAGTATAAAGTATATGATTCCAAAAAATAAGAAAAAATGAATGTCTATATGTAAAGACCATAACATGTTATATTAGTGGTTTTCATTGGGGAATGAGATTATGGGTGAATTAATTTCTTCTTTGTGCATATTTGTATTTCCTATAACACACATATATTGTTTGTATTTTTGGAAAAATGTTTCTCAATAGTGGAACCTGAAAAACAAAAATTTTGCCAGTGACTCTAAACTAAAAGTAGAAAGCTGTTTATAATTGTTAAAATTTGGCCACTAAAGATGAGTTATTTTGGTTTCACAGACATTTGTAGAACAGGGTGTTCAGCCTCTTGTAAGTCAGACCTGCTGACTTTGTGCTTACCACACTGGTGTCTGTTGTGGGGATGAAGAAAATCAAAGCTGAAAAAGAATTTAATTTCTCCGGTTTTGTCAGACCTAGGCAAGAGGCAGAGTGGGCAGGGGACTGGCATGGTTGTCAGCAGCTTCTCTGGGTTTTCTCCAGCTCCTACTCTGTGGCCCCGGATCTCTTGCAACATCCTTGGTACCCAGCTAGACCATGCTTCCTCTCTTCATGCTGTGCTGAGCACAGGCAACAAGGAAAGCTAATCCTATACAGAAGGCAGAACATGTGTTATTGAAGAAGACTCAAGACCTCCAATGGCGTGACCATCTCAAGCCATTGTAGCCTCCTGTTTACGGAGGGACTTCTCTGAGTCAGAAACTTTCTATACCTTAGCATAAGGCATCATTGTAGTGTAGACACATTTATCTTTGTAGTCATAATCCTAAGTGATCAAGAAAATTTAAAATGCTGTTAATAATATCAGCCAATTTACTGAAAACATCCCATTTGTCAGAATAATTATTAGGACTTCAAATATACATTTATATAAACTTTTATTAGTTAAGGTATGCATGCATTTACTGTTTAAGAAGGTAGGAAGCCTTGTAATGTTTTTACATAATTGCCACTCAAAACTTTTTTTTCACTTTGTG
This sequence comes from Pan paniscus, assembly GCF_029289425.2. Classification (NCBI taxonomy): domain Eukaryota; kingdom Metazoa; phylum Chordata; class Mammalia; order Primates; family Hominidae; genus Pan; species Pan paniscus. The sequence goes on along the minus strand of NC_073255.2, from coordinate 143,345,719 downwards.
ATTTAAGAGTGAACCCTCTCAGCCACTTGCAATAGCAATAAAAATGAAGGTCCTTTCCTCACTCTCCTTCCCTCATCATCATTTTGTGCTGATGAAGAGAGCCTTAGACTAAGGTTGGAGAGGTGAGATGAAAGGAGATGCTGTCTCATTTCTTTCCAAGCGGAGAGATCCTTCCCACCAACCTAAGCATCCAAGGACTATGATTGTGTCCACCCATTCCTTTTCCTTTCCTGTTCCTGGTTCCCCCTGGAAACAGCCATGGTCCCTGTGGCTGGAGCGAGGAGTTCCAGGGGCTGAGGGAGGGCCGCTTTCCCGGCCTTCACCTGCACTTCGTGTCAGCTCACATTTATCCTGTTCTGACCCCACACTTTCATCTTCCGCCTCTCTTATCTCCTCACCCTCCTTGTCCTCATCCTCCGGAGTCCTTTCACTGCTCCCCAATCTCCTGTCCACTCTGCCAAAGCAAGGCATTTTGATCGGGCTTCTTTTAATCTTGTGGTCAACAGGTAACACACTAACGTTTAATTACTCTTTTTTCCTTCAGGTGTCCTCACATTTACCCACCCCTGTTTCATCAACTCAGTTCTGACCACCTTGCATTCTGTCTTCCTTTTCCTACAAGGGCTCAATACCAGCCGTCGGCATTACCCTTGGAGGGTATGTTGAATGTATTTCCTCCCCTGTCGCTGCTTCGGTTTGAACCGTTCAAATCTGTTACGAAAACCATTACCTGGCTCTTCCATTGTCCTTTATTTCCTCCAACCCTACTTCCCTTCTATTCTCCCTTCTTCTGCCAAAGCTTTCTTGTAAAAACAACTGCTCGAGCTATTCATCCCCCAAGCACCTGATACTTCTTGGTCCTCTATAGAATAGTCCCAATTTCTATGCATGAGCTCGAGTCATATTCCCAATCTCCGCATCAACGCCAGCCCCTCTCCATAGACTAGGCGCTATGCACTCTGGGTTCAGCCAGAATAGATGTGCCTAGTCCAGGATGAACATACTCCGTGCCTCTGCACCTTTGCTTATGCTGTTCCCTATGCCTGGAATCATCTCTTGTCCTTTCTAGCTTGAAGAAACAAACCCTTTAGATATTTCAAGCATCAGCTCAGTTGTTACTTCCTTGTGAAACCATAAACTTAATCGCAAAATTTGTCAAGTCTCTCTTTGCTCTCAGAGCACTTCATCCATATCTCTGGTGTAGCTTTTCTCATTATTGCGTAGTACATTTGTGGTCCTCATCTGTGAAATGGAAATAAACATAGTATTGACCTTATAGGGGTGTTGTGAGGATGAAATGAGTTATTGCCAGCAGGAGACCAGGGCCAAGTGCCTAGTTTGTTATGCCACGTGTTAGTCATTGTCATTAGCATTGTCCTTTATCCTCACTGAGGCTGTGAGAGCCACAAAAATAGAGGCAGGTCTTATTCACTGTGTATCCCCAGGTCTCAGCCCAGCAGCTGCAAATGAAATTGAACTGCAGTATTTAATTCCCTCACTGCACTACCTCATGCACAGAAATGTTTGAGGAAACAAAAACAGGTTGAATTTCAGGAGACTTTTTCCTGCTACAGAAAAGCATTTTTGCAGGTGGTTGGGTGGAAGTAAAGCCAAGTAACTTGGAGAAACCCTAGAATGCTGTAACACCAACACCATTTAGCTGGACCCTTGCAGTTTGTTGTCAGATAAGACATCCCCGAAGAGGCACTGAGACCCTTGGGGACCTATGCTTAGAAGGTGCCTCGTGTTTGTAGCTGTGTCCAATTTCAGTGTCTGGAAGAAGGCAGAGGAGCTTCCAGCCAGATGGAGTATCTGTTCCCTGGCTGGCGGGCAGCTTGTGTTCTTCACACAGATGGGAAAGCCAGGGAGAAGCAGAGATAGATGAGCCCTCAACCCAATGAGCTTACGCCATGGGGATTTGTCAGAGTGCTTTGTAGTGACTTTCCTAGGGGCAAAGAAGTAAAAATTAAGATAACTCTCGCTATTGGTTTCTATTCATTCTATCATTGCAAACCAAATAAAATTAAGACCCCCTTAGCTGTGTGTTAAGTTCTCCATTCACATACCCTTGGTTGTAGCCACCCTGTTTCCTACGCTGGTACTTCCCTGTCTCCATGTCTCAGCCCCCTTGAAATACCTTACTGCCCATCTGCATGTGTCTATAGCTTACTGATCTTTCAAGGCAATCCAAAATTAATCTCCCTTTTCCAGATACGCCAGGTCTTAGGACTCTGGCCACATCTACAGTCCTTTCTACAGAGATTCCCACCTATAACTCTACTTCTGAGGGAAGTAGTGCAAATGGTCACATGTTGTAACTCCCCAGCCTTGTAATCTGTGCCCCCCTTCTTCCTCTGCCACTGCTAACTGGGCTGGCCCTGGAGCATGGACCAGCAGATTCTGAGGTGAGCAGAAGACAGCTTTGCCCACTAGGGATCTGGCTACACTGGACCAATCATATTCCCTCTTGGGCAGCTTTAATGTGAGCTAAAGGAGGAACTGCAAGTTTGTAGAAGGCAGGAAAAGAGGCCATGAGGCCATAGGTCTTTGAGAAGTTTTCAGCAAGCAAAAGCCATAATTAAGCAACACACACAAGATATGTTCAGTGTAGGGTGAGTTAGTTAGTTGGCAGTGGTAGGAGCGGTGGGTGTGCATGGTAGGAGCCAGGACTACAAGGATGATTATCTTGTGCTCATAGACCCTTCCTCTTCCCAACCTGCTTTCCTGAACCCTGGGTTCCATTGAAGACCAGCTACATAATTTGCAGGGCCCAGTGAAAAATGAAAATGGGAGGTTCTTTGTTCAAAAATTAAGAATTTCAAAAATGGCAGCCTTACTTGAAGTGAACCAAGTGTGTTTCTGTTCCTTATAACTGTAATCATTTGACTAACACAGTCCTCCATTAAGTCTTGATCCCTTTCCTTTGTAAATAGTTTGACTTTGAAGTAGGGACAACTTGCGGTTTCTTTTTAACTCCCATGGTAATTTACTTTTAACTTTGAGAACTTAGCACTTTATTAGAGCCCAGGAGTTAGTGAGACTCATGTCTCACCTTCCCATCTGGAAGCTAAATTATTTAAAAAGCAGGTCTATGTCTGATTTATCTTTGTTAGCCCCACTATCTTCTTATCCAGCTCATGTTGTTATAACAACTAAGTAGCAAAGGGATCATCTCTCCTCTGTTGACTTGGTTTACCAATAGTAATTAGCTACGTGACTGAGGATAAGACCAAACTGCCCCATTCTTGGGATAATCCCTTGCATAAAATATGCCCCTGGTGTTCTTAGGATTATAACAGTAGGGCATGTTCCCCCTTCACCCTTATAAGACAGAAATAACATACTAATGATCACAGAATCACCACTCGTAGACATTGGCTTCAATAATTACAGAAAGAGGCTTTTTGAGCTCTCAAGTCAGTAATGTAGGCTTATAGTTTATATCACATTTATAAATATGTATCAGGAACTGTGCTAAATACTTTGCACCAGGAAATAATAAACTTTATGCAACAGAACCGTGCTAAATACTTTGTCCACATTATCTTCCTTAACTTGATTCTCACCACAAACACAGTAGAGGAGTTTCTGTTTTGTCCACTGGGCAATAGGATGAACTAAGGCTTACCTTACATTGACCAGGGGCACCACCACATTACTTGATACCAAAATCCATACTCAGCCTCTGCTTCCTGTTGTCTCATCACTGTGGGATTTCACCAAATCTAGACTGTGGCCCTAGGCAAAATTGTGTCTACTGCTCCCTCCCTCCCTTATCTGAGACCATTTATTCCAGCTTTTGGGGGATTGCTACCTCTCCCACAGGTAGGCATTGCCAGCATGCTTCCCCATCACTTCTGTTAATCAAAGAGAAAAATTATCTGCTAAACACAATAGGGAGTTTAGCATTTGCATTTTTAAAAAGAGTCCAGAATCTATATTTAATCTGAAGCATGATGCTTCTAATGTTTTCTATAGCAAAATCCCTAAAGGGAGTGGAAGATGTTTGATCAGCCACTCCAAAAGGAAATCTTCTTCGAGTCTTACATTCTAATTTGTATAATCCACAACAATTTTGTTTTATTCTCCATATTCTGTTTATGTTGATGTTAAAATAACATACTATTTTAGATTACTTTATTAAATTTGATCGATGTGTAAATCTTATTATTTAGTTCTACATCCCTACCCACTGCAAATCTTATAGGAAAAATGGAACTCTTGGAACATGTGCCAGATTTATCCTGTGGATGCTTATATTCACTGGTTCATGTCTGAATCCCTCAACCCAAGAGGTTTAAAAGTCATAAATTAGAAAATTGTTAGAGGCAGAATTTGAGGATCAGAGAATGAATGGGTATTAGAGGGCAATGGTGAATCCCCAGTGGGTTTCAGCTCATACCTTGCTGGCCCATCTTCCTGACCATGCACCCAGGTGTCAGGGTGTCAGTTTCTAGAGTAGCATATAGAAAAGCAAGAATGAAATAGATACTAGTCCTGCTGTCTGGGCTGTTCAGTAGATGCTTGACAAATAGGTTGAAGTTGGGGTGTCATGCGTAAAAGACCACAATAACTGAAACATGCCTTAAAAAGGGATTCAAAACCATGATAGAATAGTAATATTCAACATCACTGGAGCACTAAAAATATACTAGACAATTGGCAAGTTTTTTTAAATTAGAAAACATGTTTTATTAATACATATGGAAGACTTTTGAGGTATTATTATCATCTGAATTTTATTTTTTTATTTTTTATTTTATTTTATTATTATTATACTTTAAGTTCTAGGGTACATGTACACAACGTGCAGGTTTGTTACATATGTATACATGTGCCATGTTGGTGTGCTGCACCCATTAACTTGTCATTTAGCATTAGGTATATCTCCTAATGCTATCCCTCCCCACTCCCCCCACCCCACAACAGTCCCCAGTGTGTGATGTTCCCCTTCCTGTGTCCATGTGTTCTCATTGTTCAATTCCCACCTATGAGTGAGAACACTGAATCTTATAGATGAGAAAAGTGTGACTCAGAGAGATAAAATAGCTTGCCCAAGGTCATATGCTGATAGCTGATAAATTACTTGGCAATATTTTTGATTGTCTACTCAATTGCCATTCCCTCCCTCCTTGCTAATAAAGCCATGATTGGGTTAATCCTCTTCTAAGAAGCCTTATCTTTTAAAAGAGCCTGGGTCCTTTTCCAGCTCCATTGGGGGCGAGAGGGATGTGAACCTTAATTGGTTGAAGCCACTTATGGTCATCTCATTACCCTTGTCAAATGACTGCGCTAGACATGGGCAAAGAGAGGTGAGTAGAAGTCAGCTGGAAGGCTTAGGGATGGGAAAGTTTTCCTTGTTCTTCAAAAAGGGGCACAAAGGAAGAATGTTTATTTTTATGCTTCTGGGCATTGTCATCCAAATACGGAATTTAAGACCTGTGGCACCCATTGTAAAGGATCCAGATAAAAACTTCCCTCAGAGAAGATTTATCCTGTCTTCTGCTCAGGAGATACAGGGATAACTGATCCCATTAAACCAATCAGTGACTAGAAAGAGTTGAGCTTGTTGCCGTTCTTGAAAGGCTGTGCCTACCTCTGATTCTATTGTGTTCCTGAAGTATAGTTTTCAAGGTCTTTTGACTGTGAGACTGGTGTGTTTCACTGGAGCACCTTCCTCTGGAAGTCTTGAACTCTAATGTTCATCCGCATTACTGTGAGACTGCAGAAAACCCTGCCCAACTTTTCGGAGATTTTCTTCTTAGATGTTTAGCCTAGTGTCCCAGCTTCAGAATTCTGTGAATGTCTTGGGGGAGAAAACAGTCCATGTGTTAGGCTCATTTCTCTACCCTTCTGATGTGGTTTGGCTGTGTCCCCACCCAAATCTCATCTTAAACTGTAGCTCTCATAATCCCCGTGTGTCATGGGAGGAACTCAGTGGGAGGTAATTGAATCATGAGGGTGGGATTTTCCCATGCTGTTCTTAAGATAGTGCACGAGTCTCATGAGATCTGATGGTTTTATCAAGGAGAGTTCCCCTGCACATACTCTCTTGCCTGCTGCCATGTGAGACATGACTTTGCTCTTCTTTCACCATCTGCCATGACTGTGAGGCCTCCTCAGCCATGTGGAACTGTGAGTCAATTAAACCTCTTTCCATTATAAATTTCCCAGTCTTGGGTATGTCTTTATTAGCAGTGTAAGAATGAACTAATACACCTTTCCTTCCTACTTGGACATCAGGCTCCCCGGCTTTAGTTTTGTCTGTCAGCCCCATGAGACCACCCAAATTCTCTCTGGATCTCTGTCCCCATCAGTGGCCCTGTGCTCAAAGTCTAGGTGCTCAGCTTCTTGTCCTGAGCCCAGATTTGGCACATACCCCCAAGGACAAAAGCCTGCAGAGTCAGCACACTTTGCCACCATTATCCTTGTTCTGGAGTCCTGTGCCCTCTCATCCCTATTGCATCAGCAATCTTTAAACAGAGGATTTTTGAATTTTACCCAGTTCATTTAGTTTTTCTCAGTGGGAACACAGGTCAGCTGCAAACTACACCAAGTCTTACTCGGAAGTTAAAGGGACTCTGTTGTGTTTAAATTAAAGTAGATGATGTAAAATGACAAATATCTCAAATATCTTTTCTAATTTTTATTATAAAAATCTTCATTTACACAGAAGAGTTGAAAGAATAGTGAATCAATGTTACATACCCACAACCCACATTTTTAAAATTATTACCATTTTGCTATATTTGCTCTGTCATCTAACATTTGCTGAACCATCTCAAAATAATTTGCAAATATCACGATCCTTTTATCATAAATAATTGAGCCTGTATCTTCTAAAAATAAGAAAATTCCCTTTTGCCATAATACCATTACTGCACCTAAATTTAATAATTTTCTATCAAATACCTGATCCATAATTAAATTTTGTCTATTGTCCCAAAAATATCATCTCTACTAGTTTCTTCCAAGTAAGATAAAGTCATGCATTGATTTTTTTTCCGACCTGGCACTTTTTTTTTAAATGACATAGCAATTTTAAAATGCTAGACAATTGATTTAGGTTAAATATTTTGGGTAACGATACTACATAGATGATGCTACATAGCTCACATTGCATCATATTAGCAGGCACGTGTCTCATTGCTTCAATATTAGAGATGCTAATTTGATCACTAGGTGAAGGAGATGACAGTCAGATCTTTCCACTATAGAAATTATGTTTTCCCTTTGCCATTGCCAGGTCACCTGGCACAGAGCGAGTGTCCTGTTTCCCACCAACGTTTTACTTACTGGTTTTAGTATTTATTGTTAATCCTTGCCTCAATAAATTAGCTTATTGGAGATTGCAATGTGGGTAATTTTCTAATTCTCTCATTCCTCCTACACTCATTATCTAGCATTCTTCTCTATTAGAAAAAAAATTGTTTTAAAACTTCCACCTCATCAACTGAGGACAAACTGTAATGTCTCCTGAAAATGGAGGAGAAATTTTAGTTACTCTTTAATAACTAACTTTCTGAATAAGGGGATGATATGTCACCTTTAATGGTAGCAAATTAGTTTCCCCACCCCCCTTTGGAGTATAACCATGGACTTTTATTTATTTAATGTGTTCGATGAATTACAGTCATTATTCTTTTGATCTTTAAATTATTCCAGATATTACCAGTGATACCTCCTCTCAGCTGGCATGCGTGTGATAATTGAGGACTTCTGTGCTTTCTGGAACAATACAATGTTCTGTACTTGTACTTACTCTAGCCATTTCTCTAAGAAGCCTTGGTTCCTGTAACTGGAGAATAGTATATGAAAATCAAGATAATTGGACTATCAGTGCTAATTACTACCAGAATGACATTGCTTGAAACCCTTTCAATGGACAGAGACACTATATATATAGTATATGTCGTTTTGAAAATCATGAATTTTCATCGATATTTCTAATTAAAATTTAATATCACATTTTTTCTAAACTTCTTTGTATCTCTTCATTCCCACTGAAAATCTTGGTCCTTAATAATATGTTTCCTAGCTTTCTCTATCCTACAAATACATAAGTTAATTCAAAATTATAGTGCTAATACCATTAAATCTCCGAACATATTCCACTAAAATGAACAGTGAAAAGTCAACTGAACTGAAGTAATTCTTTACCTTACCAATTTGTTATACTCTCAGGTTCCTTTTTTTAGTTTGTTTTCAGTTTGATAGTTTGGCTATTTTAAAGTTTTATTTTGCTTTTAATATGTAAATGCTTTGATCATCTCCTATTCACCCCACTGGTGAGGGACAGACTCCCACCGTAGGGTTATGGGGGTGGCTGATCACACACGATCTGACCCTGGGCAAAAGAGATTGGCAGCAGTTTATTAGTGATGTATACTCATGGCCTGGGGGAGCAGTCCACAGCACACCATGCAGGGCCACACAGGGAGGGTCACACAGGGATAGTACTCAGGAATAGAGTGAACAGCCAGGAGCTGTGGGAGGCAGGCTTTGTAGTACCAAGGGGGCAAAGTGCCCCGGGTTCCCATAGGAAGATGTGTGTTTGAATAATTCTGTGGACTGGTGGGGAACCAAAACCCTCTGCTCAGGAATAAGCAGGAACTGTGTCTGTCTCTTTCATAAGAAGGGTTGCTTGGCTAGAGGAACTTATCTGCAGAAGCAGAGTCAGGAGGGGAACTTACGGTGCAAGGCCCTCCTGATCTTATCAGATGTCAAGGCATCTGATGTGCTCATCATGGAGCTTTAAGTGAGGTCTTCTAGCACATGGACACATTTGTGTGGTTCAAAACCATATACAAAAGAATCCCCAGAGAAGTACTGTTTCCATCCTTATTCCTCCCACTCTCTTTCTCACATAAGACAGCCTCTTTTGTTAGCTTCTGATTTATTTTTCTAGCGTTTCATTTGGAAAATAATAAGCAAATCAGCAAATCTTGCTCTCTACTATTTATCTGTTATCCACCTATCATTTTTTGCTTCCTTTGTAACACAGAAGAAGCATACTTACGTACATCATTCTGCATCTTGCTGTTTTCAGCCAAATACTCCATATTAGTACATAGAGATTTTTTTCTTTTTTTTTTTTTCTACAGCTAGGGAGTACACCATTGTGTGGAAATAACTATAGTTTATTCAACCAGTTCTATATTAGTAGACGTTTGAGTTGTTTAGAATCTTTTGATATTACAAAAAGTACCACAATGAATAACATTGTGCATATGTTATTTTGTCTTTCTGGAGTTATATCTACCGAATAGAGTCTAAAAGTGGAATTGCTGAGTTGAAGGTTAAATTCTCACATAATTTTATTAGATTTTGCCAAATTCATCTTCATATGGAGTTTTCCACTCCGAACCACATGTATCCCTCTCTATTCCCTCAACAACAGAGTATATTGCCAAACTTTTGAATTCTTTGCCAATCTGAGAAATGTTTTATCAGTGAAGTTTTATTTATATTTCCCACCTGAATGAAGTTTGTGGATCTTTGGTTCATTTAATTGCTATTTACATTTATTTTTGTCAGAAGTATTCATTCAGGTCTTTCGCTCAACATTTTCATAGGCTTCCAGTCTTCCTCTAGATTTTTAAGAGCTCTTTATATTGTTGGGGAGAATAGTCATTTTTTTGTAGTGTAAATAGCAAGTATTTACTCCCAGTTGAACCTTTTTCTTTTCAATTTGATTATGATGTTTGTTGCTATGTAAAATATTTTTATTTTAATATATTTGATTTAATAATATTATTTTTATATTTTCCCCATTCCCAGTTAATAGATGAATTTATCTGTGTTTTCTTCAAGTACTGCATGGTTTCTAATTTTTTTTTTTTTTGCAGTTAGGTTGCTGATCTATTTGGAGTTTATCTTAGTGTATAGTGTAAAATATGGATTCTATTTTAAGTTTTTCCAAATCGTTTATCAGTTGTTTTGGTACTTGTTCTGAACACGGCTATTTTCCTAAGTGGCTTGACATGTCATCTTTATCAAATATTAAATTTCCACATGTACTTTTTAAAGCAATATTTATTGAGTTTAGCTATTGATGCTTTATTCATTTGATTAAAAGTATTGGAAGTTATCCTTCTTTACCTCTGGTCCAGAAAAATTCAAACAGCATTGGGTGTATATGCTTTCTGGAGGTTGGGTAGAATCTCTGTGAAATCATATGAGCCTGGTGCTTTGGGGGAGTTGTAGCTCCTTCGTAATTTTCTCTATAATGTTTTCTCTTTGACCTTTACTACATTCAATTTTGAGAAATTATATTTTCCTAGAAAATTATCCATTTCATCTAGGTTTTCTATTTATTGCCATAGAATTGTTTAAAATAATCTTTTAGGTGTTAAAGATTTCCTTTCTTTCAACAGAAATTTCCCTTTTGTCATTTCTTACTTCATGTAATTGTGCTTTCTCCTTTTATTTCTTTTGAGTAGTTTGCCTGTTTTGTTGACTTTGCAAAGAACTTTAAAAACCTAATTGTACCTACTTTCTGTATTTTAACTTATTAACTCTCATCAGTCTTTTTCAAAACAAATAAACCTGAAAATAAGCAACCGTAGGGAGTCTAACCTTACTGTAACAAAGAAGACTGCATCCATTAGACAGATTCCTCACTCTTCCCCTAAGTTCAGCCTTTATGATTTTCTTCATCTATGTGTTGGATTTCAAATGCCTGCTGACCCATATAGCTGAACTGTAGATAGACGGTCTCCTTTTTCGAGGCTCCTCTAGATTTTGCTGACTTCTCAGTAATGATAGGCATAATTCATTTCTATTGGCTCATCTCCTTGCTTTACAGGTAAATAAAGCTGCAATTCCAGGGACCAAGGCCTAAAGCAGAGGTGCTTGCAATGACAGGGGAAAATGCCACACACCAAGAATAGAAATTACTTTCCATACTAATGGGGAAACATTGTTCTTCCTAATCCCAAATTTGAGGCAGCTCACTGGGGATTCTAAGCAGTAAACTTCCTATGGGCCTTGGGGGAAATTGGCACAGGGCTGAGAGGATACATGATGGGCAGACAGGTGATGTGCTCTCACTGGTTTCCTACCTCCCTCCCCAGTTCTTCCCTCTGGGCAGGCTCCTTGTCTTTTTGTTTACTTTCAATGCACCAGATTGTCTGACATCCAAATCCAGTGAAACTCTGTTTTCAGATTTATTTTTAATTGTTTTTGTTACAGAAAAAAATTAATCATGCACAGAAATCAAGCAAGTGATAGAATGACCTCCACATACTGATGTACCAATCACCAATATTCTGCCAATTTTTTTGATCTTCCACCTTACATCACATCATGTCATCTGTAAATTTTTCAGAGGTGACCCTTAAAACAAAAAACAAAACAAAAAAAAAACACTACAGGCCAGGCACAGTGGCTTACTCCTGTAATCCCAGCACTTTGGGAGGCTGAGGTGGGCGGATCACAAGTTCAGGAGATCAAGACCATCCTGGCTAACACGGTGAAACCCCATCTCTACTAAAAATACAAAAAATTAGCCAGGCATTGTGGCACGCGCCTTTAGTCCCAACTACTTGGGAGGCTGAGGCAGGAGAATCACTTGAACCTGGGAGACAGAGGTTGCAGTGAGCCAAGATCGCGCCACTGCACTCCCAGCCTGGGCGACAGAGCAAGACTCTGTCTCGAAAAAAAAAAAAAAAAAAAAAAAACACTACACAAAATGTCATTTTCACATTTAACAAAATAATAATTCCTTAACATCACATACTAGCCAGTACAGGACATATTCCATAATGGTCTCAACAATATCATTCTCTGGTTGTTTTAACTGAATCAGGATCCAAACAAGATCCACACAAACTTTTGATGATTCAGAAAATGCAGACAAGTTGGAATGTGGTCTAAAATGGTCCAAAGTGTGAATGATTAAATTATTTTATAAATTCTACAACTTTCAGATCCAGGCAGACATACAAATCAAGCCAACAAATTATGCCTTTTTTCACAAAAAATAAGAAATTTTTACTGTGTACTAGTAATACTTATGAAAGGCTGCCCTGAACATGCTGGAAGCACTTGAAAGCAATATTCTAAGCTCTAAAAAAAAAAAAATACATACGGATTGTTTTTTCTGTTTTTTTAAGCAAGGCGATTTCATTTCTGAAATTTGGGAAATTAGAAACTTAACAAGAACAAAAAATATTGCTTAATTCTATCACTTTAAATAATTGAAATGTTTTGTCATATTTTCTTGAGGTAACCTTCATGCATATATTTATTTTCTTTTAGAATGAAATGATTATATATATAATTTTATATCCTATTTAATAGCTTAACATAGATAATGATCATTATATCTTTACTTACTCTTCAAAAATATCTTTTTTTATTATACTTTAAGTTCTGGGGAACATATGCAGAACATGCAGGTTTATTACATAGGTATACACGGGCCATAGTGGTTTGCTGCACCCATCAATCTGTCATCTACATTAGGTAATTCTTCTAATGCTATTCCTCCTCTATCCCCACACATCCCAACAGGCCCCACTGAGTGATTTTCCCTTCCCTGTGTCCATGTGTTGTCATTGTTCAACTCCCACTTATGAGTGAGAAAGTGTGGTGTTTGGTTTTCTGTTCCTGTGTTACTTTGCTGAGAATGATGGTTTCCAGCTTCATCCATGTCCCTATAAAGGACATGAACTCATCCTTTTTTATGGCTGCATAGTATTCCATGGTGTATATGTGCCACATTTTCTTAATTCAGTCTATCATTGATGGGCATTTGGGTTGGTTCCAAGTCTTTGCTATTGTGAATAGTGCTACAGTAAACATACGTGTGCATGTGTCTTTATAGTATAATAATTTATAATCCTTTGGATATATACTCAGTAATGGGATTGCTGGGTCAAATGGGATTTCTAGTTTTGGATCCTTGAGGAATCACCACACTGTCTTCCACAATGGCTGAACTAATTTACACTCCCACCAACAGTGTAAAAGCTTTCCTATTTCTCCACATCCCCTCCAGCATCTGTTGTTTCCTGACTTTTTAATGATCACCATTCTAACAGACATGCGATGGTATCTCATTGTGGTTTTGATTTGCATTTCTCTAATGACCAGTGATGATGAGCTTTTTTTCATGTTTGTTGGCCACATAAATGTCTTCTTTGGAGAAGTGTCTGTAAATAGCCTTCACCCACTTTTTGACGGGTTTTTTTTTTTCTTGTACATTTGTTTAACTTCTTTGTAGGTTCTGGATATTAGCCCTTTGTCAGATGGATAGATTGCAAAAATTTTCTCCCATTCTGTAGGTTTCCTGTTTGATGATAGTTTCTTTTGCTGTGAAGAAGCACTTTAGTTTAATCAGATCCCATTTGTCAATTTTGGCTTTTTTTGCCATTGCTTTTGGTGTTTTAGTCATAAAGTATTTGCCATGCCTATGTCCTGAATGGTATTGCCTAGGTTTTCTTCTGGGGTTTTTATGGTTGTAGGTCTTAGGTTTAAGTCTTTAATCCATCTTGTGTTAATTTTTATATAAGGTGTAAGGAAGGGGTCTAGTTTCAGTTTTCTGCATATGGCTGGCCAGTTTTCCCAACACCATTTATTAAATAGGGAATCCTTTCCCGATTGCTGGCTTTTGTCAGGTTTGTCAAAGAGCAGATGGTTGCAGATGTGTAGTGTTATTTCTGAGGGCTCTGTTCTGTTCCATTGGTCTATATATCTGTTTTGGTACCAGTACCATGCTGTTTTGGTTACTGTAGACTTGTAGTATAGTTTGAAGTCAGGTAGTGTGATGCCTCCAGCTTTGTTCTTTTTGCTTAGGATTGTCTTGGCTATAGGGGCTCTTTTTTGGTTCCATATGAAATTTAAAGTAGTTTTTTCTAATTCTGTGAAGAAAGTCAGTGGTAGTTTGATGGGGATAGCATTGAATCTGTAAATTACTTTGGGGAGTATGGCCATTTTCATGATATTGATTCTTCCTATCTATGAGCATGGAATGTTTTTCCATTTGTGTCCTCTCTTATTTCCTTTAGCAGTGGTTTGTAGTTCTCCTTGAAGAGGTCCTTCACATCCCTTGTAAGTTGTATTTCTAGGTATTTTATTCTCTTTGTAGCAATTGTGAATGGGAGTTCACTCATGATTTGTCTCTCTGTTTGTCTGTTATTGGTGTATAGGAATGCTTGTGATTTTTGCACATTGATTTTGTGTCCTGAGACTTTGCTGAAATTGCTTATCAGCTTAAGGAGATTTGGGGCTGAGACCATAGGGTTTTCTAAATATTCAATCATGTCATCTGAAATCAAAGACAATTTGACTTCCTCTCTTCCTATATGAATACCCTTTATTTCTTTCTCTTACCTGATTACCCTGGCCAGAACTTCCAATGTGCCCTGTTCACAACTCCTGTGTTGAATAGGAGTGGTGAGAGAGGGCATCCTCGTCTTGTGCTGGTTTTCAAAGGGAATGCTTCCAGTTTTTGCCCATTCAGTGTGATATTGGCTGTGGGTTTTCATAAATAGCTCTTCTTATTTTGAGATACATTCAATCAATACCTAGTTTATTGAGAGTTTTTAGCATGAAGGGGTGTTGAATGTTGTTGAAGGCCTTTTCTGCATCTATTGAGATAATCATGTGGTTTTTGTTGATGGTTCTGTTTATGTGATGGGTTATGTTTATTGATTTGCATATGTTGAACCAGCCTTGCATCCCAGGGATGAAGCCAGCTTGATCGTGGTGGATAAGCTTTTTGATGTGCTGCTGGATTTGGTTTGCCAGTATTTTATTGAGGATATTCGCATTGATGTTCATCAAGGATATTGGCCTGAAATGTTCTTTTTTTGTTGTGTCTCTGCCAGGTTTTGGTATCAGGGTGATGCTGGCCTCATAAAATGAGTTAGGGAGGATTCCCTCCTTTTCTATTGTTTGGAATAGTTTCAGAAGGAATGGTACCAGCTCCTCTTGGTACCTCTAGTAGAATTTGGCTGTGAATCTGCCTGGCCCTGGGCTTTTCTTGGTTGGTAGGCTATTAATTACTGCCTCAATTTCAGAACTTGATACTGGTCTCTTCAGGGATTCGACTTCTTCCTGGTTTAGTCTTGGGAGGGTGTATGTGTCCAGGAATTTATCCATTTCTTCTAAATTTTCTAGTTTATTTGCATAGAGGTGTTTATAGTATTCTCTGATGGTAGTTTGTATTTCTGTGTGATCATTGGTGATATCCCCTTTATCATATTTTATTCTGTCTATTTGATTCTTCTCTCTTTTCTTCTTTATTAGTCTGGCTAGCAGTCTATCTATTTTATTAATCTTTTCTAAAAACCAACTCCTGGATTCATTGATTTCTTAAAGGATTTTTGTGTGTGTGTGTGTCTCTATCTCCGTCTGTTCTGTTCTAATCTTAGTTATTTATTGTCGTCTGCTAGGTTTTGAATTTGTTTGCTCTTGCTTCTCTAGTTCTTTTAATTGTGGTGTTAGGGTGTGGATTTTAGATCTTTCCTGCTTTCTCCTGTGGGCATTTAGTGCTATAAATTTCCCTCTAAACACTGCTTTAGCTGTGTCCCAGAGATTCTGGTATGCTGTGTCTTGGGTCTCATTGGTTTCAAATAACTTGTTCATTTCTGCCTTAATTTCACTATTTACCCAGCAGTCATTCAGGAGTAGGTTGTTCAGTTTCCATGTAGTTGTGTGGTTTTGAGTGAATTTCTTAATCCTGAGTTCTAATTTGATTGCACTGTGGTTTGAGAGACTGTTTGTTATGATTTCTGCTGTTTTGCATTTGCTAAGGAGTGTTTTACTTCCAATTATGTGGTCAATTTTAGAATAAGTGTGATGTGGTGCTGAGAAGAATGTATATTCTGTTGATTTGGGGTGGAGAGTTCTGTAGATGTCTATTAGGTTCACTTGGTCCAGAGCTGAGTTCAAGTCCTGAATATTCTTGTTAATTTTCCGTCCCATTGATCTATCCAATATTGACAGTGGGGTGTTAAAGTCTCCCACTATTATTTTGTGGGAGTCTAAGTCTCTTTGTAGGTCTCTCAGAACTTGCTTTATGAATCTGGCTGCTCCTGTATTGGGTGCATATATATATACATATTGGGTGGGATAGTTAGCTCTTCTTGTTGCATTGATCTCTTTACCATTATGTAATGGCCTTCTTTGTCTCTTTTGATCTTTGTTGTTAGTCTTATGGGCTTCCCTTTGTGGATAACCCAACCTTTCTCTCTGGCTGCCATTAACATTTTTCCTTCATTTCAACCTTGGTGAATCTGATGATTCTGTGTCTTGGGGTTGCTCTTTTTGAGGAGTATCTTTGTGGTATTCTCTGTATTTCCTGAATTTAAATGTTGGCCTGTCTTGCTAGGTTGGGGAAGTTCTCCTGGATAATATCCCGAAGAGTGTTTTCCAACTTGGTTCCATTGTCCCCGTCACTTTCACATACACCAATCAAATGTAGGTTTGGTCTTTTCACATATTCACATATTTCTTGGAGGCTTTGTTCGTTCCTTTTCATTCTTTTTCATCTAACCTTGCCTTCACACTTTATTTCATTAAGTTGATCTGCAGTGTCTGATATCCTTTCTTTTGCTTGATTGATTCGGCTATCGATACTTGTGTATGCTTCACAACGTTCTCATGCTGTGTTTTTCAGCTCCATCAGGTCATTTATGTCCTTCTCCAAACTGGTTATTCTAGTTAGCAATTCGTCTAACCTTTTTTCAAGGTTCTTAGCTTCCTTGTATTGGGTTAGAACAAGCTGCTTTAGCTTAGAGGAGTTTGTTATTACCCACCTTCTGAAGCCCGCTTCTGTCAATTTGTCAAACTCATTCTCTGTCCAGTTTTGTTCCTGTGCTGGTGAGGAGTTGTGACACTTTGGAGGAGAAGAGGTGTTCTGGTTTTTGGAATTTTCAGCCTTTTTGTGCTAGTTTTTCCTCATCTTCATTGATTTATCTACCTTTGATGTTGGTGACCTTTGGATGGGGTTTTTGTGTGGACATCCTTTTTGTTGATGTTGATGCTATTCCTTTCTGTTGGTTAGTTTTCCTTCTAACAGTAAGGCCTCTCTGCTGCAGGTCTGCTGGAGTTTGCTGGTGGTCCACTCCAGACCCTGTTTGCCTGGGTATCACCAGCAGAGGCTGCAGAACAGCAAAGATTGCTTCCTGTTCCTTCCTCTGGAAGCTTCGTCCCAGAGGGGCACCCAGAAAATGCCAGCCAGAGATCTCCTGTATGAGGTATCTGTCAACCCCTGCTGAGAGGTATCTGCCTATCAGGATGCACGGGGGTCAGGGACCCACTTGGGGAGGCAGTGTGTCCCTTATCAGAGCTTGAATGCTGTGCTGAAAGATTGGCTGCTTTCTTCAGAGCCAGCAGGCAGGAACATTTAGGTCTGCTGAAGCTGCACCCACAGCCACCCCTTCCCCCAGGTGCTCTGTCCCAGGGAGATGGAAGTTTGATCTATAAGCCCCTGACAGGGACTGCTGCCTTTCTTTCAGGGTTGCCCTGCCCAGAGAGGAGGAATCTTGAGAGGCAGTCTGGCTACAGCAGCTTTGCCAAGCTGCGCTGGGCTCTGCCCAGTTCGAACTTCCTGGTGGCTTTGTTTACACTGTGAGGGTAAAATCACCTACTCTAGCGTCAGTAATGGCAGATGCCCCTCCCCGCACCAAGCTCAAGCATCCCAGGTTGACTTCAGACTGCTGGGCTGGCAGCGAGAATTTCAAGCCAGTGGATCTTAGCTTGCTTGGCTCCATGGGTGTGGGATCTGCTGAACTAGACCATTGGGCTCCCTAGCTTCAGCCCTCTTTCCAGGGGAGTGAATGGTTCTGTCTCACTGGCATTCCAGGTTCCACTGAGGTATAAAAAAACCTCCCTAAAGGGGCTGACAGTTGAGGGCTATTGGCCCATGACATTCTCAGGAGCTGGGGCAATTAGGCTTCACTGATGTGGGAGCTGGGCAGTGCATCCTTGTGTCTAGCACATGGCTACTTCAAGTCATTTTTCCCAGCAGACTCTTCTATCACGCCTCAAACTTCTTCACATTTCTGCCTGAGATAAACTTTCTCCATAGTTTTCAGACCAACATCATTTGCCCCAAACTCTGCACCCTGTCTCATGAGAGAGAGAGAGAGAGAGAGACTAACACGTAATTACTGAGTTTCCTCTGTCTTCTCCCTCCCTCCCTCCTTCCCTCTGTTTTTCAGTCTCTTGCAGTCAAAAACATACTTGATCAACACATCCAGCTAGGGTTTAAGGTGTAGTGTGGAATAGGACAGCAGTTTTTTTCTGGGATGCTACTTCATGCATGGAGCACAAAACTGAGTGTGATCACTTCTAATAAGCTATTTGACTTAGGAAAAGCTAATAATGAGAGAAAAAGATTTTGTTATTTTTATTGTGGCTGTTATTCAGTCACTATAAGCTATCATATTATTATGTAGGGCCTTAAAATTTATTGAGAATCTACAGACAATGGAAAAGACACCAAAAATGTAAGTAGTTAAAACATGTTCCTGTCTTTGAGAA
This sequence comes from Pan paniscus, assembly GCF_029289425.2. Classification (NCBI taxonomy): domain Eukaryota; kingdom Metazoa; phylum Chordata; class Mammalia; order Primates; family Hominidae; genus Pan; species Pan paniscus. Next base: position 143,327,224 of record NC_073255.2, on the reverse strand, counting down.
ATATAACATGGGATTTGGAAGAAGTTGAGGTTGAAAGAAAATTTAACTGCTTTTTGGGGTTGGCAGGATCTTTAGAGATCTCTCACTTCAGTAGAGGAGAATGCAGCAGTGAGAGCAAAAGTGACTTGTGGTTTGTTTAGAATCACTGAGCAGAAATGGAACCAGAAGTTGGATCTTCATATTCCTAGCTCACTGTACTTTTTATTACTCAAATTGCCTTTATGGCCTCCAGTGTCCCCTCTGCAGAAAGCTACCTCCTCCAATGTCACACCCTTTTCCAGGGTGGCCTGCATCCAATGACTGATCACTGTGGCGACTTCAGTTAGCAAATAAGCTGCCACATGTCTAGGACCTTAAAGATGTAAATGGCAACTTCTGTACTGCATTCTAGAAGTGTTGAGGTCCTCTGCACAGCAGCAAGTGCATAGAGCACTAAGTTGTCTGAGCTGAGGAGGGGCATGTGTACCGAAAGGCTACAGCTGGTGGCCTGGCCGTGGACTAGAAGGTTTCTCAGCGACTCCCCATTTATAACGGTTCTGTCTCACTGGCATTCCAGGTTCCACTGGGGTATTAAAAAAACCTCCGGCACCTAGCTCAGTGTCTGCCCTTCAGCTGCCCAGTTTTGTGCTTGAAACCCAGGGCCCTGGTGGTGTAGGCATCTGAGGGAATCTCCTGGTCTGCAGGTTGCGAAGACCATGGGAAAAGCACAGTATCTGGGCTGGAATGCATCATTCCTCATGGCACGGTCCCTCAAGGCTTCCCTTGCCTAGGGGAGGAAGTTTCCCAAACCCTTGCACTTCCTGGGTGAGGCAATGCCTCGCCCCGCTTCGGCTATGCCTCACCCCGTTTTGGCTCGCCCTCCATGGGCTGCACCCACTGTCTAACCAGTCCCAGTGAGATGAGCCGGGTACCTCAGTTGGAAATGCAGAAATCGTCCACCTTCTGCATTGATCTCACTGGGAGCTGCAGACTGGAGCTGTTCCTATTTGGCCATATTGCCGGCCACCTCCAAAAATATCATTTTTAATGGCTATATAACTGTCTACAGTACAGACCTGTTTTGTTTATTATCTAGTCCTCTAAGGTTGAATATTAAATGTATTTTCATTTTATTATAAATAACCTTGAAATAATTCTTGCATACAAATCTGAGCTTCCGTTTTTATTTTTTCAAGAACAAGGGGGAGTCTCCCTGCACAAGCTCTCTCTCTTTGCCTGCTGTCATCCACCTAAGATGGAACTTGCTCCTCCTTGCCTTCCACCATGATTGTGAGGCTTCCCCAGCCACGTGGAACTGTAAGTCCAATTAAACCTCTTTCTTTTGTAAATTGCCTAGTCTCAAATATGTCTTTGTCAGCAGTGTGAAAATGGACTAATACACATACTAAGTTTATGGTACTATATCACGAAATACTAGCAAACTAATAAAGTAATTATTCTATAGTAATTAAAATGATAGTGGTTCAACAAAAGTTTATTTCTCACACTCTATGAAGCATTGGCTTTGGTTTTGGCTGCCTGGCCCCAAGCTTCGTTCTCCAGCTCCTGGGGTGATTCTCTGCACCTAACATTCCAGAGCTCTTTGCATTGTAGTCACTCAGATACCCAAACTGACAGATGCTCCATCTCAACAGGTACTTCCACCATCATCAGGGCAGAAAAAAGGCAATGTGACAAGTTGCACATTGGTACCTACAGTTTCTGTTTAGATGTAACAGATATCATGATTTGACAGATGTCGTGTCAAATCACACAGCCATACCAAATTTCAGAGTGAGTGATAAGTGTAATTGTGCAAAGAGTAAGATGGAAATGTTTGTGAACAGTGAGTACCAGACTATGCTCGAGTGGCCACTAGGCCCCAGTCAAGCCAGCTGAGTGAGCAGTTCTTCACAGTGCACTGATAGTTCTATATTTATGTTCCGTGCTACCTGAGATAGCTAGACTCACATTTTCATTCACTGGTGGCCCCAAAGGAATGTTTTCTTCGGTAGTTCTTTGACCAGTCCTCTGTGCTGGGAGATCTGCTGCTCTCTCCAGAGCCAGCAGGCAGGCACTTTTGTTCACCTATTCATGAAATCAAATATTATGTCTAAAATACTGTGCATGATATATTGTCCCTAAAGATGCCTTCCAGCAAGTCCTTCCTGTACATTTATATTACCTTCCTCATCAAGACATAGAATCTGCCTTTCCTCTCCTTAAAATCAGGCTGGTTTTGTGGTTTACTTTGGCCAACAGAATGAGGCAGAAGTTACACTGTGCCAGTTTGGGCCCAGCTCTTCACAGGCCTGGCAGCTTCCACTTTTGCTCTCTTAAAATCCAGCTTTCATGCTGAAGAGGCTGCATGGGGAAGAATCCTGGAAAATGACAGGACACCTTGAACATTCAAGCCCTAGGTGAGCAGTCAGCTGAGTGCAACCACATGAAGGATCATAGCTGACACCACCTAGCGCTGAGAAGAACTGGCCCTGCTGAGCCCTGACCAAACTGTAGAATTATGAGCAAACACATGGTGGCTTTAAGCCACAAAGTTTGAGGGTGGTTTCTTTTGCAATAATAAACATTTGCTCTACTATACATGGATCCCTGATTTTGCACATTTAAAATAAAATTCAGTGTGTGCGATAATTGTTACTGAAAAGACATAAAATACTGAGGGAGATCAGAACAGGGAAAATACATGCAGGCAGAGGCATTGGGGAATCCTTCCCAGAGAAGATGGTAATTGAAATGGGCTTTAAAGACTCAGCCCAGTTTATTGTCATCTGTAGCTATCCATTTCCCTCAGGAGATTTTACACATACCCCCCACTACCACCACCACCACTATTGCTTTCATATTAAGATTTAAATAAATAACACACTGATAATTTACTTGAACCCTCCTGTCCAGTTGTTTGCATTTTAGTGGAGGACTGCATTAACGAATGGTGGCGTTTCAGAAACAACCACAGGGCAAGAGTTTGTCAGGACCTTTGCAGCACCAACCAACTTGTATCGCATGGTTGATCTTTACTACATTTCCTGGAAGGCTGGCTCTACTTGTATCCCCTACCATGTCCGCAGGATGACACAAAGGGACAATCTCCCATTCAAAGCTACATGTTTTGATTCTCTCTTTGGAGCTCACTATAAGCCTCGAAATTAACCAGCTCAATACAAAGACTTCCGTCTCCTTGCATTTCCAACCAGTGATAACTGTAGGCAAACTAACCCTGCATCTTCAGTCTTCGAAAGGTAGCTACATGTGTCAAGCTCTTCCATCATTAAAATCTCAAACTTGCACTTAGCTGAAAAGTCAGCAATATGGCAAGTGTGATGGTTAATATTAGGTGTCAACTTGATTGGACTGAAGGAAACCTAGATAGCTGGTAAAGTATTGTTTCTGGGTGTGTCTGTGAGGGTGTTGCCAGAGGAGATTGATATTTGAGTCAGTGGACTGGGAGAGAAAGACCCATCCTCAATGTGGGTGGGCCTCATCCACCCAGCTGCCAGCTCAGCTAGAACAAAGCAAGTGGAAGAAGGTGGGATAAGCTGGCTTGCTGAGTCTTCTGGCTTTTATCTTTCTTCTGTGCTAGATGCTTCCTGCCCTTGGATATCAGACTCTTTGGCCTTTGGACTCTCGGACTTACATCAGTGGTTTGCCAGGGGCTCTTGGGCTTTCGGCCACAGACCCAAGGCTGCACTGTTGGCTTCCCTGCTTTTGAGGCTTTTGGACTTGGTCTGAGCCACTACTGGCTTCTTTCTTCCCCAGCTTGCAGACAGCCTATTGTGTGAGCCAATTCTCCCTGATAAACACCCTTTCATGTATAGATATATTCTATTCTGTTCCCCTGGGAAACCCTGGCTAATACAGCAAGTAAGCAGATAGATTTAGAAGACCAAACCCAGTGAAGCTAGGTTTCTAGATCTGACATTGGAATCCAGTACATTTAAAGATGCTCATACTATGTGACCTAGTAACTTGGCTCCTAGTATATATCCTCAGTGTGTCCAAGGTGACAGTATGCAAATGTTCATGAAATGACAAAAACTTGGAAACAATTTACATGTCAATGAACAAAAAGCAGAAAAATAAATACGTGTATATTCTTTCAATATATAGCAACAACACAGAACTAGAATACATATATTAATATCCATAAATCTCAAAAATAGGTTGAGTGAAAAAAGCAAGGCACCGAATACCATTTATAGTATGACATCATTTATAAAGCTTTGAAACATGCAAAGTAATACAATGTATTATTTGTGAATATATACATATGTAGTGAAGTTTAAAATATTCATGGAAATGATAAACAGCAAATTCAGGATACTGATTACATCTTGGGGGGATATAGAGGAAAGGGATTAACAATGGATATAAAAAGGGCTTTAATTATGACTATAATATTTTATTTAAGTTGGGGAGTAGGTACGTGAGTCTCAGTATATTGTTCTTGGTACTTTTCTGTATGTCTGAAATATTTTTCTTGACATTTAAATGAAAATAGATGAAAAAAATTGTCTTAGGGTGAATGGACTCTCACTGGAGACCATGAAGGCAATTTGAGTAATAAAAAGTACAGTGAGCTAGGAATATGAAGATCCAACTTCTGGTTCCATTTCTGCTCAGTGATTCTAAACAAACTACAAGTCACTTTTGCTCTCAGTGCTGCATTCTTCTCTACTGAAGTGAGAGATCTCTAAATATCCTGCCAACCCCAAAAAGCAGTTAAATTTTCTTTCAACCTCAACTTCTTCCAAATCTATGTTTTATTTCTCAAGGGCAGGAACATGACTTAACTACTTTACATTTTTGGTGTCTTTTTCATTGTCCGTAGATTCTCAATAACTTTTAAGGCCCTACATAATAATATGATAACTTATAGTGACTGAATAACAGCCACAATAAAAACAACAAAATCTTTTTCTCTCATTATTAGCTTTTGCTAAGTCAAATAGCTTATTAGAAGTGACCACACTCCGTTTTGTGTTCCACGCATGAAGTAGCATCCCAGAGAAAAACAGCTGCCCTATTCCACACTACACCTTAAACCCTAGCTGGATGTGTTGATCAAGTATGTTTTTGCTTGCAAGAGACTGAAAAAGAGAGGGAGGGAGGGAAGAGAGAGACAGAGAGAGAGAGAGAAAGAAACTGCATGTGTTATCATGTTAACTAATCCTGGCAGCCAGAAAAAAATTTCAAAATGATGCCTCTTTGATGAAGAGTTAGTGGTAATTATCTTCTTAAGAAAGAAAAGTTCCAAATGTCAATCTGATTCTCCCTCTTCTATTAATGTAACTTTTCAAATATCTCTTCCCCTTTTTCTCTTCCCCAAGCATTGCTTGCAAGTCACTTTGGATCTCACTTTGTTCTGGGGTCTCTGTTCATGTGTACTGTGCATTTTCTGTTCATGTGTACTGTGGAAGCCTTATGAACAAACAGCAGGGGGATTTTACCAGGAACTGGAGGTAACAAAACAACTTGTTCAAAGATGAGAAAATCAAGGCTGAGTTTTTGTCTAGTGCCCTGGTGAGGAGTGGATGAACCTTTAAGGATGTAATTTTACTTGGAAAAGAAACTAGGTTAGGAAAAAAATCACAATTTCCATGCAGACCACTTATGCTAGATAACGTCAGAGATTACAGCTAAAAAAGTGGAGAAGTATTCAACTGAATGGAATAAATGCCAGAAAGTTTATTACCTAATTTGTCCTATTGTACATGGAGCACCAAGGAATGCAGCCACAGAGTATTGAAATGATTAATCATTGAGTTTTTTCTTGATTAATCATTGAAATGAAGGCACTCAGAGTGCACTTAGGTGCTATTAGGTAAAAGCAGACACTTCGAAGCTGTTTTGCCCAGTGAAGCATAATATTGCTGAGGCCACTATGTGGAATGTGGGGAATGAGTTTATCGACTCTTCTTCTCATTTATTTTCAGGAGGAGGAGATTTAAAAGGAGTCTTCTAACCCTGGCTGGCTTTGTTTCTCTTATCATTTTGGGAAATGATTCCTCTTCTCCCTTAGAAAGGCCAATCGATTTCTCAAGTGACTGGAGTGAACTGACAGGAACACACTTTTTGTACTAAATTAGATTGAGTTTGGTTCATGAAAAACACAAAGGAAGCCAACTCTGTGGGAGCAAACTATAGTTTGGAACCCTGTGTACTCTACATGTTCAGAAGTTGAAAAGTAGGACATGTTCAGCCAACATTTCATTATTTGGAGCCTGATTCTTTGTACAGACAGAGCTGACTATTGTAAACAGTGGAGAAAAGCTACTAAGTGAACATAACCATAAATGTAGAAGTAAGCTTACCCATCTAGGGACAGATATCCATGAGACAGTGTGACAAATCAAATAAAGTGGAGAAAAAAATGAGACTGATCATGAGAAGGGGTGAAGAGTTTGGGGCAAGTGATGTTGGTCTGAAAACCATGGAGAAAGCTTATCTCAGGCAGAAATTTGAAGAAGTTTCAATTGTGATAGAAGAGTCTTCTGGGAAAAGTGACTTGAAGTAGCCGTGCACTAGACACAAGGATGCACTGCCCAGCTCCCCCATCAGTGAAGCCTCATTGCCCCAGCTCCTAAGAATGTCATGGGCCAACAGCCTTCAACTGTCAGCCCCTTTATGGATTGTCCCCTCTGCAGAAACCTACCTTCTCCAATGTCACACCCTTTCCCAGGGTGGCCTGCATCCAATGACTGATCAGTGTGGCGACTTCAGTTAGCAAATAAGCTGCCACATGTCTAGGACCTTAAAGATGTAAATGGCAACTTCTGTACTGCATTCTAGAGGTGTTGAGGTCCCCTGCACAGCAGCAAGTGCATAGAGCACTAAGTTGTCTGAGCTGAGGAGGGGCGTGTGTACTGGAAGGCCACAGCTGGAGGCCTGGCAGTGGACTAGAAGCTTTCTCAGCGACTCTCCATTTATAAAGGTCAATGACGCTAGGGTTGTCTGTGCTCAGGGCTCAAAAAGACTTGGAGTGACAAGGCTGAAACATTCACTTGCTGGCCAATCTAGCTCCAACTTCTGGAACCAATCAATGTTGCATGACAAAGATTCTAATTTTAGCTTCATACATTTTCTCTGTGAATATATGTGGTTGTTTATTACCATTACTAATTTAACATCCAGTAACATGAAGGAAAGAAACAATGAGTCAGACACCATCTGTGTGCATCCTGAGCAATTAGTTTCTTTGAAACCAGAGGCAGAGAAACAGGTTGGTTTTAAAATCTGCTCATGAACTTGTGGGGACACTTTTGTCTGGTTTGCAATCACATTTGTGCCTGGTAGCCCGAAACAGTAATGCTTGGAATTTGTCCACTCTTCAAGGTGTTATAAGTTTGAGAGGAGAATGTCTTCACATTCAAACTCTCCTCTATTGCTGAAGAATCTAAATTGCTTCTGTCAGGCAACCTGAATTCTACCATCACTTCCTGGGCACTTGAAGATAAACTGTTTGTAGTTCACAGCTCTAGGTCCTAAAAGACTTTGCTATTAGCAGAGCCTCTTGTGCAATCTTCACTCCCTTTTGTGTGTAGCTGCATAAAGTTAATAATAAATTACAAAATTGGTCACGTGGAGGCTGGCCACAGCCAGTTCCAAGTTACAATTCAGCTTACTGTCACCTTCATTTCCACCCTGGCTTTGCCTCGTCAGTGGTGCTGTGAGGAAATTAAGAATGACTTTAGGAAGACATAGGATGATGGAAAAATAGGAATTCAGTGGTTTTTTGTTGCTTTCTTACAACAATAAAAAGTTTAGCAGGCAGAGGAATCCTTTGGTTTTCATCTAATTTTTCTTAAGTTCTCCTTAAGTTAGTTAACATACTTCATCAGAAAAAATAATGGTAAAAGAAGCAATTTATCAATACTTCACCAAGTGGATGTTGAGTATCTGAATAATATCTGCTGAGGAGGAATGAGGACTGCAAGCTTTTTTTTTTTTTTTAAGATGGAGTTTCACTCTTGTTGCCCAGCCTGGAGTGCAGTGGCATGATCTCTGCTCACTGCAACCTCTGCCTCCTGGGTTCAAGCGATTCTCCTGCCTCGGCCTCCCTAGTAGCTGGGACTACAGGCACGCACCACCATGCCCACCTAATTTTTGTATTTTTAGTAGTGACGGGGTTTCACCATGTTGGCCAGTATGGTCTCAATCTCTTGACCTCGTGATCCGCCCGCCTCAGCCTCCCAAAATGCTGGGATTACAGGCATGCAAGCATACTATTTTTAAGAGAATGAATCAGCCATTGTGGTAAACATTGGTGCTGCTCTCCAGTATTTCTGGCTACCCTCTCCTTTTGGACACTTGGGAGGGCTGCACTTCCCCACTCTTTGAGGCTAGGTGTGGACCTACGATTTGCTTCAGTCAATTAAGTAAAAGTACAAGTCATGTATACTACTTCCAGGTGGACACATTCAACAGACAATATGCGAGTTTCCATGCTTGCTTTTTTTTCTACTATGACAAATGAGGTATCTTGGTGAAACAGTGACATCATAAGATGGTTTGGAGTAATTCTGTGACTGGAGCAGAGCTCATCACCAATTATCACTGGACATATAGTGGGAATGATAAATATTTATTGTGTTAAGCCACAGAGTTGTTTTATTCTTTTTATTTTTTCTTTTCCTGTAGCTAACCTTGCCTATCCTAGCTAAACTAACTAGTGTAACACTAAGCAGACCCAGAGAAAAGATCAATTTTGACATCTGGGGATCACACAATAAAAAAGTCTTCTTGCTACTTGGTCAACAAGCCTCGTTCTCTCTAAGATTTTTTTTGTGCCTCACTTTTATATGACAAGGGATAGCCAAAGATCACCAAATATTTGAAAAAGCCTCCAATTTGAGAGGCCAAGTGCAAAGTAAATAGAAAAAAAAAGTCATTTAGTAAAAAATACAAGTAATTCATGTAGCAGGATTTAAAAAATCTATCATATTTTCAGAAAGATAAATATATTTATCAATGAAAAAACAGTGAAATAAAGGAAAATAATCAAAAAATTGAATAAGAGCTCTTAGAAATAAAAAACATGATGGCAAGAAATGTCGAAATGATTCAGTAAAAGTGGAACTCACCTAGAATAAAGAAAAAATTCAAAAAGAGGGAGAATAGAAGTGAAAAGGTTATTTGATTAGAAGATTGCTACAGGCTGAATTATATCCCTCCAAAATTCATGTTTAAGCTCTAATCCCCAATGTGACAGTATTTAGAGATAGTGCCTATAAGGAAGTAATAAAGGTTAAATCAGGTCATAAGATACAGTCCTGATCCAGTAGGTCTGGTATCCTCATAAGAAGAGTGTATGTCAAAGATCTCTCTCTATATATATACACACAAAAGGTCACGTGAGCACACGGTGAGGTCGCAGCTGCCTACTGGCTAAGAGAAGAGAACTCAGAATAAAACCTGCCTCACCAGCACCTTGATCTTGGACTTCTCAGCCTCCAGAACTATGAGAAATAAAGTTCTATTGTTTAAGCCACTCAGCCTGTAGCATTTTACTACGGCAGCTCCAGCAGACTAAGAAAAGGATCAATCCCCAAGATGTAATTTCTAATTAATATGAGTTCCAGGAAGTCTGAACAGAAAGAGAGAACAGAGGAGGAAATCATCAAAGAAATAACACAATAAAAATTCTTAGAGTAATGGATCAACAGAGTAGCCAGCACAATGAATAAAAGAAGAAATAGTTGAAGGTTCACTAGAATGGCATTTTAAAACACCAAAGGCTGGGTGTGGTGGCTCACACCTGTAATCTCAGCACTTTGGGAGGCTGAGGCAGGTGGATCACCTGAGGTCAGAAGTTTGAGACAAGCCTGGCCAACATGGTAAAACCCCACCTCTATTAAAAATACAAAATTTGCCGGGTGTGGTGGCACGCCCCTGTAGTCACAGCTACTTGGGAGGCTGAGGCAAGAGAATTGCAAAACTCTGTCTCAGAAAAAAACTAACCAAACAAAAACACCCACCAAGGATAAGAGATTCAAAAAGCTTCCAAAACAAAACAAACAAATGAACAAAAAACACTTATAAAAAAAATGGCAACCAGAATGTCATCAGACTTAGCAGCAGCACTGGAACTACAAGATAACAGCACAATGCCTTTAAAATTCTGAGGACACATAATTTTCAACCTAGAATTCTATGCCTGATCAGACAATTAAGTGTTAGTAGAATTATGACCTGTGCAAAGTCTCAAAAATTACACTCTAACACATTTCTCAAAAAACTGCATGTGTTCCACCAAACATATTTCAACACAATGAAAGTAGTAAATATTTATTATATTTTAGCTCATTTGATCTTCAGGACAACCAAATAAGGCAAGTACTGTTCTTTTTACCAGTTTACAGACTGGAAAATTGAGGCATAGATAGGCAATGTCTCCAATGTGGCACAAATAATGATATAGAGCTGGACTCTGAATTTATTCTAACTCCAGAGCCCATGTTTTTAGGCACTATTTTCCATGTCCTCTACAACAATCACATTTAACTCACTAAACAATGCACCCAACACAGAAGAGAGTCAAAGGAGATTCTCAGAATAGCACCTATACTGCAGACCCAGAGAAAAATTAGTCAAGATTGGAATAAAGAAATGAGGAACTCTAAGAAAAATATCTCCAGGAGAGAATAAAAAAGGGATAGTTTGTCTGAAAGTTTTGACCAAAATAAAACTATATTGAGATGATGGCCTGGGAAAATTCAATTTTAAATGAAAATATGAAGCTGGGAGTGGTGGCACATGCCTATAGTCCCAGCTGCTTGGGAGGCTAAGTTGGGAAGAATGCTTGAGCCCAGGAGTGTGAGACTAGCCTGGGCAACTAAAGCAAGACCCTGTATCTACCTTTTAAAAGGGGAGGGAGAAGAAAATCTTTTTTAACGTTAAGAAAAACCAAAGTGAACAAATAATGCTAGTTTACTATTGACCTCAGATATAAAATCATTTATGTGTTTACAGTGTATGCTGAATATTGATTTAATGAAAAATTGTGGTTAAAATATATTTAGAGGCAGGACTTCCAACTATGGTGGAGTTAAGAGATTAGAAAATTCTGTTGGCAAAAAGCAAATATAAAACTAGACAAAATTGTGAAAACAACAATTACTTAAGGGCCCTGGAAATTAACCAGACACAAACAATATTTAAAGAAGCATTTATTCATGCAAACTGCTTGCACTTACTTTGGGGAAGAACAGTGTGAGTTTGCCACCTTTTTGTCTGGGGCTACTCCCATCCCCTTCAGCTCAGTTGGTGAGAAAGATAGTTTTTCCAGGGAAGAGCTGGCTGTGGAAACCAGTAGCTTCACAGCCAGAAGGAAATGACTTGGTTGGGAGCAGAGAGCAAAAATCCACAGACAATATCATTGTCAGTATAAGTAGAAAACCCGTTAGGAAACAAACAGGAAAAACTCCTAACTCTGCTAGACTAAAGTGTGGTCTGGTTAGGGTGGCAACCAGCCAGAAATATGTAGGGAGGTACCTAAAATGAGAGCATTATGAAGGGACGAGACAAACTCTCTGTATCTCCCTGGCTAACGGGGAAACCATGTGCCCACTCAGAGGAGATTCAAATCAGTCTCTTAGAAGTAAAAGTTGAAATATACTTGAAAATGTCTGGCTTTTGGATGTACTCTCCAACTTATGCACAGTTGGGTATCCTCACAGAGGGTGGAAAACTTATGAAATTGAGACATTTAAACACAACCTTTCACCAACCATTGGCTGACCACTAAACTATGCACAGACAGGTGTGACCCCTGAGAAGCCAGGATGTTAAAAAACTAATGTAAAGATTTCAAAAGAAACTGGGCAGAGACATCAGCATCTGCATGTTGTAGGGGAGAGAGGTTCCTCAGGTTAAGCCTAGGCAAGTTACTAAAACAACCACAACTTTCACAAGAAAGTGAAATCCAGAGTTGCTGTAATGTATTATTTAGATTATCTCTGGTTTCCAACACAAAAGCCTGAGACATACAAAGAAACAAGAAATGTGACCCATAGTCATGATAAAAATCAGTCAATAGAAATTGACTGTCATGTTGAACTTAGTAGCAAAAACTTCAAAGCTGGTATTATAAATATGTTCAAAGAATTAAGTGAAGTAACGTTTAAAAAATTAAATGAGTCATGTGCAGTGGCTCACACCTGTAATCACACTCAGTGCTTGGGGAGGCTGAGGCAGGAGGACTGCTTGAGCCCAGGAGTTTGAGACCAGCCTGGGCAACATCTCTACAGTAAACATATAAATATTAATAAATGAAAATATGATGACAATGACACACAAATAGGAAATCTCAACAAATATCCAGAAACTAGAAAAAGGAACAAAATGGAAATTCCAGAATCAAAATATAATAACCAATGTGAAACAGTCACTAGGTGGTCTTAACAATAAGATAATGGAAATAAAAAAGGCATAAACCTGGAGATAGATCAACAGAATATTCAATGTGGAGAAGAGAGGAAGGAAAAAGATTGAAGAAAAAAAACCCCAGAGCTTCAAAGACCTGTGGGACAATATCAGGTATGCCAACATACATCTGTATATGCATCCCAGAAGGAGAGGAAGAGACAGAGAACATATGTGAAGGAATAGTGGCAAAAATCTTAATAAATCTGATGAAAAACATTAATATGTAGATCCAAGAACCTCAACATACCCCAAGGAAAATAAATACAAAGAGATCAATGCCTATAACACATCATACTCAAACTGCTTAAAGGCAGAGATAAAGAGAAAATCTTAAAAGCAGCAAGAGAAAATGACTTATCACACATAGGGAGAAGACAAAGAGTTTTGGCTGACTTCTCATAAACAATGGGGAACCAAAGGCAATGAAATGACATTCAAAAAGCTAACAGACTGTCAGCAGACATTCTACATCAAGCAAAAATAGCCTTTAAAAAGGAATTCAAAATAAAGACATTCCTAGATAAGTCTCTTAATTTATTTTAAAAACATAGATTTCATAAAACAATACTTACAATACTGTATTATTGATTTACAGCAGACAGAGATATAACATATATGGCAATAATTACAAAGAATGAGGGAGGCAATGAATCTACATTGAGGCAAATTTTTATGAGAATCCTGTCAGTATTAACCTGACATATATGATGTTAGGATGCACATTATATTCCTGGCCACTGAGAAAATAACTGAAAACATAGAGTCAAAAAGTCAACAAATGAATCAAAATAGTACATTAAAAAATATTTGTTTAGCACAAAAAGAGGCAGAAGAGAAGACATGAGACAGAAAAAAATAGAAAATGACAGACATGTCAATAATTACACTAAATGTGAATGGACTTCAAAGGCAAAGATTGTTGGACTGGATTTTTTTTTTAAAAGCATGATCCAATATATTTTCTATAAGAGACACACTTTAGATTTAAAGACAGAAATAGGTTCAAAACATAAAGATGAACAAAGATACATCATGCAAATAGTAGCCAGAAAGCCAGAGTAACTATACAAATATCAGCCAGGTAGACTTTAAAACAAAAAAATAGTAGGAATAAAGGGGGTGTTTCATGATAATAAAAGGATTGATACATCAGGAATATATAACAATATAAATATTTTCATATTCAACAACAGAGCTCCAAAATACAGGAAACAAAAAGGCCAAAAAATACCCTTCTCAATAATTCATGGGTCTATAAAGAAATATAATGGAAATTAGGGGAAAATTAGAACTAAATGATATCAAAAGAACACAAATACTGAAAATAAATGAGCTAAGCATTTATTTATGACACTAGAATACCCTTGATATCAAAACCAAACAGGATAAATGTAAGGATAGCAGAACAATAAAATGTGATAAAGAAGGAAAAAGTACAGGTCAATCACACTTATGATTATGGATGCAAAAATCACAAATGAAATATGAATAAATCAACCCAAGTAATGGATAATCATAAGCAAGACGTGATTATTCAAGAATACAATGTTCCCTCAATGTGAGAGCACTTATTAATGCAATTTGGTACATTAACTGATTGAAGGAGAAACATTATATGATTATCTTGATAGATATTTATAAAAATCTAATATTCAACAGCTTTTCATGATTTAAAAAACTATCTAGTTTATTAAAACTAGAAATTGAAGAACATTCTCTTAATCTGATAAAGGATATCTACAAAAAGCCTACAGCAAACACCATGTGTAATGGAGGAAATGTTGAGATTTTCTTCTAAAATCAGAAACAAATCAAGGGTACTTACTCTCCCCACTTCTATTCAACATTATACTGGAATGCCTAGGTACCAAATAAGACAACAAAAAAGTGGAACGTATATGAGGATTAGAGATGAAGAAACAAAAGTTCCATTATTTTATTAACATGATTGTTTACAGAGAAAACCGTAATGAAACTATAGGAATATTAAGTAATTTGATCAGTCGTCATCTCTAACCTCCATCCACATAGTGCTCAGTATCCCTTCTGAGTAAATACATAAAGACCATAGATTTAAATATATATATAAAGACTGTAGATTTAAATGTATTTAAAGAATATAGATTTTAAGAGACAACACTCTATTACCCTGTCCAGAGTGCCCATAAGTGTTTGTCCAGCCCAGAAGTTAATATACTCTCTGATCCCTTTACATAAACATTACATCTGATAACATGTTGGATGCTGGAGGATACAACTGTTTCAGTTTGTCCTGAAGCCTAAACTGACACTCATCAACTCTCTCCTCTACCACCCATTCTTAACTTTGGCAAGCACTTTTGCTAGTCTAGTTAGTATACCTGGTGGGCCTAGATCCTCATCCTTGAGGGGACTGGGTCCCTAGTTGCCATGTATTTGTCAAGTTGTGGTCCCTGTATTTGCTCATTTACCTTTTTTTATTTTTATTTTTAGAGACAAGCTCTCACTCTGTCACCCAGGCTTCAGTGTTCAGTGTCACCTAGGTGCAGTCACAGCTCACTGCAGCTTCAACTTCCTGGGCGCAAGTGATCCTCCTGCCTCAGCCTCCTGAGTAGCTGGGACTACAGGCACAGGCCACCATGCCCAGATAGTTCATTTACAATTAGAACTAAGCGTGGGAGTACCAAGAAATGATTCAATGGATTGTCTGAGCATCAAACATATTTTTCCCTTCTCTCATATGTATCCAGAGCCCCACTTTGCTGTAATGATCAGCATCAATTATCCTTTTCAGTATGATAACTGCTGTTCATGAGTGCTGTTATACTGGCATGAGAAACCTAAAGTGACCAGGTAGCTGCTATAACTAAATTTAGTGAAATAGTGCCTTTTGGTAGAAGCATCTGCCTCTGGAAACCAGGGTCTTCAGACCTACAGAGGCTAACATTGTGGAATAGGAAGTACCAGTTTCCCAAGTGAGTCACTGGGAGTGATGATAAATATGGCCACTCCTACTTCCATGTCTTGGTCTCAAATCCATGTATTCTACATTCTGGGGATACGGTACCATGTTATGGGTATTGGTTTAAGACATACCCAACGTCCTGAAAGATAGTGCCCCAGATAGTGGCATTTCCAAGCCAGTATTTCAATGTGCCTTCAGGAGACTGCCTCACTTCTTTATTAGGCTGGCTGGCAGCTTCTGGATAATGCAGAATGTGACAGGAAAAGTGCTCCCTGCATTACCTTCTTTGCTGAAAAAGGTTCTTGGTCCCAGATGATATTATGTGGGTTCCCTTGCCAGCAGTTTAGAAACTATGAGCCACTAGCTAGCAATACTGGTTGAGGCACTGGAGGAGAGAAAGGCAAATGTATGCCACGGATTGATTGACATATCAATCCCAGTCAGGAAGTGTTGTTACCTTTTTCAGGATAAAGGAGTTAGATGTAAAAAAAAAAAAAAAAAAAAAATCTTTTTTTTTTTTTTACATCTAAGTGGCTGGTTGAACTTCTCAAGGGGTGGTGCCATATTGGGAGTTCAGCACTGGACCCTGCCACTGTCTGGTCAATACTGAGAAATAGTAGTGGCTGCACCAATCTCAGTGAGCTAAAGCCAGTGCACTTGGGTGCACATATATTAATAGACACCAACTCTGCCACCATAGCTACTCCATTAATTAGCAAGCACGGAGATTGCCAAGGACCAAGGCTGGCTAACATCTACTGAACGAATCATCTTGTCCACTTGGTTGTTTAATTCTACTTCTGCAATAGATGCTCTCTGGTGGGCATTAATATCTAATACAAAGATTCTCATAGGTCCATCCATATGACTCTTCTCAATATCTCCTTATTTCAGTGTAGAATTTTAAATTGACAACTTTCTTCTGTGAGTACCTTACCAATAACCTCTGGCTTGTCTTAGGTTGGATTTCATAGCAGCAGAGCCCAAGATAAAGATTTTTAAGTGAAAGTGATTTAATGGCTTTTATTCTAAGTGATATGGTAGCTGG
This sequence comes from Pan paniscus, assembly GCF_029289425.2. NCBI lineage: Eukaryota > Metazoa > Chordata > Mammalia > Primates > Hominidae > Pan > Pan paniscus. The sequence continues at coordinate 143,310,809 of NC_073255.2, read as the reverse complement.
TCATGAGTTTTGAGAAGGAAGTGGAATGAAATAACTTAGATTTTGAAAAGATTATTTTGCCTGCTGGTGTTGAAAAATGGAAGAGGGTCATGGGTGGACTCAGTGAGACAAATTGGAAGCTCTTGCAGTAATCTAAGTGAAAGATAATTGTGGCTTGAACTAGGTGGCAGTGGTGGAGAAGGTAAGATATGGTTGGCTTCTGGATATATTTTGGAAATGTAACTGATAGAATTTTCTTATAGCATAGGAACTAGGCTGTAGTACTTAAGAGAAAGACAGGCTTAAAGGAGGACACCACAGTTTTTGGCAAATCATTACAAAAAGTGGAAGTGCCATTACTAACACGGGGAAGCCTTGGGGCATGGTAGATATTTTTCCGGAAGGAATAAGAAGTTCAGTTTTTGACACATTAAATTTGAGATCCCCATTAAACATCTAGTTAGAGATATTGGAATAGGCAAGTAGGTATATAAGTCTCTACCACAGGTAAGAGGTTTAGGCTGGAGACATAACTTTGAAAGTCATTAGCAAGCATATGTTTGGTATTTAAAGCTGTGAGACCCAGTGAGATCATCAAGGACGTGAGTGTAGATAGAGGGGAAAAAAGGGCCAAAGCCTGATCCCTAGAGCGCTGTACTAGTAAGAGGTCAGGAATAAATCAGGAAAGGAAAAGAAGGAAACAGGAAGAAAACCAGGAGAGTATGGAGTCTTGGAAGCCAAAAAAAGAAAGCTTATGAAGAAGTAGGGAGTGATGACTTCCATCAAATCCTATTGTTAGATCAAGGAAGTGAGGCCTGAGACTTGACTATTGGATTTAATTAGGTAAAAGTTATTGGTGAGCTTGACAAAAGCAGCTTTAGTACAGTTGTTAGGCAAAGGTCTTATGAGAATGGATTTAAGAGAGAATGAGAGGAAAGGATTTGGAAAAAGCAAGTATAAACAACACTTTCTAGAAATTTTATCTAAAGAAAAAAGAGTTGAATATTAGCTGAAGGATCTGTGGTCACAAAAGGGTTAATTTGTTTTTAAATAAATGACAGCTTCTTAATATGCTAATGCAAACATTCTAGTAAACAGGAAAAAAAATGGTGCTACAGGAGACAGAATATTTGCTCAAGTGCTGTCCTTGAATAAGTTAATGGGAATGGGATCTAGTTGATAGGGATGAGGTTGACTTTGCAAGGATCATTACATCCTCTTGATGAATTTACCTTTTTATGGTGAATATGAAATATGAAATAGTCTAACAATTTTCCTTATTCTGAAGTCTACTTTATGAGGATAATATAGCCACTCACTCCAGTTTTTTTTTAAATTAATATTATGGTGGCATATCATTTTCTTTCCTTTTTACATTTAACCTCTAAATGTCATTATGTTTAAAGTAGTGTTCTTGTAGACAGTATAAAGTTAGATCTTGTGGTTTTTTTCAGTCTGACAGATCTCTGCCTTTTCATTGGAATGTGTAGACAATTTACATTTAATGTGACTTTCAATCTAGTTGAATTTAAATCTACCATTTTGCTATTTTTTCCAATTATCTTATCTGTTCTTTGTTTCTCCCTTTCCCTTTTTGGATTGAATTGTTTTTTGAAAATATTCCATTTGTAGGCTTATTAACTATATTTCATTAGTTTGTTTTGCATCATTTCTTTAAGCTTTCAAATATATATCATTATCTTATCAAAGTTTACCTTTAAATATTGTATTATTTCACATATGACTCTTACAAAAGTGTGTTTTATTTTCTCTCCCATCCATTATGCAACTGTTATCATACATTTTACTTCCACATATGAATGAACCTTTTACTATATTGTTATTGTTTTTACTTTAGACAATCATTTTTTAAGACTTTTTTAACTTAGAAAAAAACCCTCATATTTGTTTATATACTTATCATTTATTTTTGTTTTCTATTCCTTTGTGTAGGTTCAAATTTCCATCTGGTGTCATTTTTCTTCTACCCGAAGAATTTTCTTGAATATTCCTTATAGCATAGGTCTGCTGGCAATAAATTATCAGTTTTTGCTTGTCTGAAAATTTTTTGTTTTGCTTTAATTTTTTAAACCACTTTTATGAGATATAATTGATATACAATAAACTGCACAAATTTAAAGTGTATAATTTAACAAGGTTTGATGTTTGTGTACACCTGTGAAATAATTACCACAATCAAAATAATGAATATATCCATAACTCCCCAAAGTTTCTTCATTTCTCTTTGTAATCCCTCTTTCCACTTCTCCATGTTACCGCTTCCTTGGGCAAGAACTGATCTACTAATCTATGATCACAGATTAGTTTTCACTTCCTAGAATTTTATGTAAATAGAATCATATAGTGTGCACTCATTTTTGTCTGGCTTTTTTTTTTTTTTTTTTTGAGACCGGATCTTGCTCTTTTACCCAGGCTGTGCAGTGGCACCATCTTGGCTCATTGCAATCTCCACCTCCTAGCCTTAAGGGATCCTCCTGCCTCAGCCCCCTAAGTACCTGGGATTACAGGCACAAGCCACCACACCTGGCTAATTTTTGTATTTTTCTGTAGAGATGGGGTTTCACCATCTCTACACCATGTTGCCCAAGCTGGTCTTGAACTCCTCAGCTCAAGTGATCCACTCACCTTGGCCTTCTGAAGTATTAGGATGACAGACGAGCCACCATGCCCAGCTGTCTGGCTTCTTTCACTTAGAATAATTACTTTGAGTTTCATTTATTTTGCATGTATCAATATATCATATGACATAATTTGTATGTTTATTCATCTATTAATGGACATATGGGTCATTTCCAGGTTTTGGCTATTACAAATAAAACTTCTGTGAACCTTTGTGTGCATGCTTTTATTTAGAAATATGCTTTAATTTCTCTTGGTTTTTGCCTAATTTTTGAAAGATATTTTTGACCAGTGTAGAATTCTAGAATTGAGAGCCTTTTTCTTTCCATATCTTTGTGATGTCATCTGGTTTGCAAGTCTGAGGCAAGTCTGGTTTGCAAGTCTGCTGTAATTCTTATTTTTATTCCTTTATATATAATGCATCTTTTTTCCTCTGGCTGATTTAAATTTTTTTATCTTTTTCATTAAATTTCAGCAATTTGATTATGATGTGCCTTGTGTGGTTTTTCTTCATGTTTGGGATTTATTGAGCGTTTTGGATCTATAGGTTTATCATTTTTATCACATTTGGAAATTTTTTGACTATTCTTCAAATATTTTTTCTGTCTCTCCTAACCCTCCTCTCCGAGATTCTAATTATATACATATTAGACTGCTTGATACTGTTAGAAAGGTCACTGATTCTCTGCTTAGTTTTTTCAATTTATTTTCTTTGTATATTCAGTGTGGGTAGTTTCTAATGCCATGTCTTCAAGTCCACTTATTTTTTTCTGCAGCATTTAATCTGCCATTAATGCCATCCAGTGTATTTTCATTTCAGATATTGTATTATTTTTATTTCTACAAAGTTAATGTGGGACTTTTTAATCTCTCTTTTCTCTCCTCATCATGTTCATGCTCTTCTTTTGTTTTTGAGGATATGGAGTATATTTGTAATAGCTGTTTTTATTTCGTTGTTTCCTAATTCTATTATCTATGTAATTTCTGAGTCATTTCTATTGTATCTTTTTTCCCAGTTATAGGTCATGTTTTCCAGCTCCTTCGTATTCCCGCTGTGTTTTTTTATTAGATACTAGACATTGTGAATTTTACATTATTGGATGTCAGATTTAACATATTGCTTTAGATTTGTTCTGAGACATGTTGAGTGACTTGGAATTAGTTTGATCCTTTCAAGGCTTTAATTTAGGGCTAATGTAGTCCACTACTAAGGCAATACACTTCTGAGGACATTACCAAATGTCTCACATATTAGGAGACCTTTCTTCTCTGGCTGGTGCAAACACAAATTTTTCTAAATGCTGTGTGAGTCCCAGGGATTGTCCCACCTCCTCTTTTCCTATGTTTTCTTTCCCAAACTTTGGCTGGTTTTCACATACAAATGTCTAAATTAGTGCTGAGTCCAAGCCTTAAGGGACTTTTCTACAGATTCCCAGAGCTCTTTCTCTTTGCATCTCCAAATTTCAGTGTATGTTGTTTCCTCATCCCAGCAAGACTGCTAGGCTCATTTGGTATTCTCCTCGTGGTACTGTGGCCTGGAAACTCCTCTGCACTAGAAGCGCAGACAATTGTAGGCTTCATCTTATTTAAATGTTTCCCTTCTTTCGGAGATCACTGTCCTGTGCTTCCTGTTATCAAATGCCTGCCTGAAACCTTTTAAAATATATTTTGTCTCATTTTCTAGTTGCTTAAGGTAAAAGTTAAAATCCAGTCCTGTTAACCCATCATCTTGAATTAACCTGAGTAAGGAGGTAAATGAGGAAAAGAGAGGCACAGGGCATTGGCAACAATGTGGAGGAAACTTGTCCTATCTCTAATCTAACCCATGGTCAGAAGCCTAAAGTTGAGTCCTTGATCTTTTCTGGGAGGACAGTTCATCCATAGTAATAGAAAAGAAAGTGAAATATATGAGTACAGATGCAGATAGGTGGGTACACGTGGAGGTGGCAGTTTGTAGAATTTTTCTTCTGGCTTATATTCTTTCAGTGAAATAAGATGCAAAATCTCTGGCTTAGAGTAGAGATAGGAAAAGAAGTGGAGGAGGTTTGAGGGTAGAAAAAGTGCGACATAGTCATCTAGGAGAGTGGGAGGGCAAGTGGAATCAATGAATACATCATGGTTAATAAGGGTCTTCTTAAAACTGGTGATCACTTTGCATCCACTGAGGTACGGAAAAAACAAACCAAAAACTAGTGATCATGAATTTGAAGTGAGAACATTGGTTTTTCTCCAGGCATGTTTACTTGTGCAGTACAAGTGTAGCATAGTTTAGAACTTGAATTTAGCCAGGCTTGCGATTTTAAGGCAGTTATTTAAATAAGGCAAAAATATGAGTCCCGTATCCTTCTTTGTCATATGGGGATGAAGGCCACCCATGGATTATCCTGTGGAATGTACTTACTTGAACTCACTGTTAACTATTGATTAAAAGCCCCAGGTAATATGTGAAGTTGCATATTAAGTTGTAGGGTTTTTTTGTCCAGTAGAGATACAAATAATTTTTGCCTAGTGGAACACATGGTTTATGGCCCTATTGGATGTTAACCAGTTTTATATCTAATCTAGCAATTGTTATCCTAGCACTGCCTGTATATACCTAATTACTTAAATGTTCTTTGAACCAGTTATAACTTCTTACTAATTGCCTCATTAATTAATGATTTGAATAAAATATTTAATCTACGCTTATTAATATTTGCATCAGAGTCAGGTTTAACTTTATTCAAATTATACTTTAATGGAAAGCGGCACAACAAAATGAGAGAGGGGCAAGAGAGCTGAGGTTGTAAGCAAGGGCAGAAATGTAATGATTGGCCATAGAATTAACCTGAGTAAGGAGGTAAATGAGGAGAAGAGAGGCACAGGGCATTGGCAACAATGTGGAGGAAACTTGTCCTATCTCTAATCTAACCCAAAGGTTTTGCATCTTATTTCACTGAAAAAATATAAGCACTAAGAAGGAAACTTCTACGAAGCCACCACCATAGGTAGCCACCTATCTGCACGTGTACCCATATATTTTATTTTGTCTTCTATTACTATAGGGAGATATTGGTTAAAGGGTACAAGCTTTCAGTTATAAAATGAATAAGTTTGGGAGATCTAGTATACAGCATGATGATTGCAGTTAACAATCCTGAATTTATACTTGAAATTTGCTTAAATGTTCTCATAGCAAAACAAAACAAAACAAAAAAGAGTAATGCGGTGAAGTGATAGGTGTGTTAACTAACTGGATTTTGCAATAATCATTTCACAAAATATATGCATAACAAATTATCACATTGTACATCTTAAAATCATAGAATTTTGTCAATTATATCTTAAAAAACGACATTTTAAAATGTAGGGCACAAGGATCAGTAAAAAGTGATGAAAATAATAAATTGTAGATTTTGGTGTCTTAGAGGATTCTTGGTGTCCAGGTGCTACAGAAAGTAAAATAGCAAAATAGATAATGATAATTGGAAGTGGATAATATTGCAGATTAAAGTTATTGCCCAGCACTTTGGGAGGCCAAGGCAGGTGGATCACCTGAGGTCAGGAGTTTGAGATCAGCCTGGCCAACATGGCAAAAACACGTCTCTCCTAAAAATACAAAAATTAGCCAAGCATAGTGACATGCACCTGTAATCTCAGCTACTGGGGAGGCTGAGGCAGAAGCATCTCTTGAACCCGGGAGGCGGAGGTTGCAGTGAGCTGATATCGTGCCACTGCACTCCAGCCTGGCCAATAGAGTATGACTCTGTTCAGTAAGACTCCGTCTCAAAAAAAAAAAAGTTATTGCTAAAAATGAGAACTATGGCATGACCTTTGGAGCAGATGAGGTCAAGGAACTGAGGAGTCACTATATTGGGAAGATTAATTATATTGACATAATCAAGAATCATAACAGGAAAAAGATGGGGAATGAGACAATGAGTCAGGAGATAAAATTTTCAAGGAATGATGGAATGTAACCAGTGGGTTGATAGGTGACTGTCACAAGGAACAGTAGCAGGTAGTACAATATAATGACATAATATCACATGTGGATACTTTTAAAGAGGAAGGAGAGAGAATGGTCTAGAAGCAGCAAAGAAGAACAAGGAGGACACTAACCAGTTGACTAGAGGAATGTTGACGAGAAAGAAGCCACAATTTGAGAAAGCTGCAAGGGCAGCTGTGTCCTCAGGGGAGAGTTAACTTTCAGGGAGAGAAAGAAGAGAAAGCAAACATTCAGAAGAGAAGCCAAGCATAAAGAAATTTTGCTGCTGATGAATAAAGAGTTCCTACAAGCACATTGAAGTTGTTTCAGGAAGTGAGGAAGTGGGAAATAGAATCAGAAAAGGGGGTGGGTAGGATACTATGGGTATTAGAATCTGGGAGATGAGGGATGATATGATTTGCCTGTGTTCCCAACCAAATCTCATCTTGAATTCCCATGTGTTGTGGGAGGGACCTGGTGGGAGATAATTGAATCATGAGGGCAAGTCTTTCCCATGCTATTCTTATGATAGTGAAGAATAAGTCTCATGAGATCTGATGGTTTTAAAATGAGGAGTTCTCCTGCACAAACTCTCTCTCTCTTTGCCTGCTGCCATCCATGTAAGACATGATTGTGACGTTTCCTCAGCCACATGGAACTGTAAGTCCAATTAAACCTCTTTGTTTTGTAAATTGCCCAGTCTGGGGTATGTCTTTATCAGCAGTGTGAAAATGGACTAACATAAAGGATAAACAAGGAAACCTGGGATTTTTGAGGGAAAATCCACAAACAATGCTGAAAGAAAGGATAAAAATAGTCTTGATGGTTGTGATGGTTAGTTTTAGGTACCAACTTAACAGGATCAAGGGATACCCAGATAGCTAATTGATATGGTTTGACTGTGTCCCCACCCAAACCTCATATTGAATTTTAGCTCCCGTAATTCCCATGTGTCATGAGAAAGACCCAGTGGGAGGTAATTGAATCATGGGGGCGGGTCTTTCCCATGCTGTTCTCGTGGTAGTGAATAAGTCTTACAAGATCTGATGGTTTTATAAATAAGAGTTCCCTTGCCCAAGCTCTCTCATTGCCTGCCTCCATGTAAGACGTGGCTTTGCTTCTCCTTGCCTTCCGCCATGATTGTGAGGCAGCCCCAGCCATGTGGAACTGTGAGTCAGTTAAATCTCTTTTCTTTATAAATTACCCATCTCAGATATGTCTTTATTAGCAGCATGAGAACAGACTAATAAGCTAATAAAGCATATTTCTGGGTGTGTCTGTGAAGGTATTTCTGGAAGAGATTGGCATTTAATCAATGGACTGAGTAAGGAAGATCCACCCTCACCCAATGTGGGCAGGCACCATCCAATTGGCTGAGGGCCTGGAAAGAACAAAAAAGGCAAAGGAGAAGTGAATTGACTCTCTTCTGGAGCAGGGACACTCTTCTTCTCATGCCCTTGGACATCAGAACTCCAGGTTCTCCAGCCTTCAGACTTCAGGATTTGCACCTGTGACCCTTTGGGTCTCAGGCCTTCAGACTTGGACTGCGCTACACCACCAGCTCCCCTAGTTCTCCAGCTTGCAGACACATCATGGGATTTCTCAGCCTCAGTAATTACAGCAGCCAATTCCCATAATAAATCCCCTTTTGTTTACATATCTAGTTATCTCTCCCTATATGTATATCTATTGGGCTGTTTCTTTTTGAAATAATATAATGAATAATACAATGGTACTGGTGAGGTGAGAATGGGGGAATGTTCCTAGAAACACCCAGAACTTTAGGGGTCTCCCTTTACCCTCTGCTAGAGGCTAAGAGGAAAGCGAACCAAAAGGCCACTCAAGTACCTAACAAGGGACTCACTTTGGGTGAAAACATGATTTTTGGAGCACATGTGTACTGTTAGGAAATAGTCAGTGATAACCTAAAAGGAAGAAATGCAAAATTAATATAAGTAGAGAGTTTATTTGGGCCAGGCTCAAGGATTGCAGCCTGAAAGCACAGATTCAAGTTGCCTTCAATATAATCTCTGATTAGTAGCAGTTACAAGTGGATCATTGAAGGGAAAGAAGAAGAAGTTCCCAAGTTGTTTACCAAGAATTTATATTAAAATAACATAAGCAACTGATTAGCTTCACCCTGTTAAGGTATAGGGTGTGAGTTACAGTGTCTGGTGCAGCATTATGAGGTTAATTTAGAGCCACTTGTGGCAATAGTAAGCAGTTTCAAGAGATGAATACAGAGCTCAAAGGGCGCTGGGACAGGAGTAGGACACGATTGCTGTCTCATTTGAATGACTCTCTGGGCCTGATCATTTAAAAGGACTTGCATTCCTCAGATAAGAGTTCATTCCTTTTCTCATTAGAAATAATGAAGATAGGAAATATAGTGGTCTATTATCGAGGGTTTGCATAACAGCCTAAGGAGTTTCAGGCTTTGTATGTCAGCTTGGGAATCCATGGGAGGTTATTGAGAGGGGTATTAGAAAGGGGAAAGTTGAGTTTTAGGACTATTGGTCTAGCAATGGAGGGAGTTGAAGCTGGAGGCTGTCAGATCAAGTGGCTGCAGTAATCTAAGAATGAAGCAATAAAGAGAGTTGATCTACAGACATTTTGAGAGGAGAATCTGTTGGACATTGATGCAGTTAGATGCCACAGATTAAGAAGAAAAGAACGTCAATGATGGCTCTGAGGTTTCAATTCGGGGTGACTAGGAGAATACTGATAACATGCATAGGTAACAATAGACTATCCAAGTGCTTCCAAGTGTTTTGCCAACAGTTGGAGATATGGGACAAGCTTTAATCAGGAATAGAAACCATGCTGTACTTGGGTCAATTTTAAAGGGAGGTAAGAACATTTAATCTGATTTAACCTTCCCAGAACTGCATGCACTGAAAGCAATCTTTTAGCTTCTAATATTTTTCTTTTCTGTTCCATAGGGTTGGGTGAAATGTCAACCTTCTGTTCTATTCTTGTGTTTTTGTGACATGCCAGGGAACATTTGGTGCCTGCAGAATCTAAAGTATTTGCAGGGGTTGGAAAACGATCACAAATTAGATTCAAATGGGGACAAATGGCTACTCAGCATGGAGAGGCACTCCTAAGTCACATGACTCCCCAGTTGCCTTTTCTGTCCTTGGTCTCAACTTGGCGGGTTGCCTGGGGTCAGGAGGGGTTTCCAGGCAGCCATTTTTATTTTCACCTCAATAGCACACTAGTCAATTTAAGAAAAAGAAAGAGGGGTTGGGAGGATTATGAGAGAGACCACACTTAAGGGAAATGGCACTGGGGAAAATGAGGAATTAGCAAAAAGGAGAGAATTGTGTGAATTGGGCATAATTTAATAAATAAAGTATTAAATTTTCTACAAAACCTTGAGAAATGAGTTTACTTCTCCATAACACAGGCTTCTTCTCTGGTTTCCTGTTCTGACCTCCTCTCAACCATGAACACCTATACTGTGTTGGTGGCCCTGATGAAGAAATGTGCTTCTTCATTTAGACCCGGGATGGCTGACGGTTTTCTGATTGATTCGTAGCAAAACCTGGAAAGCTAGATTGAGAGATTTAAAGCTCAGGCCAAGTGCAGCAGGTGAGGATGTTGAAGTTGATGGGTGACATGTGCTGTGGGTATGGGAAGATGCAGCAGAGCCTCGACTGCCATGCTTTTGCCAATGTTGCTGTAAACAATTCTCTAAGCTGAGCACCCCTCTCCTTTCCAATTCTTCCAAATACCTTCATAACTCACATCTTGTTACCCCATCCCTTTCCTTCCTTCAGAAGCCTTCTTGATGATTCCAGATGATGGGTTCATGGAGGAATACTGTGTGTTAAATAGATTCCCAACAGACTTCTCAATCTCCAAAACATCTGAATGCCCTGAGGAGTGAGATGTTATCCTCCTACCAGTGGGGTGGCACAATTTTGATCTGGCTGCTTGAGCTCTGACCATTTGTCTTCAGTGTTGAGGCAACAGTGGACAGTGGGAAAGGAGAGGTGGCCAACAACTGGGATGTTCAGTCTCCAGAAAGTAACCTAGCCATAAGACTGGCACCAGTGAGAGAGGGCCAGCAGTGCAAGTCCCATTGTCCCCAAGGACTCTGTGACCTCAACTCTTTCCATGCTAGAATTGATACCACAGTTGTTCGAGATGGTAAGCTGATGGTGAGATCCACCAGGGTGCAGGCCGGCCTTTAGCCAGCAGCCATGATAAGGGGTCACAGTCCAGCTCTAGGGAGGAGGCAGGACCAGCACAGTTGGCTGGAAGGCTTAGCTTAGTTCTAGTTCCAGCAGGTAGAGGAATGAAACCCAAAATCTGAAAGTCAGGAGGCAGGAGGAAAGGTTACAGCTCTCTGAGAATGGGGCTGCCCAGGGGTAGAATTGTGGGCAACAAAATTAATTCCAGCTTCCCCACCAGCTGATGAGAACTGAGCTCCTAATATAGCCCTGGGCCTGGTCAGAATTAGTCAAGTGCTACTGAAAGCTGAGCCTCCGAGTTAGAGTACTTTTTTTCTATGGAGCTGAGAAAGGCAGGCCAATAGCTAGGTCTCATCTCCTCTTCTGAGGTCACATAGCCTATCTGCTCAGGGCTAGAAATCTCACAAGTATGTTTTCTACACTAGTGATTCGCAACTGTCACTATACATTGAAATCACCTAAACAGCTCTAAAAGATAGGATGCCTGGGTCCCACTCTCAGAGTCAGATGAGGAATCTGTGCATTAGGATTTTTCAAAGCTCCCCAGGTAATTCTCATATGCAGCTAAGGTGGAGAACTGCTGTTCTACCACTTTTCAGGTCACCACCCAATTTTCACTTCATTTACATGGCTGAAAACAGAAGTTGTGTGACCTCCTCCCTCACCAGCACAATCCTTTCCCACAGCCCCCATCCTCCCTCTGAAAGAAGTGATTGGGTCATGTAATTATCTGGCGTCCTTCCCAAAGCTAAACCATGTGATCCTTGGTTCTCTCTCCTGGGTGTACACTGTTCTTTCCCTCTGTTTACTTGTGACAGCCCCACTTACCTTCATCCCTGCCTCCTGGGCCCAACTCTAGCATCTGCCATCTTGGTTAGCCCTGCAGCCATGCCTGCTGCATCAGCTTCTCTCTCTGGAAATATCCAAGAGTGATCACTTTTGTTTCCGTATGATTTGTGTAACACTCACTCTCCACATGATCCTTCATAGATTAGTTGGTTTCCTTTACCTTTCCATCAATGTGGATCAAAATCAAACTAGGTATTCAGGACATGAGTTGACTCAAATAGCAGCTGGGTATACTCAATTACCTTTCAGTTTTCTTCTGGCTCTCACTTTCCTTGATACATTGCCAATAAAATAAATGATAACAATAACAATAATAATAAAATCTGGAATGGGATAAGCCAGTATTTTAAATTAGTTTTTAAAAGTCAGAAGCATACAATGTTTCAAAGACATTGCATTTCTTTCTTATGTGAAAGAGTCATTGAGACTTGTTGCTAACAAACTGTTACCAAGTAAATCCTATAAGAAATAGTTTTCTGTTCAGAAAGAAGTTTACCTGCCAATTACTTAAGATATACAACAAATTATAAGTATTACTATTAGAAAGGAGGACACTAAATTAACACTATGTACGAACAATACGTTTGGATCTAGAAAACAAAATGATTGACTTTTTTAAAGAATTAATGACCGTTGTGTAGTCAGAATTACAGAAATGGAAACTTAGGAAAATCATTACAGAAAGATATGGAAATGGAAACTTAGGGAAATCTATTAGTACCTAGATGGTTTAAATATTCTTTTAAAGTTGTATTTATGCTTTTAATTTGCTTTGCACACAGCTGCTTCACAAAAGAGCAAAAATAAACTCTGACCACATCTTATGTTAACGATTTTATACTCTAAGTATTGTACTAGGCGAATGTACCTATTAAAAGACATCTTTAGACAGCCTTTCTGAGGGCCAGAGTAGATTGAACTAAGAGCAACAGGCATCTGCACTTGTCTGGCTTTCTAGTGCCCCTCCCCCATCCTCCTCTGGGACTCCCCACCTCCCTATTATCCAGCAACTGAAAGGTTAAAGGCCTGACCCAGCAGGTGACAGTCCAACCCAGAGCTGGTCTTCTTACCCTCCTTGCTGCACTGCTCTCCTGACTTAGGGACACATTTCAGGATGGCTTATTTGATCTGTGTAGAATCCAAGAAGTGATCTGATTCAAAGATCACCCATCTCTCACAAAAGCAGCCCTCTCAGTTTCTCAAGAAGATCAATTATTCCATACAAGTTTATGACTCAGCCACAGAAAAGCAGTCCCATCAATCTGCTTGTGTTCATTTTTCATTTTAGCTTAATGGGTGTTTGCTCAGTGTCCAGGTTTTATCTATATTTGCAAATTCACTTTATTATTTTAAACAATATTTTAGAAGTTGAAATTAATCTTATAATGTTGTATAGCTTTTAGGACATTTTCTTTTCCCATTAAAATACAAGAACCATATTCTAGTTTTCATTTTGTGGAGTCAAAAACATACACGTGTATGAAGTGTCTATGAGTCAAGCACTTCCTCGTTACTTTTTGAGTTTTTGGGAAATCACAAAACACCCTTTGAATAGCAGGTAACAAGGGCATTATATAGTTAGAGGAAAGCACTCCTGTGCTGGCAGTCAGTAGTGTGTCGATGTTTCTATTAAGTGAAAGAGTATTGACTTCTGCTTCTTCAATCCTCCCTCTCCAAGCTATGGAAATTGAAATTTCTCATTAGGCCACGAGGTGGCAGATTAATTGCAGAAAAAAAAAATTCTAGTATAAAAGCAATACAGAAATTTCTTCAGCTAAAGGGAAATAAATATCCTTTCTCCAACTAATACCCCTGTGTGGTACACCTCTCTGACCAGAAGTTACACTTGCTAAGAGACCCAGTGGTTTAAGAGCATTTCTTACATGTTTTCCTGTTTCTTTGAAAGAAAGAAAAAAAATCTCTTTGACCACTTCCTAATGATCTTCCTGAACACGCAGCTTGCTTGAGTCCTGGTGGAAAAGGCCTTGTATGGAAGCCCCAGGGACGACTTCCACCGCTGAGGAATTTTCAGTCTTCTGCATCTGTCAATCAACTGAACCATTTACAGCTGGTGTCTTCTTTTCTAGTGCCCATAAGCCCTGTCACTGTTGAGCTGGGCCCACCTTAAGACTGATGTCCTTTGCAATTTCTGGGACTACTGCAAGTGCTCCTAACTGTCCTCCCTGCCTCCAGCCTTCCAACCTGCAGCCACTCGAGTTGCCTTGCTACACGTCAGAGCCGACCATGCCATTCTCCTGCTTAAAAACCCATCTCACTGGCTATGGGACCAAATGAAACCTTCAATGCTTGACACACAAGCCTTTTCCAACGTGGCCGACAAACACACACTTGCACAAACACACCCCCACACACATACTTATTAATTCAGAAACACAGACATTTAGCAGTTCGCCAAACATGCCTGATTTTTCACAACTCTGCATACTCTGTTTCCTCTATCTAGAATGTTCTTCCCTGTCTGCATCTGGCAAACCCTAAATCCCGCACGATGCTTTGCCTAACCTCTCAGGTAGACCCGCAGTGTTGCTGCTGCGAAAGGAAAATAACTCTTGGGACCCCCAAATCACTACACTAAAGAAAAAAGTCAAGCTGGAAATTGCTTAAGGCAAAACTGCCTCCCATTCTATTCAGAGTCATCCCTCTGCTCACTGAAATAAATGCGTATCTGATTGCCTCCTTCTGAAAGGCTAATCAGAAACTCAATGCAAATGGTTATTGAGAAACCAATGGTTATTTGTCTCTCACCTACTTATGACCTGGAAGCTCCACCCCCCTGCCCTCACCTTTCTGGACAGAACCAATGTACATCTTACATATATTGATTGATGTCTCATGTCTCCCTAAAATGTATGAAACCAAGCTGTGCCCTGACTACCTTGAGCATATATCGTCAGGACCTCCTGAGGCTGTGTTATGGGCATGCATCCTTAACTTTGGCAAAATAAACTTTCTAAATTGATGAAGACCTGTCTCACATATTTTGAGTTCATAATTTGGTGACCAACGTAAGTGACTCGGAATGGAGGTGGCTCTGGCCTTTGGAAAATCTTCTATGGCCACTTGGTACAAGCTTGAGCTATCTCTATGGCTCAAACTGTCAGAGGCGTTTGAATCAGAGCAACTCCATTTTGAATATGGGCTGGGTGAGGTAAGGCTAAAACCTACCGGGCTGCATTCCCGGGATGTTAGACATTCTAAGTCACAGGATAAGATAGGAGGTCAACACAAGATACGGGTCATAAAGACCTTGCTGTTAAAACAGGATGTGGCAAAGAAGCTAGCCAAAACTCACCAAAACCAAGATGGCAATGAAAGTGACCTCTGGTCGTCCTCACTGCTTAGCATGCATTAGCATGTTAAGAGACACTCCCACCAGCACCATGACAGTTTACAGATGCCATGGCAACATCAGGAAGTTACCCTATATGGTCTAAAAAGGAGACAAACCCTCAGTTGTGGGAATTACCTACCCCTTTCCTGGAAAACTCATGAATAATGTACCCCTTGTTTAGCATATAATCAAGAAGTAGCAATAAGCATCATCAGTACAGCAGCCCATGCTGCTGCTCTGCCTATGGAGTAGCCATTCATTCTTCCTTTACTTTCCTAATAAACTTGCTTTCACTTTACTCTATGGACTCGCTCCAAATTCTTTCTTGGGTGAGATCCAAACCCTTTCTTGGGGTCTAGATTGGGACCCCTTTCTGTTAACATCTTCCTGGCAAACTTCAAAGGGGTGATACTGAGGAGACCCACCCCCCAACAACAAAGGAAATAGGTCGCAGCACCAATCAGCTGACTTTGGGTGAGTGGTGAGGTATCTGGGTAAAGGATGGGATTGGGTTAGAGGCCCAGCTTAGGGGAGTTAGAGTTTCTCCCAAGACAGAGTGGGGTTAAAGGCCCCTCTTAATAAGGGCAAAGACACCTGACCAAACTTGGGTTGGAAGCCCAACTTAGGAAGGTTAGAGTCCTTCCTAAGAGTTAAGGGGTTAGAAACCACCCCCTCCCCGCAGTAAAATCCCTCTTTGCTAAGAATGGGTTCAGCACTACGGCGTGTTATACGCTATTCTCTTTGGATTAATCTGCCTTGCACTCTTTGCTGATGGCTGTGGGTGACAGGATTAGGCATGTACAGGATCATGGGACATTGGGAGCCTTTTCCTCCCTGACGGTGGAAACTTGAGAGCCGATGGGACTGCTGGAAAAGATCCCTTTGTGACTGACAAGCAGCCGCCTGAACTTTTTGATTCAGTGCAATGGGGGGGTCTTTCTCTGGCCTCCCTGAGTGCCTTGCCTTCCCTACCCTGCCGCAGGCAGTGCTTTTCTCTCTCTTTCTCACCTTTCTCTTTGTTATCTTTTCTGTTACTTAGGGCAACCATCTTGCCCAGAGACCGCATGTTGAAACCCCTGGTAGAAGATCATTCCACCACACTTTGAATGGATCAAAGATGACGAGTCCAACTGGGGACAAATTTGAGTCTTGCCAGTTCAATATTGGGTCCTAAGTGGAGTGGCTAATGTCTGTGTTTTGTCACAGGTATTTTGCTCTGGCTGGAATAGAAAATGTTAATTCTGTTCCCCCAGGCAGCCGGTTGGGCAGCCACTTGCAAAATTGAGAGGATTTTGCCTATGGTTTCATGATTTTCCTTTGTGTTGTGGCTTAGCCCCCAGGGATATGGTGGGTGAGCCGGGTCACTAGGACTGCTTAGGGATAGGGAACCCAGGAGCCTGACATGCTGGCAAAAGGGTAAAGGTTTCTTACCGGTCACACTGCTGGCCTCTCTCTCTATGCAAACTAGTTGAATGAATGGTAAAAATGACTGTTTATCTCCTCTGCAAAGTTTTGATTCACGGGAAAAAGGATTTATAAGGCCAGTCTTAAGCTGTATCAAATCTGTGCCTTGTGCTATGAATTTGTCTTTCTGTGTTGTGTCATAAAAGAGGGGTACCTTAGGATAGAATGTGGGCCTAGGAACCCTATAAGCCTGCTGTTCAAGCCAGCCCAGCAAACTGGTCAGTTGCAAAGTTTGCTGCAGGTCTCTTAAAAAAAATTATTGAATGAGCTTTCCCTCTTGTCTTGTATGCCCTTGGGAGTTTGACCTTATTACCACCCGGGCCATGCTTTCTCTTAATATCTGCCTTCTGGAGGACAAGAATTTTGGGGCTCATGTCATGGTTAGCTCTAAAAATTATTTTGAGCACTTAAAAGACTTTGCAAGCTCAAAACTGGCTGCTCTAGGCTCCACACCTAGATCATAATTAGAATCGCTTACTAACCAGGTTTTTCACCAAAAGTTACTAAGAGTTAACAGCGTAACATGTACTTGAGAATACTGAAAAAACAGTTTTACATGCAAGGTGTATAAGAAAGTGAAATGTGTTTTTGGTAAAGATTATGAAAAGGCATGGGAATGGGAATGGGGATTTTTTCCCCTAGATTAAAGGGTTAAAGGATTGTTTCAAATTAGATAGGGAAAAGCTGAAGGTTTGAGCAAGTTGTAGAAGGTTTCTGAAAAATTAATCTTGTAAAAGAAATTAAGTGTGTGAACATATTGGCTAAAGTTCAAGGAGTATTCAGTTTTTTTGTAAATTGAACATTGGAATAAAAGTACAACAGGGTTTTCTTAGAGCACTGATCTGCGCTTTCACAAATAATGTAAAGGATTATGGAAGGCTTATAATAATCTTACCTTATGGTTAAACTGATTAAGATTGAATAGATTTGTCTATAAGGTTTTATTAAAAATTGGGATTGACATTAATAGTATACTAATGCAATGGAGAAATTTGGCTTATTTGGTATAAAAATCATACAGGAAACATTATCAAATATGAAATGGTGTTTGGCTTTCTTTGGGCTGTATTTGTATAAATGTGTTATTGGTATGTGTTCCAAAATTATGAGATACTCCTATAATTCTATGATTTAATGTACATTATCAGTAATAATTATGATTGTTATGTTAAATTATCATATGCCACAGAGGTAACCAAATTTCTTTGTCATATTTTTGACTGTGGCTGCTCTAAGACATTTTGTCATCCATAGACAATTGTTGTCTTGTTTTGATCCTCTTCAAAGGTGGTTTATAATCAGCTATAGAACTTTGACAGGTGTACTTGAATGCAGGTTTCTGATAACTTTGGCGATTGCAACATTAGAATACGGGAAAAAACTTTCAGGACTCTCATGGAGAGCTGGAATATTCATGAATATCAAGCAGAACAGGAGTTAACTGCCTGGACTGAACTAATAAAGGAATAAAGTAATTTTTTTTTACTTTTTGCCTAAAACGTTGCTGATCCTTTGTTTTATTTTTCAAAGTCAAGAAAACATTTGAACTATTTACAACTTTTAACAATTGGGTAAAATAAATTCCTGTGAATAAAATTTGGACCATATTTGTTTCTTTCTACCTGATTTATCCGGAATGTGGAAACTATTTGTAAGTATTTTTTTTTTTTTTTTTTTTTTTGGGAGATGGAGTCTCACTCCGGCACCCAGGCTGGAGTGCAGTGGAACAATCTCGGCTCACTGCGACCTCCATCTCAGAGGTTCAAGTGATTCTCCTGCCTCAGCCTCCTGAGTAGCTGAGATCACAGTCACCCACCACCACACTCAGCTAATTTTTGTATTTTTAATAGAGACAGGATTTCACCATGTTGGCCAGGCTGGTCTCAAACTCCTGACCTCAGATAATCACCCGCCTCAGACTCCCAAAATGCTGGGATTACAAGTATGAGCCACTGTGCCAACCCAAGTACTCTTAACTTATGGCAATATAGTTATTTGCTTAAGTGCAATAAGAAACTGTTTTCTTTTCTTTCTTTTTTTTTTTTTGAGATGGAATATCACTCTGTTGCCCAGGCTGGAGTGCAGTGGCGTGATCTTGGCTCACTGCAACGTCTGCCTCCCGGATTCAAGCTATTTTCCTGCCTCAGCCTCCCAAGTAGCTGGGATTACAGGCGCATGCCACCACACCTGGCTGATTTTTGTATTTTTAGTAGGAACGGGGTTTTGCCATGTTAGCCAGGCTGGTCTCGAACTCCTGACCTCAGGTGATCCACCTGCCTTGGCCTCCCAAAGTGGTAGGATTACAGGCGTGAGCCACCATGCCTAGCCAGAATCTGTTTTCTTTTGTAACAGGACACAACTGGAGAAACTGGTTATTTTACCAAGGCTTTGACTGGAATGGAGTGCTTTCCTTTAAGGTATCAAACTTGACTTGCAGAGCCAATAAAAGCCCCTTGGGAAAACTGGCCTCCTACGCATCTACACAGTCCCTGTACAGGGTTGCTGACCTGTTGTAAATAAAGAATATCACTTTCTGACAGGCCCAGAAACCCCAAGTTATCTTGGGACCTCAAAGGAGAGGAATTTACCCAACTCACAGGTATTTGATGGTAAAAAGCCATGGCTGGGCTTGGCTTTTAAAAAGTCTTATCTGAGATTCCTTCTGTGGAACAGAGTTCCATCAAAGCCAATTTAAAAAGTCTATGTAAAAAATAATTATTCTTGCTGCCCTTCATGCAAATAATCAGGCCAAGTATAATAAAGCAAACCAGTCTTACCATGATTTGTCTTTTGTAAAAATAGGAGACAGAGAGAGAAAAATTACATTTCAAAAACTATGGTACACCTGTTATTAGATTCTAGACTCATCTGTTGTTTTTGAGATTTTTTTCTGCAATCTAAACTAACCCTGCTTATTCCTGTGACCCAAGCAGTGATCTCTGGCTGCTTCCCAGAATAAACAAGAAGGATGAGTAATGTAAAAATCTGGATCAATATTCAAATTCTGGGCCCATATTGAAATATGTAACACATATAGCAACTTCATATCAGCTTGGTTCCAACAGCTGCCCAGTTCATGGAATACCTTCTTATTTAGTTTACTTGGGATAATTTTGCTTATTTTGCTTTACTGTTGTGGAAGCTTTGCAGGAATGCAAGATAAGCTTACTCAATGTTTTCTTAAATTGAACACATATTAGTCTTCCAGATATCACTTATCAGAACTCAGAGTCATGAATGGCCCTCATCATATTGACGCTTTCTGACTGAGCTTCTCTCTACACCAAATATAAGAGACCCTAATAGTTAGGCAGGAATATCATTGCCCCTATTCAGCCTGAAGAAGTTATGGAGATGAATCTTCAGCTCTCAACAACCCTTAAGATTAAGGGTTCTCTTATTAAAGGGAGGGGGGAAATATTTCAGAGGCATTTGAACCAGAGTGATTCCATCTCGAATAAGGGCTGCATTCCCAGGAGATTAGGCATTCTAAATCACAGGACGAGATAAGAGGTTGGCACAAGATACATGTCATAAAGACCTTGCTAATAAAACAGGCTATGGTAAAGAAGCTGGCCAAAACCCACCAAAACTAAGATAGTGATGAGAGTGACCTGGTTGTCCTCACTGCTCATTATACAATAGTTATTAGGTATTTGCATGCTGAAAGGCATTCCCCCCAGTGCCATGACAGTTTACAGATGCCATGGCAATATCAGGAAGTTACCCCATATGGTCTAAAATGGGGAGGAACCCTCAGTTTCAGGAATTGCCCACCCCTTTTCCAGAAAACTCATGAATAATCCACCCCTTGTTTAGCATATAATCAAGAAATAACCATAAAAATGATCAACCAGCAGCCCTTGGGGCTGCTCTGCCTATGGAGTCGCCATTCATTCTTCCTTTACTTTCCTAAGAAACTTGATTTCACTTAACTCTATGGACTCGCTCCAAATTCTTTCTTGTGCAAGATCCAAGAACCCTCTCTTAGGATCTGGATGGCGACCCTTTTCCAGTGACAGATCTGTAAGATCTATCTATGGGTCTAATACGTCTATGTGTTCATCTGTCATGTACATGATGTTTCACCACTAAAAATGTATAAAATGCTCTAATTAATTGACTTTAGAAACACTTAAATACTTTATCAGAAAAATAGATGTTAAGCCAAATGCTTTTTCAAGTTCGTGTTACTTAAGTAAATCTTTAATAAATATGTTGGTTTAAAAATTTTGGTGGAGTAGAATTAGCAATGGCTTAAGGATTGTCAACTTATTTATTTCTATTAAACATCAAAATTTGCCATGAGGGTTATAAAGCTATGAATGCAGCTCAAAAGAGAATTATCTTTGTTTATGTAAAATTTAATAAATAAGGCAGGTTTTTTGTTCAGTTAATGAAAACAGCTAAGTCCTGAGGTATTGGCAAAAACAAATAAACAAACAAACAAACAAAAAACAATTATCTAACCTTAAGGTCCTTACTTAGGAAAACCTGAAATTCATAGGTTATAAAAATGGTTAACAGGTAAATAACTTTAAGTGATAACTATCACAGTTTTCTTAAGTAATCTGAGTAAACTATCTTTATAAATTAATGTATTAGGTAAGTGTAATAGAATAAATGCTTGTAGATAATCTTGTCATATAATTTAAAATCTAAAGTTATATTAAGCTAAATAATAGATATCCCTTAAATCTTTGGGTCATTTCCATTCTTTTAATTATAGGAAAATATTTTTCCAAAAACAAGAAATGTGTTCTTATTTAAAGGAAAATAATTTTTATCTAATTCAAAGGTTATTTAAGAGTTATTCATGAAATTAGGTAATGGTAATCCATGAATAAGAACAATGTGAAGAAAGTTATAAATACAAAGAGGTATTTTTGACAGGAAATGTTAAAAGGACAATAATTTTAATGAGAAAGAATCTTATAGGGAAATTTTGTCCTAGAATAAAATAATTATTTAGGAAAGAGAGATGTCTAGGATAAAACAGGAAGTCGAAGCATGTCACAAATGACTTCTATCAAGTTGTCTATAATTAAAGGGAAATTGGTTATAATAGTTTTTCTAGAGATTGGGTTTCGATGTTAACAAACACTTATACACTAAAGAATTGGTTAGAACAATGAAATTTTCTTAAGGGATTGATTAACTCTTAATAAATTCTAAGATATTTTAATTTTGTAACCCAAATTTCAACTTTTATTGTGTCACCATTTTCAGTTTTCTCTCCCCTTTTTTAAAGGCTCGAAATAATAATGATCTCCTTCAACTCATTTTCAGCTCATGTAAGTTTATTCCCCCTCAGGTTCCAACCGTTTATTGTGGCTTGATGCTAAAAAGGTTTTCTTAAAGGTCTAAGGAAATGTTTTCTTCCAAAATAATATTCTATGCACTGCAGAAGGTCTTTTCTATTGCCTTTTGGTAACTGGCCTAACAGATTTCATGTTTTATGGAAATAATTCCTATGTCATTATTATTCTGTTTTGGTTTGCTTAGAAAAAAACTGATATTTTAAAAAATGTTTTTTAAATTAATATTATTACATCTATGTATCTTTCTGTATGTGCTTTTAAAAACCTTGTGCCATTGAGTTACAGGGCTCTGACTGCTGGGTCTAAAATGGACACCAAATCCTGCTAAGTCTTAAACACTGACCGCAATTAAAGCCTCATCTTTAGGCCAGGTAGAAGACAGCAGTCAAAATAAACTGCCTTCATGAGACACAGGGGCAGAAATTAAAACTATTCAATTCCTCAAGGCCCAGGCACCTTGCAGAAGAGGTGGGCACATGAGATTGTAAGGGCTGATTTTGAGAGATAAAATAAGTTCAGTTTCTCTATAAATTAACCATTAATGTCAAAGGCACACTGATGCAAGACCGTGTGTCAGATTAACAAGGTTTTCTTGGAGCATTAATCCACTCCTTAATGAAGATTATAAAGGTTATAAAAAGGCTTATGGAAATTATATCTTATGGTCAATGTGATTAAAATTTTATAGGTTGTTTATAAAATTTTGAAAAACAACTTTAATTGGCCTCATGTTGTTTTTATTACGGCTTATTATTTGGGAAATTAAGTCTCTCCTCTCTCAGTGAATCAAGGTTTTAATCCTTTCTGGGACATTTTTGAGTTATCACTTTGGTGAAATGAATGACTTATTTTATAATGACCTGTGATCCTATTTTGTGATATAAAGCATTTTAAACTTTATATATTTGACAAACTTTTCAAAGTCAAATTCTAACTTGGGTCCACATTAATTTTTTTTATATTAATGCCCTGAATTCCAAAAGAGACATATTTTGCTTATTTGGTATAAAAATCATATAGGAAGCCTTGTTGAATAAGAAATGGTATTTGGCTTTCTTTGGGCTGAATTTGTATAAATGTGTTATTGGTATGTGTTCCAAAATTATGAGAAACTCCTATAATTCTGATAAGACTTACTGTGTGTTATTAATAATTATAATTGTTACGTAAAATTATTGTATGCCATAGAAGTAACTGAAATTCCTAGTCAATTGTGGTTTTAATAATGGCTGTCCTAAGAGTTTTTGTCATCCACAGACAATTATTGTCTTGTTTTGATCCTCTTCAAAAGGTGGCTTATAATCAGCTTTAGGACTTTAATAGATGCTCTTGAATGCAGGTTTCTAATAACTTTGGAAATTGTGACATTAGAATAGAGAAAAAAACTTTCAGGATTCTCATGGGGAGCTGAAACGTTCATGAATATCAAACAGAACAGGAGTTAACTGCACGGACTGAACTAATAGAAAACTGAAGTAATCTTTTTTACTTTTTGCTTAAAACGTTGCTGATCCTTTGTTTTGTTTTTCAGAGTCAAGAAAACTTTTCTTTTGAGCTATTTACAGCTTTTAACAATTGAGTAATGTATACTCCTGTGAACAAAATTTGGAGCATATTTGTTTCTCTCTACCTGATTTCTCCAGAATTTGGAAACTACTTGTGAGTATTCTTAACTTATGGCAATATAGTTATTTGCTTAAATGCAGTCAGAATCTGTTTTCTTTTGTAACAGGACACAATTGGAGAAACTGGTTATTTTACCAAGGCTTTGACTGGAATGGCGTGCATTCCTTTAAGAAATCAAACTTGACTTATAGAGCTAATAAAAGCCCCTTGGGAAAATTGACCTCACACCTTGTCTATACAGTCCCTGCACAGGGTTCCTGGTATGTGATAAGTAAAGAATGTCATGTTCTGACAGGCCCAGGAGCCCCAAGTTACCTTGGTGCCTCAAGAGGAAAGGAATTTACTCAACTCATAGGTATTTGAGGGTACAAACCCATGGCTGTGCTCAGCTTTTAAAAAAAGTCTTATCTGACATTTCTTATGGAACAGAGTTCCATCCAAGCCAATTAAAAAGCCTATGTGAAAAATAATTATTCTTGCTGCCCTTTATGCAAATAATCAGGTCAAGTATAATAAGACTAAAGTTTATTTTGCATACAAATCAGTCATATAATGATTTGCTTTTAATAAAAATGGAGACCGGAGAGAGAAAAGTTATTCCTCCAAAAAACTTTAGTACACCTGTTGTTAGCTGTTCTTGAGTTTTATTCTGCAGTTTGTACTAAATCCTAAATTCTTGGTAGGCTACAAGACCCCAGACTAATGCTTTCAAATCTTTACTTTTAAAACTGGGAATTGCACCCGTTATCCTAGTATTCATTACTTACCTTATAGTACACTGTTCACTTAAATGTGGTACTAAAGGTATAGATGACAATACTAATGTCTTTGTCATACAGGTCTGGAAATCCCAGCCTGCATTAGTACACTCAGATAGCTGCAAAGCAGTTCTACCCCTCACCTTGGGTTCAACACCTACCCCCACTATGCTCCTGGTCAGCGAGAAGAAGTTAGAGTGGTCTTTGTCCTTTTTCCATCTTCATTAGCCAACACCTTAAGATTAAGGTGTTATAAAACCCAAAGGGAATGATTGAAACTGCCATCGCAAAATTACAACTGAGACAGTAAAAGAGATCTGACCTAACCAACTCCATCTTGCTTCAACCTCCAAGCTGGCCTTGTTTATTCCTGAGTGTAGGCTAAATTAACTTTGGGAGGAACTTAGTTTATAGTTTAAAACAAAGACGATGAAAGACCTTTCCCAAAACAAACTCCCTTCTTTCCTGGGGACTAGACTGCCTTTGTAGGACTAACAAATTAGCCAAAAGATTAGAAATTATCCTCCCCAAATTGCTCCTGGGGATAACATCACCATTGTAAAGCCTAAGATCAGTGCTTGAGATATTTTTCAGACCCTGCACTTGATGGATCAGCTGGCACCACCCAGATGGATAAACTGGCTCATCTGACCTTGTGGCCCCTACCCAGGAACTGACTTAGTGCAAGACAGCTTTCACTCCTTTTGATTTCATCTCCCACCCAACCATTCAGCACTCTTGACTCACTGTCTCCCCATATCCCAACTCACCACCAAATTATCCATAAAAATTATGAAACCCAAATGCCCAGGGAGACTTATTTGAGTCATAATAAACCTCCTGTTTCCTGCACAGTTGGCTCAGGGTGAATTACTCCTTCTCTACTGTAATTCTCCTGTCTTGATAAATTGACTCTGTCTAGACAGTGGACAAGGTGAACCCACGGAGCAGTTACATGTCTATCTTTCCCATTAAATGTAATCTTTTTGAATGTTCAGGGAATGGAATGAATGGTTGGTAGGATATTATTTTCCAAATAAATGATTAGAAAACATCAAGAGAGGAGCTATAGTGTCTCACTGGTGCACAGGCCAGTCACCCACAAGGCTGTAAGGGAATGCATGGGAAACAATGGCTTTGGGTGTGGAAAGTCTTTGGTTGGACAAATACAAATGGTTACTTACCATTGTGATTTTAATAGAAGTAAACATCAAAAACTAAAAATGAACAAACTATTAACCTCTTTAGTGGGTTAATGATCTCACTGTGAATAATCCAGGCACTCAGTTTTTCATTTTTGTTGTTCATTTTAACAAAACATATCTGGAGCATGGAGTAAAACTGTTTGATACCTGACTCTGCCACTGTCAACTTGTGTGACTTTGGCCAAGAGATGCAACATCTCTGAACCTTGGTGTCATCATCTGAAAAATTGAGGTAATGCTTGCCTTGCTTACCACAGTGGGGATGCTGCAAGGCCCAACACGAGAAACACGTTTTTAAAAGTACTCTATTAAGTATTCAGTGTCATACCAATAGATGGTGGTTTTATTTTTATTATGTATTTTTAAGAGCATAATTTATTGGCTTGCTAGTACCACCACCAGGAGGAAATGGAAAATAAAATAAAATAAAGGAGATGGAATTAAAATATCTACTTGATAGTCCACCTTGATGAGAGAAGATTGAAATTATGGTCTCCAGTGAGATGCTAGGATTGTCAGTGGCTTTCATTGCTCTTCCAAATGTATTCTACGTAAAGCAAAAACAGAAGATGAATTACTAAACTGCGGAAGCACAAAGACTTTGTGTTAAGTTATGTAAGATCAGCCACAGAGAGAGAAATGACATGTAAAACTAGGCCACTGTACTGTATCCTGAAGCTAACTTCACCTTCTCTAAATAGGTGTCACCACCTCTAGAAATTCATTTTTATTCTATGGAAAATGTAAGTAAGGTATCCATTTGTTCATTCGGTGTTGGGTAGTTACATGTTACCATGCCCGTCATTTTATGAGTAGGTTTGTAGATGTCAAGTTGGTGATACAACTCATTTCCTCTAGATAAAGAGCTTGCCCCACCCTTTCTCCTGAGCAGTGCCTACAGTTAAGACAGAGATGAAAGATGGTTTGGATCAAGGTACTTTGGGATGGAGCCTTCATGCTCAGCCCCTCCAGAAGGGAATCCACAGGCAAAGAGCTCCAAGGACCTTGAGAGTCGGCCAAGTGGGGAGATGAGTCCCTGGCTCCCCAGGCATAACACAGAAGTGGCATGGGCGGTTCCTTCCACTTCAGTCTTTGGCAAAATTCTGCCGATTCATCCTCACACAGCAGAATTCTTACCTGGTTCTGGGAACAGCCAGATTACTGAGGGAGAAGAAGCTGGGTAGAAGGCTGAGCAGAGCTCCTAGCCTCTGGGTGGCCAGTGGTCAGGGCTAGGACCTGAATACAGGCGTTGTTCACCCTGCCCTCCCCCACCTTATAACATGACAGGAGCATGGAGCCACTTGGCTGCAAAATAGTGTTAGATTAAGTTTAGCCTAAAGCTGCCTTCTTACATATTTTACGTTTGGCCTAAAGGTTTCTCTGTACACAGTGAACTGAACCCAACTGGATGTGCAAACAGACTGTAACCTGCTCTTGTGCCAGTCACTAAGTTTCTGCCAATCACGGGCAGCCAACTGTTCAAACAGGTTCAAATAAGGCAAATGCTGAGCTGTAACCAATCTGGCGGTTTTTTCTGTATGTCAGTTTCCTTTTTCTGTCCATAGATCTTCTTCCACCATGTGGCACCCCCAGAGCCTCTCTGAACTATTCGCATTTGGGGATTGCCCAATTTGTGAATTGTTCTTTGCTCAACTAAATGATGTTAAATTTAATTTGCCTAAGGTTTTTATTTTAACAATAGTGGTAGGGGGCTCGGGCGGGGCTAATCCGCTGGTCTTGTAACATTTTTCAGTGTTAGTTCATCCCCACTGAGAAATATGTTTTGTCCAATCGGTTCTTCAGAGAGAAAGGGGTCCCCAGGGGTTAAATATGAATGTAGTTGGCAGCTTCTTAGCAGGTTCCAGGAAAAAAATAACACCCAGCTATTCAAGGGAAAACTCGGATCTTGCCCCTCACCAAGGTGGCCAATTCCCTGGGGATTTCTGACATCAGAAGCTGCTTCCTGGGGGGACTCCAGCCTGGAGAGGGAGGTGCCTCTTACTATGGACGCAACATGACATCTATGCTAATGCTGTGTCATTTGTTTCTTGGTTTTATTTTTCTCCAGTAATAAAGCATGAATCTGAGCTATATAAAGAGAAGGGGGAGCTGCAGATTCCCAGCAGCTATGAGTTACTCAGCATCAACCTTACCCCTCCTGCAAGGCTTCTCGTCCACATCACAGTTGATCCACCTTGAGCTCTCCTATCCGGTGTTTCCTCTTTCCTGGACTATGATCCATAAGGACTGGGTCCATCTTGAGTAGTTGTGTCCCTCGATGGCCAACATAGTGGAAACTCAACATACATTTATGGTATGGGCAAATGAGTGAGTGAATATGTGCATGGATGAATTTCTACCACTTATAATGGTCTATTGTAATTGCCCATTTTCTTTTCTGTTTTCCCCAACTCAACTGGGCATTCTGTTAGGCAGAAACTGCGTCTGCTTTCTTCACCAGTACTATGCATACCAGTGCAAGGGGTAGTGCCAGATCAGTAAGTATTTAAAATATGGAAGGAAAGGAGGGACTGGGGGAATGTTGATCCTCTAAAAGCTTGTCATCTAGTTGGGGAGGCCAGATTAGCACATATGAAATAATCTGAGAATAAGAAGCAACTAAACTGATAGCTGTAACATTCTGAGATCTTAAGATACCCACAGAAGCTGAGTTGGTGTGAGCTGGAAATGGATTGCCTGGGGACCAGAAGGCCACAAAGCTCTGTCTAGGAAAGGCTGGTAATGGGACCAACCATTCAGGCAGAATTTGGCTGGGACAGTATTGTGAATTTGAAGGTTTCTGAGGGAAGGGAAGTGTTGATAACTGATCTAAGGTGATTGGGCTTAGATTATACACACGGAGTGCTTAGAGGTGAATCGGAATTCTAGGTCCCTTCTCCCCCAAACTCACTATTGGGCTATGAGGAAAGTGCAGGGGGGAGTTTGGCCTCACAGACAAGCCTGTCTTACAAGGCAGGACAACCATGGCCACACCTTTCCTGGTAAACACTTCCAGCTCTCTAATCTTTGGGTACTTGACAAGTGCATTGCATGAAAGGTTCACTCAAAATAGATGTAACAGCATTTTAGTGTCAGGAGAATATGTTAGACTTTTAGTTGAATCAGGAGACGGATCTCTCCATTAAGTGAGAAAATACAAACCCAAAGGGAGTCCTAGCCCAGGAATGTCCCTCACAAAGAGAGTTAGGCTACAGTGTTCACCAAATTCTTAAATTCTTAATTCATATAAGAGCAAGATTCTAGCCAAAGCTTAAGTACTAAAGTTTCACCAATGAAACAGTCTTTCCTTTTCTTTTCTTTTCTTTTCTTTTCCTTTTGAGACAGTCTTGCTCTTGTTGCCCAGGCTGGAGTGCAATGGTGCAATCTTACTGCAACCTCCACCTCCCAGGTTCAAGCAATTCTCCTGCCTCAGACTCCCGAGTAGCTGGGATTACAGTCACCTGCCTAATTTTTGTATTATTTTGGTAGAGGCAGGGTTTCACCATGTTGGCCAAGCTGGTCTTGAACTCCTGACCTCAGATGATCCGCCTGCCTCGGCCTCCCAAAGTGCTGGGATTACAGGCATGAGCCACCACACCCAGCTAATTAATTGCATATTTCTATACAAGCAGTGAACAATTGGAAATTGAATTAAAAATCGCATATAGTTTACTAAATTTATTGCTAAACCCTTTGTTTTTTTGATGCTCTTGTAAATGGTTGTGATTTTTAATTCAATTTCCAATTATATGCATCATAACTATAAAACCTTGCTGAGAGGAAAAAGAACTAAATAAATGGAGAGATATCCTGTGTTCATGGGATAGAGAACTGCTAAAATGCTGTCAAAAATGTTAATTTTTCCAAAATTGATTTATAGATACAATGCAATACTAATAAAAATCCAAGCAGGCTTTTTTGTATATATTCATAGATTGATTATAAAATTTATACAGAAAGCCAATAGTTCTAGAATAGACAAGCAATTTTGAAAAAGAAGTGCAAAGTTGGAGGGCTCACAAAACCTGATTTCAAGACTTAACTATGAAGCTACAGTAATGAAGACAGTGAGGCGTTTGCTTAACAATACACCGATAGTTCAATGGAGCAGAGTAGAAGGTCCAGAAACAGGCCCTTACATATATAGTCAATTAATTTTTGAGAAATGTGGCAAAGTAATTCAATGGAGACAAAAGTATTTTCAACAAATTGTGCTGGAACAATTGGGCATCTATATGTCTAACTATATCTCCATCATATTGATTTTATTCATAATTATCACAAACTGAAAACAATCTAAGTCTCAAATGGTAAATGGATAAACTATGAAATACTATTCTGTAATAAAAAGGAATGAACTACTGATACAAGTAACAACATAATTGAATCCCAAATATATTATGGTTAAGTGAACAGAACCAGACTCAAAAGGCTACTTGCTTTGTGACATTTTAGAAAAGGAAGAAAACAGGCCGGGCGCGGTGGCTCACGCCTGTAATCCCAGTACTTTGGGAGGCCGAGGCGGGCGGATCACGAGGTCAGGAGATCGAGACCATCCTAGCTAACACGGTGAAACCCCGTCTCTACTAAAAATAGAAAAAATTAGCCGGGCCACTGCACTCCAGCCTGGGCGAAAGAGCAAGACTCCGTCTCAGAAAAAAAAAAAAAAAAAAAAAAAAAAAAAAAAAAAAAAAAAAAAAAAAAAAGAAAAGGAAGAAAACAAATAGGTCAATGGTTACCATGGGTTGGTGGGTGGGGAAGGGGTTCACTATAAAAAGGCCCAAGGAAATTTTAGGGGAAGATAGACCCATTCTGTATCTTAATTGTGGTGATGGTTACACAACTGGATGCATGTGTCCAAATTCAGAACTATACATACACATTTAAGTGTCCATCAACAGATGAATGGATAAGGAAAATGTGATATGTATGCACAATGGAATATTATTCAGCCATAAAAAATAATGAGATCCTGTCATTTGCAACAAAATGGGTGAAACTGGAGGTCATTGTGTTAAGTGAAATAAGCCAGGCACAGAAAGACAAATGTCTCATGTTCTCACTCTTTTGTGGGAGCTAAAATTTAAAACAATTGAACTGGAGATAGATGGTAGAAGGATGGTTACCAGGGGCTGGGAAGGGGAATAGAGAAGTGGGAGGAAGTGAGGATGGTTAATGGGAAGGGAATGTTGGTTACCAGAGTTTGGGAAGGGGAGTAGGGAAGTGGGATGGAAGTGAGGATGGTTAATGGGAAGGGAATGTTGGTTACCAGAGTTTGGGAAGGGGAGTAGGGAAGTGGGATGGAAGTGAGGATGGTTAATGGGAAGGGAATGTTGGTTACCAGAGTTTGGGAAGGGGAGTAGGGAAGTGGGATGGAAGTGAGGATGGTTAATACAAAAGGATAGTTAGAAAGAATGAATAAGAATTAGTATTGGACAGCACAACAGAAAGACTATAGCCAATACTTAATTGTACATTTTAAAATAACTAAAAGAGTATAATTGGATTGTTTTGTAACAAAAAGAATAAATGCTTGAGGTGATGTATTCCCCATTTGCCCTGATGTGATTACTATGCATTGCATGTGTGTATCAAAATATCTCATGTACCCCATTAATATATACACCTACCGTGTACCCACAGAAATTAAAAATTTAAAAAACAACTGTACATGAAAAGAATGAGTTGTACTGTAACTAAATTACATCGCAATACATTTAAAAAGAATTTAAGAAAGCGTTCTTTTAGTACTTTCATGATCTCAGCAACTACATGAGCACTGCACTTAAGCCCTTAATTAACTTTCACAATTCCTTTGAACTTGTTGGAGGTGTCCATTTGCTAATGATTAGTTTGTTCATACTCATTTGACTCTGATCTGCAAGGATAAAATATGAAAATTATTCTCTCCCTCTCATTCTTTTCTTTTCCTTCCCTCTGATTTCCTCTCTCCTTCTCATTGTCTCTCCCTCTTTCTTTACCAGTAAAAGTATACCTCTATATGTTGCTGGCAGTAAGGCATGGAGATGGATTTATGTCACCTTTGACAAAGGCGCTTTTTGTGAACTAGATTCTATGGAGCTGCAAGACCATATTGGCATTGAAAACTCTAGGATGAGCTTTAATTAATCAAGTATCTGCTTCTGTTAGCCCCATAATGCATATGGAGATTTCCAGATCTTTCTTAGAATGCTGGCAAAGGCTGCCCTATTTCCTCTGGCAAGCCACTTCTTGAATTTCTATTATACAAAATGTGGAAATTGGAGGCAGCCCTGGGCATCAAGAATGTGGCTATGCAACTGTGATCTTGGGGAGTAGTGTTTGAAATCAGAGAAACCTTATATTAGATGGATCAAGGAGGGAGCCAGGAGATTGATATCCTCAGAAGGTATTACATGTTTCTCTTGGAATTGCAGTTGCTCAAATTTCTCTCTTTCTCAATTTTTTTTGGCAATGAACATTTTTAAACTTTTACAAAACTAGACAGAATAGTTTGGTTGACCCCTGTAACCATCACCCATATTCAAAAACTATCAGTTTATGACTAACCTTGTTTCAGCAATACCCTCAGTAACCCCTTGCCTTAGTCATTTTGAAGCAAATTCCAGACATATCATTTCTTCTGCAAATATCTCACTATTTATCTCAAAAATATAAATATTCTATTTTAAAAATAACCATAATTCTACCTTGGAAAGTAACAATAAATTTCTTGATATCATTAAATATTAGTATTCAAATTTCCAATTCTTTTATAAATGATTTTATTTTGTTATGTTTTGTTTGCATAAATGTGTTTAAAAACAGTTTGCTTGAATCAGGATCCAAACAAGGTCTACACATTTCAATTCAGTTGCTATCTCTTATGCCTTTTTAAATCTGTTTCCCCTCTATTTCTTTTTTAAAATAAACTTTATATTTTAGAATAGTTCTAGATCTATAGCAAAGAAAGTTAGTACAGCAATTTCTCATATACCCCATATGCAGTTTCCCCACTATTAACATCTACATTGGTATGGTGCATTTATTATAATGAATGAAGCAATATAAATACATTATTAACTGAAGTCCATACTTTATTCAGATTTCCTTAGTTTTTACTAACATCCTTTTTCTGTTCCCATCTAGGACACCACATTACATTTAGTCATCATGTCTCCTTCGGCTCCTCTTGCCTATGACAGTTTCTCAGAGTTTCTTTGTTTTTGATGAACTTGGAGGCTTTGAGAAGTACTGATCACGTATTTTGTAGAATGTCCCTAAATAGGGCTTTGTCTGATATTTTTCTCCTGATTATAGTAGGGATAGGGGTTTTGGAGAGGAATCTTGCAGAGGTGAAGTGCCGTTCCTATCACACTGTATCAAGAATACGTACTATTGACATGACTTATGGTTGACATTGGCCCTGTTTGTCTGAGGTAGTTTGTCAGGTTTCTCCACTGTAAAGTTACTCCTTTCTCACCTTCCCCATACTGTAGTCTCTGGAATGAAGTCGCTCTGTGAAGCCCACATTTAGAGTGAAGAGTTATGAGCCACCTCCTTGAGGGTGTAATATTTGCATAAGTTATTTGGAATTCTTTTGCACAGGAGATTTTTCTCTTCTCCCTCATTTATTTATTTATTCAATAGTCTATATATATGGGGACTCATGGATATTTATTCTTTGGGTTATAATCCACTGTTATTTTATTTTGTTGCTCAAATTATTCCTGATTATATGCTAACTCATGTATATATACTTATCAATATTTTCATATGTAACATCTGTATCTATGTTAAGTTTAATATGAATTTATGCTACTATCTCCAACTCTAATAAATTACCACAAAGATAATTTTAGCCTCCTCCCTTGCTTATCTCTAAATTTCCAATCTCAAATTTCTCAACAGTGAAAAACTTGGCTCCTACCATCCACCATCCAATTGCTTAATTGTCCAATTCCAGTATACATGCATGACAGTATCCGAATTGTTAACCCATGGCAATAACTTTATCAAGCAGAATACAGTGCTTATGTGCAATTCTTTTTGTTTTCAGTCTTACAGACTCCATTTATTTCCAAAATTACTTAGGTAAGTTGGCACTTAAGTTGAACATACACCTATCATATGACCCATCCATTCCATTCCTAGCTACTTACCCAAAGGAAATGAAATCATACTTCCGTACAAAGACTTACAAACAAGTGCTTATAGAGCCTTTATTTATAGTAGCCCAAACCAAAAACAACCCAAATGTCTATCTACAGGTGAATGGATAAGCAAATTTGATTTTTCCAAACAAATACTAATTAGCAACAAAAAGAAATGAGGTGTTAATATGTGCAACAATATGGATGAATCTGAAAATTATTATGCTGAGTAAAAGAAGCCAGATACAAAAGAGCAAATACTGAAAAAAAGAGTACATACTGTATGAGTTCATTTCTGTTAAATTTTAGGAAATGTAAATGATAATGACAGAAAGCTGATCAGTGATTGCCTGGGAATCAAGAGGTTTGGAAGAGTGGCAGGAGGGAGCAACTATAAAGACACAAACTTTGGAGGATGGTGGATATGTTCACTCGCTTGATTGTGAGGATGTTTTCATGGATAAAATCATATGCAAAAGTTATCCAATTGCATGGTTTAAATATGTACAGCTTATGTCCATTTTACCCCGATAAAAAAGTCTGTGCTTCCTATCCTTTACTGATTCACTCTAGAGCAGCTTCTCAAACTTTAATGTACACATGAAGAATGTAGAATTCTCTCTCCCCTGAGAGTTGTGTTAAAATGCAGATTCTGATTGCTATGCCTAGGAAGCGACCTGAGATTCTGCATTTGTAACAAGCACCTAGATGGTGCCATTGCTGCTGGTCTGAGGGGTCACACTTTGGGTAGCAGGTGTGGTGGTTCATATACTCCATATATAAGAATCTCAGCTCCTCTACAAATAACATTCTAACTTTGGGAAATTTTCTTTCCCTCTTGAGTCTTTATTTGTTTATCTGCTAAATGGATAAAATAAAGAGATTTTTTTCCTGTTTGTTCTTAAATTAGGAAATAATGCAAAGGAAGATCAATAATCAACCCCCCTTCAATAATCAAAGTATAAGAATACATAGTTCTCCATTTGCTTGGTAGATCTTCCTCCATCCCTTTATTTTGAGCCTATGTGTGTCTGTGCATGTGAGATGCATTTCCTGAATACAGCACACTGATGGGTCTTGACTCCTTATCCAATTTGCCAGTCTGTGTCTTTTAATTGGAGCATTTAGCCCATTTACATTTAAGGTTAATATTGTTATATGTGAATTTGATCCTGTCATTATGATGTTAGCTGTTTATTTTGCTCCTTAGTTGATGCAGTTTCTTCCTAGCATCGATGGTCTTTACAATTTGGCATGTTTTTGCAGTGGCTTGTACCGGTTGTTCCTTTCCATGTTTAGTGCTTTCTTCAGGAGCTCTTGTAGGGCAGGCCTGGTGGTGACAAAATCTCTCAGCATTTGTTTGTCTGTAAAGTATTTTATTTCTCCTTCACTTATGAAGCTTAGTTTGGCTGGACATGAAATTCTGGGTTGAAAATTCTTTTCTTTTAGAATGTTGAATATTGGTCCCCACTCTCTTCTGGCTTGTAGAGTTTCTGCTGAGAGATCTGCTGTTAGTCCGTTGGGCTTCCCTTTGTGGGTAACCTAACCTTTCTCTCTGGCTCCCCTTAACATTTTTTCCTTCATTTCAACTTTGGTGAATCTGACAATTATGTGTCTTGGAGTTGCTCTTCTCGAGGAGTATGTTTGCGGGATTCTCTGTGTTTCCTGAATTTGAATGTTGGCCTGTCTTGCTAGGTTGGGGAAGTTCTCCTGGATAATATCCTGCAGAGTGTTTTCCACCTTGGTTCCATTCTCCCTGTCACTTTCAGGTACACCAATCAGATGTAGATTTGGTCTTTTCACATAGTCCCATATTTCTTGGAGGCTTTGTTCGTTTCTTTTTATTCTTTTTTCTCTAAACTTTTCACTTCATTTCATTCATTTCATCTTCAATCACTGATACCCTTTCTTCCAGCTGGTCGAATCAGCTATGGAAGCTTGTGCATTCATCATGTTGTTCTCGTGCCATGGTTTTCACCTCCATCAGGTCATTTAAGGCCTTCTGTACACTGGTCATTGTAGTTAGCCATTCATCTAATCTTTTTTAAAGGTTTTTAACTTTTTTGCAATGGGTTCAAACTTCCTCCTTTAGCTCAGAGAAGTTTAATCATCTGAAGCCTTCTTCTATCAACACGTCAAAGTCATTCTCCATCCAGCTTTGTTCCATTGCTGGTGAGGAGCTGCGTTCCTTTGGAGGAGGAGAGGCACTCTGATTTTTAGAATTTTCAGTTTTCTGCTCTGTTTTTTCCCCATCTTTGTGGTTTTATCTACCTTTGGTCTTTGATGATGGTGATGTACAGATGGGGTTTTGGTGTGGATGTCCTTTCTGTTTGTTGGTTTTCCTTCTAACAGTCAGGACCCTCAGCTGCAGGTCTGTTGGAGTTTGCTGGAGGTCCACTGTTGGAGTTTGCCTGTGTATCAGCAGCGGAAGCTGCAGAACAGCAAGCATTGCCGAACAGCAAATGTTGCTGTCTGATCGTTCCTCTGGAAATTTCATATGCACCCAATACAGGAGCACCCAGATTCATAAAGGAAGTCATTAGACACCTGCAAAGAGACTTAGACTCCCACACAATAATAATGGGAGACTTTAACACCCCACTGTCAACATTAGACAGATCAATGAGACAGAAAGTTAACAAGGAATCCAGGACTTGAACTCAGCTCTGCACCAAGCCAACCTAATAGACATCTACAGAACCCTCCACCCCAAATCAACAGAGTACACATTCTTCTCAGCACCACATTGCACTTATTCCAAAATTGACCACATAGTTGGAAGTAAAGCACTCCTCAGCAAATGTAAAAGAACAGAAATTATAACAAACTGTCTCTCAGACCACGGTGCAATCAAACTAGAACTCAGGATTAAGAAACTCACTCAAAACCGCTCAACTACATGGAAACCAAACAATCTGCTCTTGAATGACTACTGGGTACATAACGAAATGAAGGCAGAAATAAAGATGTTCTTTGAAACCAATGAGAACAAAGACACAACATACCAGAATCTCTGTGACACATTTAAAGCAGTGTGTACAGGGAAATTTATAGCACTAAATGCCCACAAGAGAAAGCAGGAAAGATCTAAAATCGACACCCTAACATCACAATTAAAAGAAGTAGAGAAGCAAGAGCAAACACATTCAAAAGCTAGCAGAAGGCAAGAAATAACTAAGATCAGAGCAGAACTGAAGGAGATAGAGACACAGAAAACCCTTCAAAAAATCAATGAATCCAGGAGCTGGTTTTTTGAAAAGATCAACAAAATTGATAGACCACTAGCAAGACTAATACAGAAGAAAAGAGAGAAGAATCAAATAGATGCAATAAAAAATGATAAAGGGGAGATCACCACCAATCCCACAGAAATACAAACTATCATCAGAGAATACTATAAGCACCTCTACACAAATAAACTAGAAAATCTAGAAGAAATGGATAAATTCCTCGACACATACAACCTCCAAAGACTAAACCAGGAAGAAGTCAAATCCCTGAATAGACCAATAACAGGCTCTGAAATTGAGGCAATAATTAATAGCCTACCAACCAAAAAAAGTCCAGGACCAGAAGGATTCACAGCCAAATTCTACCAGAGGTATAAGGAGGAGCTGATACCATTCCTTCTGAAACTATTCCAATCAATAGAAAAAGAGGGAATCCTCCCTAACTCATTTTATGAGGCCAGCATCATCCTGATACCAAAGCCTGGCAGAGACACAACAAACAAAGAGAATTTTAGACCAATATCCCTGATGAACATCGATGCAAAAATCCTCAATAAAATACTGGCAAACCGAATCCAGTAGCACATCAAAAAGCTTATCCACCATGATCAAGTGGGCTTCATCCCTGGGATGCAAGGCTGGTTCAATATACACAAATCAATAAATGTAATCCATCATATAAACAGAACCAAAGACAAAAACCACATGATTATCTCAATAGATGCAGAAAAGGCCTTTTACAAAATTCAACAGCCCTTCATGTTAAAAACTCTCAATAAATTAGGTATTGATGGGACGTATCTCAAAATACTAAGAGCTATCTATGACAAATCCACAGCCAATATCGTACTGAATGGGCAAAAACTGGAAGCATTCCCTTTGAAAACTGGCACAAGACAGGGATGCCCTCTCTCACCACTCCTACTCAACATAGTGTTGGAAGTTCTGGCCAGGGCAATCAGGCAGGAGAAAGAAATAAACGGTATTCAATTAGGAAATGAGGAAGTCAAATTGTGCCTATTTGCAGATGACATGATTGTATATCTAGAAAATCCCATCATCTCAGCCCAAAATCTCCTTACGCTGATAAGCAACTTCAGCAAAGTCTCAGGGTACAAAATCAATGTGCAAAAATCACAAGCATTCTTATACACCAATAACAGACAAGCAGTGAGCCAAATCATGAGTGAACTCCCATTCACAACTGCTTCAAAGAGAATAAAATACCTAGGAATCCAACTTACAAGAGATGTGAAGGACCTCTTCAAGGAGAACTGCAAACCACTGCTCAATGAAATAAAACAGGATACAAACAAATGGAAGAACATTCCATGCTCATGGATAGGAAGGATCAATATCGTGAAAATGGCCACACTGCCCAAGGTAATTTATAGACTCAATGCCATCCCCATCAAGCTACCAATGACTTTCTTCACAGAATTGGAAAAAACTACTTTAAAGTTCATATGGAACCAAAAAAGAGCCCACATTGCCAAGTCAATCCTAAGCCAAAAGAAGAAAGCTGGAGGTATCACGCTACCTGATTTCAAACTATACTACAAGGCTATAGTAACCAAAACAGCATGATACTGGTATCAAAACAGAGATACAGACGAATGGAACAGAACAGAGCCCTCAGAAATAATACCACACATCTACAACCATCTGAACTTTGATAAACCTGACAAAAACAAGAAATGGGGAAAGGATTCCCTATTTAACAAATGGTGCTGGGAAAACTGGCTAGCCGTATGTGGAAAGCTGAAACTGGACCCCTTCCTTACACCTTATACAAAAATTAATTCAAGATGGATTAAAGACTTAAATGTTAGACCTAAAACCATAAAAACCCTAGAAGAAAACCTAGGCAATACCATTCAGGACATAGGCATGGGCAAAGACTTCATGTCTAAAACACCAAAAGCAATGGCAACAAAAGCCAAAATTGACAAATGGGATCTAATTAAACTAAAGAGCTTCTGCACAGCAAAAGGAACTACCACCAGAGTGAACAGGCAACCTACAGAATGGGAGAAAATTTTTGCAATCTACTCATCTGGCAAAGGGCTAATATCCAGAATCTGCAAAGAAACCAAACAGATTTACAAGAAAAAAAACAACCCCATCAACAAGTGGGGGAAGAATATGAACAGACACTTCTGAAAAGAAGACATTTATGCAGCCAACAGACACATGAAAAAATGCTCATCATCACTGGCCACCAGAGAAATGCAAATCAAAACCACAGTGAGATACCATCTCACACCAGTTTGAATGGTGATCATTAAAAAGTCAGGAAACAACAGGTGCTGGAGAGGATGTGGAGAAATAGGAACACTTTTACAGTGTTGGTGGAACTGTAAACTAGTTCAACCATTGTGGAAGACAGTGTGGCGATTCCTCAGGGATCTAGAACTAGAAATACCATTTGACCCAGCCATCCCATTGCTGGGTGTATACCCAAAGGATTATAAATCATTATACTATGAAGACACATGCACACTTATGTTTATTGCGGCACTATTCACAATAGCAAAGACTTGGAACCAACCCAAATGTCCAATGATGATAGACTGGATTAAGAAAATGTGGCACATATACACCATGGAATACTATGCAGCCATAAAAAAGAATGAGTTCATGTCCTTTGTAGGGACGTGGATGAAGCTGGAAACCATCATTCTCAGGAAACTATCGCAAGGACAGAAAACCAAACACCACATGTTCTCACTCATAGGTGGGAATTGAACAATGAGAACACTTGGATGCAGGAAGAAGAACATCACACACCGGGGCCTATTTTGGGATGGGGGGAGTGGGGAGGGATAGCATTAGGAGATATACCTAATGTAAATGATGAGTTAATGGGTGCAGCACACCAACATGGCACATGTATACATATGTAACAAACGTGCACGTTGTGCACATGTACCCTAGAACTTAAAGTATACTAAATATATATATAAAAGAGTACACAGTTCATGGAAAAGCAGCCACAAATGGAGTTTACATATGTGAAATAAGCCTTAACTTGATTCACAATAAGAGAAATGCATATGAAAACTACAAGATATGTTTTGCACCCATCATATTGGCAAAGATCATTTTATGCTCTGTGTTAATAACAGCATGAAGAAAGGCAGTCTCCTACAGTGGCAGTAGGAATATGAATTGGTACATCACCCATGGAGACCAACTGGCCATGTCAACAAAAATTAAAATTTTTATACACTTTGAATCAGAAATTCCACTTCTGGAAGTTTGTACTACAACTGCAAGTACTAGTTCATACAGGAAATGAAGCATTCATTGCAGTATTTTTATAATACCAACATATTAGAAACATCATAAGTATTGCTAATTAAATTAATATGTGTAATATAGAGAATCTACATAATACAGCCATTAAAAATGAGATACACTTTTATGGGAGGATCTCTAATATATACATGTATAAACACATATGATGAACATACATGTATTCATATAGAAAACCTTCAAAAGAATGTATGAGAAAGTGTTGAGTAGCTATTTGCTGGAAAGAAAACTCAATTCCTGGAGAATATGTTGGTGGGAACATTGTAAACCCTTTTTTTCCTTTAAAAAGGAATACTTTTTTTACTTTTTAACTTTGCAGTTTGAAACATTTTCAAACTTAGAAAAAAGTTGCAAAAAATGTCACAGAATTTTTTTTTAATTTTAGAGATGGGGTCTTGCTATGTTGCCCAGGCTGGACTTGAACTCCTCAGCTCAAGCAGTCCTCCCACCTCAGTCTCTCAAGTAGCTGACACTACAGGCACACACCACTGCACCAGGCTCAAAGAATTCTTATAGCTTCCTTTTCTAATGTTAACACCTTTCATAACCACATTATAGGGAATTAACCTTAATAGTATTAACTATTTAGAGACCTTCTTCAGGTTTCTCCACTTGAATCACTAATGTCCTTTTCTGTTCCAGAATCAAGTTTTCATATCACCTTAGTATCCTCCCATCTAGGATAATTCCTCAGTTTTTCTTTGTCTTTCATAACCTTGATGAATACTATTTAGTTATTGTATAGAATGTATTCGATTTGGGTTTGTCTGATGTTTTCTTCTGATAAATTCAGGTTATATGTATTTGGCAAGACTACCACAAAAGCAGCATTGTATCTTCTCAGAGCATCATACCGGGAGGTATGTGATGTCAATATGTATTGTTATTCGTGATCTTGTCTTTGATCACATAGTTAAGGTACGGTTTCTTCCCTACGAAGTTATTACTTTCTCTCTTTCATGGGGATATACTTTGAGGCTATGCAAATATTTTTTTTCTCAGAATATTAACCCCAGTAATTTTAGGATCTATTGATGATTCTTGCCTACAATTAATACTGTGGTGTTTGTCAACTGGTAATTTCTATTTTCATCTTTCCTTCTACACTTATAAATTAGAATTCATCTGTGAGTGCTGAGCATGGTGGCTCATGCCTGTAATCCTGGCACTTTGGGAGGCCAAGGCTGGTGGATCACTTGAGGTCAGGAGTTCAAGACCAGCCTGGCCAACATGATGAAACCCCATCTGTACCAAAAATACAAAAATTAGCTGGGCGTAGTATCCCCATTTGCTTTATCCACTCATTAGTTGATGGGCACTTGCCTGTAGTCCCAGCTACTCAGGAGGCTGAGGCAGGAGAATTACTTGAGCCCAGGAGGTAGAAGTTGTAATGAGCCAAGATCGTGCCACTGGACTGCACTCTAGCCTGCACTGCAGCCTGGCTGACAGAGTGAGACTCTGGCTCAAAAAAAAAAAAAAAAGAATTCAATTGTGAGAAAGAGATTTTCCTCCCCACTTTAATTACCTATTCAGTTATTTATACCAGTATGGATTCAGGGATAGTTATTTTATTCTGTTCGTTACAATCTCTTACTACTGACATTTATTTTGTTACCCAAATTATCTCATATTTGACCATTGGGAGCCCCTTGAATTTGGCCAGTGTATCCTTTTGACATGTCCTTATTATATTTTGAGTACTTCCTTACCTTGTTTTCTGGCACTACAAGATATTCCAGGCTCATCTTCCCTACTCACACCTGGAATTAGCTATTTCTCCAAGGATCGTTGTTTCTTTTTATAGGAGAATGATGTTTAGAAACCAGTATATGGTTACTGAATGTGCTAGTTGGTACTGGAGTGTCATTACTCCTAGTCCTTAGAACATAGATAAAGCTAAGAATATAGATGCATACAAACACACACACACACACACACACACATATTTGAGTTCATATTGATCCCAAGTTCAAATTGATATCTCTATTTCTCATCTCACAATAGTTTATTCTCTTATTCCCCCAGCCTTATTCCGTTCTGTAACAGTGAGAAAATTGGCTTTTGTTATTCATACTATTTTATTTATTTGCTCAATCTTAGAATACTCAAAATAACTTCAGAATTGCTAATCCAGAGTTCTGTGAAAAGCAAACTTACAAACAACTAGAATATATAATGTTTGTGTACAGTTCTTTTGTAATTTACCTTTTTAAAATACAGCCAAATACCATTTTCCAGAGTTACTTAAGTTAGTTCTTTTCTTTCCCACCTCTTTGTTTGATTATTTTATTCATTTGTAATTCAATTAGGTTTATTTGTTGATATATTTCATTTGGGATTTCCCCTACAATATTTTTTACTGTATTTTCATTTTGATTTTTATTGTTTATTGATTTGTTTATTTTTAGTATGTGAAACATTATTATGATTCTGAAAGTCAGAACTTGACAGAAAATCATACTCAGATGTGGAACCCCTTTATCCCTTACACTGTATTGCCATTTCTTGTTTTTATCCACTTTGTTCCCATCTACCCTATGTAGGTGACTAATCTTAGTTTCAAACGTATTCTTCCTGTATTGATTTGTGCATACCTGGGC
Source organism: Pan paniscus (assembly GCF_029289425.2). Classification (NCBI taxonomy): domain Eukaryota; kingdom Metazoa; phylum Chordata; class Mammalia; order Primates; family Hominidae; genus Pan; species Pan paniscus. The sequence continues at coordinate 143,268,169 of NC_073255.2, read as the reverse complement.
AAATACATATATATGTTCTTATTTCTTCTGCTTTCTTACATAAACGGTAGCACACTAGTAAAACCAGTCTTTTCCACTTAGCAATGTATTCTGGCACTCTCTCCATATCAGATCATTGAGATCTCCTGTATTTACTTATACAGCTGCATGGTACTCCCTTGTGTGAATTTTTCTGAGTGTATTCCACTAATCTGCTATGTATGGGCATCTAGGTTGTTTTCAATATTTTACAATTTAAAATAATGCTGAGATGAATAAACTTGTGCAAATGTGTTTTTCTTCTCTTAGAAATGTATCTTCAGCATAGATTCCTAGAAGTGAGATTTCTGGGTCAAAGGTAAGTGCATATGTAGTTTTGTTCCATCTTGCCATCTTCTCCTTCATATGGGCTTTACCAATTTGCCATCCCAATGCATGAAAGTATCTGTTTCCCCACAGTCTCACCAAAAGCTCTTGTTCATGCTTTTTAAATTTTCACAAATTTAATAGTTATGAAATGGTAACATTCAAAGGTAGCATTTTTTAAAAGTGGTATTATAAATTGCATTTATCTAATAATGACAGAGTTTGAACATCTTGTAATGTTTAAAGGTATATTTATATCTGTTGAATTGTTTATGTCTTTTGCCTATTTTTTTAAACCAAGTTTTCCTCCTTTGTTCTTCAATGTTAAAGAGTTGTTTTAAAACTTTTATTTCCATAGCTGTTGGAGTACAAGTGGTTTCTGTTACATGAATGAATTATATAGTGGTGAATTCTGAGATTTCATTGCACCCGACACCCGAGTAGTGTACATTGCACCTAACATGTAGTTTTTTTTTATCCCTAGTCACCTTTCCACCATCCTACTTCTGAACCTCTAAACTCCATTATATCACTCTGTATGCCTTTACATACTCATAGCTTAACTCCCACTAGAAAGTGAGAACATACAGTTTTTGGTTTTCCACTTCTGTGTAACTTCACTTAGAATAATGGCCTCCAGCTCCATCCAAGTTGCTGAAAAAGACATTATTTCATTTCTTTTTATGTCTGAGTAGTATTCCGTGGTATATGTATATACCACATTTGCCTTATCCACTCATTAGCTGATGGGCACTTAGGCTGGTCCCACATCTTTGCAATTGTAAATTGTGCTGCTATAAACATTAGTGTGCAGGTATTTTTTTCATGTAATGATCTCTTTTCCTTTGGGTGGATACCCAGTAGTGGAATTGCTGAATCAATTGGTAGATCTACTTTTAGCTTTTGTTAAAGAGTTTTTAAACACAAGTCGAACACCCCTAATCTGAAAATCCAAAATCTGAAATGCCCCAAAATTTGGAAACTTTTTGAGTGCCAACATGACCGCACAAGTAGAAAATTCCACACCTGACTTTGTTGCTGGGTGCACAAAGTTACTAAAAATATTATATAAAATTACCTTCAGGCTATGCATAGAAAGAGTATATAAAGCATAAATAAATTTTGTATTTAGACTTGGGTTCCATTCCCAAGATATCTCCTTATATATATGCAAATATTCAAAAATCCAAAATATGAAACACTTCTGGTTCCAAGTATTTTGGATAAGATTTACTCAAACTGTAATCAAAATGTTAGCCTTTTGCCTATGTTATATGCTACAAATTCTTCCATCTGCATTTTTTTAAAGTTTTTGAGACAGAGTCTCACTCTGTCGCCCAGGCTGGAGTGCAATGGTGCAGTCTCTGCTCACTGCAACCTCTGCCTCCTGGGTTGAAGTGATTCTCCTGCCTTAGCCTCCCAAGTAGCTGGGATTACAGGCATGTGCCACCATACCCAGCTAAGTTTGTATTTTTAGTAGACATGAGGTTTCACCATGTTGGTCAGGCTGGTCTCATTCCTGCCCTCAGGTGACCCGCCCACCTCAGCCTCCCAAAGTGCTGGGATTACAGGCGTGAGCCACCATGCCTAGCTTCCCTTTGCATTTTATACTACATGCATGTATTGCTTATTTTTAAAAATGTTAAGTGCATGTAGACACAAAATATTTATCTACATGTTTTGTAGAAACTGGAAAAAAATGTGTCAGGTTTTAGGGTGGGAGTAATTTTACTTCAGTTTTCAGTGAACATCTCTGTCCTTGCAATTTTCTACTTGCCCTTTCTCTTAGGAACCCTTAAATCAAGGAGCAGACATGTGCCAACTAGGAGGCCTTGGTGGATGGCCAGGTCTAAACAACTGAAGGCCAACCCTGACTCTCACTCTGTCCTTGTATCCTGTGGTACATGAACTTGTGCAGTGTCACCAGTTTCATGAAATAAATAAGGAGTTACACACATGGCTCATTTTCCCGCCTTGTGGCCCCACCATGATCCAGCAAACATTGCAGGAATGATGCTCCTGCAGACATGGCAGTTCCTTCCTTCTAAATATAAATGCAGAGACACTAAAAATAAAGTGTTAAAGGTGAGTTTTGTTTGTTCCTGAAATGTCAGTACACCAAGTGTATAAACTTATTTCTCAGGGAGCCAAGAAGGAACAGGTGGCTATGTACTTATAACTGGGCTTTTGCAAATGCAAAGAGAAATTGTCAGAAGCTTGCTGGAGAGCAGTCATATCTTGATTTTTTTAAGTTGTGCTAAAAGCAGGACAGCAGGGAAATAGTTCTTCCATTGTCTAATAGATTTCTTTCAGGGTCCTTAAGCACATATAGTCCACAGGAGTGGAATTGAGGCTTCATGAGCCCGCTTCAGCAAACCAGAGCTGAGAGAATGCAATGACGAATTGGTCAATCATCAGCCAATGAGCAAAGCATGTGAACAGTGCAGAGTTCCTAGAATCACGAGTCAACCAAGAGAGATTTGTGCCTGGCATAGCACGTGGTCCATAATATACCATTAATATATGCATGATCAAATGAATAAAAAAGTATCCCATACTGGCTTGTATTGTTATGAAGGCTCTGAAGGGTGATGTTAAATGCCTAAGAGTTCAGATGAGAAAGGCAAGGCAGAAAGTGAAGGGCAGCAAGGCTCCTAAACTGATACTTGGATGTTGGCAGAATTAGAAGTATGGCCAGTGTAACAGGACAGGATCTGCCAATATTCAACCTCACAAGATGCAACAGGTGACAATAGCAGTTCATAATCCAAGCTTAGGTCACATCAAGACGAACCTGGAATTCAAGGTCCCACACTGTAAACAAGGTCAGGCCTTGCCAACACCCATCCCAACTCCCTAGTGGAGAAGAAAGCACACTTAATACAGGCACGGCAGATACTTGAGAACTCACGTTATATAACCAGTTACCACACAGAAGCCATGTTATCTCCCAATACAAAGAATGTGGCCAGGTTACTTCTACGACCTCAGTATTACTGTTAGATGCATTTTCTACAGCCACTCCCTGTCTCTCACCCTTCTAAACAAATAACCAAAAGAAAATAAAAATAACCAACCACTGACATTCTCTGAAGGTTGCCATATTTTCATATTATTTCATGACTTTGTTTAGGCTGTTTGTAATGCCTTTTGTTCATTTATTCATTTATTCAGGAACAAATTTTCTTAATTGTTAATTATGATTCATTTTTTGACTTGTCGATTTATTGATTGCCACTTATGTCCTTAGTGCTGCGCTAGGTGCCGTGGATATCGTGTTCACATGTCTGTGAACAAAACAGACATGCTCCCTGCCCTCACAGGAAAGACAGACAATAAACAAATAGAAATAAATATTTACTTACACATTGTCGTAAGTGCTAAGAAGAAAATGACTCTGAGAGGAAATAACAGATGGCACTGACTGTAGAGACTATGATTCGGAGAGGCCTCCTAGTTACCTACTCTGTGGAACATTTTCTGACCAGCCCACACACCCACCCCAACTGAATCAATACTATTCTCTGTGCTCCAAAGTTATAGCTTCTAGTTTTGACTTGACACCTCTCTTTTGTAGTTGTTTATATATCTAAGCTGTGCACACAGACTATTAATTCTCACAATGCAAGGAGGATAAAGAGAAAAGCGTGTGGAATTTGGAATCAGAAAAATCTTAAAATGAATGCCAGTGTTCCACTTAAACTCTGGGATATTTGGCAGATATTTCAATCTGAGTTACCTGGAAGTAGAGCCTGAGGTGTTAAGGCTTGTAGGCAAGTAGTTTATTTGGGAAGAGATCCCAAGGAGTAGGAGTGAGGGGTGGGAAGTGGAACAGGGAAGGGGGAGGAGGCAATGCAAGGATGCGTCGTGGAGTTGGCCACCGCTATAGACACAGGGGCCACTGGCCTTGGAAGGAGCCATGTGAAATGGGCCTCAGATAACAGAGGGAAACATTTATATATTGGCCCATCCTCCACTGATTAGAGGAGCCCACATGGGCACGACTCCTCTCCATTTCTAAGTTGTACAAGATATGAGTGTCCAGTGGATGCAACAAGTGCCTACATGAAGTATCAGGGACACCTCAGGCAAGAAGCAGGAGTGTGGACCAGGTCCACACACTGTCCAGCTGCCCCTGTGTGAAGGTCGGCAATCCTGTGTGGAACAAGTTGATGAGGACATGACTGGAGTAAGAGGTGAGATGAGAGTGTTCAAAATTGAAGTGTCTAAAACCCACATCTACAAAACAGAGACAATAACAGTATCTGCCTCGTAGGCATTTGAGAGTTAAGTGAGATGCTTTATGTGGAAGTGTTCTATAAACTGCAAATTCTAATTGTTATTGCTGTTAAAGTGACCTTTGGCTTATGTAACTAGAAAAGTGCCTAACACACTATTAAACAAAAAAGAAATGTGAGTTATGGGAGTTACTAAGTAAGAAGAGTGAAGGAGCAAATACAGAGGTATCCCAAGCTCTTTACCCGAGGTTCCTACCAATGTAAGATTTACCTAATACATTTCACGTGTTCCTACTCTGTTCCATATTCAGATAGATTCAAATGAGGTAAATAGTGGTAGAAGAGATATTTTTAAAGTAGCTTACTTGAAGAATTTATTGAGGCCATCCCTTTGAAAGGAGAGAGCTAGGGGAAGATTTATTTGCCTATGCAATGTAACCCCATTCATGGACTTAATTGCCTTTGGCTTTTTCCATTGTTTGACAAAATATTTGAACAGAAGTTGGGTGGGAAATCTTTAGAAATCAGAAAATGGGGTTCTCTTGCCTTAAAAGCATGTAAACTGTGATGAAAATAGAGCAAGGCAAATTACATTCTGTCATAAAGAATCAAACAGGCATAGCGTACCACAGAATCAACAGCCACCCTGATCATAGATTAACTGGATAGAGGTCAGGCAGCACCAACCTAGGAAGCTTTCATTTCATTACAACTTACTTCACTTCAGTAAGCCCTTACAGATCCTGTGATAGGCAGAACCAGGCATGTGCTAGGCCATGGGGCTACAGGGATGGTGAGGGTGAAAGACAAGGAGATTAACAGTGAGAACACAGTGGCATCAAGAGAGGTGCACAAGAGTGTTCGCAGAGTGTAGAGAATGGGTGCAAATGAAAGGTGCCTGAGTCCGCTTGCAGGGGAAGAGAAAGAGGGTCAATACAGTTTTCAAAACAACAACAACAACAGATGCGTCACCAAAAGTCTGGTGGATAAGCAGACATTAGTTGGATGGAGTGGAGGGGCGGGGGTATTTCAGGCTAGAGAGAACAGCCTGGGCATTTGTCTAGAGGTGGGAGGAGGCCTGATACTTTGGAGGAATTGCAAGAGGGTCAGTGTTAGGGAGCAAGGGGAGTGAAGGGGGCAGGGATATGGTGGGAGAGGGGGTTGCAGCTGTGAGACCTGATGGGGCAGGACTGTAAAGAGCCTTCCATTTGGATGCATGCATTTGAACTTGCCTATGGGAAAAGGCAAGCCACAGAAGGATGTTAAGCAGTGGAGTGATGAGATGATATCAATGTTCTCTGTCTAGAAGATACCTCTGGCCATGGGATATGAGAGAGTGGAAGACCGAGTGGGGCTGGATACATGCAGAAGCTGGAGCTCAGCTTGGAAATGATCATAGTGTTGAGTCCGGGAAGATGGATAAGGGCCTGTGGCCCTTGGGAGTGTACGGACAGGGTTGCATCTGCCTGGGAAAGGGGTGCCCATGAGGATGCTTCCCATCACCTCTCTGGACCCACTTCCCACCCTCCTCTGTGCCCTGACTGGCTGGCCTGTGTGGATGACATGGCCCACCCCCCTCCCTCCAGCACCTGGCTGAGTTCCACCGTTGGGGGTGCTGGCAGGAGAGCAAAGGGAAGAGTGTTTCTCTTGGCTCCTCTCCTTACTGAGGGCCATTGATTGTCTCTCTCCCTTTCTGAAGGTCACAGCTTCCAAAGCTACAGTTCTTGCTTTGTCTCAGTACAGGGCTCTCTCTCTCCTTGTCTCTCAGGGCTCTCCACTGTTGCTAGCCCCAGGATACCATACCATTCCTTGCAGGTTTGCCTAAATCCCACCCACGTCTTTGTAAATGGTGCCTTCCCCTCACACTTTCCTTCATTATCCACTTTGACTGTGTCATCTGTTTCCTGCCAGAACCAGGACTGATGTTGAATATTTTTCTAATTAATACAAGGCAACGTCTTCATTCACTTCCCCATGCACCTCGAAGCTGTGACTACCATCGGGACGCCTGTTTCTAGTTCTCAGGAAGGTGCTGTGTTAAGGGAAGGGCCCTCTGGGTTCTGAAACTCTGGGGGCCTTGATTCCTCTGCAAGTGGGAGCCAGATTGGCTTTTCAGTCTCACCCAAATTTTGAGCTAGAAGGGAAGAGGGAGGAGAGTGGGGAAGGGAAAGGTGCTCAGAGTCAGCGGACCCTGAGGAGAGGCACTGTGGATTATCAGTATCAGGTATTAACATCACCCCTCCAGCCTTCACTGGGAATTGGGAGTCGACACTTGGGAATGTTTGAGTGCAGGTAAGGCAGGTGTCGCTACTCCACCAGAATGATCTGCTCCCCTTCTTCAAGTTTCTCAGTTTCTTACCCAACCATCCCCTTCCCCTACCCTGGCTATATGTAGCTCTTTCTAATTTTCTTTAATTTAACAAGGACTCAGTAAAAGAGAATATTTTCCTTAAACTTTCAGGTTTAACAAGATATTGTGAAAGCCATTGATCTCCACTCTATCATGCTGGAGAAGTAGGGAAATACCTATTTGTAAAATGTGCATGTCTGCCTGTTGACACCCAGTTGTTGGCTTATTTGTTCATTCATTTATTTATGCATCTATTATTTATTCATTCATCAAATAGCTGTCAAATGCTATCTAAGACTTGATTGTTGTATTTATCCTCAGCTGGACCCTTCTATCCCCTCCTAAAGGAAGAGGAAGGAGGCATGCAAGGCACACAGCAAGGTGGGCTGATGCCAACCTAGAACAAGAAAAGTGCAGTTGGAGGAGAGGTGTGGTGGGACCTGTAGCTGACCTTTCCACTCCCTGCAGCCAAACTTTGCCCTCCCTGCAGCCAGGCCTGGGCCACACGGGTAGGAATACCCTGGCAGTTCACATTCTCACTCAGTCTCACACTCACTTCGTACTCTGATGCTGACATGAAGTGGCTCTGCTGGCAGCCCACATGTTTCCAGATACTTGACCCAGCTGCAGGTATGAAGGCCTTACCTCCTGGCAAAAGTGAAACAAAAGTCGAAGGAGACAAAGAGCTTGTGAGCTTGTTCCCCACTCCTTTCCATACTCAGCTGATGACTCAATTCACCACCAAGGGTGAGCATGAGGGATCTGTCCGTTCATATTTATCTTCCACCCTTTCCAGGCTTTGGGTGTGTGGAGCTGTGCTAATTTGGAGTTGCTGAGCTACAGGACAGTGTTAAGAGAGGCTCTGGCATCTCAGATTTATTGCTTGAATACTTGAAATCCTTATTACAGGAAGTTACACAGCTTGCTTCCAAGCAGCATGTGTAAAATTACAGTTTGACGTTCTGGGGAAATCCCAAGCGTCACGCTGTTTCACCAGAGTGATAAATTGACAAGGGGCCAGTGTTCTGATGAAATCTTGCTTCTGTTTGCCTGCCTTCCCCATGAGTTCTCTAGTTTCCTAAGAGCCAAGAGTGAGCAAATAGGCTCTTACTCATTTTAGAACATTAGTCTTCTAATTTGCATACTTTCTTTCTACATCTAGTTATTGGTACTTGAACGGAAGTGGAGGAGTCTGTCCTAACATATTCCTCTGCCCTCCCCATCCCATCATGATTGAGAAAGACAGAGAGAGAGAGAGATTAGAACTTGGGTTAGGAACTACTTTCCAGAATCTTTTATTTTCTTCTTTTTACTTATCTACCTTCCTTCCCTTTTTCTTTTCATTCCATTTCTCTCTCTCTCTTTTATTCAGTAATTTATCCAATTACCCATTCATTACTTTGTACCTGGAACCTGAGCTTAAGATAGCTGTGTCCTCTTCCTCTCCCTGATTAGGATTTAGATGTAAGTCTGTGAATGCCAGAATGATGTGTGGCTCAACCTACCTGTGGGTCTGCATACCTGAGTGATGGAGTCTCCTAGGAAAGACTCTCTTCACAGGAGGGGGAAATAGAAGCACCTACTAGGTTCAGTTGCACTGGACCAGGAGTAGAATGGAGACTGGGGAGGTCCTGGTGGGGTTTGAGGAACAGCACAGTGCCTGTCACTCTGATGTCTTCTGGCCCAGCGCCCAGGGCCAGAAGTCCTGAGAAGTCCTGCGCCTGGGTCCTGAGATGAGGGTATTGGAATAAAAAACAAGTGTAAACAAAAATAGTTCATCACAAAAGCATCCCTAGGTTACAGGAAGCAGGGGGCAAGAGCAGCACCAGCCAGCCCCAAAAGCCAGGCTGATGTCAGTGTCCTTGACCCTGTGCAGATGCAGCTGTGTCATGGGTGGTGGTGGTGGGCACCTCCACTGTGCTCCAGCATAGACGTGCTGCTCTCTAAGGCTGCCTTGGTTGTCAGCAGCAATGGAGACCCCAGTCCCGTAAGCAGAGGCAGGTGAGGAAGAAGGTAGCAGGTGCCACACGTAGCAGTGGGCAGTCGTGCTCAGTATCTGTAAGATAATCCCTGGAGAATCCCAGACTTTAGGGGATGAGTTTGATGTGAGGATGTGTGTGGTTGGAGCAGCTGCAGAATGGATTTGGGTAAATCCAGAGAATGCTGTTTTGTATCTCTCACTAAGATTCTGTTTCACTCTAGGCAAAGGAATTTGAGAGACACAGGCTTTTACACGTGCCTTAAATCCAACTTACTTCCAAAAAGCATTTGTAGAAGCTTTATAGAAAGCCTCAATATAAAAGAGATAATTTTTTTAAAAAGAAGATGAACCACAGTCAAGAAATAAAGACTGGAAGGAAGGAAGGAAGGAAAGAAGAGAGGTGTTTTACTAGAAAGCCTAGTCAAACAAATGTTTTTGCGTGGTTTGGAACTGCTATCTCTTCTGGGCTTAATTCCTAAGAAGACAAACTCTATGCCTAATCAAGACCTGAAAAAAAAATGAAATTCAGTTATTTAGATGGCGATTCTATTTTGTTTTCTAAATGTATTACTGTACCAGGAAAGTTCTATAATTCTTCATGGTTAGAGAGCTGCCGGAAGTCATCAGACTTTATTTGAATACATTGTTGGAAAATCCTGATTATTAGTTCTGTGTCCCCAAGGCCACAAATGACCCCAAAATGCAGCTGCCTACATGTCAAGCTGGGGATTACACCGATAGCTGAGGGAGCTGGAAGTGTCCTGTACTCATGATCAGCACCTGCACCTGTCCTTCTCATTTTACCCTCACAATGATGCAGGGAGACGGGAGGGCCCGTACCATTATCTCCACTCCACAAGTGAAGAAACCACAAGTCAGAGAATTGCCCAAGACCATACTTAGGTGCAGGGCTGGTGTCGGAATACAGTCTCCGATTCTCAAATCCCAACTGCATAGGCCCTTTCCCGAACATAGGTCTGGAATAGTAACTTACCTAACTTTCTTACAAGCACCAGGAAATTCTGATGCTCACCCAAATGTAGGACTCTTAACCCCAACACCATCTGTCTCCACTTCCACTGAAGACTCAATGGATCATGGGGGCAGTTTTCCCCATGCTGTTCTCGTGATAGTGAGGGAGTGCTCACGAGATCTGATGCTTTTAAAAGTGGCAGTTTTTCCTGTGCTTTCATTCTCTCTCCTGCCACCTTGTAAAGAAGGTGACTGCTTCCCTTTCCTCCATGATTGTAAGTTTCCTGAGGCCTCTCTAGCCGTGCAGAACTATGAGTCAATTAAACCTCTTTCCTTTATAAATTACCCAGTCTCAGGCATTTCTTTATAGCAGTACAAAAATGGGCTAATACATTGAGTAAATTGCCCAGGATGATATAGCAAGGAAACGGGTTAGATGAGGTTGATGAATATTGGGAATCTGATGGCTAAAGGTGATTGGAGGACAAGAAGAAGAAGAAGAGGACATGGTCTCTGAACAGGGAGCACACAGCCTGATGATGAATCGGGGCACGTTTCACAGAACAGTAGTTCTTTCTGCTTCATCCTTTTAGTTGTTTTATAAGCCCAAAGTAAAATGGTTCCATCCGACTGTACTGAGAGAGGGACTGGCACTAGATGGATCCTATTGACAACTGCAGCCAGAATTCAGACATCCAGAGTGGACACAGCACATCACAGCCCATGCCTGTGTGAGAGGCCACCCCCCAATACCTACCCATGCCCACATTCACACCCACCCACAGGCACAAATAAAGTGCTAACCTCCTCCAGTGGGGACAGTACTGGGAAAATGCCAGCTGACCTGTGGTCTCCTTTGGCTCCTTAGAAATTCAAAACTGCTGTAATTAAACATTTCCAAGAATTTCTAAGATCCTCAGAGTATTAGAAAAAGCACTAGAAGTTTTCTGAGGTAACAGAACAGAGAATGGAGAGGTGGGGAGGGCCACAGCATGCAGGATTTGATCAGTTTTGTCTTTTTCATAGAGCAAATGAAAGCTGTTGAGGGATTTTAAGCATAGGCAGGGCAAAGTCAGACTTGCCTTTTAAAGAGGACACTCTAGCTGTTAAGTGGAGAATGAATTACGTACAGGGAAATGAGTTTTGAGGCTAATGCTGTGGTCCAGGTGAGAGGACATGGTGACTCAGGTGGTGGTGATGGAATGAAGTGGGTGGATTCTAGAGAGGTTTAAAAGGCAAGCATCTGTTTCCATTTAACGGGGTCTTGACAAATAAGTGCATCTCCTTTTCAACTTTTCGAGGAGACGTGGTGAAAAGTCACACTGCCAAGACAAAGGAAGAAGCCCCATGGCCTGCATTTGACCAAAGAACAAATCTTGGTCTTTGATTCTTGGGGAAACTCCCTAAGAATTATCGGAAAAGGCTTCGTGCTTTTGCGAACTTTTCAGAAATATCATCTAGGCAGTGAGCAACTGAAGACTATTGCACAACCTGAAACCCTTGGAATTAGACTGGAAGCTCTGAGAGCCTCAATGGCTTCCCGGACTCTTTTGTGTCCGGCATCCTTATAGGAGAGCACTGGGGGCCTCGATCACAGAAGCCGTATGCCTCACGAAGGACAACACCAACCCCTGCCCCCCGAGTCAGGTCTGTGCTTTAATTCCTTCTATTCCCAGCATTTAACATAATCTATGTGAAAATTAACTGGCAGCAATCATAGATTTCTGAGGAAAGAGTGAGAAATTTAAATGCAGAGCTTGGTTGAGGGTATAGCAAGTGGAAAACCCAAAAACCAACTGGTGCCAGGTGTTGAAGTGCATATACACAGAGCCCTTCTTGGAAGGTAAGAGGGTTGCAGAGTTGTCATGCCAGACCCCTATTGACCCCAATAGGGATGGCATCCCCAATAGGATGTTTGAGAGCCTGAAGAAGAGACCCAGAGCCTGCAAATGAGACACAGAGCTTATTGAGGGGACTTACATACAGGACACTGTCCTGGTGGCAGTGGTCTGGACAGAAGAACCACTAACTTCTTGTAAAAAGCATGCAGTTTATATAGTATTTTTAGTTAGCACCCTCCCCCTGGTAACCTCCACCTGGCAACCTTCAATTAACCCAAAACAAAGGGTCTTGATCCCCTGTATGGTCTGCATTCCATGGGCTGGCCTGTAGGTTTAGATGTTTCTCATAGAATGAATCTTTGGACTGGCCATTTCTGGATTTCTTCACTTGGAAATCCAAACACACATTCTTTTTAGACCATAGGGTCATTCTCAGGGTATGCTTAAGTTATTACTCTCGGTGCATCTGTCATACAAGAGTAACTGAACAAAGGAAGCCCTAATTATGTAGAGATTTCTCCTTGAGGAGCTGGAAGAACCCAGTTGGAGAAGTGGGTGTGACCACAGGCATTTTGTGGCTGAAGGCTGTGGGGTTAGAAGAGAGTGATTCCCTAGATTTCTAAACAGAAGAGTCAGGCTCTAGGACAGGTGCTTAGTTCTCTTTGTTCTATTTGATTAAATGAATATGAATAAACAAATTAGGCCAGTAGACTTCCATTAGAGGCTTGGTTCAACCACATGCACTCCTGCCTCAAAAACATTACTTTCGCTTTTCACTCGTCTGGAATTCTTCTCCCACAGATCTTCACATGGCTCAATTCCTGAAAAGTTCACCAGGAACTCTCCACCCCATCACCTTCATTTTTCCTGAACCATTTATCATTATTCGAAATATTTATTTTTAATTTACTTATCATTGATCTTATGTTCCTGAGAGCACAGACTGTTCTGTTTGTGTGAAGCAATGTTGCAGAGCCTGTCAGTGACCTAGCAGTTTTGTTAAATGAATGGCATAAGTGAATAAACCAGGAAACTGAAGTTTTGTAACTATGATGCAAGTGTTACCACTTGGAACACAGGAAATTCAGCAAACAGTTTATTCATTGTTTGTGGTGTGAATTAACTAGTTAGACTGCTTTTTGGGGTCACTTAATTATCTTAGAATTTCTCAGGGACTGAAGCATGTCTATATATTTATAAAACAAATGTAAGACATGATATATTAATGAATTAATGTGTGCACATAAGTTCACTGGAAAATAAGCTGTATCAGAATAGTTTCTCAGTAATATGTTTACAAAAAAACAGCTTAATATGAATGTTCAACCAAAAGTGTGAAATAAATCAACGAATTTGTTACTTCATTTTTAGAAATATAAATTTCTGCTTCTCCCTGGTTTTTCTAGGTTTCCAAATAACCACTTGGTTCGCAGCAACCTGAATAATTTAAATGAGGCCTTTTTGAGTACACATCATTGTGAGATGTCAGTCACAGCTGAGATTCAGATACAGCCTCCAAGAAAACAAACAAAAAACACATACATATACCCAGAGGAGTATTCCAATAAGTCACAACTGGGGGATAAGCCAAACAATGAGTGTCACAAAGAGATTAGGATCCAAGATATCCTAGGTCCTTTTTCCTTCTCTATTCATGAGCCTGTTATACAGACACAGCCCCAGAGATAGACACTCCAGAGACTTCAAGCTGTAGGTTATCAGGGCCAGTGTGAGCTTAACCTCATCTCAACTGTCCTCAGCAGAAGCCCAAGTGCATGTGGTGTTTATTAAATGCTGTTTGATCAAGACGCTGAAGGGACGGGCAGGTGCTTTGTGTTGGCCAGGCTGTGATTCATCCAAATTCGACTCATCAGGAAGAGCTTGACAAATCTGATAGCAACATCCCATCCCCCACCCTTTGCAACTGTACCAAAGTCTTTAAGTTATTTTGCACAAAGCAAGACCCAGTGAGGGGATCACGTTTGAAAAACAGAGTTGCACTGGGTAGGTCTGTGAGTTTGCTGCTTTTTTGATTGAGTGCCTTCTCCAATGCACTTCTAATGTTAGAGGATAGAGCGCTGGACTAACAGAACAGTAAGGAAACTGCAAAATCTGATTCAAACCTTGCCCAAATCCTTGGCTGACTGCTAAACTACACAAGTTGAGGGGTGACCCTGGGAAGCAGGCTAAAAATAAATGGCTTAAAGCTGAAAGAACTGAACAGAGATACCAGCTGTTGTACAGTATAGGGTGAGATAGTTTGAGTCCAAGCAACTCCAGGCAGCAAATACAACAATAAAAAAATTGGTCCTCAAAAGAACATAACAGTATAGAGTTGCTACAAAGTATCATCAAATTTTTCAGTTTTCATCCAAAACTCTTTAGGCCTGCCAATAACAGGAGGATTTGACCCATACTCAGGAAAAGAGTAATACATAGAAACTCAGAGTGGACTCAGATATTGGATTTACTAGACAAAATTTCAAAGTAGCTATCATAAATATGTGCAGAGAATTAAAAGCATAATCTTAATGAGTGAACAGATAGGGAATCTCAACATAGAAATGGAAACTACATAAAAGGGGAAATCTAAAGTTGAAAAATGTAATAACTGTAATGAAAAATTTACTAGATAAGCTCATTAGCACAGTAACTGGAAAAAGAATTGGTGATCTTTGAGATAGAGCAGTAAAAATTATCCAATCTAAATGACATAGTAAAAAGAATGAAGAAGAATAATAGAGTCTTGGAGACTTACAGAATAATATCACATAGTCCAACATAGATGAAATTGGGATCTTAGATCAAGAAAAGGAAGAAAAAAATATTTAAAGAAATAGAGAAAACTCCCCAAATTTGGTGGAAAACATTAACTTCCAGATCCAAGAATGTTAGCAAAACCCAACCAGGATAAATATAAAGTCCACACCTAAGTCAAGTTTCGGAAAGCCAAAGATAGAGATAATCTTGGGGGGAAAAAATCCCATCCAACCCTTATATATACAGAGAAACAATATAATTAAAACCTGACATATCAGAAGTAGTAGAAGCCAGAAGTCACTGGAAAACATATTTAAAGTGCTGGGGGGAAAAAAGTGTCAACCCAGAATTTTATATTCAAAGAAGCTATGCTTTACAAATAAAGACAAAATTAGAAAAATATTTTGAACAAAATTAAAATACAACCTACCAAGGTTAGTAAAATGCAGTAAAAGCAGTGCTTAGAGGGAAATTCATAGCATTAAATGCTATTATAAAAGAGATCTTAAACCAATAATCTATATATCTACCTTAACATAAAAAAAGTCTAAGGCAGAAGAAAAGAAATAATAAAAATTAGAGCAGAAATCAATGAAACTAAAAACTAATTGTAGAAAAAATCAGATTGACTGTATAGAAAGAGCAATAAAATTGATAAATATCTAAGTGAGATAACCAAAGACACTAATTACCAGTATCACAAATAAAATACATGAAGCTAAAATTAACACATCTAAAGAAAGAGATACAAAAATCCAAAAGCAGGAGTTGGAAGCTGCAGTTTTTTCCAAATTACAATTTCCTGAATGAGTCACATAAGGACAGCTAGCTCCTTATCTAAGAATACTTACTGGACACACCATCTCACAAGCCCAGTCCAAAACTGCAAGAACTCAACCATAAATCCAAGTGTATAAGTCCTATCTAATAGCTACTGACACTTGCCAATCAGAACCCACCAGCCCTTATAACATGCTGCCAGTGCCAATAAGCTTTCTTTCAAAACAGCTTGCATAACCTCCTCTTTCTCTGGTAAATTCTGACCTTTCCTCTGTTCCCTAGACATAACATCTGATCTGTATGTATGTCCTGGACTGCAATCCTACTTTTTGTATATTTCCAAAAAACTCTTTTTAGAGATTCATTTCTCTATATTTTTTATGTTGACAAAACCAGTAACAGTAAGATATCTACAAAAACCCCACATATTTGGAAATGAAACAACACTCTCATAAATAACTCATGAATCAGACAAAACTCACAATGAAAATTAGAAAAATTCTTGAATAATAAAAACGTATATAAAAATCTATGGTCTGTAGCTAAAGCAGTGATTTGGGGGAAATTTATAGCTCTAACTACATATATTAGGGAAGAAGTTATCAAAATGAATAAGCTTCCATCTTGAGAAGCTAAAAAGGAGAGCAAATTAAACCCAAAGTACAGTGAATGATAAAGATAAGAATGAAAATCAACACAACAGAAAAAAAAACTATAGAAGAAAAAACAAACTAAAAGCTGGGTTTTTTTTAAAAGATAGACACAATTTATAAACATCTTCCTAGACTTAATGAGAAAAAAAATGAGGGAAGATATAAATTACCAATATTAGGAATAAAAGAGGGAACATCTTTATAATTTCTATAGATATTAAAAGGAGGATGGGAGGTAATATAAAAATTGTATGCCAAAAAAGTCAACAAGTTTAATAAAATAAAGCCTGGGAAAGAAATTTCCAAAACAGATTCAAGAAGAAACATAAAACCTGAACAGCCTTAAGGTCTAGAGCAGGGCTGGCAAACTTTGTAAAAGGCCAAATAAATATTTTAAGCTTTGCAACTAATGTAATCTATCAACTCTGCTATTACAGCATGAAAACAACCGTAGACAATACATGCAGAAATTGACATGACTGTATTCTAGTAACACTTTATTTACAAAAACAGGTGCAATTTGGATTTAGCCCATGGGCCATATTTTGCCAACTTCTGGTCTAAAATAACCAATAGTTTTTCCTCAAACTGTTAACAGCTGATAGATAAGCCACTGTGCTAGACAGACCCCCAGGTGAACTTCAAGCCCTGTTACTAAGTATGGGGTGAGAAAATAATCTTTCCTATCACTTACTTAAGTGAATGAAGGCTTTAAAAATCTACCCTGCTAGAAGCATATGAGTTTGGGCTGTGTTGGCCATTTACTGTTTGAATTGAAAGTGATTCTCTTGATCTCTGGCAAAATTCCTGCTCTCTCTGTTAGGCTGGAAATTTCTCTTTGCTTTACGAAACAAATAATTCTTTAGTTTATCTCTTATATTAATTTGTATTTTCATATGTTGGCTTTGTCCAATGTGGTATCCCCCTTTATTAGTAGTTAATCATCTTAATCTTGGAAAAAAAACATATAAAAATACTAGCTTTGTAATTAGCAACCAAGAGGTGGGAGCAAAGTTACATAAAGGCTAGTAAACATTTAAAATATGTTGTGTAACCAGAAAACAAAGAAATGTATGTCAAACAATCTGGTTTTTTCTATAAAACTGGTAAATATTTTTAAAAAATTATAATCACTGTGTTAAGGAAGACAGGCATGTACCTCTCCTTTTGGTGGGAAGGAAAGTAGTAGAATCTTTTCTGGAAATTATTTCACTGTATTTGTTAAGAACCTTGTCTAGGGTAGGTAACAAAATGATCCTCAAATGGATAATGTAGAGTTTATTTCTTGCGCACATAATAAATACTAGATGGGAGACCAGCTGCTGCTGGCTCTGTCATCTTCAATATGTGACTTCCAATTTTGCACAAGGCATATTTCCATTCTGACCAGCTGGAAAGGATAGGAACATGGGAGGCTTTCTAGGGCCAGTCTAGGAAGCAGCACACATCACTTCTGCTCAAATCCCATTAGCCAAAATTCAGTAACTGACCATGCCAGATTGTAAGGGAGACAGGGAACAGCATGTAACTGTGTGCCCAGAAAGAAGAATGTCAGTTTTGATGAGTGGCTAGCCATTTCAGCTGTAAGCTCTTAAAATATATGCATTTTAACTCAGTAATCTAGGGATTTGTTTTAAGGAAATATTCAGTTCAGTCTGTGGCAGACCTAGTAGTTGTACCCCAAAATTCATTTTCCCTTCTTCCTTAGCAACGGAAAGTTACATTTTTGGTAGTGCATGGCCATTCAGGGGAAAAAAAAATCTTTCTCGGCACTTCTTACAATTAGGCATGGCATACGGCTAAGTTCTGGCTAGCAAAATTCATGTGACAGCTTCCAAGAGCTTTTCCATGTGTTATGTGTACTTTCCTTTTATTTTAGACTCTTCCTCCATCCTTCTGTCAAGGATATGGATTTGAAAACTGGAGCTCTAGGTATCATTTTGGACCATGAGGATGAAGGTCACAGCCTAGAGCTGGGAGAGTAATGAGCTGTACGAAGTCAAGGTCTCTGTAGAAATCAAAGAGCAGAGGCCCCATGCTAGCCCTGGAATGCTCACTCAAACTTGTAGGTAAGAGAAAAATAAGTTTCCTTCATGCTCAAGCCAGTTCTCTTAGGTCTCTGCTAAATCTAATCCTAATTCATATAGGCCAGATATTTTCCTTCCATGGCTTTAATCTTTTTTCTTCTTTCCTATATGTAGTATAATAATTTGTTAAAATATACTCATGGACAAATATTTTTATATAATGAAATGGGAGATTGGAAATGGGAGCTGTCTTCTAAAAGTTGCAAGCAATTCTCTCTTTAAAGAGCATGATTTCAATTCACTTTTGTGAAAGATGACTACCTTGTTTTACAAAAAAAAAAAAAAAAAAAAAAGATCACCCTTGGCCAGGCACAGTGGCTCACACCTGTAATCTCAGCATTTTGGGAGACCTAGATGGGCAGATCAGGAGTTCGATACCAGCCTGGCCAACATGGTGAAACCCCGTCTCTACTAAAAATACAAAAATTAGCCAGGTGTGGTGGCACACACCTGTAGTCCCACTACTCCAGAGGCTGAAGCAGGAGAATCGCTTGAACATGGGCTGTGGAGGTTGCAATGAGCCAAGATGGCAATACTGCACTCCAGCCTGGGCAACAGAGTAAGACTCTATTTCAAACAAAATAAAACATAAAAAAAAAATCACCATAAAGAATTCTTAAGGTGCACAAAAGTAAAAAATTAGAACCCTCCCATTGTTTGAAATGTTCTAGTTAGGAAATGGAATTTGTTGTATACAGTTGAACCAATGTCTCTGGACTTATGTTTGTTGTTTGAGACTGTTATTGACATGGTTTTAAGTGATGGGGGGTTGGAAAAGGAAGGAGAGAGAAATGCTTTCATGGAGAAATGGATGAAGACAAGGTTATGTCTGTATCATGGCTTGTCTTGTGCAAGTCAGTGTTTGTAGGTGGCCCATTTTACTTGGTGTGCTAAAAGGAGATGAAATGAGAAAAGCGGAGAGTGATGATTTTGTGAGGATTTTGGAGATGCGCATGAGCTATGGATGCCTCTGAAATGTTGGAAAAGAATATAATGTGATCATGAAGCATAAGGAAGAGTAGAGGAACGTGTTATAGGGTGGGTTCCAGTGATGTGAGCTCAGGGAAAAGACTTCAGGCAAAGGGAATAAAATGATCAATTTTCCATCGGATGGAAGATCTGGACCTTTGTAGTCCATTGCCCATTAGTGCCTCCATGTGATGCCCTAGAGGTCTGCCACCCATGTGGCTGCCCAGATCTCTTGTCTGTGTGTGCCACCCTCACTCCTCTCCTTTTTCCTCCCAAGCAATCATGTCCTGATGATCTTTCCACCTACATGTCTTCAAGTCACTCACTCCTTTCCATTTCACTGACACTTGTTAATGTCTCCCGTTTCGACTACCATAATCTCTTCTACAAATTTAAACAACTTCCTACTTGATTTCCCCAGCTGTGTCCATTTTTTTCCGGCTTTGATCCATTCTCTACATTTCAGCCAGAATCATCATCATCTTTAAAAATCTGATTGACCAACGGGAGAAGATTCATGCATTTTATTTTCCAGGAAAAAAAAACCCTCAAATTATGAGAAAACATTGCCAGCATATGTTTAAATTCTTAGATTGATGGATGCACCATTAGTCCTAATTACCCTCGTATTGAGTTACAATTAATGCTCTACTCTCTACTGCACCAAATCAATATTATAAAAATGGTTTTTAGGCTTAATTTTTAGTCTCTTTGTGTTTTGTGCCAGCCCTTAAAGGTTACTGCCTTCTTCTCTTTCATCTTAATTTTTTCACTCACATTGAAATGCATTACTCAGATCAGCCCTTGAAAGTCTTTAAAATATATGGCATAAAGTGCACATATTTTAGACACATTTCATAGAATTGATTGTAGTTCCCACTGGCCGGGCTTTAATAAAACTGTCGCTGTGGCTACTGTTCATCACACCAACTATCCAAAGGGTGTTTATTTACACGAAATTAAGCACATCCTTCATCTTCCTAGAATTCATCTATAACATGGGGCCAGCTGGCTTACTCCTGTGCCGTAAAACCATCTTTAAAAAAACCCCAAACTTCTAAAACCTTTGCCTTATTCACCTGAATAAAGTAATTAGGAATAATGGTACCTCCATCAATCTAAGAATTTAAACATATTCTGGCAATATTTTCTGATAATTTGAATATTTTATGCACTGAATTGTTTCATTCCAGTCTACCTAGCACTTCCTTTCTCTTTATTTTCTGAACTACTGATTTCTTGACTCATTCTTATTTACAACTTCTTAGACTTGATGCATCAACCTTTTATTGATGTGGCTTTTCTCCACAAATGCACCTTGCACTCACATTCTTAGAATTTGTCTGTCCCTGGCCCAGTGGCTCTTCCCAGCATGCACCCTATGAAGCCTGTGTTCCTGACAAGTTTTCTTTGGCTCTCACATCTATGATCCAGGATTAGTTTATACCTAAGATCTTTTTCTGCTTTAAAATTCTTTAATGCCATTATTTTTAACAAGTTGTGTGAATATGTCTATTATGTTGATCACTGACTTCTAAGTTCTTAAAGAAGATCCTAATTTATTCAATAAATATTTATCAATTGCCAAACCATGCCTTGCATCTTGGTGTGATGGCTGTCCCAGCTTTCCCTGGGTCTGTCTTCTTTTCTTTCATGCACGAGTTTCTCTGCATGAATCCCTGCAATAAAATCCTTGCCTCTCTACCATGTTCCATTGATCTTTATACCAATAACATATTACCTTGGTTACTGGAGCTTTATAGTAAGGTTTAAAACCTGGTGGTGTAAGTCCTCCTACTTTATTCTCTTTCAAAATTATTTTGGCTAATCTAGGTTCTTTGCCTTTGCATACAATTTTTTAGTATCTGTGAGTTTATTCTTTAAAACTTATATTTTGATTCAGACTGCATAAAACCTATAGATCAATTTAAAGGAAATTAGCTTAACAATATCAAATCTTCTAATCCATGAACGTGATATATTCATTTAGGTTTCTTGATTACTCTTTGTAATTTTTTATAGTTTTCAATGTTCATGTCTTGCACATTTTTTGATAACTTTATTCTCAAATACATTTTATGCTATTGTAGATAAAATTTTGAAATTTCATTTTCTAATTGTTAATTGCTGGTGTATAGAAATACAATAGATTCCTAGATATTTGTCTTGTATTCTGTGATCTTGCTAAATTCACTTATTAGTTCTAGGAGGTTGTTAGTAAATTCCTTAGAATTTTCAACATATATTATCATATTATCTGCAAATAGAAACTTACTTTTTCTAATCTTTATGTGTTTTATTTCCTTTTCTTGGTATATTACACCGCTAGGACGTCCAATACAATGCTGACTAGAAGTGGTCAGAGTGGACATCCTTGCCTTACTACTGACTTTAATTAGAAAATAATGAGATACTCAATGCTGAGTATGAATTCAGCTTTAGGTTTTTCATTTTTGTTTTTGTAGATATTCCTAATCAGGTTGAGGAAGTTGCCTACCATTCTAAGATAGGAGTTTTTCATAAATTAGTATATTAAGGCTTTATTACACAGCATATAGTCTATTTTGATAAAATTACCATGTAAACTTGAAAAATCATGTCTATTTTTCCTTTTTTGTACAGACAGCGTCTCACTCTGCCACCTAGGCTGGAGTGCAGTGGCATGATCACAGCTCACTGCAGCCTTAACCTCCCAGTCTCAAGTGATCCTCCTGTCTCAGCCTCCCAAGTAGCTGGGACTATAGGTGTGCGCCACCATGCTTGGCTAATTTTTTATTTTTTTGTAGAGATGGGGATCTCTCTATGTTGCCTAGGCAGGTCTCAAACTCCTGGGCTCAAACAATCCTCCCATCCTGCCCTCCCAAAGTGCTGGGATTACAGGCATGAGCCGCACCCATCCTGTTTTTCCATTGTTTTGTGTACTATTCAGTAAATACCAATTAAGCTAAAAGATGAATAGCGCTGTTCAGGCCTTTGCTGAGGGAGGAGTATTAAAATTTCCAACTGATTGTGGAGTTTGTCTATTTCTCCTTTTAATTTTGTCAATTTTTCTTTCATGTATTTTGAAGTTCGTATATCAGGTGCACACATATTTATGATTGTGTTTTCTTCCTAACAAATGAACATTTTTATCATTAAAAAATATCTGGTAATTCTTTGTAACATAGAAATCTATTTTATCTGCTTTTTATGTTTACTTTTCCGTCTGTCTATGTTTACTGTTCACATGGTTTGTCTTTTCCCAATCATTTAGCTTCAGCCTACCTGGGTCTTTGTATTTAAAGTACATCTCATATACTGCATATAACTAAAAGGTGGAAATTGTCAAAATGGATAAAAACACATATGTCACGTGTGGGTTTTTGTTTGTTTGGTTGGTTGGTTTTTTTGAGACGGAGTTTTGCTCTTGTTGCCCAGGCATGCAATGGCGTGATCTTGGCTCACTGCAACCTCCACCTCCCAGGTTCAAGTGATTCTCCTGCCTCAGCCTCCCAAGTAGCTGAGATTACAGGCACCCACCTCCATGCCCAGCTAATTTTTGCATTATTAGTAGAGACAGGGTTTCACCATGTTGGTCAGGCTAGTCTCAAACCCCTGACCTCAGGTGATCCACCCGCCTCAGCCTCCCAAAGTGCTGGAATTACGCCCGGCCTCATGTGTTTTTGTGTGACACATATGTATGTTTTTATCAATTTTGACAATTTCTACCTTATAGTTAAAGTGCTTAGTTCATTATCATTTAACACAATTATTATATGGTTAAAGTTGGGTCTGACATTTTATTTGTTTTTTACTCATCTCTGTTCTGTTCCCTCTTACCTGTCTCTTTGGATTTTTAGAATGATGTTCTAATTCATTTTAATTTTCCTACTGGCTTTTTGCCATACTTCTCTACATTATATTTTTTAATGACTGCTCTAGAAATTACAATATATATCTTTATTTTTTTCATAGTCCACTAGTAGTTAATATACTATTTCATATAATACACATATATGAGTCTTGAAATCGTATAGGTCCACCTATTCCCCACCTCCACTCCTTTATGTCATAGCTATTATAGGTACTACATCTGTATACTTCAAACTCCACAGCATGCTTTTTTGCTTTAAACAGTTATGTGTGTAATAAAGAAATTAAGAAGAAGAAAGTAAAAACCAGCTAGTCTTTAGTATTTACCCAGATAGTTACTATTCTGATGTTCTTCATTCCTTTCTTAGAATCTGTTTTTATCTGACATTAGTTTCCTCCAGCCTGAAGTACTTCCTTTAGGATTTCATGTAATACAGACCTACTTACAATAAATTCTCTTATTTTTGTTTTATTTGAAAATATCTTTACACGATCTGCAGTCTTGGAGGCTGTTTTCGCTGGATGTAGAATTCTGGGTGTACAGGGCTTTTTGTTGGTTTTATTATTTTCTTTCAGACTTTAAAGATGTTCCACCTTCTTCTGGTCTCCATAATTTCTCATGAATATCAGCTTTGAAACACTCTCAACCACCTGATTTCTTCCACAAAAACTAATATTTATTGCACTCCTTTTACAGAAAAACTAATTGGCTTAACTTTCTTTTGCCAAAGAGTTGGTAGAGAAGTGAGAAGAATTTTTAGTTCTTTCCTCTTTCCCTCTACATAGCTCTGGTAAATAAAGGGTTATTGGGGGTGGTGAGGGAAGGTATCTATTAAACCCAAATGTCTTCAACTTGACCTTGAATTAATAATCAATGCCCCCCTCCTCCCGCCCCAGGAAAAAAGGAAAGAGCGAGCATCCTTTTCTAGCCTCAGGATGTATGTTCTCCAAATGACTCTTGGAACTGAGATGAGAGAGAACTGTTTACTTTGATGGCAAGCTTTTTCTCCCAGGTGTATGGGAAAGCTGGCATTGTGTATGGCTGACCTGGGGCTGGAATTAAGCCTTTAATTATTTGAAGAGTAAAACTTCAAGGGCCTGTGCGCTCTTTCTGGAAGCAATCTCCTCTCTATGCCTGGATGAAAATGGAAAGAGGTAGCAAGCCCACAGGTCTAGGTGGTGTATGCATACAGGAGGAGACGAACTTCTGACAAAACAAAATTCAATTAAAATGAAGAAAACAAAACAGACTGTCATTCTGCTCTTTTAAACTTGTCCCTCCCAATCCCCTGTAAAAAACACACTGTTTTTCAACTAAATTTGTCTTTGGTCTTCTTTAATAGGCTTTTGAAAGGAAAATATCCTGTTCCAGCATGCAAAACATGCTCCAGGCTATTAAGTGTCTAAAAAGGCATACTACCCAGTTCCCCTTGGGTGCAACGCTGCTTGAGAAGCTAGTGGTACCATGCAGATGGGCTTTAGAACCAGGGGAACATGAGTTCAAATCCTTGTGCCACTTAACAGCTGTGTGACTTTGGGCATGTGCCTTAAATGCGCTGCCTGAGATCTTTTGGAAAGGAGGCAGAAAATCGATAATAAATCTTTAACCTCTTTCTTGTCAGTTGCTGTGGCAGAAACTTCAAATACTCACCAGCAGCCAACTTTCCTCTCCCTCTAGACACATAGTTAATATGCATTTCCAACACACTCTTGAATCTGCGTGGTTGCGTGAAACTGCTCTATCCAGTTGATGGTGGGTACAAACAATAGACAGGCATTCCTTGTTTTATTTTGTTTCACTTTATTGTACTTCATAGATAGTACCTTTTTTACAAATTGAAGTTTTGTGGCAGCCCTGCATTGAGCAAATTGCATGTCTCTTACATTTTGCTAATTCTCCATATTCCAAACTTGTTCATTATTAGTATATCTGTTATGGTAATTTACGATCAGTGACCTTTGGTTTTACTATTGAAATTATCTTGGGGCACCAAGAACCATGCCCATATGGAACGGTGAACTTAATAACTGCTGTGTGTGTTCTGACTGCTCCACTGACAGACAGTTCCCTCATCTCTCTCCCACTCCTTGGGCCTTTACTGCCTGAGACACAACAGTATTGAAACTGGCCAAGTAATAATCCTATAACAGCCTCTAAGTGTTCAAGTGAAAGGAATAGTCACACATCTCCCACTTTAAATCAAAAACTAGAAATGATTCAGCTTAGTGAGGAAGGCATATCAAAAGCCAAAATAGGCCAAAAGCTAGGGCTTTTGTACCAAGCAGCCAAGTTGTGAATGCAAAGGAAAAGTTCTTGAAGGAAATGAAAAGTGCTTATTCCAGTGAACACACAAATGATATGAAAGTGAAACAGATTTATTGCTGATATGGAGAAAGTGTGAGTGGTCTGGATAGAAAATCAAACCAGCCACAATATTGAAATGACACTAAAGAATTTAGAATATCATATAAGCTTAGTTGATAAAGCAGTGGCAGGGTTTGAGAGGATTGATTCTAACTTAGAAGCTCTACCGTGGGTAAAAGGCTATAAAACAGCATCACATGATATAGAGAAATCTTTTGTAAAAGGAATTAATGTGGCAAACTTTATTGTTGTCATATTTTCAGAAATTGTCACAACCATCCCAATCTTTAGCAACCACCACCCTGATTAGTCAGCAGCCATCAACATCAAGGCAAGACCCTCCAGCAGCAAAAATACTCCTTTCAAAATATTACTTCTCATTGACAATGTACCTTGTCACCCAAGAGTGCTGATGCAGGTGGAGGCTCCCTGAAGGCTCAGATGATTGTTAGCATTTTTTAAGCAATACAGTATTTTAAATTAAGGTGGTATACACATTGTTTTTAGACATAATGCTATTGCATACTATATCGACTACAGTATAGTCCAAATATTTTTATATGCACTGGGAAACAAAATTGTGTGACTCCTTTTATTGCAATATTTACTTTATTGTGGTGGTCAGGAATGGAACCTGCAACATCTCTGAGGCATGCCTGTACATCAGTTACAGGCCTGGCCATATCATGCCACATGATTCTCCTTGCTCCCTCTCTTCACTGTCCCTACACCTGCAGATGGTGCCTTGTGATGGAAGCAGCTTGGATTCCTGAGTTACAGATTGGAGGAGAGCCCCCAAGATACCTACCCAATCAGAAACATCCACATTGGAATTTTTTCTGAGCAAGAAAAAAACCTATGCTGTATTAAACCTCTGAGATTTGGGGGGTGCTTGTTACAGCAGTTAGCCTTGCCAATTAATATTATTTCCTAGATAATCAATGGGAAAGATAATACTGCCTGGTTGGATTATGGTGAGGATTAAATGAAGTGAAGTGGGTAAAGTACCCAAGGGCTTGGAACCCATCTGAAGAAAATTATATTCTTTAGCACACTACTGACAATTTGGACTGCAGTTTTCCCTTCCTTGCAAGAAAAATACAAAATTGCATGGCATTGTTATAAATTATTAGGCAAATTAATGCTCACCTCTTTTCTGTCTGGTCTAGGTGACTGCATTCCAAACAATCTAAAGATTTCTAATAGCTCCAGAACTTTATATACCTTTTCCCAAATCCATGCCTACTCAGTCCTTCTTTTTCTGATTGTTTAAGAACTTCAGATTTTATAAATGAAGTAAAAACTTAAAATCCAAGGAGTTTCAAGCCCAATTCATACTCCTAAGCACACCAGTTTCTGCAGGCTCAAAGTTGGTAAAACCCATTTTCCATCTTCAGGCTGGATGGTAACATGCCATCCAGCCACATGACTCGGGCATTTTTCTGAGTCCCATCAGTCACTGGGATCACCACTCTGTCTCTGGTAAAAGAAGACCCCAGAGCTGCATGCCTCCTTATTTTCTCTGTTCTTCAAATCTGTGACCAGTTCAGAGATTCCTTGTGTTAAGCAACTGGTTCTTTCCTGAACATATCCCATCCCTCCTTCCAAAAGATCATGAAACAGGAAAAGTCAAAGCAAGTTGCAAAATTGGAAAATATTTTCGGTTTTTTTGACAAAATATAAGAAACAATCACTTATAATGTACAACCCCAGATATTGTAAGGTAGTGAGAGATATAGTTCAGGTACTTGTCCCCATCCAAATCTCATGTTGAAATGTAAACTGCAATGTTGGAGGTGGGGACAGGTGGGAGGTATTTGGATCATGGGGGTGGATCCCTCATGAATGGCTTGGGCCATCCCCTGTTAAGTGAGCTCTGAGTTCACAGGAGATCTGTTTAAAAGTATGTGGTACCTCCTTGCTCGCCCCCACCCTCTCGCTCTTCCTCTGGCCATGTGACATGCCTGTTCCTCCTTTACCTTCTGCCCATAATTGTAAGCTTCCTGAGGTCTCCCCAGGAGCTGAGCAGATGCCAGCACCCTGCTTCCTGGAAAGCCTGTATAACTGAGCCAATTAAGCTTTCTTTTAAATAAATTACCCAGTCTCAGTTATTTCTCTATAGCAATGCAACAATGGCCAATACAGAGAGGCTTGGAGGAACATCCTCTTTCATTTAAATCCTCACACTTTGACAACTCACATTTTCCTTGATTCAGGTGTGCTGTGAATATGAATAGAAGTATAAATGTTGTGTGCAGTTATTAAAAAGTAGAAAGCAATTTGCATTGTTAATCCTTCCAAGTCATCCATTATTCTTTCAATTTGGTGAAATTCAATGGTGTCTCTGGACACCATCTAATTTGATGGCAGATAAGGAGATCCTTTTAAATGTTAAGTACAAGGTGGGGACTAAGAAAATACCCAGAATAAAATTCTATGATACCAAATGAAGACCATCTATCAAAGAAGGGGAATACAGAGAAGATGGATAGGGTAGCCCCTTAGGTATATGGGACAGATAGAAATCATCTCCCACCATATCCTCCAGCCCAGCTGAGGATGTGAGATAGTGCAAACTTACAGATATTCCAGTTATGTCGTGATTAGACCTAAGGGACTGGACAAAGCTGTCTAGCAAGCTATCCCAAGATGACACAGCCTAGTGGACAGCTTTCAATTTGAAAATCTGTGAGGAGTGCCCATGTTCCCAAGAACACTGACCTCTAATGGAAAGTCCTACCATATATGGAGATGTTGGAGTCTGTTTCCTTCCCTGAAGCTAAGTGGGCCCCTGGAAAGTGAAATGGTCAACCACACACATCCTATCCCTTGGCTTTTGTTGTCAAGTCTGGAAGGATGGTAGTAAAAGGGAATGTCAGTTAAGCCACTCCTTGGAAAAGCCAATGCATTTGCCATCATCTTTTGCTTCTCTCCAGCCTTGAGGTAAATTGTTCACTAAAGTTAATTGGTTTGACTAAGATTTTAGAATTCGAATCTGATGCCGAATTCCAATTTAGCTGCCTTTTCTCGCTAACCCACCTCCACTGTTGTAGTGTTATTTTTTATTTGTTTCTACTTATTTTATTTCTACCTTTCTACATATCTCAGGTCCACCCCCTTTTTTCCAGCACACACACTTTGTTGCAATGGTCAGACCAAAAAGAGGTCTCTTGATATATGAACCTCCAGCTATTATGACTTAGATGTTAACAGATCCCTTAAAAACTAACAGGTAATTTAAAAATTAAAGTTAAAAAACAGAGGCAAACTAGTAGAACATTTACCATGATGAATTACCTACTCTAATGAAAAAGCCAAAGTCATCCCCATTCTTTCTCTCTTCCCCTACACTTCTGTTTTTTAATTTTTTTCTTTTTTTTTTTTTTGGCTCAACTCTTTTTAATCTTAAACTATTCTGATTTTTAACTAACATACTTGGGGTTGATATGGATACCAAGTGTTTTTTTTCTGCCCAGCTTCAAGAATTCTGCCGCTGGGCTTAGACCTTTAGGTGTCATTACACCCCGACCTATCCAAGCTTTAGGGACCTAAAAGGATCTCCCTTCTCTTGGTAAAAAAATTGCCTCTTCTGCAAAGCTCAGCCCTTCAACTCTTATTCTAAGCTATGTGCTAAACCTTTGGAGTAGAATTTTAGCTCATTTTAGACTTTCTTATTGTTAAAAATTTTCAAATTATTGATTTAAGTTGTGTTGATTTGTTTTATATAATAGATGCATATGGTGCAAAATTCACGGGGTACAAAGGGGCTTGTAGTCAAAAGTAAGTCTCCCTTTTACCCCTACCTCCTAGCCACTGAGTTTCCCTTCCCAGAATCAAAAACTCTTAACTTCTTGAACTTTCAGAGATATTCTATGTATGTATTAATATATGACTTATACATACACATGTGCATGTATATTATTGAAATTGATTATATAAGCAATGCATGGACATTATTTCTCTATACAAATGAAAGCAATACAAGGTAGGCTCAGGTCCCTTGATCATCTCTGTAATCCCAGTTTCTTTCCAAATATAACCAGTTGGCAATCTAGCATCAACTTAGAATAAATTCTTCCAAATGTTCCTTTGTATTTACAAAAATATATGCACCTACAAAAACTGTGTAGTATTATTTTATGGGTTTATTTTTTAAGAGATATACTGCAAAAATAATTCTGCAGCTTGTAAGCCTTTGGATCAAGACTTTAAAGCACCCCTAACTCTGATAATAAAACAGTTCTTCTCTATTGTACCTGGTTTTTCTAAAAGCCAGATGATGCCTTTATTTTCTCCTGATCCCAGGTTCCTGCTTCCCATTTGTCCACCCACAAAGTTCCTGTTTCTTCTCCAGGTGGGAGCTGAGATGAGGAAGAGAGGGTCTGGGTTCAATTATTCTATCACAGAACAAAACTTGACATAGACACTAACAAGATGATTGTCCTCTCACCTGGTCATTAGCTGGAGTGTTCAAAACCAGGAAAATCTGTCATGTGGGGCTGCCTTTTACCATGAACCAAAGGGGCAGGGGTCACAATCCCACCACTGTAATAGGAACTCTTGACACATTGTCTAAAGACAAAAGGCAAAATCTGACGCATTTAAACGATCAGATCCTGTGCAGAGCCAGCTACTTGACAATAACAGCCATGTCGCTTGGGCAACGTGTCTTGCACTAACGATCACACAATCCTCTGGAGGAAAGATGCTACTTCTGAGAAATGATCAAAGCTTTACTACAGATTTGTATGACCAAAAGACACACATTTTATATAGACTTCCTGAAGATTTCAAGGAACAAGGAGCTCACTACATTTAAAAGCTACCTATTGCATTGTAAAGCCATTTAATCGGCTCAGTTCTTTTGTTATTGAAAATTTGGATTCTATTCTGACCTCTGGGCTGACACTGAATAAATTTAATCCCCCTTACATATGATCAGAGTCAATTTTAGATTTTAGAAAATCTATTTAATCTGAGAAAGCTTGTACCTATCTAAAATATGACCGGGTCTCCAGCACAGCTTATTTTTACCTAATACTGTCCATCCAAATTTAAAAGTGTCTCTAGATCATTAGCAAACTTCTTAACAATGCTAGTATTATTACTTATTATAAAGTTATCTGTTTGAAAGGACATTTTTAGAATAAATCTTCTTTTCTCTTGTTATACTTCCTCCAGAAATGAGGATCAAGGTTCTCCTTGGGTTATATATGTTTCCCAAAGCGAGAATCCAAGAAATGGCCAATCCTGACTTAGCCCTTTCTTCTCCATGACATTTAATGTTATCATTGCTTATTCTCACTTCACTTACTTTAGTCCCATCAGATTTGTGGTTGATGAAATGGAGTTTTGAAATATTAGCCTATATTCTTTGTAAATGCAGCCCACCCATATAGCCAAAAAGGTTGGCTGTCTCACATTTCTGCCTGATTATATATGGGATGCTTATATTCGCCATGCCTAAAAATAGACTTATCACACTCTGTACTTATCATATAAGCTGAAGAACATGTTTTTCTAAGAAACCACAAATATTGGGTTCTATCCTTATAATGAAATGCACATTTTCCTTTAAGAGGAAAAATCTTCAATTTAGAATTTGAATAAAATAGTGCTGTACAAAAGTCTATCATCTGGTTAACTTTAGAGAGCTAAAAACTCATTTAGGATTATTCTTTGACTCTCTTTCCATGTCATTTTTCACCTGATTGTGAATTAAGTGAATCTTCACTTATTTTGAGCTGCTTTTTGCTGATGATTTATTTCTCTTAGCTGTGCAAACAGTTCTAATAAGCTACTTGACTTCAGCAGGCTGACTTGCAAACTTGAGGCTTGATTATTGCCAATGCAAAGATGGCTTAGGGCTTCTCAACATTTCTTCAGGGAAGAGATGAGCCAGAAAAGTTTCCTTTATTCTTTTGTGTCTTATAGTTAACGATGTGCTTTCCTTTCTCCTCCGCAGCCCATCCTAAAGTCCCACTAAGATCCAGGGGACTTCAGAGAGAGGGATGGAGGGACTCCTAGTCTGATTTAGTTCGAATCTTTTTTCTTTTTCAGAACCATCAAAAGGCTGGTCCTTAGCATCTAGAATATCTATCTCCTCCTGACACTCAGTTGAGATTTGTAAAGGTATTTATGAAGGCCTTTTGCAAAAGGTAGAGGGGACAGGAAAAGGAAGATACTTCTGCGGACATAGTCCTGCCTCACTCTTCCCTGTTCCCTCGACCTTGCCTTCTCCTGCAATCTCCTTGCCAAAGTACCGTGTGCAGGGAAAGTGTACAATAGATACATACTGAAAGCCTACACTGTCACTGGGTGTCGCCCAACCACCACCCCAGACCAGTCCCTCCCTCAAGGATGAGAGAAAGATCATTCTGGATTGATTTACTAGGTTATAGCAAGGTCTAAATGCATGCACTACAACTTAAGTGTGAAAAATAATGTACCTGTCTTTATTTCCTCAAACTGATCTTGGATTCTGAATGCTCCTAGTAGCCAATCAACACACACGAGTTAAAAGAATGAAGGAATCTCACCTTGCTCTGGAGCCCTGCTCAATGCTGGCAGACAGTAGTGGTGGGATGATTGAGTCTTGCCCATTCAAGGCAAGTTGATCTTTTCTAGCTTTAGAGTCCATTTCAGGTCAATGTAATCCCATATCTTTGACTTGCAGGTATACCTGCCTCTGTCATCATGTAGTATTCTCCATAAGTGTCTCTGTGTCTAAATTTCCCTCTTATAAAAACACCAGTAACTGGACTAGGGCTCACCCTGATCCAGTATGACCTCACTTTAACTTCATTACATCTGCAAATACCCTATTTCCAAATATGACCACATTAACAAGCATCAGGGGATATTTTGTGGGGGAAACACAATTTCACCCAAACAAAGAGGAAGGAACTGGGTCACAAGTCTATATATTCTAGGATGTTCTCTCAACCAGCCTGAAGTTGACATTGGAGTTTCTGTCATCTGGTATCACCCACCTCTAGGAGATGGGGTACAAAGTTTCTTCTACCTCAGTCTTATCCCCCAGAATATCTTTAATTCCTTGTATCCTCTCTTTCATGATGGAAGAACTCTAGTCTCCTTCATGTCTGGTAGAAACTTCTCCATCATGTCTTCTTCACAGACACTCACCGTAGAGCTCTGTGCTCAAACCTCCCAGCTTTGCTCTTGGTATGTCAACAATGAAGACAGTGAGATTTCCCAGTGCCCTTTGCTGGGGCTCAGCCACGGCTTCCCATTTATGAAAGTGCCACCTGCTGCTCAGGATCATAGGAATTCTTCAAAGGCTCCATGGGGGTCACCACCACTGCTTACTCCTAAATACTCTTTCTCCTCTCCTCCTCTCCTTAAAGATCAGGGCACCTGGGTTTTTTTTCTCTCCCCCCACCCCCCATGTAGATGGTTTTACCAAACCTTTGAAAGACTTAGGAATAAAGAAGTTGTAGACTGGTAGAGTCAGAAGATCACAGACCCCATGGAAGAGGAGGAGGGATCTAGTACATCTTCCTTTCTTCAGAAGTAGGAGAGTTTAGAGATGAGATTAGCAGGTTCTGCGTGCACAAGATCCCCATTATGAAGGTGATTTGTGACCATTTGTCTACAAATACCTTTGAGACAAAAATCGCTCTGTCATGTTTCCTCTGCGGCATCACTCCACCTGCCACTGGCCTGCTCAGAGTGACTCAAAGCTGCCTTGGATGAAGTCGTGAGTACTCTTTCTGTGGCCCAAGTGCCTTGAGGAAATAATACTAGTTTTATCTAAGTCTCAGTCTTCTTATACATAAAATG
Organism: Pan paniscus; assembly: GCF_029289425.2. NCBI lineage: Eukaryota > Metazoa > Chordata > Mammalia > Primates > Hominidae > Pan > Pan paniscus. The sequence goes on along the minus strand of NC_073255.2, from coordinate 143,235,173 downwards.
GGATGGCAGTATCCTCTTTGTAAGGTGGTTGTCATTATTAGACAAAATATATGCAAAGCAACTAACCCAGTGACTGGCACTTAGGGGGTGCTTAATAAGAAGTAATTCCTGAATAGGTGCAGCACACCAACATGACACATGTGTACATATGTAACAAACCTGCACGTTGTGCGCATGTACCCTAAAACTTAAAGTATAATTTAAAAAAAAAAGAAGTAATTCCTTTATCATTCATCTACTCCCTCTTTTCTCTCTAGATCACAGCCCTTCTCTGAAATTACTCCTCCTTTCCCTCCTTGGAAAAAAAAATAGAAAAAGGATTATGTTCTCTAGAGCTCCTCTTTTCCTAAGATTCCACTGGACATATCTCAGACCTCAGGCCAGAACTGATTGGATAGTTGTTCAGCCTGACTGTTTGCAATCCTAATTACAAAAATTTACTGTAGGTATGCCAATCTAGTGTTTTGCATAAGAATTATGCATAGCACAAAATATGTCTGAATTTTGGGAGAAGTGTCATTGGATCATTGGATTAATCTCAGCTCACATTATGGTCATTCTTCACCATTTGTTACTTGCAATGTTTTGGTAAAAATGAAATCCTAGTCAGTCACTGCATTGGGTTATCTAGGAAGAGGAAGCGAAACAGGCCCACAGTCCCTCAGTCCTCCTACTCAGAGAGATGTCTTCTCTTTGCCCAGTTCTGGCCAGCTCAGTCACTTAACTCTCACTGCAGAAGAAGGTAAGGCGCTAGCATCTCATCTGGGCTGGAAGATGTGGGAAACTGCATTAGAAGGAAATAGTAAAGATTCACTAGTAGTGGCTAGAGAGCAGCACTTTGTTTTTGTCTTGTTTTATTTTTTCTCATCACAGATAAAGTGAGGGCTTCCAGTTGCAGTAATGTTAGGGAGTCCTATCTTAATTTTCAATGCCATCCTTTAACCTGTAGCTGAGGTCAAAATCTAGAAGCCGTATGTGATGTTCATCTTTCCGTCATATCCCAAATCCAATATATAAGCAATTTCTATCAGCTTGACCTTGAAGATATCTCCCAAACCTATCTACTTCTCCCAACTCCACTGTCATCTCTCACCACAGCCTCTACTTGGCTTCCCCATCCCTGCTGTCGTATCTCTAATGATCAAATTTTCACCCAGGTTCCAGAGCAGTCTTTAAAATGTGTATTGGATAACTTTGTTCCCCATTCAAAACCTTCTAATAGTTTTCCATCATACGTGTAATAAAAATCAAATTCCTTACATCAGCTCACAGGGCCCTGCAATGACATCTCTGAGAAAGCTTTTGCCACTCTCTGCTTCCTTCTCACTCTACCCTAGGCATGCAAAATTTGAATTTATCTCCTTACTAACAGTGTTAACTGTGGTCTGTTGGTTAAGGTGGTGTCTTCTAGCACGATTCTTCCCTTTGTGATTAAATATGTTGTAGCGAGATGTTTTGAGACTACAGATATCCTGCTTCTCGTTACATTTTCACCCACTAAGTCTAGCATCCATTGATGGTTCTTACCTGAAACAATTACTATTGTGGTGTTTGGTCAATGGTGATTTTCAATCTCCATCATTTCTTCTACATTTGTTAGTTGGAATTCTCCTATAAGGAAGAGCTTTCCCATCTCTGCCTACAATTTTTAAAATTTTATTATATAGGTATGGATTCGTGGATTCTTATTTTTATTTTATGCTATGGGTTATAATCAATTACTCCCTTTTTGTTTTGCTTTTTTGCCCAATTTGCCCTCAGTTTAGCCAATGGAAGCCCATTTGAACTGGCTTCTACATCATCTGACATATTCCCTTATTTTTCTTTTTTTAGCACTTTCTTACTATTTAAACCATAAGATGTCCTAGACTCATCTTGCAGTTTCCCTGACCTAGCTCAGAATCAACCATCTTTCAGAAAAGTGCTGATTCCTTTTATTGGAAAGTGGTATTTAGATATCAAGATTTGGCGTGAGGTTTGCTCATCAGTATTGGGGCATCATTGATTCTAAATATATGAATTTATAAACACATATCTGTATCTACTTCTATATCTTAAATCTATATTAAAAGTCATGAGTTCATATTGGTAATTTGTTTCTGTTTGTATTGCATCTTGGAATTCCCCCTCCTTTTTGATTATAATGTTCTCTCTCTCTCACCTGCTTGCCTGCCTGCCTTCCCCTTCTTCTCTCTCCTACCTTCTTTCTATCCTCCTCCTCGGCCTCTTTTCCACCTCATTCCAGAAGTCCTTGCCTCTTCAGAGGTCATGGTTCACTATGTAGCCTTCTGGTATAATTTAGCCCTGGTGGCTAAAGGACCTCAGTTCAATTCCTGGCTCTACCACTTTCCAGCTGTGTGACTGTGGGCAAGCAGCCTCTCACAATAACAGATTCTCAAGACAACCAAATTCTTACCAGACTCAATCCTTGGAATCAGGCTGACCTGATTTCCTTTGAAATTCTCAGACCTATAGGCTGGTTTATCTCTCTCAATGACTTCAGGTCTTTATCAAGACATCCAGGCAAATATTTTCCCTCAGATGTTCTTCCCAGCACTTCTAATTGAGCAATTTAACTATTGTTTCTTTCTTTAATTCTTCCCCATCACAGAAGTGCATAACCTTCAGATAACTACTCACTATGGTAATGAGTGATATCAATTTCTGCTCCATTTTTTTTAAGTAGAGATGGAAGTCTCACTTTGTTGCCCAGGCTGGTCTCAAACCCCTGGCCTCAAGCAATCCTCTTGCCTCAGCCTTCCAAAGTGCTGGGACTATAGGCGTGAGCCACCGCGCTTGGCTCTCTGCTCCGTTTTTATTTATCCCTGATAATATTCATGATGTAATTCTATCTATGTCTATGTATCTATTTTTAAGAGGACAAAAGGATTGCAACTCCAAACCACCTATTCGAAAGGGGCACTTTCCACCAGGATCGGCACTATTTTTCTCTTGGAAACTATAATGACAGCATCATAGACAAAATCAGTTTGATTACACAAGCATTAAATGTTTTTATCGCAAGAGTATCTATAACTTCCAAAGGGCAGTTATATTTAAGATCGCTTGAGAACAAAGACTTTGGGAAAACCTGCAGTGTCAGAAAGCTGTGTTCTTTTGGGGGGCTTTTGCATTTTAACAGCCTAAGAAATAAATCTGCTTTTTAAAGGGAGAGTATTTACCATCTGCAGTTCATGAGTGTTTGAGGCAGGGAAAATCTATCATTTACACACATTTGTGATGAAGTTGGCAGATTATCCTCTTCTGAAGGGTTTCATCAGCAGTGACTAGGATGGAAACACCCTGGTTGATGTGATCTGGTGAGCCAGAAATCTGCTTGTTGTGATCGGGTGAGCCAGCTACTCTGCTTCTGCTGGTAACAATCACAGTATTTTGGGAATGGCATCTTTTCATTTTTTTTTTTCTTGTGGCAAAAATTTGAGTAGTATTGATCTAGGAGGTGGTATGGTCTTAGGTAAAATAGAGAGTAATGAACATATTCACCTGATTTCCAGGTATGGTTAAAGCAGGGCAAGTGGGATCAGGATATATTTTCCAAGGTGCCTTGTACAGCAGGGAGGGACAGTTGTAGAGGGAGGAGGGGCAAGGCAGAGAAAGAATATGGAATTAAAAGGCCACCTCATAGAAAGTAGACTGCGTGGGCACAGAAAGAGAGAAAGAAGAAATATTGGCCATTGCCATGAGCAATGAAGCTTACATGGGGAAAAGATGCTGCCAGAGGACGTATAGAAAGGTTTGGGTAATACACTAGGCGAGACTTCTGAGCTGTGTGTTCCAGGAAACCTAGCATAAATACTGCCATTATTTTTCAGGATGTTTGGTTTAGACTGGAGTTGCTTTAAAAACAAAACACTAAGCAGCAGCACGATCTAGCAGTAATTTGTTGGACAGTCACGCGTTGCTTAACAATGGGGATATATTCTGAGAAACGCATCATTAGCAATTTCATTGTTGTGTAAAAATCCTAGAGTGTATTGTGCTTGCACAAACCTAGACGATAGAGCCCACTACACACCTGGGCTCCATGGAATAGCCTATGGCTCCCAGGCTACAAACATGTATAGCTCACCACTGTACTGAATACTGTAGGCAATTGTAAGAGAACTCTAAGTATTTGTGTATCTAAACATGTCTAAACACAGAAAATGTACACTAAAAATATAATATACAAGATAAAAAATGGTACATTTGTATAGGGCACTTACCATGAATGGAGCTTGCAGGACTGGAAGTCACTCTGGGTGGGTCAGTGAGTGAGCAGTGAGTGAATGTGAATGCTTAAGACATTGCTGTCCACTGCTGTTGACTTTATAAACACTGCACACTTAGGCTACATGACATTTATTTTAAAATATTTTTCTTTCTTCAATAATAAATTCACCTTAGTTTACTACAAATTTTTACTTTATAATTTTTAAAATTTTGACTATTTGTAATAACACTTAGGTTAAAACACACATTGTACAGCTGTACAAAAGTATTCTTTCTATCTTTATTCTATAAGCTTTTATTTAAAAAATTGATTTTTATTAAAAATTTTTTTTGTTAAAAACTAAGACACAAACACACACAGCAGCCTAGACCTGCATAGGGTCAGGATCGTCAATGTCACTGTCTTCCACCTCCACATCTTTTCTCACTGGAAGGTCTTCAGGGCAATAACAGGCATGGAGCTCTCATCTCCTATGATAACAATGCCTTTCTCTGGGATACTTCCTGAAGGACCTACCTGAAGCTGTTTTACAGTTAACTTTCTTTTTAATAAGTAGAAGAAGTATACTCTAAAATAATAAAAAAACATAATACAGTAAATACACAAACCAGTAACAGTCATTTCTTATCAAGTATGTACTGTACATAATTGCATGTGCTAGACTTTTATATGACTGAAAGCACAGTAGGTTTGTTTCCCCCAGCATCTCCACATACACGTGAGTAACACGCTGCACTGCAACGTTACAAGGACTACAGCGTCATTAGGTGACAGAGATTCTTTAGCTTCATTATAATCTTATGGGACCACCGTTGTATATGTGGTCTGTTGTTGACCAAAACATCACTATGTGGCACATGACTATATTTAAATTATAAGCAGAGGTGATAGTCAACACAATTGATCATCATTAGGCCTGGGCACTGATTCATTAGAATGGATATATGGCTATAAACAACAGTGCACCACAGTGGTGTGTGCCAGCCTAATGTCACCTTTGGTTGTGGTGCTTTCCAGGTCTGAAAGTGATTAATAGTGATTCATAAACATGGAGGTGCTGTCTGAGCTGGAATATCCTCCCGTGTTAGTTCTGTCAGAGCCTCCCGGGCACCTGTGGGGGAAGGGAAGGGCAAGAGCCAGTGAGAAGTCTCTGGTAGCCTGACTCCCACCTGTGCATTACTAGACAATGCTGCCATCTGAAATGTATTTGCTACCTCTATTTCAAAAATACCAACAAGAGAAAATGCAATCTTCTTCCTTTTTGGCCATATATTGGAATGACAGACACAGGGTAACAGTGAGACTGTTCAAATGTCCATTTTTTCCCCAGCATCCTTGCATTTTGGTTGGGGCCATGTGAGTAGTTCTGGCCAATGGGCTGTGAGCAGAAGTAACATGGCCACTTCTAAACTAAGGTGGTTAAAAGTCAATGTACTTCTTCCATCCTTCTCTTGTCATTTTACCTGACACAGCAACTTTTGAGGCCATGTGTCCCAAATGGTGCAGCTATGGAGAAGAGGTACTCAAACTGCACCAAACTTCATGTACGAGATAAACTTTCTTGGTCAATCCATTAAGATTTCCGTAGCATAGCAACATTTATCCTGACCACAAGATGGTCCCTTTTGGATACTGCGTGACAAACATCTGAGGCATTTTCATGGCATTTTCTTCATTGGAAGGCAGTGAAGACACAGATATTGGAGACTGAAATGCTATGGATTCATGCTATGCAGTAGCAAAACATTTTCTAAAGTTTCCACCTGTGGGAGCTCAAGAAGGTAGAGTATATAAGGATACTATCCCAGCAGTTCTGGAGGAAGATGTTAGAAACAGAATGGAAATGGTGTGCATTAGCTACCTTTTAGTAGATATTACAGAAAAAAAGATGAGCTCAGGAAAGAAATGGCAGGCAAAAGTAAAAAGAAGTAGACTCTATTTAGAAATCCAGAGTCTTATAAACTTGGAAAAGCCAGTTTCTTCTAGATCCCAACTGTAAGAGACAGAATTAAAAGGATTTTGGTTCTGCTTGCTCATAGGATGTAGAAAGCTACAAGAGAAGCTTGCTCTCACGCTAATGAGAAAAGGTCAGGCAATTTACAAAATCATACATTTTCTTGAATTCATCATGAGATCACAAGACAACCAAGTAAATGAAATGCCAGAGTAACAATCTTTCCTAAGAGGGATGGGGCATATGAACTGTTTCCTCTTTGGCAGAGCAAGATAGGAGGAGGTGGCCAGCATAGAAACAAGCAAGAAGAAATCAACTAAAAATGTAATAAGTTCTCAGAGCCCTAGTGTCAGCTAGTGTAACAGTTTAAAATAGCCCTGGGAGCCCCAGACACCAGTGGAGTTGGCACTCACTGGCAAGCTCTTTTCCAGGGGCTTCCACCAGAAAATCTACCTTGCTTTACAGAAAAGCAGACTTAAAAGAAACTGGGATGAAACATGACTCGCTTGTGTTCACAGGGATGAAAAACGATGTTAAGAACAGCAAATCATATCTTCTAACTCCTAAGACGAGTGCTATAAAAAAATTCTGTCAGGTCACAACCATTTTCTCAGTTAATTAATAAAACAAATCATTAATCTGTTGCTACAAACATTTGTATATATTTATGGGGTACATATGTGGTAATCATGCATAGACTGTGTAATGATCAAGTCAGGGTGGGGTATCCATCATCTCAAGTATTTATCATTTCTATCTGTTGGGAACATTTCAAGTCCTCTTTTCTAGCTATTTTGAAACATAAATGTTGTTAACTGTACCACTCCGCTACTGAACATTAGAACTTCTTTTTTCTATCTAACTGTATGTTTGTACCCATTAACCAATCTCCCTTTATCCCCCCAATACACACTGTTCCCAGCCTCTGGTACCTATTACTCTAATAACTACTTCCATGAGATCAACTTCTTTAGCTCCCACATATGAGAAAGAACATGCACTGTATGATTTTCTCTTTCTGAGTTGTTTCACTTAAGATAATGGCCTCCAGTTCCATGTTGCTGGAAATGACATAATTTCATTCATTTTTACAGTTGAATAATATTCTATTGTGTACATATGCTGTGATTTCTTTATCCATTTGTCCATTGATGGACACTTAGGTTGAGTTCATGACTTTGCTGTTGTGAATTATGCTGCAATAAACATGGCAGTGCAGGTATCCCTTGGACACACTGATCAAATCATTCATCTTTTAAGATTGCATCTTTGGCTTCAGTGTTTATTTTATCTACAGTGAATATCTACAAATATCTAATTATGCCTGAACATAAGTACCTCCACCTAGGTGTTGGCTCTGAGTTTTTGGTAAATTTTCAAACTTTTAAGTTTGGAAAGGTCTCATGCAAAGTTTGGGACTTGAGCTATTTAGTGACTTTAAGCTCTATATCTGGTTTTTTTTTTTTGGTTTTTTTTTTTTTTTTTTTTGAGACGGAGTCTTGCTGTGTCACCCAGGCTGGAGTACAGTGGTGCAATCTGGGCTCACTGCAAGCTCCGCCTCTCGGGTTCACGCCATTCTCCTGCCTCAGCCTCCTGAGTAGCTGGGACTACAGGTGCCTGCCACAGGGGGCCACCGGGTTTCACTGTGGTCTCGATCTCCTGACCTCATGATCTGCCCAGGTCAGCCTCCCAAAGTGCTGGGATTATAGGTATATCTGTTATTTTTGAAAAGTATTAAAGCTCCATGAATGAAATGCAAAGTGGGATTATTACATTGTTGATTTAAAATTCTTTGTTTTTTAAGCCTCTACTAGGCCTGTTTCAATTCAATAACTCCTAAAAGCCAGAGAAGTTGCAAGGCCTCAAAAGTACTCCCTTCCCCACTTCAAATTTTTTCCTTTCTCTGTTTCAAAAGTATTGTTTTTACTTATAAACACGACTGTATTATCAAAATTTTGAAAAGAACAAAAAATAAAATCCATAATCTCATCACCAAGGTATAACCATTATTGATAACTTAGTGTATCTCCTTCCAGACCTTTCTTTCTCATGCATTTAGATAAGCGTATTTTTTAAATTGGCTTCATATATTACATACTGTATTGTACCTTCTCAAATTTCTGATCGTTTACATAAATTCAGACTCTATCATCATCATTGGTAATGTTTCAAATGCGCTGTATACTATGAGAATACCTTAAGCTTTGAGGGGAAATCAGATCCAATAGGCACCAAATCCTTCCAAATACAATCTAACCCAAAAATCAAGTGGAGGCAATTATTAAATATTTAGATTTTTAAATTTTTGCTTTTGTGTCTTCAAAATTCAAATAAGATGTATCTCTATACGAAAGAGCTTTACTTTGATATCTCTAAACATTTAGTCACAAACTAGAGATTATAACTTCAAAATAAAAACTATTTAAGAAAATATATTTAGGCCAGGTACAGTGGCTCATGCCTGTAATCTCAGCACTTTGGGAGTCAGAGAAGGGAGGATCTCTTGAGACTAGGAGTTCGAGACCAGCCTGGTCAACATAGTGAGTCCCCATCTCTATTAAAAAAAAAAAAGAAAATATATTTAGAAATCTTTATTTCTAGAACCGTTTAAAAAAATAGGTCACTACAAGCTACTGAGCACAACGCTTTCAAAGACTCCACTGTGAAATATTTGAGAAAAGTAAAAACAGCTCTATTGGCAAAGAAATCTATGTTTGATCCACTTAGAAGATAAACTGAGCATTTTTTTTTTTTTAAGTTTTGATGTTGTTTGAACCTGAGACTCCAGGGAAGGACAAGCCATCAGGATGGGGGTAGGACCTCTCTCTATTGTTCCTGTAAAGATTAAACAACATACCCTAGATCTTTAGTTTCTTCAAAATAAAGTGGTCAGCTTACTTGAATCATAATAACAACATACCAAGCACATAGTCAGATCCATAACTATCAGTGGCTTGGGAGTGTTATTTGCTTGTCACCTGTTAAATGTCTCCAGGTAGCAGTCCCCAGCCTGAAAGCCAGGAATCAAGTGACTGACCTTGATGCTGAAGGGCACACTTCTGCTTCATGTATGTTTAGAAATGTACAAAAAAGACTCAACATTTGCATTGTAAAAAAGAACATCCTTTTTCAAAAGAACACCACAGTGTTCTTAATGACAGAGATAGATCGTCCCCCAATAATTCGTATATAAAGTCCCTTACATTTGTATATAATGAATTCCTGAAAACATATTTGAAAGTCTGAAAGTCAGTTGGCGTATAGAGGGTTCTGCTTCCGGAGGGCTCAGAATGTTATGAAATCCATAATTGTGATTAAACACATAATGTTTTGCTTGGGTATACAATGTGTACATGGTAAATGAATATGTTAAAAATAATAAGCATTAAGCATAGAAAATACAGATGCATGTTTTGAAATAATTTCTTACCTCAACTGCTGGTTGTCTCGGCCTAGAGAAGGAACTTATCTAAAGTTAGGGGGAGGATGAGCTGATAGAGATTCTATTTAGTGGTGTCAGATCAGCTTTCTTAAATTCGTTGTCAAGAGAAAGTTGAACACCAGCCACCTTCCTCTATGAGAAGGGGTCTGTGAGAAGTCGTTTCCAAAGCCTTGTGCACGTCTCTGTGCATTAGACTGCTAATTCTCAATTTATACTTATGCAGGCTCCTTAATTCCTCCGTCAGCACTCCTTGTCTTTGATGATATTTCCTAATGTCCTCTATAGTCTCTTGTGGTTCCTTTCCTCTGAAACCAAACTCATAGTCAAGCATTTGATATCCACTGAACATCTCACTAAAGGTAAACATGACCTGCCTTCAGCAGACCTAACTGCATTATCACTGGTATTGGCACTTTCATTTTGCTACCTTCCATTCATTTTTTTAACAAACTAAAATCTATTATTTATCCATATTTATTTAGTTTAATTTTTTAAAATAGTAGGTGTGTTTATGGGGTACATGAGATATTTTGATACAAGCCTACAATGTGTGATATTCACATCAGGGTAAATGAGGTATCCATCACCTCAGGCATTTATCATTTCCTTGTTACAAACACTCCAATAACTCTTTTTATTATTTTACAATGTATGATAAGTTATTGTTGACTGTAATCACCCTGCTGTGCTATCAAATACTAGATCTTATTTATTCTATCTATATTCTGCTCAGTTTTTACAAGATGATAAAAGCAAAATGCTGTAGTTATTCAAATAATTGGATAATAAATCACAAATGATGATTGCCAAAAATACAATGTTGTGAGGCAGACAGAAAGACCACCACAAAATAGCTTAACACTTGTTTGTCAGTGGGAGTGCAAATGTCCTGATCGGGAGACTTCAGGGGGACACAGTCTGGGAGTAGGGAGACTGTGTAAAGGTTGTGTGGCCAGTGGTGCCTTTGCCTAAGTTTTGCCCAGGCCCTCTGGCCTCATTCTGCCCACTTGGCCTGGTAGGCTGCACTCAGCTCAAACTGCTAGCCTGGATTCCATGCCTCCATGGGAGACTGTGAGTCAGGCATGGAGCTGCAAGTGGTGTGTGAGTGAGCGCAGGGTCCAGCCACTGCATAGTCAGACACACCAGCTGCTGCTGTGGGGTGGGCAGCTCCAGGTGCCAGCATGGGCACCAGCTCTCTGTGAGGCTACAGCTGGACCAGGTGCACTGCAAGTCCCTGGCTGGCACTGGGGAATGCGGTGGCTCCCAGAAGCTTGGAGATGCCAGGAACTACAGGGGCCAAAAGAGGGGGTCACAGCCCTGGCTCAGGGAGCTCCCAGGTCTGGGCTCCGTGAAGGGCTGCAGCTCTTCTTTCCTACTCTTCACCCACAATGTGGAGAAAAAGGGCCATGTCTCAGCCCTGTTTGTGTTACAACTCTTTTAGCCTCACCATTCGGCGGGTCCTGAGTTCTTGTCCTGTGACCAGGAAGAATGAGGTACACAGACAAATGAAGCACAGAGCAAGAAGAGGAGCTTTGTTGTAGCATTAGTTCATGGGGAAATATTTATATTTAAAAAATTAATTTTTCACAAAACTTTCCAAGTACACTTTCTTCCCCTAAAAGTATACACTTTGACTCTGCTCAGGTAGCAAGAACAATTGGAGTGGAGTAGAAGTGGGAGAGGAGCAAAATACAGGTGGTCCTGACTCACTATGGCTCAACTTAATTTTTCTACTTTACAAGGGTGCAGAAGTGATACACATTCAGTATGAACTTTAAGCACACAGGCAACCATTCTGTTTTTCACTTTCAGTACAGTATTTAATAAAATACATGAGATATTCAATACTTCATTGTAAAATAGGCATTGTGTTAGGTGATTATGCCTAACAGCAGGCTAATGTAAATGTTCTGAGCATATTTAAGGTAAGGTAGGGTAAGCTATGATTTTTTTGTAGGTTAGGGGTGTTAAGTGCATTTTTGACTTAGGATATTTTCAAACTTATGATGGGTTTATTGGGTTGGAGCCCCATGGTAAGTCAAAGAGCATCTGTTCAAGTAAACAGGCCATGAAGTTGCCCCATATTTTCCAAAGCAGGGGAGTCGCTCACCAGTTGTATAATTTGGATTTTTGTCCCCTCTTAATTTCCTGTGGAAATGGATTCCCACTGTGGAGGTGGGGCCTAATGAGAGGTGTTTGGATCTTGGGTGTGGATCCTTCATGAAGGGCTTGGTACTCTCTGCAGTAATGAGTGAGTTCTCACTCTGTTAGCTCACATGAGAGCTGGTTGTTAAAGCCCATTTGGCATCTCTCTTGCTCCTTCTCTTGCCACGTGCCATGCCTGCTCCTTCTTTGCTTTCCACCATGAGTAAAAACTTCCTGAGGCCTCACTGGAAGCCAAGCAGATGCTGGAGCCAGGCTTGCACAGCCTGCAGAACCATGAGCCAAATAAACCTTATAAATTACCCTACCTCAGGTGTTCCCTTATAACAACCCAAAATGGATTAATACACCAGTATAGAGGATAGTCAGGGAGAGCCTTCTGGTGTTTTGGGATTAATCACTTCAGAAATAAAACAATTTTCAGTGAATCACTGTGGTTTATCATTGATTTTTTATTTTTATTATATGATTAACCATATCCATGTATTATTATATTAAAAAGCTGGGCAGCTCTTTCCTGCTCAGAGCTCATTCCTTTGGTGTTTTTTAATTTATTTTTTTGCTTGTTTGTTTTTAGAGATAGAGTCTTGCTCTGTCACCCAGGCTGGAGTGCAGTGGTGGTGATCATAGCTCATTCCTTTGCTGTATACAGTATAAAAACCATACGGCAAGTACTTCTAGTATATATATAGCTCTTTCTAACTGCTTGCTCCCTGCAACAGTTACTCACAATAAGTTTGAGCCCAATAAAATTGCTTTTCACAAGTCTCAAGTCTAAATACAATCAGGGTCTTGTTCCTTGACAAGACTCAGCTCTCTAATTTATCCAACAACTATGACACTCAATCAGTCACTCGTCTCCCCTAAAGGGCTATCCTCTCTAATTTCCAGCTCTTTCACCTGTGCTACTTCCTCTTCTCACTCCCCTTACTGCTAGCCTGGCTTCTCCTCCTCATCCTTCAGCTTCTCCTTAAGGCAGCCCTGACACCCCACACCTGAGTTACGCTTCCCTGTCTGCAGCTCCAAGAATCGTATACTCCTCCCATCACAGGATTCTTCACATTGTATTGTTACTGCCTCTCCTCCTCCACTATGAGACTGTACTGTGAGGGCAGAAATCAGATTATGACTATTCACAGTTGAGAGCAGATAGTAGGTGAACAACAAAAATTTGTTAAATGAGAAAAATGAATAAGTGATTTTTCTCATCAGTGAAGACAGAGTTGGACTAAATCATGTCTAAATCAATCCACTTTTAAATGATATGATTTCATTTACTGTATCACTCCATAGGGTTGGGATGAGGATTTCATAGCTGAAAACAACGTGTGGATCTGTTGAGGGCCACCAGATGTAGCCTGTTCATTTGAGGACATCTGCCTATTTTTAAAGTCATCTGATTCATTTATTGTTTGTTTAATCTGAGGTGTGGGAGGTGGCAGGTTGTGGAATGAACAGGTTAGAGGCATGATGTTTTGCCTTTTGTTTGCTCTGAGTGTCTTTTGGAAAAACAGGAACTTCTTCATTGCAGTAAGCTCTTTTACTTCTCTCTGGCTCCAGTTCTTGCAGGCCTGGACATTCATCCTCTCTAATAACCCTCTGCCACTACTGGTGGTTGGACTGGCTCTGCATGTGGTAGCCATGATCATGTGGTCACAGGTGCCCCCATGCTGCTCCTTTGAAGGCTCATATGCCTGTACTATGCTGCCTGATTTTTCTAGTATTCTTTTTCCTTTTAACTTGATCTCAAGCATTTTGATATATCCAGCTTTGTTTAACCAAAGGCATACTTTTTTTTTTTTTTTTTTTTTGAGACAGAGTCTCTCTCTGTCACCCAGGCTGGAGCGCAGTGGCACAATCTTGGCTCACTGCAAGCTCTGCCTCCCAGGTTCATGCCATTCTCCTGCCTCAGCCTCCTGAGTAGCTATACTCAGGAGTCCTGGCAGGACTATAGGCACCTGCCACCACACCTGACTAATTTTTTGTATTTTTAGTAGAGATGGGGTTTCACCGTGTTAGCTAGGATGGTCTCGACCTCCTGACATCGTGATCTGCCTGCCTCGGCATCCCAAAGTGCTGGGATTATAGGCGTGAGCCACCGCACCTGGCCAGCATTCTTGATAACTATTATTAGACAACTGATTTAATAATGCTCTTTCACATTAAAAATGAACCTAATACGAAATTTTGCCTTTTACTTTTGGCAATTCCTATTGCTGCTCTTTCCCTTGCCAAGATAATGGAATAAGCCTAAAACAAGATACTGACGTAGAACTGCTAAGTGAATGATCTAATCATTATTTGAAGGAAATTGCTTTTTAATCTCTACATATGTGAGACTAGAAAGAATTTCAGCTCAAGTTCTTGATAGCTCAGTTCCATCTGATGTCCAGCGTCTGAGAACGGAGTTATTTTCTGTGAACTTCAGGGGCTTTGGAGGGCATATGACATTAAAACAATTGGGTGTCTTTAGTAACTTTGTTCATTACCACCTCCCTAAGTTAGGAGAAGCATCCATCAAGCTGCACGCACCGGCTCACCTGTTTTAAGATCAGAGCACTGCAAAGGCTTGTAGGTTTTTTACTACAGCAAGAACCCTTGGGCCTGGAGTAATTTCTGTCTCCAATAATAATGGTAGCCACTCAAATATGGGACCCTCATGGGAATGGAGAATGTTGGATTAAGGGGTGACAATAGAGCCCATCAGGTACCAGGCTCCTTGGTCCCACCCTGTATCACCTTGGATGACACTTCTCTGGCTGAACTCCTTGATGAAGCACAAATGGTTTTAAGAACTAGAACTTAGGTGTCCAGAAAATAGCAATCAATTTCCTTGGCTCCCCATAAGCCTTAAGGCATTGACTGGGAACCACTGGGAGATTTTGTGTCCCAGGACCATGTGAATATCCTAGAAAAGCATAGACCCAAGGATTGCCTAGGACAATAATAACAGTCACTTATATATCACACTCAAGAACTATTTTAAGTCTTTTCTGCTATAGTAACTCCTCAAAATAGCTCTATGAGGTAGTTATTTTACAGATGAGGAAACCAAGGGTTAGGAAGGGTGAGTATCCTGAAGAGCACCCCACTTTTGTGTGCCTTGGCCAGAATTCACAACCAGGCTGTCAATTTCAAGTCCCCTGTCTTTACTAGGACCCCTGATCTGCCTCCCTAACTCTCATCCCACCAGGCCTGCTTACATTTACCCGAAAATCCTGCTGCAGAATGTCAACTAATCTATGTAAGGTTGTAATGGAAGGTGAGATGCATAATTTTTATCAGAGTGAAAAAAAAAATTTAGGCCCTGTTTACCAGGGCCCAAACATTTGCCACAGCAGTGCTCCAGCCCCCAAACCCATGAATGGTCTTTTAAAGCCCATGTTACTAGATACTGGTAACAAGATACATGTTTTAAAGCCCATGTTACTAGATACTGGTTACTAGATACATGGTACTAGATACTGTAAACAAACATTTGTCTTCAGCAGATTCTCTGGGCTTCCCTAGAAAGCTGCATACATCCCATAAAATACTGAAGACAGAGACAAAATAAGCTTGGACTCAATGCTAGGTCAGAGCACATGGTTAGGTTTCTGGCTGCAATAGAATATTTCACTGTCGAAGGTCCCCAAAGAACATTTGTAGGACTCCAAACTGGAGTGATGGGACATAGGAAACCTCTCCCTCCACCTCCTCTTTCTCCTCCTCCTCCTCTTCCTCCTCCCTCTCTTCCTTCTCTTCTTCCTCCTCCTCCTCCCAGGCCTGGGCCAGTGCCAGGAAAGTAGAGTGACCAGCAGACAGGTCCTGCATGGCCCAAGGGAGAACAGTCACCAATACCTAGGGACAGGATTCAAGAGGACAACAGAGAATGTAAAGGATAATTTTTACTTGTTAAGGCTTTTCAGGCTTGGAGTCTGGCTTTGAAGATGGCAGTTAAGATGTTATGGGCAGGAAGAACATTAAAGTACTATGTGATGATTGCACATCTCTTTTTTTTAAAGGATGCTCTTGATTTGTGAAATTCTGCAGAACTTCAGAAATCTCCAAATGTCTCCAAATTCCAATTTTTCAGCATCTAAATGATATCTCCCACACTGCCTCTCACATCTGGAAAAAGCACAAAACCCTTTGTGGACAATATGACTGGCTGATTGTCTTTGAAAATGATTCCTGTAGCTATTCATAGATGTCATGAACTCATTTGTCCAACATGTGTATAAGCACCTATGTGTGCCAGTCTAATACTGTCACTGAAAACACAAGGAAAACGGCCCAGGAGTTATAGACGAGTAGTTACAGATATGTGTGTAGGATCTGAGTTCCTAATACACAAAATTGGAAAAGGTATCTGCAGCGGAGGAGCCCACCATTCCCACTGCTGTACCTGTTGAGATACATCATTGTAGTGAAGCTCCCTGAGCACATTTTCCCCACGCCATCAAATCTAGATTTGAGTCATTAGACCAAAGAACACAGCTCCACAGAAGCACTTGCCTATTTTGACCATCAGATGCTGTGATCAGAGTTGCCGAAAGTAGAGTCCCTGGAGAGATCTGATAAGAAAGCAAAGACTGGAGAGAAGGGATGTCAAACTGCTGCATCGTGGTGGCAGATTTGCACATGGAGGGAACACAGAGGGGCACACCAGAAACATCCTCAAAAAACAAACTGCTCACTGTGGGAACTTAAAGTCTATGGAAAGCTAAGTGACTGCACCCCATGTGTGGTAAGTTAGGACAAGTTGCTTGTCTCTGATGCTCTCTCTCCTACATATTGCTGTTTGCTACCCCACCCCCCAAAAAAAGCATTTTTATTACCCCTCTCCATACACTCATTCTTTCTTTCCCACAGTGTACTTAGCCCTCTGAGTCCCCTTCTTCCTTCGAAGAACAGGGCCCTGCAAGCCTTTGCCCTTTCTCGTTCTATGCAAAGGATAAACCTTACTAAATGTAACCTATGTTTGCAAACTTTGTGTCCCCCACTAACTTATATATAGTAGGTCCTGGCTTCCCTCTTTGAAGACCCTATCCCCTCTAGTATATCTGGGGACAAGGGTTATCTCACGAAGCTACGCCATTAATCTGCAGCCACAGTTGTGCCTGCAACATTCCTTCCATCCATATCTTTAGCTTCTGCTCCTCCTCAGATCTCATTTATTTTGCTGCCAGTCCCTCCCAGAGTTGTCCTGTGAGCTGTTCTTGTGATCACTGAGGCCTTTAATTCCCTCAATAGCATGGCTAAACCTAAGCTTGAATGAGTAACAAGACTTTAGTAAAGATTTGGAAATGGCACACAGGAATGATCACTCTGAGAAAGTCAAAACTGATACTAGAAATGTGGAATCATAAAGTTTACAGGCCGAGCCTCTCCACGTACAACCTTTATTGGGCACCTCTCAGCCCAGCTCCCAGCAAGCTTCACTAGTCCTAGACTCTGCATTTCCTTCCACCAGAGAGAGGGGAAGAGGCCTCCAGTTTTTCTCTTGCCCATAGGGTTCTTGTCTGCAATCCTGGTCTCAATATTCCCCAGGTTCTCTCTGTTTTCTCCCCTTTGTGCATGATTAACAGCTGAAATGTCCTTCCCATTCAGGGAGGGTTGGTCTTACCTTGGACAATGAACTAGGAGGCAGTAAATTACACATCAGTCCTTTTCCAAAGTCTGAGTTAGTATAGAATGTCGCAAATAGTGCTGCTTCAAACAAGCCCCACTTTAAATCTGGGCCCCCTGGTGATCTCTTCACCAGCCTGAGTAAGGATAGGACTCCAGTGCCCCACACTCACCCCCGAGAGCTTCCAGCCTCCACTCCAAAAAGGACATCCACATATTTTTCAAGAAAGCAAAACAATTTTCATAGGCTCTGCAGAATAAATCTTTAAAGATTAAACATTTTCCTGTAGAAAACAATTTGCAGAACTGCAACACCATCCACGATGAAAACAGCCTTTTATGTTTTTGTGCATGACACCGGAACCCCTCGGAAAGGCAGGGTCTAAATTTATGTATTTGAGAATATTTACTTTTCCTTTTAATAACTAAATATCCATTGTAGTGTCTTTCCAGAACAAAGGAATATTTACCCCAGAGGACAATACTTGTCCCCCTGTTTTATAATACATCACACAAGAAAAGCTTTGAAAGTACAGGGTTTTTGTTTTTGTTTTTTTCCCAAGATTTCAAAGATCCCAAGATAAATTCTTTGTTAGGGATCAAGATCAAAGAGTTATGCCTTTCCTTTCCCCCAGGAGTCTCTGCCAGAAGGATGTTTTTCCCAAGCATATGGCCTAAAGTGGGGAGCCTGCATCATGTTTTGTCAGCAGGGTTACACAGATTCGTGATGGGGGAGGCATGGGGAGCTCCCGGAAAGGTCTTTAACATCTGCGCCCTGGCAGCAGGGCCTTGGTGCAAAGGCAGATGCTAATGACCATAAGCCAGGTGCCCTGATTATAGTTTCACATCCACCAGGGCTTGGAAAGCTATTAACTCCTAATCCCCAGCCCCTTTTCGGTCATCCCTTGTAGAGGCTAGCTCCAGAGCTGGTGGAACCCATGTCAGTGTGTCCATATCCGTGTATTCACTTTTAGGTTTGTAAATTCAGATATGGCAGGAATCAAATTCCTATAACCCCCTCTCTACACAGAGCATCTCACATGCACAGTCCTAGAATGCTAAACTTAGATGGAACCTTAGAGTTTCTCTAATCCAACCTCATCATTCATTCAGATAAATTAATTGAGGTCCAGAAGTAAACTTGTATTGGCAAAGTTGCAGAGTTGGTTCACCCCAGAGCGGAGACATACCCACAAGCCTCCTGTGTTCTTCCAGGTATTCTTCCCATATAGCAAGGCTTTTCTGATGATGGCAATATTATGAAATACTGAGCGAAAGTCCTACAGATTTTATCATTCACAAACAGTTCCTAAGAGACTTCTACGTTCCAGGCCCTGTAGTAGGAGCTGGTTCTGCCCTTAAAGAGCTCACAGTCTAGCCTTCGAGAAAGTTAATGACTCCCTAAGAAAGGTTCTATGACAGGACATCTAGTAGTTTAGGGGCACCAAGTAGAGGCACCTTCCCAAGCTGAAAACTATACTCTCATTCTGAATTTGACTATGTCTAGATAGCTGAGGACTTTCTGAAGGTAGTAATTTTGCTTTAGGGGCATTTAAACATGGCTTGCTAGATCTCTCATGGTTGCAGTGAAAAAAATTTAAAAATAGGCCGGGCATGGTGGCTCACGCCTGTAATCCTAGCACTCTGGGAGGCTGAGGCGGGTGGATTGCCTGAGCTCAGGAGCTCGAGACCAGCCTAGGCAACACAGTGAAACCCCATCTCTACTAAAATACAAAAAATTAGCCAGACATGGTGGCTTGTATCTGTAATCCCAGCCACTCTGAAGACTGAGACAGGAGAATCACTTGAACCTGGAGGCGGAGGTTGCAGTGAGCCGAGATCACACCACTGCACTCCAGCCTGGGCAACAGAGGGAGACTCCATCTCAAAAAATAAAAATGTAGAAAAGTAAACATTGCCTACTTGTGCGGGTAAGACCGAGGTGAATGTGCTGCAGGAGGGCAATGGGTCCCTCTGCTCCGACTCCCTGCGGTGCTAAGTTAGCAAGTTATGTCCCAGCAGCTCCAAAGAGGACTAGGTATGACCAAGCCTGGCAACCCACCCCCAGGCACCATACCCAGCCTCTGGATGAGGCTGCAGATATCCCCTTATGCAAAGAATGTTTGTACAGCTCTGGTGGGGCAGTGTCTCATGCTAGCAGAAGCCAGTCAGTGCTTAGTAAGGTGACATTGCATTTTTGATGCCCAACCTTGGCACCAGGAATTGGGCAAGTGAGGACAGTCTGAGTGCCTCCAGAGGGAGGGTCTCTGGGAACTATTAATCCTGGCTTCCCAGGAGGTGCAGGAGTCTGAGCAGAGGAGTTCCAGAGAGCAGTGTAGGCCAAACCACAAGCCAGGAGCACCCTGAAGAAGGGACTACACCCCACACAGTCAGCCAAACTCCAAGCCATTCCACCTCCCACGGAGCTCTTGATCTCTGAAACCACCCACTTAGATGGGTACTGAGAATGGGGGGAAAGGATACAAGAAGTGTGTCAAAGTGAAAGTAAAAAACATAATGGTTAAGACAGGTTCTGGGGAGAGGGGGAACAGAGCAAGACAGCGGGATAGAAGGCTCCACCAATCATGCTGCCTGCAAGGACACCCATTTAACAACTACACCAAAAAAATCACCTTCATAAGAACCAAAAATTAGACGGAGTTCTTTGATTGCCCTAAGCACATCTGCAATAGGATGGAAATGAAATTGTGGATTTGTACTTAAAAGAAACTAAAGAACTAGTTTTAAACTACTGGAAAAAAACAGAGCATACACTCATATGGTATTTTTTAAAAAATAGAGCACAAGTTCTGGGGCCAAATCATCTTGGTTCAAACCATGGCTCCACTTACTGCCCCTGTAACTTTGTGCAAGTTGATCAGTATCTGGGCTGTAGTAAAACGGGGATAACAAAGTACCTACCTTATAGTGTTATTGTAAGGCTTCCATGGATAAATGTATGTAAAATGTGTGGTCCATTATAAGTATTTAATAATACTAGCTATTATTAAAGCATAAGACATAGTCCTTGTTTCTAAATTTCTTACAATCTAATGAGAGGGATGAGAAAAATCATATAGGAAACAATAGCAGAAACATGAAATAATATGTAACTCAGTTTCAAACTGTATAGTTCAAACTCTAAGATCTGTGAAAATTAGCATAGAATTCTTCTTAGATTATCTCTGGATAATGCCCAAATGAGGGAGATATAGGGGGGTTAAGTGGAGAGCACTGTGGCAGAGTGGTCAAGAGCTTGGACTTCAGAGTTAGACAGCACAGTGTTTGAATTCTGGCTCCACCAATTACTAGCTATGGAATCTTGGGGAAAATGCTATAATGGTTAATTTTATGTGTCAACTTGACTGGGGCCCGGGCTGCGCAGATATCTGGTGTATCATCATTCTGGATGTGTCTATGAGGGCATTTTTGGATAAGATTGACATTTAAGGCCAGGCACGGTGACTCATGCCTGTAATCCCAACACTTTGGGAGGCCGAGGCACACAGATCACTTGAGGCCAGGAGTTCCAGACTAGCCTGGGCAACATGGTGAAACCCTGTCTCTACTAAAAATACAAAAATTAGCCAGGCATGGTAGCACATGCCTGTAATCCCAGCTACTCAGGAGGCTGAGGCAGGAGAATCACTTGAACCTGGGATGCAGAGGTTGCAGTGAGCCGAGATCTTGCCACTGCAAAGTGGAATCTCACTTTATCCAGTGTGGGTGACAAAGCAAGACTCCGTCTCAAAAAGAAAAAAGATTAGCATTTAAATTGGTGAACTGAGTAAAGCACATTGCCCTCCCTGGTGAAGGTGGGCCTCATCCAATCAGTCAAAGGCCTGAGTAGAATAAAAGAGCTAATTAAGGGAGAATTTGCTATCTGCCTGACTGTCTTCTAGCTGGGATGTTGGCTTTCTTCCTGCCTTCAGACTCAAACTGAAACATCAGCATTCCCTGAGTCCCAAGCCTGTCAGACTTCAGAGACAAGAACTGCACCATCAGCTCTCGTGGTTCTCAGGCCTTCAGATTCAGACGAGAACTAAACCCATTGGCTTTCCTGGGTCTCCAGCTGGCCAACTCACCCTGCAGATCTTGGGACTTTCCAGATTCCATAATCACATTAACTACATTTTATCTGTGTTCAGATGTGATTATGATGTGTCTCTCTTGATCCATTTTGCAGTCACAGAGTGTCCTTGTCTGATGTTGATGTTATGTTATATAAGATTGTTTACATTCCATGAAAGAACACCAGGCCCAGTGGGGAGGGTCAGGCCAGCTCCTGGATGTCAAGGGTTACCTTGTTCTTTTTCAGGAGCTTCTAAGAGAAATCAACTGAAGGCCACTAACAGACCCAAATTACCTTCTGAGGGGCTAGAAGTGGAAAACTTTCCATTTCAGTCTTTTTTTTTTTTTTTTTTGCTGCTTATTGAGAAGTTGCTATTATTTATCAGATTAGAAAATTTGTTTCCTTCATTCCAAGAAATACATCGGGATTTGGTTCAGAGCACACAAGCAATACATATAGCCTGTAACAACTGAATTAGAATGTGTGCAGTTCCAAGTGTCAAGAGGATTTTCATCACTCTGGGAATTGTCAAAGGAGCTGATGGCAGTGCATGTTTCAGTCACAAGCCAGACTGTTGGTGTGTGCCCAGGAGGCCTGTGGCATGTGACAAGTCTCTGGGGCAGCCAGTTGGACACACAGCTCTCTCTGCCATCCAGAGCTGTTTTGCAAAGAGTTTCCTTTACTGTCTCATAGGTGAACTGCTGTAAAGGTATATTCACTTTGTGTCATGACTATGCACTACAGAAATTACAACCCTACTTTCCTCATTTATTGCATCCTTGTCTAGGCTCACACATGTGTCTTCTTCATAGGTGCTATGACAACCTCACGTAGGGTTTCAGTTCTTTCAGACTCTCTGCATTTTCCTTGTGGAGGACTAATGAAGCCTTGGAGAAATGCTGTATAACAGTGTCTTTTTGCTCTTGACCCCCTTATTTTGAGTTTGTTTTTTTTTTTTTTTTTTTTGAGATGGGGTCTTGCTCTGTCACCCAGGCTGGAGTGCAGTGGCACGATCTCTGCTCACCGCCAGCTCCACCTCCCTCCCAGGCTCATGCCATCCTCCTGCCTCAGCCTCCTGAGCAGCTGGGACTACAGGCGCCTGTCACCACATCCGGCTAATTTTTTGTATTTTTAGTAGAGATGGGGTTTCATCGTATTAGCCAGGATGGTCTCGATCTCCTGACCTCGTGATCCGCCCGCCTCAGTCTCCCAAAGTGCTGGGATTACAGGCATGAGCCACAGCGCCCGACCAAGCTTTTCAAAACTGAGATCAGTTCAGGTGTTCCCAGGGGTGTTCCTTTGCTTTCCAATCAATGTTGACCTCCCCAAAGGTAATTCATAACCCGATATGTGTTCCTGTAGCCTCACCTATCCAAAAACATGAGATACCTTGTCTCCCCAATGCTGAAGGTAGTTTTTCCTTCTACTATACACATTATCATTGATTTCTTATTTATAATTACTGACTCAGGATGCTATCAGCTAAAAAACTGAAAACCCAACCAAGTGTGGCTTAAACAAGGAGAAAAATGTATTCCTTCACATAACGAGAAGTCCTAAGTTAGGACAGTTTCAAATAGGTCAATTCAGCAGCTCTATAACACAATTAAGAACACAGGTGTTTTTTTTTTTTTCCCTCTTTCCATCTCTCCACTCTAGTCAGCACACTGACCTATCCTCTTGGGCTGGCTTCCCTCATGGTGACCAAGATAGTGGCTCCAGACCTCATACTCTCACATAGTAACCAAATGACAGAAGATGGGAACCAACACTATCCTTTACTTGGGCACCTACTTAAAAGATAGGAGAACTTTACCTAAAGTCCCGCAGCTGACTGTGCATCATGTTTCATGGGCTGGAATTGTGTCCCATGTCCATTCCTCAACCAAACACTGACAAAAGGGATGGAACTTAGATCACTGACTTAATCAATTCACTTCCTTGGGCTAAGGAATGACCTGGCCTCCCCATAAAGGAGATAACTACCAGATGTATTTTAAAAATCAGGGTCTGTTAACAAAGAAGTAAATTGGAGAATGACTCCTGAGTAGACAACAGACAGAACCTACCATTCGCTGTCTCCAAAAGAAAACTCAGGTCCAATAGTGCCTGCACATGCCACAAAGCAGTGCAACACAGACCCCTTTGCAGATCATCCACTTCCAGGTTAACTCAGAGGCAGTCATATTTCACCTGGAAGCTGCTACCAAAGCCAACACAAAGGAGGCCAGAGATGAGACAAAATAAAACAATCTTTTGTTTTAAGTACAGGCTACAGAATGTGTCTCTGAGAGAAATGGAAGTAGGACATAAAGGACATAAGATTATTTGAATTGTGAATTGTGCTTTCCTAAGGATCTAACATATAATGCTGTAGTATTTTAACCTTCTTGTATCACATGCATCATAATGCATGGGCTTATTATAAGCGATGTTTGATTGTAGTCTGACTTTCCCAAGTTTGCAATAAATGCAATTTTGGATTGGAATAAAAATTTAGGGCAAAATCTCCTTGGTTACCGCAGAGCCAAGAAATGGAAGGATTCTGAGAATTGATTCCATTAGGTGTAGCTGTGCCTGTCAAGATGAGGAAGGGCTTTTGTTTTGTTAATGATCCTGGATCTTGTTTCTCCATGCCAGACCCCCCCTACTGATGCTAGAAATCACTAACATCTGACTGTGAGAGTATTTTCAATTTTGAATAACTACAAGTTTCCTTTTATTTGACAGCTGCTTCTCCAAAGGGTACTGAGTACAGTCAGGTGACTGGAGTATCTACTCTGATGTTCTTATCACCCAAAACTCTTTCCACACTTACATAAAGCACTCTACATGACCTCAGCCAGATGCCTAGAAGCATTCTGTATAGATGAGTCCTTGTCCTTTGATCCAGTTAATCCAATGCCTCATAACAATAACCATCCCACAATGCAGTGGCTTAAAACAACCATTTTATTTTGCTCACAATTGTGTGGGTCAGGAATTTAGGAAGGGTTCAGCTAGGTGCTTGGTCTGTGGTCCACATGGCATCAGCTAGGGAAGGCAGAGCTGGGAGACCACCTTATATATGGCTTCCTTACTCATGAGTCTGGCATCTTGACCTCTCTCTCTACACAGTACCTCCTCCTCCAGGGCCTCTCCACATGGGGATTGGGCTTCTCACAGCACATTGTTCTCAATGTGCCCTATTTCTTACACGGTGACTGGCTTCCAAGATGCAGGAAGCAGATGTTATCAAACCAATTAAGGGCTGTGCCTGGAGCTGCTGCAGCATTACTTACATTCTATTGGTCTAAGTAGTCACAGGGCTTTCCCAGGTTCAAGAGAGTGCAGAGAAAGAGTCTCAGCCTTGATGGGATTTGGCAAGGTAACTATGTTACTCTATCTTGCTATTATCTTGCTGGGTAATGTATAAAGAAAAGAGGCTTACTTGGCTCACAGTTCTGCAGGCTGTACAAGCATGACTCCAGCATCTGCTTCTGGCTAGGACTTTAGGATGTTATTTCTCATGGTGGAATGTGAAGGGGAAGCAGGCATGTCACGTGGCAAGAGAGGGAGCAGGAGAGAGGTGTGAAGTGCCATACTTTTCTACAACCAGCTCTCATGTGAACTAATAGGGCAAGAACTCACTCATTACTTTTGGGAGGGCACCAAGCTATTCATGAAAGATCCACCCCCAACCCATGACCCAAATATCTCCCATCAGGCCCCCCATCCAACACTGAGGGTCAAATTTAACATGAGATTTGTAGAAGACAAACATCCAAACTCTATTAGTGACATTTCAGAAAGGCATATAGAAGGTATTATTGTGGCCATCTTTGGGAAGCACAATCTACCATATCCTTTTACTTATTTTAATTGTGTAACAATTCTCTCTTCCTTTCTATTAGACAGGCTTCTTGAGGACAAACCATGTGTGATGCTCTTATAAGAAGCCACAAATACCCTGTATGGGATGTCACAAATATTCATCAGTAAGTGCTAACCAACTCAAAGGCTTAAAATTTAACTCATTGATGAATCACAGAAGATCCAATGACTGACTCAGATCCACCCACTGTTCTTCAGTCCATCTTACCCTTACTGGTAGAGCAAAACTATACCAGAGAGACCCTCGTTCCTTTTAAACCAAGCCTGACTGCCAAGACTCATGGGAGCCACTGATGAGTATCACATCTAGGGAGAAGGACATAAAGATGACTTCAAGGACTTGGAAAGTTCAAAGGGAGTGATAAGATAAAAGATGAGAAAGGCAAGAGAAGGGAAAAGACAAGAGAATTTCCAGCACCAGAAACTGCTATGAGTTAAGCAACAGGACTTTATAAAAAGGCTATCTGAAAGCTCGCAGAGTCACTGAGAGGCTGGGGACTGGACTCAGAAGAGGGCAGGAGTGTGGGAAATCTGGTACAACCAGAACAAAGCCAAAGTCATACCACAGAATCAGTCCAGGGAGGACACTGTGCCACTGCCTCTGTTCACCGGATGCCATGGCTTGCATGGTTGCTGCCTGGATCACTGCTATTGCTACCCTGGAAACCGGAAGTGCTATTGCAGCCGCCTCCACCCATGACAGTGATCATGTGCTGTGCCTGCTCCCTAGTGCTGTTCCCAGAAAGGTGCATCTGACTGGCTGAGCGGGTCACATGTCCACACATACCGCGAAGGGAAGCTAAGAGAGTGAGTACCATTGTCAGCTTCTTTCTCCCACCAAGGCTCATAAAATGGTGTTCCCTAAAATAGACAGGAAGTTCAGATGATGGACAGCCAAATCATGGACAAATGTCCACTTTATAACCATTATGGATAGTTTATTCCCTAACCATTTGTGGAGACCCTGCCATATGCCAGGCACTATTCTAGGCACTAAGAATACAAAAATAAATAGGAAAGACATGGGGCTTATCTTTTTGTGGGGTGGGGGAGGGAAGAAAATAAATAAGGTATTTCAGATAGTGATAAATGCAATGAAGAAAATAAAGTTGCGTACTAGGATACAGGGTCACTGGGGAATGTATGGATATGTGTGGAGCATGGGGAAGTGGGCAGGGATTACTTTAATGGGATGGTCAAGGAAGGCTTCTCTGAGGAGGTAGGGGGAATTGGTCAGAGATCTGAAAGATGGGATGGAGTCAGACAATGAAAAGGCCTGGGGAAGAACCTTCCAGGAAGAGGGAGAACAGAAGCAAATGTCTTGAAGTGGGCATACATGAGCACCTCTGAAGGAAGAAACAGGAGCCGCTGTGCCTAGAGCAAAAAGAGCAGCAGGGAGTTCTGAGACAGTGTTGGAATGGCAGCCTAGCAGTATCAAGGTCTCCCTAGTTGGTGTGAGAGCAGGTGTAACAAAGGACACTTTACACCTGGAGGCATGGTCCCCTTTTTTATGATGGTGGCAGTGCTGGCTTAGAAGTAGAATTCAGAATGGTTTTGTGGACTTTCAGAAGTTTTCAATCTTCTTGGCCACAATATGCTATAAGAATATATTTTATTCCACTACCCAGCACACACACACACGCACATATGCGTGGCTGCTGCCCGAATCACTGCTATTGCTACCCTGGAAACCAGGAGTGCTTCTGCAGCCGCCTCCACCCATGACAGTGATCATCTGCCATGCCTGCTCCCTAGTGCTGTTCCCAGAAAGGTGCATCTGACTGGCTGAGCGTCAGTCGTCTTCTATCTTATCACTCCCTTTGAACATATGTGCGTGTGTATGCTGGGTACTCTTACATGTGCGTGTGTGTGTGCTGGGTACTCTTATATGTAAGATGGTTTATTTCATGTGTCAACTTGGCTAGGCTACAGTACCGATATTTGGTCAAACATCAGTCTGGATGTTGCTGTAAAGGCATTTTTTAGATGAGATTAACACTTAAATCAGTGGACTTTGAGTAAAGCAGATTACCCTCCATAATGTGAGTGGGCCTTATCCAATTAGTTGAAGGCTTTAAGAAAAAACAGACTGAGATCCCCCAAGTAAGAGAGAATTCTGCCTCCAGACTGTCATCAAACAGAAGCTGCAACACCAAGTCTTCCCTGAGTCTTCAGTCTGCCAACCTAAATATACACATAGGTTCTATTTCCATGGAGAACTCCAACAAATACAATATGTGTATATCATATATCTACATATTTATCTGTATCTATACCTAAATCTATATGTACAACAAAAGCTTCACAAAACACAATACTTACTCTTATGGCATATAACATAATCGGGCATTCCCTATTCTCTTCTATTACAGAAAATAAATACTAATAACTTATTTCAGGCCGTGAGGCCTTCTCCTCCCTTTCCCCTGAGTTTCCAGTGCCTTCATGCTGTTTCAATTCTGGGAGTGATAATGAGTCATAAAGTGGGAACATAACTTAGAACTTTCTTATTTCATCCCTTATTTTACAAACAAAGAAACTGAGGAATAAGATAAAATGATTTGTCTTTTGTTCCTTTTATCCCAAAATGTTGCCACTTGATAACAGCCATGAGAAGACTGTAGCATTAAAATTACATCCTCCTCCCCTTAAGTATTTGCTTTTAAAAAAAGATGACTTTCAGAGAAAAACTGCTTGAGAAAATAAAAAATGCCTGCCTGAGGGTGGATTTCAGGCCCAGTTGCAACTGAGTGAGGGCCAAGCAGGGGAAGAGCTGGGGCAGCATCTTCTCAGCTCTCTCAGGTTGCACTAAACTGCCTGCCTGAGCATAAAAATCACTTTTCTTGGTAAATCATGGGCTAGTGACTCATTGCCAGTTTTTGGTTCCTTCTGGATGCTTGTGCCTGGAGCCAAGGCAGCTGTGTTTTGTTTTCTTGTATTGTTCATCATTAGAAGCTGGAGGCATGTTCTGAAAGGATGAGTCCTTTAGCCAGGAAAGGAAAGGCTCTGTCCAAAAGGCAGACAAGAGGCTGACAGGTGGATGGTGCCACAGATCCCGCATCACTTCTCCACAAAGCCCTAACACTTGCCGAAAACAAGATTTTGGTTGGGTGAGTCCACCCAGCCCTTTATTTCCTGCCTGCTGATGCTGTCCACCGAGACCCCTGGAAACTCCGTGAGGAGATGTTGCAATGGGCACGGGTCGGTGAACAAGATGGCAGGTCATGGGCAGTGTTGTACAGACTGATGTTCTGCCAAGAAACCTGATCTACAAGACTTTTTCACTCTTGAAGCCAACTTGGCACCTCAGTGAAATGTGGAAAGTAAACAGCTTTCATTTAAAAAAATTATTTTCTGTTTTGGTTCTCTAATTTGATTCACCTTTTGTAAATAGTAGAAATATTAAGGGAGCCTTTCTTTCTTTGAAGTCTCCAGAACTAGTTATTTCTGTGCATGTCTGTCTTACTTTCCATACCAGTCTGTAAATTCTAAAAGCTACCATGTCTTAAACACTTAGTATCCCCCATCAGACCTATCACACTGCCAGGCACCTAATGGAGACTTAGTAAGTATCTGTGGATGAATGAACATCGATAGGACTGATTATGTCAACTGGCCCACAAAGAAGCAGCAACCTCAGGCAAGGAGAAGGTATTTAGAAAAACTGTAAGGGGGCATTTCCCCAATTCTGAGGAAGATGGTTTTCTGAAACACTCTTCCCCAAAAGAACTTCATAGTCAAATCCATTTAGGAAACAATGCAATCGATTGTCCAATAAAGTGTAATTAAATACATATCGATATAATAAAGGCACTGAAAAGAGCTGCTGTAAAGACACCTCTATTTCTCAAAGCTCCTTGAACATGGGCCCCTGCTGCTGTTCAACTCTAACCTTGTGTAGAACTCTATAGATAAACTCATGTTTTGCAGAACACACTGCAGGAAAGTGCTGCTTTCAAGTGCAGCATAAAAGGAGTCTGGGAGTCATCACTCTGGTACTCAAAACAACAAAATGGCTGAACAGACTGAAACTCAACAAGTTTTCTTAGATCCAACAGAGAACTGAGGTCACAGGGCAAACCAATGCTCCCAAAATTAGGGAGAGGCAGACAGGTGAATACAGAAAGTCACAGTTTACCAGAGAAGAAACCTCTGTGGGAGCCAGGTACCAATACTAAACCATATTGATGTATTGCTGAAGGCTCAGTGTGGACAAGTTTGGGAGGTGAAAACTCCAGTAGGAGCCAATCTTAAGGGGGTGCCCCACAACTCTGCGAGTGCTACCTCCAGGAACGCCACCGGATTATCAGTGAAGATCTGAGCAAAACTCCCTGTACATCAGGAGAAAGTCACCATTTTGAAATATGCCAGAGCATTCTGTTCTTCTAATGGGGTCTCCCTCAAGGGAAGCTACTTTCCAGAACCTAACCAGCTGGGGTTCTGGTAGAGCCTAACTGACCTAGGGGAATGGAAATATGCAACTCCAGCCCCCTGTAGCTATCGTGTCTAACCTAACGGGGAAAAACAGAAGCACCTGGGAAGGCCACAGCCCTGACTCACAGTGTCACTAGCAGACTGAGACCTAGTCACAGGACTACAGACTGCTTCCCCTCCACATCATTAGGGCTCCTGTACAAAGACAGGGAAATACAATGGAAACTAGTGGAGAGGCCCAGCATGAATGGTTATGACTAAAGAGGGCTAGTAGAAAGAAAGCACCAGTAATGCTGAGAGAGATGCTATTTCCTCCACCTACCATAATTTCCTCTGCCCTCTACTTCCTGTGTTTGCTCCCCTCATCCACCATGCCTCCCACCTACCCCAATCCTATCCATTCTCCAAGTTTCTCCTCTTGCATGAGGCATCCTGAGGACTCTGGCACACATACAAGTTAACACTTATATCCCCGGATTCAAACATTAGCTGTTTTTTTTTTCCTGATGGTTTTATATTACCTCTTTAGAGTATCAGTTTCTTGAGAACAGGGATGTATGAATTACTTGGTGAACTTCACCTCCTTCTGGTGTGTAGCATCACTTGTTGGAGCAAAAGAGCCCCAGAAGCCAGCAGAGCTCAGGCAAGTGTTGCATGGGAGAGGCAAAGATAAATCAAATCTAGATCCTGCCCTCCAGGAGTTTACCCGTTGATAGACTGAACAGGAAGAGAATGGCTGCTGGTTAGCCCACGAGTTGGCTCTTTTTGCACAAAAGGAAAGACTGTGTAAATACAGGAACTATCCCTGAAGAGGGCAGTAGACTCTCTGTGGAGCTTCTCTGGACTAGATCCTTCAGTGCAAAGCCTGGGTGGGCTGGGCACTGCTCTCAACAGCATGCGTCTGAGACCTGCTCACAAATTGCAGATAATTTCACGCCTGAACTGCTGTGATTTATTGCACTGAAGCAAGAGGGGAAAAAAAAAACCAAAAATGTATAAAACATGACACTTTGACCCTTAAAGGTAGTGTGATTTCATCTCCAAAATACCTACCATTTGGCAAGGGGTTGGGTTAAGTTTCTAAGGAAGGGTTGGGTCTAATCTGAATTACCTAAACCAGAAGACGCTTTCAGTCTAGACTTATTTCTTTCCTTTAGGGAAAAACGTCATGGTGTAATGAAAAGAGTTAAAGAGTTGGTGCTTTGAGGTAGCAGGCCTGTCCCCAGTCCACCTCTCCCTTCCTAGCCAAAGTTACCTTTCTGAACCCAGGTTTCTTCATCCCTGCAATGGACAATAATGACTAGCTTGCAGATTTGTTGTGAAAGTTAGAGATAATGTGTTCAAAATGCCAAGGATAATATTGGATATGAGTTCTCATTATTGAGATAGAAATCCACCTGTTCAGTAACACTCCTTCCACTAAAACTGCAAAAGCAAACTCTTGTAAAATGGAGTTCTTTGCCTTCTTGATATGTCTTAAATTCTGTCTCTTTCAATGTGATGTCAAAAATAACATCCTGATTAATTTTGCTAACATAAAAACACTCATCATTTTAGATCATATATCAGAAGTGATCCGTCCAGACTAAGAGCCAGTTTCATTTGAATAAGAAGACTCAGGAAAGTAGAGAGATCATGTATATATTTCACCCAGGCTGGTGCAATCATGGCTTATTGCAGCCTCAACCTCCCGAGGCTCAGGTGATCTTCCCACTTCTCCCAAGTAGCTAGAACTACAGGTGCATGCCACCACAGCTAATTTTTTTTTTTTTTAGAGGTAGGGTTTCACCATGTTGCCCAGGCTGGTTTTGAACTCCTGGGCTCAAGTGATCCACCTGCCTTGGCCTCCCAAATTGTTGGGATTACAGGCATGAGCCACTGTACCTGGAGAGAGATCATATATTTTATAGAACTGATTAGCTCTTTTCACCCAGACCTCACATGTAATATGAGTGCCCTATGATTATCCTAGCAGTTCAGAATGAAAAATGAGTGAAATATTTGTGTGGAAAGGTTTGGGTAAATTTTTAGTTTGTTTTTGCCTTAGTCTGGCATAGAAGGATATTTCTTTTCCAGCTGGAAAACTTATCTGTATCTTTCTTGGCCCTTGGTTCTTCCTTCCTTCAGGAAATTTAGACCTGCCCTGTTATGCAAGTTGTTTATTGTGGGTGAAAGCTCTACATGCAGCTTCTCTTAGTTCTGGGCATTGGGAAAGTCCTTAGGGAGAAGCTCCAACCCTTATGACCTGATAGAGAGCTGAAGACAGTTCAGAAAATTCCAGGAGATTAGTGAGTTCTGCAGTTCCACAGGATCAAGATAGGTCTAGACCCAGAACTTCCCCAAGTACACTCTGATGGAGTTGGAACTAGGGGTCTCTAAGCATTTCCTCTCCTTTGTATCCGACATATTCCAGGGCCTCTAAGCCATGGTAAAGTTGGCCTCCCACTTCCTTGACCTGAACATTGCCCCATGCCCCAAGCTTGGGTCACACCCAGCTGTCCAAATATCTCAGTGTTTTTTTCTGGGGGTGGAGGGGCTGACAAGGAGTCAAGCCCTGGGTGAGATGGCAAAGCTTTTATTATGTAAGAAACCTGTTTGACTTGCTCATGCTATGGTGGAGGTTTCATAATGTTGTGTCATTCCCCTAGTAGACGTGGCTTGTGACTTGGCAGTTTCTGAAAGTGAAATTGGAATATGCAGAAGACATGGTCTCAGGTCTGCAGAAATCATGCTTTTGATATCTGATTGACTTGCCCTGGAACACTGTCTTCAACTTAGGACTGTGCCGTCTCACCTGATGTGAGAGGCTGTAAATAATTGAACTCAGGCTGGTTTACATTTCTTTTTTTTTTCACAATTTAAAATTTTAATTATTACCAAACAAAAATATCCACTCAAAATACAATTCAACAATGCAACAGTCATCTTACAGCAGAGAAATGCAGAGAAAAGCAAAACTGTAAGCGACTATGAATAAAGGGTAAATGTAGTCTCAAATCCTCAAAGAGCTGTGTTTATTTCATTGACGAAAAGATTATTCGTATTCAATTCTGATTTGCTTTAAGGATTAAGATGCTCATTTTACAGTTAGCACACGTGTATATTGTCACCTGTTCCCCCTACAGAAATGTTCTTCCAAATGGTTAATGTTTCCCTTTGGTACCAGTTTTGCCGGTTCACATAAAGTATTTCATTTTCAAAACTCAGCATAAAATATAGACTGAGTCTGAAAAGATAATAAATAAACAAAGCAGAATACACAAGTTCCACATTTCAAAAGCCTCGATAACAAAAAAGAAAGATCAAATCCCATATTAGTCTCTGTAAAGTCACTTACAAAGCTGCTGCTGATCCTGTTAAACATGATATAACTGACCTTCTTTATTAATTTTTTATTATACTTTAAGTTCTGGGGTACATGTGCAGAACGCACAGTTTTGTTACATAGGTATACATGTGCCATGGTGGTTTGCTGCACTCAACAACCCGTCAGCTACATTAGGTATTTCTCCTAATGCTATCCTTCCTCTAGCCCCTCACCCCCTGACAGGCCCCCGGTGTGTGATGGTCCCCTCCCTGTGTCCACGTGTTCTCATTATTCAACTCCCACTTATGAGTGAGAACGTGCAATGTTTGGTTTTCTGTTCGTGTGTTAGTTTGCTGAGAACGATGGTTTCCAGCTTCATCCATGTCCCTGCAAAGGACATGAACTCATCCCCCCTTATGGCTGCATAGTATTCCATGGTATATATGTGCCACATTTTCTTTATCCAGTCTATCACTGATGGACATTTGGGTTGGTTCCAAGTCTTTGCTATTGTGAATAGTGCCACAATAAACATACCTGTTCATGTGTTTTTATAGTAGAATGATTTATAACCCTTTGGGAAATGGGATTGCTGGGTCAAATGGTATTTCTAGTTCTAGATCCTTGAGGAATCACCACACTGTCTTCCACAATGGTTGAACTAATTTATGCTCCCACCAACAGAGTAAAGCATTCCTAATTCTCCACATCCTCTCCAGCATCTGTTGTTTCCCGACTTTTTAATGATCGCCATTGTAAGTGGCATGAGATGGTATCTCATTGTGGTTTTGATTTGCATTTCTCTAATGACCAGTGATGATGAGCTTTTTTTCATATGTTTCTTGGCTGCATAAATGTCTTCTTTTGAGAAGTGTCTGTTCATATCCTTTGCTCACTTTTTGATGGGGTTGTTTGTTTTTTTTCTTGTAAATTTCTTTAAGTTCTTTATAGATTCTGGATATTAGCCCTTTGTCAGATGGATAGATTGCAAAACATTTCTCCCATTTTGTAGGTTGCCTGTTCACTCTGATGATAGTTTCTTTTTCTGTGCAGAAGCTCTTTAGTTTAATTAAATCCCATTTTGGCTTTTGTTGCCATTGCTATTGGTGTTTTAGACATGAAGTCTTTGCCCATGCCAATGTCCTGAATGGTATTGCCTAGGTTTTGTTCTAGGGTTTTTATGGTTTTAGGTCTTAGGTTTAAGTCTTTAATCTATCTTGAGTTAATTTTCGTGTAATGTGTAAGGAAAGGCTCCAGTTTCAGTTTTCTGCATATGGCTGGCCAGTTTTCCCAACACCATTTATTAAATAGGGTATCCTTTCCCCATTGCTTGTATGTGTCAGCTTTGTCAAAGATAAGATGGTTATAGATGTGTGGTGGTATTATTTCTGAGGGCTCTGTTCTGTTCCATTGGTCTATATCTCTGTTTTGGTACCAGTATCATGCTGTTTTGGTTACTGTAGCCTTGCAGTATAGTTTGAAGTCAGGTAGCGTGATGCCTCCAGCTTTGTTCTTTTGGCATAGGATTGTCTTGGCAATGCGGGCTCTTTTTTGGTTCCATATGAACTTTAAAGTAGTTTTTTCCAATTCTGTGAAGAAAGTCATTGGTAGCTTGATGGGGATGGCATTGAATCTATAAATTACCTTTTCATGATATTGATTCTTCCTATCCATGAGCATGGAATGTTCTTCCATTTGCTTGTGTCCTCTCTTATTTCATTGAGCAGTGGTTTGTAGTTCTCCTTGAAGAGGTCCTTCACATCCCTTGTAAGTTGTTTTCCTAGGTATCTTATTCTCTCAGTAGCAATTGTGAATGGGAATTCACTCATGATTTGGCTCTCTGTCTGTTATTGGTGTATAGGAATGCTTGTGATTTTTGCACATTGATTTTGTATCCTGAGACTTTGCTGAAGTTGCTTATCACCTTAAGGAGATTTTGGGCTGAGGCGATGGGGTTTTCTAAATATAAAATCAAGTCATCTGCAAACAGAGACAATTTGACTTCCTCTTTTCCAAATTGAATAACCTTTATTTCTTTCACTTGCCTAACCGCACTGGCCAGAACTTACAATATTATGTTGAATAGGAGTGGTGAGAGAGGGCATCCTTGCTTTGTGCCGGTTTTCGAAGGGAATGCTTCCAGTTTTTGCCCAGTCAGTATAATATTGGCTGTGGGTTTGTCCTAAATATCTCTTATTATTTTGAGATACATTCCATCGATACCCAGTTTATGGAGAGTTTTTAGCATGAAAGGCTGTTGAATTTTGTCGAATGCCTTTTCTGCATCTATTGAAATAATCACGTGGTTTTTGTCATTGGTTCAGTTTATGTGATTGATTACATTTATTGATTTGTGTATGTTGAACCAGCCTTGCATCCAAAGATGAAGCTGACTTGATCATGGTGGATAAGCTTTTTGATGTGCTGCTGGATTCAGTTTGCCAGTATTTTATTGAGGATTTTTGCATTGATATTCATCAGGGATTGGCCAGAAATTTTCTTTATTTGTTGTGTCTCTGCCAGGTTTTGGTGTCAGGATGATACTGGCCTCATAAAATGAGTTAGGGAGGATTCTCTCTTTTTCTATTGTTTGGAATAGTTTCAGAAGGAATGGTACCAGTTCCTCCTTGTACCTCTGGTAGAATTCGGCTGTGAATCCATCTGGTCCCAGGCTTTTTTTGGTTGGTAGGCTATTAATTACTGCCTCAATTTCAGGACTTGTTATTGGTCTATTCAGGGATTCAACTTCTTCCTAGTTTAGAATTAGGAGGGTGTATGTGTCCAGGAATGTATCCATTTCTTCTAGATTTTGTAGTTCATTTGTGTAGAGGTGTTTATAGTATTCTCTGATGGTAGTTTGTATTTCAGTGGGATCAGTAGTGATATTTCCTATAACAATTTTGATTGTCTCTATTTGATTCTTCTCTCTTTTCTTCTTTATTAGTCTGGCTAGTGGTCTATTTTGTTGATCTTTCCTAAAAACCAGCTCCTGGATTCATTGATTTTTTGAAGGGTTTTTCGCATCTCTATCTCCTTCAGTTCTGCTCTGATTTTAGTTATTTCTTATCTTCTGCTAACTTTTGAATTTGTTTGCTCTTGCTTCTCTAGTTCTTTTAACTGTGATGTTAGGGTGTCAATTTTAGAACTTTCCTGCTTCTCCTGTGGGCATTTAGTGCTATAAATTTCCCTCTACACACTGCTTTAAATGTGTCTCAGAGATTCTGGTATATTTTGTCTTTGTTCTCCCTGGTTTTAAAGAATATCATTATTTCCGCCTTCATTTTGTCATTTACCCAGTAGTCACTCAGGAACAGGTTGTTCACTTTCCATGTAGTTGTGCAGTTTTCAGTGATTTTCTTAATCCTGAGTTCTATTTCTCTGTGGTCTGTTTGTTATGATTTCCATTCTTTTGCATTTGCTGAGGAGTGTTTTTTAATTCCAATTATGTGGTCAATTTTAGAATAAGTGTGATGAGGTGCTGAGAAGAATGTATATTCTGTTGATTTGGGGTAGAGAATTCTGTAGATGTCTATTATGTCTGCTTGGTCCAGAGCTGAGTTCAAGTCCTGAATATCCTTGTTAATTTTCTGTCTCATTGATCTATCTAATATTGACAGTGGGGTGTTAAAGTCACTTACTATTATTGTGTGGGAATCGAAGTCTCTATGGAGGTCCCTAAGAACTTGCTTTATTAATCTGGGCGCTCCCGTATTGGGTGCATATATATTTAGGATAGTTAGCTCTTGTTGTTGCATTGATCCCTTTACCATTATGTAATGCCCTTCTTTGATCTTGTTGGTTTAAAGTCTGTTTTATCAGAGATTAGGATTCCAACTCCTGCTTTTCTTTTTTTTTTTGCTTTCCATTTTCTTGGTAAATATTTCTCCATCCCTTTATTTTGAGCCTATGTGTGTCTTTGCACATGAGATAGGTCTCCTGAATACAGCACACTGATGGGTCTCCTGAATGCAGCACACTGATGGGTCTTGACTCTTAATCCAATTTGCCAGTCTGTGTCTTTTAATTGGGGAATTTAGCCTGTTTAACTTTAAAGTTAATATTGTTATTGTTAATTTCTTCCTGTCCTTATAATGCTAGCTAGTTATTTTGCCCATTAGTTGATGCTGTTTCTTCATAGTGTCGATGTTCTTTACAATCTGGTATGTTTTTGCAGTGGCTGGTACCAGTTGTTCCTTTCCCTATTTAGTGCTTCCTTCAGGAGCTCTTGTAAGGCAGACCTGGTGGTGATAAAATCTCTCAGCATTTGCTTGTCTCGAAAGGATTTTATTTCTCCTTTGCTTATGAAGCTTAGTTTGGCTGGATATGAAATTCTGGGTTGAAAATTCTTTAAGCAAGTTGAATATTGGCCTCCACTCTCTTCTGGCTCATAGGGTTTCTGCAGAGAGATCCGATGTTAGTCTGATGGGCTTCCCTTGGTGGGTAACCCAACCTTTCTCTCTGGCTGCCATTAACGTTTTTTCCTACATTTCAACCTTCGTGAATCTGATATTATGTGTCTTGGGGTTACTCTTCTTGAGGAGTAACTTTGAGGTGTTCTCTGTATTTCCTGAATTTGAATGTTGGCCTGTCTTGCTAGGTTGGGGAAGTTCTCCCGGATAATATCCTGAAGAATGTTTTCCAACTTGATTCCATTCTCCCTGTCACTTTCAGGTATGCCAATCAAACATAGATTTGGTCTTTTCACATAGTCCCATATTTCTTGGAGGATTTGTTCATTCCTTTTTATTCTTTTTTCTCTAGTCTTGTCTTCTGACTTTATTTCATTAAGTTGATCTTCAGTCTCTGATATCCTTTCTTCCACTTGATCGATTCAGCTATTGATACTTGTATATTCTTCATGAAATTCTCATGGCTGATTTACATTTCTAAATGCTAAAGACCACTCCAGTGTTTCAGATCCACCTTTTTTATAGAAGCCTGCCAAACTCACTGTACTAATTGGAATGGTAATAGCTAACAGTTGTAACAGTTTTTGAGAACTTAATAGTATCAGGCATCTTTCTAAGTGCTTTACATATATATGCTCAGTCAACATGATGACCACCTTTTGTGACAGATATTATTACTACTCCCATTTTACAAATGGGGGAAACTGAAACATGGAGTGGTTAAACCACACATCCAAAGTCATACAGCTGGAAAGCAGTCAGCTAGGAGCTGAACCCAAGAAGACTGTATCTGGAGTATCTTACACCATACTGCTGGTCCTAGAGTTGGAAGACCTAGGCTCCTGCCTTACTCCTTCACTGACTTGCAGAACAAGGTAAGAGAGATGTTACCAGGCTTCACCCACTGAATGGTATTTTTGTGAGGATCAACAGCAGAGCCAATCACTTAGTCACTCTAGCCAGAAATCTGAGAGTGGTCCAAGATTCTACCCCCATCTCTCTCATATGCACACCTCACATCCAATACAGCATCAAGTTTCACCCTTCTGGGTCCAAAAGAGACTTCCAATCAGTTCCCACCTAGTCTCACATCATTAGAATTCATCAACCAAGCTGCTTTCTAAGATCATGTTACTTCTGGCCTTAACTTTAAAGGACATTTCTCAGGAGGCTGAGGCAGGAGGACTGCTTGAGCCAGGTAGTTTGAGATCAGCCTGGGCAACATAGCAAAACTCCATCTAAAAATTATTTTAATTTATTACATTTTTAAAATATAGAGGATATTTGTCACTTTTTGGCTGTATCTGAGCACCCTTCTATTTTGAGTGTGTGAAGTTTCCATTGTGTAAATCCGGGTGAGGGTCCATTCATTTGTTTTCTTGGCCCCCTGGAAGCTAGAGCACTTGGTCTGAATTTAACCAATCAGCTGCCCTTCTCTGAGATTTTGAGTATGAATGATATGAAGAAGCAAGAAAGGTTTAGGATTTGTACCGGTGGTGTCAATGGTAGCCAGGAACCAAGAGGGGTGGTGGTTGTTGGTTGTACCTATGTGAGCACTGTAAACAGATTCCACTTCTCTAAGCTGCCCAGCCTTCATTCCTATCCATTTTCTAAACCTAGTTCTCTAGTCTTCTCAGGAGCTCTAGGAGCTACCAAATATCTAAGACTGGTTATCTATCTTAGTTACTGAAGACAACAGCAAATTCCATCACTAATCAGAGATGGGCAACTGACAGCCTATGGCATATAGGACAGGAGCCACTAGTTGAATTATTATCTGTGGACACAAGGCATAAAAGGTCCATTGAAGATACGGCTTTGGGGAAACTGAATTGCTGCCACCATAAAATGGTTTGAAGGATATGAGAAATTTGAGGATAATAGAATTCTTTCTTTAAGGACTGAACAGCTAAAAGAAAGGGAATGATTAACTTAAATGACTAAACTGTGGGCTCATGACTTGGACTGAAACTAGGGACTTTCTATAACTGTCCAAAAGGAAATTCTTATCTCTTACAACCACAGCACAGAGGGAGCTGAAAACTAAAAGCACAACTTAATCCTGTGGATTGCCAAATCACCCTGCCAGTTGAATTCACAGGCTTGCCATATCTTTTGGGTGAAATTTTTAGGGCACCAAGTCTCATTTCTGTACTTGCAACCCTTAGCCAAGAGCCTGGGCCTCACTCAATAAGTCTGTGTGAAATGAACAATAAATCATCATATTAAAAGTAAAATAACTTATGTTAACATTGCTCTTTCTTCTAAATTAGCAAAGCAGCAATAAGGCAATGACTGTTATGATCACACACTATGCGATTTTACCTTCAGTGGCATTAAAAATTAGTGACACTTCTAATCCTATCACAGGCATCTCCAAGACAGACAAAAATTAGGAAGCATGCATTTCACCGTAGCTTGAAAACAGCTCCATTTTGCTGCAATTATTTCCTCTTTGGAAATTGTCTTTGGGGATTGTTTCCTCTTTGAGACTTGTAAGTGTTTAGTAAAATATCTCAATTATTTGACGTAGCCGTGGCTTTTAAGAAATGAACAATGGGGGCTGCAACATTTCAAGAGGCAATGCTGTCTTCTTTTGGCTACACACAGAGGGATTGCCCAAGAATCCCCAGAGAGAGTGGTGGTCTAGGGATGAGCCCTTCAGAGTGTATGCCCTCCATGACCTAGGTGGGCAGGGCTGCAGAGGGAAAGTCAACCAAGGGCCAAACCCTCTTTTTTCATTGATAGTAGAATCAGCCCAATATCTTCACTGGATCCTCAGTTCCTGGCTGCTGACATGTGATGTACAGTTTATGTGGTACCTTTTCAGACTTCAAGTATCTGCACCGGTGTGACACAGACACCTGTTCTTGCTCTGTGAATACTGAGTAAGGATCTCAGACTTCCTGCCCCTACCAAGTTGCTGTTGTGTATCCAAACCCCTCACTGTATCATAGTCACTGCTCTTTCCTAATCCAAAAGTCTCAGCATCTCATTTCAGAATGAACTTATTAGCTGCCTTCTAAGTGCCAGGTCTGAATGCAAGTCCCAGTTTTCCCATTTCCTATCTATGTGACTGTGGGCAAGCTACTTCACTTTTCTGTTCCGCTGGTTCTTCATCTATAAAATAAGCATAATACCTCCTGCCAGAGGTATGATGAGAGTTAAGTATTACAGAAAGTATATATCACACTATGTGGCCATGGTCAGACCTCATTATTATTTTTGCAACCAGTCCATCAGGTTCCATGCCTCCTGTGACCACCTTTGACGCAGTGGTTGGACTAACTTCCATGTTTGTTCTCCCACCTCTACACTTTCAGACCTTCTATATTAAAAAGGGTCTGTGTAATTCTAAAGTCTTTCAACAGAATGCAGGCTATAAGGCTGGCACAAAACAGAAATCTCCTGTACTTCAGCACTTGGCTCAGGATCTTTTCAGAAAACTGCAACTTATATTCCCAAAAGATAGGAAAGGAGTCAGGTCTCTTTTCACAGGTTGACTCTCACCTGAACTGACTAAGCGCTGCTTCTCTTTGGTGCTTATTCCACTGGTTCTGCTCAAAGGTAGCTTTTGCTTTCATCGTCTCTCCTTCAGGACACAGTGAATCATGTGAACAATCATGGTTTCTTCTTTGCTGTGGCTGCTAAGAAAAACAGGGTCCTCTCTGGAAAATAGTCAGAACACAGGGATTCTCTGCCTCGTGTTTAAGGATCTTACCCTTAAGATCTCTGTAATTGAACCAGCAATTTCACTTCTAAAATTTATTCTACATAAATACCCACAAAACTATAAAAATATGTATGTGTAAGAATGTTTCATTGGAGCACAGTTAATAATAGAGAAAAAATAAGAAAACTACTCACGTGCACACCAACAGGGATAGTTTAAGTAAATTATGGACCATTTATATAATGGATTAGTAACCAGCCATTAAAATAAAGCATTCGATCTACATAAACTGCCATGGAAAGGCTAGGATACATTCCAAGCCAGTAACAGTGATTTCTCAAGGGAGCCGACTTAAACAGGGAAAAGGGAGCTTTTCACAGATTACTTCATATAGTTCTATGACATTTGAATTCTTACAAGTATTACTTTTGAAATAATTTCAAAAAAATCTTAAGACATCACAACCTTTCACCTTTTACTTGGTGTAGTTTTATTATTATGTTTGAACTCTTAGAATAAATATGTATTGCTTTTGGAATAATTTTCAAAGATAATCTTCAGCCCTCCCAATTGTATTTCAACAAAATTTCCTGTTCCCCACTTCCACCATGTCTACCTCCAGATCAGAGGTGAGCTGTGAAAATCCTTCTTGTAGCAGTAGGATTTATTCTGTGAGACTCATGTGGAACAATAAAAAGACAAGTTTTGGATGAATGGCTGAAGGTCAACAAATCTTCATCTTATCAACTTAGAGGGCAATCCCTCATTTATTCACTGGAAAAACAATTTCTGGAGGCCCTACTGTAGGTGCTGTTTTAGGAACCAGAAATACATATACAAGACTGGCAATGCCATGCTTCAGTGGAGCATTCTTTCCAGTGAAAATCTCTCTAATTAAAGAAAATTATCTCTTTTGCTCTGCATTTCTTAAGTAGTACACCAGGCATGTTTTGAACCTGATCTTCTTAGATCAGCCTTCTGGAGGTGATCAGATATTGGAGATGCCCTTGGCCATAATATCTTGTCAGTAACTTTCAATGACAGAGGTAATGAAAGTATTTTGTAATATCCCCAATACAGGAACATGAAAATCATCCCAATTTAAAGTGTTCTAAAATAAGGTCACTGATCTTTTTAAAGAATTTTAATAATATTTCTGTGGAGAGTCCATGTTGTTATATTTATATATTCATTCATTCATTCATTCAACAAATATTTAATGGGTGTTTGCTGTGTTCAAGGCATTAGGCTTGCTTTGGTGAAAGAAATTAAGACAAATACAAGCTCCCTGATCATGAAGAATTTATCCCATGTAAGAGCAATAAGCTGAAACATACAAATGTTACCTAGATGTGTTCAAGTTCTTCTTCAGGTCCGACTTACACTTTTCTTTAACACTCAGTTAACGACAGCCTGAATCCCTATCCTCTTGACCACACGAAGTCCTGGTAGTTAACAATTTCCTCTCCCAAATCTAATTTTCTCTGGGAAACTTAGAGGAGAGATCACATGTTCCTCAATTCCACTCCCACCGTGGTTGTAGCCTCCGCCCACAATATGGTGTTTGGTTCTCTCCAGTCACTGTTGCGACCTTTTGGCCTGATCTAGAACTTCCAGTACAATGCTGAATAGCAGTGGTGACAGTAGATATCCTTGCCTTGTCCCTGATTTTAGGGAGAAGATACCCAGTCTTTCACCATTAAGTATCATGCTAGCTGTGATTTTTCCTATGCCCTTTATCAGGTTGGAAAGCCCCTTATAATGCTTTTCTGAGAGTTTATCAGGAATAGATTTTTAATTTAATTTTGTCAAATACTTATTCTCTATTCTGATAATCATGAGTTTTCCTTTTTAGTCTGTTACTATCGTGAATTACATTCACTGACTTTTAAAAGTTAAACCAACTTTGCATTCCTAGGATAAACTCCACCATTCATGATATATTACCCTGTTTAATAGATTATTCGATGTATAAAATTTAGTTTAGATTTTTTGCACATATTCTCATTAGAGATGTTGTTCTATAGTTTTTTTTTTCCTTTGTGATGTCTTTATCTGACTTTATTATAAGGTAATTCTAGTCTCATAGAATGAGTTGGGAATAAGTCCCTTCATTTTTTGGAAGTTTTTGTATAATTGATTTCTTTCTTTCTTAAATGTTTAGTAAAATTCACTAGTGATGGTATATTGCCCTGGAATTTTCTTTGTTGGAATATTCTGGTTACAAATTCTATTTAATAGATACAGGGACAGTCAAGTATGTTTCTTCTTAAGTGAGTTTTGGTAATTTGCATCTATTAAACAATTTATTTCATCTCAGTTGTCAAATATATTGACATAATGGATAATATTTCCTTGTGTTCTTTTTAATAATTCAAAAATCTATAGCTACATCACCACTTCCACTCCTGATATTGGTAATTTGTGTGTCCTTTATTTTTTTTCTGATTGATCTAGCTAGAGATGTATCAATTTTATTGATCTTCTCTAAGAACACACTTTTGGTTTTATTATCTTTATTGGTTTTCTGTTTTATCTGTCACCGATTTACACTCTAATCTTTATTATTTCCTTTCTTCTGCTTACTTTAGGTTTAATTTGCTCCTCTTTTTCTAGTTGTTTTATAGGGTAAACTGAGATTATTAATTTGATCCCTTTTTTCTTTTCTAAGGTAGGTATTTAAGCCTATAACTTTCACTTTAAGTCCTGCTCTAAATGCAACACATTTTTATATGTTGCATTTTCATATTTATTTGGTTCAAAATACTTTGTAATCTCCCTTTTTGTTTCTCCTTTGTCTCATGAGTTATTTAGAAGTGTGTTGTTTTGTTTTCAAATATTTTGGGATTTTCCTGAGAGATTTCTATTAATTTCTAATTTAATTCCAGTATGATAGGAATATATATTTAGTAAAATTTTAATCATTTTAAATATATGAAGACCTTTTATGGTCTAGAATATGTTCTGTCTTGGTAGGTCTCCTGTGTGCACTCAAAAATAATGTGTAATCTGTGCTGGTGGGAATGTAAATTAGTACAAACTCTATGGAAAACAGTATGAAGATTTCTCAAAGAACTCAAAGTAGATCTACTATACAATCCAGCAATCCCACTACTGAGCACTCAAAGGAAAATAAGTCATTATATAAAAAAGACACCTGTACCCATACGTTTATCTCAGCATAATTCACAATTACAAAGATATGGAACCAGCCTAAGTGCCCATCAACCACTGAGTGAATAAAGAAAATGTAGTGTATATGCACCATAGAATACTACTCAGCCATAAATAAAGAATGAAATAATATTTTTTTGCAGCAACGTGG
This sequence comes from Pan paniscus, assembly GCF_029289425.2. Classification (NCBI taxonomy): domain Eukaryota; kingdom Metazoa; phylum Chordata; class Mammalia; order Primates; family Hominidae; genus Pan; species Pan paniscus. The sequence continues at coordinate 143,190,677 of NC_073255.2, read as the reverse complement.
ATGGAGCTGGAGGTCATTATTCTAAGTAAAGTAACTCAGGGATGGAAAATCAAATACTGTATGTTCTCACTTATAAGTGGAAGCTAAGCTATGGGTACACAAAGGCATAGGGTGGTATAATGGATACTGGAGACTCAGAATTGGGGAGGTTGGGAGGGATGAGGGATAAAAAGTCCATATTGGGTACAATGTACACTACTCAGGTGACAGCTGCACTAAAATCTCAGACTTCATCACTAGACAATTCTTCTGTGTAACCAAAAACCACCTGTACCCCAAAAGCTATATATATATTTGTGCGTATATATAAATTAATGTGTAATATGTTGTTGCTGTTAGGTGACTTGTTGTGTAAAGTCAACTAGGCCGCTGGATGTTAGTGTTTTATCAATTTCTCGGGCAGGGATTTTCAAATCACTTACCATGTTTGTAAGTCTGTCTACTGCACTTGCAATTCTATCAGTTTTTACATTTTGCATTTTCAAGCTTAATATTTGGATACATAAGCATTTGCGATTGTTAGGCTTTCTTGATGAATTGACACCTTTATCATTATGAAATGACCCTCTTTATCCCTAGTACTATTTTTCTTTAGAAATCTACTTTTTCTGATATTAATATAGCCATTCCAGCTCAAATTTAATTACTGTTAGCATTAATTAATGGCATTTCTAATCCAGTCCTACACTTATAACCTATTTTTGTTTCATACTTAAAGTGGATTTCCTCTAGGCAACATATAAAGAGATCTTTTTAAAAATAAATCCAATTTGACCATCTCAGGCTTTTAATTAGAATGTTTAGACCATTTACATTCATTTGAATGTTAATATGATTGATTTTAAATCTATCATCTTGGTATTTCCTAATTCAACTAAAAATTTTACTTCTAAAATTAATACTACAGAAATACACACAAAACTAGAAATTTTTACCATCTGTCATTTGTTACGTTTTCCCAATTTTTCTATATTCTGTTGGACTGAGAATTTTATGAATCCATTTGTTTTCTTCTTTGGGTGACTATGATTACTTGCTGCATTAATTTTTGTTGTTGTTTAAGAGAATCAGGGCCAGGCGCAGTGGGTCACACCTGTAATCCCAGCATTTTGGGAGGCCAAGGCAGGCGCATCACAAGGTCAGGAGATCGAGACCATCTTGGCTAACACGGTGAAACCCCATCTCTACTAAAAATATAAAAAATTAGCCGGTTGTGGTGGCGGATGCCTGTAGTCCCAGCTACTCGGGAGGCTAAGGCAGGAGAATGGCATCAACCTGGGAGGCAGAACTTGCAGTGAGCTGAGATGGCGCCACTGCACTCCAGCCTGGGTGACAGAGCGAGACTCTGTCTCAAAAACAAAAACAAAAACAAAAGGAAAAAAAAAGAAAATCAGGTAACATATTCAGAAAATGTTTGACTCAGTAGTCAGGGAAAAATCCATCCTTATAGTATTGGTATGGTTTTCCAGTGCTTAAGATTTCTTGGTGTAAATGCAGATTTCCAGTTGGTATTATTTTCTTTCTGCCTAAAGGACTTCCTTTAAAATATCTTTTGTGAAACAGTGCTAAAGATAAATTCTTTATTTTTTGCCTGCATTTGTGAAAGATTTTTGCTGAATATAGAAGTCTAGCTTGTCAGATGTTTTTCTTTCAGTACTTTAAAAATACTGCTTCACTGTCTTCTCCCATGCATTATTTCCCACAAGAAGCCTGATGTCTTTCTTATCCTCTTTCCCCTACACATGTCATTGTTCTGGATGCTTTTAAGATTTTCTTTTTATCACCCGGTTTAACGGTTTGATTTTGAAGTGACTTGGTGTAATTTTCTTCATGTTTCTTATGCTTGAGGGTCGTGGTGGTTTGGGGACGCATGGGTTTATAGTTTTTATCAAATTTTGAAAATGTTTGGCCTTATTTTCTTGAATATTTTTTCTATTCTATCCACCTCCAAATTTGAGACTTCAGTTATCCAGAGTTTAAGCCTCCTACAGGTTCCCATGTCTCTGTTTAATATTTTTTCTCTGTATGTTTTATTTTGGATCATATATATATATATATATATATACACATATATATATAAAATCTTCAAGTTTACTAGTCTTTCCTTCTGCAGTGTCTAACCAGTGCACTTTTACTCTCAAACATTGTTAATTTCCATCCCTAAAAGCTACATTTGTGTCTTTTTATGTCTTCCCTGTTGCTGCTTAGCATCCTCAATCTTCCCTCTAGCTTCTTAAAGTTAGAACATAGCTATAATGATGGTTTAATGTCCCTGTCTATCAATTCTGTCATCTGTGTCATTTCTAGGCTGATTTCTACCATTGATTTTTCTCATCATGACCCCAAAATGTGGGTCATATTTTTTTGCCTCTTTACTTGTCCAGTGTGGCTGGCAAAACTCTAACATGACCTCAGTGACACATGCTTTTTTGTAACCCCCTAGCCTTGATGAAGTAATATGACTTTTATAATTATATTACATGTCCAAAGACAAGATAACATTTCAAAGATGAAAGTACCAAATCAACTGGATTAATCAAGAGAGAAATTGACTTTGGTAGACCTGACACAATCAGATGATCTCTTAACAAGGAAGCTAGAGAGAAGAAACAGAGAAAGCCAGAGAAATGTGTCCCTCATGGTCTTGAGGATGATGCCAACTCTATGAGTTCTACAGCTGTAAGGAAATGAATTCTGCCCATAATCACATGACCTCAGAAGAGGACACTGTGGCTCAGATGAAACTATAGCCCCAACTGTCATCTTGATCACAGCCTTGTGAGACCTTGAGCAGAGAAGTTAATTGAGCCTTGTCTGGACTAAGGTAATAAATGCATATGTTATCTTAAGCCATTTCATTTGTGGTTCCCTTAGTCAGTTTGGGCACTTATAACAAAGTACTTCAAACTAGGTGGCAGAAATTTATTTGTCACAGTTCTGGAAGCTGCAAGTCCAAGATCAGGATGCCAACATGATTGGGTTTTAGTGAGGGTATTCTTCCGAGTTACAGACTGTCAGCTTTTTGTTGTATCCTTACAAGGTGGAAAGAGGGCAAGAGAGCTTTCTGGTTCCTTTATAAGGGCACTAATCCTATTTGTAAGAGCTCCACCCTCATGACCTAATTACTGCCCAAATTTTCACCTTCTAATACCATCACATTGAGGTTAGAATTTCAACATATGAATTTGGGGGGGAAACACACCTTTAGTCCCTAACAGTGGTAATTTGTCAGGCAGCAACAGAAAATGAACACACCTGGTAACAGTCGATTGTATGCCAGGTATCGTCAATTTTAACTTGTTCAATTTGTATTCCTAAAAATACTCTTGATCTTTGTCCTTAACACAGTTAGATTACTTGGCAACAGTTAAATCCTCTCAGGAATTGCTGTTAGGCTTTCTTCTAGAAAGTGTTTCATCTAGAATGACTTTTCCCTGACTACTGAGTCAAACATCTTCTATATATGTTACCTGATTCTCCATAAATCATGAGCTTTTCCACTCTGGCTGTTGGGAACAGAAACTTCTCCAGGCCCTGGGTGAGCTCTGAGTATTATTCTCTCTAATCCTTTGAGTAGTTCGTTCCCCAGCCTTGGCTAATTTGCTCAGATACAGGCTTTGATCAGTACCCAGCTGAAGAATCAGGGGACCCTTTGCTGATCTCCAGAGTTCTCTTCTCTCTGCTGCTCTGCCCTGAAAACCCTAGCTGCCTTGGCCTCTCCTCTCTCCCAGCTCTGAGTCCTCCACTCAGGGAGGCATCCAGGTTCTGCCTGGCTTCTCCTCCCTACACCAATGCCTGAAAACTCTGTCAAGGCAGTAAGCTGGGGCAATGATAGGCTATTTCATTTGTTTACCATCTCACTGTATTTTATTGTCTGATACCCAATGCCTTAATATTCATATTTTTTTCTTATTTTTTAGTTGTTTCAGGCAAGAGGATATATTCAGTCCTTGTTGCTCCATCTTGAAATAATTGGCTATCCTTATTTGTATTATTATTTTAGTAATTAATTTATGAGTGCAATATAATCCTTAACTTTACCATTTACATTTAATAATGTACTACTCAAGTAAATTAGAAAAACCTTGAAGCCATTGGTTCCATAAGCCCTTCATGATTCATGTTATAATTATTGTATCTATTACATCTACGTTTGTTATAAATCATAGAAGATACTGTTATAGTTTTTCTTCAAAGAGTTATGTGAGTCACATAAAGAAGTTAAGAGGAAAAATCAAAGACAAAAATTATTTTGTACTTATAATTTTTTATGTTATTTCTTCTTTTAATGGAGATACTAATATCATCTAGTATCATTTACCTTTAGCCTGAGGAACTTCCTTGGCCATTTCTTGTAGTGCAGGTCTGCTTGTAATGAATACTTTTAGGCTTCTTTCATCAGAAAATATCTTTATTTTGCCTTTGTTCTTGAAGAATATTTTATCTGGATATAGAATCTGGGTTGATGTTTTTTTTTTTCTTTCAGCACCTTAAAGATATTTTACCACTCAGTTCTCCGTGGTTTATGATGAAAACTCAGCTGTTAATTAAATAATCGTTCTATTATATATGGTGTTTTCTGTTGATAGTCTGAAGACTTTTCTCAATCTTTGGCTTTAAAAGTTGGACCATGATGTACCTTGATGTGGGATTGCTTATGTTTCTTTTACTTGATGTCCTTTGAGCATATTTATTTGTAAATTTCTGTCTTATCAAATTTGGGAGATTTGGGGGGCCATTTTTAATCATCTTTTTTCTATGTTTTAATCTCTTCTTCTAGGACTCCAATTACACATATATTGGAACATTTAATATTTATGTACCAAGTCCCTGCACTCTGTGGGTTTTTTTCCAATTTTTTTCTCCCTGTTTGTCACATGGAACAGTTACTATTTATCTATTTTTCACTTCACTTACTCCTGCCTCTGTCACTTCCACTCAGCTGTTCTCTTCAGTGATTGTTTTAGATCAGATATTACATTTTTTAGTCCTGGAATTTCAATTTAGTTTTGTCTGCTTTTCTCTGTTGAATTTTCAATTTTTCTTTATTTACTGAGCTCATATTTTGTTTTGTTTCATTGAATATCACTATAATAGCTGTTTAAAAATCCTTGTCTGTTGTGTCTAGCATCTTATCTGAGGGTCTCAATTGATCTTCTTTTCTTGATACATTCCATTTTTCTTGGTTCTTTTTTGTTGGGAAATTTTGGATTTACCCTGGACTTTATGAACATCAAGCTGTGCAGATTATTGATTTTATTGCTTCTCTAACAAGTGGTTTTCTTTGGCTTATGCAACTTTGTTTCTTGCATCTTAACTCTAGTCTCAGTTCAGATCATTTGTCTTTAGTTGAACTGCCTTTGGTCTGTTTCATGCATATGTCATTCAGGAATCAGTCAGAGAAATCATTAGACAAAATTTTGGGATTTGCTCTCTGTTTCTTTCTCTTTGGGAATTCTCCAACTCTCTCCATCAGCCATGGATTCCCCTACCAGAGAGATGGTGGGTTTTCTACTGATGCTTCTACCACACTGCCACTGTGCACACTCAGTGGGTTGCACTGAGACCAAGGCTAGAAGCCACAGACACAGGGCACTTACTTCATACTGCTTCCTCTTCCAAATATTTATTCTTCGCCAATGTCTTTCTGCTTCTGTTCTCTCTCTAGTGCCTTCAAGTAGTTGCTTTTTGCTTTATGTTCAGGTTTTATAGTTGTTTTACTGCAAGGGAATTTTTCACAAGGGTCTTATTCCATCATCACTTGAATCGGAAGTCCCTCTCAGTTACCTTTTAAATTCAAGAATCTTGTCACTCAAAGTCAAAACATTTTCTCCAGGGCCTTGCAGAGACTTGTTCACATAATGAAAAATGTCCGCTGAGATGGCAACTTTTTGTAGCCATTGTTCATCAAAACACTTAACGAAACTTGCCCAGTATGATATTGAAAGTACTTTTGAATTTCATCTTTTAGCTCAAACACCCTGTTGAAAATGCTTCCTCTGCTGAGCCACCAAATTTCTGTGTATAGCAGGATATTTCTGTGGTCTTTATCGACACCTTTTCAGTTTTAAAAGTATTCTCAAGTTAGCCTTTATATAACAAAGATAGCCATTTTGTAATATTATCTAAAACTTTCATTTCATCTCCAAGAATGTTTGACATTCTCTTTGAAGAAGCCAATGTGTTGTGAAAATGTGAGAAACTTTTTTCATTTAATAAGATGCAAAAGCTCTCATAGAACCAAATTTGACAGAGCACTATCAGTGTTCATGTTAATGTAGTTCTTAGACCTTTTGTTTATAGATATGAAGGCCAAACATTAATTATATCTTGGCCTTTCCTTGTTATGGGCCACTCTTTGTTTTCTTGAATTTCACAATTACTTGCAAATCTTACAAATGCTATGTATGACATTTACTGGTGAAATCCCCTGACTCATCAACCTAGAAAAGGAAGCTGCGGTTTTTCAGGGTATGTCACAAAACCTCTTCAAAGTTGTGTGACGTGTCATCAATACTTCACCATATGACACTGTTTGAGGCTGTGGAACCTTTTCAATTTCTTGTAGTGCATCTTTTCCTAGCCTTTGATTCACAGTAATTTTACATGATCACATTGTTAGTCTTACCAACTGTGACTTTTCCTGTTTAAGACAGTAAGTTCTGCTACTAAATAACTTGCTCCCTGGTCCTTTTCACTGAATGTACCTGTTTCTTGTTTGTTTGTGTGTTTGTTTGTTTTTAACAAGAGTTACTGTTTGTTTTAAGATTCTAATAGCTGCTTAAAGTAATTAGCATCTTTACTTCTCGAATGCCTATGACTTATATTTAAGGGTTTTTGTTTTGTTTGGGTTTTCTTTTTTTTATTATTGGAGCCATTCCAACATCTGTAAGTTGTTTGACATAGCAGGGATTGGCAAATGACAGTCCATGGGCCGAACCTCACCAGAGGCCTGCTTTGGTACAGCCCTCAGGGCTAAGATTGGCTTTTACATTTTTAAAGCATTTAAACAAGCCGACAAAGACAAAGAAGAATATGTGACAGAGACTACATGTGATCTGAAAAACCTAAAATATTTGCCACCTGCCTCTTTACAGAAAAATCTTGCTGGCCTCCTCACATGGATGATTCTCAATAAAATAAGAAAATTTGGATAATCAGCCTATAGAAGCTCCTTGGTAAGGGTCTTTCATCATAAAGATGGACTTTTTCTGTGTCCTTTGTTCCAATCACACAGGAAAATGACTCAGAAGGTTATAATTCATCATCACTACCCTTATCAGGGTTATCCCCAGGCCTAAAATTTTCCTCTTCCATCTCACATCTTACCTTCAAAAATTACCACATTGGGTTATCAAACATGTTTATAAAATACAAACATGAGTTAAGTGTAAAACATAAGAGCATAGTAAAATTTAAAAATTCCCCCAAACTCATCAATCACTGGAGAAATCACTTTTAGCCTTTTTCAACCTATGTTTTGCCATGTTTGTAACCACAACAAAACTGGGGGCAGGAGGTGGGGCAGGGTGCAGCTGAGCCTTTAGAAAGAAAATTAAATTTCCCCTCATTTTGAGTTATACTAGCAAAGCTTGTTTGGTCCTGTGAGTCATCCTGTAGTGCATAAGGGGAGTTTAGGGGAAATAGTTAGAGAAGGAAAAACTCATGTCATCCATCTACCACCCCTCTCGTCTGTGCAATATAGCACTCATCAGTTACCAGTAACCTCCCATAGCTTGCATCATAAACCAAACTGGGCACAAACAAACAAATACAATCCTACTGCACACTGCCACAATGGGGCTGAAAGACCCCGAATGAAATTGCTGACATGTCTGCTTAGCCACTATCTATCCTCAAAGTATGCAAACTTCGAAAGTTGATGTCTAGGTTTTAAATCAAAATCTCTTACAAACCCCTAGTGATGACATATTGAACTTTAAGGTTTTGTGGAACCCAAATTGAGAAACATTGGACCAGAGTCTCTGTGTTCCAAAAGATTATCTTTCATTTGTATAATCCAAAACTCCCTTAAGTCTTATTCTTCTCCAAAACTCAAAGATCTACCCTTCCTCAAAGATAAATTTAATAATCACTGGCAGAATTAAAACAGATTGTTCTCACTCTCAGCCATCAATATTTTGGAAAACATCAAGTGCGGAAGTTAGCATCGTGACTCTGTTACAGTAACAGCTCAAATATCCGGAAGAATGTGGTAAGTCTATAAACAGGTTACCACTACAGTGCTCTCAGAGTCCATGGGGAAGTGAGATCACTAGATAGAGGAAATCAGGAAGGGTGTCATAAGTGAGGTAGCACTTACCACAGATCTCAGGGAAGGGAAGCACTTCTATGGTCAACATGACAGGAAAACATTTAGAATGCAGAGAATACAATTTCTAAATGCATGGAGGCAGAAATTTATGGAGCAGGTTAGAACAATAGTATGTGGTCCCATTTGGCTAAAGTATAGGTGACATGTAGCGGGGAAGGGAAAGGAATATTGTATTAATAAAGTGCCATGAAGCCTGAATGACAACCGGAAGGCCTACAATGCTAAGATGAGGAGTTTGATTAAGTCGTGAGAGCTGTTGGAGGTTTCTGAGCAGTAAGATGACATAACCTCATGAAAAGTATGAGATATGATTAATATAAACCCATCCCATATTGTGCCCCTTTGTAAGCTACCTGTACAGAAGAATGTGAATTGTTTCTGGCAGGATTTTTGTTGAATATATACCCTTTCTTTCATTTTCTCCAGTGAGCAGCAACACACCCTTGTAAGACAGCTGGTAGGGTTAGGAGTATTGCCTATGTCAGTGGAACGAGTTCCTCTGTCTCAGAACAGATGGAAAGCATCACAGAAGTAGGAACAGAATGAGGCCCACAGATGGCAGAGTGGTCAGGATTTGTCAAATTCTCATTAATATATCAAACCCCCACATGGAAAAGCATAGATCCTTGTATAATCTTTGTGTGGTACTTCTGTCTGAAGAAACCCTATAAAAGCAAAAAATTACTCTCCCATGACATTACAGAAGGGAGCTGTTTGTAAAAGCGTTGGTTTCTTCAGAGGTTGGGGTCCACTGATGCCTGGCTCTAGCTTTCTCCTGCCAAGCTGCCTAATTTTGCAATTCCAGCTCAGGCTCAAATAAAACCATGCTCCAGGGTTGCCACCTTGAAGGAAGGAGATTTCATTCTGGAATCTTTGTGATGACATAGATAAAGCACTAGAAAGGGTAGTAGATCCATGAAGAGACCAGAAGGATAAGTACAAGAAGACAGATATGCTTTACAAATAAGGACTCTCCAGGATGAGATACAGACTGTGAGCAGGCAGATAGAACATTACATAAATGTGAAGGAGATCATGGGATGGCCACCAACTCCTAAAGTGTTAGGATGAAGTGGACAGCTCTGAAAGCTTAAAAACTGCTAAAATTGATTAATTTTAAAAACTGTTGGTTTTACATTCTGTATGACTCAATATATGTAGGAATCTTGAGAAATATCAAGAAAACACAATGAAGAAATTAAGAGTAGAGAGGTTAGGAGCCACTGTGTCCTTGCCAAACAGGCAGAGTAGGAAAACAGGAAAATATTGAGGGAGGAATATAGGCATGTACTACCCTGTCACAGTCAGGCTCTAGGATGCCTGCATGATCTTCACCTCTTACTATTCATGATCATCTGAAGTCTCCTCCTACATTGAATCAGAGGTGGTCTGTGCAACCACTTGATGGAGAAGACCATGTTTAACTTCTGAGGATAGGTCATAAAAGTCACCACAGCTGTTGCTTTGTTCTGCTGGACCACTCTTTCTGGGAAGCCAGCTACCATACTGGAGGGAAGCTCAAGCAGCCCATTGGAGAAGAACCCATGAGAAATAGTGAAAGCCTCCCACCAATAGCAAGCACCAACTTGCCAGCCATGTGACTAAGCCAATTTTGAAGCCACTCCACCTCCAATCGAGCTTGCAAATTGTTACCAGTGGAAGGTGTCCAGATTCTTGGTGTCTTGAACAAAGAATTGGACAAAATACACAAACAAAGCAAGGAAACAATGAAGCAACAAAAGCAGAGATTTTTTTAAAATGAAAGTACACTCCACAGGGTGGGAGCAGGAGCAAGCATAGGGTTTCAACAGTGCGATTACAGAATTTTCTGGGGCTTAAATACCCTCTAGAGATTTTCACTGGTTACTTGGTGTACACCCTATGTAAATGAAGAGGATGAATTCAAGTTACAAAGTCATTTACTAGGTGTATGCCCTATGTAAATGAAGAGGATATTTCCTGTCATCACTGAAGTGTTTTCCTTTGATTTAGTTCTAATAAGTCCTTAGGTTCCCTGCCTCCAGGCCCTATTCTCCTGTCTTATTTCCCCCCAAAAGATGTGATCCCCATAAATCTTTATGGGAGGCAGAGGGACTGATGGTCTTTCTTCTGTAACTGCTTCATGCTGGCTCAGGGTGTAGTCCCTACCCATTGTGGATCACAGAACTCTTGTCCTGCTCTGTCTAATGGAGACAGGGTAGCTCCTTAATGACCAGGGGTGGTGTCTTCACCTGGAACTGACTGGAACCTTTGTCACATGATCATCTGAAGCTTGATGGTCTCTAGGAGAGAGGAAATGAATTTGGTTAAAAGATTTAATGGGAACTTCAGGAGGTAGATACTTATGCTGTCAGGAATGTTTGTTATAGAGATTTGCAGGAGAAAAACAAAACCTCTTCTCTTCTAGGATCCATGTGTGATATGGTTTGACTGTGTCCCCACCCAAATCACATCTTGAATTCCCATGTGTTGTGGGAAGGACCCAGTGGGAGGTAATTGAATCATGGGGGCAGGTCTTTGTCGTGCTCTTCTTGTGATAGTAAGTCTCATGAAATCTGATAGTTTTATATGGGGGAGTTTCCCTGCACAAGCTCTCACTTTGCCTGCTGCCATCCATGTAAGACATGACTTGCTCCTCCTTGCCTTCCACTATGACTGTGAGCCCTCCCCAGCCACGTGGAACTGTAAGTCCATTAAACCTCTCCGTCTTTTGTAAATTGCCCAATCTTGAGTATGTCTTTATCAGCAGTGTAAGAACAGACTAATACAGTAAATTGGTACCAGGAGTGGGGCACTGCTGAAAAGATACGTGAAGATGTGGAAGCAACTTTGGAACTGTGTAACAGGCAGAGGTTGAAACAGTTTGGAGGGCTCAGGAAAAGACAGGAAAATGTGGGAAAGTTTGGAACTTCCTAGAGACTTGTTGAATGACCTTGCCCATAATGCTGATAGTGATACGGACAAAAAAGCTCAGGTTGAGGTGGTTTCAGATGGAAATTAGGATCTTGTTGGGAACTGGAGGAAAGGTGACTCTAGCTATGTTTTAGCAAATAGACTGGTGGCATTTTGCCCCTGCTGTAGAGATTGGTGGAACTTTGAACTTCAGAGAGATGATTTAGAGTATCTGGCAGAAGAAATTTCTAAGCAACAAAGCATTCAAGAGGTCACTTGGGTGCTGTTAAATGCATTAAGTTTTATAAGGGAAGCAGAGCATAAGAGTTAAGAAAATTTGCAGCCTGACAATGCAATAGACAAGAAAATCCAATTTCTCTGAGAAATTCAAGCCGGCTGCAGAAATTTGCATAAGTAACAAGGAGCCGAATGTTAATCCTCAAGACCCTGGGGAAAATGTCTCCAGGGCATGTCAGAGGTCTTCACAGCAGCCCCTCCCATCACAGGCATGGAGACCTAGGAGTAAAAAATCATTTCATGGGCCAAGCCCAGTGTCCCTGTGCTGTGTGCATCCTGGGGACTTGGTGCCCTGCATCCCAGCCACTCCAGCCATGGCTGAAAGGGGCCAACATAGAGCTCAGGCCATGGCTGCAGAAGGCATGCTTGCATGCAGCCATCTTGCTTGTTGAGCCTATAAGTTGGTGGTGTTGAGCCTATGAGTGCCCAGAAGTCAAGAACTGGGGTTTGGGAACCTCCGCCTAGATTTCAGAGGATGTATGGAAATGCCTGGATGCCCAGAAATTTGCTGCAGGGGTGGGGCCCTCATGGAGAATCTCTGCTAGGGCAGTGCAGAGGGGAAATGTGGGGTCAGATTCCCCCACACAGAGTCCCTACTGGGGCACCACCTAGTGGAGCTATGAGAAGAGAGTCACCATCCTCCAGACCCCAGAATGGTAGATCCACCAATAGTTTGCACCATGAGCCTGGAAAAGCTGCAGACACTCAATGCCATCCTGTGAAAGCATCTGGGAGGGAGGCTGTACCCTGCAAAACCACAAGGGGTGCAGCTGTCAAGACCATGGAAACCCACCTCTTGCATCAGCATGACCTGGATGTGAGACATGGAGTCAAAGGAGATCATTTTGGAGCTTTAAGATTTAATTACCCTGCTGGATTTTGGACTTGCATGGGACCTGTAGCCCATTTGTTTGGGCCAATTTCTCCCATTTGGAATGGTTGTATTTACCCAATGCTTATCCCCCATTGTATCTAGGAAGTAACTAACTTGCTTTTGATTTTAAAGTCTCACAGGCAGGAGGGACTTGCCTTGTCTCAGATGAAACTTTGGACTGTGGATTTTTGAGTTAATGTTGAAATGAGTTAACACTTTGGGGGACTGTTAGGAAGGCATAATTGGTTTTGAAATGTGAGGACATGAGATTTGGGAGGGGCTGGGGCGGAATGATATGGTTTGGCTGTGTCCTCACACAAATCTCATCTTGAATACCCACGTATTATGGGAGAGATCTGGTGGGAGGTAATTGAATCATGGGGGCAGGTCTTTCCCATGTTGTTCTCATGATAGTGAATAAGTCTCAAGAGCTCTTACAGTTTCATAAGGTGGAGTTTCCCTGCACAAGCTCTTGCTTTGCCTACTGCCATCCATATAAGATGTGACTTGCTCCTCCTTGCCTTCCACCATACTTGTGAGGCCTCCCCAGACACGTGGAACTGTAAATCCATTAAACCTCTCTTTCTTTTGTAAATTGCCCAGTCTCAGGTATATCTTTATCAGCAGTGTGAGAATGGACTAATACAATGTATCTCCTTAAAGTCTTAGCCCAAGCAACTCCATTTTGTTTGGTTTGATCTGATGAGGTCTAACGCATGAGCTCAGTCCAAAACAATGGCCTACCACAATTTTGTTTTTAAAAATTCCCCCCTTTTGGTCAGGTTCTCACTTAGGTGAGAGTATGACCAAAACTTAGAGCCTTAGTACCACTCTCAGTTACCATCATTTTGGGTTTCTGGTCTCAGCATGCCATTCATAGGTTACAGTGTCCTTGTGGTCACATATTTCTTTCAGCTTTTGTCATTCCACTTGAAGGGAGGCCATTTGACATTCTAGAGATGGCTGCATGCAAGCATGTAAAACCTTTGAGAGAATACAATGCACCAGGGAGACTATTATTATGACTATCAGAAGGATAATACCAAGAGTTTGAAGTATGTTCCTTATCCAGGGTCCCCATAAACCAAACCACCTAAAATCAAATAGATCAAAGAATGAGCTAGATAAGGAGTCTACTCACTTAACTAAACAGTCTCTTTGTTAATCCACTACAACTGAAACTCTATAATACCTGATGTTTTCACCATAGGCCATGACTGCCAGCAGCTGCATAGATACTTTTCTCTTTGGCCAATTCTATTCTTTAGCATAACTTTCACAAGGTAATTTAAAGTCTGTTGTGTAACTATAGACTTTACAGTAGAATCTGCTATAGAACCTATTGTGAGGGATACATTTTTAATCATTACCTCTTTTATTCCAAATCCTTCCAAATGGAAAATGGACCTAATAAATGATGCCCTTCTATTATAGAAGAGTGAAGGCCTCCTGGGAATGTTCTTTTTAACCCATGAGTGGGTTAATAGGAGTGAACCAATCTTCTGTCTCTGACTGATTATGAGGCAACGTATGTAGCATTAAAGTTTCTCACCTACACTGGGTCTTCATCTTTTATCTATCAGAGTATAAGATTATCCATGTATAAGGCTGGCTGCAAAATCCTTCACAAATAAAAGTATACCCCATAAGCGCACAAAACAGGTCCCTTTTTCATTTCTATTGCTCATAGAGGCATAAACAAAAAATATTCAAGGATAAGAGTCTCATGATAGTAGAAGTCTTAATCTGTGATCTTGGAAAAAGATGTTTACATCAAAGATGCCATCTTCTTCTGGGGAGAGACTTTTCTGGTTAGCTTTACCTTAAGGGCTCCAATAGGTATATAGTTCCAAGAGTATGGAGGGAACCTTCTCAGTTGTGAGACTATGAACTCAAAGTTCAAGCTTCCAAAGTTTTGCTGCAATGTGGATGGCAAGGACAGTTTTTCTCTGACAGTTTTTCTTCTGTCACCAGAAGATCCAATCTTTGGGTTCTAGATTGTGAAGGGCTTGATTTTCCTCAGTGAACCATAAAAAGCTTTCTTTACCTAGTGAAAATACACCATGGCATCGTAAGTTAATGTAATAATATCAGCCCTCTTGCATGGGAGAGCATTTATACAACAAGAAAACATGCATGGAAAATAGCAATTGAATGAAATCCATTTACAAAATGCCTAAGTGGCTCATCAGGTGACCAAATGTACCTGAAGCTTTGATTGTTTTCCCAGAAATGTGGAACCAAACATTGGTTATAAACTATTTTAGCAACTTATAAGTCACCACATCAATATATTCAATTTGACTCATTTTATATTTTCTATGAGGAGTCACAGAATGCAGAACATTTTTTTTTTAGATGGAATCTTGCTCTGTCACCCAGGCTGGAGTGCAGTGATGTGATCTTGGCTCGCTGCAACCTCCACCTCCTGGGTTCAAGTGATTCTTCTGCCTCAGCCTCCCAAGTAGCTGGGACTAAAGGTGCATGCCACCACACCCAGCTAATTTTTTTGTATTTTTGGTAGAGATGGGGTTTCACCATATTGGCCAGACTGGGCTTGAACTCCTGACCTCATGATCTGCCCACCTCAGCCTCCCAAAGTGCTGGGATTACAGGCGTGAGCCACCACACCTGGCTGAACTTTTAATAATAAAAGCTTTAAGGACTTGAGAAGGACAAGGTGGCCATCCTCATTTTCCATGAATCCATGCTTAATGAACATTAGACTTATATGCTCTTGAATACCAGTTGTTTCACCAAATTAGGTGAATAACACTGGTAACTGATGGGTTATCATAGGTAATTTGACTTAGACCATGGAATTCATTCAAATTGTATATCTAAACAATTTCAGTAACAGCCGATTTAGCATAAAAATCTGGCAAAGTATTTTCTTGGTATTTAACTAATTTTTGTTCTACCTAGGTTAGCAGTTTTATAACCCAGTCAGTCTTTTCATTAAAGTTCCAGGAATTCTTACCCAGTTCAAATGATATGATTCTAAAGTTCTCAGAAACCTGTATTCAAGAGTGCTTTTTAGAGTCCTTTCCATCCTTTAATCAACTTCCTAAAAGACACCATATTCTAGGATTTTGTGTGCTTGTGACGTTTTCAGAAACTGCATCAGCATTAAGCAATTAACTGTGGAAATAACTTTAAATAGTTACAGTTAAAAACACAATTGACAAGGAAATTTGGTTATTTCTGTGGTTTACAATCACTTAACATAATAACCATAATTATGATTGATGGCATATACTCAGACATCTTAGAATTTTAGAAATCCCATACAATTTTGGAAAATATATAATATCATTCACTAAACTATAACCTGAAGAAGACTAAACTTTTTTAAGTTTTTGTCAATACTTCCCATGTAACTAAACGTGTCAAATGATTCTTCTCACCTCTCTTTTGGATGATTCAGGGGCCCTTCGCAGCATCTCAAAGTTAGAGGTCAGAAAAGACAATTTTGAAGCTGCAATTTGATTTTGGGAAGCCTGTCAAATATGTTAGAGGCTTAAAACACTTGATATTATGAAATAGAACTCCAGGTTACCATAAGTCATTCATTTAGCCAAAATGATTATCAAAAAACCTCTTTTTTAGGCAAAAACCTTCACTCATTGAAAGAGGGAAGACTTAGCTTTCCAAACAATCTGTCTCTTGTCTTTCCCTTCTTTTTTTGTTGGTAGTTTATTCAAAAGGCAAACAAAAATCTTTCAATGTCTTTTAATATTACATGAAAATCTTGTTCAAGAGAGAAAGCCAAATTTCACCCTTGCATTAGTGTACTATTAATGTCAACCCCAATTTTTAATAAAGCCTTATAGACAAATCTTTCCGATCTTAATCAGTTTGACCATACAATGAGAATCTCATAAATCTTTTATAACCCTCTATAAATTTTTGGTAAATTTGTTTTGGTAAATTTCTTAAAGCAGATCAGTGCTTTAAGAAAACCATGTTTGTGTTTTTATTTCAATGTTCAATTTACAGACAAACCAGAAAATACCCCTTTAAATTTAGTCAATATGTTCACATACATAATTTTTTACAAGATTAATTGTTTGCAAACCTTCCACAACCTGTTCAAACCTTTAGCTTTATTCTAACTTAAAACAATCTTTTAGCCCTTTAGGCACAACAAAAAAACCCACATTCCCATGCTTTCTTATAATCTTTTACCAAAAACACATTTCACTTTTCTTACATACCTTTCATGTAAAACTGTTACTTCAGTAGGCTCAATTACATGTTACAATGCTAACTCTTGGCGACATTTACTTTTGGTGAAAACCTTGATAAGTTTGGGATTTTAATTATGTACTAGGGGTGGAGCCTAGGACCCACCCAGAAGTCCAGATAAGGTCTGACCCTTTCCAGCATCTAACTCCATGTGTCCCAGGCTTTACCTAGCTGTAAAGCAGGCAAGTTGTACAGTTAAGAGTCACAGTGGCATTTTATGAAGCATTTAGGAGGCCTAATCACCTTTAAACTGTATAACATTTCTTGCATAAATTCTCTTTCATAAATTATTTCATGATTTACACAGACCATCTATAATATGCTTGGACTTTCTGACTTGTCCTAAACATCTCTCCTTTTAAACAACCTGTTATTTTACTTTAGGACAAGAATTTACCATATAAGATCCTTTCTTATGTAAGATTTCTTTTCTTTATAAACTTCTTTGCATAGCTAGGTGACATGAGTAATTTCACATGTCCCCAGGTCTTACCTAGAATCTAATACTCCAAAATAAATTGAATAATTTTTAAAAGTCAAACGAGCAGTTTATGACCTTAAACATTTAGCAAACCTGGTATCTGACCTGTATAATTTAGACCAAATTTTTACATTTTTGAAGATATTTTTATTTTACCAATAATCTTTAAAACTGTCTTTATTTCCCAAAGATTACTTAAGCCACATGAACTAAATAAAAGGCATTAAACTTTTTACTTTTCTGACAAAATATTTGATTTAAGCTCTTATTATTAAACCAATTAATTAAAGTTCTTTTATATTACACAACACATATAAATACATAGATAGAAGATAAAGGACTCATTCCCTAAGCCAGGAGTTGAACCCTAAACCCAGCTGCCATTGTGAAAAGAGAAAGAAAGCATGGCCACATGGTTACGAGGTCAAGCTCCCAAGGACATGACTGTCCAGTTTGCTGGGCCATCTTGAACAGCAAGCCTATGGAGTCCTAGGCATGCATTTTATCCTAATGTACCCCTTTTTGTGACAGAACAATACAGAAAGACACATAAAGCACACCAGATTCACTACAGCTTAAGACCAGCTTCAGAATTCTTTTTTATATTAATCAAAACTTTACAGAGGAGATAAACAGTGACTTTTACTATTCATTTAACCAGTTTGCACAGAGAGAGAGAAAGAGAGAGAGAGGCCAGAGTCTGAATGGTAAGAAATTCTTACCCTTTTGCCAGCATGCCAGGTTTCTGGGTTCTCTCTCCCTGAGCAGCCCTAGCAACCCTGCTCAACTGTGTATGCAAACAATCACATTGCAATGAATTAAGAATAGTCACACATAGTTTACAAATTTTAGAGAAATTAGGCAGAGAGAGAAATATTGACTCAAATTCTATTTAAGAAAGTACACTCAACACCCTTAAAGTATCGGGAAGCCTAAATTCCAAAAAGATAGTTTAAGGATAGAAAGTTTTTGTGCTCCATCAATTCCTACGGGCCTGACAAAGGTAGCCTAGGAATTCCAGATAAACAAAACAAATGATGACTTGCTAGGAATGCATAGGAAACAAAATAACTATCCACAGAACCAAATAAAAGCCTTCCACTAGAAACTAAAAAACAAAACAAAAAAAAATGGTTTTATATATGCATACACAAGGAAAGCCAGAGGAGAATAAACAGCAAACAAATGAAAATTGGAAGCAAAGACAAGTAAACAGGAAACCAACCCTAAATGTTCCTACTCAATCTACCTTGGAGACTATAGTGTTACCCAGGGTCCCAAAAAAACTCACATAATGAATATTTTATTCCTGATACACAATTAAGTATCCTCAAGTCCACCAATATCACCATACATCCTGTACAACCAAGAAATTCACTCTAGGCACATGACCAATAAGTACTCCAGTGCCAGCACTATCCACGCAAAACAGTAAACATAGGGGGAAGCAATGCAATTATGTATACGAAATTTGGCTCCACACTAAATCCAGCTTCGTGCTTAACTGTATTTAAAAAAAAGAATTGCCAAACTGCCAATGCGTTTCTTTACAATACTTCTTATTTTATCAGTCAAGACTAACAGCTTCAACTATGAAAATGTTAATTAGCGAAATGTCTCCAACTCCCTATCAGGTTTTAAAGAATATTATCTAAACTTTTTCCACATTTTTCTCCCCTACCTACTAGTTCCGTAGTACATTATTTCATAAATAACCTTTTGAAGTCTGTAACTGGAACTTTTATATAACTTCTGAATTAGATGAAATTATTCTTTTTCTCATTAATAACACAACCCTTTCTGGTACATTTTGTATACAAAATTATGTGTTAACTAGAATTCTTATCCTTAGTAACCTAAAACTTTAGTGAAATCCTAAAAAGCAAGAAATCTTGAGCTACGAGATATGGACATTTATAGATAAGAATAATTCCACAGTATTTAGAAACATATTTCCCCATATCACAACCCTTTCTTAATTGGAAATGACCCAGATATTCAATGAGCATCAAACATAATTTTAAGATTTTAATTTACACAAAAAGTTCACCTAAAACATTTATCCCATTTACATGTACTTATTTCATTTTTAAACAGTTTATCTAGATTACTTCTGTAAACTGAGATATTAGACACTATTATTTAAAGTTAGTTATTTCCTTGTTAACCACATTTTTAATAGCCAGTGAACATCAGGTGCTCACCCAAACCTAAGTAAGAGCCTCAAAGTTAAGTACATAGATATTTTTGCCAACAGCTCAGAAGATTTAGCTAATGTTAAATTACTATCATTTGTCAAAAAAAAAAAAGGGCAGGCAAACCAAGATCATTTTGTTTTGGCTGGGTTTATAGTTTTATAACTTTCTATGCCAAACCCTGATACCTCAGAATATCTAGCAGAGACAAATATAAAATCCAGATAACGACAAGATGTGGTGGCTCATGCCTGTAATCCCAGCACTTTGGAAGACCAAGGCAGGTGGATCACGAGGTGAGGAGATGGAGACCATCTGGCTAACAGGGTGAAACCCCGTCTCTACTAAAAATACAAAAAATTAGCAGGGCGTGGTGGCGGGCGCCTGTAGTCCCAGCTACTCGGGAGGCTGAGGCAAGAGAATGGCGTGAACCTGGGAGGCAGAGCTTGCAGTGAGCCGAGATCGCGCCACTGCACTCCAGCCTGGGAGACAGAGCAAGACTCTGTCTCAAATAAAAATAAAAATAAAAATAAAATCCAGATAAAAATGTATGCTAACAATTCTGAAGGCATTTCTATTTTTATTTTATCAATAATTCAAAAACCAGCTTGTTTAGTAAAGTTATACTTAAGTCATGTGAACTTGAAAATTGCTCAGACTTATTTACTTGATTTATGAGTGCTCTTTTATAGGCCAATTTGGTAGACACAACATATAACAAGTGTACATACAAATAAACACATCTAGACATATATATACACACACACACAAATGAAGATTCAATAGCTTTTACCTTGGAACCCTAGCCATGAGATAGCAATACAAGCTCACTGGTTTTACTTTGTTTGCCCCAATAGGTAATCCAATGAAGGCTGTGAACCAAAATTTCGGGTATAGCAGTTTCCATGGCAGTTTGATTTTTAGAGGCCAAACTTCCCCAGACTCCAAAGAACACTGGGGCCAAACGGTACCAAAGGAAAGCATAACACGTTCACCAGGCCCCCTGCTTAGAAAAGCAGCACAAAAGCCTAGACACATAAAACTCCGTCCCACTTTCCCATTCAACAGCAAACTTCAGATTCCAAACAATATGGGGTCCACACAGTATTGCAACTGCAAGAGAAAATTCTAAGGGGGGCTTAGCACTAGACCTCAGGACCTCTGCCAAGGGCGTCCGCTTTGGAGAGGTTGGGGTCTGGAGGATCCCCCAGGGAATCCCCCTTTAGGGTCCAATCTTAGAGTGTCAGATGTCTCTGACCTTAGGTGGGCACCAGTGCCACTTTGCATGCTTTCCCTCCAGAGGGGATAGCCTACTATGAGCTTTCCTTTTGTCCCTGGATGAAGGCCTCAACTTCTAGCATCCTTATAATTTGATAACGCCATGCTTTCCCGTGCTTCCCATTCCATTAGTGATAGCCATGAACTTTAATGATAGGAACTGGAGGCTGGGTGGGTTTCTTCTGCCCTTAGCCAGTTGAGTAGGGTAAGGGAAGAATTTAACATAAGAAAAGAAGGTTTCAGTCACATGAAACGCATGTCAGTTCACCCTGAGCTGTACCACATGTAGGGATTAGGGACCACAACCGGAAAAAAATAGAAAATATTCCTTCAGAACGGCCCCGGCCAGAAATCTGCAGTTGCCTCTGTGTTTAGGCACTGCCCACCAAGGGGCCCGAGTTGGAAAGGAAAAGAGAGAGAGAGATTCCCCTGTATGGAGCAGAAAAGAAAAGGAGAAAAATAAATCCCAAACTTTGGGCTTACCTCCTGTCTGGCTTACCAAAATATGTTACTGGTGGAGTGTGTCCAGGTTCTTGGCATCTTGAACAAAGAATTGGACAAAACACACAAAGCAAGGAAAGAAAGAAGCAAAAAGGCAGAGATTTATGGAAAAATGAAAGTACACCCACAGAGTGGGAGTGAGCATGAGTATAGGGTCTCAACAGCACAGTTACAGAATTTTCTGGTGTTTAAATACCCTCTAGAGGTTTCTGTTGGTTACTTGGTGTACACCTATGTAAGTGAAGAGGATGAAGTAAAATTACGAAGTCATTTACTAGTTGTATGCCCAATGTAAATGAAGAGGATATTTCCTATCATAGCTGAAGTGTTTCCATTTGATTCAGTTCTAAGAAGACCTTAGGTTCCCTGCCTCCAGGCCCTATTCTCCTGCCTCAAAATGATTGCAGCCCCAGCCAACATCTGAAAAACAGATGTTATGTTTGTCAAAAGAAAAATTAAAAAAACACCCTGAGCTAGAAGAACAACCCAGCCAAGCCCAACTATAAGAAAATAAACGTTTATCATTGTTTTAAAACACTCTGTTTGGAGGTAATTTCTTACGTTGCAATAAATAATTAATGCACTGCCCTACCAAAACCGAATCTGGGTGGTGAGCAGAAACTCTTGTCAATGGAGTAAATGGTTAATAAACAGAGAGGAGATGAGGGAGTTCAAGGCTTAAAGATGTGAGGGTAAATTTGGGGATTTAAAATTAGGAGCTCCAGTTAGTGTTTAGGTTATGTGGGTTATGGTGAAGGAGGGAGCTGAATGCCAAGAGCTGGGTCTGTTTTCTGGGCTGAGGGAGTGCAGTATATGTTATCTTTATGCTAATGTATGCTAAAGTCAGAAGAATAAACAGGGAAGTGGGGATCCAGAATAAGTCTGCCTAGTTATAGCTGTTCTTGGTGACCTACCCAGGTACCTTTTACTGAACCAATGCACCAATTCCCCAGCTGCCATATCCTCCACGAACTGCTGTGGTAGCTCCCTCAACCAGAACTGATAAGAAGTTACCCCTTCCCCCCAGGGCAACCTGCAGCCATTAACTGACTGATATAGGGACACAAAGCCCATCTAGCCTCAATGTTTGACAATTCCATGGTACTAGTCTTGCTCCAAAGCTTCCCATTAATTCAGACTGAGCCTAAATTCCAGCTGAAATCATCCAGCTGAAACCACATCTTGCTTAGCTTCTTCCCCTGTGCTATGCCACTTCTCTCATTCCCTTACTGAATTCACCTGATATCATGCTGTTAATAAATTATTTGTGCTAGAATTCCTGCTGCAGGCTCTGCTGCTAGGGAACCGAAGCTAAGACCCCAGGTTTAAAGAAAGTGCATATGCTGAAAGTGTCCATTTTGCTGCATCTTTCAGAATCCATGATTGACCCAGAGAGGGTGCAGTGGTGAGAACCCCAACAAGAGCTGCTTTATGTCATGGATATTAAATATGTAGATGCTCTTAGCTCTAAGAGGAAAATGTAAGGGGAAATAAGATGATTTGAGGATTGGGTCTTTAACAATTAGAAAAAGGGGGTGCACAGGTGATTATCTCCTAATTTTCAAGGCTAGTTTGTGAAGAACCACCACAGGCCATTGTCAGACAAAATATGAATATCTTTACAATACTGGTCTCATCCCCTAGGATGACTTTATGGTTTTAGTTTATGTCCCAGTCTCCTCCACACTTGCTTGAGAACACTGGGAAAACCAGTAATAATAAATTAGATACTGGCACCTATATTTGATGCTTCTATCACAGAAGAAAATATGAATGAGGTTATATGAAGTTATATGACCTGGGATCACCGAAGAGTTCCCAGAAAGATTTAAAGTAAAGATGTAAATGAATCTAAGAAATTCACACATACTGGGGGATGTCTATTCCTGAAAGAGAATATAACAAAATAAATTTAGCATAATAGCTTTTAAATCATCTGCCCAAGCCAATAGCCAAGGAAAAAGAATTAATCTAATAAGGCTTTTTGACTCTCCTGGAAAGGAGCTTCTGAAGATATTCCCCTATTAATTGTAATGCTAAATAGCTTCCTTGACTGATATGCCCTCATATATTAATAACCTTTCTTCTGATGATTTGTTTCAACTAGGTGGAAATTGCTACCATTGTCATCTTCAAGGTATAGCAAATGGAGGCAATTGTCTCAAACCCCAAGACTGGTTCACTCAACCCCTTCTCCCACCACCACCTGCTGACAAATGGGCTGTTACTCAGAGAAATTTGACTCAGGGAGAAAAGGAGATGGCTCTGTCTTCTGATAGTCTACAGACATGACCATCATCAAAACAGAGCCAGTGGGGCTTCCATTTCTACCATGTACCCATCTCCCATCTCTGCATGAATCAGGCCTAACTTCAGCTATTCAGAAATGCTGGAGAGGTACAAAACCCACCAGAGCTGCCTGCCTTGGGTCAAACACCTCCCTAGGAATGGCTCCAATCCTCTCCATTTATTCTCAACTTTTTACATTTTGCATTTGGAAAGAACACTGAAGTCAGTAAACTTTGGTCTGTGACTGCCACCAACTCTCTGTGAGCCAGAGCCCTTCCCCTCTCTTTGCCTTGGTTTTGTCAGCTACAAAATAGAGAGATTTATTTTAATCAGTGTGTCTGCTTCCAAAAATGCTTGTTCAGAGAGATGACTCACACACAAAAAAGATTGAGTATAAAAACCAGGGATCACTGCAAACCATAACCCCCACATGGGGAATTCCCAGCATTTTGAGCATAATAAAGGCTTTCTCTAATAAATAAAAGTGTTTGACATTGTTTAAGCCAAAAAACATTGATCACAGAAACTTTTTGGGTGGAATGCTTACTAAAATTCCATGCAACCTGTCTTTGGTGAAACCCTAAACTGGAGAAGCCTTTCAAGCTTCTTGGGTCAATGATTGCTGTGAAGGTATTTTTTTTAGATGAGATTCACATTTAAACCAGTAAACTTAGAATAAAGCAGATTAGCCTCCAATCAGTTAGAGGTCTTAAGAGTAAAGTCTGAGGTTTTCCCAAAAAAGGGACTGCAATGTATGAGACCAGCCTGAGTTTCCAGCCTTTGAGACATATAGTTCTCTATTATATGAGAAAGAGAGAGAGATGAATAGATATAGATACCTATAGATTAGATACAGATGAGATATCCTATTGGTTCTCTGGAAAACTCTGACTAATACACTGGTATTATGTTGTGGCTGAACCAAATGCCAGTATGGAGTAGTATAGTTCTTCATTCTTTGCTTTTTGTCATCTCATAGAATCTAAATTCTCTCAAGAATTTTCCATAAAAGAAAGAATTCTCTTCTGCAGGAAATGAGGGACAATGTGGTTGCCATGGAAAAAGTATTTATTAAATGGCAAGACAATTAGTTTCCACACCCCTTGATCACTCAGGGCCTTAATTGCACCCACCAATAATGTAGGATTGTGGTGACCTGTTTATCTAAGGCAATCACTTGCTGAACTGAATTTTGGTGGTCCTTTCAAGTTCTAAAATCTGTAGTTTTCTGACTTAATGGCTAGTGTGCTTGAGAAATTAGATCATCTCTTGACAACAAACCTCTTAACAACTCCACCATGGCTGGGTTTCTTTGAAGGAGAAGTTGCCCTTGTTAACCCAAGTTCCTGGCAGTTTCTGGTCCAAATTTTCCCTCAATAAAGGTCTTTTCATGCTAATGAACAATTTTTAAAAGACACTTAATGATATCTTGGCTTTGTATACTGTGTAGTTAATTTGGAATCCCAAGGGAACTCTTATTCTGGCATAGACATCCCATCTAAATAGTCCCTTGAAGGAAGCGATCATCACAAATAAAATGGAAATCTTTATAATGTCTGATAAGGGAAAATTTTTTATCATCTCAATGACTTGTATTTCTCATCCACAAAATACTAATAATTAGAATTTCTACCCTTTTGTGTTGTTTCAAATACTCAACATGATAATAAGTATAAAGTCCTTAGCACAATGCTTGGCATGATAGAAGTGCTCAAAAGTTTTTAGTTATTATGACCAGAATAAACAAAAGCTTCTTAGATTGTCATTATAGACTGTAACCAAATATTGTTGTGTTTGGGAACACATTGTTTGCCCTAACTACACAATAAAGCAATGTATGAATCTTCGTCCAGAAATGCAAGTGAGCACAAAATATGGCTTTATTTTTTATCATTCCACTTAATTTCTCTTTCTTTCTTACAGTCTGCTAGGGTAATAGAAACTTACTCTCAGTCAATTTAGGGTCTCTTTTTCCAAAGTTTTGTCTTAGTTTCCAGGAGACTCCAATGGAGCTAAGACATTGAATGGTGGGTTTGGAGGTTGTGGCGTATTGTCCTTCAGTTCTCTGTCTCCATGAGTGTTCACTGGGATATCTATAGTTAACAGTCCTTGAACACGACCCTTGCAGGTCAGGGCTGAGATTTCCTGTCTTCACAGCCCCTTTAAGTCCAGCCTTCCTCTATCCTACTTCGCTGACGTGCATGCGGGCATGGGCATCTTTCTGCTGCTTCCTTGCCTCTCTAGAGTATACAAATCTCATCAAAACTGTCAAAAACAGCCTGTCTCCCCAGATATTTCCATATTTTTTCCTGGGGTCTTTCCTCCCCAGGGCTATGCTTGGTAAATAAAGTTTTTTTCTGCTCCTAGATCCCTCAGGCAGGAGTAGGATTTCTGTTTTAATTTTGCTATGCTTTCCTCAGAAGCACTTCGCATAATCTCTTTTCTGGGTTTAGGTGTTTGCACATATAAGAGTCCAAAGACTCAGTAACTGTTCTCTGAATACTGCTGAGGGTTTGTTTGAATAGGAGAAAGGGGACGTGCTTAGAGAAAACAAACACAAACTGAAAGTTACAAACATTTTTCTGGCCACGAGAAAAGTATCAATGACATTCTACTGTAATTCAACATTTATGAGAAAAAAAATTTCAGAAACATTTAATTTCAGTTAGATATTTTCAATTAGAAACATGATCTGAGTCCAAACTCTAACTGGCAGAAGGGAGAAAATGTTGCAGGGAATCTTGTGAGTGAAATTTCAAAACCTCACCCAGGAGAGCTCAGGGCTGCTGTTGCTGGCATGCCCCTGTGTTTGGTACACTCTGGCTTGCAAGTAACAGAAAACCAATCTGAACTAGCTGACTCCAAAGATTGAGATGTCTCATGGAAGGCAAGGGCAGTGACGGCCAAATCCAGGGCCTGGAACACCATCAGCAGCCTTCAATCTCTTCTTACATCATTTTTTCTGTCTCTATTTCTTCCACCCTTGTAACAGCAAACCTAGGAGCATTCAGGAGCCCAAAGCTCCTGAATTTTACCTTACTGGTAGGTTCAGCCATCTGGAAAGAGACTGACTTGAGTCTCAGACCGAAGTCCAAATTCCCTGGGAAGGGAACAATTGACCCATTTTAGATCCGGTGTTCACTCCTGCACCAACAAATTGTGGCCAGGGTCTAACCTACATTTGAACTCACCTAGCAGCTCCCAAATTAAGCATGTGGAGAAGAAGAAAGGACAGTTCCTCGAAGGAGGAGGGAATACACAGGAAAGGAAATGGGTGAATTCTGGGCACACAAAATAATGGAATCCAGTCAACAAGTCCATGTTAAAGTGTTTTTCCAAGTCCAGCCTGCCCTCACATCCACTCACGGACAAAGTATGGGAGAAATGACAAATAGAAAATTTTCTTTATTAAAACAGTTTAGGAGCCCTGAATCATTGTTTGGTAATGGACTTTTGAAAAAACAACATTCTTTCAGATTACAGAGAAGCGAGGAAAACAGTAAAGAGACAGATCCCACTAACTTGAATGAGGGACAAGCTTAGATTTTCATCTCTGGATATGAAGCCAGAGAAACCTTTTGCCAGAGTGACTCTGAAGATTAATAAAAGTTGAGAGAGGGATGGAAAATAACTCGAAAGGCCCTGCCCCAGTACAGTAATATTTGCTTTACTGTGACTTCATGAAAAGACTTAGTGACATTGCTCACTCTGCCCTTGAGGACAGAGGGACAGAGAGCACATGGGAATGGACCAGTGGCTGCTCAGAGCTTGTTTTACAAATCTGAAATATGGGAGATCAAAACAGAAAACCATAAAAGGAAAGACAAGGCCAAATCCTTACACTGTTAACCCCACACGAAACAAACAAATGACCTTAGTAACAGCCCCATTCTTAGTTAAGAAGAGATTTGAGATTTAATTGTTCATATTTACTCAAAAGACTAAGAAAGGATAGACAAGAAGCTAATAATGCTGGTTGCCTGTAAGGAAATGGAATAGCCGGGCTCCAATGGTAACAGAGAAACTTCACCATATGCTCTATTAGATTCTTTACATTTTGACCCATATGATAGCTAATTTAAAAAATAATTAACACAGTTTAAAAGTATAGGATCATTAATAGATAGTTGGAGAAAAGAATGAATGGAGACCAAGTTACTGGCCAGGCTTTATGTATAAATTTTCTAATAGAAAGAAGGAGCTATTTGGGGGTGCTAAGGCAAGGGGATTCCTCTAGCCCAGGAGTTTTAGAGGCTGCAATGAATTTTGATGGTGCCACTGCACTACAGCCTGGGTGATAGTGTAAGACCCAGTCTCAACAACACCAAAAAAAAAAAAAAAAAAAAAAAAGAAGAAGGTTCTTTTGAAAATGCAGCATCTGGATATAAGGATAGTGCAATTTAAAATGCTAGTCCAAATTTATATTCTCAGAAACACTTTCAATGGGTACACTAACAGCAGGTTGTACCTTTCTCTTTGTGATGAGAACACACAAAAAGGAAAAAGTCATCCTTAAAGCTGTCCCATGATCTCCTCCCAGCTTCCCCACCCTGCTTGGCCTCCCACCTTGTCAGCACTGATGTCCAGTGAAGGGATTAGGTGTGTGGTGGCTGGGACTGGTCCCTCTACTCCAACCTGAACATGGGGAACCATCTTTGCACACCTATACCTATAGGAGGGCCACTCTCTCTGGACACAGAAACACTACAAAATCAAACATTTATTGACAGCTTTCTGTGTGCTAGCCATTACACTATAGACCAGAGTATATAGGTGAATAAAATATAAGTCCCTCTCTAAAAGGTCATGTTCTGTCAGGGCACATAATAAATATGCATAATTTGGCATGGTGATGTTAAAGCCTACTTATTTATGCTATCTTCTTGTTTCAGAAACTTAAAAATGAAAGCCTTGGAAGTAATAAAAAAAAAGTCAGCCATTCTCTTACAATAAAAGAGATCTATTCCTCAACACCACTAATTTCTTTTTTATTTATTTATTTATTTATTATTATTATACTTTAAGTTTTAGGGTACATGTGCACAATGTGCAGGTTAGTTACATATGTATACATGTGCCATGCTGGTGTGCTGCACCCACTAACTCGTCATCTAGCATTAGGTATGTCTCCCAATTCTATCCCTCACCCCTTCCCCCACCCCACAACAGTCCCCAGAGTGTGATGTTCCCCTTCCTGTGTCCATGTGTTCTCATTGTTCAATTCCCGCCTATGAGTGAGAATATGCAGTGTTTGGTTTTTTGTTCTTGCAATAGTTTACTGAGAATGATGATTTCCAATTTCATCCATGTTCCTACAAAGGACATGAACTCATCATTTTTTATGGCTGCATAGTATTCCATGGTGTATATGTGCCACATTTTCTTAATCCAGTCTATCATTGTTGGACATTTAGGTTGGTTCCAAGTCTTTGCTATTGTGAATAATGCCGCAATAAACATACGTATGCATGTGTCTTTAAAGCAGCATGATTTATAGTCCTTTGGATATATACCCAGTAATGGGATGGCTGGGTCAAATGGTATTTCTAGTTCTAGATCCCTGAGGAATCGCCACACTGACTTCCACAATGGTTGAACTAGTTTACAGTCCCACCAACAGTGTAAAAGTGTTCCTATTTCTCCACATCTTCTCCAGCACTTGTTGTTTCCTGACTTTTTAATGATCGCCATTCTAACTGGCGTGAGATGGTATCTCATTGTGGTTTTGATTTGCATTTCTCTGATAGCCAGTGATGGTGAGCATTTTTTCATGTGTTTTTGGCTGCATAAATGTCTTCTTTTGAGAAGTGTCTGTTCATGTACTTCGCCCACTTTTTGATGGGGTTGTTTTTTTCTTGTAAATTTGTTTGAGTTCATTGTAGATTCTGGATATTAGCCCTTTGTCAGATGAGTAGGTTGTGAAAATTTTCTCCCATTTTCTGGGTTGCCTGTTCACTCTGATGGTAGTTTCTTTTGCTGTGCAGAAGCTCTTTAGTTTAATTAGATCCCATTTGTCAATTTTGGCTTTTGTTGCCATTGCTTTTGGTGTTTTAGACATGAAGTCCTTGCCCATGCCTATGTCCTGAATGGTAATGCCTAGGTTTTCTTCTAGGGTTTTTATGGTTTTAGGTCGAACGTTTAAGTCTTTAATCCATCTTGAATTGATTTTTGTATAAGGTGTAAGGAAGGGATCCAGTTTCAGCTTTCTATATATGGCTAGCCAGTTTTCCCAGCACCATTTATTAAATAGGGAATCCTTTCCCCATTGCTTGTTTTTCTCAGGTTTGTCAAAGATCAGATAGTTGTAGATATGCGGCATTATTTCTGAGGGCTCTGTTCTGTTCCATTGATCTATATCTCTGTTTTGGTACCAGTACCATGCTGTTTTGGTTACTGTAGCCTTGTAGTATAGTTTGAAGTCAGGTGGTGTGATGCCTCCGGCTTTGTTCTTTTGGCTTAAGATTGACTTGGCGATGTGGGCTCTTTTTTGGTTCCATATGAACTTTAAAGTAGTGTTTTCCAATTCTGTGAAGAAAGTCATTGGTAGCTTGATGGGGATGGCATTGAATCTGTAAATTACCTTGGGCAGTATGGCCATTTTCACGATATTGATTCTTCCTACCCATGAGCATGGAATATTCTTCCATTTGTTTGTATCCTCTTTTATTTCCTTGAGCAGTGGTTTGTAGTTCTCCTTGAAGAGGTCCTTCACATCCCTTGTAAGTTGGATTCCTAGGTATTTTATTCTCTTTGAAGCAATTGTGAATAGGAGTTCACTCATGATTTGGCTCTCTGTTTGTCTGTTGTTGGTGTATAAGAATGCTTGTGATTTTTGTACATTGATTTTGTATCCTGAGACTTTGCTGAAGTTGCTTATCAGCTTAAGGAGATTTTGGGCTGAGACGATGGGGTTTTCTAGATATACAATCATGTCGTCTGCAAACAGGGACAATTTGACTTCCTCTTTTCCCAATTGAATACCCTTTATTTCCTTCTCCTGCCTAATTTCCCTGGCCAGAACTTCCAACACTATGCTGAATAGGAGTGGTGAGAGAGGGCATCCCTGTCTTGTGCCAGTTTTCAAAGGGAATGCTTCCAGTTTTTGCCCATTCAGTATGATATTGGCTGTGGGTTTGTCATAGATAGCTCTTATTATTTTGAAATACGTCCCATCAATACCCAATTTATTGAGAGTTTTTAGCATGAAAGGTTGTTGAATTTTGTCAAAGGCCTTTTCTGCATCTATTGAGATAATCATGTGGTTTTTGTCTTTGGTTCTGTTTATATGCTGGATTACATTTATTGATTTGTGTATATTGAACCAGCCTTGCATCCCAGGGATGAAGCCCACTTGATCATGGTGGATAAGCTTTTTGATGTGCTGCTGGACTCAGTTTGCTAGTATTTTATTGAGGATTTTTGCATCAATGTTCATCAAGGATATTGGTCTAAAATTCTCTTTTTTGGTTGTGTCTCTGCCCGGCTTTGGTATCAGGATGATGCTGGCCTCATAAAATGAGTTAGGGAGGATTCCCTCTTTTTCTATTGATTGGAATAGTTTCAGAAGGAATGGTACCAGTTCCTCCTTGTACCTCTCGTAGAATTCAGCTGTTAATCCATCTGGTCCTGGACTCTTTTTGGTTGGTAAGCTATTGATTATTGCCACAATTTCAGATCCTGTTATTGGTCTATTCAGAGATTCAACTTCTTCCTGGTTTAGTCTTGGGATGGTGTATGTGTCGAGGAATTTATCCATTTCTTCTAGATTTTCTAGTTTATTTGTGTAGAGGTGTTTGTAGTATTCTCTGATGGTAGTTTGTATTTCTGTGGGATCGGTGGTGATATCCCCTTTATCACTTTTTACTACTTGTATTTGATTCTTCTCTCTTTTCTTGTGTATTAGTCTTGCTAATGGTCTATCAATTTTGTTGATCTTTTCAAAAAGCCAGCTCCTGGATTCATTGATTTTTTGAAGGGTTTTTTGTGTCTCTATCTCCTTCAGTTCTGCTCTGATCTTAGTTATTTCTTGCCTTCTGCTAGCTTTTGAATGTGTTTGCTCTTGCTTCTCTAGTTCTTTTAATTGTGATGTTAGGGTGTCAATTTTAGATCTTTCCTGCTTTCTCTTGCGGGCATTAAGTGCTATAAATTTCCCTCTACACAATGATTTAAATGTGTCCCAGAGATTCTGGTATGTTGTGTCTTTGTTCTCATTGGTGTCAAAGAACATCTTTATTTCTGCCTTCATTTCGTTATGTACCCAGTAGTCATTCAGGAGCAGGTTGTTCAGTTTCCATGTAGTTGAGCAGTTTTGAGTGAGTTTCTTAATCCTGAGTTCTAGTTTGATTGCACTGTGGTCTGAGAGACAGTTTTTTATAATATCTGTTATTTTACATTTGCTGAGGAGTGCTTTTCTTCCAACTATATGGTCAATTTTGGAATAAGTGCAATGTGGTGCTGAGAAGAAAATATATTCTGTTGATTTGGGGTAGAGAGTTCTGTAGATGTCTGTTAGGTCCGCATGGTGCAGAGCTGAGTTCAATTCTGGGATATCCTTGTTAACTTTCTGTCTCATTGATCTGTTTCATTGATCATTGTTTCTGCCAAGAGATCCGCTGTTAGTCTGATGGGCTTCCCTTTGTGGGTAACCTGACTTTTCTCTCTGGCTGCCCTTAACATTTTTTCCTTCATTTCAACTTTGGTGAATCTGACAATTATGTGTCTTGGAGTTGCTCTTCTCGAGGAGTATCTTTGTGGCATTCTCTGTATTTCCTGAATTTGAATGTTGGCCTGCATTGCTAGGTTGGGGAAGTTCTCCTGGATAATATCCTGAAGAGTGTTTTCCAACTTGGTTCCATTCTCCCTGTCACTTTCGGTACACTAATCAGATGTAGATTTGGTCTTTCCACATAGTACCATATTTCTTGGAGGCTTTGTTCATTTCTTTTTACTCTTTTTTCTTTAAACGTCTCTTCTCACTTCATTTCATTCATTTGATCTTCAATCACTGATACCCTTTCTTCCACTTGATCAAATCAGCTGCTGAAGCTTGTGCATGTGTCACGTAGTTCTCATGCCATGGTTGTCAGCTCCATCAGGTCCTTTAAGGACTTCTCTGCATTGGTTATCTAGTTAGCCATTCATCTAATCTTTTTTCAAGGTTTTTAGCTTCTTTGCGATGGGTTCAAACGTCCTCCTTTAGCTCAGAGAAGTTTGTTAACACCAACCGTCTGAAGCCTTCTCTCAACTCATCAAAGTCATTCTCTGTCCAGCTTTGTTCCATTGCTGGCGAGGAGCTGCATTCCTTTGGAGGAGAACAGGTGCTCTGATTTTTAGAATTTTCAGCTTTTCTGCTCTGCTTTTTCCCCATCTTTGTGGTTTTATCTACCTTTGGTCTTTGATGATGGTGACATACAGATGGGGTTTTGGTGTGGATGTCCTTTCTGTTTGTTAGCTTTCCTTCTAACAGTCAGGACCCTCAGCTGCAGGTCTGTTGTAGTTTGCTGGAGGTCCACTCCAGACCCCTTTTGCAGCGGAGGCTGCAGAATGGCAAATGTTGCTGCCTGATCCTTCCTCTGGAAGCTTCATCTCAGAGGGTCACCCGGCCACCTGGCCATATGAGGTGTTAGTCAGCCCCTACTCGAAGGTGCCTCCCAATTAGGCTACGTGGCGGTCAGGGACCCACTTGAGGAGGCAGTCTGTCCTTTCTCAGATCTCAAATTCCGTGCTGGGAGAACCACTACTCTCTTCAAAGCTGTCAGACAGGGACGTTTAAGTCTGCAGAAGTTTCTGCCGCCTTTTGTTCAGCTATGCCCTGCCCCAAGAAGTGGAGTTCAGAGAGGCAGGCAGCCCTGCTTAAGCTACAGTGGGCTCCACCCAGTTCGAGCTTCCTAGCCTCCTTGTTTACCTACTCAAGCCTCAGCAATGGTGGAGGCCCCTCTCCCAGCCTCGCTGCCACCTTGCAGTTTGCTCTCAGACTGCTGTGCTAGCAGTGAGCGAGGTTCTGTGGGCATGGGACCCTCTGAGCCATGCATGGGATATAATCTCCTGGTGTGCCATTTGCTAAGGCTGTTGGAAAAGTGCAGTGTCATGGTGGGAGTGTCCCGATTTTCCAGGTACCATCTGTCACGGCTTCCCTTGGCTAGGAAAGGGACTTCCCCAACCCCTTGCACTTCCCAGGTGAGGTGATGCCCCTCCCTGCTTTGGCTCATGCTCCATGGGCTGCACCCACTGTCTGACAAGCCCCAGTGAGATGAACCCGGTACCTCAGTTGGAAATGCAGAAATCACGCATCTTCTGTGTTGCTCACACCTGGAGCTATAGACTGGAGCTGTTCCTATTTGGCCACCTTGGAAGCAAGATGCTGTTGTGTTTGTTTGCTTGTTTGTTTTAGCTCATTGGCTATCGTTAGTGTTAGTGTATTTTATTTGTGGCCCAAGGCAATTCTTCTTTTTCTAATCCTATTGGAAAAAGAAGAATTAGCAATTCTTTTTCCAATCCTATTGGAAAAAGAGAATTGGTTTCTTCTTCGTCTTGGGTCAAGGCAAGCCAAAAGATTAGAAACCCCTGCTCTAATGAGACACTTTCATTTTGTCCATGAGGAAATTGAAGTTTAGAGGGGGCAGAATGACTTTACAAAGTTGGAGAGCTAGTTCCTTTGCATTGTTTTAGATGTTGAATCTAAAGGGTTTTTTATTACTGTAACTCAATTTAATTGCAATGGCCTCATCAGTAAATTTTGTGTTAGTCTTGGCTTTACTCACTTTGTCATTCTGTCTTAACCCTCCAGCAATATTCTGATTCATATTTAATATAAGTATCCAACATTTGCTGTCACTTTGTAACTTTATTTGTAATTTTATGGCATTAGCTTCCAAAATCCTTATATTGATTTCTCAAAAAAATATTGAAGATACATTTTAGGAATATTAACGTTGGCATTCTGCTTCAGTCACAGGATTAACAGAGTAAAACTTCTATCATAGGAAGTTTTGAACCAAGAGAAGAGGCTGGCACCATGTTCATTTATCCTCTCCTGTTATGCAAGCATGACTGCAAAAATAAACAGCTTTAATCAGAAATGCTAGCATATGTAGAAACAACAACAGATTTATAAATAAATGTTATTTGTACATTTCCTTTATCAAGCCTCTGTGGTTTTTGCTTTTAGAGCTAGACATGATAAAACTTGGGTATTGCTTTTCTCCACTCAACTCCCTCTTTGATCTCTCCTCACTAGCATTTCCCTGGCTTGGCCAGATAATTTTTTCCAGTTCACACAGTCTCCTTAGAGTCTCTCAGCCCATTTGGGTCTCCAGCTCTATATCATATTTTTGCAGGATAGTCTCATGACAAAATTTTTATTTAATCTTTACAAATACCTCATAGTGTGTGGCCAATTGTATTTTCAAAAATGACTATGCCAGTATATCCCAATCCATAAATTCCTGTAGTATGATGTTGACACTCTTCCATCAAAATGTGGGGTCCACGTTTGCTCCTCTCGAATCTGGGTAGGCCTGGGACTATGGTGTATGTGATTCTCCATGACTTCTGAGGGCAAGACAAAAAAGATGATAGAGCTTCTCCCCTGCTCTCCTCCCTTGGGACACGTGCCCTGGGGGCCCTCAGCTGACATGTAGGAGATCCAGCCACTCTGAAGCTGCCATACTGGAGAGAGCACATGGGCAGACTATGTAGAGAGAGACCCATGGAGCCCCAACTTCTCCAGTCCCAGCTGTTTGAGCTGTCCCAGCCCAGGCACCAGATGTAAGGGAGTAAACCTCCAGATGAGTCCAGCCCCAGCTTCCAGCCACAACTAACGCTGAATAGAGCAGAAATGAGCCACTCCAATCCCCACCCAGATTGCTGATTTGTGAGCAAAATAGATGTGTTCTTGTGTTAAACCATGAAGTTTTGGGTCCATTTGCTACAAGCCATAGTAACTGGAACAGCAAGTAATGTTACCTTCGGATTCATTTGGGTACAGGTAATTTCCAATACTTATTTAAGCTTGAAAGCAAAAGTCTCGGCTTATAACTGAAAGTCCAGGGCTCATGCTGTTGTGCCTTTAACAAGGGCCGTAATGATGTCCCTAGGACCCAGGACCTTTGCATGTTTCCGCTCTCTCACGACAGCACTGGCCACACGCTCAGACTTCATGAGTTGGGCAGGAAGTCCGAGAACTCCAGACATTTGCCCTGTCAGATTCAAGCTCACCCACAGCAGCAGAGGGAAGTCCACTTTCACAATCAAACAAAGGCCATAAGATTAATCCTACTGGCTACATTTGATTTGGCCCCATCCCTAAACCATGGAATGTGCTGATCATCCAGGCTACAGGCACCTACATGGAAAAGCAGGAAGGAATTCAAGTTCACCAAAGTACAGGAACTGACAGAAGGAGAAAGATGTTTCTCCCAAGGATATTTCTAGATTCTGGTACGAAAAGAAGGATAAAAGGACACTAGCCAGACAAAAAACATACAAACAAAACACCCAGATATCCCCAGACTATGTATGGGAAACAGTTCAACAGTTTTCCTCAACCATTGCCCTACCATTAGGTAAATAACTTTGTCATTTATTGCCCCACAATAAACTGAGTTAGGATTTGAACACGTGTTTGATGCAAAAGTTTATTTTCTTCACCCCAAGCCACATGGAATAGCATTTCTACTCTTTACTTCTGATTTCTTATAATTCATACAGCATGCTGAGGATAGAAACTTTATGTGAAACCAGAGAGAAGAGGTAGTTTTCAATTCTACTCTGTTTAATG
Source organism: Pan paniscus (assembly GCF_029289425.2). Classification (NCBI taxonomy): domain Eukaryota; kingdom Metazoa; phylum Chordata; class Mammalia; order Primates; family Hominidae; genus Pan; species Pan paniscus. The sequence continues at coordinate 143,154,509 of NC_073255.2, read as the reverse complement.
TACCTTTTTCCTTAAGCTTTCTCCAGCATTCTAGTTTAATATATATGAATATTTTGGCATCAGCCTGCTGTCACTAGTATTGGCTTAATATTCTACACAGAAAAATGTCTTCAGAACATTTTTATGGGACTTATTCTATATAAACATAACAGCAATTTAAAAAATTTTGTAGCAGCTTTATTAAGATACGATTCAAATATGATATAATTTATCCATTTAAAGTATTCAATTCCGTGGGGTTCTTAGTGTATAAGCAGGGCTGTGCAACCATCAACATAATCAATTTTGAACATTTTCATCACCACAAAAAAGAAACCTTAGCAATGACTCTCCATTTCCTCTCTGCCTGCTCCCCACCACCAGCTCTATGTCTCTATGGCTTGCCTTATTCTGGGCATTTCATATAAATGGAATCATACAATAAGTTGTCCTTTGTGAGTGGCTTCTTTCACTTAGCATATGGTTTTCATGTTGTAGTATGTATCAATACTTCATTTGTTTTTATTGCCAAATAATATTCCATTACATGGATATACCACATTTTAATTATCCATTCATCAGTTGATATACATTGGAGTTCTTTCCACTTTCACAATGCTGCTAAGAATATTCATGTACAAGTTTTTGTTTAGACACATATTTTCATTTCTCTTGGGTATATACCTACGATAAGAGGTGCTGGATAACTATGTTTAGCCTTTTGAGGAACTGCCAGACTGTTTTCCATTTTACATTCCCACCACCAGGTCATGAGGGTTTCAATTTCTTTCCATCCTTGCCAAAACTTGCATCTGTCATTTTGATTATAGCTATGCCAGCCAGTGCTAGGTAGTGTGATATCTCATTGTGGTTTCTATTTGTACTCCCCTGGTGGCTAATGATGCCAAACATCTTTTCATGTGCTATTGGCCACTTGTAAATCTCCTTTTGAGAAATATCTATTCAGATTATTTGCCCATTTTTAAATTGAGTTATTTGTCTTTTTATTATTGAGTTGTAAAAGTTGTTTATGCATTTAATTCCCTTATCAGACATGACTTGCAAATATTTTCTTGCATTCTTGGGTTGCCTTTTCACTTTCTTGATGGTGTCTTTTGAAGTACGAAAGTTTTTAATTTGTATTTTCTTTGAAACAGGGTCTCTCTCTCTGTCACCCAGGCTGGAGCGCAGTGGCATGATAATAGCTCACTGCAGCCTTGACCACGTGGGCTCAATTGATCCTCCCACCTCAGCCTCCTGATTACCTGGGACTACAGGTACACACCACTACACCCAGCTAATTTTTAAATTTTCTGTAGAGATGAGGTTTCTCCATGTTGCCCAGGCTTGTCTTGAACTCCTGGGCTCAAGTGATCCCCCTGCCTCGGAAAGTGTTGGAATTACAGGCATGAGCCACCACCTGGCCGAAAATTTTAAATTTTTATGAAATCTAATCCATTTTTTTCTTTTGTCATTTGTGCTTTTGGTGTCATAAATGTTTTAACCAAGTTCCAAAAGACTTATGCCTATGTTTTCTTCTAAGAGTTTTATAGTTTTAGGCTCTTTGAGTTAGGTTTTTGATCCACTTTGAATTAATTTTTGTATATTGTGTGTGGTAAGAATCCAATTTCATTCTTTTGTTTGTGGCTATCCAGTTGTCCCAGCACCATTTGTTGAAAAGACTACAGTCTTCTGTCCCATTAAATAGTCTTAGCATCCTTGTAAAAAATCAGTTGACCACATGGTTTGTTTCTGGACTCTTAATTCTGTTCCACTGACCTATATGTCTGTTTTTATGCCAGTACCACACTGTCTTGATAACTTTAACTTTATAGTAAGTTTTAAAATCAGGAGGTACGAGTCTTTCAACTTTATTCATTTTTTTCAAGATTATTTTGGCTATTCTGGTTCCCTTGGATTTCCATGTGAATTTTAGATCAGCGTGTCGATTTCTTTATGGCTGTATGTTTGTTTTCATCCTCTTCCATCCACAAGTCTTATTCATAATGACATAGGCCATTTTTGCCTGAAACCTGTGGTTGCCTGTTTGATCTTATCCAGGATGTTTTCTCAGGTAAAATGATAGCTGAGTTCAAATTAACATCTTGTTGAAATTCAGCTCATCAATTTCATAATCTGAATCATTACAAGACCAATCAGTAAATGTGTTTCTTTTTCTTCTATTTGTTGCATCTCTTCATCAAATAGGAAATCAATTTCTTCCTGTTCTTCTGGAGGATATAGTTGACTTGATACATCATCAGATACTGGTGTTGAGTCCTTCAATTTCACTGGAAATGGACAATGTCTCTTTTTTACTTTTATCCAAGGCTCTAGTCCAAGTCAGAGAAACTGGTAGACAAATCTCTAGGCATTGCCTGAAGATTATTTGTTTCAGTATATTTCTTTGGACGCAGTGGACTTCCAATTCTTGGAGAATTTAGGGCAGACTCTGTATGCAAACCAAAGGCTATGTGAACTCAGAACAACATTTTGTGTCTGTGTTTTTCACTTGAAATTTAAGTAAGTATGCAGAAATGCAGTATGAAGAATTACTATTGATTGTATTCAGTTAATGCAAAGTAATTGTAATTTTTGCCATTTTTTTAATAACAAAAACCGCAATTACATTTGCACCAACTTAGAATGAATCTTGGCTCAACCCTACATGAATTTCCTGGTAGCAAATGGAAAAAAGGCATATGATCCCTTTCATTCACCACTCACATCTTGCCCCCTGAAGCACTCTGCTCACTGCTTGCTATACTGATGGCTCATTCATCAACTGGCAGAATCCTGCCTTAAACACATGTATCTATTTCTTACCCAGGAAGTAGGAGCTTCTGGAGTAGAGGATCCCAATCAGTGGTAGGCTGGAAGAGAGAAGGTCTCAGCAGGAAAATCACATGGAGCTTTGTCAAAAAAACCTTGTGTCTGCTGTTCACCCCCTATACCACCCTATTCCCAGGATATCAGAGTAGATGTAAAAGAAATGGGAAGATCAGACATATGGGAAAATTCTCCAGGTCAATCTGATGCCCATTATTCTATAATCACCCAGGAAGAAACAAGGGTACCATAAGCCAATAGAAGCCAAGCCTCCATTCTTGGGAGAAGAGGAGATTGACAGAAAGGGGATCAGGTTTAAAATTAACACTTTCTTTAATTTGAAGCATACAGAAAATGAGAAGCAGAAATGGGCTATTCAGTCTTGCCAACCAAATGGGCAGAAGCAATTAAAGGACAAGGAGAGTGGAATAAAAATGTTTTTTAAAAAGACAAACTTCTATCAAAGACAATTGATAACAACAAAAAAAAAAATAAGAAAAGGAGAGAGAGAAAGGAGAAAGTTAAGAGCTTGTTCAGGGAAGTTAGAGTCAGGATACGGAAACTTACGTAAGAGACTACTGACTCTAAGGTGGAAGTACAGACAGAACCCTTGGAGAATGACTTCAGTTTTATTTTTGAGGAAGTGAACAAAGATTTGAGAAAAACCAGAAAGAAGAATGGAGAAGTAAGTTTAAGGAACTGTATAAGAGAAAAGCTGGAGAAAGAGAAATTGAAAGAAAAGAACAGCATAAAATGTACATAATAAAAGGCACTTTCAATGTAAGACATCCTATTTCCGTGTATACTAGGCCAACCTATCTTTATTGGGGGTTGAACAAAGTTAGGTTTATAAACATTAGAGCTGTGCCTCGCAGAGAGAATAAGAATCGAATATACAAAGCATTCAATTAATTAATCACTAAAGATCCTGTTCAGAATTTCAAGAATCTACTGGATAAACTGTTTTAAATGGGGGGCTGTAAGGGATTTGTCAATATTTCCCTAAAGGAAGTGACTAAACAGGAAGAAAACACAACGTGGACTAAAGGTACTTCTGAATTTTTGTGTGCACTTTGTGTACTTTCAACTCTGATAAAATCATGCTTCCTGTGTTTTCAATTGTTTTATTAGGCACTATTTGTAAAACCTGAAATTTTTCTTTTCCAGCTCCACAGATGTTGTATAAGTTAATTAACCAACATTAAGTGGTTTTCATGACATACTTTGTTATTTACGTCATTATTTTTCTTTCTTATTGACATTCCTGTGAACCAGCTCATCACAGTATTGAGTGGACCACATGGAAACCACGGAGACACTAGTGTAGAGCGGCTGGAGTCAATGGTTCCAGTTTCAAACCCCATTCCACTGCTTGCTAGACATGTAATTCAGCACAAGGTATCTAATCTCTCTGTTCTTGTGAAGTAATCCCCACCTCAAAGGATTGGTATAAAGAGTAAATTATGTAATTTTTGTAAAATATTTGTCACAATGCCTAGTACATAGAAAATGCCCAATAAATAGCGGTTGTTGCTCTTTTTATTATTTAGAATAACTTGTCCTAAAAACATAAAATACCCGTGTTCAAGAGAAAAGAAAGGAAATAAACAGTAGCATTAGGAAGAAGGAACAGACTTAGTCTCTAATTTTTTAAGTGGGGATGGTATAAACACCAGACAAAGTGACTGTGCATGTTAAATGGAACAGCATATGTAAAGTACCCAGCACAATGCTTGGAACATGACTGGTCGGCATACTTAATGAATGTCTGTTTCCTTCTCCCACCCTATCTTTTTTCAAATCTTCTTAAAACTTGAATTGCATAGCACTGCAAGGCTGTGGCAACTATTCATCTATTTGGGCTTTTTCAAGAATATTTCCATGTAAACCACTTAGAAGATGCACAGAGGGGACCTTACACTACCAATTAAGAACTTTTAAAAAAATCTAATTTAAATTTATGTTGTTTATATAAACACAAACTCTATCTTGGTATGAACAGCAAATTAGGTAATTTTTGTAAAATGAAAACTTTCTAGCAATAATTTTTAAAATGGCTTTATCCTTAAAGTTTCTAACCCTTGGCTGGTGTTCCCAAGAAGGAAGTATAGTAATTCAGTATTTATTATGAAATCAAGTTCTTCATCCTTACCATATTCGGAACCATGTTTTTACTTTAATGCTTACACATAGCCTTGTAAATATTTAATTTTGCACATACCTAACTCTGTAAATACATTTCTTTCCAAGTAGTTTCAGATGACACTTTTACCACTAACATTTTATACAATTTCCTAGAAACTCCTGCATTAATTCCACCTATTTTTATCAGCTTCTCAAAATATATTTATTTACTTCTATAATTTCCTACAAATAAAGAATTTTGAGCTGAAGAGGAACACTGACATCATTTGGTTCAAATCTCTCATTTTACAAAAAGGAAATAAATTCACTAACTTCCAGTTATTGTAACCAAGTTATGCCCTAAGAATGGACAGAACGAGTAGCCAGTTACAAGGTAAGATTTTAGCCTCAGGCTCATACCAGCTGATGACGAATCTCTCCCCTGCCATTGTATCACAGTGCCTAAACCTCCCACCCTTAGCTATTATATCCTATTAAGGCGTTAAAGTTCCCCATCAAAACTTGAACTCTAATCAGCCATTGATACTGATGCATTGATTTAAAGAAAAAATGTACAAATCATACAGCAACCTATTAGAAAGAGATATAGAATAGGAGTTTTGAAGGATGCGGAAGGAACCAGGAAAAGTTTGATTTATTCAGCCAACATTTGTAGAATTTATATAGCCTGCCATGCACTGTACTGAGATACCAAAAGGAAGCATGGTCTCACCTTCAAGGCACATCTAACTAGAAAGCATTCTTGTAAAATAACCCTGTGCAATGAGATGAGGACTACTATAGAGGCATGTACAGGTTAATGAGGGTGCAGAGGGTAGAGATTTGTCCCATCGTATAAGGCAGAAAAAGAACTGAGAGGGCGATATTTAAGCTTGGCCCAGAGGATATGTGGCATTTATCGAGTGCCAGTATGTGGACTGTGAAGCCAGATTGAGTGGGTTTGAAACCCACCACCTCTTACTGACTTTAAACAAGTATGTAGCCTTTCTGTACCTCAATTTTATCACCTGTAAAATTAGGATAATAGAGTCTATCTTGTATAACTACCAAGTATAAGTTACATACAACTTGTATAAGTAATATATAAATTAATAAATGTAAAGCACTGAGAAAATGCTAGTTATTATTGTGGTTTCACCTATTGGTAAAATAGGATTAAGGGTCATAGACTGGGCCACAACACCAGAGTGGTGCTGGGTAGAAATGGGCTCTTTAATTGCTTTAAATTGAGAAAGAGAATGGTGCTCTATCAGCAACCAGTAGTGGAGTCTGGGCACACCCACACTGGGCTAAGAAGGGAGAGTGTATGATAGCACCATAACCATACCAAAGTCCCACAGGCAAATTGAATGCATGTAATGTGAGGACTTATCCTTACTAGAATGGACCTTCAGATCAAATATAAATAATTGAAAAAAAAATCCTTTGTGTAGAATTGGTATGTTTCCAAACAAAAAGACCTTGGAAGCTTGATATGGGGGAGAAGCCAGAAAGAAAGGGGAAAATGACGCAGAATGGGGAGCCTGGAAATCTGTGTTGCCTACTTCACAACTGAGCCACTAATTTAAATGTGCACTTGAAAGCAGGGTCAGAAGAAGCTGATGTGTGCAGCGTGGCTACCCCTGGGCTAGGGGTGAGGCAGACATAGAAAGGCCTTGATGCTGACCAAGTGAGGGAAGGGATACCAACGTGGAAGTGGGATCTGAGAGGGCAAGAGGCAAGGGTGGTCTTCAGCACCAAGAGAGGTGTTGATGTAGTTTTGGATATTTATCCCCTCCAAATCTCATGTTGAAATGTGATCTCCAGTGTTGGAGGTAGGGCCTAGTTGGAGGTGTTTGGGTCATGAGAGTGGGTCCCTCATTAATGGCTTGGGGCCGCCACATGGTAATGAGTGTGTTCTCACTCTTACTAGTTACCGTGAGATCTGATTGTCTAAAAGCCTGGAATTGCCCTTGCTCCCTGTCTCACTATGTGCCAAGCCTGCCCTCCCTTTGCCTTCCACCATGAGTAAAAGCTTCTCTGAGGTCTTCCCAGAAGCCAAGCAGATGCTGGAGCCATGTTCATACAGCTTACAGAACCATGAACCAAATAAACCCCTTTTCCTTATAAATTACCCAACCTCAAGTATTCCTTTTTAGCAATGCAAAATGGACAAACACAGGTGTTTTCATAAAAACTGGAAAGTTCAATCATCAGTCAGTGAGCCTGGTGTCTGGATTGGGCTTTTGCTGAGATGTGTTGGTATCGCACAGAAACATCTAACAAGTCCCTTCTCATAACCCAACATGAGAAGATTGATTTGGAAGGTTTGGCTGTGGTTCAACATTTTATTGTATCAGTCTATAAAGTTCAAGACTGAATAGTTGCTCAGTAAGTCCAACATAACCAATTTTTCCTCTGGCACAGAGAGACGCAGGACCATTGCATGTGATGGGGGAGCCTGTGCACAGCCTGCAGAAGGGCTCCAAGCTGGGGATGAACAGGGATGGATGTAGCCTTCTCTGTTTGCCAAGATGTAGAAAAGGAGCCTTCTAGTAGCTTGTATCACAGTACTAAATGCTTTAATTGTGATTATAAGGTTTGGCTCTGTGTCTTCACCTAAATCTCATCTTGAATTGTAATACAGGAGGGACCTGGTAGGAGGTGATTAGATCATGGGGCTGCCCCCCAGTTTTCTCCATGCTGTTTTTGTAATAGTGAGTGAGGGCTCACAAGAACTGATGGTTGAAAAGTGTGGCACTTCCCTTCACCCTCCTTCTCCTGCCACCATGTAAGACATGCCTTGCTTCCCCTTCACCTTGTACCATGATTGTAAGTTTCCTGAGGCCTTCCCAGCCACACAGAACTGTAAGTTGATTAAAACTCTTTTCTTTATAAATTATCCAGTCTCAGGTAGTTCTTTACAGCAATGTAAAAATGGACTAATACATCTGACTATGAGAACTGCTTTCTGTTTACTCACTTAAGTCTAAGGTAGTAATAGTATGTTTGTGTTTAGGAATCATTTGTACCTATAAACACACACATTGGAATCATATGTGCCACAACAAGATGAGCACACTATGAGAGGCCTAAGGACATGGGGCTGATGCATGTTTCTCATCTCCCATGACCTCATGGCCTGCAGTCATCACTGGGTGGAATTTAAAGCATTGTCTCACTTTCTTCCTCATGGTGTCAGTGTACTGACAGATACTCTCAAGAGAGGTGATTGAAGAGAGTTTCATGAAGGATGTTTTACAAAAGTGTGAGCAGGGTTAAGGGAAACCAGCAAGGTATGGTGATTCAGCCATGGTTGGCAATTTCTAGGCCAGAAGTAACTACAGAAGGAGTAGTTGCCAGAATTTCCAGGATAAGCTTTGTGGAAGGGATGAGCTGCTCTTCAGGAGCAGTGACCTTCTATAGAGAAGAAGCACAGTCATGGTGAAGTGTGCCGTTTCTTTTGTATAGTGCCAACATCACAACCCCTGTGCCACTCAAAGAAGAATGTTTTGGAGTTGAGGTCAAATGGATTCTTCTTTCTTCTTCTCTCTCAATTTTTGAAAGTCATTATGCATTTTTAAATTGCATATTTAGATTCTGACTTTTTTGTGTAGGTCTTTGTTTTTCTGGTAGTTCTGATTGCATCTAGTTTTTTGTTTGTTTGTTTGTTTTGAGAAGAAATATCTTCCACTGCGTATGGTGGCTCATGCCTATAATTCTAGCACTTTGGGAGGTCAAGGTGGGAGGATCACTTGAGCCCAGGAGGTCCATACACCTGTGGTCCCAGCTACTCAGGAGTCTGAGGTCAGAGAATAGCTTGAGCCCAGGAGGTCAAGGTTGCAGTGAGCCATGATTGTGCCACTACACTCCAGCCTGGGCAGCAGAGTGAGACCCTGTTACAAATGGAGTCAAGCCTCTTACTCATGCTAGATATTACATGAAATTCATTCCATTTTTCTTCTTCTTGAAGAACACTGACTTTTAATTTGGATGTATTGCTTTCTAGGCCTGAGGTACAAATGTCATTCTGAGATTTCCTTTGTTAAAAAAAAAAAAAAACAGATTATAAGAATCATAAGTACTTTGTTACTGGGTTAGTCCAGTCTTTTATCTCACATTGTCTTTTTCTTAGATTTTTCACCTTTGCTTAGCAGAATAATATTATTAAGCAACATGCAAAAAAAGATACAGCAGGGACCTTTTTTTTGAAATGGTACATTTTTCTACTTAATTGTAAAATGTCTTACCTGGTTAATGTTCAATGGGTCCTTGTATTTCTTGCTGGCTGATAAAAGATGGGATACCAATCTTCAGTTACAGATTAGCTCATCTTTAGATGTAATGTATTCTGAAAACCATGTTTTCAGTCACCTAGAAGTAGGATAAATTCTTGACAGCATGAGCATTATTTCAGTTGCTCAGATGCTGTTATTTTTCACCATTTCAGTCTATGCAGAAACCACTGCCTTCAGGGTAACAGAGAAGTACTGGTAGTGCCAAATAAGGCAGCAGCAACGATGAAAAGGGAGAACTGCCTGTACCTCATCTTCCCCAATTGGCTGTGATCAAGACTTTAGCCAAAACATTGAATCCCACAAAGACAGCTAGGGGAGATACAAAACAACATTGGCAAAGAGTCCTTGACTTAAAGGACTCCATCCCCTAAAAAGCACATGCCACAAATGTATTTTAAAAAGAAAATGGCCTTGTACATAATGTTAGAATAATGATAGCAGGAGCAAATGACCTAAATGGTCCTGCTCCATTTTATTTTCATTCACTGAGCCAAAAACAATAAACAAAAAAACAGTCATCAACATGCATCTACTGAACAAGGTTCCAGAACACCTAACTTTTCTGAGCATGGACAGGATGCTGAGAATATGGGAGGCCAAGTGGCTCTCCAAGGAGGAATGGAGAAGAAATGGTGGGTAGAGCTGACCAGGTCTTTTTCAAAAGCATTTGGGAAGAACTGGTTAACAAATATTTACTAGTAGCTACTCTAGGCCTAGCATTGTGCTAGGAGCTTTGAGGCACATATTAAATTAAAGGGGCTCCCTGACCAGTCAGCCAATTTTTCCTATCCAAACAGCTTACACTCAGCCAGAAGAGGTCTACTAAAGGAAATCATGCTGCCCTGGTGAGTGGTGTGAAAGAACAACACAAGAGGTGCAATCATGTCTAAAAGGTGGTCCTGACCTAAAGTTGATTATCATACATTTGTAGCAATTGCTACAAATCTAGGCCGCTCAAAATTCAACACGTGCCTCTGGTCAACTTCCTCTCCCATGCCCCACAAAATCGACTTCAATTCTCCATTCGCCTCACATCTGTTCCCTCCTTGCTCTCAGCAGACGACATTGATTCACAGATCATCAAGTGAAAGGAAGCCATTAAGTCTGGACCATTTCCCATTTCCTACCATAACTCCTAACATAATTGTACCCACACCCACTCTCTTTTCTCCTCTGGCATTTACAATACTGACTTTTAATTATTATTTAAATATCATCAACCATTTCCCAGCTTAAAAGCTTTTGATGAATTTCAATTGCTCTAAAAAATAGGGCCAAAATTTACATCATGTATATGATGTGGCCACTGACCACTTTTCTAGCCTTTTTTTGTCCATACTCTTTCCTCATGGAAGTGACTGTCAGCCCTCTGGTCACTTTATCTTTCTTCTGGTCACTTTATCTTTCTGTCATTTCTGTCCTGCCTCAGGACACTTGCGTAAAGTGCTCATTCTCCCCAAATACTCTTTTTTCCTCTCCTTAAGTGTATCTAGTTGATTTCTCCTCTTGCAGATTTCAGCTCCCACATCACTTTCTCAGGGAAGCAGTCTCAGACTAGGTCAGGATCACCCTTTAGACATTATTGCACCTCTTGTATCATTCTTTCATGCCACTCACCACAGCTTATAACTAATACTTAATCGCTGCCTCACACACTAGACTGTAAGCTCAGTGAGAGCGGGAACAGGGTCAGTTTTCTCATCACCAGCCCTAGCCCCTTGCACAGCACTTGTACTTGGCACAAAGTAGATGCTAAATACATAAACAAGTCAGTAATGACATTTTACTGTGCAAGGCAGGCAGCCAATATGAGGGTAAGAATGATATTAATTCTATGCCTTGGCAATAACTACAAAAGGACTCGAGGAAAAAAATCAATATGAATACAATTTCTAGTGACATATTTATGAACCTTTTAGGAACTTGACAGGCGGGTAGTTGGGAAAGAATATATAACTCCATGCCATGTCTGCTGCAAAACTGTCAGATTTGCTCTGAAAAGGTAAAACTTCCAATAATAGATTCTACAGGAAAAGTTGTGGGGGTGAGGGGGTTGTTGAATGGAACAAGAAAAGAATAGCAGTTTATATTAAAATGCTATCTTTTAGACTAAATTGTCATTAGATCTCTTTGTAAAATAGATCTACCATCCTCCTACCCAAAACACGTAGAAAAAAATGTTTTTAAAAAATAATGGATCACAAATAAAAAGCATGTGAGAGAGAAAGCTGAAGGTAGGAAACTATGGTCTATACTTTGTACAAGAGAAAACCATCCCAGGAATGCAAACAATTGTGGTAATACTTTAAACCAGGTGTTGGGGAACAATTTCTGTTAAGGATCACATTGAAAGTATTTTGGGCAGAGTAGGGACTAGGTGTGAGGAAGCTGGTGAGTACAATTCAAGGCAGTGTTAATGCTCGGGGTCATGCAAGTGCAGGGCCAGCCTTAAAAAGGAGTGCATCCATATTGCACCCTGGGCACCTCTCTTTCCTCACCTAGTCTCAGCCCTGTGAGTCAGGCAGTCTCTGTAGCAATTAACTCTTCCAGGGCAGGAGAAGGCAGCACAGATGCATACATGAACAAACATTGATGTGTTTCAACCAAACATCCTTTACAAAAACCTTTACAAAAATAGGCAGCAGAGTGGGTTTTGCCCAAAGGCCATAGTGGCTGACCCCTGCTCCACGCTCAAGATCCACAAATGCAAGGACATGCTTGGGCAAGAATATGAAAGACTGCAGTAAAAAGAACGGGACCTCAGATGAGACTTCTGCCCTTTTAGCATGGCTTGCTCGACTCTATACTAAGCAGTAGACAGTATTGGCATGTTCAAAAATGTCACTTCCACCTCTTATATTTGAATTCAATTGTGACTGACTAAAAATTCTAGCTTAAAATTAATTCTCCTTCAGAACTAGAGATACTGCTTGTTGTCCTCCAGTATTTCGCATTGCTGATGCAAAGTCCATTAGCATTCTGCTTCTTATTCTTCAGTAAGCAACTTACCCTCTTTCCTCTGGCAACTTTTAGGATTTTCTCTTGATCTCCAGAGGAAAGAAAAAAAATTAACAAGGGGGAATATTAACTGGGGAGCAAAAGAGAAAATGTCAGGATGTGCCCCAATAATATGAATGAATTAAGTTCTTCTATTGACAGGAAAAAAAACTCAGTATTTTTTTTTAAAAATCCAGTCATATGCTTTTTATTAGAGACATATCTAAAATAAAATGACCCAGAACAATTGAAATAAAGTTTTGGAAAGAAAATAGCTAAAGTAAATGCCAATAAAAAGAAAATACCGTGATGTTAATTTGCATGCAATAAAATTCAAGATGAAAAATCATTACATAAAAAAGGGGAATATTTTATATTAATGGAAGAAAAATCTATGAAAAAAGTAGAACAGTAAAAATGCTTAATCTGACAATATGACAGGGAAAGCATAAAATTGAAAATGTTACTAATACAGAAAGAAATTGATGGGGTTGCGGGCAAGATGGCTGAATAGGAACAGCTCTGGTCTGCAGCTCCCAACAAGATCAACACAGAAGGTGGGTGATTCCTGCATTTCCAACCGAGGTATCTGGCTCATCTCATTGGGACTGGTTAGACAGTGGATGCAGCTCACAGAGGGTGAGCCCCAAAACAGGGTGGGGCATCACCGTATCCAAGAAGTTCAAGGGGTTGGGGAACTCCCTCCCCTAGCCAAGGGAAGCTGTGAGGGACTGTGCCATGAGGAATAGTGCACTCCAGCCCAGATATTGTGCTTTTCCCAGGGTCTTCTCAGCCTGCAGACTAAGAGATTCCCTCCAGTGCCTATGCCACCAGGGACCTGGGTTTCATGCACAAAACTGGATGGCCATTTGGGCAGACACAGAGCTAGCTACAGGAGTTGTTGTTTGTTTGTTTTTTTTCATACCCCGGTGGCACCTGGAATGCCAGTGAGACAGAACTGTTCACTCCCCTGGAAAGGGGGCTGAAGCCAGGGAGCCAAGTGGTCTAGCTCAGCAGATCCCACCCCCACAGAGCCCAGCAAGCTAAGATCCACTGGCTTGAAATTCTCGCTGCCAGCACAGCAATCTGAAGTCGATCTGGGACGCTTGAGCTTGGTTAGGGGAGGCTACAATAGGCGGTTTTCCCCTCACAGTGTAAACAAAGCCACCAGGAAGTTCGAACTGGGCAGAGCCCACCACAGCTCGGCAAAGCCACTGTAGCCAGACTGCCTCTCTAGATTCCACCTCTCTGGGCAGGGCATCTCTGAAAGAAAGGCAGCAGCCCCAGACAGGGATTTATAGATAAAACTCCCATCTCCCTGGGACAGAGCACCTGGGGGAAGGGGCAGCTGTGGGTACAGCTTCAGCAGACTTAAATGTTCCTGCCTGCCAGATCTGAAGAGAGCAGCGGATCTCCCAGAACAGTGCTCAAGCTCTGCCAAGGGACAGACTGCTTCCTCAAGGGGGTCCCTGACCCCTGTGCCTCCTGACTGGAAGACACCTCCCAGTAGGAGCCAACAGACACTTCATAAAGGAGAGCTCTGGCTGGCATCTGGCGGGTGCCCCTCTGGGACGAAGCTTTAAGAGGAAGGAACAGGCAGCAATCTTTGCTGTTCTACAGCCTCCACTGGTGATACCCAGGCAAACAGGGTCTGGAGTAGACCACCAGCAAACTCCAGCAGACCTGCAGCAGAGAGGCCTATTAGAAGGAAAACTAACCAACAGAAAGGAACAGCATCAACGTCAATGAAAAGGATGTCCACAAAGAAACCCCATCTGAAGGTCACCAACATCAAAGACCAAAGGTAGATAAATCCACGAAGATGAGGAAAAAATCAGCACAAAAAGGCTGAAAATTCCAAAAACCAGAACTCTTCTTCCCCTCCAAAGGATCACAACTCCTCACCAGCAAGGGAATAAAACTGGACGGAGAATGAGTTTGATTAATTGACAGAAGTAGGCTTCATAAGGTGGGTAACGACAAACTCCTCCGAGCTAAAGGAGCATGTTCTAACCCAATGCAAGGAAGCTAAGACCTTGAAAAAAAGTTAGAGGAAGTGCTAACTAGAATAACCAGTTTAGAGAAGAACATAAATAACCTGATGGAGCTGAAAAACACAGCACAAGTACTTCATGAAGTATGCACAAGTATCAATAGCCGAATCGATCAAGTGGAAGAAAGGATATCAGAGATTGAAGATCAACTTAATGAAATAAAGCATGAAGACAAGATTAGAGAAAAAAGAATGAAAAAGAATGAACAAAACCTTCAAGAAATATGAGACTATGGGAAAAGACCAAACCTACATTTGATTCCTGCCTGAAAGTGACAGGGAGAATGGAACCAAGTTGGAAAACACTCTTCAGGATATTATTCAGGAGAACTTCCCCAACCTAGCAAGACAGGCCAACATTCAAATTCAGGAAATACAGAGAATACCACTAAGATACTCCTCAAGAAAAGCAACCCCAAGACACATAGTTGTCAGATTCACCAGGGTTGAAATAAAGGAAAAAATGTTAAGGGCAGCCACAGAGAAAGGTTGGGTTACCCACCAAGGGAAGCCCCTCAGACTAACAGCGGATCTCTCTGCAGAAACCACACAAGCCAGAAGAGGGTGGGGGTCAATATTCACCTTTCTTAAAGAAAAGAATTTGCAACCCAGAACTTCATATCCAGCCAAACTAAGCATCATAAGTGAAGGAGAAATAAAATCCTTTACAGACAAACAAATGCTGAGACATTTTGGCACCACCAGGCTGGCCTTATGAGAGCTCCTGAAGGAAGTACTAAATATGGAAAGAAAAAACTGGTACCAGCCACTGCAAAAACATACCAAATTGTAAAGACCATCAACACTATGAAGAAACGGCATCAATTAACGGGCAAAATAACCAGCTAACATCATAATGACAGGATCAAAATCACACATAACAATATTAACCTTAAATGTAAATGGGCTAAATGCCCCAATTAAAAGACAAAGACTGGCAAATTGGATAAAGAGTCAAGACCCATGAGTGTGCTGTATTCAGGAGACCCATCTCACATGCAAAGACATACATAGGCTCAAAATAAAGAGATGGAGGAATATTTACCAAGCAAACGGACAGCAAAGAAATGCAGGGGTTGCAATCCTAGTCTCTGATAAAACAGACTTTAAACCAACAAAGATCAAAAAAGACAAAGAAGGACATTACATAGTGGTAAAGGGATCAATGCAACAAGAAGAGATAACTATCCTAAAAATATATGCACCCAATACAGGAGCACCCAGATTCATAATGCAAGTTCTTTTTTTTCTTTTTTTTTTTGATACAGAGTTTTGCTCTTGTTGCCCAGGCTGGAGTGCATTGGCTTGATCTCAGTTGACCGCAACCTCCCCCTCCTGTTTCAAGCGATTCTCCTGCCTCTGCCTCCCATGTAGCTGTGATTACAGGCATTCGTGCCACCACACCCGGCTAATTTTGTATTTTTACTAGAGATGGGGTTTCTCCGTGTTGGTCAGGCTGGTCTCGAACTCCCAACCTCAGGTGATCCTCCTGCCTCGACCTCCCAATGTGCTGGGATTACAGGTGTGAGCCACCGTGCCCAGCCACTAATGCAAGTTCTTAAAGACCTACAAAGAGACTTAGAGTCCCTGACAATAATAGTGGGAGACATTAATATCCCACTGTCAATATTAGACAGATCAACGAAAACAGAAAATTAACAAGAATATCCAGGACTTGAACTCAGCTCTGGACCAAGCAGACCTAATAGACATCTACAGAACTCTCCACCCCAAATCAACAGAATATATATTCTTCTCAACACCATATTGCACTTATTCTAAAATTGACTTCATAATTAGAAGTAAAACACTCCTCAACAAATACAAAAGAACAGAAATCATAACAAACAGTCTCTCAGGCCACAGTGCTACCAAATTAGAACTCAGGATTAAGAAACTCACTCAAAACCTCACCACTACATGCAAACTGAACAACCTGCTCCTGAATGACTACTGGGGAAATGACAAAATTAAGGCAGAAATAAATAAGTTCTTTGAAACCAATGAGAATAAAGACACAATGTAGCAGAATCTCTGAGACACAGCTAAAGCAGTGTTTAGAGGGAAATTTATAGCACTAAATGCCCACAGGAGAAAGTGGGAAAGATCTAAAATCGACACCCTAACCTCACAATTGAAAGAACTAAGAAAGCAAGAGCAAACAAATTCAAAACCTAGAGGAAGACAAGAAATAAATAAGACCAGAGCAGAACTGAGGGAGATAGAGACACAAAATACCCTTCAAAACATCAATGAATCTAGGACTTGGTTTTTTGAAAAGATTAACAAAATAGACAGACTGCTACCCAGACTAATAAGAAAAGAGAGAAGAATCAAATAGACACAATAAAAAATGATAAAGAGGATATCACCACGGATCCCACAGAAATACAAACTACCATCACAGAATACTATAAACACCTCTACACAAATAAACTACAAAATCTAGAAGAAATGGATAAATTCCTGGATACATATACCCTCCCAAGTCTAAACCAGGAAGAATTCAAATCCCTGAATAGACCAATAACAAGTTCTGAAATTGAGGCAGTAATTAATAGCCTACCAACCAAACAAAGCCCAGGACCAGACGGGATCACAGCTGAATTCTACCAAAGGTACAAAGAGGAGCTGGTATCATTCCTTCTGACACTATTCCAAACAATAGAAAAAGAGGGAATCCTCCCTAACTCATTTTATGAGGGCAGCATCATCCTGATACAAAAACCTGGCAGAGACACACACAAAAAAAGAAAATTTCAGGCCAATATCCCCGGAACATAGATGCAAAAATCCTCAATAAAATACTGGCAAACCGAACCCAGCAGCACGTCAAAAACCTTATCCACCACAATCAAGTCGGCTTCATCCCTGGGATGCAAGGCTGGTTCAACATACACAAATCAATAAATGTAATCCATCACATAAACAACACCAATGACAAAAACCACATGATTATCTCAATAGATGCAGAAAAGGCATTCAACAAAATTCAACAGCTCTTCATGCTAAAAACTCTCAATAAACTGGGTATCGATGGACTGTATCTCAAAATAAAAAGAGCTATTTAGGACAAACCCAAAGCCAATATCATACTGAATGGGCAAAAAACTGGAAGCATTCCCTTTGAAAACCAGCACAAGGCAAGGATGCCCTTTCTCACCACTCCTATTCAACATAGTGTTGGAAGTTCTGGCCAGGGCAATCAGGCAAGAGAAAGAAATAAAATGTATTCAAATAGGAAGAGAGGAAGTCAAATTGTCTCTGTTTGCAGATGACTTGATTTTATATTTAGAAAACCCCATGGTCTCAGCCCAAAATCTCCTTAAGCTAATAAGCAACTTCAGCAAAGTCTCAGGATACAGAATCAATGTGCAAAATAACAGGCATTCCTATACACCAATAGTAGACAAACAGAGAGCCAAATCATACTGAACTCCTATTCAAAATTGCTACAAAGAGAATAAAATACCTAGGAATACAACTTACAAGGGACGTGAAGGACCTCTTCAAAGAAAACTACAAACCACTGCTCAGCAGTGCTAACCTTGACAGAAATATCCCTGGACTAAAGAAAGCTAGTTTCCCAGACTTACAAGGGTTAATGAACACATATTTTGAGGACATTTAACACTCTATATTACATCTTATTCTGCACCTATCAAGCAGATTATTGATATGTAAACTGGTTTTCAGAGGATACCTTCAGTACAGATAACAGGATCTCGTTGTCAAGTCAGGTTTATTTTACATTACAATTTCTTTGTTTTTTTTTTTTTGTTTTTTTGGGAGATGGAGTTCCACTCTTGTCACCCAGCTGGAGTGCAATGGCGTGATCTCAGCTCACTGCAATCTCTGCCTCCCGGGTTCAAGTGATTCCCCTGCCTCAGCATCCCGAGTAGCTGGATTACAGGCATGCACCACCATGCCTGGCTAATTTTTTGTATTTTAGTAGAGATGGGGTTTCACCATGTTGGCCAGGATGGTCTCCATCTCCTGACCTCATGATCCGCTCGCCTCAGCCTCCCAAAGTGCTGGGATTACAGGCATGAGCCACTGTGCCCGGCCCACATTACAATTTCTTAAATTTTCCCTCAAAAAGACCAATCAGTTGCTTGCCAGTTTAGTTAGCATTTCTCAGTCTTGATGAGCTTTGAGCAACCTGGTAGAACTACATCTGCATGCTCTAAGGCCGCGAAGATGTCATATATATATATATATATATATATATATATATATATATATTTAATTATACTTTAAGTTTTAGGGTACATGTGCACATTGTGCAGGTTAGTTACATATGTATACATGTGCCATGCTGGTGCACTGCACCCACTAACTCGTCATCTAGCATTAGGTATATCTCCCAATGCTATCCCTCCCCCCTCCCCCCACCCCACAACAGTCCCCAGAGTGTGATGTTCCCCTTCCTGTGTCCATATGTTCTCATTGTTCAATTCCCACCTACGAGTGAGAATATGCAGTGTTTGGTTTTTTGTTCTTGTGATAGTTTACTGAGAATGATGATTTCCAATTTCATCCATGTCCCTACAAAGGACATGAACTCCTCCTTTTTTATGGCTGCATAGTATTCCATGGTGTATATGTGCCACATTTTCTTAATCCAGTCTATCATTGTTGGACATTTGGGTTGGTTCCAAGTCTTTGCTCTTGTGAATAGTGCTGCAATAAACATACGTGTGCATGTGTCTTTATAGCAGCATGATTTATAGTCCTTTGGGTATATACCCAGTAATGGGATGGCTGGGTCAAATGGTATTTCTAGTTCTAGATCCCTGAGGAATCGCCACACTGACTTCCACAATGGTTGAACTAGTTTACAGTCCCACCAACAGTGTAAAAGTGTTCCTATTTCTCCACATCCTCTCCAGCACCTGTTGTTGCCTGACTTTTTAATGATCGCCATTCTAACTGGTGTGAGATGATATCTCATTGTGGTTTTGATTTGCATTTCTCTGATGGCCAGTGATGGTGAGCATTTTTTCATGTGTGTTTTGGCTGCATAAATGTCTTCTTTTGAGAAGTGTCTGTTCATGTCCTTCACCCACTTTTTGATGGGGTTGTTTGTTTTTTTCTTGTAAATTTGTTTGAGTTCATTGTAGATTCTGGATATCAGCCCTTTGTCAGATGAGTAGGTTGCGAAAATTTTCTCCCATTTTGTGGGTTGCCTGTTCACTCTGATGGTAGCTTCCTTTGCTGTGCAGAAGCTCTTTAGTTTAATTAGATCCCATTTGTCAGTTTTGGCTTTTGTTGCCATTGCTTTTGGTGTTTTAGACATGAAGTCCTTGCCCATGCCTATGTCCTGAATGGTAATGCCTAGGTTTTCTTCTAGGGTTTTTATGGTTTTAGGTCGAACGTTTAAGTCTTTAATCCATCTTGAATTGATTTTTGTATAAGGTGTAAGGAAGGGATCCAGTTTCAGCTTTCTACATATGGCTAGCCAGTTTTCCCAGCACCATTTATAAAATAGGGAATCCTTTCCCCATTGCTTGTTTTTCTCAGGTTTGTCAAAGATCAGATAGTTGTAGATATGCGGCGTTATTTCTGAGGGCTCTGTTCTGTTCGTTTGATCTATATCTCTGTTTTGGTACCACTACCATGCTGTTTTGGTTACTGTAGCCTTGTAGTATAGTTTGAAGTCAGGTAGTGTGATGCCTCCAGCTTTGTTCTTTTGGCTTAGGATTGACTTGGCAATGCAGGCTCCTTTTTGGTTCCATATGAACTTTAAAGTAGTTTTTTCCAATTCTGTGAAGGAAGTCATTAGTAGCTTGATGGGGATGGCATTGAATGTATAAATTACTTTGGGCAGTATGGCCGTTTTCACGATATTGATTCTTCCTACCCATGAGCATGGAATGTTCTTCCATTTGCTTGTGTCCTCTTTTATTTAGTTGAGCAGTGATTTGTAGTTCTCCTTGAAGAGGTCCTTCACGTCCCTTGTAAGGTGGATTCCTAGGTATTTTATTCTCTTTGAAGCAATTGTGAATGGGAGTTCACTCATGATTTGGCTCTCTGTTTGTCTGTTATTGGTGTATAAGAATGCTTGTGATTTTTTATATAAAGAACACAGTAGCTTCCCTTTTGCTTCTGCCTTCATTTGCAATAGATATTTATTATCAAAATAGGAAATTATCAATAATAAATACCCAACTTATTAACATTTATTTACTGTTTGGCCATTTTCTAAAAATGTATTTATTTAATTTGCCTATACCCAATGAATGGACAACACCAAAAAAAAAAGAAAATTATACAAGACAAAAATTTCCAAGATCTTCTTGCATTTGAAAAAATCATTAGTCTATTCCCAAAAGCTTGGCTTGTGTTGACTTGGTCCCAAGGCATCCTACGACTGCAGAAACACAGGGTCAGGAAGAGAGAGGGAAATGGGAACCCAGCACCATGCAGAATGGAGCTGGGGAAATTGAGAGCTACAAACTCTGGTCTGAAACATACTGAAACTCTGGTATGTTTCCTGGCTACAAACATACAGCCAGGAAATTCCAGCAACAAAACTGAAGAATGGATAGGGGCACAGATTTATTCCTAATTATGGAAGCCTTTGGGATTGAGCACCCATTTAGGCATTAGGACATAAGAAGGAGAAATCCAGATAATAGTCAAAAACTCAGTAGGCAAGCAGGTATTCTCATAATTGTCTGATAGGAATCTCAAACTTAAAATGCCTACACCGAACACTTGATTTGATCCCCTAAATCTCTCCTTTCCTACAACTCATTTAATGGAATCACCCAGTAGTTAAAGCCAGAACCTAAAAGTCATCATTGATTGCATTCTTCCCTCTGCACAACCCTCATGAATCTCCCCTCACAGTCCCACACACATCTTATGTCTCAACAAATCCAGTTGATGCTACTTCCACATATCTCAGATCTGCCCATTTCTTTCTCTTTCCACATCTACCATCTTAGTCTAAGCCACCATCCTCTCTCACATAGGCTACAGTGATGACTTGACTCATTTCCATGCTTTCTCCCTTACCTGCTATATTCTGTGCTGCACACAGCAGCCATATTCATGCAAAGTTTGGAGCAGCCAACTTAGACCACAGCATGAAGGCCTGGAGTTCAGAATGGCACAGCAAGAAGACAGAGCATAGATTCCTGAACCATTATGCCATTCTTGCACTGCTTATTCTCAAAGTAAATTAAATGTTATTGAAGCCACTGTGTTTTTGGGTTTTGTGACAGCCAACTAAGTATAACTGCATCTTAATCCATAATTTATGAGGGGGAATGCGATCTAAGGAAGGACATGGCCTTAAAAGAAGCAAAGCCTGTCCCATCTTTCCCTGCCAGAAGGCCCCTGCAAACATGGCATCATGACCTCAAAGGAAAATACAGCCTGTGCATCATAAGGTGCTGGAAGTGACAAAGTGAGCAATGGTTCATGGTAAGATTTCAGCAGAGCAAGGCTAAAGTATACCTGAGGGGACAGAAAACTGTCCTTTAGAAGGAGGAAAACTTATTATTGGGTAATATATGTTTCCCTATAAGATTATTTGCCCCTAGAAGGCAGAGATTTTTATCACATCAATCCCTATAGGCCCAACAGGGTCTTCAGCATAGTAAGTACTCAAGAGATATTAATGAAATTGCATAAAGGCATTTCTGAGATGTGCCACCACTTTGAGACCAGCCTGAGCTTGCTTTCCCTCTTTGTCATTTGATAATTGTGAATTTTTAAGTCTATTAATTACTCTGTGTACATTTGATATTAAACTCCTAGGCAAAATTTGTTGCATTGCTTTGTTTTATATACCAGCCAGGATAGTACCACATGGAATTAGATGCCTAATAAATGCTTTCAGATGGTAGTAATGACAGAAAGAGCTCACATTACGTTTTTTTTTTTCTTTGTTTGTTTTTTGAGACAGAGTCTCGCTCTGTCGCCAGGCTGGAGTGCAGTGGCGCAATCTCAGCTCACTGCAACCTCTGCCTCCCAGGTTCAAGTGATTCTCCTGCCTCAGCCTCCCAAGTAGCTGGAACTACAGGCACACACCACCACGCCCAGCTAATTTTTTTGGTATTTTTAGTAGAGACAGGGTTTCACCAACATTAAGTTTTTAAAATCTAGGCATGATATGTTAAAAAGGATTTAGATTGTACCTAACAACAGTTATTGACAACATGAGAGCTGATACTGTGTTAGATTCTGTATAATGATATAATGCACACATGATGTAAGGTTATAAAGAAACAAGATTAGGTCAATAAGTGTATATGAGAGTAAGTCATCTTTGTCATTACTCCTCAGAGATATTAATGATCATCCTGGAAAACAGTACAAATATTTTTGCTAGCCTATACACAATTTTTCTGAGCCTGCATAAGGAGTAAACATGGCTTTCTGTTGCTTTAAATTAGCAAAAATTGGGTTGGGGGATGGGAGGACAGAAGAATGAAGAAGTAGGATATTAATCTACATATCCTGCTCAGGTTGATTCTGGAGTACCAGGAAAGTCACTAGTTCTATTTGCCCTAAGACTGCCTTGGGCTGTGGGAAGAAATTATTAAGAGGTCTTTGGGAATGGTGGAACTGTCTGGAAAGGTGAGATTATTACTTCCTAACAAAGGAGACGTGGGAGGCCAAGTGTAGGGGCAGGTTCCTTTATTTAGACATAGAATTCACTCTGAGGCAGGAGACACCCAAGGCACCTGGGATCCTAGTTGGCAGTGATGTGATGATCATTGATGTTGCTCACACGATGGCCATTCCTAACTCCCTTCTTCCTTGCTGGCAGAGCTTTCCTCCCATTGTAGAAACTAAGTATGCCAGCTTTCTCCCTGTTCAGCCTCCCTTGCAGATACAGCATGGGTGCATATCCAATATTGGCCAGTAGGGCCCAAGGGAAATATGCTAGAGGCTTCTGGGAAAGGTTTTCACATCTAATAAAAAGAGAGAGAGATGTACACAAAACAAAACACCAGTTTCCCTTCTTGCTTCTGTGTTTTTGTGTGAGGCCATGATGCTTAGAGCTATGATAAGCATCTTGTGACCACACACGGACAAATCTTCAATACATTGAGGATAACAGAAGGAAAAGAATAGGAAAGAGCCAAGAATCCTGATATTTTTGAGTTACTGACCCAACCCTAGGAAAGCCTACCTCAAGACTTCCTGTTATGGAGGAAATTAAATCTCTATTCCTTAAGCCACCTTTAATGTGCTATTGTGTTACAACCAAAAGCATCCTAACAGAAAAGTGAGGAGGGACCTTTTTATTAAAGCAGGATGGTACCATTCAAATATCCTCTAGGTAAACTCTTGGAAAGTTGTCCTAAGGGTATCTGAGGTGAGAGAACCATGAAAGCCAGAATACTTTTGAAATGTGTTTAAGAGTGACAATCACTGATAGACTAAGAGCCTTATTCAGCAGTACAATTTACAAAGCATGAAACTACCAGATGAGCACAGCTGTAGGAAATGTGGCTGCAGAAGGATGGCAGTCGGGCTAGAAGAGGCCACCCTGCATCAGAATAAAGAGCAATGAGAATGACCCCAAAATCCAAAAGCGATCAATGCATTGAAATGAGTCTCAGAGAAGCAGCCCCCAACCTTTTTGGCATGAAGGACTGGTTTTGTGGAAGGCAATTTTTCCACAGTGGGCAGGGTGGGGTGGGGGTGGAGGGTTGGATGGTTTCAGGATGAAACTGTTCTACCTCAGATCATCAGGCATTAGATTCTCATAAGAAGCATGCATCCTAGACCCCTTGCATGCACAGTTCACAATAGGGGTCATGCTCCTATGTGAATCTAACGCAGTTGATCTGACAGGAGGCGGAGCTCAGGCAGTAGTGCTTGCTTGCCCACTGCTTGCCTCCTGCTGTGCACCCACCACAGGGTCCCTAACAGACCACTGACAGGTGCCAATCCACAGCTCAGGGACTGGGAACTCCTGTCTTAGAGACAGTGAGAAGGGAAGGTGTATTAGTCCATTCTCACACTGCTATAAAGAACTACCTGAGACTGATGATTTATAAATAAAAGGTTTAATTGGCTCATGGTTCTGCAGGTTGTACAGGAAGCATGGCTGTGGAGGCCTCAGGGGTCTTAGCATCGTGGCAGAAATCAAAGGGGAAGTAGGCAGGTCTTATGTGGCTGGAGCAGGAGGGAGAGAGAAGAGGGGAGGTGCTGCAAGGTTTTAAACAACCAGATCTTTGAGAATTCACTCACCATCACGAGAACAGCAAGGGGAAAATCCGCCCCCATGATCCAATCACCTCCCACCAGGCCCCTCCTCCAACACTGGGGATTACAATTCAACATAACATTTGGGCAGAGACACAAATCCAAACCGTATCAGAGGGGCTGGGATAATTTGGAAGGGAAAGAGAGGACTTTACGTCCTAAACCATTGTGTTTGTTTCACAAATTGTTGGTTATTCCACAAAGTTGGTATGACCGGGGGAAACAAAAGAAAATCTAGAATGATGACTATGTGTCTATACCATCATAGGTGCAGTTCAGCAGAACAGAACATTTAAAAACCCTTGGCAAGAGCCAGAGGCTTTAATTATATTGGGTTATTTTAATTAAACAGTATGCACAGACATGCTGTCAGTTTTTAGGATAGTGCCATGTTCATTCTTACTGAGTTTAAATAAATTTGAAGAGCAGATCAATTTCCTTACATGCAACTTACAGTGTAATATATCTGTGCAGAATCCAGTCCATGTGTCTAACTCCAAAATTCTGAATTTCAGAGAAGGCCACAGCCATTCTTCTTTGCATGAGGAGCCCCCCGACATTCTATGAATAATAGAGAAAAGTATTTTGGGACTGATACGTGGCCCCAGGACAGTATAATATGATTAACACCCCAGACAAATATGTGATACACAATGTTCTGTAGCCTCTGATTAACAGATGTTATAGATGAATAGGAAACTCACCATCAGGAAAGAAAGAGGTGCATAGCCTAGGCCTAGGACTCCACGTTCTGTGTGTAAATTTTGAGGTAGGAAACAGTGATTTCTTCTGGAACCTACAGCCAAGGTCCATGCTATACTACTGTGAAGTAATAGTAGGTTCAGCTTTCCTTTGGAGGAAATGCTCTCTTGCCCTGGTTTCAGAAGAAAAAAATGAGGAATAATGGTTAGAAGAGGCAAAGACAACAAATTATTATTTTTTCTTGGTGTTACTAGCCAATATCTGCAAAATACAACCATTGGGTCTGCCAGCTTGTGTTGCAGGACTTTTCCTTAGTTCAGCTAAAGATGGCATTCTTTGTCCCATGGCCATGAAATTTCAGGCTCTCAGACAATTTGAACGGTGAGTAAGACAGGGTTTTATTGGGTGAAAAGGAAGAAAAGGGGGAAACAGGGACTCTCACAAGACCAGAATCCCGGCTAGAGTGCTTCCCACCTGGCTGTTTGAATCCCAGGTTCTACTCAAGAAGAGGAGGGGCCAGGCTTCTCCCCACTGCAAAGGGTGCGAACTTCCCAAGTCTCCCCCTCAGTGGGCAGGCTGGTTGGAGTTTCTCCAGGGACCCCCTCTCGCCTGGCTGTCTCACTTGTATGGCCAAAGTGTCAGTGCCACAGCCACATAGACCAGAATAGGTAAGAAAAGAAAGTACAGATGGGAGGTGGAAACCTCTTTTTTGGAAAAATAGAGAGAAGTTGGGATAACTGGAAAAGGAAGTGGTGTCTAAGAAGAGTTTGATTATTCATTTGGTTTTGTTAAGATGGGAGATACTCAAATATGTCTATGTGCTAAGGAGAAGTCAACAGAAAGGGAGTGCTTGAAAAGTTCAGAAGAGAGAAGTGACAACTGAGGGAAGGGACCCAATGAGACTGGTGGGGGTTGGGGAGATTAACCTGGGGCAAAAGGAGGAACATTTCGCTTCCTGAGCCAGGAGAAGAAAGAAAACAGTGTGTGTGGAGCCCTGTACCTGTCAAGGTTAACCAGGTCATACTGTGGCAACAATCCCACAATCTCTGTGGCTTACAACAGAAAAGATTTATTTCTCCTTCATACCCGTGTCCAGAACCAGTTGGCTCTGACTTGATTCCATGTTGTCCACATTTCAGGATTTAAGTGAGAGGATTGGCTCATATCTGGAATACTGCAGTCTTGGTGGCAGAAGGAAAAGAGAGAATGCCAAACCATGCACAAGCTCTTAAAGCTGCTGCTGGGAAGGGAAACACACCATCTCGGTACACATTTCATGGCCGAAGCAACTTCCACGATCATGTCTGAGTTCACAAGAACAGGGACATAGAGAGGGGCTGTGAATATGGAGAACAACCCAGTAGACAGGGGCTTTGACTTTGGGCAAAAAATATAATCTACTACTGGGCTATCCTGCTTTTGCCGGTGAAAAAGTTGCTCCTTCATTCACTCAATAAATATTGAGTAAGCCCCTACTTTGCACCTGGTGCTACACTTTTCTCATAGACCTCTAAATAAGACAGACCTTTGGTCTTGTAGATATTACAGTTTAGAGAATTTCCACCTGATGGCCTTGGTTTTTCTTATTGGCATAGGGGACTACATCATCTGCCAAGAGAAAGTTGTTTGAAGGTAAGGAGTTTGAGGAGAGAGGTAAATATTTCAAGTCACCACTAAACAAAAAGAGAAGGAAAGCTGAATGGGGGAAATAAATGGATTGCCTGTCAGCATTACATGTGTCACTATGGTTGGCAACCTCATGGCTATGTTCCCTGTCAGTGCTCAGTCTCCTGGATACTCTAAGAGCAAAAAAGGTAAGGATCTGGGGGACCGGAGGGCTAGGAGACACAGGAGCCAGAGATGATGTTGACAATACGAAGGAATACGGTCGGGCTAGGTAATAAGAAAGGAAGGAAAGTCATGTGGGCAAATGCTGAGCAAGAGACAAAGGTCTTGGGAGCTAAGGTTAGGTGTATTGGGAGGGGAGTGAGTGACCTAGAAAGGCAGGACGAACTGATCAAGAAATGCATTGCTGCAGTTCAAGGTTTCACAGGTGGGGCAGTTCTTGATCTAGAAGAGTCCAGGGTGTGGAAGCTGGGTGGGGACTGGTTTATGATTATTCAGGTCTTAATTGTTCCTGAGACACTGTCCCTGTAGTCAAGGGTTATGTCCATGTGCAGCTTTATATTAATTGACTCGAATGCTGAGTTTCCTGGGAATAATGAATTAACTACCTATACTGTTGTGTCTCCCCCTCCCCAATCCAGAGCCCAGTCATTTCACACTTGCTTGGAAAAAAGAGCTGAGAAAAAGATAACATTTCTTTTTAAAGTCCTCCAGTGCTTCTTTGTATGGTACTGTCTGTATACTAGGTGTTCATACATTCCTCCTGAATTGAGTCACATTGAGATTGTTCCCTTTTCTGCTTCCTACTCAATAGCAGGATTTTTCAGACTCCTTTTGGCATCTGAAAACATTCAGCAACTTCAAGAACTGTCCTTCCTTGGAGGAGGGCAAAAATGGTGCTCATCCCGTATCATGTAAAGCAACATGGTAACAACACAAGGTAAGAATGGAAACAGAGGAAACAAAATGGGAGAAGAGGGGAAAATATTTAAAATGATTACAAGAAAATCAGTCTTTTTTAGTTCAGTTTTATTAAGATCTAATTTATATGCTATTCACCAACTTTAAGCTTAGAATTCAGTGAATTTTGACAAATGTATACAGTCGTATAACCACATATATCATTCTCATCACCCCAAGAAGTTTCCTCAGACCTGCTTGCAGTCATTCTGCTTCTCATAATCCCAGTCTCTGACAACCACTGATCTGCTCTCTTTCATTATAACTTTGCCCTTTCCAGAATTTCAAATAAATGGAATCAGACATATAGCCTTTCATGTTCAGCTTCCTCAAGAAAACCAGTCTTATATGGAGGATGTGAAAACAGCATATAGGTTAGGGAAAGGTAAGAAAAAGAAATAGTAAAGTTCACCAGTCTGAGTGCCCACCTCCTTCAGCTTCATCCTAATAATACCCCTCCCACAAAAAATCAGGTTTTATGTGCTAGTTACATTTTTAAATACTCATTAGAGGCCAAAGGCAGTGGCTTATGCCTGTAATCCTAGCATTTTGGGAGGCCAAGGTGGGTGGATCACTTGAGGTCAAGAGTTCAAGACCAGCCTGGCCAGCATGGTGAAACCCCTTCTCTACTAAAAATACAAAAGTTAGCCAAGCATAGTGGTACATGCCTGTAGTCCCAGCTACTCAAGAGACTGAGGCACGAGAATCACTTGAACCTGAGAAGTAGAGGTTGCAGTGAGCCGAGATCGGACCACAGCACTCCAGCCTGGGTGATAGAGCGAGACTCCATCTCAAAAAACAAACAAAACAAAACTCATTTAAGATAAGTACATAATTATTAAAGACAAAAACATGTATCTTAGTACCATTGATAGTTATTTCATGTACATCAATGATAAGCAGACCTCACTTAGGAAAACACTGATTTCAAAGCTCTTGACATTCCTGTATACTTCAAACGGTCTTATTCTCTCAGTCATTGATTTGGGCTAGCAAATCTTAAATTTGGGCCATTAGCAAAATTTGTAAGTAATGATGACATCGGAATCCCCACATGTAGCATCATAATGTGCACGTTTACCTTACTTTTAAAGGTGAATTTAAACCTTTTATTTTTGTTTATCTTTATTTCCCATTGAATTTGGTTGGAATTAGAAAAATGTATGCTTGAATATAATGGAAAACAAAAACACAACTAATAGAGACGGGAAAATCGAGACTTGCCATGCAGCAAACATAGATTGCGATAGATGTCCTGTGTGAGATTTGAAGACAGTTTCAAGTCAGATAGATGATCGACTCAGCATTGCCGGTTAGGAGAGTGCAGCACAGTCAGACCACAAAGACACCATAGAAAGGGCATAATTACATTTTGCAATGGAATGTCTGTGGATAGTCTATATATGTGCACTCATTCTTACTGTGTGTGGATGACAGTTGCTCTATCATTTTTGTACATTTAGACGAGGACTCCATAGTTTCCTGTGCCTCTCTTTGTGTGATTGTACAGGCTTAGCCGACTGAGTCATTACAGAGTGTAACACTGATAAATCATTGAATCTGTGAAGACCATGTCTTTCTGTGGATGAGGCCTTTCCCTAGGAAATTAAAACTCTGGGAGGTTCCCAAAGGGCCTTGGAAGTTTGAATAAGAAAAAAAGTCCAAGTTTAATTTTTAAAAGCTCTCTTTTTTACATTTGTCTTTGTGACAACTGTTGCTAATTGGCGAGTCTAGAGGAGATTATAAAGGGAGATGGATAAGACCATTGTCAGGGGTTGCAGGTAGGTGAGTTCCATACCTACTTCACCAGTGTTTTTTACTGAGGTCAAATCAGGTCAGATTGGAGTATCTGAGGCAACTTTGAAATATAAAGGTGCACCCGAGGCTGTCTGCAAGGGTGTGTGGCAACAGGAGTGGCACAGATACACTCACGTTGCCTGAACAAATATATGAGCCCTAGGTCTTTCATAGCACTCTGAGGGAGGGAGACAAGGAGCTGCATGCCCAATTGGCAGTGCCTGATTGCTATTTGGTAGGATGGTATAATAATCCAGGGCTTTGAATCAAGTGAGGGGGCCCATTTGAGTCTATGTGTTATTATTTGTCATGTTGTTGTGACCTATGAAAAACAGTTTCTCAGGTCCTCCACATGCTACAACCTCCCCGGGCTCAGGCAATCCTCCCACGTCAGTCTCCTTTCAGAGAAGCTGGGACTACAGGCACATGCCACCACGTCCAGCTAATTTTTGTATTTTTTGTAGAGATGGGTTTTCACCATGTTGCCCAGGCTGGTCTCAAAATCCTGGGCTCAAGTGGTCAGCCCGCCTCAGCCTCCCAAAGTGCTGGGATTACAGGTGTGAGCCACCACGTCCAACCTTAATGCTAGCTGTTAAACTTTTGTCTTTCAGGGGAGGCCATTTTAAAATGAAATCTTGGCTCTGTTTTCAGTGATAATTTCATAGTTCTAAACCCCGATTAATTCTGAATTGCTCCAGCTTAAGCATGTAGTTACATAGAGAATGTGCCTATTTCTATCTCAGGCAAATGGTGATTGTCCTATTGGTAACATGACTTCATTGTCACTTTTTTCCTCTGGAGACTACTGTGAGGATTCACATTACTAATACTTGTGCAGGCCTCACTCCTTAATTTAACAAGCAATGTCAATACAATAATATTTTTTCTTTGCACAGATATAAGACCTTTTTATTTTAAAACTGCAAATTCAACTCAAAGACTGCAAGATCAAATTTTGCATCTTAAAAAAATACTACCATAAACAAAGCCCACATTATAATCAGAATCCTACTTTCTTTTCTGCATAAAGCAGCATAGAACAACGGTCATTTATAGATACATGAATTCCAGGAAGCTAAACAAATAAGAATTTGTACTATAAGTAAAGTAGGTTATATAAATTTTAAATGAAGGAAAAAACACCAAATTAAGGACAAAAATGATCTTTTTCCTTCTTTGAATTGCACTCCTTGAAGTAATATAAAAAACTCCCAAAATCAAATATTAAAAAATAATTTGTTTAGGCCAGGCGCGGTGGCTCACGTCTGTAATCCCAGCACTTTGGGAGGCCGAGGCGGGAGGATCACGAGGTCAGGAGATCGAGACCATCCTGGCTAACACGGTGAAACCCCATCTCTACTAAAAATACAAAAAATTAGCCGGGCGTGGTGGCGGGCGCCTGTAGTCCCAGCTGCTTGGGAGACTGAGGCAGGAGGATGGCGTGAAGCCGGGAGGCGGAGCTTGCAGTGAGCCGAGATCCAGCCACTGCACTCCAGCCTGGGCGACAGAGCGAGACTCCGTCTCAAAATAAAAATAATAATTTGTTTAAATGCGTTTACAAATAATTTTCCCCGGTAAAACACAGGGAAGATCAACCAATAAATACATAAGCCCTCTTGTTTCAAACCTCGTTGCTGAAAATAATTGTAAGTGTATTAGTATTTACTACATTGGTGAGTGCCTGGTGATACCTTCCACTTCCATGATCTTTGCCCTGTATTGTATCTACGTGTAGATGAGGTGATTGTCAAAAATATGTACTGACTTCAAGACAGTGTTGACTGAGGTTGTCTTTATTAGAAGTCTCAGCCATGCCTCCAGTTTCGAGATGAATCTCAATTCACAAGTTCCACTACCACCACCACCATCACTGCCCCCAGATAGAATGAGACTTCTAATAACTTGAAAGACAAGTCTATAAATATCCTGTAATCGTTTTCACTGTATCACTTTTTCCTGGCTACTTTTATCCGATAAAAACCTCAATTTATTTTTAAGCTATTAAACATGCGGACAAAGGGAATCTTAGTTTTATGCAAAAACGCAACCACACATGAGAACTGCGCAAGTCTTTCTTGGAATGGTCTGTATTTGGGTGAAGTCATCAGACGTCATTACACTTCTTTATTTTGGGGTTGCCAACTCGTTTCCCAGGATTTAAAGACTATAACGATGATAAAAGTCAGTTTCGCACCCTGTCAAAGGCTTGGCCCGTTGCCTTTTCCTTCCCGGCAATACTCGGTTCAATTAGGTCTTGTCCCCTCATTATCTGTGAGGACTGAATTCCACCCCCGCTTTTCAACGCAGGCTCTTTGCTCGGGAAAAGTCAAATCATTCCTCAAAGGATCAAAGAGCTCAGCCATAGACAGAGCCGCCGGAGGAAAGCGGAGTCGCTGCGTCAGATGAAAGGGGCCCCTCAGCCTCACTCCTCACCGCAGCTCCTGGGATCTTAAAGAC
Organism: Pan paniscus; assembly: GCF_029289425.2. NCBI lineage: Eukaryota > Metazoa > Chordata > Mammalia > Primates > Hominidae > Pan > Pan paniscus. Next base: position 143,122,454 of record NC_073255.2, on the reverse strand, counting down.
AGGGTCAGGAGGATCAGGAGGGACAAGAGGGATGGAGGCGAAAGGCTGGATCCTTAATCCAGGCCGGAGACAAAGGTGAGTAACTGCGCGTGGTGTACGGGAAGATGGGCAGTAGGAGGCTCCTCGCCCCCTAGCCGGGTGGCGTGACTTCAGGAGGACCCAGAAAACCGGCCAGGACTGGGTAGGACGGAAGGTCCCAGGCGGGGCGGGTGAACCGGCTCCTCGTGGCACTGGCGAAGCTTGGAACGCCCCCTCCAGGCCCCGCCCTCCCGCGCCCGTGCCGGGAACTCGAACTTAGGTAAGCGCCCGAGTCACGCGCCGGGGTTGCCCCGCCGCCTCCAGCTTCCCGGAGCTGGCGTCTGGGAGGAAGAGCGCGTGCATCACGTCCTCCTCCCCACCCCGCCTCCCGCGCACTGCGCACGCGCTGCCGCGCCCCGCCCTTTCTCAGCCCCCCGAGGGTGACGGGGTGAAGGCGGGGGAACCGAGGTGGGGAGTCCGCTAGAGCTCCCAGACTGCGAGCACGCGAGCCGCCGCAGCCGTCACCCGCGCCGCGTCACGGCTCCCGGGCCCGCCCTCCTCTGACCCCTCCCCTCTCTCCGTTTCCCCCTCTCCCCCTCCTCCTCCGCCGACCGAGCAGTGACTTAAGCAACGGAGCGCGGTGAAGCTCATTTTTCTCCTTCCTCGCAACCGCGCCAGGGAGCTCGCGGCGCGCGGCCCCTGTCCTTCGGCCCGAGATGAATCCTGCGGCAGAAGCCGAGTTCAACATCCTCCTGGCCACCGACTCCTACAAGGTAAAGCTTGGGGCGGGGGCAGATGAGGAGGAGCGGGGCGCGCTGGGGACGAGCGCGCGGCAGGGGGGCGGGGGCGGCTGGGGCTGGGGCTGGGGCTGGGGCTGGGGCTAGGGCTAGGGTCGCGGCGCGGGGAGGCCCGGCGGAGGCGCGGGCGGCGGCGGCTGGGGCAGGTGAGGAGGCGCCGCAGTGGGCAGGAGGTGGCTGGAGGAGGATGGAGGGCTGGGCGGTGGAGGCGGGGCCTGGGGGCGCGCGGCGGCGGCGGCGCGGCGGGGGACTGAGGCGGGCCCCAGCGGACTCCCGGGCTCCGGTGCTCGGGGCTCGGGGCTTGGGCGTCGCCGGCGAGCGCATGCCCTTCCCTGAAGCCCGGCCTCTTGGCCTGGAGCTGGGACCAGTTAGGTAACGGCCCCGGGGACCCGCAGTGGAGAGTGAGCGGGGCTTTCCCCGCCGGGCCAGCCCGGCGCGCTCGCCCCTGGCTGGGCAGGTAAGTCTCCCGGGGCGCGAGGTGGGAGAAGTCCTGGCGCGGGCGCCGGAGCAGCCGCGGTCCTCTGCGGCTCCGGCGCGGAGGACACTCGCCTGGCCCCGGTAGCCGTAGTGGATTCCCCTGTCCCACTCCGCCGGGCTCCGTTTCAAACTCCTTGGCACCTAGTGATTGCTCGTGCTCCTTATCCCTGGGTGTAGAGGCCGCTCTGCTCTTAACTCCTTTAGGGTCATTACAGGATTTCTGTGAAAAGGAAAATGAAACACGAGGATTTAAAGGAACTGTAGTTTTAACCCTAGAGAACATGTGGAGAGGGAAATGGCACAACGTTGCGTTCACATGCCCATTGAACACTTGCGTGGGTAGCTGCCACATTCAGTTGATATGAAGTACGCAGTAGTGAAGGGAAGAGGTAAAGTAAATTTTACTTGAGCAGCATAGTGGTTTGGAATACAGTGGTAAAACATAGTACTCTCATGTTTTTGTTTTGATTCTTTTTTTTCCTTTGTTTTTAGCCCTCCTGCGATATACCGAGAAAGTATTTTAGAGAATTCCATTTTACTTAAGTTTTTTCTGTTTTTTTCCCAATCAGCTTAAAATGCTGTTTATGATATTTAGATAGGTTCTTGAAATCGAGCCAAGATCCATCAACAAGTTGTCTTTTAGATGCAAGTTTAAAGTATTGCAAAATCCGAACACTATCAAGTATGATTCTTGACAATATTGTCAAGTATACGTGATAATACCTCAAGTATGGTCCTTTACTTGGTCCTAAAACCTCCTCTTGTGTTCTCTTGGTTCAATCATAGTGTTTTCAAAATTTTAAATAGTGATTTTAGAATAGCCTCATTCATAGTTTTGTAGAATTTTTTTCTTAACTAAATCTAAAATAACTGTCAGATTTTTTTTTTGCATGTTAGCCAAATGTAAAGGGAGGTTGAATAGTCTAAATTTTAAAAACAGAAGAATGCAACTTCCTTTAGTTTGCAGTTCCTCTAACCATTATACATAAGGAATGTAAAATTACTTTAACATCAGTTTTCTGGGGTGCTTTTAGTTAGAATAGTGAATTACCTTAAAGGTTTCTAATCTAGTGAGCCATACTTAATTGCACTATTAGAATTTGCACCTATTTAATAAATTTTACTTCTGTCAACTTTCAAGTCAGACTGGTATGTTTTATATCCTTTATAATATGAAACTTCAGAATATTTTCATCTTAGATTTTTCATTTTTTCCCCAAAAGTCACCTCTAGAGGATTCAATCAAGTCGATATGTTTTATACCAGTGGCTTACCGCAGTATGCTAAAATAGATTGTGTATTCCACAGTCACATTTAAGTCTTAGGTTTCATTTCCTTATGTTTTTAGGGGTCCTTATAACCTATTTTACATTTTTGTCTTTTTATCTTAGGAAAAAGGACAAAAATGATAATCTTGAGGTTAGAAGTAATGAAACTTATTTAGAAATTACACGAGAATGTTACATATCCTTATCAGTGCTTACAAACTATTGGCCAAAGTTGGGAACTCTAGTAGTTTCAGATGTGATGATGAAGAGAGCAAAATATTGTTGATTTCTTCTTTCTAAAATTGAAGAAAGAATAATTGATTGCCTAAGCACTACGAAAGTTATTTTGCAAGTAGATGGTATGGTAGCAAGCACATGACAATGGGAGTTTTGTTTTGTCTTGTATCCTGTCAAGAGAGTCCAGAACTATTTGGACCAAAGGAGCATTTGAAGTATACACATTCACTTCTGTAACCTCATACTTTATTGTATATAGTAAGGAATTAAGGACACAGACGAATGTGGTTCCTCTGTTTTCATCGTGGTTCTTGTTAGAAGTAAGGACACAGTTTAAACCGCATTCTCCATTAGTTATGAAATGTGCTGTCTGGTGTAGGTTGCTTCTCAAAGGGTCATCTGTAAGCTGGTTATCTAGAATTCACCATAGTTTTAACCATTCATTTAATAAATGTTGGTGACCTATTGGGTATTATAAAAGAAGACAAAGATAAGTAGTATTTTGAAATCCAGGATGGACAGAAGTTGATTTTACGGAAGTTTCAAAGAGCTGTGAAATTTATATATGGTGATTAGGAATTCAAGGCAGCTTTTTTTCAAAAAAAAAGAAAATTTTGCTTCCTCTAATGGCCAAGTAACAAATTTTTGTTGCTTGTCTTTCACTGCTTCTGAGCAGATGCTTCGGTATTGTCACAGTGGCTCCTGAGGCAACCTGAGCCTCATGAGTGGGGTACTGTTGCAGCTTGTACCCCAGAGACTGCCTATGCATTCATAAAGATGTATGTGACATTGTACATATATTTCAATTTTTCCATTATGTTTTGTTATATAGGAAAAACTTGAGCACCATAAATAAAATATATAAATCATGAATATACTTCATAGGGAGATTAATTTAGGTCATTAATAATTGAGCTGGTGTTCTCGTTGTGAGTTAATGAAATCTGGTTTAAAGGTGTGGCAAAAGAGATACAAGTCATTAGAAACTCCATGCAAGAGGTTTTAAGGGAAGAGGCAATATGATTATAGGTGATTTTGCAATTTCTCTCCTTCCCCAAATAACCCAAAATCCTTAAGTCATGTTTATGAGTGAGTATTGCTTCAAAGCCAAATAGCAGTGAATTATTTTGGGGGGCAACAGACAGATTTCCAGGGTTTAAGAAATCTTAAATAATACTGAAAAGAAGAATCGGTTATGGTTTTTGCTGTTTCTAGCACATTAGCTTTGAAGCAGCAGAAAGTCTTAGCCAGTGTTGGGCAGAGTGTATCCTCTTCTGATTGCCCTTAGATATTATATAGCTAACATAACTTGCCCTGTGACCTTGGGTATGTTATCCCATGTGATCTTACATATACAGCTTATTTTTTAAATGTTGACTTGTGATTTTTTAGCAGTTAAAAAGTATAACTGAAAAAGTAAGATAGTAGTACTTGCATTTGGTCATGTGATCCCATTGTGGGAGGAAAGATCTTCAAATCAACCCTAAGACATCAAATCAGCCCTATGGGACATCTAGAGAAGCATCTAGAGAAAACTAGGCTTTCTTTTCCCAAAAGGATTCTGTTCAACTGAAATATATGTGTCATATCTCATACTTTTTTTAAAAAACTGTCATACTTGGAACAAGGATATTTAGCCTTGGGAATCTAATTTTTTGATACAGTTGGTTGGCCAGCACTTCTTAATGGAAAAAGCTGTCCATCATTTGACTTAGGGCTAGACCGTTTTTGTTCTAGGCATTAAAATAATACCAGTTACTGTTATCTAGTATGTAATAATTTTTAGAAGTTTATCCTTTCATGAAGTAAATTAATCACACACCTGAAGAGTTATGTTAAAAGAACTACATTTTTCTGTGTGTGCTTATGTTTGTTTTTTTTTTGAGACGGAGTGTTGCTCTGTTGCCCAGGCTGGAGTGCAGTGGCACGATCTCAGCTCATGGCAACCTCCACCTCCCAGGTTCAAGCGATTCTCTTGCCTCAGCCTCCTGAGTAGCTGGGACTACAGGCGCGTGCCACCACGCCCGGCTAGTTTTTTATATTTTTAGTAGAGACGGGGTTTCACCATGTTAGCCAGGATGGTCTCCATCTCCCGACCTCGTGATCCACCCGTCTTGGCCTCCCAAAGTGCTGGGATTACAGGCATGAGCCACCGTGCCCGGCCAGTTCTTTACCACATATGTATTGATGTTCAGATGGTGTTCTTTTAACAGCAAGAGGGCCATGCCAGTTTAGGAAGCATTTTCACTGGGAAGGTTTGCTGGGATCTTATTAGGTATTTTGTTTTGTTTACATCTACGGAATAATTTTGTATTTATTGTAGAACCATTTTCTTTAGTAATAGAAGTCAAGTCAGTGCTAAAAAAGTTAACATGATTTAAGAGCTTTCTGTGTTAACTTTAGAATACTATGAAACTTTTTGTTAGTGTTACTTAACATTTAAAATTGAGCACTTCATTTCCCTACCATTTGATAGCCTTCCCCATCTCTATAAATGGCACTCTTATTAATGCAGTTGCTCAACCAAAAATGTGGGAGGTGTTAATTCTTCTCCCTCATTATCTTCCACATCCAATTTATCAGCCTAGTTCCCCTTTACCTCCAAAAACACTGGGCAAATTCTCCCATCTAACCTAATAGCCCCTAACTCCTGCACTCTTTGGTCACCCTATAATCCATTCTTATCCACCACTAGGCTAATCCTTTTAAAAGGTGAATCATGTCATATTCACCCCAGCTTAAAACATAATGGCTTCCCATTGCACTTGGTATAAAATCCAGGCTCCTTGGGGTAGTCTGTAAGCCTTACATGATCTCATTTCTGCCTACCTCTGACCTTATCATGTTCTTACTGTCCCCACCCCGCCCCCATACTTTTAAGTACCTACCACATTGGCCTGCCTTCTGTTCTGTCCCTTATGCCAAAGCATTTCCTGTCTCCTTGTCATTTAGGTCTTGCTCACATGTCACCTTCTCAAAGAAGTCTTCCTGGCCCCCTCTAGCCCATCATTCTCTTACATTTTCATAGCATCTATCTTGATCTGAAATTACTTAGTTTATGTATTTTTTTCTTCCTTCTTCAGCCCTTATTAGTCCTTTGAAAATAGAGACCATGTCATTCTATTTACTTTCTCATCCTCAGTGTCTGAAGTAGATACAGAGTATGTATTTGTGAATGAAGTATTTATAAAATAACAGTTGATTTGAATTTACGCTATATCATCTGATTTTCTGGTGAAGGTTCAAAATGGCCTGTTTAGTAGAAAGTAAAATGAAGAGGACAGTAAGCTAGCAAAACTAGAATCATTATAAATCCTTTTGACTATATTGTTAGAAACATTTTCTTAAAAAGCTCTGCTTTAAAAACATTTTCCCATTAAACAACATGTACATATACCCCTATAAGTAGACCTAAACATGCTCTGTATTCTTCTGTAAACTTGTTGGGTGTTAGTAGATAGTTAATAAATGGTGTTTCTTGGCTAATTACCTGCGAGTTTGCCTAGATAACTTAGATGCGTTAGCTATATTCTAAAACGATACTCTTAAGGTTCTCGAAAGATTTTTAGAGTTCATACTTTGTTTCTAATTAAGCAGTTCAGACATTTTTGTATTTTAAATGGTATTTGTTTTCAGAGAAGGCATTCTAAGTAAAGGTAGGTTTTTAAAGTACTATAATTAGAGAACATAGCTGAAGCTTTAAAATTATAAATATTTAATTATTGTCCAGAACTGGAGCTGTATTTGTACAAAGAACATTTTCAGTATACTTTTAGACCAAGATACAGAGTTAAATAGCTTAGAGACATTTCCATTTTGCTTTTGACTCTTCGTCTTCTCAGAAAAAGAAAATAACTTGCCTTCTAGTAATTTTAAATCTGATAAAGAATGCATCATTAAGTACCTGAACAGTAAGGGTCAAACTGTGGAGAAATAAAACTATGAATCAGACTTACAAACTTGTGCTATAAGATCTACACCATTTTTCAAGTTTTACTTCATCGTGTGTGCTTTTCTTCTGTCTCACTACTTAGTCCCACTAAAGAAGTTGGAGTTATTTACATTGTAAACTGGACATTTTCATTTTTACATACATCTTGGGTGTGTTTTTAGGTAGAGGTGTCTTTTTCTTCAGTTTCATAAGTAGTTGAGGTAGTGGTCATATTTATTACTACAGACTCATTCATAAATTTGTTTTTGCATTTTAGTGAATTGACATAAATTTCATTGCTGCAGATTCTGTATTAGCTATCTTGCTTAGCTACTTCTTAAATTTTATTAAAGTGGGATCAGTCCCTGGATTCTAACCTTAATAAGCCCTGACATATACTTCTAGCTTTTGATGAGACTTCCCTGTACCTTTTAGTATATCACTATCTGTTGTACTTAAGGAAAACAGCTCCAAGTCTCCTGCTTGACTTAAACTCTCAGATCACTTGTTACTATAAAGATTTACCTCCAAGGTTGTCTGTGTGCTGCATTAGGGGCTATTTTTATAGAGTTGCAAGTATGCTACCATTGGCAAGGAAACAGCACATTCATTCAGAATCATCAATGGAAATATATTCATCTTAGGATTCTTGTACTAAGCTATGAAGATTCTTGAGGATAGAGCCAAGTTTTACTGAGATTGAGACTGTGTACCCAAAGACAGCATTGGCTTTCCTGAACTTGAGATCAAAGCTAAACAGGAAAAATGATTTATGTTCACAGTGATCACTCATGAAAAATGGTCTGCAAAGATTTATTCCACCATTGCCACGATTCACCGTGTATCTTAAACCTTAAGGCACTATTATTCCTACTCTTGAAATTGGGCAAATACACATTATTCTTCCACTTTATTTTTTATTGGTAAAATGTTTGAATTTATTTCCATGTTTTAACCATATTAAAAGTATAATGAACACTCACTTTTTACTTTTTCTTTCTTAAAAGCAGATAAATTTTTTACATGGTGGCTCTTACCCAAGTTCATGGAAAAGAAATTTGTGCTAAGGAAGACCTCTTCGTATTTTAAACTCATAAGGATTTGATGTTTCATTGTATAAGAATTTATTTTCCAGTTAGGTGGGTGATTTGACAAAGGGAGATTACAAAACAGGATTTTTTTTTACTTTGCTGCCACTGCCATTGCTGTCATCCAGGTTTTCATAGTGTCACTATGAAGGCTAAAAGTGATCATCCTCAGTACCTCATTGTACAAGTGAAGTAGTCATGTTAAGTCATTGACTTTTGGAACATACCGCATTGAGATATTAGCAGTACCAAATTCTGCTGTCTTTCAGTTCATTCCTTTCTGTTGTGTGTGCCCATTAGGCAGCTGCTTCTCTCTCTCTTCGCCTGGATGAAGGACTGTTCCCCAAAACCAAATGAAATACTTTTCCAACCTAGAGGCCTTGTAGTAGATTTAGTGTGCTTGTATGTAAAATTTAACGCTCTCCTGTGGTTTTAAGATACTGAACTCTGAAAATATCTTAGATACTTATTTTTTATTTGGTATAGCCAGGAAAAGAAACTGGTTAATAGCAAACAAGAAATATAGTTTCTCTGGTTTTGAAATAACTTCAGGCCTTTTCTGTTGTGATTTATAGTCTACTCATCGGTGTTTTCTAACAGAAGTGTATTTCTTTACATAGGTTACTCACTATAAACAATATCCACCCAACACAAGCAAAGTTTATTCCTACTTTGAATGCCGTGAAAAGAAGACAGAAAACTCCAAATTAAGGAAGGTGAAATATGAGGAAACAGTATTTTATGGGTTGCAGTACATTCTTAATAAGTACTTAAAAGGTATTACTTTTCCTAGTATATTTTAAACACTGCTTATTACTGTTAACTCCTTTAGGAGTTCTTTTAGAATTTTTAACAAATCTGTTAATTTGGATGCATTGAATCATATAATTTGGTGTGTGTTTGATGTTCTAAGTATGAGAAAAGTTTTCTGAAATAAAAGGTTTTTTTATTTTTTTGGAAACCGAGTTTTGCTCTTGTTGGCCAGGCTGGAGTGCAATGGCATGATCTCAACTCAGCGCAACCTCCGCCTCCTGGTTTCAGGCAATTCTCCTGCCTCTGCCTCCCGAGTAGATGGGATTACAGGCATGCACCACCACACCCAGCTAATTTTGTATTTTTAGTGAAGACGGGGTTTCTCCATGTTGGTCAGGCTGGTCTTGAACTCTCGACCTCAGGTGATCCACCTGCCTTGGCCTCCCAAAGTGCTGTGATTACAGGCGTAAGCCACCACTCCTGGCCGAACTAAAAGTTTTGAAATAAGTTTAGAAAAGTCATTAATTTTTGGAGGCTAATCTTGTTTGTTATACTTTAGTCATTAATTCAAAGTAAAGGAGTTGTTAATGAACTGGAAACTCCCTTTGAATTATGGTAGCAATCAGAATATTTTTATATTAGCCAGTTTTACCTTGTAGACCTATTTTTAAAAACTACCTGTGTCTCTGGACTTAGTTGCAAATGCATATTAAAACAAAAATCCCCCAATTTCTGTGCTTTCTTATTTGAAAGGCCATTTCTAATCAATTTTTGCAATGGTGTTTCTAGGGGGAAAACAGTTCCCAAACACATTATACATGTTGGAAAAGTTTATCTCTAACCTTTTGAATTAAACAATTTCAGAATTGAAAACAGTAAGTTGAATTTTAGGCCAATAACTCTTTTCTATAATCTTGACTCTTTTAAGATTAGGCAGTTCAGATAGTCTTATACTACTGAAAACCCAGCTAGATATCAGAAGTAATTATTAGTGGCAAGAATACCAAAGTTTTTTTGTTTTGTTTTGTTTTTAGACAGGGTCTCACTCAGTCACCCAGGCTGGAGTGCAGTGGTGCAATCTTGGCTTACTGCAACCTCTGCCTCCCAGGCTCCAGCGATCCTTCCTGCTTAGCCTCTCAAGTAACTGGGACCACAGGCTCGCACCACGATGCCTGGCTACTTTTTTATAGTGACAGGGTTTCACCATGTTGACCAGGCTGGTCTCAAACGTTTGAGCTCTCAAGCGATCCGCCCGCCTTGACCTCCCAAAATGCTGGGATTACAGACATGAGCCACCACGCCTGGCCCCAAGATACTTTAAACGAGTTTACTAGTTATCTTGTATTAAGTTACCAGCAACTGATAGCACACTTTAATTTAGTCATACAACTTAAGAACTTTGTAAAATATTACTCATTATTAATTATAACTAAAATGTATTGATTACCTATTCTAGGCCAGCATTATTGTAAGTGGTTCATATGTCTTAACTCATTTTGTCCTCACAAACATCATATAAGTGGGTACTCGATTTTTATCCTCATTTACGGATAAGAAAAGTTAATTAAAAGTGTGTTGTTTGGGGGGCAGACATTTAGTAATTGTGGAAATTACTGACTTACCAACCCTAAAGATGCCACATTCTTTACGAACGAAGTGAGAAGTTTCATTTGGATGTAAGAAGCTTTTGAGTCATCTCAAAGTTGAAAAGTACCAAAATTAATCAAGAGAAAAAAATTAAGTTAATATCATTTTTAAAAGCTGTGCAAGTAATAATTTTTTCTATTACACATCTGCTTTTACAATAAATAAACATTTATACTTTGAGTTATTAAAACTACAGATTCCTTTTCTGACTCTGCTGTTGACTCTGGGTGAGTCATCTAACCTCTTAGTTATATTTTTAATCCATAGAATGGGTGAAATAGCCAAAGATATTAATTCTATGACAGTTCAGCAACTCACAGAATGCACCTTTAGAAGTAAATGTAAACAGGACGTGTATATTCTTTTAGGTAAAGTAGTAACCAAAGAGAAAATCCAGGAAGCCAAAGATATCTACAAAGAACATTTCCAAGATGATGTCTTTAATGAAAAGGGATGGAACTACATTCTTGAGGTAAAAGATGGTTTCATGTTTTGATATGTTTCGGTTTTTCTTTTAGTTCAAAACTTCTTGCAAAGGAATTTGTTTTTGTTTTGTTTTTTTGGAGACAAAGTGTCACTCTGTCACCCAGGCTGGAGTGCAGTGGCACAATCTTGGCTCACTGCAACCTCTGCTTGCTAGGTTCAAGCTATTCTCCTGCCTTAGCCTCCTGAGTAGCTGGGACTACAGGCACGCACCACCACACCTGGCTAATTTTTGTATTTTTAGTAGAGATGGGGTTTTACTGTGTTGGCCAGGCTGGTCTCAAACTCCTGACTTCAAGTGATCTGCCCACCTTGGCCTCCCAAAGTGCTGGGATTACAGGTGTGAGCCACCATCGCCGGCCAGAATTTGAATAAGAGATTAGAGTATCATTACAGTTCTTTTTTGTTTGTGATCTGAATATAATGGCTATTTCATAGCCATTATATATCCTTTTGAAAAGTTATATTATAGCCAATATATCCTTTTGAAAAGTTAAGGTTGACATTTTATCCCTCTCCCCGCATCCCCCATGTTAAATCATTAGCATATAGAATCTACAGCAAGTCTAAGTAATTAATAAAAATGAATTATAACTTAAATAACATTTTTGAGAAAGATAATTCATTCTTGAAAATACACTATAGGTAGGAAAGGGCATGGTTATTTGGCAATTTCTAAATGTAGGTCTATTTTCTTGACTGAAAATAGATGCTGTGAGTCTATCACTACACATAATTCTGGGAAGTTTCTCACTGAATAGTGAGAATGGCTTGGTGCTGATCCACAAAGTTGATTTTTAGTCTTGATTGTATTATATTTATATCTAGTATGTTTGAATTCATTGCCTGAATATTAAGGCACTCAAAGACATGGTAATAGAATTATAAGAGTTAAATATCCCGTGGTGGTTTCCTTTTATTACAATGATCAGTTGGGAATGGAATCTGTTGGCATATCTTGATGTTGAGTGTTACTTTAAGTCTCACAAACGAAAGTTTCTTACATTGAAAAGACTGTCAAACACAGAATAATTAGAAATACTTTAACTTTCATGCCTGTATGACAATACTGAGTTATACTATTTGGTACTTATGGGTCTTGAAAAAGTCAGGTAAGTACTCTGTGCTGCACTTTTCCTGTATCTTAAATAAGGTCAATAGAATCTGTGAGCTATCACCTGTACTTGCTCCATTTCTCTTCTGTGAGGTTTGTTGGAAGGATAAATACAGTAATAAGTTAGGTACTATGCTTATTACTATACTGTCCAGTGGCCAGGGCAATAAGTCGTTTGATTATATGATCAGAAAATCTTGGGGAACTAAAGGTTCTCTAGAGATAATCTGGTCTAACCCCATTTTACAAACAGAATCTGAGACCGAGAGATGGCAAGTGACTTGTCCAAGGTCTCCCCGCTGCTTTTGAGTCCAAACTAGGACCTGTAGGGCAATGTTCTTTTTGCTATACACTGTGCCTCCAGTGCTTGTATTAAACAGATTTTTCTTGTATTTAATTACCTTGTCCCAAATCACATAAATAAATTATCAGGATTTCTGAAACAGCTTGCCTTCCTAGTGAAAAGTTAGGCACAGCTCTTAGCTTTAAAAGGGAGATACAGTGTCACATAACAAATAACCTTCAGCCTAATTTTGGAGGCAATTATTGCATTAAGAGGAAGTCAGTTAAGTCAGACTCGAGTGTTAATTGCCAAGATTCTGTGTTTGGCCTGTCTCATAGTTTCAGGTCCACGACCAGAATAGAGGGAACCTATTTCGGTTCTTCTGCAGGGATTTCTCTAGCTCTCCTTCTCTCTCGTTTTGTTTTCTTTTGTTCTTTAATAGCAATCCTTTATCTTCCAATCTGCAGCCTTTATTTTGTGAAAATGACGAATTTAGAATAAAGGTAGTGTTCTTGGAATACTTTTAGAATATGTTGGAATAAACTCATCCTTTCTCATTTTCTGAAAAAGCAGGGAAGAAGCAACAGTTTGGTTTTGATGAGTTTGGAATTTTCTGCCACTTGTAGTGATAAATGTTCTTAGCAGAAGCACGTGGCAGCATTAAACTTAAAAATTAATATCAGTACCTATGTTAATAATTTTAACTAGTTTTATTTTAGAAGGCTAAGGATATTCTGACTAGATTACAGTAACATCTACAATTGCAATTTCTATGACAGTAAATTTAGCTTCTATAAAACGTAAAGAACCTTTAGTAAAACAGCAGGGAATTGAGTATCATCTGTTGAATAAATAAATTTATCATTTTATCCTGCCAGAAATATGATGGGCATCTTCCAATAGAAATAAAAGCTGTTCCTGAGGGCTTTGTCATTCCCAGAGGAAATGTTCTCTTCACGGTGGAAAACACAGATCCAGAGTGTTACTGGCTTACAAATTGGATTGAGGTAAATTGTTTGTTTTTTTAATTCTTATTTAACATTAATTGAATAAAGACCATTGAACTGAGATTACAGTTTAGAATTTGTTACTAATAAAGCTATATAATCTCCTATAATTTACTTAACCTTTCCAGGCTTCAATTTCCTCATCTATAAAATGACAGACTAAATAATCTTTAAGGTTTCTTCTAGTAGAATAGAATGTTCTGAGATTTTGTTTAAATCAAATTATTGAGAGTGATTGTTTTTAAAACCTAGTTGGCTTTCATCTAATTCATTGCCATTTTAAATGTGTATTATCTTAGAGCAAACTTAGAAAAACAGCACATTTCTAGTAACTTACAACATTCAATGAATGATAAATGTTCAAGTTAGACTAAAGGAACTTTATTCCAACTTCTAGTAACTACTTTCTTCATTTTTCTCTCATCAGTTTAGGTCCTAGGATCTACCATCTGTTACTTTTCAGTTTCTCATCTAAATATAAACAAGATCTGCTATTCATATTGTTTAATTTCTCAGGAAGGGTACATTTTGGGCTTTGGGTTTATACTGCGAGCCTTTTTTTTGTTTTTCTTGTATGTATACCTAAGTAGTCATATGTTTTCACATGGTCAGAGTTTTGATAATAATACTTTACTTAGCTTCTGAACAGTTTAATAATAGATTTAATCTGTGAGAGGAAATACCCTCGAAAGTTACTATAGAAATAACACCTTACTATCTGGTGGCATTTACTTAGTTCTTAGAACTGACTAATTAGTTTATCAGTTAAAGTAATTTGCTATTATATTGTAAAATAGTACATTTGAGGCTCACTTATAAAAATTGGAAAACATCGAAATATAAGAGGTCCAAGAGGGTGTTTGAAACACATTTTGCTAAGTTGACAGGAAATTAATAGACTTTTTATGGGCCATTAACTAATAATACACTCAAAAAAAAAGGTACGGTTAAAGGTTTTAAATAGTCTATACCGTATACTAAAACTAAATTAATATTTAGGACTGAAATAACATATTGATTAAGTACCAGCTATGTACCCAAAAAATGCTGGGCACAGAAGTTAGAGTAGGATGTTTTACTTAAAGGGCCTTTGAGTGAGAGGTGGCAATTCATTCTGAACTAACCACTAATATCGTTAAGAATTAGTGCTGAGTTGGTAGCAGGAAATAGGTAATTCTGTCTAAAGGAATCATGAAATGGAAAATAAATAAGCTTTTAATAAGGAGAAGGAAGAGCTGAAGAAATGGCACAGTGTTCTTAGGATGACAGATAGTCCTATGGGGACTGCAGCATAAAAGTGAAAAATGTATAAGATTAATCTTTAGATGGTAAGCAAGGCAAGATTCTCAAATTCTGTATGAATCAGCTCCACCCCCGCCCCATGGACAGTAGATGGCCGTTAATGGCTTTTAAGGAAAGATGCAACCTGGAAAAAAAGAAAAAAAAACTTGTTTTAGAATGGTAACCACTGGCAATATGAAGAATAATTAGACTAAAGAATAGAGGTAGGATAATCATGGGTATTGGCAGTGGAATTGAAACAGTAATTTCAGAAGCAGAATGGTCAGATGTTGGAGGTGATTGGTTATAGAGTTTAAGAATTGTACTGATTTTCTATTGTGTAACAAACTACCCCAAAACTTAATGGCTTAAAACAACTATTATTTCTCCTGATTCTGTGGTTGACTGGATGGTCGTCTGCTGGTCTTGCTTAGACTTAGGCATCTGCATTTAGCTGAGGGTTCAGCCAGGGCTGGACAGCCTTTAATGGCCTCATTCCCATGTCTGGGGCCTCAGGTCAGATAGCTGGGACTACCAGGTCTCACTCCAGAAGAGGCTTCTTCAGAGCATGGTAGTCTTGGGGTTCTAAGAGAATGAGAGTAGAAGCTGCAAAACCTCTTGAAACTGGGGCTTGGGAGTCACACATGACTTTCTCCACATTCTGTTCGTCAAAAGCGCATCATAAGGACAGCACAGAATCAAGGGATAAGAAAGGAGATTCCATCTCTTGATGAGAAGAGCTGCAAAGGCCATATTTAATCAGTCACAGGAGTCTAATGCTACAAAGTAGTTTTTTAAAAAGATGACTAGATTGGCAAGTTCAAGGTTAATCTTTTTATTTGTTTTATTTATATATCACTTAGCTGGTATTCAGTAAAATCTTGCTTTGTAAAATTTAGTTAATATCTTTTTGGTTCAGCACAGACATTGCATCATCTTAGCAGCTCTTTTTCAAACAGATTTGAAGCTGCTTCAAATAACATACTATCTGGTTTATAAAATGAAAATAGAAAATTATGATCTTAGAATGAAGAAGTGAATTTCTAAGCCATGATAATTATTACGGTTGCTGTGATTAGACAGACTTTTCTGTGGAGCTTCCTGACAACCAAGAAAAAAGGGGAAATCAAGGAACTGTTCTTATCAGAAAGTAGGAACCCAGCAATTCTTTCATTTTCTCATTGGGAACTTAATAGTCACTGAATTACAAAGTAGACAGTGACCTTGATTATACAACATATGCGGAAGTGTTTCCTGTAACTTACGTGAGTATTTTATCAAATACTTATATATTTGATAAAAGCTAAGTACATAAAGCATAACTCAGTAAATAGAATTCTCTAGTAGTAAGCTAAAGTGCTTCAAGTATTAGTTGTCATATTAATCCAAGGGAAAATTAGATCTGAGACTACCTCGAGGAGTAAACGAACAACTTCTTTAAACCAATACTAGTCAAAATGCAGTCCACGGACCAATGCTGGTTCATGCCCTATCTGATCCAAGTCCACATTAAGTACAGAAATGAAGAGTAAGCATTTAGAAACTTGGGGCAATTTGACATTGCCTCAACATCCAAGTTTCAGTGTACTTTATAAACTATTGATCCATGACAGATCATGAAACTTTCTAAAAATTGATCCTTTTATCACATAGTCTTTCAAAATATTATTTGCTTCTTTGAAGCTTTGGATAGAAACTTGATAATGTGAAGTTCTCTGCTATGTGGGCCTGGTGTGCTTATCTTCTTTGTTGCTGATTTGAGAGCTGAGCTATGTACTATATCTGGAATGCACACAGCAGGCATCCTGCTGCGCAGTTCTGTGTCTAGTTAATAGTATGGAAGTTCAGGACATACCTCCAAAAAAAAAAAAAAAAAGCTAGGATTTTCCTCAGAAAGAATGCAGTATTTTATGTCTTAATATTTGTGGTTAATTTTGTTACTACAGACTATTCTTGTTCAGTCCTGGTATCCAATCACAGTGGCCACAAATTCTAGAGAGCAGAAGAAAATATTGGCCAAATATTTGTTGGAAACTTCTGGTAACTTAGATGGTCTGGAATACAAGTTACATGATTTTGGCTACAGAGGAGTCTCTTCCCAAGAGGTAAGTAACTGAAACCAACCTCATTTAATATAATGTGGATTGTTGGTTAGAGTACCACTGTAAACTTTTGGGGATGTTATTGAGATTGATCTTGGTTCTAAAATTCCAAAGATTCAACCAACAGATACGTATTCAGTACCTACTACTGTGTTCAGGGTACATGGGATATGTCCTTCAACAGATGTCCCTGTCCTTTATATATTAGATGGATGGACAGATGGATAGCCAGAAACAGACATAATATATCAGATGTGAAATAATGCCATAAAGAAGCTCAAGGCAGGGTAAGGGAAGAGAGAGTGATGAAAAGTGGGAGTGGGACACTGTTAAATAGGTCTCTTTGAGGAGATAATAGTTGATTTTTTAAAATATTTAGGAAAAACTGAATCTTTGTCATTAGGAACTGTTATGTCTGACAATAAATACTTTCCTAAGAGAAAGACAATTCTCATGGGAGCTATGCTATATTCCTTAAATGTGGTTGACTGCATCCTGGTATTATTAATGTGGGTTTTTTTCTGTTTTGGATTTTGGTTTATGATTGATTTTCCAGACTGCTGGCATAGGAGCATCTGCTCATTTGGTTAACTTCAAAGGAACAGATACAGTAGCAGGACTTGCTCTAATTAAAAAATATTATGGAACGAAAGATCCTGTTCCAGGCTATTCTGTTCCAGCAGCAGAACACAGGTAAAAAATTCTGTTCATTTTTTAAAACTACTAATTTTTTCACTCTTGTATTTGTAACTCAGTGACATTTTACCTAACTGCAGAGCCAGGTACCTACAATCCATCTTCATGAACTTGAGCAACACAAATTCAGTATTTATACAAAAGTATAAACATTAGTCTTAGAGAGGCAGAGAAATCTTATCCATCCTAGAAGAAACAGTTTAAGAGCTTTTTTCCAATACTTATATTGCCATAGAAGTTTTCTTTTAAGGAATTTTTTTTCAATTACTGTATTGTCATATGTAGGTAGATTTTATTCATTAAATTTAGAAGCACTCACTGTAAGTACCAGCCACTTGTTGCCTTTTCCCTGTCCTCCTACATGACCTTATCTGTATTTGCCCTAGAAATTGTCATCTGTACTGTACCTTCAGTTGTAGATGAGAAAGCAGGACCTATTGAGGAAAGAAAGGGTGTTCAGATTCTTTTTACGCTTCCTTGTCTGCTCTCAGTAAACTATCTCCAGTTACCCAAGAAAGAAATTACAATCTAAACTGCAGCTGCTCTGGTCCTAGAGCTAACTTTATTAAAAGTAAATCAGGTTTTTTAAATGTTTGCCAAACCTTATCACTGGCTTTTATAACAATTATTTACTATAATCATTAGGGAGTATTTAAGTTCTGCTAATACTTAAAATTGCAGAGTGCTAAAACCAGCAGTGAGTTTAGAATCAAGCTAAGCTTTATTGTTGCTACTATTTGAGGCATATTAGTTGACTGGTGTTCATATGCAAGGCAGTCTACTGGGTGCAACAAGGGTTAGAAGGATATTTTTTAAAAACTGACCCTATTCTCAGGATGAAAATAATACACTAGTAATAGTCTGCTCTGTTGGTTAACTCCTCGTAAGGAGGTACAATTAAAATGCTGTAGTGTTGCAAGGGAAGGAGAGGAAGAATCATATTCCAGTAGGAAAGGAAGGATCATATTTCACTAGCAGGATCAAGAAAGCTTTTATAGAAATATACAAAATCTTCACTTCCTGAAGGATTGGTAAAATTTAATAGCCAACATTGGGCACTTATTCATTCTCTGAGTAAATATTTATTGCATGCTTATCTTGTATCAAGCATTGTGATGAAAGCGCAAGAATGAAAGAGGAGGGAGAATGTTTAGAGAATAAGGGCTGAAACACAGATTTTGTAGGGAGCATAGGGGAGACTGAGAAGACAGGTTCAGGTTAGTAAGGGCGCTCATATATTGACATTGAATGTTAACTGTGCACATCATGCTAGCTATTCTAAATTAGGCATTTTCAAATGGAAGCAGGCACTGACATTATTGAGCAAAGACGTGATGTTATGAGATAAATATCTTAGGGGACTTTTTTATAGCAGGATATCTATCCTATGGATTGAAAAAAGGAAAAATCAGAAGGTAGTCTTTATAGGAAGCTATTCCAGCAGTCTTAAGGTAATGAAGTCCAGACCAAGGTGCTAAATAAATGGAAAGAAGTAGGTAAACATGAGCAATGGCTTGGGAGATAAAATTGCTCAAAGTTGGTAATTTGAGTTGGGACTCAGTAGAAAATATATTCAGCTGACGTTTATGAGCATTGTATTAGTAAGGCCTTGTTGAACACTTTTACATACAACTTTCAAGACTAGGAAACTGGGAAAATAAGAGTGTCTTTAACAAAGTTTTAAGAGTTATTTTTAGTTTGGCCTTAGATGTACATACATCTTTTAAAAATCTAACATAGTATGCACATATTAGACTCTTCGTTGATGGTTATTTCAAAGTAGTAACATCATGATACGGAGGACAAGGATAATATCTTCTTTAGGACTTGTTAAAATGAAAAGGATACTGTATGTGGGCAAGGGATAAAAATCCATTTTATTTTTATGGTCTCATATTGATTGCATTTGTAAAATTTGACTCCTTATATATTCAGATGCCTCACCTGTTCTTAATAGAATGTCTTTTAAACAACAGCGTAGTATAGCAAAAAGAGGATTGGACTGAAAGTTGGGAAACCTGGGTGACCTTCCGGCTGACATAGTGGGTGGCCTTGGGCAAGTCACTTATCTCTCTGTTCTTCATTTCTTCCATCCAACCAAACAAAAGGAGGAGCTAAAGTTTTACATCTCCAACATGACAAGGTCATTGATGATAAATGAGCTACTCTCTAAAATAACTTTAAAATAAGAGAACTCTATAAATTTAGAGGTTTACCATTGTTGTATGTATCTTAATAGATGAATCTGCACCTAAAAATATTTAATTACAGAAGCTTTTTTTCTCAAACTTTGGAAAGGTATCAAATTTAATTTGGTGCTTGAAATTAGGATTTATGGCATTGGTAGAATTCATTGATTATTTATGATCTTCATATATCACATACTGTACTAGAAGAATAGAGGTTATGATTGGACTAGACAGAGAGTGCCAGAGCAAGTATCTGTGGGATGCTGAGATGAAGATATTCAACTTTCTATCTAACAAAGTAGATCCAGAGCCTGGAAGAAAAACAGAGGCTAAGATACAGATACTGGAAACCCTCATGCAGGGACTCTTTTTTTTTTTTTTTTTTTTTTTTAAGCTTTTGAGTGTTTCACACAAGGTGTGTTACAGAAGACAAGTGCCTAATTCAGAACTATGAGAAATATTGCCATTTGACAGGTTAGATTAAAGAAGGAGAGCACAGCATCTGGGAAGACTGAAAAGGGAACCATAGAAATAGGGGAAAAAAGATGAAACATGGGAGATGTCACTGAAGTCAAGAAAAAGAAAGCATCAGGAAAATTCAGGTGTCGTGGAGAAAGCAAGTAAGATGGGGACAGTGAAGTTTGCTAGACATGATACAAGTAGATCGTTAGGTGACTTACTAATACAACGTTCTAAGTAGTGACCCCTTAACTGTAGGAGTTAATTCATACGTTGTAAAGTTCTCCAGTATTGGTATTCATTGATCTTAATTCTCTCCTTTTTAAAGAGAAAAGTTGCAGACCTGAATATGAAGAGGAGCTTCTCTTCAGTCATATCTTAATTTTCCATTTAGCCTACAGATGCATGAAGTAGAGAATTGACATCATAGCTACTGGCAGCCTCTGTAGCTGTTAAGAAGAGTGTTCACTAATGAGTTTTATATAAACAGGTTCTCTCTCAATTTTGGATTCTGGGTAGTAGTCTTTACAATCTTGAAATGTGCATGCTGCACTACCCCAGGTATACCATTGACAGTATGGGAAAAGGTTATAACTCTAGTCCTTTAAAAAAAAAACACACACACACATTGTATAAAGTGATTATTTCAGACATAAAGTCTGACTCTTCAAACAGTTATGAGTTAAACTTATACCTACTTGGGCTTTATAATAAATGAATGTGCTATCTTTTTATTATTTACTGAGGAGAACAGATTAGAGGCAGACTAGAAAATTAGGGAGAATGACCAATTGCTTGGCATAATTAAATGGTAATTTTCAAAATTAAGTTGTTTGAGATCTTTTAAAATTATTTACGTTATATATTAACAAATATTTACACAGGTTGAGCATCCCAAATCCAAAATGCTCCAAAATCTGAAACTTTTTGCTCAAAGGAAATGCTCATTGGAGCATTTCAGATTTCAGAACTGGGGATGCTTAACTGATAAGTATAATGCACATATTCCAAAATCTGAAAAAATTTGAAATTCAGAATACTTCTGGTCCCAAGCATTTCAAATAAGCGATACCCAATCTATAATTACATATTGAATACAAATCTATCCCGTAACAACTGATATTAAGGACATTGCAAAAATCACTATAACCATTCTTATCCAATAGAAACTCTCATACTTTATTTTCCATCTTAATTATGTTTTGCTTAAACTAAGTATTTGAATTCTTATTCCCTGGGCATATATTAATTCGTAGTATATAATCTGCAAACAAAATATATGACTTCCTATTACTAGCCACTTGAAAATATAACAGGTAGTTGACTATATGTATGTATGGTATAGTATAAATAATTGCCTCTAAGTATAAGATTTTGAAAGGTAAAAAAACAAAATGTATGTCTGTACTATTATTGGTATATAATACCTTCTGTGAAGTTCAAAACTTCACAGAAGGGAGCCAGGTGCTCTCATTGCCTAACAAAATAATGGAAATATGTATTCATTCTAACATCTTGACATACAGTATAAAGGGCACTCAGCAAGTGCTTTTTAGTTAGACTGATTTTAAATGAGTAGATTCAGGAATACCAGAAAACACACACACACACAGATAATTGGTTGAAAATACGAGGTTAGAAACTTAACCGTTGAAGAGGAGTAAAGCTACTTAAAGCGTTAAAAACTAATTGGGTAAGGTATGGTTGACCCAGCTACTTCATTTGCCTTACGATGTATATTCATTAAACTAAGTCACTCACCTTCTCTGTGATGTTGATGGTTTGGTATAGTAAACATGAGATATGATTAAAGGTGATTCAGGGATAGATCAAGTGTCTGCCTAAGTAAATCTGTGTTTTCATTTTTTTTTTAGTACCATAACAGCTTGGGGGAAAGACCATGAAAAAGATGCTTTTGAACATATTGTAACACAGTTTTCATCAGTGCCTGTATCTGTGGTCAGCGATAGCTATGACATTTATAATGCGTGTGAGAAAATATGGGGTGAAGATCTAAGACATTTAATAGTATCGAGAAGTACACAGGCACCACTAATAATCAGACCTGATTCTGGAAACCCTCTTGACACTGTGTTAAAGGTAAATTTTCATATGTAACTTTATTATTAGAATCTCTCTGTAGGCCAGCTGCATCAATACTACTTTTCATTTACATACACACAATTTCAGAGCTGTGTGGACCAGTCCCCTTTATTTTAGAGTTGCAGCCCAGAGAAATAGATTTGCCTGAGGTCACACAGTAATAGCACAGAAGGATACCAAGACTTATGGATTATTTTACTGTCAGTTAGACAGTTGAATAGATATTTTGTTTTCTGCTTACCTGCAAAATTAATTAACAGCATTGCCATTTTAATTAATCCTATGATTTGGGCACCAAACTTATTTGCAGTTTGTTTCTTTTTCAGCGTAAGTCACTGCTAGACCTTTGAAGTTGTTAGCACAGAAGAAATAGGAACAGGGTGATGTGGAATAAAAATAATTCAAAAATACTCTTCAAGTGGAGGTTCTTTAGAAATACTGTTGATTCATAATGTAGCAGTGTTATTTTTGTTGTTAATGTTCAAGGACTTGGTTTATCTTCTTCAAAAAGTAATAATAGCAGGCTTATTTGATGCCTACTACTAGAAAAATATTTTAGGTGATTTACATAAGATACGCCATTTAATCTCTACAAAAAAAAAACAGTGATAAATATTACTGTCTCTGTTATAGAAGAAAAAAACAGAGGCTTAAAAAGGTTAAAGTAACTTGCTCAAGGTCACACAACATGAAAGATAAGGAGTCAGATATCCAGTGTAGGTCTTTTGGCTGCAGCCTTGCTACTTGACCACACCGTTTGTCAGTTAATGAGCAGATGATACTTACCCCTTAAGAAAGGGAAACAGAATTAAGGAGGTCTTTTCTTATTCTGTTAAATGATAGGCCAATCTGAAAGTCTTGTCTTAGCCTGCAATATTTGGTTTTAGCAAACTTGATAGGTTTCATGTTTTTACTGTTACGTAATAAAAAATGTACACAGCTAGTTATGAGAAACTGATTTCATCAATGGGGAATTTTCTGTTTGTTAGAATCTTTAATCAGTTTATTTAGGAAAAAGAAATGATTGTTGTGGGAAGAGAATGTATTTCTTTTGTTTATATGACCAAGCTTTCTGAGAAATTTTAAATTGGTGTACAAAACTTTTAGTAGTTAGTGAATGAGTAAGATGATTTGTGTATTGTGCAGTTTGGCTTTAAGAGCAAAGGAGAACTTAGAGACTGTGGGTTCTAGATGCTGTGTCTGCCTTTCACAGTTTCTCTGAACTTTGTGATTGAACTGGATTCATGTTGGAGTTATATCAGACAAAAACCAAAGTCATTGGGCACAAGTAGAATAAGTCCAAATTAAAAGTATAATCATGAGTTTGTTAAATAATGCTTTATATACTTCTTTAAAATATACTTATTTAATATTAAGGATTTTTTTTTCCTTGAATCGATATAATTTGAAAGGTCTAAGGGGAAAAACTTGTTTTGAGCCACTTTATGATGTGAATTCACTTCATAGGAAATAACATGCTTGTTTTTAATGTACTTTAACCCTTTGAAGTACACTGGACCAAATTTTAGAGGGCATATACATAGTGTTATAAAATTTTTAAAGTAGTTAATTTTTATATTCTCAATTATCAAAGCAAAATCATTTAACTTTGAAAAGCTCTTATACTTGTTTTCAGCTTTAGTTATTTGTGTTGCATGTGTATTTTTCCATATAGGTTTTGGAGATTTTAGGTAAGAAGTTTCCTGTTACTGAGAACTCAAAGGGTTACAAGTTGCTGCCACCTTATCTTAGAGTTATTCAAGGGGATGGAGTAGATATTAATACCTTACAAGAGGTATGTGTTTTATATTAAAAGTTTCAATAAGGCATTTCTTATAATTAAGTTTGTTTATGTTTGATAAAGAACACAATATAAATACAATTTTAAGTCTTTGTAAGTGTTTATGTTGGTATAAATCTCTGTGCGTTGCTTAAAGTTTAGAAATAATAGTAGTTTAAAATACAGAGGTGCCAGCCAAGCCATACTTACTCTTCCAGTTGTCATTGGCCACCCTGAATGATGAATCTAAAGAAGTATCATTGTGAAACAAGAAAATGTCAGTCAAGAAATATTCCTTGGAATATAAAACAAAGCCTTGACTCTGCTGGCATAGGTCTGAGTTTTCATAGACTGGAGCTTCACAAATCTGTAAAACTCATAATATTAATGGGTGCTTTTTCAGAAATTATAGAATAGCTGCCACCTCTTCTAAATTAAGCATTGACTGTCATCAGTATTAGATTTAGCCAAATAGTATAAGTGTTATGCAGGCGTACCTCATTTTATTGTGCTTTGCAAACATTGCATTTTTTTACAAATTGAAGGTTGTGGCCACCCTGTGTTGAGCAAGTCTGTTGGTGCTATTTTTCCAACATGTATTCACTTCATGTCTGTGTGACACATACTGGTAAATTCTCACAATATTTCAGACTTTGTCATTATATGTGTTATGGTGATCTGTGATTAGTGATCTTCGATGTTACTACTGTGATTGTTTTAGGGCACCACAGGGCACACCCAGATAAGGCAGTGAACTTAATTGATAAATACTGTGTGTGTTGTGACTCCTTCACCAGTTACCCATTCCCTTTCTCTGCTCACTTCAAGTTTCCCTATGCCCTGAGACACAACAGTATTTAAATTAGGTCAATTAATAACCCCACAGTGGCCTCTGAGTATTCAAGTGAATGGAAAAGTCACATCCCTCTCATTTTAAATCAAAACCTAGACATGATTAAGTTTAGTGAGGAAGGCATGCTGAAAGCTAAAATAGGCCTCTTAAGGCAAACAGTAGGCCAAGTTGTGAATGCAAAGGAAAAGTTCTTGAAGAAAAATAAAAGTGCTACTCCACTAAGCATATGAATAAGAAAGTGAAACAGCTTTATTGCTGCTAGGGAGAAAGTTTGAATGGTCTGAATAGAAGATCAAAGCAACCACAACATTTCCTTAGGCTAAAGCCTAATCCAGAGCAAGGCCCTCGTTTCAATTCTGTGAAGCCTAAGAGAGGTGATGAAGCTGCAGAAGAAAAATTGGAAGCTAGCAGAGGTTGGTTCCTGTGGTTTAGGGAAAGAAGCCATCTCCATGAGTGCAGAATGAAGCAGCAAGTGCTGATGTAGAAGCTGCTGCAAGTTACCCAGAAGATCTAGCTAAGATCACTGATGCAGGTGACTAAACAGATTGTCAGTGTAGAGGAAACAGCCTTCCATTGGAAGAAGGTGCCGTCTAGGACTTTCATAACTAGAGAGAAGACAACATCTGCTTTGAAAGGACATGCTAACTCTCTTTAGTGGATAATGCAGCTGGTCACTTTTAAGTGGAAGCTAGTGCTGATTTATCATTCTGATAATCCTAGGACCCATAGAATTTGCTGAATCTACTCTGCCTGTGCTTTATAAATGGAGCAACAAAGCCTGGATGACAGCATGTCTGTTTACATCATAGTGTACTGAGTATTTTAAGCCCACTGTTGGGACCGACTGCTCAGGAAAAAAAAAAAAAGATTGTTTCGAAATATTATTGCAGATGGCATCTGAGATCTGATGGAGATGTACAAAGAGGTTAATGTTGTTTTTCATGCCTGCTAACACAACGTCCATTCGACAGCCTATCGATCAAAGAGTAATTTCAGATGCTATTATTTAGGAAATATATTCTTGGCTGGGTGTGGTGGCTCACGCCTGTAATCCCAGCACTTTGGGAGACCGAGACAGGCAGATCACGCAATCAGGAGATCAAGATCATCCTGGCCAACGTGGTGAAACCCCGTCTCTACTAAAAATACAAAAATTAGCTGGGTGGGGCAATGCATGCCTGTAGTCCCAGCTACTCAGGAGGCTGAGGCAGGAGAATTGCTTGAAGGGAGGCAGAGGCTGCAGTGTGCCAAGATCACGCCACTGCACTCCAGCCTGGGCAACAGAGTGAAACTCCGTCTCAAAAAAAAGAAGAAATATATTCTTAAGTCTGTAGCTGAAAGGGTTCACCATTCTAGATGCCATTTAAGAACATCATGCTTCATGGGAGGACGTTAAAATGTCAGCATTAACAGGAGTTTGGAAGAAATTGATTCCAGCCTTCACAGATAACTGAGTCTTGATTTGACTTCAAGACTTCAGTGGAGGAAGTAACTACAAATGTGGTAGAAATAGCTAGATAACTAGAAGTGGTGGAGCCTGAAGATCTGACTGAATTGCTGCAGTCTCATGATTAAACTTGAACAGATGAGGATTTGCTTCATATGGGTGGATACAGAAAGTGGTTTCTTGAGATGAAATCTACTGCTGGCAAAGATGCTGTGAACATCGTTGAAATGACAACAAAGGACTTCGAATATCAGTAAAATCAGTTGATAAAACCAAAGCAGGGTTTGAGAGGATGCACTCCCAATTTTGAAAGAAGTTCTTGTGTGGGTGGACGCTGTCATACCAAACAGCATCGCTTGCTATAGATAAATCTTTCGTGATAGGAAGAGTCAACTGACGTGACAAACTTCATTGTTGTCATTTTAAGGCATTGCCACAGTCACCCCAAAACCTTCAGCAACCCTGATCAGTCAGCAGCCATCAACAACAGGGCAAGACCCTCCACCAACAAAAAGATGACTCACTGAAGGCTCAAGTGACCATTAGCATTATTTAGCAATGAAGTATTTTTAATTAAGGTGTGTATTTTTAAGACATAATGCTATTGCACACTTAATAGACTACAATGTAGTATAAACATAACTTTTATATGCAATGGGAAACCAAAAAATTCCCGTGACTTGCTTTATTGCAGTGGTCTGGAAGCAAGCCCACAGTATTTTCAAAGTATGCCTGTATTGTCTTAAAATTTTTGCCTCGTTTACTAAATAAGGTTCTTAAGGGCCATAATTTCATCATAACACCTAAAATACTCTGTAGAATATCACTAACATAATGTAGGCCATTTGCATTCAGAAACCACTGACATTTTGATGTATACGAATCTCAGATGGTATCTACAGCTATGAAACACAAGTTTTTTTCTGTTCGAAAGAGTTTGGTGGAGATAGAGTAAGGTCAGTAGCCAAATTATAGTCGTTTTCCAAAGATTGTTGTACATAATACTTCTCACTTCCAAATCAAACAGTATTTCTGCGGTGATGGTGTATTTAGAGTTCCAATATGAGGTGTCCGGAATAGATCTCTTGTAATAACAGAGATGAGGTTTCTTCCACTACCTCTTCCAAACTGCCTTGCTTAAGAGAAGTGGGAATTCCTTCAGCTAAGACATTTGGTGTTGGGACATAGGGGCTTTCATGTGGAAAGGAAAAAAGAAATAGAAGAAAAGTCTGCAGGGAGAAGGGGGAGGACCTTACACATAGCAATCTCAGCTGGCACACCTAATTGCCGTTTTCCCCTTGGCTCAGCTGAACTGACAGTCTCTTACCTTGGTGTCAGTTAAGTACTGTTCCCAGGTGCCTTTCAGGCAGTTTAGCACTTACGTGTATACACAGACACACACACACACCCCTCCCCCTTGCAGGTGAAAGAACATGGCAGGGTACTGTATCTGTTTCAGAAATCCCATTAGCGTGCCTGTTGCTGTGCCTGCCTTTCCTTGTTCCAGCAGTCAGCTGTTGGATTGTTCAGGCAAGTTGAACGGAGTTCAAGTTGGGTGTTCAGTCAGGTACTCAAAACTTTCCTTTCAAAAATCAAAGCTCTTCGGCTTTCTTTTCCTTCTTTTCTTTCCTTGTTTATATAAACTTTAGGAATGTATGTGCGATTTTTTTTTTTTTGACAGGGTCTCAGTCTGTCACCCAGGCTTAGTGCAGTGGTGCAGTCACAGCTCACTGCAGCCTCAACCTCCCAGGGTCAGGTGGTCCTCCCACCTCAGCCTCCTGAGGAGCTGGGACTGCAAGTGTGTGCCGCCACACCTGACTCTTTTTTTTTTTTTTTAATGTTTTGTAGAGATGGGGGTCTCACTGTTTCCCAGTCTGGGAAACAGTCTCAACTGTTTGGCCTCAAACTCCTTGACTCAGGCCTCCTAAAGGGCTGAGATTACAGGTTTGAGCCACCATTCCCAGCCTGTATGTGCATCTGTATAGTTGAGAATCAGCCCAAAACTGTACATGAATAAACTACATAAACAAGAATATTGAGATAAATACTCTTTGGCATTAGTGAAACTTAAACAGAACAATTAGAGGATTAAATCGTTTTGTGTTAATGCAGATGTACTCGGGAAGGAAAAATATCTTTTTCTCTTTTTTTTTTTGAGATGGAGTTTTGCTCTTGTTGCCCAAGCTGGAGTGCAGTGGCACAATCTCAGCTCACTGCAACCTCTGCTTCTCGGGTAGCTGGGATTACGGGCGTGTGCCACCACGCCCGGCTAATTTTTTGTGTTTTTAGTAGAAATAGGGTTTCACCATGTTAGCCAGGCTGGTCTCAAACTGCTGACCTCAGGTGATCTGCCTGCCTCGGCCTCCCAAAGTGCTGGGATTACAGGCGTGAGCCATTGCGCCTGGCCAGAAAAATACCTTTAAAAAGCTGGGCCTGTTGGTGTACCTAAAGGATAATACAGATGTTCCTCTCAACTTAGCATGGGGTTGTGTCTCAATAAACCCATTTTTAAGTTGAAAACGTTAAGTGGAAAATGCATTTATTATACCTAACCTACTAGACCTCGTAGTTTAGCCTCCCTTACCCTACAGGTGCTCAGAACACTTAGTAGCCTACAGTTGAGCAGTCATCTAACACAAAACCTATTTTATAGTAAAGTGTTGAATATCTCAAGTAATTTATTGATGTTCCACTGAATGCGAATCACTTTTGCACCGTTGTTAAGTTGAACCATTGTATGTTTGTGACCATCTGTACTTGTAATTTCTTTACATTCATTGGTATGAAAAATATGTTCTTAGAAGCAGGAAAAAGAATTCCGTTTTGCTTTGTATACTAAATTAGATGCTGTAATTTTGATAAAATGAAAAATCTGCTTTATTTGCAACAATTGTTTTCCTCCTTGACGTCAGCCTCACTCTTGGACTTTGCTACTCAGCCTGTCACCCCTGTGAATTCCCATGAGGTTTACAGTGTAACCCTGCTCTAAGTTTTCACTTTGCACTGTGTACCAAAATGAAACTGCTTATTTAGGAAAATATCTTTTGTGTTGGACAAAATACAGAGTGTCTATCTTCTTTTTCTATTGTGTTTCACTTATGGATTCAGTCTTCTTGGGTATCATTGAAACTTCTATTGGAGTGATTTATTAAAATATTAACACAGTATTGCATTATCAGAGTTGGCAAGAGGAAGCTTTCTTTGAAGTCTCACGTGTATTAAATGTTTTTCTTCCCAGACTCAAAATTCACTTTAACTCCAAATTGTCTAAATTTTAAAACTTTTGGTAAAGAAACTTGGCCTGAAATACAGTGATATGATATTAGATGATACTGTTCTTTGTTATTTCCTCATTTTGTTTTTGCCTCTGAAGCATATCTAAAATGAGGTGACAGGTCAGAAACTATTTTCTCTATATTTTACCTTACCCTCCATCTACCTGTTTCCCTTTTCTTCCCCTTTTCTGTTCTACTCTTTGCATTTCTTCTGTATTGAAATTCACTTTGTTCACAATTATTTAAAGGAAAACCTGAACTCAGGGGCCTTGGGTACCTTTAGGTTCAGGTACAATAAAGACATGAGACTGGATTTGCGTGCATCCTAAAAGAATCACTTTTAAATAAGTTTTATATGTTTTCATCTTGATTCTTCTAGATTCATCTTGATTCAAATTAGATGGTTGGCATTTAAAAAGAAAGTTGCATTTCTAAATGTAGATTTGTTTAAAAATGAAGTTGCTTGGGATTTGTTGGGTTTTTTCCTTTGCAGTGTTGAAAACAAAGAAAAAAAGTCAATTCGAGACTATTAAAAAAGTCAATTTGAGACTATTTGGTGAGAATGTGGTAACTTTGATACACATAAGGCTGTTACACTTATGATTTTCTAATAACTTCTGAAAGTTCTGTTTAAAACAGAGTCCGCCTTTCCAGTTGCTTTCTGTTTGACTATTCTCATGAAATAAATGGTTATCAAACTTCACTTGCCACATTCTATCATCAAAGTGATTGAATATATTAAGGCAGATGCTAGGTAAATAAACTTGACTTTGGTGAAAGAAATACAAATGACATTGGTAATAAACACATCTTTAAAGTTGTATGTCCCTTGAAAGAACTCTTTTAGAACTGTTCATACAGGTCTCTCTAGCTGGTTTATAACTAATCATTCTCCCAAAAATGATACAGTAATCTTAACACCCACAGCATCTGTGCATAATTTTGTTTCTGGCACTGGTGTATCAGCCAGAATAAAATGATTCTACCAGTATACCAACTGTTACATAGGAGAAGTATTTTATACTCTTTTGCCACCAATATCTTTGATTCTTACATGTTCCGTTACATATGACATGTAATTATACAGTGTATTGTGACTTATTGGTGATGATTACAGTCATTCCTAGAGTCTAGTAAATTGGCTCCCATTGCTTGTGTTGCTGAGATCTGGACAATAACTTAATGAGGTGAATGAGAGAAGTTGACTCAAGTAATCTTAGATATTTATAGCTAGTTTTTTCTCACTTTCTCTCATTTCCTTCACTCCCCGAATCCTACCAGAACCACAGTGACAGCAATGCAGATTCAGGAACTATGCATGAAATCCTCTCCTTCCACACATATCCGTCTTTTGGGGGTGGGTGGGTCTTTAAAAACAAAATGCGGGCTATAATTATTTATTGACTGTGTTATAAAACAGCTCTTGGATGCTTCATTCATCAATATTGTCCCTTGAAAATAATCTCCATTCTCTTCCAAATTAAGGTTTGGTTTGGTTTTGTTTTGTTTTAATCTTCTAGATTGTAGAAGGCATGAAACAAAAAATGTGGAGTATTGAAAATATTGCCTTCGGTTCTGGTGGAGGTTTGCTACAGAAGTTGACAAGAGATCTCTTGAATTGTTCCTTCAAGTGTAGCTATGTTGTAACTAATGGCCTTGGGGTATGTCACCTTTTAATTACTTCTGTGTTAGTACCTTCCTTATGTATCTAAGTAGAATGTGGTTATTGAGTGCATTTGTCAAAGATTGATGTGGCCGTGGACTGTTAATATGTTGTTGGGTACTACTGACCTTAACTCAGAAACAAGGAAAGAAGGGAGATATTAGGTAATAACAGACCTAAGGAGACAGAGATTTGGAAAAAGGAAGAACAATAAGGAAAAAGATTATTTAAGAGAGAGAATACAGGTCAGTCATTTCCCACTGCCGTTTTTACCTTTAGATCAAAAAGTAATATTTGAGTAGGAATGTCAGCTTACCTAGCCATCATATATTAAAGACAAGCAAGTATATAATCACTGACCAAACTGTTACAGGAAGGTAGAATATGAGGTTTGGATTGTTATACCACAATCATGTTCTAGTAGCCATAGAACAGCTAGGCAAGTGAACAACAACCCCCCTTGCTTCTTTGTAACGTCTTGAGAGCTGGAGATTCTATAGAGCAAGGGACAGAGGCAGGAGGATGCTAAGAATTAAGAACACCTGAGTTGATTCCCTGCTTTACTCTTTGATCTTTCTTTGGAAAGTTCTGGGATTGACTCATTTGTTGCTGCTTGTTCCACTGCCACTTGTTTCTGTTTCTTTGCTGCCTACCTTTCTGATGCAGAAACACTCTGCTGTCTTCAGGTTCTCTAAGACTTTTGCTTCTGACAATAACAAGGCAAAAGTAAAAAGTACCAAAAGAGGGATACGTTATGAAATAGGAAAGCCTTTACCTTAGTAATATTCTTGTTCCCTCTCCAAAGATTGTGTGTGTGGTTTTGGCGTAGTTCGTATAGTTGGGCTTTTCTTCAACAGCATGTACATGCTGTGCTTACTGTCAGTTTAAAGGCAGTTTGTAATATAAAGAGATACCTTAAGGGTCACATGTTAGAATGCTCACAGACTTCCTACAAATGGAGTATTAGGTGTTCTTCAGTGGCAAAAAGGATATCCAAGATGTCATACTTTTTCTTTATTACAAATGACTATCCTTCAAAACAGGCTAAAGTGTTATGTTTCTGAAAGCCAGATGTGGATTGGTTCAGTTATACCTATTAAGTGCTTAAAACTTAAATGTAAATTATGTATGTGCTTTTTTGTAAGGGAGTGTTTAGACATTTCTGATGATTAGTCTTCTATTTGTCTAACTTTCTTAATTTGGATTTCAGATTAACGTCTTCAAGGACCCAGTTGCTGATCCCAACAAAAGGTCCAAAAAGGGCCGATTATCTTTACATAGGACGCCAGCAGGGAATTTTGTTACACTGGAGGAAGGAAAAGGAGACCTTGAGGAATATGGTCAGGTATGTATCTATGCTGATTGGTTTTTTTTAGCAATAGTAGGTTGGCTCACCAAATTAATAAGAAAGGAGGTTTTTATGTTATTGTTTTTGTGGAAGACAAAGTATTATATTTTATTATAAAATGTCCAATTGCTGACCTGGCCTACCAAAATAAGATACAAAACAAGTTTCTACGTCATAAACACGGGGCCTGTGTATACATAGGGAGAAATATTACATAAGTATAGTGATTGACAGCAAGTTTGTATACACTTTATCCAAAAGCAAACTATGTTACTTTAATATAAAATGTGAAAACAAGGTGACTTGATTTGGATTGCATAATAAATGGTGAAACCTTGATTTAACCAAGTTTTCTGATTCAAATCAACCAAACTAGAAAAATTTACAGTATACTAAAGTAGTTCATATGATCTAATGGTCTTTAGCATACAAAAGTACATTTATATTTGTGAACTCAAGTTAAAAAATTTTTGGTTTTTAAGCCACTTGATCAGAAAAAAACTTTAGACAGAACTATTCATGAATATTCATATTATTAGAAAAAATTACACTAAACATGAGTGCACTATTACTTCCTATTTTGATTCTTTATACTACATCACAATTACTGCTTATAACATGTTACTTTTATATTTTTTAAGGTTTTGAGCCAGAATTGAAATAACTTTGTTACCGTTAATGAAAAAATATGTTTGTAAATCAAACTTTTAGAATTAGATCCCTTTATATAGCCTGTTAGGCAATTATTTGAGTAAGCTTTGTGTAACTCTTGTACCTACTAAGATTTTGGCAGATTTAGTTTATCCTAGATGAGCTAAAGTCACTTCAAACTAAAAGTAAAAATCTAAGTGTGATTTTTAATAAGACACTGATTTAAGAGTATGTGAATGATACTAGAATAAACTGGAAAATAATTCATAATCATCTAGGCAATTTGATTTAAGAGTAGGAACTAGTATTCCCTTAAATTTAAATTTATGAAAGAAAATGCTACAGCTAAAGCACTGTGGTTTGAAGCAACACAGTGACAAAAATATTAGGTAATGTCATATGTACCTCAATCTTCAGACTAGGTGGAAAATTGAGATTACTTCTGTGGATTTTTCAGAGAGAAACCAGAAGCAGGTAACTCCTTAGTGAGACAGGAGTGGCTCTACCAGACCCAAAGGGAATTTAATTTCTTCAATCTGTCTTTGCTGCTCTTGTATGGATGAAGTGGATTACCTTTGTCATTGACTTTTGGAGTATAAACAGAATCTTTAACCCAGTCACTGTGCGTTAGTCAAGAATGCAATACTTGTTTTTCTTTGTTTCTGTTTTGGGATTGGTTTTTGGCTTTTTGTGGGTTTTCTAGACCCAAATTTAGCACTAGCAAATTTCTTAAACTTCCATTTGATAAGTTTAATCACTGTTGAGTTTGTTGGCCAGGAACAAGGCAGGGTTTACCAGGCTTTTTTGCTGCACACTCACAATGATTGTCAGTGACAGCTACAGTTCTCCCTAGGCACCCAGGCATCTTCCTTCAGCCTGAGGAAAAAAAAGATTGGTCAGCTAGGTTTCTTGGTTTTCCTTTAAGAAAACTGGTGTAAGAATGTAGTATTAAGGTCATTCCTTTTCATAGAAGTTAAATATTTCTACATACCAGGCAACTCAGTGATTGGCCATTTTAGATAGTACCTTGTTCCACTAGCATTTTTTATGCATCAAATCATCTCACAATTTGAACACCATTGGCATCTCTGTATTTGACTGGTTGGTTAGTCTAATTCATCAAACCAGGATTCAGGTATTTTGCTTAATAATGTAATATAATCATGAAATTTCCATTTATGCAGGATCTTCTCCATACTGTCTTCAAGAATGGCAAGGTGACAAAAAGCTATTCATTTGATGAAATAAGAAAAAATGCACAGCTGAATATTGAACTGGAAGCAGCACATCATTAGGCTTTATGACTGGGTGTGTGTTGTGTGTGTGTGTGCATGCACACACACACACCTGTGTGTATGTAATACATAATGTTTATTGTACAGATGTGTGGGGTTTGTGTTTTATGATACATTACAGCCAAATTATTTGTTGGTTTATGGACATACTGCCCTTTCATTTTTTTTCTTTTCCAGTGTTTAGGTGATCTCAAATTAGGAAATGCATTTAACCATGTAAAAGATGAGTGCTAAAGTAAGCTTTTTAGGGCCCTTTGCCAATAGGTAGTCATTCAATCTGGTATTGATCTTTTCACAAATAACAGAACTGAGAAACTTTTATATATAACTGATGATCACATAAAACAGATTTGCATAAAATTACCATGATTGCTTTATGTTTATATTTAACTTGTATTTTTGTACAAACAAGATTGTGTAAGATATATTTGAAGTTTCAGTGATTTAACAGTCTTTCCAACTTTTCATGATTTTTATGAGCACAGACTTTCAAGAAAATACTTGAAAATAAATTACATTGCCTTTTGTCCATTAATCAGCAAATAAAACATGGCCTTAACAAAGTTGTTTGTGTTATTGTACAATTTGAAAATTATGTCGGGACATACCCTATAGAATTACTAACCTTACTGCCCCTTGTAGAATATGTATTAATCATTCTACATTAAAGAAAATAATGGTTCTTACTGGAATGTCTAGGCACTGTACAGTTATTATATATCTTGGTTGTTGTATTGTACCAGTGAAATGCCAAATTTGAAAGGCCTGTACTGCAATTTTATATGTCAAGAGATTGCCTGTGGCTCTAATATGCACCTCAAGATTTTAAGGAGATAATGTTTTTAGAGAGAATTTCTGCTTCCACTATAGAATATATACATAAATGTAAAATACTTACAAAAGTGGAAGTAGTGTATTTTAAAGTAATTACACTTCTGAATTTATTTTTCATATTCTATAGTTGGTATGACTTAAATGAATTACTGGAGTGGGTAGTGAGTGTACTTATCTTAAATGTTTCAATTCTGTTATATTTTTTATTAAGTTTTTTAAAAATTAAATTGGATATTAAATTGTATGGACATCATTTATTAATTTTAAACTGAATGCCCTCAATAAGTAATACTGAAGCACATTCTTAAATGAAGATAAATTATCTCCAATGAAAAGCATGACATGTGTTTCAATAGAAGAATCTTAAGTTGGCTAAATTCAAAGTGCTTGACATCAAAATGTTCTAGAGTGATTAGCTACTAGATTCTGAATCAGACATCACATCTGACTAGAGACCAGTTTCTTTCGAATGATTCTTTTATGTATGTAGATCTGTTCTTCTGAGGCAGCGGTTGGCCAACTATAGCCCAAAGGCCAAATTTGGACTTCTTTTTATAAATGCAGATTGTCTATGGCTGCTTTCCCACTACTCCAGCCTAAGGTAAACAGCTGCAATAGAAGCCAAATGAGAATCGCAAAGCCCAAAATGTTTATTAACCTGCCCTTTACACAAAATAACCCAAAAAGTTTCCTGATCTCTGTTCTAAGAAAAGGAGTGTGCCTTGCATTTAAAACGAAATGTTGGTTTCTAGGGAAGGGAGGAGGCTAAATAATTGATACGGAATTTTCCTCTTCTGTCTTCTTTTTTCTCACTTAAGAATCCGATACTGGAAGACTGATTTAGAAAAGTTTTTAACATGACATTAAATGTGAAATTTTAAAAATTGAAAAGCCATAAATCATCTGTTTTAAATAGTTACATGAGAAAATTATCACTAGAATAACCTAATTAGAAGTGAGTTATCTTCATTAAATGTTTTTTGTAAGTGGTATTAGAAAGAATATGTTTTTCAGATGGTTCTTTAAACATGTAGTGAGAACAATAAGCATTATTCACTTTTAGTAAGAGTCTTCTGTAATCCATGATATAAAATAATTTTAAAATGATTTTTTAATGTATTTGAGTAAAGATGAGTAGTAATAAGAAAAACACACATTTCTTCACAAAATGTGCTAAGGGGCGTGTAAAGAATCAAAAGAAACTATTACCAATAATAGTTTTGATAATCACCCATAATTTTGTGTTTAAACATTGAAATTATAGTACAGACAGTATTCTCTGTTCTGTGAATTTCAGCAGCTTCAGAATAGAGTTTAATTTAGAAACTTGCAGTGAAAAAAGCTATCTCTTTGTTCACAACCATAAATCAGGAGATGGAGATTAATTCTATTGGCTCTTAGTCACTTGGAACTGATTAATTCTGACTTTCTGTCACTAAGCACTTGGTATTTGGCCATCTCCATTCTGAGCACCAAACGGTTAACACGAATGTCCACTAGAACTCTGCTGTGTGTCACCCTTAAATCAGTCTAACTCTTCCAGACAAAAGCAAATGGCATTTATGGATTTAAGTCATTAGATTTTCAATTGACATTAATTAATCCTTCTTGATTGATTATATCATCAAGTATTTATATCTTAAATAGGAGGTAGGATTTCTGTGTTAAGACTCTTATTTGTACCCTATAATTAAAGTAAAATGTTTTTTATGAGTATCCCTTGTTTTCCCTTCTTAAATTGTTATCAAACAATTTTTATAATGAAATCTTGGAAAATTAGAAAGAAAAATGGCAAGGTATTTATTGTTCTGTTTGCCATAATTTAGAACTCACACTTAAGTATTTTGTAGTTTTACATTCCTTTTTAACCCATTCAGTGGAGAATGTCAGCTTTTCTCCCAAGTTGTGTGTTAAGTCTATTCTAATATGTACTCAACATCAAGTTATAAACATGTAATAAACATGGAAATAAAGTTTAGCTCTATTAGTGAAGTGTTAAAATTTGTGTGCTTCAAGTAATGCCATTTTCAGGCCTACCTGTTTTAAGTATTCCTCCAGTCCAAAGAATTAGAAGATGAGAGAAGGGCAAGTGTCAGAGTTGACTCCTTTTCTGCTTTGTGCAACTGTATAGATGACAGTGCCTTTTACTAAGGAAGAACACTGGAGGGACATCAGATTTGAGAGGAAAGAGCATGATTCCCGTGTTAAGGCTTGAGACGCCTTTGACATATCTAAATGTAGGTATTAAGTAGGCAGTTGATGATACAGGTTTGTGGACAGAAGGGCCTCAAGGTATGACTGATGTATACCTTGGAAGGTATACATCTTTGGAAGCACACAGTAAAGGATACTGTTCTAGGGATAGTATAGAGCAGGAGGTGGCAAACCCCAGGCCATGAGCCAAATCCAGCCCACCATCTGTTTTTGTAAATAATTGTATTGGAACATAGCCACACCCATTTATTCAGTTATTGCCTTTGGCTGTTTTCTTGCCACAGTGGCAACACTGATTAGTTGCAACAGAGAAATTATGGCTGTAAAAACTAAAATAGTTTACTGTGAGGCCCTTCACAGGAAAAGTGTGCTGATCTCTGCTAGAGTATAAAGAGAATCTAGGGCTAAACCATGAGTAACTCTTGAAGGTTAAGTGGCAGAACATGAGCAGACCAAATGACAAGCATAGCTAAAGAGATGAAAGTTCCAACCAGGAGTGAAGTCACAAAAGCCAGAGGAAACATTTTTCAGGCCAGCTGTTGAATGCTGCTGAGAGATCAAATAGGATGAAGAATTTAAAACAGCTACTGGATTTAGCCACCTGGAAATAATTGGTGCCTTAGACACCTTCCTTTCCAGGTAGTAGAAGAGGCTTATTTCTGAAAGAAGCTCCCTTATATACCTCTTTGAATGTGGGTTGCGAAAAGGGAGGAGAGAATGAGGCAATAGTATCTTTGTCCTTCTAGCTGTAGCCTTACATCTGAAAAAGGTCCAGGAAAGAGGGAGGAGTTGAAAATAAAAGCAAAAAGACATCAGTGATGATTTGGGGTTCCAGAGAAGGTGGAGAAAGGTAAGATCCAAAGCACTTGGTAGGGTATTGGCCTTGAATGATAGGGGTCCTTCTAGAAGAAAGGAGAAGATGGAAGCAGGTGTGTACTTTGGTTTTCTACAAAGTCAGAGGCCAGATCCTACTTGTACATGGTTTATTATTCATTTATGTTCACCCCAGAGAAGCGCCATTTTTCATGGTTAGCAGCAGAATTCAGTTAGAAACACAGTTATCCTGACCTGCTTTATATATTTTTTAAATTCCGTAATTGGCTACTGAGCTGTTATTTCTTTGACATAAACTAGGCAATGCATTTTGTAATTTTTATAGAGATGGATTAACAATCTCACTTACAAACTCTCTTGAACTGGCTACACGTTTAATTCTGATTAGGTCTTCCTGACTCGCCAGAGTTGTTCTACCAGATCTCTGAGCCTCTCGCTTTCCAGCCCTTCCTCTTCAGCTAACAAACATGTTCCTTTTTCTCACACCTTTTTTAAAGAACTCCCTTGATAACACCAGCTCTAGCCTCCCTTCTCCCATTTACATCAGACTTCTCTCCATTTACTGCCTCACGTCCCATTCAGTTATCTTCCATCTGGTTCTCACCTCTTATTGGACAAAGCAGTGACCTTCTAATTGCCAAATGAATAAATTTCGTTATTACATTATCTGAGGGCTCTCCTGCATTTGCCACTACTAAGAATTCATTTCTTTACTACTTTGTTCTATGATGTTTTGGGGTCTTCTAATCCCTGTGGACTGTCCCTTCTCTCTCGGTCTGTTTTTCACACATTGTTAAATGTTGACACATCCCATTTATCTCCATGTTCATCTTGGCTGATGTCAGCCATTCACGTGGTGTCAGCTATGAGCTATCTACTACAGCCTCCATACATTTATGTCTCCAGCCCAGACTTCTAAATCATTCTACCTGTCACTGATACATTTCCACTCAGATGCAACAAATCCAAGCTTACCATATTCCCCCAGAACTTACTATATTTATTTTGATTCTCTCATTTGGCAGCTCAGCCAGCCCCCAACATGAAACTTCCCTCTCCATTACCCTATACATTTAGTCGGCCACATAATCCTATTGACTTACCTACTAAATAACATTATAATCTGTGTCTTCTCTCCAACTCTTATTTCAGGATCTCAAATTTCTTCCTGAAGTACAGGCTGAGCATCCCAGATCCAAAATCTGAAATGCTCCAAAACATGGAATAAAGTCTTGTATGCCTACATGACACTCAAAGTAAATGTCCTTAGAAGCATTTTGGATTTCAGATTTTCAAATTAGGGATGCTCAGCCAGTAAGTAAATGCAAATATTCCAAAATCTGAAATCTAAAACACTTCTGGTCCCAAGCATTTCAGAAAGTAATTTCTGTATTACTCAACTTGTAATACAGAAATTATCTAATTAGTTTTCCTGACTCCAATCCAGCCT
Source organism: Pan paniscus (assembly GCF_029289425.2). Lineage (NCBI taxonomy): Eukaryota > Metazoa > Chordata > Mammalia > Primates > Hominidae > Pan > Pan paniscus. The sequence continues at coordinate 143,082,877 of NC_073255.2, read as the reverse complement.
CCCTCCACTCTGCTACCAGAGTATTCTAACAAAATCAGAGTGTCAGTCCCCTGCTGAAAGCACCTCAGTGTTCCTTTAGCCTGCAGGATGCTGCTCGGAATCCAGCCTGACCCTCCCCGATCTGGCCTGTGCTGCGTGTATAGCCTCATGTCCACTCCTCATTTCCTGTCCAGCATCACTGATTTGCTCTACCTTAGACGCACACATACACACATGCTGTACACCATTTTCTCCATTTATCTGCCTTTGTGTATTCTAAGTCCTTGGCCAGGAATGCCTTCCCTGTAGGTGGTACTTATTTTAGGTGACAGTGCCTTAAGGTGGACTCAATTTAGTGATAACACCTCCAAGAGGCCTTCAACAACTCACCTGCCATCCCCACCTCACATGCCCTTCCTCTGGCCTCTGTAGGTGTTGAATGTATCTCAGAATTAGCATTTACAATCCAAAGGTCTGTGTCCTATATGAGACATTCATCTATATTTCATCAGCACATAGTAGACATTGAAATGTCTGCTGAGTAAATGAATGTCATTAAACACTTTTAAGGTGTTTTGATAACTTCTCTGTAATACTAGTACCCTGAACATGTTAGTGTTTTTAAAAAGTGAAACGACATTTTTAAAGTACTTTTGTAAAAAGGTGGATAATTTTTTTAAAGTATATTCACATATTACTGTCTTTTTTAATTCTTAAATTCATGAAGTATAGGTGTTTCATCAAAACAGATTAGAAAGCTATGGTATAAAGAAATTAAATTATTTGCCTAAGGTTACCTTGTATGTAGTTCAGTAGTTCATAACTTTGCTTGGGTCTTAGACTTCTGAGAATTTGATGAGAGCTATGGACTCTCCTCTCAGAAAAATTCTCACTTGTGAATAAACAACAAGTTTGCCTAAAATTTGAGGAGGTTCATTTCACAGGCGCCACATTGAGAACTCTAAGTTAATTACAGAGCAGAGATTAGATTTCAGGGCTGTTTCTAGCAAATGTTCCTCTGTTTGAACTTCTAGTAGTATTCTTAGTAATGTTAAGGTTTTAATTACCTTAAATTGTTTTTGCAACAAGTCAACATAAATATAATTTTAATTCCACTCAAAGATTCTACAGACTTCACTAATGCAGATTTCAAAATTAGTGGCTATTTTAAATGCCCTTTTTTATAGGTGGAGAAACAAGCTTAGGAAGTGAAATTAAGAAATCTGGCCATATGATGAAAGAAGATTAAGAATAAAACCCAGGAATCTTCTGTACAAACCAGCAACCCCAAGCTTTTGACAAAAACTTTCTCTGTATTTTTATAACTAGGAGGTTCTCTTTCTTATAACTAGAAAATTCTGTTTCCAGAAATATAAACAGGCTAGGTCAAATCCAAGTGAAAATGGGACCCCAAGAGGTAACAAAGCATTGAAGGTGCTTTTGCCCTAGAGTATTTACCAAACCTGGGGACTTTGAGCTTCACTTTTTAGGGCCTGAAAGGACATGATGAACAGAAATCAAAGACCCTCCTGCCATAAAGCAGGTCTCCCAAAAGCCTCCACTACATGATGAGGATGAACCAGTGGTACTCTATCCCCATACCTCTTCTAAGGAACTGCAAGAAAAGTTGCTTAACTTGAGCAAATCAAGAAAAATCTAAGCAACTGACATTGCAAGCTAGCCTTGCAGTCCAAATTCACCTCCCCTACATATTACAGACACCTTAAAACTATAAACTTAAACAGGACTGGCAGAGTCCAGAGTTCCCTAAATGCCTGACAGAAGTAAATGCAAATTCTCCCTGAAGGGATACTTTCATCCTACACCTTAAAGAATTCTCAAAATAATTTTCTAAGAAAAATGAACGGCTCACAAAATAATCACATAGGCAACAAGACACCATGAATGAGAGCAGCAGAAAAATGATTCACAAAGGGTTCAGATACTGAAATTATGAAACATAAAATCATTATGCTTATTTTTTAAAAATGAGGCCAGCTGCCGTGGCTCACGTCTGTAATCCCAGCATTCTGGGAGGCTGAGGCAGGATGCTTACTTGCAGTCAGGAGTTTGAGGCCAACATGGTGAGACCCTATCTCTACCAAAAATAGAAAAATTAGCTGGATGTGGTAACGCATACCTGTAATCCCAGCTACTGGAAAGGCTGAGGCAGGAGAATCACTTGAACCCGTGAGGCAGAGGTTGCAGTGAGCCAAGATTGCCCCATTACACTCCAGCCTGGGCAACAGAGTGCACTCTGCCTCAAAAAAAAAAAAAGAAAAAAGAAATGAGGCGTACACTTAAATATCCATCTGCAGCTAATAGGAAAATTTTTGAAAGGCCTTACAAATTTGCTACAGGGATTAATAGAACTTGTGAAAATAAAAAGTTCAGTAATTGAAATTAACAATCAGATTAGACAGCTATAAAGGCACCAATGACTTGGAAGGCAAGTCAGAAGAAATTCAGAATGCAACACAAAGCAAATGGAATGAAAGTTAAGCAACATGAAACACAAGGCCTCACATATGTCTAATCAGAGCAATGGAAGAAGAGGAAAGAGAACATGGAGTGGAGGCTATATTTTAAGAGAGAAGGGTTCAGGATTTACCTGAACTGATGAGAAGCAACAATCTAAAGATTAAAGCTCAATGAATCCCAAGCAAGATGATTTAAATCCAGACACATTATGGTGAAACTGCAAATCACAAGTAACAAAGAAAGTATCCTAAAAGCAGCCAGAGGGAAAAAAGATTGTAATCTAAGGAAGGAGACTGACTGCTCAACTCTCAACAGCAACACTGGGAGCCAGAAGACAGCGCAATGTCCCGAAAGGAAATAACTGCCAACAGAGAACCCTGTTCCCCTAAAACTCAGAAAGAGGATGAAATAAAGACTTAGACCACCACAACCTGAAAGTTCAACACTAGCATGCTGTCACTAAAGGGAATTCTAAAGGATAAAAGAATAAAGAGCAGTCAAAGTAGTAAGTATGTATGGGCAAACTAAAACATTGTGAACCAATGTCTTATGGATTCAAGTTAAACAATATTTAAAATATATAAGAATAGCATATATTAGAAGCAGAGTAAATTGAATTAAAAGTGTTCTGAGACATATCAATTGTCAGGAGGAAGTTAAAGTGATTAATTTTACTCCATTGTGCTAGTAGACATAGAAACGAAGTATGTTACTTTCAAACTAACAGGAAAAGGTGGTGGAATGGTTAAAATATTTCAAAATAAAATGACAGGCAAAAAAACAACAGGTGGGACAAATACCAAAACAATAAAGATAATGATACATAAATTCTGTATACCTAATGTGAATGATCCACATATCCCCCCCAACACACATAAAATCAGTTAAGGCCAGGCACGGTGGCTCACGCCTGTAACCCCAGCACTTGGGGTGGCTGAGGCTGGCGGATCACCTGAGGTCGGGAGTTCGAGACTAGCCTGACCAACATGGAGAAACCCCATTTCTACTAAAAATACAAAATTAGCCAGGCCTGGTGGTGCATGCCTGTAATCCTCGCTACTCAGGAGGCTGAGGCAAGAAAATTGCTTGAACCTGGGAGGCAGAGGTTGTGGTGAGCTGAGATCACACCACTGCACTCCAGTCTGGGCGACAAGAGCGAAACTCTGTCTCAAAAAAAAAAAAAAAAAATCAGTTAAAAGAAATTTTAAAATCTATTTGCTACTTACAAGAGACACATCTAAAACAAGATGCAAAAACATTGGAAATATTTTTAAATTTGCAATTGACTGGAAATAATTGCTGCCATTTTCCTTTCAGTCAGATGACTTGTTTGCTCAGGGTTTCTGACCGGGGCTGGCTGAAACAACACATTGTATCACTGGGCTCCAGAACAGTGTGCCAACAACGTGTGGCACTCTAAAAGGACAGAGCATTCCAGCACAATGCTGTGGCTTTATTTACCAAGCTTTTGGGATAATATGTGCCTCGGGCAAAGAGCTCTGTCTGCCCTCAGATCACAATGCTGCACAGGATGCCACATTTAGAACTGTCAGAGGACTGTTCAGTGCAGGGAAAGATGCATTCTGAGAAATAGTACCTGCTGTGGAGTGTTCCAGTTTTTATATTTTTCACACCCATTCTCTGTATCTTTTATCAGGGTTTAGGTGCTTTATCTTTTATATCAGTAGGTAGAGGAGGGAGGGAGAGGATCAGAATTACCTGTGGGGCTTTTCTCAACCACATACACATACTCCTGAAAATTTGATAGATGCCAGGATATATGACCGTGGAAAGGGCCTGTGTAGTTCAGATAAACCACCAAAGAATTTTTAAACACGTATCATCTCCAGTAGAGAACCGCTGCTCTATGTAAACCACTACCCAAATACGGATGCAAGACTTCATCCCTAAGTGCCTTCTAAACCATATGACCTCCATTCTAAACTTCATTAGTAGTGTTCTCCCTTCTGCTTAGCAAGGCACAACGGATGGCAAACAATGGTTCCGTGAAGTTTATACAACTTGTCATCACCCTAGCCTGCCTGGGGAAGGAAAGGTCTCTGTATTTTTCCTACAGGAGCAAAAAGGAGAATGATTTAGCTGTGGGAAAAGGAGACAGTTGTATATCATTTCCAGGCTCTGGAAATTTATTAACCTGTCCAAACACTTTATAATGTGCATGTATTTTATTATCAAGTAACCACAACAAGCATTTTCTACAAAGAAAATCACAAATTCTGGTCTTGTAAGTCAGAGAGTGGGGTGTCCACAACTCCTGAGAATGAGGGGGTTTTCTCAATCCTGGAGTGGGCAAGGAGAGCTTTCTGCTATTGAGGACCACTGGCCCATTGAAAAAACAGGGCCACAGAACCAAAAAGCAATTGAATTTAGCATTTTGTGTGAGAATATGTGTTTCTATATGCATGATTGTGTATGTACGGGTGTATTCATAGGTATGTATGTAGAAGAGAGAAATACCTCATTCTTTCTCAACTAGTTTTTAAACTAGAGGCAGAGAATAAAGCGATATATAGCACAAATAGTTTAAAAGCATACTGCAGTCCCATATTATGCCCAGGAACACTTAAAATCTTTTTTTTCGCTCTGTCACCCAGACTGGAGTGCAGTGGTGCCATCTCAGCTCACTGTAGCCTCCACCTCGTGGGTTCCAGTGATTCTCCTGCCTCAGCCTCCTGAGTAGCTGGGATTACAGGCACATGCCACCATGCCTGGCTAATTTTTGTATTTTTAACAGAGATGGTGTTTCACCATGTTGGCCAGGCTGGTCTCAAACTGCTGACCTCAGGTGATCGACTCGCCTTGGTCTCCCAATGTGCTAGGATTACAGGCATGAGCCACCACGCCCAGCCTAAAATCTTGATAAGCAAAAATTTTAACTCACTGGATAAAACTACTCCTATGGCAGGCCCTTATTGGTTTCTACCACTAAATACTATGAAGGCAGGAAGAATGCCTGACCTATTTAAATGTGTATTCCTAGAGCCTGAGCACAGGCCTGGCCCATGGTAGACACTCAGCAGTTATGTGTTGAGCAAAGGAAGTTTCATAAACCTACAAGTCTCACTTCTACCTTTCGCCACCCCCCCGTCAAGCTACATGTCATTCTCCACCCGCTTCCACTCCATACCTCCACCTCCTTATTACATCGAGCCAAATACTGGTGCTTTTTACAGCCAAAAGTGATCAGTGGGAACTCCTCAATGAATCAAGCAGCTCTCAGTCATTTGCACCTTGTGAGGAATTCTGGACCAACATTTCCATCTGCTTTACCCAGAAAAGGTCCAAATAGATAATTCCCCGACAGGCCTTCAAAACAGCTACAAGCAGCATGAAACTGTCTTCAGGAATTTACCATTTAGAAGGCCTGGATTTCATGCATTTAGAACTCCCTCAACAAAAGCTTTCATCCTCTAGTCCACAATTTTTGTTTGTTTGTTTTTACTTTTTTGACCACAAGCCTCAGTAAGAAACGTGGTTCACATTGCAACCCAGGACACACACACACATACACACACGTGTATTAGTGAAACTCTTTGTGCCATGTAGTCTGATATTGCTGGATCTCTTCTGTGCAGTTCTGTTCTACCTATTTTTTTCTTAATGCTGGTTTCAGCTCATAAAATTGATTTCTTGAACCACTAATGGTTATGACCTGCAGTCCAAAAACCCTGACCTAAACTGACCTAGTATAGCATCACCCACCTTGATATAGTCACAAGATCATAGTTCTTCAAGAAGCTCCAAGTCAAGCTGGTGCCTAAGCCAAACTTAGGGGCTCCAGCTACAACCAGATGAGCTTCAGAATGCAGTGAATAAACTGACTTGCACTCTGTGCTATTTCCTATAAAAAGAAAGATTAGAAGGAGAAGAAGTTAATTGATATGTGCCAACCTTCTGCTAGGTGGGCATGCAAGGTCTGTATATGAATGGCCTCCTTAATCCCCTCAACAACTACCTATGGTAAGCATCATCCCCACTCTACAGATGAAAAAATGGATGAGTACAGATGTAAAGGAGCATGCCTAAGGCCACCCAGCTAGTAAGGAACAAAGTAGATTTCCAGCAGGGCTGTCCAACTCCATAGAGCCCACCACTCTCATCCTCCTGACTGTTGCAACAGCTACGTGGAAAAGAGTGCTTTCCTCTTTACTCTCCTTGTGTCTTCCACATTCAGCATTTCACTCCAGATCTGGTTTTCTAGTCACTTCCTCCAGGAAGGTCCCTCCAAGCCACGTTTGTCAACCTCTAGACTTGCAGGTAGCACTGGATTTTCTCCATGGTCATTGTGTATGCAGCATGTGCACAGTATCAAGTGCACGTAAGTATGTGTGTGAATGTCTATTCTATTGTTTTTCTGCTGCCAAAATCACACACCGGCAGTGGGCCAGACATGGGCGCGGTGGCTCATGCCTGTAATCCTAGCACATTGGGAGACCAAGGCGAGTCGATCACCTGAGGTCAGGAGTTTGAGACCAGCCTGGCCAACATGGTGAAACACCATCTCTGTTAAAAATACAAAAATTAGCCCGGCATGGTGGCACATGCCTGTAATCCCAGCTACTCGGGAGGCTGAAGCAGGAGAATCACTGGAACCCAGGAGGTGGAGGCTGCAGTTCTTGGGGCTGTACATCAGGCTCCATGATTCCCTTTTCCGGTGCCCCATCTGACCCAGCCACTAGAGAATGACTAGCTAGAGCATGTTCAGCTATTTTTAGTTCCCTCAATCACTGACCTAGACTGTTCGCCGAGGAGGCAGAAGGAACTGGGAAGGAAGGTCTGTATCAGCCTCATCCACATTGCTTCTCAGGCAGCTGACTGCCTGCAGCTTTGAGGCAAGGGCTGAAAATTAGAAATCATGTAGGCAGAGCTTTCCAGATGGGGAAATAAAGAACAGATGGCTACCCCCACCAGCAATGGAGCTTGCCACCTTGGTCATCGGAGGCTGTGGGAGAGAAGAGAGCAGAGAACATAAAGAGGGAGGTAGGGGGCACCTGGACAAGTCTGCAGCCAATTCGTAAGAGCAAAACCACTTATAAGGCACAAAAAGAACCAGAGACTGCCTCCCCTCCTTGACCCTCCTATTTGAATTTTGCTCAAAGGTTTTCTGGTGTACGTACATAGTACCATGGGAAACTGGGAGGAACATGCTTAGGCCATGCACTAGAAGTGTCCAATACTCACAGCCTGGGAAAGGAGGCAACCTGATAGACATAAGACAAACTCCTTTAGCTGGAAAGTGTTGGAAGACTCCAAGTCATAACTGCCCAGGTGCCAATTCAGCATTTCTCCTGACCCAATCTAACTTTTAAAGATTTTCTTGTATTGATTAACTTAAGGATATATAGAAAAATTGTAGTTATGTAGAGATAAATGGAATATATATGGATATGTGGAGTATCTAGGGAGATGTATGGAGAGATTACTTGACAGTTTCCCTCTGAGAGACTCACAGTAGAGAAAATTTTCTTTCAGTTCCTCTGTTTGTAGGAATTCACAGCTTTGCTTAAAGCAACTCTAGGCAAAAAGAACAAATCGTGAGTTTTCAAACAAACAATATTTTGTCTCAATTTAAGAAGACTAAAAGGAACTAGTTTCTCTGGCTTTCTCTGTTTTTTAGAGTAATATTGTGGCAGGTAGTTAGACGGTCAAGAGTGGGGCAGGAGAGAGCTTTTCCCCACCCACTAGAAATTTTGGGTGATGATTCGGAAGTTATCACATTGTCTGTCTAGAAGTGCTAAATTGGCAGCCAGACCAGAGAAAGGCCATTTCCTGATGGTTCACATCTGTTGCACTAAAATATTAATTGAATGCAGATGCCAGGGAGACGCAACTTCCTGGGCATGTGCCTTAAGAGACAAAATGGCAGAGTATGACCTTCTGGGTACACTCCATCTGAAAAGGGAAGAAAGTCTCAGATGGACATGCCTACAACTTCCTAAACAAACTGCACATGCTCACCTCCCAAGGGTAAGGAGGGCACTGCGCATGCGGGAAGCCTACCCTAAGGGAAGAATTATGGGAAAGGGGCCAGCCTATAAAGGTTCAAGGTTAAACACTGCACTTGACCTTCACGTGCCCACTTGCATTTCTTCCTCTCTTTCCTGTTCTAAAGCCTTTTTAAATAAACTTCCACTCCTGCTCTGAAACTTGCCTTGGTCTCTTTTTCTGCCTTATACCCCTCAGTTTAATTCTTTCTTCTGAGGAGGCAACAATTGGGGTTGCTGCAGACCCATACAGAATTGCTGCCAGTAACTCAGATATCTTCCACTGGCAACATTTGGTACTGTGAGACTCAGATATTTGCCACCCCTAACAAGATGAGGGAAAATGTTTTCCCCTTTCATTGCATCTATTTTGCTGAGTAAACTGTTTCTTTTGTCCTGGAGACCTTCCTGCAATGTAGAGTGTGTTGATTGTCTCCCTGTTTTTTAATATGTTCCTTGGACCACTTATATTTTCTGTAAGTGGTAGTTAAATTTAGGGGCTTGGTCAAATTCAGTTTTAATATTTTTGGTGCTGCTTTTTTGTTGGAGGATTTATGTACTTCCATAAACAGGTGCATGATGTCTGGCTATTTTTGTAATAGTAGCAGACATTTATGATCTTTGCCTAGATCATTAATTCTGTTGGGGTTTTAAAATGGTGGTATTTGAATTCCATTATTCCTCTATCATTTATTATCTGGGATACATCCATAAAAGAATCATTCTTTCGCCAATGATATGATTTCCTCTAGGTACATATCATACAGGAAAAACACAATAAATATCTGACTCTTTGCATTTACTGGTTTTCAGAACAATAAGCTGGTGTGTTTCTTCTTCTTTCTTTCTTTGTTTTAGTATCATCATAATGAACTCAAGGATTTTTAGCAGATGCTGTTGATGTCCAACCCCATATCCCCTGGGTTCACCTCAGATTTCACCTGCATTTGTGCTGGATAGTAACAATGCATACTGACAGCTTCTCATATCACCCTCCTTTTGCTTCTTTGAGAGCTTTCTCCAAAGCTATAGGAACTTGCTGAGCCCACCTGTGGGCAGCCCAGAAATGACAGAGATTCAATGCCTCAAAAGACAACCTTTAACCATGAGGGGTGGCTTCACCTTCCCTTGGCAGGACAATTTTTAGAGACATGCTACATCATTTAGGAGAGGGCTCTCAAGTCACATGCACATTTTGCTGTTCTTCCTTCCCTGTCTCAGTTTCCTCGCTAACTTGTGTTGTTTCTTGGGATCACCTTTCAAGTAAACCACTGGCATTCAATTCATTGTCTCCTGGTCTTCTTTTGGGATGCACCCAAATTAAGATAAATTTAACTATGTTTGACGACTTTTGATCTATTGCAATTATTACCCTTATCGACTCAAATCATCCCATCTTTGGTCAGTTGGAGTGTATTCAACTGGCTTCTGAGTCCTTTTGACATGACACTGCTTGGTTTTGATAATTTTCTTTTTCTGGTATTACAAGAAGTTTTGCCCTCATTTTGTACATTTCCTTCCTCAGACCTGCAATTAACCATTTCTCCAGAAAACCCTTTGTTTTTATTTATGTTTTGAGACAGAGTCTCACTCTGTAGCCCAGACTGGAGTGCAGTGGCACAATCTCAGCTCACTGCAATCTCCACCTCCCAGGTTCAAGTGATTGTCCTGCCTCAGCCTTGTGAGTAGCTGGGACTACAGGCACGCACCACCACGCCTGGCTAATTTTTGTATTTTTAGAAGAGACGGGGTTTCACCATATTGGCCAGGCTGGTCTCGAACTCCTGACCTCATGATCCGCCCTGCCTCAGCCTCCCAAAGTGCTGGGATTACAGGCGTTAGCCACCACACCCAGACTGTTTTTATTTCTTGATGTAGGAAATAGTATTTAGAGACCACAATCTTGGCAGTAGGGATGCTTATTGCTACTGGATTGATCATTGTTTCTATGTCTTTTCAGTAGACAAATTAAGAAAACTTTCTTGTTTCTTTACATGTCTTATAACTTTTTGTTGAAAAAATAGGCATTGTAAAAAATGTAATGTGGCAAATCTGAAAAGCAGATTCCCCATATCAACCATTTTTCTTTTTCTTTTTTTTTTTTTTTTTTGAGACGGAGTCTCATTCTGTCACTAGACTGGAGTACAGTGGTGCGATCTGGGATCATTGCAACCTCCGCCTCCGGGGTTCAAGTGTTTCTCCTGCCTCAGCCTCCCAAGTATCTGGGACTACAGGAGTGTGCCACCCACACCCAGCTAATTTTTTTTTTTTTTTTTTTTTTTGTATTTTTAGTAGAGATGGGGTTTCACTATATTGGCCAGGATGGTCTCAATCTCCTGACCTCGTGATCTGCCTGCCTCAGCCTTCCAAAGTGCTGGAATTACAGGCGTGAGCCACCAAGCCCAGCCCAAGCATTTTTCTTTTATTGCTGTTTATTGTTACTGCTGCTGCTGTGTGCTTATTTAGTGACTTTTCTGGACTAATTCTGTAAAATCTGTATTCTTTGACATGTGTGGCCCCTGAAGTCTCTGCTTGTTTCACTTAGTGGTCAACTAATGACTGGACAGAGATTTATTCATGCCTGAGTCAATTAACCCCTTAGCCTCTGCTGAGAACTCTGTGTGTTTAAGCACACCTTCAGTGCTCCAGCGGACATTTTGCAACATTGCATTTGCCTTCATTCCTGCCCGTGCAAAGCCTCAGGGTCACCCAGAGCCTTCTCTTTCTTTCCTGGGCTTATGTACAGCCCTGCACAAGCATGTGGCCTTCTAGATTCCATGGAATATGTTGAAGTTTTTCAAAGCTCTATTCCGTTTTCAAAGCCGCATTCCCTGGTTTTTCCTTTTTTTAGTCAACCTCTTCTTAGTTCCAATTGATAATGCTGCCTTGGGCAGCTGCATTGTTCAACAATTGTTGTTGGTCATTTTTTAACAAATTTCCTGAGGGCAGGGTTGTTCACACAGCATGAGCTCTGTGTCAGGTCACATAAGGAATGCTCCGAGAGTGAATCTGTCCAGAGAGTTTTCAGACGGGTCAAATAGTGGCAATTCTCCAGGAATGAGTTTTTTGAGAGCCCCAAACATGTTGTGCCTCCTCCAGTGCCCACCAAGCTGCTAGTTTTCATAGCTATTATAGTTGTGAGGCTGTTACATGGGAACTGTGGGGTAGGTGTTAGAGGAGTGAGATTACGGCAAACCAAAACATGAAGCTTAGGGCCAGGCACAGTGGTTCATGCCTGTAATCCCAACAATTTGGGAGGCTAAGGTGGGAGAATCACTCGAGCTCAGGAGTTCAAGACCAGCCTGAGCAACATAGCAAGACCTCATCTCTACTAAAAATAAAATTAAAATTAAAAATAACTTAACTAGGCATGGTGGCACGTGCCTGTAAGCCCCAGCTACTCTGGAGGCTGAGGTAGGAGGACCACTTGAGCCTGGGAGATTGAAGCTGCAGTAAGCTGTGAACACAACTCTGTCCAGCCTGGGGGACAGAGTGAGACCCTGTCTCAAAAAAAAAAATAAAACAAAGCTTGCTGTTCAGCCATATTTCTTGAATGAAACCCCTCAAATCGTTGCATGCTTTCAATTTCCAGAATTCTGAAAACATTTATTTTTGGCGGTTTTTGCCATTGTTCTCACTGCTTTTGTAGAGGTGAAGAATCTTGAAGGGCCCTACTTCACCATTCCAGAAATTGGGATTCTGAACATTTTTTAAATGAAAAAATATATCAAATTAATACCTAAAATGTTAGATTTTTTACTTAAGCTCATTGATAACTACCTCATTGATTCCACTAAATCTCCTTTCTCTCTTTTCAAAAATCCTGTTCTCAGTAATACCATCAAAATTATTATTTTGCGACCAGGCACAGTGGCTCATGCCTGTAATCCCAGCAATTTGGTAGGCCGAGGCAGGAGGATCGCTTAAGCCCAGGAGTTTAAGACCAGCCTGAACAACATGGTGAGATCCCCTCTCTACAAAAAAGTGCAAAAATTAGCCCAGTGTGGTAGTGTGTGCCTGTAGTCCCAGGTACTTGGGAGGCTCAGGTGGGTCACTTGAGCCTGGGAGGCAGAGGCTGTAATGAGCAAAGATGGTGCCACTGCACTCCAATCTGGGCAACAGAGCGAGACCCTGTCTCAAAAAAAAAGTATATATATATATATATACACACACACACACACATATATAAATTTTGTTTTATCCTTCCATACATACAAAGCAGACTTAGAATAATAATACCAATATTGCTGCCAATAATATAATCATTGAAAATACAATATTTTACACTTCCTTTTATCCTTAGAGTTTATCTCACTGGGAATATACAGTCAAAATACTGTGGTTTAGAGTCAGTTTGAAAAGTCTTTCTCAAAATTGAGACATGAAAAACCATTCAAAAGGCCAATGAATCCAGGAGTTGTTTTTTTAAAAAAATTAATAAGATAGGTAGGCCACTAGCTAAACTAACAAAGAAGAAAAGAGAGAAAATCCAAATAAACACAATTAGAAATGAGGACGGGAATGTTATTACTGACCCCACAGAAATAAAACAACCATCAGAAACTACTATGAACAACTCTACGCAGAAGAGATGGATAAATTCCTAAACACATACACCCTCCTAAGACTGAGCCAGGAAGAGATTGATTCCCTAAACAGACCAATAGAGCTCTGAAATTGAATCAGTAATAGCCTACTAACCAAAACAAAGCCCAGGACCTGATGGATTCACAGCTGAATTATACCAGGTGTACAAAGAAGAGCTAGTACCTTTCCTACAGAAACTATCCCCAAAAATTGAGGAGGAGGGACTCCTCTCCAACTCATTCTATGAAGCCAGTGTCATCTTTACACCAAAACCTGGCAGAGATACTATAAAAAAAGAAAACTTCAGGCCAGTATCCTTGAATATCAATTTTAAAATTCTCAACAAAATATTTGCAAACTGAATCCAGCAGCATATCTAAAAGCTAACACACCATGATCAAGTAGGCCCCAGGATGTAAGTTTCGTTCAACATACACAAATCAATAAATGTGATTCATGAGATAAACAGAACTAAAGACAAAAAACAATTATCTCAATAGACACAGAAAAAGCTTTCGATAAAATTCAACACCCCTTTATATTAAAAATTCAAAACCCCTTTATATTATAAACTAGGTATCGAAGGAACATACCTCAAAATAATAAGAAACCATCTATGACAAACCCACAGCCAACATTATACTGAATGGGCAAAAGCTGGAAGCATTCCCCTTGAAAACCTGCACAAGACAAGGATGCCCTCTCTCAACACTTTTATTCAACATAGTATTGGAAGTCCTAGCCAGAGCAAACAGGGAGAAGAAAGAAAGAAAGGGCATCCAAATAGGAAGACAGGAAGTCAAACTATCTCTGTTTGCAGATGACATGATTCTATATGAGAAAACCCCAGGCTGGGTGCAGTGGCTCACACCTGTAATCCCAGCACTTTGGGAGGCTGAGGTGAGTGGATCACCTGAGGTCAGAAGTTTGAGACCAGCCTGGCCAACATGGTGAAACCCCATCTCTACTAAAAATGCCAAAAAAATTAGCCTGGCATGGTGGTGGGCACCTGTAATCCCAACTACTTGGGAGGCTGAGGCAGGAGAATCACTTGAACCCAAGAAGCGGGGATTGCAGTGAGCTGAGACTGCACCGTCGCACTGTAGCCTGGGGAACAGAGCGAGGCTCTGTCTCAAAAAAGAGAAAAGCAAACCCCATAGTCTTGGCCCAAAAGCTCCTCTAGCTGATAAACAACTTCAGCAAAGTTGCAGGATACAAAATCAATGTACAAAACTCGCTAGCATTTCTATACACCAACAACAGCCAAACCGAGAGCCAAATCAGAAAGGCAATCCCATTCATAATTGCCACAAAAAGTGTAAAATACCTAGGAATACAGCTAACCAGGGAGATGAAAGATTTCTACTATGAGAATTACAAAACACTGCTCCAAGAAACCAGAGAAGACACAAACAAATGGAAAAACATCCCATGCTCATGGATAGGATGAATCAAAATCATTAAAATGGCTATATTGCCCAAAACAATTTACAGATTCAGTGATGTTCCTATCAAACCACCAACAACATTCTTTACAGAACTATTAATAGAAAAAACTATTTTAAAATTCATATGCAATCAAAAAAGAGCCCAAATAGCCAAGGCAATCCTAACCAAAAAGAATGAAGTTGGAGGCATCACATTACCTGACTTCAAACTATACTAGAAGACAACAGTAACCAAAACAGCATGATACTGGTACAAAAACAGGCACAGACACCAATGAAACAGAACAGAGAGCCCAGAAATAAGGCCACGCATCTACAACCATCTGACCTTTGACAAAGCTGACAAAAATAAGCAATGGGGAAAAGACTCCCTATTCAATAAATGGTGCTAGGATAACTGGCTAACCATATACAGAAGATTGAAGCTGGACCCCTTCCTTATATCACACACAAAAATCAGCCAAGATAGATTCAAGACTTAAATGTCAAACCTAAAACTATAAAAACCCTGGAAGACGACTTGGCAATAACATCCTGGACATTGAAATGGGCAAAGATTTCATGATAAAGACACCAAAAGCAATCACAGCAAAAGCAAAAATTGATAAGTGAGATCTAATTAAATGTACAAGTTTCTGCACAGCAAAATAAATTATCAAGAGTAAATAGACAACCTACAGAATGGGAGAAAATATTTGCAAACTATGCATCTGACAAAGGTCTAATATCCTGCATCCATAAGGAACTTAAATTTACAAGAGAAAAACAACTCCATTAAAAAGTGGGCAAAGGACATGAACAGACACTTCTCAAAAGAAGACATACACAGGCATAAGCTTAATATCACTGATCATTAGAGAAATGCAAATCGAAACCACAATTAGATACCATCTCACACCAGTCAAAATGGATATTGTTAAAAAGTCAAAAAAACAACAGATGCTGGTGAGGTTGTGGAGAAAAGGGAACATTTACACACTGTTGGTGGGAATGTAAATTAACTCGACCATTGTGGGAAGCAGTATGGTAATTCCTCAAAGAGCTACAAGGAAAACTACCATTCAACATAGCAATCCCATTAACTGGGTATATACCCAGAGGAATAGAAATCATCCTACCATAAAGACACATGTACGTGAATGTCCATCACAGCACTATTCACAATAGCAAAGACATGGAATCAACCTAAATGCCCATCAACGACAAATTGGAAGAAGAAAATGTGGTACATACACACCATTGAATACTATGCAACCATAAAAAAGAACAAGATTATGTCTTTTGCAGGAATGTGGATGAGGCTAGAGGCTATTACTCTTAGCAAACTAATGCAGGAATAGAAAACCAAATACCACACGTTCTCACTTATAAGTGGGAGTAAATAAGAACTTATGAACACAAAGAAGGAAACAACAGACACTGGGGTCTGCTTGATGGGGGAGGTGGGGGGAGGGAGAGGAGCAGAAAAGATAACTTGGGCACTGGGCTTAATACCTGGGTGATGCAGTAATATGTACAACAAACCCCTATGACATATGTTTACCAATGTAACAAACCTTCACATATACCCCCAAACCTAAAAGTTAATTAAAAAAAAAAAAAACAATGAAACTAAAAATAGAAAAGAAAAAAAATCTTTCTCTATGTGGGTTTGCCTCTATGTTGACAGGCAGTGAGGTTTGTTTAATTTCACTTTTGTTTTTTAGGAATTGATTTTTAAAATTTAATTTTGGTGTTTTGTTTGTCTTGCTCTGCAGCCCAGGCTGAAGTGCAGTGGTGCGATCTCGGCACACCATAGCCTCCCGCCTCCTGGGTTCAAGTGATTCTCCTGCCTTAGCCTCCCAAGTAGCTAGGACTACAGGCACCTGCCACCACGCCTGGCTAATTTTTGTATTTTTAAGTAGAGATGGGGTTTCGCCATGTTGGCTAGGCTTGTCTCAAACTCCTAGTCTCAAGTAAGCCACCCACCTCAGCCTCCCAAAGTGCTGAGATTACAGGTGTGAGCCACTGCACCCAGCCCTACTTTTGTTTCATAAATAGATAAAACATATACATAGTTCCAAAGTCAAATCTATAAAACAAGGTATATTCAAATAATTGTAACTACTATCCCTATTCCCTTTACCCATTTCCTCCTCTTCCAAGCATAAACATTTTTTAAGTGTAATTGTTTATTCCTGCATTGCTATGTTGTATCATTAATATAAGCAAATATGTTTATGGGTGTATCTTTTGGTATTTAGAAAGGTTTCTATTTGTGTTCTAACCATTACCTTTATTCTAACCATTATTCTTTACTTAATACGTTTAGAGCTCTGATTTTTTACTGTTGTCTATTGGTTTCTACCATGAGCATTCCCCAGCATCCAATTTGAAGTAATGTTTTATTCCCAGTTAATATCTGTTAGGTAATCAGTGAATTTAATTTGCTGTTCATATACTCACTCTATTCTTCCCCCAGTTTTTGATAGTTGCATTACACTACCAGAACACACAGCCGTCATGCACCATACTTACACATATACCTTTACAATCTTCACTTAGATTTTATTCTATAGACTAATAGACACTTAATGCTCACCAATAGTCTTTATGTCAATGTCTCTCCAGTCATTTTGTTGTCTGGAAATTCTTCTTTAAGAGATTCCCAAGGAAAGATTTTTGAAATATTATTTCCTGAATTTTCACATCTTCAGAATAATTTGTCTGAAGCATTTATAATTTAATGTCAGTTTGATTAAAGTGGTTGATTCACATTTTTTCTCTCCTGACATAAACCATTGCAGTAAAAAAAAAAAAAAAGTATGTTGGTAATTGAGTTTTCTTTCTCTAAGTGTCTGGTTCTTTTGTCTGAATATCCAAAGAATTTTTTTCCTTTAAATTCCAATAATTTTACAAGAACATGTCTCATTGAATTCTGTTCTGAGTCATTTTCCCCCAGATACACAATATATCCTTTCAAGATGTCACTTTGAGGTTTATATTTTAAGATAAGTTTTTTTTTTATTATAGTTTTTAGCATCTGCTGTTTTCCATTGATTGGTTTTCTTTTTCAGGACCTCCTATTTTACATATGTTTGAACATCTTTGGATATCTTTTTGAGCTGTTATTTTCTCTCAAATTCTCTCTTCATTTCTTTTGGATTTTTAAATTTTTCCTTCTTTTAATCTCCTTTTTAAAAAAAGAATGTGTTTGTTTATTCTAGTATTTCATGTAATTTAATCTTAATTTCTGAAATGATTTTTTAAATTTCTTTTTCTAAAGGTAGTTTTGTTACCTCTATTTTTGAATATTCCTACTTTACAAACACGTCATTTCTAAGTTCTTCTACCTTTGATGTATGTTGTTTTTCCATAGCTTTTATCACTTTCTGCCTTATTTTAGCTTGTCATAAAATATTTGGTTATGGTTTTCACCTCTTTTGTGAACATGTCTTTCTTACATGCTTTCATTGTCTAATGGAATGTTATTCTGCTCCTTATTATTACTTTTTTTTAAATAAGAACTTTGTATGGACATTGATAATGGTCTTTTTCCTGTAGCTATGTTTAAGTGAAATAAATTTTCCTTTTTTTTTTTTTTTTTTGGCAGAGGATGGATGGCCAAGGATAGATTTTCCAGCTTCCTCGCTCTACAACTTCTTGTTTTGTTGTTTGTGATGAGAAATGTGCCCTAAAGACTTTCTAAAATGCATGCTTCTGCACCCCCTACCCCTCGCTCTTCTTCTCTCCTTCTTTCCTTTGTCCCTATTGTCCTTTTCTGCATAATTTTGATTCTGCTCCCAGTACTTGTTCCTCGGTGTAGTACTAAGCAAGCTTAGTAGGAGAAGAAGAATTTGCAGCAGAGATGGTATGTAGCTCATAAAGCCTAAAATATTTACTGTCTGGCCCTTTCCAGAAAAGTTTGCCAACCCCTGTTCCACGGACGACTCTATCTTTTCTCTGAAGAGCGCTTCCCCACTCTGTGTGGTCTAGGTGGTGCTGTCAATCTCTGTGCACCATCAACGCCAGTGAGATGTGACCCTAGAAGGGGTTAATAAATGGAGACTTTCCTGCAGCTGATATACAGATATTAGGAGGGAGATTTTTCTATTGGGGTTGCTTAGCTGTGGGTTGTAAATCTCAGGCTGCTGGTGGCCACTTCTCTTAGCCATAAGGAGGACGTCTATTTGCACTGGGAGAAAAGGGGGCTTAGGTTATGAAGGCAGTGGAGTGATTAACGAAATCTCTGACTCTAGCTAAAGCGGCTGCATCCTTGGAATTTGCAGCTACATGAGCCAATACATTCATTTTCTGCTTCAGCTAGTGTGAGGTGGATTCTGATGCCACAACCCCAAAAAACCCAGACTTACACAGCTGTATACATAAAATCACATGTGCATGGCCATTGAAATGATTTTTCTCAAATTATTCCCTACTAAGTCTATTTTTTTTAACTATAAGAGAATTAAAGAGTTAAATAAAAACAAGGGAGGTGGAATAAATTACTTTGCCCATGAGCAAGAGAATACCTTAGCTAAGATTTGGTAAATTAGTCTAAATTTTTAAAAAGCATGCTCTGAATAGTCTGGGCATGGTAGTTCACACCTGTAACCTCAGTACTCTGGGAGGCTGAGACAGGAGTATCACTTGAGGCCAGGAGTTCAAGACCAGCCTGGGCAACATAGCAAGACCCTGTTTCTACAAAAAATAAATTAGCTGAATGTGGTGGTGCATCCCTGTAGTCCTAGCTACACAGGAGGCTGAGGCAGGAGGATTCCTTGAGAGCCTGGGAGACCAATGCTGCAGTGAGCTGTACTTCACTGCACTCCAGCTTGGGTGACAAAGTGAGACTCTGTCTCAAAAAAAAAAAAAAAAAGCATGCATGAAATAAGTTCAGCTTGTAGTTTATAAATAATATTGAAAATAATTTGATTTAATGAGAACAAATAACATCACATTTTGATAGGCCAGGGCTGGCAGAGTTTGAATTAGAAAACATAAATTACTATTGTAGTGGAGTGGAGCCTATCAGAAACATCCGTGGAGCTTTTTCAAAAACCAGAATTGTAAAGGCCACACTGAGGACCTACTGGGATAACTGTGATAAATAGAAAAGCTTGGGAATTACTACTCCAATATGGTTCCTTCACTTTTAAAAAATGTGTATTTTATATTTTGCTTACTTTGGGATATTCTGAGGTAAAGGTTCAAAGTCCTTATTTCTGTTATCTCTAAATATATATTCATACCACCACCAGATGGTTTCACCAACGATACAAAACTATTTTTCAGTTGACTACACCTAGTGGTAGCAAGGACCTGGGGAAATCTTGTAGCTCTATTAGACCAAGGTCAAATCCAAACCAAAAATGAATAATGGCTAGGATATCAGAAAGGCACAGAAGCAAACATTTGAGATTTATTAAGATGTTTTATGAAAATATCAGAGCAACAATCTATTTATCTTGAACAAGAGAGTGAATAAGAAATCTGTCCCAGATAAATAATTTAGGATTGGCTTGAATTAGTTCCTGATGTGATTCTCTGGATACTAAAATCACTCATGTGTAAGCACCGCAGATGCCAGGCCCTCAGGCACCTGAAAGCAACCTCCTTTCTCTCTTCATTAGAATGACTGAAAGGACTGCCAAATGCTCGCTTAGACTAGAGCAGGGCAACAACAGGCCCCGCATGGTGAGAAACTCACTTTGCAAACCACAAGGGTGGAATGGAGGCTGTGGGTCCATCAGTGCTAGTAAGTGGGAGCCTTCAGGCCTCAGGTCTACATCCGAGAGGGAGAGCCCATCCCCAGGCTACCAACAATTTCACCTGTAATTTGTACACACGCAGTTCTTTTGTTCTGCTTAATGCTGGAAGGGATGTATGTGAGAAAGAGTAGGCCAGGAGGGAACAAACCCCTAGCACTTTCTTTTCTTGCCATTCATTACACAATAACTCTTTTCTGTCCATTTTTTCTTAAAGTCTCTGATATTGAAGGGGAGCTAATTCTTGCTTTGGATGAGAGGATCCAAATGATGGCTGTCATTCTGTGTTTTGCTTAACTCATTCCAAAACAGTACATGCACTTAGATTTTTTTCTTCTAAGAACTGAACTTGGCCATTTCCCAGGCAGCTCTATAATCCAGCAAAAAAATCAGAACTTGGGTCACAGATTAGGAAAGTAATTCTTTGAATAACCCCTCTTGGCTTTTCCAGACATCCTGTCCCCAGCCACTTCCTAGAAGCTCAAGGTGACTTACAGCAGAAGTTTTCTTATACACTTCCTATCTTAACCCAGTCTAGAAAGAGAACCTCCAGCCAGGAGCTAATAGTAGCAGCAGCAGCAATAGTAGTAACAGTAGTAGTGACAAACCGCTTTCACAAACATTGTCCTATTTGCTCTCACAGCAATCCTACGAAGAATGAACACAAGTCCTGTGGTCTTCATTCTGTGGACGAACAGACTGAGATTCTGAAAAGTTAAGGTAGTAATTGAGAGAGCAGGTACTTGAAATTCAAGTCTTTTACCTATAACTCAAGTCTAAGAGCCTATATCACTCTACTAGTTAGTTACAGATCCTGAAGTTGACTGGCTAAATAACTAGTAGAACCAGAGATGTCTGTCTCTCAAATGTTAATAGGAGCCTGGGGCTAAGTAGCTGGTGTTGCTTCTTGGGGCTGCCTCTTGGAAGATGCAATGGCTTTGCTCTGTCATGCTCCAGGCAGCTCAGAAGTGACAGAATGGGCACCTGGATTTCAGCCTAACACAGATCTACCTAATGCTTATAGTCATCAATCATATACCTCAGAAGTGGTGAGATAATCATGCAGAGATGGCTTAAAAATGCAGCAGACAGCCGGACGTGGTGGCTCACACCTGTAATTTCCAGCACTTTGGGAGGCTGAGGCAAGAGGATCGCTTGAGTCCAGGAGTTTGAGACCAGTCTAGTCAACATAGGGAGACCCCCATCTCTACAAAAAATTTAAAAATTGGCTAGGTGTGGTAGTGCATGCCTGTAGTCCTAGCTACTTGTGAGGCTGAGGTAGGAGGATTGCTTCAGCCTAGGAGGTTAAGGCTGCAGTGAGCTATGATCATGCCACTGCACTCCAGCCTGGGTGACAGAGCAAGATCATATTTTATTTTATTTTATTTTATTTTATTTTTTGAGACGGAGTCTTGTTCTGTCACCCAGGCTAGAGTGCAGTTGTGTGATCTCCACTCACTGCAACCTCTGCCTCCCAGGTTCAAGCAACTCTCCTGCCTCAGGCTCAGGAGTAGCTGGGATTACAGGCGCGTGCCACCATGCCCGGCTAATTTTTATATTTTTAGTGGAAACAGGGTTTCACCATGTTAGTCGGGCTGGTCTCAAACTCCTGACCTCTTGATCCACCCACCCCAGCCTCCCAAAGTTCTGGGATGGTAGGCATGAGCCACTGCACCTGGCCAAGACCATATCTTTGGGAAAAAAAAAAGTGGCAGGCTGTTGGCTATTGTACAAGAGACCCAAGTCAGTTAGGGGCTTAGAAAACATCTCAGGTCTCATCCAGCCCCAAGATTTCTCAGTTCCTGGAAAGGTGGAGAGGAAGAAAGGGGGCTTTGAAAGCAGAAGTAATGATTCAATAAGGATGTTGGCTGCATTTTTCTTCTAGAAGGTGAACCAGAGAATAAAGAAGAGATTTGTCTTTATTTTGCAAAACCCAGGTAGGGAGAGTGGAGGGGAATGGAGTAAGAATTAATGCATTGAAGTTAGAAACAAAAAGAATGGAGGGAACAAGCAAGTTAAAAGGAGAAGAAAGAAAGGAGCATGTTATGTTTCCTTTCAGAGAATCATTTGTTGGGACACTACATCTCAAACCTGATAACAGCTGGTAAATACAGCTTCAAGTATTGCGTAAAAATATCACCTGATTTTTAAAAATCAAAACTTATTTTTAGTTCACTTTTTTCACTTCTTCCATGCAGAGATATTTAGCCAAGACTTACAACTGGTATTATAGGTTGAATTGTTTCCTCCAGAAAAGATAGGTTGAGGTCGTAACTGCTAGTACCTCAGAATGTAACATTATTCAGAAATACAGTATTTACAGAGGTAATAAAGTTGAAGTGGGGTCATTAGGATGGACCCTAATCCAATGTGACTGGTGTCATGGACAGGGAAATTTGGACACAGAGACGGACACACACACAGGGAGGATGCCACATGAAGATGGAGGCAGACACCAGGTGATGCAGCTACAAGCCAAGGAACACCAAAGACTGCCCAAAAACCATCAGAAGCTAGGGGAGGGGCCTGGGACAGGTTCTCCCTTGCAGCCCTAAGGAGGAACCAACCCTACTAACACCTTGATCATGAACTTCCAGCCTCCAGGACTGTGAGACAATGTGTTTCTGTTGTTTAAGCCACCCAGCACGGGGTACTTTGCTACAGCAGCCTAAGTAGACTAATCCAACTGGCTATTCGAGTTTCACATTTCCTGGCTCCATGCTTTCCAGGTAAAGGCCTAGAGTGCTTCTGGAACTGTGATGCTCAAAAGGCAAGCAGAACTCAGCAAGTTGGAGCAGGAAGTATCCCAGAGATCATCAATCTTAACTTATTTTATAGATATGAAAATTGAAGTTCAGGAGGAGTGAGTGACTTGCCCAAGTTTTCACCATGCAGAGCCATGACTCAAACCCAGGTTGTCAGACCTCCAGCCCACAGCTCTTTCTACCAGGGCCTGATCTTACCCAAACTGCACACACAGCCCTTCTTGTCATCACTTACCTGTTGGTTCCATGCCTCTTAAGTGTAAAACTTTGGGCTGGAGTTACTTGGAACCTGCTGCCATGGCAACTGGTGGGGGCAGGAGCAGGTCCTTTCTAGGGAATCTAGGGCTGCATCAGGGAGGCAACAGCTTACAAGACTAGATACTCCTGCTGTCTGCAGACACATCATATTTCTGGTCCTTTCCTCACCTTCCTCCTCTATTACCTTGCCCTCATGGTCAATCTAAATCACAGAACTAGGAGGGCTAGAGAGGAAAATGTTCCATGTTAGCTCAAATGCCAAGAAGGAGCCAGTGACTGCAACATATATTTGGAGAAGATCTTATGGAATTAAGCTCAGAATAAACTTTCTGAACCCCAGGTTAATTATCAAAGAATGGGGCTTTATTTGTTCTGCGCCTCTGCATCTATATGAAAAGATAGTCCTGGGCTACTTTCTCCAATCATACAGATTGGGCCTAAGCTTGTAAGTGGCTCCCAAGTCAGAAGGTATTTGGATTTGTCTCCTCTCCAAAAGTCCTCAAGCAGACCCTTGATTTTTGTCCCACCCAGTAAACATGCCAAGTGCAAGATAACTACACAGTTAAAGGAGTAGCAATTAAGTGAAATCTTGGGGAGGAAGGCATGGTTTTTCTACCATGGGAAGGACAGCAGGGACTCCTTCCTCCTAATCTTCCTCCTACTGTCTTCCTGGGAACTGGACTTCTCCTGATTTTGTCTCTCAGCAGGAAGAATGAGGCGGGGCCACATCTAAAGTGGTCATAGCCCCCAGGAGCTGATAGGCAAGGAAGGATCTTGGGTCGACCTGTACAAAAGGGCCCAGAGGAAATCCTTTGTTCTGATGTTGAGACACAGCTGTGTGGAAGGAAACCAGGCACAGCCTGTGCACTGACAGACTGGGGAGGTGAAACACTTCAACTGTCCCTTTGTTCTCTAGTGCTGTTGCTCTATCTTCCTTTCTATACCTTCCCCCATCCTACCCCAACAAGAACCAGATAGCGCCTTCCTGAACTGATCAGTTTCTCACCTTGCCTTTTTTAAAAAACCGCCATTGGTACAAACAGATGTGGTAGTGAAGGTGAGTGTGATTTTCCTTCAAGATACAGGATCACAGACACCTCTGCTTATAGCCTGACCTACCTGCTCATCACTTTACTATTTGTTTTTGGTTTGGTGTGAACCAGGGTCTGCTCAATCCAACTCTTCTGTTCTCTAACCTTCACACAGTTTCCCCACACAACCTTCCCACATTTTACTAGTAGCTGCCCATTCCTCTCCACCCACAAAGTTACTGAGGGAGAAGCCATGTTTGGGCAGGGTGACCTGACCCCACACACCACCGCATCTCCTTAGCCCAATGGGCCAAGCCCATGTCCTACTCCTGGGGAGCTTGGAATTCATGCAGGAGAGACAGCTCAGAAGCTGTTGACAGTGGCTGTTTTTTGCCAAGTGGATTAGTAAGCAGAGAAAGCTGCTCTGCAGCCAGATGGATGGATGGATGGACTTGCATACAAGCAGGAAAAAGAGAGTGAGGGAAGCCTTAACTGTCCACGGTGCTTTCATTCCTAGTTCCAGAACATCCCTAAGGCCCAGCTGCCTCTTGACTTTGGCTTCGTTGATAATCCTCTAGCTTGAGCTAGTTTATGTGGACTTCTGTTGCTTACCTGAAACCAAAAGAACCCCCATTTATCAGAAATCACCTCTGAATCCATTAGCTGGAGAATGGCCAGAGCTGGAGCACCGTAAGATCTCCCCCCAAAAAACACTCCTGTGAGGCCTGGAAAATCCTCCTACTGTATCATTTGAGCCACATTTTACCATCTCACCTACAAGGGTGAAATGCAAGTTTGGAGAATGACTCCATGACATCCAGACACCTTCTCACTCCCCATTTAACTTTGAGCTGGCACATTAACCACAACTGCCAGCTCACATTCATTTTAGCTGCCATGTTTTAGGAAGGACAGTAATGGTTCACAGTCCTTTATCCAAATTCTTGAAGTCCAGTGTTTTGGAATTCAAAATTTTTCAGATTTTAAGAAGTATGGCCCATTATAAATTACATTATAAATTATATAACTCCCCTGGAAGGGTCTATGACTGTCTCCTAATCAAACAAAATGCACTAATATTTAAAAAGTGGAATAAATAATGATTATAAGTAGTTTCATGTCAAGTTTTCCTTCCAAACAGTTTCAGATTAACTCAGGACAGGTGTTGCCGCAAGTGAGTTACTAAAAATCTTAGTTTCAAAGCTTTCAATATTGCAGTCATGAACGATTATGGTTGCCCATTTCACAGATAAGTAAACTGATGACCAAGAAGGCTAGGTACCTTACTCGGGCAGTCTGGCTCTAAAGGCCACAGCCTTAACTACCATCCCATCCTGCCACTCCACTGTTACACTGCCTCTTCAAACTTAACCCTAACCAAGAGTGGCAGGCTGATGCCAGATCTGCTAAACCCTATGGAAAAAATCAGAATGGGAGCTGTTGAACAGAATAGACAAAGCCAAAAAGGAGATGTGGTCATCTTCTTCAGATAGCCATCTTTTCCGCAAATTCTTTCCCTAAGGCCATTTTTAACCAGGGGACACTGGGCTGCCAAGGACACTAAGAACAATCTTGCAAGGAGAAAGAGGTGTTGAGGTTCTGAGCGAGAGGTATGCAAAGGATGAGTAGAGGTTAATCCTAATCTTTGCCAAGTAAAGCAAAGGAAAGCTATGAGTGTCAACAGCCTCAGGTCTTTATCTTTTAGTTTGTTCATTCATCACTCATTGGGTGCCTACTTTGTGTACAATGCAATCAGTGCTGGAAAATGCCAGAGAACAAACTGTCCCTGGCTAGCAAAGCCCTCTACAAGCCTGCTCCCAGCTGCCTTTCTGATCTCTTCTCTCCCCTTATAACCTTCTCCCTCTCCCACTAAATCCAGCCACACCAGCCCTTCCGTGTCACAAACCCTCCAAGATCTTCCCGGCATCGGGACCTTTGCCCTTGCAGCTTCCCGTGCAGGCACTTTCTGCTTCCCGCTCTTCCAATGCCTGGCTGACTTCCCTAACCACCCAAAGGGAGGAGCCACCCAGTGGCTCATTTCCCCATTGCCTTAATTTTCATCTTTGCTCTTACTGGTATCTACTGTTGTTTCTGTTTTTCATTTGTTTACCTTCTCTCCCTATTGAATACAGCTTTCTGGGATCGGGAAGCTGATCTGTTTTGCAGTCTGCTGAATCTGCAATGTTTCAAACAGTGCCTAGTGCATAGTAAGTAGTCTATAAATATTTATTGAATAACAAGAAAGAAATTGGGCTTATATTTTGGAGTTTATGTTAGCTTTGTTGTTTTGTTTGTTTTTGAAAGCCTGAAGTTTTAGACTAGAGAAAACATAACACAGGTATGTGGCTGAGATGGCTACCTGTCCAGCAACATCCATATTCCCCTGTCTTTAATAAGAGCACTCCTGTGTTTTAGCTGAGAATTTCTCTGGCCAGTTCAAGTGTACTTCTCTTGGCATCTTTACAGCATGGATTTGGTCATGCTGGGTGAGAATGAGCTGTGTCATTTCTGAGTCATATCCTTAAAAGAAATTTACATCCTCCCTTCCCCTGGCCTTTATCCCCCTTCCCACTACCTAGATGATATCAGGATCCAAAGCAACCCCGTCGGAGCCAAAGATGGAAATCCTGTGTTGAGAAAGATGAGCCGCCTTGTCAGCTGTGAACAGTTTACTTCTGGGTTATTACATGGAGAAAAATAAACTCCCATCTGTTTAAACCATTATATGTGGGACTTTCTTAGTTACAACAGCTAGGCCAGTACCCTATGCCTAACAGAAGTTTTTAAGTCTTTTTCAGCAACTTAGAGTGTTTTAGCTCTATCTGGTCTGCCTCTGCCAGAAACTACTACACAAATATTATCTTTTTTTTTGTTTTATTTTATCCTTACCATTTGTCAAGTTAGTTCCTGTGTCCCACAACACACTGCATTTGTGTGTTGCAGAAAGAGAAGGAAAACACATTTAATGAATGTCTACTAGGTACCAGGGACTACGTTAAATGCCTTGCCTGTAATACTTTGATTCTCCTAATAGATATATGAGTCTGATGTCATTTTCTTTTTTTTTCCTCTTTTTTTAATTATTATTAAACTTTAAGTTCTAGGGTACATGACCACAACGTGCAGGTTTGTTACATAAGTATACATGTGCCATGTTGGTGTGCTGTACGCATTAACTTGTCATTTACATTAGGTGTATCTCCTAATGTTATCCCGCCGCCCTCCCCCCACCCCATGACAGGCCCCGGTGTGTGAGGTTCCCCTTCCTGTGTCCATGTGTTCTCATTGTTCAATTCTCACCTATGAGTGAGAACATGTGGTGTTTGGTATTTTGTCCCTGTGATAGTTTGCTGAGAATGATGGTTGCCAGCTTCATCCATGTCCCTACAAAGGACATAAATTCATCCATTTTTATGGCTGTACAGTATTCCATGGTGTATATGTGCCACATCTTTTTAATCCAGTCTATCATTGATGGACATGTGGGTTGGTTCCAAGTCTTTGCTATTGTGAATAGTGCCGCAATAAACATACATGTGCATGTGTCTTTATAGCAGCATGATTTATAATCCTTTGGGTATATACCCAGTAATGGGCTTGCAAGGTCAAATGGTATTTCTAGTTCTAGATCCTTGAGGAATCGCCACACTGACTTCCACAATGGTTGAACCAGTTTACAATACCACCAACAGTGTAAAAGTGTTCCTATTTCTCCACATCCTCTCCAGCACCTGTTGTTTCCTGACTTTTTAATGACTGCCATTCTAACTGGTGTGAGATGGTATCTCATTGTGGTTTTGATTTGCATTTCTCTGATGGCCAGTGATGATGAACATTTTTTCATGTGTCTGTTGGCTGCATAAATGTCTTCTTTTGAGACGTGTCTGTTCATATCCTTCGCCCACTTGTTGATGGGGTTGTTTTTTTCTTGTAAATCTGTTTGGGTTCTTTGAAGATTCTGGATATTAGCCCGTTGTCAGATGAATAGATTGCAAAATTTTTCTCCCATTCTGTAGGTTGCCTGTTCACTCTGGTGATAGTTTCTTTTGCTGTGCAGAAGCTCTTTAGTTTAATTAGATCCCATTTGTCTATTTTGGCTTTTGTTGCCATTGCTTTTGGTGTTTTAGACATGAAGTCCTTGCCCATGCCTATGTCCTGAATGGTATTGCCTAGGTTTTCTTTTAGGGTTTTTATGGTTTTAGGTCTAACATTTAAGTCTTTAATCCACCTTGAATTAATTTTTGTATAAGGTATAAGGAAGGGATCCAGTTTCAGCTTTCTACATATGGCTAGCCAGTTTTCCCAGCACCCTTTATTAAATAGGGAATCCTTTCCCCGTTGCTTGTTTTTGTCAGGTTTGTCAAAGATCAGATGGTTGTAGATGTGTGGTATTATTTCTGAGGGCTAGGGTCTGTTCCATTGATCTATATCTCTGTTTTGGTTACTGTAGCCTTGTTGTATAGTTTGAAGTTAGGTAGCATGATGCCTCCAGCTTTGTTCTTTTGGCTTAGGATTGTCTTGGCAATGTGGGCTCTTTTTTGGTTCCATATGAACTTTAAAGTAGTTTTTTCCAATTCTGTGAAGAAAGTCATTGGTAGCTTGATGGGGATGGCACTGAATCTATAAATTACCTTGGGCAATATAGCCATTCTCACAATATTGATTCTTCCTATCCATGAGCATGGAATGTTCTTCCATTTGTTAGTGTCCTCTTTTATTTCATTGAGCAGTGGTTTGTAGTTCTCCTTGAAGAGGTCCTTCACATCCCTTGTAAGTTGGATTCCTAGGTGTTTTATTCTCTTTGAAGCAATTGTGAATGGGAGTTCACTCATGATTTGGCTCTCTGTTTGTCTGTTACTGGTGTATAAGAATGCTTGTGATTTTTGCACACTGATTTTGTATCCTGAGACTTTGCTGAAGTTGCCTATCAGTTTAAGGAGATTTTGGGCTGAGACGATGGGGTTTTCTAAATATACAATCATGTCATCTGCAAACAGGGACAATTTGACTTCCTCTTTTCCTAATTGAATACACTTATTTCTTTCTCCTATCTGATTGCCCAGGCCAGAACTTCCAACACTATGTTGAATAGGAGTGGTGAGAGAGGGCATCCCTGTCTTGTGCCAGTTTTCAAAGAATGTCTTCGCCCATTCAGTATGATATTGGCTGTGGGTTTGTCATAAATAGCTCTTATTTTGAGATATGTCCCATCAATACCTAATTTATTGAGATTTTTTAACATGAAGGGCTGTTGAATTTTGTCAAAGGCCTTTTCTGCATCTGTTGAGATAATCATGTGGTTTTTGTCTTTGGTTCTATTTATATGATGGATTATGTTCATTGATTTGCGTATGTTGAACCAGCCTTGCGTCCCAGGGATGAAGCCCACTTGATAATGGTGGATAAGCTTTTTGATGTGCTGCTAGATTCAGTTTGCCAGTATTTTATAGAGGATTTTTGCATCAATGTTCATCAGGGATATTGGTCTAACATTCTCTTTTTTTTGTTGTGTCTCTGCCAGGCTTTGGTATCAGGATGATGCTGGCCTCATAAAATGACTTAGGGAGGATTCCCTCTTTTTCTATTGATTGGAATAGTTTCAGAAGGAATGGTACCAGCTCCTCCTTGTACCTCTTGTAGAATTCAGCTGTGAATCTGTCTGGTCCTGGACTTTTTTTGGTGGGTAGGCTATTAATTATTGCCTCAATTTCAGAGCCTGTTATTGGTTATTCAGGGATTCGACTTCTTCCTGGTTTACTCTTGGGAGGGTGTATGTGTCCAGGAATTTATCCATTTCTTCTAGATTTTCTAGTTTATTTGCATAGAAGTGTTTATAGTATTCTCTGATGGTAGTCTGTATTTCTGTGGGATCGGTGGTGATATCCCCTTTATCATTTTTTATTGTGTCTATTTGATTCTTCTCTCTTTTCTTCTTTATTAGTCTTGCTAGCAGTCTATCAATTTTGTTGATCTTTCAAAAAACCAGCTCCTGGATTCATTGATTTTTTGAAGGGTTTTTTGTGTCTCTATTTCCTTCAGTTCTGCTCTGATCTTAGTTATTTTTTGCCTTCTGCTAGCTTTTGAATGTGTTTGCTCTTGCTTCTCTATTTCTTTCAATTGTGATGTTAGGGTGTCAATTTTAGATCTTTCCTGCTTTCTCCTGTGGGCATTTAGTGCTATAAATTTCCCTGTACACACTGCTTTAAATGTGTCCCAGAGATTCTGGTATGTTGTGTCTTTGTTCTCATTGGTTTCAAAGAACATCTTTATTTCTGCCTTCATTTCGTTATGTACCCAGTAGTCATTCAGGAGCAGGTTGTTCAGTTTCCATGTAGTTGAGCAGTTTTGAGTGAGTTTCTTAATCCTGAGTTCTAGTTTGATTGCACTGTGGTCTGAGAGACAGTTTGTTATGATTTCTGTTCTTTTACATTTGCTGAGGAGTGCTTTACTTCCAACTATGTGGTCAACTTTGGAATAAGTGTGATGTGGTGCTGAGAAGAATGTATATTCTGTTGATTTGGGGTGGAGAGTTCTGTAGATGTCTGTTAGGTCCACTTGGTGCAGAGCTGAGTTCAATTCCTGGATATCCTTGTTAACTTTCTGTCTGGTTGATCTGTCTAGTGTTGACAGTGGGGTGTGAAAGTCTCCCATTATTATTGTGTGGGAGTCCAAATCTCTTTGTAGGTCTCTAAGGACTTGCTTCATGAATCTGGGTGCTCCTGTATTGGGTGTATATATATATTTAGGATAGTGAGCTCTTCTTGTTGAATTGATCCTCTTACCATTATGTAATGGCCTTCTTTGTCTCTTTTTATCTTTGTTGGTTTAAAGTCTGTTTTATCAGAGACTAGGATTGCAAGCCCTGCCTTTTTTTCTTTTCCATTTACTTGGTAGATCTTCCTCCATCCCTTTATTTTGAGCCTATGTGTGTCTCGGCACATCAGATGGGTCTCCTGAATACAGCACACTGATGGGTCTTGACTCTTTATCCAATTTGCCAGTCTGTGTCTTTTAATTGGAGCATTTAGCTCATTTACATTTAAGGTTAATATTGTTATGTGTGAATTTGATCCTGTCATTATAATGTTAGCTGGTTATTTTGCTCGTTATTTGATGCAGTTTCTTCCTAGCATCAATGTTCTTTACAATTTGGCATGTTTTTGCAGTGGCTGGTACCAGTTGTTCCTTTCCATGTTTAGTGCTTCAGGAGCTCTTGTAGGGCAGGCCTGGTGATGACAAAAATCTCTCAGCATTTGTTTGTCCGTAAAGGATTTTATTTCTCCTTCACTAATGAAGCTTAGTTTGGCTGGATATGAAATTCTGGGTTGAAAATTCTTTGCTTTAAGAATGTTGATATCCTCTGCCCACTTTTTGATGGGGTTGTTTTTTTCTTGTAAATTTGTTTGAGCTCATTGTAGATTCTGGATATTAGCCCTTTGTCAGATGAGTAGGTTGTGAACATTTTCTCCCATTTTGTAGGTTGCCTATTCACTCTGATGGTAGTTTCCTTTGCTGTGCAGAAGCTCTTTAGTTTAATTAGATCCCATTTGTCAATTTTGGCTTTTGTTGCCATTGCTTTTGGTGTTTTAGACATGAAGTCCTTGCCCATGCCTATGTCCTGAATGGTAATGCCTAGGTTTTCTTCTAGGGTTTTTATGGTTTTAGGTCTAACGTTTAAGTCTTTAATCCATCTTGAATTAATTACTTCTCAAAAGAAGACATTTATGCAGCCAAAACACACATGAAAAAATGCTCATCATCACTGGCCATCAGAGAAATGTAAATCAAAACCACAATGAGATACCATCTCACACCAGTTAGAATGGCGATCATTAAAAAGTCAGGAAACAACAGGTGCTGGAGAGGATGTGGAGAAATAGGAACACTTTTACACTGTTGGTGGGACTGTAAACTAGTTCAACCATTGTGGAAGTCAGTGTGGCGATTCCTCAGGGATCTAGAACTAGAAATACCATTTGACCCAGCCATCCCATTACTGGGTATATACCCAAAGGACTATAAATCATGCTGCTATAAAGACACATGCACATGTATGTTTATTGCGGCACTATTCACAATAGCAAAGACTTGGAACCAACCCAAATGTCCAACAATGATAGACTGGATTAAGAAAATGTGGCACATATGCACCATGGAATACCATGCAGCCATAAAAACTGATGAGTTCATGTCCTTTGTAGGGACATGGATGAAATTGGAAATCATCATTCTCAGTAAACTATCGCAAGGACAGAAAACCAAACACCGCATGTTCTCACTCACAGATGGGAATTGAACAATGAGAACACATGGACACAGGAAGGGGAACATCACACTCTGGGGACTGTTGTGGGGTGGGGGGAGGGGGGAGGGATAGCATTAGGAGATATACCTAATGCTAAATGACGAGTTAATGGGTGCAGCACACCAGCATGGCACATGTATACATATGTAACTAATCTGCACATTTTGCACATGTACCCTAAAACTTAAAGTCTAATAATAATAAAAAAAAAAGAAAAAAAAAGTTAAACATTAAAAAAAAAAAAAAAGAATGCTGAATATTGGCCCCCACTCTCTTCTGGCTTGTAGAGTTTCTGCCGTGAGATCCGCTGTTAGTCTGATGGGCTTCCCTTTGTGGGCAACCTGAGCTTTCTCTCTGGCTGTCTTTAACATTTTTTCCTTCATTTCAACTTTGGTGAATCTGACAATTATGTGTCTTAGAGTTGCTCTTCTCAAGGAGTATCTTTGTGGCATTCTCTGTATTTCCTGAATTTGAATGTTGGCCTGCATTGCTAGGTTGGGGAAGTTCTCCAAGATAATATCCTGCCGAGTGTTTTCCAGCGTGGTTCCATTCTCCCCGTCATTTTCAGGTACACCAATCAGATGTAGATTTGGTCTTTTCACATAGTCGCATATTTCTTGGAGGATTTGTTCGTTTCTTTTTACTTTTTTTCTCTAAACTTCTCTTCTCGCTTCATTTCATTCATTTGATCTTCAATCACTGATACCCTTTCTTCCAGTTGATCGATTCGGCTATTGAAGCTTGTGCATGAGTCACGTAGTTCTTGTGCCATAGTTTTCAGCTCCATCAGGACATTTAAAGACTTCTCTACACTGGTTATTCTAGTTAGCCATTCGTCTAATCTTTTTTCAAGGTTTTCAGCTTCTTTGCAATGGGTTCGAACTTCCTCCTTTAGCTCGGAGAAGTTTGATCATCTGAAGCCTTCTCTCAACTCGTCAAAGTCATTCTCCATCCAGCTTTGTTCCATTGCTGGTGAGGAGCTGTGTTCCTTTGGAGGAGGGAGAGGCGCTTTGATTTTTAAAATTTTCAGCTTTTCTGCTCTGTTTTTTCCCCATCTTTGTGGTTTTATCTACCTTTGGTCTTTGATGATGGTGACGTACAGATGGGGTTTTGGTGTGGATGTCCTTTCTGTTTGTTAGTTTTCCTTCTAACAGTCAGGAACCTCAGCTGCAGGTCTGTTGGAGTTTGCTGGAGGTCCACTCCAGACCCTGTTTGCCTGGGTATCAGCAGCGGAGGCTGCAGAACAGTGGATATTGCTGAACAGCAAATGTTGCTGCCTGATCGTTCCTCTGGAAGCTTCGTCTCAGAGGGATACCTGGCCATGTGAGGTGTCAGTCTGCCCCTGTTGGGGGGGTGCCTCCCAGTTAGGTTACTCAGGGGTCAGGGACCCACCTGAGGAGTCAGTCTGTCAGTTCTCAGATCTCAAATTCCGTGCTGGGAAAACCACTACTCTCTTCAAAGCTGTCAGACAGGGACATTTAAGTCTGCAGAGCTTTCTGCTGCCTTTTGTTCGGCTATGCTTTGCCCCCAGAGGTGGAGTCTACAGAGGCAGGCAGGCCTCCTTGAACTGTGGTGGGTTCCACCCAGTTCGAGCTTCCCAGCTGCTTTGTTTACCTACTCAAGCCTCAGCAATGGCGGGTGCCCCTCCCCCAGCCTTGCTGCCACCTTGCAGTTCAATCTCAGACTGCTGTGCTAGCAATGAGCCAGGCTCTGTGGGCGTGGGACCCTCCGAGCCATGCACGGGATGTAATCTCCTGGTGTGCCGTTTTCTAAGACCATTGGAAAAGCACAGTATTAGGGTGGGAGTGACCCCATTTTCCAGGTGCCATCTGTCACAGCTTCCCTTGGCTAGGAAAGGGAATTCCCTGACCCCCTTGCACTTCCCAGGTGAGGTGATGCCTCGCCCTGCTTCGGCTCACGCTCGGTGCACTGCACCCACTGTCCGACAAGCCCCAGTGAGATGAACCCGGTACCTCAGTTGGAAATGCAGAAATCACCTGCCTTCTGCATCGCTCACGCTGGGAGCTGTAGACTGGAGCTGTTCCTATTCGGCCATCTTGGACTAAATCGATGTCATTTTCATTTTATACACATGGAAACAGGCTCAGAGAGGTTAGGTGTCTTGTCCAAGTTCACACAGCTATTAAGTGTCAGAGTTGGGCTTTGAACCCAGAGGACATCGAGCCTGCTCATTCTAATACTCTGAACTTACATCATGGTATATGAAATGACTGAGGGCTTGCATAGGGGTTTCAAGATTTGCTTTTCTTTTGGCTATAATTGGCATCATTAATATAATTGTGTGACTTTCACTTCATAGCTTGCTGCTCTTTATGATGTCTTTATGTACCCTTTTATCTCTCAGGGTCATGTTTATTTGTTTATAAAAATTGTGGTAAAATATAACAAAATTTACCATTTTGGCCATTTTTAACTGTACAGTTCAGTGACATTAAGTACATTCACATTGTTGTTCAGCCCTCATCACTATCCATCTCCAGAATCTTTTTAACCAGCCCCTGAAAACAATATGAAACACTTCAGGAATTTTTGTGTCCTCTTTGCACAGGGGCCATGCTAATCTCTCAGTCTCATTCCAATTTTGGTATATGTGCTGCAAAGCAAGGGGGCCTTGTGTTTAAGTCACTGGTTTTCTAACTCTTGGCTCCCCTCCCCATTCTCTAGCTTTCCTTCTGTGATCTGCTGCCTTCAGCTCAGTAATGAATTGGAGTGTCCCAGTCATACCTATGCCTGCTCAGGATCGTGAGGGAGAGGAAGGAGAAAAAGGCATGATTCTTTATCAAGTGGCCTGGCTTGGATCTTATCTCTGCTTTCTGCTCCCACCAACAACCCAGGAATCAGAGCAAGGAGACAGGAGAAGGTTCACAAACTCCCTAATTGAAATCTGAATCATTTCGGAGTTTCTTAGCCCTTCAAAGGGT
This sequence comes from Pan paniscus, assembly GCF_029289425.2. Lineage (NCBI taxonomy): Eukaryota > Metazoa > Chordata > Mammalia > Primates > Hominidae > Pan > Pan paniscus. Next base: position 143,047,329 of record NC_073255.2, on the reverse strand, counting down.
GAGTTAGGAACTGTGATTTGCTCCACACTGGAGCCATCAAGATGAGACTTGGGGCTGAGCATGGTGGCTCACACTCATAATCTCAGCACTTTAGGAGGCAAAGGTGGGAGGATCACTTGAGGTCAGGAGTTTGAGACTAGCTTGGCCAACATAGTGAAACCCCAACTCTACTAAAAAAGTACAAAAATTAGCTAAGCATGGTGGTGCACCCCTGTAGTCCCAGCTACTCAAGAGGCTGAGGCAGAGAATCACTTGAACCCAGGAGGCAGAGGCTGCAGTGAGCCCAGATCACGCCACTGCACTCCAGCCTGGGCAACAGAGACTCAGTCTCAGAAAAACAAAGCAAAAGAAAAGATGAGACTTAGAGAGCTCCCGCGTGCCAGGGCCAGGAGGAGAGATGGGAGTCACCAAGTCTTTCCTCGTCCCCTGGGTTCACAGGGGAGGCCACCAAGGGTCCAGTCAGTGTTGTAGCTTGAGCCCTGGTAGGAGCTAGATAACCAGGTAGGATTCCTGACTTTCATCCAGGTCCCTCTACCTTAACATCTACTGACAAATCTCACCCTGCCCAATATCGTCCTATTTCCTCTTACATATACTTAAAAGCCTTTCTCTCCCTAACTAATGCCTCAAGCACTGTCAGCACTTCCCAACAGAGCCCCTTGATCCCATGGGTCTTTCAGATCCAGTGCTAGGGGATTAATAAAAACCTTTAAAAAAGTAGGCAGCTGTTGTGGTTGCTCTGCTTTGCCACCCAGCTCCCCAGCAGGACAGCAGGTCCTGTCCCGCAAGCTGCTGGGAATGTTGGCTAACAGCCCTCAACTGCCAGCCCGTTCTGGAATTGCCCTCACCTGCAGACAGCCACCCTGCCTGGGGTTATGCCCCCTTTCCAGGACAGCCTGATCTCATGACAGGAAGGGCCATCCTAGCTCCAAGCTGTCTATGGAGCTGCAGAGGCCAGTCATGAATGCACTGTGGCCCAGCTCCTCCCTCTGAACAATTTGGCTTACTTTCCTTCCCCACAGGTGCTAACCCTAGTAGCTCCCCTAATAAATCTCTGGCACATTGATCTCTCCATCAGAAACTGCTCTTTAGGAAGCCAACCTACAACAGCTCCAAAATAAAAAAGAACAATTAAGAGGCTCTAATGAATAAATGTTTAATGCAATGTTTACAGATGCCACATTATGTGAACTCCATTAATTGTTAAATTTAGTATTCATCAACATTTAAAATATCATTACCTCTAATCACCATCTGCAGGTCAGAATTTCTCAGTTCATGTAAATTCCAGCCCATATGTAATAGATGCTGACAAATAATAGCGAATTGTAAATTAAATGCAGCACTTAACAGTTAAATAATTTCAAAAGTAAAGTTACTAGGGCTGGGTGCAGGGGCTCATACCTGTAATCCCAACACTTTGGGAGGCCAGTAAGCAGAAGGACTGCTTGAAGCCAGTTCAAAACAAGGCTGGGCAAAAAAGCAAGACCTCAGCCCCCACCCTCCACAAAACATTTTTAAAAATTAGCTGGATGTGGTAGCACATGCCTATAGTCCTAGCTACTTGGGAGGCTGAGGTGGGAGGATTGCTTGAGCCCAGGAGGACGAGACTGCAGTGAGCCGGGATAGCACTATTGCACCCCAGCCTGGGTGACAGAGACCCTACCTCAAAAAAAAAAAAGTCATTAGATTGAAATTATGAAACTGCTAATATCTGACCATTTTTGACCTTTATAAATGGCAATTTCACATGGTTCAACATAGTATCTCATCAAATATTTACTTATATTTAATTGGGGATGTAGGTGTACTCTAATGTGTTTGCCTTCCAACATTAAGCATGCTAAGGCCTGTAAAGATGTCAGAAACAGCCTTCCCTCTTTGGAATAAAGATACTACAAGCAGAATAGAGACAAAAATCAAGATAATGGCAAGATTTGGGAGCAAAGAAAGGAAACTGAAGCCCAGACCTAATTTCACTCTGCATGACTCATTGCACGGTTGAAGCATTTCTTGCCTCTCAAGGTTTCACCCTCATCTCAAGCTCCTAGGGCCCCATTTCCTGCTTTCCCACTTTCTGTACTCATTCTCCCTTTCGGGGGTTTCCTCCTCTGTGGGAAAGCATGGATGTAAGAAGGATCTGAGGTTCATGGGGGAGGAATCAAATTATAAACAGCTCTCCTTTCAATGAAAGGCTTTTTTTCTGATAATATCAGCATTTGAAAGGTTCCTATGTGTGTTATCCTTTCGGTCCCTTGTGACAATGTCCCAAACCTCTACCAATAAATTATTTTCTCTGCTCTCCAAAAATGGCTTTGTTCCCACAAATACTGTTCATGGGAAGAGACTGCGAGGTTAGTCTATTCCTGCCATTTGATCATTTTATTTATTACACTGATCCAACACGTAAGTAAGCATTCAAGCCTTTCATTTATACTGGATGCAACTTCAAAATTCTAAGAGCTGGTTTAGAGAACTTTAGGCTCTGCAGTGCGGGTTCTCATCACCATACTTCTCCAAGCCTGAACCTGCTACTCACCCCTCTCCCTCACCCACTGCAGGGCACCTATGAGAGGGTGCCGGGAACAAGGGCCTCTGCATTTGCTCAGGACTCCCTCCTGGGAGGGGAAGCTGGAGGCTGGGCCGAGTTGGACCAGAAGAATGGAAATGATGTAGAGACCCAGGCCCTGTCTTAAAGAAACTAAAAATCTTGTAGACAGGAGCACCCAACATGGAAAACTATGCATGCTATCTCTGAAAAGGGGAGTTCTTTTAAAAAATGAATTTGCAAACATGAGGGGAACGATTAGTGGAAGGTGAGGGCATTAAAAAGGACTTTCTCTCTTTTCCTTTTTAAATTGTGTGGTCCTTTATCCAATTATGAAAGCAATACACATTCTTGGTAGAAAAATGAGAAAATCATAAACAGTGGACCCTTGAACAACATGGGTTTCAACTGCATGGCTCCACTTTTAGACCCAATTTTTTTTCAATAAATATATCAGAAAAATGTTAGAGGTTTGTGACAATTTGAAAAAACTTGCAGATGAACTGCATCCACAAGTAGGGTTTATAAACAGAACTGCCCTTATCTATTAAGCTGCTAACCCTGAAGCTTGGAGGGAAAAGAGAAACACCAGCTGCCAGCCTTCTGGAGGTACAACAAAGCAGCCTGGACAAGAACTCTTTTTCTGGACTGGTTTAATCAATGCTTTGTCCCTGAAGTCAGGAAGTACCCTACCTGTAAGGGACTGCCTTTTAAAGTTCTTTTGATATTGGACAATGCCGCTGACCACCCAGAACCCCATGAGTTCATCATCAAGGGCATTGAAGTAGTCCATTTGTGACTAAACACAACATCTCTAATTCAGCCTCTAGACCCAGAATCATAAGGATCCTTAAAGCTCATTACGCACAGTACCCTATGGAAAAGATTTGTCAATGCTATGGAAGAAAACCCCAGTAGAGAGAACATCACAAAGTCTACAAGGATTACACCGCTGAAGATACCACTGTTGTCATAGAAAAAGCCATCAAGCCTGAAACAATAAATTCCTGAAACAATAAATTCCTGCTGGAAAATAAACTGTGTCCAGATATTGTGCATGACTTCACAAGATTGACAAGAGCACCAATCAAGGAAATCATGAAAGAGATTGTGGATATGGCCAAAGGAAAAAAAAATAGGTGGCGGGTGAACGGTTTCAAGATATGGATCCTGGAGAAATTTAAGAGCTAACAGATGCCACAGGAATTAACAGAAGACAACACGATGGAGATGAGTGTTTCTGAACCAGCACCAGACAATGAGGAAGACAGTGTAGAAGAAGCAGTGCCAGGAAACAAACTGACATTAGACAATACAGCAGAAGCATTCCAATTATTCAAAACTGCTTTTAACTGCTTTTATAACATGGACCCTTCTATGATAGGGGCACTGAAACTAAAGCAAACAGTGGAAGAAGGATCGGTACTATACAGAAACACTTTTAGAGAAATGAGAAAGCAAAAAAGTCAGACAGAAATTATCATGTATTTCCATAAAATTACACCAAGTGTGCTTGCCTCTCCTGCCTCCCCTCCCACCTTCTCCACCTCTTACACTTCTACTGACCCTAAGAAAGCAAGACCAACCCCTTCCTCCCCAACCTACTCAAAGAGAAGATGACAAGGATCAAGACCTTTATGATGATCCACTTCCCCTTAATGAATAGTGAATCTATTTCCTCTTCCTTATGATTTCTTAATATTTTCTTTTCTTTAGCTTACTTTATCATAAGAATATAGTATGTAATACATATAACACACAAAATATGTGTTAACTGTTTATGTAAGTCTTCCAGTTAATAGTAGGCTGTTAGTAGCTACATTTTTGCAGAGTCAAAAGTTAAACACAGATTTTTGGCTATGCAGGGGATCAGCAACCCTAGCCCCTGCGTTGTTCAAGGGCCAACTGCATGTGTGATACACACACACACAAATATATTCAAATCATTCCAATTCTACTACCCAGAGACAGCATCTGTAACTACTATTTTATAAATTATTCTACTTAATTTGACTTGGATTTGAAGGGGAAAAAAATGAAAGTGAAGAAATTGCTGAATTTTATAAATATATTTATTCAAAATAAGAGCTCTTCATTATTAAGAAACTTTTCAAATCGATTACAAAAATATGAGGCTTTGAGACTGGAGTATTTTTTGGTTTATGCTTCTTAATATCCATAAGTTTAAGTTTCCGACACTAATCCTTAGATGATCGTGTAATCAAAATCAGAAGCCACAATATATGTTTTAAAGAGTTCTTTTTTTTTTCTTTTTCTTTGAGAGAACAAGAGAATGAAAATGAGAGCAAAACTTTACACCTAAGTTTACTCTCAGGTTAATTCTTCAAAATAAATAATTAGGGAAAAGCTGATATATAAAGAAAAATACGCTATAAAAATGGCAAGCCACTTTCACAACCAAAAAAAACCACCTTTGTCTTCTGCAGTTTTGAACAGATACTGGGTGTACAATAGTGTTTGATGAATAACAGAATACATGAAAGAAAAATGGCTATTATCAATCTATATGAAAAATATAAATGGCAGCATAAGATTACAAAACAGGAAAATGAGAGAAAATGTATTTTCAATATATGTAATATCCTTAACTCATGAAGAGCTGTTATAAATCAGTAATACTTAAAATAGCAATATTTATTAAATCCCATAGACAAAGACTACGAAGAGCCCTGGCCTGTTCAGATGTAGAAGAGAATCTGAAAATGGCCAACAAGCTATGTATTGATGCTTAATCTCATTAGATCCCAGGAAAAGGCAAATTTAAAATAAGGAGAAATCATTTATGCCCATGATATTAGCCAAAATTGAGATGATTTTTAATTTCCTGGTAAGGTTGGTAAGGTTTGAGGAAGATAGCTACACTTGTTCACTAATAATAAGACTCTAAATTGTTGCAAACTTTTTTGATAATAATCTGGCACCATATATTAAAGTGTATAGCACACATTCTGCTGGGCCCAGAAGTGCTACTTCAGGGCATCCACAGAGAAGAAATAAAACTACAAGCATATTAAAACACATTTCACAATAATATCAGTAACAAACATTTACTGAGCACACACTATGTGCCCAGTGCTGTGCTAAATGCCTTACAAAGGATATCTGAATTATCATAACAGCTTTATGAGGTAGTTGCCATTATCTCACAGATGAATACTAAAATTTAGCAAAGTTAAATATGTTGTCCAAGGTTTTAAAAAATACACTAGTAAATGTTAGAGTTGAAACTTGAAACTGCTCAGTGCGATGGCAGCCACTGTAACATGCTGCCAAATTAGAGACAAATAACCAAAAAAGAAAACTTAGCCAAATGCCCTTGGAAGAGGAGTGGTGACAATGACCTCAACCACTAGAAACAAAATGCCTGGTCTCACTTTGGTTTCAGAATTAAAATCCACTTTGACGAGGGGTAGGAATGTTGGAACAAATGTTTTCCATAGAAGCAGAGAGAAGAAGTTGCAACGAGGAAGAAAGAGATTAATATGAAAATTTTTGCCAGATGGGTGGTTTGGGAAGAGATTTCTCTCCAAGGCAACCTCGACTTCTCCCTATGAATGACTCTTAAGAAATGGAGGCAGAGTCTCTAACCAGACCACAGGCAAGATGCAGCTTCCACAAGACTTCCCATAAGCAGCAGCTCTGCTGCCCTCACCCCAGCTGGCCCTCCCAAGAAAAATGGTTGAGGGCATGAGCAACATTTTTAAATGGCAGAGAGAAGATTCTGAGGATTTTCAGGGCACTGGAAACATTGCCTCAGTTTTCCTGGAAAATTCCACTTATTTGTTTTATCTCCTTGGTATTTGGAGAGTATGTCAAAAATACTATGTCCTCACCAAGCCCATAGCTGACTCTGCCCTGAAACCTTAACCCCTGGTGGAAGGGAGAGAGACTTCATGTCTGTGGCAGGGCCATTTGCCACCATGTTCTGGGTTGCAGGGCTGACTACAGCCATTCCTCCTAGAGTTTATGTCTGGAATGTGGGTCAATATTCCACAGACAAACCACATGCCAGTGCTGTATCTCTGGGTCCAGAGTACCCAGAACCATATATTACAATCAGTTATCAACTATGCTTTAAAATAGGGTTTAAAACAATAATCACTATAAACAAGTTGCAAAGACCAACATAGACAATGTATTACAAGCCAAGGGTTATGATCAATCCAATTCTGTGAACCTGAATTCAATAATAATATAAAATAAATAAGTAGCAAGTGGCAGCCTGATAATCTGGTTTAAGAGACTGTGATAATCAGTCCCAGAGATTTTTTTCTGTCAACTGTTATTAATAGCTACTTAACCTAATCTTGTTCTTTCTTTAGACTCATAGAAGTAAACTTCTAACTTGTCCAACTCCTGCCTTAGAGTGAAAATCTTTGAAGCGTATTTACAGCTCAGTCTCAACAATTTCCAGACAGACTCTCCGTAACAAAGTCCTTGTAGAAAGCCCCTATTAAATTCTTCCTTTCCATGTAGGAAAAGTTTGCTTATTACCAGCTTACCCAAGAAGGCATGACGATGCTGACATGCCCAAGGAGCCCTAAGCATAATGAACAATCCCATACCTTCCAAGACTTTGACCACAGCAGAGAAAGAGAAGACTGTTTTGTGGCATTGGATACATAAGAAACGCCCAGATCCTGAGAGAACCATTATTTGGGTTCAGATCCCAGCTCTGCTACTTACTCGTCATGTGAACTTGGGCATGATACTTCACCCCTCTGTGCCTCAGTTGTACCATCTGTAAAATGGGATCAATTCATTATTCCTCCTTTATAGATTTGTTGTAAGGAGTGAATGAGAAATTACATGTAAAACATATAGCACTATATCTGCATAGAGGAAGCACTTAATAAATATTATTTTTAGTTGCTGTTGTTCCGTCATGTAAAAAAAACAACCTTTGATGAACTTTCCTTGACGATCACAAGAGTGGCTAATCCCTTAGCTCTGGCATCTAAGTGACTTGGATTCACAGTTCTGCTGTTTACTAGCTGTGCGACCTCTGACATTTTCTTAACTTTCATAAGCCCTTTCCTTATCTAGAAAAACGGAAGTGACCACAGTGCCATACCTCCTAGGGTTGTCAGGAGAATTAGAGATTATAAACCTTTTAAATTCCTAGTCCTACTAACACACAGTAAGTGTTCAATAATTAGCTGCTTTTTTATTTGAATGTGTACTTTTTACTTTAACTTCTGCTTGAATCAGGTAGTTAGATATTAGAACACAACTGATTTCCCTACTAAGATTTGCAGGTTTACTGCAGTTTAATAGTCAGTACTTTTTATGGTGCAAATCCTGGTCTAGGAGTTCGTATATAAAGATACCGGACACAACTCTGTTGAGTGCTAGCCAAGAGACTTCAGGAAAATATCAGAAGCTCGAGTTTCTTCACTGTGAAATGGGATAAAAATATCCTTTCTCACAGCACAGTAACATTTCCACGGAGTTATGGATGATAAGCACTTTGTAAATTATAAAGCAATACAAAAATGTAAGACTTCATTATTTTCCCTGAAGAAAAAGGAGGACTTCATATAAGAAATATAAATAGAGAATAACATAGACCTACAAAGTAATTTCTCCACTGACTAGAGTGGATTTTTATTTTAGAATAAGTTTAAGATAAGAATCTTTAAGAATCTCTCAGATTGAGGCTGGATATAGAAGGACAGAATTCCATCACAATCATCAGTTAATTTGTGTACATGCTACGGGAACATGATGTCCAGAGAACAGGGACATAGACTAGGCTTCAGCATAGGGACAAAGAGGCCAAACTTTACCTCTAAGCACCAGACAAGTCTTCTGGGCCATGGAGTATGCTTTGGCATTTAGTGGGTATTTGCTTCTGGCTAATTTTAGTTCTGTGTCTCAAGGGATTCTCTAATGCAGACAAGTAGCTAAATATCTGAAGATCTTTCTCTCCTCCCTCTCTCCCTTTCTCCTCTTTCTCTCTCCATTTTTTCTCTCTCTCACTTTTCCTCTCTGAAAATAAACCCATAAACATATCAACAGAATGTAGTAGGCAAGTACTCACGCTTCTACTAAAGATTGTAGTTAAGTTAAACAAAAAAAAATCCTAATTATTTCCTTTACTCAAAATTTTTGGTGGATTTTTTTTTGTTTTTTTCTCATGGTTTTTTAGAGATCATATATTTTTTCTATTTGAATGTAAGAATTGATTTATAGCTGAGAAAATTAAAAGAGATCCAGGATGCAGGCAAATCCATCTGTTGTTATCTCCTTTGCCCTCTATGCAAGCAGTAACATTGGTTACCCAAACATCTGGTCACTTCAACCTATGTGAATCCACTCCCACAATGTCCCATAATTTAGTCCCATACCAAATGCATTTGTTCTGAAAAGGAATATTCTCAGAGCAGTCAAATATTTTGATAAAATCCAGGAAAGAGGGTCTGGGTGCAGTGGCTCACACCTATAATCTCAGCACTTTGGAGGCCGAGGCTGGGCCCAGAAGTTCAAGACCAGCCTGAGCAACATAGCAAGACCCCATCTCTACAAAAATTTTTAAAATTAGCCAGGTATAGTGGCACACACCTATAGTCCCGGACACTTGAGAGGCTGAGATGGGAGGATCACTTGAGCCCAGCAGGTTGAGGCTACAGTGAGCTATGATAGTGCCACTGTACTCCAGCCTGGGTGACAGAGTGAGACCCTGTCTCAAAAAAAAAAAAAAATTTTTTTTAATCCAGGAAAAAGAAAGAGGAGGAAATTTTCCATCTTACAAGGAGCAAATTAATGTGCAAAGTAACTGAAGAGAATGCTGCCCACAATTACCTGCCTATCTGCAGTCCGTGTGAGAGCAGATCTCCTGATGTCTGAATCTATCCCCAATTGCTCTTAAAAGAAATCTCCATTAAAAAAATAAAATTACAGAAATAAACTGGGAGGGGGCAAACACACATTTATTCACTATGTATGTACTAAGTATCTACTCTAAGCAAAGCAGTGCAGGGCACAGGAAAGTATGTAAGAAATGGTCTACTCTAGGCAGAGGTTTCCCTCCAGTGAAGGGGATTAAATGACACAGTGGGCCGTGAGTCCTGCCCACCCCTCACCCTATTGCAGAACCATAATCTCAAGTAAGTCAGTAATCTACCTCCTTCAAAACCCTCCCACAAGGGTTATAGATTCCTCACCTCTTTATCCCCAGCTCTGCACAATTGGAATCTCATCATTTCATTCCCATCCTTTACTCTCAGCACTCCCCACCCAACAGCAAGTTCAAGTAGAGTCCCCCTCAAACACACCATGTTACTGCACCTTGCCCGTCGCTAGGACCCTCTTTGCTGCTAGAATGACCTTTCCTTTCCCCACTTCCCAAGCCCTGCACTGCCTGAAGCCTACCTGGACTTCACCTTCTCCTGTCAATCTATCCCCCTTCCCCTCACTCTGGGCAAACTCATCCCACTTCCTGCTGCAGCCAGCTTTGATCCTATGCCATGGAGATGCTATCTCTGGTCCTTCATGGCTATACAGCATTTTCTGTCATTTTCCCTAGCTCCACTGAGAGCCCAGGTAGGCAAGACCACGCATTTATCATTTTATGTCCTCAGAGCCTAGCAGCTTAGCTTCTTGACATGCTCAAGAAATCTGTTGACTTGAATGAAATAGGATAGTACTATAACACAGACTGTGCTGAATATGTCTTCAGAGGGACCCCTAAAGAGTTCTAAAAGTCCACTGGAAGGAGAAATGGAGTCTCTGAAGTTACAGATTCCTTCCACCAACCTTAAGAACTTGTAAAGCCAGCAAAGCAGCAGATTCTAAAAATCTCAGAAATGCACAGGGCCGGGCATGGTGGCTCACACCTGTAATCCCAGTACTTTGAGAGGCCAAGGCGGGCAGATTGCTTGAGCTCAGGAGTTCAAGACCAGCCTTGGGAACATGGTAAAATCCCATCTCTACAAAAAAATACAAAAAATTAGCCAGGCTTGGTGGCATGCATCTGTAGTCCCAGCTACTTGGGAGGCTGAGTTGGGAGGATCACTTGAGCCTGGTTGCACTGAGCTGTGTTCACACCACTGCATCCCAGCCTGGGTGACAGAGCCAGATCCTGTCTCAAAAACAACAAAAAAAAGTACACAGAGGTGAGAGCACATGTTCCTACAAGTGTCACAGAAACTCAGCTAAATAAACAATGAAGCAATATTAGCATAATCAAAATAAACATTTTTAAGCACAAAGTGTATGAGCCACAGCTTCAAGCTTGTAAACTTTGATTTTTAAAGGGACCAATAGAGGTTAAGTAAACAGACACTTAAACAGAAGTATCACTAGGAAGGGCCACACTCTGAAGCAGCAGTCTACTCAGACTTTGGACTCACAGCATTAGGTCACATTCTGAGTCTGACACTTAGCTGTGCAACCCTGGACAAGTTCCTTAACCTCTCTGGGCCTCAACTCTCCCATTTGTAAAATAAGAATAGTAGACTCCCATGATAGGGTTGGTTGTTGGAATGATTTAAAGAGATAATGCCGGTGAAAATGTTTAGCGTCGTTTCTAGCACACAGTAAACACTGAATTAAAGTTTATTGCTCACTCTTCTGAAGTGATTTGTATCTTTCTGTGGATGATCTAAACTCACAGGCCTCTTTTGATCTGGATATGGAAAATTCTCTATAAGGAATCATTTCATAAAAACATGTGCTTCCTCTCATTCCACTCTATGCAATTCAGTCACTCATTTAGCAAACATTTACTGAGTATCTTCCATATGCCAGGCACTGTTCCAGACCTGGGGTCCAGCAGTGAATAAAACAAAAATCCCTGCCCATTTAGAGCTCACCTTCTATTGGGGAGAGGTAAGAAATAAACATAATAAGTAAGTTATATAGCATATTAGAATACACTGTGCTATGCAGAAGAAATCAAGACAGGTAAAGGGAATTCAGAACAGGAAGGGTTGCAGTTTAAACAGGGGAGGTCATAGCAGGCCTCATGGAGAAGGTAACACTTAAGCAAAGGAGGTGAGGGAAAGAGTTACCCAGAGATCCGAGGGAAGAGGGGTCCAGGCAGAAAGGGCAGCCAGTGAAAAGGTCCTGGGGCAAGGCCATGCTTCACGTACTCCAGGATAGCACGGAGGCGAGCATGGCTAGAGCAGAAGAAATGAGGGAATAGAAGATGAGGTCAGGGCATAGTTGGGGTCCTAACCAAGCCACTGTAAGGACTTTGGTTTCTACTTGAAGAGAAGTAGGGGGTCATTGAGTGGTTTTCAGCCAAGGGTCAAGGTGGGGGCAGGGCGAATTGCAAAGACTGAGGCAGGCAGACCTGTCAGGAGGCTCTTGTCAAAAGTCAGATGAGTGATTATGGCAATCAGAACAGGAAGGGAGCAGTGGAGGTGGAGATAAGTGTTAAGATGATTCTGGCTATATTGTGAAACTGAGCTAACTGGATGCTATGAAGTGTGAGGGGTGGTGTGGAGTGGGGAGCAGATGAGCCTGGTCTGAGCAAATGGGAAAGGACACAGCTGTCAATACTGTAATGGGGAAGGCTGGTGGAGAAGCCTCTTAGCAAGGACCAGGTCAGTGATTAGGTGTTTGGCTATGTACACACTGAGTTTGGGATATCAAGGACATAGCTGGAAGTTGGAGGCAGCTGGTTTCTACAATTCAGGAGAGAAGATATAGAAAGACCTCAATTATGTGTTAGAAACTAAACTGCCCTAGCTATGATCTTTATGTCCTTTGTCCTACTACAATTAGCCTTGAACCCGTGGTTCTCCAGTGTTAGTGTTCACAAGAATCACCAGAAACACTGGTAAAATTACTGATTCCTCGGTCTCATCCCCAGAGTTTCTAAATCAGTTGATCTTGTGTGAGGGGACATGGGTCAGGGAGAACAGGAAATTAATATTTTTAAGTTTTGGGGATTCTTCTCCAAGTGGCTCATGGATCGCCATCTGAAAAATCTTGGGATCGTTTCCTCCCCCAACCCCACTTCCTCACTCAAATATTCCAGCCACCTAGGCAATATTCATTTAATTTCTCAAACCACTCAGAAAAATACACTCTCCCTCAAAATATTCCAGAAAAAATATTAGAAAAAAGTGGCGCTGGACAGACACTTCATTTGAAGGACATTTCACCTGCTATGCACTACAGAGTCTGAATGCTGGTTTGGCTCCATTTCCAGCAGGCGGGCTGTGGCATAATTGGTAAGAGTGTCCAGTGTGGCCCTCAGTCCTTCAGATCTGTGCCCTTTTCCTTAATTCCATATGCCCTCATGTTGTCCCAGAACCCTTCCATCCGTCACAGAATTAAAGAATTTGGATAATGTGTTTATCTGAAAGTGTTACTGATTCAATCTGTTACTTCTTTCAGAATTGAGCCAGAAGGGAGGGCAACAATTAAACAAAAGGCTTGCTCCCTTATGGTGGAATTTCAGACCATGTGGCAAACAGAAAGAGGAAAGAGATATCTTAGCATATATGGGTGCATGACCTCTGGTTTCCCCCGAATACAAGCTTTGTTGCAACTACCTGTGCTGTCCACACATGACACTACCTGTGGCAGCCACAAAAATAGACCTCTCAGATCAATGATTGCAGGGAGAATAACTGCCTGACAGCTGAGCTGAGGTGCTCAGAATCCACCACTGTGTTTGTTTGCACAGAGGCCATGCTTCATGCAGGCTGGGACACAAAGGCAGGGCTATGCCTGTGAAACCAGGACTCTTCCAATGAGGACTTTGGCTTGAGGCCTCCGCATCAGCCTGGCTGAACCTTTCCTAGACTTGCACCACAACCTAAGACTTTCTACCCAACCTTTCCTCCTTTCCTGTCTCCTCCCCAGGGGAAGACTTGTATCACAGTCTGACAGCTCTCCCAGCCTCCTCCAGCTCCCTCCTCCTATTCCTCAAGGCATATTCCCCAAAACAGTCCTTGCACATCTACTCCCATCTTAACATCTGCTTCTTGGAGGAGTTGAACTATCACAGCCACCTAATCCCTAACTCCTACAAACCTGATGTAGCAAATGCCTCTGGTGTCTACATCGCATCCCTCAGCCCACCTCTGTTTTCTGCCATAGCTGTGTGAGCCCAGACCCACTTGTGCTGACAGGATCCTCCCTCCAGCAAGAGCCAACAGTTCCACTTTTTGGCTGAGTCTTCTCCAATCCCATGGGGCCCCTCAGCCTGAGCACAAGCACAGATCGTAAGTGCAAGGGAAGCTAACCCCCCTGGGGAAGCCCTCAGTCAGTGGAAGGAGGGAGTCTGTGGATAAATGCCCTGGCCTCCCATCTTTCAAGTAGATAATGCTGGGAGGCATTCAGTCCCCTTCTTAGGAGGTCCCAGAGGAATCAAGTCCAAAGTGGCTATAGCAGCAGCCTCCATGACATACCTTTATATTGGCTTTCCCTTCTTCCCTGCTCACTGTCCCCACTCCCATCCTCCTGCTTCCTGGGACCACTTCCCAAATAAACTCCTTGTACCCAAGTCATTGTCTCAGGCTCTGCTTTCAGGAGAACCCAATCCAAACCATGTGATATGTGATTTAGAGCAATGGAGTCATGTTAACAGAACTCTTCTTCAGGAAAACAATGCTGAGTATCTACATGGACTGCATGATTTCTAAATATTCTGTAATTAGCTGGGCATGGTGGTGCACACCTGTAGTCCCACCTACTTGGGAGGCTCAGGTGGGAGGATCAATTGAGCCCAGGAGGTGAAGGCTGCAGTGAGCACCACTGCACTCCAGCCTGAGCCACAGAGTGAGATCCTGTCTCAAAATAAATAAAATAAATAAAATATTCTGTATTTAAGTTTCCTATACCTAGTATCAGTAACACAATAGGACATAGTGCCTTTTCGAAGGGTGTGGTAGCCAGTCTCCAAGATGACCCCCACTGATAGCATCATGCCCTTGTGTAGCCCCCTCTCACATTAAATAAGAGTGGAATAAAGGTGAAGCGACCGTGTATGATTTCCAAAGATAGGTCATAAAAGGCATTGCACTTCCACATCAGTCTCTTAGGTCTCTCACTCCAGGGGGAAGGTGGCTGCCATGTTGTAAGGACACTCAAACAATCCTATGCAGAGGCACGTGTGAAGGTGAACTGAGGCCTCCTGACAATAGCCAGCACCAACTTGCCTGCCACATGAGTGAGCCACCTTGGAAGTGGATCTTCCAGCCCCGGTTATGCCTTCAGATGACCTCAGCTCCAACAGACATCCGACTGCAACTTGAGAAATCGCAACAGAATCACCCAGCTCAGCTGCTCCTGAATTCCATACCGCCAGAAAATATGAAAGATAATAAATGATGATTCTTGTTTCAACTTACTAAGTGTTAGAGTGATTTGTTACATAGTAACAAATAAAAAGAGATACCCTGTCTTTTTATCTGCAAAGCACTTAAAACACATAGACTCTATGTGTTGCATTGACACTCATACCAGTCCATGAAATAAGCATTATTTAACATCTGCGTTTAAAAAAAAAAAAAAAAGCAAAACATGATAGTGAGAAGTACATAGCCAGGGACATTCACTTAACAAGTAGAAGAACAGGGATGGAAACAAGATGGTCTGGCTCCAACATTTGTGCTCTTAGCCACTATAATGCCCCACCTTGAGTGTGGGAGTTACTTTGAGAAGAAAGTACTTGTATTTCTTAACTTATTCTGAATAATACTTTGTACCCTAAAAAACTTACTCTCTGTTTTGGCATTTAAGCGTGTGACTTTTTAGAAGTTGAATCCAGTTCAGGACACGACTTTTGACTTGGAGTAAACATGACCTTCTTCCAGAAAACACATTTATAATTTTATAAAATATCACTGGGAGAAAGTATTCCATGATCAAAAGTTCACTTCACTGCTGAGCTATTTGGAAGCACATACATTCTTCAAGCAAGACCACCTCTTTCAACCCATTGGTGATGTTTATTCATCCTCAATGTGTGGATGAGAGTCTATGGAGGAAATACATAAACAGCTAGCAGCGAATCTTTCTTGAATTCCCAAAACCCTACTTCATCTGCATCCTTCAGCATTGGCGATACTATCTTATATTTTTGGCCTGTTCTGTTAACCATCTCCTGAGCTCAACGTTCAGATTTATGAGTGAAAGACTAATGGCTCACAACTTTTCTATCCTCTGTAGTGCCTTGCACATAGTAGGCTCCCAAATGTTTGATTATTTAACATATCCCAAACTTTCAAAACTAAAAAGCATTCTATTTGTTCTCTGAACTGCTCCAAATTCCACCAGTTTCTCTTGCTTCTAGAGTCCGTCATTTCTATGCTGACAGTTGGTTAATCCTCCCTATGAGGTTGTAAACAAAGGAGCAGAATGAGAATGTCCCAAGGGTTCCAGATGTGCTCATTGGAACCAACCCAAAATCCACCTTAGGATTACTATACCCTGTTTTGAACCCCATGCATTAGGAGGAACACACATTGGCAAACTGGAGCTGCCCAGAGAAGGATGACCAGAGAAAGAAAGGTCTGAAAACCCGACCATGAAGAAGACTGAAAGATGCAAGGATGCTTAGTTTGGAGAAGACTATTCATAGCACACACACAACCATTTGAAAAGCTGGCCTGAGAAAGGAGAACCAGGCTCCTTATAACTGTGAGACACCCCAGCCTTACCTCCCCAGCCATTTCCAGTGGAGCATTAGTATGTGGCATTCAGGCAAAGAGTTGTGTGGGTAAATAAAATTGGAAAATGCCACAAAGGTAAGCCCCTCTGAAGTTCACAAAGAACATTAGCATACAGAAGAGTCTGAGAAAATCCTCTAATAAAGAAACCTTTGTTCAAGATTATTTACCAAACTTACTGAACCACAATCTCGTCTTTTATTTCCCCATGTAATGCTTATTAACGTCATACGTAGAACATTAGGAAAAGCTGTTCTAAAAAGCAGAATTAGGCAAAGCATTGCATTGTACACTATAAATACAAACAATTGCTATTTGTCAATTATAACTCTGTAAAGCCGGGGAAAAAGAGAAACATAACTAGGGCAGGTTTTCAGAAATTATCAGGAGATGAATTCTGGTACAATATACAGTAAAATATATCCCAACATTCAAGCTAGCCAAAGACAGAATGGGCTGCCTGTGAGGTCAGAAATGCTTTGCTACTGAAGTTGTTCACTACAGGTCAAATGCTGTGAAGAGTCACATCACAGGGCTTGAGATTCTGTGATAAGAAGCAGGAAAAAGAACGGATTTCCATGTCGGGGTTTCCATGCCCTGTTGGTCATCCATCTGGGATCAGGGGTGTCCACTTCCTTAGAAATAATTAGTCTCATACTCTTGTTCCACTTACACTGATATCCCGATATTATAATGATTTGTAAACATGTATGCCTTCTGAACAATGACTCAGTCTGGAAAACACAGTCCACCTGCCCCTCAGCTGTGTAACAGAGATGATAATAGTATGCGAATTATAGGGTTATTGTAAAGATTAAATGAGCCACTTCATGTAAATCACTTGGAACAGTATCTGACATTAGACAAGAGATTTAACAAATATTTTTGTAATGATATATGTTGGGGCAGGAAGAACATTGAAACTCTTGCACTAGGCATTGAATTCCTTGAGAACACAGTCTTTCTTATCGATTTTTGTCTTCATTGCTAATTATTATCCTAGATACATAGGAAGCATTTAATAAATCCTTATAAGGTGGATGGATGGGTGAATGAGTGAATGCAACGGTCTTGTCCCCATTTGGGCAGCTCTCAAGGCCTTCTGCATGGGCTTGGCCCATCGACAACTCCCTCCAAGCCCACTAGACAGTTGCAGGTCTTCCATAAGGGGCTCCCTCTTTCTTTCCCCTTTTTAGGGGCACTGTAATTTTAGAGCAAGTTTTCTCAGTTTTCCCCACTGAAGTATCCCTGTCCATGCAGGGGAATGACCAGAACCTCCTCTGCCCTCTGGAGTCTGAGGGCATGGTCTAAGGTCACCCAAGGCTCAGTATTTCTTCTAAGTCTAATCATTTTATCTTAACATTTGGTAAAATTTTTCTTTTATATCATAATACATCTGTTTGCTTTTAAACTGTGTTTTAAATGTTTACCAATGTGTAAAATTGATGTCCCAAAACAGGTTGTGCTCATCCTGTGGCTTCCAGCCCCCAGCACCGACATTCTGCTGCACATCTTCAATCTTCCTGTTCCAGAAACCTAACAAACCTGATATCCCCCAAATCCACTTGCTCTCTTTTGTTTGTTATGTGTGCAGACTTACACTCTGGAATTGGATGCTTCAAACCCGGTTTTGCTCCTGTCAACAGTAAACCTCTAGTAACATTCTAGAAGGCCAGGGATTCATCACATTTATTGATGTGTTTCTCTTGAGGAAGTGGGAAAAGACACAGACCTAGAGTCAAAGGATTTTCTGTCTGACAAAAAAAAAAAAAGTGACCATTTATATAACTTCTAAAGTAACCGTTCTCAAGTCGAATACCACTACCTTTGAAGACCAATGAGCAGAAAATGGTCTTTGGAGGCTTTTAAGGGCTCTGTTATACAAGAGACAAATGTGTGAGATTGAATTGGCTTTTCAAAAAGGTTTTTTTACACAGTCTTACAAAGATGTGTGATAATTTTTTAAATACAGATGGCCTTTCCTTCTAATAGTTTTGTTTTCAAGTTTAGCTAAAAAGTCTCCTCCACCTGCCTTCCCTGTTCAGCATGCCATCCCTCTGATTCTGTATCACCTAAGCCTCAGTCCCTTCAGATTTCCTGATGTACTGGACCTCCTACTTGACAGGATTTCACTTGTCAGAACAGAATAAAAAGGCCAGAGCCAGCCGGGTGCAGGGGCTCATGCCTATAATCCCAGCACTCTGAGAGGCCAAGGCAGGAGGATTGCCTGAGCTCAGGAGTTCAAGACCAACCTGGGCAACATGGCAAAAACCCATCTCCACTAAAAATACAAAAATTAGCCAGGCGTGGTGAAGTGTGCCTATAGTCCTAGCTACTCAGGAGGCTGAGGCAGAAGAATCACTTGAACCTGGAAAGTGGAGGTTGCAGTGAGCCGTGATCACATCACTGCATTCCAGCCTGGGCAATCGGAGAATATAGGAAAAGGTGTTTTAAAGAAAAGATCTGTGTCTATACTCTCTGACTGTCTCTTATCTAAGATAAGGGCAGCACTTTTACTTTTTCACCCTCACAGAAAGAGTTGGGCTTTCCAATCCCACACCCTAGGCATAGCTCCCAAGAACCCTGTCTGAGCCACAGCCCTCAGGCCTCCTACTCAGCCAGAAAGGAGGATGTCAAGAAGAAGAGCCTCCCACTGAGAGTGAATGTAGGGAGTAACCTTCTGCAGGATTTCTTCCATTGAGGCTTTGACTAAAGGCAGAATGTGGGAACTTCTGCTTCCAAGGAAGATGGAGGAACAAGGACTATATTTGCCCTCACTCCTAAAACCACCTTTAAAAACATACACAGAGAGGAAATAAACATGAAACTATGATTTTTAAGGCACTGAACACCATACAACAAAGAAAAGTGATCCCTTAAAGAAATAAACAAGAAATGAACCTGGGGAGCTTGACAGATTCTTTGAGTTAAAAAGCTGAAAAGCCAAGAAGACAAAGGCAGCTAGAGTTCACATGGCTGGCATGTAGGCTAGGGTACCATAAAGGAGAGAACTGCAGAGAAAGAGACAGCGAGAGAAAGAGTGCGAGCGAGAGAGAGAGAGCACGCTCCAGAGATCTGCAGAGGGTTTTTCTCGAGTATTCAGCAAATACTAATCAGAGCACATATGAGAAGAACTATCTGAAAGAGTTAAATGAAACAGAACATAGAACACACACCAGCCCAGAAATGGTCCCTTTTTTCTGCCATCCAAATTAGAAAACATTATGATTCAGAGGTTATGTGGTAGATACTCCAAAGCGTCTTACCTCAATAGTGAGAAGCAACTAAACCTAAAGACAGTTCTGGCCCCACATAACAACCTTAAAAATAACCTCTGAAAGAATCGAATTGTTCCAAAATATTAACTGCATCCCAAAACAAAGCTCAAGAATATTTATAAAAACATAAAAATACAGTAGTCCCTTCTTATTCACAGTTTCACCTTCTGCAGTTTCAGTTACCCGTGGTCAACTGTGACCTAAAAATATTAAATGGAAAATTCACAAGTTTTAAATTGCGCACCTTTCTGAGTAGCAAGATTAACATCTCACACTCTCCTGCTCTGCCCTGCCCAGGACATGAATCATCCCTTTGTCCGGCGTATCCACACTGTTGTATACCCTATCCTCCCATTAGTCAGTAGCCATCTGGGTTAGCAGATTGAATGCGGCAGTATTGCAGTGCTTATGTTCAAGCAACCCTTATTTTACTTAATAATGCCTACAACGCATGAGAGTAGTAATGCTGGCAATTCAGATATGCCAAAGAGAAGCCAATAAGGGCTTCCTTTAAGTGAAAAGGTGAACATTTTCCTTGGATAGGTAAAATACATATATATGCTGAAGTTGCTAAGACCTATGGTAAGAACAAATCTTCAATCTGTGGAATTGTGAACAAGGAAAAAGAAATTTGTGCATAATATTTCTAGGGTTCTGTATTATCCTTGGTTTCATGTATCCACTAGGGGTCTTGGAAGATACTCCACGTGGATATTCTGGTACCAACAAGATAAACACAATATCTGGCAGCCAATCAAATTTCACAAGACACACAAAGAAGCGGAAAACTACAATCCATTATAAGGAGAAAAAAAATCAATCAACTGAAGCCAACCCAGACTGAACACAGATGCTAGACTTAGAAGAAAAGGACATTAAAACTTACAACTATATTCTATGTATTCAGAAAGCTAGAGGAAATAGTCAATGTGTCATGTAGAAACATGGGAGATATTTTGTAAAGACCCAAATTGAACTTCCAGAGATGAAAATTACAATATTTGAGATTTAAAACACACTAGGGAAGTAAAAGCAGATTAGACAGTACAGAAAAAAAGTTAGCGGATTTAAAGACAGGTATAGAAGCTATCTAAAATAAAACACGGAGAAAAAAACACTCAAATATAAAATAACATACCGTTATTTGTCTGTAGGAAACATCAGGTGTTTCCTAATACATGTGCCATTAGAGTCTCCAGAGGAGCAAAGAAAGAGAAAGGAACAGAAAAAATAAGTGAATATATCTGAGATGTTTCAAAATTTAACTAAAATTATAAACAGATCTAAGAAGTTCAACAAACCCCAAGCACAAGAAACATAAAACAACTATACCAAGGCACATGACAATCAAATTTTTCAAAAGAAGTGTTAAGTTAAAGTCTTGCCAGGCATGGTGGCTCACACCTATAATCCCAGCACTTTGGGAGGCTGAGACGGGAGGATCACTTGAGCCCAGGAGTTTGAGACCAGCCTGGGCAACATGGCAAAGGCCTGTCTCTACAAAAAATACAAAAATTAGCCAGGTCTGGTGGCAGACGCCTGTAGTCCCAGCTACTCAGGAGGCTGAGACAGGAAAATTGCTTGAGGACCTGAGGCAGAGGCTGCAATGAGCCGAAATCATATCACTGCACTCCAGCCTGGGTGACAGAGTGAGACCCTGTCTTTAAAAAAAAAAAAAAAAAAAAGTCTTAAAACCAGCCAGAGAAAAAAGATACTTTACATACAGAGGAACCAAGATAAGCATTTGGGCAGACTTTGTTAGAAGCAGTGCAAGTGAGACAACAATGAAGCAAAATCTTTGAAGGACTGAGAGAAAAAAAAAATCTACACCCAGTAAGAATATCTTTCAAAAATGAGGTGAATTAAGTACATTTTGAGACATATAAAATTGAAAGAATTTATCACCAGCAGATTCACATTACAAAAAGTGATAAAGTCTTTCAGAAAGGTAAGAGGGAGAGAGAAAGGGAAGGAGTGGGAAAGGGAAGGCAAGTAAAAGGATGCCAAATGTTAAGTGTGAACTGAAGACTGAAGACCACTGGAAATGATCACTACAGTTGTAAACACACAAGATTTTTTTCTTATTATTATACTTTAAAAGACAACTGTTTAACTGACTGATGTTATCTGACCAAGACAACATGATTTTTTCTTATACTTTAAAAGACAACTGTTTAACTGACACATTATCTGACCAAGATAACATGATGTATTATCCCATTTAAGCTGTCAGTTAGTCATGACCAAGAGGAGTTTAATCTCAAGAATGCAAGATTTGTTTAATATTCAAAAATAGGCCAGGCACAGTGGCTCATGCCTGTAATCCCAATACCTTGGGAGGCCAAGGTGGGCAGATCACTTGAGGTCAGGAGTTCGAGACCAGCCTGAGCAACATGGTGAAACTCCGTCTCTACTAAAAACACAAAAATTAGCCAGGCATGGTAGCAGGTGCCTATAATCCCAGCTACTGGGGAGCTGAGGCACGAGAATCACTTGAACTCAGGAGACGGAGGTTGCAGTGAGCTGAGATTGTGCCACTTCACTACAGCCTGGGCGACAGAGTGAGACCCCAACTCAAAAATAAATAAACAAAGCAATATTTTTTCAATATAATTCACCATATGAACAAACTAAAATGAAAAAACACATAATCATTTCAATGGATTCAGAAAAAGCATTTGACAATATCCCACATCCAATTCCAGATAAAAACTCTCAACAAATCCAAATAGAAGAGAACTTTCCCAGTCAGCTAAAGAGCATCTATGAAAAACCCATAGCCTTAGCTGGGTGCGGCGGCTCACGCCTGTAATCCCAGCACTTTGGGAGGCCAAAGCGGGCGGATTGCCTGAGATCAGGAGTTTGAGACCAGCCTGGCCAACATGGTGAAACCCCATCTCTACTAAAAAAAAAAAAAATACAAAAAAAGCTGGGTGTGGTGGCATGAGCCTGTAATCCCAGCTATTCAGGAGGCTGAGGCAGGGGAATTGCTTGAACCAGGGAGGTGGAGGTCGCTGTGAACCAAGATCACGCCACTGCCCTCCAGCCTGGGCAACAGAGCGACACTCTGTCTCAAGCAAAAAAAAAAAAAGGAAAAAACCATAGCTAATATCATACGTAGTGGTGAAAGACTGAATTTATATGGAAATGCAAAAGACAGAGAATAGACAACTTTGAAAAGAATGAAACTGAAGGACTAACACCATCTGATTTCAGTGTTTATTATAAATCTACAAATATCAAGACAGTATGGTTATTAGTATAAACATAGACAAATAGATCAATGGAACAGCATAGTCTAGAAATAGACCCACATATGAATGGACAATTGATTTTTTACAAAGGTGCAAAAGAAATTCAGAGGAGAAAGAATGTTCTTCCTAATGAATGATGCTGACACAATTATATATCCATATGCAAAAAAAAAGTGCTTTGATCCACATGTCATATTCAAGAATTAACTCAAAATTGATCATAGACTCAAGTGTAAAACCTAAAACTACAAAACTTCTAGAAGGAAATCTAGGAAAATATCTTTGTGACCTTATACTAGGTGAAGGTTTCACAGCTATAGTATTCAACGCACAATCCATAAATGGAAAAGTTGACAATTTGACTTCATTGAAGACAAAAATTTCTGCTCTTTGAAAGATACTGTTAAGAATGAAAGGCCAGAAATTGGGAGAAAATATTTACAAATTATATGTCTGATAAAGGACTCTTATCCAAAATATATAATGAACTCTCAAACCCAGTAATACAAGACAAACAATAAAATAAGATACAAACAACCATTAAAAATAGTCAGATTTGAAAACACATTTCACCAAATAAGATACACAGATGGCAAATAAACCTTTAAAACATTCTCAACATCATTCCATTAGAGAAATGCAAATTCAAACCACAATCAGATACCATCATACATCTGCAAAAGTTGTCAGAATCAAAATGGAGTCACTTGTGTCAAAACCCTGACAAACAGAGCTAAGGAAGGCCATGAAGGAAGGACTTTCATGCACGTATGCCTGATAACAGGAACTATCACAAAAGACTCGGCAAAAACCACAACCTTGCACAAAGGCTGCCACTACCTTACAAAAAACTACTTCTACAAGGACATCTGCCTAGCAATTGAATCGATGCCACCCTTGCTATTGGTCCTAGTAGCCAAGGATTGGCTGAAAACAACTTAATCTTCTTCATTTTACCTTTAAAAACTTTTGCCTTATCTCCCTGAATACGCCCACACATATTCCCATTTCAATGCCCATTCCTGAATAAATCTTTCTTTCAGAGTCTCCTTCTCTGTTATTTAGGTTTGACACACCTATTAGAGTGCTTAAATTAAAAAGACTAAACATACTAAGGTTGGAGACGGGTGAATAAACTGAATTATCATACACTGATAGTGGGTCATTTTACCGACCCACTATATGTGGAACGCTGACTTTAAAAATAGTATGAGGCTGGGCGCAGTGGCTCATGCCTGTAATCCCAGCACTTTGGGAGGCTGAGGCAGGTGGATCATGAGTTCAGGAGTTCAAGACCAGCCTGGCCAAGATGGTGAAACCCATCTCTACTAAAAATACAAAAATTAGCCGGGCAAGGTAGCAGGCGCCTGTAGGCCCAGCTACTCAGGAGGCTGAAGTAGGGGAATTGCTTGACCCTGAGGGGCAGAAGTTACAGTGAGCTGAGATCACACCACTGCACTCCAGCCTGGGCAACAGAGACTCCTTCTCAAAAAAATAAAAAATTAAAATTAAAAAAATAAAAACAATATGAACATTTCATAATATGTTAAACGTACTCCTACTATTTGATCCAGACATTCCAACTGTAGGTATTTAGCCAAGATAAATGAAAATGTACATGCACACAAAGATCTACACATCAGTGTTCATAGCAGCATTATTTGTAATAGCACAAAACTGGAAACCACTTAAATGTTCATCAACAGGTAAATGAACGCCAACTATGGAATATCCATACCATGGATCTAACAGGTGAATGTCAACTATGGCATATCCATACAGTGGAATACTACTCAGCAATAAAAACAAAGAAGCTACTGGCACACAATTTATAATCTCAAAAACAAAAGAATGCTGACTGAAAGAAGCCAAACAAAAACATACACATACTGTATGATTTCATTTATATAAAATTCTTTAAAGTACAAACTGTAACAGAAAGTTGATGGGAGGAAGAAACTACAAAAGGGCACTAGGAAACTTTTAAGGATGATAAATATGTTCATCACCTGAATTTTGGTGACTGTTTTAGGACCTGTACATATGTCAAGACTTATCAACTTGCATAATCTAAAATGTGCAGTTTATTGTATATGTCAATTATACCTCAATGAAGCTGCTAAAAATTAACAACGGGGGAAAAGGGAATAAATGGTAACTTAACCAAACCATAAGAAAAGGAATAAAGAGGAACCAGCAAAATAAAACGAACAACAGGCTAGGCGCGGTGGCTCACGCCTGTAATCCCAACACTTTGGGAGGCCGAGGCGGGTAGATCACCTGAGGTCAGGAGGAGTTTGAGACCAGCCTGGCCAACACAGTGAAACCCCGTCTCTAATAAAAATACAAAAATTAGCCAGGCATGGTGGCATTCACCTTTAATTCCAGCTACTCAGGAGGCTGAAGCAGGAGAATCGCTTGAACCCAGGAGGCGGAGGTTGCAGTGAGCCAAGATCGGGCCACTGCACTCCAGTCTGGGTGACAGAGCAAGACTCCATCTCAAAGAAAATAAAAAATAAAAAAATAAAACAAACAGTAAACATACTTAAGTTGGCAGAAGGAAAGTGAGTATAGTTATCCTTTGTTACACTTGGGGGTTTGGTTTCAGGACCCCCACAGATGCCCAAATCTGCTCATTCCCAAGTCCCAAAGTCAGCCCTGTGGAACCTGCCTATGTGAAAAGTCAGCCCTCTGTTAAAGTGGGTTTCACATCCAGGGAGTACTGTATTTTCAATCTGAGTTTGGTTGAAAAAAATCTGCGTATTAGTAGAGTCTCCCAGTTCATACCCGTGTTGTTCAAGGGTCAACTGTATTATCAGTTGTCACTAAATATAAACAAACTGAATTAACCCATTAAAAAACAGACTGTCAGGTTGGCTTAAAAACAAATCCAGCTATGTACTACATGCAAAAAAGAAATGTAAAACAAAGTGATTTTAAGAAGTTGAAAATAAAGAGTGGCTTCTGATACCATGCAACCACAAAGAAAGGGAAAGTAGAAGCCTGTTAATTAAAGCAACCAAAAAAGATGATCTAAGTGTCAACTTCTGATTCAGAAAAATTAAAATTTCATAAATTAATCATCTTGAATAGATAGGAGTTAAAACTTAAGATACTTACTAACATGATTTTACATAAATGGTGATCCAAAAGAGGGCCTATGTTGGTTTTTAAATTAGCCTACCTAAATTAACTTTTTCACAAGTGTTTGTCCTACTGGGAGGTTCTTTAAACACCACTTCTTGCTTTGAGGACATAGTTTAGTAATAAATTGTGTTGGTTTTAATCATTAATTTCCAAGGCTAATTGTTGTTTCTAAGTAATTATGTGTATTGAGAGTCTTTGGGAACAGATCATGATTTGTAATTTAACCCATCAGTTATTAGCATATTACAACTTGAAAAAGATTGAAAAGTATTAATGTCTTATTTTGCTGATCTTTGGAGGCCCACAGATGTGACAAATCTTGGATAAAAATATATCTTCTGTTCCCTTTTCCTGTAGATGTAGGATTTGGGCCAATGCAATGATTGGCTCCATGTACTTTGTTGCTCTTTAAGGTTCTCATACTTGGTCCAGAGTTTCCATCAGGGTGAGGAAGAGGGAGACAAGGGTTGTATTCAATCTGCAATATGCCTTGAATGCCACCTTCTACAAAATATATGAACTCAATAAATACTCTTTGACGTCTTCAATCAGTCCTGCCAATGGGGAAGTCTAGAACTGTGGTTCTCAAACTTTGGCTTGCATCAGAATCATCTCGAGGGCTTGTTAAGATACAGATTCCTGGGCCCCTTCCCCAGAGTTCCTGACCGAATCTGATGTGGGGCTGAGAATGTGTATTTCTAACAAATTCCCAGGAGGTGCTGCTGCTAACTGGTGATTCTGGCACTCAGAACCATTGTTTCTCCTGTTGTTGCTGCTTCTCAGCATGGCTTCAGCCCGGGGCTGTTTCTCTCGCCATCACTATGACATCCACTGCCAGACACAATCACCTGGAAGTCACCACAACATCCACTGCCAGATACACTCACCTAGAAGATGACAAGAGAAACAGCCATGGGCTGAAGAAACAGCCATAGCTGTTTCTTGTCGTCTTCCAGGTGAATGTGTCTGACAGATGTTGTGGTACCTCCCCAGATCCTTCTTTAAGACTTAGCACCTCATTCCCCAACAATGGGGAGCATTGCTTATTAATTTATTAGAGACAGGGTCTCACTCTGCTGCCCAGGCTATAGTGTAGTGGGGTGATCACAGCTCATTGCAGCCTCAAATTCCTGGGTTCAAGCAATCCTCCCTCCTTGACCTCCCAAAGTGCTGGGATTACAGGCATGAGCCACCACGCTGGCCCAAGTGTTGCTTGCTGATGGCTCACAAATCCTCCTTTCTAGGAAGCCTGCTTCTAACTAAGGAGCTGCTTGCCCAAGGTCTGCTCCCATCCCTGAGGCAGCCACTATGTCCCCATAACTGGTGGATGAAGAGGGTGTAAAGCTCAGCCCCACTGCCTCAATTCAGGACCTCTGAAGAGCCACCCTGACTCCCCACGGGGCTTCCCCAGTCCACATGCAATATAGCTGCATGCAAATCTCTGACTCTCAGTATGTTTCCCAGGTCCCAGTGCAAGCCCCATCTACTCGGCACCCCTCACCCCACCCCAACCTTACCCCTACCCACACTGGGTCCCTTCCCCTGCATTAGCCTCAGAAAACTGGATACTCAGAGACCTTTGTGGGTCTGAGCCTCAAGAACACAGCGGCTGAGGCACAAAAGAGGGAGCCCTCACTGTCTCTGGCCCCACACAGAGGTGACGCTGCTGCCACAGTCACAGCAGTCAGCTGGACACTCCACATGCTCTGCGTGCTCCTCAGTCTGCAGGACAGTTGCCAAAACAATCAACCCAGGTGTTTGCTCTGCAGAAGAAAATATGCAGCGCTCCCGCTTCATAGTCACACAGGCGGAGTGAGAAGCCAGGAGGGTCCCACCCAGGGAAGGGCTGCTTTCTTACCCAGCTGGGTTCTCCCCAGAGGCCAAAATGTCCCACCCTATACTCAGGAAGCTCTCAGAGACATTGGTTCCAAGAAATGCAGGGTAAGGAACAATGGTTTAACTGATGCTTTTCTTCTTCCATTCATTCAACCAACATTCGCTTGAGCTTCCACTGTGTTGAGCTCTGGCGTAATCTGGGGGACCCAAGGGGGACTAAAACAGAATCCTTTTCATCAAGAGGTTTACAATCTGGTGCAGGAGATGGACATGAAATAGGCAGTCCCAGGAAGTCCTGCGAGAGGCAGTATGCACAGTAGTGAAGAACTTGGGCTCTGGAGCCAGAACACCCAGCTTCAATTCCTGCAGGACCTTGGGCAAGTCACTTACCTCTCTGAGTCTCAGCGTCCTCATCTGTGAAATGGGGATGATAGCAGTGCCTACCTCACACAAGGTCTAAATGAGTTAATACCTGAGAAGTGTTTACAATAGTGCCTGGTGGGCCCAACACAGAGGCTCACACCTATAATTTCAGCACTTTGGGAGGTCAAGGCAGGGATCGCTTGCACCCAGGAGTTGGAGCCCACCCTGGCAACATAGTGGGACCTCGTCTCTACAAAAAATGGAAAATTAGCCAGGCGTGGTGGCATGTGCCTCTAGTCCCAGCTACCCAGAAGGCTGAAGCAGGAGGATCGATTGAGCCCAGGGAAGTTGAGGCTGAAGTGAGCGGCGATCATGCCACCACACTCCAGCCTGGGTGACAGAGCCAGGCCCTGTCTCAAACAAATAAAATGAAATAGTGCCTGGTACAGAATCCTGATTGTTAGGTATTGTGAATATTGGCGTGAAAGACAGAAGGGTGCTGAGGACTCATATCAGGAGGTCAGGGTTCCAGCCATGAAACTTACAACCTCTGAGGGCTACAGCTTGCCTGTCTGTAACATGAGCAGATCCAAACAAAGGATCCCTACAGCCCTTCTAGTGTTGGAGCTGTGGGCTAGAGGTGCCACCCACTGGGCACCTACTAAAGTAGTAGTCAGGGGAACATCTACTGCCTTGGACATGTAGGATTTAGGGAGAAAGGGAGGACTTTGCTTCACTTGGCTTCACAGGAGGTTTGATGATGGCTGACAGCCTGTTGCCAAGGACATCAGCTGAGGATAGGCAGGATGGTTCATGCCCAGGCAGGCACCTCCTCCATCCCAGGGCCCCAGGACCTAGGGGCTACAACCCCCCTCCACATGCATCTCCTCTCCTCCCCTCCCCTCAAGGCCGCCCGCCCCATCTCTGGACCCACATTCCTCTTCTCTTTGTAAATGCCACTGACAGCCTGCAGTTTTGCACATGCATCTGCTTACTTGGCCAGAGGGACTATCGACTCCACAGCACACATCAGCAGGGAACTTTCAGAGGTCATGGGCCAAGGCTTTGGGGAACATAGTCCTGTTGGTGAATGCCCATGTCAGGAAAGGACACTGAATGACAGACACATGAACGCTGGAGCTCAGAGCAAGGCTGGCGGCTCCCCAAAACAGTGGCTTGGGAGAGAACAGGCCAGCTGGCAGCCCTTCACTGTGTGATACAGACTGTGCCCTCTGCTAGGCCACCAACCAGAGGGGCATTCCTGGCTGTGGAGAAGGGAGGAATGATGGAGCAAATTCAGAGGGATCCCAGGGTCTATTTAGTGTTGTCTTATTCTCTGCCAGTTCTTGCCTTCTCTCTCTTCTCCTCATCTTCAGTTAAGAAAAATGGAAGTGCAGTGTGGGGGGTAGCCAAGACCTTGGACCAACCTGGATGCTAATTTCAATCCACAACACTGGACGTAAGCCCTGGCCAGCAGTCCTCAGCTACTTTCAGCTCAGCCACCCGAGGCTCCTAGGGCTGAAAATACCCGAGCATCTGATGAAGCAGCTGCAGGTTAAATTTAGCCCTGGCGAACCTGGGACTGATCTGGGTGCTAGAAGCAGCAGAGCAGACTGACTGACGCACCCAACACAGGTGTGAGGGCCAATGATGGCACCTGGGAGGGAAGCACCTGGGAGGGAAGTGGAGCAAGGGAAAGAGACAGAGCAGGGCCCAAAGCCAGTTGTCATCTTGCAGAAGTGTGACAAGACCCGTCAGCCCGGCACTGCTGTTAGCGGATGCCAGGCAGGTAGCATCAACGAGCAAAGCAGAAAGATGTACAGAAAGGGGAAGGGTGGGATTGTGATAAACTGCAAAGCAGATGTCCCACCTAAAACCACTGGAATAGCCTGGGCGACAGAAGGAGACTCTGTCTCTAAATAAACAACAAAACCACTGGAATTTAGGTTTTTAAATAACATCATGTTAGCCAAATAAAATCCTGCATTTGATCTGCAGACTCTTAGTGTGATACCCTGGCCTAGTTGAATGGAGAAGCCAACCCCATGGCCACTATTTCACCATCAGCTATTTCATTCTTTGTTTCTTCAGAGTCTCCTGTTAAAATCCAAACAGACCTCGGGCTTTGAGCTTTCTTAGCTAACTCGGTTATTCTTACTGATCTCTTTAAAGAAGGAAGGAAGGGGAAACAATCAGCGTGCATGAACAAATTAACTGGTAAATTAGCACCTAATATGTTCAGAATCAACTAATTGTTACCTGTATTAAGCAGCAGTTACTGAATGCAAAGAATTCCACTCAACTGGGGTTGGAGTCAGACAGGCTTTGGTCTCAATCCTGGCTCTGCCATCACTGGGAAACTAATTAACTTCCCCAAACTGCAGCTTCCTCTGCGTAGGGTGGAAATCATATGCCTTTCTTGGATTGTTATGAAGATTAAATGAAATAACCCAGGACAGTGTTCGACATGAGATAATTCATGCTCAGTAAATGGTGGATGAACTTTAATCATCTGAAAGCCAGGTTCTGTGGGACGGGGACTAAGAGTGGAAGGGGAAGAAGGCAGTGGGAGAGCCCTTCACCAGCTCACAGCTTTCCTGGAGCCGGGGTTCCAGCCCGGGTCAGGCCTCATGCAGAATCAGAGGGCTTCGGAGCCACGTGGGGCCACACTGCCCCCCTGTGCCCATTTGCCACACTGCGGCTGCATTCATGCAAAGCTGCCAGTTGAGATGCAGAATCGGGACAGAAGACCACGACTTCACCATTGTCTCTACTCCGCTGGAACCCCTCCCTGCTGTCTTGTGCTGAGCTGGGTGGTTGTGGAAGCCAATTATCTAAGACTGCAATGACCTGTGTTTTCCAGTCACCCAAGCAAGCTACCCCCACATTGGGGAGCACATGTCCAACTTCCCTGAGCCAGCACTCGTCCAACTTCCCTGAGCCAGCACTCACCCACAGATGGCCAGGTACTGTAATCACCTGGATAGATTTGGAAATAAATACCCACTGACACCCATCCAGACCTACAGAATCAAAATCTCTGAGGATGGGTCTGGGGGATCCATATAAAAAGAAAAACCTTCCCAAAGGAACTTACATTCAGCCGATTTTGAAAACATACTGCTTTAACCCCTTACTGGGCTGCTCTGCAATACCTCTTCAGTCTGACTTGGTTTTTTAAGTGACACAAGCAGAAAAACACAGTGCTCTCTGCACTGAAAATGAGTATTCCCATGGAGCTGGAGAAGCAAGGAGGTAAGGAGTAGATGAAAGGAAGCAGACAGAGCAGGAGGTAGAAAAAAAGGAGATCCTGAGGAAGACACAGAAAGGAAGGAAAACAGGCAGAGAGAGAGAAAGAAATGGGGAAGAAGAGGAAAGGGAGGAGAACGGAGGGAGGGAAGGGGGAGAGAGATATAAAGAAATACATGAGAAAGATGCAGCACACTCCTAAACTCATGATAGCATTTGCTAGGGCAGTGATAACCTACGCCAAAACAATAGACATATAGTAGATTAAGAAAAAAAGTATTTCAATGCAGGCATAGGATTCATACCTACAATATGCAAAAAAGGGTTCTACATATTGACAATGATATAAAAAACGCAATGGAGAAATGAGCAAAGACATGGAGAGAAGATCCAAGTAGCCAAGACATGAAAAAGTGTTCAGCTCACTAGCAGTTTGGGAAATGCAGATCATTATTGTATACCTATACTTACTGGCAAAAATCAGAAAGCCACTTACTTATAGCTGAGTGGGATGTAGGGGAAAGGATTTCTTTAAATCTTGATGGCAAAAAATATAAATTGTTACTGAACTTTGAAAAGCTATCTGACGTCATCTAACAAAATTTACCACTCAATCAATCCACCTGCTCCATTCTGGGGACTTGATGCTCTCAAGATAAAAGCACCAGGACACATCAATATTTGCACAAGAATGCTAATTGCAGCATTGTTCCCAGTAGCAAAAACACCGGTACAAAGAAAAAGGCAATTAATAGGGTACTGTTGAATAAACACTGATACATCTAGCCCATTCAATATGGCTTTATACAGCAATTAAATGGAATGAATAGAGCCATATTGGAGTTGAAATTTAAGGAATGAGGTATTGTGTGGAAAACAATAATTAAAAATATAGGGCAAAAATGTTCATAATATTGCTCCATTTTTGTAAGACAAAATAATGACAGAAATTTCTATTGTGTATATGTGTACGTGTGTGTGCAGGGCCGGCATTCAGCCAGTGTACACTGATAAAACCATATTGGACATTTTAGCAAGTGTTCACTGTGTTTGGTTGGTGCTGTGCATACTGCAGCCAGTACATATTTGCTACATATTTTGAATGTCATTCCTGCATATATGCATTCATATTATTGTATATAAGTATATAATAAATATGGAGAAAATATAGATGGCTGCATTGTAGGCTGTTAACATGGATTACTTGGAAAGGAAAGGAGAATTCTTTAGGTAGGATAAGGGAAAATAAAAGAGGGGATAACCAATCTAATAAGGAAAAGACAAATAAAGACAGCAGGAAAACCTGTGTAACACAATCATAAATATGCTATGCACTTCTGTAAAAATATATATATGTTTCCAAGTATATAGCATTTTAAAAATATAAATGTGAGAAGCTTGTATTAGTCAGCAATTGTTGCAATCATGCCATGTAACAACCCAAACCCAAAAATCTCCGCAAGTACAATAAAAGCATGTATTTCTCACTCACGGATCAGTGGGTTGGCTGGTGTGACTGCTTTAGGCTGTGGGTCAGGCTCCCTGTGTCTCTCGTTCTGAACCAGAACCACCTGGGGCATGCTCTTCTCATGGAAAATGGCAGTGGCACAGGAGGGAAGCTAAGCCATACAAGCACACGTAAAGCCTCTGCTCATGCCTCATTCACTTGCACTCTGATGTCTGAAGGAAGTCACATGGCCAACCCAACATCAGTGGGATAATATGCTCTTCCCATAAAGGGGTGGCGGGGGTATGGGACAGGGAGAGCAAATACTTGCTAAATGAAAATACAGTCTCCCCCAGAATCCTGTGGAAACCTGGGCAAGAGAGGATGATTGTACCATGGAGAGAGCTCTCTTGGGAAAAAAAAAAAAGAGAGAGACAAGTGAAGACAATGCCAAGGGCATGTTGTACAAATGGCCTAGTCAGTTGAAGAACACAGATAGCCCTGTCCTGACACATCATCACAACAGATGAGATACTTGTTGGGGAAAGAGTGTAAATTGGTGCAACATTTTTGGAAAGCTGTTTAATAATATCGCTTAAAATATAAAATGCACAAACTTTAAAAACAATCTACAATTTCCTTCTGGAATGGAACCTTATCTGTGGATATACTAGCCAAATGATATCAAGTAAGGCAATGTTTATAGTAGGAAACAAAAACTAGGAAAAAAACTAAATATCAGAAGAATATGGTTAAATAAATCATGCTATATCCATAAAATGTAACATTCTGCAGTTGTTAAAAACAAAATACTAGCACTCTATATGTGCACATATCTAGAAATATCAAGATACATTAAGTTTAAAATGAAAATTCAAAAAAATGAGCAAAGAATATAAACAGGCAAGTCATCAAAGAAATCTCAAATTGTCAATGAATATAAAACATGCTCTTCTTCACTAGTGAGTAGGAATTTCTAATTACAAAAACAGTAAGATAGCATTCCACCCTCAGAAAAATTCATTTAAAAAATCTGATCATACCAAGTACTGGCAAAAATGTGGAAAAGCAGAAACTCTTCCATGGTAGCAATAGCATCATTCGCAAGTAGTAAAGGAAACTGCCTCTTGAAACTTCTGCTCAACAAAGGGACAGCTAATGATATAGAAGGACCTTTTGTTTTCTTTTTTCTTTTTTTTTTTTCTTTTGGAGACAGAGTTTCCCTCTGTCGCCCGGGCTGGAGTGCAATGGAGTGATCTCAGCTCACTGCAACCTCCACCTCCCAAGTTCAACTGATTCTCCTGCCTCAGCCTCCCAAGTAGCTGGGATTACAGGCACGCACCACCATGCCCAGCTAATTCTTGTATTTTTAGTAGAGATGGGGTTTCACTATGTTGGCCAGACTGGTCCTGAACTCCTGACCTCAAACGATCTGCCCTCCTTGGCCTCCCAAAATGCGAGTATTACAGATGTGAGCCACTGCTCCCGGCCTGTTTTCTTTTTATGATAATTATAATAATGTAGATATAGGCTGTGAATTTTAAAAAAGCATTTAGAAAAGGCTTTCATGGCATCCAGGTGGGGAATATAGAGCTATGTGGGTTGAAGATTAGAACGATTAGGAGCATCCATAGCTGGCTAAAAAAAGGAAGTACAGATTGATTATCCAGCAAGTGTGAGCCAAAAGGGGTCTCTACTGGTGTGCCAAGGGTCTCTAGACTAGACTCTTGCAATGTCTCAACTGACAAGATGGATGGCCTGGTCATCAAATGGTCAAATTATTCATCCAGCATAGTGCACATCCAACCAATCTACTGGGCAAAGGCAAAAAAAATTCAAAAAGACCGGGCAGATAAAATGAATATGTCCACAAACAACAAAACAAGTGTCAAAGGCATCAATGTGAAGCCAAGTGTTTGAGTACAAATATTCACTGGGACAAGTGCAGAGTCAGAGATATGAGGTTTGTCAACAGTCCATGTAAAAAAGAACTGGGAGGGTTTTTCACTCATTAAAAGATCAATTTAAGTCAACAATATATGTGTCTACCAAAAGTAAAAATAAAAATCTATACAGACTAAGCTATGTCATTAGAAGAGTTCAGAAGTTGTTGAAGTAATTACATCATTACATGAGGTGTCTGTTCAGATTTGGTTTCTGCCTTTTTTTTTTTTTTTGGAGACGGTCACCATGCTGGGGAGCAGTGGCGCGATCTTGGCTCACTGCAACCTCTGCCTCCCGGGTTCAAGCAATTCTCCTGCCTCAGCCTCCTGAGTAGCTGGGACTACAGCACGTGACACCACACCCAGCTAATTTTCGTATGTTTAGTAGAGACAGGGTTTCACCATGTTGGCCAGGCTGGTCTTGATCTCTTGACCTTGTGATCTGCCTGCCTCGGCCTCCCAAAGTGCTGGGATTACAGGCGTGAGCCACTGTGCCCAGCCGGTTTCTGCATTTTAAGAGGGACATTAAAACATTATTTCTATGGACAATGTATAAAACATTTAGTTTGCTCCAGGAATAAGTAAATATAAACAACAGCATAAGTTTTGTGTCATTTAATAGTTACAACAGCTGTATGAGGCAGGCAGTAAAATCCTCATTTTACATAAAAAGGGACTACAGCTCAGAAAGGCCAAGGCAACACTCTAACCAGGACTCAAACCCAGGTCCCTAAATCTATAGCCCTGGCCTTTACATATGATGTCCCTCCACTCCCAGCTAGAGGTGGGAAGGCAAAACTCAGGATGAATGCTGCAGCCGTGATCCCCATTGGGAACAGAGCTCTGCAGCAGCCACTCAACGCTTGGTACATGTTTATATAACTATATGGTATAATTTCAGCAGTTGAGCCAATCACTGGGCCCAGGAGGCTTATAGAAACTAATCAATGCTTGGTCATAAAGATGGAAAATAAAAATTAAAACTGTGAACACTTTAGTAGTCACTAGTAACTATTAATAGTCAATAAATAAATTGACGATAGCACTCTTTAGCAGCAGAGGCACCTACCACTGCCTCATCTGTCTGTACCTTCTCTGTCCCATCACCTTGATTTTTGTCGAGCTTCACCAATGGGGGAAAAAAAAAAAAAAAAAAAGGAGAAGAAACTCCAGTGTCACTTTTGGCCTAGGCTAGAACTCAGGGAGGCTGAAAGCGGGGAGGCCACAAAGACTGACATGGAACTTTCCTGTTACAATCTTTCACATTTCCAAACTGACAGAGGGAACAGCACAAAGAAAAATCAATGCTAAGGGCTCCAGCAGAAAGCAACCCAAGTCAGTTTCATGAGACTCGATCCCAGGAATTTTTCCTTATCTACTGCAAAGGAGAAAGCCACTATTGGAGGGAGCTAGGCCATGAGTCTGGAGTCCCTGGCCACTGTTTTGCCATCTCTGCCTGGTCATGAAGGCCACACAGAGGAAAGCTCTGGGGGAGATGGAGAGAGACGACGTGTAGATGGCATCGGTACTGGTTACCGAGCGTGACTAATGAATTACCCCCAAAAAGAAGCCACTTAAAGCAACACGTTTACTATCTCACCTGTGCTGTGGGTCAGACATGCAGGAGTAGCTTAGCTGGGCGGTTCTGATTCAAGGTCTCCCCGGAGGCAGCGGTCATCTCAGGGCTCCCTGGGGGAAGAACTGCACTCACCTGGCAGCAGGTTTCAGAGCACACCTGAGTCTGAGCTCACTCACGTGGGTGTTAGCAGGCCTCGGGTTCTTGCTGAGAGCTGGAGACATCAGTTTCTTGCCACCGGGGCCTCTCCATAGGACTACTCCCAACATGACAATTTGATTCCTGCAAGTGGAGGGCTCTATGAGAAGAGCAAGCAATGGCACGCAAGGCCCAGGTCACAGTCCCTCTGCAAGCTAATCTCAGAAACGACCTCCCATCATTTTTATTGTATTCTATTTGTTAGAAGCGGATCTTAGGTCCAACTACACTCAAGGGGAGGGGATTACACAGGGCATGAGTACCAGGAGGCCAGGATCATTGAGAGCCATTTGAGAGACTGCCTAACACAGTATCATTTGAGCTCCTGGAGCCAGCCACGCCTGAAGCCTGATTCCTCCTAGTCTTCTCAGATATGAGAGGTGATATATTCTCTCTTTGTAAGAATCAGTTCAAGTTGGGTTTCTGCCATGTCATGTGTAGCCCAAAGACCTCTTCACTAAAATGTTAATACGCATCCTGGAGGCCCACACCAATAACACCAGAGTGGCAAGAGAGTTCATCAGACAAGCTTTCCCTGGAGTGGATGCAATTCTTTTTTAGGTTTTATTGTTTTGTTTTGTTGTTTTGGCAGCTTTATGCCCAGCCTACCAAGCAGAATTCTTAACTGTTCTGTACAATCCTTGATGGTATTTTTGGACTTATTCTGCCTGGTTATAAAAATCTAGCATTCTCAGATTCTTCTCAGCTAATTTAGCATGCCTGTGTGCAGTGTGAGAGCATGCCAAACTCAAAATTTTCCTGCCAAAAATGACAGTAACTAGAATTAGACCATCAGGAGTGCAATTAGTTTAGACATGCTATTAACACGCCAACCATGAACACAGAAGGAAAAGCTGGAAAAAATGGAAAGTTAAAAGAAAAATAAGTTAGCTCAGTTAATGGCAAACAATAAAATAAATTTCTACCCTGAATTCGATGTTGTTGTGGTTGTGGTTGTTTGTAAATGATGCAAAGTTTTAACAATCGCTTGCATAAATTTAGCAGAAAAACAGCCTACCATGTGTCTCTGGCTAATAAACTATACTGTGGAGAATACTGAGATTTGAGAATTTTCCCTTCTACACCCAGCCTTAAAATGTATTCTCTTTAGCACCCAATCATGGTGGATGGTATCACTTATCTCTCAGTAACTCAACCATGACATAAAAGCTGTATGAGTTGGTTTGCTTTATGAAAGATACCACCTGTGTATGTATTGCCTAAATATGTCTGTGTGTGTGTGTGTGTGTGTGTGTGTGTGTGTGTGTGTGTGTCTAGATATATTTTTAAACACCGGCTCTTACTACATTGCCCAGGCTAGAGTGCGGTGGCTATTCATGGGTGCAATCACAGCACATTGCAGCCACAAACTCCTGGGCTCAAAACGATTCTCCTGCCTCAGCCTCCTACCTCAGCTGAGGGCACCACTACACTCACCTCATAAAATACATTATTTTAAAAAAAAATTCAGCCACTGTTTTGAGACAGGGTCTCATTCTGTTGCCCAGGCTCGAGTGCAGTGGCACGATCTCGGCTTGCTGTAGCCTCGACCTCCTAGGCTCAAGCCATTCTCCCACCTCAGTCTCCTGAGTAGCTGGGACCACAGGTGTGCCCCACCATATCCAGCTAATTTTTTTTCTTTTTTGTAGAAACAGGGTCTATGCTGCCCAGGCTGATCTTGCACTCCTGGGCTTAAGTGATCCTCCCACCTTGGCCTCCCAAAGTGTTGACATTACAGGTATCAGCCACCACGCCTGGCCAGTAATTATATTTTTAATAGGAGATGCTCACATGCACAACAGGGTTCCACTCTCCTCTACCATCAGGGGTTGTCAAACTTGAGTATGCTTCCAAATCATCTGGGGGCTTGTTGAAACAGATGGCTGGACCCCATCCCTGAGTTTCTGATTCAATTGGTCTGGGGTGAGGACCTAGAATCTGCATTTTGAACCAGTTTCCAGCTGATGCTCCTGCCGGTTGAGGATCAGTGCTCCAAAAGTTGAAGGGAACTTGTTCCTCTCACAGCCACTCTTAGGCCCCTGGCTCACTCATGGGGCCTCTAGAACTCTCACCTTTCTCTGGCATTGCTAATTCTCCAACCGCCATCCCTCTCTTTCAAGTCCATTCCTCCTAGCCACCAAGAAAGGCAACCCAATTTTGTGACATTTCTAGCATTCGTTAGCTTAAAAAATTTAATTTCTGATGACATCTTTCTCATTCTAAATAAATGTTCCTTTTTGTATCCAGCTTTTATTCCAAATTTTGTGCTCTCTTGCTTACAGACCACTCACATACACACAATTATGTCAACCTTCAGGCCCCACCAGACTAATAGTCCATTATCGCATTGCTATAAAGAAATACTTGAGACTGGGTAATTTATAAGAAAAGTGGTTTAATTGGCTCATGGTTCTGCAGGCTGTACAGGAAGCATAGAGGTTTCTGCTTCTGGGAAGGCCTCAGGAAGCTTCTGATCATGGCAGAAGGTGAAGGGGGCGCTGGCATTTCTCATGACGGAAGCAGGAGCAAGAGAGAGCAAGGCAGGAGGTGCCACACACTTTTAAACAACCAGATACTACAAGAACTCACTATCATTATGACAGTACCAAGAGGATGGTGCTAAACCATTCATAAGAAACACCCCCATGATCTTATCACCTCCCACCCGGCCCCACCTCTAACACTGAGAATTACAATTGAACATGAGATTTGGGTGGGGACATAGAGCCAAAACATATCAACCACAAAACCTGGACCGGCTTCACTGCATGGAGCTCTTCATGGGAGGGGCCTGAGAGAGGGAGACTACCTAAAGTAGCTGTTCAGTATCTCCAAAAACTCCCCCTACACCCTCTTCCACGCAGACAGAGGGAAACTCCTCCAAAGGCACTGACCTTTTAGAAGGAGACTTGTGCTAAGCACTGACTCCTGAAGGGGAGGTCGCATGCCTTCAGCATGGCATGAGGAAGTGACCCTCCGACTAACACCGGTCAGGAGGACATTTCCAATCCCACCAGGGCCCAGGGCCAGGTGAAGCCAGTCAGGGACAATAGACCCTGTGAAGATTTAACAGCTGATGCAGTACCACAGCAGGTGTTAAATTAAGTCATGTTTTGAATATTCTCCTTGGAAGCCCAAAGATCTAGGGATAGAGCCAGAGAGAACTGTGACATTTAGCCCAGTCTGACTTTTAACCCAGGCATTGCTCCTCTGGGCTTGCTTACTTACCCAATCACAGGCTCTCTCCCCTACAAGAAGGCAAGCTCCTAAACAGCAGCAGCTTTGGCCATCAGCATTACATGTAAAAATAGAAAGCTATAAACTGAAGGACTTTTTTCAGCCTTAAGATTATACTTGAAATCAGAAGCTACATGTTCCAAAAATGGTCATTAAGAAACTTTAAAAAAATAAAAATACTATCACCACAAATGCTTTGAGAATAGCAAGCCCAGCTAGTCTCAAAGAAACCAAAAAGATGAATTTTAGCCAAGTTGGAGTAAAAGCCCTTTCAAGCCAGATCATAAAACTGGTTGCTTCATTTGCCACAAGAATTCTTGTGAAATTCTATTTTAGCTGCCATGGTTTACAGTTACATAACCTTAACCCAGAGACTATGACACTTGTTTTACTATTTGCTGTAGAAAATTGAATTTGCTCATTGTACATTTGTTATGAAAAATTTGGTTACCATAATTTAACCCATTATTGGTGACTTATCTGATCGTATTACAACTAACAAAGCCAGGACTATAAAAAGTGACGTAGATTCACTTGGGGTTAGAGAAAGCAACATGAACTTTTCCTCTTCAGGTAAGTCATGTAAAGTGAGTGGGCTGGTTGTTAGCTTTTTTAAATGATAATAGCAGAATAGTTTTTGAAAAGCAACGCAAGAGCTTGACACTTTCTTCCACCTAGGTCCCAGCATCTAAAAGAGTGTGTGGTACTTGACAGGTACTCAGTAAATGTTTGTTGACTGACTTATTCACTGGCTTCTCATTAACACTGAGAGGAAAAGTATCTGTTAGCACAGGGCTCAACTGGAGGTCAAAATGTTAGAGCAGAACTTTCCTGGGGTTCTCTGAAATAACTTTTATCAATTTGCCTCAAATCTTTAAATGTCTAAGCTTTCCTCAAACACATAACTTATTATCATGAAGGAGGCTGGATCCAGTGAGAGATGAAATGCAGTTATGAACTATATCCTTTAAAAATGGTCAAAACAGTGGATTAAACACGTCACATACATGAAGCAGTAATTCAGGAGGCCACTAGAGGGCAATAAAGGGCCAGGAATTTATTCCAGAGCCAAGAAAGCCCACTAAGGGCATGGGAATGACCTAATTCCCATTTAGGCCCAGTTTCTTTTTTTCTTTGTTTTTTTTGTTTTTGTTTTTGTTTTTTAATTATACTTTAAGTTCTAGGGTACATGTGCACAATGTACAGGTTTGTTACATATGTATACATGTGCCATGTTGGTGTTTCTATGAGCCTGAGGGCAGAGGTGAGAACACCGCTGAAAAAAAGGGAAAAGACAGAGATGGATGATTTTTTAAAATTTAATCCAAATTAGCAAAGCACATTAATAAAGTAGGAAATGCTTAAAAGTCATGGACACAGGGAGCAGAGAACAATCACATTACTAGTAGT
This sequence comes from Pan paniscus, assembly GCF_029289425.2. Lineage (NCBI taxonomy): Eukaryota > Metazoa > Chordata > Mammalia > Primates > Hominidae > Pan > Pan paniscus. Next base: position 143,006,191 of record NC_073255.2, on the reverse strand, counting down.
GTTAAATACAAGGTTGAAAATATCAAAGACCAGGGAGAATATGCAAAATCAACACCTGAATCACTAGAAATTCTAGAATCTGAAGAGAGAAAGCAAAGGGCGCATGGTCTGGTAAACCTGGACCGACCCTCTCAGCCTGAAGTCAAATACCCTGCAGTGACTAGATACTGCTGAACTGTGTCCTGTGATGAGGAAAAATGATTTTAGGCATTTGGCATTTATCTAATTTCTGGCATTGTCCATCATCCTAGAAGGCAGTACCCATTTACTAACCACATGATCTTAACCTCTCTACGTCTCACTTCCCTCATCTGTTCATTGGAGCTAATAATGATAGTCCAAAGTAGTTGTTCTTTTTATATGACAAATTCAATATAGACTTCTCATTATACAAAATGCAGTAATTTAAGCTAATCCAGACAAAGAATATCAAACATTTCTGCTGTCAAGCAGGCACCATTTACAACGCACTCAGCCAGTCAGCCTTGGTTACAACCAGTCATGTAACCTTGATGTTCCATGATGTTTGACAAGATTTGGTTGGGGGTGGGGGAGCGATGGGAGGAGGTGAGATGTATAATACAAATTTGCCTCATTTCAAACTTTGCACACAAAGCACGATTTTATTAATATCTTTATTGCACTATATCAAATTTCCATTAATTACATTTTAATTAAGTTAGCATGCCCTGTACCTACCCCACGACTGCTGTGAAAATGAAGAGTCCTGGGCACAAAGTAGACCTTGATAAATTTCAGCTGTTTATGTCAGTGAGCTATGGCTGTGTAAAAAAACACCCAGAACTCCATGGCTTAAAATAACAGGAATTTGTTAATTCTCCTTCATCTGCCAGTCAGCTGGGGAGGTGGCTAGTCTAGGCAGGGCTGGGCAGTTCTGCTGGTCTCTGTTGGGCTCATTCATACTTCTGTAAGCAGCTAGGGATTGAATAATCTAGGCTGAATGTAGCTCGGCTCCATCTATCTTTCCATTCCCCGGGGATTAGCAAATTAGTCATAGCAATAACAGAAGGGCAAGAAAGCAAGTGGAAACACACCAACACCTGAGACTCAGACTCAGGACTAGAGGACCAGCACTTCTGCCCCATGCTATTAGCCACACCAATCACATGGCCAAGGCCAGATTCAAGGATGAGGAAATAGAGTCTGCTAGCTGATACATACTATGCATCTTTTTTTTTTTTTTTTTGAGATGGAGTTTTGCTGTTGCCCAGGCTGGAGTGCAGTGATGCAGTCTTGGCTCACTGCAGCCTCAGCCTCCTCTCGCTTCAGGGTTCAAGCTATTCTCCCACCTCAGCCTCCCAAATAGCTGGGACTATAGGCACACACCACTATGCCTGGCTAATTTTTGTATTTTTTGTAGAGATGGGGTTTTGTAATGCTACCCAGGTTGATCTCAAACTCCTGGGCTCAAGCAATCCTCCCATCTCAGCCTCCCAAAGTGCTGGGAGTACAGATGTGAGCCACCACCCCCAGCACTTTTTTTTTTTTTTTTTGTCGTCTCCCACAACTAGAGTGTGAATGCCTTTAAAACAGGGATCCCGTCTTATTCCCATTTCACCACTGAGGAAACAAAGGCAAGGAAAAGCCATATAGCTATGAAGTGACAGAAGCAAGATCAAATTAAAAGAATTTGGATCCAAAGTCTGTGCTATTAATCACTACACTATATTAACTCTCCTAATCAAAGACATGTAAGTAATTGTATGCTGTGAAAGATTCTCAGCCCCAAATTGGGCCTAAATATTCTAACCCTTTTTTCCTGAAGCAAGATTGTCTGGAGGAAGCATCAAATCACTGTTTACTATTGGATCAGATGGTAACACAGAAGGGATGCATTGAGAAAACTGCATTTATTATAAAGACCAGAAGAGTCCGTGAAACAACCCAGAAAGATCATCTGGTCCATCCCTCTGCCTCCAGGCAAGACTGCACGTGAGTCTTATTAGGAGTACTTCAGTCAGCTATAATTTTTAGGCTTCAGAGCCTATTTCCACAACCACCTCTGGAAATGCATATCAGTGTCTCATAATTCCATCAGCAAATTTTCTTAATGTTAGACCTAAATCATTCAGTTTAATTGCACTATGATTTGGATCAGCTCTCCTTTGTAAGGTTTAGATCAGGGGTTGCAAACCGTCAGACTGTGGGCTGAAACCATCCTGCAGACATATTTTGTTTTGCCTGCACTGACAAAAATGTTTAAATAATTGCCAACATTTAAAAATAAGATTCTATTAAAAATCCAGCTCTTCTCAAAATAAGTTCCCTGAAAGGGTTTGCTTATAAGCAGAATTACCTACTCTTTTTAAGTTTGGTGAAAGTCACCTATAAAACCTTCTGAACTTGGTGTCTTCAAGGGATGATATTAACAACTGATCCAATTTGGTTAATATCATAAAACTATTCATTTTTCTACTTATTCTTAAGTTAATTTAGTTATATTTTTCTAAGAACATAATAATTTAATCTAAGCCTTCCAATTTATCTGCAAAAAGTTGTTCATAATTTCCTTTTACTATCATAATGTCTGCAGCATCTGTTGTTTTATTTCCCTTTTCATTCCTATCATTGTTATTTACATCTTTTCTCTTTTTTATGGGATAATTTTGCCTGAAGTCTATTTTATTGCTTTTTTTCTATGAACCAGTTCTTGGTTTTGTTGATCTTCTCTACTGTGTCTTTCTTTTCTATGTCAATATTGTGCTCTTATTATTTCTAAACTGCTCTTTTTCTTTGGGTATGACACACCAGGTTTATTCTTACATTTTTTAAGTTGGAATCTTAGCTCATTGATGTGGAGCCTTTCTTTTCTGATATAACCACTTAAACTATCCATTTCTGGGTGTCATTTTAGCTGTACCTCACAAGTTTTGATATGTTGTATTTTATTGTTCAATTTTAAAAATATTTACATCAGAATTTTTTCCTTTGACCCATGAGGGGTGATGGATTTGGTAAACTGGCATTTATCCTCTTTCTACAAACCTCTTTATACACTACAGAAGTACTACAGAGTCCAAAAAGTGAAAAACTTCATATGTCAGACTCCCTTGCAGCTACAGTTCTGAATGTGAATTAGGTTCCTCTATTGAACACACCTACACATGATTTGAAAGGAGGAACAGAAGTAAATGCCCTCTTCCTGCTGACAGGCAAGGTCATGGAATGTTTTGTTTTTCTTCCATAGCACTCCTGTGTCTAGTCTCTCTGGGTTTTTTAAGAGTTGGTTTTGATGGTGGCAGCACTGAACTCAGAGTTCTCATGTTCAGGCACTGGCTTTGTGGGTATGTGGCAGCTGTGATGGCAGCAGGGGCTGCTTCCTGATCCCTGGGCTATGACCTGAATGTTCACATCTGAATGTTCATATCCCCTGATATCTATCCTCTAAAGCAAGTGTTAAGAGGTGGGAGTCTTTGGGAGGTGACTATGCCATAAGGACTCCACCCTCACAGATGGGATTAGTGCCCTTAAAAAAGGCTTGCCAGGTGCAGCAGCTCACACCTGTAATCCCAGCACTTTGGGAGGCTGAGGCAGGAGGATTACTTGAGCCCAGGAGTTCGAAACCAGCCTGGGCAACACAGTAAAATCCTGTCTTTACAAAATAGAAAAATTAGCTGGGCGTGGTAGTGTGCTCCTGTAGTCCCAGCTACTTGGGAGGTTGAGGTGGGAAGATAGCTTGAGTCCAGGAGGTTGAGGCTGCAGTGAGCTGTGATCATGCCAGCACACTCCAGCCCAGGCAATAGAGTGAGACCCCCATCTCAAAAAAAAAAAAAAGAAAAAGAAGTAAAAAGAAAAGAGGGTTCCACCATATGAGGACACAATGTGAAGGCGCCACTTATGAAACAGGCCCTCACCAGACACACATTCTTCTGGTGCTTTGACCTTGGGTTTCCCAGCCTCCAGAACTGTGAGCAACAAATTTATATTGTTTATAAATTGCCCAATATAACGTACTTTGTGATAGCAGCACAAACAGACTGAGATGCCTGGATCACGGTCCAGTGGCCTGTTCAACTCAACAGTTCCCAGTGGCACGACAGCTGCCACAGGAAACCTGCACAGTGCCCTGGTTCCCACCCTCCCACCCTGGCAGAGTCCAAGGCAGTGCCCTTGGGATATTGTTCTGGGTACCATCTCCATAAATCCCACCTAAAGTTCAATTATCCATGCCTTCCAACAGTTTTGTAATCACCTGATTCCTAGTATGAAGACCTTTTCTGCTCAAAATAGCTATGGTGATTTTTTGATTTGAGTACTGAATGATACAGAGGATTTTTTTAGTTTTAGATATTTATATCTCACAATTGGATTGTTGTCAGAGAATATGTTCTATATGGTACTGAATTTCCAAAATTTGTAAAAGCTAGATTTGTGATCTAGCATGTGGATAATTTTATTAATATTTCTTATGTACCAGCAAAAGATGCATATTCTCCAACTGTTCCTGTAAGTTCTTTATACAATGCATGCTAATTGCGCTGTTCAAATCTCCTATATCCCACTGATTTTTGTCTGCTTAATCCAAAACTTACTGAGAGCAATGTGTTAAAATTTTGCACTATAATGATGGATTTGTCACTTTCTCCTAGATTTGTTGTTTTGCTTAAAATATTGTGATACTGTGTTATTAGATACATACAAGTTTAGAATTGTTATAACTTTCCAGTAAAGTCTATCTTTAATTATTTTGAAGTTACCAGCTTTTCTATCCTTTGACTTTGCCCCTTTTTTGTATCCTTATGTCTCATTTAATGGCATAATTTTATTTAAATCCAATCTGACATTCTTTACCTTGTAACTGAATTGTGGTCCATTTACCTTTGTTGGGATTAAAGGTAAGTTTCAATTTATTTTTACCATCTTAATTTTCTACAGATCCCTATTGTAGATTACTGAGTGTAGGTTTCTACTGATCTACTGATTGTTCTTCTCTTTCTCTATCCTTCCTGTTTTACCCCCGGATGTTTTAAGATGCATATTCTTATAAAGACTAAAGTTAATCAATATCCTTACCTTCCTCCCAAACAATACTAGAAGGATAGAATATGTTTTTGCTAATCATAACACTAATAACTTATATGCTATTTCTGTTCAGTATTTTGGGCCTATTTTGTTTTGCCTCCATAAATACAGACTTATTAATATCATTATTTTATAGGGTTAATGTTAGCTTATCGATATCCACACATTTACCAGTGTCTGTGTTTATCATTCTTTTTTACTTCTCTGGAAACTTCTCTTTCTTCCTAAAGTTCTTCCTTGAATTTTCTTCTGGTAAAGGTCTATTATTAAATGCTCAAATTTGGGTTTTTCTAAAAATCTCTTAATTTTGTCCTAATACTTGAGAAATATTGTGTGAGTATGGAATTATGGTTTGAAAGTTATTTTCTATTATTAAATTTAAGCTATTATGCTACTGTCTTCTGGCTTCCATTTTTGCTATTAAGAACCAGCCTTCTTAAATAGAAAACCAATAACAAGTAAGGAGATTGAATCAGTAATAAAAAGTCTCCCAACAAAGGAAAGTTCAGGGCCGGATAGCTTTGCTGCCACTCTACCAAACTTAAAAAAAATAACTAACACCAATTTTCCTCAAGCTTCCAGAAAACTGAAGAGAAAAGAATTATCCCTAACTCATTCTATGATGCCAGCATCACCCCTGATACCAAAACCAGACAAGAACACAACAAAAAAAGGAAACTATAGGCCAATATCCCTGATGAACACAGTGACAAAAATCCTCACCAAAATACTAGCCAAGTGAATCCAAAAGCATGTCAAAAAAAGATAATACACCATGATCAAGTGGGAAATATCTCAGGGATGCAAGGATGGTTCAACATGGACAAATCAATAAACATGATTTATCAATAGAATCAAGGACAAAAACTACATGATCATCTCAATAGATACAGAAAAAGCATTTGATAAAATTCAACATCTCTTTACAATAAAAACTCAACAAGCTAGACACAGAACATATCTCAACATAACAAAGACACAAACCCACAGCTAACATCATACTTAGTGGGGAAAACCTGAAAGCCTTTCCTCTAAGAACTGCAATAAGACAAGGATGTTCACTCTCACCATTCCTATCAAACATAGTACTGGAAGTCTTAGCTAGAGCAATCAGGTGAGAGAAAGAAATAAAAAGCATCCAAATGCAAAACAGGGAACTCAAATGGTCCCTCATTGCGGATAGCATGATCTTCTATTTAGAAAAACCTAAAGACTCCACCAAAAAAACTCATGGATCTAATAAATTAATTCAGTAAAGTTGCAGGATACAAAAATCAACATACAAAATCAGCTGCATTTCTATACACCAATAATGAGCTAGCTGAAAAAGAAAATCAAGAAGGCAATCCCATTTACAACAGCTACCAAAATATATATATATATATATATATATATATATATACCTAGGAATAAATTTAACCAAGGAGGTGAAAGACCTCCACAAGGAAAACTATAAAACACTAATGAAAGAAATTAAAGAGGACACAAACAAATGGAAAGACATCCAATGCTCATGGATAAGAACTCATATTGTTAAAATGATCATACTACCCAAAGTAATCTATGGATTCAATGTAATCCCTATCAAAATACTGATAACATTTTTCACAGAAATAGAAAAAAAAATCTTAAAGTTTATATGGAACCCGAAAAGAGCCCAAATAGCCAAAGCAATCCTGAGGGAAAAGAATGCCTGCACTAGTCACAATAGCAAAGATATGGAATCAACCCATGGGTCCATCAAAGGATGAATGGTAAAGAAAATTCAGTAATATGTACCCAATGGAATACTGTTTGGCCATAAAAAAATAGAATCCTGTCATTTGCAGCAACATGGATGAAATTAGAAGTTATTATATTAAGTGAAATAAGCCAGGCACAGAAAGACAAATATCACATATACTCACTCATATGTGGGAGCTAAAAAAATTTCATCTTGTGGAGGCAGAGAGTAGAATAATAGTTACCAGAGACTGGGAAGTGTGTTGGGGCAAGAAGAATGAAGAGAGGTAGATTTATGGGTATGAACATACAGTTAAGTAGAAGGAATACATTCTAATGCTTGTAGTAGAGTAGGGTGACTAGAGTCAAAAACGTGTTATATATTTCAAAGCCGCTAGAAGAGAGGACTTGAAATACTCCCAACACCTAGAAATGATAAATGCTTGAGGCAGTGGATGTCCTAAATAATGACTTGATCATCACATAGTCTGTGTGTGTAACAAAATATTACACATTCCCAGTAAATATATACAAATATTATGTATCAAAAAAATTAGGGTGGGCATGGTGGCTCACGCCTATAATCCCAGCATTTTGGGAACCCGAGGCGGGTGGATTACTTGAGGTCATGAGTTCGAGACCAGCCTAGCCAACATGGTGAAACCCTGTCTCCACTAAAAATACAAAAATTAGCCGGGCGTGGTGGCACATGCCTGTAATCCCATCTAGTTGGGATGCTGAGGTAGGAGAATTGCCTGAACCCGGGACGCAGAGGTTGCAGTGAGCCAAGATTGGCCACTGAACTCCAGCCTGTGCAAGAGAGCAAGACTCCATCTCAATTAAAAAAAAAAAAATTAAGACAACCTTCTCTAATTGCTGTTTCTTTTTAATATGGCTATTTTTACGATCTCATTTTTGTGGTGGTGTTCCATGGTTTGCTTATGGTGTGTCTTGGTAGATTTATTTCTTTTTTTTTTTTCTTTGAGATGGAGTCTCACTCTGTCGCCCAGGCTGGAGTGCAGTGGCGCGATCTCGGCTCACTGCAAGCTCCGCCTCCCGTTCACGCCATTCTCCTGCCTCAGCCTCCCAAGTAGCTGAGACTACATGTGCGCGCCACCACACCCAGCTAACTTTTTGCATTTTGAGTAGAGATGGGGTTTCACCGTGTTAGCCAGGATGGCCTCAATCTCCTGACTTTGTGATCCACCCGCCTCAGCCTCCCAAAGTGCTGGGATTACAGGCGTGAGCCACCGCACCCGGCCTTATTTCTATCTATACTACTTGATATTTCTTGGGCTTTCTAAATCTGATGAAATCTGCTTTCATCAAATTTGGAAAATTCTCAGCCATTGTCTCTTCAACATTGCCTCATTGACATTGTCTCCTTCTGAAACTCTAGCTGGTCATCTATTAGACACTCTTCTCTATCCTCTATGTCTTGTTACCTGTCTTGTTTTTGTGTCTTTGTCCCTCTGATCTATGTTACGGATAACTTTTTGTATTTATTTTCCCATTCACTAGTTATCTCCTCAGCTTCATCTAAAATCTGATTTATTTAATCTATCCTTGGAGTTTTTATTTTCAATTACTGATTTTTTATTGTTAGAAATTTTATTTCTTTTGCAGATTTGCTTTGTGATGCCTTACAGTCTCTTTTCCAATCATATTTTCAAGTTGCTTTTATTTATTTAGATATATTACATATAGCTATTGTATACTTTGCATCTGATGATTTTAATACTCAAAGTCTTCAGAGCCTGTTTTGGATATCAGTTTTTCCAACTGGCCTTCAGTCAGGTGCCTCATTTCCCTTTTCTTTTTAAGATTTTTGACCTTGAAATGTTCACTTACTTAAAAGTAAAGAAATTCACCATAGGAAATCTCTGAAGCCGTTGTTCAGATTGCAATCCTCCAGGAAGTTTTTATGTTTGCTTCTGCCATTTTTCTGGGGACACTATCAACCCAGAAGCATTCCCTTTTTTTTTTTTTTTTTTTTATTTGAGATGAAGTCTCACTCTTTCTCCCAGGCTGGAGTGCAGCGGTGCAATCTTGGCTCACTGCAACCTCCATCTCCTGAGTTCAACCAATTATCCTACCTGTCTCCCAAGTAGCTGGGCTTGCAGGCATGCGCCACCACACCCAGCTAATTTTTGTATTTTTAGTAGAGACGGGGTTTCGCCATGTTAGCCAGGCTGGTCTTGAACTCCTGATCTCAGGTGATCTGCCCACCTCAGCCTCCCAAAGTGCTGGGATTACAGGCATGAGCCACTGCACCCAGTCTCAACCCAGAACCATTCTAAATGTAATTATCTGTTTGAGGTTTTGTTTTTTACCACATAGGTTACGTAAATTTGGACCACAACTCTGAGAGAGCCAGCTTGTCATTACAAATTCTCATGGGAGATATTTTTATTCCCTCTCGTCCGGTGTCAAGGTTGAAACAGGCAATTCTCCTTACTATCCTCTTCAGCGTATTAGGTTTATTTCTTGCTCACTCCTGCCATCAGATTGTAGCCTGTTGGGTTCTCATCCTTATGCAGAAGAGTCTCCTAACAAAGACTCACCCCTTGGGCAAGCCCTAGCCTTACCGTCTACCCTCCGATCTCCCCTGCAACTATCAAAAAGGAAGCTGAAAGTCTCCTGTCTGTAGCGGAAACCCTTGGTATTACTTCACAGGATTCCTGCTTCCTTCTTGTTTTTTGACCTCTCCAGATTTCTTTCAAAGAAGCTCAGCATTACATGTTTTAAATATGTTGTTTGGTCTAGCATTTTGTTTCCAGTTTTCAAGTGGAAGATAATTTAGAGTGTTTAATCTTCCATATGGACAGAAACAGCTATCCCACCCCATGAGGAGTAGGTCACTGGAAGAGTGGCAGGTGGGGTAGGGGTCCTCTGATTATGTCCACAAGTGGCCAGTGGCAGTAGTTCTGGGCCACTATTCCTGGGGCCAGTTTGGCCTCTGCAAGATTCTGAGAGAGCCAACTACTAAGGGCTCAGCCTTAGGAGGGTGTGACTATCCAAAACTACACAAGATGCTTAGAATTACCTTTTTCTAAAGGTCTGCTGCCATGGCAAAGCTTCTCCTTATAGATGTATTCTAACTAACAAATGAAACAACAAAGAGATTATTGTTTCCGAATATCACCGTTTTGCAACGGCCAATGAGTTAGTCCACGTAGACATTGGGAATCGATGGCTGCTAACATCATGCACATAAAGGAGAGATTACGAGATGAAAGAAGCCTCACCACCTAGCATCTTACCAAGGGCTCAAGCCTGAAGGTGAGCCAGCCTCTGGATCCAGCTGCCCATCTGCAGGATCACAAAGGTCAGAGGAACATGAGAGATGACCACGTACACGCAATCTAAGATCCAGATCACAGGTCAAGTGGCCCAGATTCTTAAGCCCACACATTTAAAGGGAAAGGAAAAGATGGAGGGGAACACGTAAATTAAAAATAACTTGAGGACACATGACAATACTCAAAAGGGGGAACAATATTAAACTACAGTGTCTAGGACTACACATTTAGATGACAAACTAGAAAGAAATGCAAATAAGTAATTGCTATAAAAGTCAGAACGGTGGTTACTTACGGGTGTGGGAGGCTGCTGTGTTTGGGTATCCACGTTGCAATCATTAAGCTATACTTGTCTTTTGTGTGGTTTTCTATAGCTGGTTTTATTTCATAGTAAAAAGGGTTTTGTTAAACAGTCAGAAGGGGGCAATTATTCCTATCTCAAAATATTATCTCACTGCTCAGTCTTTACTGGTCCAACCCTACCTGAAGTATTCAATAGCTTTTTCAATTAGACTCTAAGGAATCCAAGGCAACCTGACAACACTCTTTCCAAACATATGGGCACAGATACACAGTTCTTTATACACACACACTTACATATACACAGCATTCTTCCCTCCTGCTGAGACCTCGTCCCTCTTGTCCTCTCCCCAAAATGTCGCACCTCCTCAGCAGCCTGGCTGCATTGGCTGCTTTTCCACAACCTCCCTGATCTCTAGCTGAATGTGAGCCCATCACTATCTGGTGCTCTCTCATGGGATATATCTGGATCTGTCTCATTTTGTAATGACTTCCCCTCCTTCTGAGTTATCTGATTATAAACTCCTGCAAGCAGAGAGTACATAACTTGTTTCATGTGTCCCTTTTAGTATGCGCACAATATTTTGTACAATATGGCCATTGAGAAGCATTTCTTGTTAAGTACAAGAAATTTACGGTCTTTCTTGCCTGGTAATTAAGTTAAAAAGCAACTGATGCCTCTATCATTGCCTTTTTTTTTTTTTTTTTTTTCTTTTCTGAGACAGAGTCTCGCTCTGTCGCCAAGCTGCAGTGGCACCATCTCGGCTCACTGCAACCTCCCCTCCTGGGTTCAAGCAATTCCCCTGCCTCCGCCTCCAGAGTAGCTGGGACTACAGGAGCGCGCCACCACACCTGGCAATTTTTTTTTTTTTTTTTTTTTTTAGTAGAGACGGGATTTCACCATGTTGGCCGGGATGGTCTGGATCTTCTGACCTCGTGATCCACCTGCCTTGGCCTCCCAAAGTGCTGGGATTACAGGCGTGAACCACTGCGCCCGACCCTATCATTGCTTTTTTAACAGTCATGTTGCTCATTCTGTGTTAACGGAGCATTGATTTTACTTAGCATTCAGTTCTAAGTCACAAAGGTCTGTAATTTGCTTGTCAGCTTCTCTCTGTTAACAGGCCAAAAAGAAGTACCAGGAATTGGTCAAAGCTTTGAGGATAAGCACTAGCGGTGTTGGCAGCGACATTCCAGCAGAGAGCAGCAGAGGGCTGAGCGCTGGGCAGCTGCCTGCCGCAGGGCTCCTTGCTCCCAGGAATGTATTTGAGAGATGAGGCATGGCGGGCGGGCGCACCCCAGGAAATCTCCTATTTCAAGGCAGAAAATGTCTAGAATCAGAGAACAAGCAAAGCTAGAATGTACCATGAGCCTCTTTGATCTGAAAGAGATCATAGTTCTGATGGGATCTGTACTTGTTCTAAGTTCAGCCTCTGCTGGGGTGGGGGTCAGCCTTGTTTTTTTGGTTGGTTGGTTGGTTTTAAAACGGAGTCTCGCTCTGTCGCCCACGCTGGATTGCAGTGGCGCGATCTCAGTTTACTGCAACCTCTGCCTCCCGGGTTCAAGCGATTCTCCTGCCTCAGCCTCCCGAGTAGTTGGGATTACAGGCATGCATCACCACACCCAGCTAATTTTTGTATTTTTAGTAGGGACAGGGTTTCACCATGTTGGCCACTCTGGTCTTGAACTCCTGACCTCAAGTGATCCGCCCGCGTTGACCTCCCAAAGTGCTGGGATTACAGGCGTGAGCCAGGGCACCTGGTCTGTTTTTTGTTTTGTTTTAACATAACATCCTGAAGCAACCTTCCTCCTGACTCAGCATCTGCCTCCTGGAAAGCCACCTTCCTTCCTCTGAGGGGCAGCTTCTCCTCTGTTCTCTGAGAGAGGAGCCAGTGCTTTGATGCAGCCTTATGGTTTTTCTTTTGTGGACTGCCCCTAATTGCAGCAGTCAGCAAGTTCTTTCCAGGGAAGGGCTGACTCACCTGCGTTTTGGAAGAAGCCATCCTTATTTTCAGGCACAGAGAACATCTATTAGCCCAAAATGTCTTCCAAATTTCAAGGAGTACATGTTTCAAAAGGAATTGTCATCACAGTTTTACTCCAAGCAGTTGGCTTCCAAGAAGCCTGTCTCTGGCCATTGGGGATGTTAAAATAACCTAAATTTGGCCTGAGGAAGCCTTTGCACCCAAGTCCTTACTTACCTAACTGCAGGCAGCCTGGCTTACTAAACTAATTGAAAGCCTAAATTTAGGAGTATGCTTTTGTAAGAAATAGCTGAGTCTCCGCCATCACAGCAACTGAGCTTCCTTCAATCACTGGCTGCCAACGATCAAATAAGGCAAACACTGAGCTGGAACCAGTTAAGCCCTATACGTACCTCACTTCTGTTTTCCGTGCATCCATAACACTTGATCACATTGTTGACCGTGTTCTTAGAACCCGTTCTGAATCAGAGGGCTGCCTGATTCACATGTCATGTGTTTTTGTTTTCTGAGTTTTTGTTTTTTTCTCACTTAAACTCTGCTAAACTTGTCTAAGGTTTTTCTTTTTAACAGGGTCTCTGGAACTCACTGCTCAAAGATCTTCCCTCTTGTTTATTGAAAGGTGACAGGTCCCCTCTAAAAACTGCAAGGTCAAGTATGTCTGTGACTTTAGCGACTGTCAAAAGAATGCAGGCAGGCCCAACTGAGTGGGGACACAAGGAAATATAGGGGATGACAAACAAGAACCATCAGCTCTTGTGCCAGCTTCCTACGTACTGTCTGTGTTGGAACAATCACCCAGGCACTGACAGGTGCCAGCCTAGCTGCACAGCAGGCTAACCCCAACCCCACCAAGCCCTGAGGGTGAACGTGGAGCGAGAACCTGGCTCACCAACTACAGCAAAAGAACCGTCTTGTTGAGCAAACTCTTCCCATGGGACTGTATAATACCTTTGGTTTCCCAACTTTTTACAAATTTACCTTGATCCTGAAATCTCTGCAGCACTTAAAGATTATGGACTTTTCTGTGAGAATCAGAGCTTTTGGACTATGTGACAGTACTTGTTGCCTGCTCAAAGTCTATTCTTCCTCCTTCCTTAGTGACAGAACTTTGGACAGTATGTTTGTTTAAAAAGAAACAACAACAAAAAACTGCATTCCAAGCCTCTTGCACAGATTAATGTCACTAAATATGCCGGCGAGCCTGGGGATGAGGCCTTTTGGGAGGTGCATCTGCCCCTGTCCCTGTCCGATCCTGACTGAAACAGGGACACGGCCACAGCAGGGATGGTCCAGCAGTCATCTTGTGAGCTCAGTGCTGACAGCCACCCACAGGAGTGGCAGGCATACACAGGAGGGGTTGACACCAATAACCTTTTGGAGCCACCATACCTGCCTCAACTCCTCCCTCCTTCTGTTACTGGAGAAAATAACTGAAACATTTATTCCCTAATTTTCTTAAGTCACTGACATCAACCCCCACCACTATAAGTGGCAGGAGGTTACCCTGCCCCATGCATTGTAAGCATCCAGTTAACAGTCACAGAGAAAACCCAGATGGAAGAAAGACACCCTCTTGCCTTTCCCTGATCGAGATAGGCAGCATCTGTTTTTGTTTCTCTTCCCCATATTGAAACAGAAATAACATTAGAACCTTAGAGTAAGGGGGCCAGAGGGTCTGGAGAGAGCTTCGCATCTTAGAGGCTGGGCAGTGACCAACCTGTGTAGGGAACAGAGTGAGGCCCTACCATCAACGCCAACTCTAGGAGGAACACCCCAGCTGGCCTCCCTGCCCTGTCCTCCACCGCCACAAGTTACATCTGAAGTTGAGGGAGGTGCAGCCAAATGATGCTCCTTCTCTTTTTATTTAAATTGTAAACATAAACTCATTTAACCAGAAAGTTATGCAGATACATAGTACAAATACAAAAAAAAAATAGAGGAACATCAAAAGTGCTAATAATTCCACCCAAAGACAATTTCTTTTTAAAGCTGCAGAAATAACCTTCCAGATCTTTTCAGATATACATATATACAAATACATATTTATCATTAAATGGGATAATACTATAGATAGAATAGTGTGACTGTAAGTGTGCAATTCCAACCCCTCAACAATACATTGCTATTTTAATGTAACTAGAGTTGCCTGCCCTTCTGTCTGGCTCCACTGACATACCAGACTTAGGTCTGCCCTCCCATGCCACCACCAGTCCATCTCCATTTCTAAAAGGGCTTGAGAGGTGGTGGCATCCTTCAGAGGATGGCTTTGAGACCAGAAGCTGAAGCTACTTCTCTGCACCAGTACCAACTGGCTTGGCTTGGGACAATGGTGGGCTGAGCGTGCCGATGATTCTGCCTGACACTGACCATCCAATGCAGTTCACCCACCCCAGCCCCCAGCTTTCCCAAGATTGCATCACCCTTCACCCTCTTCCAGTGCACTGAGGAGACATCTCCCTTTTTAGTTTCTCTCCAGTCTACTAAAGGTGTAAACTCATTGCTCCACTCCACTGGGGTCTTTCATTTTGGCTCCCCAGTAAACCGAATGTAAATGGTTTCTCCCCATATTTGGCCTCTGTAACAACTCCACCTCCAGCGATGAAGGGCCAAGGACCAGGAGAGATGGGAAGAGTGGTGAATGCCCTACCACAGCAGCAAGGTGGTCAAGCACAGAACAGGGCCTGGCCCGTGCCTCTGACTCCTGCCCTCTGTAACTTCTATGACCTCCGAAACGTAAGGTTCAAAGAACTAAAGGAGTCGAGTATATTAGATAACTATTAGCCAGGGGCAGAAAAAAGAGCTTTTATCTGAGGAATGCAAGTCCTTTTAATTATCAGGCCCAGAGAGACATTAAAATGAGACTACAGTCATGCCCTACTCCCCACTTTGAGCTACGTATTCATCTCTTGAGACTATTTGCTCTTTCCACATTTAGCTATAAATTAACCTAATAATGCCACACCCCACACTAGAATCCACACCCTATAGCTTAACAATAGATAGCCAATCACTAATCGATATTTCTGTAAACCCATGAGAATTTCTGACAAACAATTTTGTGTCAGCCCATTTCCCATACCCCTTTTTTTGCCTTTAAAAATCCACTTGTGGCCAGGTAAGGTGGCTCACACCTGTAATTCCAGAACTTTGGGAGGCTGAAGCGGGAGGATTGCTTGGGCCCAGGAATTCGAGACCAGCCTGGACAACATAGCAAAATTTCATCTCTACAAAAAATAAGCCAGGCGTGGTAGCGCGCACCTGTAGTCTGAGCTACTCGGGAAGCTGGGGCAGGAGGATTACTTGAGCCCTGGATGTGGAGGCTGCAGTGAGCTGTGATCATCCCACTGCAGGCCAGCCTAGGCAACACAGTGAGACCCTGTCTCAAAAAAAAACAAAAAAACAAAAAAAAACAACCACTTGTAATCTCAGGAAAAAAAAATCCGCTTGTAACTGCTGCTAATTGGAATGCATATTCAAGGCAACTTGAATCTGTGCTCCTGGCTGCAATCCTCAAATTTGGCCCAAATAAACTCTATTTGTATCAATTTTGCCTCAGGTCAACAGCCACAAACGAACTGCTTTTCTGAGTGCTGAGGGGCAGGTGGTAATGTTCAGACCATCATCATGGCCTGTGCCGAGTCTCCAACAAGTATAGCCTCTGCACCTCAGAAACACAAGAGGAATAGGTTTTGCTACCTCGTAGGTTAGTCTCAAAGCCCTTGGAGGAAAGATGAATTCTTTTCAACAAAAATAATCATGGCTAAGCTTTACCAAGCACTTATTCTGTGCCAGGCCCTTTTTGTATATAATCGCATTTAATCCTCACAAACACCCATGAGGTAGATTCTATTTCTATTCCCATTTTACTGATGAGGAAACTGAGGCCAGGGTGGTTAATCAATGTCCCCAAGGTCATAGGGCTAGTAACTGGTGTATCCAGGAATTGAGCCCAAAAACCTGACTCTAGAGTTCATTCTCTCTACAGCGTGCAGCTGCCAAAGGAGAGATCAAAATCACCTCTCAGGCACCCATTTTCAAATTTCAGGGGATTTTCCTTACCACCTATTTCAGATTCAGTTCCTGTATGTCCACCTGTCCCAAAAGTAGAACATAACAGATACAGGCATTCCGAACACTGGACTTCCATGGTCTCAAATCAAATCTTTATTTAATAAGACACAAGTGAGAAGAGTCCCTGGAAAGGACCAACTGGAAAACTGAGTAAGTTACTTCTGAGATCACAGCCCAGGAAAGAATAGTAACCCCATAATCCTATCTCAAAAAAGGGGCATGAGGTTTGAGCCAAGTCTCCTGTGAAATGTCAAAATCCTAGCCACAGCATCATTAAAGTAATTCAGAGGGAGAGCTTACATAGGTAGGCATCAAGACTTATTATAAACCTATGGCAGCTAAGAAAGTATGCATTGGTATAAAAATTTAGAAAAATAGACCAATGGATAGAATGGAGATCTCCAAAACAGACCCATGCACACAGGGACCCTCAGGTTACAAGGAAGGGAGCACTGCAGAGGGCTAGGGAAAGGACAATGTTCTTAATGTTGTTACGGGAGGAAATGAAACCTGGCGTCCACCTCACACCATGCACAAACAACACTTCCAGGAGGATCTTAGACCCAGTTATGGAAGGCGATCAGGGAGATCATCTATAATCATCTTTGTGACCCCAGGTTAGGGAATATTTTTTCAACAGGTTACAGAAATATTGATAAATTGGACATTAAAATTTAAAACTTCTGCTCACCAAAAGATACCCTTACAAAAATAAAAAGGCAGATCAGGTGTAGTGGCTCACACCTGTAATCCCAGCAGTTTGGGAGGCCAAGGCAGGTGGATCACCTGAGGCCAGGAGTTCAAGACCAGCCTGGTCAATGTGGCAAAACTCCATCTCTACTAAAAATACAAAAATGAGCCAGGTGTGGTGGCGCACACCCGTAGTTCCAGCTACTCCAGAGGCTGAGGCAGGAGGATCGCTTGAGCCCAGGAGATGGAGGTTGTAATGTGCTGAGAGCATGCCACTGCACTCCAGCCTGGGTGACAGAAGTGAAATTTAAAAAAAAAAAAAAAAAGTAAAAAGGCAAACCACAGAGTGGGACAAGCCATTTTCAACACATGTATAAGATAAAGAACTCCTGCAAATCAACAGGAAAAAGACACATAGCGAACAGAACAATAGGCAAGAGACTTGAGCAGGCACCTCAAGAGAGAAGAATTCCAAATGGCCAGAAAATGCATGAAAAGGTGCTCAATCTCATTACAAATCCAACAGATGGGGCCGGGCGTGGTGGCTCATGCCTGTAATTCTAGCACTCTGGGAGGCCAAGGCAGGTGGATCATGACTTCATGAGTTCAAGTCCAGCCTGGCCAACACAGTGAAACCCCATCTCTACTAAAACTACAAAAATTAGCTGGGCATGGTGGCAGCCACCTGTAATCCCAGCTGCTCAGGAGTCTGAGGCAGGAGAATCACTTGAACCCAGGAGGCAGAGACTGCAGTGAGCTGAGGTCACACCATTGCACTCCAGCCTGGGCGACAAGAACAAAACTCCATCTCAAAAAAAAAAAGAAAAAGAAAAAAAACAAATCCAACAGATGCACATTAAAGCCACACTGAGATTTATCTAAAGAAGCCTTTAGACCCAACTCCCAGCTTATAGAGAAGAACGAGTGAGACACCATGAGAAAACATCAGACAAATGCAGAACATCTCTTGAACCCAGGAGGCAGAGGTTGCAGTGAGCCAAGATCGCACCACTGCACTCCAGCCTGGGCGACAGTGCAAGACTCCGTCTCAAAAAAACAAACAAACACAAAATTAGTTGGGCATGGTGGCATGTGCCTTTAGTCTTAGCTATTCAGGAGGCTGAGGTTGGAGGATTGCTTGAGCCCAGTTAAGCTGGTATTGTGCCACTGCACTCCAGCCTGGGCAATAGAGATCCTATCTCAAAAAAAAAAAAAAGAAATCTTTAATAAAAATTAGGCTAATGCAATAATGAAAATTAGGTTAGAAAATCTGTCTCTCTCTCTCTCTCTCACACACACACACACAAACACACACACACACAGATATAGCTGTGTACACCACCCAGAGTAGCTAACTTTACAGAATAGCATTCTCCAGTGTTGACAAAGATGTGGGGCATGGAGACCTCTCATGTACAGTTGCTGGGAGTATAAATCCACAGAATCACTTTGGCATCACCTAGCAAAGCCAACAGAACATACCCCACAACCCAGCAATTCTACTGCAGGTTGGACAACCTACTGAAATATGCACAGGGAGGCAGGGACAAGAACACTCAGAGCAGATCTATCATGAAATCCCCAAATTGGTAACAAGTAAGTATGTGTAATGATATGAATTTGTGAAAACCTATTGATGCAATAAAATGCTACATGACAATGACAGAATAAGCTACAGCTATGTGCAAAAACCAGAATGAATCTCATAAACATCATGTTGGTGAATGAAGCCAGATATGAAGAACACATCCTGTATGGACCCATTTCTATAAATTTCAATAGCAGGTATAATCAAATAATAGTGGCCATGGACATATATGTCTGTAGTAAAATTTTAAAGAAAATCAAAGACATCAATGACCATAAAAGTAGAGGCAGTGGGGGGCCAGGCACGGTGGCTCACACCTGTAATCCCAGCACTTTGGGAGGCTGAGGCGGGTGGATCACCTGAGGTCAGTAGTTCAAGACCAGCCTGACCAACGTGTTGAAATCCCGCCTCTACTAAAAATAGAAAAAATTAGCCAGGCGTGGTGGCGGGTGCCTGTAATCTCAGCTACTCAGGAGGCTGAGGCAGGAGAATCACTTAAACCTGGGAGGCAGAGGTTGCAGTTAGCCGAGATCACACCATTGCACTCCAGCCTGGGTGACCAGAGCAAAACTCCATCTCAAAAAATCTCAAAAAAAAAAAAAAAATAGAGGCAGTGGTTACCATTAAATGAGGGGACTGCAATTGAGAAGGGATAGGCAGGAGGGCTCCAGGGGTCTCGCAAAGTTCTGTTTCTTGACCTAATAAGGGGTTTACTTTATTTTAAAAAAACAGTAACTGTTCATTATGTTTAATATATTTTTTCTTTTCTTTTGAGACAGGGTCTCACTCTGTCACCCAGGCTGGAGTGCAAGGGCACAGTCTCAGTTCACTGCAGCCTCAACCTCCCCAGGCTAAGGTGATCCTCCCATCTCAGCCTCCTGAGTAGCTGGGACTACAGGTGCGTGCCACCACACCTGGCTAATGTTTTGATGTTTTGTTGAGATAGGGTCTCACTACGTGAACTCCTGAGCTCAAATGATCATCCTGCCTCAGCACCCCCAAAGTTCTGGGATTACAGGTATGAGCCACTACAACCAGCTAATATATACTTTTCTAAATGTGTTTTATAGCTCACATAAAGAAGATTAAAATAAATGTCCAAAACTGCCTGCAGAAAAAAATCTGGCCCCAAAACCCTCAGTGTTATCAGGCAGGCCTCCTTTCCACCATGTTTGTCTCGGGGAAGGAAGATGGCTTTTGAAATGAGACAGCAGGTTTCCGGGCTCTTCCAGAGAAAGCCTTTCTGTATTTGACCATCCTCACTGAGGAGGGACTGGTTGGTGGTCACTAGACTTTGAAGTTTGGTGGCCATTAAAAGCAAGCAAATTATTTATTTCTTTTTACGAATTTGCCCATGCTGCTGGAGAGGAAATTCTCACTCCCTCAGCCTGCAAGCCCCGTGAGGAAGGGTGGAAATCTCCCATATATTTTAATGCCCTAGAGATCAAGGGGGCCTCAGAGCGCAGTGGTCTTGCCTTGACACCGAGAATTTTAAGAGAAAGTGACTGGCTCTGGGGCACAGGATGAGAGAATGATAGATCTAGACCTCAAACCCAGGCTTAGGCCAGCTGGGACTATGATGGCCCAAGCCTGTAGTCCCAGCTACTCAGGAGGCTGAAGTGGAGGATTGCTTAAGCCCACGAGGTCAAGGCTGCACTAAGCTATGATCACACTACTGCACTCCAGCTGGGGGGACAGAAGACCCTGCTCCAAAATTTAAAAAAAAAAAAAAAACCCAGGCCTGCTGTGTAATTTTGTGCATCTAAAAGGAAAGCTGATCTACTTCTTGTTCACTCTGAGCTTTTCCTTAATTTTTTCAGTCATCAGTAAGGAATTTGATGCAGTTGTGTTCAAACCAAAAACAAGGTGGGGTTTTCCTTTCCTCTCATGGGAAGATAAATTTTGAAGTAGGTGAGTACTGGTGTTGGCTCAGTGACTGAAGTGGGAAGAGCCGTGACTTCTGCAACTTTCATGGCCCCAAAGAGCCAGCATTAGGGCATGTAATACCTTTGCACCAAGGACAAAAATGATAAAGTACAAATGAAGCACAACATGTCTGTCTCTGTTTCAGATGCACAATTCACTAAAGGACACGTTTCCAATAAAATCAGGGCTTATAGGGGCCAGGGGCAGTGGCTCACGCCTGTAATCCCAGCACTTTGGGAGGCCAAGGTGGGCAGATCACCTGAGGCCAGGAGTTCTAGACCAGCCTGACCAACATAGCAAAACCCTGTCTCTACCAAAAATACAAAAAATTAGCCGGGCATGGTGGCATGCACTTGTAGTCCCAGCTACTTGGGAAGCTGAGGCAGGAGAATCACTTGAACCCAGGAGGTGGAGGTTGCACTCCAGCCTAGGTGGCAGAGACTGTCTCAAAATCAGGGCTTGTAGGGTAGATGGCTGTTAGGTAAGGAACCAGCAGTCTCTGCCATTCTCACCAGCGAGAATCAGGACATCTCAGAGGAACTGTGGAAGTTTGTCACGTGGGACTGAAATCTGAATAATATAAGGCCTAGGACCTGAGTTCTGAATAAAAATGAATACCACTCAAGCCCAAACTAATTGCTAGGAATTAAATATTTGGATTTTCATCTAGCGGCAGTTCCCAAAAGAAGGGTGCATGGATATGCAAAAACGCATGTGTCTACCAGGCTTGCATTAGCTGGAGTTGGGGATAGTCCTAACCAATGTACTCACATGTGCACACAAACATTTCAGCGTGCATTCACCCCGCCCCCTTGGGGATGTGCAGCAGCTGTGCAGCCCTGCAGTGGGGGAGGCCTTGTGGCTGCTCTGTCACTTGTGCTGAGTAGCAGGCACATCACCTAGAGGTAGGTAGCAGAGGGGCCAGCTAGCAGAGAGGACACAGCTGACCCACGCCGTGTAAGGCATGGACTTCAGGTGACCAGGACCAGTTTCATCCACACTCACTTCTCTGCATCCTTGTGACCAGTGAATGAGCTAAGAAAGCTAGCCGGGATTAGGTGCTAATCCCCAGAAGGCAAGGCCAAGCTGAGCCTCATTAACAGAAGGAGCTATGCGGCAAACTCCGGCCTAACTCCAGAGCAGAGGCAGCAGACAAGTCTTACCTTTTATTACCAACACACAGGGATCAATACTGCCTGCCTGGAGCAGGGGTCGGGCAACCTTTTGCTGTAAAGGTCGGGTAGTATTTGAGGTTTTGTGGACCATCTGCTCTCCATGGCAATTACTCAGCTCTGCCTTTATAGTGTGAAAAAAGGTATGGACGATACATAACCAAGTGAGTGTGGCTGTGTCTCAAAAACACTTTGTAGAAACAGGGGGCTGGCCAGGTATGGCCAATGGGCTGTAATTTGCCAACTCTTGGCCTAGAAACCACATGTCCACTTGTTGTAATGGAGGGTGAGGATGTCTCCAGGCCCACGGTGTTGTAGTCAATTAGCCCTGCCTGCACAGGTGTTGTAAGGGGAGTACCAGGCTCTAGATCAGTGGTCTACAAAGTGGGCTATGCCTACCCCGGGATGTGTACCATGTGATCCATTGGCATACGGGAAAAAGTATTAAATTTCTGTTCATTTTAAAATCTGTTTTCATTTTAGACTATTGATCTTGTCTACCCTATCATGGGTCTGTAGATTTGGCAATGAGTCATGCCTTATATCTAACGTGCTAATGAGAAGTCAGGCTTATAAACCTCTGAAGAGGATCTCACAGCAGTTGTATCCTGGAATAGCAATATGCCCATTGCCACTCCCTGCTTGTCAGGTCTGAGGTATGCAGGTATCTCAGGAATTCCCCTAAGAAGAGAGCAGTGGTCCCCGATTCCTCGAAGGCAGCTTCCTCAGGAACTATGGTGGACTTGCCACACTAAAGGAGTTTTGGATTCAAGGTTCTGTCTTGAATCTGATCAGTGGTTCAGCTATTGGTCAGAACACAAAGGGAACTACAACCACCCCCCAGCACACACCATTCATAAGAGCATTAATTAAGTTGTGCTTTCCTGATTTCTGGTGGTCTCTCTCTCCCTCAGTAGTTCAGGCCTGCCATATAAAGTAGACAGATTGTACATTGCACAAGAGTGCTGCGTCTAACGAGGCATCCTTCACATTGTAGACATGGTAGACTTATATGCCCTGTGATAACTTCCTGGTACATAGCAATGCGTCATTCTAACAAACTCAGTACATTATGACCATCTCTGACCAATAGATGTAAAGCACTTTGAGGGAAGTGTGTCTCCTTAATTCCAGAAGAACTATATGGGTTCGTAGTAGCCACAACTAGTAGGTGAAGGATAGAAAAGAAGAAAAATGCACAAAGTCCAACAGATTCAAACTCTTCCGGGGCAGGGATGTCTTGTGAATGCCTTTTACAGTGTTGAAGGACCTCTTCAGAGTGAGGCAGCATTCGAGTGCTCAGTCATTAGCACAGACCCCCAAAAGCAAGGACTTGGAGGTAACCGTCACCCGTCAGTCACCTCTACTGAGGACTGGAAGTGAAGAGAGAAAGGAAAAAAATATTTTTCTCCCTCCCAGCTGTTCTTCCTCTTGTATAAAGGAGCTGGAAGAAGTCAAGCAAAGCAGCACAGATGTGTTTTAATGTTTACTCACATGGAAGCAAGTAACAAAATAAGAAAAATAAAACCATCATTCAAGAAGAGCCAGTTGTTTTGTAGCTTCCCACTATTTATTCTCCTTCTCCTGGTAACAGCTCTCCACTTTCCCTTTAGGAAATCAGTTCTGCCCCATGGTTCAAAATCTCTAGAACTGACAAAATACCCTGCCTTCTACCAGCCAAAGGGGTGGGCACACAACTTAAGCTAGGTCAGTTGCATTCTCTCTCTCCTTCTCTCTGATAGTTAATTTTGTGTGTCAACTTGACTGGGTCACAGGGTGCCCACATATTTGGTCAAACATTCTGAGTGTTTCTGCGAGGGTGTTTTTGAAAGAGATTAACATTTTAATCAGTCAAGAAGATTGCCCTCCATAGTGAATGGTCCTCATCCAACTACTTGAAGCCTAAATAGAATTAAAAGACCAACCTTTCCTCTAAGTAAGGAGAATTCTCTAGCAGACTGCCTTCATATGCAACATCAATTCTTCCTGTCTGATGGCCTTCAAATAGGAACATGGGTTCTGCTTGGGTCTCCAACCTGCCAGACTGGACTTGCCAGCCTCTGCAATCACACTAGCCAATTCCTTCTTTTACACACACGGGGAGAGGGGGAGGTAGAGGGGGACAGGGGGAGAGGGGGAGAAGGGGGAGGGAGAGGGGGAGAAGGGGGAGGGAGAGGGGGAGGAGCGGAGAAGTGGAGATAGAGGGTTCTGTTTCTCTGGAGAACCCTGATTAATATACACTCACTCTCTCTGTCTGGATTTGGAAGCATGAGTGTAGACACTTAAAAATATAAAAATGTTTGGAAAGCAGTTATTCCAGCAGTGGTGTCCTGATGAGACTGTCAGGGACCTAGTTCCTGCTACCTAAGCCTCTCCAGAGATGCTCTCATTCTTATCCTTTTCCAAAACTGGTTCTCAATCTTCCTAACAATGCTTTGATCCACCCTATAACTTCTTTTAGTCCATGAATATTTATTGAGCGCTATGATCTGAATGTTGGTGTCCCTCTAAAATTTATAGAACTTAATCCCCAGTGTGATTGTATTAAGAGGTGGGACCTTTAGGAGGCCTCTTGAATGGGATTAGTGCCCTATAGAAAAGGTGTGAGGGAGCCTGCTGGCCCCTTCTGCCATGTGAGGACACACAGAAGGCACTAACTATGAGGAACGGGCTCTCATCAGATACCGAATCTGCTGGCAACTTGATCTTGAACATCCCAGACTCCAGAACTGGGAGCAATAAATCTGTGTTGTTTATAAATTACCCAGTCTAAGGAATTTTGTTAACAGTCTGAGCGGACTAAGACAATGAGTACCTACTACATTCAAGGTACTGTTCTATTGAGGAAATACCAGTGAACAAGCTAGCCCTTGCTCTCATGGAACTTATTTTCTAAAAAGTCCTTTTCTGCCCAAGTAGATTAACTCTTCTTGAGAGTTTATTTCTGTTGCTTGCCACCAAAGAATCCCAGCAAATACTAACAATCTCCCCACATAGACTTCTAGCTCCGCCCCTTCCCTGGGTCATCTTAGATAAGCCAGATGTCAGTCTTCAGAAGTCAGAAGATCCCTGGCTCGATGCAATTCTTGAGAGCCACTTCTTTATGATCACCCCATAAAAAACCCTGAGAACCCACCAGTGCACTTGTCTAATGTCCTAATGTTTGGATATAAATGACTCCACAGGAACATCTACATCAGAGGGGTTTCTCAACAGATGCCCTCCATCGAAACCATCTTTTCTCCTCTCCTGCTTAGAACCTGGGAAGATACCTTACAATGAGTATTACCTTGTTTATGCCTCATTATGACTTGTTTCAGGTTTAATCTTCTTCATCAGAGCCTTTTTAACATCCTCCCCCAAGACCCAAAGGATTTATTCTGGGATTAGACAGGAGACAAGATCAGAGAAGCTGATCCAAACAGCCAGACATGGCTTTCTCATCAGGTAGCACCAGACAGTTATTTAACACAACTGAAACTCTGTCTTGAAGCAAGTAAGCATGCTGTTTGGTTCACTGTGGGGGTGTCAGTGACTACGGCTGGGAATTGTCACAGTTTAGTTTAGCACTTCTGGCAAACTTTGGAGCCAGCTTGCATAATGCAGTGTCTAAAGAACATGATTCCAGTTGAACAGAGCATGTTTGTGGTTAAAAATAGAACTCTGTCACGTAACAACTCATATATAAACCATGAGGCTGGGGGAGGAACAAAATTAAATAAGAGTCACTGGGGGTTCTTGAACACCTGTCCCAGTCCCTCAGAGCATAAACTATCTGGGAATTGCCAGCACACTGAAGCCAACCCTGCCCTGAAATCAAATGGCAAAAATAAACAACCAAACTGACCCAGTTAAATCAGGAAACATGACCGCACCTTTAAGCAGGCCACAATTCAGGTGGCCTCTCCAGCCCAGGCCTCCTCAGGGATTTAGCTCTGAGTTCTGAAAAAATTAACTGCAGTAGATCCCATGACAGCCACTCTGGATTCACAGCAGGACTGAAAGCTGAGACTGCGTTAGGTCTGAATGCCACCCGCACGTTTGCATTTTCACTGCATGCACATGGATTATGCTTTGAACAGAATGCATGAAACATGGGCCCTGGCTCCTTCTAAACAGTTGTGGGAGTCTCATGACCCACTGCTCAGACTTGCAAAGAGCTAAGAATTAGAAACGAAATATTTGGGTTTCCCTGCCAGGAAACACTTTACAACAGTGTGTAGGTCTAACTGGAGAGGTTGCCCAATGACGGAGTGGAAATTTCATGGCTGGGTACATATAAAGCTAAGCCGTCAGAACAATTAATACTATAATATGCCACCAGAAAATAAAAAAGGGTATAGGGGACCAAAAAGAAAACGAGGCTACCTCCTTCCCCAACTCTGCCACTGACCCAGGCAAATTGCTCCTCCTCTCGGGGTCCCACTTCTCCTCTTTAAAAATCTATCTATAATGCCTGCTCCCTTCCAAACTCACCGAAATGTTATAGTTTCATTCTTCACTTGTGTCACTTATTTGTTTCTGGTTCTGAAACGCTCGAGCAGTGATATGCTGTCTGCTTCACAGTCACCTGAAGAGTTTTTAAAAACTTCCCTACCTCAGCTGCACTCCTGGAGATTTCTGGGTGGGTCCCAGGCACGGGTGGATTTAAAAGCCCCCTCAGGTGATTCTAATGTGCCTCCAGGCCTGCGAACCAGAAGGCAGACTGGGAGAAGCACCGCCCCACTGCTTCCCCAGGGAGCGATGGAAGATGAAAGAGATGCAGATTCTCCCACCTGCTCCAATTCTTCCAGGGATTTCCTTTTATGGGGCTGGACAAATCGTCTCATTCCCAGATCTTTTCTCACCAACTTCCCCCCTCACCTCTGCCAGGTTCAATCAGCAAGGAAACTAGCTAAACATCTCTTAAAGGTGGTGAGGAACTGTTTGTTGCCTTTTAAAATTAATTTTAATATTTATTTTAAGTTCCGGGGTACATATGCAAGATGTGTACGTCTGTTACATAGGTAAACGTGTGCCATGGTAGTTTGCTGCACAGGTCAACCTATCACCTAGGTATTAAGCCCAGCATGCATTAGCTATTCTTCCTGATGCTCTCCTTCCCCCTCTCATCTCCCCCTCCACAGGCCCCAGTGTGTGTTTTTCCCCTCCCTGTGTCCATGTGTTCTCATTGTCCAGCTCCCACTTATAAGTGAGAACATGCAGTCTTTGGTTTTCTGTTCCTGTGTTAGTTTGCTGAGGATAACAGCTTCCAGCTCCATCTATGTCCCTGCAGAGGACATGATCTCATTCCTTTTTATGGCTGCATAGTATTCCATGGTGTATATGTGCCACATTTTCTTTATCCAGTCTATCATTGATGAGCATTTGGGTTGATTCCATGTCTTTGCTATTGTGAATAGTGCTACAATGAACATAAACATGCATGTATGTTTGTAATAGAATGATTTCTATTCCTTTGAGTATATACCCAGTAATGGGATTGCTGGGTTAAGTAACATTTAAGTGTATTACGGCCTTTCCATCAAAGAAGTTTTATCTTTTAGGATTTACTTACTGCAGAAGCATTTGTAGCCAACGAGAGAGTCCTGACACTCTCAGTCTGTGTTCCCTGTCTGGAGCAGGCTGCTGCCTTCATAGGGTGTTTCCAGGAGCTTCCCGTACCCAGCTGGCGACCCTGAGCCCTCCACGTGCCTTATGATAGGTCATTGTTAGTAAGGGATGCCTTGGTGTTAAGTGCTGCCATCCTGCAATGAAATGCAAATGATTCAGGCCAGAGGATCTGTATGAAGTCCCCGACGCCTGAATGTGGGTGAATCCATCCAGCTTTTTTCCCAGTCCCCCAGTAGGCTCCATGTCCCTTCTGACTAATGCATCTGTTATCGTAATGACTAAAAATATATTTTCCTCACCCATCCTAGGCTCATGGCTGAGGCCCCTCTAATAAAAGATAGATGAACAAGAGAAAAAAATATATAAATTTATTTAAATGTAAGTTTTATGGGTACGGGAGCCTTCATAAGGAAATGAAGACCTGAAGAAACAGTGAAACCTGTTTTTTATAGTAGGTTTCATGAAGAGTGGACAGTCATGGAGAAATATGAGAGGGAAAAGAGTATGATGTAACGGTAATAAGCTGGGGGAACTTAGGCAGGCCTGTTTGTTCAGATTTTTCTCTGTGTCCTGTGTCCTCAGAGGTAAGGATGCTCTTTTCCTCCAGATGTGGAGAGGGCACCTCTCACACGAGCACCTGAAGACCTGCTGCAAGGGAAAGTCAGAGAGGCCTTCCAGGTTTTAGGACCTGCCTCAGGAAAGAAGCCTGGACAAAGGTCACAGAGACCTTCCTGCTTATGTGTTTTTTTTCCAATTCCTTCAGCTTACACTGTTCAATATGCCGAGGTACCATATTTTGGGGTAGCATGTCTGCACCCCATCATTACTGTTTGTTTTGTTCCGTCAATCCTCATCTGCAGGTCAGTGGTGCTTCCCACTCTTACAAGTCCTGGAGAATCCATTGTTCATTCTCTATGTCCTCCCCACAGCCTGTAGTTTGATTCTTTGCCCTTGAAAGCGGCCTGTGTGCTTCTGCTGTGTTGAATCAAACATTTAGACTAAGCCAGAAACCTTGGAAGAGAAACCAAAGAGACAGCAAGGTCATAGAGTCGCGTGTTTAAGAGCACGGACACCAAACAGGTCTAGATTTAAATGTTATCTCACCACCTCCTAGCTATGACCCTTGGTCGACATACCCCACCTCTCTGAGACTTACCTACCCTCTCTGAGCCTCAGTTTACTCAACTGTAAAATAAGATCAGTTATTAAGCCTGTATCATACAATTGGTGTGAGGATTAAATGGGATGTAATTGGCATCATGTGAATACCCCTCAAACATTGGCCACTATTACCATTGTTGTTGTTAATAAGAGTGAGAGGAGCATGGTGGACAAATGGCAGCTCCTCAGATTCAATGCGAACTGAGGAGCAACAGGACTTAGGATCAAAACACCTGAGCTGAGAGCCATTCCCTCTCTCCGTGAACTTAGGCAAGTCCTGTCATCTCTTTAAGCTTTGTTTCTGCAGTTGTGAAACTGTGATGATAGTAATAATATAATGCCTATTTTGCAGGGTTATTGGGAGGACTAAATGCAATAATGTATGTAAAGCTGCTTTGCAAACTACAAGGAACTATATAATATCAGTGATTATTGCTCACACTCAGTTCTCAACATTTTCTGGGACTGGTCCTGGTAAATTGAAAAAGAATGAATGGATTATCTAAGAATAGAAATGGGAAAAAATGAGGCTCAATTCTCATGCCTTTAATCTGGCAGCTAATAAAGTCCAGGCCAAAGGGTGATCCCCACAGAGATTGAGGATTCTGACTAAAAGGGACCACTGGCACTGGGCTAATGGTGTTCCTAAGTGATCCTTTCCTTTGAGTCAGCAATGGCCTACTGTTTACCTACCATATAATCTCATGTTGCCTCAGGAGACACCCTAACATTAGTTACCATTATTGAATTTCATAAAAGAGGACCTTCATAAAAGATAGACCAGTATCACAGGGCTAAAGAAAAAGAGAGTGCAAGAAAAATCACGGTATGTGTTACTTCCCTTGAGGCACCTTTATTCTTGGCTCTCAAGATTTTTTTTAATGTTACCTTTTTTCAATGTTGCATTTTGGGTAACACTTTTCTGATATTTTATTGTTTATGAGTTCTCCAACTTCTGCTGGCTTTGCTAACTTATCTTCTGTTTTCCATTGCTACTCTAAATAAACATTTCTAATTTGAAAGTTAAAGGCTAAGGAACAGCTTACACCTGCAAGGAGGAGGAGGCTTTCAGGTTCAAAATGTTACTAGCTATAGGCAGGTCCAGGATGGCTCCTACCAAAGTTGAAGTTCTCCCTGAGTCCTGAGCTACCTAACTCCAGGCTCTCCTCACCTCCATTCCAGGGCTGTCCTCACAGCAGCCACTGACACAAGCTGTCTGCCATTCACATTAAGACACAAATGACTTAGGACAATTAAAATGCAGTCCTGGCCAGCTGCGGTGGCTCACGCCTGTAATCCCAGCACTTTGGGAGGCAGAGGCAGGTGGATTGCTTGAGTCCAGGAGTTCAAGACCAGCCTGGGCAACATGGCAAAACCCCGTCTCTACTAAAAATACAAAAAATTAGCTGGGCGTGGTGGTGCACACCTGTAGACCCAGCTACTCAGGAGGCTGAGGTGGGAGAATCACCTGAGCCCAGGAGGTTGAGGCTACAGTAAGCCGTGATCATGCCACTGCACTCCAGTCTGGGCAACAGGAGTGAGAACCTGTCTCAAAAAAATAAATAAAATGTGGTCCTCCGGCATACTGATTTTTTAGTAACAATCAAAATTTAGCCAAAGGAAAGTTCTAGCAGTAGAATTCCAGAATTCTAGAATTGGGCTTTGCTCAAAAGGTCTTATGAGAAAGAGGCAGAAGATAATTTGTACAGTACTACTTTGCACAATAGTACAAAACCTTTCAACAACATTCTACGCCTTTGACTCCTGCCCATTAGAAAGAAATTGGGGCCAACTGAATCTACATTCACAAGAAGTGAGCCAGAATGGGGAGGCCAAATAAAATTCGTGAAAGCATAAGGAGTACCACTCCTCCAGAATTTTCTACATGCTTGTGGAGGCCATAGGATTAACTCAAAGGGAACAGGGGCAATCTAGCGATCAGGAATCTTCTCTGCCCTTGAAACGGCTCTGAGGAGAAGCGTCTTGGAGTTGGGGCATGTATAAAATATGCATTACTGATATGAAGAGCTCCTTTTGAAAATTTCTCCCCTGCCCCCACCTAACTTCATTTTACCCCAAATTAGAAAACAAATTAAGAACCAGAAAGGAAAATTTTAACTTACTCATCTAAACCTACAAAATTAAAAACTTCACTTACACAATAGGACACTTCACCAGCAAAATAGCAGTGTGAATTTATTTTAGTCCCTGGTAAGTATTCAAATGCAAGATCCTATAGTGGTGTTATGAAATACACGAGCACTTAAACGTATAAGACAGGCAAATCAGGAAATGAATATTCTTATGTGACCAAAGAGTAAAAGTAATCCTGAATTAAAGGGAAGCCTAGCAAGAGCTCTGGCTGACCTAGTCACCCTTTGTGGGGCTCTAGACACATAAGAAACAACCAGGTGAACAGGTGGCATGGTAGCATGCCAGAAGACAGCAGACACATCCCTTAAATAAATTGGAAATCTGCCATCAGTGGCCTTGGGTCTCCATGCCCAACCCCTGACATATTGGGGAAAGATGCCTTTGTCCTGCTGGGCCAGCTTTGCCCCTAGCCAAAGTAAATATTAGACAAATATTTGACGAATATTATTTCAAGGGGACAGCAGCTTATATGCCTGCTTGGAGCACCCATCTTTGTTTGCGATCCCTCTTTAAACCCAGTATCTTTTCAAATCAAGGGCACAGAGGGAAGGTGCAGCCTCAGGACTGACGACCTTAGGAAGGGGGTGCAAAGCGTCTTTCTCCCCTTCATCCTGTAACACAGGGCCCAGTGCCCTTGGGCTGCCCAAGGCCAGGAAATGGGCCAGGTGGGACAAGGAGAGAAGGGGAATTAAGCCAGGTCTGCCCACCTCAACCCCCAATACTGTCTCAGTTGTGCTTCATGGCAGGGGTAGGACGAAGGGGGGTTACATGTTTTGAGCACTTATTAGATGCCAAAGATTCTGCTGGTTGCATTATGTACATTATCCCTTTCTAATATGAGAAACACTTGGAGGTGGTTATCACTACTCCCACATTCTAGATGAGGCTCCAGGGAAGTTAAGAAATCGATCCAAGTTCACACGGAGATTCAAACGTAGGTCTGACTCCCAAGCTCCTGCTCACATGGCATCCCATAGACCCTCGGCTGCCAGCTCTGACTCAGTTGCCTCCATAGCACCAACTTACTCTGCCTGGGGCCAGCCAGCATCTTGCCAGGGAGGGTTGGGACCATACCCTTGCTGCTGCTGGGCAGCTAGGCAGAAAAGCCACAGGCTTGAGATTCTGGCATCTCTCACCACTTCTAGACTTAAATAAAACACAAGATGTGAGATCTAGTTTCCTGGCTGCCACCAAAAGAGGCCAGATAAGCAACCCAGAGGTAGTGCCCCAGAGAAGTTACCTTCCAATTAGAGACCCAATCTGCTCATTTCCTCTCCCTTCTTCCACCCAAGGACGGCTCCAAGGCAGACCTGTCCCACCTGAAGACTCCTATGCAGCTGGACAGGCTCACCTGCTGACTCACCAGCAGAGCTCTTCATGAAGTAAGGCCAAAGCACCCCGGCATTGCTCCCTATCCTTCCTCCTTGCCTCACTTTCCCCTACTATCAATGCTCTGAGATTGCACTTTCCAAATAAAGCATCAGCCTTAGACAGTTTCCTAGGGAACCCAGGCTTTCTAGTCATGTTTGTGCTTAGTTTCTTATTTCATTATTCTTAATGATATAAGTACCTGGAAACCTACCATCCAAAACAAAATCTGGAACCTTGACATAAACTTCATCTAACCATACACTGCCCACATCCCACACCCCTCACCCCGCCACCCCCCCAACCCCCCCCCCACACACACACACACAAGGTCACCATCATCCAGAGAATTCCTTGGCTTTTTGAAATATATAGTTTTATTGCACCTATATGTATTTCTATAAAGCTTATTTTTATATTAATTGTAACTCTAGAAAAATACATCGTGCATCGTTTAACGACAGGAATACACTCTAAAAAATGCATAATTAGGTGATTTCGTCACTGTGTGAACATCACAGAGTGCACTTACACAAACCTAGATGGTGTAGACCGCTACACACCTAGGCTGTATGGCATAACCCATTGCTCCTAAGCTATAAACTTGTACAGCATGTCACTGCACTGAATATTGTAGGCAACTATAACACAATGCTAAGTATTTGGGTATCTAAACATACAAAAGGTAAAGTAACAGACAGTATTAAAGATTTATAAATTACATACCTATATAGGGCAGTTACCATAGGTAGAGCTTGCAGGACTGGAAGTTGCTCTGGGTGAGTCGGTGAGTGAGTGTTGAACAAATGTGAAGACCTAGGACATTACTGTAGAGTACTGTAGAGATTATAAACCCTGGACACTTAGGCAATGGGAAATTTATTTTAAAAATATTTTCCTTCTTCAATAATAAATTAGCTTACTGTAACTTTTTAACTTTATAAACTTTTTTAAACTTTGAAATACACTTAGCTTAAAACAGGAACACATTGCATTTTCTTTCTTTATATCCTTATTCTATCAGCTTTTTTCAAATTTTCCACTTTTAAATTTTTATTTTCTATTTCTTAAACTTTTCTGTTAAAAACTAACACAAAAACATACACTTTAGCCTAGGCATACACAGCTTCCTGATCATCAATGTCACTGTCTTCCACCTCCTCAACTTGTCCCAGTGGAAGGTCTTCAGGGGCAGTAACATGCATGGAGCTGTCATCTCCTATGATAACAGTGCCTTCTTCTGGAATTCCTCCTGAAGGTCCTGCTTGTGGTTCTTCTTGAGGAGGGTCACTCTTCAGAAATACATGCATGGTGGTTTTCTTGGTTTGTTTTTCCTTTTTTTTTTTGGTCAAAGATTTGCTTATAAGCAGATACTGCACTATGAAAATTCCTCTCTATTAATGAAAACTTTGCATTGGAGTCTATGTTTTTAAACGTTTTAAGGAGCTTGTTGAGGTTTGCAAACCTTCTGCTAAACCCTTCATGAATTTTCTTGGGGATTCTTCTTTTTCTTCTCCTGCAATTTCCTTTTCTCTTACCTCTTGTTCAGCCATGCATTCCTGTTCCATTTACAAAAACTTCTTGTTAGTCAATTCCTCAGGACAACATCGCTAGGTGATAGCAATTCTTCAGCTCCATTATAATCTTATGGGACCACTGTCATATATGGAGTCCATCACTGACTGCAATGCCATTATGTGGCATATGACTATATATCGTATCATATACATTTGGGGCATTTATTTTCTTCACTTAATGTTTTATTATTGCTAGGAGTTGTCCACATTGTTGTGAATCAGTGTGGTTCATTTGTTTTTATGGTCCTACAATAGTTATGTAAACACACCGCAATTTATCAATCCACTCTCCTGTTGACAGGCATTTCAATTGTTTCCAAGTTTTTTGCATCAAAGACAGGGCAGCTATGAACATTCTTGTACACATCTTCTGTTTTACATCTGTAAAAGTTTCTATCTTGGTCATTTTTCTGCAGCTATAACACAATATCACACACTGGGTAGTTTACAAGGAACAGAGATTTATTTGGCTCACAGTTCTGGAGGTTCAAGGGAATTAATCTCCATATCATAACATGGTGGAATGCATCACATGGCAAGAGAGAGTGCTCACACACGAGAAGGGGGCCAAACTCATCCCTCAGGAACCCACCCCTGAGATAACTAACCCAGTCCCACAATAACAGCATTAATCCCTCACCTCTTAAAGGTCCCACCTACCAACACTGTTGCATTGGAGATTCAGTTTCCAGCACATGACATCTGGGGAACACATTCGAACCACAGCAGTTTCCTTTGGTCCCATCCCTAGGAGTGAAATTTTTGGGTCATACACAGATGAATGTTCAGCTTTAGGAAATAATGCCAAACTGTTTTTCAAATTAGTTACACAAATCTATGCCCTTTCTTTCATACAAAGAGTGTTCCTTAAAATCCAATTATGTTTTTGTTTTGTTTTTGTTTTTGAGACGGAGTCTCACTCTGTCACCCAGGCTGGAGTGTAGTGGTGCAATCTTTGCTCACTGCAACCTCCACTTCCCGGGTTCAAGCAATTCTCCTGCCTAGCCTCCCAAGTAGCTGGTATTACAGGCATGCACCACCACATCTGGCTAATTTTTGTAACTGTTTTAGTAGAGAAGGGATTTCACCATGTTGGGCAGGTTGGTCTCAAACTCCTGACCTCAGGTGATCCGCCTGTCTCAGCCTCCCAAAATGCTGGGAATACAGGTGTGAGCCACTGCACATGGCCTAAAATCCAATTATTATAGTTCTCTTTGTTACAGGAAAGGGGTCTCAATCCAGACCCCAAGAGAGGGTTCTTGGATCTCACGCAAGAAATAATTCAGGGTGAATCCATACAGTAAAGTGAAAGAAAGTTTATTAAGAAAGTGAAGGAATAAAAGAATGGCTACTCCATAGACAGAGCAGCCCCAAGGGCTTCTGGTTGCCCATTTTTATGGTTATTTCTTGATAATATGCTAAGCAAGGGGTGGATTATTCATGCCTCCCCCTTTTTAGACCTTATAGGGTAACTTCCTGACATTGCCATGGCATTTGTAAACTGTCAGGGCGCTGGTGAGAGTGTAGTAGTGAGGATAACCAGAGGTCACTCTTGGTTTTGGTGGGTTTTTGCTGGCTTCTTTCCTGTAACCCGTTTTATCAGCAAGGTCTTTATGACCTGCATTTTGTACTGATCTTCTATCTTGTCCTGTGACTTAGAATGCCTTAACCATCTGGGAATGCAGCCCAGTAGGTTTCAGCCTTATTTTACCCAGCTCCTATTGAAGATGGAGTTGTTCTGTTTAACACTTCTGACACCTTCGTTCTGATAACTGCCAAAAATGAGAATTGCTGGTCGCTAGTTAAACATGTTATGTCTCTTCTGGGTATTCGTATTTTTTAAGAGGATGCTTGGAAAGGCAGTACTTCAATGCAAAGCCATGAATTTTTCAGGCTAATATTTCAGGGCTTCTATTTCTATACGCCTTATCAGATTCACTCATCCAAGCATCACTGAAATGCTTACTGGGTTCTGGGGCTGTGCGAAGCATGAAGATGCAGAAGTGGGAGATACAGGCCCTGCCTCCAAACATCTTAAAGTCGCACACTTGAGTAAGACAACAAAACCATTATGTTGGACTTTGACAGTATCTCAGGTGAATCAGGTAACTCAAGTTAACATTAAGGCAGCAGAGGGCACAAGACGGCTTCCAGGAAAGTGGGTGCATATTCATCAGTCTTGAAGTTACCGAAAGGCAAATAGCTTCAAGTAAGTCCCAGACTTGTTATCATCATTCCCCTACCACTGTAAATTTCCTGGGGGAGCTTGGCCCCTCCTGACAAGGACAAGTGGTTCTACAGTGAGTCATACCCCCTCTGCCCCACCAACTGTCCCCTTGCTAATAGGCTAATAGGAATGTATCCTTCTACTGAGCTTCATTCACACAAGGATCTCTTAGCATGGACAAAATGTCTGTTTGGACTCTTTCTTCCCCCATTCCCTATTCTTCCTAGCATTCTTTGCGTCTACTTTGCTTCATCTTCAAGTTAGCCCCCTCTATGTAGCAGCAAGATGGATGGATCCTGGCTGCTCCAGACCTCTAGAGATTTTAGAGCCTATGATCCAAAAAAGGGACATTTTTCTGGAAAGTCTCTGGTAAAACACCCAGAGACTTTCAAATGGTCCATCATATATTACATACTCCTTCATGAGCCAGTCACTGTGATGAGAGGAATAAAATATACTGATTGACTGAGCCTACATCACATACTCATCCCTGGCCCAAACCACATGACCAGGAATACTTTGGAGTGTTGGAGGAGGAGCATGTTTCCCACAAGGAATGCTGGGCAGACAAAAATGTGTGCCACTAAAAGACCTGAGGAGATAGTTTTATTTGATTGCTCTAATTAATTCTCCTGCCTCTTTCACTAGTAGGTACATGAGAACAAGGCATAGACATATTTTACATAGTTCCTTGGTATTCTATTAATGATAGTACAATTAACCTTTTAATATAAAAATAACATTAAGTTATCTCCCTGTCTTCTTACTTCTAATGGCTTTAGCAATCACATGCTTTGCTAAGTAAGTGTTTAGGACCATGCATGCATAGTACATATTTATAGTACCACCTTAACACTGAGCAACAAGTCCTCAAGGGCTTACTTTGGAGTTTCGTGCATGGGATCCCATGACTATCTCTTTCTTGCTCTACTCCCATTAAAACTCCCATTATTTTATTTTTTACTGCCAGGAGAAAAATATTCAGATAATTTCTCATTGAAGCATTATGCTGTAATAGACCATTTAATCCAGTAATTCTCCAGGGTATTTGTATTTTAGAACATGAAGCCGTTAGCCTAAGATAGAGAATGTATTATGATGGCATTTCAGGGTCAGTGTGACAGTGGCATGGGGTGTATATATATTTCCGTAGGTGGGTGGTGGGGTGATTGGGACTTTTCTTATTCTCTCAGGCCTCATCAAAAAGGTGGTCACCTGCCTTGATTACAAAGTCAAAGTCAGTAAATTCCTAGTCAAAATCAATAAACTCAGGCTTCTCACCATTGGTCATACTAGGAAAGGAAAAAATCAACAAAGAAAAATAAGAAAGCAGAGGGGTTTAAATACAAACACAGAAACCTTGCTTTTCCCTCAAGGAAAATAGCAACAATAACAAATTGCGTCAGAAAGCAAAGACCAATTTATTGAGCTTGTAAGACAATTAATGACAAATGTTTATCACTTTAAAAAATTCGAATGGGTGGAAAGTATAAAAAAATACAAGCCCATGAAACATAAACAATGTTCACAAGCAGGACGAGTGTGGTGGCTCACGCCTGTAATCCCAACACTTTGGGAGGCTGAGGTGGATGGATCACCTGAGGTCATGAATTCAAGACCAGCCTGACCAACATAGTGAAACCCCATCTCTACTAAAAATACAAAAATTAGCCAGGTGTGGTGGCACACACCTGTAATCCCACCTACTCAGGAGGCTGAGGCAGGAAAATCGCTTGAACCTGGGAGGTGGAGGTTGCAGTGAGCCAAGATCACGCCATTGCACTCCAGTTTGGGCAACAGAGTGAGACTCTCTCTCAAAAAAAAAAAAAAAAAAAAAAAAGAATGTTCACAAGCAGATTCTCCAAAATATTCCTTTAAATGACCAACTCGTAAAGTGTATTTAAAAGAAAATTCCATTTGAAAAAATTACAGTTATAGTTAAGTTTCTACCAGCACTTAGGGAGGCTGAGGTGGATGGATCACCTGAGGTCAGGAGTTCGAGACTGGCCTGGCCAAAATGGCGAAACCCCATCTCTACTAAAAATACAAAAGTTAGTTGGCTGCAGTGGCGCATGCCTGTAGTCCCAGCTACTTGGGAAGCTGAGGCAGGAGAATCGCTTGAACCTGGGAGGCAGAGGTTGCAGTAAGCTGAGATCGTGCCACTGCACTCCAGCTTGGGTGACAGAGTGAGACTCAAAAATAAATAAATAAATAAAAATAGTTAACTTTCTAGAAACCCACCTACTGTGTAAAGTACCTTCCTATGCCTGCTAGAGAAATGATATACAAACTTCCATTGCCATCAATTCATCAGCATTAGAATTTTCCTGGCCAGCCTCCACTCAGGCATTTCTTTCTTTCCCCTCTTTGCATCATGTTAGAAGATCAATTTCTGTTGTTGATAAGATCACAGACATCTTGGGTATGTGACTAGCTAACATTGAAAGTGGTCACCTTCAGTGATCTGTTCCCTCCTAATAAATGCTATGATGTCACTCGAATCTGATCTTGGTGGTTCTGACACAAATTCTGCAGGGTTAGAATTAGGAGGGAAGGGCTACTGTATATTTCTGGGTTTCCCACCCCAGGTACAGGAAGTTCAGATCCTGGAAAAATTCTGTCTAGCACACTTAAAACAAAGCCCCTCGTTCACCCAGTTTATTGTCTCAGAAGATCTATCAACTGTTTTCTTCTTCGTAGGAAGTCAGTTCTCTGTGCAATTGCAAATAGGATAAATAAACCATTCATTCAGAACTAGTGGACATTTTGTTTTGCTTTCCACCTGATTTCAAGAGAGAGTGGTGGCTATAATACAATGTTAAACTTGAAAACTCTGTATAAATCTTTGTGGGCACTCTGCTTCTCAGGGAGACAACAAAACATGCAAGTCCTTTGAATAATTATTTATGAGAGAGGCTGCTCAAAACTGGATCTTAAAACCTCTTATCAACCCTGCTCATATAGCATAGGCAACCTGCTAAGCCCTCCATCCCTCCTTGGCTATGATTTTGGGACCAGCCTGTGGCATCTTCATATCTGTTTTCATTCCCAAGTTCCGATTTGTTTTATCTGAAGTATTTCATCAATGTTAACATATGCAAAGCTGATTCCATATAAATACCCTCATTACACAGATGAGGTAAGCCAAAGGAAATTAAATGGCAAATGCTCCAGGAAAATTTGTAGATCTGAGAAATCCAGGACAGGAGCCAGTGGTTTCTGTGTCTAAATGCTGTGCTTTTTTCACAAGCAGTTTATGCTGCTAGTGCCAACCTGGCTGTCTACACTTGCTCATTGTCACCATACCCAGGAACTGAGACCTCATGACCAATAGGTTTAGAAAATATCAGCTAGCTTGAACCTACCACCTAAACACCTTGCCTGTTCAGCTTCTACACTACTGACATAGTGATCTTCCTAAACTGAAATCTGATCATATTACTCTCCTTTGCCTAAAAGCACCTCCCTAGCAGAGAATAAAGTCCAAACTCCTAGCCTGATATACAAAGCCCTGACTCTACACTGCTCCCCTAACCCAAAGCATCAGATACATCAAAGTATTTGGTCCCACTATAGAACTCCCCCTCCTCTATCACTATGCCCTACCCTCTGCAGCACCTCTGCTGAAAACTCCCCAGCCCCCATCTACTTGAGGAATCACCTACACATCTCTCAAGCTACAGTGCTGTGTCACTTCCCCTAGGAAGCCTTTTCTGATACACTTTCTTCCCTCTGAACTTCAGTTTCTGCATTAGCAAAATGTGGATTATAATTCCTACACCACACTGTAACTCAAAGATCACATAAAAAAAGACCCTGAAAGTTCTCTGAAAAAGGCAAAGCACTATTCAAAGGCCAAGTTATGTTATTATAAAATAGTTATTACACAATAAGCCTTTTTTTAGAAACTTAATTACAGTACTTGTAATGATTATTATAAAAATAACCTCAGCCAGCACAGTGGCTCATGCCGGTAATCCCAGCACTTTGGGAGGATGAGGCAGGTGGATCACTTGAGGCCAGGAGTTTGAGACTAGCCTGGTCAACATGGTGAAACCCCATCTCTACTAAAAATATAAAAATTAGCTGGGCATGGTGGCGGGCACCTGTAATCCCAGCTACTTTTGAGGCTGAGGCACGAGAATCGCTTGAACCCAGGAGGCGGAGGTTGTAGTGAGCCAAGATTGGGCCACTGCACTCCAGCCTGGGTGACAGAGTGAGACTCAGTCTCAAAAATATAAAAATAAAAATAAAATTAACTGCTACAAATTAGAGGACTTTCCCTGTCTATTCACTGCTTAAATGTGAGCTAAGCTTGAAATGGTGATGACACAAATAGACTAAAAGTAGACCCACACAGGGAGGATTAGCATGACCTCTGCCCCACATAGTTTTCAGTAATGAAAAACTGCATTTTATTTGCTTTCAAGAATTATATTCTCATTTCATATTTCTTTCATTTTATCAATGGAACATTCTTCCTTACAACTCTAATTCGCTCTAACCAAAGTCTGATTTCCTTAAATGACTTTTGTTCTAGCACTAAGTCTTAGCTGCTTCTTACCCACCCAATCAGAAGATTGATGCACCCACTCCACTGTTTCTGGAACACAGTGGCAAGAACGGGTAACATTTCCTCAGTTCTTAGTCTGTACCAGGCACTCTTCTAAATGATCTCTTATGATTATAAAATTTAAATCCCACTACAACTCTCATTTCCTGTCTGCAAAATGGGAATGAGAAAATGGAAACTTAGGAAGGTTAAACCTCTTGTCAAAGTGTAGGGTAAATGCCCCTGAGAGGAATAACTTGAACATACCCTTAGAATGGCCCTGTGGGACAGACGCACCTGACTGTGTGTTCCCAGTGAGGGAATACAGGAGTAGCCAACCCAGAGGTTCATTCCTTGTATAAGAGGAACATCTGAGCCCCAGGCCCATCCAGTAGAACAAGAGCCATACAGGGGTTTGAGTCCTGAGTTTTGGGTTGGATGTGTAACCACCCGAGGAGTTTTTCCTGCCTGCTGTACAAAGAAAGAGTACAGCATTACAGTACAGAAAAAGTTTAATAGACATGAGGCCAGCCATGCCACGTGCCTCGTCCAAAGATCGTAGTTTAGGGGTTTTTCAAAGGCAGTTTAGGAGAGGGGTGGGGGTGGCTGGGGTTGCTGCTGATTGTTTGGGGTAGAGATGAAATCATAGGGAGTGGAAGCTGTCCTCCTGCACACTGAATCGCTTTTGGGTGAGGCCACAGGAGTGGGATTGGTGGGTACAGGTAGAGCTATGGGTGTCAGACATTCAAAAAACCTGAAAAGATACCTCAAAAAGCCAACCTACAATAGTGGTGTTATCTACAGGAATGGCTGGCTACGCCTTAGCAGAAATCAGGCTCCTCTCCACCCCCTAGCCTGATGGCCACTCATTAGCTTTAAAAAGGTGTTTGAGTTTGGGGGAAGGGCTATTATCATTAAACTATAACCCAGATGTCTTCTAAAATTAACTCAGCCCAAAAGCCCTGGAATGATTAAGGCAGCTTACGAGCTAAAGGCAAGAGGGGCAGGTGGGCTAGATCGGATCTCTTTCACTATTATAATTTTGTGCACATTTTAAACTGATGGAAAAACTACAACAAACAAATTCATAGCTCAAATGGTTAACCTGCACTATAGAGTTAAGTAGAGTCTTCTAAAGCTCTCTATCTTCCTCTCTTTTTTTCTGCCTGCTTTAAATCTGCTGTTACTCAGCTGCTAGTGCTGAGATGATACTCATTATTTACGGTCTAACTAGAAGGTAAACATTGGAAACTCATTTAAATTTTTAAAAAAGGTAAAAGAGGTTTTGTTAAACCAAACAACCTAGAATTTTTAAATCTCCCTTAAAGTTAATGGAAATAAATCCAGCACCTCCTTTAAACCTTATTCTTTTTTTTTTTTTTTTTGAGACAGAGACTCACTCTGTCGCCCAGGCTGGAGTGCAGTGGCCTGATCTTGGCTCACTGCAACCTCCACCTCCCAGGTTCAGGTGATTTTCCTGCCTCAGCCTCCCAAGTAGCTGGGACTACAGGTATGTGTCACCATGCCCAGCTAATTTTTGTAGTTTTTTTAGTAGAGAAGGGGTTTCACCTCATCATTCTCAGCAAATTATCACAAGGATAGAAAACCAAACACCTCATGTTCTCACTCATAGGTGGGAATTGAACAGTGAGAACACTTGGACACAGGAAGGGGAATATCACACACCGGGGCCTGTCGTGAGGTAGGGGGAGTGGGGAGGGATAGCATTAGGAGATATACCTAATGTAAATGACGAGTTAATGGGTGCAGCACACCAGCATGGCACATGTATACATATGTAACAAACCTGCACATTGTGCACATGTACCCTAGAACTTAAAGTATAATAATAAAAAAAAAAGAGAAGGGGTTTCACCGTTTTGACCAGGCTGGCTTCGAACTCCTGACCTCAGGTGATCTGCCCACTTTGGCCTCCCAAAGTGCTGGGATTACAGGTGTGAGTCACCGTGACTGGCCCTTAAACGTTATTCTTAAAGCTGACTCTTTTTATTCAATTCTCCTGCAAGTTCTCAGTAACTATCCAACTGCCTTTCTTGAGCAGCTTCACCCTGTTGATATTAATGCTTTTATAAGGGAGATAGTACACAATTGCTATTTGCAGGCAGACCTCCAAAACTACAGCCCAGGAGAAATTTCTTTATCTTTGTCCTAGCAATGTTATTTACCCCCATGCCACAACATTGATATGCTGAGGTACTAATTGTTTGGTTTTTTTTCACACTCTTTACAGCCTTTCTTCTTTCCTGTCTCCCTGAGTTTACTGTATATTGTCATTTTCCTTAAATATTCTTCTGTGTTTATTCTGTCTGTCATGGCTAACTATTGCTTCCATGGCTACACCAAGCACCCACTATAACCAGT
The DNA here is from genome assembly GCF_029289425.2 of Pan paniscus. NCBI lineage: Eukaryota > Metazoa > Chordata > Mammalia > Primates > Hominidae > Pan > Pan paniscus. Next base: position 142,963,358 of record NC_073255.2, on the reverse strand, counting down.
AATATCTCAGGTTGCTAACACAACACACAGCACTAACCGCTGGATATGTTCACGTGGGCAGTCACTCGAGAATGACATTACACTCCTAGCAGTTCCACTATCTATAGAAGAAATTGCTAACACACAAGCCAAATACTCTGGATTCAACTACGCCAGGTACACGCACACCAAAAATACAGGTTTATGAGGTAAACGTAGGCCAATCGATCCCTCATGCCAATCACCCACGGTGACCGAGCAAATAGGGAGGGCACCAGAGATGGCTTATAATGCTAGAAATTCCAAGGAGTCTGGCCCTTTCCCAGGGGCTTTAACACACAAGTCCATTGCAATTACACTGTCAGCTATGATCAAACAAACCAGAATGGAAGCCATACAATGACTCTTAACAAGTTCACTGTGTACCTCCACAGTTTTTCTCTATGGTGAGGAAAGAACAAAGTTCATGCCAGAAAGATTTATAACAATTCCTTTATGCCTATAAATAGTTCAGCAGCCAGGATGGAACATATAGAAATAGCAGTCAAAACTGGACGACTTCTCAACCTCACTAATACATCTACATCTTTTCCTCAATTTTCTCTTATCCCATTAATATTCAAAAATCATATCTGTCAGGCCCCACATTCACATAACACTACAAGTCAAACTTTTACCCCCTTATGCGTGGATAACTACTTTTTGGATCACTGCCCATCCACATTTAATCCCAGGGGACCATGGGATCCCTCTATTTATGCAAACCATACGGGAATCTAAACTAATCACACCTATGCCTGGTTGTGAGGTTCCTCTTCAGGAGTTTCATTAAAAGGAACTGGGTTCTTCTTTTTATACAGATCTAACATATTTCTAGCCTTGTCTATTAAGTGAAGAGGCACTTACACTACAGTTGCAGCAATATCTGGAGTGCATATATATAACTCCTCAGACTTCGTAACCTCTAGCCAAGCTCCAAATTTAAAATCCTTCTTATGTTGGTCCCTCCAAAGGACATCAGAAGCAGTACTTAGTCTCCCATCATTTGGCATCCTCGCCAATAATAATCCTGTCATAGAGAAAAATGACCTAGGACATTCTGTAGCCAGTGCAATCTTTTGGTTTGCAGATATACCCATGCTTAAGTGCAGTATTCATAATCTCACCATCCTAGTCCAGCAATCTTGGGAAGCTACAATCACGGCCACTGAAGGCCAATGGCAGGCCCTGAACTCACTTGCAGGGTATGTTTTGCAGAACCAACTCACTTAGGAGGTGCTTCCTGCTGAAGCAGGAGGCACCTGCATGCTGTTAAATAAAACTTGTTGCTTTTACATCAGTAACTCAGGTCAGGTAGAAGAAAGTTTAGAAAAGATAACAGACAACATGAAAATATTAAAGGGCCTTCAGAACAGAGTTCCTCAAGATTCCTTTTCAGCACAACTATTTCAAAGCTTCTCCAGTTAAATTTGGCCATGGGTTGCTCAACTTCTTCTGCCTATAATAAAGCTCATATTAGTTTGTTTATTTGCATAATGTATTGTTAATACTACATCTGATTTTGTGTTTTCTAGGATACAACAATTTCAAACCAAAACAGTACTACAGCAAAGGTATCAGCTACTAAGAGAACTCCAAAACTTTCCTTTGAATGCAGCAGAACAAAATTTTAGGCTACAAATGCTGTTCTCCCATAGTCTCATAGCAATCCTGACCAATTTAAGTCCCAACTCAGGGATTTAGGCGTACATAACCTCCTGACCAACTAACAATCCTAGGTAGGGCCAACTATACACCCCTGGTCAGCAAGAAGCAGTTGGAAGATGAGACCTTTAACCACATGCCAAAGATTAGTCATTGTTGCTGTGTCAGGGTGTGAAGAAAGGTAGAGTCCTAATTCAGGAGAAAGAGTCAGGCTGGCAGGACCAGGGGAAAGCAAAACGAGAAAGCAGATAGATAAGCTATAAGTCTGCCCTTCTTCATGGTCCAGGACACATAGCCCTCATGCGTAAATCACTCACAATCTTCCTGTGCCGAGCTACCACCTGACTCTTGGCTGATAGAAAAATGCAAGTTAGCTCACTGCAACCTCGGCATTACCAATACTGCACAAAGTCTTCTTCAAGCGCAGAGCACAAGCACCATCCTATAAAATCCCTAGCAAGCTTTTGACTCTTTGCAGTCAGCTCCTCTTTTGCTGACCTGCCTGTTGCACCCTTGCAATACATTTTCCTACGTTCTCAAATAAATCTGCCTTTCTTTACCTACAACTGTCTTGGTAAATTCTTCTTACTGCCTGTACCACTGGCCCCAGATAGTTTCTGATCACCTGTGACACTCATTACATTAAATGTGGTTTCCTGGATTGGATCCTGGGGGAGTAAAAAAGACATTAGTGGACAACTGATGAAGTTTGAAAAATTCTTTAGTTTAGTCAGTAGTAACACACCAATACTAATTTTTTTTGTTTTGACAAATGTATGATAGTTATAGAAGATGTTAACATTAGGGGAAACTGGGTGAAGTGTATACAGAACTCTTTGTACTTTGCAATTCGTAAATCAAAATATGTTTTAAAATGAAAAGGTTAAGAGGCCTCAGATTACTTTGAGATTAATTTACTGAGCCTATTAAATCCATCTATTGTACAATTTAAATAAATTTGGTTATCTTAAAATTTTTCTAAAATGATTATTGAATTCATTAGCGAAAACAAAACACCTATTTGTGTTTATAAGCAAAAGTCAGGTTTTGAATTTGGTATTAAACAATATCTTTTCAGAAAAGGAGATAAATATTGGTTGGGAATGAGTTACAAAGTCTCATCTTGCCAATAAGATGACCAAAACTTTGTATTCCCATTGAGAAAAACAAAAAATATTATAGTTAACCAATGAGATGTCTAATATAGTTAATATATGGTTGACTAAATATAGTTTCCTTTCTGGTCTTCTGAGCATTCCTAAATCCCAAGTGTCACAGTCTGGCACATGTGTTCGAAGCCACAGAGAGAAAGTAAAACAATGACAAATTATGTAGGTAACTTAGCCATAATTATACCATCACAGATAAAGCTCAATAATACTACCTCAGATAGACAGAACCATTTTATATTACAGGGATTCTTTTCCAAATAGCCCTAGTAGAGTAGACCTGGAACATGTTGTTCCCAGAGCATCTGGCTCTTTCCTCAGATTTGAGGAACAAATCAGAAAATGACCAGTGTTGTAGTCAATGTGATACGGTCATCTGAACATTCTTCCCAGATTTTGAACAGTTGTGCCTTCAATGAGATGCTATTGTTTAAGCACTTTTGTTTGAGGAGGATTTAAAAAAAAATCACAATTATCTTGTTGCCCAATCAGATCTCACTGGCTCTGCCAGTCACGGCCAGTTCCTTCTCAGGAAGGTAGGCCCCTGAGCTCAGCTGACTGGCAGAAGCAGTGCTAGGCTGTGACTGAAGGTGAGCAGCGGCGGCTCACTTCTGTTTTGTTCTGCTCAAGAGAGATTCTGCGAATGAGTTCTGATAAGTGACCAGATGTGGTTCTGCTCACCCTCGGTGGTCTCCATCTTTAAAACCGAGTGCCACAGGGCCAAGGAAGGAACCTTCTTAAAGTTCAAGGAGTTACCCTAGCACTGAAGGTTTCCTGAGGAAATGTAACCACCATGCCTTCCACTGGTGGGCTTGAACAAGAAGCAGGAGAGAAAGTGAGGAGAGGCAGACAGAAGCAACAGAAAGTTTAGCGCGGAAGTTGAGAAAGGGCCTGGCCAATTCCAATTTCTAAGGCCTTCAATAAACAAAAAGAAGAAGAGATGCCAATATTGGTTTACTAAGTCATGGTATGTTTTAGATCTTTAATTAATAAAGCTGCATGTGAACATATCTCTAATCTGTCAAGGCATATCTCATTTTGAAATAACATTAAGAGCTGGGTGCGGTGGCTCACGCCTGTAATCCCAGCACTTTGGGAGGCCGAGGTGGCGGATCATGAGGTCAGGAGTTCAAGACCAACCTGGCCAACATAGTGAAACCCCGTCTCTAATAAAGATACAAAAAAATTAGCCGGACGTGGTGGCACGTGCCTGTAATCCCAGCTACTCGGGAGGCTGAGGCAGGAGAATCGCTTGAACCCGGGGGTTCAGAGGTTGCAGTGAGCTGAGATCACGCCATTGCACTCCAGCCTGGGTGACGGGGCAAGACTCTGTCTCAAAATAATAATAATAATAATAACATTAAGAGTCTAATTTGAATATTCGTGAATATGAAGCTCAAGCTAAATAGTCTTACTATTCACTACTCCGTCCCCAGGTGCCTACCCAGAAGACCTCAACAGAATGAGAGTAAAAGCTTAGAAAAAAGGGCTAAAGAGAACAAAAAGAGAAGTACTGAGAGGAAGATACAGAAACAAAGTAGAAAAAAAAAGGAGAGAGAGGAAGCTGGAAGACCTGGAGCACCGCTCATCGTGGTCTCAGACGCACCAGGTAGCAGTGTATGGTCACCTTCCACTCACCTAGCCCTAAGCGGTGTCTATGATGCTTTGTTGCTTAGTGGGAGAAATCTGCAACCATCCATTAGGAACCCGCCGCAACCCCCCCACCCCCCGGTTCAAGCGATTCTCCTGCCTCAGCCTCCCAAGTAGCTGGGATGACAGGCGCGTGCTACCACGTCAGGCTAATTTTTTTGGTATCTTTATAAGAGACGGGGTTTCACCATGTTAGCCAGGTTGGTCTTGAACTCCTGACCTCATGATCCGCCGGCCTCGGCCTCCCAAAGTGCTGGGATTACAGGCGTGAGCCACCGCGCCCAGTTCTTAATGTTATTTCAAAATGAGATATGCCATTAGGTGCTCATTGAGCACTGACTGTGCTGGGGACTGAGGAACGGGAGCAAAGATAAACATAAAGATTGTCTCTGTCTGCATAGAAAATGAAATGTATTTTTTGCACTCTCTGGACAGCAAACAAGGAGATAGGTCTCGAAAGAGAAAGGGTTCGCTTACTACAAGGACGTTCAATAACAGTTGTCAACCCTGACGGAATAACCTCAGTGGCAAGTAGCCTGCAAATCATATTCGTGCTTGAAATTCAGGTAAGTCCTTGGAAGCTGGTTTTTCATATACACGAATATGACCACATTCCAGCTGTCCAGGAACTTTCCAGGTACTGAAGAAGCCAGGAAGGAGATCACACTACCTTGGGGCTCCCGTAACTGCGTGCCAAGAGGAAAGTATCACCTAAGCTGAATCTTAAAGGGGTCAACTTCTTGAAGAAAGATACCAACGATGCCTTAAAAAGAGGACTCTCGACCGACAGCGTAGAAGAGGTGAAAGTGTAGGTCACCAAGGGCCTGCTTTTCTCTTAGGTATAAACTTACTTCATTTTTCAACCATGGCTGCGATGGTAACTTTGAAAATAAACCTAATTTCCATACGAATCTTTGGTGATTCACACTTTCGAGGCACCCCACAGCACGGTAGCCAGAAGTCTGTTGTTTCGCAATTTTAATCAAAGGCCCCTAACACATGCCTTGAAACACAACTTCATCTGTGCCAATACACTATAAATTCATATAAAAGTTGAGATCTGTTAAGGGACGGAGAGGTCGGCTTCGGTGTAGTGAGCTCAGCTGTGGTGAGCTCGGGGGTCAAGTGAGGGTGTCTCTGAGGCCAGCGCCCCCAAGCTGCGCAGGCGCGGGCGTGGGCGCCCCAGAGTCAGGGCTCTCCGCAGTCGCGCGGGTCCGGAAGCGCGGCGCGTGCACGCGTGCGCAGGGGAAGACCGAGTGCCAGGGGCTGAACCGCAGGGAAGGGGGCGCGGCGCACGCAGTATGGCGCCCAACATCTACTTGGTTCGCCAGCGGATAAGTCGACTCGGCCAGGTGCGGCCTGAGGAGAAGCCTCCCGATCCCCGCCCCGGCCCGCCCCTCGCCTCCCCAGCCGCCCCACTCCGTTTCCGCCCCAGAGTCTCAGCCAGCAGCTCAACCGCCGCCGCTCCGCCCCGCCCCGCCCCACGGCCGCCCGGGCCCGCCTCCGAGCCCGGCCAGCGCGCCAGCCCCGCCTGCCCTTCCTCGCCACCGGGCTGCTCTGCTCTCGTCGGTCCCCTCCTCCGCCCCGTCGTCCTGACTCTCTCTCCCTCCTTCCCTCAGAGGATGTCCGGCTTCCAGATCAACCTCAACCCGCTCAAGGAGCCACTCGGCTTCATCAAGGTCCTCGAGTGGGTGAGTGCAGCCCGCGCGGGCCAGGCCCGCCTGCCGCTCGGCGCGGCGCCCTAGGCGGGGAGACGGGGACCTGCGAGCCGGGACGCAGCCCTGCCGCGCGGGCTTTGAGGCCGCCGCCCCGGGACTGGGAGTGGACGGCAGGGAGGGCAGGGAGGCCGCGGCCTGGGCCGCGCGGGGCGGAGACGCCGCGGCGGGCGTCGAATCACGAGCTCCTCGGCCGCCTGGCTCCCAGGGGAGCCACCCTCCCACACCGGAGCTCCCCTCTGGGTGCCCCCGTGGAGTGGGAGTTTAAATATCCCCTTGGCTCCACTGCCTCCCGCAGAGGAAGGAAAAACTTCTTGCTGCGGTCTAACCGAAACCTGGCGGCCGGCGTCGCGCTCTGCGGAGAGGCTCAGCGGTTACGTCCCTGCCGGTGCCCACTCGAGGTCTAGCTCCCTGGAAAGCCGATTTTGTCTTGTAGACGTGATTTGGCGAGCATTCCGTTCTTAATTTAAGATGGGCTCCGAGTTAAAAATAGTAAAAAAAAAACTGTGGGCCAGGGAAACTAAAGAAAGTCCTTTTAACAAAACGCATCGAGTCAGATCGGTTCACTTAATAACACGTTAGGAATGGACATCGAGTTTGTTTTGGGTATTTCCAAACAACATCCTGTTTAGAAAGTCAGCTTTTAGTCCTTTCCTGAGAACACTCACAATCATTAACATCAAAGAACGCTTATTAATTCGACCTTGGCAATGATCAGTTACTTGGAGGAGTTGGTGAATATACCAGGCACTGCGGGCTTGCCCACTACGTATTTCTGCAGGCAAGTTGTGTTTATAGACAGCAGCATTTACATCCATGGCTTTTTCGCCCTTTTCCTTAGTGATAGAGTGGTGAAGAAGAATAAGAACTTTCAATTTCCTGTTCTAAATAACCTACCGAGGATGTTTTTAAAAGCAGCGTAGAAACTCAGTTTCTCTGATGGGTACCTAATGTGATTTCCTACTTGGACCATTGTAACCGCCCAAGGGGTTAGGCAATTTCACCATTCACTGAACATTTTGTGTGTTTTCTGAAAACTGAAGTAGTGCTGACTTCACACAAATGACTACTTTAAAGACGCATAAATAAATATACTTGATTTTTTTAAACCTAAGTCCAGATTTAAGTATAAAGAAAACCATGATTAAAGCATTTAAAAATTGCAAGAGGAAAATCTCATTAACGAGGCTAATCAAATATGAACGTTAAGAAAGTCTTATATCTAGATTTAGTCTCATTGAGGATTATAATTAAATGTATAACTAATAATTTAGATTTCCACTTAAATGAAGAGGCAGCTGTTTATATCTGTGCTTATATTTTTTGTCAAGTTTTTAAACAACTGTAGACTTAGCTTTTTCCTTAATATTTCAAGCACTAGTGATAAGTTCATTCGTGTTTTGATGTATTTTGAAAAATATCCCTTTTTAAGCATCTTACAGAAATACTTTCAGTTTGAACAGCTTGTTATTACACAGGAGAGACTTTTATGAAAAGACTACACATTGTTAATGGTGTGGTAAATATTTGACTATTTTATACCAGATCTGTACTAAACACTAGCATACCACATGAATAAACATGGTCTTTTTCTCATGATCTATTAAGGATGAAGGACATACAAAATACGAAAATGCCATATAATAAACTGTGATAAAGGTGTATGCAAAGAATAGTAGAAGAAATGAGGGAGAGAGCATTTGCTTGGAGGAACTAGGGAGGACTTCATAGCTGAGAGAACACTTGAAGGATGGGTACTGGTTCACTTGGGGAGTGACTTTCTAGGCAGAAGGAATCTTATGTTCAGTGGAAGGAAATGTTGAAGCAGCATAACCCTGTATGAGAACTTAAAAGTAATTGGGGGTTAGTTGGAATATATGCTAGGTTGGAGGGTACGGTTTGAGATTGTTCTGAAAAGATTTCAGAGGTTGGCTGCTTCTGGGGTTAATCTTTTGGGAATCTGGGCCCTTTCCTTAGGAAAATGCATATGTGCAGGGTATGGAATATTGGAGTGTTTATTCCACTCAAGCCCAGAATCCCTGCCATAGGGGATGGGAACTTAAAGGCTTTAAACAAGTCAATGATACGACTAATTTTAGGCACTCATAATTCCTCAATCAATCGATTTCTCCCTCCAATTCTGACCTTTCCAATCCATCCCTCTAACTGCCGACAAAATGAAAATTTCTAAAAGGATGGATTGGAAAGGCTAGAATTGGAGGAAGGGAAATCTGTTGATTGAGGAATTATGAGGGCCTAAAATTAGTTTCAGTAGGACTGAAGGGGTTTACAAAAGGGGGTTACAAATTAGAATATATATGGAAGGTAACAAAGAGGGAGGACCCTAAGATGACTACTGTCTTTCTGACTTGGTTGCCATTAGCATATTCAAGGTAATGTCATTAAGAGGAGGAGGAGCAGATTTTGTGGGAAGTCAAAGGTTTCAGATGTATTGAGTTTGTGGTCTCTTTAGATCTTTCGGAGGTATCCTACAGGATACAGTTACATATATGGATCTAGAATTTAAAATATGAGTTTGGGCTGCAGATATAGCAGATATCTGCCTGCAAAGGAGAGAAGGAATGGTTAGGAAAATTGAGGGAAATAATGCCTTGGCATCACTATTAGAATTTCAAGAAAAGAGTACCCCAAAACGTAAGGCGCAATAGAATGGTAAAGTAAAATAAGGACTAGTTGATAAAATAAGGACTAGTTAGCAAGAGCAGTTTCAGTAAAATCAAAAAGCCAGATTTTAGTAGGCTGAATGAATGTGTGGTAAGAAAGTGAAGACAGCATAAACCACTGTTTGACTGTGAAGATGGGAGAAATTTGGTGGTTACAAAAAAAAGCCACTAGTTCAGCTTACAACTCAGTTGCTTAAATGCATTCTCTGGAGACAACCATTGTATTTGGTATGCAACAAAAGTCTTTATTTGCATTTCCCATTTTATCCTACTGACAAGAGAACTCAAGGGTCAAGGTTTAATAAAATTTTTACTGCTTCATCAGACATTGTTAAGTAAAACTGGTGGGGTTTTTTTGTTCTTTTTTGTTTTTGGTTTTTTGTTTTTAACTGCAAGTATGTGGCAGTGAAATAGAGTTTGGTATTCTTCCTGATTCTTACTAAACCCGGCAGTTTTCCCCACCAGTTTATCTGCTTCATCAGTACAAATGTCAGCACAGTGTAAAAGGCAAATAATGTCTTAGTATCGTTAGGAAAATGTTTTACCTTCATGAACTCCTGAAAGAGCCTTGGAAGCTTTCAGGGGTCCACAGACCACGCATTGAGAATTGATGAGGTAAACACCACTGGGGACCAGAAACAGAACAGAAAATATGGCAGGGAGAAAGACTATTCCCAAATTTGGTAATTATTAATAAATCTGGAGAAAGCTCAACCAACTATTTGGATTTACGACTTAAATAGAGCTGAGTACTTAAAAGTGTAGAAATAAAGAGATATATATAGCCTCTCAAGACCTGGACCAATCTACTTGCAGGCTTAAGGTCTGGATTTGTGATAACGTGTATGTTCACTTATGTTGGTGGTTTGGGGGTCCTATCATAAGGTGTGGTGTTTGTGGACCAGGGGACTCAGAAGGCCAAGCAGAAATGACCATGACCATAAAGCCGCTAGACAGGGATAGAAGCAGGAGGGGACAATCAAGTTGAGCCTATATCAAATATCCTAAAACACATGAAGAAAACTAATTTTTACTTAAAAACTCAAATTATGTCAGTGGCAACAAATGCTGTCAGTTTTCCACAGAGTGACAGGCTTACTTCAAGACAGCCAGCCAGATCAACAATCAGGTTATTGATTCACTCCAGAAGACATGAAAATAGTAGAGCAATTAGAAAATGATTTCTATTTTTAAAAATATAAATTATATTTTAAATTTTAAAAAATATAGTCTCTGTCTTGTCCAGGCTGGAGTGCAGTAGTGTGGTCTCGGCTCAATGCACCCTCGCCTTCCAGGTTCCAGAGATTCTTCTGCCTTAGTCTCCCGAGTAGCTGGGATTACAGGCGATCGCCACTACACCCAGCTAAGTTTTGTATTTTTAGTAGAGACGGGGTTTCACCATGCTGGCCAGCCTGGACTCTAACTCCTGACCTCAAGTGATCCACCCGCCTCAGCCTCCCCAAGTGCTGGGATTATAGGCATGAGCCACTGCGCCTGGCTGATAAATGATTTTTAAATAAATATATTTAGGTTCCTCAGAGATTTAAGGTGACATAAATGTGTTTTCAACATACAATGATTAGGAGTTAGCAAAAAACTTCTAGCTGTTTATTTCAGTAGGAACTCCAGAGTTTACTTCTCATAATCCAATTTTTTTTTTTTTTTTTTTTTTTTGGAGACGGAGTCTTGCTCTGTCACCCAGGCTGGAGTGCGGTGGCATGATCTCAGCTCACTGCAACCTCCATCTCCCAGGTTCAAGTGATTCTCCTGCCTCAGCCTCCCAAGTAGCTGGGACTACAGGCGTGTGCCACCTTGCCCGGCTAATTTTTGTATTTTTAGTAGAGACGGGGTTTCACCTGGTTTCACCAGGCTGGTCTCAAACTCCTGACCTCAGGTAGTCCATCCGCCCTGCCCTCCCAAAGTGCTGGGATTACAGGTGTGAGCCACCGCACCCGGCCATAATCCAAATTTTTAAGGATTATGGAATTATCTTGGCAGGCTATTTAGAATTTTCTACTATTGTACATTAGAAGCAAAGGGAGATAGAGTGAAACTGAAGCACTTTGTAACTGACTTTATTTCCCAGTGTGAATAAACTGAAATACCACCATCAAAAACAATACTTTTTTGAAATGAATAACTTTAGTAAACATTTCAGACTTTGACTCATAAAAATCATACCTTGGCTCTAGGCATCTAATCTTTTGATTGTAAAGGCAAACGTGCTATAATATTTCATTTTAAGTGCTGAATGATCATTTGACTTAAAACCAGCATACATTTCTTTTGCATGTAAACACTCATACATAATATACTTTTATATCTATTTTTGAAGATTTCAGTTATCACTTTGATAAACTAAACCTTGGACAGAAAGAAATTTAAATAGATGATTTCAGATTAATGATGAAATTAAATAGCAATGAGGATCCTGCAACTAGAAACGTGTAAACAACACTCATAAACCAGGTGAATACTAGTATTCTCCAGTAGAAGCCTCAGAATTAGCATGGTCTAGCAATAGAAGTTAAGTCTCCAAACTCTTTTTAAATTTTATTTATTTTTTTTTTGAGATAGGGTCTCACTCTGTCACCCAGGCTGGAGTGCAGTGGCACGATCACAACTAATTGCAGCCTTGACTTCCCCAGGCTCAAGCTTTTCTCTCACTTCAGTCTACTGGATAGCTGGGACTGCAGGTACACACCACCACCCCCAGCTACTTTTATAATTTTTTATAGAGACAGAGTCCCACCATGTCACCCAGGCCAGTCTCGAACCCCTGGGCTCAAACGATCCACCTGCTTTGGCCTCCCAAAATGCTGAGATGAACCACTGCACCCAGCCTCCAGAGTCTTTTTTTTTTTTTGAGACGGAGTCTTACTCTGTCGCCCAGGCTGGAGTGCAGTGGCATGATCTCGGCTCACTGCAACTTCCGCCTCCCAGGTTCAAGCAATTCTCCTGCCTCAGCCTCCCAGGTAGCTGGGATTACAGGTGCCCACCACCACACCCAGCTAATTTTTTTTGGTATTTTTAGTAGAGATGGGGTTTCACCATGTTGGCCCGGCTGGTTTCGAACACCTGACCTCAGGTGATCCACCCGGCTCGGCCTCCCAAAGTGCTGGGATTACAGGCATGAGCCACTGTGCCCAGCCTCCAGAGTCTTTTTTGCACTCCTATTAGTGCAAAATTTCATGGACAGAGCCACAATATGCATCTACAACTTAAGATGCATGTTTTACTATGTCAGTTAGTATCTTAAGGTATATTATATACTCAGTGCAAATTTTGTTTACATTTTTAAATCCTTGCTTCAGATACTATTCTGATAATTTTTTATTGTTGTGCCACCTTCTTGTGATCTGATTAAGTAGTCTGTTTTTACCTTGTAATATGGCTGATGATTGTAATCATAGAGTAGTATGAATGCTTCCATTTTCTCTTTTATACATGAGTGTGTGTGTTACCAATCTATTTCTTTGAAGACATTTTAAAGCCATGGGTCAATTTTGTGAAGGTTGATTTGGTTAAAACTAGACAAATTATTCCATAAATCCAGGCCCACTCACATTGTAATGCATGAACACTAAAAGTGAAAGAATAGATGAGGTTATCACTGTCTGTCCTTCCATGTATGAGATTCCCCTTACCTTCAGGATACCCAGCATGCTGTACTGACATGTGACCTTCTGATGTGCATGCCCAGCATGGGTTTCAGTGGTATATTAATTGCAATAAAGCTTCAATTCCTTATTTAAGTCTGAAAGTAGATCTAAATAGAAGTTTACATATTTTCTTCTGGTACTCCAGTCTACTTTGGAGACTAGTGCTCCGGAAAACCAGGCTGTACTATTCACCCTGAGGTTACAATTCTCTGAATAAGATCTGCCATGGTGGTCATCTAGTATGGGTCTGGTGGGCAGAGAAGTAAGTGGGACTGTTTCTGTGGATACTTTGGGCTGTATGTGAACATGTAACTTTTCTGACTAAACAGAAGCTTGCTGTCACCCCGCCCCTGGATTCTTACTAGTTACTGTGCAGATAGAATTCCATGTCAGTAGTTTCAGTCATTCTTCATGGGGTAGGAGTATATGGGAAAATAAGTTTCAAAAGTGGCCAGAAAATATAAATCAGAACACCAGTACTCCTTCATTTTAGACTAGGGTTGGAAACTGAAATGGTCATAGGAACCACCCTCTAAAGTAAATGAGTGAAGCAAGATGTTTGGAAGAAAAACAATAGTATGTCATTGATTACTTACTGGCAACTAACACACATCCTGAGGGCTGTTAAGACAATGGAGAAGCGGATAACCTGGAAAGCACATACTCTGCCATAAGTGACATCTGTCACTCAGTTCTCTCTGATTGTTGCTTTATGAGAATGTAGGTCTGATGTTGCCATTCTTCAGCTTTCCCATACACACTCAGGAAAAGCAGGAAATCCAAATGTTTATGTGTAATACCCTGATATTAAAACAATGACAACAAATTCACATTTTTTTGTAATACTGGAAAGGCCACACAAATATATTTGCGGGCCAGGTTTTACCAACAGGCTGCCAGTATATAACTTCCAGTCTAGATCAAAATAGCAGTAGAATATAGGGAGAAGTGAGATAGTTGGATATTTTGCCCTCATAATTTTGTACTTTGTTTAATATAAAATATGTGCTTTTGTCCCTTCTTTCTATAAGATAAAGACCAGAATTGCTGTCATGATATTTATCTATCCTTATAACAAAAAGCTTTAAAATAATAATTATGTAAGATTCAAAATATGGTTTTATTTATAAGTTATTGGAAATTATTTTTTCCTTAATTAAGTAGTTATTTAGTGAGCATCTGCTACGTGCCAGGTTTTCTGCTAGTCACTGAAAATCCTAAACAAAACCAGGTGCAAAGACATGACAGTCTGGCAAAGGAGCAGTAGAAGTGATAGTCTTGAAAGCAACAAGCTGTAGTGCAGTATGCCATTTATTTGCTACTTGTTATATTAGGAAATTCATTTTTCCATTTAATTTTTTTATTTTATTTTATTTTTAAGACAGGGTCTCACTGTGTTGCCCAAGCTGGTATTGAACTTCTGGACTCAAATGATCCTCCTGCCACGGCCTCCCAAAGTGTTGGAATTACAGGCATAAGCCACTGCACCCGGCCCCATTTTATTTTTTATAAAGCAAGTTACACAAGAAAAATGCCTATAGCAGAGTTCATATATAATAGAGTTAATGTCTATGATAGCTCAAGAGAAGAATCATGAGTTCTACCACAGGGAATTGGGTAGGGCCTTAAAAGATGAGCTAATCAGAGACAGGGCATTCCCAGAAGAAGAAGCATACACATTTAAGACATAAATACATGGTATGTTTCAGGAACAGTAAGCAGTATAATGTGACAGAATCATACAGTACCTGGCAGTGAATAGACTGCAGATAAAACTATCTAGAAAGATAAAGTTGAGGATCGATCAGCCATGCCTTTTATGCCAAATTAAGAAGTTGGAGCATTTTTTGTTTAATTTAGGTTGAAAAACAATTGAGGAAATTCCTTTAAATCGGAAGGACATGATCAGATTTTTATTTCAGATCAGTGTGGCATCATTCTAAACTAGCTCTGTCCAGTACAAAAAAATACAATGGGAAGCAAAAATGCAAACCACATAGTAATTTTCAGTGTTCTATTAACCACACTAAAATAAGAGGAAACAGGTGAAATTAATTTTAACAATATATTTTACTTAACCCAATCTATCCAGATTATTGTTTGAACAAGTCGTCAATATAAAAATTAATGAAGTATTTTACATCTTTTTCATAGTAAATCTTCAAAATCTAGTGTGTATTTTGCAGTTGGAGTATATATCAATTTAGATTAGTGACATGTAAAGTGTTCAAGACTCACAAGTAGCATTACTGGGTACTGCAGCTATAGTGCCCACATTATAGAAGATGAGTATCAATTGGAATGAAATTGGAAATGTGAGGAAGAGTCTGCTGGGTTAGTCCCAGTGAAAAATGGTGAGGGCCTGAACAAAAATAGTGGCAGGTGTAATGTAGGCAGGTAAACAGAGCTTTTTAAAAAATGGTTTTATAGTCTAGGTAGTCATATGCAACATGGTTTTTGTTTTGTTTTTGTTTTAACTCAGCATTGGATTTCTATGATTCATCTATGTTGACGTAGGCACTTGTAATTCTTATATCTTTTTTGCCGTATAACTTCCCAGTGTAAGAATATACTATGGTATTTTATCCATTTCCCTGTTGCTTTTCCCCTCCCCATTTTTCATGAACATTCTTGTATGTCTCTTAGTACGTGTGAGCAAGGGTTTCTCTTAGATCTATATACTAGTAAATCCTTTGTGACATTATGTTTATTATAAATATGTTCATCTAATTGGTAGCTTGTTTTACATTCAACAGCTGACTTGATTAAGATTTTTTTTCTGTAGTTGAATTTAACAATCTTTTATGGTTCTTTTTTACAAAAAAAAATCTTAAATTCTTCCTTTTCATGTGGTCACAGGTTTTCTTTTATATTGTCTTCACATTTTTTAAAGACTTTTTACTTTTGTGTGCAGCTCATCTGGACCATTTACTGAACAGCTCTTCCTTGTATTAGTTATCTATTGCTGTATAACAAATTACGCTGAGCTTAGCAGTTTAAAACAAAGGTCTGTTGACTTTTATTAAGTGAGATAATAAATCTCACCCATTCTTCTGTGGGTCAGGAATCTGGGAGCAGCTTAGCTATGTGGTTTGGGCATAGGGTCTCCCATAAGGTTGCAGTCAAGCTGTTGGCTGGGGTTGCTGTTATCTCAAGGCCTCCAGCTCATTCTCATGACTGTTGACAAACCTCAGAGGATCCCTTCCAAGCTCAGTCATGTGGTTACTGGCAGTCCTGAATTCCACACCATGTGAGTTTATAAAAGTTGCCTGAGTATCCTCCCAACATGGCCACTGGCTTCCCCCGGAGAATGAGAAAGTTCAAGAGAGTGAGAAAGGAAGACAGAAGTTGCAATCTTTGGCCGGGCGTTGTGGCTCAAGCCTGTAATCCCAGCACTTTGGGAGGCCAAGGCGGGTGGGTCACCGGAGGTCAGGAGCTCGAGACTGGCCTCACCAACATGGTGAAACCCCGTCTCTACTGAAAATACAAAAATTAGCCGGGCATGGTGGCAGGCACCTGTAATTACCCCTGCTACTCAGGAGGCTGAGGAAGGAGAATTCCTTGAATCTGGGAGGTGGAGGTTGCAGTGAACCAAGATTGCACCATTGCACTCCAGCCTGGGTGACAGAGCGAGACTGTGTCTCAAAAAAAAAAAAAAAAGTTGCAATCTTTTTATAACTGAGTCTCAGAAAAGACATCCCATTTCTTCTACAGTACCATATTCTATTCTGTAGAAGCAACTCACTACATTTAGTTCACACTCAAGGGAAGGGAAATCAGGCTCCATCTCTTGATGGGAGTTGTATCAAAGAGTTTGTGGGCATATCTTTAAAACCACCACATTCCTTTCCTCCATGATCTACAAATCAACTCTGTTAGATACAATTTGTCTTATACACACTAGTCTATTCCTGGCCTTTTTATTCTGCTCCATTGGTTCAATTTGTGTATCTCATTTCTTTTCTTTTTTTTTTTTTTTTGTTTTGTTTTTAATTTAAACGTGGGTATATGCTCAGGACTCATTTTCTGGCCTTTTCACTCTGTGTATTCATGCATATTTATTCTGAGAGAGTATTGATTCTTCCATCTTTACCTTCTTTTTTAACATAAAACATTATTTAGTACAAATAATGAAAAATGATTTCATGACACATTTTCCAAGGAAAGTTACTTTTACATATTTTGAAATCCTGTAAAAACTGGGGATCACCTCTTAACAGTTAAGACCCCAAACTATGTGCTGGACATTACCTCAGACTCTTCCTATCTGTAACCAGATTCTTTTCATGTATCTTTTTTGTGGAGGGGGGGGGATGGGAAAAAACAAACCCTTGACAATTACTATAATGTGGATTATGGCCTACAAGATTCAAGGCCCTGGAATAATCCATGGGAGGCATTATGTCAAGTGTTCCACAGTGAATATTTGATATCAAATCTGCATTGAATATTATCTACTACCAGTTGCTGAGTGTGTGTGACCTTGAACAAAACGAAGCCCCTGACCTCTTCAAGTTTCTATTCCAGGGAAAGACAGACAAATTAAGTACTGTGTCAAGCAGTGGTAATTAGAACGGAGCAGAAATAGAGTAGAGGGAATAGGTAGTGCGGGGTAGGAGTGCTGTTATTTGATATAGTGTGGTGAGGGGAAGGTCTCTCTGAGAAGGTCATACTGGAACAGGAAGCTATGGAAGTGAGGGAGTGAAGCATGTATTCCAGGCAGAGGAAATAGCCAGTGCAAAGGTCCTGAAGGAAGAGTTTATCCCGTGTCATTAAAGGTATCGCATGGAAAGCAGTTTGTGTATACAGATTAGGTAAAGGAAAAAGTAGCAACATGAGATCAGAAATAGAAGGGAAGAAAGGATCTTGCAGGCCTTTATATGAACTTTGGTTTTTATTCATAGAGAGCTCAAAAGCCATTGGAGGGTTTTGAGCAAAGGATAACATTTTCTGCCTCACATTTTTAAAAGATTGTCTTGGCTGTTGTGTTGATAACAGACTGAAGCTGGGGCAAGGGCAGAAGCAGAGAGATCATTTAGAAGGCTGTTAGTGCAAAATTCAGGCAAAAGGTGATGGTAGTTCAGATCAGGAGGCAGTACAAGTGGTCAGATTGCAAATGTATTTTGAAAATAGAGCCATCACCACTTGCTGAAAGATTGAGCTCCTGGACTTTAACAGCGCATCTGGAAGTTTTGCTTACTTGTGTTGTTTTGTAGAAAATTCACAAGTACAAACATAAAAAGGAATTATTTATCTTCCTTTGAGAGGTGACCAGTGTTAAAATTTTGATGCATAACCTTTCTAGTTTTTGTTGTTTAAATCTACTTTATATGTAATGAACACTTTCTATGTTGTTAATCTCCAACATTCTATGTTGTTAATTTCCAACAGCTATATAATGTTTCATTGCATGAATGAATGAATGGATGAATTATAGTTTGATTCCCTGTCAACATTTAGGTTGCTTCTAGGTTTTTTTGTGTTTTAGATGGTATTTGAGAGAACACCATTCATTTTTTTAAGCATATACATGATTAGGAAAATAAGTTTCCAACAACTTTTTGAGACCTGGAAATACCCACAAGGGAGGTTTAACAGGCTCATGAAATAGTGTCTCTTCTCTGCTTACAACCTCTTGGCTTTACAAATTACTGGTAACTTGTGTTCCAAATAAAAATACCTCCAATTCACCCCTTTTGATTTTGATACTAATAAATGAGTCTCCCTCTATATTTCATACTAATACTTAGTGGATACACTAAAGTATGAGCAAATGAATTGTCATATGGGCTGGTACATTTATTTCTATATTATACTCCGGGGAAAATAAAATCACATTTGTCGAGGTTTGCAAATGAATGTTTTAATGTCTTTCACCATCTTAGTTTGTGTTTAAGAATTTCTAGAATGTAGCCAGGCATGGTGGCACACTCCTTAGTCCCAGCTACTTGGGAGGATCACTTGAGAGTTCAGGGCTGCAGTAAGCTATGATTGTGCCACTACACTTGAGTCTGTACAACAGAGTGAGACTCATCTCTTTAAAAAAGGGTAGTGGGGGCTGGGCACAGTGACTCACACCTGTAATCCCAGCATTTTGGGAGGCGAAGATGGGAGGATTGCTTGAGTTCAGGAGTTCAAGCCCAATCTGAGCAACATAGCGAGGCCTCATCTCTACTAAAATTCAAAAAAAAATTAGCCAGGTGTGGTGATGCACACCTGTGATCCAGCTGCTTGGGGGACTGAGGTGGAAGGATCGCTTGAGCCTGGGAGGCCAAGGCTGCAGTGAGTCCTGATCGTGCCAGTGTACTCCAGTCTGGGTGACAGAAACCCTGTCTCAAGAAAAGAATTTCTAGAATGTTAGCCAATTTTTAATGATCAGTGTGCTTACAGTTTTAGTGACCCTTGTTTTGGTTGTAGTATTGCTTATCTTTTTTTTCTTTTGTCTTTTTTCATCTTACTTTGTGTAGATTGCTTCTATCTTTGCTTTTGCCACCTGTGGAGGTTTTAAGGGCCAAACAGAAATTCAAGTGAATTGTCCTCCCGCAGTTACTGAGAATAAAACTGTTACAGCTACTTTTGGTTATCCATTCAGGTGAGTTATATTTATTTTAATGGTTTCACAACTCTTTTTACTTTCACAGTGAGTCATTAAGATTGCCAGCAATTTATTGATTGTGGGGGGTAGAAAATTTTAGACTGTATGCTCATTTGTAAGTGATCATTACCTCCCAAACTGTGGTACACAGACCCATGCCTGTCTAAAAACATCTCCTGATCTGTGACAAAATAGTACAGAAAGTGAGAGTAAGCATTTAGAAACTTTTATAACAATGTGATGTTGCCTTGATAATTTTATTCTAACAGAGGATTGGAAATGTAAAAATAAAGCAAACTAGAGATTGTTCTATCACCTTAGTATAAGAAGCCCTAATGTAGAAGGAAACATAACTTAGAAAAATCCAGATTATCAGTGTTTTTTGTAATTGCTGAATATTAATGTCTTTATATAGTTTTAAGATATATGTATATAAAGAAAAGAGATTCCATATTTCATTCATTAGCATAAAGCCACACTTTCTTACTCTTAAAGTAAAATGAGTATTTCATCTGTGAAGTCTTGTTTGACATCAGTATCCATTGAAAAGTTTATTGAATATGTCCTATGTTTAAGCCAGGGTGGGAATCTTCTTTCACTTACTAATTTTACTTACTTCACCCAAGACTCAATTTTTTGGTCCAGTAATTGGAAGTAGTATCTTGTAAGGCTGTTTTGATGATTAAATAAAATCCCCATATTAAAGATAAGTCAGATAATAAGTGGTTAATCATCAAAGCCTATCTTGTATCCTTTCTCCTAGACACTTCTCACATAAGGGACTGTTACAGCATCTTTAGTGACAAGTTTTTTACAATTTATGGTTGGGAAAAATGAAAGGCAGTATTTATTGTTAGCAACTATTGATCCAGGGTTAAAAATGTGAATCATTGTCGTAATTGGCTCTCTTGGGGCTAGTCACACATACTCTGCCACACAGAATGAAATATGATGTCTCAAAGTATAAACCATTTGGTATAATCTCTCCTACCTGACTAATTGTTTACTGCAGGAAGATAGTATCTGGGTATGAAAGTATTTAATTCAGTCTATATCCAATGTATCATAAACTAATACCAGGTATAACATATACATTTATTATGAAAATTTCAGTTTACTTAAATATAATATTTGAATCTTACTTTTTTCCCCAAAGGAATGTTTTTAATATATTTGGGGAGTATTTTTTGAAGTGTCACTCATTGTTTTGCTTAAATGTTACTGTCTCTGTTGGGAAAGTCCAATAATTCATACATTTATTTTAATAGGTTGAATGAGGCATCATTTCAGCCACCTCCAGGTGTAAACATATGTGATGTAAATTGGAAAGATTACGTCCTCATAGGCGATTACTCTTCTTCTGCACAATTCTATGTTACCTTTGCAGTCTTTGTGTTCCTGTACTGCATTGCTGCCCTTCTGCTTTATGTTGGCTACACGAGTCTGTATCTGGATAGTCGTAAACTTCCTATGATAGTAAGTAATCACTTTATTTTTTAAATACAAAAATAATTTGTATAAGCTAAATATAGATTTTCTTATACTGGAAATAAAAATTCTTGGTGTAAGCCAGTTCAGCATATTTTAGCCTGTGTTTGCCACGAGGTTGAGCTTTCTCCCATTAAGTTTAACTCAATTTTTTTTAGCCTATTTGCACTATAAGGAAAGTTTATTTCTTTTTTAAATCTATTTTAACTTGGAAAAAACTCAGATATGTAATAAAGCACATCAGGTTACAAATAGCAAAAAAATTAAGTCGAAATTCTTTTAATTTGAAGAATTACTTATCACAACATAGTCTCATAACTCTTTCTGCTTCTTACTTTTTTTCTTTCTCTAAAGGCCCACTTTATACTTCTACAAAACTTATTGAGTTTAATTATATCATGGGTTCACAAACTATGTCCCAGAGGTCACTGTCTTATTTTTTATTTTTACTTCTTTATTTATATATTTACTTTTTGAGACAAGGTCTCACTTTGTCGCCCAGGCAGGAGTGCAGTAGTAGCACCATCTTGGCTTGCTGCAGCCTCAACCTCCTGGGCTCAAATGATCCTCCTGAGTAGCTGGGACTACAGACACAAGCCACCATACTCAATTACTTTTTGTGTATTTTTGTAAAGACGAAGTTTTACCATGTTGCCCAGGCTGGTCTCAAACTCCTGGGCTCAAGTGATCTGCCTGCCTTGGCCTCCCAAAGTGCTGGGGGTTATAGGTGTGGCCAGGAGCCTGGCCTTGTTTTTTTAAATAAAGGTTTTTTTTGGAACTCAGCCATACACAATCATTTACACATTGCCTATGGCTGCTTTCACACTGCAATGGTAAAGTTGAGTAGTTGTAACAGAGATAAAAAATATTTGCTATTTGGCCCTTTTCAAAAGAAGTTTGTTGATTCCTGGTCTATGTCCCTAAACTCCTTAATTTAAAATCAGACCCAGGTAATTCTTATACTCAGCATTAGTGGCAACCATGAACTAATTTTGAATCTTTGAGGTATCAGCAAAGGACTTAGATTTGAAGTCCTGATAACTTTTGGCTTCAGAGCCTACTGAGCTAGAAATATTCTCTGAGATTTAGTTAGTAGAATCTGCCCTGGATTATTGGTGGCAAATCCAGAGAGAAATCATGGTTTTAAGCTACACCTCCACTATAAAAGAGTAACTACAAAGTCAGTTATTAGTGACTTAAAGGGAAAACAGAGGTGTTTCTTATGTGTGATACTGGTCATTCATATGTATGAGAAAACACATCTGCTAATTATTTGTGAAGTTACTTTAAAGGGAAGGCTATTTAAATATGAAGGATTATTAAATAACATTACAAGTTTTATTTACATATTTATTTTTAATTTTGCTGCTGGATCATAAGAATGGAAATGGTAAGTAATACAACAGTCTTTTATCATTCATATTTAATTCTGTTTCTTATGTCATAGGAGACACAAGAAAACTAGAGGTTTTCATAAAATACTTCTCGGTTGTTAAAAAGATAAGACGTCAACTGTTTTAATTTGCAGTGCTTATCCAACATACTTGTTAGGAATCTGTGTCTTCTGCAGACTTTTCAAATCTTATTTAAAAGGGAACTGGAATAATCTTATAGATAATTATATTTTGTTAAAATTCTTTATAACTAGAAGCTATTTCTTGCCATTTTGTCATCCCAACAAATTTTTTTACTAAATCTATCAGTGTGCCCTTTATTTCTCATATTTTGTCTAGTAAACTTTTAAAAATACTACCCTTCTTAAAGCAGCATTCCGATCTATTTTTGTAGGTGGTTTTTGTCTGATAAAACTATAAAACTGACCTAGTTGCATCATTCAGAAACGTAAAAAGTAATTTTCCACCTCAGAATGACCAGTTAGTGGTCATATAAAGAGATAATCCAAAATTCCTTAAGTAGGTTTTTATTGTTACATAATGGGTGCTTCTTGTCTATAAAAGTCTAGCTTCTAAATTTAATTTTCAGTTCTATTTTTAATGTAACCATAAAAATATTAAAAGATTTTCTTTGAGAGACTGGGTGTAGTGGTTCATGCCTGTAATCCCAGCACTTTGGGAGGCCGAGGTGGGTGGATCACTCCAGGAGGTCAGGAGTTCGAGACCAGCCTGGCCAACGTGGTGAAACCCCATCTCTGCTAAAAATACAAAAATTAGCTGGACATGGTGGTGGGCACCTGTAATCCCAGCTACTGGGAGGCTGAGGCAGGAGAATCGCTTGAACCCAGGAGGTGGAGGTTACAGTGAGCCAAGATCACACCACTGTATTCCAGCCTAGGTGACAGAGCAAGACTCCATCTCAGGGGGGAAAAAAAAAGGTTTTTTTTGAGATACCCAAAATTTAAGATATAGCCAAATATGACATTAATTTTTAGGTACTATTAATGAGGACAAGCCCTTTTAGCAATATTCTCAATTCTGTGCTAAGGTGTTTCTAGGAGGGTTTCAGTTATGAAAATTTAAATCTACTTCAATTCTCTTTTGAAGTAAATATAGCACTTTTTTTTGTTAAGTAGCAGGAGTTTAAGGTTTCAAGGCAATGTGGAAAATTGAGAATACCAGAAAATGAATCCAAACAAAATTAGGGTATCCCAAATTCTAAAAATCTATGAATCATATTGTGAATTGTTGGGAGGAGTAGAGCTGCCCTAGGCAGCTGCAGGTTGTGCATTGCAGAGCTCCAGGTGGCACCATTCACTTAGAGTGCAGTGTGACTAGAGTCCTGAGTAGAGCAAATACTATCTGAAGGGACCAGAATTCCCCCCCACGTTCCTTCAACCTAGGTTACTTTGTGCATCATTTTCAGAAAAGTTCCTGCTTTTGAAATATAAGAATGTCATGCCTCAAGCCATCAAAGTGGATTTAAGAGTATAACTACGAAAAAAAAAGACTTTGGAAGGAAGAAAATACCTGAAAATTAGGAGGATTTGAAATATATTGATCAAAGTTGTGAACTTTTCCGTAAAGAGAAATTATTTAACATGCGATATAACCTCATGTTACTCATCAGTTTTCCAAAAAACACTGTATTTCTAGCAAGCGTTTAGAAAATGTCTACCTGCAGCAGAATGTATAGCAGATGTACAGCAGTAAAAAGGGGGGAGTACTTCCACAGTGCAGAAAATATAAGCTATATTTCTAGCCTTTTCTCTTTGAGCTACGTTTTTTAAAAGGACAAGTAGCAGCAGAGAGCTCAGATACAAAATGCATATACTTCTGTGTTCATGTAATTAGTAATTATTTTTGGTTCTCTAATCCTAAGTATTCATTCAGTGTTGTCTTGACCAAGTGGGCAAGCTATATAGCATAGCTTCTATATCTCCTAAGAGATCACTGGTATTTATCCTAAATATTAGGTTGGTACAAAAATAATTGTGGTTTTTACATTAAAATAAATAGCAAAAACCATAATAACTTTTGCACCAACCTAATGACTAAAAGGGCTGGCAAAATAATTAAAAACTAATTGGGTTTATTTAAAAAACAAAATGCTTCTGTGATAAGCTCCAAAATCCATTCTGAGGTTAGAAAGATTTTTGCTGCAGATATGTAAGAGCTCCTATCCTTGAGTGTACGCATATGTTTAGCATATATAGCATCCAAAAGATACAAATTTTATATTATTCCTACCCTGGTCATTAATTTGAAGGAAGATCAAACAAGATTAGACTTATGATCTAAAATATTAAAACCACCCATTAGAACCATTTATTCTAAAATATTAAAACCATCCCATTCTTTGTAATAAATAGCAAAGGATTTAGTACAGAGTTAATAGTGATAAGGTGTCTTGGGAGATTTTTGTTGTTGCCTTTTTCTTAATATAATGAGCAGTCTTAAAATTTGTGGTTAGGAAATTTAAAAGAGATACCATTCTGGTGTGTGCTTTTCACCATTTTATTATCCATCTCATGGAGAATTTGGTTTAACTAAAGTTAGAGTTTTGCAGAAGAAGGATAAGGGAGTTGAGAGTATGTGCAAGAGATGATAATGAAGGCCCTTAGAATAGAAATTGATTAAAATAAGTGAGGACGTTAGTGAAGTGGTGATACAGTAAGAAAGCAGTAGGATCAGATTGTAGGTCTTGGTGGGGTCAAAGGAGTTTTAGGATTGGGGTGCCAGAGACGGTGAGCTGGAAAGAGGTGTTATGGGAAAATGGGATGATCAAAACAGAGTATGGAAGGATACAGTTATGGGTGATGACAAGGTCTAAGGTATGGTCCTGGGAGTAAGTGGCTGAGGTGAGGTTATGTTGAAGGCTGTATAAAACTTTGGTTTCTAGTGTGAAAATCTTAGACTTCTGAGGGGATGACTGAGTCTTATTTACTGTTGTAACTCAGGCACTGTGCTTGTAACACTAACAGCAATGTTTACTATGCTGACTGACTTTTTTAATAAAGTATATCATGAAGGCCATTTCTCAGCACCATAAGGTTGAATGTAATCTCAGTTTCTTCATCATGGATTTGAAATTTAGTATTAAAATTAATTGTTCATTATTAACTCTTACTGATTTTTGCTTTAGGACTTTGTTGTTACACTTGTTGCCACTTTTTTGTGGTTGGTGAGCACTTCAGCCTGGGCTAAAGCTCTGACAGATATTAAAATAGCTACTGGTCACAATATTATTGATGAACTTCCGCCTTGTAAGAAGAAAGCAGTACTGTGTTACTTTGGCTCTGTGACCAGTATGGGATCCCTAAATGTATCTGTGGTATGTATGCATTATTTATAATTTTTTTCTTTCATATATTTGTTTAAAGTACTAGTAATTCAGGAAAGCAATAGCCTTCAGTAAATCTCTGGATGGTTTTTATTTTTACTCAGCTACCTGAATTCTAGTAACAATATAGTATTTAGTGAAGAAAAGTTTGTCTAAAAAAAGTATTACCTGTGTAACCAAGATCATGATTTTATTCATCTCTGAGACTTTCTTTCATCTAGACAGATTTATATCTGGGAAGATTAATTTCTTTTCTTTTTTTTTTTTTTTTTTGAGATGGAGTTTCGCTATGTCGCTCAGACTGGAGTGCAGTGGCATGATCTTGGCACACTGCAACCTCCGCCTCCTGGGTTCAAGTGATTCTCCTACCTCAGCCTCCCAGGTAGCTGGGATTACAGGCATGTGCCACCACTCCCAGCTAATTCTTTTGTATCTTCAGTAGAGACAGGGTTTCACCATGTTGGCCAGGCTGGTCAAACTCCCAACCTCAAGTGATCTGCCTGCTTCAGCCTCTCAAAGTGCTGGGATTACTGGCATGAGCCGCCACACCCAGCCAGGAAGATTAATTTCTTTGAGGTTGACTCATTGGGATGGGAAGTAAAGTTGTGTGACTCCTCTTTTTTTGTGGCTACAACTGTTGGATTGGAGTAGAAGAGATGGTAGGAGGGGGTGATAAGAAGTAAATGGGAAAAGTTACACAAGCAGTTGATAATCATTCTAAATAGGAGAAAAGTGAAAGTATTTGGAAGAGTAAATCTCTTAGCCATGATTTTATATGTTAGAGATTTAGCCTTATTTCATTGGGAATAAGTCATTATATAACCACATTTTGTACATTGAAATGTAGTCTTCCTTATTTCTCATTGTGTGTAGTATTAAACTTTAAGTGAAATAATGGCGTACTGCATAAAAATGTTAAATATTTAAAGAAAAAGATTTTTAAGTAGGGCATGAATTTTTATAAGTAGGTATTTGATTTTCATATTTATTTTTCTCTTTCATAGATATTTGGCTTTCTAAATATGATACTTTGGGGAGGAAATGCTTGGTTTGTGTACAAGGAGACCAGCCTACACAGTCCATCAAATACGTCTGCCCCTCATAGCCAAGGAGGTATTCCACCTCCTACCGGAATATAATTAAAGGGAGAAATACACTGTATGAAGTATATGTTGATACTATGACATGTTGCCAACACCTTGAGAAGCATTATTTGTTTCTAATAAAAGTAATGGCTTTGTCAATATATTGGTGGGTTTAAAACTTTGCTGCTTTTTTACATAAAGCCTGTGCCTTTCCTAGAAAGTTAAGATGTAAATGTATTCTCACATGTAAATTTGAAAGTTCAGGGGTCTATTATGAAATGATACACATTTTTAAATGAACCGTAATTTTTTTCACTAAGCTGTTTGCCTTCCAAAGTGTTTACACCTTAAGCCTTAACATGTATCTTCATTCAGAAAACAGTTATATTGTCATACCATAGTAGGAAGAAAAATCTTTATTTGGAATATACACTACTGTAAGTTTGTACAGATCATATACCTACCACCTGTCTTTGCTTAAAGAGCCTTGATTACATAAATATGTAGGAAAAAACATATTGAGTTCAAAATTTATATCTAACATTGTTTATGTTATGATTTTTTTTTTAATTGCAAAGACTAGGTGTATATTTTTTTCTGTTTTTCTAAATGACCCGTGGTACTTAATAGGTGTACTAAAATTGTGTTGGGAGCAGGGATTTGGAAATTTCTGATAGATGTGTAGTTAATTTAGTAATTCTGTTTCATGAGATACGATCTGTTATGCTAGTGGTTTAATAGGCTTGCTATGTAAGTGGAACATGGCTCAACTAGATATCTTTATATGTATGGGCATTACTCTTAGTGATATTTGTTTCCTGTCCTTTGTTGCTCATGCTGTTTAAGTGCAGGCTGAGACCCAGCCTCTTTGTAAGTAGAGTAAAATAATCCACCATTTTTTGCAGACCCTAGTCACAGGGTTAAAAAAATTAAGGTTGCTTTCCATGTTTGAAATTTACCATTGAGAGTCAATGAAGTTGCTATTTTGAGTTTAGCATTGATATTGTGAAAATAAGTGCAATTTGGATTTCATGTTTCTTAATATTCATTCTTGTTTCACAAATGAATGATTAAGGAATTATGCATCATAAAGGAACCTAAGTGAGGTATATGATGAGTGTATTGTCTTTGCACACACATATAGGTATATTCTGAATACAAGCTTATTCACATTTTGCTTCCTAATCTTTTTGTTGTACAGGGATTCAGGTTTCTTATTCTTACAACATGATTGTTTATATGTGAAGCACATCTTGCTATTGCCTTATTTTTGATGCTTTTATTCATGATAAGAATTGTCAATATAAGAATGTATATCTTTTTTGCAACCAACTTAATAAAGGAGTTGAAAGAAAGAGTGCACTGATTGTTAATATTACAAAGAAACCTTCATCTTAAAGGCATTGAGCAGTGCAAAACAACTGATTTTCAAAGCAGGAAATAGAATCACAGTTTTAATGTTTGGCAAGGAATAAAACAGAAATGCTTTGGAGACTATGATTCTATCCTTTTTTCTTCTGACCTCATTTAGAAAATACTTATTTGCAACTCTTAGATTGTTTTCCTGATATACCTTTTCTCATTAATTGTCTAATTAACTAGCAAAGATTCCTGATTAAGAGTGTGTGCTCTGCAACCAAACTGCCTAGATTTGAATCTTGTCTACACCACTTACTAGCTGTTTAACTGTAGGCAAATTGCCCTCTGTGTGCCTCAGTTTGCTTATGTGGAAGTCGGAAATAAAGTAAGTAGTTCCCTCCTGTTTACTGGGGATATGTTTCAAGACCCCCTGGGATGCCTGAAACCAAGTGTAGTACCAAGCCCTATGTGAACTGTCTTTTTTCCTATCCATACATGCACCTATAATAAAGTTTATCAATTGGGCACAGTAAGAGATTAACAAGGACTAATAATGAAGTGGCACAATTAAAACCATACTGTAGTAAAAGTTATGTGAATATGGTCTCTCAAAATATCTTATTGTACTGTACTACGGGGAACTGAAACTAAGAATAGTTAAACCACTTTCCTGATCTCAGTGTGTTTATGATTTAAAAGTGAGTTAACAAATGTAAAGCCCTTAGAACAGTGTTCCGCATTTAGTAGGCACTCTATAAATGTTAGCTACGATTACTAACTTTTGATAGCATCTGATATAGAGATTCTTGAACTAGGAATTCATGGGGCTGGAGCCGTTAGCGTGGTGGTTTTGGACAAAGAGAGGATTGGCGTCAGGCTTTCAAGCTTGTCCCTTTACAATCCTTAAAGAGTTCTGGATCTTTTGGTGTGTTTTATTTTTCTGTTGGTTGACATTCATAAGGTTAATGAGATCAAAATTTAAAACTTAAAAGTATTGAGATTAAAGTAGATTTTAAAAGGACTTCTATTGCCTTTTCCCTTTGTGCTTTTGAATCAACATTACAAGGTTAACCCATTTATAGGATAATTTCCAGGAGAGAAGCAATAAAAGCTTTACTTACTAGGTGTTAGGTTGTAGAGAATTATTTATAAAAAGATGAGCATTACTAATGTTTTAGTGAACAGAGGTCACTTGAATAGATGTTTAACCTACTGTAAATGTTAAAGGCAGTATTGCTTATGTTTCACATTTAAAATTTTTTCATATAGTATTTCAGATTAATAGGTAAGTATACAAAATAATATTTAACAAATGCTTTATTTGCATCAGATGTTTGTTTGTTGAGACAGGGTCTTACTCTGTCACCCAAGCTAGAATGCAGTGGCGCCATCTCAGCTCCCTGTTAACCTCCACCTGCCAGGCTCCAGTGATCCTCCCACCTTGGCCTTCTCAGTATCTGGGACTACAGGCATGTGTCACCATGCTTGGTAATTGAAAACATTTTTTGTAAAGATGAGTTCTCACTATATTACCCAGGCTGGTCTCAAACTCATGGGCGCAAGCAGTCCTCCTGCGTCAGCCTCCCAAGTGCTGGGATTACAGGTGTGAGCCACCTCACCCAGCGTTGCATCAGATTTTTTTTTTTTTTTTTTTTTTGAGATGGAGTTTCACTCTTGTTGCCCTGGCTGGAGTGCAATGGCACGATTTCAGCTCACTGCAACCCCCACCTCCCAGGTTCAAGTGATTCTTCTGCCTCAGCCTCCCAAGTAGCTAGGATTACAGGTGCTCGCCACCATGCCCGGCTAATTTTTGTATTTTTAGTGGAGATGGGGTTTCACCATGTTGGCCAGGCTGGTCTCAAACTCGACCTCAGGCGCTCCACCCACCTCGGCCTCCCGAAGTGCTGGGATTACAGGCATGAGCCATCGCACCTGGCTTTGCATCAGATTTTTTTTAAAGGAAATAAAACATTACAGATAAAGCCTTTTCCTTACTGAGGTAAAGTTACATTTTTCCTACCTTTCACTATTAAAAATAGCACACAAATATTCTTCTGCAGTGTGTGAAGGCTTCTCTAAGACCTATCACTAGAAATGGGAACTATTGGAATGTGAGATGTTCATGTTTTCCATTGTAACCTAGGTATTCCAAATTGTTCAGCAAAATGTCTATAACAAGTTAGTCTCCCACCAGCAATAAGTAAGATTTCCTCTTGCTCCATATTGCCAATAACTTGATGTTTTTGGACTATTGCCAATCTGATGTTTGAAATTGTGTCTTTGATGCTTTAAAATTTATGTTACTCTGATTGCTATTTAGGTTGGTGGTCCTTTCCTGTATTTATTGGCCATTTGGTTTCCACCACCCTGTACTGCCTATTCATATCCTTTGCAAATTTTTCTGTTTGGTGCTTTTTCCTGCTGAATTGACGTGCTCTTTATGTATTCTTGGTATTAACCTCTTGACATTTATAGAGGTTGCAAATATCTTCTCTCTGTTCCTGGCTTGCATTTTCACTTTGTGATTTTTGTCATATAAAAGTTCTTTATGGCCGGGGGCGGTGGCTCACACCTGTGATCCCAACACTTTGGGAGGCCGAGGCAGGCGGACCACCAGGTCAAGAGATGGAGACCATCCTGGCCAACATGGTGAAACTCCGTCTCTACTAAAAATGTAAAAATTAGCTGAGCGTGGTGGTGTGTGCCTGTAGTCACAGCTACTTGGGAGGCTGAGGCAGGAGAATCGCTTGAGTCCAGGAGGCGGAGGTTGCAGTGAGCCGAGATCATGCCACTGCACTCCAGCCTGGCGGCAGAGCAAGACTCTGTCTCCAAAAAAAATAAAATAAAAAAACAAACTTTATTTTAATATTAAGGTAAGTATCTTCTTCACCGTTGGTGCATTTTGCTGTATTAAGAAATCCTCAATGTCATAAAGATATTAACCTTTTTTCTTCTGAATATGGTTTTTCAGTTTTTAGTCATTAAGCAGTTTGGGATTATATTTTTGTACGTTCATGGTGTCTACTTCAATTTTTATAATTTTCAATACTCCAATGTTCATAGTACCACCTTTATTTAAAAGTTTATCTTGCCATGCACAGTGGCTCTCATCTGTAATCCCAGCACTTTGGGAGGCTGAGACAGGTGGATCACTTGAGGCCAGGGGTTTGATACCAGCCTAACCAACATGGGAAACCCCGTCTCTACTAAAAATACAAAAATTAGCCAGGTGTGGTGGTAGGCACCTGTAATCCTGGCTACTCAGGAGGCTAAGGCAGAAGAATCGCTTGAACCTGGGAGGCGGAGGTTGCAATGAGCTAAGATGGCACCACTGCACTCCAACCTGGGTGACAGAGCTCAAAAAAAAAAAAAGTTTATTCACCTCTGTCATATATCAGATTTCCATATTATTTGTAGTTCTTTCTGTATGCTCTTTACCACTACCATATCTAGCCCCACTCTTTACTAAATATAGCTTTACAGTAAGAATTACTCTGATAGGATAAGCACCAGAGCACCATCATTATTCAGGTTATTCACAATTGTCTTGACTATCTTGAAGCCCTATACTCTCCTATGAATTTTTGGATCAGCTTGTGAAGTTCCTAAAAACCTTCATAGGATTTCATTTGAAAAGAACTGCACTGAGTTTATAAGATCAATTTGAGGAGAATGGTCATATTTGTAATACCAGTAATACCAATAAATACAAAGCCTTTTGTATTTTGTATTTATGAACATGGTATATCTCTCCATTTATATCTTTTATGCCCTTCAATAAAGTTTTGTAATTGTCAACATAAAGATTTAAGATTCACATCTGTCTTGTAGCTTTTGCGGCTCTTATACAAAGTAACATATATTCTTCCCCCAAGCCCATATAATAAGTTGGAGCAGTGTTTTCCCTTATTCAATACTCTGAAATAATTGGAATTTTTCATTCCTTGAATATTTCATAGAACTCACCAGTAATACTATTGGGGCCTAGAATTCTCTGTGGGAAGATTATTTTTAAATTACTGATTCAGCCAGGTACCATGACTCACACCTGTAATCCCAACATTTTGGGAGGTTGAGGCAAGAGGATCACTTGAGGTTAGGGGTTCAAGATCAGTCTGAGTAACAAAGCAAGACTCCGTCTCTACAAAAAATAAAATAAATTAATCAGGCATGGTGGCACATGACTCTAGTCCTAGCTACTAAGGAGACTGAGGTGGGAGGATCACTCGAGCACAAAAGGTCAAAACTGCAGTGAGCTATGATCTCGGCACTGCACTCCAGTCTGGGTGACAAAGTGAGGCGCTGTCAAAAGAAGTTACTGATTCAGTCTTCCTTTTGATTTAGAACTATTCAAGTTTTTTATTCTCCTTCATTCAGTTATATTTTACCAGGAATTTTTCCATTTCATCGGAATTTCCAAACTTATGAAGTTGATCATAGCCTGTTGATTATATGCCTAATGTCTACACCAACTGCATTTACGTTCCTTCTTTCATTCCTATTATTTTTGTGCCTTCCTTTTTTCCATCCATATTGTCAGAGGTTTGTCAGTTTGATCTCTTTTCAAATGATCACGTCTGTCTTTATTGATCCTTGCTCTTTTATGTTTGTTTTATTTCTCTTAATTTCTACTCTTGTCATCATTAGCTCTTTTCTTCTACTTTCTTTGGGTCTGTTTTGCTGCTTTTTTTCCTAACTCAAGATGGTACTTAGCTCATTAGTTTTTTCATTGGCTTCAAGACTCTTTTCCTCTAATATACACATGTGAGATTTTAAATTTTCTACAAACTACTACTTTAGCTTTATCCCACAAGTTTTTGATACGCAGTATTTTGATCATAGTTCTAAATACATTCAAATTTCCCATAATTCTTTGATGTACTAGTTATTTAGTAATATGTTTCCAAACATATGGAATTTTTTTTTTATTGACTACTGAGGTAATCACATTGTGGTTTCTGCAATAATCAGACCCTTGAAATTTGCTGAAACTTGCTTTCTGACCTAGTTGATGGTCAAAAGTTTTAACTTTTTCATGTGCTTAAAAATATGTATCTGTTGAGTGTGATGTACTATGTTTGCCTTGTATATCAGCTTATTCTATCCTTTAAATTTATATGTTAACCAAAGCACATGTAAAATAAGGAAACAATATATTGAAAATGAAAAAAAAAAAGATACATTAAGCAAAACAGGTTTACCTGTTTGGGATTTGCTCAGTTCTTGAATCTGTAGGTTTATGTCTTTTGCCAAATTTAAGGAGTTTTCAGCCATTATTTCTTCCAGTACTTTTTTGGCCCCACCCTACCCTATTTCTCCTCTCTCAGACTCAAATGATGTGAAAGTTAGATTTTTTTGTTGTTTTTGTTATAGTAATACAGGTTTAACAGTCCATTTTATCTCTAGAAATTGGGTAATTTATTTTTTTCCCCCACAGGCCAAAGCTAAGATTTTTTTTTCTTTTTTTTTTTGAAACAGAGTCTCACTCTGTTACCCAAGCTGGAGTGCTGCAGTGCAGTGGTGCAGTCTCGGCTCACTGCAACCTCCACCTCCCAGGTTCAAACAGTTCTTATGTCTCAGCCTCCCAAGTAGCTCTAGGGACTACAGGGACGCACCACCATGCCCAGCTAATTTTTGTATTTTTAGTAGAGAGGGGTTTCGCCGGGTTGGCCAGGCTGGTTTCGAACTCCTGGCCTCAAGTGACCTGCCCACCTCAGCCTCCCAAAGTGTTGGGATTACAGATGTGAGCCAGCGTGCCTGGCCAGAATTGGATAATTTTTCCTCTCTCTCTTCCAATTTACTGAGCTGTCGTCTGTGTCTTCTGTTCTGCTGTTGAGACTATCCTTTGAATTTTGGGTTTTTGTATTTTTCATTTCTAAAATTTGGTTCTCCTTTTATTTACTGAGACTTTTTATTCGCTGAGACTACTTTTTCATTTGCTTCAAGCCTGTTTATGATTGCTTGTTGGAGCATTTTTGTTTTGTTTTGTTTTGAGATGGAGTCTCACTCTGTCTCCAGGCTGGAGTGCAGTGGCACGATCTTGGCCCACTGCAACCTCCACCTCCCAGGTTCAAGCAATTCTCCTACCTCAGCCTCCCGAGTAGCTGGGACTACAGGCGCATGCCACCATGCCCAGCTAATTTTTGTATTTTTAGTAGAGACGGGGTTTTACCACGTTGGCCAGGATGGTCTTGATCTCTTGACCTTGTGATCCACCTGCCGCGGCCTCCCAAAGTGCTGGGATTACAGGCGTGAGCTCATTGTTGAAGCATTTTTATATGACTGCTTCAGAAGCTTTATCAGATGATTCTAATATCTCTGTCATCTCAGTGTTGTTATCCACTGTCTTTTTTCCTTCGTTGGAGATCTAACTGGTTCTTGGTATGAAGAGTGATTTTCGATAGGAACCTGAGCATTTCGGGTACTATATTTTGAGACTCTGGGTCTTTCTATGCCTTCTGTTTTGCAGGCTTTTTCTGACATCACTCCAGCAGAGAGAAAGAGGGAGGGCCACCTCATTAGAGCCTCCATGGGTGGAGGTGTTCATTTGGCCTTTGCTGGTGTGGGTGTGGGTGGAACCATAGTTTTTTCCTGTGGTGCTGGGCTAGGGTAGAGTAGTTATTTCCTAAAAGCTTTCTGTCTTGCTAGGTTGCCTTTTTCCTTGTCCTTTAGCTAGGAAGAGCCAACTTTTGTTGGGACTTTATTTTTTTTTTCTGTCTGCATTATTGCTGTTCACATGTTGCCAGTTTCTTCAGCTCCAAGTCTGGGATTTATAAGGCAAAAGGAAAATCCAGACAACTCACCACTATGTTGTTTCTTGGGTTCCAAGGTCCCTAGCCAGTCTCCCTTCATCTCCGCCTTTCAGAGACATCTTAGGTTTGTTTTCTATTAAGTTTTTACTTGCACTTAATAGAAAAAATAAGGAAAGTGCATCTAATCCAACCTTTGGGAAGCTGAAGTTGAAGCTCCCTTTTATTTTTTCAATTGCCAAACTACATTTTTAGTCAGCCAGGTGGAGGGAAGACTTAGTAGAGAAAATGCACTGTTACCTCAATCTCAGCCATTGTTTTCTTCCTTCTTAGCACAATGGATCTGAAGTGTAGTAGCTGTAGGATCTGAAGTGTAGTAAGTTTGAGAGTGGGAGTAAAATCCACGCTAGTCCCAAAGGAGAAGTACATCTGGACTCTAAATTCAGTTTCCCCCCTCACTGTACCATGTTGCTTCTTATAATAGATGTTTTTTGGTTGGGTTGTTTTTTTTTTTTTTTTTTTTTTGAGACAGTCTCACTTTGTTGCCCAAGCTTGAGTGCAGTGGTGCGATCTC
The DNA here is from genome assembly GCF_029289425.2 of Pan paniscus. Classification (NCBI taxonomy): domain Eukaryota; kingdom Metazoa; phylum Chordata; class Mammalia; order Primates; family Hominidae; genus Pan; species Pan paniscus. Next base: position 142,928,208 of record NC_073255.2, on the reverse strand, counting down.
ACCTCACTGCAACCTCCACCTCCCGGGTTCAAGCGATTCTCCTGCCTCAGCCTCCTGAGTAGCTGGGACTACAGGCACATGCCATCATGCCCGGCTAATTTTTTGTATTTTTAGTAGAGATGGGGTTTCACCATGTTAGCCAGGATGGTCTTGATCTCCTGACCTCATGATCTGCCCACCTCAGCCTCCCAAAGTGCTGGGATTTGGTTGGGATTTTTAAAACAGGTTCTATAAACTTATAAAGCAGTGAGGAATGCATTTGGTTGCAAATAACAGAAAAATTTGGTTTAAACAAAGGTTTATCTGTATCATACAGCTGTTTTAGTGAACTAAATATGGCCTGAGAAGACTCCTATATTTGAGTCCTTGTGGACGAACTGTAACCTAGCTTAATAGGCAGACAAGATCAGAAACCTAACTTAAGAGTATGCGCCTGTAACAGTCACTGAGTCTTGGCCAATCCCGGCGGCCATACTTCAACCACTCACATACTGCTGAGTGTTCAAACTGTGTTCAAATAAAGCAAATGCCAACCTGCAACCAAACCAGCTTTTCTGTACCTCACCTCCCTTTTTTTGTCTATAAATCTTCCACCACGTGGCTGCGCTTGAGTCTCCGTGAATCTGCTGTGATTCTGGGGGCTGCCCGATTCGCAAATCGTTCATTACTCATTAAACTCCTTTAAATTTAATTCGGCTGAAGTTTTTATTTTATCACAGCCAAATGCTTTACCCCTTCGAAAAAATTAATGAGTAAGCAAACCCCATGTATTTATACTACACACACTGTCAAACACTTCGGAGAGATTAAGTAAGATAAGGAGTGAGAATCAACCATCGCCTTTGACATTGTAGAGGTTATTGTCCTTGACAAGGGCTATTTCAGCGGAATTCTGGGAACAACAGTACTTCATTACAGTAGTCCAACAGAGTAATTTGTAGGTGAGAGAGTGAAAACTAGCAGGTATGGATGATTCTTTTGAGGTGTTCTGCTATAAAGGGGAGCAGAGAATTGGAATCGCTGAAAGAAGATGTGAGATCAAGGGACGCATTTTTGTGTACTTAAGACTTAAGCTATTACAGTGTGTTTTTAACCTGAGAAGATTGATTCATTTTAAAATAGAAAAAAAAATGCTGATACAAGAAGGAGAGGCAGGGTGATTGCAGAGCCAACTCCTTAAGAAGGTGCCCAAGAGGAAAGGTTGATCTTGGCGAGAGCACACACAATTCATTCATTGTATTGGGAGGGAAACACAAAAGTTTAAAGGAAGATTTGTTTGTAGATTGTATGGTGATTAGACTAAGGAAGTTCTCTCTACACTTGTTTTCTCAGTGAAATAAGCAAGTTCATCGCTTAAGAATGAGTAGCGTCGCAGTGCAGACATTTGATTGAAGGGGAGGCCATATTCATAGAATGTGTAAAAATGAAATAACATTGTACTGACGATCCTAGCCAACACAACAGAACAAGAAAAAAAGTAAATATTAGAAAGCTAATATTAGAAACTAAACTGTTATCAGCACATACTATGTGTCCAGATAGAAAACCCAAAATAATCTACCACTAACCACTAGAATTAGTTTAGAAAGATACCCGAATAGGCCGGGTGAGGTGGCTCACATCTGTAATCCCAACACTTTGGGAGGCTGAGTTGGGCAGATGATGAGGTCAGGAGCTCGAGACCAGCCTGGGCAACAAAGTGAAACTCCGTCTCTACTAAAAATACAAAAAAATTAACAGGGCCTGGTGGCGGGTGCCCATAATCCCAGCTACTTGGGAGGCTGAGGCAAGGAGAATCACTTGAACCTGGGAAGTGGAGGTTGCAGTGAGCCGAGATCGCACCACTGCACTCCAGCCTGGGCAACAGTGTCAGACTCTGTCTCAAAAAAAAAAAAAAAAAAAAGGAAAGCTACCTGAATACAAGATCAATATATAAAAACTGTTTTTATACAAGAACAACAGTTATAAAATATAACTTAAAATATATATATCATCTGAAGTAAAAAAAAAAAGATTAGGAAGCTAGAGATAAAAATAAAATGTGCAAAATTATTACTAAGAAAACTGTGAAACTCTCTTGTCTGATCTACAGATTCAATTGAATTCCAATCAAATTTCTACAGTTTTGGGGAAATCTTAATAAGCTGATTCTAAAATTGTTATGGAAGAGCAAAAATAGCTCCCCAAATAGCCAAGGCACTCCTAGAGAAGGTGATAGAGGGATCTGCCTTACTAAATCGTGATACTTACTATGAAGCTATTGTACAATGTTGTGAAGGGGTTCCATGGATTAGGCCTCACATAGTTGCAGGAACTGGTGAGGACACCCATGGAAGGTGGTTGCCTCTGCATTTGGAGATGGATCTGAAGTCACAGTAGACCAGCAAGACCAGGAGTCAGGAAGCAAAGCTGAACATGAAATGAGAGAACAAACTAGAATCTGTGAGGGCAAGTTGGAACCCACGAGAACAAATAGGAACTCAAAAGGACAAACTGGAATGCACCGTTTTCTACCTTTATCATACAGGGGAGCCACAGAAGCAGCCTGTGCCCTTCACTGCAGAGCTGTGTGTTTCTGGCTCAGGACTCAGACAGGACAAAGGCGATCCGACAGCAGCTGGAGGAGCAGCAGCCATGCCTGGCAGCCCTCACTGACCTTCACAGCCTACTGGCTGCCTCCCCTCTGCTACTTTCCAAGTCTTTTCTCTGCAGCCCACTGCCAATGGCGGGAGATGGGAATTTTGGGAAATGTAGTTATAGCTTAACTAAGTTACCACACTTTAAAATCACAATGAGGAACAGAAAAGGGGCCAGTATGGCCAGATTGCAGTGAGTGTGGGGGAAAGTATATAGCAAGGGAGGAGGACTGCAGACGTATATTTTGAAAATACGCTACCTGGGCATTCACTTATTTGATTCCCTGTACATTTGTCTGGAAACAACCCTACCATGTATGGTGTCTTGGCTTCCTAGGGTGAGGAAATGCCTTCAAATGTATTTGATTGCTGTCTCATGCCTCCCTCATGCCTTCAAAGTTCAAGGAAGTAGGGGTGGTGAGGTAACAAAGAGCACTGGTAATTAAAACTGGCTTAAACTTCAATTTTTCATTTTGCCATGAAAATCTTCATGATGTGGTTTCTACTCTTCTCTCCCTGACAAGTAGGGAGTCTTAGTTTTGGCAAAAATGGAGTTCTGAGATCAGGAAGTAGACAGGGTGGACTGGCTAGCTAAGAAAGTTCCTTTGCAACTTTTTTTTGTAATGTTATTGTTTGTTTTTATAATTACATGAAAAGGCCTAAGACATTTTTATATCTTGCAAGATATCCATATGACACTAGCCTAAATGCCCACCTTGGTTTCTAGGCAACATCCAAAAGATATGGTAGAGTCTGCCTACTCATTACCAAGTAAATAGCCATTCTTTCCTTCTATATCAAATTAACAGAACTCCATTTGCCCACCCAGCTAAAGCACCACATTTCCCAGCCTCCCTTGCAGCTTTGTATAGCTGTGTGGCTAAGTTCTGGCCAATGGAATTAAAGCAATGTTGTGCGGGACTTTGAGTCTTCTTTAGATCCAATCTTAAATAAAACGCCTACAACAAAAATTATACTCAGTAGGAAAACATTGAAAGTTTTTCTTTGAAAATCAGGACCAAAGTAAAGAGGCCTGCCCTCATTATTTCAAGTCAGCATTTTAGGGAGATGTTTTGCAGCACCATAAGGAAAATAAACACATAAGAATTGAAATAAAGGAAATAAAACTATCATTTTTTGTGGATGATATGATTGTCTACAGTAGTGTTGACTAATAGAGTCAAACTCTGTAAAATATTTGAAGAGGTTTATTCTGAGCCAAATATGAGTGACCATGGACCGTGACACAGCCCTCAGGAGGTCCTGAGAACATGTGCCCAAGGTGGTCAGGGCACAGCTTTGTTTTATATGTTTTAGGGAGGCATGAGACATCAATCAAATACATTTAGGAAATACATTGGTTTGGTTCAGAAAGGCAGGACAACTCGAAGCAGGGGGAGCTTCCAGGCAATAGGTAAATTTAAACATTTACTGGTTGACAGTAGGTTGAGTTTATCTGAAGACCTGGGATCAACAGAAAGGAAATGTTCAGGTTAATATAAAGGATTGTGGAGACCAAGTTTTATTGTGCAGAGTAAGCTCTAGATAGCAGACTTCAGAGAGAGCAGGTTGTAAAATGTTTCTTATAGGACCTAAAAGGGTGCCTGGCTCTTAGTTGATTATCTCCTGGATCTGGAAAGGAAGGAAGGAAAGAAAAGGAGGGGAAAGGGATTCTCTATAGAATGTGGATTTTTTCCCACAAGGGACGACTTTGCAGGGCCATTTCAAGATATGGCAGAGAAACATGTTTTGAGGTAAAATATTTTGCTTTTCTTCCTTGTTATGCCAGAGTCAGATTGGAAAGTAAGCCACGATATACAGGGTTAAATAAAACCCTTCTGATGAGAATTTATGGTTTGTAGGACATGACTCCACAGACCCCTTAGATAGGAATTGGGGCAAGATAAAAAAAATCAGAGCTTAGTTCTCAGTAGAAATCCCCAAAGAATCTAAAAATAAATTCTTAGACATAATAGATGATTTTGATAAGATCAATATAAAAATTCAGTTTCATTTCTCTATACCAGACACAATCTAAAAACACAATTTATTTTTAAAAACAAATATTGCCGGGCATAGTGGCTCATGCCTGTAATCCCAGCACTTTGGGAGGCTGAGGCGGATGGATCACAAGGTCAAGAGATCAAGACCATCTTGGCCAACATGGTGAAACCCCGTCTCTACTAAAAATACAAAAAAAAAAAAAGAATTAGCTGGGCACAGTGGCAGGTGCCTGTAATCCCAGCTACTCGGGAGGCTGAGGTAGGAGAATCGCTTGAACCCGGGAAGTGGATGTTGCAGTGAGCTGAGATAGTGCCATTGCACTCCAGCCTGGGTAAAAAAATCAAAACTCCATCTCAAAAAAAATAAAAATAAAAATAAAAAATAAAAACAAATATCAATATTATTGATGTAGAATATCACCAAACTATATAAGTTCTAGGGTAAAAAAAAAACCTAACAAAAATGTGTAAAATCTATACAAAAAAATTATAAAATTTTCGCAAAAAGCATTAAAGAATACCTAAATGGACAAAGATCCCATTTTTATGAATCATAAGTTCTTATGATAAACACATGAATTTTCTCCAAGTTGATCTACAGATGTAATGAATTACAGTCAAAATCCCCAAAAGATTTTTCATAGAACATGAGAAGTTAATTCTAATATATATTAAGGAGCAGATGTCAAGGATAGCCAAGGTATTTCTGAAGAAAAATTAAAAGGGGAGAATTATTCTAGCAGACATTATGATTTTTTATAAAGTTATACTAATTAAGATAGTGTGGTCTTGGTGCAGGAATAAATGAACTGACTGATAGATAGAAATAGAGGGCCAGGAATCAGACTCATGCATATTTGAATTTTTAAGACAGGCTGGAAGTACAGAACTGGAGAAAGGCAAGATTGAATAATAAATGGAGCTCAAAAATTGGTTATCCATGTGGAAAAATGAAATCAGATCTTACTTCACACCATATACAAAAATCAAACCTAGAAGGATTAAGAGTTTACGTGTTAAAAGCACACTTTCACTTTTAGAGAAAAATAAGCTAATATTGTTCTCATCTTAGAACAGGGAGGGATTTCCTAAATAACACACAAAAATATGCTCACCGTAAGAAACAATATTCACAAATTCAGATATGTTAAAATTAGTCACCAAAACATGTCATCAAAAAATATTTTAAAGAAATAGAAGAAAAATTCCAACTGAAGTTATTATAGCACAAAGGATTAGCATGCAGAATAGATAAGGATTCCTACAAACAAAAAGAGGGAAAAGCTAGCAAAACTGCAAAAGATTCAAACAGACATTTCACAGAAGAAAAAATACATACAGCTAAAAATCATGAAGCACTGTTGAACCTCATTATCAGGGAAATGGAAGTCAAAACCACAGAGATACCATTTTACACCTATTGATAAAAATTTTGTGTGACAATATTGAGTTTGAAGGGAATGTGAATCAATGTGATCACATTCCTGGTAGAAATGTAAATTAATATAACCACTTTGGAAAATAATTTGTCATTACCTGATAAGGTTGTTCATGCCTGAAGACCCAGTAACTCCTCATCCAGTTATATACCCAAGAGAAACATTAGCACCTAATATGAAACAGAAGATTGTTCTAAGCAAAAAAGTTTGTCTTACAGAAAGAAATAGAAACAACTCGGATATCTATTGGCAGGAAAAAATATAAATTTTAGTAGAGTTGCACAAGGGACTATAATACAGAGGTGAAAATTAAGGAACTACAGCTTTACCAACCACATGAATGTCTCAGAAACACTGTTGAGTGAAAAGAACAGGCTAGAGAAGACTATATACAGGGTGATACTACTTTTATCACCTGAGAAGACCCAATTACATATGATTTAGATGTTCAAGCATATTTGGTAAAACTCATCTTTAAAAAGCAAAGGAATGACAAACAACAGATTTAGAAGAGTAACCTATGTGAGAGAGCCAGAGGGCAGAGATAGAGTGGGTGCCCTTCCCTTTCCCTTAGGTCAAGGTAAAATGGTGGTGATATTCTAGTTCTTGGTTGGGCCTTGGTTTTACCAGGTGTTCATTATTAAATGTGATATAAAGTAAAATAAGGCCATTCACGGGCCAATGATGATAGTGTGCCATGAATCAAGAATTTTTATTAATTGCATTCTGTGCATTTGAATTCCATTTTGTGAAAAAAACAACAAAACTGTAAGAATTGCAAAGAAATGTTCCTGAATCCCACTATCATAATGCAGCAAGCAGTTCCTCTTAAAAGTCTCAGTTAATGACCTGGAGCACGCTTTTATGCTTTCCAGTGAAGTGTGAAGTGTTGCCTCTCTTGTCAACAAACTGTCAGTCAGCACTGCACCACTTCCAGCAGTTCTGAGGTCCGGGGAAAGATTTTGAAAACCTTGGCTGGGAACGTTAAGACAGAAACAAAAAAGGTGTCAGCTAAGGTTTCTTAGGGACAGTTGTTCATTTGTTTATTTTAAAAATCTGGTTCCAAAAAAGTCTCATTTAAATTCTAGGAAAAAAAAAATGAGAGTATTGCAAAGCAAATGTTTATTCTAAGTGCCAGGTCACATTTATATTGTAATGTGTTTTATACTTTTCTTGGGTGTAATTTCTTATTAAACTATTCTTTATAACTTTATACAACCCACAGTTTCCACATAGCAATGTTGAAAAGCATTTTGATTTAGAAATAGCGAAAAAAAAGTAGTTTGGGAGCTAGAATGAATGTGCATTTAGAGTAGCATCCCAGGCCGGGCACGGTGGCTCATGCCTATAATCCCATCACTTCTGGAGGCCAAGGAGTGGGCATTACTTGAGCCCAGAAGTTCAAGACCAGCCTGGGCAACAAAGTAAGACACTGTCTTTACAAAAAAAAATCAAAAAATTAGGCAGGTAGTCCGGGCATGGTGGCTAACGCCTGTAATCTCAGCACTTTGGGAGGCCGAGGTGGGCGGATCACCTGAGGTCAGGAGTTCAAGACCAACCTGGCCAACATGGTGAAACCCCATCTCTACTAAAAATATAAAAATTAGCCAGGTGTGGTGGTGGGCACCTGCAATCCCAGCTACTCAGGAGGCTGAGGCCGGAGAATTGCTTGAACCCAGGAGATGGAGGTTGCAGTGAGCCAACATGGTGCCACTGCACTCCAGCCTGGGCGACAGAGTGAGACTCTGTCTCAAAAAAAAAAAAAAAAAAAAATTAGCCAGGTATAGTGGCATGTACCTATAGTCCCAGCTACTCGGGAGACTGAGGCAGGAGGATCACTTGAGTCCAGGAGGTTGATGCTGCAGTGAGCCATGATTGTGCCACTGCACTCCAGCCTGGGTGACAGACTGAGATCCTGTCTCAAAATAAATAAGTAAATCAGTGTTCCCTTAGATGCGAGACAAGCAAATGCACAATGTCCACTGTGTCACGAGCAGGGCTACAGAGATTGGAAAGTGAGGACTTAAGCACTGAAAGAAAACCCGTTTGCTAAGTCTCTGCGGTGCTTCCAAAGCTGAAGTATTCCTGAACTTCAGTTTCCCCATCTGTTGAACTCGGGAACTAAGATATGCCTTCCTTACCTCAGAGTTAGTGTATTGAGAAAGTAGATGTGAGCATGATAGTGGCCAGGCACATTCTGCCCATTACACAGTAAACCAATCACTGAGATGATGAGTTTGGCAGTGGAGAAAAGATTTTATTCTTGAGGCAGCTAAGTGAGCAGCTAGAGAATGCCTCTCAGGTCTGCCTCCCCGTAGAAGAGGCTTTATGGATATTTATGGGGTAGAGTAGCAAGGCGGTCCGAGGCATGGGGAAAGGTGACTGGAGTAAGGGAAAACAAGGCAATGAGTGACCTGCACAAGTGTAGTCAAGCTTCATGGCTCTTAACAGGATGCACGTTAACAAAATGAGATCATTAGCGTGATCTGAGGGTGGAGTTTTTGGCCCTCCAACATCAAAAGGTCACCCACTGTGAAACGGGAGGTTTCCCTGAACCTCCTTGCAGGACATGCAACAAGGGTGTGGCTCGTCTGTTCAGCCACTGTGTGTGCTCAAACCCTTTACGGGAGAGGGAGCACACAGGCAGGTGCAGGAATCAGGGTGAGCGCTTTTGGGCGCCAGCCCACCAGTGGTGTCTAGGGGTAGGAGCCTGCAACTCCTGAAGCCCCAGTGGATGAGCTACAGTCCTCTTTTAGCTCTGCCATCCGCAGATGGCTTAAATGTTAAACAGCTCAGTGCCGTCTTGGTACCTGGATTCTTGTCCAGTGTCCAGGAAGAATCAGATCACACACACACTTGAAGGATGGTGAATGTGGGGGTTTTATTGAGTGGTGGAGGTGGCTGTCAGCAGGGAGCCGGAAAGCGGATGGAGTGGGAAGATGACCTTTCCCTGGAGTTTGGCTGTCCAATGGCCTATCTCTCCTCTCTGACTGCCCCAGCCAAACTCCTCTTGATGTTCAGATGCTCCTTCTTTACTCTCCTTCTCTGCCACGCCGTTTGTCTGCTCATCTGCTTGTAGAGCCTGGGGCTTAGGGTTTATATGAGTACAGGATAGGGGGCGTTCCAGACCAAAAGGCAACATTTGGGCATGAAAACAGGAATGCTTGTTCTCATTCCAGGCTGCAGGTTTCCAGGCTTTAGGGTGGGGCCTTTGCCAGGGAACCACCCTCTTCTACCCAATATTTCCCTGTCTCCTGTCCATATCAACTGGACATTCACACAGGTCCAGTTGAAGGGCTGGTGGTCTCAGCTGGTTTGAAGTGGACAAGGGCTGACCCCCACTTCCTGAAAAACAACTGTTACCATGGTGAGCAATGCCTTAGAGTTGTTATCTATAAGGAAGCTACTGGCAGATATATATTATTTAGCTATATGGATTTTAAAATCAGCTAGAAGCAAGCGGCTAAAAGCAAGCAAGGCAAGATAAGCTTGGTGGGCCTTATAAGTTTAGTCCTCAGTTTCCGTCAACAGCCCATGGTCAAGCAAGAGGCAGCAGGTGGGGTAACAGGAAACCAGTGGGATGCAGACAGTGCGCCCATGCCCATTTTATAGTGCTTGGAGCATGAGTTTACTATTTATAATGACCACGGAGTTTAGAGCTATTTTATTATTGCATTCCTGACAGAAATTATCAAATCATATCTGATGTGCTTGATGTCAAGTCCCTAATCCAGAATGTAAGTCCAAATTTATAACTTCATTATTTGTTTGTTTGTTTGTTTGTTTTGAGAGGAAGTTTCAGTCTTGTTGCCTAGGCTGGAGTGCAATGGCAAGATCTTAGCTCACTGCAACCTCCGCCTCCTGGATTCAAGCAATTCTCCTGCCTCCGCCTCCTAAGTAGCTGGGATTACAGGCGCAAGCCACCATGCCTGGCTAATTTTTGTATTTTCAGTAGAGACAGGGTTTCACCATGTTAGCCAGGCTGGTCTCAAACTCCTGACATTAGGTGATCCACCCACCTCAGCTTCCCAAAGTGCTGGGATTACAGGCGTGAGCCAATGCACCCGGCTATAACCTCATTCTTATGATAAAAAACATATAAAACAGTTTGCAGAAACCTGTTTTATGATGCTCCAATTTATGTGGCAATTTCTAGAAAAAAATTTATGGTGATAAGTGAGAATTGTCAGTCACTGAAACATTAATTACATAGTCAGTGAAGAGCAGGTAAAATATACTTCTGGGCTTCACTTTACATTAGAGATGTTTTTCTGAAACGGTGCCTATGAAACAAATCCTTGTCCCCATTACTTCATATTTATCATTTCAAAGGCACTTTATCTTTATTTCTGGTTGATCACCCTTTGAGGGTGGCATTCCAAAATGTCAGCTCAAAATTTCCCTGCCCTTCAGTTTCTGTGACAAGTAAGTTAACGATCTGTAAATAAATCCTGAAATGTCCTCAGGAATCTGCCACTTCAAGGAATTCTATTAGGATTCTTCCAAAATGCAAACACTTGGCGTGTCATGGGCCTGCCTGAAGTTGTACGCTGGGCTTTCTGGAGGGCAGCAGACCCCTAAGAATAGAGCCCGGGCTTTCCTTTAGTTCCTCTCATTGTTTTTCAGGGACAAAAATCGTTATCTTATATTTTTTTTTTTCCAGAGGAGTAGGAGGAAGATCTAAAATAGTTAGGTCTGGCAGCTTAATCTGGGTTGGCTGTCTCTACCGGCAATCTGTAAAATGTGTTTTTCAAGGATAAGAAGTTTGGGCCCTGGGCCAGAGCTCATGTCTGTCATCAGCGGGAAAATAAATGATCTCTGTAACCTGCTGCTATGCTCTGTTTACCTTTGTGCTTAAACATGAACACCTTGCCTTCCATAGGCCCAGAGCTGCTCAAAGTGGATCCTTTGCTCTTGTCAAACAGAACCTTCATAAATCTGCCATTTGGGTGAGCATGGTGGGGCCAGCTTTTTGTGAGGTGAAACTCCAAACCAGCTTCCATTCTTGGGATTGGTATGTAGTTTTTTCATGTTGCCTAAGAGGCTCAGGAAGGGAACTTGAGGTATTTGTTTTTTCATGCCTGCAAAGGCCATTTCCTAAGAGGTGAGAAGCATATATGCATGCCTGCAAGTACCTGTGAATGTGGGCCACTGAGAGTCTCTGGGGCAAGAGCCCTTCAGGGGAATCTGGTATCTATTCATTATGCAAAACTTCATTCTAGCTAGAACAGGGCCTGGGCTACACTTAAAGCTTAAAGGGATGTCTGTTAAACCACGTTTCCTGTTTCCTGTAGAACTTACCACACTAGTACTGAAAGTGTCATAGCTCAGAGTGGAAGGTTAACGCGTAAGAAAGGGACAGTATTGGCAGAAGGCAAGTGGTGTGACCACTTCCTTCTCCACCCTCTTCTCCCATCCCTTGCCTCCCTGGAAAAGCTGGTTTCCTCAGGAGTTACTCCTTCAGCAGCCACACAAGGCACACGCCTCGGGGAAGCCGGGCACAGGCTGGGGTTGCCTCCCTCCTGCCCCTGCCCTGCCTCCTGCCCCAGCAGACAGTGAATAAGCCACCTGGTTGGCCCAGCTTCCCCCAGTCCCACTTCTCAAGCTAGGGTACATGTATCTAGGAGGACAGGACTGTGTCGCTGGGAGGTAGAGTGAGACGGATGACAGGAGCCACAGAATCAAAACAGCACAATCGACTCACTTCTACTCAAAGATTCGGAAAGGAAAGGTTCAGTTCTTTAACTTGTAAGTTCAAGTCAAACATTACTTTTTATTTTGCTTTACTTACTTGTTTTTTGAGACAGGGTCTTCTCTGTCGCCCAGGCTGGAGTGCAGTGGCACAGTCATGGTTCACTACAGCCTCCAACTCCTGGGCTCCAGTGATCCTCCTGCTTTAGCCTCCCAAGTAGCTGGGACCACAAGCATGCAACACCATAGCTAACTTTTTTTTTTTTTCTAAGAGACAGGGTCTCACTATGTTGCCCAGGCTGGTCTCAAACTCCTGGGCCCAAACAATCTTCCCACCTTGGCCGCCCAAAGTGCTGAAACTATAGGTTTGAGCCACTGTGCCTGGCCAAACATTACTTTTTATAATAAGACGAATATTTTTTTCTGAAATAAGGCCCAATGAAGCCCACCTTGTTTGTGTTTAAGAAGCCATGACCAAAAAGAGCACTACCCATTCCTGCCCAGGCTTGTTGCAGTCACCCATTTAATCGCTCATTCAACTTGAGTGTACTTATGGGGCTCTGGCCAACTGCCAGATGAGAAAGAGGCAAGCCCCTCTCAGGAACTCACAGTGTAGCAAGGAGGTAATAGGTTAATGCGTGGTTTCCAGGGAGCAGTTGGAGCTCAGATAGGGGTCAGCAGGAGTGGTTAGGGAAGCCCAGGGAAAAGACCCCAACCCAGCTAGGCACAGCTAAAGAGGGACAGTAGGCACTGGACTGGGGGAAGGAGATAATTCGTCTACCAAGCAGGTACACTGCCCTGGTCAGGGCTTGCCTGCCCTGGCCTCTGTTTCTTCACCTGCCAGATAGGCAGTTAGAGGAGTGACTCTAAGCCCCTGCCAGACTGATATGTCTGTGGCTCCCTTCACCCACATCTCTGCAGAGCTCAGTAGCTCTCAAAAGGTAGAGCCCAGCCTCAGGGCAGCGCGGTGGTGTATGCTGGGGCTGGGATGTGTCAGGGTCATCCTAACTCCAGGATGGAAAGGTGGCCATTGCTGGCCCCAGGGTTTCATAAATTGCTCTGCACGTGGAGAGTCTGGTGTTGGCAGCATTGGTTCTGAAATCCTGCCAACTGAGCATGACGCACAGGCCAGGTGGAATTCAGGGCATGTGCTCACGGAGGAACCACCGTGGATTCTGGCTGTGGCAAAGGTGCTGCAGATTTGCGCCTCAGTTGATTTGTTCCAGGATGGCGAGCACCATGGCCAGCCACACCCCAGAGAACATTCCCCCTGCTCCCTCAGCACCCAGCAGCCTAGCAGCCCAGCAGCCCAGCCCCGCAGCCCTCTCTGGCCATTGATTGCTTAGGCAGTACCTGAAAGAAATCTCACCTCATCTGGTCAGCTAGCCTGGGCTTATCTGTAGGGAATTTCACATCCGCTTCCCCCACCAAAAGACACACATCATTTTGTGTAAATGTGAAACTTCAGGGACTCTTGCCTCATAAATGCATGTGTTTTTTTCTTGTATGCAGTGCTATTTTCAAGACCAATATTTAAGTCTTTCTGATGAATTCCTGCCCATCTGTCAAGATTTAGCTTGAATGGCCTCCTCCTACCCATTCTATGGGCTCCCATAGTCCTTTGTGCACTAGAGCTTGAGAGCACAGCCTTGCAATTTATCTGCTGACACGTCCATCTCCCCAGCTGGTCCTGAGCAGATTCTCAAGGGCGGGAACCGTACAGTGGTGGGCTTCCATCACCTAATACTAAGGCCTCTGCTGACACCAAAACTCTGTAAATGTTGCAGTCAATTCTAAGTGTCTTTTTCTCAACTGTTCTCATCTTACTTTTTATGGTTTCAATGCCTTCCACAACGGTTTACTCTCTTATTTAGATTTCATCTATCTCACTGAATGGTGGTGTTGGGTCACCTGGGGTCAGAAAACCAGTGCAAAAATGCTGCCACTCTGGCTGTTACTATTACTGGAGGTGAAGAAACTGTCCTTCTCTGACCCAGGAGCCTCATGTCTTCTACCAACATCCGTGAAATTTTGGCATGTGTGATTATTACCTGCACATGAGATAAGATCTCAGTTCTTGATGGTATGGAATGCTGCAGGGAGAGGAAGTGTGCGTGCACAGGCCCAGAGGCCTAGGGGAGCCCAGCCTGCTCTCGGAACTGCCAGGAGAGCAGATGACTGTGGCACACCCTTGCTGTGTGGGGTGGCAAGCAGCCTCTTCCTTCAGGCTTCTGCCCAAATGTGATCTCATTAGAATGGCCTTCCTTAACCATCCCAGCTGACACAGAATCCCACATCACTCCCTGTCTCCTATCTTGCTTTTCTGTCTTTCACATGTATACCACATCATCTCATATATTTGTTTGTTTGTTGTCTGTACTTCCCTACAAAATGGCAAATCCCATCGGCGAAGGAACTTTGTTTCATTCACTGCTGTAATTAATTCTACCACTTAGGACAGTGCCCCGCATAGAGAGATGAGGCTGTCAGGACAGGCAAGCCTGGTTTGCATCATGGGTTAGAGCCTGTAAGCCATGCCAGGAGCCTGGGTGAATCCTGGGAGGTTTAGAAATTCTTTTAAGTATTCTATGATTTGCATTTTAGGGCCATGATCCCTTCAGCAGCTGGGAAGTTCAATGAAGGGAGGGCAAGACCACAGGAGTCTGGGAGAGCAGGTGGGAGGTGGGCGCATCATCTAGAAGGAGGATGTTAGTGTGGATTTAAGACACTGGGCTGGAGAGGAGTGGAAGAGTGTTAAAGCTATCAAGTAAGGAGAATTGACAGGGCTTGGCGATTGATTGGATGTAGAATGCAGGGGAGTAGTGGTCACAGATGGTGATTTGGGTGACTGGCAAATGGTTCAGGGGGGTTCAGAGGAAATGGGGGGGTATACATAGAGATGGGATGTTCAACTGGGGCAAAAGTTTGACTTACTATTATCTGCTGAACTGTGAGAAGAGCTGTTATCCTGTGATCATTTCTCGACATCAATCCGATGGCAAGTAGTCTGTTGCTGGTGCCAGGGTCAGAATGTGGAAGTGTCTTAGTCCTGCGGTTCACAGACCCCAAAGGAGAAGCAGGTTACAGGGATTTCTGGTAGTTGTTTCTGATGCCAGCTCCAGGTTAGACAGTCCTCATTCAACCTGACCCTTTAACACTTCTCCAATTTCTGTTTTTCAATATTTTTACGTTTTTAATTTATATTCCATAAAATGCACAATTTTTGAGCGCACATCACTGTGAGTGTTTATCTATGCATACACCCATGTAACTACCCAAACCAAGATTCGCAACATTTCCACAGCCCCAGAAAGCTATCTGTGCCCCTTCCAAGTCCAAAGTAAGCATGCTTACCCAAAGGTAACCGCTATCTGACTTCCGTCATCTAGGATTAACATTGCTGATTCTTGAACTCCATTATAAATAGAATTACACAATATGTACTTTTTTATATGTGTCTTGTTTCTTTCAACATCATGACTGTGAGGTTCACATTTCAAAAATTTGCTGTTTTTATAACTGTGTAATATTCCATTGTATAAATATGCCATAATTTGTTTACCATTCTCCTGTTGATGGGCATCTGGGTTGTTTGGAATAAAGCTGCAATAAACTTTCTTGTCCAAGTCCTTTTTGCAGCTGCTGTCTTTTGGCAATTCCAGGAAGGCCTGTGTTTTGTGTATGTGGATGCGTATTATTAAAGGAAAACCTTCTTGACAAGGCCTTGAACTCGCTGCTGGCCTCTGCCTGGGGTACCTTTGAGGATGAGCAGCTCCAAGGAGCAATGGACAGAAGCTCTAAATCACTAGTGACCAAGGGTAATGTCACATGCCCTCAATTATTTGTTTTTATTAGAGATCAGGAGAATTTGGGGAAAACCTAAAAGTGATTTTGAGCAGTTATTCTCATGCACTTATAAAGACTTTTACCTCTTGCAAAGGACCAGGACTGGGGAAAGAGACAGAACCAGGATGTAGGTTGGGCCTCATGTACTTGGAGAATGGTATTGAACTCCCTACAGCATGTGGCCCCCAGTTAAGGGAATGGTTTTTCTATATCACAAATGGAAAATATTCTCATTTCTCTGTAATCATAGTCATAGTGTAAAGCATCCTTTGCTAGGGTTTGAATGAAAGAGGTAATCTCCTGATTTCTGCTAAAGAACTTCTCACATCCTTGATTGCTGATGACTATGACATCTTCATAGGTGCCATTTTCCTCCTAACTTTTTTCCCAAATATTTCTGATCCACCCCAGCAACGCTACTAGTAAATATTCAGAGATTCCTAATCCTAGACTCCTCAGGCATCCTAGGTTTTAGAAGAGAAAGAGAGTTCTCTTTAGTTAAGAACTTGCTGTGGGCCAGGTACTATGTGAGGTAGTTTGCATCCATTTCGTTATTTAATCTTTACAGCACAGTGAGATAGGTTTTATTATACCCCTTTGACAGATGAGGAAACAGAAGTGCAGAGAGGTTCATTAATTTGCCCCAAATCACACAGCAGAGCCAGGATTTGACCTGAGATATATTTCGCTTTCTTGCCTATAGCACATTGCTCCTTAAACTAAGTGTGTCTGGCCAGGTGCAGTGGCTCACACCTGTAATCTTAAAACTTTGGGAGGCCGAGGTAGGAGGATTGCTTGAGGCCAGAAGTTCAAGACTTGCCTAGGCAACATAGTGAGACTCCCATTTCTACAAAAACTAAAAATAAAAATAAAATAAGTGTCTCTGACCAGACCTCCTAGCCTGGCTCACACTGTCTCCATGGTACAAAACATTCATATGGTCGAAAAAAAGTATTGTCTCTCAAATGACTGTGAGATTCCACTATCCTTTTATAACTTCACGATATAGAAAATAGTCAAGCTCTTGAGGTTAAAGTAATGTAACTCAGAATCACATGTGGTCCACTGTGAAAAAGCTTAAGGTGACCCAGGGTGCAGCTGTGACTTCCAGAAACATGGAGACCAAAGGGGAGCTACATAAGGTGTGGAAGGTGCTGAGAAGCACAGTCCCAGCTTGGGGCTGGGGCACTTCCCACCCACCCCGTGGGCTGTGATTAGCCCCCACACCCTGTCCTGGGCCCTGCACTGGCCGCTGCACACCACGCCCCTGCTCTTTGTTCCCCGGTAGCAGAGCCAGTATAATTTCATGCTTCCTAATTTCTGAGGATAGTGAATCAATTCCCCCCACCAGTTTGCCTAGAAGAAGAGCTTATTTAGACAAACGCCTCCAAGGAAACAGTTGTAGAGAGTCACTTAAGAAAACAAGAGGCTGCTAAAGGAATGCTCTGCGTGCAGTGTGGAACAATTCGCAGTCAGCATGGGCGCTCCTCGGCGGGGAGACGCTCCCAGGCAGAGCGAGCACACCTGCCGCACATCCTTCCCAAAAGGAACCCCGCTCATTCCGGACGCTGGACTGCAAATAAAAACAGTCAACGCTAGAGTCCTGGAGTCGGGGAGGGGCTGGGACAAAGGTGAATGAACTTTCCTCCTCTGGCTTCAGATCAGCCTTTAGATTTCTCAGAATGCCTGAGGTCATCTAAGTGGTCTCTAAGTTATTGTCACACCACCCCCATTTTAAGGGGGTTCAGGGCAGCGTGGCTGGTGGGACCCTCTCCTGGGACACTCCTCCAGGCGCCCCCCCATCCCCTGGAGGTATTGGACTGAAAACAAACTGCTCGCTTTAGGGGACAAAGGGCACTGGGGGGTTGAGACTGCAGAGAGGGAACCCCGGGAGGAGAAATGGCCTCGGGAGAGTGGATTCCAGCTTCCATAGAAGGCTGGGAAGGGGCCACCAAGAAGCTTCACCTCCAGTCCAGCCAAACGGTGAGCCGCGGAGCACACTGCTGGCTCCTGGCAGCCCTGAGCAGTTTCTATTACAAAAAGAAAAGGAGGGGAAAGGCTATGAATGCTGGCCTGGTTCCCAGAACAGAGGCTGCAGAGAAAATGGAAACAACTGTTCGCCGGCCCAGTGGGCTTGGCAAGGGCAGGTCAGTGCAGAACCAGAGGGCAGGTCAGTGCAGAACCAGAGGAAAAGGTGGAGCCCCCAGGCTCTGGTCCCTGGGACCAGAATCACTCAAGTCTCAGCTCAGATGTGGTGGGAGTGTAAAGAGTGCTGGATGGAGAGTTTAAGTTTTGGCTGAGCTCCTAACCAGCTTCCTCACATGCCCAGGAATCATGGACTCACAGCTCCCAGAGCCCAGGAAGACTCCCTCACCCACTAGGATGACTCACACAGTCCTGCCAGTCCTGGCTGACAGCGGTCCCTCCCATCCTGAGCAGCCGCCAGGTCATCGCTTGCTCATGGCTCCCTCCAGTTGCCCTGCTGGACAGAGCGCGATGGAAGAGTGGACAGCCCCAGCCGCAGGGTTCCTCTGCTCTCATCTCACTTTAGGTCTGCTCCAACCCCGTGAGGTCGGGCCCCTGCCTCCTGTGCCTTTCATGTCCTCAACAGTTCCAGGGATGGGATAGGGACTCAGGAAGTATTTATGGCCTGGTTAATAACGAGCCCTGTCACAGCCTATGATTTGGGGTCCAATAAATCTGGGTTCCGATTTGGAGCCCTGCTGCCTGCTGGCTGGGAGGCTGAAATAAAGGCCTTGACCTCTCTAAGGCTCGGCTTCCTCCGCACTAAAGTGGTGGGTGCTTCACAGAGCTGATGGGAGGATAAAGGAAGTAAGCATATGGCCAGCAGAGGGGTCAGTAATAGCGTTCACCTCTCCATGCACCTGGAATCCTTGCCCACTCCCTCTAGACACAGGCTCAGAAGCCAGTGGAGCCTTTCAGGGTGGGGACCTCACTGGTTTTAGGGTCACGTCTGTTGCTGTGGAGGCAAATGGCACATCTGCTGGGCTCCACACTAGCCTGAGGAGAGGCCTTATGCTGCAGCTGTTTCCCAACCGGCCGTGGTGAGGCGTCAGCAGGGCCCTGTTTAAACACAGCGCTGCGGGAGCCCCCACCCTGCACCTCAGATCCTTAAGACACCTGCTCCCTGATGCTCTCCCCAGGTCTCACCTGGTGGCAGGAGTGGAAGAAGTGATGGGATGAGTCACCACAAAGACCCTTCATGGAACTCATTAACTTTACAGAATAATGTTTCTGGGACAGAGTGGATGATTTTTTTTTTCTTTTTTGCCCCCAATTACTAAAAGAGTGGAGGATTTTAAATACACATAGTGTGCTCTGGTGATTGGCAAATTTAACCCCTGCTTGACTTAATTCTCAACAAGTCTCACAGTGATGCATTCTGGTGAGATTTCCAAGTTTCAGTCACTGCAGGAATGATGGAGGTGCGTGGGTGCATGTCACTAGGGCACTTTATGGTTTACAGGGCACACTCACATACATTATTTCCTGTGATCCTCACCACAAATCTAGGAGGCAGGCAGGAAAGGAGTTCTTAGCCCTATTTTACAGACAATGGCATTGAGTCCCAGAGAGGTTGGGCAATTGCCCAAAGTCACACAGCTTATTTTTCGAAGCACAGTAACTCATGACCCCAGAGTTCACTTCTTGTCTTCTCACAACAAGAGGGAGGAACAAGCACCACTGTCTGGCCTCATATATTGAGTTTTGATTCCTGGGTTCAGTTTCCTGTCACTATGCGCAGGGAAGAGACATGGATACCTGGAGATCAACTCCCCCTACTCCATGCTGTAGACTCCACTTTGGGAAAAGAGTACACAAGCGATGCAGGGGGGTGGGTGGTGAAAGAAATCCACATGTTTCATCCCCAAATACACTTCTTTGACATAATTTGAGATGGTTGTTCAGAAGGCCTGCAAACAGAAGGAGCCCTGCAAAGCTGTCTTTCTGGGGGAGATTTGCATCTGCAGAGAATCTGCATTGATGCAGCCAGGTTTTCTCAGGTTTTCTCAGAGGTCGTCCTTTGTCCAGTCTAGGAAAAATTAACTGAAAATGGGACACCTTTAAAGGTCTGAAAGTAACATTTCCCATCAGTTCTCTCGGGGCTGCTCCCTGTGAGGTTTCGTCTACGTAACAAGATCATCTTGGCTCACCAGGCCTCCTCATCTTCTCCCATAACCTATTTTGCCCCGATCCAAGCCCCCATTCTTTCTGTAACCTCAGGATGGTATATATACTTATACTTCCTGCACTGGCCGCTGCACACCACGCCCCTGCTCTTTGTTCCCCAGTAGCAGAGCCAGCATAATTTCATGCTTCCTAATTTCTGAGGATAGTGAATCAATTCCCCCCACCGGTTTGCCTAGAAGAAGAGCTTATTTAGACAGGAGGGTGGAGGAGGGTGGAGGGTGGAGGTAATCACTCTGTGGTTCTCCCCCATGTGCACATTAATAAATTTGTCTGCCTTTTCTTTTATTAATCTGCATTTTGTGAGATGATTTTTCCATGAACATACAGAGGGCAAAGAAGTTTTTCCCTTGGCCCCTACTGTGGCTTCTCTGGACTGTGAGACCACCTTTAGTCTTGCCCAGGCAGGTTCTGAGGCAGGAGAATAGGGTCTGGAGGCAGGGAACCTAAGGCTGATTCACACTGACTAATTAGAACTAAATCAAAAGGGAAACGCCAACTTTCCACACCTAAGTAACAAAAAGACCAGAGGCTACTCCCTTTGTAAACACCCCCACCTGTCCGATTTGGTTGATTTCTGCAACCAATCAGACTGATTGCAGGCCACTACTTCATTTGCATGAAGTGTACACCAAGTGGCCTATGGGAAACCTCTAGAGGGTATTTGGACCCCTGAAGATCCTGTAACCAGCACCCTTGAACCGCTGCTCAGGCCTGCTCCCACCCTGTGGAGTATACTTTCATTTTCAATAAATCTCTGCTTTAGTTGCTTCATTCTTTCCTTTCTTTGCTGTGCATTTTGTCCAATTCTTCGTTCAAAACACCAAGAACCTGGACAACTTGCAGTCAAGACCCTCCACCAGTAACAGTTCTAGCTGTCTCGACACACACAGAGGCTCGCCGTAGGCCCTGCTCCATTGATGCCCTGGGCAGTGGAGCCACAGAAGGCACCTCTGACCCAGTGCTCTGTCTCAGGCTGGTGCAGGCCAGGGCCTGAGCCTGGGCAAGGCAACACTGCACCCCTGTGCATCACGCACCCAGCAGGGGCTGTAACAGGGCTGCAAAGCCACCACCAGGCAGCTGCTGGCAGGACTAGGTTAGATGGTGGCATGCAGGGCAGGCAGGGCCTTCTGCATGTAAGAGGGACAGTGTCACTTCAGTCCCACCAGAAAACCCCTTTCGTCACCCATATGTTCAGCAGCCACGCACTACCTCCCGCTGTGGTGTATGCAGTACAGAGGCTGCTGAGTGATTGTGGAGGCAGCCAGGACAGAAGCTGGGAGGCATATTGTACAGTGACAAAGAACAAAGACGTTGGAGTCCCACGGCTTCAGGTTCGAATCCAGACTCCACTTCTTAGCAGATGGACGATCATGGGAAGTCATTGAGTCTCCCTGTGTGCCAGTGTCCTCATCTGTATACTGGGATAGGACAGCACCTCCCACAGGGGTTCTGAAGTGATGTAAATGCAATGCCTGGCCTGTAGTGATTGCCCCATCTATGGTTGATACCATAAGGGGTTAGTGAAATGCGCTGTTTTTTGCAGCTGTGGTGCCATGCAAATAAAAGTTATTCTCAGGACTGCATATCGCTTTTACCCTGTCATAGGTTTCACATTTTATTTTGCTTATTTCCTGTCTCCCATTCGGAATAGAATCTCCATGAGGGCAAGGATTTAAGACTATTTTGTTCACTGGTATGTCCTCAAGTGTCTACAAGACTCTTTGTGCCTAATGGAAGCTTGATTTGTTGAGTGAAGGAAAAACAGGAAAAAAAAAGAGAGAAAGAAAGAGGAACTGAGAAAGAAAGAAATAAAATCTCCTTGATATACAGATGACAAGGACTATAGCGGGGAGCCATCACAGGCCAGAGACATGCCCTGCCCGCTGTTTTCATGAAGGCCATGAGAAACAACAGCGACCCTTGGATGCTGGACTGGCTTAGGAGACATACAGGGTGGGACGCCAGGGAGGGAGAGGAGCCTCAAACCAGACTTAGGAGAGCAGAGCAGCAAGGAGAATAGACCATGACCCAGGGGCTCGCTCAGTCACACCTGACTTAAGGTTTCACCAGTTCCTAAGAGCGGCCAGTTGGGAAGTAGCACCCAAACCCCACTGCTTAGCACGTGTTATGTATTGCAGGGATCCCTCACCCCCAGGGCCTGTTAGGAACTGGGCCACACAGCAGGAGGTGAGCAGTGGGTGAGTGAGCGTTGCTACCTGAGCTCCACCTCCTGTCAGATCATGGCAGCATTAGACTCTCATAGGAGCACAAACCCTACTGCGAACAGTGCATGCGAGGGATCTAGGTTGTGCACTCCTTATGAGAATCTAATGCCTGATGATCTGAGGTGGAACAGTTTCATCCCAAAACCACCCCATCCTCCTTGTTCATGGAAAAATTGTCTTCCATGAAACTGGTCCCTGGTGCCAGAAAGGTTGGGGACCGCAGATTTATTGGACAACAAGTGATGCAAACGTTCATGGCATACTAAGCTGTAGCTAGTTCTCATTCCAAGTATGAGTTCAGGCATTTCAGGACATGCTTTCAGCTGCCTGTTGAGGCTCTTAAAGGCTAACCAGGAAAGGTTTCCAAACAAGGTAAGCTCCCAAGGAAGAGTGCCAGCAAGATCCTGCGTGACCGGGCCACATGGGCAGCCCCTTAGGAAAGGTGCCTTAGCAGGCCTGGCTGCAGGCTGCGTGGGCTGCTTGTTACACACAGCTTTTGCCTTGGACAACAGCCTGATAAGGCTGCACACTAGGGAGAGGGTAGCTTTGTGGCCAGCTGAGAGAGTCCCTTTCTACCTGAACTTGGTCTAGAACGTGCTAGTTGTCAGCCATGTTTACCGTACCATCAATAGCCTGTCCTGAGGTCCTCCTGGAACTCAGTGTTGGGCTTGTGAGGTGCAGCGAACTACTTTTCTGATTGAAAATATGCTCTCTAGGCTGGGTGCAGTGGCTCATGCCTGTAATCCTAGCACTTTGGGGGGCCGAGGTGGGTGGATCACCTGAGGTCAGGAGTCCAAGACCAGCCTGGCCAACATGGCAAAACCCCGTCTCTACTAAAAATACAAAAATTACCCAGGCGTGGTGGCGCATGCCTGTAATCCCAGCTACTTGGGAGGCTGAGGCAGAAGAATTGCTGGAACCTGGGAGGCGGAGGCTGCAGTGAGCCGAGATTGTGCCACTGCACTCCAGCCTGGGCAACAGAGCGAGACTCTGGCTCCAAAGGGGGAAGAAAAATGTTCCCTAAAGCCCACTTGGCCGGATAAGACCTGGGGAAACATCAAAGGAAAGGATGAAGATGGAGTGAGGAGGTGTTTCTAGAAACTGGAGGATCTGCCACACTCGCCATTGGTGAGGACAGGAAGGGAAGGGGCAGGGGCAGACTCAGGCTCTGAGTGGGAGGATATTGGGGGAAGGACAAAACAGAGGGCTCTGCAGAGCCTGACAGGCCAGGCTTCCCAGGGAGAGGACCAGGGCCACTGAGAACCATCCAAGGAGCATCTCTAGGCCCCAGAGAGAGACTGGAGGAAACAGACTGGAGGAAATGGATCTCATTGCCTGTTTTGCAATTTCCTGGACACTGACTAGGTTAGCACATCCCTATGTTGACTGGCCCTATGTGTTGCCTCTTCTGTCAAATGCCTATTCATATTTTTTTCCCATTTTTCTTCTGAACTATCTGTCTATTTCCCACTCCCTCCACCCCACCAGGCATTCAGGACTCGATATATTCTTGAAGCTAATCCTTTGTCACTTAAGTGCTACACATATCTTTTCCCAGCTTGTGGCTTATCTTCTGAGTTTCTTTAAAATACCTGTGATGAACCAAGGTTCTTAAATTTAACGTGGTTGAAATCATGAATCTTTCTTTTTTATGATTTGTGATTTTTTGGTGTGTTATTTTTAAGAAATTCTTCCTCACTCCAAGATCAAAGAGATATTCACTTCCATTTTCTGCTGGTCAGATATCCCACCCACAGGGATGCTGCTGTTGTTTGGGGACCTGTGCCCAAGGCAAGGATGGGCAGACCCCAAACCTGACATGCTGTCCCCAGATGCCAGGAGGACCACGTGTCAGGGCCTGCACAACCTTAGGGTGCCTTTCCTGTAAACCAGCCCCCAGACGTCACTGGGTACAAGCTACTGCTCCTAATCTACCCCCTACCCGTACTTCGGCCAACACAAAAGGTGCCAGTGAGCCTGAAGCCATAAGATCCATGTGGCAGATTTGAGGGCCCCAGATGCTGTATTCAACTGGGGGTACTCAAAATACTGTGATCAGCACAGATCTGTCTGCTCACCACATGCCAGGATCTGCCAGGGACCATCTCACAGCTAATGATAAATCCTCCTGTCAGGGCCACAAAGCAGGGCTTTGTGTCACTGTGTTAGCCCGCATCGTCCCAGGGCAGGGCTCCAGGCTGAGCTGGTCAGCCCAGGCCACTGCAGACAATGGAGCCACAGTGGGGCAGGGCTTGCAATGGAAGTCAGTATGGAGGATGGTGACAAGAAGCAAACACCCTGACAGCAGCCAGGCCCATGCACGCCTCCCCGAGGAGGGAGGACAGGGCGGGGCAGGCTCTGCAGAGTCAACGGGCAACTTGACTCTTGCAGCATCTGGCTAGCACCCAGGCAGGCTCCACAGATGCCCGCCTGGGCCTGATTTTCCTGTTCTCAGTCTCCCACGTCTGCCAGGAGGCCTTGATAAATATTCAATAGCTCTGGCCTCAGAGCCTGTGTCTGGAGGACATTCTTAGGCAGTGAACTGGAGACAAGCTGAGAGGAGGCCTTTAAAGGAGCCCCAAACCTCAGCCTCTCCTTTCTGCTCGGGGTTTGGTTTTAAAGAGTCCCAGGGGAGCCACCCACCTGCAGGCCTGACCCCCTGAGGTTGATACGTGGGTTCCCTGAGCCCAGCTCTCAGGGAAGAAAAAGGCAGAATTCAGGCTGCTAGAGCAGCCGGGATAAGAGAAGTGATGCTGGCAAATGTGGTATTTAATGGATATTTTAAAACACCAATAGCAAATACAGTCATTTCTGGGACTTTTTTTTTAGAAGATGCTGAATTAAAAATTTGCATCTTCCCTCATTCTTGATCTCCTTCTGCAGTTCCACTTGAGCAACCCCACAGGCTCCAGTCTCACTTCTGCTCACACCCTCCACCTGCTGCCCACGCAGCTTCCTGTCCTGCCCCCACCGCGCCCCCTGCGCCGTCCCAGCTCACCTGTTGGCCATCAGACATCACTCACGACCCCTCCCTTTCACCGGACTGTGGCTCCCACCATTTTGATTATGAAGTTTCTCATTTAGCTCAAAATATCTGACAGACTCCCTGCCCCATTCATTATATTGGACACATAGAGTCGAATATATATTAAACTTCAATTAGATCAATTCTATATTAGATTTCTATAAAACATCCAGTGGGTGAGAAACTATATAATGATCAAAGTGACTGCGAATTCAGTAACCACATTGTGCAATCATATTTTACTTATCACAGAAACATCCAGGCACCTTTGAGAACCAACAGGACGTTCATGTGCAAAGGATGTGATTTCTTCAATCTAAGGACAGTGGAGAGAGGGGTGTGTGCGTGTGTGCACGGGTGCACGTATGCAAATTTGCTGGCCCCTCACAAAAGCTCTAGTTTCTGGAAGGAGAGCCCGAGTGTCCTCAGGCCCAGCGGTTCCAAGCATTACTGGGTGCCTCCACTGAGATAGCAAAGGACTCACAGGTCTCCAGGCACCTGGTAATAATGTGGAATTGGCCGGGGCTGCCTGTTGCTGAGGAAGTTCTTATCAAGTCTGGCCTTGGTGGGAGCACCAGTGGTAGTCAGAGGTTCTTCACCTTTTTTGGGTCATAGACCCCTTGGAGTGAAAATGTTGGAGGTTTCTCCTGAAAAGCACACTGCAATTCAGGGGATCCCCTGGGTCCTGGAGTCCATGCATAGGCATCATGGACCCCACATGGAAACCTCCCTGATTGAGAGGTCTCGAAAGCTTTTCCAGTCCTAAGAGTACAGTTTCTAATTTGCTGGAGTCGGCTGGACTTTCATTCCCTGGCAGAGCCATTTTGGAGGATAAGAAGATGTGTCTTCTCTACCACCGCACATGCGGTCCACAGTGACTGAGGGGAGTGTCACGGTGCCACCTTGTGCTTCTGTCCTGAAACTGCACCTTCTCTGGGGCCCATGCTCAGGTCCACACTGCCCACCTCTCACTCCATGAGCCTCACTCCCTACCACTCTCCCACCTTCTTACTCTGACCAAGCCACATGGACTCCTGACGTCCCTGCCTTGGGGCCTTTGCACTGACTGTTCCCCCTGCCTGAAGTCTGGGTTTAAAGCCGTATACACAAGTGCAGTTTGTACAGTCATATCATGAACCAAGAAAAAAAGCAAATGTTTATGAAGATGCCTTTATTTTCACTTGGCCTAAAGCGAGAAAGTATCACATGAGTACATAAAAGAATTTTTTAAATTTTGAGGCAGCTTTGAGGAGAGATTGAGGAAGATGAGAGGGTGTAGTAGTAAGCTCTCATTAAGTTTTGCTGCAATAACAAATAGCCTCAAAAATCTCAGTGGCTAGGCCGGGCGTGGTGTCTCATGCCTGTAATCCCAGCACTTTGGGAGGCTGAGATGGATGGATCACCTGAGGTCAGAAGTTCAAGACCAGCCTGGCCAACATAGTGAAACCCTATCTCTACTAAAAATACTAAATAAATTAGCCGGGTGTGGTGGCAGGCAGCTGTAATCCCAACTACTTGGGAGGCTGAGGCAAGGAGAATCACTTGAACCTGGGAGGTGGAGGTTGCTGAGATCATGCCACTGCACTCCAGCCTGGGCAACAGTATGAGACTGTTAAAAAAAAAAACAAAAAAAAAACTCAGTGGCTAACAGCAACAAAAGTATCCCTCAAATTGCTTCTTTATTTTTATTTATTATGGAGTCTTTATTTTTATTTATTTATTAAGATGGAGTCTTGCTCTGTCACCCAGGCTGGAGTACAGTGGTGCAATCTCAGCTCACTGCAACCTCCGCCTCCTGGGTTCAAGTGATTCTCCTGCCTCAGCCTCCCGAGTAGTTGGGATTACAGGTGGCCGCCACCACGCCCAGCTAATTTTTGTATTTTTAGTAGAGACAGGGTTTCATTATGTTGGCCAGGCTGGTCTCAAACTCCTGACCTACAGGTGTGTGCCACCACACCCGGCCTCAAGTTGCTTCTTCCTGGTGGGGCAGCTGTGGCTCTGCTTCGTTGCAGGATGGAGGAGCGAATGAATCGCTGGGAAGTCTTCTCACTTTTGTCCCCTTAAAGGAGAAAGCGATGCGGAATGACGAAGCTGGGGCCCCCTGCTTCCCTCACATCCATAGCTTTTCTGAGGCTCCTGGCTTTCTTGCCTTCACAGAGCAGGACTGAAGCTGTCCCTGCTCCATAGGCGTGAGCTGCAGCCATGGGGCGGGACAGAGCCTCCCGCCTGGGCCCTGAGCCTCCCAACCAATACGCACATGGACCCAAAAGTTCCCAAGAACTCTGGGGGTATTGCAAAACCCCAAAGCCCTTCTACTCCGACTGCCACAAGAGGAAGGAAGAAGGCTTCTGGGTGCCATTAGAAGACTTCAGGCAAAGAGAAGGAGGAAAAGAATCCTAAGAGAAGCGGAGGCCAGGAGAAAAGAGAGGAACAAGGAGGAGGCGGCACATGTGTGGAGTGTGGCAACCATTAACCCGGAGCCAACCCTGAAGTCTTCCCAGCCTCTCACCTGAGCCTCTTCTCACCGCAAAACAGACATTGGAACGACCCACCTGGAAAACTGATGGGGGATTAGTTTCCCTCCCTTGAACAGTCTCTCTTCTCAGCCACAGGAAAACAAGTTTCAAAGTTGATTGGGAAAGGGGGGGTGGGGTTCAGATATGGAAAGAATGAGGAGGGAACAGATGGTGCCTGCTAAGGCGACCAGATTTTTTCCCCCAGTTAATCTGGGAATGACCTAATTTACATAGTATTTGCATAAATTTCCATTTCAAATTAAAGCTGTCCTAACTTCAAGCATACAGGAGAAAATAAATGAGATCAAGCAATCTACTGTAATTGAACTCAAGCCGGTCCTGACTTCTGCGAAATGCAGGTCAGGCTTTTAAGACCTGGCACAGGAGAGGAAAGGAAGTTGGCCCCACTGTCCCTTCACAGGAGGGGGCTGGAAGAAGTCTGTCTCCACCTCTGAAATTAGAGAAAGTCATCACAAGGTCCTAGGCCAGAGTGTGGGGAGATGAGGAAATGCCGCCTCTTCTCTGCTCTATTCCTCCCTCCATTGCGGGGCCTCCTAAGGAAGAACCAAAACTAGCAATGGAGCAGAAAAGCCAGAGATGCTCTCCTGAAGTCAGACTGGACTAGCCGGCATCTCACAAATGAAGCAAAGGGAAGGCCGGCGTCAGGTCCAGCCTCTTCAGGCACAGTAGACTGGGCTCTTGTGCAGGAGGGCGGCAGGGTTCACACACCCAGGTGCATGGGACCCGGGAGGCACACACCCGCATGGTGTGTGGGGGTTGTTTTTGCCTGCCTGACTCCTTAGCGCTCCATCCTTTATTCTCATCCTCCACCAATTCCCAGATCCCATCACACAGCCTCACAGACACACAAACATATGTGAGTGCCAAGGAATGAACACACACACACACACACACCCTGGGCATTACCACCAGCCTGGCCTGTGAGGTCTCAACCCAGCTTTGGGAACTCTGGGAACCTAGGATGTGCTGGTCATCTTGTTCACTCAATACCCCTTTGTCTATTTCTTGGATTAACTCAGATCCAGTGAAACTGCAAAGGCAGTGAATTCCTAGGGCATGTCAGATGGGGAAAGAACCAAAGCTGGAGGCTGGGACGGTGTCATGCTCTGTATGGAGTCACCAAGGAAGTACTGGCTGCTGCAGAAAGAAATCCCCACCACAGTGAAGGAAGGCCAGCCAGTGGCACTAGATGCCACTGACTGCAATGGAGGCTGAGTGGTCAAGGTGGACTTGAACCTGCCTTTCACATGGTCCTCTGATGGAGGTCCTGAGTGCTGGCCTCTGTGTCTTCAGATGCTATGTCTTTTCCCCTCACTCACTGATTCCTCTGCACTGAGCATCCCTCTCTGCTTCCCTACCCACCTCAAGGAGGTGGGAGAAGTCTTGCTCTATTTTGATGTTCGCTGAAACAATTTCTGCTGAGAATTCTCAGGCCTCCCTGAAGTTAAGACAGAAAAACTCCCTGCCCAACCCCTTACTCCCCTGCAACAGGAGGACAGAACAGCCTAGCTGCTTCACTGAGGAGGCAGAGAGTTTGAGGAAAGGAGAGGTAAAGAAAAAAAAAGACGGGCCAGGCACAGTGGCTCACACCTGTAATCTCAGCATTTTGGGAGGCCAAGGTGGGAGGATCACTTGAGCCCAGGAGTTTGAGACCAGCCTGGGCAACATATTGAGACCTTGTCTCTACAGAAAAATTTAAAATGAGGCAGGAAGATCACTTGAGCCTGGGAGATCGAGACTGCAATGAGTTGTGATTGCACCACTGTACTCCTGCCTGGGTGACAGAGCAAGACCTTGCCAGAAAGAAGGGAAGGAGGGAGGGAGGGAGGGAGGGAAGGAGGGAGGGAGGGAGGGAAGGAAACAAGGGAGAGAGAGAGGGAGGGAGGGGAAAAAAGGAAAAAGGGGGTTCATTAATATTTCAAAAAGTTACTTTGCCACATTCTTTTTTGGGAAATAATGATGCAGGGATCATATAAGCCAAAAGAAAGAAGAAAAGGCCACAGAAAAGAGTCACCTTTTGAAAAGGCAAGACAAGGAGGGAAGAAAAGATCAAATGGAGACATCAGAGTCTAATTCTGGTGAATTTTTCAAGGGCTGCACCCACTGAGCCCCTGCCGTGCCCCCAGATGCCCTCAGCCAGGCCACACAGTACCTGAGAGCCGGTCTGGGTCTCTGGGCAGCTGCTGGACAGCTGCTCGCCCATTCATGCGGTTAAGATGAGTTCACTGCACAGTGGCATCACACAGATGCTCCTGCTGGCCAAAGAAGGCTCAGGAAGGCCAGGCAGTCTCATTCAGCCAGCCCTTTGAAGGCTCCTCACCAGCAAAACCATTTATTTGGGGGTCACTCCAACCTCAGCATAAGAAATACCACACTTTAACCCAGAGGTTGGCAAACTCTGTAAAGGCTGGACAGTAAAGATTTTAGGTTTTGCAGACCATTTAGCCTCTAAAACAGAGACTCAACTCTCCTCTAATGCAAAAACAGCCATAGAAAATATGCAAACGAATGTCTGTGATCCAATGAATAGACACACTGAAATCTGAATTTATATAATTTTCATGGTATTGTGAAATTATTCTTTTGATTTTTTTTTTCATTTAAAATCATTCTTAGTTCACGGACCATGCAAAAATGGCTACAGACCTGACTTGGCAAGTAAGGTGGATTTTGCTTTAAACAAGCCCCAAAGTAGAAGGCTTGGTCTTCTTAAATACAAATTAAGAATAGATTGATTTGATTTACAGAAGAATTTACCTTGGTGATCTAAATAGAGGGTTCCCTGAATGCATTCAAAATAAGATTTGATTGTAACTTTTTCCTGCAGTGTTAGCTGTCTTCCCTTTTTTACTTTCAGTGTTTTTCTTTTCTTTTTTTTTGAGATGGAGATGCACTTTTGTCACTCAGGCTGGAGGATAGTGGCACGATCTCAGCTCACTGCAAACTCCACCTCTCGGGTTCAAGCGATTCTCCTGCTTCAGCCTCCCGAGTAGTTGGGATTACAGGTGTGCAATGCCCACCTAATTTTTGTATTTTTAGTAGAGACGAGATTTTGCCATGTTGGCCAGGCTGGTCTTGAACTCCTGGCCTCAAGTGATCCACCTGTCTCGGTCTCCCAAAGTGCTGGGATTACAAGTGTGAGCCACCACGCCTGGCCCTTCAGTGTTTTTCAAAATGACATTTGCCATCCACTAGTGGGCTGCAAAATTCATGAACATCATTTTGGATAGAATAGAACAAATAGAATAGAATAAAAAGATATCACAGTTCCTCACACACAATAAAGGTTGGTAATGTCTCATAACATTTTGCCAGGTGTGTATTTTCCTGTGTATATGTTCATATAGCTATGTTATATTGTGTTGTAATGTAAAACATATTTATTGTAATAGATCATGGTCAAAAGTTTGTGAAGCCCTGGTCTGATTAATATCAGGAAAGAGAGAGTTTGCACTTCCAGCCCTCCTGAATTGCCCTGAGTCTCCCCTTTCTCTCTCTACCCCTATACCCCTATGGGATTCTCTGCTGATCAACCCTGAGACTGACAGAGGCAGGAGACAGAGCACTCTCCTAGGCAGATAGGGGAGGGCCCCCAGAGAACTTCCCACCCACCAAGGTCATTGTGCACAGGTGGCTTGCCTAAACATGCTCGCAGTGAAAACTTCTGTCCCTTAACACACGCACAATAAGGGAAATAAATCAATGTGGAGTGGCTCAGACTAAGGGCCCGCATGTGCACTAGAAGGATGGGGGTGCCAGGAATTCACGCCACATACAAATAGGGAAACCAGCCCCATCAGTGGATTATAGAAGCCCCTTGTATTCAACTATGAAGGGGGCCAGCCAGTAACCTGCTTTCAGGACCCCTCTTTTTGCTGAGGGCTTCCCTTTTTGCTTCATAAATTCTATTCCACTCACTCTTTGATGTCCATGTGCCTAATTTTTCCTGGTCGTGAGACAAGAACCCAGATCTAGCTGAGCTAAGGAGTAAAAATTCCTGCCTCAAGACCACTGTTCAGATGCCCTCATAGTGACCGCCACAGACAGGACACCAGTAAAAGATGAAGAAGGGACAAGCCACACCTCACCTTCATTGTCTGCACCCCCATTGCCTGTGTCTTGTTCACTCAGCACCTTGCAGATGAGAGTGTAAGCCTGCAGTATAAGAGGTACTCAACAAGCGTGTGTTGAAGGAATGAATGGCTGAATCCTAGACAGCAGGGTTGTAGGTAAAAAGGCCCTGAGATGTGAGGGAGCAGAGCACAATTGTGGAACTGAAACTCATTGCCTGTTCTCCCAACTACACTGCCCAGCCTAAGCTTACACGTAACATTCATTAAGGGTCTGGTCAGGTTTCCAGGCAAAGTATTCTCCTCCCCACTGCTTTGCCAGGTAGCAAAGTGCTTATTTCCCCAGGCACATGAGCTGCGTGCACATGCTTGGAAGAGCTCACCTTGGCGTGAACAGAGGGACATCTCTATCACAGACTGAGAAATGCCAGTTATTCTCGAAGGCCACTGGCTTCTGAAAGATAGGAAACTGCACTCCAGCAAGCCAGCAGAATGATTCATTTCCATGGGACTTGGAAAGCAGTAAAGCAGGCAGTGCCGGACTGAGAGCTGAGATGCCATGTGGGGGAGGGCTGGGCTGGGAGCAGCTATTACCAGGGAAAAATGAGGACTGTCTTGGGAGCAGTGGCAAAGGCAGATCTAGCCCCTTTTCCCGCAGAAGTCCTCCTCCATGAATGTTCTCCCCTTCAAGACTCCTGCTCTGTCTCGGCTTTGTGCCTCTGGGGCTGATGGTGGCATTACAGGTGCTACTTACAGTCACCGACAGTTTACTGTCCCAGAGGTGGTGGTTCCAGAAGGGCCTCTGATCCACGTCACGTGGGCAGCTCCCAGGGAGGAACTAGACACCTCATCCCGGTGTCCTGCCAGGCAGGCCCATTCTGGGCTTCCCCCTGTCATGAACCAGGTTTGAGAATTCTATAATCTCACACAGCACCGGTAAAGCAATGCGCTTTGGGGGTAGGGCACTCACGGAGCTAAAGGAGAGCAAGAAGGGTGAAGCAAGTGTGCATCCCCCATTCCATAATCATTCCTGGGTGGGGGTGAGCTGGGCCGACAGCACGGGCCTGTGTTCTGCTGCAGGACCACACAGGCTACTTGGCTCCAGGCAGAGGAGATAATACAGACATTGTCTAGATGTTGCAATGCTTCCTGCATGGAAGAGGGATGGGGAGGGTGAAGAGGAATCCTCCAGCCCCACAGAAAAGGGAACGTGGGCGCCCTCTTGCTGGGAAGCAGCCCGGCCCCAGCTGGCTCATGGTCCAAGCAATGCAAGGAGCTCCCAGGGTCCCTCTTGGATGCCCCTACCTTTGCTCTGCTGACCCAAGGAGAGCCACATGCTCCCCAGCATTGAGGCCAGCCGCAGCACAGCTCTCTCAACAGTGGGCCCTCCATGTGCAAGGTCCCCCCAGTTGTTCACGATTTTGAAGAGTCTGTTGTGTGCTGATTGCCACAGTCACTCCTGTGTAACTCCAACAATGAAATGGGGCTCCCTGCCTATCTACAGGCCACCACTACACCAGCAGGGACCTGTGACCTTGGGGTGAAGCCCGAGAAAGGGATGAGAGACATGGAACTTTCTCTCCCTGCTCCCAGAAAGAACGTTTTTGGTGCAGTGTTTTGTTTTGTTTTATTATTTTGTTTTATTTAGGTGAAACAAACATCTGGTACACAGATCTTCATCCATTTTAAATGCCTCTCTAACCCCTTATGGGTGTTGTAACCCCTCCTGTCTCCCATCCTGCATGTTAATTTGAGTATGAACTTAATGGACGCTAAATAAGTCAATCAAGATGCCATTTTTAGTGCAGTTGAGCAGATGTGTTTCTGGGGAAATGTGTTTGCATGGGCAACATCACCCAAAAGGCACCTCAGTGAGCACCCTTCCACCCAGGGGAACCCAAAGGGAAGCCACAGCACAGCCAGCCTGGCACAATGCCATGGGGGAGAGCATGGGGCGGCTGCCCTTTCTGGGGGATTTTCTTGTGAAAATGCCACCCCATCTTCCTTGGGACCTGCCTCTGCTTCGAGTTTCCCCTCCCTTCCTATGGAGCACCTGCCAGACACTGTGCAAAGGCCTCTACCCCCGACTTCAGGTGGTACACAGGCAGCCCAGTGCTGGGAAAACAGTCTGTGCTCAACTATTTTAACAGGTTAAAACCAGAGGTCAGACTTTCAAATTCCACCTAGCCAAGTCCCAGCACTTTCGGGAATTCTGGGTAACGCAAGACAGGCCAAGGAGTGCTTGGCTTAGCCTAGGTGCACTCATCCCCACAGTTGGAGAATTCTTGTCCGAAGTCTGAGATTCCCAGTTTGGGTCTTGGCAAGGACTCGAAGAGACTCCTTCGGGTAGCTGAAAGCTGGAGCTGTCAGTCAGGCTGGTTTTATCCCCTCTGCCCCACCAAGGACCATTTCTGAAGCTGCACTGGTGATGGGGATGTGGGTTGAGGCACAAAGCAGCCTAAATCTACACATGGGGCCTGCAGTGCAGTTGCCTTTCAAGAGAGCACAGGGTCCGCCTGCATTAGCTACAGTGTGCACGGCTAAAAGAACAAGGTTCCAGATCTGGCTCTAGCTCTGCTCCTAATTAGCTGAGTGACCTCACCCTTGCTGGGCTTTCCTTTTTTCATCTGCATAACAAGAGGGTAAAGCAGAAGACCTCAAAGTTCTTCCAGATTTAAAACTCCATGGGGACTTTCCTCCTCTCTAAACTGTGCAACTCAGAATGGTTACAAGGATTAAATTCGATAAGGTATGTGCAAAACTGAGATGCAGAGCCTGGATTTGCCTGGGCCATCAATTCCAGATACTCTCCTAAGGGATTTGCCAGCTCCTTAGATCAATGACTTAACAGAAGCCTGGCTGAGCCCAGATTAGGTCTCCCAAATCCTGGGCTTGGGGGCCTGTACTGTCGAGCCACTTTCTCAGAGCCAGGTGATGTTCAAAGACCAGGGTGAATGGCCAGAAGTGGGGACTCCTCCCCTAGGCCCATCCCCTGCTCTGAAAGTCCTGTGCCCAGTGGCATCAAACAGCAACATGTCCTTAATGAAAACCCCAACTAAAGAGTGGTGGCTCATTCATGCCCCTCTGCATTCCAAACACCTTCCACTCAGTGAACGACCAGTCCAGGCTTGCACCTTCCAAGCCTGCTGTTGCCTTGGCCGTCTCTCTGCAACTAGTAACAGTTGGCCTGAAGCACCGAGAGGCAGAAGGAATAGAGCTGGGAAGGAAAACCCATGATGCCCCCCTATGATGTTTCTGCTACCCCCACCTGGAAGGGCTCCAAAGTGTGGGCCACCCAGCAGGTCTCTAGGAAAAAAATCTGATAGCTCCCCAGAGAAATTCCACCTAGCTGGAAAAAACAGTGAGTCTTTCCTGAGTGCTTACTGTGCACGTGATCTTACTTAATGTACACATGCCACTATGGGGGAGACTTATGGCATCATCATCCCCATTTTACACAGTAGGAAACACAGCTCCAACCTATTCATTAATTTACTCAAGGTCACGCTGTTCGTAATTGCAGAGCCAAAATTTGAGCCCGAGTGCATCAAGTATCAAAGTCTACACTCTTAACCATTAAGCTGTGTCTTCTCCAAAGTGGGAACAGGTCACCTTGGTGTTGTTCACTTAGTCTAGAGACCACTTTTTTGTCTTGAGACACTCATTTGGCACAGAAAATCAAATAAATCACCAGAACCTGATGGATTAAATAAATCAACCCTAAGCAAAGACCCTACAACTTAGGAGAAACAAACTGCTAAGGTTTGCGGAGTTGCATCTCTAGGACTCCAGGAGCCTTTAAATACAAAAAGGAATTAAACTTTAGTGACAACGTTCTAGGCTTTGGCAGAAGTCAGCCCAGGGGAAGATGTAGCTGCCCCAGCTTAATACGCTGTCCCAACCAGGGACAAGGCCAGAACATTCAAACCAGGCAAGGGAGACTTCTAGTACAGCCCCACCCCTATCAGATTTCCTCCTACTGCCAACCCTGGTGGTTAGAGATTTTATTTTATTAAGAAAAGCAGTGTTCCAGTGTCTTTCAGTTCATTAAAAGGCCACACGGTTAATTAATGTCAGAGCTGCCAACCCTCGTACGTGGGGCTGGCCTGAGCCAGGCCTCCCAGGTGGACTCTTCTGGTTATTTGGAAAACACTTTGGCTTGAAGCTGGGGGTTCTGGAGTTGCCGTAGAACATTGGTGCAAACCACAGGATAAACTCAGAAGAACAAGACAGAGCCAGCATGTGGATCCACAGCCCTGCCCTCAGCTACAGGGGGAGGCTATAGGGGAAATGTGTCCTTGTCTGGCTTCAGAGAAGGAGTTGAGAATACTGAACTCTCAACTCTGTGCCCACAGCTCAACTCTCACCATCTCTAAAGGCCATTGGGCCCACAGCGAGGGTGATGTGCTCCATGCTGAGGATATTGAAATGCATGCTGAGCAGCTCCTCTTTCCTCACAGCCCCTCAAAGTCAGCCCTCTGGCTCCTGGAAGCTGATCACTTTCCCAAAGACAGCTGACGAGTGGGACATAGGAAGAAGTGAGGTGCTGAAGGTGAAGCCAGTCCTCGATAATTATTATCATTCCGTCCCCTGCCATCATCTTGCTTTTCTCTTATTATTTATAGGATGGGAGAATGTACCAGACACCTCGATCATGGTAGCTGTCGTACACACCATTCTCGCCTAAGAAAAACTGCCCAGTCACAGCCCCCAAGGAGGGAAGTGTCCCCAAGCTGTCCCTCATTCAGCATTTGCCTTGTTCTTAGCCATGTGACCCATACCTCCTCTTGGCCAGCTGTGATTGGACAGGGGCAGATGCCTTGCCCAAGACCTCCTATCCAGGGACTAGTGGGATTGTCTGATATGGCCCAGCTCAACCAACTCTGCCCAAATGAGAATTCAAATTGGCAATTAGATCCATTGAATTATCTTTCCCTCTGAGAAAACTAATTTTAGGGTCTAAAGAGAATTTTTTTTATAGAAACATGATCTCGCTGTGTTGGCCAGGCTGTTCACAAGCTCCTGGCCTCAACTGATCCTCCTGCCTTGGCCTCCCAAAGTGCTGGGATTGCAGGCATGAGCCACCATGCCTGGCCAGGAAACTGATTTTAGAGATAAAGAGAAAATGAGCCAACTGGTAGCAGAACAAAAGTCCTGAAGAAACACTTAGAAGAGGTGAGTGAAGAGCGAAGGCAGAGAGTCGTATTGATGCCAGAGCCCTAGGACCAGTGGTTCTGAACCCAAATATCTCTGCACACCCACAGCAGCTGGCAGCATACCTTGCACAGGTGGCTAACACATTGTGCTCAAGGTAGAAAATGCACCTTTTGTTGCAACTGAGGATATATATTGTTACAACAGTGCTTGTTGGACAGAATGTTGAGAGGAATACTCCTTGTAGAATGGGAGAATCCCAAACACGCACATCGGAGGGAAGAGGTAGAGTATAATGATAAGTGTGTGCCAACACAACCAAGTTTCCCAGAATGTGTGAAAACTGTCTTGTGAGGACAGAAGAGAGCACAGTTGGGGCCATAACAGTTATTCTCAAAGACATGGGCTTGCAGAGTAACCAAGTTAACGCTATAATAACCAGGGATGTTATTTAATTCTTCTAAAGGCTTGCCAAAAATTCTGATATTTGAACATGTGCCATTGTATTAGTCAGGACCTTTTGGTTTCAAGTAACAGAAACTCAACTCAAAATTAACTTACAAAGGAATCTGATGGTTCATGTCACTGAAAAATCTAGGGATAGAACAGACTTCAATGATGGCTGCATACAAATACCCAACATCATCAGGAATTATTGTTTCTCTCTCTCTTCTTATTTTTCTTTCCTTCAGTTGGCATTATTCTTTGGTTGGCAGGCTCTTCCCACACTCAACAAGGTAACCAATATTGGCTTCATGCTTCCTACTGACCTCCTTCCAGCTTAGCAGCATCAGCAGATAAGGAATAATTCCCTAGATCTACAGCACAAGTCCCAGGGGTAGTTCTCAATGGTCCACCTTGGAACACGTATCCATCCCTGAACCAATTAACAGAGCCAAGGAGAAGCTGTGATCTGATTGGCCTGGCCTGGGTCATATGCCCAGTTCTGGAGCTAGGGCATGATGTCAGCCCCACCAGAATACAGTACCTAATAGTAGAAAATGGTTATTGCTTAAGGGATGTTAAACAGGCAGTAACAACAGCCTCAGCCCCAAACAAAATAGTTGAGCACAACCTCTCCGGAGCAAAGATCCTTGAACTCCTGACATTAACCTCTTACAGCTGCCTTGCATGCTAAATGACTTTCTGATCACAGTCTCCCTGAGTCCTCACTAGGCTTTTATCAATCAGGATTCTTACCTACAAACAACAAAATCCCCTCTGATTTGTTTAAACAGAAAAGAACTTATGGACGCATATTAGTGGCTCACAGACTCTCCAGCAAGGTCAGAGAAATAGGGGTTGGCACTCTGCAGTCACAAACAATACCCAAATCCTCACCTGTCTGGTCACAGGCTTGATCCCACTGCCTTTGGTGCATATTACTATTATCATCTCTGTCTCTGCTGCCTCTGGGGTTCCATGTCCCTCCACCATGTTCCACCCCATCACCAAGAACAATCCCATGCAGCAGCTTCTCCCTGGCTTTTCACTCTTCCAGACTGAAATCTCATCATACTGCATCCAATCCATAGAGCCTATGTCACATGCCTGTGTCCTAGCTGCACAGGAGTCTGAGTAACTGAGTTCTGATCTCCACCCTGGTGAGGTAGCACCCCTCACATGGCGTATTTTCCAAATTTAAGAAGTTTCTTCAAATGATGTTGGGGTGGCACCAATATGACTAATATCTATAATACTACACCGCCCCTGAGAAGTGAGGTCTTCTGCTTCTTCTGGGTTCTGGACAGACTGAGCAATGGAGCCAACTCTTTATTTTCACATGTTATACCCCAATAAACCTATGATTCTCTGTTCTTTGCAACCAGAAAGAAACCCAGTTAACACAACACAATTTGGCCAATGTAATTTGGATAAAATTTAGCTTGGAGACAATGGTTTTCATCCCAGCAAGATTGGTTCACAGAAGCTCATGGCTTCTTTACAAGGAAAGGCTCCAGTGGGGCTTTTGAGGGGGTCTGGAAAGCATGGCCACATGGAGCCCTCTCAGGAGTGCCAGCCCACAGACATTTAATAGCCTTGTTCCAGAACTCTGCAAATGCCACACTGGGCTACCACTTAACCACAAGTCATCCCCAGCTACTAACAAGAAGCTGGGTTGCAGGTAGGGACACCCTAGCAAGGGTCTTGCTAGTCTGATCATTTCCCTTCAGAGTCTGGAATCCTCTGGCAGCGCTTCACGGAGGACTGAACTCTCTGACCTTCCTCCTGTGGCGTCTGCTGCTCCATCAGGAGCTGAAGCCATTCAGTAAGAAATCATTTTTGAGTATCAACGATGTCTCAGGCATTGTGCTCACACTGGATATGCTCTGTCTCCAGGGGGCCTTCAGACAAGGAAATTAGCCAAGGCTTAAATGGCATGAGAGGAGGCCAGGGAGGGAACAAAAATGTTCAAGTGCTATTATCCAGAAAGAGATACATTGTTTTCATTTCTAAGCAGATTTATTGATCAGTGTCACTATGGACACCAAGGTCTTTGACCTAATACAGAAGTATAGTTGTTCTATTTTCTGAGCAGGTCGACAACAAAGAAATTTCTGTGACTGGAGAATTCATTTGTGTAAAAGCCATCTGAAGATTTCACCATTAAATACGTTTAGTTATATTGAATAAATGAAGAGAATAAAATTAGAGGAAATAGTGATCACTTCAGAAAATCTAGACGGTGCAGAGCCAGTTGGATATGCATACCTTGTTAGTCTTGGGGTGAACATTAGAAAGTCCAGTCTTTCTTTTTTTCTTTTTTTTTTTTGAGACAGAGTCTCGCTCTGTTGCCCAGGCTGGAGTGCAGTGGCGCGATCTTGGTTCACTGCAACCTCCACCTCCTGGGTTCAAGCGATTCTCCTGGCTCAGCCTCCCGAGTAGCTGGGATTACAGGCACGTGCCACCATGCCCGACTAATTTTTGTATTTTTAGTAGAGACGGGGTTTCACCATGTTGGCCAGGCTGGTCTCAAACTCCTGGACTCAAGTGATCCGCCCGCCTCGGCCTCCCAAATTGCTGAGATTACAGGAGTGAGCTACCGTGTCCAACCAGGAAGTCCAGTCTTTTACCAATGGCCCCCAGCCCCACCCCTGACTCTCCTCAGAATACCGACATGTTTCACACAGTTGGAGGGTGGACAGTTGTGCAAAATATGCGTGCTGACGGCAAGGGAAAAGAGGAAATGTCTGATTTGGACCCCAAATCTCCTCCAGGAACCCAGTCACCCTGTGGCCCACCAACCTTGCCATTTCTGCAGAGGCGGCAGGTGCCCCAGGAGACCACTAGGTGTCGCTGTGAACCTGTGCAAGCGCGGCCTCACCCTGTGGGCGCACACAGCGCGGTATGTTTTCAATCAACACCTTGTCAGTTTTTCTC
Organism: Pan paniscus; assembly: GCF_029289425.2. Lineage (NCBI taxonomy): Eukaryota > Metazoa > Chordata > Mammalia > Primates > Hominidae > Pan > Pan paniscus. The sequence goes on along the minus strand of NC_073255.2, from coordinate 142,887,989 downwards.
CCCGAGGCCCCAGGGGTGTGCTAGGAATTTTTATTTCTTGAGAAATACTGTGATTCAGCTGCCCTTTGTTGGCCCTGCTAGAGAGGATGAAGGTTGTGCTTGCTCCTGCCAGCCCCCCAGGCAGGGGAGTCCCCTTGCAAGCGTCTTCAGGCCACCAGCCTCTCTCTATCTCCCCACCTCCCATTATTCCTCTTCATTCTCCTTTTTACCTTTCTCTCTCGGTGCCCGGTAACACCGATGTGCTGCTTAGGGAAAGGTCGCCATCCTGGAGGCCTCCTTCAACCCTTCTGAATTTCACCAGTTCCTAAATAAACTAGCTTGCAAATTCTGTCCTTATCCTCCCCTTCTGACTCTGCTCCCAGCCTTGCCCCTTTCTTTCAAAGCAACCGCAAGATTGAGGCAGTGTTGGGGTGGGAGCAACAAGGGGCTCAGCTATCTTTTTAGTTTCCTTTTTTTTTTTTTTTGACACAGGGTTTTACTCTGTTGCCCAGGCTGGAGTGCAATGACACGCTGACGGCTTCATGCAGCCTTGACCTCCTGGGCTCAAGCAATCCTCCCACTGCAGACTCCCTAGTAGCTGGGACTACAGGCCTGAGCCACCATGTGCAGCCAATTTGTGTATGTTGGTAGAGCTGGGGTTTCGCCATGTTGGCCAGGCTGGTCTCAAACTCCTGTACTCAAATGATCTGCCTGCCTCAGCCTCCCAAAGTGCTGGGATTACAGGCTTGAGCCAGCGCACCTGGCCAAGGGTCACCTATCTTACTAGCCTTGTCAGAATCTATTCCTGGCACACAGGGGCTTAAAAGTCAGATCTGCTTTCAGATCCTACCTCCCTCTGCCACTTACTAGCTGTGTGACCTTTGGCAGGTCACACACCCTTTCTGAGCCTCAATTCTTCATATGTAAACTAAATTTACACATATAAATTCTACATTAAGTAGAATTATAAATGTGAAGACCTCACGTGATCTGGCATGTAGCCGGCATTCCATAAATGCAAAGTGATTTTCCTTATGACTACAGGGACACTTACACAGACACATATACACACACTCAACCAAAGACATAGAATTTGGGAACTTTACTCTCCTGAGCATGTAGCAAGATGGTATGTCAAGGAAACAAAATTCAGGGGTGTGTATTCCGAGATGCCAAGAACCCCCATGGATTCTAACCCTCTCTACATATGTCAGCAGTGATCGACCTGTTCTGAACCCAACTGGGTGCTGTCTTGGTCAGTGGCCATAGTTTGCTTGGCAAAATGCCAGGATAGCTGTCCTGGACCCTTTGGGAAAAGGCCACTTGTGGGTGGAGCAGCCACTCACTCCTTCCTCCTGAAGGCTTGGTGCCGCCACATTCCCTGGTTTCCAGCTACCACATTGCTGCTGTGGTTTTTTGCGGTGGCCACAGGGTGGAATCTTGGCCCAGGATGCCCTGTGGCTGCTCTCTGCAGGCATTGAGGACACATACCCTGAAAGGCTCGGGAGAAGGTGGAGAGAAGGGAGAGTAGTCTTTTACCAGAGGTGTTCCTGGACCATTCACTGGACGCTAAATGGCAAATAGAGAGGCCACGCCCCTGCTGGCCAACATAGATCACTGCAGCCCCTCAGCCTTTGGGTAGAGGCTGTTCCTGAGTGATTAGGATCTCTGCTTGGAAGGCACTTCAGTACTCATAGCCAGGATGAGGCTGCTTTTGTGGAGCAGCAGATAGGTAGTGGGTGTGTGAAGAACAGAGAAAAGAATAAACATTGCCTCCTGCATTGCCCAAAGCAGTGCACTGGGCTTGGCAGCGTTGCAGGAGGCCAGGGGTGGTTTCAGACCCCTAACTCAAGCCTCAAAAGACAGGATATGCTCAGAACACATTGCTCCTGCAGAGGCTGGTGTTGACTCTGAACCTGTGAAGATTTCTGCAGCCATGAGCAGCCTTGGACTTTCAGGGTAGAGAGCTGTTCAGCAAGAGGATCCATCTGGGGGTCCAGTCACCTGACCCCTTTTCCCATCAGAACACAAATCAAAGGCCATCACTAAGCCCTTCCTGCCTAGGCTCAGAGGAGACACACTCAGTTGCCATCCTGGCTCTGTGACCTCTGGACAAGTCTCCTAATCTCTCCAACCTTCAGCTTTCTCATCTGTAAAGTGGATATGATCTTCAAGATGCAGACCATTCTCAGAGGCGTGCCATGAGGATTATAGATGGTGCAGGTGGAGGGCCCGCTTGTGGTAGGCACGCACTGCAATCATGAGGTTTCCAGAGACTTCTCTGCAGGCTGCTAAGGTGCAGCAGGAGCTGTTGCTGCTAACCTTGGCGAGGTGTGCCAGCACGCCAGATCAGACTCCTCAAACCAAAGCAGACAGAAGCTGGGAAGGGCTGAAAGCCCGACACTGCAACCTGAGCAAAGGGTGCCTCACTTGTCTGTTTGAAAAGCTCATGAAACCCTTGAGCATTGCTGGTGGAAATTTAAAATGGTGCAGCCATGGTGGAAAGCAGCCTGGCAGTTGGTCAACAAGGTAAATATAGAGTTACCACATCACCCAGTAACCCCATTCCTAGGTATATACCTAGGAAATAAGAACAAATGTCCACAGAAGAACTTGTATGCAAATGCTCATTGCAGCATTATTTATAGCAGCCAGAAGATGGAAACAACCCAAATATCCATCAACTGATGAATGGATAAATAAAATGTGGTATATCCATGCAGTGGGCCATTATTCAGCCATAAAAATGAATGTATGGACCTACAACGTGGATGAATCTTGAAAAGATTATGCTAACTGAAATAAGCCAGACACAAAAGGACAAACATTGTATGATTCCATTTCTATGAAATGTCCAGTATAGGCAAATCCATAGAGAGAGAAAGCAGTTCAGCAGTGCCAGTGCCTGGGGATGGGGAATGACTGTTAATGTGCGTGAAGTTTATTTTGGGGATGATGAAAATGTTTTGGAATTACATAGCAGTGGTGGTTGCACAACTCCGTGAATATCTAAAAACCACTGAATTCTATGGCATGTGAGTTAAATCACAATAAAACTGTTATTTTAAAAAGGACCCTTAGCCTGCCAGCTGGAGTGTGCTTTGACCATGGACCAGCAAATGAGGTGGGCCATGCAGGGAGTGCAACTCTTGTGAGCCTTGCCTATAAATCAGATTAAGCGGCTTCTCTCCCTCAGCTGCCCCCGGTTCTGAAGGGGCTGCAGCAGCCACAGTCTGTCTCTGAACACCACCCTAATGAAAAGGCTGCTGAGGGCGCTGTGGCCTAGAGTGTAAGCATCCACAATGCTCACTCCAGGCCCTGGGCCAGCCTCACCCGGATAGCCCAGCTCGCAGTCACATGGGGAAAATCAGAGTTTACGAGCATGCTCTGCTTCGGTTTCAACACTGACGGGGATCATGTTTTCCAAACCAGGCATCAGAACTGATTGTATGGTTTGTACCCATGGGGACAGTGGGATGCACCATTTTAAGTGATATCCGTCTCCAAAAATTTGGGCATAAGGCTCCGGTTTTCCAGAACACATTCATCTCCTTCTGTTCCCCCAAACAGACAAGTTTTCTAAGAACTTCAACTCTCTGGGGAGTCCTAGACAGAAGTTAGAGTTTCCTACAATTCAGGTCTCCTGACGTTTAATCAGAACTGTACTTTTTCAGACTGAGAGCCAATCGAATGCACCGTTCAGCTTGAGGGCTGCCTACAACCACCTTCACAGCGGGGCATAGAGTCCAGACCTCGAAATCACCCGGCAGGCCTGTTTCCTGTTTCCTTGGGTCATCGACTGGAATCTTGCCAGGAAGTGTGATGTGGCCGGAACACTGACCAGTCTCTTCACTCTCCCCACACACCTATGTGTGCACACATGACTACCATTCCCCCGCTGCAGACCAAGCATGGGGCAGTCACACTCGGGAGAGCCGCTCAGTATTATCTAAAATGACTATGTCTGGTAGCTTCCACTGAGGGAGGGGCTCATGCCTGCTGGGGAGCCTTGATCTCATACAGGAACAGGGCTCAAGAGAACTCAGGACTTCATTCATATCCGGGACACTCCTTCACAAAGGAACCACAAGGTTTCTACTGTCCTCCACCTCTGCCTCCCTGGACCCAGCCCCCACCATCTCATATCTGGATGAATCCAACAGCTACAGAGCTGGTCTTTCTACTTCTACCCTTGTTCTCTCCCTTCCTTAAGTCTCTTCTCAAATCAGCAGACAGATGCTTTCTAAACATAAGTAAGTTATGTCACTCCTCTGCTCAACACCATGCAATGGCTCCCATCATACTCAGAGTAAAAGCCGAAGTCCTTACAGTGGCCTACAAGGCCCTATGTGATATGCAAACTCCTCTCCACACATATCCCCCAGCCCACACACCCCCACTCACCACCACACACACACACTCATCCGCCCCTGCCTCCCCACCGACCCCTCTCTGAAGTCCTGTCCTCCAGCCTCATGCTCATCACTCTGTTCCTCCTGCTGTTCCTCCACTTCACGTTGCCTTGCACTCACTGCCTGGAAGGTTCTTCCCAGTTATCTGCACAGCCCCTGCCCACACATCCACCGCTTGAATCTCCCCTTACCACAGGGGCCTTCCTTGGCCACCTGTTTAAAGTGGCCATCCTCCATAACCCCTGACCCTGTTTATTTTTCTTAACGGCACTTAACACCATTCACATATCTCATATATATATATATATATATATATATATATATATACACACACACATACACACACACACACACACACACTTATATCTAGGATATCATATATGTATATATCTAACCTGTTTGTCTATCATCTCAGTGGGAATAAACAAAGACCAACCCTATGATAAAGCGAGGGCCATTTATTCCGAGCTTGCTATATTAAGGGAGTCAGCAACTGGCACTTGCCTTTGGCGAGAGGCCCAAAGGCAGGCAGAGGAGAGGGAGAGCTTCATGGTGGAAACCGGGGAAGGCTTCAGGTAAGCCCTGCTTACAGGCTGTTGGCAGGAGGAAGCTGGAGGTGGGCTAGAGGCAGGGCAGGCTATGTGATTGGTTAGGGTGCATATTTGGCTTTCTGTGATGGGTCCTAATTAGGACTCGGGGACAAAAATAGGGAAGCTATCAGTTATTAACCAAGTTCTGGCCATTTGGGGCCCATTGGTACATGGGTTGTTTAGCTTCCTAGATTGTCACTAGAGATAGCAGTCTGGCCTCCTGCAAGTCTGATAGCAGGCTGGCTTCGTGCATTGTTCATTATAATTAATTATCTATAATAACTATAGATAAGGGAGTGGGTTTCCTGGGCAGGTTCCCTGCTGCAGGTTGTGGGGCAGTGTTCTGTTTTTATATAGAGTCCAGCCATCTCTCTGTGGTTCTGTTGTATGTTCAGTCTTTTATACCTCATTAGAATATAAACACTAAGAATACTGTTTTATTTACTGTTGTATCCCCAGAGCCTAGAATAGTGCCAGTTACCTAGCAGGTACTCAGAAACTATCTGTTGTTGATTATGATCATGTTTATCTAGCTCTAGTTAGAAAAGTTGTGATTTTGCTACATGATGTGGAAAAAAGGCCAACCACAAGCCTGCTTCATTCAATCCAGTTCTATAAATGTTTGTTGAGTGCTTGCTACATATCCAGGAGGTTCTGTGTTAGGCCACTCCAGGTTACACAAGACAAGTATTAGCTGAAAATGGATTGACAACCAGGATTCTAAATGCTTTCGCCTTTCCTCCAAATTTCTCTTCGACTTTAAATTCAACTCCACCTATAATACCACTGCAGGTTCCAGGCCCATTATTCTTTCAGAGGCTGTGTGGGCCCATGTCTAGTTTCTCCAGCACTCACTGCATGTGGAGCTCATTTAGCTCCTCTCAGAAAGGGCCTGTGTGGCAACCGGTTGTTTTTTGAATGAGCTGATTATCTTCTCAGTTGGGTTATTCCCTGAGAGCCAGAGCCACACCTTGCCCCCAGTGCAGGTGACACATAGGAGGGTCCAGGGGTGATGGGAATCTCCCCCACTCCCCATTTTTGACCTTTGCCCTGAACTCCAAATCAAATATCTCACTGATGTCAGGTTTCTTTCATATTCTGCACACAGAGGTCACACTGCCTCAGAGCTGCCATCTGGAGGTGCATTAACAGTCTACTGTCCTGATAGCGCAAAACTGGGAGCCCTACTTGGACGTCTCAACTATTTTCTGACAAGGGCTTTCTGCTTTTTTTTTTTTTTTAAGGTTCTGAATTATCTGTTCCTCTGGGGAAACATTCCAGGGATTTTATTCCTGGCTAATTTATCTTTCAAGTCGAACACTCAAGGATCCAAGGAGCAAATAGGCCAGGATGCAGCTGGAACTAGAACTCTGTGGAATAGCTTATCAGCAGGCCACATTCAGCTGTAGAAACAGAATGGAGGCTGCTCAAGGGCAGGGATGGGAGCTGCTGTGTTTCCTAATGAGTCAACGCTTGGCACATGGTAGTTGCTCCACAGATATTTACTGAATGAATAGGAAGGATAAACACACGCTAAGTTTGAAATGAGAAATCCTAAGTTTCAATAGCAATCATTTTCTTCAATGTTCACTCATTTTGTAGCTTAATTTTCACAGCCATTACAAAATACATTAAGTAAAAAGGCAAACAATGAGAACCCCAGATGTGAAAGGGGGCTCTGGGGAGCAGAAGTGTCATTTCCCAGTTCTGCTTGTGAGCCACCCGTGCTTGCTACACAGGCTGAGTTGCAGACCCTGCTTTCTAATGAGCACAACAAAAAGCTCCAATGTCACAATCTACTATGCAGTTTCAAAGTCTTCGACAATTATAATTGTTACGTGGTCTAATTCCTGAACGTATTTACCCCAGTTTTATAATGAATCAGAATGAGAAAAGTAAACATTGGCTATAATCAACTCATACCTGTTTAAGGCCTTGAGAGGGAGATGGGAGAAAACTTTCACCAAATCCACGACGGTTGCTGTCTTCATTTTATTCAGATAATTTTTTTTCCCCCAAAACCTGGTCAACGCTGGGAAATTGGCTGTCTGTAACCAATCAGACTGATTGCCAGCCGAGTCTTCGTTGCAACGTTGTAACTTCACCTTAGCCTCTGATTGGTTGCTTTTTGCAACCAATCAGATGTTTGCGCAGGAGCGTGACCTTTGTAACTCCACTTCAGTCTCTGATTGGTTGCTTCCTGCAACCAATCAGACCGATTGTGGTCCACTACTTCATTTCCATGAGGTGAGCATGAAGTGGCCAAGGGGAAACCTCCAAGGGGTATTTGGACTGAGAAGACTCTGTATCTGGGCCCTTGAGTCACTTGCTCAGGCCCGTTCCCACACTGTGGAGTGTACTTTGGTTTTCAATAAATCCCTGCTTTCATTCTTTCGTTGCCTCATTCTTTCTTTGCTTTGCTGGGCATTTTGTTCCATTCTTTGTTCAAAACTCCAAGAACTTGGACAACTTGCAGTCAAGACCCTCCACCGGTGACACTTTGACTTCTGGATTTCCCCGAACCAAATAGCCAGATATACAAAAGAAACGGGGCAGCAGGTGTTCTCTCCTCCTGGCGCACTCTTGCCCCTATTTCTTGAGTTTCTCGAGGCTTGCCTTGCGACTAGGAAGACACTCAGCTCTTCCTGCCTATCACCAGAGAAGACACTGAGCTCTTCAGAGAGGCCCCAGGCTTCAGGAAGTCCCTCTTGGTGCCTGACTTAAATCTCTTCTCTGGCCATTAAGCACAATTCCCTCTTGCCCTGTCATCACTGGAGAAGAAAGACCAGCTGCTCACCACTCTCTCCTTTTAATCATTCTTTTTTTTTTTTTCTTGACACAGAGTTTTGCCCTTGTCACCCAGGCTGGAGTGCAGTGGCGCAATCTCAGCCCACTGCAACTTCTGCCTCCTGGGTTCAAGCGATTCTCTTGCCTCAGCCTCCTGAGTAGCTGGGATTACAGGTGCCTGCTAACACGTCCAGCTAATTTTTCTATTTTTTAGTAGAGACAGGGTTTCACCATGTTGGCCAGGCTGGTCTCAAACTCCTGACCTCAGGTGATCCACCTGCCTCAGCCTCCCAGAGTGCTGGGATTACAGGCATGAGCCACCTCACCCGGCCCTTTTAATCATTCTTAATGGGCTTATAAGCAGTTATTAAGTCCGCCTTCAGCCTTCTCAGAACCTCATTTTACTTGCATTGAAGCTGAGAGCTTCCAAGGAAAGCATTTGACTCCGGGCCCCACAGATTTGCAATGCCTTAAATGGGCAATCAGCCACTTCACTCACTTTAACCTGCATAAATGAACAGTTCTGCCTTCTTTTGCAAAGTTTAAATCCATTCAAGGGAGTTCCCTGGCAACCAACCCTTATTAATAAATCACGCTCAATCTAGGCCAGGACAGGCATTTTGCAAATGCTTCTTTTGCTTGAGAAGTGACACTGGCACTAGGCACACAGTAAACAAGCTGCTGCTCTCTCTGAAGCTCTGCATTTGCTGGATGGATCCAGTCTGTCTCCCACAGGACCTTGTGGACCTGGTAGGCTCTCACCTGACTCCCCAGTTGAGAAGGGAGTGCTTCCCTAATGAACACTCACCTGGACCTTTCTTAGGGTTACTGGACTAGGGTCGCAGCAGCTGGGCAGCAGGGCATAGAGCTCGAGTGAAGCTTGCTCAGGCTCTGCTAGGCACACATTGGAAAGTTACATTTCCTATTCCATCATAATACCATTTATTCCCAGTTCATTGCTCATGCCTACAGGTGGAAGTCTGAGTTGTATGTCTAGATGGGGCTTCCAGTATGTCCCCACTCAGAGTCCTGCAGTTCCTTCCAATCATAGGAAGTGGGAAGGAGCAAGGCAGGTAGGTTGTAAGGCTGATGGTGTTTCAGCTTTGAGGAAAAAGTGATTTCACTTCAATAGTAATTTTAACCAGAATGGCTAAAGTTAAAAGGATTGACAATCCCAAGTGTTGACAAGGATAGAGAGCAATTGCAACTCTCAGTGTTTGCTGCTGGAATGTGAATCCACCACTTTGGAACTCTTTGGCAGCATCCAGCAATTGCTCCAGCAATCCCACTCTTAGATATATGAGCAAAAAAGTGAGTGTTTATGTTCACCAAAAGACATGTACAAGAAAGTTCATAGTGTTGTAATTCACTTTTATTTTTTTTTTTCTGAGATGGAGTCTTGCTTTGTCGCCCAGGCTAGAGTGCAGTGGCACAATCTCAACTCACTGTAACCTCCACCTCTCAGGTTTAAGCAATTCTCCCTACCTCAGCCTCCCAAGTAGCTGGGATTACATGTGCCCACCACCACACCAAGCTAATTTTTGTATTTTTTAGTAGAGACAGGGTTTTGCCATCTAGGCCAGGCTGGTCTTGAACTCCTGACCTTAGGTGATCTGCCCACCTTGGCAAAGTGCTGGCATTACAGGCATGAGCCATCATGCCCTGCCTGTAGTTCACTTTTAAGTATATTTTTTAGAAGTAAAAAATCTGAAGCAGCTGCCACCCAAGTGTAGAATAGATAAATTGTGATATAATCATAGAATGAAATCAGACATAACCATGAAGAGAACTGAACTACTGCTAGACAGGACAACGTGGATGAATCTCACATGCAGGATGCTGATCCGGACACCACAAGAAAAAACAAAAGAAGGTGCCTACTGAGTTTTCTTCTTTCCAGATGACCAACTCTTAACTTACTCATCTGTTTTTTCACTGTTCTGCTTCTTTTGAAGAAGATTTGAGGTGACTTACAAAGGTGTATGGCATATTTATAACTGAAGAAATCTGGGTGATGTTAAAACGAGGGCAGGAAAATAAGGTGGAAACCAGATGTAAGGATAGTCTTCACTATTTATGTCAGGAATTCCTATGAACTTTCTATGGTGAACAGAATAGAGCTTCCTAGCAGTCAATGCAAAGAAGAAACACAACAATTCCACACCCCAAAGTTAACAGTCTTGCTGATCAGAAGCACAGGTAGTTCTGAAATCTGATAGAAAATGTTCCTGTATCATTTCAGAACACGCAACTATGTGATCAAACCCCTTTCTATTTGTTTAAAAATTTGTCAAACATCCCATGTTTGACCCTGGATGTCTGAATCCCCTCAGCCCACATTTTCCCCCCTACACCATGCCCACACCGTCCCCATAGAATTTAGGGTGAGGCAGCATCTCAGTGATTGACAGGCCCCTCCTTAGACCCCATTTACTTTCCTGGGTGTGGTTTGGGGGAAGCCCTGTTCATGAAGGCTGGATTTCTGTTCTTTGGGTTGCCCAGCTTGCCACCCTCATTTCTGGAACCCAGACCAGCATCCTCAGCCCATGCTTTGCCACTCAGCTCATCTTCTTTCCGGCTGGCACTTCTCAGTGACCCCATCCCTTCCCTAGCAGTGACTCTGCGTGGGGCAGCTCCCTGGTGGCTGGACTCTTTCCATTTTGGCATTTGGGTTAGTGGATCTTTCCACTTTCTGGCTCCAGTTTTTGAGTTGAATTCATATGTTTCCCCGGTCACTAGTGAAAAAAAAAATACAACAGTCACATAAGCCAGAAAATTCCAATGACTGTCTCTTCCCCCACTTCTACCCTGCTCTGTTCTGACTCCCAAGGGAAGATGAAGCACACTAGAAGGTGTGAATCACTGACACAGACAGTAGGTGTGTGAATAGCCCCACAATCTCCACCAGCCTGCCCTTGCCACAAGCCGTGCTGCTCGGACCACACAGGTAGCAAACAGCAAACCTCTCTGGATAGAAAGGCTTAGGAGCGTCTCAAGGACATCTCAATTGCAGGATGAGAAGGCCATGTAACTCTTGAACTCCATGCAAGCTTTGGATAAATTAGGTTCAATCTCTAATGGGATTACCCGTTACTTTCTGATTCATTTTGTTTGTTTTAAAAGACCCCTGAATTCCTGCTATAAAAAGGAATTCACCAAGTGAGAAGGAAAAGGCTGATTTTTATTTATGTTAGGTTAGCAGCAATTTGTAGACATAGATACAAAAATCTGGTCCCGCTTGAGATGATGCAAGGAAGCCATTTTTATTGTGTCCGAGCCAGCAGACGCTAATTGATTTAGGCCAGTTGGTTCATGTCTTTCTTTTTTTTTTTTTCTCTCAACTACACAAAAACACAAAAATCCCCCCTTTTGCTCTGGAAGAGCCTTTTGCTCTGGAAGATCAGGTTTAAGGCAAGCCCTTGCTCCTTGTCTTTTCCATACAGCATGAGTGGCCTCTCAGCTCAGGATCCCACCAGCACTTATGCTAATGTGGGCACATTATGGTAACAAGCACCTAATAATAGAGGGAAATTTAATTCCAGCAGCAGCAGCAGCAGCGGCTGCGGCAGCCTCTCACTGGAGAGGAGCCATCCTCCTTAGGAGGAGGACTGGTGCCGTTTGCATATGAGGGTGGCAGGAAGCCAACACACTTGCCTCCTGAATTTGGTTTCCTTCCCTTTATTCACGTCTATAATTGAGCCTTTGTAAGCAGAGGGATGAGTGTAAAGGAGCTAAATTTGGAGCTGATTTCACGGGGGTGATGAGAGCTCTGGAGGCCAGCTCTACCTTATGTTCATCTTGCCGACCAAGAGGAAATTCTTGGCCCTGATCTAGGGAAAAAAGAAACTACACTTGCCATTTCTCTGTATCTTCCACTACTAATAAAATGCTATTAGAAGCATCCAGGAAGAATGTGGATGGGCTGGGGGGGCAATCAGTACCAAACAGCAGGAAAAAAAATGTGGATTCCTGGATTCACCAGTTCCCTCAACTGGTTTGTAATTTAGGAAGGGAGGCAAGAAAGAGGCATGGCCCTTGAACGTGAGCCTTTAGGTGGAGACCCACTGAGGCCTCACGTAAGTGTGACCCTGTACTTGAGCATCTGCTAGCCAGCTGGGTTCACAGCTGATCTCACGTTGTATTTAGCCTAGAAGAGTCGGCACTATATAGGCAACATAGCCAAACGGATTGACAAAATGAGCTAAAAGCAGGAAATTGGATAAGATCCTCCATGCTTCTACCAGTCTGGAATATAAAAAGCATTCTTACAGTAGTATTGCCACTTAATTACCTGGATCTATGGCTTCTCCATCAAAGATAGTGTTCATCTGGATAGTTTCCTAAGGAGAAGACAGAGACAGCATCAAACACAATCCTACATTCCTTCCCCCAGGCAAAGCTATGCATCCTCACAACCCAAGTTCCTTAACCAAAGCCTTCTTGACTTCTAAGTCTTTAATTAGGCACTGTGATAGATGCAGAGGACACAGTGGTGAACAAGGCAGGCATAGTCACTGCCTGTACAAAGCTTGCCAATTACAAACAGGTGCTGCAATGCAGAGTAATAAGGCTATGATGGGGAGATGTAGGGTGTTATGGGGCACAGGTAGGGGTAGAGGGGACATTTAAACCACACTTGGGGGTTAAGGAAGCATCCTGAGTAAATAAAATCTGAGCGTAGAAGGAAGAGTGGAAATGCCACACAGCATGGCTAAGACCTACGTTGTGTCAGTGAATTGCTGTCAGGCATTGTCAAGGTGGACACAGGTGAGCTCCTAGGTGTCCGTACCTCTGGCCCTGGCACTCTGGCCCTCCCCCGCGGCCTCCCCTTGCCTAGGCCAATGCAGTGTCGCATCTGGGCCTCACCTAAGCCCTGTGCTCCAGGTCTTTTCTCTTCCCTGATCTGTCCTTGGTGCCACCCTCCAGGACCTGACTTCTGCCTAATGCACCTGTCCCTTGTCCCCATAGAAACACCCCCTTCCCTCACATGCTGCCCTCTAGAGGTGCCAAAGTCAGGGTCACTAGCACAGTAACAAGGATTGTTTTTGGAGTTTAGCAAGCTTTCCAATCTCCAGTTTTTATCACTTAAAGGATCCCCTACCTAGTTCCCCACAACTCCCCAACTCTGAAGAGAGAGGAAATGGGGATTATATGGCCTTCATCAATTTGACCAGCTAAGCAGCCCCACTGTTTGTGGTCATGGGTATTTATTTAATAGACTAATTTAATATTACATAGTTCTAGAGCAATCGCTAAGTGGCATCCCCAAGGGTACTCGCCTTAGACAATAAGACCCAGGAGACCTGAGACTGCCTCTTCTTCCTGTTTGTACACTGGCCAGAACATAGAAGACTTAGGGGATGGATGTGCCTGAAGCCAAAATTCCAGTGCCCTGCACTGACTTCCTCATTGGAGGAGCCATTGAATTATGCAACAAATTCATGAAGCTTGGACCATGACAAAGCCTTATTCGTGGGGGTAGGGAAGAGCTGGAGGGAGCCACCTTCAAGTTCCTTCACTTCACTTCCCAGGGGGTAGATAAGGTTCTGTCAAAGAGAGAGAGAGAGAGAGAGAGAGAGAGAGACAGAGGTGGAGGAGAGGGAACTTTCCAGCTATCCTGTAACACTTTGCATTTGTGTGACACTTAACAATTTTCAAACTATTTCTCCATCTGTTATCTCAGGGCAGATATCCTCACCCCCATTTTACAGGTGAGGAACCTAAAGCTCAGAGAGGCCAAGGAAGTCCCCGAGGTGATAAGGCTAAGTGGGTAGAGCCAACCCCGGACCAGGGAGGGCCCTTTCTCTGTCACTTTTCTGCAAGGTAGTGGAAGAGCAAAGAAAGTTTAAATCAGCTGGGCGCAGTGGCTCATGCCTATAATCCCAGCGCTTTGGGAGGCCACAGTGGGTGGATCACTTGAGGTCAGGAGTTCAAGACCAGCCTGGCCAACATGGTGAAACCCCATCTCTACTAATAATACAAAAAATTAGCCAGGCGTGGTGGCACGTGTCTGTAATCCCAGCTACTTGGGAGGCCGAGGCATGAGAATCACTTGAGTCTAGGAGGCAGAGGTTGCAGTGAGCCGAGATTGTGCTACTCCACTCCAGCCTGAGCAACAGAGTGAAATTGTGTCTTAAAAAGAAAGAAAGAAAGAAAGAAAGAAAGAAAGAAAGAAAGAAAGAAAGAAAGAAAGAAAAAGAAAGAAAGAAAGAAAGAAAGAAAGAAAGAAAGAAAGAAAGAAAGAAAGAAAGAAAGAAAGAAAGAAAATTTAAATCTCACTGGAGGCTGAAGCACTAGTTTTGGTCTTTAAGCTTCACTCCCTCAACTCACTTTCGTGGAGAGCTGGTATAGATAATAAACACCACTACTCAATATTTATGAAATCCTGTTCTTCTGCAAATATATCAGCAGGCATGTTCAGTGGAGGGAACAAATTCTATCAGGAGCTCGTCACACAGCAATCTGTTCCAGTAGCCAAACACAAGCACCTCCCTGAATGATAAACATGCCCACAAGGCTGTGGCAGGCCTGCCTTCGGGGGAGACGGGAGCCCCTATCCCCCAGCGTCTATGCCTGGTGCCCCACACTGCCCATACTCACCACCACGACGTCTCTCTCTGCAGTCTTCGTTTCTGCAGAGAACAGAACAGGCAGAAGTTAAGCTTCTTGGGTGGTAAATTGACCTTAAAATTCCACCTCCACAATGGTATTTCCCCTAAATAGGCTTCGATCTCAGTCTTGCAGACACAGCAAAGAATTGTTCTGTCTATAGATATGTTTCTTGACAACTTTCCATCTTCTCAGAAAAAAATACATACACATATGTATACACACACACACAATAATATTCAAACAATTTAGTTGTTTTTTATTCTTTTTCTAGCTTATTATCAGTGGACCTAGAAAACTGGCTTTTACATGGCTTTTAAAGAAAGATTGGATTGGATACCTCTGTTCATAAGGTGTGGGTTTTGTGCATTAATTCCCAAGCCCTTTTATTTTATTTTATTTTATTTTGTTTTATTTTATTTATTTTATTTTGAGACAGGGTCTCACTCTTGTCGTCCAGGCTAGAGTGCGGTCACAACTCGCTGCAGCCTTGACCTCTTGAGCTCAAGTGATCCTCTCAGCTATCTCCCCAGTAGCTAAGACTACAGGCGTACACTATCACACCCAGCTAATTTAAAAATTTTTTTTCTACAGACAGGGTTTCACTATGTTGCCCAAGCTGGTCTCGAACTTCTGGGCTCAAGTGATCCTCTAGCCTTGGCCTCCCAGAGTGCTGGGATTATAAGTGTGAGCCACCATGCCCAGCCCCCATCCCCTTTTTAAAAAGTGGGATTAGAGACAGTTTGTGAAAATCTCATTTATTAAAATCATCTCTGTCAATATGATCAATAACCACTATAATCAAATTTCTAACCCTGTTGAGACATGCCTTAAGCATGTCAGACACATGCCTGTAGATGGAGTGATTAAAGCAAACTTTTTTTTTTTAAATTAAAACACTGTCCAATTCTTTGTCCTGTCTCCCCCATATTCTGGAGTCTACTTGAGGCCAAGCCAGGACACCTCCTCAGACCTGGAGCTGCTCAGATGGACCTTCCCAATTTACCCACTTCTCTGAAGTCAGTCAGCTCTCAGCCCATCTCACCACCCTCATCTCCCCCTTCTCACTAGTCTAACCTAAATAATTTGTGGAAATGATCAAATCCATTAGAATCTGGGAATCAAGTATTATCTGTTCTTTTTTTTTTTGAGACAGAGTCTCACTATGTCGCCCAGTCTGGAGTGCAGTGGCGTGATCTTGGCTGACGGCAACCTCCACCTGCTGGGTTCAAGCAATTCTCCTGCCTCAGCCTCCCGAGTAGCTGGGACTACAGGTGCGTACCACCATGCCCGGCTAATTTTTTGTATTTTTAGTAGAGACGGGGTTTCACCATGCTGGCCAGGCTGGTCTCAAACTCCTGACCTTGTGATCCACCCACCTCGTCCTCTCAAAGTGCTGGGATTACAGGTGTGAGTCACTGCGCCCAGCCTTATCTGTTCTTTCAAAAGAGGCCTGTGTCCAGCACAAAGCATTAGCTGTCCTCAGGACACCCTCCATGGGCCGCAGTAAGCAGGTCCTGTCTACATTTAACACACGGAGAGTTCTTTCTTCCTGTGCCATGCAGCAAGGGACAGACCTAGGTGTTCAGCTGAGCTGATTGGCGAGGGCTCTAGGTAGGGCATAGGCAGGACCAAATTGAGATATCCAGGCAGGCCAAGGCACTGTCCCCCCACCCTTCCCATTCTCCAGCTGCAACCGACCTCCGCTTCCTTCCAGCCACAGAAGATGCAGCTGAAAATGCTCCAAGATGTGATCGCGGCCTGATTCTTTGCCGAGTAGGAACCTTTTTACGTAGCACAACAGAGCAAGCAAAAAACAACAGACAAGGGAAACAGGTACTGTACATACCTCCTTTCTTTGTCCTATGGGGGGAAAAAGAATGGCTATTAATTCACTTGAAAGTATGCTGCACTGGCACACACATGACACCATAGGGTTCTTTGGGCAACTATGCCCTTTGAGATACAGGGGTTGACTGAAAGAGGTGCCAGGGATAGGGGCCAGAAAGAAAACTAGATCACCACGCCTGCTTCAAACAAAGCAGCTTCATCACTATTGGCTTTGGACTAGGGAGGTTCTGGGAATTTGATGAGTTGAAAAGTATCACCTTATAAACTTCAGGGAATACATTGTCTCTGATGAGAAAACCTGGTGAGGACATGCCTGCCCTAGTCAGACTGTCCAGCAAGTCTTCTTGCCCTATCCCTTTCTCCCCAAGAGCCAGCAGAGCAGAAGGCTTGGCTCACAACAGGGAGGTTTGAGAGCTGGCAGTTACATTTTGGTTTCCTGTCACATGAAGAGCTGGACTCAGACCCTACGAGATTTCCCATGATCACCTTGGATTCTATAGCTCTGTAACCCTAATTTTCTTCTTTGCTATTTGACAAAGGTTGGCTGTCATATGGTATAACTAATTTCCAGAGAGGTTGAGTCTGAGTCTGGTTTTCTAGCTAGTTTTTCTTTTTTAAGTCAACCATGTTGAAAACAATTAATATTTACAACATAAGTTAAAAGAACCAGGTTCAAGGTGCATGTTTAACGTTTAGCCATAAATTACATGAGAGTTGCAGTGTCTATTGGATTTGTTTCTTCAAGAACTTCTATCCAAATCCCATTACAGTACACCACCATCCTTACAAGCAATTACTCTTTTAGAGCTGTTTTTTTTTAAAAAAAAATCAATTTGTGAATAGAGTTCAAACAAAAATGCCTTTTTTAATTTCAGCAGATGCTCGAGGATTTCTTACCTTGAAGTCAAGGTTGCCAATAGCAACAAACTTCCGCAATAAATATGGCAAAATGCAATGCACATCTTTATTCTAATGCCTTGTACTTTTATACAGTCTTTCATCCATAGATTTTGTTATTTGACAGTTAATATTTAATATTTAAAATACCCATAAAAGGCACACATGTCTTATCACCCCCTCTTTTTGCCATTGAGAGATCCTAGAACTCAGAGGTTCCAACACCTCAAGATACTTGGGCATAGAGCTAAACTTGGAATCTAGAATCCTGAACTCACTGGGACTCATCTGTGAAGAATAATGAAACAAGATTTGTAAAAAATGGCTGGGTAGTGTACTAAGCATTTACTCTATATCAGGAATACAGTTAAGTGCCTTGTTTACATTTGTTCATTTAGTTGATTAATTTTACAAATAAGAAAATTCAAGTTCACAGAGGTGGTCACTTGCTCAAAGCCACAATCCAAGAAAATGGTAGAGCTAAGACTTGAGCTCAGGCCCATCTAACTCCAAAACTCAGGCTCAGAACCATCTAAGCTGTAAGTTGTAAGAGCTACTGAGAATCAAGAAGCTTGGCTCTGGGAGAAGTTTGTGATTCTTTGGTGCTCTCTTCACGTCACTCTACTACCTCACTTTAGCCAGTAAAAGACACATCACAGATTGGCACAATAAGAGGCATATTAGTGGGGAGGTGAAAACTGGAAAAAGAGAAAACAGGCCTGCGTTTACAACCCTTAAGAGTGAGAGACTGAGACCACAAGCAAAACACCAAGAATTATTTGGTCACACAAAAACCCGGCTGAGTCACTGGAGACAAAAGCTTAATTCCCTTACTGGTTTTGTGTGCTTGCCTTAATTCCATACTATCCTTTAAATATTCTACAAATAAGAGCACGGCATATTCTATCGCTATTTACAACAGGGCTTTGCTGAAGGTTTTATCCAGGGCAAGGTCATCAGAAGGTTGATGCCCCAGTCTCATTAAGAGCCTCAAGGACAGAGTAGGTTGCCAGGGAAAGCCAAAAGGATGGTTTCCTGGCCTAGCAGGTGACAAAGAAAGTGCACCAGGAACGAGGGGAGCTGGGATTCCTTCCCCCGTATCTCCTTTTCCTGCCTTCACTCCAGGCAAACTGCCTTGTAGAGAAATCCTGATTCTCCATTTTTCCTTCTCCTGATGTCACCAGAAACAGTGTCCTAAAGGAGGTGGGGAAGAGAGCCCAGCCCACTGGCAACTTACAGAGGTTCCTTGTTCTTCCCAGTCTTGCAGGGGCAGTGTCTGTGGATGGCTTTGGCCAATAGGACGACCAGGTACACGAGGAGACCCAGAAGCAATATGGAGCCCAAAGTGATGACAAATGGCACGTACCATGCAGATGGAGAGTAAACGTTTTTCCTCAGGACCTGATAGGTGACCCTGGGCTTGAACAACAGAGAGCAGGGAGGGTGAGTAGAGGGTGGTAGTGATTTTGACATTCAGCACTCTCTCGTGTTGAGTGTTTATTCCACTCTTTGTTATTGTTATTGCTCTATAAGTTGGACATCTGTGTGCTCACAGTTCTTGCTGATTCAACCCATCACCTTATTTATAGTCTTTGCAGACATCCATTAGATCAAAACCCAGAAATTTTAGGGAACTGAAAAACAACTCTAGGCCTTATTTTATTCTCTGTCTTCCCCTTCCCCAAAGCTAAAAAAAACTCCATTGGCTTTTTTTCTGCCATATCTGGGCATAACCCAGGGACGAATATAGCCATTGTCTCTCACCGAGACAGCATAAGCCACGAAAGTTGTTTTTTTAAATGCCTTGTAGGCTTTTCAGTGTTTTCTCAACTACAAGCTGCCACTGCCAGAGCAGTGGGCTGATATCACAGCAAAGCCTCAAGTTCAGCATCTGCTTCCTAGAGCTGGAGACAGATAACAAACAAGTTACGGAGGTTTCAGGATTGGATATGTCACAATCAGGTCATGCTCTGAGCCCAAGAAAGGTGGGAACTCCTCACTCAGGAGAGCCTACCAGCTCCTCCCACAAGGAAAGTCCTAGGGTTGCCATATGCCTCCATTCACTGGGGTCATATTGACTCAAGCACGGGAGAGAGGAGCATGAACCAGCTCCTGGCAAGACTCTGAGAAGAAGCTGGCCACCTCCATAGTGGGTTCTCTAAGGTTCTGATTACCTTCCTTCTGGCATGCTGCAGGTATCAGGCTGCTGACCAGGGGTGCAGCTTCTACTAGGAGGAGGAGGAGGAGGAGGAAGAGGAGGAGGAAGAAAGGGGACAGATGAGTCAGCATAGATGCAAGCCAGTTCCTCCAAGGGGCAGGGAAGATAATCCTGTTGTCAGATTCAAGGCTCTCCCTTCCTTCTCCAGGCCAATTCTGTGATAGCACCTGGTCATTTTCTTCCTACCCTTTCCCACAGTCTGTATTTACTTTGTCAATTTGAATACTTGTTTGTAATCTATCTCCCCCTCTAGATCAGTGGCTCTCAGACTTTAATGCACATTAGAATTCCCTGAAAGGCTGATTGAAAACACAGCTCACTGGACCCCACCTCCAGAGTTTCGGATTCATTAGGTTAGGGGATAGAGTTGGGGATTCCGGGTTCCAGCATCCTTCCCTGGAGGTCATGGTGATGATCATGGTTGGGTAACCTATAACTTTAATAATCTAGGCTGGGCCTGAGAATTTGCATTTCCAACCAGTTTCCAGGTGGTGCTGATTCTGATGGTCTAGGGACCGCACTTAGAGAATCACTCGCCTATACAATAAGCTTTCTGAGAGCAGGGATCATTTTTGGCTTGTTTGCTAAAGTGACTGGCACACTATAGGCATTAAATCGATATTTGTAGATTGGATGAATTTTTTTGGAGCGGAGGTGGGGTGTAGGGTACAGATTGGTACCTGGTGATTCTTCAAAAGATGTGGGAAAGAGCACCCAGCAGTAAGCAAGCAACCTAATTTCATGGATATTGACTTGCAAAGACTCTTCTGAACAAGCAGAGAGGGGTTGTGAAGGTAGCAACTGGCAACATGCCCATGGAAATCAGCTCCTGTGCCACAAGCCACACAGATGGTTGAGGTCTGATCTCTCACAAGTCTCTGCACAAACAACACACTCTTCTCTACCAGAACAGGAAATGTTAGTGGTTGAGTTAGCGGTTATGAGTCTGAGGTCTCACCAGATTTTTGCCACCCTGCAGCTACTCCAGTCCAGCCCATGGTTGCCATTTTTGGCAACATCCTAATACCTCAACTCTTCAGTCCACCCCACATACCTCCAGGCCGGGGAAAGAAGTCCATCAACATAACTCACAAGGAAATGTGCCTGGGGATTCCAGGTCCTAAAGCCCTTACCCTGGGGGTCGTGGTGATGATAGTGGTTGGGTGGGGAATGACTTTAATACTCAGTGTCACTGTTCCTGTCTCAACAAGAGCCTCCGCTTTCTTCCTGTCAGACAGCAAGTTGTCATCAGTTACGTAGACAAGTAGCTTGTAGTCCCAGATCTTATCAAACCCACCAGCATAGTCAAAGCGAGATGTAAGCAGCAGGCGTGTGACGTTGGAACCAGCATTGGGAGAGAAGGTGAAATGATTGTTGACGTTACCTAAATGAGATTTGATGCAGGGGTGTTGGTAAAAGGAAGAAAAGAGAGTAAGAAATAAAGGTTTAGAAGAAAACTGCATTCAATCTTTTTCTCAAATGTCCACACCTCAAGTGTAGACTGTGTCTCTGATACACCAGAGCTGGATTAGTTATATGCTACAGGCTTTAACTGCACCAGAGATGGCATTAGTACAAAGAAGCTCTTGCTCACAACCAGTGTGGCTGCAAACAAGGCTGAGTAGAAAAGGACAATAGGACAACACCCTTAGCCTAGGTGCCATCTTGCTGAGTATTAAGCAGAGACTTTGTAACCCTGGTGCAGCCCCTTCTGATTTCTCATCCGGCAATTATTTGGTAACAACACGTGTAATTCACACTCAAACAAATGAGTGGGTTTCAAGAGGGTAGAATAGGTCACATCCCTAGCCATAGGCCAAGTTCACTGCATGCTTTTCACAGGACCCAGTGGGTCACACTGGTTACGGCTGTCCCTGGAGTCCTCCAAAGGAAGGTGCCTCCTGGCTTTGCGGGAATTGCAGTCCCAGGTCCTCCTGAACCCACCCCATCACACCCCCAAACACACACACAGCTCTGCTGGGGCTCATGGCTCAGCTCAGGGAGCCTGGGGCAGAGAGGCTGCCAGCCCAAGCACACGCCCGCTCATTCCTCCACTGGCTCCAGACTCATTACCGACTGAACACCAGTAAATGGAGCAGGAGATGATGCAATTTTTGCTCCCTTAACAGCAAAATGCTCCATAAAGGCCTTAGGGCTCTCAGTATGGATTGTTTCCATCTTCGGCAACCGCAGTCTCGAGGCAGTTTCTGCCCCTGGGTTTTGTGACACAGCCAGCTCGAGAGGCTTCCTACTGTTCAAGTTCCTGCTCGGCCAAGGGCACAGCAGGCAGCAGGGATGGATTTTTACTCTCTCACGTGGAATTGTTCTGCTTGTTTGGGTTTACATCTCTGGCCCCAGCGCTTCATTAGATGAGCTATTTTGGTGTAATTTCCATTGAGGGGTGCTCTTTTTTCCCTACAATGGTATATTTTTAAAGGCAGAAGATGAATGGAGCAGAAGAGAATTCCTGAGGACACGTTTCAAAACGCACTTAATCTATTTAATCTATTATTATCCAGAGGGAGGACTGGGATTCCCTGCCCCCACTACAAGCTTTCAGGAAAAGAGGTGGTCGAAAAGTTGGACTGCATTTTTTCTAACGACACTAATATGCTTTATGACTCATACTGTAGTCAGGAATTGGGGGGTTCACCCTTTTCTTGGGCCTTTGGGCAGTCACGTATGGGGTCTGGGAGGAGTAAGACGAGAAGGGGAAACTGAGAGGAGTGCCAGGAAGCATAGGGGCTGCTAGATTTTGTGTCTCTGCTTTCCTCATTCAAATACTTCCCCAGCAAGCTGGGTGCAATGAGGCATGCCTGTAGTCTCAGCTACTTGGGAGGCTGAGCAGGAGGATTACTTGAGCCCAGGGGTTCAAAACTAGCCTGGGCAGCATAGCAAGACCCTATCTCAAAAAAATAATGCCCTCCCAACTCCCATCCCACTTTGCCCAGATCAGTGTGTGAGCACAGACCCCACCCCTAGACAACTTCAGGGTCCTCAGGGACAGGGCCAGGATTGTCGACACCAAGTACTATACCTGGGCCAATGGAATAACGGAAAGATCTGGGGCTGGAATCAAGGTCGGTACACGTCAGCTTGAAATTCTGAATATTTGTGCCAACTTTCAGATCCACTGGGAGGGCCAGGAAATAAGAGTTTGGAGTACAAATTGGCTTTTCATCATTTTCTTCAAGGATGTTCACAGTAACCTAGAGTAGCAAGAAGGTGGTCATTCTCAATAGCTAAAACTCATTGAGTGCTTACTGTGTGTAGGCAGTTTTCAGGCTAAGCACTTTTCATAAATTAGCTCATTTAAACTCACATGAGATAGATAACATGATTATTCCCATTTTATGGTGAGAAAATGGAAGTTTAGAGAGACTAGGTAATTGATCTAAGATCATTCAGCTAGTGAATGGCAGAGTTGGGATTTGAATTCAGGTCTGTCCTACTCCAAATCCTATGCTATTAACTTCTACACCATATGCATGTGTGTGTGCACATGTAGTGTATGTATACCTTGCCCCCCCCACACACACATGCTCCTGGACACATAGGCTCACCTGCAGATGACACCGAGTTGTTTTTCCAGGAAGGTGTGGATTTACGGTGTCTCCATGTGCCACCTTGCCTGCTGCCCCTTGTAAATGGAACTTCTTTAACTCTGGCATATGCAGAAATGGTTCTCAGCCCTGGCTCTGCTTTCTTGGGCCCACTTCAGAACCAATAGATTGGAGGGTGGAGGTCAGGGCCCTCATTGATGTTCCCTAGCTGATTCTAATATGCAGCCAGGGCTAAGACTCACTGGGACAGAACAAGCAGGCCTGGTTAAGCTGGGATCTCATCTGTAACCTGGGCTATTAGCACTGTACTAAGCCCTAGAGCTAACCTGCCATAAGCAGGGGCCAGCCTATTCTCTTTCATCGCTGTCTTTTATGCCTGGTAAATTGGAATATAGCCTGGGATGCCTGCCAGCACAGAATCATAGAATGTCAGCCCTGAAAGGGACTTGTGTGATCGTTTAGTTCATCACCCCTTTTAAAAAGCTTATGAATTTTGAGTCATATTCATACTACCTTTGAAATTTGGGATTTCAGCTACTTCTGAGCCCAGGAATAAATTGAAATGTTCACTCTAGTTAGCCCCCAGAATGGAGTCCATTCATTTTCTTTTAAAAAAAAAAAACAGCCTAACAAACACTGCAATTATCTCCAACTTTCCTTGGGTAGCAATGCCAAACCTTGCACATCATTAAAAACATCACCCCATTAATTCAAAGCAAGTTATCGGAGGAAGCGGACTATTCAGGCATTGGGTTATCAGGTGACTCTCCGTTTAAGAGATAGAGAAATAGGGACACGGAGATAAGCATTGCTCAGACTCCCTCGGAAAATTGGGATCAAAGTTGAAAAATGAACTCGGTCTCCTGACTCTGAACCAATCTTTGTCTATGGCTGCCTGCTGCTAACTGAGAGTTCATTTTGCCTTCATGCTTTTTTACTTTACTAATGGGAAGGACCAGGGAATAGTTTGGTCTTTGTGGCTATCATGTTGCCCTTGGATAATCCAAACCACTGACAACATGGACCTATTAGGTCCCTGCAACTCGAGGTGTGGCAGGGGACCAGCAGCACCGCCCGACTTGGAAGCATGTCAGAAATGCAGAGTCTCAGGCCCCAGACCCTCTGACTCAGAATCTGCCTATAACAACATTCTCAGCCTCAAAGGTTGGGAAGCAAGATAGCAACACAGCATCGTTTTAAGATCTACCCCATCTGGTATGCATAGAGGCAGGGTAGGAACACGGCATAACTGCTCCTGGGGAGGAAATGCATAACTCCAAAACCACACTCAACTTCTGGGAAGTGTGCATTTCACCAACAGCCTTCAGTGAAGGCAAAGCAAGATTTACAGGGCCACAAGAGGAACCTTGTCCCACAAAGTGGCTTTGTGGGTCCACCAGACATTCTAATATCTGGCCAACAACTTTAGTGCTTTTGTCAGTCACCCACAAACTTGAGCCTCAAAAAAATGTGGGGCTGGGTGCAGTGGCTCACGCCTATAATCCTAGCACTTTGAGAGGCTGGGGCGGGTGGATTACTTGAGGTCAGGAGTTCGAGACCAGCCTGGCCAACATGGCGAAACCCGTCTCTACTAAAAATACAAAAATTAGCTGCGCACGGTGGTGCACACTTGCAATCCCAGCTACTTGAGAGGCTGAGGCACGAGAATCGCTTAAGCCCAGGAGGTGGAAGTTGCAGTGAGCCAAAGTTACACCACTGTACTCCATCCTGGGCAACAGAGCGAGACCCTGCCTCAAAAACGAAAAAAGAAAAATGTGGATCTTTATTTCCCAGGGCACCTTTACTTGTTTCTCACCACATCCGCAGGATGTACCCTGGGAAGTTTCCTCATTGCCACATCCACACTCTGGGGGTGCCAGAGAGACCCTAAGTCAACCAGTTGGGTTACTGGGACTATACCAAGCAGCCCCACTCACAGTGACAGAGCTTGTGTCTTCATTGTTGGTGGCCTGGATTCTGAGAATATAGATGGGGGTTGTTTCATAGTCCACTTTAGTTACCAGCTGGAGTTCTCCTGTCTTGGGATTAATCCAAAATACATTTGGATACTGGAGGCTGGCCCCTCCGGTGGAGATGGAGTACACGAGGCTGCTCTGGGGGAGGTCTTTATCAGTGGCTCGCACCTGTCCCACTCGGGTTCTGGCTGGAGGAATAAAGTACCTGCAATAAGTCCTGCTTTTAAGGGGTAGGGAAGGATGATTCAGGAACAGATGTCCTAACTGCCATGGTAAGAAGGACTTCTGGAGGCCTCCTTGCTGTCCAAACTCTGTTTTATAGCTTCAATTCTACTAAATTGAAATAATGCTAACCAACACCCGCTAGGTAACTGACCCTATGATCCAAGCAGTCCTGTGAGGTGTAATAGACAATTTATATCTGTGTGTGTGTGTGTGTGTGTGTGTGTGTGTGTGTGTGTGTGTGTGTGTGACAGAGTCTCACTCTGTCGCCCAGGCTGGAGTACAGTGGTGCGATCTCGGCTCATTGCAACCTCCACTTCCTGGGTTCAAGCAATTCTCCTGCCTCAGCCTCCCAAGTAGCTGGGATTACAGGTGCCCACGACCACACCTGGCTAATCTTTTTGTATTTTTAGAAGAGATGGGGTTTCACCATGTCGGCCAGGCTGGTTTCGATCTCCTGACCTCAAGTGATCCGCCCAGCTCGGCCTCCCAAAGTGCTAGGATTATAGTCGTCAGCCACCATGCCCAGCAATTTATGCCTTTATATAGGCTCCAGGGACACTAATCATTTTGCTATCAGAAACAATAGTACAAAGAACATACAACCTCACACATACATCTCTTTGCAGCAGTATTGTCTAAAAGTCCCGTGTTTTTCAATTTTCTATAATGAGCATGAATTGCTCTTTTAAAAATAAACAATTGTTAAAGAATTTAGCAATTGATGATTACAGATTATAGATTTTTAAATCCTCTTCCATTTTGCAATTTTTACAAATATTGTTGGTGGGGCTGCTAGCATTCTGGCTTGTTTTGTAGGAGTTCCTTCTCATAAATTACACTCCTCAAGGGCAGAACCTTCTCTTTTTCAATTCTGTATCCCAGCACTAAGTTTGTGACCCAAAGTAGGTGATCAAAAAGAACTGCAGTAAGATCTGTGAATTCCCAGAAAGCCTATTCCTTTCAAATTTGTTATTCACTGGATAAGGTATAAGAAATTAAAAGCATTTTCTTTGGACTTGCATTTTGCATTTTGCTTGAAAACTTAATGTCAGGAAATGGAGACCATCCTAAAGAGAATGGATCATTTTAGAGGGAGTGTTTTGGTTTTGGTTTCATTTGTTGTTGTTGTTTTTAATATGGAAAAAGTATCCATGATCTAAAGATGAAAGGCTGTGGGGAGTCTATTACACTAGAGCATTTATAGTATTACCTTCAAACTGAGAGAGCGAGAGGGAGGCAGAAAGTGAAGCTGGAAGTGGGGAGTGAGTCTTTTCCTTAAAGGGGAGGAGCCTGCAAAAAGCAGGGTGTTGTAAAGGGCAGAAAAGAAGGCCTTCAGGGAATCTTAGTAGGGGAGAGAGAAAATGCCTTTATTTTGTTTGTAAATGAAGGAAATATAGAAATGGGAAACCTTTTCTGTTTTTAAATTTTAATTCTCTGAGTGAGCTGGATAAAACTCACAGTGGAGACCAAGAGAAAACTTAAACCTGGAAAAGGGAGGATTAGCGGAATCAGGCAAACAGGCAAGGAAGCAATCAGAGGCTTCTGAGAAATGCAGTTTAACCAACAGTTTTCAAAAGTCCAAGTTTCACCTGAAGGGCTCCTCAGCAGCGAGGAAAATTTAAAAGAAATAAGAGGTGCAATAAATACTAATCAGCTGTGAATCACTGTGCAAAACAGCATGCGAGGCCTCCAGAAGGGAGTTTTCCACTCCACAGAACACACGTTTGGATGGAGTCCATTGACAGCACTCTGGTCTGTGTCTTATCTGTTACTTACCCGGCCTTCTTTCTGACACATCAAATACATAGGATGGCCTATCAAAAATGAGAGGAAACTCATTTTCTGGGCTTGTTAGGATATAAACGTAGACGTTATCTAAAAATGGAAATAGAAACACATTTAATCACAATTCCATACTCATCCATTTGTTTATTCAACATCTTTAAAGAATCTCCTGTGTACAGGCTTTGCGCATAGGGGATACCAGGTGGCTAAGACATGGGAGCTCCTGCCTTTTAGATGCCGAGGGTGTTCACCCTTTGATAAGCGCATGAGCACACAGAGCACTACAGAACCCAGGGTAGGAACAGCTTCCAGGAGAAAGAACAAGCTGAGCCTTAAAAGGATAGAATCAGACAAATGGGGCAGGGAGGAGATTGGGGGGTGTTGTAGGCATATGCAAAAATGCCAAGGTATAAAACCACATAATTCACTCTGGAAAACTTCAAGCTCTTTGCCCAGTTGGAAAAAAATGGGGGCTTGGAAGCAAGTGACAGGAGGTGAAGCTGGAGAATTAAGCAGCAACCGAATGATGAAAAATCTTGTATGCCAAGTCAAAGAGTTGGAACTTGAACTTGACAGCTACAGGAGATGCTCGAAGGCTTTAACCAAGGAAGTCATATGATGGCATTTGCATTTCCCTTCAAAGACTCTTAAGTGTTGTAATTCAGCCGAGAAAGAGGGGGTCCCTGCATGAGGGCAGTACTAGTGAGAAGGGGGACCTAGCACAATACCTAGTATTGCCCAGCAGAGTTTGGTCATTGATACTCAAGAGAGACAATCATGAAATAAAACAAAATGATACTTGCTTTTATAGTAAGGGGGGGCCACATCCTGCACCTGGATTATCACCGTATATTTATTGCCGGCTGCTAGGTTACTTGGATTTTCGTAGTCTAGATCACCAATCAGCTAGATTAAAACAGAGATAGTAAATTATACAGATTAAACAATCCTATTTATTGGGCTGCGAGAGACATTTTCATATACTGCTAGTGGATATATAAATTGGCAAAACGCTTTTGGCAAACACTTTGCCCATAAAAATTAGGAGCTTTAAAAAGTTATGACCATACCTTTGCTCACTGCTAGTGAACTTATGGAAATAATTTACCAGGAGAGAGAACCTATGTACAAAGATGTTCATTAAGCACTATTGCTCAACAGCACAGGATCACAACTTCAGATTCGTTGAAGAAAAGCACAAAATTGAATCTTATATGCAGGGCTGTTTCATTATAGTAGTCCCCCCTTATTATCTGTGGTTTTGCTTTTGACAGTTTCAGTTACTTGGAGTCAACCACAGTCTGAAAATAGTGAGTACAGTACTATAAGATATTTTGAGAGAGAGAAGCCATATTCACATAACTGGTTTTCTTTATTGTTTTTTAGAGATAGGGGTCCCCTTTGTTGCCCAGGCTGGTGTGCAGTGGCTATTCACAGGTGTAATCATAGCTCACTGCAGCCTCAAACTCGTGGCCTCAAATGATCCTCCCATCTCAGCCTCAAGTAGCTGGGACTATGGGTGTGCACCACCATGCCCAGTGTCACACAACTTTTGTTATAGTATTTTGTTATACTTTTTCTATTTTATTATTCACTATTATTGTCAATACTTACCGTACCTAATTTATAAATTAAACTTACCATAGGTATCTATGTATAGAAGGAAAAAACATAACATATGTAGGGTCTGGTACTATCTGTGGTTTCAAGCATTCACTAGGGGTCTTGGAACATATCCCCGGTGGATAAGGGGGCAGTACTGTATCTAAAATTCATATGCAGGCTAGGCACAGTAGCTCATGCCTATAATCCCAGCACTTGGGGAGGCGGAGGTGGGAGGATTGCCTGAGACCAGGAGCTTGAGAAAAGCTCTAGAAAAAGCTAAAAAATAAGCCAGGCACAGTGGCGCACTCCTGTAGTCCCAGCTGCTAGGGAGGCTGAAATGTGAGGATCACTTGGGCCTAGGAGTTCAAGGCTGTGGTGAGCTATGATTGAACCACTGCACTCCAGCCTGGGTGACAGAGTGAGACATGGTCTCTTAAAAAAATAATAAAAATAAAAAATACCTATGCATATATGTATAAAATACACATAAAATATATCTATAGAAAAAAGAAAAGAAGGACATGTACCAAACTACTAACACTGGTTATCAGTGAATGGTGATGCTTTTCTGTGCTTTCTATATTTTCTACAGAGAACATGTATTAAGTTTCTAAACAGAAAAAAATATAAATTATTTTTAAGATGGTACTATGAATAAACTGGGTGAGATGTTCTTGGGGATTGAAGAAGGGCTTGGGATGGGAGGTGGAGAAGAAAGCTGGGTGAGGGGAAGGGTAGCGGGTTGCTGGCTTCCCTCCCTGAGGCGGCTGCTTTCCCAGCCCTTTCATTTTTCTCTTCTCCTTCCCCACCACCTTCCAGCAGGAGCTCTGTAAGGAAAGGTCTAACTCAAATCATTGGGACCCACTTTTCATGCCTATCCTTCTTCCAATGCAGCTTTGTCCCTTGAAGTTGCCAGGGAGAGGGCTTCCTACACATCCTCACTGTTTCACTCTCCTCTGGTCTCCAGTGGTTCTACTGTGTGGAATTTATCCAGACATACTCAAGGTCCCGGCCCTGCTTTCTCTCACCTCACAGCTCTATGGGCCGGGAATGAGCACTCAAATAAACAAAAGTGCCTGAGCACAGAGGGCACTGACGTGTCTGTGAAGGCACGATAAGCAGGCTATGCAAGGAAGAATCCAGTCCTCAGCAGCCCAGGCACAACTATGTGTAACAAATGATTCCTGGAACCAGGGTAAAATAAAGAGCGAATGGGGAACACAGACTCACTATTAAGCCTGTCAGTTACAGTCGCTCTGAGAGGGGGTTACCTTGGAAATTTCTCTCTATGGGGCAGCAAAAGCATGATGCATGTTGGACCAATTCCCGATGCCCTTTTAATGATGCAATGACCATTAACTGACCACAATTTTCCCAGAGCCAGCTGGATCCTGTAAAAATCTGCTGCCGCTCCCCACTCCAGATGGCATGGTGAAGTTGAATCTGTTGTTTGGTGCCTCACTGTCATCATCAAAGCAGAACTTGTTCAGGTCAAGAAGCAACGTCCCCTTGGCTGTTCTTTCCGGCACCATAATGCTGGTGAAAAGACACAATCCAGTATTTCCCCCAACAAATGATAATCAACTGTTCCTTCTCACGTGGGCCCTGGGCTAGACACCTCTACTTTAACTGCAATTCAAAGTAAGTCCATGGTCATTGCAGTCACCTCCTAACTGGTCTCCCTGATTCTGCCCTTGCTACCTTTTGGGCTATTTTACACACAGCGGCCAGAGGGATCCTGCTAACATGTTGTCAGATCATGTCACTCCTCTGCTCCTAAGTCCCAAACGGCTCCTCATTTCACTCAAAGTCCCACCTTTGATCTGCAGGATGCTTCATGACGTGCCCTCCTTTTCCTCTCTGAACTCGTCTCCCACTAGCTCTTCTCCTTGTTCACTCTCCTCCTGCCACTCTGGCCTTCTGGTGCTCCCTGAGCTCTTCATGAGGCTCTGGCCTCAGCTTCCCTGCACTAGCTGTGGAATCCTCTCCCCACAAATACTCACGTGACTCCCACTTTCACTTTCTTTCATCTATCTAATCAAATGTCACCTTATCAGTGAGGCTACCCTATCTAGAATGGCAATGTTCCCTGCCGGGTACTTCCTCTCCTATTCCCCTCT
Source organism: Pan paniscus (assembly GCF_029289425.2). Classification (NCBI taxonomy): domain Eukaryota; kingdom Metazoa; phylum Chordata; class Mammalia; order Primates; family Hominidae; genus Pan; species Pan paniscus. The sequence continues at coordinate 142,857,372 of NC_073255.2, read as the reverse complement.
TTATTTTTAATTCCTAGCACACATCATTATCTGATACACCATATATTTCTCTTATTTATTCTGTTTATTTTCTATTTCCCTCCTAGAAAGTAAACTCTATGAGGGCAAAGATCTTTGCTTTTTTCTTGGCACACTCAATAAATATTTGTTGAATGAATGAACAATAGACTTATAAGACTAGCACAGTCGTGAAGAAGAATAGAAGAGAAATATAAATTTTACGTCCTGCCTGAAGGAGTTTCTAACTGGGCTAGGGAGAATCCCTGTACCCCTCATTTCCCATGCTTTGAAGATTGAGAATTCCTTGACTTCTGTTCTAGTGGCTTCAATGGCCTAGAAGGGCCTCCTAGCACCTTTATATTATTCGTCCAAAAGAGATTTATTAATGATCAAATTTGGGGGTCTCAATCTCAGTAGACTCCAGGGTTTAGGCAAATAACACAAATGAGTAAAGCTACCCCCAAACTCAGAGCCTTCTGATCAAGCCCAGCTTGCTGTAGGAGGCTCTGAGGAAGACCAATGAACACCTTGAGACTTCAATTCATTGAGGGGCTTTCTCATGTCTCCAGGTTTCAGTTCCTCCATCTATAAAATGGACATAAATGATATCAATTAGTTTTTACTACATAACACACTGTCCCCAAACAGGGTGAATTAAAACAACAAGCATTTATGGTTTCTCACAGTACTATAGGTTTTCCCACAGTCCTTTCGGTTTTAGTTTGGCTTAGCTGGTCTCTGTGGTCACTGACAGCTTGGCTGGGGCTGGACAGTCTAGGATGGCCTCACTCACATGCCTGGTGGTGGGAAGGTGCTTGATTTCTGCTTCTTCTTGTTCTCATCTTCTAGGAGGCTAGTCTAGGCTCATTGCATGGAGGTCTCTGGTTCGAAAAGTAACAAGAGAGGGCAAGTCCCAATGCATATGCATTTTTCAAGCCTCTGTTGTGCCATGTTTGTGAATGCTTCAGTGGTCAAAGCAATTCACGTGGTCAAGCTCAGATTCAAGGAGACCCATCTCTTGATGGAGCTAATAGCAAAATCACATTGCAAAGGAGCATGCATAAAGAGCAAGCAGGGAGGAATTTGTGGCTTTTCTTTCTTTTTTATTTGTTTTGGCTACCTATCTTAATCATATTTTGCCTTGGTAGAATTTCTTACAAAAATATATCGTGGCTGTTGTGAGAATGTGCCTGGAAGACCTTTAACCATGAGAGCATAACTGACCATCGGCCTCAGCTGCTGGGCTCTGAAATCCATCACTGTGTTTGTGGTGAGGCCACGTACCAACAACTGGTCCTGGCAAAGATACTAAGGCTCATTCCTGTCCTATGTCAGTTGACACTGGCTCCAGGACCCCCAATGCCCTAGCTGAACACTCCTTAACCGCATGGCAGCCTAGAACATGTCCAACTACCTTTTCTCCCTCTTTCCTTCACTCAGATCAGCCTTGCATCATGATCTGATGGCTTGCCCAGCCTTGTCCATCTCTCTCCCCATTTTCTGCCACAGGCATCTCCCCTAATAATAGCCTTGCACATTTAATCCCATCTTAGCATCTGGTTCTTGGAGCATACACTTCTCTCTGCAACCAAACTCTGCTCCCTTCTTCGTTCCACATCCTCTTTTCATGGCAGATAAAATCGGCTCTGGGCTCAGTGCATACGGAGCAAAGTCTGACAGCAAGAATGGTCATGGGCCACTGAGGATAACAGGTTTGCTTGCTGGAGCGTGTAATGGAGTCTCCACGATGCCTCATTGGCAAAGATCACCTCTGTATTTCAGCAGGATTGGAGTCTGAGCATTCCTGCCTCGATTGCACAATGTCATGGTTTCATTCATAGGGACTTAGAAGAGACACCACTTATTAAACACCAACTGCATGCTGTATCATACCAAGCACTTTAAAAACACTATCTCTAATTTCCTCATCTCAGAGAGGTTTGTATTCTTGTCCCCATTGCACAGGGGAAGAAAGAGTGGTTCCGAGCATTTTCAAGGCCTGTCCAGGAAAGTGGATGTATCCAGACTTGATCCTCTGCAGTGTTAGAGTCACTGTAAACTTTAACTTCCATCCATAAGTATCCAGGCTCACAGATGGTTTGGGGATCTAAGCCTTGATTTCAACTCTGCAGAAGCCAGGAGATTGCATCATTTAAAGAATCCAAGGTCCTGAAGCCAGACATTTCAGGCACTCCAACAGAGGCCTCCTCACTTGGCCCTCCAGGGCTGCTTGGCCTGTTCTCTCATTCGTCCCTGACAGTTGGTATTTTTCCCCTAAACGCCTAACTTGGAAAGCCACTCCCCTCATTCAGCAATCCCTGCCTCAAAAGCGAGCTGCCCTCGCTCCCAGCCATCAGACCATATTTCTCTCCCCATGCAAAGTTGACTGTGTCCAGCCCATTCTGAATCAGCCAAACTGCTCCGCCTCTTGCTCACAAGCAGCTTGCAAAGCGCTTTCACTGAATCGCCTGACAATTTACAACCAGAGCGGGGGTTGTCACGTGCCTCGGATGCCTCCGTCGGGCCCTGGGCTCATTCATCATCAGCCTGGGAAAGCCTCAGGGGCCACGGTACGAAAGGCTGGGAGCCTGCAGGAGCCCGCGCGGGCAGCAGGGGGCGCCCGCCTCCTCCACGCCGCCCTCCTCCCTGCGGGAGCACAGCACACCGCCTCCAGCAGCCGCGCTGACCTCACCCGCTCTGCCACCTGCTCTCAAGAACTCCACAGCAGAGACCGCGCCCACAGCCTCCAAGGAAGGAACAAACATTCAAGAGGAAGTGTCAGAGACTGTGGCAGAACCATGCCATTGTCACTTTGTTCTGTTTTGACCTGCTTGTGTGCTTGGCTTTGACATAGTTGGAGAAGGTATAAGGCTGGGAGGGTGGCGGGTGCTGCAGGTCAGGGCTTCTCAGCCCTCTCCGCACCCGCCCTTATGCAGCCTTGGGACGCGAGGCTGGGCTTTAGGCTGAAGACCTCCGCCCCTGGAACTGCAGAGGAGGGGTCCCTTTCGTTGCCCTTCCTCACATCTTGGCGTTCATAGGGTGGCTGAGAGTTCCTCCCGCTAGAAGAGCCCAAAGAGGGAACTTGAGCCTTGGTTAGATTATCTTCAGTAATAAATGCAGTTAGTCCAGCTACGGATTTCACATTGGCCTTCAGGGCTAATCTGGAGGGAAGATTATCAAGTGCAGGACTCTGTTTGGGCTTGCCTGGACAGTCTAGGATATTCGAATTGCAGTTTCACCAGCTAATATGGAACACAGTCTGCAAACTGTCCTCCCATACCCCAGGGGACTCTGGACTGCAGGAAGCCAAATATACAATTAACAGATATGCACTGAAGAGAGAAAATGGACAAGGAAGGTTTGAGACAGCACAGCCCTCTCCAGGCATTCTCACTTCTTAACCTTCACCCCCTACCTCTTAGGGCAGAGGAACAAGGAAGAGCAGGAGGGCAGAAGAGGGCAGGAGCTTCCCAGGATGTACTGGAACCACCCAAGAGTTCTAGCACAGATTTAAAATGTCAAAGAAAGTGTAAGTGTGATGCTGCAAATTGTCTCCACTCCATCCCCAGGGCCCAGACATCTCTCAATTTATGCACGTAAAGGTGTGGAAGTCACAATCCTAACTACCCATGCAGCTGTCCCCACCCATCTAATGGACTTGTAGGGCTTAGGTTGGGATAGGAACCTACTACATGCTTAAGATTGTGACTGACGTTATTGGGGTGTCAGCAGGAAGCAGCTGGTGAATTAGGATCATTCTAGGAGGGGTCAGTAAAGGGACTATGAAGAAGGTGCTCACAGAGTATATGGAAATCTCATCAGATGGTGCAATATCTCAGGGCTCGTGAGAGTGAAGTACCCTTACCACCTCTAGGCCCAGGGAAGCCAGTGGAGGAAGCAGGTCCTGCCACCAGTGACAGAGAGCTGCTTATGGGAATGGAGATCTTCAGGCAGGGAAGGGATGCACCCAGCTCACAAAGAGAGAGCCTGAACCTCCTCTCCTCCTCTTTCCAGGACTCCCCATTGGCCAACTAGAAGCTGGAAGGCAAGGGAGTTGGTTGGTATCTGATATGGTTTGGCTGCGTCCCCACCCAAATCTCATCTTGAACTCCCACATGTTGTGAGAGGGACCCAGTAGGAGGAAATTGAATCATGGGGGCAAGTCTTTCCTGTGCTGTTCTTGTGATAGTGACTAAGTCTCATGAGATCTGATGGCTTTATAAGGGGGAGTTTCCCTGCACAAGCTCTCTCTTTGCCTGCTGCCATCCACGTAAGACATGACTTGCTCCTCCTTGCCTTCTGCCATGATTGTGAGGCTTCCCCAGCCACGTGGAACTGTAAGCCCATTAAACCTCTTTCTGTTGTAAATTGCCCAGTCTCAGGTATGTCTTTATTAGCAGTATGAAAATGGACTAATCCAGTAAATTGGTACCAATAGAGTGGGGCTCTGCTGTAGATACCTGAAAATGTGGAAGCAACTTTGGAACTGGGTAACAGGCAGGGGTTGGAACAGTTTGGTGGGCTTAAAAGAAGACAGGAAAATGTGGGAAAGTTTGGAACTCCCTAGAGACTTGTTGAATGGCTTTGACCAAAATGCTGTTCATGATATGGACAATTAAATCCAGGCTGAGGTGGTCTCAGATGGAGATGAGGAACTTGTTGGGAACTGGAGCAAAGGTGACTCTTGTTATGTTTTAGCAAAGAGACTGGTGGCATTTTGCCCCTGCCCTAGAGACTTGTAGAACTTTGAACTTGAGAGAGATGATTTAGAGTATCTGGTAGAAGAAATTTTTAAGCAGCAAAGCATTCAAGATGTGACTTGGGTGCTATTAAAGGCATTCAGTTTTATGAGGGAAGCAGAGCTTAAAAGTTTGGAAATTTTGCAGCCTGACAATGCGATAGAAAGGAAAATCCCATTTTCTGAGGAGAAATTCAAGACAGCTGCAGAAATTTACATAAGTAACAAGGAGCTGAATGTTAATCACCAAGACAATGGGGAAAATGTCACCAGGGCATGTCAGAGACCTCTGTGGAAGCCACTCCCATCACAGGCCCAGAGGTTTAGGAGGAAGAAATGGCTTCATGGGCCAGGCCCTGGGTCCTTCTCTTGTGTGCAGCCTAGGGACTTGGTGCCCTGCATCCCAGCCGCTCTAGCTTTGATTAAAAGGGGCCAAGGTACAGCTCGGGCTATTGCTTCAGAGGGTGGAAGCCCCAAGCTTTGCCAGCTTTCATGTGGTGTTGAGCCTGCGGGTGCACAGAAGTCAAGAACTGAGGTTTGAGAACCTCCGCTTAGATTTGAGAGGATGTATGGAAATGCCTGGATGCCCAGGCAGAAGTTTGTTGCAGGGGCGGCCCCTCATGGAGAACCTCTGCTAGGGCAGTGCAGAAGGGAAATGTGAGATTGGAGTCCCCACACGAAGTCCCTAGTAGGGCACTGCCTAGTGGAGCTGTGAGAAGAGGGCCACTGTCCTCCAGACCCCAGAATGGTAAATCCACTGACAGCTAGCACCATGCACCTGGAAAAGCCACAGGCACTCAATGCCAGCCCATGAAAGCATCCAGGATGGAAGCTGTACCCTGCAAAGCCACAGGAATGGAGCTGCCCAAGATCATGGGAACCCACCTCTTGCATGAGCGTGACCTGGATGTGAGACATGGAGTCAAAGGAGATCATTTTGGAGTTTTAAGATTTGACTACCCTGCTGGATTTCACACTTGCATGGGGCCTGTAGCACCTGCATTTTGGCCAATTTATCCCATTGGAACAGCTGTATTTACCCAATGCCTATACCCCCATTGTATCTAGGAAGTAACTAACTTGCTTTTGATTTTACAGGCTCATAGGCAGAAGGGATTTGCCTTATCTCGGATGAGACTTTGGACTGTGGACTTTTGAGTTAATGCTGAAATGAGTTAAGACTTTGGATGACTGTTGGGAAGGCATGATTGGTTTTGAAATGTGAGAACATGAGATTTGGGAAGGGCTGGGGCAGGATGATATGGTTTGGCTGTGTCTCCACCAAAGTCTCACCTTGAATTCCTACATGTTGTGGGAGGGACCTGGTAGGAGGAAATGGAATCATGGGGGCAAGTCTTTCCTGGGTTGTTCTCATGATAGTGACTAAGTCTCATGAGATCTGATGGCTTTATAAGGAGGAGTTTCCCTACACAAGCTCTATCTCTTTGCCTGCTGCCATCCATGTAAGATGTGACTTGCTCCTCCTTGCCTTCTGCCATGATTGTGAGGCTCCCCCAGCCATGTGGAACTGTAAGTTCAATTAAACCTCTTTCTTTTGTAAATCGCCCAGTCACAGGTATATCTTTATCAGCAGCATGAAAACAGATTAATACGGTATCCATCCAGGTCAGCGTCTTGGAGCACAGAGCAGGGTGGAGACTGGATCTAAAGGAATAAGTCAGGGGTGCATCCAGAACAGAGTTTAACCGTTTTGATATCAGACTCGAGGTCACATGGATCCTTTAACATTATACTGGGCATGCCATTTGGGACAACAGGGAGACATTCATGAGTATAATAAAGGAATTTCTATTTCTCCTGCTTCTCCTAGGCAATCCTGGTCTAGGGTCCTTTGTCCTCTGCATGTATTGGATCTATGTCCAGAGTCGCCTGGAGAAAACTTACAAAACCACTCAAAGATAAACTCAGGAGACTCTCCCCATGGGGACATCTGGAGCTGAGACTCACCCTGATCTTCAGCCTTGCTCCAGATACAGGGCTGTCTCTTAGCAAGGGCTGCTGTGGAGTTGCTCCCCACAACCCCAATTCCTCCCAAAGAGCCCTCTTCAGCCTCTCAGGAGACCAGAGACTGGCTGGAACAAAACCTCAGAGATGAGGCTAATATGGGCAAGTATTAATCATGTGGCTTTTTGACAAAATAGTAGAAAGACAATATTGTTTTCAAAAAGCATATTAACCCAGAATCACAAGGGAGTTTGTTGTAAAATAATAGCAAATAGATTGTAGGACAAAGAATGAGTCAAAATATACAAAATCACTTGTATCCCACTTGTATCTGCATTTTTTCCCTTTCGGATGTCTTTTGTTTATATTCAATTAAGTTGTGTAAGGTGAATTCGATGCTTTGTTTGGTTTTACCTAAGTACTTGGTTTGATTTATTCATCTGGCTGGTGGTATGTTTTCCTGGGAGTTCCTATTCACTGATCCTAAGTCTCAAACGTCTATTATAACTGCTAACTAACAGCCCCATCTTGCCACCCGTGGCAATAAACAAAGAACAGGCACAGTCCAGGGAGGGCCTAACAAGTCCCTGTGGTCCTTTTCACCAACAGAGATGAGCCAGATATAGAAGGGAGCAAAATAAAAAATAATTCTTAAGAGTAAGAAAGTGAACAAGGGAGATAATGAAGAAGAAGGAAAATGAAAGAGAGGGAAGAAAAAAGGATGATAACAAGGAAACCTGTGGACAACAGTGAACAGTTCACATCGATTTATTCTACTGAGCTGTTTCTCCAAATGCTTATAATTCTCCTGAGAATATACCAGAGAAGCAGAAGGGCAGAGGGCCACCAAAGAGATAGAATGTCCAGCCCAACTTTCAAAGTGTGCATACCTGAAGGTGAACTTTTGGCATGTGGCAGGATTGTCGTTGACGTCTTCCACAATGAAGGTTATCTGGATGCGATTCTCCTGACCCCCATATGGTCTGTCCTTCACTAGAACTTCCAGGGAAATGGTGGGATTTTGTCTCAATTCACCTGCGTCTCGGTCTATCCTTTGGGCCACTTGGATTGTACCAGTCACTGAGAAAGCAAAGGTTAGAACGTGACCCTTTGAAGAGAAATGAAAAGGAATACAGAAACTTGGAGAAAACTGGAAAAGACCATTCTAACATGAGGAAGAGCTTATGCAGAGCATAATCTCTATACAAATACATTTTTGAAAACCCATTTAGTTCCTATGTTAGACATTCATTGGGGTATCTGGCCTGACCCTTCTAGGATTTTTCACACTGTACTTCAGAGTTGGGTCCCTGGTGGCGGCCCTTGCCCAGAGTGGACTGGACTGGTGAATAACTGACTCCAGCTTGACCCAGAGGGCTCTCTTATTGGAGAATTTATAACTGAAAGGCACACATTGGAGGATCAGTCAGGCTAATAGTACAGCTACAGAACCAAGGTCCCTGGAGCAGCACTGGGTCACATCCTTTGTATGTCCCCATCTTTTTACATTTCCTTAAGAGATGCACAGAATCCTGTTGATAGATGTGCCTGCCTTTTTTTTTTTTTTTTTTTTGGTTAGGTTGGTTTGCCTTAGTTTCTGTTACCTGCAACCAAAAAATCTTAATAAATATGCTCAAAAAAAACACCAAAAACCTCACTCTACTTGTTAAAAGTTGAATTTCGCAACACTAGAGTGAACAGAATTCTCAACCATGGTTGTCCCTACACTATCAGCTGACAGGGCATCAGGATGTTTTCAGAGGCAGTGCACAATTATTGCCTTTGCCTGGCTCTCCTGGGAATAGGTGTCTTTTGGCCGAAAGCCTAAGGAGCCAACAGCACATTGTTTTTCTGGCATTGTCTAAGGCTGGAAGTCCTTTTTGGTGATGCAATCAGGACTTATAAAGGTGGGACAGTCTGGTAGTGGTTAAGAGGACAGGCCCGAGGAATCAGGCGGCTTAGGGTGGTACTTCTGCTTCATGACCTACAAGCTGTAAGACCTTGAACAAATTGTTTGACCTGTCTGAGGCTCTCCCTAGGCCTCAGTTTCCTCATCTGTAAAATGTGAATGATGATAGTTCATTGAGTTGCTATCTTGAGTACTTGAGATGAGATGTATGTGAATAATCACTCAGCATAATGCCTGGTGTGTACTAAGGCCCCAGAAAAAGATGGTTATAGAAGAGCAGAGAAGTCCCCTTCAGAGATATTCAGATGGAAAAATAACTCCCATCAGTCTGGCAGATTGACCAAGATGACACTGTCCCATACAGTTACCACTAGTCACATGAGAGTTATTGAGCAATTAAATGGTGCTAATCCAAATTGAGATGTACTGTAAGTACAAAACATACAACAGTCTTCCAAGACTCGGTACCAAAGAAAATGATATGAAATATCCCATGAATCACTTTTTTTTTTTTTTTTTGGGACAGGGTTTTGCTCTGTCACCAAGGCTGGAGTAGAGTGGAATGATCATAGCTCACTGCACCCCTTAAACTCCTGGGCTCAAGAGATCCTCCTGCCTCAACTTCCTGAGTAGCTGGGACTATAGGTGTGTATCATGACACGCAGCTAATTTTTAAACTTTTAGTAGAGACAGGGTTTCACTACGTTGCCCAGGCTGGTCTCAAACTCCTGGGCTCAAGCAATCCTTTGGCCTCAGCCTCCCAAAGTGTTGGGATTACAGACATGAGCCACCATGCCTGGCCATGAATAACCTTTAAGTATTGATAACATGTTGAAATAATATTTTATACATGTTAAAAATACCTAATTAAAATTAATTTCTCCTATTTCTTTTTACTTGTTAAAAATGTGACTACTAGAGACTTTGAAATTACGTAAGTGGCTTCATTCTATCCCTATTGGACAGTGCTAATATAGCCCCTCTCTTCAGAAGACTTCAGGGAACCCTCAGGATAAGTAACCCATCCATCCTATACACCTGCCTTTGAGAAAAAGGTGATGGGATTCAGGACATATTACCCCAAAATATGGCACCTTGGCATTTGAGAAAACAGCAGAAGGTGGAAGATCTCTCTGACCTTCTCCTGCCCTTCTTCCCTGAAGCAGCCCATAAAAGAGCTCTCTGGCTTTCCTTTGAAGCAGTCATAAGAGCTTCATTCCAGAGGTAACCTACCTATAACTGGAGGAAAGGAACATCCTATTCTGGAAGACAGAGATGCCAGGAAGAATCTGAACAAACGGACCTTGCTAAATTCTCCCAGGTTTATCACACCCTTTTGTACTCCAATCATACTTCTCCATAATTACTCACTTCATCAAACTGACCATAAAAACACATGGGTTTCCCTGTTTCTTTGAGTCTTCATTTCTGAAGGCTCTGGTGTGACATAAACTTAACATTAAATAAATTTGTATGCTTTTCTCTTGTTAATCTGTCTTTTTTTATAGAGGTCTCAGTCACAAGCCTAACAATGGGTAAGAAAATAAATCTCTTCACTGCCCCCCACCCATCCCCCACAAAGGTGAAGGGTGACATAGCTGTCAACCCTGTTTAGTTTGCCCAACCCCCATGCCAGCTGCTTATAATACATCTATTACCTTGGTAACCAATGATGACCCCAGACAGAAAGACATGCCCAATACCAGAAGATAAGAAAAATACAATCGGCCCTTTGTATCCATGGGTTCTGCATCCTCAGATTCAACCAACTGAGGATTTAAAATATTCAGGAAAAATAAATGGCTGGCTGCATTTGCACTAAACATATACAGACATTTTTTTCTTGTCATTATTCCCTAAACAATACAACAACTATCTACATAGCATTTGGTATTATAAGGAATCTAGAGATAATATAAAATATACAGGGGGACATGCATAGGTTATATGCAAATACTAAGCCATTTTATAGAAGAAACTTGAGCATACATGGATTTTGGTATCCACGGTGCATCCTAGAACCAATTCTCATGGGTGACGAGGGACAACTACATTGTAAGACAATCCACATGGCTGAATTAGAGGATGCACTTAAGGATGGAAGTGAGTGGCTTACACTGATTTATCATGAAATATTTGCTAACAGTGGTAATGCTGTAGAGGAGGTGGCTGGGAAAACCTTCATCATCAGGATCCTCCGCTGTGATATTGGCCACGATGGTTCCTGGACTCAGTTCCTCCAGGATTGTGTACACTCGTGTCGGGCTGGAACAGAGATACAGCAGACACAGCTAATTTCCAGGGGCATGGGAAGGTAGCATCTAGGTGATTGGTATTTTGGTTAGTGCTAAATATAGTGCAGAGCTGTTCAAGTTGCATCAACATGCTCAGAGGGAGAGCACAGCAGTGGAAAGGAGGGGTGGCTGGCTTTTGTATTCCCAAAGACCACATCCCTGTGGATGTGAAGAAAGTACCACGCTGTCGTTGCAACAATTTACATGGGCCACAGTCTCTGACTCTATGCACCTCTGCCTGATGTCATTTCAGATCAGCCTTGGCATTAACGTCTTTTGAAATAAGGACAGGTGGCCTATCCAGCTATCTTTTCTCATTTTCCCACTTTTTGTGCAGATTTCCCTGGATTCTTTTAGATATCACTGTGTCCAGAGTTACATGCCAAGGTCATGTCCAGAGCTGCGGGTTCCCTCCCTTGTTCCTGACTCCCATCCCATGGCTGCCACCAGAAGCCAGAAAAATTGTAAAGCTTCTCTATTCTCACGTGTTTGCTCACTTTTTTTTCTTCCTTTTTTTTTTTTTTTTTTTGCCTGAGAATATAGAATTTATGCACAGAACTCGTGCACCTTTCCAAGTTGCATTAATCATGAGGTCAGCTCTCTGAACTGAGAAATAGGTCCCCTGAAGAAGACCAGGCCCCATCACTGTCCTTCTTGCAAGATAACCCCAAATCACCAACTTACCCATCTTCCTCAGACCTCCACCAATGCCTTTGGAACAGGCCAGTAATGAGACTGATAGGTTGGGAGTTTTAACTAACTATACATTGAGTAATTTTGAATGCTCTAAGGGAGGCTTATTGTTTAAACCAACTCTGCAGGAAGTCCTTTTGCTGAGGGAAAATCATTTCAGTGGGGCAAGTAGTCACCTCTAATTTCCCAGTTACCCAAGTGGAGGTCTTCCCATGTGGGATCTTCTTTGAAAGGGGTATAGTACCTCTCAGATCTAAGTGACGGCATTCCTTTCGTGAGCTCAGAATATTTCTGCTGTGCTATCTCACCATCCCTATAAGGTAGGTAGGGCCAGAGGAAGGAGAAATGGCAGGGAATCAATAGCTAAGTCAGGGGCAGTCAGAGAAAGGCAGGAACCAGGGCTTCACCCCAACCCTCCCTACCAGAGCTCCTCCCTGGATCCAGGGTCCCCCCACATCTATTCACAAGGTGGACTTCTGTGGGTATACTCCATTGCTGGAGGAGAGTAATCATGTTCAGCCTAAGGTCACCCCAGTGTCCCACTGAAACAGGCCCATTCATCCTTTCCCTTACTTGACATATCCCCTTCTCAGGCAATCTGTAATGCTGCCCCTGATGGATCTAGGAATAGACAAAGTGGAATGGGGCCAAAGAGGTGGGATGGCAGGAGCCAAAACCAGAGCCAGGAGGGAAGGATGTGGCCCCAGCGCCCCCAGGCTGGGCCAAGCCCCTCGGTCCCTTCTGTGAATGCCCCTGTTGCTAATGTAGTATGTTTTTGCCTTGGTCATCATGAGTGGGTTCTGTTAACTTCCAACAAAGAGGCCACTAAGATGCCTGTGCTAATCACACAGCCATGAGCTACTGCTCCAAGCATGCTCCTAGTAAAAGCATCACCAGGGAGCTGGTTAGACATGCAGACCTCAGGCCCACCCACCCCAGCCCTCTGAACCAGGACTGGCTTTTTCACAAGATGCCCAGCTAATCTGCATAGACATTAATGTTTCAGAAGGATGATTATAAGGTGATGCCAGAGGTGGCAACCACAGGCTCCCAGCCTCCCACGGGACAGAGAGAGGACACCTGGGGAGGAAAAGCCCCTTCTTCCCATCATCCCTCCTTCCTTCTCAGGCAGTGGTTCTCAGCTGGGGGGCCAGGGGTGGTGTCTGAACATGTTTGATTTTCACAACTAGGGGAGACAGCTACTATTGATGTTTAGGGGATAGAAGCTGGATATGCTGCTACACATCCTCCAATGCACAGGACAACCCCTCTACAATGGGGTACCTGGCTCAATGCCAGCAGTTCCGCTGTTTAAGAAACTCTGCTCTGAAGGCTCATCTAGTCCATGCTGGGTGCTCCAGGAACCCAGATCCCCACGAAGGGAACTGGTCAGGCTACTGGCCACGACACAGCTCCTCAGGCGAAATATTCTCTCCTTGGCTAACCTGACATTAAGCCTGGCAGGAGACAAAATCTTTAGTCTATTTGATTTTTGAATCCAAGATACAGGTATGTATAAAATATCATTCAACGTAGACCACAGTTAAGAGCTATTCAAAGCACAGCGAAGCCAGGTGCCATGCAGCTACCCTGACACAGTAAAGCTCTGCTACCACTTGTATTCCCACATCCTTCTTCCCCGTAACACCTGACCCCCAGAGCTTGGGCCAGTGGCCACACTCACAGGGAAGGGTGTGAATGCTGGGAAGCCATGGATGGCTTCACCACTATGAATGAGTATTCAGTAAGTGCCCAAGGTGTGCATGACACTGCCAAGCACCAGATGGAAAAGGACTGAGTAAATACAAAAGAAATGGGCAGGAGGGGAGAAAGACCTACCTACCCAACTCTAAAATAAAGTGCTCTGCACACACAGCAAGCTCTGTGCACAGGGAAACAGTAAATATATCAGGTGCTTTTTTTTTTTTCTTTTTTGTTTGTTTGAGATGGAGTTCTGGTCTTGTTGCCCAGGTTGGAGTGCAATGGCATGATCTCAGCTCACTGCAACCTCTGCCTCCTGGGTTCAAGTGATTCTCCTGTCTCAGCCTCCTGAGTAGCTGGGATTACAGGTGCCCACCACCATGCCTGGCTACTTTGGTATTTTTAGTAGAGACAGGGTTTCACCATGTTGGTCAGGCTGGTCTCGAACTCCTGACCTCAGGTGATCCACCCGCCTCAGCCTCCCAAAGTGCTGGGATTACAGGCGTGAGCCACTGCATCCGGTGTGTCAGGTGCTTTTATAATAAAATGTTCAATTTCAATAATGGCAGACTCCTGGAGCATGCATCCTGAGTCTATAAAGCTTTCTGACATTTGTCACCACCAGGGGTAAAATGGGGAGACATTTTCAAGAACAGACATAGGACTTGCTTTGGTTGTGTTAATTGCATGCGTTTAACAAATAGTAAAGATAGAAAGGCTGTCTGTACATTTTACATTTGTATTTCACACTCAAACTCAGTACACTTGAGTCTGTTTGAAGATTTAATTTTGTTAATCCTGAATTAAAGAAGTTATCGTTAGTGCTAGCACTGATTTACAGGAAAAGGAGGCTGAGAAGCTCAAGGGAACCATGAAAGCCCTCAAAGTCAGCACGTAGTTTGAAACCAAGCAAATCCTTTCAAATTTTGATGGCTGAGGGATGAGGTTGACCCTCATTGACTGCCTGAGCCAAGCCTGGGAAGCCACCCTGCCCCCACTCCTTCTTTTGGAGTGAGGCTCCAGCAGACCCATCCTCACCTTCATCCAAGGAATGCTGTTTGAAATAAAGTCGACTGACTTAAAAAAAAAAAAAGACTGTCACACAGATCATGCTATCTGCTTGGGGATGGAGCCCAATATGTTCCTCTTTCAAACCTAAAATGAGAACCGGAGAGTTCCAGGCTGACCTCTGGGTGCACCCCAAGCCAGCAAGGGTCATGTTCTCTCTCTGCTAAAGTCAGTTTCTGTATTTTGGAAGATGTGGTCCAAACCAGATGGTTTACAAGCTCTGCCCCTGGGAAGGACTTATTATTTTCCCCTTTGCAACCCCATTAACCTTCCTCCCCTCCTCCCAGATGGGACTTGTGGGGAAGGTGTCAAAGAATGCGTCTGCTCCAGCCCTGCAGCCATCACCTTCCTCTGGGGGTCCTTGAAGAATCTGCAGAGCTGTGTGGGCCCATACCTGAGCCTGAGTCTGGGCTGGGATGTCATAACTGTTCATAAGCTGCCTAGACTTTGCTCCAGGAGCCACCTGTCAGCCCAAAGGCACTGGGCTCTCCTTCTGAACCTAACCCAGCATCAGGTGCTGATGGAAAGCATTACATAGCAATTTAATAGCAGCAGATAAATTGAGGGTCAAGGATTGAAAAAGGAACTGCAGCCCAGGCTGCAGGGCTGGAGCAGACGCATTCTTTGACACCTGCAACTGGACTGTAGACTATGTTAACATCCAGAAGTTGTGCAATTGTGGTGTTTGCCAAGTGGCACCAGGTTAGTCTGGGAGTGAGGTTGCCTCAAATACCTCACAATCTTGGAGTCGTTTTGCAAGTCCTCTACCCAGCTCTGAGGCCTAATGGTCTTTTATTGGTGGAGTATCCTGTGCTGAATCTATTCATAACCATTTATGCTGTTAAAGGTGATTTTGCCTTTCCTTGTGGCTGACTTCTATGCCCATCTCAGGGACTGGGGCAGGCAGAGGCTCTGTAAGCAGTATGCCAGGCTGTTTGCAGTGCCATCTACTAGCTCAGAATCCCATCTTTTCCTCCTAAATCCCCATCTACAATAGGCTCAGATCTTCATTTTGTGCCTGGGATAGTGCCAGGCACATTTCCACAAACTACCCTCCACCCGACGCATTTACCCTTCCCACCTCTGCTGGACAGAGGAGCTGCCAGACACAGCCGGATCACTTTTCTGGATCCACCATGGCAGGAAGAAACTTTAGAGCAGCCAGTAACAGGCAGGCACCGTGAAAATAGCCCTTTCCTCAGTGTGAGGATAACATGCTAGGAGCGGGCGTTAGGGAGTCGTGAGTGACGATGCATGCTCTGGGACTCTGCTGTTACTAAAGCGCAGCACTTTATTTTAAAAGCACCCTCTGCATGTGCACAGTTCAGGCCACACCCCCGGGCATGTGTCCACCCCTTCTCCCCACCATATCCAAAATCCCATGGTGCATGTGAATGTGGGGGTACAGGAGGCAGAGGCAGCAAAGGTGGAAAACAGCAATCCAGAGGCCCAGATAAAGACTCTGAAGAGCACGTGCCTCTAATCTTTCCTGCAGGCCACAGCAAAGGGCATCCCTCTGCCTTGTATTAAATGTGCCGGAGGAGACGAGGCCGCCCAAGAAGGACGCACCTGCGGCCCAGGGAGTCCTGCATGCCCTCAGGCCTACCTGGTAAAGCGAGGGACTTCGTCGTTGAGGTTCACGATGTTCACCTGGAGCTCTGTGGAGGCTTTGAGGCCTCCACTGTCCCTCACCTCCACGATGAGATGGAAACTGCCAGGGAAACATTCCACGTGAGACAATCAAGCTTTGCTGGCACTACTTCAAAATAGGATGGGGAAAATCATGGAGTGGGAGGAGTGAGAACAGACCCTGCCCCTTTGGTGGTGACCCTCTCCGTAATGCCCCCACAGTCTCAGGGCCTGCAGGGTGACCTTTCTCCCCCCGTCTCCAAACCCGCTGGCTGCTTCTCATTCTGCAGGGGCTATTCACCACCATTGTCCCACCAGGCCAGCATCTGCTCAAGCGCCATGCTGCACATCTATCCCGGTGTTTTTCACAAGATCTCTGGAAAGTGCATATCACTCCCACTGGAGGGAGTGAGGCCCCCATGGCTCACATGGCTAGCTCTTGTTCCCACACCCTACGCAGAGCCAGGAGCCTCACCTGCTTCACCCCAAGGCCAATGTGTTGTCATCCACTTCCCCTCATCAGCCCCTTTGCTTGGATGGCTGCCTTTCCCAAACAAGATGGGGTCTGAGAAATCTTGTATAGATCACCCTTGACATTAGTGACTACATCTTAGAAAAAAAATGCCATCTTACATTTCAAAAGCCATCAAGCCAACAGGGTCCAGATGGTCACCTAATCAATAAAGACAACACTCAACCAGATAAGGGCATAATCCTTTACTACCAGTCTTCGCCAGAGGACTCAAGGGCCATAAAATGAGCAGGACTTCACTGGCTCGACAAGGCCATCTTGACAGACCCCGTCTTGCTGTCACTTGTAATCAGCACCCAGCATCTGCCCAAATCAAAGACTCTTCCTTGCAAGACATTGATGACCATCTGGATGTGGCCAAGACACTCTCCGTGTCCACATCACCGTCCTTGGTCTGGTTTATTAACCTCTTTTCTCATGATGTTAAATGTTACTTTGTTTGATGTGGAATGTTTAATTTATAACATTTATGTGCTGATGAAGTATACTACGTATGGTTTACAATACTGACTGACCTGTGGAGTGGCTTGAGCCTATGTGCTCTGACTACTGAGTTAGCAAGAAGTCTAAGGAGAGTTGCCTCCTTGGGAATTCCATGTAGCTCATGGCTTTTAGGATTGAAGTAGCATCAGTAAAAACCTGACCTTATGGAAAGACACAAACGTGCATGGACCTGGTTATGTCTGACCTTGCACTGCTCATGACACTCTTGTACTTGGGCACCCTCTCCCACACTGTCATTCTTGTTCTCTGGAGACCAAAAGAGGCCTCCCAGACAACTGCCTTATTCCCCATCCCTCTCTGGGGTTCACTACCATCTGAACTTACAATGACGCTGTAGACTGCTCAAGGGGCTCCCCCCAGCTGCCCTCAGGTTGCACTGTGACCTATCCCTCATGTTTTCCTTGACCCTCAGATAAACAGTACTTCATGCAAGGTCAGTAGCAAGACTACCTTCTGTGTCCTGCTTCAAAGTCCAATTCTGTTGTGGAGAAGAGGGTGCCATTAGCAGACATTCTGAAGCTCTTTGGGGGAGAAATCAGGAAATACTAAAAAACAAGGGAAAAAAATTGATGAAATCATCCCACCTGCCCACCCTTCCCCAGAAGATGTGTGTGCTCATTTCCTATTTTATGTTCTTAGCCCATGGAACGTTCTCGATGCATCAGGATGCGGTTCAAAGAGTAGTTATCCAATTTAATCGCTCTTGAATACAGAAACTTCTGGCTCTGTTGGTCTGAGCCCTGGTTGACCACACCCTGAAAAGCTGGTGAGTGGATCTTGTTCTAACTACAGAAAGCATATAAAAGGCCCCTGTCAAGGCAGGCTCTGCTTCTGAGTCCAATCTTCTTATCCCTATCACTGTGTTCTCACTCCTGGACAACTTCTGGCTTTGATTCTATGCCTTGGCTTTAACCAACACTGTATTTAAATACAGTGTATTTAATACAGCTACTACCCACTAGGTAATAGGACTATACCTATTACCTATTTAATACAGCTACTATACCTATTTAATACAGCTACTACCCACTAGGTAATAGGACTATACCAAAGTGAGTAGGATCTGGTCACTACCCTTAAAAACAACTTACAATATAGCAGGGTGTAAAATGCATGAGCATCAGTTATTGAAATGCCTGAAGGAACAAGGGACAAGGGTGAGCTGAGAATGAAACATAACAGGGCTTACAGTCCAGGTTGGAAGCCAATTTAGGGATTTAGAAGAGCTGTTTTTAAATCTAATCCCTGGCACGTGGCATAAGGAAAGTCCTTCCTACATCTTTGGGTAGTTGAGAGTCTTTGTCATCCTAGGCTTCCAGCCCAGCTCTCTTGATGACACCCTGCCCAGATCTCCTTGATCTGATAGGAAGAGACAGGTTTATGTGTACAGCCCACTGAGGGTGAGCCCATAGGAAGACCATGCCCGTGCCACCCATGGCAGCTCATCAGGATTGCTCTGTTTCTTCCACAATGGAGTCAAGAAAACAGGGGAAGAGCCTGGATCAGAAGAGCTGGGTTCAAGGTCCAAGTTCTTCTTCTTTTTTTTTTTTTTTTTTTTTTGTGAGACAGAGTCTGGCTCTGTCACCCAGGCTGCAGTGCAGTGGTGCTATCATGGCTCACTGCAGCCTCCGCCTCCCGGGCTCAAGTGATACTCCCATCTCATCCTCACGAGTAGCTGGGACTACAGGTGTGTGCCACCACACCTGGCTAATTTTTTTTGTATTTTTTTTGTAGAGACAGGGTTTCACCATGTTGCCCAGGCTGGGCTTGAACTCCTGAGCTCAAGTGATCTACCTGCCTCTGCCTCCCTGAGTGCTGGGATTACAGGCATGAGCCACTGCGTCTAGCTTAAGCTCTGGTCCTCACCACAAGATCTGGGACAAGTGCCTTTCTTGCCTATAACTTAGGGCTGATGTGACCAATTGCTCCTTCATATTATTGAGGATTAAAT
This sequence comes from Pan paniscus, assembly GCF_029289425.2. Taxonomy (NCBI): domain Eukaryota; kingdom Metazoa; phylum Chordata; class Mammalia; order Primates; family Hominidae; genus Pan; species Pan paniscus. Next base: position 142,838,388 of record NC_073255.2, on the reverse strand, counting down.
GAGAATGCATGCCGTAAAATATGAAGGATCGCAGCAATGCTAGAGACTTACATGTTTATATTCATTTCTTCCAAAGGGCTTTAAGGTTAGAAGGTTTCATTATTTCCTGCTAGGATGAGGGATGTTCTATCCTCAAGGCCTTAGATCTCTGGATCAGATCATCAGTGGAGGTTTTGCAACCACAGCCACAGCCCCTGAAGTCTAGAATCAAAGGAAACACCTGCCAAGGTTTCCAACCCAGCGATTTGCTGTGTTATGATCGCTGCTGAGCTCCCAGTACAAGAAGAGAGTGTGCACAGAAAATAGATTAAAGGTCTCCTTTGAGGCCAATATAACGTTTTAAAGCCATTTTTAAAGTTTCCTTTTGTTTATTATTTAATAATGTTTTTCTAGTTGTAATGAACATATTTTATACAAAACTGAGGAAGACAGAAAAGTATAAAAAAGAAATGAAATATGCCACCTATTAAATCTCATTTTGGTGATTAGCCTTCTGTTCTTTTCTGTGCAAACGTATACCCTCCAAAAATAGCGATGATGTTATCATCAAAATTATAATATCTGTTCATTGTGTTTATATCTTGAGCATTTACCCCTATTCTTAAGTCTTATTTTATAGCCTGGTTAGTTAACGATGGCACAGCATCCTACCACAGGGGTTTATTTTACTAAATCTTTCTTGCTGATCATTTAGGTGTTTTCTGCTCATTTTTAAGGGGAAATATTTGGGTGATGCCACAGAGCACCCTTCTCCCAGCCCCACAGATTGTGCAAGCACCTTGGCAGTACTCCCAGGTGTGGGGTTTAAATCCCAAGCCCCCCATTAACACTCCAGCTCACGGCCTGACAGCAATTGCCTAGGCCTGAAGTTGCCCACACACAGAGCAGTCCTCTGTCTTTGAGCAGAGCCTTCCCTGCAGAGAATCCTCGCATATCCATAAATCAGCACCTTAAGCTACATATGATAGAATGACAGGGTTTTAGAGACTCATGGGTTGGGGAGGAGATTTACTGTATGTACCTGAATCAGGGCGTCCTTCCACATGTGTTTTGAAATGCTCTAGGAGCTGGATCTCCAATTCTGGTTGGTCCCAAGCACTGCAAGGTCTTGGGTTACAGAGAATGCAGACAGGCCCTACACTCCAAAATCTTATGGTCAACCGAGGGAACAAAGGTTTGGGGAGGTGCTCCAAAGGGGATACATACAGGATATGATGGGAACTGAGAAGAAGGACTCTTAGACTCATCTGGAATACAAGAGTCACAAATTAGGGTAATAAATTAAGTTTGGTGACTCTGGAGCCAGAATACCTGGATGTGAACCCTGGTTCATCACTTTGTAGCCATGTGAGTGCCTGCAAAGAGTAATAATACTAGGGCATGCCCCACGGGTTATCATATAAAGTGCTAGAACAATGTCTGGTACATGGCAAGCCCTCAATAAATGTTAACTACTGCTGTCCCATTAGAAGGGATCCATGAGGGAAAGGGCTTCATTTTATTCACTGCTATATCCTCAGTGACTAGCACATAATAGATGCTCAATAAATATTTGTTCGATGTTAAATATTGGGGTTTTCTTTTTGTTCATTTCCCATCTTAGTAAGACCAACATTCCCACCTTAGAGAATCTTAAAACAAAAAAGCAACAACAAAAAACCATTCTGTAAAACATTTTTTAAAAGTATTTGAATGTAATAATGCTAGACTTGGCTTTAAAATCTTCTCCAGTTGGGCCCACAGTCTCAACAACTTATGCAGAAAGGAAAGAAAGGAAAAAAGAAAAACAGCAGCAGATAAAAAGGATGTGGAGAACTGTAGAACTAGGCACATGAGAATTTTCTTTTTAATTTCTATTAAGAGGATGATTTCCTGGAATCTTGATTTTTTTTTTCTTTTTAACACCAGGCTAATTTCTTTTTTCTCTGAACCTAAGAGCTGTGTTAATGGGAATAGCAGTTTTGTACTTAGAAAGGAGATAATATCCAAAGACTAAAAATATTGTGTCATGTGGCCATTTGCCAGCGACTCAGCAAGGCTCTCTGTAAAACCTGGCATTTTCTCCCCCTTTTTAAAGGCTTGTTTAATCAAAGCTGCTCCCTTGATATTCATTCTTGGAAAACAGAAATTAAATAGAATGAAAAGCAACTGCAGCCCCTCTCTGCCCCCAGTCCTGGCTAAGAAAAGTCCTGAGTAATCAGATCAATTCAGTTAACAAATGCTTGTCAGACAAGCTCTCTGGTTTTCCTGCTGGGAATATTTCTTTACCACCACCCCAGGTTTCTCTATTTGCAGCCCCTTTGCAGCTAGGTTTGCTCTCAGACACAAAAGCTTTAGTTTGGAAGACAAGAAGCCCATCCTTCCTGCCCCATTCACCCTTGATTGCGCCTTGGTGTAGGGAGAAAGGAAGGTGAGAGGGAGCTGGCCCAGTTTCCAGAAATGTCAGGCTCCCTGGGGTACGAGGGGAACGCCACCCCCAGGCTTGCTTCCCCACTGCAGTAGGAGTCACCGACCAATGATTCAACCTGTGCCACTTTGCAGCTATCAGTTTCTTTCAGGCCTGCAGTAGAAACAAACAACAAGAATTCAGCTTCTTGTCTTTCATAGAATAGAGCAGTCAACTACCAGGCCACCGCAGGCTGAGTTTCCAGAAGGAAAGACCCTTATTCTGCCCACATCCAGGGAGTGTCAATGGCTCCACAAGCCACTGAGTACATGGCCCCAAACCCACCCCAGAGGGCCAGAGCACTCAGGACTGTGGCAAATTACAAATATGTTGCCACATTCCTATATTTTTCAATGGAAGCTGAATATTTTGTAAAAGCCTCAATTCCTCTCTTTGTTTTCCCCTATTCCACCCTCGTCTCAGCTCAGAGGTGGGACGTGGAGGAGGAAGGAGGAAGAGTGCCTAGAAGAAAAAAAACTATCGTTAAAAAACTACCCACTGCAAGTCCTTAACGTGGCTCCTGCTCGTGGTTCACTGTTCTGAGGATGAGCTAAGTGGGTTACAGGCAAGTACTTGAATGTTTTTAAGAAGAGACACGATGACAAATGCAAAATGCTATTATTAATGTAATCCTTCACCGATAAAGCTGCAGATCCTATGCCCTCACATTCTGTCATTCTTTTTCCATAATTGGCCTGGGTTCTGTGCTGCAAGATTCAGGCTTTGCTAATCTTAATAACAATGATCCCCATCTATTTGAGAGTGTCCCACCCCACATGCAAACAGCCAGCAGTGACCACATATTTGGAGTGGGAATTGTCCAGTACCTTTGCTTTTTCCTTTTATGAGCCTTTTAACAAGAACCTGGAGTAGAATGAAGAATGCCTTTTGCTAAGACTTCAGGTGGTGACTCCTGAGTTGGCAGGCAGACACCAGGGGAGCTGAATGACTGGGGCAGGTGGGGGTGTATGGTGGGGACAGGGATGCTGTCACTCAGAAAAGAAAGGGGTAGGAAGCCAGTGGCAGAACTTGCCAGAACAGAGTAGAAGGGAGGTGGGTCAGGAGACCTGGGTTCTCACTGGAGTTACCTGACCCCTCAGTTCCCTCCCTCATCCACAAATCAAGGACTGCTCAATGGACCTGAAAGATCCCATCCAGCTGGGACCCTTGATAGGGCCAGGTCTGGCATATGATGACCACTTTATACACAGGAAAACCAAAACTCACAACTGGCTGCCACTTCTTAGAGCTATGAGCAAGATAAAGACAGAAAGAGAAGGATGGCTTCTGCTGCGATCCCAAAAGTCCAGGTAGTAGCTAGGTTATTGCTCTTTTAATTTAATCCTTTGTCTGCCTTGGTGAAGACAAAGCACATTTCATTTTATGCAAAAGCCCTTCCTCAATGGAAAGGCCAAAAGAAAGCCCCTTAATGGAGAAATTGCTGTACTAGATCATTTTGCCTCCAGCTGAGAGATTGATTAACATCCTGGGAGTCTCCAAGGAGGCTCTTCTGCAGTCACGGTGGCCATTTCCAAGCAGAGGGGGAAGCACAGAGTGTGGGAGTTGAATGGGAGGAGGGTGGTCTCAAAGAGCCTCCTTCAGAAAGTGGAGAAGAGGTGGGGGGGTGCCCAAAGAAGAAATGCCAGTAAATATAGTTATTCACATGCAGATCATCCTTCTCTATGTTCTGAGCCCACTATTAATGCATACCTCCAAGCCAAGCCCCGGCTCTACCTGCATGCCCACCACAACACAGAAGGTGCCCAGGGAGGGGGAACCAATGCTAGATCTAAGCCTGTGCCTGGCCAATGCAGTAGCCACTACCCTCATGTACGTGTGACTGTGAGCATTGAAATGTGGCTGGTCTGCATGGAGATGATCTGTAAGTGTAAAATGCACACTGAGTTTGGACACTGAGTATGGAAAAAGAAGGCAAAATATCTCATTAATCATTTTATGTTGACTATGCTGAAATATTTTGAGTATACTGAGTTAAATAAGCTATTAAAATTAATTTCATTTATTTTGTTTTACTTTCAATGTGGCTACTAGAACATTTAAAATTACATGTGCAGGACTCATTTCTGGCTCACAGTATAGCTTTATTGGACAGAGCCGGTCCAATATTGAACAGTGTTGGTCCAAACAATGTACCAGCACATGCTTTTTAAGTTTCACTAAAAAGAAGGGAGCAAATACAAGTGGCTTCCAGATTAGTACCTGTTTTTCATTAACTGTGATACAGTTTCACTTTATTAAGCTGGAGAAGAGTTGTAAGATTTGTCATTTTAAAGGGGTTGAGGTTTCAAAATGCATCCTAGAGCTATTTTTAAAAATCCATTATTCATTCTCTAGTTGCTGCCACCAGCAGGGTGACTCGTGGACCCCACCAGGTTAAGATGACAGACACAAACCAAGCCTAGGTCACTTCAGGCATGTGCTTTAGTGTTTTGTTAAACTCTGTCCTTGTTTGTTCAGTCCAGTGGTTCTTGAAGTACATGGTACATCAGAATCACCAGGGAGGTTTGTATTCAAACTCAGCATTCTCATGCAATGTCCAGGAATCTGCATTTTTAAAATCAGCCTAAGTATGTTCTAATGCCTGAACACACTTCTAAAGCCTGCAAAACACTTATAAACCGGTGTTTCCACTGGGTGTGGTGGCTCATGTCTGTAATCCTAGCACTTTGGGAGGCCAAGGCAGGTGGATGGCTTGACCCCAAGAGTTTGAGACCAGCCTGGGTAACATAGTGAAACCCTATCTATAAAAAATACAAAAATTAGCTGGGTGTGATGGTGGGCACCTGTAGTCCCAGCTACTTGGAAGGCTGAGGTGGAAGGATCACCTGAGCCAGGAAAGTTGAGGCTGCAGTGAGCTGTGATTGCACCAGTGTACTCTAGCCTGGGTGATAGAGGTGAGACCCTGTCTCAAAAATAAACAAACCAGTGTTCCCAGCCTTTTCGTCCAGAATAATTGCCTAAGATATTTGCCAAATATGCAAAATTGTTCTCAGACAATGCAGAAATGCAGACTCAGACTCGAAAACTCCAGGAGTGGGACTTGGAAATTTTGGGAGATGATGTTGCAAACCAGCAGTTCTCACCCCTGGCCATACATTAGATTCCCTGGGGGCTTTACAGTCCTAATGCCCAGGCCATATCCAAGTCCAATCACATCAGACTTTCACAAGGTGGGACACAGACATCCGTGTTCTTTAAAGCTCCCCCAGTGGTTTCAATTTACAGCCAAGGTTGAGAAGCACAGGTTGGTCAGTAGCAAATTAACCCACCTCCCTTCTACTTTTATGAAGCTAACTGTCATTTGCTTCTACTTAGCACCCCCAAGCACCCAGAATAAAACGTCTAAGTACAAAGGCCATAATATGTTATGTCCTAAACTGTTATTACCTTTTCCTAATCTGAGAAAGTTTTCTTCCAGATTATGTCCACCGCTCCTGCAGGCTGGCTGTTGACTTTCTGTACAGCTGTTAGTTCCAGCACAGGTGTTAAATATTTCATTAACAATTTCTGCTGCAACTCTGAGTACCCCCTCCCCAAACAACTCCTCAACTCACTGCAGAAGCCACAAGCCCCTGCAGCTGCTCTCGGAATGCTTTTGATGGCACTACATTTTTTTTTTCTGAAGGGAGCAACACCTGCTGCAGTTGTTTCCTACCTGGGCAGCTTTCCTTCCTCTGAAAGGGTAACTACCTGATCTAGGAGGTGTTTTTAAAGGGGCCATGACCTTATTCTGTCTGCATAATTTGGAGAGATACATTTAAAGTGGAGATTTAAAAACAAATATATGTTTGTCTTCACAACTGAAATTCTTTCCACTTTTCCCCCACTGGTTCTTATACAAACGTTATAGTAATTGTCATATTGGATTATAATTAGTGTATGCATGTGTCAGAAATCAGAACACGATACCCCAAAATATGACATCTTGGCAATTGAAAAAAACCTTCTCAGAAGCAAGAAGCCCACTTTTTCTCCCGACTTTCTCCCCTGAAGCATGATCATAAAGGAATTCTCTGACCTACCACCCCTAAAAGTAGGTCATAAGAACCTGATTCTAGAGGATTCCAGACCCTACAACCAGAGACCAAGAAGAATCTGAACAAATAGGGCCTTGCTAAGTTTCCCCAGTTTATTACCTTTATATCATACCCCTTTTTGTCCAGTTACGATTCTACACGACTGCCCATTCTTCATTGAACTTCAGCATAAAAATACAGTTTTCCCTGGGGGTCTTTGGGTCTTCATTTCTGAAGCCCTCCCACGTCATGTAAAACTTTGATTAAATAAATGTGTTACACTTTACTCTTCTTGTTAATCTCTTCTTTGTTACAGGAGTGTCAGCCGTAAACCTTTTGACAAGTGAGGAAAAGCTGTTCCTTCTCCCCTACGCATGAATGTCTGCCATTCAGTTTACGCTTCCTGAGGTCAATGTGTCCTACTCATCTCTGTTTCCAAAGTATCTAATAGGATGCCTGGCACATAGAGAGTTCTTTGTAAATGTTGAAATGAACTAAATATGTAAGTGAGGTGCTATACTTTGGGTTTCTGACCTTATCTCCATTAAGAATCCCTGGTCATCAGTAAGCAAAAGTGGCCATAGGGCACAGTTCTGGCCAGTGAGATATAGCAGAAGTCCTCTGGGTAGGGCTTCCAAGAGAGTTTTTGTTTTCCTGATAAAAAAGGGACAGACTGGGCCTGCCTGCTCTATCCTGTATCCCTCCCTGCTTGCTTCTTTCTTTTTCTTGCATGGAACTCAGAGGTAAATCCTGGAGGTGCAGCAGCCATCTGGCAATCATGAGGTGAGAAAAAGAGGACAGTGCCAACAAACAAGTTCTGGTTAGAAAAATAGAAGCATAGGAAGAGCCCAGGCTCCTGATGGTAGCAGATGCACCAGTGCTGAACTGCCTGCCTGCCTCTAGACTTATTAGAGAAGAAAAAATGTTCCCACGTACACTCCCATGGTTAAGTTTTGTTATTTGCAGACAAACACATTCCTAACTAGTATGAGAAGTATGTTATTAAGAAGTATGCATTTCAAGCACCTAGTATTGCTCTTAACACAGACACCCATTAAATGTTTGCATATTCATTTATTCATGCAAATATTAACATGAATGAATGAGTTAATGAATGAATGGGTGATTTTTTTTTTTACACAGAAGGATCATCTTCTAATAAAAACAGACTATTCCCTTACTTTAAGTTGTATCCAATAATTTTATAACAGCTTTGTTTCAGAGTCTGTAGACTATATATATTCGTCCTGGTATTCCCGAGGCTCATTTCTTCCTGTTAGAAAAAGTAGTCCAATTGAAGCTGCAAATCATGCAGCAAACAGTAGAAACAGCCTCCTGGTGTTACCAATTCCCCGAGTGTCATATTTCAAGTATTCTCTTCTCTGTAAGGCAGGGTCTGCAGGAGTGTTTCCTGCTCCAAGGTTAGTCAGGTGGGATTCGCTTTGTTTTTTCTTTTTTCTCTCCAACCTGGACTGCTCAGCTGCAGTGTGTGCACGGGCCACATTAGTGGGCAGAGCCAGGAACTGAGGCGTCCACTCCCAGGGAACAACTAAGAGGCTTCACCTGAGGATTGGTGGTTATACTTGCCCCACTAGTAGCTACATTAAGAAAACTGATTAAGAAGGGAGAGAAGAGACATCCGCTGTCTCAGACTGAATCATGAGGCAATTCCCAGGACCCAATCTCCTGCTCTACAACCTAGAATTCTGGGGACTCTTTAATTTTTTTTTTTTTTTTTTTTGAGACAGGGTCTTGCTCTATTGCCCAGGCTGGAGTGTAGTGACGTGATCATAGCTCACTGTAGTCTCAAACTCCTAGGCTCAAGCGATCCTTCCACCTCAGCCTCTCGAGTAGCTGGAATTACAAGCACGCACCATCATGCCCAGTTAATTTTTTTATTTTTTGTAGAGATGAGGTCTCACTATGTTGCCTAGGCTGGTCTCAAATTCCTGGGTTCAAGCCATCCTCCTATCTTGGGATTACAGGCATGAGCTGCTGCATCTGGCCTCTTTTTTAATTTTTTAAACTTGGCTCTAAGCAGCTTGGCTTCATCTCTTGGGAAAGGTAGGTAAATGCTTGGATTTGGGGTGTACATTTTATGCTTTTAAAATAGAGCTGGTTTTTATCAGCTTAGATTTTTAAAATATTGAGCAGTTTTGATACACCCGGCACTGCACTAAGTGGTTTTACATGCATTGTCTATGTAATACTCACAGCTTCTCTACTGCAGTAGCTGCTGGTACTCTTTTTTGTTTACAGATGAAGAAATAGAAACTTAGAGAGGTAACAAATGGGCCTAGATCACACAGAGCCACAAATCCACTCCAGAGTGTCTGGCCCCAGAGCCCCTTTATTCATTCCAACCATCCTGCATACACTGTGTTTGGAAGTGGATGCACATTCCCCTGACTGCCACTGCCCAAACTCACCCCGCCAAGACTCAGGACAGCAGGCTCCTGTGTCTAACCCAACACGGACAAACACCACCTCTTCCATATAAGGACACTTACACTGAGGGGAATGTTTCGGCTTGTGTCTTCTGGATCGAAGGCCTCAACCTGGTAAATGAATCCAGGGTTTGCTCTTTCTACTATGTAGAGGTATAGACCTAGACCAGTGTCCAAAGTGGAATAAGAAACATCTTATTAAAGCAAAAATGGGGAATTCCAAAATCAAGGCAGCTGTACACAACCAAGGGAACCAAGGGTGTTGGCATCGTGGGATCAAGAATGCAATAAAAAAATCCATGAGCAAGACCACTGGCCAACTTTCCTGCATGGATCCATTTAGGGTAATTCATAAAGTGCTAGGGTTGGCCAAGCTGGTACCAAGTCTTCATTCATGTCCTCTGTTGAGAGGTGCCCCAGGGTGATGCTGTTTGAGGTGGGGGAAGAAGGAGGTGATAGGGCAGAGAGTTGGGAAGTAAACCCTGGGAGGAACCTCCGGTGTGAGGATCCCCATGTGCTGAATCCACTTTAATGTGCAAATCCCTCCTCAACTGCGCTAAGTTACCCCTTGAAGGACACTTGGCAACTCCGCAGAAATGAGCCGCTGAAATGAGGGATCTTACAGTGGAACAGAGATAAATAGAATAAGTAGGGGAGGGCTACAGAGGCTCAAGGGAGGAACCAAAAACTGATTTCATCTGTTTCAGAGTTTTTCACAGTGATGGGGGAGGAGGGAGGAGCAGGCGGTACCAGCACTGACCAAGGGGCCACAGAGCTCTCACTCGGGCATTTTTTTCTTCCGAGTGATGATGGACAATATGAAAAGTAACTCACTCTATTGGGGGGCACTGTGCTGAGGACTTAACATACATTTTCTATTTTCATCTTCATAACAGTTCTATTAATATAAAGCAGGTTTGTATTTATTCTTTTAGCGTAATTAGTGCTTTTCAAATGAGAACACTGAGACTCAGGGAAGTTACGAAGTTGTCCTAGCTAGTAAATGATAGAATCAAAATTCAAATCCAGATGCCTTACATCTGAGCTTGAGCTTTCATTCACTTTTTATCACTCTCATGCTTCATTCAAAAAAATATCTACTGAGCGCTCTGTCCAAACACTGATCTACACACTGGGAATACAGCAGCTCACAAAACAGAACCTTACTCTCATGCAACTTCCGTTTCCATGGGAAGATATGGATAGCAAAACAATTGAGTAAAATGTGTGTATATTAGTGAGAAACATTATGAGAAAAATTGGGGAAGGAAGTGTGAGTTGGGTTACAATTTTAATAAAGTGGCTATGGAAGGTTCACTGTAGCAGGGAAAGACATGACACTTGTCAAGATTTTTTTTTTTTTTTTTTGAGATGGGGTCTTGCTTTGTAACCCAGGTTGGAGTGCAGTGGCACAAACACAGCTCACTGCAGCCTCGACCTCCCAGGTTCAAGTGATCCTCCCACCTCAGCCTCCGGAGTAGCTGGAGCTACAGGTACCTGCCACCACATCTGGCTAATATTGGTATTTTTTGTAGAGATAGGGTTTTGCCCTGTTGCCCAGGCTGGTCTTGAACTCCTGACCTTAAGCAATACTCCCACCTCAGCCTCCCAAAGTGCTGTGATTACAGGTATAAGCCACTGCACCTGGCCCTAAAGAAATGAGGAAGAGCCAGGAGATAGGAGGGGAGGCAGAGGAATCAGCAAATGCAAAATGCTGAGGTAGGGTCATGTTTGAGGCATTTGCAGATCAGTAAGGGGGCCAGAGGCTGGGTCACAGGGACTGAGGGGGAGAAGGGAAAAGGAGGAGGGGTAGGAGAGTAAGGAATGTAGGCAGCTTGCCAGATTTAATTGGTTCTTTTTTTTTTTTTTTTTTTTGAGACAGAGTCTCGCTGTGTCACCCAGGCTGGAGTGCAGTGGAGCAATCTCAGCTCACTGCAAGCTCCACCTCCCGGGTTCATGCCATTCTCCTGCCTCAGCCTCCTGAGTAGCTGGGACTACAGGCACCCGCCACTACACCCAGCTAATTTTTTGTATTTTTTAGTAGAGATGGGGTTTCACCATGTTAGCCAGGATGGTCTCAATCTCCTGACCTCGTGATCCACCTGCCTCGGCCTCCCAAAGTGCTGAGATTACAGGCGTGAGCCACCGCGCCCGGCCTTTAATTGGTTCTTAAGGAGACTCCCTTTGAGTGAGACGGGAATTTCTTGTAGGGTTTTAAGCAGAGGAGTGCCTTGATTTAACTGACGTTTTAATAGGATCCCTCTGGCTGCGGTATGGAAAACAGACTGCAGGGGGGCTGGGAGGCCAGCTGCCAGCCATTGCAACAATCCAGGTGAGATGGGATGAGTGGCTTGGACCATGGTGGTAGTGATGCAGACACTAGGGTGGGGCCAGGTTCTGGGTATATTTAGAAGCTGGCAAGATTTCCTAATGGATTTCATGTCAAGTGTGAAAGAGAGAGGAGTCAAGGATGATTCAAGGCTTGGTCCAAGCAACAGGAAGGATGGAGTTACTGCTAACCAAAATGGGAAAGATGTAGGAGAAGCAGATTTGGGTGGGGGTGGAGGGTGGAGAGGAAGTCAGGAGTTTGGTTCAGAAGCACATTAAGTTTGACCTGTCAAACATCCAAGTGGAGATGATGGGTGAGAAAGGTGGATGTTTGTGTTACGACCGCCACAGCTCAGGGCAGAACCTGGACTGAAATGACAGACTTGAAAGTTGTCAGAATAGGGATGATGCTCAAAGCCATGAGCTTGGGGGAGATCCTGTAAGACATTAGTTACTGTATGCTCTGGTCCCTTACATTGTCCCTATTGTAGCAGAAACACGCTGCCCTCAAGGAGTCAGAGTCCATGGGGAGAATGAACAAGCCAGTCAATGACCAGGGTACACAGGGATGAACCTAGGGGCAGCTCAGCCAGGTTCCTCCACAATGATCCACTCGAGGTCTCTCTCTGAGCTTCAGTTTCCTCCCTGGGACTGGGAGGGGACCAGGAGAAACCCTGCCTGTGAAGGGCTTTGCAAACTGTTGGACATTATTATTGGGAGTGTTGAGCTGGAGGACATTTCATTTATTCCCTGCTCATTAAGCAGCTGCCTTTTCCAGGGAAACAGCTGCTTGTTTATTTACTTTTTCTGTTTCTCTCTGTCCCCCAGGGCCCTCCCTGATGCCACTGTCTGGGCTGCAGTGCACATCCTGGTGTATCCTACCTTCCGCCAAGTTGCCTTGAAACTGAGGTGGCTCATTCACATCTGTTACCTGGACAGTCAGGACTTGCAGGTCTGTGACACCAACCTCATCCTTCACATAAATCTGCAAATCAAATATGTTTGGTCCTGTTTCAAAATCTAGTTGTTCCATCCCAGTGGTGACAACCTAAAACAAAATGCAAAATTCTTAGTAACCATGTGAAAGAAGATCTGTTTTGCATGCATGCACTTTGCAAAGGGATATTCCTAGGAAGGAAGCATCTGGCATCCCGGAAACCAGCATTCATTCACTGTCAGAGGAACCAGTTGTTTTGCCTTAGTCCTTCCAACATAAGCCCTATGATACTTCACTAAAGGGACTCCTGCATGTGATGCTGCGTTTCCTAGGAAAGAAAAATAGTCAGGAGACCTTCTGATGCAATTGACTGGAGATGGAAAGCCTGAGAATTAAAAAACAAAAAACCCTCCACTACTTGGGGGTAGGCTCCTAGAAAAATCCTTTAACTACCCTGAATATAGTTGGATTTCCTCATTGTTAAGAACATGGCACCTGTATACATATGTAACAAACCTGCACGTTGTGCACATGTACCCTAAAACTTAAAGTATAATTACAAAAATAAATAAAAAATAAAAATAGAACCATAACATGTATACATGCACATCTATATGCTGATGTTCAAGCGTCTAAGACCATGCACATCTTATATTACGCATAAGGTTGCTGCAGGTCCATTGTGCAACAAACCTCATCATTAAACATGATAAATAAAAAATAAAAAAAAAGAATACTAAGCTTTCCTGGGATTGCCGTTAAGTTATATCTTGACTCATCACTTCATTCTAATTTTCCCAAAGCCACATCCAAAAATAAACAAGAGATGAAAGATACATCTGTGTAAGTAATGATATTTACTTAATCAACAGACTGTTCACTTTCTTTGTGCCTTTCCACACATTCTTCCATTGTCAGGAGCTTTTGTTGTCTGCACTACCAGTATTTTGTAGATGTGGGAGGGATGCGAGGAACAGGGCCAGAGAGACATCACCAGAATCTAGAGCTATTGCCAGCAGGAACTCTGGCGGTCTGTGTTGAGAGGGTCCTGCTGAAACCAACTGGAGACCAGCCTGTGATTGCTCGTATCTATAGGCACAGACTCCCACCAACTTAGAGCCTTGAACTCCCAGAAGGCCCGGAGCCCTTGGGGACATTGAGGACTAAATTCCATGTATGTCCTTGATTATGTCAGTAGAACCTTTCGGTTATTAATATGACTAGGGCCAGGTGATGAGACACTCAGCATCTTGCTGTGAAGACAGAACTTTGCTCCAACTCCATCTCCACCACTGAACTTCTGGGTGGCCTTGGGAAAATCACCTACCCTTTCCCTGATTTTGTTTCCATGTGATTGTAACTAGGGAAACAATCATTGCCCTAGTTAAACAGCTGAAGAATGATACAAGGTATTAAAAAGCTAGGTCAAGCTACTATGGAAACTGAAGGAGAGAAAAGTTCACTGTGAGCTGTGTTTAGCTGGGGAAGGCTTCGTGGAGGAGTTGGTAGGTATTGTGTTGGACATTGCAAGTTCTAGGTTGGTTAAGAGAACAGGGCCACAGATGTGAATCAGTACTTGTGGTGAAAGGAGAGGGTATGGAGGATTGTTGAGGGTGGAAAAAGAGGTATTCTTGTGTCTACCAGTGAACAGAGGCAACCTAGGAGCCACGTAAGTGTAGATGAACTGGTCTCTATGCTGGGCACATGGTACTGAGGGGCAGCGCAGGGGTCAAACACACAGACGCTGGAGCCAGACTGACTGGCTTGAAAGCCCAGCCTTCCCATTGCTTAACCTTCCTGTGCCTTAGTTTTCCCATCTGTAAAATGGGGATAATAACACCTACTTTTTGGGTTATCGTGAGGATTCGATGAGCTAATCTATGGGAAGTACTTAGAAGACTGTCTGGCACTGAGCAAACACTCTGCAAATGGTGACTTTTCTAATCATTAAGTAGTCAAAAACTGTTCAAGGAATATATGTCCACCAGAGCAGGTGGACTTCTGTTGAGATGATCCCCTCTCATGATTTACACCCTGGCTTCCTGATTTACAGCCTGGCTCCCTGCTAAGCCTGGAGCCTCCTCCTGCATGCCAAGCTTGGATAGATCCTTGACCTCAGTATTACCTATTGCCAGCCTTTTCTCCTTGGGGAGTAGCTCTCACACCCCAGAGGAAGGAAATAGAACAGTCAAAAAATGGTCCAAAAATGTTGTATCTTGGAACCAAAAGAATGGGGTTGCTCTCAACACAAATGGAAAAACTGTTGTCGTTGTTGTTGTTACCAGCATTTATTGAGCATTTATGTGCCAGACTTGCCAAGTCATTCTGTGGAGTATTTCATTTGATTGTCACAATGACCATAGGTTGGTAAAACTTCCTCCATTTCACATTTAAGGAGATTAACTAGGAGAGGGAGGGGAAGGAGCTCTCCTAAGGTCATAGCTGGGAGTGGTGGAGCCTTGATTTGGTTGTGGGCAACCTTGCTACAGAGTTTTAGTGAAAGACAGTAAGTTTCACTTTAGGCATGTTAAATTTGAGGTTGTTCTGGATAAGGCCGAGCACATTTGTAGGCCACAGTGCTCACGACAGTAGATGGGAAAAGAGGGGAGTCAAGCTCAGAGATGGACAAATGAAAGAGGGGCAGGTGCTGGCCTCCACAGGACTTCAGAGAGCCCCTCTCTCCGCAGCCAGCTGGCAGCCACTCTTCCCTGGCCTCTTAAGGTATGCTTCTGGTGCTGCTCCAGGAAAACACCCTTGACCTATGATTAGCTACAAGTGGCTGAATGAGGACATCCCTCTTGCTGGGCAGTAGCAAACCAGTGCAGCATGAGGGCTATGAACAATAATTCTTGGGGCAGCCTACCCGATTGCAAATCTCAAGCCTGTCATCTCCTAGTTATGTGAACTTGGGCAAGTTGCTCAACCTCTCTATGCCTCAGTTTTCCCACCTTCAGTGTGCAAATAACAGTACACCACTTCATAGCATTCTTATGAGGATTAAATAAATGCATTCACAAAATATTTAGGGAAATTCCTGGCATATGGTAAATGCCCCGTAAATGAAATGTTAGCATCCTCCTCCTCATTATTATCATTACTCCTCCTCACCACCCCCTGCACCACCAGAAGTCTCAATAGCTGTGTCCCAAAGCAGGGAGGCTTGGCCTCTTGCATGATTTGGAGTTTACCCCCAGAAAGTACAAATGAGTCACAAGAAATGGTGACCCAGACTCGCCATCCTCCAGAATGTCAAGGCTATCCAAGGAGGGGCCAGATTCTGCCACGGAGATTTTCATGTCTGGAAGGCTGCAGGAGTAACTCTTGTGAGCAATTTCGGTTGGAGAGTAGGATCTTCTTGGAGGGATGGTAGAGGACGTTGGGTAGTTTCTGGGGAGAAGCAATCAGTTCTTAAGAACAGCTTCATGACTTGTGAAACTGTGGCCCATCTTAGTACCAACACAGGGTTGTATGCAGCTGCGGGATGTGATGCAAGGAGGGCACAGGACTAGGACAATACACCAAACACTTGAGCCTAGATGAGTTGAGGTGCTAAGCAATCTGCCATTTCTAGAGGTTAGGAACAGGATGGAATTCTTCCTTGATTAACAGCCCTGCTTGAATCCCATAGAATGTGGGAAAAGCAGGTCCCATGAAGAAAGGGTTGAGAGCTCACGCAAACAGCGATAGACATACATGGCAATATGACAGAAAGCCTGGAACTGGAAATCAGGAGACTGAATGAAGTTCTTATTTCACCTTTTATGGCTATGTGATCTCAGATAAATCATTTAAACTTGCTGGGTCTCTGTTATATCTAAAACAGGAATAAAATATTTCTAAATAGTGATATTAATGTTGTAACAATCAAGAGATGAAACCACGTGTGGTGGTGCAGTGCCTGTAGTCTCAGCTACGGGGAGGCTGAGGCGAGAGGATCACTTGAGCCCAGGAGTGCAAGTGCAGCCTGGGCAGCATAGTGAGACCGCATCTCAAAAAAAAAAAAAAAAAGAGATCAGGTATGTGAATGTGCCTTGGAGCCTCTATGCAAATTCAAAGGAACATGGTCATCTTCATCACTAAATGCTGTAGACCATAAATGCTAAGGATGAGAACTCCCACGTGGAGACAACCCAAATGTCTGTCAATTGATGAATGAAAAAACAAAATATGGAACATAATATAATTCAGCCATAAAAAGCAATGAAGTACTGATCCAGGCTACAACATGGGTGACCCTTGGAACCTTATGCTAAGGGAAAGAAGTCAGTCATTAAAGACCACATACTATAATGATTCCATTCATAGGAAATGTCCAGAATAGGAAAATCCATAAAGACAAAGTAGATTAGTGGTTGCCAGGGATTGGAGGGATAAGGGAATAGCTGAGTGACTGCTAATGGGTACAGGGTTTTGTTTTGGGGTGATGAAAATAATCTAAAATTAGATTGTGGTGATGCTTGCATGACTGTGAATATACTAAAAACTACTGAATTGTACAGTTTAAATGGCTGGAGTATATGCTCTGTGAATTATACTCAATAAAGCTGTTTTTTAAAATGAGAGCACTGGAGCCAGACTGCCTGGCTTCCGTTCTCAGCTTAGTTACCTACTAGCTGTACAACCCAGGGCAAATTACCTAATCTCTCTGTGCTTCATTTTCCCCATCTGTGAAAAGGAGGTAATAAGATGGATACAATCCTTATGTTTTGAGACTAGAAAAGCAAACACACGCAAAGCACTGTCAACAGTACCCAGTGTACACAACGCGCTCTATAAGGGTAAGCAATTGACAAGGCTTACAGGAACCAAGGAGCAGCAGCAGCTGTTAAAGACAAGCTGAATGTCTAGGGAGTCAGTGGACAGGGCAGTTCAGTCACAGAACCAGCATCTGGGACCCAGGAATGTAAACCGCATGCTGCAATGTAGACTGACTGAATGTGTGCTCCTTACCTCCCCGAGGGCTCCCCCAGGGTGATGAGAATACCGGAAATCTGGGCTCTGGCCTCCAGTCATGGGTTCCGCAGGTCTGCTACAGGGCCCCAATATGCATGCTTTTTTCAAAGCTCTCCTAGTGACTAATGATAAGCTGAGTTTAAGAACACCTAATGGGAACCTCAGGGAAGCAACCCTGACTCAGGACCCAGAGGAATGGCAGGTTGGACCAATGGCAGAGCTGATGATAACAGCAGGAAGTTCCCAGGCCAGTTGAGGAAGGAGGTAGGGGCAGGGAATACTGAAACATAGGCAGATCCAGACATGGGACCCTAAAGACACCTTAGAAGGCCTCTGCGGTTACCAGTGGAAAGCATGCAAGAAGCAGGCTTGTCCCCACTTTAGGGAAGTGACAGCTTTGGAAAAGATTCAAATGACAAACTAGAAAACAGAGCAGCAGAGGCATGCCTCTTGAATGTCAATGGTTGGCTCTGAATTATCCAAGAGGAAACATTCACATGGTAGGGCTGGACATTTAGACTTATATTTTTGTTAAAGGGTGTATGGCTTTTTAATTAAATAAGTCTCCTCTTAGATTATCTTCTGAAAAAATCAGACTCATAGGAAAGCAGAATCACTAGACACAAGTTCATCAGGGCATGGCTTTTAGGGAGATCAATATCCAAACTACTCCACCCAAAGAATTTAGATACTGTAGGCACACCTAACACCTGATGTCATGTGAGGGGTGGAGGCCATAAGAAGCAGCCCTCTATTTGCAACACATTGAGTATAATGCTTATGTAAACTGTATGGAGTGGAGAAGGTCCAAAGGCTACATGAGCATCTTAGCACAGAAGGCCCTGGGATGCCTCAGACAGGACTCCCGGACCTTACAAGAGGGAAGATTAAACCAGATGGAGGAATTAATCACCGATCTGGCATCCCATCCACCCTCATTTTCAGGATCACCTCTTTGCAGGCAACACCCATGTTGGTAAGTTGTTACTTACCTCAAAGTAGGTGCCTGACAGCCAATTCACCCTAAAAGCTTCAGTGAGGGGATTTGAGTTGATTATCTGGGGAAATCCTGGGATCACAGGTGACAGTGATGCTGATAACTTCACAGAAAACTTGTGCACTGAAGTCCCAGGTGGAGAATTCTCTGCCACATTGCCTGTAGCAGGTAAGAGGATTAGGTGTAGTGTTTCTCCCCCTGTGGAATAAAAAGGGTGCAGGATGACATGAACACAAAGCCTTTTGCTGGGAACAGGAACTTAACAGCTTGGTTTGTGGCTTCAATTCGTAGCTCAGGGTGACGATGGGAGCTGGTCACTCCCCGAGAACAAACGCTGTTGCCAAGTGCTGGCAATGTATATGTGAGATCTTCTGGGAGCCAAGAAAACAACCACCACCAAACAACCAAGAAATCTGCTTCTGTCACTCAGTAAATAAAGCTGCTGCTTTTCTCTTGTCTCCCTGCTTCCCTTCTCTTTTCTCCCAGCCTTTGGGAAGAGCAGGGAAAGAGAACTGTGACACCTTAGGAGACAGACATCCGCTGAAAGAAACTTGCCTCATAATGTCATCTTCTCTCTTGCCAGGGCCCTGTAGCTTACAAGAGTTTGTTTTCCTTCTCTGCATCAGCAATCTAGAGGTCATCTGAGAATTGACTGTGCATGACTGGAGAACACCAAAATCATGGTAAATCTCTCCACGTCCATTAGTAATCTCAAGGACAATTTTTGGTTATTATTGGACTCTGTAGGCATCATGCAGAGGGCCAGGCAGTACCTCTTGGTTGGTAGATTAACAACCATTCCACAGAGGAAGAAACAAGAGGCTCAAGGATGGCATGTGAATTGCCTTGGGCTGCCTTACAGGCAGGGAATTTTACAATTTAAGAGAAAGCACATTTCTTCCAGGAAAGCCTTGGGACCATTCTAAGGTGCACAACACTACAAGACTTTGCCAGTGCAGAGAAAAGGAACAAGCTGTATTCTCTCAGCCTTCCATAATGACAATTACTGTTGTGGGTTGAACAGTGTCCCCAAAAGATTCATGTCCACCCAGAACTGCAGAATGACCTTATTTGTTTTTGTTTTTTTGAGACAGTCTTGCTCTGTCACCCAGGCTGGCGAGATCTTGGCTCACTGCAACCTCTGCCCCCTGGGTTCAAGCGATTCTCATGCCTCAGCCTCCCAAGCAGCTGTGATTACAGGTGTGCTCCATCATGCCTGGCTAATTTTTGTATTTTTAGTAGAGACAAGGTTTCACCATGTTGGCCAGGCTGGTCTTGAACTCCTGGCCTCAAGTGATCCACCTGCCTCAGCCTCCCAAAATACTGGGATTACAGGCGTGAGCCACCATGCCCAGCCAAGAATGATCTTATTTGGAAATAGAGTCTTCATGGGTGTAATTAGTTGAGAGGCAGTCATATTGCATGAGGGTGGGTCCTAAATCCAGTGGCCAGTGTCCTCATAAGAAGACAGGACACGCACAGAGGGGAAAATGCCATGATATAATGGAGGCAGAGACGAGTGATGCAGCTACAAGCCCGGGAATGGAAAGCAAACGCAGAAGCTAGGAGGTAGGCATGGAGCAGATATTTCCTCAGAGCCCCCAGCAGGAACCAACACTGCCAACACCTTGATTGCAGACTTTTGGTCTTCTGAGCTGTGACAGAATAAATTTCTGTTGTTTTCAAGGCAAACGATTTGTGATAGTTTGTTATAGCAGCCCTAGGAAACGAATACAATGATCATTTATCCAATGTTACAAATAAGTGCAAAATGTAAAATCCTGTATTTCACTTACTCCTCAAACACTCCTCTCAGACAGGTATTAATGTCATTTTACAGATGGGGAAACTGAGCTGAAATCCACACAGCAAATAATAAATAACAGAGCCAAGATTTACACAGGTCCCCCTTCCCAGCCAGCTTCCCAATCTCGGCCACCATCAGACCCTGAGAAGAAAACCCTGAACAAGTAGGAGGCACGGAGTGGGTAGGGACAGTAGAAGGTTCTGTCCCGCTGAAAGGTATAAATGTTCTAGGAACAAACAAACCAGGATGTTTTATTTCAGTTGGTGCGGGGTGGGGTGAGTGCAGAGGAGTAAATGGAAAAGAGGAAAAAATTGAAATATAAGCACATTCACTGATACAAGCTTTTAAAATCTAAAGTCATCTTATTTAGTTTAGAGGCTAAAATGCATAATGCATAAGTTATTGTCGCTCGCAGAATTATCAAGTTTTATGGACAAGGACTGTGCAAGGACTCAGAAATATCAAAACAGCTGAAGTTTAGGGTGATGCGAATATGAATAGATTTTTAAAAATCTATTACAATTGACTTTGATATTATAGCATTCTTATGGTAAAAACAAGGAGTGAAAGAGTATGGTTGGAGTATTTAGAGACAAAGCTCTCAAAAACAGTTTTTCAAAATGAGCAAAATACTCTATTGCTTTGATGGGTTGGGTATTTGGGGCATAATTCCCTCCCATTCTCTTTTCTCACAAGTGCACACCTCTCTGAGCTGTTCATGAGAGTGTTCCCTCACTGTTTAGCAAGACAAGGACAGCCATACAGGAAATGGAAAGTTGGCAATCTGTCTCACGGGACACCCATCTTCTCACCCATATTCTTCCCTTGCCCCCTCCAACCCTCCCCAGTGACTCGTGCCCCTCCAGGCAACAAGCAAAGTTAGAACTTGCTATGTTTTTCTCAATAATAGCCTAGGGTAAGGTCGTGCCTAGCCCAAATGAATAGACTAAAATAAGTACCCACTTCATTTATCAAGCACCTGCTCAGCTGGCATCGTGCTAGCTCCTTGACTGCCTGATCCCCTCAATCCCAGCACAATCCTCTGACATAGGTATTGCTGTCACCATTGTACACATCTGAGATTATACTGCTGTCACCATTGCACACATCTGAGATTATACTGCTGTCACCATTGCACACATCTGAGATTATACCACTCAGGGAACAGTCATGGAGGGCCCTGGCTCATGGTATCGGGATCTTGTAGCTAACAGAATACACATACCTACTACTGACAGTCGGTCACTCCATGCCTGTCACATGACCATGCACATAGGCTGCATCGTAGTTATTCAGTCACCCTGGGACACTGCAACAACATGGCTGTGGGGGCTGGTAAGAAATTGACCTTCAACCTGGATGTTAGATGTTGATGATGTGATTTGTAAGAGGCTGTTTCTGGAACAACACGAAGAATTGTGCTGGAGTGTGAGCGTGGTGTGAGCTCAGGTAGAAGGGACTTGCTAAGCTCCACTCAGGGCTCTCCACAGCCTCACCCTGAGTGGAGAGATCACTGTGCCTCCCAACCTTAGTGCAGCTCCTTTGGGGAGCTGGGGACTGTAGAGAAGCCATGCTCCCCAAATATTGCCTGCTGATAGCTCCTGGTTTGCTTTGCTAGAAGTGCTAGAAGTATATCCACTGATTTTCTTGAATTGGTCATAACTTTGATAGTTCCTGGGTCTGAGAGACTAATTCCATGAAAGATCCAGCATTCCAATCCTAGGCATCTGACTCCAAGGACAGCTCCATGATGTCTCCTTAAATCAGAGTGTTTTTTATCGTCCTCCTTGAATGGTCATATTTTGAATGGCAGTGAGAGATATTTTTGAAGAAGTGGATATAGCCAGTGACTCCCAAGCAATTTTTATTGGGAACTGCCTGTCCCATGTATGGTGAAAGCCAGACTGTCCTTGGATATGCCCTTTCTGTCGATATTCTTGCTAGAAATGATCTACATTTTTTCAGGTGGCCTCTCTTCCCAGGGCAAGGCCATGTGTGCCAGGGTCATGCAAATGAATCCTTAAAACTTTGAGGCAGACCTAGGCAGACCTAGCAGTCCTAGGCAGTCCTTTGAGGCAGAACTAGGCAGTCCTAGGGATACTGATTTTTTTTTTTTTTTTTTTTTTTTGAGATGGAGTCTCGCTCTGTCTCCCAGGCTGGAATGCAGTGGCGCCATCTTGGCTCACTGCAAGCTCTGCCTCCCGGGTTCACGCCATTCTCCTGCCTCAGCCTCCTGAGCAGCTGGGACCACAGGCACCTGCCACCATGCCTGGCTATTTTTTTGTATTTTTAGTAGAGACGGAGTTTCACCGTGTTAGCCAGGATGGTCTTGATCTCCTGACCTTGTGATCCACCTGCCTCGACCTCCCAAAGTGCTGGGGATACTGATTTTTTTAAAAAGATAGCCAAGCTGGGTTCTCCTGACCTTAATTCAAAATCCAGTTTCTCCAGCTCTATTGCTCTTTGTAAAAGAAGTAGTAGTAGTAATAACAGCAATAGCAAGAATAATAAGTGACTAGGGTCCATACCCTAAAAATAGAGTAATGAATAAGATACAATATTCACAAAATGTTAAACACATCTGTTATACAGGTAAGCTTAAGTGATGTATCCAAAGGCACCCATCTGGTCAATGGCAGAGGGAAGATTAGAGGACAGGTGCCAGCTCTCCCTAAAACACCGCATACTTTCCTTCCATGGCTGGTCTTCCAGGCTTTCTTTGGTGGTCTGAGTGCTAGAGAGCAAGAAGGAGGCTCTAATGGAATTTGACTTACACATGCATCTTAATTAAGAATCAAATTAGAATTGCTTGAAGCACGTACTTTGGAAAAGAAAGAGCATGCAAAAGATTTATTGTCAGCCATGGCGCCCACTGAAACATCTTGCTTGTGGCTAAGACCTGGATGCATGATGTGCTCACTTGTCTCCCTTGAATCACTGCCTCTCCAGAAATGAACCAATGGGGCTTCCCTGGGAGCCTATGTTGGGATAATTAAGCCTTCCACAGTCTCAGAGAGGAGGAAGTTGGCCACCCTGGACCTTTGACACTGAAAGTGGAGATGCGGGTCAAGAATGTGGGGTGATGCCATCTTCTTCTTGGGGTGTAGCTGCTCTAACTTAGAGCTCTGCTTTCAATACACAGAGCAGGACTCACTGAGACCATCACTCAATCGCTACCTCTTCATTCTCTCTAGTACCTATTCAAACAGCAGTGAACAAAATCAGTTCTGTGAAAAGAACGAGAGATTTGGAATCAGACCCCTGGCTTCAAGTCTTAGCTTTGCCACTGCTTGACTATGTGACCTTAGGCTGGTCCCTTGACTTCTCTGGGGGTTCCTGTCAACTCTGTCTCTCAGGGCTGTGGTGCTACATTAACAGTATCCACTAAACAGGGTTCCATTGCTAAAGAAGACTCATGGGACCCAAGTGACAATGCTTATAAATCTACAGTTTTATTACAGAAAACGGATACAGCATAGCAACAACATGAAAGTAAGGATATGCACTACAGCTGAAGGCTGCCTCAGCAGGAGATCCACAGAGGCCAGGTGCAGGCTAGGCTCTTACTGTTGTCTTTTCTCTATGGGACGGAAGAATTCACTGTCTTGGATCAGGAACAGCCAATGTATGCACAAATATCTTGGAATTATGGAGTCTTTGCTGGGATTTTTTTCTATTTTGCTGTAGGCATATTCTTGTTCTATAACTGGCCTCAACGGCAGAACCCACAGAAGGTCCTCGTTGAGACCAGGTGCAAATAATCAATCTCACTGTTATCAATAAACAACGCTTACAAGCTGCTACAAACCATTCAGAAACTCCTAGGACCCACGGTTACAAAGAAACACTTTTTTTATTTTTATTTTTATTTTTATTTTTATTTTTATTTTGAGACGGAGTCTCGCTCTGTCCCCCGGGCTGGAGTGCAGTGGCGCGATCTCCGCTCACTGCAAGCTCCGCCTCCCGGGTACATGCCATTCTCCTGCCTCAGCCTCCCTAGTAGCTGGGACTACAGATGCCCGCCACCACGCCCGGCTAACTTTTTGTATTTTTAGTAGAGACTGGGTTTCACCGTGTTAGCCAGGATGATCTCAATTTCCTGACCTCATGATCTGCCCGTCTCAGCCTCCCAAAGTGCTGGGATTACAGGCGTGAGCCACCGCACCTAGCCAAAGCAACACTATTAATCGGCATGCTTCATGCCTTGACTAGGGGTCAGTGTGGTTCACGAACTTCAGCAGAAAAATTCAGGCTAATATCAGGCCTATGGAAACTTATTCTCACAGCACAGATGCCACATAAGAAAATGCATATGCTCGGCCGGGCACAGTGGCTCAACCTGTAATCCCAGCACTCTGGGAGACCGAACCGGGTGGATCACCTGAGGTCCGGAGTTTGAGACTAGCCTGGCCAACATGGTGAAACCCCACCGCTATTAAAAATACAAAAATTAGCAGTGTGTGGTGGCAGCTGCCTGTAATCCCAGCTACTTGGGAGGCTGAGGCAGGAGAATCACTTGAACTGGGAGGTGGAGGTTGTAGTGAGCCCAGATCGCGCCACTGCACTCCAGCCTGGGCAACAAAGCAAGACTCCATCTCAAAAAAATAAAAAATAAAAAAAGAAAGAAAGAAAGAAAAGAAAATGCATATGCTCAGTAAACTATAAAGCATTGTCAAATGTTGTTTCAACATATGCAACTTTTTCCTATTTCTTTAATTTCCACAATATATACCTCTTCCTGAATGAGATGTTCACCCACCCCCTTTTTTGGGAGGAACAAGGAACAATCCAGGCCAAGCAAGATTAACAGAAAAGAGCCCTTTATAGGACATAGAAGGAAAGGTGATTCAACTAGTGATTCTGTACATTATATTAGGTCGGTGTAAAAGTAATTGTGGTTTTTCCCTAGAAGAAAACCTAGGCAATACCATTCAGGACATAGGCATGGGCAAGGACTTCATGTCTAAAACACCAAAAGCAATGGCAACAAAAGCCAAAATTGTCAAATGGGATCTAATTAAACTAAAGAGCTTCTGCACAGCAAAAGAAACTACCATCAGAGTGAACAGGCAACCTACAGAATAGGAGAAAAATTTTGTAATCTACCCATCTGACAAAGGGCTAATATCCAGAATCTACAAAGAACTCAAACAAATTTACAAGAAAAAATCAAACAACTCCAACAAAAAGTGGGCAAAGGATATGAACAGACACTTCTCAAAAGAAGACATTTATGCAGCCAACAGACACATGAAAAAATGCTCATCATCACTGGCCATCAGAGAAATGCCAATCAAAACCACAATGAGATACCATCTCACACCAGTTAGAATGGCGATCATTAAGAAGTCAGGAAACAACAGGTGCTGGAGAGGATGTGGAGAAATAGGAACGCTTTTACACTGTTGGTGGGACTGTAAACTAGTTCAACCATTGTGGAAGACAGTGTGGTGATTCCTCAAGGATCTAGAACTAGAAATACCATTGGACCCAGCCATCCCATTACTGGGTTATACCCAAAGGATTATAAATCATGCTGCTATAAAGACACATACACATGTATGTTTATTGTGGCACTATTCACAATAGCAAAGACTTGGAACCAACCCAAATGTCCATCAATGATAGACTGTATTAAGAAAATGTGGCACATATACACCATGGAATACTATGCAGCCATAAAAAAGGATGAGTTCATGTCCTTCACAGGGACATGGATGAAGCTGGAAACCATCATTCTTAGCAAACTATCGCAAGGACAAAAAAACCAAACACTGCACGTTCTCACTCATAGGTGGGAATTGAACAATGAGAACACTTGGACACAGGAAGGGGAACATCACACACTGGGGCCTGTCGTGGGGTGGGGGGAAGGAGGAGGGATAGCATTAGGCGATATACCTAATGTAAATGACGAGTTAATGAGTGCAGCACACCAACATGGCGCATGTATACATATGTAACAAACCTGCACGTTGTGCACCTGTACCATAGGACTTAAAGTATAATAATAATAAAAAAAAAGTAATTGTGGTTTTTACCATTACTTTCAATGGCAAAAACCAAGATTAATTTTGCACCAGCTAGGTCATAATTGGCAAGAAACAGACGTGTTTATCTTGGAGCATCACTACGGGGTGGGCCTGAGAAAGGCTTGTTTCTTTCAAATCTCTTCCAACTACATGGAGGAGAAAGTGGATGGATTCCAGTGACTGCCTGACTGCTTGTGCTGGGGGTGAGGTTGCCATGGGCAAGGAAGAGCTGAGAGAAGGGACTGTCTTTTGTTCTTCTGAGGTGACTCTGAACAGGAAAGTGACATGATGGAAAAAGTAGAAACCTCTTGCAACACTCTTTGGGCCTGATATATAGGGTTAATTGGCTGACAGAAAGACTTTCTAGAAATGGATTGCATCTTCCAGCCTTTTCATATGATGAGAGCGTTAAGAAGCATTTACATTTTAATTCCCAAGGAGAATAAGAAACTCAATCTTGGGCCTTTGTTTGATTTGCCAACACTGGCTAGCAGAGAACCACGCACAGATGATGGGCTGAAGAAAGCTGTGATTGCCTCTTGCCCAGAGCTTGCGGACAAACTCAGTGCGATGGGTTTGGTACCTTTTCATGTCCATGCGAATCTTCTAGCTCCCAAGGATCCCTTCTTTCATTAAATACCCTGGCATTTTTCATTTCCAGGAGGGTAATACAAAAGCTGGTTCCTTGGATGCTTCTTCAAAACATAGACAGCTTCCGTGTGCAGTGGATTTAAAAATACCAAGGGTCCTTCTCTATGTCCTTCATCTTCTGGGACTCACACGTGATCCTTTGGGACTGATGGAGCCAGATGACTGCTTTGTCTCAACTCTTTCCACTGGGGCAGTTGAAAGTTTTGTCTAGTTTATATTCTTGTAGAGCCTCCCTTTGTAAGCTGTTGGTGGAATAGGCACTATAGCTTCACAAAGGGAAACTCATCTTCATAGGAGGTGGAAAGGACAGAAGTGAATTTAAATGTCAATATCAAGCAGGAAGAAGATCTAAAGCTCTTCATTTGGGGTATATCAGTAAATGTGGGGGAAAAACCATACCAGACTCAAAAAGTATAAAAATAAAAACAGCAAATATGTATTGGATACCCTCTATATATGTGGCACACAGGGACAATGAGCAATAAGATATATGAAATCTGTTATTGCAGGGCTGACATTCTAGTTGAGGAGGCAGAAATGGCCCTATAACAGATGAATTACAGTATGATAGCTCATGCTACTTTTGGCTGAGCACTGAATCTGCATTAGGTGCTGGACTGAACTCTTTGCAGGCAGTCCATGTGCAGGCAAGAGGAGCTCCAGGGTGCAACAGCAGAAGCACTCCCCAGGAGCTAGGTCAATCCAGGAAGACTCCATGGGAGGGGTGGGGCTTGAGTTGGGCCTTGAAGGAAGCATAGGAGTTAGAACACATGAAAGGAAAGAGGATACTCTATGTTACTTTATTTATTTATTTATTTTGAGACGGAGTCTCACTCTGTCGCCCAGGCTGGAGTGCAATGGCGCAATCTCAGCTCACTGCAACCTCCGCCTCCTGGGTTCAAGCGATTCTCCTGCCTCAGCCTCCTGAGTAGCTAGGATTATAGGCACCCGTCTTCATGCTCTGCTAATTTTTTACTGTATGTTACTTTATTTGAGATTATTATAGTGATGCCTGCTTCCAACAGCCTGAAGCGGTGCTGATGTGGCTGCCCCGCTAGAATCCTCTGTAGCCCAGGTGTTGGAGTGTGAGGGTAATGACCAGGTTCTCAGACTCACAAAAGAAACAGTTTGTGTCACAGCAGCCCTTCCAAAAACAAGATTTGACCTAAGGGATTCTATTGTGTGTTTTAAATAAGAAATCTCAAGTATTTCTTGCAAACCTTTGTGATCTATCCCTTTCACACTTCTGATAAAGTTCCAAATGATAGTGTTCAGTACAAGAAATTGGGTTCTTCCTAACCTCATTCTTTCCCCAGTGACAATAAAAGTCACCTCGACTCAAATGATTATGGCCCTAAAAGCCCATATTTCTGGGGGAATCTGAAATGTTTACTTCAAGTGACAGTCTGAACTGCTCATGGCCCACTTCACATTCACAGGTCATCCTGCCCTCTGCTGAGTTGAAAAGCCCAAGATAGAAGAGGGCTCAATATTAGGAAACCCAGTTATTTATTTATCTCATTAGCAGATCGAAGAGGAAAATTAAATGGTCATTTTCATAGATCTTGAAAAAGTGTTTGATTTAAAAATCCATTTTTATTTAGAAATAAGTACTTGAATATTCTTACATTTAGTTTTATTATATTTTTATTCA
This sequence comes from Pan paniscus, assembly GCF_029289425.2. Classification (NCBI taxonomy): domain Eukaryota; kingdom Metazoa; phylum Chordata; class Mammalia; order Primates; family Hominidae; genus Pan; species Pan paniscus. The sequence goes on along the minus strand of NC_073255.2, from coordinate 142,810,099 downwards.
GAAATAAATACTGTAATATTCTTATATTAATAAGAATAGAAGCCACCTCCTTAACATATAAAACATTTCTCTCTCACACCAAAAGTTAACATCATGCTTAATGGGAAACAAGACAGGAATTTACACTCTTGTTATTATTTAATAATGGTCAGAATGTCCAGGCCTGGCAGTTAGATAAGAAAAAAATAGGAGCTATAGACATAGGAGAAGAAGAATATAAATGTTCATTTTTTCAAACGTGGAAAATTCATGAGAATCACCTGAAAAACCATGCCAAATAATAAGATAATTTGTTAATAGATTTCCATACATCATACAATAATCAGTTGAAAGATGTAGGGAAGAAGAGATTCCATTTACAAATGTAAAAAAAGAAAAAGTAAAAGAACTAGAAATAACCATAATAAGAATGTACCAAATCTATATGAAGGAAACCTCAAAATACTCCTAAGAAAAACAAATGAAGACTCAAACAAGTATCTAGAACCCTGTTCTTGGATTAGGAAGACTCAAGATCATAAATAATACTCACTAACATTTACTAAGCATTTACTATGTACTCAGACACTCTTCTAAGTATTTTACTACATAACTTGTCAAAGATGTAAATTATCCCTAAATTAATTTGCAAATTTAACATAAATTCTATATATTATGCATATACTACCTATTCAGAAATAAAATTTAATTTTAAAAGCTCAATTTCAATAATCCAAGCTGACATTAAAAAGATCATCTAAGATTCTTGATGCCCTTGAATGAGGAAGAGAGAGTAAAATGATCACTAGCTTGAGTCTTTGACCCTTCTATCAGAAGGTGTTTTCTTTGCTCAAGAGGAAGACACCCCCTCAGTAACTCACTTTCCTCACAGGATCACTTGTCAACCTCAAGTTGCCCTACGAGCCTCCAGAAAAGGGCCAGAATCTCCACAAAGACTCACTTGACATACTCACAGAGCTCTGCTATGAACACTATTTTCCCAACCTTAAATCTCAGGAGGACTACCAAATGCAGGCCAGTTAACCCAAGAGGGAAAGTGAAGTCTACACCAACATAGATTAGATTAGGCTCTTTAAGCATCTCTCTTTTCCAGGGCTCCTACCTGGTCTCCCAGGGCTCCCTGGAGCGGCATCACCTCATTCATTACTGCAGCTAAGCCCTCAATTGAACAAGCCTCCCAGGGGCAATTTCCTTTTTGGGGGACATTGTCATTCAATGGTATTATGCAGACCAAGTAGGCAAGCAAGGTTCCAAAGCAAAATTGAGTTCCTACCTGACATGGCACCCAGGAGAGCCAGGAGAATGATTGCTTCTTGCATACTTGATGGTCACAACTGTGCGTGCTTCCAGCACATTAGCCGCAGCCTGAATCCCGTCTCACACCCAAAGTTTATTCCAGAAGCCACTCAGCTTCCCCTCCTGGTTTTGTTGCCATGCAAGAAATCAAACAGAGGCTTTGGCGGTAGCCAAGGGAGACGCCAAACACCACAGGACTGTTTGTTCTTTGATTACCTGCTTCTGTGACTGCACAGCACCCAAGAGACCAACCAGCCAGTCCTGGTCAGCTCAGAGTTTACCTTAAAAGTCCACACTCACCAAGTGTCTCAACCAAGAGCTCCAAAAGAGAAGTCAAAAGAGAAAACCGAGACACGGAGACCACACTAAGAGCTGGACATGCATAGTCCACCCATGATGGTCTCAGTGGCCCTGTAGCCAGGCTTGTGGTCATTTCCAGAAACAGGGGTGGGAAGTGGGAGTTTTTCTGCTGTCCTGAATCAATGAGTAGGATTCAGACTTGGGAATTAACTGGCACTCGTTCTAAAGACAAGATCTGAGAGCTGGGAGCAGACCCCTCCTCGAGGCTGACCTGAGGTGGAAGACTGCCCTCTGACTCCACCCCCCACCACCGCCCCTCCAGCCCTCGAAGAAGGCTGTGAAGGAAGATTACTGGAGTGGTGAGGCTTCTGCCCACTGGGGAGTGATGCAGGTGTTGCCCTTCACGATGCCTTTCTGTTCCACACAGCCCTGTGCCAGGGCACAAGATGTGGCATGTGAACAAACGCGGGCTGGGGTCTAGTCTCCACTGAGAAGGAGCAACAGCAGAGCAGAGAGAGAATGGCCGAGGAGTGGCCTGTCCCCTTGACATGGTGCAGTAAGAGAAGTAGTGGGCACAGTGGAAGGCAGCTGGGCTTGGACCACCTCTCCCATTCCTCTGCCAGCTAGGGGAGGAGAGGCCAGCAGCCCAAGGCTGGGGGCAGGAATGCAGTGAAGAAGATGGGGAGTTGAGTCAGAGCCTCCCAGTCTGGACAAGACCCCACAGGCGCTCTGAAAACTACACATGCCCCACAGATGAACCAGCTTTTAGCACCTGCTACACGGAGGTCACCAACGAGGGATAGAGGGAGACAGTGTTATGGAACCAAACTGGGTCCACTCACCCTGTGCAGTAAAACCGGATATCCACACCAAGGTTTTTGCAGCAATAGAAAGGAAGGCATTTATTTGCAAGGGTGCCAAGCAAGAAGGGCTCAGAGAGTGAGGGGTTTGACCCAGGCTGCGCCACCTGTCAGTGTCCCCTGTGTCCCCTGCGTCCCAAACCCAGGGTGGCAAGGCTGCCCTTCCCTTCCACCACATCCAAACATTTGACAAGCCCTTTCCAGCCTCCAGGGCCTCCTGCCAGGCCCCTTCCCATGCTTGTTGCTACTGCCCTGGCTTAAGGTCCTTGCCTCTGGCCTGGGCTCTGGCCCGCAGCACATCCTACAGAAACTTAGGTTAATTTCCCCAAAGTACAATTTTGGTCATTTACTTTCCTGCTCAAAATAACAAGAACGTTTCCCTTAAGAAAAGTTGACTTTTCTTCTATAAAGCATGAAGGAAAGGTAATAAGATTAGGAAAGTTAGTCGATAGGTCTCTGTTTGAAGCACATAGATGGTAACAACAACAACAACAAAAAAACAAAAGGGAGTTTTGCTGTGTCACCTTTGGCAATTTACCTAACCTTTCAGAATCTCAGTTCCACTCACTTCTGTAAATCAGGGAAAATAATACCTGCTACACAGTATCATCGCAAGCGATACACAAGAGAAAGAAGTGAAAGAAACTGGCCCATACTATGTGTTTTAAAAATACTTTTTTTTTTTTTTTTTTTTGGAGACAGGATCTCACTGTCACTCTGTCTCCCAGGCTAGAGTGTAGCAGCGCGATCATAGCTCATTACAGCCTCAATCTGCTGGACTCAAGCAATCCGCCCACCTCAGCCTCTGGAGTAGCTGGGACCACAGGCGTGCACCACCACACCAGGCTAATTAAAATTTTTTTTTTTTAGAGAGGAGGTCTCCCTATGTTGCCCAAACTGGTCTCAAACTTCTGGGCTCAAGCGATTCTCCCACCTCGGCCTCCCCAAGTGTTGATATTACAGGCATGTGCCACACTATTTTTTCCTAATAGGACCCTGGCAAGGGCTGAAACATAGTAGGTACTCAATATATATTGGCCAAATAAAAAGAAAAATAAACAACAGTTGCCAAGCTACCAATTCTCACCTCTCAGTTTTTCCTGTCATGTGAGTTACTGTAAATAATCCATTTCATTATGCATAATTAAAGCTGAAGCGATGGCTCAGATTAAGTTATGGAAAACGTCAGAATAATTAAACTTTTGTATTAAAGAAACTCACATCTGTTTAATTTTCAGCCTGACTGCACAGCATTTTTCATGTTGCCCTGTTTTTACCAGGATATCATGCATCCCCTTCCTTTCCCTCCCTGGTTCTAGGGAGCAAAAGGGTCATCTTTTGGAATTCATTGTGGGTGTTTTCTCCTGTAATTACAGCTTCTGTTTCCAGCCCCGAGGTTGTTTCTGCCATTGCCACGGGCTGCTGCCCATGAGTCAATTCCCATCTCCCTCCGAAAGCACCTAGTCCTAGCACCAGACACCCAACTGGGCCTGAATCGCACCAAGGCTGAATGGGACCTTGCGGTCCCTGGCTCTCCTGTCCCTGACTGTCAGCATGCTGAGCTGTCCTGGATCCACCAAGGTCTCAGCCAGATGGGATGAATGGGTTCCTCAGGCAGGGTCGGAATCTCTAGGGCAGGCACCCCTCCAGCTTCACATGAGACCCAGGAGCCTTCTCCTACATGCTCTCTGGCTCAGCAGTGATTCAGGCCCTTAAAGTATTTCAGGGGACTTCCCTGGGAACTAGCTACTATAAGTGTCTAATTTGCTAGCAAAGGAGTTGTGTTCCAAACATTTTTTGACTTGGAACTTGGAACTCAATTACCCTTACATAATCTATAACATATAGTCATGCACCGCATAATGACAACATTTCCATCAACCATGGACTTCGTACACAATGGTGGTCCCATAGATGATAATGGAGCTGAAACATTACTATCAACTAGTGACGTTGTAGCTGTTGTAACATCACAGTGCAACACGTTACTCATGTGTTTGGGGAGATACTGGTGGAACAAACCTACTGCACTGCTAGTTATGCAAAAGTCTAGCACATACAGTTATGTACAGTACATAATACTTATAATGATAATAAATATATGCTGTCATTTTAGAGTATACTCCTACTTATTAAAAAAAATAAAGCTGGCCAGGCACCGTGGCTCACGCCTGTAATCCCAGCACTTTGGGAGGCTGAGGCGGGTGGATCACAAGATCAGGAGTTCGAGACCAGCCTGGCCAACATGGTGAAACCCCGTCTCTACTAAAAATACAAGTTAGCTGGGCATGGTGGTGAGCACCTGTAGTCCCAGCTACTTGGGAGGCTGAGGCAAGAGAATCTCTTGAACTAGGGAGGCAGAGGTTGCAGTGAGCCGAGATCGTGCCATTGCACTCTAGCGTTGGTGACAGAGTGAGATTCCATCTCAAAAAAAAAAAAAAAAAAAAAGCTAATTGTAGAACAGCCTCTGGCGGGTCCTTAGGAGGTATCCAGAGGAAGGCATTGTTATCATAGAAGATGACAGCTCCATGTGTGTTATTGCCCCTGAAGACCTTCCAGTGGGACAAGATGTGGAGGTGGAAGACATGACATTGATGATCCTGACCCTGTGCAGGTCTAGACTAATGTGTGTGTTTGTGTCTTCATTTTTAACAAAAAAGGTTTACAAGTTAAAAAAAAAATAGAAAAATAGTATAGATTAAAGCTATAAAGAAAGAAAATATTTTTTGTACAGCTGTGCAATGTATTTTAAGCTGTTATTACAACAGAGTCAAAAGTTTTAAAAATATAAAAGTTTGTAAAAATGTTACAGTAAGATAAGGTTAATTTATTATTGAAGAAAGAAAATTTGAAAAATAAATGGAGTGGACTAAGTTTACAAACTCTACAGTAGTGTACAGTAATGTCCTAGGCCTTACATTCACTCACCACTCACTCACTCACCTACAGCAACTTCCAGTCCTGCAAGCTCCATTCATGGTAAGTGTCCTATTGAGGTGTACCATTTAAAAAAATCATTTATGCAGTTTTTTATTGTTTTTTTTTTTTTTGACGGAGTCTCGCACTGTCACCTGGAATGGAGTGCAATGGCACGATCTCAGCTCACTGCAACCTCCGCCTCCTGGGTTCAAGCTATTCTCCTGCCTCAGCCTCCCAAGTAGCTGGGATTATAGGCACCCGCCACCATGTCCAGCTAGTTTTTTGTATTTTTAGTGGAGAGGGGATTTCACTATGTTGGCCAGGCTGGTCTCAAACTCCTGACCTCGTGATCCACCCGCCTCGGCCTCCCAAAGTGCTGGGATTACAGACGTGAGCCATCGTGCCCGGCCTTATGCAGTATTTTTTAATGTATTTTTTCTATGTTTACATATACAAATACATACCATCGAGTTACAATTGCCTACAGTATTCAGTACAGTAACATGCTGTACAGGTTTGTAGCCCAGGAGCAATAAACTATACCATACAGCCCAGGTGTGTAATAGGCTATACCATCGAGGTTTGTGTAAGTGCACTCTATGATGTTCACACAATGATGAAATTGCCTAGTATTGCATTTCTCAGAATGTATCCCCATCATTAACTAACTGTACTTGTCTGTATTTTAAATATTACAGCCTTAAGATGAGACACAGAAGTACTGTGCAATGGCTGGGCTCTGTTAGCAGCTTCACGAGCATTGGTGGGCTGGCCTGCAAGCCTCATCACCTTTATATCTGCGGGGCAGTTCTGTTCATGGTCCGTTTGTTCAGGACTGGAACTATGGGCTTCCAGGAATCCAAAACCTAGAACAGAACACCCAGGTTCCATCATTCAAGCACCTCCCCCATCTCAGGCCTCCCTCAGGAAAGGCACTCAGGGTAGACCCATGCTCACAGCAATGGTGCCATGCAGATGGCACAAAGCTGCTTGCAAGAATAGAAACACATCCCTCCCCGTGTCTTCTTTGTGGGCCACTGTCCTAGCACACGCACTGCTTTCGCACCACATCTCATGGATCTTTTATACATCTGTCTCCATGCAGCCTTGGCAAGTTTTTCAGGACAGAGAAGCTCTTATGCTTCTTTGCACTCCAATTGCTTCACATTTAACACTGTGCCAGATGCATAGTAACTGCTCAAAAAACATGGAATTACTGATCTTACTTTATACTTCCTTGCCTCGTGCCATGCTCTCCTCTCACACCCACCCCAAACATCGACCCAGTGAGACCCCCCCCCTCCCAGCTCTTGCAGGGATAGAAATAAAGAAGTGCCACAGCCCTTCTCACTTCTAGAACCCCAGAGCTGCATTCCCTGACTGGCCTTGAGGACCATGGGAAGGGCTCCTCTGAAGCCAAGGCTCTCAGGACCCACTGGTAGGGTCCTTTTCCTGGCTTCACAGGTGGAAGAGTGACTGAGAAGACGTCCTTGGGGCTCAGCCCCACCTGACTCCAGGGCACATGCTGTGACTGTGGGCTAGGCTGCCTGCCCTCTGGGCTCACGTCCCCAGATAATTCTTTTTTTTTCTTTAAACAGTTTGTGATATAATTCACATACCTTACAATATACCCAGTTAAAGTGTACAATTCTGTGATTTTTAGTATATTCATAGAGTTGTGCAACCATCACCATAATCAATTTTATAACATTTTCATCCCCCCCAAAGAAAAACCTCTTCAATCCTTAGCAGTTACTCTCAATTTTCCTCTAACTCTCGCCCCCAACCCTAGCAGCCACTAATCTACGTTCTATCTCTATAGATTTCCTTATTCTGGGCATTTCATATGAATAGAATCATACAATATTTGGCCTTTTTAAATTTTTTTTTTTTTTTTTTGAGATGGAGTCTCACTCCATCACCCAGGCTGGAGTGCAGTGGCGTGATCTCAGCTCATTGCAACCTCTGCCTCCCAGGTTCAAGTGATTTTCCTGCCTCAGCCTACCAAATAGGTGGGATTACAGGCGCGTGAGACCATGCCAGGCTAATTTTTGTATTATCAGTAGAGACAGGGTTTTGCCATGTTGGCCAGGCTGGTCTCGAACTCCTGACCTCAGGTGATCTGCCCGCCTTGGCCTCCCAAAGTGCTGGGATTACAGGCATGAGCCAGTGCACCCAGCAATATGTGGTCTTTTGTACTGGCTTCTTTTACTTGCATAATGTTCTTTGGATTCGTGTATTTTGCTGTATGGCTCAATACTTCATTCCTTTTTATTGCTGAATAATATTGGGTTGGTGCAAAAGTCACTGCGGTTTTTGCCATTACTTTTAATTACTTTTGCACCAATCCAATATTATTCCATTGTATGGATAGACCACAATTTAATTTTCTTATTAATCAGTTGATGGACATGTGAGTTATTTCAACATTTTGGCTATTAAAATAATGCTGCTATGAACATTTGTGTACAAGTTTTTGCACGACATAGGTTTTTATTTCTCTTAGGGAAATACCTAGAAGTGTAATTACCAGGTCATATGGTGATTCTACCAGGTCATTCTTGTGGGCAATTGTCTAGCTGCTTTGAAGCCAGCTCCTTCTCCAGCATCCTTCACTGGCTTCCTGGAGCCCCTACCCCAAGCTATGGGTCTCCTCCTACTTACCCTCTCTGCCACTTTGTTCAAACATCTTCATGCCAGCTGATTCCTTCTTCCCCCTTCTCCCTTTAGGTGGCATTTATTTATTCACTCAAGAAATATTGATTACCTACTGTGTGTCAAGCCCTGTTGTGCATGCTAAGGTTATAGCAGAGAACTGTTTTGTTCTCTGAAACAAATGCCTGGCCACAAGCAACAGATGCTGTAGAAGCACCCCTCCTTCCATCCATCCAGTCAGCCAGCTGTGGCTCTGGTTGAAGCTCACCGCATGGCAGCACTGAGAGGTGACAGCATGCTGGCATCCCTCGCAGCCCTCGCTCGCTCGCTCTCGGCGCCTCCTCTGCCTGGACGCCCACTCTGGCGGCACTTGAGGAGCGCTTCAGCCTGCCGCTGCACTGTGGGAGCCCCTTCCTGGGCTGGCTGAGGCCGGAGCCGGCTCCCTCAGCTTGCGGGGAAGTGTAGAGGGAGAGACGCCGGCGGGAACCGGGACTGCGCGTGGCGCTTGCGGGCCAGCACGAGTTCCAGGTGGGTGTGGGCTCGGCGGGCCCCGCACTCGGAGCAGCCCGCCGGCTCCGGGTAGTGAGCGGCTTAGCACTTGGGCCAGCAGCTGCTGTGCTCGACTTCTCGCCGGGCCTTAGCTGCCTCCCTGCGGGGCAGGGCTCAGGACCTGCAACCTGCCATGCCTGAGCCTACCCCGCCGCCGTGGGCTCCTGCGCAGCCTGAGCCTCCCCGACCAGCGCCACCCCCTGCTCCACGGCGCCCAGTCCCGTCGACCACCCAAGGGCTGAGGCGTGCGGGCGCACAGCGCGGGACTGGCAGGCAGCTCCACCTGCGGCCCGGTGCTGGATCCACTGGGTGAAGCCAGCTGGACTCCTGAGTCTGGTGGGGACTTGGAGAATCTTTATGTCTAGCTAGGGGATTGTAAATACACCAATAAGCACTCTGTGTCTAGCTCAGGGTTTGTGAATACACCAATCGACACTGTATCTAGTTACTCTGGTGGGGACTTGGAGAACCTTTGTGTGGACACTCTGTATCGAGCTAATCTAGTGGGGACGTGGAGAACTTTTGTGTGTAGCTCAGGGATTGTAAACGCACCAAAAAGCACCCTGTCAAAATGGACCAATCAGCTCTCTGTAAAGTGGACCAATCAGCTCTCTGTAAAGTGGACCAATCAGCTCTCTGTAAAATGGACCAATCAGCTCTCTGTAAAATGGACCAATCAGCAGGATGGGGGGGGCGGGGGCAGATAAGAGAATAAACGCAGGCTGCCAGAGCCAGCAGTGGCAAACCGCTTGGGTCGCCTTCCACACTGTGGAAGCTTTGTTCTTTTGCTTTTTGCAATAAGTCTTGCTTCTGCTCACTTTTTTGGTCCTCGCTGCCTTTATGAGCTGTAACACTCACCGTGAAGGTCTGCAGCTTCGCTCCTGAGCCAGCGAGACCATGAACCCACCAGAAGAAAGAAACTCCGAACACATCTGAACATCTGAAGGAACAAACTGTGGACACACCGCCTTTAAGAACTGTAACACTCACCGCGAGGGTCCACGATTTCATTCTTGAAGTCAGTGAGACCAAGAACCCACCAATTCCGGACACAGCACTGTACTTGCATCAGGATGGACGGTCTGCTATGACATGGTTCTCCCATCGAGGAACTCGGGCCCTAGCCCAGAGACAAACCAGTAAGCCCAGGATTACAACCAAGTAATCCAGGCATGCCTCCACTGAACTCCAGGCATGCCTGAGGCTGTGGGGATGAGAGAGTGGAGAGAAAGAATCAAATGTAGGTCAAGAGTGAAGCTGTCAGAGAAGGTTTCTAAGGGCAGGAGTGAGCTGAAGAAATGAAGGGTAAAGGCAAAAGCAGTTAACAATGTAGAGGTATGAAATAGTATAGTTCATCCTATGGCATTATGCCAGCTGATTTATCTTTAGGGAAGCTCAGTTTTTAAGAAAAAAATTTATTTTTTGAATAGGTAATACATGTACACAATGCAAAATTCTAAATATTCAAAAGAGTAAACAATGAAAAACATGTCTTCCTATCTCCTTTCTCCAGAAGCTGTTTCCCTCCTCGGAGACAGCCATTATTGTTACAGCCTTGTGATCCTTCTAGAAACAGTCTATGTGTATACAGACATATACTCAATAGCATAGTCTCTGCTTTATGGAAACATAGTCTGTGCTTCATGATACTAATGGAAGCATATTATACCCTCTCTACTTTACTTGGTTTTTCCTCTTACTATATTTGGGACATTGTAACATATCAGTGCATACATAGCACCATTCTTTTTAGTAACTGCATAATATCCATTGTATTGATGTGCCACATATTTATCAAGTCTGCTATCGATGGGGGTTTGCTTTGTTATCAATTTTTTTCTATTACAAGTAATGCTGCAATAAACGTCTTTGAATCTATATAATATCATACCAGAGTATATTTGTAGACTAAATTTTTAAAAATGGACTTGAATGGGAGAAAACGTTAACTTTTTGACAGACATTGCCAAAATACTCCTCAAAGAAGTTGTGCCAATTTATACTCCTACGATTGACATGTGAGAATGTGGGAGAATCCCCCAAATCCTCACCAATATAGTGTTATCAAACATTTTACTTTTTGCCAATCTGTTAGGTTAAAAATATTGTATCTCATTTCAATCTGCATTTCCTTCTCATGAGTAAAATTGGGCATTTCTACCATTTTTCTTCTGGGTTGTTGGTATATTTTCTACTGGTTTGTAGGAAATCTTGGTATGTTGAGGAATTTATTACTTTATCTGTAATATGCATTGCAAATATTATTTCCTCTTTATCATTAGATTTTTGACTTTGTTTCTAGGGATTTCTGCCATAAAATTTTTCAAAAAATTTTATATAGTCAAATGTATCACCTTGTGTTCTATGGCTCTACTTTTTGCTCACTGCTTAGAAAGGATTCTTTCTGAGATAATAATAAATACTTTCATATTTTCTTCTAATACTTTTATGGTTTTGTTTTCAAATATAAGCTTCTGATTTTCTTGGAATTGTTCTGAAATGGGAAAAGTTCCTTGTCCCCATTGCAGGGCGTGCGATGAGAGTGCGGCTCACTTCTTCAGTGCCCTGCTGCTCAAACCTCTAGGGGAGCATATAGACCAGATGTGCAGGCTGTGGGGCTCCAACGCCACGACAGTGTCTAGGGGTGAATGTTTACAGCTGAAGCCCCAGGGAAAGTGTGATATAGTGTGCACTTTTAGTTTAGCCATCCGTAGGTGGCCTGTGTTAGCTCACTTAGACCCCTGCCTTATCACAAGGGCAGATGGCTTTCTGTTTCCCAGGGTTCTGGCCTTGGTGTACCGGAAGAATCAGATCACATGTGGGCTTGGAGAATGAGTGCAAGGTTTTATTGAGTGGAAGTAGCTCTCTGCAGATGGGGGAGCCAGAAGGGAGATGGTTTTCCCCTGGAGTTAGGTGGCTCGGAGGCCTGACCTCTCCTCCAACTGCCCCAGCCAAATTCCACGTGTTCTGCCAGCATGCCAGTTTCTGTCAGTGCATTCCTCTGGACGTCCAGCTGCCCGTGTGTTCCTCAGCTGATATGCTCCTCTCAACATCCAGCTGCTTGTGTGTCTGCCTGCTAGGGTCTCAGCGTTTTTATAGGCATAGGACAGGGGCATGGTAGGGCAGGGTGGTCTTGGGAAATGCAACATCTGGGCAGAAAAACAAAAATGCCTGTCTTCACCTAGGTCCATGGGCACAGGCCCCACTGTGGAGCCCTAGCCAGGGACCACGCCCTTCTCTACTCAGCACTTCCCTGCCTCCTTCCATATCATTTAAAGGGACCATGCCTTTCCCAGTACTTCCTTCCATATCAGTTCCTTAAGGTGTGAGGTAGGATCCAATGGGAACTTCTCTTTCCAAAACTGCACTTTAGCCAACTTAGCCAGAGTGCTAATCATCTGCTCAAAGAGTTGGGGATATGGGAATACTTTCCCCTTCACATTCAAAGAGTAGTTAAGCTTAGGATAGAACTGTCAAGCAGAGGAAATGTGCCTCTAGCCTGTTTCACACAGCACCTGGAAGAAAAGAGGAGCAAAATTTCTCTTAGCTCATAGCATGTCATTCAAGAGAAAGTTGGAACTTTCCCTCTGTACGAAATAATCATTCCAAGACTTGCTTTTCCTGGCCTCAGTCCCCTCATTTGCATAGATGTGGGTGACCCAGTGTTCAGTGCATATCAGCCCTCTGCTTTGTACATAGTAATCCCATCCTGCACAAAGCAGTGGGTGAAATACATCTTAACGTGGGTGCCAAAAGCAAGTCTGATTCTTCAGGCTAAAGTACTCAGTGTTCTCCCTCCCTCCATGCCTTTGCCTAAACTGGAAGTTATGTCTTTACTCACCTCAGCTCATGCAACAACACCAGAGAGAGCCTCATGACAGGCAGCAGGTCCTTTTGACCTCGCAGTCTTCTAGTTAGCGATTCTATTTTGATTGATTTATTTATTTGTATTTTCCTCCTCCCAAAAGAAAGAACTTAGCCAGTTTTTAACTTTCCTCTGAAACCCTTCTTCCCATTTTCTAGGTTTTCTATGTCATTTAGAATTAAATATCTCCTTGTTTTTACACACAGATGAGGGGTGTTTATTTAACCATCAATATTGTCAATGCTTTTATATTCATCAAAATATTTTATAGCTTTCTTGATGCAGCTTTTCTTCTTTCAGTTCTTTTTTCTAGGTTTTTCTTCTTTCTTACACCCTTTAGTAGTTCATTCATTCAGAGTGTATAGTCAGTAAGTACTTTTAGTTGTGTGTGTCTGGAAATCTTTATTTCATCCTGGCGTGTATATAATAGTTTAGCTGGGTATAGAAGTCTAGGTCGACAGTTATTTTCTCTTCATTTCTTGAAGATATGTTCTCCCTGTCTTCTAATATCTATTTCTACCCATGAAATAGATAATAGTTTTTTTGGCTAATTTTTGCTGTTGGCCTAACATTGTTTTTGGTATTTGGTTTCAGAAAGCTGTCTTTTCTTTTTTGGTAGTTCTTAATTAAGCCTTTTATTTATCCCTAATGTCTTACAATTTTAAAATTCTAATTTTACTTTGAGACTATGAGGTTAGCTGTTCTTGAATTCCTATTGTAACTTTCTATCTTTGAAAGGAGAACAAGTTTATAACTGTTTTTAAAGCTCAACTGATTTGTTACCAATTGAAAAACAAATTCATTGAGTAGATGGTATTAGTATCAAAGTATTGCTTTGTTAGGTTTTCAAAACCATAAGTCTAAATAGATTTGATAGAAGTGCCTATAAATCAGGACTTCTGCTGAGTAATGTCAGATAACCACAGTCTTACTGTATATGAAACATAACATTAAAATAACAAACATTTCACAGATAATATTTGACACATAACAAATCATTTTTATTATTTCATCATAATCCTTTACAGGTATGTTGAATTAAAACCGATCTTCAAAGGAAAATAATCTTAATTTTCAAAGCAAATAATATGAGTTCTTGCAAGACAAAAATTTAGAGTTGCATGTATTTGATTTGGTTTTGCTTAGCTTTGATGACTTAAAGAGTTTCTTCCCTTTTTGCTTCATCCCTGGGATGCAAGGCTGGTTCAACCTATGCAAATCAATAAAAGTAATCCAGCATATAAACAGAACCAAAGACAAAAACCACATGATTATCCCAATAGATGCAGAAAAGGTCTTTGACAAAATTCAACAACCCTTCATGCTAAAAACTCAATAAATTAGGTATTCATGAGACGTATCTCAAAATAATAAGAGCTATTTATGACAAACCCACAGCCAATATCATACTGAATGGGCAAAAACTGGAAGCATTCCCTTTGAAAACTGGCACAAGACAGGGATGCCCTCTCCCACCACTCCTATTCAACATAGTGTTGGAAATTCTGGCAGGGCAATCAGGCAGGAGAAAGAAATAAAGGGTATTCAATTAAGAAAAGAGGAAGTCAAATTGTCCCTGTTTGCAGATGACATGATTATATATTTAGAAAACCCCATCGTCTCAGCCCAAAATCTCCTTAAGCTGATAAGCAACTTCAGCAAAGTCTCAGGATACAAAATCAATGTGCAAAAATCACAAGCATTCTTATACACCAATAACAGACAAACAGAGAGCCAAATCATGAGTGAACTCCCATTCACAATTGCTTCAAAGAGAATAAAGTACTTAGGAATTCAACTTACAAGGGATGTGAAGGACCTCTTCAAGGAGAACTACAAACCACTGCTCAACGAGATAAAAGAGGACACAAACAAATGGAAGAACATTCCATGCCTATCGATAGGAAAAATCAATATCATGAAAATGGCCATACTGCCCAAAGTAATTTATAGATTCAATGCCATCCCCATCAAGCTACCAATGACTTTCTTCACAGAATTGGAAAAAACTACTTTAAAGTTCATATGGAACCAAAAAAGGGCCTGCATTGCCAAGACAATCCTAAGCCAAAAGAACAAAGATGGAGGCATCACACTACCTGACTTCAAACTATGCTACAAGGCTACAGTAACCAAAACAGCATGGTACCGGTACCAAAACAGAGATATAGACCAATGGAACAGAACAGAGCCCTCAGAAATAATACCACACGTCTACAACCATCTGATCTTTGACAAACCTGACAAAAACAAGAAATGGGGAAAAGATTCCCTATTTAATAAATGGTGCTGGGAAAACTGGCTAGCCATATGTGGAAAGGTGAAACTGGATCCCTTCCTTACACCTTATACAAAAATTAATTCAAGATGGATTAAAGACTTAAATGTTAGACCTAAAACCATAAAAACCCTAGAAGAAAACCTAGGCAATACCATTCAGGACATAGGCATGGGCAAGGACTTCATGTCTAAAATACCAAAAGCAATGGCAACAAAAGCCAAAATTGACAAATGGAATCTAATTGAACTAAAGAGCTTCTGCACAGCAAAAGAAACTACCATCAGAGTGAACAGGCAACCTACAGAATGGGAGAAAATTTTTGCAATCTACTTATCTGACAAAGGGCTAATATTCAGAATCTACAAAGAACTCAAACAAAGATACAAGAAAGAAACAAACAACCCCATCAAAAAGTGGGCAAAGGATATGAACAGACACTTCTCAAAAGAAGACATTTATGCAGCCAACAGACACATGAAAAAATGTTCATCATCACTGGCCATCAGAGAAATGCAAATCAAAACCACAATGAGATACCATCTCACACCAGTTAGAATGGCGATCATTAAAAAGTCAGGAAACAACAGATGCTGGAGAGCATGTGGAGAAATAGGAACACTTTTACACTGTTGGTGGGACTGTAACCTAGTTCAACCATTGTGGAAGGCAGTGTGGCGATTCCTCAAGGATCTAGAACTAGAAATACCATTTGACCCAGCCATCTCATTACTGGGTTATACCCAAAGGATTATAAATCATGCTGCTATAAAGACACATGCACACGTATGTTTATTGCGGCACTATTCACAATAGCAAAGACTTGGAACCAACCCAAATGTCCATCAATGATAGACTGGATTAAGAAAATGTGGCACATATACACCATGGAATACTATGCAGCCATAAAAAAGGATGAGTTCATGTCCTTTGTAGGGACATGGATGAAGCTGGAAGCCATCATTCTCAGCAAACTATCGCAAGGACAAAAAATCAAACACCGCATGTTCTCACTCATAGGTGGGAATTGAACAATGAGAACACTTGGACACAGGAAGGGGAACATCACACACCGGGGCCTGTCATGGGGTGGGGGGAGGGGGAGGGATAGCATTAGGAGATATACCTAATGTAAATGACGAGTTAATGAGTGCAGCACACCAACATGGCACATGTATACATATGTAACAAACCTGCACATTGAGCACATGTACCCTAGAACTTAAAGTATAATAAAAAAAAAAAAGTTTCTTCACTTTTAAAAAAAACTGGTATACTCTCTTCATGCAATCAAAATATTTCAATTCAAAAAAATTTAACAATATCCATCTTTTCAGAAGCTTATTATATCTTACTATGAGATTCTTCTGTTTGTGTATGTGTGTATGTGTATGAGTGTTTGTACATTTAAACCTGCATTCTCAAATAAGTTCCAACTCAAGCAGTTGGACTTTTAAACAGCTCTTTGTGCTCCTGTGGGCCCTCCATACCCTGCATTTAAAGTCTCTACTATATTAAAAATAAGAAAACTCTTTGTCCTCTGGGCTCCTAATAGAGCTGCCAGTAATTAAAAGTTTTCTGGACATCTAGTTGATTATACCCATGGGGTTTCCTCAAGCAACTAGATAAAAGCAAGGAAGGACCACAGAGATCTTCTAAATGCAAAGCTACACAAGCTTTGCATTTTCTAGATAAGAAGACAGTTTAAATGACGTGCCCAACTCACAAACCAATTAGCAGAGGTTCAAGAACGGATGCCAGTCCTCTGGCTCTTCAGCTCTGCTATCTTTCTCCTACTCTAAAAGTGTGGTTAATAATAATAGGAGGAACATAGAAGCAGCAGCCAATGGCTGATCTGCATGTACTGCTTTACAGAAAGCACTTTCACATGCAGACAACATCTTCCGTTATAATTGCTTCATTGACCATCTCTTAGAACTTGCCAATCAATCTTCCAAACTGCCACCTCTGTCCCTCAACAGACAATGTGAGAATATAGATATTTTCTGACAAAAATCTGGTTGTGGAGGACAGTGGCTACTGAACAGGCAAATCACCATGGCTGGACAGTCCTGAGGAAGGGCCTGAGGAGTGGAAGTGGATGGCCACTACCCATGTGGACATGATCATCATTGTCATCACAGAACTCCCAAGGGCACAGTACATAGGTGGCTTTCCTGAGGTCCTCTGCTTTGGGGAGCTCTGATCTGGAAGATGATAGATAGAAAGTGAAAGCTCTGCCAACCGTGCTTAAAGTGGCCCCTCAAATATATCTGTGCGTGGATCTACACATGTGTGAAGGTATCATCATCTAATGAGACTGATTTTTAAATTTGTACATCTCTTTGAATATTCTTCTACAGAGGAGATGCCCTATACATGACTTTTTGCTTGTGGATATAGTTGGAAGTAGGGAAACCCTTTGGAAAAGTGGGGTGGTAGAAAAGGAGCAGTACTAACTTTGCAGTTAAGTGAACCCAAGTTTGAATCCTAACTCCACAAACTACCGGCTATGTGCTTGTATGAGTGTTACTTAGCCTCTTCCTAGTAAAAAGAAAGAAAATGGGGCCAACTTCTATCTCACCCATGTCCAAGATACATCTTGTCCAACACAGAAGGAAAAATTGACCTGTGGGCATCAGAGAAAGCTAATCTTGACTGTGGGAAATCAGTTTATACTTGTTTTGAAGCTTAGTATTTTCCCAAACTTATTGTTTTTCTTGAAAAAATAACTGATGAAGTAAAGCGGAAATGGATGGATGAGGTAAGCAGATATTTTGACCCAGAAATGGTAGCAATACAAAATAGGGAAACTAGAAAGGAAAAGCCAGACTGCTGCATCTCAGGTGAGGACCAACTGTGCTTCAGTCTTCTCTTCCAAGAAAAATCTTCCAGCCAGAAAGAGCTGAATAGACTGATGAAGGAGAAAGTGAAGCCAAGACTCTAGAAACGACAGTGAGAAAGCAAAGTAATGAAAGTAGTGATGCAAACACCATCCACATGGGGAAGGAAAGACCCAGGAAGGTGTCTGAGTCCATCTTCTGCAAGGAAGCCCAGTGCTATGCTCTTGACATGTGGCTTAAAGTTCAATGGGGCAAATACTGTACTAGGCAAAGGCTTCCCACCAATCCCAAGAATATGTTTTAGTGTTGTATAGGTATAGACACAAATCTTGGCTGCACTGATGATTAGGAGGGTGACTTTAGGCAGGTAACTTAATCTCTCTAATTTTATATAATGTGAATAGTAATACATACACATAAAATCATATCAATTAAATGAGGTGGTATCTATAAAGTTCTTGGTATAAAGTTGGCATTCAATAATAGCTATTATAACAAGCATTAATTTCATAAAACACAGACTTATGTGGGCAAAAGATAACTTTATTTTTCCTGTTTCCAGCCTTACTTTTCATCTTGAGCTTTCTCAGACCATTGCGGAAAACTCAAATTCGCTATTTTCAGGTAGACCGAGTCAGATCCAGCAACTTCCCGGGCATCTGGTTTTAGAACTGAGTTACAGTTCAGATTTTCTTTGTCCTCTTTCCTTGTATCTCTGAGATTGACACTGATGTCTGGCTGAATTCCCACTTGCCCACACAGTGTTGAGGGCTGCGTGAGGGCGTGGGGAGAGGGCACCCCCTTCTTGGTGCTCTGCTGGCCTGCTGCTTCTGACACACCATCACCCTGCCTCAGAGACCTGCAGGTCTCCATGGCGTCCTCCCAGGCTTCCTGCAGCCCTGACGGTGAGCTGCGCCTTCCCCACATAGGGTCCCTTCATCCTGGTTTCCAGGCCTCACAGGCTTGCTGTCTCCCAAGTATCTTCTGTGTGTCCTCACGCAGGAGCCTTGGGTGTTTTCTAATGGCTGACACACCCCTTTAGGGATATGGAAAACTCAGGATAGCCTCTGGCCCCATGTGCGGTGCCGTCATTTCTACCCACTGCTGACACACAACAATGGATCAGACGTAGTCTCCCTGGAGTTTATCCTCACATTTAAAGGTGCTCCCCAGACATGCCCGCCTCTGTGAGTTCGCTATTGTCAGAGGATAGGGAGGAGGTACGCCTTCCACACTGCATCCAACTCTCTTACTCCCTCTTCAACTCTCCTCTCTCCACTCAGTCTGAGGGCTTTATCTGTTTGTCCAGAAGCCAGGGAGGATGTGGATGGAGAGCATGCAGGTAGAAATGGGCGTTGCCCGCTCACATCTTCTTTCAGATTTTTCTTCTGTCTATGCCCAGCTAATGCCTTCTGGAGCCTAGGAGTTTGGTGTCTTGTTCTCTGTTTCTGTACTGTTTGGATTATGGAAAGCTATATTCGTTCACTAGAGTGAACAAAGTGCCACAAACTGGATGGCTTAAACAACAGAAATTTATTGTCCCATAGTTCTTGAGGCTTGAGGTCTGAGATCAAGGTGTTGGTAGTGTTGATTCTTTTTCAAGGCTGTGCGGAGAATCTGGGCACACCTCTTTCCTAGCTCCTGGTGGTTTGCTGTCCTCACCCTGGTCTCAACCTTCATTGAAGACATGGCGTGCTTCTCCCTGTGTGTGTTTCTGTCTCTGTATCCAAATCTCCCCTTTTGTAAGGACACCAGTCATATTGGCTTAGTGCCCACCTTAACAACTGCACTCAGACTTAACTAATTCCATGTGATGATTAATTTTGTGTATCAACTTGGCTAGGCCATGGTACTCAGATATGTGGTCAAACGTTGTTCAGCATGCTTCTGTGAAGTCAATTTTTACAAGAAATTAATATTTAAGCCAGTGGTCTTTAAAACAGATTTGCCTCTATAATGTGCATAGGTCTTATTCAATCAGTTGAAGGCCTCAATAAAACAAAGATTGGCCTTCCCTGAGCAAGAAGGAATTCTGCCAGCAGACTGCCTTTGGACCCAAATGGCAACATCGGCCTTTTCCTTGGGTCTCCAGCCTGTTGGCCTGCCCTGCAGATTGTGGACTTGCTGAGCCTCCATAATCATATGAAACAAATCCTTAAAATAAATCTCTATCTGTCTGTCTATCTATCTATCTATCTATCATCTACCTTCCCATTGGTTCTCTTTTTCTGGGGAATGCTAATACAGATATATTCTGAGGGTTAGGACTCCAGCATAACTTTTGGGGGGACGCAATTCACTGTATAACAGACAGTATTCAGCACACAAGTGAATGAGGTGCATGAGGATGGGGGCATGTTGACACAACACGGTTACCCCAAAGTCCAGGATTGCCACCACTGCCAACAAGCACCATTGTACAATCCCTCCGACAATGCATGAGGGCTGTGTACATTGCTCCACAGTTTTGGTATGGCTTCTTAAGTCTCTTAATCTGTAGGTTTCCCCTCTACTTTTTTTCCTTTGTAAATTATGTCTTGTGAAACTGGGTCTTTGTAAATTATGTGTTGTGAAACTATTCCCACAGTCTGTATTTTAATAAGTATGTTCCCATGTATTGTTTAAAATGTTTCTATTTTCCCTATCTTTCCTGTTAACTATCCCATCCCAAGCAACTCACCCCACCCCCAACTCTTTCCAGCCACAGCGGCCTCTGTCTCCTCAAGGACACCAAGCCTTGCAGGCCCAGGGATTTTGCTGCACGGTTTCCTCTGTCTGGAACATCCTTCCCTCAGCTTCCCCCATCTGGCTCCTTTTCAACTCACAGATCCTGCTTTAGAGGGACCTCCCTTGACCCCACTCCTGATCATCCTCCCTCCGAGTACCTCCTTCCCTTGATTCATGATTTTATTGATTTATTTATTGAGACAGGATCTCTCTCTGTCACCCAGACCTGGAGTGCTGTGGTGCAATCATAGCTCACTCACTGCAGCCTCGAATTCCTGGGCTCAAGCAATCCTTCCACCTCAGCCTCTCAAGTAGCTGGGACTACAGGCACATGCCACCATGCCCGGCTAAATGTTTAACAATTTTATGTAGAGACAGGGTCTCACTATTGCTCGGGCTGGTTCCTAACTCCTGGGCTCAAGCAATTCTCCCGCCTTGGCTTCTCAAAGCACTGGGATTACATGTGTGAGCCACTGGGCTAGGCCTATTCATGGTTTTTACCACATGTTTTTACTGTGTATTTCTTCATGAAGTTATTTGTTTATAGCCCATCAGATTGTGAGCTCTGTGAGGGCAGGGACCATGTGTGTTTTGTGCATGACTGTAGCCCAGTGCAAGCCACAGTGCCATTAACTTGTTAAATAAATGAATGAATCAACGAAGGCATGTTGGCTCTGAACTCAAACTGGTGGCAGAGATTCTGCCTAGCAACCCAGTTCCTAAATCCCAGATGGAGGCTATTACAGAGAAGACAATAATAAACGAAACACCAGTTGTAAGCACATGAATCAATTAAAGCCCTGTTTACATTTTTTTTTTGTCAAACATAATCAGTTAGCATTTGAATTAAGGTCAGGCTCATTGTTTATAGCCTCTATTGCCTGTCAAAAATGGATATGAATTTCGTGCTGAAAAGGCTTGGTATCCAGGTTAAATTGCTTGCTATCTGGGCAGTGGGGCTTATCTTTCCTCATCCAGATGTGAAGAGTCAGAAGGTACCAGTTACTCTCATTTTTACTCCACAGAACCTGAGGCTTAGGTGGTCTGGAGGAGGTGGTCCAGAGTTTTGTCCAATCATAGGGTAGGCAGTTGCAGAGCAGGAAGCATGTGGACTTTGGCATTGGACTTGGCCTTGAGCCCCGCTCCTTCAAGCACTTGCTTTGTGACTCTGGGCAGGTTACTTAAGCTCCCTGATCCTGCTTCCTCATCGAAAAGTGGGGGCAAGGGTGCTTCTCCATTGCAGAACAGATTGTGAGAATCAAAGAGGATCATCTGGGTGAAGTAGTGAGTCCTGGCACATGGTAGGTGCTCAAAACGGTATTCTCACATTCCACAAAAAGTTACAGGGCGCCTCCAGCATTCTCATTATTATAATCAAGGTCTCCTTGTTTATGGTTTAAGATGCTTTCCACTACCCCACAAGTGTAAACATACAAACAAAAAAGGGCAGTTTTTCCCTTGAGATAAAAAATTATAATCTTCTATAAAAGAACTACAAATAAGACCCTAATTGATGAATTTTCCAGTGACTGTCATTGTTCAACTACTTTAAATATCTTTTCGAAGTAGCTGGGCATTCATTATAAATAAACTATAAATTAGACTTGCTCCCCACTTATAATACAAACTATGATAACCAAGTATATAGTGACAGAAACAGAAATATTGTATCACAGCTATCTATAATAACAGCAAGGATTTATACAGTGCTTTCCATTGCCAGATACTGTTCTACGTGCTTAATATAGAATAACTCTTTAATCCTCACAACAACACTATGAGACAGTGTTGTACTAATATCTACATCCCCCATTTTACAGGTGGGGAAACTGAGGCACAGAGAAGTTAAGTAACTTGCCTAAGTTTACAAATCTAGTAAGTGACAGAGACAGGATTCAATCCCAGGCAATTTGGCTCCAGTCTGGATTCTGGCAGCCCCTCTGTCCTCAATTATTGCACTATTCAGAGCACTTACATACATAAATAGCACATTTGTCTATATTGTACACAATAAATACATACCAAATTTTGTCAATTAAGAATAAATTTAAAATAGATAAATAGGCCAGGCGTGGTGGCTCATGTCTGTAATCCCAGTACTTTGGGAGGCCAAGGCGGGTGAATCATGAGGTCAAGAGATGGAGACCATCCTGGCCAACATGGTAAAACCCTGTCTCTACTAAGAATACAAAAATTAGCTGGGTGTGGTGGTGGGTGCCTGTAGTCCCAGCTACTCGGGAGGCTGAGGCAGGAGAATCACTTAAACCCAGGAGGCAGAGATTGCAGTGAGCCAAGATCATGCCACTGCACTCCAGCCTGGTGACAGAGCAAGACTCCATCTCAAAAATAAATAAATAAATAAATAATAAAATAAAATAGATAAGTAAACAGCACATTTGTCCTCTTAAATAGAATGGTGATCCCATCTCCTAGTGTTGCTTCTTATTCCTTCCCCCATAATCACTGGAAAGAAAAGTAACTGGACAAAGGTGTTTGTGTGTGGCAGAGGTGGAGGAGAAGAACCTACAGAACTGAGAATTCAATCTGGTTCCATTTTGTTCCTCCTTTGGTTCATTTGTTTGCTGCTATAACAAGAAATCCCACTGTCAATCACTGAGCAGGTGGGAGGGGTTTGGTCATCAGGAAGGAATGGGGCCTGGGTGCTCTTGGCTGTCAGAGATGGGGGAAAGGATCTTTGGTGTTTTAAGCTCAGGGGTCTCTTTTAGGGGCTTTGTTTGGGGAGAATAAAAAAGCCCCAACCTCCAGGGGATTTCTAGGGAAAGGCCTGGGAAGGGGGATCGTGAAGGCAGACTCCTAAATCAGCCCTGACCAGTGCCTCTGAGGCGAGAGGACCCCTAAGGAAAATGGCTGATGATCGGGGAGGTGGGGTGAGCAGCAAGAGTGTAAATGTTTCACCTGTCTTGCAGGAACGGGCTCAAGCCAGTTCTAGGTGACATTATCGTGCCCGAGTATTATGGAGATACTCACACCTGGAACCCAAGTGGTGCAAATGGCGGACTTTCCAGCTCTCCCACTTCAGTAGAAGGGCCAAACCAGGAACCTACAGTCCACGCCCACCATGTTTGTCTCATCAACTGGGGGCTGCCTCTGATGTCCCCAGGGAGCCCTGTCAGGCCAACTACAGAAACGTTTCATTTTTCCAGTCTACCTGAGTGAGAGGAGATTAGAAAGCACTACTGTCAAACTCTCATTTCAGAGCATTCTGGTTCTGCACTTAGGGTGCTCCATGGAGACAAGAAAATATGCTGCTTACAGATTTTGCTAGAGTTCCTCTTCTTCACCATGGTGTAGCACGAATTCCATTCCAATTTACTTTTCTGTGTTTCAGAGGCTCCTGATCTGAGGGTCTGTGGGAGACCTGGGGGGGTTTGCCAGCCACAGAGTCCCATCTTAGAGTTAGGGTTCCAGGAGCAGGTCAGGATTGGGGAAGAAGAGAAGTACAGGACCCAAAGGGAGACTGTAAATCTGAATTAAGGGGAAACAGCAGAGTGAGAGCTGGAGAGACCTACAGAGCTGAAGGAGAAGAGTGAGGCTCTTAGTAACAGGTAACGGGTTCAGCACCAACTGGAAATAGGAGAGAAAATGGAGAGTGGGGTGAGTTTGGGTTTGGGTGGAGGCCATGAACAGGGCAAAAATGTCTGGGACTTATTTGTCAATGGGGCCAGCCATGGGGCAGGGGCAGTACTACTGGCCTAAGGATACTTGCCCAGGGCACTCAGGTCTTGCTTGTTCCTACCCCTAACAAGGTGGGGGGTGGGGTCTGAGTAGGAGCAACAAGACTTTTCTCTTCAAGCATTTCTGAGGTTTTTCATTAGGCAAAATCCTATCTGCCTGAGGCATCTCCAGTTTCTGCATTTCCTCTGACTGGGGATAAAGGCTCTGCCCCTGTTAAAGGGATAGGAAGCCAGAGGGAAAGGACTCCAGGGACAGGAGAGAGCCTCCCCCAGGCCTGGACAGAGTCCTGTCGCTGCCCTGGGCAGAAGGGATCAGCTCCTACAAACTGGACACAGGGCTCTGTTTGCTTTATTGCCATGCCTGCTTACAGATGCCTGGCTGATAAGATTAGTTGACACACCAGTGTCCCTGGGAAATTGTAAGTGATGCAAACAAGCGTGACAGGAAACATTGAGAACAATATGAGGTTTCTATGTACTCAGGCTGGAGGACAGCTTTGCTTTCATGAATCAAATCCCTGGGCTGATAGCCTATGCTGTGGTCCAGTTGCTACAGTTGGGATAGAGGACGGAGTTTCCTTGGAGAATTCACTGTAGACTAGATTTGGTCATGAGTTACTTGACTCACAGCCTTTGACAATGTCTATGAGGGATGGACTGTGCCATTCTAGCCATGGCTATTGGGTGGTACCCAGATTGGTGGAAGTGGCCATGACCAGGAAAGTCAATTCCGACCTCCTTGAATTACAACTGAGAAGGTGGTATTTGTAGCAAAGGGAGTCTCAGAGAGAGATAACAAGAAGACATTTCTTTATGAGCTGAGTCTAGGAAACCACCTTATGTGTACATTTGAATATCATAAGTTTAAGAATCATAATTTAAATATATAGCCTTCGGAGTAATTCTTAGGTTGGTTTGACTATGCATGGTGTACATGTGTGTACCTGTGCAAATCAAGGAATTTTCTAGAAAGATGCTGTACTCCCAGTAAGTAGGACTGCTGCGTGATGGTGATTACAGCCTCCCTATCTTCATCCTTTTCTGGGGTAATCTGTCCTTCTACAGCTCCAAGGAGGACTCTCATTTACCCTGCTCTTTTTTTTTTTCTTTTTTGAGACAGAGTCTCACTCTGTCACCCAGGCTGGAGTGCAGTGGCGTGATCTCAGCTCACTGCAGTCTCTGCCTCCCAGGTTCAAGCAATCCTCCTGTCTCAGCCTCCTGAGGAGTAGCTGGGACTACAGGCATGCACTACCACGCCCGGCTAATTTTTGTATTTTTAGTAGAGATGGCTTCACCATGTCAGCCAGGCTGGTCTCAAACTCCTGACCTCAAGCGATCCGCCCACCTCAGCCTCCCAAAGCGCTGGGATTACAAGCATGTATCACCCTGCCCGGCCTCATTCACCCTGCTCTTATCACACCCTGTCCACTGATGACTGAACACTCTAACCCAAAAGACCTCAGGCCATGGGCAGGGCTGTGCCTGTCACACTTTCTCTTTGTTTTTTTTCTCTTTCAAGACATTGACCTAAGAGACATGGTGATGTTTCAGTGATGAAGAGTGCTCCAACTCAATGGTTATATAGACTCAGGAGTGGAGAAGTGTGCCAATGAGGAAATGGAAAAGGCAGAGAGAAGAGGAAGACAGAAGCAGACACACAGACAAGCAGAGAGAAGAGAAGACTGTGGCCTCATGAGAGAGGCAGGGAACGTTTGGGATCCCAACATCCTCGTTCCACTCTGAGCCTTCATTGTCAACCTTGGTATCTGGAGGTTGCCTGTCAAATCCTTGGATCCATACAGTAACCCCCATTGAACTCCAACTAGTCCAGGTATGTTTCTGTCCCTTGCAACCAAATAATCCATAAGACAGCATGATTGGACAAGATCAGAGAGTAAGCATCTAAGACCCCAAAGACAAGCATATCTAAATGAGAGCCGTTTAGACGTCTCCAATTTACTTTAAATACTCCAGTGAGGTAGAGACAGGGATATTATGTGTGTGCTGGTTCGTTTCTGCTTTTACTCTAAGGGCAGTCAGTTGCTCTAATGGAAAATTCTACTCCAGGGTAGTGAGCTAGTATTTTATCAGAAAGGACACATTCCAGAGGCAGCCACTTTAAATGCTTCTTTGATCGATGTCTCCCTGAATACCTGAGGCTTTGTTAATTAGCATAGTGAATGTCAGAAATGGATTTTTATTGTTTAAATTAGTTCATCGTTAATAAGTACAATGAATATTAGAAGTGGACTCTCCTTTGTGAAATTAAAGGTATTCAAGATGTATGGATGGGCCAACGTATTTTAGATGTGTTACATTCTCCACTGCACTGGAAAGGGGTCCCAATCCAGACCCCAAGAGAGGGTTCTTGGATCTCGCACAAGAAAGAATTTCAGGTGAATCCATACAGTAAAGTGAAAGGAAGTTTATTAAGAAAGTAAAGGAATAAAAGAATGGCTACTCCATAGGCAGAGCAGCCCCAAGAGCTGCCAGTTGCCCATTTTTATGGTTATTTCTTGATTATATGAAAACAAGGGGTGGACTATTCATGTCTCCCATTTTCAGACCTTATAGGGTAACTTCCTGACATTGCCATGGCATTTGTAAACTGTCATGGTGCTGGTGGGACTGTAGCAGTGAGGATGACCAGAGATCACTCTTGTCACCATCTTGGTTTTGGGGAGTTTTGACTGGCTCCTTTACTGCAAGGTCTTTATGACCCGTATCTTGTGCTGACCTCCTATCTCATCCCATGACTTAGAATGCCTTAACCATCTGGGAATGCAGCCCAGTAGGTCTTAGCCTTATTTTACCCAGTCCCTATTCAAGATGGAGTTGCTCTGATTCAAACACCTCTGACGGTGTGGTAGATACATAAATGTGTGGCCCAGAGTCCTCCTTCAAGGAAGGACTTGCTACCCAGCTGTGGGGAGTACCATCAGGGGACAGCCGCAGCTGCCTGCTCCTTCGGGGTCTGCTTCAGATGCAGAGAGCCTCCTCACCCACAGCCCTTATCTGCTGCCTGAGCCAGGTCAGGGATAAAGACGCAGCTATTTGACCC
Organism: Pan paniscus; assembly: GCF_029289425.2. Taxonomy (NCBI): domain Eukaryota; kingdom Metazoa; phylum Chordata; class Mammalia; order Primates; family Hominidae; genus Pan; species Pan paniscus. The sequence goes on along the minus strand of NC_073255.2, from coordinate 142,783,051 downwards.
AGTGCAAGATAACCCCGATGGCTAATATTTGTAGTGTGATGTGTCCCCTGCCAGGTTGCTGAGGGATGTGTGTCTGCTTCCTGAACCCTGAAGGCCAGGCCATGAGCCAAGCCCATGGTACCCAGCTGAGGAGCAGGTATCCCTGAGAAACCAAACATCCCAGAGAGTATCTGCAAACCTTCCAGGGAAAGCAATCCCATCACACACACATACACACACACACACACACACACGGAGCAAAGAGCCAGAAAATTAGCTTAAAAGCAGCTTAGGGATGGGGGGCAGGGTGGATCTCTAAAGCTGTCCTGCTGCTGTCCAAGAGTTCCTCGTATGTAAGTCCTAATAAACTCATTTATTTGCCAGGCTGGACTTGTTTAAGTCATTTTTTGGTCTCTCCACTCCCTCCCAGTTTGGGGGAAGGTTTTTCTCATTACAGTATTCACTCTAAAACTCAACATTGGGTTGGTTGAGGCTTTGTTGGATGTGCATTATGGTTCAACTTTTCCCTCTGCCCAATCTAGATTCCTTCCCTTTTTCTTTTTTTTAACTTACCTTAAACTTTATTGAACTTAAATTCTTCTAACAGAAGAGAATTCAAACAGACCAGTAAAAACAAACAAACAAAAAAACTCAGAGCAGTTATTTACCATTAATAATTCCCTTCAATTTGTAGATTATAAAGCTCCATCAACATGGAAATAAACTCCTAATCATGTCGTACTTTTGATAAACTAGCAAGAGAAAATAAGTGTAAAGAGTATAAATGAAGTTTAAAGATGGTCTGTACTCTTTGTGATATTCAATTATTTTGAGTTTTTTTTTAAAAGCAGAACTAGCTGGCCATATATGTTTTTTTGTTTCGTTTTTGTTTTTGAGACAGAATTTCGCTCTTGTTGTCCAGGCTGGAGTCCAATGGCACGATCTCGGCTCACCGCAACCTCCGCCTCCTGGGTTCAAGTGATTCTCCTGCCTCAGCCTCCTGAGTAGCTGGGACTACAGGCATGCGCCACCACTCCCGGCTAATTTTGTATTTTTAGTAGAGATGAGGTTTCTCCATCTTAGTATCTGTCTCAGTATCTGCTTCCAGAGAACCTAAGTGGCTGGGAAGTCCAAGATTAAGGCACCAGCAGATTCAGTACCTGGAGAAGGCTGATCTCTGTTTCCAAGATGGTGCCTCTTCCTCCGTGCTCACATGGTGGAAGGGATGGAGGATGGGTCAGGCAGCTCTCTGAAGCCTCTTTTATAAGGGCATTAATTCAGTTCACAAGGGTGGAGCCATCAGGACTTAATCACTTCCCCAAAGGCCCACCTCTTAATACCATCACCTTGGAGTATAAGTTTTAACTTACAAATTTTGGAGGCACACATACATACATTCAAACCATAGAAATTATTTATCTCAATCTTTCAACAACGATTTTCAACTAAAAAGAACTTAAGAGTGGTGCATCATGACCAAGTTGACTTAGGTCAGTTCACTATAATGGTGATACGTGGTTTAGTTTTAGCTGAGGGACTCTTACGTGACTCACCCCCTCATCTCATTCGAGTCTGTCTGTTCAAATGTCATCTCTTCCAAGCAGCCTTCCCTAATGAATCTAACTAATCAAAGGACACGGACACACACACACACACACACACACACACACACACACACACCATTACTTGTCACTGTGTCTGAATCCTGCTTTACTTTTTGTATTATCAAACCTAAATTATATTTATTAATTTGTTTATTTGTTTCTGTTTCTTTCCTCCACCAGCATGTAAGCCTTATAAGGGCAGGTACCTTGTGCAGTGCTGTATTCCTAGAGCCTGAAAGCATGCTGGACACATGTTAGAAGTTAATTGTTATCTGTTGATTGAGTACATGAATGGAACTATGCAAAAAAATCTACCTCTGTCAAGTGGCAGCTATGGAGCACTGGGGCTTTAAGGCATCTACACAAGTGGCCAGCAGTCAAATTTGGGTCCTATAACTCTGCTAGGTGGCCCTCTTCCCCTTGACATTCCCACCCTCTTGACCACCTTGATTCCTGTTCTTTCATGTAAGTTCAATTCATGATCACCAAGAAACAGTTCATCTGACCAGCCCGATTACATAAGTTCAGCAAATGTTTGTTTCTGTGTCAAGTGCCAGGTTTTGACTCTCCATGGGTCACTGGTGCCTCAAGAGGAACACTTCAATATGATGACAGGTGACTAATTAAAAGGGCAGGGCCTGGGAGTGGGGCTGGTTACTAAGCAGAAAGCGCATGCTAAATCAATTGACAATGCAAACACAACTCCGGAGTAGATTTTCAGTTCACATAGAACAATACTATTTTCAAATATTGCTTAAGTAGATAAGAAGCAACTACTTATCTACCAAAAGCAGTGATATGCGGATACAAACCATTCTTATCTATTCATTAAAGCAATTCTCCTGAGTTTCTATACTGGGCAGCAGTTTGTTAATCTAGTTGTAGCATATATTTGAAAAAACATTGAAAGGATGTATATCGCTAACTAGATCTCTCCTCCCAGAATTAGTCTGAATGAGGGTTTAATTTTCAGCACCAATGAAAACAATACCAACATGAGTGAGTCAATTGTGGTAGTGGTGGTGGTGATAGTGGTGGTGGTGATGATGGCAATGGTTGTAGCAGTGGTGGTGGTGGTAGTGGTAGAAATAGTTAGCACCACTAGCCTCTTAACTATGGGCCGAGCTCTGAGAGAGAGACTGTTAGGACCTCTCGTCCACCAGATCTAGCTTCAGTCTTCTCTTCCACACAAGCTTGAGTTTCATAAAATGTGTTGGGATTAGCATCTGTGCACTGTTGACCTTGTGTCCACAGGGCCTTGCCAAGTTTAGATTTGGAGAAATGTTGCCATCTAGTGCCCCGCAGGAGTCTTCACTGTTCAAGCAGCCAAGCCAGTCTCCCTCTGCTTAGCTCCCCCATCTCCCTCCCAGGTAAGAGGCCAGACACGCTGCAGGCCAGAAACGGTGAGTTTGCCCCTTACCTATAGCGGAAACCACAGAAATGTCTCCAGAGATTGTTTTGGTTTTATTTTTTAAATTCCTTTTCTCTTTACAAAATGTACAAATAGAAAGAGCTAGACAGGGGCAAAGAAACAGCAATACAATTAAGAGTTGGTAATGAGTTAACATTTGCCATGTCTAGCAAAACTCAGTGAGGAATGGGAGAAAGATGTTCAGGAGAGCTCCAGATACAGTAGTGAAGTATGTGAAGAGGGCCATTGACATGGACTTCATTGGCACTTTGGGTCACCTCCAGGTGATCCACCTGGATTTTTTCCTCAGCACAGCAAGCACTGTAGACTTTCTCACACTCACCCATCTAAAGCCCTCAGTCTGTTCCCTCAAGCTCATCCTCTTGGCTTTCCGCAGTAACAGCTAACTAAACCCATCAGCTCCTTTGTGCTCTGGGTGTCTTGACCCTACTCTGTCAGGTAGAAGAGGGACATTTTCAATGGAAGCTATCAAAGACTGAACAATGATTAGTTATTCTATAAAGGGGCAAGTGGCAAGCCAGGTGGGGAGGGGAGATGCTTAGGGCAGTATCTCTCCAACCCCAGGCCCACTCAACTTTCAACCATGATTTTGTCTTTCATGGTGTTCATACCTCTTGATTTGGATTTACATATTCATTTGTTTAATGCCAATCTTCCCAACTGGTCTATGAGCCCCCTGGGGTTTCTGTTCACTGCTGTATGCCCAGTGCTTAGCAGAGGGCCTGGCACACAGGAGCACTCTGATGAATGCTAGACAGAAGAATTGGTGCACATCTTTGGGGATATTTGGGTTAGTGAATGGAGACTGAGAAGTGAGGCACACCACACCGGCAGTGTTCAGTTGGAAAGAACAATGAGACTTCGTCCAGACTTGTGATTTTCAAATTGTTTAACTTTGGATCCCTTGATTTCCTTGAAATGCTATGTTGGAGCCCCCTCCTGCTTTTTTTGAAGAGAGCCCTTCTCACCATCTCCCCATCCACTTCCACTGGGCCCCGCCAGGCCCCCAAGTGGCTCCAGGTAGCACAGTTTGAAAACAGCAGATCCAATCCCTTCATTTTACAGAAAAAGAAACCCACAGAAGGTGAAAAAATGGGGAAACGTGACAAAGGTGAGAGACAGGGGTTAAATGTGTATGTCAGAGAAGGTAATTGCTTTGTCGCATTTTCCCATTATGGCTCTCCTCTGTAATTCCAGACCACTCCGCAAGATTTGTTCTTCCTCATCCAGGAATTCACAGTGTGATGCATCCAGCTTGGGCCAGAAACAAAAGAGGCCTGGAGAGAATGTCAGGGGCATGGTGTAGAAGTCGAACCTTGCTTGGTAGAGGCGGTGGCTTTGAGGACCCTGGCGATGGAGAGGGTGTGTACACTGTTAAGGGCCCATCTGGGAAACCGCAGCCTGTGGAGATGTTGGGGACAAAGCCTTTTTTGTCCTTTGCCACCCATAAGGCAGTGCTTTTCTGAGCAGCTCTAATTATAAATCTCTGTCCTGCTAAGATGGGTAAACTTGGCAGCATTTGAGATCTGCCTTGTGTCTTAACTATTTCTCAGTTGGTTTGGGCTTGGCAAAACCCCAAATGCATTTTGCCAGGCACTTTTTCCCTTAATTTCTAATCCCTTGAGTGGCTTAAAGGAAATTTCATCCATATGCTTCTGAGTCACTTACTGTGAACTCATTTTTTGGTAAAAGAAATATGTTCTCAAGCCAGCACAGTCCAGAGAAAAGCACGCTTTTAGGCTGAAATGGGTCATGCTTTCTTGAGGAAGAATTTCCTGGATTTTCTGAGTACAAAGAGAGAAGGGGAGCAATAGTTCCTGTCCCCACGTTCCTTCCCCTTTCTGAACATGCTTTCTTGGGGCTTGCCTGAAAGCCTCCTCTATTGTTTACGAGGCTGGTAAATGCCATATCTGTGTTTGGATCTAAACAAACTCTGTGGGTTTGTGGTTTCTTGAAAATTCCCATTTTTAACCTAAGCTGGAAAAGAAACAATTATTGAACACATACTACATGTCAGGTGCATCTTGGCAGCCTGGTAAGACAGACATTATCCTTGTATACAAGGAATCTGAGAAGTGGAGATATGAATTCACTAGACAAGTTATGTACTTCATAAAACCTGAAGTCAGAATTCACATCTAGAGCTATCTGACTCCCAAGTTCGTGTTCTTTCCACCTGGTTGTGCCCATTCCCATGCACAGACAGGAGAGGAGGCCCAGCACATTCTAGTTGACAGTCATGGGTCTAGTAGGGGGCATACATTTTTTGCAAAGTGAACAGAAACTGAACTTGGCATTACTGCAAGAGTTACCCTTTTCTTATTGACTCAGAAGAGTTTGGGATGCTGCCTTGTTCACTGTGGTAAGACGTCAGACGTAGAAATTGCCAGTCTCAAAAGTGAAGTTTTTGATATTGCTACTAATAATGACAAGCTTCTAGGTATAACTATCAGCTGATAGGAATTACAGGTAATTACAGGAATTCTAGGTAATTACAGGAATTACAAGAACATGTTAAATGATACCATGAAGATGCAATCAGCAAAACGCAGAATGGTAAAAATTCTGCAAAACAAATAGCTCAGTTTCTTCAATAAATAAACGGCAAGAAAACAGGAGGGCAAGGAAGCCTACAGACTATGAGCAACAAGAGCTATTTCAGCAGAATGCAATGAGTGCGTCTTATTTGGGTCCTCATTTGAACAAACCAAGAATAAAAAGGAGATAATCAGGGAAATTTGAGAACTGACTGAATATTTTATAATATTAACAAATTTTTTTTAAGATATGATAGTATTGTGATTATGTTTAAAATAAGAGAGATTATCTCTTATAAATACTGCTGAATTATTTACAGATGAAACAATATGAGGCCTTGGATTTGTTTTGAAGTAATCTCAGGCGGGGTCAGGAGGAGGGTGGACATGATTGGGGAAAAAGATGAAAGGATGAAATAGAGATTGGCCAACTTTACTGAAGGTGAGTGATTAGTACAAGGGGTTCATTGGATTAGTCAGATGTTTATATGCTTGAAAGTGTCCATAATAAAGAAAAATTGTTTTAATTATGATGATCAAAATTATTCTAATGAATTTAAATTTCTTTCTTCCCCACTTGTATCTTAATCTTTACAACAACTCTTTAGAAGTTCTGACATGAACATGCTATAGGTTTTTGTAGTGCTGGTGGTGGTGATGACTTAAAAGGAGGAAGGAAGAAAGGAAGGAGGAAGAGAGGAAGGGAAAGAGGAAGAAGAGAGGAAGGGGAAAGAGGAGGGAGAGACGAAGGAGGAAAGGGAAGGTGGAAGAAGAAAAGCTGAGCCGATGGAGGAGGGAAGTAATTTCTCATCAAAGAGAGCCAAGTTCCTGAATACTCAAGTCCCAAAATGTACAGTTCACATGGGTTCAAACTTCGCCTCTCACTTCCCTGACATCCGGATTGCCGAGCTGAAGTGTAGGTGTAAGCCTGGGTGCCAGAAGTCTTCAAAGGTAAAGAAACACTTCACCTTGACCTCTGTCCCTGACTCCATGGGGCTGCACTTATGTTGATGCCTTAACACTGCTCTGAATAATCTGCACCATCACGTATATTTAACAGTGAGAGGCAGGCATACTTCTGAGATTCTTTTTAAAATAATAACTTCCAGATGTTTTGAGTGATCTTAGGCTAATGGTAAAGTGAAGGTACATTCTCTGTCCAGAAACCCATGAAGATATGAGAATTGATTAGGCGTTATGACATCCTATATCGTCCTTGTAACTTTTTAAAAATTTTTAAATTTTTTTAATTTTTAATTTTCATTGTTTTAAAGATAGAGTCTCACTCTCTCACCCAGGCTGGAGTGCAGTAGCACAACATGGCTCCCTGCAGCCTCGACCTCCTGGGCTCAAGCGATCCTTCTTTCTCAGCCTCCCAAGTAGCTGGGACTACAGGGGTCCACCACTATGCTCAGCTAATTTTAAAAACTTTTTTTGTAGAGATGGGATCTCATTATATTGCTCAGGCTGGTCAAGAACTCCTGGCCTCAAATGATCCTCCCACCTTGGCTTCCCAGAGTGCTAGGATGACAGGTGTAAGCCACTGTGGCCAACCTCCTTTTTAAATGGACATGTTTAAAAATATACACAAAGAGATGCAGTGTGCCCCATGACACCATCACCCAAACCCGACAGTTGTCAATAGCCATCTTGTTTTGCCTACACCTTTCCTATCCCCACTCCTGCTGGATTGTTTTAAAACATATTCCAAGTGTCATTAACATTTCATCTGTAGAACTTCTTTACGCATTGCTACTTTTTATTTCAGATTCATGGGATTAAGAGATGAGCCTCTGATGGATTTGGAGAGTGAAGAGTCCACCCAGAGATAACCAGAGTCTGTTGGATTTGGAGGTCCAAGGAGGAGATGGGGTGGCAGGTGGCAGAGGCTTCAAGGAAGAAGGGTAGCAGGTGCTGCATGATCAAGGAGTGGCGGACTGGAGCTGAGGCCCACACAGCAATGGCTGCAGTTAGAGGAGGGCACTCCCCCATCCAGAAAGGGGGAATGGGCTGGTTATGGAAGATAGCAGAGAGGGTCTGGTTCTGCCTCCATAATTGTCATTACCCCAGAACTGTCCTCAAGGCCACTATGCCAGGACAGTGAAGGTTTCAGATACTGCACCTTACTCACTTAAACAGTCAAAACTTTTATTTCCGCCCAATTTGATAGAGACCTTTCTAAACCATATTACACACTTCTCTGCCTTTTTCAAAGAGTACTGCATGGAACATTCGGCCTTTTCTTGGTGGCTTAAAGGCATTACCATCAATGACTGTTTTGCATTGACCTCAAATGTGGTCATGCCTCTAGAGCTCCTTGAGAGTGATTTTACATGGGTGCTCCAGAAACAAATAGCTGCTAGATCTTTCTATTTATTTTTCTTTCTTTCTTTTTTTCTTTTTAGAGACAGGGTGTCACTCTGTTGCCCATGCTAGGGGTGCAGTGGCACCATCATAGCTCACTGCAGCCTTGAACTCCTGGGCTCAAGTGATCCTCCCTCCTCAGCCTCCCTCGTAGCTGGGACTATACACATGTGCTACCACACCAGGCAAATTTTTGTATTTTTTGTAGAGATGGGCTTTCACCGTGTTGTCCAGGCTGGTCTCGAACTCCTAGGCTCAAGCAATCCTCCCTTCTCGGCCTCCCAAAGCACTGGGATTACAGGCATGACCTAACGTGCCCAGGCTCATTTTGATTTTAATAGGATAAAGTGAAGATGAAAAGGATTCTCTCTTCTCTCCTGTCAGTTGTCCCTTTTTATAGCTATCAATATACCTGACTGTAAAGGCCATCTTTGTTCTGTCTTCTAACTTGGTGCATCTAACCAAGCTGTGAAGATGTTACACCTGTGTCCCAGGTGAGAGGAAACTGACTGTGAGTGAGATTCCGATGGGCTGGCCTCTGAGGAAAGTGTGTGGATTTTATGACATCTATTTTGTGTCTTCAGGGTCTCTTTGTGGCTTACTTTTCAGTTATTAGCTGAGTCCTAGACAGTTAAAGCTGCTGAGTAGGTGATCTATTTCTTCTGTATTGCTCACAGGTATTTGACACTGGCTTTTCAGAAAATAAGCTAAATTAGGTCTCAGCATCTCCACAGATAAGAAAATATGGCAAAGATGGGTAATAAGTAGTCCAAACATATAAACACATCACGGTAAAAAAAAAAAAAAAAATTCTCCCAGATATCCTTGGGTCTTGGCAAGAGAGAAGTTAGAATGGAAATAGTAATTTTTAAAACTATGTTTTATTCAAAAGAAGTACGTCTAACAAAAAGAAACATAGAACTTCACGTTAAATAAGAACTTATTCAACTACATCGAAATCAGTAAGCCTAGGAGCAAAAAGATGCTCACCTGATGAAGTGAATCTAAAATGCTTTCCCAAAACATAATATGAACACACCCATTTCTGCATACAGATAAGAGGGCAGGGCCAAAGGACATCACCTCCTCGGCAGCTACTACACATTTCGTTCTCCTACAAGAAGTGATTCTTCCAGTTATCCACCTGGAATGGCAGTCATTTTTCCCATTATCCAACTGATAACTCCCTTGCTCAGAAAGGAGACCTGGTGTTTTAGATTTCATTTTGTCCAACAGAGAGGTAAGGTTGGTGTGTTGAAAAAAAGACATCATTGGTGAGTGTTCATGGTGTTATTGGGTTCCTAATTACAAGAGACTGAAATATGGTGCTGGCAGACAAAGGACCTGGATGTTAGGAAAGAAGGTTTCAAACTGAAGGGAAAAGACAGAGACATTTTATGAACTGAGCCAGCGTAGCATTGAATCAACCCTTACTGTGTAGCAAAATCATCTAGGGAACGTTTTTAAAATTTCATTCTCCTTACTGACATATAATTTGTAAATTGCACGTACAGATAATAAATATACAACACTTAAGACATCATTTGAAAATGGGTTTTGATAAATGCCTATGCCTTGTAACAACCCACCATTATCAAGACATCAGACACATTCCAGAAAGTTCTCTCTGGCAGTTTCCAGACACTCATAGATGCCCTGTCTTAGAAACAACCTCCGCTCTGGTTCTCTGTATTTTAGTTTACTTGTTCTAGAACTTTATATAAGTGGAATTATGTAGTAGGTACCCTTTTGTGTGTGATCTCTTCCCCTCAGCATCATGTTTTCCAGGTTCATCTGTGTTGTCATGGGAACCACTAGTTTGCTCCTTCTCTATTACTGCGCAGTATTTTATGGTAGAGATATACCACAATTTGTTTATTAGTTTTCTAGTTGAGGAACATTTGGATGGTTTCCAGTTTGGGCTATTATTAATAAAGCTTTTAAGTCTACTAGTTTGTGTCTATTTTCATTTATCTTGGGTAGACACCTAGAAGTAGTGTTTTTGGTCATTGGGTAGGTGTATGTTTCACTTTATGAGAAACTGCCAGAACAGTATCCAAAGTGGTTGTACCACTTTATACTCCTACCAGAAACAAATGAGAGTTCCAGTTGGTCTGCATCCTTGCCAACATTTGGTGTTGTCATTTTTAAATTTTAGCCATGTTAGTAGGTTTTAATTCACATTTCCCTTATGACTACTGGTGTTAAATGCCTTTTTATGTGTTTACTGATCATTTATAAATTTTCCTTTGTGAAGTGCCTGTTCAAGCTTTTTTGATCAATTTCTTCTTTTTATTACTCAATTGTAGCAATTGCTAATCTATACTGGTTATAAGTCCTTTGTCAGATATATGTGTAGCAAATATTTTCTGCCAGTCTGTGATTTGTTTCTTTTTCTTAACAGTAGCTTTTGATGAACAGGAATGTTTAATTTTGATGAAGCTCATTTTAATACTTTTTTCTTTTATGATTATATGGAGAACATAAACATGAGAGATTTTTTATGATTAACTGGAAAACCATACCCTAGAGGTTTGATTTCTCCAATCATTTTAATGTGCAGCCAGGGTTGAGAACCCCGTCCCTAAAACAAAATATGACTTAAGAAGCAGAGGGCTCTAAAAAAATGAAATTCTGGAAATACAGTAAGGCATAATCCAGATGAACACAAGGGAGGAGGTACTTAAACTCCTGAGCTGTGTGTCAGCGCAGGGAGCATTTCACTATGCAGGTAGAGGGGAGCACAGACAAAGGACAGTACAGGAGAGGCTGGGTCATGGTCACAGCTCTGACCTCAGGCCTGTGCAGTGCTCAGACAGCAAAACATGGACCTTGTAAAATTGTGTTTCAGGTAAGAAGATGAACAAAGGAAGGTGATGGCCTGGGGTAAATGGTGGAACAGATGATGACACTGCCCAGCTGCAATTTTACTCTAGCCTTGCCATCTGGAAGCAAAATCTCCAATATTAGTGGAGCAGAACACAGATGGTTAAGAGAGAACAGAAGCTAAAGATGGATGGACAGAGATTTAGGGAGCCCCGAGCAGCCCAAATGAGTTCAGGTCTCCAGGCCCCATGAATTACAGCCCAGGCAACAGGAAGACCTTTCAGAGGTAATTGAGGAATCACACCGTTATCTCTGAAAATCACTGAGCAAGGGAACAGTGCCAGAAAACTCAAGATAAGAAAATGTTCCAGGTTTTAAAAATGGGGCTGTCAGAAACTGTCAGGCCACAGCAGTGTCCAGCATCTGCCCCAGGAATGTGGCCCTTGAAGCCTGGGCAGCCCCAGGCAGCTGTCCAGGAAGTTCAAACCCTCTCCAGCTGCAAATAAATAGCATTGACTACAAATCCCGTTGACATGCCTCTCCTCTCTGGGATAACGCTTGTGAACACAGGCCCCACCCAGCCCTGCTTCACAACACTTGTAGCTTCTTTTACAATAGTCGTAATTCTGTCACTAATGATTATACTTATTGAGCACATACTATATGCTTGGCTAGTTATCTCTCAAATTCTAAAACTCTTGAGTCCTCAAGAATACACATTCAGCCCAGATCTCCAAAGGCCCCAGTTTGAAAATCACTGGATTAAAAGTTAAGAGTTGGTAAGCGGATTTTAAAAACTGCGATACATCCGGACAATAGAGTATCATTCAGTACTAGAAAGAAATGAGTTGCCAAGCCATGAAAAGACATGAAAAGACATGAAAGAAGCTTAAATGCGTACTACTAAGTGAAAGAAGCCAATCTGAAAGGCTACATACTGTCTTTATTATCCCAACTGTATGGCATTCTGGAAAAGGCAAAACGATGGAGACAGTAAAAAGATCAGTGGTTGCCAGGGATTGGGAGGGGGAAAGGATGAATAGACAGAGCACAGATAATTTTTGCAGCAGCACAACTACAGATACACCTTGTTTTATTGCACTTCACTTTATTTCCCTTTGCAGATATTGCATTTTTTCTTTAATGAAGGTTTGTGGCAACCTTGTGTTGAGCAAGATCTATCAGTGCAATTTTTCCAACAGCATGTGCTCACTTCATGTCTCTGGCTCACATTCTTGTAATTCTTGCAATATTTCAATATGATATCTGCTATGGTGATCTGTGATCAGTGGTCTTTGATGTTACTATTGTAATTGTTTGGGGGTGACACAAACTGCACCCATATAAAGTGTCAAACCTAATAAATAAATATATGTGTGTGCTTCCTGCTCCAGAAACCAGCCATTTTCCCATCTCTTTCCTCTCTTCAGGCCTCCCCATGCCCTGAGACACAAAAATATTGAAATTAGGCCAATTAATAACCCTATAATGGCCTCTAACTGTTCAAGTGGAAGGAAGAATCACACATCTCTCACTTTCAATCAAAAGCTAGAAATGACTAAGCTTAGTTGAGGAAGGCATGCCCAAAGCTGAAACAGGCCAAAAGCAGGGCCTCTTGCTCCTGTTAACCAAGTTGTAAATGCAAAAGAAAAGTTCTTAAAAGAAATTAAAATTGCTACTCCAGTAACCACACAAATCATAAGAAAGTGAAACAGCCTTGTTGTTGACATGAAGAAAGTTTTAGTGGTCTAAATAGAAGATCAAACAAGCCACGACATTCTCTTAAGCCCAAAGCCTAATTCAGAGCAAGTCTCTTCAGTACAATGAAGGCTGAGAGAGGTGAGGAAGCTGCAGAAGAGAAGTTTAAAGCCACCAGAGGTTGGTTCATGAGGTTTAAGGAAAGAAGTCATCTAGTTAACATAAAAGACATCTTTGTGCACATAAAAGTGCAAGATCCAGAAGATCTAGCTAAGATCATTGATGAAGGTGGTTACATTAAACAACAGATTTTCAACTTAGACAAAACAGCTTTCTATTGGGAGAAGATGCCATCTAGATGCCACCTAGAACTTGTATAGCTAGAAAGGAGAAGTCAATACCTGGCTTCAGACTTCAAAGAACAGACTGACTCTCTTGTTATAGGCTAAGGCAACTGGTGACTTTAAGTTGATGCCAATGTTCATTTACTATTTAAAAAATCCTAGGGATCTTCAGAATTAGGCTAAATCTGCTTTGTGCTCTATAAATGGAATAACAAAGCCTAGATACAGCACACCTTTTTACAGCATGGTTTTACTGAATATTTTAAGTCCACTGTTGAGACCTACTCAGAAAAAAAGATTCCTTTCAAAATATTACTGTTCATTGACAATGCACTGGTTACGTAAGAGCTCTGATGGAGATGTGTAAGGAGATTAATGATGTTTTCATACTTGCTAACACAACATTCATTCTGCAGCCCATGGATCAATATATAATTTCAACTTTCAAGTTTTACTATTTAAGAAATATAATACATTTCATAAAGCTACAGCTGTCATAGACAGTGATTCCTCTAGTGGATCTAGACAAGGTAAATTGAACACCTTCTGGGATGATAACAATAGTTATGAGCTAAAAAAATCACCAAAAAATCTCATAATGTTTTAAGAAAGTTTACAAATTTGTGCTGGGCCACATTCAAAGCCATCCTGGGCCACATGGAGCCTGTGGGCCATGGGTTGGACAAGCTTGATCTAGGCTCTTCTTAGCTTGGTTTTGTTTGTGTGCTTCTCCATTCATTCCAGCTGTGTTGCTGCCAGAACCCCTGACCTACCCTCAGCCCAGTTCTCAGTCTTAATTCCTATCCCTGCTCACCCAGTTCTTGCCAACCTTATTCTAGCTAGTTATCCTCCTAACCAGCATTATGGGTACCTCCAGCTTTGATTCCACCCCTACCTGTGTACCCAGCTACACTCAGCCAGGCCTTACTCAGCCCAGCCCAGAAGAATAAGTCAGGGCCCTGTCCTAGTATAATTCCGAGTCACAACAGTTTGAGCCATGAAACAGAAAAACCCATGACTCCTTCTGCTGCTGCTGGAGGAAACCATGTCTTCTCAGGGAAAATTTGTCAGCTACCCAGTGGGAGTGAGAATCGCCAGGCAGAGCTCCAGGGATCTTCGTGGCAGTCGTTACATCTTCTGTCTATGAAAGTGAAGCAATGCCTTCCAGAAATCAGGTGGGTGCTATGGCATAGTAAAAATAAGAGGCCATTAACTGAGCTCCATGTCCCCAAGTCCTAGTGACAGTCTACTTAGGGGCCTCGGAGAACCTGGGAAGGGTCGAGGCATTCTCATTTGAGTCAAGGCTAACACCATGAATGCCAAGGCCATTAATGATTCTATATTTGAGAGCATGTTCAGTCCTCAGAAGCTGTGATCCTGATTTCCTTCTCCCTGATGAGCATTTCCACCAGCCTCACAATTATACCTCTGAGCTGGTGCAGGGCTACTGATCCCATGGTACGCACCCATCACCCCCGCCCCCCTGCCGCCCCGCATCAAAGAGTTCATCCAGACCAAGTTTTTAGCCATAGTTTATTATCCATTCATCTCCTTCAGTCCCCTCTGAAAAAATAAAACCACGGAGGTGAAGCTGTAAAATGGCTAGAAGGCTTTCAATGATACAGTCATGCATGACTGCTGCTCATTCTTAGCATGTTCTCTACTGGATTCACCTGCAAAGGCCCTACAATTGCCCAGATACATAACAGGCAGAAGAAGAGAATAACACTCTGGGCTCAGCCTAGTCACGAAGCAAGGTTTCTATGTTTGGCAAATAACAGTTTTATTACAATTTGGCTTCATACATAATTATCCACAGTTAAGAATGCACCAATTTGTGATCATGAATATTTCATCCTTGTGACAGTTGTATTTTCAAAATAAATTATTTAGTCATCCTCCACTGTATAAAAGGTGTATTCATTTCCTATTGCTATTGTTACAATTCCCACAAACTTAGCATGTTCAACAACATATAGTTATTATCTTAGAGTTCTGTAGGTCAGAAGCCCAATACAGGTCTCACCAGTTAAAATCAAGGTGTAGACAGGGATGTATTCATTTTGGTAGCTCTGCAGAGAATACGTTTCCTTCTCTTTCCCAGCTTCTAGAGCCTGCCTGCATTCTTCGGCTTGTGGTCTCTTCCTCTATCTTCAAAGCCAACAATGTTGAATCTCTCTGACCGTTCTTACATTGGTTGCGTTTTTCTCTGTGACCACAGCAGGGAAAAGTTCTCCACTTTTAAGAACTTGTGTGATTACATGAGTCCCACTGGGATTATCCAGGATAGTCTCCCCATCTCAAAATCCTTCACTTATTCACATCTGCAAATCCCCTTTGTCATGTAAGGTAATGTATTCCCAAATTCTGGGGATTAGGAAGTGAATATCTTTGGGAGGTCATTTGCCTACTGCAAAATTAAAGGATAATCTTAACACCATTCATACTTTAAGTGCCTCTCATAATGCCAGGGCTTGTGAATTAGAGTTTATGAGACTGGTATCATATATCTCTATTTTTTAAGGGAAAGACCATCTTTCACCTATTAGGCTTATCATCAGCACAGAACCAATTATTTGTCAAAGAGTATTTGCTGAAGCCTACACTATGAGATAGGTCTACCATGTACAGCACAGTAGTGCATGATCTTTTAGGGAAGAGGGTTTGAAGTGTATGCTAATTTCACAGTGCTCCATCCAGAAGGCCCTGACATGCTTCTGGATTTACAGGTTAAATACAAAACTGTCGAAGTACATTTTTAACTGGTGGAAGTCAAATTTCTGGGCCATGTCAACTTCAAACATGGTATCCAGATGGGTCAACACCATGCTCTGTGATGTGCCCCTTGAAGATCAGGCAGCCCCAGGTGCCAATTCTTCTACAAAGGAGATCTGGATTACTGCTGTCCAACAGAACCTTTTGCAGTGATGGAAATATTCCATAATCAGCACTGTTCAATACAGCAGCCACTGGCTTTATGTGGCTACTGAGCATGTAAAATGTAGCTAGTGTGACTAAGTAACTAATTTTTAAATTTTGATTAATTTAAATTTAATATAAATACATATGGCTACTGGCTACCATATTAAATAGGGCAGATTTAAACCCTTTGGGAAAAAGAGAACTTGGCTTGGCCATCAAGGTCATGTTTTGATCCTGTTGATCCCATCTAGAGGGATGCAGAATCAGGCATTCCATTCTTTTTTTTTTTCTTTTTACTATATTTTAAGTTTTACGGTACATGTGCACAACGTGCAGGTTTGTTACATATATATACATGTGCCATGTTGGTGTGCTGCACCCATTAACTCGTCATTTAACATTAGGTATATCTCCTAATGCTATCCCTCCTCCCTCCCCTCAACCCACAACAGGCCCCGGGGTGTGATGTTCCCCTTCCTGTGTCCATGTGTTCTCATTGCTCAATTCCCACCTATGAGTGAGAACATGCAGTGTTTGGTTTTTTGTCCTTGCGATAGTTTGCTGAGAATGATGGTTTCCAGCTTCAACCATGTCCCTATAAAGGACATGAACTCATCATTTTTTATGGCTACATACCCAAAGGATTATAAATCATGCTGCTATAAAGACACGTGCACATGTATGTTTATTGCGGCACTATTCACAATAGCAAAGACTTGGAACCAACCCAAATGTCCAACAATGACAGACTGAATTAAGAAAATGTGGCACATATACACCATGGAATACTAGGCATTCCATTCTACTGTGCACGAGTCACTGCAAACTCAAGCATTTCCAGAGTTCTGAAAGCTCAACTAAGAACCAAGCCTACTCATTCAACATCAACACACACAGCACCCTGAGCGTCCAAAACCACGGGGGTTATGTTCTAGACCACAGGACTGGCTACCTGGCCCTGCTCAAGGCGGCAGGATCAATGGGCAAGAATGTGCAAGAATTTACCACAACTCAGCCTTGCTGTGTCAACCACAGAGGCCAAGTACCCCTAACACCCAGATAGAGTAATCGTGCCTTACTTCTTTGTTCATTCCCACCATTACATTTTGTAAATTGGAACTTCTAGGAGGTTAGAAGGATATGCTGATCAAAAAAAGGGGACATATTCAAGGAGTGTCCCTGGGTCAACTCTTCATTCAGTCTCTGCCACATGTCTAGTAACTGTGAGTGATGGGTGCATCAGTATAATCCTGAGCCTCCCAAGGTACAGCCTTTCACTACTATTCATCATATTGGCTAAGGTATTCATCATATTGGCTAAGGTATTCACCAACAGGGCTCATTTTCTATCAGACCTACAAGAAACCTACAGTGGCTATAGCTGCCCAGATGTGCATATGAAATGCATTTCATTTTTATGAATCCTCCTAATTGGATTGCTTCAGTAATATAGCCCCACTTTATACCCCAATTTTTGCAAAGCCAAAGTTAAAGATAATTTGTCTTTTATGCTCTACTGCCACCATCACTAAGCTCTCACTGTTCCTTACAGCTATATTTTCCCTATAACATCCATCTGTTCTGCTACATTTACTCTACTTCTTGCCAGCCCCCAAAATCTCTTAAAGCCATCATGGTAGTAATAACTACCAGTACGAATGTCCTGTTGACAGGCCAATTTATACCTTATCTTTCACCAGATCAGATCTACCTATAAGATTCAGTTGAATCCCTGGAGAAACCATCCCTGTCAGGAACCTAGTAGAGATACTCACTAAAATCCTCATTTCACTCAATTCATCCATATATCCCAAACTCTAAGAAGATGTAAAACACTTCCCAGTCTTACTTCCCATTGCCTAGGTCATTCATTCTGGTGGACTGGAGCCACAGGTCCTCTTCATCCCCCAAGTCCACCCCCTTCTTCATAACCCCTTCCCGTTAGCCACCAAGATTGATGTCATGTCACAGCAATAGTCCCAGGCTGCTTCCTATCCTCATCAAAGAAGCCAATGGATTCCAGGTAAAAAAGCTTCAGTTCACTGTTTGAACTAATATTGTGCCCCTGACATACCCAACCTTCCAATAATAATGCCCTTTTATCACCATTAAGTACCAGGACCTAATAAACTGGGACTTGAATAGGGGAAAATAATGCCTCAAGATAGAGGTCTTTTAAGAAAAGGCCATCCCTCTTTAAAAAAGGGCTGTTCTCTCATTCATATTGAATGGATGAGTGGATGGACAACTGGATTTAAAAAATCTTTTTGCTTACCTCCATATGCCAAGCTCTAGGGATCCTAAGATATTTTCTGGGCTCTCATGGATCTCACAATCTAGAGAGGAGACAAGCAGATAAATCTATCATTCCAACACAGAGCAATTATGTTCTATGAAAGAAATAAGGGCATTCAAAGAAGGGTACATTTCTCATAATGGGGAGCAGGTTGTGGTAGACAGAGGAGACATACTGAGTACAGCAGCAAGTAGGTGAATGGGAGTTAGGTGAACGGGAGTTAGGTGGGAGGCAGATATTTCTGGCAGCAGGAGTAACATGTCCAATAGCATAAAAGAGCACTATGATCAACCAGTAGACGGACCACCAGAGTCTGAGGCATGCAAGATGAAGCAGGGGGGCGTGAGAAGTGAGGCCTCCCTAGGAAGGGGCAGGAATCCCATGCTGAAGGGCTTTATTTTATTCTGAAGGTGCCAGGAAAACCATTGAAGACTTTTTAAGCCCGAGAGAGATATGATCAAGTTTATTTCAAAATAAGGGCTGTAACTACAATACACAGACTGAATGGGAAGCCACATCTGGAGGCTAGAGGACTTGTGATTCAAGAGTGAGATGACAAGAGTCAAATTATTTTTGACAAGAATGCAAGACCATTCAATGGGGGAAAAGACAGTCTTTTAAACAAATAGTGCTAGAAAATCTGAATATCCACATGCAAAATAATGAAGTTGGATCCTTAACTAACAACATATGCAAAAATTAACTGAAAATGCATCAAAGACTTAAACACAAGAGATAAAAATGATAAAACTCTTCAAATAAAACACGGGGCAAAGCTTTACAACATCGGATTTGGCAATGACTTTTTTGGATGTGACACCAAAGACATAGGCAACAAAAATTTTTAAATAGACATGTTAGACATCATGAAAATTCAAAAATTTTGTGCATCAAAAGACACTATTAAGAGTAAAATGGCAACTCACAGAATGGGAGAAAATATTTGCAAATCCTGTATCTCAAGAGGGATTCAAATGCAGAATATATAAAGCCCTAAAACTCAACAACAAAACCACCCAATTAAAAAATGGGCAAAGGACTTGAATAGACATTTCTCCTAAAATATATGCAAATAACCAATAATCACATGAAAAGATGCTCAACATCACTAATCATTAGGGAAATGTAAATCAAAACTACAATGAGATACCACTTCACACCCACTAGGATGGCTACTATCAAAAAATTGGAAAATAACAAGTGTTGGTGAGGATATGGAGAATTGAAACTCTTGTGCACTGTTGGTGGGAATGTCACATGGTGCAGCCACTGTGGAAACAGTATTATTGTTCCTCAAAAAATTAAAAATAGAATTGCTATATGATCCATTAATCCCACTTTTCAAAGAGCTATTTTTATGTCCACATTTATAGCAGCATTATTCACAATAGCTAAAAAATGGAAGTAACCCAAGCATCCATCAACGAATAATTGGATAAACAAAATGTGATATATACATAAACTAGAATATTATTTAGCCTTAAAAAGGAAGGAAATTCTGACATATGCTATAACATGGATGAACATGTTAAGTGAAATGTTAAGTAACATGTTACAAAATATGTTGTGACAAGTTAAGTGAAATAAGCCAGTCACAAAAAGAAAAATACTATATGAACGCACTTATATGAAGTACTTAGAATTAGTCACAATCATAGAGATAGTGGAGTGTTGGTTGCCAGAGGTTGAGGAAGAGGAAACTGGGCAATAACTGTTTAATGGGCACAGAGTTCCAGTTTTATGAGATGAAAAGAGTTCCAGAGACAGATGATGGTAATAGTTGCACAACATGGTAAATGTATTTAATTCCACTGAACTGTACACTTAAAAATTCTTTGGGAGGCTGAGGCGGGCAGATCACCTGAGGTCAGGAGTTCAAGACCAGCCTGGCCAACATGGTAAAACCCCATCTCTACTAAAAACACAAAAATTAGCTGAGCATTGTGGCACGCGTGCCTGTAATCCCAGCTACTCAGGAGGCTGAGGCAGGAGAATCGCTTGAACCCGGGAGGCAGAGGTTGCAATGAGCCAAGATAGCACCACTGCACTCCAGCCTGGGTGACAGAGTGAGACCCTGTCTGAAAAGAAAAAAAAAAAAATTCTTAAGATGGTAAATTTTATATTATTTATATTTTACCACAATAAAAAAATGGGGGGTCGGGGAAGAGATGACAGTGGAAAGGGTGGTAGAACAATGTAGAGAAATGGTCATTGAGAACTATTAGAGGGATGTAGGAATGATAGGGCTTGATAATTCAAGTGGCTATGGGGAGACTGAGGGAGCAGTAGGACTCCAGGAGGACACCAGGTTTCTGGTTTGGACAACTGGGTAGTTGGCATCATTTGCTGAGACAGGGAATACAGTTGTCTCATCACAAGCCCTGATGAGGCCTCAGTTCCCCAAGACTGTTTCTCACCCTTGACTTACATCAGCTTCACCTCCTGGATCCTTGGGCTTTCATGGTTTCTACCATAGTGTACATTAATCAAGCTTCAGCCTCCAGCCTTTCTCTGCCCAGTTGGCTGCTCTCTGAAGAGACATCTACCTTGATTCCATTCTTGTTCTTTCCCTGCCCCTTGACACCTTCATAGGGTGGATTCTTCAGTTCACCTCACTGACAGCTAGTCAATTCCCTACCCTAATTAGCCAGCCCTATCACCTGTGCAATTAACCAACGCACCCACCTCATCACTGAGGCCTCTATTCACTATCCCTGCTGGCCTTTGCCTTGCCACCACTACAGGCTCCATACATCCCAGCCTGAACCCAGCCCCTTTCTGAGTCACTTGAAGCCCAGCCAAAATGTAAGTTTGGTATCAATCCACAGCAAAGTTCTTGCACAGACCATAAAAGAAATATTTTCTGAACCCTAAGAAGAAAAGGTGATGGTACGTAGGAACTCACATAGGTTTGCCAAGAATAAAATTGAATACTTCCTTTTTTGAATAAACTTACTGGATTAATCAGGAAAATGCTGTGGACAGAAAGGCATTTAACCAAATTTTTCATGCCCTTATAGACAAGACTGAATGATAATACAATCAGGTGTGTTCATATTTGGTTGAAAAACTGTAGCCCAGGAGTATTAATTGATTAATTCCCCTACAAGTGCTCAAAGACTCTGTCCTTGGTCCTACCTTTAACAAAGCTCTTATCAATTATTTGGACAAAGAGAGGCATCACATGTATTAAGATCTGAGAATGACATTGAGCGAGATAATTTAATCGGTGATCAAATTGAAAGAACTGAAAGATCTATGTAAGTTGATATAATGGATCACAACCAACAAGAAAAGTAATGGAGATAGATATAAAGTCCTTCTAAGACCAAGAAACACATTTGCAAGGATATAAAATGAGTGCCATCTGAACAAGTTTATTTAAAGCAAACAAAAAACTCAGGGTCTAGTTGCTTCAAGGTCAAAAGAAACCTACTCACTGCTCCAAGCCCACAGTGCAGTTGGAGGCTGCAGTCACTGCAGATGGTGTCCAGAGCAAAGGAGGCGAAGGCTCCCCTCTGCTGTGACTATAACTTCCAGCTTGTGGTGGTGGGCTGCAGAGGGCCTTCGCAAATTTGGCAGTGGCAGCCTCTAGAGTAGAATTTTAAACTGGAAGGTTTTACTTTTACATACCTTGATTTAATGCACATTTAGCATTTGTTATTTTGCATTTAAAAACAAAGAAAGAAAAAATCTGAAGCATAACATGTTAGTTGAGGATGTAGAATTTGGAGTCAGATAGAGTGTTCAAATTTCAATTTAGCTACTTAGCTGTGGGAGCTGGGGCAGGTCATATGACTTCTCTAGCCCTTGGTCTTCTCATCCCAAATACTGGGAAGATAGTGACACCATAAATTTCCCTCAAGACTTTATCTAAAAGACAGGTCTAAAGCACTTGGTACATAATCAACACTCTCACTCCAACCATAATCAGAGAAGGACCCTGGACTAATAGTCTGGAAAAGGGAAGAGAGATCCTGAGAAGGAAACAATAACTGCTTGAGAGGTTGAAGTATTTGAAAGTTTATTATGGGGAAGAATAACTTTTTTTGGTATTGCTCCAACAGGCATAATTGAAATCAACAGGTAGAAATTATTGTGGTGGAAATGCCTTTCCACTCAGCACAAGGAAGAATGTCTCAACTCGGGCCACTCATAAAAAGTGGTGAGTGTCCCATGGCTGGAGGTTTTACAGTGGAGGTTATAGAACCACCTGCCAGAGATGATACTCAAGGAGGTCTTACCCTGGGAGCCTGGCTAGCTTGGTGTTCTGAAACTGGACTGATCATCAGAAACACAAGGAGAGCTTTTTCAAATATAAGTTCCATGGCCCCAAGCAATCCTAATGAATCAGAATGGCTGTGGGGGCAAGAATATGGATTTTCTAAAAGTTCACCAAGAGACTCTGATGAAGAGCCAGGCTTGGAAACCACGGGGTTATAACCTTTCTGTTTCCTTGAGTTTAAGAACGTACAGCTTGACATATGTTGAGCTGAATTTTGAACAGTAAAGTAGAGTCAACTAGGACCAGGGTGTCTTTGAAGGAAACAGGAAAGGAGAAAGAGTGTGAATAAATAAGTTACCCCATCCCTGCGACAACCCAGGCACGACTAGGGTACAAAGACTCCTTGTCCAGGCAACGATGTGAACCCATGGGGACCCTGCTGCCCTCTGACAAGGGAACCCTAGGATATATGTCAACTTTCTGCAAACCACCAGCATAAATTTTCTTTAAAACCAAAGTCACAAATAATCTGCCCCCCCCGCCCCGCCCCCGCAATAGAAGCCTATGACCCATTTTGTTTTCATGTAACCTCGGTCTTGGATAAAACAGGAGACAGAGAGAGAGATGTCAAGATGTTACAGCCAAAGAAGGAAACAGAGGAGAGATGCAGCCTTTGTTACTTTTTAATTGGAAAAAGATCTTATTTCAGACAGCAAGACATTTAAGAAAGCCATTAATTGTTTGTTGCTGTCACCAATGAGAAAAAGGTGCACAGGTAGGAAGCAGAGTTCTAAAATTAGCTATCTTTAAAAGTTGAGGAGGAGTCCTTACTTCTAGCAGAGGCAGGTTACTGTATTAAATACTAATAAAGTATCAGTTAACAATGACTTCTCTAGTCCTCTTTACTGGTTAATCTCTTAGTTCTAATAAGATACTGCTTTATTGTCAGGACAGTTTCCTAACCTTTGTGCAGAGGACATTTAAGGAATCTAAGAATGCAAATATGCACCAAATAGGTGTAGCCGGATAAATTGGTCTCAAGCATATTTTTTAATTGCTGTTTTTGAAATTTATGTAGACATTATTGAAATTAAAATACGTATTTAAAAAGCATTACTGAATTCACAGCACCTTTTCATCGGCACACACTGTCCCAATCAATGGGTACCAAAGTACAAGTAGTATCACCTGGACATGCATGACCCTTTTCCTGCTGGAAAGAGTGAAAGCTAAGCTCAATAGCTTAGGAAGAGCCTATTTGTGTTCTTTTTCCTCCCATGAACACTACAAATAGCTTTTCCTCAGTTCATATTGAGCTGGCTTTTCAGGAGCAGACAGGAAATCAGATGGGAGTGCAGGGAGAGACTGGGAGAAAAGAGCAATGATTTAGCTGCTCTTCTCGTTGTGTGGGAGAGGTCTACTTCCCACCTATGAAAATCTTCATACATTTTTTTTCCTGCAAACAGAGTCCTCTGGGGCTGCCAACATCAGTGAAATAAAGTGTAATTTAGTTTATCTCGAAAACAAAACAACCCAAAACCCACTGCTATTATCAAAACTGAAGAATTATTGGGAGCAGGGATTCCCTGAATTATTCATTGCTTCAAAAAGCAATTATTGATTTTCTACAATGTGCAAGGTTTGTAAACTGCCTTCAAGCAGTTTACGAAATAGTAGGGATGCCACCAAAAAAGAAATGGGGAAAAAATTTTAAGCATGCTCAAAAGTTGGACACAGTAATTTATTAGTTTATATTAAATTAAATTATGTACAATCTGTAAACCTTTTTTAAATGATGAAATTCAGTGCTGGCAAGTTGTTGAAAATGTACACCCACACCCTGCTGGTAGCAGTGTAAATTGGTACAATCCTTTACCAAAGCAATTTGATACTGCATTCAAGAACCTTAAAATGCTCACACCCCTTGATCCAGTAACTTAAAGGAAATATATTTTAAGAAAATAAGTCAAGGCCGGGTGCGGTGGCTCATGCCTGTAATCCCAGTACTTTGGGAGGCCAAGGTGGGTGGATCACGAGGTCAGGAATTTGAGACCAGCCTGACCGACACGGTGAAAACCCATCTTTACTAAAAATAGAAAAATTAGCTGGGCATGGTGGCAGGCACCTGTAATCCTAGCTACTTGGGAGGCTAAGATAGGAGAATCGCTTGAACCCGGGAGGCAGAGGTTGCAGTGAGACGAGATTGTGGTATTGCACTCCAGCCTGGGCATCAGGGCGAGACTCCATCTCAAAAAAAAAAAAAAAAGAAAAGAAGTCAAAGGAAATTAAAAGTTATGTGCAGAAATATTTTTACTATGTACAATTTCTAATATTGAAAACTTAGCAGTCAAAAGGCTTAATAGAGGAATATCAAAATAAATTATAGTAAGGCTATTCGATCAAATACTACGTAGTCATTAAAATGTCAATAATGAACTATAGAAACATAACGAATGCTGAAGATAAAGAAAATGCAGAGTATAAAATTATATCTATGCCTTAACTGTAGTTGAATAAAAATATATTCCTTATATTATCAAAGAGTAAGGACTACCCAGAAACATGGAAAAATCCAAACTATTTTATGATTCAAAATTATAGGTGAGTTTTATCTGTTTTTGTCTTAGAGTATATCTACATCATTATAAAGCTTGGTGCATAAAAAACATCTGAGCATGAGTGCAAAAAGTATTATTATTGGGCTCATCTGTTATCACTAACTCCTGATCCAAACGTATCTCTCCCTGGCTTATGAAGTTATTCTTCAACTTACCCTCAGGTGAAGGGAGAAAACTGAACTTATAGTATGAGATACAGCAGTACCAGGACTTTCATGCAGATAAGACTGTTTCTCCTTTCCGGTCTAGAATGAGATGGAAAGAAAGGAATGATGACTAAACAGGGTCTGACACTGGTAAAGCTGGGAAATTGGCTGCTTCATGTGTGCCTCACAAAAACCCTCTGAAATGGTGTTCTTCACTTAGGAGAAAACATGCCCACAAGGGTTATGTGGTTTGCCCAAGGACACACAGCTAGTTGGTAATGGAGCCAGTTTTCAAATCCTGGGCAGATCTGATTCTGAAAGCCTCCTCATTCTACTCTACATCCCCTCCCAGCAAGTATGGGAGAAGATGAAGGCACATTGTTTATGATATGGGTCAAGTCAGTTTGCACCAAAGTCATTAACTCATTTGACCCTTGAGGTTTCAGGCCACTGTTTGAAATACTGATGGTATGTTAGAATCATCTGGGGATGTATTGAAAATTTTTTTGATGCCTGGGCC
Organism: Pan paniscus; assembly: GCF_029289425.2. Lineage (NCBI taxonomy): Eukaryota > Metazoa > Chordata > Mammalia > Primates > Hominidae > Pan > Pan paniscus. The sequence goes on along the minus strand of NC_073255.2, from coordinate 142,757,540 downwards.
TTACCTCCAGAGATTTTGATTTAATTGGTCTTGGGCATAGCTAAGACAAGGATAAGACATAAAACTCTCCAAGGATAGGATGGCTCAATCAGGGCTGAAAACCACTGGTTTAGGCCCTTTGCATTTCCAACCTCTATCCTATAAACCTTTCAACTGGTCCCATAATGGGAGTTAAAACAACACTCCATTCACTCTTTTAATTTTTTATTGTGATAAAATAGGCATTACATAAAACTAACTTTTCTTTTTTTTGAGACAGAGTCTCACTTTGTTGCCCAGGCTGGAGTACAGTGACACAATCTCAGCTCACTGCAATCTCCGCCTTCCAGATTCAAGTGATTCTCCTGCCTCAGCCTCCTGAGTAGCTGGGACTACAGGCATGTGCCACCACGCCCAGCTAATTTTTGTATTTTTAGTAGAGACGGGGTTTCACCATGTTGGCCAGGCTGGTCTTGAACTCCTGAACTCAGGTGATTCCCCTGCCTCAGCCTCCCAAAGTGCTGGGATTACAGGTGTGAGCCACCATGCCCAGCCAAAACTGACCATTTTAAAGTGTACAATTCAGTGGTACTGAGTACATTCACAATGTTGTGCAACCATCACCACTATCTGGTTCCAGAACTTTTTTTTAAATCACAATGGGAAACACACAGTTAGTCACTCCTCATTCCTCCCCTTCCCCCAGTTCCTGGCAACCATTAATCTGCTTTCTGTCTCTATGAATTTGCGTATTCTGGTCATATGATATAATCACACAATATGTGGCCTTTTGTAGACGGCTTCTTTAGGTAAGGATCGTATTTTTTTTTCCAACCTGAAGCAGAATGGATAGCATAATGTTTTCAATGTTCATCCAGTTGTAGGTGTATTAAGACTTCATTCCTTTTTATGGGTGAATAATATTCCTTGTATGGATATACCACGATTTGTTTATTCATTCATCAGTTGATGGACATTTGAGTGGTTTCCACATTTGACTTCCATTCACTCTTCTTTCAAATCTGAGGTTCCTCAGGACACACCTTTACAAAAAGAAGAACTAGAGAGGAAGAGTTTTATAAGTTAACAATGGGACTGTAGAGTGAACCTGCGATTCGAAAGTGGGATCTCCCAACCAGCAGCACCCATATTACTTGGGGACTTGTTACAAACGCAAATCCTTAGGCCCCCCACAGACCTACTGAAGGCACAAACTCTGGGGATGGGGCCCAGCACTCTGTGTTTTCATAGCCCTCCAGGTGACTCAGACCCAGGCTGAAGTTTAAGAACCACTGGTGTTGGCTGGTCACAGTGGCTCATGCCTGTAATCCCAGCACTTTGGGAGGTCAAGCCAGGAGGATCACCTGAGGTCGGGAGTTCGAGACCAGCCTGGCCAACATGGTAAAACCCCGTCTCTAATAAAAATACAAAATTAGCTAGGCGTGGTGGCACATGCCTATAATCCCAGCTACTCGGGAGGCTGAGGCAGGAGAATCACTTGAACCTGGGAGGTGGAGGTTGTGGTAAGCCGAGATCACACCATTGCACGCCAGCCTGGGCAAAAAGAGAGAAACTCCATCTCAAAAAAAAAAAAAAGAACCACTGGTGTAACCAACACTAGCATGGGGCTCCAGCTCAAGGCGCTTCTGTGTGGCTTTCGCTCAGGTTGAGTCCGCCCACACTGCAAACCAAGCACCTCTGGAGCAGAGCAATCTCCAGCCCTGGGCAGCCTCCCTGGTAGTGCAGTCATAATACTCTCATCTGCAGGATCCAGGATGTTAGTGTCACTGAATTCAGCTGGTGCATGAGACAAGGTTGACATGACACCCTCAAGTGATCACAGCTCTCTGTAATAAACAAACACATGTTGTAAGAAAATAGTCTTAATTAGAGAGCTGCATCCTAGCAGTTTACATTGTTGAGTGTCTTACACTCAGAGAACCGCAATCAACTTGTTCACTTCAGAACTGCTATCAGAAGACAACTGGCAGGGTCTCCATCGTCTGGTTTCTGCTTCTCCTTCTGGCCTGGTAAAGATCCTGCTCTTCCCCGCCAGCCTGGATTACTCCTACTCACTCCTCCAAGCCAGTGGGTCACGTGTCAGGCCACCTCCCTGCCTCTGCTCAAGTGGTTTCTCCTCCCTGTGACACCCTCCTAGTCTCTCCCCGCTCATCACATCCTCCATCCCTCATACTCAATCCACCTTCACCTCTCTCGTGAGAGCCCAATGGGGCCATCCCCGCCATCAGCCATCTCCTCTTCTTTGCCCTTATTTTTGGTACCACCATTCTTTGCTTGATCATACTGCTTGGGCATCTCTTGTTTGGGGTCATTTTTGTTATATTGTTATTTGGTCCTTACTTTTTTAGGCTTAATTCCTAACTATCAACTATTCTGTAAGCTTCAATACACATATTGTAGCAGTGGGAGAATGCTATTTAAAGCCATGACTGCAGCCACTTTCACGTAATAGGACATACATTCTCTTATAGGGAAGAAATAATACCATGAGCCTTGATGGGACTTGTAGGTGAGAAATGCAAGCTCTGGGTATAGCCTGGGAAGTAACAAAGAAAAATGAAGAACAAGCTGTGTTGTGTTCCGGTGGGAAGTAACCAGAATTTGGGGATTGCAGGAAGCTGTTAGTTGAGTAGACAGCCACTTCTGGAGAAGAGCAAAGCCCAAGAAGGTAATGGCAAGGCAAGGCCTTAAGGGGACATGGCAAGTGGTTTGGCTAAAGGGCAGAACATTAGGCCTTCTGCAATTGCCCCTATGATGCTGTGCTCCAATTCCTTGGCATTCAGCCAAATGCAGCCTAAGGCAGAAAGGATAGAGAAACTGGGGCCCTGTACAGCAGGGTGACACGTCAGGGAAAGGGCAGTCACTGCCAGGATGCTGACAACCCTGGACCAGGAGTCTGTGAGTCCTCAGAGACAGTCTCAGGACATCTTGAGGAGGACTCGGCTTTCACAGAAGAGGAGTGGGACTCTGCTCGTTAATCCTGGTACACAAGAAGAGGAGCCCAGAAGACTGGATGGCTTAGAGTCCTGCTGTGTCAGAATTATAAGTATGCAATGTCTACCATGCAGAAATAGCACAATACTGTATTTGCCTTTCTGGAAAATTCTGCTGGGATGGTGATTATGGGGTGGAGAAGACTTTGGAAGTGTTTTTTGTCTGACAGTTTGGGGGTCCAATATACTAGGCAAAAATCACAATAAAAGAGATGTGCACTAAGTATCCTATGGGTACTATATACATACATCTATATATATACACACACATATATACACATATATATACACATACATATATACACATATATACATAGGATATATACATAGGATACATATATAGACATATATGTATACATATATAGGATACATATATACATATATACGTACATATATACATATGTGTGTATATATACACTTATATATGTATATATACACTTATATATGTATATATATACACATATATGTATATATATATATACACTTATATATGTGTATATATATATACACACACATATAAAATTATTTTTTGTTTTTGAGACAGAGTCTTGCTCTGTTGCCCAGGCTGGAGTGTGGTGGTGCGATTTCGGCTCACTGCAACCTCCGCCTCCCGGGTTCAAGCGATTCTCCTGCCTCAGCCTCCCGAGTAGCTGGGACTACAGGCACCCACCGCCACACCCAGTTAATTTTTGTATTTTTAGCAGAGATGGGGTTTTGCCATGCTGACCAGGCTGGTCTCGAACTCCTGGCCTCAAGTGATCTGCCCACCTTGGCCTCCCAAAGTGCTGGGATTACAGGTGTGAACCACTGCCCCTGGCCCTATTCATTATTTTTTTAAAAATAGCCAGAACAGAAACTTAACTGCCTTAAAGAATTTTTCCGATTAAAATTATGGCAGCCCTGATACATGAACTGTGGGTTCTCAATCATCCATTTGTCTGTGCACTGGAGTGGACTGGAGCTTACTTTCTAGGTGCACTTTGGCCTTGCTTCCCTATTGCCTACCCCCTTTTCTGAACCCGGCTCATGGATCACCTTCAGTTCAAGCCAGAGCCCATACTGGGACCCTGAGCGGAAGTCTGTCGGTCCTATCCCATCGCGGCCCACGGGTAAAGCATACGGCTCCACAGTAACTAGCCCTCCAGAATGTTGGCCCCTCAGGAACTCATCAGGATTCACACATTTCCTTAAACTCACTGCTGCCCAAGATTTGTCAAAGGCTCAGCTGTCAAGGACAGCCTTTATGAAGGACTATCACAGGGATATTTGGTCCTAATCAGTTACCAGAGAGGGCAGTGGCACAGGCTCCAGAGCCAGCCTGCCTGCCTGCCTGACTGCCTGGGTTTGAACGCTGCTTAGGGATCATGAGCTCAGTGACCTTGGGAAGCTTTCTTAGCTTTTCTGGGCCTCAGTTTACTCATCTGTAAAATGGGGATGACCATATTACAATCTCATATGGGTGTTGTAAGACTTAAGCGAGGTGATCCATGCAGAGGGCTCAGAGCTCTCACTGGCCCTCCTGACGCTCAGTAAGCACTCGCTGTTGTTGCCCCTGGTTAAATCACAGCCCCTGCAAGCACTATGCCTGGACTCTATGATGCTGGCTCTCAGGAATGGTTTCTATTGGCTGATGCTGTGGCTTGTTGCCATTAGCCTCTATTAAAGGGAAGCCGGTGGCACTTATCACTGGGTTTATTCTGAGGAAGTTGTTGAGAACAGTTTATAACGTTGCACAGTGCCCTTCTCAGAAGGCCTCTAAAGAGCTCTTTCTGAGCGGTTGCCTCTCCTGAGCCCACTGTTTTCCTCTTGTGAACATCGTGAGTGATTTAATAATCAGGTTTCTCTCATCACACTGGCCCTGACAAAGTGCGTATGACTTCATAGTAGGTATTTTTGTATGGACCTCATTCTTGGCTCTATTTTATGACCCCACCCCTTGATTTCTTTCTGTTAAATAATTCTATGCCTTGTAATAATAACAATTATCCACTGAGCACCTCTGTGGTCCAGGCTAGTGCTAGAACTTTACGTGAACTGGTATTAATGTCTACCCTAATTCTACTGGGAAGATATCATTCCCACATTAGAGGCAGAAAAATCCGGTGCCAGAAAGATGCTGGCACTTGTCCATGGCTCCTGGGAAGGAGAGAAGGAGAGCTGGGATTGCAGCCACACTGTCACACACACACCTAACTGAGGCACTCTTCCAGTATGTGAAGCATTTCTGTATCCTGTCATAAAAGCTTTGGGGAGCAAGGCAAGATACAAATAAATAAATTACACTTTAAATGATGTCTTCCCTGGCTAGTTCTCTTACTTAACAGGTGGGACTATGGTTGTGGTATCGATGCTCCAAGCCCCCAGAGGGTCCCAGGACACCATGACCAATGGCCCTGGGGTAAAATGAGGAAGAGCACAGGAAGCAGTAAAAGCACACATGAATTCTGCTCCTGGTGCCAGAAACATGATTTTGTTGATCACAGGGCTGCCGCCTTCTGTCCCCCAAACACTGGCCTCCCTTACTCCCCTCCAGGCCCCAGAAGCAGTATCAGGACTGATGGGGTTTAGGGAGCACCTCAGGCACAGCTCTGCACCCTGCACCATGCCACTAGTTACTCCAGATGGGTTATGTCATCCCACGTGGTCCTCAGGGTACTTCCTATGTGAAGTGCTGGATGTGGAGATGTCTCCGCATGTCCCTGGAGGAGGTAGCAAAGAAGACCCAGGCTCTGGAGTCTCCTGCCTACGCTGGAATCCAGGATTCCTTCCTCTCTCCCTGCCTCAGTCTCCTTTTTATAAGAATATTAATAATAAAACCCCCTCCTAGGAAGATGGTAGAATGTACCAGTTAAGAGCACAGAGCAAGACTCTGTCTCAAAACAAAAACAAAAACAAAAAAGAAAAAGAGCACAGAGCCATATGATCAGTTTGAATCCAGGCTCTGACACTAGCTGAATATAACCCTGAGCAAGTGATTTAACCTTTCTGAGCCCACATTTAACCTTTCTGTAAAATGTAGGTAATGGTAATTACTACTTCAGAGGAGTATGAAAGAATAAAATTGGTTGAGGTATACAAAATAATTTAAACTATGCCTGGCACATAGTAGGCACCGTTTTATGTGTTGGCTGTTACTGTTATTATACATGCGAAATGCTTCTAGTGACCGTCAATTGATGTTAGCTATTATCTCCCCCCACAGTTATGAATACAACTGCAAGCAGCGCCCTGGAAAATCTTGGTCTTGTCCAGCATATGCAAAGGGCAGGAATTCCGTGAGGAGCTCTTTGCATGAGAAACTGAATGCAAATCCTCCCAGCCCTTCCATCCTTGCCGAAGCAAGAAGGGAGGAAGAGAGTGAGTACAAACCATCTTAGACGCAGCTGAGCTGCGTTTCTCAGCTCCTTAAGACAAAGAGGGCTTCATCCTTTGAATTTCAAATAAAATAAATTCCCAAGCTTAACTCTAAGCTGCATGTAGACAAATTAGCTCTAACGCCTAATCACTGAGGATGTGTTTCTTAAGTGAACTCACATGAACAAATAGGAAACATTCTTCTTCCTTTTCTAAGTAACTCAGCCTGGGAACAAGAGCTTGACAGAAGCGGGGATGAGCCTGTGTGTGCACATGGAGCCTGGAGCTCCCAGGGAGAGGCCAACGCTCCCCTTCCCCTCTGCCCACTCTTTATAGCTGCTTTTCTGCTCTTTGCCCTCCTGAATCATTTTCTCTTATTGTCATATTTTCAGACACTGAAAAAACTACCTTGGCAAATTCGAGATGAAGTCAGAAATAGACTCAAAGGCGTTTATTAAGAAGCATTTCTAAAGGGAGAAAAACAAATTACAGAAGCAGAAGCTGCGGTTGAGCAAGAAGAGATTTGGAGGTTTCAGGTAAAGAAACAAGCATGATAGATAAAAACACAAATAGGAGACAGGACCCGTGAATCACAAAGTATTACATTTATTACTTAACCTTCATTAAATGTTCACTGCATCAAGCATGCATGCATCTTATTTAATCTCTGGAGGAAAAAGGGTAGCTACAATTATCTTTTATCTTTTTATAGATGGGGAAACTAAAGTATATAAAGGTTTAGGGATTTCCTGGCTTATGACTGTGCCCCTTGTGAATCAGGAAAGACTGGAGAAGATTCAGAAAAGATCCAAAAAAATAAAGAAGGGATCTAAAACCCAAGATTTTTGGCCAGGCATGGTAGCTCACACTGGTAATTCCAGCACTTTGGGAGGCCGAGACAGGCAGGTCACCTGAGGTCAGGAGTTTGAGACCAGCCATGGCCAACATGGTGAAACCTGTCTCTACGAAAAAAAAAAAGAAAAATTAGCCAGGTGTGGTGGTGCGCGCCTGTAGTCCCAGCTACTCAGGAGGCTGAGGCAGGACAGTCACTTGAATGTGGGAGGTGGAGGTTGCAATGGGCTAAGATAGCACCATTGCACTCTAGCCTGGGTAACAGAGTAAGACTCCATCTCAAAAATAAATAAATACAATAAAATTCAAGACTTTTATGAAGAGTTCTGTTAAAAGTCCTAGAATTGTTTAGCACAGAGCAAAAGGAACTGAGGATGGGAGGGGGAACAAAAGACTTTATTTCCTAGTCTCCCTGGCAACTACCCTATGTGCCAGCCAATAAGCTGTAAGCAAAGGATTGTGTGGCACTTCCAATGAGTCTCCTTAAAAGAGAAGAGGCAAGCCTTTCTTCTGCCCCTTCCTCCTGCCTAGAATGCAGATGTAATGGCTGGAACTCTAGCAGTCATTTTGGACCTTGAGGTGAACTTGAGAAAAGGAGCCATACCTTAGGACGTGGAGCATCAAGTTAAATGTCTGGGTCCATGACATAGTGGAGCCACATACCATCCCTGGACTGCCTATCTCTGGATTTCTTTTATATGGAGGAGAAATACACTTCTATCTTGTCATAGCCACTACTACAGCATACAGAGTAAACTTAATCCTAACAGATGGACCCAGGCTTCTTCTGACAAGCATTTTGCAACAACAAAGGAAGCCAGACTTGGAATAAAGCTGATACCACAGTAGCAGAGCAGAAACAAAAAACCCAGGTATTTCCATACATCATGAAGCTGCTGGGTCAAGCTTCTCCTGAAGCTGACATTTTCATGAGACTTTCCAGTTACATGAACCAATAAATTCACTTTATTTTTTAAGCTAGTTTGAGTTGGCAGTTTTGCTACTTACAACTGAAAGCATCATAGTTGACATGGCATTTCATTTCCAATGAAAGCAGTATAAACAGAAGTATATTTAAGTGCATCTGGGCTTTCCTTAGAGTGGAGTCATTAAATGCATACATTAGGTCTGAATGATTTTTTAAAATTATAATTATGCGCCACATAACGTTTCAATCAGTGATAGGCCACAAAGACAACAGTGGTCCCATAAGATTATAATACCATATTTTTACTGTAACATTTCTATGTTTACATGTTTAGATACATCAATATTTAATCCTGTGTTACAGTTGCTACAGTATTCAGTACAGTAATATGCTATACAGATTTCTATCCTAGGTGGGTAGTAGGCATCTAGGTTCATGTAGGTACACTCTATGATGTTTGCTCAATGATGGAATCACCTAATGACACATTTCTCAGAACATATCTCCATTGTTAAGTGACATTACTGTACTTAAAATTTATTGAGTCCCTAGTATGTGCCAGGTATTTGACACAAATTATCACTCATCTAGGCAACAGTACTGAATGGCAGAAATTATTATTCCCATTTTACAAATGAAGAAACTGAGGCTCAGGGGTTTACATAAGTTGCCCAAGGTGATATAACTAGTAAGGACACAGCTAGGAGTAAAACCCAGGCCTGCAGAGGTCCTATAGACATAATCTTTGCATTACACAGAGCCCTGGCCACAGCTACCTCCTAGTCCTAATGTTCTGCAAGTCTTGCTTTTTAAGCTCTGTTTTTGTTTTGGTTTTTGTTTGTTTTTTGGGTTTTTTTTAGACAGAGTCTTGCTCTATTGCCCAGGCTGGAGTGCAGTGGCATGATCTCAGCTCACTGCAACCTCCACCACCCAGGTTCAAGTGACTCTCGTGCCTCAGCCTCCCAAGTAGCCGGGATTACAGGTGCACACCACCATGCCTGGCTAATTTTTGTATTTTTAGTAGAGACAGGTTTCACCATGTTGGTCAGGCTGGTCTTAAACTCCTGACTTCAAGTGATCCACCTGCCTCAGACTCCCAAAGTGCTGCCATTACAGGTGTGAGCCACTGTGCCTGCTTGTTTTGGGTTTTTGTTTTGTTTTGTTTTTTGCATTTTTTTGTAGAGATGGGGTCTCGCTACATTGCCCAGGCTGGTCTCAAACCCCTCCCACTTCAGCCTCTCAAAGTGCTGGGATTACAGGTGGGAGCCACTGCGTCCAGCCTTAAGCTTTGGCTTTTGGAAACCTTGCAGCTTGGCCAGTTTGGAAGAACATTTATATCAGTCTCACCAAAAAAATGGACCTGCAGTTGGGTGACTCAGCATATGTTCATGGTCAGAGACACAAATGTCCCCTCTTTCTTGCCCACGCTTGCTCTCTCTCAGAGCTCTTTGGCTGTCTCTGAGGAATGGCTCATTTGGGTACCTTGACTATTTCTTCCTCTTTGAGACGGTACATACTGTCGAGGACACATATATTAGATAATGGATCCGGCCCATGTTCGTCTTAACAAATTATACTGTCTCACTAGTGTTTGTTCTTCTACTGCTGGGCTAAGTGTTTGAATTTCACTTTCATTTAAGATTTAAGGCTGGACATCATACTCCAAAATCATTCCTGGCCTTTATTGATTAGCACTGATATAGTGCATCCAAACTGAAGATATATGACACCCAAGTCACACTGGGTTTTCAGGCCCTGTTTTTCATCTATGAATAAGCACACTGAAAGAGTTTTCTTTAATATTATTGAAGTTGAAGCATGTCATGTTCATTTACTGATATGTAATTCATTATGAGCAAATGCTGACTCTAAACGTGAAGTCACATGAGGTGTACTCCCTGTGATTCTATGCTATTTAGAAATGATCCCTTCTGTGGCCGGGTGTGGTGGCTCATGCCTGTAATCCCAGCACTTTGGGAGGCCAAGGCAGGTGGATCGCAAGATCAGGAGATCAAGACCATCCTGGCTAACACGGTGAAATCCCATCTCTACTAAAAAATACAAAAAATTAGCTGGGCGTGATGGCAGGCGCCTGTAGTCCCAGCTACTTGGGAGGCTGAGGCAGGAGAATGGCGTGAACCCGGGAGGTGGAGCTTGCAGTGAGCCGAGATCATGCCACTGCACTCCAGCCTGGAGACTCCATCTCGAAAAAAAAAAAAAAAAAAAAGGAAAAGAAAAAAGAAATGATCCCTTCCACTAAGTATTTTTGAATATTTCAAAATACAAAAAATTAACCCCAGATAAATAAAATAAAAATGTTTGCTCTTTACCAAATTGCCATATTCCATCTTATTTGGAAAAGTCATCAATACTTCACAATCATCAATGCCAGATGCCAGTGAAAGTGGTGTGGATGGGGTATATAAATAGCAGTCATTAATATTTCTTAGAATGCTAATGACATTTTGTCTTCCCAGATAAGTCAGAGTCTGAATACATAAGTCACCAAAGCACAGTTTGTCATAGAATTCTGACATAAAACACTATCCAAGCAAGTTTCCCAAATAAACAAATTATCTGGAGTGTTTACTGGTCCCACGATCCACTTAACAGCTTCATGAGTAGCCAATAGGAAACAGCAATGGGGATCTTTCTACACCCAGGAAATAGGTATTTGCCAATAAGAATGAGAGCAACTTGAAAAGGAGAAATTCCGTGCTAAATATAATTTCTGTGCCCATAAAACATCTAACAGAGCACCGTCAGAGGAGTGTATATTCGAGAGAATGAGAAGACAAGCTACAGACTGGGAGAAAATATTTACAAAAGACATCTGATGAAGAACTTTTACCTAACATATACAGAGAACTCTTAAAAACTCAACAATAAGAATACGAACAACCCAGTTGAAAAACTGGCAAAAGATCTGAATAGACACCTTATAAAAAAAGACACAGTTTATTGTCACCTAATTCTGCTCCTGGTGCTTTCAGGGGTGAAGACTCTGTGTGAGTTCCTTGGTTATAGAGAGTCTTTGTATGGTGGCTTTCTCAGCTGCTGGTTGTAGCAGCAATGTGCTCACTGTCTCCTGTGGGGTCAGAATGGCAGAGGTCTCTCAAAGCTTATCTTGTTCTCCAATAGTATGCACTTTTTAATTTTTTCCCTAGCACTTTATTTACTGGGTTGAACAGGTTGAGCTTCCAGCCAGAAGGGGAGGTGTCCACAGGTAAAAACCGATTGTGGTGGCCGGGCACAATGGCTCACGCCTGTAATCCCAGCACTTTGGGAGGCTGAGATATGCAGATTGCTTGAGCTCAGAAGTTCGAGACCAACCTAGGCAACATGGTGAAACCCTGTCTCTACCAAAAGTACAAAAATTAGCCAGGCATGGTGGTACAGACCTGTAATCCCAGCTACTTGGGAGGCAGAGGTTGCAATGAGCTGAGACTGTACCACTGCACTCCAGCCTGGGTGAGAGAGTGAGGCCCTGTCTCAAAAAAAAAAAAAAAAAAAAAAAAAAAATTGGTGGCTAAAGCAAAGTGGGTAAATGCAATATCCAATGATGGGTAGAGGTCCCAGCCCTAATAGAGGCAGCTGAGGGAGCTCTCAGTGAAATGCACTGAGGTCTTCTCAGAAGGAAGGGACGGACACCTCAGCTCCCCTGAAAGTGATCCACCTCCTAGTCACACTCCTGACCCAGTGTCCCAGCTATTCAGATCAGACAGACACCTCTTTTCATCTGCAGGAAGGCTGATGTTCCATGTTGAGATGGATTGTGACTCTACCCCTCGCGCAAGCCTGCAACTGGAGGGCACGCTGCCTGTGGAGAGGCAGCCCCGCTGAAATGTTCAGGAAAGGCTATCCACAGGTGCACCCCATGGAACACTACTCAGCCATAAAAAAGAATAAAATAATGTCTTTTGCAGCAACTTGGATGCAGCTGGAGGCCATTTATTCTAAGTGAAGTAACTCAGAAATGGAAAGCCAAATACCATATGTTCTCACTTATAATTAGGGGCTAAGCTATGGCTATGCAAAGGTATACACAGTGGTGTAATGAACTCTGGAGACTCAGAAGGAGGTAAGGGGGAGGCGGGAGAGCAATGAAAAACTACATATTGGGTACACTACTTGGGTGACAGGTAAAATAAAATCTCAGATTTCACCACTATACAATTCATCCATTTAACCAAAAACCAACTGAACCCCAAAAACTATTGAAATAAAAAATATATATTTATATAGCTATATATAGATATATAGCTAGCAAAAAAGCATATAAAAATGCTCCATAGCATATGTCATTAGGGAAATGCAAATTAAAACAATGAGATACCCCTACACACCTATTAGAAAAGCCAAAATCCAAAACACCAACAATGGCAAATGCTGGTAAGGATGTGGAGCAACAGGAACTCTCACTGACTGCTGTGCAGATGCAAAATGGCACAGTCACTTTGGAAGACAGATTGGCAATTTGTCACAAAAATAAATAGATTCTTACCATACGATCCAACAAGCATGCTCCTTGGTGTTTACCCAAAAGAGTTGAAAACTTATGTCCGTACAAAAACCTGGACGTGGATGTTTATAGCAGCTTTATTCATAACTGCCAAAACTTGGAAGCAACCAAGACATCCTTCAGTAGGTGAACAGATAAGTAAACTGCCGTACATCCAGACAATGGAATATTATTCAGCTCTAAAAAGAAATGAGCTGTCTCAAGCTACAGAAAGACATTGAGGAAACTTAAGTGTATATTGCTAAGTGAAAAAGCCAATTGGAAAAGACTACATACTGTTAATTTCAACTTTGCAACATTTTGGAAACAGCAAAACCATGGAGAAGGTAAAACAAAACAAAAAAAAGGTTGCCAGGGATTAGAACGGTGGGAGGAATGCCTAGGTGGAACACAAACTATTTGTAGGGCAGTAAACTACTCTGTATGATACTATAATGATGGATACATGTCATTAAAAATGTGTCCAAACCCACTGAATGTACAACACCAACAGTGAACCCTAATATAAATGGTGGACTTTGGGGGATAATGAGGTGTCAGTGTTGCTTCATCAACTCTAACAAATGTACCACCTCTGGTGGGGGATGTTGTTAGTTGGGAGTCTATGCAAGTGGGTGGGTATATGAGAAATCTCTGTACTATCTGCTCAGTTTTGCTGTGAACCTAAATCTGCTCTAAAATACAAAGTCTATTTTTAAAAGCATATGTTCAATAAACTCAATTAATATATTTAATGAACTACTTGTATGTGAAATGATAACTTAAGTTGCACATATGGCAATTTCAAAGCCTCTACACATTTGGTTAAAATGGTTATTATCCAAAGACCTTAAAAACAACTACATGCAACTCAGCTCTACTATTCTGCCCACGGAAAAATGCCACCCCCGGGTCAAACAACCAACCACAACCAAATTAATTTTGCCAAGTAATGGCAAAGGCTCAATCAGCGCCAACTCCAACTAGAAATGCTACCATATGCCTCCATTGTCCTGGAAGGTGGTCTCAGGCTCTGAAAAGCAGAAAGTAATGTGTCTCCACTGAATGCAGTCACGGAAATAGACCAAAGAAGTTTCTGTAATCCTGGAAACAAAGCTAGACATATCATTTCAGTATAAAGGGCAGATTCTGAACAGCCCAAACACTATCAAACACCATTATCAATGCCACACCTATAGAGTTCACAAGACACACACCATTTGTGGGAGGTGTAGCAGGAAAGTCCTTATGAAAAGATCAGTGCCTCTCGTCTGAACTTAAAGACATAAATGTGGGAGAACACCTAATGCAAACAATTTCTCTTCTAGAGATTAGAAAGGCATTTTCTTGCTGGTCAGAAAGATGCTACACAACTACCGTCAGCTAAAAGACTTAAAAAAAAAAAAACCACATAGGGAAAATAATTTTACCATGCCTCAAGAGTTCTGAGAAGTTCATGAACATCAAAATAAAAAGTGTACATAGTTTATGCATCAGGGTATGCATTGGAGTTTGGAAGTTCAAATTAAAAAATAAAAATAAAAAGCATACAGTCCAGCTCCCAATCTGAAGCTCTACCAAGATCTAAACTTTTAATCTTGGGTTCTTTGAAGGACCTTGAAAGGCATTTAGTCCAACCTGCTACCCAATGCAAAAATCTCTTCTAAAACATATTTGATAGTCATGCTGCTTAGAGAGAATTTGCTATTTTCTAAAACTTCCCATTCCAATGTTGGATTGGCCTGTTGGCATGTTTTTGCTTACTGTTAGCAAAACGTCATTCCATCTAACTCCTAAACCCTGGGCCACACCCTTGCTTCTAGAACTAGAGACTAAGAATGATCCTTCTTCCTGGCTCTAGCATTTACCAGCTGCGTGACCTTCAGCAAGATACTGAACTCCCCTGTGCCTCAGCTGTATCTACTGAAAGGGAGATAACAGTACCTACCTCCTAGGGTTGAGGTAAGAATGAAATATTAGCACAGTGCCTGGCTTCTGTTGAGCACCCAATAATTATTAGCTAGTATTATCATTAGCTATTGCATACAACAACCCTTCTGATGACTATGAAATGGCAACTTCTTTATTAGGCTTGCAAGGAATAGACATTCTCAGATTACCTTAAATCAGTGATTGTCACTCTTTCTGTGGAATGCTAGAATTTGGGGTTACACACTTGAAGGCTTAAAATGGTATCCACAATTGTCCTGGGATTCCTCTGGTCCCCATCCACATGACTGCTATTTGAGTGTGTCTTTACTTCCCTAATAGCCTCTGTCTTTGAAACCCAGGTCTTTTTTCTTTGGCACTACATTGCCATCAGGTTCCACCTCTGCTGCCTGAACTCTGACCTGCAGCAGGCTAGACTCTGACTCTATCCCACATCATGCGGTGCTCAATTAGCAATCTAGCTTTCCAGAACTGTGTAACAACAGAAATGCTCCCCCAAAAAATCTTACACATTGCAGCTCACTTGGGAAGCATTTAAGGCAATAAAATAAACCATCACATATCCACTGAAAAGCACTGCCTTAAGTAATAGGGTTTATTTGGGGCCAGCCTGGGAAACAGAGGGATCTGGAATCTCAACCTCAAAGCCAGATCGCATGGAGACTAGAGCTGGTTCAGGAGCTGGAAGGTTGCTTAGGATACAATGTGGCTCTAACAACTGGGTTATACCAGTAAATAAAATTGCCATCTGTTGAGCTCTTAATATGGGCCAGGCACTATGCCAAGCATTTTACAAGTGTTAGCTATCTTTTTTTTTTTTTTAAACCTGTTTAAATTGTGGAATAAAATACTCTTAGAGTGTTCAAAACAAATATACAGTATAATGAACAATCACAAAGCAAACACTTGTGTAACTACCTGGTCTGTCAAGAAACAGAAAATGCTCAAGCACTGCAGAGTCCTCTCACTCTGAGCACTCCCTTCAGGCCCCAGGGCCCCTCCCTTCCTAGATGTAACCACTACTCTGATGTTTGTGATCATTGTTTCCTTACTTTTTTTATAGTTTCCTCAACAGTCTATGCTATATAATATCAATATATAACTATATTATATAATTTATAGTTTAGTTTTGCTTATTTTTGAATTCTAAAGTAAAATAATACATATTATTTCTTTTGTTCAACATCGTGTTTATAAGATTCATTCATATTGTTCTCTATAGCATGGTTAATTCCCTCTCAGTGCCGTATAGTACTCCATTATGTGAATATATCACAATCTACTTACTCATTCTACAGTTGATGGATATTTGCACTGTTTCTGAGGCCATGATAGCAATAAAATTATGGACATGCTTGTATGTGTGTATATGTATATACACATACATACACATATATGTATATGTATACATGGTATATGTGAAAAGTTCCTCTTATATACATACACCCAAGAACAAAATTACTGGGTTGTGTACCGTGCATGTTTTTAGTTTTATTCGATAATGCCAAGGTGTTTTCCAAAATGGTTATACTAACCTACATTCCATCAGCAGCATACAGATTTCCTGTTGTACTGTATCCTCACCGACAGTTGGTATCATCCGATTTTTCACATATGCCTCTCTGATGAGAGTACAAAATATTTAATTGGAGTTTTAATGCCTGGTTCTTTTAAACTTTAAATACATTGAATCACTTTATGCATTCATCTCTATCTTGCTTCTTTAGCTCAACGTTGTGTTCATAGGATTCGTCCACATTGTTGCATATGGAATCTCACTGTGTTTCTCTTTATTAATGATGTTGATCATCTTTTCATTTTTTTTGACCATTTTACTATCCTCTTTTGTTAAGTGTCTGTTCAAGTATTTTGCCTGTTTATCTACTGGGCTGCCTGCCTTTTTGTTACTGATTTGTAAGAGACTTTTGTTTTTTTAAAAAAGTCTGGAGACCAGTTCTCTGGTGGTTTTGTGTTGTGAATATCTTCTTTGGTATTCATGCACATCTCTTTAAAGCTCACAACAACTCCGAGAAATAAATACTTTAATGTCTATGAACAGAACAATCTTAGAGAAGTTGGGTGGCTTGTTCAAGGTCACTGAGCTAGTTAGCACAAGAGGTGGGAAATCAAACTCAGATCTGCTCAGCTTGAAAGACTGGCTCTTAAGCATTCAGCCATACTGGGAACAGAGGTCATCCATCCCTCTCTAGCGCTATATGGGTCTTCAGCCCCTTCTCCTGCACCTGCTTCTCTCTTCTCTCCTTGTTTCCTTGTGACTTTAACTTACGACTTCCATTTCCTGCCCTCTCCTTGTGTGGCCTTTCTTCTGACTCCCCAGCTCCAAACATTGTCACTCACTTGGGTTCTCCTTCAAACTCCATGAAGGACATCTCATCAGCTCCATTTGGCACTGCCCCTTCATGGGCAGGCTTTCACTCCAGACCACGTTATGGCCATGGCTCAGGTACTTTCCCACTCCAATCAGCTGTGGCCAGGGTGGCAGAATCCCATGGTCAGCCTGCCTTTGATAGAGCTGTGGGCATGAGAGACAAGGGTGCAAAGGCTGCTCTCTAAAGCAGGTATCTCCTCTGGATCTTCACTTTTTTGGCCAATCATCACCTGCTCCTTTGACATCTCATCATCCCAATGATAACTCCCATTCCATCTTTCTTCCAGGACACTGCCTTCTTCCTCAGTCCCCACCTAAGCCCACTTAGGCATCAGCTTCCATCAGTTCTGTGGCCTAAAAAACTGTTAAATGTAGCCACTCCTCTCCATGGCCAGCCTCCACCCGAGTCCAGGCTACCATCATCTCTCACCTGGACTCCCAAAATAGCTACCCCAGGTGCTCTTCACATCTACTTTTCCATCTTCCCAGTCCATTGCCTGTACGGCAGCCAGAGGTACCTGTTCAAAATGCCTATCTCATCATGTCAGCTTGCATGAAATTCCCTTTGGCTTCTCCTTTCTCTTGGGATAAGGACCAAAACCCTCAAGATGAATCGCAAGGCCCTGCAAGGTCTGGCCCATGCCTCCCTCTTCACTCCCCACCTGGCTCTCTGCTCTCTGCCCCTAGGGAATCTGTTCAGTCCTGCTGATACACCAGGTTCCCTCTACCACAGGACCTTTGCACTGTCTACACTGCCTGGAATGTTGAGGCTGCAAGAAAACATGTGATCTCATCTGCACTCTCACTGAGGTGCATCCTGAATGGTAAGAAACGTGGTATCTATCATTTAAATTTTCCATACCTTTTGACACAGTATTTCCACTTCTTTTTTTTTTTTCTTTTTTTTTGCAAGACAGAGTCTCGCTCTGTGGCCCAGGCTGGAGTGCAGTGGCTTGATCTCGGCCCACTGCAACCTCCACCTCCTAAGTCCAAGCAATTCTCCTGCCTCTGCCTCCTGAGTAGCTGGGATTACAGGTACATGCCACCACGCCCAGCTGATTTTTATACTTTTAGTACAGACGGGGTTTTGCTCTGTTGGCTAGGCTGGTCTCAAACTCCTGATCTCAGGTGATCCGCCCATCTCACCCTCCCAAAGTGCTGGGATTACAGATGCCATAGTGAGCCAGCGTGAGCCACCACGCCCAGCCAGTATTCCCACTTCTCTGAATCTGTGCTTTAGAAATATGACCACAGGCTATATAAAAAGGTATGTAGAACAATTGTTTGCAAATCCTTATAATAGTGAAAATGGAAACGATATGCATATCAACAAGACATTAGTCAAATAAACTATAATACATCCATAGCATGAAATATTATTATTCAGACATTAAAAAGAATGAGGTAGATTTCCTTGTGTTCATGTGAGAGGATATCCCAGATATATGAAGCTAAAAAACAAAATTCAGAAGTGTATGATTCCCCTTTTATGCTTTAAAAATACATTGCATGTATATTTTTAAAAGTTACAAAAACGTGCACAAACTGGTTGACAGTGGCTACGTCTGGGGAGGGAGGATGAATTGACAGGGCATATTTTTTCCTGTGTTATGTATTTCAGTAATATTTGATATTGCTATTTTATTACTATAATTTTATAATCTGAAAAAATCTAATACAGTGAAAAAGATATGTGTATAATTAAATCTGCCATGTCTATCTTCTCCCTAGAATGTCAGCTCTATGAAGTCATCAAATGTTTCTATCCTATTCACTGTTATTTACCCCAAAGCCTAGTCAGTGCCAGGCACATAATATGTGCTCATTAAGCATTTATTAATTGAATGAATAAACAAATAATGAGCTGTTTCTGTGACCCCATAAAATGTGATACCCACTCAGTCCTCCACAAACAGACCCCTGGCTACTTCCTCCCTGGAGTTGTACCCCACAGTTTAAAAAAGTTGTAAAAGTGCTTGACTTTTTTATGGCAGTCACATCATGCTACGTGCTGACACTCAGCTTCAGGGACTTCACACCAGTACTGCACTCAAATCAGGTTCCCATTCTTGACTTAGGCAAATACTTTTTCTCAGACCCAAGTCAGGACTTCACAATTTGTCCCTGTTGAAGTTCATTGTTTTGTTCATGCCTGTCAAGGTATTTTGAAACTCAGCCCCTGACTCTAACCCAATACACATCCTACAAGCTTTATATTGCCTGCACATTTATGATGCATTGTTTTCTTCCAATTTAATTATAAAAAATGAAAATTGTACAGGGCAGAGCCTAGGACAGAATCCCACAGCCCTCCCTGAGCAATGATATACCTGTTGACTTAGAGGGGTCTGGGCCTTCTGTTTGCTTCTCACACACAGGAAGCTCATTCCCACCACAGAGCCTCTGTGCTTGCCACTCACTCCACTTGGAATGCTCTCCCTCCAGATGGTAGCTCCTTCATGATCTTCAGGACTCAGCTCCAAGGCTTTCTCACCAGAAAGGGCTTCCTACTACCTAGTCTAAAACGATCCCCGTCCGCCATTCCACATTATCCTGTTTTGTTTTCTTTAAGGCACTTGTCAATCGCTAAAGTTACCTTGTTCATATTTTTCATTTACCTATTTATTACCTGCTCCTTCCCCCTACCCCAGTGTCAGTGGGGATATTGTCTGCCTTATCCACTGCTCCAGTGCCTGAAGCACTGTAGATTTGAGTAGTCAGTCAGTATTTCCCATGTGACTGAATAATAGACAGAGTTGGTCAAATACCTTGACACCTACTTGCACTGTCTTCTAGACCCACGTCTCCATTTTACCTGCAAGGATGGTCCTGGGACTACTGTATAACACATTTTCTTCAAGTTTGGAGGAGTCAATAAACACAAATTTATTCTCTCATAGTTCTGGAGGCCAGAAGTCCCATACCTGTTTCAGTGGGCCAAAATCAAGGTGCCAAAAGACCTCACTCCTCCAGCAGCTCTGCAGGGAGAATCTGTTCCCCACCTCTTCCAGTTCCCGCTGGCTGCGGTGTTCCTCAGTGTGTAGCTGCCTCACTCCAATCTCCATCGCTAGCATCTTTAAATCTTTCCTGCTCCATCTTTACATCGCCTATTCCTCTGCGTGTGTCATTATTTCTCTGTCTCCTTCTTATACAAGGATACATTTAATGGCATTTAGGGCCTAACTGGCTAATCCAGGATAATCTCTCCAACTCAAGATCCTTAACTTAATCACCTCTACAAAGCCTTTACCAAATAAGGTAACATTCATAGGTTTCAAGTATTAGGACCTGATATCTTCAGGGGCCACCATTCAGCCCAACAGAGGTTATTACTCATTTCGTGAAATGCCTTTGGAAAACTGAGACATACGATGTGTCCAGATTTCTCTTTTCCACCTCTCGGGTAGGGCCTGCCACAGAGGAGAGCTCTGTAAATGCTTCTTGAACGAGTAGATGAATAGAAGATGTTGTTCCACTCTACTATTCCCCACCCCAGCCCTCAAAAAGAGAAAAGAATGGGTCTATGACTCCTTTAGCATAACTGGTTTCCCCAGTTCACAGACCCTTGAGAAGCTGGGGGGTTTCAGAAATGGGGAAGCTCTTCATAACTGGTGGCCATCTGACACGCTGCCAATACCTATTGGGAGGGATACAGAATTACTGAATGAGCAACAAGACTAAAATTATTTACAAATGAGTTTTGCCCACTACAGAGGGTGTGGGCTTTGCTCATATTTGATTTCTCTCTCTCCCCAGCACTCTGAAGAGGGTTGTATTGTAGCCAAATTAGTTCTTTGGCTACTGAATAGGAGGATGGGAGAGGGAGACCAAATGGCACTGGATAGACAGAAGGAAACTAGTTTATCTTCTCCAAATAGAAGGGACCCCTGATGCACTTCATATAAAAGTACAGCATCTTGGGAGGAGGCCAATTAAACCCCTAACAGGGTCATTTCATAATAAAAACTATTCTCAAGCCCCTGGTCTGGACCCCAGAGTTGGATCAGAAACCTGGTTCTCTGCTATTGGAGCAGGTTATTCTACAGTTAGCATATTTATTGCTCTTTCATAATTCCTTATCAAAACCAAACATTCACTCCTTGGTGCTTATCCCCAAGACACCCCACCCATGATGGAGTTCTCTTGAGGTATCAGATAATGGGGTTTGGCACCCTGAGATTGCACCTGGGGTAGATCCCAGGGTCCCCCCTGCGAGCGCAGGGGGAAAGGCTCTGAAAGCTGAGGGCCGAGGTGAGTCGCCCTATCTCAGCATCACGGTGGTGCTGTAATGGTGCTCAAGACCTCCCCTCTCTCAGTCCACAAGAAAAGGGACTCTGATGGAAGCAGGGGCGAGGGTGAGGACAACTAAGTGGACTACTATAAGGTAGTCCACCTTATAATAGACTATAAGGTGGAGAGGAAGAGGAGATTCTCTTCTCTCTCTAACCCTGGTGTAAGCATTGAGAAGGCCAAACAGGCATAGTAAAGGGTCAAGGACAAAGCGGGATGCTCAAGTCTACCTTCAAAGACAAAGAAGGGGTTGAGATTCACATGTGGTTCAAGCCAGCACACCAGCATAGGAACCCAGATGCAAACTCAGGCACAATGGTCCTAGCTAGAGCAGGATGTGCACTTGTGGGGCAGGCCCTCCTGACCATGGTGTGAAGCCTGGGGACGCCATTCCATGGAGAGCTGCTTGCTTTGGGGGAGCTACAACAGGCTGTAGCATTTTCTTGACTATGTATTAGAATCCTGGGTTGGTGCCACAGTTTTCTGGAAAACACATCAGTGCAATTATAAAGCACATCAATGGGACAATATGATATATTCAGCAACATTCTCAACAAACTAGTCCCTTTGACTCCCATTATAGCCTTCTATATACAAATAGAGGCACGTGTGGTTTGTGGTTGAGGAAAAGAATGCTCATCACTAGTTCTTACTTGCAGTGACTTATCTGTGAATTTCTAAAGTGCCTAAACCCCTTCTGAAGGATATAATGAACCATGGAAATGGAAACAAAAATTATCTCACCTATGTGCAATGCCCATACTATAAAGTTTGAAACAAGGAGATCAAGGGTTTTAGAGCATCAGATAAGACTGTAAAAGTTTCACAGGTTAATTTTGTTGCAAACCTGGTCCTTTTAAAAAGTACAAAACTCTATAAAGGAAGAGACTGATAGATATAACTGTATAAAAAGTAAAGGCTTCTGAATCTACATAAATCTACCTTATCTGTATACACATAAATCTACCATAAATAAAGTTAAAAGACAAATAGCAAGTCAGGAAAAAATCTTGCAATTTATAACATAAAGGGGTATTTTATTTAAAATATAAAGAGCTTTCACAATTCATTAAGAGAAAGGTAAACACTCTAAAAGAAAGGTAGGCAATTTACAAAAAAATGAAGTACAAATCATCAATAAGCAGAGATATAACTGAAACAAGCTGGAGATGAAATTCTCTCCTCAGACTGAAAGATGAAAAAGAATCATCCGTACAGCACCTATGAGGCCACGAGGAAATGGGAATTCTCATACACCCTGGCAAAGTTTGGCAATTTCAAAATTGTAAATGTGCATCCAGTTTGACTTGGCAATTCCATTTACAGAAAAGCATCCTAAAGAAATAATCATAGGCTGGGCACGGTGGCTCAAACCTGTAATCCCAGCACTTTGGGAGGCTGAGGCAGGTGGATTACCTGGGGTCAGGAGTTCGAGACTAGCCTGGTCAACATGGTGAAACCCTGTCTCTACTAAAATTACAAAAAAATAAAAAATTAGCCGGATGTGGTGGCAGGCACTTGTAGTCCCAGCTACTTGGGAGGCTGAGGCAGGGGAACAGCTTGAACCCAGGAGGCGGAGGTTGCAGTGAGCCTGGGCAACAGAACAAGACTCCATCTCAAAAAAAAAAAAAAAAAAAAAAAAGAAAGAGAAAGAAATAATTGTAGATGTGCAAAAAGATTTAGCTACACACAACATTTACTGCAGCACTGTCAATAATATATAGAAATGTTGGAAAAACCTAAATGCCAAAACTGGGGATTAGTTAAAAATATTATAGTTTAAGAACCAATCACTAGAATATTATAGTCTCTAAAAGCAATTATTTAAAAAGTGATTATATTGATCTATATTGGCTGTGTTATCATATAGTTCTAGATATTTAATATATATAAGGTGGCTTGGTTTGGAGATTGGGGATCTAAAGGTATATAAATATATTATTGATAATGTGTGGCATTATATATATATCAAAATATTAACACTTATTTATAGGCTTATAACTCTTATTTATGCCTTTCATTTCCTTCTGAATTTTTTGCAATGATTGCTTTCTGTGCAAGGGAAAAAATACAACTATTTCATAAAGACAGGATTCACATGTCGGCAAATACTCTTAAGCTGGAAACATCTTTTTTGGCCACTGACAACTCACAGAGTAAACAAAAAAGACTAAAGTGCATCATTTAAAATTAGGGTAGCCATATAATTTATCATCTAAACCAGGACACTTTTGATTCTGAAAGGGGAAGCTATTAATAATTTTACTGGGACAAGGAGCATAATCCAGGACTTCCTAGGCAGACTCAGCTGTTTGGTCAGCTTACTTAGAATGAAAATTTTATATACTCTGTCTACAAAAACGACCCAGTGTTGGAGTATTCAAAGGTAGGCCACAAATGTAGAGACTACCCTTTTATCAGTATGATTGGTTGTAGTTTTTAAACATGCCAACCAGATGGTTAAAGGATTTTGAAAAGTTCATTTTTCTCACCTAATTAGCTTGTTTGGATCGACAGAGCTCTAATTTTAGAGATTTGCTCTTGATAAAAAGTATTTCTCAAAGAAATATACCACTTAAGACCAGGCACGGTGGCTCATGCCTGTAATCCCAGCACTTTGGGAGGCTGAGGGGGGCGGATCACCTGAGGTCGGGAGTTCGAGACCAGCCTGACCAACATGGAGAAAACCCCCTCTCTACTAAAAATACAAAATTAGCTGGGCGTGGTGGCACATGCCTGTAATCCCAGCTACTAGGGAGGCTGAGGCAGGAAAATCGCTTGAACCCGGGAGGCAGAGGTTGCAGTGAGCCGAGATTGCGCCATTGCACTCCAGCCTGGGCAACAAGAGTGAAACTCCGTCTCAAAAAAAAAAAAAAAAAGAAAGAAAAAAAAAAGAAATATACCCTGTGACTAAGAACACACTGTATTATTATCTATACTATGTCACATTGCAGATTTTAATCTTGGAAACACTGTGCAACTCTTTTAAAGTCTTCTTGATTCCAAACTTCCTGAGACTCACCTGGTTTCCACTAAGGTCTTTATACAGGGAACTGTTATCTCTGTGACCTGAGGCTCTTACCTAAGATGGCCACTATTCGCATCCTTCAGCCCTGGGTCACTCTGCCCACCAGCTATTTATATCCTCCCTGCCTTTCACAGCGGGGCTCAAGTTTCTCCTCTCTCCTGCGACTTTGCTGCCCACCACAGCCATCCGTGCTGCTCAGCCTCCTGTGATATTTCTTACCTGCACATCAGATCAGCATCTTCTCACAGGCTATCCTGTTTCCTAATTATTGATTGCACACAATCTCCCTCAAACTAAATAAGCTCCTCGTGAGAAGCAACTATTCTTAGTCTATACCACTTGGCACTTGGCACTGGGCCAGGCAAGGTAAGTCTGTCAACCTCTCTTATCCCGATTATAAAGTGGGGGTTGTAATTCCTTTGTATACTCCACCTCCAACACAAACTGGGGTAGTAACTAGGCATTATAAGAGATAATTTTTTAAATTAGCCGAATTCCCTGAATGCCAGGGTATTTGTGTAGGTGGAAAAATCAAAGCCTTCTCAACTGAAGCAAGGCCTTTTCCTCTTTAAAACACCGTGAAATGACACACACTACAGATTCAGAACAAACTTAGAAGAGAACAAATCTGTTGAAGAATAGTGTCCCATGTGTTAAAAAAAATGGCTGCGTAGGTACAAAGGATAAAAGCTTGGACAGGCTGTGTTAACATCTACAATGCTATCACTCCCATCTTACAATATTTTACTTGTATTTTTATTCTCCCTGCAGAAGGCCAATATGGAGCTCATCCATTGATCAATTCCCCAACATTTGTGCCCACCTTCCTAAGAGTCCAGAACCTGCCATTACTTGGCATCGATTACAACCTAAGCAACGCATGTTGCTAAATCAATCATGGGTCAATCTATAATTGAAATAACATTCTTTGCACCTCCCCGCTGCCAAATTTATTAAACTAATACAAATGTCAATGTCTCTTTCTTCCAAGCCTAGCTTAGGATGACTTAAGCCCTAACTGAAGTGTGAACAACCAAAATTAGATACCGAGGCTCTTATATTTATTCCATGACCCAAGGCACTATGTTTCTCATACACAAAAGAAACCTTGGGAAATCTGCCAACTCAAATGTATTACTTGTAAACGGCACCACTCTGCAATACCAATGTATAACCACACATGTGGTTGGCAAGGGAGGGTGACTCCTTTTCCAGCAAAAAGTAAAATTCCCAGATGAACTGGTAACACATACAAAGGGACATCAATGACGCCATTCTTTCTGCTAGTCCATCTAGCACCTGAGTGAGCATCAGGAAAAGGCTCACCTGCTTCAAAAAACCTTCCATCTGTTAGAAAATAGTCCTTATATTCCCAATTTTGTTAGAATAAGCTACTTTACTGCCATCTGCCAGAAAAATTATCATAATAAATCTCTGATGTCTGTGATTTGAACACTGACTCCTTAGAAGGGACACAATTGTGCAGTGTACAACCTACACAGCAGTGCTGGCCAGGTGTTTAATAACTTTGGAATATAGTAAACCAGTAGGGGGGAGCCATGCTTTATTTTACTTCGTCTCTGAGCCTCAGTTTCATCATCCATACATTGGCAATAATAAGAGCTATCTAGTATCAGTGTCTTAGCTGATCAGGCTTCCTATTGGAGTAGGAAAGCAATGGTTTGTGAAAGATTAAGACAATAAAAGACCACATTACTTGATTATTACATAATAACTATACCCTTAATAAGATGGAGAGCTCACATTCTCTTTGACTCTACAAATATCATTCATCCAATTACATAATTTAGGTCTTCACATATTGAAAGTGAAAAGACTTCATGTTTTTTGGTAGTGATGATGGGTCTCGCAGCCCCCACCATACCCTCTTACTAGATTTCTGATCGAAGAAACCCACGATGGCAAGGTAGTTGGTGAGAGTTAGGCATTTATTATCTAGGAATGAAAAAGAAAAAAAAAGAAAACCTAAAATTAACTGGCCTACATCAGGGCTTCTCTCGATCTCATCACTATCATTTTGGACGTGATCAACCTTTGAGGTAGGGGCCGTCCTGTGCATTCCAGTGTAGGAAGTTTAACAGCATCCTTGGCTTCTACCCACTAGATATCAGTAGCACCTTCACCCCCCAGTCATGACAACCAAAAATGTCTCCAGACATTGCCAAATGTCCTCTGGGACGAGGGGGTGGCAAAACTGCCCACAGTCGAGAAACACTGGCCTACACAGAAATTCAAATTTATGGCCGTAGCATCATTCTTGGGAAACAGCAAGCTGGCCCCCCACCAAAGGAGACCTGGACTTTAAGTTCTACTATGGGTGTTCTGTGACCTTAAAGGTTCTAGCTTCTACTTCCTGTCATATAAATAAAACCCAGACTCTGGTCTCTCACTTCCAGGATTTCCTCCTTTGCAGGGTATTAAAAGGTAGGGCTGGGGGAAAGTGTTAAGGACAACATCACAGCTCAGGCATCCCCCTCTGCTCACTTGGTACTTGGCTGCCTGCCGGGTTCCCAGCATTGCCATCTTCTCTTGAATAATGGTGCTGTTACCACACAGGGCTGGCATGAAGCTGGATACTTGCAGCCTTCCTGTTGTGGCTCCTACAGCAGTATCAACTCATAATTTAGTTTCCCATAGCACAGCTATCGAAGGCTAGGTCATTTAATAAAAACTTGGGTAAAATAAAAGAAATGACAACACAGAAAACCTTACAACTGGGTACTGGATTTGAAGGATTCCAGAGTCACACCTTGGTCATTCCAGACAGGTCCTCTTTCCAGACGCTGCCTGGCCCAGCTCCCAGCCCACAGGGTCCACCTGCTTCTCTCCCACCACCCAGGGAGACCTTCAGTCCCTTCCCCTCTGGGAAGCCCAGGGGTTCCATGCCCTGTCTCAGGTCTGCTGTCTCCCTCTCCTCCAGCCTTCACTTTCCATGGCTCTACTTTCTCCCTTCTGGCCTGACGGACAGCTGGGAGCGTCCACATCATTCAAGAAAATTCCCAACCACCACCCACAGAGGTTGGCCTTTTTAGAAACTTAGAAGACAATATCTCTCAATAATTCATTTCCCCAAGTCTGAGATATTTGTCTTGGAAAATCATCTCAGGGGAAGCTTCACCAAGATCTGAGCTGGCTGTAGTCGCTGGGCCCATCTTTACAGCATCCTGTGGGCATGAGGTGAGGCTCTGCTTCCTATGATCTTCTAGACATGGCAAATGTTGAACAATGTCATGTATATAACACACTTCCCAGGAATTAAAAAAAATAATTTTTTAGAGATAGAATTTACTAAATCTATAATGAAAAAGATTTTTTGTAGACCACAAAGCATATTATTTAAAGAAGAGTAATTAATTGGTGCAAGAAAAGAAACAGTTCAAACAATGAACAGAAAAAGAGCTCAGAAACAGACCCAGGTGTTTGGAAAATAAGCATAAGAAAGATCTCTACAGAAAGGATAAACTATTCAATATATGGTTCTCAGGATAAATGGTAACTGTTTGGAAAAAGATCGAAAATTAACTTTTTACCTCACATCATTAACCAAAAGATCCAAGATCTGAATAAAAAACCAAACACCTATAAAGCATAAAGAGAAAATATAAGAAACTATTTTATGACCTTGAGGAAGTGAAGGTCTTCTTAAGCAAGACACAGAAAACAAAAGGCCTCAAGGAAAAGCCTGAAATGTCGACTATTTCCAAAGGGGAGAAAAAGCATGTGTGGAAAAGATGCCATAAACAAGGTCAAAAGAAGAAAAGCAACAAGGTGGAAAATTACATTGTTTCCAAATAGAGAAAAGATCCAAATCGAGAATACATAGAGAATTCCTACAAATCAATAAGCAGCTCTAAATAATACCAATGACAAATCATCAAAGGATACTAACAGCAATTTACAGAGTACAAATACAATGAACATGAGAGGAAAATGCTCAAAAACACACCACAAATGAGGGAAATACAAATCAAATTTTTTTTACTCATAACATTGGCAAAATTTAAAAGGTTTGAAAATGTGGAGCATTAATTAAGGAAATGGGCACATCTCTGTACTGCTAGTGGAAGTATAAATTACTCAGCTACTTCAGAAGACAATCTGGCAGAACTATTAAAATTAAAAATGCACATACCCAGCAATTCTATTTCTGGGTAGTAATACTTCCTCACGTGCCCAGGAAGCATACATAAAAATAAAGACGTTGACTACCTATTTTTCATAAAAACTAGAAACCTAAATGTCTATCAACTTAACAGATAAATATTTGGGAGGCCAAGGTGGGTGGATCATTTGAGGTCAGGAGTTCAAGGCCAGCCTGGCCAACATAGTGAAACCCCACTTCTGGTAAAAATACAAAAATTAGCCGGGCATGGTGGCAGATGCCTGTAATCCCAACTACTTGGGAGGCTGAAGCAGGAGAATCACATGAACTTGGGAGGTGGAGGTTGCAGTGAGCCGAGACTGCGCCACTGCACTCCAGCCTGGGCAACAGAGCAAGACTCTGTCTCGAAAAATAAATAAATAAATAAATAAGAATAAAAATAACAGATAAATAGACCCTGGAACATTTTATGGAATACCATGAAGCAGTTTAAAAGAATGAGGTATTTCCACACATAATAACATTTAACAGCACGTGTGAAAAAAGAAAATTACAGAAAAATGTCCGTGAAGTGATACTATTCACATTAAAAAGAAAAAAAAAAAAGACAATGCACACAGCAATATCATCTACACCCATAATGACAGACATATACTGTAGGTAAATGTGTAGAAAATGGTATGAAAAATGCCTTTAGACCTGGGGGTACAGGAGTGACCACATTTGAAGGGGATATTTCTCCCTTATCTCTATTGTTTTACTATCTCATGAGGAGAACATGTTTATTCATGATGTATTAGTTTGTTTTCACACTGCTGATAAAGACATGCCCAAAACTGGGAACAAAAAGAGGCTTAGGCTGGGCATGGCGGCTTATGCCTGTAATTCCAGCACTTTGGGAGGCCAAGGTGGGTGGATCACCTGAGGTCAGGAGTTCAAGACCAGCCGGGCCAATGTGGTGAAACCCCATCTCTATTAAAAATACAAAAATTATCCAGGCGTGGTGGTGGATGCCTGTAATCCCAGCTACTTGGGAGGCTGAGGCAGGAGAATCGCTTGAACCTGCAAGGCGGAGGTTGCAGTGAGCCAAGATTGTGCCATTGCACTCCAGCTTGGGTGACAGAGCAAGACTCCGTCTCCAAAAAAAAAAAAAAAAAAACCGGTTTAATTGGACTTACAGTTCCACATGGTTGGGGAGGCCTCAGAATCATAGTGGGAGGCAAAAGACACTTCTTACATGGCAGCGGCAAGAGAAAAATGAGGAAGAAGCAAAAGCGGAAACCCCTGATAAACCCATCAGATCTCGTGAGACTTATTTACTATCACGAGAACAGCATGGGAAAGACCAGCCCCCATGATCCAGTTAGCTCCCCCTGGGTCCCTCCCACAACACATGGGAATTCTGGGAGATACAATTCAAGTTGAGATTTGGGTGGGGACACAGCCAAACTATATCACATGATTTTCAAAATTCACTGTCAAGTTTCTTTTATGGAAGAAACAAATTTTTCAAAGAAAACAATAACAAGCAGAAATCACACTCTACTTAGTTTTAAGACAACTATTTACCTCATCATGCAAAGGCAGTTTTGTCTGCAACCAAACTGGATTTTGCAGTCCCTCTGCATAGCAAACGGTCTTTTAGGACCTTTCCTGAAGAAAGGTATATTTATATATTACCATGATGTATATGTCAAGAGGAGGTTTTGGGCAGAGGTTTCAGACAGAGGCCTCCACATAACTGATGCAGGCCAGCAGCTCCATGTAAAAGAGAGAAGTGCTTTAAGTTTCCTTTCTAAGCAGAAGGATGTCTGTCAGAAGCAACCAGAGGAGCTACTCCTAGGTCAGTGTCAGCCTGTCTCTGACTGGTAGCTGCTGTCTAAACGATGCACTGAAACTGAAGTAATCATCACAGTGAACATTGAACCACTGTCCACTGTGTGCCAGGCCCTATGCCTGGGGCTCAGTACCCAGAATCTCACTTAATCCTCACAACAATCCCAAGAGAAGAGCTTTACTACCCATTTCAGAGATGAGGAGCCTGAGGTTCAGATGGATCAAGGCAGGTTCTCAAGCAAATGACTAAAGGGCAATTCTAATTCATACCTGCCCATCTCAAGCCTATGCTCTGGCCTCCACCCTGTACTGCCTCCTGCACCATAGTAAATGGTAGGTTTGGAGATATGGATGGGCTTTGCTCAAATCAATATGTGTACATTAATGTTAAATTTCTTTATATGTAGGTTAAGGGCCAAAAGTGATTTCTACAAGAATCCTAAAGAGAAGCTATCATCTCTCCTGTCTCGTCCTTGCAAAGGATAGTGGTCAGGAATGGGGCTGGATCTGCCACATTCTGGGGAACAGAGATGACCTCAACCTTCAGCACCAGAGCAATTCCAGGGAGCACCATCTGGCCAAAGTCACAGGTGAATCAGTCAAGAGTTTTAAGACAGCTTTCCCTTGAGATAACACACTCCCGTGCTGGCTGTTCTGACCCAGTCAGAATGCAAATGTTTGTGTAGTTATATTTATTAATAGAGTCCACGGTTAGCCAGGCCTGGCACATGGCTAGGGCTCTGTATTGAAACCAATAAGTAAAAGCCTGGAATTTCTATTTTCGTTCCCACTCCTGTTGCTACTGGGGGCCTTTTATCCAGTCCTGTTTTTAATCCAGCAGCCTGCAAGGGGCAGGAAAGAGGCAGGTAAAGTTGTCTAGCAAGGCAGAGTAGAAGGCACACCTGCCCTCCAGATGCCAAGAGCTTTTATAAAAGGTAACAATGTAGGTAACAAATTTCCCCCAAATTATAATTCTCAGGGAGAAAGGGTTAGGGAAATAAATTTAGAGAGAAGAGTGGCAGATGGGACAGATGGATTCAATTAAGGCAAAGAACATCAAATAATTCCGGGGATGCCTCATTCTAATGGAACATGTCATTTTCTCCTCATTGCCTCCAGGTAACTCCCAACAGTCTAGGTAGGAAGTAGGGTGCTCACACCGTGCCTCAACCCCAGCAGGAGTTTAATATCCTCAAATGAGAGAGC
This sequence comes from Pan paniscus, assembly GCF_029289425.2. Taxonomy (NCBI): domain Eukaryota; kingdom Metazoa; phylum Chordata; class Mammalia; order Primates; family Hominidae; genus Pan; species Pan paniscus. The sequence continues at coordinate 142,726,090 of NC_073255.2, read as the reverse complement.
TAACATTCCCTCTTCTCTTCTTTTCAATAATGTGGTGAAACAGCACATGAATCAGACTAAGTGAATGCAGGATACATAATAGATGCACATTTCTACAGAACCAGGTGTTATTCAAGTTAAATAGGTATTTTCCATTGTCATTAAAACAGAACAGATTTCTTTATTTGGTCTATGGGAGACTCTCCTTTTTAATTAAACTAACCACACTGTCATTTTCCTAAGAAAGATAATAAAACAATAAAAATATTTACATCCTTTTTTCTTCCTAAACATTAATCATGAGGGGAAGAGGGTGTTTTGCCTTTGCTAGATAGTTTTATCACATAGACATTATACTAATATGCTTTAAATTACTGTTTTACAGGTCACTTTATCCTTATTAAGGATATATTAGATTCTTGTTGCCTCTAACAGTATTTGTAATTATTTACTACCAAAAGGAATTCAATTCTGTAATAAATCGATCACCATATATAGTTGATATATGAGTATTGATATGTATGTAATACATACACAGCATGTAAACCTGAACACTACTTCCAACTGACCTCAATTTTCATCCAAAGTCAAGTGTAAATGTCTAGTAGTTTGATGAGCGATGCTTTATTCTCTGCCTCTCAGTTATGCAATTTGATTGACAGTCATGTTATCCAACACAGTCATAGATGGGTTATAGTTTCAACAAGTCAGTATTATTATGTCTATAGTCAATGGAGAGACTGGAGAAGGCTTAGAGTAAAGCAACTCTACAATTATACTCCATAACTAACTGCAACAATGTAGATATACTCTGTTATCAATTAAATGTGGCAATGCCTATGAAGTCTTCTTTTGTAGAGATGCTAAATCACTTTTAGATTCTAGCCCACAATTTACCGTACTGTGGAGTAAAATCATCCCAAATAGAAGGAAATAATATTTGGGCTGTCAGACTCTCTTCAAGGTCCTGTGTAGTAACCTCCACTTGAGAGACTCTGCTGGGAAAGTAAGCTCATGTTAAAATATGGAACCACTGATTTGCTTCACTATAACTGAGGTGTCCTGACTTCTGATGATAAGCCACCTTTGATTTTTTTGAGTGGTTTGCAGTAGCTCCCAGAAGAGGAGACAGCATTCTGGAAGCTCAAGTCACTGACTCCCAGCAAGTGGCCCACTCACATGGCTACTAGCAGGATTAAGCTCCTAACTGGCTGTTGTACTGAGGGCCTCAGTTCCCCACTGGCTGATGACCAGAAGCCTCCCTCAGTTACCTGCCACACAGGCCTCTCCATAAGGCAGCTTACAACATGGAAGTGGGCTTCCCTTAGAGCAAGACAGGGCATGCAAGAGAGAGTGAGAGCAACAGAAGTGACAGCAGTTTTGTACCCTAACCTCAGAAATGACATCCCACCACTTTTGCTATATTCTCTTTGTTATAAGCAAGTGACTAAGTCTAGCCCACACTAAAGAAAAGAGGATTACACAAGGGCATGAACACCAGGAGGTACAGACCTTTGGGGCCACATTAGCCGCTGCCCACACTTTCCTTGCATGCACAACAACACAGGAATAAACATCAAAATAGATAATAAATAGAGGGAAAATAGGGAAGCAGAAGGGAAAGGGAAAATGTTCCAGCATCTAATTACTCATGCCTCAGACCTCTCGCATTCTCTCTCCCCACCTCTAAATCTAGCCCAACAGCACACCCTCCGATCAGGTGCTCTCTTCACAGTCTCACACCTGTCTCCTCTTCTCTACCTGCATAGCACCACCAAAGTTCAGGCTTTCATCTCTTCACACCATGAATATTGCAGCACTACTTTTCTAACCAGGCTCCGTACTCCAATCTTTCTAACTCACACTTTTAACTTATCTTTATGGTACAGAAAGCCCTTCAGTAGCTCCCCATTGTCAAACAAAATCCAGACTCTTTAGGCTGCCGTTTGGTGCCTTCCATAATTTGATCCAGGCCTGGGTATCAGAATGCATCACCCCCAAGCCCCCAGTAACAATTCTCCATCCCAGGCAAACCATGCTCAACACCCAAACACACCATGTTTATACTCAGCTTGAAGCCTATGCTAATACCATTATTCCCCCTCCCTCCGCAAGACCAGTCTTCACCTTACCATTACAAATCTTTGGCAATTTCCAAGATGCAGAGCAGAGCCCACCTTCTGTTACGCAGTTTCTGTTCACTCCTAACTAGATTTCGGTTCCTCTATGAACTGGCACAGCTGAGAGACCACCCCACCCACTGCACAGGCCAGTCCCTGTGTACCTGCCTGTTTTCCCAAGGAATCGGTAAGTTTCACAACTTCCTTCTTCCAGAGACCACCAGACTGCATCTCTGTGAGGGTGAGGATGGGTCTCACTCATCTTTCCCTCCTGACAGGAGGGCACAGCTGTTCCATGACAGGCAATATTGGTTGACTTAAGATGGACAGATGGAAGGAAGGAAGGAAGGAAGGAAAGAAGGAAGGAAGGAAATGTCAAGCCCAGGGTCTAGCATATAACAAGAGGTCAACAAGTAATACATATTTGTTAACACCACCAATTCTTACAATGGGAATTCTTCACCCAGCGACACCCTGGCTATGTAGGAGCCCTTCGAAAGAGAGCAAAGGCAAATGCAGTTTATCTGAGTCTGACACAAACAAGCCGACTCACACAAACATCACAACTAAAGGCAAATCCGCAGCTCCTCCTTCATCGCCCATCCTAACACTGGCTTAGCGATACAGGGTGCCAAGCTCAGGGAAATTATTAGATGGCTCAGCCAGGGCAGAACTCAGTCAGTACAAAGCAACTTCCAATCAGTGCGCTTCAGCTGTGACAACTTGGGAAACAGCAGTGGTGAGAGCTAAAAGGGTGCTGGCGAAAGAGAGAAAAAAAATATGTCGCTTGTGGGGTGAGGGCGGTGTCCATATAGTTTAGATAATTCTAGTAAACAAAAGGATTTGTTAAAAAGAAGTAACAGAAGACTTTTTAAAGCCTTCTTTAAAGGGTGAAAATCTCAACTAAAGCACCCAACGTCCAAAATCCAGAGGAAATCTAGCGCTCCCTTTCTAGCTGGCTAGAGCAGTTAAGCCTGAAGTGAATTCTCCCAGGAATCAGATTCCTGGCCAAAGGTTGCCTGTGCAAACCCGGGCCACCCTCGTCTCACGGCAGGGAGCGCTGGAAATGGCTCAGGGGCTAGGCCCGTTAGCATCGTCTTCCAAGAGCCGTAAATTCGCCCTCCCGCTCTGCTGACCCTGGAGCAAAGTCCATGCAGTGGTTCTCTGAGAGCCGGAGATACGCACCGCGCGGGGAACCCGGGGGTCCGGGGGCCCTAAGTTTTGAGTTTTGCACGCCCCGCAGCCTGAGATGGGAAGGTAGCTCGTCGCGCTCCAAACTCACCTGCGTTTCAGAGCGACATCTACCCACTGGTTTCAGCTCCTAGAGCAACAACTGCAGAATCTCCATGGTCCAAAGTCCTCCAGGAAAGAGAAGAAAGGGGTGACGGGGGTGAGGGCTGGGAGGCGAGGTCACCAGGGTCCCTTCCCTGGCTCGGGTGGGGGTGGGGGGCGCAACCCCTCACGGCTCCTCCCCACCAAGCCGTCGGGACCCCAACCGGGGCGCCTCGCGTTGGGCGACAGGGACGCGGGGAGAGAGTGACAAGCTGGAAGCAAGGGCTGCCTGCAAAACTTTCGGTCCTCCAGCGGCAACTCTGCGGGAAAGACCACCCTTCCTTCGGCCCCGCGTCGGGCCTATCCCCGTGTGCCCCGACCCCTGCGCCCCAGGCTTGGGCGGCGCCGCTGCATCCCGGCTGCCGGGCGCGCTGCAGCCTTCGCTCTCCCGCACGCGGCGCTCGCCCGTCCGCGCTGCCCCTCCCCGGCAGGCGGGCGGCCCCCGGCGGGCGGGCGGGCGCGGACTGCAGGTGCCTCTCTGCTGCCCCTGGCGGCCGCGGGCGCGCGAGCCCCACCGAGCCGGCTCCGGGAGCCCGAGCGCCCGCCCCTCCTCCGCTCCCTCTCCCCTCCTCCTCCGCCGCCCTCCTCCCATCCCGCCCTTCCTCCCTCCCTCCCCCTTTCAGAACACTCAATGTCGGAACGTTCCGAAGATGACGTCGGAGCGTTCTCGAATCCCGTGTCTCTCGGCTGCTGCTGCCGAAGGAACAGGGAAAAAGCAACAAGAAGGAAGAGCAATGGCGACACTGGATCGCAAAGTGCCCAGTCCGGAGGCGTTTCTGGGCAAACCCTGGTCCTCCTGGATCGACGCCGCCAAATTACACTGCTCCGACAGTAAGAACCCCACCGCCTCCTCCTCCTTTTATTATCCTGTAACCTTTCCATTCACCTAGAGCCACTGGGAAAAAGTGTGTGTGTGAGAGAGAGAGTGGCCCCCGGTGTCCTCCATGCTTCTCCCTCTCTCTCTAAATAAATACACACAGAGACAGATCATCAATGCACAGGGAGAGGCCCGGCTGCCAGGGCTGTCTGTCTGTCTGTGCCCGGCTCCCCGTGGCAGCCCGCGGGGTGGGCTCGCAGCCCCACGGTGTTGTCCGTTTAAAAGGCTACTCTGTTGCTGCTTGCATAGTTTTTTGGGTACCTATCTGGGCCAGGTAGATGGAAACCCAGACTTGGGAGAAAATGTTGCATTGTCAATTTTTGAAAGAATTTCATATACAGTATTTATATCGATCTGTTTGCAAATAAACACTCTCCCTCCCCCCTTGACTTTGGCTTTTTTCCCCCCTTTTTTCCTTATTTTCTGTTTTCCTTTTCTTTTTCATCTGCAGATGTAGATTTAGAAGAGGCTGGAAAAGAGGGTGGAAAAAGCAGGGAGGTTATGAGGCTTAATAAAGAAGGTAAGTGGAGCTACTGGCATTTTAGTGTTAGCATGTGTGGCAGAATCTTCACAGGATTTCGAATATAATGTGAATTGTTCTGCTGGGTACAGAGTGACTAAGGCTTGTCAAAAATTGAGCACGCCCAGGTGACTACTGCTTCATGTTAACTTCTTTCAAAGTATAAATACAACTGGGGGGGTAAAGGGGGGTGAGACTGTTGAAGGCAGAAGTTTACTGCACTTCAGTTGGACTCCACGTTTGAACCTTCTGATGCATATCTGCCATTCTCCTTGGGAGCATCATTGCCAAATGGTGGGGCGTTAAAATTTCTGAAATGAAGAGTGGAGTTCCCTTCACAAGCATCCCAGCCTTTCTCGTGGGTGAATGCACAACAGCTTAATGAACCCCACATGGTCAGTCATTCCAGCAGCTACTTCTCCACTCACCACTGAAAACCATTGTACATGGCAAACCTTTGCAGCAAGTTACATTTGGCCCACTTTGCATTTGGTCACAGATTGTTATGTGACAAGCAGGGTTAGGAGCATCTGTATGTGCAGCCCCTCAGCAGTCATCATCTCTCTTTTCCCAGCATGGAAATACGGTACCTGAAATGGGACACACTGAGTAGATAGGTCATCCCAGACCAAGATATGCAAGAGAAGCCACAACCTGCTGCAATTGGGCATCAAACACATATGGTCGTCATAAATAAATCATATCCTGTTCTCATTTGCAAGCCTGCCGTATGTAACTCTGGCCTATGGGCTTCAAATGGAGCAACTCCAGGGGCCACTTGCTGCTAAGCAAATAGATGGATTCATTTGAATTGTGATTCACTAACTGATGTCTTATAAACATAATTGGCTGAAATTGGGGGTGGGAAGATGGCACAAGGGGACAGAAGAGGTTGGTGGTATTGAAAGAGTTCAGACATAAGTAGGCCATAGGTGCATTGGTCATCCCAAATGAATGGAGAAAAGGCCATTAGATGCCAAAGAATGGTCCCCCTCATAAAAAGGGATGTCACCCTGGAAGGCAGCTGAAGCCTGCGTGGAAAGATGGAACTCATTTTATGAATCAGCACTTCAGATGGTTGGTTGTCTATGCCCAATCATTTCCTGACCATCCACTGAGAGGAAATTTTGTGCTTCAGAAAAAATAACATGAAGGTTAAAATGCGTACATATTCAAGGACAGTTCCCTAGCATAGTGTTTCTGCTAATTAAGCACTTTGGGAACAAAACATTATTCTAAAGATGTTTGCTTCTAAATATCTTAGTGTGATCTTGACATGTGTCTTCAGGATGCACAAGGGATTGATGTCAAGTGGACTTCTTACAAGTGGCAGCTTATTTGTGTTAAATGTTCATGTGTGTTGGCAGTGGGAAGCATCACTAGAGATTATTTTTCTTCACACACAAACTCTTGAGATCTTTAAGTGCTTGCAAGACCCAGTTATCAGGCTACTGGCAACGTGTCCATAAAATATGATGAGGCTGTGGAAATCTTTAAATTAAAGTTGAGTAAAGGTCATGGTATAGCACAGGATTGGCACCTCTCAGGTCTGGGTGATGGGTTATGACTATCACACACAAAACTCACATCCTTCCCCCCAGTCCCTGTTTCTATTTCAGAAGACTGTTGTTCTCAGATTCTCTTTGCCTCATGAGAAACAGATTTTTTTTTTTTTTTTTTTTTTTTGATACGGATTCTCACTCTGTCGCCAGGCTGGAGTACAGTGGTACGATCTTGGCTCACTGCAACCTCCGCCTCCCGGGTTCAAGCGATTCTCCTGCCTCAGCCTCCTGCATAGCTGGAACTACAGGCACGTGCCACCACACCCAGTTAATTTTTGTATTTTTAGTACAGACGGGGTTTCACCATGTTGGCCAGGATGGTCTTGATCTCTTGACCTTGTGATCTGCCCACCTTGGCCTCCCGAAGTGCTGGAATTACAGGCATGAGCCACCATGCCTGGCTGAGAAACGGATTCTTTTAAGAAAAAATGAAAAGCTCTCCTTTCCTCAGAAGTCACAGGTGGTACATCCCGCTTATTAGGTCCTTTGTCCTATAAAGGTACAAAGATTTAGCTCCTAATTATACACATTTGCATTAAGGACACCCACTGTTCAGTGTAACTTGAAATTGCTAACTTCACCAAAATAGCCATATATGGGCTGAAATCTCTTTGTTCACAGGCCTGGTGGAACAGACTTGGGTGAGCAATTCCCGATGGTCTTTCTGGTATATATGCATGCAGTTTTCTTTATAGATAAAATATCTATATACTGAATACGTATTCCCCCATTGTGAGAAATTGAAGGGTCGAGCTGAGACAGGGTGTTTATTTGGTTACCTGGATCTCCAGTAATGCTTGCCATGGGCCCTCTTGTTGGAGTGATCAACAAAGTCCTGGGATGGATACATGTTTGTGGATGGGTCACTGAAGGACACAAAGTAGCCTGTGTGTGGCTGTGTACCTGTGCTTATGAATGTATGTAGATTGTCCATGACACTGTTGGCTTTAAGCAGGTCTTGAGAAGAAATTCGGCTTTAATGGGAATGAATGAACAAAATACAGTTTAGAAATTCCAACTGGGAATTTAAGGGAAGTGGTTCCGATTTTTGTTGTTGTTGTTGTTGTGTTGTTTTGTTTTGTTTTGTTTTTTTGAGACGCAGTCTTGCTCTGCCGCCCAGGCTGGAGTGCAGTGGCGGAATCTCAGCTCACTGCAAGCTCCGCCTCCCGGGTTCACACCATTCTCCTGCCTCAACCTCCCAAGTAGCTGGGATTACAGGCGCCCGCCACCAAGCCCGGCTGATTTTTTGAATTTTTAGTAGAGATGGGGTTTCACCGTGTTAGCCAGGATGGTCTCGATCTCCTGACCTCGTGATCCACCCGCCTCGGCCTCCCAAAGTGCTGGGATTACAGGCATGAGCCACCGTGCGTGGCGGGTGGTTCCGATTTTGATGTTTTTTTTTTTTTGTGGTAAAATATACATAGCATAAAATTTATCATTTTAACCATTTTGAGTATACAATTCAGTGGCACTAAGTACTTTCATAATATTACACAACTATCATCACTTTCCATTTCCCAAATTTTCCATCATCCCAGTCAGAAACTCTGTACCCATTATGCAATCACTCCCCATTCCCCATTCCTGTCAGCCCTGGTAACCACTGTTCTACTTTCTGTCTCTATGAAGTTGCCTATTCTAATACCTCATATAAGTGGAGTCATACAATCTGTATCCTTTTGTATCTGGTTCATTTCACTTTGCATCTCTTCATAGCTCATCCATGTTGTAGCATGGATCAGTACTTCATTCCTTTTTAAGGCTGAATAATATTTCATTGTGTATATATACTACATTTTGTTATCCACTTATCTGTTGGTGGACATTTGGGTTGTTTCCATATTTTGGCCATTTTGAGTAATGCCACTATGAACATTGGTGTCATATATTTTTAATAGACTAAACTCAGGAAGAGAAGTTAGGCTGGAAATGTGAAATAAGAATTATTTTGGTTTGGCCAGGCATGGTGGCTCACGCCTGTAATCCCAACACTTTGGGAGGCTGGGGTGGGTGGATCAGGAGGTCAGGAGATCGAGACCATCCTGGCTAATATGGTGAAACCCCATCTCTACTAAAAATACAAAAAATTAGCCGGGCGTGGTGGCACGCACCCGTAGTCCCAGCTACTTGGGAGGCTGAGGCAGGAGAATGGCATGAACCTGGGAGGCGGAGCTTGCAGTGAGCCGAGATCGCACCACTGCACTCCAGCCTGGGCGAAAGAGCGAGACTCCAGCTCAAAAAAAAAAATTATTTTGGTTTCTACCCCTATCTGGCCACAACTTCAGAAGACACAGCAAGGACTTGCAGACTTTTTGAATAACTTGATTACTGTAATACAGTTCCCCATTCCTCACCCCTTTAAACTTTCTTTCAATTCTTTCCATTTCTTTCAGTTCTCCACCTATAATGTATGAAATGTTAACTGGATGCTTTGAAATGTCTGTAATAAAGTTTTCATGTCATTGTTATTATTTCATCTAAAATTAGCTAAATTATAGCTAAGAGGAATTTGCCAATTTTTTTTTTTTTTTTTTTTTTTTTTTTTGAGACAGAATCTCGCTCTTGTTGCCCAGGCTGGAGTGCAATGGCGTGATCTTGGCTCACTGCAACCTCCACCTCGTGGGCTCAAGCGATTCTCCTTTCTCAGCCTCCCAAGTAGCTGGGAGTCCAGGCATACGCCACCACGCCCGGCTAATTTTGTATATTTAGTAGAGATGGGTTTCACCATGTTGGCCAGGCTGGTCTCAAACTCCAGACCTCAGGTGATCTGCCTGCCTCAGCCTCCCAAAGTGCTGGGATTACAGGCATGAGCCACTGCACCTGGCCCCAAATACTTTTGAATGTTGTCATCACCTGGGTTCAGAAGGCGTTGCTAGATCCATGGGTGGATATGCTTAGATGGGCTTATATCCAGGACAACCTGGGTACTGGAAGGAGCAGGAGAGCACTTTGAGTCAGCTTCCTACATTTTGATCTATGCCCTTTGGAAGTCGTTTCACTTCTCTTGGCCTGTTCGTCCATATTTAAAGAAAGGGGGGTGGGACTGAATGTCCTCTAAGGTCCCTTTGAGACCTCTGAACCCAAGCTTCTCTATTGAATGTACCTTCCTTTGAGATGCAGTTATAGCAGGCAAACTGTTTCTAAAGAAACTTAAAAAAAAAAAAAAACCCAAGCCCTCACATTAAAAATATCTTAAACTACTTCAAAAATAACTGGGTTTATTTTCTCAATTTATAACTTCTTGGTGGCAAAAATCACTGCATCTCATACACAAGCAATATTCTGCTGCAAATCATTTGTGAATGGTATCTGGCCTTCAGCATTCCAAGAAAAGTGGGGTTCTGAGTCCAAAACCCAATGTGTTCCCCTAGTGAGGAATGATTTGACCCCAGTCAGCTTGGATCAGTCAAGCATTCAGATTTCCTGAGAGGAGGACTCCCAGAAACCTTATTAGCCTAATCTGTGAAAGGTGTTTATGAGAGAAAATTCCAAGGACGGCCATTCTTCTGTGCTAACCTTTTCAAATAATTTCCTCCTCAGCTTTTTCAAGCTAATTAGGGAAAAGCTCTCAGTGATTTAGAAAGATGTTCCCCTTGCCTCACCTGAAGTTTTTTTTAAAGAATACCAATTCATAGATAAGGAATAGGGTTCCTGTGCCTCATAAGTGTCCCTAACTATAAGACAGAAAAGAATAAGGTTGTTGTGATGATTAAATGAGATAATACAAAAGGGCTTAGCACATAGTAAGTGCTTAATGAATGTTGGCTTTTACTATTATTATCATTATTAATGAAGCTAGCTCTAGAAAACTTTATTCTAATTAGGATTTTAAACTAATCTGTGATGAAAAGAAAAGATACGTAGCAGAAACTTTATTTTTAGAGTAAACCATTTTGTTTTAATTTTATGACACTAATGATTTTTTAAAGAAACAATTTCTATGGATATCAATTTTTTTTTGAAATGGAGTCTCCCTCTGTCGCCCAGGCTGGAGTGCAGTGGTGCGATCTCAGCTCACTGCGACCTCCACCTCCCAGGTTCAAGTGATTCTCCTGCCTCAGCCTCCCGAGTAGCTGGGACTACAGGTGCCCACCACCACACCTGGCTAATTTTTTGTATTTTTAGTAGAGACTGGGTTTCACTGTGTTAACCAGTATGGTCTCGATCTCCTAACTTTGTGATCCGCCCGCCTCGGCCTCCCAAAGTGCTGGGATTACAGGCATGAGCCACGGTGCCCGGCCAGATATCAATGTTTTTAATAGAGTGCAGTTAAGTGATCATTGATAAGTTTTATCAACAGCTGTCGAATAATACTTAGGCTGTATATGGCCTATGGCTAAGAAGAGTTTATACAAAGTTCTTTCTAGGGACTGGGAGATCTAAAAAACTTTTTTCAATGATCGATAAGTTGTTTTATTTTATCACTGAGAAAAAAAAAAGTCCTGAATAGATTCCTGTTTGGGTCTCTTGGAAGCCTACACTTGTCACTTTGAAAACTTGCCTGTGTTTTAACGTTCCCACATGTTTTGATGTGATGTAGATAAACTGGTGGAAAGTTTCCAATTTGAAAATTGTGCTGGGGCCAGTAAGATATTGCTGTGACTATGAGTTTGCTGTTCTTCTGAGATGCTGGTGGAATTGGGCTGGAATATAGGAGGGTGCAGAGAACATAGGAGCATGTTCAGCTCAGGCTTAGGAGTCTTGCAGTTGCGGCTGGATGGGAGCAAATTGGAGAAGGTGGCAACTGACCTGGTTAAGCATGAAGTTTTCTTAGAATCCAAGCCAGAGAAGCCAGCAGCAGGCCATGGAGATTTATGGGAAACTGCGAACAGCTTCCCTTTATCATTATAGACAACTCTGTTATCTATGTTAATAGGAGATGGGAAGACACAAAGTCCACAGATTACACAGATAAACCTCATTTTTACCATTAATTTCAACTTCATTCCCCATTAAGCCTACCTTCCTCCCCTTTTGCTAACAAGCAGTAACATTTGTTCACTTTGGCGTTACATTATCATCTCTCTTATCTGGCCCAGCTTTTGGGATGGAAGGATGGGAGAGATGGAGCTGCTTAAAGGTGGTAGGGAGGAAAGATGAGACGGAGGAGAAGGGAAGGGCTTGGAGACCTATAAGCTCTACAGGTGCAGCCCACTGATGGAGCAGGGGCATGCCACAACCAACACAACACAGATGAGAAAGGACATCCTGATCATCTAGTTTGGAAAATACAAAGCTTCCAAAATGAGTATTTCTTTATACATACAATTATTTCCTTGTGCCTGGGTTCCCGTGTGGAAGAAATGTGGCTCTGTCTCCTTCCACAACAGGAAGTGAGGATGGACACACTGAAGCACTGTATATGATAATTTGCCTTCTAAGTTGCCCTGTACCAGGGTCTCATCCTGTATCATTCTATGAGAATAATGTTTTTACTGCTAGAAGATGTAGACCATTACACACACATACACATTCATTTTAAAACTACTTATTATTTTTTAATAATGTTCATGTTACAAAATTCAAAAGGCTATCCAAGTGGAAAGTAAGTCTCCCTCCCACCCCATCCCCAGTTGCTTGTGTATTCTTCCAAAGATATTCTGTGTGCATTCAAGTAGATACATATATAATTTTGTCTTCTTGTTCTCACGTGAATGATAGAAACCTATAGTATTAGCTGATATCTTGCCATTTCCATTTATCTTAGAGAGCTGTCCATGTCAGTTCATGAGAAGTCGCCATGCTCTCTTTTGGTGCCTGCATAGTAGGGTAACAATTTAAGCCTCTGGGTGTCTTGCCAAGTTTTTAATACTCTCAACTGTTTCTCAGCCTCCCTTATGTGTTTGACCTGGAGGGACCTCTCCTGACGTGCCAGCACTGGGCTAGACACCAGGGACACAGCAGTGAAAAACCACAACCCCTGCCTGCCCTCAGGGTGCTTCCAGCCTGGTGGCAAAAGTACAGGTAGACGGCGATGAGTGCTCTGATAGGGAAACTCAGGTGCTGCTGGAGGTCATGGTGGGGGGCCTCACTGAGGTAGGGGCTCAGTGCAGGCCTCCCAGAGGAAATTTTATGTAAGCTAAAACCTGGAGGATGCAGGAAGTTACCCATGTGTAGAGCTGGGCAGGACAGAGTTAGAGGAAACGACAGGGATAAAGGCCCAAGTGCCAGAGAATATAGACTGTTCTGAACCTAAAAAGTCCTCTTGCCGGAGTAAAGATAGCAAAGCACAGAGTAGTGTAATATTTCTCACCAGTGGCACCACTGATGGTTTGAGCCAGATGCTTCTTTTTGGGGGTGCTGTCCTGTGTATGGCAGGATGCTGAGCCGCATCCTGCGCCTCCACTTGCTAGATGCCAGCACTGCCTCCCTCCCCTCCCCCAAGTTTAGACAACCAAAAATATCTCCGTACATTGCCAAATGTCCCAGGGGGACACATCACTCTGATAGAGAATCACTGGCTGGTGAGGCTGGAGAGGTAAAAACACAAGAAAAATAGACTAAGATACTCACGGAAATATTCTGCCAATATCTGTCCATGTGTTAGGCCTTCAGCCCATGTAAGTCAGCCTTGTCGATTACTCAGCAGATATACCTGGACTGTGACTATCCCCTGGTGCTGAGCTACATTTGGGAGGATCTAAAGAGAGAGAAGACTCGGTCCCCCAGGGAACCCTCCTCCCAAAGTTCCCCAGATGACTCTTCCAAACCTTGGAGTCCAGTCTGCAGTCACTGGTGACAATAGTGAGTTGCAGGTTCTAATTCTGGGTGGCCTAACCCTCCTTCACTGTGGGTGGAGGAGACCCAAAGCATCAATTCTGGTAATGATGGCATTTATTATACAGTGGCCCCCGATGTCAAAAGTACCACATCGCATTGGTGAAACATTAAGGATTTCAGTTTATATTTAAAGTCAGGCTGAAAATACAACTGGCGTTCTCTGCAGTTTGATTACCCATGGGATATGTCTGAAATGGGGATGCACATGACGGAAAGCAAAGTGGCTGCTTTCATGATTTCCATGTTAAGCCCAGGAAGGTACAAAGGGCAGGGGAGGGTCTGATTCCTGAGGCCTTCTGACCTGTGTGCCAGGTGGTCTGCAGCATCAGTTAAGACTGTGAGGCCATGTTGATGCTTTCAGCCGGCGGTTCCCAGGGGCCTGCCGTCTCTGCTGCAGAATTGATTTAGAAAAGTTAGGCAGATTTGTTTCTGTATGGTTTTCCGGGTTGGTTGCATTTATATCCTTCAGGCTAACGCTTCGTTTATGACATTTTGTTTCATTCATGACATATTTCAGAAGTAGGCATAAGATGGTAGTACCCAATGCAGTGAGACCTTGTCCTGGTCAAATCCCTCTTCTCTAAGGACCCCACACACTGAGGTGGCCCACTACTCACACCTGGAGACAGTGGTCACTGAGTGATTGCAATAATCAAACATAGCCGTAATGGAGAGGGAGAGCTTTAGCCAGTGGGTTCTACTTTTTCAGAATATTGTAGGAATGGCAAGGACTGACTTCTGTGTGTGTCTGTCTCCTAAATCTCCCGGTCCAGTGTTCTGCTGATTACGTGCTCCCAGCTGATGCCGTTTGGCTGGCATTCTCTTACTCTCTCCTGTGGTAGAGCTCAGACTGCCAAGTGGACCTGGATTTGGACCCTGAGGCGCTTGAACTAATGATGAAACCTCAGGAAATCCCTTCTTGCAAGTGGGCTGAGGCTACAGCGGAGCATCCTTAATATTCAGGGGCTAGACCTGGCTGCTCTAGTCGTCTATAAGTGAAGCTGGAATTCTGCTGTGGGGAAAGCAATGTTTTTATGGAGACGCTTTATCCTTGTACCTGTGGTTTCTCAACACAATTCTGCTTGCCAATTTTAAGGGATCAAGTGTTTACAGAAGAAATGGAAACCAAATAAATACTCTCCAGGGCAGGACAAAGTGGCACCAGGTCACCATAATGGGGAAGATAAAAGTGAGTCGATGACAGGCTCTTTGAACACAGAAGCACTTACCGGTGTACCTGATTCTGTGATGCTAATTGTAAATCTGTGAACATTAATGGTATAAGGATACCCTTAACTGTAGGGGGAGTGGGAGTTACGTGACCTTACCTCAAGGCATTGACAGGCCACAGAGTCCTGGGGTGGGGTGGGGACACAGGGCACCCAGTCCGATGATATTAACCACAGGTGAGTTCAGCATTCCAGGGGTATGGAAGATGCTGGAGACATGGTCCCAGTTTGGTTATATCAGACCAAGGTGATAGTCCAGTTCTCAAAAAGTATATTAGTCACAAAAGGACAAATACTCTGTGATTCCATTTATAATGAGGTTCCTAGAGTAGTCAGATTCATACAGACAGCGAGTAGAATGGTGGATATTCAGGGGCTGGGGGAGGGGAAACGGAGAGTTAGTGTTTCCATGATACAGAGTTTCAGTTGGGGAAGATGCAAAAGTTCTGGAGATGGACTGTGGTGATGGTTGTACAACATTGTGAATATACTTAATGTCACAGAACTAACCGTACACATACAAAATGGTGAAAATGGCCTGGGTGCAGTGGCTCACGCCTGTAATCCCAGCACTCTGGGAGGCCAAGGTGGGCAGATCACGAGGTCAGGAGATCGAGACCATCCTGGCTAACACGGTGAAACCCCCGTCTCTACTGAAAATACAAAAAATTAGCTGGGTATGGTGGCACGTGCCTGTAGTCCCAGCTGCTCAGGAGGCTGAGGCAGGAGAATCACTTGAACCCAGGAGGCGGAGGTTGCAGTGAGCTGAGATCGCGCCACTGCACCCCAGCCTGGGCAACACGGCAAGACTCTGTCTCAAAAAAAAAAAAAAAAGTTAAAATGGTAAATTTTATGTTATGTGTATTTTACCACACACAAAAAGGTTCATTGGCATTGCAGGCTTGGGAGTTTAATGGAGCATTATTTAAATCTTGACCATTTATTGGCTGTGTATTAAATTAAGCCTCAATTTCTACTTTTCTTTTCCAGAGTAGGAATAATAGTACCTCTCAGAATTGTTGTGGAAATAAATGAGATGCTATCTGGTATAAAGTAGATACTCAGTAATGGAAGCCTTTGTTGTGATGATCGTTGTTTTTACCAGGCACTTGGGTCTTTGCCTTTGTCTTAAGAGCTGCCACTTCCGGGGACAGACTGCGTTCTTACTGCTCCGGGGGATGCCTGGGGCTCACCAGGCATCTTTTGTCAACTTGTATGTCTCCAGTTCTTTAAGGATGCCCCGAATAAAGACAAAGGGATTGGACTGGTGTCCCTGTACTGTTAGTTTCAAGAGTGAATCTGGGGCTGGGCACTGTGGCTCATGCCTGTAATCCCAGCACTTTGGGAGGCCGAGGCGGGTGGATCATGAGGTCAGGAGTTCGAGACCAGCCTGGCCAATATGGTGAAAACCCATCTCTACTAAAAAAAATACAAAAATTAGCCAGGTATGGTGGCATGTGCTTGTAGTCCTAGCTGCTTGGGAGGCTGAGGCAGAAGAATTGCTTGAATTCAGGAGGCGGAGGTTGCAGTGAGCCGAGATTGCACCACTGCACTCCAGCCTGGGGGACAGAGTGACACTCCGTCTCGAAAAAAAGAAAAAAAAAAACCAATGAATCTGTTTCAATGTTTTGCAAAGTGTGTTCATTCTGGAGACCCTGCTGTGTTGTCCTGTAGGGTACTTCGTGCCCCCGGCCCCAGGCTGGTCATACTAAAACGAAACAACCGGGAGTGAAGCACAGGAACCAGGAATGTGCTTTTTTTTTTTTTTTTAATTTATTTTTTTGAGACAGGGCCTCTCTCTGCCACCCAGGCTGGAGTGCAGTGGCACGATCAAGCTCACTGCAGCATCGATCTCCAGGGCTCAAGTGATCCTCCTACCTCAGACTCCTAGGTAGTTGGGACTACAGGCGTGTGCTGCCATGCCTGCCTAATTTTTTTTGACTTTTAGTAGAGACAAGGTCTTGTTATATTCCCCAGGCTGGTCTCAAACTCCTGAGCCCAGGTGATCCTCCCACCTCGGCCTCTCAAAGTTCTGGGATTACAGGCGTGAGCCACCACACCTGACCAGGAATGTGCATTTTAAACAGGCTCCTCAGGTGGCTCTGATGTTTCCTGAACTTTGAGAACTACTGTTTATTGGTTGAGAGAAGTGGTTCTCAACCCTGCCTACCTTGAAAATTCCTTGGGAAGCTTTTTAAAAGCAAATATGCCAGGACCACCCACAGAGATTCTGATTCTATAGATCCAGGTTCAGGGGTTCTAGGGAGCTGCTTATGTATTTCCTTTTGGAGTTTTTTGTTTGTGTTTTAAATTTATTTTTCTGGTACCTTTTGGGCTAAACACAGCCCAACTTATGTGTTTTTTTGTTTGTTTTGTTTTGTTTTTAAGTAACAATCCTAGCTGTCTTTTATTGGGCATTAACTAGGTGCCAGGCACAGGGCTAAATGTGCATGTTCGCATTTAATCCTCATGACCACCCTGTGAGGCAAATCCTGTTATCAATCCTATTTCAGAGATTGGGAAGCTGAGGCTCAGAGAGGTCAAGTGATTTACCCAAGGTAACATAGCTGGGGAATAGTAGAGCTGCCCTGAACCCCAAGGCAGGCTGATTCCAGAGGCTGTGCTCTAAGCATTGTGTCCTGATGTCTGTCATCCTAGGAGCAGGGTTAGGATTAAGGGGAAGCAAGCAGGCACCCAGGACACCTGTTTAAGGAGGGGCTCACGGGGGCTTCTGCAAGTGCGGAGTGAGTGCCCCTTAAGTGTTGCACCTGGGCACCTGGCTTCACTCATCCTCTCACCATCCTTGCCCAAGAGAGCTTGTTCTTTAAGCAAAATGGCAAGGCTGAACTACCTTTCATTCCCCCTTGACTGTGTAAGCCAGTGGCCTCCTGATAGGGCCCTGGGTCTCCCCATCAGGGAAACGCTCTCTCTTTCCAAGGCCCCAGCTTTGGGGCCTCTGTGGCCAGAGTCCTGGCCTCAGGGAAATCACAGGAGCTAATGCAAACTGTGTTCCTTTTTGGGAGAAGGTATTAGCAAAGATGGTTGCCAAGCAACTCCAGGGGCGTCTATCTAGAGTGATGATTTCTCTCTTTTTCCTCCTTTTGAACATCTTCTAGGCCGCTGTTCAGTTTCCCTCATGGCATTGGGATTGATAGTAATTTCATGAAGGGTGCGCTCTCTAGGATGATGGAGCGGAGATCGCTCTTCAATACTGCCACATTAGAGGTGTCCTTTTGATGGTGATATGCCTGCTAAGTGGGTGTGAAAGTCCTTTACCTTCTTCAGCCACAGAGATGCCCTAGTTGTCACTGTCTCTGAGAGGGCAGTGACAAAGAGGATCCTTTGGATTGGAGTGGCTGGGAAAGGCACAGAATGCATCTCCCACATGAGGACAGGACGATGTGGCAACATTTACTTCCCGTGACTTTGGATTTCACCCATTCTCCATTAACTGGGACATTTAAGCATTTTATAGTGATTGCCCTGCTGGTCCCAGAGGAGCTGGTGTCACCCCCCTGTCTCTCTCTCAGTGGTTTCACAGGCCAGAAGAGTCCTTGACAGTCCTCTCCTCCTCAGTGCTGTCCCCTCTCCTAATTAATCACCTCCTCTGTGTGGGGTTTCAAGTGACCTTCGATGGGCCCCAGACCCCATTGTCTACCAGCTGGTGGTTTGATTCTTCTGATAAGGACCTGGAGCTTGTGGGTTCAAGCACCTTTTACACTTAATGGGACAGAATCCCAGCCAGACTGGCAAGAAGAAGGTGATCCACTGGAAAAGAGGAACTGGTCACATTTTTGGGTGGGAAGGGGCAGTAGCTCTGTCACCCAGGCTGGAGTGCAGTAGTACAATCATAGTTCACTGCAGCCTTGACCTCCCGGGCTCAAGTGATCCTCCCACCTCAGCCTCCCTCCCAAATAGCTGGGCCACAGGTGCACGCCCCCATGCCTGGCTAATTTTTTCTATTATTTTTAGAGACGGGGGTCTCCCTATGTTGCCTAGGCTGGTCTCGAACTCCTGGGCTCAAGCGATTCTCCCACTGCAGCCTCCCACAGTTCTGGGATTACAGTAGTCAGCCACCACGCCCACCAGAACTGGTTACATTTGCTTAAGGTTGAATCCGTTTGGCCAACCCATGTACAACAGCCCTGTTAGCCAAGTCCCCAGACTCCAGGCTTCTGTTCCCTTGAGTTACTCCTTCCATCATTGTGCCCTTCCCCATCATCTTTTGCAGAAGCAGGGCAGGACCCAGAGAGAATTAGGGACTCAGATGAGTCCTGCCACTTTCAGTGGCTGAGACAAAAGACTTAATGGCAGAACACAAACCCGGTACACAAGCCAGGTTTAAACAGAGTAGGGGCTTATTTGCTTTCCAAATGGAGTTACTGGGCATTTCTTTAAACAGTAGACAACCCTACAGCTTTTTGAAAATCATATTTGCTTCACAGAAGTTTTCATGGCACCCGCCTTTGTGCCCTTTCTGCCAGCTCCTCCCTTGGAGCGTGAGGCTTTGCCCTCGGTTGGCTCTGCATTTGCTCCGGACCCTGGCTCCTGTTCACACCCCAGGTGGTCCCTGTGTGTGGCGATTCCGACATGCCTGCAGCTTTCCTGACCTCTCCTCCACAGAGTGCTCATCCCACCCCCGGGTGCCGCACCAGACAGCCCCTCACAGATGTCATTGTGCATCTCAGACTCCACTAGACCCAAGAGCAAGCCGAGCCTGTGCGTTTTCCCCATCACTATCTTTAGAAAGACCCCGTCCTCCTCTCCTCCCTCCCTCCCATCTTAGCAATTCCCTGCCCTTCTCCATCTCTCTCCACTCCCCCACCCCCATCCCAGCTAGCCTGCCTCATAGCCTACCTAGATTTTTATAATAGCTATTTAATTGGTCTTCCTGTCTGTATCTTCCCTGCACACCACTTCAAAAATTAATCTTCTGAAAATTCACATGTATCAGTTTGTTCCTCAAGTGAAAACCTCTCAGCACTTCCTCATCGACCAGTTAACACAGCATTCAAAGTCCTCAGTCCCTTCCTATCCGGACAGGTGGCCTGCCCTTTGCAGCAGCACTTTGGACAAGTGGAGTCCTTTCCCTGTCCCCTTCTCTGCCTCTGCCTGCCCTCTGCATCTAGTGTCTTCCCCTTCTCCCCTTCCCCTTGCCCCTCATCCTCCTTCCCCTTGCCCCTCATCCTCCTTCCCCTTGCCCCTCATCCTCCTTCCCCTTGCCCCTCATCCTCCTTCCCCAGGGCCAGCCATACTTTCTAAGGAAGCCTCCCTGCCGCTCGGGCCACCCCGCCTGGACCTTCTCTGCACCCTGTGCATGCTAGCCATGCCCAGCCTGTACTTTGCCCCCAAACCTCGCACCTCCTTGCACTGCTGCAGACTCTTCCCATGGTCCACGTGTGTCTTGTCATCATAGCTGCATTAGAATCTTCTGGAGGCAGGGTGGAGGAAAAGCGATCATATCATCCCCTTTTCTTTCCTAAGTTATCTTTCAACCAGCAGTGTTATAGTTCGACTAAGCATCTTGTTTTTGAAATACCTGTATTGCCTTTTTCTTTTTTTAAGATAATTGTGGTAAAATACTATACCATCTTAACCATTTTCAAGTGTAAAGTTCAGTAGTGTCAAGGACATTCACATGATTGTGTAGCCAATCTTCATAACTCTTTTCACCTTACAAAATTGAAACTTCATACCCATGAAACAACAGTTCCCATTTGTATTTTCATTTTTAAAAAGTCAGTCTGGAGATGGCCTATGAGGTTTTTTGATTCACCATCTGATATTTTGAAGTTGTCAAGATTCTAAGAACTGGAAGGACTCCTAAAGTTTCTGTTCAAGTGGATAGCTGGAGCTACAATGCAAAACACAGCTCACCTTAGGACATCAGCTCCAGCATCCTAGGTCAGCAGAGAAAATTCCATGAAAAAATGCTACCACTGGGGTGCAGAGTCACAGACATCTTTGAGCACCTAAAGTTTTTCATTTAATATTCAGTAGTAACCCCCACCCTGCACCATTCTCTTTTTTGCCCTTGCAGCTCAGTGTTAAAATTTTTCACACATATAAAAAGGTTGAAATAACGGTACCATAATCACCTATAGAATTAAACATTAGTTCACATTTTGTCTTATTTGTTTTCTTTTATATATATATATATATTTACATATAAAGATCTATCTGTATATATGTCTTATAAAGAAATATACAGGCCAGGCACCGTGACTCACGCCTGTAATCCCAGCCTTTGGAGGCCAAGGCGGGTGGATTACCCGGAGTCAGGAGTTCAAGACCAGCCTGGCCAACATGGTGAAACCCCATCTCTACTAAAAATACAAAAATTAGCCAGGCATGGTCGCACACACCTGTAACCCCAGCTACTTGGGAGGCTGAGGTGGGAGAAATGCTTGAGCCCCGGAGGCAGAGGTTGGAGTGAGCTGAGATCGTGCCACTGCACTCTAGCCTGGCCAACAGAGCGAGACTCTGTCTCAAAAAAAAAAAAGAAAGAAAGAAAGAAAAAGAAATATACAGTCATGCATTCCTTAATGATGGGGATATGTTCTGAGAGATATGTCATTAGGTGATTTCCTAGGTGTGCAATAGGCTATGCCATCTAGGTTTGTGTAAGTTCACTCTATGATATTCCTATTGGTTTAACCTATTGCTCCTAGGCTACAAACCTGTACAGCATGTTGCTGTACTGAATACTGTAGGTGATTGTTGTAACACAATGGTAAGCATTTGTGTCTCTAAACAGATTGAAACATAGAAAAGGTACAGTAAAAAATATGGTATTATATACTCTTATGAGACCACTGAGTATGGGCCTGTTGTTGACCAAAGTGTCATTATGCGACTGTGTGTGTGTATATGTATATGTATGTGTATATATATATATATATATTTATATTTCTGTAGCATTTGAAAATAAGTTGTAGACATCACGACACTTCACCTTTAAATATTTATCATTTTTCCACATCTTGATTGTGCTACCTTGAGCTGTTCACTTAAATTCTCAGAGCCTCATCATACATAAATATGTATGTATGTTTTTGCTGAACTATTTGGTAAGTCACAGACAGCATGACAACCCTAAATACTTCAGCATGCATCTCCTAAAATTAGAGGCATTCTCTGACCTAATCATAATACCAGTATCACACTTAGAAAACTAATGGTAATTCCATACTCATATCTGATACCCAGTTCTCATTCAAAATTCACCTGTCATGCCCCTACCCCCAAAAGCTTAGAGCTGCATTTTTCAAACTAGATCCTGTTATGGTTCATGTATCGCATTTGGTTGTTATATCTCTTCAGTAGTTTTTAATCTAGAACAGTGTCCCTCCCCCACATGTGTGTGAATATATGTATAATACATATTTCTATATATATGTATACATAATTTTATATATAAATATATAAAACATTGCCATTTAAAATGCTTCCTGTTCTGGTCTGTCTTGTCACTTCCTTGTGGTGTCTTACCTTGCTTTTGCTATTCCCTGTTTTTCCCCTGTTCTGGAAGTTTGAGCTTAAGTATCATTTGATTCAGACTCAACATTTTGGTGCAAATGTGTCCCAGGTGATTCTGAGTGCTTCATTAAGCATCTCATCCAGGGGTTACAAGATATCAGGGTGCCCTATTATTAGATATGGATGACTTCGTAAGGTGGTGACCACTTCTGCCCATTGCAAACGTTGTATTTTCCTTCTGCAATTAGCATGTCATTCTGTGGGTAATGCTTTGACACCCAGTGAATATCCTGTCCCCCAAAAGGAAATTTTGTGGAATCCTCTGGGCATTCATTGATGACCCTTGCCTGGATCAGTTATTTCTTTGGGGATTGTAGGATGGTCATTTTGAAATTCTGTCATTCTGATCTGCTTTTATTGGTTGACATTCTTCAATATAGAAGACATCTTTCCCATCAACAGGGGATGAACTATTAAATTCCTCCTAAAAGGGCAGAGTTAAGTTTTTCTCTTTAATTATCAGTGCTCATAGTAAGTAGTTGAACACTGATGATTCTTTTATTTTATTTCATTTTCATTTTTTGAGAGACAGAGTCTCATTCTGTTGCCCAGGCTGAAGTGCAGTGGCATGATCATAGCTCACTGCAGCCTTGACCTCCTTGATTCAAGCGATGCTCCCACCTCAGCCTTCAGAGTAACTGGGGCTACAGGCACATACTACCACACCACACTAATTTTTTATTTTTTGTAGAGACAGGATCTTGCTATGTTGCCCAGGCTGGTCTCCAACTCCTGGGCCTAAGCGATCCTCCTGCCTCAGCCTCCCAAAGTGCTGGGATTACAGGCATGAACACTGCACCAGCCTATGATTCTTTTTTTTTTCCCCCTGTAGCCTAATCTTGGAGGTGAAGGTGATGGCCTGTGATTCTTAAGCTAAGGAGGAACAAGGTTTAGGACTGGGTGCACTAGAATTTCAAGAAGATGCTTGTATAGTGTGAAAACCACAATCAGTGGGAAGTCTTAGAGAGAAAGTGAGCTTTGTAGTACAAACCTCAGGAAGTAAAGTGTGATCCAATCTTGGTAGAGCATGAGTTTAAAAACATTGAGAAATATTATCCCACACAGTCAAGTGACCCTCTACTTTAACCTGGGGAAGGAAGAAGATAATTATACTTAAAATAATCCTTCTCCCACCTTTCAGAGGGAGCACAGTAGTTAGCCTGGGTCTGGTGAACCACTGAAGTTAAATGGGAAATCATGATGAGTGATGCTCTGCAAGTCAGAAGCCAGAGCTGTGCTTCCTGCATTGCTGACTGCGTAGAAAGTGACCAGTTGTCCAGGAGGTGGAAGGCCCTGGGCTGGGCTCTGTGTGGAATGTGAAGGTGGAACAGTGGCCCTGCCGCCTAGGAACTCACTTGCAGCACCTGGGAACTCTGATGTTGCTTAGAAAATGAAATGTGATTAGAATGCCTTAGAGCCCAGGGAAGGAAGATATCTCAGTCTATGGTCAGCCAGACCTTTAACCTGGGTCTCAGACCTTTGACTTAAAGGTAGCGGCTGTTTGGTTTGTGGTTTTACATGGGCCACAGTAAAGGATAGTTAGTAGGAGTCAAGTTAATGTTTGAAAAATGAATGAAAGAATGAATGAATGGACACCTCGTGCAGAGGCAACACAGCAGCTAGAATTTGGACAGTCAGGGCATTGTACAGGGAAGGAAGAGCTTAAGCAAAGGCTTTGAGGGCTATGAGTTCCTCAAGAGGTTGCTTTTAGAAAAAGAAATTATGGCGAAACTCCATTAATACCAAAGAGAAACAGTTCATAATTTATTCCAGTTGTAGACACACTCAGTGCCTAACTCCATGCCGTCTTTTTTTGAAGTAGAGTTTTCAGAAAACAGCCTTCTGTTTTCTTTGGTAGTGTTAGTGTTTGTTTTGCTTTCTCCATTCAGGGTGCTGGAGGGAGAGTTATTTTCTCTCTCTCTCTCTCTCTGTCTCACACACACACACACACACACACACACATACACACACACTTTTTGGGTGCTGCTGACCAATTAATTTGTAAGTTCTTTTCTATTAGAATCAGTGTTGTGCTAGTAAATGTTTAACAATCTGCTATCTAAAAAAGTTAGTGCATATGGATATATATGTTTATTATACATTTTACTGATTTAAAAAAGCTGTTTGGCATATACTTTATAAAGAATAAAATATTTAAATTCTTTTTTTTTTTTTTTTTTTGAGACTGAGTCTCACTCTTGTTGCCCAGGCTGGAGTGCAATGGCACTATCTCGGCTCACTGCAGTCTCCACCTCCCAAGTTCCAGCGATTCTCCTGCCTCAGCCTCCCGAGTATCTGGGATTACAGGCTCCCGCCACCATGCCCCACTAATTTTTGTATTTTTAGTAGAAACAGGGTTTCACCATGTTGGCCAGGCTGGTCTTGAACTCCTGACCTCAGGTGATCGACCCGCCTCAGCCTCCCAAAGTGCTGGGATTACAGGCCTGAGCCACTATGCCCAGCCTAAATTCTTTTTTGTAAATTTCATATAGTCTATAGATTCTTACCAAATGCTTTGGTTGACTTCTGCCAAATTCTTATATCCCCAAACTTCCTAAGGTTTAAATTGACAAACAGGTGCAAACCCCACATAAGTATTGGTTGATATTTTCATTTAAGTCAGTGAGTAAGTTGAAAGGGAAAGAACAAAGATAAATGTTAAAACTTCACTTGATTGTTAGTGACGTGACTTTCTTGCTGAACTGAATAATGGTTTTCAAGTACTAAAAGAATATGTCCTCATTGTTTTGTAGTATTCACAATAAAGCTAGAGACATGATATACAGCTGTCGCTTGATATCCAAGGAGGATTGGTTCTGAGACCCCAAATCCTTGGATTCTTATCCCTTATATGAAATGGTGTAGTATTTACATATAACCTATACAGTTTTTTCATAGACTTTAAATAATCTCTAGATTACTTATAATACCTAATACAATGTAAATGCTGTGTAAATAGTTGTCATTCTGAATTGTTTAGGGGATAATGACAAGAGGAAAAGGTCTGTACATGTTCAGTATAGACTCAGGCATCTTTTCTTTTTCTTCCACATATTTTTGATCTGCAATTAAGTTGAAACTGCAGATGTGGAACTCACAGATTCAGAGGGTTGACTATTCTTTTAATGTAACTTACATCATTAAAATTTTCTCCATCACTTTCTTAAATTTTGATAATCAAAAAAATAATAAATCATGCCCTGATTTGTAGTATGTGATGATTTCCATGGTGTAAACTCTCCTACCACTGCATTTCAAGGTGTCAATGTGATATCACAGAACTCAGAGTTGGGAAGAGATATGCATCAGCACACTGTTACGTAGGATATCCTCCATACAGATACATTAGATGGTAAATGACTTTGAGAGCAGGATTAAGCAATGTGTGGCCCATGGGCTGCCTGTTTTTAATAAAGTTTTATTGGAACACAGCCACACTCATTTTTTAATGTATTGTCTGTGCTAGCTTTTGCACTACAATGCCTGCATGGAGTAGTTGAGACAAAGCCTAAAATTTTTACTACCCACAGTGGCTCACGCCTGTGATCCCAGCACTTTGGGAGGCCGAGGCGGACGGATCACGAGGCCAAAAGATCAAGACCATCCTGGCCAACATGGTGAAACCTCGTCTGTACTAAAAATACAAAAATTAGCTGGGTGTGGTGGCGCACACCTGTAGTTCCAGCTACTTGGGAGGCTGAGGCAGGAGAATCACCTGAACCTGGGAGGTGGAGGTTGCAGTGAGCCGAGATCACACCACTGCACTCCAGCCTGGTGACAGGGCGAGACTCCATCTCAAAAAAAAAAAAAAGAAGAAGAAGAAAAGAGAAAGTTCCCAACCCATACTCAAAGCATAGATAATAAGTGAAATGTAGCAAGATAAATTGGAAATGATGAGTTTTATATTCAATTGTAAGCTTATGTCATATAACTTTTAATAATTTAATAATTGGCTCACCACATTCCTGAGAATTTAACAATCAGCTCTTGTGAGCCTTTACAAGCTGGCCCCAGCTTACAACTGCAAAGCTTTGAGGCCTTCAGCTTTTAGTGCCAAAAATGAAGCTGTCACTATTAAGCAGCAGCAGCTGACAATACCAGATTGGAGGGGGAGCCTCACTAAGAAGGATTTGAACTGCTTGAAATTATGGTCTAATTGTCCATAGAAATCAGAAGAAAGCAATTTTGAGGTTAGTTTTCATATGATGGGGTTTTTGTGTTTTGGGTTTTTTTTTTCCTCTCTAAGGGTCTGGGGTTTGTTTTGGTTTTTCAAATGCTTTTTTTTTTTTTTTCAGAGCTAATTTTCAAACCCAATACAGCATGCTTTTCTTACCAAATTTTGTGAGCATCTGTCTCGAGCCGTTCAGCCCCTGACAGACGCTCAGCAGCCTCCAGAACTCCCACAGATGTTGTGTGTCCCAAGAAAGGCCCACTTCCTGTTTCTGGCCACTAGCGGGAGGAGAGGTGGTCCCACCAGTTGCATTTTGCAGGGGTTTTCCTTGCCGCCATTTCCTGCCGGTTGCCTTTGAATGGATTGCAGATGGTCAGAAAAAGACTTCTTGGCACAGTGAGAGGACCAGTCTCCAGTGCTTTGTGGGAAAGGATTTATAGCAGGATGGCAGTTTACGCCTACCAAGAATGGGCCTGGCTGCCGCGGCCTTGTAGGGAAAACTGCCTGCCTGCAGAGATGGGCTCTGGGGGTGGAGGGAACGGCCAGGATGAAGGGGATGTTTAAATCGATGTGGCACCTTTCAGCCAGTCGGTGCTTAGACCGCTGCGTGTCCAAAGATGTTAGGCCCCTGTGGAGGTGTCGGGCCCCGGGAAATGAGGTGCTGCTCTTGGTGCATCAAGCGCTTGTGGGAAGTATTATGAATCCTCATCTTTTCAGAGAGAGGTACAGCCAGGTGCTGTTGTTCCCTACCGCCCGCCCTTTTTGTTAAAGCCACAATATAGAGCACATTTAATTTGTTTTTGTTTTGTTTTGTTTTGTTTTTTGAGACAGAGTCTCGCTCTGTTGCCTAGGCTGGAGTGCAGTGGTGCAATCTCTGCTCACTGCAACCTCCGCCTCCCAGGTTCAAGCAATTCTCCTGCCTCAGCCTCCTGAGTAACTGGGATTACAGGCGCCCACCACCACGCCCAGCTCATTTTTGTGGGGCTTTTTTTGTTTGTTTTTTTGTTTGTTTGTTTTTTGAGACCGAGTCTTGCTCTGTCGCCCAGGCTGGAGTGTAATGGTGCGATCTCTGCTCACTGCAACCTCCGCCTCCCGGGTTCAAGTGATTCTCCTGCCTCAGCCTCCCAAGTAGCTGGGATTATAGGCACCTGCCACCACGCCCAGCCTAATGGTTGTCTTTTTAGTAGAGATGGGGTTTCACCATGTTGGCCAGGCTGGTCTCAAGCTCCTGACCTCAGTCAGGTGATCTACACGCCTCGGCCTCCCAGAGTGCTGGGATTACAGGCGTGAGTCACTGCATGTAGCCTACATTTAATTTTTAAACTTTTAAAAATATATGTAACTTAAAATTTTAATACTTTAATCAGTTTAGAGTGTATAATTCAGCGTTACTAAGGACATTCACAGTGTTGTGCAACCATTGCCACTATGCATTTCCAGAACTTTTCTATCATCCCAAACAGAAACTCTAAACCCATTAAACAATAATTCCCCACTCCTGCCTCCCCTCAGCCTTGGTACCTGTTCTACTTTCTCTATTCTACTTTCTGTTCCTATGAAGTCACCTATTCTAATCATCTATTCCCCTCATATAAGGGGATTCATGCAGTGTGTGTCCTTTTGCGACTCGTTTCTTTCACTGAGCGTAATGTTTCCAAGGTTAATCCATGTTGTAGCATGTACCAGAATTTCCTTCCTTTCAAAGGTTAAATAATATCTCATCGTATGTATATTTGACGTTTTATTTATCCACTCATTTGGGCATTGTGAATAATGCTGCTGTGAATGAGGGTATACCTGTTTCCATCTGTGAGTGGGTCAAACGTATACCTGTTTCTATCTGTGAGCGGGTCAAACAGAGACCTGGAGAGAACTGATGTGACTGGGATGATGCTTCAGTCCTTCCGAGATAACCCAGCCGAGGTGCACCTCTCCATCAGAGCTGACAGGAATGTGTGTGCGGAAGGGCCCTGTGCAGGATGCTGGCCGAGGGGTCAGATCAAGCTGGCACTCTGCTTGCCAAACTGTGCGCCCCCTGTGCTGCATCTGACCAGAGAGGGTGCCTTTTTCTAGCTTGCACAAAGGTCCTTGCTTCATGGTCTGGAAGAGTCCTGCCAGAGCTGAAAATCTGAGAGGCCAGGATCACACAAGGGCACTGGTGCTTTTGCTTTCCAGGGAGGAGGCAGCAGATTGCTGGGCAGAGGTTGTATAGGGAGGGTTAGGAAGGGTTGAACTAACTGGGTCAAGATTCCTGGGATTGGGTCTCCCTCTGTCAGAAAACAGGGCAACCTCGTGCAATTACAGAGCAAGTCCTGGTGATCTCCATCTGTGAGATGAGGGGAAGACTATAAGGTCCCTGCCGGTAGTATAGGGCTGCCTGTCAATAAAGAACTGGCAAAATTCATGGGGGACTAGAGAGAGGCAGGGGCAAGCCTCTGGGAACAGGGTATGGACGACATAGAACAGGAAGGTGATGGAACTTCACAGAGGGAGGATGGTACGGAGAACTTAGAAATCTGAGAGCCAGGGAAGCGCCTCATAGAAAGTGTGATAAAGTAAACAGCTACATTCTTTCTGACCAAAGATGGTGGTGGAAGGAGGAGGAGAGAGAAGTAGTGGCATTGATCCTTCATAAAATTATTCAGCACTTACTGTGTACAGACACAGAATAGAGGGTGCAAGAGACAAACAGAATCGTGATTCTTCACTTGTGCCCTGTGAAGCTCTCCTGTTGCATGAAGAATTGCAGAGATGTGAGGGCGTGTTTTGTGTGTGCACATTTCTCCTGGGGACGGTTCTGTGGTTTTTCCTTTTCCTTTCCTGTGGACTTCTTCGCCCTTTCAACAACAACAACAACAAAATGTTTAAAGAAATTTACAGCTTGTGGGGGAGACACACCTGTGCCCAGAAATAACAAGGGGGCGAGCCACATGGGAGGGGGATGGAAACACGCGAGGAATGAGCTTGCTGCTTTAAAAGTTGCATTTTGGTGTTAGGGTTTGTGATACATGCAAATCTCCTGAGGAAGAGTCCTCCCTGTTTGGGGTAAAGGGCTGGGGACAGCCACTTGCAAATCTAGCCCTATTGACATGATTGGTGTTTAGATTTTTACTGGGAGATAGACAGACTGACAGAGATACGGAGAAAGACTGGTAATATGTACGCTAGCTGGAGAAGCCACCTTTCAGTCCCATCTCTGCGTATAGTTGATCGTCAAGGAACTCGATGGTGCAGGGGGAAAGGCATAGCTTTGCAGTCAGACCTTAGCTAACTTCTTGGCCCTGCTGCTTGCTTGCTGTGTGACTTTAGGCTAGCTACCTTGCCTCTCTGTTCCTCTGCTTGCTCATTTGGACAACAGGACCAGACCTAGGAAGATTAGGGATAAGTCACCAGCTGCCATACTATAGATGGTCAGAAAAATGGTAGCTGGTATTATTGCCTGGAGGAGAGGGCAGGTCTGAGAAATCCAGTGGTTTCCCTGGGTTAGTTTCAGGGTTGTAAATCATTGTGGGATACACATAAAAAACGAGCCACAATTTGAGAGCAAGGGGAGGGAGGTGTTGTGGGAAGTTGAGTTTGGAAGTGTCTAGGTGAAGAGGTAAGTTATAAGGAAGCGGGGCAGCAGGAAGGAATAAGAACTAAAGTGACGTATCCTGGGGGCAGAGATGGCTTTCTGCCCCTTTTGATATTGACTTTCATTATCTCTGAGCTCTGTCTGTATCTTGTCCTCCAGCTCAGCCTACACACCAGGGCCCCCACTGAGGGCATTTGCAGAGTCTGGGGAGATGGGAAACCGGGAGCTCCTGAGAGGGACTCTCTTGCAGGCAAGTGAGGATCACTTTCCAAACAGGCAGGCCATATGGAGCATGGGTACCCCTTCTGTGCAGAGGGAGACACCACAGTGTCTTGCAGCAGAAGCCCATGCTCGCTCTGTGCTCGTTCTTCAGGAGGCACAGGGATCAGTGCTAGGTCTCTTAAGTCAGAGAGATCTGGGTTCAGCACAGAGGAAAGTCCTATAACCTCTCACAGCCTTATTTTTCCCATCTGCTTAATGGGGTGATCACAGGTAGCTCATAGGGTTGTTGGCAAAGTTGAAGGAAGTGAACACACAGCATTTAGCTCAATGCATGGCCCATGGGAAATGCGCAGTGAACATTTCCTTTGGTTGCCATTGAGTAGCCCCTGGAACAGAGGACTAGGGGGTGTCCTTCAGGATGAGCTTCGTCATGGTCCTCTCCTGTGGGAACAGTGTGCTGGTGAAGGCTGTATTCCCGATGCCATGGGGCATGACAGGCATGAGGAAATGACATCTGGAAATGGTCCTTAAACCAGGGCCCTAGGCAGGGAGCCAGGAGTGTGCAAACCTGGCACATCTTTCAGAATGTCAGTTCAACTCTAATTCTACAGGAAAGTATTTTTTTATCATTATATTTCATCAACTCTAAGATGCCATTTATCAGAAAATACATTGTTATTTTATGTAACACTGAGAAAAAGCACTGCCAATTAAACTACAGCCACTGTGGATTCTAAGACATCTTGATTTTAAAGATGTTACAATGGAAGTGGGGGTGAGTGCAGCTTAGAATTAATAAAATACAGTAGGGCAAAAATAGAGTATCAAGAAAAATTTGCATTAATTTTTAAGATAAAGCATGAAATTTGAAGAATCACAGAAAGCTCTTGTGGTAGCCTCAGAAGGTGCAGGTATGTGTGAACTTGCCAGCCCATCAGGGCAACTCTGTTTAAAGAGCTGAGAGCAGCTGGGGCTTGATCTGCCTCTAAGTTCAGATGGGAAGCAGGAGGGAAGGAAGTGGCCCAGACTTCAGAGCACCCATTGTCATTCAGGGGCCTGAACATCCTCAGGGAGCCCCAGTGACCTCAGGGCCCCTGGTGAATCATTTGTGTTCACTTCACTTAGAAGGAAAATCTACATACAGCACTTTCAGGAGGAGAAGAGGTGTCATGAAACCAAGCAAACAATGGCTACACCTCCAAGAGGGTGGGAAACCACAGGACGGCACCACCCTGTAAGAGAGGCAGCTTCCTGTGACTTGTTGTCTTTCAGTACAGCCTGCATGACCCATGAGCAGCACATCTTCTAGCGGGGGCCCAGCCCTGGTGTTTTGGTGTTTGGGTGGAGATTCAGGGAGAAAACCAGGCTTGACCCTCTTGCCCTTAAGAATTCCTGGCACATCTCAGGTCTGTCAGAAAGGATCTGGTTACACTAACTTCTTGCCAGAGCCCTCCCCACCTGCATATCACTACGTAGGGACGGACTCTGGGCAGTTGTGGTGTTGTCAAGGAGTGACGCCCTGGTGTGGTGACCAGCCTTCTGCCACCTCCTTGGCAGGGAAGTGAAATCACACCTCCAAGCCCTGTTGAGATTGTCCATCTCCTCTCAGGCCAGTGGTGATGGCCTGTCCCCTCTGATGGACTATAATAAGGTGGTGATAATGGTGCAATAATGGTCAAATTCAGTGGAGCAGTTTTATTTTCAGACTGCTGTGTCGTGGGGATAGGAGTGGAGGATAAGCCTTAGGTCATGGGACTTGCAGGTGGAGGAATGGAGGTGAGGAGACCAAGTGATCCACTGGGGTGATAGCTAGTGGCAGACCTGAGTCTAGAGCCATGCAGTGCAGGGAGAGGGCCCAGAGAGGAGCAGAAAGCAGTGACCCAGCCCTGAGAACACACTCTGGGCTGGCAGGCTGAGGGAACTGGAGGCTAGAAGAATAGTCACTGGGTCAAGGAGCAGCATGCTCTACACTGGGTGCACGGAGCTGCAATCATGGAGGGCCTGGACCTCCATGAGTAGATTTATTTAATGATGCTTTTTCTTCATGCAAAAGTGATATGTGATCACTGTAGAAGATGCACATCAACAAAAGAAGAAAAAAGCTAGCCTATACCCCTGTCATCTAGAATTAACCAGTGCTGACCTTTTGTTTGTTTCCTGTAACTTACAAAAATGGGATAATTTTGTATTATGTTGATTATGGTGAGTACCTTTCCTAGTTATTAAGTATTCCATTGTAAATGTATTTCATAATTTATTTAACTAATTCCCTGTCATTGGATATATTGGTTGTTTTCAGGTTCTCATTATTAAAAATAATATTGCAATCAAATGAATATCCTTGTAGCTAAATTTTTGCACACATTCATGATTATTTCTAAAGCATAAATTCTTAGAAGTGGAATGCTGAGTCTAAGAGTGTGCTATTTTTGAGGCTTTTGATACTCATTGCTAAATTGCCCTCTAGAAATATTGTTCCAATTAATACTCCCATCAGGAGTGTATGAGAGTGGCTGTTTTCCCAACTCTGGCCAATATCTCACCAAAGATTGTCAGATATTTGATGATTTAATAAGTTCAAATGTTATCTTATTTTAGTTTTCATTCTTATGATTACTAGTAAGGTTGAACATTTCGTTAGCTTTGTGTATGTTCTTATACGAGTTGCTTTTTCATGGTTTTTGCTTTATTTTCCATTGGCCTATTAATCTTTTTTCCCATTGTTTTCTAAGAGCCCTCTATAGATTAAGGCTAACTTACCCATGTCTGTCATATTTGGATCACATGAGTTTTAGGAAATCTTAATGCTCAAACATTTTCTATCCAATCTTGCCTATAGGACCAAAGTAGCTAGGAAAATAGAAATTTCCAGATAATTCTCAAACCACATGGCAGGTGTTACTGAATGCTGGCAGGGGCCATTTCGTATGAATAATTATGCTGACAAGACAGTACTAATAATAAAAACTACCATTTACTGAACAACTATTATATGCCAGGCACTTTTCATATATATTAGCCTTTCAGTCTTATCACCCTGCAAAGAGCCGAGTAAACTGGGGCAGAGAAAAATTAAGAAGCTCTTTTAAGATCACACAGCTAATAAGTGGCAGAGCCAGGATTTGAACCTGGATCTGTTCATCTCTACCACCCATGTACTTTCTACTGTCCTGAGCTCTTGTTCTTGGGGTAAACAATAATTTTACAATTCAGGTCTTCCTTAGCACCATCCACATCTGGACCTGTTGGTTGGCTCTAGAAGAGTCAACCCTGCCCTGATTTTACCTGCCCTTGCTGCTGTACATTGTTCCTCAGCTGGACCTGTTCTCTAGGCTTCCAGCCTGCATGCTTTCTCCTTGGTGCTAGAGGTCCTGTCTGACTGTTTTGCTACTGATAAAGAAGCCCAAAAGATACCAGGATATGATTTCTCTCTCAAATTTCAGGATCAAAAGTTAAAACTAGATCCATCCAGTCCTTAATCTAGTGGCCAACTCCCAATGTTCTCACCCATCAAGCCAAGAAGTGAGTTGGAGTGCACATGGTAACTGGTCTTCAGAGGTGCCCTTGCAGGGAACACGCCTCCCATGTAGTCTCTTCTCTGTGACGCTTGGCTCACCCTGTGACACACTTTTTGTGTGTGTTTTAATAATTGCCATTAAGATACAATTCATATGCCACAAAATTCACTTCTTTAAAGTTGTTTTTGGTATTAATATATTCGCAAGTTGTACAACCAACACCACTATCTCATTCCAGAACATATCTGTTAGTCCCAAAAGAAACCTTGTACCCATTAGCAGTTGCTGACCATTCCCTCCTCCCCTCAGTCCCTGGCAACTATGAATCAACTTTCTGTCTCTATGGATTGCCCAGTTCTGAACATTTCATATAAATGGAATTATATAATATGTGGCCTTTTATGTGTGGCTTCTTTCACTTAGCATAATGTTTCAGGGTTCATTCATGTGGTAGCAGGTATCAATACTTCATTCCTTTTTGTAGCTGAACAGTATTTCACTGTAGGATATGCTACATTCTGTCTATTCATTTACCAGTTGATGGACATTTGGATTATTTTTACCTTCTGGCTATTTTGAATTGTGCTGCTGTGAGCATGTGTATAAGTTTTTGTGGACATATGTTTTCTCTTGGGTATATACCTAGGAGTGAAATTGCTGAATCATATGGTAACTCCATGCTTAATTTTTTGAAGAACTGTGAAACTCTTTTCTAAAGCAGCCGCACCATTTTAAATTCCCACCAACAATGTATGAGGGTTCTAATTTCTCTATATCCTTACCAACGTTTGTTATTATCAGTCTTTTTTATTATGGCCATCTTAGTGGGTTTTAAGTGGTATTTCATTGTGGTTTTGATTTGCATTTTCCTGATGACTACATGATGTTGACCATCTTTTAATGTGCTTGATGGCACCTATTGGCCATTTTTACAAATTTTATTTCTTTTAGAGACAGGGTCTCGCTGTGTTGCCGACGGTGGCCTCAATCTCCTAGGCTCAAGCGATCCTCCCACCTTAGCATCCCTAATAGCTATTAGATTATTTCTCTTTCAGTTAAGTTTTAAGAATTCTTTATTTATTCTGGATATGTATAAGAAATTATATATTTCTTATCAGATATAATTTGCAAATATTTTTCCCTTCTGTGGGTTGTCTTTTTTGCTTTCTTGATGATGTCCTTTGAAGCACAAAAGCTTTTAATTTTGATGATGTCCGGTTTATCAAATATTTCTTTTATTGCTTACACTTTTGGTGTTATATCTAAGAAACCATTGTCTAATTTCAGGTCACAAGATTTGCTCCTATGTTTTCTTCTAGGAGTTTTGTAGTTTTAGCTCCTACATTAGATCTATGGTCTCTTTCGAGGTATGTTTTTGTACATGGTATGAAGTAGGGGCCAAAATTCTTTTTCATGTGGCTATCCAGTTGTCTCAGCATCATTTTTTGAAAGAGACTATTCTTTGTTCCATTGAATTGTCTTGGAACTCTTGATGAAGATCAGTTGACCATAAATATGAGTTTATTTCTAGACTCTCAGTTCTGTTCCATTGATCTATATATCCTAATGCCAGTAACACACTATCTTGGATACTGTGGCTTCATAGAAAGTTTTGAAACTGGAAAGTATGAGTCTTCCAACTTTGTTCTTTTTCAAAATTGTTTTGGCTTGAAACAATAGGAACTTCTTCAATTTCCATACGAATTTTAGGATTACTTTGTCAATTTCTTCAAAAAAAAAAAAAGACAGGGTACTTACAAAGACTACGTTGAATCTGTAGATCAGTTTAGAGAATGCAAACCATCTTAGCAACATTAGGTCTTCCAATGCATGAACATGGGAAGGCTTTGTATTTACTTAGATCTTAATTTCTATCAACTGTATTTATAGTTTCCATGTACAAGTCTTACATCTCTTTGGCTAAACTTATTGGTAAGTATTTTATTTTTGATATTATTGTAAACGAAATTGTCTTCCTAATTTTACTTTCTGATTGTCCATTGCTAGTGTGTAGAAATACAACTGAACTGATTTTTTATTTTTATTTTTTGAGACAGAGTTTTGCTCTGTCACACAGGCTGGAGTGCATTGGCGCAATCTTGGCTCACTGCAACCTCTGCCTCCCAGGTTCAAGCAATCCTCCTGCCTCAGCCTCCTGAGTAGCTGGGATTACAGGCACCCGCCACGATGCCCGGCTAATTTTTATATTTTTGGTAGAGACAGGGTTTCACCATGTTGGCCAGGCTGGTCTCAAACTTCTGACCTCAGGTGATCCTCCCATCTTAGCCTCCCAAAGTGCTGGGATTAAAGGCATAAGTCACCTTGCCCAGCCCACAACTGATTCTTATGTATGTTCTTTTATTCTGTAACCGTGTTAAACTTGTCTGTTAACTCTCATAGTTTTCTTTGTGTATATTTATTCCTTAGGGCTTTCTGTATATAAGGTCATGTCATCTGCAAATAGAGATGGTTTTACCTTTTTCTTTCCAATCTGAATGCATTTTATTTATTTTTCTTGCCTAATTGCTCTGGCTAGAATATTCAGTATAATATTGAGTACTGATGGTGAGAGTGGACATTCTTGTCTTATTCCTGATCTTGGGGAGAAAGCATTAAATCTCTTACTATTAAGTATGATATTAACTGTGGGCTTTTCATAAATACACTTTATCAAGTTGAAAAAGTTTCCTTCCATTCTTGTTGGTTGAGTGTTTTTATTAAGAAGGGGATTGGATTTGTCAAATGCATTTTCTGTGTCCATTGAGATGATAGTGTAGTTTTGCCGTTTATTATGTTAATCTGGTGTATTACATGGATTGATTTTCATATGTTGAACCACTCTTGCATTGCTGGGATAAATTCCACTTGTTCATGGTACATAATCCTTTTTATATATTGCTGAATTTGGTTTGCTAGTATCTTGTTGGAGATTTTTATGTCTATATTCAGAAGGGATTTAGTTTTCTTATGATGTCTTTGTCTGGTAAGGTGATACTAGCCTCAAAGAGTTGGAGAGTGTTCCTTGTGACTCAGTCTTGACCAATAGAATATGGCAGAAGTGACACGGAGCCTGGGTCACAAGGGTCTTGCAACTTCTGCCTGAGTTTCTTTGAAAACTCACTGTCAGGATGCACTTCTTGGATCCAGCTACCAAGCTATAAGAAGTGCAGGCCATTTGGGGTGGAGGCCCTCCAGTCAACATCCCTAGCTGACACCAAGCATCAGATGCCAGCCATGTGAATGGGCCGTCTTGGACATCCAGCTCAGTAGATCTACAGATACTGCTGTAGCTTCACTTGACATCTGATTGTAAGGGAAAACTGCCCAGTTGAGTTTAGTCAATCCATTGAACTGTGAGAGATAACAAATTGTGGTTTTAAACCAGAGTTTTGGGGTAGCTTTTTACACAGTAATGGAGCAGGAATCCATTGGCTCCAGCCATCCCTGGGCCATAGCTTTCTACAAGAATTGTGGAAACATGCAATGGTGTTTTCTTATCTCCTGTCTCTTGAAAAGGCCCTGAAAAATGAAATGGCCAGAAGGCAGCATTGAAAAGAAGAGGGAACCTGGGTCCTGGAACACCCATGCCTAGGGTAACCACCCCTCACAGTGGTGGCCAGTGGCCCGTTTTCCAAAAGGTGCTTGCCTAGATGTACTCTGCCTCTGCCCTTGGCAGAGTGAGTCAAAGGCTCACAGGGCTCACACATCAGTCAGCCTTCAGCCACTTTGCTACCCCTGTACCACAGGAGGGTTTTGCTTCTGTGAGTGCCCAGACCTGCCATTGGCTGGCATTTGGGGCCATCCGCTCACTTAGCTTCCTAGATGGATCTGTCATGTGGCATTTATCCTTAATGCCCCAGCTTTTCTGAGGCCCGCAATTGGTCTGCAAGCTGAGCATCTCAGACCATCTTGCTAATCCCACCTTCAAGCCTGTGGACAAAGTTGGACTGCCATTCTAAAGACAGATAGGACCTAATAACCAGAGAAACAGAACCAGGGTGGGCCCCAGCTAGATGTGGAAGCTTTGGTGAGCTGGTGCAGCCTTCCCAAATCCCACCCTAACCTTGGGGCCACCATTTGCTTGCTGAACATAGGAAATGACCAAAGGACCCTGTCTGTTGGGTATTCGGTTTCCCTGCTGCAGTCTCTAGGTGGATCAGCTTGCTCTGCCTGCACCAAGTTCACGCCTTCATTTTAAGAAAAAAAAGCTGAAGATTTCGTATCTTTTATTTCAACTTCCATAATATCAAGAACCTAAAGATGTACTGTACAGGAAAAGATGCTCAACATCATTAGTCATTAGGGAAATGCAAATCAAAACCCCAAGAGACACCACTCTCCATCCACTAGGATGACTATAATACTATATATATTTTAAAATAGAAAGGAAAATTACAAGTGTTGGCGAGGATTGTGGAGAAATTGAAACCCTTACACATTGCTGTTGGGAATGTAAAATGGCACAGCCACTGTGGAAAGCAGTTCAGCAGTTCCTCAAAAGGTTAGGCATACAGTTATGGTATGATCCAGCAATTCCACTTCTAGTTATATACCTAAGGTCACACAAAAACTTGTACACCAGTATTCAGAGCAGCACTATTCACAATAGCCCAAAGGTAGAAATACCCAAATGTGCATCAAATGATAAATGGATAAATAGAATGTAGTATATCCTACAATGAGAACTATTCAGCCAAAAAAAGGCGTGAAATATCAATACCTGCTATAACATGGATGAACCTTGAAAACATTATGTTAAGTGAAAGAAAGAAGCAAAGGACCATATATTGGATGATTCCATGCATATGAAACATTCAGAATAGGGCAATCCGTAGAGAGGAAATAGATTAGTGGTTGCCAGAGGCTGAGCAAAAAGGGGAATTGGGAAGTACGGGGTTTCTCTTTGGGGTGGTAAAAATATTCTCATATTAGATAGTGGTAGTAGCTACACACCATTGAGGATTACACATTGAATTGTACACTTTGCAATGTTTAAAATAATTAATTTTGTGTTATATGAATTTTACCTCAATAAAAATTTTCAAAAAAAAAAAACCCTTCTACTTTAATGGTTATTGCTGTAAGATGACAATATACATTGTTTGCCATGTAAAGGCCCTTTCCCAGGCAGGAAGAGGGACTGGCCAGAGAATAGGTGCTTCCCAGAGTGGCTTGACGTGGCATGAAGAGTACGGTCTGGGAGCCAAAGAATTCTAGTTCCCCATCTCACATTCCAGCCGGGCAACTTCAGGCAAGTTCCTCAGCCTGGAGCACTCTGTTTAAGTCATTCTAAATTGCAGATCTTTCTCTAAGAATGCTTATAAAGTACCCACTATGTGCTAGGCATTAGTCCACTAGTCCCCCTTATCTACAAGGGATACAGTTCCAAGACCCCCAGTGGATGTCTGAATCCACAGATAGTACTAAACCCTGTGTCTACCATTTTTGCCTATGCATACGTACATACTGTGATAGTTTAATTTTTAAATGAGGCACAGTAAGAGATTAACAATAATAACTAGTAACAAAATGGAACAATTGTAACAATATGCCAGCATCACTATTCTTGCGCTTTGGGGCCATTGTTCAGGAAAGTAAGGATTACTTGAATGCAAGCACCGAGATGCCACAGCCTTCCATCAGATGACTGAGACGCTACTAAGTGACTGATAGGCGAGTGGAATAGACAATATGGATCTGCTGGGCAAAGGGATGATTCATATCCCAGGTGGGATGGAGTGGACAGCATGAGATTTCATCAAGCTGCTCTTAACAGTGCACAATTTAAAACCTATGAATTGTTTACTTCTGGGATTTTCCACTTAATATTTTTGGACCATGATTGGCTGCATGTAACTAAAACTGGAAAGTGAAACCGTGGATAAGCAAGGACTGCTGTATTAGTTCCACTTTTCAGCTGGAGAAAATGAGGCACAAGGAAATAGAGTACTTGTCCAAAGTGAGGCAGCCAGTGAGAGGCTGAGCAGTGCTCCAGGACAGGCATTTCAACTGCAGAACCTGCGGTCTCATGCTCTGCTCCATGTGGCCTTCTAGGAGTGCCTGACCCCCCGACCTCCCATGGTGTTGTGGGATCCAATGCCATTAGACACCGGGAAACTGTCTTATAAACAAAAACACTGTGCAGCACGCACAAAGCTCAGTGTTGCTCCTGTCTCAGATATTAGCAATGAGATTTATAGAAAAAACACCTGGAGCTCATCTGCCCAAGTGATCTGTCCTGGCCTTACCCAAAATGCATTCCTCCTGGAGTTCACCAAGGACATTAGGATTGTCTGATGTCCAGATTTCTCTGGACACAGGAAAATGTCCCTATAAGGGTTCTGAGAGGACCCTGAGATTGCCATCACTCCATGGGGCCAGAACTTGGGGGCAAAGGTAAACCAGATGAATCCTGGAATTCCTGACACCAGCTGGGGCAGGTAAACCTGGAAGAGTGTGCTCACCTCCGGTAAGTTACTTCTTTTTTGTATTTAGAAGGTGGTCTGTAGACAGAATCAAGTGGGAAGTATACCCCATTTCTTTCTTGGGGCTTCTGGCCCTGGAGCCGTTGGAGATGCAGGGGTTGGACAGGGAGGCTCTCTGGCCCAGCATTTGACAGCTGGGTTGTAAGCTCTGGGGGGCAGTATGTGTGATCTGGAGAAGATATAACAGCTGGGAGCCGGGGTGTTGCTCAGATTCTGGCACTGGTGAATCTGAGAATCAGGAAGGTTCAGAAAATGTGGCAGAAGAGCTGGTGTGTTGGCAGCCTGGACTCAGACACATTCAAGGCGCCAGGCTTTTTGGCCCCAGGCAGGCATCATTTCCTGCTACCTGCAGCCCTGTGGACTCCACCCTGAAGCACTTCTGCTCTGGCCCCTCCTCTTCGCCACAGCGGCAGGCTATCCAAGCCCCCGTTCTCTAGGACCTTCATAGTAACCTCTTGACTGGCCTTTCTCCTGGTTAGTGCCTCTCCAATCCAGCTTTACTGTCTCCAGCATGACTTTTCCAGAACTCAGATCAGATTGTCACTCTGCTCCTACACTCATGCCAGTGGCTCCCTGGGGTCTGCTGGGTGAAGTTGGCATATAGCCCCTCACTGTGGCCCTTGTGGGCCCTCCCAGGCCCAGCCACTGCCCGCCAGCAGAGTCCCTGTGCTCTCCACAGACCACTCACCCTCTCCTCTGACTCCTCTGATCCTGACTGCTGCCTTGGTCCACCTGGCAACTTCCTACTCATCCATGAAGGCCCAGTTCAAATGAGGTTTCCCTGACACCACCCTAAACCTCAGACCCATGCAGAATTAGCCAAGTCCTCATCTGTTTACATAGCACATTTCAGGTGTTTCTGTTACAGCATATAATAATATTGTATTATTTCTTATTTCACCTGTCCTCCTTTCTGGTGGGCTCTGGGTGCCTTTAACACAGACCGTATGTCTCATTTATATTCCTCTTTCCCATGCCTGGCACATAGTAGGTGCTCAGTAGGTGTATTTTCCCATGGGTGTTCATGGGCTATCTGAGTGCAACAAAGTAGATACTCATCAGTCCTCTCTGCCCTGCATATGAGGCTGGACCTAAGGCTGTCATCCCTCGTGGGGTGTTTAAGTTCTTCCTCTCCTCTGGGTATCATGAGCAGAGATGCAGGGAGAAAAGGGAGAAGACTCATCTCATCTCACCTTGTGCTCTAACTGTAACAGCTGCCATTCAGACACCCCAGATGGACCATTCAGTGTAGGCTGAATGGCCAAACAGGCTCATACGTGCTAATCAGGTACCATCTTGAACCCAGTCCAAACGGGGAAGCTGCCAGCATTTACACCCATGTGCCCAGCAAACTGGGATTGAAGGCAGTAAAGAGTGCATTGGGCTGAGACATGGAAAGCCCAGGGTTGGATTTGGAGTGTTTAGGCCAGGGTGAGATGCCAAACCATCAGGCAACCACCTTCCATGTTCAAGTTTTGATTTTCATTTTAAGTGCACAAAATCCACAAGCTTTTTTTTTTTTTTTTCATGCAGCAGCAACAGCTTCCTAAAAACGTCTCTCAGCTGAGCCATTGCCCATAACAGCATGCTATTTGGCCTTTGTAAAAGGAAAAACCTCTGTATTTGTATCTAGAACACCCACAGCTGAATGTGTCAGATGCTGCTGGCTAGTTTGATTGGTTGCCTTGCATGGGTGGCTTCCCGCAGGGGCTGGCTTCCCTAAAGTTGAGTGGGCAGTCCCGAGTTCTTCAGAGATTTCTGCCTAACCTGAGGAATGCCTGGTTTAAGCAGAGATGATGCTTCGTGAAGGAATGGATTCCTTTGCTTTTCTGTTGGGAGTGACTGAGGTTCCTAGAGTCTTTCGTGAGTGAAAAGGAAGTAGAGGTGTGCTCCAGCCAACTCTTCAGATGAGGCAAGTGGATTGATAATGGCACATTCCTAGACTCCTAGAGACCTGGCTGGCAGGGTGCCCGGTGATCCAGGAGTTCAGGTCATTTCCACGTTGCTCTGGGCCCTTGCTTGGGTGCCAGACGCGCAGAGTAATTAGAAGGGAGTAGAACAATCAGGGAAGATGATGTTTGCCAGCCACAGGCCTTTTTTTATTGTCCCTGTGGGTTGGATACTGGACTGATCCAGGTGGGACAGAGATCAGTTTATTACCCAGTCTCTCAGCCCCTGCTCCTGGCTGGAATTTCACAGAATCTAACAGATTTCTGCACAGGCCACTCCTCTTATATCAAAAGGCGAAATCCCTAGGGGTGTGGCCTATGCAGCAGCTGTTTCTCTCCTGGTTTCCAAGGATAATGTCAAGTGCCTCCGAGTGTGTGAAATTCTGGCTGAAAGTGAATGATTGAAATGCTTTTTCCATTAAACCATCTCCCTCCTGGTATAGGTATTTTCCTAACAACGCTTATGCAAATAGCTGTGAAAAGTAGGAAATGGTAAAATGTCGAGTGTCTTCAGCTCCTGGCAGCATGCTCAGCCGAAGCCTTCTGATTTTCCACCAAAAAAAGAAAGAACGACAGGCAGACCACCAGCCTTTGGTGTGGCACTGGGCAGACACAGCTGGGAGGCCTGTGTCGTTTTCTTGTCTGCTTCTTGGAGGGCAGGATTATGTTAGAACACTGAGCCATTATGGGTCTCTAGGATCACATATTGCGCTTTATTGTCTACACAGCCAATGTAAGTTATTGATTTGCAAATGGGAAGCATTCCTTTCCAACTCCCTTGAAGGAGGCTGGAGGGAAGCTATTTGCCGAGGGAGAAGACTTGGTTCATTCTTTGCAAAACATTTCCTGTGCAGCCCGACTCCTGCTTTTAGGACCTGCGCCATCGAGAGCGAGCGCACATGTGTAGTGTTCATTCACGAGGGAGGCAGGCATTTGGCAAACGTCCCCAGAGGTCCAGAGTGCCACTTGTCTCACGGAGGCCTCCGCTGTTGGCATCGGGCTCGCCATGTGAGTGGAGAAGGGTGGCCAGGGACGTGTTCCATGGCTGAGTCCACCCTCCACAGAGACAGTAAAGCAGATCCCCAGGGAGTCCTTCCGTCCCGGCTGTCTTTTGCTGCTCCCTGTTCATGCGTTCACCTCCTTCTCAGCTCTTCCTTCCCCCATCATATGTGGATTCTGGGGATGATACATCTATGCCAAGTGAATCTTTTCACTGGCACCCTTTCACTGGTGCTGTGGATGGGAGGCAGTGTCATGGTCCCATGCACCCCTTCTGAAAACAGCCAGATAGTAGTATATCCTTCCAACCCTTCATATTTCACTGATTCTAAGATGCCCACTTTTTTTTTTTTTCACATTTTAACTTCTCCAAAGCAGGGGTCCATCTTAAATTTCATGTTGTGTTATCATTGGGTAGTTTGGTTTCTTGTTTCTTACTAGTAGATAAAATAATGGTGCATCTTAGGGCATTGTAGATTCAAAGAAGTAGGAAGGAATCAGAAGGCCAGTGGATGACTATGGTATAGTTTGGATATTTGTCCCCACCCAGATCTCATGTTAAAAGGTAATCCTCAGTGTTGGAGGTGGGGCCTGGTGGGAGGTATTTGGGTCATGGGGGTGGACCCCTCATGAATGGCTTGAGCCATCCCTTTGGTGATAAGTGAACTCGCGCTCTGAGTTCACACAAGATCTGATCTTTGAAAAGTGTGTGGCACCTCCCCCCACCCACTCACTCTCTCGCGCTTCGTCTTCCACCATGAGTAAAAGCTCCCTGAGGCCTCCCCAGAAGCCGAGCAATGTCAGTACCATGCCTCCACCTCCTGGGTTCAAGCGATTCTCCTGCCTCAGCCTCCCGAGTAGCTGGGATTACAGGCACACACCACCACACCCGGCTAATTTTTGTATTTTTAGTAGAGATGGGGTTTTGCCATTTTGGCCAGGCTGGTCTCAAACTCCTGACCTCAGGTGATCTGTCTCAGCCTCCCAAAAGTGCTGGGATTACAAGCGTGAACCATCACACCCAGCCTAAACCTATTTTCTTATAAATTACCCAGCCTCGGGTATTTCTTTATAGCAGTGCAAGAACAGCCTAACAGACTGCTTTCAAGATGATTTCAAATCCTGAGATGTCCTTTGAGACTCTGTTCAGGGCCAGGTGCTATGGAGTAGGCAGATGTGTGGAGGGAACCACCTGCCCTGATGTCTCCCAGTTCCAACACTTTCTTCTGGGGACGCTTATGCCACCTGATATTGTTTGCCATCTGTCCCTGATAATTTACTTTTCCTTCCCCGCTTCTCTGGAAACATCACCCTCAGCTGGGAGTTTGTTGCCCTACCATTTAAATGCTGGCATCCCATTTTCTCCCTAATCACTCTCTCCTGGGCTTTTTAACACATTCGTCTCATTTGTTTGGTTGTTTTTCTGATCTTTGGGTCATTTTGGTTGTTTGGGTGACCCTGAAGCTCTTGTGTGATTCAGAGGCTTAAATTCTCAAGGGTCCAGGTATAAGAGTACTTTTGGCTAAATATTGTCTCTTCAACATGATAGAAACCTCCATGTTCTGTGCAGTAGGCATATTCCCTTCACTGCGAGAGTTTGGGGTTCCTGTGGGTTTCATCTCTGGTCCCCCATAGCCCAGTGCCATCCCATGCCCCTTCTCCCCCAGCCCTCCTGGTTTGGGGCACTGCCTCTCTTGGCTGTCACCATTCTACTTTTAATTTACTCTGGGGATGCAGCGCGTGCCAGCTGCTTCTTCCCTGGATAAATTGGACATTTCACCTCAGAGCAAGCTTGTTCTCACAGTTTCTGAAGACTTCTTTCCCCTCTCACTTTTTATCCCTTAGCTGGTTTCCTCAGAAAGTTCTGAGGGTTTTTTTTCCCTTGGTATTCTTCCTCTTGAAAAAAAGAGAGAGAGAGAGAAGGGTGCCACTAGCCAAACTTCCCAAGAAAGTTTCTTTTTTAGAAAAATTTCTGCCTCTGTCACCAGTCTTGTGAAAGTCCCTTCAGTATTTCTG
This sequence comes from Pan paniscus, assembly GCF_029289425.2. Taxonomy (NCBI): domain Eukaryota; kingdom Metazoa; phylum Chordata; class Mammalia; order Primates; family Hominidae; genus Pan; species Pan paniscus. The sequence goes on along the minus strand of NC_073255.2, from coordinate 142,681,218 downwards.
TTAATAGGGTTTTTCTATCCTTTAAGAAAATGGGATTTATTTTGGTTTTATGAAGGGTCAGAAAAGCTCTTGTTGGCCAGAACAGAAACTGTCTCCATTGTATAGGGAAATATGTTCCAAGCTCCAAACCACAACTTACAAATGAACTTTTGGACTAAGACCAGTGTGTGAAGTGAGGAGTCCGTCTCCGCTGAGCTCTGAAATGGAAATGCTGGTGTACTGGAGTTCAGGCTGAAAGACTCACATGCTGATTTCAAGTGCGTGGTCTGAAAGAGTCAACCCACCAACTTGGGCCCCTTACCTCCGGAAACTTTTTTTTTTTTTAATTATACAATTAAGGCTGGGCACTGTGGCTCACGCCTGTAATCCCAACACTTTGGGAGGCTGAGGTGGGCAGGTCCCTTGAGCCCAGGAGTTCAAGACCAGCCTGGGCAACATGGCGAGAATCCATCTCTACAAAAAATACAAAAATGAGCCTATCATGGTGGCATGCGCCTGTAGTCCCAGCTTCTCAGGAGGCTGAGGTGGGAGGATCACCTGAGCCCGGGATGCAGAGGTTACAGTGAGCCATGATTGCACCACTGCACTTTAGCCCAGGTGACAGAGTGAGACCCTGTCACAAAAAAAAAAAAAAAAACACACACTTATGAATTATTTAAAAAAAAAACAGCTTCCACAGGGGCATGGAGTACAGAAAGTGAAGCCCCTCCTGCACCCTGCCTCTCCCCCAACATTCATGCAGCTTGACCTCATTCTGTTTAAGGGTCAAGAGGGTTCCATTGTTTTGGTTCAACCAAAACCCATTCAGTGAGTCCCAGAGACCACTTTTAGCCCTGGGAAAAACTGGCCCTGGATTCCCACTAGGCATCTGAAAGACCCTGGTTTTGGCTGCTAGATTGCCTTTCATCTGCAGCCCTCTCCCCTCCGCTCCATCACAAAAAGGCAGCCTCAAATTTCCTGTAAAGAAGAGTACCTCTCCCCGTTCTCAGCAGTGCGGCAGGATTCATTCTAGTCATATGTTCTCTGAACGTTATTGAAGTTGTTTTTCTGCAAGCCTACAGTGTGTGTGGCGGTACGCTCAGCCCAGTGAGGGAGGCAGAGCAAAGCAGTTGCTCTCTCTCAAGAAACTTACAGACTCATCAGAAAATAAGAATATACCCATCAGAATAGCACCCTTCAGCAAGGCAGGTGTGCGTATCAGGATCCTAAAATCTTATGACGTTTGACCTTAGTATTGCATTTCTGGGCACATAAACTGAGTAAGCAAACATTAGGCACACAGATTTATATACAAGGATTTTCATTACTCTGTTGTTGATAAAAGTGAAAAATTGAAGGTGGCCCATAGTTCCAAAGATAGGAGACTGGTTAAGTAATTTGTGATATATCCATTCAGTGGCATATTATACAGCTGGGTGAAGCCAAGCTTTCAAAGTCAATGATGAGGCCAGGCATGGTGGCTCACGCCTGTAATCCCAGCACTTTGGGAGGCCAAGGCAGGTGGATCACCTGAGGTCAGGAGTTCAAGACCAGCCTGGGCAACATGGTGAAACCCTGTCTCTACTAAAAATACAAAATTAGCCGGGCGTGGTGGCACATGCCTGTGATCCCAGCTACTTGGGAGGCTGAGGCAGGAGAATTGCTTGAACCTAGGAGGCAGAGTTTGCGGTGAGCTGAGATCATACCACTGCACTCCAGCCTGGGCAATAGAGTGAGACTTTGTCTCAGAAATAAATAAATAATAAACAAAAAAAGACAATGATGACATGGGAAAATACCATAAAATATTCAGTAAACCATGTTGAATACTGACTGTAATATCCGAATTAATTTTTCCCAACATTTTATTATAAAAATATTCAACACATAGCATAGTTGAAAGAATTTTGCAGTGAAATCTTCCTTATAACTACCACTGGCTGTATCATTACCATTTTATTATATTTGCTTTATCATCTATACCCCCTCTTCTTCATCCAATAATGCATCTGATTTTTAAATGCATTTTAAAGTAAATTTCAGGCATCAGCATGCTTTCCCCTTGATACTCCAGCATGCATATCATTAACTAGTGTTAACTATTTGGTTTTTTGTTTTGAGGAAAAAACTACATACAATGAAATGTACAAATGTTAACTATACCTTCTCTGAGTTTTGACAAATGGATACTCTCATGAAACCAAAATCCCTATTAAGATATAGAACATTACCAATTATTTTTACTACTAAGCACACGTACTTATTTGTATATGTCTATATCTGTGCAATGGATTCCAAGGCTGATTTTATTTTCTTCGCTGTATTCTTTACGTTCTAAATGGTGTGAGTACATCTATTTGCTCTTTTATTTAATGGGTATTCATTTATCATGTAGTGTGTGCCAGGCTCTGCCCTAAATACAGGGGCTCCAGGGGTTAACAGGACTGCAGAATTCCCTGCCTTTATGGCACCTACGATCTAGTAGGGGCAAGATGAGTGAACAAAAGATAATGCAGCAGGGAGATAGTGAGTGAGGGGCTGTGAGTGGTCAAGGGAGACTGAATGATCTGAGGAAACAGCCAGTGAGGGTCAGGAGAGTCTAGGGGACCTGGGGACCAGCAGGTCCAAGGACCCTGAGGCAGGAAGGGGAACATGATAGGATGGGAGGTCAGAGGGGGAGGCAGAAGCCAAGCCATACAGGGCCTTGTAGGTGATGTGAGGAGTAAGGACTTTATCCTGGTGTGGTGAGAAGCCATTAGAGGGTTTTAATCAGGAGAGACATGGTCTGATTTCTGTTTTTAAAAGCTCTGCTCTGTGGAGAATCTGCTCTTCTGGGGTAAAGGTAGAAGCAAGGAAGTCAGAAAGGGAGGCTTGCTGGGATAGTAATGGATGTGGTTAGCAGCTGTGAAGGTAGAGCTGGCTCTACTTCCTGAAGGATTAAAGGTGGGATGTGGGCAAGAGAGGCGTCAAGGAAGATTCTTAGGTTCTTTGTCTAAGCAACTGGGTGAATGATGGTGGTATAACTGCGATGGGCAGACTTGTGTAAGAAGCAGGCTCTGGGGAGGAGAGAAATCAGTAGTTCCGTTCTGGACATGTTGAATGCAAAGTGGAAACTTCACCTTTCAAAGCTTTACTTGGAGAAGTCAGGCAGGCAGTGGCTGGGTGAGCACTGGAGGAAGGGAAGGGGCCAGAACTACTCCAAGTTGTTGGTGCACAGAAGGTGCAGGGGCATCTGCAATGCCCTTGGGGGCAGGTGTGTTTTTGAATTCAGAATTATTCAGACTTTGGAAAAGTAATCGATTTACACTCACTGAGGTCTGGGGCGTCACCCGTCATCAAACACATAAGGTATTTCTGTAGCAAATCGTAATCTTCACACTTAAACAGATTAATAAAGACTAGAAATAGCCTCACATCAGTTCAGGTCAGGTGTTGTTATGAAGGCAGTTTAGTCACCAAATTAGGTAAAACTTGGTTTCAGAGCTCTTGAGTTTCTGAATTGCAGAAAATTAGCAATCCCCTCCCTAGTCTCAATTTCTACTCCCCAAATGCAAATACTTTGAAAAAATTTTTCACTGTTCTTTTCTGTTTACTTCTATAATGTAAAGTAACTGGGTTTTCCTGCCATCTCAAGATTCTTAAAAGCTTTATATTATCTACTAACTTGCCACCATGAAAAGTGAGGGCTTATTTCTTCAATAGGCCCTCCGCACTGCACACCCCTTTTCCATGCAGCCTTCCAATATAGTCACATGGCCATTTTTCCCTAAATCAGCATTAGGGGCTTATATTATTATGATCATGTGAGTATTACTCACAGCTGAATGACCTGCCATACTATTATTACATGTCCTTTCTTAAACAACTCTGATTTCTTCAGTCTTTTGCAGAGAAGAAGCAAAGGATACCAGGCTAGAAGGTTATACAGAGTTCCCACCAAGCTTCCCGTGCCTAGCCCTCCCCAAATCCCTGTTCTCAAGGGTAGCCTTTCTGGGCTTTGGGGGCTAAAATCAGCCCATGTCAATGCCCCCCACTTCACCCCACCCACTAACTGTTCAGCTAAGTCATTTACCATTTATCCAACTGCTCTGCAGCAGCATCCAGAATTTTACTGGCATCTTGGGTCTACTCTCATCTCCTATATTGTAGGACTATCACATTGTTCTGGTAGTTTACGCTTTTTAAAATTAAATTTACTGTCATTTTTTGTGGGGCTTCAGGAGAGAGTAGAGATAGACATAGTTTATCAACCTGCCATGTTTAACAAAAAGCATCCCAGAGCACTTTTCATAGTTCCTCGGCCACGACCTTTTCATAGTGGGTGTCAGCAGATGTTCCTTATGTAATGATTTTGTCCACCTGTTGCCCAGCTCAGCCCACAGAGTTGGAAATTGGAAATTTGGAAGCGCTGTTACAACAAATTGCTTTCTAGGCATTTTAAATCTCCCAGGGTTTTCCCAGAGCAATTTAGGAGACCTCCTGAATGAGCCTAATGTGCTTTCAGCCTTTCTCGCTACAGTGAAGAGACTACATGGCATTTGCATTTATACAGCTATTTTGAAGTAGAATTCTTCATGTAACCAGGGTAGCATAAAGGGCAGGCATTGGTCAGGCAGGGTGGAGCTTGGTCACCAACAAGTGTGTACACTGCACAACTTACTTTTGCTCTCTAGGCCCCAGTCACCCCATCTATGGTAAAGGTGGACTGGAGCACCTCATTCTTTATCCAAACTTTACACAGAGCCCTCTGTATAAAACACAAAAAGAGGAACTGTTGCGGTTGAAGAAGGGGCAGATGCCCCCAGAATGAACTGAGATACTTCCAAGGTATCCCAGACTCCTGGGAACATAGATTGAGAAGCGCTGGACTTGAAGATGTATCTAAAGTCTCAATAGGACAGCTCTGTGAACCCTGCCTTTTCAAATGCTTACTGCTCTGCAGAAGTGAAACACTCTTTGCAGCTGGGGTCCCAGGAAGTGCAGCCCCTGCCTGTCTCTGGGGCCACTGGACCCGACATGGCATAGCAGGCACTGTCCTAATCTCCCTTTCCTGGCACAGAAGTGGAAGCGGGAATGTTGGTTCTAGCTGCCTCTTAGAGAAGAGAGAGCTGTGTTGATTTATGGGTTAAGAGCCCTGGGATGGGAATCCTCCCAACACAGGCTCTGTAAGAATACAGGAATTTGTTTTCCCACATCATTTGCTTTTGATTTACTGTTTTGATGTGGGGCTGCTTGATGACTCAGATGTTATCTTCCACTGCCAAATCACACGTTAGGTATGTATAACATTTCCTACACAGTGACATCTTATCCTCTTCCACAGTCATCGATGGCCATACCCCACACCTGCCATGGGGCAGGGCTGGGTGGGAGGGGGAATTAAACAACTCTTCTAGTCACAGGTATGGGGCAGTGGTTTTCAAAACCGTTGTCTTTGTTGTTGATGTTGTTGTTTGAAGGATAGAATCATTTTCCAAAGAAAATCTTAGGCCAAAGCCGAGTCAGTAAAACAGATAAACATGGAACCCCTGCTCAAGTTGAAGAGTGGGATGAAGTGAAATAAAGACTCCAGCCCCTCTTCCAGCTCTGCCATAGAGGCTCCAGTTATAGGGACAGACCACCAGGTCATTTCTGGATCTACCTCCTATACTTGTCGTGACCTAGTAGGATAAATAACTGAGCCTCCCAGGGCCTTCTTGTCCTCATCTTTAAAATGGGGCTGTCGGGGGGTGGGGTAACATCTACCACTGTTAGCTTGGAGTGAGGCACTTCGTGTGTCCCCAGTGACAAGGAGGCTTCTTATTACTGCCTACTTAGAAGGCTTGCCCCCAAAGGGTAAGCTTTGAGCCCCACAACAGCTTTCCTGCAGGGAATGTTTTAGAAAACCTGATTTGCACAGTTTGCAACAACTACTGTTTTCTTTTCAACCTCTTCTTTCCAGAGAAGGTCCTTGTAAGGTCGTAGTAACATCCAGTTGTTAAGTGCTTGTGATTTTGCTTGGAATGTAAACAATACTCTGGCCAGTTCGAAAAGGAAGTTTTATATTTTCTCCTCTGTCTTTGGAAGCAGCCTTACTTTAGTAAATGCATTTTGATAATGCATGCTGAAATCTATGATTTTGGTTACGTTGAAGATGGGGACCCTGGCAGTAGTGTGGATCTTCTCAATGAGTGTATATTTGTGGGTGTTTTGTAGCTGTTAATTACATTAAATAAATCACCATAAAATTGCCCCAGTATTTCCCCTCCTTCCTCCATGCTGGCCCATAGGAGCTTTCTCTCTGAGTGGGAAATGGCTGGTTTTTTGTTGTTGTTGTTTGTTTGTTTTTTGAGACAAAGTCTCACTCTGTTACCCAGGCTGGAGTGCAATGAGTGCAATGGCCTGATCTCGGCTCATTGCAACCTCCACTTCCCGGGTTCAAGTGATTCTCCTGCCTCAGCCTCCCGCGTAGCTGGGACTACAGGCGTACGCCGCCACACCCAGCTAATTTTTTTGTTTTGTTTTGTTTTGTTTGTATTTTTAGTAGAGATGGCGTTTCACCATATTGGCCAGGCTGGTCTCGAACTCCTGACCTCAAGTGATCCACCCGCCTCGGCCTCCCAAAGTGCTGGGATTACAGGCATGAGCCACAGCGCCTGGCCCAGAAATGGCTGTTTTTTCACTTCACTATTTGAGGACTGAGCAGGCAGCCTGTCAAATGTATTGATTGCCTTCTCCAAGTTGGAGATTGGGAGCTACATATTTGCTTATCTTCCCTAGTGAAAAAGCAAATAAGACTGCTTATGTAGTATTTAAACTTGCTTTTCATTTACCCTGTCAAAGGCATTATCCCATGAAGACATAATTTGAGAAGTATCTTCATAGAAAATAGCTCTCATTGCATAACCCACGAATACCCTTGCCGGTGGAGTCCATGTATTGCTTCTTTAGAAATTGTCAGTGCTCACAGCTCTCATCTCCCTCAGTGAATTTTCTAGTTTCCAAACCCTGTACTTTTTCTCCCACCAGCTCTTTCTTCCCCTTAAGCTCTGCCTCCAACAAACTGTGGACTGTGTGCATTTAGCTTCAGCCGCTTCTTCTATAAAATGAGAATAATAATGGTTTCTCCCTCAGAAACTTTTTGCATGGAAAAAACATGATATTGCTTACAAAGTGCTTAGTACAGTAGTTGGCATAGAGTATGTGTTTGATAAAGAGTAGTCATTATTTCTCTTTGTTGCCTCCTCAGTTCTTACATTCATATTCACCTGTCTCCCTGACCATATTTACCTGGTTTATCTGGGACTTTGTTGTATTTTCCTCATCCCATGGGATTAAAAGCAAGCACAGCCCCTTTCCAAGATGCTGTGTGTGCCTGGAGCCTTTCTGGTTCAAGATCTTCTATGGACAACTCCACGCCTTGGGCTTCCTCCAGGTCATTCTCCCTGTCCTTCAGGGATGGGAAGCATTGATGTCACCTGGCTGTCTTCCATATCAGCAGGACTCTGCTTGGTTCTGAATACCATGTTCCTTAACTACTTGTGCGGTAAAAATGTAATTTATGCCCTCTAAACCCCAATCCTAAACTGTGAGCCACATACAAGGAAGCAATATGGCAAGGGCAGTTAAGAACCTAGGTTTGGGGCCACACTGCCTGGGTCAATCCCTGACCCTTGGGGCAAGTTATGTAATTTTTTTTTGTGCCTTGGTTTTCTCATCTATCAAATAGGGATAAAAATTCTGATCTGTATTTCTGAAGAGTGCATTTCAAGCACTCTGAAAACAAAGTTGTTTTTTTCCCCTAAATTTGAGGCACACTCATTTGGCATCAAAGTCTGCCCTGAACTGACATATGACTATTTATTATGCACTTTATCCAAATTAGTGTGATTATTCCTATGTTTCACTGCAGAAATATTAGTGTTTCTGATTATAGGATGCAGCCCGACTGCTGGGGTGTTATATAATGTACACCATATGACCTTACTAAAACCTGATAAATTCAATTTGGGAAAACCGCTAAGCCCAAGAGCTTTGGATAAGGGATTGTGGATCTATAGTAGCTACTTCATAGGGTTGTTGAAAAAATTAAACAAGATACAGTCATCCTTAGTGTACACGGAGAATTGCTTCCAGGACCCCTGGGTATACCAAAATCCGTGCTTACTCACATCCCTCAGTCGGCCTTGCGGAACCCGAATATATGAAAAGTCAGCCTTCTGTGCAGGCGAGTTTCGCGTCTCACAAATACTGTATTTTCAACCTCATTTGGTTGAAAAACTTTGGTATATAAGTGAACCCACGCAATTCAAACCCATGGTGTTCAAGGGTCAACTATATTTTGCATAAAACTCTTAGAATGGTCTCTGAACTGTGAATACTCAATAAACATTTGCTATTATTCTCCTAAAGACATAAAAGAGTACTGTGTCCATGAGAATGAGTGGTTTATTTTACCACAATAAAAATGTTTGTTCTCTTTTTAAGTGAATGGTTTAAATGTTTAATGAATGATATAAAAATGAATTTTACTGCCTGGATCTAAAGGAAGTTTGCTGTTTGTTTTGGAAAGAGGCTCCAAATCCAACAAGAGAAGTCAGTTTCAGCAAATATGGATGCCACTTTGACTGTCAGATTTTTTTCTGTATTCTTGACCCAGAGCTTGCTTATGCCAGCAAAGACAAAGTCCCCATCCTTTCCTTTTCAACCTCGCCTTCCGTTCTGCATACATTAAACACAGGTTGGAGTGGAATCCAAGGTGGCCTTACTCTGAGATGTTGTGCTTCCTGGACACCTGTAGTTCAGGTGGTCCCTGCTGTCTTGTGTCTTTTTCATACCTTTGTCCTCGATGGCAAACCCTATCAGCTCTTCCTTCTATATCCCAAAGGTAAAATATTTGTAAGTCTCTTGTAAAATATTACAGCTACTATCTTTCTCAACATTTTTCATCCCCAGTCTCAAGCTTTTGCCAAAATCATCTACCATTCAGACTTCTCTGTTCACCTGTATAAAAACCATGGGAAGGTCCTATTTCTCCACCGTCCAGCCTCTTTCTCATTTAGACCTGGTCTGGGTCTAACCCTCCTTGTCTATTTGATTATTATTGCTTTGTTTTTTTCTTGGTGGCCATGTTGTTTTATCTTCTTTGACGATCCTGTGTTTTCTTCCATATTGCATTCTTCTGCAAAATAGTCACAATTCGCATTCCTCTGTGTCTGGCAAATCACAAGACTCCCTTATTGCACATTTTTCCAAATGTCTCCATTTTTTAGGTATATGTCTATGTAATAAAATGCTATTTTCTTAGCACAGTGCTAAATAATATTACAGTCCAGTAATTCAAGTTTGGATGATACCACCAACATTGGCAGAGAACCCACATTTGCACATTAGAACCATGCAGTCATAGAATTGGACAGTTGGGAAGGACTCCAACTCCTTGTTTTATAGATGAAGCAACTGAGACCTGGAGATCAAAGTGTCTTGCTCAACCAAACACAGTTGGCTGGTGACAGACATTGAGCCAGAACCCAGTTCTCCAGGCTAGTGTTCTTATTAAACTTTTTATGTGCTTTTTTCCCCCAAAGTAATATATGTACAGTTTAAAAGCCAAGTTGTACTAAAAACTTAATTCGATAGCAGTCCCTTGCCCTGTCTCCACCCACTGCTAGTCCTGTCTCCCTAGAGGCAACCACTTTTCACTCTTTTAGCTGTTTCTTCTAGTATTTACTCCATATCTCTATGAAGGGTATATATATGAGTACTTCTTCATTTATTGGTTTTAGGTATTTAGGATCTCTCTGAACCTTCCATCACATACCGGAGGGTTTGGCTGTCACACATCTCCACCCCCTTTCCTTCCTCCATCCCTTCCCTATGGCTTCTCCATTCTCAGTGAAGGTATGTGGTTACATCAAGCTTGTAAATATCAAGTATCTGAATCTATCCAGTTTCTAAGTCAGATAACAAGCTCAGAAAATGAGAGACACTGTACATCCAAATTTATTTGGTTTCTGGGTTTCAGATGTGAGTAGTGGAATTTCAAATGATGAGGAACAGATTCCAGAAAAGTATCCAAATCTGTTCCCTTCTAAAAGATGAAGGCTAAGTGTTTGGATAGTGAGAGGCATCTATACTGTTCACTTACAGAGCCAAGGAGTATTTATTTCCTTGTGTCTTAAAAACATGCTTATTGAGTCTGTCTTTGTCTACCAATATTAGGCAATATTGGCAATTCCACTTCCTCTCGTATGTAGGTTTTTGCTTGTCCTAAAATTATTGCCTCATGGTTTTTACTTGCATTCTTACCTATATGTTTATCCTTAATTTTGGCCACTAGATTGGGTATATCCTGTCACTATTTTTGGCCCAGCTGGTCAGACATACTGAATAAACCCATCAATTCCCCTGTATTTTCTGGAGCCCATTAGCCCCTCAGCCTACTGTGCTGCTGCTCTGTGACAACAGCTTCCCTCTTCATTGTCTTGGGAAGTCCACTGACTGGAAGCCTGTCTTCGTCCTGCTCAATTTACTCCCTCTTTTGCTAGGACTAATCTTCCAGGGGCATCCTACATGAAAGGTAAATTTTTCGAGTCTTCAAAATATGGAAATGTCTTGGATCTGTCCTCAGACTTGAGTAGTAATTTGGTGGCTACAGAACATTCAAAGTTGGAAGTAATTTTCTCTCGGGATTTTAAAGACATTTTCGTATTGTCCTCTGGCTCTAGTGTCACTCTTAATATAAGATGCCAGTCCTGTGTGAGACCACTTTCGTTCTCTGAAAGCTTTTAGGATCTTCTCTGTATCACTGTTGATCTGAAATTACTTAATAATATGCCATGGAGGTTTTTTTGTTTTTTTTGTTTTTTTGGTTTTTTTTTCTGAGACGGAATCTCACTCTGTCGCCCAGGCTGGAGTGTAGTGGCGTGATCTCAGCTCTCAGCTCACTGCAAGCTCTGCCTACCAGGTTCACGCCCATGGAGGTCTTTTTTTCTTTCTTTGGGTTGGGCACTCCACTGGTGGGCCCTTTTAATTTGGAAATGCATATTCTTCAATTCTGGAAAACGTTCTTTTACTGGTGGTGGTTTGTTTTGTTTTGTTTAATTTCTTCCTCCCCATTCACTTGGTTCTCTCTTTCTAGAATTCCTTTTGTCAGATATTGGACCTTATGGATTCTAAAACTCTATCAGTTTCTACTTTCTGGTTGCTTTTGTTTTCTTTTTTGAAGGCTCTTGTAAGCCTTCTAGTAAAATTTTTATGTCACCTATCATATTTTTAATTTCCAAGAGCTCTTGATTGTTTTCTGCTTTTTTTCTTACCGTTGCATCCTGGCTTTGGTTTCTCTCTCTGAGGACATTAATAAGTGTTTTTGAAGTTCTCTTCTACTCATTGTGGAGCTTCCATATTCCTCTATTTCTGGTCATTGTGTCTCAGTCCCTTTCAGGTGGGTGCTTTCTTTAAATGTCTGGTGATTCTTGGCCATTCATATTTAAGAGTGAGGCACTACAAGCGGCTTGGAGGTTCAGGGTGTTTTAGTGGAGCTTTTTACTGGTGGCCCATTGTAAAGGGGGATTACATTGCGAACTCATCATTTCTTTAGAGAATTTTCAGTTGCCAGCATGTGGAGGCATTTTCTTAGAAGAATTCCTCTCTGTTTTTTCTGAGATGAATTCTCCCCTTTCCTGCCTGGAGGGTGCTCTAAGAGCAGATGGAGGCAGAGACCCAAGGGCATCACGCCATGAGAGTGGCTACCCTCAGTCCATCCACTCTGTTTAGCCTGCCCATCACCTCATCCCTTCACCATGCCTCCTGTCCCCTGGTCTGGATCCTCTTCTAACCCATTTCTCCAGTAAACAAACCTTCAGACTCTCAAGCAGTCTCCCCTCACATTACCCCTGCCATCTGAAGTACACAGTGCCTTCAGCTCCCAGGCCTCCCAAGGGTTATATCCCAGGCGGATATACTCACTTTGCATCCAAACACCTTTCTGTAGACACATAGATCACTGTTTCCTCCACTCTGCCCAGTCAGCAATCACTCCTCACCTGTCTTCCAAAAACTTGTGCTTGTTTGCTGATATCTCCCATTTCCATTGTCTTTGCACTCTTTTTCACTTCTTTACCATTATTTTAGGGGTGTCTTGGTCAAGAGAAAAGATAAAATTGAGGAGTAACCATTAATCCACCATTCATTCAGCGAATCAACAGATAGTGGAACCAAGTGGGTTCAAGGCACTGCTGGGGATGGAGCAGTGAACAAATCAGACAATAATTCCTTCCTTCTTAAAACTTCCAATATAGTGTTTATTGGAAGTACCATGCTCTTGAATGCCACAGAGTAGCAAGTCTAGCAACATAAACCTGTAAAGAGAAGCTTGGGCCTGTTACGATTCAAGAACCAATGTGCAGACACCTGTGAACCCATATGCTTACTTGAACCTTTGCTGTTTGTAAGTGATCACAAATGATACTGGAAATGGGGTTGCCTCTGCTGTATGAGCTGGGAGTCATCAAGTTTGCAAAGCACCGGAATAGCCTTTTACAACAAAAGATGATTCATGTCAGCCTTCGACTTTGTAGGAGATAGAAAACACCTTCTGCTACTCTAGAAAATCAGGATTACCACTTCACAAGGTTGTGGTTTAATCTGAAGAATACAGACCAATCAAAGTTCCTGACCAAAAGTAACTAATAATATATAAAAAAAAAAGATAAAGGGCCAGAGGATCTATTAATATCCAGTATTACTAAGACTCTTACTAGCTTAGAGCTGTGGCTTCCAAGCTATTTTAATCATGCACCCTTATCAGTAAAAATTTTTGGAGCTGGAACCCAAGAGTATGTGTATTTAATTATAAATTACAGGCACATACTAGTCTAATACATTAGTGATACTATGAAACAAAATTTAAAAGTTAAAAGGGCAAGCTAAAAATAACTAGAATTAGAAGTTTTAATATGTTTCCCCATCCTAATAGATCATCTTGGGCATATAAAGCTCACTTAGAAACAACTCACTGGGAGAATGGAAATGAGGACTTCGTCATACCATCCACCATTGCTTAGCTATGAGATACTGGGCAAGCTACTTAATTCTAAGCCTCAGTTTCCTTATTTGTAAAGTGATGATAAAAATACTACAGTTTCCCTGACTTTCTCATAGGGTGGCTTTGAGGATGAAATGAGCTCTGTAGGTGTTTTATAAACTGCAAGGCACTCAGCAACATGCAAACTCAATTGTGTGACCAGTTAGCCACCTCCATGCCCCAGCCAATAACTTCTCCCTGAGTTTATTCCACCACCCCAGATATCCTTCCTGCAGGTCATAAGAAGTAATGATATGAAGGTGGACAAATGAAGCAGTGAAAGTCTCTCATCCTTACTTAAAAAGAGAGACAAAACCATAAAGCAACTCAAGCCCAAATTCTGCAGCTAGTCAGTACCATCCTCCCCATTCACAGGAGAGCACCTTTCTCCCTACAGCTCCAAGGGTGTTATGTTTTCCACACTATAGATGTTATGGATTTATTTTTGGAGACAGGGTCTTGCTGTGTTGCCTACGCTGCCTTAAACTCCTGGACTCAAGCAATCCTCCCACGTCAGCCTCCCAAGTAGCTGGAGCTACAGCTGTGTGCCACTGTGCCCAGCTGACATTATGGATTTTGAGAAAGTAAATCTAATGTTGAGAAGCAGCAATGTTGTTCCTAAGACTCGAAGAATTTCAGTGTGTCCAGCTGAAGTATAGGGAAGGGCTCTATGACCTCAGCAAGACAATTATGTGAGCTGCCTGGTGGCAAGTCACTAAGCCCTACAGCAGTGTCACTGAAAGGTGTCTGGGGCTTACACACTTGGAGTATGTGCAATGTCACCGTATAGCAAAACTGCATTTCTGGCGTCAACCAAAGTAGAGGATTAATTATGCAAAGGGAAAATAAGATGTTCCAAGCACCAGTTAATGGAAGTGTTGTGAGCACAGGAGCAACAATCACAGTTAACTGTACTGCACACTTGCTTTATGCCAGCCTGTGCAAGGTGTGCCACGTGTGATCCCATTTAATCCTCACTGTTTCCATTTCCATTTTGCAGTTAAAGAAACTGAAGGTGAGAGAGGTTAAGTAGCTTGCTCACAATCATGGTGGAGCCACAATTCAAATTCAGATTGCTCTGTCTCCAAAACCTATACCTGAAACCACCCTACTCTTCCACCTATCAAATGAGTTCTATATTTTCATCTTTGTTAGTGACTCCTCTCTCTGATACCCATATAATCAATCTTCTACGCCATTCAACAGGACAAAACTGGAAGGAGACTAGCGATCTCCTTTGCTAGCCACTCTCCTGAGGTTAGAAACCCAGACTCACTGCACAGGATCTTAAAGCAGCAGCAGCAGGTGTGTGTTAGTCAGTTTTTTTGCATGACTATAAAGGAATAACTGAGACTTGATAATTTTTAAAAACAGAGGTTTCAGCCAGGCGTGGTGGCTCACGCCTGTAATCGCAGCACTTTGGGAGGCTGAGGCAGGTGGATCACCTGAGGTTGGGAGTTCAAGACCAGCCTGACCAACATGGAGAAACCCCATCTCTACTAAAAATACAAAATTAGCCAGGTGTGGTGGCACATGCCTGTAATCCCAGCTACTCAGGAGGCTGAGGCAGGAGAATCGCTTGAACCCGGGAGGCAGAGGTTGCATTGAACAGAGATCATGCCATCGCACTCCAGCCTGGGCAACAAGAGCAAAACTCCGTCTGAAAAAACAAACAACAGCAACAAAAAAACAGAGGTTTCATTGGCTTACAGTTCTGCAGGCTGTACAGGAAGCATGGCACCAACACCTGCTCGGCATCTGGTAAAAGCCTCAAGAAGATTACAATCATGGCTGAAGCCAAAGCAGGAACAGGCATGTCACATGGTGAGCGTGGGAGCAAGGGGGTGGAGGGTAGATCCCAGACTTTTAAACAACCAGATCTCACATGAACTGAGTGATAACTCACTTATCACCGAGGGGATGGTGCTAAACCATTCATGAGGGATCCACCCCCATGATCTCATCACCTCATAATAGGGCCCACCTTTAACACTGGGAATCACATTTCAACATGAGATTTGGAGGGGACACACATCCAAACCATATCAAGGTGATATGTTGGTTTATTATAACTGAGTCTTCCAAGGACATGGAGGGAAATTTGCAATTTAAAAAAACCCAACCCTGCCCTTTTACTGGAAACTGGAGTGCAAGTAAGAAAGCATTAGCCCGCAGAAGGCAGCTACATGGCCGAGCTTTGTTGTGCTGAGAACCACAGCTCTCTGTCCAGCCAAGCTGCAGCCTCATCAAGGGGCTGGTGAGCCTTGGAGGTCCTGCTCCAACTTTAATACCTTCCCCCCACTGCCCAGCATGTTCCTCACCTCATACCCATCCCACAGTGCTCACTCTTCACTCCTTCCAAAAAGCCTTACGCTCTAGAAAGACACTAAGTTATCAGTCATCTATACCCCAGTATGAATATTAAGCCAATATATGACTTCCTGGTGATAGGTACACTTTGATGATTTTCTTGAATATTAGTTTGAAAGGCTTTGCTTCTATTGCTGTGACCTACAGGCATCAGGAACAGATGGGGTGAAGGACATCTGAATGAGGCACACACTTTTTTTTTTTTTTTTTTTTGAGGAATAAACAGTCTTTACTGGGCTCAGATCAGGAGTCCATGGGTCTTGAGAGCTTCTGTGTATTTGTCAGTTTCTTCTCCACGTTCTTTTCACCCAGTTTCCATAGCCTCATGAGCTGTTTCTTCTTCCGATAGTGGATCTTGGCTTTCTCCTTCCTCTTCTCCTTCAGGGTAGATGCCACTGCCAGGTACTTACAGCAAACCTCGTGAGCCAGGCGCCCCACGTAGGCAAAGTTTCTTGTAGGCTGCATGACTTTGAGGGCAGCAGGAACCACCATCCGCTTTTTCATGTCATAGGGCGGTGGGATGCCGTCAAACACCTTGAGGCGCTCCAGGGCGGCCCGGCCTCGCTTTGTCTTGTGGGGCAACATGCCTCGAGGTCCGCCGGAAGGTGCGGCTAGAGGCCCGGAAGTGGTAGGGGCCTCGGGAAGGGTTGGTGTTCATCTGCTTGCGGAGGAAGACCAGGTATTTCAACTTGTTTCTGTAGAAATGGCCAGAAATGATGATGCCCTCACAGCGTACGACCTCCACCTTCCGGCCCAGCAGT
Organism: Pan paniscus; assembly: GCF_029289425.2. Lineage (NCBI taxonomy): Eukaryota > Metazoa > Chordata > Mammalia > Primates > Hominidae > Pan > Pan paniscus. The sequence goes on along the minus strand of NC_073255.2, from coordinate 142,665,045 downwards.
ACCTACTTAGCCACGATGGCCGCCAGGCGGCCCAGGAGATGGCCTCGACCATCAAGCACCAGGACCTGCCCCTCCGCCATCTTGTCATAGGGCGGTGGGACACTCCGCCCCTGGAAAAGGACACTCTTTTTTTTTTTTTTTAATCCCAAATACAAGTTAATGCATTTTGCTTTGCTATAATTTTAAATTTTTTATTGTTAAATATCCAGCATATACAGATTTTTTAAAAATAGCCAACCCAGATACAGAAAGCTTCATAAAACAAATGTACAAACTCGTATGAGGCTATCACTCTTTGCAGGGTTACCAAGATGCCATTTGTGAACCCCTCCCAGTGACTTATCCCCTCTGTGCAAGATTAACTTTGATCCTGAAATTTAAAAACCAAATTTAAATCCAGTGGGTAGGAAACCATCATTCTCAGCAAACTATCACAAGGACAGAAAACCAAACACCGCAGGTTCTCACTCATAGTTGGGAATTGAACAATGAGATCACTTGGACACAGGGTGGGGAACGTCACACACCGGGGTCTCTCCGGGGGTGGGGGGCTGGGGGAGGGATAGCATTAGGAGAAATACCTAGTGTAAATGATGAGTTGACGGGTGCATCAAACCAACATGGCACATGTATACCTATGTATCAAACCTGTACATTGTGCACATGTACCCTAGAACTTAAAAAAAAAAAATGCAGTGGGTAGATTAGCTGTCCCCGTGTGTTTAACAACAAGGGATAGAGTCATAATCTTTTCTAGCTGCAGTGTTTTGGGGTCCTGAGTGGTTCTGGTACCCCAGTTTTTCGGTAAAGGATTTCCCCTGGGTACATTATGCATTTTTATGAAGCTTTATCCTAATACATGCCTGCTTCAATGTGTGCTGCATCTTTGGAGGCTGCAGACTTACCCAGTAGTGCCCAAACTTTTGGGGACTTCCTTTTCTGAATTATCTTAATTTGGTAAGACAGCTAGATGGTTCCTTTCTTTTAAACCAAAGCTGTGTTAGGGCAGCTGATCATTCAGCCTTGAATTTGGGCCATTACAGAGTTAAATCCTGAAAGAGTCGTTTTCTTTCACTTTGAACATTCTAAGCCTGTTTTACTGGTTCTAAATCTATTTCAAAAGACAAGGAGCTGGGCATGGGGGCTCACATGCTGTAATCCCAGCACTTTGGGAGGCCGAGGCGGGAGGATCCCATGAGGATCCCTGGCCAGCATGGCAAAACCCCATCCCTACAAAAAATACAAAAATTAGCTGGGGCATGGTGGCACGTGCCTGTAGCCCCAGCCACTCAGGAGGCTGAGGCAGGAGGATTGCTTAAGCCTGGGAGGCAGAGGTTGCAGTGATCTGAGATCTCTCCACTGCACTCCAGCCTGGGCAACAGAATGAGACCCCCCATCTCAAAAAAAATTTTTTTTAATTTAAAAAGACAAGGATTTTAGCCCAGGCAGCTTGTTACATTGAGAGTCTGGTATCCAGCACTCACCAGAATGCTTTTGGAATGCTTGTGAAACCTCAGTGATTTTCTTACAGCTTCATTTGATTTTATATTATTTTTAACTCCTTATTTGGAAATAATTTCTAATTTCCAAAAACATCAAAAAAAAGAATAGCACAAAGAACATTCTATAGCCCTTACCCAAATTCAACATTTATTTATTGAAACAGGGTCTTGCTCTGTTGCCCAGGCTAGAATGCAGGGGTGCAGTGATAACTCACCGTAACCTGGAACTCCTGGCTCAAGCAATTCTTCCACCTCAGCCTCTGGAGTAGCTGAAACTGCAAGTGTGTACCACTGCATCAGCTAATTTTTTATTTTATTTTTTATTTTTTAGAGATAGAGGTCTCGCTGTGTTGCCCAGGCTGATCTCGAATTCCCAGCCTCAAATGTTGCTCCAGCCTCAGCCTCCCAAAGTGCTGGGATTATAGGTGTGAGCCATTGCCCCTGGCCCAACTGTTGTTAACATTTTGCTCCATTTGCTTTGTCCTTCTGTTTCTTGGGGGTAGGGAATGGGAGAGAGACAGACTGATCCAGATATATTTTCAATAGTCACACATAATATTTTTCTGAACCATTTGAGGGCAAGTTACATTCTTCGTGGTATTTTACCAATTACTTCAGTGTATGTGTCCTAAGAATAGGAATATTCTCTTACATAACCTCAGTACAGTTTTCAACTTCAGTAAATATAACATGCAAGCATTTACTTTAATATAATCAGAAGAAAAAACCACCAACAGACAGTGGTTTATTTTTTTCTACACACTGAGCAGTAGGCTTCCATTTTCATGTGGTTTGCATACAGCAATCTTCAAGTCTAATTGTTTCAATCTTATTGAAATTGCTTTCTCCTGTATCAACAATAGGTAGAGGGTGCATATTGACATCTCTGTTTTCAATCAAATGTTTGTTTACTTTCTGCCCTCATTAGGGTCTCTAAACACATCAGAGAGATAATAAAAATAAATATCCCATCCCGCTCCCAGGCCTTGGAAATGAGAGAGTAAACACCAGTATAATTTAACACTTTCCTGGTCCGATGGGAAAATGTTGCTTTTTTATGTCTACGGCCCTTGAGAGGAGGAGAAGCTCTCCGTTAAATAAAATATTCTTTGTATCCTCTTTGCTGAGCTTCCCTTCCTTGACTGACTTTCACCATGAACCCCACCTGCTGGGGTAAATTACTGATAAGTGACCCATGCCTATTCCCCCCTGTTTTGTGAATTCAGTGGTCAGTGTTTGTGACAGCTGTCATCAGCTGCATCTCACCGTGCTCCCTGCACTCTGCAGGGTTCTTGGCTTAGAGAACTTAGCTTAGAACTCCTTAGAGTTCTTGGCTTGTCCTGCATAGGAACGAACCTTCCAGAGCATTCCAGCTCCCAGCTGGAGGTGAGACAGCACACACATTTCCCACTGGGGCCTCCGCTTGGGCCAGGAACAGGTATGGTGAAGGTGGCAGCGATGTTGGGAAACTTCTTGGCTGCTGGGCCCCTTCCCTGAGGGCTGTGGGGAAGGGAGCATTGCAAGAGTGCTGTGCTTGGAAGTTTTCAGCAGCACGAAAATCACATTTATAGGTTCTGAATCTGAACCATTTCACACTAAGAATTTTGTAATACTTCCTCTTTCTCCTCCTCCACCCTAACCTCTCATTTTAAGTTGCTTTGTCACCCCATTTCGCCTATTAAAAGCTAGTGTCTATAAAAATTTCAGTTTCAAGGCAGTGCATTCCTCGTTAAATTGTTTTCTCTCAGAGTTTTCTAAAACCAGTTTAAAATTCAGCTAGTGCCCTTCTCAGACTCTCCCCAGCCCCCAGACCCTCTCCCCAGAACAACCTCTTTAAAATCTTTTTGTTGTTTTTTCTGGTATTAACCCCTCTAAATTAGATGCTTAGACTGCGTTCCTGATTTATTGGTTTTAAACACTGCCTACTGACTTCGCGTTAGAAGAATTTGGCCCTCTTGTACCACCCACCCTCACTTCTCCTCCCCATCCTCCCAGTACAGCTATACAGGTGGGCAGAATTCATGGTCAGTGTTTACAGTATGATGGTGATTTAAATATTATTCACTAGGGAGCCAACCAGTGTACTGGGATTAGGTTTCCTTTCTTACATAACTTTTTGTTTTTCTTTTAATAATTGCCTTTAAAAGACCGCTTTGTCTATGAGATGCCCATTGCACATTCTCCTAAATGCCTACCAGTGGCATCTGCCAAACGCTCACAAGCATCCTGTGAACTCTCGGTCCCCAGCTCCCGAATCCTCCACCTCCTGCTCCAGCCTAGACTTGTGATTCCCTAGGCAAGCTGCCGAGCATCATGCAGGGATTTCCTTTTGCTGTGCCTCTGAGGCTTAGATCCCTGTTTTTCTTGGACCTATTTCTTCCTACTTTTTAGTTTGTCCATTTTAGGGGAGAGTACATCCTCTGACAGCGTCCTGAGAAAGAGTGCCTGGGAGGCAAAGTTTTTGACGCCATGTGGGTCTGAAAGTGCCTTTGTCCTTCCCTCAGTCTGAATAATGGTTAGTTGGGTATAGAGTTTTCAGCTGAAAATAATTTCCCCTCCAACTTTTGAAGCTAACACTTCACTGCCTTCCAGCTTCCAGTGTTACTAATGAAAAGCCCAGTGCCATTCTGAGTCCTTGATGCAACCTGTTTTTCTCTCTGGAAGTTTATGAGATATCCTCTTTATCATTTTTTTAAAAAGCTAAGTGATCTCAATGTAGAACAGTTAGGGGTTTCAAAATCACACAACTCTTAATAATAAGGTAGAAAGTCAGCCTGCACTGTACATACCTTTTCCTAGAGCCAAGCACAAAATGCAAATGTGAGATTTCAATGATTTCTGACTCTCAGATGGTCTTGCACCTGGTACTTCTCCCCCTCTTCGCTCCATAATACCTGGTTCTTCAGGCACAAGTAAGCAGTTTTCAGAACGTCTGAGAGAGAGGAAATGAACACCTTTATATACGTGTAAGAGTGATTTCACATCTTTTCCCTGAAGAGGCAAAACTGACATGGGGATAGAGGAATAGGAGAACATTGTGGGCCCCCCTTTCCAGAAAGGACCAGTCCCATCCACTGCCCCCCATCCTGTCTTAGCAGCAGTTCCATTTCTTATATGTTTCTAGTAAATGATCTTTTGTAACAGTCCTACAAACTGATTGTTCTAGACTGGCAATTTCTGTGAAACCAAGTAATAAATACAAAGCCCCAGGAGGAAGCCATTCAGAACATTCTCTTCTTATTTAAAGAATTTATTTGTACATGAGATTTTCTGTATCTTTTCTGAATGTTTAGCCATGAGGAGTGAGAGACAACTTAAAATGTTATCTTTTAAATTCTGCAAGTATTTTGCGACTCTGTCAATCCCCTTTCTGACTCTTCTTCCTTCCTTTCTCATACATGATTCTTCCTCACATGTATTTTAAAGGATATCTAAGCATTGGAGTCAACAAGCCTGTGTAATGAGGAAGGAATTAAGAAGTAGAAGAAAAAAACTAAAAACAAAAAGCAACTGCCTGAAAGTCAAGTAATCATAAAGTACCTATGAATAACCTAAAATATGTAAATATAATCCAATACTTATGCTAATGTATATGGGCATCCTAGCTTTCATATTCCTCAGACATAGAACCTGGAAAAAAAAAAAAAAACCCTGCTGGAAAACACTGAATTGATAGTTTCTCTCCCTTCTCCCCATCCCCTTCTTCAACATCTTCATCATCATCATCACCATCATCATTGCCACCAAAGCTTCAAGTGGCAGGAGGCGGGGCAAAGATCAAGTTTATTGAGTTTTTAGAAGCTCACTGGGGTGAGGATAGTGAATTGCCAAGTCAGTTTCAGGGGGCCATCAGCACAGCTGCTGGCATTGCGATCACAATTGGAGGCCGAGTAAGAGAAAACACTGGATGGTCCCCAGGTAGAGAGGACACATCCTGAAGGGCAGGGTCTGAGCACCTGATAGATGTGGGACCCTACAGAGAATGGGGACTGCTGCGAAGCTGGTTTTATTAGACTGATTTCCTGAGGACGACGTCTCCTCTGGAAGGACAGCTTTCGTGTAAGGTGAAATGGAGGAAGAGAGGAAGAAAGGATGGAGGCTAGAGGGGCATTAAAAAGAAAGATTTGAGACTTGGAAGGGTGGGACTCATACTGGTGGGAGGAAATTGGAATCCAGGATACATGGAGAAATTATCAGAAAACACCCAGCTATCTCAAGTTCAGAATTCAGGTTCAGATAATGACATCCTAGGATACTGGGGGAAAAAAAGAGAGAGAGAGATAGAATTGCTTTTGGTAAGCTTAGCAGAGTCAGAGAGAAAAGGAGAGTTCCCAGAAAACAGAAAGTGGCCAAATGATTTTCTGGTTTCCAGAAAAGGAAAAAAAACTTAATTTCAGAATTTACAGATAAAGGAAGAGTCTAGTGTGCATTATTAAAATTATAGATTGTGGGCCGAGCACAGTGGCTCATGCCTGTAATCCCAGCACTTTGAGAGGCCGAGGCGGGTGGATCACCTGAGGTCGGGAGTTCGAGACTAGCCTGACCAACATGGAGAAACCCCGTCTCTACTAAAAATACAAAATTAGCTGGGTGTGGTGGCACACGCCTATAATCCCAGCTACTAGGGAGGCTGAGGCAGGAGAATCGCTTGAACCTGGGAGGCAGAGGTTGCATTGAACTGAGATTGTGCCATTGCACTCCAGCCTGGGCAACAAGAGCAAAACTCCGTCTCAAAAAAAAAAAAAATTGTAGATTGTGAATACTAGAAAAGAAGGTAGTCAACACCAGGAGCCAACCTGGGTTTACTAAGAACTGTGTACACCAGAGAAATCCCATCTCCTTTCCTCCTGGGCTGGGAGGCCAGAAAATATTATAGATACAGTGTCTCTGGTTTTAACAAAGCATTTGGCAAAAGTCTGTCATGTAATGTATGTGGAAAAGATGGAATCCACATGAAGTCATACAAGTAGGTAAATTCATAACAGTTGAAAGGCGGTATCTGTGGAGAAGTCAGAGCAAGGATCTTTGTTTTGGTGGTGGGGTTGTTTGGTTTGGTTTGGTTTGGTTTTGTCTTGTTTTTGAGACAGGGTCTCACTCTGTCACCCAGGCTGGAGTACAGGGGCGCAATCACAGCCAACTGCAGCCTTGACCTCCCAGGCTTAGATATTCCTCCCACCTCAGCCTCCCAAGTAGCTAGGACCACAGGTGTGTGCCACCATGCCCAGATAAATTTTTGTGTTTTTTCTAGAGACAGGGTTTCGTCATGTTGTCCAGGCTGGTCTTGAACTTCTGGGCTCAAGAGACCCACCCGCCTCAGCCTCCCAGAGTGCTGGGATTACAGGCGCGAGCCACCGTGCCCAGCTAGATCTTTGTTTATCACTGATGAATTCCTGACACCTAGAACAATGCCACAGTGGGTGCTTAGTAAATATCTGTACAGTGAGTGGGCCGTAACTGAGCCAGAGGGACAACTGCAGGGAAATGTTACAGGCTTCTTTCCTGCCCCTGTCCTGCTTTGTTTCATATTAAGGACTCGAGTAAAGACATTGATGATATGCTCAGTAAAGTTTGTGGAGAACAGAAAGCTAAGCCTGAAAACTAGTTTAGAAACTGATAGAATCAAGACCCGAATATCTGGCTAGTCTGAGTTAGATCTCTCAAGAACTAAAAGTTTAACAGGAATATATGTAAACTACTATTCTTGAGACTTGGAAATCAACTGAACAGGTAGGAAAGATATAACTTAAGAAACCTTGCTTTTAAAGTTCATATGTTTTCGTTGACTCCAAACTTAGTGTTAATACGGTAGCTGCCAGAAGAGGCCCATTTCAGCCATCCATGTTTGGATTCATCAGTTTCAACAAATGCTTATTGCAGGCCTGCTCTGTGCCAGGGAGCTGGTTGTGTACAGAGACAGACATCCCCATCAACCCCGGGATAGGAGATGAGCACTAAGGTTGAGGCAAGGGTAGCATCCAGGGGGGCTTGAGAAGGGAGCAGGGTGCCTCCCTGTGCCTGGGGTGGTCCAAAGCATTCACAAGGCAGGGGAGCTCTTAGGCTGAGACCCAGAAAACAGAAGGGAAAGGGGAAGCTGGCAGAGGAGACAATTTGTCTGAAGACAAGGTATGGGGACAGTTGAGAGTGGTCTGTTCAGTGGGCTCTCTGGGACTTAGCCTGTGAGGGGAAGAGGTGAGGTGGCTGCAGGTAGGTCAGCAGGGAGGCCTTAGCCCACCAGGAGCCGTGGGGCCAGGGAAGAAATGCAGGCCCCAGGACTTGGCACTCTTGGTTTTTCTTCTACCTCCTGGGCTGCTCCAACTCAGAGTCCTTTGCTAGTTTCTGCTTCTCCCAGTCTCAGCTTTGGAGTGCCCCAGGCTCAATCCTTGGCCCTCTTCCCTTCCCATGTATACTTTTATTCCTTGCTGCCCTCATCCAGCCCCATGGCTATAAATGCATTCTATTTGCAGACATGTCCCAGACTCCTGTCAGCAGCCTGGGCTTTTCTCCTGAACTTGGGACTCAGACATCCCACCACCTGCTTGACATCTCCAGCATTTAACATGTGGAAAACTGAATTGTTAGCTTACCCCCTGTAATAGTTTGCTAGGGCTGCCGCAACAAAGTACCACAAACTAGATGGCTTAAAATAACAGAAATTCATTCTCTCTCAGTTCTGGAGACCAAAAGTCCAAAGTCAAGGTGCTGGCAGGCTGCGCTCTCTCTGAAGCTTCCAGGGCAGAATCTGTTGCATGCTTCCGGTGTGGCTGGCCATCCTTGGCTTTCCATGTCTTATAGCTGTGTCACTCCTGGCTCTGCCTCCTTTATCACGTGGTGTTCTCCCTGTTCACCTCCACATCATCTCCAGGCCTGTCTGTGTCTCTTCTCCTCGTCGTATAAGGACGCCAGTCATATTGGATTAAGGCCCACCCTAATGACCTCATCTTAACTTGATCACTTCTGCAGAGACCCTGTTTCCAAATAAGACCACATTCACAAGTATTGGGGATAGGACTTCACCATGTCTTTTCAGGGACCCCGTAACTTTCTTCATCTGCAGCCTTTCTAGGTTAGCTGATAGCCACTTCGTTCTTCCAGTTGCTTTGGACAGAACTCTTGGTGTCATCCTTGACTCCCATCTTTTTCTCCCATCCACATCTAGTCCACTAGGAAACAGGTTAGGTTCAAAACCAACTGCTTCTCCCACCTCCACTTCTGCTGCCCTGATCTGAGCCACCATCACCTAAATTACTATAAAAGCCAAGTATCAGTTCATGTCACTCCTCTTCTCAAAAGCCTGCATAGCTTCCCACACCACTCAGAGTCACTGGCACAGCCTTTCCGCCGCCCCCATGCCATCCCCGGCTTCAGTGCCTCTACGCTGGCTCGCGTTGGCTCCTGCACACAGGCTGGCTTCCTTGCTCTCCCTCATACGTCCTAGGCTCTCCCCTTCTCTGGACCTTTGCACTAGCTCTTCCCTCTGTGCGGAACACCATCCCCTAGATGTGCTCCAGCCTCACAATCTACCTTCTCACCTTCTTCTAGTCTGCTCAGATATCACCTTCTCAGTGGCACCCTTTTTACAATTCCAGCCAGCCTTCCCAGCACCAGTGTTTTTTTTTTTTTAATAACACTTTACCCTTTCTATAGCAGACATTATTGGGAATATTTATTGTTTGTTGTTTGTCTCACCTGCTAGCATGTGATGTCTACAAGGCAAGGGTCTTGTCAGTTTTGGTGACTGGTGTTTCCCAAGTGCCTAGAGCAAGGGAGAGCCAGGACTGGGCCCAGGTCTCCCTGGCTCCAAGGCCATCCTCTTCCTGCTGTGAAAGACCACTCTGAACTATGCAAGGGTAGATCTCTCCAACTATGCAAGGGTAGATCTCTCGTTTATCCTCCCTGCCCCATCTTTTGCCATCTTCCTCAGTGACTTCAGTATCTCTGTGAGCCTACTTGCTAAAATAGAAATTTTAAACTGTACAGAAAGAACATGGTGTTATGTTCAAGAGAATGGAGTCTGGGCTGGGTGTGGTGGCTCACACCTGTAATCTCAACACTTTGGGAGGCCAAGGCTGGAGGATCATTTGAGTCCAGGAATTCGAGGCCAGCCTGGGCAACATAGTGAGACCTCGTCTCTACAAAAAATTTAAAAAATTAGGTGGATGTGGTGGCATGTGCCTTTCGTCCCAGCTACTTGGGAGGCTGAGTTGGGAGGATCACTTGAGCCCAGGAGGTCAAAGCTACAGTGAGCTATGATAGCATAACTATGCTCTAGCCTGGGCAACAGAGTGAGACCCTGTCTTGGAAAAAAAAAAAAAAAGGAGTCTGGAGCCACTTACACAGCAGGTAAGCATAGGCACCTCACTTCACCTCCCTGTGCCTCAGTTTCCTCATCTATCAAAAGGAGATAATCATGCCACCTTACCTTGAAGGGTTTCTGTGAGGGCTAAATACGTTAATATATGTAACCACTTACCATGGAAACAGTGAGTACCATGTCAGTATCATTGTAAGGATATATATTTGAACCTTGAGGACACTATGCTAAATGAAATAAGCCAGTCATAAAGGACCAATACTGCCTGATTCCACTGATATGAGGTATCTAAGGTAGTTGACTCGTAGAAGCAGAACATAAAATGGTTGAGTGCCAGGGGCCGGAGGAAGGAGGAAGTGAGGTTGCTGCTCAGTGGGTGTGGAGTTTCAGTAGTGCAAGCTGAGTCAGTTCTAGAGATCTGCTTTACAACAGTGTGCTTATGGTTAACAATACTGTACTATACACTCACAGATGTGTTAAGACAGTAGATCTCATGTTATATGGGGCTTTTTAAACCACAACTTGTTTTTTAAAAAGGATGTAATATATTAGTCACTAACCCTTTGTGTTATTGAATTTTCTCAAGGTTAAGGGACTTACCCAAGTGCTCGCAGCTTATAAAGGAAAGAGGGTGACAAGAATGAAGCCTCTGACTTCCAGGGCTCTTTGTCCTGCTCCAAGTCAGGCATTAGTTCTGTCTGTCAAAATCCAGATTATCAAAGGACCATAGTATAAAAGGGCTCTGCAATATGGGGAGGTGCATCCACGCTTCTTTGGGAGAAACGCCTCACATGTTGGCTTCATAAAACTCTTCTATGCCCCATAGGTTGGACAATGAGAAATAAATAATCCAGACATTAGTGTTTTTGATAGGTGGCTAGAGCTTCCCCAACAGGGGGAGTAAACAAAAGAACCATCTTAATTTCAAGCTTAATTAGAACTACCGAAGACTAAAAGTCATTTTTCAAAATGGTGGGTGGTGCCAGGGTTCTATCCCCACCTGGAAGGGGCACTTGATCTGTAAAAGCAGCAAAAATAATTGTGTCTTTTATGTCCCTTGGGTAGAAGCTCCTGTCCCAATTAATTCTTATCTCCTCCTCCCTTTATAAATATGCTTGGGCAAAGTGACATCCTAGCAGTTTTTTGTTTTGTTTTCTCTCTTCTTAACAAGGAATTCTCTCTGCTTAGGCATTTTAGGTGCTGATTTTTCTCATGTCCCAGAGATGCTTCTAATTAGTTGATGCTTCCTTCCCATAATAGTTCACCACAGAGAGTGGATTTGGACTGGAGGAGGGAGCAATTTTGTCATCTTATCAAAGTGCCACTGATCAGGTTGGCTTTCCTGAGTGCTCATTCATTTTTCCGCCTCTCTGGAAACAGAAGCAGCAAGCTCCTTGCTGAGTGGAGCTGGAGGTTTTTGGGTTTTGCTGTCTCCCCAGTGCTTCCCAGCACCCTTTGATGAAATGCTGCCTCAGAGTCTTTGCAGTAGGGCTCACTAGAGAAATTATCTTTTTCCTTTCACATCAGTGGAAAAACACTCAGCTGGGGACAAATGGCAAAAGCATGCCACTGTCACCTTGTCCCTAAGTAACCTGGCACCCACCAGGGCTGCCTGCAGGCCCTGTGTGTCCTGGGGAGAAGGTATATAAAGGCCTCTTCCTTTTCCTGCTTTCTAGGAGCAGAGTGACCCTCCAGGCCAAGGACAGTGCTGTATTCTTGGTTCTGACATTGCAGAAAGAGTCTGTGGACACTAGAGATCCAAGAATTATCCTCCAGTGCTTCAGAGCTGGAAGGAGATGCTAGCTCAGGCCTTCTTTAAGGACTTGTATCAGTTAGCTAGCTTTTGCTGTGCAACAAACCACCCCAAAACTTGATGGCTTAAGACAGTAAACATTACTTACTATGATTCTGTGGGTCTTCTGGGTGTTTCTTCTGGTGTGGATAGCGCAGCCCAGGCTGGATGGTCAAAGAGGCCCTCCCTCGCCTGTCTGGTGGTTGGGAGGCTGCTCGGTCTGGAGAGGTCTGGGCAGGAACAGCTCACCTGTGCTCCATGTGGGTCCGTCCATGCTACTGCAGCCCAGCCCGGGCTTTCCACATGAGGGTTCCAAGGAGAACAAGAGAGGGCACACAAACCCAGTGCATAAGTATTTTATAAGTGTCTGTCACAGTTGCTAATGGTCTGTTGGCCAAAGTAAGTCATGTGACTGAGCCCAGAATCAATGTGAAAAGGGGGAACCCAAGGGTGTGAAGATAGGAAGGTGTAAACAACTGGGGGGCCATTCCTGCAACAGCCTACCAAGGAGTGCCACGTCAGAAGGTGTGTCCTGTTCTCGCCCTGCATGGGTTTGTGTCAGTGTGGGGCAGCTCTTTCAAGGAAGAAATGAAAGGCTCTTTTGAGGCAGGGAAGCGCAGTGGAGTTTGACACACAGTGTTCAAATTCTGCACAGCGTTTACCAGCAGTATGACATCAGGCAGGTGACTTGACTTCTCTAAAGCCTGGGTTCTTCACCTCTAAGCTGGGTCTGGTCAAGTTTCCCTCATGAGGTTCTTCAGGACACTAACTGATGTTTGTGGAGCAGGGTGTGTGGCATGTGGTCAGCACCCAATGTAGCTGGCATTGTGGTGGGGCAGCAGAAAGGCAGCTATGCTGGGAAGTTGGACAGTGCCAAATCCTGGGGCAACAGGTGGGCATCCATGCACAGGAAGCTTGGCTGGACACCCGGATGGCAGCGTGCCCTGGCCCAGGAGGCCAGGTGAAGATGGCAAAAGGGAAAAGAAGGCTCTGCTGGCTTCTTGCAGACTAAAGCCCTGTTCACATATTTGTTGTTTAAAATTGAAACAAGTAAGTCACCCTTTCTTGGTTGTACATCCCCCCACAGCAACTGCCAGTTGACTTCCACACCCTATTTTTCCCCAGAGCTTTCACTCCTTGTCAGAGGTGTTGAACACTGCAGTGCTTCCCACGTGGCTTCTCTGTGCCTTTGACTCTGTTGCTGGGTCCTCCTGGGCACTTCCTCATGACTCACCTCCTCCCTCTGCGAGCGTTCCTCTCAGCTTCCTTCACTGGCCCCTTCCCTCCTCTCATCTTCTTGTTATTTATTGGTGTTCCCCAAATTCTAGCCTTAACCCTGTTGTCAGACAACACTGTTTCACAGGGAGACTGTGCACAACCCCAGCTTGGCCCCCGCCTGCTCATGATGTCCCCACTCTGTCTCTCTGGCCCCAGCTTGCCTCTTGGACTGCAGATCAGTTTCTCACACTTAGTAGGCTGCAAAACAAAGCTCTCCTCTCCATATGTCCTCAGTCTGCTCGGGCTGCTATAAGAAAGTACCATAGCCTGGGTGGCTTAAACAACTGAGGTTTATTTCTCACAATTTTGGAGGCTGACACCCACGATCAGGGTGCCCGCATGGTGAGTGGACGGGTGCTCACTGGGCAGAGAGGGCCCTGGTGTCTCTTCCTTTCCTTACAAGGGCACTAATCCCATCATGGAGCTCCACTTCTAGGTCCCCATGTAAACCTCATCATTCCCCAAAGGTCCCATCTCCTTATACCACCTCACTGGGTGCTAGGGTCTCAGTACATGAATCCAGGGGGACGCAGTTCAGTCTCTAGCACCATGTAACCTGCATTCCCATCTGTCTTCCCCTCTTCCTGGTAGGCCAAGCCAGAAAGCTCTAAGTCATTTCCCACAGTGGTCAGTTCCAAATAAATGTCTCTTGGGTCCTGCGTCCTCTCTGTCCCTGCAGCCCCAGACCCTGCAGCAGCCCTCTCACCTCCAGCCTTGTTCCAGCAAGCTCAGCATTGCTTCCAAAACAAACACCCGATCACTGCTCTCTGCATTCTCTCTCTATACTCATGAGCACATGGTAAAACTCTGCCTCGCACCTCTCTGGCCTTATCTCCTGCCCTTCCCCCCAGCATCCTCATTCCCTGCCATACTCACCCACCTGTGGCACCCTCGCCAGGCCAGCACATCTCACCACACTGCATTTGCTCTTGCTGTTCCCACGACCCGGGCTACCCCTCCCCCTGCGACTGCCTGGAAGCTTGTGCTCATCTTTCAGGAACCGACTCTGGGGTCATCCTGGTGAAGCTCTCCCTGCCCTCTGCCGCAGCATGAGCCACGCACACGTCCTATTTATCACTTGCCAAGTGTACTGTGGGCTTGTGAGTCTCGCCCTGTCTCTTTTCATGATCTGTGAGCTCCTTGAGGGCGTAAATCATCGCATTCATTTCTCTGTACCCCAGTGTCTGGCATATAATCAATGACAATAAATAAGTGTTGGATAAATGAGTGAGTAGATAAGGGCAGTGGGTGAGACCAACAACCTCCTGTTTCCCACACTGAGTCACCCCAGGTTCCCCACTGGCACAAGTGCCACTAGCTGCCAGCCCCCTGAACTTCCTGCATATCCAACTTACCAAGTCATGGAGCAGCTGGCGTTCTCCTTCCCACCCCACAGCACTAAGGCCCCTGGCAAGTTCTCGCCTGCCCCCAGGAAGGCCGGTTATAGAGAAAGCCCTTGGCACCTTAGCCAGAGCTCATGGCTCCCTCCTCTAGCACACTTTGCCCTTTCTGCCTGTTTAATCATGTCACTTTATGCCATTCCATTCTCTAACTGTCTGGCTCAGGTTAGCCCTTCACTACATCAGCTCACTCTACTGTCCGGCTCGTTCGTTGTTTTAAGTGTGTATGTTGTCATCCTAGCTGATCCTCATTGTAGACAGGAGCTTCTGTTCTTTATTGGTTCTTGGACATTTGGTAAATGCTACGCCACGGGTGTTTATTCATAACTGACCTCAGAGTTCTTGTTACTTCCCTGCCTGCCTGTCTCCCTTTCTCCCAGCTGCCCTCCTCTTTAAAAAGGTACAACATCCTAAGAGTTAAGATCCAGCAGACTTGAGTTCACATTTTGGCTCCAGCATTCCCAAACGGTGAGACTGGGAGCCAATAGCTTAACCTCTTTGAGCTTCTATTTCCTTATCTATAAAATGGAGATAATGTCACCCCTGCAGGTCTGCTGTGAGGATTCAATGAAACAATCAATGAACAGCACTTAGCACAGTACCTAACATGGAGTAAATACTCAATAAATGCCGGCTGCTGTGATTGATGTTTTTTCAATAATATTATTTTATCAATAAATCTTCTCCTTAAGGGTCTATCATAGACTAGCCCCAGGCCAGCACCCAACACATAGAATAAGTGTTTGTAGAACTGTCAGGCGAGCATGTAAATTTATTTCTAGGGCTACCCTGAAATGCTTCCCCTTCCTTGTTAGTTGGAATGAGAGGCTAATTTTCCCTAAGATGTTTCCACTCATCTCCAACAAGAGCTTCCTTCTTGTGAACACAGCCCATGTTCTGAACCTTACCTTGGGGCAGGGTGGGTTATGCTGGCTCTTCACCCATACACGCACATGTCTGGGACAGCCAGGCTCAGGAGTCCCTTCTTAATCAGGCCTTTTTGGAAGCAAGACAGCTAGACCCTTCCCCTCTATTCATATCAGAGTTTAGGGTTTGCTTTCCTGGTTTGATTTGGTCTCAGCATGGCTATCACCTGTCTTGAAGGGCTTTTCTGGGAAGACACCCTGAGGGACCTGACAGGGCATCCAGGAAGACTCTGCTCAAAGGCCAGAAAGGAAGCTGGGCACCCCATTCTAGCCTCTGGAGCTTGGCCAGGTGGAGGCATCCTGGCTAAGGGATGCCCATTTCTCTCCCTCTGGCCAAGGCTGGTAGAAGTCCTGCCCACTGAGAGTCAGGGAGGCGACAGGGACACAAACCCTATCGAACACAGCTCTCAGTCCCTTACCTGTGGAGGGTTCTTTCCTGGACCACTTAGCCGCCTCAGAGAGGGGACAGTATTATAGTCCCATCTCTGATCACTGGAGAGGCAAATCAAGCACATGATTCTCACCCCTGAGCCTTCCCTGTTCCAGTTCATAACTGGGTGGAAATAGATAAAATGATAGACTGTTCCTATGGGAAGTTACCGTTGGGGAAGTCTAGGCCAGTGCCGGGTTGAACAGCTGCATCAAAGTTACCTGGAAAACTTTGTTCCAAAATGCAGATTCTTGCAATGGAAGCATATCCAGATTTTCCAGTTCAGTCAGGCTGGCTGGAACCCAGTCATCTGTCCCCTAAGAGCTCCTGAAAGATTCCAATGCACAGTTAGGTGTGGACCCATTAACCTGTCCCGCTGCCTTATCTCAGCAGTAAATGTGGAAGGTGTTCTAGGGCCCCAGAGAGGTCTCATGCCTTGAAAAGTTAGTGATAAAGGCCCAGAGCACCGAGGATACTGCTCAAGTCCTGTCACCTTCTCACAGCAGCCAGGGCTGGAGCCGTCCCTCCACTAGATAGGATCCTGGACATCAGGGTGGGGCCAGCAGGGGAGCACTGACTCATGGGGTCCCAGCAGGCCACGCTCCCAGGGGAGCTGAGAAAGAGCTAGGGCAGAGAAGAAGGGCCCTTGGCCATTTCTTTCAGAGCCCTGTGGTGTGGATGCATGGATGCCCTCTGCCTCGGCCCACTGCCCTCCCTGGCCTCCCATGGCAATGTAGGGGCCACTCTACAACCCACCACTGCTGGGCAGGTGGAGAGTGAAGCCCATGTATTGCATTAAGTCCTGTTAAGAGTCTAAGTTGAAGTTGGCTGGCTGACGGATTTGACACAGGGGTAGAAAGTAGATGTGGGACAAAGTCTAAGTTTACCAATACAGACAACTCCAAGTCCTGAATAGATTGAAGGGGTTTTGTTTTCTCATGTGGGCATTTGACCCTTCCAGAAAGATGGGACCATCCAGAGATACCCAGCCCTGACCCCAGCAGTTTACACTACGAAGCTGCTAGAATCACAGACACAAACCCCATAGAGACAGGTCATGCCTCTGAATCAGAAACTTCATTTAAACCAGGAAAAACAAAACTGTGTGAGCCCTGGGCAGCCCAGGAAGGGGAAAGCCCCATGCTAGAGCCAGGCTGCTGTGCAGGGTGCTGGAGTGAGCCTTCTGCTGCTGGGAATCAAGGGCCTGGAGCTGCAGTTCCTCTGGACTCTGTGGCTGGGCTGGTGGTGTTACAGAAAGGTGGGATCTTTGTTTTTCCTGGTAAGCAAGAAGCAGTTTGATGGCACTATGAAAAAACTTCCTCAGGCATGCAGACCTTAAGTAAATAAAAGCACAAAAATAGATTTTTCAAACCGTGTCCTTCCAGAGCATAGTAGGATTTGCTGGGAAATTGGATTGAATTTTCCCTGACTCACCTGACTGCTGAGTGGAGGAATTTAAAGGAAAGGTCTGTGTTTCCCCAGTGGTATCTGCTGAAACAGGGCCAACTGCAGGGCTTACGGCTCCTTATGGGTGACCTTTTAAAAGGCAGCTGGGGGTGTCTGAACAGCAGGCTGGGGACTGGGGGCTGATGCTTAGCTAGACCACCTTACCTCTGAACCCAGAGATGAGAGATTGATTGTCGAACCTCTGCCCCGTCCACATATTATAGATCGGTTTACTGAGGTATGGAGGCCACTGGGCAGCCCTCGGGAGAACAGGTTGCTTTTCTAATGGTGATGAAAGATTGGCCCTGAAGCGTCTATGCCTTGACTCGTTCCACTTGGGTATCAAGACTGCAGTTTGCTAGGTGGTTGGCCCAAGGCTGGGGTTTAGAGGATGACCACAGAGCACAAGGGAAGTTTTCTCTTGAGCCAAGCTATACAGATTAAAATGCTAGAACATCATTAGCATCTTAGGAAGGTTTTCAGACACCAGGCTTTAAGTGACCCCAAACCTTCCCCGGACCTAAATTTAATGCCGTGGGCCACATTCCGTCGAGTTTGGGTTCCTGCACAGAATTTTATTATGGATGAGAACCAGTGGTGTGCCAATACACTGGCTCTCTGAAGAAATGTAAAAGCCTTGATTTGTAGTGTTTGCCAATTTTCAAGGTGTAACTACTCCCACTGTGCCAATTTCAAACTACCAATGTGAAGTCTGTAAATATGAAGTTGGGAAAAGGTGTGCACAATTGGCTGTCATGAGCAGTTCCATTCGGCTCCAGCACACCACTGAGCTCATGGGCCTCCAACGCATATATCCAAAGAGCTCACAAGTAGAGGTGATTCAGAGGGGCAAACTGAACCATGTGCCAGGTGTACCCTCAGTATCCCTACATGTACAGAACACTCTTTCCCCTTAGCTAACAGAACCTTTTAACTAGCAAGAAGTTCCATATTACCACATTAATACTGGAATATATCAGCGGGTGTCTCCACTTTAGTAGTGATCATGATAGGACAATGATTGGCTAAGTTTAGGAGCTATCAGATCCCTTGAGGAGCTTGCTTAAAAAGCATTCTGCTCGACTCCATACCCCAGAGAATCTGATTTCCTAGATCTGAGATGGGGTCTAGTCATCTGTGTTTGGCAAGAAAGTTACAGGTTGTATTCACACTTTGAGAAGCCCTCATCTACTGTTTGCTCACCCTGTGGTTTAGAAGCCTGGAAGTTCAAGGTCTGGTGACTTTTAACAGTGATTTTATTCCTCATACTAACTGTTTTGCTCCAGTGAAACTTCATACTAACTGTTTTGCTCTGTTTTTTTAAATCCCACCATGCAAAATCTGATTCTAAATGATATGTATTGACAGCATCCCAAGTATCAGACATCAGACATGTGTTATCCCATCTTATTCTGACAACTACCCTATTATTACCACCCCATTTTGCAGATGAGGAAACTGAGGCCCAGAGAAATTTCCCAAGGAGGTGGTGCTAGAATTCAAGTTCAGGCGATCTGACTCCAGAACCTGCATTCTAAGCAAAACACGGCTGCCTCTGTAAAATAGTGTTCCTTTGAGGGTCTTTGGCTTTTTACTTAGCGAATTCAGGCTAAAATTCAGCTAAATTTCTTGAGCATTTAATTGAATACCTATAAGATGCTATCACTGGCATAAGTTATCTCATTTAATCCTAGCAGCAACCTTACAGGGGAGGTAAGACACTGTTTTCTGGAAGAGGGAAGGGAGATCCAGAGATGTTCTGTGGCTTGCCCTGTGTTGCACAGCCAACTGGAGGCAGAGCAGGAATTTGTTGCTCATTCCACTACCCCACAGCTGCCCAGCTAAGTTTCCTGTGTGGTTCTTTAGTCTAAGGCAGCTTTGATTCATTGGTGCTTTTTTAAGCATTTGAGTACGTTTCTGGCAGTCTTCACTTTTGACTGATAAATGTCTGAGTCTGTATATAAAACAGTGTACAAATGGGAAAGACAGCCGTATCCACCACTATCTTTAAACACCAGACAGAGTGGGCTAAGTGCAGCACTAAGATGCAGAGGAGCGTGCAAATACAGAGAAAGTGTTTGTTGTTTCTGCGGGAATTGAAGAAGGCTCCCTGAAGGAGGCTACACCAAGCTGGACCTTGAAGGATACACAGGATTTTGGCAAGTATGGAGGGAAGAGTCGGGGATGGGCAGCAGTGAAAGAGGATTTGGTGGAAACTGAAGCTGGGAACCCAGGGATTGGGGCCCAATCACAGGGCTTCATGAATCTTGCCAACAGTGTCCCTTTTTTCTTTGGCCCATAACTAGTTTCATGCTTGACTTGTGATTAAGGACATTGTGATTTTTCTCCTCTAGCTGATCGATCTTATTTTCCATTACCTTAAAACAACTTTTTGTAGCTCTTCTATGGGGGAGTTTTAATTCCTGTGCCCTTGTGCTTTAGGCCCCAGCACCTTCAAAGTGGTCTTCCAGGCACATACGACTGGCTTGAGGGGCCCGGATGTGCTGAGATGCCCCAGTGCTTCTTTCTGTTCCCTTACAGCAAAAGTTTATTTCTGTCCCTCGGCAGCATTGGTGCAGTCGGTAGCCAGTCCAGCTGGAGTGGTTCTGGTTTCCTTTATAAGCACCCATTCCTGGGAGAATGCCTTGGGATATCTGTCAGCAGCTTCCTGTAGTCTGGCTGTCCCAGTGGCTGGAGTGCTTTGAACACTGATTCCCAGGGACATTACACAGTTCCTTTCCACTGTTTTCTGGCTCTCCCAAGTGGACACTGACCTCGAAGTGAGCACATTTACCTCTGAGCTCTGGCAGCATCGTTTGGGAGATCATTGTAATCTTGAGGGGCTTGTGGGGATCCAATAGCCTTGACTAAAGGCGTTCCATAGGGAGAAAAAAAAATGTCGCAATTGCTTTGCCAGTTAGAGATCAGTCACAGCCAGAACCAACTTCTGCTTTCCTCTTGGAAACACTAACAAGTGCCACAGGATCAGCGGTCTCTCGCCCGAGACCCTCTGAATAGGAGCCCACCATGGCCAGTAGGACCCATTAAGACCATCAGCCGTGGGATTGCCTGTCATTCCTGAACTCTAGTCTCAGGGATTCTGAGCAGTGTGTCTCTTCTTCATCTCTGAATCTTCAAGCAGAACACTGATATAACCCCCCTACCACTGAGCAGGGGTTGGTGTGTGCAACACGATGGGGGAATTTTCTGGAGTGGGCATTTTCATGTGGTCTCCATCACATGTTCTGGATGACATTTGTAGTAATAACTTGATAGCTGAGGCCTGCTGCGATGCAGTCCCACTGGCAAAGGCCTCTCCTTGTGCCTTTACAAATGTCACATTCCTGCATGTGTAAGGCACCGCAGGAGGGCTTCTTTATGGACTCTCTTCCAGTGTAGTCCTGCAACGTGTTATCCAAGAAATCTCTCAGAATGCTGTGTTGGGACAGGTGGTGCATCTCTGTCTGTGGTAGATGGATGCTGCTGCCTGGCCCCTCCTGAGGCTATTTGGTCCATTTCTAAATTAAAATCTCTAAACAGTAACAGAAGACCTAGTGAGAACTGCATTTCTCATCATTGTTCTAGTCTTAGCGGAGCTATGAGAGCCCTTAATACAGCGTTTTAGCTCCCACATACAACTGATCATCCACCCCATTTCTTTGCCTGGGATTCCTATCTTTTTTTCATCCAAATAGAAGAAAAGCCTCTCAGCATGTGAATCTCAAGAAGCAATATGGCGGACATCAAGTTCTTCATTATACTTCAGGGTAGCTATTTTTTGATTCCAAAGTCTACTTAAATGTCAGAGAGAAGGCCGAATTCAGTTGCCTACAAGGAGATCTTCAAGTAAGACTTCTACTTAGCTCCTACTGTGAATGGAACTGTGAATGATAGGGTGGGGAAGATGAAGATATGCATGAGCCTAAGGCAGGCATAGGCCAAGGGGAGCCCTTTGCACAGTTATTCTCTTGGCTACCAAGGTCAGCACTGTCTAGCCAATCAGTGAGATCTCTGCCAGGTTGGGCTCAGATTGCCAACATGTGCCCTCAGTTAGCCCCCTGCATGCTGGCCCAGTGTCAGACAGTGCAGAGCTGAGACAGGAAGGGGAGGGAGAAGTCTAGATCTTCCAGGCCCAGGATCACACACAGTCTGGATGTCAATGGCAGCCCAAAGTCAGGAAGTAGAAAATGGGACCAGAGAGAGCATCCAAAAAACACCCAAGCCCATCCCAAACACTGGCTCTGAAGGGGGCCTTGTTGAGTGCAGAGTAGCTGTGTTTGCCATGGGGTGGGGGGAAGGAACAGCTTTCATGCACTTGGCATGGTGGGCACAGGAATAGACCACTTCTCCACTGACGGCTCACCTGGATCATGCCTTAAATTCCCTTAGTGCTTATCTTCCAAGGAGCTCAAAGAGTGAATAAATAGAGACAATTATTGACCTCGTAATCTTAGATAGCAGCATGGATATTAGGGCAATTTATTATCATTTACTACTTCCCCTTTCGAGAGAAGAGAAAATGAATGAGTATGGAAAATAAATCAACTTCTTGGGAACCTCAGCCTAGTTAACATATTACCATTGATTAAGCAGCTACCACATGCCAGACTGTTTGACTATGGAGATAGGAAGGGCGATAAGTCACAGTTCCTGTCTTCCGGAAGATTCCCGTCTGGTGAGAGTCAGAGACATAAACCAGCCACTCCACAACAGCCTTAGGAAAGCTGCCGGGCTTTGCTGAGTGAGGGCGCACCAGGAGGGGAGAGGGAGGCTTCCCTGAGGAGAGGCCAGGTGAGTGGGAGAGATGAGAAGAAGGCCACAGATAATAACATGTTCTATTTTTTATATCCCTTCTGTGCGCCAGCCTCTTCACAAATAAGTCATCTAATTCCATGTGTGGAAACACAAGCTTAGAGAAGATTATAAGCCAAATGCCAAATTTGAACTTGGGCTTCCAAACTCCAGGGCTCAGCAAGCAGGCACTGCATTTTTAAGGCCCATCTCTAATAGTTTTTGTTCTCAACTCTGGGCGAGACCTGAGGCCTAAGGAAGCATCCTGGGGACCCAGTGCAGCCCCTTCGCCTCCATACATCTTGAATGCTGGTCTTTAAAGGTCCTTCTCCTGAGGAAGTGGGGCTGAGACTGTCTTGTGTGGTCATGTTTTGTTGGGTGGTTGGGGTTGGGGTCCGGGGGCGGACATCCTGTTCATGCAGCCTAATGAGGAGCTTCCACCTGCCCCTTGTGTTTCTCAGCACCGACCTGCTACCAGGCCCGGCTCTGGGCTGTAGCCAGGGAGGGGATGCCTTCCAGCCTAGCCGTGGCAGGAAGAGGCCAGGAGTCATTTTAGCCATTGGTTTGCAAAAGAAGAAAAGCTTTGCTGCTGCCGCCTGCACGCACCCGCACGCTCACTCCCCTTGATGCTGGAGTGATGCTGGAGAGCTCACCGCTGCTGCTTGCTTTTCTAGTTCTCTTCCTTCATTTTCCCTTTGCAGATTTCACTGATTTTGAATCTCTCACAATGGAGCCCTTGGTTTCCAGAGATCTGAGAAACAGAAAGTGATCACATTTTCCTAGAGGGGAGCTCAACATTCTGCTGGGGAAGTAGGAGATGTTGAGTCTGAGGTCATTTTCAGACACCAACTTGTTTTGTTCTATGAATTTAAGGAGATTTTAGAATTGGGGAACAAATAAAATCATTCTGTCAGAGCAAAGGAGAAACATCTTTGTATATTGCCTTAAGCTTTCCATGCACTGTTAAGTGATTAAAATGCAACTGAAAACTCTGATAGCAAAAAGAAAAATTAATAAATACAGTATAATAAGTGCATAAAGATTATTAGGGGAAAGGAAGACTCTTAGGACCAGCCATTCTATGTCCAGATTTGAATCTGCTTGGAGTGAATCACATACCCTTGAACTACAGTTGCTGTTCTTCTCAGGAATTTGGCCTGTCTGAGTTCATGTAAGCGGAAGCCCACAGATCAAAACCACTGTCAGCCACCAGCACAGCTTTTTGATAGTTTTCCAAGGAAGATCAATAGCACCTGGTCCTCTGGCCATCGTCACAGGTTTGTCACATCCGTAGGTCCTACCGAGATCTGTGGGTCCAGTTACCTCCCAGTGAGCAGAGACTTAATTTATTTATTTATTTATTTATTTTTGAGACAGAGTCTTGCTGTGTTGCCAGGCTGGATTGCAGTGGCGTGATCTCTGTTCACTGCAAGCTCCGCCTTACGGTTCAAGCTATTCTCCTGCCTCGGCCTCCCAAGTAGCTGGGACTACAGGTGCGCACAACCACGCCCACCTAATGGTTGTATTTTTAGTAGGGATGGGATTTCAATGTGTTGGCCAAGATGGTCTCAATTTCTTGACCTCATGATCTGCCCGACTCAGCCTCCCAAAGTGCTGGGATTACAGGCATGAGCCACCACGCCCAGCTAAGACTTACTTTTTAGGTAGAGCTCACATCTACCTTCCTGGAAAGAGCTTGGAATGTTTAAATTAACATAAATACAACCCCAATTTTTTTCATTACGGTACCTTTTAGAGTAAGTTAAAATGAAAAGCATAATGTTTAAATTATATAAAATTATGTTAATAGCTATAGCATTATAGCGTATGCCATCTTGACATTTTTGTAATTCCTATAGCGACTGAGGTAGTTTCACAACCCTGAAATCTAAGGCTATTTTCAGGAGCTGTGTTATTTTTTCCAAGAAACTAGAATTTAAGGTTGTCTGTTTTGCTGTCTTCTTTTTTCCCACCGTGGGATTCTCTATGGTGAGCATAGATATCACTGATTGCCAATAGGCTGTCCGACTGCCTTCAAAGTAGTATCTGCTTCTTGCAGCTTCTCTGTACATCTGGTGCTTCACCTGGAATTCCTGCTTGCAAAAGGGAGGAATCAAGCCTTATTTAGTCTCTCTTAAGGTTTTCATCATTTGAGCTCTCACCAGTTGTTGCTTCATAATGTCAAAGTCTCGAGCCTTGGAAGGTATCCAGGGGCAAATTCAAAGGCACGCAGCATCTAGCTTGATCCTGAATCCACAAAACCAGCTGTCTTCCCATCTTAGAAACAAGTCCTGTGTAAATAGAGAATTGGAGATGTCACCCTGCCTTTTCCTCAACTGTAACCATTTTCAAAAGTGAATATTGGATATAAACTAAAGTTTATAAACACATGACTTTGCTTGTCAAAAGTGTTCTCTCTAGAAGGCTGTTTATCTGGAATAAAACGCTGCTCCCATGCTGCCAGTTTCTTTTTCAGTGTTGACTTCAGAAGCACTTTACCAACTATACTGGGAAGTCAGTTAGTACTTTACTTTTGTAGGAACCATTCTGTTGTCCCAAACTTTGTGTCTCCTTACGTCACAACTGAGTTCTGTTCCATCCCTCCCTCCTCTGCCACCTGGGGGTGTGGGAAGCAGATTTCAGGGGCAGGAAGGCTGTGAGAGTGGACAGAGGCCTGGGAGAACCTCAGTGCTATTGGGAAGCAGGCTGAGTGCCAGACCAAGCTGATAACGTGAATGTGATGGACTCTGCCATGAATGGAAATTGTACCAGAAGTTCAGTAAGGGAAGTGGAGGGCTGCTTGCTCGAAACAGAGGCACTGAGAAGAGTGTGATAAATTTATAAGCAGACCTGGTTTAATGCTACAAGCCTGATCTGTGAGTAATCTCCTGAATAATCTTTAATGAGTAAGCATTAAGTCAATAGACATTGGAAAGAACTCCAGTAACCTAATTCCCCATCCCCCACCCCGCCCATGACAATTTATAGCCTCATTTGACACAGGAGGTGATCAACTTGTTTACCTGGCTCTGTTGGGCATAAGTTCTTAGGTCAATAATTGATGCGGTAACCATAATTTTAAATTAATATAATGATTTCCATTTCAGTTCAGTTCATAAAACCTGTCTGCGTCCCAGTATGGTACATGATGAATATAATTTTCCATTTTATAGCTGGAGAAATCGAGCCAGGAAGCAGTGATGCTAGAAGGGGACACTAATCAGCGAAGTGCTGGTGTAAATGTTTTAACAACCAGCTCTCTGAGGGAAGAAGTCCTGGTTTGTAGTGGATGCCGATTTCCATCGTGTAAATACTCCCACCTTGGCTGATTCAAGCTACCAACATGGCATCACTGAATGCAGAGTTGGGAAGAATTGCACATTTTCAGCTCTTGTGAGCTGGTACTAGCTGGCTGCAGCATAATGGCATTAATGATTCAGTTCACCATTTAAAGTGTACAGTTCAGTGGGTTTTAGTCTGTTCTCAGAGTTATGTGACTGTCATCACTATCGATCTTAGAACATTTTCATTGACCCAAAAAGAAACTCTATACCTGTTAGCAGTCACCCTCGAATTCCTCCAGGCCCCCCAACCCAAGGCAAGCACTTACCTCCTTTTTGTGTTTATAGATTTGCCTATTCTGGACATTTCATATAAATGGGGTCATTCAATATGTGACCTTTTGTGTCTGCCTCTCTTCATTTAGCCTAATATTTTCTAGGTTTATCCACACTGTAGACCGGATCAGTACTTATTCCTTTCAGTGGATGGATAATGTTCTGTGGTATTTTGTTTATCCACTCGTCAATTGGTGGGTGTTTGTGTTGTTTCCACTTTTTGGCTATTCTGAGTAATGCTGCTGTGAACATCCATGTACATATGTGTTCATTGTCTCGGAGGTATTGCCACGTAACTGATCTTTTAACAGTATGCACCTGATCCCGTCACTTCTTTGCTTAAAAAGCCCCAGTACTTCTCATTGTTCTTAAAGTCAGAGTCAAAATCCTCACCTGGGCATGGAAGGTTCATGGCTTCTGGGCCTGGCCAGCCTCACCCTGCTGTTTCCCCTGTTCTGTTCCAGCCAAGAGGCGCCAAGACTCCCTCCATGCACAGAGCCTCCTTCCTTGGCTTCAGCTTCAAACTTTCCACCTTCCCCCTGCCTGGCCCTTTGCTTCCTTAACCTCTACTCATCCTGGAGTCTCAGATGACCTGCACCCTCCTCAGGGAAGCATTCTCCTCTGCCTCACACTAGGTTAGGGCCACCTGCCGCACACTCCCAGGGGACCCCGTGTGTCTCCTCCGTAGCCCCTAACACAGCTGCAGGCAATGATGACTTGTGTGGTGGTCTGCCTAATGCTTCTCTCTTCTGCTCCCTTAAGCTCCAGGAGAGCAGAGAACTCATTCTTGTTCCCCAGTTTTTCCCAGCACCTAGCACAGTGCCTGGCACATTCAGGCACTCAGTAAATATTTACTGAATGAATAATGGGTAATGATGGCAGCAAATGAGCCACTTCTTCAGCAGACTCCTTCAGCCTTAGCATGTCCCTCAAGTGATGGGGAAACCCAGGCACTGCCGAGGCCAAATGACTTCTTCTGTCCCCAGCCAGACACCTCTCACTTCCCTGAGGGACCGCTGCTTATGCACAAATGGGTTTGGGGGAGTTCCCCCCATCCTGAGATATATAGAGCCTCAGTGTGTGAATCCCAGCTAACATGTGGGTTCTCTCAGGACAGGGTGATTCCCATAGCATGTGACTCAGAGCAGCCCCTCGACACCACAGACTGAATCAGGAGCAGCCGCAGTGCATTTCCAGGGGAGAAATAAGGAGGGATTCTCTGAAGCACTTGCTTCTCTAAGAGGCGGGGAGTTGCCTTATGACAAACCAAGTTCCCTTTAGTAAAGATTATTGCCTTTCTGCGTGTTGTGTTTGAAAAACTGTCCTTGAAGAAATTCCAAGAGGAAACTGTACACCTTCTGAGACTTAATTGCTTTTTCAAAACACACTTGTTTTCATTTCCCCCACAGATATGCACTTATTTGGCCATTACCCAGCACATGACGACTTCTATCTCGTAGTGTGCAGTGCCTGTAACCAGGTCGTCAAGCCACAGGTTTTCCAGTCGCACTGCGGTAAGTGGACCCCTGCACCATCGGCCACATCTGCAGCTGCCGCCCTGGGGACAGTCGACTTCCCCTGGGCTCCCCGACAGGGTCTCGCCATGTCTTGTCTTAGCCTGAGGCTGTGGGTAAAGTCTTCCTGGGCTGCTGCCTCTACTCGCAGGCTGTTTTAGGAGCTGTAGTCCTTCTGCTGAAATCCGCAGTCCTGTCAGAACAAATGAGAGAAAACCTGCAACTTGTCTCGGTCGATGGGACTAGACTGAAGCCATCTGCCCAGCCTAGCGATGGCCTCTGCAGGTGACCAGGGGGAGGGGAGAGCTGCTTAAGGAGTCGCTCCTGCAGCCAGACATTTTCTCCCCCTGAAAGAGGGTCAGGAGAGAGTCTCCCCAAGACTTAGAAAAAGGAGGGCTGCGGCCAAGCACAGCCCAGTGTGTGGCCCACTGGGGTGCTGCCCCAAGGAAATGGTGCATCAGTAAAACCTTACATTCCAATTCACCTTTCCCAAGAATCCCTTGTTAAAAAAAATCCCAGGTGGGGTTGGGAACTGCTTTCCGTCTCTAAACATCCTTGATGTAATAAATTCCTTCAGTTGGTCATCAACAAACCATGGACAGAACAGATAAAGTCCACGTGGCTGCCCCACCCTGGGGATGAATAAACAGCCATTTGGCCTTAGACTAGAAGTCACTTAACCTCTCTGGGTGGAAGTTTCCTTATCTATAGCAGGGAATTGGATCAGACAATTTCCAAAGCTGTAATATGCTGTGAGTCCAGCACAGTATCTCCCAATCTTTTTATTTAAGCTGTATTCCCTTTTGATGAACATAAAATCTGAATGCCCTCCTTACCATTAAGGTTTCAAAGTACATTCTATTGTGCCTAAAAAAAAGTCAAAGCAATTATAATATTGAATATGCTTTTGCAAATTATGCACATTTCCCCTTTCTCACACTCCGAATTTCTGACTTTTCCCCACCTCTTCAGTTATCATTATTCTATAATAAAATAAAGGGAGTTGAGCTTATCCAAGCTCTTTAACAGTCTCTCTATATACAAATTATCAACTGCAAACACGTGTATATGTATGTATATGATATATATATATCTACATATATATAATCTGTATCTGTGTATATACTGTAGGCATATTTTGTGTTTGTAATGTGTAGAATTCAGGCTTATGGAGCACCTCTGGGAGTGAGTCCAGGACTTTCAAACCAGCACAAGGCAAAGCAAGGGCCCTAGAAAGTGCTATAGGAGGAGGTTTGGTCAGAGGCCAAGTCTTCTGCCCCTCCCTGCAGCCAGCACTGTGTCCTCGGGCTACTTGCTTGATGTCTCAGGGCTTTGGTTTCCTTGTCCCTACCATGGGGAGATGACTTCTGTGGGTGTGTCCAGCTCTGACATGTTCATTCTGGCAGACTGAGCAGGAAAGGAGCAAAGTCGTGTGCCTGGCATAAGTTGACCTTCTTGCTTAGTGCTCTGTACCAAATGACCCTCTCCACTGCCTGGAAGAGAGAAAGGGTTAAACCTCTCCAAAGAGAAACTGTCAGAGCCTGGTGGCGGTACCACCAGCTGAGATGACAGGTGGAGAATCCAAAGCAGAGCCATGGCAAGAAGGTCCCACCCAGCCAGTGGTTCAGTGACCAGGCATGGAAGCTCCGTGACCAGTGCTTCTGTGTGTCTTGTGAGAACGCAGAGGCTATATCATCCTGAATATGATTTTCATTCACTCAATTCACAAGGATGTGCAGCTGTTATAGGCACGGAACAGGGGCTTGCATTCTATTGTAAGCCATCAAAACTTTCACTGGGACTGGGTGCAATGGCTTACGATTATAATCCGAGCCCTTTAGGAGGCCAAGGCAGGAGGATCACTTGAGGCCAAGAGTTTGAGACCAGCCTGGGCAACATAGTGAGACCCCATTTCTTAAAAAAAAAAAAAAAAAATTTAGCCAGGTGTGGTGGTATACCTGTAAGTCTCAGCTACTGGAGAGGCAGAGGGGGAGAACTCCTTGAGCCCAGCAGTTCGAGGTTGCTGTGAGCTATGATTGTGCCATTGTACTCCATTCTGGGCAACAGAGCAAGACCCTGTCTCAAGAGAAACAAACAATAAAACAAAACAAAACCAAAAAAATCTTCACTGAGAGCTTAATTCACTGGAGTCTTTGATGGAAGGATCCTGAAAGGGACCCAAAACATGGGACCCCACTGTCCCCTGCAGAATTCTTCCCAGGGGAAAGGTCCCAGATTGCCAAGGGAGGAGGCTCTGGGGTTTAGCAGAGCTGATACACCTGCCTCCCCCAACCCTGGGACTCTTGGCATAAGAGCCAAGAGTCAGCTTAGGGGACAGCCCATGGCTTTCGGAGCTCTGAGCAATGCAGTAAATTAGTTTGGGGGTTTGGGGTTACTGATCTCGTCCCTCAAAGCCCAGTCTCCGTTAAGCTTCTTGCTGAACAAGCTGACAAGCAGCAATGGGGACATGATCACAACTCAGCAAATTGAGGCACCAAGGCCTCCCTCAGCTCTAGGTGTGTGTCCTAGTACAAATACAAACTTACATTTATCAAGACCCAGAGAGTGCAAAGCAGAGGTTAGAACCATTGTAGCTCTTTGTGGGGAGTACTTTTTAGTATCCCTAAAAATTCCTGCAATAGCTTCATGATTGTCTAAGTCAGTTCAGGCTGCTATAACAGTATCATAGACTAGGTGGCTTATAAACAGCAGAAATGTATTTCTCACAGTTCTGGAGGGTGGAAGTCTGAGGTCAGGATGCCAACAAGGTCAGATTCTGGCGAGGACTGTCTTCCAGGTTGCAGACTTCCAGCTTCTCACTGTGTCCTTACATGGTGGAAAGAGAACAAGAGTTCTCTGAGGTCTCTTATATGGGCACTAATCCCCTTCATGGGGGCTCCACTCTCATGACCTAATTATCTCCAAAGGCCCCAACTCCGTATACCATCACATTGCGGGTAGGATTTCAACATAGGAATTTGTGAGGGACGCAAACATTCAGTCCATAGCAATATTCTTTTTTTTTTTCTCTTTCCTTGTAGGATTGGCCTTGCTATTTTCCACAGGTTAATAAGAATGCCAGTGTGCCGAGTGCCAGACACTGTGCCAAGTGCTTTCCATATCTGTTTTTTGTTTCATTTTGTCTTTTGGGTTTTGTTTTTTTTTTTGAGTCAGACTGTCATCCAGACTGTAGTGCAGTGGTATAATCTCAGCTCACTGCAACCTCTGCCTCCCCAGTTCAAAAAATTCTCCGGCCTCAGCCTCCAGAGTAGCTGGAACTACAGGTGCCCGCCACCACACTTGGCTAATTTTTGTATTTTTAGTAAAGACGGGGTTTTGCCATGTTGGCCAGGCTGGTCTTGAACTCCTGACCTCAGGTGATCTGCCTACCTTGGCCTCCCAAAGTGCTGGGATTACAGACATGAGCCATCGTGCCCAGCCTCCATCGCTTTGAGCATGTAATCTTTTCAACAGCCCTGTGACATGGGTGTTAATGTTATACCCATTTTGTAATTGAGGAAGCTAAGGCTTAGGAGGTCAGTGCTTTGCCCGAGGTCTGATTTTGGGCACAGGCCAACACCCTGTGGTTAACTGCAAAACTTTCTTTCAAATGGAATCTTATATAAAACCCCAATCCATATTTATATATGGGAAGCAGAGCTGTTGAGGTTAAAATTAGGGCAGGGGTCCAAGCCCCATGGACGCAGCCTTCTCCTGACTTTTTTCACCCCCCACCTGCCAGGGCTCCACAGAACATTATTTGAACTTTGTTGATGTAGAGGAGACAACATGGACTTTGGAATGAGACAAAGCAATTCACGACTCCCCCACTAACTGTGCGACCTTGAGCAGCTCACCTCATCCCTCTTCACCTCCATTTCTTCATCTGTAAAATGGGTACTCTGCCTGCCTCAGGGGGTTGCTGGGATGATGTGACTGATGTGAGGCTTAAGGTTCATTTTCTCTTCCCTTCTCTCCATGGCGTCTTTCCCCATCGCCCCCAGCTGGATGCAGTTCTTCGTACTGAACAGCCACAAAACTCTGTTCTCCTGTGCCACTTCCCCTCCTGCCATGCTGTCATGTGTGCCACCTCCCGCTTCTCCCATGGGTGCATGGCAGTGTTCAAGATCTTGGTATACTAGTCATTTAACTTAAATTGAAAAAAGTGTGTGTGTGTGTGTGTGTGTGTGTGTGTGTGTGTTTAGCCAGTCAGTTATGGGGACTTCAGAAATTTGTGGTTAAAGGAAAACTGTTGCTTACTCAACATTTCTGATACCAAATTGTGAGTTTTCCATACCAAGGGGATTCTCTGCAGGTACCAATTCAGTGTCCTACGATTTAATTCAGTTCCGACAATAACTACCTGTAGCTGGGGCCGGGCGCAGTGGCTTACACCTATAATCCCAACATTTTGGGAGGCCAAGGGAGGGAGGGTTGCTTGAGCCCAAGAGTTCAAGACCATTCTGGGGAACATGGTGAAACCACATCTCTACAAAAATATTTAAAAATTAGCCAGGCATGTTGGCATGTGCCTGTTGTCCCAGCTACTCAGGATGCTGAGGTAGGAGAATCACTTGAGCCCAGGAGGTTGAGGTTGCAGTGAGCTATGATGGTGCCACTGCACTCCACCCTGGGTAACAGAGTGAGACCCTGTCTCAAAAAAACATGAACCAAAAAAACACTACCCAGAGTTAGCATAGACCCCACAGGTTAAAGGCTCAGTCCCACAAAACTGTGTCCCCACTTCAGATGCCAATCACAAGTAATAGGTCCCCAGGTTACCCACATTTCTGTCTGACTTGGCTACAAATTAGGGGTCTCCACACCCCTCCTTATGTTCAATAATTGGCTATAACAACTCACAGAACTCAAGGAAACATTTTACTAATGTTTACTGGTTTATTTATATTATAAAGGATATAAATGAACAGTCAGAGATAATAGGGTGAGGTCTGGAAGAGTCCTAAGTGCAGGAGCGTCTGTCCCTGTGTGGAGTTGGGGTTCACCACCCTCCCAGCATGTGGATGTGAGTACCCATCTGGAATCTCTTTAAACTCCATCCTTTAGGGTTTTTTGGAGGTTCCATGCATGATTGATTAAATCATTGGCCATTGGTGATTGGCTCAATCTCCAATTGGTCTTTCTGGTGACCGGCCCCCAGCCTGAAACTGCTTATGTACCCCAGCCACCAGTCATCTCATTAGCATAAAAAGACACTCCAGAGATCCCAAGGGTCTGAGAAGCTCTTGTGTCAGGAAACTGAGGA
This sequence comes from Pan paniscus, assembly GCF_029289425.2. Taxonomy (NCBI): domain Eukaryota; kingdom Metazoa; phylum Chordata; class Mammalia; order Primates; family Hominidae; genus Pan; species Pan paniscus. Next base: position 142,632,772 of record NC_073255.2, on the reverse strand, counting down.
CTAAGACCAATACAATGAAAGATATTCCTATCACCCCTGTCACTCAGGAAGTTACAAGGGTTTTAGGAGCTCTGTGCCAGAAACTGGGGATAAAGACCAAATATATATTTCCTATTATATCACAATATCACAGTACCAGTGTGAAAAATAGAATGTCATAGTGGAAAAGTCATGAATTTTGGAGTCAAACAGAGGCAGGTTAGAATCCTAACATTTACGGGCTGTTTGACCTTGAGCTAATTATATGACCTTCTGAGCCTTCTTTTCCTCGTCTATAAAATAAGGATGGCAATTCCTGCTTTGCAGAGTTCCTGTGAAGAACACAGAAAAAGGTTGTATCGTTTTCTGGCACATGGTAAGGGAATAAAGAAAGGATTGTCAATAAATTGTGGCTATTTTTTATTAAGTTGAATGTTTCCTATGAAAAATGGGAAAACCAATTCAGTCAAGTGCTTCCTGCCTTCATTTCTTGCCCTGTCTCAGAGGATGTGCACGCTGAGGTCAGCCCACAGACTTTCGCCTGTGATTCATCTTTTGCTTCCCACACTCTTGGAGGCAAGAAATGCCGGCCTGAATATGATTACATTTGCTAGGAGTCCTGAGGGCTTGGCTTTGCAAATATTGGTTTACATTCACATTAGGCCCCTATGGCAGCTCTTTTAGAAATGCCGTGAAGCTCCAGTATCTCTCTGCGTTCCCTGCCGAGGTCCATCCAGCCTGTGCCATAGCGTCCTACAGGGGTAACATGGAGCCCCCCGCCCAGGGCTGGCCACAGTCCTTCTGCTCCTGATCGTGTGCCCCATGCTGGCATCCCAGATGTAGAAAGCAGGTGCAACCACTCCTGGGGAGACCCTTTGCTTGGCATGGAAGTGGAGTGCTCTTGGAGCCACGTTCTGTGTCACCCCATTAGGGATGGCTTCCTAGGGTCTGTTTCCTAAGTCTGTACCAACAACCTTTTAGACACTTTTTAAACTTCTCCCCACGAGATCTAGGATTTCAAGGGATTAGTTTGTTTCTAAAGTCCCTTAGGTGAATGGATAAGCTTATTTAGGAATAGTTGTAGAAAGGGGGAAACAGAAACAAGAAGCCTTACCTTGGGAGTCCCAGTTCCACTCTGCAGGCATCTCTGTCCCTCGTAGCTGTCCATCCCAATTTGATGCATTGACATGGCGTGTGAGCCTAGTGGTTGAGCGTAACCTCTCTAGGACCCATTTGATAGATTAAAATTCCAGCTCTAGGCCAGGCGCAGTGGCTCACATCTGTAATCCCAGCACTTTGGGAGGCCGAGATGGGCAGATCACCCTGAACTCAGGAGTTCGAGACCAGCCTAGGCAACATGGAGAAACCCCATCTTTACCAAAAATACAAAAATATTAGCCAGGCGTAGTGTTGTGCTCCAGCTACTTGGGAGGCTGACATGGGAGGATTGCTTGAGCCTGGGAGGTGGAGGGTGCAGTGAGCTGAGATTGTGCCCCTGCACTTCAGCCTGGGCAATGGAGCAAGACCCTCCCTGTCTCAAAAAATAAAAATAAAAAAAATTCCAGCTCTGCACCTTATTTCCTGTGTGACCTTGGGCAGGTTACTTTGCCTCTGTGTTTCTGTTTCCGTATTAAAATGGAAATAATAGTTTATCTCATAAAGTTTCATGTTGATTAAAGGAACTTGCATGTGGAAAGCACAGTGGTACAACAAAGTTTGCTTTAAAAAAAAAGTTTCACAATATTAACTGAGGGATAAGCTACAGAGATTTATAATGAAATCTCGTCCAGAGTTTTCACTTGTGATTACTGTGGAAAAGGAGATGTTTGTGACTCTTCGTCTTGTCAGAGCTGTGGTGGGTCCTTACCTCAGCCCAGAGAGAATCCAGGGACAGGGCAGAGGATGATGCTGTGTGTGTGTGTGCACAGGCATGTATGTAAGACAAAAACCAGGAGGTGCAAGGTGCCTATACTGAAAAAATTTTTTTTATTACTTTTTAGTAATTGTGTATTTTCAGTCAATTTGGACTATTGTAATTAAAGAAAAAAATAATAGGTAGATCCAGGTTGTAGTTTTGTAATTGGGGTGAACGTTTATGGTGAGTTGTCTGATTTGCCTAAATGAAAGAAGTAGGATTTTTTGGGGGGTCCTTATCTTCTAGTATAGTTACATAACTACCTACAGTAAAGCAGGGTTTCTCAGCATGGGCACTGTGGACATTTTGGGCTGAATTTTGCTGTGGGGCTCATTCTGTGTCTTACTATAGGATGTTGAGTGGCTTCTCTGACCTCTACCTACTGGATAGCAATAGCAGTCTCTACCCCACTCCTAATCTTGACAACCAAAACCATCTCGGGACATTGCCAATAGCCCCTAGGGTGCAAAATCGCCCCCAGTTGGGAACTACTGCCGTAAAATATAACATGTCCCTGTTTATTATACTGTATTTCATGCTTTTCTGTATTTAAATTTTTTATCAAAGTAAAATATGTGTTTATGCCCAGAAATGACTTCTGTGGAATCACAGCCGCATGTAGAAAGTTGACTCCTTCAGCTTGCACAGAGCTAGCCATTGGAATTATTTCCCCATCACACATACATGCAAAGTGTAAAACAAGTTATCTTACAGCAGTCCATAAAATTGCAGTCCTTTCCACTTCAAAATAATTTTTTTTAAAAGGCAAAAGAAATAACACCTTCATGTACACAGATCCCACAGAATTTGTCAGCCACACTTGGCACTAGTCCTCTCAGCAGAAGGCCATACGGCTGCACACCCCGCCCATCAGACAGAGATAATCCTTGGATGTCACTGCTACTTAAAAAAAAAAAAATGGTTTAGAACCAGAGAACCTGGATGTCATTCAATAGACAAGAGAGGATTAGATTTTTTTTCCTCCTTCTCAGAGAGGGCTTTTTATTCCCTTTTCTGATTATATTTTTGAATGCCCTTCAAGTAGCTGTTTTTCATGTTGATGGTGATGCAGTAGAATTTAATGAACTGTGAGCTAAAGCAGAGAGGCTGAGCAGAAAAATAAATAAGTGGCAGAAACTCACCCCTGGAGTGAGGCATAGCATGTCCTGGCTGGCACCCCATCCTTCTGTGTACATCCAGATGCTGATGCTGGTTGGATACTGAGAACAGCATGTCTCAGCAGTGCTACACATGGGAGCCTAATTCATGAGGATCCAAGGTTCCCTGCAATTGTTCTTTTTATTTTGTCTATCTCCAGGTGACCTCTGGTTGAGGAAGAGACAAACCATGTGTGCCTCTGAGCCCTAGAGAGAGTTAGTCCCTCCCGATGTCAGTGCCCCCTGGGCTTCTCAGAGTGTCAGGGGCATTATCACCTGCTAATTATCCCGCCAAGACTTCCTTTCTGAAGGTGCTGATTGCTATTGCGTGGGGCTTGGGTTTTTTTGTCAATTAAGTTAGATTTGTTTGCTGACATTAAATTGTTGTTACTGTTATTGTTAGTTGTCTTTTATATGACTAGATTTTTTTAACATCAGAAGTATAAAATAAAGGAAATTATTCTCATTGAACATATTCTTTGTCGTTTGATAGCATTAATTAATAAGACTTGGCAAGAGCACAGGAATCTGTGCAAACTTTATTTCACTAGTAGAATTTTTTTAACTTGAATTTGATCAGTCTTTCCCAAATCCAGAATTAACTCCTGGTATTGATATCATCTTTTGAGTTCCTTATGATCAGAAACAATGTCTGCTATTGTTTTTGCTTATTTCATTTTTCCACCATCCCTAGTAAAGTGCAGTTACACTATAGATGCTAAGGAAATCCTTATGATGGACCCTAGGAAAATCTCAAAGGAAAGAAATGACAGAATGACTGATTAACGAAGGATTATCCCATAAATCAAGCATTACAACCGAGAGAATCTACGACTAAGTAGGACCATGTTTTGCTTCACTTCAAGTTTTTATATTTTGGACTTGCTACTGCTCAAATTAAAGTTAATGCTGGGTCCAGAACATAGCAGGTTGACCTGGTCCCACTTTTCGCTCCCCTAATGCAGGATAAAAATAACAGCAATAAAGCTAAAACACATACTGAGCACTTACTATGTGCTAAACATTTTAATGTGTTATTTAATCATGCCATCACCCTAAGGTGATATCTGGTTGTATTATCTTTATCTCACACTCAAGGAAAGGGAGACCCGGAGGACTTAAGAAATTTGTTCAAGATCAGGCTGATGTAACTGGCAGAACCAGAATTCCAGTGTCTGACTCCAGAGTGCCTTAACTACTACATCAGTTGTATGTTTTGTGTCTCAAACTCGCTGCAATACCATAACTAAACTTTGATGCAGAAAAGTCATTTCCATCCCCTGTAGGATGCTGAAAAGTAAATAACAGGTGCTTGGGGCAGGTGAGCTTCATTGCTCTTTCTCATTTTAATCCACACCACTGATCTTCTCTGCTTATTGGCATAGGCAGAGAACTTGAACACAATTTTGAGGTAAGGGAGAAGGAGGAATAAATTGGTAATAGGGAATGTGTTTAGAGCCTTAACCACAGCATTTGAAATAGACCTTTAAATACATGAAAGCAAAAAGAAGGAAGCTTGTAGAAGAGATGGAGTGGGTACCACATATGTTCTCCTAAAAATTCTACCTGTAGTTTCTTGTTTATCCCCAACAAATGAGCAGATCCATGAGACTCACAAAGAGTAGATAAATTTCCTCCATTCAGTGAAATTCTCTTTTTTCATGTTTCTGTGAATCGAGTAGAAATGTTGCAAATAAGCACACAGCAGATATAATGGTTCAGTTCAAATTTAGAAATAAATTAATAGGATCTTCATAACTTTAGGATTATTTAGTGTTTTTTTTGTTTTTGTTTTTTTTTTTGAGATAGGGTCTTCCTCTGTTGCCCAAGCTGGAGTGCAGTGGCATGATCACTGCCCACTGCAACCTCAACTTCCCAGGCTCAGGTGATCCTCCCACCTTAGCCTCCCGAGTAGCTGGGACCACAGGCATATGCCACCATGTCTGGCTAATTTTTTTTTTTTTTTGTAGAGATGTGGGTTTCGCCATGTTGCCCAGGCTGGTCTCAAACTCCTGGGCTCAAGCGATCCTCCTGCCTCAGCCTCCCAAAGTTCTGGGACTACAGGTATGAGCCACCACATTCAGCCAGAATTCATTTTTAATTGAAACAATCTTCTACTTATTATCTCATCAAAGCCTATTTCTTGAAGGCTGAATGTCTTGGATTACATTCTCCAGAGTCACATGGTTTCAATTCATTCGTTTATTTGAAAAATATTTATTGAGCACCTGCTATATGCCAGGCACTGTTCTAATGCTGCAGATGCATTAGTGAACAAGACAGATAAGGGCCTGGCTTCTTGAGGCTTATGTTCTGGTAGGTTAAATAACATAAACAAATACATGATCAAGCCATGTGAAAAGCTGTCACAAGAGTGTCCCAGCAGAGAACACAGAAGAGTAAAAACAAACAAGGCACGTTTGAGGGCTTCAGAGTAGTAGACAAGGACCAGAATGTCAGAGTCATGTAGAACAGAGTCTGAAGGTTGGGTTTTACTCTGGGTGTGGTGCTAAGACACTGGAGGGTATTGAGTGAGGGAAAGGCATAATCTGGTTTCTGTTTTCTGAAGCTCGCTCTGGCTGCAGTGGAGCCCAGGAGACCCGGAAGGAGCTAATGCATAGCTAGCGGTAACAGATCATCGTGGTAGCCGTGGAGATGGAGAGAAAAGGATAAACTCGAGATCTATTTTGGAAATGTAGCTGACAGAATTTGCTGACAGAATGGATTGGATTAGATTGGAAAGGGAAGAGTCAACATTTATTTAGAGTTAGGTTGAAGGAGAATGGCCAGTGACTTGGCAGAAAAAGCAGCAGAGAATGACTACACGGAAGCCAAGAGAAGAAAGCGTTTCATAGATCATGTCAAATGCCAAGAGGTTGAGTAAGACACTAAAGAGAAGAGGTCGCTAAGTTAGCAACCTGAGGGTTGTTGGCCTTGACAATAGCCAATTGACAATAGGTGATTTTATTTGTGTCTTGAGATTTTTTTCCAAGGACAGATGACTTCATTTTTGCTTCACCAACAGGCACCATTTTTAGGCTGGCAGTACCCTCAGTGTTTTATTGGCATGTATGCTGGGCTTAGCTGCCACCCAACTCAATCGTCAGCTGGCTTCTTTGCCCTCTGCATCTCTGTGACCTATAGCACTGATTACTGTGCAGAAGAGTCACTGTGAACACTAGACAGTGAGTTCCTGAAGGCTAGGACTGTTCCTTGGGCATCGCTGAGTCCCACCAGGGGGCACTTTTCCTGGCTTCTAGTAGACACTCAGAAGTGTCTGGGATAGGCCAAGGTGGGTAGATCACCTGAGGTCAAGAGTTCCAGACCAGCCTGGCCAACATGGTAAAACCCCATCTCTACTAAAAATACAAAAGTTATCCAGGCATGGTGGCACGTGCCTATAATCCCAGCTACTCAGGAGGCTGAGGCACGAGAATCGCTTGAACCTGGCAGGCAGAGATTACAGTGAGCCAAGATTGTGCCACTGCATTCCAGCCTAGGTGACAGAGCAGGATTATGTCTCAAAAAAAAAAGTGTCTGGGATAAACAGGTGGATAAACAGGCAGAAGGAAGCACTCCTCCAATCCCAAATTCAAGTGCTGTTGGCACCTTCTGCTTCACCAATATTAGCATATATGGTGGCTGGTGCAAATTCTTATGTACTATCCACCCCTCCCCCCTCTCACACTCTCAAGGAACAAGGACCCCTGTCAGGCTCACCATTCAACTCCCTGAGTCCACACAAGGAGTGCTGGATCTCAAAAGTTGATGCCCAATATACTGTTTTTTGTTTGTTTGTTTGTTTGTTTTGGGGGGGGGGGTTTCTTAAAAAAAAAGAATCTTGGAAGAAAGAAGGAAGAAAGCCAGCAAGGAAGGGAAATTGGCTCACCAATTGTGAATAAGCCAAATTCCACATGTAAGCAAGTACAATCATTTAGAAGACATGGCTGCTTGAAACAGAATGACCAACTCTGTTGAGACGCAGTTGGAAAGGCATCCCTCTGTGAGCAGTGGGGAGGCCATGGCTTTGATCCCTGACCACAGCTGATTGCTGGAGGGCTCTCGCTGTAACGTGACCCCTGGCTTCTGACTCATCACTGGTGTGTCCTCGCCATACAGGCTGCTCCATTCCATTCCTCAGAGCTGTATCCACCGAGGAGAATTCGGGTAACAAACATTCCTTTATTTAAATCTGAGTAAAGAATGTCAGCAGCGCTGATTCAAAAGGTCATCTCGGAATTCTCCCTATCCTGAGCCATAAGCAGAGAAGCATCTCCCAAACAGTGCTTTCTCTGGAACAGTGAGCCCATACGAAGAACAAGGGTTTGGGTAGATGCATACCCTTGGGAAACTGTGCCAGACTCCCCCTCCCAGAGCCTCATAGCAGCTATTAGCACATTAAAGCACCAAGAGGTCTTGGAGTCAAAAACAAAAATGCATCTATTTCACATTGGAGTCACATCGCCCTCATCCAAATTCAGCCACATGCAGTGGGCAACAAGAACAACAAAACTGCATGTTTTTCCTAAGAACGTGGGCCTAGACACTAGCTCACCCTTTCGTCTGGTGTCTGAGCAAAGAAACAAAGATGTTTCCCAACTCTGGAGGAGAAACTGGCCATGGGAAGGGCCCACTGTCCCACATACTACGTGTACTGTACTCTTTCAAGAGGAGTTTTTGTCCTACAGGATTTTCGCCGCCCACCCTGACACTAGAACCCAATCCCATGTAAGCTGCAGCATTCTGCGTCAATTTTCTTTAGGGAGGCCCTCGGAGTATTCTCAAGGAGCCGATTCTTATGTCTTCATCTGGGATCACGGAGAGTTACTGACTCCTTCCTGGAGTGTCACATGCTAGAAACCTGTGTGCAGGCTTGCCCCCAGATGCTACAAATCTCTAAAGATACTTCCAAGCTATATCTTTTCTAAACCCGCAGTGCTTCTTCCCATGATGTGTAGAGCTACTATGCCAGGCTTTCTTTCTGGGTTCCCCCCTCCCCAGAAAAAGGTGCTGTTAAACTAATGTTACATCTCACAATTAATGGCATCCTAGAATCGGGGAATACCGTTGATGGTTTGGGTAGGACCTTTCCCTTGCTCCTTTGCAGGGCCAGGCGCTTCTGAAAACTGGGTGCAAATTTGGGAATGCTGCATAGGAGACTCATAGGAAATAGATAGGTCTAGGGGAAAACATAAATTGGGGGGCATAAAGGATGAAAGAGTCAGTAAACCATTTCACTATGATGAATCCCACTTCACCTGGAAAAAATAATCTTTTTTTTTTCCAGAGAAAGCAACCATTGTCTTTGTTTTACCATGCTGGAACTACAGATGTCTTAAGATTTGGTTTCTGTTATTTGTTTGTTTATTAGCATCATAGATACTTTGCTTTTCTCCCCCTGAATTATTTTCTCAAATTCCGAAGCCTTCTCTAGGGGTGCATTTTCCTAAGATAACAATGGCTTAGTTTACATTGTGGCTGTGGTTTTCTGCTCATCTTTATAAGTGGCTGCCTCCACCCCATATGTAATCTTCTTAAACAAGCACCTTCTTAAATGAGGCAACCCTCTTAACCAAAGAGCATTAATAATACTCATTATTAATGAGTATATGGTAGTGCTCTTCTTATTAATGAGAAGGCTGCGGGGCCGGGCGCGGTGGTTCACACTGTAATCTTAGCATTTTGGGAGGCTGAGGCAGGTGAATTACTTGAGGTCAGGAGTTGGAGACCAGCCTGGCCAACATGGCAAAACCCCGTCTCTACTAAAAATACAAAAAATTAGCCAGGTGTGGTAGCGCACATCTGTTATCTCAGCTACTAGGGAGGCTGAGGCAGTAGAATCGCTCGAACCTGGGAGGTGGAGGTTTCAGTGAGCCAAGATCGTGCCACTGCACTCCAGCCTGAGTGACAGAGGGAGACTCTGTCTCAAAAAAAAAAAAAAAAAAAAAAAAAAAAGGGTTGCTGGCTCTGACTGACACCCTAATCCTGTGACCTGCATTTATCAGCTCTGGGCATCATCCTGATAGTGACACTAGCTCCAAAAACATGAATCAAGTTTCCCGGTGCGTTTAAGAAGGCAGGGGCTAGATGGTGGCCCTTTGAAAATTTTCCTCCCACTTTCTTGGCTGAGCTGCCTTTGTCATATTCTTACAACAAACCCATGGGTCCCTAGGGTTTGGTGGTGAGGAACTTCTAGCCCTTATGGCCAACCTTTGCCTTAGCTGCTCTTACTGGTGATGGTGGCAGTGCAGAGCCAGCCTGGGAGACAAGTGGGGTGGCCAGAGGAAGAGGGTGTACCCCAGAGCTGCCCTCCTCTGTGGCTTGTAATGTTTGTGAGCCAAGAAACCACTGGAGTTTTTGCCCTCCCCAGTGCCCCACATGCAGGCTGAAGAACTATGGTCCTATCATTTATTTTTTTTAACCACTTCTCCCCGACCCTCACTTGTCTACACAACTTGTAGGCCTGCCATCAATGTGATTTGATCAATGTTACCACGATCCTGCGTTCCATCCTTTTTAAGTTGTTAGGGGGTTTCTTTTTTGTATTTGTTTCATTATTCAGCCGGCACTGGAGTTGCATTGGACTGGTAGCACATCCTGGGGAGGAACCATCCATCTGGTTTTGGTTTTGATTGGGGGGATTTTTAGGGGGAAGTGCTCATTTTTCCTGAGATACCTGGGCCTATATCTTCCCCCTGTGTCTCCTGTTTAGCCTTTCCCACTCCTTTTTCAGAAGTGAAAGAGCAGACAGAAGGTCCCCTACAAACAGTTAACTATGGTATTTTCTCGATTCCAGGATGACATTAATTGTAAGATGCCACATCCATTAAATAGCACCTTTTCCCAGGTCCCAGGGGCAATTCAAGGACAGTCTCGTCATCCACCCAGCACTGGCGAGCAGAAAGAGATGGGTATAGTGTGGCAGTGCAGGGCATGGGCCTGGGAATGTACTAAGAGCAGCTTCTAGTGCCGTATGACTAGGTCATAATTAATTCACACATGCCCTTCTTGTCTTGTGGGAATCAGGTGCTTCACTTTCCCTTTGGCTTAGAGTTTAGTTCAAAATAGAAAATAATGAAGCTACAATGGGCTGGGAGTTTCCTGCTTCTTGTGATACCCCTGATAATTGTCATGTAAATTAACTAGTCCCATAGCAACTAGGCCACACATAGGAAAAAAACCACACCACTGCCAGATGGTAATTTAGGAATGTGATTTTAGTTTTCAGATGTAAAGGATGGTGAGGGAGTGGCCTTACTATTGTTTTATTTTTGATTTCTTGTTTAATTGATGGTGGTCAGAGAACATTAGTTACAGGTTATCCATTTTATAATTCATGATAACTTCCTTTGTGACTAGCTAGCATGTGAACCACTTTTGTAAATGTCTCACGTGATTGAAAAATGTATATAATCTCTATTGTGGGCAGAGTTCCATATATTTATTGTATATTTTGTAATTTAGATCATGTATGATTAGAAAATTTATTTAATGTCTCTTTTGTGTGCAGTATTCCATATATTGTTTATTTTGTTTAAATCTTATTCATTCTTGCCATTTTTTGTCTGCTTGCTCTGTAATTTCTGAGAAGAGACTTTTAAGTCTCCTGTGATAATTCTAAGTGTGTCAGTCTCTCCTGTAACTCTGACACCTTTTGCTTTACAATTTTGAGGCTGTCCTGTTGGGTATATGTAAGCTTAATTGTGAGGTCTTTTTAGTAGTGGTGTCTTTGTGCCTATTAATGCTTTTGCCTTAGGTTCTATTTTATCTGGTTAAGATTGCTATTCAATTTTCTTTGGGTCAATATGTATTTGCCTCATTTATTTCTTTCCAATCTTTTATTTTCAACTTTTCTGTGTCATTTTGTTTTAGGAGCCTCTCTTGTAAAGCAGTATATCGCTGGCTTTTTAAAAAGTCCAATCTGGCCAGGCACAGTGGCTGATGCCTATAATCCCAGCACTTTGGGAGGCCTAGGCAGGTGGATCACCTGACGTCAGGAGTTCAAGACCAGCCTGGCCAACATGGTGAAACCCCATCTCCACTAAAAATACAAAAATAAGCCAGGTGTGGTGGCATGTGCCTGTAATCCCAGCTACTCAGGAGGCTGAGGCAGGAGAATCGCTTGAACCCAGGAGGCAGAGGTTGCAGTGAGCCGAGATCGTGCCACTGCACTTCAGCCTGGGCGATAGAGCGAGACTCTGTCTCAAAAAAAAAAAAAAAAAAAAAAAATTCCAATCTGATATTGTCTTTTAATAGGTGAGTTTTATCCATTTACAATTATTGTAATTACTTTATATATTTGGACTTATTTCTAACTTCTAATTTATATTTCTGTTTACATTGCTTTTTGTTTGCTTCTTTGTTCTCCTTTTCTGCCTTCCATTAGATTAGTACAATTTTCCTTAACCTGTCCCCATTTTTCCCCCTGATATCTTGGTCACAATAGATTTTATTTCTAAAATCTATATGTTTAATGATTGCCATTACGTTTTTAACATGCATACAGAACTTTAGTTTTTAAAGACTAAAGTTATCCACGATCTCTATCTTCTCAGATAACACAAAAATCTTTGCATACTTTACCCACTTACAGTCAACTGGTAATTACAATAAAGAATTGAAATCATGGCCCAAAACACTGGCAATGCTTCTCAGCCTGCTAATTCATAGGGTATTAGAGGCACCCTGATTAATTTATGAAGCATGAACTTTTGGCTGATTCACTGTTTTACACCCTGAGATGCTTTGGGGCACATCTCAAGTTCGAGTGATACTTCATTCACAGCTCATAATCTCTCTCTCAAGTTCCCGAAAGTGTTCTGAAGTAGGATTGGACAAAGGGGAACTCAGAATCCTATGATCCACTACTAGGACCTATTTTCATAAATCAGATTTGTCATTTGTCATAATTTTCAGTGAGAACATCAGGGGGCTCCTCCTCCCTGCTTGACACCTGCTTCCCTGTCCTTTGATTCTCAAAACTTTACTGTGCATATACATCATCCAAAAAATCTTGTAAAAATGCAGATTCTGATTCAATTCAGTAGGTCTGTATTATTATTATTATTATTATTATTATTATTATTAGAGACAGAGTCTTGCTCTGTCGCCCAGGCTGGAGTGCAGTGGCACGATCTCGGCTCACTGCAACCTCTGCCTCCTGGCTTCAAGCAATTCTCCTGCCTCAGCCTCCTGAGTAGCTAGGATTACAGGTGCCCACCACCACACCCAGCTGATTTTTGTATTTTTAGTAGAGACGGGATGTCACCATGTTGGTCAGGCTGGTCTTGAACTCCTGACCTCGTGATCCGCCTGCCTCGGCCTCCCAAAGTTCTGGGATTACAGACATGAGCCACCGCACCTAGCCCAGGTCTGTATTTTTAACATGATCCTTGGTGATGCTGGTGCTTTTGGTCCACAGAACCCACTTTGAGAAGCAAGTGCTTGGAGAATAGAATTTAGCTAGGAAATTTAAGTTTCAGCTCTAGGTTATGGTTCCTTGATACTTACAGAATAACAGATAAAGAAACTTTCTCTTTGAAGGGGTTGGGGTTCAGGATTATTTTAATTCTAAAGGTCTCCTTAAGGTCTGGCAGGGTCTCTCCATCCCTCCTTGGGCTCAGATCAGACTGGCTAAAAATGAGTGGTCATTCAGTGCTCTGTGAAGTCCCTCCACCTCCACCCCCATTTCCTCTGCTGTCCCTCTTGAGGTCAGCACAGCACACACTTATAGTCTCAGGCCTGTCACTGTGTCATTTAGATGTGACTCATGTGAGTCAATGCCCTGAGGAAAAGTCTGCCTGGGGTAAGGGGTAGGCTTCCTGGTAATTTATGTTTAAGACAAGCTTTTAATAGAGATACACTCCTAAGTAGTAACCAGGAAAAAGATTCTCTCCTCTTAACGGGTATCCATTTATAGGACTCAGCTGTTGAAGCTCAAGGGTAGCATTAGGCTTAAGCTTAATCTTCTGTATACCGTAATTTACAGCGCTGAGTAAAGCATTGTATGTACAACTATTTCAGTCATTTGCCATGATAAATAGCTATTGCTCTTGGCAGAGCAGAAACACCATCTATGCTTTCCATTTATGAATATTGAATTGTCTCAGGCAGGCTTTTGCCATAAGTTTTTAAAGGGGAAATCCCCAACTAATCACATCACTGCACTGACCCAAAATGTCATCTCCCTGCTACATGCACCAGTCAGATCTTGATCCAGGCAGCAATTCTGCAGTGCACGTGTTTCTGGTGAAGCCTGCACAAAGCACTGGTAACAATTCCAAATGCAAGTCCTGCTAAAGGCTGCAGTTTTACACCGAATGCCACGAGCTGTTAGGGAGAAGATTCAGCTGGTGGCAGAACGCCACTGGCAAGGATCAGGAAAATAACTTAGAGGTTACAATCTGATGCAGGAAAAATGGAAGGGGCATGATTCTGTCGGATTCCTGATGGTGAAAAGATGATGCCACCTATTGAAACTAAGGAGACAAAAAGGTAAAAGAAAATGCCCGGGCTATAAATCCCTAGGGATCTACTCTTCAGGAACTCAGAGACACATATGCCTTCTACCAGTCTTCTCTTCAGATACTGTATGCCCTGCTGACTGGGAGGAAGCAAAGTGGATATTCAAATAGGACATCCAGGTAGAATGACCATCTTGTCCTGGGAAATCCCTTAGGCCTGAGTCAGCCGGTCACCCTACACTCAGGCTTCCAGAAATTTCCCGTCTTCGCCCCCGTTCCTTCCCACCAACAAACTTCCTGTGCCCGGGGGACTAAAATACTTAGGCTGGCATTCTTTAATTTGTCTCACATTTCTGATCACCCACTATGTGCCAAGCATTGCCTGAGTGGTGGGATAAGAGAGTCAAGCACGAACACGAGTAGAGACAGCAAACACACAAAATAGTGTGCCGTCGCCTGTTTTTGAATACCGTGAGGTAGACTGGCATGGTCACGCTTCCATGGTCACGCTTCCAGAAGCCACTTCTCAGCAATGTCTCTGGAAGATGATTCCTCTGAAAACAGTTGAGAGCCTTCTGTACTCACGACTGCCTTTTGAGCTTGATCATTTGCCTATAGAAATATCTTCCATTTCTACAGTATCTTGCTGTTTCCAAAGCACTCTTGTAGCTCACTCATTTTCATTTTCATAACAACTCAGTAAGGTACACTGGCGGAAACTGGTTTCACAGATTTGGAAGCTCAAAGAAATTCAGTGATTTGCCTGAGGCCACACAAGTGATAGGGGCAGAGCTGGGACTAGAAGTCAGGATTCCTGACTCCCCACAACTGCATTTTCCATGGATAGAGACCCCAGGGGGGAAAAAGCTCACAGAGCAGCAAAAAAATGCACCCAGTACAGGAGGCAAATTTACTTTTATGAAACTTCCAACATTTACAGTTTCTAATTCTAGATTTACATGCAATCAATACATCCTCTAGCTGTCTTGTATCTTCCTTACTCAGGACCCAAGCTTTCTGCAATAACTATTTGAAAACGAGTTTTACGATTTTGACTCTGAAGGAAGATTACTCGTCTTCTTGTAGGTTCTAGTCTACCCTTTCATTTCTTGGCCAGAAGATTCTATCAGAACAAAAGTTATGGTCATTTCAGCAGATGCTGGGAATAAATCCCTTCAGCATTCTGATTAGTTACAATGGGTAGTAAGAGAACTGTGCAGACCAAAAACTCCAAGTACATGTTTCATGCATGTAAACCTACTCGTGATGGGTTTTGGCTGAAAGCTAAGCATTGATAACCTTGCCACCAAAGCTTAGAGTCGCTTGTTAGTATTCTGAGAGCTGGAGTACAGGCACAGATACAACTTGATCCTGTTAACGTCTCTCATTCCTAGGCCACAGATAAGTTTGTTGAATAGGAAGTTGAGAGAAAGCGATCTGGAGAGAGAATTGTATGCAAGTGGCTCAAGTGACCTGGCAATTTGGGAGTCCCTTGCAACCTTGCTATGACCTCCTACCTCTGTTTGCCCATCTATGGAATGGGTATGGTGGTTATATACCAAGGTTATTATTAGAAATGATAAATTTGAAAATGCCTTGGCATGTAACTTGTGCTATAATTATACCTCACTGCCACATGGAAAATAGGCATTTTTAGCTGAAATGTGTAATGAGGTTAGGGAGGGAACATCAGTTGGTGGCAGGAAGAGTGTTCCCAGAGACAAGAGGTTTGAGGAGAGGGGGCCAGATGCTCACTAAGGAGAACAGAGAGATCATCTGTGAAGCGGCCTTGGGCATCATGATGGAATGTTCAAAACAAGCACAAAACAAACGTTTAGACGTCTGGCCTGAATTTAGAAACAAATAAGGGGCTTGGAGATGAGCCTCTGTCTTTTCACGCTGCAGGCTCTGCACTCCAGCCCTGAGTACCAATCGAACTCCAGAGGGCTGGACTGGAGGAGGAGGAAGGCCTGAGCAAGCCAGTGCCCACATGGGCTGCAGCTGCTGGGTTTCAAGGAGCTTTCTATCGGAGAGGCAGCAGAGGGGTTCTGAAAGAGCCAGACCCCGGAGCCAAGCTATCTGGGCTTGACCTTAGCTGTGCTATTCACTGGCTGTATGACTTTCAGCCAGTCCTCATCTCTCTGTGCCTCAATTTCATCAAGCTCAAAATGGGGGTAATAATAGTACCTGTCTCAGAGGTTGTCAGGAGGATAAAATAAGTAAATAGGACTGCAACATGTAGGAGAACAACAGGCATCTATACACTTAAACACAGCAAGGCACTTCTCTGGCCTTGTGAATTTCAGCACATGGCAGAGAAGAAACAAGCTGGACTGGCTGAGGAAAGCTCACCTCCAGAGGACTGAGTGGGTTAACCATGAATTACATAGTCATTCCCAGAAAGGACGCATGGCGGGAGAGAAGCAGCAAGGACCGTAGCTGGATGGATACATGGCCTTGGCTGGACCAGGGGCTGGCGAGTATAGGGGCTTATGGAGGGCTGGGTTTTGCTCAGGTGGACCCTCTTGAAACTCCCAGTGGGCCTCCCTTCTACCCCCAGGAAAGCTGGAATCTTGGGGGCTTCTGTGTCCCCAAAAGCAGATTCCAGTGGCCAGCATCTTGGAAATTTTTGTGCACTTATTTCACTTGTATCAGTCTTTTCTAGGGTCATTTACTGATACTATACTTTCTCTGCTCTGGAGTCATTCCCCTGCAAAATCATTCCCCTGTTATCTGTCTGCCTCAACACGGGAAAAATCCCTGTCATCTGGAACCCTTGCTTCCTGCCCGCCGTCCTGCCTCACTGCAGTGTGTGGGCAGATCTGCTCTCTGCTGCACACATCTTCAGAAAGACTGAATTTCAGGCTTTCAGAGCAAGCGTCTTTGAATCCACTGGTGAAAGGAGACAGGAGTCATCTGCTGGTTGATGTTTGCCAAAATGTGGCCTTAGACTGGGATGAAGTGATGGCTCCTGGCACGGAAGCTGATTCCCCCTGGGTGTACACCCAGCCTGAACAGCTCCTTTAAAACCAGAAGCAATTTGTCATCTTTTGATTCTCTTCCAGCACTGTCCCTGTCACAGGTAGATAAATGAGGCAGCATATGGGTGTCCAAACGCAGGATCGTCTAATCCCAGTGGTTTCCCTTGGAGCCGTCACTTCTCGAGGGTGGAGAGCACAGTGGGGTGGTCCCTGGCTTCGGGGTTGTAACCATAAGCATATTTTTTCATCACATGTCCCATTTATATGCATGAAATGCTTGCTCAGAATCTCCCAGCTTCTGTGTCATTGATAGGTGCATTTCTCATTTCAAAATCCCGAAATGAATCATACGTTTGTGAGCTCAACATCTCATGTCTGTAGTTCCACAGAATGCTACTAATCAAATCAATGTCTCGGCACAAACTAACAAGCATCCCTGACTTAAAAACAGATGGAAGTTGAACTTTTTGTTCTAAAAAGACTTGATTACAGAAAGTCAGTGGGAAAGGTGCATACATTTCAGTTTCCTTCACGTTGCACGCACTGTAAGTGGCTTGAGAGATACATTCAGAGTTTTTTACGCAGCCCACGTGGACTTTGAATTTGTTGCTTACATATCGATAAAGCCACCAGGTTATGTCCAAGGATGCAATAGGCAGAAGAGGGCTCCTGATCTAGTTGCCAAAACATGGTTGACCTGTGATTCCTTTGTAAATGAAGGATAAGCCTGTGTGGCGAATGAGCTCAGCCCCTGGGCACACCTCCTGCCTATGCCAAAGGGTTGAGTGTGTTTCTGGTCTAGCCAGACAGTTTTGATTTCTTCTGTGGCCATACGTCACATTCTTCATCCCCACAGCTGCCAGATTAACTAGACATCCTTGGTCACAAGGGCCCAGGCTTGACTGGATCAGTTCAAGTTCATCCCAGATACAGGAAAGTCATCTACTCTGATAGTATTACAGTGAGTCCATGAGCATCTTTGAGACACCCTGAGAAAGGAGGAAATGTGGAGCATCTTCTCCAAGAAGGATCTGTTGAGCATGGATCGGATTCTTACACAGGCTACTAATGCTGGTGACCATAGAATTTTATAGCCAGCTCTTCATTATCTATGGTATTGAAGGAGAAATCTAGCGTGAACTTTAAAATTCCAAAATAAATCCCACAGTTTAAGCTTTAGCCGGGGATTTCATACTAGAAACCTTTTAGGGGAGAGTAGTATTTCCTTTTATGTTTTCCCAATTAATCAGTAGTTTAATGAGCAGCAAGATGACCCAAGGGGGATGAGAGACAGCACAGGAGGATCATTTGCCTGGGGTTAAGAGATGAGTCTGGGTTCCTGTTTCTGCCTCTTTCAGACTCTGTTCATCTGCAGACTGTATGTGTTTGCTACATCTGCTTTGTAGGATCAGCATCTACTTTGTAGGATCAGGGAAGGATCAAATGAGTTAATGAATACAGATATCCCAAGCCCAGCACACAATACAAATGAGCTGTTATGACTTATTTAGAGGGTTTTTTTTTTTTCTGACCCAGGCTGGAGTGCAGTGGTGCCACCTCTGGTCACTGCAATGTCCACCTCCTGAGTTTAAGCAATTCTCCTGCCTCAGCCTCCTGAGTAGCTGGGATTACAGGCATGCACCACCATGCCTGGCTAATGTTTGTATTTTTAGTAGAGATGGGGTTTCACCATGTTGGCCAGGCTCGTCTCGAACTCCTGACCTCAAGTGATCACCTGCCTTAGCCTCCCAAAGTGCTGGGATTACAGGTGTGAGCCACCACGCCCGGCCTAGACTTATTTTAAGAGAGGTGGCAAGAACTTCTACTTCAAGGAAGTTGGTAACACTGAATAGTTTGTTCATTAAGACAGACAGATGCCTAAGTGAATCTTTGAAATAATCCTGCATTTCATTCATGGTGGAATCTCATAATCTTTTTTTTTTTTTAAGCCTAAAAGCCTGAGCCAGCTGTACATGATATATTAAACCCACACATTTACTTACTTTAGAAAGGTTACTATTTTGAGAGTATGATCGTTCCTGGAAAAAAAAATTTTGATGTGCCTCCTGTCCATTGAAAAGTTACATATAAAGAATAATTTCCGTTCCTTGGATTATGTCTTCAGATTCCTGCATTCTTTTCAAGCTTTGTAATAAAGCAAGGGAAGAGAGTATTGTGAACTCCTTGAGGAAGACATTCCCTATCATTCCTCCACATTGCCCCAGAGTTCACCATGTCTGACAAATAGTGGGTATTCAATCAATAGCTTATGACTGAATGAATGATTTAGATGTCTAATCCTTTAAGTCAGTGATACGCAACTTGTAGTCATGTCAGAATCCCCTGGAGGGCTTGTTAAAATCAACTGCGGCTCTCCCATCCCAAGTTTCTGATTCAGTAGATCTGGGTTGGGGCCCCAGAATGTGCATTTCTAGCAGGTCCCCAGATGACGCTGATGCTGTTGGCCCTGGGACTATACTTTGAGAACCACTGCTTTGGGGTCCACTCCACTGCTTAGGTCCATTGTGGTTTTTTTTTTAAGCTTTGCCAAGCCTTCTAGAAAATTGACACCTATCTCTGTCTGATTTTGCTCCGTTAAACTGAGATTGATTTTGTAAAAATTACTAGGATTTGACCAGATGGAAAAGCTACCTGGATTTTTTTGTTTTTAGTTAAAAACTACAGCCGGGCACCATGGCTCATGCCTGTAATCTCAGCAGTTTGGAAGCCTGAGGTGGGTGGATCAGCTGAGGTCAGGAGTTCAAGACCAGCCTGGCCAACATGGTGAAACCCCATCTCTACTAAAAATATAAAAATTAGCTGGGCATGGTGGCGGGCACCTGTAATCCCAGCTCCTTGGGAGGCTAAGGCAGGAGAATCACTTGAACCCAAGAGGCGGAGGTTGCAGTGAACCGAGAACACGCCATTGCATTCCAGCCTGGGTGACAGAGCAAGACTCCATCTCAAAAAAAGCAAACAAACAACAACAACAAAAAAAAACACTACATTTTGCCCCATGTATAATTATGAAGGAAGTGACTATCAGATTGCCACCTCCTGCATGGGTGTCTGTGCTAGCAGGACACAGCTGGTTGGGGTGAAGTATAGCGGCCCACCTTGCAGCATTTAAGCCAGATTGCATCTTCATCCAGTTTTGGAATTCCCACCTAGTGTCAAATGCACTTAACGGCAAAGCTGAAATGAGACGTGACCTTTTGCAGAAATTGCAGATGAGCAAAAAGGGCACAGGAGATGAGCATGTGATACAAAGGGGAACATGATGTTTGCAAAGTCTTCTCATGCTGGCTGTGGGCCTGGCTGAAGTTATTATGCCCCCAGGTTTAAAAACAAGAGGCAGCCTCATGGCCTGAGGAAGACTGCCCTCTGCAAAAAAGTCATTCTCCTAATGCCAGATGTCACTCTGGATGGCAGGCAAGAGTGGAATTGCAAACCCAGGTCCTGGGGAGCTCCTCCCTCCTCCATTCCCCCTTCCTGGGAAAGAGTCCTTGAGACTGTGAGGACTGAGTGGACACAGAGGGATAGGTCAGTGGAGGGGGCAACAGGGATACCAGACATCCTCAAGAGAGAAGAGATGAAAATAGAACCTAAGAAGGGAATTGAAGGGGAGGAGAAGACGAGAGCCTTACCCTAAAGTAGGAAGAGTGTGTTAGTAACCTGTTGCTGCATAACAAATGACTCCAACGTTAGCAGCTTAGAACAACAAATCTGTGTTGTCTTGCACAGTTTCTGTGGGCCAGGGATCTGGGAGTGGCTCAGCTGTGTGGTTCTGCTCCGAGTCTCTCATGAGGCTGCAGTCAAGCTTTCATCTGAAGGCTTAACTGGAGTTGGAGGACCCACTCCTAAGATGACTCCCTCACATGGCTGTTGGCTGGAGGCCTCAGTTCCTGGTGCTCAGTACCTTAGGCCTCCCCACAGCCCTGCTCACAGCATAGCAGTTGACTTCCCTGAGAACCAACAACCCAAGAGAGGGAGGGAGAAAGTCAAAATGCCTTTTATGGCCTAGTCTCAGAAAGGACACGCTGTCACATCCACTCTATTCTGTTCATTAGAAATCAGTCTCTAAGTCCAGCCCACACACTGCAGGAAGGGAATTGGGCTCCACCTTTGGAAGGGAAGAGTGTCACCGCAGTGAGACTCTTGCCAGGCTCAGAAAAGCACAAGAATCATTGACAGGGCCTTTGGTGTAAAGATGAGGAGGGCTGCAGCCATTGGGGCCATAGGGGTGCACCTGATTGGGCTGAAGAAAGGTGACTGGGTAGGGGAAGGGGCATTAGAAACTCTCCATGGGCTTGGAACCTACCATCCTATAGGGGTTGTGCAGGCCCCTTCTCTCTTTCAAGCTAAGGAGTGACTTTGCTTACAAAAGCAAAGCCACCTGTGAGTCCCAAGGCTCAGATTTGGTTCCAGAGAAGAGAAAGACAGGGCTGGAGGCTTAGACCCAAGGCTGTGCTGGAGAAAGAGCAGTACACAGCACTGTGCATCTCCTTCTAGGTTGTCCGCCCTGCCAGGTGCCCAGTAGGAAAAGAACAGGGAGTGAAGGCAGAAGGGTGTCAAGGAGTAAAGAGAAGCTTCTGGGCTGTGATCCTCAGGAAAGGCATTGGGAGGGGGTGTTAAGCAGGTGGTGGAAGAACCCCACTATTTTTTATTAAAATCCCACTTAGGATGATAGCTCAGTCCTGCCAGTAATGGCAGCAGTCAGCCCTTCATGGCTACAGCTCCTGGGTTGCACAGAGTCCCTCCCATGGGGCGGATGTTTGTTTTGGCCACCCTGGCTCCATAAATGGATTCCATGTAGCAGTCTTCTTTTGAGAATGCAGAGCCCTTGGGGTCATATTGTACTGTGTCTGTTCTTATTTCCCCTATCATCCCCAGGGAATAAGCTAATCAAACTTACTGATGATTTTACACTGAGAAGGAGATAGCTAATAACTTGGATGACAAGTATTAGAATACAATGTGATGTGGGTAAATTGGGTCCATGTATTAAGAGCTATAAAATGAGATTCTATCAAGGCATGAATAATGGTGCCCATGAAAAGGATTAATCAAATACCCCATTAAAAAGGTATAGGAATTCAGGTCTTGCACTCCTGCCCCCACCCCACCGCCATTCCATTCCCCCTGAAACTGCTTTCTACTAGGAGAAATATGGAAAAGAGTTTAGAGGAAGTAATGGAAAAATTGGGACATACATTTTGATAGAACAAGATCATGAAGACGCATTTAAGCAACCAGTGTTTAATTTAGGGGGAAACATGGCAATTGGCATGAGTAATCATTTACAAATATAATTTCCAAAGGAGCCATGTTGATACCGTTCAGCAAATGCCAACAAAGCATTTACTTTCCAAAGGGAGAAAGCAAGACAACAAGAGAAATGAAGGCATCTCCAGGAGTGGACCAGAGAGCAGCCAAGCCATAGAGAAGCATCAGGTGTGAGAATGGAAAACGCAGAAGAGACGTACAACTTCTGAAAGATCTCAGAGGACTGGCATTGTCTGGAGACGGCTTCCTGGAAGAGGAGACTCCAGCAGAGCCCTGAAGTGTGGACAAGCTTCTATTCACTGCAAATTCGTGAGCACACTCTGGTGTCAGGATCTAGTAAGGAAATGGGCTTGAGCAGAGCAGGGGGTACCTGTGGGGTTCTTCTCTTCATTTTCACCACCACAAAGCTGGTCTAAGCTACCATCAATTCCCACCTGGACAACTGCAAAAGCCTTCCAGCTGTTCCTGCTTCCACTCTTGCTCCTCTACAATTCATTCTGCACGCAGAAGTCAGAATCAAAATCAAAGTTCATCATGTCATTCTCTTGACTTGTGGCTTCCCATTGCTCTTAAGCTGAAAGTAAAAATCATTATCATGGCTACAAAGTCTTGTGTGGTCTGGGCCACATCCTGTGCCAGGCTCCCTTTCATTGTCTATATTCCAGTCAAGCTGGCCTTCAGAATTTCAGCACATTGGGTCTTTCTGCCACAGGGCCCTTGCACATACATGCTTTTCCCTCTGTACATGTGATTTTCTTTCATCCTCGCTTTCCAAAGCTAACTCTGACTCATCCTTCAGACTGCATCTTAATGATTACTTCCTTCTGGAAGACTCCCCTAATTTTCACAACTAGATGAGCTCTCCCTTATATGTTGAAAACAAGTATTTCTTGTGTGAACATAAATGTTTAATGTCTGCCTTCCCAACTCAGCCACAAGCTCTGTGAGGGTGGGGACTCAGTCTTTGCATCCCTCGGAGCCTAGCATAGTCTCAGTTAATACGTGATAGCTGGAGCGTGACACTTCATTAGGAACAGTGAGGCTAGTTGAGAAATTATACCTCACCAGAATATAGGAGAGTACCATTAGGAATTCTTAATGGAATGAAAACCTGAATTCATGTCTAGACCCTGCCACCTGCTGGCTGTGCTGTTTTAAATAAATTGCAGATCCTCTCAGAGCCTGTTTCCTCATATATAAAATAATGGGGATCCTAACATCCCCTTCATATGGTTGTAGCAGGAATTTAATTAAATAATATATGGAAAAGCATTTTTTTAACTGTAAAACTATACATAAATATCCTTTGTCATTTTTCCCAGTGCATGACACACTGGGTCATTAAACATCTATTGGATGAGTGGATGGTTGGATAGATGGACAGACAGATTAACAGTTAGGGGGCCAGTATGAGTGACAAGAGGAGAACTTGGCATATGGAAAGCATGATGGAAGCCAGAAAAAGGAGAGACTTCCCAGAAGTAGGAGGAGGCTTGTTGATTCATCCACAGTGTCACATGCAGTAGAGCAGGCAGGAGAATGAGGGGGGAAAATCATTTAACCTGGGTGGAAGGAAATCGCTGGTGACCTCCAGCTGATTCCTCCTCAGCCTTTTCATGTTATCTGGGCTTTCAATGACATGCCTTAATTGTAACTTAATCACTTTACTGATTTCTATCTTTGGGGGGGGGGAAATGAAATTGATTTGCACATACGGCAAAATTGGTAAGATTACTCCAGCTGCTGCCAGCAGGTGCTGACAAGTGAAGAACTGAATGTCAGAGAATAAGAAAATACACTAAACATTTATTTTAATAAGGCCTAGAAACCTTAGTTATTTAATAAATTGCCATGGATAATTAGTTTCAGTTTCTAGAGTTGTTTCATCTTTAACTCCCTGTGTTCCAGAAGGAATCGTGCTGGATGTGTAGACAGGGCCTTGTGTTTTGAGACCCATCTGAGCTATCACACATTTCTCTGAGCATTTTCCTGTCTCTCTGATCACACCCCACTTCCTGCCACCACTCCCAGCATCCACCTGGGATAGGTCACTCTGACATACACACAAACATACACACACACTCACTATCCAAGCTGCCAGTCTTCTTATTGGCTCCTCCTCCAGCGAGGAGGTTTAAGCCTCACCTCCCTGCTGGGCCCTGATCCAGCTGGTCTGTTTGTGTATGAACCTTGGGAGTGAGTGGCCCAAGCTGGATCTGAGCCCAGCATTTATCATCTCAGCGCTGACTCCCACAGAAGAAGGAAGACATAATGAATAAATGAAACCCCATGACTGTTTCAACATTCATCAACCCATTACTCCAAACGTGGCTGATAAAATTGGGTACCTGGATTAAAAAAAAAAAAAAAAGTAAGAATAAACTAAAAAAAAAGGCCACTAAATAATATTTTTATATAATTTAGTATATTTATTATATATTTAACATTTTCTGTTTAGTAGTTGGTGATGTGTTACATGGGTTTATGGGGAAAGGAGGCAACATGCAAGAAAACTTTAAAATGGTTCAAAGAAAGGATTTGAAGCCTTACCACCCCCGGCCACCCCACGGACCCCCTTCCGCAGGGATGGCTCAAGATGTAAAGACAGAATCGTGCCTGTCTCCATTCTCTTCCCCGTACCTCCCAAATCAAGGGCCTTTTTTACTGTCCTGTGTTCAGATGTTGAGTGTCATCAGCAGAGTGGTTTCCTATGAACTGATACACTTCGTTTGCTAAGAAGGAAGGCTAAGGCCCTGGTCTATCTACAGATGGCACAGTCCTGAGAAGAACCAGCACATTCTACCCTGGGCAGTGTAGGGAGGTACAGGGTAAAGACTTCACACCTGCATTCTGTGGTAGACCCTCATGGAAAAACTGGGTGGTGGCCAGGGAGGCCTAGGCACAGGCAGGGAAGGGCCCCCTTTCAGAGTGGCATGGCAGGGGGCCACAGAGCCAGAACCTGTCACCACTGATCTGTCCTCCACTGGCTACCAAAGGAGCAAACCCCAAAGCTCTTGAGTCCTTCCAATGTCCAGAAACATGAGGCTAAAATCTCCTGCTTCACACTGAAGAGTGTGATGGTTCAGAGCCGGGCTGGGAGCAAGGTTCACTGCTCAGCCAGCCTTGTCTAGCTCCTGCTCTGACTGAGTGTAAATCTTCTCATGTGTGGAAAATGGGTATAATCATGCTTCTCAGAGAGGTGGTATGAGGATTAATCACTGTTATGGATGTAACATACTTAGATTGAGCCCAGCCCAGGAGGAGAAGTGAGCTGATGGAAGCATGGAAGGCCCTGATAGGTTTATTCCCCTTGCGAAGTTCTGCTTCCCCTTCACATATCACTGCTGGGAGTCAGCCCAGCCTGCCCACCAGGAATTTCATTCCACCATAGCTCTTAGAGGCCGAGGTGGGAAACCTCAAGAAGAGAGCAGTCCATGAGGAGTTTTGGAGTAGGGACTCGGAAGAGGGACAAGGATGGAAAAAAGGCTTAGGGAAGAACTGTGGAATTCCTAGTGATCCAGAGAGGGCCTGGAAGAAGAGCACCAGCCAGCTGGGAAGACAAATACTTAGCCTTGAAACAGAGCAACTGTGTACCAGGGCCCAGGCAGGGTAAATTCCAAGGAGTATCAAATCTTTCAAAAAGAGCCAGGCATGGTAGCTCACACCTGTAATCCCAGTACTTTTGGAGGCTGAGGCAGGAGGATTGTTTGATCCCAAGAGTTTGAGACCAGCCTGGGCAATATAATGAGACCCTATTGCTACAAAAAAAAAAAAAAAATGTAAAAATTAGCCACGTGGGGTTTTGCATGCCTGTAGCCCAAGCTACTTAGGGGGCTGAGGTGGGAGGATCGCTCCTTGGGCCCAGGAGATGGAGGCTGTAGTGAGCTGTGACCGTGCCACTGCACTCCAGTCTGGGTGACAGAGTGAGACCTGTCTCAAAAAAAAAAAAAAAAAAATACAGACAGGTAGACTAGGATGGTAACTGGAAGAAAAAAAAAAAAGCTTTTGAATGTCTGCCTTTTTGGTGAAAAAGAATTCAAATTAATTTGACTTTGAGAATTTAAAATGCACACATCATAATAATTGCATATACCCCAGAGCATTGTAAAATCAGAGTTGGAAATCTCTTACCATCTATACTATAAAAGCAAGAACCTAATCTTGCAAGCAGAGTTTTAAAACTCCTGAGCCCAAGGAAGATATCAGTCTGCCTGTGAAATTTGCCTCCATCCTTCTTGTGATTATCTTTTCCCTCCCTATCCCTTTTTGTCCTTACCTTCTCTCTAGTGAATGTGAGCAGAGAGGAGGCCTCACAAACCTGATTTTTTTTTTTCAAAAATACAATCCCTAGGAAAACCAAGGAAAGAAATAAGAATAGAGAGCGAGCATGTGCTCATTTAGGCCCTGTGCCTAATTTCTTTTATTCCCCTCTATGTCTTTTTGGCCCCTTTCATGACTGTACAACTAATGCTGTGATGGTTTTGAAGGTAGTGTTGGTAGCCTATTGGGTTTGAAGGGAGCCTTTTATCATATCCATCTTTTGGGAGCTTTTTTCCCCTCTGCAAATCAAAACAGGTATTTAATTCAGGCATATTTAATTTTAAGTGTTAAAAAAAACTCCCATCTACTAGTATAACACTACTCATTTATTTTGTCCATCATTTAGGTGCCATAGCTCTGGAGCATATAATTTAGGGTTCTGGACTTACTGCAGGTACCTGGAGGTCATCACCGTTAAGTGAATGAGTTCATTAAGTGAATGAGCCAATATTTGATCAAGCCTTGAAAATACTAATAATTATGTTCATGGGCCTGCCTGCTGAGATTAGAAAACGAAAAAAATCTTAAAGCTTTCATTTCTTGCATAAGTAAATAGCCAGATTTAATCTTCCTTTCATCTGTGATTTATATTTATTACATTTGGTGAGCTTGGTTAGTGGTTTAGATTCCTTAGGTTTTTGCTACATCCAGGTTCCTATTATGCAATCATCTTTGATAAAAACTAATGCATACAACCCTGGACCCTAGAGTACAACATGATGCCAAATCCCTTTCCAAATGTGTTTCCTACTAAAGCAAACTATATTGAAAGGCACTAAAGAGAAGCATTCCCTGGTCGCTTCCAATTGGAAATATATGTATTTCTTTTTCATAAATCACATTCACATTTTTCTCTCTGTCTCATTACCTCTATTGTGAGCACTCCCTTTGCCCACATGCTCATGAGAAAGTGATTATGGTGGGTTGTGCCCTCCTTAAGAACATGGCTGGCAAACAGAGTTTTTTTAAATGGGTGATTATTTGCATCAAAATGAGTGCATTTGGACATATTGGCATGCATCAAGAGCAAAATCCAGACAGTGAGAAACTGCAGATTGGACAGCAAGAGCCTTCAACAGAAAAATTGTAAGGAAAAGAATGAGGGGGAAATTGGTCGCTTAAAATAAGTTTAAAAGGCATGCAAAAAATGGGAGGACTGAAATGCAGCCTCTGACGATACACGTGTGGGCGATGACATCATAAACACACACAAGGACACAAAGACTGTGGAGCCAGGAGTCTGCTTACTTTTGGAGGGAGGTGGGTGGCTACAAGCAGACCAGACACATGGAGTGGGGTGCTTGGCAAAGTTCTGTGTCTCCACCTGCATGACGGTTACCTGGATGTTGCCCTTCCCATCCCTCCCAACGCAGAGCATCTCTTTCGTGTGGTGTTCAGTGCCCATGCTTTATTTTACAATACAAAGCTTTTCTTTTGATGAGTCTACTCAGGGTTCACGTAACCAACAGTCTTTCGGGAATTTCACTTTAGGGATTAGGGTCTAATAATAAAATGTGTCTCACTTTTCTCACTAAGAGGGAAATTGAAATTCCAGCTGGAAATTCACCAGTAGGATTGTCTGACAGCTTGGTCAGAAATTAGAGAAAAATTTAAAAAGAGGACCAGTGGATAGGGCTTTTCTAGGCTCTGGCTACAGAAGACTCCCCTGGTCTTTATTTTTTTCCACATTCATTTATACAGTGAATTATATAGTTATCACTTATAGTAATGGAATAAGCCCTTGCAAACTCACCTCCTCTAAACAAAAACAAGGACCCTGATGGCAGCCATATTGCTCCCTGCCTTTCCCCTCCTTACCTTGAGTAATGTTTAAACAGCACAGAGATTTGCTTAAGGGAACTCATCCCTGCTGCCAGCACCCATTTCCTCTATACCTGTTGCCCCTGAAAGTGCCATTCTGAAATGACTACCCTAGTGGTGTGATTTAGGATGTCCTCTAACATCCCTCCAGCTGGGGTATCATTTCTTTAAGGTTTTTTTCCCTATAAAATTCAGTGCTTCTAGAGAAGGAAACATCTTAATATGAACGAGTTAGGTGAGAGTTCCAAAAGAGGGTAAAACCATAAAGAGTATGACTCTGGAAACCGGCGATGAGGGCACAGGAAGGAAGACCCAAAAAAGAGGTTGCTGGGAGTTTTGCCTTTTCTTTTTTTCCTTGTTGGACCTGGCCTAAACTTGTTGATATTTTTCAGCTTATATCTGGAATCCCACTAAAACACAACATTTATGTCTGTCCCCAGGGCTGGATGGTACCCACAGGACTTAGTGCATAGGCTTGAGTCCAAACATGTTTGGGAAGAAACAGGCCAGATTCCACTCCATGAGGGCAGGGACCTTACCTGATTTTGCTTACCATTCAATTCTCAGTTCTTGGCACAGTGCTTGGCACATAGTAGGTGCTCAGTGAACATCTGATTTAAAAAATGAACCAATAGACTGAGTATGGTGGCTCATGCCAGTAATCCCAGAACTTTGGGAGGCCACGGGGAGAGGATTGCTTGAAGCCAGGAATTCAAGACCAGCCTGGCCAACATAGTGAGATCCTGTCTCTACAAAAAAATTGAAAATATGCTGGGTGCAGTGGCTTATGCCTATAGTCCAGCTACTCAGCAGGCTGAGGTGGGAGGGTCACTTGAGCCCAGGAATTTGAGACTGCGATGAGCTATGGAAGGCAGCTATGCTCACCACTATACTACTAATGCTGCACGATGTAGACCACGGTGAGCTATGATCGCACCACTTTACTCCAGCCTGGGCAACAGAGTGAGACTCTGTCTCTTAAAAAAAAGAAAGAAAGAAAAGAAAAGAACAAATAAACAAGGGACCAGACTAACAGCTTGAAGCAAAAGAGATAGTGCAGAGATCTTCCAAGATGGGCAGTGAGAAAGTGTCTGTGGTCTCTCCAGGGGCTGCCAGGGATGTCCTTCCCCTCTCCTCCACTCCTGAGTGTTTTCCCATCTGAAGCCCAGGGTCGACCACCTGTGCTCTGTGCCTGCCTATCCTCAACAGGAAAATCAACTAGTATAGAGTTCTTGAGACGTAAGAGCTCTTACCGCAGTCTGTCCGTCTTGCACAGCACGTTTTGGGTCATAGAAGTATTTTCCCACAGATTGTCTAATTTGTCCTATACAATACTCCCATGCAGTGGGTAATTCCCACCTTACAGAGAGGAAACTGAGACCGAGAAGGATTAAAATGGCTTTTGGGGGGGCAGAGCTGTAACTAGATCTCAGAACTTTGGATCCTTACAACCCACATCCTTTCTACTGCACTGTCCCAGGCACTAATGCAGACAGAAAGCCTCATCAGGATTCAGACCTGCCCTCAAGAAGCTGAAAATATGATTCTGAAAGAGAAAACTCCCATAAATAGTGAACATACCAATAAACATAGAGCAGCACTGCCTGATCCTTTCCCAGTTTTACTCCTCAAGGATGCTCTGAAAGATGAGTTCGCTGTTGCTTTTTCTTAGAAGGGTTCTTTCTATGTAAACTTATCTCCAGAGTGTAGAATGGGTGGTTCAGCCTGTCTTCAGCTGTCTGCTGTAATGGAGAGGAGAGGGAGAGCATAAATAATAAAAACCCAAGGTTAATCCCAAAGATCCCATTTTAGTCACTTGCGTCAATCTCACACTTCAGCAGACCTCATTAGAAATAACCACATCATAGATAGGAAAAAGAAAGCAAAATATCTAAATAAAAATCCATCTATAAACTAGATAATCTTCACCTTATACCAGTGTCATCTATAACAGAGTTAAAACTACTAACACAGAATGACCGTGCTTTTGGACTTTCTTCCTCCCAGACTGTATCACGTGTATTCTCTCATTTGATGTCTCAATTATCCTGTGCAGGAGGTAGGGCTGATATTGAGGTTTAGAAAATTTAAGTGACTTGTGCAAACCCCAGTGGCCACTTAGTTGCAGAGCTGCAACTTGCACCACAGCTCTTTCCAGCCCCCAACTCTTTTCCCACTTCTACAACCACCCCTATCTCCTCCAATGGCTTCTCCTTCAGCCATCCTTGAGAAAGACTCAGCAGCAGCAGCTGAGCCACCTGTGAGTCTGCAGCACTGGCTCTCACCAGCTCTGTGGCTCACATCACAGTGGTTAAGTGTTCACTGACCACTTGGCTGTGTTACAATCATTTAATTAGTCTGTGTCACAGAGGAAAAGATGCTTTATTTAGAAGCCTAATAGTGAAAACTTCTGAGTCTTCAATTCACTGTGGTCTTCAATTCACTATGAGCTTGGTGGCATTTGGATGATCTTGGGGTCTTCCAGCTGTGCTCTTAATGCACTTTGTACCGGGAGGATAAACAAGGGAGGGCTTTGTTCAGGGTGCGGCCACTGTGTTGAGGACTACAGGAAGGTTGTAGCTGGGTTAGCTGAGACAAGACAGACAGGAGGAAGGCAGGATAATGAGAAAAGCCACATTTTAGGACCTTAGGAAAAATAACCAGACCTTTTTATGCTCTTCTTGCGATGAAAAAAGTATAGAATTTATCTTCTTGGGACCTGGGTTGGGGCAGTCTCAAAGTTCACATCCACGTGTCAGTTGACAGCCAGTGCTTCTCAGCCTCAACTACATGTTTGAGCCACCTGGGAAGCTAACACTCTGCATAGTTCCAGTGGTAGCCAAGCATGGGAATGATAGTCAGAGGGTGGTGTGGTGGCTGTCACGCATCCTAGACTAGGGTGAACTACATTTCCTAGAATTCCCTGTCCTGTGAGTTTCTAATTGGGATGGAGCCTAAGAGAAATTCTTGGGAGATTCCAAGGATGGAAAGGCAGCAGCACTTTGCAACACATACGTTGTCACTCATTTGCCAGCCGGGCCTGCAACTGTTCCACCTTCTGGATCCTCCTTCAGCTTCTCTGACTCCTGGGCCAGGTGTGTGCATTTAGCTCCATGCTGAAGAGCTGCAGCTTCTGCAGGACATTTGTACCATCGAGGTCAAAGGCAACAAGAAGTGACATGAGTTTCAGTCCATCTTCATGAGGTTCCAGTTAAGGCCTGTGAATTCGCAATTGTTCTCCCCGACTGCCTGTCCTGTGAACCTCACATACTCACATCAGATGCAAAAACAACCACCTTGTAGAAGCTGCTTAACCAGCTCTTACTATTGCAAAAGGTCAATACCTGAAATAAATTCATGTAAATGCTGATAGATATGTCTGTACTGTATTAATCCTTGTGTTCTGCTTCTTCCCTTGAGAGCTGATATGGGTGGTTTTCAAGATTATGGTTGTTTGAAGGATTGCTATCTACCGAAGGAGGCCCAGTATAAGAAAGAGATTCAAGTGATTTTGATCCATGGAAAGGCAGAGCTGACGGCTCCCTGTCTCTACCCCCACATCCCCAGGGGGACACCTGAGGGGCACCCGTTGAAAATCCTTGGTAGATGAGTAGTCTTCAAGTCTAGTGGTAAATGGGAGCCCCCTGAGGAGAATCTGAAAAATGCAAATTCCTGGGTTTACCTCAGATCCAGAAATCCAGCTATCAAATGACCAATCTGAAGGTGAGACTTTTTTTTTTCTTTGAGACAGGATCTCACTCTGTTGCCCAGGCTGGTGTGCAATGGCAAGATCACAGCTCACTGCAGCTTCGACTTCCTGGGCTTATTCAATCCTCCCACCTCAGCCTCCCAAGTAGCTGAAACTACAGGCATGCACCACCATGCCCAGCTAATTTTTTTTGTATTTTTAGTAGAGACGGGGGTTTCTCCCATGTTGCCCAGGCTGGTCTCGAACTCCAGAACACAAATGATTCACCCGTCAGGCATGAGCCACTACACCCCAGCCTTTCTGGGGTGCTGGGAATGTCATTTCTGATCCAGATGCTGGTTACGTGGGGATTTTGTTTGTGAATAGGCATCCAGCGGCACATGTGTGATTTGTGCCTTTTCCTATATGCATAACTCCATTGAGAGTTTTATAACACTCCCACCTCCCTCCCACCTTCCCATCCATCCCTTCCCATGGAGTATGGAGTAATCCCATACTGCAGTGACTGGCCAAAGCTGAAAGCCACTAGACTGCATGATTCCTTAGACACCCTTCCTGGCAAAGTAAAACACAGAGAAGGGAAATAGAAAAATGTTCAGCAATTGGGGAGTAGTTAAGTCAAGATACATTCATCATTCTAATGATATAATCCTATGCCATTATTACAGCATTGAAGGAAAAAACAACAGTGAGGCAGCCAGTCAACTTGAAGCAACGAAAGTGGGTTGCAGGAGCTATGAGAGAAGCCAGTTTGAAAATCACATTGGAACCAGATCATGGAAGGCTTTGAATGCAAACTGAGGAAAAGGAAAAGCCACTTGCCAAAGGAGTGATTGATAAAAGTAACTTTTTTTTTTTTTTTTTTTTGAGACAGAGTCTTACTCTGTCGCCCAGGCTGAGGTCCAATGGCGCAATCTCGGCTCACTGCAACCTCCACCTCCCGGGTTCAAGTGATTCTCCTGCCTCAGCCTCCCAAGTAGCTGGGATTACAGGCGCCTGCCACCATGGCCAGCTAATTTTTGTATTTTTTAGTAGAGACGGGGTTTCACCATGTTGGTCAGGCTGGTCTCGAACGCCTGACCTCAGGTGATGCACCTGCCTCTGCCTCCCAAAGTGCTGGGATTGGTGGCTCACACCTGTAATCCCAACACTTTGAGAGGCCAAGGAGGGAGTTCAAAACCAGCCTAGGCAACATAGCAGACCTTGTCTCTACAAAAAACAATCAAAAATTAGCCAGGTGTGGTGACACGTGCCTGTAGTCCTAGCTATTCAAGAAACTGAGGCAGGAGGATCACTTGAGCCGGGAGGTCAAGGCTGCAGTGAGCTGAGATCTCATCACTGCACTCAGCCCGGGCAATAGAGTGAGATCCTGTCTCAAAAAAAAAAAAGAGCAATTATAAATCTAAAATTATATTATCCATCATATTTAACTGCTCACAAAGTATGTTGTTTGAAACACAAACTGTTAACAATGAGCAGGCCCTGGGGCTGCAAACAGGGAACAGGGACTTAACCTTCCTTGGAAGTCAAGACAGACTTTTCAATCTCAGCTTCTTTCTAAAGTGCCTGCAGTCTACACATGGTTCAAAGTGCACTTAAATGAGTGGAAAGAAAAAAGTCAATCCCAAGTTCTCCCATTTTGAAGACCTCATAGGTTCCTGTGGGGTACAGCTGTTAAAGGCAAATTAAGATTTTAGGTGTATCGTGCAGGTGCATAGTGCAGGAAGAACCTTCACAGACTAGTCCATTTTTAGGCAGTAAGTGCCCAGAATACAGCCAACAGTGATCCTCAACGGTGGGTTTGGACCTGGGGGAGAAGGAAGCAGGGAGAACAACAGACAATTGTGTTGATTTACAGTCATCTCTGAAGCTTTTTGAAATAAAGAAGTGGAGACCCTACCTGAGACCTGCCAAGTCAGAAGCCCCACAAGTGATCTGGTGCTGCCCAGATGAAATCAACCTAATGCTGTCTACTACTTTCTTTAATATCCAAGGATATGAAAGATATTAATCCGGGGATATTAAGGGATACAACCTCTCACTCTTTTTTTTTTTTTTTTTTTGAGACAGAGTCTCACTCTGTTGCCCAGGCTGGAGGGCAGTAGCTCAATCTCACCTCACTGCAACCTCTGCCTCCTGGGTTCAGGTGATTCTTCTGTGTCCCATACAACCTCTCTTAGTGGCCCCTTTTCTCAGGGTGACAACTGTGTGTACATCCTGCCCCTATCTCCACCCCCAAATGACAACTCCGAAGACTAGAACTCTTGAGCTTTCAAAATAAAGGTAGAATTAGACTTAAAATCATTGGTTAAGGACTAAAGATATTGTCAAACTTCTTTTGAAAAGCCCACTTTCTTTCTCATTCTTGTTTGACTTGCAGTATGATGATTTTACCCTTCCTTACTCTCCTGTACTGTAACTATACCCTAAACTCTATTTTGAGGACTATCCAGAGAAAATTCTTTAATCCTGCAAGGAATTTCCTCTGAAACCCAAAACACTTCCAAACATTTCTCCACCAACCCCTTGGCCTGTGCAGACAGAATCTAAACTCATATTAACATTAGTCTTAGTCTAAAATCATCAACAAGACAAATCTAATAAGGAAAACAGTAAGGTGGGGCATTCCAAAGTGAGGGGCGAATTCCTGTGCACCCAAGCTGTTCCCTTCCTTCTCCTCATGCAGATAATTTAGAATGGTGCCCAAGCATTGTCTCTCCCACTCCTCACATTCCTCCCCAGCAGAGGGCCTTTCCCCAAACACTCTGAAAGCTCTTTTCATTTGCAGTTTTTTCTTACTAACATTTTTCAGGAAAGGAAAGTTTACTTTAGTGTGCCCTGCTGCCTCATGAGACCATCTGACGATCTCCTTATCTCCGGGGTGGGCCCGGCTCTAGAGACACAGGCAGTCCTGTCCACACTTGGCCCTGAGTGCTGTTTTGCTCAGCTCCCCAGAGAGTTTCAAGTGGCAGAGGTACACAGTGCAAAAGCCCCAAGCCTCAGGCCTGAGGGAGAAGACTCTGGAAGCAGGAGGGTGAGCCTCAGCTTTCTAGCTCAGTCATACACAGGCCCAGGTAACCAGGGGGACACCTAACTGTGTCACTGGCAGGAGGATTCCTGCATCATTGGTGCTGGGTCTGCAGAGATCTCACGAGGGCATAGCGTAGGACCTGTCCATTTGTGTGGTCCAACAGGTAACATCCAATCAAATGGAACTACAGAGCCATGCAGCTGGAGAGAGATCTCTAAGATGGTCGGATCTAACCTCCCCAACCCTTTATTGCAGTAGAGCAACTCGGGACCTACTGAGACCAGACAGGCAACCCAGCCAGAGTCTCACAGGTAGAGAAGAGCTGGACCACTCTCCTAGACATTCCAGGTCCAGCATCCCACCGCTGCCCTTTGTCCCTTGTCACAAATGCAGACTAAGTCTGCTCTGAATATGTCTTCCCATAATCATTTTATTAGAGTTGGGTGTTGTGTGTGCAAAAATCATGCTCAATGTGTTTTTCCTTTGCTCTTACACCACAACAATCATCAACAGAAGACTTCTTTTTTTTTTGAGATGGAGTTTTGCTCGTTACCCAGGCTGGAGTGCAATGGCACGATCTTGGCTCACCGCAACCTCCACCTCCCAGGTTCAAGCAATTCCCTTCCTCAGGCTCCTCAGTAGCTGGGATTACAGGCATGTGTCACCACACCTGGCTAATTTTGTATTTTTAGTAGAGACGGAGTTTCTCTATGTTGGTCAGGTTGGTCTTGAACTCCTGACCTCAGGTGATCCGCCCACCTCAGCCTCCCAAAGTGCTGGGATTACAGGTGTGAGCCACCACACCCGGCCAACAGAAGACTTCTAAGACCAAACATGTTGGAGTTTTTCCCACCACCAAGCAAGCAATCACTTCCACAGTGGACACCAGCTGAATGTCCTTTAATTCAATTCTGACGCTATCTACCTAGACATTGCATCAGATGCCATAGGGTGAGGGCTCAGTCCCCAAGACTCAGTCCCCCGACTGTCCCACCAGTTGCAAGTCTGGGCCTCCAGAATTTCTGGCCTACTGGCTTCAAGTTGGGACTCTTACAACACCCTCTTTGGGTTCAATTAATTTGCCAGAGTGGCTCACAGAACTCAGGGAAACACATTTACTGGTTTATTATAAAGGATATCTTAAAGGATACGAATAAACTGCCAGATAAAGAGATACATAAGGCAAGGTCTGGGAGGGTCCCGAGTACAAGAATTTCTGTCCCTATGGAGCTAGAGTGTGCCACCCTGCCCTGAAAGTGAATTCCTCTTAATCTTTCTGTAAGCATCCATGTGTTCAGCTATCCAGAAGTTCTCCGAACCCTTTTGGGTTTTTATGGAGGCTTCATTATGTAGGCATGATTGATTAAACCACTGGCCATTAGTGATGAACTCAACCCTCAGCCTCTCTCCCCTCCCAGAGGTTGGCAGGTGGAGCTGAAAGTCCCCGCCCTCTAATCCTGCCTTGGTCTTTCTGGTGAACAGCCCCCATCCTGAAGCTACTTACCCGCTGCCATCAGTCAACTCATTAGCGTGCAAAAGACATCATTTTGGCGCTTCTAAGGATTTTAAGAATTGAATGCCAAAAAATGGGTTGAAGACCAAATATATAGTTCACAATATCACAGGGGCAAATATGTTTTTCTGTTTTTAATTCATTGGACAGATAGCGCATGTATCTACTACAAAATTCAAAAAAATCACAGAAGGGTATACAGTGAAAAGTCTCCCTCCTACTCCTGCCCGCAGTCACCCATTCACCATCGCAGAAGGCAAGGCTGTTCCATCCTCCCAAAGATAAGCAAGTATATATGTGTATATTTTTCCTTTTTAAAATAAATGAGTGTGCATTTTATACATCATTCTGCTCCTTGCTTTTTGACTTAATAATGCATTCATTTATTAATCCAGTAAATACAGTACTAAGAAGATCCTATTATGTGCCAAGCAGTGGCTGGGATTCACAGAGAACCACATAGATTCCCTGTGTCTAGAAACTTCCTGGGGGATATAATAGTAAACAAAGAAGTGTATGATGTCAGGTGAAGAAAAGTCAGTGCAGGAAGGGCAGAGTGCTCTTTTGCACAAGGTAATCAGGGAGTGCAGTCAGCGAGAGGGTCTTGTAGATACTTGGCCAAAGGACTCTAGGCAGAGAGGGCACCAGGGGAGAGACGCTGAAGCTGGGGGCATGCCAGGCTCTCATGCCCCTGGGACAACACAGGGATGAGATGCCTGAAGTGTCAAGGAGTGAAGAATGTGAGAAAAGAGATTGACTGCTCAGGGAGGGATCCAGTCAGGTAAATCCTTCTAAGGATGCAGATTTTATTATAAGTGACACAGAAGCCCTTGGATGGTTCTGAGCCAGAGAGAGACATGCTCACTGCGGTTGTTGGGTAGGCAATGCAGTGTAGACACGGGAAAGGTGGGAACAGGGCACCGTCACAAGGTGCTTGTAAAAGTCCAGCTGAGCAGTCCTGGTGGCCTGTATCAGCCTGGTGGTGGCGGCACTGAGGAAAAGCCAGATTCTGAATATGTTTGGAAAATAGGGCCCACGTGATTTCCTAGGATGTGGAGTGTGAGAGAACAACAGGAGGTTAGATGAGCCTGAGGTTTTGGCCTGAACCACTGGGGGAATGGTCCACTGAACCTGAGACAGGGAAAAGCAGGGGAAGGGAGAAATCTAACCTTTGGTTTGGGACATGTTATGTTAGAGGTGCTGAGTCAATGTTCAAGAACTGGCAGTTGGATATAGGAGTGTGGACCTCAGGTGGAGGTCAGGGTTAGAGAGACAAATTTGAGGCCCATTCACACATAGGTGTTACCTAGAGCCCTGGGAACAGATGGGATTAGAGCAGCTTCCTGACATTTTTCACATCATAGCTCCACTCTGGGTAAACAGAAAGTAAGACTGGGACTCCAGGGCCTCCTGCCCCTCCCAACAGGCCCAGCATCGTCCCAAAGGCCAAGGGGATCGGTTGCACCTGCCACTCCTTTGCAGCTTCTTGCATTGCGTGGCCATGCAGTGTGAAGTAGGGGAAAGAGCCCCTAGAACACAGGGCAGCTCAGGAACTGGTCAGCTGGGTGACAACAGCTGTGGACCCCTCTCAGCCTGGTTGCAGCACCCAGAAGTTTCAAATTATGTGGTCTCTGAGGACCCTTCCTTCCAGCTGTAATGTTATTTGCCTGTAAGTTAAGTGGTATGAGGCGTACAAACGGAATTCCCGTACACGGCCCACATGAAAAAATACATTACAAGGATGTTAAAAGAGAAAGAGGAAAGAGTGTAATCAATTGTGGAGTGCTTTTCTGGGGAGAGGAAGTTAATTTCAAACTTATCGAAAAGTTGCAAAAACTGTCCACCCCCTCCCCTATATGTATGTGTATCTATACAGATTGGTTTTTAAATATATATTTATATTTTTAATTTTTTCCTGACCCATTTAAGAGTAAGTTGCAAAACTGTATCCCTTCACCCCTTAATATTTCAACATGTATTTTCTAAAAACAAAGATACTCTCTTACATAACCAGAGTACAATTATCAGGAAACTAACATCATTGATTAAAGCTTATTCAAATTTTGCCAGTTATCCCTTAGGGCAAAAAATAGTTGTTGGCCGGGCACAGTGGCTCACGCCTGTAATCCCAGCACTTTGGGAGGCTAAGGCAGATGGATCACCTGAGGTCAGGAGTTCAAGACCAGCCTGGCCAACATGGTGAAACCCCATCTCTACTAAAAATACAAGAATTAGCTGGGCGTGGTGGTGGGCGCCTGTAATCCCAGCTACTCGGGAGGCTGAGGCAGGAGAATCGCTTGAACCCTGGAGGCGGAGGTTGCAGTGAGCCGAGATTGTGCCACTGCACTCCAGCTTGGGTGACAGAGGGAGACTCCATCTAAAAAAAACAAAACAAAAAAAAAAAGTAAAAAAAAGAGTATTAATCCTGGAGTACATATTGCATTTAGTTGTGTCTCTTCAGTCTCTGTCATTCATGGCCTTCATGTTTTTAAAGATTACAAGTCTTGGATTTGGTTTACCTGGTGATTCCTTACAATTGGATTCAGGTTTTGCATTTGGGGGTGGAAGACTTTTTTAAGGGGGTAAGATCTAAGTCTGGCAAGTTGGGATGAGCCCAGAGGGAGATCAGGACAGTGCTGCTGACACATGGAGAACAAGCCCTTTGGGTGGGGGCTGGGCAGCTCAGAAACCTGAATATTCCCCTAAAAAAAGAATATTCCCCTGGTGTGGGCACAGAGCATGTTAAATATACTCTAAGCTCTTGGGCAAGATAAGGGACTCTCTCCCTAGCGGATTTAGTCTCCCACAACCATTTAGATAAATGGTTGTGCATGTAAAATGGATTAATAATGTCAGTGTTTGGAAAGTGCCTGCCCAGAGTAAGCCCTCAGCATGTGGTAGCCATTTTTGTAGTGTAGAAGGACACAGACCCAGGTTATTCTGAATATATCTAATAGATCATTGTTTCTGTGTAGGGATGTGTTGTCTCATTTAATCCTTTGGTGACTTGAGAGGTGATGACGTTTCTGTTGTTTTACAAATGGGAAAACTGAGGCACAAGGAGCACAGCCATTTAGAGAGAGAACTGAGCATTGAACCAGACCTCAGCCATCAAGCTCACGCTGCAACGTGCTGTTTCAAACCCATTAAAGGGTTTTCTCCGCAATCAGTCCTTGCTTTGCTTTGCTCAAAACAAGACTTAAATAAAGACGCCAGCTCCATTTTCCACTCATGTCAGTGATTGATACTTGATTAATGTTCAGGATTGCTGTCATCTAGAGCATAATTTTCGCAGATGCAAAGACCAATTTTGTTGTTACTGAGGCGGAAAGATCTATTTCCTCATAAGTTAGTAAGCAGATTTGGAGGGAAGCATGAACCACAGGGTGTCTTGCTGACTGATTCTGAAAGGAAGCTGTGCCACATTTGGCATTGTTAGCATTTATGGCTGGTGGGTCAGAAGGTCCAAGAAGGCCACATGAGTGTGGCCACCTCCTAGGCTGCTGCAATGCAGCTATGTAACATTCAGCATAGTCACGGACTTCTAAAGTGATCATATCTGCTTTCTCAGTGTCGCCCTGAGTGGCACAGGGAACCTTGGAGAGCTCCCTTCCTTGACTTTCCAGAGGTGACAGTGATTGTTAGAGTCCTGTAAACTGCCTCTTTATGCAACCGAGAATTCTCCTGAAGAAGACTTGCTGCTTGTCAGAGACAGTGAGCCAGCCGGCAGCCTCCCTGGGACTCTTACTCAGGTGCAGCTGAAGGAGTACTGGGTTCCAATCCAGCTTCCTGCCACACACTGCCTAACCGCTCTCAGCTGTTGGCAATAGGAGCAATGTGCTGAGTACCTGGCCCCAGTTCTTGGCACAGATATGTAATCATTCTTGGTTTTTCTTCTCCTTTATTTTCTGTCTGTTCTTTGCCTCTGTGTGGATCCCCTGTACCTCTTCCCCTTCTCTGACTCCCTCAGTAAAATCAAGAGTTATTTTATACCAAAATATAAATCAATTACAGAAGCTGGGAGGCCAGATCTGAGAGCTCCCACTCATCTCTGACCAGGAGAGGAAAAGACCCTTCAAATTCTAGTTTGAAAAGCAATGAGCTTGACCTTCAGAGGTTGGGCTGCCCACAAAGAATCACTTCCTAATTTTGGCTGGGGAGATAAGGACTGGAAGTTGGGGAGGGCATAAGCATGTTGAGAGGGGGAGAGGTGAATCCTGGGATGCTGGAAGATACTCGTCAAGGGAAGCTATAGGATCCCTAGCCAGTGACCTGTTTTGGAGGAGGGCCCAGGCTGTGCGTATGTGTTTGGGAAGTGGGGGTAATGGCTGGCCATCTTATGTTTAAAATTAAAATAGCTTCCCTGGAAGTATGAATATGGAAAATAAACAGTCTGCAAGCTTAGATAAACGGTTGTGCGTGTAAAATGGATTAATAATGTCAGTGTTTGGAAAGTGCCTGCCCAGAGTAAGCCCTCAGCATGTGGTAGCCATTTTTGTAGTGTAGAAGGACACAGACTCTGGAACCAAATTGCCTGCATCCCCATCCCAGCTCCAACATTTCTAGTTGTGCAGCCTTGGGAAAGTTGCTCCACCTCTGTGTGTCTCACTCTACCTTTATGTGTCTCACTCAGTTTTCTCTTCTGTAAAATGAGCATAAGCATAGTACACACATAATAGGGTGGTTGTGAAAATTGGGTGGATTCATGTACAAAAGGCAAATGCCTCGCATATGTTAAGCTTGAGGTAAGGGTTATTGCCTATTGTACTGATGAGAGAGTCCATATGAAAATTGCCACTGGTTATTGCTCCGATGCAGGCATATTTGAGGACACCAACAAAAAGGCTGGTAATCTTGAAATTAGATCACAAGCTTTATTTCAAGGCTAGATCTCTGCAGAAGATAAAGCCAGGCATCTCAACTGTGGGTTAAGAGTCACCTGTAGGACAGAGCATGCTTACTCTTCTGAAGTTCTAGCTCTTGAAAGGAGACAGTTGGGGCTCTTTGCCTCTGTTCGTGACAATGTGTCCTTTGAACAAGGATCTGACACCACTGCATTAGTTTGCGAGGGCTACCATAACAAAGTGCCACAATCTGGATATCTTAAGTGACAGAAATGTATCTCACAGTTCTGGAGGCAGGAAGTCCAAGATCAACATGTCAGCAGGATTGGTCCCTTCTGAGGGCTGCAAGAGAGAATCTGCTCCCTGCCTCTCTCCTGGCTTCTGGTGGTTTGCTGGAAGGCTTGGGCATTCCTTGGCTTGTAGATGCCTCACCCCCATCTCAGCTTTCATCTTCACCAGGTGCTCTCGCTGTGCATGTCATTCTCTATGTCCAGAGTTCCCTCTGTAATGACACAGTCAGATTACATTAGGTCCCACCCTCATGACCTTGTCTTAATTTGGTCATTTGCAAAGACTCTATTTCCAAATAAGGTCACGTTCACAGGTGCTAGTGTTTAGGACTTCAACATCTTTTAGGGAGAGAACCCATAAAACTCACAATTCCTCCACCCATGTCTGAATTGCTGACACTGCCTTCCAGCTGGCCGATCCATCACCCCTCTCTTCCCATCCAACTCACCTTCCACACGGGCTGAAAAATCATTCTTCGACTGCATTTTCACCACGGAGGCATCGTACTGATACTTCTATCAGAAAAGAACGTCAAGCTCAAATGTGTCAAAATCAAACACTATCCTGTTGAAAGGCAAGCTTGTATAATGTTGTAGGGAGAGGATATGACCTGGTTATTGGGTAAAGAAAACTAAGGCTTTATTTTGTGTGACAGACTCTCT
Source organism: Pan paniscus (assembly GCF_029289425.2). NCBI lineage: Eukaryota > Metazoa > Chordata > Mammalia > Primates > Hominidae > Pan > Pan paniscus. Next base: position 142,590,800 of record NC_073255.2, on the reverse strand, counting down.
GTTGGCCCAGTGCTCTGACAGAAGTTCAGTGGGGGAAGGAGAGAAATGGCCATTTGAGGTCATTTGAGTTGGATTTAGATGAGCCTGATACACAAGACCCTCCCGGAGCTCTGTTCTGTCCTGAGAGGAGGCCCACAGTGCCAAAGAATTCACATCTAGAGCTGAGCCTCCGCACATCCCCACTCTGCTGCAGCCCAGCCACGTGAACTTGGACCTGCCTTTCTGGGGCTTAGGGTTCTCACTGGTCCTGAGGAAGGCTTCAGAATGGAGCAACCACCGGGCGCGGTGGCTCACACGTGTAATCCCAGCACTTTGGGAGGCCGAGGCGGGCAGATCACGAGGTCAGGAGATCGAGACCATCCTGGCTAACATGGTGAAAACCCATCTCTACTAAAAATACAAAAAATTAGCCAGGCGTGGTGGCGGGTGCCTGTAGTCCCAGCTACTCAGGAGGCTGAGGCAGGAGAATGGCTTGAACTCAGGAGGCGGAGCTTCCAGTGAGCCAAGATCGCACCACCGCACTCCAGCCTGGGTGACAGAGTGAGACTCCAAAAAAAAAAAAAAAAAAAATGAATGGAGCGACCTTTGACTGAGCAGCTGCTGTGTGTATGTAACTTCCTCTCTAATCCTCACAACAAGCTGCTAAGGTGGATGTTGTTATGCCCATTTCATCCACAGGAAACTTCAGAGAAATTAAGAGATCCCAAAGCCCACATTTTTTGTGTTACGTCACCCTGCCTCTTTAACTAACTCTTGGATCAGTGGTTTTTCCATCCCAGCTACATAGTCCATTCACTTGGGAGAACTTTGGGTTAGCGGTTTAGCATCTCTGGGAGTGGATACTGGTATTTTGTGAGTGCTTTCCAAGCAATTTGATGTATTTCTAGTGTTGAGAACCACTGCTGTAAATGCTTTGTGGATCTTGCCTGTTCTGGAAGCCCCAGAGAGTGCACATTGCCTCTGTGATCGTCGCTAAACTCCTCAGCCTGGAGTCTTGAGCCTTCCACTAACCTCTCTTCTCCTTTCCAGCTTTCCCAACCAGTGTCCCTTTGTTGTAGTTTCACATGTTGTGATCAGCTGCCCCTTGGGTTCCTTATGGGTTGGACAGGTCAGCATGGTGCTGTCTGGCCTCTGCTAGGTGACACAGATTCTGGCTTTCTGGCCCTGACTTTGTTCTTGATTCAGAGATTGTCTGCACCAGGTTTTACAAATTATCTTAACCCACTAGTGTATCATGAAATCAGCAGAGTGGTACATTTGAAAATAAAAGAAGGAAACAGAGTGGATCACAGTAAGGGAAAGGTGTGGAGCTATATATACAGTATATAGTCTTCATGAAAAGTACTTATATTTCTTACAGCAGGTTCCAGTGCAGTCAAAAATGTTTGAACTGTTGAATGTTTGAATGAAATGTTTGAACCTATACCAACACATATTTATCATTGCTTTTAGAACCTGGGGCAAAATTCTCCTTCTCTTAAGATCATGGAATAGTAGAGGAAAAGACCTAGAGGTCATGTTGCTGACTGATCCCCAATACAGGGCCAGGCGGCTACACAAGGATCCCTAGGGAACTTGTTGAAAACGCTGATTCCTCAGGCCCAGTGCTGGGAATTATAATTCACTTGGTCCAGGAATGTGTATTTTCTGATTCTGAGTTTCATGAACCTCTGATCTAATCTACTTTCTTCATTTGATATTGAATGACATGCCCAAGGTCACATAGCTCATTAGTGACAGAACTGGGATTCTCCATCCCTTGCCCTCCTCCGTCTTTTCACTCCACCAGTTTCTAGAGAAGAGCAAGGCAGTGGTTCTGGCCCAGACTGCAAGGTAAAATTAACTGTAAAAGTTTTTGAAAATGTGGTTGCCCTGGCTAGCCCCACCCCAAACCAACTAAGCCACAGTCTATGGAGGTGGGCCTGAATGTCTGGCCTTCTGGGCATGCTTCTCAAACTTTAGGGTACATGCAACTCACCTGAGGATCTTGTTAAAATATAGGTTCTTCTTCCATGGGTCTGGGGTGGGGCATTTCTATTAGGTTGGTGCAAACGTAATTGTGGTTTTTGCCATTAAAAATGGGATTTGAACCCATTTTTAAAAATGGCAAAAAGCGTGATTAATGGGCTCCCATTGATGCTGTTGCTTGTCCAGGGACCACGCTTTCTGTAGCAAGGCCTTAAGGCATGGTTCCAGGTCCCTAAAAGCCTGAAGATTTCTACACCTCTGCCAGCATCTCCCTTGCCTAGCTCAGATTGTACCTTCCAGATTTGCATTTGATCACTCTTCAGCAGTGATTTTCCACTGTATCATTTGTTAAAAGTCAGCCTCCCTAAGTATCTTGTCAGAAGGGATGGACCTTGGTTGCAAATTTTTCCCCCTTGCCCTCCCCACCTCATCCACCTAGTACTGTATTCTTCTCTACAATGTTTACTAAGCTTTGTAACAAGCTCCATGACCAACTTTGGCTTAGCGCTCTGCATCCAGCAAATAGTTATGGCACATCCAACTGGATGGGATGCAAAGGTGCACCAGACCCACAGCCTTTCTTGGAGGAGCTTATTGTCTGGTAGGTGTAGTAAGAAAAATAAAAAAGTCATTATAGCTCATGCCTGCTGAGAGGCACAGATACTGTGCAGAGGGGTTGAGAGCAGGGAGCCGGATTACATGGGTTCAAATCCCAACTCAACTACTAGACAGTTGTGTAGTCTTGGAAAAATCCTTGATCGTCAATTTCCCCAATTACAAAATAGGGATAAGAATAGTACATAATTCACAGGATTCTTTTACAAGTTAAATCAGTTAACGAATATCAAGTGCTGGCAAGTATATGTGAGTGCTAGTATGATTTAGTTATATTGCTGGTAAGTATATGTGAGTGCTAGTATGATTTATTTATATTGAAAGCAGTATCATGACATTTGTGCTAGACCTTGAAGTATTCATCACATTTTGATATTCAGAAGTGGAGAAAGGGCACTCCTGGTGGTGGGAGCAACATGGGCAAAGGCAGAAAGGCAGACATACAATGACATATAGAGCTAGGAGTTTAGTTTGACTGACACAGCAGTAGTGCTGAGGGGAGCAGTAGCAAATGGGCTTAGAAAGCCACTTGATGTCAGTTGGTGGAAATCCTTCAAGGCCACACGAAAGAGTTCAGCTTTTGTTCTGGAAGTGACAGAGAGCCGTCCTGGAAGATCTTTTAAATCTATCTTTTCATACAAAGGTTGCCCAGTGTGATGTGGCTGTGAGTAGAGCATAATAACCACTCACCCCTTTTAGGTGGTTGTGGTTATTTTCTTCATCCCTATTCGTGTCTGCTTCATGTTGCTGGTGTGGGCTTCTCATTGTCTGAGTGAACTTTCAAAACAAGTAAGTAACCTTGGGCCAGGTCACCAAAAGGATTACATAGTACAGAATCCTCCATCTAGACATTGGAACTCATGGCCCCAAGTCTCTGGGCCACTCTTTGCCATTGGAATCTTGTCACCTTCCAGCCACAAAATTCTTAAAAGATCATACTCCCCCCTTACGAGCTTTGAGCAGGAACCTGCAGCTCCACGCTGTTGTTACTCCTTCCGCCCCTTCATTATTTTTATGTTTTGTTTTGTTTAATGAGAATTTGGGGTTAGCTATGACATCACTCCCACCTCCAATTAATTTTATACCCAAGGCAGCACATCTTAGGACACAAGGAGGAGAGGGTGGGTGAAGAGTCCCCCTCCCCTCTAAGTCTTAACCCTATATGGTCAAATGATAGGCTAATTCTTAACACACACACACACACACACACACACGGGCACGTTAGTAGGCAGCATGCTAGAGCTGCATGCTACTATGTGACCTAATGGCAAATTGTTTAACTTCTCTACATACCCAACTGTAGCATGAGAATTATAAGAGTATCTACTTCGTGGAATTGTCATGAGGATGAACTGAGTTTAGTACAAGTAAAGCAGTTAGGACCGTGTGCTCTGCACATGATCAGTGATCAATAAGCATTAGCTAATATTGTTACAATGGAGGAAGTTTGAAAAGTTTATTAGAGTAAGAAAGAAGATTTAATCACCATTTGGGAAAGGCACAAAAGAGTTTATCAAAGCATTGTATGTGAAAATCTATGGCAATACATTTGAAAATCTAGAGGAAATGGAGAAGTTCTTGGCAAAATAAAATGTCCCCAAAGAGGTGGAACACCTGAATAGACCAATAATCATAAAATACATTAGAAATTTTATTAAAGAGATTCCCTTTTTTAAAAGTCCTCATGGTCTTATAACCGGGTACTAGCTAGTCTTCAAAAACCAGATAGATCCTTTGTTATTCAAACTATTTCAGACCATAGCATAAGATGAAAATTTCCCACAATTCGTTTTATGAAGCCAGCATGACCTGAATACCCAAACCTAAAAAGAACACATCTCTTCTATCTCAAAAGCTTTGAGAAAAAAAGGTTATCTTAACAGAGAAAGATGGAGAAGAAAGTAAGACTCTGTGTGCACAACATGTACTTGCTTTAAAGCAGTGGGTCTCCACCTGGGCAGCACCAGCCCCCACTCCCAGAGATCCTGATTTAATTAGTCTGGGGAAGAGCTGGTCCGTAAATATGTTTTCCAGCTCTCTGGAACAATTGCTTTAGGGGAACTGGAAATTATATAAGCCCACAGGCCTGGTTTACAGCTCCAATCTGTCCCATCTCAACAAAAGTTCAAGAAGAGACTTTTTGCCCAAACTTTGGCATGATCAGAGGTAAGAGAGCCATTCTTTGGCCATAGATGTGCCAAATCTCCCATCAGAGCCTTAAACATGTTCCACAAAACTGCAATTGCCATAGCTTCAGAGACCAGAGACCTAGCCAGGAACAAACCACTCATATTTTTAAGTTCTGGGCCAGCAACCTTGCCTGCTGCAAAAGAAGGCCAGGAAAACCCAGAGAGAGTTTTCATCACTAGAATCCAATGGGATTTTAATGACAGACCTGTTCATTATCGTGCTGCAAGGTAATTAAGCACACGTGGCAAACAGTTCACATAAATAATTAAATAGCAATGTGTGCACACAGTCAATCCATGTTTTCAGCTTCCCTGTTCCTCATGCATTCTGCATTTCCTATATTCAGCCCCAATATGGATAGGACTGTTGCCACTCGGTGACTGAAGCCTCATCACTCAGTCCTGGGAAGCCCACAGAAGAGGGAGGGACTGGATCCTATTTCTCCAGTGGTTGGTGTTCCCTGACAAGGAACTCTAGAGTCCCTTTGGATCACCCATCTTCAGAAGCCAAGAAAATGATTAGCTTTACTGTCTGTCTTCAGCCCCAGTTTTTAAGGGTAAATCTAGTTTCAATCCCTTGTTTCATTAAATAATAAGTATAAGGCAACTTGAACAATTCTTACCATAAAACAATATCAAAAATAAATAAGTGAGTGGATTGGTGGCTTAGGTTTGATTAATATAGATTTGATTAATTAATATATGATTAATTAATTATATTCCTGTATACCCCACACTACCTCCCATCCATAGCAGGAAATCTCACTGGGTCCTCAGAGTCATTGCAACATTCAACAAAGTGAAAAGAAAAGACAAATAATGCCAAGGGGTGGTGCTGAAATGGTCTAATGTCTGGTGTTTGCTTTATAATCTTCCCAAAAAACAACATTTAGGGGGTGGGAATAGATTAAACAGGATTAACAGGATATTAATTGTTGAAGCTGGGTAGTAGGCATATGTGGTGTTTGTTGCACTTTTCTCTTTTTGTGTATGTTTGAAATTTTTCCATAAATTCAAAGCATACAAGGGAGAATGTTGGGTCCAGTCTTTCTTGCCAGCTACAAGATCTCATCGCAAAGGTCTCTATGCCTATTGCCAGAGCCCTCTTGAATAAAGTGTGCCTTACCATGTTAAAAAAATAATAATAATACAAGAGAAAGACAACATGTTAATAGGGATGAGCTTCCATTAGCACATAACTTGATGGAAGGTCCTGGACCCTGAAATCACGGGGAATATCCCAAAAGAAGGACTGGAGTCTCAGTGTAGATACGCTTCTTGTGGTTGGCAGTGTTTATACAATGCCTGGCTGAGCTAGTACTGTATAAAAGGTATCCAGCAGATATCATCATTATTATTGTAGATGTTGTTATTATAGCCCAGGACAAGGGGATCTAGTGGGAAAGTGGCTGAGGAAAAAAGGATTTCTTCGAGGTATTTAATTTGAAATTGTTTTAGCCCTTATAGATGAGAATGCACAGAGGAGAAGTGTGAGTCTTTGTTCCCATAGAATTATTTCACCAGCTCAGTCTGGCAGCCTCCACCTTTTCAGTTAATGCTGACAATGTCAGGCACTCTGTCAGGAAGGGAAAGCATAAGTGTGGAGACTAGAAAGTTCCAGAGCTTATGGAGAGATCTGTTCATGGCTCCAGGAAGAATGTTCTAATAGGTATTCTCTCTTTGCTTGCTCCTTTACCTTCTTGCTTTGTCCCATATTTGTATTCTCTCTCACTCTCTCTCTCTCTATTCACTTTGATTAGAGTTTGGAAGACTTAGAATATCTTCCTTTTGAATAGGGCCTGGTCTGGTCAATGATGTTTACATGTCAACATTCAGGAATCACTTTCATTTACTCTCAAGCTCCATCATGTAAGAAACTCCAAAGCCAGCCAGGTAAAAAAAAAAAACAAAAAAAAAAACATGAAAGGAGGTTGCTAAAACTTCAGAACAGCACACAATAGCCAACAGAGCCTCAGCTGGAGGGCAAGGAGGGCAGGAAGAGCTGGTGCACGCTTGAGTCAGATGTTAACCAAAGATTATTGATGGTCTACTTAATCTGCAGAGGATCACCTTGACGGGAGCTGGGCTGCCTGTCCTGATTTCTGTCCAACTGTGGAATTTCTGAGTGATGGCAGATTGGCCTTGCCAGCTGCAGCAGCTGCCCCGGGCTCTGAGGCCCACTGAGAGGCAGTCTGAGGAAAGGACTGTAGTTAGGTTTTTTTGTTTGTTTGGTTTGTTTGGGTTTTTGGTTTCGTTTTTAGCATTTACTGACTGAGAATCCCTTATATGTATTTAGGACTTCATGATGTGGAAAGCTTATTTTATTTCTGAATCATCTCATTGGACGTTCCCAGCATCCCTGTAAGGTGGGCTGACCAGAGGTCTCAAACCCATGTTTACAGATGAGGAAACTAATACTCAGAATTTAGTGATTTTTACAGAGCTACAACTAAATTATTAAGTTCCCTGCCATTAGGAGGGTTAACAATCCAGAGAGAAAGATAAGATGATGTGCCAAATACTATCTTAAATATGCAGTGGCTGGAATTTGGCTGGGGCTCAAAAGGATTGAAAGCATCGATGGGTGGATGGATGGATGGATGGATGATGGATGGATGGATGATGGATGATGGATGGATGGATGATGGATGATGGATGGATGGATGGGTGGGTGGATGGGTGGATGGATGGAAGGATAGATGGATGGATGGATGGATGGATGGATGGATGGATGGATGGGTGGGTGGACGGATGGAGGGGTGGATGGATGGGTGGTTGGGTGGATGGATGGAAGGATGGATGGATGGGTGGATGGATGGACCTCCTGGAGGTCAAAAAGTGGATCTTACTCACCTTTGTACCCCTGGTGCCCACTACAATGCTTTGACATATAGGACCTACTCAGTAAATATTTGTTGAATGAATAATCTGCTTGTCTATGCATATACTTTGTATGTAGGTAACTTTCTGAGCTTTAAAGAATGGAAAGGACTGACAAAAGCATTGTGGATACAATTATTTATCAGCACATATGATTCACCATATTGTGATGTAGAAAATCACCCATTCATTCATGTATTTCTTCAGTAGATATTTTTGAGTGCCAAGTATCTACTAGATTCTATCTAGGTATTGGTAATGCAACAGTGAACCAAAGCAGATGAAAACAGGTAAAGCCCCTGCTTTCATGGAAATCGCCTTTTAATGGGCAACAGCAGGCAGCAAGCAACTAAATAGACAATATGTTAGTACTGAGAAAGAAAAGTGAAGCTGATGAGGTAAAAGGGAGTGATGATGTAGGGTTGCTATTTTCACCACAAAGGTTTCTCTGATACAGTGTCATTTGAGCAGAGACCCAAAAGAATTGAGGAGACAAGTCAGGAGGTTTTTTAGGGGAGTAACATTCCAGTCAGAAGAAACAGCAGGTGCAACAGCACTGAGGCAGGAACATGCTTGGTGGGTTTGAGGAACAGCTATGAGCCCAGCGTGACTGGAGGGGGAAGTAAACGAGGCAGACAGCTACAGGAGATTAAAGGGATTTGGGCAGAAGAGTGATGGATCTCCAAAGCTACTGCTGCCATCTAAATTAGCTGCTAGTGTGGTGAAGGGTTACCCACAGACCTGATGGTGATCCCACCCCTGCCAACGTAGGCACCATGTTGCTTGGTATTGACCTACAATGCCCACTCAGAACAACTGCATACTCAGCAGTTGTCCCTGGGTGCTGGAGGGGCCTTGGGAGTCCATGGTCCCAAGCTGCTAAATCAAACTATGAATTTATTTCCACTATCATCTGAAGTAGTTGTGACCTCATAGTCCTAAAACTTCTCCCAAGGGAAAAAAAATCCATAATTCATATACATTAGTAATCTGTACTTAGGTTTATTTAGATTTTGGCTTTTATTGTCGCCCAGACTGGGATGCAGGGGAGCAATATCAGCTCACTGCCACCTCTTTCTCCCAGGTTCAAGCAATGCTCCTGCCTCAGCATCCTGAGTAGATGGGACTACAGGCACGCACCACCACGCCCAGCGAATTTTTTTGTATTTTTTAGTAGAGACAGGGTTTCACGATGTTGGTCAGGCTAGTCTCGAACCCCTGACCTAAGGTGATCTGCCCACCTTGGCCTCTCAAAGTGTTGGGATTACAGGAGTGAGCCAACACACCTGGCTTATTTTGGCTTTTGTTTTGTTTTGTTTTGTTTTGTTTTTTGAGACAGTTTCACTTTGTCCCCCACGCTGGAGTACAGTGTCACAATCTCAGCTCACTGCAACCTCCGACTCCCGGGTTCAAGCGATTCTCCTTCCTCAGCCTCCCGAAAAGCTGGGATTACAGGCGCCCGCTACCATGCCCGGCTAATTTTTGTATTTTTAGTAGAGATGGGGTTTCACTATATTGGCCAGGCTGGTCTCAAACTCCTGACCTCAGGTGATCCACCTGCCTCAGGCTCCCAAAATGCTGGAATTACAGGCCTGAGCCACTGCACCCAGCTGGGTTTTCTTTTCTTTTCTTTTCTCTTTTCTTTTCTTTTCTTTTCTTTTCTTTTTAAGGAGTAAGAAAGCCCAGGTGCAGTGGCTCACGCCTATAATCCCAGCACTTTGGGAGGTGGAGGCGGGCAGATCACCTGAGGTCAGGAGTTCAAGACCCACCACCAAAGTGGTGAAACCCCATCTCTACTTAAAAAATAAAAAAATTAGCCGGGCGTGGTGGTGGGTGCATGTAATCCCAGCTACCTGGGAGGCTGAGGCAGGAGAATCGCTTGAACCCAGGACGCAGAGGTTGCAGTGAGCTGAGATCGCACCATTGCACTCCAGCCTGGGCAACAGGAGCGAGACTCCATCTCAAAAAAAAAAAAAAAAAAAAAAAAAAAAAGGAGTAAGAAGTAATGTAGGTTAAGGGTACACCTTTTCTTCTTAAAGAGACTTTATTTTTTAAGACAGTTTATATTTAAATAAAAAGTGAGACGATAATACCAGTTGAATATCTCTTATCCAGAATGCTTGGGACCAGAAGTGTTTTGGATTTCAGATGTTTTCTGACTTTGGAATATTTTCATATGTACATAATGAGCCGTCTTGGGGATGAGACCCAAGGATAGACACAAAATTCATTTATGTGTCATATACACCTAATACACATAGCCTGAAGGTACATTTACACAACATTTTTCATAATTTCGTGCATGAAACAAAGTTTTAGCTGTGTTTTTACTGTGACCCATCACATGAGGTCAGGTGTGAAATTTTTCAGCTGTGGCATCATGTCAGCACTCAGAAAGTTGCAGATTTGGAAGCATTTTGGATTTTCTGATTAGGGATTCTCGACCTGTACAGAGAGCTGCCATATATATCCCGCACCTGGTTTCCCCTATAATTAACGTCTTACATTAGTGTGGTACATCTGCTACAATTCTTGAACCAATATTAACACATTATTATTAACCGAAGTCCGTAGTTTATTCAGATTTCCTTAGTTTTGCACGATAGCTTTCTCTTCCAGGATCTCATCTAGGGCACCAACTTACATTTAGTTGTCATGTCTCCTTAGCTGCCTCTTTTTTTTTCTTTTTTTTTTTCGAGATGGAGTCTCACTCTGTTGCCCAGGATGGAGTGCAGTGGTGTGATCTCAGCTCACTGCAACCTCTGCCATCCAGGTTCAAGTGATTCTCCTGCCTCAGCCTCCTGGGTAGCTGGGATTACAGGCACATGCCACCACGCCCAGCTAATTTTTTGTACATTTAGTAGAGACGGGGTTTCACCATCTTGGCCAGTCTGGTCTTGAACTCTTGACCATGTGATCCACTTGCCTCGGCCTCCCAAAGTGCTGGGATTACAGGCGTGAGCCACCACGCCTGGCCCTTAGCCTCCTCTTAGCTGTGCCAGTCTCTCAAGCTTTCCTTGTTTTTTTTTTAATAACCTTGACAGTTTTGAGGAGTTCTGGTCAGGCCTATTATAGGATACCCTTCTGTTGCTATTTGCCTGATGTGTTTTCTAATAACTAGACTTGGGTTATATGTTTTGGGGGTAAAGACCACAGAGGTAAAGTGTCATTTTCATCACATACATCAAGGGTAATGTACTCTCAGCATGGTTTATCACTGTTAATGTTGACCTTGATCACCTGACTGAGGTAGTGTTTGAGGCAGTATTTGTCAAGTTTGTCCTCTGTGAAATTACTCTTCTCCCACAGCCTCTCCTGCCCTGCTTTTTCCATGCTGTACTCTCTGGAAGGAAGTCACTGTGCACAACCCACACTTAAGAAGTGGGGAGGGGCCGGGAGTGGTGGCTCACGCCTGTAATCCCAGCACTTTGGGAGGCCGAGACGGGCAGATCACTAGGTCAGGAGATTAAGACCATCCTGGCTAACACGGTGAAACCCCATCTCTACTAAAAATACAAAAAATTAGCTGGGCGTGGTGGCAGGCGCCTGTAGTCCCAGCTACTCAGGAGGCTGAGGCAGGAGAATGGCGTGAACCCAGGAGGCAGAGCTTGCAGTGAGCAGAGATCGCACCACTGCACCCCAGCCTGGGCGACAGAGTGAGACTCCATCTCAGAAAAAAAAAAAAAAAAGAAGTGGTGCCAGGCGCAGTGGCTCATGCCTGTAATCCCCACACTCTGGGAGGCCAAGGCAGGTGGATCACCTGGGGTCAAGAGTTCGAGACCAGCCTGACCAACATGGTGAAACCCTGTCTCTACTAAAAATATAAAAATTAGATGGGTGTAGTGGCACACATCTGTAATCCTAACTACGTGGGAGGCTAAGGCAGGAGAATCGCTTGAACCCAGGAGGCAGAGATTGCGGCGAGCTGAGATTGCACCACTGCATTCCAGCCTGGGCAACAGGGCAGGACTCTGCCTCAAAAAAAAAAAAAAAAAAAGAAGTAGGGATTTATGCTTCCATGCCTTAAGGATGGAATGTCTGTATATATTATCTGGAATTTTTCTGCAAGGAAAATTTGTATCTTCTCCTCCATGTATTTATTTATTTATTTATTTATTCATTCTTTCTTTCATTCATTATTGATACAGAGTCTCACTGTGTCACCCAGGCTGGAATGTGGTGGCACTGTCACAGCTTACTGTAGCCTCGACCTCCTGGCCTCAGGTGAACCTCCTGTCTCAGCCTCCTGAGTAACTGGGACTACAGGTGCATGCTACCATGCCCAGCTAATTATTATTAATTATTATTATTTGTAGAGATGGGTCTCACTGTGTTTCCCAGGCTAGTCTCAAACTCCTGGGTTCAAGCAATCCTTCCATCTCGGCCTCCCAAACTGCTGGGATTACAGGTGTGAGCTACCACGCGTGGCCCATTTATTTATTCAATCATGCATTTATAACAGTATGGACTCATAGATCTTTATTTTGTACTTTGGGTTATAATCCAATACTACTTTATTTTGTTTCTCAAATTCCTCCAGTTTTGGCCACTGGAAGCTCTTTCAAGTGGTTCTTGTGTCCCTTTGATACACACCTATCCTTGTAGGATTTTATTATTTATTTAGCACTGCCTTACTTTCTGGTACTGTAAGATGCCCCAGGCTCATCTTGTATATTTCCTGCCTCTGCCCCAGAATCAGCCATTTCTCCAGGGAGTCCTGGCTCCTTTTATAGGAGAATGATACTAGAAACCAAGATCTGGGTACTAGTTATGCTCATTGCAGCTGGAGTGTTGCTGCTTCTGGGCCTTCTCAGATGGCAGAACAAGAAAATAAGTGTGTGTCTTCTAACTGTGTATTTATAGCTATAAATAGGTATCATATACCTATAAATATTTCTATATGTAACCATCTATATCTATATTAAGCATGAGTTCATACTCTAACCAATTACCATATGGATCATTCTAGTCCCCTCCCTTTGCTTATCTATAAATTTCTACTGCAACAGTAAGAAACCCAGCATCTACCATATGCTATCCATTTTCTTAATTGTTCAGTTCCAATATGCATGAATAACAGTATCAGAATTATAACCCATGGGAAACAATGTTATCGAATAGAGGACAGTGCTTATATTCACTTTTGCCTTTAGTCTTAGGGACTACTCATTTTCAAAGTTACTTAGGTCAGCACTTTTCCCTCAACCCTCTTCAGTGAAGTTTTTTTACACGTTTGTAATACAGTTAGATTTTCTTGCCACTGTCTGCATTCATTCCTAAGATCTAAGGAAATACCTTTTAATTTAACATTTTATCTCCAGCTAGATAATAAATTCACAAAGAACAACTACCATAAGAAGCAAAGTAGTACAGTCATACTTTTTAAAATTGTTCTTGGGTTTTTAAAAATAATTTTTACATTACACAAGTAATACATTATTACAAGATAAAGTCCTTCTTAATACTACTCCAAGCCCAGTCCCTACCCTAAACATACATACGGTTGTTAGTCTGGGATGTGTCTGTCCAAACATTTTTCTTGCATATATATATATATATATATGGAAAACATTTATATTCATATATATAACATTACCTTTATATTCATATATACATATATATGTGTGTGTATGTGTATGTGTGTATATATATATATACACATACACACACACACCCCTATGGAAAATATCTAGTATTCCTGTATGTTTTTCTTTTCTTTTTTTTTTTTTTTTTTGAGATGAAATTTCACTCGTCACCCAGGCTGGAGTGCAATGGCACTATCTAGGCTCACTGCAACCTCTGCCTCCAGGATTCAAGCAATTCTCATGCCTCGGCCTCCCAAGTAGCTGGTATTACAGGCACGTGCCACCGTGCCTGGCTAATTTTTGTATTGTTAGTAGACGTGGGGTTTCACCATGTTGGCCAGGCTGGTCTTGAACTCCTGACCTCACGTGATCCACGCGCCTCGGCCTCCCAAACTGCTGGGATTACAGGCATGAGCCACCACGCCTGGCCTGCTGCGTGTTTTTCAACATAAACGGTACCATATATAACTTCTGCAACTCTGTTTTTCTCTAAACCATTCAACTTAGGTATCTTTCAAGCCTGTGCGTGACTGTCTGCTTCGTGAGTAATATTCCATAGAATGAAAGTGTTGGTTACATTTTCCCCCCTGTTAATATTGGCAGTGCTCTAGTGAACACTCTTGTGCATAGTGTTTATTCAGGAATGACTGGGTCATATACACATTTCAGTTTTAATAACTACTGTCAAATTGCCCATTGGTATACCCACCCTGGAAAAAAAATCTTGTTCCTTATTATATGACTGCATGGGACAGAGAAGAGAATCAGATTGCTAGTTTTTAATTTGTCTTAATGTTTATTTCTAGAGAATAGTGAATACGGAGGTAAGACCTAGTCTGTTATTTAAAAGAACCTCATGCTGTGATGATTTCCAGTGCTTTTTAAATGTTAATTGTTAAATTAATAGAAGAGGGATAGTGTCTATAATGGTCTACCCAGCTTTCAGTCAATGATGCTAAAGTAGATGCTGCCACAACTGTATGAAGCTGCAGGAACTCCTTATTTGCGTGATAGGATCCTGAGATGCTGCAGCACAGGAGGACCAAGATGGCAGGCACAGGGCAGAATCCTTCCTGGTCTCTCATGTGCTCCTGATGAGTAGGAAGCTCATGAGTTCATTCACTGGGCAAACATGATTGATCATCTCCTAAGGGCTGGACTAGGATGCCCTTTGCCGTACTGGACACTCCCAAAATGCATCTGCAGAGGTCAACGCTGTATTTCTCACCTGTCATTTGCCATTTGGCTGAGTGTGTGTTGGGTGCCAAGCATGAAGCCCAGCACTAAGGAGACAGAGGGGAAGGTGACAGTGCTGCTTTCCTGAGTTTGCCCACACCTGGTTCTGCCAGCCATCACCTCAGACTCTCTGCTCAGCCTTGGTTTGTTCACACTAAGGGACATGTAAGGTAACTTCTGTGCTGCCTAAGGGATGGGGGATACATTAAGCATCCTAAAATAAGGTGAACAGTGGATTCTGTCCTGCCACAGGCCAGAGGTATGCTCCTAGAGCCTTCTTTGTGCTCTTGGAATTATTTCCTACATAGTTGGAAGTTTGGATGGATGTGTGAAAGCTTATAATTCGCTGTGCTGCTGTTTAATCAGAAATGGAAATTAGGGCCGGGCGCAGTGGTTCACACCTGTAATCCTAGCACTTTGGGAGGCCAAGGCAGGCGGATCACTTGAGGTCAGGAGTTTGAGACCAGCCTGGCCAAAGTGGCAAAACCCCATCTCTACTAAAAATACAAAAATTAGCTGGGTGTGGTGGTACATGCCTGTAATCCCAGCTGCTCAGGAGGCTGGGACACAAGAATCACTTGAACCCAGGAGGCGTAGGCTGCATAAGCTGAGATCATGCCATTGCACTCCATCCTGGACGGCGGAGCAAGACTCTGTCTCAAAAAAAAAAAAAAGAAAGAAAGAAAAAAGAAATGGAGGCCATGCGTGGTGGCTCACGCCTGTAATCCCAACACTATGGAAAGCCAAGGCGGGCGGATCTTCTGAGGTCGGGAGTTCGAGACCAGCCTGGCCAACCTGGTGAAACCCCGTCTTTACTAAAAATACAAAAATTAGCTGGGCGTTGTGGTGAATGCCTGTAATCTCAGCTACTCTAGAGGCTGAAACACGAGAATCACTTGAACTTGGGAGGGGGAGGTTGCAGTGAGCCAAGATGGCGCCACTGCACTCTAGCCTGGATGACAGAGTGAGACTCCATCTCAAAAAAAAAAAAAAGGAAATGGAAATTAAAGTTGCTTACAATGTATGTGCTTCCCATTTGGAGAGCAGATTCCTCACAAAGAGAGCTCTACCTGCCAATCCATGCACTGGGGAATGTTGTAGACTACACCATCTGAGGAGGAAGTAAGGAAGGATTCAAATAGATTTTTCTAAAGGTTAGTGAGGCAGCTTTTCTTGGAACATCAATCACTAATGGTTTATTGCCCCAACAGTCCTGTAATTTGTCACAACTGGCTCCGGCTTGGGGAGTGCAAAGATGGAGGGGGTCTGGTTGCTTCCACCTATTATTGTTTTATAGCTTGTCTCATAATAGAGGTGATTTCTTTCGTTTTACCAGTGGCCAGACAGTAAACTCTCTCTTTCTTCTCTCTTTAGCTTTGTATTCTGGACCTTGTTTGCCCTGTTAACAAGGTCACAATGGGTTAAATTGTGTCTTCCCAAAAAGATAGGCTCAAATTGTACCCACTCCCTACCTGTGGATGTGACTTTATTTGTAACTAGGGTCTGCATATGTAATTAAGTAAAGATGAAGTTGTACTGAATTCAGGTAGTACCAATCTTTATAGGACACCAATAAAAGAAGTCAGCCAGGCATAATGATACATGCCTTATAATCCCAGCTACTCAGGAGGTTAAGGTGGAAGGATCCCTTGAGCTCAGGAGTTTGAGGCTGCAGTGAGCTATGATTGCATCACTGCACTCCAGCCTGGGTGACAGAGCAAGATCTTGTGTCCAAAAAACAAAAACAAAGGGAAAAAAGAGAATAAGAGAAGGTTTAGAACCAGAGACACACAGGGGAAAAGGCCATGTGAAGACCAAGCCGAAGATTGACAGTGATATAGCCACAAGCCCAAGAACAGTGAAGATCACTGGTGACAACAGAAGTGAGGAGAGAGGCAGACCTCAGGTGATCCGCCCGCCTCGGCCTCCCATAGTGCTGGGATTGCAGGCGTGAGCCACCACGCCCCGCCTCCTTTTTTTTTTTTTTTTTTTTTTTTTGAGACAGAGTCTTGCTCTGTCGTCCAGGCTGGAGTGCAATGGCGTGATCTCAGCTTACTGCAGCCTCTGCTTCCCGGGTTCAAGTGATTCTCGTGTTCCAGCCTCCTGAGTAGCTGGGATTACAGGCATGCACCACCACACCCAGCTAATTTTTGTATTTTTAGTAGAGATGGGGTTTTGC
This sequence comes from Pan paniscus, assembly GCF_029289425.2. Lineage (NCBI taxonomy): Eukaryota > Metazoa > Chordata > Mammalia > Primates > Hominidae > Pan > Pan paniscus. The sequence continues at coordinate 142,574,148 of NC_073255.2, read as the reverse complement.
CACGTTGGCCAGGCTGGTCTCAAACTCCTGACCTCAAGTGATCCGCCTGCCTTGGCCTCCCAAAGTGCTAGGATTACAGGTGTGAACCACTGCGCCCGGCCCTAATTTCCATTTCTGATTAAACAGCAGCACAGAAAATTATCAGCTTTCACACATCCATCCAAACTTCCAACCATGTAGGAAATAATTCCAAGAGGCTCTCCCTCAGAGCCCCCAGAAGGAACCAATCCTGCCAACACCATGATTTCAGAGTCTGGCCTCCTGAATGATGAAAACTAAATTTCTGTTGTTGTAAGCCCCCCAAATTGTGGTACTTTGTTACAGCGGTCCTAGGAAACTAATACACCTCATCTTTTGGTCCTCTTGAAAAAGGAGACTTTTAACCCAAATATCCTCTTTACATCAAAGAAGGATTTTAGTCCTACATCGAGCAGTGTCTTTCAGTTCTAAAATCCAGACTTTTCAGCAAGCATCACTTCTCCTTTTCCTCCCTACTTTGCAGCAAAGTCAAGTACCAGTAGAGTGTCTCAGCAGCCGCATGGACACTTGAAGCCTGCTAGCCCTGACCCTGGCGGCCCTGCTAAACAGCCCAGCATAATGGAGCAGCAGCTTGGGAGGTGGAGCTAGAATCCACAAACAGGCAAAACAAAAAGGGTTTTGACCTCGCTCCGCTGCCTTCACAAGGGAAGAGGCTGCAGGGCTGTGGTGCTGTCTTGGTGTGTGCCAACCTGAAACACATGGGCTTTGACACAAAGTGCACATACAGGGGCCAGGAGCAGGGTGGGCAGCCTCATCTTAAATTCTTTGTGGCCTCTCTCCCTTTGGCTAGTGTGTTTTTTAAAGGATCCATTCAGGATCTGTTGAGTCTTCCATAACATCATAAAACTGTGGGATTTTAGAGCTGCAAAAGACCTAAGTGTGATTCAGTCCAACTTCCCACCCTTTTTTATTTATAATAATAACAGCTGCTATCTGTTGAATAATATAAATACTAAATATTTATTGAATACATACTGTGTGCCAGGAAGTTTTCTGAGCGCTTGATATGTATTCACATATTTAGTCATCACAGCAATACTTTGCAATAGGAACTCTCAATATTTCCAATTTGTAGATGAGGAAAGTGAGGCATACAGAGAAAAGGAACTTGACCAAAGACTAACAGCTAGAAAGTGGCAGAATCAGGATTCAAACCCAGGTGTGTCTAACCCCGAGCCCTCTTAGCCCCTCTGCTTTGCAGAGACCTCAGTATGAAATGATACACCCCACGTCATGTATCCAAAGAGTGAGGGCATCGAGACCCAGAACCACACTCCCTAAAAACTGGCAGTGGTGCTGTACATTTTTTAAAATAGGGTCTTGCTATGTTGCCCAGGCTGGTCTTAAACTCTTGACTCCAAGCAATCCTCCCTCCTCAGCCTCCCAAGTTGCTGGAATTATAGGTGCACACCACTACACCTGGCTTGTATCTTATTTTATTATTTTATTTTATTTTATTTTATTTTATTTTATTTTATTTTATTTTATTTCTTTGAGTCGGAGTCTCACCCTGTCGCCCAGGCTGGAGTGCAGTGGTGCAATCTCAGCTCACTGCAACCTCCACTTCCCTAGTTCGAGCAATTCCTCTGCCTCAGCCTCCCGAGTAGTGGGGATTACAGGCACATGCCACCACGCCCAGCTAATTTTTTTGTATTTTTTTTTTAGTAGAGATGGGGTTTCACCATGTTGGCCAGACTGGTCTCGAACTCCTGACCTCAGCCAATTCGCCCACCTCAGCCTCCCAAAGTGCTGGGATTACAGGCATAAGCCACAGCCCAAGGTTTTTTTGTTGTTGTTGTTTGTTTGTTTGTTTGTTTGTTTTTAAGGCAGAGTCTCACTCTGTTGCCCAGGCTGGAGTACAGTGGCACAATCTTGGCTCACTGCAACCTCCGCCTCCCAATTCAAGCAATTCTCATGCCTCAGCCTTTTGAGTAGCTGGAACTATAGGCCTGTACTACCATGCCCAACTAATTTTTGTATTTTTAGTAGAGACAGAGTTTCATCATGTTGGCCAGGCTGGTCTTGAACTCCCGACCTCAGGTGATCTGCCTGCCTTGGCCTCCAAAGTCTTGGAATTATAGGCATGAGCCACTGTGCCCGGCCTTTGTATCTTCTTAATATGGACCCAACTTTAACTGTGAGGGCACACACAGGCATGCACGTGTACACACATAGTGCCAGCCCTGCCCTCAGCCTGTCTTCATGATGTCTGAGGGCATGGTAGTACCAGTGATGAGTTACAATGCATTTTGAAGCCACTGTGAAGAGCAGGTTATATGATGAAGTAAAGTTACCACTACCAGTAAACAATGCAGTTGGGACAGGCAACTAAATTAGAACCAAACTGTTAACCTATGTGTGCGCATACACACACTCACTCACTCACTCACTCACACACACCCTTCTTAAAAAGAGAGCACTAGTCCCTCCCAAGAGAAAACTAGCTTAGAGGTGGGAATTTAGGAAGAAGACCCCATTGTATTTCAATTAGGCTACCCTATTCTCATTCATGTCAAAATTTCTCAAAGGAGTTTGGTCTGAGAGAAGCAGCCACAGGAGGCCTCCACTGGCCATGCTGTCTCCAGCTGAGGAGCTGGCAGCAGGGAAAGCAGAGCCCTGTGGGCCATGTCCCTGGGCAGAGGAGCCAGGCTGAGGCTGCCACCAGCCCCTGGGAATTCTTCCAAGCTTTCATCTGGGATGGTCCTCCTCTCAGGTCTAGGGTGTTCATGATTTTTACAAAACGAGGTCACAAAGGAATGACACCCAAGTTAGTGCAAGCCTCGTACTGTCCCCTTGTCCCCGACCAGAGCCCTGGGAGGAGACCACTCCCCATGTGGCAAAGCCTCAGGCGTGGCTGTGAGCATCTGTAAGGGCGGGATGCAGGCACAGCAGAGCGGCGCCCCAGCTGGCCTGCGCAGAGCGTTCAGAGCCTCAGAACACCGTGATTAGTGATGAGCTGCTCCAAGGCCGCTGTGCTGAATGGTCCAGGAATCCTTCCAGCAGCTCCGCTTCGCACCCCGTTGTCCCCCACCCAACCCTTTATTTTTTGAGTCAAGCCTTCAGTTTCTCCCCTTTTTCTGCCTCCCTCAAGGGAAGCTGGAAACCATGATGGCCATGAACAGAGTCAGAGATTTGGGTAACTTCTGTGCCCTGTCACCCTGAAGCTCTCTCTTGTGTGCCCTCTCTCCTGTGCCAGCTGAGAGAGGTGCAGGGAAGATCCCCAGCCCTGGCCCTGTGAGTCCAGTCAGGGACCCCGTGTTCCGGACCGGCCACTTCACACCCGGCAGCAACGTTTGGTGTTGGGTGGTCGTGGTTGTTGCTGCTCAGCCTGTTGGGGTGGGTGCAGGGTCTCCTGGCTAGAATTTGTGTGGGGTTAGAGGCAGGGCAGCGAAGCCATGTATGGTGCTGAGGGAAACTTCCTACAGCCTGAGGTCTGAAGAGAATGGAGAGGCCATAGGCAGGAAGTCCAGCAAGTAGCTTGGCCTGAGTGGAGGGAGGCAGAGCTTCCCTTGGGAGCACATCCCAAGGTGTGCTCAGCTCTGCCGGACAGGTAGAGTGCCCTGGAATTTTCCAGTGGATACCCAGAAGACACCACCAACTCCTCTGCGGTAGAGAAGGAGCCAGGCACAGTGGCTCATGCCTGTAATCCCAGCATTTTGGGAGGCTGAGGCTGGAGGATCGCTGAGCCTAGGAGTTCAAGACCAGCCTGGGCAGCATATTGAGACCCTGTCTCTACCAAAAATAATAAAGCCAGCCTGGGCAATGTAATGAGACCTTATCTCTACAATAATTTTTTTAAAAATTAGCCAGGCATGGTGGCACATGCCTGTAGTCCCAACTACTCGGGAGGCTGAGGTGGGAGGATCACTTGAGTTTGGGAGGCAGAGGTTGCTGTGAGCTGTGATCACAACACTGCACTCCTGTCTGAGCAACAGAGCAAGACCCTGTCTCTGAATGAATGAATGAACGGTACCTAGCACTAACCTAGGCAAGAGGCAGTGTTAGTTCTGTCTGTTCAAGTCTGCACTCTGCAGATATGAAAGAATTAACCACCTGCACTAGGGAAAGCTGTCCAGAGAGGTAACTGACCCAAGGGCTATACCAAGATCAAGATTTCAGGCTTCCTACATGGTATTCAGACTATTTAAAGAAGCAAGAAGCACACTCCAGGCTCCAGATCCAAGACTATGCCACCAGGCTTCTTATTAAGATGTCACCGGGCTTTGGTAGTTAAAGGGGCCAGAGACGTTTAAAGGATTGTATGATCACCTGGGTTTTGGAAGAATCCAAAGTGGAGTCACGGCTGAAGAGAGGCCTCCTTTCCTAGGCCCTGGCAGTGCAACTTTTAAATGCATGATTCGCTGGCCCCTTCACAGCTGGATCTTTCTGTTCCCTGCGCTTGCTGAAAAGCAGAAATCTACTCCAAAAGGAACGCTCACTGCTTTTGCCCCTGCTTTTTCTGTAAGTGGTGAGTTTTTATCTGTCTTCTGTTGATGGAGCTGCCAAATCCTAACCCTTCCCATTTCCACTGTGGGCTCCAGGTACACCCCCTATTTGAATAGGTATCAGATTTCCCCAAAGCAAAATCTAATCATTCCTAGGCTTAGTCCGCTTGTCTGAGAAGGCCAAGAGCCCTGACCTCATTCTCTGCGCTGGCTCCTGCTGCAGTTATGAGGAAGCTGTGGGATATGTCCCTGGGGTACAGTTAGCACAGCAGGGGGCTAGGGAATCTCAACCCCGTGAACCAAGAGACAAGGTTATACATGAATTTAGGAAGCCAGAAAGACCCAAAGCCCCAAGTAGGAAGTTTCTATAAGGAAACCCTTACACTATAAGGCCTTACACAAATATCTGGGATAATGATTTTATCAACTACCCACATCCCCTTGAGAGGACTTCATGAGGGTCCTTGAACTAGACCCTGTAGGGTGGGGGCTACTCTGTGGGAGCCTCCCAGACTGAGTGTGGAGAAGGGTGCTCCCAGGAGGAAAATCAAGGTGCTGTTACTGGAAGAAGAGAAGAAGGGGGATGGGCGCTGAGTGGGCCAAGATCACAAATGCTCCCCTCACCCATCCAGGCCTCTTTCTCTTTCCTTTGCTTCCCTTCATTTATCTGTTCTTTGGCTCCTGCTCACAAAAGGACAGAAGAATCATTCCATTTTAATAGGTACAGTCTGTGAGGCTGGTGGCCACTGTAAACTGGTCTGTTTCCTAGTCTTGCTCATCCTGGAATCAGGATGTAACATGGAAACACAACAGGCCCCTTGCTTCCCGGCTGCTGTTCATCACCTGTTTGTGATGTCTTCCTGTGCCTAGAGCAGGTGCTTCTCTCCTAAACTTGTCCTCCTCACAAGATAAATCCTCTCTCCCAAGCCTGCCCTCCCGTGCTGTAACCTTCTCTTGGCTTCTGCTTTTTTCTGAACTTCCTGTTCTATTTTTGAACACTCGTAGCCTGGACCCAGGCCTTGGCAGACAAAGAGCCCGTGTGAATGGTAGACATCTGACCTGAATACCTGACCTGTGATTAGTAACCTGGGTTGGCCCCAAGCCGAAGGTGGTTCCATGCCTCCATCAGTTGTCACCCTTCCAACCTGGCTGGCCACATTTTTTGCTCCTGCCGTCAACTGCAGAGATGCAAACTGTGTGTGAAGAGGTGATTCCCTGCCTGGGAGGTTTCAGGGTTATCTGTGTCCACCTCTCTCCGGAGCCTCCAGGCACACACACCAAAAGGTAGATATGACCCTGCCTCTTTGGAACAGTGAGTAGAGCAAACTGCTGTGTTGTGGCTTCGTTAAATACGCCTTAATCCTGCCCATCCTGAAGGTGGAAGTGGATCCCATTTATATTGTTTTTTAGTGATCACTCAGCTCACTCCAGTTGGCACCCAGGAACTCGGAATTCGGACTGCTTACTTGCTGGCTCCAATTCTGCAAAATACCCTGCCTTCCCTGTGGCCACTGGGGTTGGACAGTGCCCACGTGCACTTTCTTTCCCACTCAGGTATCCTACAGCTGATTAACCGGGAAGGTGTGGGGCTATCTAGCATAGCTACAGGACTCGATCCAAGATGCCGCTCTATCATGATTTGTATGGGTGGTGTTTTCTTATTGTTGCTGTTGTTTTAAAAGGGGAGAGGTTTTGACACAGAATTATTTTATCTAATTTACCCTTCACTGCCCCTTCCGTTTCCTCTGCTTTACCAAAAGAACGTTTTAATGCTTTTGATGATATTAACTATTTCATAGTTGTCTTAAGAAACAGTTATAGTTTTCAACTTCTAATTTAAAAATATTAATATTCTTACCATTACAAAAATTCTTATAGATTAATGAGAAAAAATATACTAATTAGAGAATGGGTAGGAACAGGCAAAAGGGAGGAAACTCAAGTGAAAACATTGAATTTTGAGTGAAACATTTTCACCTGAAAAATGTTCAACCTCACTGGCAGTTAAGAACAAAAGTTACAACAATCAGATAGTATTTTTCACTTATGAAAATGACAAGTGTTTAGAAATTACTGTAATACCCAGTGGTCATGAGGAAAAAGCAAAGCAGACTTTCCGTCAAGCTGCTGGTTATGTAAATTGGGGCTCCCTTCATGTTGGGCATTTGACTAGATGTATCAAGGACCTGGAACCAAAATTTATGCTTCTCAGAATTTATATAAAGTAAATAAATCAAATTGTGTACAAGCATGCCTTTAAGGGATATCCACTCCAGAATTATCCATAATAGCAAAAAATTGCAACCAATATGAATAACAAACAACACAGGCTACAGAGTAGCCTCTAAAATAATCTTTTAAAAAATATTTTAGGCCAGGCATAGTGGCTCATGTCTGTAATCCCAGCACTTTGAGAGGCCGAGGTGGGCAGATCACGAGGTCGGGAGTTCGAGACCAGCCTAACATAGTGAAACCCCATCTCTACTAAAAATACAAAAATTAGCCAGGTGTGGTGGCGCACACCTATAATCCCACGTACTCAGGAGGCTGAGGCAGGAGAATCAGTTGAACCCAGGAGGTGGAGGTTGCAGTGAACTGATATTGCTCTACTGCACTCCAGCCTGGGCGACAGAGCGAGACTCCATCTCAAAAAAATAAATAAATTTATAACATGAAAAAATGTTTATAATGTGAAAAGTGGGGGGAAACAGCATTTAAAACAATGCTTAGTATGATCACTTTTTTAAAAATTATGTACATATCTGTGTATTTTTGACTGAAATGGTATGGTGACTGTGGGTCATTTTTAGTTTCTTCCTCATTCATATCTGAATTTTCTAAAATCTTTATCATACACTTATCATTTTAATAATTAGATTTTTTAAATTTTCTTTTTTTTTTTCATTTACTTTTTTTGAGACAGAGTCTTGATTTGTTATCCAAGCTAGAGTGCAGTGGTGCTATCATGGCTCACTGCAACCTTGACTTCCTGGGCTCAACTGATCCTCCTGCCTCACCCCCTCAAGTAGCTGGGACTACAGGTGCATGCCACCATACCTGGCTAATTTTTGTACTTGTGTGTGTGTGTGTGTGTGTGTGCAGAGATAGGTTTTCGCCATGTTGCCCAGGCTGGTCTGGAACTCCTGGACTCAAGCCATCTGCCCACCTAGGTCTCCCAAAGTGCTGGGATTATGAGCATGAGCCACCACACCTGGACCTTTTTGTAATTTTAAAAAACAGAGAACCACAGGGCCAGAGTTAAGGTACAAGAGAACTCACTTTGGTTTGGTTTGGTTTGGTTTTTCTGGGCCAGAATCTAAAAAGATCAGAAAACAACTGGGCCCCCATATAAAATAGTCTGTCTTTGCAGAGGTCTCCAAACGCTGCGGGAAGAATGAGAAGATGAGGTCTGCTCAGGTTTCTATTTTGCCACCTGCACCCTTTTATTGAAATTTCATATTACAGATATGAAGAGTAACTACTGACATCTCCCAGTGGGACTTTCATTTATATAATGAAATATATAATAAGTATATAATGAATTTATATAATGAAGTATGTAGTATGACTTTTTTCTTCATCTTTGGAAAAATATCCCTTAAATTCTACTTGTACCTTCTCCTCCAGATTGAAAAACAGACTAATAATGGCTTAGGACAGATGTGGCCTCAGATGACTTAAGTAATAATGACATAAATGCCCCCTGAAGCTCCTTCTTCTCCAACACCATCTCTTTTTTCTTTTCCCATCCCCCCCGCCTCCACCCCAGCTTTTTTTGGAGGGTAGGGGTTCCTTTTCTTTGCCTATACCTTAAGCCTGCTGGTGCCAATTAGGACGCTCCAGTCACAGCAAATGTGAAGAACTGCTTCCTCCAAGGTATCCATATGCCCAGAAATGGAGGATTGGTTTGACTCAAAGGACTGAAATGTCACTGCAGAATTTGGTCTGTGCTTGCAGCCAGTTTTTCACCACCACTGTCATTTCTCCACCTCTGGGGTTTGCAGTGGGGATACACTTTTAACGACATGCCACTAGTCACAGTTTTACCAGGTATAGTTGAGTCACAGAGATGAGAACAAAACCATTGCTTAAATGTGAATTTCCTTGGTCCCTGAGTGAGCACCCCTACCCACAGTTTGATGACATTTGAGCATGTGCTCCAAGTGACTATCTACAGAAATGCCTTTAGGCATTGTTTAGATAGCATACTACTCCAGTTATCCAGGAGGGTAGCTGCCTTTTTCTTTTTGAAAGCTATTCCCTTGGCTTGGCAGCCAAAGGAATTCAAGATTCATGCTGTTGTAAAGCATGCTAGGAAAGGACATGAACTTTAGAAAACAGGGAAGCTCTGAGGAAGTACCGAGGCTGCTATTTACAGAGTCTTTCCTGGGTGCTAGATAGGGAGCACAGCACTTTACCTAGTTATCTCACTTGATGCTCACATGAACTCTGGGAGTAAGATAGTATACTTCCATTCTCCACATGAGGAAGGTGAGGCTCAGAGAAGTTAAGTTCTTTGCCCAAAGTTTCCAAGCTTGTACCTTCTGCTGGAGCTGGTTTTGAGCCCACACGTGATCTCTTTCTGATATACCAAGCTGCTTCCCAGGGCTTATGCTAAGCAGTGAAGTCTATACTTCAAGTTACACTTATGGTCTTACTACTATTGTAAGAAGACCTGTCCTGTGTGGCATCCAGGACCCATGGGTGACATGGACAGCCTTGGATCCTAGACACCACACACGCACCCTCAAGAAACCCAGTCAGGAGGTCTCAGAGGGCTTCTAGGGTAACCCTTAGGATCCATGCAATTTACTGGTGCCCCACAGCAAGAAGTTATCCAGTGGGGCTGAGGCAGGCAGATCACCTGAGGTCAGGAGTTCAAGATCAGCCTGGCCAACATGGTGGAAACCCCCGTCTCTACTGAAAATACAAAAATTAGCTGTGTTTGGTGGTGGGCACCTATAATCCCAGCTACTCAGAAGGCTGAGGCACGAGAATTGCTTGAATCCAGGAGGCAGAGATTGCAGTGAGCCGAGATGGTGCCACTGCACTCCAGCGTGGGCGACAGAGCGAGACTGTCTCAAAAACAAAAACAAAAACAAAAACAGAAGAAGCTATCCAGATGCCATTAGCTCTTCTGCCCAGAGGTATATGAGAGCTCTGAGTACCTCCCTGTCCCTCAGGGGACCCAGGCATTCAAGAACTGACCTGGACAGGATCTCAAAACTTCTGACTCAAAACTGTAATATGTATTATAATATTACTACAGTAATATGGTCTTATTATTGTTGGCCTGGCCTGGGAAATAAGCTTCCCTCAGGGATGTCTCTAGTATAGGTATATTCAGCATATAGCAAAATCATCCAAGGAGCTTGTAAAGCACAGATTCCTGGACCCACCCCTGAGATTCCCATTCAGCTGGTCGGGAGGGTGGGGCATTTCCTGCCAGAGGCACTGATGCCTCCGATCCAGAGCTGTGGGCTCCATCTGGAATAATACTGCCCTAGTGTGTCCTGCAGGGGTGGCAATCGAGAATGAAGGTTCAGTTGTATAGCATTTGGATTGAAATTCTGACCCTGCCAATTAGTGGGTGGCTTGGGCAAGCTACTTAGCCTCTCTAGGCTTGCTTACTCATCTTGAAAATAAGGATTTAAAGAGCAGCTACTATATAGAGTTGTGGAGATTAGATGAGCTAAGCCATGTGAAGTATTTCAAATGGATAGTTCTTAATCAGGGTTTGCTTTTATTAGCAACACATGGAACCACGATGTCCTGGAGTGGAGAAAAGTGCTCTGGCCTTGCAGTCAGAAGTTTTGAGATCCTGTCTAGGTCAGTTCTCAAATCCCTGGGTCGTCTGAGAGAGAGTGAGGTGCTCAGAGCCCTCATGTACCTCTGGGCAGAAGGGCTAATGGGCATCTGGGTAGCTTCTTGCTGTGGGGTACCAGAAAATTGCATGGATCTTAAGGCTTACCCTAGAGGCCCTCTGAGGCCTCCTGACTGGGGTTTCTTGAGGGTGCATGTGTGTCATCCAGGCCCCATGTCTGACATGGCTCAGGTTGGCAGCATGCCATGGGTGCCCTGAGCCAGCCAACCTGCAGAGTCCTAACCTTTCCCCTTTGGGCCTTGAGTCACCCTTATTGCCACTGTGCCTGCTATAGTTTAAGGGCCTCAGGCCCTGCTTTCTTTTCCCTGCAGCTTTTTATTTAATGTCTATCTAGTAAAGCTCCACAGACCCACATCGTTTGGAAAGTAAGACAGAAACCTGACAGTTATCCTCAGGGCCCTCTCTGCAGTAGCCTGGGCCACTCCACCCACATTATTCCTGCAACGCATTGGGCTCTGGCACAGGCCAGACACATATAACACAGCCATTCCCATCAGACCCCAGCCATGGTGGCACCCTATTCTGTAACAGCATCAGAATTTAGAGCCTGGCTACACCAAGTGTGGTTCTCTGATCAGCTGCATCATCATCACCAGGCCCCATCTGATATGGTTTGGATATGTGTCCTCACCAAAATCTCATGTCAAATTGGAGGAGGGGCTTGGTGGGAGGTGATTGGATCATGGGGGTGAATTTCCCCCTTGCTATTCTCGTGATAGCAAGTGAGTTCTCACAAGATCTGATGATTTAGAAGTGTCTAGCACTTCCCCCTTCACTCTCTCTCCTGCTCTGCCACGGTAAGATGTGCTTGCTTCCCCTTTGCCTTCTGCCATGATTGTAAATTTTCTGAGGCCTCCCAGTCACGCTTCCTGTTTAGCCTACAGAACTGTGAGTCAATTAAACCTCTTTTCTTCATAAATTACCCAGTCTCAGGTAGTGCTTTATAGCAGTATGAGAATGGGCTAATACAGAAAATTGCTACCAGGAGTGAAACACTGCTATAAAGATACCTGAAAATGTGGAAGCGACTTTGGAACTGGATAATAGGCAGAGGTTGGAACAGTTTGGAGGGCTCAGAAGAAGACAAGAAGATGTGGGACAGTCTGGAACTTCCTAGAGACTTGTTGAATGGTTTTTGACCAAAATGCTGATAGTGATGTTGACAATGAAGTCCAGGCTGAGGTCTCAGATGGGAATGAGGAACTTCTTGGAAAGTGGAGCAAAGGTGACTTTTGCTATGCTTTAGCAAAGAGACTGGCAGCATTTCCCCCCTGCCCTAGGGATCTGTGGAACTTTGAACTTGAGAGAGATGATTTAGGGTATCTGGCAGAAGAAATTTCTAAGCAGCAAAGTATTCAAGATGTGACCTGGTTGTTTCTAAAAGTATATGCTCATGTGCTGAACAAAGAGATTTTCTGAAACTGGAACTTGTATTTAAAAGGGAAGCAGAGCATAAAAGTTTGGAAAATTTGCAGGCCAGCCATGTGGTAGAAAAGAAAAAGCCATTTTTCTGGGGAGAAATTCAAGCCTGCTGCAGAAATTTGCATAAGTAAAGAGGAGCTGAATGTTAATAGCCAAGACAATGGGCAAAATGTCTCCAGGGCATTCCAGAGACCTTCACAGCAGCCCCTCCCATCACAGGCCCAGAGGCCTAGGAGGAAAAAATGGTTTTGTGGGCCAGGCTCAGAGTCCAGCTGCCCTGTGCAGCCTTGGGACATTGTGCCCTGCATCCTAGCCGCTCCAGCTCCAGCCACAGCTAAAAGGGGCCAAGGTACACCTCAGGCAGTGGCTTCAAAGGGTGCAAGCCCCAAACCTCAAAGGGTGCAAGCCCCAAACCTCAGCAGCTTCCACATGACGTTGGGCCTGCATTTGCACAGAAGGCAAGAGTTGAGGTTTGGGAACCTCCACCTAGATTTCAGAAGATGTATGGAAAATGCCTGGATGTCTAGGCAGAAGTCTGCTGCAGGGGCGGAGCCCTCAAGGAGAACCTCTACTAGGGCAGTGCAGAGGTGAAATGTGGGGTTGGAAGCCCCACACAAAATCCGCACTGGGGCATTGCCTAGTGGAGCTGTGAGAAGAGGGCCACTGTTCCCCACCCCAGAATGGTAGATACACCAACGTCTTGCACCATGCGCCTGGAAGTGCCACAGGCACTCAACACCATGAAAGTAGCCGTAGGGGTTGTACCCTGCAGAGTCACCAGGGCAGAGCTGCCCAAGCCCTTAGGACCCCATTGCTTATGTCACTGTTGCCCGGATGTGAGACGTGGCGTCAAAGGGGATTATTTTGGAGCTTTAAGATTTAATGACCGCCCTACTAGGTTTCAAACTTGCATGGGGCCTGTTGCCCCTTTGTTTTGGCCAGTTTCTCCCATTTAGAGCAAGAACATTTACCCAATGCCTGTACCCCCAATGTATCTTGGAAGTAACTAACTTGTTTCTGATTTTACAGACTCACAGGTAAAAGGGACTTACCTTGTCTCAGATGAGACTTTTGGACTGTGGACTTTTGAGTTAATGGATGAAATGAGTTAAGACTGGGAAACTGTTGAGAAGGGATAATTGTATTTTGCAGTGTGAGAAGGACATGAGATTTGGGAGGGGCCAGGGACAGATGATATGCTTTGGATTTGTGTCCCCATCCAAATCTCATGTTGAATTGGAGGAGGGGCCTAGTGGGAGGTCATTGGATCATGGGGATGGGTTTCTCCTTGCTGTTTGATAATGGTTTGGCTCTGTGTCCCCACCCAAATCTCACCTTGAATTGTAATAATCCCCACATGTCAAGGGCAGGACCAGTTGGAGATAATTCAATCATGGGGGCGGTTTCCCCCATGCTGTTCTCGTGATAGGGAATAAATTCTCATGAGATCTGATGGTTTTATATGGGTTCCCCCTTTGCTTGGCTCTCATTCTCTCTCTTTGCCTGCTGCCATCCATGTAAGACGTGACTTGCTCCTCCTTGCCTTCTCCAGCCATGTGGAACTGTAAGACCATTAAACCTCTTTCTTTTGTAAATTGCCCAGTCTCGGGTATGTCTTTATCAGCAGCATGAAAATGGACTAATACACTGTTCTTGTGATAGTGAGTGAGTTCTCACAAGATCTGATGGTTTAAAAGTGTGTGGCACTGGCCAGATGGTTTAAAAGTGTTTAAACCAAAAAGATGGTTTAAAAGTGTGGTGGCTCATGCCTGCAATCCCAGCACTTTGGGAGGCCAAGGTGGGTGGATCACGAGGTCAGGAGATCGAGACCATCCTGCCTAACACAGTGAAACCACATCTCTACTAAAAAAATACAAAAAAAATTAGCCAGACGTGGTGGCAGGTGCCTGTAGTCCCAGCTACTCAGGAGGCTGAGGCAGGAGAATGGCATGAACCCGGGAGGCGGAGCTTGCAGTGAGCTGAGATCACGCCACTGCACTCCAGCCTGAGTGACAGAGTGAGACTCCATCTCAAAAAAAAAAAAAAAAAAAAAAAAGTGCATGGCACCTCGCTCTTCACTGTTTCTCTCTCCTGCTCCTCCATAGTAAGATGTGCTTGCTTCCCCTTCACCTTCTACCATGATTGTAAGTTTCCTGAGGCCTCCCAGTCATGCTTCCTGTTAAGCCTGTGGAACTGTGAGTCAATTAAACCTCTTTTCTTCATAAATTACCCAGTTTCAGGTAGAGCTTGATAGCAGTGTGAGAATGGACTAATATATCATCCCTGGTTGTTTTAAGATGCAAACTTTGACCAGGCACAGTGGCTCATGCCAGTAATCCCAACACATTGGGAAGCCAAGGCAGAAGGATCACTTGAGTCCAGAAGTTCAAGACCAGCCCTGCCTCTACAAAAGAAAAATTAGCCAGGTGTGGTGACAAACACCTGTAGTCCCAGCTACTCAGGAGGCTGAGGTGGGAGGATCACTTGAGCCCAGGAGATGAAGGCTGCAGTGAACTATAATTGCACCACTGCACTCCAGTCTGTGCAACAGAATGAGACTCTGTATCAAAAAAAAAAAAGCAAAGCAAGCTTTATTATTATTTGGGTATGGGGAAACCAGGAGATCAGGAGATGGCTGCCATTGAAATGATAGTTCATTATTCACACTTCCCAAGGGAAGGGGGCACACCACACCTCAGAGCCACATGAGGAAGCACCAGGAGTGCTTAGGAGGCACAGGGAATGAGAGAAAATGTAGGCAAGCCTTTCTGGTGATTTCCACCGGAAAGAATTGGCTAGGCAGAGTAACCCAGTTCAGGATTGGCTAGTTTGAATAATCTCAGCAGGCTCTAGGGTAGAAAGCCTGTCTTTAGTTGTCTGGTACCTAACCCTGGGGTGATTAGGGAAGGGGTCTAGTGGTCTGGATTGTAAGAGCCAGACAAAAGAGGTGGTAGGGGTGTGGGCTTCGGGTTGGTTGGTCTGCATATATACTCCTACTTGTAGGTGCGTCCTTTACTATCTCTAGGAATTGGCTGGCCCTGAGAAGAGCAGTCTCCCCAGGTTAAGCAAGGCCCTACGAAGTCAAAGCACTGGAAATATAGAAAAAAAAATTCTTTTTTTTGTGAGACAGACTTTCACTCTTGTTGCCCATGCTGGAGTGCAGTGGCACTATCTCGGCTCACTGCAACCTCCGCTTCCTGGGTTCGAGCGATTCTCCTGCCTCAGCCTCCCAAGTAGCTGGGATTATAGGCGCCCGCCACCATGCCCATCTAATTTTTTGTATTTTTAGTAGAGACAAGGTTTCACCATGTTGGCCAGCCTGATCTCTAACTCCTGACCTCAGGTGATCCACCCACCTTGGCCTCCCAAAGTGCTGGGATTACAGGTATGAGCAGATACGCCCGGCCAGAAATAAGAAAAAATTTTAAAAGGCATGATCAAAATACATTGACCTACAGAATAAGGATCTGCATTTTAACAAGAGACTGGAGTCATTGATGTTTGAGAACCACTGCTCTAGGGCACTACTCTCTGATGTTCTGAATTGGGTCTGCTAAAAGCAACATTTGTCCTAAGACATTCTGTATACAAATAGGGCGAGTGACTATGGTTTTGTGAGACTATGTACACCAAAACAAGTCTAAAATCTTAAATGGAAAGCAAAAGAAGAATGTCCCAGAATATTAGCAATGCCTTCCATTTCTTGGGCATATGCTAATAATATTCTTTTGATTGTTACTAATGAATGGTACGGCAGTCTTAGATATTATACAAACAGATGATACTACTTTCCAAAACAGAACTTATTTGAAAGGAAGGAACTTACCACCTCATCAGTGAATAGAGATAAAAGCCAACATTTTTAACCCATTTCACAATGGGAAAATTGATCAGTTAATTATCCAATGAAATCTTAGTTTCCTACATTCCCAAATAAGTTGCGCTCCAATTTATTTTAATGGGGCAAAAATATTTCTTTGGATGACTCATCTGACTTATATTTGTCTTCACCCCTAGAAACTCCTTTAGAAGGAGCCCTTACTGGCCCACTCAACTTGGAGAGGCTGTTGTATTGAGGAAGAGAGGAAGAGGAACAAGAGCCAAATGTGGGTGCCTCACAGAATCACAGTGCTTGGAAATAAGGGGACCATTGAAATCATTCACTATAATCCCTCATTTTAAAGGTAGGGACACTGAGGCCCGAGAGGTTATAACTTGCATGAGGTTCTGTGATTCTTTGATGCAGACACGGAACAGTACGCAGGCCTCTGGGTCCACAGCCAACTGTTCTCCACGACACTGTGGAGTTTTCTCCTCCTTCTTCCTCCCTTCTCACTTCAGCAGAGCACGTCCTTCCTCTTAGATCAGAGATAAAACACTTCGCGCCCAGTCTGGCAGTGCTGACAACAGCAGCCACGTATTTTATTTCTTTGCTTTATTTATTTATACCCATCTTTGTTGCAAAAGGATTTAAGGCCACTTATAAAGTTGCAAACAACAGAACAAGATAAAATAAATTTAAAATAAGTGAGAAAGATGAGACAAAGGAATAAGTAGCTTCACTGCAACTTTGCCCATTGCTCTCCTGTTAGAGCTGTTGAGCTTCTAGCCATTAAATCAGAGTGATGGGCAATGATTTCTGTACTCATGCCCTGTACTCAGCACTTCAGTGGATTTTTCTCCTGGGCTTGTTTTAGAGCCTCTCCCCCTTTGTGATACAAATGCCCTTTTAGGTCACTTTGGGAAACATAGAAGTTCTCTGCAGGAGGTCATGTTCGCAGGGTGTGACCACAGTGGTGATAGGGTTGTTGCTGTGTTGTTGCTCTTTTAAGGCCAAGCAAGAGAAGAGAGCTAGTTCCTAACTAGAAACTTTAAGCTGTTGGAGCTGTCCAGAATCGATGAATTTCTTGGCTTCTTTGGTATGCCCTGCATACCAAAGGCTGTGAGGAGGAGGCTCAGACTGCAGCCAGGGTTCAGCCCATAGCCCAGCCTTCCTCCATCCCCCACTCATTCTTCATGTTTTTTGTACCATTTTGACCTCTACCCAAGCTCAGATCTCTTGGTTCCGTGAGCCCATCTTCCTCGCTGCCTTGACTTCTTCATTCAAGGAACCAGTGCACCTTCTCTGCTCTCAGGACCTCCACTTCTTCCCACAAACAAGCCTTGGTCCAACTGGCTCATTGCTTCATGTGTGCTGTCTAACTCCCTGGACCTTGTCCCTTTAGAATTCAACCCACCACCTGGGTTGGGTGGCCTCTTCCATTTCTTCTAAGATGCTGCAAAATTAATCAAATCTAACTCCACCAGGAAGCCCAGTATTCCTGATGGCTCTTACCACTAGAGATGTTTGGAAAATGTTCATTTGGGGGCTGTTGTGGTAACTGGCATCCATCGGAGTAGAAGTGCTAAATGCTGTGCATTGCATGGAACAATTCCACCCAACAGAGAATTAACCCTCTTAAAATGCCAGGTGTGTTCCTGCTAATAAGCACTGATAAAAGCACAAAGAAAACCTAACTATTTGCCATTGTACAATGGCATCAGAGCAGCCACACTGCAGATTTCTTGGTTGATGCCCAAGAGTTTAGTGGGAGGAAATCACTAAATTATTTTTATCTGCATTTTGAAGGGGTCAGGCTATGCTGGGAATTGTTTTTCATTAGGCCAGAGTCCCACAGTTGAATCAAGCTATAGCTCTGCTCAGGTCATTTGTTGGTCTACATCGGGGACCTAGAAGCCACAGAGTTGGTGAGTGCAGCCTGTCCTTGGGCGCTATCAGATCACCCCAGTCCCCAGAGGGGATGCTGGTGGCTGGCATAGTGATGGAGAACTGGCCACAAAGGAAAATCTTTCCAGAGGTTTGTTGTTTTTGTTTTTTTGGTGGTGGTGGTGGTGTTTTTTGCTGTAACAGGCAAAGGAGCAGAACACTCAGAATTAAATGGTCTGTTGTCTCATAAAAACCAACTATGTAATCCCAGCACTTTGGGAGGCCAAGGCAGGTGGATCACTTGAAGTCAGGAGTCCAAGACCAGCCTGGCCAACATGGTGAAACCCCATCTCTACTAAAAATACAAAAAAATTAGCTGGGCATGGTGATGCACGCCTGTAATCCCAGCTACTCCAGAGGCTGAGGCAGGAGAATCACTTGAACCCGGGAGGCAGAGGTTGCAGTGGGCTGAGATAGTGCCATTGCACTCCAGCCTGGGAGACAGGGCGATACTCCATCTCAGAAAAAAAAAGACAAAAAAACCCCAAAAAGCAAAAACAACTATGATGCTCTTAAAGTTAAAAAATAAGCACAGTGGCTAAGAGAAATAATTAAGTTTAGCTAGCTCTCAGACCACTGCAGACTGCTGCCCACTGATCCCTGCATTTCTCTCTTGCTTTACTGTGGATTGGCTAATTATTTCCTGATTTATTCATTTATTATCTAACACACTTGGAGTGCCTGCTATGTACCAGTACTAAGAAAAAGTCCCTGACTTGGGCTCTTTATATGCGAAGAAGGGTGGCAAATCTATCTGTTACTACGGAGCCACGTGCCAGGTGCTAAGGTGGAGGTGTGCTCAGTGGGTCCAGAGACCAGAGAGAAAGGGCTTCAGGTGAGACCTGGCAGAGGTTCAGGATAGCAGGGAATCTCCTAAGTATCCCAAATGCGCTAATGTTTGAGCTAGATCCTGAAAGAAAACAAGGAGTTAACCAAGGTGAAGAACAAACGAGTGGACCAGGATTCCAGAGAAAGAACACTGTGCACCAAGCCACAGAGGCATGAAACAAAAGGTTCTCAGTTGTCTAGTGTGGCAAGTGGCAGGGGTGCATGGGGGGAGGGTGTCGGAGTGGTGCCCTGGAGACAGGGAGAGCTGCGACACATTCCTGGGGACGGATTCTTCTGCAGCTCAAAGATAGGAGAGGCCCTTAGACATCCCTCAAGGCCACCTGTCAATCAAAATAATTAAAAGTAAAAGAACCGGAAAGCAGGCTTATATATTCCAACATCCATCTAGTTTTTCCCCCAAAAAAAGCTTTTGATAAAATAAGATGAAGTGCCAAAAAGATGCATGTGTTCAATAGCGCAGCAGAAAGTGAATAGAGTAAAAGTAATAAAAAATACTCGGCCAGGCATGGTGGCTCACACCTGTAATCCCAGCACTTTGGGAGGCCAAGGCAGGTGGTTCACCTGAGGTTGGGAGTTCAAGACTAGCCTGGCCAACATGGTGAAACCCCGTTACTACTAAAAATACAAAAATTAGGCAGGCGTGGAGGCACGCACCTGTAAATCCCAGCTACTTGGGAGACTGAGGCAGGAGAATTGTTTGAACCCAGGAGGAGGAGGTTGCAGTGAGCCAAGATCATACCATTGCACTTCAGCCTGGGTGACAAGGCAAGACTCCGTCTCAAAATAAATAAATAAATAAATAAATAAATAAATAAATAAATAAATAAATAAAATAAAAAATAATCTCTACAAAACTGAGTTATTGCTAATTCTGGGTAGCACAGCACAGGAGAGCGTGCTTGGGTTTGGAGTCTGACAGAACTGAGTGCAAGTCTTGGCTTTACTAACTTGGCTAATGCCACTGTACCAGCACTTTGGGAGGCCAAGGGGGGCAGATCACCTGAGGTTAGGAGTTTGAGACCAGCCTGGCCAACATAGTGAAACCCCATCTCTACTAAAAATACAAAAATTAGCCGGGTGTGATGGCACATGCCTGTAGTCCCAGCTACTTGGGAGGCTGAGGCACAAGAATCACTTGAACCCAGGAGGCGGGAGGTTGCAGTGAGTGGAGGTTGCAACAAGCTCAGATCGTACCACTGCACTCCAGCCTGGGCAACAGAGCGAGACTCTGTCTAAAAAAAAAAAAAAAAAAAAGATAAAACCTCTCTGGACGTTGGTTTCCTCATCCAAACATGGGGGTGATGATACCAATCTCATTGCATGATTGTGTGAATTAAACAGTATCATCCCAGTGGTTTTTATTATTAGCCTGTTATTTGTTGCTTTTTGAAGTACTAACTTAATCAGGGCAAAGAACAGGTTGTGGTCTGTGCAGATCAGTTCTCATTAGCAGAATAAAGAAAAATCACAGATTACAGTTAATAAGCCAGATCTAGAAATGACAAAATTCTTTCTTATTTTATTCATTTGACAAATGTAAATTACACATTTCCTGTGGGCAGGCACTTCATGAGGCTTATAGTAGTGAACAAGACAGACCCCGTCTCTGCTTTCCTGAGGCTCAAAATCTGGTGTTGAGGAAAATGTACTAAGGGATCCCTTCCTGAAGTCTACCCATTTCAGATTCACCGAGTGGCATGTTTGTTGTGGACCAACCTAAAGTGGTTTGGCCACATAGGCCTCTTGGGTTCTCTTTGGAAGGACACAGTTGCCAGCGTAAAAGGTTGTAAAAGATAGATGTGGTGAGGGTCAGCTTCTCCCGCACAACCTTGCAGTTGTGAATACCATGTGAATGAATGTGGGTATGAGACTGAATTCTGCCACAGATGCAGGCATTTATCAAACAAACGTTTATTGACAAGTAGAAACAAAACAGTTGATTCAGCTTGTTTGGGAAGCTTGACAAAGGCCCAGCCCTCTCTCCTTTGAGGTTTTCCAACCACACCTGACACGGAAGGTTCACCCCAGGCAACTACAAGAACCCTCTAGAGAGGGGACACTGTTACACTGTTTTCCCAAAGCAGCATCATCCCCTCGTAAACCATCCAGATTTGGTGGCTGGACACAGGGCAGCCCGGAGCACCATCCCTGAAGGGACAGGCCTGGCTGGATTCTAATACCTGTTTATACAAGGGTGGGTAGTGTCTCTCAAGGTTTTGGCCAGGCTACATACCTTGAATACCGTTAATTGCACCAGTAAAAAGCCTGTTTCTAGCAGTGATTATACTAAGTCACAAGTTTCAACAATAAAACCCATTTTTTGTGTTCAGAATGTTGGACCAAATATGGATAACAGAAAAACTTAAACTGGCAACATTTGGAATGTGGCTTACTTTGATTAATACCAGTTGCCCAATCTAGACTTTGTATTCTTACTGCCTGCAAGCTGATGACCTGGAAATGTAAAGCCTAGACTAACTTCCACAAACAATAAAATACAAGTTATACTTAAGTACTTTTTTTTTTTTTTGAGACGGAGTTTCGCTCTTCTTGCCCATGCTGGAGTGGAATGACGGGATCTCGCCTCGCCGCAACCTCTGCCTCCCGGGTTCAAGCGATTCTCCCTTCTGCAGCCTCCTGAGTAGCTGGGATTACAGGCACCTGCCACCATGCCCAGCTAATTTTTGGGGGTTTTTTGTTTGTTTGTTTGTTTGTTTGTTTGTTTTTGAGACGGAGTCTCGCTCTGTTGCCCAGGCTGGAGTGCAGTGGCAAGATCTCTGCTCACTGCAAGCTCCGACTCCCAGGTTCACGCCATTCTCCTGCCTCAGCCTCCCAAGTAGCTGGGACTACAGGCGCACGCCGCCATGCCTTACTAATTTTTTGTATTTTTAGTAGAGACGGGGTTTCACTGTTAGTCAGGATGGTCTCGATCTCCTGACCTTTTGATCTGCCTGCCTCGGCCTCCCAAAGTGCTGGGATTACAGGCATGAGCCACCGCGCCCGGCCGCATTTTTTTTGTATTTTTAGTAGAGACAGGGTTTCTCCGTGTTGGTCAGGCTGGTCTTAAACTGCAGACCTCAGGTGATCTGCCTGCCTTGGTCTCCCAACGTGCTGGGATTACAGGCATGAGCCACCACGCCAGGCCTCAAGTACTTTTTATTTACTTATTTATTTTTATTTTTTAATACTCTAGCACTTTATAGGCATTGTTACCCTGCTGCATTTCTCTTTCCTATTTAAAAGATGTGATTCGCCCTGTGTGTGTGTGTATGTGTGTCTGTGTGTGTGTGTGTGTGTTGTGGGTCTGTGTGTGTGTGTAAGGGGCTGGGTTATATCTAAAGTGACCAGAAGTCCTGATTTGCCTGGGAGAGTCACAATTTATACCTCTTGCCCTGGGGCCCATCCATTTAGCACCCCCTTTTACTTTCAAAGCTGTCTAGTTGGGATGATAAATTATATGATTTCTCTATTTCTAGAAAGAATGCAATGGCACAGAATAAAGAGAACAAACCCAGGAAAGCTAGGTTTGGATCCTGTCTGTACCAGTCCCCATAGGGTGGCCTTGGGCAAGTTGCCCCACCTTAGATTCCTCATCTGTGAACTGAGAATGATGCTTCTGCTCGCCCTCCCTCCCTAGTCAGTTTTCTGTGAGATACCAGTTATGCCGCAGATGCAAATGAACTTTGTAAAGAGAAAAGCACTAACTAGCAAGAGTTAGGGATCATTCCCATCTTTAAACTAACATTGTTTTACACTTGAATTGACTCTGGCTTGGGAAAACTAGCATCAGAATATAGGTCATGTGAGCTTTTCAACTTGTCTTCTCCAAGGCTGGAGAGGCCCATAGCCTGCTTCTGCCAAGGAAGTAACTAGCAAACACGTCTGCTTGAGTTTCCACCTCCATAATTCCATCAGGGAAGAGAACATGACGTTAAAAGTAGAACCATAAGCCAGTGGTTTGCTTTAAAATGAATTAATGAGTTGGACACCGTGGCTCATGCTTGTATTCCCAGCTATTCAGGAGGCTGAGGCAGGAGGATCACTTGAGCCCAGGAGTTTAAGGCTACAATGAGCTGTGATCACACCACTGCACTCCAGCCTGGATTACAGAGCGAGACCCTGTCTCTAAAAAAATAAAATGCATTAATGTAAGAATTATCCAATAAGGATTTAACTTACCCTTTTTTTGTATGAGTAGAACTCTTCTGAAAGTTTGACATGAGGATGGGATGGGGTGCAAATAGGAGTGGTGCTCCAAACAGAGGTGCTGTTTTGCATAATAATATAGTTTTATTTTTTTCAAAGTTAAAATTGCCTTTGTTCTTATTATAAAAGGAATGCACTGCAAAAACTGCCAATATTTCAGAGAAGTCTAAACAAGTAAAATAAGAAAATAAGTATTTCCATGTAAAACTTTCCAATCTTTTTTCTATGTGTATGTGTTTGTCTGTGTGTTGTACATATGTATCTACATGCATATATTTTATATTTTTAAAATAAAAGTGGAATCTTATAGACATTGCTTTGAAACATGCTTTTTTTCATCTAAAATTATCATGGATACATTTTAGTAAATATAGATCTGCATCATCATTTTTATGCATCTCCAGCATTCCATTGAATGGATGTGCCAATAATTTATTTAACCAGTGCCTGATTGCTTGTAATTTAGGTTGTCTAGGGGCACAGTATCTACCCCTTTTGCTGTAATTTTTAGAAACCAATATAAGATATCTACACACACACAAACTTGACACACTTTTTGCAATTTCATATATTAATGTTTGTCTTTGTTTGCATTTAAGTGGAAAGATCCATGACAGTTAAAGTGTACACTAGGAGGAGCTATAAATAATAAGGCACAGGGGCTGGCCGCAGTGGCTAACACCTATAATCCCAGCACTTTGGGAGACGAAGGCAGGCAGATCACTTGAACTCAGGAATTCGAGAGCAGCCTGCACAACATGGTGAAACCCCATCTCTACAAAAAATGCAAAAATTAGGCAGGCACGGTAGTGTGTGCCTGTAGTCGCAGCTACTGGGGAGGCTGGGGTGGGAGGATCACTTGAGCCCAGGAGGTGGAGGTTGCAGTGAGCCAAGATGCACCACTACATTGCAGCCTGGGTGATAGAGCCAGACCCTATCTCAAAAATAATAATAATAATAATAATATAATAATAATAATAATAATACAGCAAAGGCAGCTCAGGGTGGAAAGCCAAGGTATGACATCGTTGCAAACTGCCTGAGGCAGTAAATTACTTTAGGAATAACCTCCTCATACACAGGGGCTCAGATATGGTCATTCATGGAGCAACATTGCTGCCAGGAGACCTTGTCTTTTTTTTTTTTTTTTTTTTTTTGAGACAGAGTCTTGCCCTGTCACCCAGGCTGGAGTGCAGTGGTGCAATTTCAGCTCACTGCAACCTCTGCCTCCCAGGTTCAAGCAATTCTCCTGCCTCAGCCTCCTAAGTAGCTGGGACAACAGGAGCATGCCACCACGCCTGGCTAATTTTTGTATTTTTAGTAGAGATGGGGTTTCACCATGTTGGCCAGGCTGGTATCGAACTCCTGGCCTCAGGTGATCCACCTGCCTTGGCCTCCCAAAGTGTTGGGATTACAGACATGAGCCACCGCGCCCAGCCCCCCTTGTCATTTTCCAGCGCTACCAGCCCCAGTCATTGGAATATTCCTTTCACAAAAGAAAACATCATGTGCACATGCAGGTGTTTATAGGTAGTGCATTCCATAATATCTCAGTATCATGAGCTCTGCCATTGAGTGAAGCTGCATGGGAACCCAGCCAGGAGCTCAGAGCACCTCGGAGGGGCTCTGAGTTGCTGCTCCTCAGCTCCACGCCATGGTCCAGGGCACCTTCAGGCTGTCATGAGAAACAGTTTACTCTCAGTTTATACATAATACCAGCAAGCTTGATGGTCTGATTTCCAAGTTCAGGAAATTAGAACTCTAAGGAGGATTGTGGGGGCAGGCCTTCACATAAAAAGAAGTGACACCAGACTGCAGGAAAATACAGGTAAAAGCCAGAAAGCGGGGAAGCTGAAAGTCCTTGCATTCTTTCTCAGTGTTTGCAAACCATAGGCACCACCCATGATGATGGGGCAATCATCATGGTTTAGTGAATCCTGACCCAACATTTTAAACAACGGAAGACAAGAGATCACAGTGCTTTTTAGGTAGTGAAGATAAGTATTATCTTTGGGAACTTGTGTCTCATCTACATATCTGCAATACTAGGTTGCACTGTAAAATTCATTTCTTAAGGTAAATTAGGGTCAAAAAGTTTGACAGCTGCAGTCGTAGGCTCTAAAGTCATAATTTTATAGCAATTAATGCCTGTAACAGTGACTTTGAGTTATCAAAAAGGGATCAAGTAACATTCAAAGTATACCACTTAAGAAATCAAAATACAGTGGAATGGCCGAGCATGGTGGCTCATGCCTGTAATTCCAGCACTTTGGGAGGCTGAGGCAGGCAGATCACCTGAGGTCGGGAGTTTGAGACCAGCCTGGCCAACATGGCAAAATCCTGCCTCTACTAAAAATACAAAATTAGCTGGGCGTGATGGTGCATGCCTGTAATCCCAGCTAGTTGGGAGGCTGAGGAAGGAGAATCACTTGAACCTGGGAGGCAGAGATAGCAGTGAGCCGAGATTGCACAACTGTGCTCCAACCTGGGTGACAGAGCAAGGCTCCACCCCCCCCAAAAAAAAAAAAAAAAAAGTACAGTGGAATGAAGATCTTTTGGAAAGAGCCCTGTTCCACTGTGGCTACAATCTTTTTAAAGATTTGGCATTATTAATTTTAAATGGAAAGCCTTTCTACCTTCTCCCTAACTTGAACCACAAACAACTTTTTAGAAACACCAAATTTGATGCATATTTAATATAAAGATATTCACTTTCCAGATATGCCTAGTAAGGTATACATATATCTTTTTAATTCAGATTAAGAGAGACTTCATTTGTTCATGCAAAACACGTATTTAAAACACATAGCAAAGTTTCTATGCTCTGGCTAGCCTGCAAAGATAGCTGAGACTCAGAACCTGCCCTCAGGGAACTTCAGTCCAGTGGTCTGGATTCCAGTCAACCCACATCTAAGATCTTTATCATAAAGTCATCTTTCAAACTGTAATGCAGTACTGGCTAAGGCTGGCTGACACTGATACTCACTCTCCCCCAAAATCTGGTGTATGGCCAAGTACGGTGGCTCACGCCTTTAATCTCAGCACTTTGGGAGGCCGAGGCAGGCAGGTCACTTGACCCCAGGAGACGAGCATGAGCGGCATGGCAAAACTCCATCTCTACAAAAAATAAAAAATTAGCTAGGCATGGTGGTGCATGCCTGTGGTCCCAGCTACTCAGGAGGCTGAAGTGGGAGGATCACTTGAGCCCAGAAGGTCAAGGCTGCAGTGAGCAATGGTCACACCACAGCACTCTAGCCTGGGTGACAGAGCAAGACCCTGTCTCAAAAAATTTATTTTTAAAAAAGAAAAATCTAGCATATGTGGCCCCATCGATGCAAAACTGACATTGTGACATCAGTTACAATGTCTTGGTTTGTGGGTCCACATCACAAAGGATTAAGCCAAAATCTAGTTGCAGGTATGATCAGGCAAGACTGGCTTAGTCCCTGTGAATCCAGGTAACAGGGCACAAGTGAGGTGTGTTGAGCTGAGTGCGGACACGACTGGGAAGTCTGCATGGCAATGTCAGGCACTAGAGCCCAAGCATTGAAGCCAAGCCTGCAACCAGTAGCCCCCACAGCTACCAACATGCTTTCCTTGCCTCTGTATCTCCCCAAAGCTCAGTCTCCATCCTGTGTTGGCTCCATCCTCTTTTTGGCCAGCTTTCCACATGTCCAGACCATGTATAAAGACCGTGCTGGTCCCTGCCCAGCTTCCTCCTCCACATATGGAGTCAGGCGGCTGCCTTCGCTCGGAGGAGTATAAACATCCAGGGCATGGGCACAGGGCCCCAGCTGTTGCAGGAAGTCAGGGACCCCAAACAGAGGGACAGGCTGAAGCCATGACAGAAGAACGTGGATTGTGAAGATTTTATGGACATTTATTACTTCCCCTAATTAATACTTTTGTAATTTCTTATGCCTGTCTTTACTGCAATCTCTAAACATAAGTTGTGAAGATTTCATGGACACTTATCACTTCCCCAATCAATACCCTTGTGATTTCCTATGCCTGTCTTTGCTTTAATCTCTTAATCCTGTCAGCCCAGAAGGATGTATATCACCTTAGGACCCTGTAATAATTGCATTAACTGCACAAATTATACAGCATGTGTGTTTGAGCAATATGAAATGTGGGCACCTTGAAAAAAGAACAGGATAACAGCAATTGTTCAGGGAATAAGAGAGATAACCTTAAACTCTGACCGCAGGTGAGCCGGGCGGAACAGAGCCATATCTATCTTCTTTCAAAAGCAAATGGGAGAAATATCGCTGAATTCTTTTTCTCAGCATGGAACGTTCCTGAGAAAGAGAACGTGCACCTAGGAGGGTAGGTCTCTGAACTGGCCCCCCTGGGGCATACCTGTCTCTTATGGTCGAGATTGCAGCAGTGAGATAGACTCCAGTCTCCCATAGCGCTCCCAGGCTTATTAGGAAGAGGAAATTCCCACCTAATAAATTTTGGTCAGACCGGTTGATCTCAAAACCCTGTCTCCTGATAAGATGTTATCAATGACAATAGTGCCCGAAACTTCATTAGCAATTTTAATTTTGCCTCCGTCCTGTGGTCCTGTGATCTCGCCCTGCCTCCACTTGTCTTGTGATATTCTATTACCCTGTTAAGTACTTGATGTCTGTCACCCACACCTATTCTGCACAGTCCCTCCCCTTTTGAAAATCCCTAATAAAAACTTGCTGGTTTTTGTGGTGTGTGGGGCATCACGGATCCTACCAACGTGTAATGTCTCCCCCGGACGCCCAGCTTTAAAATTTCTCTCTTTTGTACTCTGTCCTTTTATTTCTCAAGCTGGCTGACACTTAGGAAAACAGAAAAGAACCTACGTGATTTTCGGGGCAGGTCCCCCATTACCCAGCTTCATCCTCCATGGGGTGGATGTACTGAGCTCTCCAGCATTTTCCAAACTCCCTCCTCTGTCTGCATTAGCAAAACAGCATTTGTCTGGTTTGTGGTGGAACTGCTTTGGTTAAGCATGCCAGTACTAATTACAACAGATTCCTGCTAATATTCCACATCTCTCCATTAGCGCATTTTAATGTGATATTACAAGTTCAGTGGCTAGGCCTCATGGACTTTCAGAAGTTCTGATTTTAAATAGCCTACCCTATCTTTCCTTATTATGCCAATGCTTGTCAAATCATGTGTCCTTCTTTTTTGGCTTAAAAAAAGTGGGGGTGGGTGGGTGGGGCTCTATGATCAGAGAAGTCACATGTTACGTGGAAATATTCTCCTCACTTTATATCTTGCAAGCGAACGAGTTTCCGTGCCAAGACTGTTCTGATTCACCTAGCACCCATATTCTTTCAGGCAGTATGGATGCAAATGTCCTCTGGTTACCAAAACCACCTAAAGAAACCCCCTTGAGAGTGAGTATTCACTAGCAGTGGGAAGCACTACATATACCTCCCACCAAGCTGCAGAGCATTTCCAGTCAACAGGAGCACATAGATTTCATTAGTCTTCATGACCTTCATAACAGTCAACGTGAAGTCCACCTTGACACCCAACTTCCCTGACCTTCGGGTGTATGTTTTCTTGTGTTGTACTTTCAGGGAGAAAGAAGTGTGACAGGCAGATTTATAAGGGGGTGGCAGAACGTTCTGTAACTTCCTAACCATCAGCTCCTGACAGGCTCCCCTCTGCATTCTACATTCAACATCTTTGATCTTGGACCCCCAAGCCTTCACTTCCTGACAAACACCTCCATTCATCCCTACCTGCAAACCTCCTGGCCATCTGCAGTAACCCACCACCCTGTCCCTCAGAGTAAATGCCCAACGCCTGCAGTGAACCTGTTCAGCCTGTATCACATAAAAGTAGTATCAGGCCAGATTAAGCTGTGCGTGTGTCCATTTGGCATGGGCAAAGGAACATGACAGTGGAAACCTACATTTGGTCCAATATTTTCAGTGACCTCTGTTGCAAAGAACTCAGCAAAGGCCTAACTTTGAAACACCTTTTAGAGAAGCGATCCCCCAAACCATGTGCTAAGCTAGATCCTCTCTACATGTGCAATGGTGCACCGTGGACATACAAGCTTCATAATGTACAGCTGTCAGGCCTGCTGGGACATTCCACTTCGCTGCTTCTTAGACTAGTATTTGGTAAGGAACCAGGGGTTGGCATTTAGGTGAACTGATCAAATCAAAGGATGGGGTGCAAACTGGATCAAGACGATTGTTTTCCATTGAAATAGTAGCTCTGGAGTGCAGATGTCTGAAGCTCCCCCCACACTGTGGAAAGGAACCCTTCTGTGTTAGGCACATTCACTGTGAAACACTAGAAAAGCCATGAAGACAGGGAATGTTGAGAAAATTGAGGGCGATGTTGTGCTTTTATTTTATTTAATGTTTATTTATTTTGAGATGGAGTCTTGCTCTGTCACCCAGGCTGGAGTGCAGTGGTGTGATCTCGGCTCACTGCAACCTCCGCCTCCTGGATTCAAGCAATTCTCCTGCCTCAGCCTCCCGAGTAGCTGGGACTACAGGCACCGGCCACCATGCCCGGCTAATTTTTGTATTTTTAGTAGAGATGCAATGGTGTGATCTCGGCTCACTGCAACCTCCGCCTCCCAGATTCAAGCAATTCTCCTGCCTCAGCCTCCTGAGTAGCTGGGACTACAGGCACTGGCCACCACGCCCAACTAATTTTTGTATTTTTTGGAGAGACAGGTTTCAGCATGTTGGCTAGGCTGGTCTCGAACTCCTGACCTCAGGCGATCCACGACCTCAGGCGATCCACCGCCTCAGCCTCCCAAAGTGCTGGGATTACAGGTGTGAGCCACTGTGCCTGGCTGAGGTTGTGCTTTTAGAGTCAAACAACTCCATTGGCCTTTTTAGTTTTATCATTGTTTTCTCTGGAAGCGCCATAGAGGGAAGCAAGGAGGGCCGGGCCAGGAATTGGAAGACCTAGGGCTGTTTGTGGTTTGCAGTGTGGCCCTGGCCAAATCACATAGCCTCTCCAAATCCCAGTTTACTTGTCTGTGAAAATGGAAATAATAAAGTCTGCCCCTTTTAAGCTGCTTTGTGAATAATGAAGCTGCACACCAGCGTACATTATCGGCCATGAGGCTGAGACCCAGGATTGGACATCAGAAAGCTTTCCTGGGTGTGTAACTTGGGAAAGTCACAGGTTTCTCTGAACCCTGTTTCCCTCCTTCATAATGGGGGTAATAATAGCCGCCCCTCCTACCTCACAGGATCAAATAATGTAATGTGCATGAAAGAGACATAAACTGTGGGGTTTTAACCCACAGAAATCCTGGGGCTACTTTAACGATTGCTGACCCCAAGGACAGGGCTGATTGAAGACTCACTTCTCGGCCAGGTGCGGTGGCTCACGCCTGTACTCCCAGCAGTTTGGGAGGCCAAGGCAGGTGGATTGCCTGAGATCAGGAGATCGAGACCAGCCTGGCCAACATGGTGAAACCATCTCTACTAAAAATACAAAAATTAGCCGGGTGCAGTGGCATGTGCCTGTAGACCCAGATACTGGGGAGGCTGAGGCAGGAGAATCACTTGAACCCGGGAGGCGGAGGTTGCAGTGAGCCGAGATGGCACCACTGCACTCCAGCCTGGGCAACAGAGCGAGACTCTGCCTTAAAAAAAAAAAAAAAAAAAAAAAAAAGGCTCACTTCTCCCTCAGGACCTGAAACTTCTCTCTTGCTGCATCCCTTCCACCCTCCTCCTTTCCCCACCCCAGACTTCTTGCTCCCAACTTCTTCCTCCCCTGCTCCTTCCTTGGTCTTGGATGTGCTAAGTTGCCTTTGCTCTTCTCCTGTGATGTATCAGGCAACTGCTGCATTTCACTCCAGGGTGGCTCCATTTCAGATCCCAGTGAAACAATTTCTATATATAGTTGGTAATAAAATGTGGGTTACTTTGAGAGGAAAGAGAAAGCCACTATGTGGGTTCCTGTTCACCACCATGGCGCTGGTGGCCCCGAAACCAGAAGAGCAACCTTTGCTCTCCAAAACAAAGGTGAAGCTGGCCCACAGTCACAGTGGCTTTTCCAAACAGCCTGTTTCTACTTACTCATTACTTTCCCCAAAACCTGTGGAGTGGGAAGGGGGTGACATTTTATTCTTCAAATTAGATGGATGGATGGATGCATGGATGGATGGATGGATGGATGGATGGATGGATGGATGGATGGATGGGGCATTAGATTTAAGTCCACCCAGCAATTTAAAATTTCTCACTCGGTCAGACACAGTAGCTCAAGCCTGTAACCCCAGCACTTTGGAGGCCCAAGCGGGAGGACTGCCTGAGGCCAGGAGTTCAGGACTAGCCTGGGCAACATAGTGAGATTCTGTCTCTATAAAAACGTTAAAAATTAGCCAGGCATGGTGGCAGACACATATAGTCCCAGCTACTTGGGCGGCTGAGGCAGAAGGATTCCTTGAGCCCAGGAGTTCAAGGCTGCAGTGAGCTATGATGGCACCACTGCATTCCAGCCTGGGCAAGAGAGAAACCTTGTCTTTATTTAAAACAAAAACAAAAAAAATTTCTCACTCTTACGTCCACACCCAGGTTCTCTTGGAATTGTTTTCTGAACTACTCAGGTAACTAAAATTTTATTTGGTTAATTCTCTTGGTCCTACAGTGAGATACTGCTTGATGCACTCTGGGAAAAATGAAAAAGCCTGTTAAAATAAGCAATTTAAGAAGTGTTTCTGCTGGGCATGACGGCTCATGCTTGTAATCCCAGTGCTTTGGAAGGCCAAAGCAGGAGGATCGCTTGAGGCCAGGAGTTTGAGACCAGCCTGGTGGCAAGACTCCGTGTCTACAAAAGATTTAAAAATTAGCCAAGTGCAGTGGTGCGGCTCCTTAGGAGGCTGAATCGGGAGGATCGCTTGAGCCCAGGAATTCAAGGATGCAGTGAGCTCTGATGGCACCACTGCACTTCAGTCTGGGTGGCAGAGCAAAAGGTCTCTAAGAAAGAAAGAGCTGGGTGCGGTGGCTCATACCTGTAATCTCAGCACTTTGGGAGGCCGAGACGGGTTGATCGCTTGAGGTCAGGAGTTCGAGACCAGCCTGGCCAACATGGCAAAACTCCGTCTCTACCAAAAATACAAAAACTAGCCAGGCATAGTGGTGCATGCCTGTAATCCCAGCTACTTAGGAGGCTGTGGCAGGAGACTTGCTTAAACCCAGGAGGCAGAGGTTGCAGTGAGCCAAGATAGCGCCATTGCACTCCAGCCTGGGTGACAGAGCCAGACTCCATCTCAAAAAAAGAAGGAAGGAAGGGAGGGAGGGAGGGAGGAAGGAAAGAAATTCATCCAGCATGTCCCTTTCTTCTCCTATGGGATTTACCAACTGACAAATTCTAGTGCTCCTGCCATCACCCCCACATGTGCAGCAAAGCCTCCACATTTGCAAAATCTAAGTCAATCTCTAAAAGATGCTTCGAGGAAGCACCCAGTTCCTTCTGGTAATAACCGCAGTGTGTCATGTGACACCTCCCCCTCCCCCAACCAGTTCTCTCTGAAAACTACCCACCTACCCCACCAATAAAGTAGCATGACGTCTGTCCTTCAGCTGCCAATATCTACATTTCCTTCAAGGTGGTAATCTTTTGCTTTTGTAATTTAAGTTCTTTTTTATTCGTAATTGTTACCCAATTGCTTTGGGGCTTGCATAAACAGTTAACAAAAACACCCGCACGAGGCAGCCGGTTCGCTTTCTGTGCTTGTTGTTCTTGGCACTGGGTCAGTTCTATGAACTTCTGGTGTCCAACTGGTAGGACCTGAAACTCCGTGTTTAACAAGTGCCTGTAGTCAAAACAGTTGGCGTGTGCAAGCGCGGATAGCTGGTATTGACTGCAGCTGGTCAGCCGTCGGGCTGTGCACCGTGCAGAATACCGTATCACGTTGCTCTGTTTGGGGCTGGGCTTTTGTTGTTGTTTAGTCGTTGCGATTTTTTTTCCTCCTTTTTCTTTCTCTCTCTCTCTCTTTTTTTTTTCTTTTTTTTTTTTACTGACATCCGTGCTAATGTGGATCGCTTCAGGTTCCAAAAGTACAACATGTTTACAGTCGTCGTAGCATCAGATTAAGTTGGCAGCCTGAGTCTCTCTGTAAGTGGTTTTAGTTTACATTTCTTCTTCTAGCAGGATGTTTTGCATAATTTTGCTGATCCTAGGTTATTTATAGACTTTTTTTTTTGAAGAAACGGGGATGCATAAGAGTTTCTGTTCCAACTGTGGAAAGTGAAATTTGTTTCTCCACTTAGAGAAACGGTGGTGTATGTGCAGCAGAGGGTTATTTTAGCTCTTGATGATTAATTTCTTAGGGGTCACTTGATAACGTTCCCGAGAGTCCTAGGACGTGTTGTTTTCCTTTAGTCGTTCACAAACGGAGTAAAATGAAAGTAATGATGCCATTTCCTCTGGGGCGCTCCTCGAGGGTGGATGCAGTGATTGGGTATTGTTTCAAACGTCTGAAATGAGTTTACAGTGGTTGTTTTGTCAAACTCCTGGGAGCAGTGGCATTTGGTGACCCAAAACATGCCCAAGGGCTGGTCTGCAGGACTCAGAGTCACGGGGGAGGGGGACGGAGGAAGAACAGACACAGGGAAGTTACTGGACCTTAGTTTGTCCCCACCTAAATGACAGTGATATGCAGACATTTATAACATTTTTAAAAGGATGATTGACTGCAAGATGGCATATGGGCTCATGCTTTATCTGTGTGATTTTCTGGCCTGGTGGTAGCATCTTTGGGGGCCCGTGTGCATGTTTGAGTAAGAACTAAAGCTTAGCGAAAACACTAAGCCGGAATTAGCACTCTATAAAAGGGTTTCCCGTAATATTTACTAGAACAGTTGGCTAAAAATTGCCGTGCTTGGCCCACTGAATGGCTGTGTAATTAAATCAGCCCTTGATATCGTACCTTGAGCACCTCCCATCTCTGAGTCTGCCGCTCCTGGAATTTGCATGAGTAAGTAGCGCGTTCATCAGCATAATGAATGTGGAGTCCCAGTCTAATGGTCCGGGAGAACCTTGTAAATGAGACACTTCATTGTGCCTCGGGTTAAATATTTTAAACTAAACAAATCGAAAAAGAAGGAGAAGATGACAAACATCATTTAGGCCTCACGGAAGGCCTTCTGAGGGGCGGGTCTCCTTAGATCCG
This sequence comes from Pan paniscus, assembly GCF_029289425.2. NCBI lineage: Eukaryota > Metazoa > Chordata > Mammalia > Primates > Hominidae > Pan > Pan paniscus. The sequence goes on along the minus strand of NC_073255.2, from coordinate 142,540,387 downwards.
GGACCTTGAGTCCCACACAGATGGGTCCAACCCCACCCCCAGCATCACATGAATGAGAACGGACAGTGAAAATGGAAATTTCCAAGGTGGTAAATGTGACCATTAGGATGAGGCTTGACATAGTTCTAATTGCTGAGTGCTGCCAAGAGAGACTTTCTTTTCTCCTCCATGTTTCTCTCATTCATATGAATGCTTTTTTTTGCTGGGCGCGGTGGCTCATGCCTGTAATCCCAGCACTTTGGGAGGCTGAGGCGGGTGGATCACCTGAGGTCGGGAGTTCGAGACCAGCCTGACCAACATGGAGAAACCCCGTCTCTACGAAAAATACAAAAATTAGCTGGGCATGGTGGCACATGCCTGTAATCCCAGCTACTCGGGAGGCTGAGGCAGGAGAATTGTTTGAACCCAGGAGGCGGAGGTTGCTGTGAGCCGAGAGCGCGCCATTGCACTCCAGCCTGGGCAACAAGAGCGAAACTCCGTCTCAAAAATAAAAAAAGAAGGGCCTTGTCTCCTTTAACCTTGCAGAGAATAATGATGAGGCTTCCTTGCTTTAGGCCTTTGATGTTTAGAGTGTGTCCTGTGCTCTCTCACACTGGCCCCACTGAGCTGGTGGGGGCCAAGTCCAGCCCTTTGGTCCTAGTAGGAAAAGCCTGGCTTTGGGGCCTGGCTCATACAGGGGAGCTGAGAAGCTAAAACTCAGGCTCGGACATGATCCATCGGACCTTCGCCTCCTCATGCCCCCATTTGCTCTGGGCTAACTGGCTATGACACGATGCTAAGGAACTCTTTGTTCTAATTTGATTCAAATCTGCCCATGTGTGGGGGGCCTCTGTTCCACTTCCCCGTGCCTCCTCCGTATGTCTGGTTGGGACCGGGAGGACTTTAGGCCCACCTTCGTAAGGTGTCAAGCTTGAGGTGTGTGTTGGTTTGTATGCATCTCAGCTAGGAATGATTATGGGGGCTGCCCCCAGCTGTGTCAATCACCCCCACAGCCCAAGTGAATGGAAAGATGTGAAGAGAACCTATAGGCCTTTATGTTGGAGCTGGGAGGAGTGGCAGTAAATACTGAAAGGCTTTTGCATTTGAATGAGCTAAACCCTCCCACTCTGCCATCCTTGGGAAAGTAAAGGCCTTTCAGCTCTGTCTCCTAGAGCACGTTGCCCCTCCCAGGCCCTCCAGACATTGGCCTGCCAATATCTTAGAAACACCCTCCTTCCTCACTTTGATTCTTCCCTCCACCCCAGCCCCAGTGACATAGCTGCTGTTTAAACGTAATTGATCCGGGGCAGCCGGGCACCTTAGCAGCAGTGAGCATTTGTGAGCCCACTCCTTCTCTCTTGGCCCCAGGGGAGTGGTTCTGTCCACCCTACACTCCGGGAAGACCAAGGCACCCAGGCAGAACCTAGAGACCAGTGAATTCCCAGCCAAAGGCAGCACTGAGCCAGATGGTCTGTGTAATTTCGTCAAACCTTTGGGAGTCTGCTAACAGCGACCTCACTTTGCCATAGTCCATTCACCCCCAAGGTCTTGTCTTTTCTGGAACAACAGCCATGACATATACATTAATTAGAACCAGTAATCAGATTACTTTTTGGGTAAGAGGTGAAACAAGAAAGTAAGCTGATAAAAGGAGTTGATCACTCCCAGACTATGACCTGGAGTCATACATTTTCAGACCAGCTACTCACACCTGCTCCGTGTACTTGTAGACTACCTCAGCTTCAGGACTTCAGGGCAGGCAGACTGCCAGTTATCAGGGTTTAGGAGATTTGTCCCACCTTGACCTTGCTGTTACTGACCATGGGTTCTTGGGCTTTTGGTGCAATAGAAATTGATATGAGGCCAAAAGAGTCTTCCCAGACAAGGCTTCATTGGAGCTTACGCCCGGGCATAAGGTAGAGAGAGAGAGAATTCCCTGACTGACCCTCTGAAAACAGCCGATTGGGATTTTTTTTTTTTTTTAAATTGACACAGGGTCTTGCTCTGTGTTGCCCAGGCTAGAGTGCAGTGGCACGATCACGGCTCACTGCAGCCTCTACCTCCTGGACCCAGGTGATCCTCCCACCTCACCCTCCCAAGTAGCTGGGGCTACAGGCATGTGCCACCATGCCCAGCTAAGTTATGTATTTTTAGTAGAGATGGGGTTTCCTCCATGTTGCCCAGGCTGGTCTCAAACTCCTGAGGTCAAGCCATCCACCCGCCTCAGCCTCCCAAAGTGCTGGGATTACAGGCATGAACCACCGCGTCCATCCCCAGTTGGGATTTTTTTATTAGGCGAAGTACAGGAATTGATATCAGGGTAGGGTATGCAGGCTGGGCTGGGCAACGCATGTGAGGGTTAGGGTATGCAAGTCAGTGTATCTGGTTGTGATGATTATCTTGAGTCATGGGCCACCTGGTGGTCTAGCCGGCAACGACAAGGCTATAAATCAGTTGTTCAGCATTCCTTCCTGAGGTGGGACACTCCGCAACCTTGGTTCCATATTTTGGATCTCTTCAGTCCAGTTCCTGGAATTCTTTAAGTAAAAAGCATGGTTAAACATTATGAGAGCACCGAAGAACAATATAGAATGGCTCTTTTCTTTGTATGACTAAAGCCTTGGGGTGAGTGGGTATGGTGTCAGTGAGGTAGTGGTGTGGGTCTCATGGTCAGTGGGAATGCATGAAAGAATGCTCTCGTGCGGGTAGCTGAAGCCAGGCCACATTCCTGCTCTGTCACACTGCTCTGAAACACAGCCCAAGGAGGAGGATGCATCCGAGCTGCACCTAGGCCTCTGCCTCCATCCTATACTTTTTCTCCCTGATCTGGTGAACTTGCATGGTTTTTAGGTACTGGTCTTGGTATGATAGGGCTGTCATAACAAAATGAAACAGCCTGGGTGGCTTCAACAACCAAAGTTTATTTTCTCACGATTCTGGAAGCTGGAGGTCCAAGATTAAGGTGCCGGCAAGTTTGGTTTCTCCTGAGGCCTCTTCTTGGCTTGCAGATGGCTGCCCTCTTGCTGCCTCTTCATGTGATCCACCCTCTGGACTTGTGCCATTGTCGTCCCTTCCTTTTCTTAAGGACACCTATCCTATTGGATTAGGGCCCCATCCTAATGGCCTCATTTTAACTTAGTCACCTCTTCAAAGACTTTCTCTCCAAATGTGCTTATATTCTCGGGTACTAGGGATTAAGACATCAACATATGAAGTCTGAAGTGGAGAAATTTAACCCATAACACCAATCTGCCAAGCCTGGTCCTGCCTCAGCATCAGAACATTGCAGGAACCTCCATGGGGTACAGATTCATCTGTGAGTTTATTCCCCTCATGCATCAGTTTATAGAACCAGGAGCCATCTCTGTGTGGGTGCATAGTCAAAGGAAATGCAATGAGAGAAAGACAGGAATATGTTTAAAAGTCATCAGTGGCTATGAAAGTCTGAATTAGCTTTCATGTGGCTTATGATGATTCTCAGGTGACTGTGGCAGCCCACCTGTCTCGAGAGAGACTCTTATTAGGGGTAGGTTGAGTAAGGGAAGCTTGTGGACCAGTAGGCTCCAGAAACTATGTCAGGAATTGTTACCTTCCCTTCTGGGCCCCTTCACTCCCACCTCCTTTCTGGGCCAACTCCCTGATCTGTTAATAGATTCATTGGCATAAACCTCTCAGTGTCTTGCCAACAATTACATATAGATACAGACGGTGCCTGACTTACAATGGTTTGACTTATGATTTTTTGGTTTCAAGATGGTACAGAAGTGACATGCATTCCATAGAAACTGTACTTTAAGTACCCATGTAACCATTCTGTTTTTCATTTTCAATATGATATGCAATACATTACATGAGATATTCAACACTTTATTATAAAATAGGCTTCGTGTTAGGGGATTCTGCCCGACTGTAGGTTATGTTCTGAGCACATTTAAGATAGGGTAGGCTAAGGCTATGAAGTTCAGTAGGTTATTGTATTAAATGGGTGGGTTTTGTTTGTTTGTTTGTTTTGAGATGGACTTTCACTCTCATCACCCAGGCTGGAGTGCAATGGCACAATCTTGGCTCACTGCAACCTCCATCTCCTGGGTTCAAGGGATTCTCCTGCCTCAGCCTCCCAAGTAGCTAGGATTACAGGCGCCCACCACCACACTCTGCTGATTTTTGTATTTTTAGTAGAGATGGGGTTTCACCATGTTGGCCAGGCTGGTCTTGAACTCCTGACCTCAGGTGATCCACCCGCCTCAGCTTCCCAAAGTGCTGGGATTACAGGCATGAGCCACTGTGACTGGCCCTTAAATGCATTTTTGACTTACGATATTTTCAATTTATGATGGGTTTATCCAGATATAATCCCATTGTAAGTCAGAGAGCATCTGTGTGTGTGTGTGTTTTTTAATCTGCCCTTAGTGTTCATTCCCCCTGGAAGTTGGGAAACTAACCTTAGATGGACGAGGAGAGGAAAATTCATTTATGTTAGTTATTGATCTTAATGCTGCTCTCTTCTCAGAGGCATGTGGTTGGCCATGCCACTTCCTCTCCTTCTTCCCCTGCTGTGGGATATCCTTGATCCTGAGATTCTAAAGGCCAACAGGTGGCCTCTGACCATGCTTTGCAAAATGTTTCCAAGATTAGTTTTTAGTGAAGACCATTTATTCCCTGAAGACACCAACATCCTCAGCTGGAGTGAGAACAGGGTTTCTGAGATCCTGTCCTGAGAATGTCAGAGCCTAAAGCCTAGTTGTTCTTAGAAACCACCATCCAGGATGGAAGCTCAGGGATTGACTGGGGTCAAGCCATAGGGGAGCTAAAAGCAACTCTCACGGCCCTTCATCACCTGCCGGTTCCTGCTGCTGATACTCAGGTTCTGGTCTCAACAAGGGGACCATGGAGAGAAAGTGTGTTCCCACAGGCTGAGGGGCCCCTCTGCGAATATGGTAGGAAGACCCACTCCTTTTTCTTTATAAGCCAGCTTTGGCTCTGGTCTGAGATGAGAGAGGAGATGATTGCTACCAGGAGAGGAGATCAGGAATCTCATTATCAAAGTAATCCAGCTGCTGTGTGCTGAAAGACCTGTTCCTCCTGTCAGCCTGAGTACATCTATAGGTTCCTCCTTGGCTTCACAGGGAGGTCTCTGCCAATGGAAATGGTATCTTGACTTATTTATAACAGTAATCAGCATACTATTCTTTTATGTTTGCATAGTCTGACTCAACTTTGAAACCTCTTTTACATGCCTGATGTCATTGACTCTTCGCTATAGCGCTGGAGAGGGGAGGTACTGCTAACCTCAGAGCATAGACATTCTGGAAGGAGAGCCGGGATTTGGACTCCAGCTCTTGGATGTCAGTGCTCCTTCTATAGATTACAGCTTTCTAATGTCTGTATGTGGTTGCCAATAAGGAAGGTAGTTTGTCTGGGAATTGGAAAACTACTTATTATTATTATTATTATTATTATTATTATTATTAATCTCTTCTCTGTACTAAAGGCAGTGTTGGACTCCTCATTGTGTGTAATACCCTGCTTGAAGAACTTCGCACTTAACCTTCACAACCAACAGTAAGAGGAGCCCTATCATTAGTTCCATTTGTCAAAGTCACCCACAAGATCCTACCAGGGAGATGAAGAAATGTGGGCCACATGAGACACCTGCCCTGAATGGCACATGGTTCAGTACAACCATACCTCAAGAGTGCTTTTCAAAGGCCACTGTTGCACTGAGGGATGTATCGAGTTGCCCTCTTGGGCCTGTCCTCTTCCACGTTGTGTATGAGCACTTGGGAGAAGATTGGCGTTGATGGCAGGCCGATCGAGTTTTCAGGTGGTAGATTTGGGAGGGAGAGCAGATTATGTTAATGAATCAGAGTCCAAAAAGATCTCAACAGACTGGAGCAGTAGACTGAATCCAACAAGATGACATTTTTAAAGGATACCTGTGGATTTGCAGCTTGGCAGCAAAATGTGTGAAATAAAACTTAGGGATGAGGCAGCTATCACAAATAAAAAATCTAGATTGGATCTCTGGCTGCATTAATAGGAGAATAATATCCAGAACAGATCTGTAGGAGCTGGTCAGACCCCGTCTGTAATGCTCTCTCTTCTGAGTTCCATGGTCTGTGAAGAACAAGAGGAGCCAAGAGAACCGAGATCAGGGAGTAAAGAAAATGATGCTTTGTAAGGAATAGTTTAAGAAGTCATCTCAGGGTGTTTAGCCTGAGAGAAGGAAGTTTCAAGGAACAAACATTTGGCAAGATGTTCCATGGAAGGGGGATTAGACTGGTTCATAGTGACTCCCACAACGCAGACATGGGATTCATGAGTGGTCATTACACGGGAGCTTGGCATAAAGGAGAACTCTTCAACAGTCGGGACTGAAGTCGGGAGGTGCCACTAAACTGTCACACCACTTACCTGGCTCACCGCTTATCTAGCACACTGCTTACCTGATGCACCGCCCCAGATGGAGCCTGCAGTGAAGCCATGCCTGGCAGCCCCTGGGCAGGAGTGTGGATGAGCGACTGCACTCCTGGAGAAGGGGGCCTGCAGAGAATGGTTACCTGTGGGGTTTTTCTTGCCTGTTGAGAGTCTGTTAGTCCCAACTTCAAGGTCTAAGATCTGAGTCCATGGGAGAATGATGATTCCTTTATGGAAATGGCGGCTGTATCAGAGATGAACGATCAGGTTGGCAAGAGGAAGAGCTGTGCCTCAGTGTCCCATTTGTAAATAGCTAGTGGAGCCTGTGTTCGTGTGTGTGCATGTGCATGTGTTTGTGTGTGGTGGCATTGGTAGTGGTGGTGGTAGTTGTTTGAATTCAGAGGGGTTTTTTTTGTTTGTTTTGAGACGGAGTCTTGCTCTGTCACCCAGGCTGGAGTGCAGTGGTATAATCTCAGCTCACTACAACCTCCACCTCCTGATTCAAGCGATTCTGCCTCAGCCTCCTGAGTATCTGGGATTACAAGTGTGCACCACCACACTCGGCTAATTTTTGTATTTTTAGTAGAGACAAGGTTTCACCATGTTGGCCAGGAGGGTCTTGAACTCCTGACCTTAAGTGATCTGCCACCCCAGCCTCCCAAAGTTCTGGGGTTACAGGCATGACCCACGGCGCCTGGCCCTGAATTCAGGTTTTATTTTATGAAGTAAGGGCACTAAAACCAAAACAACACCCCCTAAAGAGTAACAAAGCACCACAACCAGTCAATCTTCATTATCAATACGTAAAGGAGATCCTAACGCAGAAAGGTAGGGAGGATATAAACTCAGAAAAATCTGTATGTACATGTGCATGTGTATGCATGTGTGTGTTTATGTATCACATTGTTTAAGACAAATTAACACTTCTTTGTCGACCCAAATTGGTAGCGTTAGCGTTTGGGAACTGCTGTCTTAGAGTGCCTGTTTGCTGTATCCTGCTGGCTGCCTTAATTACCTTAACTTAAAAATTACCTCCTTTAAGTGATTTCAGAAAGGGTTTTAAAGGTAACTCAGTTATCTTGAAACTAATTGTTCTGCTGTAGATTATCCTTGCTCTTACTTTCTGCAGGCTTTTTTAAAATTTGGGTGAAATTCACAAAACATAAAGCTAACTGTTTTAAACTGAACAATTCAGTGACATTTAGTACATTGGCAATGTTGTGCAACCACCACTTCTATCTAGTTCCAAAATGTTTCATCACACTCCAAAATAAAACCTCATACCCATTAAGCAGTTATTCCCCCTCCCCCACCACATACAGCCCCTGCTAATCACCAATCTGCTTTTCTTATCTATGGATTTACCTATTCTGGACATTTCATTTAAATGGAATCATACTATATATATATGACCTTTTGTGTCTGGCTTCTTTCATTTACCATCATGTTTTTGAGACTCATTTGTATTGTAGCATGTGTCATGCTTCATTCCTTTTTATGGCTGAGTATTCTTTTATTGTATGTATGTAGCACAATTTTTGTTTATCCACTCATCCATGGATGGGCGTTTGGGTTGTTTCCAATTTTTTGGCTCTTATGAATAGAGCAGCTATGAACATTTGTGGACACGGATTTGTGTGAGTATCTGTTTTCAATTCCTTTGGATATATACCTAGGAGTGGAATTTTGGTCCATATGGTAATTCTATATTTAACTTTTTTATTAAAAAATTAATTGTGGTGAAATATGCTTAACGTGAAATTTACCCATCTTAATTTTTAACGTACAGTTCTGTGGAATTAAGTATCTTCACATTGTTATGCAACCATCACCACCATCCTCTCCTGAACTCTTTGTTTTTTGTTTTTTGTTTTGAGACAGGGTCTAGCTCTGTCACCCAGGCTGGAGTACAGTGATCTCGGCTTACTGCAACCTCTGCCTCCTGGGTTCAAGCCATCCTCCCACCTCAGCCTCCCCAGTAGCTGGGACTACAGGTGCACACCACCACGCCCAGCTAATTTTTGTATTTTTTGTAGAGAAAGGGTTTTGCCACATTACTCAGGCTGCTCTCAATCTCCTGAACTCAAAAGATCCTCCTGCCTCGGCCTCTCAAAATGCTGGGATTACAGGTGTGAGCCACTGCGCCCAGCCCTCTCCTGAACTCTTTATCTTGCAAAACCGAAACTCTATACCCATTGAACAATAACTCCCCATTCCTTCTCCCTTGCAATCCCTGACAACCGCCATTCTGTCTATGAATTTGACTATCTCGAGTACTTCATATAAGTGGAATCATACATTATTTGTCTGTTTGTGACTGGATTATTTCACTTAGCATAGTGTACCCAAAGTTTGTCCAGGTTGTAGCATGTGTCAGAATTTCCTTTTTATGGCTGAATAATATTCCATTATAGGATTCTCTATTCATTCACTGATAGACGCTTGAGTTGCTTCCACCTTTTGGCTATTGTGAGTAATACTGCTATGAATGTGGGTATACCCACATTTGAGATACCAGTTCTTTTGCGTATATATCCAGAAGTGATATTGCTAGATCGTGTGATCATGTGCTGACTCAATTTTTAATTCTTTGAGGAACCGCCATACTGTTCTTCATAGTGGCTGTACCATTTTACATTCCCACCAACAGTGCACGAGGGATCCAACTTCCCCACATCCTCACCAAGACTTGTTATTTTCATCGTTTGTTAACAGCCATCCCAGTGGGTGTGAAATGATACCTCACTGTGATTTCGATCTGCATTTCCCTAATGACTGGTGACTGGAGTCATTAGTGCCCACCACCACACCCAGCTAATGTTTGTATTTTTAGTGGAGATGGGGTTTCAACGTATTGGCCAGGCTGGTCTCGAACTCCTGACCTCGTGATCCACCCGCCTCAGCCTCCCAAAGTGCTGGGATTACAGGCGTGAGCAACCGTGCCCAGCCCTTTGCCCATTTTTAAATTAGATTGAACCTGCCTGTTTTTGTATTTAGAGTTACGGTTCTAAACTTGCTGCTCTTCAGAAGCTAGAGTAAATATTGCATCTTATTATCCTAAGCCACATGTTTGCTGAGAACTTACGCTACCTCAGGTGTAAGGCTACCAAGAGCCTACAAGGGCACCTGAGATAGGGAGGGAGAGCAGGGCTGCAAGAGGCAGGGGCCAATGCTCTAGAAGGTCCAGATTGCTCTGGGAGAGCTGGCCCAAGAGTAGCTGTTCCCATCTCTGTCCTCCAGGTCATCCTGAAACTTTGCAGAGATACTAGGAAAGCAACTCACGTTTTTCTCTGGAAAGACTCAGGTTCCCAGGCCTCGGGCCTGCCCTTTCATCTGTGTTTCTTCTAAGCATTGCAACATCCAGCAGGCCTCTACTCCACAGTCCCCTGGGTGAAGGGAATGTGCCCAGGGGCCCTTGACCTGCTAGCCTGGGATCAGGGAACAACGCCCACAGCCTAACTCTTGGGAACAGACCATCTCCAGCCAAAGCTGCAAATGACTGAAAACGAGGGCTGGTCAGATGGGTGGTCAGTTTATACCCCCTCGACACCCCCCTACTACATTCCAAACAAATGGAACTGTGGAAACTAGTTCTGCTTTGCCAGCCAGCACAACTCCCTCTCAATCTGAAACTGATGAATTCTCCTCAATTCTGGGAAGATACTCTCAACAAGAGGGGAAAAGGAAGCCAAGAACCCAGAAGTCCAGTCATGTTCTCCCTGAATAATTCTCCCACGGGGGACTCACTGTCTCTGGCTTTGGTTATGTTTTCAAGTGGCTGAAGGGATGGTCCCCACAGGAGACCATCTTACATAGGCAGTCATTATAATGCCCTCTCTAATCTCTCTAATGCCTAGTAGGCTCTGCCTAGCTTGTGTGTGATGAGAGGAAGTGTGTGATCATGACGTGAGGGAGTGCTGTCTCCCCACAGTCCAAAATTCTCCAGGAAAATCATACTTCTGAGTCTTGGAATACTTTTGTGTCTTAAAGGTTTAATTTTTTTTTTTTTTTTTTTTTTTACTAAAAGGCATGTACCCCTTAGCTAAGGTTGATTTAATATTCATCAGGTAATAATCAGGTTTTACAAAGAAATGTTGGATGCCACACAGGAGAGGTCCTAGTAGAAGATAAAGATGCGCAAAGCATACTTTGCCACTGTTTTTTTTTAATTGAGGTGAAATTTGCATCACAGAAAATTAACCATTTTAAAATGTACAATTCAGTGGTATTGAGTACCTTCACAATGTTGTGCAACCATCACCCCTAAAGAAGACCCTGTGCCCATTAAGCAGTCACTCCCCCCGCCTTCTTTTCCCAGCCTGCCCCTGACAACCACAAGTCGGCTTTCTGTCTCTATGGTTTTACCTATTCTGGACATTTCATATAACGTGTGGCCTTTGTGAACCATTGTTTTGGTAGGCATTCTCCCCCCTCCAAATCTACTGTCCTTGGCCAAGATCAGGGACCAAACTTTCTAAATATCCAGAATGAATGAAATCTCCCTGCTTAAATCAATAGTTCCAACAACCCACAAAAGTATTTTCCAATCATTATAATGACCTCTCTACTCTCTCTAAGGCATAGTGCTAGGTAATGAAGTGGACTCTGCCTATCAAGATGGTCAGGCCCTGAGCTAAGAGGGAGTGGGAAGGCCTGAGGTGTCTTCAGGCTGCCTGGGGACCGGGGACCCAGGCCAGACAGACAGCAGCTCCAGGGCTGCGGAAAGGCCCAGCCCTGCACACACAGCACTGGCTCTGATACTCCTCTGAGGAGCCTGCTGCCTCTGACCACACCTTGTGTGTGTGGTTCAGGAATACCCAAGTTCATCTGCCAAATTCAGGATACAACCCTGACTGTTCCGGGCTTTTCTTTCTGCCTTTCCCTAATCTCGTCTGGGCGTGCTCTCTTAAAGGGGAAGTGGTGCATTCTGACTGGCCAGGGCCCTCATCCAGGAGCCAGGAAACATCTACTACCACGAGTCGCGTTGCCCAGCGTGTCACTGGCTCAGCCTCCTTATCCAAACGGCAAGGCAGCCTCCCCGGGATGTGTAAGTGTGAGCGCAGGGCACGAGGGCCACACAGGACGGCGTGGGGCTGGGCGCAGGTCACGGAACAGAGATCCTGGCAGGCAGATCATGCTGGCAGCCCACGAGCCATTTAGCAAAATGAGTGTTAGCATAGACAGTGCTCTCGGTCTGTGGGCTGGAGCTGGAGCCGAGACAGGGCTGAGGCGGGGAGCGGGGAGAGTAGCTGCCTCAGAAAGAGGTCAGGAGTAGGAGGCTGGGTTGGGGACCAGTCTATTTTGGACAGCCCTTCTGGAGGCACCAGCCTCCGGCCTGAGAAGGAGTGGAGTGGAAAATTTTCTAGCACACCTTTCAGAGCACCGGGAAGCCAGCTGCAGTGAACCTTCCCGGCGTGTCAACCCCAACGCCCCATGTTTATGTCCGTGTATTATCTACTCAGTGCACTTATCTACTCAGTCATTGTGTTTCTTTGTTGTTTTTATATGTACTTTGTGTTAAGACATGTTCAGGGTCCTTTCTATTCAAACTGTACAAATTGCTTGAAACTAGCACCCTGGTTTTTTCCTTCTTTCCTGTCCACGATGGTCCTTGTCCAGTGCGTGCACACTGCAGGCCCTGAATCAACGCAGGCGACTGGCCCACAGGTGGACTGACGGGCTCACTAGGATGCTGGGCAGCGTGTCTGGCTGGTTTCTAGCTAGGGCTCTGTTTCCTGTGTGCCCAGAGAAATAAAGGGGAAAAAGCACACCCACTCACACACACAGTCAGTTCCTAACTAAATGCCACAAGCGAGTGACTGGTGGCAGGAAAATAGACCCTTTGCTGTGTTTTAGGCCCCTTTCTGTCCTGGGTTTTTGTTTGTGTGGTAGTGATGGTTGATCTTAAATCATGTAAAAAGTTTGTTTTCACCAAAATAACTCAGACCTTTTGCTTCTAAAGAAGGGAGAGAAAAGGGGGCCAGAAAGGAAAAAAAAAAAAAAAGTATGTGTCTGTACGCATATGTTGACAGGGCATAACCACACCCTACTTCAAGACAACTTCCTGTTTGCCGCTGCCAACTGCCACTCCAAGGAGAACAGAAATGGTTCCGTTATTAGTGGCTGCTGTGGGACCACGACAGTCTGTGGGGTGAGTGGCTCTGAGCGACACCATGAGCTTAGCCGTGAGTGGAGACTTTTCACCTTCTCTTGTAAGAGACCATGGCCCTGTGCTGTTGAAAGTAGACACTGGTACAGATAGAAATAAAGCAGTGGTGGCCTCTCTTATCAGCCTGTGGTCCTTAAACAGTGTGCTCCCATAGGATTCTTGTAAGTGGACTAATTTAATTCAGGGGCAGGGATAAGGCTGAGAACTGCCTACTGAGGAAAGCTACTACCTGTGTGTGTGTTTTTAATGGACATTGTCATGTATCAGGGGAACTTAATGTTAAGCGCCTCCCATGAGTTGGCACTGTGGTAGCCACCTTCTACATGTTATCAATCCTCCCAACACCCATTTATTCCACAGTGAATAGAGTGAGTGCTCTTGAGGGCAAAACCCTGTGCTAAACGCTGGAGATAAAAGAGTAAACAGGACACCTGCCCTCTGGGTGTGTCCAGGCACAGGACACTTAGACCAGTAAACCAGTAATTACAGCGTGTGATGTGTGCTAAGATGAGGGACTCAGTGTACTTGAGCACCTGTCCTGTTGTAACTCCATGATGTGGGTATTATTGTCCCCATTTTACAGGTAAGGAGACTGGGGCTCAGGGGGTTAAGTTATTTCGCCAAGTCCCAGAGCTAATGAGTGACAGAGCTGGGATTTGAGCCCAGATCTTTCTGATTCCAAAGACAGCATGTTTGGTCCGCATTTCCAGTGACTCCCAAAGCTCATGGAGCATGAAAATCACCTCAGGACCTTTTAAAAAATCACAGATTTGGGGGCCCTGGCCCTGCTGTCCAAAAGTAAAGAAGTGGCTGCTGCACTGTGTGTTCTCTGATGTGGAAGTGCAGCCTGGCACCTGCTCTGCCTCCTGCAGCCAGGATCCTCCCTCCACGGGGCCTGGCAAGCCATGAGGCCTTAGCTCAAGGCACCAGGGCAAAGGTCACTGATGCTGCCTCAAGACAGCGTTGGGAAGATTCGGTCCAGCTGTTAAGGTATTTTTATGTATTTATTTTAAAATTTCAGCTTTTAGATTCAAGGGGTACATGTGCAGGTTTGTTTTGGGGGGTTTTTTGTTTTGTTTTGTTTTTTTGAGACAGAGTCTCACTCTGTCTCTCAGGCTGGAGTGCAGTGTCGCAATCTCGGTTCATTGCTACCTCCATCTCCAAGGTTCAAGCGATTCTCCTGCCTCGGCCTCCCGAGTAGCTGGGACTACAGACACATGCCACCACACCTGGCTAATTTTTGTATTTTTAGTAGAGACGGAGTTTTCCCATGTGGGCCAGGCTGGTCTTGAACTCCTGACCTCAAGTGGTCCACCCACCTCGGCCTCCCAAAGTGCCGGGATTACAGGTGTGAGCCACTATGCCCAGCCATTCTATCAGGTATTTTAAATATTGGGAATCCCAGCTCATGGATCTTCTCCCCAAGATCCTGGGGTCTGTGGCTCCCCCGTGCCCAGGTCCAGCTGTCTGCCATACCTGTCCCATCAGTGCTCTGGGGGCGATATCAGCTGTGTCATCCTAAGGTAGAATTCAACAGCTTATCTGCAAGCTGGTAGCCCCCAGTTTTCACCAAAGCTGTGGTGACTCCTGTGTTTAAACGCATGTGACTTGTGCGGTGTGTGTTTGTGGTTTTGGAGGGGGCTACTCTGATGGAGAAGTTCAGTGCCATGCATGTGGAGTCCTTGTCAACCCCTCTGCTACCACTGGGCCCAGACAGTGGGGAGCAGATAGAGCCATAAAAGGCCTCATGTTATGAAGAGGATCGTGGTTCTGGCTCCAGGTGGAGTCCGGCAGACTCAGGTCCTTCGGGCAGCAGCTTGCCTTCTGAGGGCCGCGTCCGTTCTCCTCCACTCAGAGTGACAACTGTGGCAGCGAGCCAGGATCTGGAGAGTGCTGTCCCCTGAGCACAGGAAGCCCTCTGATGACAAAGGTCTAGCAGTGACAGCAACCTATTGTATCATCACTGTAATAACCCAGGGCTCATAGCCCAGTGTCTGGCACATGGTAGGTGCCAAGGAAATGCTAAGAAAAAAAAAAAAAAAAGAGTGAATGAATGAATGAAATAGGTTTCATTTTAACCCATATTTTTGTCTCCTTCCTGCATTTGTATTGGCACCTACTTTCTCTCTTCCACCTTTTCTGCTTAAGGATATGTTAGTGTTTTGTTGTTGTCTGTTTTTATCTTCTTGGATGAACTTAAACAGTTTTAAAAAAGACAGAGCCTATTAAGCAATGCATCTTATATCATTCTCTTTTTTCCTCATCATCATGTATTTATCAAGTGCTTTTTTTTTTTTCTTTTTTTTTTGAGATGGGGTCTCATTCTGTCACCAGGCTAGAGTGCAGTGGCGTGATCTCACGTCACTGCAACCTCTGCCTCCCAGGTTCAAGCAATCCTCCCACCTCAACCTCCCGAGTAGCGGGGATTACAGGCATGCACCACCACGCCTGGCTAATTTTTCTGTATTTTTAGTAGAGACGGGCTTTCACCATGTTGGCCAGGCTGGTCTCAAACTCCTGACCTCAAGTGATCCACCCACCTCGGCCTCCCAAAGTGCTGGGATTACAGGAGTGAACCACCGCACCCAGCCTCAAATATTTTTCTTTAAGTAGTGATTAGTCTCTACATACTATTTGTGCCATTTTGAATTTCCTTGTGAATGTGAGTGTACTATTTTGCATACATTTTCTTAGGTTGAGATAACTCTCTTACCTGTCTCCTACCAATTGCTTTATTATGGATTATTCAGGTTGCTTGTAGTATTTTTTTTTTAACTGTAGTAAACAGTGCTGAGAATATCTTTGAACTTTTTTTTTCCCTTTGGGATATTTCCTGGAGGCCTATTTTCCAAACTTACATTACCAGATTACCAGATGAAAGGCTATGGATGCTTTTTAGTTCCTGTTATTATCACCAGGTTGCTCTCCAGAAAAATGTAATCCCTTGAAAGTACCGCTGGCAAGGTGTACATGTGCTTGTCTCCCCACAGATTCTATTTCTGTAGTTTTTCCTTTTAGCTAGGCTAGGTGTCTTGTGAGGGCATCCCTGGGGGCTGATGGAAGTATTTCAGGGCCCTGGAAAGCCCCTGGGACTCCCCAGATCCTGCCCAATAGTGGTGATGCCAGAAATTTGCACCTTAGTATAAATGACAAATAGAAGAGGAGGAGGAAGGGGGAATGCCACCACAGGGGAAAAGTTAAAAAGGATCCTAAGTTACATGACTTCACAGCAGCTCTGGAATGGGAAATGCCCTTGTAAGAATCATCCCAGTTGCATTTCTAAAGCGTGGAGGGAAAGGAACATCCCAGGCAGGGTGGCATGGTAGAAAGGGCATTGGCTCTGGGGCCAGGCAAGCCTGGGCTTTCCTGCCAGCTGCTGAGGTCTGCGTGACCTTGGTCTTGTTTCACAATCTTGCTAAGCTTTAATTTCCCCATCTGATATCTAAGAAGAAAAAAAAATAATAGTAATTTCCCCATCTATAACAAGGCAACTAACGGTATCATACCACATGGTAGGGTTATTGGGTAGATGAGCTGGTGAGTGAAAAGCAGCTTACACAGTGCCTGATATATAGTAGGTACTCAAGAAAGCCTGCTTTCCCTCCTAACTGAATGAATGTGCATGGGGTGACCAGATGACGAAGGAACCATCCCAGAGCCTAGGGATTTGGGAACTGAGCTGGTGTTGGTGTGAACAGTGTAGACCACAGGCCCACACTCATATTTGTCAAAAGAACTTAGTGCCCAAGATAGTTCATGTTGCCCAGCAGTGGGTAGGAGGTGAAGAGGGGTAAAGAAAACCTAGTATAACCTTTGCTTAAGGAATGCCTCCTCGGCTCCTCAGCCCTGCCATCTTTTAAAGAGGTACTGCAGTCTGAGAAGGGAATGGGCACTCCAGAAAAGCTCACAAGCACTCCTGGCATGGAAACTGCTTGGCACAGCTCTGCCTGCATCCGCAGCCTGTCCTATCACCTGACTTTCCTGTGTCTTCATTTCCTCCTCTGCTGAGCAAGGCTGATTCAATATCCCCCCTTACACCATGGCAGTAAGTTTAGTATCTAACTACGATGGTGACAAATGAGACAACAGGCCCAGGTTCTAGCCCAAGCTCCTCCACTTAATAGTCTTATGACTTTGGGCAAGTTTCTCAAATGCAGTCTGTCTCCATTTCCACAGCTGGGGGGAATCGTTACCTCACCAAGCGGCTGTAAGTACAGCTGGCCTGGCTCCTGGCACGGCTCCCAGTGCCAAGGTGCCAGCCCTGCCTCTCTCTCCAACTCCAGTTTACTTTTGGAAGAAGGCCCCTTGGAAATCAGGGTGTTTATAGGCAGCATCCTGACTGCAGCTACAAAAGCAGATTGAACCCACTGATAAGATAGAAACCGGCTAATGACTTGCCAAGCACCTGCCCTCAAAAGTGGGGGCTGAAGGAGACTCCATGCTGTCAAGTGAGTAAGCCAGGTGCTGGCCTAAGCCCAAGTGTGCTTACACAACCATGGCAGGCCACAAGCGACTGTGGTGCTCAAAGTCTATTGGGAGGGGGTTAGTCCCTTAAAAGCCATATTGGAAAATTCTCAACAAGTTCTTTCTAAAAATGGTGCAGGGAGCCACCTTGAGTATTTGCGGCCGGCTCAGCCATTCATGAGGCATCTGTGCTAAGGTTTTAAATACAGGACACTGATGCTGCAAGTATGAAAATATCTCCATGAATAAGCGTATGGGGAAGGGAACACTGAATTTTTACTGAAATGGGATTGCCTGAGAACCTGATGGATTTTATCTTCAGAGAGTGAGGGGAGCAAACTGGAGACACCAGGGTTCCCCGCGCCTATCAGATTTTTGGGATGCTGACAGCTGGTGTCTGCAAGCTCCCTGCTTGGCTGATCTCCAGGACTGCCCCTGGAGTTGCACCTGGATGTTTAAGGAGGCTGTGGGGAAGCAGGTGGTCTTGAAACAGTCAGCTGCTGAGGCCTTGGCCTGGACTTCCTGTGGTGGAAATGCACAAAAGTAAAAGGATTTGGCTTTTCATTTCTTTGGTACTGGGGCCCCCCAACTCTTTGTGATTGAGGTCTTAGGCAATGGTATGAGCTGCTTACTGGTACCTGCCAGCTGCCTAACACCTAAAAGGTGTTTCTTCCTCTCCCTAGGGGAGTCAGGTGCCCTGCTGAAATGCCCACAGACAGTGGGAAAGGAGAGGTCCCGCTGGCTCTTTCAGATTCCTCCTATCCGTAGCAGAATGTTCCAGGATTCCAAGGTGGTAGAGCCCAGAGTTAAGACAGGGGCTCTGAAAACATCCCCAGATCTGATGTTTTCTAGCTCTGTGACCTTAAGCAACTCATTGTATCTCTGAGCCTCAGGAATTATACCTCAAGGAAATAATTCTAAATCACTTTTTAAATCAGTTTTTTAAAAGACAAATAGTAGGTCGACAGTAAGAGAATAGCTAAATAATCTACAGCACATTAATGATTGAATATTACCTAACAGTTTAAAATGGCAAGTATGTGGGAATTTGATATGTATATGCAGAATAATGTTAGTTGACAAGGAATAGTCCAAAATATCCATTGATTACAGCTTTGTCAATAAAACTTACCTATAGAAAAGAGAAACTAGTAGTGCCTCTCTTTTTTTGGGGGGGCAGGGGACGGAGTCTCACTCTGTCGCCGAGACTGGAGTGCAGTGGCATGATCTCGGCTCACTGCAGCCTCCGCTTCCACGGTTCAAGTGATTCTCCTGCCTCAGCCTCCCGAGTACCTGGGATTACAAGCGCCTGCCACCACACCCAACTAATTTCTGTATTTTTAGTAGAGACCGGGTTTTACCATGTTGGTCAGGCTAGTCTCGAACTCCTGACCTCGTGTTCCACCCACCTGGGCCTCCCAAAGTGCTGGAATTACAAGCGTGAGCCACCACGCCCGGCCGTGCCTCTCTTAAGGTATTGTAAGAATGAAATGCTATAAGGTAAATCAAAGTGTTTAGAAGAGTGCCTGGCACATAAGAAAAAAAAATTCTTTTTTTTTTTTTTGAGACAGGGTCTCACTCTGTCATTCAGGCTGGAGTGCAGTGGAACAATCTCAGCTCACTGCAGCCTTGACCTCCCAGGCTCAAGCAATCCTCCCACCTCAGCCTCCTAAGTAGCTGGGACTAAAGGCACACACCTGGCTGATTGTTTTTAATTTTTTGTAGAAGCAGGGTTTCACCATGTTGCCCAGCTAGTTTTGAACTCCTGAGCTCCAGCAATCCACCCACCTCAGCCTCCCAAAGTGCGGGAATTACAGGCATGAGCCACTGTACCCACCTGAAAAATCTTAAACTATTATTACTATTGATCAAAGGACAGAACGGGTGAGAGCAGAGGTTGCTGGCTGAAGATCATTCACTGAGGTTGTTATTGATGTATTGAATACTTAATTCTGCACGGGTGTTCTGATAGTGATTTTCTGTTTTTCCTAAAGTAGGTGAGTGGTGCTTATATTAATATTAGCACAGTAGATTGGTTTGGTCTTTCTGTTACACGGTCTGGAAAGAAATGTGTAGCAAGAGCTATAAAGCTGCAGCCTTTCACTTTGGGAATTATACCTCAAGGAAATAATTCTGAATCACTTTTTAAATAATTTTTTTTTTTTTTTTGAGACGGAGTCTCACTCTGTTGTCAGGCTGGAGTGCAGTGGTGTAATCCAGGCTCACTGCAACCTCTGCCTCCCGGGTTCAAGCGATTCTCCTGCCGCAGCCTCCTGAGTAGCTGAGATTACAGGCACGCGCCACCACACCCGGCTAAATTTTTTTTTTTTTTTTTTTTTTTTTTTTGAGACGGAGTCTCGCTGTCGCCCAGGCTGGAGTGCAGTGGCGCCATCTTGGCTCACTGCAAGCTCTGCCTCCCAGGTTCACGCCATTCTCCTGCCTCGGCCTCCCGAGTAGCTGGGACTACAGGCGCCCGCCACCTCGCCGGGCTAATTTTTTGTATTTTTAGTAGAGACAGGGTTTCACCGTGTTAGCCAGGATGGTCTCGATCTCCTGACCTCGTGATCCATCCGCCTCGGCCTCCCAAAGTGCTGGGATTACAGGCGTGAGCCACCGCGCCCGGCTACACCCGGCTAATTTTTGTATTTTTAGTAGAGATGGGGTTTCACCATGTTGGCTAGGGTGGTCTCAATCTCTTGACCTTGTGATCCACCCACCTTGGCCTCCCAAAGTGCTGGGATTACAGATGTCAGCCACCATGCCCGGCCAAATCAGTTTTTTTTTTTTTTTTTTTAAGATAAATAGTAGGTAGACAGCAAGAGAGTAGCTAAATAATCTGCGCCATGTTAATGATTGAATATTACCTAACAGTTTAAAATAGCAAGTTTGTGGGAATTTGATACGTATATGTAAAATGTTAGCTGACAAAGAATAGTCCAAAATATCCATTGATTGCAGTTTTCTTAATAAAGCTATATGCATTAACGAAGACTAAGAAATTTTAGAGGAAAGTGCTCTTTTTCTCTAAAATTGCTTAAGTATTAAATATTTTAACAATGAGGGATATCATGTTCTACAAATTCTTTCTGGGCAGGGCAAATGGAATTAGAATAACTATAGGGATCTACCTTAGGCAGTCCCTTAATCAAAACATAGAAAGACATGATTGAGCCTCAAGTGGGTGAAGGCTTGTATCCGAATGATTGTAATGTACAGCAGGAGAGCTTCACTCAGAGAAACCTCACCTGCACAGCAGCGTCTTTTTGCAAAAGATAAGACCCTGCCTTCTTCCATCACTAACCTAACCCGCCTCCTCACCAACGCAAAACTGTGTAAGTCCACTACAGGCAGGTCTTCATAGACTAGAGAAACAAAGATTGAATAGGTCTTTTTGTAAAATCCATTCACTCTGCCCTACCTGGGACATCAGTTCTACCCATTTTCAAAAGCCTAGCTACAGCTCACCTCCAGAGTGAATCCCTGACCACTGACTCTATTGGTCCCTCCACTTTAATTTTTTTTTTTTTTTTTTTTTTTTGAGACGGAGTTTCGCTCTTGTTGCCCAGGCTGGAGTGCAATGGTGCAATCTCGGCTCACTGCAACCTCCACTTCCTGGGTTTAAGCGATTCTCCTGCCTCAGCCTCCCGAGTAGCTGGGATTACAGGCATGCGCCACCACGCCCAGCTAATTTTGTATTTTTAGTAGAGACAGGGTTTCCCCATGTTGGTCTGGCTGGTCTCAAACTCCCAGCCTAAGATCCACCCGCCTTGGCCTCCCAAAGTGCTGGGATTGCAGTCGTGAGCCACCGCGCTGGGCCTTTAAATTCTTATATGACCTTTCTCACCTGCACTGGTAGGGGACAAGCTTGTTCCCATAGCTCAAGGGTTGTGAGAGCCCTTCTGATTTAATTCAGTTTCACAAGTAGGACATACTGCTTTCGCCTATTTATTACAGTACAAAATCACACATCAAACAACCAAAAAAAACTTATATTAAGGGCAAAGGGCTGTCTTCAGGTTTTAATTAATATTCCCTCACTGCAACTTGTTCTTTCAATTGACAATTTAAGGCAAGTTTCTGAATCTAAAATATGAAACCAGGCATGGTGGCTCACACCTGTAATCCCAGCAGGCGGATCACTTGAGGTCGGGAGTTTGAAACCAGCCTGGCTAACAAGGCGAAACCCTGTCTCTACTAAAAATACAAAAATAAGTCAGGCATGGTGGTGCGTACCTGTAATCGCAGCTACTTAGGAGGCTGAGGCAGGAGAATTGCTTGAACCTGGAGACAGAGGTTGCAGTGAGCCAAGATCACGCCGCTGGACTCTAGCCTGGACAACAGAGCCAGACTGTCTCAAAAAATAAAATAAAATATGAAACCAAGAAAAAAGCTTATCCACTGATACAGTTGTTTTGTGGGCCAGATGTGGTAGCTCACCTGTAATCCCAACACTTTGCGAGGCCAAGGCAAGAGGATCTCTTGAGCCCAGGAGTTCAAGACCATAGAGAGACTTTGTCTCTGCAAAAAAAAAAAACAATATATGTTTTCAGAGAGAGTCTTGCTCTGTTGCCCAGGCTGGAGTGCCCTGGTACAATCACAACTTGCTGTAGCCTCTACCTCCCAGGCTCAAGCGATCCACCCACCTTGGCCAGCCAAAGTGCCGGGATTATAGGCATGAGCCACCATGCCTGGCCTTACCAAAAAAAAGTTTTAATTAGTAAGTAACCAGGGCCAGGCGCAGTGGCTCATGCCTGTAATCCCAGCACTTTGGGAGGCTGAGACGGGCAAATCACTTGAGGCCAGGAGTTCAAGACTAGCCTGGCCAACATGATGAAACCCTATCTCTACTAAAAATATAAAAATTATCCAGGCATGATGGTGCATGCCTATAATCCCAGCTACTTGGGAGACTGAGATCTTGAGAATCTTCAGCCTTGATTCTCCCAGGCTCAAGAGAATCTCTTGAGGGAGGTTGCAGCGAGATGAGATCCTGCCACTGCACTCCAGCCTGGACCACAGAGCAAGACTCTGTCTCAAAAGATAATATTAATTAGCCGGGTATGGTGGCACATGCCTGTAGTCCCAGCTACTCAGAAGGCTGAGTTGGGAGGATCGCTTGAACCTGGAAGGCAGAGGTTGCAGTAAGCCATGATCGTGCCACAGCAATCTAGCCTGGGTGACAGAGTTTTTTTTCTGTCTCAAAAAAAAGGTTTTTTCTGTAAATTTAGCAGCAGAATGTGTCAGCCAGAACCACTAACGAGAATTCTTTTAGAAGGTGATTGTAGAATCACTGGCCTGGCACATTGATTTTGTCCTTCATGGCACACTTCCTTGTGATTTATCTTTGTTTACTTGCATAATTTTTAACCCTTAGTTTAGCAAAATAAACGTATCTTCATTATTCAGGTTTATCTCCCCACCTAAACCAAGAAATATTTCTGTACATCCCACACCCACCCACCACCAGCTTTGAGTAAGTAATAGCAAAGGAGTGAATGAAGACTGCAGAAAAATCTAAAGCAGTAATGGTAAAAATTGAAATCTTATTTTCATATTGGAAGCCTCTGCCGAAAAAGAAATTGCTAAACAAGACATTTCTGAGAGGCAGAAAGTCGATAGACTTGAAGTTAGGAGACTTGGTTCTAGTCTCAGGATTGTCGCTAACTAGCTTTAACCTGAAGGCTGGCAACTGATAACCTCATCTATCAGAAAGATCATACTAGTTGACTTTTAAAATACAGTTCTAACCTTTAGTGATTCTAAGTTCTGCATTTTCTAATTTCCTGGCTTCGAATTTTATTCACCTAGTTTCCTGCCTTCCTGAGAGGCAGGTAGGCCCATGAACTCAGCACAGAGGCGCCCTGATCCTTGAGTAGCCCTGACCCTGGCAATCACCTCACCTCTCTGGGTCTCCTTTGGCCAGTCAGCCATGAGGAGGGTGGAGACCCCTGGCTGCTTCCTGCCTGTCTCACAGGGGTTGTAAAAGCCAGTACAATTTTACAAAGGACGAATTCCCCCAAGGAAGATCTTGCCTGAGTAAAATTGTTCAATATTTTGGCTGTTATTACTGCTCTGACATCCAGGAATCATGAGAGATGAGAAGGGAAGGAACAGGTATAAGTATCCCTTGTATTTATGGTGATTGAGTGGAAGGAGGCTTCGAAGCCATCTAGGGACCCACTTCATTCACAGATAAAGACACAGGAACCAAGGAAGTTTAAGTGGTAAACTGAAGGCCACGAGCCTAATACTGTGTATATGTGGTTGAAGTGGGAGCCCAGGTCTCCTGGCTCCCAGCCCTCAAAACAGAGGCCCCAGAACTAGCTCTTTGTTTTCAAAAGCTTCAACAGGATGGCTTCTGAGAACTAAGCTGTATACAAAGGTCTACTCTGATTCAATGAGGAAAAAGCACCCTGTAAACTTATTCTGTGTAGGCAGCATATGAACACTGGTCAAGCAAAAAAACCCAGCAATTGGATGATCCTCAAAAATCTGCTTCCTCCTAATTCCCATTGCATCAGAAGACTAAATTCAGTCTGCTTTGAGACAGCCTGGCAACCCATTGGTACAAGGGAGTACAGAGAAACCCCAGACTCCTGTCGCAGCTGGCCACAGGTGGGAGGCTTGCGTCTCCCAGGTCAGGGTGCCTGCAAAAGCAACCAGGAAAGGTGCCCTAATGAGAGAAGCCTAGGCTCAGCTTTGGGCTGGAGAGAGAATGATCTGTCATCTTTGCCTGTCACATTTTGCATTATCAAATTCAGCCAGATTTTCAGATCTCTAGTTCAGGAGAACTGTTATAATTTCATTTATTTATTCAACACATGTTAATTAAGCACTAATTATGTGTGAGACATAAGAGAGCCAGAGAGGACTTAGGGTTTCAGGAAGCTTTGTCTTTTTTAGGGTTTGGGATTCCTTCCTGTAATCATGTACAAAGTTTTTGGGCAGGTGTAAAAGTGCATTTTGCTGGGGTCTTAAATTTTTATCAGATCTGTTACTCTAAAACAATTTAAGAACCCCATAGTGGGTGCACACTAGAACTTTACTTCATGCATCTGCTGTCCTGGTCAGTATCCTCATCCTGCCCGTTCAGTCAAAAGCACAGTGGCTAACAGAATGTGAACAAGTGAGGCATCTCTGCCCAGAGCTCTGGTATTCTCTGTAGAACCTCAGGAAGTTGTGCTCGCCGGCCCAAGTCCATGCCCCACATTGCAGATTCTGCCTCAAGCGTTGACATCCTCCTGCATGTGGCCCTCAATCTCTGTGGACCCTGAGGAGGCCATAGCAGGGGTGTGCTGACACTGTCCTCTCAGTCCCAGGACAGCTGCTGGGCCACTTCCTCACTTGCAAAGTCCTTTCGATTCAAGCCTGCTGGTCCCTCTTACTTTAGTGCTCCTGCAGATTGTCAGGTTCAAGAGTTTCCTGTTTGTTAAGAGTCCTGCCCTGTCCACTGCCCTGATGGACCTGTGGCCTCTGTGTAGCTGTCTAGGAATTGCTTTGGCTATATGTGGTTGTGCCACTGTTCAGGTGACACCTGGTGTCCCTCTGCTACTCCTGTGGAAGTGGTTTTGCAGAAAGATGGCCTGGTAAATGCCTCCCATGAGAACCCTAATGTTAGTTGAGCATGCCATTTGATACAGAAACCCACAACATAATTATTGCTAGCTGGTGGAATAGGAGCATATGTCAAGACAAATCGTCTCATCAGAACCTAGGCTTCAGGAATGCCAATTCTGTAGGGAAAGCGCTTCTCTCCGCCTGTTGTGTGTTTGAGTGTATGTGAGTGTGTGGGAGCCTCACCTGCTACAGATGCTGTGCTGAGTTCTCTACTTTCTGCCCCTGTAGAGAGAAGACACGGTTCAATGTGTAGACCTTCTCCCTCTCCAGTGTCTCCAGCCTCCAATCCCAGGACATCACTAGTACAGGTGAAAACAAAAGCCTGTCTCAGCGGCCATCACTCTGCCAGCAGCACCTCAAAGCCATTCAAAACGCCCAAAGACAATCTACTTACCTCCAGCAGCAAACAGCACACAGTCTTTCCTGCGAAAGGATCAAGGGATAAACCATGGTGAGTCAGCTGGCTGGCAGCCAGCTGCTGTCTGTCCCCCCTGCTGTTCCTGTCACCATGGGGAAACAGTATTTACTCTCTGGCTTTGTTCCTACGTGTCACATGCAGGAATTTGGGGGACTGAGGAATGAAAGGACAGAAACCCAAAATGATGGAAAGATAAACCTAAATATTAGAGGGCATGTGGGACCTTAAGAGTACCATATGGGCCACGCTCACGCCTGTAATCCCAGCACTTTGGGAGGCTGAGGCGGGTAGATCACCAGAGGTCGGGAGTTTGAAACCAGCCTGGGCAACACAGTGAAACCCTGCCTCTACTAAAAATACAAAAATTAGTCAGGTGTGGTGGCACACACCTGTAATCCCAGCTACTCAGGAGGCTGAAGCAGAATTGCTTGAACCCGGGAGGCGGAGTTGTAGTGAGCCGAGATCACGCCACTGCACTCCAGCCTGGGTGACAGCGAAACTGTGTCTCAAATATATATGTATATATATACATATATATACATATATATTTGAGACAGAGTAGATATATACATGTATATACCGTATGCCTGACGGGGGATTTTTTTTAATTCTCTTGAGAGTTGAGCCAAGTTGTGTCTAAGAAAAGGGTAACAGGGAAATATTTCTCAGTTCTGCTGCCACCTCTCAATTTTCCATCCCAGTGAAGAGAAGCTCTGGTGTAAAATCAAAAGCACTGACAGTGTGCCTGGTGTGGAGCAAGACCACGGCCCTACCCGCAACACTGGGTCCCAGGTCCTGTGGATAGTGGAATAGCCACCAGCAGAGGCAACTAATTGGGAGCTGACCATGGGAGAAAGAGAAGAAAGCCAAGTAGAAGGTCACCCCTTTGGTGGAGTGGGCTGTGAAAATTCAGAGGCTTTTGGCCAGGCGTGGTGGCTCATGTCTGTAATCCCAGCACTTTGGGAGGCTGAGGTGGGCAGATCACTTGAGGTCAGGAGTTCAAGACCAGACTGACCAACGTGGCGAAACCCCATCTCTACTAAAAATATAAAAATTAGCTGGGCATAGTGTTACACGCCTGTAATCCCAGCTACTGGGGAGGCTGAGGCAAGCAGGAGAGTTGCTTCAACCCGGGAGGCAGAGGTTGCAGTGAGCCGAGATTGTGCCACTGCGCTCCAGCCTGGATGACAAACTGAGACTCTTGTCTCAAAAAAAAGAAAAAAAAAATCTGAGGCTTTTAATTCATTTTGTTATCTCAGCCCTTACTAAAAAGTCAGAAAAGGTTGCCTGTGGAAAAGACAGCTAGGAAACCAAACTTAAAACAAGGAAGATGAGTATCTTCAAATGCTGTTGGCACCCACCTTGGAGTACTTAAGGAACTGGCTTCTGACAGCACCTCTATGCTTATCTTTCAAGCCTTGAGAAGACAGAGAAGGGATAAGTGTGGAGTCCATCTAATTTATGTATTTAAAGAAAAAAAGTGTTCCATTAATTGATGACAGTTAATTGCACTTAAGTTCGTACCTAGGCAAGCTGTAGAGTAAAATCATCCATCAATGGGTTTGTCACCGCACACTGGAAATTATGATAACTTAGTAAAGAGCTAATTATGTCAGATCAATTACAGAGCCTCTTGTGATGGAGTGGAAAGGTGTAGGCATGGCTGTGGAGGAGTTACCTGCCACACAGCTGGGCCTCGTGGGCAAGCTTTGTTCTCCTTGGGTTGTTGGGATTGCGGGTCCATCCTGCAGGAGGCTGTAGCTGGTTAGGGAAGACTCGGCCCGAGAGTGGTGTTTGCCCACCCACCGGCGATGTGAGTCTCCCAGTCACTAACCTGCAATCCGTCTTATCTGTGACCTGAGAATGTGCCTGAGAGTTTATTTACTGGGGCTGCATGGTGTCCCGATGTAACCACAAGCTCTGGAGTCACTGGCCTGGGCACAAATTTCAGCTGGGTGACCTTGGGCAAGTTATTTGATCTTATTGTGCTTCCATTTCCTCATCTGTAAAGTGGGGCCAATAATAGCTCTATTCCATGGGATGGTTGTGAGGATTAAGTGAGCTAGTTTTTATAAAGCAGCAGGCACAGTATCTGGATCATAGTATATGTTCAATAAATAATTTAGCATAACGTCATGGTTATTATTACTATATTATCATGTGTGCCAAAGGACAGCACTTCCATCCTGGGATAAAGATCGACAAGTCAAATCTCTCTAAAAAAAATTAGAGAAATGGCTCTTCAGACTCAGAGTGAAGATAAAAATGATCAAATAATTTATTCAGAGTCTAGAAATGAGCTACAGAGAAACAAAATAAGGAAAGCCAGGGAAGGAGCACGTAAGCCAGGAGGAGACCCAGGGAGCTCGGGGAAGATCATCAATGAACTCTCCTTGTAAAAGAGCAAATGAGAGGTCTCATGTAGCCCCATGGCACCAAAAAGCACTCGCCCAAAAGGCAAACCTTCAGGGAGACCATTGGTTCAAATCATTGTCCACACTCAATCCAGTCCAACTCAACACACACTTCTTAAGACCTGCCACAGTCAAGTCCCCTTCAGCTAGGGGCAAAAAGGGGCAGAAAGAATCTGACTGGGTGCAGTGGCTCACATCTGTAATCCCAGCACTTTGGGAGGCCGAGATGGGCAGATCACAAGGTCAGGAGTTCAAGACCAGCCTGGCCAACATGGTGAAACCTCATCTCTACTAAAGATACAAAAAATTAGCCAGGTGTGGTGGCACGCACCTGTAATCCCAGCTACTCAGGAGGCTGAGGCAGGAGAATTTCTTGAACCTGGGAGGTGGAGGTTGCAGTGAGCCAAGATTGCTCCATTGCACTCCAGCCTGGGCAACAGGGCAAGACTCTGTCTCAAAAAAAAAAAAAAAAGAAAAGGAAAGAAAAGAAAGAAAGAAAGAATCTAAAGAAACTAGCCCAGGTCCAGAGATGAGCAATCAAGAGATTTGTAAGGAGAGAGATAGCTCGTAGTGAAAAGACTCGAGTGTTCACCTGTGGGAAGAAGAGAAAGGCACGGGCAATTTGCCATGCCTGCAAGTCGGTAAATATTCTGAGGACAGAACCAGTGGTGCACCATGAATGAGGCCGAACCATGGACTGCAGCGGTCTCCTAACTGTCCTCACCTCCCATCTGCCTGGCTGTCATCCATTTACCCACCACGTCCAGGAATATGTGTCAGGGAAGAGATAGAGTCGCCAAGGCTGGGATGATTTGGTTTTGAGCCTTAGAGGGCTCAGCCTCAGTTCTGAGCTATCCCAGAGTGCAGCTCCCCAGAGTGCAGTTCCCCAGACCTGTACTGAGCTAGGAGTAAGAAAATCAGATTCAAGTCTGGGCCCTGCCTCTAACTTTCTGTGTGTCCTGGAACAAGTCACTTTACTTCTCTGAGTCTCATTTTCAAGCCTGAATATTTTGAAATTCTATATCATAGTCCTATCAAAAATTCACAAAGTTCCTCACTGCCTCCTGAATTAAAGAGTTAGTCCCTCAGCCCAACATAAGGGACCCTCTACAAACTAGCTGCAACCACCCTAAGTCAATACTGAGTATCCAATACCACCCTATTAGGCCAGATTTCCCCCCATCTCTACCCCTGGTACCTTTGCCTGGAACATCCGTCCATCTTTACTCAACATTTAATGAGCACCTATTGTAATACTGTGTGCCAACTCTATAACAAGCACAGGGGATACACAGGGCCCACTGGTGTCACACAAGCACCTTTGTGCAAATTAGAAAACAGTCTGGATACAGGCCTGTACCAGGTGCACAGTTGACTAATGGCCTCCATCCCCTGCTTATTTCCTTAGCCAGGCATCCTCTCACAGTGCATAACCTATACAACTGTACACTGCAGCCCTGGGGATACAAAGTTAAGACACAGACATTGTCTTAGGGAGTCTGTAAATAGAAACATAAGCTAACACAGTACAAAGTGATAAGGACTATGAGGTTGGTAGCAAAGGAGAAGGGTACCTAACCCAGGCTGAGGACTCAGAAAGGGTTTTTCAAAAGAGGTCACTTCTGGCCAGGCATGGTGGCTCACACCTGTAATCCCAGCACTTTGGGAAGCCGAGGCAGGTGGATCACGAGGTCAGGAGTTCAAGACCAGCCTGACCAACATGGTGAAACCCTGTCTCTACTAAAAATTCAAAAATTAGCTGGGTGTGGTGGTGCGCGCCTGTAATCCCAGCTATTCGGGAGGATGAGGCAGGAGAATCGCTTGAACCCTGGAGGCGGAGGTTGCAGTGAGCCAACATTGCGCCACTGCACTCCAGCCTGGGTGACAGAGCAAGACTCTGTCTCAAAAAAAAAAAAAAAAAAGGTCACTTCCGCTAGATTAGAAGGACAAGTAGTAGGAAGGAGGTAGACAAAGAGAATGGAATTAGAATGGTAAATTTTTAATGTTATGTCTATTTTACCACCAAAAAAAAAAAATTCTATCTAAGAGAGTTGGAAGGGTGTCCTAGGCAAACGGAACAGAATGTGCAAAAGTATTTGCATGTGGGGAGAGGCAGGATGTGAAACTGGGTAGGGGAGTGAGGCCCAGATTATGAAGTTCTGCTGTATGTGTTAAGTTCAGGAATTTGGACTTCACCCTGGAAATTTCAAAGCGGTGTTAAAGGAGCAGTTTTCTGATGTAGTCTGGTCACCTTGACAGCCACGTAAAATGATGGCTCGGGGGGTCACACAGGAAGCACCAAGAACGGTGAGGATGTTGTGTCACCCAGGCGAGGCGTGGTGACAGCCTGGATCCAGGCAGTGGTATGTACAGAGGGGCTGGGTGAGATAAATATTAAGGAGGGAAAACTCTGCAGGACTTTGGGGCTGGTCATATGTAGGG
Source organism: Pan paniscus (assembly GCF_029289425.2). Classification (NCBI taxonomy): domain Eukaryota; kingdom Metazoa; phylum Chordata; class Mammalia; order Primates; family Hominidae; genus Pan; species Pan paniscus. The sequence continues at coordinate 142,510,467 of NC_073255.2, read as the reverse complement.
CTGGAGTACAAGGGAAAGCATTACGACAGCTGAGTTGTGGTCCTGCCGCTTCCTCAAGGGAAGGACAGTAAGGACCAGAGTTGAGGGAGGGAAAGGAAGGATGAGTTCAGCTGGGAAGTCAATGGATTTTGAATTATCTAAGAAATATCTACACGTCTCAAAAAAGAAAAAAAAGAAAGAGATAAGAAATGTGAGTGGGCATTGAATGTTTGGAACCAGGGGTCAAGAGATAGGTATGGGCCAGGACTAGAGAGTCATCGGTGTAGACGTGGGCATGGAAGCTGTGGGTACAGATGGGCCTGCCAGGGAGGTATATGGTGTGAGAAGAAGAAGAACAGAGGCCAAGGGTGGTGCCATGGAGGATTGGGACAGGGAAAGAGGAGTCTGAGGGCACTGGGTCTGCTAAGCCTGGTGTTTCCACAGCATTCAGTCCCCTTCTCTCCTGGCCATAATCCTTACCATTCTTATTGCCCGTGTCACTGGCTACCTTCTCTCAATGCCCTTTCCTCATTCACTTCCTCCTTGCCAACAACCTGATATGCTATCGCCTTTCTTTTAATCCCCGGAGCACTTAATTTTTACCTCACATGTGACACTTTCTCTGGTCGGCCATAGACTCCACTTCCTGTCTTCCTACTGCCCAGTAGTTACTGCAGGGCCTCCTGTATGGAAACCTCTCACCAACTCAACAAGCGTGGTACTCATGTCAGTAAATATTTGTCGAAATGAATGAAATGGATGTGACCATTGAAAGGGATTCTGAGATTTCCATTCCTGGAGATGGCTGACCTTTTGTCTAGAATTGTTTAGACTAGCACTATCCAATAGAAATGTAATGTGTGACACACATGTTAATTTTACATTTTCAACAGCCACATTGGAAAAAAGTACAAAAGAAACAGGTGAAATTAATTTTTTTTTGAGTCGGAGTCCTGCTGTGTCACCCAGATTGGAGTACAGTGGCGTGATCTCAGCTCACTGCAACCTCTGTCGCCCAGGTTCAAGCTATTCTCCTGCCTCATCCTCCTGAGTAGCTGGGATTACAGGTGCCCACCACCATGCCCAGCTAATTTTTGTGTTTTCAGTAGAGACGGGGTTTCACCATCTTAGCCAGCCTGGTCTTGAACTCCTCGTGATCCGTCTGCCTTGGCCTCCCAAAATGCTGGGATTACAGGCGTGAGCCACCATGCCCAGTCATGAAATTAATTTTTAATAATAGTCATTGGCCAGGCATGGTGGCTCATGCCTGTAATCCCAACACTTTGGGAAGCCGAAGCGGATGGATCGTTTGAGGTCAAGAGTTCGAGACCAGCCTAGCCAACATGGTGGAACCCCATATCTACTAAAAATACAAAAAAAATAACCAGGCATGGTGGCGCATGACTGTAATCTCAGCTACTCGGGAGGCTGAGGCAGGAGACTTGCTTGAACCTGGGAGGCAGAGGTTGCAGCGAGCCAAGGTCCTGGCACTGCACTCCAGCCTGGGCAACAAAGCAAGTGAGACTCCACCTCAAAAAAAAAAAAAAAAAGTTATGTGCCACATAACAGCGTTTTAGTCAACAGCAGTCCCATAAGATGATTATACCCTATTTTTACTATAGCTTTTCTATATTTAGATATGTTTAGACACACAAATACTTACACTTATATTACAATTGCCTACAGTATTCAGTACAGTCACATGCTGTACAGGTTTGTAATCTAGGAACAAGTGGCTATACCATACAGCTTAGGTTCAAGCACCTTTTATACTTGACAGGACAGAATCCTGCCCAGACCGGCAAGAAGAGGGTAATCCATTGGAAAAGTGGAACTGGTCACTTTTTTTTTTTTTTTTTTTTTTTGAGACAGGGTATAGCTCTGTCGCCCAGGCCAGTGTGCAGGGGTTTGTGTTAGTTCACTCTACAATGTTAGCATGACGAAATCACCTATCATTGCATTTCTTAGAACATAGCCCCATCATGAAGTGACACATGACTATTTTCTTTAACCTAATATATTCAAAATACTATCATTTCAACATATAACCAATGAGATAGATTACATTATTTTCTTTTCATAAGTCTTCAAAATCCTGCATGTGTTTTATTACACTTACAGCACGTCTCAATTTGGACACTAAATTTTCATTAGAAATATTTGACCCATTTTTAGGTTTCATAAAAACTAAAGGTTATAAAATAGATTGACACCCAAGTTGTTCTAAACAGACTTAAACACTTTCTAATAACTGAATCAAGTATCCGTTCTTAAATTTCAACAAACTCAGCTTAAATGAAATTTAAAATCCCGTTCAGCCACAGCCACAGTAGCCACTTTTTTTCTTATCTTTTTTTTTTTTTTTTTTTTTTTTTTTTTTGAGACAGGGTCTCACTCTGTCACCCAGGCTGGGGCTGGAGTACAGTGGTGCGATCTCAGCTTACTGCAGCCTCAACCTCCTGGGCTCAAGTGATCCTCCCACCTCAACCTCCCAGGTAGCTGGGACGACAGGCACAGACTACTGTGCCTGGCTAATTTTTGTGTTTTTGTAGAGTTAGAGTTTCACCATCTCGAATTCCTGAGCTCAAGGGATCCACCCAACTCAGCCTCCCGAAGTGCTGGGATTACAAGTGTGAGCCACAGTGCCTGGCCCCCACAGTAGCCACATTTTAAATGCTTAGTAGCCTGAAGTGGTTAGTGGCTGCTGGATCTAGACACGTAGGCCACTGACCCTGGGTGGGACCCTCTGGTTTTTTCAATTCAATGGTGTGTCAATTGGGCTCCTCTAATCTCTTTAAATGTTACACTCCCATCAGGAGTTGCTAAATTCCAGCTCCTTTCTCCCCTTGGCCTGGTGCTGCTGGGTCTGTGGTGGAAACAGACCTGGAAGACCTGCCATCAGGCGGTGCAGAGAACTCCCTGCCCAAGTTCGTTCCATTGCTCCAAGTGAACTCTGTATCGCCCCCTACTGGCCAAGAAAGCATAAGCAGTGCCAACCCATACTGGACCGTGGCCCTTAGATTAGATTTAACAGCAGGTTAGGGCCACCCTTTCCAAATAGCTCAAATTCACATGTACAGCAATAAAAACACTACTCTAGAGTTCAGGCTGACCTCCTGGCATTCCAGCACAAGGTTAAATGGTCTGTGGTTTTGTTATTTTCTCCTTTATGTGACTGAGTAGGTTAAAAAAATAACTGCATTACAAGAAAGGGGGAGGCCGGCGTGGTGGCTCACACCTGTAATTCCAACACGGGAGGCCGAGGCGGGTGGATCACCTGAAGTCAGGAGTTCAAGACGAGCCTGGCCAACATGGCAAAACCCTGTCCCTACTAAAAGTACAAAAATTAGCCGAGTGTAGTGGCGGGCACCTGTAATCCCAGCTACTTGGGAGGCTGAGGCAAGAGAATCGCTTGAATCTGGGAGGCAGAGGTTGCAGTGAGCCAAGATCACACCACTGCACTCCAGTGTGGGTGACAGAGCGAGACTATCTCAAAAAAAAAAAAAAAAAAAGGAAGAAGAAGAAAGGGGAAAACAGAGCATTGCCATGTTACCAGGTTTGTTCCCTGCAGAACTGCCTGACAGCACCCACAGGCTGCCCAGCATCCCCAGCCCTGCACTCAGCCTCTCAGAGGCCCCTTCCACTGGTTCACTGTCCTGACAGTGGGGACCACCCCTGTGGGAGCCAGAGGTCAGGGGGTACCTGGCCACCATCTCACAGTGTTGACATCTATGTAGTTGATAACAGTGGAGGGAGGTGGGCAAGAAGACTCGGTCCCCACGTAAGAATCAAGAAGGAGTTATGGCTGTTTGGCCCTTTTGAGCTCCGATGAGCATTTCAGCCTTTACTTGTGAGTCCCCGCTCAGCCATGGGACCAGACCCTGGCACAGTGACCGAGTCAGCCAGTCTGACTCTCTCAGCTGCTATCACTTCGGTAACCCTGGTCTGGCCTGGCGAATTGATGGGGAACTCAGACCCACAGTTGTAGGCTGAGGTGGGCAGGAGGCAGAGAGGAGGTAGGAGGAGGATTTCCTCCCCTGGATGGCTTGTTGCCTTCTCTTTGGGCCTTATCAACCCACACGTGTGTGTTGAATGCTAAATATGCTCAGCTATTAAAAATGCAGAAGATGAGCCCGCTGCTCCAGGAGGAAAATGAGCCAAAGCAAAAGAAAAATCAGCAGGCTCCCTGGCCTCCCTGTGCATGCCCTGCAGCAGGTGGGGGAGGGCTCCCTCTCCCCAGGTAGGCGGGGCTCCTCTCCAAATGCTTGGAATTACCAGGCGGGTCTTCCCGGAGCAACTGGGGCTGAGGGAGTGGAAGCACTCTGGAAGTCTTCCCAACGCTTTATGGAGAGGGAAGCGATCACTGAGAGGCCCTGGCCAGATGCCTGTGGGAGAAACTGGGCGGCTTATCTCTTCCTGCCTGGTGCTGGCATGAACTGGGGGCAAGACCAAGGCTCAGGATTGATGGCTCCCTGAAGACACAGGGAGTCGTCTCAGGCTGTGAAATATGAGCAACCCAAGGAGCCGCAGACACTGCAAGGACCCTACCCCTGTGACTGCCCTGCATTCCTCAGCAGGATTCTTGCAGTTGCCTCTCCCTGGCCTCCTTGCCCCTCACTCTGCCCATCCTCCAGTCCACCCCACACACACCCCGAGAGTGATGTGAGCCCGTTCTGCCCACAACTCTTTGATGGCTCCCACTTGTTTGCCTACAGAGTAGAAGTTTAATGTTTTTGTAATGGACTTCAGAGGGAAGGGGTAAGAGAGGGTGGGAAGGTAGACAGACCAGAATATTGAAGCATGTGGGGGCTGCGGGAGGGGGCAGAGTGTCCCTTCCAGGACAGGGAGGCCGTGGGAATTTAAACATCTAAGGCTGCCTGCTCACTGGGTTTTCAGATGAGCAAAGGTAAGGACAATGGACAGCTCCTTGGGTGTAAACGCAGCCAACCTTGTGAAGTCACAGAAGTGCTCAGAAATAGGGAATCCAGCTTTGGGAGGGAAAGTAAGACCAAGACAGCTGGGGAAGGAAGAAAATGGCCTGAAGTGTCCAGTCACTGTGGCTCACGCCTGTAATCCCAGCACTTTGGGAGACCGAAGCGGGCAGATCGCTTGAGGTGAGGAGTTCAAGACTAATGTGGTGAAACCCTGTCTCTACTAAAAATACAAAAAAAAAAAAAAAAATTAGCCAGGCGTAGTGGTGTGTCCCTGTAATCCCAGCTATTTGGGATGCTGAGGCACAAGAATCTCCTGAACCTGGGAGACAGAGGTTACAGTGAGCTGAGATTGTGCCACTGCACTCCAACCTGGGCAACAGAGCAAGACTCCGTCTCAAAAAAAAAAAAAATGGCCTGAAGGAAAGAAGAGGGATGAGCCACAGAGATTAGTAACCATGGTCCTTCATAGCTGCATAGCTCATTATGATTTTTAGATGTTTTGATAGCCCAATCCTATTTGAGCCTAAAGACTATTTTGTGGTGAAGATAAGAAAACAGAGCCCAAAGAGATGAAGCGATGGGCTGAGATTACATACACAGTGGGACAGCAGAGGAGCTGAGACTTGACCCCTGGCCTTCTGGCTTCCAGTGCTACAGTAAAGAGCACCACCCTCGGTGTTGCCTGACGTCAAGCTCTCTCTGCCCTTCATTTTGTGGAATGACCTGGGGCAAACCTTTCTCAGCCTCAGGCTCCACATCTATGAAATTGGGGATAGAGATTAAACACGGTATTGCACGTGAGTGCATAACTCACTGCTCATGCATGGTAGGTGTGCAGCATGTGCCGCTATGAGCGGACACTTCACCTTTGTCATTGCCCAGTCTCTTCTCAGAAGAGGAGAGGCAGCACAGCCTGATCCCCACCTAAAGCATTTGTTCTTACCAAGCATTGGTGGGGTGCCAGTTTGGTTTTTATTGTGTTATGTGATTTAACCTCCACTGAGAACATTAATTCATTCATCAAACATTTATCGAGCCCTTCCTAAATGCTAGATAATGTATAGGCTGCTGGGATAATTCCAGAGCGACATGTATACTGGGACAGGGTTCCCATCGTCAGGCAGCTCACAGTCTGGTCAGGACACATAGATGTAGAAATAAAACCTTGCCATAGGACAGGATGAGTGCAGCAGAAACACCTAGGAAGGAACAGCAGGCACTGGGAGAGAAGAGGATGTTTCCTCCGGATCTGGACAGATGGGGGAGTGTTCACCCGGAGAATGGGGGAGGGCACACCAGCAGGAGAGCCCGGCCCACAGAAAGGCACAGAGCCAGGCCGGAGCACTGGTGTTCAAGGAGAAGTGAGAAGTCCAGCGAGGCTACAGGAGAAGGTGGCTGGGGCAGGAGGGGTGGGGTGGGCCAGGCTGTGAAGGTTACACTTGGACCTCTGGGCCTTGGGCAGCCCACAAAGACTTTCATGGTCAGATTTGCGTTGGTGGCTGAGTGCAAACAGATTAGAACACACAGAGAGGCCAAGCCAGAAAGGTTGCAAGCAATGCTGAGGCCTGGACCTTTTAACAGCTGTTTAAGAGGTGGACTTTGGTCAGACTGACTTGTGAGTGACTGAATTTCAGGGAAGAGCTGGTTTCTAACTGGATGCTGATATTGTTAACATAGAGTTTTTTGGTTGTTGTTGTTTTTGTTTGTTTGAGACAGAGTCTCTCCCTGGCTTCTAGGCTGGAGTGCTGTGACACGATCTCGGCTCACTGTAGCCTCCATCCCCTGGGTTCAAGCAATTCTCCTGCCTCAACCTCCCAAGTAGCTGGGATTACCGGCATACACCACCACGCCTGGCTAATTTTTGTATTTTTAGTAGAGACGGGGTTTCATGATGTTGGACAGCCTGGTCTCCAACTCCTGACCTCAAGTGATCCACCCACCTCAGCCTCCCAAAGTGCTGGGATGAGCCACCATGCCCGGCCTGATATTGCTAACATAGAGATTAAAAAAGAAAAAGTCTATTTAATTTGGGACAAAGAATATCCTGAGTTTGCTGTAGGTCAGTGTGAAGATAAACTTTTTTTTTTAATATGGCAAAAATGCCATTCAGAATAAACCCTTGAGGGTTTAAAAAGAAAATGTGCTTTGTTTTCTGGATGGAGGTGGTTCAGGTGCAAGGCTGCCTGCCCAGAACCGGATTCTAATACAAAAAAGGAAAAAGCAGAGTGAGTGAGTGATGCCTGGGGGAGGGAAGGTGCTCCTGAGGGCTTTTCCTCTGGCAGGAAACTGGGAGCAGCAGGTGTCAGGGTACCTGGCCAGAAGCTGGAGCACTGATAAGTAGCCTGGGATGCTTTGCCATTTCCTCATCTTTCAGCGTGCTCAGAAAAAGCTTCTTGAAGGCCAAAGGCTTAGGATGGGAGCCCAGGGTCTCTGCTCAAGGTGCCAGCTCCCAGCCTTCCTGGCAGGGGGATGGAGGGTGTTCTGTAAGGAGTTGCCCTGTCTCCCCTTGGGTCAGGGTTTCCTCCGGGACTGTTGGGAAACAGTAACTGTCTGGGCTGTACTGGCTGGAAGGCACTGCAGAGCAGCCTACAGCTCGAACAGCAGGAACCGATGACCTCTGGTGGCTGCCGAGGGGAGTGCTCCCGCTTGTTGCTCCTGAGCGGAGCCTGTTCTGGGCCAGTGCTGGGGACAGGGTGCTTGGGGCTCTGCCTCACCCTGCACCAGGGCTCCCTGCAGAATCAAATTGCCTCCTAATCTCAAAGTTCTCAATTCCTGCCCTCCCAGGCTCTGATACCATTTCCTTATTGATGTGAATTTCAATGGCCATTCATTGGAATTGTGTGGCTCTTCGTTCTCATTTGCAGAGGAAAGGCACTGAGCAGGTGCAGTTGATTAGGTCTAGGGTTATCCTTAAAACCCTCCTGGACTCCCTGCCCAAGGCTACACTGCTGCAGACACAGCTGGTCCCAAAGGCAGCCTGTGCAGCATCCTATGCCCTACTGCATGAGGGCTCGATTTTTCCTTTTTTATCTTCTCCTCTTCTCTGACTTGCTGACTTGTTCACAGTCCTAGGGCACTAAGACTCCCCAGGAATGTCAGGACACTTAGCACTCCTTATTCTCCCAGCAGGTTTGGAGACCACCTTCTGAGCCCCATGCCCTGGGAAGCCATGAATAACAGAAGTACAAGAGAGACTAACAGACCAGCAGGGAGACATGCGCTGGGGCCTCCTGCTTCCAGAAAATTGGAGCAGCCTAGAGGGGGGCTTATAGAGTTATTTCTCTGGGAGGCATCTTAGAACCAGCAGAGAGCCCCAATGCCTAACATACTTCAGGATTGCAGGAGACAACATGTTTGTGCATGAGGAGGCTGGAGTTCCTCCTTACTCCTCTTCCAGAATGTCCTATACAGATGGGACTTTTAACCACTAGTCCAGGCTTAAGCAGTGCCTAGAATACTAGAGATGGAGAAGCAGGTGGGCTTGTGAAGTAGGGCTGACAGGTCCTGGAAAAGGGCCATTGAATCTGGCCCCACCTCGTTCTGCTTTTCTTCCTCACTGCCTCACCCAGAAGGAGTCCTCTACTCTGCATGAATGTGGAAGGCTGCTGCTCCCACCCTCTGCTGGTGCTTCTGCCTCCACCCTGTCCACCCCTCCTTCCATGGTGGGACCAGAAGGGACTAAGGAAGCAGGAGTTTTCTGATGGTGACCATGATTTGCACCCCACGTATATACCTTACAAGTATCAGGTGGATGAGAGCAGATGCTGGGATCCTCTGTGCCCTTTTGGTTTAGTTACAGTTTATCGAGAGTCTGCTATGTGCCTGGCACTATGCTAAGCACTTGGTATCTACTACCTCATTTAATCACTCCAAATATCTCTTACTATCTTCATTTGACTGATAAGGAAACTGAGGCATGGAGCCATGAAGGCCTGAGATAAGTTAGGCAGGGCAGCCACATATGTTTGTGTGGGCTTTGCACTGCGTGAGACCACCCCACCAAGGCAGGACTGAAACCAGCACTCACTCCTTGCCAGGCCAGGTGTCCTCTTTCTCATTCTTAGAGTCCTGATAAACTCACTGAGGCCCTGAAACCGGGTAGCCAGAAGGCTGTGATACCGTAATGCATCCAGCAACAGAAAAGGCAGGATTTGAGTCTAGGTTGGTCTGATTTGAAAGCCTATATTTCTAAGCCTTATCTAAGCCTTATAAACTATCTTCCAACACTCCACATTCTATAAATTTGCCAGAATATTGACAAGGCACAGACCTTCAATTCAGTCATACTTGGTCTCCCTGATTTTATTTGATTTGCTTCTGGCCATTTTTACAATTCTTCCAAGTCAGCTTGTTCATTTTTCCTCCCACCTAACTGACTCAGGAGGAAATCTCACATCATTGTTCTCAGCAGCTAATCATCTCCTAACCCAATTGAGGAGCAAAGTCTTGGCCCATCATCCAAGTCACTGATGAAGACACTATGACCTTCTTGGCCGGCAGTGGGTCTCTGTCGAGCTCTGCATGGTATCACTCTAGGCTGAAATTGAGCCCTGCTAACCCATTTTTCTTTTGTCTCTGCTGCCAGGACCACTCACCCGGTAACTGTGTGGTCTGACCACATTTCCCCAGTTTACTGAAGGTGTGTTATGTGGGAGAGAATCCAAAACTGTGCAAAGGCCAGGAGAGATTAGACACTATGCTTCCTCTCTAACCACCAGGCCTGACACTCAGCCACAGAATAATGTTAGATTTATCTGGCAGATATTCTTATTTACCATGCTCTGTGGTTGAATACCTGTTTTCTGTTTGCTAAAGGTGTTTACAGACAGGCTTTCTGAAAGTTTTCCCAATATTTTTCCAGACACACCGCAAAAATACCATTTATTCACTTGTCAGGATTTATGCAGTATCAACTGTATCTGTCATACCACGGTCGTAGGACTTTGTGTCTCTGTTATTTACCCTGATTCTTAGTGATTGCCTGCCCCTCAGACTTCTAGAATCTCCCAAGTACTTCTTCAACTTAAAGAATTTAGATTGGATATAAATAATTTCCTCATAGTAGCTGCCAAAATATATCCAAGAGAGCCAAACTGAATTCCTTCTCCAAGGGCATTTTAAAAGAGGGTAAATTCCTTTTTATTGGGGATGACTTAATGCTATCACTGCTTGGAAGCCAAGAGGCTGGGTGATATGGCCCTTCTAAGGCTCTGCCAGTGAGTCAGAGATTCTCAAAATTCTGCCAGGCCAGCAGCATAAGCACATAGGCTTTTGTCGAAGGAATTGGTGGAGGAAATCAGACAGCTGAGAACTCTCATCACACACAAAACCCACAGCACAAATACCATATGTCTTCAGGCTCCTGCCTGTCAAATTCATCTTTACCCTGCTCTGGTAAGTGAAGAAGGGCTGGCAATAATTTCTGCAGACCTAGAGACATTCTGAACCATTCTCTTGAGGCATATTTGTTGATAATCAAAGAATATAGATCATGATCACCAGGAAAGCGTAGCTGGCAGGTGGGCAGCTGGCCCTGCAGCACATTGGTGGCTCTTGCAATGGCACCGTCATGAGTCTCCACCTCTGTTCTTTTGCAGACATCACTGGGCAGGGAGGGGAATCTACTTGATGCCAAGAGAACCATGTTTCTTAAAGCCAGAGGACCCGCCTTGATCTAGAAAGATAAATTCAGACAGGCCAAGCACAAAGGAAGAAGACGTGGGCAACTAAAGCAGCACAAAAGAAACAGAGGTAGATATCGCCCCCATGTAGCAAGGGGGATGAGGGAGGGTGTTCTCGGCATTGGGTTTCTTTCCCAGGACCGAGACAGAGGTACAGAGATGATGAGGAGAGAACTACTCCCAGCATATTAGACACAGCAGGGGAACAGGCTGCAGCTCTGAGCTCCCTGAAAGAGTTCATCCCAAGTGAACAAAACAGGCATTATGAAAGCAGCAGGGGAAGAGTGGAGACTCATCTTTCCCTTTCAAACACTGCTCCACAAAGAAAGGACAATCGTGAGTTGATAAATGCAACTAATTGTGCGACTTTGGGAAGTGTGCACATGCATCCTTTAGACTGAAGGGAAAGGAACTTTGAAGGGCTTTGGCTAAGCTCGGGGGTAACTGCCAGGCTTGTTTGTCACCTAAGCAAACAGTGTAATAAATTGCTGAGTCACCCATCAGGCTATTGCCAACTCACCACCCCCTCCCAGGTCTCACCACCTGCACATGGAGGTGTTTGCGTTACTGTGATTAGACACAAAGAAGATGGGAGATGCCCATACTGTGAAAGCAGGGGTTAGAACCTTTTGGCTTCTTTCCAAATGGAAAAAAAAGTCAAACCTGTCATTCAGGGTCCACAGCCATCTGGAAGGGGCGTGCCCAAGGCTGGGACACTTTCCTGGCTGGGGAAGGTGACAGCAGAGGAAGTGAGGGGAATGCACACGGGGACAGTGAGAGGAAGCAGAGGACAATTCCGAGACGCTGGCTTCCCTGTGACTGCACTGTGGCTGCAGCATAGGCACACGCGGGATCTGTGTGCATGGGAGGTGGGGGGTGGGGCTCTTAATAGGCTCTTATGTCAGCTGAATGTTTTTGCTCAAAAAGCATCATCTCTGGGATTGGCTTTCCAGATTCTGTGGCACTATCCTGTGACCGTTTCCTCCTTTGCTTTCTCAGTTCAGGACCTTGGGGCTGTTGCCAGCTGTAGTAAAGAAAGGCTGGCCTGATGGCTAGCGTGTATACTGGGGAAGAGGATGGCAAGGTCAAATGCCTTTCCCACCATCACTCAGCTGCCTGCTTCTGTGTCTTCTCAGTCCAGGCCAAGGCAGGTTCCCTTAGAGAGAAAGCCCAAAGCTTTTGAGGGAGAGAAGGGACACCAAAGAAAAAAGTATCAGGGACAGCTCTAGGTTCTTCTCCTTCACTCTTCTAAGCCCTTCTCCATTAGCTAATGAACACCCTTAGAACACACCCAAAAGAGCGCAGTCTCCCTTCTCTCCTTCTGCCAAGTCCTTTTACCTCACATCAGAGGTGTTCACTCAGTGGCCCAGCCCCTTACCAACTCACCTGGTCTTTGAAATCTTTGAAACATTCTTGATCAGACTTTTTTCCCCAATGCTTCCCATTCTTCAATCCAGAGGACTGCACGTGAGGCTGTCTTTCCTGTTTCTGATGGGCTCCAATTTCGCATCCAGCTGAGTTCTGGAATCATTGACAATAGAGTATGATTGGGCCACACTCATTATAAAGTAGAAAAAATTCCAAATTAGGAGACAGTCACAGACATTAGCTGGCCTGGCCCAAGCTCAGTTACACACAGTTGGGAAGAAGTGTCACCAAAGAGATGAGTCAACTGGCACGGTTCCAAATGTTGGGACCTGGTGCACTTGTGCTCGTGGGGCTGCCTTAAGGAGCACATTCAGAGCCCGACGTTGACTTTAGAGGAGTAATGCAGACTGTGCTATGAGCATTTGAGGGCTGCTTGGCTTGTTTTTGCTGTTTGTTTGTTTTTGAGACGGAGTCTCGCTCTGTTGCCAAGCTGGAGTGCAGTGGCGCCATCTCAGCTCATTGCAACCTCCGCCTCCCAGGTATAAGCGATTCTCCTGCCTCAGCCTCCCAAATAGCTGGGATTACAGGCATGTGCCACCGCGCCCGGCTAATTTTGTATTTTTAGTAGAGACGGGGTATCACCATGTTGGTCAGGCTGGTCTTGAACTCCTGACCTCAGGTGATCCACTCGCCTCAGCCTCCCAAAGTGCTGGGATTACTGGCGTGAGTCACCGTACCCAGCCGGTTTTTTAAATGTATTTCCATTTGTACAATTGCTCTGGATTCTTCTATCCCAGGCATCATATCTTTGTCTGCTGAAGGCCTGAGGACCTAACATCTACATAGGGCATTTTTCACAGAAACTAGAGGCGTTATGTTAACTCGTACCAGCTCATGCAACAAGAACTAGATCTGGAACTTGCAAGTTCTAATTTCCTTTCCTGAACTAACTTGGCTTCACAAAGAAATATTAATACATCAGAGAAGGCTGCCCAGGTACTAGAGCACCTTCTCTTCTTGCTAGCTGTCCATGTGTTCATATCAACACTTGAAATTTGATTTTTTTCCCTAAAGAAATAAAAGTCAACAGATCAGAACAAGGGTGAGAAATTAAATCAATAAATCTTTTTGAACAGAATAGATTATTCTAATTTTTTTTTTTTTCCAAGACAGGGTCTCACTGTGTCACCCAAGCTGGAGTACAGTGGCACAATCCTAGCTCTCTGCAGCCTCAAACTCCTGGGCTCAAGTGACTCTCCTGCCTCAGCCTCTCATGTAGCTGGTACTGTGTGTGTCCACCAACGTGCCCAGCTTATTTATAATTTTTTTTTTTTTTTTCTGTAGAGACATGGTCTCACGGTGTTGTCCAGGCTGGTCTCAAATACCTGGCCTCGGCCGGGAGCGGTGGCTCCTGCCTGTAATCCCAGCACTTTTAGAGGCTGAGGCAGGCAGATCACCTGAGGTCAGGAGTTTGAGACCAGCCTGGCCAACATGGTGAAACCCCATCTCTACTAAAAGTACAAAAATTAGCCAAGTGTGGTGGCGGGTGCCTATAATCCCAGTTACTTGGGAGGCTGAGGCAGGAGAATCGCTTGAACCCAAGAGGCCGAGGTTGCAGTGAGCCGAGATTGTGCCACTGCACTCCAACCTGGGTGACAGAGACACTGTCTCAAAAACAAAACAAAACAAAAAAACACCTGGCCTCAAGCAATTCTCTCACCCTGGCCCCCCAAAATCCTAGGACTACAGACATGAGCCACCATACCTGGCCAATATGTTTGGGTTTGGGGGGTGCCAGTGGGGTCAGGGGGGAGTTGAGACAGGGTCTTGCTCTGTGCAATAGCATGATCCTAGCTCACTGTAACCTCAAACTCTTGAGCTCAAGCGATCCACCTGCAGCCTCCCAAGTAACTAGGACTACAGGCACATGCCACCATGCCTGGCTAATTTTTATTTCTATTTTGTAGGGAATGGTCTCGCTATGTTGCCCGGGCTGGTCTCAAACTCCTAGGCTCAAGCAATCCTCCCACCTCAGCCTCCCAAAGAGCTAGGATTATAGGCATGAGCCACCACAACTGGCCACTGACACTTTTTTGTTTTTTTTTGAGACAGAGACTCGCTCTGTCGCCCGGGTGGGAGTACAGTGGCATGATCTCAGTGCACTGCAACCTCTGCCTCCTGGGTTCAAGTGATTCTCCCACCTTAGCCTCCTGAGTAGCTGGGATTACAGGCATGCACCACCACCCCTGGCTAATTTCTGTTTGTTTGTTTGTTGTTTGTTTGTTTGTTTGTTTGTGGTGGAGTCTCACTCTGTCTCCCAGGCTGGAGTGCAGTGGCACTATCTTGGCTCACTGTAAGCTCTGCCTCCTGGGGTCACGCCATTCTCCTGCCTCAGCCTCCCGAGTAGCTGGGACTACAGGCGCCCGCTGCCACGCCTGGCTAATTTTTTTTTTTTTTTTTTTTTTTTTTTTTGTATTTTTAGCAGAGACAGGGTTTCACCATGTTAGCCAGGATGGTCTTGATCTCCTGACCTTGTGATCCACCTGCCTCGGCCTCCCAAAGTGCTGGGATTACAGGCGTGAGCCACCACGTGTGGCCAATTTCTGTATTTTTAGTAGAGACGGGGTTTCACCATGTTGGCCAGGCTGCTCTTGAACTCCTGACCTCAGGTGATCCACCCGCCTCAGCCTCCCAAAGTGCTGGGATTACAGGTGTGAGCCATCGAGCCCAGCCTCTGATCTGTATTTTTAAAGTCAGGTTTATTGAAGTATAATTTAGGTTGTAAGAGTTTTGTAATTTGCATTTTTTTTTTAGTTTGTACATGTAAAACATTTTTAATTGTGGTAAAATAAGCATAACATAAAATTTACCATATTAACCATTTTTAATGTACATTTCAGTAGTATTAAGTACATTCACACTGTTGTGCAACCAATCTCCAGAACTTTTTTTTCCGTCTTGCAAAACTGAAACTCTATACAGTTGTTCAATGGGTATTAAAAAAAACTGCCCATTCTCCCTTCCCCCATTCCCTGGCAACCACTGCTCTGCTTTCTGTCTCTATGAATTTGACTACTCCAGGTACCTCATATAAGTGGAATTATACAGTATTTGTCTTTTGTGACAGGCTTATTTCACTTAACATAATGTCTTCAAGGCTCCTGCCCGTGTCAGAATTTCCTTCCTTTTTAAAGCTGAATGATGCTACATTTTGCTTATCCATTCATCCGTTGATGGACACTTGGGCTGCCTCCACCTTTGGCTATTGTGAATAATGCTGCTATGAACATGAGTGTACAGATCTCTCTTCAGGACCCTGATTTCTTAACTTGTGGCTTTTTAAATGTGTCAAGGAATAAGCCTAGAAGAATTCTGTATCACATTGCTTTGCATCTTTTTATCATTTGGGAAAAATCAGGAATGCAGCACTAATTTCACCAGGTAATACCTGTCTAGCATCCTGGTGTGCTCACTCTCAAAGGGTTTCTTGTGCCATTCTTCAGTGATATGGGAGTGCTTTGAGAATTGCCATTAAATAGAAAGGAGCAGCAGTTCAGCTCTATCTCAGACATTGAGACACTCTGATCAGGGACGGAATTGGCAGTGGCAGGGTTTGTTACAAAAAACTGTCATTCTAGTTTCCCCTCACATGGGACTTGAAGCCCCAGGTCACCCTTCCCCAGGCCAAGAAGGTACGTGGTCCAAGGGAGAAGTCGGTAATGTCCAGCCACAATCTGTTCCGCTGCTCTGTGCCCTTCTCACTGGCAAAGATCTGTAACAAACAGCTGGGATCCTATTTCAGAGTCATAAAAGGGGCAGGGGCTGAGAGGGGGCTAAAATAATTTCATGAACAAGTTGATCAAAGAAATAATCTGTGAATGAATCTTAGAGAAAGGAGAGCCAGCCAGCCAGCCATGTGGACAGATAAGATTCTTTTCCTGCCAAAAACAGCCCCTCTTTCCTGCCCTACATTGTCTGCAGGAATGTAAAAGCCATATTCTAGATCATTTGGCATTCAAATAGCTAAGTAGGCTTCACTCTCAGCTCAGAGATGACTGGGGAGCCCATGTTAGCATTCTTCCCTCCTGCCAGGAGGAAAGGAAATCTAGCTCAGGGACCAAAGCAAAGCTTATTCATCTCATCTTTTAAGACCCAGAGATGGAGTTCTCCACAGCCCCCCAGACGCAGGTCCTTCAGCATTAAAGAAGAAGAGAAATCAAATGCACATCCCATACAGGAGAAATAGCAGGGAAGGGGGCTAAGGTGACAGATTCTGAAGAGTGAAGCACACCTTTGTGCTCTGCCTTCTTAAAATTCATCCTTTCACCTGCCAGCCTTGAGAATTGCCTATTTACATAACTAGCTGCCTAAAATGGAATATTGGATAATGCTACATGGCGGCTCACTCAATTTGAGCCCATCCCCAGGATGTGAGAGTGATCCAGAAGCCGTCCGACAGCACGCCGTGCAGCACGCTGGCCTGAAGCCATGCCTCCTTGTGGTGTGATCCTGTCAGCACTCCGGAGCTAAGCAGATGTCAGGCCCGATCTGGGCCGGGCTGGGGGACTAGCTGAGCAGCGGGGGGAGGGGGTGTGATTCAGCAGTGGCACATTGTCTTCAGGGGACAAACGGTATCTCTTCCTGAGCTTCACAGCAGGCGCCTTGTTCTGCCCAAGGTGCTGTGTTGGAAATGGCCAACCTATAGGGCCCGGGAAGGGGGGAGTTGCAGGATCTATGGGGACAGCTCAGCACGGGCGGTAATCAGTCAGCCCTGATGCCACCCCTGACACTGTGCCAGCCTCGCACCCCCTGTTGATCCTTTCCAGGGCACAGAACTCTCTCCCATCAAAACTGGACTCATGCTGCTTGCTTATAGAAGGAGTATAAATAAGTGATAAGGAAATGTTCTGATAATGATAAGCGGGTATGGTTCCTCAGCAGACTAGATGTATCAAAGAAGACAATTGTGTGTGTTTGTTCATTTATTTTTCAGTGTTCCGGTTCCTGTAGTCAGTTTAGAGAAAATTCCTAACCTAGTGAAGGCAGATGGTGCCAATGTCAAAATGAACTCCACAACCACTACTGCAGTTTCTGCCTCCTCCACCTCGTCCTCTGCCGTCTCCACCCCTCCTTTAATTAAGCCTGTCCTGATGTCCAAGTCAGTGCCACCTTCACCAGAGAAGATCTTAAATGGCAAAGGAATTCTGCCAACCACCATAGACAAGAAACACCAAAATGGCACCAAAAACAGCAACAAGCCTTACAGGAGACTTTCAGGTATGTGTCAGTGTCGTCAGGGTCTGACTCATGATTAGACTGAAAGGGAGTCGCAGCCATAACGAAGGAGTGATGTGCTGTTATCATTAAGCAGGTCTGTTTCATTTTAAGGGGGACGCAGAGTTTACCTGCAAACAGGAACCCCACCTAAAAATGCAAGGGAAAACCAGGTCTCTTCTTCCCCGGGCAGATGAAGTCCCTCACTCAGTTCAGTGCTTAGCGGGAGTTACCCTAGCAACCCAGGAGGCAGGGTGCTCTGCACCGACCTACTCTGTAGATTCTGAGGGTCTTGTGAGCAGGTGATTCTGTGTATCCATATCATACAAACAGGTCGAACTAGCCCTGGCTTCCATAGAAGCTTCACTGCTGGGAAGCTGGACAACACACAGGGATCTCATGGTGCCTCAAGGCATGTGAGGGACAGCCCCGCCAACAGCTGTGCTGCACAGGGACACACAGCCTCTGTCCTTTGGCCTCGGGAGTTTCCAGGTTAATTCTGCAGTTGAGTTTACAACTGTCGATCCCCCATAATCAGGTTGGAATTCCCAAACAGGAACGCTAGGGCTGGCAGTGCCGATAGGGTGCTGCGGCGGTCTCTTGTGGGTCTACTCCTTGGTTGTCTGAGCAGACACTTGGGGTGCCGGAAGAGGCACACAGGATGATGGTTATCTGTTAGAGGACCCTATGTGGGTAATGTTTGCTTTGGATCGATCTGCTGTAGAACTAAACGTGGCAGTTTTTACTTTCTCCAAAAGACCAGGAGAAGCTATAAACTTCATAACTTCTTCTTACATCATGGGCACTCCCTGATGGTGGCCAGAGAAAGTAAAATACAGTGACAGCCACCCTGTGACAGAGAAACTGTCCTCGGGTTAAGCTTGATTTTTAAGCACCCAAGGAATTGTGGGTAATTTTTATTGTCTACTCTGTATTTGTCTGTAGTTCTAGTTTTTCTATCTTTCATCTGTAACTCTTTTTAAAATTATGTCTGAAAAGTCCCTCAAGCCCAAAGCATTCAGATAAAGCAGGCATTGTACCTTGCACATCTCTGCCTGCGCTGCTCACCCACTGTCAAGAAAGAAAGGTAGAGCCTGGTGCTCTCCCTAAGCACTGTGGGCCTCACAGTTCGGGCTGGAGCCCCCAGCACCTGGCTCTTCCTGCATGGAAAGCTTGGTTTCACTCTTCAGAGGTGGTGGCAACATCCCCAGAAAACCGGTAGGCGTGGGCACAGTGGCTGGAGGCCGAGGGCTCCTCGCCATAGCAGAAGCACGGCCGTGGCTTCCAGCCTGTAACCCCATCTGAAGTTGTTTGGGGATTTTTTTGCCGCACATTGTTTTTGCATTTTGTGGGTTGTCTTGTTTCGTCGGGTCTTTTGCTTGTTTCTGCCTCACTTTCACATTTGGCAGCCAGCTCCTACCCTCAGCCAACAGCCTGCTCAGCTCCAGGTCGACATGAGGCGCTGGTGTGGGACCAGGCACAGGCCTGACTCTGACAGACCCAAAAAAAAAACACCACACCAGGCAGCCTGGCCAGAGAGGGCTCCGAGCAAACCAGCATCTCCAGGCCTAGCAGGTTTTTTTTCTAAGTGAAGCTAAAAAAAAAAAAAAAAAAAGAGAGAGAGAGAGAGAAAAGGCAGACAAAAAGCAAAAAAAGGGGGGAGGCATTTTGGTAACCAGCCAGGGAATCTGTCTTGGGTATAGAGTAGTTTTCTTGTGCATATCATCAGTAACACCATTGCAACCTCCCCATGACCCTCAAAGCTTTTGAAAATAGAATACATTCATTTATTATGTTATAATCTGAGCATTGTTATATGCTCGGAGTTTACTCCACCAATTTCAGGCAGTTTTCCAGCTAGGAACCTTTTTTGAGTTTGCAGCCATTCAAGGGTCTTAAGGAGATACCACCAATTTCTGTACACCCTCTACCACCAGCAACACTGCTGCCAGTCTACCCACATGCCCAGAGGGCTGTGTCATTCCTGCTCTGCAGGACTTATGTGTTTGCTCGGTGCCTTCCAGAAACGGCACAGGCCATCCAAGAGGTGGAATTTTAAAGCCCAAAAGATCCTTAAGAGATCACCTACCCTGGGCAATATAGTGAGACCCTGTATCTACAAAAAATAACAAAATCAGGCAGGTGTGGTGGTGCATGCCTCTAGTTCCAGCTACTCAGGAGGTTGAGGCTTGAGCCCAGGAGGTCGAGGCTGCAGTGAACCTTGTGATCCCACCACTGCACTTCAGCCTGGGTAACAGAGCGAGACCCTGTCTCAAAAAATAAAAATGAAAAAAAGAGATCGCCTCACATCCCCTCATTTTTAAGGTGAGGACAGCATGATTGTCTTCCTGGCAGGGGTGAAGGACCCAAGATGGGTATAGAAAGAGCAGGCTCCTTAGAAGTAACCTCCACACAAGCTGTCCACAGTCAACTGGAAGGCAGGAGCTGGGGAAGCCTGGCCTCTCCGCACAGACATCCTTCATCCTGGTGGGGCAGCCTGCCCCGTTTTATTCCCACGTGAAGCATCAGACCCAGGGCAGTGGGGGTGGGGAGCAGCTGTGAGATTAGCAGGCCCCTGCCCTCTCTGCACCTTCAAGTTCAGCCTTCTCCCCTGCCCCTGCCTGTAACACTGCTAGAGTGCCCCTCAATCAGGTAAATGGTGTTTGTGGTCAGCAAGGCTGTGTGCAAAGCCTGCGCCGAGAGCTTTGTCAAGCATGAGAGAGGCAGGTCACTCTGACATGTCAAGGAGTAATCTCCCATTTACATGGCTAAAACTAGCAGGAAGGCAGGAGCTGGAGTCAGGGTGTCTGTACTCTTGGAGCAGCCCAGGAAAGGGGTCGTTGGGTCTCAGGTGGCTCTCCCTGGTCTGCAGCCAGCTATGCCCAAATGCCAAGGACCTGTGGAACCATTGCAAGTAAAATAAAGCGTTAAGAGCATTAAGAGCAGCACGGCTCCTCTCCTTCCCTTCGGTGCCTGCTCCCGCCCTATTCCCCGAGCCTTGTGCTGCGTTCTGCGTTGCTGCCGAAGCTAGACTTGGGAACTCTGGGTTCAGAGGGGAGCACCATTTTCCCCGAGCGGTTCTGGAAGCCTTTTAGCAGCTGGTTGAGAAAACAAAACACAAAAAAACAAAAAACAGATTGCCTGACAATGTCTCACTTGTTGGTGCAAATGTGCATTTTTTTTAAAATGTAGTCTTAATGCCAAATCCTATTTAGTCTCCTTTTTTCTTATATTTTTTGTTTGTTTCTTAAACCAGAGAGAGAATTTGACCCAAATAAACACTGTGGAGTATTGGATCCCGAGACAAAGAAACCTTGCACAAGATCCCTCACCTGCAAGGTATTTCTCTTTCCATAAAAAATACTTCCTGCTCTCGCTGGGGCCTTTGTCGAAATGTTTGCATGCCACTCTCTGCACACGGCAGGGTGTGGAACCTCGACATGACCCCCAGCTGTTCTTTGTAAGGGAAATGCTTTCTTCTCGTCCATGGTAGCAGAGTGCCTGCCTCAAGCTGGCTGGCTTTTTAAGAAGGAGAAAAAAAAAAAAAAAAAAAAAAAAAAACTAGGCTTCCCCTGTTACTTGTGAGGCCAGACAGTAAATTGTATTTATAGGCACTCACAGGCGGTTCTAAAGCCTGCTACGTTTTAATGTATGCAGGAGCAGCGGCAGCGGCGGCGGCGGCGGCGGCAGCGCCCTGAAAGGCAGCCCTGGAGGGGAGGATGATATGCCGCGCCCCTGATCCAGCCACACCGGGGTGGCCAGGGGAACAGCTGACCCAAGGCGGCCGCCATTGGGTCGCCCAAAGCCCTGTATTTCATGCTGAACTGCTAGTGCTTCTTGGGATCAAGGCGATGGCCCTCTCTGCTTGGTGGCTCTGTTTGTCTGGGCCGAATCGAGCCTCCCACCTGCACCTGGATTAACTCTAGCATTCCCTCGCAGTTGCCTTTCATCAGAGAGGTTTTCATGGGTTCTGCGCTGAAGCTCGTCATCCTATGCCATTTTTTGGAGGAAGCTTTGGCTTCTTAACACCAGGAGTGTAGGGCATGGTTGCGTTCGTGTGGTCTCTGCCTCTTCCTAGCCACAGAACAGGAGCTGTTGCCTTGAAGTTGACTTTTCAAGCACCTCTAAATTTCCATGAATTGCTATTTCTGAAATGGAGGGCCTGGGGAAGCAGGTTTATGTGCTGATCAAAGAGGCTGTGCTTTTCATTTCTCTTCTCCTTAGACACATTCGCTAAGCCATCGGAGGGCAGTCCCAGGCCGGAAAAAGCAATTTGACCTCCTCCTGGCAGAACACAAAGCAAAGTCCCGGGAAAAAGAAGTTAAAGATAAAGAGCATCTCCTGACTTCCACGAGGGAAATACTTCCAAGCCAATCCGGGCCGGCACAGGATTCTCTGCTAGGGTCTTCAGGGAGCTCTGGGCCAGAACCGAAAGTTGCATCCCCTGCAAAATCCAGACCACCTAACTCTGTACTTCCTAGGTAAGTACCACCTTGACGATAGAAGCCCTGAATGCTTGGTCAAGTGACTAGCTTGCTGGGTCTGTGGCATGTGGTCTGATTATATGTTAAATGGAAATCATAATAGTACTACTTCCTAAGGCAAGTAGTAAAGTTTAAATGAGATAATGTACATAAGAGGCCCAGCCCAGTGCTTGCCACATGGTGTTCAACAGATTTTACTGCTGTCATCATTATTATCATCACTGTCATCATCATTGTCAGCAGCAGCGGACTTCATGGCAGACAAGCAGATCTTATATCAGACAGTGTGTGTTTTTACACAGCAAGAGTAAGCTGGAAATAAATACCTGAAACTGTGACACATCAGCCACCAGGTGACTTCCTGGCTGCCTGGGTTTTTATATTAGTTGACGATTCCTGGAGCGGAGTAGGGAAACCCAGGTGAATAGGTCGTTAGCACCTCTTAGACGCTCACTGCACCATGCTAGTCCAGTTGCCACGATATTTGTTTTGCACGCTCTCCTATCATCAGGATGAAAGGGGAAATTGGCATAGCAGAGGTTGTTTGTCCTTACATGTCTCTCCACACCAGGAAAGCTACTCTTCTGGGCCACCTGTTTGGGGTTCTATGTGGTTGTCCTGGACAGAAATGAAAAAATAGAAAACAGAATTAACACTCATTTGGATTAAAAGTAATTTAAAATCCGTGCATGTCCATTTTGATGGGCAGCAGCTCAATTCCCAAATAATGGGACAGAGAACCACTTATTCAAAAATATTTATTGAGTGCTCGCTCCATAAGCAAGATTCCATGTTAGGTACTCTCAGGCAGGGGTACAGAGATTAATGAAGCTAGACCCCGCTTTTCAGGAATTTAGAGTTTAAAAGAATGAGGTACAAGTATCCATAATTTTTATAAAAAGGAAACATTAATAATACTCAGTGAGAAGTGCAGATAACGGTATTATCTGATTTTTTTATGCATACAGTGTGAATCTCAACGGGTAGCAAATAGGCTTTAAGAGGACATAGTCGTAAAAGAAGGGGAGGGAGTTGATTTTTAAAGCAAAAACAAATATTTGATAGCAGTCGCTCCTGATCTGCCAGGCTCTCACCCTGATGCCTTCCATGTTGGTGCAAGCCTGACCTAGTTTGACAGCCAGAGTCCCTCTGTCATTATGGCCGAGCTCAGCCTCAGGCGTTCAGGAGGACGCGGTCAGATGGAATTGCCATCCCCAACACTTCCATCATGCTCACCATCGTGGCGTTACTGTCACCGTTGACATGCTACTTTCACTGTGCAAGATCATTTTATAATGACTTCTCACTGTCATGTGGGGTGTTGGTTAAGGATATTACCCTTGTTTTAGAGTTGAGGCAATAATTCCGTTCCAAGCTTCTGGAAGGGGCTTCAATTGTATATACAGCGACTTTTAAACTTCTTTGTAGCTATCGAACATTTTCATTCCAGCACAACCTTATTATGGGTACCTGATAGGAAAGTAGACTTGCCTCCACCTGAAGCCGGCTAAGCTCACACATGTACCCAGAGCCATTGTCCCCCACACCCTCTCAAGGATATCCTTCGGTTCCCCAAGGACTCCAGGGAACCCAGTTTGAAAGCCTTCTTTGACTATACAAATCTCCATCTATTTTTGACTGAGGGAGGCACTTCTCACCAAGCAGTGGTACCTGGCCTAACAGAGAAAGAAGGGAGCAGCCATTAAAGAATAAAACAGTGGAGCCTGAAGGATCTGCTCCGACTGTTCCTTTTGGGTTTAATTTTCAGGGGAATGTTCATCTATAGAGAAATGCCAGCTGTTTGTGTTCTGTTAAGGAAGCAGGAAAGGATGGGTGAGGTTAATCAGAGAAAAGAATGTTTCTGGAAAAGAAGTGGGGGGGGCGGAGGAACACATTACACAGGTTGGTAACAGAATCTTTTTTTTTTTTTTTTTTTTGAGACAGAGTTTCATTCTGTGGCCCAGGCTGGAGTGCAATGGCGCGATCTCGGCTCACTGCAACCTCCGCCTCCCGGGTTCCACCAATTCTCCTGCTTCAGCCTCCCAAGTAGCTGGGATTACAGGCGTGTGCCACCATGCCTGGCTAATTTTTGTATTTTTAGTACAGATGGGGTTTCACCATGTTGGCCAAGTTGGTCTCAAACTCCTAACCTCAGGTGATTTGCCCACCTCGACCTCCCAAAGTGCTGACATTACAGGCATGAGCCACCATACCCGGCCCACAGAGTCATCTTTGAGGATGCTTTTCAAGATTGAGATAGGCACCAGAAAACTCAGGGGTGAGCTCTTTTCCAAAGTTAATCAGGAAAATGTCCTGCACTTATCTTAGTTTAGGACAAGATCCCCTGCAATTAAAGATTGAACAGGCATGATCAGAGTTGAATATTGTAATCACACAAAACTTACAAAAACGTTGCTTTACTCATATTGATGTATATATAATAGATGTTTCATCTACACAGATTATCTGTACTTGGCAAAAAAAAAAAAAAACTATCGCACATGAATGGAATTTATTGTCATCCCCTCCCACTTGTGAATTCCCTTTGTGGGAAATGCTAACGTGTGTGAATTTATTTCATACGTATCTTTTCGTTAACCTTGAAAATATTTTAGTTCTCATATTCTTACATTGCAACCCATTCTTGTCAGGGATTGCTAAAAAAGGAACTTGAGTCTAGAATTAGAAAAGTTAAAGTTAGATAACAAGGGTTGGAATGGGATTTGAAGTGGAAATCTCAACTCCATGCCTACCAACTAGGTAAGCTTGGTCATGGTTCTTAGCCTGTCTCACCTCAGATTGCTCATCTGTACAGTGGAGCTAATCAGAGTGAAGTGAGAAAGTACCAAGCACATAAGAAGCAGTCCATGGATGGTAGCTGTTAGTGAGTGGGAGGGGCACTCCACAGGAAGGCAAAGGCAGTGAATGCCGGCCTTGACACTGCCTGGTTTCCATATGCCTGCCCTCCGTGCTTCTGCCCCCAGCCCGAGGGGCCTGGAATAACACACTCATATGTTCAGTTTATTTGCCTCCAACTCTAAAGGAACACATTGCTTGCTCCAAAAAGCCTGAGGGTTGTGGATGACTAGCCCAGCCAAACCCACCAGGACTGTTGGAAAGGGCAAAGAGGGCTGGGATCTGACAAGCCAGGCTGAGAGCCCGCAGGAAGCTGGTGCCACAAAATCTGGGCACAGTCCCCTCTGTCTCATAGATGCTTACACATGCAGTCTAAAGTATAAAAGGGCAAACTTAGCTAATCTTAGACTGACGAGGGCAGTGTGGAGATAGGCAGAAGGTCTTAGATTCCTGACAAAGGGCAGGGATGAATCTGGGGTAAAAGCAACTTCTGTTCCTTTCTGTATGTCATTAGGATAGTGATATTACCACACTGCAAGCCAATTCTCTTTTTTTTTTTTTTTTTTCTTTCCTCCTGTAGAGACAGAGTCTCACTATGTTGCCCAGGCTGGTCTTGAACTCCTGGGCTCAAGCAATCCTCTTGCCTTGGCCTCTCCAAGTGCTGGGATTACAGGCATGAGCTGCTGCACCCCGCCTTATTCTCTCCCTGATTTCTTATATATTTGTCCCTGTGCTGTTTCTACATCTGTTTCTCAGTCTGGGGGGCTTTGAGGTTGTACAGACAGGCACAAAACCCCTCCATTTCTTATTAGCTTTATAATAGTTTTTTTCATCTGAGGCCAGGCGCAGTGGCTCACGTATGTAATCCCAATATTTAGGAAGGCAGAAGTGGGAAAGTAGCTTGAGCCCAGGAATTCAAGAGCAGCCTTGGCAACATAGTGAGACCCCATTTTCCACCAAAAGGGAAAAAAAAATTCTCATCTAAGAAAGGCAGATACTAGTTTACTCACCTAAGGTGGCTGGAATAAGAAATGTACATTTCATGCCTGGCACATAGTAAGGACTGAATTAAGGTCAAATGGTAAGGACTGAATCAAGGTCAATTGCCTTCTGCTCTCTTCCCTAATGCACTCAGACAAACTGATGCTCTGCTTCCTCAAAGTGGTAAGGTGGGATTTTCTCTGCATTTCCCTGAGTTGAACTGGACACGACCCATCATCCTATGCTTTGACTTTAGACCAGACTGGCGGGCAGACAGGGGACGGGTGATGTAGTACGGAGGGGGAAACAGTGAACGGCAACTAAACAAACTTGCGTGACTGTGTCAACACCTTCCTGTGGCTCATTGCCCCATTCCCTATCACTCCTCAGCTTTTCCGAGACCCAAGCTGGTTCCAGTGAAGTCCTTCCCACCAGGTGTCACCCTGGAGTGCAGCAATCAGAGCTAAAAGGTCCTGAAAGCATCCACCACTATATCACCTCCAGGAGGCTGCATGCACCCTGAGGGAAATGAGCCCAAAAAGGAAATGATGCGGAACTCCCTCCTCCTGGTGTGTGTGCACACACGAGCACACCGTCATGTGTCCCTGTTTCTCCCTTTGCTCCCACAGCCAGTTGTGGGCTAGAGCACAGCTTCCACACTCAGCATACTCCCCAGGAATCTTCCACTCATCTCCTCCTCTCTTTTATCTGGCAACTGGAACTTATTATAGAGTGTTTCAGCCAATTTTCTTCTTAATTACACTGCTTTTTTTGTTGTTATTGTTGTTTTGAGACAGAGTCTCCCCCCTGTCACCCAGGCTGGAGAGCAGTGTCTTGATCTCGGCTCATGGCAACCTCCACCTCACGGATTCAAGCGATTTTCCTGCCTCAGCCTCCCGAGTAGCTGGGATTACAAGCACCCACCACCATAGGCTGGCTAATTTTTGTATTTTTAGTAGAGATGGGGGTTTCACCGTGTTGGCCAGGCTGGTCTCAAACTCCTGACCTCGGGTGATCCACCCACCTCAGCCTCCCAAAGTGCTAGGATTACAGGCGTGAGCCACCGCACCCAGCCTGCATTTTTAAAAATCAGAGTAAGATAGGCACATAGTTCAAAAATTAAACTGTGCTTAAATAATTAGAATGAAAACAGTTCCTGTCATCCTGGAACATGTCTTTGCTCTTTCTGTGTTCAAGCGCCTGTTTCCTGGATCCAAGTGACTGCCTCCTTCTTAGTTTGTGCCTTTAAATTTTGATGAAGTACCTCTTTCATTAGCTTCCTGTGAAAAGATGTGTGGGAGGTCAATATTTAGAATCCTTGCACACTTGAGAATATTTTTATTCTACTCTCACACTTAAATTGATCATCTATTTGAGTATATAACTGGATTGAAAATCATTTCCCTACAGAATTTTGAAGACATTTTTTCATTGACTTGTAACATTGAAAATTTTATCAAGAAGTTTAATATTTGTCTGATTATCATTTCTTTGCACACGTCCAGTTTTTTTTCTCTGAAGACTGGGGACTCTGAAAGTTCACACAGTAGTCACTCTTTTTCTTTTTTTTTTTTTTAAAGACAAGATTACATTCTGTAACCCAGGCTGGAGTGCAGTGGTACAATCATAGCTTATCTCAGCTTCAAACTCCTGGGTTCAAATGATCCTCCCACCTCAGTCTCCCAAGTACCTGGGACTACAGGTGCAAGCCACTGCCCCTGGCTAATTTTTTTATTTTTTTACAGAGGCAGGGTCTTGCTGTGTTGCCCAGGCTGATCTTGAACATCTGGGCTCAAGCAATCTGCCCTCAGCCTCCCAAAGTGCTGGGATTACAGATGTGAACCACTGCACTCAGCTGATCACTCTTGATGTAGCTCATTTTCATTCATCATACTGGGTACTCAGTAGCTCATTCAATCTGGAGATACTTATCCTCTTCTGGGATGTTTTCCTGTGTTACATCTTGGGTAATTTTCTCCCCACTATTGTCTTTATTCTTTCTTTCTTGACTTTTTATTAATTGGATGTTGGACCTTTAGCTCTCTTACCTCTTTTTGTCTCTTACTCTCCTTGTTCTACTTTCTGAAATATTTTCTTTGACTGTATCTTCAAAAATGGTATTTTAAATCATTTATGATGCTTTCCTATTTTTTAGGATCTGGTTCTCTTTATCTGGTTGTTTCTTACACTATACCACAAGATACTATCGTTTTTCAGAGGTAATAACATCCTAATATCTTTGAAGATAAGTTTTTTAGTTTTTTCTCTTTCCGTCATCGTCTTAGTTTTTTCCAGGTTTGTTTCCTTCCTGTGTTCATGTCTTTGATGTTTGGTTGGGCAGTCTCACACTGGGGATGCTCCAGCAGTGTTGGGCCATCCCTAACCATGCACATTTGGAAGAGAGGCTCTAACAGCCTAATTGGAAGTCTGTGTGTGAGGTTGTCGACCAAAATTTGTCTGATCACCACTCAGCCTTTTGTTTGAGGATTCCCAAAGGCAAGATCTGGAAGCCTTCCCTGGGGCCATTCAGTTTCTCAAAGATAGAAACCTGATTGGTGATGTGCCTGGCAATAGGCAATCTGGAAGCCCTGACTAGAAATGGCCCGCACTTCCACTGTGTCCAGCCCTGTGCCTCACTCCTACTCTGCGCTGAGCCTGATGGCCCCGTGTCTAGAATCTCTCCAGTTCAACTTCTCTGGCAAGTAAACCTTTGCTCTCTTGTTAGCAAGTTCATTGTCATTGGCCAGGTGCAATGGCTCATGCCTGTAATCCTAGCACTTTGGAAGGCCCAGGGAGGCAGATCACTTGAGGCCAGGAATTCGAGACCAGCCTGGCCAACATGGTGAAACCCTGCTTCTACTAAAAATACAAAAATTAGCTGGGTGTGGTGGCACACACCTGTGATCCCAGCTACTCGGTAGGCTGAGGCAGGAGAATTGCTTGAACCCAGGAGGCAAAGGTTGCAATGAGCCGAGATGGCACCGCTGCACTCTAGCCTGGGCAACAAAGCGAGACTCCAGAAAGTTTATTTGGGTACAGAAGAGAGTGTCCTGGCAGAAATGGTGATAACTCATCATCTGGTTGTGTGAGGTGGTAGACATGACCTTTAGGTCCACTTGCCATGTATTAAGACCTTTAACTCTTGAGCTGTATTTAGTCCTCACCTCACCTATGACTTTTGCAGCTCTAGGAATGTCCTAGAGGTGGCCAGCTTCTTGGAGGTTCTATAGTAGGCCAGTTCCTTTCCCGTTAGTTAATACTTCTCCAGCCACATCCTGTTTTCTTAATGTTAAAATCTCATATGCTTGTATCAGTTAGGATGCTTCAGGAGCAAGTAGCAGAAAACATACATTACCATACATTTAAATAATTAGGAAACTACGGCATGCTACATGAGGTCCAGAGGTGGAGGAGCACCAGCCCCCAACCATCAGAGATTGACTCGCCTTCACAGCCCTTCTTTTATTCCACCCTCTTCAGTCTTTTGGCTTCATCCTCAAAGTCCTATAGCAAAATGACTGTAGCAATTCCAGGCACATGCAGATATAACAAGGTCCAGATGAAGCTGAGGACCACCTTTCCTGTGTGTCTCTTTTGTTTTTGTTTTTGTTTTTCTTAATAAACTTCATGTTTAGAGGAGTTTTAGTTTCCCAGCAAAATTGAGCAGAAGGTACACGTTTCCTATATACCTCCTGCCCACACATGCATAGCCTCCCTCCGCCACTATCAACATCCCCCACCAGAGCCTTGTGTCTCTTTTATTTATTTATTTATTTATTTATTTATTTATTTATTTATTGAGACAGGGTCTCACTCTGTCCCCCAGGCTAGAGTGCAGTGGCATGATCTCAGTGCAACCTCTGCTTCCCAGGCTCAAGCAATCCTCCCACCTTAGCCTCCCGAGTAGCTGGGACTATAGGTGCCTGTCACCATGCCTGGCTAATTTCTGTAATTTTTATAGAGATGGGGCTTCACCATGTTGCCCAGACTGGATGCCTCTTTTTAAAAGTGAGAAAAAGCATTCCAAAAGCCCTCTATGCCAAAAAATATTTTTTAAAAAATTTCTCATGTCCTTTTCTAAACCAATCATTCGCAAGCAAAATGAGAGATTCCTATTATTGGTTTAGGAGTTAAATGGATGTTAGGAAGTCATCGTCGTAAGTATCACCACATTTCTGCTGATCTCATTGTTCTTTAAAGCTAATGCCTTTTTTATCTCTTTACTGTTATTTTAGTAAGATTTTGGAAGAGAGAAGAGAGAAATATGTGTGATCCATCTGCCCTGTTTAACAGGAAGTTCTTCACATTTCCATGCTCATGGCAGCATTATGGCCAAGATATGGAAACAACCTAAGTGTTCATTGAGGGATGAATGCAGATATATATATATAATATTTCAGCCTGGTGCAGTGGCTCACACCTGTAATCCCAGCACTTTGGGAGGCTGAGGTGGGCGGATCACTTGAAGTCAAGAGTTCAAGACTAGCCTGGCCAACATGGTGAAACCCCATCTCTACTAAAAATAAAAAAATTAGCCAGGTGTGGTGGTGCATGCCTGTAATCCCAGCTACTTGGGAGGCTGAGGCAGGAGAATCACTTGAACCCGGGAGGTGGAGGTTGCAGTGAGCCAAGATTACACCACTGTACTCCAGCCTGGGTGAAGGAGTGAGATTGTGTCTCAAAAAAAATAATAATAAGGCCGGGCACGGGGGCCTACACCTGTAATCCCAGCACTTTGGGAGGCTGAGGTGGGTGGATCACTTGAGATCAGGAGTTTGAGACCAGGCTGGTTAACATGGCTTAATCCCATCTCTACTAAAAATACAAAAAAATTAGCCGGGCGTGGTGGCAGGTGCCTGTAGTCCCAGCTACGCAGGAGGCTGAGGCAGGAGAATCACTTGAACCCAGAAGGCGGAGGTTGCACTGAGCCAAGATCACGCCACTGCACTCCAGCCTGGGTGACAGAGGGAGACTCCATCTCCAAAAAAAAAAAATAAGTAACAATAATAATAATAATACATATATATAAAAAATATATAATTATATATATTATTTAACAATAAAAGAAGAAGGACATCCTGCCATCTTCAACAACATGGGTGAACTTGAGAGCATTATGCTAAGTGAAATCAGACAGAGAATGACAACTACTGTATGATTTCAGTTACAGGTGGAATCTAAAAAAGCCAAATTCACAGAGAGCGTAGAGTGCCAGTTGTTTGAGGCTAAGGGTTGGGAGAAATGGGGAGATACTAGACAACTTTCAGTTACAAGATGAATACATTCAAGGGATCTAATCTCCAGCATGGTGACTCTAGTTAATAATACTGTATTATTGGCTGGGCGCGGTGGCTCATGCCTGTAATCCCAGCACTTTGAGAGGCCGAGGCGGGCGGATCACGAGGTCAAGAGTTCGAGACCAGCCTGACCAACATAGTGAAACCCCGTCCCTACTACAAATACAAAAATTAACTGGGCGTAGTGGCGCGCGCCTGTAATCCCAGCTACTTGGGAGGCTGAGCTGGGAAGATCCTGTGAGCCCAGGAGTTCCTGTGAATACAGTGAGTGATTGCTCCACTGCACTCCAGCTTGGGAGGCAGAGAGAGACCGTGTCTCTAAAAAATAAAAATAAAAAGTGTTCTCACCATGGAAAAAAAAAACCCGGTAACTGTGAGGTGACATATGTTAGCTAACTTGTGGTAATCATTTTACAGTGTACACATATACCAAATCACATTGTATACCTTAAATATACACAATTTTATTTATTTATTTATTTGAGATGGAGTCTCGCTCTGTGGCCCAGGCTGGAGTACAGTGGCGCGATCTCAGCTCACTGCAAGCTCCGCCTCCCGGGTTCACGCCATTCTCCTGCCTCAGCCTCCCGAGTAGCTGGGACTACAGGCGCCCGCCACCATGCCCGGCTAATTTTTTTTTTGTATTTTTAGTAGAGACGGGGTTTCACTGTGTTAGCCAGGATGGTCTCGATCTCCTGACCTCGTGATCCAACTGCCTCGGCCTCCCAAAGTGCTGGGATTACAAACGTGAGCCACCGCGCCCGGCCACACAATTTTATTTATGTATTATAAGTGTAAGATGTTATACCTCAGTAAAACCGAAGAAAAATAAAATACCAAAAAATAGGAAGTTCTTTAATAACTTTCTTACATATACCTGTACTACTAACTCTATTTTCTTCTTGTTTTTGTTTTTCCTATGTTTCATTATGAAATTTTTCCCATGTATAGAAAAGTAGAGAGAATAGTATATTGAACACTTACAGGTCTTGCTTTAACAGTTACTTATTAATATTTTGCAATTATATTTGCTTCATCTACATTTTTTGATGATATGTTTTGATGTAAATTGCAAGTACCATGGCATTTCACCTCAAACGCCTTCCAAATGCATCTTTTAAAAGTAAAGACAGGCCGGGCACAGTGGCTCACACCTGTAATCCCAACACTTTGGGAGGCCGAGATGGGTGGATCACGAGGTCAAGACTTCAAGACCAGCCTGGGCAAGATGCTGAAACCCCGTCTCTACTAAAAACACAAAAATTAGCCGGGCATGGTGGCACACACCTGTAATCCCAGCTACTCAGGAGGCTGAGGCAGGAGAATCGCTTGAACCCGGGCGGCAGACGTTGCAGTGAGCCAAGATTGTGCCATTGCACTCCAGCCTGGGTGACAGAGCAAGACTCCATCTCAAAAAAAAAAAAAAAAAAAAAAAAAACTAAAGACAGGACCGGGCGTGGTGGCTCATGCCTGTAATCCCACCACTTTGGAAGGCGGAGGAGGGCAGATCACCTAAGGTCAGGAGTTCGAGACCAGCCTGGCCAACATGGTGAAACCCCGTCTCTACTTAAAATACAAAAAATAGCTGGGCATGGTGGCGCACACCTGTAGTCCCAGCTACTCGGGATGCTAAGGCAGGAGAATCGCTCAAACCTGGGAGGTGGAGGTTGCAGTGAGCCGAGGTCGCACCACTGCACTCCAGCCTGGGCAACAGAGCAAGACTCTTTCTAAAAAAAAAAAAAAAAAGACAGGCCTAGCACAGTGGCTCACACCTGCAATCCCAACAGTTTGGGAGGCCGAGCAAGTAGCCTCATTTGAGGCCACAAGTTTGAGACCAGTCTGGGCAACATAAGCAAGACCCTGTCTCTATAAAAAATTTTAAAATTAGCCAGATACTGTGACATGTGCCTATAAGCCCAGCTACTCACAAGGTTGAGGTGGGTGGATCCCCTGAGCCCTGGAGTTTGTGGCTGCAGTGAGCCATGATCATGCCACTGCACTCCAGCCTGGGTGACAGAGCAAGATCCTATCTCTAAAAATTAAAAATAAATACATAAAAAGAAAGGCAATTTTCTATATAACCATGATGCTGTTATCACACTTAATAAAATCCAGCTCCTTTTTAATCTATCTCCTGCAGGATAAGGAGGTCCTATCATGATGGAGAGGGCTTCATAGAGAGAGAGCCTGTTAGAAAGTTTGGAAACAAATCTTCATCAACAGAAGATTTGTTAAGTAAATTGTGATATATTCATACTATGGATTACTGGGGAATATTTAAAATGATATAGTTCTATATATGGAAACACGTCCACAACATCACTAGGTTTTTTAAAAAGCATCTCTCAAAATAGTATGTACTACCCACATTTCATGTTCCGGGTGATCGTGTGATCCAGTTCTTGATTTAAAATGCATTTGCGTGTGTGCCCAGTAACAACGTCTGGAAGGATGTAAATAAAAATGCTAATAACACTTGATCTTGGGTGGCAGAGTTATGGATACTGTTTTTTTTTCTTTTTTTTATGTTTCAGCCTCATCTAAATTGTTTTATTATTTGGGTCTTCAGCGGTAAGCAGACAATAGTGTTGTTGCTCTTCCTGATACAGAAGAACAGGTATTGAGGAACGTCGGGAGAGATGCGTTCTTTGGCCTGTAGACACGCAGAATGAATGGCAGCTTTGTTTTTATAGTACAGGAAGGTGATAGTCCATTATAAATTGTCATCCCAACATAATTCTTATGACACTGAAAAACTACATGTGGCCTTGTTTTATTTTTATAGTAAAATATACATAACACAAAATTTACTATTTTTAAGTGTCTAGTTTAGTGGCATTAAGTACATTCACAATGTTGTGTAGTCATACTGTCATCCATCTCCAGAACTTTCTCATCATCTCCAGATGAAGCTGTATATCCACTAAATACCCCCTCCCTATTCCCCGCTCCTTCCAACTCCTGATAACTCTTGTTCTACTTTCTGTCTAGGTATCTCATGTAAGTGGAACCATCCAATATTTGTCCTTTGTGTCTGGCTTATTTCATTTAGTGTGATGCTTTCAAGTGTCATTCATATAGTAGCAGAATTTCATTCATTTTTAAGGCTTGCATAATATTCCACTGAATGGATATACCATATTTTATCTTGTCATCTGTTGATGGACAGTTGGGTTGTTTTCACGTTTGTGGTTTTGTTTTTAAGCGACTATACTTTTGGACTCTGTTTTAAGTTCAAGTATTTGAGACCGAAAAGATTTCAAAGCAACAAAGTATCCAGGGTGAAAATAAGAGAAAAGGGAGACAGATCAGCAGTGCTGCTTCATGAGACTTGAAGGAGCAGCTTTCAAAGCAGAAAGCAGAAAAACAATTTTTTTCTCTAAAACTTCTTTTTCTCCCTATCTTTGTCACCTCTCCCTGCTCAATCACCTGATGAAAGTGGAGAAGTAGTAAAAGCTAGTAACAGTTAACTGTGACTATTCCTCATCTAACTCTTCTGCTAATGCAGATGTGTTTGATTTTGGTTTTGCCTTGTGTTGTTTTGTTTTTTACTGCCTAGGAAGCAGGTAGTTCTACCTCTTATTGTGACATTGCTTTTTTATAAGCTTAACCATAATTAAGATGACATGTGTTGGGTTGTTTTATACACACATAGAATTCATTCGTTGGTTCATTGAAAAAAATATCTCTTTAGCACCTACTATGAGCCAATCATGACCCACAGTGCGTAAAAGGGCTTGTCAAAAAGTAAATTGAAGCTGGGCACGGTGGCTCACACCTGTAATCCCAGCACTTTGGGAGGCTGAGGTGGGCAGATCACCTGAGGTCAGGAGTTCAAGACCAGCCTGGCCAACATGGTGAAACCCTGTCTCCACTAAAAATACAAAAATTAGCCGGGCATGGTGGCGTGCGCCTGTAATCCCAGCTACTCGGGAGGCTGAGGCAGGAGAATTGCTTCAACCTGGGAGGCAGAGGTTGCAGTGAGCCGAGATCACACCACTGTACTCCAGCCTGGGTGACAGAGTGAGAGTGTTTCGTAAACAAATAAATAAATAAATAAATGTAAATTGAAACACTCATCCTCAGAAAATACAATTAAACTACAACTCAATATTAAGTAACAGGTATGGGTGCTGAGTAAGGTACTAATGAGTGGCCCATCACCAGGACAAAACTTTTTTTCATGCCAGTATAACAGTTTCCTAAAATCATAGCTTTGTATCAAAGAACGTATGCATAGGACTGCATTTCTTCATTACTGATATTTTTGGTGATTGCCCTGATCTTGTTTACCTGGTTGATCTTGCTGTCAGGTTCCCCTTTCAAAGGAAAGCAACTGTATGGCAAGTACAACTTACTTACCTGCAAATGGGTGAATAGTTGTAACTGAATTCATAGAAGACTGGTGTAGGTTCAGTTCACTTTGTCACGTTCCCATATCTCATGTTCCACTTACACTGTTGGGCTTTCCCATCATTCCTGTCATCTGCGCCAGGGACAGCAAGTGGGGCAGAACCTAACTTGACTGTGTCACTGGAGAGAGCTGGTCACTGCAAACCCTTCAGCCTTGATTGTTTTCCCTTATGCAAAGTCACCACCAATGTGCCCTCCCTGAGGTATTGGCAAGGCTAATCAGGCTGTTTTTTTTTTTTTTGAGACAGAGTCTTGCTCTGTTGCCCAGGCTGGAGTGCAGTGGCACAATCTCGGCTCACTGCAACCTCCCCCTCCCGGGTTCAAGCAATTCCCCTGCCTCAGCCTCCTGAGTAGCTGGGACTACAGGCACGCGCCACCATGCCCAGCTAATTTTTTGTATTTTAGTAGAGACGGGGTTTCACCATGTTGGCCAGGATGGTCTCGATCTCCTGACCTCGTCATCTGCCCGCCTTGGCCTCCCAAAGTGCCGGGATTACAGGCGTGAGCCACCGAACCTGGCCTTAATCAGGCTGTTTTCTGAGCACCATTAAACTGGGTGGATCTTGTTACCTCAGAAAAGGTTCATTTGGTTTATTTTGTTTGTTCTCCCCTCTTGCCCTTAGACCATCATCTGCAAATAGCATAAGCAGCAGCACATCTTCAAATCATAGCGGCCACACTCCAGAGCCCCCACTCCCACCGGTTGGAGGTGACCTCGCCAGCCGACTGTCCAGTGATGAAGGGGAGATGGACGGAGCCGACGAATCCGAGAAGCTAGACTGTCAGTTCTCCACGCACCACCCCAGACCTCTGGCGGTAGGCCTCCTTCCGTTCCTTGCCATGCGTTCTTCGCCTGTGCTTTGCAGACACTTAGGTGATCATACCAGAGGCATGATCCCTCCTAAGGCAAGGCTGCCTGCGCAGTGTTTTACAAAAAGGCTTACCATGAGTTTGAATGATTGCCTTAGAA
Organism: Pan paniscus; assembly: GCF_029289425.2. Lineage (NCBI taxonomy): Eukaryota > Metazoa > Chordata > Mammalia > Primates > Hominidae > Pan > Pan paniscus. Next base: position 142,474,230 of record NC_073255.2, on the reverse strand, counting down.
ATACCCTTGAACATTACAAAAGGAAAGGAATGGGCTCCCAGCTTATTATAATCCCAAGTACTTCCACATACTACTAAAAAGAAAAAAGGGGAAAAAATGGATAATCCCGAGTATTTATGGCCCGCTTTGAAGCGAGCACGCTTGAGAAATAGTGTTTCTGTAAGTGCACTCAGGAGCTGACCCTCTGGCCTTGTCCATCTAAAAATGGAGCCTCTGATGTCCAGGGTTAGCTCGGTTCACCTACTCTGGAAACTGTCTTAGCAGCGTGTCAGGGGCCAGCCCTTGTTGGTATTCTCCCCTGTTGGTTCTAAGTGTTACTGTTGTGTGACCATATGGCACCAGAACTGAGCGTGTGTGTGTGTTGAAGGAAAGAGGAAGCACTTCAGGTCACCATGATTGCTGATTAATAAGGGCACTTTCTTTCCATTTCCTTGAATGAGTGCACACTGACAGTTCAGAAGGTCATTGACACTGAGGTGGGACCTTAGTTTCCCACCTCACAGGAGGCATCCGCTGGAGGCTTGTTTATTGTTTGCGTACGAGCACTTGAGGAGGGAATGCCTGGTGCTGCCATTGCAGAGCCAAATGCAGGGGCCTAGAACATGGGACCCCATGGTGGTTTACTCTGGTGCCGGCCTGAGTCCTGCAGGATCAGCTCTGTCTCTAGACTGTATAAGTGAAATCCATCCTGGTCCCGCATCAAGATCGAGTGAATCCCTCTTCCCTCCTATCCATGTCATGAACGAAGGCCAAGTTCACTTCCTTTCCTGGGGATAATGCTTACCTGTGGCTCACCATCAGCCTGAGACTTTGCCTCTTGTTTAGTACAGAAAATAGGGACGATTAAGAATGCCTTTGACTGCCAGAAGTGGAACATTCAACTCATCTGGCACAAGCGCTAAGGTCATTTAATCATCTCACGTAGCAGGGCGTGTAGAGGCAGGTGCTCCCAACCTTGATTCAGCTTCTCCACGATGTCATGGAGCTGAGGGACAATCTCTGCAATTGCCTCTACTTTTCACGCATGGTCCCTGTACGTCAGCTGCTGCTCCGATATTACATCCTCACCCAGTGGTGTGCTACTCAGGTTGGAAAGGGACAAACAGAAAAGGGGTCTTCTTCCAAGATGTTGCCTTATGTTAGGAAAGAAAATCTTCCTATGAAAACCCCAGCAGACTTCCCCTTATATCTACCAGAAATGGGTCACATGCCCCCGCCGGATCAATTCGCAGCAGAGAAGGAAGGGGTTGCAGTGACGCAGGAGGAACCAGCCATGATTCATCCCAAGGTTCTGGGAGGAGACCCGCTTGATTACTGCTCTGTGTCAGATATCAGAATAAAAGTGTGGTTCTGTTAGCAAGGAAAAGACAGAGAGAGGTGGGAGTGGGTGGTAGTTGGTGAGGTTGGCAACCAGTAGGGTCTGCCACGGTGGCCCACGCAGTGAGGATCTACAGCTCTGCTGGAGGCGTAACATGCCAGCCGGGAACTGGAGCCTCTCAGGGCCTAGCCTCGCATCTGTACGGAATCAGATACACAGGTAGCAAAGACAAAACGGTGCCTCCAGCTCCTGAGTCTGAAAGAAATATGAGGCTCTGCCAGAAGGCCAGACTCTGGAGCACATCAAGACATTTGTCCAGATGACAACCTGCCAGGCTGCAGTGGATTCGCTAAACTCGGGATGTGGCGCAGCTGTGTGCCCTTAATGTTTTGCTGATTTAAATGGAAAGGCCACAGATTTGTGTCTTTGCTTTGTCCTTTCTGTCATGGCCAGTTGATACATTAAATCATTGTTTGTAATGAATGCTTGCTCGGTGCATCTTTAGCAATTGGGATGAGGGAAGAAATGATGTCTAGACCTGGAACAGCTCCCACATGCTGCCGGGGACCAGCTTCTATGTCGGAAAATTCCCTTTGTATGTTTTCTTGCTTGGTCAATAAGCACTTAACATGAAGGTGCAGAAAAGTGTTTTTCATCAGCAGTACCAGATTTGATGGGTGACAAGATTTTAATGCGAAACCCCCCAAAACACCAATAGAAACAGAACAAAGGGAAGGTCTTGCATTTCCTCCTGAGAACTGTTCCAAAGTCTAGTTCCAGGACGGGTTTGTGGAATGAGTGCCAATCCAGCCCTGTGTCTGGGAGAGAGGCCAGGGAGCTGCTGTGAGGCCTGGAGGAAGGGGGAGAGCTGCTTTTGAGTTATAGAGTCATTTGCAGACTTGCCTGAGCCCTAAACCAGCCAAATGTCACCTTCTCTGAGGCTGCTTCTTGCATTTCTGTCTGCTAGCCTTCCAGTTGCCCTAACATCATAATCAAATATTTATTAAACATCTGAATGCCAATATTTCATCCACATATTTTAAGAGGGATAGTGTGCTTTAAACATTTTGTGGATCCCTGTCTCCCCCATCTATTTGTTAGCCCAAATGCCTACTATCCTCATACTGAGGAGAAGGAAGAGGATGGGCTCCCCTGTCTATACACTGATAGTCGAATCAGGTATGTAGGCATCCTGTGTATAACGTAAAACAGCCATGTCATAAGTCCAAGGCAAAATGTAATAAAGCAGGCAATGGGTGTGCCATGGGAATTCACAGTGGGAAGATCACTCAGATGAGAGCCACTGGAAATGAGAGTCTTGATAAGGGAACCAGGAGAGAGAGGGGGGAATTGGGATTGACAAAAAGAAGAAGGAAGGAGACAACAGGGAGAAGGAACAGCAGGAGCAAAAGCTTCAAGGTGGTGCTGTGTCCCAGGACAGCCTACAAAGACTGATTGGAGGCAGAAATGTGGTCGAGACTGGGAAACGAAGGCATTTAGCCTGGCTGGAAGCAAAGTGGCTCTGTTGACATCAGATAGGAAAGGTGGGACCTGGGACACCAGCACAAGCAGTTTCCATTACTATCATGAGAAGCAGGGAACCACCAAGTTCCTTGAGAAAATGTGGCTGATAATAGGACAAACAGATGGTCCTGAAAAGTCACCCTGGGTGTTGGTTGTTGTTTCTTTTTTTTTTTTTTCTCTGAGACACAGTCTCAGTCTGTCACCCAGGCTGGAGTGCAGTGGCACAGTCTCAGCTCACTGCAACCTCCACCTCCCAGGTTCAAGCTATTCCCCTGCCTCAGCCTCCCTACGAGCTGGGATCCCAGGCACGTGCCACCATGCCTGGCTAATTTTTGTATTTTTAGTAGAAACGGGGCTTCACCATGTTGGCCAGACTGGTCTCAAACTCCTGACCTCAAGTGATCCGCCCACCTCAGCCTCCCAAAGTGCTGGCAATATAGGCATGAGCCACTGTGCCTGGCATTATTTGTTTCTTAACCAAAAATGCTGGCTCAATCCCAGAAGTAGAAAACGTAGCCCCTTCTGTGCCACAGAAAATTGAACGTAGCTATTGTTGAGTTGTAATATGAGGTTCTGCAGAAAATCCAGAGCTCAAACTACAGAACTGCAGAAGTATTTTTGGCTTCAGTACGGTTTGCTTCTTTGAGTAAAACTGTGCCCTTGTGTGTTTTTATGTAAATGTTATTTTTCTCTGTATAGTTTATATTAACTTATTAACCTGTAATCAAAATTAAAATTTTTTTTTCCTCACAGTTTTGCTCATTTGGGAGTCGCCTCATGGGACGAGGGTACTATGTGTTTGATAGAAGATGGGATCGTTTTCGATTCGCACTAAACTCCATGGTAGAAAAACACCTGAATTCACAGATGTGGAAGTAAGTGAGCAGCTTTTGTGCAATATAAGATCCAAGCTGCCCCACAGTTACCTGAAACTTAACTTTCTAAATAAATGTCAGTGGCTGACTTTTCATAGAACAAAATGATTCTGAAGTCAGGATGCTTGATTAATTCTTAAATACCAGCTCTTCTTAATGGTTTGCCTGAAGGTTTTGAGAAACACGAATGATGTGTTACATGCTTTGTCTTTTTTGGAGACCATTTTTGTGTTGGTAATCTCCTAAATGAGAAGAATGTTAGATAATATATTGTCTGTTTACCTAAGTTAAAGGGCCTTTTTATTGCTCCTAGAGAATCTAAGGATATTAAGAACATGCTTCTGGCTGAGTGCAGTGATTCACGCCTGTAATCCCAGCGCTTGGGAGGCCAAAGCAGGAGGATTGCTTGAGGCCAGGAGTTTGAGATCAGCCTGGGCAATATAGCAAGACCCCCATCTCTACAAAAAATAATTTTTAAAAATTAGATGGGTGTAGTGACACACACTTATGATCCTAGCTACTTGAAAGGCTTGGGGTGGGAGGATCGCTTCAGGCCAAGAGTTCAAGGTTACAGTGAGCTATGATTGTGCCACTGCACTCAGCCTGGGCAATGGAGCAAGACCCTCTCTCTTAAAAAAAAATATATATATACATATATATATATATATATATATGCTTCTGTTTGTGATGTTAATACTACAATATCAAAACTAAAGATTTCAGCCAGGCACGGTGGCTCACGCCTGTAATCCTGGCACTTTGGGAGGCTGAGGCGAGCAGATCAACTGAGATCAGGAGTCCAAGACCAGCCTGGCCAACATAGTGAAACCCCCGTCTCTACTAAAAATACAAAAATTAGCTGGGTGTGGTGGCGCACACCTGTAATCCCAGCTACTCAGGAGGCTAAGGCAGGAGAATCGCTTGAACCCGGAAGGCAGAGTTTGCAGTGAGCTGAGATCATACCACTGCACTCCACCCTGGGTGACAGAGGGAGACTCCGTCTCAAAAAAAAAACTAAAGATTTCATTATGGTTGTGGACCAATTGCTAATTTCTAGTTGTTTGCTGTCCTGTGAAAACATCTGTACACTTGCCAACAGGGCAGATCCTGAGCAAAGCTGTGAAGTTGGTTAAGTTTGTCTTTGGCCCTTCCCGCCTCCTTAGGACTCCCCACCCACCTCTACTTGTACTTCTCTACCCTAAACTCCAACTTAGGTTCCCTTTCTCTTAAGTTCCTTTACTATCCACTTCCCAGTGTACTTACATTTTAATAGGGGATTCATAAACAGGGAAGAAGCCTTGATCTGGAAGAATGCTATTGGTAAGAAATAATAGGCCACTTGATAATGTAAGGCCGGCCCACTGGGTATCCCCATCACCCACTCCTACAAAGGTGAGCTCTCAAGATATCATCATCCATTGGAGTCATGGATCACATAAATCTGGGCCTAGACAGTCCAGGAAAGACAACAGCTGAGGCCCCCCAGCTGCCCACTGAGGTCCAGTAGAGGCAAGGAAGGGATTCCTAAGAAATGGGAGGGAACAGAAGTCAAAATTTGCCCCTCTTCCAGGATTCCTCCTCTCCCCCAGGCAGCTACGACACCTTAGGCCCCTTCTGGAAGCCTAAAGAGCTTCCAGACCTGAACTTCTAGAAGTGAGCCCCATTTGTGTCTGAATTGAGCTCTCATGGCAGACTTAGTACTAAATGTTAACATTTACTATAAGGTAGGTAAGGGCCACAAGAGAAGCTTATCATTTCTTCCCATTTAAGTGACTGCCCAGTGTGTGTAAAGGGCACCCTTGATATTTACTTGTGTCCATTCCAAACAGCAACAAATTGGTGCTACACATGGGGTGACTGTGCTCTCAGTTACTTGGTGATTGAGCCTCTGCTCTTGTTCCCCAAGACGGCAGCCAGCCCTGGTGATCCTCGCAGCTCTTTGCTCCCTGTGTTATGGAAGTGTCAATCCCAGACACGTGGAAGGAATGTGTTGATCTGTATTTCACTCCCTGGTGTCCTGTCAGCTCAAGCTCCATATTCCTTTCCTCCTCAGGCACAGAAACCCGAGCCACAGGGCATCAGGTCCCTCCCCCCTGTTCAGGACTTGCCTAACCAATCTGCTGTCACTGAGCAACATTGGGGCTGCCTGGGTGTCAACTCTGGAGAGCGTAGCACCCCGCTACCCTCTCAACCTCGCTGCCCAAACCCCAGGCCCCGGCGGGCCCGAACCTGGAGGGATGGCAGCCGATGGGGGCGTGGAAGACATTAGGAAGAAAAGGAACGGCCAAGACTCTTTTTTCTTTAACAAGCATTTAACTCTGCATCAGGAGCCGCCAACACAGTATTCTCTTTCAGCCAGGTCAGCATCTGGACCTCCATGCCACCTGGCAGGGGAGGTTGGGCACTGTCAGTAATTTATTTGCATCTGTGGGCTTTAGTGTGGGACTTCCCTGGGCCAGTGTGCAAAGCTTAAACCAGGGCACAGCCCAGCAAAGCTGAAATCCACTGCCATTTGGCACCTAAAAAAAAACACATAAACTGTTTAGCTTTGGCAGGGAAGGGACTCCTGGGGACAGGGAGCTGCCACATGCCCCTCACCCTATTTCTCCCCTGCCCTATCTCCCCTCCTGCCCCTGCTATCCACTTGTGAGTAGTGAGGCAAGAAAAGGATAGAAAGTGTGCCTAAAAAGAGCACCCGTCCCAATCCTGAGTGTCAGCCAGGTAAGATTTAGGACTTCAACTCTGCTAGTTAGCAGAAGTTGAAGTGTGAATTTATACTATTTAATTGGAAAATTATAAATTGAGACATTAAAAATGGATCCCATTCAGGCCGGGTGCAGTGGCTCACGCCTGTAATCCCAGCACTTTGGGAGGCCGAGGCAGGCAGATCACGATGTTAGGAGATCGAGACCATCCTGGCTAACACGGTGAAACCCCGTCTCTACTAAAAACAAAAATTCATCCGGGCCTGGTGGCGGGTGACTGTAGTCCCAGCTACTCAGGAGGCTGAGGCAGCAGAATGGCGTGAACCCGGGAGGCGGAGCTTGCAGTGAGCCGAGATCACACCACTGCACTCCAGCCTGGGGAACAGAGCAAGACTCCGTCTAAAAAAAAAAAAAAATGGAAAAAATGGATCCCATTCAAAGTCATTGATTGGGATCCTCTCTAAATGAGCCATCTGGTATTTGTAAATAACTTTTTATTACAAGTAACTGCCAAACCTCTGCCCACATGTATTTCTATCTATACTTTAGTGTAAGCAAACTTGAGTCAAGGAAAGATGGAGTGGGTTGCCTATAGTACCACAGCAAGGCAACAAAAGCAGCAGGAAAGTTGGGAGGTTCCTCCCCCTCTAAGAAATGTTCCCTGCCCCTGTTAGGAAGGGGTTGTGCAGGGCCAGACAGTTCTAAGGATGTGTGTAGACATTTCCAGTCTGATCATATGGGAGTCCTTGCCCACCATGCATAGTCCCTGACAATATGGGTATGGTGCTGCTGAGAATCCACCTGCTCACCCATCCACCTACCCATTCATCCGTCCATTCATTCACTCATTCATTCATTGCAACAAGTATTTATGGGGCACCTTGCTGAGTGCTTACAGGATCTCTTACCTTCTTTAGGCTTGAGAGAATGTAAATTCTCAATGCCATCATGGCCGTTGTGAGTTTGGCAACATTTTTCTCTTATATTTGATCCCTTTGGTCTGACGTTTTCAAGGACAAGGATTCCTCTGGATTCTACCCTAAAGATGGATGCCACAGGCTCCACCAAAGTGCAGGCCAAAAGCAGAATCTTCAGAGAGGAATGCTAGGAGAGACATTTATCTCTCAGCAGTGCCTCTTTCCAGAGTTCCCTGGCACCTGGTCCTGATGCTACAGCTGGGAGAGTGGCCTCCAAAGAAGAGAAAGGACGGTGTGAGGCCCTGTCTTGCACGTGTTCTAGCCCACTGGGGCAAGGCTCTGGGCCTGCTCACCTTCATGTGCTGCTTTCAAAGAAGGAAAGCTAGTTCCTAATCGCTAGTGAGCCCCAGCTACAGTGAAAATGATTTCCCAGGGAAACCGGGAGAGGGAGCAAGGTGAGAAATGGGAAAGGACCAGCTTGAACACATTTACCTGGCTCCTGAGGGCCATGTGCTTTCCTGCAAAATCACGAACAAACATCCCTGTGGCCGTGTGCCTCCTCCCGGTCCCCAGAGTAGCAGCAGCAGCACCCCAGGCTGTAGGATGGAAGGAGGAGTCACTCCCAGCGCAAATCAGAAGATGGAGTTTGCAGGGAGGCCCCAAGAGTAAGCCACAGCCTAGTGCCGGCCTTGGCTCCAGGGAGTTTGCTCTGAGGTACCCCCCAAGCTCCAAGAAGACCAAAGAAGAAAACAGTGGGTTTCCCCTCCCCTCCTGTTTTTCTCCTCCTGTCCACATCCTACATTTATCTTCAGAACAAACTAGAAATCCCTGATCTCCTTCTCTGGACATATGAGGGTCCCCACACTCACCATTTCCTAACACAGGACAAGAAGACCTGCTAAAGGTCAGCAGCCACACCCCAGACAGCTCCTCTGAGCAAGAGCTAAGGTAGAATGGGCTGAATAGGAAAAAACAAAGCTAGTCCTGGGAGTGGGCAACTTGCCATCTCACCATTCCCAAACCCCTAACCCTCCACGGCCCAGCCACCAGGAGCCAGCAGCCGCGAGTCAATGTGGAAATGGCTCTCTGCAGAGGGAACCAGAGGCTGCAGACAGCAAAGGCGGGAGGATGCTGGCCTTGGAGAGGGCCGTTCCCCAACTGCCTCCAGCCCAGAGCAGGGTGGGGAAAGCCCCGAGAGTCCCTGGGCAGAAGCTGGAGTGGGTAGAGAGGGGAAGCTCCGGCCCCTGTGTCCAGGTAGCAAAGCCCTGTCCTCACATTTCTTACTTGCAACCAGGACCTACATGTGAAATGATCACTTCTCATTAAAAACCACCTTCATCGCTGCCAAAAAAAGAGAGTTGGGGGGTGGGGGCAGTGGTTGAGAGAGGAGAATACTGGAAATAACATTGACCTTTTATTCATGAACCAAAATCAGGCCTTCTCCAGCAGCCAAGCCTGGAGAAAAGGATCTGAAAGACTGTGCGTGATGAAAATTAGGTTGCTGGATGTTGCAATGGGGGGTGCCATAAGGAGGGGCCATGCTTCAGATTCTCCCATCCTTCAAGGCTCCATTCTCCATAGTCTGGTTCTGCCGGGGTGTCCTCTGTAGCCCTGATGCTCAAACGTCATCGAGCCTCCTGAGCAATGCCAACCCGATGTCTCACTGATTCTCTTTCACTCTTCTCTCATGTTTAGGAAGATCCCTCCTGCGGCAGATAGCCCCCTGCCCTCGCCAGCAGCCCACATCACCACCCCCGTTCCAGCATCCGTTTTGCAGCCTTTCAGCAACCCCAGTGCTGTGTATCTTCCTTCAGCTCCCATCAGCTCGAGGCTCACCTCTTCTTACATAATGACATCAGCCATGCTCTCAAACGCAGCTTTCGTGACATCGCCGGACCCGAGCGCCCTCATGTCCCACACCACAGCTTTCCCTCATGTGGCCGCAACCCTCAGCATCATGGACTCAACCTTCAAGGCCCCATCCGCCGTGTCCCCGATACCAGCCGTCATCCCTTCCCCATCCCACAAGCCATCCAAAACCAAAACCAGCAAATCCTCAAAAGTCAAAGACCTGTCCACCCGTAGCGACGAGTCTCCAAGTAACAAAAAAAGGAAGCCACAGTCTTCGCCTTCCTCCTCCTCCTCCTCCTCCTCTTCCTTGCAGACATCCCTCTCGTCTCCACTGTCAGGGCCTCACAAAAAGAACTGTGTTTTGAATGCCAGTTCTGCTTTGAACTCCTATCAGGCGGCCCCTCCCTATAACAGCCTGTCTGTGCACAACTCAAACAATGGGGTGAGCCCACTCAGTGCCAAACTGGAGCCCTCAGGACGGACCTCGCTGCCCGGTGGCCCCGCGGACATAGTGAGACAGGTGGGCGCGGTGGGAGGCAGCAGTGACTCCTGTCCCCTCTCTGTGCCCTCCCTTGCGCTCCACGCAGGGGACCTCTCTCTGGCCTCACACAATGCTGTGTCTTCTCTGCCCCTCTCTTTTGACAAATCAGAAGGAAAAAAGCGTAAGAACTCGAGTTCTAGTAGCAAAGCCTGTAAAATCACTAAAATGCCTGGTATGAATAGCGTTCACAAAAAGAACCCGCCCAGCCTTCTCGCACCGGTGCCCGATCCCGTTAACAGCACCTCCTCTCGGCAGGTAAGGGACCTCCTGGCACCGCCTTCACCGGCTCTGGGGGGCAGGGGGAGCTGGGCAGCGCCCCTGCTTAGCCGGGCGGCTCCGACAGGTAACACAAGCTTGATTCCTTTTCTCGTTTTCCCCGAAGGCAGTTTTCACCCTCCGCTTTGAGAGCACTTTACTGAACAAGTACTTGATACCACGCTCACTATGTGCTAGACACTGTTCTCGGCACTTTACGGTTATTACCTCACTGAGTCCTCATGACACCCCAGTGCAGTGGGTGCAGTTATCACTTTACAGATGAGTAAACTGAGGCACAGAGAGATTCTGAGTTCCCCACTCCACATCGGTCAGTTTTATCTTTTGAGGTTCTGAGAACATTGTCATTAAAGAGTTCTGTTGCTAAGAGGTTTGATCTGATCTGTTGGAACCCCCTTAGGAAGAGCTTGAGGCCCAGGCAGGTTAAATGCTGACCCAGGGTCCCACCTGGGAGTGGGAGCGCCTGTGCCCGGCTCCCAGGTGACTGTCCTTCCCACTTTCCTAGGCTGCCTCGACCCCCACCTCCTCCTAATAGAATTCTTTCCTTCCTAAAGAAAAACTGCAACTGTCACCAGCTGGCAAAGAAGTGTTCAATGCCATGGTGCAGATAGGAGTGTGTATGGTGAGGAAGCTGAGAGAGTGTGGCGCAGTCTGGGAAGGAATCATGTTTCTTTCCCTTGAGCTCTGTTCTCATCCCTGAGTCTAGTCCTTCTCCTCCGGCTGGGGGGCTACTTAGGAAAGCCCACCACCACCCCCGCCCCAGCCTCGGGGGCCAATTGGGCATATAGATGAGGGAGCAGACGTGGGGAAGGGCCTGGCCTCGGATTCTCTGGGGAGCCAGGTCTGACGAGAGGGCCGGCCAACCTGCCCAGGAGCCTAGACCCATCAGGGCAGTGTGTCCAGAGACCGTTACACAGAATCAAGGGAACCAAACCCCAAGCCCAGCCCCATCTAGGGTTGAGGACTTTGGAGCAATGGGAGGCAGTTGTTAAAAGATGTTTTAATGTTTTATGTCACCACTTATGAGACTTGTTATAACTTCATGAAGAGCACAGCCTGAGGGGGATTCACAAATCACAAACACATGAGAAACAGCAAGTTTGGAACCCAAGGGCCAGACAAGCTGCAAACCGAGGCCAAGGTGAGAGGAGCGGGAGACACAGGTCCTCTCGCTCGAGCTGAGGGCACTGTTCTGACTCCCCACGGCCAGGGGTGTGAGGGAGGGGGGCTGGCACCCACAGGGCTCTCCCTGGAGGCTAAACTGCTGGTGGGTGCCACCGCCAGGGCCCAGGATGGAGGGCAGAGCCAAGGCCTCTCAAGTTTGAACATGTACACGAATCCCCCGGGGGGCTTGTGAACATGCAGATTCTCAATCAGCAGGCCTGGGCAGGGGCCTGGGAGTCTGCATTTCTAACAGCCTCCCAGGCCACGCCTTGAACAGCAAGGCCGTGGTATCTCACTCATTTTAGATACAGTCCCAGCACCTAACACGTAGATGATGGGCTCTGTTCCAAGCACTTCAGGTGTATTAACTCATTTTATAATTACTTGCTGTTACTCTCCTTTTACAGATGGGTGAACCAAGGCACAGGAGGGTTAAGCAAGGCACCCAAAATCACACAGCGAAGCAGTAGTTAGGCTAGGATTTAAACCCAGGCATTTTGGCTCTGGAGTCTGGCCTCTTAGCCTCCATGCCATTAACAGAGTCCCCTCTGTGTTGAGTAGATGTGGCTCTGTTGATACTTTGGTCTGCAGGACTGTAGGAAATGCTTAGTAAATGCTGAGTCAGCCAGAAGCGGTGGTGAAAGGAGCAGCCAAGTGCTCATCAGGAGGGAATTCAAAAAAACGGATGCATTTAACGGCTGCCTTGGATCTGGTCAGCATTGGTTCTCTAACGCAGGTGATACCTCGGTGCTTGTCAGCAGGGCATTAAGAAAAGGCTTTATCACTGGTGATTTCCAAGTATTCAGTAAAGGCAAAGGCCCTTGGGATCTGTGTTACTTCTGCTAGGAGATCGGGGTGGGGGCAACGCATGAGATTGAGAAATGCAAGATAAACTTTTGCTTTGAGAACAATTTAGGGATCCATTTAATTGTATCTGGTTGGTATAAGGCCGGAAGTTGCCACAGGGCTATTAAACTGAATAAAAATCAAGACTGTGAATGTAGCCAGGTGTGGTGGCTCACACCTGTAATCCCAGCATTTTGGGAGGCCGAGATGGGTGGATTATCTGAGGTCAGGAGTTGGAGACCAGCCTGGCCAACATGGCAAAACCCTGTCTCTATTAAAAATACAAAAATTAGCCGGGTGGGGTGGCACGTGCCTGTAATCCCAGCTACTCGGGAGGCTGAGGCAGGAGAATCACTTGAACCCCAGAGGCAGAGGTTGCAATGAGCCAAGATCGTGCCACTGCACTCCAGCCTGGTCGACAGAGTGAGACTGTGTCTCAAAAATAAATAAATAAAATAATGTAAGGCAAACGTCTTTACATAAAGGCAAGTTAATGGAGAAGAGGAGTGGTTTATAGGATGAAAGTTCAAGCTGCCTTTGCAGACTAGACAGGGACTGGTTAGTGCCTGGCATCAGCTTCCCCAAGGACCGGGCCCATTGTGTGAAGGACAGTCCCAGAGGAAGGGGAAGGGCACAGTGGCCACACCCGCATGCATAGCGTTCCTGTCCTCCCTCCACATGAAGGAGAAGCCCAGCACCATCGTGCTATTTTCCTAAAGAACAGTTGCGTGTGCGTTACATCTCCTAGCCGGGAAAACTGACCCAGCAAAAGATCCAGGTGTTTTATCTGCAGCCAGGCTGAGGGAGTCTGGGCTGGAAACAAAATGGGTTTGGGACGGAGGGTCAGAGGTATATGAGCTGTGTGACCATTTGGCCACAGGTAGAAAAGCCCAGCCTCTGCTGAGTGAAGCTCCCAGGAGGAGCCAGGCATCTCCACCAGATGCCTTTGTCCTCATCCTTCCCTATTCGGTCCCGGCCAGCTAGGGAGCAGTATGAGGAGTCCCCACAATTCCACTTTTCCTCTGGGAAGGAGAGGGCATCCCTCAAGGCACCCTCTGCAACATTTTCATTTTCTCTGCCACTTAAGATGGAAACACCGGTTCCGAGCCAATCTGAGGGAATGAAGGAGGCATTGTGCAGCCCTTCTTTCCCCTAGAACATGTGGCATCGGCAGGCCCTTCCCAGGCTGGCTCGTGTGTCTGAGTGGGGCTTCAATGGTGTCTTTCAGGTTGGGAAAAATAGCAGCCTAGCTTTGTCACAATCCAGTCCTTCAAGTATATCCAGCCCAGGACACAGCCGACAGGTAAGTTACTGAGGGTGGGGGTGGGGCAAAAATTCATATGGTCATCAGCAGAGTGGAAAGAGTTTGGACATTGGGGTGAGACCCTGATTCAAACCTCATCTCCAGTTAAGAGCATGGCTACCTGGCTTCCAAACCTAGGCCTTCTAGTTAGCTGTGTGCCCTTGGGCAAGTTACTTAACTTCTCTGTGCTTCCATTTCCTCTGTCTATAAAGTGGGGATCATACTGGGCCCTACCTTCTATGGCTTTTGTGAGGATTAGCCTATTCATGTAAAGCCACTAGAAAATGCCTGGCACACAGTAAACCCACAAGTGTTAGCTATTATTACCAGCTGTATGAGCGTACGCACATTACCTCTCTGAGTCTCAGTTTTTTTCATTCGTTAAAAGGCAAAATTGATGCTTCCCTCCTAAGGCTATTGTGAAAATTAAAGAAGATGATTTGATTAAAGGGACTTGCGGCCGGGCATGGTGGCTCATGCCTGTAGTCGCAACACTTTGGGAGGCTGAGGCAGGTAGATCACAAGGTCAGGAGTTCGAGACCAGCCTGGCCAATAAAGTGAAACACCATCTCCACTAAAAAATACAAAAATCAACCGGGCGTGGTGGTGCGTGCCTGTAGTCCCAGCTACTCGGGAGGCTGAGGCAGGAGAATTGCTTGAACCAGGGAGGTGGAGGTTGCAGTGAGCTGAGATTGCACCACTGCACTCCAGCCTGGGTGACAGAGTGAGACTGTGTCTCAAGAAAAAAATTGTAAAAAAGGGACTTGCCAGCCAGGCATGATGCCTCACCTATAATCCCAGCACTTTGGGAGGCCGAGGCAGGAGGATGGTTTGAGCCCAGTAGTTTGAGACCAGCCTAAGGAACATGGTGAGACCCTATCTCTACAAAAATTTTAAATAGCCAGGCATGGCAGCAGATGCCTGTAGTCCCAGCTATTCAGGCAGCTGAGGCAGGAGAATCACTGAAGTCTGGGAGGTTGAGGCTGCAGTGAGCTGTGATTGCACCTTGCACTCCAGCCTGGGCAACAGAGTGAGATCCTATCTCAAAAAAAATTTTTTTTAGGCCAGGCATGGTGGCTTATGCCTGTAATCCCAGCACTTTGGGAGGCCAAGGCAGGCAGATCACGAGGTCAGGAGTTTGAGACTAGCCTTGCCCACATGGTGAAACCCCGTCTCTACTAAAAATGCAAAATTAGCTGGGCATGGTGGTGCGCACCTGTAATCCCAGCTACTCAGGAGGCTGAGGCAGGAGAATCACTTGAACCCGGGAGGTGGAGGTTGCAGTGAGCCAAGATCACACCATTGCACTCCAGCCTGGGCAATAGAGTGAGACTTTGTCTCAAAAAAAAAAAAGAGGAGGGGGAGGCCTTGCCCATGGTGTCTGTCCATCAGCACTCTCTCAAAAGCCTCTGATGAGCTGCAGCCACCATTCAGGATGCAGTTTCATGGCAGCAGTATTCAGGGTAGACTTAGTAGTTTTTATAAACTTGATGTATAAGAGTAGTCGGTGTGTACACCTGTGATAAATGATTTTCTCAATGGAGTGTATGCATATGTGTCTAGGGAGGACCAGGAAGGATTAGGGGGTGGGGTTTTGCCCCTTACACATGATTGGAAAATGTGTGGGTGTGCGTGTGGGTGTGCGTGTATATATAACCATGTTGTTATGTTGCCTTAGATGTACTGCATGTTTTGTAGACACCAAATAACAAAATAGCAACGTGTGTGTATTTTGCCCTTTGGGATTTTCCCACAAATCTTGGGTAGAGTTTGGGTAAAGATTATGGGGAAATGGTTTTTGTATCCCCAGGCCAGGGAGAGTCTCCTCACCATTTTGAGTCCTTTTTGTGCCAGAACACTTGCAGCCCGTCATGTGTGCTGGGGTGGGAAGGCACATTTGTACTCAGGCCGTCAGCCTCTGTTGATGGGGCCTCTTGTAGAGGTTGTCATGTGTACCTACAGACTACACTTCACCCTCACCAAACACAGCCTGCATGTGCCCATAGCTCCGGGTACACCTGCTGGGAACCCAAAATGCCAGCAATCAGCCCTGACAAACACAAATGGCCACCACTTGTGTAGCACTCTCTGCCTGCAGAGAGAGGGCTACGTGCTGTGTCCTTTACACACACTACACACATTTAAACCTTTTCACAACCCTGTGAGGGACAAGATGATTACAGATGAAGATGGCTACACTAAGAAGCCAAGTAACTTGAACACAAAATCTCTCTCTCCAGAGCCTCTGTGTTTAACCCAACACTAGAATCCTTCCTGAGATAATTTGCAGTGTCATCTGTAGGTTAGGTAGGAAAAGGTGAACTAATGGAGAACAAAAATGAAGGCATCAATTATTCTGTCCACTCTCCCAAAGAGGACTCCCAGGAATGTCCGCGGCATTCGTCCTTGTGTTTTCCTCCACAGTGAGGACCTCTGTGACTGCCTTACATGCATGGATCCATCACCTCATTTGCTATTGGGTCCTTTAGATCCATCATCTCTTTTGCTATTCCAGCTGCCCTTTGCTGGATATGGGAGGTGGGATATTGTCCTTTCTATTATAGATGGGAAAACTAAGTCTCCATCCTTGAATTCTCATGGGTAATCTCAACTGTATGGTTTTGAAACAAGTTTTTCTTTTCTTTCCTAGAAGAACACAAACAGAACGGGCAGGATAAGGACTCTTCCATAACAAGACTATGAAGCCACTTCCACATCAATTCCAGGCCACCTAATCCCATCCGAGGAGGCCATGGGGAGGAGGAGGGAGGGGAGTGGGCTGGGGGGAGAGTCTGTTTTCTGTGCACTCCCTGTGACTCTGGCCTTTCTTCTTCTTTTTTTAATTGACCAATTTTTAGTTAAAAAGGCAAAAGAAGGTGAATTTGAGATTTACAGAAAACAGTTCCAGTGTTTGGTTTCCGCTGTCTTTCCTTTCATTTGCCATGTTTTTACATTCTTCCAAATTTGGGGTCACTCCCCTCACTCCTGATGCTGCTACTGTACCATCCTTTTGCTCCAGCCATGAGAGCAGACATTGCAGAATGTTGGTTCCAGGTTGGCATGCTCTGAAGCTCTTGAACTTTAGCACAGGCAGAGCCCTTTTTCTTCCTGTCCTCTCCACCCGATTCCTTCCATCCCTACGTCTACCACTCTCTGAGTCCTCACTGGTCTTCAAAGGACCTGGCTCTCATAGGATCCCCTCAGGACTGTGTGCAGGGAGAGGGGGCTTTGCTGGGGAGGAGCTGGGAGTGGAGAGTTGGAGGGTGGGTGGGGTTCCCTCATCCAGTTTCCACAGCCCACCATGGCTGGAGCCAAATGCTAGAAGCGAGATTGAGAACAGTGGCCATTTAGTGATGTGGTTTACCTAATACCACTGTCCAGCTGTGCAGCTCAGAAAGGATAAACCAGTCAGGGACAGGGGCCAGAACAGGTTTGGGAAGGTGGCAGCAAGCAGAGCATGGTGGGTAGGAGATGATCCCTAAAAAAACTGGAGACTGGTGGTCTGAGCTGGTCAGGAATCTGCAGAATCCCTTCCAGGAATCAGTGTGCCAGTGCCCACAGCAGGGTGAGCTAGGAGGGAGAAATCCCAGGAAAAAGGTCGTGAGAACCCAGAAAGCCACTCCGTGAGGAGGCACGGTGACCACAGCTGCTAAAGGTTCTTAGGCTGCCTTCCTGGGCTAGGAAGAGCCCCCCAGGGAGAGCTTCCACAAAAGGGTATGTGTCAAACCTTTTGTCAGAATAAATAATAGCATTTCCCACCCACCCCCATGCCCTGGGCCACAGGGACCTGGTGGGATCAGCACACCCATGGATCAGCTTTTGCTGTCTTAGAGACAGCCATCCCCATGAAGGAATGGTAAGGACAGCCACTGCTCAGTGAAGAACAGCCATTTGGAAGAGCCACGCTGGAGCCCTGCAGCCATAGAACTATTCACACTGGAGTTTTAAAAGAAACAGCAATACCATAAGCTCTAGTAGGGAATCATAATCAGGAAAGGAATTCACAACATAAAATAGGTGTTCTGTGCTATTAATCATGTAACTTTGCATATGATGTATAGCAAAGATACTGGGAGGTTTTGTTTCATCCTTAAATCAGAAATGAATGCTAGTTTCATAGCTGGGCAGAACCCTCATCCCCACCCCAAAGTTTTCCTTTTCTTTCCCGTTCCCCCAACCCAAAGATCAGACTACTGTTAAGTTTCACCACACAATTGGAATTGCAAAGACGGGAGGCAAATGGAGTGATTTTCATCAATGGAATTGCACTGACAGTGAGTGTTTCTTATAGGATTACTAAATTTTTTAATATAAAATGATTTGTTTAAAAATCAGGAGTTGATATTAAGTACCAGGACATTAGTTCGGATGATTTCATTTTTATTTCTACAGTGTTAAAAGTGCACTTATATGCTGGTTTATTTACGTCTTGGGAAAAGAGACTGCAAATTGAAGGGATGATTGTTACTTTTTCTTTTTTTAAAAAAAAAAGGTTAAGGAGATTTTAAGACTTATAAATGTTTAAGAAATTATAAACAAGGTTAGACCCTTTGAAAAAAAGTTTAGAAGATATTCTTAAAGTAAATTTTTATAGTGTTAATTTTGTAATAATTTATGTTTTACTATATTACAGAGCTAACTGACCAGAATAGTTTCAGAAACAATATGAAACTTAGGAAAGTTTAAGCAATGTTTATATTTTTAAAATGTTCTTTGAATTATGTTTTTATTGTACATTTCTTCAGACTGAAAAGTATGTACATATCTTTGTTATTTTTGCACAATTTTGTCTTGTTCGGTTTCAGAGGTCTGTTGTTTTTTATAATTTATTTTGAGTTGTAAAACTTGCAGGAGTAAAAACAAAAAACAAAATCTCCGCAACAAAATAACCCTCTGATTTACAAACTCTTATAGTCAAAGAGGGAAAACAAAGGTTGAGAGATTAAGTGGCTGCTTCTGAGAAATAATGTCTCAAGGACTAAAGGAGCAATTCAATAGGTTTAGACATTGTAGCTCTCTACATCTTGAATTGGAAGCTGGAATAAAGAGCCCCCACCCCACCCCCCCACCCTCATGGAATGCTGCTTACTTTGTCAAAAGACTGGCTATGACCAAGGTGAGGATATTTCTGGAAAACTGGGCAAAAAGGGAAAGCCCACGGTATTCTTCCTTGGCAGTCAACCACAGGTTTACTTTACAATGATGTATTAAAAACTTGCAGCTTGAAAAATGGAATGCAAATAAAAGGTTCTCTTTGGGTTTGTCTTAATGGAGTTAAACTGGAGCAGCCTATAAAACATTTTTAGGGTGATGTCCTCTGGGTCCTTCTGTTCTGCACACCCACTCAGTCTTCTCTCCCAGTCCCTTGACTGCACACACCCCTCTTTGCCTGAAGATCTCCTGACTTGTCGCCAGCCATAGAGGCTCGAAAGCTCTGGTTGTGAAGCATAACGCAATGCATAGACCTGTCAGCCATAAAAAAAAAAAAAGAAAAGAAAAAAAAAAAGCGACTTGGATAACTTGTATGCCTTCTTTTGTATCAATGTACCAATTGTAAATAATGCTGATCAACCTTTGTAGAGAATAGTTTATACAGCATATTCTATTATTGCTGATTCTCAGTGAACTCTTGTTTTAAAAAAGGAAAAAAAGAAATTTTCTATTTACACCTTATATTTTGTTATGCTGTCGGCCCATGGCACTTTAACAAAACTCTGTGGGTTTTACGTAGCTGGTCAGTCATGGGGTATATTAAATAACTGTTGTTGCACAGACAAGAATTTGCACCTGCTCATTTGTCCTTTCCTACTACCAATTTTAGAACCTTTTCCAGAAAAATTTTGAAGAAAGCATGTCCAATCATTCTAAACAAATGCCACACTTGTGGAGTGGGTTTCTTTTCTACAATCCATATTTTGTAACACTAAGTATTTTCCTTCTTCGTCCCGCACCTCTATGTATTAGCACTACCAGATAGAGTTCATTCCATGCCTGTGATATTGTAAGCAGAATAAATGTCTAAAGTAGGTGTAAATAGTAAATTCTATGGCTTACAGTTTTAAAAGGAAAGAACAAACATGTATCTATTGATACTGCCATGGTTCCTCACCAGGCCTGGAAATATTCTCCAGTAAGCGATTGTATTTTTTTTTTTTTTTTGCTTTTTTTTTTTTTGTAACATGGCTTTGTAAATAAAATAATTTATATGTTTGTAAAACAAAGTCTTCGGGTTTTCATAAAATTTAAATTTTTGGTATTTCTTTTTTTTTTTTTTTTTTTTGCCGGGGGTGAAGGTATTCTCACCAAAAGAGCCTTTCTGCTAGACCTGCGTTTGAGGCAGGAGACGACTGTGAGGAGAAGAGAAGACAGTGGATTCATTGAGCGAGTACTTAGAGAGCACCCTCTCTGTGCCTGCCCCTGAGCCAGGCGCTCTGTGCGCAGGGATGAGAAACACGATCCAAGCTGCTTTCTGGAAGCAACCCAGTGAGAAGGAAAGCAAATAAATACACACATGATCAGATGTGTAATTACGGATTGTGGCAAATGCTATGGTGGAAAGAACTGAATTCTGTGAGAGAAAGTAACAGGAGAGACATTTACGATGGAGAGGAGGCAGCTCTCAGGAAGTTCTCTCTGAAGAAGTGATCTGAAGGCAGAG
Organism: Pan paniscus; assembly: GCF_029289425.2. Lineage (NCBI taxonomy): Eukaryota > Metazoa > Chordata > Mammalia > Primates > Hominidae > Pan > Pan paniscus. The sequence goes on along the minus strand of NC_073255.2, from coordinate 142,454,252 downwards.
ATCACTTCTTGGAGCCTAAAGAGTGTCCATTGTGGACAGACCAGGGGCAGAGAGATGGACAGAGGGCAGGGACGAGGCCACAGAAGGCCTTTAGGGAGTTTGAATTTTGTGTCCAATTCAGTGGGAATCCTTGGAAGGGCTTTAAGGAGGGCCACGGTACCGTGATCTGTTAAAAGGGCACTCTAGCCACTGTGTGGTGAATCAGTGGGAAGCTATTGCAAGAGACAAAGTGAAGAACATCAGTGTGATCGAAAGATGATGACAGTAGCTATAAAGAAAAGTGTGTGCCAGCCTGGGCAATACAGGGAGACCCTGTCCCTAAAAAAAAATAGCCGGGCATGGTGGTGCGCAGCTGTGATCCCAGCTATTTGGTGGGCTCAGGCGGGAGGATTGCTTGAGCTTGGGAGGTAGGTCAAGGTGTTACCAGTGGAAGGTATCCAAGTTACTGGTGGCAAACCCATACGGATCTGCAGCAACCTCAGTTCTTGCCTCCTCAGAAAAATTCAACTGGGGCATAAGGCAGAAGAAGAGATCGAGGCAAGTTTAAGAGCAGGAGTGAAAGTTTATTAAAAAGCTCTAGAGGCTGGATGGGCTCAGTGACTCACACCTGTAATCTCAACATTTCAGGAGGCCGAGGCAGGTGGATCACCTGAGGTTAGGAGCTTGGGACCAGCCTGGCCAACATGGTAAAACATCATCTCTACTAAAAATACAAAAAATGAGCTGGGCATGGTGGTACACGCTTGTAATCCCAGCTACGTGGGAGGCTGGGGCAGGAGAAGCACTTGAACTCGGGAGGCGGAGGTTGCACCACTACACTCCAGCCTGGGTGAAGGAGTGAGAGACTGTTCCAAAAAAAAAAAAAAAAAAATTAGCCAGGCATGGTTGCACGTGCCTGTAATCCCAGCTAGGAGTCAGGAGGCTGAGGCACGAGAATCGCTTGAACCTGGGAAGCGGAGGTTGCAATGAGTTGAGATCATATCACTGCACACCAGCCTGGGCAACAGAGCGAGACTCCATCTCAAAAAAAGAAAAGCTTTAGAGCAGTAAGGAAAGGAAAGAAGGAAAGTGCAATTGGAAGTGGACCAAGCAGGCGACTTGAAAAACCAAGCGTGCAGCTTGATCTCTTGACTTGGGGGTTTTATCCATTGGCCTACTTCCAGGATCTTGCATTACTTCTCCCCACTGCTGAGATCTTACTGGGAAGCGGCTGATAGTTTCAGGTGTTTTCTATTAGGAGACTGCCTTTCCCTGGCACCGGCTGTGACCAATTATTACTTTAGCGAAACAGTTAACAACCGCCCGACCATGACCTGAGGGCCACCCAACTCTCCTGGTGTGTGGGGGGTGAGGGAGCTCTCTCCTGCCCTGCCCGTGCCTAATTAGCTGCCCCCTGTAACAAAGGTTGCAATGAGCCGTGCTCACACCACTGTGCTCCGGCCTGGGCAACAGAGACCCCATCTCAAAAAAAAAAAGAAGTGGATTCAAGATATATGTATTTTAGATATGAAATTGATAAGATTTGTTTAGGTAAAGAATGACTCCCAGGTCTCTGGTAGAGCAATTAGTTTGGGTGGAGATGTCATTTCTTCAGATATGGAAAACCAAAGGAGGAAGAGGCTTTTTGAGGGGCTGGCAGCAGGAGCGTTTAGTGAAGATCGGAAGCAGGCCGGGTATGGTGGCTCACACCTGTGATACCAGCACTTTGGGAGGCCAAGGTGGGCAGATCACCCTGAGGTCAGGAGTTCAAGATCAGCCTGGCCAACATGGTGAAACCTCGTCTCTACTAAAAAAAATATTGTTGTGATTACCTGAGAGAATGTAAAGGGAGAAGAGAAGAGAGATTGGGTAGAGCCAGAAAGCTGGCAGGGAACCCTAAGATGAAGCCCTTCAAAGCAAAGAGTGACCCCAGCAGAAAGTGGTTCCCTGAAAGCCAAGACTGTACATGTTTTGGGGAAGGAGCAGTTAGCTGAACCAAATGCTGCTGCAAAATGGAAGACAGGGATGGCGGCGTGTCTAGGGCTTAGCAACGTGGTGGTCATTGGTGAATTATTAGTTTCCTAAGGTTATCATGACAAATGACCACAATGTGCTGGTTTAAAGCAACACACATTTATTATCCCATGGTTCTAGAGACCAGAAGTCCAAAATCAAGGCGTCCGCAGGCTGCATTCCCTTCCAAGGCTCTAGCAGAGAATCCTTCCTTGCCTCTTCCGGCTTCTGGTGACTGCTGTCCTTGGCTTCCCTGGTTTAGAAGCTCAACCCTCAAATCTGCTTCCACATTCACATGGCCTTCTTCCCTGTTTCTCCCATGTCTTAAATCTCCCACTGCCTTTCTTTCACAAGGACAACTGTTACTGAACTTAAGGCCCACCCTAAATCCTAGATGATCTCATCTGGAGATGCCTAACATCCACAAATTCTGGTTTTCCAAATAAGGTCACACTGGCAGGGCCTGGGGGTTAGGACATATCTTTTGGGAGCCACTATTCAACATACCACAGTGGCCTCAGCAAAACAGGTGTGACAGAGTAGCGTTGGCATGGGAGGGCGGAGCATGGGCAAAGCCAAACTGGAGTGGTTTGGAGGGTGTGTGAGAGCTAAGCAAGGGAATTCCTTTTGTAGACAGACAAATCCTAAGGAGCTTAGCACGAGGGAGGCTTTGGATTTTGTGTTTTTTGTTTTTCAAGGGAGGAGAGACCAGATTATAATCCATATGCTGGTAAGACTGAGGTAAATAGGAGAGGGAGAGGTTAAGAAAGCAAGAGAAAGAGGTGTGGTAATGGTTAGGCTTTGTGTCCCCACACAGATCTCATCTTGAATTGTAATCTCCAGAATCCCCAGAATCCCCACGTGTTAAGGGGGGAGACCAGGTGGAGGTAATTGAATCATGGAGACGGTTTCTCCCATGTGGTTCTCCTGATAGTGAGTGAGTTCTCACGAGAGCTGATGGTTTTATAAGTGGCTCTTCCCTCCTAACCCCCGCCCTCGACCCCCCGCCCATTCGCTCAGCACGTCTCCTTCTTGCTGCCTTGTGAAGAATGTGTCTTGCTTACCCTTCGCCTTCCACCATGATTGTGAGTTTCCTGTGGCCTCCCCAGCCATGCTGAACTGTGAGTCAATTAAACCTCTTTCCTTTAGAAATTACCCAATCCCAGGTAGTTCTTTATAACAGTATGAAAACAGACTCATACAGGGTGATTTAAAAGAGAGTTATCTGACTAAATAAAAAAAAAAGAAGTCCTTGAGATGGCAGGAGGGAGGGAGATGCTGGCCTTTGTAGAAAGAGGGACACCTCTAAGGCAATGGGGAGGAAGTCAGCTTATAGATTTATTGCTGGGAAGATGAGGGAATGCCCAGCTGATGGCTTCCGTTTTCTGAGTGACCATGAGGCAAGATGAATGTGTATGAAAGCTTGGGAGAAGTTTGAGAAAAGTAAAGAAAGAATTAAGGGCTGGGCTTAGTGGTTCACACCTGTAATCCTAACCCTTTGGGAGGCCAAGGTGGGTGGATTGCTTGAGTCCAGGAGTTCAAGACGGCAACATGGCAAAAACCCGTCTCTATAAAAGAAAATACAAAAATTAGCCAGGCATGGTGGCGGGCACCTGCAGTCCCAGCGGGAGGATTCTTTGAGCCCAAGAGTTCAATGCTGCAGTGAGCTATGATCAAGCCACGGCACTCCAGCCTGGGTGACAGAGCGAGACCCTGTCTCAAAAAAAAAGTAAAGAACTAAATTGCCAGACAAACAGTGCTGAGAGCACATTTGAAATTCATGTCTAAGATCCTGACATGGAGAAGATCATCTTGGGGAGTAGTTGGAGTGCCCGAAGAGCAGAGCAAGGCCACTCAGAGCCAAAGCTGTCAGGCAAACTAAGGCAGACTTTTTGCCATTTTGCTTCAGTCCCAAGTGAATATTTTCACTATGGTGCAGAACAGAAAACCAGAGGAAGCAGACTTGAAACTTGACACATAGTAGGCATGTTGAATAAATGTTTGTAACATTGTATTGCCCACTGTCACAAAACGGCAGTGTGGCACTTCCTGCACCAAGGACTTCTTTTGCCCACCAGTTCACTGAGAGCCTTGTCTGTGGCTGGCAGTCCATCACCGTGCACTGGCCTAGGTAACATCAAGCTCTGTTGTGAAAGGGGCCTATACATTCTGTTTTTTTCCAAAGCCAGAACTCTGTGAAGCCTCTTGCAAAACTAGTCATAGGCCTAGAAAAACCATAGGAAGCTGGAAGTGATCTTAACCCTAGAACCCTCTTATACAGGTGGGACAGCTTATTTTTGTTTACATGGGGGGCTTTTTTTTTGAGACAGTGTCTCACTCTGTCACCCAGACTAGCACAATCAGGGCTCACTGCAACCCCAACCTCCTAAGCTCAAGTGATCCTCCGGCCTCAGCTCACTGAGTAGCTGGGACCACAGGTGCATGCCACCACACCCAGCTAACATTTTGTATTTTTAGTAGAGATGGGGTTTCACCATGTTGCCCAGCCTGGTCTCGAACTCCTGTACTCAAACGATCCACACTTCTTGGCCTCCCAAATGGCTGGGATTACAGGCATGAGCCACTATGCCTGGCCAAGACTGGGACAGTTTAAATGAGATACTAAGACCTCACAGCTGGCTGTTGGTCAAGCCCGATTGTTCTTTCAAAACAGTGCTCTTTCCATTTCCTGTAGAAAGAAATTCTACCGGCCAGGCACGGTAGCTCACACCTATAATCCCAGCGCTTTGGGAGGCCAAGGTGGGTGGATCACCTGAGGTCAGGAGTTCAAAACCAGCCTGGACAACATGGCAAAACCCCATCTCTACTAAAAACACAAAAATTAGCTGGGCGTGGTGGCATATGCCTGTAATCCCAGCTACTTGGGAGGCTGAGGCAGGAGAATCGCTTGAACCTGGGAGGCAGAGGTTGCAGTGAGCCGAGATCTTGCCACTGCACTCCAGCCTGGGTGACAGAGCAAGACTCTGTCTCAAAAAAAAAGAAAAAAGAAAACTCTACCCACAGACTGTTCTTCCTATACCACTGTATTTCCATAAAGGTGTTTCAAAATTCAGTGTATCAGCCAGGCACACTGAATGGTGAAACCCCATCTCTACTAAAAACACGAAAACTAGCCAGACATGGTGGCGGGCACCTGTAATCCCAGCCATTTGGGAGGCTGAGGTAGGAGAATCACTTGAACCCAGGAGGCGGAGGTTGCAGTGAGCCAAGAATGCACTACTGTACTCCAGCCTGGGTGACAGGGTAAGACTCTGTCTCAAAAAAAAAAAAAAAAAAAAAAAATTCAATGTGTCCTCTAGTTGGTTTACTTAGGTTTTACTATACTTAAATATTTTTCCCCTTTTTGTTTTTTTCCATTAGGCAATAACCACTTGCCTAATGGATTATTTCTTGCTTTCTGATCTCATTGGGGCTATTCAGAGCAGCAGGTTTTAAGTACCCATGTTTCTAATAAAGTTCCCAGGAATGTATTTTAATAAGTTTATTTTCTATTCATCACATCTTCATAAGCCATTCAACTAGAAAAGTAAATGAAAAAGATGCCAAGAAAGCTGAATGCCTCAAAAACCAAATCAATCCTATTCAAGACTGAATCATTGGAGAATCATTGTGGGAAGCTTGCAACAATTTGGAGGTGCTGCATTTATTGAGATGATTCAAAACTTGAATCTGATCTAAGGTCATTAACTTTAGGAAGGTTCTCCATTTTTAAAATGGTGGAACTTTTCTGGGTTTCCCCTTCAGCCATCAAATATTTTAGTAAATTTGTAAAGCAAACAGCATCATCACAAAAGTGTTTGCTTCCTTTGCAACCTGAACAAGTACTGGGAAAGCTGCTATTAAAATAGGAGCTTTTCCAGCATGGGCAACATGGTGAAACCCTGCCTATACCAAAAATACAAAAATTAGCCAGACTTGATGGGAGCCTGTAGTCCCAGCTACTCAGGAGGCTGGGGTGGAGAACGGTTCGAGCCTGGGAGGTGGAGGTTGCCGTGAGCCAAGGTCACGCCACTGCACTCCAGCCTGAGCAACAGAGAGACCCTGTCTCAAAAAAGTAGCTGGGTGTGATGGCTCATGCCTGTAATCCAACACTTAAGGAGGCCGAAGTGGGTGGATCATTCAAGGTCAGGAGTCTGAGACCAGCCTGGCCAACATGGTGAAACCATGACTCTACTAAAAATACAAAAATTAGCCAGGCATGGTGGCACGTGTCTGTAGTCCCAGCTACCTCAGGAGGCTGAGGCATGAGAATTGCTTGAACCTGGGAGGCAGAGATTGCAGTGAACTGAGATCGCGCCACTGCACTCCAGCCTGGGCAACAGAGTGAGACTCCATCTCAAAAAAAAAAAAAAAAATTAGCTTCTAAAGTCTATTAGAATTTTCATTTTCTTTCAACCTACTTCACTTACCTTACTGATTTCATAGCCAACCTTTAGTCCCCTTTGTACCCCAAAAATCTCTTCCATGTTCCTCAATCCAAACACGACTTGCAGGCTAGGGGAGGAGAGAAATAATTCTTGCATATTATTGGAATAGGGCAAAGCAGAGCCCCAGGGAACAGAAGGGCATGGGGAGGAAAATCTTGGGGATCCTGGAGCTTTTCTTTTGGAAAGAATCAGAGGCAGGTTTTGTTTTCAATGTGTACACGTCTTTTGGTTCTGTGCAACTCAATAAACTGAGAACATTTTGACATGAGCTAGATGTTCCACATGAAGAGGACCAGCTGACTCTGCTGTAGGACAGACCCGGAGAGGGAGCCTCCAAGTCCGTGCTCACCTTCCAGCACTGGGAGGTTGTTCCTGCCAGGCCCATGCTGAGCCCAGCATTGTTTAACATTTTAATTAATGAATTGGCATTCAAAGTAACCTTGGTGAATTAAAGCCATGAATACAAACAGACTGATTTATAGAACAGTGGTTACCTTTGGGGGGCACAAGAGAGATTTCTGCAGTGCTGGAAATGCTCTGTATCTCGACCTGGGAGCTTGTTAAATGAATCTGATCGTTTGTGAAATATTTATCAGGTTATATACTTAAGATATGTTCGTTTTATTATGCACTCTTAAATTTGAAAGTTTATACACACACAAAAGGCAAACGGCAGACTTGGAGTGATAATTATCTTATCAGAAGAAGAAAGTTAAAGTACTCTGAGGAGAATACTGATGAGAAGGCCATTTTCTCCTCCCATCTCCCAGAGGCAGTAGGTACCACAGAGGATGGGGTGTAACAAGATGTTGAAAATGGAGAAGGGGGTTTGAAAGTCTCACATGAGGTTTTGGACCCCCACAAGTCCCCTTCACCTATGCAGCCCAGTGGTGACTTCCCCCAGTCCCTAGCAGGGAACTGGAGGGTTATTTTCCGGAGAAATTAAATGGAACACTCAGAGGTTCAGGACTCAAGGATACCAGGCCTATTTTTAAATTTTTAATTAAAAATTATAAAACATTAAAAAATAAGTTACCAGCCAGGCACGGTGGCTCATGCATGTAATCCCAGCACTTTGGGAGGCTGAGGCGGGTGGATCACGAGGTCAGGAGATAGAGACCATCCTGGCTAACACGGTGAAACCCCGTCTCTACTAAAAATACAAAAAATTAGCTGGGCGCGGTGGCAGGCTCCTGTAGTCCCAGCTACTCGGGTGGCTGAGGCAGGAGAATGGCGTGAACCCGGGAAGCGGAGCTTGCAGTGAGCCGAGATTGCCCCACTGCACTCCAGCCTGGGCATCAGAGCGAGACTCTGTCTCAAAATAAATAAATAAATAAATAAATAAATAAAAATAAGAAGTTACCAGTTGCCTGGTCCATACCATAATCCAGTTGAATCAGCATTTACAGAGGGAGTAGGAATCCAGGCATTTGTATTTAAATGCTCTTCAGGGAATTTAACATACCCTTAGAAAATAAATGAAAATAACGAAGCAAAAACATTAAAAAAAAAAAAAGAAAATAGAGGCCAGGCACAGTGGCTCACACTTGTAATCCCAAAACTTTGAGAGGCTGAAGCAGGAGGATCGCTTGAGACCAGCCTGGGCAACATAGCAAGATCTTGTCTATATTTTAGAAAGAAGAAGGTCGGGCATGGTGGCTCACGCCTGTAATCCCAGCACTTTGGGAGGCCGAGGCGGATGGATCACGAGGTCAGGAGATCGAGACCATCCTGGTTAACATGGTGAAACACCGTCTCTACTAAAAATACAAAAAATTAGCTGGGCGCGGTGGTGGGCACCTGTAGTCCCAGCTACTCGGGAGGCTGAGGCAGGAGAATGGCATGAACCTGGGAGGAGGAGCTTGCAGTGAGCTGAGATCGCCCCACTGCACTCCAGCCTGGGCAACAGAGCGAGACTCCGTCTCAAAAAAAAAAAAAAGAAATATAGGGGAGCCATTAGGTGATCTTACCTTCATGTTTACCAAAGTACAGTGTTTGGCCCTGTGCTTTGAAGCTTAAAGAGACTGGATGGATACAGGACCAGAGAAAAACTGAAAGTGATAAAAAATAATTACAGTGAAAAGTTGTGGAATCTATTTCTCTGGAAATGGTTAAAAAGGGAATGCCTGGGATGTCTTTAAAAGCAATCTGCTTCAATTTTCCAAGGGAGATTTTGTATTGTAAAGCTTGGTGTGGATTACCATATGGGTTACATTGACATTCTGGGGCTTTTTCATTCCAAAAATATGTATATTTCATATTTCTGTGAACATCAAATTTGTCTTTAGAGATCACCTTAAAATTCCAAGAGGGAAGGACCTGGGCTGTCTTGTTCAGTGTTGTTCAGTTCCTAAATAGCGTCAGGCATACAGTTGGTACACAACAAATGATTGTTGAATGAACAATGAAGGAGCTAGGGGTGTGCTGGGAAATGTGAAACAACAGCCTTTGGGGGGTGAGAGGGAAAGCGTCTGTGAATTTCTGTGACAGAAATATGCCCACCATGGCTAATATCAAGCTAGCAGCAGCCTGTCCTCACTGAACACAGAGCTGAAAAGAGACACCATCGATGCTCCTGAGGCTGTGCAAACCAGCTCCAGTATACTGCCGATTCTGTCCAATGCAGCAGACATACTGTGACCAGCAATACTATATTAGCTCACGTTCGACTGTGTGAAATAATGTATCCCCTAGAGCCACCGATGAGAACCTGGCTGTCCTTTGGAAGTGACCAACACTCAATACTAAAAATTTTACCATTTTTAACTTTTAACCATATTTCTGCTTGAAAAGGGTATTCAGGCAAAGTGATGTCTTAGTTTCAAAAATAATATACGAGTAACTATCTGTCTTCCTCGTATAAGTGATCCCCGCTCTGTGGGCTATGCTCCAAATGTTTCATTTGCAAGCTAATATAATCTTCATTTAAATGCAAAATCAAGGGTGATTAGGTTGCAGGACAACCCATAAAGGCCCCATGATGCACCTGAAGTCTAATATCAATACGGTAGCATTTTGGGAAATGCATTCTCAGTTTCAGCCAGGGAAGACAGGATTGCGTGCCACCTGGCCATCATCCCAGCTATGAGAAAGTACACCCTTCCACCTCGCCATCTGCCAGGAGAGCAAAGACTTCTAGTCTGCACCCAGGGCAGACTCCCAGCTCTAAGCAGTACCGGCACTGCTCTGATATCAAGAAATGGGCTAAAGGGCTAGGATTCCCCTGGTGGTGGCAGTGGTGGTAAATAATGTTATTGATCATGTGTTTCACAGTTTTTCTAATTTAATCCTCAAAATAACTGTGAGGTATGTAAGATTATTATCTCCATTTTACAGGTGAGAAAACCAAAGTTTAAAGAGATCAGGTAATTTGTTCAAGATCATAACAGCTAGTAAGTGGGGAAGCCTCTTGGGAAAGGGTCCTTGACTTCCCCATGTAACTTGTGTAAATAGGAGATCATCTGTGGTCACCTTTCATATAAATAATATAGAAGATCAAAGAGTGTTGGTGTTCATAAATTTTGTTCTGGGCTTCAATTTGGTGGACCTAATTAAAGCTTAAACAGAACTAGCCAGTGTGATGGGAGCTAAATTTAGGCTCAGTTTATAATATGATGTTCTGAAATTCAGAAGTAGCCTCAAAAATGAAACAGGAAAAAAAGAGTGCATGTAAAAACTGGTGAAATCCAAATAAGATCTATAGCTGAGTTAATAGCATTGTAGCAATGTCAATTTACTGATTCTACAGTTATGAGATATTAGCATCGGGAGAAGCAAGTTTTTTAATGAAGTACTGTAAAGGGGTATCATAGGCCCACGATCCCAACCTTGTCCTGCCATCCTTCATACTGTGGCCACTCAATGTTTTCTACACTTTCATGTTTGGTAAAATGAATTTAGTGTTTTAAAATGTTTTAAGCATGTTTGCTTTTTAGGTCCATGAAGAATGAGCAAAGGCTGGATACACTTTTCGAGTCCATCTTATACTGCCTCAGATGTTAAATGTTATTTTACAAAGACTGAGATGGAACTTTTGAGATTTGAGTTCTAATAGTTGTCACTATTAGTCTATGTTCTTGGTTGTTTTTTTTTAACTTTAAAAATGCAGCTCCCTGGCTGAGTGCAGTGGCTCATGCCTGTAATCCCAGCATATTGGGAGGCGAAGGTGGGTGGATCACCTGAGGTCAGGAGTTCGAGACCAGCCTGGCCAACATGGCACAACCCCATCTCTACTAAAAATACAAAATTAGCTGGATGTGGTGGCACACGCCTGTATTCCCAGGTATTTGGGAGGCTGAAACAAGATAATTGCTTGAACCCAGGAGGCGGAAGCTGCAGTAAGCTGAGATCACACCACTGCACTCCTGCCTGGGCAAGGCAGAACGAGACTCCATCTTAAAAAAAAAAGGCAGCTCACCAATGAAACAACTTGGTGAAAGTAAAATCACATTCTAAACTTATGTCTCCCTTATGATTTGCACAAGAATATTAAGCATATAATAAATATCTTGCCTTCCTCTCACATTGCCACATAGAACCAAGAGTCTAGAGTTTCGAAAAAACACAACACAAGGCTGGGTGCAGTGGCTCACGCCTGTAACCCCAGCACTTAGGGAGGCTGAGGCAGAAGGATTACTTGAGACCAGGAGTTCAAGACAATCCTGGGCAACATACACTTCTATCTCTGCAAAAAAAAATTTTTTTAATTAGCCAGGCATGGTGGTGCTTTGGGAGGTCAAGGCTGCAGTGAGCTGTGATTGGATCATTGTACTCCAGCCTGGGTAACAGAGTGAGACCCTGGGACCGAAAAAAAACACACACACACAAAATCTGGAATGTTACTCCAAAAACATTTCCGTAGGAAACCAAGCAGGACAGCCTATGGACATAGGTTATAGAGACTATAGGAATTTTTCTTTTCCTCTCATTTTAACAAGACTAAGATGATAATGGCAAACATTTAGTACATGCTTGGCACCATTTTAAGAGCTTTACATATATTGGTTCATTCGGTCCTGAAGACAACCCCTGTGAGGTAGATATATTATCCCCATTATATCCATGAGGAAACTGAGGCAGAGAATCTAGCTTTTTGCTCCAGGTGACACAGTTAACGGGCAGTGGTAAGACTGGGATTGGAAGTGAGGCAGTGTGGCTCCAAAGGCCATTACAGCACACTGCCTGTTTTCTCAGGAAATTACCCTTTATATTTTTTTCCCTCCTTTTTAATAGCAACCAAAACTCCTAGCTGAGCCATCTCTGACTTGTTCCTCGTTGAAACAAAAAATGGAGAGAGGAAATCAGGCCCCCGTCTGTTCTGGACACTCATGTCTCCTCATTTTCCGTCTTATACAATTCCCTCCCCTGAGCTATAACTGAAGGCTGACAGGCAGACTGACAAGTCAACCTGACACTAAAGCCCAGTGTCTTTATGCTGGTGGTCCACACATAGGGTGACCAAGTGTTCCAGTTTACCTGGGATTTTTCCAGTTTTATCACTGAAAGTTTCATGGCACTGGAAACCCCTCCCTCCATAACAAATCAGGACAGTTGGTCACTCTATGCTCTAGAACCCTGCGGCGGAGCTGTTAATAAACTGATGACTGAAACAGGCCCACACTCCTACTTTCAGAGCAAAGCAATTTTATCAGACTCTCTGGGGGAAGAGGGAGCAGACACTGCATTTTCCTTTTTTAAATTTCTTTCTCTTTTTTAGGCTAGTCAAATGAAGCAGTGGGATATGCTGCATTTTCAAAAAGCCTTCCCAGGAGACTGCAGTGTTTGTGCTGGGTCGAGAATCACAGTAAGTCTACACCAAGCATAAGCTGTGTACTCTCAAACTCTTGTGGACTCCTGATCAAACGCTGCCCAGCCCTTCGCCTCAACCCACCCAGCTTGGAGTAATGCAGGGACTCGGGTCTGGTTGTCCATTAGAATCATGTGGGAAGCTTTTAATGCTTATCAGCTTGGGAATGCAAAATGGTATAGCCACTCCAGAAAACAGTTTCTTAAGAAGTTAAACACATGGCCGGGCACAACGGCTCATGCCTGTAATCCCAGCAGTTTGGAAGGCTGAGGCAGGAGGATTGCTTGAGGCCAGGAGTTTGAGACTAGCCTGGGCAACATAGCAAGACCCCATCTCTTAAAAAAAATTTTTTTCAATTAGCCAGGTGTGGTGGCATGTGTCTGTACTCCTAGCTACGTGGGAGATTAAGGCAGGAGGATTATTTGAGCCCAGGAGTTCAGTTCAAGGCTGCAGTGGGCCATAATTGTGCCACTGTACTCCAGCCTGGGCAACAGAGTGAGACCTTGTCTCTTACATAAATAAATAAAAATAAAAATAAAAATAAAAAAAGCCGGGCATGGTGGCTCACACCTGTAATCCCAGCACTTTTGGGAGGCCAAGACAGGCACATCACTTGAGTCCAGGAATTTAAGACCAACCTGGGCAACATAGTGAGACCTAGTCTCTACCAAAAAAAAAAAAAAATTAGCTGGGCATAGTGGCCCACGCCTGTGGTCCCAGTGTCTTGGGAGGCTGAGCTGGGAGGATCACTTGAGTCCAGGATGTCCAGGCTGCAGTGAGCCTTAATTACACCACTGCACTCCAGCCTGGATGACAGAGTAAGACTGTTAAAAAAAAAAAAAATTAAGTACCAACCATCCAGCCATTCCACTCCTAGGTATTTCCCAGAGATAAATGAAATTGTATATCCATGTATATGAACATTCATAGTGGCTTTAGTTGCAATAGTCCAAAACTGAAAACAACCCAAATGTGCATCAACAGGTAAGTGAGTAAACAAATTCTCATATATACATTCAGTGGAATCCTTCTCAGGAATAAAAATGAATGAAATATTAATACATGTAGCAACATGGATGAATCTCAAAAAATTATGTTGAGTGAAAGAAGCCAGACCAAAAAAAAAAAAAAAAAAAAGACTACGTACTATGGTTCCATTTGCGAACAAATCTCTAGTTACAGGTAGTAGGTCAGTGGTTGCCTGGGGATGGGGTTGGGGAATGAATGTTCATTATCTTGCTGTAGTGATGATTTCATGGCTGTATACAAACTTACCACATAGAACATTTTAAAAATGTGCACTTTATCAAATGTTAATTATACCTCAATAGAGCTGTTAAAGCAACAACAGCAAAACCACCAATGTCCCAGCCCCATCCCAGGAGATAGTGTTTCATGGCCTGAAATGGGCACAGACACCAGTACTTTTTAAAGCCTCCCAGATGGTTCTAAGGTGTTGCCCGGACTGAGAACCACAGCATGAATGCCCCCCACCTGGAGCCACCCTACAACCACTAAAAGAATTAGTCATAATATTAAGAGTGATGAGGAGGTGAGGACAGGTTGTGGAAGGAGCAGTGCTATGAGGATGCTGAAGATGATTCATTAAGCCCAGTTTGGTTTATTAACAGATGGCACCAACAGAGAATAGCTAACTCCACTAGGTGGCATCCGGACACTTCTCTTCAGCGTGGTTTCCAGGGCAATGGGAGATGCAGGGCACCATCTGAGTTGCGCTGAGAGAGTGCTGAGCACAGTGTCGTTCCTCTGATGCAGAAAGGACCCAGCCTTGTTGGAAAAGAAAACAACGAGAAACTTGGCAAGAGGTCAGCAGGGCCCACTGTGCTCTCCTCAGCCTAACTTCATACCCAGAGGAAATCAGATTATTGCAGTTTCAGTGTCATTTGAGGTTCCAGAGTACAAAGAGCAGAGCTATTCAGGGACCAAGTAACTCCTGAAGAGGAAGTAAATATGTTCTCAGCCAGGCGCAGTAGCTCCCACCTGTAATCCCAGCACTTGGGAGGCCTAGGTGGGAGGATTGATTGAGCCCAGGAGTTTGAGACTAGCCTGGGCAACATAGTGAAACCCCAACCCTACAAAAAAAAAAAAAAAATTAGCTGGGCATGGTGGTGCATGCCTGTAGTCACACCTATTCTAGAGGCTGAGGTAGGAAGATTGCTTGAGTTGAAGAGGTTGAGGCTGCAGTGAGTTGTGATCATACCACTGTACTCCAACCTGGGTGACAGAGCAAGACCCTGTCTCAATAGAAATAAAAAATAGGCCAGGTGCGGTGGCTCACACCTGTAATCCCAGCACTTTGGGAGGCCAAGGCGGGCAGATCACTTGAGCTTAGGAGTTTGAGACCAGTCTAGGCAACGTGGAGAAACCTCATCTCTACAAAAAAATACAAAAATTAACCGGGCGTGGTGGTGTATGCCTGTAGTCCCAGCTACTAGGGAGGCTGAGGCATGAGAATCACTTGAACCTGAAGGCGGAGGTTGCAGTGATCTGAGATGGTACCACTGCACTCCAGCCTGGGCGACAGAGCAAGACTGTCTCATAAAAAGAATATATGACGTTCTCAAGGAGAAGACCCAATGTCTTGTGCTTTATAGCACTGAGCAGAAATCACTGTATGCAGGGGATCAGGACTTTGTCTTCTCTCCCTTACTAAGGAATATTCCTTACATTTTTTCCACTTTGTTTTGTTTAGGCCATACTGGCCTTGGGCAAGTCGAAGGATATCATGACAGCAGACGTAAAGCAGCCCCCTCTGTCTGCTGTGACTCGCATCCTCCTCCCCAGGCCTGTGGTCTCCTGCTTCTCATAGTCACTGTCACCACTGCAGGCTCCCCCTCCATTTCTCATCCCTGTTGTCATCGCCTCGCCTCTGCTGTACTGGCCGCTAAGCAGAGCCAGAGCCGCTTTCCCAAGCGATCATACAGCTTTGGTCAACCCTGCAGGTTCAAGCACTTAGCCAGAATTTGAAGGAGGGGCACATAATTTGGGTCTTCCTGTTTACGCTTTACTCTCCCTTCTACCACTGAAAGTAAAGCAAGTCCCCAGGGGAGTGGATCAAGAAAAAAAAAAAAAAGAAAAAACCACTGAAGAATAACATCCACATCAGTAGTTTTCAAACTCTCCCTGGAACCCATCGGGAACCAGGCTTCAGAGAGGGCCCTCGGATCCACAGGCACCAGAGCAATGCATCAACTTTGTCAGCTGAGTTCTGTCTCTGCGTCAGAGCTCCCCAGGCTCCAGTTAACTCTGTCACTATGATCACACAGGCAGCCAGCCATGTTTCTGTAAGAAAGATACAAAACAAGGGAGCTTAGAAAATGTGATCTTGCTGCCGGGCGTGGCGGCTCATGCCTGTAATCCCAGCATTTAGGGAGGCTGAGGTTGGCGGATCACCTGAGGTCAGGAGTTCAAGACCAGCCTGGCCAATATGGTGAAATCCCATCTCTACAAAAATACAAAAATTAGCTGGGCATGATGGCAGGTGCCTGTAATCCCAGATACTCGGGAGGCTGAGGTGGGAAAATCACTTGAACCTGGGAGGAGGAGGTTGCAGTGAGCCGAGATGCACCATTGCACTCCAGCCTGGGTGACAAAGACTCAGTCTCAAAAAAAAACACAAGAAAATGTGATCTTATTCTATGTGAATTCCAGCGTAGTGCTCTTTTATCTGTTGTATATGTATTTGTGGACAGGGGTAATGGGAAGAGATTCCACATATGATTTTTTTTTAAGTATTCTGCTATTAAAAAGTTTGTAGAACAGTCTCCAACATCCTTCTGAAAGACCCTTCTTACAAACCCAAGCCAGTGGTGCAGATTTGGGCACATAGTTTTGTTTGTTTGTTTTGTTTTGTTTTCTTTCTGAGATACAGTCTTGCTCTGTTGCCCAGCCTGGAATACAGTGGCACAATCTCAGCTCACTGCAACCTCCACCTCCCAGGTTCAAGTGATTCTCATGACTCAGCTTCCGGAGTAGCTGGGGCTACAGGTGTGTACCACCACAGCTGGCTAATTTTTGTATTTTTAGTAGAGATGGGGTTTTGCATGTTGTTTAAGTGACAGCAACAGGAGGCAGCCAAAAGCCTGGGCAGATAGGGGTAAGTCAATTGTGAAACCCCACCTCCAAGCCAAAGACAGTTTAAAGCCTGAAAGCCAAGCTACAGGTTAAATCCTCAGACCAGACTGAGAACTTGTCTTCCCATTTGGCATGTTTCCTCTGATTGATCCTCACCCTTCCCCTATTATACATATACCTACCCTTTCCTAATTGGTTTTCTACATTCTCATGCCCACCTTTGAGTGGTGTCTTTACTTTAACCTTTTTTGCATACTCACACACCAACTAGCACACACTCCCCATTCTGAGTCCATAAAAGGCCCCAGACCCAGCAGCACAGGGAGAAACCACCTGACTGTTGGGATTGGGGACTGACCTCCCCGCAATGGCCTCTGAGAGCTGTTCTGTCACTCAATAAAACTCTCCTCCTTGCTCTCTCTTCTATTCTCAGCACATCCTCATTCTTCTTGGGTTAGGGATAAGAACTCCAGGACTGGAGCACAGGCCAGACTCAGCCCGGATAGGCCGAGTGGGCAGGCCGTCTCCTGCAGCAGGAGAGTGAGGCCTGGGTAGGGCATCACAGGCTAGAGGTCACTGCCTTGCAAAGTGACCCAGAAGAAAATCCTGCATTACAGGCTAGTCTCAAACTCTTGGGCTCAAGCAGTCCTCCTGCCTCGGCCTCCCAGAGTGCTGGGATTATAGGCATAAACCACCTCACCTTGCCCTGGGCACACAGCTTTCAAGTCTTTTTAGAGAGTAAGTCTTTTCCCTCCTCAGAACACCTCCTCTAGACTTGAGGACAAGAGCATTATCCCTTCTCTCTGTTCAAAGTTGCACCAAGGACGCAAACATTAGCCCTAAAATCTCCTCTAGTTCTCCCAGATGATCAGGGCTTTTCTGGCCTGCCAGATAGCTCAGCATTCTCAAGGTAGGCCTTCCCTCTGGAGACACAGTGCTCACATGTCCCCAGTACCATGGCTACTTTCTGTTTCAGACTTGGTTCAGTCTCCTAGCATTCATTTTCTATCTCCTGTTTCCACTCTATTTTTTTTAACTTTTATATTAGGTTTGGGGGTACATGTGAAGGTTTGTTACATAGGTAAACAGATATCAAGGGGATTTGTTGGACATATTATTTCATCACCCAGGTATTAAGCCCAGTGTCCTGTAGTTATTTTTTCTGCTCCTCTCCCTCCTTCCACCCTCCCCCCTCAAGTCGACCCCAGTGTCTGTTGTTTCCTTCTTTATGTCAATGTGTTCTTATCATTTAGCTCCCACTTGTGAGAACATGTGGTATTTGGTTTTCTGTTCCTGCATTAGTTTGCTGAGGATAATAGCCTTCAGCACCACACACTCTATTTTTCAACTGCTGAAAAATTATTTTTACTAAATGCTGAACAGATCAAAAAATTTTATAAAATACATACATAAGGTATAAAGAATCATAATCAGATGAACACCTGTGAACCTACCCCTCAGTTAAAATCATATTAGAATGAATCCTGCAGTCCCTGGAATATTCCTCCCTAAACCCATTCCCTTTTCTCCCACCTCCAAGGCAAACACTGTGCTGAATTTTGTGTTTACCATTCTCTTGTGTTTCTTGATAGATTTCCTACATATGTTTGAATCTGTAAACAATATATTCAGTTTGGTATGTTTTTAAACTTTAAATTGATTCATATAGTATATATTCTCTTGAAACAATGTTTTTGAAATTCGCCTGTATTGTTGCAAGTAGCTACAACTGATTGTTGAAATGGTTCATAGTATTCATGTGTAATATACCATAGTTTTTAAAATCCATTTTACTCTTGGTATTTGGGCCGTTGTCAGTGATTTCTATTATGAATGGTGCTGCTATAAACATTCTTGTACATGTCTCCTGGTATACACTGACAAGAGCTGCTCTTGGAGTGGAATTTCTGGGTCAGAGTGTAGAAACATGTTTAAATTACCAAGATAATTCTAAACCGTTTTCCAAAGTGGATGTTCCAATTTATGCTCCCATGATCACTGACCATCTCATTAATTGTGTGACATCTTTGCCAGCACTTGATATTGTTCAACTTCATAATCTTTATCAGTCTGGTAGATGTGAAATGGTATTTTCTTGTAGTTTTGTTTACTGGATTGTCAAAGAGGCTTAGAATATTTTCACATGTTCACTGACCACTTGTCATTCCCCTTCTTGAAGTGGGGCTTCTGCGCTAACTCTTGGGTGAAGCATGTGGGCACAGGCCCTCAAGGACAGATGGCCCAGCCCAGAGTTTTAGTTTCTCAGGTCTTCCCATGACTGAGTAGAGGCCCTCCTAGCTACTTGCATCCCACCTTACTCAGTGACCCTCCGTCAAAACAACTGTCAGGGCCAGGCACGGTGGCTCACGCCTGTAATCCCAGCACTTTGGGAGGCCGAGGTGGGTGGATCACCTGAGGACAGGTATCGGGGGAACCCGCCCCCAATAATTCAATGTTATTTCATGTAGGTTCTTTTCTATTTCCCTAAGTGTCAGACAGTCTGAGAAATAAAGAGTACAGGAGAGAGAAATTTTAAAGCTGGGTATCCGGAGGAGACATCACATGTCGGCAGGTTCCGTGATACCCCCCAAGCCGCAAAACCAGCAAGTTTTTATTAGTGATTTTCAAAGGGGAGGGAGTGTACGAATAGGGTGTGGGTCACAGAGATCACATGCTTTACAAGGTAATAAAATATTACAAGGCAAATGGAAGCAGGGCGAGATCACAGGACCCAGGCGAAATTAAAATTGCTAATGAAGTTTCGGTCACGCATTGTCATTGATAACATCTTATCAGGAGATAGGGTTTGAAAGCAGACAAGCCCTCTGACTAAAAATTTACTAGGTGGGAATTTCCTCATCCTAATTGGCCTGGGAGCGCTACAGGAGACCGGGTCTTATTTCATCCCTTATCTGCAACCGTAAAAGACATTCCATTTTAGAGAGACAGGCCATTTTAGAGACCAACCCCTGGAAAGGCATTCTCTTTCTCAGGTCTGTTCCTTGCTGAGAAAAGGAATTCAGCGATATTTCTATTTGCTTTTGAAAGAAGAGAAATATGGCTCTGTTCTGCCTGGCTCTCAGGCAGCCAGACCTAATGGTTATCTCCCTTGTTCCCTGAACATTGCTGTTATCCTGTTCTTTTTTCAGGGTGCCCAGATTTCACATTGTTTAAACACACATGCTTACGAACAATTTGTGCAGTTAACACAATCGTCGCCGGATCCTGAGGCGACATACATCCTCAGTTTACAAAGACGATGGGATTAAGAGATTAAAGTAAACACAGGCATAGGAAATCACAAGAGTATTGATTGGGGAAGTGATAAATGTCCACGAAATCTTCACAATTTATATTCTGCCATGGCTTCAACCGGTCCCTCCGTTTGGGGTCCCTGACTTCCTTCAACAGACAGGAGTTCCAGACCAGCCTGGCCAAGATGGTGAAACCCCATCTCTACTAAAAAATACAAAAAAAATTAGGGTGTAGTGGTGCATGCCTGTAATCCCAGCTACTTGGGAGGCTGAGGCAGGAGATCTCTTGAACCCGGGAGGTGGAGGTTGCAGTGAGCCAAGGTCACGCCATTGTACTCCAGCCTGGGCGACAAGAGCAAAAATCCATCTCTAAATAAATAAATAAATCTGTCAGGTGGTCTCCATCTTATAAAACCAGCTCCAGCAAACAGGGGTTGAAGCTCAGGATCCAGGCTGCTCTGTGGCCCACAACCCAGTCGAGCCAACAGGCCAAGACCTTCCTGACTGGTGGCCAGCGCCATGCCTGCAGGCCGCTCGCACCAGAGATGCCACTTAGAACTCTCCACTGGGGAGTTCGATCGGTAGCGGGAGCGGAGAGCGGACCCCAGAGAGCCCTGAGCAGCCCCGCCGCTGCCGGCCTAGTTACCGTCATACCACGGGAGGAGCCGCAGCTGCCGCAGCCGGCCCCAGTCTCCATCACCGCAACCATGAGCAGCAAGGCCGAGACCCAGCAGCCACCCGCCGCCCCCGCTCCCGTCCCCCCGCCACCCCCACCCTCAGCGCCGCCAACACCAAGCCCGGCACTAAGGGCAGCTGCGCAGGGAGCGGTGGCCCGGGCGGCCTCACATCGGCGGCGCCTGCCAGCGGGGACAAGAAGGTCATCGCAGTGAAGGTTTTGGGAACAGTAAAATGGTTCAATGTAAGGAACGGATATGGTTTCATCAACAGGAATGACACCAAGGAAGATGTATTTGTACCCCAGACTGCCATAAAGAATAACCCCAGGAAGTACCTTCGCAGTGTAGGAGATGGAGAGACTGTGGAGTTTGATGTTGTTGAAGGAGAAAAGGATGCGGAGGCAGCAAATGTTACAGATCCTGGTGGTGTTCCAGTTCAAGGCAGTAAATATGCAGCAGATCGTAACCATTATAGACGCTATCCACATCGTAGGGGTCCTCCACGCAATTACCAGCAAAATTACCAGAATAGTGAGAGTGGGGAAAAGAACGAGGGATCGGAGAGTGCTCCTGAAGCCCAGGCCCAACAATGCCGGCCCTACCGCAGGCGAAGGTTCCCACCTTACTACATGCGGAGACTCTATGGGTGTCGACCACAGTATTCCAACCCTCCTGTGCAGGGAGAAGTGATGGAGGGTGCTGACAACCAGGGTGCAGGAGAACAAGGTAGACCAGTGAGGCAGAATATGTATCGGGGACATAGACCACGATTCCGCAGGGGCCCTCCTTGCCAAAGACAGCCTAGAGAGGACGGCAATGAAGAAGATAAAGAAAATCAAGGAGATGAGACCCAGGGTCAGCAGCCACCTCAACGTCGGTACCGCAGCAACTTCAATTACCAACGCAGATGCCCAGAAAACCCTAAACCACAAGATGGCAAAGAGACAAAATCAGCCGATCCACCAGCTGAGAATTCGTCCGCTCCAGGGGCTGAGCAGGGCGGGGCTGAGTAAATGCCGGCTTACCATCTCTACCATCATCCGGTTTAGTCATCCAACAAGAAGAAATATGAAATTCCAGCAATAAGAAATGAACAAAAGATTGGAGCTGAAGACCTTAAGTGTGCTTGCTTTTTGCCCGTTGACCAGATAAATAGAACTATCTGCATTATCTATGCAGCATGGGGGTTTTATTATTTTTACCTAAATACGTCTCTTTTTGGTAATAACAAACGTGTTTTTTTAAAAAGCCTTGTTTTTCTCAATACGCCTTTAAAGGTTTTTAAATTGTTTCATATCTGGTCAAGTTGAGATTTTTAAGAACTTTATTTTTAATTTGTAATAAAAGTTTACAACTTGATTTTTTCAAAAAAGTCAACAAACTGCAAACACCTGTTAATAACGGTCTTAAATAATAATAATAAAAAGAACTCTCTCCACTGGGCACCCTCAAAATTGCACAAGTTCCTTCTGTTATTAGTTCATGCTGAGTTGTGATGCCAGCACTTCAAGCCTTGTTAATCATTGGATCAACAAGTACCGAGCTAGGTGCTAGAAAGAGATGGAAAAAGGCACCTGGGCCCAGCCCTAAGCCTGGATCGCGGACAGTGACGTTGGTCCACACCTCACCTGCCCTCTCTGCCCTGCTACATGCCCCAGGCTTGCCCTGAACCGTGAGCTCTAGAAATTCCAGGTCCGGGTCGCAGCCACAGGGCAGTCAGGCGTGTCACGTGACCGCGCCGGGTAGAGGGAGACAGAGTCGCACGGCTGAGACGCCAGGCAGTCGCCTAGCAACAGCGGGACGCGGAGCGATGGAGACCAGCAGCAGGGAGCTCCAAGCCGCGGAGTATTTGGAAAAGCATCAGATCAAGGAGCTGGTTAGCTACCTCACCAGCGCCCTCCTTTTCTTTCGGCCGGGTAAGGGCCCCCATGCCCCGGTACAGCCATCCCTCCATGTGGGGTTCGCTTCCCACACGAAACCCCCCTCTTATACACTCGCTTTCCACTGCCTCCCAGCCACGTGAGCCCTTCTGCTGTTGATTAACTCTGCGGCCTTCAATAAAAGTCCCTCAGGCTGCAGTACAATGGCGTGATCTCATTTCACTACAACCTCCACCTCCCGGTGGCGGTTCTCAGGGGCGATTCTCCTGCCTCAGCCTCCTGAGTGGCTGAGATTACAGGTGCCCGCCACCATGCATGGCTAATTTTTGTATTTTTAGTAGTGACAGGGTTTCGTCATGTTGGTCAGGCTGGTCTCGAACTCCTGACCTCAGGTGATCTGCACGCCTCGGCGCCTCAAGGTGCTGGGATTGTAGGCGTGAGCCACCGCGCACGGCCAAAGTTTTTAATCTGGCAACTAAACAATTGATAGGGTAGGATAGAAGATGTTCTAGAGGGGATCGCTTTTCCTGACTTTTTTTATACATCTGAACCCCCTACAAAATTTGAATCGTTTTGTAATTTGGGAGTGGTGTGCCATTTAAAAGTTATATTTAGGTGAAAATGGTTTTATGTCCTCCCCAGGGTGCAGAATTGTAATTTGCCGACCTCCATATGGAGCGTCCGAAATGCCAAAATTGTCCATTTGCTTCTGTGTAAGGAAGTGGAAATACCAAACATTCCAAATTTGCCAAAAAACACCCAACCAATATCATGTATAGGAGACAGAGTTCTTGCTAGTTGTCTTAAAGTATTAAAACAAATATTAGAAAGAAAAAAAAAAAAAAAAGGCCGGGCACGAGATGGCGCCACTGCAGCCTGGGCGACAAAGCGAGATCCTATCTCAAAAATAAAAATAAAAATAAAAAAATAGGCCAGGAGCAGTGGCTCAGGCCTGTAATCCCAGCACTTTGGGAGGCCGAAGCGGGTGGATCACTTGAGGTCAGGAGTTTGAGACCAGCCTGGCCAACATGGTGAAACCTCGTCTCTGCTACAAATACAAAAAAGTAGCCGAGTGTGGTAGCGCATGCCTGTAATTCCAGCTATTCGTGAAGCTCCTTGGGGGCGGTGACTCACGCCTATAATACCAACGCTCTGGGAGGCTGTGGTGGGCAGATCACTTGACTTCAGGAGTTCATAGACCAGCCTGGGCAACATGGCAAAACCCCATCTCTATTAAAAATACAAAAACTTAGCTGCACGTGGTGGTGCGTGCCTATAATCCCAGCTACTCAAGAGGCTGATGTGGGAGGATCACGTGAACCTGGGAGGCGGAGGTTGCATTGAGCGGAGATTGCTACTCAAGCCAGTTGACAGAGTAAAACACCATCTCAAAAAAAATTTTAAAAATAAAGACAAATGTTAATTTTCTTCATCATAACAAGGGATATGTTACATTCGTTATATAAAATATTTGTCAACATTTATTTTTAAATTTCATCTTTATCGAAGTGGATGTATGGGGTTTAAAAATTGAAAAGTACTCCAAAGCTTATAATAACAGCATTCCTGTTGCTATCCCCAGCTTCTGCACAGAATAATTTCAACTCTTTTAGCAATATTCTTTGCTGTTTATCTTGAGATTTCTAAATAACAGGCCTATATTGCTGCTGCTTAATGTTTTTCCCTCTAGGTTAGATACTAGCTTTATGCTGTGGAAGATGAAAATGCGCCTTTCTTAAACACACACCTCATACACCTGTTCCCACTCACACCCATCTTCCAGATATATTTAGGTCACAATTTTGATATCCTCAGTATTCAG
The DNA here is from genome assembly GCF_029289425.2 of Pan paniscus. Lineage (NCBI taxonomy): Eukaryota > Metazoa > Chordata > Mammalia > Primates > Hominidae > Pan > Pan paniscus. The sequence goes on along the minus strand of NC_073255.2, from coordinate 142,430,278 downwards.
AATTTTTAATATTGTTAGGCAAGTATCTATAATCCTTATACTATGCTGATTATATTTCCCTTGTTGTTTTCCCTGGTTAATAATATATTTACATTTTTGGCTTAAATTTGTGTGATCATCACTAATTCATCCATACCCTCTTTTGCCACAGTACAGCTCTCCTCTCATTACATTTGCATGCATTGGGTAATTACCCCCACCACCACCACCACCACCCAAACCCCGTACCCCCAGCTCTGTGTCTTCCTGCTCCAGTCTGGACTGATAGCTACACAGTGGTTATTCACAGCTTCCCCTCACTCTGATCCTAAGACGACTCCTCGCCTCTCTAGTGTTCGGAGCCTGTTTTATGGCACAGCCAGCAATCCCTCATTCTTGCTTTACCGCTTTCTTCTGGTGGAGCATATCTTTAGTGGCTTCCTGAGAGAGCGTGCTTTGAGGGGTAAAGATTTGGGGAACACACGTCTATAAAAATGTGAGTTCCTACCTTCAAAACTTTTTAATAGAGTGGAGGCTGTGCACAGAGGCTCACACCTCCCAACACTTTGAGAGGCCGAGGCGGGTGGATCACTTGAGGTCAGGAGTCAGAGACCAGCCTGGCCAACATGGTGAAACCCCATCTCTACTAAAAATACAAAAATTAGCATGTGCCTCTAGTCCCAGCTACTCAGGAGACTGTGGCAGGAGAATCACTTGAACCTGGGAAGTGGAGGTTACAGTGAGCTGAGATTTCACTGTTGCACTCCAGCCTGGGCAACAGAGTGAGACTCTGTCTCATAAAATAAAATAAGAGTGGATACAATTTTAACTTGGAACATATTGCCCTCAGAATTTTTAAGGCATTGCCCCATTGTCTTCTAATTTCTCATGTTGCTCTGAAGAATTCTGATGTCATATGTCATCAGATTCTTGATCTGGCTATGAGGCAAGTTTATTCTTTCTGGAAACTTTTTAGGATTGTCTTTTTATCTTATCCCTGGTGTCCTAAATATATGCCTTGGAATGGTTTTGTTGTGGTTGCTGTTAATGTTTCTGCTCTAGGTACTTTATGGTCTTATTAAATTTGGAGATATTTTTCTTTCAGGTCTAGGAAGTATTTTTCTTATTTTCCTTACCTATATCTTTCTGGAATTATTATTGGATATTGGACATCTTGGCTTGATTCTCTAATTTTCTTTACATCTTGATATGTTGTATAATTTTTATCAGAAGAATGCAATTTATGAATCTGCAGATTCTCTTGAGAATTTACCAAATTGTTATTTGGATACTCCTCACTGACTTATACTTACATTTCCTGTCTTCATTAGTGGTTCTTTATGGGTAAGATGACTGTATGAGTTATCATCCAAACCGGGGCTATTTTGAGTGAAAATAGGTACTATTAATAATTATGCCAGGACAACATGGTAAACTAGGACTGTCCCAGGCCAACTGGAACCTTTGATTATCCTGAATACGGGTATCTTAAACATGATACGAACAACAAAATTTAAAAAGGCAGGCTTGGGATGGTGGCTCACGCCTATAATCCCAGCACTTTGGGAGGCCAAGGTGGGTAGATCACTTGAGGTCAGGAGTTCGAGACCAGCCTGGCCAACGTGGTGAAAAACTATCTCTACTAAAAATACAAAATTATCCAGATGTGGTGGCACAGTGAAATGCTGTCTCTACTAAAAATACAAAATCAGGTGTAGTGGCACATGCTTGTAATCAGTTATTCGGTAGGCTGAGACAGGAGAATCGCTTGAATGCGGAGGCAGAGGTTGCAGTGAGCTGAGATTGCACCACTGCACTTCCAGCCTGGGTGACAGAACAAGAATCTGCCTCAAGAAAAAAAAAAAAAAAAAATTGAAAAGACAAAAGCACCATGGCAGCCAATGGGTCAACTGAATGAAAACTTAATTTTTCTGAGTCACAACATGAGCCCACTTACCTGATCTGAGTGAACTTCAGGATAGTCTCTGAGCATCTCAAACAGTTATAATACACACAAACAGAGGCCTCCACTTGGCCATCTCGGTTGCAACACAGAATCACACTCAAAGCAGCACAGTCATTCCAGCAATCAAGAGTAATTTGAAAGGAATCAAAAAGACTTTAATTCATAATCCACAGTAAAACCACTCAAAAGTCCTTCCTCCTCGTTCCCAGCTGTATTCTCCACAGCAGCTGCAGATCCTATCAGGTTCCAAATTCATGACACTCAGCCCATCCAACTCTTCTGTCTCCTCCCTATCTTGCATGTTTTTCTCAGCTCTTTATTATGTCAACCAATTTAGCATCTTGAAGATTCTTTTTTTCCTCCAGCACAAAAAGCCTTGCACCCATCTGGCAAAACCAGAATTTTCCAGTAGAAGGCATTATGGGGGGAAAAGAACCTAAGCAGATAAAGACAAAATTCTCATTGGTGGAAGGGAAGTCTGGGAATACTCATACATTAATTATATACCTATCACATAAATAGTGTAGCTGTTTTTTTAAAACTGAGACATGGGTACCACTTTTTTTTTTTTTTAAGACGGAGTTTTGCCCTGTCGCCCAGCCTGGGGTACAGTGGCACATCTTGGCTCACTGCAACCTCCACCTCTGGGGTTCAAGTGATTCTCATGCCTCAGTCTCCAGAGTAGCTGGGATTACAGGTGCAAACCACCATGCCCAGCTAATTTTTGTATTTTTAGTAGAGACGGGGTTTTGCCATGTTGTCCAGACTGGTCTCGAACTCCTGACCTCAAGTGATCCTCTCACCTCGACCTCCCAAAGTGCTTGGATTACAGGTGAAAGTCACTGCACCTGGCTGGGTACCATCTTCAATAACGAGAATTCCGGCTAGGCACGGTGGCTCACACCTGTAATCCCAGCACTTTGGGAGGCCAAAGCAGGCGGATCACGAGGTCGGGATATCGAGGCCATCCTGGCTAACACAGTGAAACTCCATCTCTACTAAAAATACAAAAAAAATGAGCCAAGCATGGTGGGGGGCACCTGTAGTCCCAGCTGTTCAGGAGGCTGAGGCAGAAGAATGGTGTGAGCCTGGGAGGCGGAGCTTGCAGTGAGCTGAGATTGTGCCACTGCACTCCAGCCTGGGCAACAGAGTGAGAATCTGTCTTAATAATAATAATAATAATAATGAGAATTCCTTAAAATATCTTTATAAACACCAAAGCTGGGGAGAGGAAACCATAGGTACAGAAACACTGAGCCAGAATAAGAAGGTAATGAAGCTAAAGAAGGGGTGGGCTGGCATGCAGAGTATGTATGCAGTGCTGTTGAAGTTTTCTGCCTAAGTCCTCCTAATGGCAGAGGAGAAAGGACTTGTCCATTCAGTGTCTGGGACCTTAGCCTGATGTGGCATAAGAAGTTTCTTTGAAGTCGTTTTCTCCTAAAAATACATGAGATCTGTTCTTTCGTAGCTATACCTATTTCTTAATATAAATGTTTTATATTACTCACCAAGGTATGATTGATGCTTAGAAAGACACACTAGCTTTATCCTGTGTCTTTGTGAAGCCCCTGGTATTTCTTTTTTTGTTGAGATGGAGTTTCGCTCTTGTTGCCCAGGCTGGAGTGCAATGGCGCGATCTCAGCTCACTGCAACCTCTGCCTCCCAGGTTCAAGTGATTCTCCTGCCTCAGCCTCCCTAGTAGCTGGGATTACAGGCGTGTGCCACCATGCCTGGCTAATTTTGTATTTTTAGTAGAGACGGGGTTTCTCCATGTTGGTCAGGCTGGTCTCGAACTCCCAACCTCAGGCGATCCTCCCACCTCGGCCTCCCAAAGTGCTGGGATTACAGGCATGAGCCACCGCACCCGGCTGAAGCCCCAGGTATTATGACATGTGTCCCAATTTGAAAACCTTGGAATTACAGAGGAGTTGCAGAAAATAAGACTAGATGGTTTAATTGGGCAATTACTATTGAGGAAACAGGTACACAGTCCCCCATTCTCAATTCCAAAATTCTGAAAGCTCTAAAAACCAACAGTTTCATAAGTTAAGTGTAACAGCAAGACCTGACCTGACCTGAAATAATTTGGTAGGAAAAACTTGCCTCAGCTAGGGTATATTGGGAAATATAATTGCTGGTTGTTACAAAAATTAGCTGGGCATGGTGGCGGACACCTGTAATCCCAGCTACTTGGGAGGCTGAGGCAAGAGAATCAGTTGAACCTGGGAGGCAAAGGTTGCAGTAAGCCAAGATTGCACCACTGCATTCCAGCCTGGGTGACAAAGTGAGACTTCATCTAAAAAATATATATATATGTATGTATATATATATTTATGTATATGATATAGTTTGGCTGTATCCCCACCCAAATCTCATCTTGAATTCCCACACATTGTGCAAGGGACCTGGTGGGAGGTAATTGAATCGTGGGGCCGAGTCTTTCCCATGCTGTTCTTGTGATAGTGAGTAAGTCTCAAGAGATCTGATGGCCACTTTTTTTTTTTTTTTTTGAGACAGAGTTTCGCTGTTGTTGCCCAGGCTGGAGTGCAATGGCACGATCTTGGCTCACTGCAACCCTCACCTCCTGGGTTCAAGTGATTCTCCTGCCTCAGCCTCCTGAGTTGCTGGGATTACAGGCACGCACCACTATGCCTGGCTAATTTTTTGATTTTTTTTTTTTTTTAAGTAGGGATAGAGTTTCACCATGTTGGCCAGCCTGGTCTTGAATTCCTGACCTCAGGTGATCCACCCTCCTTGGCCTCCCAAAGTGCTGAAGCTACAGGTGTGAGCCACTGCGCCTGACCTGATCCGATGGTTTTAAAAACAGGAGTTTCTGGCTGGGCACAGTGGCTCACGCTTGTAAACCCAGCACTTTGGGAGGCTGAGGCAGGCAGATCACAAGGTCAGGAGATTGAGACCATCCTGGCTAACACGGTGAAACCCCTCTATTAAAAATATACAAAAAATTAGCCGGGCATGGCGGCGGGCACCTGTAATCCCAGCTACTCGGGAGGCTGAGGCAGGAGAATGGCATGAACCTGGGAGGTAGAGCTTGCAGTGAGCCAAGATCGCGCCTCTGCCCTCCAGCCTGGGCGACAGAGCGAGACTCCGTCTCAAAAAAAAAAAAAAAAAAAAAAAACGGAGCTTCCCTGCACAAGGTCTCTCTTTGCCTGCTGCCATCCATGTAAGACATGACTTGCTCCTCTGTGCCTTCTGCCATGACTGTGAGGCCTCCCCAGCCATGTGGAACTGTAAGTCTATTAAACCCTTTTTCCTGTATAAATTACTCAGTCTCAGGTATGTCTTTATCAGCAGCATGAAAACATACTAATAGAGTACATATATTTGTTTATATATACTGTGTATATGTATATATATATACTGTATATATGTGTGTACATATATGGGTGTGTGTGTCTATATATATACACGTGTGTGTATATATACATATGGGTGTGTGTGTATATATATGTATGTGTATATATATATATATACACACATTGTGTGTGTGTATGTGTGTATATATATGGTTGCTGGCTATGCTGCCATTTCCCAGTGACAATTCTATGCTGTATAAAGAGGGAATATGAATTTTTAGGGGATGGCTTTAATAAAATTAGACAATTATATTAATAGTAACCCAAATGAGAGAGATTGCTGTGGGAGTGGTAGAGTAAAATGAATTTGAAAGCTATTGAGAAAAAACTCAATAGAGACTATCATGACTGACTAGATTTCACCATTGAAGATGCTTCCCATATTTTAGTAGAGTGTGGTAAAGTCTGCAAGCTTTAGAAGCACATTGCCTGGATTCATACTGGCTGTGTGGCCTTGAGCAAGTGACTGTTGTGAGGAGTAAATGAAATGATCCATAGAAAATGCTTCACACAGTACCAGGCATATAGTAAGGGCTCAGTTAGCTATTATGATTAAGATGTTGAACCTGAACATTGTATCCCTTGAAAAATTGTTTTTTATATCAGCTGACATTGTAACATAGGTGGTTAGTAACATTTGGCTCTTCCTTTCATGATTTAAAAAGATTCTGTCTTTATTATATATATTTATGTTGTGATCATTTTCAAAACATTTTAAAAAGCAGGTAGAGTATAAATTGTAGTCTCCAAACATAAACATTGTGACATCCCATGCAGCCTAAAGGATACACAATAAGCCTGGTTTGGATTTTCATCAAAGTGGTACACCAAGTTCCATTAGCATTATTTACTTATTCAAGCCTTAAAATGAAATGCAGTGAGTTGAAATTCAAACTTGGCCTTTTTCCAGTTTCTGAATTTGACATATGGTCCAGGAAGAAGAAACAGAAGACCTCATACAAAATGTGACTGCCTTTAGTAGCCTATTTATTGCTAGAGCCTATTTGTACAAGTAAGGCACAATATTAGATTTAAAAGTCTACTTCTGGTTTCAACACATAAATTCCCAGGGATGAAAAAGATGGAGTGGAAACCTATAAATTAAAAGATTTAAAAACATAAACTGAGTGAAGAGACAACCTATGCAATGGGAGAATATATTTGCAAACTATATGTCTGATAAGGGGTTAATATCCAAAACATGTCAGACCTCAATAGTTAAAAAAAAAAAAAAAATTTTTTTTAATGGGCAAAGGACATAAATAGACATTTTTCCATAGAAGATATAGAAATGGCCTACAGGTATATGAAAAAATGCTCAATATCACTAATCGGGTGAATGCAAATTAGAACCACAATGAGATATCACCTCACACCTGTTAGAAAGGCTGTTATCAAAAAACAAAAGAGAGCTGAGCACGATGGCACGTGCCTGTAGTCCCAGCTACTCAGGAGGCCGAGGCAGGAGGATCACTTGGGTCCAGGAGTTCAAGACCAGCCTGAGCAACATAATGAGACCCCATCTCTAAAACACTAACAAAAGATGAAAGATTTCAAGTGTTGGCAAGGATGTGGAGAAAAGGGAACCCTTGTACACTACTGGTGGGATTGTGAATTAGTACAACCATTATGGAAAACAATATGGTGGTTTCTCAAAAACTTAAATATAGAACTTATCTGGCATTCCCACCACTGGGTATATATCCACAGGAAATGAAATCAGTATGTTGAAGAAATACCTGCACTTGTATTCATCGCAGCATTATTCACAATAGCCACTATACACAATCAGCCTAAGTGTCCATGGATGAATGGATAAAGAAAATGTGATATATACACAATAAAATACTATTCAGTCTTAAAAGACGGACATCCTGTCATTTGCAACAACATGGATGAACCTAGAAAACATTAAGTGAAGTAAATCACGCACAGAAGAATACCTCATGATCTTAATTATATGTGGAATCTGAAAAAGTCAAACTCATAAAAAGAGTTAATGATGCTCAAGAGCTGAAGGGCAGGGGGATTGGGGAGATGTTGGCCAAAGCATACAAAATTTCAGACAAAAGAGGAATAAGTTCAAGAGATCTACTGTATATCATGGTGACTACAGTTAATAATATATTTTATATTTGAAAATTGCTGACAGAGTAGATTATAAGTGTTCTCACCATGAAAAAGTATGTATAAGGGGACTTCAAAAAGTTCATGGAAAAATGGAATTAAAAGATTAAAAATTATTTCTCAACATAAGCTCTATCAAATTCAAGATACTTTTGTAAACAACGATACCAGCCATTTAATCCATCCCTAAAGAACTCTGAGGGCCCTGGGAATTTAACCATGTCAATGCAATCTTTTTTATATCATTAAAGAAAAATGGGTGCCCTTTAAAGATTTTTTTAAGATCAGGAAACAAAAAAGTCAAAAGTTGCTAAATCAGGACTGTAAGGTGGATGCTAATGATTTCCCATTGAAACTTGTAAAATTGCCCTGTTCCATGAGAGGAATGAGCAGGAGCATTGTGGTGGTAGAGAAGGACTTTCTGGTGAAATTTTCCTGGGCTTTTTTTAACTAAAGCTTTGGCTAACTTTCTGAAAATATTCTCATAATAAGCAGATGCTATCATTCTTTGGGACTCCAAAAATTCAAAAAGCAAAATGCCTTGAGCATCCCAAAAAAGTGTTGCCATGACCTTTGCTCTTGACCAGTCAACTTGTGCTTTGACTGGACCATGTCACCTCTTGGTAGCCATTGCTTTGATGGGGTTTGTCTTTGGGATGATACTGTAGAACTATGTTTCATCTCCTGTTAACAGTTCTTTGAAGAATTGCTTCAGGATCTTGATCCCACGTTTAAAATTTTCCATTGAAAGCTGTGCTTTTTTGTCTGCAGCTGATCTGGTGCAATGGTTTTGGCACTGATTGAGTGGAAAGTTTGCTTAACCTTTTCAGTCAGAATTGCATAAAATGAACCAACTGAGATGGTTTGGGCTATTGTTTATGCTGTTAATTGTCAGTCCTCTTCAATTAGGGCACAAACAAGATTAACTTTGTTCCTCACAAATTGATGTGGATAGGGCTGTAGTGAAATTGGCCACAAATTTTAACAGTTGAAGTTGGTGATGGGTTCATTTTACTTTTCTGTCTACTTTTATAAACATGAAATTCTCAGTAATGATGTAACTTAAAAAAATTTTTTTTTTTTTTTTTTGAAACGGAGTCTCGCTCCGTCGCCCAGGCTGGAGTGCTGTGGCGCAATCTCAGCTCACTGCAAGCTCCACCTCCCGGGTTCACGCCATTCTCCTGCCTCAGCCTCCCGAGTAGCTGGGACTACAGGCACCCGTCACCACGCCCGGCTAAGTTTTTGTATTTTTAGTAGAGAACGGGGTTTCATCGTGTTAGCCAGGATGGTCTCGATCTCCCGACCTCATGATCCACCTGCCTCGGCGTCCCAAAGTGCTGGGATTACAGGCGTGAGCCACCGTGCCCAGCCGTTACTTAAATTTTTTAAAGAAAATATGAGTTGGCCAAGCATGGTGGCTCATGCCTATAAATCCCAGCATTTTGGGAGGCCGAGGTGGGAGGACTGCTTGAGCCCACGAGCTCGAGACTGGTCTGGGCAACATAGCAAGATCCTGTCTCTAACTAAAAAAAAAAAAATGTAAGAGTAAAGCTTAAGATTGAAATGATAAAATGGTCAGGCAGCAGGAGTGGTATATACCATCCAAACTGCTCTATCACTACTCTTTTTGGCTTTTCATCATGATTGTTCTGCATTATTTCTGAAAAGTAAGTTGATCGTGATTTTTTATTTTTAAAATTGCTTAAACTACAGAATATCCAAATTGCTTTGTTAGAAATGAGTACATGTGCTTCCTGGAGGACCATATTTATCAGTCTTTGTTTTTATTATATATATATTTATATATATGTGTGTGTGTATGTGTATATGTGTGTGTGTGTGTGTATATATATATTTTTTTTTTTTTTTTTTTTTTTTTTTTTTTTGAGACAGAGTCTTGCTCTGTTGCCCAAGCTGGAGTGCAGTGGCATGATCTTGGCTCACTGCAACCTCTGCCTCCCGGGTTCAAGCGATTCTCCTGCCTCAGCCTCCCGAGTAGCTGGGATTACAGGCATGCACCACCACGCCTGGCTAACTTTACTAGAGATGGGATTTCTCCATGTTGGTCAGGCTGGTCTCAAACTCCCAACCTCAGGTGATCTGCCCTCCTCGGCCTCCCAAAGTGCTGAGATTACAGGCATGAACCACCATGCCCAGCCTATTATTTATATCTTATCAATTAGTTAGGTGGCCAACTTCTTCCCTGTATTATGCTGTTCCCTCTACGTTTTTGGTTTTCAACCCTGTCTGCAACTTATAGTCACTTGGGGAGTTTTTCTAAAAAATGCCCAGGTCCAGTCTCTATAGTTTTCTATTCTATCATCTGAGATAGGGCATTTGTATATGTAATTATTTAAGTGTTCAATGTCTTACCTTCTTGCTGGACTGTTTATGAAAACTAAGGCCTGTGTCCCCAGCGCCTAGTACAGTGCCTTTGCTATAGCTGTTTAATAATTGTTAAATGACTACTTCTATTTGCGACATATTTTAATTTCGTATCAGAAAGAGCTGGAACTATTCTTTTGCAGAAAAACCAAAAGAATATTTAATATCTCTATTGGAACGACTGAGAATTGCAAAAGTAACAGGCGTGGCGTTTCCTTTCTTTATGGATAACTCTAACATTGTGGCTATGTTTGAGATGATGGACTCCTCAGGCAGAGGCACCATATCATTTGTGCAGTATAAAGAAGGTCAGTACATTCTACAAATTGAGGTAATAGTTTGTGGTCATTCCACAATTTTTTCTAGCAGAAAATACTTCTCACTTTGTAAAATTCTCACTTCATTTCTTCTCATTATTTTACAGCCCTAAAAACCCTGGGTCTATGCACTGAAGATGAAGATTTACAAGATGATGGACATAAAATAACTTTGGATAAATTCAAGGAGGAAGTGTAAGTTTATTTTTAAGTGACAAATATTTTAATAAGGTGGCATGATTTTGAAGCACAATTAATACCTTTAAAACAGGTTCCTATCTTTTGAAAGAAATATTTTGTTCCCTTGAAACTTTCAGCTGACTGGAAAGTGAGGACAGGGAAGGCTGACGGTAAAGTTCCTAAACTTGGGAATAGGAGGGGAAAATGCTGGGGTTAGAGAGGAAGTTCCAGAGGCAGCTCCATTCTTTTTTTTTTTTTTTTTTTTTTTTTTCCTGAGATGGAGTCTTGCTCTGTTGCCCAGGCTGGAGTGCAGTGGCAATATGTCGGCTCACTGCAACCTCCACCTCCCGGGTTCAAGCGATTCTCCTGCCTCAGCTTCCCAGTAGCTGGGCTTACAGATGCGCATCACCACATCCAGATAATTTTTTTGTATTTTTAGTAGAGTCAGGGTTTCATCATGTTGGCCAGGCTGGTCTCAAACTCCTGATCTCAAGTGATCCACTGCCTCGGCCTCCCAAAGTGCTGGGATTACAGGCATGTAATGGGCTGTGCCCAGCCAGCTCCATTCTAAATAGGAAGCCCCAGCAATTCTCAAAGGATGAGGTGAAGAAGCACCAATATGCTAGGACAACTAACAGAAACATTTTGAGCTCAACACACTAGCTGGAAACTCTCTCTATAAAATACATACTAATAGAATTTATCTCAAAATATTTCCTCAAAATTATCACAAAGTAAATGTTTATCAGTAGCATAGGCTGCATGTTAGTCTGATAATTTTAGATTTTGAGATATTACAGGATTAAAAGTACTAACCCACCGCTAAGTCAGAGAAAAACCATTGGAATAAAATTTAATAGTTGTGGAAAGTTTCCAGGGAATCTAGCTCAATTTTTTAAAGAGTTTTACTCTGAGATTTTTATTAGTCAAGTAACTATTATTGAATACACCCCAAGGACAAGGAAAAGTTACAAGAAAAAATAAACTTTTGAGACTTTTGTCTCATAAGTTACATAAATAATAAAAATGTTTAATTACATTCGCTACCACATGGGAATGTTTGAGTCAGAGTGCCATGGCCTGAAATGTTTCATCCAGAAAGAAAGGGTTGCCCACTGTCACACAGAATGAAACTAGGAAGCATTTAAAATAGAAGGGCATTTGTGAGAAATGAAGAACAATCCTATCTTATTCACCATCTCACAATGTGTTTTGTTTTCTTCTTTAAAGACAGGGTCTTGTTCGCTTGCCCAGGCTGCTGTGCCGTGTCACAATCACAGCTCACTGTAGTCTTGACCTCCTGGGCTCAAGCTAGCCTCCCACCTCAGCCTCCCAAGTAGCTAGAACTACAGGCATGCATCAGGGTCTTGACATGTTGGCCAGGATGTTTTCGCACTCCTGCCTCAAGCAATCCTCCTACCTCAGCCTCCCAAAGTGCTGGGATTACAGGCATGAGACACTGTGCCCTGCCAGTTTCCTCACGGAAATACAGTTAATTCCCAAACTAGATACAGGTGCCTCAATTACAAATATGCATTCAAAGGGAGTTTTAAAAAAATTTATTGGCTATGTTTGATTATCCACAACAGAATTTCCCTTAATTAGCACAGGAAATTGAAAGTTGGTTATAATTTAATATCTCTGCTCTTGTCTTCAACAGACATACTCAGCATTTATACTTGTAAATAGAATGGAGTTTTCATTGTTTCGTTTTCTGTTTTTGTTTCCTTAGGAACAAGAGGATGAAGGAAATATGGTCAGCATTTTAATAACACCATAAATCCAAGATAATAAGTAATTCTATAAAGTTTTCCAGTTTCATTAATTCAGAATTTCATCATATAACTTGAAATCCAATTGGCTTCCTCTTTCTTAGAAACAAAAACCAAAGAAACCTTTTTCTGAAAGACATTATTTTCCAGTATTAGGCCAATTTGTCCTCAAATTAAGTAGAATCTCAACATCTTGTTGAGCCAGTTTGTAAATTCCAACTTCATTTAATGCTGCTGTGGCAGGAAGCTGCCCTGAAGCTGACTGCAGTACATCTTTCAGCAGTAGTGCAGAACCGACGTTCAAATTCAAAACAATACAGGCTTCTTTTATACTGTTTAGGGAAAACAAAGGAGGGAAATGAGATCTCCATTATCTGCATCAATTATATTACAATTTTGAGAATCCTAAACAGCTTCTCTGCACTGCTGGTCCACATGTTCTCTATAAAAATATTTATGGATTTATTATTTGGTTCTTTTAACATGGTAAGACTACACAGGTGCAGAGTTGCTATTTCTTTAGATTACTATAAGGTAATATGATCCCTATTTCAATATGTATCCGTTATTTCTCTAAATACAATACTTAATATTAACACTATATTAAATATAGCTATAACTTTAGGTAGATTAGAATATGGGAAAAGACAAAAATAAGAGATAAATGAAAGCAGCAGAAAGAACATTAAAATAAATTTTAAAAACAGTCCTATGAAACATGTAAACATAAGCTTTCATTTTATAAGTCTAAAAGGAATGCTTTATAACCTCACAAAACCCAAACATAATTTAAATTTTACTTTTTTTTTTGAGACATGGTCTTGCTCTGTCACCTAGGCTGGAGTGAAACTGCACGATCATAGCTCACTACAGCCTCAGCCTCTCACGTAGCTAGGACTACAGGTCCACACCACCACACCTGGCTTTTTTTTGTTTGTTCATTTTAATACTTTCTGTAGAGATGGAGTCTTGCTATGTTGCCCAGGCTGGTCTCAAACAGCTGGCCTCAAGCAATTCTCCCACCTCTGCCTCCCAAAGTACTGGGATTACAGATGTGTGCTACTATGCCTGGCCTATAAATTTTAGATCAACAAATTCTGAAACTATAATTATATTTAGAACCAAAATTAATGTCAAATGTTTAAGGAAACAAATTTCTTTCAGGCCTGGCCTATTAGGTATTAAACATATTTGTAATTTTTTTTTTTTTGAGACAGAGTCTTGGCTCACTGCAAGCTCCGCCTCCCGGGTTCACATCATTCTCCTGCCTCAGCCTCCCGAGCAGGTGGGACTACAGGTGCCCGCCACCAGGCCTGGTTAATTTTTTTTTTGGTATTTTTAGTAGAGATGAGGGTATCACTATGTTAGCCAGGATGGTCTCGATCTCCTGACTTTGTGATCTGCCCACCTCAGCCTCCCGAAGTGTTGGGATTACAGGCGTGAGCCACCACGCCCGGCCCTGTAATTTCTTATATTTAGTGAATAGGGCACAACTGTACTTGTTTTCATTTTCTATTTATTCCTCCAGTAACTAAGCAACTAGAAGCATTAAACCAAATACTAGAAAACAAAACCCAACATGTAATTTATATCTAGTTCTGAAACTTTTTGAGGTCATGGGTCACATCTATCATCTTGGTTTCCCCATTGTGCTGTAAGCATACAGTAGATAGACAATGTTTTAAAATTTCAACTGATCTTATCCCACCCAAACATCTCCAGAACCCTAAAGTTAAAAGGAGTTAGCCTCCTGTAACAATTTGATACATTAATATTAATTGTTAAATGTTGAGCTTACTGTTTAAAATAATTTTCTGGTCTCTTGCAATAGTGAGAAAACAAAGGGAAAAGATTCCGAGTCATATCAAACTGCAGCTGGGCTGCTCCTCCTTCGTTGAAGTGATTAGCAAGAATTATCTGAAACAAAGAATAATTCATATAACAGTTGTCTTTATTATCACAGCCCAAAAACAGTCTATTCTTACTTACTTCTTGGTAGATGTATACATCCAGCTTCTCTACAAGCATTTGCCAGAAAATTTTAAATAAGGAGAAACAAAGCTGCTGCTCCAACTGAAGTAAATGGTCTCGTAACGTCAGCAGCAACGGGCAAGCCGAACTGGACAGGGACATCACTGCCTGCTCTGACTGAGATGGCAAGGACAACCATCTGGAAAAAACACATTTTTACCAAAAAATTTTCATCAGTTTCTATTTTTCAAGTTTTTAAATCATTTTAAATTTGAGGAAGTGTTCTGTCCTAGGGCATATTGGATAAGAAAAAATATACAGCCTAACATTAAAAGCTCTATCAGAAAATAAATGTACCTGTATTTATATTTTCACTCTCAAATACTCTTTAATATGGGGATATATCCAAAATATCCCCAAATTTTAATATGTGAATTACTGATATAAAGCAATTACAATTTAAAATGTCACTTAATTTTTGCATTTTATTTATGTAGTTTTTCTTTTTTTTTTTGAGACAGAGTCTCGCTCTGTTGGCCAGGCTAGAGCCACAGGGTTCAAGCAATTCTCGTGTCAGCCTCCCAAGTAGCTGGGATTACAGGTGCCCACCACCACGCCCAGCTAATCTTTGAATTTTTTAGTAGAGACAGGGTTTCGCCATGTTGGCCAGGCTAGTTTCGAATTCCTGCCCTCAAGTAATCTGCCCGCCTTGGCCTCCCAAAGTGCTGGGATTACAGGTGTGAGCCACTGCACCCAGCCTGATTTTAGCATTTTAATTAAGACATCAGCTAATATTATGCTCTAATTTTCAGTAAAAACAGGACTAATAAACGAATTTTAAGCACTCTGTGTGGCAGGGACTAGGCTAGGACAAAAAGATACTGCTTGCTATCAAGGATGAAAGTAACACAGGTGTTCACAGTGAATGGTAGTGGGATAAACCACAACAAAAGTATGCAGAGTACCACAGGTGCACTTTACTTTGCAAAATGGGAGACAGGTTAGGCTATTCAACCCCAGATCACACACTATCCTATTGATATATTTACAAACAACTAAATTATAATCAGTTTATTCTGATTAAGAATGTCAGCCAGGTGTGGTGGCTCACACCTGTAATCCTAGCACTTTGGGAGGCCGAGGCAGGTGGCTTGCCTGAGGTCAGGAGTTGGAGATCAGCCTGCCCAAAATGTGAAACCACATCTCTACTAAAAATACAAAAATTAGCCGTGTGGGGTGGTGCATGCCTGTAGTCCTGGCTACTTGGGAGGCTGAGGTGGGAAGATCACATGAACCTCTAAGGCAGAGGTTGCAATGAGCCAAGATCGTGCAACTGCACTCCAGCCTGGGTGACAGAGTAGGACTGTCTCAAAAAAAATGTCCAAGAGAACATACTTTAGAAATATTTCCATCAACAATAAAGTTTAAAGTACATAAGGCCAAACCGGGTTCTATCTAGACACCTTGGAAATCTGACCACATATTCTTTAACTTTTACCAAACTGGTGTTAAGAGCTGACTTACATAGAGGACATACCTTTCTTTTTTATACAATTTTGCAGCATCTTTAACTTCTCTAAAAACGTGGTCTACTTGACGGGTCAACATATCATGCTTTAAACGTTCTAAGAGGTTAATCATGTCATCAAAGACAGAGCTCTCCATAGAGGCTAGCTGTCCTAGCTGCAATTTACTCAGAGTATTATTCTCTGCAAACACCTCCAGTGCAGCCTGTTGAAGTTGTAGAAAGAACTGAAAGCAAAAACATGTTAACACATTAACATACTTTTTTTTGTAACAGTTTGAAATAGAATTCATATGTCATACAATTCACCCATTTAAAGTGTCTAATTCGACCGGGCACGGTGGCTCATGCCTGTAATCTCAGCACTTTGGGAGGCTGAGGTGGGTGGATCACCTGAGGTCAGGAGTTCAAAACCATCCTGGCCAACATGGTGAAACTCCATCTCTACTAAAAATACAAAAATAAGCCAGGCGTGGTGGCATGTGCCTGTAATCCTAGCTTGAACCTGGAAGGTGGAAGTTGCAGTGAGCCGAGATCATGCCTCTGCACTCCAGCCTGGGCGACAAAGTGAGACTCCATCTCAAAACTAATAATAGTGTATAATTCAATGATTTTTTTTATATATTCAGTTGTATATCCATCACAATTTTAGAACATTTTCATCACTCTCCAAGAAAAAAGCCGTTATCCTCCAATACCGTCTCCCCACTCCCTCAACTCATAGGCAACCACTAATCGACTTTCTGTCTCAATGGATTTGCCTATTCTGGACATTTCATATAAATGAAATCATACAACGTATGGTTGGTTGTGACTGTCTTCTTTCAGTACATTTTCAAGGTCTATCCATGTTGTAACACGTATCATATTGTAACACGTATCAGCACGTATTGTAACACGTATCAGCACTTCATTTTTTTTACATTGCCAGGTAATATTCCATTATATAGATAGACCACATTTTATTTATCCATTCATCAGCTGGTGGATATTTGGGTAGTTTCTACTTTTTGTCTATTATGAACAAATGCTGCTGTGAACATTTTTGTACAAGTTTTTTTTGTTTTGTTTTTTTGTTTTTTGTTTTGAGACAGAATCTCGCTCTGTCACCCAGGCTGGAGTGCAGTGGGGTGATCTTGGCTGACTGCAGTCTCCGCCTCCTGGGTTCAAGCGATTCTCCTGCCTCAGTCTCCTAAGTACCTGGGATTACAGGCATGTGCCAGCACACCTGGCTAACTTTTTTTTTTTGTAACTTTCGTAGAGATGGTGTTTCACCATGTTGGTCAGACTGGTCTCACACTCCTGACCTCATGATCCGCCCGCCTCAGCCTCCCAAAGTTCTGGGATTACAGGCGTGAGTCACCAAGCCTGGCAGTACAAGTTTTTATGTGGACATATGTTTCATTTCTCTTGGTATGTACTGAAGAGTGGAATTGCTGGATCTTATGGTAAGTCTATGTTTTAACAGTTTGCAAGGCTGGGCATGGTAGCTCATGCCTATAGTGCCAGCACTTTAAGAGGCTGAGGCCAGAGAATCATTTTATAGTGAGACCTTATCTCTAGAAAAAAATTAAAAATTAGCTGAGTGTGGTGGCCACAGACCTCCCAGCTACTCAGGAGGCTGAGATGGGAAGATTGCTGGAGCCCAGGAGGCAGAGGTTGCAGTGAGCCAAGATTGTGCCACTGCACTGCAGCCTGGGTGAAAGAACGAGATCTCATCTCAGAAAACAAAAAAACAGTTTGCAGAACTGCCATACTGTTTTCCACAGCAACTGTACCATGTTACATTCCCACTAGTCAATGTTAAACTATTCTGAAATGGAACAATCTCAAGATATATTGTTAACCGGAAAAAGCAGAAGAGTTTGCATAGTATGTTACCACACGTTGACATACACACACCAGTATTTATATAAATAGCTTTAGTAGTATATACAAGAAATTGATCAAAGTGATTGGCTTTAGGGAAGATTAGAATTAAGACTTATTTTTCACTATATATATATTTTCAATATATACAGTTTTGTGGCTTTTGAATTTTGTATCACATGGATTACATATAGTGAAAAATATTTTTCTCTTTCAACTTCTGTGTACGGTAATCATGAACTTAAAAAAAATGACACTATCGGCCAGGCATGGTGGCTCATGCCTGTAATCTCAGCACTTTGGGAGGCTGACGCAGGT
The DNA here is from genome assembly GCF_029289425.2 of Pan paniscus. Taxonomy (NCBI): domain Eukaryota; kingdom Metazoa; phylum Chordata; class Mammalia; order Primates; family Hominidae; genus Pan; species Pan paniscus. The sequence continues at coordinate 142,412,492 of NC_073255.2, read as the reverse complement.
GGATCACCTGAGGTCAGGAGTTTGAGACCAGCCTGGCCAACATAGTGAAATGCCATCTCTACTAAAAATACAAAAATTACCTGGGCATGGTGGCAGACGCCTGTAATCCCAGCTACTTGGGAGGCTGAGGCAGAAGAATTGCTTGAACCCAGGAGGCAGAGGTTGCAGTGAGCCGAGATCGTGCCACTGCACCCTAGCCTGGGCGACAAGAGTGAAACCCTGTCTCAAAAAATGACAACAAAAAACGACACTATCTACTTGTTTTTTTTTATTTTTTATTTTTTGAGACAAGAGTCTCACTCTGTCCCTCAGGCTGGAATGAAATGGAGCAATCTCGGCTTACTGCAATCTCCCCTCCCTGGTTCAAGCGATTCTCCTGTGTCAGCCTCCCGAGTAGCTGGGACTACAGGCGAGCACCACCATACCTGGCTAATTTTTGTATTTTTAGTAGAGATGGGGTATCACCATGTTGGCCAGGCTGATCTTGAACTCCTGACCTCAGGTGATCCACTCGCTTTGGCTTCCCAAAGTGCTGAGATTACAGGTGTGAGCCACCATGCCTGGTGTTGTTCTAAATAAAATTAAAAATATTTTTTAAATGACACTATCAACAAGCATTTAAGCATAAGATTATAAAGGTCAGAAATTTTATTTTTCCAAAATTAACAGAGGACTAAATAAATCACCTTGCCAAGGTTTTTTTTTTTCTCTAAAACTGAATAGCATTAGGCCGTGAACACATCATAAGCCATATTAAGGTCATCAAACATTTGGCTTCCCTTGATGGCCTGGCACGGTGGCTTACGCCTGTAAACCCAGCACTTTGGGAGCCCGGGGCGGCGGATCACTTGAGGTCTGAGGTTCTAGATCAGCCTGACCAACATGGTGAAACCCCATCTCTACTAAAAATAGAAAAGTTAGTCGGGCATAGTGGCGCACACCTGTAATCCCAGCTACTCAGGAAGCTGAGGCAGGAGAATAACTTGAACCTGGGAGGCAGAAGTTGCCGTGAGCCAAGATCACACCACTGCAATCCAGCCTGGGTGACAAAGTGAGACTCTTGTCTCAAAAAAAAAAACAAAATAAAAAACATTTGGCTACCCTTGAAATGTTTTCTTAAGAATTTTCAGTTGCTTTTCTTTTAAAGTTCTTGAAATAAAACTAATTAAAATTTAAAAACCAAAAGCCATTGAGAATTCTCCCAAAGATTTCATGGATAACAAACAAACCATAAAATCTGGTGGTTAATTTTTTTATACATTTACTATTAAAATTCTGACTACCCAACATGAACCTAAATCATCTCTCTTTGTCTCTCCCCATCTCCCTCTCTCCTCCCGTGCCCCCGCCCCATATCTTTTTGCATGGCAATGTGTCATGGGCATCAACTACTTTTACATGGCAACTTTTCCCCTTTTAACAGTACCCCAATTTTCCTTTGGGGAACCACTTCCCCAATCTGAGACAACTTAGGTGGTGTCAGGCCTATCCTTTGGTGCCAGGGATGCACACATAACTTGGTAATACCATGCCCTGGCTGCACTAGTAATTGTTCAGAGATGGACATATGAGAGGCACCTTGGTATTTCTGCTGAAACTATCAGAGAAGCAGCACTCTTCTTTTGAGATTGCGGAAGGACCATGTGAGCCTGGAACCACCTGTGGCCACACGTCCAGAGCCTGCCTCAGAACAAAACCAGAAATTGACAACTTTAGAACAGCCATGCCTAATCCTTTTAGAAAGTTAAAATCCTCACCTCCCATATCTCACCCCACATCCCAACTTAGGCCAGTTCGAATTTCATATCTGTCACCTACAACTGAAAAATTCCTAATTCTGAATGGCTGCTTATTTCAGGCTTGGCACAATCTGGCAACTGGCAGACAGTTATCAGTAGAGAACCTGAAACAAATGGAAAGTGAATTCTGTCCATTCTTTTTCCTTTTTCTAATTATGCAATACAAGAGCTTTAATAATTTTTACTTATACAGTATTCACTGGCTGAAGGACTGTGAATATGATTAAAGAATGTTTGAGGTTAAGACAGAACTTGCACTATATAGTTATTGTTTTTTTTTTTTTTGAGACAGAGTTTTGCTCTTGTCACCCAGGCTGGAGTGCAACGGTGCAATCTTGGCTCACTGCAACCTCTGCCTCCCGGTTCAAGCTATTCTCCTGCCTCAGCCTCCTGAGTAGCTGGGATTATAGGCGTCCGCCACCACACCTGGCTTTTTTTTTTTTTTTTTTTTTTTTTTTTTTTTTTGAGACAGAGTCTTGCTCTCTCACCCAGGCTGGAGTGCAGTGGCACAATCTCAGCTCACTGCAACCTCCACCTCCCAGGTTCATGCAATTCTCCTGTCTCAGCCTCCCAAGTAGCTGGGACTACAGGCGCCCACGACCATGCCTGGCTAGTTTTTGTATTTTTAGTAGAGATGGGGTTTCACCATCTTGGCCAGGCTGGTCTCGAACTCCTGACCTCAGGTGATCCGCCTGCCTCAGCCTCCAAAAGTGCTGGGATTATAGGCGACAACTACCGTGCCCAGCCACGCCTGGCTAATTTTTTGTATTTTTCGTAAAGACGGGATTCCACCATGTTGGCCAGGCTGGTCTCAAACTCCTGACGTCAGGTGATCCACCCACCTTGGCCTCCCAAAGTGCTGGGATTACAGGCGTGAGCCACCACACCCGGCCAGATTTGCACCATCATAACCATGCTAGGACACAATTCATTCACAATTTGAACAATCAACTCTGAAATTTATTTCTCTGCTAACAGAGAACCTAGTTAATTCAGCATGAGATTATACGTTTTCTAAGGGTAGGGATGATGGCTAATTCATCTTTCTTTTTTTGGCGGGGGGAGTTGCCCAGGCTGGAGTGCAGTGGTGTGATGAAGGCTCACTGCAGTCTCAACCTCCCGGGCTCAAGCAATCTTCCCACCTCAGCCTCCAAGTAGCTGGGACCACAGAGCATGCCTGCCATGCCCAGTTAATTTTTTTTATTTTATTTTATGTAGAGACAGGGTCTCCCTATGCTGCCCAGGCTGGTCTCCAACTCCTGAGCTCAAGTGATCCACTCACCTTAGCCTCCCAAGCAGCTAGGACTACAGGGGTATGCCACCATGCTCAGCTAATTTTTTGTATTTTTTGTAGAGATGAGGTCTCACCATGTTGCCCAGACTGGTGTCGAACTCCTGGGCTTAAGTGATCAGCCCACCTTGGCTTCCCAGAGTTGGGATTACAGGTGTGAGACATCGTGCCCAGCCATCTTTCTTAAACAGACTATAGCACCAAGTAAAGCAGTTGATGATGTTCTACAAATAATTTCATTGAAGAAAAAATTCTGGCACAAGAATCAAGAATAACAATTTGTTTCATATTACTAAAAACGCTTAGCAGAATATGGAGCTATGGGGGTGCTGAGAGAATACTTACTTAAATTAGAAACACAACACATAAAAGTACAAAATGAATGCATGTATGCTAATTAGCTGACTTTATTATTTTTTTTTTTTTGAGACGGTTTTGCTCTTGCTGCCCAGGCTGGAGTGCAATGGCGTATTCTCAGCTCACTGCAACCTCTGCCTCCTGGGTTCAAGCGATTCTTCTGCCTCAGCCTCCTGAGTAGCTGGGATTACAGGCATGTGCTACTAAGCCCGGCTAATTTTTTTATTTTTAGTAAAGACAGGGTTTCACCATGTTGGCCAGGCAGGTCTCTAACCTGAGGTCCTGACCTCAGGTGATCCACACACCTTGGCCTCCCAAAGTGTTGGGATTACAGGCATGAGCCACCACACCCAGACTGATTAGCTGACTTTATAAACAAACTGATCATTACCCTCTATCTTATAATCATATTATGAAATAATTGTTTTATTTTCCTTGCTCAGCAGAATGACATTATGCACATGGATTTCAGTTATTTTTATAGGAAAAAAACTTTAACTAATTACTAAGTCCCAGACAGAGTACAGATAAGCATAAACTATGATTGTGTTTATCAGATTTTTATCTTGTTTATATCTATGATGAGTATATTTATTATATTTATTTTTGCCCCCTATTTATTTGGCTTATTTAAAATTTAAATAAAAATGGTTTTTGTTTGGCTTTTTCTTTCACATTAAAATAGGTATTATGAGGAATACATTTTCTTCTATACAATGCTTTAGAAGTAACCATAAATTTTTGTTCTACATATAACAAAATGTACTATATAGTGCATTAATTTGTATACTACAATTTTTATTCCTAAACTCATAATTTAAAATTTAATGCTTTCTAGACTTCCTTCCTAATCCAGGCATTTAATGTTTTTACATGTCCATGTTTGAATATATTTCATTTCTGCTTTTATTTCCTGTTTTATTGCATTAAGATAATGTACAGAAATTTTAAATTAATTTATCTTGTCCATCTTTGTGACTCATCTGGACACACTTTAAAATTGTGTTTTTCCCTGTTATACTATGGAATGTATCACTAATCTTCAGTTAATCAATCTAATTATTTAACTTTACAATTTTTTAATTCTCACTTTACCTATCACATTCTAATAGTATATTTAAGTCTTTAGTTAAAATTGCATTTGTCTTGTTTACCTTTCTGTTTTCATTTTATGACACAATTATATATTTTATATTTTTAATAATTCATATTAAAGTTTTCATAGTCATTATCAGATTTATTCAGTATAGTTAGTTTCTTTAATATTTAATGTCTATTCTATTTTACCATTTCATAGTCATCCTAGTTCTCTGTTTATGCGTTCTGTCATGAAATGTACTTTATGGGACACCCAAGTTGGTATACACCTAAGTTGATTTTGTATTCTCACAGATGATCTCAGAACAGTGATTCTTAACCTAAGGGCACCCTGTTCAAGAAGGGAGTTCTGAAGGTCCTCTGAGATTATGTTAATATCTAAAACATCTAAAAGAATTCATCTGTCTATGTCAAGGTTATAAAGGCTAATTAGACTTTTGTTTGGAAGCATCTATTGGAAAATCTGGTTGCCAAAGAGTCCTGATAGCCAGGATATTCCTTGAATTAATAAAAACAGTAAAAATAAATTACTACTTAATAATTATACTTAGGCATATCAAATCTGTCAGTAGGTTTACTTAATAATAATTAGGCAGATCAAATCTTGTCAGAATCTGCATGGAGAAGGCAAGGGTCAGTAGAATCTGGAGGGAAAAGGTCTTATGGTATTTGTTAACTGGACCCAAGGTTTTTATTTATAGATTTATTTAAAATATACCTTCCAATAAATCAGTTAATTTTTTCAGATACAATCATAGTGCTGTTTTTTTAAAAGAGTTCTTATCTTTTAGAGATAAATACTAATATATATCTCTCTATATAAATATTACCATGAAATATGATATCTGAGATCTGCTTCAAAATAATCAAGTATTGGGGGGCAGAAAAGAGGTTAAAATAAAACAAAACTGGTGTAAGAAGTTGAGTGAGCTGGGCATGGTGGCTCACACCTATAATCCCAGCACTTTGGGAGGCAGAAGCAGGTGGATCACCTGAGGTCAGGAGTTTGAGACCAGCCTGGCCAATAAGGTGAAAACTCGTCTCTACTACTAAAAAAAAAAAAAAAATTAGCCAGGCATGGTGGCGGGTGCCTGTAATCTCAGCTACTCAGGAGGCTGAGGCAGGATAATCCCTTGAACCCAGGAGACAGAGGTTGCAGTGAGCCGAGATCGCACCATTGCACTCCAGCCTGGGCAACAAGAGCGAAACTCTGTCACAAAAAAAAAAAAAGAAGTTGAGTGATAGCCACACCACAGAAGTTCATTTTCCTATTCTATTTACTCTTGCATATATTTGAAAATATGATACACGAAATGTTAGTTTCTTATTTTTATTTTTTGTAGAGACAGGGTCTCACTATGTTGCACAGCTGGTCATGAATTTCTGGGCTCCAGTGATCCTCCCACCTCAACCTCCCAAGTAGCTTGGACTACAGGCATATGCCCCACACCTGGCTAATTTTATTTTATTTTTTATTCTTTGGAGAAATGGGGTCTCCCTATGTTGCCCAGGTTGGTCTCCAACTCCTGGGCTCAAGCAATTCTCCCATCTCAGCCTCCTAAAGTGCTGGGATTAAGAGCATGAGCCACTGCACCCAGCCAAATAGATTTTTAATGTATGAAACAATTAAAACTTTAAATGTTTCTTCCTATTTTCATGACTCTTTATAATCTGTCATGTTTTGAAGACATTCAAGAGGTATTAAACATTATTCTTTTATTTTCCTTAAAGTCCTGGATTGCTTTTGACATCATTATTTAATCTTAGCTTTTCCTGTGATTGCAATTACCATACATGAATATTTCCAAGTATGGTTCACTCTATAAACAACTATTTCATGAAAGGCTTGCTTGCTTTTCCAATGATTAAATACATTAAAATATCAGGACTATTTAACTACTTGAGATTTGATTGAGAAAAATGTGTATTTTAATTACACCTTCTAATTATGGCACTATGGTTCTGTCTAGCATGTTTATTTTTGCTTGCAATAGATTCAACATTTTGAAAAGTATTAATAAAATAGTTCGAACTAGTAATATATTACTTAATATAAAAGCATATTAACTCACAACATTGTCAGCCCAATCTGCTAGTACTGTTGAGATGTAGTTCACAGCATTAAGAATTGCACAGTATCGAAAGCCAAGGGAAGCTCTAGTCTCTTCTTTCATCACCTGTGTTAATCGTATCCTAAAATCATCTACTAAGTCCTTCTGTAACTCCAGGAACTGAAGCTTTCGGGAAGCTGTGGGAAGATTTTTATACCTGTCTGTGGAAAAAGTTATTAAGACATATGAAGGTTTTGGTACCATCTATGATATAGTTATAAGTTTTCCCTACTGTCCTGCTTCAGTGCTTTTGTCAAAAATCAATTGACCAGTAGTCAAGAATGGATTTATTTCTGAGCTCTCTTAAGGATATGAGTTTCAAAAGTATATACGTTTGCCAAAACTCATTGAACAATACACATAAGATCTGCACATTACACTGTATGTAAACTATACCTCAAGTTTTTAAAAAGGCAAATGAAAAAATTATATATAAAAATGACAGTTTTGGCCAGGCGTGGTGGCTCACGCCTGTAAGCCCAGCACTTTGTGAGGCCAAGGCAGGTGGATCAACTGAGGTCAGGAGTTCAAGACTAGCCTGGCCAACATTGTGACACCTCATCTCTACCAAAACTACAAAAATTAGCCGGGCAGTAGTGGCGTGTGCCTGTAATCCCAGCTACTCGGGAGTCTGAGGCAGGAGAATTGCTTGAACCTGGGAGGTGGAGGTTGCAGTGAGCCAACATGGCACCACTGCTTTCCAGCCTGGGCAACAGAGTGAGACTCCATCTAACAAAAAAAAGAAAAAGAAAAAAAAGAAAAAAAAATGACAGTTTCTTCAACAAATAAACGGCATTTTTTTAAAAAAAGAAAGAACTTCAATAAATTAAAAGATACACATTTAAGAATTTACAGGCAGTTGGCCGGGCACGGTGGCTCACACCTGTAATCTCAGCACTTTGGGAGGCCGAGGTGGGTGGATCACGAGGTCAGGAGATCAAGACCATCCTGGCTAACACAGTGAAACCCCGTCTCTACTAGAAATACAAAAAAATTCGCCGGGCACAGTGGCTCACGCCTGTAATCCCAGCACTTTGGGAGGCTGAGGCGGGTGGATCACGAGGTCAGGAGATCAAGACCATCCTGGCTAACACGGTGAAACCCCATCTCTACTAAAAATACAAAAAATTAGCCGAGTGTGGTGGCGGGTGCCTGTAGTCCCAGCTACTCGGGAGGCTGAGGCAGGAGAATGGCGTGAACCCGGGAGGCAGAGCTTGTGGTGAGCTGAGATGGCGCCACTGCACTCCAGCCTGGGCGACAGAGTGAGACTCCATCTCAAAAAAAAAAAAAAAAAAAATTAGCTGGGTATGGTAGCGGGTGCCTGTAGTTCCAGCTACTCAGGAGGCTGAGGCAGGAGAATGGTGTGAACCCAGGAGGTGGAGCTTGCAGTGAGCCGAGATTGCGCCACAGCACTCCAGCCTGGGCGAGAGAGCGAGACTCCGTCTCAAAAAAAAAAAAAAAAGACAATTTACAGGCAGGTATGGTGGCTCACGCCTGTAATCCCAGCACTTTGGGAGGCCGAGGCAGGTGGATCACCTAAGGTCAGGAGTTCGAGACCAGTCTGGGCAACATGAAACCCCATCTCTAGTAGAGCCGCCACCATGCCTGGCTAATTTTTTTGTATTTTTAGTAGAGACGGGGTTTCACTGTGTTAGCCAGGATGGTCTCGATCTCCTGACCTCGTGACCTGCCCACCTCAGCCTCCCAAAGTGCTGGGATTACAGGCGTGAGCCACCGTGCCTGGCCAACTGCCTGTAAATTTTTGTATTTTTAGTAAAAATACAAAAAAAAATTAGCCAGGCATGGTGGCAGGCATCTGTAATCCCAGCTACTCAGGAGGCTGAGGTAGGAGAATTGCTTGGACCCAGGAGGCGGAGGTTGCAGTAAGCCGAGATTGCGCCATGGCACTCCAGCCTGGGTGACAAGAGCGAAATTCTGTCTCAAAAAAAAGAATTTACAATTGACATGATGAGATGTCTGAAATTTTCTTTGAAATACTCCAGAAAAAAAAAATTGAGGAGTAAAATATAACAGAAAAGTGATAATTGCTTTAAATTTTGGCAATAGGTACCTGAGAGTTCATCATATTATCCTACTTTTGTGTATGTTTGAAAATTTTCTGAATAAAAAGTTTTTAAGAGACACATGAATTTTCCTTAATTTTTTTGTCTTAGTGTTTTTCATATTTTTCTTATAGTTAAAAATATGGAATGATGACTGGGCACGGTGGCTCACGCCTGTAATCCCAGCACTTTGGGAGGCCGAGGCAGGTGGATCACAAGGTCAGGAGTTCAAGACCAGCCTGGCTAAGATGGTGAAACCCCGTCTCTACTAAAAATTCAAAAATTAGCTGGGCGTGGCAGCAGGTGCCTATAATCCCAGCTACTTGGGAGGCGGAGGCAAAAGAATTGCTTGATCCTGGGCAGCAGAGGTTGCAGTGAGCCGAGATTGTGCCACTGCACTCCAGCCTGGGTGACAGAGTGAGACTCCGTCTCAAAAAAAAAAAAAAAAAAAGGAATTATTTACTGACTGGGCTGGAATGATACTTCTTCAGGTTACCAGACAAGCCTAAGAAACGGACAGGCTAGTGGTTGACGAAGGTGAAGAGGGCCAGGGATGGTGGCAATGAGGGTCCAGTGGCACCTGGACAACAAGCAGGCCCACAAGGGGGCAACGTGATTGGCTAAAGACCAACCAGGGCCAGAGGATGCTAGGCTACCCTCCAGCCAGAGAATCCCTGCACCGTAACAAAAGTTCCTATTACCACTCCAATCCTTAAAATTACTTCATTATTTTATTCTCTTCTGCAATCTTTGATAAATCAAGATCAAGACAATATTTAAAATATAGGCCAATCACCATTTACTGAAGACACCTAAAAAGCCCAATAGCAAGACAGTTTGGATAATAAAATTAAATTCCTATTTAATTGTTTTTGTGTAATTATTCAGGAAGTTTTCCTTCATGTATACCAATGTTTAAATCCTTAAATTATTAAAAACCCAAAAGTTAGAATATTGTGTTAGATTTCTACCAATATAGAAACTGAATTTGAAGATAACAACCATCATATAATATTAATTTGCTGAGCCACTTATTTATTGATTACTTTATTGACAGAGTCTCACTCTGTCACCAAGGCTGGACTGCAGTGGCGTGATCATGGCTCACTGCAACCTCTACCTCCCATGCTCAAACAATCCTCCCACCTCAGCCTCCCAAGTAGCTGGGACTACAGGCACACACCACCACAACTGGCTAATTTCTGTATTTTTCTGGAAGAGAGGGCATTTCACCACGTACCCCAGGCTGTTCTCGAACTCCTGGGCTCAAGCAACCTGCCCGTCTCAGCCTCTCAAAGTGCTAGGATTACAGGCATGAGCCACTGCACCCAGCCTACTGAGCTACTTTAAAAACTACCACGTGAAAACAGTACTTTTAAAACAAAGTCATATCTTAAAAGACATACTTACCAGTTATAACCAAGAGTAGAGTCATAAAAGTTTCTGCACAATCTGGAACTTTCATTTCATCCACGTCAGTGATATCCTTATATTGCGATACCCAGGCAGCTTCTGAGGAAAGCATTGAGTCCATTTTTTGAAGAGCAACTGATAAGCAGACAAAACAATTATGTCAGTTAAGTAGTTACAGTCGTTCCTAATTATTCAACTTGTAATTTTTTAGGAATGATGGCTTTTCTATAAAAAAGAGACAAACCTACAATATCCCACTGGTTGTACTAAATTTAACTTAATTAATGCTTTAAACAGGATACTTTACTCCCATCCCCAAATTTTGAAAATAGTTATGTTGACTAGATAAGCTACAGTAAAAAATATTCTATTGGCCAGGCACGGTGGCTCACACCAGTAATCCCAGCACTCCAGGAGGCCAAGGTGGGTGGATTGCTTGAGTCTAGGAGTTCACAACCAGCTTGGGCAAAACCCCAGGGAAACCCCATCTCTACAAAAAATACAAAAAGTAGCCAGGCATGGCTTGCATATACCTATAGTCCCAGCTACTGGGGTGGCTGAGGCAGGAGGATCACCTGAGCCCCAGAGGTCGAGGCTGCAGTAAGCCATGATCGGCCCACTCCACTCTAGCCTCGGTGACAAAGTGAGACCCTATCTCAAAAATAAAAAAATAAAATATTCTGACACTTTGGGAGGCCAAGGCAGGTGGATTACTTGAAGTCAGGAGTTCCAGACCAGCCTGGCCAACATGTTGTAACCCTGTCACTCCTAAAAACAGAAAAATTAGCCAGGCGTGGTAGTGCGTGCCTGTAATCCCAACTACTCGGGAGGCTGAGACAGGAGAATCGCTTGAACGCAGGGGGTGGAGGTTGCAATGAGCTGAGATCGAACTACTGCACTTTAGCCTGGACAACAGAGCAAGAGTCTGTCCCAAAATAAATAAATAAAAATAAAATAAATTATATGATAAAATCTATAAAACAAACACCCCACTGGCTTGACTATTCCACTCTAGAAATATGTAGAGTGTAATTTCAGGAAAAATGGAAGTTTCATGTGAAGTAAAGAAAAGATTATCTCTGAAGGAAACAGAAAACCCTGAAAAGGAAATTTCAAATGGCTCTAGTTCCTATTTAGAACTGGAGAAGAAAAATATCAAAAATGTATACCCACAGAAACAGACATATCTCCCTACCATCTGGCCACATCAGCACTTACATTTTCTCTCCACCGTCAACCATCTCTGAAAACAGGTTTCCTCTGATAGAATATGCATACAACTAGCAAAAGTGCCAGGATAGCCATGAACACTGTGTAGCTCCCTTTCAAACAAGAGTACTTCATCCACCAAATGACAGAAGAGATTGTCATCATATAGCAGACAAGGAATATCAGTGGCTAACTTCTCAAGAACCAGCATCATAAGGCCCCGAGAAAATTCAAGCTAAAAAAATACACAAACATGAGGTATGTAAATAAAAAGTTATCCATGCACACATACAGTTCTAAAACAGAAACACTTATGACTGAGTCTCTTACCCTTGCGTTTACCAAAGAGCCTACTTTGTCTAATATTGGCTGAATCTTCTCATCCAGAAATTCAGTATGGTTTCCAATCCACATAAGTACTTGAGCCAAGTACCATTCTGGCTAAGGAAGGAGGAAAATAGTTTGAATTCTTAAGTCATTCCAATTAGAAAGTTACAATTACATGGTTCTATTTAATTGTATATGCACAACACTTATAAAAATTAGTTGAAAATTCCTGTATGTAAGAGCACAATTTCTACTCCGAATTTTAAACTCCTGCAAGGCTTAATAATCAAATGTTTGCCAATGTACTCCCAACAAATTTCAATAATATGACTTAAGTCAATAAACTCATAAATTTACAATGCCATATATATTTAAAACCTAGCACTTCAATAATATGTAAAATGATGAGTATTACAAAGAACTGATGGCCTATATTTTTTGAAATAGCATTTGAAAATAATTTTAATATTATTTTCTTATGGTTTTTATTTTCAAAAAGTAAATCAAGAAAAAAATTGCTGGCCAGGCGTGGCGGCTCATGCCTGTAATCCCAGCACTTTGGGAGGCCGAGGTGGGTGGATCAGCTGAGGTCAGAAGTTCAAGACCAGACTGGTCAACATGGTGAAACCCCGTCTCACCTAAATATACGAAAATTAGCTGGGCGTGGTGGTGGGCACCTGTAATCCCAGCTACTCAAGAGGCTGAGGCAGGGGAATCGCTTGAACACGGGAGGCAGAGGTTGCAGTGAGCCGAGATCGCGCCATTGCGCTCCAGCCTGGGCAACAAGAGTGAAACTTCGTTCCAAAAAAAAAAAAAAAATTGCTAGTCTGCATTACAAAAACTACACGTCTTACACAGGTTTAAGAGCAGAAATAGCAAGTACATACCAGGCACAGTGGCTCACTCCTGTAATCCCAGCACTTTGGGAGGCTAAGTCAGGTGGATCACCTGAGGTCAGGAGTTCCAGACCAGCCTGACCAATATGGTGAAACCCATCTCTACTAAAATTACAAAAATTAGTCCAGTGTGGTGACATGTGCCTGTAGTCCCAGCTACTTGGGAGGCTGAGGCAGGAGAATCGCTTGAACCTGGGAGGTGGAGGTTGCAGTGAGCAGAGATTGTGCCACTGCACTCCAGCCTGGGTGACAGAGCGAGACTCCAACTCAAAAAAAAAAAGAAATACCAAGTGCTTACTATTTGCTTTGCTTTGTTTTGCAATGATAACTTAGCAATATCTGATGCCCAAGAGCGGAAATACCATTTTTCCTACAGTATATGAACACAAGTCCTCAATTATATGTATGAACAGCAGTAACAAAACAGGAATGTAGCCCTTTAGAAAAAAAACAGAAATGTGAAGAGAGTCAGATTTTAACTTAAACCAGCAAAGGTATAGAAACTCTAACATTTGTTACCAATAAAAACCAAGGACAAGAGCTGGCAAAACACACCTTGCTTAACACATTAGTCTGCCGGTTCCCTCTGAAGTGATACCTGAACCTCTTCTGAAGAGGAGTCAGCATAATCTGGATGGGCAGGATGACAGAAGGGGAGGCAGGAAGAGAGTATTTTTCTGGGAGTTGCTTTGGCTCAGTAAGTAATTCATCTCTGACATAATCAAGTCAAGGAAAAAGAATCAAAAGCATACCTAATATACACACACATATGTATGTATACACACACAATAAATTTTTCCAACAAATGTATCAGATACTCAGTAGAGTTAATTATGATGCAAATAATATGTAACCTAATTTTATATTGAATAAACATACAGTTAATTCTTTATATTGAATATACATTCAGTTAAAATGCACAAAAAGCCAGGCATGATGATAGTGAATCATGCCTGTAATCCCAGCACTTTGGGAGGCTGAAGCAGGCTAATCACTTGGGCCACTTCACAGGAATTTGAGACGTGCCTAGGCAATATGGCAAAACCCTATCTCTACAAAAAACAACAAAAATTAGCTGGGCATGGTGGCACGTGCCTGTAGTCCCAGCTACACAGGAAGAAGAGGTGGGAGAATCAACTGAGCCTGGGTGGTCAAGGCTGCAGTGAGCCATGACTGCACCACTGCACTTCAGCCTGGGTGACAAAGTGAGACCATGTCTTTTAAAAAAGCACAAAAATGAGCCAGGTGCAGTGGCTCTCACCTGTAATCCCAGCACTTTGGGAAGCTGAGGCGGGTGGATCACCTGAGGTCAGCAGTTCGAGGCCAGCCTGACCAACATGGAAAAACCCCGTCTCTACTAAAAATACAAAATTAGCTGGGCATAGTGGTGCACGCCTGTAATCCCAGCTACTCGGGAGGCTGAGGCAGGAGAATCGCTTGAACCCGGGAGGTGGAGGCTGTGGTGAGCCGAGATCATGAGATCACGCCACTTCATTCCAGCCTGGGCAACAAGAGCGAAACTCCATCTCAAAAAAAAAAAAAAAAAAAAAAAAAAAGCACAAAAATGGTATTAGAATTAATCTATAAATCTTTCCTAAAATAGTAACAAAAAAATTCAAGTATCATTTGATTAAATTCACGCTATGATACTAAAGGTTTCCTCCCAATTGCCCATTTGTTCTGTTGCCCCAAGAGACCTTTTTGTGCTATGAACTTGGATCAGTCATGTATCCCGGAACTCTTCCTTACAGCCCTCACACCTACAAGCAATTCACTTTGCAAGAGTACAGTCCACCACTCAGTGGACATTTACAGACCAAGTCCAAACACAGGATTCTTATTTGGCTTTCTTGGCCACTTCGAAAAACTTTTACTCTCTAGCCACAAACCCATTCTAGAAAAAAGAAATTTTAGTAAGTTTTCAGCTGCAACAAAGATACGAGGTTTGTAGTTTCAAAAGCTGACAAAACAGTGTCTCCAGGTAACTGTATATCTCCGGGGCACTGGCAGGTCGACTTAAGCCAACAGTTTGTGATTGAGGGGGTGCGATGAATGGCCAATGAAGCTGTGCTAAAATTTCCTCAAAATCACTGCAATGGAAAAGTAACACATACATTTCAGTACATCACCAAATGATCACCAAATACCCATCGGAAAGCAATTACCACAAAATATGGGTAAATTCCCTACCTTGTAAGCTTGTCCTTGAGAATTTTATGCCAGAATTTAACTGTGGCTCTCATGAAACCAAGAAGATGAGTACAAGATGATTCCTGAAGTTTGATGTCAAGTTCTGCCATAGACACTAGAGTGGAGGCTGCCTCCGGTACATTATTGGTCATCAGATATTGCTGAATGTTATCACTGTAAACAAAGTAAAGCAAATTTTTTTTTTCTTTTGAGACAGAGTCTCACTCTGTTGCCCAGGTTGGAGTGCAGTGGCATGATTTGGCTCAATGAAACTTCTGTGTCCCAGGTTCAAGTGATTCTCCCACCTCAGCCTCCACAGTAGCTGGGATTACAGGCATGCGCCCCCACGCCTGGCTAAATTTTTTGTATTTTTAGTAGAGACAGGGTTTCACCATGTTGGCCAAGCTGGTCTTGAACTCCTGACCTCAAGTGATCCGACCGCCTCGGCCTCCCAAAGTGCTGGGATTAGAGGCGTGAGTCACCGTGCCCAGCCGAAAGCAAATTTAAAGAACGGATTGCTCAGAATAATTTCAAATTCGGAAAAAGTGCTTCTTCTTCATGTTTTATATAAAGTTACATCCAAGCAAGAATGAAGCACCACCCTGAGGTAGCCTTTGTTTTTTAACAAAGCACCACCCTGAGGCCTTTTACCAAGGCCTCTCTGGGAGCCTAGAGTCCTCTACTTCTGCATTCTTCTAAGAGCAGCAGCCTGCAGCCTATGTTCAAGACCTCTCCCGGGACCTTTCCCTTCCTACTCCTCCTGACAGACCTGTTTTGTGTCATATTCCTTTGGGCACCACTCATTTCTGATAAATCTGCCTTTTACAAAGTCTTCAGTATCTTAATCCAAGGGAATAATGTGGTAGTATCTGGTAAAGTCAAGTATGATGGTCTTCAATTGTTACATACTTTGCCCAGCTGAACTTGATTTCCCACTTCAAAGAAATGTAATTCCAGGCGGGGCTTGGTGGCTCACCCCTGTAATCCCAGCACTCTGGGAGGCCAACATGGGTGGATCTCCGGAGGTCAGGAGTTTGAGACCAGCCTGGCCAACTTGGTGAAACGCCCCCCAGCCCCCCTTTCCCATCCCCCGTCTCTACTAAAAATATAAAAACTAGCCAGGCATGGTGGTGGGCACCTGTAATCCCAGCTACTCGGGAGGCTGAGGCAGGAGAACTGCTTGAACCAGGGAGGCGGAGGTTGCAGTGAGCCAAGATCACGCCACTGCACTCTAGCCTGGCAATAGAGTGAGACTCCGTCTCAAAGAAAAAGAGGCTAGGCGTGGTGGCCTCTTTGGGAGGCTAACATGGGTGGATCACCGGAGGTCAGGAGTTCAAGACCAGCCTGGCCAACTTGGTGAAACCCTTCCCGTCTCTACTAAAAATATAAAAACTAGCCAGGCGTGGTGGTGGGCACCTGTAATCCCAGCTACTCAGGAGGCTGAGGCAGGAGAATTGCTTGAACCCAGAAGACAGAGGTTGCAGTGAGCTGACAGGGTGCCGCTGCACTCCAGCCTCAGCAACAGAGTAAGACTCCATCTCAAAAAAAAATATATATATATATACAAATATTACAGAAGAATTTCAAATGTACAAACAGAATATGAGTACTGCCTTTTTTTTTTTTTTTTTGAGAGAGTCTCACTCTGTCACCTAGGCTGCAGTGCAGTGGTACAATCACGGCTCATTGCAATCTTAACCTCTCGGGGCTCAAGCGATCCTCCTACCTCAGCCTCCCGAGTAGCTGGGACTATGGGTGCTCACCACCAAGCCTGGCTAATTTTTTTTTTTTTAACAGAGATGGGGTTTTGCCATGTTGCCCAGACTGGTCACAGAATTCAGAGCTCAAGCGATCTGCCCACCTCAGCCTCTCAAAGTGCTAGGACTACGGCATGAGCCACCATGCCCGGCAGGAGTACTGCTTTTAAGGAAGGAATGAAATAGATTTCCTCACAACACTAAAGCATGAATGACATTTACAACATAGGAAAAGCTAGAGAAACAAGGTTCACTCAGAGTGATAGTGCTATACTATAGTATCTAAGAAACAGAGCTAATATAAGGATGCTAATTCTAGCAAGAAGAAACTACTTGAAAAAAAGACAATGTACATCAGAATAAAAATAGGCCATTATAAAAAAATTTAGAGATGAAGAAAATCCCAGAAGCTCTAAAGGAAAGCTAGAAATGGAGAGATTATCATAAAAGACCTCAGGGAAATAACACATTATTAAAGACAGAAAAATAACCGTGCTCTACCTGCTTATGAATTTGATCCCTATTTCTAATATAAATCCCTCGGCATATTTCCCTTATAAACAATTCAGATATCTGAAAAGTTTATCAAGGCCAGGTGCAGTGGCTCACACCTGTAATCCCAGCACTTTGGGAGGCCAAGGCAGGCAGATGACTTGAGGTCAGGAGTTCAAGACCAGCCTAGCCAACATAGTGAAACCCTATCTCTACTAAAAATACAAAAATTAGCTGGGGGTGGTGGCATACACCTGTAGTCCTAGCTACTCGGGAGGACAAGGCAGGAGAATCGCTTGAACCCGGGAGGTGGAGGTTGCAGTGAGCTGAGATTGTGCCACTGCACTCCAGCCTGGGCAACAGAGGAAGATTCCAACTCAAAAAAAAATAAAAAGAAAATTAAAATAAATAAAATAAATGTTAAAAAAAAGAAGAAAAAAGAAAAGGTTATCAATAACCATGGACCTAATTTAGTTAATCTATTACTTTGGCTACTACAAGAGTGAGGCTTTCAAATAACGTATTTTACTTAATAAAGTTATTAACATTGCCCCTTACTGATATTTCCTTTCTGAGGGACAAGGAGAAATGCAGTAAAATAAAGCAAGGTTTAAAATTCCTTCACTGCAAATAATTTATCTAAACAAGAATGAGATGTTCTAAACCACTTTATATGTAAAACTCCTCATACATGCAAAACAAAGTTTTTTGTTTTTTTGTGTTTTTTTTTTTGAGACGGAGTTTCGCTCTTGCTGCCTAGGCTGCAGTGCAATGGCACAACCTCAGCTCACTGCAACCTCTGCCTCCCGAGTCCAAGCAATTCCCCTGCCTCAGCCTCCCGAGTAGCTGGGATTACAGGCACGCGCCACCATGCCTGGCTAATTTCTTTTTTTTTTGTATTTTTAGTAGAGACGGGGTTTCACCATGTTGGTCAGGCTGGTCTCAAACTCCTGACCTCGTGATCTGCCCGCCTCAGCCTCCCAAAGTGCTGGGATTACAGGTGTGAGCCACTGCACCTGGCCTAAAAACAAAGATTTCTATATTATATTGATATGTAAAATTCTTTAAAATTTTGGGAAATATATGCAAGAAAAAGAAATACATAAAACATATCCATAACAAAAGTAATATCAGGTTTATTAACTATGATACATTTGAAACAGGACATTAAGACTCCCGGAAGACTTTTCTCCCTCAGGTTTTCCAGGCAAAATTAATGGTTGCTGACAGCTCTGCAGCAAGTACTAGTTAAAACAATGCAAGGATACGGGGGACCTTATCATCTACTAATCTAGGTGGAAATGTTACTTTGGGTTGTTTGAAAGGCAAAGCTAGATACAATTAACTACCAGTGATAGGTATTCAACTCAAAAAGAACTACGGTCAAGCCTTACTTCCTTTTTTGTTTTTCCTACCCAGAGGTAGCAGAACTCTTATTCATCCAAGAATACTGTGTAGCTCTTATGATTCCCACTGAAAAATATTCAAATTATAAAAAAGCAATCCATTTCATTAACTGACCAGTTCTAAAAATTAAATAAGAATAACTATTACCAAACTTTGTGTTTTATTAATTTGGCATTACAAAGAATAGTTTTTATCATGTGTTCATAATCCAACTGTAAGACTTAAAAGTTTGGCCGGACGCGGTAGCTCATGCCTGTAATCCCAGCACTTCCAGAGGCCGAGGCTGGCGGACAGTGAGGTCAAGAGATCGAGACCATCCTGGCTAACATGGTGAAACCCCGTCTCTACTAAAAATACCAAAAAAAAAATTAGCCAGGCATGGTGGCGGGCGCCTGTAGTCCCAGCTACTCGGGAGGCTGAGGCAGGAGAATGGCGTGAACCCGGGAGGTGGAGCTTGCAGTGAGCCGAGATGGCACCACTGCACTCCAGCTGGGCGACAGAGCGAGACTCCATCTCAAAAAAAAAAAAAAAGACTTAAAAGTTTAACGTACTTACATTACCTTCTTTCAAATGCTAATTAAGCTCCCTGAAAAGCTTATGTTCACTCACAATAAAGGAAAAGAATCATTATCATAATGCTATTTTCACAACAACTGGTAAAATTATATTATTATAATCTTTAATTAACTCAAGTATTTAATGGCACACATATACTCTCTAAGACAGAAGGCTCAAAGGAAAATAGTAATTGTGAGAACAAAGAGGCCCATTTTACCTTAGTTCTTCAATTTGTGAAATCCATTTAAGGTAAGCAAGATGACGTTCGATCTCTTCAATCTGGCTAATCATGGCTCCAAGATCGTCCATCCAAGGTTGCGCAGTCAGCAAATGGCTGTTAATGGCGCTGAAGAGATGAGTTTCCTGCTCCAGAAACTGATTAAGAAATTGCTTTGATTCTTCTGCATTTTTTAAGGCACTTCGAATTCTTTTAGGAATTTCTGATGAAATTGTAAGTACCTGACCATAATTTTAAAAAAGAAAGAAAGAACAGCAGCAATCAGATAAAATTTTCATAATTTTTTTTTTGAGAGGGGATCTCACGCTGTTGCCCAGGCTGGAGTGCAGTGGTACCATCATAGCTCACTGCAGCCTGGACTTCCTGGGCTCAACCAATCCTCCCACCTCAACCTCCCCAGTAGTTGGGACTACACATATGCACCACTACACCTGGCTTTTCTTTTTTTTTTTCTTTAAATAGAAACAAGGTCTCACTATGTTGCCCAGGCTGTATGTAACCTTTTTTATTAGTTCGTTCCCTTCAAAATACACATTTTTTGTAACAGAACTGAAAATCATCCATCAAAACCTTCAAAAAAAGGTTTGATTTCTTCATCCTGTACTAATCAATCCAAACATAACATGCTGTTTTATATACACACAAATAGCAGGAAGAAGTATGCCTTTGTGTTGAAAACAATAAGTGAAACAAAAAAATAAAAATAAAATAAAAAATATATGCATACATACATATACACATACATGTAGAGAAAGGGACTTAACTCACTGGCTCCAGTAAGCATCTAGAGGTCTGCCTCCATAGGCTCAGCAGAGGATCCAGCTAGAGAAAACTTATTTTATTTTTTTGAGACAGAGTTTCGTTCTGTCACCCAGGCTGGAGTGCAGTGGCGTGATCTCAGCTCACTGCAACCTCCACCTCCCGGGGTCAAGTGATTCTCCTGCCTCAGCCTCCTAAATAGCAGGAATTATAGGCACGTGCCATCACGCTCGGCTAATTTTTGTATTTTTAGTAGAGACGGGGTTTCACCACGTTGGTCAGGCTGATCTCGAACTCCTGACCTCATGATCCGCCCACCCCAGCCTCCCAGAGTGCTGGGATTACAGGCATGAGCCACCGTGCCAGGCCGAGAAAACTTATTAATACATGCTCTACCTGCTAAATATTTTCCTTCAAAGCAAAGGGAGGGCCGGGCACGGTGGCTCACACCTGTAATCCCAGCAGTTTGGGAGGCCAAGACAGGCGGATCATTTGAGGTCAGGAGTTCGAGACCAGCCTGGCCAACATGATGAAACCCCATCTCTACTAAAAATACAAAAACTAGCCAGGTGTGGTGGCACACACCTTGTAATCCCAGCTCTAGAGAGGCCAAGGCAAGAATCACTTGAACCGGGAGGAGGTTGCAGTGAGCTGAGACTGCACCACCACACTCCATCCAGCCTGGGTGACAGAGCAAGACTCCTCAAAGAAGAAAAAAAAAATGCAAGCTGGGTGCGGTGACTCACACCTGTAATCCCAGCACTTTCGGAGGCCAAGGTGGGTGGATCACAAGGTCAGGAGTTCAAGACCAGCCTGGCCAAGATGGCAAAATCTTGTCTCTACTAAAAAATACAAAAAAATTAGCTGAGCATGGTGGCACACACCTGTAATCCCAGCACTTTGGGAGGCTGAGGCAGAGAATTTCTTAAACCCGGGAGGCAGAGGTTGCAGTGGGCCGAGACTGCGCCACTGCCATCTAGCCTGGGTGACAGAGCGAGACTCCATATCAAAAAAAAAAAAAAAAAAAGGAAACAACGATCTCATTCTAACAGGCTGAGCATCTATATTTTGCCAACATACCCCAGGTGATTCTGAATTAAGGCCAGGCTAAGAAGCACTGACTTGATGAGATGATATCCAGGCAATGCCTTTAGAAACGGCATTTAGTGGCCAGGTGCAGTGGCTCACGCCTGTAATCCCAGTACTTTGGGAGGCCAAGGAGGGCAGGTCACTGGAGGTCAGGAGTTCGAGACCAGCCTAGCCAACATGGTGAAACCCTGTCTCTACTAAAAATACAAAAATTCAGCCGGGCACAGTGTCTCATGCCTGTAATCCTAGCACTTTGGGAGGCAGAAGCTGGTGGATCACTTGAGGTAAGGAGTTTGAGACCACCCTTGCCAACATGGTGAAACCCCGTCTCTAATAAAAATACAAAAACTAGCCGGGTGTGGTAGTATGAGCCTGTAATCCCAGCTACTGAAGAGGCTGAGGCAGGAGAATTGGTGAAACCAGGAGGCGGAGGTTACAGTGAGCTGAGATCGCTCCACTGCACTCCAGCCTGGGCGACAGAGTGAGACTCTGTCTCAAAAAATAAAATAAAATAAATACAAATAAAAAAATGAGCTGAGGATGGTGGCGCATGCCTGTAATCCCAGCTATTCAGGAGGCTGAGGCAGGAGAATCACTTGAAACCCGGAAGGCAGAGGTAGCAGTGAGCTGAGATCACACCACCACGCTCCAGCCTGGGCGACAGAGAAAGACTCCATCTCAAAAAAAAGAAAATGGCATTTATTAAATGAATTTTTCTTATAGTATGTGGGAAAACATATACAAATATTAGTCATCAGCAAAATACAAAGAACATTATAGAATAATTTCAATCAACAGTGATTAGATACTTATTCTGTACCAGGCACTGCGCTAGAAATATGCAGATAAACAAGACACAGCATCCGTCCTTCAGGTCACTTTGGTATATAAGAGTGTTGTAAGCAAATAATTTCAACAGTGGGATTAATGCAATAAAATAGGCTATATTTAATGAATGGACACATTAATCACCTAAAGATCTTGTTATAATACAGATTCTGATACAGTAAGTCTGAGGTAAGACTGAGATTCTGCATTTCTACAAAGCTCCCAATCTGCCTAAACAAACATGGTATCAGCAAGAGTGGGAAAGATGGGCCGGGAGCAGTGACTCACGCCTGTAATCCCAGCACTTTGGAAGGCCAAGATCCACTTTCGGGCAGATCACCTGAGGTTGGGAGTTTGAGACCAACCTGACCAACATGGAGAAACCCCATCTCTACTAAAAATACAAAATTAGCCGAGCGTGGTGGCACATGCCTATAATCCCAGCTACTTGGGAGCCTGAGGCGGGAGAATCACTCGAACCCGGGAGGTGGAGGTTGCAGTGAGCCAAGATTGTGCCATTGTACTCCAGCCTGGGCAACAAGAGTGAAACTCCAACTCAAAAAAAAAAAAAAGAGTGGGAAAGATGGGATGGATACCAGAGATGTTGAGGCTGAACTCAGATGTCTTGGTGATGGGATAGAGGATGAGAGGATGATAAGAAGGAATCTAGGACTCCTAGGCTTCAGGTCTGGGTGACAGGCAAATAGTGGTGCCATTATCTAACCAAGACAGACAAGCCTCTAAAAAATGGATCAGTATAGTTTTGGACATGCTGAATTTAAGGTTCAATAAGGAACATTAGGGAAACAAACCTGATTACAGTGGGTAAAAGATGAATGACAAAAAGTAGAGATAGATAACAAAGGTTACTTTCTGAAGCCTGACAATCAAAGGAAAGAACTAATACCTGCTAAAAGATCAAGGGTTTTTTTGTTTCTTTGTTAAGGTTTTATGGAAAAGACCTGTCTATGTGCACATGCTGAAGGGATAGGACTGGTTGACGAACACAGGGTAAAATTATAAGAGTGACACAAGTTTACTGAGGTGGCAGAGAGAACCTGGGGTATAAGATCTGCCTTCGACTGATCCTTTGCTTAATGAAGAGGTTAAAAATGACTGCACATAAATTTGTGGATTGTGGGATAGACTATTCAACAGACTGAATTCAATGCTACTAAATTCATGCTAGGCTTCTATTTTTTTCTGCTAGGGAAAAGGAAAGGGCAGAATGGACAGGTTGGGTAGATGTCTCAAACAGAATCTGAAAGAACAGTTGAGGGGAGTAGCAGAGGAGCTGACGTTCCCATGGAAGGACTGCTGGTGGGGCTGAAGACTCAGCCAGGGTGGCAGACCACACACATAGATTGGCATCAATCTACTCAGCTGCATGACTTCCTCCAACTGGGCCCACAACAACCTGCCTGCAGGAGTGAAAAGGCAGACAAAGCCAGGCTAAACTTGAAGACTAGCAGTAGTTGTGGTGGGAAGACAGGAAGGTGTGGAGGCCTAAGGTAATGGGGACAGGAGAACATAAGATGACCAAAAACCTGGAAATAACCCACATAGAATTTACTTAACCTAATTTAGTAGCTATATGATAAAAATGTTTTATCTTGGCCGGGTGTGGTGGCTCATGCCTGTAACCCTAGCATTTTGGGAGGCCAAGGCAGGCGGATCACGAGGTCAAGGAATCGAAACCATCTTAGCCCAAATGGTGAAACCCTGTCTCTACTAAAAATACCAAAATTAGCTGGGCGTGGTGTCGCGTGCCTGTAGTCCCAGCTACTCGGGAGGCTGAGGCAGGAGAATCACTTGAACCCAGGAGGCAGAGGTTGCAGTGAGCCGAGATCACGCCATTGCACTCCAGTCTGGGCGACAGAGTCAGACTCCGTCTCAAAAAAAAAGAAAAAAATGTTTTATCTTTGACAAACACACCATTGCCAAGTAGAGGGGCCTACTTATTTTTTTGTTTAAGCTTATACTCATTGGGTTTTTAAAAAATTATTTTAAGTGATATGTTCATTGTAAAAGAAAAAAAACCCTATAAATACATAGAAATATATATTTTTGAGACAGAGTGTCACTTTTGTTGCCCCGGCTGGAGTGCGATGGCATGATCTCAGCTCACAGCAAACTCCACCTCCTGGGTTCAAGCGATTCTCCTGCCTCAGCCTCCCGAGTAGCTGGGATTACAGGTGCCCGCCACCACACCTGGCTAATTTTTTTTGTTGTATTTTTAGTAGAGTCGGGATTTCACCATGTGGGTCAGGCTGGTCTCAAACTCCTAACCTCAGGTGATCCACCTGCCTTGGCCTCCCAAAGTGCTGGGATTACAGGTGTGAGCCACCGTGCCAGGCCTAAAAATATTTTTTAAATACATCACTTGTCAACCAACCACACAGAAATAACCGTTACATTATACTTCTTTTCACTTTATACTTCTCCCTATGGGTACATTTATTAAAATCTGAAATGTGGCCGGGTATAGCAGCTCACATCTGTAATCCCAGAACTATGGGAGGCCAAGGCAGGTGGATCACCTGCGGTCAGGAGTTCAAGACCAGCCTTGCCAACATGAAGAAACCCCATCTCTACCTAAAATACAAAATTAGCTGGGCAGGGTGACACATGCCTGTAATCCCAGCTACATGGGAGGCTAAGGCAGGAGAATTGCTTGAACCTGGGAGGCGGAGGTTGCAGTGAGCCAAGATGGCGCCATTGTACTCCAACCTGGGCAACAAGAGCAAAACTCCGTCTCAAAAAAAAAAAAAAAAAAAATTGAAATGATGGTGTTTACACCATGGTATATATTTTTGTAGGCCATGACATTATTTGCTTGTAAAAGCAATTTAAAAGTCACTGTATGTTCACTAGAAACAGATTGAAAGGAAAAAAAAAGTCACTCTATGAAAATCTATGTAAAATGTTAGGTCTCACTATGTTTTCAAGACAAACCATATCAGTGGGAACTTTGTCTTTTACCTAATTTGTAAAATAGGTAATACAATGTACGTTCTTAAATCCTCTTAAAAAGTTTACAATAGACTATTTGTTACGTTCTATATCTTTAAAATTCTATATATAATAGATTATGTTTATATTATATTGTTAAAAGTATACCACTGATAATTATTTCAGTGAGTTTCAATACTTACCTGTTCTTCTAACTGCATTTTACTTACTGTCCTCTGTTCTATGAGTTTATCAAGTTTCTTTAAAGATTTAAGGTCATTTCCAACTTCCTTTTCTATGAATGCAGACACATAAGAAGGGAGATCACCATTATCTGTACCTTCACTGACTTGTTTACTTCCAATAAGAACTGTAACATTTATGTCACCTACAACAAAAGAATAACAATTACTCAACGCCACTAAGTACTATGGAGTTAAAGAAAATATAAAACATGTAAAAGCAGTTTATCTGCCTTCAAAAGTTAATAATTTTGCCAGGCACGGTGGCTCACACCTGTGATCCCAGCACTTTGGGAGGCTGAGGCAGGTGCATCACCTGAGGCCAGGAGTTTAAGACTAGCCTGGCAAACATGGCGAAATCCCGTCTCTACTAAAAATACAAAAATTAGCCAGGCATGGCGGCACAGGCCTGTAGTCCCAGCTATTCGGGAGGCTGAGGCACGAGAATCCCTTGAACCTAAGAGGCAGAGGTTGCAGTGAGCCAAGATCACACCACTGCACTCCAGCCTGGGCGACAGAGACAGACTCTGTATCAAAAAACAAAACCAAAACAAAGCGCCACTGCACTCCAGCCTGGGTGACAGAGACTCTGTATCAAAAAACAAAACCAAAACAAAACAAAGTTAATAATTTAAAGAACAACACACAGACAAATGCCCAGAAGAATAGCTCTAAAGCACTCTATCAACCAACTACTGCAAAATGCTTAAGAGCTGAGGGAAGTATTAAAGGAAAAATTCCGAAAGTGTGATCCAGTAACCACAGGTTTCAATAGACAAGGAATAATACCTTTTCAAAATGTGTAAGGAACCAGTAGTATGGTCTAGAGCAACACCAAAAGAAGACTCTTGTTTTAAAGTGTTTTTAAAAAGACCGGGCGCAGTGGCTCACACCTGTAATCCCAGCACTGTGGGAGGCCAAGGCAGGAGGATCACTTGAGCCCAGAAGTTCTAGACCAGCCTGGGCAACAAAGCAAGACTTCACCTAACAAAATTAGCCAGGAATGGTGGAACACACCTGTAGTCTCAGGTGGGCTGAGGTGGGAGGATTGCTTGAGCAGCCTGGGAGATGGAGGCTGCAGTGAGCCATGATCTCACTACTACATTCCAGCCTGGACAGCAGAGCAAGACCTCATCTCTTAAAAACAAACAAACAAACAAACAAAAAAGTAAAAAAGGTTTGGCTGGGCGAGGTGGCTCAGACCTGTAATCTCAGCACTTTGGGAGGTTGAGGCAGGCAGACCACAAGGTCAGGAGTTCGAGACCAGCCTGGCCAATATGGTGAAAACCTGTCTCTACTAAAAATACAAAAATTAGCTGGGCATGGCGGTGCACGCTTATAGTCCCAGCTACTCGGGAGGCTGAGGCAGAAGAATCGCTTGAACCCGGGAGGCGGAGGTTGCAGTGAGCTGAGATCATGCCACTGCACTCCAGCCTGGGCAACAGAGTGAGACTCTGCCTCAAAAAAAAAAAAAAGGTTTTTAAGCTTCAAATGTCATCGATGTCATTGTACAAAGATATCTTTGTCAGAAACAGAAAAAAGAAAATATGAGAGAACAAATTACTAGGAAAAAATCAAAATGACAAATGCAACCACTAAATAGTATAAAGTGAGATTCTTTCCATGGCAAATAAACTACCTGTTTTGTGACATTTAATAAGTCCAATACACATTAGGCTTATTAATATTAATATCTAAATAATGATATGCCTAAGTGCAAAATGTAAATGTCAGATATTGGTCAACTATTTATGTAAAGATTAACAGAATATATACCAATGTTTTATACAGAGTATGTTCCTGTCTCCACCCCTACACCCCAACAAACAAAATTTCCTTTGTTCTACTTAACTTATATGAATTAAATTAAAAGATTTTTCACATGCTGTGAGAATCAGGAGGTGGTACTGACCTTTTCCCCCTTTCCTGTTCAGTGCAAGATCCAGAACCCAAGCTATACATTGTGCCTTCCCAGAGCAATTTTAAATTGACAATTTAGAGGGTAGGAGAGGCAATATTAACATAACACTATGCCTCAATTTTCCAACTACAAAACAAATTGTAACATTTGCCCCAGCCTATATCTCAAGGTTATAATTGGGACTATATAATACAAATTATATATTAATTATACTATATAATTATATACTATATTAACGTATAATAATCTATTATGTACAGAACTCACAATGCCTTTTTTAAATCTTAAATAAAACAAGTGATTTGTGTGGTGTATCTGCAGATAAATGGAGGCAGGAAATGTTTTGTGAATGCTAAAGTTGCTGTATCTTAGGGAGGAAATTCTACCTTCATTTTTTTAAAAAAATTACACCCACTGAGCACAGTGGCTCATGCCTATAATCCCAGCACTTTGGAAGGCCGAGGACGGTGGATTGCCTGAGGGCAGGAGTTCAAGACCAGCCTAACCAAAATGGTGAAACCCTGCCTCTACTAAAAATACAAAAATTAGCCGGGTGTTTGGCGGGCACCAGTAATCCCAGCTACTGAGGAGGCTGAGGCAGGGGAATTACTTGAACTCAGAGGCGGAGCTTGCAGTAAGGCGAGATCGCGCCCCTGCACTCCAGCCTGAGAGACAGAGTGAGACTAAGTCTCAAAAAAAAAAAAAAATTACACCCTTGATGTGTAACCATTCAAATGTGGCATAGTACATTCTTAGTGAAATGACATTCTTCAAAATGACACACCAGTAATTTGGGAGGTTTTTATGTGTCTCCTTTTCTATTTTTTGTAAAGAGCACTCCTAACTGCAAAGCAGTTTGAGCTGTGGAAAGAGGAACAAGGTCAAAGTCCTTGATATGATAGTCTGCATCTATTATTTTATTAAAATGACAGCTCAGTAGGCATCAGACTACTTTCCAGGCATCTGAATGAGGCAAAGGTGGAAAATGGAAAGGGAAGGGTTTAACTGAGAGATACAGGGCACTCTGAAATCCTTCAAGAAAAAGGAGCTGAGATGTGGCAGTTATGACAGTCATGTGCTATGGACTGCTCAGAGCCTTCTTTCTGAGGCAGATTCTATCAGCCGCTAATGTTAAGGGCAAATCTTACTCCTAAGGGCCATGTGCTAATGTGGGCACCGTTTTTCTTACTGCTACACATTCCCAACTGTTTGCCACAGTCAAAAGAACCAAAAATCCCAATAGCAGAGCTATCACATGCTTTTCCCCTTCCTCTCCCAAAAAATGTCACTTCAAAGGTCCCTAAAGAGCCCTTGATTTGCAATAACCTGCCATCAAAGTAAAATGGCAAAAGTCCACAACCCTGACATATACTCCCGTACTAGGGAGGAAATGGTGGTACTGACCTTTTCCCCCTTTCCTGTCCAGTCCAAGATCCAGAACCCAAGTTATCCGTTGTGCTCTTGCCAGAGCAATTTTAAATTGCCAATTTACTGAAGGTGAACTAAACAACTGTCATTTGCCTCCTTTGAACCCAATTAGGGTGGCGGTCGTCTGTCCTAGATCATGGTCCCCTCCAAATTCCTGATGCTTAGTAAGTTGATGTTTCATTAAAATGACAGGCAGGCCCCAATTATTCTGAGTACTGTATGATAGGCAGACTTCCAGCGAAAACACTCTAGTCCCTGTACTAGGTATGGATCGGGAAGTGCTCTTCTCCAAAGCATCCCATATTTTACAATTTTAGAAAGACAAAAATATGTGTATCATGGTCATCAGTATTACCATATAAGCATATTGTGCAGAAAACGGTACTGCATCTAAAAGATAGGCAAAGAACCTTTCTCTATTGCAGACCCTGGAAGGCTGAGTTTGGGCGGGAAGAAAAAGCTGGGAAGAAAAAGCTAAGGTGTTTGGAGCTGGCTTACTTTTCTCCTCGAGGTTCTTCCTTTCGTCACCACTTTCAGAGCAGCACTAGAAGAAGAACAGATGTGACAAGCACATTAAGATTAAAGTCGTGGATGGAAAGCATACGGGGCTCCCAAAGGGCACCCACTGGAGGCCAGAGAGGTTCCAGACCCTCTCCCACTTTCTGAGCGACCAGGGCCGTCCGAATCAGGTACCTCAAAGTGTCACTTTCCTGGTGCCACCGCCACCTTCCCAGGAGGTGTGTGTCACCTCCGCAGGACCTGGAGTTACCTTGCCTGCTCACTAGGGCCACCTCCCTAGAGAAATCTGTCATCTCACCAGGGCCGCCAAAGCCACCTCACGGGGACTACCGCCTCCTCTAGGAGGTCTTACAAGGGCCTCTAATCTAAGCCGCGGGAAGCACCTTCACAAGCTTACAGGGCCACCGCACCGGGACTATCTCCCCCGGGAGGTCTGTGCCACCTCAATGGGCCACCAATGTCCCCTCCCAGGGACGCCAGGGCCGTCTCACCGGGGCTGCAGGAGAGGCGCCGATCTCGCCGGCTGGTAGCATCTCGCCTCCGCGCGAGTCCTCGGCTCCATTCGCAGCCAGCGTGGCCTGTGGAGTCTGGCTAAGGCCAGCGACACACTGACCTACCCAGCCTCGGAGGCCGTAGGACTGAGTGCCACAGCGACTTCCTCTCGATGTCTCACTGGTTTCTTCCTCTCAGCCCAGAGAGGCCCTGCCCGTGCAGCCGCCGGCCGTGCTCTGTTCCTCCCCCTCCTGACCGGAGGTCGGAACGGCCACTCAGGAAGCGGGCACCCTCCCCTAAGGAGCTCCAGAGAAGGGATTCGCTCACTCCACCGCGGTAAAAGTCCCCTCCACTTTATTGAAGCTCTTAATGATGGAACTTTAAGAAATCCCTCTCCCAACGCCTTAAATTCAATATGAATAATTTAAATTTATATTTTAGGCAATATCCAGATGTTCTGAGAGTGTGGGGGGCTTGTTGACTAGGAGCTTCGGTGCAGGGTTATTTGGTTCGAATATTTAGTTGGGGGTTTCCAATGAATGTCAGTATCTTTAGATATTTCTTTTAACGTTGGTCAGAGTCCCTAGAGATGAGCTTCTGATTTCCTGCCTAGAGGGTGTAGAGGTGGTTATAAGCGTTCTGGGAGCTGAATGAAGAGAACAGAGCATCTAACATGTGTTTCGCCCAAAACCCTGTCTTTTACCAGGGAGGAGGAAAGGGAGCTACCTAGCAGCAAGGGTTGTGTAGAGGACCTGTGGACTTGACAGCCTCATAAACAAACTAACACGGAAGGAGTACCATAGAGACCGTAACAAACAAGGGGGGGGAAAAGCAACCCTCAGAGGAAAAAGAAACCACACGGTGAGAAGAAAAATCAAATACATGTGCACAGAGATATATAATCGAGCTACAAATTACTATTGCAAGCATAAAACAAGGATACTGGCTGGGCGCTGTGGCTCACGCCTGTAATCCCAGCACTTTGGGAGGCCGAGGCAGGCAGATTACGAGGTCAGGAGATCGAGACCATCCTGATTAACATGGTGAAACCCCGTCTCTACTAAAAATACAAAAAATTAGCCAGGCGTGGTGGTGGGCGCCTGTAGTCCCAGCTACTCAGGAGGCTGAGGCAGGAGAATGGCGTGAACCCGGGAGGTGCAGCGTGCAGTGAGCAGAGACCGCGCCACTGCACTCCAGCCTGGACGACAGAGCAAGACTCCGTCTCATTTAAAAAAAAAAAAAACAAAGATACTATTTTTTAAATTACCTATTATGGGAACATAATCGTATATATTTATAGTGTACATGTGTGTTTTTTTTGTTTTTGTTTTTTTTTTTGCTCAGGCTGGGGTGCAATGGCATTATCTCTGCTCGCAGCAACCTCCGCCTCCCAGGTTCAAGCGATTCGCCTGCCTCAGCCTCCCAAATAGCTGGGATTACAGGCATGCACCACCACGCCCGGCTAATTTTGTATTTTTAGTAGAGACGATGTTTCTCCATGTTAGTCAGGCTGGTCTCGAACTCCCGGCCTCGGGTGAACTCCCCGCCTTGGCGTACCAAAGTGCTGGGATTACAGGTGTGAGCCACCGCGCCCGGCCTTTTCTTCTGGGGCGGGGCGGGGGACGGGTAAAGAAATTTTAATGAGGATTCAAGGTTTGTAAGGAAGACGCAGAGGACCGGCGCTCAGCCCCAGCCTCCTCACGTGTACATGGCTCCATGGAGGTTCTCCAGTCGGTTCTGCTGCTGCTGCTGTTTTCGAGCCTTATCTCGTCTGTGTTCCTCATAAGTGTAGTCATCAGTGGGCAGCTCATGGCGGCACAAGGGACAGGAATTTGTCTTGCTTAGCCAGGGCAGAATGCAGCTGGAATGAAAAAGGTGATGGGAAGCATCTCAATGGCAGTCTCCTCCTCAGATTCCAAAAGATAAACGGGGCACTTGAGCTCAGCCTTGAGAGCCTCTGATGACTGTCCTGGAGAGGTTCTCAACCACAATCTTGGCAGCTGGTGGAGGCAGGTGGTGGTCCCAATCTACTACCAACCCCAAGTCTTCAAAGTCCATCCTATTCAAAAGTGACCTTACGAGCTCCAGCACCATGTTGGTTCGAGTCTCCTGCTTGAGGGTCCAACGGCTCACAGTCGTGTTCATCGATATAGGACGCCATGGCTGCCCAGCCGTCTGACATGTGATGTTTTGATACGGGTATACAATGTGTAACTATCAAATCCGAGTAACTGGGGTATTGATCACCTTGAGAATTTATCATTTCTTTGTGTTAGGAACAGTCCAATTCCACTCTTTTAGTTATTTTAAAGTATGCAATAAATTATTAACTGTAGTCACCCTGTTTTATTGTTGTTGTTGTTGTCGTCATTTGTTTTGGTTTTGGTTTTTTTGTTTGTTTTTTGAGACAAGTTCTCCCTCTGTTGCCCAGGCAGGAGTGCAGTGGTGCAGCCATAACCCACTGTAACCTCAAACTCCTGGGCTCAAGGGATCCACCCACCTCAGCCTCCTGAGTAGCTAGGACTACAGACTGGCACCACCATTCCTGGCTAACTTTTTTTTGTTGAGACAGTGACTCGCTATGTTGCCCAGGCTGGGCTCTACTCCTGGGCTCAAGCGATTCTCCTGTCTTGACCTCCCAAAGTGCTAGGATTACAGCCATGAGCCACTGCACCTGGCCCCTAACTGTATTTTTGGACCCATTAACCATCCCCAATTTATGCCTTCCTCCCTGCTACCCTTTCAGCCTTTGGTAACAATCATTCTACTCTCTATCTCCTTGAATTCAGTTTGTTTAATGTTAAGCTCCCACATATGAGAGAAAAGGATACTATTTAAAAGGAGCATTGGCTGGGCACGGTGGCTCCTGCCTGTAATCTCAGCACTTTGGGAGGCTGAGGCAGAACAAATTGCCTGAGGTCAGGAGTTCAAGACCAGCCTGGCCAACATGGTGAAACCTGGTCTCTACTAAAAATACAAAATATTAGCTGGCCATAGTGGCACGTGCACCTATAGTCCCTGCTGCTTAGTAGGCTGAGGAACAAGAATTGCTTGAACCCAGGAGGCTTTTAATTTCTGCTGTCATATTTTTTGTTCTCTGAATGCTCTTTTTATTTTATTTATTTATTTTTATCCTCCCCATTTTCACAAGTGAGTGCCCCTTTTATTATTTATTATTTGTTTGTTTGTTTCTTTGAGACAGAGTTTCGTTCTGTTGCCCAGGCTGGAGTGCAGTGGCACGATCTTGGCTCACTGCAACCTCCGCCTCTGGGGTTCAAGTGATTCTTCTGCCTCAGCCTCCCTAGTAGCCAGGATTACAGGTGCCCGCCATCATGCCCGGCTAATTTTTGTATTTTTAGTAGAGATGGGGTTTCATCACATCGGCCAGGCTGGTCTTGAACTCCTGACCTCAGGTGATCTGCCCACCTCAGCCTCCCAAAGTGCTGGGATTATAGGCATGAGCCACCGTGCCTGGCCTTTTCTTTGTTTTGTTTTGTTTTTTGCTTTTTTTTCCTAGAACATTTATCAACATTTATCTTCCCACACTTTGTTTGTTTGTTTTTATTTTGAGACGGAGTCTCATTCTGTCGCCCAGGCCAGAGTTTATTGGCAAGATCTTAGCTCACTGCAACCTCTGCCTCCCAGGTTCAAGTGATTCTCCTGTCTCAGCCTCCCAAGTAGCTGGGACTACAGGTGTGTACCACCACACCTGGCTAATTTTTGTATTTTTAGTAGAGATGGGGTTTCACCATGTTGGCCAGTCTAGTCTCAAACTCCTGACCTCAAGTGATCTGCCCGCCTCAGCCTCCCAAATTGCTGGATTACAGTTGTGAGCCACCACACCTGGCCAAAAACTGGAATTCTGTACTTAATTAGTGAACTATGAATCAAATGTGAGGTTAGAATAAAAATGTGGGTTTTTTTTTTAACACTCTTGTAGTCAAGAATAAAAATAGACATTAAAGATCTCAAAAAATTTAGCTTTTGTTTTATTTATTTATTTATTTATTTATTTATTTATTTATTTATTTGAGACAGAGTCTGACTCTGTCACCCAGACTGGAGTGCAATGGCACGATCTCGGCTCACTGCAACCTCTGCCTCCCAGGTTCAAGCAATTCTCCTGCCTCAGTCTCTCGAGTAGTTGGGATTACAGGCGCCCACCACCATGCCAAGCTAGTTTTTGTATTTTTAGTAGAGACAGGGTTTTGCCATGCTCAGGCTGGTCTCGAACTCCTGACCTCAGGTGATTCGCCTGCCTTGGCCTCCCAAAGTGGAATCATGGGTGTGAGCCACCGCGCCCAGCAAGCTTTCATTTATTTCTCCTTTCTCGGGAAGGTACTGAAGGTTGTACTCCACTAAAATAAGAGAGTAAACCAAGAATAAAGATGACATAGGATATAGGAAACAGAAAGATTCAACACAGGAACAGAGATGCCCTGAGAACAACTGTGCAATAGGCGTAGATTGGCGTAGGCCAGGAGGTTCCAGAAGAGACTGCTTCAGAAAGATGAAAATAGAACACCTCATCTAAACCTCTGGAAAGGGGAGATTTACACAATCATTGAGGGGTTTGGGCTTGGTCTAGTGATGAATAGTAAACTAAAATAAGATAATTATTAACTAGAGGAAAAACAAAAGCAGTACAGAAGAGAAGTAATCATAGTTTCTTATTTGCCTAAAATGTGAATGATATTTACCTAGTCATAATGAAGTAAACATAAATCCAAAAAAAGGACAGTATAAGGAATGGAAAGTTTGGTGGAGAAAGGGGAAGGAAAGAGAGCTAAATCTTTATTTTCCATTAAGTGAAGTCAGTAAATAATGTCTAAAAGTGAAAAATCAAGAAATAACAATACAAACACATTACATGGAGAGATTAAGGTAAATATCAAAAAAATTAGTTAAAAGAGGTGAAATGGGCTGGGCGCGGTGGCTCACACCTGTAATCCCAGCACTTTGGGAGGCCAAGGCGGGTGGATCACCTGAGGTCCGGAGTTCAAGACCAGCCTGGCCAACATAGCGAAAACCCATCTCTACTAAAAATACAAAAATTAGCCAGGCATGGTAGCATGTACCTGTAGTCCCAGC
Source organism: Pan paniscus (assembly GCF_029289425.2). NCBI lineage: Eukaryota > Metazoa > Chordata > Mammalia > Primates > Hominidae > Pan > Pan paniscus. Next base: position 142,377,965 of record NC_073255.2, on the reverse strand, counting down.
TAATCAGGAGACTGAGGCAGGAGAATAGCTTGAACGTGGGAGGCAGAGGTTGCAGTGAGCCAAGATCATGCCATTGCACTCCAGCCTGGGCAGCAGAGCAAGTCTGTGTCTCAAGAAAAAAAAAAAAAAGAGGTGAAATGACTGCTTTTGAGAAGATGGAAACAGGTGAGGGCTGAAGTGGGAATACAGTCCCTGCTGCTTCATTGCAAACCTTACAAAGTTTCTACAGAATTATTTGACTCTAAATTACAACATGTATAACTCTGATAACAATTAAAAATAAAATTAAAGGAGAAAAAATAATGCCCTACACCCAAATTTTGGCTTCTGAAAAATCCACTTTCTGATAAAGGAAATAGGGAAATAAATAATTTAAGATTAAGTGTATAGTTTTGACAACAGAAATGTTGGCAATGACTGAGGGAACACAGAAAACAGTGAACTACTATCTGGGGCATGGAGAAAGGCATCCGAAGTGGACAGCATAGTAGTCAATAATAAGGATGAAAGAAGAGAGAAAGTGTGTGTGATAGGCACCTAGCAATCTGTAGTGTGAGGTGGAGTTAAAAGCAGGATACTGTACGTTATACATAATAGACGTGTTAGAATGGAATTTTGAAGTCGAAGACAACATTCAACTGTTACATGTTTATTAGAAGAAGTTGATACTAGGAAGAGGTTTTGAATACTTTTGTGTTATTTTAATTAAAAAACCAATAAAGAGTTGCCCATTTTGGAAAACAGAAAACTAAAAATCCACGTTTCACTTGTACCTTGACCTAGGCAGTTTCGGCTAAAATGCAAAACGAGTAAGGTCTGTCTAAGAAACCTTAGAAATGGCCAAAGAAATGTGAAAAATCTTTCCTCTAAATCTGTTTATGAGGAGTTGGGCTGCACTCTCAGAGTTTTTTTTTTTTGGTGGGGGGACGGAGTCTCGCTGTTTCACCAGGCTGGAGTGCAGTGGTGAGATGTCAGCTCACTGCAAACTCCGTCTCCCAGGTTCAAGCGATTCTCCTGCCTCAGCCTCCCAAGTAGCTGGGACTATAGGTGAGTGCCATCACACCCAGCTAATTTTTGTATTTTTAGTAGAGATGGGGTTTCACCATGTTGGCCAGGATGGTCTCGATCTCTTGGCCTTGTGATCCGCCCGCCTCAGCCTCCCAAAGTACTGGGATGACAGGTGTGAGCCACTGCACCCAGCCTCTCAGAGATTTTTTTTTTAAGCCTTTACTTTTTTAGAGCAGTTTTAGTTTACAGCAAAATTGAGAGGAAGGTATAGAGATTTCTCATATACCTCCTGACCCCACACGTGCATAGCCTCTCCCTCACCAAAGTGGTACATTTGTTATAATTGATGAACCTACATTGACACATTATCATCCAGAGTCCATAGTTTACATCACTGTTAGTGCTGTAGATCAGCAGTTCCCAACCTTTTTGGCACCGGGACTAGTTTCATGGAAGACATTTTTTCCTCAGACTAGGGGGTAGGAATGGGTTTCAGGATGAACTGTTACACCTCAGATTGTCAGGCATTAGATTCTCATAAGGTGCGTGCAACCTAGATCCCTCACATGTGCAGTTCACTATAGGGTTCTCGCTCCTATCAGAATCTAATCCCACCACTGATCTGACAGGAGGCAGAGCTCAGGCGGGAATGCTGCAGTGCAGCCTGGTTCCCAAAAGGCCACACTGACTGGTACCAGTCCGTGACTTGGGGGGGCTGGGGACCCCTGTTGTAGATTTTATGGGCTTGGACAAATGTATCATGACATGCAGCCAGCATTACAGTATCGTACAGAATAGTTTCACTTCCCTAAAAATTCTCTGTGCTCCACCTATTCATCCTTCCCTTTCTCCTAACTCCTGGCGACCACTAATTTTATTACTGTCTATATAGTTTTGCCTTTTTTAGAATGTCATTTTGTCATTTAGTTGGATTCATATAGTGTGTGTCCTTTTCAGATTTTTTGGGGTTTTTTTTTGTTGTTGTTGTTGTTGTTTTCTAGACAGAGTCTTACTCTGTCGCTCAGGCTGGAGTGCAATAGCATGATCCCGACTCACCCCAACCTCCACCTCCCAGGTTCAAGCAATTCTCCCGCCTCAGCCTCCTGCGTAGCTGGGATTACAGGTGTGTGCCACCATGCCTGGCTAATTTTTGGTATTTTTGGTAGAGATGGGGTTTCACGGTGTTGGCCAGGCTGGTCTCGAACTCCTGACCTCAAGTGATCCACCTGCCTCAGCCTCACAAAATGCTGTGATTACAGGCCTGAGTCACCATGCCTGGCCCAGATTGGTTTCTTTCACTTAGTAATATGCGTTTAAGGCTGGGCATGGTGGCTTACGCCTGTAATCCCAGCACTTCGGGAGGCCGAGGTGGGCAGATCACCTTATCTATTTAGATCTCAGAATAAATAAATACATAAAATAAAAAATATTTATTTACGTTTCCTCCATGTCTTTTCATGGCTTGCTAAGATCATTTCTTTTTGGCACCAAATAATATTCCATTGTTTGGATACAGCACAGTTTATTCAGCTACCGAAGGACATCTTGGTCTTTTTTTTTTGAGACGGAGTCTCACTCTGTCCCCCAGGTTGGGGTGCAGTGGCATGATCTTGGCTCACCACAACCTCTGCCTCCTGGGTTCAAGCAATTTTCTGCCTCCGCCTCCTGAGTAGCTGGGATTACAGGCGCCCACCATCACGTCTGGCTAATTTTTGTATTTTTAGTAGAGATGGGGGTTTCACCATCTTGCCCAGGCTGGTCTTGAACTCCTGACATCGTGATCTGCCCACCTCGGGCTCCCAAAGTGCTGGAATTACAGGCGTGAGCTACCATACCCGGCCCGTCCTTAAGTTTTGGCAATTATGAATAATGCAGCTATAAACATACATGTGCAGGTTTTTGTGTGAACATAGTTTTCAACTCCTTTAGGTAAATATCAAGGAGTGTAATTGCTGAATTGTATGGTAATAATATATTTCTTTTTTTTTTTTTGAGACAGAGTTTCCATCTTGTTGCCCAAGCTAGAGTGCAATGGTGCGATCTCAGCTCACTGCAACCTCCGCCTCCTGAGTTCAAGCGATTCTCCTGCCTCAGCCTCCCAAGTAGCTGGGATTACAGGCGCGTGCCACCACGTCTGGGTAATTTTTTGTATTTTTAGTAGAGACGAGGTTTCACCATGTTGGCCAGGCTGGTCTCAAACTCCTGACCTCATGATCCGCCCACCTCGGCCTCCCAAAGTGCTGGGATTACAGGCGTGAGCCACTGCCCCCGGCCGGTAATAGTATATTTCATTGTGTAAAAAACAAAACAAAAAAACAAATTGGGCAGGGCATGGTGGCTCATGCCTATAATCCCAGCACTTTGGGAGGCCTAGGCAGGCAAATCACTTGAGGTCAGGAGTTCCAAGGCCAACAGGCAAAAACCCCGTCAAAAAAATTAGTCTGGCATGATGTCAAGCACTCGTAGGCCCAGCTACTCGGGAGGCTGATGCAGGAGAATCGCTTGAACCCTGCAACAGAGTGAGACTCTCTCTCAAACAAAATAAAACAAAAGAGAAAAACTATTAGAGGCTGGGAGCGGTGGCTCACGCCTGTAATCCCAACACAGAGGCTGAGGCGGGCGGATCACGAAGTCAAGAGTTCGAGACCAGCCTGGCCAACATAGTGAAACCCCGTACTTTACTAAAAATACAAAAAATAAGCCGGGCATGGTGGCGCGCGCCAGTAATCCCAGCTACTCGGGAGGCTGAGGCAGGAGAATCGCTTGAACCCGGGTGGCGGAGGTTGCGGTGAGCAGCGATCGCGCCATTGCACTCCAGCCTGGGCGACAGAGCAAGACTCCGTCTCAAAAAACAAACAAACAAACAAAAAGCAAAAAAACTATTAGAGCCTGGGCAACATAGTGAAATCTTGTCTCTACCCCCCACCCCCAAAAAAATTAGCCTGGGTGCGGTGGGATGCACCTGTAGTCCCAGCTACTTGGGATACTGAAGTGGGAGGATTGCTTGAGCCTGGGAGGTCGAGGCTGCAGTGAACTGTGTTCACGCCACCGCACTCCAGCCTGTGCGACAGAGCGAGACTCTGTCAAAACCAAACCAAACCAAAACAAAAAAAACCTATGATCCGGTTTCTTGAAGCAGATCCTATGGCAAGCCATCAAGCCAGAGCGGTAAGAAGTAGGAAGATGGTGCTTTTAGATCCACTACATTCCCGGGATCAAATGTAGAACAATATTTAGTCCCTAAAGTGATTCTCTTTCCATTATTGTTAACTGCGTGGTCGGTGCAACGTGAAAGGGCCACAACTATGTGAAGGAAACACTTAGAATATAACACCAAAGGAGGCAATCGCTACCTTAGACTTCCTAAAGATCTAAAGAACTCTTAGATGCTTGATGAAATCGCTCTCTGCCGCTGGTGCGACTCAGGCGCGGTCGCGAGGAAGGTCCGGGGTGAACGCGCGCAGGCTGGGAGTCCGCGTTGGGGTGCTCCCTGGCTTGCAGGCCGCTCCGAGGGGGTGGGCCGGGGGCGGGGCCGGCGGCAGGGAGCGGACTCCGCCCCCGGGGCGGGTCCAGTCGGGCCGCGGCGCGTCGCTGCGCCGCACGTGTGCGAGCCCGGCCGCCGGTGAGTCGGCTGGAGCGCATCTGGTCCTCCGCGCGGAACGCGCTGCTTATGCCTGCCGCCCTAGCCGCTGGCTCATCCAAGTGGCCTTCGCCGCTCTCTTGCGTCCCAGCCAGAGCGCTGGCCACCTCGCCGCCCAGCTCACGCCGCGCCCGCGCTCCCAGGCTCCGGGTAAGTGCGCGGCCTCCCCGCGGCCGCCGGGGCTCCTCGGCCTGGCCCTGGCCCCAGCCCCAGCCCCAGGGCCCCGCCCCAAGAGGCAGTGCGGACTGGGAAGGCGGAGTGGGAAGGCGGCCCCGCAGTGGTCAGAGCCCGCGGCGCCTCCATTATGGATCGCGCCAGCGGGAGCACGGTTGGAACCCGGTGGGTCCTGCGCTTCGACGGTGCAGGCGCCGCTCTCCGCTCCCCGCTCCCCGCTCCGCTCTGCCCGGCCAGTCGTCCGGAGGCGCCGCGCCCGAGCGCTCCCCTCCTCCCCGCGCGGCGCTGTCCGCCGGGGGCCCCCTTCCCACTCCTCCCTTTCTTTGCCCCGGACGCTCCCTAAACTCTTGTCCCTCCGTCAGAGGAACACTGGCCCTGAAGCCCTTCACGGTGCCACTGCTTCGCCGCGCCTGCCTTCTGTGGGTCCAGCCCACGTGTTCCACCCCTGTGTCCTGCGTCGCCGCTCACTGGGAGCCTACTAGGCGCCACGCGGGCTCTGGGGACTGCTTGCTTTGTATGCATTTCCCAGAGTAGGAGTGGACGGGCTGCAGACTCAGAGTGCTTTCTCCAGCCCTCAAGCTGGGTGAATGCTTAACGAGTGGATGGAGGTGCTGCTGTGCAAGCTGAAATTCGAGTCCTCCTCGTCAGCCCTGCGCAGAGGTGTTTAGAAGCACACCTTCGTTGCCTGCCGAGTAGGGTTGGCAAAGAGTTTAGTTTTTCAAATATTTGCTCCCGTCAGACTACTTTTTTTTTCCATTCCAAAAATAAAGGGTTACTAAGGTTCCCCCCCATCCCCAAGCCTCTAATCATCTATGAAATGACTATGCCCAACTGGCCTGGGGGAGCCTCGACTATTGAGGGATCTGTCGAAAATCAGACTGTACAACACTATTGAAAAGGGGATGGTTAGGCAATTGTTAGGTTCAAACATTAGGAAAGTAGCCAACAGTACGTACTTAACAACTCCTTGTGAACATGTTTTTGGTTTTTTTATTTTTATTTTTTAAATTTTTTTGAGACAGAATTTTGCTCTTGTTGCCCAGGCTGGAGTGCAGTTGCGTGATCATCGCTCACTGCAGCCTTGAACTCCTGGGCTCAAGCAATCCTCCCACCTCAGCCTCCCAAGTAGCTGGGACTATAGGCATGTGCCACCACACAGGGTCTCGCTGTGTTGCCCAGCCTGGCCTCAAACTCCTGACCTTAAGCAATCCTCCTGCTTTGACCTCCCAAAGTGCTGGAATTACAGGCTTGAGCCACCACACTCGGCCTTGAACATATCTTTGTTTATTGATTTATTTTTTTTAGAAGGAGTCTCACTCCATCACCCAGGCTGGAGTGCAATGGCACGATCTTGGCTCACTGCAACCTCAGCCTCCTGGGTTCAAGCGATTCTCCTGCCTCAGCCTCCGGAGTAGCTGGGATTACATGTGCACGCCACCATGCCCAGCTAATTTTTGTATTTTTATTTATTTATTTATTTTGAGACAGTCTCGCTCTGTCACCCACATGTATTGCAGAGGCTCCCCCAGGCCAATGGGGCATAGTCACTTCATAGATGATTAGAGGCTTGGGGATGGGGGGGAACCTTAATAACCCTTTATTTTTGGAATGGAAAAAAAAAGTAGTCTGACGGGAGCAAATATTTGAAAAACTAAACTCTTTGCCAACCCTACTCGGCAGGCAACGAAGGTGTGCTTCTAAACACCTCTGCGCAGGGCTGACGAGGAGGACTCGAACACAGCAGCACCTCCATCCACTCGTTAAGCATTCACCCAGCTTGAGGGCTGGAGATGTATTGCGGTGGCGCGATCTCGGCTCACTGCAAGCTCCGCCTCCCGGGTTCACGCCATTCTCCTGCCTCAGCCTCCCGAGTAGCTAGGACTACAGGCGCCCGCCACCACGCCCGGCTAATTTTTTGTATTTTTAGTAGAGGCGGGGTTTCACTGTGTTAGCCAGGATGGTCTCGATTTCCTGACCTCATGATCTGCCCGCCTCTGCCTCCCAAAGTGCTGGGACTACAGGCGCCGGCCACCACGCCCGGCCTAATTTTTGTATTTTTAGTAGAGACGGGGTTTCACCATGTTGGCCAGGCTGGTCTTGAACTTCAGACTTCAGGTGATCCACCCGCCTCAGCCTTCCGAAGTGCTGGGATTACAGGCGTGTGCCACCACACCCGGCCTTGAACGTGTCTTTTGATAGAGGCAGGGGCATGCATGTACTGTATTAATGAAGCAGCGTTTTTCCTTACCTAGGAGAGAGAGAACAATCCAGCTGGTCATACTGTCGACTAAGTTTGCTCTGGTTTCAGGTCCTTTACACGTGCTGTTCGGGCTGCCTGGAGCTCTCCTCACACACATCTTTTCCTGTCTGGTTCTTCCTTGTCTTTGCTCAGAAGTCTCCTCCTTAGACGAGGCATCACTGAAGAACACCCCTCTTACTCTCAGCCCCTTACCCTGTTTTAATTCTTTGGAGCTCGCATGTCCTGAGATTTATTTTGTTCTCAGATATATTCTCAAATACATTGTAAGCTACATGAGGACAGGAAATGGTATTACCCTTTTCTTCCAGTACCTACAACAATGCCAGACACATAGGACACTTGCTCAATAAATATTTGCAGAATGAATGACCCTCATAGACTTAATGATTTTGCATATTAGAATGCAGTGTGTCTGCCGGGCCTGGTGACATCATGCCTGTAATCCCAGCACTCTGGGAGGCCGAGGCAGGCAGCTCGTTTGAGGTCAGGTCAGTAGTTTGAGACCATCCTGGCCAACATGGCGAAACCTCCTCTCTACTAAAAATACAAAAATTAGCTGGATGTGGTAATTTTAGCCCGTGCCTGTAATCCCAGCTACTCGGGAGGCTGAGGTAGGAGAATCGCCGGCACGCTGGAAGTGGAGATTGCGGTGAGCCGAGACTGCACCACTGCACTCCAGCCTGGGCAACAGAGGAAAACTCCATCTCCAAAAAAAAAAAAAAATTAGTGTGTTCTCTGTGCTCTGGCCCTAAAGAAAATGCTCACTATTGTGAGAGCTATAGAGATTACTGATAATTTGCAGGGGATGGAGGAAAGATGTATTTACAAAGTGAAAGTTGTGGATAGTTTTGAAATATAATATGATAGAATTAAGACTAATGGCTGTTTTTGTAGGCTGGGCACGGTGGCTCAGGCCTGTAATCCCAGCCCTTTGGGAGACCGAGGCGGGCGAATCATGAGGTCAGGAGTTCGAGACAATCTTGGATAACACGGTGAAAGCCCATCTCTATTAAAAATACAAAAAATTAGCCTGGTGTTGTGGCGGGCGCCTGTAATCCCAGCTACTCAGGAGGCTGAGGCAGGAGAATCTCGTGTACCCGGGAGGCAGAGGTTGCAGTGAGCCGAGATTGCGCCACTGCACTCCAGCCTGGGCAATAGAGTGAGACTCCGTCTCAAAAAATATACAAAATAAAATAAAAAATAATTCAAAAAAAGACTAATGGCTGTTTTTCTGATGTTTATTTTGGAGGAATTAATTAATAAGGGACTGTTTGGCCTGGGCGGTGGTGCACACCTGTAATCCCAGTTGAGGCAGGGCAGATCACTTGAGCTCAGGAGTTTGAGACTAGTGGGCAACATGGCAAAACCCTGTCTCTACAAAAAATACAAAAATTAACTGGGCATGGTGGCACATGCCTGTAGTCCCAGTTACTCAGGTGGCTGAAGTGGGAGGATCGCTTGAGCTGGGAGGTCGAGGCTGCATTTAACTGAGATCACGCCACTGCACTCCAGCCTGGGTGACAGAGTGAGACACTGTCTCAAAAAATAAATAAACAAACAAGAGACTGTTGTTAGTGTTATATTAAAATTTTGAAAATGCTAAACTTAATTTTTGTTATAGGTGTAAAGGATTTTTTTTTTTTTTTTGAGACAGGGTCTTTCTGTCACCCAGGCTGAAGTGTAGTGGCACCATCACGGCTTACTGCAGCCTCAACGTCCTGGGCGCAGTGGATCCTCCCACCTCAGCCTCACAAGTAGCTGGGACTACAGGTGCATGCCACCTTGCCCGGCTTATTTTTATTTATTTTTTGAGACAGAGTCTCCCTCTGTCACCCAGGCTGGAGTGCAGTGGCGCAATCTCGGCTCACTGCGACTTCTATCTCCCCAGTTCAAGCGATTCTCCTGTCTCAGCCTCCTGAGTAGCTGGGATTACAGGGGCACACCACCATGCATGGCTAATTTTTGGATTTTTAGTAGAAATGGGGTTTCGCCATGCTGATTTCGAACTTTTGACCTTGTGATCTGCCCACCTCGGCCTCCGAAAGTGCTGGGATTACAGGCATGAGACACCACACCCAGCTGCCTGGCTAATTTTTTAATTTTCTGCAGAGACATGGTCCCACTATGTTGTCCATGCTGGTCTCAAACTCCTGGTCTCAAGCCGTCTGCCTGCCTGCATTTTTTCAGAGATGAAGTCGCCCTCTGTTGCCCAGACTGGAGTGCAGTGGTGTGATCATAACTTACTACAGCCTTAAACTGGTCTCACACAATCCTCCTGCCTCAGCCGCCCTGTTAGCTGGGACTACATGCACACATGCCCAGCTAAGAGTACTTCTTAAAGCTTAGTTGGTGAATCTAGTATTTTAATGAAAAGGGTTTTAAAATACTGTTAAAATTATAATATTTCTATTCTCAGTTGTCTCATTTGGAGTGCAGAGGAAACAAAAAACATTATTTTAGCATTCCCTCCAAAGAAATGTGAAGGATTGGCCGGGCGTGGTGGCTCATGCCTGTGATCCCAGCACTTTGGGAGGCCGAGGCAGGCAGATCACCTGAGGTCAGGAGTTCAAGACCAGCCTGGCCAACATGGTGAAAACCCGTCTCTACTAAAAATACAAAAATTAGGCGGGCGTGTTGGCGCATGCCTGTATGTACTCTCAGCTACTTGGCAGGCTGAGGCGGGAGGATCACTTGAACCCAGGAGGTGGAGGTTGCAGTGAGCAGAGATCACACCACTGTACTGCAGCCTGGGTAACAGGGTAAGACTCCATCGCCAAAAAAAAAAAAAAAAAAAAAAAGAAATGTGAAGGATTTTAAGTTTTGGGGAAAGTATCAGAGGAGTTCATTCTCTTCCTGGTTTAACATCAGGCTTCTGGTCTATGGGGTTTTACTTGACAATTAAGATACCATCGTTACTATCATGGATAGTGTATTTGTGCAGCATGTTTTCTTAAAATTTTTTCTTTTAAATATGTCAAAAAATGCATAAAACTGCCCTCTCCCCCCTTTTCACATCTAGTAACTTTATATCTTCATTCAAGATAGAATGCTTGGGCTTTCCTGACTGCAAAACTGATTTCCTTGGGCCTCTCACCTTGGGGTAGTCAGGCTTGTTTTATCTTTCCAATTTAATTCTCTCAGGCCTCTTCTATGTTCATAAGATCACCTCTCTCTCCTCTCCCCAACCCTCAATTTAAAAATTATATTCCAGTCCAGGCGCACTGGCTCACGCCTGTAATCCCAGGACTTTGGGAGGTCGAGGTGGATGGATCACCTGAGATCAGGAGTTCGAGACCAGCCTGACCAACATGGTGAAACTCCGTCTCTACTAAAAACACAAAAATTAGCTGGGCGGGGTAGCGGGCGTCTGTAATTCCAGCTACTCAGGAAGCTGAGGCAGGAGAATCACTTGAACCCGGGAGGTGGAGGTTGCTGTGAGCCGAGATCAGCCAAGATCGCGCCATTGCACTCCAGCCTGGGCAACAAGAGCAAAACTCCGTCTCAAAAAAAAAAAAAATACATTTCAGCTTCCCTTTCACGTAGTTCCTGCTTGCGAAAATGACACTAGTTTGAGTTTTGCCTTTCCTAGTCCAGAACTCTGAACAGTTCTTCTAGTAAATATGCTCTCAGCTTTTAGGCCTATAGGACAGAACTTAGAAAAATATATATTAAGTGATTTAAAAATCATTGGTACTATATATACTTTAATAATTAATTTGGGCCGGGTGCGGTGGCTCATGCCTGTAATCCCAGCACTTTGGGAGGCCAATGTGGGTGGATCACTTGAGGCCAGGAGTTTCAGACCAGCCTGGCCAACCTGGTAAAACCTGGTATCTACTAAAAATACTAAAATTAGGCCAGGCGTGGTGGCTCACGCCTGTAATCCCAGCACTTTACAAGTTTGAGGTGGGTGGATCACCAGGTCAGGAGTTTGAGACCAGCCTGACCAACATGGTGAAACCCCGTCTCTAGTAAAAATACAAAAAATTAGCTGGGCTTGGTGGCACGCGCCTGTAATCCCAGCTACTCAGGAGGCTGAGGCAGGAGAATCGTTTGAACCCAGGAAGCAGAGGTTGCAATGAGCCAAGAACACGCCACTGCACTCCAGCCTGGGCAACAGAGTGAGACTCTGTCTCAAAATAAATAAATAAATAAATAAAATAAAATACAAAACTTAGTCGGGCCCAGCTACTCAGGAGGCTGAGGCGTGAGAATTGCTTGAACTCAGGAGTTGGAGGTTGCGGTGAGCCGAGATTGTGCCACTGCACTCCAGCCTGGGTGACAGCAAGACTCTGTGTCAAAAAAAAATTAATTTGTCTATGATAGGGCCATTGACTTAAACAATGAAAAATGTAATTTCATTTGAAATTTAAAAGTGAGTTTAGTTTATTCTTGTCTTTTCAGTTAGATATATCAAGAAAAAGAGATCGGACAAATGTCCACAAATATCAAGAAAAAGACTGGCAACCTAAAGGCCTGTTGTCAACCTAAAATAATCAAAAGCGTCAGAATCTAGTACAAAGAGAAATTATTCAAGTGCAAAGTTTGAGGATGTACCACCTGGAAACACCAGTTCTAAAAAAATGGAGTCAAAGTTCTGAAGTAGGGAAGTTTAGGTTTTATATAGGCAGAGACAGGAGTTTTTAGCATGATTACAACATTTTTCGTACAGGGTTTTCACATAGTTACAGCAATTTGATTGGTTATAGGCAGTGTTTCTTTTTGGGGAGAGTACATTGGGGAAGGTGTAATAGTTATGGGTTTTCTGTCATACGGTTTAAGCATAAGCAGGACACCAAAGGGAAAGTTCCTCTCTAACAAGGGTCATTAATTAAGAATTTTTAGTCATTGTAGGCCGGGCGCGGTGGCTCACGCCTGTAATCCCAGCACTTTGGGAGGCCAAGGCGGGCAGATCACGAGGTCAGGAGATCGAGACCATCCTGGCTGACACAGTGTAACCCAGTCTCAACTAAAAATACAAAAAATTAGCCAGGCGTGGTGGCGGGCGCCTGTAGTCCCAGCTACTCGGGAGGAGGCTGAGGCAGGAGAATGGCGTGAGCCCAGGAGGCGGAGCTTGCAGTGAGCCGAGATTGTGCCACTGCTCTCCAGCCTGGGGCATAAAGCGAGACTCCGTCTAAAAAAAAAAAAAAAAAAAAAGAGAGAATTTTTAGTTATTATATGGAACAGGAAAAATGAAAGTAAGCTAATCTGTAATCTGAAAAACAGAAATTGTAACCATATGTGACTCAGATCATAGTCACATCTCTCTCAAGGCTTAAAAAGTGTTTTGGGGATTCCAACAGCTTTTAGATTCTGTTTTCTTTTCTTTTCTTCTCTTTTCTTTTTTTTGAGATGGAGTCTCGCTCTGTCACCCAGGCTGGAGTACAGTGGCGCGATCTCGGCTCACTGCAAGCTCGGCCTCTCGGGTTCACGCCATTCTCCTGCCTCAGCCTCCTGAGTAGCTGGGACTACAGGCGCCCGTCACCACGCCCAGCTAATTGTTTGTATTTTTAGTAGAGACGGGGTTTCACTGTGTTGGACAGGATGGTCTCGGTCTCCTGACCTTGTGATCCACCTGCCTCAGCCTCCCAAAGTGCTGGGATTACAGGCGTGAGCCACTGTGCCCAGCCAGCTTTTTTTCTTTTTTTAAACTCCTCCAGACATAACAACAATACAGTTCAGCTATGTAAATCATCCATAATAACTATTTTTTTTTTGAGACGGAGTCTTGCTCTGTCACCCAGGCTGGAGTGCAGTGGCACAATCTCGGCTCACCGCAAGCTCCGCCTCCTGGGTTCGCGCCATTCTCCTGCCTCAGCCTCCCGAGTAGCTGGGACTACAGGCACCTGCCACCACACCCGGCTAATTTTTTGTATTTTTTAGTAGAGACGGGGTTTCACCATGTTAGCCAGGTTGGTCTCGATCTCCTGACTTCGTGATCCGCCTGCCTTGGCGATCCACCTGCCTTGGCCTCCCAAAGTGCTGGGATTACAGGCGTGAGCCACCGCGCCCAGCCCATCAATAATAACTATTAAGGACTAACAGTTGAATAAGAGGAGCTATTACAGACCTTTGGCCAAGTCATCATATTTTACTTTTACAGAGAAAAAAACAGATTCGAGAGGTTAAGTCACCCACTTAGTAAATGGCAAAACCTAGATCTGTCTCCAAGATTGTTGAGAGGGGGAGGCCTGATGTTTTTTCTGCATAAGGAGAGGAGGTGAATATTTTGCTGACTGTGAAGTCCCTGTGCCAAGCTGTGTGAATGGCTGTTATTGGCCACTCTTTCTTCCTTACTGAGAGTTCTGGGCTCTGGAAGGGCATCAGGATCTCCTGGTAGAGCTGTGATGCCAGCTGGGAAGCTTGTATGGTCATTGGGGAGGCATTGCAGGTTTTTGGTAAGGGCATGTGTGACACAATGTGATGAGTGCCCACAGATCATCTCCACTGGGATGTCTCCCCAGGTACCTGCAACACCACAGGACTATGGGTAGGCTCATCTTCTTCCAACACCTGCTCTTCTTTCTGGGGCCCTCATATCAGGAGGACCACCACTGTCCTCTCAGTTCCCCAGGGATGGAAACTTGAGTCATCCTGAAGTATTTCCCCTTTCCTCCCACATTTGTCACCTTCTCCTGTCCCTGCTACTACTTCCTAAATGTTCTTGAAAGTCGCCTTTTTCTGTCTCCCTTGCTTCAGCCTTAGATCAGATTATATTAATTTCTTGCCTAGATTACAGCTGTACCCTCTTACCTGGTCTTCCAGCCTAACCCCAGTTTCTCTTCAAAGGGGTGCCACAGAATCTTTCTAAATTACAAATTCAGTGCTGGTCTGGTTTTCAGGTTGTGACTCCCTCCTTGTAGCCTCATGTGGCCTCCGCCCCTCCCAAGCTGTAACCCCAGACTCTCCTTGTATGTCTAACCCCCACAGTGGGCGATGAGTTCTTTTGCTCTTCCAGCACTCTGTGAGCTCCCACGCCCCCATGCCTTTGCACATGCTGTACCTGTGACCCCAAACGACCTTCTCCTGCTTTTCCTTCCTCTTCCTTATGCCACAAAATTTGGCCCAGGCATTGTAGTCTTTGGTTAGGTTTTGTCTTCAGTGTGTTCTCCCGGTCCTTGTGTAAGCCCTGGTCCATTTTTGTCTCCTTCATTTGTACAAAACCTCTGAGGGTAGTTTTGTTGCTGTAAGGTGAGAGTGAAATCGTATCAGCATTTCATAAACCAGCGTTCTTTTTTTGACTACACCTGTTCAGGACAAAGAGTAAGTGCTTTTTTCTTTGAATTAGGGATACCTTTATGTAACTACAGTTGTGGTCTACTTCTATTCCAGTTTCAGTTTCTTCCATTTTCTGTATTTAATTTCTTGTCTTTCAAAGGATTTTTTTTTTTTTTTTTTTTTTTTTTGAGACAGAATCTCCCTCTGTCACCCAGGCTGGAGTGCAGTGGTGCAATCCCGACTCACTGCAACCTCCGCCTCCCAGGTTCAAGCGATTCTCCTGCCTCAGCCTCCTGAGTAGCTGGGATTACAGGCGCCCGCCACCATGCCTGGATAATTTTTTGTATTTTTAGTAGAGATGGGGTTTTACCATGTTGGTCAGGCTGGTCTCGAACTCCTGACCTTGTGATCCACCCACCTCAGCCTCCCAAAGTGTTGGGATTACAGGCGTGAGCCACTGCACCAGGCCGCCAGAAATTGTTTTAACTGACATTTTTTTCAATCCCTTCTCTCCTATTTTTTGTAGCTGTCATAATACTTTTTTGTTTTGTTTTGTTCGTTTTGTTTTGTTTGAGATGGAGACTCGCTCTGTCGCCTAGGCTGGAGCGCAGTGGCGTGATCGTGACTCAGTGCAACCTCTACCTCCTGGGTTCAAACGATTCTCCTGCCTCAGCCTCTCAAGCAGCTGAGATTACAGGTGTGTGCCCTCACACCCAGCTAATCTTTGTATTTTTACTAGAGAGGGGTTTCACCATGTTGGCCAGGCTGGTCTCGAACTTCTGACCTCAGGTGATCCACCCACCTCAGCCTCCCAAAGTGCTGAGATTTCAGGCGTGAGCCATGCGCCTGGCCTGAGCCACAGTACCCAACCACTTTTTTTTTTTTAATGAAAATTTATTCTTAAATGTACAACAGGCTCCAAGACCATACTTCAAGTAGCTATAGGTGGCAAAAGATGTTATGGCAGGGAATACAGATGTTTAAACGGGAATGGGGCCAGGTGCGGTGGCTCACGCCTGTAATCTCAGCACTTTGGGAGGCCGAGGCGGGCAAATCATGAGGTCAGGAGTTTGAGACTAGCCTGGCCAACGTGGTGAAGCCCCATCTCTACTAAAAATACAAAAAATAAGCTGGGCATAGTGGCGGGCGTGCCTGTAATCCCAGCTACTTGGGAGGCTGAGGCAGGAGAATATCTTGAACCCAGGAGGCGGAGGTTGCAGTTGAGCCGAGACCGCACCACCACTGCACTCCAGGCCTAGGTGACAGAGTGAGACTCCATCTCAAAAAAAAAAAAAAAAAAAGGAATGGAACCAAGGGTCACCTTTGCCTCAAGTACAAGGAACGGCTAGCTTTTTGCTGGATTTCTTAATACCACCTGTGACCAGGGGGCCCTTCCCTGTCGCTTTTAGCCCAGGGAGTTTCTTCTACTCCTGTTTTATTCTATTTGAAAGTCTTGTCTTCCTTGTCCATCTCCTTGGCCACTTCCTAAACTATTTTAGGGGCTCCTTGACACCTGTGAGCCACGCAAGCACACTGTCCCTGCGGTCCCAGCTCACTTACCCTCCCGTCATAATCCTTTTTTGCTTTTACTTTTTGCATGTACTTGTTTTTTTATTTTCTTTTTGTTCGTGATTTTGGACAACAGGGTAAGATCAAATATGGATTCTTAAAATTTAGTTAATCGGCCGGGCACGGTGACTCACGCCTGTAATCCCAGCACTTTGGGAGGCCGAGGTGGGCAGATCACAAGGTCAGGAGATTGAGACTGTCCTGGCCAACATGGTGAAACCCCGTCTCTACTAAAAAATAGAAAAAATTAGCCGGGCGTGGTGGCAGGGACCTGTAGTCCGAGCTACTCGGGAGGCGGAGGCAGGAGAATGGTGTGAACCTGGGAGGCGGAGCTTGCAGTAAGCCAAGATCGTGCCACTGCACTCCAGCCTGGGCGACAGAGTGAGACTCCGTCTCAAAAATAAATAAATAAATAACATTTAGTTAATCATCATTATTATTTTTGCTGTAGATGCTTATATAGGTGGCCTTCTTGTTAACCATGCCTTGGAGAACTAGCATATTCATTTTCTGCTCATTTGCTTTATTTATGGATATGTTTACTACGTTCATCAGTATGTTACCTTCAGCATCTTGTATGTAATTAACATAGAAAAAGTTTTTATCCTTATTTTACCAAGAGCATCAAATTAGACCAGACACGGTGGCTCATGCCTGAAATCCCAGCACTTTGGGAGCCCAGTGTGGGAAGATCACTTGAGGTCAGGAGTTCGAGAGCAGCCTGGCCAACATGGTAAACCCCTGTCTCTACCAAAAATTACAAAAATTAGCCAGGCGTGGTGGTACACGCCTGTGATCCCAGCCACCCGGGAGGCTGAGGTAGGAGGATGGCTTGAGCCCAGGAGGTGGAGGTTGCAGTGAGCCGAGATCGTGCCACTGCTCTCAAGCCTGGGCAACAGAGTGAGACCCTGTCTCAAAAAAAAAATTAAAATTTGCCATTTTAACCACGTGTACAGTTCAGTAGTGTTAAGTGTATTCACATTGTTAGGCAATCACTATCCAGAACTTTTCATCTTGCAGAACTATATACCACCTGTATGACACCTCCCCATTCCTTTTTTTTAATGTGGTATGACATAGGTATGGCTTTCATGTCAGTAAGCGTGGTTATACAATATTTTATTTTATTATTATTTTTTTTTTTGGAGATGGAGTTTTGCTCTTGTTGCCCAGGCTGGAGTGCAAAGGCACAATTTCAGCTCACCACAACCTCCACCTCCTGGTTTCAAGTGATTCTCCTTCCTCAGTCTCCCGAGTAGCTGGGATTACAGGCATGTGCCACCATGCCCTGCTAATTTTGTATTTTCAGTAGAGACGGAATTTCTCCTTGTTGATCAGGCTGGTCTCAAACTCCCGACCTCAGGTGATCTGCCTGCCTCAGCCTCCCAAAGTATTGGGATTACAGGTGTGAGCCACCGATCCCGGCCACAATATTAATCACTTTTTTGAAAGGATAATACATATACATCAAACAAGCTTCAAATGATTACAACCATGTTATTGAGTGAGAACAGCAAATTTCCCACCTCTGTCCCCAGCCACCACTTCTAGACCCTCTCCTAGAGGTAACCACCCTTCCCAGTTTCTTGTCAATGTTGCTACATATTGTTAAGTTTATGTACCCAAGTTTCATTGCTCTTAATGTTTTGCTAATATAAAAGCACTGTGGCCAGGCAGGGTGGCTCACACCTATATTCCCAACACTTTGGGAAGCCAAAGTGAGAGCATTACTTGAGCCCAGGGGTTCAAGACCAGACTGAGCAATAATAGCGAGACCTAGTCTTTACAGAAAAATAAAAATAAAAAAACTAGCCAGGCTTGGTGGCATGCTGCTGTAGTCCCAGCTACTGGGGAGGCTGAGGCAGGAGGATTGCTTGAGCCCAGGAGTTGGAGTTTGCAGTGAGCTGTGATCATGCCACTGCACACCAGACTGGGTGAAAGAGCCAGACCTTGTCACTGAAAAAAAGAAAAAAGTATGGAGATGAATATCCTTAGAGCTAAAACTTTATTATTTCTTAATTATTTTCTTAAGATAAATCCCTAAAAGTAGTATTACTGGGTCAAAGAGCATACATATTTTTAAGGCTTGTGATGATGCACACTGTCAAATTCCATGCGGAAGTATTATGCCGGTTTTCTGTCCCACAAAAAGTGTATGCCAACATCAGGAAGAATTATTTCTATAAATGATTTTTAGGATCGTATGAACAACATTAACTATGCCTTTATCTGCTGAAACCAACTTCTTTCCTTTTTTTTTTTTTTTTTTTTTTTTTTTTGAGATGGAGTCTTGCTCTGGTCCCCCAGGCTGGAGTACAGTGGCTCGATCTCTGCTCACTGCAAACTCCGCCTCCCAGGTTCAAGCGATTCTCCTGCCTCAGCCTCCTGACTAGCTGGGATTACAGGCGCCCACCACCACGCCCAGCTAGTTTTTTTTTTGTATTTTTAGTAGAGATGGGGTTTCACCATGTTGGCCAGGCTGGTCTCGAACTCCTGACCTTGTGATCCGCCCACCTCGGCCTCCCAAAGTGCTGGGATTACAGGTGTGAGCCACTGTGCCTGACCTTTTTTTTTTTTTTTTTTTTTTTTTTTTTAAGACAATGTCTCACTCTGTCGCCCAGGCTGGAGTGCAGTGGCACGATCTTAACTCACTGCAACCTCTGCCTCCCGGGTTCAAGCAATGCCCCTGCCTCAGCCTCCCAAGAGCTGGGACTGTAGGCGCCTGCCACCCACGCCCAACTAATATTTAGTAGAGATGAGGTTTCACCATGTTGGCCAGGCTGGTCTTGAACTCCTGACCTCAAGTGATCTGCCTTCCTTAACCTCCCTCAAAATGCTGGGATTACAGGTGTGAGCCGCCGCGCCTGGCCTGAAACCAGCTTTTATATAGGTGATTGTTACTTTCTACTCTTTCCTAACAGGTTTTCTTAAATGTTTTCTTGGAGCCTTAAAGATGGAGATGACAGAAATGACTGGTGTGTCGCTGAAACGTGGGGCACTGGTTGTCGAAGATAATGACAGTGGAGTCCCAGTTGAAGAGACAAAAAAACAGAAGCTGTCGGAATGCAGTCTAACCAAAGGTCAAGATGGGCTACAGAATGACTTTCTGTCCATCAGTGAAGATGTGCCTCGGCCTCCTGACACTGTCAGTACTGGGAAAGGTGGAAAGAATTCTGAGGCTCAGTTGGAAGATGAGGAAGAAGAGGAGGAAGATGGACTTTCAGAGGAGTGCGAGGAGGAGGAATCAGAGAGTTTTGCAGACATGATGAAGCATGGACTCACTGAGGCTGACGTAGGCATCACCAAGTTTGTGAGTTCTCATCAAGGGTTCTCGGGAATCTTAAAAGAAAGGTACATTTAGTTTATGAATAAAGTTATTTTGATTGTATTAGGTTTCTTCTTTAGAAAGAAATTAGCTTTATATTCTTCCACTTAGCTTTCTATCTCCAAGGATTGTTTATACTACTGATCAAAAGGAAGAGGATGAAGGAAACCTGCCTGAATAAATAGCCTTGGATTTTTAAATTTTAATTAATTAATTTTTTCCCTTTTTTTGAGAGAGGGTCTCACTCTGTCACCCAGGCTGGCATGCAGTGGCATGATCATGCCTCAAATAAATTCATTCACCAGGCACAGTGGCTTACGCCTGTTATCCCAGCACTTTGGGAGGCCGAGGCTGGCGGATCACTTGAGGTCAGGAGTTTGAGACCAGCCTGGCCAACATGGTGAAAGCACATCTATACTAAAAATACAAAAATTAGCTGGGCGTGGTGATGGGCACCTGTAATCCCAGCTACTCGGGAGGCTGAGGCAGGAGAATCGCTTGAACCTGGGAGGTGGAGGTTGCAGTGAGCCGAGATTGCACCACTGCATTCCAGCCTGGGTGACAGAGCAAGACTCTGTCTCAAAAAATAAGTAAATGAATAAATTCATTTAAATGGTTTCAGATTTTCTCCTGAGTTTGTTTTATAATCTTAAACTCTTTTTTCATTTGAATGTGCCACAACTATGGTAGAAGAAGGTAGTCTTTGGAGCCAGGTGGATCCCAGTGTGAAGTTCGCTACTTAGTAGTTACTTAGCCTCTCTGAACCTCAGCATCCTTATTTTAAAAATGGATCAGGCCAGACACGGTGGCTAACGCCTGTGATCCCAGCACTTTGGGAGGCCGAGGCGGGCAGACCACTTGAGGTCAGGAGTTTGAGACCAGCCTGGGCAACATGGCGAAACCCTGTCTCTACTAATAATACAAAAATTAGGCTGGCGTAGTGGCACGCGCCTGTAATCCCAGCTACTCGGTAGGCTGAGGCAGGAGAATCACTTGAACCCAGGAGGCGGAGGTTGCAGTGAGCCAAGATCAAGCCGCTGCACTCCAGCCTGGGCAACACAGCAAGACTGTCTCAAAAAAAATAATAGTAATAAAATAAAATTTTAAAATGGATCATATTACCACACTGGGGTTGTTGAGGATTTTGAATAATGCATGTAAAATATTTAACATAAAGGTAAGCTTCAGGCTAGTTCATGGTAGACTTACTGGGTTCTGATTCAATTAACCATATAGCATATTTTGTGATTTAATTTAGCGTGGGCTGCCTGAATCGTCATAGGGTAATGTTAATAAGCTTTTGTTTTTGCATTTCTCTGGAAGAATATTCTAGAAGCTAAGAGGGTCTTTTCTTTAAGTTCTCATATAAAACTTGAGCCAAGGTATGGCTCAGCATTCATTAAGAAACCAGAAAAGACCGGATGTGGTGATTCACGCCTGTAATCCCAGCACTTTGGGAGGCCAAGATGGGCAGATCACTTGAGGTCAGGAGTTGCAGATCAGCCTGGCCAAAATGGTGCAACCCCGTCTCTACTAAAAATACAAAAATTAGCTGGGCGTGGTGGCACGTGCCTGTAATCCCAGCTACTCGGGAGGCTGAGGCGGGAGAATCACTTGAACCCAGGAGGCGGAGGTTGCAGTGAGCGGAGATCGAGCCACTGCACTCCAGCCTAGGCAACAGAGCAAGGCTCCATCTCAAAAAAAAAAAAGAAAAAAATTAACTCCATGTGATTTTGCACTGAAGATTTTTTAAAATTCCTTGTTTTGCACAATAGTAAGGCTTGCTGTTGATCAACTTTATCTTAAAATTAATAGAAAACAGGATGTTAATTATCTGAAAGTTCATGTTTTCTTTCATCAGATACTCCGACTTCGTTGTTCATGAAATAGGAAAAGATGGACGGATCAGCCATTTGAATGACTTGTCCATTCCAGTGGATGAGGAGGTAGAAGTAGCTCTTTAGCAAATGTCACCTTCTGTATAAAAATAGCATTTCCTAGAGATTTAGAAATATAGAGCTTTATTAAACTTGAATTCTATGTATGATTCATTGTGAGTTCTCATGGTTATTTTAAAGGACCCTTCAGAAGACATATTTACAGTTTTGACAGCTGAAGAAAAGCAGCGATTGGAAGAGCTCCAGCTGTTCAAAAATAAGGAAACCAGTGTTGCCATTGAGGTAAATAATGCAAAAATATATGAAAAATTATTTAGGGTTTTAGTTGCTTTTTGGGTGGATGTTAAGTGTTTATGGAAAAAATTACAATGGTTAACAAAGGGTGACTTTTTGCTCTATTGGATCTAAAGGATATTACACTAAAAAATTTTTTTACTGGGGCAGATAACTAGTATCCCAGATAAACTATGGCCCCCCCCAAAGTTACATTTTTGTTTAAAAACATTTTTATTTGGGTACAGTGTTACATGCTATTCCAAAGTCCTAGCTACTCCGAAGGCTGAAGCCAGAGGTTTACTTGAGCCCAGGAATTGGAGACTAGCCTGGACAACATAGTGAGACATCATCTCTGAAAAAAAAATTTAGGGACCACAAATGAACAACGACATATGTTGTTTAGGATCCCAGAGTACCAATTATACCACAATGTCCGTTGTAACAGGACCACCATTTGCTGCCTGTCAGGTATGTGACCCAGGTCAGATTCTGGCTTCAGCAGCTTCTTGGCCTCAGTTGGGACTCTGGGAAGGGGAGGAAATGGGGAAAGGAAGTAGGGGAGCATTTATTTGCTCATCGTGGGTCAATTCTGCTATTGAAGAAAAGGAGAGCTCAGCTACTAAGTAGAATAGTAAATTTTGTTGTTAAAGCTTTTGTTCGCTGGGCACGGTGGCTCACACCTGTAATCCCAGCACTTTGGGAGGCCAAGGTGGGCGGATCACTTGAGGTCAGGACTTCAAGACCAGCCTGGCCAACATGGCGAAATCCCGTCTCTACTAAAAATACAAAAAAATTAGCCAAGCGTGGTAGCGCAGGCCTGTAGTCCCAGCTACTTGGGAGGCTGAGGCAAGAGAATCTCTTGAACCTAGGAGACAGAGGTTGCAGCGAGCAGAGATCACACCACTGCACTCCAGCCTGGGTGACAGAGCGAGACTCCATATCAAAAAAAAAAAATTATGTTAAATTAATTTTGTACTACATTTTAATGAGCTATGGGGTTTTTGGTTGTCTGAAATTCCCTCTCCCATCACTCCTAGTTAATAAGCGTACTACAACTTTTCCGAATTCATTATCTGCCCCTTGTCTCCCTCCTTACCTGAGCTTCCCAAAAGTGTGTGGTATTGCAATGTTAGAAATCTTCAATTACTGAAAAAATCTTTAGGCAAAACCTTTAGCAATGCCAAGAAGAAAATTCCTGGCAGATTTCTAGAGCAATCCAGAAGGATGGTCCAAGTTTCCTTTGCTTGTACAATGCAGAGGTTTATCTTAGGCTTATAATATGTATTTTCGTATACATGTGGTAAAATTTACTATTGTCTTAAAAACTGAGGTTTTCCCATCTACTGAAAGTCTTTACATTTAAAAGGCATAAACTATGGGCAAGCTTCCTCATTTGTAAAATGAAGATGGACTTTCTGAGTTTTTGAGGTCTAAACATGTATTCATATACACAAACTGTCGTTCTCCTTGCTATCAGTAATTTCAGATCTAGACTCACTTTTTGCTATGAAGAAGTCATTTACCTGTAATCGTAATGTAGTTTGGTGGATTTTTTCATTTTTTATTTTGTTGAAGTATCATTAAGTTGCTGGGCGCAGTGGCTCACACCTGTAATCCCAGCACTTTGGGAGGCCGAGGTGGGTGGATCACCTAAGGTCAGGAGTTCGAGACCAGCCTGACCAACATGGAGAAACCCCATCTCTACTAAAAATACGAAAAATTAGCTGGGCGTGGTGGCGGGCACCTGTAATCCCAGCTACTCAGGAGGCTGAGGCAGGAGAATCACTTGAACCTGGGAGGTGGAGGTTGCAGTGAGCCGAGATCGTGCCATTGCACTCCAGCCTGGGTAACAAGAGTGAAACTGTGTCTTTAAAAAAAAAAAAAAAAAAAAAGTGTCATCAAGTTTAGCCAGTAGCAGTTGCAGTGTATCTCGATGTTTTCAGCTTGCAGGTTACAACCCATTAATGGGTCATGAAATCAGTTTAGTAGTGGATCTCAACCATCATTTTTAAAAAATGGAATAAAATAAGGGCTGGGCACAGTGGCTCAGGCATGGAATTCCAGTACTTGGGGAAGCTGAGGTGGGCAGATCGCTTGAATTCAGGAGATCGAGACCAGCCTGGGCAACATGGCGAAACGCCATCTCTACAAAACATAAAAAAATTAGCTGGGCATGGAGGCACATGCCTGTAGTCCCAGCTACTTGAGAGGCTGAGATAGGAGGATGGCTTGAGCCTGGGAGGCAGAGGTTGCAGTGAGCCAAGGTCGCATCACTGCACTCCAGCCTGGGTGACAGAGCCAGACCCTGTCTCAAAAAATATATATAATAATAGCAATAACATAGAAAATATTTGTGCATTGCAAATAGTATGAATCTTGTTTTGTGAATTTTTTTCGATTCTTAAAATGAGGTATATACACACATTTGTGGTTGTATTGAGTAAAGAGGGAGGGAAAATTCTCAGTATGAGATGCACTCACATGCTGAAAATATGTAACTAGTGAGTTTATATCATGTTGATTTTTCTTTACTGTAAACCCATGTGCTAGAACCTCATTATAAAATAATTCAGAATATAATTCAATAAGAAGCAGCTGTAGGTTGGATTGTTCAAAGGACTGAGCTTCTCACATACCAAAAGGCCTAGCTTTGCCTGCATTTTCACGTAGGAGCCCTAAGGTGTCTGTCCAGCAGAGACCCTGAGAAGGAGCATCTGGGTTGGTGGCCCATGGGTTTGACAGCCTGGATTTTAAATCCAGCTCTACCACCTTCCAGCTATATAACCGCAGACACAATTCCTCACTTCTAAATAGATATAATGGTGTTATGATGGAGAGATTACAAAGATTAAATAAAATGATGACCACAGTGCTTTGTACAGTGTCTGGCAGATGGATGTGCTCCATCAACGGGCTCCCGGGATTTGCAATATTGGGAAGCTCTGAAATATTTTTGAGACTGGGCACGGTGGCTCACGCCTGTAATCTCAGCACTTTGGAAGGCCAAGGCAGATGGATCACTTGAGGCCAGGAGTTTGAGACCAGCCTGGCCAACATGGTGAAACCCCATCTCTACTAAAAATACAAAAACTAGCCAGGCTTGGTGTTGCGAGCCTGTAATCCCAGCTACTCAGGAGGCTGAGGCAGAAGAATCCCTTGAACCCGGGAGGCAGAGGTTGCAGTGAGCTGAGATCACTCCACTGCACTCCAGCTTGAGCGACAGAGCGAGACTGTCAAAAAAATAAAAATAAAAGATTTTTGAAATCGTATGCAGGCACTTTTGTTATTTTGCGTAGTTAATAAGGTGAGCAGTGTTTTTACTAATTCACTGTATTACTTCCCTATTTAATGTTTGTTAACTTGGTGGTATTGCTATCTGTTTTTTTTAATAGGTTATCGAGGACACCAAAGAGAAAAGAACCATCATCCATCAGGCTATCAAATCTCTGTTTCCAGGATTAGAGACAAAAACAGAGGATAGGGAGGGGAAGAAATACATTGTAGCCTACCACGCAGCTGGGAAAAAGGCTTTGGCAAGTAGGTGTCTGTGAGCAGCTTCCTCCTGCCAGGCAGCCGTGAGCGGCAGGCCCCGCTCCTCGTTAGCCTTGCCTGTTCATGTTCAAGGGCTACTATAGTGCTGCTCAGAGAACAATATTGATCATGTCCCTCCTTCAGAGAGGGTGAGTATTGTCACTTCAGATGCCAGCGCAGTCCTGCAGCCTGCCTGGCAAGGGGCATTAGGTCTTTTATGTGAGTAAAGATTTGCTGAAATTATAGTAGTGCCTGAGAGAGAGTCTTAGGGATTTGATATGTTCCCTGAAGAGCAGAGCATACTGAGTGGCAATTCAAGAAGAAAATAGAAGGATTATTGCTCATTCTGTGTTCTTCATGGAGGAAAGAAAGCTTTCAGATGAACAAAAAACGCTTGTCACCTATCCCAGTGGCACATTTTTTGCAAGGCCCCTATATTTTTTTTTTTTTTTTTTTTTGAGACGGAGTCTCGCCCTGTCGCCCAGGCTGGAGTGCAGTGGCATGATCTCGGCTCACTGTAAGCTCCGCCTCCCGGGTTCATGCCATTCTTCTGCCTCAGCCTCCTGAGTACCTGAGACTCCAGGCACCTGCCACCACGCCTGGCTAATTGTTTGTATTTTTAGTAGAGACGGGGTTTCACCTTGTTAGCCAGGATGGTCTTGATCTCCTGACCTCGTGATCCACCCGTCTCGGCCTCCCAAAGTGCTAGGATTACAGGTGTGAGCTACCGCGCCCGGCCAAGACCCCTGTATTGAAAGAGGCATATTTTTTTGCCAGGCCCCTATATTGAAAGAGCTTTTGCTTTCCAACTGTATCTTCTTCAGTCACACATAAAAAATACGGAATATATAGAAAGACACCCTTTTGTCTCAGCCCATCTTTTGTTGTGTATCATTCATTTGAAATGGGCATAGTCCCAGTGAGTCACTGATATTTATGTTCTAATGTGTTATCTACAGCCACAAAAGTTTCTATTTGCATATAACCTTTCAGGAAAATTAGGTAATTTTTTTTTTACCTACCAAATTGACAGATAAAATTTAAATGAAAATTACAACAAGAAAAAGTTATTTCCTCACCCTCCTCTCCTACTAGCGGTGGCCTGTATTAATGAACATTTATTCCTAGATATATTTGGGGCAAAATTCTAAGACCATATAACAAAAAACTGTTTATTTATTAGGGCTCTGTCAGTATTCTTTTAGGTTAATTCAAAAGATAATACTGTGATGGATGAAGCCTTAATTGCTTATAACCATGTTTCTAGTGAAATGAGAGGGTATAACAAAAAAGAGAACAGGAGGAAAGCTTCGCTGTGCCTGAGGAAATAATCTAGTCAAGGCAGCAAGTCTGGATAGTGCTATAGAGATGAGATACCTGAGCAGTTCCAGAGGAAGAGGTGGAGATCAGAGGCCAGTTTTCAGTGAACACTGTAAAGAAAAGCCAGATGATGTGTCCTGGAACTGCTTGGGGCATGAGTTCTGAATTACTTTTTACTCCACAAACAAATGGTGTGGTTGCTGTGTGTTTCTTTAATGTCTGGGTCATGGTATAAAATATCACCTGAGCAGCCTTTTTTCAGCCAAGGTTGCTCAAAGAGGAGTAAGCCCAGTGGAAAGTGATTTGAGCCACTGTTGGTTCAGTTCTCCCAAGGATAGTGTGTAGCTAGTAACTGCTGTAGATGGAGAGGAGAGGTGACTTCTACAGACAGCCATGCCTTGGGGCACTTGGTCCTAATTCTCTCAGGGAACCCAGTTGGGAAGGCTGCTAGGGAGTTATTTTTTGTCAAGAAACAGCCCATGTTGGTCAGCAGTGCTGCCCATTATGAAGGCGGGAAGACAAGGCAAGGTCTTATTCTGCTTGATGTGGTCATGAGGAAGCAGGTTGGAAAAAGCAAAAACTGTTTTTTTGACTGGTGGCTTCTTGGAAGTGATAATCATTTCTTAGGATACTGGGTTTTGTGAGAGGGTGGAGGGCATTTGCAGGCCAAAGCAGCCATTACAGCCTTTCTACCCATCCCCTTCATTAAACACAGTGCCAGGTCTCTCATGTTGTGTTTTTATCCACATTTTCTCTGCTTATGCGACACCCGCCTTTCTTTTTTTTGTTGTTGTTGTTACGAAGTTTCCTTAAGATTTTACAAGTGAAGTACTGAGCTGTGCGATGTGAACCACCCTTTCCCACTTTCCTTTGGACACCTTCAGTAAGAAAGGAATTTCTCACTTTAAAAAGAAGCAAGAAGGAAGTCAGATTGGATCAACTCCCTCTTGTATAGAGAACCACATTTCTTGGGCTTGTGGTGTTGTGGCATTTCTTCAAAGATGGACTAAATCTCTGCCATCTCTCCCACCTCCTCATGGAAGGCCACCCCTGGCACAGATGGGCACTTAGGAGCCTGCATTCATTTTTATAGACCCCACTCTCCCCAAGCTGAGAGTGGCCTAAAGTGAACAGCCCTAGGAAAGGAGGAAGAGCTGGTATCTCCAAAGATTATTGTTCATGGCCCTCTACCAGTGACAGCTTGTCCTCCTGAGCCATCTTGCCTAGCATTTGAATGATTTAGCTTTTAAAGTATCATTACAAAGCTTTGTAATTTACAGGGGTTTTTTTAGCTGTATTACTGCCAGATCCTGATAGAAATTGTTATTATGCATTATCTAGCAGATTCACAATATTCTTAACCTGAACTTTTCTCAGATAGAATTGTGCATCCTAAAACATAGATGTGGTGGATTCTAAAACATTGTTCCCAAACACCACAAATTACCAACTATTTAAACTCAGACATTATTTTATGTGTTAAGCCAGTCTGATAGGGCACATTGCTTTACCTACCAAAATGTATATGTGATATTTTTTTGAAAATACCATCTAAACTATCATAACATTACTGACAAATTAATTTATATTTTGAGACAGTATACATTCCAAATGCCTCTAAGAACATAGTTTTTAAAGACTTATGTAAAAAAAGAAAATTCTGCCATGTGATAGGTACAGGTTCTCTATACTTTCTGAAATGAATGGTCCCCAGGAGGGATCCCTGTATGTGGGAATCCATAGAGACTCAGGAGGAAGAGCTAGACAGGTACAAAGAAGCTCTCTGGGAAAGACTGGTGTTATGGAATCCACAGGAATAGGGAATCCCAATAATCAGAGTGATCAATGGACTACCATTGCTTCCATTCCTGTGGCAATGGAAAATGCTACAGGTAGGTCCAGCAAGATAATTACTCTGAAAAACCTGTCTATCAGTTTAGCAACATGGAAGTTGTTGGTGTCTTTTCACCAGAGCATTCTAGTGGAATGATGAGGTTGGAAACCAGTTTACATAGTAGGTTGAGATGGAAGGTAGTATATACAGACTGCTTTTTCAAATAACCTGCAAAGAGGAGAAGAAGCGAACATAATTAAGGAGAGGGGAACATAGGTTAGGCTTTTAAGATGAAAGAGCTGTGAGTTATTTATATATGCAAGGGAGACAATGGAAGGCCAGGCGCAGTGGCTCACGCCTGTAATCCCAGCACTTTGAGAGGCTGAGGCGGGCAGATCACTTGAGGCCTGGAGTTCCAGACCTGCCTGGCCAACATGGCAAAACATCTCTATAAAAAGAAAAATACATATTTTCAAAAAGGAAAGAGACAATGGAGAGAGAAGGTGAAAATTCAGGGAGGCAAATAACAAAATAAAGATAATGGATGGAGTAGGATCCCTGAAAAAGCTGAAGGTTGGTGTGCAGGGGTGCGATGGTGGGAATGACCTTGAATAAGAAGGAAAGAATATTCCGCATGCTACCCCATCTTTTCATCTTTCTCAGCTAGAAACATTTTTCCTTCTTTATTCATGGAGATCTCTGTGCTCAATAAATCAAACTTCCTGAACTTGGTTTCCCTTTTATCTGGTTTCCATTTCTACTAGACTGGGACTGCCTTGTTAGGCCCTCAGAAGCTGGATGCAGCCTTCTTCAAATAGGAACCATATTACCCTGCCTGGGAATTCTGTGCATTTGCAGTATAAATCAGTGTCTCAAAAATGTCTGCAAGTTATTTTAAATTCACTCAAATTATAAAGCTAAGTATATGCTGCTTAGCATTCTTAGGGGGTGGAGTTTTATAAAGTCACACAAGTTGCCCAAAATAAATGGAGACTCATTGATTTTCTGTTATTTAAAATATTCCCAGTTAATCAATGCATATACTTACTATTTTGTATATTGAGTGTACTTAGAAAAAGAATGCATACTTGTATCTGTTGTTTGCAAAGGAGATAATTGTATGCATGCTCAGTGCTTGGATTTGCTAAATAGAAGATGCATGCTTGTGAGCCAAAACTCATACTCTGTTGTCATGGTTTCTCTTAAGGTATAGCAGCATTTAGTTTTTGAGTCTTGTGGCTTCATTTATTTCTTGCCATTATACTTAATTATGAATACTCCAAAGGGGTAGTTGAGAAAAATGTAGCTACACTTCATCAACTTTTATCACAAGCATTTTTAAAGTTTTTATTATAGACATTTTCAAACTTGCAGTCAAATAGAGGAAATAGTATATGGAACCTATGTACCCATAAACCATCTTTAAGATTATCAACATTCTGTTGTTTTATTGATCTATCCTTCCTCTTTTTTTTCTTGCTGGAGCATTTTAAAGGAAATTCTACATAGCATGGCTTTTCACTCATAAATATTTCAGTATGTATTTGCCAGATGAGGACTGAAACCCCAAACTATTATCACATCCAAAAACATCAACAATAATTTCTTCCTATCACATACCTATTGCATATTTGGTTTTGCTGTATCTCAAAAATGTCTTTTTTATATACAGATGGCTTGTTCAAAGAATGATAAAAACAAGGTCAGAACATTGCACTCATTGATAAGCCTCTTAAAGTCATCTCTTAAATCTTTTTTAATCTATAAAGAACTTAGCTGTTTTCTATAATATTTAACATTTTTCAAATTTAAAAGTCTTTATAATTCAATGCAAGAAATTCATGAAACGCAGAAAAGTACAAAGCAAAGCAACAGTTACTTGTAGTCTCACTATCAAAAAAAAAAAGATAATCACAAATAGCATTTTGGTACATGTCCTCCCATATTTAAGAAAACAGATCTCTTTTTGGGGAAGCATTTACTATCCTTAAACCTTTTGCTTCATCCCATGGGTACAGACAGTGCAGCTTTGAGCATGAACTAACATGCCCATTGTGAAGGGATTGAGACAAGGAGGCTGCACCTGTAGAAGAGTTTTCTACTTGTTCACTGTTTGCCTCTAAAACATTCCATTGTTAATGTCTAAATGGCTGTTAACCCACCGCATAACTACCGGGTGCTGTAGAAGTCCTCAGTGTAAACTTAACCATGCGATCATTTGCATGTTCACCTCTAAAGCACTTTAATATTATAAATTAAACATTGCTCTTTTGTGCTCTTTATGCTGTGCATTTGGACAGAGGTCAGAACTGCAGCAGGTAAGAGCATTTGGCATTTCATATAGATAAAGTGAAATGCCAAAGATTTTGTCACAAGTGCTAAGTATAGACAACTTTGCTTAACTGATAGTGAGCTGGAAGGAAAACCGAAAATGATATTCCTACTCAACAGTTTTCTGAAGAACTTGTGAGGAATTCACACCAAGGACTAAAGAAATACTTGTAATACTTTTCTGTCCAAGACAGAAAAAACTCACATATTTATCAAGAAGGAAGGGTGATTCACTTAGCATACATGCTATGGCAGTTTTCTGAAATGGTTTATGGAGTCTTTTGTTCTTTTCATTGTAACTTATCACTAACTTACCAAACAGTGCTTTTGCCTTGACAAAGCCAGGTATCCAAGTACCAGCTTCAGTACCAGCAGTATCTTAAGCCTCTGAAGATAAGGGATTCATGAGTTCATGAAAAAGGATTATTTTTAAAAGAAGAGGACTCTTTCTAGGAATTGTTGTATGAAACATTTTTTCAGTTTTTCTTTCATGGAGTTACAGTAATCAAATGAACTAGATGTGTTGTTTAAGTAACAACTGCAGCTCTGTGCCACACAGGACTCATGAATGTTATTGTACAGCGTCTATAAAGTGCAGTTTAGGCTTATATAATTTTCCCAAAGTACTTAAAAAAAAAAAAACACTTTGAGCAGCTTAAATCTAAAGCATATATATGTATGTCTCTCTGTCTCTCTCTCTCTCTCTCTCTATATATATATATATATATGTAGATATGCATACTTTTTTTTTTTTTTTTTGAGAGACGGAGTCTCGCTCTTGTTGCCCAGGCTGGAATGCAATGGCACGATCTTGGCTCGCTGTAACCTCCACCTCCCGGGTTCAAGCAATTCTCTTGCCTCAGCCTCCCAAGTAGCTGGAATTACAGGCACTCGCCACAATGCCCAGCTAATTTTTGTATTTTTAGTAGAGATGGGGTTTCACCATGTTGGCCAGGCTTGTCTCAAACTCCTGACCTCAGGTGATCCGCCCATCTCAGCCTCCCAAAGTGCTGGGATTACAGTGCATGGGATTACACTCGGCCTAAATCTTACATTGTTTAACACAGGATTGAATAACTGAAGTAACACTAGCTGCTCAGAAGTTAACATTTAACCTGGCTTAATTTTTTTATGTTCTTTTTTTTAATTAAAAATATTTTTCTTTTATTTATTTTTTGAGACAGGGTCTTGCTCTGTCACCCAGGCTGGAGTGCAGTAGCATGATCTCGGTTCACTACAACCTCCACCCTACGTGTTCATGTGATCCTCCCACCTCAGCCATCTGAGTAGTTGGGACCACAGGCGTGCACCACCATGCCTGGCTATTTTTAGTGGAGACGGGTCTTGCCATGTTGCCCAGGCCAGTCTTGAACTCCTGAGCTCAAGCCATCTGCCCGCCTTGGCCTCCCAAAGTCCTGAGATTACAGGTGTGAGCCACCGTGCCCAGCCACATTTTAGCTTTTTGTTTTTAATATGGATAGATAATGTTAAGTGTCCAATTACAGGAAATGTAATACCTCTAGTCCACACAGCTATAACCACTTAACCTGTATTTCTTTATCAGAGTAGAACTGATTTTCCACTCAAAGGTTCTATAGCAAAAAATGAGCTCTTACATCTATAACTTTTATTATGGTATATATAATGTTAATTTTTTTGCTTTCAAGATCCAAGAAAACATTCTTGGCCAAAATCTAGGGGAAGTTACTGCCACTTCGTACTATATAAGGAAAACAAAGACACCATGGATGCTATTAATGTACTCTCCAAATACTTAAGGTGAGTTACTGTTATTATGCCTATACAAAATCAAAGCAACAGAAACGTATATTCCTTTTTCCATGCTAATGGAAAAAGGAGCAGGAGGAGCACAGATTACAGATAGTAAACGCTCCTCCCAATGATAGTTTTCTTTCTTTCTTTTTGGTTTTTTTTTTTTTTTTTTTTTTTTTAGACAGTCTCACTCTGTCACTCAGGCTGGAGTGAATGATGGTATGATCAGGCTCACTGCAGCCTTGACTTCCTGGGCTCAGGCATTCCTCCTACCTTAGCCTCCTGAGTAGCTGGGATTACAGGCATATGCCACAATGCCAGGCTAATTTTATTAGGTTTTAGAGACAGAGTCTCACTATATTGCCCAGGCTGGTCTTGAACTCCCGTGCTCAAGCAGTCCTCACACTTCAGCCTCCCAAAGTGCTGGGATTAAGAATTGCCGATCGGCCTGGCGCGGTGGCTCACACCTGTAATTCCAGCACTTTGGGAGGCCGAGGAAGGCAGATCACGAGGTCAAGAGATCGAGACCATCTTGGCCAACATGGTGAAACCCAATCTCTACTAAAAATACAAAAATTAGCTGGGCATGGTGG
Source organism: Pan paniscus (assembly GCF_029289425.2). Classification (NCBI taxonomy): domain Eukaryota; kingdom Metazoa; phylum Chordata; class Mammalia; order Primates; family Hominidae; genus Pan; species Pan paniscus. Next base: position 142,345,215 of record NC_073255.2, on the reverse strand, counting down.
CATGTGCCTGTAGTGTTAGCTGCTCAGGAGGCTGAGGCAGGAGAATTGCTTGAACCTGGGAAGCAGAGGTTGCGGTAAGCCGAGATTGTGCCACTGCACTCCAGCCTGGCAACAGAGCAAGACTCCATCTCAAAAAAAAAAAAAAAAAATCACTGATCATGGATAGGAAGTGCATTGTTTCTTCCAGGCGTGAGCCACTGTGCCAGGCCGTGAGGATAGTTTTTTTAGGCAATGGATGAATTAATTTTTTTGACCCCCACATACATAGTGCCAATAATTCAAGATGAAAATTCCATAAGTAAATGATTCACATGCAGCTGAGAGTTAACAATCTGGTTGAAAATAAAAATTAACTTTCTCTTTTGAAAGCCTATACTTATCCTTTGACGTGGTTGCAGAGGTTGGTTTTGCCAGACTGGGAGCTCTCAATTCCTGGAGACTGACTAAACCTGAGACCGGTCTGATTTTCTAACAGGAATGTAAATATAGCAGAGACTGGATCTCTGGGGATCGGCAAGGTGCCAAAGCTTTTCTTAAAAATGGAAGTGGCTACACACCACAGCAAGTCTGTAGGATGTGGAAATTTGGTTTCCAATATATATTTAACTCATTTTAAATATGGAAACAGTGTATTAATTTGCTAGGACTTCCATAACAAAATACCACAGATCAGGTGGCTTAACAGAAATTACTTTTCATATGCTTCTAGAGGCTAACAGTCCCAAGCTCAAGGTGTCGGCAAGTTTGTTTTTTTTCCGGAAGCCTCTCTCCTTGGCTCGCAGATGGCTGCCTTCTCACTGTGTCTTCATGTGGCATTTTCCCTGTGCACGCACACCCCTGGTATCTGTGTGTGTCCCCATTTCCTCTTCTTAGGAGGACACCAGTCAGATTGGATTAGTGCCTGCCCTAAATGGCCTCATTTTAACTGAATCACCTCTTTGAAGGCCCTATCTCCAAATACAGTCACATTCTGAGGTCCTGGGGGGTCAGAGCTTCAACATATTAATTTTGGGGGAGACACAGTTCAGCCCATAATACACAGTACCCAATTAAGTGACATTTATTTTGCTCTATTTATTAACTCCCTGGGAGAGAGTCTGTGCTACTATGCCTGTACCTGAGCCAGAGAGAACAGACAATTCTTGACAGGAATAGGTGGGTGGGGAGGGAGTTCCTCCAAGATCGGGAGTTGAGGATTGCTCAGGGTTTAAGAAATCCTTCCTGGCTTTTTCTTTCTCATATGGAACGGTTAAGTTTATAAAATACTTCTTAGTTAACTAGGTTACTTATTATCTTCATATCAAAACTATTCAGATCCCAGTTTTAGCATTTCATTTGGCTTTTTTCATTTTTTAATACAAAGCAATAGCAGCATGGAAAATTCACACAATAACTTTTTAAAAATTGAAGATAAATTTTCATAGTGGTACATTATATCTCTAGAATGCATTTTTCTTTGCTTTCACTGTCTAATGTAATGAATTGTAGGTGATGGGTAGGAAGTGCATTGTTGCCTTTTTTGTTGCTGGCTAGCCAAGTCTTTGAACAACATCAGTTATTTACCAATAGCCACAAATGTTTACACTGCTAAGAAAGGAATTATTGACTGGGCGCAGTGGCTCACCCCTGTAATCCTAGCACTTTGGGAGGCCGAGGCGGGTGGATCACCTGAGGTCGGGCATTCAAGACCAGCCTGGCCAACATGGCGAAACCCCATCTCTATTAAAAATACAAAAAATCAGCCAGATGTGGTGGTGCATGCCTGTAATCCCAGCTACTTGGGAGGGTGAGGCAGGAGAATTGCTTGAACCCAGGAGGCAGAGGTTGCAGTGAGCCAAGATTGTGCCGCTGCACTCCAGCCTGGGTGACAGAGAGAGACTCCGTCTCAAAAAAAAAAGCAAAGAATTATTTGGCCATCATTTACCTTTTTTGTTTTTTTTTAAAGAGAGCAGGTCTTACTACGTCACCCAGGCAGGAGTGTAGTGTGCAGTGGCTGTTCACAGGCACCATCATAGCGCACTGCAGCCTCCAACTCCTGAGTGCAGACAGTCCTCCCGCCTCAGGCCTCCCCAGTAACTGGGACTGTAGGTGCATGCCACCACACCTGGCTATCATTTACTTTTCTAGCTTGCATATGAATTTATGTTGTTTTAGTAGATTTTTTTTTTTTTTTTTTGAGACGGAGTCTCACTCTGTGGCCCAGGCTGGAGTGCAGCAGAGTGGTCTCAGCTCACTGCAACCTCAGCCTCCTGAGTTCAAGCAATTCCCCTGTCTCAGCCTTCCGAGTAGCTGGGACTACAGTCACACACTACCACGCCCAGCTAATTTTTGTATTTTTAGTACAGATGGGGTTTCACCATATTGGTTAGGCTGGTCTTGAACTCCTGACCTCAGGTGATACACCCGTCTTGGCCTCCCAAGTGCTGGGATTACAGACATGAGCCACTGCGCCCAGCCTCCCTGGATTCATGTTAAAATAAAGTTTCTCCTCATTCTCTTACTGTGTTATGATTGTAAGTATGTTTATATTAAAACTTAAATTATGAGAATTAGGATTTCCTTATAATATTACAGTATGTGACTTCAGATGATCTTGTTTCTCTCTTACCAGAGTCAAGCCAAATATATTCTCCTACATGGGAACCAAAGATAAAAGGGCTATAACAGTTCAAGAAATTGCTGTTCTCAAGTAAGTAGAGAGCACGTAACAGGATTTATACTGTAAATATCCTGGCACTGCTTCTCAGAATTCTCAAATTTACTTTGGGGGTTTCTCTCTCAGCTTTAGATGGTGCTTCTGCCTATTTAAAAATTACTTTTCATTCTGTTTTTTTCTTCTTCTTATCTATGAAACGTGTATTATTTGTGTAATTTTTAAAGATTTTTTTGGCAAAGCCAAGAGAATAATGCTTCTTTCTCTCTTTTGTTCATTCATTGTTAAATATGTTATTTAAAATTACAAAATAGTGAACATGCTGTTTTGTTGTACACCCGAGAGCTACAGATAAAAGCAATAGTCTGTGTTTTTGAAGCAATTATAATTAGTGGAATAGACGGACATGTAAATCAGAACTTCTCCTGCAGTGAGATAAATACTGAAATAGAGATATACTTTGGATGTTAATGTATGCCTGTCAACAAGCATGGGAGTTGATGTGGAGGGAACACAGGAAAGCTTTCATAGAAAATGGGATGCTGAGTTTTAATTTAGTTCAAGGCTTCTCAACCTCTCCACTGTTGCCCTTCGGGGCTGGATAATTCTTTGTTGTAGGGACTGTCCTGTGCGTTGCAGGATGTTTTGCAGCATCCCTAGTCTCTACCCACTATGTAGCAGTAGCAACTCCTTGCCCAGTTATGATAGCAAAGAATGTCTCTAGGCATTGTCAGATATTCCCTGAGGGCCAGAATTGCCCCCGATTGGGAACCACTGGTCTAGATTCTAGAAGGATGAGTAGAGATTTCCTGGGGCTGGGTAGGATTTAGGGTTGTTTTTTCCAAACCAAAAAAGCAGGTTAAGAAAAGACGTTGGAAAGCATATTTGGTACCTGGCATGTACTTTAGTTTTTGAGGAGCATAGCGAGAAATAAGGATCTAGGAGTTAGGCAGGATGTAGATCCTGAAGGGCCTGTTAGGTCAGGTTGAGGGTCTTTGCCTCAACCTTAATCTAAATGGGGATTGGTGTATAGAGGCTGGATTACGGATCGCGGGTGGAGCAAGACACGCAAAACTAGAGACCAGGGCTATTGACGTATTCTGGGGAGGGAGAATAAGGGTCTGAACCCAGTTAGTCACAGTGAAGGTAAAAGAGAAAGGATGAATTTAATAGCTGTACTGTGTCAGACACATTTAGGCTGTCTTATTAGTATACCTCCAGAGGCAAGGAATGGTGGGAGAGAGAAATAACATAGGGGCAAGGAAACTTCTGGGGGTGATGGATGCATTGTCTTTAATATAGTAATGGTTTCATGGGCTTATACACATGTCAAAACTTGTACATTTTAAATGTGTACAGTGTATGTCAGTCATACTGCAATTAAAAATAAAGTACGCTATGTTTGCTACCTCTACTTAAATACATGTATTTATTTTGGTTTCTCGGATTTTTTTTTTTTTTTTTAGTCTTGCTGTGTCGCCCAGGCTAGAGTGCAATGGTGGGATCTTGGCTCACTGCAACTTCCACCTCCCCGGTTCAAGTGATTCTCCTGCCTCAGCCTCCCAAGTAGCTGGGATTACAGGCATGCACCAGTGTGCCTGGCTAATTTTTATATTTTAAGTAGAGATGGAGTTTCGCCATGTTGGCCAGGCTGGTCTTGAACTCCTGACCTCAAGTGATCCACCCACCTCAGCATCCCAAAGTGTTGGGATTACAGGCATCAGCCACCACGCCCAGCCCAGATATTTATTTTGAATTTCCTCATCTTTTTATAAAGAATTTATGGTGGTATCTCCTCTTTACCCCGTAATACCCTACAATTGGGCTTCTTTCCCACTACTTTTCTGATTCCCCTGAAATAATGTAGTTGTTGCACCGGTTGTATCGTAATGTTTATTCCAGTTCTTTTTCTTCCTTGACCTTGAGACAGTGGCATGATGTCATAAAAGCAGTCATCTCACCATTGCTTTTACTGGTGGTGTGTACAAATATTGAAGCATTTGAAAGAGAGCAGGAGTAAATACATGAAGATGATGGTGTTCCTATCTGGTGGCCTGGTTTCATTTTCTCGCTGTGGCATATAGAATGTGGAGTCATTTGCTCAGAGTGAAGGGGCAGGAGTGGGTAAGGGAGCTTGAAAGAGAGTGGAGATTTGAAATAACCTTTGTGGGTAATGGACCAGGGACTCCCCAGAAACTCAGAAGAATGGGGGTAGGGGGACAGGGGTTTGAAGGCTCAGGCTTTCTCATCCTCTGTGGATAGAGGTCACAACAGAAGGTTTTTGCCTTGTTTTTGGTATCTAAAATACCTAGTCACCTCCTGTGATTTCTAGCTGGCTCTGTGAATTTTGTTTCTGATTTAAAAAAAAAAGTTGGTTTATTTTGTTTCTTTTTTTTGAGATGGAGTCTCACTCTGTTGCCCACGCTGGAGTGCTGTGGTGGGATCTCACCTCACTGCAAGCTCCGCCTCCTGGGTTCACGCCATTCTCCTGCCTCGGCGTCCTGAGTAGCTGGGACTACAGGCACCCGCCACCATGCCCAGCTAATTTCTTGTATTTTTAGTAGAGATGGGGTTTCACCATGTTAGCCAGGATGGTCTCGATCTCCTGACCTCGTGATCCACCTGCCTCGGCCTCCCAAAGTGCTGGGATTACAGGCGTGAGCCACTGGGGTCTGCCTATTTTGTTTTCAACACAGAAAGAACTAGGTAGAAAATGAAAGGCCTGCCATAACTGTACTTCTTCCGAGATCACCTTATTCACAACATGGTATATATTTTTTGAGGGACTTTTTTTCCTTTTTAAACAACAATACTTATGTATTCTTATTTTGAACCATAGATGGTGTACCTTATTTCCTGTAGGTATATAGCAAAATATGTTTGAATGTATGGATATATCCTAATTTAAACTATTACTCTATTTTTGAATGTTACATTGTTTCTCGTTTCTTGCTGTTATAACCCAGTCCATGACAGACGTATTTGTAGCTAAATCTTGGCACACGTCTGTGATAACTTCATTAAGATAAACTTAGCAGTGAGATTACTGACTTAAAGGGAATATGACATTTTAATGTGGTTTGTCTTTTTTCTTTCCATCTGCTGGTCAAAACACAGAGAAATTCTCTCTCTCTTTTTTTTAATAGCAAAGCCTAATTATCCTGCAAAAAAGTGGTACCAATTTACTACCTTTATTCTGGTTCCCTAGAATCTTCCTCAGCATGGTGTTATGATGGGGACAGGGAGTCATTTGCTAATTTGAGGGTCAAAAAATGGCATCTTGTTATTTTATTTTGCGTTTTCTGATGTGAAGTCTTAGAATAGTTGAAGACCAAGAATATTTCTTTTTTTTCTTGGTCAGCCAGCAGATGTCACACTTCATCAGGACACTGCTCTGTCCTCAGATTTTTGCTGCCTTTATCATCTTCCTGTTGACTTAGTAAGAAACTGTGTTAGACACCTAAATGTTGGCCCTCTGAAAGCACACAGCACTTATCTCACGGATACAGGCTACACCCTTAGTTTGTTTAATGGATACATGGGGCCAGGCAGATTGGCCTTTCCCGTGGGAACTTGTGAACAGGAGAAACCCACTCTGCCACACAAGCATTTGAATGACTGCTGGATTGATCAGTCCTGGGGATAAGCAGCACGTCTTTTCAGCTTCATGAAACTCTAAAGCCACCTAGTAATTTTAACAGGGTCTCAGGCAGGAACAGTCTCATTCAGAATGATTTGTTTCTTTTCCTGCCTGTTCCTGCCAGTCTCCTTTCTGAACTTGGGCCAGTATTTCCCTGGCTTTGTTAATTAAGGTTTTCTGTGCAACATGTTGCTTAATTGGTTCCTGATGTTTAAAAGCAAGATTTTTATATTCCCTAGTTACTCACTGAATTTGCTGTAAATTTACAACCAAAGACCTTGATCTGGGATCATCATAATTAAAACTGTGAATAGTATCATGAAGACATTGTCAGCTTCATTCCATTTCTCAGGGAGCACCCACATCAACCAGAACTGAGTATAGTTCTTGCTTTTTGCTGTGCCAGTGGAATTTAGAGATGGACGTCTATCGTATATTCAAGAATTGATACTACTATTCGGCCACAAAAAAGAATGAAACAAAATACTGATATATACTTAAAACATGGATAAACCTTAAAAACATTCCACTAAGAAGTCAGGCGCCCAAGGCCAGATATTGTATGATTCTGTTTATATGATGTGTCCGAAATAGGAAAATCTATAGAGGCAGAAAGTAGATTAATGGTTGCCGAGGTCTGCAGGGAGAGGAAACGGGAGTGACTGCTGAATAGGTACAGGGTTTCTTTTTCAGGTGATGGAAACATTCTTGAAGTATATAGTGGTGATGGTTTCACATTGTTGTGAATATACTAAAAATCACTGACATGTACACTTTATAACAGTTAAAATGGTGAATTATACATGTGTATATATTTATTTATTTATTTATTTTATTTTTTGATACAGGGTCTCGTTCTGTTACCCAGGCTGGAGTACAGTGGCACAATCTCGGCTCACTGCAACCTCAGCCTCTGAGGTTCAAGTAATCCTCCTGCCTCAGCCTCCCGAGTAGCTGGGATTACAGGTGTGCACCACCATGCGCTGCCAATTTTTGTATTTTTAGTAGACACGGGGTTTCACCAGGATGGCCAGGCTGGTCTCGAACTCCTCATCTCAAGCAATTCAGCCACTTTGGCCTCCCAAAGTGCTGGGATTACAGGCGTGAGCCACCATGCCCAGCCTTGTGAATTTTATATTATGTTAACTTTATCTCAACTTAAAAAAAAAAGGACAGAACTATCAGGCACTTCTGTGGCACCATCAGGAAGCAGTCTCCGGAACACTCTCTCTAGGAAAGCTCCTGACCCTGAATTGTTCTGTCAGTTTCTACAGCAGTAGTTCCTGGCTGAAGAGGAGTTCTGTCCCCCTGTCCCTCACTCTGTTCATACTGATCCTCCACTTCTAGATTCCTTGGGATACAATCCCTGGGTTAATTCGTGCTCTTGGGTTCTACCATTGCCCCCATACATAGTCCAGGAATTCAAGGTTACAGTGAGCTATAATTGCAGCACTGCACTCCAACCTGGGTGGCAGAGCAATTCCCTGTCTCTAAAAAAGGAAGAAAAAGTTATATAAGATAAGAAAATATACAAAAATCAATATGTACAGCTGGGTGCGGTGGCTCACGCCTGTAATCCCAGCACTTTGGGAGGCTAAGGCGGGCAGATTACTTGAGGTCAGGAGTTCCAGACCAGCCTTGCCAACATGGTGAAACCCCGTCTCTGCTAAAATTACAAAAATTAGCTGGGCTTGGTGGCAGGCGCCTGTAATCCCAGCTACTTGAGAGGCTGGGGGCAGAAGAATTGCTTGAACCCAAGAGGCAGAGGTTGCAGTAAGCCTAGATCACACTAGTGCACTCCACTCCAGCCTGGGTGACAGAGCAACACTCTGTCTCAAAAACAAAACAAAACAAAACAAAAAAGAAAGAAAAATAAATATAGCACCTGGATAGGTGCAGTGGCTCACGCCGGTAATCCCCGCACTTTGGGAGGCCAGGGTGGGCAGGCATGGTGGTGCATGCCTGTAGTCCCAGCTTCTCAGGAGGCTAAGGCTGGAGACTTTGTAAGCCCACGAAGCAGAGGTTGCAGTAAGCTTAGATCGCACCACTGCACTCCAACCTGGGCGACAGAGACTCTGTCTCAAAAACAAAAAAGAGATATAGCACTTAAAGCAATTTCATACTGGAACATGACTAGGTAGAATAGAGTAATCCTAGACCCAGATACATCCAAGGATTTAGTACGTATTCAAAGTATCATTTAAGATAAGTGGAGAAAATAATGGTTGATTCAAAAAATAATGGTTGATTCAAAAAATGTTGGATAACTGAGTAACCATCTAAAAAACCGTTTAAGTGTGGCTCCCCTACCTCATTTCCCTTTGCTAAATAAATTCCAGGTGGATCATAAATTTGAACATTAAAATGCAACTTTAAAAGGACTCTACTTAGGCCGAGCACGGTGGCTCATGCCTGTAATCCCAGCACTTTGGGAGGCTAGGGCGGGCAGATCACCTGAGGTCAGGAGTTCAAGACCAGCCATGACCAACATGGAGAAACCCTGTCTCTACTAAAAATACAAAATTAGCCGGGCATGGTGCCGCATGCCTGTAATCCCAGCTACTCGGGAGGCCGAGGCAGGAGAATCGGTTGAACCCGGGAAGCGGAGGTTGCAGTGAGCCAAGATCGCGCCATTGCGCTCCAGCCTGGGCAAAGAGCAAAACTCCATCTCAAAAAACAACAACGACAACAACAACAAAAAACAGTACTCTACTTACATTTGAGATTAAAAAAAAGAATCTCTGACCAGGTGTGGTGGCTGACCCCTGTAATCCCAGCACTTTGTGGGGCTGAGGCGGGAAGATCACTTGAATTTGAGACCAGCCTGGCCAACCTGGTGAAACCCCATCTCTGCTAAAAATATAAAAATTGGCCGGGCATGGTGGTGTGTGCCTGTAGCCCCAGCTACTCAGGAAGCCAGGGCAGGATAATTCCTTGATTTCAGGAGCCAGAGGTGGCAGTGAGCTGAGATCATGCCACTGCACTCCAGCCTAGGTGACACAGAGCAAGACTCCGTCTTAAAAAAAAAAAAAAATCTCTGACTGGTGACATCCTAAGTATGAGTTAAATCTCAGAGCTTTTTTTTTTTTGACAGCCAAGCTGGAGTGCAGTGGCACGATCTCAGCTCACTGCAACCTCTGCCTCCCGGGCTCAAGCAATTCTCCTGCCTCAGCCCCCAAGTAGCTGGGATTACAGGCGTGTGCCACCACACCCAGCTAATTTTTGTATTTTTAGTAGAGACGGGGTTTCACCATATTGGCCAGGCTGGTCTTGAATTCCTGACCTCAGGTAATCCGCCCGCCTCGGCCTCCCAAAGTGCTGGGATTACAGGCATGAAGCACCGTGCCCGGTCCCAGAGCTATTTTTTTTTTTTTTTAAGAAAAAAAGATGCATGAATTTAACTAAAGTTTCTCTATATAGTTGTTTGTTTTAATTTTAGAGATGGGATCTTGCTGTGTTGGCCAGGCTGGTCTTGAACTCCTGGGCTCAAGCTATCTGCCCATCTAGGCCTCCTAAAGTACTGGGATTACAGGCGTAAACCACCGTGCCTGGCCCCTACATAGTTTTTATTTACAGAAGAATGCCAACAAATATAGAAACACAGTTTCAGTCAACACAGTAATAATCAATTCAGCCAACAATCATGCTTGGGTACCTAAATAATTGGGTAAAGACTTTGGGGGAGCAGGATTTTTACACAATTTCAAAAGTATTTCCCCACTGATGACTAATTAAAAGCAAAGACAAAGAGACTCTTAGAGTGTAAAAATCTAGTAAATACTATCCTAATTAAATGATTAAAGTTATTATCAATGTTGGACAAAATCACTGCCTTTTGATGTGATGCATTGAAAAGGGCCATATCACCTCAGTAGTATTTCTACCAAAGTGTTTACCTGAGTCTCAGCATGAGGAAACAATCAGATAAATCCACATTGAAAGACGTGTAAAAGCGCTGGCCTGGATTCTTCTAAGGGCCAGATATCATGAAAAACAAGGCTAGACAGATCACTTAGTGGAAACCAAACAGACATCACAACTGCAATGTGTGATCCTCAATTGGATCCTGGCAGCCTAAAAAACAAAAAGACGGCCAGGTGCACTGGCTCATGGCTGTAATCCCAACACTTTGGGAAGCTGAGGTGGGTGGATCACTTGAGGCCAGGAGATCGAGACCAGCCTGGCCAACATAGTGAAACTCTGTCTCTACTGAAAATACAAAAAAACATAGCCAGGTGTGGTGGCATGTACCTGTATTCTCAGCTACTCGGGAGGCTCAGGCAGAAGAATCTCTTGAACTTATCTCACACCTGTAATCGCAGCACTGTGCGAGGCCAATGTGGGTGGATCACCTGAGGTCAGGAGTTCAAGACCAGCCTGGCCAACATGGTGAAACCCGTGTCTCTACTAAAAATATAAAAATTAGCTGGGCACGGTGGCTCATACCTGTAATCTCAGCACTTTGGGAGGCCGAGGCGGGCGGATCACCTGAGGTCAGGAGTTCAAGACCAGCCTGGCCAACATGGTGAAACCCCATCTGTACTAAAACCACAAAAATTAGCTGGGCATGGTGGTGTGCGCCTGTAAGCCCAGCTACTTGGGAGGCTGAGGCAGGAGATTCACTTGAGCCAGGGAGGCAGAGTGAGCTGAAATCATGCCACTGCACTCCAGTCTGGGCAACAGAGAGAGACTCTGTCTCAAAAAAAAAAAAGAAAAGAGAGAAACAACATTGGGTGTTAGTGGTGACACTAGAGATAAAAAGGGGAGAAAGGCTTTTCAGTACTCTGTTTCTCTATATACATTTCCTATTGAAGAAGGCAAGGAATTTCTAATGAAAATTTCTATATTTTAAGTGATAGCAGCATGATACAGATTTGGGTAGAATTCCAGCTATATATAACATGTCTTTTAAAAAAAGAAAGGGAGGAAATAAAAAGTTAGATGTCAGTGGAAATTTTTTTCAGGCAATGAAAATACGAATTTCTTTTCCTTTTCTCTTTTTTATATTTTCCAAGTTTTCTGTAATGAGTTTACAAAATTTTTCTGATTGACAAAAATAATGACCTTTTTTTAAATGCTTGATACCATTCTTTCTATGGGATTTGTCTCTGTCCCCATCCCTTTTCTCACCCCTCTCCCCACAAAAAGTAGAAAATTCCACAGATATTATTGTTCTGTTACTCATCAGCATATAAATAACAAGAGGCTTTAAGTATATAAAATATGGCCAGGAGTATGCAATTTGAACAGGAGCACGTACCATTACACTGAAGGAAGAATGCAGAGAGAAGAGAAGGACACGCCCACCTCACCTGCTGCAGTGCCTTTTCCTTTCAGGGGGTCATAGGTGTGCTGTATCTTGTTTTCTGTACTGTTCCAGGCAGACAATCAGTATCTCATGATCCTCTTTCTACTCTTTTTTGTTTTGTTGCTTTTTTTTTTTTTTTTTAAAGAATAACTGCACAAAGACTTGCCCACCTGAATAAGTGCTTGATGAACTTTAAGCTAGGGAATTTCAGCTATCAAAAAAACCCACTGAAATTGGGAGAGCTTCAAGGAAACCACTTCACTGTTGTTCTCAGGTAAAGAATTGCAGGTGGGAATGTAGACCAGAGGGTCTGGCCAGGGCATCTTGAGTATGTTACTCACGGTTGGTCATAAGGTCCTGGTGAGCTGGTACTAACAGAACAGGAGTGGCAGCAAGGGAGGGCAGAGCAGGGCCTGGCAGGGCTGGGAGAGCAGATACATCTGTGAGAGCAAATACCTCTGTAGGATTTGTGTGGACACCTTGCCCCTTGAAAACCTAGTGCAGCCTTTGGAAAGACACCATCTCCTTCAAATATTGTAGTAAAAGACACCGAGCCGGCTGGGCGCAGTGGCTCACGCCTGTAATCCCAGCACTTTGGGAGGCCTTGGCAGGCGGATCACAAGGTCAGGAGATCGAGACCATCCTGGTTAATACAGTGAAACCCTGTCTCTACTAAAAATACAAAAAATTAGCCGGGCGTGGTGGCAGACACCTGTAGTCCCAGCTACTCAGGAGGCTGAGGCAGGAGAATGGCGTGAACCCAGGAGGCAGAACTTGCAGTGAGCCGAGATCGCTCCACTGCACTCCAGCCTAGGGGACAGAGTGAGACTCCAGCTCAAAAAAAAAAAAAAAGACACTGAGCCTGTGATTCCACTTAAAGCACCTAGAATAGGCAAATCCATGGACGTAGAAAGTAAAATAGTGGTTACTGGGGAAAGGGTAGGGTAGGGGTAATGGAAAGTTACTGTTTAGGGGTACAGAGTTTCATTTTGGGAACGGGAAAAAATTTGGGAAGTAGATAGTGGTGAGGATTGTCCAACATTGTGCATATAATTAACCCATTTATGCTAGTGTTCCATTATTGGAACACTAAGCATGTAGGAATTATTTATATCCTACTGCTCAAGGTCATCGCCAAGGTCTGATTGCAAAAATTCAAAAAATTGCAACCTCTGCCATAAATGGGTTAATACCGCCAAATTGCACACTTAAAAATGGCTAAAATAGTAAATTTGACATTATAAATATCTTACCACAACTTAAAGAAAGAAAGAGCCCTTGGGAGGTAGAGAGAAAGCTGCAGGAGAGTGAACGAAAGACTTGGAAGCCAGGCCGTAGTCATTTATGATCTGCATCCCTGAGTATTTGACTGTAACTTTTTTTCCTCTGGATAATTTGTGTCCCTGTAGAAATATAACAGGAACTGATGACCAAGTACAGCAAGCTATGAACTCTCTCAAGGAGATTGGATTTATTAACTACTATGGAATGCAAAGATTTGGAACCACAGCTGTCCCTACGTATCAGGTTGGAAGGTTGGTATTTAATTTCTTTTATCAAAAATAGCTTTCTCATAAACAAAGCAGGGTTTGTTGGTGGTGGTGTTTTTAATTATTTCTACGTTCTCCCATGTCTGGGGCAAATGAACCACAGTCTCATGATTTTTGTTTTAAGTTAATGAGTGCACAAGGTAAAAAATTGGAGTTCAAAAGGATATGACCTGAAAAGTGAGCTTTCCTACCACTCTTGGTTACCCATCCAGGGGTTCTATTTTTATTTTTTTATTTTATTTTATATATTTATTTTTTCTGAGACGGAGTTTCGCCCTTGTTGCCCAGGCTGGAGTGCAATAGCGCAATCTCGGCTCACCGCATCCTCTGCCTCCCAGGTTCAAGTGATTCTCCTGCCTCAGCCTCCTGAGTAGCTGGGTTTACAGGCATGCGCCACCATGACTGGCTAATTTTGCATTTTTAGTAGAGATGGGGTTTCTCCATGTTGGTCAGGCTGGTCTCGAACTCCCAACCTCAGGTGATCCCCCGACCTCAGCCTCCCAAACTGCTGGGATTACAGGCATGAGCCTCCACACCCGGCTATTTTTTTTATTTTTTATTTTTTTGAGATGGAATCTTTGTTGTTCAGGCTGAAGTACAGTGGTGCAATGTTGGCTCACTGCAATCTCCACCTCCCAGGTTCAAGCAATTCTCCTGCCTCGGCATCCCAAGTAGCTGGGATTGCAGGCTTTTGCCACCACATCCAGCTAACTTTGTTGTATTTTTAGTAGTGACGGGAACTTCACCATGTTGGCCAGGCTGGTCTTGAACTCCTGACCTCAAATGATCCGCCTACCTCAGCCTCCCAAAGTGTTGGGATTACAGGTGTGAGCCACTACGCCCAGCCCTATTTTTATTTTTATTTTGTAACAGGTAAGTCTTGGCTCAGTAAGTGATTCAACAGTAATCTGTTGGGTAACTCAGACCCAGAGTAGCCAGACAGAGATGTTGCATTTTCTGATCTGTGTTAACACGTTTATTAAACTTTGATCTGCCCTTCCCTCGCTCTTAATTTTATTTTATTTTTTATTTTTATTTTTTGAGATGAAGTCTCGCTGTTGCCCAGGCTGGAGTGCAGTGGTGCCATCTCCGCTCACTGCAACCTCCACCTCCCAGGTTCAAGTGATTCTCCTGCCTCAGCCTCCCGCGTAACTGGGATTGCAGGCATGCACCACCTCACCCAGCTAATTTTTGTATTTTTAGTAGAGCCGAGGTTTTGCCATGTTGGCCAGGCTGGTATCGAACTCATGACCTCCAGTGATCTCCCCGCGTTGGCCTCCCTAAGTGCTGGGATTACAGGCATGAGCCACTGTGCCTGGGCCCCTTCCCTCACTCTTTAAAGAAAGTAATAAATGATAAAATTAGTGACATGGAATTTAAGAATTGTCATTTACTTTTAAACAATTAAGAACCCCTCTAGGGTAACCTACAGTGGGAATCCCATCAATAAATAGTTGGGTTCCTAAATCTACTTCTGGAATCCTGTTGCCCAGCAGAGACTCTGTTACATAAACTAATTATTCGCGTGGGAGTTAGAATTGTGGTAGTTACAAGCTGGAAGTTATCTAAGCGTCCATGTTCTTCCTTGTCTTTCAGACCCTTCATGTTAGCAAACTTAGGCTTTGAGAGGTCTGCCTGAACTCATCAATTGCTTGGCTTTAGTTTGGGAGTAGAGTTTTCCGGGCTTCCAGTCCATTGTTTCAGCATCTAAACTATGAAGTTGCATTCATTTTTGTGATTTTAAAAGCGCAAAATGATAAAAATCTATATTTCCTCTGCCTCTTTGAGGAGGTTAAAAAGCTCAGGTGAAAACAGACTTGAGTTCTGAGGCTTAAATTACTCATCTGTAGAATGGAGATAATAATACCAATTCACAGAATGGTGAAAATGAAGTGAGATGATGTTTATGCTACATCTATTTTTATGCCTAGAATATAGTGATTGCTAATATGTTTTCAACCTTGCTAGTGGTCAGAGGACATTGATAAAATAGTAAAAATGCTAATTGTATTATGGGACAGAATAAGGGAGCACTGTATCAACCTATAAATTTGTAATTAATTTGGCAGAAGGACAGCCATGGAATCCTATACGTTGTGTATGCCAAAGATAGTGTAAATAAATATAAGTAATTAAAATGAGGTCAAATTTATCCCACAACAAAAATTACATAGCGTGACCAAAGGTCAGTACGGTCAGCTCAAAATTCCAAATCATTCATTTTCACAACATAAGAATATTTCCTGCTTTCAAAGAAATGCACTGTTAACACCATAGAATTTCCTGAGGGAAAAAACAGACTTTCAGTTTATATTGTATAGGTGGAGAAATGACTTGTATCCAAAATATTAAAAGCTCTTACAACTCAAGAACAGAAAGACAACGCATTCTAAAACTTAGCAAAGGGTCTGAACAGACCTTTCTTTAAATAATGTAATCAAATGGCCAATAAGCACACAAAAAGATGCTTATCACTAATCTTTAGGAAATGCAAATCAAAACCACAGTGAGATGCCACTTCTTACCCACTAGGATGGCTAAAATAAAAAAGGCAGAGAGTAACAAGTGTTAGGATTAGAGAAATTGGAACCCTTATACATTCCTGGTGGAAATGTAAAATGGTATAACGATTTCGGAAAATAGTCTGACAGTTCCTCAAAAGGTTATAAAGTTAGCCTATGACCCAGGCATTTCTAGGTATATACTGAGGACAACTGAAAATCATATGTTCACACAAAAGTTTATTCAGATGTTCATAGCAGCCAAAAGACTGGAAACAACCCAAATGTCCACCTACTGATGAATGGATAAACAAAATATACAATGTAATATACAATAATATACAGTGGAATATTACTTAGCAATAAAAAGGAATGAAGTACTGATACATTCTGCAACGTGAATGAACCTTGAAAACATTGCTAAGTAGGCAGGGCACAGGGGCTCATGCCTGTAATCCCAACAATTTAAGAGGCCAAGGTGGCAGGATCACTTGAGGCCAGGAGTTCAAGACCAGCCTGGGCACCATAGCAAGGCCCCATCTCTACAAAATAAAATTTTTAAAAAATTAGCTGAGTGTGGTGCTGCCTGGCTTTGGTCCTAGCTACTCAGGAGGCTGAGGCAGGAGGATCACTGAAGCCCAGGAGTTTGAGGATGCAGTGAACAGTGTACCACCACTGCACTGTGGCCTAGATGACAGAGCAAGACCCTGCCTGTGAATGAATGAATCAATCAATTTCTATGAAATTTCCAATGTGAGCAAATCTATAGAAAAAGAGCTGGAACAGGACCAATGGGGAGTGACTACTAATGGGACAGGATTTTTTTTTGGTGGGGGTGGGTAATAAAAATGTTGTAAAATTGTGTAATGCTCCACAGTTCTTTAAAAATACTAAAAGCCATTGAATTGTACACTTATATGGGTGAATTATATGTTATGTGAATTATTGAATAACTCAGCAAAAACTTTGAAAAAAAGAAAGTGAGCCAGGCACAGTGGCTCACGCCCGTAATCCCAGCCCTTTGGGAGGCCGAGGTGGGTGGCGGATTGCTTGAGATCGGGAGTTCAAGACCAGCCTGGCCAACATAGTGAAATCCCGCCTCTACTAAAAATACAAAAATTATCTGAGTGTGGTGGCATGAACACCTGTAATCCCAGCTACTCGGGAGGCTGAGGAAGGAGAATTGCTTTAGCCCGGGAGGCAGAGGTTGAAGTGACCCAAGATTGTACCACTGTACTCCAGCCTGGGTGACAGAGTGAAACTGTCTCAAAAATAATAATAAAATAAACTCAAAATGGACCAAAGATCTAAACATAAGAGCTGCACTTATGCAAACTCTTAGAAGAAAACATGGGGAAAAATTCATGATATTGGATTTGTCAGCGGTTTCTTGGATATGACACCAAAAGCACAGGCAACAAACAAAAGAAAAAATAGATAAGTTGGACTTTATCAAAATTAAAAACGTGCATCAAAGGATGCTATCAACAGAATGAAAAGATAACCCACAGAATAGGAGAAAATATTTCAAATCATACATCTGATAAGAGACTTAAATCTGGAATATATAAAGAACAACTCAACAACAACCAAAGAAAAACCAATTCAAAAATGGAGAAAGGATTTCAATAAATGTGTTTCCAAAGATAGACAGACTGGTGTTCAGCATCACTAGTCATTAGGGAGATACAAATCGAAACCACCACGAGGTACCACTTCATATCCGTTGGGAAGGCTATTATCACAAAACAACAAATAAGTGTTGATAAGGGTACAGAGAAATTAGAAACCTGGGCTTTGCTGGTGGGGATATAAAATAGTATAGCCATTGTGGAAAACAGTATGGTGATTTCTTAAGAAATTAATTATAGGCCAGGCGCGGTGATTCACGCCTGTAATCCCAGCACTTTGGGAGGCTGAGGTGGGTAGATCACGAGGTCAAGAGATCGAGACCAGCCTGACCAACATGGTGAAAACCCATCTCTACTAAAAATACAAAAATTAGCCGGGCGTGGTGGCGCATGCCTGTAGTCCCAGCTACTCAGGAGGCTGAGGCAGGAGAATTGCTTGAACCCGGGAAGCAGAGGTTGCAGTAAGCCGAGATGGTAGCACTACACTCCAGCCTGGCGACAGAGCGAGACTCTGTCTCAAAAATATATATATATAAATTATGTTATGAACCAGCAATTCCACTTCTCAGTATATACCCAAAGGAAATGACAGTGGGAACTCACCAGATATTTGTACACTCATGTTCATAATAGCAGCATTCACAATAGCTGAAAGGTAGGAGCTACCCAGGCAACCCAAGTGTTTATCCAAACAAAATGTGGCCCATACATACAATGGAATATGTAAGCCTTTCAAAGGAGGAATTTTTTTTTTTTTTTTTTTTTTTTTTTTTTTTTTTTGAGACGGAGTCTTGCTCTGTCGCCCAGGCTGGAGTGCAGTGGCGCCATCTCAGCCCATTGCAACCTCCACCTTTTGGGCTCAAGTGATTTAAAAGGAGGG
Source organism: Pan paniscus (assembly GCF_029289425.2). Taxonomy (NCBI): domain Eukaryota; kingdom Metazoa; phylum Chordata; class Mammalia; order Primates; family Hominidae; genus Pan; species Pan paniscus. The sequence goes on along the minus strand of NC_073255.2, from coordinate 142,327,052 downwards.
AAATTTTGACACGTGCTATCACATGGGTAAGCATTGGAAACTTTATGTTACCTGACATAAGCCAGTAACAAAAGAACAAATATGGTACGATTTCTCTTATATGAGGTTCCTAGAGTAGTCAAAGCCATAGACAGAAAGTAGAATGGTGTCTTACAGAGGTTAGGGGGCTAGGTGGATAGGGATTTATTATTTAATGGGTATAGAGTTTCAGCTGGGGAAGATTAAAAAGTTCTGGAGGTAGACAGTGATGATGGTTGCCTGACAGTGTAAATGCACTTAATGCCACAGAACTGTATACTTAAAAATAGCCAAAAAGGTAAATGTTATTACATGTATTTTACCACAATAAAATAAAAGAAGGTAGAAGAAGGAAAGATTAAGAAAAGTACAAAACATCTGGTCAGGCGTGGTGGCTCACACCTGTAATGCCAGCACTTTGGGAAGCCAAGGCGGGCAGATCAGGAGGTCAGGAGATCGAGACCATCCTAGCTAACACAGTGAAACCCCATCTCTACTAAAAAAAGTACAAAAAAATGGCCTGGCGCGTGGCTGATGCCTGTAATCCCAGCACTCCAGGAGGCCAAGGGGGGCAGATCACAAGGTCAGGAGATCAAGACCATCCCAGCTAACACAGTGAAACCCCATCTCTACTAACAATATAAAAAATTAGCCAGGCATGGTGGCGGGCGCCTGTAGTCCCAGCTACTTGGGAGGCTGAGGCAGAAGAATGGCATGAACCCGGGAGGTGGAGCTTGCAGTGAGCCGAGATCATGCCACTGCACTCTAGCCTGGGTGACAGAGCGAGACTCCATCTCAAAAAAAAAAAGGACAAAACATCTTAATGTGCAGCGTGCTAGATAGTACAGCCTATTGTAAACCAAATCTCTGTATATTTAATATGGCATTGTATACTAAACCTTTACAGTATATGGTAGCATCTTCAAGGTGTTGAAAAGTCCTGCAGTTAAGAAACTGTTCAATATGTTATATCAGGTGTTGGCAAAGGTTTTCTGTAAAGGAACAGTTAGTTAATATTTTAGGCTTTGTGGGCCATTCAATGTTTGTTGCAGGTACTGAGCTCTGGAGTTACCCTGCAAAAGCAGCCATGGACAATATGCAAAGCAATGAGCATGGTTGTTTTCCAATAAAACTACAGAATTAGGTGGACAACCAGATTGGGCCTGCAGGCTGTAATTGATATTTAACAAAGGTCTTTTTGTTTTATTGTGTTTTATTTTTGAGACACAGTCTTGCTCTGTCACCCAGGCTGGAGTGCAGTGGCACCATCTCGGCTCACTGCAACCTCCGCCTCCTGGGTTCAAGCAGTTCTCCTGCCTCAGCCTCCCAAGTAGCTGGGACTACAGGCACGTGCCACCACGCCCGATTATTATTTTTTTTTTGTATTTTTAGTAGAGATGGGGTTTCACCATGTTAGCCAGGATGGTCTTGATCTCCTGACTTTGTGATTCGCGTGCCTCAGCCTCCCAAAGTGCTGAGATTACAGGTGTGAGCCACCATACCCGGCCTAACAAAGGTTTTTTAGTGTAAAAATCTATGTGTATTATATCTGTCAGATCAGTCCCTAGTACCAACTAGTACTATACTCTTTTTGTCAGTATTGGCTAAAAGATTATCCAAGTAAATAATTTATCACCCCAGGACTATATTTAAGGACTTATTTAACATGGCTTGTTCCAGGACTGTGGTGGTGGCCAGCAATAGGAAATCTGTTGATGTAATTACATTATTGGATTGAAAATCCAGGAGATGTCATCGATAGATACCAAATAGCATTTTAGATCATTTAATATCCAGAAATGCCCAGTATTGTGTAACTTAAATGTGAAAATAAAGAACCATAATTAACTGGAAAAACAGAAAAATTAATAGAAGGGGATTCCTATATTCTTTTGATAGGGAAGGGTCTTTCTAAACATGACTCCAAGATGAGAAATCTTAAAGGAGAACTTTCAGATGTAATACACAAAATATAATTTCTGTACAGCAATACTATAGTAAAAGTTAAAGGAAGAATTACATACACTTATAGATTTGCCAACAAAAATATGCTCTAAAGTGTTAACAGTGCTTAATTTCTTAGAGATTGAATAATACATAACCTTTCTTATGTACCGTTCAGTTTTTTGAAAGCATATATAGGCCAGGCATGGTGGCTCATGCCTATAATCCCTGCACTTTGGGAGGCCAAGGCGGGCTGATCACTTGAGGCTAGGAGTTCAAGACCATCCTGGCCAACACGGTGAAACCTCATCTCTACTAAAAATACAAAAATTGGCTGGGCACAGTGGTACACGCCTGTAATCCCAGCACTTTGGGAGGCCGAGGCAGGCGGATCACGTGAGGCCAAGAATTCAAGACCAGTCTGGCCAACATGGCACAACCCCATCTCTACTAAAAATACAAAAATTGGCCAGGCATGGTGGCGCAAGCCTGTAATCTCAGCTATTTGGGAGACTGAGGCACAAGAATCGCTTGAACCCGGCAGGCAGAAGTTGCAGTGAGCTGAGATTGTGCCATTGCACTCCAGCCTGGGCAGCAGAATGAGAGTCCATCTCAAAAAAAAAAAAAAAAAAAAAAATTAGGCAGGCATGCTGACTCAGCCTGTAGTCCCAGCTGTGCAGGAGGATGATGCAGGAGAATTGCTTAAGCCCAAGAGGCAGAGGTTGCAGCGAGCCAAGATCATGCCACTGCATTCCAGCCTAGACAACAGAGGGAGACTGTCTCAACAAATAAAAATTTTTTAAAAAGCATATAACCTTTATAATCATCAAATATATAGATATTTTCATTTTGACAAGAATGATGAGTAAATCATATTTATTCTATTTGCCTAGGCAAGAAGGTATTAACATGGATAAATCTTTTGAGAAGTTTCAAACAAGTTTTCACACATAAAGACTTAACTGCGATTTATATAAATAATACCATGTGGGCCGGGCACGGGGGCTTATGCCTGTAATCCCAGCACTTTGGGAGACCAAGGCGGGTGGGTCACAAGGTCAGGAGTTCGAGACCAGCCTGACCAATATGGTGAAACCCCATCTCTACTAAAAAAAAAAAAAAAAAGTAGCTGGGCAAGGTGGCGGGTGCCTGTAGTCCCAGCTACTCAGGAGGCTGAGACAGGAGAATGGCGTGAAACCGGGAGGCGGAGGTTGCAGTGAGCCGAGATCGCATCATTGCACTCCAGCCTGGGCAACAGAGCGAAACTCCACCTCAAAAAAATAATAATAAATAAATAATACCATGTGTAACTACTTAAAGCATGACTATGTAGTATTTATACTATTATCACATTTTTAAACTGAAATGATAGTAAATGTTACGGGTAAGCATTATGTTTTCCATTTTATTCTTTTTTTGAAAGTTCTTTTGGCACTTGAAGTTCTTTTACATTTCAAATCTGTATCATATTAGATTTTCTGCCTACTTTTAAGTTTAATGAGATGATGTAGGACCAGGTGTAATGGCTAATACCTGTAATCCCAACACTCTGGGAGGCCAAGGTGGGAAGATCATTTGAGCCCAAAAGTTTAAGACCAATAGTGAGACCCCATCTCTACAATAAATTAAAAACTTAGCCAGGTATGGTGGTGTGCGTCTGTAGTCCCAGCTACTGTCAGGATGGTGGGAAAGCTGAGGTGGGAGAATCATTAGACTAGAGCCTGGGAGTAGAGCCTGGGAGGTCAAGGCTTCGGTGTATAGTTAATATGATTTGTTGACTCTTCAAAGATTTGTGCATATAAAGTTTTATCTTTATGCAAAATTTAGTAAAATAAATGTTGTTTAATTTTAGAGCTATACTACAAAATTCCTGGACAGAAGTCATGGATTTAATATTGAAACCCCGCTCTGGAGGTGAGAATAAAATTCATGTTAAGAAAATAAATAGAATGTATGGCTAGGTATTCATGAAATTGCTTTGAATAAAAGCTTTTGTGCAAATTGACGTTGTTTCAGTATTTTATTTGTTTTTACAATAAAAGTAAAAGTTTATTTATATTTTTCAACAGTTTTATATGTATATTTAAGATTTATAATTTATATCCTATTTTAGCTTTTTTTTTTTTTTTTTTGATAAGGAGTTTTAGTCTTGTTTCCCAGGCTGGAGTGCAATGGCATGATCTCAGCTCACTGCAACCTCTGCCTCCTGGGTTCAAGTGATTCTCCTGCCTCAGCCTCCTGAGTAGCTGGGATTATAGGCTTGTGTCACCATGCCTGGGTCATTTTGTATTTTTAGTAGAGACAGGGTTTTACCACATTGGCCAGGCTGGTCTCGAACTCCTGGCCTCAAATGATTGGCCTGCCTTGGCCTCCCAAAGTGCTGGGATTACAGGCATGAGCCACCATGCTCAGCCAGAATGTTGCTGGCTGGTCACAAGCTCCTGACCTCAGGTGATCCGCCCACCTCAGCCTCCGGGAGTGTTAGGATTACAGGCGTGAGCACCATGCCCAGCCTCTATTTTAGCTCTTTAGCTTGTTCAGTGTATTAATTCATAACTGAATATAAATATATTTTAAAAATGAATGTATATTTTTCTTCACTCACTACTAAATCTGAGTGTATGAGAATCTAAAACATTTCACTTGTGGTTATTTTGTTAAAACATAGTGTAATGGAATATAAAAACTTGGCAAAAACACCTTGAGGATTTGCAGTGTGAAGAAGTCACCAAAAACTTTGCAAAGAGTATCTCTAAAATCATCTTGAATGAAAAGGATTAAACTACTGATTGTCAAAATAATTGTGCTCACTTTGGGTAATTCATTTGCAAACTATAAAAAGATAAAATTATCTAATTTTAAGGAAAGTAACCCGTTAAACTTGACATTACAATGGAAAAAGAGAGAAGGAAGAAAGTACTACGGTGTTTTTGTCATGTTGAATCAGCTGTGATAATGAACAGTTAAATAGCTTTTACTTTTGACCTGAGGGTGATTGTATGTTGACAAAGCCAAATAGTTCTGTAAACTTTCTACATTTCCCATCTTTGCGCTTCCTCAGATGAGTGGAAGCTATAAACAGCACCTATATTTCAAGTAGCATTTTCTAATTTTGTGTTCTCTGTGAAGTGTACTTTAAGTTATGGAAGTCTGTCTATTGGGTACGTCATTTAACCCTAGCTTTTTTCCCCCGCAGCTGAAAAGGGCTACTTGGTTAAATGCAGAGAAGAATGGGCAAAGACCAAAGACCCAACTGCTGCCCTCAGAAAACTACCTGTCAAAAGGTGTGTGGAAGGGCAGCTGCTTCGAGGACTTTCAAAATATGGAATGAAGAATATAGTCTCTGCATTTGGCATAGTGAGTGCAATTTGTGAAGTCAGGCAATGGCTCAAGGCGTTTTAATGCTTTTTAAATTTCATCTTGAAAGATTTTACTAAACTTTGAAAGAGCAGAAGGTAAATAAGGATCCTTTGGTGATCTCTGAGGTGTTTCACCTGAGTAATCTTTGTTCAGACCCTGAGTGGTGATGTGGGGGTGGATGCGGGCATTACTTATTGAGGGCACAAGAAAAATGTCAATGTGGAAAACATAATCTTCAGTGGAAATTCTGTGTAAATTAAGTCTCTTGGTATTTGAGAAATTTCGAATCTATTGTATAGTCATTTCTTGATCATTCCGTTGCCAGTACTGTAAACTGCCTTAGTAAAAGGGTTGAACAGTAAGCAGTCTATAGTTGCATTTTAGTCTGGTTTCATCATGGTGATTCAAGAGTAGCCTATGTCAGTATTTGGATATGTATAATCCAGGACTCCATGCACTCCAGCCTAAGCAACAAAGTTAAAGTTAACAAATGTTAAAGTTTAACCCTTAAGCCTAAGTCTTACTTTTCCTAGATGCACAAAGAAAGCAGAATTCTTGCTGCATGGAATTAGTTGTCAGTTCAATCATTTAGGTTCTCTCTTTAACCATGGAATTATGGGAGAAAAAAGCACTGTTAGCTTGAAAACTGATGTGTAAATTCCTTAAGTTTGAAGACTGTGCCATTGATGTAAGGCAGGCTTGTCCAACCTGCAGCCTGCGGGCCACATGCAGCCCAGGACAGCTTTGAATGTGGCCCCACACAAATTTGTAAACTTTTCCTAAAACATTATGGCCGAGCACGGTGGCTCATGCCTGTAATCCCAGCACTTTGGGAGGCCAAGGCGGGCAGATCACTTGAGGCTAGGAGTTCGAGACCAACCTGGCCAATGTGGTGAAACCTTGTCTCTACTAAAAATACAAAACAGGCCCACGCAGTGGCTCATGCCTGTAATTCCAACACTTTGGGAGGCCAACGCAGGTGGATCTCCTGAGGTCTGGAGTTCAAGACCAGCCTGGCCAGCATGGTGAAACCCTGTCTCTACTAAAAATACAAAAAATAGCCAGGCGTGGTGGCAGACGCCTGTAATCCCAGCTACTTGAGAGACTGAGGCAGGAGAATCACTTGAACCCAAGAGGCAGAGGTTGCATTCAGCCGGGATGGCACCATTGCACTCCAGCCTGGGCAACAAAGTGAGACTCCGTCTCAAAATGAATAAATAAAATGATTATCTGGACATGGTGGTGCGCACCACCTCAAGGCTGAGGTGGGAGAATCACTTGAACCTGGGAGGCGGAAGTTGCAGTGAGCTGAGATCGTGTCATTGCACTCCAGCCTAGGTGACAGAGTGAGACCTTGTCTCAAAAAAGAAAAAAATGAGAGATTAAAGTAGAAGGAAAAAAGAAAAATGAGAGATTAAAAAGAAAAAAAAAATGAGAGATTAAAGTAGAAGTTTTGGCTGGGCACAGTGGCTCAGGCCTGTAATCCCAGCACTTTGGGAGGCTGAGGCTGGTGGATTGCTTGAACCTGGGAGTTTGTGACCAGCCTGGGCAACATGGCAAAACCCTGTCTCTAGAAAGAAAATTCAAAGAACTAGCCTGGCATGGTGGTGCACGCCTGTAGTCGCAGCTACTCGAGAGGCTGGGGTGGGAGAATCACCTGAGCCTGAGCATTTGAGGCTACAGTGAGCCATGATCATGCCACTGCACTCCAGCCTGGGCGACAGAATGAAAACCTGTCTCAAAAATAAATACATAAAAGTAAATAAATAAGTACAGTAGAAGTTTCTTATTACTACGATTACCACTAACAAGCAAAGTGTCTTAGAAAGTACAGCACTTTTTGGCTGGGCGTGGTGGCTCACGCCTGTAATTCCAGCACTTTGGGAGGCCAAGGTGGGCGGATCACCTGAGGTCAGGAGTTTGAGACCAGCCTGGCCAACATGGTGAAACCCTGTCTCTACTAAAAATACAAAAATTAGACAGGTGTGGTGGTGTACCCCTGTAATCCTAGCTAGTCTGTAGGCTGAGGTGGGAGAATTGCTTGAACCCGGGAGGTGGAGGCTGCAATGAGCCTAGATCGTGCCACTGCACTCCAGCCTGGGCAAGAGAGCAAGACCCCATCTCAAAAAAAAAAAAAGTACAGCACTTTTTATATTTAGAATATGTTTTCTTGCCTGTTTTTTTCCTTCCCTCCAGATACCCAGAAATAATCGCTTAATGTATATTCATAGCTACCAAAGCTATGTGTGGAATAACATGGTAAGCAAGAGGATAGAAGACTATGGACTAAAACCTGTTCCAGGGGACCTCGTTCTCAAAGGAGGTAAAAAGGCAGATGTCTTTGTTACTCAGCTAAGCTAGGGTTCAGTTAGTTGCCACTAGTGGCTTTAAAATCCATCCTGGCTATTAATTAAGAAAGAGAGATGTGGCGAGGCACGGTGGTACACGCCCATAATCCTGACACTTTGGGTGGCCAAGGTGGGTGGATCACCTGAGGTCAGGAGGTCGAGACCAGCCTGGCCAATATGAAGAAACCCTGTTTCTACTGAAAATACAAAAATTAGCTGGGTGTGGTGGTGCATGCCTATAATCCCAGCTACTCAGGAGGCTGAGGCAGAAGAATCGCTTGAACCCAGGAGGCAGATGTTGCAGTGAGCCAAGATGGTGCCACTGCACTCCAGCCTAGGTGACACAGTGAGATGCCATCTCAAAAAAAAAAAGAGATGTCTAGTAAGTTTGAGATGAAGGGACCATGCAAACTTACATTGGTTAGTTTGTATCTGTATTTTTAAAGAAAAAATGTATAGCTGGTTTGAGTAAGCACCTCGATCTCGAACTCCCCACCTCGGGTGATCCGCCTGCCTTGGCCTCCCAAAGTGCTGGGATTACAAGTGTGAGCCACTGTGCCCGGCCTGAGTAAGCACCTCTCTCTGGGCCTCCCTTTTCTCAACTCAAATAGGATTTGGGCTAAATGGATGGCTGAAATCACTTTCGAAACTTCGATCTAGGTCTAGCAAATAAATACACCTCTGGATGTGTCTTGTTAGCCAACCTTAAAGAGTTTCTTCAAGTCACTGGGCGCGGTGGCTCACACCTGTAATCCCAGCACTTTGGGAGCCAAGGCGGGCAGATCACGAGGTCAGGAGATCGAGACCATCCTGGCTAACACGGTGAAACGCCGTCTCTACTAAAAATACAAAAAATTAGCTGGGCATGGTGGCGGGCGCCTGTAGTCCCAGCTACTCAGGAAGCTGAGGCAGGAGAATGGCATGAACCCGGGAGGCAGAGCTTGCAGTGAGCCGAGATCACACCACTGCATTCCAGCCTGGGCGACAGTGGGAGACTGTCTCAAAAAAAAAAGAAGAGTTTCTTCAAACTCAAATAGAATGGGCATTTAGTATATGCTGTGCCCAAAATGTTCCCAAGACACTCCTAATATCCCATCTTCCATGGAGCCCATTGTGTGTGCCAGGCCTTGGCACTAAGCCCTGTACCTGTGTCTTTTAGTTTAAAGCCTCAGTGTTACTGTGAAGTATTTTCTCTGTTTTTTCAGGTGAGGTTTAGTCACTTGCCCAAAGTTCCATAGCTAGTTAAAAAAAAAAAAAAGAAAAGAAAAAACTGGGATTCAGAGTTCTATCTGATTCCAGACTCCATGTGTGTCTCTGGCATACTAGGCTACCATCTATTAGCTGAATACATGATCTGCTCATCTGCAGGCAGACCCCATAAACCCACTAAGGTTCTAACTCTGTTCAGAAATTTTAAATTATTTTTCCTGATTTAGCTTTTTTTCCTCATGCCATGTTGGTCACATCCAGTGTATTTTAATGTCCTGGGTGCCGCTGTGTTTCATCCTCTTAAGTACATTCCAGTTTTTTTTTTTAACTTTTTTTTTTTTTCCAGCAAAATGCATCCATTTATGATGCCACTGCAAATACGATTTTGTAGTATGGTGGCTTTTCAAAGTGTTTTCTTGTGTTACTTTATTTAAGAAAGATAGAGGAACTGATTTTAAATAGTAGGCATTCAAAAAAATGTGGATGCAGCTGAGAGATAAATGTTTTTAAATTTTCATTGAAAATTTTACTTTAGATTTGGTGCAGTAGCTCACACCCGTAATCCCAGTACTTTCGGAGGCCAGGGCAGCAGAATCACTTGAGCCCAGGAGTTCAAGACCAGCCAGGGCAACAAAGACCCATCTCTACAAAAAATTAAAAAACTAACCAGGCGTAGTAGCACACACTTACAGTCCCAGCTTCTCGAGAGGGCGAGGCAGGAGGATCACTTGAGCCCAGGAGGTTGAGGCTGCAGTGAACCTTAATCACACCACTGCACTCTGGCCTTAGTGGCAGAGCAAGACCCTGTCTCAAAAAACAAAAAAAGAATTTCTTTTACTTTTTCTAAGTCCTTGATTTTTATTTCTTGGGTAGAGTAGAAAAGACAGAAGGATATATATCCAAACTTAATTTTTTTTTTTTTCCTTTGAGACAGGGTCTCACTCCAAGACCCAGGCTGGAGCACAGTAGTGCAGTCACATCTCACTGCAGCCTCAACCTGCCAGGCTCAGGTGATCCTCCTGCCTTAGCCTCCCAAGTAGGTGGGACTACAGGTGTTTGCCACCACACCCAGCTAATTTTTATATTTTTTGTAGAGATGGGGTTTCGCCATGTTGTCTAGGCTGCTCTGGAACTCCTGGGCTCAAGCAGTCTACCCACCTCAGCATCCCAGAGTGCTGGGATTACAGGCGTGAGCCACTGCTCCTGGCCCCAGCTTAATTTCTTTTTCCTTCTTTTTTATTTTGAGAGGAGTTTCACTCTTGTCACCCAGGCTGGAGTGCAATGGCTTGATCTCAGCTCACCGCAACCTCCGCCTCCCGGGTTCAAGCAATTCTCCTGCCTCAGCCTCCCGAGTAGCTGGGATTACAGGCATGCACCACCATGCCTGGCTAATTTTAGTATTTTTAGTAGAGACGGGGTTTCTCCATGTTGGTCAGGCTGGTCTCGAACTCCCAACCTTGGGTGATCCACCCACCTTGGCCTCCCAAAGTGCTGGATAGGCGTGAGCCACCGCGCCTGGCATAATTTAAGCTTTTAAGTCACTGAACCTGTACCAACTTGTACTTCTGACTTGCTTAGATGTATATAATTTTAGAAGATTGAGTTCATAACAATATTGCCTATTTTCTTAATTTATTGTTCACTTGTGAATTTACAGCCACAGCCACCTATATTGAGGAAGATGATGTTAATAATTACTCTATCCATGATGTGGTAATGCCCTTGCCTGGTTTCGATGTTATCTACCCAAAGCATAAAAGTAAGTTCCCTGTATGGGGAAAATAGTTAAAACAAGTTTAACATAATGAAGCTACTATTTCAAGCATATATAAACTTTGGTTATTTATGACAGTCTCCCAGAAAGGGATGCATTCACATGGAAAATTTAAATTAAGAAACTCTACCTCTGAATCTAAAATAAAAGTTGAAATTATAAAATAAAATAAATAGGTCAGGCGCGGTGGCTCACGCCCATAATCAATCCCAACATTTTGGGAGGCTGAGATGGGTGGATCACTTGAGCTCTGGAATTCGAGACCAGCCTGGGCAACCTGGCAAAACCCCGTCTCTACTAAAAATACAAAAATTAGCTGGGCCTGGTAGTGCACACCTGTGGTTCCAGCTACTTGGGAGGCTGAGGTGGAAGGATATCTTGAGCCCAGGAGGCAGAGGTTGCAGTGTGCCAAGATCATGCCACTGCACTCCAGCCTCAGCGACAGAGCAAGACTCTGTCTCAGAAAAAAAAAAAAAAAAAAAAAAAAAGGGAAGGGGGCGATTTGTTAGGGAAATTGGCCTGCTTGATTGTGGAGTTGAGAAGTCCCACGACAGGCCATCTGCAAATGGGAGAACTGGGAAAGCCAGCAGAATGGTTTAGTCCAAATGTGGAGGCCTGAGAACCAGGGAAGCCAATGATGTAACTCTCAGTTGGAGGTCAAAGACTTGAGACCTGGGGAACCACCAGTATAAGTCCCAGAGTCCATAGGCCAGAGAACCTGGAGTTGACATCCAGAGACAGGCGAAGAAGGGCATCTGGCTCTGGGAAGGAGAGGGAGAGAATTCAGCCTTCCTCTGCCTTTATGTTCCATCCAGGCCCCCAGCCGACTGGAGGTGTGCGCCCACCTTGAGGGCAGATCTTCCCCACGCTGCCCACCAACTCACATGCCAGTGTTCTCTAGAAACACCCTCACCAACACAGCTGGCACAGTCCGGTCACTCTAATCAAATGCCAAACCACCTGGATTTCCCTCTGAGAAGAAGGCTGAGCTCAGTGCCTACTGAAGCAGTGAAAATAAATCATGTTTTACTAGCTGTTGGGGTCTCCCTTACCCCAGTCCAGTTGACACCCAAAATCAACTATCATAAGAAAGAAAACATTATTTTCCTCTTCTCTCTTAAACCTTTTGGGATCAGGAACTTTGCCAGTACCAATTAGAACATAAATTCAGCAAAGCCTTTGACAAAGCCGTTCATGAAAACCTTGTAGCCAGGATGGCCATTTGTAGACTGGATGGGTGATATTTCAGGTTTCTGGGTATGTAATACATGCATACCTGGTACCTGACAGTGCTTGATTGAGGGATCCCTGTTGTCCTTAGTGTGTGGTGAGGGACCTGTTCTAGCCAATATTTTTTATGAGTAACTTGAACAAAGAAATTTGCTTGTTATATTTGCAAATTGTGCAAAATAGTTAGTATTAATTATGTGAAAAATACATATTTAAGAATTGCATAATATTCTATTGCAGTATTAATTTTAAAAACACAATTTCAATTATTTGCATTTGTCCATCCATTAATTTATCAAATATGTATGACACCTCATATTCAATGTCTTATATTAGTTACTGAATGAGTAGAAGGCTAGCAAAAGTTGTAATAGAGGGGCAAGTTTGCAATAAATAATTTAGTAAGATGTTAAAAAAAAAAAGAACTGCAGAAGGTATTTAATAGGAATAAATGTAAATTCCCACATTTATGCCCAGTGATCAAATGCCTATAGAAAAGGCCCAGTTTGATAGTAGTTTGTATAAAAAGCTTAAAATATCTGGAGTTATTGTTGTATGTGAGCCTGTTACCCTGGGGCAGATAAAAGGTTTGGTGGGAAATACAGAAATGTTAAAGGAGGGACAGCTAAGGGAAGCATTGTTTGGTCTAGAGAAGATATGGCTGAAAGATCCAGTACTTATGACTATATGTGGAAGAAGACAGTTAATCCACTGTGTTCCAAAGCGTCAACAGAAGTTATAAGAAAATGGATTTCAGCTTGGAATAGGAAGAACTTTCTAATAATTGCATGCCTCACAAAGAAGTATTTCCCCATTAATGACTGTGCAAGCAAAGGCTGGAAAACTGTCTCTCTTGAGTGCTATAAAAAAGACTCTATATCAGGTGCGCGGGTGAGCCAGATGGTTTTCCAAGGTCTCTTATTTTTATACATTTATTTATAACTGCCTCTTCCAGAGAGAGTTTGAAGCCTCTGTATATGCTATCTTCCAACTCTCAGCCCATATAAAATGCAGTTTAGCAACTTTGGATGAAATGGCCTTTTGTAGTTGGCTTGGGAACCTTACACCACAGGTACTATGACTGGTTGCAAAAATAACTGAAAAATTGGCCAAACCAAAGCTCAGTACACCCTGTAGTCCTAGTTACTAAGTCACTAAATTTTGATTCCAGGGAACAGATTTTGGATTATAAATTAAGGTGACTAATTTTATTAGGGCAGTCTAACTGAACTTACATGTTACTCTCTTTATAATCTAGTTCAGGATAACTTGACTGACAAGCTGCATTTCAGCTAACTTTTTGTATTTTATATTAGTTCAAGAAGCCTACAGGGAAATGCTCACAGCTGACAATCTTGATATTGACAACATGAGACACAAAATTCGAGATTATTCCTTGTCAGGGGCCTACCGAAAGATCATTATTCGTCCTCAGAATGTTAGCTGGTGAGTAATCATCTAGAATGAGATAGAACTGAATTACCATATAAGTTGTAAGCTTTTGCTTCACTTTATATAGAGTCATGTACTGCACAAGAATTTTCAGTCAGTGACAGATTGCTTATATGATGGTGGTACCATAAGATTATAACACCATATTTTTACTTACCTTTTGTTTTTTTTTGGTTTTTTTTTTGAGACGGAGCTTCACTAGTCACCCAGGCTGGAGCACAATAGCATGATCTCGGCTCACTGCAACTTCTGCCTCCCAGGTTCAAGCGATTCTCCTGTCTCAGCTTCCAGAGTAGCTAGGATTACAGGCACCTGCCACCACACCTGGATAATTTTTGTATTTTTAGTAGAGGCAGGGTTTCACCATATTGGCCAGGCTGGTGTCAAACTCCTGACTTCAGGTGATCCTCCTGCCCCGGCCTCCCAAAGCGCTGGGATTACAGGCATGAGCCACCACACCTGGCCTTACCTTTTTTCTTTTCTTTTTTCTCTTTTATCTTCTTTTCTTTTCCTTTTCTTTTTCTTTTCCTTTTCTTTTTCTTTTCTTTCTTTTCTTTTTTTTTCTTAATAGAGGCAGGTTCTTTCTGTCACCCAGGCTGGAATGCAGTGGCATAATCATGGCTTCCTGCAGCCTCAAGCTCCTCTGCTCAAGCAATCCTCCCACCTCGGCCTCCCAAAGTATTGGGATTACGGGCATGAGCCACCACATCCAGCCTGTGCCTTTTCTATGTTTAGATGCACAAGTACTTAAACCATTGTGTTACAGTAGCCTCCAGTATTCAGTACAGTAACATGCTGTATAGGTTTGTAGCCTAGGAGCAATAGGCTATAGTCTGTAACCAAGGCGTGTAGTAGGCTATACCATCTGTGTTTGTGTAAGTACATTCTGTGACGTTTACACGGTGATGAAATGCCTGACGGGTTAGAACATGTCCCTCTTGTTAAGCAGTGCATGACTGTACTTTTTCAGTGCTTACAACCCAGCATATAAGTGTTTCATAAGTGTTAGTTATTATTGTTATTATTACTATTGTTACCACTACTGCTACTACTTTGTATTTTTCAAATCATCAAGAAGTAAATGAAGCTAAGCCGGGCACAGTGTCTCTTAAGTAAGCCCGGAGACTCCAGAGGCTGAAGCGGGAGGATTGCTTGAGGTCAGGAGTTTGAGACAAGCCTGGGCAATATAGTGAGACCCTGTCTCTAAAAAAAGAAAAGAAATAAAGAAGCTGTTTTGAATATAAACAGTTATGGGAAGTGAGTTCATTTACATTTTGTTGGCATCACTGAATTATTGAAGAAATGTGTAGAGTGAACTTTTTTCCTATTTCTAAAAACTTAGATTTGCTTACAGAGCTATCCCTGAGCAAATTACCTTACTTAGAATTAGCTGTGAGTTCCAAACACCGCTCTGGTTGTTTTAATATCATGTTTCTAGAGAGGAAAATATACTTATGTTAGTTCGTTTAAAAATACTTTATTGGAAGCCCAAGGTGGGAGGATCACTTGAGCCTAGGAGCTTGAGACCTGCCTCCGCAACACAGCAAGACCATCTCTACAAAAAATTACAAAAATTAGCCTGGTGTGATGGTGCACATCTGTAGTCCCAGCTGTTTGGGAGGCCGATGTGGGAGGATTGCTTGAGCCTGGAAGGTCGAGGCTGCAGTAAGCTGTGATCACGCCACTGCCCTCCAGCCTGGGTGACAAAACGAAACCCTGTCTCAAAAACAAATTTTAATACCCAGTATTATCTAAAGCTTTATTTGATAATTTTAAAATGAAATCCTGAACTAGTTGCCTATTTCCAGGAAATTATTTTATTCCCTATTTCCTTCTCTTCTCCATCTCTCTTACCTCCTCCTCTCTGGAGTATAGGCAAGAGGTCCACATGGTTGGACTTTGTCTTCCCCACTCCAGAGAACTGTTCCTTCTCAGTAACAAGCTGTTGTTGGTTGTGGCACCCAGTCTGGAGAAAATGTAAATGCCATAAGTAATTTGATCACAGCTGTGCAAAGTGAAGTTTACTGCCTCTCAACTTCATTTAAAAAGAATTGTCGGCCGGGCACGGTGGCTCACGCCTGTAATCCCAGCTCTTTGGGAGGCCGAGGCGGGCGGATCACGAGGTCAGGAGATCGAGACCATCCTGGCTAACACGGTGAAACGCCATCTCTACTAAAAATACAAAAAATTAGCCGGGCATGGTGGCGGGCACCTGTAGTCCCAGCTACTCGGGAGGCTGAGGCAGGAGAATGGTGTGAACCCGGGAGGCGGAGCTTGCAGTGAGCCAAGATCACGCCACTACACTCCAGCCTGGGCGACAGAGCGAGACTCCGTCTAAGAAAAAAAGATTTGTCAGTTGTACATTTTTAAAATTTTAATTATTAATGTGAAGAAATGGGGTTTCCCCATGTTACCCACGCTGGTCTTGAACTCCTGGGCTTAGTCAGTCATCCCACCTCGGCCGCCCAAAGTGTTGGGATTAGAGGCATGAGCCACCATGCCTGGCCCCAGTTGTGCATTTTTAAATAACTAATAGAATATAATTGGATTGAGCCTATTATATTCAGGCACAGTGGCTCACGTTATAATCCCAGCAGTTTGGGAGACTGTGGCGGGTGGATCACCTGAGGTCAGGAGTTTGAGACCTCCCTGGCCAACATAGTGAAACCCCATCTCTACTAAAAATACAAAAATTAGCCAGGCATGGTGGCAGACACCTATAGTCCCAGCTACTTGTGAGACTGAGGCAGGAGAATTGATTGAACCCAGGAGGCAGAGGTTGCAGTGAGCCAAGATCACACCACTGCACTCCAGCCTAGGTGACAGAGTTGAGACTCCATCTCAAAAAAAAAAAAAATTATATATATAAGCAAAACTTAGGTATAAAATCTGGCCCTGCTATATTATTCAAGATTCCTAACTATAATTATTTACAGTAAACTTACTTGTTTTTCTTGCTAAATAAATGATGATGAGTGGCTTAGTACCTTTTATGAAAGTTCACATTCACACTTATCTTTATTCATATGTTTTGAAGGGAAGTCGTTGCATATGATGATCCCAAAATTCCACTTTTCAACACAGATGTGGACAACCTAGAAGGGAAGACACCACCAGTTTTTGCTTCTGGTAAGTTTACTCAGTCATCAGCTCTGTGTTGACTTTGAAATGTTTTGTTAAACAAAAACATAATTTTTTTTTGAAAACTGCTCTTACAAGCACTACCACCACCCATGATTTCATTGTTGTGTTTTATGACCTTACTTTCACAATTATGGCTGGAAGTTAGTGATTAAAACCAGTAAATCCTCCTGAAAATAAGTGCATGTTATAGATGGTTGTGATATTAGGTGATGGAGTATTTCTCCCCATCCCCCACAGAGACTTACCAAAGGTGAGTGAAAATTCAGGAAGAGTCTAAAAAATTAAATTGGTTGGCCAGGTGCGGTGGCTCACGCTTGTAATCCCAGCACTTTGGGAGGCCGAGGCGGGCGGATCACGAGGTCAGGAGATCGAGACCACGGTGAAACCCCATCTCTACTAAAAATACAAAAAATTAGCCGGGCGTGGTGGCGGGTGCCTGTAGTCCCAGCTACTTGGAGAGGCTGAGGCAGGAGAATGGTGTGAACACAGAAGGCGGAGCTTGTAGTGAGCCGAGATCGCGCCACTGCACTCCAGCCTGGGTGACAAAACGAGACTCCGTCTCAAAAAAAAAAAAAAAAAATTGGTGGCTGGGCGTGGTGGCTCACACCTGTAATCCCAGTAGTTTGGGAGACCGAGACGAGTGGATCACTTGAGGTCAGGAGTTCCAGACCAGCCTGGCCAACATGACAAAACCCCGTCTCTACTGAAAATACAAAAAAAAATTAGGCGGGCGTGGTGGTGGGCACCTGTAATCCCAGCTACTCGGGAGGCTGAGGCAGGAGAATCGCTTCAACCCGGGAGGTGGAGGCTGCAGTGAGCTGAGATTATACCACTGCACTCCAGTCTGGGCAACATAACAAGACTCTGTCTCAAAAAAAAATTAATTAATTAGTTAAATTGGCATTCTCATCATCAAATTCTTGTTCTGTTTTTTCCCAGGCCATAATTTATTATTATTTCTTTAACTTTACATGCGTTTCTCTTTTGTGTTCTTCTGTCATCTGCCTTTTTGTGAAAGTTCCTGGGCAGAATTTCTGTAACCATTCAGCAGGTTCACACTCACAGATCTCTTACTTCCATGGTCTCATTCTCCGAGGCCCCCTAGGAAGTGGAGTCTAAGGAAAGCAGCACAGTTCTTTGTATTTGCTTAGAGATTATGTGACTCTCACTGGTCTGTCTGCAGCTGCCTTCATTTTCTGACTGTTTTCTTTCTTGCCTTGCAGAAGGCAAATACAGGGCTCTGAAAATGGATTTTTCTCTACCCCCTTCTACTTACGCCACCATGGCCATTCGAGAAGTGCTAAAAATGGATACCAGTATCAAGAACCAGACGCAGCTGAATACAACCTGGCTTCGCTGAGCAGTACCTTGTCCACAGATTAGAAAATGTACACAAGTGTTTGCTTCCTGGCTCCCTGTGCATTTTTGTCTTAGTTCAGACTCATATATGGATTTCAAATCTTTGTAATAAAAATTATTTGTATTTTTAAGTTTTTATTAGCTTAAAGAAGTAATTTGCAATATTTGTACATGTACACAAATCCTGAGGTTCTTAATTTTAGCTCAGAATATAAATTAGTCAAAATACACTTCAGGTGCTTAAATCAGAGTAAAATGTCAGCTTTACAATAATAAAAAAAGGACTTTGGTTTAAAGTAGCAGGTTTAGGTTTTGCTACATTCTCAAAAGACAGCAGGAGTATTTGACACATCTGTGATGGAGTATACAACAATGCATTTTAAGAGCAAATGCAACAACACAAATCTGGACTATGGATAAATAATTTGAGAGCTGCCACCCACAAATATAAATACAGTACTCATGCTGACTGAAATAATAAGACATCTACAAATTTATGAACAAAAAGTGATTGTCATTATCCTGCTTATGTACTAGATTCAGGCAAGCATTATAGACTTTTCGGTTGCAGTGGCTTTTGCATTTATATTATCAATGCCTTGCAGGAACGTTGCATTGATAGGCCCATTTTATTTTTTTATTTTTTTTTTCGAGACAGGATCTCACTCTGTAGCACAGGCTGGATTGCAGTGCAATCCTGCAATTCTCAATCTTGCACTGCAGCCTTGACCTCCCAGGCTCCAGTGACTCTCCCACCTCAGCCTCCTAAGTAGCTGGGAGTACAGGCGCGCACCACCACGCCTAGCTGATTTTTGTATTTTTTTGTAGAGACGGGGGTTTGGCCATGTTGCCGAGGCTAACTCCTGGGATTACAGGCATGAGCTGTGCTGGCCGGGTTTTTTTTCTTGATGTAAACGTGTACAGCTGTTTTATTAGTTAAGGTCTAATTTTTACTCTAGGTGCCTTTTATGTTCAGAACTCTTTCCACTGGACTGGTATTTGCTCAAAAATAAATAATGGTAGAGAAGAAAACTATAAAAATGGACAAGGCTTTCTTCTATCAGTAGCGTTTACCCTTTGTCACCAGTGGCTTTGGTATTTCCATGTCTGGCATTGCATAAACTCTGGTGTGAAAGGATAAATATGCCTTTCTAAAGTTGTATATCAAAATTGTATCAATTTTTATTTTCTATGATTTCTAGAAACAAATGCAATAAATATTTTTAAAATCTCCTTTCTACTGGTTATGTAAATAAATCAAATAAATATATCAAAATGAGTGCAGATAAGAATCTTGACCTTGACTAAAGGTAAGGAACTAAATGAATGTGGGATCCTCATCAGAAATGGTGGTGACACCAAAATGTGTTGTGATCAGCTGTGAAGTAGGATAATCTGAGTCAAATGCTACGAATAATTGACTGTGTTGGACTGGACTCCAGGTTATTGGAATCACTCACCTTCCAATGTGCTTTATGGAGTAGAAAAGAAAGGAATGGAAAAGAGCTACCATACCAGGAGCATTGCACCATGGGAATGTGAATGACATTTGTCTCGTATCTGGTAGTAGAAATGAGATTCGGAACTGTTTTTCAACCCTTTTGTTTTAATGACATCCACCACCACCACACTGCTGAGGCTTAAAAAAGATTGGAAATAGCATGGTAAATTTTATATTTATATATAAATATATAAATATATTTATATATAAATATATAAATATATTTATATATTATATATAAATATATTTATATATTATATATAAATTATTTTTTTTGAGACAGTGTTGTTCTGTCACCCAGGCTGGAGTGCAGTGGCGTGATCCTGGCTCTCTGCAACCTCCCACTACCAGGTTCAAGTGACTCTTGTGCCTCAGCCTCGTAAGTAGCTGGGATTACAGGCACCGCTGCCAGGCCTGGCTAATTTTGTATTTTTAGTAGATGCGGAGTTTCGCCATGTTAGCTAGGCTGGTCTCAAACTCCTGGCCTAAAGTGATCTGCCCACTGCTACCTCCCAAAGTGCTGGGATTACAGACGTGAGCCACCATGCCCAGCCCAGTAAATTATCCTTTTTGCTAGCTAGTTTTGAAAGAATATTTTGTCCTAGGTCAGGCACGGTGGCTCACACCTGTACACTTTGGGAGACCAAGGTGGGAGGATTGCCTGAGCCCAGGAGCTTGAGACCAGCCTGGGCAACATAGTGAGACCCTGTCTGAAATATATATATATATATTTTGTCTTGCAAAAGCTAAACATATATTAAATGTATAGTAGTCCTGTCTGTACCTTCCAGTAATAGCTGGAGTTCTCCTTCATCTGACAGAAAATTATTTATGAAGGGATCTAAGTCTTTCTGTTGCAATTGCATTCAGCAGTTCTGCATTTACAGGTTGAGTATCCCTTACACAAAATGCCTGGGACTAGAAGTGTTTTGGATTTTCATTTTTTTTTTAGATTTGTACTTCAACTTACTGGTTGGAATCCAAAAATCCAAAATGCTCCAATGAGCAAGTTTTGGATTTTGGATTTTCAGATTTGGGATGCTCAACCCGTATAAATTTGCATTCCAAAACAAAAGTGAAGCTAAACTTGTGTTTTCTTCATTTGGGAAATACTTAAGGCTCTATCGTTAACTTTCCTGGCTGTGTTAGCTAGTACCAGTTTGTACATGTCCCTTCGTAAACACCAGTGGATAAATAATGATTCAAGGCGGATTCTTCAAGCTGTTTTGAGACTCGGGGCACACCACCTAACTCTAGGGACTTAGTCAACCTGAAATAAATCATTGCCTTAGCATAGAATTCAGAACATTTTTTGTTGTTCGGAAAGGGAGGAAGTTTCTCTTAGACAAATTTACAAAGCCTGAAAGCAACCTCATCCTCAACATAAAAGTATCATTGCTTCCTAAATTTTTGCCTAAAAGAAATAATAAAGGATCATTCTTTTTATTATAATGTAAAACCAACACTATTCCGTAACAGGAAAGGAAGCTAAATAATCAAAATTGTTCTTTCCAATGTTTTTATTCATGGTTTCATGTTGTAGATAATAACCAGACTGCTATTATACTAATAAAAAAAAATCCTGATTGCTTCCTGAATCTTCATGGTTTCATGTTGTAGGTAATAACTAGACAGCCATTATACCAGTTTTAAAAATTTCTGGTTGATTCCTGAATCAACCAAAAAATTGGTAACAGCTGCAATACTACATCAGTACTTAAAACTTCACCAGTTGCTCCAGGCTGTATGAATTAACATCGACTGGTATTTGCACTGGAATGCATTTTGTGGTCAATTTGCACTTAAAAAAATAAGGATGTGTGTGTGTAATACAAAATAGAATACATATAAATGTTTTATAGCTACCAATGTGCACTGATGTGCATGTGCCTTTTTGAAACCAAAGCAGACCTGGAGTGTACCATGTAGTTTTTTATTTCAGATATATGAAGAAATGAAACCACACTGGAAGAATGACAAAGCTGAATATGGCCAGCTTCTCATCTTTGTAAATTCAAAAGCATTTGCTTGCTCAGCAAAGGATAACTTTAAGGCTTTCTTTGTTCAGTGAAATCTGCTTTTCCACTTAGTGTAGGGTAGAACTTAGTTTTGGATCATGAACACCTTGGAAAATCTGAGGGAGAAGTATAGACATTGCTTCCAGGAGAAGGAAAGCGGGAAAGTGTATCCATATGTGTGTGTGTTACAAATTCATGCAAACTTTTTATACAATTTTAGGGGCTTCAATGTATTCAATAAGACCCCCTACTCTAGGTAAGTGCTTTCCAACCTTTAATGTACTTAACAGTCACCTGGTGATCTTCTTAAACTGCAGGATGTATTTCAGGAAGTCCAGGTAGAATATGAAATACTGCATTTCTAGCCAGTTCCCTACATGTGCTGCTGTTACACACGAAGCAGCCAGGCTCCAGACCTGTACTGGCCAACACAGCGGCCACTAGCCATGTGGCTACTTAAACTTGACTTAAGCTTCTCAGTCACAGTTTCAACTGCTCCATAGCCAAATATATGGCTAGTGGCTCTGTGGTGTACAGCACTGACCCAGTTAATAAATCAATCACCTGAGATACAAAGGAGAGTCTACATTGATCAGATGTGATACTGTTGCAGGCTGGGCGCTGCAGCTCATGCCTGTAATCCCAGCACTTTGGGAGGCCGAGGCAGGCGGATCACTTGAGGTCAGGAGTTCAAGACCAGCCTGGCCAACATGGTGAAACCCCGTCTCTACTAAAAATACAAAAATCAGCCAGGCATAGTGGCAAATGCCTGTAATCCCAGCTACTCGGGAGGCTGAGGCAGAACTGCTTGAACCCAGGAGGCAGAGGTTGCAGTGAGCCAAGATCACACCATTGAACTCCAGCCTAGGCAACAGAGGGAAACTCCATCTGAAAAAAAAAAAAAAAAAAAGTAATACAGTTGCAAATGTTGCAGAATTTCTGCTCCTTAGTTCAGCTAAATCCAAGTTCTTGTGTCATGACCAGGAAAAAGTTAGGCACAGACACATTGAAGTGTGAGCAGAACAGAATTTATTGGGCAAAATGGGCAAAAGAAAAAAAACTCTCAGCAAAGCAAGAGGGGTTTCTGCTAACAGGCCCCACCTCACAGATTGATTCCAGGCCATACACAGGAACTGAAGAACTCAGGCTCCTTCCCCCTGCAAGTAGCATGAACTTCTTTGACTCCATCCTGTTCTCCCAGTGCTCAGGCCGGTCCAAGATTCTCCTGGGACCCTCCCCTGTATTTTCCTCTCGCATCTATCAGCACCTGGTGATGCTGATGATTACAGGCAAACAATGAATATATGTGCAAAAGGGATTACATTGTAATTAGATCCAAGGCTCATATTGATGATCTAAGATTTCACACTTGAGATCGCTAAGAGCCTTCCTTAAACTCACTTCCATGCTTCTTATTTTTTGGCTTCCTCCAGGATCACTAATAATTCTTTTTTCCTTGTTTGTTTGTTTGAGACGGAGTCTCACTCTGTCACCCAGGCTGGAGTGCAGTGGCGGGATCTCAGCTCACTGCAACCCCTGCCTCCTGGGTTCAAACAATCCTCCCACCTCAGCCTCCCGAGTAGCTGGGACCACAAGCACGTGTCACCATACCTGACTAGTGTTTTTGTATTTTTGGTAGAGAAGTTTCGCCATATTGGCCAGGTGGGTCTCGAACTCCAGGGCTCAAGTGATCCACGCGTCTCAGCCTCCCAAAGTGCTGGGATTACAGGCGTGGGTCACTGCTCCCCGCCTTTTCTTTCTTTGCTACCCTTGTCCAAAGGTTTCGTCAAACCATTCTTAAGGCACTGTGGCCTTGTTACTCCATACAGAAAATTTACCCTCCACCCCCTAAAAAAGTCATAATTGTTGTAATTAAAAACTCCTTGGCTGTAGCTTCTTATGAAAGCAGCAGCTGCAAAAAGCAGGAATGGCCAGAGAGCCCATATTATTGTGTTGTCCTTCGGGTATACTGTGTTGATTTTCTGTTACGGCTTATCCAGCTGTGCTAGACTCCTGGAAAGTACCCAGTATGTAAAAAGAGATGACAACAGGAAACCATGGTGGGAGAAGTTATTCAAAGCCCCTGTCTCCTAATGCATATTTACAGTCCCCTCAAAAGCCCTACATGGATCTTTAGAGCAGCTTTGTCCAATACAAATATAATGTGAGCCACGTATGTGATTGAAATTTTCTGGTAGCCTTATTAAGAAAATGAAAAGAAAGTAAAATTAATGACGTAGTTTCTATAAAGTAACATATCCAAAATATCGTTTCAACTTATAAGTAATATAAAAAATATTTTACATTCTCTTTTTTGTACTGTCTTAAAAAACCAGTGTGTATTTTACACTTAAAATATATATCAATTTGGACTAGCTGTATATTTCGTGCTCAATAGCCACTTGTGGCCAATGGCTACCACATTGGACGTTGAGTCTTCAGAAAGATCATTTGTTGTTTGTTGCATGTCACCAGTATAATGGTAAATTTGAGTATTAAGGTTTGATTTTTTAAATTTGGAATATGTAGGTTGGAAGCACAGCTAGTTAAATATGATTTTGAAATGTTTACTGGATTGTTAAGTTTTATACTGATTGGGAGTAAATACTTTTGCTATGGGAGCACATAACAAACATGGTTGTTATTAGGTTCTAAAATATTATCAGAGTGTTTGAAATTTTCCAAGCAATTCAGATAACACCCTACAATTTTCTTTCACCTATAAATAATGAAAAGCTAATCCTCAGTGTAGCCTCTATTTAGATTTTATTTTATTTTTTATTTATTTATTTTTGAGACAGGTTCTCGCTCTGTTGCCCAGGCTGGAGTGCAGTGGTGTGATCTCGGCTCACTGCAACCTCCGCCTCCCAGGTTCAAGCGATTCTCGTGCCTCAGCCTCCCAAGTAGCTAGGATTACAGGCATGAGCCACCGTGCCCAGCCTTCTATTTAGATTTTAAATTCCATGTTCATGGAATATAAATTGAGGTTTGGGAGATGAGAATAAGGATAGAGTCAGAAGTAAAAAAAAAATTGTGAAAACAGCACATGAAGCTAAGAACTCAGGTTGTACAGGATGGCAAGGTGATTAGGCAGGGCTGAGGTTTTGTTTTGGCTTTTATTAATGATAGCTTTATTGAGGTATAATTTACATACCATACAATTCACTCATTTAAGTGTACAAAGGATTTTGGTATATTTGGAGTTGCGCAACCATTATCACAATCATTTTTACTTTTTTTTTGAGACAGAGTCTCGCTCTGTTGCCCGGGCTGGAGTGGCGTGATCTCAGCTCACCACAACCTCTGCCTCCCAGGTTCAAGTGGCTCTCCTGCCTTAGCCTCCCAAGTAGCTGGGACTACAGGTGCGTGCCACCATGGCCAGCTAATTTTTGTATTTTTAGTAGAGACAGGGGTTTCACCATATTGGCCAGGCTGGTCTTGAACTCCTGACCTCGTGATCCGCCTGCCTCAATGTCCCAAAGCGCTGGGATTACAGGCGTGAGCCACTGTGCCCGGCCCATTTTTTTATAATCTCAAAAAGAAACTTCAAATGCATTAGCGTTGACTTCCTATTATCACCTCAGCCCCAGCCCCTGGCAACTGCTACTTTCAATCTCTGTTGATTGGTCTCTTCTAGTCATTTGATATAAATGAAATTATACAATATGCGGGACTGACTTTCACTTAGCATAATGTTTTCAAGGTTTATCCAGTTTGTGACGTAAAAGTACTTTATTCCTTATTTAGGCAAACAATACTCCATCTACGAATATACCACATTTTATTCATGTTCATCAATTGATAGACATTTGGGTTGTTTCCACCTTCTGGCTTTTATGAATAATGCTGTTATAAACATTTTGGTATGAGTTTTTGTACAGTCATATGTCTCCATTTCTCTTGAGTATAAAGCTAGGAGTGGAATTTCTGTGTCATATAACTGTGTTTAATCTTTGAAGAACTCTCAGACTGTTTTCCTAAGTAGCTGCACCATGTTACATTCCCACTAGGAGTGTATGACAGTTCTATTTTCTCCACATCCTCGTCAACACTTGTTGTTATCTGTCTTTGTGATTGTAGCCATCCTTTTGGGTATAAAGAGGTTTCTCTGCTGGACGTGGTGGCTCACGCCTGTAATCCCAGCACTTTAGGAAGTCAAGTCGGGCAGATCACTTGAGGTCAGGAGTTTAAGACCAGCCTGGCCAACATGGTGAAACCCCATCTCTACTAAAAATACAAAAATTAGCCAGACATGGTGGCAGGCGCCTGTAGTCCCATCTACTTGGGAGGCTGAGACAGGAGAACTGCTGAACCTAGGAGGCAGAGGTTGCAGTGAGCCAAGATTGCGTCACTGCACTCCAGCCTGGGCGAGGGAGCAAGACTCCATCTCAAAAACAAAAATAAAAATAAATTTAAACAAATGAAAATAAAGTGGTTTCTCACTATGGTTTTGATTTGCATTTCCCTGATGACTATGTGGAATATTTTTGTATGCTTATTGGCCATTTGTCTATTCTTTGGAGAAATGTCTATTGAGATCTTTTGCCCATTTGGGGGGTGTTATTTTTCTTTATGTTGTTGAGATCTAGAGTTCTTTGTATGTTCTAGGTACAAATCCTTTACCAGGTATACGATTGGCAAATATTTTCTCCCATTCCATGGGTTGTCTACTTTCTTTTTTTTTTTTTTTCTTTTGAGACAAGATCTCATTGTTGCTCAGGCTGTCTGTAGTAACACGATCACGGATCACTGAGGCCTCAACCTCCCAAGCTTAAAAGTAGCTGGGACTACAGGCACACACCACTACAGGCTAATTTTTGTATTTTTGGTAGAGATGGGGTTTCACCATGTTGTCCAGGCTGGTCTTGTACTCCTGAGCTCAAGCCATCTGCCTGCCTCGGCCTCCTAGAGTGCTGGGATTACAGGCTTGAGCCACTGAGCCTGGCCTATCTTTACTTTCTTGAGGGTTGGGTTTTTGTTTTGTTTTGTTTTTTGAGACAAAGTCTTGCTCTGTCACCAGGCTGGAGTACAGTGGCGTGATTTTGGCTCACTGCAACCTCCCCCTCCCGGGTTCAAGCGATTCTCCTGCCTCAGCCTCCCGAGTAGCTGAGACCACAGGCACATGCCACCACGCCCACCTAATTTTTGTATTTTTAGTAGAGACGGGATTTCACCATGTTGGCCAGGATGGTCTCGATCTCTTGACCTCGTGATCTGCCTGCCTCGGCCTCCCAAAGTGCTGGGATTACAAGCGTGAGCCACTGCGCCCAGCTGAGGGTTGGGTTTTAAAGGCTGTAGGAGTTATTCTTTATTGAGATTTTGTTTCTAAACTAAGTTCCTATGGTGTCCATAATAACTAGATTGCTGCAGTGTCCACAGTATCCATCTGAAAATGGATTTTCATGACTGGGAGGGCTCAGGGTTAAGCTCAAGAATTCACAACCATAACTTTACAGGATGAAAATAGTCAGACACTGCCAGGAGCGGTGGCTCACACTTGTAATCCCAGCACTTTGGGAGGCCTAGGCAGGCAGATCACTTGAGATCAGGAGTTGAAGACCAGTCTGGCCAACATGGTGAAACCCTGTCTCTACTAAAAATACAAAAATTAGCCGGGCGTGGTCGTGGGCGCCTGTAATCCCAGCTACTTGCTGGGCTGAGGCACGAGAATTTCTTGAATCCGGGAGGCAGAGGTTGCAGTAAGCCAAGATCTCGCCACTGCACTCCAGCCTAGGTGACAGAGTGAGACTCCATCTCAAGACAAACAAACAACAACAACAACAACAACAAAAACCACTTAGGCGCGCTTGGGAGCGCTTTTGTTTCAGCTCAGTTCAACTCCACCTGCACCCTCTGAGAGCTGCAAATGGGGAACATAACTCTCCTTAGCCCAGCACCCACGTCTGTTCTTTACTAGCCACATTCATCCTGTTTTCTACATTTCTCTCTTCCTGTTTACAAAATTAATTTTCAACATAGAAGATCTTACTACCTGTTTTGGCCTAGACAAATGTTTCACTACCAAAAAACTTGCTCGTCAAGCTGACACAGAGTCATTCCACTTAACGAGTTAGCCACCTTCCATTAGCTTATCCCTTTGGAAAGATGATAGAGTCTTAGTTGATCCTTTTTTCTAATAATAATATCTGTCTAATAAAGTGGAGCTAAAGTCTGTTTCTTTCCTGTGCCATCCTGGTTTCTTAGGACCCCTGCACATTAATTAGGAGGAAGTCATGATGTGGATAACTCCAAAAAGTGAAAATCCAAAAGTAAATAAAGCACTGGAGGCTGCTGTGATAAAGAGGAAAGCACGTCAAACCAGGAGTCAAAATGCACAGGCTGAAGTCCTGGCCCTGCCACTGACTGTTGCTCAGAGACCTTCAGAGATCCACATCCCTCCTCCGGACCTCAGCTTTCTCCAGAGAATCCCTCAATGCTAACTGTTGCAGAGTACTCCATGGAGTGCACCCATCACACGTGGACTACACGGAGCTCCAGGGATGGACATCAGATTGCCTCTAACTCCTCATCACCCTAAACAACATTGTCATCAACTCCATTGCATGTGTCTCCTTGTGGACCCATCACAGCACCATCAGTTCCCACTGTTGCAGGCTAAGGAAGAAGCCTGTACACAGTCCCATCTGGGTGGGATTGGCTGTCCACAGAGGTAGGAAGACGAAGTGATGCCAAGTAGGATCATCTTCCCTCCAGAACTTGGGCCCAGTCTTCCAGGAGTTATCATCTATGCTTGGAGCAATAACTCATTTTCTCTCCTCTCTTACCATGTGAATTTTTCACTACTTTAAAAAATTGCTGGCTGGGCATGGTGGCTCACGCCTGTAATCCCAGCACTTTGGGAGGCCGAGGCGGGTGGATCATGAGGTCAGGAGATCAAGACCATCCTGGCTAACATGGTGAAAACTTGTCTCTACTAAAAATACAAAAAATTAGCCGGGCGTGGTGGCAGGTGCCTGTGGTCCCAGCTACTTGGGAGGCTGAGGCAGGAGAATGGCGGGAACCTGGGAGGCAGAGCTTGCAGTGAGCTGACATAGCGCCACTGCACTCCAGACTGGGCGACAGACCGAGACTCCATCTGAAAAAAAAAAAAAAAAAATTGCTGGCTAGGCACGGTGGCTCACGCCTGTAATCCCACCACTTTGGGAGGCCAAAGCAGGTGGATCACCTGAGGTCAGGAATTTGAGACCAGCCTGGCCAACATGGTGAAACCCCGTCTCTACTAAAAATACAAAAATTAGCCAGGCATGGTGGCGGGTGCCTGTAGTCCCAGCTACTTAAGAGGCTGAGGCAGAAGAATTGCTTGAACCTGGGAGGCGGAGGTTGCAATGAGCCGAGATTGTGCCACTACACTCCAGCCTGGGCAACAGAGCGAGACTCCATCTCAGGAAAAAAAAAAAAAAAATTGCAGTATACATTCATAACCAAGTCCACTTTCAAATAACACCATACTGCTTCATGAGTAGTACAGGTCCTTCATGGATAGTACAGATACTTTATAACAGTATTTGCTGGCCAGGCACGGTGGCCCATGCTTATAATCCCAGCACTTTGGGAGGTCAAGGTGAGCGGATCACGTGAGGTCAGGAGTTCAAGACCAGCCTGGCTGACATAGTGAAACCTCGTCTCTACTAAAATACAAAAATTAGCCGGGCACGGTGCCAGGCACCTGTAATCCCTGCTACTCAGGAGGCATCCCAAGTTGGGATTGCACCGTTGTACTCCAGCCTGGATGACAGAGTGAGACTCTGTCTAAAAAACAAAAAACAAAAACAAACAAACAAAAAAACAGTATTTGCAACTCCTTTCTACTGCTTTCTAAAGCAAAGAAACGGCTTTCATTGATTTCACATTTCCATGCTATAATCATGCAATTCCTTCTTGCTATTATTATTTTGAATGGTCATATATTAGATCAGTTAATAAGAAAAGTAAAAGGTTATTTTTATTCCTTCTCTGATTCTCTTCCTTTCTTGATATGCATGAGAGTTTCTGACCTATATCATTTTCCTTTTCACTGAGGAACTTCTTTTAACAGTTTTTGCAAGGCAGGTCTGCTGGCAATAAATTCCCTCGTTTTTGTTTTTTGAAAAAGTCTCTTTCTCCTTCACTTTTGCAAGATAATTTCACTGGATGTAGATAATTCTAAGTTGGTGGGTTTTTTCTGTCAACACTTTAAATATTTCATTCCACTCTCTTTATATTTTCATGGTTTCTGATGAGAAGACCAATGTAATTCTTATGCTTGTTCCTCTATGGGCAAGGTGTTTTTTCCTGGCTTCTTTCAAGATTTTATCTTTGGGCCGGGCGCGGTGGCTCACGCCTGTAATCCCAGCACTTTGGGAGGCTGAGGCGGGCGGATCACAAGGTCACGAAATCGAGACCATCCTGGCTAACACGCTGAAACCCCGTCTCTACTAAAAATGCAAAAAAAGTAGCCGGGCGTGGTAGCGGGCGCCTGTAGTCCCAGCTACTCGGGAGGCTGAGGGAGGAGAATGGCGTGAACCCAGGAGGCGGAGCTTGCAGTGAGCCGAGATCGTGCCACTGCACTCCAGCCTGGGCGACAGAGCAAGACTCCGTCTCAAAAAAAAAAAAAAAAAGATTTTATCTTTAATTTTCTGCAATTTGAATATGATATGCTAAAATATAGTTTTATAATATTTATCCTGCTTAGTACTCTCTGAGGATTCTGGATACAATGGTTTGAATGGGTCCCCCAAAATTCATGTATTGGAAACTTGATCCCCAATGTGGCAGTGTTGGGAGGTGGGACTTTAACTTTTAAGAGGTGGTTAGGTCACGAGGGCAGGGCCATTATCTGGGGAATGGGTTTGTTACCACCAGAGTGAATTCCTTATAAAAAGAGGAGTCTGGGTTTCTCTTGCATTCTGTCTGTCTCTCATCCTCTCCTGTCCTCCCACCTTCTGCCATGGGATAACATAACAAGAAGGCCCTTGCCAGTTGCCAGCTCTTTGATCTTGAATGTCCCAGCCTCTAAAACTGTGAGAAATAAATGTATATCCAGTATAAATTAAACAATCTCAGATATTCTTTTATAGCTGCACAAAAATGACTAAGACACTGGATGTGATTTGATGTCTGTCATTAATTTTGGGAAAATTTGTAGTCATTATTCAAATATTTCTTCTGTTCTCTATTCTTCTGGTTTTCCAAAACATGTATGTTATACTTTTTCATATTGTCCCACAGTTCTTGGACATTCCATTCAGGTTTTCTTGTTTTATTTTTTCATTATTTTTTCTCTTTGTATTTCAATTTGGAAGTTTCAGTTAACATATCTGCAGGCTCACTGATTTTGTCCAGTCCACTGACATTCCTCATTTCTGTTACGCTGTTATTTTTAAAATTTCTAGCATTTCCCTTTATTGCTTCTTAGAGTTTCCATCTCTCTGCATACATTATGCATCTGTTCTTGCATGGAATCTACTTTTTCCTTGAGAGCCCTTAACATATTAATCATAGTTATTCTCAGTTCCAAAATCTGTGACACCTAGCTGAGTCTGGTCTGATGCTTGCTTTGTTTTTTTTCTTGCCTTAAAACATAGTATGCCATGTGATTTTTGTGTAGAAATATGTGCATTATTTATCAGGTAAGAGGAACTGAGATAAGTAGGCAGAGGTTTTGTGTTAATCTGGCTAGGAGTTGGACTGCGTTTAAACTTGTTGCTATAGGTGTTGGAGGCTTTAATTTATTCTAGTGTCCTAGTTTTTGTCTCCCCTGTTGTCTTTGTGTTTCTCTAAAAACTCCTTAAATGGAATCATTACCTTGCAACTCCTTCAGCTGTAATCCATTGTTATTATACGGCAATCACAGCTCCTTCAGCTGTAATTCATTGTTATTATACTGGAGCCATGTTGATGTGGTGGTAAGGTACACAAGGGAAATACAAATCATTCTATAATTCTGTTATTAAAGTTCAGGCATGGCCGGGTGCAGTGGCTCATGCCTGTAATTCCAGCACTGTGGGAGGCTGAAGCGGGCAGATCACGAGGTCAAGAGATCGAGACCATCCTGGCCAACATGGTGAAACCCCGTCTCTACTAAAAATACAAAAATTAGCCGGACATGGTGGCAGGCGCCTATAGTCCCAGCTACTAGCGGGGCTGAGGCAGGAGAATCGCTTGAACCCAGGAGGCAGAGGTTGCAGTGAGCCAAGATCACGCCACTGCACTCCAGCCTGGCAACAGAGTGAGACTCTGTCTCAAAAATAATAATGATAATAATAATAATAATAATTTAAAAAATAAATAAAGCTCAGGCTTGTATCTCTGGACTGTGACTTTTTTCATCCTTAGGTGAGACAGAAAGGCTAGTGGGGCTGAATTTGGGTAACTTCCCCAGGTCAGATAAGGCTCTGATGACGTTTTTGCCCTGCTGACTAGGCCTTTGTTATAGAGAATACTGTGACATATTTTCGAATGGTTAATTTTCCTCTTACACTACCAGAAACAAGTGTTCCTTTCTGATTCTTTATAGTAAGAATCTGGTTGGGTTCCTAGAAGTAAAACCCACTAAGACTCCAACCCCCAGGAGTTTCTCATTCTTTTTTTTTTTTTTTTTTTTTTGAGATGGAGTCTCACTCTGTTGCCCAGGCTGGAGTACAGTGGCATGATCTCGACTCAGTGCAACCTCTGCCTCCTAGGTTCAAGCGATTCTCCTGCCTCAGCCTCCAGAGTAGCTGGGATTACAGGCGCCCACCACCACGCCCGGCTACTTTTTAAAAAATTTTTTAGTAGAGATGGGGTTTCACCATGTTGGCCAGGCTGGTCTCGAACTCCTGACCTCAAGTGATCTGCCACCTCGGCCTCCGAAAGTGCTGGGATTACAGGCGTGAGCCACCGCAGGAGTTTCTCACTCTTATGCTGGTCCACACCCAGCCTTTAGCCATTCATCAGTTACCATGTAAGTATTCCTGCCAGTGTATGATTGCTCCAGGTAAACTGACCTCATCTGTGATTCTCCTTATTCTCCTGTCTCTCTGGATTTTGAGGTGATGCTTTGCCCTGCAACCTCAACTCTCTCATGGGTCCAAGAAAAATTATTAAAGTCATTGATTTTCAGTTTTTCAGCTTTCTTACTGAAAGGACATGAGTGACAAATTCTAAGCTCTTTGCATGTCAGAAATGAAACTGGAATGTATTTTTTTCAAATATATATGTAATTATATATAATTAGTCTCTTCTAATTGGAATAAATGTCATAATGCTAATGCTTTTCGGTCACCATTATAGTAATCCTAAACCTAAAATACCTTGTCAAGAGTTTGATATGATTTCTAATTTTTTCTCTATGTTTATGTGTTTCTGTATCTATATATATTAATATATATACATACACACATATATAGATATGTGTATATATATCTATAGATCTATGTGTGCACATATATACATATCTGTGTGTGTGTATAAATCCACATATACATTTTTTACATGGGTGTGATGTGTGTATAATGCTATGCTGTAACTTCTTTTTCCATTTAATATTCTCTATACTGTCTTTTCCTTTAAAAGCTAAATTTAGGGTGGGTGCAGTGGCTCTTGCCCGTAATCCCAGCACTTTGGGAGGCCAAGGCAGGTGGATCACTGGGGCCAGAAGTTTGAGACCAACCTGGCCAACATTGTGAAACCCCGTCTGTACTAGAAATTCAAAAAAAAAATTAGCCAGGTGCAGTGGTGCGTGCCTGTAATCCCAGCTACTCATGAGGCTGAGGCTGGAGACTCACTTGAACCCAGGAAATGCAGGTTGCGGTGAGCCGAGATTGCGCCACTGCACTCCAGCCTGCGCTACAGAGCAAGACTTCCTCCAAAAAAAGATTTAAAAAAAAAAAAAAAGTAAGAAAATTAGCACGGTATGGTGTGCACCTGTCATCCCAGCTACTCAGGAGGCTGAGGCAGAAGAATTGGTGGAAGTTGCAGTGAGCCGAGATCACACCACTGCACTCCAGCCTGGGTGCCAAAGCGAGACTCCGTCTCAAAAAAAAAAAAAAATAAAATAAAATAAAATAAAGGCCGGCATGGTGGCTCATGCCTATAACTCCAGCACTTTGGCTTTGGGAGGCTGAGACGGCCAGATTGCCTGAGTTCAGGAGATCGTGACCAGCCTGGGCAACATGGTGAAAGCCCCGTCTCTACTAAAATACAAAAAAATTAGCTGAGCGTGGTGGTGGGCGCCTGTAGTCCCAGCTAGTCAGGAGGCTGAGGCAGGAGAATTGCTTGAACCCTGAGAGGTGAAGGTTGCAGTGAGCCGAGATTGCACCACTGCACTCCGGCCTGGGTGACAGAGAAAGACTCCGTCTCCAAAAAAAATTAATTAATTAAATAAAAGCTAGATTTATTTCAAATGAAGTTTACATTCAAGTGACAAAAATCTTTTTCCTCAGCAATCTTGAAATTTCATCTATTCGTAATTACTCATTTTCTTCAATAAATATTGATGTCTCTTTGAATCTATAAATAAAATTTTGTATGGCCGGGTGTGGTGGCTCATGCCTGTAATCCCAGCACTTTGGAAGGCCGAGGCAGGAGGATCACTTGAAGTCAGGAGTTTGAGACCAGCCTGGCCAACATGGTGAAACTCCGTCTTCACTAAAAATACAAAAATTAGCTGGGCCCGGTGGCACACGCCTGTAATCCCAGCTACTTGGGAGGCTGAGGCAGGAGAATCGCTGGAACCTGGGAGGCGGAGGCTGCAGTGAGCCATGGTTGCCACCACTGCACTCCAGCCTGGGCGACAGAGCGAGACTCTGTCTCAAAAGAAAAAAAAAAAAAAAAAAAAACGGATTCTAGGACAGGCATGGTGGTGTACACCTGTAATCTTAGCACTTTGAGAGGCCGAGGTGGGAGGATCACGTAAGGCCAGGAGTTCAAGACCTGCTTGGGCAACATGGCAAGACCCTGTCTCTAATAAATAAACAAATAAATACAAAAATACATAAATAAGCCGGTCAGCCAGGCATGGTGGCACATGCCTGTAGTCTCACCTATTCAGGAGGCTGAGTC
Organism: Pan paniscus; assembly: GCF_029289425.2. NCBI lineage: Eukaryota > Metazoa > Chordata > Mammalia > Primates > Hominidae > Pan > Pan paniscus. The sequence goes on along the minus strand of NC_073255.2, from coordinate 142,292,654 downwards.
TGGAGGATCACTTGAGCCCAGGAGTGTAAGGCTGCAGTAAGCTATGATTGTGCCACTGCATTCCAGCCTTGGCAACAGAGTGAGACCCTGTCCTTGAAAAAAAGAGAAAATTTGTGATTCTATTTAAAACACAGGCAAACAAATCTTTAACTCATTTCCCACTAATTGCCTGAACAAGTATTCGATTAACTTATGTCATTATTTTTCTAATTCCTATATAAAATATTAACATATAATAAAAAATCTTTTGAAGGTTCAAGAGATGTTTTTGTTTTTGTTTTTGTTTTTGAGACAGAGTCTCTCTCTGTCTCCCAGGTTGGAGTGCAGTGGCATGATCTTGGCTCACTGCAACCTCCGCCTCCCATATTTAAGTGATTCTCGTGCCTCAGCCTCTCGAGTAGCTGGGAGTACAGGCCCCTGCCACCATGCTAAAAATTAGCCATGCCCAGCTAATTTTTGTATTTTTAGCAGTGACAGGGTTTCAACATGTTGGCCAGACTGGTCTCGAACTCCTGATCTCAGGTGATCCACCGCCTCAGGCTCCTGAAGTGCTGGGATTACAGGTGGGAGCCACTGCACCTAGCTAACAGATGTTTTAAAATGCATTTTCTGGGGGCTGGGCACGGTGGCTCATGCCTGTAATCCCAGCACTTTGGGAGACCAAGGCTGGCGGATCACCTGAGGTCAGGAGTTCGAGACCAGCCTGACCAACATGAAGAAACCCTGTCTCTGCTAAAAATGCAAAATTAGCCAGGCGTGGTGGTGCATGCCTGTAAACCCAGCTACTTGGGAGGCTGAGGCAGGAGAATCACTGGAACCCCGGAGGCGGAGGTTGCAGTGAACCGAGATCGCACCATTGCACTCTAGCCTGGGCAACAAGAGCGAAACTCCGTCTCAAAAAAAAAAAAAATTCATTTTTTTGGTAGCTACACTTTCAGATATATTTCTGATTCAAGATGGCAGACTAGGCCACGCGCGGTGGCTCACACCTGCAATCTCAGCACTTTGGGAGGCCAAGGCAGGTAGATCACCAGAGGTCAGGACTTCAAGACCAGCCTGGCCAGCATGGCGAAACCCTGTCTCTACTAAAAGTGCAAAAATTAGCTGGGCGCAGTGGTGTGTTCCTGTAACCCCAGCTATATTGGAGGCTGAGGCAGGAGAATTGCTTGAACCCGGGAGGCAGAGGTTGCAGTGAGCTGAGATCACGCCACTGCACTCCAGCCTGGAGACAGAGCGAGACTCCATCTCAAAAAGAAAAAGAAAAAGTTGGCAGACTAAACACACACCTCCATCTTCTTTCCTTCCCAAGGTCTCAATGAATTACGGAATTATAGGAAAGAGCCAGCAGGTGGAATCCTATCCATGGAGAAAAAGAAGAGGAAGTTGCACTTAGCCCAACACATGGTATGTAATAAACGAAATCCTGGCAACTGGCAAACCCACGGTCAACAAAAAGAGCAGGGCTGTGCCAGGAAGCCATCTTTAGGGTAATTCATTAAGGAAGCATGCTTGGAATTACAGGGACTATCACCTCCCTCCTATTCTCCTCTTCCACCATGATTCATTCAATGAATATTTGTTGAGCACGTTGCAAAGCACTAGGCACTGTTTTGAGTGTTTTGCCCTCAGGATAAAGCGCATGAACAGTTTTCTAAAGCAAGTGGACAGGCAGCCCAAGGAGGGCACCCAGTGAAGTGCTTCATGCCCAGGTGAAGGAGAGCAGAGCTTGCGCTGCCTTTAGAACTCCATAGAAGAAGTGGGTGGGGAGCAGGACAGGCAGCTCTGCCTAGGAAAGAAACACACGAAACCTGTTCCATTGGAAATACAACCCTCCTGAATTTAGCAATCGTGGGGTTCCCCAGACTGCTCACCCACACATCTTTTATTTAGTGAAGTATGCCCTGCCACTTACATGGAAGCTGCCAGCTCTCCCCTCAGGGAGAGGCCTGCCGGAAGACAGATCACTGATACAGAAACACACACGCCCACCTCAGCCCAGACTAACCAATGGAGGGCTTTGCTCCTACCTATGAGTGAATGTCAGAGCTCGCTAAACGGGAGGAAAGGCCACAGAAGCATGGAGGAAAAGGACCGGGTAGGCCTGGTGGCTCACTTTGGGAGGCTGAGGCAGGTGGAGCTCTTGAGCCCAGGAGTTCAAGACCAGCCTGGCCAACAGGGTGAAACCTTGTCTCTACTAAAAATACAAAAAAAAAAAAAAAAAAAAATTAGGCAAGTATGGTGGCGCATGTCTGTGGTCCCAGCTACTCGGGAGGCTGAGGTGGGAGAATCATCTGAGCCTCGGAAGTCCAGGCTGCTGTGAGCTGTGTTCACACCACTGCACTTCAGCCTGAGCAACAGAAGTGAGACCCTGTCTCAAAAAAAAAACAACCACAAAACAAAACAAAAACAATAATAAAGGACCAAGATGAACTAACTGAATAACAGACCCCCATCAGAAATAGCAATACTTCTGAAAACAAGAGAATTTCAAATTGTCCTAATCAGTGTATACGGTATACTACGGCAGAATGCAAATGAGCTATGCCATGTATTAGTGTTAAGATACATGGCATAGTGCAAAAAGTCTTCAGTGAAAGGACATTAATCAGATAACTGAATGAGTGATTGCCAAAATACTGTAAAGGATTGGGAAAATGATCAAGGGGATTAGCTGTGAACCAAGTAATTGGGAGGACACAGTAGAGGAAGTCTCTCAGAACATAAATCATAAAGACAGCAGATGGAAGATATCTTAAGGTAAAGAAGGAGAGAACAGAGACAAGAGAGTGGGAAAATAAATAACAAAAGAAAATTTCCCCTAACTCAGGCAAAAATAACCCACCAAGTATCAAACAGGGCTAATTAAAAACATCTACATATTCTAGTGAGATTTCAGAAATCCAAAAGTCTTCAGTAGTGGGAGTTGAAAAACCATGTCACTTGCAAAGTATCCAAATTCAGACTGCTTTCAGATTTCTCATCACCAAGTGCTGGAAGGAATTGGAAAAACATCTTCAAAGATGGAGGAGAAAAGCGTTAGACCTAAAATGCTATACTTAACTAAGGCATCCATCAAATGTGAAGATAAAATAAAGATATTTTCAGACATAAAGATATTCAAAAAAGCCTAATTCTTCATGAGAAATTTTTTGAGGGGATTTTCTGGAAAAAAAAAAAAATCTAAACAAATCCCAGAAAGGAAGATGACATGGGAGTATCAACTAGAAATTGAAGTATAGGGCCGGGCAAAGTGGTTCACATCTGTAATCCCAACATTTTGGGAGGCTGAGGCGGGAGTATCGCTTGAGCCCAGGAGTTTGAGACCAACCTGGACAACATAGGCACAGTGGCACATGTCTGTAGTCCCAGTTACTTTGGAGGCTGAGGTGGGAGGATCCTTGAGCCCAGGAGGTCAAGGCTGCAGTGGGCCGAGATCATGCCACTGCAATCCTCCAGCCTGAGTAACAGAGCCAGACCCTTGTGTTAGTCTGTTCTTACGCTGCTATGAAGAACTGCCCAAGACTGGGTAATTGATAGAGGAAAGAAGTTTAATTGACTCACAGTTCCACATGGCTGGGGAGGCCCAGGAAACTTACAGTCATGGCAGAAGGGGAAGCAAACACGTCTTTCTTCACATGATGGCAGGAAGGAGAAGTGCCAAGCAAAAGAGGGAAAAGCCCCTTATAAAACCATCAGATCAGCCGGGCTTGGTGGCTCACACCTATGGTCCCGCCACTTTGGGAGGCCGAGGTGAGTGGATCATTTGAGGTCAGGAGTTTGAGACCAGACTGACCAACATGGTGAAACCTCATCTCTACTAAAAATACAAAAAAAATTAGCCGGACATGGTGGCGTATGCCTGTAATCCCAGCTACTTGGGAGGCTGAGGCAGGAGAATTGCTTGAACCCAGGAGGCAGAGGTTGCAGTGAGCTGAGATCACGCCACTGCACTCCAGCCTGGGCAACAGAGCTAGACTCTGTCTCAAAAAAAAAAAAAAAAATCAGCTCTTGTGAAAACTCACTCGCTGTCATGAGAACTGCAGCATGGGGGTAACCACAACCATTATTCAATTACCTCCTACCGGTTCCCTCCCGCGACACATGGGGATTATAGGAACTACAATTTAAAATTAGATTTGGGTGGGGACACAGCCAAACCCTATCAACCTTGTCTCAGGGAAAAAAAAAAAGAAAAGGCTGGGTTCGGTCGCTCACACCTGTAATCCCAGCTCTTTGGGAGGCTGAGATGGGCAGATCACCTGAGGTCAGGAGTTTGAGACCAGCCTGGCCAATGCCATCTCTACTAAAAATACAAAAATTAGCCAGGCGTGGTGGCACGCACCTGTAATCTCAGCTACTCGGGAGGATGAGGCAGGAGAATCACTTCAACCCAGGAGGCAGAGATTGCAGTGGGCTGAGATCACGCACTGCGCTCCAGCCTGGGTGACAGAGTGAAATTCTGTCTCAAAAAAAAAGGAAAGAAAAGAGTAATTAAAGTACAGTAAAATATGATTAATGATGGAAATAAAAAATATGTTAGATATTGGTATTAGGAAGGTTCTCCTTTGATTGGCCAACTATTCATGAACTAAGGTTTTGTGAATCAGGATGTCAAAAAAATGTAAACTAGGGTTATATATGTATATTTTAATTGGTTCCAGTACACTAGTTCTATAATAATAATGTTTGCATATTCACAGTTTTTATGATATTTCTTTGGTTTTCCTCTTTTAGGATTTATTCATTCATTCAACAAATGTTTGCTCAGCACCTATTGCATGCTAGGAACTGTTCCTGGGAATGGGAATACTCAATGAACACAGCAAAACCTCCCTCATGGACTTACTTTCTAGTGAGGAAACTATGATAACATTTAAATATTCTGGGGAAACACTGTTTCCCTAAATGTACACAACACTCCTGACATCAAATGTGTGGGTTTTTTCCTGCACCGACCAATCTCTGACCAGCTGGCTGTCCTCCAATGTAATGCAATTCTGACTCTATCCACCTGTAGTTTGTTGTTGTTGTTGTTGTTGTTGTTTTTTGAGACAGAGTCTCACTCTGTTGCCAGGCTGGAGTGCAGTAGCACAATCTCTGCTCGCTGCAACCTCCACCTCCTGGGTTTAAGTGATTCTCCTACCTCAGCCTCCTGAGTAGGTGGGACTACAGGTGCCCACCACCACACCCAGCTAATTTTTGTATTTTTAGTAGAGACAGGGTTTCACTATGTTGGCCAGGATGGTCTCAATCTCTTGACCTCGTGATCCACCCACCTCGGCCTCCCAAAGTGCTGGGATTACAGGCGTGAGCCACCGCACCTGGCCTATTCACCTGTAGTTAATGTCAGAACCCACAAATTAAAGAGTTCAGTCTCACAAAACTGCCCCGATTTCAGATGCTAATGGCAAGTCCAGACCTCCCACACTTCTGACCAACTTGCTACACATCACAGCTTCCTATGACATCCATGGGTTTGACAATTTGCTAGAATGGCTTGCAGAACTCAGGGAAACACTTTACTTACATTTACCAGTTTATTATAAAAGGTGCAGCTCAGAAACAGCTGACTATAGAAATGCATAGGGCAAGACTCGAGGGGAAGGTGTTCCATGGCCCCTCCAGGCAGAACACCTTCCCAGCACCTCAATATGTTCACCAGCTCAGAAGCTTTTAGAATTCAATACTTTTGGGGTTTCATGGAGCATGATTGATTAAATCATTGGCTCCTCTCCTTTGGGCATGGGGTGGGTCATGCTGAAAGTTTCAGCCTTTAAGTCACATAACTGGTTCCCCTGGCAGCCAGCCCACATCCTGGGATTATTTAGGGGCTGTCCAAAGTCACTTCATTCACTTAAATTCAGGTGTAGTTGAAAGGGGCTTCTTATGAATTACCAAAGACACTCTTTTTACCTCTTTTCACTAAGGAATTTTTTTTTTTTTTTTTTTTTTGAGACTGAGTCTCGCTCTGTCACCCAGGCTGGAGTGCAGTGGCGCTATCTCGGCTCACTGCAAGCTCTGACTCCCGGGTTCATGCCATTCTCCTGCCTCAGCCTCCCAAGTAGCTGGGACTACAGGCGCCCACCACCACGCCCGGCTCATTTTTTTTTGTTTATATTTTTAGTAGAGACGGGGTTTCAAAGTGTTAGCCAGTATGGTCTCGATCTCCTGACCTTGTGATTCACAAGCTTTGGCCTCCCAAAGTGCTGGGATTACAGGCGTGAGCCACTGCACCTGGCCCACCAAGGAAATTTTATAGGTTTTAGGAGTGCTGTGCCAGGAATGTGTGATGAAGACCAATTTTAAAAAATTATTATTATTGGGCCGGGCGCGGTGGCTCACGCCTGTAATCCCAGCACTTTGGGAGGCCGAGGTGGGCAGATCACGAGGTCAGGAGATCAAGACCATCCTGGCTAACATGTTGAAACCCCGTCTCTACTAAAAATACAAAAAAGTTAGCCGGTCAAGGTGGCGGGCACCCGTAGTCCCAGCTACTTGGGAGGCTGAGGCAGGAGAATGGCGTGAAACGGGGAGACAGAGCTCGCAGTGAGCTGAGATCGTGCCACTGCACTCCAGCCTGGGCGACAGAGCAAGACTCCAGCCTGGGCGACAGAGCAAGACTCCGTCTCAAAAATATATATATTTATTATTATTATTATTATTTTTGGTGTGGTTTTTTTTGTGTGTGTGGTGGAGTCTTTCTCAGTCGCCCAGGCGCAGTCGCCCAGGCTGGAGTGCAGTGGCACGATCTTGGTTCACTGCAACCTCTGCCTCCCGGGTTCAAGCAATTCTCCTGCCTCAGCCTCCCAAGTAGCTGGGACTACAGGTGAGGGACACCATGCCCAGCTAATTTTTTTTTTTTTTTTTTTGAGACAGAGTCTCACTCTGTTGCCCAAGCTGGAGTGCGGTGGCTCAATCTCGGCTCACTGCAACCTCTACCTCCCAGGTTCGAGCGATTCTTCTGTCTTGGCCTCCCGAGTAGCTGGGACTATGGGCATGGGCGCCACCACGCCAGGCTAGTTTTTGTATTTTTAGTAGAGACGAGTGTCACCATATTGGCCAGGCTGGTCTCAAACTCCTGACCTCGTGATCCGCCTGCCTCAGGCTCCCAAAGTGCTGGGATTACAGGCATAAGCCACCGCTCCCAGCCTTTTTTTTTTTTTTGAGATGGAGTCTCGCACCATAGCCCTGGCTGGAGTGCAATGGTGCGATCTCGGCTCACTGCAACCTCCGCCTTCCATGTTCATATGATTCTCCTGCTTCAGCCTCCTGAGTAACTGGGATTACAGGCACACACCACCACACCCGGCTAATTTTTCGTATTTTTAGTAGAGACAGGGTTTCACTATGTTGGCCAGACTGGTCTCGAACTCCTGACCTTGTGATCTGCCCGCCTTGGCCTCCCAAAAGTGTTGGGATTACAGGCCTGAGCCACTGCACCCAGGTAATTTTTGTATTTTTTGTAGAGACGGGATTTGGCCATGTTGGCCAGGCTGGTCTCGAATTCCTGGCCTCAAGTGATCTGCCCGCCTTGGTCTGCCAAAGTGCTGGGATTGCAGGCATGAGCCACCATGCCTGGCCGAATTTTTTTAAATTATAATTAATTGTATCATGAATATATAATATTAAATCTTGATAAATGCTATAAAGAAAATTAAACAGTAAGGGAATGAATGGGGTGGAGAGGAAGAGTTGCCTTTTTAGATAACTTTCTCAGGAAGATGGCGTCTGAGCTGAGATCTAAATTAAGAGTAAGCCATGAAGAGCAAATGGAAAGGTCCTGAGGCAGAAACATGCATGGCCTGCAGTAGCAAAGAGAAAATGTAACTTTAGACAGAACTATAAATACAGCATGTAAATATGATGTCTTGACAAAGTAAGATAATATTTTAACTAGCAAAAATGTGGAGGAGGCAAAAATAATAAAGACAGGCCAGATGCAGTGGCTCATGCCTGTAATCCCAACACTTCAGGAGGCAGAGGTAGGTAGATTGCTTGAGCCCAAGAATTCGAGACCAACCTGGAAACATAGTGAGACCCCATCTCTACAAAAGATAAAAAATAAGCCAAGCATGGTGGCACATGCCTGTAGTCCCAGCTACTCCAGAGTTTGAGATGGGAGGATGGCTTGAGCCCAGGTGGTTGAGGCTGCAGTGAGCTGCAATCATGCCACTGCACTCCAGCCTGGGTAACAGTATAAGACCCTGTCTAGAAAGGACAAGACAAGACAAGACAAGAATAAATGCATTAACTTAGCCGGGCGCAGTGGCTCATGCCTGTAATCCCAGCACTTTGGGAGGCCGAGGTGGGTGGATCACCTGAGGTCAGGAATTTGAGACCAGCCTGCCCAAGATGGTGAGATCTCATCTCTACTAAAATACAAAAAATTAGCCAGGCATGGTGGTGGGCGCCTGTAATCCCAGGTACTTGGGAGGTTGAGGCAGGAGAATCACTTGAACCCAGGAGGGAGATATTGCAGTGTGCTGAGATGGCGCCACTGCACTCCAGCCTGAGCCACAAGAGCGAAACTCCATCTCAAAAATAAAAAAAAAAAAGAAAGAAAAAAGAAAAGAAAAGAAATAGATAACATCATATAATATTTAAAGGCAAAAAAAGACAACCATTAGAAGTAAAATAGGAGCCAACTAGACTCACTGGGAGGTCTATGGAAAGAATTAAGGGGATATATTACAAGTGTAATAAATCGTTTATCTTATATGGCAGTAAGTGAAAAATACAGTCCAAAGTTGATAAATTAATTGAGGGCTGTGTAGGCCCCAACCTGTCTGTGATTTGGGGTTGCTCTCTGCCTCATAAAGCAAAGGGGAGCATTTGTCTTTTGGGAAGACCAAGTTGTTTTCTCTGAAAAAGCCTCCTGCATGGTTGCCTTTGGCATGTACCAAGTATAGGACGGCCTCAACTGAAAACCTAGGCTCATGAGGGACTGAGGCCTCATGAGTCTGGGTTTTCAGTTGAGGTCTAGAGAGAAGACAGGGATTATAACTAGAAAATCCTGAGTGGGATGTACGTATGCCCAAACTCAGCCTGGGCTTCATTACTGTCGTACAAGTGGATTCTTTAATAATAATAATTTGTAAAAAATACAGTGAGATCCCAAACTTGATAAATTAGCATACAAAAGTAATGCCAAGAAAGGATAATATTTACTATTACGATGATTATGAATTGAAACCAGAAACTATGAATGGTGATTGATTCTGGATGTGGACTGGTAATGTGTGGGGGGAGGAGAGACTTTCATTTTTCATTTCTGCACCTCAGTGTGACTTGAGTTCTTTCTACCCACCCCCCCTTTTATTCTTAACCTTGCATGGATAACTGTAATTTAAAAATAGCTCTAAAATAATATAGAACTTGGCCGGGCACGGTGGCTCATGCCTGTAATCCTAGCACTTTGAGAGGCCGAGGCGGTTGGACCACTTGCGGTCAGGAGTTCAAGACCAGCCTAGCCAACATGATGAAACCTTGTCTCTACTCAAAATACAAAAATTAGCTGGGCATGGTGGCGCACACCTGTAGTCCCAGCTACTCAGGAGGCTGAGGCAGGAGAATCACTTGAAGCCAGGAGGCAGAGTTTGCAGTAAACTGAGATTGCACCACTGCACTCCAGCCTGGGTGACAGAGCAAGATTCTGTCTCAAAAAATAAAAATAAGGCCGGGTGCGGTGGCTCACGCCTGTAATCCCAGAACTTTGGGAGGCCAAGACAGGCGGATCACAAGGTCAGGAGATCAAAACCATCCTGGCTAACATGGTGAAACCCTGTCTCTACTAAAAATACAAAAAATTAGCCGGGTGTGGTGGCGGGCACCTGTAGTCCCAGCTACTTGGGAGGCTGAGGCGAGAGAATGGCGTGAACCTGGGAGGCGGAGCTTTCAGTGAGCCAAGATCACGCCACTGCACTCCAGCCTGGGCAATGGAGCAAGACTCCATCTCAAAAAAAAAAATAAAATAAAAATATATATATACACACATAACTTATTTTTTTCCCAAAACAATTAAAGTACCTTACAAAAATACAAACCATAATAATAGTAGTAATAATTAGACTAATTCAGGAAAGAGGGAAACTCATTTGTCTTCATCAGTTTGGGCTGCTATAACAATACCATAGACTGGGTGGCTTAAACAACAGAATTTTATATCTCACAGTCCGGAGAACGTTCAAAATCCGAGTGCCAGCATGGTCCCGTCCTGGTAAAGGCCCTCCTTCTGGTTTGGAGATGGCTATCTCTTTGTTTGTTTTTTTGTTTAGTTTAGTTTTGTTTGTTTTTGAGACAGAGTGTCACTCTGTCGCCCAGGCTGGAGTGCAGTGGCACGATCTTGGCTCACTGCAACCTCCACTCCCCGGGTTCGAGTGATTCTCCTGCCTCAGCCTCCAGAGTAGCTGGAATTACAGGCGCACGCCACCACGCCCGACTAATTTTTGTATTTTTAATACATACAGGGTTTCTCCATGTTGGCCAGGCTGGTCTCGAACTCCTGGCCTCAGTTGATCCACCCGCCTCAGCCACCCAAAGTGCCGGGATTACAGACGTGAGCCACTGTGCCTGGCCCAGGTGGCCATCTTCTTACTGTGTGCTCAGATGGCAGAGAGAGAGAAAGCAAGCTCTCTCATGGCTCTTCTTATAAGGGCACTAGCCCCATCATGTGGGCTGCATCCTCATGACCTAATTACCTCCCAAAGGCGCCATCTCCAAACACCATTACATTGGGGATTGGGATTGCAACATATGAATTTGGGAGGACACAAGCATTCAGTCCATAGCACACTGTAGGAAGTCTGAAGCTGGGGGTAACAGTATTTTAAAACTATTTAATATGTAACTAATTTTTTTCACGGTTTAGCCATTAAAAGATTAATGATCTGCCGAATACTTCTTGAAAGTCTGTTAACTCCAACGGGAAATTCCCTCTTTGGAGATAATTATCCCCTGGAGATGGCTGAGGGAATGAGCCAAATAATTCCAGCCAAAAGCCTTTGATCAACACAGTATGTCGTTTCATGTGCAGTCTGATCTGCTTTTCCAAATTTAATTTAGATAGTGAGTACCTGAATATAGAGACTTTGTTGTGATAGATATATATCTATTTGTGAAAATGAAGATGGTATCCAAGCTTTGAAACAAATGCTGTCTACATTTATCACTTGGCAACATGTTGTGTTGGTCAATAAATCCTAAAAGATGACAGCTCTTGCACTGAAAACATTAAAAATCTTCTGTTTGCATTTATGACATGTCACTCAGCCAGCAGAGGGAGACATGGCTGTATACCTTTTAACAGTTATTGTTTCATCAACTAGCAATAATAAAGATATAGGGCCAGGCGCGGTGGCTTACACCTGTAATCCCAGCACTGTGTGAGGCCAAGGCAGGAGGATTGCTTGAGCCCAGAAGCTCAACACCAGCCTGGGCAACATAGTGAGACATCATCTCTATTTCTCAAAAAACCAACAAACAAACAAACAAATATATATATCTATGGTCTACCTAAGCATCAAATAGATCTTAGTGATTACACAGACCAAGTTCTACATTTTTCAGATGAGCGAAATGAAACCCAGAACAGTAAAGTGATTGGGCTAGAGTGAACAGCTGTCTCCTGTCTGACTCCTATGTCAGTGCTCTTTCCTCTCTACCTAAGTTCTAACTGCACTCTCGGCATTTTGAAAATGTGGTTGGGGGCTGAACGCGGTGGCTCACGCCTGTAATCCCAGCACTTTGTGAGGCCAAGGAAGGCAGATCACGAGGTCAGGAGTTCGAGACCAGCCTGACCAACATGGTGAAACCCCGTCTCTACTAAAAATACAAAAATTAGTTGAGCATAGTTGAGCACGCCTGTAATTCCAGCTACTCAGGAGGCTGAGGCAGGGGAATCGCTTGAACCCAGGAAGCAGAGGTTGCAGTGAGCTGAGATCATGCCACTGCACTCCAGCCTGGGTGACAGAGTGAGACTCCGTCTAAAAAAAAAAAAAAAGAAGAAGAAGAAAATGTGGTGGGAGAGAGTATTATTGATTGTCACAATGATTGGTCAGCACTACTGTCATTTTAATGAGTGGAAATCAAATGTATAAGACATCTGCAGGCAGGGCATGGTGGCTCACACTTGTAATACCAGCACTTTGGGAGGCTGAGGTGGGAGAATTGCTTGAGCCCAGAAGTTGAAGACCAGCCTGGGCAACATAGGGAGACCTCATCTCTACAAATAAAAATAAATATAAAAAATTAGTTGGGCGTGGTGGCATGCACCTGTAGTCCTAGCTACTCAGAAAGCTGAGTGAGGAGGATCACTTGAGTCTGGGAGGTCAAGGTTACAGGGAACTGTGATCACACCATAGCACTACAGCCTGGGTGACAGAGCGAGACCATGACTCAAAAAAAAAAAAAAAAAAAAAAAAAATCTGTAATACAGGGACACAAGTACCTTTGGCAGATTGTTAACATATTCTGATTTTTCCAAGAATACAATTATATATATGAAAGGAGGATTTGACTTTATGATGTCTTGAACTTTACCAAGGGTTTTCTACCATTGCAGACAATCATAACATCTATATCACTACCATGTGAGATAATTGACTCATTACTATACAACACACCTGTATTACTCTGTGCTTGTAGCTGGCACATTTACTATGATGCTATGTGAAGACGCAAGTATCTGATTATTTCATTAAGCCTTCTTGCATAGTCATATCTTGATATGTACATATTGAAATGCTTATTTCCTTTTTTAACGATTAAAAAAATTTAATTGATACATAATTGTACAAACTTACGGGGGTACATGTGATATTTCAATATATGCGTATGTTTAGAGGTCAAATTGAGGTAACTGGGATATCCGTCACGTTCAACATTGATCATATTGCTGTGTTGGAAACATTCAAATTTCTCTCTTGTAGCTATTTAAAAATATACGGCCTGGCGTGGTGGCTCATGCCTATAATCCCAGCACTTTGGGAGGCTGAGACAGGTGGATCACAAAGTCAGGAGTTCAAGACCAGCCTGACCAACATGGTGAAACCCTGTCTCTACTCAAAATACAAAAATTAGCTGGGCGTTGTGGTGCACACCCATAATCCCAGCTACTCAAAAGGCTGAGGCAGGAGAACCGCTTGAGCCTGGGAGGCAGAGGTTGCACCTGGGCAACAGAGTGAGACTCAGTCTCAAAAATAAATAAATAATATATATATACACAAAAACAATGTTGTTAATTATAGTCACCCAGCTGTGCTATAGGATGCTAGAGTTTATTCCTCCTTTTCTTTTTTTTGAGATGGAGTCTCACTCTGTTGCCCAGGCTGGGAGTGCAATGGGGTGATCTCAGCTCACTGCAACCTCCACCTCCTGAGTTCAAGCAATTCTCCTGCCTCAGCCTCCTGAGTAGCTGGAAATACAGGTGTGCACCACCACACTGAGCTAATTTTTGTATTTTTCAGTAGAGATGGGTTTTCGCCATGTTGGCCAGGCTGGTCTTGAACTCCTGACCTCAGGTGATCCACCGACCTTGGCCTCCCAAAGTACTAGGAATACAGGTGTGAGCCACCGCACCTGGCCTATTCCCCCCTTCTAACTGTAATTTTGCATCCATTAACCATTCTCTTCCTATTCCCCCTTCCCTTACTCTTCCAAGCCTCTGGTAACTACTATATTTCCTTTATTTCTGTTTTATGATATAGGCATACCTAATTTTATTGCACTTTGCTTTATTGTACTTTGCAGACATTATATGACTTGTTTTGTTTTGCTTTTTAGGGATGGGGTCTCACTATGTTCCTCAGGCAGCAGACATATTGTATTTTTTGCAAATTGAAGGTTTGTGGCAACCCTCCATTAAGGAAGTTGATCAGTGCCATTTTTCCAACAGCATGTGCTCACTTCATGTCTCTATGTCACATTTTGGTAATTCTCATAATATGTTAAGCTTTTCAGTATTATTATAACTGCATGGTAATCTGTTACCAGTGATCTTTCATGTTACTATTGTAATTGTTTTGAGGCACAATGAACTGCACCACATAAGCCATTGAACTTAATCAATAAACATTGTATGTGGTCTGACTGTTCCACCAACTGGCCATTCCCCCACCTCTCTTTCTCTACTTGGACTTCCCTATTCCCTAAGACACAAAGATATTGAAATTAGGCCAGTCAATAACACCACAGTGGCCCCTAAGTGTTCAAGTGGAAAGAGTCACATGCCTCTCACTTTAAATCAAAAGCTAGAAATGATTAATCTTAGTGAGAAAGGCATGTTGAAAGCTGAGATAGGCCAAAAGCTAGGCCCCTTGCATTACACAGCCAAATGCAAAGGAAAAGTTTTTGAAAGAAGTTAAAATTGCTACTCCAGTAAGCACATGAATCATAAAGCAAAACAGCCTTATTGCTGAAATGGAGAAAGCCTGAGTGGTCCAAACAGAAGACCAAACCAGCCACAATGTTCTCATAAGCCAAAACCTAATCCAGAGCAAGGCCAATACTTTTTTTTTTCAATAATTTAGATTAGAGACAGGGTTTTACTATGCTGCTCAGGCTGGTCTCAAACTCCTGGGCTCAAGAGATCTGCCCACATCACTGCCCCAAAGTGTTGGGATTACAGGCACGAGCCACCACACCCAGCCACTCTCTCCAATTCTATGAAGACTGTGAGAGGTAAGGAAGCTAGAAAAGTTTGAAGCTGGCAGAGGATGATTCATGAGGTTTATGGAAAGAAGGCATCTATCTACATAGTGAAAATACAAGGTGAAACAAGTACAAGCTGCAGCAAGTTATCCAGAAGACCTAATGAAGATCATTGATGAAGATGACTACATTTTTTTTTTTGAAATGGAATCTCACACTGTCACCTGGGCTGGAGTGCAGTGGCGTGATCTCAGCTCACTGCAACCTCTGCCTCCCGGGTTCAAGTGATTCTCCTGCCTCAGCCTCCTGAGTAGCTGGGATTACAGGTCCGCCACCACACTCAGATAATTTTTTGTATTTTTAGTACAGACGGGGTTTCACCATGTTGGCCAGGCTGGTCTCGAACTCCTGACCTCATGATTCACCCACCTTGGCCTCCCAATTTGCTGGGATTACAGGCGTGAGCCACTGCACCCGGCTGAAGATGACTACATTAAGCAGAATTTCAATGTAGACAAACAGCTTTCTTTTGGAAGAAGATGCCATCTAGGACTTTCCTAGCTAGAGAGGAGAAATCAGTGCCTGGCTTCAAGGCGTCAAAGGGCAGGCTGACTTTCTCAATAGGGCCTAACGCAGCTGGTGACCTTAAGTTGAAGCCAATGCTCACTCACCATTCTGAAAATCCTAGGGCTTTTAATCCTAAGCATTATGCTAAATCTGATCTGCGTGTGCTCTATAAGTAGAACAACAAAGCCTGGATGACAGCACATCTGTTTGCAGCATGATTTACTGAATATTTTATGCCAACTGCTTGAGACCTACTATTCAGAAAAAAAAGATTCCTTTCAAAGTATTATCACTCATTGACAACGCACCTGGTCACCCAGGAACTCTATGGAAATTTACATGTAAACCCATTTTCATGCCTGCTAATATAACATACATTCTGTGGCCCATGGATCAAGGAGTAATTTTGACTTTCAAGTTTCATTATTCTTACTATTATTTTATTTATTTATTTTGAGATGGAGTCTCGCCCTGTCTCCCACACTAGAGTATAATGGCGTGATCTCGGCTCACTGCAATCTCTGCCTCCCAGGTTCAAGTAATTCTCCTGCCTCAGCCTCCCAAGTAGCTGGGATTATGGGTACCTGCCACCATGCCTGGCTAATTTTTCTATTTTTAGTAGAGACAGTGTTTCACCATGTTGGCCAGGTTGGTCTCGAACTCCTGACCTTAGGTGATCTGCCTGGCCTGGCCTCCCAAAGTGCTGGGATTATAGGCGTGAGCCACCATGCTGGCCTCAAGTCTCATTATTTAAGAAATATCTTTTGGGCCGGGTGCAGTGGTTCACACCTGTAATCCCAGCACTTTGGGAGGCCGAGGCAGGCAGATCACAAGGTCAGGAGATTGAGACCATTCTGGCTAACACGGTGAAACCCTGTCTCTACTAAAAATACAAAAAATTAGCCGGGCATGGTGGCGGGCGCCTGTAGTCCCAGCTACTCAGGAGGCTGAGGCAGGAGAATGGCGTGAACCTGGGAGGTGGAGCTTGCAGTAAGCCGAGATTGTGCCACTGCACTCCAGCCTGGGCAACAGAGCAAGACTCCATCTCAAAAAAAAAAAAAAGAACTATCTTTTGTAAGGCTATAGCTGCCATAGTTAGTGATTCCTCTGATGAATCTGAGTAAAGTAAATTGAAAACCTTCTGGGAGGGATTCACTCATTCTAAATGCCATGAAGAACATTCATGATTCATGGGAGGATGTCAAAATATCACCATTAATGGAAGTTTGGAGGTTGACTCCAACTCTCGTGGTTGAGTGTAGGTTCAAGACTTCAGTGGGGGAAGTAAATGCAGATGTGGTACAGATTGTGAGAGAACAAGGATTAGAAGTAGAGCCTGGGCCGGGTGCGGTGGCTCACACCTATAATCCCAGCACTTTGGGAGGCCAAGGCGGGCAGATCACCTGAGGTCTGGAGTTCGAGACCAGCCTGGCCAACATGGTGAACCCCATCTCTACTAAAAAAGAATTAAAAAATGAGCCAGGCATAGTGGTGCTCGCCTGTTATTCCCAGCTACTTCAGATGCTGAGGCAGGAGAATTGCTTAAACGCAAGAGGCAGAGGTTGCAGTGAGCCAAGATCGCGCCATTGCACTCCAGCCTGGGCAACAGAGTGAGACTCTGTCAAAAAAAAAAAAAGAAAGAAAGAAAAAAAGAAAGTTGGGGGGTAGGGGGGAGAGACAGAGAGAGAGAGAAAGAAAGACAGAAAGAAAGGAAGGAAGGAAGGAAGAGAGGGAGGGAAGGAGGGAGGGAGGAAGGAAGGAAGAAAGAAAGTGAGCCTGAAGATGTAACTGAATTTCTGCAATCTCATGATCAAACTTGAATAGATGAGGAGTTCCTTCTTATGGATGAGCAAAGAAAGTGGTGTCTTGAGATAGGATCTACTGACTACTTTTTGTCACTATAGATTAGTTTACTTTTCTAAAATTTTCTAAACATAGAATAGTAGAATATATACCCTTTTTTGTCTGGCTTTTTTTGCCCGGCATACAGGCATTCCTCAGAGATATTGCAGGTCCAGTTCCAGGCCACCACAATAAAGCAAATTCTACCATAAAGCAATCAAAAAAGGGTAAAATGTAGATCAGTATGTGTTCAGGGATGGGATCGTATGGTGAGATTAGGAGAGATTACCACAGGGTATGAGAAAACTTTGGAGGTGATGGATACGTTCATCATCTTGGTTGTGTTAACAATTTCTCAAGTGAATAGTACGTCAAAAGTTCTCAAATTGTACACCCTTAAGATGTACCACTTATTGTATGTCAATTATACCTTAAATCTGTTTTTTTTTTAAGTAATGTTTTAAAAAGAAAAAAATCAGTTCGGGAGTGGTGGCTCATGCTTGTAATCCCAGCACTTTGGGAGGCCAAGGTGGGAGAATCACTTAAGGCCAGGAGTTCGAGACCAGCCTGGCCAACATGGCGAAACCCTGTCTCTACTAAAAGTACAAAAATTAGCTGGGCGTGGTGGCGGGTGCCTGTAGTCCCAGCTACTCCAGAAGCTGAGGCAGGAGAATTGCTTGAACTCGGGAGGCAGAGGTTGCAGTGAACCAAGATCACGCCACTGGCACTCCAGCCTGGGTGAGAGAGCAAGACTCCATTTAAAAAAAAAAAAATTCAACCAAATACACAGTCTTTGTTTAGATACTGTTTTGAGTCATTTATAAAAAGATACTGGACACCTGGGGCATATTTAAATACTGACTATATAATAGATTCTGTTAAGAAATTATTACTATTTTTTGGTGTGAGAATGGTATTGTAATGTTAAAAAGTGTCTGTCTTAGTCCATTTGGGCTGCTATAACTCAATACCATAGACTGAGTATAAACAACAGAAATTTGTTTTTCACAGTTCCGGATACCGAAAGCCAAAAGCAAAGGCATTGACAGATTCAGTGTCTCGTGAGAGTCTGGGTCCATTTCCCTGTTCATAAAAGGTACCTTCTTGGCTGGGTGCAGTGGCTCACGCCTGTAATCCCAGCACTTTGAGAGGCCAAGATGGGCGGATCACGAGGTCAGGATATTGAGATCATCCTGGCTAACACAGTGAAAACCCGTCTCTACTAAAAATACAAAAAAGTAGCCTGGCGTGGTGGCAAGAGCCTGTAGTCCCAGCTACTTGGGAGGCTGAGGCAGGAGAATGGCGTGAACCCAGGAGGTGGAGCTTGCAGTGAGCTGAGATCCCGCCACTGCACTCCAGCCTGGGCAACAGAGCAAGACTCCGTATTAAAAAAAAAAAATGACACCTTCTCCCTGTATCCTCATGTTGTTGAAGAGGGGAAGAGGGAAAGAGGGAAAGTAGCTCTCTGGGTTTTTGGGTTTTGATTTGTTTTGTTTTGTTTTGTTTTTGAGACAGTTTCACTCTGTCACCCAGGCTGGCATGCAGTGGCATGATCACTACAGTCTTGACCTCCTGGGCTCAAGTGATCCTCCCACCTCAGCCTCCTGAGTAGTAGCTGGGACTATAGGCATGTACACCATGCCGGCTAATTTTTGTTGCCCAGGCTGGTCTCAAACTCCTGGGTCAAGTGATCCTCCTGCCTCAGCCTCCCAAAGTGCTGGGATTACAGGTGTAACCCATTTTACCCAGCCTCTGGGAACTTTTTTTAATAAGGACGCTAGCCCCACTCATGAGGGTGAAGTCGTCAGGTACTAATCACCTCCCATAGGCTCTATCTTCTAATAATATGTAATGGTTAATATTAAGTGTTAACTTGATTGGATTGTGGGATGCAAAGTATTGTTTCTGGGTGTGTCTTCAAGGGTGTTGCCAGAGGAGCTTAACATTTGAATTAGTGGACAGAGAGAGGCAGACCCATCCTCAATCTGGGTGGGCACCATCCAATCAGCTGCCAGCACTGCTAGAAAAAGCAGGCAGAAGAAGGTGGAATGAGCTGACTTGCTGAGTCTTCCGGCCTTCATCTTTCTTCCATGCTGGATGCCTTCTTCCCTTGAACATTTGACTCCAAGTTCTTTGGCTTTTGGACTCTTGGACTTACACCAGTGGTTTGCCAAGGGCTCTCGGACCTTTGGCCACAGATGAAGACTGCACTGTGGCCTTCTGTACTTTCGAGATTTGGGGATTTGGACTGAACCACTGCTGGTTTCCTCGCTCATCTTGCAGACGACCTGTTGTGGGACTTCACCTGGTGATCGTGTGAGTCAATACTCCTTTAAAAACTCCCTTTCATGACCGGGCACAGTGGTTCACGCCTGTAATCCCAGCACTTTGTTAGGCGGAGGCGGGTGGATCACGAGGTCAGGAGATCAAGACCATCCTGGCTAACACGTTGAAACCCCGTCTCTACTAAAAATACAAAAAAAATTAGCCAGGCGTGGTGGTGGGCACCTGTAGTCCCAGGTACTCGGGAGGCTGAGACGGGAGATTGGCGTGAACCCGGGAGGTGGAGCTTGCAGTGAGCCAAGATCGCACCAGTGCACTCCAGCCTGGGCGACAGAGGGAGACCCTGTCTCAAAAAAATAATAAATAAATAAATAAATAAAAATAAAGTAAAATAAACTCCCTTTCATATGTACATCTATCCTATTTCCCTCTAGAGAACCCTAATATATACCATCATATACCATCACATTGGTGATTAGATTTCTTTTTTCTTTTTTTTTTTTAAGAGAGGGTCTTGCTCTGCACTTAAGCTAGAGTGCAGTGGCATGATTACTACTCGCTGCAACCTCAAACTCCCGGAGTCAAGCGATCCCCCAGCCTCAGCCTCCCAAAGTGCTGGGATTACAGGTGCACACCATTGCGCTCAGCTGATTAGGTTTCAAGATACGAATTTTTGGGGGGACACAAACATTCAGACCATAGCAGTATCTCTTACACATACAGACTGAAGTATTTAATGATGAAATTCTAAGATATCTGGGATTTGCCAAGTTAGGGGAAATGATGAATATGGATGAAACGAGATTTGCCAAATATTGCTAATACAGGATTTAAATGGTGGTTACATGGGGTTTGTTATAGTATTGTCTTTATTTATGTGTATGTTGAGATTCACATAATAAAATTTTGTTTTATGGTTTTTTTGTTTTGTTTGGTTTTTGAGACAGAGATCTGCTCTTTTTGCCCAGGCTGGAGTGCAGTGACGTGATCTCGGCTCACTGCAACCTCCACTTCCCAGGTGCAAGTGATTCTCTGGCCTCAGCCTCCTGAGTAGCTGGGATTACAGGCACCCACCACCATGCCTGGCTAATTTTTTTATTTTTAGTAGGGATGGGGTTTCACCATGTTGGCCAGGCTGGTCTCAAACTCCTGACCTCAAGTGATCCACCCGCCTCAGCTCCCAAACTGCTGGGATTACAGGTGTGAGCCACCGTGCCCCGCAGTCTTATCGTTTTTTTTTTAAAAGGAGGTTTATTCTAGTCATGCTCAGAAACAGTGTACTAGACTAAATGACTTCTAACCTTTCCATCTGAGAAAACATACCTTTTCTGTTAGGTGATGATTTCTATTATTAACCACCTGCTTCTCACTAGAAGCAAAAAATTGAAGTCTGAAGGACACATAGGTTTTTTTTCCAGTTACTCATAAACATTTATGCTGATATACTGTTGGAATCATTATTTATTTGTTTGTTTATTTTTTAAGCCAGTGTCTCACTCTGTTACTTAGGCTGTAGCACAGCGATGCAATCACAGCTCACTGCAGCCTTGACCTCCCAGGTTCAAGCAATCCTCCTACCTCATCCTCCTGAGTAGCTGGGATTACAGGTGCACACCATCTCACCTGGCTAACTTTTTTTATTTTTTTGTAGAGATGGGGTCTTGCTTTGTTGCCCTGGCTGGTCTTGAACTCCTGGGCTCAAGGAATCCTCCCGCCTCGGCCTCCCAAAGTGCTGAGATTACAGGCATGAGCCATCTCACCCAGACAGAATAATTACTTTAAAAATGAAAAAGAGCCTTGCCTATGGAGGGGTGACCCGGCTCAGGTTGTAAATGGAGCAGGTCAAAACTCCCATGCTGATCAGTGGTGGGATTTCACCTGTGAATAGATGCTGCGCTCCAGCCTGGGCAACATAGCAACGCTCCATCTTTTTTTTTTTTTTTTTTTGAGAAGGTCTTGCTCTGTCACCCAGGCTGGAGTGCAGTGGTGTGATTACAGCTCACTGTAACCTTGACATCCCCGGCTCAACCGATTCTCCCACTTCCTCCTCCCCAGTAGCTGGAACTACAGGCCCACAGCACACACCCAGCTAACTTTTTTCTGTTTGTTTGTTTTTGAGACAGAGTCTCGCTCTGTCACCCAGGCTAGAGTGCCGTGGCGTGATCTCGGCTCACTGCAAGCTCTGCCTCCTGGGTTCATGCCATTCTCCTGCCTCAGCCTCCCAAGTAGCTGGGACTACAGGCGCCTGCCACCATGCCTGGCTAATTTTTTTGTGTTTTTAGTAGAGACGGGGTTTCACCGTGTTAGCCAGGATGGTCTCAATCTCCTGACCTCATGATCCACCCGCCTCGGCCTCCCAAAGTGCTGGGATTACAGGCGTGAGCCACTGCGCCTGGCCAATTTTTTCATTTTTTGTAGAGACAGGGTCTCACTATGTTATGTAGGCTGGTCTTGAACTCCTAGGCTCAAACCATCCTCCCACCTTGGCCTCCCAAATTGCTGGGATTGTAGGCATGAGCCACCACACCCAGCCCCCATCTCACATTTAAAAAAGGAAAAAGAAAAAAGAGCCAGTGGTATCTGCTATTTTAAAACTTCTTTCTTCTTATCTCACTGAAAATATTTCACAGAAATAACCTGCCACTGAAGACAGAACATGTTATCATCACTGTGAAACTCAAAGTGAATTACATATCTTTTGATTGGGGAAGAGAAAAGTTGGTCTGATCTTTCCTAACCAGATACAATTTTCTAAATAAAAAACTGAGCCAAACTGGAAACTAACTGTAGGAACAAATTATCTGTGGGCTAAATAATTATGACAATATTGTTTTCAAAGAGTTAAAAATATGGCTCTCAAATGAAAATGAACACATGTCAAAGATGTTTTCTCAACTTATTAATGAAGAAACAACAAGATAATAAAGCCAGTTCAAATGTATTTGACAAAATGAGTATTTTCCTGAAAAAGGGAAATTTTAGACTGGGCTTGGTGGCTCACACCTGTAATCCCCCAGCACTTAGAGAGACCAAGGTGGGCAGATCACGAGGTCAAGAGATCGAGACCATTCTGACCAACATGGTGAAACCCTGTCTCTACTAAAAATACAAAAATTAGCTGAGTGTGGTGGCACGTGCCTGTAGTCCCAGCTACTTGGGAGGCTGACGCAGGAGAATTGCTTGAACCTGAGGGGTGGGGGTTGCAGTGAGCCGAGATCCTGCCACTGCACTCCAGCCTGGCAACAGAGTGAGACTTCGTCTCAAAAAAAAAAAGAGAAATTTAAGTAAGATTCTTTATCTTTCTTTTTTTTCTTATTTTTCTTCTTCTTATGAGATAGGGTCTCATCCTTTTGCCCAGGCTGGTGTGCTGTGGTGCAATCTCGGCTCACTGCAGCCTTGACATCTCAGGCTCAAGTGATCCTCCCACCTCAGTCTCCTGAGTAGCTGGGACTACAGGCGTGCACCACCGCACCTGGCTATTTTTTGTATTTTATGTAGAGAAGGGGTTTCACTATGTTGGCCAGTCTGGTCTCAAATTCCTGGGCTCAAGTAATCCACCTGCCTCGGCCTCTGAAAGTGTTGGGATTACAGGCTTGAGCCACTGCACCCAGCCTCATTATTATTTCTTGCAGCTGAATGTAAAACTATAAAAATCTCAAAATTAAAAGTTTAAGTATTATTATTTTTTGAGACAGAGTCTTGCTCTGTTGCCCAGGCTGAAGTGCAGTGACACAATCTTGGCTCACTGCAAACTCCACCTCCCAGGTTCAAGCAATTCTCCTGCCTCAGCCTCCCAAGTAGCTGGGATTACAGGCGCATGCCACCACACCCAGTTAATTTTTGTATTTTTAGTAGAGATGGGGTTTCACCATTTTGGCCAGGCTGGTCTCGAACTCCTGACCTCGTGATCTGCCCACCTCGGCCTCCTAAAGTGCTGCGATTACAGGCGTGAGCCACAGCATCTGGCCAATTAATTTTTTTTTTTTTTTTTTTGAAATGGAGTCTTGCTCTGTCACCCAGGCTGGAGTGCAATGATGCAATCTCAGCTCACTGCAACCTGTGCCTCCCAGGTTCAAGCGATTCTCTTGCCTCAGCTTCCTGTGTAGCTGGGACTACAGGTGCCTGCCACCATGTCCAGCTAATTTTTGAATATTTAGTAGAGATAAGGTTTTGCCATGTTGGCCAGGCTGGTCTTGAACTCCTGACCTCAGGTGATCCTCCTGCCTCGTCTCCCAAAGTGCTTGGATTATAGGCATCAGCCACCACACCTGGCCTAAAGGTTTAATTTAAAAAAACAGATTGTTGGCCGGGCCTGGTGGCTCACGCCTGTAATCCCAGCACTTTGGGAGGCCGAGGCTGACAGATCACCCGAGGTCAGGAGTTCAAGACCAGCCTGGCCAACATGGTGAAACTCTGTCTCTACTAAAAATACAAAACATTAGCCAGGCTTTGTGGCAGGCACCTGTAATCCCAGCTACTCGGGAGGCTGAGGCAGGAGAATCGCTTGCACCTGGGAGGTGGAGGTTGCAGTGAGCTGAGATCGCACCATTGCAATCCAGCCTGGGCAACAAGAGTGAAACTCCATCTCAAAAACAAAAACAAAAACAAAACAACAACAACAAAAAACCAGATTGTTCAGTTACAGACAAAACTGGTTAATATGTGACAATAAACTTTGGTATTATACTTCTTCGAGACAAAAATTATTTTTACCTCTATTGGACAAAAATCTACAATTTTACATGTACTTCAAAATTTAGGTCTTTAATCAATAATGATGAGTCAAAGAAAGTGACTTTCCCTCGGATGGGGTGAGCAAACTGTAGACCAAAGGCCAACTTCAGTCACTGGCCTGTTTTGGCATAGCTTAAGTTAAGAATGCTTTTGGCCGGGCACTGTGGCTCACGCCTGTAATCCCAGCACTTTGGGAGGCTGAGGCGGGCAGATCACAAGGTCAGGAGATTGAGACCATCCTGGCTAACACGGTGAAACCCCGTCTCTACTAAAAATATAAAAAATTAGCCGGGCATGGTGGCGGGCACCTGTAGTCCCAGTTACTTGGGAGGCTGAAGCAGGAGAATGGCGTGAACCCAGGAGACGGAGCTTGCAGTGAGCTGAGATCATGCCACAGCACTCCAGCCTGGGTGATGGAGCAAGACTCCGTCTCAAAAAAAAAAAAATGGTTTTTACATTTTTCAGGATTGTGAACAACACAAACAAACCTGCCTCTTTACAAAAAAGAGTCTGCTGATTCATAGATCCTGGATATGGACATCAAAAAAAAGTTTTTTTTTTTTTGGCTAGGTGAGGTGTCTCACACCTGTAATCCCAGCACTTCGTAAGGCTGAGGCAGGTGGATCACTTGAGGCCAGGAGTTCAAGAACAGCCTGGGTAACATGGTGAAACCCTGTCTCTACTAATAATACAAAAATTACTGGGGCGTGGTGGCAGGCGCCTGTACTCCCAGCTACTCGGGAGGTTGAGGTGGGAGAATCACTTGAACCTGGGAGGCAGAGTTTACAGTGAGCTGAGATGGCACCACTGCACTCCAGCCTGGGCAACATAGTGAGACTCGGTCTCAAAAAATATATATATATATATTTTTTTTAACAGACAAGAGTCTCGCTCTTGCTCTGGTACCCAAGCTGGAGTGGCAAGGTCATAGCTCACTGCAGCCTTGAACTCCTGGGTTCGAGCAATTCTCCTGCCTCAGCCTCCCATGTAACTAGGACCACAGGTACGCACCACCATGTCTGGCTAATTTTTTTTTCCTTTTTGTAAAGATGGGTCTCCCTATGTTGCCCAGGCTGGTCTTGAACTCTTGCCTCAAGCAATCCTCCCGCGTCAGCCTCCCACAGTTCTGGATTACAGAAATGAGCCCTGCTCCTGGCCTGGACAATATTTTTCACAGCCCCATAACATATTCTTTAAGTAATTCTTCATGAATTTCATCATCTGTGAATAACGTTGGTCTTCAGGTAGCTTCTCAATTCAGAACCCAGTGTAGATATGGTCTTATTACCTCATTGCTTGCCAAAATTTAAGGATAACCAATCATTCATGATGTAATATTTTTGTAGCTGTAATTTGTTAGAGACGTAATAAGTTCAAAATGTTCACAACATTTCCCAAAACTATCAGCTAATAGTAAAGACCTACTAAACCCATTTTTACTGTTTTATTCATGCTCAAGGATTACTAGGAATATCAACTCCAGGTGTTAGAAGAAAATACAATTTTTTCCATCTAAAATCTTACATTATGTTTCTTTTTTTTTTTTTTTTTTTGAGACGAAGTCTCTCCCTGTCCCCAAGGCTGAAGTGCAATGGTGTGATCTCAGCTCACTGCAACCTCCACCTCCCAGGTGCAAGCGATTCTCCTGCCTCAGCCTCCCGAGTAGCTGGGATTACAGGCACGTGCCACCATGCCTGGCTAATGTTTTGTATTTTTAGTAGAGACAGGGTTTCATCATGTTGGCCAGGCTGGTCTCGAACTCCTGACCTTGTGGTCCGCCCGCCTTGGCCTCCCAAAGTGCTGGGATCACGAGCGTGAGCTACCATGCCCGGCCTGTATGTTTCTTTGGTTAAAGAAGGGCAGGTATTTTTAGATGTCTTATATAATATTAGCATTCATTCAAATATTCCCAATTTATAGTTTTTTCCATGACTGTAAATAACAAAGATTCCTACCTCAACTCTGGTTAAAATGCTTTATCCCTCTAAGAATTATATATGTAGGCCAGGCGCGGTGGCTCACGCCTGTAATCCCAGCACTTTGGGAGGCCGAGGCAGGTGGATCAGATCAGGAGATCGATACCATCTGGCTAACACGGTGAAACCCTGTCTCTACTAAGAATACAAAAAATTAGCTGGACGTGGTCGTGGGCGCATGTGGTCCCAGCTACTCGGGAGGCTGAGGCAGGAGAATGGCGTGAACATGGGAGGTAGAGCTTGTAGTGAGCTAAGATCATGCCACTGCACTCCAGCCTGGGCAGCAGAGTGAGACTCCGTCTCAAAAAAAATAAATGAATAAATTTTTTAAAAAAGAATTATATATGTAGATATGTATTATATATTATAAAAGTACAGATGTATATATGTTATTACATATCATAATATGTATATCCTGAGAGCCAGGTGTAGTGGCTTATACTTGTAATCCCAGCACTTTGGGAGGCTGAGGCAGGCAGATTGCTTTAGCCCAGAAATTTGAGACCAGCCTGAGCAACACAGGGAGACATCATCTCTACGAAAAGTACAAAAATTAGCTGGGGGTGGTGAGACTGAGGTGGGAGGATCGCCTGAGCCCGGGAAGGTAGAGCCTGTAGTGAGTTGTGATTGTGCCACTGCAGCACTCCAGCCTGCAGAGGGAGACCCTGACAAAAAAAGAAGGAAGGAAGGGAGGAGAGGGGAGGAGGGGCGGAGGGGAGGAGGGGAGGAGGGGAGGAAGGAATGAAGGAAGGAAGGAAGGAAGGAAGGAAGGAAGGAAGGAAGGAAGGAAGGAAGGAAGGGGAAAGAAAAAGAAAGAAGGAAAGAAGGAAGGAAAGGAAGGAAGGAAAGAAGGAAGGAAGGAAAGATGACCGAGAGAAAGAAAGAAAAAGGAAGGAAGGAAGGAAGGTAGGAAGGGAAGGAAAATGTATATGCCTCTCAGAATTGTAAAAACGTCTTGATATGGTTTGGCTCAGGGTCCCCACCCAAATCTCATCTTGAATTGTAATCCCCACATGTGGAGGGAAGGACCTGGTGGGAGGTGACTGGATCATCGGGCAGTTTCCCCCATGCTGTTCTCCTGATAGTGAGGGAGTTCTCATGAGATCTGATGGTTTTGAAAGTGGCTGTTTCCTCTGCACTCTCTTTCTCTTGCTGCCATGTAAGACACACCTTGCTTTCCCTTCTCCTTCTGCCTTGATTGTAAGTTTCCTGAGGCCTCCCCAGCCACGTGGAACTCTGAGTCAATAAAACCTCTTTCATTTATAAATTATTCAGTCTCAGGTATTCTTTTTTTTTTTGAGACGGAGTCTCACTCCATCACCCAGGCTGGAGTGCAGTGGTGCAATCTCGGCTCACTACAAGCTCTGTCTCCCGGGTTCGGGCCATTCTCCTGCCTCAGCCTCCCAAGCAGCTGGGACTACAGGGACCCACCACCACGCCTGGCTAATTTTTTGTATTTTTAGTAGAGACGGGGTTTCACTGTGTTAGCCAGGATGATCTCGATCTCCTGACCTCGTGATCCGCCTGCCTCGGGCTCCCAAAGTGCTGGGATTACAGGCGTGAGCCACCACACCCCGTATTCTTTATAGCAGTATGAAAGTGGACTAATACATGTCGATTTTATTGTTTTATTTTTTGAGACAAGTGTGGTGGCACAATCTTAGCATACTGCAGCCTTGAATTCCTGAACTCTAGTAATCCTCCTGTCTCAGCCTGCTAAGTAGCTGGGACTACAGGCACATACTACCATGTCCAGCTAATTATTTTTATTTACTTTTTGTAGGGATGGGGGGGGTCTCCCTATGTTGCACAGGCTGGTCTTGAACTCCTGGCCTAAAGTGATCCTCCCACCTCAGCCTCCTAAAGTGCTGAGACTACAAGTGTGAGCCACCACGCCCAGCTTGAGTTTTCTTTTATTTATTTATTTATTTATTTATTTTTTGGAGATGGAGTCTCACTCTGTCAACCAGGCTGGAGTACAGTGGCATGATCTCAGCTCACTGCAACCTCCATCTCCACCTCCCAAGCTCAAGAGATTCTCCTCCCTTAGCCTTCCTAGTAGCTGGGACTACAGGCATCCGCCACCACGCCCGACTAATTTTTGTATTTTCAGTAGAGACAGGGTTTCGCATGTTGGCCAGGCTGGTCTCCAACTCCTGACCTCAAGTGATCCGCCTGCCTTGGCCTCCTGAAGTGCTGGGATTACAGGTGTGAGCCACCATGCCCGGCCAGAATTTTCTTTACATATACCATTTTTATTTTTTTATTGTTGTTTTGAGATGGAGTTTTGCTCTGTTGCCCAGGCTGGAGTGCAGTGGCCCAATCTTGGCTCATTGCAACCTCTACCTCCCGGGTTCAAGAGTTTTTTTTGTTTTGTTTTGTTTTTTTTGAGACAGAGTCTTGCTCTGTCGCCCAGGCTGGAGTGCAGTGGTGCAATCTCGGCTCACTGCAACCTCCGCCTCCTGGGTTCAAGCAATTCTCCTGCGTCAGCCTCCTGAGTAGCTGAGATTACAGGCGCCCGCCACCACACCCAGCTAATTTTTTTGTATTTTTAGTAGATACAGGGTTTCACCATGTTGGTCAGGCTGGTCTCGAACCCCTGACCTCGTGATCCACCCACCTCGGCCTCCCAAAATGCTGGGATTATAGGTATGAGCCACCACACCCAGCTAGTTTTTTGAATTTTTAGTAGAGATGGGGTTTTGCCATGTTCGCCAATCTGGTCAGGAACCCCTGGCCTCAAGCAATCCACCTGCCTCAGCCTTCTAAAATGTTGGGATTACAGGTGTGAGCCACCAATCCTGGCCAGTTTTTAAGATAATTTTTTAACAGTTTCATATGAGAAATCTCAAACATATGCAAAAGAATTATTTTATTTTTGAGACGAAGTTTCACTCTTGTTGCCCATGCTGGAGAGTGATGTCGTGATCTTGACTCACCCCAAACTCCGCCTCCCAGGTTCAAGCGATTCTCCTGCCTCAGCCTCTCAAGTAGCTGGGATACAGGCACCCACCACCAAGCCCAGCTAATTTTGTTTTTTTAATAGAGACGGGTTTCTCCATGTTGGTCAGGCTGGTCTCGAACTCCCAACCTCAGGTGATCCGCCTGCCTCGGCCTTCCAAAAGTGCTGGGATTACAGGTGTGAGCCACCATGCCCAGCCAAAAGAATAATTTTTTTAAAATCCTGAAATCTGTGTGCAGTGGTTCATGCCTGTAATCCCAGCACCTTGGGAGGCCAAGGCAGGAAGATTGCTTGAGCCAAGAAGTTCCAGACCAGCCTGATCAACATAGCCAGACCCCGTCTCTACAGAAAAATATATATACAAATTTTGTGTTTTTTGTTTTTTTTTTTAAACAGAGTATCACTCTGTCACCCAAGCTGGAGTGCAGTGGCAGACTCTTGGCTCACTGCAACATCTGCCTCCCAGGCTCATGATCCTCCTGAGTAGCTGGGACTACAGGAGCGCACCACCATGGCCAGCTAATTTTTGTACTTTTTGTAGAGACAGAGTTTTGCCATGTTATCCAGGCTGATCTGGAACTCCTAAGCTCCAACAATCTGCCCATCTCGGCCTCCCAGAGTGTTTCGATTACAGGTATGAGCCACCGCAGCCAGCCCCCTCCCCCAAAAAAGTTTTAAATAAATTAGCCCAGTGGTGCACATCTGTAGTCTTAACTACTCAGGAGGCTGAGGAGGGAGGGTTGCTTGAGCTCAAGAGTTTGAGGTTGCAGTGAGCTA
This sequence comes from Pan paniscus, assembly GCF_029289425.2. Lineage (NCBI taxonomy): Eukaryota > Metazoa > Chordata > Mammalia > Primates > Hominidae > Pan > Pan paniscus. The sequence goes on along the minus strand of NC_073255.2, from coordinate 142,262,867 downwards.
TGATCACACCACTGCACATCAACCTAGGTGACAGAGCGAGACTCTGTCTGTAAAACAAATACAAAAACAAAAACTAAACCCCTATGTACCCCTTACTTAGCTTCAACAATCTGATCCACTTATGACCAATTTTGTTTCATTTATTTCCCCTCAGCTCCACCACTGGATTTTTTTTTTTTTTTTTTTTTTTTGTTGTTGTTATTTTTGAGAAACGGTCTCACTCTGTCATCCAGGCTGGGGTGCAGTGGTACAATCATGGCTCACTGCAGCCTTGACTTCCTGGGCTCAGGTGATCCTCACACCTCAGCTTCCTGAATAGCTGGGTCTACAGGTATGTGCCACCACCTCTGGCTAATTTTTTTATTTTTTGTAGAGACAGGGTCTCACTATGTTGTTCAGACTGGTCTAAAACTCCTGGAATCAAGTGATCCATGTTGACCTCCTAAATTGCTGGGATTACAGGCATAAGCCACTGTGCATAGCCCACAAAAATTCTTTGAGGTTCTTATCCATTTTTAAGAGTGTCAAGAGGCCCTGAGACCAAAAGTTTGAGAACCACTGGCTTAGACCATTCAAAATGTAGCCAAAACTAGAGCTCTGCCAGCATGGAGCAACAGGAAAATGGTTTCTGGGTAGATATCCAACGACATCTGCTACTGGAAGGAGTTGGTTTGGAACTGGTACATGACAAAGGAAGAAAGGAAGTAAATGTAAGGCTGGCTCGGGATAAATAAAAGCAAATCAACTTTTCTTCCTGTAAGGATTATGGGAAGTGTCTAGAAGGCTGTGACTAGCAGTGAGAAGTCTGAAGCAGGGAATGAGGAAAGTGTCTGTCTATAGCGTTATTAAGAGTAGCGTAGGAAATCTGTAGTAAGGAGAGGCTGGATATCAGGAGGTTAGTTAACCAGTGAAAGTGATTATACTAATCCTGTGCCTCAAATGTGGAAATATTTCTACCTTTTTTTTTCTTGGATTATATGTTTGCATTTCAAAAAACAACAATTTTAAGTTGTCAAACAAAGTGATCCAGAGGAAAAACTATGAAGAGGACAGTTTGATGAGGAAGTGGAGGAGCATGTTCACAGACACAAAGGGTCTATGATAGAATCTTAATTAAGAGCTGCTGAGGCAAATGATCCAGTCGCATCTCTGTCCAAGGTGCTGCAAGTGAGGGGGCTCCGGAAGTACTATAAAAGTTAAAGTTCAGGATGTTACTCTGTAATTGTCACTGGTCAATGAAGGAGTCCTATTTGTTCTTTTAGAAGACATCGGTCTATTTTCAGACTTTATGCCACTAAAAATGTGCTTGGTAAGCTTTTTTTGTTTCTTTTACATTTCTCAGCTAACTCATTTTCTGGACACTTCCATAGTCTGTAAATCTATTTTATTTATTTATTTTAGACAGAGTCTCGCTCTGTCGCTCAGGCTAGAGTGCAGTAGCGTGATGTCAGCTCACTTCAAGCTCCACCTCCCATGTTCAAGCGATTCTACTGCCTCAGCCTCCCGAGTAGTTGGGACTAAAGGCGCACACCACCACAGCCGGCTAATTTTATTATTTATTTATTTATTTATTTATATTTATTTATTTATTTATTTATTTATTTTGAGACGGAGTCTGGCTCTGTTGCCCAGGCTGGAGTGCAGTGGCGCAATCTCGGCTCACTGCAAGCTCCGCCTCCTGGGTTCACGCCATTCTCCCGCCTCAGCCTCCCGAGTAGCTGGGACTACAGGCGCCCGCCACCATGCCCGGCTAATTTTTTTTGTATTTTTAGTAGAGACAGGGTTTCACCGTGTTAGCCAGGATGGTCTTGATCTCCTGACCTCATGATCCGCCCGTCTCGGCCTCCCAAAGTGCTGGGATTACAGGCGTGAGCCACCGCGCCCGGCCTATTTTAATTTTTTAATAAGGAATCTTGCTCTGTCGCCCAGGCTAGAGCACAGTGGCACAATCACAGCTCACGGCAACCTCCGCCTCCTGGGTTCAAGCAATTTTTCTGCCTCAGTCTCCCAAGTAGCTGAGATTACAGGTGCCTACCATCACGCCTGGCTAATTTTCCTGTATTTTTACTAGAGAAGGGGTTCCACCATGTTGGCCAGGTTGTTCTCAAACTCCTGAACTCAGGCGATCCGCCCGCCTCAGCCTCCCAAAGTGGTGGGATTATAGGTGTGAGCCACTGCACCCGACCTCTGAATTGATTTTAATGTTTGCCAGGAACTATTAGCAGCTAAGTTTGCCGTCATGATGTTCAGTTTGTTTTCAGATAGCCTAAATACCTCATTTTTAGTGGTGCTATATGTGCATATATGTAAACATATCACTATCAACTCAAATTTCTCTTTGGAACTTTGGACTGGGGTATAAGAGCTTTGATTCTCTCCAGAAATGTCTACTGCAGCTGGAGAATCTGCCTGCTGATATGGCTATCACAAGAACTCTCACTCTTCAATTGTTTTCTTTTAGTCACAGATTTAATTGTCTTTCATCAATTAGGTAGTTTATTTGAGCTTCTTTAGATTGCACAACTCATTTAAATAACTCACACTTTATACTTATTATTCATTAAATATTTTTTTTCAGAGGGATCTATGTGCAAAAAGAAGTGTATGTTGAACAAAAGGATTGTATATGTCCTAGCTCTCCTGCCTACTGCAAATGGGAACAGACACCCTTACCTATTCCACAGGTTGATTTTGAGACAATATGAAAAAATGGATTTGAAAATATTCTTGGCTGAGCGAGGAGGCTCATTCCTGTAGTCTCAACACTTTGGGAGGCCAAAGCAGGATTGCTTGAGCCCAGGAATTTGAGACTAGCCTGGGCAACACAGGGAGATCCTGTCCCTACCAAAAAAAAATTAGCTGGGTGTGGTGGTGCACACTTGTGGTCCCAGCTACTCAGGACACTGAGGTGGGAGGATCACTTTGAGGCTGCAGTGAGCTGAGATCGTGCCACTACACTCCAGCCTGCGTGACAGAGAGAGATTCCGTCTCAAACTAACGATCATCAAAATAAATTTTAAAAATAAATAAATGTAATATGTATTTGTATTATATTACTTAGTTTCTTGTGATTGTTCAAAAAAAGCTGTTGACTCGCTGACCTCATATAGACATAGATGCATTGGGAAGCAAGCTCCAGATGAGGTCCAGCAGGAATATATATATTCCTATATATATATACACACACACGTATATCCACACACATACATATACACATATACATACACACATGTGTGTATATGTATATATGTATATGTATGTATACACACACGTGTATATATATGTATATACACATATATATACATATGTATATATATACGCACACGTGGTGGATTGTAGTAAAATGATCCCAATGAATCACACCTCCCTGAATTCACATCTTTGTGTGGTTGCTTCTTGAAGGGAATCTGGCTTTAGGATTTGCTTAAACCAACAGAATATTGTAGGGTTGGGCACAGTGGCTCATGCCTGTAATTCCAGCACTTTGAGAGGCTGAAGTGGGAGGATTACTTGAGGCCAGGAGTTCAAGACCAGCCTGGGCAACATGGCAAGACCCTGTTTTTCAAAAAAAATGAAAAATTAGCATGATGTGGCAGTGCTTGGTTGTGGTCCCAGCTACTTGGGAGGATGAAGTGGGAGGATCACTTGAGTCTAGGAGGTCAAGGCTGCAGTGCACCAAGATTGCACCACTGCACTCCAGCCTGGGCAACAGAGCATTACCCTTCTAAAAAAAAAAAAAAAGAAGAAGAAGAATATTGTTGAAGTAACATTTTGTGAGTTCTAGACCCTGCAAAAGCTTGTGCCTCCACTCTCTTGGGACCTGAAATTTAAAGAAGCTCAGACAGACGATTTAATGATGAAAGACCACATGGCCAGAGAGGGCCCACCTTTCCAGTCAGTCCTGCCAAACCTCCAGATATATGGATGAGGCTTTCTTGGACCACCAGCCTCAGCTGACCCATCCGATGGATGCAGCAAGATGACTGAGCTCATAAGACCAGAAGAAAAACCTCCCAGAGAACCAACGTAACACAGAATTGTGAGAAACAATAAACCACTGTTGTCTTAAGCTATTAATTTTGTTTGTTTGTTTGTTTTTGCACCAAAAGGCAACGGAGGCAATACCCAACTTGCAAGAACCAGATTCCTTAGGTATTGGGGGACTATACATTTAGCATTATACAGTAAAGAGAAAAGAGAGGGAGAGCATGAGAACTGAAGAAATGTCTGAGAAGTCAGACATAGAAAGAACCTGTATCACTTTGCATGAAGACTTCACAGCATGTTTACTTCCTCTCCGGTAATAAATACTGCATGAAAAGAGACATCCATTTGCTATAAGTCCATGAGTGATGAGTCAAAAAATATGCCTTACACACCAGAGATTCAAAAATAAATTTATTTTTAGCCGGATGTGTTGGCACACGCCTGTAATCCCAGCTGCTAGGTAGGCTGAGGCAGGAGAATCACTTGAACCCAGGAGGTGGAGGTTGCTCCAACCTGGGCGACAGAGTGAGACTCTGTCTCAAAATAAATAAATAAATAAATAAATAAATTTATTTGTATTTCATAGCCAAGTATATCTGCTTCCTCAACATTTTGTCAATGAAAAAGTCTGTATTTTATGGATTGTTTTAACTACTCTGTAAATGGAATCTCAATAAGTTGTATTACTTTTAAAATCAGAAGAAAGGCACACCTAACATACAAGTACTGTAGTATATAAAAATAAGTTTAAATTTTTTTAATTTTTAATTTTTATGGGTATATGTTGGATGTATATATTTATGGTGTACATGAGATATTTTGATACAGACATTCAATGTGTAGTAGTCACATCAAGATAAATGTGGTATCCATCACATCAAACATTCATCATTTCTTTGTGTTATGAGCATTCCAATTGTACTCTCTCAGTTATTCTAAAATGTACAACAAATTATTGTTAACTGTAATCACCCTGTGGTGCTATCAAGTACTAGGTCTTTAACTATATTTTTGTACCCATTAACCATCCTTACTCCCCTCTCCCCACTAACCTTTGCAGCCACTGGTAGCCATCTTTCTATTCTCTATCTCCATGAGTTTCATTGTTTTAACTTTTAGCTTCCACAAATGAGTGAGAACATGCAAAGTTTGCCTTTCTGTGCCTGGCTTATTTCTTCTTTTTTCTGAGGTGGAGTTTTGCTCTTGTTGCTCAGGCTGGAGTGCAATGGAGTGACCTCAGCTCACTGCAACTTCTGCTTACTGGGTTCAAACAATTCTTCTGCCTCACCCTCCCCAGTAGCTGGGATTACAGGCATCCACCACCAGGCCCGGCTAATTTTTTCATATTTTTAGGAGAGACGGGGTTCCCCCATGTTGACCAGACTGGTCTCAAACTCCTGACCTCAGGTGATCCACCCACCTCGGCCTCCCAAAGTGCTGGGATTACTGGCACAAGCCACCACGCCCAGCCTTGCCTGGCTTACTTTACTTAACATGATGACCTGGCCAGGCATAGTGGCTTACGCCTGTAATCCCAGCACACTGGGAGGCCGAGGCAGGTGGATCACCTGAGGTTACGAGTTCAAGACCAGCCTGACCAACATGGTGAAACACCGTCTCTACTAAAAATACAAAAATTAGCTGGATGTGTTGGCACACGCCTGTAGCCCCAGCTACTCAGGGAGGCTGAGGCAGGAGAATCGCTTGAACCTGGGAGGCGGAGGTTGCAGTGAGCCGAGATCTCCAGCCTGGCGACAGAGCAAGACTCTGTCTCATAAATAAGTAAATAAATAAATAAGTAAATACATAAAACATGATGAACTTCGGTTCTATCCATGTTGCTGCAAATGACAAGATCTTATTTATTTATTTATTTATTTAGAGACAGAGTCTTGCTCTGTCACCCAGGCTGGAGTGCATGGTGCGATCTCGGCTCACTGCAACCTCTGCCTCCCAAGTTCAAGTGATTCTCGTGCCTCAGCCTCCCTGAGTAGCTGGGATTACAGGCGCCTGCCATGAGGCCAGGCTAATTTTTGTATTTTTAGCAGAGACGGGGGTTTCGCCATGTTGGCCAGGATGGTCTCGAACTCCGGACCTCAGGTGATCCACTTGCCTCGGCCTCCCAAAGTGCCTGGATTACAGGCATGAGCCACTGCGCCCAGTTGTACCACGTTTTCTTTATCCATTCATGTGTTGTTGGACACTTAGGTTGCCTCCAAATCATGGCTATTGTGAACAATGCTGCAATAAACATGGGACTTTATATCTCTTCAATGTACTGACTTCCTTTCTTTTGGGTGTATACCCAGCAGTGGGATTGCTGGATCATATGGTAGTTCTATTTTTAGTTTTTTGAAGAATCTCCATATTGTTCTTCATGGTGGCTTTACTAATTTACTTTCCCACCAGCAGTGTATAACGGTTCCCCTTTCTCGACATCCTCAATAGCATTTGTATTGCCTGCCTTTTGGTCAAAAGTCATTTTAACTGAGGTGAGATAATATCTCATTGTAGTTTTGATTTGCATTTCTCTGATGATCAATTATGTTAAGCATCTTTTCAAATACCTGTTGGCCATTTGTATGTTTTCTTGTGAGAAATGTCTTTTCAGATCTTTTGCCCATTTTTTAATCAGCTTATTAGATTTTTCCCTGTTGAGTCGTTTGAATTCCTCATATACTCTTGTTATTAATCCCTTGTCAGATGGGATAGTTTGCAAATATTTTCTCCCATTCTCTGGGTTGTCTCTTCACTTCGTTGTCTGTGTTTCCTTTGTTGTGCAGAAGCATTTTAACTTGATGTGATCCTATTTGTCAATTTTTACTTTGGTTGCCTGTGTTTTATTATCATTATTATTTTTGTTTCGTTTTGTTTTGAGATGGAGTCTCGCTCTGTTGTCCAGGCTGGAGTGCAGTGGTGCCATCTCGGCTCACTGCAAGCTCTGCCTTCTGGGTTCACGCGATTCTCCTGCCTCAGCCTCCCGAGTAGCTAGGACTACAGGCACCCGCCATCATGCCCAGCTAATTTTTTGTATTTTTAGCAGAGATGGGGTTTCATCATGTTAGCCAGGATGGTCTCGATCTCCTGACCTCGTGATCTGCCGGCCTCGGCCTCCCAAAGTGCTGGGATTACAGGCGTGAGCCACCGCCCCCGACCCTATTATCATTATCATTATTATTTATTGAGATGGAGTCTCACTCTGATGTCCAGGCTGGAGTGCAGTGGCGCCATCTTGATTCACTGCAACCTCCTGCCTCCTGGGTTCAAGCGATTCTCCTGCCTCAGCCTCTCAAATAGCTGGGATTACAGGCATGCACTGCCACCACTCCTGGATAATTTTTTTTTTTTTGTATTTTTAGTAGAGATGGGGTTTCACCATGTTGGCCAGGCTGGTCTTGAACTCCTGAACTCAAGTAATCCGCCCGCCTTGGCCTCCTAAAGTGTTGGGATCACAGGTATGAGCCACTGTGCCAGGGCGATTGCCTGTGTTTTACGCATAAAAATAAGTTCATGCAATTGGTAACTGTGTTATTTAGAAAGCATAACTGTTATTTTATAAACAAATGTATATATTGCCTTACTCCCCCTCCTCCTTCTCCCCTGCCCTGATTATTCTTGAGTGGATTTAAGAGTTATAGATGCTGGTCAGGCTTCTATATTAATAACTTCCACCAAGCTGCTACTTTTTCTCCATGTGAGCTCAGGTCAGGAACCCTCAACTCCCAGCTGGTACTAGAAACCCATTGGGGCTTGAGAGTTTGGCTTGTGACTGCTTCATGTGGGGCCTGCAGATGTAGCAAAGAAGTTTGCCTTGGGGCTTACACAGATAATTCTTACAGTATCACAGAGGTTTAGGGGGGCACCTTGAAGTCTGAGACCCTGTAAGAATAAATCTTAAAGGGATCCGGTTCTAAAGATTCTTCAATGAGGGTTTGAACTATGAGGTTGATAAGCCAGATACAAGGCTGCCCAGTCTATAAGCAGATCCCTGTCACAGTTGTGTTGCATCTGCTTCTGATCAATTCATTTAGGCAGACTGTGAGGAGAGGAATGTGTCTCGGAGGTCAATAGAAGCAACCTGTAGAAACTGAGGCCTGCCTATCTACAACAGCCCAGTGGTATATGTGATGGGGTTACTGAGCAGTCTGTAGGCAAGATTGGCCTCAATTTACATTACTATTTCACATTGGTTCAACTGTACAAAAAAATAGGTTTAAACTTTCTTTTTTTTTTGAGACAGGATCTTGCTGTGTCACCCAAGCTGGAGTGCAGTGGTGCAATCTTGGCTCAGTGCAGCCTTGATATCCCAGGCTCAAGTGATCCTCCCACCTCAGCCTCTCAAGTAGCTGGGACTACAGGCACGCACCACCACGTGTGGCCTATTTTTTTTTTTTTTTTTTTGAGATGGTGTCTCACTCTTGTTGCCCAGGCTGGAGTGCAGTGGTGCAATCTCAGCTCACCACAACCTCCACCTCCCGGGTTCAAGTGATTCTTCTGCCTCAGCCTCCCGAGTAGCTGGGACTACAGGTGCATGCCACCACGCCTGACTAATTTTTGTATTTTTAGTAGAGATGGGATTTCACGATATTGGTCAGGCTGGTCTTGAACTCCTGACCTCAGGTGATCTGCCCACCTCGGCGTCCCAAAGTGCTGGGATTACAAGTGTGAGCCACTGTGCCCCACCATATATAGGCATGAGCCACCGTGCCTGGCCCAGAGTTTAGTTTTCTTAACATTGCAATATAAAAATTCTGGAATAGAAGGCCAGTGGCTCGCGCCTGTAATCCTAGCACTTTGAGAAGCCAAGGCAGGCAGATCACTTGAACTCAGGAGGTCGAGACCAGCCTGGGCAACATGGTGAAACCCCATCTCTACAAAAAATTAGCTGGTCGTGGTGGCTCACGCCTGTAATCCCAGCTATTTTTGGGGCTGAAGTGGGAGGATTGCTTGAGCCCGGGAAGTCGAGGCTGCAGTGAGCCGAGATCTCACCACTGCACTCCAGCTTATGTGACAAAGTGAGACGGTGTCAAAAGAAAGGAAGGGAGGGAGGGAGGGAGGAAGGAAGGAAGGAAGGAAGAAAGGAAGGAAGGACGGAGGAAGGAAGGAAGGAAAAGAAAGATTGATTCTGGAGTAGAAATTAAATTACAGGCTGAGTGCTGTGGCTCACACCTGTAATCCCAACACTTTGGGAAGCTGAGGTGGGAGAATTGCTTAAACTCAGGAGTTTGAGACCAGCCTGGGCAACATGGGGAAACCCCGTCTCTACAAAAAACAAACAATAAAAAACAAACAATAAAATTTAGTGGAAGCCAGGGCTCACGCCCTGTCATCATGGCACTTTGGGACACCGAGGCAGGATGATCACCTGAGGTCAGGAGATTGAGATCAGCCTGGACAACATGCAGAAACCCCACCTCTACTAAAAATATGCCGCGTCTGGTGGTGGGCACCTGTAATCCCAGCTGCTTGGGAGGCTGAGATTGTGCTACTGCTCTTCAGCCTGGGCGACACAGCAAGACCCTGTCTTAAAAAAAAAAAAAAAAAGGCAGGTCGTGGTGGCTCATGCCTGTAATCCCAGCACTTTGAGAGGCCGAGGAGGGGAGGTCACCTGAGGTCAGGAGCTCCAAGACCAGCCTGGCCAACATAGTGAAACCTGCCTCTACTAAAAACACAAAAAAATTAGCTAGGCATGGTGGCATGTACCTGTAATCCCAGCTACTAGGGAGGCTGAGGCAGGAGAATTGCTTGAACCCGGGAGGCGGAGGTTGCAGTGAGCTGCGATGGCATCACTGCACTCCAGCCTGGGCGACAGAGTGAGACTCCATTTCAAAAATCAAAAAACAAAAAGCCTAGCGGGCGTGGTGGGTAGCACCTGTAGTCCCAGCTACTTGGGGGACTGAAGTGGAAGCATCACTTGAGCCCAGGAGGTCGAGGCTGCCGTGAGTCAAGACTGTGCTATTGCAGTCCAAGCCTGGTGACAAAATGAGATCCTGTCTCAAAAAAAAAAAAAGAAAAAGAAAAAAAAAGTATGAAGTGTATTGACTTTTTTCTAAATTTAAAAAGTTTTGAGGATTAGATGTGAAATACTGGGAATGCTTTAAAATCAATGCAATCACTAGTATAACCATTTTAGAAAACTTTTGGCTGTATGTGCTAAAAATGCACATAGATATAACCTATGACTCAGCAATTCCATTTCTAAATATATACACATATTCACCAAAAACCTCATATAAGGGTGTTCACAGCAACATTATTCATAATAGCTTAAGTTGGAGACAACCCAATCACCGATGACTGGTAGAATCACCTATCCATCCGAATCTAGGGGGGACACAGAAATTATTTACTTTTTATTGAAGTTGGACCAATTATTTTATTTTATTTTATTTTTTATTTTTTTGAGATGGAGTCTTGCTCTGTCGCCCAGGTTGGAATGCAATGGCACGATCTCAGCTCAGTGCAACCTCTGCCTCCCGGGTTCAAGAGATTCTCCTGCCTCAGCCTTCTGAGTAGCTGGGACTACAGGCGCGTGCCACCATGCCCAGCTAAGTTTTTGTATTTTTAGCAGAGACCGTGTTAGCCAGGGTGGTCTCAATCCGCCCACCTCGGCTTCCCAAAGTGCTGAGATTACAGGCATGAGCCACCGCGCCCAGCTGGACCAATTATTTTATAATAAAAAAATTAAGGAGTTGTTTGTTTGAACAGGTATTAGAGAACTAAGTAAAGGGGATACTGAACTAACCCAGTAATAAATCAGGAATCAGCACCCATCTCTGGGGCTGGGAAATACAGTTAGCAGTGAGGGTTATCAGACCTCAGAAGCTTAGAGGAGGGAGCTGGGACCCAGATGTGTAAAGAGGGAGTACTCCCATGAGTTGCTATTATTTCTAGGGGAATATAATGAGGCTGATTTGAGGAGCTCCATGAAACCTGGGACTGGAACCATTGCTGTCCCTGTGATAAAGAGCCAGTGCTGAGACGACGTTGACCAAAAGGCCAGCAAACAGGAAGTAACATTTCCCTGCTCCTGTCCCTCTTCTCCAGGCTTCCAGTCTCCCTCTAGTGACCCCAACTGGCAGAATTAATGGCGGAGCACATTGGCAAAGGAGAAATAAGATCACATTTCCTCTATTATAAATGTGGCTTGGCGTGGCTCATCCCAGCACTTTGGGAGGCCTAGGTGGACAGATTACTTGAGGTCAGGAGTTTGAGACAAGCCTGGCCAACATGGTGAAACCCCGTCTCCACTAAAAATACAAAAATTAGCTTGGCGTGGTTGTGCATGCCTGTAATTCCAGCTACTCAAGAGGCTGAGGCAGGAGAATCGCTTGAAACCGGGAGGCAGAAGTTGCAGTGAGCCAAGATGTGGCCACTACACTCCAGCCTGGGCGACAAGAGCGAAACTCTGTCTCAAAAACAAAACAAAACAAAACAGCAAATAAACAAATGTGGCCACAACTCCCCCTCACAAAGCTGATAATAGAATGGTGGGTTTGCGGCTGAGATAGTAGTTTAATAAATAATGTGAAGACATTTTTAAAATGTGGCATATTCATACAATGAAATACTATAAAACAATGAAAAGATTGTACAGACAACACATGGGTGAGGCTCACAAACAAAACGTTGAAAAAAACCAGCCAGATACAAGAGTAATTAGTGTAGGGTTCCATTTCCATAAAATTTAAAAGCAGGCAGCATGAATCTGTGGGGTTAGGAATTAGAATAGAGGCTATCTTGGTAGGGGCAGTGACTGAGGAGAGAGGAGGGGGACTTTTGGGATACTGGTAATATGCAATTGTCTTTTTTTTTTTTTTTTTAGACGGAGTGTCGCTCTTGTTGCCCAAGCCGGAGTGCAGTGGTGCCATCTCCACTCACCGCAACCTCCACCTCCCAGATTCAAGCAATTCTCCTGCCTCAGCCTCCTGGTAGCTAGGATTACAGACGCGCGCCACTATGCTCAGCTAATTTTTGTATTTTTAGTAGAGATGGGGTTTCGTCATGTTGGTCAGGCTGGTCTCAAACTCCTGACCTCAGGTGATCTGCCTGCCTCGGCCTCCCAAAGTGCTGGGATTACAGATGTGAGCCACCGTGCCCAAACTATTTTTTTTATTCTTAATTTTTTGAGATGGAGTCTTAACCTGTTGCTCAGGCTGGAGTGCAGTGGCACCATCTCGGCTCACCACAACCTCTGCCTCCTGGTTCAAGTGATTCTCCTGTCTCAGCCTCCTGAGTAGTTGGGATTACAGGTGCCTGCCACCACGCCTGGCTAATTTTTGTATTTTTAGTAGAGATGGGGTTTTGCCATGTTGGCCAGGCTGGTCTCGAACTTCTGACCTCAAGTCATCTGCCTGCCTGGGCCTCACCAAAGTGCTGGGGGAGGCGAGTTTGCAGTGAGCCGAGATGGTGCCACTACACTCCAGCCTAGGCAACAGAGGGTCTCAAAATAAAAAAAAATAAAAAAAATTTTTTTACATTGAATCTCTTTCATTAGTTACAATAAAATGGACAGCAAATTCTTTTTTTTTTTTTTTTTTTTTAAGACGGAGTCTCACTCTGTCTCCTAGGCTGGAGAGCAGTGGCACGATCTCGGCTCACTGCAAGCTCTGCCTCCAGGGTTCACGCCATTCTCCTGCCTCAGCCTCCCTAGTAGCTGGGACTACAGGCGCCTGCCACCACGCCCGGCTAATTATTTGTATTTTTAGTAGAGACGGGGTTTCACCGTGTTAGCCAGGATGGTCTCGATCTCCTGACCTCGTGATCCGCCCGTCTCGGCCTCCCAAAGTGCTGGGATTACAGGCGTGAGCCACCGCGCCTGGTCGGAAAGCAAATTCTTATACTCAGAGAGCTCAAGCATTTGAGAAATGAGTATTATATCAGAACTATATCCATGTTCTAAGACTCGGAAGAAATGGAGCCCAGGGTGTTAAACTTGGCACAGATTATGGCCAGATCTTCTAATCTATTTGATTATGTCCTGGCATATTAGACAATATTCTAAATTTTAATACAGCCCCAGGTAAATCTTTGGGCATCATTTTTGAACTGGCTTATGTAAGAGTCTCCTATACTATTTTATTTATAACAAACTTGTCACTATTGGTGATTTTCTCTAGACAATCCAGTCCCTATTCCTTTTTGTTTTGTCTGAATGTTGAACTGAAAATTCCCTTTGATATCTACTGCTTAAATAAGTAGCACAGTAAGAGCCTCTAAGCATTCTCACTTGAAATCAGAGGCATTTAAAGGAAAGAAGGAATGACCCCTTGTGGTGATTTTAAAATATGTCCAGCATTCTTTGATAATCCTCCCTTCCAGAAAGGGACTTAATTCCCCTTCTTTAAGCATGTGCTGTACTTATTTCTGATGATTAGAATGTGGCAGAAATGATGGATTGTGACTTCTGAGGGTAGGTCATAAAAGGCATTGAAGTTTCTCCCTTGTTATCTCTTGGATCATTCACTCTGGGGGAAGCCAGCTACTCAAGCAGTCCTATGAAGGGGTCCATGCGGTGAGGAAATGAGGCCTCTGCAACAGCCATGCAAGTGAATTATCTTGGTAACCGGTCTTTCAGCCTCCGTCAAGCCTTCAGATGACTGCAGCCTCAAGTGACATCTTGACTCAGCAGCTAAACTGCTCCCAAATTGCTGGACCACAAAAACTGTGAGTTATGAAATGCTTATTTTTTTAAGCTACTAAATTTGGGAGAAATTTGTTATACAGCAATAGATAAATAACACATTGCTTAACATGGCACATATATATGATCAGCTAATATTTATTGAATGCTTAGATACTTCTCTAAGTGTTTCATGTGAACTAAGTCATTTAATCCTCCAAACAGACATGCTTAGGTACTCCTCCAAGTATTTTATGGGAATTAACTCATTAAATCCTCACAACAAATTTATAGGGTAGGTAATATTACTATCTACATTTTGCAGATCAGGCAATTAAGGCACAGAGAGACTAATTTGCTCAAGCTGGCCCAGGTAAATAATGGCAGAACTAGCCCTTGAACTCTGGCAGTCTGGCTCTGCCACTCTCTTCTATGTTACACTATTATGATGGTGCTATTGCCACTGAGAAGTACACTATAGTGAAACAACAAAAGACAGGTTTAAGCTTCATAATTGAATGGGCAGATTAGATATAAATAAACTTTAAAGAATTTAAAAGCCTTGGAGTTGCTTTTAAAAGGAGGCTTGGGCCAGCCTGGCCAACATGGTGAAACCCTAAAATTTTAGTCTCTACTAAAAATACAAAAATTAGCTAGGCGTGGTGGCATATGCCTGTAATCCCAGCTCCTAGGGAGGCTGAGGCAGGAGAATCGCTTGAACCTGGGAGGCAGAGGTTCCAGTGAGCTGAGATTGCGCCACTGCACTCCAGCCTGAGCTTCAAGAGCAAAACTCCATCTCAAAAAAAAAAAAAAAGGAGGCTGGGTTTTCATCCATTAAAGGCCCCAAGATGGGTGATATGACTTCCCATCTTTTTCCAATTCTATGACATATTAAATATACCTTCTAAGATGCAACATGATTTAGTGACTCCACTGGGAGATATCATAATCCAATTGGTTTTACAACATTCTTTTCATTTTCTATTACATTTGGGAAAAATTAATACTATGTGGACATTTTGAGTTTCATTGTAACAGATTGGGGAAAAATACATATGTACTGCCTTTTTCACTTATTTTGGACTGCTATGGAGACCAAAATACATCCAGTTTTATAAATATTTAATACTTCCCCTTATTAATTATAATATTTGCATAACTAATTTCATTTATGCAATAATAAATATGGTCGAATAAAAAAGTTTAAATCATCCTCATTACATTATTTATCTTAAAAATTCCTTTAAAACCGGTTGGGTGCGGTGGTTCACACCTGTAATCCCAGCACTTCAGGAGGCCAAGGTGAGTGGGTCACTTGAGGTCAGGAGTTCAAGACCAGCCTGGCCAACATGGTGAAACCCCGTCTCTACTAAAAATACAAAAAAAAATTAGCAGGGCATGGTGGTAGGTGCCTGTAATCCCAGCTACTCGGAAGGCTGAGGCAGGAGAATCTCTTGAACCCATGAGGCGGAGGTTGTAGTGAGCTCAGATGGTGCCACTGTACTCCAGCCTGGGTGATAGAGTGAGACTCAGTCTCCAAAAAAAAAAAAAATTACTTTAAAATGTCACTCTAGGCCAGGTGTGGTGGCTCATGCCTGTAATCCCAGCACTTTGGGAGGCTGAGGCAGGTGGATAACAAGGTGAGGAGTTCGAGACCAGCCTCGCCAATATGGTGAAACCCCGTCTCTAAAAAAAATACAAAAATTACCCGGGCATGGTGGCGTGTGCCTATAGTCCCCGCTACTCAGGAGGCTGAGGCAGGAGAATTGTTTGAACCTGGGAGGCGGAGGTTGCAGTGAGGCGAGATGCCACTGTGCTCCAGCCTGGGCAACAGAATGAGACTTCATCTCAAAAAAAAAAAAAAAAAAAGAAAGTCACTCAAGGGGGTCGGGCATGGTGGCTCATGCCTTTAATCCCAGCACTTTGGTAGGCCGAGGCGGGTGGATCACGACGTCAAAAGATCGGGACCATCCTGGACAACATGGTGAAACCACGTCTCTACTAAAAATACAAAAATTAGCTGGGTGTGCTGGTGTGCACCTGTAGTCTCAGCTACTCGGGAAGCTGAGGCAGGAGAATTGCTTGTACCCGTGAGGCGGAAGTTGTAGTGAGCCGAGATCACGCCATTGCACTCCAGCCTGGGCAACAAGAAGGAAACTCTATCTCAAAAAAACAAAATAAGTAAAAACAATAATAAAAAAAAGCATCCACTAAAAATAAAAATAAAAAAATAAAATGTCACTCTATATTGTGATGCATTTCTGAAGAAATACTTAATTTCAAAGTCAACAGAGACTAGGTTTATAATTCTCTTCCTTCCTTTCCTTCCTTCCTTCCTTCCTCCCTTCCTCCCTCCCTCCATTTCTTTCTCTCTCTCTCTTTCTTTCTTTCTCTCTTTCTCTTTCTTTCTTTCTCTCTCTTTCCTCTCCTCTCCTCCTCCTCCTCTTCCTTCTCCCCCTCCCCCTCCCCTTCCTCCTCCTCCTCTTACTACTACTCTTCTTCTTCTTCTTCTTCTTTTCTCTCTCTCTCTCCCTTTCTTTCTTTCAAGACGGAGTGTCGCTCTGTTGCCCAGGCTGGAGTGCAGTGGCGCAATCTCAGCTCACTGCAAGCTCTGCCTCCCAGGTTCACACCATTCTCCTGCCTCAGCCTTCCAAGTAGCTGGGACTACAGGCACCTGCCACCACGCCCAGCTTCGTATTTTTAGTAGAGATGAGATTTCGCCGTGTTAGCCAGGATATTCTCTATCTCCTGACCTCGTGATCTGCCTGCCTCAGCCTCCCAAAGTGCTGGGATTACAGGCATGAGCCACCACGCCTGGCTATCATTTATCATTTAATTTATCTTTTTAAGATGTATGGTCTCATTGTTCAGGCTGGACTCAACTACTGGAGTCAAACTACTGGACTGAAGCTGACAGGACAGGTGAGCACCTCTGTGCCCCACTTACCATTCTTTCTAAAAGCTACTAGCCGTGCGCGGTGGCTCATGCCTGTAATCCCAGCACTTTGAGAGGTCGAGGCAGGCAGATCACCTGAGGTCGGGAGTTCGAGACCAGACTGTCCAACACGGAGAAACCCCATCTCTACTAAAATACAAAATTAGCCAGGTGTGGTGGCGCATGCCTGTAATCCCAGCTACTTGGAATGCTGAGGCAGGAGAATCGCTTGAACCTGGGAGGCAGAGGTTGCGGTGAGCCGACATCATGTTATTGCACTCCAGCCCGAGCAACAAGAATGAAACTGTGTCTCAAAAAAATAAATAAATAAAAAGAATTTTTAAAAAATCACTATAGTATGTGTAAAGCTAATTGATAATTAATTTGGTATACTTTAATTCAATAAATTCAAAGCAATTCATAAATATCTGGTTTGCAAAGATAGTTTTCTTCTAATTTATAGAAGTAAAAAGGACTGGCAAGATAGCTTTAAGTTCTTTTTTTTTTTTTTGGGAGACAGAGTCTTGCTCTGTTGCCCAGGCTGGAATGTGCAGTGGTGCAATCTCGGCTCACTGCAACTTCTGTCTCCCAGGTTCAAGCAATTCTCCCACCTCAGCCTCCTGAGTGGCTGGGATTACAGGGGTGCACAACCATACCCCGCTAATTTTTGTATTTTTAGTAGAGACGGGGTTTCACCATGTTGTCCAGGCTGATCTGGAACTGCTGACCTCAGGTGATTCGCCCGCCTTGGCCTCCCAAAGTGCTGGGATTACAGGCATGAGCCACTGTGCCCAGCCAGCTTTAAGTTCTTTAATTCAGTGTTACCTTCTCGGTGAGGCCTTCTTGAACCATACTCCCAACAGATTGTTGATTTTTTTTGCTTTCAGTTTTTTTTTTTAAATTTATTTTTTAGTTGATAGAGGTGGGGTCTCACTATGTTCCCCAGTCTAGTCTTGAACTCCTGGGCTCAAGCAATCCTCTTGCTTTGAACTTTCAAAGTGCTAGAGTTACAGGTGTGAACCACTCCATCCAGTCACTTTCTGTTTTTTGTTTTGTTTTGTTTTGTTTTTGAGATGGAGTCTCACTCTGTTGCCCAGGCTGGAGGGCAGTGGCAAGATCTTGGCTCACCACAACCTCCACCTCCTAGGTTCAAGTGATTCTCCTCCCTCAGCCTACTGAGTAGCTGGGATTATAGGCATGTGCCGCCACGCCTAGCTAATTCTTGTATTTTTTGTAGAGATGGGGTTTCACCTTGTTGGCCAGGATGGTCGGTCTCGATCTCCCAATCTCATGTCCCGCCCACCTTGGCCTCCCAAAGTGCTGGGATTATAGGCGTAAGCCACCGCGCTCGGCTGTTTTGTTTTGTTTTTAAATAAAAATGATCACCATCTAGTAAACATAATATATATTTCACATATTTATGTTGTTTATTTTCTGTTTTCTGGCAGTAGAATGTAAGCTCCATGAAGGCAGGGACATTTTTGTGTGCTTTGTTCACTGCTATAGAATCAGTGTCTAGAATAATGCTTGCTACATAATAGGTATTTGATAAGTATTTGTTGAAAATTGAATGCAAAAATCCAACAGATTGGCGATGTATCTTCCAACTGTTGTTAAGAATTACTATTATTGGATATTTATCTTATTTGATTATCGAACTGACCTATGAGGACTAGTATTAGTACATGTTGTTATCACTTTCCAGATGTTGTAATTAAGTAACTTGCCAAAGGTCATGCAGAAATTAAGTAGCAGAAATGGGTTTTAATGTTAGGCTAAGTGAAAGACTCTGGCCACAAATTGGCTGGGCGCGTGGCTCACGCCTGTAATCCCAACACTTTGAGAGGCCGAGGCGGGTGGATCATGAGGTCAGGAGTTTGAGACCAGCCTGGCCAATATGGTGAAACCCCATCTCCACTAAAAATACAAAAATTAGCTGGGCATGGTGGTGTGCACCTGTAGTCCCAGCTACTTCGGAGGCTGAGGCAGGAGAATCGCCTGAACCCGGGAGGCAGAGGTTGCGGTAAGCCGAAATCATGCCACTGCACTCCAGCCTGGGCGACAGAACGAGGCTCCGTCTCAAAAAAAAGAAAGAAAGAAAGAAAGAAAGAAAGAAAGAAAGAAAGAAAGAAAGACTCTGGCCACAAAAGGCCATATATTGTATGATTCCATTTACATGAACTGTCCAGAACAGGCAAGCCTATAGAGACAGGAAGTATATTAGTGGCTGCCTAGGCCTAGTGCAGGGGAAAATTGGAGGAAATGGGGAGTGGCTGCTAATCTGTATGGAGTTCTTTTTGGGGGG
The DNA here is from genome assembly GCF_029289425.2 of Pan paniscus. Classification (NCBI taxonomy): domain Eukaryota; kingdom Metazoa; phylum Chordata; class Mammalia; order Primates; family Hominidae; genus Pan; species Pan paniscus. Next base: position 142,244,018 of record NC_073255.2, on the reverse strand, counting down.
AACAATTTTTTTTTTTTTGAGACAGTGTCTTGCTCTATTGCTGAGGTTGAAATGCAGCAGCGTGATCATAGTTCACTATAACCTCCCTAACCTTGAACTCCTGGGCTCAAGTGATCCTCCTACTTTAGCCTCCCAAAATGCTGGAATTATAAATGAGAGCCACCACATCTGGCGCAGAAATGTTTTAAAATTAGATTGTGGTAGTGGTTGCACAACGCTGTGAACATGCTAAAAACCATTGAATTCTATATTTTAAAGTGGCTGAATTGTATATATGTGAGTTATATCTCAATAAAGCCTTTTTAAAAATAATAAAAAGGCTGAATGTGGTGGCTCATGTCCATAGAGTGAGACCCTGTCCTCTGAAAACAACAAAAAAATAGTGACAGTAATTTTTGTCAATATTGATACCAAAAACAAAAAACAAGCCAGAAACAAAGAAAGAAAGAAAAAAGGCAGAGGAGCAGGAGAGGCAAAAAAAAAAAAAAAAAGAAAAACCAAAGGGAGAAATAAAAGCTCCTCCTTATGCGGTGGTGCACGCCTTTAATCCCAGCAGTTTGGGAGGCCAAGGTGGGCGGATCACCTGAGGTCAGGAGTTTGAGACCAGCCTGGCCAACATGGTGAAACCCCATCTCCACTAAAAATACAAAAATTAGGCTGGACGCGGTGGCTCAAGCCTGCAATCCCAACACTTTGGGAGGCCGAGGCAGGTAGATCACTTGAGGTCAGGAGTTTGAGACCAGCCTAGCCAACATGGTGAAACCTAGTCTCTACTAAAAATACAAAAAAATTAGCCGGGAGTGGTGGCGGGTGCCTGTAATCCCAGCTACTTGGGAGGCTGAGGCAGGAGAATCACTTAAACCTGGAAGGCAGAGGTTGCATTAGGCCAAGATCGCGCCACTGCACTCCCACCTGGGCGACAGAGCGAGACTTCCCTTCCCCTCTTCGCCAAAAAAAAAAAAAAAAACCAAAACAAAAATTAGCTGGGTGTGGTGGTACATGCCTGTAGTCCCAGCTACTTGGGAGGCTGAGGGAGGAGAATTGTTTGAACCTGGGAGGCGGAGGTTGCAATGAGCGGAGATCACACCACTGCACTCCAGCCTGGGCGACGGAGCAAGACCCTCTCTCAAAAAAAAAAAAAGAAAAAAAGAATATCACTTAAGTCTGGGTATAGTGGTTTACACCTGTAATCCCAGCACTTAGGGAGGCAGAGGCAGGTGGATCACTTGAGGCCAAGAGTTTCAGACCAGACTGGCCAAAATGGTGAAAACCCATGTCTACTAAAAATACAAATGGTGTGCGTCTGTAGTCCCAGCTACTTGGGAGGCTGAGGTGGGAAAATCACTCGAACCTGGGAAGTGGAGGTTACAGTGAGCTGAGATCACACCACTGCACTCCAGCCTCGGCAACAGAGCAAGACGCCCATCTCAAAAAAAAAAAAAAAGAAAAGAAAAAAGAATGTGTCACTTAACATAGATGGAATGATAGGATTATAAAATCACTGTTCTACAACCAGTGTGGTAATAGTTGATTTAGGCAAGAATCATCAATGGATGCCAACCCATTGAGATATTGTCAGGGAAGAGATATTCACACAGTTTCAAAGTATCACCCCACACAAGTAACTTCGTTGTTTTGTTTTGAAGTGAAATTCACATTAAATGAAAGAAACCACTTTAAAGAGAACAATTCAGTGGCTTTTAGTCTATTAGCAATGTTGTGCCACCACCACCTCTATCTAGCACCAAAACATCTTCATGACACCAAAATAAAACTTGGTACCCATTAAGCAGTTGCTCCCTCCTTCTCCCACCCCCCAACTCCTGGCAACCACCAATCTGCTTTCTGTAGATTTGCCTATTCTGGATATCTCATATAAATGGAATCATACAATATGTGACATTTTGTGTCTGGCTGCTTTTATTTAGCATAATGTTTTTGATGTTCATCCACATTGTAGCATGTGTCAGTACTAAATTCTTTTTATGGCCAAAAAAATATTCCAGTGTATGTCTATGCCACAATTTGTTTATCCATTCATTTATGGATGACCATTTAGGTTTTTTCCACCTTTTGGCTGTGATAGCGCTGCTATGAACACTCATGTACAAAGATTTGTTTGAGTATCTGTTTTCAGTCCTTGTGCATATATACCTAGGAGTGGAATTGCTGTTAATTCTATAATTAGCTTTCTGAGAAGCCAACAGACTGTTTCCATAATAACTGCACCATTTTACATTCCCACCAGAAATGTAGGAGGGTTTCAATGTTTCCAACATATGAGGGTTCCAAAATCCCCACCAACACTTTTTTTCCATTAACATTTTTTTTTGAGATGGGGTCTCACTCTGTTGCCCAGGCTGGAGTGCAGTGGTGCGATCATAGTTCACTGCAGCCGCCAACTCCTGGACTCAGATGATCCTCCAGCCTCAGCCTCCAAAATGCTGAGATTACACTTGTGAGACATCACGTTTGGCCTTATTTTCCATTACAAAAATTTTTAGCTGGGTGCAGTGGCTCATGCCTGTAATCCCAGCACTTTGGGAAGCCAAGGAAGGTGGATCACCTGAGGTCGGGAGTTCGATACCATCCTGACCAACATGGAGAAACCCCAGCTCTACTAAAAATACAAAATTAGCCAGGCGTGGTAGCGCATGCCTGTAATCCCAGCTACTCGGAGGGTTGAGGCAGGAGAATCACTTGAACTTGGGAGGCAGAGGTTGCGATGAGCTGAGATCGTGCCATTGCACTCCAGGCTGGGCAACAAGAGCGAAATTCCATCTCAATAAATAAATAAATAAATAAATAAATAAATAAATAAATTTTATAGTCATCCTAGTAGGTGTGAAGTAGTAGCTCATTATAGTTTTGCTTTGTATTTTCCTAACAGCTAATGATGTTAATTCTCTTGTCACATGCTAGTTTGGTCATTTCTATGTCTTTGGAGAAATGTCCATTCAAATCCTTTGCTCATTTTTCATACAGACTTCTTAAATACAGAGGGAAAAGGTACCTGTATCTTGGAGAAATAATTAACTGTAACATCACCAGTAATGGAACAAACTGACATCATATTTTGATGCACTAAGATGAATACAACATCATCTATAGTACACCCAAAAAAATTGTTTAACTTGAATCTAATCATAGGGAAACAGACAAATCCAAAACAGGGAACATTCTGCAAAATGGTGGAACTGGATTCTTCAAAAAAGTCAATGTTATAAACAACAAAACAAAACAAAACAAAAAAAGGCTGGGTGCCGAGGCTCAGGCCTGTAATCCTAGCACTTTGGGAGGTTGAGGTGGGTGGATGACCCGAGGTCAGGAGTTCGAGACCAGCCTGGCCAATAGGGTGAAACCCTGTCTCTACTAAACAACAACAACAACAAAAATACAAAAATTAACTAGATGTGGTGGTGTATGCCTGTAATCCCAGCTACTCGGGAGACTGAGGCAGGAGAATGACTTGGACTCGGGAGGCTGAGGTTGCAGTGAGCTGAGATTGCGCCACTGCACTCCAGCCTGGGTGATAGAGTGAGACTCCATTTCAAAATAAATAAATAAATAAATAGAAAGAAAGAAAGAAAACCAAAACACAAAACCAAGAATGATTCTAGACTAAAGGTGTTTAAAAAGACATGACAATTAAATGCAACGGATGATCCTTAATGGTAGACTGATTGGGAAAAAAAGAAAATCAGCTACAACGGATATTACTGGGATATTTTGCAAAATTGAATATATATGGCCTGTATGTTACAGATGATTACATTGTATTAGTATGAAAGTTTCTTGGAGTGATCATGGAATTCTGATTATGTGGGAGATTATCTTTATGCTTAGTAGATATGTACTGAAACATTTAGGGATAAAGGGTAACAGTGTCTACAAAAACTCAAATGATTCAGCAAAATAAACCATACACACAGACACATAGATAGCAAATGTAGCAGAATGTTAAAAATTGGTGAATATGGGTTAATTTGGCTGTTAATTGTATTTTCCTTGTAACTTTTCTATAGGGTTTGATTTTTTTTGAATATAAAAAGTTAAGGACTCTTCAAAATCCAAGCAGAGTTTCCCGTTCTGATTTATCATCCTTAGTGTAAGCCACCTTGTCAAAGATACAGTTGTGTGACCAATGAGGGAGTTAATAGTCAGAATGCGTATCTTTCAAAAACTATTGTAATTATTTACATAAATAAGAGAACATTGCAGTTATCTTTTTGTGCCACTATCAACTTGATTCACATCTTGTGTAGGCAGCCTGATAAGGTGGTTTGTCGACGGCCAGGCCTGAATTTCGATCCTGGCTGGTTAAACTTTTTAACCTCGTTGGGACTCAGTTTCCTCATTGTAGGATGCAGAAAATAACTACTTGGTGTGATTGTTGTTTTGAATTGTTATACACCTGGTGTTTACGGAAGCGAGTTTCAATTCATGTGCAAAACCTTTGTCCTACTTTGAATGCTATCTGTATCTTTTCCTTCATTAAACTCATGCAATCCTGGAGGGCACTTAGAGGTGGGAGAGAAAATGACTTCTCCAAGGTCACACCGCTAATCGCGGACCCAGGTTTCCCAGCTTTTGGTCGTGTGCCCTTTCCACGCCTGCCGGAGAGGAGGAAGCGGCGCTCATGGGGATGCAAGGATGTAGAGGAGCAAAGGGAGAGAAGAGGCCGCGGGAAGAGAGGTGGTGCGAGACCCGCGGAGGCGCCGGCCAAGGAAGAGCGCATGGAGCAGCGGGCGGCGCGACCGGCCGGGGTGCGGAGGGGAGAGGCCGCGGCGGGAAGGGAGGGTCCCGCGGGTCCGGTGCCCGGGAGAGGCGGGCGGCCTGGGCCAGCCGCAGGAGCGCAGGAGGCGGAGGCCCGGGCCGCGGGCTGGGGTGGGGGAGGCCGAGGGCCAGCGCGGCCATGGGCGGCGGCCACTTCTGCACAGGTGGGTGGGGCGGGGGCGCGGGGCGCTGGGCGCTGGGGTCCCGACCCCCGGGGCCGGCGGGTGGGGGCGGGGCGGGGGCGGGGCCGGACGGGGGCGGGTCTTGCTGGGTCCCTGCTGGAGCGGCGGCGGCGGCGGCGCAGGCGCGGTTCCCGTCTCCTCCCGGCCGGCGGAGCGAGTGGAGGCTGCAGCCCAGCTCGTCTCGGCGCCCGCGTCGCCGCCGCGAAGCCCCCCGCCCCGCTTCCGCCGCGTCGGAATGAGCTCCCGGAAAGGTGAGTGGCCCGCGGCGCGCCCTCTCCCCGCCACGCGGCCAGCCCGGGCGGGCGGCCCGACCGTTAATGTGTGCCTTCTCTTCCCCAGTGCTGGCCATTCAGGCCCGAAAGCGGAGGCCGAAAAGAGAGAAACATCCGAAAAAGTGAGTCCACACTGCGCCTGTCCCCGTTCCCCACACCCGCCCCGTCGGGGGCGCCCGCGGCCGCGCAGGGGAAAGTTGTCCGGGTCCCCGGGCCGGCGGGCGGGCTGGTCCCCCGGGACGCTGGCGCTCGGCTCCTGCGCCCGGCGGGCGGCCCGGGGGGAGGGGCGGCGGCGGGGGAGGGGCGCGCGGGCCGCGGCCGGTTCCCTAGCATCACGGAGCCTCGACCCCGCGCCCTCCCGCCCGGGGTCGCCACCGGCCGGCGGGCGGGAGGCCGGCGGGAAGGCGCCGGGCAGGGCGTGCGCACCCGTCCCTTGCCCGCGAGCTGGCCCGGGGGTCGCGGCCCTTTCTGGGAGGGGCCCCGGCGTCCGCCGCTGGGCTCCGGCCCGCCCGCTGCGGGAGTGTAGCGGCTGCGTTGCTCCCACCTGAGCCGCGGGCCGAGGAGGCGGAGGGGCCGAGTGTGCGGGAGGGCGTGTGTCTCGCCTCCCCTTCCTCCCCGGCCCCCGCCTGTCGGCCTTTCTGCTGAGAACCTAAGCTGGTTGTCAAGTGGTTTGCCTCGGGCGTGTTCCTGGCGCGAGTTCAGCCCCGAGACCTGTGCGTTTCGGCTCTCGGGTTTGGATTCGAAACTTTCCGCTCGGGTTGAGCGTGACTTGGGTGCGCTGCGGGCGCCGGGGTCGCGGTGCGGTGGTGCGCAGGGCGGTGGGCGTGTGCGCGGGAGCCGGTCGGAGTGGAAAACGCGCCCGTGGCGGCCACCTCCAGCCTGGCCGCTCACCCGAGCAGGGGGGCCGCTGCCCAAGAACCCTTTCCTGGAGAGCAGCTCCGAGACCGCACAGCGCCGCCGCGTCTTCTCCTTTTCCACTCCTCTCTCCTAATTTTTTTGATTTACCAGCGTTCGACGTCGTTATCTCTTCCTCTAGATTAATTGCTTCGCTCTTTTGAGCAAGAATACTCTGTGTGGCATCTTTGGTACTATGGGGAACGAGAATCCAGCATCATCTTTAATAAAATCCAGAAACATTTTTGGTTGTTTCCTTTGAGGGGTACCTCGCAGCACGCTCACTTTTTTCCCCTTCTCGTTGGCCTTGGTCCTTCAGTTTCACAAAATGTGGATAGTGACTTAAAAATACCTTAAAAAAAAAAAGAAAAAGAAAAAACCATTAGAGTAAGGGGAAAGCACTTCCTAAAGACTTGAAGAACTAATTGGTCGGTAAAAATTGGATATTGAATTCATAAGATGTTAAAATGGACTGGATTTTTGGTAGTTTTGGGTGCTTTTAAAAAAATTAGTGCTAGCTTTCAAGTGAATTACAACCTTAAATTTGAGATTTCCTTTGGTGAACCATGGAAGTTTACCCAGTGGTAAGGAGAACTGTAATGTTTAGGATTCTGAATAAGTACTGGGTTTTAATCACAGCTCTTAATTCAAAGCATTGATTTAATTCCACGTAGTCTGTTATATTCAGAAACATAAAAAGAAGTGGAACAAGTATGACCCCAGTGTCGGAGATGGCTATGTGTGCATGTATATACAAATAGACACGTATATGTGCATGTTACCTTTACGTACATGTGGAAAAACAGTTCTAATTAAGTCAATATGTGTCTTGTATTTGCATATATTAGAGTATGATTTTCCTAATGGTCGAGGGCCTTTTTGGTGGGCCGCAGTTTGGATTTATGTGGTATGTTTATGAAGACTTAGTGAATAGCCACAGTACTCAGCTTTTCCTCTCACAGATTAATCTGCCAGTTTCTCCCACTGTGTATTGTGTATATGTGATAGAATTTGAGGGGGAAAATAACACACCAGCTAATGATGAAACGAACTGGCTCTAGTCTGTAAGGTAACGGGACCAGCCCAATTATATAACTGATTGAGGCATTGCCATTTTTCACTTAACTCTTTGAATCAAGTCATAATTTTATTTAATAGTTTTTTTGAGGCAGAGTTTCGCTCTTGTCACTCAGGCTGGAGTGCAATGGCCCGATCTTGGCTCACTGCAACCTCCGCCTCCCAGGTTCAAGGGATTCTCCTGCCTCAGCCTCCTGAGTAGCTGGGATTACAGGCACCCGCCACCAAGCCTAGCTAATTTTTTTGTATTTTTTAGTAGAGACGGGGTTTCACCATGTTAGCCGGGCTGGTCTACAACTCCTGACTTCAGGTGATTCACCGGCCTCGGCCTCCCACACAGCTGGGATTACAGGCGTGAGCCACCGTGCCCGACCTGAATCAAGATATTATTTAAAAGAACTGTTTGATGTTATTTATTTATTCATGTCTTCAATAGGTATTCACATGTCTGTCTTCGGAGATGGTGTTAGAGGTTTTTTTTTTTTTTTTTTGAGACGGAGTCTTGCTCTGTTGCCCAGGCTGGAGGGCAGTGGCGCGATCGCGGCTCACTGCAAGCTCCGCCTCCCGAGTTCACGCCATTCTCCTGCCTCAGTCTCCTGAGTAGCTGGGACCACAGGCGCCCGCCACCACGCCTGGCTAATATTTTGTATTTTTAGTAGAGGTGGGGTTTCACCGTGTTAGCCAGGATGGTCTCGATCTCCTGACCTCGTGATTCGCCCGCCTCGGCCTCCTAAAGTGCTGGGATTACAGGCGTGAGCCACCAAGCCCGGCCGGTGATAGAGTTTTGAACAAGACAAAGCTCCTTGCAAAGCTAACCTTGGGAGGTTTGGGGAAAACCACAAAGAGGGTGACAAGATAATTTCAGAAAGGGCTAAGGGAGAGGAAGAAAATTAAGATGGGACATCTTAAGTAATAATAATAGATGACATTTGAACACTGTGCCAGTTACTCTGTCGATTGTTTTACATATACCTTGTGACAACCCTAAGAGGTAGGCACCGTTATTACGGACATTTTACAGGTGAAACAGGGACACAGGAAGAGTAAGTAACATGCCCAGCTGTTGAATCAAGGCAGCCCGGGACCAGAGTCCACTCTCTGAGAAATGGCATTTGGGCAGGATCGAGAATGAGGAGGAGATCCAGTGTGGCAGAGGCCCTGGGGAGGAATGGGCTGGAAGTATTCGAGAAACCCAAAAGTAAGGGTGGCCTGAGTGGCCCAGAGAGGTTGATGGGAGGCAGGAGTCAGAGCGTGTCTACCCTCGTAGGCCATTGGAGGCTTACATGTGGAAGGGACAGGTTCTGATTCCTGTTTAAAAAGAGGGCTGCTGTCCGGGCGCGGTGGCTCACGCCTGTAATCCCAGCACTTTGGGAGGCCGAGGCGGGCGGATCACGAGGTCAGGAGATCAAGACCATCCTGGCTAACACCCCGTCTCTCCTAAAAATACAAAAACAAAATTAGCCCGGCATGGTGGCGGGCGCTTGTAGTCTCAGCTACTCGGGAGGCTGAGGCGAGAGAATGGCGTGAACCTGGAAGGCGGAGCTTGCAGTGAGCCGAGATTGTGCCACTGCACTCCAGCTTGGGCGACAGAGCGAGACTCCATCCCAAAAAAAAAAAAAAAGCCGGGCGCGGTGGCTCACGCCTGTAATCCCAGCACTTTGGGAGGCCGAGGCGGGCGGATCACGAGGTCAGGAGATCGAGACCATCCTGGCTAACACGGTGAAACCCCGTCTCTACTAAAAATATAAAAAATTAGCTGGGCGTGTGGGCGCCTGTAGTCCCAGCTACTCGGGAGGCTGAGGCAGGAGAATGGCGTGAACCCGGGAGGCGGAGCTTGCAGTGAGCCGAGATCGTGCCACTGCACTCCAGCCTGGGCGACAGAGTGAGACTCCGTCTCAAAAAAAAAAAAAAAAAAGGTTGCTATGTGGAGAATAGATTGTGGGGAAGGGGGTAGTAGTGGAAACAGAAGTGGCCTGCAGTAGTGCATGGGAAACCAGGTGACGTTGAGTGTGTGAGGAGTGGCACCTGAGAAGTGGTAAAAGAATCTCCAGGAGACTAGTATTTTCAGGGTACCCCGAATTTTACAGACAGCTCTGACAGGTTAAGCCCACAATAGCTTCGTTTGGATCAGAATTCAGGTCTCTTGAAGCACGGTTTTTGCTTTTTGATTAATTTTCCAGAGGAGGAAAAGGAGTAATAGGTATAATTTTAAACTATTAATATGATGACTGGCAAACTTGAATTATGTGACTGTGGGTCTGGCTTGGTATAATATGATTTACTTTTGTCATTTTCTACTTTTGTATATACAAGCAGGCTTTTAATTAATTTTAGTTCATTTCAAATCTGTGAGCTTTTATGAATTGAGCCAGTTCCTAGAGGCTACTTTTATGGTACACTGGAAATTGTAGTTGTCAGGAATAAGATTAAGATTATTTAGTGGGTCAAAATTTTAATCCTGTTAGATTGTCCTGTGAGTTTAGTTTGCTTATTATTAATTGTGCTGCTTTGTGAGTAACAGGCAGAACGGAAGGACTGTAGTGCTGTTTAGTCACAAATCTTAGGAATTAGCTACATCACATAGCTTGGGATAAATTTTTGCCTTATAGTATGTTTATATGGAGGTACAATTTTTAAAAGATCTCTTTCATTTATTTTTTTCATAACTTTTATTGGGATATAGTTCACATACCATAAAATTTACCTTTTAAAGTAGGCCATTTACAGATTTTTAGTCTATTCATTAAATTGTGCAGCCGTTATCTAATTCTATAACATTTTCACTTCCCCAGAAGGAAACTCCATATTTATTTCCCAGTTATTCTCCATTCCCCTTCCCCCTGCGTTGGCAACAACTAATTTACATTCTAAGTCTCTATGAATCTGCTTATTCTGAACATTCATGTAAATGGAATATACAGTATGTGGCTTTGTCTGGTTTCCTTAGAACAATGTTTTCAAGGTTCATCCATGTTATGGCACATATTAGTACTTAATTCCTTTATATTGTTGAATAGTTGTGTCAATATGCCACATTTTATCCATTTATCCATTGTTCCTTAAAATTTTTCTATTTCTGGCCAGGCGTGGTGGCTCATACCTGTAATCCCAGCACTTTGGGAGGACGAGGTGGGCGGATCACGAGGTCAGTAGTTCGAGACCAGCCTGGCCAATAGGGTGAAACGCCGTCTCTACTAAAAATACAAAAATTGCCTGGCATGGTAGTGTGCTCCTGCAGTTCCAGCTACTCGGGAGGCTGAGGCAGAAGAATTGCTTGAACCTGGGAGACGGAGGTTGTGGTGAGCTGAGATCATGCCGCTGCACTCCAGCCTGGGTGACAGAGCGACACTCTGTCTCAATTAAAAAAAAAAAAAAATTCTGTTTTTTGTTCTTGTAAAATTTTTATTAAAACATTTGATTTTGAGGCCGGGTGCGGTGGCTCATGCCTATAATCCCAGCACTTTGGGAGGCTGAGGTGGGCAGATCACGAGGTCAGGAGATCGAGACCATCCTGGCTATGGTGAAACCCCATCTCTACTAAAAAAAAAAAAAAAAAAATACAAAAAATTAGCCAGGCATGGTGGCGGGCACCTATAGTCCCAGCTAGTCGGGAGGCTGAGGCGGGAGAATGGCGTGAACCCAGGAGGCGGAGCTTGCAGTGAACCGAGATTGTGCCACTGCACTCCAGCCTGGGCGATAGAGCGAGACTCTGTCTCCAAAAAAAAAAAATTTTACTTTTGAAATAATTTCAGACTCAAAAGACCTTGCAAAAGTGGTACAGAGTTCTTTGTGTACTCTTTATTCAACTTCCCTGACGTTGATATCTTAACCATAGAACATTGTTGAAACCAATAAATTGACATTGAGACAATGTTATTAATTCAAGAAAGATTTTACTTGGATTTTATCAGTTTTACATGCACTCTGTGTGTAGTTCTAACAAATTGTGTCACTTGTGCAGATTAGAATAATCACCACAGTCAGGATGCCAAACTATTTCATTACCACAAAGAACAGTCACTCTCTCTTCAAATCTAAGCTTGGGAAACACTGATCTGTTCTCTATCACTTAATGTTGCCACTTCGAGAATGTTATATAAATGGAATTATACAGTATGTCACCTTTTGTGATTCGCCTTTTTTCATGCAGCGTAATGCCCTTGAGATTCATCCATGTTGTTGCCTGTGTGAGCAGAGCATTCCTTTTTTTTTTTTTTTTTGAGATGGAGTTTTGCTCTTGTTGCCCAGGCTGGAGTGCAGTGGCACGATCTTGGCTCACCGTAACCTCCGCTTCCTGGATTTAAGTGATTCTCCTGCCTTAGCCTCCTGAGTAGCTGGGATTACAGGCATGTGCCACCATGCCAGGCTAATTTTGTATTTTAAGTAGAGACGGGGTTTCTCCACGTTGGTCAGGCTGGTCTCGAGCTCCTGACCTCAGGTGATCCACCCGCCTTGGCATCCTAAAGTGCTGGGATTATAGGCATGAGCCACCGTGCCTGGTTGTGCTTTCCTTTTTATTGGTAACAAGTATTCCATTGTGTGGATTAACAGTTTATTCACAGGCTAAAGGATATCTGGGTATACTTTGCTTCTATTTTTTTTTTGAGATGGCATCTTGCTCTGTCGCCCAGGCTGGAGTGCACTGGCGCAATCATGGCTCACTGCACCTGCCACCTCCCAGGTTCAAGCGATTCTCCTGGCTCAGCCTCCCAAGTAGCTGGGACTACAGGCATGTGCCACCACGCCTGGCTAATTTTTGTATTTTTAGTAGAGATGGGGTTTCACCATGTTGGTCAGGCTGGTTACGAACTCCTGGCCTCAAATGATCTGCTTGCCTTAGCCTCCCAAAGTGTTGGGATTACAGGCGTGAGCCACCGCGCCCAGCTTGGTGAGAATTTTGGAATGTAATGATACAAGTTTATATCCTTATTCAGTAAGCCTCAACCCTTGAATTTATACTTCCCTGTAGTATAAATTCAAGCTCATAAGCCCATGACTTTGGAATACTTCTCATGGATTACCTAATTTTCATTTCTTATTTTTTTACACATTTGTTTATTCAACAAACATTTTTGCTTACTACCTCTACAGTAGAATACAGTAAATGGACATGAAGCAAATACCTAGTGCTGCAGATAGCTAGTGCCAGGGTGTGTGTTGGATGCTAGAAGAGTAAGATAATTAAAGTAGAAGAGATTGCTTTGTGAAAAGACCATTGCAGGACAGTGTGATGAGAACTGTAAGATTTAGGTACAGTAGTGCTTAGTTTTTTTGTTTTTGTTTTGTTTTGTTTTTCGAGATGGAGTCTTGCTCTGTTGCCCAGGCTGGACTGCAGTGGCCCGGTCTTGGCTCACTGAGACAGGGTTTCGCCATATTGGCCAGGCTGGTCTCAAGCTCCTGACGTCATGATCTACCTGCCTTGGCCTCACAAAGCGTTGGGATTACAGGCTTGAGCCACTGCGCCTGGCCAGATTTCATTTTAATATTGTCATTTTAATGAAATAACTTTTTTTTTTTTTCTTGAGACAGTCTTGCTCTGTCACCCAGGCAGGAATGCAGTGGCATGATCTTGGCTCAGTGTAACCTCTGCCTCCTGGGTTCAGGCGCTCCTCATGCCTCAGCCTCCCAAGTAGCTGGGATTACAGGCATGCGCCACCATGCCCAGCTTATTTTCTTTGTATTTTTAGTAGAGCCTGGTCAGGAACTCCTGGCCTAAGCCTCAAGTGATCTGCCTGCCTCAGCCTTCCAAAATGCTGGGATTACAGTCATGAGCTACTGCCCCTGGCCCAGCTTTTTTTTTTTTTTTTTTTTTTTTTTTTAGTAATAAAAGTAATATGGTCATGGTAAAAAATTCAGTACAGAATTCAGTATAATACAGAAGATTTAAGAAGCAAGCGTCAGCTGTGGCTCCACTAATTATTTTTAATTTAAAAATTTTTTAGCGGCTGGGCATGGTAGCTTACGCCTGTAATCCCAGCGCTTTGGGAGGCCGAGGCGGGCAGATCACAAGGTCAGGAGATCAAGACCATCCTGACCAACATGGCGAAACCCCGTCTCTTCTAAAAATACAAAAATTAGCCAGGCGTGGTGGCATGTGCCTATAATCCCAGCTATGCAGGAGGGTGAGGCGGGAGAATTGCTTGAACCCGGGAGGCAGAGCTTGCAGTGAGCTGAGATGGCGCCACTGCACTCCAGCCTGGGCGACAGAGCGAGACTCCATCTCAAAAAAAAAAAAAAAAAAAATTTAGCATGTTAATTTAGGGTATCTAATTGTTTTGGTGTGTTATTCTTTTACTTGTGCATGGTTTTGTTCATTTTTTAAAAATTGAGTCCTAGCATACATGTATATGCATGTATGTAAAGTGCATTGATCTTTTAAAGATCAGTGAGGATCACTTGAGGTCAGGAGTTTGAGACCAGCCTGGCCAACATGATGAAACCCCGTCTCTACTAAAAATACAGAAATTAGCTGGGAGTGGTGGCACATGCCTGTAGTCCCAGCTATTCCAGAGTCCGAGGTGGGAGAATTGCTTGAACACGGGAGATAGAGGTTGCTTTGAGCTGAGATTGCGCCACTTAGTGCCAGCCTGGGCGACGCAGTGAAACTCCCTCTTAAGGATAAAACATCATTTTTAATTTTAATTTTCTTTTTTAGAGATAGGATCTTGCTTTGTTGCCTAGGCCGCTTTCACCCTCTTGGGTTTGGGTGATACCCCACCTAAGCCTCCCAAGTAGCTGGGACTGCAGGTGCCTACCACCATGCCTGGCAGTGCACTCATTTTTTTTTGAGACGGAGTCTTGCTCTTTCGCTAGGCTGGTGTGCAGTGGCGCTATCTCAGCTCACTGCAACCTCCGCTTCCCCGATTCAAGCCATTCTCCTGCCTCAGCCTCCTGAGTAGCTGGGAGTACAGGCTCGCGCCACCACTCCCCAGCTAATTTTTGTATTTTTAGTAGAGACTAGGTTTCACCATGTTGGCCGGGCTGGTCTCGATCTCCTGACCTTGTGATCCGCCCGCCTCGGCCTCCCAAAGTGCTGGGATTACAGGCGTGAGCCACCACGCCTGGCCCAGTGCATTCGTCTTAATTGTACAGTTTGATGATTTTTTTTACATTTATTTATACCCCTGTAACGACCATGTAGATCAGTATATAAAACCCCTTCAATGCTCCATAAGTTTTCTCATGCCTCTCCCGAGTCTATACTCTACCACCTAGAAGCAACAACTTTTTTGATATCTATCATTATTGATTAGTTTTGTCTGTTCTTGAGTTTCATATAAATGAAATCATATAGAATATACAGTCATTCCTCAGTATGCTTGGAGGATTGGTTCTGGGACACCCTCAAATAACAAAGTCTGAGGATACTCAAGTCCCTTGTAACCTTCACACATCCTCCTGTATATTTTAAATTATTTCTAGATTACTAATAATATATATATATACAATGTAAATACCATGTCAATGGTTGTTACATGGTGTTTTTTTAATTTGTAGTTTTTATTTTGTTATTATTTATTTACTTTTGATTGTTTTTGATTCATGATTGGTTGAACCTATGGATGCAGAGTCCACAGTTTCAGAGGGCTGACTTTATATATATATATATATATATATTTTTTTTTTTTAGAGACTGGGTCTTGCTTTGTTGGCTGACAGTGGCACAATCATAGCTCACTGCCACCTCAAATTCCTGGCCTCAAATGATCTTCCTGCCTCAGGCTGCTGAGTAGCTGGGACTACATGTGAGCACCACCATGCCCAGCTGATTTTAAAATTTTTTGTAGCGATGGGATCTCCCTATGTTGCCCAGGCTCAAAGATGTAGTTTTGATTGAACTACTTTACTCTCCCACAAGTGTAAAGACACTTAAGGTTGCTTCACATTTTTGCCCACACTTGGCAGTGTCATTGTAATAAATTTTACCTATTATGGGTGTGTATTGATATTTCATTATGGTTTTCAATTGCATTTTCCTGAGTAATGATGTTAAACATCATTTTTTTTTTTTTTTTTGAGACGGAGTCTTTCTCTGTTGCCAGACTGGATTGCAGTGGCATGATCTCGGCTCACTACAACCTCCACCACCTGAGTACAAGCAATTCTCCTGCCTCAGCCTCCTGAGTAGCTGGGACTACAGGTGTGTGCCACCGTGCCCAGCTAATTTTTGTATTTTTAGTAGAGACGGGGTTTCACCGTGTTGGCCAGGATGGTCTTGATCTCTTGACTTCGTGATCTGCCCACCTTTGCCTCCCAAAGTGCTGGGATTACAGGCGTGAGCCACCAGGCCCAGCCAACATCTTTTCATATGTTTCTTGGTCATTTGAGTTTCCTGTTTTGTGAAGCGCCTTTTTAAGTCTTTTGCCCCCTACCCTTTAAAAAAAATATTGTGTCGTAAGTTTTTCTTACTGATTTATAAAAATTTGTAGATTTTCAGATGACTTCTTTTTCGGATGTATGTATAAGTTGTGTATCTTTCTAATCATTATGGATATCATTTTGTAATCTAAAAGCAAACTGGAAATCAGGAGGGCATTCTAAACTGGTTCTGGAAGAACCAGTAGTTCTCCAAGTAAAATAAGGGGGCAGGGCAAGGACCTTCCATGCCGAAGAAACACTGCAGTTGGTGTCAACATGCAGTGGTTTAAAATGGCGTGTAGTCTTGGAATGTCAAGCAGGTTAGTAAGGCTGGAGTGCAGGGTGTGGTAAGCAATAGATAGGGCTCTGAGGAAGTCAAACAAAGGACTGGGGAGCTGTTAAGGGGTACACACTCAGGTTTTTAGAAAGATTCCTTTAGCTATTGTGTGGGGAGTTGCTTAGAGGCCAGGGGCTCCATTGGGAGGCTGTTGCATGAGGCTTCAGGAGACTGATGTATATTAAGGGGCCAGAATCCACTAGACTTAGTGTCCAGTTTAATGTGAGGAGAGTGGGAGGGTTCTAGGATTAATTCCATGTTTCTGAATTAGCTAAATTTATGGGTGGTGTTGCCATTCTTTGCAATAGGGAATGCAGAATGTGTTTCGGAAAAATTAATGGTGACTTTGGCCAGGCTTTTCTCTTTTTTTCTTCTTTTTTTTGATACGGGGTCTTGCTCTGTTGCTCAGGCTGGAGTGCAGTGGCGCGATCTCAGTTCTCACTGCAGCATCTGCCTCCCAAGTTCAAGCAATTCTCCCACCTCAGCCTCCTGAGTAGCTGGGATTACAGTGCCACTACCACGGCTGGCTAATTTTTGTATTTTTTTTTTTTCAGTTGAGATGGGGTTTCACCATGTTGGCCAGGCTGGTCCTGAATTCCTGGCCTCAGGTGATCCACCCTCCTCCGCCCCCCAAAGTGCTGGGATTATAGGCATGAGCCACCGCGCCCAGCCTGGCCAGGCTTTTTGAGGTCTCTATATAAATTCCTTTAAGAGCTGTTCGGTCAGTGTTTATAGCTAGAGCACTGGGAAGAGCTCTGTTGAGGGTGATATATATTGGGAGTTGTCAGGTATAGCTGATGGTAGGGAACTGGCTGAATGAAGGTACATTAACACTTGAAGAGAAGGCTACAGGTAGGGTTGGTAAAGGAGGAGCCAGAGAGATGGGAGACCCAGGAGAAAGTTGTCTTACAGAAACCAAGGGAATACAGCATTTCAAGAAGGGCGTGGTCAGCAGTGTTAGTCTGCAGATAAAATTCAAGTGAGATGAGCCTTAATCTTGGCCTTTGCTTTTGGCAGTTAGAAAATCATTAGAGACTATAGCTGGAACTATCTTAGCACAGTGTTTTAAAATAAAAGCAACCTTGCAGCTGTAAAAGTGAATAGGAAGACAGAGCAGGGTCCTTTTTGTTTTGTTTGTTTTTCTTAAGATTAGTTATTGAATAAGCTTTGTGTGTGTGTGTGTGTGTGTGCGCGTGTGTGTGTAAAGGAGAAAAGGTGCTTTTTATTAAAAAAGGGGGGTGGGGGGCGGGCGTGGTGGCTCACTACTGTAATCCTAGCACTTTGGGAGGCCGAGGTGGGTGGATCTCCTGAGGTCAGGAGTTCGAGACCAGCCTGGCCAACATGGCGAAACCCCATCTCTACTAAAAATACAAAAATTAGCCGGGAGTGGTGGTGCACGCCTGTAATCCCAGCTATTACGGAAGCTGAGGAAGGAGAATTGCTTGAACCTGAGAGGTGGAGGTTGCAGAGAGCCAGATCGTGCCACTGCACTCAAGCCTGGGCAACAGAGTGAGACTCTATACCTTCCCCTCACCAAAAAAAAAAAAAAAAGAAAAAAAGGATGGCAAGGAGCTAGTAGAAAGTTAGAGGTTGAAAATATGGGCAAGAAAAGGGGTATTTGGAGCAAAAATCCTGAGTTGTCAGGAAGTAGTGGGATTATAGCACAGGTTTTCAATGGATAGGGATGGGATGGGGTGAGGGTAGACGGACTACAACTCTTTGCTCTGAGATGAAGAATGCCGTAGGGGTGTGTGTTTGTGTGTGTGTGTTTTAAGAAATGAATTCTTGGCCGGGCGTGGTGGCTTGTGCCTGTAATCCCAGCACTTTGGGAGGCCAAGGCGGGCGGATCACAAGGTCAGGAGATAGAGACCATCCTGGCTAACATGGTGAAACCCTGTCTCTACTAAACAAAATACAAAAAATTTGCTGGGCGTGGTGGCGGGCGCCTGTAGTCCCAGCTGCACGGGAGGCTGAGGCAGGAGAATAGTGTGAACCTGGGAGGCGGAGCTTGCATTGAGCTGAGATCATGACACTGCACTCCAGCCTGGGTGACAGACAGAGACTCTGTCTCAAAAAAAAAAAAAAAAAAGAAATGAATTCTCATTACATTGCCCAAGCTGGACTCAAACTCCTGGGCTCAAGTGATCCTGCTTTAGCCTTCTGAGTAGCTGGGACTACAGGTGTTTGCCCTACTGTGCCCAGCTATAAGTTGCATGTTTTAAAATACCTATGGTGAGCTTCTCCATACCGTTCTGGAATATTGCATAATACATGATATGGGTGCCATATTACCTTTGGAAAACCCAAAAAACTTGAATAGGGAAACATCTGGTCCCAAGGATTGTGGACCTGTGGTAAATATTCAGTAAAGGTTGGCCGTTTTGTGGTTGTTAGGCTTTTGTTGCTTGCTTATTTATTTCTAAATAGCTTATCTAGTTGTGCTAACTCAATTGTATTTCCACCTGTACTTGAGTGTGTTGACTTCTCTGTCCTTGCTCTAGTTCCAGGTTACCTTGATCGCTGTGATTTTGAATACATTTTCTTTTCTTTTTAAAATAGAGATGGGTATTGCTTTGCTGCCCAGGTTAGTCTTGAACTCCTGGCTTCAAGCTGTCTTCCCACCTTGGCTCCCCAAAGTGTTGGGATTACAGGTGTGAGCCAGTGTGCTTGGCCTGACTACATTTCAGTTTTTGGAAATGCAAGGGCTCTCTTATACCCCCATACCCACTTGTTACACTTGATTTTATACTTTTGGGGGCCATTCTTGCATATTTTTTCATTAAGATGATATTTTTAAGTCCCTATCTCAGTATTGTTTTGCTATTGGGTTGGGTTAATATTGAATTTGTAGTTTACTTAGGGAGACCTTGAAGAGTCTTGAATTAGCAACACATTTTTTTAAACATAAATTTTTTCCAGGTTTTAAAAATATTATATGCCATATCTAGAAATTATAGGAGTATAAAAAGACAAAAAACAAAAATGACTCATATTCTCACCAGCCAGCATGATATGCACAGATAGGATGTTGCTAATATTTTGTTATATTTCCTTCTGGCCTTTTTCTCTTCCTGTGTTTTTGTTACTTACATTATCATCTCTTATATATGATTTTGTATCCTGCTTTCCTTATTTTACATTTTGTTATAAATATTTTTCATGGGCTGGCTGGGTGCAGTGGCTCAAGCCTGTAATTCCAGCAGTTTGGGAGGCCGAGGCGGGTGGATCACGAGGTCAGGAGTTTGAGACCAGCCTAGCCAATATGGTGCAATCCTGTCTCTACTAAAAACACAAAAATAGCTGGGCGTGGTGGCGGGCGCCTGTAATCCCTTCCCAGCTCCTCCGGAGGCGAGGCAGGAGAATTGCTTGAACCTGGGAGGTGGAGGTTGTATTAAGCCAGAGATGGCGCCATTGCACTCCAACCTGGGCGACCGAATGAGACTCTGACTCAAAAAAATATATGTATATTTTTCATGTCTTTAAAAACTTCATAACTAATTATTAATGACTAACATTCTAATTTGTTTAATTTGCTTAAATATTTCCCTATTGCTAGACAGATGTTTCCAGTTTTCTGGCATGGTATTACTTCAGTGAATATCTTTGTATGCATTTCAGATTTTCTTAGACTAGGTGGAATCCTGCAAATGGAAATATTAGGTCAAAGACATTGAACCTTTTTAAGGCTCTTAAATTTTGGAAAAGCTCTTTTAAAGAAGAATCAGCAGGAGTAGGACTAATTAACTATGGGACATGAAGAGAAAAGCAATACAAAATGACAAAATTAAAGGTTTTTTTGACTTAGACTGTTATACTTAATGAAGAATAAGAAAGTTGGCAGAAACTGGCTGGGCGCGGTGGCTCATGCCTGTAATCCCAGCACTTTGGGAGGCCAAGGTGGGTGGATCACTTGAGGTGAGGAGTTTGAGACCAGCCTGGCCAACATGGTGAAACCCCGTCTCTACTAAAAATATAAAAATTAGCTGGGTGTGGTGGCATGTGCCATAATCCCAGCTACTTGGGAGGCTGAGACAGGAGAATCAATTGAACACAAGAGGTAGACGTTGCAGGGAGCCAAGATCATGCCACTGCACTCCAGCGTGGGCGACAGAGCAAGACTCCATCTCAAAAAAGAAAGAAAGTCGGGAGAAATTGTTTGGAGATGAGGGAGACTTTGTTTTAGGCATAACCAAGTTGAAAGTGACTAGAACCGAAAAGGAAGTATGGTACAGGGAGCTGATGGGCAGGTGGGAAGCTGGGACTTCAAGGAGACATTTAAAGCACTTACGACAGTAAGGTCAGCTTACTGCAGGAAAGAGGATGGTGGAGAGAAGAGGGCTTGGTCTGAAATTTAGAAAATGTCTTTTGTGAGCCAGGCGCGGTGGCCCACACCTGTAATCCCAGCACTTTGGGAGGCCGAAGTAAGCGGATCACTTGAGGCCAGGAGTTCGAGACCAGCCTGGCCAACATGACGAAACCCCATGTCTATTAAAAATACAAAAATTAGCTGGATGTGGTGGTGCACGCCTGTAATCCCAGTTCATAGGCTGAGGCACGAGAATCACTTGAATCTGGGAGGTGGAGGTTGAAGTGAGCCAAGATCATGCCGCTGCACTCCATCCTGGGCAACAGAGTGAGACTTTGTCTCAAAAAAAAAAAAAAAAAAGAAAAAGAAAAAATGTTTTTTTTTTTTTTGTGGCAGAGTAAAGGAAGGAAAGTTAAAGGATAAACGGGTTGAGGGAGAGAAGTCTAAGGAGAATGAGATTTGAGAAAAATTTATTACGTTTGTTTATCATTGATGGCCTTCAGATATCATTAGCATTAGTATCTTTTTTCTGATCTTGACAGTTTATAAATAATTTATCATTATTTCATTAGTTGGTATAGGTGGGTAGTATTATCTATGTTGGAACTAAGGATTAGAGAGAGTTTTGTCTTGCTCTGTTTGTATTACAGGTCCAATAGGACCCACAGATTTTTTTTGAGATGGAGTTCCACTCTTGTCGCTGAGGCTAGAGAGCAATGGCGCTTTCTTGGCTCACTGCAACCTCCGCCTCCTGGGTTCAAGTGATTCTCCTGCCTCAGTGGCCCAAGTAGCTGGGATTACAGGCACCTGACACCATGCCCAGCTAATTTTTGTATTTTTAGTAGAGACAGGGTTTCACCACGTTTGCCAGGCTGGTCTCGAACTCCTGACCTCAGGTGATCCACCCGCCTGGGCCTCTCAAGGTGCTGGGATTATAGGTGTGAGCCACCATGCCCAGTCGTACTCACAGATTTTTAATATTGTCTTGTATTCTGTTTGCAAAGAGGAAAAATTATTACATATATTCAAATAAGGCAATATTAAAAAAAATCATTACCTGGAGTTGCCAGATTCTTAAGCTTATAGGCTTTTTAAATTCTAGGCGCGTGACCACCAACCAAAGGTGAAGGTAGAGCAACTTGATGGAATCTTCTGGTGCTATAGTACAACTTATGTGAATAGTTAGTGCTCAGAGTTTTTTCTTTCCTTTGTTTGGGTTGGGGTGCTTTATTTGGTTGTTGTATATGTCTCCAAAGGAACCTTTCATAGTTTGTATTATGCTTTATATAGCTCAGTATAAGGCAGCCCTAATTCTAAGTTTCCTCATTCCCCAGTGAGAAGATTAAATTTTGTGACAATTTGAGCATGTAAACTTTATGGATATACATGAAATAGTGAAATGTCTACTTATGATATTTAATTTCTTAAGTTAGTTACAAATATTTTTCAATTCACAAATAAAATTTTACATTAATTTAGAAATACTGCTTTTCCACTCTTGTTTTATGAAGCTGTTTTATGTAGACATTTCAGATTTGCAACAGCAATGACTATTATCATTATAAGTGCTTTTTGAATCAGTTAAATGGTTTTCTAGAGAACTTTTTTTTTTTTTTTTTATGAGATGGAGTCTTGCTCTGTCACCCAGGCTGGAGTGCAGTGGCGCTATCTTGGCTCACTGCGGCCTCTGCCTTCCGGGTTCATGCCATTCTCCTGCCTCAGCCTTCTGAGTAACTGGGACTACAGGCGCCCGCCACCACGCCCAGCTGATTTTTTTGTATTTTTAGTAGAGGTGGGGTTTCACCGTGATAGCCAGAATGGTCTCGATCTCCTGACCTCGTGATCTGCCTGCCTGGGCCTCCCAAAGTGCTGGAATTATAAGTGTGAGCCACTGTGCCCGGCCCAGGGAACATATTTTTTAATTATGTTTTTAGAACTGTAAATTTACAGCAAAGCTGTGGAGATGGTAGAGAGAGAGAACATCATATTTCCCACAGTCTAAACAGTTAGCATTATAGCATTTCTTTTTCTTTTTTTGAGACAGGGTCTCACTCTGCAGCCTTGACCTCCTGGACTCTAGTGATCCTCCCACCTCAGGCCCCCAAGTGGCTGGGACTACAGGCATGCACTACCTACCATACCTGACTAGTGTTTTTTTTTTTTTTGTAGAGATGGGGTCTCACTGTTGCCCAGGCTGGTCTCAAACTCCTGGTCTCATGTGATCCTCCCACCCTAACCTCCCAGAGTGCTGGGATTACAGACGTGAGCCACCATGCCCAACTGATACAGTATTTCTTGAATTCATATATGATACTGACACTGGATATTTTTTATTTTTGTAAACTACCTGTTTGCAAAACAGTGGGACAGTTTTAAAAATTTATTTTATGCAAATTACATTTGTTACTGTCAGAATTTAATGACTAACTTGATTTTTTTTTTTCACCATGTTCCCGAGTAGCTGGGATTACAGGCACATGCCACCATGCCTGGTTGATTTTTGTATTTTTCGTAGAGATGGGGTTTTGCCATGTTGGCCAGGCTGGTCTTGAACTCCTGGCCT
Organism: Pan paniscus; assembly: GCF_029289425.2. Lineage (NCBI taxonomy): Eukaryota > Metazoa > Chordata > Mammalia > Primates > Hominidae > Pan > Pan paniscus. Next base: position 142,221,253 of record NC_073255.2, on the reverse strand, counting down.
CAAGTGATCCATTCACCTTGGGCTCCCAGAGTGCTGGGATTACAGACGTGAGCCACTATGCCTGATCGAAACTACTTTTTTGAGGGATACTGTTTGAGAAAATACTTTGACTTACATTTGGGCATATATAATACTTTATGTTGAATTCTTAGCCTCACTAGATAAATCCTACAAAATGTATATGTCCATGTTTTGTTACTGATGTTTGAATTACGCTCCACATAGACATCTTTCTAGTTAAAGCTTTGCTAGTAAGTTTAAAATTAATAATCCGGCCGGGCGCGGTAGATCATGCCTGTAATCCTAGCACTTTCAGAGGCCTAAGCGGGTGGATTGCCTGAGGTCAGGAGTTTAAGACCAGCCTGGGCAACATGGTAAAACCCTGTCTCTACTAAAATACAAAAAATTAGTCAGGCTTGATGGTGCACGCCTATAGTCCCAGCTACTTGGGAGGGTAAGGCATGAGAATCATTTGAACCTGGGAGGCAGAGGTTGCAGTGAGCCGAGATGGTGCCACTGCACTCCAGCCTGGGGTGCAGAGCGAGAGTCTGTCTCAAAAAAAAAAAAAAAAGAAAAAGAAAAAAGAAAAAAAATTAATTAAAAAAATTGGCTTGTCAGTTCCAGAGTGCATTGTTTCAGGCATCTCTTTGAAACATTATTAATGTAAATATTTTTAGGCATTATAATTTTCAAATCAGTCTTAGAATATGGAGCCTAAAAGGATAGGAATAAGAAGGAGCATCTAGATGACATGATTGAATGCATTAAACTTGGGTATGTTGTAACATACAACTGCCATTCAACTTTGTGAACATATAGCGTGGGTACCTGTATCCCCCAAACTCCTGAAATTTAGATGTGTCTCTGGATGGACTGTGTGTGTTGGGCAGGTTTAGTAGATAGGGTGGGAGAAAGGGTAAGGAAAGACTGTAAGCTAGGAATAACATCCCCAGGAAGCCGAAGTTTCATTGAGATGTAGTAGAGATAAGATGGATAATTTACTTAAAAGAAATTCCTGGCACTTGGCAGTCCTACTTCTGTGGCTGGGTGCTTCATTTGGTCACCAGGTGCTGTCATTACTTCTAACATCCAGGGTACAAAGGTTGCCACTGTGTTTGATGCCAGCTAGCTACTTTGGTCACTTTTGTTGTTGTTGTTGTTGTTGTTTGAGACGGAATCTTGCTCTTGTTGCCCAGGCTGGAGTGCAATGACGTGATCTTGGCTCACTGCAACCTCTGCTTCCCGGGTTCAAGTGATTCTCCTGCCTCAGCCTCCTGAGTAGCTGGGATTACAGGCATGCGCCACCACGCCTGGCTAATTTTGTATTTTTAGTAGAGACGGGGTTTCTCCGTGTTGGTCAGGCTGGTCTCGAACTCCTGACCTCAGGCGATCCGCCTGCTTCATCCTCCCAAAGTACTGGGATTACAGGGGTGAGCCACTGTGCCCGGCCTTCAGTCACTTTTATGGGGAATCTTATCCTGTTGATTATTTTTATTTCTAGAATATCCTATTGATAGTTTTTTGGGGGGATTGGGCATGATGTATTTTATCCTAAAATAAGATGTTACTGAATGTTAATTGCAGAATTAATGTAAAATTGACTACATCTTTCACAGATGAAATACATCGTGTATAGCTGTGGGTCTGAAAATGTGTGGAGTGGCCTGGACTTTACAGAGCACCTGGATCAATGTTTTTCAGCCTTACTTTGTAGTAGCAGAATGCTTTGTGAAATAAAATCTTGTGTAGGCCGGGCACAGTGGCTCATGCCTGTATTCTCAACACTTTGAGAGGCCAAGGTGGGTGAATCGCTTGAGGTCAGGAGTTTGATACCAGCCTGGCCAGCGTGATGAAGCCCTGTCTGTAGTAAAAATACAAAAAATTAGCTGGGCCTGGTTGCATGCTCCTGTAATCTCAGCTACTCGGGAGGCTGAGGCAGGAGAATTGCTTGAACCCAGCAGGTGGAGGTGGCAGTGAGCTGAGATTGTGCCATTTCACTGCAGCCTGGGCAACAGAGCGAGACTCTATCTCGAATAATAATAATAATAATAATAATAATAATAATTAAAATAAAATAAATCTTGTGTAGAACTCTATTATGTATAAAGCGGAAAAGGTGGCTCTACTCTGAGAGAACTGGCAGGTGAGAGCTTGGTCCTTGCCGCCTGGCCTTCCCCTTGTCCATTGGGGTGCTCCCCAAGGCAGCTTTGAAGAACACAGTTTGAAGTCCATTGCCTTAAACCTTTCCATGTTTTCACTGAGGGAAAAATGAAGGACTGAAGGAGCCTGAGTCTTTTTTTTTTTTTTTTTTTTTTTTTGAGATAGAGTTTCGCTTTGTCACCTAGGTTGGAGTGCGGTGGCACGATCTCAGCTCACTCCTACCTCTGCCTCCCGGGTTCAAGTGATTCTCATGCTTCAGCCTCCTGAATAGATGGGATTACAGGCATGCGCCACCATGCCTGGCTAATTTTTTGTATTTTTAGTAGAGACGGGGTTTCATCATGTTGGCAGGCTGGTCTTGAACTCCTTACCTCAAGTGATCCGCCAACCCTGGCCTCCTTAAGTGCTGGGATTACAGGCTTGAGCCGCCGTGGCCAGCAGAGCGTGGCTCTTGATGAAAGTCACTTATCTTTTTAGTGCCTTAGCCAGTTTAGAATGCTGGATTAGAGCCCTGGATGCTGATTCAGTGGTCTTTTGTACTACCATTAAGCTGCAGGATGACAAGCCCTTCTGGGACTGATACAGAAAATAGTTTCTAGTCCTCAAAGAGAGATTATTGTAAGAACCTTACTTTTAACTCCTTCCTTTGCTGGGAGGAAAAGTAAAAAGTAAAAATTTTTTTTCTCTGAAGAGACCCTTAACAGGTCACATGGACCTGCACGGTTTTATCATGTGCATCTATGAGAGTGGGATGGAAGATGCTTTATATAGAAAATCTTAGAATACAGGAAAACAGTTTTTCTAAAAAAGCAATAAGGCCATGTTTTTTACTTTAGCTTTAAAAACTTTTTTTATTTTATTTTTCAGTAGCTACAAGGCTGTCTTTAAATATTCTTTATAGTAACTAACACCCTGTAGGCATGACCAGTAATAGAAATAATTTCCTCTTTTCCTTGGCTCCACTGATGCCCACTGCCTCTTCTTTGTGATCAGTTAAATGTACACTTTAGATGATTCTAAGCTTTGTAACTGTACTCTCCTTAAGTTTTAAATCCCATTACTGAAAAGCGTATACAGTTTGGCTATCAACAACATGTGTTTGTCCTGTGGAAATTTTTTTCAATAAATATATTGGTAAATTTTTTGGAGATTTTCTGCAGTTTGAAAAAACTTGAAGTTGAACTATGTACCCTAGAAATATTAAAAAACATTAAAAAGGTATGTCATGAATGCTTAAAATATTTGTAGATGCTAGCCTGTTTTATTATTTACCAACATGAAATGTACACAAAATGTGTGTGTACAGACTGTACACGCACTATTTGCAGTCAAGAGAAGTGCAAACATAAAGGTGCAGTGTTAAATCATAACTGCATGGAATTAACTGTAGTATATGCCATACTGCTGTAATAACTTTGTAGCTACCTCCTGTTGCTTTTGCAGTGAGCTCAAGTGTTGGAAGTATCCCTGTGATGCCCTGTAACTGGCCAGGTGTGGTCACTCATGCCAGTAATCCCAGCTCTTTGGGAGGCTGAGGTGGGTGGATTGCTTGAGCCAAGGAGTTGGAGACCAGCCTGGGCAACACGGTGAGACCCCGTCTCTATAAAAAATACAAAAATTAACTGGGTGTAGTGGTGCGTGCCTATAGTCCCAGCTACTCAGGAGGCTGAGGCGGGAGGATTGCTTGACCCCAGGAGGCCGAGGTTGCGGTGAGCCAGTATCATGCCAGTGCACTCCAGCCTGGGTGACAGAGCTGGAACCTGTCTCAAAAACAAAACAAAACAAAGCCCTGTGATGCCAGTTATCTCCATGTGGGTAGCTTGTCTCCAGTAAATTGCGTATCTTGGTAAAAAGTGATCTCCGCCAGGTGTGGTGGCTCATACCTGTAATACCAGCACTTTGGGACACCCAGGTGGGAGGAGCATTTGAGCTCAGGAGTTCGAGACTATCCTAAAAAAAAAAAAAAAAAAAAAAAAAGGTGATCTCATATTTTTCTTACATATATTTCACTATGTTTAGTGCAAGTCTGTAAACTTTGAATAACACGATGGGACTCACGGAGTGACACTAGTGATGCTGGAAGTGCTCCCAGGAAGGAGAGAAATGTCATGATGTTACAAGAAAAAGTCAAATTGCTTGATATGCATGTTAGAATGAGTGCATTCTATGTTTGCCTGCCATTTAAAGATAAATGAATTCAGCATACATGACTATAGTGAAAAAAAGGAAAGGAAATTCATGAAGCCATTGTTGCAGCTATACCAGCAGGCATGAAAATCTCACACTTCTTGTGAAATATTCTTTTATCTTGTATTGAAAATGCAGCTTTTATGTGGGTGCAGGATTGCAATAAGAAAGGCATACCTGGCTGGGCCTGGTGGCTCACGCCTGTAATCCCAGCACTTTGGGAGGCCGAGGCGGGCGGATCACGAGGTCAGGAGTTCGAGATCAGCCTGGCCCAATATGGTGAAACCCTGCCTCTACTAAAAATACAAAAATTAGCTGGTTGTGGTGGTGCATGCCTGTAGTCCCATCTGCTTGGGAGGCTGAGGTAGAAGAATTGCTTGAGGCCGGGAGGCAGAGGTTGCAGTGAGTCAAGATCACGCCACTGCATTCCAGCCTGTGCGACAGGGTGAGACTCCGTCTCAAAAAGAAAAAAAGAAAAAAAAAGGCATACCTGTAGATGCTAATACAATTAGAGAAAAAGCAAAGTCACTGTATGACAACTGTAAAGCAAAAGAGGAAGGATCTAAAGCTATATAATTTAATTCCAGCAAAAGATGGTTTGATAATTTTAGAGGTTTGCCTTAAGAAATGAGGAGATAGCAGGAGAAGCCACCAAGTGGCAGCGTATGAATTCCCAGACACCATTAAGAAAATCATTAGGCCAGGTGCGGTGGCTAACACCTGAAATCCCAGCACTTTGGGAGGCCGAGGTGGGCGGATCACAAGGTCAAGAGATCAAGACTATCCTGTCCAACATCATGAAACCCTGTCTCTACTAAAAATACAAAGATTAGCTGGGCATGGTAGCGTGCGCCTGTAGTCGCAGCTACTTGGGAGGCTGAGGCAGGAGAATCACTTGAACCCTGGAGGCAGCGGTTGCAGTGAGCCGAGATCGCGCCATGCACTCCAGCCTGTCAACAAAGCGAGACTCCGTCTAAAAAAAAAAAAGGAAGAAATAAAATCATTGAGGAGAAAGGCTATCTGCCTGAATAGTTTCTGTTTTTTGTTTTTTTTAATTAAAAGATAGAGTTTTGTTCTCCCAGGCCGGAGTGAAGTGGCATGATGACTCACTCCAGCCCTGACCTACTAAGCTCACATGATCCTCCCATCTCAGTCCCCCGAGTAGCTGAGACTGCAGGTACACGCCACCACGCCCAGCTAATTTTTAAATCATTTTGTGGAGACTCAGTCTCCCTGTGTTGCCCAGGCTGGTCTTCGATTCTCCTGCCTTGACCTCCCAGAGTGTTGGGATTACAGATGTGAGAGCCATTGCACCTGGCCTAAATATATATATATATATATATATATATATATATATTTTTTTTTTTTTTTTTTTTTTTTTGAGACAGAGTTTCGCTCTTGTTGCCCAGGCTGGAAATGCAATGGTGCAATCTCGGCTCACTGCAATCTCCGCCTCCCGGGTTCAAGCGATTCTCCTGCCTCAGCCTCCTGAGTAACTTGGATTACAGGCACCCGCCACCACACCTGGCTAATTTTTTGTATTTTTAGTAGAGATCGGGTTTCACAATATTGGCCGGGCTGGTCTCCAGCTCCTGATCTCAGGTGATCCACCCGCCTCAGCCTTCCAAACTGTTGGGATTACAGGCGTGAGCCACTGTGCCTGGCCCTAAATGCCAGATGGAAGTGCCCCATTAGATGGAAGTGCCCCATTCTGGAAAAAAATTGCCATAGAGGACATTAATCCAATTTGTAAGGAAAAGAAGTAAGCACCAGGATTTAAGGCAGGAAGGGATGGGCTAACTCTACTCTTTTGTGCAAATGTAGTCAGGTTTATGATCAGGACTGCCCTTGTCTGTAAAGCTGCTAACCTTGAACCTTGAAGGGATAAGAGAAATACTGGCTGCCAGTCCTTTGGTTGTACAAGAAGTCCTGGACAATGAGAACCCTTTTTTGGATTGATTCCATTGATGCTTTGTCCCTGGAGTCAGGAAATACCTAGCCAGTGAGAGATTGCCTTTTAAAGTTCTTTTGATTTTGGACAATGCCACTGGCCATCCAGAACCCCAGGGGTTCAGCACAGAAGGTGTGGAAGTAGTTTACTTGCCCCCAAACACAATGTCTCTAATTTAGCTTCTACATCAGGGAGCCTTAAGGACCTTTAAGACTCGGCCAGGCGCGGTGGCTCTCCCCTGTAACCCCAGCACTTTGGGAGGCCGAGGCAGGCGGATCACGAGATCAGGAGTTTGAGACCAGCCTGGCCAACATAGTGAAACCCCGTCTCTACTAAAAATACAAAAAAAATTAGCTGGGCATGATGGCGGGTACCTGTAATCCCAGCTACTTGGGAGGCTGAGGCAGGAGAAGCGCTTGAACCTGGGAGGTGGCGGTTGCAGTGAGCCAAGATCATGGCACTGCACTCCAGCCAGGGTGACAGTGCGAGACTCCTTCTCAAAAAAAAAAAAAAAAACTCGTTACACACGGTATGCTATGGAAAGGCTTTTCAGTGCAGCAGAAGAGAACTCAATAGAGAGACCATCATGAATGTCTGGGTTGTACCACTGAAGATACCATTGTTGTTACAGAAAAAGCAATGAAAACCATCAGGCTTGAAACAAATTCCTGCTGGAGAAGACTGTCCAGATGTGCATGACTTCAAAGGATTTTTATTAAAAATTATTTTATTATTTTTTAATTATACTTTAAGTTCTAGGGTACATGTGCACAGCATGCAGGTTTGTTACATATGTATACACGTGCCATGTTGGTTTGCTGCACCCATCAACTTGTCATTTACATTAGGTATTTCTCCTAATGCTATCCCTCTCCCAGCCCCCCACCCCACGACAGGCCCCAGTGTGTGATGTTCCCCGCCCTGTGTCCATGTGTTCTCATTGTTCAGCTCCCACCTACGAGTGAGAACATGCGGTGTTTGGTTTTCTGTCCTTGTGATAGTTTGCTGAGAATGATGGTTTCCAGATTCATTCATGTCCCTGCAAAGCACATGAACTTATCCTTTTTTATGGCTGCATAGTATTCCATGGTGTATATGTGCCACATTTTCTTAATCCACTCTATCATTGATGGACATTTGGGTTGGTTCCAAGTCTTTGCTATTGTGAATAGTGCTGCAATAATAAACATACATGTGCATGTGTAGTAAGCATAGTAGCATGATTTATAATCCTTTGGGTATATACCCAGTAATGAGATGGCTGGGTCAAATGGTATTTCTAGTTCTAGATCCTTGAGGATTCACCACACTGCCTTCCACAATGGTTGAACTAATTTACACTCCCACCAACAGTGTAAAAGCATTCCTATTTCTTCACATTCTCTCCAGCACCTGTTGTTTCCTGACTTTTTAATGATTGCCATTCTAACTAGTGTGAGATGGTATCTCATGGTGGTTTTGATTTGCATTTCTCTGATGGCCAGTGATGATGAGCATTTTTTCATGTGTCTGTTGGTTGCATAAATGTCTTCTTTTGAGAAGTGTCTGTTCATATCTTTTGCCCTCTTTTTGATGGGGTTGTTTGATTTTTTCTTGTAAATTGGTTTAAGTTCTTTGTAGATTCTGGATATTAGCCCTTTGTCAGATGGGTAGATTGCAGAAATTTTCTCCCATTCTGTAGGTTGTTTACTCTGATGGTAGTTTCTTTTATTTTTTATTTATTTTTATTTATTTTTTATTATACTTTAAGTTCTAGGGTACATGTGCACAATGTGCAGCTTTATTACATATGTATACATGTGCCATGTTGGTGTGCTGCACCCGTTAACTCATCATTTACATTAGGTATATCTCCTAATGCTATCCCTCCCCTCTCCCCCCACCCCACGACAGGCCCCGGTGTGTGACGTTCCCCATCCTGTGTCCAAGTGTTCTCATTGTTCAATTCCTATGAGTGAGAACATGCAGTGTTTGGTTTTCTGTCCTTGCGATAGTTTGCTCAGAATGATGGTTTCCAGCTTCATCCATGTCCCTACAAAGGAACTCATTCTTTTTTATGGCTGCATAGTATTCCGTGGTGTATATGTGCCACATTTTCTTAATCCAGTCTATCATTGATGGACATTTGGGTTGGTTCCAAGTCTTTGCTATTGTGAATAGTGCCACAGTAAACATACATGTACATGTGTCTTTATAGCAGCATGATTTATAATCCTTTGGGTATATACCCATTAATGGGATGGCTGGGTGAAATGGTATTTCTATTTCTAGATCCTTGAGAAATCACCACACTGTCTTCCACATGGTTGAACTAGTTTACAGTCCCACCAACAGTTTAAAAGTGTTCCTATTTCTCCACATCCTCTCCAGCACCTGTTGTTTCCTGACTTTTTTTTTTTTTTTTTGAGACGGAGTCTTGCTCTGTCGCCCAGGCTGGAGTGCAGTGGCGTGATCTCAGCTCACTACAAGCTCTGCCTCCTGGGTTCAGGCCATTCACCAAGTTAGCCAGGATGGTCTCCATCTCCCAACCTTGTGATCCACCCGCCTTGGCCTCTCAAAGTGCTGGGACTACAGGCGTGAGCCACCGCGCCCGGCCTTTTCCTGACTTTTTAATGATCGCCATTCTAACTGTCGTGAGATGGTATCTCATTGTGGTTTTGATTTGCATTTCTCTGATGGCCAGTGATGATGAACATTTTTTCATGTGTCTGTTGGCTGCATAAATGTCTTCTTTTGAGAAGTGTCTGTTCATATCCTTCGCCCACTTTTTGATGGGGTTGTTTGATTTTTTTTCTGGTAAATTTGTTTAAGTTCTTTGTAGATTCTGGATATTAGCCCTTTGTCAGATAGGTAGATTGTAAAAATTTTCTCCCATTCTGTACTGCATGTTCACTCTGATGGTAGTTTCTTTTGCTGTGCAGAAGCTCTTTAGTTTAATTAGATCGCGTTTTTCAATTTTGGCTTTTGTTGCCAGGCGCTTTCGGTGTTTTAGTCATGAAGTCCTTGCCCATGCCTATGTCCTGAATGGTATTGCCTAGGTTTTCTTCCTAGGGTTTTTATGGTTTTAGGTCTAACATTTAAGTCTTAAATCCATCTTGAATTAATTTTTGTATAAGGTGTAAGGAAGAGATCCAGTTTCAGTTTTCTACATACAGCTAGCCAGTTTTCCCAGCACCATTTATTAAATAGGGAATGCTTTCCCCATTGCTTGTTTTTGTCAGGTTTGTCAAAGATCAGATGGTTGTAGATGTGTGGTGGTATTTCTGAGGCCTCTGTTCTGTTCCATTGATCTATATATCTGTTTTGGTACCAGTACCATGCTGTTTTGGTTACTGTAGCCTTGTAGTATAGTTTGAAGTCAGGTAGCGTGATGCTTCCAGTTTTATTCTTTTTGCTTAGGATTGTCTTGGCAGTGCGTGCTCTTTTTTGGTTCCGTATGAACTTTAAAGTAGTTTTTTCCAATTCTGTGAAGAAAGTAATTGGTAGCTTGATGGGGATGGCATTGAATCTATAAATTACCTTGGGCAGTATGGCCATTTTCACGATATTGATTCTTCCTATCCATGAGCATGGAATGTTCTTCCATTTGTTTGTGTCCTCTTTTATTTCATTGAGCAGTGGTTTGTAGTTCTCCTTGAAGAGGTCCTTCACATCCCTTGTAAGTTGGATTCCTCGGTATTGTATTCTCTTTGTAGCAATTGTGAATGGGAGTTCACTCATGATTTGGCTCTCTGTGTGTTATTGGTATATAGGTGTATAAGAATGCTTGTGATTTTTGTACATTGACTGAGACTTTGCTGAAGTTGCTTATCAGCTTAAGGAGATTTTGGGCTGAGATGATGGGGTTTTCTAAATAGACAATCATGTCATCTGCAAACAGGGACAATTTGACTTCCTCTTTTCCTAATTGAATACCCTTTATTTCTTTCTCTTGCCTGATTGCCCTGGCCAGAACTTCCAGCAACGTGTTGAATAGGAGTGGTGAGAGAGGACATCCTTGTCTTGTGCCAGTTTTCAAAGGGAATGCTTCCAGTTTTTGCCCATTCAGTATGATATTGGCTGTGGGTTTGTCATAAATAGCTCTTACTATTTTGAGATACGTTCTGTCAATACCAAGTTTATTGAGAGTTTTTAGCATGAAGGCCTGTCGGGTTACCCACAAAGGGAAGCCCATCAGACTAACAGCGGATCTCTCGGCAGAAACCCTACAAGTCAGAAGACAGTGGGGGCCAGTATTCAACATTCTTAAAATAATTTTTAACCCAGAATTTCATATCCAGCCAAACTAAGCTTCATAAGTGAAGGAGAAATAAAATCCTTTACTGACAAGCAAATGTTGAGAGATTTTGTCACCACCAGGCCTGCCTTACAAGAGCTCCTGAAGGAAGCACTAAATATGGAAAGGAAAAGCTGGTACTAGCCACTGCAAAAAAAATTGTAAAGACCATCGATGCTATGAGGAAACTGCATCAGCTAATGGGCAAAATAACCAGCTAACATCATAATGACAGGATCAAATTCACACAGTATTAACCTTAAATGTAAATGGGCTAAATGCCCCAATTAAAAGACACAGACTGGCAAATTGGATAGAGAGTCAAGACCTATCAGTGTGCTGTATTCAGGAGACCCATCTTACCTTCAGAGACACACATAGTCTCAAAATAAAGAGATGTAGGAAGATGTACCAAACAAATGGAAAGCAGAGAAAAGCAGGGGTCGAGATCCTAGTCTCTGATAAAACAGACTTTAAACCAACAAAGAACAAAAGAGAGACAAAGAAGGCTATTACATAATGGTAAAGGGATCAATTCAACAAGAAGAGCTGACTATCCTAAATCTGTATGCACCCAATACAGGAACATCCAGATTCATAAAGCAAGTCCTTAGAGACCTACAAAGAGACTTAGATTCCCACACAATAATAATGGGAGACTTTAACACCCCACTGTCAATATTAGACAGATCAACGAGACAGAAGGTTAATGAGGATATCCAGGACTTGAACTCAGCTCTGCACCAAGCGGACCTAATAGATATCTACAAAACTCTCCACCCCAAATCAACGGAATATACATTCTTCTTAGCACCACATCGCACTTATTCTAAAATTGATCACAAGATTTATAGTCAAGGAAATCATGAAACAGATTGTAGATACGGCAAAAAAGGTGGGGGTTGGAAGGATGAACGGTTTCCAGATGTGGATTGTGAGAAATTCAAGAGCTAGTAGACATCACACCACAGGAATTATCAGATGACTTGATGGAAATGAGTGCTTCCATACCACTGCCAGACGATGAGGAAGATGACATAGCAGCAGCAGTGCCATAAAACAAATTGACGTTAGACAATTAAGCAGAGGCGTTCTGATTATTGAAGACTGCTTTTGACGTCTTTTTTACTGTGAAGTTGATAAGCATGGAGACCTTTATGATGATCCACTTAATAAATAGTGCTGTGGGCCTGGCGCAGTGGCTCATGCCTGTAATCTTGTCACTTTGGGAGGCCGAGGAGGGCAGATCACAAAGTCAGGACTTCGAGGCCATCCTCACTAACACAGTGAAACCCCATCTCTACTAAAAATAAAAAAAAATTAGCTGGACATGGTGGCATGCGCTTGCAATCCCAGCTACTTGGGAGGCTGAGGCAGGTGAATTGCTTGAACCCGGGAGGCAGAGGTTGCAGTGAGCCAAGATCGCGCCATTGCACTCCAGCCTGGGCGACAGAGCGAGCCTTTGTCTCCAAAAAAAAAAAAAAAAAAAAAAAAGCTATGGTTTGGATATGGGTTGTTTGACCTCTCCAAGCCTCATGTTGAAATTTGATACCCCAGTGTTGGTGGTGGGGCCTGGTGTTTGGATTGTAGGGGGTGGATCCCTCTTGAATGGCTTGAGGTGTCATTCTTGCTTCTCACTCTTAGTTTCCAGAGAACTGGTTGTTGAAAAGAGGCACCTCCACCTCCACTCTTGCTTTCTCTCTCTCTGTCTGTGTTCTTAGCACCCCTTTCTTCCAGCATGGGTGGAAGCAGCCTGAGACCCTCACTGAAATTAGGTGCTGGTGCCATGCTTGTTGTACAGCCTGCAAAACCATGAGCCACATAGATCTCTTTTCTTTATATTAATAAATTACCCAGGCGTAGATATTCCTTCTTTAGCAGCAAAAATAGACTAAGACAAATAGTAAATATATTTTCTCTTCCTTATGATTTTTTCTTTCTTTTCTTTTTTGAGACAGAGTCTCTTGTTCTATTGCCCAGGCTAGAGTGCAGTGGCATGACCTCGTCCGACTGCAACCTTTGCCTCCCGGGCTCAGGTGATCCTCCCACCTCAGATCCCTAAGTAACTGAGATGGCAGGCATGAACCACCATGCCCGGCTAATTTTTGTGTTTTTAATAGAGACTGAGTTTCGTCATGTTGTCCAGGCTGGTTTTGAACTCCTGAGCTCAAGTGATCCACTTGCTTCAGCCTTCCAAAGTGCTGGGATTATAGGTGTGAGCCACCATGCATGGCCCCTTATGATTTTCTTAATAAAGTTTTCTTTTATCTTGTTTTATTGTAGGAATATTGTATATAATACATATAACATACAAAATGTGTGTTATCTACTGTTTATGTTATTGATAAGGCTTCTGGTTTTTGGGGAGTCAGAAGTTGTACGTGGGGTTTTTTTTTTTTTTTTTTTTTTGAGACGGAGTCTCGCTCTGTTGCCCAGGCTGGAGTGCAGTGGCGTGATCTCGTCTCACTGCAACCTTCGCCTCCCGGGTTCAAGCGATTCTCCTGCCTCAGCCTCTTGAGTAGCTGGGACTCCAGGCACATGCCAGCACGCCCAGCTAATTTTTGTATTTTTACTAGAGACAGGGTTTTACCATGTTGGTCAGGATGGTCTTGATCTCTTGACCTTTGTGATCCACCCACCTCAGCCTCCCAAAGTGCTGGGATTATAGGCGTGAGCCACTGTGCCCGGCCTGTATGTGGATTTTTGACTGTGCAGAGATGGGGGTGGCGTCCCTAATCCCTGCGTTGTTCAAGGATCAGTTGTGCTTCCCCTGTATGGGCAAAGGCTATCTTATTTACCAGAGATTTGATAGTTCCCATTTCTCCAAAGCCTCATTTATCTTTGAATCTTTTTTTTGTTTTGTTTTGTTATTGTTTTTTTGTTTTTTGAGACGGAGTCTTGCTCTTGTTGCCCAGGCTGGAGTGCAATGGTGTGATCTCGGCTCACTGTAACCTCCGCCTCCTGGGTTCAAGCAATTCTCTTGCCGCAGCCTCCCGAGTAGCTGGGATAACAAGCGCACACCACCACACCCGGCTATTTTTTGTATTTTTAGTAGAGATGGGGTTTCACCATGTTGGCTAGGCTGGTCCTGAACTCCTGACCTCAGGTGATCCACCAATCTCGGCTGGTATTACATCAGATCTAGAAATAGTGAAGAGATATTTATTGTTTATAGCAGGTCATCTCTATTTAGGTTTGTAATTTCAAACTAAAATAAAGGGACAGGGAGGAGACTAAGACATGATGAAAGGAATGGAGGACTCCAGCAGTTTTTTAAAAAATTAGTGTTATTTGGCCGGGCGCAGTGGCTCACGCCTGTAATCGCAGCACTTTGGGAGGCCGAGGCAGGCGGATCACAAGGTCAGGAGATCGAGACCATCCTGGCTAACACAGTGAAACCCCATCTCTACTAAACAAAATACAAAAAATTAGCCAGGCGTGGTGGTGGGCGCCTGTAGTCCCAGCTACCCGGGAGGCTGAGGCAGGAGAATGGCATGAACCTGGGAGGCGGAGCTTGCAGTGAGGCCGAGATCGCACCACTGCACTCCAGCCTGGGCGACAGAGCGAGACTCCGTCTCAAAAAAAAAAAAAAAAAAAAAATTAGTGTTTACCTAAAAAAATCAAGTGATGGTTTACTATGAAAAGATTTAATAGTCTTAGTTGGGAGCTTTAGCTGATAAAGGAGAAGGTGGATACACATAAGGCCTTTACCATAGTGTTGTTAGGGTAGCAGATGCTTTGGGAGTACTAGCTGTCTCAGGGTCTTTCATTTCTCATATTTTGCCTCTATCATGTATCTTCCACAGGACCAGAGAAATCTCTGTTAAAGAAGAGATACTTGCATTTTTAACCCAAGGTTTTGAAAATTTTGGAAATAACTCTTCCTTCTTTTGGGTATTTAATATATCTAATAGAGATGCAGACTTACATTTCACTATGAAAAAGCAAATACAGGTTGTACTTGCCTTAATTTTAAGCTGAGTATGTATGATGTTGAACTGTGTGAAATTGTCTTTTTTTGCCCCAAACTATCAAATTTCATGGGTTTATCTAAATTACTCACTATATTAGCTACAAAAAATAGCTAATATAGTGAGTAACATTTATTACGTATTTATTGTGTATTGGGCATTCTGCTACATACTTTAGTATGCATTTATCAGGTTTAATTGTCACAACACTCTAAACTGGGCTTAAAAATTTTTTCAGCTGCCCAGATTCCATTTATCCTAGTCGAAATGGGCCTCAGTTTTTGTATAGGGATTATCTCTTGTCCATTTTTGGTTCACATTGTTTGGGTTTCTCTCTAGTTTCCTTCATGCTCCAGGATGGAGCACGGCCTATTTTACTTAGTGCCTTCCACTTTTCAGTTGGAGAGCCCACCCAGAGCTAATCTTAGGGCCTTTGCATGAGGATTTGGGAGAGGCTCTTGCTTTCTCCTATAAGCTTCAATGGAGAGGATGTGAAATAGAGGTATTGAAGCCATTTTGTCACCATGCAGATCCTGAAAATGAACAGAGAACTGAGCCTTGCCAAGAGTTAGAAACTCAATCCTGATGGTGATATTTATTTATTTAATTTAATTTATTTATTTTAGAGTCTCACTATGTCACCCAGGCTGGAGTGCGGTGGCATGGTCTCAGCTCACTGAAACTTCTGCCTTCCAGTTTCAGGTGATTCTCCTGCCTCAGCCTCCCAAGTAGCTGGACTACTGGCAGATGCCACCACGCCTGGCTAATTTTTGTATTTTTTGTAGAGACGGGGTTTCACCATGTGGGCCAGGCTGGTCTCAAAACTCCTGACCTCAAGGGATCTGCTTGCCTCAGCCTCCCAAAGTGCTGAGGTAACAGGCGTGAGGCACCGTGCTTGGCCCTGATGGTGATATTTAAACCTTAACTCAGGCTGTGTCTTATGCAAAGGCTGCCTGCTTGACGTTTAGTTATTTGTTTAAGCAGGGTTGAGTTGGATTTTCTATCACTTTTTTTTCTTGGAGACAAGTTCTCTCACCCAGGTTAGAACACAGTGACATTATCATGGCTTACTGCAGCCTTGACCTCCCAGGCTTAAGCAGTCCTCCCACCACAGCCTCCTGAGTAGCTGGGACCACAGGTGTGCTCCACCATGCCTGGCTAATTTTTTTAAAATTTTTATTTTCAGTTGAGATGTGGTCTTGTAATGTTGCCCAGGCTGGTTTCAAACTCCTGAGCTTAAATGATCCTTCTGCCTCTCTGTTTGCCAAAGTGTTGGGATTACAGGTGTGAGCCACTGTGCCTTGCTTGCTAATGAAAAAAAAATTTTTTTTTTTCGTAGAGATGAGGTCTTGCTGTGTTGCGCAGGCTAGTCTTGAACTCCTGGTCTCTAGCACTCCTCCTGCTGTGGCCTCCCAAAGTGCTAGGATTATAGGCGTTAGCCACTGTGCCCTGCTGTATTTTCTGTTACTTAGAACTGAAAGAGCAACATTGTTGATCATAGCCAGATGGAAACAACTCAGATGTCAGTTGATGAATAAACAAAATGTAGCATATCCTTACAATGGAATATTATTCAGCAGTAAAAATAATGAAGTACTGTTACATGCTACAACATGGATATATCTTGAAAACATTATACTGGATCAAAGAAGTCAGTCATGAAAGACCACGTATTAATATGATTTAATTTATATCAAATATCTGGAATAAGCAAACTCATAGAGACAGAAAGTAGATTTATGGTTACCTAGAGCTGGTGGGGAGGGGGAAATATGGGGCGTGCCTGTTGATGGGTATGTGTTTCTTTTTGGGGTGATAAAAATACTGTAAAATTGATTTTGGTAATGGTTGTACAGCTCTGTGAATATACTGAAGTCATTAAGTTGTGCACTTTAATTGGGTGAATTGTACATGTGAGTTATATATCTGACTGTAGTTGTTATTAAAAAACAACAGGAGGCCATGTGGGCTGCTAGGAGTAGCAATGTCTGTTCCCAGCCAGCAGGTAGAGACCAGGGCTGGACAGAGGAGTATGGGCTGTGCTGCAGATTATTTGTGGTACCCAACTGTTGCATAAAACAGGGTGTGATCTCTTGCATTGCTATGCATGAGTGGATTCCCAGTAAATTGTGCCAGGCTGCCTGATGATGTGTGGCTTGTGCTTTGGATCGTAGTGCTTACCTATGCTACTTAATTTACATACCCTGTGGCCTTTGTGGCCAGGACTGTGGGCTACTACCTGGAGTGATTCGTTAGGGGAAAGGACCCACAGCCTGTGCAGGAGGAAAAAAGCATCTCTGAGTACAGGGTGGATGAGCTGGATGAGCTGCCAGGCAAGAGCCCCGCACACCCAGGTGGTGAGTCTTAAGGATAAGGTGGAATTTGCCCCATAGCTGTCCTGGACAGAAACTGCCCAGAGAAGAATGAATGGAGGACATAGGGCTCTGTGGTCCCACCATACATGGGGAGACCTGTGACTGGTCCTGTTACCATGTCAACTTAGCCCCAAACCCATCTCTGATTGACTTGGTTGCTTATTTTGGCACATTCTTGCTCCCCACAGCCACATACATACTGGCTGCTCCTCGAAGGCCAGGCAGATGCAGCAGCTGTTGGGCCAGCAAAGAGGAAGGTCCTGGAAGGTTCTGGCCTGAAGGCTGCATCTGTTGTGTGACAGCCACAACTGCTCAGGCTTCCTTGTCTGTGGGTGCACTGTGGGGAGGAGTGTTATGATAAGAACATTGGCTCTCAGTCTCCCTGGGGAGAAGTTTGGCCTCAAGTGGGATTTGGGCGTTGCCTTTAGGAAGGCTCTCTGCATGTCTAGTTCCAGTTTGTACTGGGAAGAATTAAAAAAGTCTGCCAGCTTCTTTAGTTTGTCCTGTCTTTTGTGATGATTCTTTCTGAGATCCCCTCCTATCAGCTCAGGAGTGGGATTTTCTGGAGAAGGAAAGTGTTTTTCTGTTCCTTACTGCTCACCTTGGGGCATTCAGGAACATGGGCCTGATGAATTTGCTTGAAGGCAGTCTGTAATCCCATCACTTCGGGAGGCCAAGGAAGGCGGATCATTTGAGCTCAGGAGTTTGAGACCAGCCTGAGCAACGTGACAAAACCCTGTCTCCACCAAACAACAACAACAACAACAACAACAACAAACTGGGCTGGATGGCACGCTCCTGTAATCCCAGCTACTTGGGAGGCTGAGATGGGAGGATTGCTTGAGCCCAGGAGGTCAAGGCTGCAGTGAGTCATGATTGCACCACTGCATTCCAGCCTGGGTGACAGAGGGAGACTGTTTCAAAGAAAAACACAAAAAAACAAAACCATTACCTGGAAGAATTCTAACAGCACTATTATTCTCATTTTACAGATGAGGAACTGAAGCACAGAAATGTTCAGCAGCAGGCCCATTGTTTAGAGCTGATAGGTTGTAGAGCTGAGATTTAAAACTACCAAGTCGAAGCTTACAACTGTGCTATCTTACTTTTTTCAATTAAGAGTCATCCTTATGGAACTTTGGAGTTGGGAGTTCCTTAGCAATTACTTAATCTAACCCTTTCATTTTACTGATGAGAAAATTGAACCTTAGATAATAAGGGATTTATGACTTAGTCTCAAAGACAGGCAGGTAAACAACTAGCAGTGACACAAGGTGGAATAGAATGTTAACCAATAGAGGTACTGGCATTTACTGTGTGAAATTGAGGGAGGGATCATGTAATTCTGATGACTAGCCAAGAGTTTTTTTTTTTTTTTCTTTTGAGATAGAGTCTCGCTCTGTCACCCAGGCTGGAGTGCACTGGTGCGATCTTGGCTCATGCAACCTCCATCTCCTGGGTTCAAGCAATTCTCCTGCCTCAGCCTCCTGAGTAGCTGGGATTACAGGCGTGCGCCACCACACCCAGCTAATTTTTGTATTTTTAGTAAGAGACTGGGTTTCACTGTGTTGGCCAGGCTGGTCTCGATACCCTGACCTCAAGTAATCTGCCCACCTTGGCCTCCCAAAGTGCTGGGATTACTGGTGTGAGCCACCACGCCCAGCCCCTAGTTGTATTAGCTATTTATTACCACATAACAAGTTACTGTGAAGCATAATGGTTTAATGCAACATTTATCATCTTAGTTTCTGTGGGTTAAGAATTTGGAAGCAGTTTAGTGGGGTGGTTCTGGCTTAGGGTTGCAGTCATTTTGAAGGCTTGGCTGAGGCTGGAGGATCTGCTTCCAGGCTGTTGGCAGGAGGCCTTGCCTGTTGCTCTGTGGACCTCTTCTTGAATGTTCTCACAACATGTCAGCTGGCTTCATCAAGAGGGAGCAAGGAGGAAGCTGCGGTTACATTTTTATAACACACCCTTAGAAGACCTCACACTGCCACTTCTGCCGCGTTTGTTAGAAGGGAGTTACTGGGTACAGCCCACACTCAAGGGAGAGTTCAGGTTCTGCCCTTTGAAGAGATGCAAATTAAGTAATTTGTGAACGTATTTTTGAAACCACCACACTGGCTAAGCATATTGAGGAGGAGAAACAGTGGTGAAGAGTTAAAAGACGGGGATTCTAGACCCAGCTCTGCTGCTTGCTCCATAGGGAGGGAATGGTTCATCCTTCCTGAATCTCTTATTTTCTCTAGGAAAATAGGATCATCAAACTGCACAGCCTACTTTACAGTGGATTATAAAGGTGTCTTAGTCTGTTTACTGTTGCAGTAACTGAATTTCTGAGACTGGGTTATTTATTTATTCTTCTTCTTATTTATTTTTTTTTGAGATGGAGTCTTGTTCTTGTCTCCCAGGCTGGAGTGCAATGGCACAATCTTGGCTCACTGCAGCCTCCGCCGCCCGGGTTCAAGTGATTCTGCTGCGTCAGCCTCCCGAGTAGCTGGGATTATAGGTGCTGGCCACCATACCCAGCTAATTTTTTGTATTTTTAGTGGAGATGGGGTTTCACCATTTTGGCAAGGCTGGTCTTAAACTCCTGACCTCAGGTGATCCTCCTGCCTGGGCCACCCAAAGTGCTGGGATTACAGGTGTGAGCTACCACGCCGTCCGGTGATTTATTATTATTATTATTATTATTATTTTTGAGACGGAGTGTAACTCTCTCACCTAGGGTGGTCTCAAACTCCTGACCTCAGGTGATTCGCCCGCCTCACCCTCCCAGAGTGCTGGGATTACAGGGGTGAGCCTGTTGCCCATCCTTAACCAGGGGTGGGCCTGGTTAAGACTGGGTAATTTATAAAGAAAAGGAATTTATTTCTTTCAGTTCTGCATGCTGGGAAGGCCAAGGTCAAGGGGTGCATCTAATGAGGACCTTCTTGCTGGTGGGGACTCTGCAGAGTCCCAAGGCGGCCTAGAGTATCACATGGTTAGGGGGCTGAGTGTGCTAGCTCAGGTCTCTTCCTCTTATAAAGCCACCAGTCGCACTCCCAGGATAACCTGTGAAAATTCGTTAACTCATTAATCCATGAATAGGTTCCATTCATGAGGGCAGAACCGTCATGACACAGTCACCTCTTAAAGACCTGCCTCGTAATACCCACATTGGGGATTAAGTTTTAACGTGAGTTTCAGATGGGATAAACATTCAAATCATATCACAGGGTGGTAGCAAATAGATAAAGCGTGTAAGATAGGCTCTGTAAACTTTAATGTAGTATAGGGTTGGCTGGCAGACGTGGCTTCTTACCCTAATCCTGCTGTGTAATGGCTTAATAGCCATGTAATCTGAACATGTTTAAGCTATCTGTGTGCCTCAGTTTTCTCATTTGTAAAATGGGATTAATTATAGCAACTATAGCACTTTGGGAGGCCAAGGTGGGGAGGTCAGGAGTTGGAGACCAGCCTGGCCAATATGGAGAAACCCCATCTCTACTAATACAAAAATTAGCTGGGTGTGTTGGCGTATGCCTGTAGTTCTAGCTACCTGGGAGGCTGAGGCAGGAGAATTACTTGAAACGGGGGAGGCGGAGGTTGCGGTGAGCTCAGATTGAGCCACTGCACTCCAGCCTGGGTGACAGAGATTCCGTCTCAAAAAAAAAAAAAAAAAGAAAAAAAATTGTAGCAACCACAGGGTTATTGTGAGGATCAAGTAAAAATTCAGCTGATATATTTAGCATAATGCCAGCTGTATCAAGATAGGCACTGTTCGGCCAGGCGCGGTGGCTCATGCCTGTAATCCTAGCACTTTGGGAGGCCAAGGTGGGTGGATCGCGAGTTCAGGAGATCGAGAACATCCTGGCCAACATGGTGAAACCCTGTCTCTACTAAAAATACAAAAATTAGCCAGGCGTGGTGGCATGTGCCTATAATCCCAGCTACTCGGGTGGCTGAGGCTGGAGAATTACCTAAAACAGGGGAGGCGGAGGTTGCAGTGAGCTGAGATTGAGCCACTGTACTCCAGTCTGGGTGACAGAGAGAGACTCTGTCTCAAAAAAAAAAAAAAAAAAAAAAAAAAAAAAAAAAAATTATAGCAACTACAGGGTTATTGTGAGGATTAAGTAAAAATTCAGGGGATATATTTAGCATAATGCCTGCTGTATTAAGACAGGCACTGTTTGGCCAGGCACAGTGGCTCACGCCTGTAATCCCAGCACTTTGGGAGGCTGAGGCAGGTGGATCACAAGTTCAGGAGATTGAGATCATCCTGGCCAACATGGCGAAACCCCATCTCTACTAAAAATACAAAAATTAGCCAGGTGTGGTGGCATGTGCCTGTAATCCCAGCTATGCAGGAGGCTGAGGCAGGAGAATCACTTGAACCTGGGAGGTGGAGGTTGCGGTGAGCTGAGATCACGGCACTGCACACCAGCCTGGCGACAGAGCGAGACTCCAGCTCAAAAAAAAAGACAGGCACCGTTCAATAAATAGTAACTTTGCTATTTACTCTTTTCTTCCTGCTGTGTCTGTTCAGTTATCTCTGGTTTTTTGGGCTTAGCCAGTCCTTGACCCTAGGACTTTCACATGGATATTTGTGAAGAATCTCTGATTACATAGGATGTTAAGGTGTGGTTGTACTTTAATGCTACTATATGTTATTACTCTCTTTTCCTAATTCTTTTTTTTTTTTTTTTTTTGAGATGGAGTTTCACTCTTGTTGCCCAGGCTGGAGTGCAATGGTGTGATCTCGGCTCACTGCAACCTCCACCTCCCAGGTTCCAGCGATTTTCCTGCCTCAGCCTCCTGAGTAGCTGGGATTACAGGCATGCGCCACCATGCCCAGTTAATTTTGTATTTTTAGTAGAGATGGGGCTTCTCCATGTTGGTCGGGCTGGTCTTGAACTCCCAACCTCCAGTGATCCGCCTACCTTGGCCTCCCAAAGTGCTGGGATTACAGGCGTGAGCCACCATGCTTGGCCCCCTTAATTCTTTCCTAGGTTCTTGACAAGCTCTGATCCTCCCCTCCCCTCCCCTCCCCTCCCCTCCTTCTCTTTCTTTCTCTCTTTCTACAAAAATCTCACTCTGTTGCCCAGGCTGGAGTGCAGTGATGCAATCTAGGCTCACTGCAACCTCTGCCTCCGAGTTCAAGTGATTCTCCTGCCTCAGCCTTCCAAGTAGCTAGGATTACAGGAAAGCGCCACCACGCCCGGCTAATTTTTGTATTTTTAGTAGAGATGCGGTTTCACCATGTTGGCCAGGCTGGTCTCGAACCCCTAACCTCAGGTGATCTGCCCGCCTTGGCCTCTCAAAGTGCTGGGATTACGGCGTGAGCCACTGCGCCCGGCTGCTCTGATATATTCATTTTTAATTTTTATTTTCTGTTTTCAGTGCTGGCATGAATGATAACTTTCTTTAGATAAATTTTTTTTTTTAAAGTGTATCATCTGATTGGGCAGAACTAGTTTGGTTAGAAAATAGTTCAAATGCAGCTGGGCATGGTGGCTCACGCCTGTAATTCCAGCACTTTGGGAGGCCGAGGCAGTTGGATCACCTGAGGTCAGTAGTTGAACACCAGCCTGGCCAACATGGTGAAATCTCATCTCTACTAAAATAGAAAAATTAGTCGGGCATGATGGCGGGTGCCTGTAATCCCAGCTACTCAGGAAGCTGAGGCGGGAGAATCGCTTGAACCGGGAGGTGGAGGTTGCAGTGAGCCGTGATCATGCCATTGCACTCCAGCCTGGGCAACAGAGCGAGACTCCATCTCAAAAAAAAAAAAAAAAGAAAAGAAAAAGAAAAAAGTTCAAAGGCATTCTATACCAAATAGTGGCTTATTAAGTTTGACTGCTGTGCGTGGTGACTCACACCTGTAATCCCAGCACTTTGGGAAGCCGAGGTGGGTGGATCACCTGATGTCAGGAGTTCCAGACCAGTCTGACCAACATGGAGAAACCCCGTTTCTATTAACAATACAGAATTGGCCGGGCGTGGTGGCCCATGCCTGTAATCCCAGCTACTGAGGAGGCTGAGGCATGAGAATCGCTTGAACCCGGGAGGCGGAGGTTGCAGTGAGATCGCGCCATTGCACTCCAGCCTGGGGAACAAGAGCGAAACTCCATCTCAAAAAAAAAAAAGTTTGCCAAGCAGCCATATTCTCATTAATATTAATGGTATATGTCACTGGTATGGACTAATTTGAAAACATTTTGATTTCTGTTTTCAAGGAAATGTGCAATTTTGATACAGCTGTCTTTCATGAGTAGTTGAGACATTTGAGATGTCTTTGTTAATGTAATTTAGAATTAATTGTGCAAGCTACCGTTTTTCTTTCTTTTTTTTTTTTTTTTTTGAGACGGAGTCTCGCCCTGTCACCCAGGCTGGAGTGCAGTGGTGCCATCTCAGCTCACTGCAACCTCTGCCTCCTGGGTTCAAGCAATTCTCCTGCTTCAGCTTTCCAAGTAGCTGGGACCACAAGTTTGTGCCACCATGCCTGGCTAATTTTTAAAATTTTTTTGCAGAGATGGGGGTCTTGCCAGGCTGCCCAGGCAAGTCTCAAACTCCTGGACTCAAGCGATCCTCCCGCCTCAGTCTCCCAAAGTGCTGGGAGTATAGGCATGGGCTGTCATGCCCAGCCATAATTTTTCCTCTTCCTCCCCCTCCCCCTCATTCTTCGGCTGAATATCTCACTGTAGTTACACATATTTATAAGCCAGTCTGTGGTCAATATGGTGGCTCACTCCTGTGATCCCAGCACTTTGAGAGGGTGAGGTGGGAGGATCACTTGAGTCCAGGAATTTGAGACCAGCTTGGGCTAGTGAGACCTGTCTCTGCAAAAATTAAAGAAAAAATTAGCCAGGCATGGTGGCCTGTAATCCCAGCACTTTGGGAGACTGAAGCCGGAGGATTGCTTGAGTCCAGGAGTTTAAGACCAGCCTGGGCAACATAGCAAGACCCTGTCTCTACTAAATTAAATAATTAGCCGGGCGCGGTGGCACATGTCTGTAGTCTCAGCTACTTAGAAGGCTGAGTAGAGGTGGGAGGATTGCTTGAGCCCAGAGGTGGAGGTTTCAGTGAGCCATGATCATGCCCACTGCACTTCAGCCTGGGTGACAGAATGAAACCTTAATCTTAAAAAAAAAAAAAAGCCAGTCTATCTCATAGCCAAGTAAAAGATAATTTATATTAATTTTACGGTTCCCGGGCAGTGTGCAATATTTTATTTCTTCATGTAGAATTTTTACTGTTTAGTAAGTCCTTGATTTTCAGGGACCCAGAAAACCGATACCCAAGCAGTTTGGTGCTGCTTAAATCATGCAGTGAATAAAGTTTTTTTTTTTTTTTTTTAACAAATGAGAAGCAGCAAAGACTGGAAGCTCCATCAGTAACTAGAGTTGTGAAATGGAATGTGGCTTTTGTGGGTTTGTTGTTGTTGTTTGTTTTTTTGAGATGGAGTCTTGCGCTGTCACCCAGGCTAGAGTGCAGTGGTACGATCTTGGCTCACTGCAACCTCCTCTGCCTGCTGGGGTTCAATCAGTTCTTCTGCCTCAGCCTTCCGAGTAGCTGGGACTACAGGCGCACACCACCATGCCTGGCTAATTTTTGTGTTTTTAGTAGAGACAGGGTTTCACCGTATTGGCCAGGCTGGTCTTGAACTCCTGACCTCGTGATCCGCCCACCTTGCCCTCCTAAAGTGCTGGGATTATAGGCATGAGCCACTGCACCTGGCCTTGTGTTGCTTTTGACAGTGCTGGAGACTTACAGTTTATTGACCTTCATATAACAGTTGTTTGAGTACCCTCTGTGTTCCAGTCACCATGCAGAGGTGACAAGCAGGAGCTGTTTTCTGCATCATAGAGAGTTATGTGATAATCAGTTAAGTGCAGAATCCTTCACTTTCTAGGAAAGGAAATACTGCAGTTGTGAATGCAGTTGAGAATGGTTTGAAGCCAATTAGTAAATTGGAATAGTTATTGATGATGAAATACTTACCTCCAGGAATTTTTTAAAAAACTTTAAAACCTTGGTAAAGGCATTTGGTGATTATTTTGCTGGATTAGAAAACCTTAGAAGTTTTTACAGCTTTGATATAAAGTACACCTGTAGAAAGACTGTCATCTGGTACTTCCCTAAAAGACAGCAGTAAAATTTTGCACTCTTTTTTAAAAGAAAGAAGTTAAGTTTCATCTTAATGTCTAGTCAGCAGAGAGAGGGAAGTATGTAACGTTTTAAACCTTTGCTACCGAACAGAACTTTCTGTGATTATGGAAACATTCTGTATCTGTGATGTCCAGTATCATAGCTGAAAGCTGGCCCTTGGCCATGTGAAGTGTGACTAGTGTGACTAAGGAACCGGTTTTTAATTTTATTTAACTCTAATTTAAATTTAAATAGCTACATGGGGCCGATGGCTATGATAATGGAAAGAGCAGATGTAGAACAACATAGGCCCAAGAGCTCACAGACCATGTCTGTTTTGGACACCAATTTCTTGCCCTACTTGTATTCCAAACACATTGACATGTTCATGTGTAAAATAAATATGAATGAATATATAGATGAACGAGTTTGAGAAGTTTTCATCCTTTGAAAGATAAGCTGTTTCAGTTGTCTTTCATGTTATTCCCTGTAATAACTTACAATTGTTACATAGCACATATAATGTGTTTTCCTTATAATGAATTTTTTTTCCGTTTCTTGCGATATGCTGGGTCATATTATTCATTTGTTTAGTTTTTGGCATTTCTTTAAAATGTGAGAATGACTTTAGGATATCTCATCAAACTCAAAAGCTACTGTTTAGATTTTAGTTTTTCAGTCTACGGGAGAGAAGTTGAGACTGAGAATTGAGATTCATCATAATGGACTCTTGACATTTGACATCAATAGAACAGTTGTTACTGTTCTTTGTGTCATTTACACTGCTACTTAAAATCCCCCTTTCCTTCCTTCAGTGTTTTAAATCAGAAACTAGATAAGCAAGTTTCCTTTCCTCCCTTCCCCTCCCCTCCCCTCCCCTCTCCTCCCTTGCCTTCCCCTGCCCTCTCCCCTCCTCTCCTGTCCTTGATGGAGTGTCCCTCTTGTTGCCTAGGCTGGAGTGCAATGGTGCGATCTTGGCTCACTGTAACCTCCGCCTCCTGGGTTCAAGTGATTCTTCTGCCTCAGCCTCCTGAGTGGCTGGGATTACAGGCTGCTGCCATCACACCCAGCTAATTTTTGTGTTTTTAGTAGAGACAGGGTTTCACCATGTTGGCCAGGCTGGTCTTGAACTCCTGACCTCTGGTGATCCACCCACTTCGGCCTCCAAAGTGTTGGGATTACAGGTGTTAGTGACTACTCCTGGCCTTTTTTTTTTTTTTTTTTTTTTTTTTAAAGTGTGAGTGTGGGTGAACCTGAATGGCTTTAAATCAGAAGAATGCCTAATTGTTCATTTCCCAGAGGCCAGAAAGACTTGCAAATAAAGTTAATTGTGGTACTTTGGAAATATGGAATAGTGGAAGGGTTGTATAGTCAAATCTTTAAGTTAGAGTGTAGAGCAGGGCCCTGTCTGCAAACTGTGGATTGCTGGCCAGATATAGCCTGTCATGTGTGTTTGTATGGCTTGTAAGATAGCTTTTATGTTTTTAAATGATTGAAAAAATTCAGAAGATTTTGTGACATTACAGGAAATTCAGATTTCAGTGCATAGCCTAGGTACTCTTTTGGAGACTGAGGCAAGAGGATCACTTGCAACCAGGAATTTGAGAACACCCTGGTCAATATAGTGATATCCTATCTCTACCAAAAAAAAAAAAAAAAAAAAAGGTGTGGCAGCATACACCTGGGGTCCTAGCTACTTGGGAGGCTGAGGTGGGAGGATCACTTGAGCCCAGGAGTTCAAGGCTGCACTGAGCTATAATCTTAAAAGAAAAAAAAAATTTTATGTCCATAAATAAAGTTTTTTTGAAACACAATCGTATTCATTTTGTTTACATATTGTCTGTGTGCCTTTGTGCCACAGTGGCAGAGTTGGAGTGTTTTTGAGAGAGACCATATTGCTTACAAAGCCTTATGGTTTTGTAAGGTTCACCATTTTCCTTTTTGCAGAAAGCATTTGCTAACCTCTGGTGAGAATGCTTTTGAAAAAATAGAATGATATGACATTGTAGGCCAGGCGTGGTCGCTCACACCTATAATCCCAGCACTTTGGGAGGCTGAGTCGGGTGGATCACCTGAGGTCAGGAGTTCGAGACCAGCCTGGCCAACATGATGAAACCCCCGTCTCTATTAATAATACAAAAATTAGCCGGGTGTGGTGGCGCATGCCTGTAATCCCAGCTGCTTGGGAGGCTGAGGCAGGAGAATCGCTTGAACCCATCAGAGGTTTCGGTGAGCCAAGATGGCACCATTGCACTCCAGCCTGGGCGACAAGAGCAAAACTCCATCTCCAAAAAAATAAAAAATAAAAAAGATATGACAATGTAAACTAAGAGATAAAGATTTATGAAAAATGGGGACTTATAATTCATTTGTAATCATAATTGAACAGAATATTGAAACACAAAGTGCTAAAATGGAAATGCACTGTTAGTTAGAAAACGTATGTAGGAAATTAAAGGATGTATGAACAAGGGTTCTTTGCTAATGGAGCCTATGTTCTGGTGGAGGATTGGACACCTGAACACACAGATGTCTGCAGATTTTCTGGCCTTCACCTTGTCCTATGTCAAAGACTCCATTACTGCTAAAGTACTGTTTATCTTAATAATGGTGACTTTTGTTGTTGTTTTTTTTGAGTCAGGGTCTCGCTCTATTGCCCAGGCTGGAGTACATTGGTGAGACCTTGGCTTACTGTAGCCTCAACCTCCTGGGCTCAAGTGATCCTCCCACCTCAGCTTCCTGTATAGCTGGGACTACAGGCACGTGCCATCATACCTGGCTAGTTTTTGTATTTTTTGTAAAGATGGGGTTTCATTAGGTTGCCCAGGCTGGTCTTAAATTCTTGGGCTGAAGCAATCACCCCACCTTTGCCTCCCTAAGTGCTGGGTTTTCAGGTGCAAACCACTGCTCCTGCCAATAGTGACACATTTTACAAATGTTTGCCATTCAGACATTCAGGACTTTCAAGTCCTCCTTGAAGCCTTCTGTCCACCTTCTTTACCATCTCTTACCACTTATCTGCAAACTTTTATTTAACTTGTGAACACATCCTACCTGCAGGGCCTCTTGGGAGCAGGTTTGGGTTTAGAAATAAATTTTCAGGCCCTTAGCACATTTTTTATGTCATTTGTATTTGGGTACTAGCTCAGCAGTTTATTCCTTTGCCTCTTTTTGGCTCTGTTTCACCTTTTCCCATTCTAGACTTTTATATATTCCATTTTATTGTCCCTCCTTTCCCTTTCTTGTTTATTTGAAGCTTATCTGTTTTTCCCTATCCAGGTCAAATCCATAGTTTGGGTATGTGGGGCTGTGTGGGAGGAGAATGACAAAGTTAGGGAGAGCATGTAACTTTCAGTGAGAGAAAAGCAGCGTATATACGGGGGCATGGAGGAGAGCGAGAACAAGGTGGATTCTGGAAGTAATTTGGTATGTGTTGAGTTTAATGTCTTTGTGGAGAGTGTTGGGAGGTGAGACCAGGGAGCTAGGCAAACAGCATGTTAGGAAAGATCCTTTTCTTGTGTCAGGTGTGAGCCACTGTGCCTGGCCTAGGCAACTCTTTTTGAGGAAATTTTTATATGGCTATATTTGATGTTGTAGGCTTCTCTGACATAGCAGTAATTTTAACGCTAATAAGCTGGACAGTCCTAGGAATGTTTCAGATTCTACAAAAATCACATTTCCCATTTATATTTCTATTTTATTTAATTATTATTATTAATATTATTATTATTATTAATTTGAGACGGAGTTTTGCTCTTGTCGCCCAGGCTGGAGTGCAATGGTGCGATCTCGGCTCACCGCAACCTCTGCTTCCCGCGTTCAAGAGATTCTCCTGCCTCGGCCTTTCGAGTAGCTGGGATTACAGGCATGTGCCACCATGCCTGGCTCATTTTTTGTATTTTTAGTGGAGACGGGGTTTCACAGGCATGTGCCACCATGCCCAGCTAATTTTTTGTATTTTTAGTAGAGATGGGGTTTCACTGTGTTAGCCAGGATGGTCTCGATCTCCCGACCTCAGCTGATCCGCCCGCCTTGGCCTCCCCAAGTGCTGGGATTACAGGCATGAGTCACCCTGCCCAGACCTTATTTATTTATTTGAGACAGAGTCTTGCTCTGGCAGCCAGGCTGGAGTGCAGTGGCACGATCTCAGCTCACTACAACCTCTGCCTACCAGGTTCCAGCGATTCTCCTATCTCAGCCTTCTGAGTAGCTGGGATTACAGGCGCGGGCCACCACACCTGGCTAACTTTTTGTATTTTTAGTAGAGATGGGTTTTACCATGTTGGCCAGGCTGGTTTCGAACTCCTGATATCAGGTGATCACCCACCTCAGCCTCCCAAAGTGCTGGATTACAGGCGTGAGCCACCACTCCCGTCACCTGTTTTTTTATTTTTGAGACAGAATTGCTTTGTTGCCTAGACTGGCATGCAGTGATGCCATCTTGGCTCACTGCAACCTCTGCCTCCTGAGCTTAAGGATTCTTGTGCCTCAGCTTCCCAAGTAGCTGGGACTACAGGTATGCACCACCATGCCTGACTAATTTTTGTATTTTTAGTAGAGATGGGGTTGTGCTATGCTGACCAGGCTGATCCCAAACTCCTGGCCTCAAGCGATCCAGCTGCCTTGGCCTCTCGAAGTGCTGGGATTACAGGCATGAGGTATGTGTTCTGCCACATTCCCTTTTTTTTTTTTTTTTTTTTTTGAGATGGAGTCTCGCCCTTTCGCCCAGGCTGGAGTGCAATGGCACGATCTTGGCTCACATCTGCCTCCCAGGTTCCAGTGATTCTCTTGCCTCAGCCTCCTGAGTAGCTGGGATTATAGGCCTGCGCCATCACGCCTGGTTAATTTTTGTATTTTTAGTAGAGATGGGGTTTCACCATGTTGGTCAGGCTGGTCTCGAACTCCTGACCTTGTGGTCTGCCTGCCTTGGCCTCCCAAAGTGCTGGGATTACAGGCATGAGCCACTGCACCGGGCCTATGGTTTTCTTTTTTTTCTGGCCATATCCTGCGTGAGATAAATCTATTGCCTTTTCCCCAATGCATGCTTTTGTGACATCATCCGTTAATCACTTGGAAAATACTGGCTGACTGAGGTATGCAGATCTTTTAAATGTTGACACATATCATTATACAATATCTAAAAAAACATTAATATCTCATTAGAAAAGTCTTTATTGCAGCCTTTTATGCTTCTTAGTGGCAGATACAAATTTTAAGAAATTCTGATTCTCTTGAAAGCTTGAATGTTATTAACAACAAATACTGCCATATCTTTTAATTGACAGTCTTGCTTCATTTTTTAAGAAAATCTGCTGTGGCCTTGTACAGTGGCTCACTCATGTAATCACAGCATTTTGGGAAGCTGAGGCAGGAGGATCGTTTGAGCCCAGGAGTTTGAGATAAGCATGGAAAATATAGTGAAACCTAGTCTCTACAAAAAGACAAACCCACCTCAAAACCAAAAAACAAAAACCAAAAAACTTAGCTGGGCGTGGTGGTGTGTGCTAGTGTTCCCACCTACTTGGGAGCTTGGGCGACTGAGTTGGGAGGATCCCTTGAGCCTGGGAGATAGAAGCTGTGTTGAGCTGTGATGGCACCACCACTGCACTGCAGCCTGGGTGACAGAGCAAGACCTGTCTCAAAAAAAAAAGGAAAGAAAAGAAAATGTTGTATATTTTACTTTGCATAACCATAATTTATATGTCTTTTCTTCTTTCGTGGTGCTCCATGAAAAAATTGACTGCTTTAGCTCACAACTCAACTGCCCACTTGCTTTTTCTTGAAATAGTCATTGTATTTTGTTGTACGGCATAATGCGTACTTCCTATTTTCTCGCACAGAATTTTAAACAGATACATCTTAAAGGTTAGAGATTAATAAAAATAATTTTTTACTTCTTTGTTACAGACACTTAAAAAATGATGATGAAGAATATAATGACTATCGGTATAGTTACGGATCCTGGCCTTTTTTTTTTTTTTTCCTTTTTTTTGTGACAGTGTTTCACTGTCTGCTAGGCTGGAGTGCAGTGGCATGATCTTGGCACACTGCAGTTTCCGCCTCCTGGACTCAAGTGGTCCTCCCACCTCAGCCCCCCGAGTAGCTTTGACTACAGGTGTGTGCCACTGCGCCAGGACAATTTTTGTGTTTTCAGTAGAGATGGGGTTTCACCATGTTGGCTAGGCTGGTTTCAAACAGCTGCCAAGTGATCTGCCTGCCTTGGCCTTCCAGAGTGCTAGGATTACAGGCGTGAGCCACCGCTCCTGGCCAGGATCCTGTCCTTGATTCATGCCAAGGCACTAGTATTAGCATCAATCAAGGCACTAGAAATACTAGTGCCTTAGCATGAATTAGGACCAGGATCCTGGCCAGGCACATACCTTTGCTATTGCACTATCAATGAAAAAAGCAAACAGTGTTTTAGTAGTATTCTCAGGGGTCACAGGAGTTCATGGCCCATACTTGGAGAGATGCCATTGACCATTGTCACTCAGTGTTCAGGACTGCTGTTCCTTCCTCTGAATTCTTCTGGATATCTCAGGTGGATGTTTCTTCCTTCATTATTATGTTAACAATATTTAAGACAATTAGGTGAGCTCCTTGAAGATGAGAAGTTGTCTCTTAATCATTATATTCTTCTATGTTTGGTTCATAGTCCCTGGATCACAGATAATTAATAAGTGCTTATGGAATGAATGAGGTGATTGAAATAAACAGATTTAAGAACCCCAAAACTAGTTTGGAATCTTTAACTAGAGGAGGAATGGCTTTTTGTACCTCTATTCAAAATTCCTGAGGGCATGTATTTTGGGCATAGAACTTTGAATAGTTTACAATGATGTTGCAGAATTATACATAAAATATGAAATTATTCATCTTTGCTTTAGAACAAATTTCTGTGACTTAATTAACGCAAGAATGGATCAAAGGCGCGTACTTGAATATCTGTCCTTTCAAAACTCTTTGTAAAATACAAATAGACACTTTCTCAAAATTATTGAAAAAATTAGTTTTAATAGTTAATGTCATAACTATTATTATTCCTTTCAAAATCAGGGACAATATTGAGTTGACTGCTCTCCCTTTTTGTTGTGTAGTATTATGGTATTTAGTAGTGTTAGTGCAATCAGACAAAAACACCCCAAACAGGTTAGAAAGAAGCAAAACTTATTATTTTCAGGGATATTATCTTTTTGAAAAATCCAAGATTCTAATTTGAGAACTATTATAACCAAAAAGGGTCAAAATAAACAGTTCCAAACTACAGGAAAAAAGTGAAATACTTCAACAATAATTTATTGGATATATACAATGAAAATCATCCTATTTACAACAGGATTCAAAAATTATTTCTCTTTCATAATTAAGAAAATTTAACCCCTGATAAAAGTGATTTGAACAGGCCACTTAATTACAACAGAATACTAGCCTTTAAGGTCAGCGCTTTTAGCTTGAGACCCTTAGATTGGACTTTCATATTATCTTAAAAATCTGCGGGGTACAGTGGCTTATGCCTGTAATCCCAGGACTTTAGGAGGCTGAGTGGATCACCTGAGGTGGATCCACCTGAGGTCAGGAGTTTGAAATCAGTGTGGCCAAGATAGTGAAACCCCGACTCCACTAAAATTACAAAAAAATCAGTCAGCCGTGGTGGTGCTGGTGGCCTGCGCCTGTAATCCCAGCTGCTCGGAAGGCTGAGGCAGGAGAATCGCTTGAGCTGGGGATGTGGAGGTTGCAGTGAGCGGAGATCATCCTACTGCAGCCTGGGAGACTGTCTCAAAAACAAAAAACAAAACAAAACAAAAAAACTTGTAACAATTTTTACTAAATTTATTTAAAGATGGTAAAGTTTCTACTCACCTTTTATTTTTGCCTTGTATAATTTCAAATTAGTACTTTATCTTAAAACATTTTATTTTCAGGGTTTTGGTTCTAGGAGTTACATTGAAAAAGTTTTTTTTTTTTAATATTCTTTCTTTTTTAAAGTTTTTTTTAATTATAAGAAACTTCAGACTTAGAAACTGAGCTGATAGCATATGAAACCCCTAAGTACTTGGCACCTAAATTTAACAATCATTAAGATTTTGTTCCATTTTTTTCTTTTTTGCAACTGTATTTAAAAGCAGTTGGCATATTATTGTTATATCTCTTGCATATTATTTCTCCCTTACATATTTCTATATACATCACTGTCTTAGTTGACTCGGGCTGCCATAACAAATTACCATAGACTGGGTGGCTTAAAACAACAGACATTTCTTTCTCACAGTGCTGGAGGCCGAAAGTCTGAGATCAGGCTGCCAGCATGGTCAGGTTCCAGGAGGCCCCTGTTCTTGGCTTGCAGATGGCTTCTGTCTCACTGTGCCATCACGCTTAGGAGAGTTAGGGAGCAAGCTGTCTGGTGTCTCTCTTTATATAATCCTATCATGAGGCCAGTTGTGGTGGCTCATGCCTGTAATCCTAGCACTTTGGGAGGCTGAGGCGGGTGGATCACCTGAGGTCAGGAGTTTGAGACCAGCCTGGCCAACATGGTGAAATCCTGTCTCTACTAAAAATAAAAAAATTAGCTGGGCTTGGTGGCAGGCGCCTGTAATCCTGGCTACTTGGGAAGCTGAGGCAGGAGAATCACTTGAACTGGGGAGGCAGAGGTTGCAGTGAGCTAAGATTGTGCCATTGCACTCCAGCCTGGGCAACAGAGCAAGACTCCATCTCAAAAAAACAAAAAAATCCCTTCATGAGCTTCACTATCATTGATGCCTTCCTCTAACCCTAATTACCTGCCAAAGGCCCCACCTTCAGATATCACACTGGGGGTTAAGGCTTCAACATACGAATTTTGGGAGGACACAATTCAGCCCACAGCAATCATGCATTTATTACATAATCATAATGCATTATCACAATCAACAAAATTAACATAATTTTTCTGGTGTCATCTAAAAATCAAGGCATGGGTGGCTCATGCCTGTAATCCCAGCTCTTTGGGAGGCCGAGGTGGGTGGCTCACTTGAGGTCAGGAGTTCGAGACTAGCCTGGCCAACATAGTGAAACCCCACCTCTACTAAAATTACAAATATTAGCTAGGTGTGGTGGCGGGTGCCTGTAATCCCAGCTACTTGGGAGGCTGAGGCAGGAGAATCGCTTGAACCTGGAGTCAGAGGTTGCAGTGAGCCAAAATGGCACCATTGCACTCCAGCCTGGGCAACAGAGCGAGACCCTGTCTCAAAAAAACAAAAAACAGAAACTCAATCCATGTTCACATTTCCACAGTCACTGTAGGGAATGCCTTTTTACAGTTGATTTATTAGAATTGGGAACTCAGAGTGTTAAATTTGTTATGCTTTTAAAATCTGGAAGTAGTTTTAAAAGTAGTTCAGTAAGACAACAGACTCTTTCCTCAATGTGTAGTATGAAAAAGGAATTTAGAGGAGAGATTGCTATAGAGTAAAATTTACTTAAGACGTATAACAACAAATGTAATGAGAACTTTTTTTTTGGTTTTCAGTCCTAAGAAATCAACTGTAAAAAGATGGTAATACCCTAAATTCTATATAACTCCAATATTCTGAAAAACTGGTACATATACATGTTTGAGTTGTAAATTTAAAAATAACATCTTGAAAGTATTTTCATTAAAGGTTTTATATTTCTAATAAATTATAATGGTATTTTAAAACAGTCCCAACACACTAAAGAAAAATTTGAGTGAAGATACTGTCAAAAGTCAAGCCACCATTTTGTGAGGTAACTTTACAGACTTTTCCAAAGCAGAATTTATCATAGTAGTTTAGTAAAACGTTGTAAAGAAAAGAACATTACTTTTTTTCTCTGTGTTTTCTATTAGCTGTAGTGAATATTTGATGTGAAATGCCATTCAAATATGAATTTAACCAGTAGGTGGCAACAAATCAATATCCAAATTTATTTTTAAGAAAAGTTCAAGAAAAATACTATAAATCGTAAATAACATTTGATTTTTTTCATAAATAAACATTTTGTGCTTTTGGCTTTAGTAAATGTTATTTAATTTGAAAATTTGGTATATATTTTATTTTTATACGATAAGCAAAGTTTTTTTTTTTTTTAGATGGAGTTTTGCTCTAGTTGCCCAGGCTGGAATGCAATGGCGTGACCTCGGCTCACCGCAACCTCTGCCTCCCGGCTTCAAGCAATTCTCCTGCCTCAGCCTCCTGAGTAGCTGGGATTACAGGTGCCCGCCACCATGCTTGGCTAATTTTTTGTTTTTTTTAGTAGAGTCGGGGTTTCTCCATGTTGGTCAGCCTGGTCTTGAACTCCCGACCTCAGGTGATTTGCCTGCCTCAGCCTCCCAAAGTGCTGGGATTACAAATGTGAGCCACCGCGCCCGGCTGCTTTTTTTTTTTTTTTTAAAAGATGGTCTTGTTCTGTCACCCGGGCTGGAGTGCAGTGGCACCATCTCACTGCAACCTCCACCTCCTGGGCTCAGTCGAGACTCCCACCTCAGCCTCTCCAGTAGTTGGAACTAGAGACAGACAACACCATGACCAATTTTCAAAATGTTTTGTAGAAATGAGGTCTCACTGTATTTCCCAGGCTGGTCTGGAACTCCTGGGCTCATCCAATTCTCCTGCTTCTGTCTCCCAAAGTGCTGGGATTACAGATGTGAGCCACGACATCCAGCCCAAGGTTCATTTTAAAGCTATGAGTTGATTTTTGATAATTGAATTATTTGCTCATAGTTCTTTTAAAAACTGAATGATAATGCAATTGTTTGCTTTATTATCTTGTGGCTATAAATAATCAGTCATGGAATTGGGAATTTTTTGTCTTCCTTTATTAGAAGTTTAATAATTATTTGATAATAAGTGTTATTTATTTATTTTTTGAGACGGAGTCTTGGTCTTGTTGCTCAGGCTGGAGTGCATTGGTGCGATCTTGGCTCACTGTAGCCTCTGCCTCCTGGGTTCAAGCGATTCTCCTTCCTCAGCCTCCTGATTAGCTGGGATTACAGGCATGTGCCACCACACCTGGCTAATTTTTTTGTATTTGTAGTAGAGACGGGGTTTCACCGTGTTGGCCAGAGTGATATCGAACTCCTGACCTCAAGTGATCTGCCCGCCTTGGCCTCCCAAAGTGCTGGGATTACAGGCATAAGCTACTGCGCCCAGCCAATAAGTAGTGTTCTTTAAGTTAATTAATTTTTTTTTTTGTTTTTTTTTTTTTTGGTCTGTTTCCCAGGCTGGAAGGCTGGAGTGCAGTGGCATGATCTTGGCTCACTGCAACCTCTGCCTCCCGAGTTTAAGTGATTCTCCCGCCTCAGCCTCCTGAGTAGCTGGGATTACAGGCATGTGCCACCATACCTGGCTAATTTTTTTGCATTTTTAGTAGAGACTGGGTTTCACCATGTTGGCCAGGCTGGTCTCGGACTCCTGACCTCAAGTGATCCTCCTGCCTCAGCTTCCCAAAGTACTGGGATTACAGATGTGAGCCACCATGCCCAGCCAAACTGTATACGTATTTTAATACCAGAAACATCAGGGCTAGGCGCAGTGGCTCATGCCTGTAATCCCAGCACTTTGGGAGGCTAAGGCGGGTGGATCATGAGGTCGGAGTTCGAGACCAGCCTGGCCAACATGGTGAAACCCCGACTCTACTAAAAATACAAAAATTAGCCAGGCGTTGGCCGGGCGTGGTGGCTCACGCCTGTAATCCCAGCACTTTGGGAGGCCAAGGTGGGTGGATCACGAGGTCAAGAGATGAGACCATCTGGCCAGTGTGGTGAAACCCCATCTCTACTAAAAATACAAACATTAGCCAGGCATGGTGGCGTGTGCCTATAGTCCCAGCTACTTGGGAGGCTGAGGCAGAAGAATTGCTTGAACCCAGTAGATGGAGGTTATGGTGAGCCGAGATTGCGCCACTGCACTCCAGCCTGGCAACAGAGTGAGACTCTGTCTCAAAAAATAAAAAATAAAATAAAATTAGGTGGGCGCCTTTAATTCCAGCTACTTGGGAGGCTGAGGCAGGAGAATGACTTGAAACCGGAAGGCGGAGGTTGCAGTGAGCTGAGATCGCGCCACTGCACTCCAGCCTGGGCAACAAGAGCGAAACTCTGTCTCAAACAAAACAAAACAAAACAAAACAAAAACAAACTCAGAAATATAGCATTTTCTGATATAAATGACTGGAAGAAATCTGTGTATATTTATATGTTATAATGGTATAAATATAGTATATTAGTTGGTATTTAGATCAGTTATTACAGCATTAGGCTAGAATGGTAAATGGTACATAAAGCATGATACTGTTTATAAACATTTTCCAAAAGCTCATTACCAAATATTGTTAATAAATGTATATGTGTATTCTCTTCTGTCTCTCTCTCCCTCATAAAACTGTACAAAATGAACTAGCAGGGAGCAGAAAGTAACTACTACTGGAAAGTAGGAAAGAGATTGGCTCTCAGGACATACTTTTCAGGGAATATGGAGCTATTTTTTGTAATATTAGCAGTTTTCATTTATGAGGGATAAATGTTAAAATACTCTTTGTTCTCTCATGTATTGTTTGAATTAAAAATACTGTATACAGTTGAACATAATCCTGAGCAGAGCAATCCATGATTACTAAACATTAATTAAATTTGTCACTTCAGATTAGAAATTTTTGAAGGTCTTTGTTTTGTATATTATCTGTATACACAAACTGCTAAATGTTATTAATATTTGTTACAATAAACATTTCTGGGTATTATCCAACCTATATTGTTATAATTTCCAATGTAACATTTCATACATCACAATTTACATCCATAGTTTTAGGCTTTTTGGTTGTTTCTATTTATTTATTTGTTTGTTTGTTTGACGGAGTCTCACTCTCTCGCTCAGGCTGGAGTGCAGTGGCACGATCTGGGCTCACTGCAACCTCCACCTCCCGGGTTCAAGCTATTCTTCTGCCTCAGCTTCCCAAGTAGCTGGGATTACAGGCGAGTGCCACCACGCCCAGCTAATTTTTGTATTTTTAGTAGAGAGAGGGTTTTACCATGTTGGCCAGGCTGGTCTCCAAGTCCTGACCTCGTGACCTACCCACCTTGGCCTCCCAAAGGGCTGGAATTACAGGTGTGAGCCAACACGCCCGGCCTTATTTTTTTATGTAAAAAATTACTAGAACACTTCATGAATTTGTGAGTCATCCTTGGGCAGGGGCCATGCTAATCTTTTCTGTATTGTTCCAATTTTAGTATATATGCTGCTGAAGCAAGCACTTACTTTTTTTTTTTTTTTTTTTTTTTTTTGAGATAGAGTCTCACTCTGTCACCCGGGCTGGAGTGTGGTGGCATGATATGTGCTCACTGCAACCTCCACCTCTCAGGTTCAAGCTATCTTCCTGCCTCAGCCGTCCTAGTAGCTGGTCTTAACAGGTACCCACCACCACACCTTGCTAAGTTTTGTATTTTTAGTACAGATAGGGTTTCACCATGTTGGCCAGTCTGGTCTTGAACTCCTGACCTCAGGTGATCCAACCACCTTGACCTCACAAAGTGCTGAGATTACAGGCATGAGACACTGCGCCTGGCCTACAAAGCGAGCACTTATTTTTTAAATATCACTGTTTTCTCCTCCTGTGGATATCTTTTGTGCAGTTAGTTTTAAGGTTAGGAAGAGTAATTTTTTTTTGGAAATAGAAGGTATTTGGAATCTGAGTCCAAAGTTATGAGCAATGCTAGTTTCTATCATTATTTTCAGATTGTCTTTTAGAAAGAGCAACCAAATTTACAGTTCTGTTGATTGTATATATGTACTTTTTTTTGCTTCATCCCCTTCAGCTTTTGGCTTCATGTTTTGTTTAGTTTTTTCAGGTGGCAGTGAGGAATGTACATTTCCCTTTGTTGATGATTTGTTGTGTGGGAAGCTGTGTTTTTCTTGGTGCTTTAGAATATTGCCTTTTATTATTCGCCCTTGTTTTGTTGGTGTCACTAAGGTTGGTCCTCTTTTACCTGCTTTGGGCCTTTGTGCTGCTGGCTTTCCCCAGTCTTCATCTGGTTGGCATGTGTTCTTTTTTTCTTTTTCTTTTTTTCTTTTAGAAATGGGGCTTCACCCTGTTGTCCAGGCTGGTCTCAAACTCCTGGTCTCATGTGATTCACCTGCCTTGGCCTCCCAAAGTGCTGAGATTATAGGTCTGAGCCACTGTGCCTGGCCAAGGTACGAGTTCTTCCTTCTGTCGTCAGCTTTGATGTCATGCCTTGGAGACTTTCATGACCGTTCCATCTGTGGTCCCTCCTAAGTTCGTGTTCCCTTGGAGATATGTGTCTTTTCCTCTAGTACTTATTTATTGCAACTTTCCGTACGCTTTTTGTGCTATTTACTGTGTTTTCCGGTAGATTTCAGTTCTGTGAGGTGAGGGCTCATATGTGCTTTATTCAAACTCTGAAAAATCAGGGCCTAAGCACAGTGTGTGAAATGTCGTATGTATTTAAAAAGTAGTTATTGAAGGAGTGAACTTTGCAAAGGTTTAAGTTTTGTATGTCAGAACTCATTTAAGTTTACTATTCATCTCTCTTGTCTCTTTACTCAGAAATTATTTTTTCTCCTTCTCTCTCCCAAAGCCAGGATATGGTTTTAGGATCAATAGTTTATGTTATGGATTATTTTTTATTTGTAACTCTTTGATATATCTGAACTTTTTTGTTGAATATAGTATGAAATATGATCCGATTAATTGTGTAATAACTATTTGTTTTAAGTACATTTATTACGTATCATTTTATCGTTTGTGGTTAAGGATTTAACATTTAAATCTGACTAGAGAAATACTATTTTAGTCTATTTATTAGTACTCAATTTGTATTTTGTTTGTCATCACCTCTTTTTTTTTGAAATGGAGTCTCGCTCTGTCGCCCAGGCTGGAGTGCAATGGCACAATCTTGGCTCACTGCAACCTCTGCCTCCCAGGTTCAAGTGATTCTCCTGCCTCAGCCTCCCACGTAGCTGGGATTACAGTCATGCACCACCACACCCAGCTAATCTTTTAAAAAAATATTTTCGGTAGAGATGGGGTTTCACCATGATGGTCAGGCTGTTGTCAAACTCCTGACCTCAAGTGAACCACCCACCTCGGCCTCCCAAAGTGCTGGGATTATAGGCGTGAGCCATCGTGCCCGGCCTTCTTTTTTTTTTCTTTTAATTAAGACACAGAGTCTCGCTTTGTCACTTGGGTTGGAATGCAGTGGCAGAATCACAGCTCACTGTAGCTTCAAATTTCTGGATTCAAGGGACCCTCCTTTTCTCAGCCTCTTGAGTAGCTGGAACTATAGGCATACACAGCCATGCTGGCTAATTTATTTTCTTTTTCTTTTTTTTTTTTTTTTAA
The DNA here is from genome assembly GCF_029289425.2 of Pan paniscus. Classification (NCBI taxonomy): domain Eukaryota; kingdom Metazoa; phylum Chordata; class Mammalia; order Primates; family Hominidae; genus Pan; species Pan paniscus. The sequence goes on along the minus strand of NC_073255.2, from coordinate 142,180,858 downwards.
TAGAGACAGGTGTCTCACTGTATTGCCTAGGCTGGTTTCAAACTTCTGGCCTCAAGCAGTCCTCCTGCCTTGGCCTCGGAAAGCACCTAGATTACAGGCAGGAGCCACTGCACGTGACCCTCTTGCCACCACTTTTTAATCTTAGTGTTGCTGGCATCGGTGCAGTTTTAGAATCCTTCTTACTGTAAAGTATGGATGCCCTTTTAATCTAACAAATTATCGAATTCATTAATTCTGGTAGTTTCAAATTAATTTCCTTGGGTTTTCTAGGAAGAGTCATGTCAGTATTAAGGCGAATGTTTATTTCCCCTGTTGTTAATGTTTGCTACTCCTGCTCTCCTTTTTTCCCAACCATTATAAAGATTTCTAGCTATGGAATGAATAGAAATGGAGACAGGAGTCAATTCTCATGTTGTTACTGGTTTTATTTTATTTTATTTTTTATATTTTATTTTAATTAATTTATTTATTTTTGAGACAGTCTCGCTCTGTCACCCAGGCTGGAGTGCAGTGGCGCGATCTCGGCTCACTGCAAACTCCGCCTCCTGGGTTGACGCCATTCTGCCTCAGCCTCCTGAGTAGCCGGGACTACGGGCACCCGCCACCACGCCTGGCTAATTTTTTTGTATTTTTAGTAGAGATGGGGTTTCACCGTGTTAGCCAGGATGGTCTCAATCTCTTGACCTTGTGATCCTCCCGTGGCCTCCCAAAGTGCTGAGATTACAGGTGTGAGCCATCGCGCCTGGCTATTTTATTTTAATTTTTAATTTTTTTGAGACAGAGTCTCGCTCTGTTGCCCAGGTTGGAGTGCCGGGACGTGATCTCGGTTCACTGCAACCTCTGCCTCCTGTGTTCAAGCGATTCTCCTGCCTCGGTCTCCCGAGTAGCTGGGATTAGAGGTGTGTGCTACCACACACGGCTAATTTTTGTATTTTTTTTTTAGTAGAGATGGGGTTTCACCATGTTGGCCAGGCTGGTCTCGAACTCCTGGCCTCAAATAATTTGCCCATCTCGGCCTCCTAAAGTCCTGGGATTATAGGCATGAGCCACCATGCCGGGCGTTCTTAAGCCACGGAGATGAGCCCTTTCTTCTGTTTTTCTACAGGAGAAAATGGGGAAAAATGCTGAATTGGGTGTCACTTCATTTTCTGTACCCTTTCCCATCTTCTGCTGCTCTTTGTTCTGTTTCCTAGCCTTCTATTTTTTTTTTTTTTTTGAGACGGAGTCTCACTCTGTCGCCCAGGCTGGAGTGCGGTGGTGCGATCTCGGCTCACTGCAGCCTCCACCTCCCAGGTTCAAGTGATTCTCCCCACCTCAGCCTCCCGAGTAGCTGAGATTCCATGCGTTCACCACCATGCCGGGCTAACTTTTGTGTTTGTTTCCCAGCATTCTTAGTTTTCCCTGCTCTGTTTCAGAATCTTAACTAGGTCTGTCTCAGTCCTTGAGGTCTTCATCTTCTTTTAATACCCACTCTTCTCTTCCTCTCAAAACTACCTTATCCATCCACATTAGTACATGATATTTTGTTATCTTCTTTGATTTTTCAGATCTATTTGTATTTTAGAAAAGAGCTTTCTTTTAGGGTGAGAGAATAAATTAGATGACTAATAGGCAGTGTGACATGGTGAAATATATAAAGATTCAGGCAATGTGGGAGAAAAAAATTTGGGGGAGGTGGTTAAAACTGGCCCTATAGATCAGTAATATGTAAACTCTTATCTCACATCTGAGACTGGAACTTGCAGTTCTTATTCTATTTACTTATTTAAAAATATTTATTTTATTTTTTAAGGGATAGGGTTTCGCTATGTTGCCCAGGCTGGCCTTGAACACCTGGCCTCAGGTGATCCTCCCACGTCAGCCTCCTGAGTGTCTGAGATTACAGGTACATGTCACTGCATCCGGCTGAGTTTCTATTAAATTTTTTTTTTTTTTTTTTGGAGACAGAGTCTTGCTCAGTCGCCCAGGCTGGAGTGCAGTGGCACAATCTCGGCTCACTGCAAGCTCTGCCTCCCGGGTTCACACCATTCTCCTGCCTCAGCCTCCTGAGTAGCTGGGACTACAGGTGCCCGCCGCTGTGCCTGGCTAATTTTTTTGTATTTTTAGTAGAGATGGGGTTTCACCGTGTTAGCAAGGATGGTCTCGATCTCCTGACTTTGTGATCCACCCGTCTCGGCCTCCCAAAGTGCTGGGATTACAGGCGTGAGCCACTGCGCCTGGCCTTTTTTTTTTTTTTTTTTTTTGAGACAGAGCCTGGCTCTGTCACTGAGGCTGAAGTCAGTGGCCTGATCGCAGCTCACTGCAACCTCTACCTCCCAGGTGCAAATGATTCTCCTGCCTCAGCCTCCTGAATAGCTGGGATTACAGTCGCCTGCCACCACACCTGGCTAATTTTTTGTATTTTTAGTAGACACGAGGTTTCACCATGTTTGCCAGGCTGGTCTCAAACTCTTGACTTCAAGTGACCCACCCGCCTCGGCTTCCCAAAATGCTGAGATTACAGGTGTGAGCCACTGCCCCCGGCCTTTAAAAAGTGTTTTAAAAAATACATTGGGCTGCATATTGATTTATTACTCCTTCCACTCTGCAATCTACCCTCCTGCCCTGATCCATTTTGGATGCAGTTGGGGATTTTGATTGGAGTGAGCCCAGGGATAGAGTCATTTGTATGTCTCCCCTGGAAGTCTGATAATCTGTATTTTTGGTATCTTCTAGAATAAACTCCTATAGACTGGGCATTGTGGCTCACGCCTGTAATCCCAGCACTTTGGGAGGCCAAGGTGGGCTGATCACTTGAGGTCAGAATTGAAACCCCGTTTTTACTACAGATATAAAAATTAGCCTGCTATGGTGGTGGCTTCCTGTAGTCCCGGCTACTCGGGAGGCTGAGGCAGGAGAATGGCGTGAACCTGCGAGGTGGAGCTTGCAGTGAGCCGGGATCATGCCACTGCACTCCAGCCTGGGTGACAGAGCGAGACTCCGTCTCAAAAAACAAAAACAAAAACAAAAAAACTCCTATAAATTTTAGAGTTGTTTAGATAAGCTAATCTGTATTAAGTATCTTGTGTTCTTTCATTCATTCAGCTAATATTGGGCACCTACTATAAATGGGCATTGCTAGGCCCTGGGGATGTAGTAATAAACCAGGACATGTGGGCCTCACCCTTCAGCATCTTGTTATCTTGTTATCTGGCTGTGGAGTCAGATGCGTAACAATTAATTAATCTCAAAATGCGGTGTAAAGTGGTGGGAGAAGTATCAGGTGCTAGGGGAAAGCTTCACCTGCACTTGGCAGGGAGGAGAGAGGTCAGGATGCTGGCCAGAGGTACAAAACCAAGAGATTGGCAGTGGTTAGCAAACTTCTGTAAAGGACCAGATAAATAATTTAGACCTTTCAGGCCAAGTGACCTCTGTTGCAACTGCTTAACTCTGCCATTGTAGTGTGGAAGCAGCCATGGACCATAGATAAACAAATGAGCATGATTGTGTTCCAATCAAAGTTCGTTTATGGACACAGAACTTTGAATTAACTAAGAATTTTTAGGTGTCATGAAATATTCCGTTGATTTTTTTCCCCAACCATTAAAACAAAAATGTAAAGGCCATTTGTAGCTCCATATGTTCTAACAAATACAACTGGCATGCTGTAGCTTGCAGCCTCATGGAATATGCTGCTAACTTGCTCATTATCGGGGCTCTTTTGCTTATACCTTGAATTTTTTTTTTGATACGGAGTTTTGCTCTTGTCGCCCAGGTTGGTTGGAGTGCAATGGCACGATCTCAGCTTATTGCAGCCTCCACCTCCTGGGTTCAAGTGCTTCTCCTGCCTCAGCCTCCTGAGTAGCTGGGATTACAGGCTCCCACCACCACTCCTGGGTAATTTTTTGTATTTTTAGTAGAGACCGGATTTCACCATGTTGGTCAGGCTGGTCTTGAACTCCTGACCTCAGGTGATCCACCTGCCTCCACCTGCCAAAGTGCTGGGATTACAGGCGTGAGCCACCGCGCCCGGCCACCTTTAATTCTTTACAAAAACGTTTGCCATGTGGTAGACCTGTAGTCAGAGCATGCATTATGCTTTTAGCAGGAAAGAAATTTGTAGGTCGGGTTGAAAATCATAGTGTTTCTGTACCTCTAGCTGTTCTTTTGAAACATTCCTGTAATTCTGGGCATTGAAAGGCTGTTAGGATTTATGAGGGTGATTAATAAGTGGCATACATGCAGAGGGACTTGAATGGCATAATTGATAGTATTTAGAAGGCCAGTCATGATCTTGCCAATTATTCGCTGTGTAATATTGGGCAAATCAGTGCACTTCTCTGAGCGTTGTCTATCCATGAAAAAGAAAGTAAACTTACTATAGTTATTTCTCAGGATTACTATAAATAATGGAGAAGATAATGTACTTCAAAGCAGTATGAAAAAGTTCTTTGTACTATGCCTTTCCGCAGCTTTCTTTCAAATTTTAAAAAGTCACTCTGGCCACCATATGGGGAATGGATTATAGAGTGGTAAGAGTGAAAGCTAGGAGACTAGAGAGCATGCTGTTGCAATAGTCTAGTTGGTGGGTTGTAACGTGGCTTGGCCAGGTGGTCTTAGTAGAGGAGATGAGGTGGTCAGATTAAGGACTTATTTTGAATGTAGAGTTGATTGGATTTAATGATAGGGTATGAATTAAGAGGAAAGTCAAGGATGACTTTTTAAACATCATTTTTTCGTTTTTTTTTTAATTTGTTTTTTAAAAAACTTGTTTTATTTATTTTTGTTTTTTGCTTGTTAACAAACCCTTGTGTCAAGGGCTGATGATTTCAGTAGATTGCACCGAGGGAGCTACTCTGCTGCCTATGAAACCTTGACCCCAAAGCAGGTCATCTATGAAAGGTTTAGTGCCAGGTTCCCCATGAACGTGTGTTGCGTGACAGGAGAGGGGGTGGCCACCTTTACTGCCACACCTTGTTTTCCAGGATGATGGCTCTCCGCACCAGACCCGTGTCCCCGTGTGCGGTAGGGCAGAGTGTCCCGCCGGCAGGGGACCAGTAGCCAAGGCTATCCGAGGCCCCTCAGCATTGCCCTGTTTTTCCGCCTGGGCAGGATTCTGACTTAAGAAGCCTTCAGTCGTAGTCCCACAGATGGTAGCTTCGCCCTGTTGGCTTCTCAGCCAAGCACATACACCAAAGAGACAGGGTCTTCTCTTGTTTAGGCTGGAGTGCAGTTGTGCGATCTAGGCTCACTGCACCCTTGACCTCCTGGGCTCAGGTGATCCCCCTGCATCAGTATCCCAGGTAGCTGTGACTACAGGTAGGCGCTACTGCTACTGTGCCTGACTAATTTTTTAACTTTTTGTAGGCATGAGGTCTCGCTATGTTGTCTTGAACTCCTGGGCTGGAGCGATCCTCCTGCCTCAGCCTCCTAAAGTACTTAGATTACAGGTGTGAGCCACTGTATCCAGTTAACCTTTTTTTTTTTTTTTTTTTTTTGCCTTGAGAAACTAGGGGAAAATGATGCCATTAAATAATGGACATCTTTTTTTTTTTTTTTAAAGACTTGGTTTCTAGTCTTAGTTCCTCATTAGGATGGCACGTGAACTTGTCTTGACATTTCTGTCTCTTGGTTCCTTTATGTGGACTGCATGACATTTACAGAGGGATCAACAGGGTTCCTTAGCCATACATACCAGCTCTTAATTTCACAAAGGCATGTAATAATCGCTTGTGACACCTTGTTAAAGAGCTAGAGAAATGTGTTTTATATAACTGTAAGCCTAGCTATTTTAACAGCCCTTCTCTAAAAGCATAGCCACTAGTTTCAAAGGTGCTCTTTAGTGGTGAGGTAAAATACTTTCTTTGATTCTATTTTGTTAAATGTTTTCTTCATTGACTTGTGTGAAGACTTAGATCACTTGATTATTAAGTTAGTATGTTTAAGGATGTTGACTGCTGCCTTTCTGGGGTAGAATACAGTTGGGATTTATAAAAGCTTGCTTGAATGAAACTGCCTCTTAAGTGATTGTTAATAATGAATGGCTCCAGTTGACTTCTAATATACCTTCTGCAATTAGCATGGTGGATTTTACAATAGGAAAAATAGGACTATTGAGTATTAATGGTAACAGATTTTTTTGATTTTAATTTTTATTTTTTGAGACAGTCTCGCCCTGCCACCCAGGCTGGAGTGCAGTGGCGCAATCTTGACTCACTGCAACCTCCGCCTCCGTGGCTCAAGCAATTCTCCTGCCTCAGCTTCCCAAGAAGCTGGGATTGCAGGCGTGCACCACCACATTCGGCTAATTTTTGTATTTTTAGTAGAGACGGGGTTTTGCCATGTTGATCAGGCTGGTCTGAAACTCCTGACCTCAAGTGATCCACCCGCCTCGGACTCCCAAAGTGCTGGGGATGGTAGCAGATATTGACAGTGCCAGGCATAGTGCCTCATGGACACTCTCACTAAAACAGCAACAGTCCTCAGCATTCTATGGGCCTACCAACTTTGCTTATTTGTATTGCACATTCATTAGCTAGATTTTCTGTTAAGAATAGTCTGGCCTGGTTGGGCGTGGTGGCTCACGCCTGTAATCCTAGCACTTAGGGAGGCCGAGAATTGTTTGAACCTGGGAGGCAGAGGTTGCAGTGAGCTGAGATCGCGCCATTGCACTCCAGCCTGGGCGACAGGGCGAGACTCCATCTCAAAAAAAAAGAAAGAAGGGAGGGAGGGAATAGTTGGCCCAGTGCAGTGGCTCATGCCTGTAATCCCAGCACTTTGGGAGGCCGAGATGGGCAGATCATGAGGTCAGGAGTTCGAGACCAGCCTGGCCACCATAGTGAAACCCCATCTCTACTAAAAATACAAAAAAAAAATAATAATTACCCGGGCATGGTGGTGGGGGCCTGTAATCCCAGCTACTTGGGAAGCTAAAGCAGGAGAATTGCTTGAACCCGGGAGGTGGAGGTTGCAGTGAGCCAAGATAGCGCCATTGCACTCCAGCCCGGGCGACAATGTGAGACTCCACCACACACACACACACAAAGAATAGTCTGACCAAAGTCTTTTTAAGGAAAGATAGTTTGAATCCTTCCAAAAATTTATTTTTCTTGAGCATACTTGAGTTGGTCTTTCATATCTGGAAGCATGCCTCCTTAGCTGAATTTGTTCACCCAGTTAGCTTGGGTCCACTACAGGAAAGATGTGAGCGTCATGTCCTCAAATTATTCTTATAGTGTTGAATATGTAGTACCATATCTTTTTGGAAATTACTGTGTTATTTCCACTTTGTTCTTCTTAGAATATTCACTCTAAAAGGCAAGAAACACTATTCCTTTATGTTTTGTGTTAGCATGTAGCATCTAGTACACTTTGGTGCTGAGTAAAGTATGTAGCAAGTAGCTGAGAATAAAGACTTTTTTGTTTTTAACATTCTTAACAGTGCCAGTATTATAATTTTATTTGCATTAAGAGTCAGCCCTTGCAAAAGTAATAGACTGCCTACAGTGTCTCAAACACGGAATATGGGTAGGTGTTTTTAGAAAGATTCTATGTGGTTCTCCTTTGTAGTTGGAAATTTGAAATTTAGGAGGAAGTCATATGTTGCCTGCTATTTTCTAACATTGGTGAAGGTAATGCAGACTTGAATATTTGCCACTGCTTGGGTTTGCAGAAGGCTTTACCTTCATTTGTTTTTGAATTTTGTTAAGGAAGTTTTAGTGTATACTTTTCTCTAGCGTTTTTGTCTCTAGCATAAAATTTCAATATTTATGTAAATGTATATTCTTACTGTTTCTTTTTGTAGGACTTTTTTTTTCTTTTTGGATGGAGTCTCACTCTGTCGCCCAGGCTGGAGCGTGGTGGCGCCATCTTGGCTCATTGTAGCCTCCACCTCCTGAGTTCACATGCCTGAGCCACCCGAGTAGCTGGGATTACAGGCATGCGCCACCATGCCCAGCTGACTTTTGTATTTTTAGTAGAGACAGGATTTCACCATGTTGGCCAGGCTGGTCTCCAACTGCTGGCCTCAAGTGATCCACACACCTCGGCCTCCCAAAGTACTGGGATTACAAGCATGAGCCACCGTGTCTGGCTGGACATTTTTGATCCTGTGTTTTGTCTCCAGCTGCACCCAGGCTGTGAGCCAGGGAGGCTTTAGAGTTTTAGTGGGGACCATGGAGCTGTGGAGAGCATTCCTTGGCCGAAGTGGAGATGTATAGACTAGCTAATAAGACATCTGTGCAAACTGTTTTTTTTTTTTAATTGAGGTTATATTCACATAATATGAAATTCACCATTTTACAAGTGAACAGTTCAGTGGCATTTAATACATTTGCAATGCTGTGCAGCCACCACTTCTGTCTAGTTCCAAGATGTTTTGTCACCCCAGTAGGAAACTCTACCCATTAAGCAGCTGCTCCCTATTTCCCCCTCCCCCAACTCCTGGGAGCCAATATGCATTTTTGTCTCTGTTGATTTACCTATTCTAGATATGTCATGTAAATGCAATTATATAACACATGACCTTTTGTGTCTGGCTTCTTTCACTTTGCATGACGTTTCTGAGGTTCGTCCATATTGCGGCATGGATCAACATTCAAGTCTCACTCTGTCGCCCAGGCTGAAGTGCCGTGTCACGATCTCGGTGCACTGCAGCCTCCACCTCTTGGCTTCAAACGATTCTCCTGCTTCAGCCTCCTGAGTCACTAGGACCCCAGGCACATGCCCCTATGCCCGGCTAATTTTTGGATTTTTAGTAGAGGTGGGATTCCACAACATGTTGGCCAGGCTGGTCTCCAACTCCTGACCTCAAGTGATCTGTCCGCCTCGGCCTCCCAGAGTCCTGGGATTACAGCTGTGAGCCACTGTGCCTGGCCCAACATTCCATTCCTTTTTATGGCTGCATAATATTTCATTGTATCTATACACCAGGATTTGTTCATCCATTCATTTGTTGGTAGACATTTGGGTTGTTTTCACTTTTTGGCTATTGTGGATAATGCTGCTGTGATCATGGGTGTACATATTATTTGAAGTACTAGTTTTCACTTCTTTTTGGTTTCTACCTATGAGTGGAATTGCTGAGTTGTATGGTAATTCTATGTTTAACTTTTTGAGAAATCTCCAAACAGTTTTCATAGAAAAGATACCATTTTATATTCCCACCAGCAGTGTACAAGGATTTCAATTTCTCCACATATTTTCCAGTACTTGTTAGTTGTTGTTGTTTTTAACTTTTTATCATTAGCCATCCTTGTGGGTGTGAAGTTGTGCCTCGTTTTTATTTGCATTCTCCTTATGAATGATGTTGAGCGTCTTTTCATATTCTTGTTGACCTTTTGTATATTTTATTTGAGAGATTCTATTAAAATCTTTCGCTCATTTTATAATCAAGTAGTTTATTTTTGTTGTTGTATATATTCCAGGTACTAGATCCCTATCAGATTTGTTAATATTTTCTTCCATTCTGCAGGTTGTCTTTTCATTTTCCTGATAATGTCATTTGATGCAGAAAAGTTTTTAATTTTGAAGTTCATTTTACAGTTTTTTCTTTTGTTGTATGTGCTTTTTTGGTGTTATATCTAAGAATCTGTTGTCATACCCAAGGTCATGAAGATTTACCTGTATGTTATCTTCTAAGAGTTTTATGATTTCAGCTCTTATGTAGGTTGTCGATTTTAAGTTTATTTTTGTATAAGGTATGAGGAGGAAGGGGTCCAGCCTTATTTTTCTGCATGTGGTTACCCAGTTGTCTTAGCACCATTTGTTGAAGAGTCTGTTCTTTCCGCATTGAGTGGTCTTCATGTGCAGACTGTTATTGCTGTGCATGTGTATATCTGTTTATCTGGAATTCACTTTTAAGAACTGTATATGGGCCAGGTGCAGTGACTCACATCTGTAATCCCAGCGCTTTGGGAGGCTGAGGTGGGAAGATCACTTGGGGTCAGGAGTTTGAGATGAGCCTGTACAACATAGCAAGACCTTGTCTCTTCAAAAAAATTTTAAAAACTAGCTGAGTGTGGTAGTACCTGCCTGTAGTCCTACCTACTCAGGAGGCTGAGGCAGAGGGATTGCATGGGCCTGGAAGTTTAGGGCAACAGTGAGCTATGATCACACCGCCATTCCAGCCTGGGCAACAGAGCAAGACCTTGTCTCATTAACCCAGTTGTGCCTAGTGTTCCATTATTGGAACACTAAGCTTGTGGGAGTTATTTATATCCTGTTCCAGGTCATTGCCAAGGTCTGATTTTTCACAAAAAAAGTTTGCAACCTTCGGCATAAATGGGTTAAAAAAAGGAAAAGCTGTATATGAAGATCTTTGGCCACAGTTTGGTTTTTGATGGTAGATAGGGTTTTGTCACTTGAATGCAAAATTAGCTTTATAACTATAACTTTGAAACTAAATGGCTAAATTAATACTGATTTTATTTTTATTTTTATGGGTCATCTTACAAGATGTATTTAGTTTGCCTCTTGATTTTGAGTACTGTGGAAATGAGCTTACTGGTTGCTGTTTCTGAAAATGTGTACTTTAACTTATTCTCAAGATAATTATTGATGTGTTTTTAAACTGAAAAACACTGAAGAAATTTTATAGATAAGTTTTCTCCATATTTTGTTTCACATAAATTGTGTCCATTTTGAAGATGTAGTTCCTCTTTTCCTCTTCCAAATGATTAAACTGGTAAAATTTTTGTATTAGAGGAATTAAGGTGAGAGGTGCTGAGCAAAATATGAATCTTCCAAGGTTTATTCTTGTACCTTGTTAGGGATATGCGTGGGTGTTTGTGTGATTGTGAGAGAAACAGAATGTGTGTATGTGTCACTGATTTTTTAAAAGTATAGATGTTGCTTTATTATTTGCCTTAAATATATAGCAAAATCAACCTATAGACAATGCACCTGAAGAGAAAATGTAACTGTGTGAAGATTTAATAAAGTGGATTGGTGGAAAGACCATTTTATTATTTGGAATGTTATTATTTGGAATGTTAACAGAAAAACTTCAGCTGAATTAAATTTAAAGGAGTTTAATTGAGCAGTGAACAATTCGCGAATCGGGCAGCCCCAAGAATCACGGGAGATTCAGAGACTGCAGTGCAGCTATGTGGTGGAAGAAGATTTATAGACAAAAAAAAAAAAAGGGGGGGGAAGTGATGTCAAGAACTCGGAAGTGAGGTACAGAAACAGTCAGGTTGGTTACAGGTCAGCATTTGCCTTAGCTGAACACAGTTTGAACACTCAGCAGTGTATGAATGGTTAAAGTACGGCTGCTGGAATTTGCCAGGACTCAGCTGTATTTACAGGCGCATACCCATAGTTAGGTTTTTCAATCTTGTCTACCTGTTAGCTTATGGATCCTCCACAAGGACTTAAATATTGAAGTACGGAGTCCTTCTCAGGCCATATTTAGTTTCCTTTAACCGGAAAAATAACTAGAAAAAAAATGTTTAAAGGGGCTTATATTCTCCCCCTGCCATCCACCCCCCCCCCCCCGGCAAGTGCATTAAATTTAAGAGTGGATGTTGAAAATAAAAACTAAAAATTGTTAATCACCAGTATGTTTCTTAAGTAAGCTTTCAAGAATGTAGAAGGAACAAAGAGGAAGGTAATTTTTAGCCTTGATAATGTTAAAAAAAATTCACAAAACCATAAATGGAGGGCTGTATACTTAAACTCTTCTATTCTTAGAAACGAACCTATAGTAGTAGATTATTCCATTTTGATTATAACCCAGGCCATATTGAAAAGGACGTTTGCAGTGATGAAAAATTGTGATTCCTTGATTAACGTGTAGAATTTAAAAATAGTGTGTTACATTTTCACAGAAATTAGATCTGTGAACATATGTTTTTCTTAGCTGTGATTTCCAAATTAGTTTTGAAATATTGAGTGAATTAAGCAGTTTTAAAAGATGCAACAGATTTAATTTTCACCCTTTTGGATTTGTTTTTATTTTAGCTGAGATGTGATTCTTGTTTTACTTGAAAATATTGCTTGGGTTTTGTTTTAAAACATGAATTTTACTCATTCATGTAAATTATGTTTTATAGGTCGGCTTGTCATCATTTGATTTGTGACTCTCTATTCTTTGGAATACAGTGGTTAAAAACTGGATATGTAAAATACCGATACCTCACTGCTATTACCAGGATTTTATACCAGTGTCTAGTGGAATAGACCAAAGGACAGAGTCCTTGGACTCAGAACTTGCATGAATTCTGCAGTGTGCAAGAGTTTTCTGGAGAATTGGTACCTTACTCATATTCTCAAAGGGGATGGTGAGAAGCGTGTTTCAAAAAAGGTTAAGCTAGAATATTGACAGTGAAGTTATTTGCTCTTAAGTGTGTGACGGAAAGAACATAAAATGAGTACTGAGTGACATTTCTGTTTACCCAAATAGCCTGTATTAAGGAATTTGGTAATGGTATAAACACTGATTCTTAAACATTTTGCTCTTAGGACAGACTCTAAAAAATTATTTAGGAGCCCAAAGAGCCTTTTAATGCAGTTTATATCAATTGGTACTTGCTTTGTCAGAAATTAAAAACGTGTAGTTGTCAATACACTTACTGTATGTTAACAAATAGCATATTTTTAGGCTGGGTGCAGTGGCTCACGCCTGTCATCCCAGCACTTTGGGAGGCTGAGGTGGGCGGATCACCTGAGGTCAGGAGTTCGAGACCAGCCTGGCCAACATGCTGAAACCCTGCCTCTACTAAAAATACAAAAATTAGCTGGGCGACCTGGCGTGCGCCTGTAATCCCAGCTACTTTGGAGACTGAGGTAGGAGAATCGCTTGTACCCAGGAGGCGGCGGTTGCAGTGAGCTGACATCACACCACTGCATTCAAGCCTGGGCGACAGAGCGAGACTCTGTATCAAAAAACAAAACCACAAAAATGAATAGCATATTTTAAAATAAGAATGTATGCTTTTGGCTCGGCATGGTGGCTCATGCCCGTAATCCCAGCACTTTATGAGGCTGAGGCTGAGTCGGATGGATTGCTTGAGTTTAGGAGTTCGAGAGCAGCCTGGGCAACATGGTGAAACCCCATCTCTACTAAAAAAATACAAAAATTAGCCAGGAGTGGTGGTGCACACCTATAGTCCCAGCTACTTGTGAGGCTGAGGTGGGAGGATCACCTGAATCTGGGAGGTTGAGGCTACAGTGACTGCACTCCAGCCTGGATGACAATGAGATCCTGTCTCAACAACAACAGCAACAAAAAGGGGTACTTTTTAAAACTAATGAGAAGAATGACATCATTGGACATTTTTGAAAATTTCTTTAATGTCTGGCTTAATTGAAGCCAGATTATCATATATGTGTCTGCCTTCAGTCTGTTGTGATATGTTATTTTTGTTGAAATATATGAAGAAAATATTCAACCCCATCCTGTGTTCTTGTATATTTTCTTTAAAGCAACAAGCTCATTTCATACGCTTTTGAGAAAAATGTCTGTCAGTTCCCCAAATTTGAATAACCAAGGCTTGTCTGTTAATAAGCCTTGCTGGAAAAAGCAAATAAAATGATTGCACAGGTGTTTTTCCTGGAGACATGCATTTTACTTTGGTTGGTAGCAGGAATACTTCCCATTTTAGCACATAGAATATGAAAACGCTGTCAACTCAACATTGAGATTTAATGAAATTAATTTTTTCATTGCTTCATCAAGAATATCCTTACATGAACCTGGCAACTTTTTAACTGAAAGTTAAATGCAAGGACTGCTAGTACAGCTTGGGGCCACCACATTGATTTGTGCTAAGATGCCAGCAGCTTAATCCACCATTCTTTTTATGTCGTCAGTGCAAATGTTGACACAGAAAGAGGCAAATAATGTCTTGAATCATTATGGAAATAGGTGTGATCTTGGAGACTTCTGAAGGTTTGTGAACCACACTTTGAGAACTGCTGGAAGGGATAAACATTAACACTGGGAGTTGCTTTGGCTGCTCTTCTTCCCCTCAGGAAAAAAGAGAATCAAATGAGAGTCTGATTTTCAGGTATAAAGGAGTGGGAGAGGGAACAAATGTTTATGACATTCCTATTCATTCTCACTTAAGCCTCATAACTGTCATGTATGCTAGATATTGTTGTCCCCTTTTTGCAAACGAGATAAACAGGTCTTGAGGGTTAGAATAGCTTGCCTAAGGTCATAGAACCTAGTAAGTATGGCCAGTGGGCGGGAACTAGTCTTCCCTAGGCCATGCTTGCCTCCACATGGATGTAACTGATCCTGGAGTGAGAAGAGGCTAATCCAAAGGTCAGAGTAACTTTGTCCTATCCTTGTATCTCTTGTGTCCTTGCATTAGTTTCTTATCTTTAATCTTATCATTAACCTTTTCTAATTAGAACAGTAGGAATTCCTCATTAGAAAGATGGTCATGGAAACAGCAGATAAACTGTTTATCTTTGATCTAATTTGTAAAATTAAAGTCATGGAAAAAATATTGTCAGAGTTACAAGTCAGGAACGTAGTTTATCTGGTGGGCTTCCTGGTTTTTAGAATTGTTAGGGTGCTAGTTTGCTGTTGAAGTGCTTACTTAGCTTGGAGGTAAAGTAGTGTAAGTGAGTAGATACCAGGCTTTATAAGCGGCCTTGAGAGTGTCTTGATTGAGTGGTGAATATACTACCGAAGTTAATGCAATATCCTAGGCCTTAATGCACAGTAATTTGAGAGGTATTTTCTTCAAGTTAAAAGGCACAGTTTTAAGATTACCTCAAGATGGCCAGGCATGGTGGCTCTCGCCTGTAATCCCAGCATTTTGGGAGGCTGAGTCTCTACTAAAAATACAAAAATTATCTGGGCATCATGGCGGGTGCCTGTAATCCCAGCTACTTGGGAGGCTGAGGCAGGAGAATCACTTGAACCTAGGAGGCGGAGGTTGCAGTGAGCCAAGATCGCGCCATTGCACTCCAGGCTGGGCGACAAGAGCGAAACTCAGTCTCAAAAAAAATAAAAAATAAAAATTACCTAAAGATGTCTTTTCGTTTAGTGTACACCTTTTTGCTTTCTATAAAAAGGCTGGGAGTTTCATAATACTAAACAGGTAGTAACTACAGAAAATTTTTAATGACCAATACCTATACTTTGAAAGAGGGTTAGGAGGAAAACCATCATAGAATCTCAGAATTAACAAAAATTTATTATGCATTGTATTAGAATCATGTCAAATTCAACTTATCCAGATTTTTATTGTTTGTTCACCATGAATATTTGTTCGTTGGGGGTATATCTGGACTTGCCAAAGGAATGAGAATACATGTGTGTAATATTTAGCTTGATATTATGTTATAAGTGACTTTAGGGATTATCTAGTCAAGTTGTTTTAAAACAGTGGAACCTTTTCTTTAATTGAAATTGTATCCAGAGTCCAATATTTGAAGCATAAAAGCCAAGTGGTTGAAAGGTTGAAATGAGAGTCATGGGCCCAGAATTCTCATGTTTGCCTGGCAGCAAGTCCTTGGTTAGTAGTAATACACAGCGTTAGTGTGCATTAGTGTTCACTCTGTGCCAGGTCTTGTATTAAGCACTTTACATGTATGATTTCACAGTTTGAAAACCACTTATCTAGTTCAGCTTCTGATTTTTTTCTATTAAGAAACAGGTCTAGAGAGCTTAAATGAATTGCCCAGCATCTCAAACTAGTTTTTAATAGAGTTAGTATTAAAATTCTTATAGTCAGTTTAGCTAGTGGCATGTGTGTGATGTTTTATTTTCCAGTTGTTAGATTAATTCAGGTCTTTTGCAGTAAAATAAAAATTTCCAGAAGAGTATAAAATGGAAAAAATACTTGACTTTCAGTGGCTAGGGCTTTGATAATATTTTGGTGTGAATCATTCTAGGCTCCTTTATAAGTTTTCTATTTTTTAAAAATAGAGGTGGGATCCCCTATGGTGTGCAGGCTGGTCTCGAACTCCTGTGCTCAAGTGATCTTCCTGCCTCAGCCTCCCAGAGTGCTGGGGTTCCAGGCAGGAGCCACTGCACCCAGCTCATAAATTGTTTCTTTATTAGAAAAATTGACATACCCACCATACCATTTTATTGTGAGTTTTTAAATGCTTAAGAATATATTCTAAGCAATTTCCTGTTTTCCTACATATACTTTGTAAGAATGATTAATGAGATTTCACTACATTTGAGCAATTTACTTAATCAGTTTCTCATTATTCGACATTTATGTTTACAGGTTTTTCTTTTGTTATAATATGTAATGTGCTGTACACCTATGAGCATTCCTTTTCTAGAACATTAACTTCTAGATTTCCAATTACTATGTCAGCCGGCATTTACAAAATATGTTTTGGGCCGGGCATGGTGGCTAACGCCTGCAATCCCAGCACTTTGGGAGGCTAAGGCGGGCAGATCGCCTGAGGTCAGGAGTTTGAGACCAGCCTGGCCAACATGGTGAAACCCTGTCTCTACCAAAAATACAAAAATTGGCCGGGCGTGATGGTGCACACCTGTAGTCCCAGCTGCTCAGGAGGCTGAGGCAGAATTGCTTGAACCTGGGAGGCAGAGGTTGCAGTGAGCTGAGATTCTGCCACTGCATTCCAGCCTGGGTGACAGAGCAAGACTCTGTCTTGAAAAAATAAAAAATGTGTTTTGAAACATGTTGCCCAGGTAATCTTTGGGAAGGATTTGCCAGTTTATTTTTCAAGACAGGGTCTTACTCTGTCGTCCAGGCTGGAGTGCAGTGGTGCGATCTCAGCTCAGTGTAACCTCCGCCTCCTGGGTTCAAGTGATTTTCATATCTCAACCTCCCAAGTAGCTTGGATTACAGGCATGTGCTATGACCCCTGGTTAATTTTTCATATTTTTAGTAGAGACGGGGTTTCACCATGTTGGCCAGGCTGGTCTCTAGCTCCTGGCCTCAAATTACTGGCCAGCCTCGCCTCCCAAAGTGTGTGAACCACCACGCCCAACTGGTTTTGCCAGTTCATATGTTCATAATACATGTTATTGAATTTTTGTGAGCCCTGGACAATGCAGTTAAAACAAATAGATGTCATTTTAATTTACGTTTTTTTGGATATAAATGAGGTGCGACTTTGCCCTTTTATATTAATTAGTTATTTGTTTTTTCGTTTGTATACTGCCAGTTCTTTTACTTTGCTTGTTTTTCTATTTGAATGTTTTTTCTTTTTAAATAAGAAAAGGAGTTCAAGATATATACACCCACTGACAATGTACCTCACTGCCCCTCCAACAGTTCATGATGTCTGTTGCTTTTTTTTTTTTTTTTTTTTTTGAGACAGAGTCTCGCTCTGTTGTCCAGGCTGGAGTGCAGTGGTGCAATCTTTGCTGACTGCAACCTCCACCTCCCTGGTTCAAGGGATTCTCCTCCCTCAGCCTCCCAAGTAGCTGGGATTACAGCTCCACGACGCCACACCTGGCTAATTTTTTTGTATTTTAGTAGAGATGGAGTTTCACCGTGTTACCCAGGCTGGTTTCAAACTCCTGAGCTCAGGCATTCCACCCGCCTCGGCCTCCCAAAGTGCTGGGATTACAGGTGTGAGCCACTGTGCCTGGCCAATTTTTTTTTTTTTTGAGATGGAGTCTCACTCTGTTGCCCAGGCGGGAGTGCAGTGGTGTGATCTTGGCTCACTGCAACCTCTGCCTTCCGGGTTCAAGCGATTCTCCTGCCTCAGCTGCCCGAGTAGCTGGGATTACAGGTGCGCATCACCACACCCTGCTAATTTTTTTGTATTTTGGTAGAGATGGGGTTTTACCATGTTACCCTGGCTGGCCTCAAATTCCTGAGCTCAGGCAATCCGCCCATGTTGGCCTCCCAAAGTGCTGGGATTACAGGCTTGAGCCACTGCACCTGGTAATTAAAAAAAAAAAAAATTACCTTTTGACAAAAGTAAGTCCTAACTTTTTTTTCCCCTTACATGCATGTAATGCCTGATTGTCTTGTCTTTTGTGATATTATTGCCCACTGACCATTGCCTACATTCATTAATTCATTAGTTGTTTCAAATGGTGATAGTGTAATTTTATTATTCCTTATTTATTCATTTCTGGAATATTTTGTAAAGAGAAACTTTCTTGCCTGGTGTGGTATCTCATGCCTGTCATCCCAGCACTTGGGGGAGGCCAAGGTGGGAGGATCACTTGAGGCCAGGAATTTGAGCCTAGAGTGGGGAACATAGTGAGACCTCATTTCTACAAAAAAGATAAATATTCCCATATCAACTGTTTGTATACTTCAGGTTGAGTTTGTGAGGGAAAGTCAGGATGCATGCTTGATTCTTTCCTTTTGCTTAGCACATTGAAAATAGTTGATTTACTGGCTTCCAAAAAGATGAAAAGAATTAAGTGACTTATGGATTCAGGAATGTTTGGGTTTTATTATATTTGTTGATACATATGATTTTATCTGCAGCCAGCAGGCGCTCCATTAAAATTGCATCTGAGGTGCAGGGCTGAGATTAAATTTACCTATTCTGGAAATTTAACATATTTAATGACCATTTGTGTCTGACTTTGTTTACATAGTATAATGTTTTCAAGGTTCATCTACCCCCCCCTTCTTTTTTTTTTTTTTTTTTTTTTTGACAGAGTCTCACTCTGTTGCTTAGGCTAGAGTGCAGTGGCATGATCTCGGCTCACCGCAAGCTCCACCTCCTGGGTTCAAACGATTCTCCAGTCTCAGCCTCCCAAGTAGCTGGGACTACAGGCGTGCACCACCATGCCTGGCTAATTTTTGTATTTTTAGTAGAGACGTAGTTTCACTATATTGGCCAGGCTGGTCTCGAACTCCTGACCTTGTGATCCCCCCACCTTGGCCTCCCAAAGTTCTGGGATTACAGGCGTGAGCCACTGCACCCAGCCAAGTTTCATCTACTTTGTAGCATATATCAGTACTTCATCTTGAAATTATTTGTTCATGTGCATTTTATTTTTAATTTTTATTTTTGTCCTCAACGTCCATCCATGTTGTAGCATTTGTCGAAGTTCACTTGCTTTTATGACTGAATAATATTACATTGTATATATGTACCACAATTTGTTTACTCACCCATTGATGGCATTTGGATTGTTTCTTCCTTTTAGTTATGAATAGAACTATACCAACATTCCTGCACAAAGATTTGAGTTCTTGTTTTCTTTCTTTTGAATATAAACCTAGGAATGTAATTGCTGGGTCATAGATTAATTTTTGTGCTTTAGGTTCTTGTTTTCTTTCTTTTGAATATAAACCTAGGAATGTAATTGCTGGGTCATAGATTAATTTTTGTGCTTTAGTTTTTGAGGAACCACCAAACTTTTTCACAGTGTCAGAACTATTTTACATGATGACCATCTGAGCTATTTTACATAATCACCAGCAACGTACAAGGGTTCCAGTTTTCTACATCCTTGCCTACACTTATTGTCTGTATTTCTGTTTGTAGATGTCCTGATGGGTGTGAGGTGGTATTTCATGGTTTTTATTTGCATTCTCCTAATGACTGATGTTAAGCATCTTTTCATGTGTTTTTGGCCATTTTTATATCTTTAGAGAAATGACTTGAAATCCTTTGCTTGTTGGCCAGGTGCAATGGCTCACGCCTGTAATCCCAGCACTTTGGGAGGCCTAGGCAGGCAGATCACCTGAGGTCAGGAGTTCAAGATCAGCCCAGCCAACATGGTGAAACCTGTCTCTACTAAAAATACAAAAAGTTAGCTAGGCGTGGTGGCAGGTGCCACTAGTCCCAGTTACTCAGAAGGCTGAGGCAGGAGAATTGCTTAAACCCAGGAGGTGGAAGTTGCAGTGAGTCCAGATCGCGCCATTGTACTCCAGCCTGGGAGACAAGAGTGAAACTCCGTCTCAAAAAAAAAAAAAAAAAGAAAGAAAGAAATTATTTGCTTATTATTTCATTGGGTTATTTATTTTTTTGTTGGTGGGTTGTAAGAGTTCTTTACATACTCTTGACCCTTATCAGATATATGATGTGCAGATATTTTTTTCATTCTGTAGGTTGCCTTTTCACTTTTTTGGTAATGTCCTTTGATGCCCAAAACAGCTCTTTACTTTTATTACAGTTTTTAGTCAACTAAGGCGGTTAAGGAGGGTTGTACTATGTGCACAACCGAGCCCCTCCTAGATTGTGGGTTGTCTGATGGAAAGGGTGTAAAAAGTCTGAAGCAATTGACGTTAATATTGTGTATTTGTGGAAGGGTGGATTTGGCTTTTAAAATTGAGACATAACTTAGTTTTTTAATGCTCCATTTCATTCCACAAAAAGTTTGAGTAGACTTATAATAGATGTGCCAAAAACTAGGATCAAAGGAAAAATAAGTAGAATAAAGATTGGGGAAAAGAATGTCATTGGAGAGTTCTAGATGGAAAAGAAATATATAGCAGTAGTGTAGGATTATGGGTGATTCAAAATTTTCTTCTTTGTATGTGACTTTCATTTTATTTATTTATTTATTTATTTTGAGACAAGGTCTCACTATGTTAACCCGGGCTGGAGTGCAGTGGCGCGATCTCGGCTTCTACAACCTCTGCCTCCTAGGCTCAAACAATCCTCTCTCCTTAGTCTCTCGAGTAGCTGGAACTACAGGAGTGTGCCACCATGCCCTGCTAAAGTTTTATATTTTTGGTAGACATGGAGTTTTGCCATGTTGCCCAGGCTGGTCTTGAACTCCTGAGCTCAGGTGAGCCACCACGCCCAGCCTATTTTTTCATATTTTTTACATTTAATATTTCTTTAGTAAAGAGAACATTTTACTAAAATATTACAATTCTGAATGCATTTACTAGCCTTGCTGCGTTCTGTGCACTGATGTATGATCCATTATCATGGTTTTATCTGCTACCTATGTTTGTCTTCAGTCTCTCCCTGTTCCTTGAACTTCAGTTGGTTCAGCTGTTCCCCTTTCCAGTACCTCATGGGGTCTTAGACTCAGCAGTATTCCTCCCAGGCTCATCTCCCTAGCCTTACACCTTTGCGTTCCATGTTTTCTCTGCTGCAGCCTGGCGCCTCTGTGTTTTCCTTTCTGTTTGGCTCAGACCTACTAGGACTTATATCAGATCTCACCCCCAGAGGGAGGATTTCCCTGACTCCTCCTCCCCCATGCGTGAGGAGTTCCTTTGCCTACCTCTGTCATTGTGCAGACCACAGTGCTTATGGCGTTATGTCTGTGTGATTTTTTTCTCCTCTACTGGCTTATGAGCCCCTCAGGGACATAAACTGAGACTTCTTGTTTATGCTTGTGTAACAGAGTGTGTGGCCCAGGGTTGGCACCAGTATCTGTCTGCAGAATGGATAAGTAAGATCTATAATGTCACAGGAGGCAAACTGGTGGATGTGGGCTCGATCACTTCTGTAGATGTGATCATGTGGTTGACAGTGCTTTAAAATTGGAGATATTTTACATGAAAGTCTCTATGGTTTCCATAGTCTGAAAAAAATGTGACTATTTGGCCACTCTGGGTCAGCATGCTTTCATGATAGTTGTTCACTAGGTATTTTTGGTGGTTTGCCACAGATTGGTGTTTTTGTAAAAGATGGGGTTTTGGTTTCTGGCATGTTTTTGCAGTTCTGGCTTTCTGAATGGCTAATTAAGGATAGAGCCTTGATGCAGATACTCGTGTATGTGTAGATACACATGTATATGCTAAAATATACACAAAATGCTGATGAATTGAATTTTCAAGGCCTTTAGCTGAATAACTATCCTAGGATACTTTAATGATGAAGGCTCCCATAAAATGAAATGTTTAGTGACTGGGAAAGTTTATCATTCTGAAGTTTGTAGATTCCTTAAAGAAAAATGGACATATTGTCTGTACTTTTAATGTATTTTTTTCTTTTAGGTAAAATGAGCTTTTTTTTTTCTTGTAACCTTCAGCAAATATTTATAGACTTGCCTGAAGAAGTTTTTAATTCCTTTTTGAAATTAAAGATTGAGTTTTGTTGCTTATGTTTGGAATTTTAAGAGCATTAAGTAAATAGTATTCTTGTGAGTGTATGCAAAGTTTGTGTACACTTTTTTTGGAGACATTATGGTCCATAACTCCCACTGTATTTTTATAGGGGAGTGATCACAAGCGCATCGAAGCAAAGGACTGGAGCCATAGGAAATGAAGCAGCACTGAAGGGCCCTAAGCAGGATTCTGCAGTGGTGTGGGTTGAGGATTAGGAAAGTATGAGGGGTAGGAGACCTAGTAGGGGCCAGAAATGATGACGGCTCCAACCGGGATGAAAGATTACAGAGAGCGAAATCCTGTTTAGTTTTCGTGGAGTTTTAAGTAATCTAAGTGCTTATGTTAATTATGAAACTGTGATACTGTGGCTGACAATATCCTCTTAATAAGCTACTATGTAGATTGAATTAGACAAAATGGTAAAATAGTCTCATAGCTCTCTGTAGGAAAAGAATCTTTAGTTGAATAAGCAGAAACCACTTTCCACCTTGTGATACATTAAAGCTTTAGGTGTCGGGTGCTTTAGGAACTGCAGAAGTGGTCTTGCCAATTGGAAAAGTAGTACTACCATAAGAATTTTGGATTATTGTTTCTTGGTAGTCATCAGAATGAAGGTTATATTAAAGTCCATACAATTATATGAAAATGAGTACATGCCCATCATTCTTTTTTTTTTTTTTTTTTTTACTTGTTAATTTTTTTTTTTAATTTTTATTTTTTTATTGATCATTCTTGGGTGTTTCTCGCAGAGGGGGAACTGGCAGGGTCACAGGACAATAGTGGAGGGAAGGTCAGCAGATAAACAAGTGAACAAAGGTCTCCGGTCTTCCTAGGCAGAGGACCCTGCGGCCCTCCGCAGTGTTTGTGTCCCTGGGTACTTGAGATTAGGGAGTGGTGATGACTCTTAATGAGCATGCTGCCTTCAAGCATCTGTTTAACAAAGCACATCTTGCACCACCCTTAATCCATTTAACCCTGAGTGGACACAGCACATGTTTCAGAGAGCACAGGGTTGGGGACAAGGTCACAGATCAACATGATCCCAAGGCAGAAGAATCCTTCTTAGTACAGAACAAAATGAAAAGTCTCCCATGTCTACCTCTTTCTATACAGACACGGCAACCATCCGATTTCTCAATCTTTTCGCCACCTTTCCCCCTTCTTTCTATTCCACAAAACCGCCATTGTCATCATGGCCCGTTCTCAATGAGCTGTTGGGTACACCTCCCAGACGGGGTGGTGGCCGGGCAGAGGCGCCCCTCACCTCCCGGACGGGGTGGCTGGCCGGGCGGGGGGCTGACCCCCCCACCTCCCTCCCGGATGGGGCAGCTGGCTGGGCGGGGGGCTGACCCCCCCACCTCCCTCCCGGACGGGGCGGCTGGCTGGGCAGAGGGGCTCCTCACTTCCCAGTAGGGGTGGCCGGGCAGAGGCGCCCCTCACCTCCCGGACGGGGCGGCTGGCCGGGCGGGGGGCTGACCCCCCAACCTCCCTCCCGGATGGGGCAGCTGGCCGGGCGGGGGGCTGGGCCCCCCCACCTCCCTCCCGGATGGGGCGGCTGGCCGGGCAGAGGGGCTCCTCACTTCCCAGTAGGGGCGGCCGGGCAGAGGCGCCCCTCACCTCCCGGATGGGGCGGCTGGTCGGGCGGGGGGCTGAGCCCCCCACCTCCCTCCCAGACGGGGCGGCTGGCCGGGCGGGGGGCTGACCCCCCCACCTCCCTCCCGGACGGGGCGGCTGGCCGGGCAGGGGGCTGACCCCCCACCTCCCTCCCGGACGGGGCGCTGGCCTGGCGGGGGGCTGACCCCCACCTCCCTCCCGGACGGGGTGGCTGCCGGGCGGAGACGCTCCTCATTTCCCAGATGGGGTGGCAGCCGGGCGGTGGGGCTCCTCACTTCTCAGACGGGGCGGTTGCCAGGCGGAAGGTCTCCTCACTTCTCAGACGGGGCGGCCGGGCAGAGACGCTCCTCACCTCCCAGACGGGGCGGCGGGGCAGAGGCACTCCCCATATCTCAGACGATGGGCGGCCGGGCAGAGACGCTCCTCACTTCCTAGATGGGATGGCGGCCGGGAAGAGGCGCTCTTCACTTCCCAGGTGGGATCCGGCTGGGCAGAGATGCTCCTCACTTTCCAGACTGGGCAGCCAGGCAGAGGGGCTCCTCACATCCCAGACGATGGGCGGCCAGGCAGAGACGCTCCTCACCTCCCAGACGGGGTGGCGGCTGGGCAGAGGCTGCAATCTCCGCACTTTGGGGGGGCCAAGGCAGGCGGCTGGGAGGTGGAGGCCGTAGCGAGCCGAGATCACGCCACTGCACTCCAGCCTGGGCACCATTGAGCACTGAGTTAACGAGACTCTGTCTGCAATCCCGGCACCTCGGGAGGCCGAGGCTGGCGGATCACTCGCGGCTAGGAGCTGGAGACCAGTCCGGCCAACACAGTGAAACCCCGTCCCCACCAAAAAAACACGAAAACCAGTCAGGCGTGGCGGCGCACGCCTGCAATTGCAGGCACTCGGCAGGCTGGGGCAGGAGAATCAGGCAGGGAGGCTGCAGCGAGCCAAGATGGCAGCAGTACAGTCCAGCTTTGGCCCGGCATGAGAGGGAGACCGTGGAAAGGAGAGGGAGAGGGAGACGGGAGAGGGAGACGGGCGACGGGAGACGGGCGACGGGAGACGGGAGAGGGAGACGGGAGAGGGAGACGGGAGAGGGAGAGGGAGACCCATTCTTTAAGGAAATCCCCTCCCTCTGTTGGTTGCCCTTAATAAGAGTTCTAATATACAAGGCTTTCCAATTTTTATAAATAACAACTGCCTGAACATTTTTGCACATAAACACATCCAGCCTGCTCAAGAATGGGTTTTCTAGAGTGCTCAGAAAACATAATCTTTTCAATGCTTGGGAGGTAGCATAAGAGAAGGGAGAGCAGAAGAAATATTCAGGTGCCAACTCAGTCTGTTTTACAGTTGGTTGTTGGCAAAATAAGGTCAGAGTTTGTTTCCAGCATGTTTCTGAAATTCCCCTTAGTGCAAACTTTTCCATGAAAACAATGTAAACTGTTAGGACCTCCAGGTAGAGCAACAAAAACTCTAACACTAAACTGCTAATTTTGGGGTATATTTGGGTGACGAACCCATAACTATAGTAGTAAAGCTATCAGTTAATATTACTAAGTTCTCCCATTTTGCCAGGCACTTTGCAAAAATACTTTTGCATATGTTATTTTGTGTTAACCTCACCACAATCTTAGGAGATACATGATGGAATCCAGAATTAGAGATAGAAAGTAATTTGAATTTCAGGAGCTATCTTTTGAGTCCAAGTAATGTACCAAAGCTCATACTGTTCATCACCATTGTATATCCCACTTCACTGTTAAGTTACTATGATGATTATAAAAGATAAAGCGTATATTACTTCTGATTATAAAATATATACTTAAAGTTAAACTTAGGAAATTCAAAAATGTGGAAATAAGGGGGAAAAAACCCCACCCACAGTCTTACCACTTACACACTTTTAACATAAACTTACCTGGATTCTGTAGGAAGTCATATTTACTAATATTTTTTAACAGCCGTGGGGCATTGTAGTCAGGATTTTATAGAGGTATATCTTTGTTAATTTTTCTCCAGAAGTGTTTTTAAAGGTGAGAGTTTAATAATGTTTGGAAAAAATAAGAGAGAGCACATGTCAGATAACAAATGGATGGCACTGCCAGCAAGGGCTGTGAGGGTGCAAGCCGGCTTTTCTCTCCTGCTGGTCAGTGATTCTGTTCACCAGCTTAACAGACTGAGTTCTAGAGCAAAACACTTGCTTATTACACATTGGTTCTCTATACTTCTTTTTGGGTTATCATATGTTTATCCTTTTAAAAAGGTCATAGAATTTTTCTTCTTCTTTTTTAATAATAAAGCTTTCTTGCTTGAAGAAAAGCCTCTTTGTATCCACCACAGCAGATGGAATGGCATTTGTACTTCTAAATTTTTCAGTAGTAGGAGTACCAAAATAGCACTAAAAATTAATTACTTTGATTACCTCCCCTCCCACCCAGTATTGGGAAAAGTCATAATTAAGTCTCCCTTCAAGGTAGTTCATTAGCTCTTGTATGTTAAAAAATCTGACCCTTAAATTAAATCTTCTTTTTGAGCTGCCTTTGTGTTTCCAGGACATGTTTAGCTGCACCTGCCTGCTATTCGGTCTCTTTCTTCACCAGAGTTAAAATAAGAGGAAAAGGATTGTATTCTCTATTCAGAACTAGAGTTCTGTGGATAACTTGACAGCTTTCCATAAGTGTGAGTCTCCATATCTATAATCAAGTTGTAAGTTTGTGTTTAAACATTTTTCCCCCATATTTAGCCATGTCTCCCCCTTTGTATTGTTTTCTTCTACAAAAATGTTCTTGTAATAGTGTTTCACTTTTAATTCTGAGAAATTTATGACATTTTCTTTTTAAAAGTTATTCTCCACTTAAGTTAGAGATGTATACAGCATTAAAATGGATTGCAGATAAAGATATTTGTAAATGAGTGTTTCGGTTAAATGCTTTTCCAACTGAAGGTGGCATCTTGCCAACGAGAGGATAGCAGTTAGCCAACATGTTTTTTCTTCATGACTGTTTTTTCTTTGTTCAGGCGGAGTACATCCTGCTGCTTCAAGGGTAGAAGACTCCTCACTGCTTTCCTTCATGAGATTTCAAAGGAAGTTTTTTTTTTTTTTTTGCCTGGTTCAAGTATTGACCAAGAAGATGACAGTGATGTGGTCTCTTAGGTTTCAAAATTTCTACTTAAACATCTTGGTTCTAGTGATACGTACTTTGCAAAAATAATTCATAGTTATTATGACTTTTGTTAATATTCTGAAACTATGGTATTCAGAGATGATCCGTCAGGTTCTGATTAAGTTTCTTAGAAGCCCAGTGCACTGAAAAGATTATGGTGTGTCTTTTCTCTTCCTAGCAAAATGGAAAATGACAATACTGAAATGCAAACTAATAGAAGTCCAGCAAAAATTCTCATTGTTACTCATGGCTTCAAAAACTACATCAGATGCCTTAAAAAAAAATCCTCTTACTTCTTTTGGTACCTCATTTTTGCTGGTTTTCTAAGCATGTAGAAGGGGACCAGAGCATGCCACCCCAAAATATCCCACTTTTAGTGTAGGTGTTGTTTTAAGCTGAAGGCATTTAGTTTCCGCCCTCCACCTTTCTGTCTAAAAGCAGGCTATCCATTTACATTTCTGAAAGTGTTCCTTACTAAAGAACCCCTATTTATTATACATTTCTAGTTATCTTCCCATGATTTGTACCTCCCTCAAAGTCCAGAACTTGTTTTCCTCAGTCTAGCCTTTTCCCCGTACTTTATCACCCTTTATTAAGATGGTGTGTAAACCCAAATTTTAATCACCCTTTTGAGTTAACACTGAGTTCTCCTTTGTGTATGCACATTGCTTGCATAGGTAAATTGCTTTTTTTCCCCCTCCTGTTAATCTTTTATCTGTTAAATTCAGGGACCCCAGCCACTGAATCTAAGAGGGTAGGGAAAGAGTGTTTTCCTCTCCAACAATGTGCTTCATTTTTTTCCTGTTGGGTAATTCAGCACTGACTCTCCCCAAAATTACACAGAAGAATTAAAGTAACACAGGAATGAAGAAGCGAACATAGATTTATCTGTCAGATGCATTTAAATAAAGTTATTTCTCTACAATTTCCTTGGTCTTTTGTATACTGTTATAATAAACTAGTAGGCAGCAGAAATTTTTTTTTTGTGACAGAGTCTCGCTCTATTGTGCAGTGGCACAGTCTCGGCTCACTGCAACCTCTGCCTCTCGGGTTCAAGAGATTCTCCTGCCTCAGCCTCCCCAGTAGCTGGGATTACAGGTGCCCACCACCTGTAAAAATACCCGGCTAATTTTGTATTTTTAGTAGAGATAGGGTTTCACTATGTGGGTCAGGCTGGCCTTGAACTCTTGACTTCAGGTGATCTGCCTGCCTCAGTCTCCCAAAGTGCTGGGATTACAGGCATGAGCGACAGTGCCTGGCTGGCCACAGGATTTTTGTTAAGTAATCATCCTCTGTTGTCTCCAAGATTTTAGAAATCTCAGAAAACATGGAAACCTATGAAAATATGAACTTGACCTAAAGTATTTTGAATAATATTTATTGCTGTGGTTCTAGATGCTTCTAAAGTTTAGACTAGAGGATAGTTTTTATCTTTGTTAGGTCAGGATATTTAGCTGTGTAATAGTTTGGTTTTAAAGCTGTATGCTTTTTGACTTCTATTTAGGCTAAGAAGGCTTTTAGTCTTTCTTTTAGTGAAGAGGGTGTCCCTAGTCTGAGGGCATCTGTAGGCAGCATATATCAATCAGTGATTGTAGCCCGGGGCCAGGGCAGCCCTGCGGTGTTCACAGTGGATTGTCTATATATCATCTGTCTCAAGATTCCTGTAGTCATGATACTAAAACGGAAAGGTGGACCAAATATTTTGTTTTTCAGTTTATCAGTTTTTCTTTGAGTCATCTAAGTAAGACTCGGGATACTGTCTAATGGGAAATGAACAGTTAAGACAAAATCAGGGCAAGTCTTTGGGCAAGACAACTCTGTTTACTTTAGTATGCATACATGCATAGCCTGCCTTGTTCCAAAAAGGATTTAAGGTGGCACTGCTGTGCACTTTCTGTGGTTTATGGTCTGAGACTTATTTATAAATACAGTTACTAGTTTCAAATTGAAATGAATCTGGCTTCCAAATGGTATGTAGTGTACTTACCCTAACAATGCTGCCATTGTACCCCAGGGTCTGCTTTAGGATTTGAATATGTTCATTGGTCATAAATCTTTATCCTTTGATGTTAGAATCAATTTTTGGAACCAGCTAAAAGTCATTAAGTGCCGAGTTTGGTGAATAACCTGGATAGGCAATCTGGGTTGTTAGAGCTTTTGGTTTATTGTTTTTGACTCATGGACTGTGAGCCAAAATAGGATGATGAAACTAGTTTCTAAGCCACAGTTAACTCCTTGTTAACATTCAGCAGTCTTGAACAATGGGTCCAATTGACTCTTGGTCTTGTGCTACATTAGCAGTGCCATTGAGATCAAATAAACAAGTTAACATTGTCCTCACTTGTGATTTTGAGATGGATGTTTTCTTGGGTTTGTAGTACAGCAAAGTATACCATTGCAAATTTCATGTTTTCAGGTCGTAATGAAAACTTTTGAAGTCAACTCTACCGATTTTCTCAAAATATTTCTGTTTTTTTCAGCTGTTAACAAAAGATCCAAAACAGTGAACAGGTTGTAACTGCTCTTTATCACTTGGTGAAAATTTCTTCCAAACGTTTTCACTAGCTTTTCACATAGTTTGACCCTCTGCCACATATTCGCGTGTTTTGTTTTTTTACTATGTAACCATTAAACTGTACGAATTGAGTTATTACTTTGACATCATTTTATAGATGAAGAAACAGGTTTATGAAAGATGAGACTTGATTTAAGGGATCAGAGATACTAAAGAGTCAAGATTCAAATCCCAGTTTTCTGGGTTTTTCTTCAGTGTATAATGCTGCCAGGATGGACATCAGCCATAACCTCCTTAATTTTCTTTTAGTAATATGAATTAATTTTCATATAAGAATATGAAAATTAAGAGCTCTTCCCTTTTATTTCCATAAATCTCACTTGCGGATTTAATGCCACCCCTAATTAAGTGTTAATTACTTTTTACTCAGGTCATTTTTTAAAATTATACATTAAGTTCTAGGGTACATGTGCACAACGTGCAGGTTTGTTACATATGTATGTATGTGCCATGTTGGTTTGCTGCACCCATTAACTCATCATTTACATTAGGTGTTTCTCCTAATGCTATCCCTCCCCCAGCTCCCCACCCCACGACAGGCCCTGGTGTGTGATGTTCCCCTTCCTGTGTCCAAGTGTTCTCATTGTTCAATTCCCACCTATGAGTGAGAACATGCGGTGTTTGGTTTTCTGTCCTTGCAATAGTTTGCTCAGAATGGTGGTTTCCAGCTTCATCCATGTCCCTACAAGGGACATGAACTCATCCTTTTTTATGGCTGCATAGTATTCCATGGTGTATATGTGCCACATTTTCTCCCCCCCACCCCACCTTTTTTTTTTTGAGACGGAGTCTTGTTCTGTCGCCCAGGCTGGAGTGCAGCGGCGCAAACTAGGCTTGCTGCAAGCTCCGCCTCCTGGGTTCATGCCATTCTCCTGCCTCAGCCTCCCAAGTAGCTGGGACTACAGGCGCCCGCCACCATGCCTGGCTAATTTTTTTTTTTTTCTTTCAGAAAAGTAGGATTTCATTAAAATCAGTGTCTTCAACAATACAAAAATTAAATATTAAGGCATCTTTTACTCCCATCCTGGTATATGCAAGAGAAATGTTTTAAGGAAGGGCCAGCATTTGTTACTAAAATGCTTTCTAGTGTATTTAGCAGATTTGTTTTTATATTCTCCTGTTCCACCTATCACTCAAAGCACTCATGATCACACATCTTGACCCAAATCAAGAGAAAAATATAAATAGATATTAATTTATTAAAGGGAAGCAGTTCACCTTTCAAAAATTAAAAGAAACTAGAAAAAGTATCATGTATAAAGTTCAAATACCAGCATTTAAATTTCTCTGGAGCAATTTACGGTTCAGTAATTAAGCAAAAGAAGAGATGAAGACTTTATTTAAGATAAGAAGCCTATTAATATGGATTGCACTATGGAGTAACTAACTGTTCACTGAGTACTCGGCTCCACCAGGATGATAGTTTGAAAAGGGCTTCATACTCCTTTAAAAGACAGCACATCCACCAGGATAAGATCATATAAATTAACACTGATTCTTATTCCACATGCCTGTCCATTTACAAAGCTCAAGAGGCTTCATAAAATATACTAAACTGTAACATTTTCACCTTTTATTAAGGCAAGTTTGTGAAAATAATTTAATACAACTGGATCTCTTCATGAACTTTCAACTTACAACCTTTTTAATGTAAGAAACATACAAAAATTATTTTATAAAGAGCCACCTCAATACCAGAAAATGGTAATGAAAGATTTTGAACCCAGTTTTACTTTTTAAAGAATGCTCTTTCCTTGTCTCAAATTCCAAGTGCTACTCATCATCCTTAGAGCCAGTTTTGCTTAAATGCTTCACAACATCAACCCAATTCCAGCCTCGAGGAAGTTCTCCTTTGTGATCTGTTTTGTCTGCCAGCTTACGCTTCTGGGCTTTTGAAAGTTATTCTTTTTTGTCTTTTTTCTTACTTGATGGGGCTGTATTAGGAGTTTCAATTGAGATGATATTGCTTATCGATGTTGTGGAATTAATGGGATTGTGATTCTCCATGAACTGCTCTTTATTGTCTTTGGCATATTCAAACAATGTACAGGTCATAGCGGTTCCAAGATTAGCTTCTACTGCTTCCTGTAACTTGGCTAATATACTCTGCTTTACAGCTGATGATACGGTGTTGTTAAAAAAAAGCATTCATAGATAGAATTGGAGGTGTTTGGGGATATGTTTCTGTCCAGGAAATCTCTATTAAGAAGGCTTTGGGATCACCATTTTCACCTATCCTATATTGAAAAGAAACTGAACTTAATTCCCGGAAACTTTCATCTCCTTCATAAATAGAGCGTAATGCTTCTAGTTCCATCTCCTGGTCCTCGTTGGCACTCATCACACCGGTTGCGGGGCGCCTCCTGAGCGGACGGTGCTTGCAACAACGAAGACAAAGCGAGGGCAGCGGCCCAGAGGCCCGGCGACCCCCTTTGGCGCCTTGGTTGTGGGGGCGGCACAGTCTTGGCACTGGCAGGTGCCAATCGTGCGTGCTCCTGGCCTCGGCAGCGCCCAGCCGCCAGCGGTGGGCTGTGGGCTCGGAGCCAGAGCCGCGGCTTTTTTTTTTTTGTATTTTTAGTAGAGACGGGGTTTCACGTGTTAGCCAGGATGGTCTTGATCTCCTGACCTCATGATCCGCCTGCCTCGGCCTCCCAAAGTGCTGGGATTACAGGCGTGAGCCACTGCGCCCAGCCAAGTGGCACATTTTCTTAATCCAGTCTATCATTGATGGACATTTGAGTTGGTTCCAAGTCTTTGCTATTGTGAATAATGCCGCAATAAACATACATGTGCATGTGTCTTTATAGTGGCATGATTTATAATCCTTTGGGTATATACCCAGTAATGGGATTGCTGGGTCAAATGGTATTTCTAGTTCTAGATCCTTGAGGAATCGCCACACTGTCTTCCACGACGGTTGAACTAGTTTACAGTCCCACCAACAGTGTAAAAGTGTTCCTGTTTTCTCCACATCCTCTCCAGCACCTGTTGTTTCTTGATATTTTAATGATCGCCATTCTAACTGGTGTGAGATGGTATCTCATTGTGGTTTTGATTTGCATTTTTTTGATGACTAGTGATGATGAGCATTTTTTCATGTGTCTGCTAGCTGCATAAATGTCTTCTTTTGAGAAGTGTCTGTTCATATCCGTTGCCCACTTTTTGATGTGGTTGTTTGATTTTTTTCTTGTATATTTGTTTAAGTTCTTTGTAGATTCTGGATATTAGCCCTTTGTCAGATGGGTAGATTGCAAAAATTTTCTCCCATTCTGTAGGTTGTACTCAGGTCATTTTTAATTTTATACTGACATGAAGCTTAGATATGCATTAATTTCCATTAGTTGTATTTTGGCCTTGAAAATGGTTACAGTACAAATGAAAATATTACAATACATTCCTCCTGTGGCTATTCTTCTGTTTCCATAAGTCGTGGCAGAAAATCAGTTTTGTTTTATAGTCACATTTGTGTTTGTGTTGAAATATTAGTATATCCCAGCCATGATGTCAGATGTATAACTATACAAGTCACACAAGTTTTCTGTGTGCACATAGTGTTCTAAATATGTATATATATACTTTTTTTTTTTTTTTTTTTTTGAGATGGAGTCTCGCTGTCTCTTGCCCAGTCTGGAGTGCAGTGGCGTGATCTTGGCTTACTGTAGCCTCTGCCTCCCGAGCTGAAGCAATTCTCCTGTCTCACCCTCCTGAGTAGCGGGGCCTACAGATGCACGCCATGTATTGTATCTGTACATGGTGATGCCCGGCCAATTATTGCTAATACTGTATTTTAAAAATTAATTTGTACATTTGAATTAAGTTGAAGCATAAAGAATTTCTCTGTTAAATATTATATTTAATTTTTGATGGGCACTTCATATGCTTGTGACTGGAAGGAATGATTTTTATTTTGGAAATATTTTAGATCTGTGTATTGTTTGTTTTGTATTCTTTTTTGAGATGGAGTCTCTCTCTGTCACCCAGGCTGGAGTGCAGTGGCGCGATCTCGGCTCACTGCAACTTACGCCGCCTGGGTTCAAGCGATTCTCCTGCCTCAGCCTCCCAGGTAGCTGGGATTACAGGCACCCTCCACCACACCTGGCTAATTTTTGTATTTTTTGGTAGAGATGGGATTTCACCATGTTAACCAGGCTGATCTAGAACTCCTGACCTCAGATGGTCTGCCTGCCATAGCCTCCCAAAGTGCTGGGATTACAGGCGTGAGCCACGGCACCAGGCCTCATCCCATTACATTCTAAAGATTGTGTCAAAATGAGTTATGCTTCTTGTGAGGTGATGGGACCGTTATATCTCTCCAGTGTCTGTGGTACAACAGACTAAAAGATGAATATATTTAATTTCTTAATGTTTCTTTTGCTAATTTTCCATAGCTAGCAATATATGTGTTAGCTTTAGTGTCTTTTTAGGTTCAGATTATTTTTGGTAGGCCTTAAAAAATGAGAAGATAAAGGATATCCGAAAGAAGCCTTAAGGTAGATCCTTTACTTGGAAGTATCAGGCTCTTCCACCTGACTCCACTCATAATAAAAAATGAAAACAAAAGTGGTTGACGTAGCAAAGATTTTAACTTTTAAAGCTTGATAGAGCTTTGCAGGTTTAGGAAGATAACTTCCCAGTCTTCAGATTGGGATGGTGAGACTGTGTGGCCCCACCTCCATGCAGGCCATGCAGAACACAGGACTGTAGAGAAACAGAGGCTCATTCTCAGTTCCAACAGGAGGAAGAGTGCCCACTGGGCAGCCAGTCCTGTTAGGGCAAGGAGCAGCCCTTCTAGAGACATGGCAGATCTTAACGTTTCAGTGGGTATGGATGGGGGAGAGTGTTCTGGGGCTGGTGGAACGTAGAGGGCATTCATGGTGGTGAAAGTGGGATGTAGGAGAGGGTTTGGGTGATGATGGATAACTGGGTTCACTGTGTGCTAACTGAGCTGAACAGAGTATGAGGCGTTGGCCTCCATTGTCTCCCTGGAAAGACTGCTGTCACAGGTTCTCTTGCTGGCATTGTGATGCAGGGCTGCGTGAAGTCCTCCTTACAGCGGGAGGTGGGCTCTGTTGGCGTGGGCCCTGTGCCTCTGCTGTCTCCTACTGCTAACGTGAGGCATCAGCTGAGGAGGGATGGGGATGAACTATTTTAGACAGGGGGTTGCAGTATAATCTGAGCCATGCTATCCTATGGGGCCTTTTTATTTGATACTTTTGTTTGCTTTTCCTTTTTGTAAGAGATACCATCTTGCTGTGTTGCCAAGGCTGGCCTCAGACTCCTGGTCTCAAGCAGTCATCTCACAATTTAGCAGTTTCTTAGAGGCAGACACTATATGACCTACTCCTGGGTATTTACCTAAGTGAAACAGAAACTTAGGTTCAGAAAAAAAACCTATATGTAACTGCTTGTTAGCAGCATTTTTTTTTTTAACAGTTAAGAAAAATGTGGGCTTTTCAAATTTCCCTAATTGGTGAATGGATAAACAAACTCTGATACATCCATAACAATGGAATACTACTCATCAGTTAAAAAATATACTACTACTAATACATGCAGCAAGTGGATGCATCTTTAAAGGCATTATGTTAAGTGAAAGAAGCTAGACTCAAAAGCATACAGACTCTGGGAAACACATCAGTAGTTGCCAAGAGGTAGAGGTGGGAGAGGAGTGGCTGTAGTGTGGCAATGGGGAATTTTTTGGGTGTTGGAACTCTTCTATATTTTGGTTGTGGTAGTGGTTACACAACTGTGTCAAAACTTACCCAGCTGAACATGAAAAAGGTGAATATTACTGTATATAAAAATTACAGGCCAGGCGTGGTGGCTCACGCCTGTCATCCCAGCATTTTGGGAGGCTGAGGTGGGCGGGTCACGAGGTCAGGAGTTCGAGACCAGCTTGGCCAACATGGTGAAAACCCGTCTCTACTAAAAACACAAAAATTAGCTGGGCATAGTGGCGCATGCCTGTAATTCCAGCTACTTGGGAGGCTGAGGCAGGAGAATTGCTTGAACCCAGGAGGTGGAGGTTGCAGTGAGCTGAGATGGTGCCACTGCACTCCAGCCTGGGTGACAGAGTAAGACTCCGTCTCAGGAAAAAAAAAAAAAAATTTACAGCTTAATTAAAGATGAAAATAAAACAAAAGTAATTAATGTAACAAAGATTTTGTTAATTGTTAAAGCTTTATAGAGCTTTGTAGGTTTGGGGAAGAGAACTTGCCAGATTGTGATAATCTCGGAAGACCTTTTAGGTAATTGTAGCGTGGACCTTCTGTATGTCTAAAATGGTAAACGGTGTGCCTTATCTTTTATAGGAGTGAACAACCAAGGTGATGGGCTATAGGATGTTGATACATCTGAGGGGCCAGATGGCCACCATATCAGGGAAAGCCAATGTGTTTTGAAAAATATGCAAATGTTCAATAAGGTAACATTAAGTACAATTTATAGTGAAAACGTGATAGCTGTATTCTACCTGTGTTTCCAGCACTTGTGATCACTGTGATTTATGGACCACAGATCTGTGTCTGTGTCACTTCATTCAGTGTATTTATTGAACACCATGTAAAACTAAAGGTCTTTGATTGGCAATTGGTTTGCTGTTTCTAACAGCTTGTTTTTACTTTATATTCCAAAAGTAATCGCAAAAAATGCAGTTTCTTTTGCACCAACCTAATAAAATTGACCCATGTTTATTTCAGTTTGAGAATTTTATCATACCTGTGAGTTACTGTTATTGACAATTCCCTGGAGTATTGTCCAGTAGGTGGGTGAGGGGAGTTCACTAAGTATTCTTAGTGTCTAGTTTGTAATTAGTTTATGAGACTTAAAACCCCACCACACATTATTCTGAACCTGCTGTAAATATTATGAGAGGCAGTATGTATAGTTGCCTCTGGAGCTGGAGTGCCTGGATTTGTTTTCCAGCTTTACCATTTGCTAGCTGTATGACCTTGGGCCAAGCTATTTAACCTCTCTGCTTTAGTTTTCTCTTCTGTAAAAGAGGGTTGATAATGACAGTGTCTACTCCATGGAGGGTTTGTGTGGATTAAATGAGCTAATAAGTAGTAAGCCCCCACAACAGTACCTGGCACATAGTAAGCTCTATTAGTGTTTTTCTTCTGTGTCAGTTAATAGCCTCATAGGCCTTCCTCAGATATTTAAATACATGGATGCCTATGATGCCATCTCTCCTTTGGCTTCCTGAAATCAGATTTCCTTAGTTCTCGTAAAGCCAGTGGACTTCCATTGTATTTTCTTTCCTCTCCTGTTTCACTGTAATTCCTCTAAGTTATACTTTATTATACATTTGAATTTTAGGAAATATGCTTGATGCATTTGGAATCTTTTTTCTAAAGACTTTTTTAAAAAATCATATACACTAACTGGAAATAATTTGTTACATTTTTTTCCTTTTGTGTTCAGAGGCTCAAAACTATTTCATTTGCCTTAAGAAATATGAGTCAAAACTATTTATCTCCTAAGTTAGGAGGCTAGGAAGGCCAAGATTCAGAAAAGTTGGTAAATTAAGAGGACCGAATACTAGAAATCAAAAGAACATCCACTTTCTTGCTTCTCTGTGTATGATATTACTTTTGTAAAATTGTGTGTCTTTTATAGAGAAAAGTACTCTTAGCACAAAGCTGATTGTTTTTGTGAAGAGTATTTTGAAGATGCCTGTTGAAAAGCACTTGTGGAATAGTTTATGGAAACAGCTGTGAGATTGCACAAAGTATTCTTGTACTCTTCAGAGCCATTCTTTAGTAGGAAAAAATAAGGTCCATATTTTAAGCTTGATGATAGCAAGCCATTTATTAGCAACCCAATTTAACCCCACACTTTTCTCCTTTTGGGGTTAAATTGGGTAGTATTCATTAGAAGTACTTCAAGAAACCATGAACTAATTTGCTAGCAGTGTTTATGTCCTGTATACTGAGAATTTGAGGTGACTTTTATAGCCATTCTTAATCCTCAGTATCTGTCATTGTGGAACCTGAACCCTGTGTGTCTAATGTTATCCAAGAGAAATATTGTGTGAGCCACTAGTGTACTTTCAAATTGTGGTAAAATGTATATCCCATAAAACCATCTTAACCACATTTTTGAAGTGTGCAGTTCAGTTGCATTAAGTACATTCATATTGTTTTGTAACCGTGACCACTGTTTTTAGAAATTTTTCATTTCAAACAGAAACTTTGTACCCATTAAACAGCAACTCCCCATTTTCCCTTCCTGGCCCCTGGTAACTACTGTTCTACCTTTTGTCAATGAAATTTGCTTATTCTCGCTACCACATATAAGCAGAGTTAAACAATACTTTACTTAGCATAATGTTTTCAAGGTTTATCCATCTTGTAGCATGTGTCATACTTCATTCCTTTTAGTGGCTGAATAATACTCCATTGTATGTTTATATAATTTTATAATGCATTTAGTTTAACACATCCAAGATAGTCTTATTCATGTAATTAGTATGAAATATTAATTTACATAAAAATATTTATATAATATGTAAATTTATATGAATTTGTAACATAAAACATTAAAATATATTAAAACGATATATAAATATGTAAAGATAGATTAAATATTAAATATTAATAAAATATTTTCATTCAATTTTTTTTTTTTTTTTGAGACGGGTTCTCGCTCTGTCACCCAGGCTGGGGCACAGTGGCACAGTTTGGCTCACCGCAACCTCTGCCTCCTGGGTTCAAGCGATTCTCGTGCCTCAGCCTCCCGAGTAGCTGGGACTACAGGCGCATGCCACCACACCCGGCTGATTTTTTTTTGTTTTTAGTAGAGACAGGGTTTCGCCATGTTGGACAAGTTGGTCTCGAACTCCTGACCTCAGGTGATCCACCTGCCTCGGTTTCCCAAAGTGCTGGGATTAGAAGTGTGAGCCACCACTCCCGGCCTATTTTATATTTTTTAAAGAAAACTAATATTTGCCAAAAGACATATTATTAGAGAAGATTCTGGGCATCAGCCATAGAAAAACAGGATTAGAAAATGACTAAGGGTTGGGTGCGGTGGCTCACACCTATAATTCCAGCTCTTTGGGAGGCCAAGGTGGGCAGATCAGTTGAGGTCAGGAGTTCGTGACCAGTCTGGCCAACATGATGAAATCCTGTCTCTACTAAAAATAGAAAAATTAGCCAGGCATGGTGGTGCGCGTCTATAATCCCAGCTGCTTGAGAAGCTGAGCAGGAGAATTGCTGGAACCTGGGATGCGGAGGTTGCAATGAGCTGAGATTGTGCCACAGCACTCTAGCCTGAACACAGAGACTCCATTTCAAAAAAAAAAAAAAAAAAAAACAACAACAACAAAAAAGAAAGATCCAGGCATAGCTTTCCCTTCGTTTCAAACCTCACAAGGGATGGTAGCCTTTAAAGGAACAAACAGTTACTGTGAATTTTTTTTCACCAAAACCTCTGAAGAGACGGTTTAGGGAACTGGATCGACAAAATTTTATTGGATTCATACCTTGCTAAATACAGTGCTGGTAAACAATAGGTACCTAACATTTGAATACAAAATGTTGAATACTGAGTAGAGCTCGAAGAGAAATTTGCAGGGGGTGCTGTGAAACTGGATAAAAAAACTTTTGTCCAAACTGCGGAACTTCTTTTTCCCAGTTCCATTCATTGAACTTTGGGGATTGGGCCTGATTATGCCAGGCATTCTCTTAACCCTTCTGGTTGTCAGGAACTAGGGGCACATGGGTACAGGTATGGACTAGAGATGCCCACTGGCAGCCCTTTGGGATTTGGCTATGTTGTATGTTGTATCACTCCGAGGGATTGGATTAGGTGTGCCCCCTGACCCTGGTGCAGGCAGTTCACA
Source organism: Pan paniscus (assembly GCF_029289425.2). Lineage (NCBI taxonomy): Eukaryota > Metazoa > Chordata > Mammalia > Primates > Hominidae > Pan > Pan paniscus. Next base: position 142,141,761 of record NC_073255.2, on the reverse strand, counting down.
GATAGTCCAGCATCCTTGTGGATGGTGTAGCCTGGCTGGAAAAGATAAACTGGGATAATGCTTTCCTTGCCTCAGGAATTTGAATTTCTAAGAGATTAGGTCAGTTCAATGGGGATAGCATTGTAGATACCAAAAGCATTGACTTATAGTGAAAGACCTGGGGCCAAGTTCTGGGTTTGTTACTTACTTAGCTAGGTAACATTGGACATATCTTATCTTGTAGGGTTTCACCTCCTTTTCTTACCTCTAAAATGGAAATGAGGCCAGGCATGGTGGCTCACGCCTGTAATCCCAACCCTTTGGGAGGCTGAGGTGGGTAGATCACCTGAGGTCAGGAGTTTGAGACCAGCCTGGCCAACATGGTGGAAACCCGTCTCTACTAAAAATACAAAAATCAGCTGAGTGTGATGGTGGGTTCCTGTAGTCCCAGCTACTCAGGAGGCTGAAGTATGAAAATCACTTGAAACCCGGGGCGGGGCGGGGGGCGGAGGGGGAAGGTTGCAAAGACTCTGTCTCCCACCCCCCCACAAAAAAGGAAATGATATTTGTATCTACCTAATACTGATTTTATGAGGATGAAGATATGTAACATCTTGCCAAATTCTAGAGTGGTGGTTGTCACCATAATACAAAGCAACAGTTAGTGTTGTAACCATCATATAAAGGAGCCTGGCATACTTGGCATACTTTTTTTTTTTTTTGAGATGGAGTTTCACTCATGCAGTGGTGCGATCACTACAACCTCCACCTCCCTGGTTCAAGCAGTTATCTTGCCTCAGCCTCTTGAGTAGCTGGGATTACAGGCATCCACCACCATGCCCGGCCAATTTTTGTGTTTTTAGTAGAGATGGGGTTTCGCCATGTTTGCCAAGCTGGTCTCGAACTCCTGACCTCAGGTGATCTGTGCCCCCCTCCCTCCTCCCCCTTGGCCTCCCAAAGTGTTGGGATTACAGGCGTGAGCCACCATGCCTGGCCAAGCCTGGCATACTGTTATGTTCCACTTGGAAGCTACAGTTGTAGAGCTAATCACTTGGGAAAGAATCAGGGAGATGCTCAAACAGAAGCAGATGTACTATGGCAATGGAACCCTCGAGAGAGAGCAGGAGTAGAACTGTCTTTATAAGAACCTGATGTAGAACTCATAAACATTCAAGTGCCATAGATGGTTTAAGGAAAACTTTATGAACAGTGTGGGAAACTACCATTTATAGTTTTCTCAACAGGATCAAATCAGCCAATTAGAAGGGTACACAGATGGCAACATAAGGCAATAGTCTGTCTGTAAGGAATAAAACAGAAAAACAATAGGAAGCAAAAAGTGCTGTCCCAATATGGCACCATTGATGCAGAAGTAGCAGATCTTCAGGTGCGTTTCAGAGGCCCTGAGAATATCTGAGTAGTGCCAATAAGGAAAAGCCTGGAGTTAGCCAAGAAACTTTATATTATGCTCCTTTTTTTTTTTTTTTTTTTTTTTTTGAGAGTCTCACTCTATCCCCCAGGCTAGAGTGTAGTGGCACGGCTCACTGCAACTTCTGCCTCCCAGGTTTAAGCGATTCTCTTGCCTCACCTTCCTGAGTAGCTGGGATTACAGGCATATGCCGCCACACCCAGATAATTTTTGTATATTTTGTAGAGATGGGGTTTTGCCATGCTGGCCAGGCTGGTCTCGAACTCCTGACCTCAGATGATTGGCCCGCCTCGGCCTCCCAAAGTGCTGGGAATTACAGGTGTGAGCCACCACACCCAGCCTAATTTACTTTTTAACCAGACATGAATAGTTCAATTTAGGATGGCTTAAATAAAGTTAAGATAGGTAACCTTTCAACTCATGAACATATGACTGTCAAGAATCATTGATTCCTTGAAGTGTTGGTAGCTGAGGCTCATGTGTATTTCAGAGAAGGAAATATGGAAGGGAACATGTGAGAGCAACGGGAAAACTAGGAGGTGACTAGGCCATCATTTTGGGATAAACAGCATTCCATTTTGCTTTGGCACATCTTTCAGTTATTCTTCTGTTTAAAATATTTGAAAATTGTGAATTTTTAAATGTATTTAATACAGGAAATTATAAGCATAAAGAATAATAAAATAGTCAATCCCTAACTTGAGAAATGGAATGCTACCACAAGTAGAGATATTTTTTCTTTATATTCCATGCTGTTAATTTTTCCTCTCACTTTACTTTCTGTATGTTTTTTATTTTCTCTGCCTTTATTTTATTTATTTGAGACCCCCTCCCCCTGAAAAAAAATCTCGTTCTGTTGCCCAGGCTGGAGTGCAGTGGTGCCATCTTGGCTCAGTGCAACCTCTGCCCCCTGGGTTCAAGCAATTCTTGTGCCTCAGCTTCCCGAGTAGCTGGGACTACAGGCGTGCGCCACCATGCCCGGCTAATTTTTTGTGTTTTTAGTAGAGATGGGGTTTCACCATATTGGCCAGGCTGGTCTCAAACTCCTGAACTCAAGTGATCCACCTGCCTCGGCCTCACAAAGTGCTGGGATTACAGGTGTGAGCCACTGTGCCCAGCCTCACAAAGTGCTGGGATTACAGGTGTGAGCCACTGTGTCCGGCCTTCCCTCTGTCTTTAAAGAAAGTAGTCTCAGTCCAAATGTCAGACAGAGTTAGGCTTTAGAATAAGGAAAAAGTTGGGCACTTTAGATGAGTGAAAATACTTTGGCAAGTACAGGCATACCTCATTTTATTTCTGCCCTACTTAAAAGTGACATATCTTTGTATGGCCCAGAAAGTGCTCTGGGAACAGGCCCCTGCCATCATCTCTGGCTTCATTTCTTACCAGTACCGACTTAAGTCCTGCCAGCCACCAAAACCACTCAGATGGTGCACATGATAGGTTCTCTGTAGCTTTGGATGTGCCATTTTTCTGTTTAGAATGGTCCCAGTCTTCATTTCTTCATTTGGCAAAGTCATTCTAAATTTCATAGCTGGTAGTATAGACGTGTGCCACCACATTTGGCTACATTTTGTATTTTTTGTTGAGACAGAGTCTGCGTGTGTTACCCAAGCTGGTCTGGATCTCCTGGCCTCAAATGATCCTTCCACCTCAGCCTCCCAAAATGGTGGACTTACAGATGTGGCCCGACCTATACTTCATTTTGTTGCACTTTGCTAATATTGTGGTTTTTGTTTTTGTTTGTTTTTTTGAGACAAGGTCTTGCTCTGTCATCCACACCTGAGTGCAGTGGCGCAATCTCCGCTCACTGCGAACTCCGCCTCCTGGGCTCAAGTGATCCTCTTACCTCAGCCTTCTGGGTAGTAGCTGGGACCACAGGTGTGTGCCACCATGACTGGCTAATTTTTTACGTATATTTTTTGTTTGTTTGTTTTTTTAATAGAAACAGGCTTGCACCATGTTGTCCAGGCTGTTTTTTTTTTTTAATACAAATGGAAATTTTGTGACAACTACATCTTGCAAATCTGTTTGTGCCATTTTTTTTTTTTTTTTTGAAGAGCCTGTGTCTCTGTGTTAGTTTGGTAATTCTTGCAGTATTTCAGAAGTTTTCATTGTATATTTGTGATTATAGTGATCTGTGATGAGTGATCGTTGCTGTTAATATGGTAATTGTTTTGGGGTTCTAAGAACTGTGCTCATATAAGACAGTGAGTTTAGTTGATACATGCTGTGTGTGTTCTGACTGCTCCACTGACCTGTACTCTGTCTCTCTCCCTCCTCTTTGGCCTTCCTGCTTCCTGCGACACAACAGTATTGAAATTAAGCTAATTCATAATCCTACAATGTTCTGTGAGTATTTAAGTGAAAGGAAGAGTTACACATCTCACACTTTAAATCAAAAGTAAGAAATGATTAAGCTTAGTGAGGAAGGCATGTCAGAAGCTGAGAAGGAGGAAAGCTAGACCTCTTATGACAAACAATTAGACAAGTATGAATGCAAAGGAAAAATTTTTGAAGGAAATTTAAAGTGTTACTTCAGTGAACACAAATGATAAGAAAGCAAAACACCCTTATTGCTGATATGGAGAAAGTCTGAATGTTGGGTATGGATAGAATATCAACCAGTGAATAATTAGTGTGAATAATTTATATTTTTATGATCACTTTAATGATAGGTCTTGCTATATTGCTCAGACTGGCTTTGAATTCCTGGGCTCAAGAGATCCTCCTGCCGCAGCTTCCCAGAGTGCTGCCGCACACTTAATAGTCTATGGTATCATATAAACAGAACTTGTATATGCACTGGGAAACCAAAAAATTTGTGTGACTTTCTTTATTGAGGTAGTCTGGAATTGAACCTGTGATATCCTGGAGGTATGTCTTTATATTTAAGTATACAGTGAGAGTGATTTTGTTATTACATAATGATGTGACTGGAAGGAAGTTATTTTTTATTTTTATTTATTTATTTTTTTTGAGACAGAGTCTTGTTCTGTCGCCCAGGCTGGAGTGCAGTGGCGCCATCTCGGCTCACTGCAAGCTCCACCTCCTGGGTTCACGCCATTCTCCTGCCTCAGCCTCCCAAGTAGCTGGGACTACAGTCGCCTGCCACCATGCCCGGCTAATTTTTTTTTTTTTTTTTTTTTTTTTGTGCTTTAAGTAGAGACGGGGTTTCGCCATGTTAGCCAAGACGGTCTCGATCTCCTGACCTTGTGATCTGCCTGCCTCGGCTTCCCAAAGTGCTGGGATTACAGGCGTGAGCCTCCGCACCTGGCTGGAAGTTATTTTTTAAAAAAAGGAAAACTAGAATTTCTGAAAGCTTCGTTATTGAGAGATTTTATACTTACCTCTTTATTGTGGTAGCCCTTTTGTGGTACGCAGCAGCTTCCTAAGTCAGTGTCTAGACATTTGGCTCCAGTTTCTTTAGCACGTGTCTTCCTCCCCTGCATGGTCCAGGAGAAGAGCATCTGGGAGGATGGCTCTACTTATAGACTTGGAGTTTTTATCCTATATTTTTATCATGTGATTCTCTGTTTCTAACAGCAGTATCTTCTGTAAGCATACTCCACCCATTTCGCAGTAGAAACTTGTTATTTTTTGGGCTGCTTAATTAATATGTTTTTATATATTTTTGTTGTTGTTGTTTATTTGAGATGGAGTCTTGCACTTTGCACTGTCGCTCGGGCTGGGGTGCAATGGCACATTCTTGGCTCACTGCAACCTCTGCCTCCCGGGTTCAAGTGATTGTCCTGGCTCAGCCTCCCAAGTAGCTGAGATTACAGGTGCCCGCCACCACGCCCAGCTAATTTTTTATATTTTTAGTAGAGAAGGGTTCACTGTGTTGGCCAGGCTGATCTCAAACTCCTGATTTCGTGATCCACCCGCCCTACCTCCCAAAGTGCTGGGATTACAGGCATGAGCCACCCCACCTGGCCTTGTTTGTTTGTTTACTTACTTATTTATTTTAAGTTCAGTGATTTATTTTAGCAATTTTGTTATGTTGTAAGATCCTACTATGGGTGGAAATAGAAGGGACAGACTGAATTTAAATTTTTAACGCTAGTCTCTTTAGAATGCCAGTTGTACAACTTCCATAAGACTTCCTTTTTAAATGATAGAATAGAGTGAGAAGAATTTAGTTGTTATTTTTTTCCTTTAATATAACACTGTCAGAATCCCAACAGAGCATTGCTTTGACCTTGATTAAAGTGTGAATTTTATTTAAAAGTGAAAATTGGCATTTTGGAGGCTATTTATAATGGTGTGATGGCAGCGTTTTTGTGTAGTGCCCATTTGAAAGCCATATAACCACAAAAGGCATGTATTTTAAATGGGGCATCCTTTGGTAAGACAAGATTATTTAAAATATACATTTTAGTTACACAAATAATATCTGTAAAAAATTAAAGTGCAAATAAAGGTAGGTCTTCCTGCCTGTGTTTCCTCTTTCTACACCCCATCCCCAGAATAAGGAATATCATTTTATAGTTATTTTTTATTTTTATTTTTTGAGATGGAGTCTCACTGTGTCATCCAGGCTAGAGTGCAGCGGTGTGATCTCAGCTCACCACAACCTCCACCTCCTGGGTTCAAGCGATTCTCCTACCTCAGCCTCCCAAGTAGCTGGGATTGCAGGCGTGTGCCACCACACCTGGCAAATTTTTATATTTTTAACAGAGACGGGATTTTGTCATTTGGCCAAGCTGGTCTTGAACTCCTGACCTCAAGCGATCTCCCCTCCTCAGCCTCCCAAAGTGTGGGGATTACAGGCGTGAGCCACTGCACCCAGCCATTTCCTAGTTATTTAAGAATATATTTTACATGTATATACACATGTATATGTACCTGTGAAATATCTATAACAATGATAGTATATTCTGGGTATTCTACAAGCCACTTTGTGAGAGTTATGTTTTAGATATCTTTATCAGTACATGTGGATCTTCTGCATCCTTTTCAAATGCTGTATATTATGAATGTACCATAGTTCATCTGACAGTTGCACGGCTATTCATTACTTGCTGTTGCATACAGCAATGTGACAAACATCTTTGTGTGATTCTCCTAGGCCACGTGTAAATGTCTTTCTAGGGTAGATTTGGGAGAGGAATTGCTGGAGCATACATAGCCAGCATTCTTCATATTTAAATCAATAAGTAGAATAGTGTTTGGCATGACTGACTAATTAATTGTTTGTGAAATGAATTATGCATTTGCAATATTGTCATTTTAGTTAGGGAGTGCCAGTGTAAGTAAAACCAGTGATCTCAATACTGGCTGTGCATCAGAATTGCTTATGGAAGTTTTTAGGTGTTACCACCCCCAGAGAGTGATTTCGTTGGTCTGTAAATCAGTACAGCTGTCCTTTAGCATGAAGAGTAAAATTAAATACAGAGGATGCATTCTGAGACTGTCTTAGAATGCCCAAATTACCCAGCGCTTAACTTAAATGTAGTTTACCTCATAAACTACGGTCAAATATAGCAAAAAATTTTGATCTTCTTTATGGACAGTTAATATGTTAATGACTTTTACCCTCCAAACACTTAGCATAGTAAATCTAATAAATAATTGTTTTAAGATTAGCAGAGAGGACAAAAGAAATTATTTGTAGAGGGATGGAGCAGCAAGATTATAAACTTGAAGTCTGAATACGACTGGATTTGTAGGATTGCATCATAGCTTTTACAAATATGAATGTAAAGGAATGTCATTGAAAAATTTGAGGACATTTTAAAGTGGAGATGCATAGAACATAGTGGCTTAGAACCCAAACCCTATGTACAGACTGTCTTGGTACAGATTTTCCCTCTACCACAGTGGCTCTGTGATCTTTGACAAATTGCTTAGCCTTTTTGTACCTCAGTTTTCCTGTAAAATGAAGATAATGCGATAGTATTTATCTTACAGGGATATGGGAGTATCAACAGAATTATTATATGTAAAGCAAATAGACGCATGTCTGATACATTGTAACTGGTGTAAAATGCTTGTTGTTTCTGTTTCTACTTTGTATTAGGCAGTTCTTGCATTGCTATAACGGAATACCTGAGGCTGGGTAATTTTTAAAGAAAAGAGGTTTAATTGGCTCGCGGTTCTGCAGGCTTTACAAGCATGGGTCCAGCATCTGCTTCTGGTGAGGCCACAGGAACCTTACAATCATGGTGAAGGCAAAGGGAGAGCAGGTGGTCAGATGGGTTGCGTGGTAAGAGCTGGAGCAAGAGAGAGCGGGAGGAAGTGCCAGATACTTTTAAACAATCAGATCTCATGTGAACTCACTTGTCACCAAGGGAACAATGCTAAGCCATTCATGCGGGATCCATCCCAGTCCCCGTGATCCAAACACCTCCCACCAGGCCCCACCTCCAAAACTGGGGATAACATTTCAGCAGGAGATTTGAAGGGGACAAATATCTAAACCACATATAATTTATTTGAAATACAATTATTATTCTGATATTTTAATGTCAAGCACTGTTTCATGCTTAAAATGCTGTTTCTTTTTTCTTTTCCTTTTCCTTTTTTTTTTTTTTTTGGAGACGGGGTCTCACTCTGTTGCCCAGTTTGGAGTGCAGTGGTACGATGTTGGCTTGCTGTAACCTCTGCCTTCCAGCTCACGCAATCCTCCCACCTCAGCCTCCCGAGTAGCTGGGATTATAGGCGTGCATCACCACACCCAGCTAATTTTTGATTTTTTTGTAGAGATAGGGTTTCGCTATGTTGCCCAGGCTGGTCTGGAACTCCTGGGCTCAAGCAATCCTCCTGCCTTGGGCTTCCAAAGTGCTGGGATTACAGGCTGGAGCCACCGCACCTGGCCAAAATACTGTTTCAGTGTGATTGGAAACCAGCAACTCAGTACATGGCCAAAGCTGATAAAAATGAAGAACTTGGATCCTGGAATATTGACTCAGGGTAACTTTATTATAACAAAGCTAAGACTCTTGTATGTCCTTGCTGTGCTTAAGACCCTGTATGTTGATTCTTGCTTATTAAATTGAAGAACGAGTTTAGATTTTTAGTTGGTGCCTATGTGGGAAACCTCACAAACAGCAAGACAGGAATAAAGTAGACCCAGCCCATTTGGCTAAAGTGTTTGTGGTACTTCATAATATTGTATAAAGCACCAAAGTTTTGAAAGTAGATTTTACTATTACTTGCTGCTGTGAAAGATATTTTTATAGAAATAAGGGACTACTGATGCTCGAGGTGAGAATTTTAGGATTTACAAATGAGAGAAGTGATAATTGGCAAAGCTCCTGAGGGGTACTGTGTGGGAGTACAGACACAAAATGAATTGTGGTGAATTGACAAGCCTTATAAATAGCTCCATGAAGTTTAATATTTTTCCCCCAGCATGATATAAGATTTTTTAATTTTGCTTTTAAATCTCAATCACCTGTTGAATCTTTAAATTTGACTGTATAGTTGGTTATGTTTCTGCCGTACTTAAAAGTAGGATTTCTTTGTATGGCACAGAAGGTGATCTGGGAACAGCTCTGCCATTATCTCTGGCTTCATTTCTTACCAGTACCTGCTTAAGTCCTGCCAGCCACCAAAACCACTAAGATGGCGTACACGAGAGGTTCTCTGTAGCTTTGCATGTACCATTTTTTTCTGTTTGGAGTGGGCCCAGTGTTCGTTTCTTCACTTGGCAAAGTCATTCTGACCTTTATAACCAAGCCCAAATGACCTTGATGACCACTCCCTTTCCCTGGTCAGATTGATAACTATCTCCTTTCATGCTCGGCAGCACAGCTGTGGATTTAGGCTTTGGTGTTAGACCATCCCGGTTTCTTATCCTGGCTTAGTTACATACTAGCTCTGCAGTTTTTCTTTAAAAAACAAACAACAACAAAAACAAACAAACAAAAAACGCCCAAGTAACTTGTCAGCATTGTAATCATTTTTTGTTTGTTTGTTTGTTTTGAGACAGGGTCCCTGTCTCCCAGCCTGTCTCCCAGGTTGAAGTGCAGTGGCACCATCACGGCTCACTATAGCGTTGACTTTCTGGGCTCAGCCTCCACTTCAGTCTCTTGAGTAGCTGGGACCACAGGCGTACACCACCACTCCTGGCTAGTTTTTTTTTGTATTTTTTGTAGAAACGGTGTCTCACCATGTTACCTAGGCTGGTCTCGAACTCCTGGGCTCAAACGACCTGCCTGCCTCGGTTTTAATCATTTTAAAGTGTACAATTTAATAGCTTTTAGCATATTCACAATATTTTGAAACTACCACTATTACATAATTCTAGAACATTTTCATCACCTCAAAGAGAACCTCTTTGTGTTAGCAAACACTCCTCATTCCCACCCTGCCCTACCCGCAATCACTAATCTACTTTCTGTGTTGATGGATTTCTCTATTCTGGACAATTTACACACATGAAATCATATAATATATGTTATGTGCCTGGCTTCTTTCACTTAGCATAATGTTTTCAACGTTCAGCCATACGGTAGCATGTATTAGTACTCTTTCTTTTACGTATGTATATACCACATTTTATTTAACATTCCTCAATTGATGGACATATGAGTTCCCACTTTTTGATTATTACGAGTAATGCTGCTGTGAACATTTGTGTACAAGTTTTTGTGTGAAGAGTAAGAATATATGTTTTATTTCCCTTGGGTATATACGTAGGAGGAGAATTGTTGGGTCATATGGTAACTCTGTAACTGTTGTAAGAATTGCCAGCGTGTTTCCAAAGCTGCACCATTTAACTTTCCCACCAGCCATGCCTGAAGTCTCGAAATTCTCTGTCTCCTCACCAATAATAGGTATTATCTGTCTTTTCGATTATAGCCCTCTTGGTTGTGAAGTGGTATTTCACTGTTACTTTGATTTGCATTTCTGTGTGATGACAAATGATGTGGAGCATCTTTTTGTGTGCTTATTAGCTACTTGTTTTTCTTCTTTTGGCACATGTATATTTAAATCCCTTGCCCACTTTATCATCGGGTTGTTGGGTTTTTAAATTGATTGTTAAGAGTTCTTTATATATTCTGGATGCTAGTATTTTTTTTATCAGTTACGTGATTTACAAATATTTTCTCCCATCTTGTGGGTTTTCTTTTTACTTTCTTGATAATGCATTTTATTTTATTTTATAATTTAATGTATTTTATTTTTTGAGACAGAGTCTCACTCTGTTGCCCAGGCTGGAATGCAGTGGCACAATCTCGGCTCACTGCAACCTCCGCTTCCCAGGTTCAAGTGATTCTCATGCCTCAGCCCCCCGAGTAGCTGGGATTACAGATGTTTACCACTACACCTGGCTAATTTTTGTATTTTTAATAGAGACAGGGTTTTGCCATGTTGGGCAGGCTGGTCCTGAACTCCTGGCCTCAAGTGATCCGCCCACCTTGGCCTCCCAAAGCGCAGAGATTACAGGTATGAGCCTCTGCCCCTGGCCCTTTCATAATGTCTTTTAATGCACAAATGTTTTTAATTTTTATGATGTTAAGTTTATTTATCTATTCTTTTATTCCTTGTGCTTTTCATGTCATACCTAAGAAACTGTAGCCTCTTCTAAGGTTATGAAGATTTATTTCTATGTCTTCTTCTAAGAGTTTAATAGTTTTAGCCTTTATATTTAGCTGTTTGATCCATTTTGAACTGATTTTTGTATATGGTGTGAAGGGGAACTCTGGCTTCATTCTCCTGCATGTGAATATCCAGTTGTCTATCACCATTTGTTGAAGAGAGTATTCTTTTCCCATTAGATGGTCTTGGCACCCTGTTGAAAAATCACTTGATTGTAATGTGAGGGTTTATTTCTGGACTTTCAGTTATCTTTCATTGATTTAAATGTCCACCCTTAGGCCTCTTTCCTCACACTTTTCATTCCTATAGCTTTGTGTAGTCAGTTTTGAAGCCAAAACTGACTACGAAGTGTGAGTCCTCCAACTTTTTCTTTTTTCAAGATTGTTTTGGCTATTCATCGTACCTTGCATTTCTACATGAATTTGATGATCAGCTTGTTTGTGTCTGCAAAAAAGGCAGTTGGAATTTTTATCGGGGGATTATGTTGAATTTGTGGATTAATTTGGGGAATATTGCCATCTTAACAATATTAAATCTTCCCATCCACGAACACAGGATATCTTTCCATTTATTCAGGTCTTTCATTTCTTTCAACAGTGTTCTATAGTTTTCAGTGTACAAGCCTTGTACTTCCTTGGTTGAATTTATTTGTAAATATTTTATTCTTTTTGCTGCTTTTGTAAGTGAAACTGTTTAGCTTTGGGATCTTTTTTTTTTTTTTTCCTTAGCAACAGGGTCTCAGTGTGTTGCTGAGGGTGGAGTGCAGTGACTATCCACAGGTGTGAGGATAGTGCATTATATCCTTAAACTTCAAGGCTCAAGTGATCCTCCTGCCTCAGTCTCCACGTAGCTAGGACTGCAGGCATGTGCCACTGCAACTGGTGGGTAGCGCTGGAGTCTTGAGCAAATTTAACTTTTAGTTTCTATGCATGTTAAATGGAAATTATCAGGTTGGTGCAAATGTAATTGCGGTTTTTGCAGTTGAAAGTTAGGAGGCCAGGCGTGGTTGCTCATGCTTGTAATCCCAGCACTTTGGGCGGCCGAGGTGGATAGATCACTTGAGGTCAGGAGTTTGAGACCAGCCCAGCTAACATGGTGAAACCCATCTCTACTAAAAATACAAAAATTAGCTGGGCGCGATGGTCAGTGCCTGTAATCCCAGCTACTTGGGAGGCTGAGACAGGAGAATCACTTGAACCTGGGAGGCGGAGGTTGCAGTGAGCTGAGATCGCGCTACTATACTCCAGCCTGGGCGACCTAGAGAGACTCCTGTCTCAGAAAAAGCGGGGGAAAAACCAAACAACAAATACAACAACAAAAAGAAAAAAAAGAAGGAAGAAATGGGTTGAAAGTTAATGTAAGTTGAGAGTTAGGGGCACTAACTCTTATGCCTTATAAACAAGCTTTTTTTTTTTTTTTTTGAGATGGAGTCTTCGCTCTGTCGCTCTGTCGCCCAGGCTGGAGTGCAGTGGCGCTATCTCGGCTCACTGCAAACTCTGCCTCCCGGGTTCACGCCATTCTCCTGCCTCAGCCTCCTGACTAGCTGGGACTACAGGCGCTCGCCACCACGCCCGGCTAATTTTTTGTATTTTTAGTAGAGACGGGGTTTCACTGTGTTAGCCTGGATGGTCTTGATCTCCTGACCTCGTGATCCACCCGCCTCGGCCTCCCAAAGTGCTAGGATTACAGGGGTGAGCCACTGTGCCCGGCCCCCCCCCCCCTTTTTTTTAATGACTTGTTTTCTGATACATGTAAATAGCCTCCCACAATCATTTTACCACCTCTTAACATAATGAAGTTTGTTTTTGAGATGATTGAGTGGGTGTTGGCTTACCAAAGAAGTTAGAAATCAGGCATTCATTGCCTTGGTGAATTCACAGTTGTTTGTATGCAAAAATTGCAAATAATAATAAAATGAACAATAACATCTTAATTTTTGACTTTTTTTTTTTGAAGACAGTCTCACTCTGTCACCCAGGATGGCATGCAGTGGTGTGATCTCAGTCTTCGCTCTCACTGCAACCTCTGCCTCCCAGGTTCAAGCGATTCTTGTGCCTCAGCCTCTCCAGTAGCTGGGATTATAGGTGTGCACCACCACACCCGGCTAATTTTTGTATTTTTAGTAGAGATGGAGTTTCACCATATTATCCAGGCTGGTTTCGAACTTCTGACCTCAAGCAATCTGCCCACTTCAGCCTCCCAAAGTACTGGGGTACAGGCGTGAGCCACTGTGCTCAGCTTAATTTTTGACTTTGTACATCCCAATATCAGTGAACCAAGTAGTTTCAGTTGTCTGTTAATATCTGGTATGAAAAAACTGTCTCTTAAGATTATAAAAATACTTATTTTTTCTGAATATTACTCTATGATATAATCTGTAAAATTTATGTATTTTATCAGTAAAATAAATGATATTCATATATTAAGAATAATGCAGGAAAAGCTTTAAAACTTGGCCTCCTGCTGAACACAGCATTGGGTTTCACCTTGAGTTTGGTAACAGCTCACAGTTATCTAAGAACTTGTGTTACTTCTTCTGTCTACTTGACAGAGTCAGGGTAAAAGAGGCTTTGTTCTGTTGAGGGGCTGGATTAACTATTAATGATACTTTGTCATAGTGAGAAACCTTTAGATAGTTTTCAGAGATTGGTTTCACCACATTTCATTGCTAACGGGAGTAATTGTGAGGCTAATAAAATTAGAAATTTATTTAATACATTGTTGTATTTAGTTCTCAAATTTTATACCGAAACACTGGTAACAAACAGTTCTGGTGAACTGTGAAGTTTTAGTGTATCCATGCAGCCTTTAGGCTGGGTGGTCTGAGCTTCCTCTCTGTCTTCTTGCTTGTTGGCTTTTGTTCACACCCTCCTGGGGGTAGGGGGAATAGGGATCCCACTTTTGGAGAGAATGACTCACTTTTCTTGCCAGAACTTAGAAATCAGCAGCAAACCCCTTTCCTTTTGAACTAGTATTTCTCTTGGGTTATAAATTTTACTTGGAATAATAATTTTAAAAGTGACAGAAAAACATTTTCTCTCAAACAGAGTTTCTCATAAGTAGTAGCAGCAGCTACCTTGGAAGTTCTAAATCAGAAACCTAACCAGCCTGAGACTACCTCCTTTTCCTTCTTCATTCTCTTCTGCCTGTGCCAACACTGCTCCCTCCTCCCCCGCCCCCCCCCCCCGCCCTCTGGCACCCACTGTAAAGTTTAGAGCGAACATGACATAGTCTGTGGGCACTGTGTTCAGGAGCACAAATGATCTTGCTTTGGAATTGCAGCAGGGGAAAGCTGGTACTGGCAAAGGCTACGTTTAAGGAAGGGGGTGGAACTGGGACTTCATCTTGAAAAATGAAATCACAATCTGAAAGTAAGCCTATTTTATTTAAAAATCTTAAATTGTAATAGAAAATATGTAGTTATTTTTAGAATGAACAAAGATTATTACCAAGTGTTGATTGTTTTTGGTGTACATTTCCATACTAAGTTGTATAATAACATGATTGGACATCTTTTAGGTTATAATGCAGCCATAATGAAGAGCATTTTTACAAGTTATTTTTTTCTTCTTTTTCTTTCTCTCTCTCCTTTCCTTCGCCTTCCCCTTTGTCCTTTCCCCTTCTGCCTTCTGCCTTCCCCTTTTCCCCTTTCCTTTTCCCCCTTTCCCCTTTCCTCTTTCCTTTCTTCTTTTTCTTTCCTTCTTCACGGAGTCTGGCTCTGTCGCCCAGGCTCGAGTGCAGTGGTACAGTCTCAGCTCACCACAACCTCTGCCTCCCAGGTCCAAACGATTCTCCTGCCTCAGCTTCCCAAGTAGCTCGGACTACAGGCACATGCCACCACTCCCGGCTATTTTTTTTTTTTTTTTTTTTTTTGTATTTTTATTAGAGATGGGGTTTCACCGTGTTGGCCAGGCTGGTCTCGAACTGCGGACCTCAGGTCATCCACCAGCCTTGGCCTCCCAAAGTGCTGGGATTACAGTTGTGAGCCACTGCGCCCAGCCTCATTTTTGCAAATTGTTTAAGGGCTTTGTTATGTATTCTCTAATAATCAAATAATTATCTTTTTTTTTTTTTTTTTTTTTTTTGAGACAGAATCTCGCTGTGTCGCCCAGGCTGGAGTGCAGTAGCGTGATCTCAGCTCACTGCAACCTCTGCCTCTGGGTTCAAGCTATTCTCCTGCTGGGTTCAAGCTATTCTCCTGCCTCAGCCTCCTGAGTAGCTGGGATTATAGGCATGCTCCACCACACCTGGTTAATTTTTGTATTTTTAATAGAGACGGGGTTTCACCTTGTTGGCCAGGCTGGTTTCGAATTCCTGATCTCAAGTGATCTGCCTGCCTCAGCCTCCCAAAGTGCTGGGATTGCAGGCATGAGCCCCACCGCGCCTGGCCTCAAATAATTATTCTTGAGCCACTTAGCATGTTATTGTCCTTGTTGATTTTTCTCTTCATTTACAAACCTCATAAACTGCTCCTCTGTCCTCATTTATCATTGATTTTGCCTGGCTTTCTAGAATTTCTTTAGTATTTTCTGTCAACTTTGTCACTTTTTTCATCTTTTGCAGATTTTTTAAGTTTTCACTTGGCTCTAGATTTGTATTTTATTGAATTGTTAGACTGTGTGATTATTAATGAGAGAGTGACAAAGGATTTTGATGGGTGGGGATAAAAGTTAGTGATAATTGGGGATAGTTTTTTGAATGCTCAGTTTACCAATGATGATTTTTATGTTTTGCAGAATTTCTGCTTTTCTGTGAATTCTCATAACAGAGGACTTCAGTAATGAACACTGGGATAACAGGGACTCCCTTTTAAGGCTAGACTGGCCTTAGCAGATGTTGGTCAGTTAATCATCCACCCTCCTAGATTACGCAGAGGAATTGCTTTATTCTTGCACCTTTGTGAACATTCACTTATGAGTCAGTCAGTTTTGAATCAGGACCTCAATACTTGGCTTCAGATAGCAGTATTAGAAATTGGCACCTAAGCCAGAAAAGCCTTTGCGGGCCTTTTGCCTTTCAGCGAGAAGTCTCTTAAAAATACTAAGTTGGGCCGGGTGCAGTGGCTCACGCCTGTAATCCCAGCACTTTGGGAGGCTGAGCTGGGTAGATCATGAGGTCAGGAGACCAAGACCATCCCGGCTAACACAGTGAAACACCATCTCTCCTAAAAATACAAAAAATTAGCTGGGCGTGGTGGTGGGCGCCTGTAGTCCCAGCTACTCGGGAGGCTGAGACAGGAGACTGGTGTGAACCCGGGAGGCGGAGCTTGCAGTGAGCGGAGATCATGCCACTGCACTCCAGCCTGGGCGACAGAGTGAGACTCTGTCTCAAAATAATAATAATAATAATAAGTTGGAGACACCAAGAAGGGCTCCATAAGCATGTATCCTGAGGCAGTAGAATGTGTAAACATGTGAAATAGAAGAAGCAGTTAATTGGTAGTGGCAGGAGAAGTAGAGTTAGGATGGGAGAGGTGTTGAAACCCTAGAATAGTGGAGCATTAAGGTGGAGAACCATCCCACTGAACACCTGGAAATATTGATTTGGGAGCTGCTCTGACTTCTGAAGAAGCATGTGGTTTTGAAGCCTGCTGAGGCATTTTCCTCTTAACTTCTAGGTATATTCTTGCAGTATTCCCTGTCATTTCAGGCAACCTTAACACGTATTTGTTTCTTTTCTTTTCAGACAGATTCTTGCTCTGTTGCCCAGAGTGGAGTGCAGTGGTGCAGTCTTGGTAAACTGCAGCTTCAACCTCTTGGGCCCAAGTGATCCTGCCATCTCAGCCTCCTAAGTAGCTGAACCACACGTGCATGTCACCATGCTTACCTAATTTTTTTTTTTTTTTTAAGAGATGAAGTCTCACTATGTTGCCCAGGCTGGTCTTGAACTCCTGGGCTTAAGCGGTCCTTCTGCCTTGGGCTCCTTAATTGTTGGGATTACATGTGTGAGCCACCTTGACCAGCTGCATTTGTTTGTCATAGTCTAAAGTGGCTCCAGATAAATGTAAGGCACGAATTAATTTTTAAAAATCTTCCTTATGGGCCAGAAGTGGTGGCTCATGCCTTCAATCCTGGCACTTTGAGGGGGCCAAGGTGGGAGGATCGGTTGAGCCCAGGAATTCAAGACCAGCCTCGGCAACATAGCGAGACCCTGTCTCTACCAAAAAAAAAAAAAAAAAAAAAAAAATTAGCCAAGCATAGTGATGTGCATCTGTAGTTGTAACTACTCAGGAGGCTGAGGTAGAGGATTGCTTGAGCCCAGGAGTTTGAGATCCCAGTGAGCTATCGTTGCACCACTGCACTCCAGCTTCGGTGACAGAGCAAGACTCTGTCCCTCTAAAAAAAAAATATATATATATATATCCTCCTCATGTACACCCCAAACAAAATTAAGTTTGTGGATGATTATGTAAAGAATTTGGCAAGTAAAAGGAAGTTTATTAAATTTGCCAGAATGATTCCCATTGAAAAAGTATGTAGCTCTAATTATTTAGGTAGAATAATCTGCCCAGTTATTATGTCTTTTTAAATTTCCACTTGACAAAAGTCAGGGTCCTCATGCCCAGGTTTAGTGATCTGAATGACAAAGGAGCATATCATGCCCACAGCTTCTGTGTGTTCTTATGTTCCCCTCACTCCTAGGATTCTAGGTTGATTCAGGGCGGCTCCGTTTTTCTCCTAGGATGTCTGTATCTTTGAAGCACCACCCCATGGGACGTCATTTTGAGTAGAGTTACTGGTAATCTGCTACTCCTCATCAGGGTTCCAGGGGCTTGGCTTAGTGCTGTACTGATAGCCCTTAGTTAGTGGTCTGGGAGCCTTAAACTTACAGTGTGTTACAACGTAGACAGGTGAAGCATTAGAGCTCCTAGGCCATTAACTGAAGAGTTAAAAACTGTTCATCTTCATAAGGAGTTTGAGTATCTTTTACGGTGTGAGTAAAAACAAGAATAAAAGAGTTATGAGGAAGATCTGTAGGTTGGATGCAAGAGAATGAATGGGGAAATCACAGTGAATTGTTGGCTTTGAGGGATGTATAAAGGGGATGAATAAGAAGAGTATCATGCCCCAGATGATTAGTTGTTTCAATCAAGTAAGTTGATTAATAAGGATAATTTGAATTGATTGGAGATAAAAGAAAATAGCATTTTAAAAGCTGATTTAAAATAAGATTGAAATGTCCTACTGTTACCAAAATGCCAGGGGTTTGGTCTAGGTCCTGCTGCTCTCCACAAGGAAAGCCAATCACTGGCTGGGCACTGTGGCTCATGCTTGTACTCCCAGCACTTTGGGAGGCTGAGGCGGGTGGATCACTTGAGGTCAGTTTGAGACCAGCCTAGCCAACATGGTGAAACCCCCGTCTCTACTAAAAATACAAAAATTTGTCAGGCGTGGTGGCGGGTGCTTGTAATCCCAGCTATCCCGGAGGCTGAGGCAGGAGAAATGCTTGAACCTGGGAGGCGGAGGTTATAGTGAGCCGAGATTGCGCCATCCAGCTTGGGCGACAGAGTGAGACTTTGTCTTCAAGGAAAAAAAAAAAGCCAATCACTGAAAGAACAAGTATTACCGAGGAAGAAGGCTTTAATTGGATGCTGCAGCAAGGAGATGGGAGCTCAGTCTCAAATCCATCTCCCAGACTAAAACCAGAGCTTGATATAGCAGGGAAGAAATGTAACAGTATGTAAGAAAATAGGAACTAGGGAGGGGCAAGGAAGCAATCATGATGAATGAGGGATCCAAAGTGTCATTGTCTGGATGTGGTGATTTGGTGAGTTTCAGTTTTTTTTTTTTTTCTTTGAGATGGAGCCCCACGCACATAGATGGCTCTCTGTGGTCTCCCTATTCATCCGTCTGCTTATACTTTTTTTTTTTGAGACGGAGTCTTGCTCTGTCTCCCAGCTTGGAGTGCAGTGATGTGATCTCGGCTCACTGCAACCTGCAGCTCCTGGGTTGAAGCGATTCTCCTGCCTCAGCCTCCCGAGTAGCTGGGATTACAGGCATCTGCCACCACGCCAGGCTAATTTTTGTATTTTTAGTAGAGTCGGTATTTCACCATCTTGGCCAGGCCGGTCTTGAACTCCTGACCTCAAATGATCCGCCCGCGTGGGCCTCCCGAAGTGCTGGGATTACAGGCATGAGCCACCGTGCCTGTCCTTCAGTTCTTTGAGAGAGAGAGAGACGGAATTTATTGTTAATTTTTTTTTGGAGGCTTGAGGGTCCTTTGCTGAGGAAGGAACTTAGATAAAACATATTTGTATTATGCTTTAAGACCAGAAAGGTCAGTTTCTGTGTTTATCCAAAAGAACAGCCTATGGGACTATTGGGTGGGTTTTACTATTTGGGTTGTTGAGGTTCTTGGAAATTTTACTGTAGGTCTCAGCAACAGTAATCTTCTGGAGAAGATGAAGAATGTGATTGCCTCCAGTATCTTTTTGCCCCTTAGATTTCTCCTTTATAAATTCATGTGGTTCAGCTATGAGATGATCTGAGGATCAGTCAAGTTCTAAAATTGCTTGGATCTTTGATTAAATGTATCTGGAAATGTATATTTAAGAATAAATTAATGTAGCTCAATTGTAACTAACATTAGATTGACTGTAACAGGCTGAGAAGACTATGAAGGTGTCAGCAACCAATGTCTGATATGCCAGGCTGTCTGAATTGAACATTCAGGTGCCTGTTGTTAGGGAAGCAATGGTCTCATGGGGACTGAAACAAGTAATTTATATATTTTAGTAATTTGGTAATGCAAATACAGAGACGTAGAGGAGGTGAACTTAATTCTGGGAATGTGTTTGTGTGGAGGTAACATTTGGGACTGAGATTAGAAAAGTGAGTTGGGTAGCTAGGCGTGGTGGTGCCCACCTGTAATCCCAGCTACTCGGGGGGCTGAGGCAGGAGAATCGCTTGAATTTGGGAGGCAGAGGTTGCAGTGAGCTGAGATTCCACCACTGCACTCCACCCTGGGTGGCAGAACGAGACTCTGTCTCAAAAAAAAAAGAAAAAAAGAAAAAGAAAAAACGAGTTGGGTGTACAAGGGAGACGACTGAACGGTGGTATTCCAGGGAGAGGAAACTGTATACGAAAAGATTTAGTGGCGTGAAAAAGCATGGCATGCTTGGGGAGCCATGTAGACTAGAGCTCAGTATTTCCAGAGCGTATGATATAAAAAAGAGAGAATGGAGGGAAAGATAATTCTTTTTTCTTTTTGAGACGGAGTCTCTCTCTGTCACCCAGGTTGGAGTGCAGTGGCGCGATCTCTGCTCACTGCAACCTCCGCCTCCCGGGTTCATGCCATTCTCCTGCCTCAGCCTCCTGAGTAGCTGGGACTACAGGTGCCCGCCACCACGCCTGGCTAATTTTTTGTATTTTTAGTAGAGACGGAGTTTCACCATGTTAGCCAGGATGGTCTCTATCTCCTGACCTTCGTGATTTGCCTACCTCAGCCTCTCGAGGTGCTGGGATTACAGGCGTGAGCCACCGCGCCCGACCGGGAAAGATATTTCAAATGAGATTGGGGGAACTAGCCTGGGATCCCTCAAACATTTCAGGTTTGGTAGGGCAATGGTGTTGCTGTTCACTGAGATCAGGAGTATATAAGAAGACATTAGGCTTATAAGTTTATGGGTTCAATTTTAGACATTGCATTCAAGCCATGCAGAGACTGTCTAGGTGAAAATGGAGGATATGTGGTTCTGGGTTGTAGGAGAGAATATTGGGCTGGAAACTAAGTTACCGTTATCATCAATGCCCTGTAGTTCTTGATGGCAAGGGTGTATGTAGATAGAAGGATCAGTGAGTGAAAAGAGGGTCCTTACAGGTATCACCAGCATTTAAGGGCTGCATGGAAGATAACGGTCTTGCAAAGTACCCAGAGTTAGAAGGAGAAAGCAAATGTAAAAGCATTTAAAAAAAGCCACAAAAACTTATGTCCTCCTATAATGTTATTTAGCAGTTAAGAAACAAAATTATGACTAAAAATAAAAGCAACCATAATTTAAAATATATTTATTCAAACTACACAGGAACGGCTTGCCTGTTTTCTGTGTGAAATAAGCAAGTGTGGTCTTGAGGTGGGAGTAGGGCAGATGGTAAAGGATTGATTAAAGGCTGAGATGTAGAAGGAGCTGTTGAGTGTACTGTCAAGCATTTTCAGATTACATCCATAGGGAATACAACTGTTAAATAATCAGGTTGATGGACTTTTTTTTGCACTCATTGGTCTAAATGTATACATGGAGACAGTGGGTGCTGCTTTGGAAGAACCATGAAGTGGTGGGCAAGAGAGTCATTTTAGAATCTGACTTGTAAAAGCAGACTGGATCTCTATATCAATTCATGTAACAAAATCTAGAAGGTTCTAAGATTTACATGCAAATACTATTATAAAGCATATTAGAGGAAAATTGGATGAAAAATTTAAAAACTTTGGTGTGAGGAAGGTGTTTCTAAGTTTGTTTCTAAGTTTATCAGGAAGGCCAGAATTTAACAAGGAAAAGATTGGTTGACTTTATTGCAGAAAAATAAAGTGTATAGGGTCCCAGATACTACCCTGGAAGTAATTGAATAAAATTCCAAAACAACTGACTAATTGAGGGGGAAAGTGTTTGCAGTGTGTGTAAGAAAGTGTCCTGAGCATGGTCAAGGGAACGGTTGGCTCAAGAGGTAGAGGTTCAAGAGTCTGTGGACTGAGGAGCCTGGAGTCGATAGCCAAGCCTTTTCTAATAAGTCATATCAGTATGGACATCCAGGTCCCCCCGATTATGGCAGGTGTTGTGGTGGAATGGAAATCAGTGGAATTCTTCATGAATGTGGGGAATTACCAGACCTATGGATGATAAGGACAGGGAGGAGTTGATGGTAGCATAGACGGAGTACGTGGGCCTCAAAGGATACAGTATCATAGTGTTAACGTTCCTTGATTTCTGAGTCCTTCTGGAGCAATGAACAAATCTGAAGGTTTAGAGATAAGGTGAAAATGAAGTTAGAAACCTTTTCATGTATTATTAGAATCCTCTTTGGTTTGGGGCTTCCAGTGTCACCAGTCAGAATATGGTTTATAGCTTGAACTTTTCTTTCCAGTGTTTACAAGATAGGCATTAACTTCATTAGAGCTGTGTAATTTAATCTTGGGCTTTTTCATCTTAAGTGCATTGATATACGTAGGTATACTGAAGTGTGAACTTTTTGTTGTTTTGGAATACAAAATTGCCATGATGAAGATGGATTCAAGTGTAATCTCTTTTCTGAAGCAGCAAGTTGATACATGGAGCACAATTCTCTAGGAAGGGAGGCTGAGATACAGATTAAAGTTAAGTTCCTACCTACAATAACACTACAGTGATAAAAATGGGGATGTTGAGGTTGATGATAAGAAGGAGAAGGTGGATTTAAACTATGGAAAAACCATTTAACATTGGACAGGCCTGGTATCCTTCATTAACTAATTCAGTAAATATTTATTGAGAGATGAAGCAGGGAGGGCTCACGGCATCCCAGGCACAATACTACTTTATTTTCATGGGTTATTTCATTAAATCCTTGCCACAGCCTTTCAGATATATGTTATTGTCCCCATTTTACAGGAGAGGAGATAGAGGCTTTAGAGAGTTTAAGTAATTTCTCCAAGGTCATACAGCTATTAAAAATGGCAGAGGAGGCCTGGTGCTGTGGCTCACACCTGTAATCCCAGCACTTTGGGAGGCTGAGGTGGGCGCATCATCTGAGGTCAGGAGTTCAAGACCAGCCTGACTAACATGGTGAAACCCTGTCTCTACTAAAAAGACAAAAAATTAGCTGGGTATGGTGGCGGGTGCCTGTAATCCCAGCTACCCGGGAGGCTGAGACAGGAGAATTGCTTGAACCCGGGAGGCGGAGGTTGCAGTGAGCCGAGATTGTGCCATTGCACTCTAGCCTGGGCAACGAGTGAAATTCCATCTCAAAAAAAAAAAAGGGGCAGAGGAGGCTGTTCCTAAATCCAAGGCAGAGTCTGAGCTCTGACACCCTGCTCCTTCCAAAATGAGGGGAGGGGCCCTGCTGAGGGCTCACTGTGGCGCCATGTGCCTGATCCTCAAGGCGAGTCTCAGCATCACCCCAGCTATAGGCGCTGTGCTCTGCTCTCCCAGTGGCTAGGCAGCTTGGCTACACCCTGTGGTAGATTCTGCTCTCTCATCAGGTATTCATGCCGCTTTTATAATGCTCATTGAAGTTATAAGCTTAAAAATTTGGGGAAAATCTTTATTTTAACAACGCTGAGAGGATATTTCTGTACAGGTCCATTGTATTTTATGGAACTAATTTTTATTCCTTTTTCCTTTGCATCTTCTCATATTCAACTTTGATTTATATAGTCAACATTTTTTAAAAAATTTGCTTTACTGCTTAAAAAACTGTTGAGGTCTATTTTGAAATCCTGGTACTGTTGATAGCATTTTATTGGCACTAATTTATTTTTTAGTATGTGAACTTTTTATTATGAAAGCACACTTGAGTTTTAAAAATCCAGTTGGAAATACTTATTAGGGATAGGAAAACAGCTTTACACATGAAATAGTCTGGGTAATAGGACCATGTCAGTTTTATTAACTTAAAATTATGTGCTTTAGTCAGTCGTTGATGTTTTAAAGGAAACGTATTAGATTGTCTCCTTATCTTTTCCCTCTCTTATTTTCACCCTTCCTTCCCTTTTAGTCTGTTATCTCCCTTCCAAATCAGTATCAGCAATTATCTTTTAATTAAGTTGAACTGGTGCTTACATTCCTGTTGTAGATGTCTATTGTCAATCCTTTCCTAAAAGGACAAGTATATTATCTCTGCTCGGTAAATGGGTGTTGCTGTTCACTTGTACTGTACTGCTAAGGAGGAGGGGAAAATTAAGGTATAAAATCAGAAGTCTCTTTCTAGAGGAGTTAGGAACACTAGATATTAAATGTGTCTTTAATTAAACACAATCAAGAAATTAAAACAGGTTAAACATTTTGAAATCTATACATCGGGGTTCTGGTTTAATATTTCATTCTTAAGTGACAAAAATGATTCACTGAGCCATATTTTTTAGGGCTAGTGAAATAGAAACAGCCAAGGGTTGCATATCTGTTTATTACAGCCTGTGACGTGATTACCCAGGCTTCTCAAATTATCTAGTATATTTAATTCAGATGTTCAAGATTTCTTGTTTGTATTTTATTTTGCTAAATTGAAAATCATCTTGTAGAACCATGCTAGTTCTACCTTAAAAAAGAAAACACCCCTCTGCTTTAAAGAAATGGTACTTCCTGCTTTCATAAACAGTCATGTGCATAGTTTAGCAAGGCCTGATGCCTCTGGAGCTTTTTCCCTTTATAGCACCATTGAATCCCAGTCCTAACAGAAGTACTGCGAATCTTGTGGCCTCATTCTGAACAAAAGGGATTAGAGAAGAAAAATCTCTTGATATAAGGCTTGAAAGCAAGGGCAGGCAATCTTGGTTGTGAATATTTTCTGATTTTTCCAGAAATCAAGCAGAAGATTGAGCTGCTGATGTCAGTTAACTCTGAGAAGTCGTCCTCTTCAGAAAGGTACAGCTACATCTCTTGCATGAACAATTAATGGTGTAGCATTGCTAAGAAACAAACCAGGACATATTTTTTTTTCTTGTCAAGTTTGCTATATAACGTATTGTCCTGCATGCTGGTATTGTGCTGTATTGAAGATGTGTATTTGGGCAAGCTGTTCTGCTTTTGCAAAGGGTGATTGATTTTTTTAAGAAAAATAGTGGAGCCTGATCAGCTGCAGCATGCACACCATAACACAGCAGACCGCTGGTTCATGTGTGACAGCTGTTGAAGGCTTTAAAAATAATTTAGCTAAAAAGCAGAAAAGAAAAATCTTGCTTTTTTAAAGGGAAATGCTGTGAGGTTTTCTTCCTATATGTTGAGGTTGCTGCTCTACAGAATTACGAAGGTTATTTGTAAAATGTAGGTTAAAAATACTTGATTTTGGGTTGTAATAAATATTTATTCTTATATGGTAAGGGAGTGCCATTTGTAAATAGCTTAGGAATTGCAAACCCACAGATTAGTCACATTCTGAAAGAGAGATATGATGCTTCTTCAAGTCTGTGCTAGGAAATGGAACAGTCACTGCATGCAGTAATGGTTCATGCCTGCAGGTAAGGACAAAATGACTCAGAAGTATTTTTAAAGCAATTATTTTATCTGTCAATCATATGATTATATCTGAAAAGAGATATTTCATTAAAATGACTGTTTTGCCTTATAAAAAGAATTAAGATGTTTTTATCTGAAGTCAGAAATAAGGCTATAGTTGCCTATTTTGATATGCAAATATTGTATTCAGTTCTGTTTACCAAAATAGTGTATACTACATGATGTCTTAAATTGAGATTCTTGGGCATACAGTTGATGCTTACCTTTCTCTTGGTTACCTAATAGGTTATACTTAATATTGATATTTTATACTTAAGGTATATGTTGATTTATCTTTTCTAGGGTTTGCAGGGTTATCTTTTTTGTTCATAGATGTAATATTTAGAAAAATAATGGAGAAATAATGTGGTAGTTAAGGAATGATACAGAAAAAATACAAAAAAAATGAGTTGAAGAACCTACCATGGTAAAATGGATTTATTTAAAGTATGCTAGTATATGAAGGACATAATCTGATGTGAAATTATCATTTTAAATTGATTTATTAGTATAATCAGGGGAAAAAGCTTATGGCTCTAACTTAGGGCATCACAAATAAAAATGATGTTACTGCTTTTGT
The DNA here is from genome assembly GCF_029289425.2 of Pan paniscus. Classification (NCBI taxonomy): domain Eukaryota; kingdom Metazoa; phylum Chordata; class Mammalia; order Primates; family Hominidae; genus Pan; species Pan paniscus. Next base: position 142,116,039 of record NC_073255.2, on the reverse strand, counting down.
TAGAGACTGAAAGTAGAAAATTTTAGGACTGCTAGTGTTTATTTTTGTGTGGCTTCTAACTTCTGGTTTGTGGCTAGCCATCTGATCTTAAGCATTCTGTTTGCTGAGATGAGAAACAGTCTTCAGCCTTGTGAATATTCTGCCAGTAAAATGGTGGTGATGGGAAGGGTAGAAGAGGGTGGTGTGCATAGTGAACGACCTGGGTATCAGCTGTAATGTTAGAGTTTGGTACTAGGAAGAGCACTCTTAATGAGATGACAGTAATAATTACATTAGCTTTTTGGAATATCATGAATTCTTTACTGATAAATTGAGGGTTGGACAGAGTGGATGAATATTATTGAGAAACAAATTAGGAGTGGATGAGGTTTTCTGGTTAAAATACATTCTGTAAGGAAAGATATTCTAAGATATTTTAGTGATTTTATTTATTTACTTACCTACACTCTGGTGGTTATTTGAAGGAAAGGGAGGACTCATGTGGTCATGATTTTAAAGTTTAGAAATCAGCCACTATTGCTTCTGATAACTTCATACACAGTTTTACCAGAGATTACTTAATTTATGTATTATTATTTCATGGCCATTATGCTGTCCTGACTTAATGGTTGATAAATGTAGCTTATAAATCAGACAACACTTTGCAAACATAGAATTTGTTTCATTAATGTAGATATATTACAACAAGAAGGTACTCTCCCTCGCCCCTACTTTTTATTAAAAGTCATATGGTAATGAACAGTCAAATCATTTGTCTTTTTAATTTGTTTGGAGGAACTTGAAAAATAAGAATCTGAAGTTTAAAAAGAATTTATGGCTTGTAACACTATATCCTGTCCAGGAATTTAACACCTTACAATATCATGTAGCATTATCATTACATTCTTAAATTCCTTGTTCACCAGTCCAGCTACATTTTAAGAGTTTTTGCTTTCACTTAAAAAAAAAATAAGTTAATGGTTTGAGGCATGGTGCTCTAAATCTTAGAGATATTTGGAATTTGCATATAGTCAGTGTTCCCATCTATCGACTGGTAGAAAGGATGAAGAAATCTGACTTCTTTCTTTAGCAGGGGAGAAACTGCTTGATTGTAAGCAAACCAAAAGTTATCATTCACCACAACTGATTTTGTTCCTGCAGTATAGAATTATCTTTTGATAATTCAGAAAACTGGGTAGAGAAAAGTACCTCTAAATACAAAATATAAATACAAAAACCCTGATGTGATTATTTCTAGTAATTTTTCATCTCATTTTTATCCTTTTAAAAGAATTGCTAGTCTTGCAAGAGCTTAGTATTGGTTGAATTGTTTTTGTTCAATTTTATAAAATGGGAAAAGCAAAACAACCTAATTTATTTTTGTAGAATCTTAAGAGTCCTTCACTGAAAAATATACATACGATTTGAAGTAAAATTATAATGGAATTTGAAGGTTGTTTGGGGGGCTAAATTGGGAAATACGTTATCCTAATAGATCTCAATAACACCTTGAAATCTAAAATTATGTTTTTACCTTTAAAGGAACAGTGGAAGTCTGAAGAGTGCCATTTTGTAGGGGAGTTATGGAGTACTTCTGTTCTGAATGGCTGACTCCTAAGATCAAAACTATCAGGGTTACAAAACGTTAGTTTATTTTTTGGTTTTGTGTTTTGAAGAGAGAGAAAAAAACTCAACATAACCATTTAAAAAATTAAGAGCAGAGAATGCTATTGAATGAATTTTTTTAAAAAAAAATGCCTAATGATGAATGAAAAATGATGTATATAATAGTTACGAGGAAGATATTTGCTGCAAGACAGTACCCTCTGGAGATTTTAGGGCTAAATCCTACTACAAGTATTTTCCTTTTTTTTGAGTGCCTGTTGAATGAATGAATTCATCTTGAATATAGTAGAGTCGGTGCTAGACACATTTTTACTCCCTTGTTTACTCCTGTTTACAGTAATAAATGTGAATATCGGATTAAAAAAACTAGGTTTTCAAGTTCTCGTTTCTTCATTTTGCCCTTTCTTAGCTAGAGCACTTCTGGGATTTATGGGGTAATGTGCGTGGGGGAGAGTAGTAGTAGTAATAACCATAATAGCTAAAAAGGTATAGTACAGTTGTCCCTTGGTGTCCAAGGGGGATTGGTTCCATGACCCCCCATAGGTATCAAAATCCACAGATGCTCAAGTCCTTCATGTAAAATGATATAGTATTTGCACATAACCTGTGTACTTCGTCCCATATGTTTTAAAACATCTCTAGATTACTTACAATACCTAATACAATGAAAACACTCTGTAAATAGTTGTTATATTATAGTTTAAAATTTTGTATTATTGTTGTATTTTATTTTTTATTGTTTTATATCCTAAATATTTTTGATCTGTAGTGGGTCGAATCTGTGGATGTGGAGGGCTGACTCTAATCATTTATTAAACAGTCTAGATACCAGTTCTGAGTGCTTTATAGGTGAAGAGAAAGAGGGAAGGGGTGTGTGTGTTGTGTGTAGAAGGAATGGTTATTGGGAGAACTGTTTAATAAATCATCCCAGAAGAATCCTGTGTGAACAGAAGGTACTTTACCGTACTATCATTTTTGTCAAACTTTATTGCTATTTCTTCAGGGAACTCAGGTAACAAAATTTGTACAATTCTTAATCAGTAAAGAAAGTTGAGCCCAGAGTGGTCAGAGCTGATTCCCAGTCTGCCTAGGTAAACCCAAGGAGGGCTGAGGAGTTTGTGAGATGAGGAGATCTGAGAAGCTGAGACTGCATTCACACATAGCATTGCCCACATCTGCTGTTCAGTGTGAGTGGATGTTGTTTTAATTGATAAAGTTCACAATGAACTAAAAATTAACAACTCACAACAGTGCTATGTAGGTTTGCATTTTCTCAGGGAACAGATACGGAAAGGATAATTTCTTTTTGCATGTTTGTGGGTTTTTGATGTATTTTAGTGTTTAAAAGGGAGTCTTTATACTTGTAGCTCAATAGATAAGAACTCCTAGCCTAGATCCTTAACATTTCAGTTAGCTAGCCAATACTGAATTCACAAATTGTAGCTGTCTTGTTCAGGAGAGGAGAGAAGCGGAGAGGGAAAAAGTGTCATAGTAATATTTATGCTGTGGCCTATATTCTACCAATGCCGAATAAAAAGGATTGGTGAGAATTGATAGAGATTGTGTGTTGTCCCTTCTCCAATATAAGGGTATTTCAAATCCATAAGGAACCCAGGCTGTTTTTGTGTGTGTATTTTAATTGTTCTCTTCTTATTTTGGTGCCTCGTATGCAAAGGTGAAAGTGATACATAGTGATGTGTGGATGCGGAGAGCAAAAAGCTATACCTGGAAAAATAAGGAGAAAGGAAGGGAAAAAATTCAAAAGTGAGGAAGGTACCAGATGAAGAGAGAAAGAAGTAAAGGGCATTCAGTGGAAAAGGATCCTGGACCAAGATGTCTTTGATTTGCTCTTAAGTTGATATATTTTCTTTTATGATGTGTGGTGGACTAAGAGCAGTTATAGGAGGAGAACCAAAGGGTCTTTCTTCATTGTTTTCCCTTTCTCCCCCCGTTGCAATGCAAAGACTAGGAAAAACATTTGTTGATAACTATTTTTCCCTTTTCCAACTCCTGCTCTGCCATTGTTGGCTTTCTTTCTCTCCTTGTAGAGGTGTACTTGTTCCTGAATGAGATGACATAGTGGTTGATTGTGTTGTCTTCTCATCACTCAATTCTTTATTTAATTTTTGTTAGTATTTTCATTGAAGATACGTATATGGAATAGTACCCAGATCATAGATCTTTATGAAATACAATTTATTGAAATTTTTTTTCAGTGTTTTTGTTTGTTTGTTTTGTGTGTGTGTGTGTTGTGCCTAAGAAATATTTGCCAAGCCTAGGGTCACTAATATTTTCTGCTAGATTGACTTTTAGGAGTTTTAGGATCTTAACATTTAAGTCTGTGATTCATTTGGGGTTTTAGTATTAAGGTAAAGATTGAGATTCAATTTTTTGCATATGACAGTTCAGTTGTATCTGTTTTGAACATTATATAACTAGAAACCCTCTGGATAAGCTTTTGGTCTGTTACCTATGTGAGGTTACCTATGTGAGGTTCATCCGTATTGTTGTGTGTAGTTGTAATTAATTCAGTCTCATATCTGTACAGTATTCATGAATATACCTCAGTTTATTCATTCTATTAATGAGCATTTGGGAGGCTTACAGTTTGTGGTTATTAGGAATAGTGCTGCTATGAGCATTTCTTTTTCTTTTTTTTTTTTTTGAAATGGAGTTTTGCTCTTTTGCCCAGCCTGGAGTAAAGTGGAGCGATCTCAGCTCACTGCAACCTCTGCCTCCCAGGTTCAAGCAATTTTCCTGCCTCAGCCTCCAGAGTAGCTGGGATTACAGGCCCGCGCCACCACGCCCGGCTAATTTTTGTATTTTTAGTAGACACGGGGTTTTGCCTCGTTGGCCAGGCTGGTCTCAAACTCCTGACCTCAGTCCACCCACCTCAGCCTCCCAAAGTGCTAGGATTACAGGTGTGAGCCACCTTGCCCAGTCTGCCGTGAGCATTTCCATACATGTCTTTTGGTTAATGAAGCTTGCATGCATTTGTTTAGTATATTCCTAGGAGTGCAGTTGCTGAGTTTTAGTGGGTATTGTCAGTTTTCCGAAGTGAATGTACCACTCTATACTTCCACCAACTGTGTATGCTCCGGGTTCTTTTCAATTTGGTATTGTATATATATTTTTCCTTCTCTTACCTTTCCCTCCATTTCTCCCTTCCTTTTTCCTTGTTAGCATTCTGGTGGCTCTACCAGTGTTACCCAGAGTTTGCACCATTTTGAGGAGGATTAGAAGTAGAAACTGGACTATTTCTGAACATGAGCGTTCCTGAGGGGGAACAGAATTAGAAGCATAGACCAGTAAGTGACCCTAGGGTGTTGTTGGAGGCACTGCTTTCCCACTGATTATAGTCTTGTAACTGGGTACTAGAGGCCGTGGGTATTAACATTAGTTTTCAGACTTGGTTTCAGTAGCAAAACCTTTCTTTCATCAAACCTTAATAGGAAGTTATCATGTAAAATATATAAAGAAGATGCTTGGTTTGGGAGCTGGGGAATGTAAGTCAGAGCCGCAGTTTTTGATGCTTAGCCGTCCGCCTTGGAGCCACTTCCTCGAGCTCCAGTCCTCTTTACTTAAAGCCCTTGAGGTAGGTAGGCCACCTTAGGTCTGTCCAAGAAATCATGACATTTTGACAGCTTCTGAAGTGTTAAGTTTTAAGCTGTTCCTAGTCTCTAAAATTTATGTATCATATACCTAAATAAAAGTGTAGTGTTAGTTTCCAATGAAAGACTGGACAATGTTCTGATCAGGTTTTCTGTTGGCCATTATTTATTTGGTCTAGATGTAGTAGTTTCTACATTATTTTGTAATCAATTTTGATTCTGTCTGTTTACTGATGCTTCTCTGGAAGGTTGCTTACATTACAGCCAGAGCAAACCTTTCAGAACACAAATCTGATCAGGTAGGTCATTCCACGTTTAAAACCTTTCAGCTGTCTTCCCCTTGTGCTTGGGAGTTAGGTAAACTCCATACCTGGGTCAGTGAGTACCTCTTTTCTCTGTCCTCATCTCCCTCTCCAGCCTTGTCTCATGTATCTCTTCCTTTGGTCATGTCCTGGCTGTTTTGCTGTTCCCATCCCTCCTGTCTCAAGGAAGCTCTGCCTGTATCAAATTACAGTACCATGTACTTCTCCTTTGTAGCATTTGTCACAGCTGCTGTTTGACAGTGGGGCGTATCAGTGACATTTGGTCTACTTACTGGCTTACTCACTGTTAACCCCACCTTATGATCTTATATATAGAAGGGCTTTCATCACAAAATGTCAACAAAACAAATAATGTTCATTTGCATTTTACAAATTATGAGCTTTATAGGAAGACTTTCTTGGTATGGGGAGTTATCTCTTTCTGTGGTATTGGCATAGATTAATAAATAATCATAAGATAATTTTGTTACAAACTGTCAAGGTTACAGGTCTTAGATTTTTCTTTTTTCTTTCTTTTTTTTTTGAGATGGAGTCTCGAGTCTTGCTCTGTCGCCCAGGCTGGAGTGCAGTGGCGCGATCTCGGCTCACTGCAAGCTCCGCCTCCCAGGTTCACGCCGTTCTCCTGCCTCAGCCTCCTGAGTAGCTGGGACTACAGGCGCCCGCCACAATGCCTGGCTAATTTTTTGTATTTTTAGTAGAGACGGGGTTTCACAGTGTCAGCCAGGATGGTCTCGATTTCCTGACCTCGTGATCCACCCACCTCGGCCTCCCAAAGTGCTGGGATTACAGGCTTGAGCCACCACACCCGGCCAGATTTTTCTGTCACCATAAAAGCGCACAGCTTATTGTTACATTTATTTTTCATTTAATATACAATGGAAATTAAATTTGGACACTTTCCATCTCTGTGCCAAAATGGCAACATCAAAGCATAGTCATTTACATCCCAAATATTAGTATTTTGTGTATCACCTTGGTGTTTTTTGGTCACATTTGCACTCCATACTGTTTTTTTTTTTTTTAATTTCTAGGGTACATATGCACAATGTGCAGGTTTGTTACATAGGTATACATGTGCCATATTGGTTTCCTGCACCCATCAACTCGTTATTTACATTAGGTATTTCTGCTAATGCTGTCCCTCCCCCAGTCCCCCACCCCCCAATAGGCTCCAGTGTGTGATGTTCCCCGCCCTGTGTCCATGTGTTCTCATTATTAAACTCCCACCTATGAGTGAGAACATGCAGTGTTTGGTTTTCTGTCCTTGTGATAGTTTGCTTAGAATGATGGTTTCCAGTTTCATCCATGTCCCTGCAAAGGACATGAACTCATCCTTTTTTATGGCTGCATAGTATTCCATGATGTACATGTGCCACATTTTCTTAATCCAGTCTATCATTGATGGACATTTGGGTTGGTTCCAAGTCTTTGCTATTGTGAATAGTGCCACAATAAACATAGGTGTGCATGTGTCTTTATAGCAGCATGATTTATAGTCCTTTGGGTATGTACCCAGTAATGGGATTGCTGGGTCAAATGGTATTTCTAGTTCTAGATCCTTGAGGAATTGCCACACTGTCTTCCACAATGGTTGAACTAATTTACACTCCCCCTAACAGTGTAAAAGCATTCCTATTTCTCCACATCCTCTCCAGCACCTGTTGTTTCCTGACTTTTTAATGATCGCCATTCTAACTGGTGTGAGATGGTATCTCATTGTGGTTTTGATTTGCATTTCTCTGATGACCAGTGATGATGAGCATTTTTTCATGTGTCTTTTGGCTGCATAAATGTCTTCTTTTGAGAAGTGTCTGTTCATATCCTTTGCCCACTTTTTGATGGGGTTGTTTTTTTCTTGTAAATTGGTTTAAGTTCTTGGTAGATTCTGGATATTAGCCCTTTGTCAGATGGGTAGATTGTAAAACTTTTCTCCCATTCTGTAGGTTGCCTTTTCACTCTGATGATAGTTTCTTTTGCTGTGCAGAAGCTCTTTAGTTTAATTAGATCCCATTTGTCTATTTTGACTTTTGTTGCCATTGCTTTTGGTGTTTTAGTCGTGAAGTCTTTGCCCATGCCTGTGTCCTGAATGGTATTGCCTAGGTTTTCTTCTAGGGTTTTTATGGTGTTAGGTCCTACATTTAAGTCTTTCATCCATCTTGAGTTAATTTTTGTATATGGTGTAGGGAAGGGATCCAGTTTCAGCTTTCTACATATGGCTAGCCAGTTTTCCCAGCACCATTTATTAAATAGGGAATGCTTTCCCCATTGCTTGTTTTTGTCAGGTTTGTCAAAGATTAGATGGTTGTAGATGTGTGGTGGTATTTCTGAGGCCTCTGTTCTGTTCCATTGGTCTATATCTCAGTTTTGGTACCAGTACCATGCTGTTTTGGTTACTGTAGCCTTGTAGTATAGTTTGAAGTCAGGTAGTGTGATGCCTCCAGCTTTGTTCTTTTTGCTTAGGATTTTCTTGGCAATGCGGGCTCTTTTTTGGTTCCATATGAACTTTAAAGTAGTTTTTTTCCCAATACTGTGAAGAAAGTCATTGGTAGCTTGATGGGGATGGCATTGAATCTGTAAATTACCTTAGGCCGTGTGGCCATTTTCACGATATTGATTCTTCCTATCCATGAATATGGAATGTTTGTAGTCTCCTTGAAGAGGTCCTTCACATCCCTTGTAAGTTGGATTCCTAGGTATTTTATTCTCTCTGAAGCAATTGTGAATGGGAGTTCACTCATGATTTGGCTCTCTGTTTGTTATTGGTGTATAGGAATGCTTGTGATTTTTGCACATTGATTTTGTATCCTGAGACTTTGCTGAAGTTGCTTATCAGCTTAAGGAGATTTTGGGCTGAGATGATAGGGTTTTGTAAATATACAATCCTGTCATCTGCAAACAGAGACAATTTGACTTCCTCTTTTCCTAATTGAATACCCTTTATTTCCTTTTCCTGCCTGATTGCCCTGGCCAGAACTTCCAACACTATGTTGAATAGGAGTGGTGAGAGAGGGCATCCCTGTCTTGTGCCAGTTTTCAAAGGGAATGCTTCCAGTTTTTGTCCATTCAGTATGATATTGGCTGTGGGTTTGTCATAAATAACTCCTATTACTTTGAGATAGGTTCCATCAATACCTAGTTTACTGAGCGTTTTTAGCATGAAGGGCTGTTGAATTTTGTTGAAGGCCTTTTCTACATCTATCGAGATAATCATTTGGTTTTTGTTGTTGGTTCTGTTTTTATGTGATGGATTACGTTTGTTGATTTGTGTATGTTGAACCAGCCTTGCATCCCAGGGGTGAAGCCAAGTTGATTGTGGTGGATAAGCTTTTTGATGTGCTGCTGGATTCAGTTTGCCAGTATTTTACTGAGGATTTTCGCATCAGTGTTCATCGTGGATATTGGCCTAAAATACTCTTTTTTTGTTGTGTCTCTACGAGGCTTTGGTATCATGATGATGCTGGACTGATAAACATAAAACATGGTCATTTACATCCCAAATATTAGTATTTTGTGTATCACCTTGGTGTTTTTTTGTCACATTTGCACTCCACACTGTGCTTTCTTTCTTTCTTTCTTTTTTTTTTTTTGAGACCGAGTTTTGCTCTTGTTACCCAGGTTGGAGTGCAATGGCATGATGTCGGCTCACTATTACCTCTGCCTCCCGGGTTCAAGCAATTCTCCTGTCTCAGCCTCCCGAGTAGCTGAGATTACAGGTGCATGCCACCACGCCTGGCTAATTTTTGTATTTTTAGTAGAGATGGGGCTTCATCATATTGGTCAGGCTGGTGTAGAACTCTGGACCTCGTGATCCGCCTGCCTCGGCCTCCCGAAGTGCTGGGATTACAGGCGTGATCCACCGCACCTGGCCTCATATCATGCTTTCCTTTTTTTTTTTGTTTTTGGAGATGGAGTCTTGCTCTGTCACCCACGATGGAGCGCAGTGGCACGATCTCAGCTCACTGCAACTGTCTCCTGGGTTCAAGCAATTATCCTGCCTCCCCCTCCAGAGTAGCTGGGACTACAGGCGCGTGCCACCACGCCTGGCTAACTTTTTGTATTTTTAGTAGAGACGGGGTTTCACTGTGTTAGGATGGTCTCAGTCTCCTGACCTCTTGATCTGCCTGCCTCGGACTCCCAATGTGCTGGGTTTACAGGTGTGAGCCACGCACCCGGCCATTCTTTTTTATTTTTAAATTTCTTAAAATAAATGTAAAACCTTTTAATGCTTTTTAAAGCTTAATTTTCTTTAAAAAGGAATCTTTGTATCTCCACCAGCAATAGAGAACCTGTATCGTTTGCCTTAAAAAAAAAAAATGACTGTTAAACCCTGTCTAGATTCTGTTGTCTGATAAAGGCTCCAAGCCTGAGCCATATGCTCTCTGTGTTTACAAGGGAAGTTAAATTTGCAAGTGTCATAAAGGGACATAAATATGTGTTAGCACCAAAGTGAGAGTTGTTCTCATACACCCAGACAGATTGAAAGAACCTTGGAAAAGGAATAACTTCCTCAGTATTTGATTCAGTGTAATTCAATACCAGGTTTCAAGTATCACCTAAGATAATTTTGCATGTCAGCAGTGGCACTTCCTCTTCTCTTTGGGATCCTCTTCTGTTCCAGCAATGTAGATTATGATGAATTTATCAGGGAGGTTCTGAACAAATGTGAGCAGCTATTATAATAACAATAGCAACAATAAAAACTCTACTTTCAACAGTCATAGTGCAGATTCCTTTTGTAACAATCTTTTATGTACTGGGGCTGGAAGAAATTAAGACTAATTTTAGTAGATTTTATTTGTTATCCATCCACCCAGCATTTTTTTCAGCAGCTGCTATGCACTAGCCACTTAGTAATTTGGAAATCAGGGAGCCACAAAGCCAGCACAGAAATGTAGGTTTTGTACAGAATATCAGTGTACAAACCTTGCATGGAAGACACACTCGTGGGTGGCTGGCCCCTGGCATAATTTGTTCTGTTTCTTGGACATGCAGTGCTAAGTACTCTAATGGACAACACTACAGTGAGTAGCTTTTGGCACTCCTTAGAAAGAATTGCACATAACTAATAATTGCACTTCTGGGAAACTTACTTTAAAAGATGAGTGGTATGGTAAAGAGGTTACAAACACAGTTGCTTACCAAGAGTATGTCCAATGAGTGGCTACAGCCAGGTGGGGAGCACAGAAACTGGAGATGATGACACCATCTAGATGTGGGTGCTGATCGGCTCTCTTGCTGATTGCTGCCATGTAGAAATACCGGGCAAGTTTTGCCTGCTCTTGTGATTTTTTTTACAAGTTGAACATTTGGATTTTTATGTCAAATCCCTTCATTTTAAATGCTTGTGTGGCTGAGCACAATGGCTCATTCCTGTAATCCAAGTGCTTTGGGAGGCCAGAGTGGGAGGATTGCTTGAGGCCAGGAGTTCAAAACCAACCCATGCAACATACCAAGACCCCCGTCTCTACAAAACAATTTAAAAATAAGTTGGGCATGGTGATGTGTACCTGTAGTCCCAACAATTCAGGAGGCTGCGGTGAGAGGATGTCTTGAGCCTGGGAGTTTGAGGTTACAGTGAGCTGTGATCGCACCATCGCACTCCAGCCTGGGTGACAGAGTGAGACTCTGTCTCTAAAAATACATACATACGTACGTACATACATACATAATGGTGCAAGTTAGAAACAAAACAGTAACTCAAAACAGCCTTAACAATAAGAGTATCTACTCTTCAGATTCAGCCTATGGTAAATATTTTTCTTCTGTGCTATAGCACATTGATTCTCAATTTGTGAGCCACAGACTTGTGCAGACTTATTGTAGGGGATTTTTAAATACTGTGATTACTAAGCATTAGCTGTAGATTGAAATAATGGAGGTAAAATTATCTTGATGCTCACAGGTGTGTCTCTGGATTTTTCTGACATTTGAGGCATGCCAAACACTGCAGATCACTGCTCTAATAGCCATACTAAAATAACATTACAAAATTCAATAAGGTATTAACTGTATGGAATAGGAAGAGCCCTGACAGATGTGCATTTTTCTTGTTCTCTCTCTCTCTTTTTTTTTTTTTCAATTTGAGATGGACTCACACTATCGCCCAGGCTGGAGTGCAATCTTGACTCATTGCAACCTCTGCCTCCCAGGTTCAAGCAAGTCTCCTGCCTCAACCTCCTGAGTAGCTGGGATTACAGGTGCCCACCAGCACGTCCAGCTAATTTTTGTATTTTTAGTAGAGAAAGGGTTTCACCATGTTGGCCAGGCTGGTCTTGAACTCCTGACCTCAGGTGATCTGCCCGCCTCAGCCTCCCAAAGTGCTGGGATTACAGGCAAGAGTCACTGTGCCTGGCCTAGATGTGCGTTTCTCAACTTGGATATCATTGATTTGTTCTGTAAATATTTATGTACCCACTATGGTAGAACTTAAGCTTTATAAATAATCTGAAAATGGTGGAGGTAGAAAAATGTTCTGTTTTCAAAACTGCCACCTCATTATTCCCCGCCTTTCCCTTTTCCTTCTTTTCCATCTGTCTTTTCCTCCCTTCACCTACCCTCCCCCCAGGAAATATATTGAGACTAGTTTGATAACTACCTATAATGCAGTAGAAAAAAGGGGGTCAGAGAAAATGCAGGTCACAGTAGAAGGTTATGATGGAGGATAGTCAGATGCACACGCAGATACGGGTATTTGCTGTGCAACTAGTAAAGGTGACTAACAAAATTGGCTTTAAGCTTCTTGACAGCCATACTAAGGAAATGATTAACATTGCTCTTTTCATCTATAAGAAGAAACAATATTAGTTTCCCCAGTAGAACCAAACATTTTCCTCTAACTTAATTATCATTTTAGCATAACTTTTTTCCTACATATCTTAAATGCTTATTTATTTTAGAAATTTCAGATAAAATGATGATAAGGCACTGAGCTGTTAATCATTAAAGTTCAGTCACCATGATTAATTTTTTCTGGCCAATTTTTTGTTTTCGTCTAAGATCTATAAAAAGCAGATGGGCCAGATGCAGTGGCTCATGCCTGTAATCCCAGCACTTTGGGAGGCCGAGGCGGGTGGATCATCTGAGGTCGGGAGTTCAAGACCAGCCTGGCCAACATGGTGAAACCCCATCTCTACTAAAAATACAAAAATTAGCTGGGTGTGGTGGTGTACACCTGTAATCCCACCTCCTCAGGAGGCTGAGGCAGGAGAATTGTTTGAACCCAGTAGGCAAAGGCTACAGCGAGCCAAGACCACACCACTGCACTCCAGCCTGGGTGACGGGGCGAGACTCTGTCTCAAAACAACAACAACAATAACAACAACAACAACAAAAAAACAAGCAGATGTACTTTAACGATAACATCATCACCAACCGTATAATCCAGTATCATACTGAGAAATGATTTTCAAACTGGCATTTTATACTTAACATATGCAAATTTTCTTATGTTATTAAATAATCATCTATAGTATCATTTATAAAGGTTGCATAGAACTGAGTTCATGATATGGATGGATGTACATAATTTTATTGATTGAGTCTTAGAAATGGAATCACTTGTGAAGCCAATTTGTAAGGCTCTTGATAAAGGAGTGTTTGTTTTTCAGAAAGATACACCTTTACGTTGTCATTGGCAGTGTATAAGAGAACCTTTTAACTTACACCCTCACTTGAAATTCTCAAAACAGCCTCTTTTTGAATGTCGTATAGATGACATTGAAGAATATTCCAGATAGTGTTGACCTACTAGTCTCTGTTCTTTAGGTCTTTACTCTAGTAAAAGTTAAGTATTATTGTGGTACTTTCTGTGTTAATTGGGTGTGGGTAAGTCAAAGATCAGTAAAATCAGCTGTAACGAGGTAAAAGATTCATCAATAGATTCTTATATTCAGTCAAGCATTTACGAAACAGCTAAATGAGCCATTGATAAGATGTTAGCAGTTAAGTGACATAGTCACTGAGAAAATTTGGGTATTCTATTTATGCTAATGAATCTAAATTTTGTAAGGATTTCAAGAAGTTACGTGATTCAAGCCTCTCTAAACAGGTGACAAAACATTCAACACAGATGGCTGGCTTGTTTTTTTTGTTTGTTTGTTTTTTAAATAAGGATGTACAGGAATTAAGATTCTCTAACCTTACCTTTTCAACCATGGCCTCGTGATTGGTTGCTCAATATATTTTCAATGACTTAATTTTGTTGCACTACAATAAAATTACTACTTAATTTTGTTCCCCTTCTAAGACAGTTCTAAAATGTAATCACCTTTTTGGTCAAGACCTTTTCATTTTTCTTTCTGGAGTTTGAATTACTTTTGTGGGGGACAGGGGCGTGCTCTCTGTGTAGTCTCAGGATGGCTTGGATCTAGTCTAAATAGTATTCCAGGAAACAGCATCTGAGAAATCAGGGTGAAATGAAACATTGTGGCACCATCTTGAAACTCTAAATACTTGCATAAGCGGGAAAAGAGATGGAGGAGAGGATGGGAAAATAGATGAGAGGGGTATATAGTGACCAGGTGGCAAAGAAAGGTCTTTGAATTTTATGCTGACGTTTACCAAGAGCCATTGAAAGGTTTTAGCAAGGATGTTTGTAGATAATACATGCACATTTTCCTGTGGGCATGAAGTAAGGTCTTTTAAAGAAAGTCTAAAGAAATATATTTTTCCCCCTAGCATGGAAGGCTGTAAGATATGCTGTAGACTTTGCAGCAAGATATTATTCATCTGTTCTGGAAATTGGTGGGAATATTATGGCAGCATTTACAATGAGTGACAGAGAGTGGATGAATTCCTTGACACTGGTGGTATTAAACATCGAAATGGAGTACCATAGTTAGAGGTGCTTCTTTCTAAAGACAGGTGATTGACCTGTTAAATCTTACGTATTTTTTTCCTAGGTTTTACGCAGTTAATTATGATTAAAGAAATCCTAACTTAAAGATACTAACTTGGGTCGGGCGCGGTGGCTCACGCCTGTAATCCCAGGACTTTGGGAGGCTGAGGCGGGCAGATCCCCTGAGGTCAGGAGTTTGAGACCAGCCTGGCCAACATGATGAAACCTTGTCTCTACTAAAAATGCAAGAATTAGCCAGACGTGGTGGTGCGTGCCTGTAGTCCCAGTTTCTCGGGAGGCTGAGGCATGAGAATTTCTTGAACCCGGGAGACAGGAGGTTGCAGTGAGCTGAGATCACACTACTGGGCTCCAGCCTGGGCAACAGAGGGAGACTCTGTCTCAAAAAAAGAAAAAAAAGAAAAAAAAAAAGATGATAATTGGAATGTTTCACTAATCATTTTGTTGCAGAAATTCTTACTCAATGGATATATAAAGTATCATTTCTATAAATTGTTTAAAATACTTAGGCCAGTGCTGCCTAAGTGGAATTTCTGGGCAGTCTATCTTCCACTGATGGAAGATAGTATAATATCGGTAAAACCTATGAGCATTTTAAATGTGGCTAATATGATTGAAGGATTAAATTTTTAATTTTACCTAATTTTAAAATTCAAAAACCACTCAACTTTTTCTTTTCAGATGAGAATGCCAGTGAACTGTTATTTTAACCTTTCTTTTTAAATTTAGAAATGAAGATTGTTTCCTTTATTGTTCTTTAGTTCCTAAACGAATATTGCTTCCTTTTGCCCTTTGTTTCCTAAGCTCCACCCTACTCTGTTTTTGTTTTTTTAAAATTCTTTTGCCCTTTCTGTGCTGACAGTATTATATTTTACAGGTAAGAGTTTATTTCCTTCATTGTAACTCAAATTAGTAATTTAAAGGAAACTGCACTCAGTTATTTGTCCTTGTATAAAGTTATTTTGAGCATTTTTTATTTTAAGGAGCTGCTTAATTTTCTGTCATCATTTAAGGAGAAAAATATTCAGTTATCTGCCATCATATTACTTGCCTGGTGTTATATCCTCTTTTTAATGTTCTACTAACATAAAACAGTCGTAAAGTAAAAGGAGTGTAGTTTCTTAAATGTTCAGTTTTAAAGGGAAAGATAAATTAATATAGATGAACTCTGTGTTGTCTGATAAAAGAGATAAAGGTCAGTAGAGAAATTATGGTTTATGATGGTAGTCAGCTCCTTCTTCCCCCTCAAGCCACGACACTGAATTTAGCCTCAGTTTGTTGTTACCATTCAGTCTAGCTAGAGCTTACAAAAAATACAAAACCCCCAAATTTGGATTTAAATTTCAATTCTTGTACCCTTCACCAGACACACCCCCACATGGTGATTACTAATGATTATTAAAATACTCTTTGGGCCCAGTATGCAAAAAGGACATCTTTTTCCTGGGACCAGGACAATCTTTAGCCTGTAGGAGAAGCCTCTGTTTAATGCAGAGCTGTGGAAGGTTTACAATTAAATGATGGTAGGTGTTATTATATTCATTTATTGAAAAGGAAGCCTTGTGGGATTAAGCTTAGAGGAAAGAATTTTTGTTGTTGCTGTTCAGCCCAGTCTTTTTCATAAAAAATGCTTGTGGCAGGGTACAGTGGCTCACACCAGTAATCCCAGCACTTTGGGAGGCCAAGGCAGGAGCATAGCTTGACCCCAGGAGTTCAAGACCAGCCTGGGTAACATAGTGAGACCCTGTCTCTAAAAAAAGAAAAGAAAAAAGCTTGCCTCCTTTCTTACTGAGTATTCATCAGTTATAATTTGACAGTCTGTGTTTGAATAAATGAAAGACTTCTCTAGAGGAACCCTTGGGTGCCTGTGATATAAGAAACACCAGATCTTTTACATGTGACCTTTGCCTCAGTTTAGGGCTGTCAGTTTTTTGGGGTGCCTTTTGTTGAAGGAAAAGGTGTATTTATGTATTTATTGCTATGGCGTTGTCCTGTTATAGTTACTTCATTTCAACATAGATGTAAGTATTTATTTCAAAGTACACAAATGAAGAAATTGTGTTTGGGTGTAATGAGTTGTGCAGTGTCCATTTCATCCTCATTTCATTCCTCCACTGCCATGTACCCCTGAGTAGCTTCCGTTGCTTTTGCTGCCCTAATATCAGCCATGTTCCTAGTGGCAGTTTAGGCTCTGCTTGGCAGTACCTCTAGCTCCTGAAGAAAAACAAAGTTATTATCCCTTGCCTCCCCAGAGTTGCTAGAAAAGATTTAACAGCTGGTGAAAAAAATGGAGCTGATTATCATAGTAGTAAAGCGGTTCATCTACTTGTTTAATGGAATTACAGGTTTTATGGGGACCACTAAAGGTTTTCCGATTCTTTGGACCAGATATTCATGATGAATTTGGAGAAGAGCTTTTAGATCAGTACAAGTCAAGCATTTTCCAAAAAATATTCTTCCAATTTAAATGTTTTTAAAGTAGATCTACTGAAGTTAACTTTTTCTAAGAACAAGGCTCCATTTAGTTCCTTGGTGTGATTTGGTACATTTTGTAATTTCGAACTTAAAAATCCCTATTAGGAGTCAGTGGCCTAGTGTTTTGCATGCATGTAAGGGAAAACCTGTATATCTCCAAATGTGAAATTACAGTGACTGATGACATACTTCTGTAAATCCAACACAGCCAACTTTTGTCCAGTGATGCAACACATCAGGTTTTTGTTTTATTTTTTCTTGCATTGTTTGCATGTAAGGGCATGTGGTACAAAGTATGTTTGTTTGTTTCTTTGTTTGTTTGTTTAGACAGAGTTTTGCTCCCATTGCCCAGGCTGGAGTGTAATGGCACCATCTCGGCTCACTGCAACCTCCCCTCCGCCTCCTGGGTTCAAGTGATTCTCCTGCCTCAGCCTCCTGAGTAGCTGGGATTACAGGTGCCCGCCACCATGTCTGGCTAATTTTTTGTATTTTTAGTAGAGTCAGGGTTTCACCATGTTGGCCAGGCTGGTCTTGACTGCTGACCTTAGGTGATCCACCTCCCTCGGACTCCCATAGGGCTGAGATTATAGGCGTGAGCCACTGTGCCTGGCCAAAGTAGCCACGACTTTTTAACAGTAGAATAACGCTTAGCTCAGTGAAATGGTCATGCTTTGAGAGGCACATGGGCAACAAGAGCTCATATGAGAAAAATATTTACATATCATATGTCATCCTTATTCTAGGTCATATGCGTAAGAATAGATTATTAGGAGGAATCTCCACATTTGAGAATTACTATTTTTTTTAACTTTAGTATAGTTGAGGTTTTGGAAGTTAAAAGTTCATTTATGAATGATGCAGCGTTTTAATATTTTTTATTTGCTATTCAAAAGCATTTAACTATTATTGCTTGATTTTGACCAGGCATATATAGGATGATGAATGGAATGAAAAAGCATGATAGCAAGAAAAGAACATGGAAGTCTGGGTCATCTTACACCCTTGTTTTATACATTAGATAGAAAAACTGATGCCCAAAATGGTGAATTGATACAACTCAGGTTCTAGATGGGATTCTTATAAACTGATAACTTCCAGTATTTGAAATTCAGGCATTTAGAGTCTGGGAACTTAGTACAAAGGAATTTGACCAGTTTTTTTTTTCTGTTCTTTAAGAAAACCAAGAATGATTATTTTAAATTATACTAGTACTGTTCTTCTAGCTGTGTCCTAGCCAGGGAAGAAATAACTTAAATGCCTTTCATTTTACAGAGCATTTTCCTGTTCACTATTTAGTTCTTTAAAAAAATCCTTGTTGATAAGTAATGTAGATGGCTTTATTCTCACTTTGTAGATTAAAAAAACCAGTAAGTGTATGACTTAAGAATGTCACATACCAGTTAATATTAGAGATGCTCTAAAAGCTATGTTTTGGAGCTCCAAACCCCTATGCCTCAGAGTATAATATCTGAACAACAAAGATGTCCATTGTTTATATGTACAAGGTGGCCCGCATCAGGCTGCAGATGTGTGGAACAGGATGTGCTCTTCATGTCTTTTCTCCAGTCACTTCCATTTATATGCCTCAAGAAGGCTGAGAGACGAGGTGTGATGTCCTTGGTCATCAAATAGAACAGACACAACTAGCACACGTGGACAGAATTGACAGTTTTGTTATTTTCCACCCTCTCCTACACCAGCTTGGTTTAACCTTTGAATTTTTTTTTTTTTTTTTTTGAGATGGAGCCTCGGTCTGTCACCCAGGCTGGAGTGCAGTGGCACGATCTCGGCTCATTGCAAGCTCTGCCTCCCGGGTTCACGCCGTTCTCCTGCCTCAGCCCAGGCGCCCACCACCACGCCCGGCTAATTTTTTTTTGTATTTTTTAGTAGAGACGGGGTTTCACCGTGTTAGCTAGGATGGTCTCAATCTCCTGACCTCGTGATCTGCCTGCCTCGGGCCTCCTAAAGTGCTGGGATTACAGGCGTGAGCCATTGCGCCCGGCCTAACCTTTGAATTTTTAGTTTCAAATCTTTTTTGTTTGTTTGTTTGTTTTTTGTTAAGAGGTAGGGTCTTGCTCTGTTACCAGGCTGGAGTGTAGTGGTATGATCATAGCTCACTGCAGCCTCAACCCTGGAGCTCAAATGATTCTCCCACAACAGCCTCCCAAGTAGCTGAGACTATAGGTGCACACCACCATGCCTGACTTTTTTTTTTAAAAATTTTTTGTAAAGATGGCATCTCGCTGTGTTGCTCAGTCTACTCTCAGATTCCTGGACTTAAACAATCTTGTTTCCTCATCCTCTGAAAGTATTGGAATTAAGTACCTGTGCCACCACCCCTAATCCAGTTCTTTTCTATCTGAAGAGAACTGTGTGATTTCTTAGGCTAGGATACTGGTGTTTAAATATAAATGTGATTCTGACTTTTTAGGACTATAAAATTTGCTTCCTTTAAGTAGTAGCAACCTTTTCCGGAGATGATTTAAAAGATTGTTAAGGCCGACTGGGCGCAGTGGCTCACACCTGTAATCCCAGCAGTTTGGGAGGCCGAGGCGGGCAGATCACCTGAGGTTGGCAGTTCGAGACCAGCCTGACCAGCATGGAGAAACCCCTCTCTACTAAAAATACAGAATTAATCGGGTGTAGTGGTGCATGCCTGTAATCCCAGCTACTCGAGAGGCTGAGGCAGGAGATTCGCTTGAACCCAGGAGGTGGAGGTTGCACCATTGCACTCCAGCCTGGGCAACAAGAGTGAAACTCTGTCTCAAAAAAAAAAAAAAAAGATTGTTAAGGCCGAGCATGACAGCTCATGCCCTATAATCCCAGTACTTTGGGAGTCACAAGGCAAGAGGATCACTTAAGCCCAGGAGTTCAAAACCAGCCTGGGCAACATAGTGAGGTACCATCTCTATAAAAATAAAAAACTTTTTTAAAAAAAAATAGGTGGTTAATACAGTCAATTAAAATACCAAGAATTAAACTTCTTCTTTTTAATGGTGCATTTTGTTAGGTACCATTTAATTGTCATATTTTGTTCAGTTAATAGTTAAAAACTTTGAACAATTAAAAACCAAGAAAAGGTATAACTTCTGTGTGTGTGTGTGTGTGTGTGTTTATGTGTGTGTGTGTTTTTTGGTATGTATGGCACTCCGGTGTTATTTGTAGTTGTGTAGGCATTATTGGCACTTTGATCATCAGTGATGTACTTAAAGGACATCATCATTTACTCACCTTCTCTTCCCCTCTTCCTCACCATTAACGACCTCACTTCAAGCACGCTTTCAGTTAGTCCTCATAACAATATTATTAATCATCTCTATTTTACAGACAAAAAAGTGAGGCTGTGAGATAACTTACCCAAGCCACAGAACCGATCATTTTTTGAATTGTCTCTTTTACAACACAGAGTTTATGAGGACTTAGTTAGTATATAGAGAAAAATGGTTAATAGCTGGAGAAAAGACCTTGGAGATGATAAATGTAAGAAAGTTTGTTACTATGTGGCCTTGTGCAGTCGTTAAAAAGCCCATGGAAGCATGGTTTGGATTTCTAGGTCACATGGTACCGCAAGTACCAGGGCCCTCAAGTTTTCTCTACAGAAGACTGAATGTGAATGCCCTTAGGAGGCACAGGCCCACTCCAGTAAAACTAGGACCCAGCATTTACTGTCTGAATCTTAGTGCTTCTCACTCACCTGCCTGGCTCTATGGAAGAATTTGAGCTATGAGCTGTTCACAAAAAGGGAAAAGCTTCCTTTATTGGGAAATGTCACTTAAGTGGAATCCATTTCTCTCTGACAGTTCAGGGAAAGTGAAAGATTGCTGTCACTAACTGCTGGCAACTTACTGAAATTGTTAAAATTTATAGTTGATTGTCTTCAGTACTCCAATACTTCAGTATTTGGCACTGAAAAAACATATATATGCTTTAATAGAAAAGGTTTCTGTCTTTGATTAGTGAAGAAGTAGATAGAAGTTGAACCCAAAGCAGTACCTCTCAGTTTCTTTGTTGGTTTTATCTAAATGTTGGCCCTTCCTCAGTGTCACTGTTGTAGGTCTGTTGCTCTTCTCATCTGCATTCTCTTTGAAGATGATTGCATCTGTTTCCATGGTGTTAATACCATTTGTGGGCTGGTGACTACCACATTTATATCTGTAGCTCTGTATTCTGAGCCACAGATCTATATGTCCAGCTGTCTACTTTACATCACTACCTAAATGTCTGTCGACATCTCAAATATAACTGGCCCTAAACCAAACTCATTATCTTGTCTGATCTATAATGAAAGATAGATCATATGGCCTGTGCTTCATTCAGTTTTCTTTCTTGTAAAATGTTGCAGGGTGAGGGGGAGGGAATAAATATTCCTTTTGGTTTATGGCTGTCCTTAGGGGTTCTGGGGTCGGTGACAGAAATTACTCTGTGTGTAACTTTCTGTCTGTGTTTAAATGAACATCATAAATATCTTTGAAAGAAAGTAGAAGGCAACAAGAAATTTTGTAAGGTCTATGTAAGAATAGAATTAAGTTCCCTAATCTTACTCTAGCAAATAGTAAGGATTTTTGCTGATGTAACCTTCCAGCTTTTCTTTTTGCAGCAGCTGCTAGAGCCATTATCCTCTCTCTGCCAGGCTTCCTACTCATGCTAGTTGTTAATTGCCAGGGTCTACAACAGTGGGGCCCACAGGCTTTATCCTGCCTCGCGGTGACCTGGGGATGACCCTTCTGTCTCTAACATTTTGTCACTCTGCTATTTAATTTTTAAAAGTGTCTCCAGCTGGGTGCGATGATGTGTGCCTGTAGTTGTGGCTACTCTGGCAGCTGAGGTGGGAGGATCACTTGAGCCCAGGAGTTCAAGGCCATAGTGCACGAAGATTGTGCCTGTGAATAACCACCGCACTCTAGCCTGGGCAACAGAGAGAACTTGTCTCTTGAGGGGGAAAAAAGTGTTTTCTAAATGCAGAAGCCCGAGTTACTTTATCTCCTCATTTTCCCCCGTAGTCTGTATCTAGTTGGTCACTAGATCCTACTGGTTTCTTTGCAGAAGTCCTCTCCAAATGCTTCCGTCAAAACTCGCTGTACTGCTTTCATCTGTCATTCCTCATTTGCCCTCAAATATTGTTCACTAGCCTCTCTTCCTGTTCCTCCGCCCTTTGCATCATCCCCAGAATTATATTCCTAAAAGAGACTCATTAATGTAGCTTAAAACAGGTCGTTCACAGTCTGGTGGTCCTCTTTATCTAAAGTCCTCACCGATCCTGCCATTTCTGGCTCTTTTACCCTTCTTATCTTCATAATGTGTACTTCCCTCTGCCTGGTGGACCCCTAGAAGATGCCATGTCCCCTGCACGCTGCCCTTACCATCCCACTGCAGAGGGTCCTGCTGCCTCCTAGAGCACCATCTAGACCTCTGTACTGAGACTCAGTGCTTTTCACTCCACTAGCTCTAGACGCAAGGAGCTTTAACTGTCTCATGTTCACGTTTCTGGTGCCTAGCACGTTCTTTGGCCTATAGACACAAATTTTATTTGAATAAAGATTTTTATTTCTTTCCCAATTGGTTAGGAAATACTAAGAAAAAAAGGTGTGTGTGTGTGTGTTTGTTTTGTTTTGTTTTTCCTCTCAAGCTGTTCTTTATTTCAGGGAGAGGGCAGGGAAGGGGGCTCAGTCTTTCTTGGCAGCGGCTTTCCTCATGGCGGCCAGGACGTTGCTCTGCTCCTCCCGCTTCCTCTTGGCGCGGATGTGCGCCCACACCCTTTTCTTGATGAACTTGAGGACCCGTTTGTCTTTGGAGACCTTTCAGTAACTCCTTGGCGTGCTGCTTGTACGGGGCGAAGCCACATGCCTCCGGGATCATGTCCCGCACAAACTTGGTGTGTTTGGTCAGACGCCCGCGGCGGCGGCTGTGCCTGGGCTCGCTCACGTTCTTGGTCACCTTTTGGTCCTTGTTGAGGCCCACGGCCATAGGGTAGCGCAGAGCCAGGGCTGCTGCTCTCCAAAGGCGGTCCTGGCGCGCTGGGGCTGGCGCCTCGTGGAACTCTGGGATTTTTTTATTGTTGTTGAGACGGAGTCTCGTTCTGTCGCCTAGGCGGGAGTGCAGTGGCGCGATCTTAGCTCACTGCAAGCTCCGCCTCCCGGGTTCAAGCGATTCTCCCGCCTCAGCTTCCCGAGTAGCTGGGATTACAGGTGCGCGCCTTGTACCATGTGCAGCTAATTTTTGTATTTTTAGTAGACACAGGGTTTCACCATGTTGGCCAGGCTGGTATTGAATTCCTGACCTCAGATGATCCACCAGCCTCGGCCTCCCAAAGTGCTGGGATTACAGGCGTGAGCCACCGCGCCCGGCCCTGTATTTTTTAATAGGAAATATTGGACAATATCTTCTTGTTTTACTGCCTTCTGAACAGCCTTGCAAATGTTTCTTTTTATAGCGGTTTTACCCCAACTTCTCTGTGTTCTCATGGACTCATTGGGGTCTCCACCTACTACAGTGGTTTTGGTTGGCCTGGAAAAGCCTCCTGACCAGCGGATGGGACTTGGGCCCTCTACCCCTGCCAGCTCTTCAGCCCTCGTGGGGCTTCTTTATGGCAACTCTTTCCTTCTAGAAGTTCCCACTCAATGTTTGAAATACCCACAAGTTCTGAACCTTGGAGGCACACTCATCTTATTAATGGCAGAGTTGGGACTCCAACTCAGTTACCTTGGCTGTTTCTCTTCCATTTTATTGATGGCAGCAGCCAGAATTCCCGACAAAGGTCTCTGGATTGGACTGGTAAATTTTGTTCATTCCACTTCTCACGTGTGAATTTAGGTAATCTGCTGAGCTGCAGATTCTTATTGTGTTATGGTTTAGAGATAATAACATCTTTGTAACTGAAATTAAAATTTTTTTTGTCTTGCTGCAAATTCAGTCTATTGTAATTCTCAACTTTCTTCACAGCCCTAAATTTACCGTTCGTTATTTGAGATTGCTTGGCATGTGTTTTTTTTGTTTTTTTTTTTTTGAGGTGGAGTCTCTCTCTGTTACCCAGACTGGAGTGCAATGGTGCGGTCTTGGCTCACTGCAACCTCCACCTCCTGGGTTCAAGGCATGCACTACCACGCCCGGCTAATTTGTGTATTTTTAGTAGAGCTAGGGTTTCACCATGTCGGCCAGACTAGTCTTGAACTCCTGACCTCAGGTGATCTGTCTGCATTGTCCTCCCAAAGTGTTGGGATTACAAATGACTTTAGGATTTTAATTGTAATCTTGCCACCTTTGATCCTATCTCAGACTCCTCAACTGTGAAGTGTCATCATCTAGATTTACAGAATTAAGATTAGAATGTAGGCGGGGTGCATTGGCTCACATGGAAGTAATCCCTGCACTTTGGGAGGCCGATGGGGAAGGATTGCTTGAAGCCAGGAGTTTAAGACAAGCCTGGGGAACATAGGGATTCCCCTTATCTACCCAGATAATAAAAGAAAAAGTAGCTGGGATGGTAGCGGGCCTGGAGTCCCAGCTACTGTGGAGGCTGAGGTGAGAGGATCACTTGAGCCCAGGAGTTGGAGTCTACGGTGAGTTAGTGTACCCCAGCCTGGGTGACAGAGTGAGACCGTGTCTCTAAAAAGGAAGAAGAATAAAAAACGATTAGAATGTTAAGATATCCAGGCTTTTTGAGCCCTGGCCTCACCTTCTACCAGAATTAATAAAATACAGAAGTAGATTTATATTTGAAATGCTACTTCTGTGGTAAGCTTTAGGCTTTTGTAGCTTTCCATTCCTCATGTTCAGTTGATAGCTGCAGTCAAGCCAGAGGTCACTTTAAGGATTGGAGATCTGGCTTGCCTCGAGACTCAATGGTGAGCATGGTTCATTGGCTCTTTTGGATCAGTCTGGGCCCCCTTGAATGCAGATGAGGTAAAAATAGGTGATTCATTTCAGGTTGGCAAGAATAAACTCTAGATTGTTTTTGTCACTTGTTTCAGATTAGACATGTGTGCATGCACACCTGCCTCTGAGTAGGTCCTTGTGTATATTGCAGAACCTAATAATGATCACTTGCTTTACTTACTGTCGAGTTTTATCTGCCTTTGCTTATACATTTCCAGCTGCTTTTTATTTATTTATTTATTTATTGAGATGGAACCTCACCCTTTTGCCAGACTGGAGTGCAGTGGGGTGATCTTGGCTCACTGCAACCTCTGCCTCCCAGGTTCAAGCGATTCTCCTACCTCTGCCTCCCAGGTTCAAGCGATTCTCCTGCCTCAGCCTCCCGAGTAGCTGGGAATACAGGTGTGCACCACCACCCCCGGATAACTTTTGTATTTTTAGTAGAGATGGGGTTTCACCATGTTGGCGAGGCTGGCCTTGAGCTCTTGACCTCAAGCATTCCACCCGCCTCAGCCTCCCAAAGTTCTGGGATTACTGGCATGAGCCACTGCACCCTGCCAAATTTTCAGCTGCTTTCTCGCAAAGGAAGAGGGGATGTATGTTAGATTAACTTAGAGCTCTAAGGTTGAAGGGTCATTTGATATCATATTCATTTTATAGATGAAGTCACAGACTTAGAAATGTTGCCTGCCGTCAACCAGCTGATAATGACATAAGATCAAAATGACAATGGGAATATTTAAATTTTTATTTTAAATATGTATTGAATTTGACCTGATTCTTGGGCTTGTTGGAGTAAGATTATCAGGTAGAATATGGCAGACTGTAAAAGTGGCCCCAATGACCTTTTCTTGGTAGGAACATTTCCTCCTACTTTTCTTCATCGTTTATGGTCATCTATAGGTGTGGTAGGGGGAGTAGCTGATAGTAATGCCAATCTATGAGAAGATGTCTGGTCATTTTGCTGGGAGGAGAGGTGATGTGGAACGTGTGAAGGGAGAAAGATGAGAGTTGGGCTGGTAATGAAATATCACGTCTGACTCGATCTTCCTGCACAGAATCATGGTTTCCTGTAAAGGAATAGATTGTTGCGTGATGATAAATTTGTAAATTGTTAGAGCTGAAAGCAGCAAAATATATTGGATAGAATATATGGGCTTTGGAGCCAGAGACCAGAAGCTAAATTCTGGAAAGTTGCCTAACCTCATCGTGCTAGTTTTCCTTATCCTTATAATAAAGATGATAATGCTCACGTCACATAGGGTTGTGAGGATTTAAGGGGACAGTGCATGTAAAGTAGATGCTGAAGAGGGGTGGATGGTATGAGGGACAACTTGATTTAGAGGAATGATCACATGCTTTGGAGTCAGGCAGGATTTTCATATGAACTTGGTCACTGATGTTTACCTAGGGCAAATAGGTGTCCTTCTCTGGAGTCCAGTTTCTCTATAATGCATACACATTTTGAGCTTTAACTGAAATAATGTACATAACTGTTTAGCACAAGATACCTATTCAATAAGTGGTCTAGGAGCTGGCGGATGCTTTAAAGAAGGAACATCTAAATTTAGCTTTACAGTCCTGTTATATACCTCAATATGTCACCATCTAATTTTGGCATCAAAATTAGAGTTCCTTAGAAACAACATTTAAAAAGTTTACATCCTTTTCTTACCATGCAGCCCCTTTTAAAGCTAATTTATTTTATTTTCTGACACCATTTCTGTGCTTTCACTTAAGAGTTCTTACATCTTTTTGCTTTCAATCCCTTCCTCCAATTTTGTAAAAATGATACTGGAACATTCTTTAAAAAACAGGCAAATGAAGTCAGAATAATAACAATAAAACATTGCAGGCTGTGAACTGGCATAGTACTGACAAAGGTTACTTTATAAATATTTAGCAGATAGGTATTTCAGTACATACTGGACGGGTATTTTATTTGTGGAAATTGAAGGCCCATAATAAATTGAGCATATTTAATATGCAACATAACAGAAAAAAATTGATGGTAAAAGTTGCCATTTCAAAGTCCAATTCTTTCTCATCACCTGTAGATCTTCCCATTTTTAGAGTCAAGTGAGGTTCAAAGTTTGGTGTCACTTCTCCTTGTACTTTCTGAAACTACAATCTATGGTTAGGCTTTAAAATTAAAAAAAACTTTTTTTTTTCCTTTTCTTCTCCTCCTCCACTGCCCCCTAATTTCTGTCCAGGAAGGGTTTATATGTAGAAAACATAATAAATCACATGATTTCTATACCTCTTCTGTATTCTTAGGACTCAGTTTAAAGAATTGTTTTAATGTATCTTCATTCCATACTTCCTCCAGATAGAACGATTATTTCACCATTGCTCCATGAAAGGATAAAAATAAGTTTTACTTTTGACCATGCTATGGTCTGAATATGTTCCCCTAAAATTCATATATTGAATTCCTAACCCCCAATGTGTTGGTATTAGGAGGTGAGGCTTTTGGGAGAGACAATTAGATCACCAACACATAGCTCTCATGAGTGGGATGAGTACCCTTATAAAGAGGACTGAGAAAGGCCCCTTGCATCTTCCACCATGAGGACACAGCTGGAAGGCCCCACCTGTGAGCTAGGAAACCAGCCCTCACCAGAATCAGTCTGTCGGCACATTGTTCTTGGACTTCCAGCCACCAGAACTGTGAGAAATAAATTTCTCTTTTTTATAAGTCACTCGGTGGTATTTTGTTATAGCAACCTAAACAGAGTAAGACCTTTTATGTTGTGCCCAGTGTATTTGATCCAGAGGTTATTCTTCTGTAAGTAGAATTTGATCAGTGGAGATAGGGAATTTCATCAGGATTCATCTTTAAAATAGAGTATTTTGAGAAAAGAGGTAAGAAAATAGCCTGTAGGTAAGTAGTTTCTGAGAAAGGCAGGAAGCCAAATCTGACACTGCTGCGAAGATCCTAGTTTAAAAGGATCAATGTTAAGCTCAGAGAATTGGCTTTCTTATTCTTATCAACCATGTATCACTGTATTTGAATCTAGACTTGGATTTTCCATACTTTAGTGGGGTTTCTGTTGTTGCTTTATATTGTGGAGTATTATTTTTAAGTCAGACTCCGTCTAACCAGATTTTGTTAATTATGGCTCCATTTTTTTGCTCTCATCCCAGAACATCTTGTCAGCTCCTAGGAGTATGTTTGAAACAATATATTTTGATGTTCAGGCTGTTTCCCTGCTTCCAGCATTTGTAAGGGCTCTGACCCACTTACAGGAGGAGAAAACAAAGATGTATTATTTTGGTTGAGAAGGACTAGATGTAACTGCCTCAGTGATACCTTGATAATTTAGGAAAAATGTCCTTTGTTCTCTCTATTTTTATTTGAGTGACCTATGCAAAGATAAATTGTAATGACATTTTTTTCTGACTTAATAGGAAGGAAGGAATGCTATCTATACTTTGTGCTTTCTGATGTTAAATTGTAGCTTTTGTTTGAGAAGTTTTTCATAAAAATTTTAGGTCGCTTATAACATAGGAAGGTTTATTTTATTGTTGCCCTTTTTAACAACTGATTAAATTGTGCTATATAGGAAGAATTTATAATTCATTGCCTCTTCTGATGAATGGGACTATTTCTAGAGTAGGGTTTCCTAATCAGGAGGCTGGACTATTCAGATATGTAGGGCAATTGTACACTCTGGTTTGCCAGGGATGGCTGTGATTTATATGTGTTTTTTGGCTTGCTTATTAGGAGAAGTGGAATGAAGCCCCTTCATTCTTAGAAGTGTATTGGATGATAACTTTACCTGGCTGCCCCGGCCTAATGACTCCGTAGACCACAAGTTTGCTTACTGCCTTCGTGCTTTGTTCTCTTGTCAAGATGTCCATTTTGGAAGAAAGCTTAGAAGAGTGTGCTCCAAAGTGGTCGTGGGTATTTCGGTCTAGGTGGTGGGGTTATAAATGATGTTACTTTCTTCATTGTGTTCATTTCTAATTTCCTACTGAAAATGATTTTCATATTAAAATCAAAACACAGAACAACAAATTTTCAGAAATTATTTAATTTTAACAAAAATGAAATAATGACTGTGTAATGGTGAAGCTTGTCATTCAGGCTTCTGGGTTCCAAATAATACAAACTGACTGGCTATTTTATTTCTAGTTACAGTGATTGAAGTAGGTTGTGTAATAAGAGTGGGCAATGGGAGAGGCAGCAGCTGTGGGCAAACCACTGGATCAGCCTTGAGGCCATGGTGCTAGATGTGTCTTGCCACTGAAGCTGAGTCCTTCCAGTGATTTTCCCCTGTAGTTTTGCCGCTTGTGACCTCGAGACTTCTTTGGAGAGTCACCACCAGTGGGCATGTTACAAACTGAGCCTAGGCCGTGGGCCTCTGCCTTGGCTGCCTGGGAGTAAGGACAGACTGTACCTCCTGAGGCTCCTGGAGTGGGAAGCAGTGCTTTATGCTGACTCCTGTCCAGACTTTTCTCAGCATCTTTTCTCACCCAAGGGATGATGATGATGAGGATGATGATGACGATGATGATTTTGTTACCTTGACTATTGATCAGTTAGGACTTTGAGGCAAGTATCACCTTTCAGGGGCCATCTGCCTTGAAGTGAAAATGATTGTTAATTTTGTTGCTAGTTGTTTATCCAAGTGATGCTGCTTTGCTGTTGTTTACCCTGCACAATTCAGCCTTTACTTAGAAGCTTTTGTCATTTGTCTGGTTGGGGGAGTATGGAATAGTTATTTTGACAGAGGAGCTGATTTAGATATATGCCTTGCCTTTAACTCTAGGTTATTTTGCTCATGAGTTGTGTCAAACTTAATAATAATGTGGCTTTTTTAGTGCTCTAATTGTCAGACTCTACTGCTGCTTTTATTGCCTGTTTATAAACATTTAAGTGTTTTCCCCTAAATCAGTCTTAAGACTTAAATGTTTATAATGCACCTATAACCAAGCAGGAAAAATAGAAATATCTTGAGTTAATTGCCCTGGATGGTGCTTCCTTGCGTTCTTCATGTTTGGCTTGCAGCTTTACCACAGCACTCAGATGTCTCATGTCTGGTTGTAGACCCTATCCCCATTCGGTCTTTGTGATAACTCTGCTTATCTGTCAAGGTATTCAAGTTTTAAAGTATGTATCATGGTCACAGCAAAAGCTTTGTGCCCTCTTCTAAGTTTGTTTTTTCATTTTTCTAGTTAGAAGTTGAATTTGAGATTTAAGTAGTATTTAGAGTTCCTTTTAGAGATGAAAACTATCTGGGCTCCAGAATAATGATCAGTTTAGACTGTTCGCTCCTCTGAGCTTTGAGTTGTTTTAGTGAGGAAAATTTGTTTGATGAACTAGAATATCTGCACATTCTTCTCCTAGGAATTAGAACATGTCATTGAGCCAAGTAAAGGTGTAATGTGCTTTTCAGAATGTACTGAGAAGATTGCATAATTTAGTGTATCTTTTATTAGTAGACTTGCAGTGGGGAGTAGGAATATGCAGGATGTTATGACAAATAATAATGGTTAGATTTTCTATTCTGATTTTTCCTTTAATTTTTCAAATTAAAAAATCATCTGGCAGCCTACAGAATGGTATTTAGAACATCACACCTTTCCAGACAGGGTTTGGTCAGAAGCTAAGTTTGTGGGCTTTTGAGAGGTGTTGCATTTGATGCTGCTGCAGTATCTTGGGTTTCTAGTCATCTTTCAGAAAGCTGGTCATGTATGGCATTCTGGCCTCTGGCCACTCTCCAGGCCCAGTGCCTGTCTGTACACAAACTTGACTTCCTAGTATCACCAACTATAATTTAAATCCTTAAGCTGATGTCTGTTGCTTTGGAGATGTTATGTCACATTCTGCATCTCTCAGCACTGCATGAAACAGTGTTCCCAAACTAGTCTTTTGATTCTATCTCTATATTTGTGGAGGTGGTTCATTGTGTCTTTTCATTTATTTAGTTTTTTAATGAAAATCTTGAGACACTTTTTCTTGATTACTTAAATTTGGCATTTCACACCTGGTACCCATGGACTCTTCTCTTTGCTCCTGTTGTTGGTTAGGGTACACTGGTATGCTCTTGTCTTGTCTTCTCTCTGGCAAGTGAACTACAGGTTGTTATAAGTGGTATCATTGAGGGGAATGGTGTTTGTTTTGTGTGTCAAAAATTTCTGAATTTCTCATCTTGGACCTGTCATTTACTAGGCATGTTATTTCCTGTATTGTCCTGAAATCTATTTCCTCATCTGTAAAACGGGAATAAAACCTATTTTCCCCCTTCACAGTGCCATTATATCAGAGGTGATAATACTGTATGTTAGTGAATCTGCTGCCTGTAAGTGATAATTTACACCATTATTTTATGCACCACCAAGAAAGAAAAATCACTGCTAATTAAACTGTGATATACTGTTGATGGGAAGATGCACTCTGTTATCAGAAATTGTGAAAAAATACATATTAGAATAAATGAAATATGTTATGTGAAAACACTACTGTCCATAATGCTGTCAGTGATATTTTAAAAACCACAAATCCTATAATGTCATTTCCCTGTCCTAAACTCCTGAAAGATAAAATCAACCTTCGTATGATGAACAGTGTCTAGCATAATCTAGATCAGAGTGTGGCATCTGCAGCACCTGAGTACTTGTTAGGAATGCACCTTCTCAGACCCTACCCCATTCCTATGGAATCAGAAACACAGGGATGGAACCCAGCAACTGTACTGTAACAAGGTCTTGAGGAGACTCTGACATATACCTAAGTTTGAGAACCACAGATCTAAGTCAGGCCTATTTCAAGTTTCTTTCCTTTTGCTTTTCCTCTAATGTACCTATAGATGTTAGTATAGAAGTACTGCTAGAATATAAATGAATTCCCCTTTCCCCAAGAGATTATCCCCCAGAGAATAGTGCTGTGCAACATCTCTCATATTAGAGGGAACTATCTCAATGACTTTATTTTGAATAGCCAAGAATTCTTTGTGATGACATAAATGGAAATGGTTTCAATCTTTTGTTAGTTTTAGGTAATTTAGAGTTCACTAGTAGAAATAGTTTTTTTTTTAAAGATATTTTAACACCTGTTTTGTTAATTATTTCTCATAGTTTCAAATGTTGAATGTTTCTCATGCCTTGTATAGATCATATGAAAAAGCAAAACAATAAGTGATTGTGATATAGAGAGGATATATTTGTTTGTGTATAAAACCAAATGGAAAAGCTAACTGACATGAACGAGAATGAGTAGTTATTTTTGACTTGGGGAACACTTCCTTTGGCAATACCATACATATTTAAAATGCATGCACATGCACACACACACACACACAATCCCAGACAACGTAGAAGTGAAAATGCTGCATTTCAGAAAACTGACTTTAGACTAAAGAGATGGCTTTACTGATGAGTACAATGATGATAAAGGTGCATGTGATAAAGCATTTGAAATAAACTTGCTTTGTGACAATGGGAAATACAGTCTTTCCAAATAATCTATAACATGAATTTAAATACATATGTACTTGAATTAAACATTAAATATTATAAGCAAACATTTGACTATTTTATCTCTATTCCTACAAGTTTACAAAATTTTGGTGGGAGCCGTTGCCAAATAATACTTGTAGTTTCCAAAAAATTACATTACCCTGTCTGCCTCAGATGGTCTCCCACAGAGGTATCTAATCTTTTGGCTTCTCTGGGCCACATTGGACGAAGAAGAATTGGCTTGGGCCACACATAAGATACGCTAACACTAACGATAGCTGATGAGCTTAAAAAATTGCAGAAATAACTCATGTTTTAGGAAAGTTTGTGAATTTGTGTTGGGCCTCATTCAAAGCCGTCCTGGGCTGCATGTGGCCTATTGGACAGGCTTGGTCTAACACCTCTTTCTTCTTGTGGAATTCATGTGTTCTTTGAAATTCTGTTACCATCTTCTCCATGTCTGTGATGCCCTCTTTTCTTACCCAAACTGAACCTTTTTTTTTCCTGCCTCATATAGCATGTGGTGAATCTTATATCAGCACACCTATCTTCATTGCTTTGGTGCTTTTCTGCTTGCTGCTTTTCTTCTTCTAATGTGTAAGTTATTTTAAGGCTGCCTCTCCAACGCAATACATAGCTAAGTGCTTAAGATCCTGGGCTTTGTAGACAGTCTTTGTTTTGAAGGATGGTTTAGTTACTATTTAGTTATATACCATGGGGTAAGTTACTTAATGTTTCTCAGTCTCTGGACGTTGATAATAATTAGTTTGTTGGCTGCATTATTTTACGGGTTGAAGTGGCACATAGTAAGCATCAGTATAGCCTATTATTAAATTTTGTCTTCATGGTGTTTAGCACATCGTAGAGATCCAGGAAATATTTCTTAAATGAGATAGTAGAAGTTTCTCTAATGATCTTTTGGTAGATTGAAAAGCAATAGCAATCCATTGATGAAATATTAGTATACATTTCAAAAATCTTATTTACTGGTTAATATATTTGCATTGTTTTAAACAGTATTTAATTCTGTCCCTTTGTCTAAAACAAACAAAAAACACCCACAACCGCATTTTCCAGTGGCAACTACTAGTATAAATCTTTGTAGTCTTTTTCTTTTTACATAACTGAAATTACTAAAATAATCAGTCTCATTTACCTTATTATAACTGGTGCAGCAAAGGTGTTCTTAATGTGAATCTGTTTAAAACAGGGATCTAAATTTTACGTAAGTCATAAAAAAATTTAATTGGGCCTTATTTTAATAATAATAGATACTAATTATTAAAATGAAATTAGTTTTATTTTAATATTTAACAAAATTTATCACTCTTGGATCTGTTAGTTTATAGAATGAACAAAGAATTGACCCAAATATTGTTTCTCTTGTAATAGTTTCCAAAAAAATATGATTTTTTACTTATTTTATTTTTATTTTCATTTTTCATTTGTTTTGAGACGGAGTCTTGCTGTGTCGCAGAGGCTGCTGGAGTGCATTGGCTCACTGCAATCTCTGACTCCCAGGTTCAAGCGATTCTCCTGCTTCAGTCTCCCGAGTAGCTAGGATTACAGGTGCACACCACCATGCCTGGCTAATTTTTTTTCTTTGCATTTTTAGTAGAGACGGGATTTCATCATTTGGCCAGGCTGGTTTTGAACTCCTGACCTTAAGTGATCCACCGGCTTTGGCCTACCAAAGTGCTGGGGATAACAGGTGTGAGCCACTGTGCCCAGCCCATATTTTATTTTTACAGGAATTATAAAGGAACTATTTTGTAAAAGTAGTTGAGAGCTTCACCTCTTTTCCACTGATCTCTAATTCTCTCATATGCAAGTTCTCCATTAAAGAGCCTGTCAGTCCATTATCTTTGTTGATATTGTCTTCTACAGTTGTTAGTTGGTCTGCTGGGTTCTTATTTGCCAGTACCCTTGGCTGTTACTAAGGTCAACAAGGCTTTTATTGCTACCATGAAGTCTTGCATATTTTGTAAGGTTTTCAGGTTTATTGAATTGTATCTGCATTCTCTTGTCAACTGCTTAGTTTCAGATGTGATTAGGTGTTTTCAGGGTGGCGTGACTATAGACAGCCGCTCAGTTTCTATCAGACTATTAATTGACCTGTGCCTTCATTAAACTCCTTCCTTCCCTTTTTCCTTCCTTCCTTCCTTCCTTCCTTCCTTCCTTCCTTCCTTCCTTCCTTCCTCCCTCCCTCCCTCCCTCCCTCCCTCCCTCTCTTCTCTCTTCTCTTTTCCTTTCTTTCCCTCCCCCTTTCCTTTGCCTAGGCTGGAGTGCAGTGGCGTTATCTCAGCTCACCGAAACCTCCGCCTCCCAGGTTCAGTGATCAAGTGATTCTCCTGCCTCAGGCTCCTGAATAGCTGGGATTACAGGCACCTGTCACCACACCCACCTAATTTTTGTATTTTTAGTAGAGACGAGGTTTCACCATGTTGGCCAGGATGGTCTCGATCTCTTGACCTCGTGATCCACCTGCCTCAGCCTCCCAAAGTGCTGGGATTACAGGCGTGAGCCGCTGAGCCTGGTTATCTTTTTTTTTTTTTAAATGTTGTTTTTTTTTTTAATGGGGAGAGCTATTTGAAAAGGGTCTGATTTTATTAATGGTTATTTCACATGTGAATATTTCTGTTACTGTTTTTTTTGTTTTGTTTTGCAGCCTTTTCACTTTAGAGACTTAGATTACAAGTGTTTGAATAATGATAATATCCTAAGTACAAATTTTTATTGCCGTTTTTGTTTTACTTTTGTACTTAAAAACTCTTTGCAAACTTGATTTTTTTTTTTTTTTTTTTTTAGATAGAGTTTCGCTCTTGTTGCCCAGGCTGGAGTGCAATGGCGCGATCTTGGCTCACCGCAACCTTTGCCTCCCGTGTTCAAGCGATTCTCCTGTCTCAGCCTCCTGAGTAGCTGAGATTACAGGCATGTGCCACCATGCCTGGCTAATTTTGTATTTTTAGTAGAGACGGATTTCTCCATGTTGGTGAGGCTGGTCTCGAACTCCTGACTTCAGGTGATCTGTCCGCCTCCCAAAGTGCCGGGCTTACAGACGTGAGCCACTGCGCCCGGCCTGCAAACTTGATCTTAAAAATAAATTTTAGTCTGGGTGTGGTGGCTCATGCCTTGAATTCTTAAAGCAGGCAGATTATACAGGCAAGAGGGTTGCTTAAGCCCAGGAGTTTGAGACCAGTCTAGGCAACATAGCAAGACCCCATCTCTACAAAAGGTAAAATTTCCTGGGTGTGTTGGCAAGTGCTTATAGTTCCAGCTACTCAAGAGGCTGAGGTGGGAGGATTGCTAGAGCCCAGGAGTTCAAGGTTACAGTGAGTTATGATCACACCACTAGACTCCAGACTAGGTGACAGAGTGAGACCCTGTTACCAAAAGAGTAAATGGACAATCTACAGAATGGGAGAAAATATTTGCAAATGATGTATCTGACCAAAGTTTAGTATCCAGCATCTATAAAGAACTTAAACAAATTTGTAAGAGAAAAACAATACCATTAAAAAGTGGGCAAAGGACATAGACACTTTTCAAAAGAAGACATACATGGGGCCAATAAGCATATGAAAAAAAGTTCAGTATCTCAGATCATTAGAGAAATGTAAATCAAAACCACAGTGAAGTATTATCTCACATCAGTTATAATGACTATGGTTAAAAAGCCAAAAAATAACAGATGCTGGCGAGATTGCGGAGAAAAGGGAACATTTATACACTGTTGGTGGGAGCATAAATTTGTTCAACCACTGTGGAAAGCAGTATGGTGATCCCTCAAAGAGCTAAAAACAGAACTACCATTCGACTCAGCAATCTTATTACTGGGTGTGTACCTAGAGGAATATAAGTCATTCTACCATGAAGACGCATGCATGTGGATGTTCAGTGCAGCACTGTTCACAATAGCAAAGACATGGAATCAATGTAAATGCCGATCAGTGACCGACTGGATAAAGAAAATGTAACACTATGCAGCCATAAAAAAGAAGAGATAATGTATTTTGTGGGAACATGGATAGACCTGGAGGCTATTACCCTTAGGAAAAGAATGCAGGAGCAGAAAACCAAATACCACATGTTCTCATTTATAAGGGGGCGCTGAATGATAAGAACTCATCAAATCAGCACAAAGAAGGAAACAACAGACACTGGGGTCTACTTGACGAGGGAGGGTGAAAATAGGGAGAGGGGCAGACGAATTAACTATTGGTACTAGGCTTACTACAATAATCTGTACAACAAACCTTAGTGACACAAGCTTACCTATATAACAAACATGCACATGTACCCCTGAACCTAAAAGTTAAAGTAAAAAACACATTTTGCTTGTAATAAATTCAAGAATATTGCATTTATAGTATTAACAATATGTTGGCTGTCATAAACAATGATTTTTGATAATAGTTGTATACTTTTTTTTAACTGAAAAATGGTTGGTTTATTTTCTAGAAATAAATTCCTAAGATAGAATCACAACATATGACAGAGATCATATACATTCCTAAGACAAGAATCAACAAGATTTTTCATGCATATTGCCCAGCTATTTTAACAGTTGACGTTTGTCAACATGTGAGTGTCCATTTCAGCATTCCTTTATCTGTGTATATGATTGTCTTTAAAAACCGGGACAAATGTGAGTGGTGAAGCAAGGGCACCTCGTTGGTATACATGTCCTTTATAGGAAAAGAAATCTGGTCTCTGGGTAAATCTTTTTAGCTTCCTGTCTTTCTTTCTTCATCATGCTTAAGTGTGCTGGAGTAATCTTTCTAAAGCACATGGATGGTTTTGCCATCTCCCTGTTCTCTATCTACTGCTTACTTGCTTTTTTGCCAATGTGAGAGCCTGGTGGTTATGGTCTCCAGTGTCGGTGTCCACCACCTTTGCAGCTACATTCATTATATTCAACGTATGCCCTGCTGCTGCCCAGCTGGTGGAATGCAGCTGTTTGTCCGCCCTTTGTTCTTGTTACTGCTCGCTCTACCTGAAATGTTCCAGCCTCCATCTCTGTCAAAGTCTTCCACACCTTCCATATCCATCTTAGGTATCATTCTCATTTGTACCTTTCTGTTTTATTAAAGGACTCTGTGGTTTTGGGCCCTCTTATCGTCAGGCATTCTTGCTTTGCTCAGGATGAGCATTACAGTGTTCAGCTGACAGACCTTGGTAATTCCTGCCTTAGCATTTTAAGGATAGAAGAGGCACTGATTCTCCTTTTACAAAACGTCTTCCCCACTGCTGGCTAAAATCTACCTATATGTCAGATCCAGTTCAATCCCACGTCTTCTTGAAACCTTCCGGTGTGATTAAGTCCTCCTCATTTCCATCAAAACCACTTAGTACTTAAAATAAAAACTGTCGTGCAGTTTTTGCCTTGATTCCTGGACTAGATCCCTGGGACAGCGACTCAGCTTCGCTGTTGATTTTATCCCACCCCCATTCCCCCCCACCCACTGCCTCTGGCTGAACACAGCAGTGCAAGTTCTTACTTGAAAGAATATTGAGATCTTTTTGCTCTGTATATGATTGTTTGATATTTCTCAGCTCTTAACCTCAGTTCTCTGAGGAATAGTCTAACCAAGACTTATTCCTACTCTATGATAGTCCTGTAACCTGACTCTAGAATTTTATTCCTGCGCTCCCCCTTCATCTGTTGTGGGCACTGCGGAAGGAGAGGGAGAGATACCTCCTCCATAGCTAAGATCAAAGCTACGTATTTGATATAATAAAGATGACATATTTAGATGTCTGGATTTTTTATGTTAGCACAAAAAGGATGGCCTTTTTTTTTTTTGAGACGGAGTCTTGCTCTGTCGCCCAGGCTGGAGTGCAGTGGCGCAATCTCGGCTCACTGCAAGCTCCGCCTCCCGGGTTCACGCCATTCTCCTGCCTCAGCCTCCTGAGTAGCTGGGACTACAGGCGCCCGCCACTATGCCTGGCTAATTTTTTTGTATTTTTATTAGAGATGGGGTTTCACCGTGTTAGCAAGGATGGTCTCGATCTCCTGACCTCGTGATCTGCCCGCCACGGCCTCCCAAAGTGCTGGTATTACGGGCGTGAGCCACCTTGCTCGGCCAAAGGATGGTCGTTTTAAAGCAACAAGTGTACCTTCAAAATTTTGGGTGGTTTTATGTGCTTTGTCTGTTGAGTTGAACTCACTGCAGTTCCCTGAACTCGGTGCTGGCTCTCTTGGGCCAGCCTTTTTAAAACAGCTAGCTGTTGGTGTTTGTACCGTTTTCATTCCAGCCTCAATTTCACAGTGAAAAAGTAGCAGAGAGACCGCTACTATTGTGAGCAGTAGTTATGATGCAGGGCTTTTCTCGGCCTCTTCACTGGACTTGTAACAGGGGCGCCCTGTTTACTCAGCCTGCCATTCTCCAGCGCTTGTAGGAGGCAGCATGTGAGCGAGCGAGTGCGGGATCCGGCTGGCTGCTCCAGGCGCCAACACGGGAACAAGCTCTCGCAGCGCCCAGGTGAGGGTGCCTGGGACTCTGAAGCCCCAGAGTGAGTGTTACGGTATTCTCTTAGTTCCCCTGTCTGCAGACAGCAGTGTGTTAGCAGCTTATCTTGCCGCTTGTGGCGCTGCCTAGGTGAGGGTGCCCGTGACCCCGAGGCCTGAGAGAGGGTGTTACACTGCTCTCTTAGTTCCGCTGTCTGCGGACGGTGGTGTGTTAGCAGCTCAGACGGCCCCTTGCAGGCGTGA
This sequence comes from Pan paniscus, assembly GCF_029289425.2. NCBI lineage: Eukaryota > Metazoa > Chordata > Mammalia > Primates > Hominidae > Pan > Pan paniscus. The sequence goes on along the minus strand of NC_073255.2, from coordinate 142,077,120 downwards.
GCCACTGCGCCCGTCTCCAAAAACTTTTTTTAAAGGTGTTTTGACATAATCTTTCTACATTCTTACATTAGGCCCATTACGATACATCTAAAGAACTTTTTATTTCATCTTTCAAGTTTGTGTTAGTATCCAGAAATCGGAATTTCAGCAATTTCTCTTTAAAACAACATCTTTTATGAAATGTAATTTCAGAAAGTTGAGTTGATGTGCTTTCTTTATAAAGCTTCCAATGAAAATTTTCTAAACGGTATTTGAAGGATCTAAATTCAGCCGCTGTACTATTCTAGTGACAGCCCGTTAATTTCCCGGGTATACTGAGATTTTTCCAGTCTTTGTATCACTTTTTTTCATATGAAATTAGGAGATTGGGCTGGGTGCCATGGCCCACATCTCTAATCCCAGCACTTTGGGAGGCTGAGCCCAAGAGATGGAGGTTGCAGTGAGCCAAGATTGCATCACTGCAATCCAGTCTGGGCAACAGAGTGAGACCTCGTCTCAGAGAAAAGGAAATTAGGATATTGGTTGTCACCATTTATATTTGTTATTAAAATCTTCCTTTTCTAAATAGTAGGCTAGAAATAGTAAAGTAATAAAAATTGGATTACTGATCCATTATTTGGAGTCTTATCGTTGTCAGTTACTGTTTTTTTTTTTTTTTTTTTGCTGAATGATACTCTGTTTTGTGGATACACTACATTTGGTTTATCTGTTCATCAGTTGATAAACATTTGGATTGTTTTTACTTTTTGGATGTTCTGAATATTGTGACTGAACATTCATGTACATGTTTTTGAGTGAATATATGTTTTTATATCTACTGGATAAATACCTGGAAGTGAGATTGCTGGGTCGTATGATAACTTATATGTTTGAAATTTTGTAGAACTGCCAGAATGTTTTACAAAACAGCAGAGTCGTTTTACATTCCTACCTGCAGTGTAAGAGATTTTTAATTTCCCAGGATCCTCACCAACACTTGTTAGCATCCTTTTACTTGTAGTTATCCTACTGGACATGAAGTGGTATTTCATTGTAGTTTGGATTTGCATTTCTCTGATGGCTAATGATGTTGAGCCATCTTGTCATGTGCTTTTTGGCTACTTGTATGTCTTTTTTGGAGGAACATCTATTCAGGTCCTTTGCTTTTTTAAATTGTGTCTTTTCACAAAGACATAAGCATGATGCAACGGACTTTGGGGACTTAGGGGAAGAGTGGAAAGAGGGCAAGGGATAAAAGATAACATATATGGTGCAACATATACTGCTTGGGTGATGGATGCATTAGGATCTTACAGATCACCACTAACGAACTTACTCATGTAACCGTATACTACCTGTACCCCAATAACTTATGGAAGAAGTTTTTTAAAAATTGTGTCTTTTGTCTTTTTTTATTACTGAGTTAAGAGTTCTTTGCTTTGTTACTTGGTTTGAGAATTAACTTTTAGGGAGAGAAGGACCAAGCAGTGGTTTATGGTCCCCATTCTCTCTGCTAAAATGTTTCCAGTAATCTGGTGACACACAAGCACTAGAGGGTGCCAGCAATGAGAAACGATTTGCTGCTGAGCAGATGACAGAAATCACTGCTCGCTCTCTCTTTATTTGGAATTTTTGGAGACAGAGTCTTGCTCTGTCACCCAGGCTGGAGTGCAGTTGTGTGATCTCGGCTTACCGCAACCTCTGCCTCCGAGGTTCAAGCCTGGCTAATTTTTCTATTTTTAGTAGAGATGGGGTTTCTCCATATTGGCCATGGCTGGTCTTTAACCCTGGCCTCAAGTGATCCACCCACCTTGGCCTCCCAGGATTACAGGTGTGAGCCATCATGCCTGGCCAGAAATCTACACTGTCTTATCCTTAAGTCTGAAAGTATATTCTTTTGTTTTAATCCTGCACTTGAAAAAAGGTCTTCTTTTAAAGGGGAGGTCTTTGGTATGCGTGGCTTGGATATCTTCTTAAAACATGAATTTTGGCCCGGCATGGTGGCTCATACCTTTCCAGCACTTTGGGAAGCTGAGGTGGGCAGATCACCTGAGGTCAGGAGTTCTAAGACCAGCCTGGCCAACGTGGTGAAACCCCAACTCTACTAAAAATACTAAAGTTAGCCAGGTATGGTGGCGCGCACCTGTAATCCCAGCTACTCGAGAGGCCGAGGCAGGAGAATTCACTTGAACCCTGGAGGTGGAGGTTTCGGTGAGCTGAGTTTGTGCCACTGCACTCCAACCTAGGTGATAGAGTGAGTGAGACTCTGTTAAAAAAAAAAAATTCTTTCTTGAGCACATATACAGTGCGTTTTAAAAAAAAAAAAATCAAGCAAAATATATCTTCCATTTTATTTATTGGGAAGAATATGATCCCTAAATGTTTCATAGACAAATATTATTTTATGTTTCTTTTATTGAAAAAATAGATCTAATATTTTGACATGATTATTAATATATTTTGGAAGTCTTTAGGTTCCTAGACTTAACAGAACTTCTTACTTGGTAGTAACAAGCTACATTTTAAAGATAATTTTATTAGCACAGTTTACAGCTTTTAAACTCTAAGCAGCATTGTTCAGTAGAACTTTCTGTGATTTTTCTGTCCAGTCTGGTAACCCCCGCATGTGGCTGTTGAGCAGTTGAAATGTGGCTAGTAAGACTGATGTGCTGAATCTTTGTTTGCTTATTTTTACTTTAAGTAGCCACATGTGTCTGGCTACCTTATAGGACAGCAGAAGTCTAGAACCCCAATAACCCACTTTTACTTTTTTTTTTAAGTGTAAGTTTAGTTGTAAGACATTTATAAGGAAAAGCACAAGATATTTTGGGGAAAAAAATACTGAATTTATTTACTATTTTCTCTACAGTCTTAAGAATGCTTGTTTTTTAGAAACAGCCTATTAAACTTTATAAATACAATTAAAATTGTATCTCTGTGTCTGTAATTGCAATGTGAAAAATGACTAGGTAGATTTTCACCAAATTTAGAAGGTTTTGGATGATCTGACTAAAAATATAGGATATGTGTCATACTTAAAAGTGGCTTTGTTGGGAGTATGGTGGCCATCCTCTGTTGGAGAGGCTGGCTAATGATTTGGGAGCTCTGCCATACTTCATTCAGGACATGGAGGGAGAAACTACTGGTTTCATGTACGAGTCATAAATAGGAAGTTACTAAGACAGACGATCTGCTGGTTGGCAGCTCACTGCAGCTTGCTCTAGCGTTAATAACCATAATGATTCTCCCAATACATATTGAAAGAGGATAGTTGCTAGCCTTAAATAAAATAGATCTTAAGAAGCTACAGCCTTTATAGGCAGAAAAGCAAGTCAGATTTTATTGACAGTGGTGTTTTGTTTTTTGTTTTTGTTTGTTTGTTTGTTTGTTTTAAAGAGAGAGATGGGGGTCTCTAAAAAAAGCCTAGGCTAGACTCAAGTGATCTAAACCTCCTGGGCTCAAGTGATCCTCCCACCTCAGCCTTCCAAGTAGCTGTGACTGCAGTCATGTGCCACTGCGCCTGGCTTACAGTTTTTTGATGGTGGCAGTCTTCTAGGTAAATTTAACTATTATTAACCTGATTAATGAAAGCTCAGTAAGGAAAGGGAAGTTTTCGATTTAATATTTTAACGTCTTTTTTATGTTTTAGCTCGTGTGTTTTAAGATTGGGGCTTTTTATCATGAGAAGTTTAACTTCAGCAAACAAATTCATTTTGGGGTCAAGGGGAATGTTTTGTTCACTTTGAATACTAACTGAATGTACTAAATTCATGAAAGAAAATAGGAATGAATTTCATGATGTATTTTAACTGACAGTTTGGAGTTTAGTTTAGAATTCTAAGTATTTTAAAATGGAAGATGAGGGGAAACTGAAACTTGAGCCAACATTAACCAAATGATAAATAAGAGATGTATTTACTGGATAATTAAAATATCTTAAAGTTATTATTATTATTATTATTATTTTTAGACAGAGTTTTGCTCTTGTTGCCCAGGCTGGAGTGCAGTCGTGGGATCTCAGCTCATTGCCACCTCCACCTCCTGAGTTCAAGTGATTCTCCTGCCTCAGCCTCCCGAGTAGCTGGGATTACTGGCGTGCACCACCATGCCTGGATAATTTTGCATTTTTAGTAGAGACGGAGTTTCACCATGTTAGCCAGGCTAGTCTTGAATTTCTGACCTCAGGTGATCTGCCCGCCTCAGCCTCCCAAAGTCCTAGGATTACAGGTGTGAGCCACCGCACCCAACTTAAAATTATTTTTGAGTAAAGGTTACAGATTCTGAATTCCTAACAGTAACTCTAACAAAAGTCTTACTGTATGACCTTTATGGAAAAAATTACAAAATACTATTAAAGGGCATAAAATCACTTTTGAATGAATATATAGACTCATAAAATATAAATATTTAAAAATATAGAATGGGGCTGCTTAATATGGTACAGATGTCGTTTAAAAATCTGTAAATTCAGCATATGTGTGTAACTCAATCTAAAATAAATAATTGCTGGAACAATTGGTTATCCATATGAAATAAACTAAAACTAGAGCTCTGTTTCAGAATTTAATAAAAAATTCCAGGTGGGGAATATATATCTAAATTTGCATATTTGAAGATATGCATAGCCTGCTCCTTAAGACCCTTGAGCAATATTTTTTACATGTTATTTTGTGTAACTCGAGGCATATACAGATCTGTTCACACACAACTGAAATATGTCTCAAGAAACAATACTTTTACCGCATGAAGCACACTTAGGTATTTTATACTTTTATTTCATTTTTTAAAAAAGCTGTGTATTGATTTCATTGCTTTCTGAGTATAGCTTGACAAAAATTAGCTTCAAGAAACTCTTGTATGTGTGTGCAAGGAGAGAGATGTATGTGGAAATTTTAGCTAAACCCTGCAAGTGCTTCATCTCTAGTGGCAGAGGAAAACATGTATGTGGTTAATTAAAATACAAGAGGAACCCCGGGAGGTGCTATAGTTGAGATCTGTGGGGGGACATAGACAATTCACAGGGAGTCAATAAGGTTTGAGATGATTGTTGAAAGAAGAGTAGAATCTGGCTAAAATAAGGAAGAATGGCTTTTTATAAGGTAGAAGACACAACGTTGAGCTGAGATGGGAGACATTTAATTTTTTGACACTTGGGCAGGGAGGTATGTATGTCAGGGACAAAGTGCAAAGAAACAGCCTTCAACTCCGTGTTCTGTCTGGGTTATTAAAATGTGGAAACAGATTCTGTGACTTTCTGGTCAGCCTATTAGGAACCTCTTTGGAGGCCTTTTCAGGTTTGCTCACATTAGGAAAAGGATCTGGAAGGCAGTGACAAAGAATAGTTGCAGTTGAGCTTTTTTTCAGCTGAAGAGATGACAGACGTTTTTTGGATTTATTGCGCTTGAGCCCGGTCTGGACAAATGGAGGTTGTGAGATCTTGTGGTCCCAACATGCCGTTCCTCGACTGGGGGCCCTGGGCTGAGGCCCTGGACTGTATGCGCTCAGTGGTCAGCTGGGCCACTTCAGCCTACCTCTTATTTTTCACAAAGAGTAATTGCCTCAGTAGGAAAGTTTCTTCTGTGTCATTTGTGCCTTCAAGAAAATTAAAACTTAAAAGAATGTATTTGAATAAATGTGAAAGCAAATAGATAATGCCTGATTCATATCACATACTAGAGTTTAGCTGTTTTTTTTTTATTAGTAAAATTATAAATTTCTCTGCTAATTCCACTGTCGTTCCACAGACTACTCCATGAGGTCAGAGGCCATATCATTCTTCTTCATGATGAAACAAACACAGAACTTTATAGTAAATGGCTGGTGTGGTAATATTTGCCATAAGTGTAAATCTTTCTGAATTATGTTTTAAAACTAATGTTATTATGGATTGAATTTCTATATTTACACCAGATTGATCTTTCTCAAAAATGTAACTAATGATGGAAAACTTTTAAGGAATGCTTTGGCATTATAGTATTTAAAGAGTTAGCACTGCTCAGAGTAGATACTAAAGTAGGCAAAAATAGAAGTTTAAAACTTACTAATGATTTTATGGTTAAAAAACTATTTTCTGCTTAAAATGCTTAAATTGTTAGACTATTGTCTTCAGTTATTGTTTGGTTAAATTTTACTTCAGATTTTAAGTTTTAAGCCTTTGATTTTAGTGCTTTTAATATTTTCCTAAAAAGGAATGTTACTTGTTAATATTAAGTTACAAGTTATTGTGAGGAACAATTCTTTTGTTGGTACGATGTCTCTGTATTAAAGTCTGTGCAAGGGCATCAGAAGCAGTTTAACTGCCAATAAAGATTCTTCCTGGTGTTTAGAGTGGTGCACAGAATTGTGCAAAGCAGTTTGGCATTATGTTTGGTTTTAAAATGTGTATAATCTTTGATCTGGCAGTTTTACTTCTGGTACTGTGCCCTAACAATTTAATTGGTAAGGTATAGACAAAGATGCGTGATTAAAGATGTTTTTCACAGTATATACAATCTTCCCAAGACTGGAAACAAAGGAATGGTTCAATAGTTTTGGTAGACGTGTATGATGAAGTGCCTGCTAAAGTGATATTTTACAGTGTTTTTAATGATAGGAGAAGATGTTTATGAAAAGAGGGATCTCAAATTATATCTGGGTAAAAATTGAGAGGAAATAAATGGAGTTATTTTGGTTTATCTGTGGATACTAGAGCTGTAAAGAATTAGTTTGTTTATAGCCCTGTGATTTACAGATAATGAACAAATATTATTTTGGTAATCCGAAGAAAAATAAATACTACTTTTCAAGCAGAAAAATCACCAGTTGTATGTTAATTTTGGAAAGTTGGCTCTGTTAAAAAGGAAGATGGGTTGAGTTGGGAGAGGGATGTGGCGCCACAGATAGATTGCAAAGGATATGGTTTGGACTGTTGTGGACAGGGGGTTATATAAGGGAGACACCACAGAAAAAAGCAGCATCTTGTTTCAGGGATGGAAATTGAGGCAGTAGTGACAGAATGCTCCGTGATGCTGACCTTGGCAAATAGGTATGGTTGGGGCCAAAGTAGCATTTGGCGTTGGTGTGATATTGGTTTGAAATCCCAGAAAAAATGTACAGGCTTTCGTAAACCAGATCATCAGGCAGTGTAGATTCTTGTCTGGATTCAAGAAGGGCATGAGGACTGTTGTAGCTGGAGAAAGAATAAGATTGGTGAGAAAAGTGGGTATCACTCGCTCAAAGCCACAGGGTTCATAACTGATGGAGCTGGAACTTAAACCAAGCTCTCAACTTTTAAGACTATGCCTTTAACTACTACTCTGTACTTTTCAAATTCTAGTGACAGGAGTGAAATATTATTTAGTTAGTAAAGACAAGCGTATAATGGCAACAGCAGATACAAGTCCCTCATAATGACTTGACTTAGGATTTTTCAACTTTATGAAGGGTGTTTTGGGATGTAACCTCATCATGAGTTGAGGAATATCCGTAATATGTTTTAGAGATTTTTGTCAAACTGGTGTGTGGGTTTAGTAAACCTTTTTATTAGACTAGTTAGCTCACATGAACTTTATTTTCTGATTCTGCCAAATAAATACTGCTAATATTTTTTGAAGTAATGATTTATAATTTATTTTTTCATTTTCTACTCTTATTTACCTCCAGTACCAAAAAATTATTGTATAGCTCTTCCTGCCCCCACCCCACTTTTTGAAAGGATTAGACTATTGTACTTTCCCTTTAAAACATTTTAAACAATTCAAGATGGCTTCTGAAACAAATGAGACACATCCTGGGATGACATCAAATCAGGGCTGGGGGTCTGGATGTCTTGATGGAAAAAAAAAATGGTTAAAGTGAGTCGTAGTGAAAACAATATAATGATATTCAACTGGAGTGGTAAATGGTATGCTAGTTTTAGATTCTTTTGGTGGTTTGTTTCATATACTAATAAATGATTGAAAGACTTTGTTTTAGCTAAGTATGACAAGCTAGACTTTTTTTCTTAATGTTAGTTCTTTTACAATTTAAATTTGAGTTTTTGAACACTTGTATTAACTCTTTTTTTCTTTTTTGAGATGGAGTCTCGCTCCGTTGCCAGGCTGGAGTGCAGTGGTGCGATCTCAGCTCACTGCAACCTCTGCCTCCCAGGTTCAAGCGATTCTCCTGCCTCAGCTTCCTAAGTAACTGGGATACAGGCGTGCGCCACCACGCCCAGCTAATTTTTGTATTTTTAGTAGAGATGGGATTTTACCATGTTGGCCAGGCTGGTATCGATCTCTTGACCCTGTGATCTGCCCGCCTCCGCCTCCCAGTTACAGGTGTGAGCCACCACACCCGGCACAAGCTAGACTGTTAAAATCGTAAGTGGATCTAAGAATTAGGAAAAACAAAACTACTTATTCTGTATATAAAGTATTAATTTTATAGCCACGTTTAAACTGCATTATTTTTCCCTATGTTTAGTTTTTTGCCTGCTTATTTTAAAAACATTAATCACTTGATTAAACCGTATTTCATTTTTTATGATTAAGTCAGATACTATTTGAGTTCTTAAACTTCTCCCTACTAAGTAGTGATGAATAGGCTATTTGGCTTACATGGCTCTAAGTCAGGTGTACACTGGTTAGGAATTTTTGCCTGTTCTTGCCACCAGTTTGTGGCTGAATCATTAGCAAGATTCTTTACTCATGAACTCCTAATACATAGAAACATTATCTCCACTAAATAAACAGAATTTTGTGTGCTTTCACATGGTACCTACATATTTTGGGAAAATAAATGAGTAGGAAATATTACTCTTAAATACTGCAAATTTGAGTAACATTTTAAAAGTTTATGATCACTGTCAGATTATGAAATCAGAGTATTAGATTGTAGGCTTAAATAGTTTACCAAGTATTAGGCATATACTTTTTCACTTGCGATTTTTCATTCAACATCTGTTATTTAATGTCTAAGTAAGGAGCTCTACTAAGTACATAGGGACTAAGGCTCAGTCTGTTCTCAGGCACATAGCTAATGTCATACTTAGTAAATAGGGATTGGCTTCTAGCACTTAAAAGCCTGAAAGGATCTTGCATATAGGAGCAGAACCTAGTGAGTAAAACATAAGTCTTCTTGAAGATCATTAGTTTTAAAGGGAAGGGTGAAAAAAGTAATTCTGTTATAATGATACATAGGCCTGGCCTGAGTGGGGCTATTTAGTTTCTCCAGTGAAGAAGTCTCCGTATTCCTGTCCAGGGCGTAGACACGAGCCGGGGATATGTTCTGGGAGCACAGTGGAGTAAGGAGACTAAGATCCTGGTCTGATTCTAACTGTTCATCATGAAGACTGTTTCTTAGCCCAGTACTTTGTATCCTTGTGTCTAGTGTCTCCAAAATGTTCCATCTTCTGCCTTGGAAAAGATTGTGATCTGGTTACACTGGAGGTGTGGGAGTGTGGGAAGTATGCGCCGACCACTCCATCCAACGAAGCTATGTGTCTCCAGCATCATCCCCCAGAATGTCTCCCCCGCCCCTGGTTGTAGTGCTGAAGCTCTCGTGGTCCCAGGGTGGACTGTTTTCTGGTCAGTATCTATTTCTGCGGCCACTTTTGCTTATAGCTGCTTATGTTCTTTCTAGTTGTCATCTCTTCTCCATTCTCATTATTTTTTTAAAAAAATTGTTGAATTTCTTGTTCCTTGATTTTTTTTCTTTTATTTGTTCTTTGGGGTTTTCTTCTTTTTCTTTTCAACTACAAAGGAGAAAAGAAAAATGAATAGGATTTATCAGTCATATTTAAGGTGTCACTCAGTCCCCAGTCATGCTTAAATTATAACTCCCTTAGGCGTGCTTTTCTGAGTTGGAACTCTAAATACATTGTGGTATGATTATTTATATTTTAATAGAATTCACTAAAAATTAGTTTTACTTCACTTGTAGTAGGTGATTGAAAACTGATTCATGCAGTAACTTCTTAGGAAACATCATTTATTATAAGTGGAGGTCCTTTTCATTAAACCTTTTGGACCATTACAAATTCTTATTTCTATCTGCCTTTCTTTACCTACGTCTATTTGTATCTACTTTCCTTACTTGTGTTTGGACCATAAACTCACGTTAGTGCATTGCCAGTTGACACCCGTTAGAGATGGTAATGATTCCTTGGAGCATTGATTCTTAACCATGGGTGTGTATCAGTCACCTGGTGACATGCTCCCAGGCTACATTCCTGACCTACTGAGTCAGAAGAATCTCTTGATTCTCACTTTTGCATTTTGAAAAACTTCCACTTGTTTGTGCTGTATAGTTCTATTTGAGAACTATTGTGTTATAGCTTCCGAAAGAAATAGATTTAACTCTGTGTAGCATTTTATTTCCTAGCAAATTAACTTCAAATTCTTCACCCCAGGGTGTCAAAATCTGGTCTCAACCTTTCTCTAGCACTTCTGCCAATATTCTCCTTTGGGTACCTTGTGTGCCGGCAGAAGTGGATGAGCCCTTTCTTGCTGCCATACCTTCTCCTGCTCAGGCCATCATGTCCTCCTGCCTAGAACGCCCTTTCCTAGCTAGATCTATTGACACCTTTTTCTTCGTCATAGGCCTCTTCAATTTTCTCTCTTTTCTTTGAGAATTTTTAGGCACTCAGCCAGCTGGAGAGAACATGTATACCTTTCCACATGTTTTGTTTTTGCTATTGTATCCCCTGGGAATTATACAGGAGACTGGAAATTGGATACATTGAATATGCCTTGAGTTAATTAAAGAAGTAATGTTATCAAGCTACGTTCTGCCTTGTTTTATGCTCTAATTTGTATTTCTATCTGATCTATCTGTTAGATTCCTGGTACCATGAGAAAGGACTCATTTTTTCCTCATTTTAGCAGTAAAATAGTTTGAGCTTTGTAAATATTTCTTGAACAAGTAAATAAGGAATATTCTCTATACTTGGGATAATCCTGCAGAATTTGGAACTGTGGGTTAGAATCACAAGATTCATGACACAAGGGAAGGAGAAAATCAGTTCTGAGAGTATCAGTCTGCATTGGTGGGATGCTTCCACTGGTGGGGCTTTAGTCCTGCTCTGTCAGGTATATGGATTTGATACATTTCAGGACAGTCTTCATTTGTCAGATACAGTTGTGCTGTATGGCACAGTGTCTTCTGTGTCTTCTGTGAATGCAAGAGAGAATAATTTGTAGTATTTGGTTTCATGGGTGCTAGTCTCAGCACCACTGTATGTTTTGAATTTCTATTCCGCTTAATTAGGTAAGTCACTTTTTATGTTCAACTTTAAATCTTTTTTTTTCTCACCAAATACTGCCTTTGTCATATTGCCTTGTAGAAGTATGTGATAATTAACTGTTTGTAACCTTCTCAAGAAATCTCTTAACTAATCATGATTATAAAATACATGGATTTAGAAGCAGAGGGTTGTTAGGTGGTGGGATCGATGTTGACCTTTGCAGTTAGGATAGTCAGAGATGAACAGAGAGGAATGGGAGGAACTCCAGATATGCCAAAAGGCCTGTAGCAGTATCGTGCATAATGTATCGAGGTGTATTTATTGGTCACAGCTGGAACCCTGAATAAACAGTTTTATTGTCACCACATACCAGAAGGGTGGGGAGGTGAGGATTAACCTTTATTGAATGCCTACCATGTACACAGTTACCATGGCAGGGGATTTATGTGTCATCTCTTTTAATATTTACAACACTCTAATGTGCATCAGAAGCCTAGAGAAATGGTCACTGGCTTGAGTTCTCATGGATTGGTAAGTGATGGAACAGGTATTCAGCCTAACTTAGAGCCTTGTTACCAGAAAGCTGTACATTTGGACTGTGGCTTGTATCTTGACTCTCCAGCCCTAGGATAATTAGTTGCAACTTTACCATGACTGTAACAGTTATTTTGTTGTTGTGGTGGTGTCTCTCTCTTTCTCTTTTTTTTTTTTTTGGAGACAGGGTCTCATTCTGTTGCCCAGGCTGGAGTATAGTGGTGCGATCTCGGCTCACTGCCAACCTCTGCCTCCCGAGTTAAAGTGATTCTCCTGCTTCAGCCTCCTGAGTAGTTGGGACCACAGGCGTGTGCCACCATGCCCTGCTAATACTTGTATTTTTTTGATAGAGATGAGTTTTCACCATATTGGCCAGACTGGTCTTGAACTCCTGAAAGGAGTTTTTGGGGGGTGATAAGAATCTTGAAAAAATTACCTCCTTTCCTTCATCTCACCAGTCACTGAGTTCCTTTTCCTGGAGACAACCATTATTGGCTTGTTGCTCCATCCAGTGCTTAGGATGTCTGTGTAAAACAAATGATACATAGCATACACAGTGCTCTGCATCTTTTTATTCATCAGTGTGTATATCTTTCATATTAATACATGTAGAACTGTTTCATTATTTTTGCATAACAACTTTATTAAAAGATTAATTGCACACCATGTAATTACCCATTTAAAGTATACCATTCAGTGGTTTTTCAGTATACTCAGAGTTGTGCAACCATCAACCACATAATTTAACTTTTTTTTTTTTTTTTTGTAGAGATGGGGTCATGCTCTATTGCCCAGGCTGGAGTGCAGTGGCTATTTACAGGTGTGATCGTGGCATATTATAGCCTTGAACTCCTGAGCTCAAGTGATTATCCCATCTCAGCCTGCACAGTAGCTGGGACAATCAGCTTGTGCAGCTGCACCCAGCCCTCTTAATTTTATAACTATTTTATCACCCCCCCAAAAAGCTTCATACACTTGAGTAGTCACCCCTATTTTCTGTACCCCTCCAGCCTTACGCTGTTACTGATCTACCTTCTGTTTCTATAGATTTGTCTATTGTAATCATTTTATACAAATTGAATCATACATGTGGTCTTTGGTGGCTGGCTTTGATTTATAATACTTTAATGCTGTCAGGGGTCATCCATGTGGTAGCATCTATGAGTACTTCATTTCTTTTTATTGTTGAGTAATAGTCTGTTGTATTGGATATATCACATTTTAATTTATCCATTCATCAGTTAGTGGATGTTTGGGTGGTTTCCACTTTAGGCTATAAGAAAGTGTGGCTGTGAGTGTTCATGTACACGTTTTTGTGTGGACATGTTTTCATTTCTGCAGAGTATATGCCAGGAGTGGAATTGCTGCATCATAACTCTTTTTTACTTTCTGAGATACTGCTAGACTGTTTTCCAAACTGGCTGCACCATTTTCCATTTTCATCATCAATACTTGTGGGTTCTCTTGTTTTGTACGTCACTGACGTCTCTTGTTATCTGTCTTTTTGATTATTGCCATCCTAGTAGGTGTGAAGTGGTATCTCATTGTGGTTTTGATTTTTTCATGTTTCTGATGGCTAGTGTTGTTGTGTCTCTTTCCTAGGAGTTTTATAATTTTAGCTCTTATATTTAGGACTTTGATCCATTATGAGTTAGTTTCTGTGTATGGTGGGAGGTAAGAATTTAGCTTTATTCTTTCGCATGTGAATATTCGGTTATTCCATCCCCATTTGTTGACAGACTATTCTTTCCCAATTGAATTGTCTTGGCAATCAGTTGGAAATCAGTTGACTATAAATGCAAGGCTTTATCTCTGGACCCTCAATTCTGTTCCATTGGTCTTCATCCTTATGCCAGTACGACATTATCTTGATTACTATAGCTTTGTAGTAAATTTTGAAATTGGAAAGTGCGAATCCCCCAGTTTTGTGTTTTTCTTTTTCATGATTGTTTGACTATTCTGGGACCTTGCATTTCCATATGAGTTTTAGGAATGGCTTGTCAAATTCAGCAAAGAAGCTGGCTGGGATTTTGATAGGGATTTTGTTGAATCTGTAGGGGGCATTTTCCCATATTGACAAACAGTATTAAGTCTCCAATCCATGAATATGGGATGTCTTCTGTTTATTTAGGTCTTTAATTTCAACAAGATATTGCAGTTTTCATAGTATGTTTTAAACTTCTTTTGTTTAATTTATTTCTATGTACTTCATTATTGTGACTAGAATTGTTTCTTCTGCCTCATCCTTTTTGAGAGTTTTGTATGGTTGTGCCATAATTTTATCATAATGTTATTAACAAGTTTCCTTTTGATAGACATTTAGATCCCAATATATTGCTGTTTGCAGACATTGCCACAGAGTGTGTGTATCACTAAGGTGAATTCTACTAAAGAGAACTACTGAGCTGCAGGGTATCAGATATTGGAATCATCTGTGAAATTTAAAATGGCTATATACTGACTGTTTATCATTTTACTGCTTATTTTAAAACTTACAGTAAGGTATTTAAAATAAGCTGTATAAAAAATGTTCTAAACTCTTTTTTCAGCTAACCTTACTACTTATTAAAAATCGTGATATGCTGGAAGAGGCTCATGCTGCTTAAAAAAATGCCTAGAGCAGTGCTACAGCATCTAGAGCCTACAGCATTACTGTCCAATATAACTTTCTGTGGTGATAGAAATGTTCTATATCTGCACTGCCCATACTGTGCCATAGCCACCAGCCATATGTGACTACTGAGTGCTTGAAGTAGGATGACTGAATTTTAAATTTTATTCCATTTTAATTAATTTGTCTTGTTGCTACCATATTGTGTAACACAGGTTTAGGATTTCACTTATTTCCTGTGTTCTAAATTACTTTAGAAGGTAGAAAGTTGACTGCATTTGAATTTTGTTGATCCATTATATATTAGTAATTGTGTATGCCTTTAGATCTAAAGCTTGTGGAAGTTTGCAGAAGGCTTGTGTAAAGTGGTACATCTTACATTATTTCCTAAATAGCATGAGGCAATCGTTAGTTGTTATAGCAACTTTCACCAATATAAGTCTTAGTAAACAGTTCCTTTTTTGTGAAAGTTTATTCACTCTGCACCTAGCTGGCTTCAGATTGTCTACAAACATAGCTTTTAGATAGAAGAGCATATGGGTCTTTAGTTTGCTTGTTCTTCTTATATGTATATCTTATCCTAATGTAAAAGGTAGGCTTACTTTTGTACATGTATGTGCTCTAAAATCTGTATTTGACACTTAAAACTTATATTGGCAATTATAGTAGGGGTCCTTGACTATAGATTATAATGTTGGTGGCTTGTTTAACTTTGTTCTTCGGCTTTGAACTGGGCTCTGCCCTTGGCTCTTTTATTCCCCAGTTTCTCCCCAGCACTCTTACATGCTTGGAAAGGCTTTGGCTTCCAGCTGCATGGTCATGCTTCAGTATGCTTCAGTTTCAATCACCTTTGCTTCAATTTGCAGCTCAAACCTTTGCTTTTCAGCTATAGATTTTATATATCAAGCAATCCCTACCGTATTCTATGCTGCTTGGTATCCCACTTGCCTGTGAAACTCAGAGGAGCTAGAGCCGGTTACTTTTCTCTAAAACCCCTTCCCTTCTTCATCCACCTGCTCTATTCTCTGTCGAAATGAATGGTACAGTATTTCAGACCAGAAATGAAGAGTCAAACATCCACTTCTAGCAAATGAATTAGAGTTGTCCTTAGGTATTTGTGGGGGATTGGTTCCAGGATCCCATTCGGATACCAAAATCCATGGATGCTCAAGTCCTTGATATAAAATGGTTTAGTATTTGCATGTCACCTGTGCACATGCTCCTATATACTTTCAGTTATGTCTAGATTCCATCACCTAGTATGGTGTATATACTATGTAAATAGTTGTAATACCTAATTGTTTATGGAATAATGACCAAAAAAAGAGTCTGTACATGTTCAGTACACATGTAGCCATCACCCCATGTTTAGGATCCATAGTTGTTTGAATCCATGGATGCGGAATGCATGGATACAGAGCAACAACTGTACTGAGTTCTGAGTTCCAGTTTTTAATCATCTCTGTCCTGGACTAACAATTGCAGCGTTTTCCCATGAATTTTCTTTCTTCTTGCTTTTATCCTTTCTACCTGTTCTACACTCTAATTTCATATGTTTTTTGCAGAAAGCTAATCCTTGTTTCTATGGTTGCATTTCAGTGGCTACTACTTGGGTCAGGGAGAGAGCCCAAGCTTCTTAGCATTGTGGATTATTCTTTTAAATTGTGGATTATTCCTATGCCTAACCTCTTTCCTCTCTCCAGTCATACCAGATTAGTTTGGGCCTCTGTGCTTTTGAAGATGTGGTTCCCTGAGACTTGGACCTCCTGCAGTCAGCCTCATTCTGGCCAGTCTGTAAGATCACCTCTAGATGTCTCTGACTTGGCCCACTACCATCTCTGTTTTCATAACGATACCAGGAGCAGTTGCTTACATTTGTGTGTTTACATGCACTTTCCCCTCCTCACTAGACTGTACACCCCTCAGTGCTGGGCATCTGTGTGCTTCTGGGTAGTTGTAGAATCAGTGGATGTCATTTTACATGCATTTGGACTCACTGGTTTAACTTTTCTGTCAGTCTTTCTCCATTTCAGTAGTAATATTTTCTGCCAGATCCCACAAGTGTTTTATAAAATATTAATAGTACTAGTGGCATAAGACATATGTAGTGCTGAAATGCAATTTTAGAAC
The DNA here is from genome assembly GCF_029289425.2 of Pan paniscus. Lineage (NCBI taxonomy): Eukaryota > Metazoa > Chordata > Mammalia > Primates > Hominidae > Pan > Pan paniscus. Next base: position 142,060,663 of record NC_073255.2, on the reverse strand, counting down.
CAGAGGTTTGCTTTCTGCAAAGAATATATGGAATTAATGTGTAAAATGGGAAGGATAAAAGCAAGAAACAAGGAAATTAATGAGGAAAAGTTAGTCCAGGAAATAGATGATAAAAACCTGAACTCAGAACTCAATGAGGTGATCAGGCAGCAATACCTTTAGAACACCAACTCCTTTGTTTTCTAAAATGTAGATTAGTTGGGAAGCAGGTCTGATTTACTTACATCCTTACTAACTTTGAGTTGGCTGTGTACTACGTTCTAGAAAACAGTATGGTCTTAGGAAATAAGTAAGTAGTATTTGGCTTGGAATTACGATTGTTTGCTATTAGGACTTGGGGAGTGATATAGTTTGGATCTATGTCCCTGCCCAAATCTAATGTTGAATTGTAATCCCCAATGTTGGAGGTGGTACCTGGTGGGAGGTGATTGGATCATGGGGGTAGATTTCCCCTTTGATGCTGTTCTCATGGTAGTCAGTGAGTTCTCCTGAGATCTGGTTGTTCTAAAAGTGTGTAGCACCTCCTCCCTCACTCTCACTCCTGTTACTGCTCCCACACTGTGTTGCGCCTGCACCCCCTTTGCCTTCCACCATGATTGTAAGTTTCCTGAGGCCTTCCCGGAAGCTTAGCAGATGCCAGCATCATTCTTCCTGTATAGCCTGCAGAACTGTGAGCCAATTAAATCTCTTTTCTTTATAAATTACCCAGTCTCAGGTATTTCCTTATAGCAATGCAAGAATGGACTCATTCAGGGAATAAGATACTCCTATTCCCAAAAGAGAACTGTTTCCCATTCTGGATTACCCAGCTTAAGTCCCCTGGCCATTTCAATTATTTAAAAAAAAAAAAAATCAGATCTTTTTGAGGCCAAAGTCTGATAATTCTCCATGATCTACTCTCGTACAGTTTGAGGAACTTGGCAGTGTATTCACTTTCACTTGCTGTGTAACAAATTACTGCACCCTTAGCAGCTTAAAACAACACCTGTTTATTAACTCACAGTTTTGTAGGACAGAAATCAGGGCAGCACAGTGTGGCTGGATTCTTACTAGACTGAAACCAAGGTGTTGGCCAGATCTGCAGCTCTCATCTGAGCTTCAGAGTTCTTTTCCAGCTCACTGGTTGTTGGCAGAACTCATTTCCTTGAGTTCGTAGGACTGAGGTCTTTGTTATCTTACTATTCTTCTAGCTGTTGGCAGGGAGCACCGTCACTCCTAGAGGCCACTGGCAGTTCTTTGCTCTCTGTGGCCCTAGTTCACAAATGATGTCTGCTTTTTTTCCAGGCAGCTGGAGCCCGCCGCTCCGCTTCCACTTCTTTGACCAGCCAAAGAAAACCCTCTGCTTTTAGGGACTGGTGTGATTAGGTCAGGCCACCCAGTGTGATCTCCCTTTGGCATGTAGTGTAGATAATTGGATAACAGGTGTAATATCTCACACTCACAGATCTACCCATACTCAAGAGAAGCAGGAGATTTAACATGGATGAGGGTCATTGAGGATCATTGCACATTTAGGTTTGATTTACACAAAGTTTTTGAACTTAACCTTTCATTAAAGAGGAATGCATGAAATTATCTGAAGTTCGAAACATTATCTGGTCGCAAGTATTTTGAATGAGGGATACTCAACCTATATTGACCGATTCTACTATTAATTAGAAATTGGGTATTTCTCAAGCTGACAGTAATTACCAAGAGAGGAAGAAGGAGGGAGGGAGGAAGGGAGAGAGAAAAGTTTTAGATATAGGGTGGACATAGGGAGGAAAGAAAATGAAATTTGACTTTATGTGAATGTCCCCCAAATACTAACTGAAGAAATTCATCTGGAGCTCCTTTTCTTTATGTTTGATTAAAAATTAACTGAACTGTATTTCTTAAATTGTGTCAGTTGCCATCTAAGCTGATAGCAAAGGAGAGGACATTTTTCCTACTAAATGTAGAGTTTATTTTTTCTTTTCTCTGCTGAAAAGAAATACGCAGTAGCAGCTGAGAGGAAATCAGAACTCTCATCTGGTTGCCATGGCAATTTAGAGCAGATGAGACTTGTAGTTTCCTCGGTTGTTGAGTTTTTCCTCCCTTTTCTGACAGAGCAAGCGTACATGCAGAATATAGTATGAAGTACATAGCATGATGATAATTTTAGTATTATAGTATGATATTGAAAGAAAAATATTTTTAAGTTTCTTTAAACCACATTTTAAATTTAGAGTAATGATTAGAATTTTCTTTGTAGTGTAAAAATAAATACAGTTCTTTGTGAAAAATATAAATAGCTAGTGGAATTTTGCTTTTTAAATTAATTTCATTCCCATCACTGAAGTGCTGTGTTTTTCTTTTTTCTCTCCTCCCCTCTTTTTCTCTTTTGCATTGCTTTGCTCTTTTGTTTTCCTTTCTCTTTCCTTTTTCTTTTTTCTTTCTCCTTTCCTTTTCCTTTGCTTTCCCCTTTCTCCATTGTCCTTTCCCCTTCCCCTTTTCTTTCCCCTTTCCTTTTTCCTTTCCCCTTCCCTTCCCTTTCCCCTTTCCTTTTTCCTTTTCTATTTTCTTCTTTCTTTTTTTCCTGAGACAGGGTCTCACTCTGTCATGCAGGCTGGAGTGCAGTGCTATGATCTCAGCTCATTGCAGACTTGCATGCTCAAGCAGTCCTCTCACATCAGCCTCCTTAGTAGCTGGGACTGTAGATGTGTGCCACCATGCCCAGCTAATTTTTGTAGTTTTTGTGGGTATTGCCAGGTTGCCCAGGCTGGTCTCAGACTCCTGGGCTCAACTGATATACCCACTGTGGCCTCCCCAAAGTGCTGGGATCACCCGTGGGGGCCACTGCACCCGTCCTGAAGTGGTATATTTCTTTATATTTCTTATAGTACATGAAAACATGTTCTTAAATTAGCACCTTGTTTAAACTTTGGACCCTTAGATAAAATTTCAGTCTCCTTTTAAAAGAATTACAGATTAATTTTCACTCTGAATGTAGCTGAGCTTATTGTAAAAGAGACTATGCATATTGATTGCTTAAATCTCTACATAGATATTTCTTTCTTGAAGTCATACATTTTATAACGGTGTAGTGTTGGATATTTAAAATATCTATAGCTGTATTGGGGTTTTCTTTTATTTTTTTAAAAATGTATTGTTGTTTTTGTAGAGATGAGGTCTTGCTGTGTTGCCCAGGCTGGCCTCAAACTCCTGGGCTCAAGCGATCCTCCTGCCTCAGTGTCCCAAATGGCTGGGACTACAGGTGTGCACCACCACACCTGGCTTCTTTTATTTTTTAACAATAGCTTTTTGAAGTATAATTCACATAGCATACAGTTTGCTCATGTAACATATATATTTTAGTGTTTTTTATTATGTTCACAGAATTGTACAACCATCACCACATTAGGACATTTTCATCCCTCCTAACAGATATCCCATATCTACTAGCAGTCAGTCCCCATTTTCCTCCTGTTTTCTCCATTTCCCCTAACCCCCGATATGAGCATCCACTGATTTACCCCATCTCTATAAATTTATCTGTTCTAGACATTTGATGGAAAATGGAAGATCATACAACCTGCGGTCTTTTCTGACTGGCATCTGTCACCCAGCATAAGGTTTTGGAGGATCCATCCATGTTGTAGCATATATCAGTACTTCATTTCTCTTTGTTAGTGAATAACATTCCCTTGTAATGATATACCCCATTTTATTTATCAGTTAGGGGATGTTTGGGTTGTTTCTGCTTTTCGTTAAAAATAGTAATACTTCTCTAAACACTGTGGATGAGATTTTGCTGGATATATGCTTTCATTTCTCTTGGATATATACTTGGGAGTGGAATTGTTGGGTTATTTGGTAATTTTATATTTAAACTTTTGAGGAACTGCCAGACCGTTTTCCAAGATGGCTATGCTATATTACCCTTCCCACCAACAATGTTTGAAGATCCTTATTTCTTCATCCTTCCTTAAACTTATTATCTGACTTTTTAAAATAGCCATTCTAGTGGGTATGAAGTGGTATCAGACTGTAGTTTTGATTTCCATTTCTCTGATTACTAATGATGTTGAGCATCTTTTCATATATTTATTGGTCATGTGTATATCCTCTTTGGAGAAATGTCTTTCCAATCCTTTTTATCCATTGTTAAATTAGTGTGTCTTTTTATTGTTGAGTTGGAAGAGTTCTTTATATATTCTAGATACAAGTCACTTATCACTTATGATTTACAAGTACTTCCCCCCATTCTGTGGCCTTTAAATTTTCTTGATGGTGCCCTTTGAAGTACAAAAGTTAAAAATTTTGAAGTCCAATTTAGTTTTTCTTGTATTGCTTATGCTTTTAATGTCACATTTAAGAAGCATTGCCTAACCTAAGGTCGTGAAGATTTACTCCTATGTTTTTTTCCTGAGAGTTTTATAGTTTTAGCTCTTTCATATAAAGCCTGTGTGTGAGAGAGAGGTCCAACTTTATTTATTTTGCATATGAGTATGTATTTGTTGTAGTACCACTGTTGAAAAGACTATTCTTTTACCATTTAATTATTTTGGTATTCTTGTTGAAAATATTTATGGGTCATTTCCACTGCCATTGCTCCTTATATACTTCTGATAATTTTTATATGAAATAGCTTCCTTACGGCTTTCATTAGGATTGATGAAAGTTGTTTTTTTTAATCTGTTGATAGACTTAATGAGTATGTATTTGGTGAGATAACCTGTCATGTCTTGGTCGTCTACAGTGTTGTAATTTAACCAGGCTTTGCAGTACTCTAGAAGCCATCAGAAACCACTTTAAAGAAGCCAGCCTTGGCCAGGCCCAGTGGCACACACCTGTAGTCCTAGCTACCCACCAGGCTGAGGCAGGAGGATTCTTTGAACCCAGGAGTTCAAGATTGCAGTGAGCTGTGAATGCACCACTGCACTCCACCCTGGGCAACAGAGCGAGACCCTGTCTCAAAATGAAAATAAAATAATCCAGCCCTAAGACAGTATGGCTTGGCTTTCTCTTCTCTATTTCTGCCCTAGGAGAAATTTACCTCGATTTTCCTATGTGGTAGACAGTAACAAGGATGGAGGGATGAAAAAGAATTGGCGGTTACATTGAACTGAGACTTTCTGTGATGAACTGAGTGATTTGAGTATTGGTGATAATTAGTATGGAATAGGTCATTAGAAGTCCTAGGAAAGATAATCATCACTTATGGCCAGGAATCTCTCAACGTGAGGCTGAAATGCCCCTCAGTACCGGTTGGATCTGAAAGGGCCAGAGTTCTACCATCCACTAGAAATACTCGTGTATAAAACATTTTAATATTTAGCAAGTAGAAAATTATTAATATAATATTTTTACTTTTTTGGGTACTGAGTCTTGGCAATCTAATATGTATTTTATACTTCTGGCACATCTCAGTTTGAACTAGCTACTTGATGTGCCCGATAACCCCATGTGGCTGGTGGCTACTATATTGGGCAGCATAGTTCTAGATGTTTTGATATGACAGCCAGTTGAACTATTAATCAGCATTACTAAACCTCCTCTATACTTGGGGTATCCTGACTTACCACTTTTCATTTGGTAGAGCTGGCTTTTAAGAAGCTTTCTGTCTGCCTGTTCAGTGTGGCCCTCACTGGAGGAATGAGAAGTGCCTACACACTTAGACTGCAGGGTCTGAGAATTTTGAGGGTCATCCATGTAGGCAGCTCAGCAGGTAGGTAAAGAGTAAGTGAGAGAGACATTATAATGAAGGTGCGGGAATCTCTCAAGTGAGAGAAAATGGTGGTGAAAATTAGAATCTCTTCTCCATACTGCAGTCTACTCCATTGAGGTAAAGCCATATATAGAAAATGCTACCAGTGCACCGGTTCTCAATGGGCATGACTCCCCTCCTCCCCCAGCACACACACATTTGTCAGTGTCTACACGCATTTTTGATGGCCACAGCTGGGTGGTGGGGTGGGGGTGGGGGGCTGTGTGCTACTGACATATAGTGGCTGGAGGGCAGCGATGGTGAAAAGCATCCCACAGTGCACACGACAGCCCCACAGCAATGAATTATCCAGTCCAAGAATCCATTGTGCCAAGTACGGTAGTGCCGTGCACTGGCAGCACAAGAGCCATCATTTCTTGTCTTTTCTTCAAGTAGTTTCTACAGCAAACTCTGTGTGTGTGTGTGTGTGTGTGTTTTCAGAGAATGTACTCATTTTTTATATAAAGTTTCTGAGTTAGGAAGAAACAGCTAGCTTTCAAAGTATTTCTCATTGAGGAAATGTGTCAGACAAATTGATTCTGCCCACACCCCTGAAGAGTGGGTTGTGCTTCTTTTGGACGTCATCTCAAACCTTTCCCTCCCGCTGGGGAAGTGGCAAACTACTGAAGTTCCTTGCCTGCCTCTCCTTCAGAACTCTCTTTTGCCTGGGACCATTCCACTTTCAGTAAGGGCACATATGTTAAAAAGAAGCGAGCATTTACATGGCTTCCGGAAAGATTCTTGTACTTCTGTGAGGCCTGTTGGAAGTTTTGAATGTATTCTGGAAGTGGTGTGTGTGTGTGTGTGTGTGTGTGTGTGTGTGTGTGTGTGTGTGAGGGAGAGAGAGAGAGAGAGAGAGAATGAATATTATTCTCTTTCAGGGCTCTGTGAAGAGAATGGTTAACTTGGAGTGTTATCATCACTACAATCCTGATGTCTGTTACCCAGGGAGCTGTAACTGTTGAGTCTTCATAAATTCCAGAAAGCAGCAATCAGTACATTTTCAGCTTATAAATATTCTTTAGTTGTCCTGCTAAAGATATTCATACCTTTGATTATTTGCCTTTAAGTTGACCTATTGTGTGTGATCCCCACCCCTTCCTCATGATGTCAGGTGTTTCTGCTGCCTTCTATTCCTACTCCTTCCTTCAGTTGTGGCCATATGGGTTTTTTTGTTGGCAAGCCACACGCATTAGTGGTGGTGTTGGAGGCTCTCAGATTGGGCAAGGATTTAGAGGCCCAGTTTAGAAGAGGCAGTAGTTGAGGCAGCTCCTTTGGCCTGTCTCTTAGTGGCAGCTACAGATGAGCTTGCATTGCTATGACCCTGACCTTCTCAAGATTCCAGGGCTGAAGAGTGAGCTTTGACTGTATGCCGCAGGCTCTGCTGCAGTGAGGAGAGAAAAGATCCAGAATCGGCCTTCCACTGGGCAGAGAGCAACAGTGTTCCAAAAGGAAATCTAGCAATAACACCAAGATTCCACCTGCTCTCAACAACTAGGGCTTAGGTCTTTGAACTCTTCATTGACAACGGCTATACCCTTAAAATAGGGCGCATGCTGGGTGACAGCAGGTGCATGGTGTGAGGAACTGGTGCTAAAGAATTTTGCTTGACCAGAACCAGACCACAATATGTTTGTCAAGCTTGTTCTTCTAGACGCAGCAGGCCTGAGGGCTGCCGTGGCAGAAATGCCCCAAGGAATGGCACTCACATGTCGGGCAACCGACCCTCAGAGCAACCTTTCCACAGCAGCCGTCATCTTCAGCGCACGCATTCAGTGGTAGTTTTATTAGTGGGATAGCTTAAGGGAGAGATGTGCTTCTGGCATCCAGATTGAGACTGTAGGGTCCTATTTCCCCGCACTGGGGCATGGTTAGAAATAGTAAGTGAATCCCATTATGAACCATTCTCCTCATAGAGCCCTGAAAGGGAATGATCTCAATCAATCAAACACACACACACACACCGCTTCCAGAATACATTCAAAACTTCGAACAGGCCTTATAGAAGTACAAGAATCTTTCTGGCAATCTTGTATATTTTAGCTACAGTGTATGTTAATCAGCTTTTATGAGTTATTGAAACCTAACTTCATTGCCACCTATTTCTATGGGAAAAGAATTCTCATTTTCAGATAACAGGAAATAAGTGCTTTCAAAAGTTGAGTGCTGCTTGCGCCTGTCTTTTTATAATCGTTGTGATGTTTTCTAACCAATAAGGCTATATACCATGGAATACGCTTTCATTTCACTTAAATTTCCCAAGATTGGTAGGAGTTGAGTGGAGCGCACTGAAATTTCCTAACATTGGTAGTTCTTGAAGCGCTAAGTGAAAAGATACCTACAGAAAAAAATTCCTTAGCTAATAAGGGCAGATTTTTTTTTTTTTTTGGCCTGACTTATATGTTGAAACACTACTTGAATTCAACTAAAATGGGTGAAGTGACATTAAATGACATTTCTTCTTAGTATGTGACAAGTTTTATTTTTTCCCCCATATTAAGAAGTGCTCAAATGCATCCATAATGCAAGATGTACTTCTAAGTAAATAGCAATTTTCTCTCTGCTCTTTCAGGCCGGAGCCTCAACAGAAAGCTCCTTTAGTTCCTCCTCCTCCACCGCCACCACCACCACCGCCACCTTTGCCAGACCCCACACCCCCGGAGCCAGAGGAGGAGATCCTGGGATCAGATGATGAGGAGCAAGAGGACCCTGCGGACTACTGCAAAGGTGATGTGCCAAGCATGGTGGTGTGGGGCTTGCCTTCCCCATTGGGCTGTGTAGTAATTTGTTGGGGGAATGGACAAGGGGAGGAGGTAGTGATGCAAATTGCTTGGTCTTCATTAAATTAGCCTCCTTGTGTCATTATCATTTTAAATTCTTAGGTCATTGTATAGAGACTGATATCAGAAAATATTAAGTGATATGAGAGAGAATTGTAAGAGAAAATACATGTATTTGTACATACATATTCTAGGTACTTTCAGAAGGACTTAAATCTGTTAGAATTAAAGGTAGTATACAGCAGGACAGTTAGAGGAAATAATAAACCATCTAAAAGGAGCACTGGGCCAGTGCGGTGGCTCAAGCCTGTAATCCCAGCACTTTAGGAGGTCGAGGTGGGCAGATCGCTTGAGTTCAGGAGTTCAAGACCAGCCTGGGCAATGTGGTGAGACACTGTCTCTACAAAAAGTGCAAAAAATTAGCTGGGCATGGTGGTAAGTGCCTGTAGTTCCAGGCACTTGGGACGCTAAGGTGGGAGGAACACTTGAGCCCAGGAGGCAGAGGTTTCAGTGAGCTGAGATCGTGCTACTGCAGTCCAGCCTGGGCGGCAGAACCAGATCCTGCCTCAAAAAAATAAAGTACAATAAAAAAATTAAAATAATAAAAGAACATAGAGAGGAGAAAGTGTACCAGGCTCCTGAGGGGAGCTAATTATAACTCTTGTGCACTGTATTTGACTTTCTGTTTTCTGACTGCTAAGGCTAAAAGAAAACCATTCCTTTCTCTGTGTAGCATTGAATTACATAGCGTTTATTGTCTGTGGGAAGCAAGCATGCACATTTGTTTACAGAGAAAGATTCTTTCCTGGCATTGTACTTAACGAAAAAGACATTCTGTGGGGTTCTGCCATTGTGTGACATAGTGGGTTATGTTTTCAGCTATGATTTCACGGAAGACACAGAAACTATTCAAGTGGAGTGTTCTTGTATTGATGCTTTGTAAAGACCAAGAGTTAAACTCCTAAAGGGCAAGCGTGTTGTGTGATGAATATTAAGAACAATATGATCTAGACACCATGCTTTGTGTGGACCCAACTGAGAATCTAGGAGAAAGAGAAATGACTATTCAGCTGCTTCTTTGTCACTTAACTTACTGATTTGGACATTAATTTTCTGGAATTTGGAGCTCCTGAGCCAAAGTTGGTGAGATGAATTTATTTGCTACAGATTTTAAAAATTGTAAATCAGATTCTATATAGCATTAGAATAAATGGCAGAAAATGCAGACATGTTCAGAACATAAAGCATTAATGAATTTTGGGTTCCATATGTCTTAATAATTCATCATTTATCTAGTAGATATAGGTCATTTGTATGTTGGTTCAGAAACAGTGTACATTTAATTACCTGCTAAGAGGAAGAGAAAGTTACTGTACTACAAAAGTGTAGGAACTAATCTACTCTAACCTGATTCTTTCACAGGTGCACGTACTTCCACATAGAATCAGTGTGTTCCTTAGAAAAGAGTGTAGATCTTACTTGGCATTTGTCTGAATAGTGGTTACAACCCCAAAGATCTATGCAGTCTAGTAAAAGAAAAGATAGAGCCAGTTTGAAAGGTGACAAGAAGGTGTTTTCCATCCTCCCTCTTACTCTTCATTTCTTATACTGTCTTCGATTTTTCTGCTGAGGCCCAGCATTAGGTTCATCTGTAGGTGCCATTCTTTTTTCTTTTCTTGTTTTTTCTTTTTCTGAGACAGTCTTGTTCTGTTGCCCAGGCTGGAGTGCAATGGCGTGATCACAGCTCACTGCAGCCTCAACCTCCTGGGCCTGAGCAATCCTCCCATCTCAGCCTCCTGAGTCCTGGGCTTGAGCAATCCTCCCATCTCAGCCTCCTGAGTCTTGGGCTTGAGCAATCCTCCCACCTCAGCCTCCTGAGCAGTTGGAACTGCAGGCATGTGTCACCACCCCTGGTTAATGAAAAGTTTTTTTTTTTTTTTCCTTCTGGTAGCGACAGGGTCTGGCTAGAACCATTCTTTAGGAGCTGTTTCCTTCAGCAAATAGGTTCTACCAAGCAGGAGTGAAAACTGTCTTGTTCATCTGGATCTTAAGTATGTGGGTCAGGAGATGTAAACAATACTCTCATCCCCTTACTATCTCTGGGAACCAGCACAGTGGACATCCAAACCCCAAATATAGGGCTAAGAATAAAGTATTCCACAGCCAGGGCTGATTCTAGGTAACATTCACTGAACTCTAACCTTCACAGAGTATTAAAGTCAGCATCAGTAAGGTCATTAGAGATAGTAAGGTTCCCTCCTTATACCCGTGCCAGCCCCCCCAAATTTGGTAAGTAACGTGTACCTTTAGTTAGCATTACATGTGACAGATGCCCTACTTTGAATTTTGTGGTATATTCCACAACAGTTTGTATAAGATTACTGACATATACATATTCAGGGAGTCCAAGGAATTGATTTGGAATGTCTGGAATAAGACCTGTGGCCTTCTCATTTTTTGTTCTCAGATAAAGAGATAAATCCCCTCACCCTCTGCCAGGACTGGTTGAGCTAAAATTACTAATATGGTGTTTTATCATCCCTGAATACTTTAGTACATTTTACCTACAATCAAGTACATTCTCCTATATATCAAAATACAACCATCAAGATCAGAAATTTAACACTGATACTTCACTACTATTCAGACCTCGGGCTTATCAGGTACTGCCAGTTGCCCAGTGTTGTCCATTACATGTAATGAATCTGTGGCAGAAGCGCATATTTTGTTTTCTTGTTTTTGTAATTTCTTTTAATTTGGAACAGTTCTCAGTGTTTTCCTGGCTTTCATGTCCTTGACATTTTTGAAGATTGTAAACCGGTTATTTTATATAATGTTTCTCAATTTGGGATGCCACAGTAGTGATGTTGTCTTTTTGCATTAAATCCTTTCAGATGGTACACAGGTTTGATTTATTCCATTGGAGTTGATGCCTTCACTTGATCAAGATTGTGTCTGCCAGATATCCCTGACAGCTATTCTTTTCCCCTAGTAATAAGTATTTTGTTGAGAGTTACTTTGAGACTACATATATAACCCATTCAAATATTTATCCCTACCCCCGCCGCCACCCCGGGCTGACTTTCTGTCTCGGATGGACTGATAAATTCATGGATCTCTGTTTTATTCAGTGGGTTATGATCACTTACTCTCCTTATATGTTTTGATGCTTAGATTATCCCAAATTTGGTTCTTAGGAGCCCCTTCAGATTGGTTCTGTGTCCTTTTGAAATGCCTCAATCGTTCTTTGATCGTTTATTTTTTTGTTTTGTTTTGAGATGGAGTCTCGCTCTGTCACCCAGGCTGTAGTGCAGTGGTGCGATCTCTGTTTCACTGCAACCTCCACCTCCTGGGTTCAAGCAATTCTCGTGCCAGCCTCCTGAGTAGCTGAGACTACAGGCTCATGCCACCACGCCTGGTTAACCTTTGTATTTTTAGTAGAGATGGGGTTTCACCATGTTGGCCAGGCTGGTCTTGAACTCCTGACCTCAAGTAATTCTCCTGCCTCAGCCTCCCAAAGTATTGGGATTACCGGTGTGAACCACCGTGCCCGGTCCTTTGATCATTTCTTTACCTTCAAGTACAGTAGGATATGCCAGGTTCATCTTGTGTTTTTCCTATCCCAGCCCTGGAGTCTACTCTTTTCACAGAGAATCCTGCTTTTTTTTTTTTTTTTTAAATTAAACAATAATATTTAGAAAGCTAGACCTGGGCATTAGATGTGCTTATTACTTTTGGCTTGTCACTTTCAGATCTCAGTACAGAGCTAGGAACACACACATATGCACCTGCTTCCTTTATGTTTATATTTATTTATATATTTACATATGTTTTGAAATCCATGAGTTTATTAATCTGATACCTCTAATACCAGAAGATTCAGCCTGGTGTTCTCCCTTTCCATCTTTGTGGTTTCTTTCTCTGATAGTAAGAGTCTGGGCTCTTCCCATCCTCATTGCATTGACTTAGTTGATTGATTTCTCTGTATGGTATGAATCACCCATCACCATCACTATGTTTCTCCCTTCCCTTCTCACCTAACTCATGCTCTGACATCCTTTGTTGATTGGCCCTGCGTCATGGCTTGGGATTTAATGGCCCAGGATGGGAAGGGGAGAGAGCTTTCCCAGGCTGGTAGTGTGTGTTATGTAATCTGAGGTATCATTTGTCTTCTGATACTTCACCTCTTTCTCTTGCTTTTATTGACTTCATTCCTGGAGAGTCTCTGCCCTCAATTACTTCTCAGTTTCCTCAAAATACAATTAAAAAAAAATTAACAACAAAAGACATCACATGTATTTCTTTTTAAAAATAAAATTTGTTCATCACAGGAAATGTAGACACTTGGGTTGGAGGGCAGAAGTCACCTGTGATCCCACTACTCAGCAAGAGCTGCAGCAAGCCTTCATCATTTATGATCAGCTAGATTACATCTTAACTTTTTACCTCATCTTTACATGTTTCCCTTATTTAAAATGTATGAACCCTCAGCTGTTTTAATAAAAGGGTCCATATTTAAAGTTCTGATATTGCAAAAGCATTGTTCGTTGCTCTTGCGTACTTACTTGCCTTGGTATTCTCTCTGGAGTAGGACTCTTCATTTCCTGACAGCCATGTTCCTACTAGCGTTATCTTAGATCTCCAAGAGGATTATGGCATTATTGACTGATTCCTGAGCCTTGGTTCAAAACCTGGCTGTGTTGCTTTGTAGCTCCGTCTTCTTGGACAAATTCCTTTCTCTTTACACTTTGGTTTTTCATCTGTGATATGATAATTTGTATTATATTAATGTTAATACCTAAGATTTTTATGAGGATTTAAATAAAATATATGAAGTTCATGACACAGTATCTGATACGAGGCTCTTAAGAAATATGAGTTTCACTCTTCTTCTGTCTGTTCTATCATTCTTCTTTCATTGTGTTCTCATCTGTACTTCATGCTATCTATACCCATCAGTGCTGGCTCCCTTAACTCCCTGACCGTGTCTCATGTTGGGTGTGTTTCCTTAACCTCTGGAGAGGGAGCTGTCAGCACTGCCTATCTTTTTTACATATCACCTCTGGTCTGTTGTCTGGGCACAAGCTGTAGCAGCAGGCTGTGCAGTTTATTCAGATTCTGCTTCCAAGCCCTGGGGATTACCAGGATCAGGGGCAGGGTCAGCCTGTAAACAAACACTGTCGGGAGGCCTTGTGTAATACATGCTTGTTTCATGAGTTTGAGCAAAAAAAACCTGTGTCACAGCCAAACCTCCTCTTGTGGGAAGATTTGTGTTTCATGTGGGGTTTTCAGAGGCAGTAGGGGGTGCCTGGTAAACATTCCTAGGCTGCACTGTAAACCCCTGAATTGGAATCCTTGAGAGTGGGACTTAGGAATCCAAATATTTAACAAATTCATCAGTGATTTTTCTGCACATTGAACACTAAAATCTGCTCCATTCTAAGGTCTGCATGTATCATCCTTCTAAAACTCCAAGGATATAACCACATGAAGGCACCCTTCATACTATACGTGCAATATAAGCGGAATCATTGCTTTGAACTACCTTATGTTCCTAACTTTTTCCAGAACCCTCGGCGTATACCTGCTACAAGGACATACTAAATGGTGACTGTAGGAACATTGCCTTGCAATATCAGGCTGCCTGTACTCGCTGTCCTCAGACATGAGTTTTGTTGCTCTCTTAAATCATTCTTAGATAAGTTGGCACCTTTGTACAGTTTTCATCTCTTGAATTATTTCTGGAGACATCAACAGCTGTGGTCTGACTTGGTATGAAAGCATGTCATTTCCTTAGAAATGCATTTATTCAACCTCTAATCAGACCCTTTCCTTTATTACCCACGGTATTGTCCCCCCCGTCCCCAACTTATCATAGTGTGGAATTGTACATTTATTTCTGTGTTCATGTATCTCCCCCTCTCTAGTCTGAAAGATTCCCTTTGGTCAAGGCCCTGTAGTTTGTTAACTCCACTGCATTTGAACCATCCATAATGCAGTACGTATTTTGTTTGGATAAAGGCATTTTCTCTAGTGTTGGGTTGCAAGTACGGGATAGGCAGAGTGCTGATGTTCAGGTGGATCTGGGAAGGCATGTCGGCATGAGCAGGCTGGCATGCTGACTGGCAGATCAGAATATAGGGCCTTTGTTTCTGCCTCACGTTTTCTTAAAATCATCCATAGTGCTCCAGAATACTTAACCTGTCACACACATTTGAGTGACATATATTTCATACATGTAAAAACTTAGGGACATTATTTTCTTCAAAATAGAGCATAAAATATTATACACACTAGAAGCATGTCAGATGAGTTTCTTCCTATACACAAATTGCCTTTACCCATGTGTGTCTATTTTCCATCTGTGAAAACGGTAGACTGGTTGAATTTTAATAACTCACAAAATTTACTGTTGGTGGCTATTCGCTGTCATTGGCATCTCTCCTCCCTTTCTCCTTCCCTCCCTGCCCCGCAACCCTCCGAGTCTATGACTTTGATTTATTTTATTTTATTTTTTATGAGATGGAGTTTCACTCTTGTCACCCAGGCTGGAGTGCAATGCTGCAATCTCCACTCACTGCAACCTCTACCTCCCGGGTACAAACAATTCTTCTGCCTCAGCCTCCCGAGTAGCTTGGATTACAAGCATGCACCACCATGCCCAGCTGATTTTTGTATTTTTAGTAGAGATGAGGTTTCACCATGTTGGCCATGCTGGTCTCGAACTCCTGACCTCAAGTGATCTGCCTGTCTCAGCCTCCCAAAGTGCAGGGATTACAGGTGTGAGCCACTGTGCCCAATCTGTGTTGTTTTTTAAGGAAAAAAAAGCAAAGAACCTTAAAGCTGCTTTAGAATTGATATTTGTACAGTAAAAAGAATAACAAACAAAAGAAATATTTGTACAGCCAAGTAATGTTCCTGTGTTACATCAGAGGTTCTTCACTGGGTGCGGTTTTGACCCCTGGGAGTCCATTTTTGAATGTTTGGAGACATTTGGTTGCTGTAACAGGCTGCTACTGGCATCTGTTGGGCAGAGTCAGGGATGCTGCTAAACATTCCACAATGCACAGGACAGTTACCCATAACAAAAATTATTCAGCTCCTAATGTCAGCAGTGCCCAGATGGAAAATCTCTGCCATAGAAATGCCTGTTTTTGTCTATTAAAATGGTGTTGTGTGGCTGAAGTATTTTATAGATGTGTGGTCTTTACTTTCTGTTCCTTTTGATAGAAAGATAACTTTTCTTTATTCACAGTTCTTTTACTTAAAATCATTAATGCTGCACAGATACTTAATTCACTATGCTTTTCATTTATTAGTTGGCTTAATTTGGCTTAATTCAAGCCTTAAAAAGAAACCCTTCCTATCTATGTGAACAAAGCAATAGATGCTCTTGAACCTATTACATAAGGCCTCATTACATTTCTTTTATGGAGACCAAGGAGATTCTGACTCCTGATCTGTTGGTGCTTTAAATTGACAAGGATATTTATGATACGAGCTTTAAATAGCATGACAGGTGAATTCATGGTTTATTCATTGAGGCTTGATGATGTGCAAAACGTTGTACTTTACTACAGGGCACATAGAGGTAAATGAGAAACAGCCCTACTTTCTAGATTATGGCCTCTTAGACTTTGCCACTAGAATGCCAGCTACTTAAGGGCAGAGCCTTGACCTGTCTAGCTTCCCTGGCACCCCAGTAGAACAATCTGTGGCCTGCTGAATAGTGACTGAATGAATAGACTGCTCAAATATCTTTTTTTCATCTTTCTAAGTGTGGTTCGTTAATAATAAGTGAGAAAAGGGAAGTTATGTGAGGGCTAAAAGGAAGAATGTTATATTTGAATAGAGGACTCAGAAAAGATGTTATAAAAAATTGAAAGGGACTTTGTCAGTAAAGAATATTTGGATGATGTTGAGAGTATGGGGCACTACTCAGACTAAATCCTGGAGGCAGAACAAGGTGTAAGAAGCCCTAACTGCTTGTGTTTTCCTAACAAATGGGGAAACTAAAAATTGATGGTAGAAGATTAGGTTTAAAAGCAGTTTGGGAGCATCATGTAGAGGATAGAGATGAGTGTGAGAAATTTGTGGTGAAGTAACTTTAAAGCATCACTTCAAAATATTACCAAAAATCCCCACAGAAAACCGAAAGAAAGCAGAGTAGAAACAGAATCCTGGTGTTATAATCTCTCCTCTTTTTACAAAACATATTTAGCAGGCCGGGCATGGTGGCCCACGCCTGTAATCCCAGCACTTTGGGAGGCCGAGGTGGGCAGATCACGAGGTCAGGAGATTGAGGCCATCCTGGCCAACATATCGAAGCCCTGTCTCTACTAAAGATACAAAAAATTAGCCGGGCACGGTGGCACGCGCCTGTAGTCCCAGCTCCTCGGGAGGCGGAGGCAGGAGAATCACTTCAACGTGGGAGGCAGAGGTTGCAATGAGTTGAGATTGCACCACTGCACTCCAGCCTGGGCGATAGAGTGAGACTCTGTCTCAAAAAAATAAAAACAAAAAATAAAAATATATTTAGCAAAAGAGCAGTGCCAAAATGTCAGCAGTATGGGGTAGGCCTGAGGTGTTTTTTTGAAATATACTTTTATCTTGTTGCTGCAGCACCATTTATTGAGAAGACTTGTTCCCCTACCTATTCAGTTGCTTGCCTTTGTCCATCAGTAGACAGAATGTATGGGGGTTTGTTTGTGGACTCCATCTGCTCCATCCCTCTGTTGGTCAATGCTTGCTCTAAAGGTCTGGTTACTATGGCTTTGTATAGCATGCCTCGAATGGGTAGTGTCAGTCCTCCAGCTTTGTGCTTCTCTTCCAGGATTGTTTTGACCTGTCTCGATCCTTTGCATTTTGTATAAATTCAGAGTCAGCTTATACATATAAATTTTAAATACGCCTTAATAATATTGAATCTTCCAATCCATTAACATGGTATTGTGTCCATTTATTTAGGTCTTTATTGTTCTCAGAAATGTTTTGTAGTTTTTGGTGTGGTTTTGATGGGTTATAGAAATGTAACTGATTCTTATGCACCAACCACATGGCCTGTAACTATGCTGTTTGCTTATTTATTAGTGTTTGTGCATGTGTAAATTTCTCTAGGTTTTCTCTACACACAATCATTTCATCATTTCAGGGCAAATGGAGGTTTTTCTTCTTCCTTATGATTCTTTATAAATTATTATTCTTTTTTGCCTCATTCTTTTATGCATGAGGTTGAATAGAAGTGGTAAGAATAGACACCCCTTGTCTTGTTTCTAATCTTACAGTGAATGTGTAGTTTTTTTTAGATACCTTTATCAGGTTGAGATGGATCATATATTTAAATATAAAGTTAAAACTCTAAAGTTTCTAGCAAAAAGTAAGAGAATATCTTCACAACCTTGGGAGTAGGGAAGGATTTATTAGAGAGCATATAAGAAACATTAACTATAAAATAAAAAATTAATTAGACTTAATCAAAATTAAAAACTGTTCCTGATTAAAAGACATTTTTAAAAATGAAAAGACCAGCTTCAG
The DNA here is from genome assembly GCF_029289425.2 of Pan paniscus. Taxonomy (NCBI): domain Eukaryota; kingdom Metazoa; phylum Chordata; class Mammalia; order Primates; family Hominidae; genus Pan; species Pan paniscus. Next base: position 142,042,621 of record NC_073255.2, on the reverse strand, counting down.
ACTGGGAGAAGCTCTTTGCAATACATTTACCTGACAAAGAATGTGACTGGGAGGGAACTTCAAGAGTGAGGTTTTGGAAAAATGTTCTGTATATTGATTAGAGTATATATATTTGTCAAAAAGCAGGGAATTGTACACATAAAACCTTTGACTTTCATTGCATGTAAATATCTGAATTTTAAAAAACATTGATAGTAGCTAGTTACATCTGGATTGTAGGGTTTTGGTTTTTGTCTTCTTTACCTCTTTGTATTGGTTTTGTTTTCTGCATTGAGCATCTATTTCTTTGTAAATATAGAAGAATATGTGCTTTCACTGCTGAAAGAAATCATAGACGACACAAACAAATGGAAACACATCCCATGCTCATAGGTGGGTAGAATCAGTATTGCGAAAATGACCATACTGCCGAAAGCAGTCTACAAATTCGGTGCAATTCCCATCAAAGTACTACCGTCATTCTTCACAGAACTAGAAAAAACCATCCTAAAATTCATACGGAACCGAAAAAGAGTCTGCATAGTCAAAGCAAGACTAAGCAAAAAGAGAAAATCTGAAGGCATCACATTACCTGATTTCAGACTGTACTGTAAGAGCATAGTCACCAAAACAGCGTGGTACTGGTATAAAAATAGGCACATAGACCAGTGGAACAGAATAGAGTACTGAGAAATAAACCCAAATACTTACAGCCAACTGATCTTTGACAAAGCAAACAAAAAAGGGAACAGACACCCTATTCAATACATGGTGCTGGGAAAACTGGCAAGCCATCTGTAAGAGAATGAAACTGGATCCTCATTTCATACCTTAAACAAAAATCAACTCAAGATGGATCAAGGACTTAAATCTAAGACCTGAAACTATAAACATTATTAGAAGGTAACATCGGAAAAATCCTTCTAGACATTGGCTTAGGCAAGAATTTCATGATCAAGAACCTAAATGCAAATGTGATAAAAACAAAATTAAATACCTGGAACTTAATTAAACTAAAGAGCTTTTACACAGCAAAAGGAAGAGTCAGCAGAGTAAACAGACAACCGAAAGCGTAGGAGAAAATCTTCACAATCTATACATCTGACAAAGGACTAATATCCAGAAACTACAATGAACTCAAATTAGCAAGGAAAAAAAATCCCATGAAAAAGTGGGCTAAGGACATGAATAGACATTTCTCCAAAGAAGATATACAGATGGCCAATAGACTATGGAAAAATGCTCAACATCACTAATGATCAGGGAAATGCAAATCAAAATCACAGTGCAATACCACTTTACTCCTGCAAGAATGTCCATAATCAAAAAATCAAAAAATAATAGATGTTAGCATGGATGCAGTGAAAAGGGAACACTTCTACACTGCTGGTGGGAATGTACAGTAGTACAGCCACTATGGAAACCAGTGTGGAGATTCCGTAAAGAACTAAAAGTAGAACTACCATTGATCCAGCAATCCCACTACTGAGTATCTACCTAGAGGAAAATAAGTCGTTATACAAAAAAGTTACTTGCTCATGCATGTTTATAGCAGCACAATTCACAATTGCAAAAATGTGGAACCAACCCAAATGTCCATCAATAAATGAGTGGATAAAGAAACTGTGGTGTGTGTGGAGTACTTCTCAACCATAAAAAGTAATGAATTTTGCAGCAACCTGGATAGGATTGGAGACTCTATTATTCTAATTGAAGTAACTCAGGAATGGAAGACCAGACATCCTATGTTCTCTCACTCATAAGTGGGAGCTAAGCTATGAGGATGCAAAGGCATAAGAATGACACTGTAGACTTTGGGGACTCAGGGGGAAAGGGTAGGAAAGGGATGAGGGACAAAAGACTACAGCCTGGGTTCAGTGTATACTCTATCGGTGATGGGTGCACCAAAATCTCACAAATCACCGCTAAAGAACTTACTCTTGTAACCAAACACCACCTGTTCCCCCAAAACTTATGGAAATTAAAAAAAAAAAAGCAGAAGCAGAAGTGGAGCTTTTAAAAGGAATAAGTGGACCAGGCATGGTGGCTTACACCTGTAATCCTAGCACTCTGGGAGGCCAAGGCAGAAGATCATTTGAGCTCAGGAGTTCAAGACAGCCTGGGCAACATATTAAGACTTTGTCTCTATTAAAAAAAAAAAAAAAGTTGTTTTTTTTTTTTTTTTTTTTTTATAAAAGGATAAAAAGAACCAGTGTAGGTTTTAAAGAGGGAAGTGCTATATTTAAGGAAGCTTAATTTGAAATCTTAGTTGATTGACATTAAAGAGAGAGAAGATACAAGGAGAAGACAAAAGCAAACAATGTTATGGAGGTACCGTCTTTATTATTCAACAATCTGTTGAGTATGGAGGGCAGTGACCAGAAAACCCCACACACTTCTAAGTCCTGGAATAATCAGAAGAATAGTACCTTCTGGGCATCATTTATTTTAGTGTACTCTGAATTATGAAACTGCTTTTCTTCCCCTTCCCCATAGAGATAGAGTGTCTCATTCTATTGCGTAGGCTGGAAGGCAGTGGTGTGATCACAGCTCACTACTACTACAACCTCCCAGTCTCAAGCTATCCTCCTGAGTAGCTGGGACTACAGGTCTGCATCACCATGCCTGGCTGATGTTTAAATTTTTTTGTAGAGACGGGATCTCGCTATGTTACCCAGGCTGTTCTTGAACTCCTGAGCTCAAGGAATCTCCTCCTGTTTCTGCCTCCCAAAGTGCTAGGATTGTGGGCATGAGTCACCATGCCTGGCAGATTTTAAAAATGTTGATAGAGACGGGGTCTCCCTATGTGTCTCAGGGTGGTTGTCATTTCTTTTTTGCATTGGATATGGTTTGGCTATGAAAAAGCTCTGAGCCAAATGTGCAGCCCACCTCTAACAAGTGAACAGTAATTTATAGCATGCATTCTGTATCCTAACATCACTGTAGCATTATTCTGTTTTACTTTTTCTGGGCTATTTTTTCTGTGCCCCAATTTCTTTCTAATTTTGTATCTTATATTGTGGTTTTATAAGCTGCCTCAATTCCTTATAGAAAAAAATAGTGTAACATATATTAAAACATCACATCATACCCCATACATACAATTATGGCTTACTAATTAAAAATAGCTTTTTAAACAAGGTGAAATAATGTTGGCATTATTAGTAGAAACAGTGAAGTCACAGTTGGATTGGGGAAGATGTTGATGAGTTTGACTGTTGATGGAAATATCAAGAAGGTGGTTAGAAATATGAATCGGAGAATCAGAAGTATCAGCAAGCCGGTGGTTTAGTAAAGAATTTAACCTTGCCTAAAGAGATATCTAGCCTTTGTCCTTGGAGCCTTCCAAGGGCATAGAGATCTGGGTGCCTTGGGCCACACCTGATAGTCTAACAGTGTGGCACATTATTGAACCTGAGGATGGCCTTTGGGACCCCCAAACTCTGTGGTTCATGTCAGAAGGGAAGGCAGTTGGTGGACTGTTCCCAAACCTTACACAGATATTATAGATTTGATAGGTAAAACAGATCATATAATGGTAAGTGGTTTAAAAAAACAAACAAAAAAAGGATGCAGAGAGGCTGTTCAATGACAAGCCTTTGAGAAATTTAATGGAATGCAAGAGGAAAAGGAACATGTACAAGAAACAGACATAGCAGTCAAGGAGGTAGGAGAGCAACCAAGATATGTGTTCATTTTGACCTGGAGTGGACTGAGATGGCAGCCGTGGTGTTATTCTGAATGACACATTCCTGAACACATTCAGTTGTGTAACCCAAAGTTTATATTGTTTGAATATAGATGGGCGGTCATACTTGCAGTCATTCCAGATGTCAGTGGCTCTTGTCCTCACTTGTCAGCCCCTGCATAATCTGCCCTTTTGGATCTGGAAGTCGCCAGAGGGGGCGCAGGATCCGGACCGGAGTCCCCATGTGTGATCTGTTGTGATCCTCCTTCCTGCTCCTGGCCTGCTCCTGCTGGTGCTGCCATTACCCACTAAGAGAATGCTGTGGCGTTCTGCCACAAGGCTGTCCCCACTGTACTCAGTGCCAGAGCACAGTTGTGTGGCATGGGAGTGGTGAGAGACCAGTTCATATGCCTGCAACAGCCCCATGCCATCACGCCACAGCGTGCCCACCACCCCTATAGCCAGTGGCCTCACCCACTCGTCCCTGGAGTCCAGTTTAATTTTTTAAAAATTTGTAAAAAGAGTTATAAAAGAACTTCTAGTCAAAAAGACCAAAGCCCATGCCATCATCACACTCCTCAGATTCTTCTTTGTTTTTCCTTTTCTTTATCTTTTTCTTTTCAGAGACCGAGTCTGGCTCTGTCACCCAGTCACTGCAACCTCCGCCTCCCAGGTTCAAGTGATTCTCGTGCCTCAGCCTCCTGAGCAGCTGGGATTACAGGCATCCACCAGCACACCCATCTAATTTTTGTATTTTTGGTGGAGACTGTGCTTTGCCATTTTGGCCAGGCTGGTCTAGAACTCCTGGCTTCAAGTGATCTGCCCACCTCAGCCTCCCAAAGTGCTGGGATTACAGGTGTGAGCCACTGCATCCGGCCGAGATTCTTTCTTCTTTGCTTACACTTTCTTCTCCTCAGCTGGAGCAGCTGCTCTGGACAGGGCAGGACCTATTGTTGATGCAGCAGCAGCTGCTGGAGCAGGTCCACCAACCCCTACATTAGGATGAGTCTCTCGATGTCAACATAGGCCAGGGCCTTTGCCAACAAACCAGGCCGAAAAGGTTCAACATTTACACCACCTACTTTAATTAGGGCCTTGGTTTATCCTCTGTGACGGTCACCTCATTCATAGTGAAGAATGAGGGTGGAGTAGATGCGGGCGAATTCAGGGGCTGTGGTGTGGGCGAGTGGCGGGGCTGGTGCTGCTGTTGGATGCAGTGCAAGTTGCTGGATGAAGTGAGGGCCTCTCCCCAGTGTGACTGTAGCTTTCCCAGAAGTACTGAGCCCCTTGGCAGCAGCTGAGGAAAGGGCTGGAGTCTGGGTTTAGAAAGTGTCGACAATTAACATGGTGGCTTCTTCTTAGCTCATTCTCTGTCCCTTCCTCCCTCCACCCCCTTTAGGCTCACTGTAGCATAAGGGTTTTTTTTCCTTTTATGCTCCCAGCTAAAAGCTGGAACACTCTTGCAAGTCGTTTTGTTAGTTGGGGCTATCCACCAATTCTCTTTAAGGGCCCAGGCATGTTTGATTCTTATTTGGGATCTAAGGTAGTATTCTAAAAACATTTACAAACAGAACCTGTTATAAGTAATATCTTTTCTCTTTTATTTCCCATTTGGTGCTAATTTAAAAATGGACTGTATTCTTAGAGTTCTTTATTCAGATTTCACTCCTTAGCATTGATGTTCTGGATTCAGTAGAATTGTTAAAGTTTTTTCCTCTTTGTTTTGGATCCTGTTTTAACCTGGAATTGAAAAGAGTGAAATGAAGTAACGGAGTTCCAGATTTTGTTGGGGATTTTTTGTCTGGTTTATGTTGACTAGGAAGCAGTAATTGAAAACATGCTATTTTTTTCCCTCATACATTTTAAAAAATTGAGATATAATTTGCAAACATAACATTCTCTGCTTTAAAGGGTACAATTGTGTGGTTTTCAGTATATTCACATAATTTTGCAACTCACCACTTTAAAATTCCAGAACATTTTCATCATTCTCCAGAAGAAATGACTGTCCATTGACAGCCAGTCCCTATTCTCCTCCCCCCTACAACCCTTAGCAATCACTAAGCTACTTTTTGTCTCTATTCTGGACATTTTCATATAAACAAACACAATACATCACTTTTTGTGTTTGGCTTCTTTTACTTATAATGTTTTAAAGATTCATTCTTGTTATACCATGTATTTTATTCATTCATTTCATGATTAATATTTCATTTTCTGGATGTATCACAGCAGTTCATATACATTTGGGTTGTTTTCACTTTTGGCTATTGTGAATATGCTGCTGTGAACATTTGTATATGAGTTAAAGTGTACATTTGTTTTCATTTCTTTGGTATGTATCTAGGAGTGGAAGTGCTGGGTCATATGGTAATCACTTGAGGAGCTGTCAGATTATTTCCCCAGATGGCTGTGTCACTGTATATTCCCACCAGCAATCCTATCTTGGTTATAATTTACTCACCTTTGTCCCTTTTATGTTTATTTTTCTTGTGACTTACTTGCTTCTGTAATTCTATTATAATGAATGAGTTTTACCTATTTTTTAAAAAAACCTTTGATTGATCCTGTCAATGGCCTCTTCAGCTCTGCTTACTACACCATGCATATTCACCATGAGAATTTAAACCTGAATGTCTGGTCAGACACCCACACCAAAATCCTTCCCTTGGACAATAGTAATTTTGCCTGTGTTGGTAACACACTGAGATGGTGGTGGTCTTTCCAAGGCTATATGGTCTGAGGTATAAAAAAAGAGTTTTCAAGACGGAAGGATTTAATAATAGCATTTAGTTTAAGCTAAATTTCAGTTTCAGGAAGGTAAAAGCTGACAGGAACAGTGAACTACCTGTGGGGAATTCTCTAGAGACTCATGTGTGGGGCCAGTGATGAGTCAGGCAGATGTCAAGGTGAGGATATATTAGCAAAGCATAGCAGATTATTCGGTGAAATTTAGCAATGAAATGATTGTAGCTTCTAGGGAGTGGGGTCAGATTTGTGCAAGAAAAAGCATTTATTTTAGTGTGACATATCTGGGCATATTTCTAGGCAGAAGAGATAAGGTTTGAGTAGAGTTGAAAGGCCAGCAACAAAGGAATTAAATGAGTGATTTTTGGAGCTAGTTGATCAGTCTTTTAAAGATTGAAGGCACATCTTACCTGCAGAACCGAGGAGGAGGTTTTGCATAGCTGTTGTGGTGAGCAGAATAAAGACCGTTGTGATTATTGTTGTATAATAAATTATCCTCAAACTTAGCCTTAAACCCCTTTTTAATTTTGTTCATGATTTTATGTATCAAGAATTTAGAAAAGACAAAGCTGGGATGGCTTGCCCATTGCTTCACGGTATCTGGGGCCTCAACTGAGACATCTCAAGGGCTTGATGTGGCTTCATGGCTGGGGACTACAATTAACTGAAAGCTTACATCTGGCCCCTGGGCTAGAAAGATAAACAACTAGGACAGCCTTATGGAGCACCTATCCATGCCCTTTGCATATGGCTTGGCTTTCTCAGAGCATGGTGGCCTCAGAGCAGTCATACTTCCTACCTGGCAACTTAGAGTTCCCAAAGGTAACACACACCTTCCAGAGTGGAAGCTGTGTTCCTTTTATGACCTAGCCTCAAAAGTCACACAGTCTCATCCACTATATTCTTTTTGGTTAGAAGCACATCAGACGCTCATTCAGTTTCATGATTTAGAGTCCATTTCTTGATAGTAGAACATCAGAGTAGAAGGGATAGTAGAAGAGCAGGTAGTTGGGGAGATACTGTTTTGGCCTTTGTTGAAGAACACAGTCCGTCAGAATACAGCAACAAGAAATCAATAAAGCAGCCATAGAGAATGAAATGATTTCCTTTGCAGCAACATGGATGAAGCTGGAGGCCATTATTTTAAGTGAAAAAACTTAGAAACTGAAAATCAGCTACTGCATGTTCTTTCTTGTAAGTGGGAACTAAACAGTGGGCACACATGGACTTAAAGATGGAAACAATAGACACTGAGGACTCCAAAAGGGGCAAAGTTGGGAGGGTGGTGTGGCTTGATAATTACCTATTGGGTATAATGGTCACTATTTGGTTGATGGGTATACCGGAAGCCCAAACTCCACCATTGTGTAATATATACACATAACAAACCTGCACATGTACTCCCTGAATCTAAAATAAAATTAAAAAAGTAAAAACCCTATAAGCAAGGGCATTCTTCCTACTGTCAAATGATACAACATTCATAGCAATAGAGATTTGTGTAGTTTGAAAATACGTTATATAAATCAAGATGAAACCTTTATTTTGCAGACATTAAACCTAAAGTTGACTGTTAAAGACATATTCGTCCCATAGCCCGGAACATTCTAGGGGAATAAAATCTATAAAAAGATGCAGACTTCCAAATATATGTAGTTATAGTTATGTAGGTACAGTAAACTAACCCCTTTTTTTAGGACATGTATTTATCTAATTCTCTTTTTGTCTGGCATGGATTATAAGCCTTCTAAGCCTAGAGTCTACTAAGTATGTCTAAATTGCTATGTTGGGTGCCTAACAAAGGAGTATGTACAAGTTGGTGCATGAGTTAGACTTTTTGATGGTGATTAAACTGGAAAGCATGAATTATTCTTGGATTATAAAACTAGGTGGGGCTTTCGAGTGAGGCTCAAAAATCAGTTTTGTTTTCCACATAGAGACCTTTTACTTATTCTTTTTGTAGTCAATTTGTCTCTAAGACCTTTTTTCTCTTTCTCATTTTTTAGAATAATTAAGAATTTCATTAGAGTAGTTTAGAATTTAGATTATTTACAGCGTATTATTATTATTATTTTTTGACAAGAGAACGTAACATACACCTGGGAACATGTCTTCAGTTATATGAGTCAGACATGGATATGTGCTATAATATATACCCTTGCACTCCATGAACAGCAGGAACCTGAAATAGGTCCTAACCTTTGGAAGGAACTTAATTTTTTAGTTATATTTTGAGGTTGGAATGTGGATAATTAGGGCTTTTAGTTTTAAACAGCCAGAGAGCTGTTTTCTGAGTTATTTTAATTGTTAAATTTTTTTAGTTACTAAGAATTTTTTCTTTTAGATATAAATCTTATTTCTTTTTCTCTTTTTTTAATTTTTTCTTTTAAAAGAAATCTCATGTCTTAAGTGGATTCTGATTTCTGAATTCTACTTTGACTCAGCTAAGACTTTCTCATTCTAAGATCAGTTATGTTTCTTCAGTTCATAATTCAATATATTATACATTTATTTATCCGAAACATAATTAAGAACCGAGAAATGAGCCCAAAGTTTTTGAACAGATACAAACGACGTCCAAGTTCATGTACTAAAGTTCATGTACTCAAGCTCATGTTCTTTATTCTGGAGGAAAGCCCTTTTAATGATCTCATAGAATGTCTACTCCTCCTTTGCCCATGAAACAAGGAGAAGGTTAAGAATAAGAAGGAATTAGAAATAATATATAAAAACTATCATAAAGTCCCAATAAACATTGCAGCCTAGATAAAGTGGTAAAATTCTTAGATGGAAAGACCACATGACTTATTAGGGGAAAACCAGATTGTTGTTAAGTATTTTTGCAGCAAAATGTTAGGCCAGAAGACACTAGAGAAGTACATTTAACATACTCAAGGAAAGAAAATGTCAGTCAAATATTTTACATCCAGCCAAACTGACCTTCATTATACAAATCTCATACAAACTGTTATATACATTTAAGCACTGAGGGAATATTGTTCTTTTGAACACTGAAGTTAAAAGCTTCTAGCAACCTAAATCAAGGAAGAGGCCTGTATAGACATACAGACTGCTTTCATTAAAATACAAAGTATACCTGAAAAATCAAATCTGTAGCATTCCTCTGGGACACTTAGCTTATAGAATACTATAGAAGCGTCTTAACTAGACAGTTAAATGGACTTGAAAGATCGTGTATTTGGTTTCCATAGAAATTTAAGGGTAAATTTTATAACAACATATATTTTGTAACAGTGGTTTGGATTATTCTGTCAAGATATCCTAAAGAGAGAAATAGCTGTGTCTGGCATTATGTATGTAAGAAATAAAGGAAAAATATTAGTAATAGACCAGGTGTGGTGGCTCACTCCTATAATCCCAGCACTTTGAGAGGCCAAGGTGGGCAGATCATTTGAGGTCAGGAGTTCGAGACCAGCCTGACCAACATAGTAAAACCCCGTCTCTACTAAAAATACAAAAAAAATTAGCCAGGTGTGGTGGCACATGCCTGTACTCCCAGCTACTCCGGAGGCTGAGGCAGGAGAATGGCTTGAACCTGGGAGGCGGAGGTTGCAGTGAGCTGGGATCATGCCACTACACTCCAGCCTGCACAACAGAGAGACTCCATCTCAAAAAAAAAAAAAAAAAAAAAATTTGGTAATAGTGTACGTTAACTCTTTTTAGTTATGGAATCTGAGATTTACAGGGTATCAGTATACTTAAAATACATTCAGCGAAGTTGAACACTTAGTTGTATTTGTGTGTATGAGAAAAAACAGCTTGTTACCCAAATTACAGAGTTAAGTAAATCTCTAGACATGGCCTCTTAAAAACAGCCATGCAGGGTGTGGTGGCTCACACCTGTAACCCTAGCAGTTTGGGAGGCCAAGGTTGGCAGATCATTTGAGGTCAGGAATTGTAGACCAGCCTGACTAACATGGTGAAAACCCCGTCTTTACTAAAAATACAAAAAAAATTAGCCAGGTGTGGTGGCACATGCCTGTACTCCTAGCTACTCTGGAGGCTGAGGCAGGATAATGGCTTGAACCTAGGAGGTGGAGATTGCAGTGATCTGGGATCATGCCACTGCACTCCAGCCTGGGCAACAGAGTGAGACTCTGTCTCAAAAAAACAAAAATAGACAAACAAAAAAAACCCGCTAGCCATTTATGATCTGATATGTTAACCATTGTGCAGTTGTAGGATTCCTGCTGATCCCCAAGTGCATTTAAAATTGTGTTCTGAAGTACTGTTGGTATTGAGACATGGTTCTGGAGTGTTCTAGACTAGAATGTAGGTTAGGATTTTAGTTATTGGCTTGTACAGTAATGTGACTTTCCATTGTGAGCTCTTATTCTCTAGGGTTTTTTCTGAAAAATCAGTATCAGTATATTGAAGAAAATTTTTTATACAGCTACAAACTTATAGCACTAAAATGACAAAAAAAGATGATTAGTCATAAAAACATGAGATCCTTATTTTATATAATTTTCTTTGTCTAGAATTTGATTCCTGCTTTGTAAATGTATGGAGCTGTTAGTGAACTTTAACTTCATAAATGTTTGTGGATCCCGTGATAACTTGGCTCAGGATCTTGTAAATACTATCACAGCTCAGTCTTTCTTACTAGTTTGCCTTGAGTACTACACATCTTAATTTTACATTGTAATAGAAATATGATTTTTTTTCCCCTATACAATTGTCTTCGTAGTGTTTTATATGATACTACTTGGGATATATTTAGATTAGTAGTTTACTTTCCCTCCTTCTGGTCATAAGAGATAAGGGGAAATCTTCTAATAAATACTTTGTTAATTTTTTCCTTGCAAGTAACAAAGTCAAAACTTGCCAGGCACGGTGGCTCACGCCTGTAATCCCAGCACTCTGGGAAGCCAAGGCAGGTGGATAGCTTGAGGCTAGGAGTTTGAGACCAGCCTGGCCAACATGGCCAAATCCCATCTCTACTTAAAAATAAATAAATAAAAAACACAAAAATTAGCCGGGCATGTTGGTGCACATCTGTAATTCCAGCTACTTGGGAGACTGAGACACAAGAGTTGCTTGAACCCAGGAGGTGGAGGTTGCAGTGAGCTGAGATTGTGCCGCTGCACTCCAGTCTGGGCAGCAGGGTGAGACTCCATCTCAAAAAAAAAAAAAAAAAAAAAAGGGGGAGGGGGGAAACAAAGTCACAAGTTTTGTACAAATCTCAAGGCTCTTCAAAGTCTGATTCAATGTACCATTCTTGTTTTCTTTCTCAGCCTCAAACATAGTTAATTTATTTCACCTTAAACTGCTGTGCTTGTCGTCATGCTATCCTTTTTTACGTCAGGGCTTTCCTCTTTTTTGCTGTTAGAGTATACGGTTGAATTTTTTTTTTTTTTTTTTTTTTTTTTTGAGACAGAGTCTTGCACTTGTTGCCCAGGCTGGAGTGCAGTGGTGTGATCTTGGCTCACTGCAACCTCCACCTCCTGGGTTCAAGCGATTCTCCTGCCTCAGCCTCCTGAATAGCTGGGATTACAGGTGCCTCCCACCACGCTTGGCTAATTTTTTTGTATTTTTAGTAGAGATGGGGTTTCATCATGCTGGCCAGGCTGGTCTTGAACTCCTGACCTCAAGTGATCCACCCGCCTTGGCCCCCGAAAGTGTTGGGATTACAGGCGTGAGCCCCCGCGCCTGGCCATCTCAGTTGAATTTTAGCCTACATTTGGTTTTTGTGTGTTTTTTTTTTTTACTTTTATCTTAGGTTCAGGGGTACATGTATGCGCACATGTGTTATGTAGGTAAACTGTGTGTCACGGGGATTTGGTGTATAGATTATTTCATCACCCAGGTAATAAGCATAGTGCCCTATAGATGTTTTTTCTAATTCTCTCTGTTCTTCCACCCTCCATCCTCAAGTATGCCCCAGTGTCTGTTGTTCCCCTCTTTGTGTCTTTGTGTTCTCATTGTTTACTTCCCACTTATACATGGGAACATGACGTATTTGGTTTCTGCTCCTGTGTCAGTTTGCCAAGGGTAATGAATGGCCTCCAGCTCCATCCATGTTCCTACAGCGGACATGATCTTGTTCTTTTTTTATAGCTACATAGTATTCCATGGTATATGTGTACCACGGTTTCTTTATCCAGTCTACTGTTGATGAGCGTTGCTTCCATGCCTTTGTCATTGGGAATAGTGTCGCAGTGAACATACACGTGCGTGCGTGTGTCTTTACAGTAGAACAGTTTATATTCCTTTCGGTGTATACACAATAAGGAATTGCTGGGTCGAATGATAACTCTGTTTAAATTTCCTTGAGGAATTGCCACACTGATTTCCACAATGGCTGAACTAATTTACACTCCCACCTGCAGGTATAAGCATTGCCTTTTCTCCACAACCTTGACAACATCTGTTAATTTTGTGACTTTTTAGTAGCCATTCTGACTGGTGTGAGATGGTGTTTCATCGTGGTTTCAATTTGCATTTCTCTAATGATTAGTGATGTTGAGCAGGTTTTTATATGCTTATTGGCCGCATGTACGTCTTCTTTTGAAAATGTCTATTCATGTCCTTTGCACACTCTTTAATGGGGTGGTTTTTTGCTTGTATATGTGTTTAAGTTCTGTGTAGATTCTGGATATTATACCTTGGTCAGATGCTTTGTTTGTAAATATTTCTGCCATCTTGTAGGTTGTTTACTCTGTTGATAGTTTATTTTGCTGTTCAGGAAGTTCTTAGGTTCCCTTTGTCAGTTTTTGGTTTTGTTGCAATTGCTTTTGACATTTTCATCATGAAATCTTTGCCAGGTCCTATGTCCAGAATGGTATTTCCTAGATTATCTTCCAGGCTTTTATTTTTTCTTGTTGTTGTTGAGACAAAGTCTTGCTGTGTCACCCAGGCTGGAGTGCAGTGGCACGATCTCGGCTCACTGCAACCTTCATCTCCCAGGTTAAAGTGATTCTCCTGCCTCAGCCTCCCCAGTAGCTGGGATTAAAGGCATGCGCCACCACACCTGGCTAATTTTTGTATTTTTTTAGTAGAGACAGGGTTTCACCATGTTGGCCAGACTGGTCTCGAACTCCCAACCTCAAGTGATCTGCCTGCCTTGGTCCCCCAAAGTGTTAGGATTAGAGACGTGAGCCACTGCACCCGGCCTTTCCAGGGTTTTTATAGTTTTAGGTTGTACATTTAACTCTTAATCCATCTTGATTTTTGTATATGGTGTAAGGAAGGGGTCCAGTTTCAGTCTTCTGCATATGGCTAGCAAGTAATTCTAGCACCACTTATGGACTAGGAAGTCCATTCCCCATTGCTTGTTTCTGTCAGCTTTGTCAAAGATCAGCTGGTTGTAGGTGTGTGGCATTATTTTTGGGCTCTCTACTCTGTTCCATTGGTCTTTGTGTTTGTTTTTGCATCAGTGCCATGCTGTTTTGGTTACTGTCACCTTTTAGTATACTTTGACATCAGGTAACGTGATTCTTCCTGCTTTGTTCTTTTTGCTTAGGATTGCCTTGGCTATTTGGGCTTTTTTGGTTCCTTATGGACTTTAAGATCTTTCTAATTCTGTGAAGAATGCCATTTATAGTTTGATAGGAATAGCATTGAATCTGTAAATTGTTTCAGGCAGTATAGCTGTTTTAACAATATTGATTTTTCCTGTCCATGGGCATGGACTGTTTTTCCATTTGTATCATCTCTGATTTCTTTGAGAGTGTTTTGTAATTCTTATTGTAGAGATCTTTCACTTCCCTGGTTAGCTGTACTCCAAGATATTTTATTCTTTTTTTTTTTTTTTTTTTTTTTTTGAGATGGAGTCTTACTGTGTTGCCCAGGCTGGAGTGCAGTGGCGCAATCTCGGCTCACTGCAACCTCTGCCTCCTGGGTTCAAGTGATTCTCCTGCCTCAGCCTCCCCAGTAGCTAGGATTAAAGGCACGCGCCACCACACCCGGCTAATCTTTGTATTTTTAGTGGAGATGCGGTTTCACCATGGTGGCCAGGCTGGTCTCAAACTCCTGACCTCAAGGGATCCGCCTGCCTCAGCCTCCCAAAGTGCTCGGATTACAGGCATTAGCCACCATCCCTGGTCTTTTAATTTTTTAAGTGACATTTACCAGCTATAAATTATCATACCTGGATTGCTATTTGGGCTACTGTAGTGAATCGGATTATGCTTTGGGCCAGTTAGTTTTACAGTTTTAAATAGCCATAGACAATACTCTTAACTCTGACCTGCTCATTTGTTAATCTGTCATTAGTCACAGTGGGTTAGAGTACTGGCAGAACAGTAAACACTAACGTGGCACATAATATGTACCCAGATATAGTTTTGAGTGAGGTAGCTGGGGCAAGTGCTGACACAGGTTAATGTTATAGTAGTAAATGCCAATGCTGATATTCAAATCGACATCCCTGAATTCAAGCATAAATATCTGTTAAGTAATTGGTAGTAGGCAGGGGTTTAGAATTATGTGTTGGCCTTGACATGAACATTTTAGGTATTCAGGGTTGCTCAATCAATGGACTGACCTTTAATCTGTGTGATCTCACTGCAAAAATGGTTTCTGAATCCATTTATATTTTTATATTTTATAAAAAGAAAACAGTTTTCCTTATTAGTAATTTAAAGCACAATTTACATTCACCACAGCATAATTTTTGATAGTATTATTATTATTAGTGTTTCTTCTGTGGTGAATGTAATTTAAATTGTGGTTTAAATTACTAATGAGGAAAATAGTGTTTTCATTTATATTTATCTTACCCTTAAGTAATTTTTGTCGTTACTTGTTTTTTTTGTTTTGTTTTGAGACAGGGCCTTACTTTGTCTCCCAGGTTGGAGTGCAGTGGTGTCATCACTACTCATTGCAGCTTCGACCTCCTGGACCCAAGTGATCCTTCGGAGTAGCTGGGATCATACGCATGCGCCACCATGCCCAGCAAAATTTTTTAAATTTTGGAATGATGGGGGACTTTCACTTTTTTGCCCAGGCTAGTCTCGAACTTCTGGCTTCAAGTGATCCTCCTGCCTCATGTGTGGTTATCAGCGGCGTGAGCCACCATGCCCAGCCTGTTGTTACTTTTTTAGGTCGTAGATAAATAGGAATCCTCCCGTGTCTTTTGGAATATTAGCCTTTGCTCTGGTTTTTCCTCTAGAGCAGTCTCCCATTCATTACTGTTATAGGAAATATTTGACTGTAATAACAGAGATTGACTTGTATTCAAGAGTTCTTAAATAACAATGGCTTCTCTGATTGACTGCTTTTGAATTTCTTCCAGTTTCAAGGGAGTTTAATGGTTGTGCCAGAGGCTTCATTATTGTTTATATTTTTGGTTGCTACTAAGTGCTCTTAAAAATGTCCTTAGTCTTGATGCTTTTTTTATATTTAGTAGTATTATTATTAGTGTTTTTGCTGTGGTGAATGTAATTTAAATTGTGCTTTAAATTACTGATGAGGAAAGTAGTGTTTTCTTAGATTGAAACATTTTTATTGATATCACCTACAGGCATTTTCTTCACAGCTCAGGGATGTGACTGTCAAATCTTAGGAAGAATGTGTTGTGAATTTTTTTTTTTTTTTTTTTGAGACGGAGTCTCGCTCAGTCGCCCAGGCTGGAGTGCAGTGGTGCGATCTCAGCTCACTGCAAGCTCCACCTTCCGGGTTCACGCCGTTCTCCTGCCTCAGCCTCCCGAGTAGCTGGGACTACAGGTGCCCGCCACTATGCCCACCTGGCTAATTTTTTTTTTGTATTTTTAGTAGAGATGAGGTTTCACCATGTTAGCCAGGGTGGTCTCGATCTCCTGATCTTGTGATCCGCCCGTCTCGGCCTCCCAAAGTGCTAGGATTACAGGCGTGAGCCACCGCGCCCGGCTGTTGTGAATTTTTAAAGCGATAATTTATTTTCTTATTTCTTTTATAACCTAAATTAGCTAAAGAATGATTGTAAAATTTTATTGATGAAGGCCAATTACAAGAGATTCTTACTAATCATTGACAATCCATTTCCAACTTGGGCAATATTTTTGCTATCTTACATTGAGAAGGTAGTTGTTATCTGAAATGGTGGTTTTAATTTTATTTCAGAATTATGCTTTGTTCACAACATCATGCACTTAATTCATATTAGAATCCTAGTTAGTTGTCTGTTTAGACTTTCACCTTTTGAATTTGTCTGATGGATTCTTCATGTTGTCACCTTCTTCTGTACTTTTGTGTGTCCCCACGCAGTAGGTAGTCTTGTCTTTACAGAAACATTCTTTCTAGGCCCTTTCAACCTGACCACAAAGAAATAAATCTTCTTCTTAAAGACTGCATTTTTAAAATTTTTTTTTGAAATGGAGGCTCGCTCAGTCGCCCAGGCTGGAGTGCAGTGGCGCGATCTCAACTCACTGCAACCTCCGCCTCCCAGATTCAAGCGATTTTCCTGCCTCAGCTTCCCGAGTAGCTGGGACTACAGGCGCCCGCCACCACGCCCGGCTAATTTTTTGTATTTTTAGTAGAGACGGGGTTTCACCGTGTTAGCCAGGATGGTCTCGATCTCCTGACCTTGTGATCCGCCCACCTCGACCTCCCAAAGTGCTGGGATTACAGGCGTGAGCCACCGTGCCTAGCCTGTTTTTTCTGTTTTTGTTTTTGTTTTTTTAAGAGCAGTTTTAGGTTCACTGCAAAATTGAAAGCACAGTGATAACCTATGAACTCCCTGCCCTGATGCATGCATAGCCGCCCCCAGGATGAGCATCCTCCTTCAGAGTAGTACATTTGTTAGAATTGATAAACCTCCATTGACACATCATTTGTACTGTTTTTAAAAACTTACATTTTAACTCTTTTATGTTGAAAATCTTGGTTTTTAAATGACATTTACCTATTTGTTTTATCTTGTAAATGAGATATTTCAATAATATTCATAAGAACATCATTGACAACAAATATGCTAAGGTTTTAAGATTTTCTTGCAGTCCTTTGTGTCCTTACATTGTATCACACATCTTAATAATCTAAAGATATCCTTTCATTGAAGTAAAAAAATTGGCTGCATATGTTCTAAATAATT
Source organism: Pan paniscus (assembly GCF_029289425.2). Taxonomy (NCBI): domain Eukaryota; kingdom Metazoa; phylum Chordata; class Mammalia; order Primates; family Hominidae; genus Pan; species Pan paniscus. The sequence continues at coordinate 142,025,171 of NC_073255.2, read as the reverse complement.
TTTTTTTTCAGTAAAGTGGTTAGTGCATACATAATAGCAAGTCATGCCGTCTATTCTCAGTGCTTTTAAAAAAAGCAAGTCATCAAAAGGTTTCATTGATATCTCTGCATATCATGTTTTTATTTTCACTTTACCAGCTCTTTTTTATGTGTTTTTTTTTCCTGATTTAATCACTTACCTGACAATTACCAGGTACTTTTTGGAAGTGGTTAATATTAGTGGAATTGCAGCATGTATAACCAAGAAGGTATTAACATGTATACGGAATATCTACAGTGATAAGAAAATGACATTCCATTAGAAAAGTGATCAAAATCATTGAACAGATTCTTACTTCACTCAAGAAAATATATGACTAGGCCGGGCATGATGGCTTGCGCCTGTAATCCCAGCACTTTGGGAGGCCGGGGCAGGCGGATCACCTGAGGTCAAGAGTTCAAGAACAGCCTGGCCAACATGGTGAAACCCTGTCTCTACTAAAAATACAAAAATTAGCCAGGCGTGGTATATATATATATATATACACACACACATACACATACATATATATATACACACACACATGCATACATCTATATATATATATGTAAAACCATATGCCACTGTGCATATATATATACACACGTATATACACACACACACATATACATACACACACACACACACACACATATATATGCAAAACCACATACATCTCTGTGGCTTGTCTGTGAATAAAGATAAATTTTATTTCTTTTTTTTCCAGCAGTGATGCCTTTTTATTTATTTTGCATGATTGTACTAGTTAGAGCTTCCAAAACAGCAGACTAGAAATCGGGAGAGCAGACATCCTTATCTTGTTTCTGATATTAGGGGGAAAGCATTTGGTCTTTAATAGTTAAATCTGATGTTATCTGTGGGCTTTTCATTGATGTTCCTCTATTCCTGCTTCATTGAGAATTGTGATCAAGAATGAATGTTTCATATTGTCAGATGATTTTCTGTGTCTGATGTGCTCATTATATAGATTTTCTTTTTTAGCATATTAATTATGATGAATTACATCAGTTGGATTTTGAATACTGACCCAAGTTTGTGTTCCTGGAATAAACCCCATTTGATCATGATGTTTTATCCTTTTGATATATTATTTGATTTGATTTGTTGAACATTTGTCTGGAACGTTTGTATCCACATTATGAGGAAAATTGGTCTGCAGTTTTCTTATAATGTCTTTGCCTGGCTTTGGAATAAAAAATGCTGGCTTCATAGGATCAAAACTGGAAGTATTTCCTCTTTTTTTACTTTTTAGGAGGAATTTGTAGTATTTTTTTCATAATATCAAGATAAAATATACCAATGCATTTTTTATGGGAAGATTTTGAACAATAAATTCATTTTTTAAAATAGATACATGGTTTTTCAGATTTTTTTTCTGTTTGGACCTTGAGTGGTTTGTGACTTTTCAGGTATTTGTCCATTTTATCTAAGTTTTCACATGTATAGGTATAACATGATAATATTCCCTTCTATCTTTTTAATACCTCAAAAATACATAGTGACATTACCTCACTCATTGCTCATGATGGTAATTTGTGTTTTCTCTCACTGCCCAATCTGCCTGGCCAGAAATTTGTTAATTGCTTTTATTTTCTTAAAGAACCAGCTTTTGTTTTCACTGATTTTCTCGACTGTTCTTATGCTTTTTTATTTTACTTATAGTTCATATTATTATTATATTTTCATTCTTCCGTTTGCTTTGGGTTAAGTTTGCTATTTTTTTAGTTTTCTAAGGTGGAAACTAAGATTACTTTTTTGAGATCTTTTCTGGTATAGGCATTTAGTGCTATAAATTTCCCTCTGAGTTTGCTTTAACAGCATTTCATAGATTCTGATATATTAAGTTTTCATTTTCACTTAATGTAAGAAATACTTGCTATTTTCTTTTTGATTTCTTCTTTATCCCATGGGTTATTTTTGAATTGTGTTACTTAGTTTCCAAATTTCTGAGTATTTTCTCTTCTTGGTTTGTAATTTAATTCTGTTATGGTCTGAGGACATACTTTGTGTGATTTGAATCCTCTTTTTTTTTTTTTTTGAAACGGAGTTTAACTCTGTGGCCCAGGCTGCAGTGCAGTGGTGTGATCTCGACTCCGCAACCTCTGCCTCCTGGGTTCAAGAGATTCTGCCTCATCATCCCAAATAGCTGGGACTACAGGCGTGCACCACCACGCCCAGCTAATTTTTGTATTTTTAGTAAGAGAGGCGTTTTTGTCACATTAGCCAGGCTGGTCTTGAATTCCTGACTTCAGGTGATCCACCTGCCTCGGCCCCCCAAATTGTTGTGATTACAGGCATGAGCCACCATGCCCAGCCGAATCCTCTTATTTCTATTGAGACTTGTTTTATGGTCTAGTACATTATATATCTTGGTAAATGTTTTGTGTGCCCTTGAAAAGAGTATTTGTTGTTGAGTGTAGTGAACTATAAATGGTAATTAGGTCAAGCTGGTTGATAGTGTATTCAAATCTTCCATATCCTTACTGATTTTATGTCTGCTTGCTTTTATCAGTTTTGGGGGAAGGAAATATTAAAATCTTCAGTGACACAGAACGTGTCTTTATGTTATGTTACTGTGAGCAAATTTCTTTTTTCCACCCCTTCCTTTTTTTAATCATTGTGTGTGTTGGGGGTGATTCTCAGCTTTCCCTAGTCCTTTGAAAGTTTTCAGTGGTTATGTAGAGAAACCCCACAATCAGAGGGCTGAGAAAGCATTCTCAGCGGAACTCAGGTAATACTTAATATTATCTTTATTAAGAAAATAAAGAGACTTTGTTGAAAATACTTCCAGAACATTGTCATGGAGATCTGAACTTCTGGTTAACTCCATAAATAGAATCTATTTTTGCTAGGCAAGGAAAAGGGAATCTTTATCTTTGGCCAGTAAGTCTCCCAAATAGGTAAAAAGGAGAGTTTTAAAATTTTCTTCTTTGGAGCCTTCTTATTAGCATAGGTAGAGTTTTAGTTACAGAAATCTTGGCTGTGCTAGAGGCATGGAAGTAGAAGAAACCAGAGCAATGAATTTAATGGTTACTTAACAGTTTGTTCTTGTTCTCTTTGTGTTTGTAATCCGATAAGAGTTTTTTTTTTTTATTAGAGACAGGGTCTCACTGTACTGCCCAGGCTGGTGTCGAACTCTTGGGCTCAAACAATCCTCCTGCCTCAGCCTTCCAAAGTACTAGGATTACAGGTGTGAGCCACTGCACCCGGCTAAGATTTGTTTTTTTAAGCAGCCAAAAAAAAAAAAAAAAAAACCAACACACAACTATTTGATAAATGCTTTTTATATTAAATATTAAATAGTACAAATAGTGAAGTGTACAGGTGTTATCAACCAAACTCTTAAGTCATGGTGATCTTCAAGTGCCTGAGGCTTTCTGGCACCCTGCCTAATGCTATTAGCAGGGTCCATAGCAGTGTTATTGTCCCATACTCCTTTTCTGTTCTCTGGTGAAGCAGCAAACTGAATAAAGTTTGAGTCTTTGTCTAGTGACTGTACTTGTTTTCTTGTGTGCTGGGCAATGTGGTAGACCATGGGGTTCCATTGCTAATAGCCATTATGGTGCACATAGTTAACTAAGCCCAGGGAATTGGGGTCATTTCTGGTGGAGTTACTGGAGTGTTCATTTTTTCAGATTCCCTGGGTATTAGGTTAGTGTGGTCTGGTGCACGGGGACAGAGACCACTCTTCTGGCAGCATGGGTGTTAGAGGAGATGCCCTGTGAGCAAGGCTGCCATTCTGTGAGAAGGGAATGAAAAATGAATGGTCAGAAGATACTTGATTGTGTAGGAAACCAGGAGTTACAATATGAGAATATACATAGACTTGAAATTGTGTATATCACGTTTTCAAAATAGAAGTAAGTTAAGTGCGTTATACTTTCAGTTGTTTTAAAAATACTATTACTAGCCAGGCATGGTGGCATGTACTTCTTGGAGGCTGAGTTGAGAAGATTGCTTGAACCCAGGAGTTCAAGGATGTAGTAAGCCCTGTTTGTGCTGCTCTACTGCACTCCAGCCTGGGTGACAGAGCTAGCCCACATCTCTTTAAAAAAAAAATGCCCCTCTTGTGTAATTTGCCTTTTTATAGAGATAATATTTTTAGCTAGACTGAGGGCTTCAGGGATACTTTACTCCAGTAGTAATTTTGTTGTTGTTAGCTTTCAAAGCCCTTGAGAAAAGGAGCTGCTATGCTTACACTGTGATTACGTTGGAAATAGTGCTCTTCTGTGTTTGCTCACATGTATACAGTTCGGCTAATTGAGAATTTGAATCTGAAACATATACTAGTGATACAGGTTTCTTTTTATGCATAAATTATTTTTAAATTTAGTGACAAATATTGGCAATAATGTACGTTTAAGTAGTATATAGATTTTAATTAAGACATCTCATGTTTTCTATGTACTAAGACCAGGAAGCAGTCCTCTAGTTATTAAAATTGGAGTGTATTTCTTACTAGTTGATAAAACATGGGTTTTGGAGTCAGACCTAGTTTCCAGCCGTGAACCTAGTACTTCATAATCTGTGATACTTGGTGTTCTCTGTAGCATTGTAAAAATAATACCATCTACTTTGTATGGTGGTTTCAAGAATTATGGTAGATCAGTCTTTCCTAAATACTTGTGTTATAAAATGTAACTAGGTCTCTGAAGAAACAATTCCATGAACACGTATGTCAGGAATATGCAGCATTTTCTGTTCTCTTAAAGGTTCTCACTCTGTATTAAAACATTAGGCCTATGGTCAGGAAATCTGCTTTTCTTTGTTCAACACTGCGTTTCTCAAACAGAACTTCTCCCTTCTTCCTTCCTACTCCCCTGCTTCTCTATTGAACACCTGCAGTATATTATAGTTTATTTTTGTTTCATGGAACATAGTTTTGAAAATAAAGTGCCTCGCACAGTGTTCCTAATTATACTGGATAAACTGTTGCATTTCCTGCTTTGAATGTTAATTTTAATGGTTTCAAAACTGTATCGTAGGTTGGGCGCAGTGGCTCATGCCTGTAATCCCAGCATTTTGGGAGGCCAAGGTGGGCAGATCACCTGAGGTCAAGAGTTAGAGACCAGCCTGGCCAACATGGCAAAACCCTGTCTCTAGTAAAAACGCAAAAATTAGCCAGGTGTGGTGGTGCAAGCCTGTAATCCCAGCTACATGGGAGGCTGAGGCAGGAGAATGGCTTGAACCCAGGAGGTGGAGGTTGCAGTGAGCCGAGATGGCCAGTGCACTCTAGCCTGGGTAACAGCGAAACTCGGTCTCAAAAAATATAAATAAATAAATAAATAACTATATTATAAACTCAGAGCTCATTTCTTTTAATTAATTTTAGTTTAATCTTCTAAGTAGTAAGCCATTTAATAATTTGCTACATTTTATTCCTAATTCACTATCATTTAGTTCATATATGTAGCCCAAAATGTTGTCATACACCTTGAGATTCAAATCCAGGACAAGCAAGTGCAGAGGCAGTAGAAGGGTAAGAATCTCACGAACTCAGTATCTGGTCAGATTCCTGCTTCACTAATCCAACACAATTTAAATGTTCATAAATATATTCTTGAAGTATTATTGAGAGCCCTCTGGGAATATATTGAAGGATCTGGTTAGATACTTTCTATAACTGCTCTAGAGCTCTTAAGACTAGGCACAAGCCATCCACATCTTTATTGAGTAATTTGTAAGAATTCTGCAGATTAAAAAAGAAATAACATCTTTACAATAAAAAAGCAAATGCTAAAATAATGAAAAATCTGTTTCCAAAGTAAAAAAGTAGTAAAATATTGTTTTAGAAAATTTGAAGAAATTAAAAAAGCATAGATAAGAAGAATAAAATGTAGATAAAGAGACTTAATTAAGAGTAATTTTATACCCAGGAATGTCCATTCCTAACATCTTATCCTCCGTATTTCACAAAAAGTGTGCCATATTATCCATGCTAGTTTGTAGCTTGCTTATTTTGCTTAAAAATGCGAAGTGAAGAACTTCTCATGCCAGATATCAGTGAGGCACCCTACTTCCCCTCAAGAATCTACCTTAATTGGGTGCCCTCTATAACTGATTTCTTCCTCTCCCCTCCCCTCCCCTCCCCTTTCTTTCTTTTCTTTTTTCTTTTCCTTGCCTGCCTTTCCTTTCTTTCTTTTCTTTCTTTCTTTCTTTTCTTTCTTTTCTTTCTTTCTCTTTCTTTCTTTCTTTCTTTCTCTTTCTTTCTCTTTCTCTCCCTCTCTCTCTCCCTCCCTCCCTCCCTCCCTCCCTCCCTTCCTTCCTTCCTTCCTCCCTTTCTTCCCTTTCTTTCCTTTTCTTTCTTTCTTGTCTTTCTTGTCTTTCTTGGTGGAGTCTCACTCTGTAACCCAGGCTGGAGTGCAGTGGCGTGATCTTGGCTCACTGTAACCTCTGCTTCCTGGGTTGAAGCAATTCTTCTTCATTAGCCTCCCGAGTAGCTGGGATTACAGGAGTTCGCCAGCACACCTGACTAATTTTTTGTATTTTTAGTAGAGATGGGGTTTCACCGTGTTGGCCAGGCTGGTCTCGAACTCCAGACCTCAGGTGATCTGCCTGCGTTGGCCTCCCAAAGTGCTGGGATTACAGGTGTTGAGCCACCGTGCCCGGCCTCATTTCTTCATTTGTGAGGAATGTTTCCAGGCAGGAGTTAGGAGTTGGCAGAAGAGTGATGAGAGGAACAAGCCCTGTTAGAGGGTAAATTAAGACATCATTGTACAGTTTCTAGTTATTAATAAACCATTAATGTATGCAGAATTATACAGAGTAAGCATTGTTTATTTTGTTCAGTTTTCTTGTACATATCCAAAAAGATTTGAATTTAACTTGTTTAGGAGAAAAAAAGTCTTTAAATACCAAGAGCTGGTATGTGCATAACGTACACACCTAGATTGAAATACAGAACCTTGGCCAGGCGTGGTGGCTCATGCCTATAATCCCAGCACTTTGGGAGGGGAGATGTGCGGATTGTTTGAGCCTAGGAGTTCAAGACCAACCTGGGTAATGTGGTGAAACCCTGTCCCTATAAAAAATACAAAAATTAGCTGGGCATGGTGGTGTGTGCCTGTAGTTCCAGCTACCTGGGAGGCTGAGGTGGGAGGACCTCTTGAGCCTGGGAATCAGAGGTTGCATTGAGCTGAGATCGTGCCATTGCACTCCAGTCTAGACAACAGAGTGAGACCCTGTCTTAAAAATAAATAAGTAAAGTAAGTAAATAGAGAACCTCAAGTTATCATTACGGTGTGCTAGATGGTTCATTGCCTCTTTAAATTAAATTAAAACAAGAAGTCTAATAGGAATTCATAGAACACTTTTTGCTCAGGCTGGCTGGATTGCAGTCGCACACTTTTCACTCAGGCTCATTGCAGCCTCCACCTCCCAGTTTCAAGTGATTCTCTCCCCTCAGCCTCCTAAGTAGCTGGGATTACAGGTACTCACCACCATGCCCTGCTGATTTTTGTATTTTTCGTAGAGACTGGGTTTCACCATGTTGGCCAGGCTGGTCTCGTACTCCTGATCTGAAGTGATCCACCTGCCTTGGCCTCCCAAAGTGCTGAGATTACAGGTGTAAGCCACCACATCCAGCCAACACTTTTTCTTGTTGAAAGATATTCCTGAAAAAAATGTTGTATTATTAAACATGTTTTAGTCTGCATGTATTATGTAGAGCTTTCTTTAATGACATCAAGAATGACAAAAGAGATGAAATGTTTATTACTACTTTTCGAATATTTTGAATTTTTTTCTTTCTTTCTTGTTTTTTAAGGTGGATATCATCCAGTGAAAATTGGAGACCTCTTCAATGGCCGGTATCATGTTATTAGAAAGCTTGGATGGGGGCACTTCTCTACTGTCTGGCTGTGCTGGGATATGCAGTAAGTGTTCTTTGTCATTTGTGCATTTGTTTCTTGGAGTAGTTCAACATCTGTGTTCTAAGAAGGTATGGCTGAGGGTCACCACTGCTTTGTTGAGGTATGTGAAGTGCTTAGCACAGGCCTGCCTCAGCTGGCTAGATTCCTTCCTGCCCCCTGCCTTAGTTTGAAGTTCATTTGAAATCTTAAAATATTACTTGCTTCCAGCTTTATTTCAAAGTTAATTCATTGAAATTGTTTTACACTGGGATTATATTATTTTTCTAGTAATTCATCCATATCAGACAAACATAATGTATAGTATAGGCGTTTCAAATCAGTCATTTTTAACTTTTCAAAGCCATGACCCATACTAAGAAACTTCATTGCTACTCCATACACACACACACACACACACACACACACACACACACGTATTTGGTGCGTGTGTGTGTGTGTACTGAAACAAAAGTGTTAAAAGAGAATGGTTTTCACTATTAGGTTGGTGTGTAATATTCGTGATAACTCTGATGTTTATCTAGTCTTATTTTAATTAGGGAAAAAACAAAACAACAAAGCATAAAAGAGATTGTCTTGACCCATACTACTATTTAATGTGGCCCCACCATTTGAAAAGTACTATTTTAAAGGAAAGCTTATGTTTCTGTGTATTGGATAGATCTCATTACAAGTTGAATATCCCTTATCTGAAATGCTTTGAGACCAGAAGTGTTTTGGATTTTGGAATATTTGTGTATATACACAATGACCTATCTTGGAGATGTGACCCAGATCTAAACACAAAATTCATTATATTTCATATACACCGTATACACATACCCTGAAGGCAATTTTATACAATATTTTAAATAATCTTGTGCAACATGCAAATCTTTTACTGAGTTTTGATTGCAGTCAGAGGTGGAATTTTACACTGTGGCATCGTGTCGACACACTCATAATGTTTTAGGTTTTGGCGCATTTTGGATTTTACATTTTCCAATTAGGGATGCTCAACCTGGATACCAGTGATTCTTTCTACTGATAATATAGATAAATAGACTCTTTTTTTTGTTTTTTCTTTTAGGGGGAAAAGATTTGTTGCAATGAAAGTTGTAAAAAGTGCCCAGCATTATACGGAGACAGCCTTGGATGAAATAAAATTGCTCAAATGTGTAAGTACTTTAAAAATGTGAATGATATAAGAAAACTTAATGACTTAAAATTTTACAGAAAGATTTTTCTGGGTAATACTAAATTAAAGTCAAGTTTGGCTGGGCACGGTGGCTCATACCTATAATCTCAGCACTTTGGGAGGCCAAAGCGAGCAGATCACTTGAGGTCAAGAGTTCGAGACCAGCCTGGCAAACACGGTGAAACCCCATCTCTGCTAAAAATACAAAAAATAGCCAGGCATGGTGGTGGGCACCTGTAATCTCAGCTCCTTGGGAGGCTGAGGCATGAGTATCACTTGAACCTGGGAGGCAGAGGTTGCAGTGAGCCGAGATCGTACCACTGCACTCCAGACTGGGCGATAGAGCAAGACTCTGTCTCAAAAAATAAATAAATAAATAAATAAAGTTTATTTTTTATAACTTTGTGATGAATTTTTTATTTTAAAATATACTTTTATTTAAACAGTATTGGTGTTATAATGGGAAAACATGCTTTGTCTTAAACTCCTGTGTTCTTGCATTCATTTTTCTTGGCATAGGTTCGAGAAAGTGATCCCAGTGACCCAAACAAAGACATGGTGGTCCAGCTCATTGACGACTTCAAGATTTCAGGCATGAATGGGATACGTATCCTTTACTTCCTGATTTATTTGTATTTTTACCTTTTAAAAAATGAAAATATTTCAAGCTCCTATAATCTCTGTTTACTGCTGTATCACCTTCAACATAAACACTCCAGGAACATTGTCAAGTATTATGAAGTGGTCCACCTAGAATAGTTTTCATGGCTTTTTGGGGTGTTTGGTATAGTAGCATCTTAGAAACTTATTTTTAACACAACAACTTGACTTAATTTTGGTGTGGAATTAATTATTGATCTCTTCCCATTAATAGTGGTAAAGTTTTTTTTGTGGTAGTAGATAAAAGCATACATCAGCACCACTTCTTTGTGTTTTAAACTTTCTAAAACCAGTGCATAAGGACAATCTGTGTGTGCCCCAGTGGCTGCAAAGCACCATGTGAAAATGGAGCATTGGTTAAGATAAAAGGAAAAATGCTCTGTAAATGTCCACATCCCAAGGTGGCGCTTGACTGCTCTTAGTTCTGAATAGTACTAATAATTGCCAAATTCTGTTTCCAAAATGATACAACTGAGCCTTTCAAATAATTGTCCTGCAGAGGCTCATCTTTCTGTCAGGTGAATATGGAAACATTTTGGTTTTCTTGATTTTATTCCTGGTTATCTATATTGCAAAAGTTAAGGAAAAGTAAAATGATGCATTTTCTATACTCTGCATTTTCTATACTCCTTGATAAATCTGACATAAGCCAGTGCTTGATCGAAAATACCTTTATTGTTTTTCTTTACAAACTTATTGGGAGAAATTTCAAACTTATAAGAAAGAGATCATACTACAGTAAATTGTTGTAAATTCGTCACTCAAGTTTAATAATTGTCATGGTCTGGCCATAATTGATCCATCTATCTTTTCTTGCTGAATTATTATAGAGCAAATCCTAGAAGTCATGTCCTTTTACTTCTGTGTCATTGTGAATCTTTGAAAAAAATATGAACTTTTAAACATAACCTTAAAACTCACCAAAGACATTAACGGGTTCTTGATATCTCATCAGATATCGTTGGTATTGGAGACTTCTTAATACAGATTTCCTTGGTATTGCAAAAATGAACTTTTAAAGACATATTTGAATCATTTTTAACAATATTGTTTACTCCTAAGTCTGTATTCACTTACTTTAGTTGTTCAGTTTAAGATTAATTTGCTCAATTTACATTTTTCTGTTTCTTGTTAGAATATGATCCACAGAGTATTTAAATTATCCTGACAGAAGTTAGTGATTCTTAACAGAGGAAAGTGTTTCTTGGTCAGCTATAAGTGTAGGTGTTTCTCATGTTTTTTAAAAGGATGGCCTTAGTCGTAATTTTTCCGTTTCCTTCTGGTGGGTTCTTGGTCTCACTGACTTCAAGAATGAAGCTGCAGACCTTGCAGTGAGTGTTACAGCTCTTAAAAGTGGCACATCCAGAGTTGTTTGTTCCTCCCGGTGGGTTCGTGGTCTCGCTGACTTCAGGAATGAAGCCACAGACCCTCATGGTGAGTGTTAACAGCTCTTAAAGTTGGTGTGGACCCAAAGAGTGAGCAGCAACAAGATTTATTTTGAAGAGTGAAAGAACAAAGCTTCCACAGCATGGAAGGGGACTCAAGCAGGTTGCTGCTGCTGGTTCGGGTGGCCAGCTTTTATTCCCTCATTTGTCCGTGCCCACGTTGGAGAAATGGACCTGCCGATTGGTCCACTTTACAGAGTGCTGATTGGTGCATTTACAATCCTTTAGGTAGACACAGTGCTGATTAGTGTGTTTTTACAGATTGCTGATTGGTGCATTTACAATCCTTTAGACACAGACCACTGGTCAGTGCATTTTTACAGAGTGCTGATTGGTGCATTTACAATCCTTTAGCTAGACACAGAGCACTGATTGGTGCATTTACAATCTTTAGATAGACACAGAGCACATTGGTGCATTTACAGTCCTCTAGCTAGACAGAAAAGTTTTCAAAGTCCCCACTCGACCCAGGAAGTCCAGCTGGCTTCACCTCTCACTAATACTAGTTATCTTTGGAAGTGTGTCTAGGAAGAAGACAAGCAAAGGTGTCTCTTGACTTTCCTTTCTTTTTTGAGAATATCAGTTTTGACCATGCTACTAAGTTATGTGGATGCTTTTTGGTTTTGATGGGGACTCAGGAGGAAGTGAATTAGGATTGTAGAAAGGGTTGGCATGTTATCCTTATCCTTCCTCTACCTGAGGAGTTGGCAAAGGGTAGCTCCAGGGAGAAGTGACAGAGAGCAAAGTATCCCAAAACCTGTAGCTCAGAGAAGAAAGCAAAAATGAAGAGAAGAGATGATGCCTTCAGTGTCATGAATACTTTTTCTTTATGTGGGTGTTGGATCCTCTGAGATAGCCCTTTGTGTGCCTGGAGTAGGCAGTACTTTCATTTTCCAAGGTTCAAGAAAATTGGACCACTTTACTCAGAGGCACATGACTGATGGATGCTAGGTTGTGTCAGTAGCTGTGGTCTTCTGGCTTCTCTCAGATTTTTTGCTCTTTATATCATGTTTGGAACAGATCCACCATTTTGATATTTTACTTTCACAAATGTCAGAAGCCTAAGGATAAGGCTTTTTCCCAGATTTAAACTCCAAAATGACATCCAGTTTATGCATCTACTAAGTCATGATCAACTAGGGAAGCATTTCCTTCACTCTATATATTTGAGAAGGTTTTTATACAAGGGAATGTCACCATGTTCATAGAAAAACTAGATTAAAAGACAAAAATAAAGAATATAAACTTTATTTCTCACATAAGTTTCATCAAGTTCAAGACACTTTTGTAAACAATCATATCAGCCATTTAGTTGCTCCCCAAAGAACCAGGGGTCTTAGGAATTTAACCATGTCAGTGAAATCTTTTTTACATTATTAACTGAAGAAAAATGGGTGCCCTTTTTAAGATTAGGAAACAAAAATTAGGAGTAGCCAAATAAGGATAATAAGGTGGATGTCTAATGAGTTTCCACTGAAACTCTTCACAAAATTGCCCTCGTTTGATGAGAGGAATGAACAGGAACATTTACATGGTGGAGAAGGACTCCTTGGTGAAGTTTTCTGAGGTATTTTCCTGCTAAAGCATTCACTGACTTTCTCAAAATTAGCTCTGATAATCAGGTATTATCATTCTTTGGTTCTCCATAAAGTCAACAAGCAAAATGCCTCAGCATCCCAAAAAACGGTTGCAGTGACCTTTCCTCTTCACTAGTTCACTAGTGCTTTGACTGGACCACTGCCACCTCTTGGTAGTCATTGCTTTGATTGTGCTTTGTCTTCAGGATCATACTGTAGAACCATGTTTTATGTCCTGTCACAGTCCTTTGAAGAAATGCTTCAGGATCTCGATCGTACCTGTTTAAAATTTCCGTTGAAAGCTCTGCTCTTGTCTTGATCTGGGAACAGTGGTTTTGGCACCCATTGAGTGGAAAGTTTGCTCAACTTCAGTTTTCAATTGGAATTGCATAAGTTGAACCAGTCGTGAAGTCTGTGGTGTTGGCTGTTGTTTGTGCTGTCATCTGTCCTCTTCAATTAGGGTGCAAACTTTTTTTTTCTTTGAGATGGAATTTTGCTCTTGTTGCTCAGGCTGGAGCGCAATGATGCAGTCACGGCTCAGCACAACCTCCGCCTCCCGGGTTCAAGAGATTCTCCTGCCTCAGCCTCCCGAGTAGCTGGGATTACAGGCATGTGCCACCACGCCCAGCTAATTTTGTATTTATTTTTTATTTTTTATTTTTTTAGAGACGGGATTTCTCCATGTGGGTCAGGCTGGTCTCGAATTCCCGACCTCAGGTGATCTGCCCGCCTCAGCTTCCCAAAGTACTGGGATTACAGGTGTGAGCCACCACGCCCGGCCGCAAACTTTTTTTCCACACAAATTGATGCAAATGGTCTGCCGCTGCAGGCTTCATCTTCAACATTATCTCATCCCTTCTTAAAACCGGTTATTCATTTGTAAACTGCCGATTTATTTGGGGTATTGTCCCCTTAAACTTACCATAAAGCATCAGTGATTTCACCATTTTTTCACCCAAGCTTCATCATAAATTTGATGTTTGTTATTGCTTTGATTTTAGAATTCATGTTGCTCTGATAGAGGCTTTTTTCAAACCGATGTCTTATCTTGCGAGTGCCTCAAACTAGATCCTGTTCAGATACTTTAACAAACTAGTATGAGTTTATTTTGGTGCAAAAAAATTTTTGAAATCTATGCATAGTGTTTTCAAAATACACATTTTCCATAAACTTTTTGAAAATCCCTCATATTTCTTTTAGAAATTCATCTTGAGTGTACTAGGAAGTACCAGTGGCTGCTAATGTTACCTCGTCCTTTTTCTCCAGTTAATTTCTGCTAACTGCTGAGTATATTTTTCCCTTTAGATAGATAAATCAGTAAGCAGATAGCGGCAGAGCACTCACTTCTTCTGTGTCCGACTTGCAAGGTCCTTCTTGGGACAGCTAATAGAACATTTCTTTGGAGAAACTACTTAATCCGTGGGTAAATAGAGGTTTTTGAAATATACGTTCTAGTGGGTATTTTTACTGTTAAGCAAAATGCGAAGTAATTATCATATCCAGATATGCCAGTGCTTTGAGAAGACTTAGGTTATGTTTTGGATATCCTGGGCCTCGCCCTATGCCTGCTGCTAAATGCAGTCCTTAAATAATCTGCCGTTTTTGTAATGAGCCTGGGAAATAGTAAGAAACTTCTGGCTTTAGATTATCTGCGCATAAATCTGTAGTGCTTACATTCTTAAACAGTATAGAAAGATTTTTCTTTTTTTCACTAAAAATATTTAAAATAATATTGTTTTAATATAGCATATTCAGTTATTATAGTTGATTAAATCAACTACTTTTTTTTATTCTAAAGTCAAGTGTAAGCCTCCAGGGATGAATAAAATGTTCTCAAAGGGTTTCAGAGCCATTTGTAATCTTCCTGTATGAATGACATGAATATATAATGAAATTGGAGGTATCATAGTTGTGAAGGCTGAAATACCTATTTTTAAAAAAAATTAAGTTGGGGCCAGGTGTGGTGGCTCATGCCTTAATCCCAGCACTTTGGGAGACCAAGGTGTGTGGATCACTTGAGATTAGGAGTTTGAGACCAGCCTGGCCAACATGGTGAAACCCTGTCTCTACTAAAACTGGAAAAATCAACTGGGCATAGTGGCACACGCCTGTAATCCCAGCTATTTGGGAAGCCGAGTAGGAGAATCGCTTGAACCCAGGAGGTGGAGGTTGCAGTGAGCTGAGATCGTGCCACTGCACTCCAGCCTGGGTGACAGAACAAGACTGTGTCTCAAAAAAAAATTAAGCTGGGCATGGTGGTTTTCACCTGTAGTACTGACTACTTGGGAATCTAAGGCAAGAGAGTATCTTTAGCCCAGGAGTTCTAGTCCACCTGGCACAGCGTAGTGAGACCCTGTCTTTTTAAGAAAAGAAAATCCAGATTCCTGAGATGTTGTTATTATAGATTAAGTCTTAATACCATGTCTTAAATGGTGATCATACATTCTTAACACCTGCCTATAGTATTAAAATTGATCTAGTCGTATAATGTAAGATATTATTCAAGGAAAGATTAAACAGGTCTTAACTGTGTTTACTAAATTTTTATTTTATAATGTGTTTTATGTAGCTTATCAAGTAGAAATTTAGGCAGGCAGTTAGGACACTTAAGATACTGGAGCTCTGTATTTGTTTCATGTCAGTTCCTAGGAGGTTTCAGTCTTGCCTGTTTCATCAGGCTGATTTTCAGGGAGTGTGCTGAGATGGGTGAGAGTTCAGCTCAGTGTAGGCTTGAGTAGTGGCTCAGCCACCTGGCACTTTCTAAGTGCACTCTACACCTAGAAAGTGCCATGTCCTCATGCCTACAGTGGGGTTAATTACATTATTGCCTAAGGTTGTTTGGAGTACACGTGAAATAATATATGGCACAGAGTAAGTACACTTAGCCCTTTGTATCTGCTGGTTCCCCATTCATAGATTTAATAAACGTTGGATGAAAAATATTTGGGAAACACCAGTAAAAAGTAATAGAAATTAAGAAATAGAGTATAACAACTATGTACAGAGCATATACATTGTATTAGGTATTATAAGTAATCTAGACATGATTTAAATAAAGTATATGGGCTGGGCACGGTGGCTCACGCCTGTAATCCCAGCACTTTGTGAGCCCGAGGCGGGTGGATCATGAGGTCAGGAGAACGAGACCATCCTGGCTAACATGGTGAAACCCTGTCTCTACTAAAATTACAAAAAATTAGCCGAGCGTGGTGGCGGGCACCTGTAGTTTCAGCTGCTCGGGAGGCTGAGGCAGGAGAATGCTGTGAACCCAGAAAGCAGAGCTTGCAGTGAGCCGAGATCACACCACTGCACTCCTGGGCAACAGAGCAAGACTCCGTCTCAAAAAAAAAATAAAAATAAAGTATATGGAAGGATGTGAATAGGTTATGTATATACTACACCAGTTTACTGAAGAGGTGAGCATATGTACATTTTGGTATCTGAGAGCGGTCCTGGAACCAATCCCCTGAGATACTGGGAAACACCTGTATTTAGTAATGTCAGTTCTTGTTATTTAAGTGAGATACAACATTTTCTCACTTTTGGTATTACTGATAGGGTTGATGTTGTATTTTATAAAGTAATAAGTGCTTTGCAAGTGACACAATGGTGCTGCTTTCAATAACTGCCTCACTCCAGGCAGTGCATCCACAAATGATCCTTAACTGTGTCCCAGATGTCTGCATGGTCTTCGAAGTGCTTGGCCACCATCTCCTCAAGTGGATCATCAAATCCAACTATCAAGGCCTCCCAGTACGTTGTGTGAAGAGTATCATTCGACAGGTGAGACTTTTGACGGCAGCCCCTAGGCCCTAGTACCTAATTGGTTAGGCTTTCAACATGAATGCTGTTTACAAATATGTATATGTATTACATATGTATCAGTGCATAATATATATATGTTATGTATGTTACATATGTATCAGTGCATAACATTTTGAACTCTTATTAAGTCAGTATTTAATGATATTTTGTGTTGTGAAGGGAACAACATGTAATTGTCAGGCATACGTTTTTTGCCTGTCATTTTTTTTTTTAAGGTATGTGACATGGTACAATTACATTGTTTTTGTTCAGTATCTACTATAAAACATCCCACTTAGTTCATTAGGAAGTAATTTAGAAGAAATAACTTACTGGGTTTATTTACTAAGTATCCTTGGATGGAGATTAAATAATAGATAATTGAAGAGTTGTGTACAAAGTTTCAGTTATAACGTGGTTAAATTCTGCAGATCTAATAGACAGCATGATGACTATAGTTAACATTACTGTATTGTATACTTGGAATTTGTTAACAGAGTAGACTTGAATGTTCTCATCATGTACACACACACAGAGTCTATATGTCATACTGGGTTAGGTTAATTAGCTGTTTCGTGCTAATCATTTCACAGTGTACACATATTTCAAGACATGTACACTACTAATATATTCCGTTTTTATTGTCAGTTGTACCTCAGTAAAGCTGGGGAAAAAATGGAAATGTTTAACTCATATAGAAATTACTGTATTAGATGTGTGTTTTGTTCAGTTTCCCTGCCAGAAGAAAACCCTCAGCTAGGGTCAGGCTTAGAGATGATGCTCTAGTAAACATCTGTAGAATGAAAGTATGCGTAGATGGAAGAACTCCTCCTAATTAGCAGTGTTTGCCCATTCCAGTGTTCTTCATGGAATCAGTATGTATTCTACTCATTGCCCGTAAAAAGTTTGAAGTTTAAATTTGTGTAGTAAAAGCATCTTTGATATTTCTGTTGAATTTGTGTGCAGATAACTTTGTTTAGCCTGCCTGTGTGTTCATCTCTTTACTTCTTCCTTTTGTACGGTTTTTTTTTTTTTTTTTTTGGAGACGGAGTCTCGCTCTGTCACCCAGGCTGGAGTGAAGTGGTGCAATCTCAGCTCATTGCAGCCTCCTGAGTAGCTGGGACTATAGGTGCTTGGTACCACACCCAGCTAATTTTTGTATTTTTAGTAGAGACAGGGTTTCACCATGTTGCCCAGGGTGGTCTCAAACTCCTAAGCTCAGGCAGTCTGCCTGCCTCTGCCTTCCAAAGTGCTGGGATTACAGGTATGAACCACCGCACCCAGCCTTGTATGGAAAATTGGCAGCTTATTCTGTAACATGACAGATGTTACTTGAGAAGAGGGGCTGGAGAGGGAAAAGTTCACTACATTGTCTTCTATATCAGTTGAATTGAGTTGTTTCTATGTAGTATTATGCTAGGTATACATGTGGGCCTAGATTTATGGCTAACTTTTGTTCAGTACTGTATCTGTTTGCCCTTAGCTTTCAAATAGTAGCATTTTTATTCATTATTTCGACAGGCTGATATCTCAAATGAACAACTTTAATGTAGAAGAGGTTATGTGGTGAGGGCAGAAATTAGTATGTTAAGTGGAATTATTTGATCCCCAAATAAGACTAGTGTATTATTTGTAACATTTAGCAGCAACTCTAAAGTCTTAAAAAAAAAAAAAAAACACAAAAAAACACCAAAAAACAAAACCATATTGTTAAAACTTGGGAAGAATCTCCTAATTATTTTTGATAAATCTTGAAAATATTAAAGGAATTACACATTCTAACAAATACTGAATAATTTCAGAAATAGCTGCCTGCATGTATTTCCCGCAGGCTCCATCATTTCCCAGAACCTCATGCTTTCAGAGGGGCCTGCTGTTGCCTTAAGTGACTGACCACACCACCACCCTTTAGGCTTAGTGTGTAAGAAGGTGAATTTGGCCAGGCGCAGTGGCTCACGCTTGTAATCCCAGCACTTTGAGCAGCCAAGGCGGGTGGATCACGAGGTCAGGAGATTGAGACCAGCCTGGCCAGCATGGTGAAACCCCATCTCTACTAAAAACACAAAAATTAGCCAGGCGTGGTGGCACACGCCTGTAATCCCAGCTACTCTGCCAGCTGAGGCAGGAGAATTACTTGAACCCGGGAGGTGGAGGTTGCAGTGAGCCGAGATCATGCCACTGCACTCCAGCCTGGGCAACAGAACAAGACTCCATCTCAGGGAAAAAAAAAAAGGTGAATTCACAGATGAGCCATTGACATTTATTTTATCTTCTAGAGAAGAAAATATAGCCTTAGCAAGTTGAAGGAGTCTGTAAGTTGAAAGACAAAAATCTGAGGTTCAGTGGAACCTCAGTGCATCCTTGTTGAATGAACCGAAGATTAAATAAGTTAACCTGTGTTCTTCATTTTGTTTTTGTTTTTTGAGACAGGGTCTTCCTCTGTTACCCAGGCTGGAGTGCACTGGTCAGTCACAGCTCACTGCAGCCTTGGCCTCCTGGGCTCTAGTGATCCTCCCACCTCAGCCTCCCTAGTAGCTGGGACTGCAGGCATACACCACCATGCTAGCTAATTTTTATTTTTTTGTAGAGACGGGGTCTCACTGTGTTGCTCAGGCTGGTCTCTTGGTCTCCTGGACTCAAGCAGTCTTCCCACCTCAGCCTCCCAAAGTTGCTAGGATTATACCACACCTGGCCAATGCATGTGTTATCCTCACTGTAATTCATGTACCCTGTTTTTGGTGGAAACTTAGAAAGAGCTCTTATATTATTTCTTTAGTTCAGAGAAATTCATGCTGAAAATTTGATTGTGTCATGTGGTCTGCACTTTGTTCTTATATGCAGTGTTAATGGAATTTTGGTTTGGTTTTGGTTTTGTGTGTGTGAACCCATCTTTCTTTAAGAAAAATATTATCATGGAATCTGGATTTTTTCCCCCTAAGCTTACACAGAACTTTCAGTGTAGTAAGTTGTTCAAGAAATTACGTATTCCAGTTAATAATCTACTTACCTGAGATTTCCCTTCAACCCCTTTGATTCAGCCTATGTTTTCAGTATTTCTTTCTCCCGGGTAATACTAGGAAGATTTTTTATTGCAGACTGACACAGTTATATCATTTCCCAGAACAAGCCAGAGCAGACCAATTTTCTTAGTATTTTCTTAGTATCCTTTCACTGTAGACCTTCTTCTTAAGAGTCATGGATAACCGACCATGTTCCAGTCATTCTCCTTACTCTATCACTTGCTGTGCTTCCCCAGGAACCCGCCTGTTGAACTCTCCTTTGCCATGTCTTTTACTCTTGATGTTCTTTGTATTTCTGTTGCTGTCCTCTTTAGTTCAGGCCCTTATCACCTCCAGCTAGTACCTTTTCACAGGCTTCTCTTGGCTCTCTGTGCATACAGCCCATCCAATTCCCGGTCCCTTTTCCAGTTTATTCTCCTTTCTATTGCAAGTAAAACCTTGCTTTAATGACTCATATTCCCATTTAGAATTCTTTAGTGGCTTCCCATTGCCTGTTTGCTAAAGCTTTATGTTCTTGGCCTTCATGAAGCAATATATGGAGTTATTAAGAGCTTGGGTTTGGCATCAGATATACCCTACTTTCACCAAAGGGCTTTGGCCAAGTTACCTAACTTCTGCAAACCACAATTTCATCATCAATAAAAGTGGGGAAAATAATGATACCAGCCAGGCGTGGTGGCTCATGCCTGTAATCCCAGCACTTTGGAAGGTTGAGGTGGGAGGATTTCTTGAGACCAGGAGTTCAAGACCAACCTGGGCAACATCGCAAGACCGTGTCTCTACCAAACAAAATTTAAAAATTAGCCAGGTATGATGGCATGCACCTGTGGTCCCAGCTACCTGGGAGGCTGAGGTCGGAGGATCACTTGAGCCCAAGGGGTCAAGGCTGCAGTGAGCCATGATGGTGCCACTGCACTCTAGCCTGTGTGACAGAACAAGACTGTCTCTTTAAAAACAAAAAACAAACAAAAATGATACCTTCCTCATTAGTTTATTGTAAAGATGTAATGAGAGATAGTAATGCTAATAGTAGCAAATAGTTAATTCAGTGCTTACTATGTGCCAGGTATAATTTGAGTACTTTGCATAGTTGAGTTCCTCACAATAACCCTGTGAAATGGGTATTATTACTTTCCTGATTTCATCAAGAGGAAACAGAAGCCCAGAGAGGTTAAGTAACTTGCCCCTAGTTAAGAAGTCGCTTAAAAAGTGCTAAGTGGTGAAGCAGGAATTCAAACCCAGATAGTCTGGCTTCAGAGCTCATGGGTTTACCATTTTGGCCGTTATATAATGGGTTTTATATAATAAACTTATTATGAGCCTGTAATAAGTTTGGAATTGTACTGGGCCTATGTCCAGTAGAAGTTAAGTCACTTTCTGGGAACCTGTTTAAGATTTTCTGTCATCTGGTGTCAGCCTGTATTTCCCCTTGCAGACAAAAAGTGATGTCCCTCAGGTACCCTATTTCCCTCTCGAATCTACCAGCTTACGTTTTTTATGAATGTTCAAAGATGTCCCAAACATTTATAATGTGCAGATTTACCAGAATTTTCATTCATGAATGTTTACTGGTTTTATTTTGTAGGTAGTTTAGAGAAAGTACTCATTGGTAATCATCTTGACCCCTAAGGGCACCTTTCTGTTTTTTATCTCCACATCTTTGATCATCTCTTTTGTTCTAGGCTGCCAGAAATGCCATCCTTGTCTACCCACATTTTTAAGACTCAACCAAAATCCCACCATTGTGACAAAGGCTTCTCACAGTACCCAATTAAGAGGGGGATATGCCTTCCCTTCTTGAAATGCCTTCAGCTCACATTTGGTCCCATAACTACGTGTAGGCCCCATCTCAACCCTAGGGCTGCTGACACTTCAGACCAGATAGGATGTTTAGCAGTGTCCCTGGCATCTACCCCTCAGATGCCAGTATCAGCTATCACCATCCCTGATTGTGGCAATTAAAAATATCTCTGAACTTTGCCAGTTTTCCTCTCATTGAGAACCACTGGGATAAGAGAAAGTGTAAGGTGTATTGTGCTTTGGTGACAGACTTGATTTAACATCATAGCTTTGGCACTTCTATCTTGTACTCCTGATCAAGTTACTTAGCCTCTGTGAGTCTGTTTCCTCATTTGTAAACTCGAAATAGTAATGCATAATTTGTAGTTTGATTGTGGAGATTAAGAATAAGGGGGCTGGGTGCAGTCGCTCACGCCTGTAATCCCTGCACTTTGGGAGGTTGAGGTGGGTGTATCACCTGAAGTCAGGAGTTCAAGACCAGCCTGGCCAACATAGTGAAACCTTGTCTCTACTAAAAATATAAAAAATTAGCTGGGAGTGGTGGCACGTACATATAGTTCCAGCTACTTGGGAGGCTGCGGCAAGAGAATCACTTGGACCTGGGAGGCGGAGGCTGCAGTGAGCCGAGATCGTGCCATTGCACTCCAGCCTGGGTGACAATAGTGAAATTCTGACTCAAACAGACAAACAAGAATAAGGGTGGGCCAGGTGCGGTGGCTCACACCTGTAATCCCAGCACTTTGGGAGGCCAAGGTGGGCAGATCATGAGGTCAGGAGTTCTAGACCAGCCTGACCAATATGGTGAAACGCATCTCTACTAAAAATACAAAAATTAGCTGGGTGTGGTGGCACGTGCTTGTAGTCCCAGCTACTTGGGAGGCTGTGGCAGGAGAATTACTTGAACCCAGGAGGCGGAGGTTGCAGTGACCTAAGATCACAATCACACCACTGCACTCCAGCCTAGGTGACACAGTGAGACTCTGTCTCCAAAAAAAAAAAAAAAGTGTGGACATCATAGTAACACAAAGTAGCCATCATGTCTCCTAAACTCCAGGATCACCTATCGTGAGTTTCACATCTCTTTGTATCTTCCTTCATATATTAGGTGGCCAAGAAGTATCTTGGTTAATTGTCTTTCCTTAAATGAAGGAAAAAGCATGTTTCCCTTATTCTTTAGAAAATGGCTGATCTTTCTGTGATTTAAAGGGCTGACATAAACACTACCACTTGTTTATTTTTCGAAAGTAATGATAGAATTGGATCCATTGCTTTTTCTGGGTTTTCTATACGTTATTGTCAATCCACTGATCAGTTCTTAGCTGTCCCCATGTAGCTGTGGTGACTGTGCCGTGGCAGAAGGAGGCCATCCTGGTGGTTTCTGGTGATGGCCCTAGAGTGCCGTGTGCAGCCCACTCCCAGGCCTGCCTAGTGGCTACTTCTCTGGCCTTACCCATAGAGTCCTGTGACTGTTTGTGCACCTTAGTATTTTTTTTAAGTCACTTTATTGAGGTCTATTTTATGTCTTCCTCTTATTTTTTTCTAACACTGAAAAAAGAAATGTTTGTTTTGTCATTATTTGTAGTACATTAAAAGATGGACCTCAGGTGAGGGTTTCTTTAAAATTATTTGGCACTCTTCAAAGTGGCTTTGACTTTCTTGTGTAATTGAAAAGGCAGCTGGCGTTTTACTTAAAGAGTTTGTGGTTTAGTTCATTGCTCTTTACAGAAACCTTGTAAGAACATGGCTGGTTACCATTAGTTAAATGAAGCTTGCCAAGGGCCAGGCTCACATTTTGATGATTTTGCTACATTGGTGAAAAAACTAGCAATTATAGCTGTAGCCCTGGATTTTAAAATTATATTGTTACTCTTTCTGTTATCATGATTGTAACTAGCACTTACTGTGTTCTTTCAGGCACTGATTGTTTTAAGTTCTTTATTTGTATCATGCTATTTAGTCCTCACCACGACCTTATGAGGCCAGTGGTGTTACTATTTTCACTCTACCTAAGGCGTTGCACAGTGGGGATACGAATCTTCCTCAGAGTCCCATAGTCATTGTGGTGGATCCAGGATTTGAATCCAGATGGTGTAGTTCCAGAATCCATGCTCTTAACTGCAGGGAGTGTAAAATGTTCTACATAGAAAGATTGAGATGATTTTAAATTGTAATATGTCGGTAAAAAGTGTGCATTTTTGTCTCCGTGGTAAATGGTTTCCTTGTGCCTTAATAGTAGAGCTAGTAATCAGATTGTTTAAAAGTACAGCCATTAGGCCAGGCGTGGTGGCTCGTGCCTGTAATCCCAGCACTTTGGGAGGCCAAGGCGGGCGGATTGCCTGAGCTCTAGAGTTCGAGACCAGCTGGGGCAACACAGTGAAACCTTGTCTCTACTAAAATACAAAAACTTAGCTGGGCGTGGCGGCACGTGCCCATAGTCCTAGCTACTCGGGAGGCTGAGGCAGGAATTGCTTGAACCCAGGATACGGAGGTTGCAGTGAGCCGAGATTGTGTCACTGCTGCTCTTCAGCCTGGGTGACAGACTCTGTCTCCAAACAAACAAAAAAAGTATAGCCATTAGATTTTATGAAGTAGATATTATAGTATGTAACCAGATGAGACCTTTAAAACCCAATGTTTTTCCAGACTTCTCCCTTTGGGGTGCAACCCTCTAGTATGCCGAGAGCCACGGTGGTGCCTCGCAGGTCCTCTCACCTGT
Organism: Pan paniscus; assembly: GCF_029289425.2. Classification (NCBI taxonomy): domain Eukaryota; kingdom Metazoa; phylum Chordata; class Mammalia; order Primates; family Hominidae; genus Pan; species Pan paniscus. The sequence goes on along the minus strand of NC_073255.2, from coordinate 142,001,065 downwards.
ATCATTGGCTGATTTTGTCTCTCTACACTTAGTATTTATTTACCATTGTAATTCTTTCAGTGGCCCTGTTTATCAGTAAATTTTGTTATGACTGAACCAGTATTGTTCAAGTTCAGACCAGAAGCTTTCATGTCAATTTGGTAAACATTTTGATATTACTGGGTTTGTTCAGCATGGTAGTGCACACGATGCTGTATTGACTTGGAATTCTCCTCAGGATGTTGAGCCCTTGACTCAGGAAATGTGGTGAGGTGGCTCCGTTTCAAGGGACTAAGCTGCTTTCCTGACCCATTGCTTTGTGCAGTCCCAGTGCTGGGCACAGCAGCTTTAACTTTCTTCCTGATGACATTCAGAAGTATAGCTGCTGGCTTTTCTCATTAATTCTCACCAGTTAGAGATGAAAGAAAAAGGAGCAGAGGCTATTTCAGGACGATGTGGGTAAGGACGCCGTCCCCTGGATTTTTGGTTTGAGCATGTCTCTGGCTCTTGTCCTCTTTTATTGTTAGCAGGTATTTCCAAGCTCCTCCATTGAGTTTAACATCTTGGTTTTCACAGGCAGTTGGTGGGACCTGCCTTGTCTGTTTTACTGTGGAAGGGAAATCTAGTGGAACCCTCAGTGTTTCCAGCAGGAAACTTCTAGCCTTGCGGAGAACCCCTCTGGTGTCCCGCACGCCCACAAGTAATTAATATTCTCAATGAAGAACTCCTGCTTGGGGTCGCCTCCTTCCTCTGCCAGCCCATCTGGCTGCCCACGTGGGTTTCTCTGGGTGCTTCATTAGGTTCTGTTACCCACAGAGTAGGAGGAGACAGAGTCTCCCTGCCCTGTGTCCTTTATTCAGGTGTGGGAGGAAGAAAGTCCCCCGCTTATCACCAGTAGCAGAGCATAATTCAGAAAGTTGCTCTCATTCTATTTCTTTTTACAGTTCAGAATTTTGGGGGAAGCTTTGCACTCTGGGCTGTGAGCAAGGCCAGGGAGACAGTCTTTAGAGGAGTCTCCACATTATGCTTGACTGTTCCCCGACTTATCTACAAGATTACAGGACCTATTTCAATCAAGTTGTGGTGGAGAGGAGCAGATTTGTGTTGTGAAGACCAGTAATAGATGGTATCTGACACAAATGTTGATGTACAGAAAGAAAGCTTTGAGACCATTTTAACCAAGCCCCTTATTTTGAAGATGAATTTGAGGTTCAAGGAATAGAAGGAACTTTCTCTGAACCTGTAGCTAGTTAATTTGGAATGGGACTCGGGGCTTCTAGCTCCCAGCCCTAGACTTAGCCTTCTTTTCCGCACTGCTCCTGAACTCAAAGTCTGACTTTACCCAGAGAAACCTGGCACTTGTTCCTCATGTGTGTGAAATGGCTTCCTGAGTGGGATGATTGAGAGTCACGTCCCTGGCTCCTCTGGGCTTAGGTTGATCTCAGCTTCCCTGGCAGCCAAAGGATCTCTGCTGCCTCCTGCTGCTAGCACCAAGTATTAAGGTTTTTTGTTTGTTTTTGAGACGGAATCTTGCTCTGTCACCAGGCTGGAGTGCAGTGGCGCGATCTCGGCTCACTGCAACCTCCGCCTCCTGAGTTCAAGCAATTCTTGTGCCTCAGACTCCTGAATAGCTGGGATTACAGGCATGCACCACCACACCCAGCTAATTTTTGTATTTTTAGTAGAGATGGGGTTTCACCATGTTGGCCAGGATGGTCTGGATCTCCTGACCTTGTGATCCGCCCATTTCGGCCTCCCAAAGTGCTGGGATTACAGGCATGAGTCACTGCCCCCAGCCGTATTAAGGTTTTTAGGCAAGAAAGATGAACATACTGTGATTTGACAAGTAAAAGCAACAGAGGAAAGAATTAGTAAAGACTTAACTCTGTCAGATTTTGCAAGGGGAGATCTATTCATGGGGATGAAACATGATTCCTTTTGGTTTGTGTTTTTGTTTTTCCCATTGTCACAGTTATCCTGTATAAATAATTGTAGGAGTGCCCATCAATGTTGGTTGATTCTGGGGTGCATTATTACTTAAAACTTCACTGGAAAGACAAATGTTATTTTTGAAAATAAAACCATTTAAAAATAGTAGTTCTGGCCAGGCATGGTGGCTCACGCCTGTAATCCTAGCACTTTGGGAGGCCAAAATGGGTGGATCACCTGAGGTCAGGAGTTTGAGACCAGCCTGGCCAACATGGTGAAAACCCTGTCTCTACTAAAATACAAAAAGTAGCTGGGCATGGTGACATGTGCCTGTAATCCCAGCTACTAGGGAGGCTGAGGCAGGAGAATTGCTTGAACCCAGTAGGTGGAGGTTGCAGTGAGCCAAGATCGTGCCACTGCACTCCAGCCTGGGTGATAGAGTGAGACTCCATCTCAAAAAAAGAAAAAAGTAGTTCAAAATTAGATTATGGAATCAAAGTTTTGTTGCTGGGATATACCATACGGGTTATCAAGTATAGCCCTTTTATATTAGAAATGGAAACAACTGAGACCCAGATAATTTTTTTTTTTTTTTTTGAGACAGAACCTCACTCTGTTGCCCATACTGGAGTGTGGTGACACGATCTCAGCTCACTGCAACCACTGCTTTCTGGGTTCAAGTGATTCTCCTGCCTCAACCTCCTGAGTAGCAGCGATTACAGGCATGCGCCACCATGCCTGGCTTATTTTTGTATTTTTAGTAGAGAGGGGGTTTCACCGTGTTGGCCAGGCTGGTCTTGAACTCCAGACCTCAGGTGATCCACCTGCCTTGACCTCCCAAAGTGCTGGGATTACAGGTGTGAGCCATCGTGCCAGCCAACCCAGAGAACTTTAATAAGTGACTTAGGAAGCTGGATGTGGTGGCTCACACCTGTAATCCCAGCCACTTGGGAGGCCGAAGCAAGAGGATCACTTGAGGCCAGAAGCTTGAGGCTTCAGTGTGCTTTCCTTACTCCTCTGAATAGCCACTGCACTCCAGCCTGGGAACATAGCAGGATCCCATCTCTAAAAAGAAATTAATTTTTAAAAAGTGATGAAAAATCATAATTCAATAAGTCAATATCAGTACAAGTCTTCTGGCTTAGATACGTTTTACCATTTAAGTTTCTTGTGTGCTAGACTTTGTTTTTGTGAGTTTTCCATAGATTATTTCTAATACTTATTGCTACATTTGTGTGTAACAGGTGTTTCCCCCTCCCATAGATGAGAATGAAAGCTCAAACAGCTTAAACAGCTTGCCCAGGGGTAACACAATGAGTAAATGGTTGAGCAGTAATTTAAGAGCAGTCTGAGTCCAAGGTCATGTTTTTAACGCTGCCCTGTTGCCATTTCCTTTAATGGTTTCAATTATCTTAACTAACTTTATTTGTCCCAGTGGCAAAGTATTTTTCTTGTGTTTATTGCCCATTGCTGTTTTAGGAAAGTTAGCCCAGTTGAGTGCAATAGCCAATTAAAAAAAAAAAAATCTGGAACTTTAAGTTTTTACTGAGATCACTTCTTGCTTGTCATGAGGTGCATCATTGTCATTGGGACCTCATGTGAACACATTTGCACACTGAGGCACATTAACTCTTAACTGTGCAGCCTCCCGCACAGTGAATCAACCTTTGAACTGTGAAAGAAGCCAAGGTGGAAAGATAGGACAACTCTCGTGCATGAGAAAATGGTCAAAGATATTTTAGGAAAGAAAGATACTGACATTTTTACCTTGAGATAGTATTTGATACCGAAATACAATTTTAGTTGGAAAACGATTTTTCAAAAATCGTATTCCTTTGACCTCTATGGGCTGGACATCATCAATGTGCCTATCCATTAATTTCTTGTACTTTTCAGAATCTCTTTTGTTGTTCAGATATAGAACTCCACATATTATTCAGTTTGCACCAGGAAGATGCATGAATGTCGTTGAATAACATGAGCCCATTGGATTGTGTTTCCTTCAGAAGTATAACCATGTTCTCCATGGAAATATTTTACATCATGTTATCTTTCTTACTGTTGGTGCTTTGACATTTTATTTGCTTTTTTTCTTTTTTCCTTTTAGACAGAGTTTTATTCTGTCGCCTAGGTTGGAGTGCAGTGCCATGATCTCAGCTCACTGTGACCTCCGCCTTGTGCCTCAGCCTCTTGAGTAGCTGGGATTACAGGCGTGTGCTACCTTGCCTGTGCCACTATGCCTGTGCAGTTTTTTTGTGTTTTTAGTAGAGACAGGGTTTCGCCATGTTGGCCAGGCTGGTCTCGCACTCCTGGCCTCAAGTGATCTGCCTGCCTCGGCTTCCCGAAGGGCTGGGATTACAAGGCAAGGCTGAGCCCGGCCTTGACATTTTAAATGTAATTTAAACATATCCTAATTGCAGTATTATCCAAAATAGTAAATATTCTAAGGCAAAAAATGTCTTAAAATCTTATCCTAGTTTTATCTACTTTACTGGTACTTACTAGGAACTTGTCAGTATCTTATTAAATCATATTTGCCATGCCCATGATTCATCTTGGTTTTTTTTTTTTGGCCAATTACCCTACCTGTCATACTCATTTCCTGTCCTGAATTGGTAAGCTCTGTGAGGATATGAGGACTGTAAGCAACATGAAGCCTGGGAGCTTTTATATATCAAACACCTGGAATAATGGCATGTGATAGGAGCTCAGGCGATGCACATTCAGTGAATTTATGTAAAAATACTCTGTAAGGTAAAGTTGTTTTAAATGTTTGGAGGGATTTTGATCGTTTTTAAGAGGTATTCCTGTTTTCATTTTCCTTGTAAAATCTTTGTTCCCTCTCACTTCATAAGGCTACTTTAAACTTCTACTAACAGTAGGCTAACTACTAATAGCTTACTGTTGATCAGATGCCTTCCACTGTCGATTAAACTGGGAATATTTCAGTGTTGGATTGAAGGGGTGGCCTGCCCCTCCACACCTGTGGGTATTTCTAGTCGGGTGGGACGAGAGACTGAGAAAAGAAATAAGACACAGAGACAAAGTATAGAGAAACAACAGTGGGCCCAGGGGACTGGCGCTCAGCATACCAAGGACCTGCACCGGCACCAGTCTCTGAGTTCCCTCAGTTTTTATTGATTATTATCTTCATTATTTCAGCAAAAAGGAATGTAGTAGGAGGGCAGGGTGATAATAAGGAGAAGGTCAGCAACAAACACGTGAGCAATAGAATCTATGTCATAATTAAGTTCAAGGGAAGGTACTATGACTGGACGTGCACGTACACCAGATTTATGTTTCTCTCCACCCAAACATCTCAGTGGAGTAAAGAAGAACAAGGCAGCATTACTGCAAACATGTCTCACCTCCCACCATAGGGCGGTTTTTCTCTCATCTGAGAATTGAACAAATGTATAATCGGGTTTTATACCGAGACATTCAGTTCCCAGGGGCAGGCAGGAGACAGTGGCCTTCCTCTATCTCAACTGCAAGAGGCTTTCCTCTTTTACTAATCCATCTCAGCACAGACCCTTTATGGGTGTTGGGCTGGGGGACGGTCAGGTCTTTCTCATCCCACGAGGCCATATTTCAGACTATTACATGGGGAGAAACCTTGGACAATACCCAGCTTTCAAGGGCAGAGGTCCCTGCAGCTTTCCACAGTGCATTGTGCCCCTGGTTTATTGAGACTAGAGAATGGCGATGACTTTTACCAAGTATACTGCTTGTAAACATTTTGTTAACAAGGCACGTCCTGCACAGCCCTGGATCCCTTAAACCTTGATTTCATACAACACATGTTTTTGTGAGCTCCAGGTTGGGTCAAAGTGGCTGGAGCAAAGTGGCTGAGGCAAAGCTACAAATTAACAACATCTCAGCAAAGCAGTTGTTTAAAGTACAGGTCTTTTTCAAAATGGAGTCTCTTATGTCTTTCCTTTCTACATAGACACAGTAACAGTCGGATCTCTCTTTCTTTTCCCTACATTGGATGATGTGAAACATATAACACTTCCTGTCTCTTGTGAACAAAATGCCTATTCAATTCATTGTTTGAATGGTCATTGATGTAATATTTGCTTAACATTTGGAATTTCTAATGCTTATATGAGAACATGATCTGTTTTGTAAAAATAAATTTTGTTTATGGAAATAATTGAAAAAATTATTCTCCAGTGGAAATAATTATAGAAAAACACTGACCTTGTATTTAGGTCACTGACACTGTAAATTTTTGATTGTTTTAATATGATAAATATGAATATCTTGGTTCATCACTTTCTTTTAGTATAATGCTGTAGGGTTGTCTAGATACCAAGGCTATTTTCTATTTAAATCAAGCCCCCCTTCTCTTGCAGTGTTAAAAATGTATGGACATCATTAGCCATCAGAGAAATGTAGATCAAAACTACAACGAGATACTTCATATCCACTTGGGTGGATAAAGTAAAAAACGATAGTAAGTGTTGTTCAGGGCGAAGAATTGGAACCCTCATACATTGGTGATAGGAATGTAAAATGGTGCAGCCACTGTGGAAGACACTTTGGCAGTTCATCAAAAAGCTAAATATAGAGGCACCATATGACCTAAGTACGGTAACTCCTAGGTATATACCTCCCCTCAAAAAAAGTATGTTCACACAAAAATGTATACACGAGTGTGAATAGCAGTATTATTTTTATAGCCCCTAAAGTGAAAATAACCCAAATGTTCATGAGGTGAAGGGATAAACACAATGTTGTATCTCCATACAGTGGAATACTGTTTGCCAATAAGAATAAGCGAAGTACTAATACATGCTGCACAAGAGTCAAACTTGAAAACATTATGCCAGTTACAAAAAAATACTTTATATGATTCCATTTATAGGAAATGTCCAGAATCAGCAAGTAGATTAGTGGTTGCTAAGGGTTAGAAGGGGTAGGAGAGAGATGGGAAGTGAATGCTGATGAATATGTTGTTTCTTTTTGGAGCAATGAAAATGTTGTCATTTAAATAGTGGTGGTAGTTGCCGTGTGTGGTGGCTCACGCCTGTAATCCCAGTACTTTGGGAGGTCGAGACAGGTGGATCACAAGGTCAGGAGTTCGAGACCACTGGCCAATATGGTGAAACCCCGTTTCTACTAAAAATACAAAAAAAATTAGCCAGGCGTGGTGGCATATGCCTGTAATCCCAGCTGCTTGGGAGGCTGAGGCAGGAGAATTGCTTGAACCCGGGAGGCGGAGGTTGCAGTGAGCCAAGATTGCGCCACTGCACTCCAGCCTGGGTGACAGAGCGAGACTCTGTCTCAAAAAATAAATAAATAAATAATTTAAAAAATAAATAGTAATGATAGTCGCACATCTAAAATCCATTGAATTGTATACCTAAAGGGGTCAATTGTATGATACATGAATTACTAGCCTGCTGTTGATGAGAATCCTTAATGATCACTTGACCAATTAACATGTATTTTGTATGTGTGTTATATAGCATATTTTTACAACAAAGTAAGCTAGAGAAAAGAAAATGTTAAGACAATCATAAGGAAGAGAAAATATACTTACTATTCATTAAGTGGATAGATCATATGAAGTAGATGATCATAAAGGTCTTCATCCTCATTATCTTCGCATTGAGTAGGCTGAGGGGTTGGTCTTGCTGTCTCAGGAGTGGCAGAGGTGGAAGACAATCTGTGTATAAGGGAACCCATGGAGTTCAAACCTGTGTTGTTCAAGGTTCAACTGTATGTAGATGCATTTGCTTCCACGAGCATAAATAATCTCTGAAATTATACACACTGGTTGCTTATGGAAAGGAGAGCTGGATTCCAATGTGGGTAGGCATGGGAGGGAGATTGTTACTAAATATCCTTTTGTGTTTATCAAACTTTGTACCCTGGCATTGTATTACATGTTTTTCAAATAAATAAAAGTTATATAATGAGATATTAATAGCTTATCTTCTCTCTTGATTTTACTATATCCAGGTTCTTCAAGGGTTAGATTACTTACACAGTAAGTGCAAGATCATTCATACTGACATAAAGCCGGAAAATATCTTGATGTGTGTGGATGATGCATATGTGAGAAGAATGGCAGCTGAGGCCACTGAGTGGCAGAAAGCAGGTGCTCCTCCTCCTTCAGGGTCTGCAGGTGAGGGAGCTGAGCCAGCTTCATTTCAGTTTGGGGGCATTGGGAGCTTGCAAAGTTGCAGTTGTTGAAGGTATCTGAATCAAACGTTACACATAAGGAAGATTTTGGAAAAGTTAAATTGCTGGAAATAACTGCATCCTTGAAATGGAAAATGCCCCAGCTACATTATATTTTAATATTCGAAGTATTTACTTTTGTCCCCCTTTAAAAGGCCATTTAAATTTGTAGTTGCTGCTTCATCTATATTTGAACAGTTTTTTCTGTTGCCAGCTTCTCTGCAGAGGAGAACATAGAAACAGCTTTCCTGTAGCTGACCTTTAGTCATGAGAATATTTTTCTGGCTTCAATTTTGTGTACATAAATTCTTGTTGTCCATTTAGCATAGCTATGTCAATCTGAGTTGTATCAACAGATTTGGAGTTAGTTAGAAAAGGCCTGATGGTGGGGGAAGAAGATCAAGTGACCTGAGTATTGGGATATCTTTATTTCTGGGGCGGGGTCGGCGGGGTGGTGCAGTGAAGTGTGGACTGTGCTTCTCACTCTTCGACACCATGATCTGTGCCTTTGTGTGTTGTCAGGCAAGCATGGATACTAAAGGGCTGAGGCTCCTGGGACTGCCTGGGGCTCTCTTCACATCTCCTTTACTGCCATCAGGGTGTTGTTTAGATCATGGACCCAGCCTGTTAAGCTTTTGACCCGGTGTAGGGGTTTAATCATGTGATTCCTAGACTATTTGCTGCATACCAACTGCAGTATTTGATTTAAATTATAGAAAGCTTGCAAAATAGATTTCAAATATCGATGTACATCTACATTGTTCATTTCATTATATTTTAAACAAATTTGGTTTAATGACTGTGATATGTATTCTTTTCCATTTTCTTAAGTGATCTGTTGGTGCTTGGGCTTGACTGTTTTTGAGATGTATTAGTATTTCATTTTAGATAAATAAGAGAAATGGCTCAGTATGAGTAACTTCTGCTGTGACTTCAGGAGTCACTCATTTGTTTCAGTGGCATAAACTTACTCTAGATCCTTGTGATTAAGAAGCTCTGATTAATAGTTTTTGAAGTTGGATAGCCATTAAAAGACAATAATTATTTCACTTTGCAATTCGAATGACCTACATGAAGGCATGTGTCTGTTTTCTGCTAAATACCGATTTTGTTTGATTTTATTTTAGTGAGTACGGCTCCACAGCAGAAACCTGTAAGTACTTATGCATATTACTTTATATGCACCATGTTAAAAGAGACCATTTATTATTGAGTTGTTCAAATTATTAAAAAGTTGTGTATTTAAAGGGTAGACACATTTATAAAAGCTGTGTATCCTCAAATAGGTAAGACTTAATGTCTTGTTAATTTTTTTTTTTTTTTTTTTTTTGAATACTGAGTTTCACTCTGTTGCTCAGGCTGGAGTGCAAGTGGTGCGATCTCGGCTCACTGCAACCTCCCCCTCCCTGGTTCAAACGATTCTTGTGCCTCAGCCTCCCGAGTATACTGCTGGGATTACAGGCACCTGCCACCACACCCAGCTAATTTTTGTATTTTTAGTAGAGAGGGGTTTCACCATGTTGGCCAGACTGGTCTCGAACTCTTAACCTCAAGTTATCTGCCTACCTCGGCCTCCCAAATTTCTGGGATTACAGGTGTGAGCCACCACGCCCAGCCTGTCTTGTTAAGTTTTAATGATCTGTGCAGAGTTGGGATAGTTAGAGCCTTTCAAAGATTGTCTTCTTTATGCATTTTCTGGACTATGGTGGCCAAGTTTAGTGAAATGTGAGGTGATGGAGTTGAAGTATTTTTATTTCAAAACCACTTTACATTATTTCTGATTGGCTGCTAAGTTACCTGTTTTTCTGAAGCTGTTGTTCTAATTTTTTCCATCCAGATGTTAAATAAGAAAGAGACTGATCTATTTTGTGGTCCTGTCAAAACACTATGTCCTTATTAGATACTGGGTGTGGTGACTCACGCCTGTAATCCCTGCACTTTAGTAGGCCGAGGCCACTAGATCACTTGAAGTCAGGAATTCAAGACCAGCCTGGCCAACATGGTGAAATCCCATCTCTACCAAAAATGCAAAAACTAGCTGAGTGTGCTGGTGGACGTCTGTAATCCCGGCTACTCAGGAGGCTAAGGCAGTAGAATCACTTGAGCCCAGGAGGTAGAGGTTGCAGTGAGCTGAGATCACGCCACTGCACTCCAGCCTGGGCGACAGAGTGAGACTCCATCTCAAAAAAAAAAAAAAAAAAAAATTAGCCGGGTATGATGGTGTGCACCTGTAGTCCTAGCTACATGGGAGGCTGAGGCATGAGAATCACTTGAACTCAAGAAGTGGAGGTTGCAGTGAGCTGAGATCACACCACTGCACTCCAGCCTGGGCAACAGAGACTCTGTCTCAAAGAAAAACAACAACAACAACAACAAAACACTATTTTTACTGAGACAACTCTTGATTTGGAATGTAAGTTCTGGAACAAGAGGGAGCTTTAATAATTAAGCTTCCTGGCCTGCTGAGAAGCTCAAGTTATTTCCCATAGTTCTTCCCTGGCTTGAGCTGCTTGAGTTTACTGATTGATTGAAAGGTTGGAGGCTGTCATTGCCAGTGCTTTGCAAGTCAGGTAGCCATGACGGGAGGCAGACAAAAGCTGTAGCTTTTTCTTTTTTCCCTTTGCAGCATAGGCTTATCTCTTACAGTTCATGTTGTCTTGGCTGCTAAGAGCTTCATATGTGAGACCCAAACACACAGTGACGTACACCTGCTCGGGCACCTGTTTCATTTTTGGCATTGAGGAGCTGGGATGTTGTTACTTTGTATATAGACAGCAGCAAATAAAACTTGCAAGAGGAGCTTCTCCTTTAAGGCCAAGAGAATTTCGAACTTCAGTTCTCTTAGAGTTTGAATGGTGAAGACTTACTGGATTTAAGCTATATCTCTCTGAGGGCAGCACCTGGTAGTAGACCTAGTACGTGATATCAGTCAGCACTGCTTTCCCTTTGATTTTATCGTAAGCCTTACCACAAAGTGGATCTGTCTGGGTTTGGGATTTTAATAGAATATGGCATGAGAAAGCAGAGTTTATTGCTCTTTGCCATGCTGCTAGTCGTTATACTATCGTGGTGCTTTAAAAAGAAGAAAACTGACCTGTGGTCTTTTCTTAACATGTTATAGATAGGAAAAATATCTAAAAACAAAAAGAAAAAACTGAAAAAGAAACAGAAGAGGCAGGCTGAGTTATTGGAGAAGCGCCTGCAGGAGATAGAAGAATTGGAGCGAGAAGCTGAAAGGAAAATAATAGAAGAAAACATCACCTCAGCTGCACCTTCCAATGACCAGGATGGCGAATACTGCCCAGAGGTGAAACTAAAAACAACAGGATTAGAGGAGGCAGCTGAGGCAGAGACTGCAAAGGACAATGGTCAGTGGGGCCTGGAACCTGGGCTGCATGGGGTTCTCAGAGTTCCATTAGTAGGGTTCTGCCAGGTCAACATGGGGGCTGATTTGTGCTGCTGCTGCAGATGACAAGGATGATTCTCTCCAACTGCCTATTGGGAAATATGGGAAATAGCCTCGTACTCCATTTGTGAACTGTATGCCAGAAATATGTTAACATTTCAAAATAGTTTTTAAAAATGTAAAATACTTGAGAAATTCCATGTTTCTATCATGCTAATGATGGTGCTTTATTTTGTCATTAACTTTTTACCTAACTGTAATGCACCACAAGTCTGTTTCTGAAGATTATAGAGGGTAGAAATGGAAGTGCAACTTTATTTAGAAAGAGTTATTTTCCCTTAAAGCTAACTTTTTCTTATAAGAGCAGGCCAATTACTAAATGAATGAAAAATGAGATTTAGAAAACCTGAAGGTTTTACCCCAAAAGCCAAGAGGTGTTTACCAGGTGGTACATAAGCACATTCAAAATGTATTTTATTGATGGAGATAAGTACTTAATGAGGCTGTATTAAGGAGAGTAACAAGTTCTAATTCTTGACCCATCAAATTCTTAAGGTGAAGCTGAGGACCAGGAAGAGAAAGAAGATGCTGAGAAAGAAAACATTGAAAAAGATGAAGATGATGTAGATCAGGAACTTGCGAACATAGACCCTACGTGGATAGAATCACCTAAAACCAATGGCCATATTGAGAATGGCCCATTCTCACTGGAGCAGCAACTGGACGATGAAGATGATGATGAAGAAGACTGCCCAAATCCTGAGGAATATAATCTTGATGAGCCAAATGCAGAAAGTGATTACACATATAGCAGCTCCTATGAACAATTCAATGGTGAATTGCCAAATGGACGACATAAAATTCCCGAGTCACAGTTCCCAGAGTTTTCCACCTCGTTGTTCTCTGGATCCTTAGAACCTGTGGCCTGCGGCTCTGTGCTTTCTGAGGGATCACCACTTACTGAGCAAGAGGAGAGCAGTCCATCCCATGACAGAAGCAGAACGGTTTCAGCCTCCAGTACTGGGGATTTGCCAAAAGGTAAGTGTTTCTTCCCATCAACTGTCTGCCATCGCTGACTCCAGGGACGTGCCTTTAACACATGCTGTGAAGGAATTGGCTGGAAGTGGCCAAGCCCTGTGTGTGTGCACTAATCAGTTTTATTACTTTTATACTCATGAAGAAGTAATGTGATTTAAATAAATTTTCTATGCCATTAGGCTATCTCTTGCTCTCTGCATACCAAATCTTATTTCTGACCAGTTTTCATTTTTAATATATTTAGTCAGCAGCATCATTTGCAAAAACCTTCCAGTTTTAGCAACTTACACCTTTCTAGAATGTGTAGTTTAGTTTAAAATTCGTATCTTCTTCCATCTAATGTCATTATATTTAGTTTAGTTTAGTTTTGTTTCTATTCAAGAAAATTATGCCTCCTCTTTGACTCTATTGAGAAAGAAGTGTCATATTGTCTTTTGATAGTTGTTCCTGATTATAGGACCCTACTATTGGTAACTGGCCCAGGATTGTAATTTTCAAGGAATTGGCATGGATTTAAATGTGATGACAGATTATAGATTGGCTCTTGTGTTCTTGTCTACCTAAGAAGGCTTGACTTATTCAAAGCCTTATTTTGGGAGTGAATGCCAAGTGACTCTAGTAAGTGAAAACTGGGTAACACAGTTGGTTTCCATTCTGGCTTATGGGGGAAAAGCTCTGAAACCTCCCTCTGCTCCCTCTACTGACAAGACTGTTTAACACACAGCGAGTAAAATTGATGAGCCAGCCCTGCAAACAGCCCGACATTCTGCAGCCCCTTTGGTTCCAGCAGTCTGGAATTGCACGCCGAGTAAGCTGGCTTTGTTACGCACTGGCTATGATGAATCCTCCTAAGGATTTGCTTTCTTTACTTGGCTGGACGTGGTCAGCTCCTGTTCCCCTTTCCAGGGAGTGTTTGAAGGTGCTTACATAGAATGTAGGTTAATTTCTGGGAAAGGGCAGTAGTGAGAGGTAACTTATCCAGACTTATTGTTGCTGTTGCAGTTCAATTTTTCTCTTACTTGAAGTTTCTTTTTTTTTTATGAGATTGAGTCTTGCTCTGTCACCCAGGCTGGAGTGCAGTGGCGTGATCTCGGCTCACTGCAACCTCTGCCTCCCGGGTTCAAGCGATTCTCCCGCCCCAGCCTCCTGAGTAGCTGGGATTATAGGCGCGTGCCACCATGCCCGGCTAATTTTTGTATTTTTAGTAGAGACAGGGTTTCACCATGTTGGTCAGGCTGGTCTCAAATTCCTGACCTCGTGATCCACCCGCCTCAGCTTCCCAAAGTGCTGGGATTACAGGCGTGAGCCACCGCGCCCGGCTGAAGTTTCATATAGAAAGTAATTTACAAAGTACCTTTTTAATTATTTCTATTTTATTCATTTATTTATTTATTTATTTTTTGAGACAGTCTCACTCTAGTTGCCCAGGCTGGAGTGCAGTGGTGCAATCTCAGCTCACTGCAACCTCCACCTCCTGAACTCAAGCAATTCTCCTGCCTCAGTCTCCCGAGTAGCTGGGATTACAGGCGCCCGTCACCATGCCCGGCTAATTTTTATATTTTTAGTATAGACAGAGCTTCACCATGTTGGCCAGGCTGGGTCTCCAATGCCTGACCTCAGGTGATCTGCCCTCCCCAGCCTCCCAAAGTGCTGGGATTACGAGCGTGAGCCACCATGACCAGCTCAAAGTACCTTTTTTATTCATACTTATTTTGCAAGTATTAGCTTGGGCTGCAGTGGCTTCAGGTACAGTCAGCCCTCCGTATCCATGGGTTTTACATCTTTGGATTTCCCATCCATGTGTTCAGCTAACTTCAGATGGGAAATAGTTGGAGGGGAAAAAAAACTGTGTCTTTATTGAACATGTACAGATTTTTCCCCCCTTGTCATTACTCCATAAACAATACGGTATAACAACTATTTACATACCATTTACATTGTAGCAGGTATTATAAATAACTAGAGATCAACTAAAGTGTATAGGAAGATATATGTAGGTTATATGCAAACACTACACCGTTTTATATCAGAGACTTGAGCATCTGTGGATTTTGGTATCCTCAGGATGTCCTGGAACCAGTTCCCCTGCAGACACCGAGAGGCACCTGCATATCACATTAAACCCCAGCTCAAAACTTAATAACTGTGGAACTTTGGTTTCTTACCCTGTCTGAGCCTTGGTTCATTCCTCTATCAAAGGAAAGAAATGGCTACCTCTAAGGTTGTTAGTAGCACTGAATTAAATAAAACAGGTCAATGGCAAAGGTACATAAATAACATATAATAATAGTATATTGAAAAATTTCCCATGGAATGTAAGTTGCCTTGGTCATCACAATCCATGTAAAGGAGCAGAATTGCTGCTTGTTACCACATGGTCATCATTGGAGGCCCAGGCAAGTCATAAGACTTATCCTATTGTTTACATGACAGCTCCATCTCTGTGTCACAGGAAACTTCAAACCTTACATGTCCAAAACCAGAATACAACTTTCCCTGCCAACCTGCTACACATACTGTATTTCCCACACTTGTTACCACCATTTCTTATTGCTCCAGTGAGAAACTTGATCATCAGGATGTCTTCTTTTTTTCTCTCATGTCCAGTAAATCATCTCGTTTTGCCAGTCGTACCTCCTAAGTAGGGGTCCCCCTTGCCTTGTCCCTAAAGTGGGCAGTGTCATTGCTTGCCTCTCCTATTACGGAGGTTCCTTACTGGTGTCTTGGCTTTGTGTTCTCTCCAGCTTTTCTCCCCACCTGCCTTTCAGCATGCCCTTCCATGGTGCTGCTAGAGTGTCTTTGCAGTATGCTCACCCGATCAGTGTATTCCCCTGCTCACAGTTTCCACAGCTTCCCATCATCTACAGCAGTGGTCTCCACAGTGGAGAGTGTACATCCCTGCATAACCAGCACCATCCAGGAAGGTGCAGGAAGGAATTATTAGAGCATCTGTGTATTTTTTTATTTTGAAAGAATAGTACAATAAACAACTGTATATCCTCCACATAGATTGAGCAATTCACATTTTGACGCATTGCATATACTTTGTGTACACAGACACTGCATGCTACACATATTAGGATACTTCACTCCTAAATACTTAAGCATTCATCTTCTGAGAGATGAATTAGAACGTCCTCCATTGTAACAATAATACTATTACAACGTGTAAGAATAGCACTAATTTTATATTATTATTATTTTGAGACAGGATCTTGCTCTATCGCCCAGGCTGGAGTGCAGTGGCGTGATCTCGGTTCACTGCAACCTCTGCTTTCTGGCTCAAGTGATCCTCCCACCTCAGCCCCCAAGTAGCTGGGACTACAGTTGGCACTACCATGTCTGGTCAACTTTTATATTTTTGGTAGAGAAAGTAGGGTTTTACCATGTTGCCCATGCCAGTCCTGAACTCATGGGCTCGAGTGATCTGCCTACCTTGGCTTCCCAAAATGCTGGGATTAAAGGCATGAGCCATCACACCTGGCCTAATATCATCTATTATTTATTCCATATTCAAATTTCCTCAATAATTCTAAAATTTTCTTTTTAAATTTTCCTGATCTAGGATATGATCCAACACAGTAGCCTGCCTCCTGGGTGAGGGCTTCCTGTATCCCCAGCAGGCTTACTTCTCTTTCCCCTCTGCTCCTGCTGGCCATGCTTGTCTTAGTTGTATGGGCAGTGCTCATTGTCACTGTCTGTTTTCTCATTAGAATGTGAACTCTTGCAGAGTGCAGTGTGTTTTTATCTTTGCATCCTCAGCATCTGATTCAGTGCTAAGATAAATATTTATTGAATAACGAACAAACAAATGAGTGATACCTTTTTACATTCTTCTTCTCTTTCCTTTCTCCCGCTTTTTTCTATTTATAGTCACAATTTTACTGTGTCCAACACACATACCATCCCCAATACCTGTTGCATCAGGTAGAAACTGGAGGTCTTGAAGAGCATTTTAATATTGGCAAATTCTAGGGATGTACCAGGGACAGGATCTCCTTTGTTTGGAAGCACTCAGTTTTCGCCCGCAGCTTGGCCATTTGATAAGCAAGAGCAGCCTCCCCCATGGGAGGTGTGTTTTGTTTTCTGCATGGGAAGGGGTATAAGCCTAGAGTCTTGCACTTGACCACACGGTACTTCGTGAATTTGAGGCAAGAGAAACAATGAAGAGTTTGTGTAGATCCTGACTTTAGGGCAGAATGTACATGTTAGGGCATAGTAGAAGAAAGACTGGGGCCGGTCTGAGGAACTTGAAGAAACCTAAATGCCAGGCTAAAGAAGGTACACTTTTTTCCTAGAGTAATTTGGCAGCCATTGAAGGTTGAGAAGAGGATGGTCCCTCTTAGATGATCAGCTGCCAGAGCCTTAGTGTGTATCTTGGCTCAACACATCTGAAGGACAAAGGCCCTGGAACAGGGTGGTTTTCTTGGTCTTACCTGTGGGCTATTTCTGGAATCCTTTCTGTGTCACTCGATGGGGACCCACACCACTGTCAGTCCTTGCTAGGCTACTGTAACGCAGCCTCCGTGCTCCTATCACTTGAGCTTTTGCTCCCCAGTCTGTCTCTGTCTGGCAGTCCAGAGAGAACTGTTTAAGGCTTAACTTCTTCCCCCTTACCCACCCCCGCCTCACCAAAATGATCTCCATTGTGTTTCCCATGTAGAGTAGTGATGCCCTGAGTTGTCCTTCACTGAAGCTGACAAACTCTCCAGTGTGTTCCCTGGCAGGTCTCTGTTGGTGCCTGCTCCAGACCCATTCTCTGTTTCCCTAATTCATTCTACACCGTTCACACTGGCTTCTTTCTAAAGTTTCTCAAAGTTGCAAGCCTGTTTCTGCCTTAGGATTTTTGTACTTCCCGTGTCCTTTGCCTCAAACTTCTCTTACTTTCATGCCTGCCTTTGTTCAGACCTCTCCTGAATGTCACCTTCTCAGAAAAGATCTCCCCTGAACAGCCTTGGCATTATCCATCTCCTTTCTCTGCTTTGTTTTTCTTCATAGCCTGTTTAGCTACCTGACCGGATGTGTGGATTCCTCGTTTATTTGCCTTATTGCCCATATTTTCAACCAGTACACGAGTTTCCTAATTTAGCTTGTGTTTTCTTCTTACAGTGTTCCCAGTACCAAGACCATGCTTAGCACACAGAAGGTACTCAGTAAATATTTGTTGCACGAATGGTTGAGGTGGCAACATTAAATCTCTTAGTTCCGCTACTTCCTTGGGCCTCATAGTGAACCTCCTCCATATAGAGGGGATATTCTTGCCGTCCTTATAAGGACCCCTTACGATGTAAAGAGTCAGTGTGTGCCTAGCACCATGTGTTATGTGCGTGTGACAGCAGCTGTCTCATCATGCTGAGGCACTGTTGGCTACCATCTAATAGTTTCTAGGATAGCTTCTTGTGGAATGAGTGACCACAGTGTCACCCAAAGACTAGTGTATCAGAAGGTGACTTAAGGGGCCCAGTTCTTCCCGAAGTGAAAGCTTTCCACTCATTCCCCTCTTAGTGGAAGCAGAGTGCAGTTGCAAGCTTTTCATTTTGGAAGGAAGACAGCTCCAGTTTGTCCTTTGTGTCACCATTATCTGTAAGAAGGAAACCGTGTGACAGGTCACTACTGTGGTGACTCAGTCAGAGGAGGTGTGACAAAAGCATTCCAGTTGGGTTTCAGTGGACTTCTTGGGAATGTAGCAGTCTGGTACCTTAGTTCAGGAACTATCATAGTGAGAAAAGAAAGAAAAGCAAAATCTCTTTTACCTCCTGTTGTGTTTTTATACAATTAAGTTATTGAGATACATTACCTAGCATCATTTGGAACGCATCAGAAGCTAAGTAACTGTTTACAAACCCGAACCAGGAGGATAACAGCATGTCACCAAAGAGATTCTGTTCAGTGAACCTTAATGAGGGATATTAAGTACAAGAAACACCCCTGAATTTAGGCCGGGTGCGGTGGCTTATGCCTATAATCCCGGCACTTTGGGAGGCCAAGGTGGGCAGATCACTTGATGTCAGGAGTTCGAGACCAGCCTGGCCAACATGGTGAAACCCCGTCTCTACTAAAAATACAAAAATTAATCGGGCATGGTTTCAGGTGCCTGTAATCCCAGCTACTCGGGAGGCTGAGGCAGGAGAATTGCTTGAATCTAGGAGGTGGAGGCTGCAGTGAGCCGAGATCGCGCCACTGCACTCCAGCCTAGGCGACAGAGTGAGACTCTGTCTCAAAAAAAAAAAAAAAAAAATTCCCTGCATTTAAATGTGAGGTGATGGGTCTTTGAAAGTATATTTCTTCTAGCGTGATTGAATTAAGCAGCTCCTGAGAAATGTTTTTAAAAACAACATCTCAGAGTGGTGGCAGATTACAGATCATCTCCTTCCACTTGAGTGCCCTCAGATAACAGCCAACTCGGCTACTGTTCTCATGGAGAAAAAGAAATCACATCGTCCTGTGGCTCAGGAGGACCACAATATGTCTAACAGGGCTTCGCCCTCTTCTCATTAGACCTATGATTTGAGTTGTTTGTGGGGGCGGAACTTGCTCTTGGGCCTCCCCTTCCCTCTGCTGCTGCTCTCTGGTCCCTCACTGACCAGTTGGGAGCCTTCTGCCCCAGACGATGGTTTAGCTGGTCACAGCAGAGGGAAGCCCCTGCATCTGGCCAGGCGCCCAGATGCTGTCCTGACTCTCCTGTGTTTGGGTTTTTAGTGTCTTCGGTGGGGAAGGGGTGGTCCCTTCCGATTCTTCTTTTCCTGAACACCAAGCCTCATAGAGTTTAAGTCATTTGCCAGTCTTACAACTTGTAGATATTGAAACTTAGATTTGAATCCAATTTTTCAAACCTCAAATTCCATTTTCCTTCTTGCTGATTCTTCTTGATTAAATGACATACGGGGCATTCATCTAGTCATGTCTAGTGTTGTTCATCTACCCATTGGGTCAGCATTTTTATATTTATCCTGGACCTCTGTTCTCAGCCCCAGGTGAATCAGTGTATATACATTTTGCCTTCTTTTTTGGTCTTTGTGCTGCTTTCTTTCTGAATTTTTGCTGAGTTCTGGTGTTTCTTTTCCTGAGCTCATACCTGGCCTTTGGTGAGGCTGTGCAGTGGATCAGAATCCTTATAAAGAAGGAAACAGGCATATGGAAGGTAGCAAGCAGGGAATATCTGTACCTGGCTGGCTCATTTGATTAACATGCTAGAGGAACAGGTCTTGAGGGTTAAGATACTGGTCAGAATTCTCTTGGCATCCTCTGGAGCCCCCCTAGGGAGCTGTGTGGGCACCCTAGGTCCTGAGGCCCTTGCCTGTTCACTGCCTTACGGCAAGTTGCAAGGCTGGCCCTCCTTCCTCTTACGGGGCTTGCTGAAGAATCAGAGCCTCCCCAAGCACCCTGGTTTCACAGCTCGTATGTACCCCAACAGAGGTTTAGTTCATTTCAGCAGTGCCCAGCTTCAAGGAAACAAAGGGGCTCTCCTAGGTAGGTGTTTATATTAGTCCGTTCTCACATTGCTGTAAAAAATACTGGAAACCCGGTAGTTTATAAAGAAAACAGGTTTAATTGGCTCACGGTTCCACAGGCTGTACAGGAAGCATGGCTGGGGAGGCCTTAGGAAACTTTCAAATATGGTAGAAGGGGAAGCAGGCATCTTACATGGCTGGAGCAGGAGGAGGAGAGAAGGGGGACGTGCTACACACTTTTAAACGACCAGATCTCGTGAGAACTCACTCAGTATCACGAGAACAGCAACGTGGAAATCTGCCCCCATGATCCAGTCACCTCTCACCAGGCCCCTCTTCTAACACTAGGGATTACAATTCGACATGAGTTATGGGCAGGGACACAAACCCGAATCATATCAGTGTTTAATGTTCTACATTGAACAGGCTTTTCTGCTTGGTTTTTAAATACCATTTCAAAATTACTTATACAGTAAATAAAAGTCCTGGTTTTATTTCATCTTTACCAGAAATCTGATCTTGTAGGTCAGTCTGAGGTTTGGTGATGAAGATGCTGACTTTAAGGACTATTTTTCTGGGCCTCACCAGATTATTTTTGTTTGTCACTTGCCCCTTGGTTAACTCTGCTTGATACAGGCATGATCTGAACTTGTTTGAGAAGATCTGGCCCCAGAATCTCTGGGAAGCTGGCCCTATACCTGCCTTTGAGATTCTCTGGAGTCATCCTGGAATTTAGAATGACTGCTCATGTATGTGACAAGTTCCTGACTGACCTCAGAGGTTGCCTTTATGGCCCAGGCCATCTCAGGAGACCTCTGTCTGGGACCTTCCTTGTCTAAAACAAAACCAGAATAGTTTAGTCCCTGCCTTTAATCTGTGTTTGTTAATCAACAGTCATCTACCCCTTGAGATCTGTGTGTGCTCAGCCCAAGCAGTGGGAACTGTAGGGGATGATGTGGGTGTGAGGTGTCGGTGCCAGGGACCCTGATGTCTTGTGGCGTCCAAGGAAGTGTGTGTCACTGGGAGTGATTGGCCCCCACAGCAGTGTTCTTTCTACCTTCATGTTCCTTGTAATAATGCATCAGCAAGCTCGATCTGGGCCGTGAAGGGATGGATTGACACCATGAAGAGCCGCCACAAAGCTGCAGACAGGGGGACAGCAAGGCTGGCTTGTTCTAGGGCTGACCTGGACCCGAAGAAACTGGGGATAAAAAGAGAAAGGGCAAGGCAGTGCCCTTGGCGTCCTGTGGGCAGCCCAGTTTGCTCTTTTCTGGAGTATTTTCCAGAGGTGGAGAACAAGCAATTTTAGTTCTGTCAAGTTTAATTTACAGTATTCCAGGCCTAAGTGATCATTCCACTACTCTTTAGGAAAGGAGACTGACCCTGGCAAACACTGTGTTCACACATGCAAACCACCTATCCCAATCACTAACTGTCCTGCTGTTTGCTCATGCCAGCAAAAACCCGGGCAGCTGACTTGTTGGTGAATCCCCTGGATCCGCGGAATGCAGATAAAATTAGAGTAAAAATTGCTGACCTGGGAAATGCTTGTTGGGTGGTAAGTAGAGTTTTCTTTCTAAAACCTTTGGTCTTGATTCTGTGTGCGAAGACACTTTTTGAATGTCTGTGTTGCTCCGTGGTAATGCAGCCTGTTCCCTTCCAGCATAAACACTTCACGGAAGACATCCAGACGCGTCAGTACCGCTCCATAGAGGTTTTAATAGGAGCGGGGTACAGCACCCCTGCGGACATCTGGAGCACGGCGTGTATGGTAAGGACGGCTCTGCCCTTTGCTGCCATGGGAATTGGCTCGTTCCTTTCACACTCTGGATGGGGCTGAGTCTCTCTGAGGCATGCGACCTCAGTTTTTCTGACTGTAAGGGTCATCCACCGTGGGCTGGGTGAGGGGAAGGTTGCTGCCGCGGGCATCTTAAGAAGTGGAAGGATCCTCCTCAGGCGGGCCCTGGGTGTTTGGTGTGGTTGTGGGCTTGTGAGAGAGACATGGTCTCTTCTTAAGGCCCTGCACAGCCCACAGCCCCATGAATCAGACCCAGTTGTTGTGACACAGTGACTTCACTTGTGGTCCCTGAAAATGTGCAGGGTATAGGGAGCTTTTCCCTTCACTCACACTGTGGAGGAAGATGAGGTAGCATCTCCAGGGGAAGACTGCCTGAGGCGGGCAGGTGGGAGCCCCTACAGGTAAGCCTCTGCCTGGTCAACCAGACATGCAGGGTTCCTCACCTTTCCAGACTGGAAGGGATTTCCCCAGATGCCAATGCATAATCTCTCTTCCCTTATAAAGCAAGAGCTAGCAGATATTCTGGCTTATTCTAGGATGTCTAGCCCCTTCTGAAACAGTGGCAGCAACGCCCACTCCCTCTGACAGAGTCTGTTCCCAGAGTGGTTGAGATGACGGCTTCCACAGGGTGGCAGAAGCCTCTTCTTCTATCTGTCAGGCCTGTTTTGCTGCTGGTTTTGTGCTGCACAGTTGCATTGTCTGTAAACTCCCCTGGCCCTGCCTGGCATCGTTTGGTCATTGACCCTGAACCTGTGAGTTGGTGAACACAAAGGGCCCTGCGTTTGCGAGCCAGTTCCTGGTTCTCTTCCTCTGCCCTGTTTCCTGGCCCATTCAGCAGCTTTTTCTCAGTGGTATTTACTTAGGCGTTCTGTGTTGGGAAAGGTGGGTTGCTTGCTGTTGGGTTTCATGCTTTTCCTATTCCATACTGCTTTTTATCCATATTCTTCCAATATTTAAAAGAAAAGATTGTGTGCAAGGCTTAGCATTTTTCTTCTCACTGAAAAAAGGAATGCAGAATAAATATATTAATTTTCTGTTATTCAGAGGTTAATTTAACAGTTCTCTTGAATTTACTGTGTTTTACCTCCTCTAATGCTCAAGTAAAAGCATTGTTGAGCAGATAGTGCCAGCTGATAGGAGAAAAAGAGGGTGCTTTCTGTCTTTCAACTTTGACTCAGCATGATCTGAGTCAACACATGGCCAGATAGGTCCTGAAACACCAGGCCTTTCTATTCCCTCGTTGCTCTTAAGGATAATACCAGATAATAACATTTAAATTATTAAAGGTATTAAAGTTCTTCCATATCAAAAACCAAGTCCCTGCCTTAGCTAGGTATAGAAAAGAACGGTTAAAAGAACCGGTGGCCAATGATGGTCACTTTGAATTTAGAGAGTGCTGTGTGGAGAGGCATTTGACCCTCTCTGTGTGACCCCAGCAGGCAGACTGAGACGTGGGAGTTAGTGTAACGGGAGCTGCGGAGACACTGAGTGGGAGTCGGGGAGCAGGGGCCATTTCAGGATGTGGGGAGGTTAGGCCACAATGGCCACTAGCAGCAGGGCTGCCCTGAATTAGGCGCTAAGTACTCTTTGAACTCTGAAATGCTGTGCTTCTAATTTGGGGTATTAAGTTTGGTGATATAACCAGAAAAATAGGACGCAGTCACGGATGTAGTGGGATAATGGAGCTTTCAGCACAATTTTATACCAGGTTATCTGACCTGCCTTCCATTAGATGAACGTTTGTCCCTCCATACAATTTCCCTGTCCTGCTTACTTCTTGAAATGCTATTGCTGTGAACAGTGGCATAAATATCAATAACAGATTCCCAAGGAAAAGCCTTTCTGTCTTCTCACCTGCCCCCTTCCCAAGAATTAAGCATAAGCTCCCTCAGTGCTGTCAGGACGGCTTATGAGGTTTGCTTTTTCAGTTGGTTGTCATAAGGGAGTTTTTTTTTTTTTTTTGGAAAGGGGCAGGCCCTCATTCACTGCTTGCCCCACCCCACAAAAGTCATGGCTTTAGAGGTTTCTTTTGTTCCTCCTAGAGAACCTAGGAGCAATGAGGCAGTGTTTCTTACCTCATCGTTCTGTTGTAGTGTAAAAATAGGACATTTAATATATTAAATTTGACCTCATAATACCAAGCTGTCATAAGGCCACAGATGGTTCTTGGTGGTAAAGCCTATAGTCTTTGAGGGTTTTGTTTGTTTGTTTGTTTGGAGACAAGGTCTTGCTCTGTTCCCCAAGCTGAAGTGCAGTGGCAGGACTATGGTTCACTGCAGACTCCACTTCCCAAGCTCAAGTGATCCTCCCACCTCAGCCTCTGGTGTAGCTGGGACTACAGGCACATGCCACCACGCCTGGCTAATTTTTGTATTTTTTGTAGAGATGGAGTTTGTCATGTTGTCTAGGCTGGTCTTGATCTCCTGAGCTCAAGTGATCCACCCACCCTGGTCTCCCATAGTGCTGGGATTACAGGGATGTGACACTGTGCCCGGCTGTCTTTGAGTTTTATAAATAGCATCAAATCTCACAGACACTCTGTTGGGAATGAGAGCTGATGGGTGGTAGCCATTGGCTATTGTCAGCGAGGACAGCTTTAGGCTCTGCAGCTGGAGAAGTACAACAGAATGAGGGACCACAGCAAGGGTATGTTGGGTTTGGATCTGTTTTACTTTTCTTGAGTTTTACCTTTTTTTGAGCTTTACACCTTCCAGTGTAAGTACATATAATCTGAAACTTCTTTGTGGCTGAAGCATTGTTTTCTCTGCATTTATGTATTAGAGTCTCTGATAGGACTTTTTATGAACTCCATGGTGAGTCCTGGTCAGTGCCATAGAAACAAGAAAAGCCATTCCAACAAACTTCACCAGACTTCTTTGGCACTGGTCACATTACAGAACAAATAGGTGATCTTATTTGTTCAGAATCGGGATACTTCAGCATAGGAGAATGTTTTAGGAGAGAGGTAGTTGGTCTCCCAAGAATCTGGAAACAAGTAGGTCCAGGGAAAAGCCTTTTGAGGGGATTGAACCAAGTAGAGAAGAATCCGGAGTTCCCAGGTATTAAAAATAATAATAAAGATTATACTTAGGCCCAGCGAGGTGATGCACACCTGTAATCCCAGCACTTTGGGAGGCCAAGGCAGGCAGATCACTTGACACCAGGAGTTTGAGACCAGCCTGGCCAACATGGCAAAACCCCATCTCTACTGAAAATACAAAAATTAGCTGGGCGTGGTGGCACGTGCCTATAGTCCTAGCTACTCAGGTGGCTGAGGCAGGAGAATCGCTTGAACCCAGGAGGCAGAGGTTGTAGTGAGCCAAAATTGTGCCGCTGCACTCAGCCTGGGCAATAGAAGGTTATACTGGGAGTAACTGAGTTGAAGGCAGAGTTTTTTCATTGTAATGTGCATTTGCCCTGTTGTACATGTTGTATTGTTAAGAGAATCTTGCCATTCTCCAAATAATCAAAAATGGGTAGCATTACAGCCTTCATCTTCCTTGTTCCTTTAAAAAAAAAGAAAATTATTTGGCCGGGCTTGGTGGCTCACGCCTGTAATCCCAGCACTTTGGGAGGCCAAGGCAGGCGGATCACGAGGTCAGGCTAACATGGTGAAATCCCGTCTCTACTAAAAATACAAAAAATTAGCCGGGTGTGGTGGCGGGCGCGTGTAGTCCCAGCTACTCAGGAGGCTGAGGCAAGGAGAATGGTGTGAGCTTGCAGTGAGCTGAGATTGATTGTGCCACTGCACTCCAGCCTGGGCGACAGAGCGAGACTCCGTCTCAAAAAGAAATTATTTCATTGATTGGCTTCTATACATGTTTTCTTGGGAATATGTGGGTGCTAATCAAAATGATCATTTTTTTTAAAGAATACATACCTGACATATTTTGGCAGTAAGAAATATGTACAAAGCTGGGTGCAGTGTAGTGCGCCTGTAGTCCCAGCTTCTCTGGAGGCTGAGAGAGGATCACTGGAGCCCAAGAGGTTGAGTCCAGCCTGGACAACATAGCGAGGTCCCATCTCTAAAAAATATGAAAGAAAAAGAAATATATGCAACCAGATTGAAGTCGTTTTGAAAATTAATTAAAAGAGTTAGTTAGCATAGGGCTCAAGGCAGGGGTTGAAAAGCAGCTTGGAACTTGATCCAGGCTTTTCAAGTCCTCGTTGTCCCATTAGAGTTTTCAGATTTTTCTCTTAGCTTGTAAGATACTGAATTGATTGTTTCCCAGGCTAGAAGGACTCTCCTGGCCATTGAGTGTGTAATCTAGTTGTTCCACTTGGATTTGGGGCCAGTTATGAGGTTTTCCTGCCCTCATCTGGGATTGGCCCAACTGTCTTTTTTGTTTATTGGGTGGAAAGGAGAGGCCCTACATGAGGGCTTTCCTGGGTTTTCTGCTGGTGCCTTCGTGCATCCACAGTGCTGGGACCACCAGCTCACCATGCTGAGATGTGACATGTCCGTGTCCTGCTCAGACCTATGCCAGGTTCAGGGCAGCGATCCTGAGTTCATAAATTAATGCTTATTGCTCAGGCAGCTGGAAGCCATCTTGTCACCATCCTTCCTTCCTTCAACTGATTCACAGGCAGTCTTTTTTTTAAAAAAAGGTGAAAAGATGTGGTCCTGGGCTGACTGTACCCACTCTTGGTTTGTTAAAGACAGTGCTAGGAGAGGTGGCCCCTCACCCAGGCAGGTGAGCCTTCCCTTAAAGGTGCCTTTCCAGCACTGTGTGGTCATTGAAAGAAAAAGAAGGTAGGTTGATGCAGTGAAGTTTCCCCAGTATTGGCTCCTTGGGGCGGGAATGGGGAGGGCAGTCACAGATCCACAGGCATCAGTGATTGGGCCTCTGAGCACCTTTTGGGACAGCAAGATCCGTTCAGAATAGAAGCAGCTATGAGAAAAACCAGAAATGGGATTTAGCTTATTTCTTTTTTCTCTTTTAAAACATTCTCTTTGATCAGCAGAGCAGTAGCAGTTGCCATTTTTGTATATTGTTACTAGCTTAAACTCATGTTTTTGAGGATTTTTTTGTGAGCAAGGGAAATGGGAACAAATGGCCTTCCCTACATGCTGGCATGCTGAGGGACAGCCAGTGGCCACCTGGGAAGCCAGTGCTCCGTGACATCCACAAAAGGGTCTGCAAGACCATCTGCTTCCTCTGGCCCTGGGAACAAAGAGGGTCTTTTTTGTTTCCAGGTTTTCCTTTGGTTGAATCAGAAATGAATGAAATGATGATGAAAATGGTTGATGAGATACTGAAAATAGTCCTTGGTTACTAAAACATGAAGGTCTTTGCCTAAAGGACGCAGCAGTGTCTGCTATACAGAGGCCAAGGCTATTATAGTGGTTGAGGCAGGTGCTGGAGTCAGACGGGCCTTGTTGAGTCCTGGGTTGAACTCTCGTTCTACCATTTATAGAGTGCATACCGCGCTCTGGCCAGGCCTGCACGCAGGTGCGGCTGACTCACTGACGTTTTGGTTTTGCTGCCTGCAAAATGAAGAGAATACATAGCTCTTATATCTTTCCTTAGAAATGTAAAAATACTTCTGAAACTTCTTTGAATGTGGAAGAAAAAAAATTAGTATTGAGCACTTTCAGGAGGCTATTTTGTTTGATTCAGATCTTCATAAAGTGGCGGTCTCTTCTATAAGGAGAAAAAGCTGTTGACTTGGGGGCCAGTCTCTGAAGTGCTTAGCATGTCGTCTGTTGTATCCTAGGCATTTGAGCTGGCAACGGGAGATTATTTGTTTGAACCACATTCTGGGGAAGACTATTCCAGAGACGAAGGTGAGTATTGGTGCCTGCTGAATACCTCGGTCTAGGTCTTCTGCCAGCCCTGAACTTCTGTAGAGTACTGTATTTTTGTACTGAAATAGAGCCATGTTTTTGGTTTTCAGACACCAAATTCAGATGCTTTTCCTTTGAGTTTGACGCCCCCTCAGTCTCAGTGAATGGGCAGAGCCTGCCTAGCACAGGCAGCACTCCAGCGAGCCCTCAGGGGCCCTACACCAGCGGCTCTTCCTGGCCTTGCACAGGGCAGGAACCCAGCTGGCTGAGAGAAGACAGATGATACAGACCTGAAGCCTCTATGTGGTCCTTTCGACCATTGATGTGCTGCCCATTTCTCTGTCCTGTTTGGGAGCTGAGTTGAAAACCCAGGAATTCTGGCTTGAATTCCATCTGTAAACCTGACCATCTCCATGCTTATTTGCTTGCGATGCTGGGGTGGCCTGGGGTGAGCTGGCCTCAGTCACTGTTACTGCTCCAGGTGGTGCCTGAGGCCTGCCATTCCCACAAGCCTCTGCATGGATGTGCTGCAGACACTGTTGATTTGAATCTATTTCTGATTTTTTACTAATTTCAATTTTTCCCTCTTCTTTTATCCCATCCTTCCCTTTGCCCCTCCCATTCCCATATCCTTTTTTTCTCTCCTCCATAGACCACATAGCCCACATCATAGAGCTGCTAGGCAGTATTCCAAGGCACTTTGCTCTATCTGGAAAATATTCTCGGGAATTCTTCAATCGCAGAGGTAGTACCTCTTCTTTTTGAAAAGCGCCACGATGCAGACAGAAACTGAAGAGCAGCTGCTGATTTTAGGATTAATGGTGACAAAGGCATTTCTCCTAAATTCGAAACGCAACCCAGCAGAATTCCTATGCTGATAGAAAAATTGTCAGGGAAGACCACATTTAGCCCTGTGCTGCGGTCACCCTGTTCACCAGCCCCTCTCCTGTGCCCTCCAGCTCTGGATCCTGAATCCAGCAACGCGAGGAAGGCCTGTACTTTTGGTCATTCAAGTTGCGCTCTGTTTCTGTCTGCGCGGGCGGTGGTAGTGTCTGCATGCAGTGTACTGATTAAACTGTCGTGTGTTTCTGTTTTGCTGGCAATGTTTCCCAATGCAGATCACATAGCATTGATCATTGAACTGCTGGGGAAAGTCCCTCGAAAATACGCTATGTTGGGGAAATACTCCAAGGAGTTTTTCACCAGAAAAGGTAACGGTATTTATGCAACACTAATTTTCAGCATAGTCTTCTCCCAAAAGGAGAAATTGTACATTCGTGATTGGGCAGTGGAGAAAGATCTGGAGTTTCACAACTGGGGAATTCTTCCGAAGAAAGCTCTCAAGAAATAAACCTGACCCATCTGATACCTGGAGTAAGAATTCTGTAAGAGAACAGCCTTCCTAACAGCATTCTTTCCTCCTCTGCTTCTCTCTTTTACTCCAAGTTACCAATCTGTATATTATTTATAAAAAGGAGTTTAGGTGATTGTTAAAAGCCAGCTAGACTTATCTTTCCATTTCATGGACTCTCTGTAGTAGAACAGAGGTGGCCTAGAGACTGGACTTAGGGAACGTCCAGGGACATTGCTTTTGGTCTGCCTGGGTTATTTCTGTAGTGGGTGTAGGCCTGTGAAATGCTGCGTACCTCACATTCTTAAAAATGACATCCTACATTCCCATTGTGTTATGTCACACTGTATTAAGGTGATTATTTTCATGTTGTAGTTCTTACTGATCTTCCAACTGTTTATTTGCCCAGTATAGTCCCCAGTTAGTAATTTATAAAAACACCCAAGAGCCCTAGGAGTATTTTTAAAAGAACTCCTCCTAAGTGCTATATTCTTTTTTTTTTTTTTTTTGAGATGGAGTCTTGCTCTGTTGCCCAGGCTGGAGTGGAGTGGCGCAATCTTAGCTCACTGCAACCTGTGCCTCCCAGGTTCAAGCAATTCTCCTGCCGCAGCTTCCCATGTAGCTGGGATTACAGGCACACCACCATGCCCAGCTAATTTTTGTATTTTTAGTAGAGACAGGGTTTCACCGTGTTGGCCAGGCTGGTCTCAAACTCCTGACCTCAAGTGATCCACCCGCCTTAGCCTTCCAAAGTGCTGGGATTACAGGCATGAGCCACTGCGCCCAGCCTGCTGTACTTTTTTGTGATCAGTGTAGTTGGTCCTTCATATTTTTCAGGTTAGATTTTTTTTTGGATGTGACAGCCCTTAATAAAGAACTTTTAAAGTTGATGTGAGTAGGACATGGACTTTTAGAAATTTCTGAAAGTCCCAGATGCTCTGTCTACCTTACTTAGCTAAATTTGGAGAACCATATTGATTTTTTTTTTTTTTTTTTTTTTTTTTAAGATGGAGTTTTGCTCTTGTTGTCCAGGCTGGAGTGCAGTGGTGCAATCTTGGCTCACTGCAACTTCCGCCTCGAGGTTTCAAGTGATTCTCCTGCCTCAACTTCACAAGTAGCCGGGATTACAGGCACCTGCCACCACGCCTGGCTAATTTTTGTATTTTTAGTAGAGAGAGGTTTTCACCATGTTGGCCAGGCTGGTCTCGAACTCCTGACCTAAGGTGATCCACCCACCTCGGCCTCCCAATTGCTGGGATTACAGGTGTGAGCCACTGCGCCTGGCTGTGCATTTATTTGTCTTTGTTAATCGTCCGTCTGTTGAGGGGATCGAGGACTCCATACTGTGCACAGCGGGAAGGAAGGAAAGAGGGACAGAAAGAGAGGCCTTGAATGATCAAGTGAAGTCACTGAGTTGTTGGAAGGCAGGGCCTGTCAGCGGCCTGCAGGCGTGGAGCTGGTGCAGGCATCTGCTCTTGGGCTGTCACTCCTGTGATGGTTCCTTTCAGTGAGAGCGGCCTGCGTGTGGCCATAAATGGCTGGAAGGCAGCTTCCACGTGGGCCTGTCAGCAACCTTGCTCCCTGAGACAGCTTGTGGATGTGTATCTCCAGGTTACTGCCATCATCACCACGTATACTTAGGACTTACGTGATCGAGTTCTTTTTGAGCAGCTTATTTGAAGGTAAGCTGCAGAGTTAAAATGCATTTGGCATCCTTCTTAATGAGAGACCAAAAATATTTTCACTTGGTGTTACTGTGGTACCTCGAGTTCTTTTTTCCTTTTTTTGGATATGAGAGACCGTTTGTGACTAGGTGAGAAATCCCCTGAAATGACTGGGAATTGGGACTTCAGTTCTTTCCTGATTATTATTTCTAATGGCAGTAGAGATCAGAAGGGATTTAGGGTTTTTACAGAAGTCACAGGATAACATTATGAGGAATGAGGGCCGGTCATGGAAATAGATTTCACCGTGTCTCTTAGGATGAGGGGAATGGCTTGCTGCGTGAAACATGTTCCCATAAGTAATATAGGGGAAATTCCATAATTTCCATAATTTTGGAAATAATGGAATCTTAAAAGTATCCATTTAAATTTTTTTCCTAAAATAGCTAAAATACTTTGTGCTAGAACTGATAACAAAATTTAAAACAGCTGTTGATATGCCGTATCACTTTTGAAAGCAGTTACTGATGGAGAGTGCCTTCCCAGGAGGTTTTCCCGCTCTTTCTCCTCTGGGTCAGAGGCAGATTTTCATCCTTGCCACGCAGCCAGAGAAGAGTGGGGTCTGTGTGTTAAGGTTGAACATCAAATGCAGCTCATTTGTCTCCTCTCCTTGCGTATAATTTAAGAAGTCATGATCATTACTAGTTTGAATCATTCCTTGGCCAGAAAGTTAAAAATTGAGCTGTATTTTTGGTCAGGGAATGTAATTACAGCTCTCACCCTCTTAAGGTTAATTTGCTGGACATGAGCCACCAAAAAGCATTAAGAAACTAGTGTGTTGATAGGTGGTCCAATAGAAATCAGCACGTCCATGAATTTTTTCCCTGTCCTGTCTTCAAGAAGTGGGTGGTCCCCAGAAGCTTTCCAGCCCTCAGATCATGGTAGGAAAAACAGTGCAGCCAGGAGCAGACCTCACTGGGCTGGTCACCAGGAATTTTTCTGACCATTCAGCAGGCATATTTTAGTAAAAATTGCTGCGTGGATAATGGGATTATCAAATGAGACAGTTTACTTAAAAAAAAAAAACTTGTCTCTAGATGAGAGCATCGAGTGTGTTGGGATAAAAGAGAGTGATTGTGTGCATGTGTGCGCGCACGTGTGTGTATGTGTGTGTGTCAGACTACAGACCTTAAATACAATTGAAAATTTCAAAAGCAAGAAGCTTCCGTGCAGCAGCATAAAATCCACGTTTCCCCGAGTCAGGAACAACATCAAGAGAAATGTGAGAACCGAGGGCTAAAACCCAGGAGCTGAGTTTTAAAAAGAGATACTGTATTCTGTATTTTTAATATTTAGTGTCTGAGCTGAACTTGTCACAGTGTTTTAAAATTATCTCCTGAATACCTAAAAAGCAACAGATTCTTTTGATGCTGTAAAGAGCAAAGAAAGCTCTTTCGTGGGCATTTGACAACTACACAGGCTGGGCGTTGTCACTGCCACTCCTCTTGTTTATCCCTCCATCAGATGATGGGCGTTTGGTTTTCCCCCACTTTTTGGCTATTATGAATGATGCCACTATGATCATTAATGTACAAGTTTGTGTGGGCAGATGTTTCCGTTTCTCTTGAATACACATGTGAAAGTTTAAGTATAAATTTTTAAATTTTGATGAAGTCCAATTTATATACATTTTATAATTTGTGCTTTTGATGTCACATCTAATAAATCATTGCCTACTTCAAGGTCATGAAGATTTACTTTTCTAGGAATTGTTTAGTTTTAGCTCTGAGGCATATGACCTATTTTGAGTTGATTTTTGTATGGGATGTGAGGTAGGGTTTATACACATTTTAAACTCCAATATTTACCTACATTTGGTTGTCTACTTGTGTAAGAATTCATTCAGATCTCTTCATTGTCTCTTGCTTTGTATTGGTATTTCTTGGTAGGTTTACTTTCTACGTGTACACAATTGATGCTCATCAGTTTTATATCATGGTTCACTTTGTAACTACCAGTGTTCATGTAAATATAGTCCAGGATTTGCCTTTAGAGTCCTCCCACATGTAGTGTGGAACCTCATGGGCTTCTTTATTTAATTCTGGAATATGACAATTTCATGGATAAAATAATGTATTTTCCTTCACAAACCACTTTAAGATTCAAGAGAAGTATAATAGAACTTCCCTGTTTCCTTAGAAGGACTCTGCAAGTCCAGGACTGGCCAGTACAGTTGCTGTCACAAAGCCTTTACTCTGCAGGAGGAACCCTTCCTCAGAGCCTGCTTCCTGTTGGTTTTCCTTGGCTCTTTCAAGCTGTTTCTCAGAGCAAATTCAGAAGCCTAAGGGGCTCTTGGGGACCACACAATTGGCTGCCAGGCTCATGTTTGTCTGTGTGTGTGTGAGTTGATACTGAGATTGACAGCTGATAGTCACAGGAAGGGTGAAGTGTGATATTCCACATTCTTTAAGGAGGACAGGCTAGAAATGGAGCTTTAAGAAACTAAAATTGTCACAGTTGTCTAGTTATTTGCAAAACTTGTTTCAGTGAAACACATCTTCATGTATTTTCCTCTCTTTTTTTTTTTTTTTTTACATCTTCATATATTTTCTTTTTTCCTTTTTTTGAGACAGAGTCTCACTCTGTTGCCTAGGCTGGAGTGTAGTGATGCTATCTCGGCTCATTGCAACCTCTGCCTCCTGGGTTCAAATGATTCTTGTGCCTCAGCCTCCCGAGTAGCTGGGATTACAGGTGTGCACCACCATGCCTGGCCAATTTTGTATTTATTAGAGATCGGGTTTCACCATGTTGGCCAGGTTGGTCTCGAACTCCTGACCTCAGGTGATCTTCCTGCCTTGGCCTCCCAGAGTGCTGGAATTACAGTCATGAGCCACCGCGCCCGGCCGATGACATTTCTTTAACTTGTTAGGGTGCTACTTTTATAGTAAGAGCAAATGGTGAAAATGTGTTTTTAAAATATGCTTTCCCCTCTTATTCTTAATTATCATTCTAAGTGATGGAGGTGGCTACATTTCTTGGGCATCATCTGCAGGGCTGGAGCTGGCTCATGGACTCGAGACCCTCACTCATTCAGTGAGCCCACTCTTGTGTCTCCTAGCAATAGATACAGAGTTGGGGGCTTCGGCTTTGTGTTTAAGTAACCTTATCAACTATTTTCAGGGCAGGGTTACTTCTTATGCTGAGCTTAAGGGTTTGCACACATAATCATTATAGCATCTGGATGAGTTGATTTTCCTTTGCATTATAAACTTTTTCCACAAAAAAAGTCCACACATTTTTTTTTTTTTAGAGGCGGTTCAGTGTTTTGTTATATTGCAGTGCTGCTCTGTGCTCAGGACCATAGGTGTTTAGGACTCTCCTGCATATACTGTTGTTTATAGACTGCTTCTTTGCACAGTCTTTACCTTGTTAAAAGTAGTTAGATATTTTACTGCTCCTTGTGAATATTTTTACCAGTTTATAGTATGCCTAGTTATGGATGAATAGTTTCTCATGGCCTTTCACTATTATATTGTTTTGCTCACTGTTACTATGCAGCTGTTAAGCATTTATAGTGGTAAAACTTCTCTTTTCATGGAAGATTGTACTTAAAAGATGTCTTGTTGATGGATCTTAGTTTAACACCTGGCGCCTCAGAAATAGGTTCCTTTACTATTCTCAGCACACAGTGCTTCTCTGTAGTTACCTTTATTTGCAAACCTGGAGAGTATTTTTTCTGAGATAGAATAGATTAATGTCATAAAAGTTCGCTCCCCTTCCCAGAGAACTTGGTTTAGTCACGTGTGAGCTTTCTTAGTTTGCTTTAACTGTTGCTGTGGTGAGATCAACAGTCTAAATCAATATAGTCATATTACAGAAAATGTGGAAATTGAAATAACCTACTAACAAAAGCTGATGTTTTGATTCAGTTGATTTCCATCTTAATGAGCATTTTAATAATCTTGTGATTATCTGTAGGACATAGTTTGACTGTTCTTTTACTGCCTAATGTTGTACCATGATCTTCTCCCATGTTGTTAAGTAATATTAAATACTATTAAGTGAATCTACCTTGGTTTTCTTTTAACCACCATTTTACTATTACTGGCTCTTCGTAATTTTGCGAGTACATATAATTTTGTGCCAGCATATATTAGGCATGAATTTGGGGTGGTGCAACCAGGGTTTATCTCCTTGGGCTGGATTCCTAGAGCCGGAATTTCAGGCTTAGAGGGATAAACCTGCAGTCTCTGTTCAGACTTTGTTTTTATGGAGACTGTGTTTCCTTCAACAGGAGACCCTTTCCCGCCTCTAATATTACAGGTTCATTTCTTCATCAACACAGACCTGATGTCTAGTCTGGATGCGATGCTTTACTCTAGCTCCAGTCCTCATATTGGAAACAGAAGCTTATTTTACATCTCAGCCCCTTTAGCAAGCAGCCCTCTTAAAAGATTCTTTATACGGAACCCTGTGCACAGCATGATTGCAACTTTGTAGACATACTAGTGTGTAAGAACACTCTTCACAATAGACACAAAAGAGCAGTTGCGGGTAGGATTGTAGGCTACTTCCCCTTTTGTTCTTATACTTTTCTGTAATGCTCTTTCCTTTTCATTGTGTTTTTAAACGGGAGGGCTTTTCCAAATTGACTTGAATAAATGGGTGAAACAGAACAAGCCTCCTGAGAGCACCTTTGTGAGCAGAGCACTGATTATCTATTGGTGCATCTCATGAAAAAAATTTACCTTGTTTAAATTAAAACAGTTGAAAGGGGAGAGAAGTCAGTCCTTGCATGAAGTGTGCCCTGCAGGTGCTTGAATGCCTCTCTCTCCCCACCGAGACCTGGCTGCTCTGAGGTGTGGGCACAGGGGGGTGTTTCCTCTGCAGAAGCTGCTCAGGATGCACTGAGGGGCACCTAAGGAGGTCTATGGGCAGGGGTGGGATGTCCTATGAAAACTTCAAACAGGCAGAGAAAACGAGTAATTCACAGTGAAATTATCTGGAGCTTTTGACAGTTTATTGCCTTTTTGAAAAGGTTATGGGGAGACAGGGTTTCGCTTGCTCTGTCCCAGGATGGAGTGCAGTGGCATGACGTTGACTCACTGCAGCCTTGACCTCCTGGACTCAAGCAATGCTCCTGCCTCAGCCTCCTGAGTAGCTGGGATGTACCACCGTGCCCAGCTACTTTTTTTCTTTTTAAGTAGAGACAGGGTCTGGTCTATGTTACCCAGGCTGGTCTGAAACTCATGGGCTCAAGGGATCCTCCTGCCTCAGCCTCCCAAACGGCTAGGATTGCAGGTGTGAGCCACTGCCCTCAGCCCTTTTTTGCAG
Organism: Pan paniscus; assembly: GCF_029289425.2. NCBI lineage: Eukaryota > Metazoa > Chordata > Mammalia > Primates > Hominidae > Pan > Pan paniscus. Next base: position 141,965,135 of record NC_073255.2, on the reverse strand, counting down.
TTTTGACTTAAAAATAACCTTTTTTTTCTCTTATGAAATGACCATTACAGCTCGTAGGCCATTTACTAGCTTGTTAGTCATTCTGTTATGTCAACCAAAGCTGCCTGTAACCCACACTTTTCATACTGCAGCTAGCACAGTTTGTGAAGTATAACTTCAAGGTTTACAAATTAATGTCCTAGGATCTTAGATCTTACAACAAATGCGTAGACATGAATGGTGTTTGATTTGGGTTGGCCTCAAGTTTGCAAATTTTACGAAAGATCCCAGGTTGAAATGAGAGTGGCTTGCTTCAACCTTTGGAAAAGAAAACACTCTGGGCAAACTGAGCCCACTCCACTTACTTAAGGAAACTTAGAACTAATGTGAATGAACTATTAATTAACCTCTATTTAGATCCACCAGGCTTACTTGAAATATGCCTTGGTCATATGTACATGTAATGATTATTGCTTAGTGGGGAAAAGCTGGTGTTCTTTGTTGTTGCTGTACAAGTGTTGAGCAGGTGGTTGTCCGCTTCATTGAAAAGAACCTGACTGGACCAACAATGGGGAATGCAGATTTGGAGCTTTCTTGACATTGGCCTGTTTTTTCCCCTGTAGGAGAACTGCGACACATCACCAAGCTGAAGCCCTGGAGCCTCTTTGATGTACTTGTGGAAAAGTATGGCTGGCCCCATGAAGATGCTGCACAGTTTACAGATTTCCTGATCCCGATGTTAGAAATGGTTCCAGAAAAACGAGCCTCAGCTGGCGAATGCCTTCGGCATCCTTGGTTGAATTCTTAGCAAATTCTACCAATATTGCATTCTGAGCTAGCAAATGTTCCCAGTACATTGGACCTAAACGGTGACTCTCATTCTTTAACAGGATTACAAGTGAGCTGGCTTCATCCTCAGACCTTTATTTTGCTTTGAGGTACTGTTGTTTGACATTTTGCTTTTTGTGCACTGTGATCCTGGGGAAGGGTAGTCTTTTGTCTTCAGCTAAGTAGTTTACTGACCATTTTCTTCTGGAAACAATAACATGTCTCTAAGCATTGTTTCTTGTGTTGTGTGACATTCAAATGTCATTTTTTTGAATGAAAAATACTTTCCCCTTTGTGTTTTGGCAGGTTTTGTAACTATTTATGAAGAAATATTTTAGCTGAGTACTATATAATTTACAATCTTAAGAAATTATCAAGTTGGAACCAAGAAATAGCAAGGAAATGTACAATTTTATCTTCTGGCAAAGGGACATCATTCCTGTATTATAGTGTATGTAAATGCACCCTGTAAATGTTACTTTCCATTAAATATGGGAGGGGGACTCAAATTTCAGAAAAGCTACCAAGTCTTGAGTGCTTTGTAGCCTATGTTGCATGTAGCGGACTTTAACTGCTCCAAGGAGTTGTGCAAACTTTTCATTCCATAACAGTCTTTTCACATTGGATTTTAAACAAAGTGGCTCTGGGTTATAAGATGTCATTCTCTATATGGCACTTTAAAGGAAGAAAAGATATGCTTCTCATTCTAAAATATGCATTATAATTTAGCATTCCCATTTGTGATTTTGCATATTTTTAAAAGTACTTTTAAAGAAGAGCAATTTCCCTTTAAAAATGTGATGGCTCAGTACCATGTCATGTTGCCTCCTCTGGGCGCTGTAAGTTAAGCTCTACATAGATTAAATTGGAGAAACGTGTTAATTGTGTGGAATGAAAAAATACATATATTTTTGGAAAAGCATGATCATGCTTGTCTAGAACACAAGGTATGGTATATACAATTTGCAGTGCAGTGGGCAGAATACTTCTCACAGCTCAAAGATAACAGTGATCACATTCATTCCATAGGTAGCTTTACGTGTGGCTACAACAAATTTTACTAGCTTTTTCATTGTCTTTCCATGAAACGAAGTTGAGAAAATGGTTTTCCCTTTGCAGGTTGCACACAGTTTTGTTTATGCATTTCCTTAAAATTAATTGTAGACTCCAGGATACAAACCATAGTAGGCAATACAATTTTAGAATGTAATATATAGAGGTATATTTAGCCTCTTTTAGAAGTCAGTGGATTGAATGTCTTTTTATTTTAAATTTTACATTCATTAAGGTGCCTCGTTTTTGACTTTGTCCATTAACATTTATCCATATGCCTTTGCAATAACTAGATTGTGAAAAGCTAACAAGTGTTGTAACAATAATCCATTGTTTGAGGTGCTTGCAGTTGTCTTAAAAATTAAAGTGTTTTGGTTTTTTTTTTTCCAGACATTGCCTTGGTCATTGCCCTATAAATGATAGAATCAATGAACATTTGCTATCAGAGTAGTGTCACTAAAACTAAATACCAGCATTCCTGTTGCAGCAGATGTAGTTGTAGAACATGCATTGAGGCGTATTATAAGGAAATCATTTATTGTTTTTTAAGGGCAGAAGGGATTTAGGAGAAAAGCTACAGTATAGATTGATTCTCTAGAATATCAATGATCCCTTTTCATCCATGGTTCATCAAAAACATACTAACTGCATTTGTTTGATCATTGCAAATTTAAAACAAAACAGCATTTGCTGTTAGGAAACAAGACACATAATCCTCTTAGGAATTACCATTATATCACATTACCACTGTGAGGTAGAATGGATCATTCATTAATTTCTTTATGAAATTTGCATGCTAAGTTTTTCTAATGAGGCTGTAGGTTTCCATGTAAAGTCTGTGATAGATAGTGGCTGTAGACTGGTGATACTATCCGTGATTTCTATAAGAAACATCCTTACAAGAACCATAGGGCATAATTTATATCTTCCCTAAGTGTAAAAGGATTTTTATCAGGGTGATAGTATACTTGAATGAAATTTGTCTAATGCAGTTTTTGCTTATGTTGGAAAATAAACTAGATTATGAATTTTTACAGGTGTGTCCCTTATGATAAAACAGCCTAACTAGTTTATAATACAGAAACAGTTGTTCTAGAAGGAATATACATTTGTATTAGGCATAATATGGCTTTATCAGATTCTTGGCGGCTTGTTGATAAAGAATGCACAAAAACTAAATGAGAACCACTGGTTATGCTAAACATTATAACTAGCTCTCTGACTTCAATTGAATGTCCTATCTTTTCCTTTCTGTAGTCCATGTGAAATCTTCATGGAAAATGACAAGCAGTGGATCACATATGTGTTTATAGCAGATACAGGAGCTGGCTATCTAGAAGTTGGCAGACAGAACTGCCCAAAGGCAGAAAAAGGTGGATATAAGATCTTCAGAGTCATAAACTTCTTAGGTGAAAACCGATTTACTAACTTGCTTCTTCTCATACCTGGACCATACATAACTAGTTACCAGGATAAAGTAAGGAAACTTTCCATTGGAGTAGAGAACTTCTTCAGTTTCTATCCGTAGTTCAGGTTATTTCCTAAATTCTCCTTTTTTCTCCCCCTTTTAAATAACTTGAATGAAATTTTGGTAGAAGACTGTATTTTAGAGTATATACTTCATCAAGGAATCAAAATGTATAAGATTCTGCAGTTCACACAAAAGCTTCTGTATGCATATTTCTGTAGTAGGCACATTTCAAGCCAGTGAAGAATTTAAAATGCTTAGAAGGACAAACCTTTTAAGAAGAATATTTTTATTTCACATGCTAGTTACCTTTATTCTGTTTGAAACTATCAGGATAGATGATGTAAAACCATTTCTTCTCAGACAAATGTTTCTTTACTAAATACCATAAATAGAATTTTGTTGGACAAATTGAGGATGGCAAACTTGGCCTATATGTTCTTCTAAAATTTGAAGCTGTGATTAGGATTGAGCCCTAAGTGAGCTGCGTTAATGTACCATCATTAGCTAATTTTCAAAAGGAAATAAATAGAAGTTCAAAGTGTAAAAACATGACTGAATGAGGTCACGCAGTCATTTTAGTGTTTACTTTCTCTAATGCACAGAATTTGTATCCTGTGCCAAATTATGTCAGGTAATTGGATGATGAAAAATATGTTGATTGATTGATAAACAGTATCATTATTATTGGATGTACTTACTGAATCCTCAGAGGTAGAAGACAAAGGCTGGGAAATTTTTGATTTTTTGAAGATTAATAATAACTAGCATTTTATATTTTAGCAATAAAAACGTTCACTTAGGCCGTTTTCATTTCACTGAGAGATCTAGGAATAATGCCTTTTTTCTTTAGTTTTTACACCCAAGACAAATTTTCCTGTTTTGGGCAAACTACCCATATTTTCAAACAGTTGTTGTACCTTGTATTCAAGAACTACTGTAATGCATTAGTGGTCTGGCTTCATTTTGTATGATGCCAGATCCTTAATTTACCCAGCACAATCATTTCAGTAGTTTCCTGTGGCTCCTGCAAAAATGCAAACAGAAACCACCACAGGAACAGCCCCTTGCTGCCTCCTGTTGCTGAGGTAGTAGTCGCTAAAGAAAATTGAAGGCTCCTTACAATCTATATTTGAAAACTAGAACTTCTGTAGAAACACACAGATCCCGATCTTAGAAGTTGTACAGGACAGTTTGGTAAAACTGACATAATTGTGATTTATTAACATGAATTAAAATGCCCAACCAGTGCTTCAGTGTGACAGTATATTTAAAATAAAAAAGAAATTAAAGGTCATATACTGTACTACTTTCACAAAGATCACACAGTTTTGCAAAAGACTGGTCATATGTACAATGCTATATATCAAATGAGAAAAGCTGTAAGCAATTATATACGCAAAAGAAATGCAGTATTTACAGTTTGTCAGGAGACATCAGAAATCATCTATACATTAAATTACATTTTGCTTGCAAATAACTGGTAAAACAAAATGAGCCATGTCCACACCAAAATATAAAAATCTGTATTGCATTTTTATACCTAAGATGCATTCACAGAACTGCTGCTGACAGGAAAGAAAAAAAAAATCCTCATAGTGCCATTACTTAGCTGAGTACTTAATGTGTATGTATAAAATAATAGAACATTCACTAAATGAATTTAACTAAAAAAAATAAGATCATACAGCATCAAATCAGCATCAGATCTGCCAGAAAAAAACAGCTGGAATGTTCACTTACAAAATAAAGATACCTAATACTGGCTTAACAGCACATTTTTTAAAGGAATTTTAAAAAGCAAAAATGAGAAAAATACAACGAAAGAGCACTGGTGTTTTTTATACAAAGGTTCATGTACAAGCTTTAAAAAGTACCTTAACAGGTACATATGAAATATACAGTTTATCTTACAGAACATTTAAAAAAATGTTTTTGGAGTCCATTTTAATGCCACCCTGACCCATGGTAATTGTTTTGAAATGTTGGTGGCACCTGTGCTCTGTGAATTGGAATCTGTCCAGGCACTGGAGATGCCTGCTGAGGTCCTTGAACCCCATGTGGCAGGGCCACAGAGCCAGGATGAGGACAGAACCCTGAAGCAGTAGGTGTTGGAATACTGTTTGGTCCTTGGGGCTGGAGATGAGGACCTGTGACAGGTAATGGACAATGTGGCCCTGTTCCAGAAGGCTGGTGCTGGGGTCCCGGTCCCAAAGTGGTATGATGTGTAGCTTGTGAGGGATACGGTGGTACAGTTGGATGAGCACTCGAAGGAAAAAGTGGAGGTCCTTGATGAGGTGGGTGGTGTAAGGCTTGAGCTGATGTGGTATGATGCCCAGAAGCCAAAACACTGGAAGGTGGCGGCGGAGGGGGTGGTGGGGGTGCTGAATTTACAACATGCTGGTGTTGTGCTTGTAGACCTTGGAGTCCTGTGGATGGATGGGGTGGTGGATGGTGATGAGGGGCAGGACCAGGAGGGGGTGGGGGTGGGGGTAAGTGGTGTCCAGCAGTTTGAGAATGAATATGCGACCCAGGGGTGACCGCATGAACAGGCCCTACTACATGTGCTACAGAGTGTTGCTGATGGGAATTCGGCTGTTGTACAAGGTGCGGTCCTGGAGCAGGTGGTGGTGGAGGAGGAGGGGGGATTACGGCAGCAGCAGTTTGATGGTGAATGGTAGGGTTCTGAGAGGGCAAAAAATGCCCTGGAGTCACGTGGTGTCCTGGAACCGTTTGCTGGCTTGTGGTGCCAGGAAGTGCTTGATTTGGTCCTGATGTAAACACAGTTTGTTGAGAAAGACTACCTTTGAGCTGATTATAATTCTGAAAGTTTGCAGAGGGCTGCTGGTTTTGATAGTAAGACGAAGAAGGAGGTGGAGGAGGTGGAGGGGGTGGTGCCGTGCTGTTCAGACTCTGTTGGTTAAACTGACTGTATGTTGCTGAAGATTGTCCTGAGGGTGTCTGTGTAAATAATGTTCCGGAAGTTGCCTGCTGAGTATTGGCTTGAAGGTTCTGTGCTGCTGGATAAAAGTTTCTTTGAGGCTCTCGCTGAGGTGTTCCAACTTGAGGTGACTGTGAATGATGAGGCCTGTAGGGAGATCCTAACTGCTGTGAAGGAGGCTTTGGTGAAAGATAACCATGCTGTACAGGTGTGTGAGGTGTGGATGACTTTGGAGGATTTTCTAGGTGAGGTGATGGAGGACAGTGCAACTTTGTTGGCGCAGAAGGCAGCTTTTGTGAAAGTTGCTCAGATGAATTACGAACGTGTGTCTGAGGAGGATGATTCTTTGAAAGTGCTTGGTTGTTATTTGATAGCTGTTTTTGTTGGAGCTCTGTTTTTAGGTGAACACCATTTTCAGCTTCGGATGCACTAACTGTGGAGTCCCATTGGGGATCTGGTTTTGTGAATATTTTCCCGTGTGCTTGAGCAGGAATTACAGATCCAGGTGAACCAGGCTATGAAGAGAAAACAAATTATATACATTCAAGGAACATTTTGTGTACCTTGAGGTTTATTCTTGTTGGTATTTAATACTACCTAAATATTAATTTTAATGGGGGGCAGGAAATAACATCCTGGATACGTCAATTATGGAGGCTTGGGATGTTAAAAGGCCAATATTTTTCAGTTGTTCCAAAAAGTTCTAAGCGTGAGCTTAAAGTGAATTCTCTGGGTTAATTTTTATTGAAGACAAGTTGAGGAAATAATTTTCTTTAACTTTACTCTGCCTTTTTACCCCTAAGCAATGAAATCTGTTTTTGAGCCTCACTCTGAAGAACTCCAATAGCAAGTTTCAATTTTATAATTGAAATTTCTATACCCAACCTAAGGATAAATTGATTTGGGTAAATGAACTTGCTCCCTCAAACCATTTTGATTTTTAATACCTTTTCATTTTCCTTGTACACTGTTCAGATATAAATAAACCAAGTATAAGACTTTAAATGTCAATCATCAAAAAAAGATAAATCTCACATTCCTTGTCTTTAGTTTCCAATGATTTACATGCCATCCTAGATTATTACATCTTCATGAACCAGGATGAAGATGTCATTCCTTTTAAATGATAAAATGACCTTTTGTTTTTAGATAATTGGACGGTTAAGAATTTCATGACAAGGCTATGAATTTCCTAGACACCACTAGAATAGAGGTGGAACATTTGAAGAAAATGTAAGCTGTTGAAGTGTGCTTAGAAAACTTGAATGTTTGGTCAGAGTTATCCATCACATGTTCAGTAAGAAGAACAAACAGTAGTAAACACAATTGAGTATTTCTGACAGGAAAAGTGTCCAGAAGTCACAAATTGATACTTGATACAGCAGAAAAACACTGCATATTATAACCATCAGCTTTTCTGCACTCAACCTAAAGTCCTTTGGAACCCATCGAAAGGTCAATATTACCTTGCTCATTTTTGGAGGACTTTTACAAGTATTTTGAGAAGTATCTGGGGATGGACATTCATTCGTAGTTGTGGGTTCTGGATTTTCAGGATCAGGGTCTATAAAGCAGAAGAAACCTATAGTAAGTATAAAATTACACAATAAACACTGTTTTAACACCACAAAGCAACATACATTCTACTATCCAAACCAACTTTTTATAAAGGCTCTCTTGTCTGATTTTAAAATGTGTTAAGAATAACATTATCGGTCATCTGCTTACTGACCTTCCATAAGTTCACTGAAAGAAGGGACTGGGCCCTTAGCTTGCAACTGGGGTATGTGATTTGAATGAGATGAAGGTGAAGACTGAACATGACTCGGTGAACATGAGACACATGGTGATTCTCCCCCTAGAGATGAAGCAGAGCAGACCCAAAGAGAACATTAGAGCTGCAAAGAACGAGGATGCAGAGTGATTAACTGATTCCACTTTCTGGTGAAGGAACAAGCTCACTTACCACTATCTTTATCTTTTCGGTGATCACTGAGAAGTAAAGCTCTCTGATAACTCCTTTCTCTGACTTGTTCCACTGAAGTTGAGGCAGTCCTTTCAAAGAAAAATCACATTATCCTCTATTGAAAGAAACTACTGCTAGTTACATTGTTGCTTCATAGTCAACATGTACTGTCAGACCAAGGCTTTTGATCTACTGGGAAAATACTTTGGTGTTACCCTTTGAAAATAGTTAATCTTGGCAGGGCACAGTGGCTCACGCCTGTAATCCCAGCACTTTGGGAGGCCAAGGTGGGCAGATTACAAGGTCAGGAGTCTGAGACCAGCCTGGCCAGCATGGTGAAACCCCATCTCTACTAAAAATACAAAAAAAAATTAGCCAGGCATGGTGGCGGGCGCTACTCGGGAAGCTGAGGCAGGAGAATCGCTTGAACTTGGGAAGTGGAGCTTGCATTGAGCCGAGATTGCGCCACTGCACTCCAGACTGGGCGACAGAGCAAGACTCCAGCTCAAAAAAAAAAAAAAAAGTTAATCTTATTTTGCTGACTGCTCCCAGAACTGAGATTATTATCCTTATTTGAAGGACTCAATTCCTTTGTCTCCAGCAATTTATTGGTGAAAAGAAGGCAAGGAGTTGAAGATAATATATTGACATTGAGAATATCACTTCAGGTTACCAAAGGTACCAAAACATGCCCCTAACAAACTGCTATCAGGATTGCATGCTTTCAGGTGGAAAGGGGACCAAGGAGCAAAGTGAGTGTGGCTGCCTGCCATTTGCCAAGATCCATCCTATATGCAGCTGCTCCTATTCCTTCTGAAGAAGCACTAACCCTGGTTGTTCTTTCAAGGTAACTGGTAGGGGTTATAAAGGAAGTCTGCAGAATTGTTGAATCTGATAAAAATTCTTTGGAGAGGATATGTGTGTGTAAAGTATGAATAAATTACCAAGGAATAAATACAATCGACATTTAAGAACACAGGCCATACACAGCTGGCTTAAAATCCTATTAGCAGAGAGAATCTTTTAAAATTGTGACCACAAAGCACTATCAGCTTAGCCTTGGGAGAACAACAAATAGGAAGAATACTTGAACAAAAGCTTGTTTTTTCCAGAGTAGCATACTTCAGAATGGGCTTACCATTGAACTTCTGGTTCATTCTTCTCACTAGCAGTAGCATCCTTAACAGGGCAGTTATTGCTAGTTTCTTCAGAAGTGGCATTATAAACTGTAGCTGGTGTTGGTAAAGGTAGGCTAGCAGTGTGGTCCACCTGCTCCCCATTGTCATTACTGCTGGCACAGCCATCACCATTGTTGCTCAAGCTTCCACTTGCATGGGGTGATACACTAATGAGTGGAAAGTTCTCTGTCTTAGAGCCACTTTTCCTAGCTTCACGTTGTCTCTTACGGTATTCTAATAGAGAAACCTTAAGCAAGAAAGATGAGAAAAAGCAAATCTTTTATTCTTGTTTTTTATGTCAGAACCAATGCATTCTTTTTTGTCTAAAGAGAATTACTATATTTACATTAGGAAAATTATTTTAATTGATTCTGAACAAATAATTAACAATTACCAAATGCCTACTATATTCCAGGCATTGTACTTAGATGATTTACATACATTATCTCATTTATCCTCACAACAACCCTATGAAATAGGTATATTATCATCCCCATTTTATAGATGAGGAAATTGAGTAACTCACTCACTCAAGGTCACACAGCTGGTGAGTGTTGGAGCCGGGATTCGAACCTAGGTCTTACTTGAAAGCCCGTGCTCTTTCCACTATACTACATTGCTTCCCACAAAGTTGCCAACTGGACTCTGTTATAAAAATTAAAAGCACACATCACGAAAATTCTTGGACTTGCAAAGCAATAAGCCTACTAACAAAATAAGTGCTATAGTTTCTTTTGAAATAAGGCATTCTAATTATCTCAGTATGTCTGCCAACCAAATAATGGGAAATCAGGGAACTAACTTAATATTTAATACATTAACTATTAGTAAAATAAAAACACTCTTACATCCATGGCCTAAATACTATAGATATTATAGATGAGGAAAGAGGCATTTCCTCTATACAAGGGTGCTTGCTCAATGTACAATAAAGGTAATAACACAAATATTATTCAAGTCTGTGTTTTTGGTTGGGGAGTTCCTAGTTTTAAAAAATACTCATTTGGTGAAATAAATCATCTTGAGATTTTTCTGAAACCATGCTGCTTACAAGGATTTCCCATATTACTAGAATTTTTTTACTTTTCTGTAAACATTTTCTAATTAAGCCAGCATTTACAAAAGGTTTAAAAATATTAAAAATGTAACTTTAATAACTAAATTAAGAATGCCTTACATAATACATCTAACTAACAATTCCCCTCAGTAGTATTATGAAAAAAAAAAAAACTATTAAAAGGACTATAAATTGTTAAATTTGTAACCTTTTTCTTTTGTGGTGGATTCTGGGGTGTGCAATTCCCGTCGATCAAATTGTCATTAACAGTCCGTCCGAAACCAGATACAAGCCCATCTTCGGAAGTACAAAACACAGTTGTTTCCATAAACATGCCTCTAGTATCATCCTGCATCAGGCACTTTGACTCACTTATTCGGAAGCCTCCTCCAACCTCCAACTGATGCGAGGGTGTCAGGTCCCTCAAGTTGGAGTTCACTGAGAAGTTAACTCCTGTTCTGTCAGGGCTCTTTACCCAGGAAGAATACATTGTGCCCCGTCCAGAGTGAGTCGAGTCCAGTTGGCTGTTGGGCTCAGCCCTGTCATGTGCAGGCGTTTCCAGGGTTTTATGTAGGGCAGTTGGCTCAACTGCATCGAGTCCTAGCTGAAGGTCTGACACAGGTTCCTTTTCTCCAGGACACTGCCTGTTGACTTCAGTCCTACTCCTAGGGCTCGTATAACCAATAGTCTTTATTTCTTGCAGACCCAGTTCAGTTAAATTAGAATTTCTAAAAGGCCCCAATGTTAACATGGTTGAAGATCTGTCATATCCCTGTTTACAAATTAAAAAAAAAAAATTACACAAATAATCACATCTTGGGACTGTTTATTTCAAAATTTACCAGTAATTTAAGGAAAACAATGTAATAGGAAAAAAACTACCAATTCACCCTTTTTAAGTTAACTTCTTACCTCTTGACTATAAGTGCGTCTCTTTATTTCTGGAGAACTTTCTGGGGAAGAAATATTCTGTATATAAAGAAAGAATTAGAATTGAAAATTTAAAAATACGTAAGTATATCCATAATAATTATAGAAATGAAAACAAAATGAAAAATATACAGACTTTAGTTTTAGATCTTGTTTCCTGTTTATTTCCATTCCCCAAATAAGACTGCTTTAAGATCAATTTGATACACACATTTAGTCTACTGTGTATATCAACAAGATGAAAGTTATGCTCATTTTAGTAAAAATAAAAACATCTAAATTCATATAAATGAATTTTTCTGATTTTTAGTTTCTTACAACCTTTTTTTTGTATTCTCAGCACACTAGTTGTTAAAGGAGGGGAAAGAGCTCTTAAAAGAAATTCCATCCCCCCAAGTGTTGAATTTTTTTTTCTCCATTAAAATTTCTCACCTCAAAGTGCATGGTATTTCCTGGTGTACCAGGAGTTACTGGGGTAACTGGTGAATATATGGGTTTATAACCATTTCTACAAGTTTCATCATCTGATTTTATCCGTGGAGGCGTGGCAAAAGATGGGTCCATAGGAGTAATATCGGTGTGAGTTGGTGTAGCATACGGGGAAGGAGTAGGTGTGGAGGTTTCTGAGTAAACCGAATCTAGCAACTGATAAAATCTTCGTTTTTTTAGTGGTGTAGTTAAATCTGTTGGTGAAATAATAATCTGTAAGAAATTACACTGTTGCTATTTGTTAAAATCTGTTTGTGTCACATTCTGGGAAAGATAAAATATAAACAATGGCAGTTATGACTTTTACCCCAAAACTGAATTTCAAGGTTTTAAAAAAATGGTACTAACATGAAGCAGTGCCCCCCTTCCCTCCCCAATTAGCAAGCATTACCTTGCCTGGAGGGATTATAGGCCTAGGGGTCTCAAAGTATCTTACAAGTACCGATGTTACTTTAACTGATTTGTAAGAGTCCTTGTCTGTCTGAAAAGCAGCCAGTCCAGAAGCCTTTAAATATTCATAAACCCCAGCATACGTGGTATTGTGAACTGGTATCTTCAGCCAAAAAATACAGAGGACAGAAAAGAGAAAATCTATACAACAATGTGCTTCTCTTCTAAAGTGCATACCAGTAACTAGAATATGCCTGTTATAAAGCTGTATGTATGCCCTGCCACATTTCTCAAACCAAAACTCTGAAAAAAAAATTCTACCTGGAAGGGAACAGCTGTCATTTAATAGTAGTGGACTTTTATTTTCACCATTGACTGCAGGACTTCTGGATCTTTCTTGACAGGGTGAATTAAATCTATGTAAAATTGCTGAATTTTCTTCTTCCAGAGCTTGTTTCAACCATCGCTGAATAAAACAGAATACATGAATGAACAGGAATCAGTTTGTAGCTGTTTATATAGCCTGTAAATACAGAGCCGATTCCAAAAGCATTTCACTACCATGGATGGTAGTAAGGAATGAGTTGGCATTTGGCTCATTCTACATTTTTACTTCCAAAGAAAAGTTTACCTTCTTGCATGAACCAGAAATGTTTTCAGTAGGTTCTTTTCTTCTCCTTTTTTCTGAAAGGAATGGTGAAGTAAATCTAATATAATGCTTAGGAGTGGAGTATACATGGGGGCTGTAAGTGAGACCTGGTAAAGAATTGAGTTGTGTAGCTAACACTTCAGGATCTGTAGTTATGCGTAGAGGCCTTTCTGAAAGGCCATCTGAAGGTTTTCCTGTCTTCTCATTCTTCTCACTTAACCATTCATTAACCAAGTGCTAGAGAAAAGAAAAAAATTGGATCATTATATATGTAATTCCAAATTCTCCTTTGAATATTCTAATATCAGATTTGAAATTGGTGTATTATCTAAAATGATAAATTGGGTAATTTAAATCATTCATATGTGATCAAAATATCAGTATGTCCTTTCACATTTCTTAGTTATCTACTGTTATTCTGAAACTTTTTACCCAATTATTTTGTAGAACAAAACATATGGTTGCTTTTTAAATATTTATATTACATGAAATTTATATTACTTTTTTTTTGAGACAAGATATCTCTGTCATCAGGCTGGAGTGCAGTGGTGCAGTCTCGGCTTACTGAAGCCTCCACCCCCTGGGCCCAGGTGTGATCCCTCCACTTCAGCCTCCTGAGTAGCTGGGACAAGGCGCTCACCACCACACCTGGCTAATTTTTAAAGTATTTTGTAGAGACAAGGTCCGCTATATTGCCCAGGCTGGTCTCAACCCCTGGGCTCAAGCAGTCCTCCCGCCTCAGCCTTGCAAAGTGCTGAGTTTACAGGTGTGAGCCACCGTGCCCAGCCAAGCTTTTTAATATAGTTACAACTAGAGACACGTCAGTACCATTTTATTAAACACACTAAATTTAGGTTTACTACCGCTTCTATTATAGGTATAAGATGTTCCATCTGTTAGAAAAATCTGATTTTAGGCAGTGTTTTCCTACAATAGCTGCCCATCAGAATCTCCTGGAGATGAGGACAGTGCACAGTACTTTTTTTGAGAAAGAGTGAGTTGCCCAGCCTGGAGTGCAGTGGCGTGATCATGGCTCACTGTAGCCTCGACCTCCTGGGCTCAAGTCATCCTACCACCTTAGCCTCCGAACTAGCTGGGACTACAGGTGTGCACCACCATGCCCAGCTAATTTTTTTGTTTTTAATTTTCTGTTGAGACAGGGTCTCGTTATGCTGCCCAGGCTGGTTTTGAACTCCTGGGCTCAAGTGATCCTCCCACCTTAACCTCTCCAAATGTTGGGATTGCAGGCATAAGCCACCACACCTGGCTCACGATACATATGTATTTAAAAGTCACCATTGACAATCCCTGATTTAAGGGGTTTGGAATATCTCTTAAGGTTCTTGTGCTTTGAAATTTTTCATAGTCATTAATTCTGCTGATTCTCTGATCTACAACATACATAATACAGTCTCTATTGGCTATATGAATATACCTGACCCTGAAGTATAAATTACTACTTTAAAAAAAAACGAGTAACCATTCATATTGTTATCTAGTTAGCAAATGATATTTTAATTTCCAAGCGTAAATGTAACTTATAGAAAATATGGCCGGGTGTGGTGGCTCACTCCTGTAATCACAGCACTTTGGGAGGCTGAGGCAGGTGGATCACAAGGTCAGGAGATGGAGACCATCCTGGCCAACATGGTGAAACCTGTTTCTACTAAAATACAAAAAAATTAGCTGGTTGTGGTGGTGCGCGCTTGTAGTCCAGCTACTCAGGAGGCTGAGGCAGGAGAAGCACTTGAACCCGGGAGGCGGAGCTTGCAGTGAGCCGAGATCACACCACTGCACTCCAGCGTGGGCAACAGAGCGAAACTCCATCTCAAAAAAAAAAAAAGAAAAAGAAAATGTACAGAACTTAGTATATATAAATGTGCATATGTATATGTATACACACACACACACACAGAAACACACACATTTTAAAAATCTACCCATCCTTTTTTCCAAAGGTAACCACTGTAAACATTTTAGCATCTTTTCTGTCCCTCTCTGTATATAGAACTCCATTCCTAGGACTGCAGTAGTGAAACACATGGAGTCTGGAGCCAGACTGCCAGGAGGGTGAATCCTGGCTTTGCCATTTACACTATGACCATGAGCAAGTTAAGTAACTTTTTTATATCTCAATTTTTATCTGTAAAAGAAGGGTTGTGATAGAACCTAGTTCTATAAATAGGATTGTTATGAAGATTAAAAGTTCAATAACATACTCTTAGAACAGTATCTGGCACAGAAAAAGTGACATGTATTATTAAACTGAATGAGGCCTTTAGGGGAAATCATGATAATTTGGTACTCTGTCAAACAGTATGTTGTTTAAAATAACAAAATCTGCAGGCAAAAGAGGCTTTTTAAGAGAATCAGATAGGATGTAGAAGCCTACATCTCAGACCAGGGATTTAAATAAATTTATAGTACCACAACTTTGTTAAAAGTTTAATAAAAGGTAGGGATTATGTCATATTTGTAATTGAGAAAGTAGTTTCACTTCTTTTAAGCCTGAGGTTTTTTCTTTTCACTTTACAAAGTTAGAATTTTTTTGTCCATTGTTACAGGCAAATATTGGGTTGCTTAAGCTATGGCGGTGCAGTAAGGAGAGTACAGACTTTTAATTAGAAACAACTGTGTTTAGATTGTCTCTAATGAAACCTGCGACTTTGGCAAGTAAATTATTTAACTTGTGCTATTAAAATATAATCCTGGGTTCATACTAGAATTTTACTAAACGTACATGTCATGGTTTAGCAGCATGCCTACAAACTGTACTGAATTAGGTAAGAACAAAGACAGAATAAATGAAATTTCAAAGTAAAGTGTGTGAGAAGTATACATTCATGATCTACCCCTAAACAGCATAAGGATTACCACACTTTAGTATCTCTGCCCCAATCTGCTGTACTCTAGTCAGAGTGGGAGACAAAGAGCAGCTTCATTAGGATGTTCTGTTATTTCTGATCTGAAAAAGCTCAGGTTGTTTACCGTAATTGCTTAAGTCTGACAGTAGTGTTTCAGAGATTTTTATTAATAATTACACCTAAAACTACTCTTTCTTACAAATTTTCATAGTACATTCTGTGGAAATCAATTTCTTCACATTTAATTCTTATAATCTACCTATACAATGAAATTTATAAAAATATAAAGGATAACACATCTAAAACCAGTTTCAGAGAAGTATATATTTTGTACATAAAGTAGACAAACTTATTTAAAGAAATCATGAATTGCAATACCATAAAAGTCCTGATAAACTGAATGTAACTTTATCTTCACAGTAATGCAAACACTTATATTAATTTTACAGTTTTGGAATTCTCATTCTTAGTTTAAAAATCTGCAAGTATAAAAACTGCCTCTTATTATTATGAGGTCTTAAAAATCCAATTTTTAAAACACCAATATAATTAATATAAGAAACTGTTAGGAAAACAGTTCTTACATTCGTTAGAATCATACCTTCTTTGTTTTGGGGTACTTTGTAGGACATTTATTAAGTGCTGGAACTTCAGTTTCAGTAATTATTTCTGCTAGTGCAGTTTCAGTTTCTGGTTCTATTGTAAGTACAGTATTTTCAATATCATTTTGTTGTGAAGTAACTTCTATATCAGGAGAAGATGGCTGGATATCTGAACACATGCTGACAGTTCTGTGTCTCCGACGCTGCTGTCCAATGTGAGTCCTACTCCGAGAAAAACTTTTTCTCTGTTTAGTTCTATTTACTTTGGCAGGGGTTGGCTTGCTAGCATTTTCTTCTTTTGCTTGTTCCTAATTCAAAATACAAGCGAATGGAAGTTTTTATACTACATATATATAAAGTTTAAATATAATAGCATTATTCTACTTCAGAAGCCAACTTTCCAGAATTTTTTTTTTTTTTTTTTTTTTTTTTTTGAGACGGAGTCTCGCTCTGTCACCCAGGCTGGAGTGCAGTGGCGCGATCTCGGCTCACTGCAAGCTCCGCCTCCCGGGTTCACGCCATTCTCCTGCCTCAGCCTCCCGAGTAGCTGGGACTACAGGCGCCCGCTACCACGCCCGGCTAATTTTTTGTATTTTTAGTAGAGACGGGGTTTCACTGTGTTAGCCAGCAGAATTTTTGAATTCTGATATATAAGAACAGAGATAATATATAGTCTTTTATCTCAAGCTGAAACTCCCATAGGATCTGAAAAATGCTATTAAAAAGCTAATACCTGAATAACTTCAGCATCACTGACAATCTGTGTATCTTTACATTCAGTTTTAACTTCAGTTTTGGCTGTGCTGATCCTTTCCAAAGCTTGTTCTCTTCTTTTCTCTCTCTTTTCAAGTCTGGCAAAAGCTTGCAAAATTGCTTCCATTTTTCTTTCTTCTCTTGTCTATGAAATTTAAATTTTAAGTGACATCATAAATATCATTGCCCAAAAGTAAAATTAAGTCCAAATGTTTGTGATAAATGTAAAAAATAATTGCTATGATACTATTAGCAAACTACTTCTATTATTGGTGGATATGGGGAGAAAAAACATTTCTGTTCATTGAAGACCTTTCAGAATTCCCATCATCTTGGTAAGCCCTGTTATTGCAAATATTTCATGAAGGAAACACTTGGATGACTGAGTGTTAATGATAAGGGTAAAACAAAACAAGCCTCAAAAATTACCTTGTTTTACCAAACCGAAAATCTTTTCTCTTAATAATACAGAAATCAGCCTTTTAAAAAAAGATCCAAAATCCCTAAGGTAATGATATGTTGAAAAAGTAAAATTCATATGCACTTTTGAAAAAAGATCCAAAATCCCTAAGGTAATGATATGTTGAAAAGGTAAAATTCATATGCACCTTTGAAAAAAGATCCAAAATCCCTAAGGTAATGATATGTTGAAAAGGTAAAATTCCTATGCACTTGAGTGAGTATATTATTGGCATACTGCAGCAGGATGTTGTGAGGTAAAGTCTTGCATTTAAAAATTATGATTCTCATTTGGTAAATATCTCTGTGACTCCAGGCAAGTTAACCTTTCTGAGACAGTAAGATGTGGGTAATAAAATCCTTTCCAAAGCTTGTTCTCTTCTTTTCTCTCTTTTCAAGTCTGGCAAGAAGTTCATTTATGATGAACTTCTCTGAGTTGTTATTTGGTTCCAACAGAAAATACGAGGTTTTCAAACAGTAGTTGGAAAATGGTGGGCGTTCTGTATGTTAATTATTATTTCTACTTTAGCCCTCTTGCCCTCCATTGTAATTCTTATAAAGTATTCCTCTACCTTCTGCTCTTCCTGTCTTCACTGACAATTCAAGACAGGGACTGAGAAACAGCCAAGTGTTCCTTTGAGCATCAGTTCTCCATCCAAAGAGAACATTAAGAGTAAGACCCAGAGCCTTGACAGATGCTTCAGCTCTAAACCAGAACCAGGAACCACATCCATCAACTGTCCAGTTCTTAAAATGAAAAGAACCAGGTCCTGAGGCTCAGATCCATTTGTCTTTCCTCCTTTATTACACATCGATGTGAGGAAGAAAGATCAGAAACTCAAGGTCTGGATGCCACAGTCTTCTCAATATTGGAGCTTTAGTTCCAGTAATTACCAGCAGAGATTCAAACCTCAAGATACCTACACTTTGGAAACTACTGTTTACCTGTTCCTGTATTTTTGTTGTTGTTGTTACACTCAGCAAGGGAACAAAATACTATGTCAACAAAAGTACTCTAATAATACTTCTAAGTTTCTAATTTGTTACAGCAAATTTCCATATTGCAAACATGACTCTGAGGAAACTGAGGTCCAAAGAGGTAAGGTTCTTTGTTCATGGATTACGTATCTGTATCTCACTTCTCCTAGTCTGGGATGGGCAAACACTACAATAGCACATGCAAAAGATGGTTCTACTTGTTCACTGGCACTGAAAGTTTTACAGCTGAGTTCTTTCCTTACAAAATTCCTTATTTTGGGGCTTTTAAATTACCTTTACCCCTTTTTGTCATGTGGTTCTCTGTAAAACTGTTTTTATCAGGGCTTCTCTAAAACCCTGAATGTAGAAGAGGAGAAATTTGGAGTAACTAAAAAGATCATTTTCCCAAACTGCGCTTTACCTGATGAACCTGGTTGGAGAGGAGGGATTAATTACTATGGTTATTTCTTTTCAAAAAATTTAAAATAAAAAATTTGGGGAAAGTACATTTTTCCAGAAGAAACAAACTTGTCTTGGCAAAAATCATTGTATGTGTAAAATAAAAAACTACCCACAGGTGGACACCCAAGGAAGATATTTTTTGTAGTATGATTATCCTGGGTGTTCTAAGGTAAATATGAATTTATGCCAGAAGAGTCTGACACAGTCCAATATTTTCTTGTTTGGGATACAAGAAATATTTTCTTGTTTTGGTCAGAGATAAAACTATATGATATAAACATTCAATTAAAAAATCAAACTCCCCTGTAAACACTACAGCTAATTTATAGTCAGAGCAAAATCCTGTATTTAGAGATGGTTCATAATCTTCTAGAGTTGATCAGGATCTTAAAAAATAATGTGGTCCAATACTGCTGAAGAAACCAAAGCCCATGTGTATTAAGTGACTCATTCAAAAGCAGAGCCATAATTACTATGCAGGTTATGCAGGTTTCCTGGTTTCTGTATTACTCTTCTTTCCAATTACTGCCGCTACATAAAGCAAAACTCTTCCTACATTACTACAGCTGGGTAAGAATAAAGCTTAAGCACTAAACATTTCCTAACAGCTTTAAACCTAGCTTTATCTTAAAATACACAAATATTTTGGAACATGCCTTATTTTCTACATTTATTTTTAATTTCTTAAAGGTCATAGGTCATTCAGCTTTTCTAGTCACCATTACATACAGTACATTCTTTGACACAGCCATGTATATGGTACCTATTTAAAGACAAAATTTGCCTCCCATTTTATAGCTCTAACTGAAAAATAAGTTTTATTCTTTGAGGTAGTTAGAGCTGACTCTGGAGATAGAGAAATTAGGATTCCTAATTAACCCCTGCAGACTTTCCATAGCCCCTAACACCTGTGCTATATAATCTAAACTCGATAGATTTCCCATGAAATCTATACATTGTTTTTATGACATATGTCTTAGTTTATGGTTTTCCAAGAGTAAATACCGAGCATTGTAATTTCCTATAAGCAGTCTGCTTAATAATATCCCCATCACAAAGCAAGACTCCCATCTCCACAAAAAAATTTAGGCTGGGCGCAGTGGTTTATTATGCCTGTAATCCCAGCACTTTGGGAGGCCGAGGAGGGTGGATCATGAGGTCAAGAGATCAAAACCATCCTGGCCAACATGGTGAAACCCTGTCTTTACTAAAAAAACAAAAATTAGCCAGGTGTGGCACGCGCCTGTAGTCCCAGCTACTCAGGAGGTTGAGGCAGGAGAATCACTTAAACCAGGGAGGTGGAGGTTGCAGTGAGCTGAGATTGCGCCACTGCACTCCAGCCAGGTGACAAAGCAAGACTCTGTCTCAGGAAAAAAAAAAAAAAAATTAAATTAGTGGAACATGGTAGCATGCACCTGTAGTTCAGGCTACTCCAGACACTGAGGCAGGAGTCCAGGAGTTGGAGGCTGCAGTAAGCTATTGGTCATACCACTGCGCTCCAGCTTGGGCAACAGAGTGAGGCCCTGTCTTTATCTAAAAAAAAAAAAAAAAAAATAGGAAAAGGAAAGCCAGAGCCCACCTACAAAATCACCCTATTCTTCTTTGGTATTGAAATAGAGAAATTAAATGATTCCTTGCTCAAAAAAACTTGTTACCCTTTTATATAACAAAGATAAACTTATAAATCTAAAAAGATGGGTAAGATTATTTGTTACTAATAAAAATCATTCCAAAATAACACGTATGGCTTGTGTGGTGTCTCCATTTCCTCTATCATGTGATAATGGAATTTATACTCATGGCACTCTTTATTATTTTGATACTTGTTTGTTATTTCCTCTACCCCATTCTCTACGAAAGCTTTTCCAGAGCAGTGACCTTTCCTTCTTTGCTCATCCGATATCTCAAATGGCAAGCACTCACATTGTTTTTAAATGAGTAAGAACCATGTGTACATTATGTCAAGCACGTATCACGTTACTTAAAGACATGTAACTAACTGGAAGCATTTCAACAATTTTGGAAATCTTGAATTTATTAGAAGGCAGTTAAAGCTGATTAACCTCATTTTGTTTGAACTGAGTACCTAATAAAAATAGGTGGCTGGGCGCAGTGGCTCACGCGTGTAATCCCAGCACTTTGGGAGGCAGAGGTGGGTGGATCATCACAAGGTCAGGAGTTCAAGACCAGCCTGGCCAACATGGTGAAACCCCATCTCTACTAAAGATACAAAAAATTAGCCAGGCGTGGTGGTGGGCACCTGTAATCCCAGCTACTTGGGAGGCTGAGGCAGGAGAATCACTTGAACCCAGGGGGCAGAGGTTGCGGTGAGCCAAGATTGTGCCACTGCACTCCAGGCCTGGCAAAAGAATGTGACTCCGTCTCAAAAAAAATGAAAAAAATAATAAACAGGTTCCCTTTCACTAACACCACAATGTCATTAATTACTTATCTTTCTTTAGAAATAAAATTCCCAGTCTCTACAATTAGAGAAAACAGGACCTTACCAAAAAAATCAGCATCAACGGAGGACAGAACAGGGAGTTGGATAACATCTCAAATCCTGTCACCAGATGACTTTTCTGGCAACAAACTTATCCTATTTTATTATTAAAGCATTGCATCTTCTTCTAAAGTGATTTTCTAAATGAAGTCAGTCAAGTTTTCCTAGAGACATTTAGTAACAGCATGGATTCTGTAGTGTGTTCCCACAGAGTCTGTTCCACTGAATAACACTCTGTGGGGGTCAAAGGTGTTATCCACAAGAAACTGCAAGGGTATACAAGTTTAGGAAAATCTGACAATTGTGTCAAGTTTTTAAACACATGTACACTGGGAATCTGAAAAGGAAGAATATAGTATAGTGCTCATCACAGTAAACTGGTCACGGCTCTTTTTCACAAAGCATCTCAAATTATACTTGCGTGGAATACTTGATGTGAAGGATGAAAGCTGAGAAAATTGTGGGGAATCCTGCACAATTCAGGGCAAGGACTCCAGATCATCCATTACCTGAACTACAGGGAAGCTTCATTCAGTTCACATTCATGGGCCTATATCTGTCTGTCTATCTTTCCTCAAGTGGTTGTTATAAACATTCAGTTAGCTCATTCATTGATGGTCTACTTTTTTGCCCACCATTTTTTATTCCCCTAGGAGCTAGGGCTACAACAATGAATAAAACTGAAAGTTTTTTCCCTCATGAAGTTTATGTTGTAGTGGTATAAAAATTCCAGACTAGAATATAATACCTGCTTGACAAGTCCAGGAATCTCTTGCCTACGTGACTTCCTTGTCATACCCTTTCACCGTTTCTCAAATGTCCATCCTTTTAAATATGAAGACCACACTGAATCATCTTCTGTGGACTCAATTTTAAGCAATCTGATAATATAGGCCATCAAATATTACCAAGATTGTATTCCCAAAGTACATTATGAGGGTTATGAAAAATTATTTTGGAAATATTTTAAAACTACAAAGGAGAGAGTTTTCATGCCATTATAAATGGGGGAGGAAGTGTCTTTTTTTTTTTTTTTTTTTGAGCCTTTCACTGTCACCCAGGCTGGAGTGCAGTGATGCCATCTTGGCTCACTGCAGCCTCCTCTTCTGGGTTCAAGTGGTTCTCGTGCCTCAGCCTCCCAAGTAGCTGGGATTATAGGCATGTGCCACCATGCCTGGCTAATTTTTTTATTTTTAGTAGAGATGGAGTTTTGCCATGTCACCCAGTCTGGTCTCGAACTCGTGGACTCAAATGATCCACCCACTTTGGCCTCCCAAAGTGCTGGGGTTGCAGGCGTGAGCCACCAAGCCCAGCAACAAGTCTCTTTTAGTATTTAAATCTTTCAGAAGTTTGCTGCTTTTAAAATGATCACTTTAAGCTACAGGTATACCCCCCAGTATCTAATCCCCTTCCACATGTACTGTTTATATGAGAAGATTACAGCCACCTAGCCCCACCTCCACAAATATACTAGGAGGACACTCAGTAGTGCCCTGGTTTTTGGAATCTAGTGAGTATAAACAGTCTACTGTATTTCAGTCTACTGGGCTTATGGTAAGATTTTCCTAACGTACAATAACCATGCAGTTCCATATAACTTAGCCACAAATTTGCTTTTGTAAAAGCAGGTAACGACTTCTTAAGGATAAAAAAGACAAAATACCATGGATGGAAAAAGAAAATGTTCATAAAAGAAAAATCCAAAAGGCCAAAAGGGGTAGAGGTAATGGAACTGGAAATGAAAAGGCCTTCCATCTTGGCCACATAAATATTCTTTCATGAAATCTTCATCCCTGAGTATTTTGTGTGACCTATAGCCAACTTTATCTCCCTAGTAGCCCTCTCCTCCTCCAAAAACAGCCTATAATCCCAACCAAATATATTTACAGCTCTCTCCAGGATTTCCCCCTGGAAAAATACATTCCATGAAACTTTGTCATAAGCTAACCTGTATTTGGTTAAACCCTACTCAAAAGGTCCATCATAAATATAAATACAAAAATATATTAAATATACATAAATATAAACATGTATTACCTAGAGTTCATGAAACAATCTGATCTCTCCCCAGCTATAAGCTATGTATCATATTTATATTTCCTTCACTTATTGCTGAGTTGTATTTATTTTTGTGAATACTTCTAAAAGCAGAGATACTGCCTTATCTTCCATTCTCATTTAAAAAAATGAAGCCAACAACCAAAATACATAAATACCCTGGTGCACTTTTTGGAAATTCAGCATGATTTTAATCAGTGGCATATGAAATTATACAGGTTAAAATTGCCAATTTTGTATTTTTCAAGCTGTACTACAAAAGGATAGGGTGAAGTACAGTAGATCCCACTTATTCACAAGGGATACATTTCAAGACCACCAAAGCATGCCTGAAACTGCAGATAGTACTGAACCCTATATATACAGTGCTGTTTTTTGCTATACATATGTAACTATAACAAAATGGAACAATTATAACCATATACTGTAATGACAGTTATGTGAATGTGATATCTCTCTCAAAATATCTTAATATTGTGAACCTCAGTGGGTAACTGAAACCTGGGAAAGCAAACTTGCAGATAAGGAGGGACTACTGTACATTTAAATTTGGTGATTACATGGAGTTTATCTGGGAGGATGTTATTACTGACTCGTCGTATTCCAATCTGATAAATACATGATACCGAGTCTAGGTGAACATCTTAAATCTGAAATGCTCTGAAATCCAGAACTTTTTGATGGCCAACATGGTGCTCAAAGGAAACGCTTATTGGAGCATTTCAGATTTTTGGATTTGGGATGTTCAACTGGTAAGTGCAATGCAAATATTCCAAAATATTAATCCTGGAAAATTTCTGGTCCTGGAAAAGTAATACTCAACCTGTATCTCCATAATGGTTTGGAAGTCTATTTTGTCACAGGTGGAAATTTAAATCAGTTTGACGTAAGTTTCTCAAGAGTAGTATGCTACCATCTTTATTCTACCTAGTTTTAGTTGTCCCTCTTTGTCACTTTTTGACTTGACATTATCTTTCTGACTACTGATGTTAATCTAACCAATATAAAAATCAAGACCAGGAAAATAAAAGGTGATTCATTTTAAACTTTTCAAAACCAAATATAATACTAATACTTGGGGGTGGGGAACTCTACTAATTGCTTAGGAATCCTAGGATGCATGATTTTTCATTCTGCTTATTTGACTACATCAAAAAATTCTGTAATGCAAACATCAAAGCAAATGAACTAATTAGAAGTAACAATTGCGATAACTTGGAGAGCTATGGGTCAGGAGCCAAGGATTTTTAGATTTTAATTTCATATCCTTTCGAAATACCAAATTAAAGACATTTATACTTTGCAAGTTTTCCACATTTTATTCCCATGAAAAATACTCAGTTTCATATCCACCTTAGTGGCAGATGGCAGAATATATTAAAATGGATATAAAAACTTTGAAGTATTCTTCATCTTACTATAGCATACTAATAAGCAAAATCAGGACCAAAAATGGATTCCAAGTAAGTAAGCCAATATACATATATATTTTCTAAGTTCCACCAAGTTTAACATTGAGTATACAATTCTCTTTTTTTTTGGAGATGGAGTTTCGCTCTTGTTGCCCAGGCTGGAGTGCAATGGCGTGATCTCAGTTCACTGCAACCTCCGCCTCCCAGGTTCAAGTGATTCTCCTGCCTCAGCCTCCCAAGTGGCTGGGATTACAGTCACATGTCACCATGCCTGGCTAACTTTTTTGTATTTTTAGTAGAGATGGGGTTTCATCATATTGGTCAGGCTGGTCTCGAACTCCTGACCTCAGATGATCCACCCGTCTCGGCCTCCCAAAGTGCTGGGATTACAGGCGTGAGCCACCGCGCCCAGCAAATATCCAATTTTCTTCTGGCATCTGGAAATGAGGATGTTCTAAGATCCACTAACATTGTCAGCATTTACAGAAGAATATATATTTAAAGTAGCCCCATACAAATGTTTTTAAAGAGAATTCAATCTGAATAAAATTACTGTATTTATGGGCAAAGAACAAACCCCCACTGGTTTTCTGTTTTTGTTTGTTTGTTTTGTGACAAGGATCTCACTCTGTCATCACCTAGGCTGGAGTGCAGTGGTAGGATCACAGCTCAGTGCAGCCTTGACCTCCTAGACTCAAGTGATCCTCCCGCTTCAGCATCCTGAATAGCTGGGACTACAGGCATGCACTGTCACACCTGGCTAATTTTTTTGTACAGATGAGGTCTCGCTATATTGCCCATAGTGGGTCTCTAACTCCTGGGCTGAAGTGATCTTCCCACCTAAGCCTCCCAAAGTGCTGGGATTACAGGTGTGAGCTACCACGCCTGGCCTATGATTTTTTTTAATTTCATTTTTTCTCCAAAGTGGTTGCTACAGCCCTTAAAGCCAGTTACAGAAGAGGTTCCTCCCACCAGACACATGCCACACACAGAAATAAGTAATACTCTAAATTGGTTTCCTAAAAATTCCCAGCACAAGGCTGTGTCAGTTGAAGAATAAACAGAACAATACTAAAAATCAATACTCAATAAAGAGCCATAGGTAACTTGAAAAGGCACACATAACTTATATATAATTGAATCTCAAAAAAGGTTCAAGATAATCCCTTTAGGTACAAGAATTCTTCCTTTATAAACTCCTCTAATATTTTCTATTTGCTTTTCTTCTAATACTACCTTGTCTCAACAGACCAGTGTTCCTAAAATCCTAAGGCTCTGAAACAGTTCTTTATAGTTTTCAGAATTTTGAGTATCAATAATTCATCAATATTAGAAAACTATCAAGGTGATACAAACAGGCACATATTAAGTAGGTCAACAATGACCAAACTTTTTTTTTTGGAGATGGAGTCTTGCTCTGTCACCCAGGTTGGAGTGCAGTGGCATGATCTCAGCTCACTGCAACCTCCACCTCCCAGGTTCAAGCAATTCTCCCACC
This sequence comes from Pan paniscus, assembly GCF_029289425.2. Taxonomy (NCBI): domain Eukaryota; kingdom Metazoa; phylum Chordata; class Mammalia; order Primates; family Hominidae; genus Pan; species Pan paniscus. The sequence continues at coordinate 141,938,618 of NC_073255.2, read as the reverse complement.
TCAGCCTCTTGAATAGCTGGGAATATAAGCCTGGCTAATTTTTGTATTTTTAGTAGAGACGTGGTTTTGCCATGTTGACCAGGCTGGTCTTGAACTTCTGGCCTCAGGTAATCCACCCACCTTGGCCTCCCAAAGTGAGTGGTGTGAGCCACCGCTCCCAGCCAACAATGACCAAACTTTCAAACATCCCACCCTTAAATATGTGACATGAGAGTCCATGGAATACAACATAGAAACCCTGAAAACAGGACACAAAGGACCATACAAAGTAAAGGGGAATGGGGAGCACCTATCATAAGGCCATCAGTCAGTTTGTAAAGTCATTTTCAAATTTTAGGGCATGGAAAGTATACCATATTTTCTTAACTGGCTGATATATCACATGCTAAATTACCTTCACTGACAGATCAAATGCTAAATTACCATAATTTGTAAGAAAATATCCTGTCCTAATTTTTATACAGATAAAAGATTTGTAAATAGTACAAGGAATATATATCCTAAATTTATTTTAATGAGAACCTTATTGTACGATAGCAGTGTGAGACTGTAGAAATAGCTACCAGTGGTAGGTTTTTTTTTTTTTGCATAAGCAATTTATTTGGTGCTATAGTAAGGTTTAAATTTGTACTTTTATTATATTTCAAATCATGAGAGGATACATTTAGCTAATAAAAGACATTCTGAACAGTAATTGTGGCATTAAAATTTATTAATAGTTCAGTGTGGCATTATTAAAATATTAATAGTTATTACTTCCAAAATGTTCATATTTCTTAAATGTCATACATTCTTAAATCTCTAATGAACAACCAATAAAAATACAAGATTAGTGGAATTTATTTAAATGGTAATGACCAAACCAAATAAAAATGCTCAATGGCACATCATTCGCTAACTTCAAAGAATAATGTAAAAGCCCATGTAAAGGCAGCAACAATTACCATATGCAGAGCAGCTGTCACTAAGCCCAAACTACTGGCTTCCCAACTTACCATCTTCCTTTTCCTTTCTGCAATCTGCTCCTCTGATTCCATTTCTACTTCATTACTAATAGGAGTTTTTTCTTCTATATCATCAATAAAATCTGGTTCCTGAAAAATGGAAATGACTTCTTTATACAAACTATTATTCCATCTATACAACTAGTGACATTAAACTATTTTAATGTCTTTCAACCACAACAAATTCAACATGTACACAGCCTATTTAAATTATTTAAGAAATTTAAAACTGGTTTCCTAATTCAAGATACTTTTCAAAATTATGCAATCAAATACTTTCGCTTTTTAAATTTTAGCCAATCAAGTTTTTATCAATATAGGTCAAATATGGTAGCATGGCCTTATATATATAGAGTTCCCAAAACATAAACATATAAATTATTTCAGAAAAACCCACAAATACCCAGTGCTCAATAAGTGTTTGTTCAGTTGAAAGTTTAAGGGAAATCATTTCTAGAAGATAGGCCCCTGGAAATGAGCAAAACCTTACTTAATTTTCACATTTTAATGATCCCTCCTGTTTTTTGTTTATAGAGGACATATTTACTGGTGGGGCAGGTAGACTTTGGCCAAACTTTACCCCCAAAATTACCTTATATGTTCTTAGTGAATTTTCTCTCAAAAATTTTATTTGCTGTTACTGTGACATGCTTATAGAATTTATAAGATTACCAGCATCCACATGTTTAAAGAAAGAAAATTTTGCAGCTTAAGACTTTAAATAAGAACATTTATTATGAACATAAGTGCCATCTAGAAGATTTAAAAGTTATCTAGTCTTAGGAAAATCTTGTCTGCAATTCTGCAAGGATTTGCTTGCTGAGCTGTTTCTTAATAATTCAACAAATACTGTACAAATTCTAGCAGAACCTGTATTTTACACTTATGAATACTTCATTAAATGACAGAATGGACTTAAAAATACTTTAAACAATTATACAAAGAACAAAGAAGAGGATAAAATATGACAGATTATTTTCCTTTGTTTATTCAATTTCATTGAGAGCAGAGTTCATTACCTGATTATTTGATACTGACAGTCTCAGTGGAGAAAGCTTTCTTTGTTTAGTTTCTGGGCTCTTCATTTTGTTGGTCGTTCCTTCACAATCCAAAGTAATATTCTGATTTTGTGTATCTTTTTCTTTTGAAATATCTTTGTCTTTTTTTCCTTTTTTCCGTCTGGTCTCATAACCACTATTGATATTTTCCATGGATTCAGAACTACGTTTTAGAACAGGGCACTCTGGGTTTTCTTTGAGGCATGCACAGTCCACCTTGTACTTACTGGAAAGATAACCAGTTAAATATTTATTTCAAAATATAAAACAAAACTGGAAATTTTCTAATCCATTTTAAGCTGCAACTCCACAAAATTGTATGCAATTACTATTAATCATAAGCAATCCTTTTTAGTAATTTACATTCCTAGTTAACTACCACAAAAAATTTTTTTCATTAAAATAATATAATAATTAGATGTTGATTTCTGACCAGATATTAGGCCTTCAATCATAAGTATAACTGGTACAGGTTGAGCATGCCTTACCTGGAATGCTTAGGACCAGAAGGGTTGTGGATTTTGGAATGTTTGCATATATATAATGAGATATCTTGGGGAATGGGATTCAGGTCTAAACACAAAATTCACTCATGTTTCATATAGGCTAAAAGTAATTTTATATAATATATTTACTAATTCTGTGCCTGAAACAAAGTTCTGACTGCACTTTGACTGTGACCTGTCATATGAGGTCAGGTGTAGAATTTTCTACTTGTGGCATCATGTCAGTGCTCAAAAAGTTTAGGATGGCCAGGCACAGTGGCTCTTGCCTGTAATCCCAGAACTTTGGGAGGCCAAGGCAGGCAGATCACTTGAGACCAGCCTGGCCAACATGGTGAAACCCCGTCTCTACTAAAAATACAAAAATTACCTGGCCATGGTGGCAGGCACCTGTAATCCTGGCTACGCGATAGGCTAAGGCAGGAGAATTGCCTGAACCCAGGAGGCAGAAATTGCAGTGAGCCAAGATTGTGCCACTGCATTCCAGCCTGGGTGACAGAGTGAGACTGCATCCAGAAAAAAAAAAAAAAAAGTTTAGGATTTTGGATTTCAGATTTTTGCATGAGGGATGCTCAACATGTAATATATTACAGAAGAAGAAAAAAACACATTAAAACTTTGAGTCTTTTAAAGCAAAATGATACTGTGGTTTACACAAAACATTAAGGCAGAAACGATAATTACTTCAGTATCCCAGAGTGCTTTATAAAATACTGAACTGAAATGTGACCTACATAAAAAACATTAGGTATAACAAATACTAAACCTCAACTAATTTGTCTTACCCTTTAAAGAATGATAGCAACAACCAGGTTTCTTTAAAAAGCTACCTTGATAAAATTTAATGTTTCCTTTTCACCATACTAAGTGTTCCCTCTTTCAAATGGAAGCCTGAGAAATAACTGCACTCTGTCTCATCTTCACAGTAAGGATATTGCCCCCATTTTACAAGTGAGATTAAAACTCACTGAGGATTAGCATCTTGTCCAATGTTACACAGTTAATAAGTGGAAAGGACGGCATTTAGATCCAGGTCTGTATGACTCTCAGGCGCATGTACTTTTCATTTCAATATTTCTCAACTCTGACCACTTTATCTTTACCACAGCTGCTAAGATGTAGTTCATCTCTATGATACAGGCCAAATGCCCAAACCTCAGTTAAACAATAATACAAATCTCCCACTTTGCATGTTTTAAGTAGTTGAATGTTTGTTCACAATAAGAACAATTTACTTATTAAGTGTCTAATATTCCTAACTCATTTACTTTTAAAACTGCTAGAAAGATTCAAATCCAACTTCCTAATTCTGTGAACCAGGGAGAGAATTCAAACATTTATGGTCCTACCTCCTGCCTCCCAAATCAGGTATTAACAGATACTAGCTTGAAACTCGTTCTAGATGTTTGATTTTAGGACAAGAGAACTACAAACAATTATGATGGCAACAGCTTTTGTTTATTAAGCACTTTAGGTGAGTATTATTATTCTTCTCATATACGTGAGGTAATGCAGCACAAAGTGATGAAGAAATTGGTCCAAGGTTACGTAGTCAGTGACCAAGCCAGGATTTGAAACCAGACAGATTACATTCTTAACCTCTATGGGATATGTAATCCCACAAAGCACTGAGCAAAGAACTATGCTAAATCTCCTGCCTTCGAGAGGAGAAAGGACTAAAATGATATGATAAATCTGACTGCAATAATCAGTAGAAAGGGATACTAAAGGAAAAGGGATTTCACCAAGAGAAAACATAATGAACATTTTAAAAACTTCATTTAAAAAGAGTATCACACAAAGTTTAAAAATATATAGAATAAGAGGAACTGAATCGAATTGCTTATAACCCAAAAGACTACAGAATATATAAAGAACTTCTGGGAAAAAAAAAAAAAAAAAAAGCAAGAAAACAGCTACCCAAAAGAAAGATGGACAGATGATATGATCAGGCAATTCACAAGAGAGAAATCCAAATGACAACACAGAAAAAGACCTCTGGGAGGCTGGGCGTGGTAATTCACGCTTGTAATCCCAGCACTTTGGGAGGCCGAGGCAGGTGGATTGCCTGAGCTCAGGAGTTGGAGACCAGCCTGGGGAACACGGTGAAACCCCGTCTCTACTAAAACACAAAAAATTAGCTAGGCGTGGCAGTGTGCGCCTGCAGTCCCAGCTACTCAGGAGGCTGAAGCAGGAGAATTGCTTGAACACAGGAGGCGGAGGTTGCAGTGAGCCGAGATCGCGCCACTGCACTCCAGCCTGGGTGACAGAGCGAGACTCCATCTCAAAAAGAAAAAAAAAAAAAAGAAAAAGACCTCTGCATTCATGAATAATCAAGGAAAATGGTAAATAAAAATATTAATATAAAGAGATGCCATTCAACATGAGCTAGCATATATATAATATATGCTAATATATATTATATATGCTATATTTATATTATATTTATATATTTTATATATTATATATATTATATTATATTTATATATTATATTATATATATGCTCATGTTGAATGGTATCTCTTTATATATATGCTTATATAATATATATTATATAAGCATATATATAGCATGTATATGCTAATATATATTTTATTATATACCACTCCGCATGACCTAGCATATATAATATACATTAGCACATACATAGCACATACGCTATAATGTATATTACGTACGCTATATATTATGTATTATATATTATATATGCTATATTATACATGCCATATATAATATATATTATATGCTATATATTTGCCAACAAATAGCATATACAGCGTATTATAGCATATATATGCTAATATTACATATAGCATACTATATATACTTATATGTAGCATATATATGCTATCTATAATATATAATATATATGCTATAATATATATGCTAATATATATTATATATACTATATATGCTAGCTCATGTGGAGTGGTATATATATTTTATATATAATGTTCATATTTTTATATATTATATTTATTTTATTTTATATATATTTATATTTTTAATTTATTTTATTTATTTTTTTTTATTTTTTGAGATGGAGTCTCGCTCTGTCACCCAGGTTGGAGTGCAGTGGCGCAATATTGGCTCACTGCAACCTCCACCTCCCAGGTTCAAGTGATTCTCCTGTCTCAGCCTCCTGAGTAGCTGGGATTACAGATGTGCGCCACCACACCTGGCTAATTTTTGTATTTTTAGTAGAGATGGAGTTTCATCATGTTGGCCAGGCTGGTCTCGATCTCCTGACCTCAAGTGATCCGCCCACCATGGCCTCCCATAGTGCTGGGATTACAGCCGTGAGTCACAGCAACCACCATATATTTTTAAAGTCTTAAGAGTAAAGAAGTACAGCAAGGCAATAAATTACTTAGGAAACTGGTACGAGCTTCTTAGACATTCACTCACATCTGGCAAAAACTCATGCTGTGCGCATTCTACAACCCAGCAATTCCACTCCTATGTCCCTACCATGGAGAGAACATGTACATACTATGTTCCTACCATGGAGAGGACATGTACACACATGCAGACATGTTCAGAAAGCCCTAGGAGCATTCTTTTGTCAATATAAAGGTCAATAGTGAAATGGATAAATACCATAGGCAGTGAAAATAAATGAAGTATAGGTACACACAATGCAGGTTAATCTCACGTAATAAATGTGAAAAAAATGCTAAAGAATACAGCAAGTCACAATTTACATAAAAGTTTAAAAATATACAAAATTCTAGATAATATTTGCCAACAAATACAGACATAGTAAAATGTTAAAGAAATCAAATTAAAGGGCCGGTGGTGGTGGCTCATGCCTGTAATCTCAACACTTTGGGAGGCCGAGGCAGGCGGACCATGAGGTCAGGGGATGGAGACCATCCTGGCTAACACGGTGAAACCCCATCTCTACTAAAAATACAAAAACAAAATTAGTCAGGCATGGTGGCGGGTGCCTATACTCCCAGCTACTCGGCAGGCCGAGGCGGGAGAATGGCATGAACCTGGGAAGCGGAGCTTGCAGTGAGCTGAAATCGTGCCACTACACTCCATCCTGGGCGACAGAGCGAGACTCCGTCTCCAAAAAAAAAAAAAAAATCAAATTAAAGATAGCAGTTAGTGAAGGAAGGAAGACAGATGCAATGTGGCTGCTAAACATTAAGGGGCTTCAATGGATAATGTTTTAATTTCTTAATTTGAGAAGTACATGGGTGTTTGTATTATTATTTTATTTTATTTTCGAGATGTTTTGCTCTTGTTGCCCAGGCTGGAGTGTAGTGGCACAATCTCGGCTCACTGCAACCTCCATCTCCCAGGTTCAAGCGATTCTCCTGACTCAGCCTCCCAAGTAGCTGGGATTACAGGCATGTGCCACCATGCCCGGCTAATTTTGTATTTTTAGTAGAGACGGGGTTTCGCCATGTTGGCCAGGCTGGTTTTGAACCCCTGACCTCAGGTGATCCACCCGCCTCAGCCTCCCAGTGTGCCTGGATTACAGGCATGAGCCACTGCACCTGGCTGGGTGTTTGTATTATTGTTTACATTTTTCTATTAAATTTTTAAAAACTGAAACAAGTTTCCATACTGCTGACCCTTGAACAACACAAGTTTGAACTGTGCACATATAGTTATACATGGATTTTTTTCAATACATATATTGGAAAAATGTTTGGAAATTTGCAACAATTGCCAACAATTTGAAAAAACAGACGAACTATATAGCCTAGAAATATTAAAAAAAGAAAAAGAAAAAGGTATGTCAAGAATGCATATGCATGTAGATAGTAGTCTATTCTATCATTTATTACCATAAAATATACACAAATTATAAAAAGTTAAAATTTATCAAAACCTATGCACACACATACAGACCTTACATGGTGCCATTCACACTCCAGTCATGTAAAGACATATTATTAAATCATAACTATTTAAAACTAACTGTAGTACATTCTGTACTACTATAATAACTTTGTAGCCACCTCCTGTTGCTATTGTGGTGCCTCAAGTGTTGGAAGTGTCTGTGTAAAATGCCATGTGACACATGCCCAGGAGCAGTTCATCTCTCAGTAAATTGTGTATGGCAATAAAAAGTGATCTCTTGTGGTTCTCACGAATTCTTCATAGTCTTTAGTGCAATACAGTAATTTTTTTTTTTTCTTGAGACAGAGTCTTGCTCTGTCACTCAGGCTGGAGTGCAGTGGTCCGATCTTGGCTCACTGCAACCTCCACTTCCCAGGTTCAAGCAATTCTTCTGCCTCAGCCTCCCGAGTAGCTGGGATTACAGGGGCCCGCCACCACGCCCGGATAATTTTTTAAATTTTTAGTAGAGATGGGGTTTCACCATGTTTGCAGGCTGGTCTTGAACTCCTGGCCTCAAGTAATCCGCCCGCCTTGGCCTCCCAAGTGCTGGGATTACAGGTGTGAGCCACCGCACCTGGCCAATACAGTAAATTTTGAGTAACACCTATGTGACCTATACAAAGTGCCACTAGTGATGCTGGAAGTGCTCCCAAGAAGCAAAGAAGTTATCATATTGCAAGAAGAAGTTGAATTGCTAAAGATGTATGGTAGATTGAGGTGTGCAGTTGTAGTTCTCCACCATCTCAAGATAAATGAATCCAGCATAAGTACCATTGTAAAAAATAATAATAAAAGGAAATTTGTGGAGCCATCACCGCAGCTGGGCCGCAGAATGTGAAAACCATGCACTTTTTGCAATATACCTTTTTATCTTGTATTGCAAATGAAGCTTTTATGTGGGTGCATGCGTGCTATATAAGAAAGACATAGCTATAGATCCTAATATGTTTCTAGAAAAAGTGAAGTCATTAAATGATAACATAAAACAAAAGGAATATGAAAGACCTAAAATTGGAGCATTTAATGCCAGTAATGTATGGTTTGATGATTTTAAAAAGAGGTCTAGCTTAACAGGTAAAGCCACTTCTGCTGAATAAGAGACAGCAGATGAGTTCTCAGACACCATTAAGAAAATCACTGAGGAGAAAGAGTATCTGCCTGAAAAGTCTTTTAATGCAGACACAAGTGTCCTATTCTGGGGGGAAAAAGTCATAAAAAGACATTTATTAGTAAGGAAGAGAAGGAAGCACCAGGATTTAAGGCAGGAAGGGACAGATTAACTCTACTGTTTTGTGCAAATGCATTTGGGTTTATGATCAGGACTGCCCTTATCTATAAAGCTGCTAAACCCAAGCCTTGAAGGGAAAACAAACGGAAGCTGCCAGTCTTTTGGTTGTACAACAAGAAAACCTGGAGGAGAACCCTTTTTCTGGATTGGTACCATTGATGCTTTGTCCCTCAAGTCAGACAACAGGTAGCTAGGAAGGGATTGCCTTTTAAATGTCTTTTGATATTGGGCAATGCCCCTGGCCACCCAGAACCCTATGAGTTCAACACTGAGGGCATCAAAGTGTCTCTAATTCAGCCTCTAAATCAAGGAGTGATAATGGCCTTTAAGGCTCATTACACACAGTACTCTATGGAAAAGAATGTCAACACTATGGAACAGAACCCTGAAAGAGAACATCATGAAAGTCTGGAAGGATTATACCATCGAAGATGCCATCATTATAGAAAAAGCTGTGAAAGCCATCATGCCCAAAACAATAAATTCCTGCTGGAGTGAACTGTGTCCAGATGTTGTGCATGACTTCACAGGATTTACATCAGAGCCAATCAGAAAAATCATGAAAGAGATCGTGGATATAACAAAAAAAGGTGGGGATGAAGGAAGAATACAGATATGGATCTCAGAGAAATTCAAGAGCTAATAGACACCACACCAGAGAAATTAACAGAAGATGCCTAATGGAGATGATTGCTTCCAAACCAGTGCCAGATGATGGGAAAGAAGATGTAGAAAAAGCAGTGCCAAAAAACAAATTTACATTAGACAATCTGGCAGAAGGGCTCCATTGTTTTCAAGACTGATTTTTACTTTTTTATGATATGGACTCTTCTATGATATGGGCACTGAAGCTAAAGCAAATGACGGAAGACTGGCACCATATAGAAACATTTTTAGAGAAATGAGAAAGCAAAAAAGCCAGGCAGAAATTACTAATACGTTTTCACAAAGTTACACCATATGTGCTTCCCTCTCCTGCCTCCCCTTCTACTACCCCTTCTCCCTCTGTCACCCCTGAGACAGCAAGAGCAACCCCCACCCTTCCTCCTCAGCCTACTCAACATGAAGATGAGGATGAAGACCTTTACGATAATCCACTTCCACTTAATGAACAGTAAATATATTGTATCTTCCTTATGATTTTCTTAAAAACATTTTTTCTCCAGCTTACTTTATTGTAAGAATACAGTATATGACATACAGAATATGTGTTAATTGTCATTGGTAACACTACCAGTCAACCGTAGGCTATTAGTAAAGTTTCTGGGGAGTCAAAATGTATACGCAGATTGTGGACTGTGCAGGCAGTTGGTGCTCCAACCCCGCATTGTGCAAGGGCCAACTGTACTGAGATTTATCATTAGTTTTTTACTAGTATTTCAGAAAAATAGTTCTTAGAGTTTCTTTGTAGGATCTCCAACAAACCCTTTTAATTTATACTGCAAAGAAAATTTTCTTTTGTTTTGAGGGGCAAAAGACAAATTATTCATTCATACTGATTAACCAAATAAACTGTATGACTAAAATTATATCCCCTAGAAGAAGAAAAAAATTCTCACATAAACAAGGTCAGTGTTGTATGGCTGAATTAGGGTTACTTGTTATAATTACTGTGAACATTTACATTACAATAATAATTAAGGAAAATGTAGAAATGAAAAGTAGCAATGCTGTAATAGAGGCTGATACTAAACTTCTGGTTTTCAAGTACTTTTAACTGATTCATGATAGATAAAAATAAAAAGCTATAAAAGTAATGACAATACCTAAATTATTACAGGGACATTATGGAACTATTTTCAAACAACAGATGACATTTATAGACTTGAACTCACCAATTTCCATAGTCAAAATCAAAGGCAATAGTAATTTCAGTTCCCTTTGGAATACTGTGTATAGAATAAATATAAAGATGTATGGTTCCATCTTGAATTTCATGCCTCACCTAAAAGTTAAAATAATTGTACATTACCATAAATTACTTTCTGCCTTCAGAAGCAACAGCTTACAATTTTGAAAATTATTCTTTTCAAATTATTTCACAAACACAACCTGGAAAATATGTCATTAATGACAAGGCTTATAACTATCTATCGGTGGTTATCAACTGGGAAGGTTTTTCAATCATATACTGCTATCCACTGCCACCCCAACCCCTAGAGCCCACAATGTGGCATCAAAATAATAATAATAATAATAATAAAATACTATATTTCATCAATTCTTCTTATTTTTATTTTTTTGAGACGAGTCTCGCACTTTCGCCCAGGCTGGAGTGCAGTGGTGCGATCTCGGCTCACTGCAAGCTCCGCCTCCCAGGTTCACACCATTCTCCCGCCTCAGCCTCCCGAGTAGCTGGGACTACAGGCACCTGCCACCATGCCCGGCTAATTTTTTTTTTGTATTTTTAGTAGAGACGAGTTTTCACCGTGTTAGCCAGGATGGTCTCAATCTCCTGACCTCATGATATGCCGGCCTCGGCCTCCCCAAGTGCTGGGATTACAGGCGTGAGCCACCGCACCCAGCCTCATCAATTCTTTTTTTTCACCTTTTAGCATCTCTGAAATCAGGAGTCTTATAACTGGTGGCATCTTAGGGTTTTTTGTTGTTGCTGTTGTTGTTGTTTTGAGACAGAGTCTCACTCTGCCATCCAGGCTGGAGTGCAATGATGCAATCTTGGCTCACTGCAACCCCAACCTCTCGGATTCAAGTGATTCTCCTGTCTCAGCCTCCCGAGTAGCTGGGACTACAGGTGCGTGCCACCACACCTGGCTAATTTTTAGTAGGGATGGGGTTTCACCATGTTGGTCAGGCTGGTCTTGAACTCCTGACCTCAGGTGATCCACCCACTTTGGCCTCCCAAAGTGCTGGGATTACAGGTGTGAGCCACTGTGCCTGGCCTTCTTAGGTTTGATGAGTGCAATAATGGTTGAGCAAATGCTACTTTTCTATGACAAGACACTATTCTATATACTTTATATGTATTAACTCCTTCAGTCTTCATATCACCTTTTTACAGATAAAACTGAGGTTACAAAGCTAGTAAGTCACAGAGAAGAAATAAATTTAAGTCTGGTTCCAAAATCTGTACTCTTAGCTGGGTGCAGCAGCGCATGCCTATAATCCCAGCTACTCTGGCAGCTGAAGCAGAACAAACACTTGAGCCCAGGAGTTCCAGGCCAGCCTGGGCAACATGGCAAGATCCTATCTTTTAAAAAAAGAAAAGAGAGGAAAAAAAAAAACCACCTACATTCTTGGCTGCAACATTATATAATTACAAAACTAAAAAGCTTCATTTTGACATGTAAAAAACAAAACCAACACGATTTTCTACTCCACACTAAAATATAACATTATTAAAAATTTTACAGTAGAACATACAAAATCTACTTTAGATTTTAGCTTTGTCATCTAACTTAAATCATCGCATGTATTGAGCCATAAATAGAGCTTCCAAGATAGAAGAAAAGTCGTCCAGTATTAGGCTGGACCTGGTGGCTCATGCCTGTAATCCTAGCATTTAGGGAGGCCGAGGCAGGAGGATTGCTTGAACACAGGAGCTCCAGACCAGCCTGGACAACATAGGGAGAACCCAACTCTACAAAAAATTAAAGAATCATTAGTTGGGCATGGTGGCACGCACCTGTGGTCCCAGCTACTCAGAAGTCTGAGGTGAGAAGATAACTTTACCTCCTAAAGGCCCAGGAAGTTGAGGCTCCAGTGAGCCATGATTGCACCTCTGCACTCCAGCCTAGGCAAGACCCTGCCTCAATAATAATAATAATAATAATAATAATAATAATAATAATAATGATTTTAAAAGTCCGGGCAGGCTCATGCCTGTAATCCCAGCCCTTTGGGAGGCTAAGGCAGAAGGATCACTTGGCCCAGGAGTTGGAGACCAGCCTGGGCAGCAAAATGAGACTCCATCTCTGCAAAAATTTAAAAAATTAGCTGGGCATGGTTGCACACGCCTGCAGTCCCACCTACTCAGAAAGCTGAGACAGGAGGATCACTTGAGCATGAGAGGTCACGGAGGCTGTAGTGAGCTGTGCTCATGACACCACACTCCAGCCTGGGAGACAGTGAGACACTGCCTCAAAAAAAAAAAAAAAAAAAAAAAAGGAAGTCCAATATTTCCTCTTATAAGGAGCATCATCATTTCTTCAAGGTGCAAAGTAATTTTTAAGACTTCATAGCGGCCAGGCATGGTGGCTTACACTCGTAATCCCAGCATTTTGGGAGGCTGAGATGGGCAAATCACCTGAGGTCCAGAGTTCGAGACCAGCCTGGTCAAAATGGTGAAACCCCGTCCCTACTAAAAATGCAAAAAAATAGCCGGGTATGGTGGTGCGTGCCTGTAATCCCACCTATTCGGGAGGCTGAGGCATGAGAATCACTTGAGCCCGGAAGACGGAGGTTACATGAGCTGAGATCATGCCATTGTATTCCAGCCTGGGCAACAAGAGTGAAACTCCGTCTCAAAAAAAAAAAAAAAAGACTTCATAGCCAGTTATCACATAAATTTTCACAAAAAATCAGGCTGGGCAGTATAAAATGCACCAACAGGTGGAAAGTGTCTTAGGTCAGTGACCTGAGTTTCGTGCTTATTGCTCAGATTCCAACACACCCCCAGCACCCACATCTCCCCCAAAAATTTCTATAAGCTTACCTCTGCATTGGGTGTACAAGACCGCCTGATGAATCGAGCCTCATTCCCAAAAGTCCTTGCATCAACACACATTTCTAGCCCATGAAATTTAGAGTAGAATAACACAAAAGGGTATGGTCTACAAAGAAAGAAACATTATAAGCTATTAACATTTTAGGCCGGGCATGCTGGTTCACACCTGTAATTCCAGCACTTTGGGAGGCCAAGGCAGGTGGATTGCTTGAGTCCAGGAGATCAAGACCAACCTGGGCAACATGGCGACACTCCGTATTTACAAAAAAAAAAAAAAAAAAAAAAAGGCCAGGCATGGTAGCATGTGCCTGTAGTCCCAGCTACCTGGGAAGCTGAGGTGGGAGGATCACCTGAGCCCAGGACATCAAGGCTGCAGTGAGCCATGATCATGCCTCACTGATAGAGCGAGACTGTCTCAAAAACAAACAAACAAACAAAAGTCAACATTTTAGGACAATAATCTGTTACTCTTCAGAGGCAAAGTGATGAAGAAACTTAAGAACACAGAGTCTAAGAAACTTCTAAAAGACATAGTGAAGCCAAGATTTGAATATAGGCAGTCTGACTCCACAATTCACTCTTATCTTATGCTAGTTTATGCTAATGAGATTTTTACCTGCCCCATAACCTCACCTAAATCAAAGGCAATTAATGGAAGGTAGAAATTCCAATTTACAAAGAAAGATAAAAAGAGAGTGACTACTGCATTCACAAGATTAATTTGATGTCTTTAGAGTTCACATTTCCTGGTGCATTTAAAAGTATCTGTCTTATACCGTTTCAGATCAAATCTGCTACATAATAGGGAGAAATTGCTGTGTATCTTTCATATCTTAAGTAAATATTCAAGTTATAAACAATAAATGTTTTTGATAATTGTAGGACACAGACTAGGAATGTTCTCCTACAGATATGAACATACTTCTAGACTACAGGGAAGCAACGCCTATTAAAGGGTCATATTAATTCTGCATACAAATCTCAAACCAAAGAAGAGACCTCCAATACCATTCCAATACCAACAAAGTGGGTGTTGAAAGTGGTGGCAATAATGTAGGACCCAATCTAACACTGTCTAATAAAGAGGAAGGGGTTTCTCCTATGGTTACCATGGTCTTTCTCCGTTCCGGCTATTACGTTATGAGGAATTATCATGAGTCCCAGATAGAAAGGGTTCCTTGTAATCTCAATCAATCAGAATTCCTGACTGATATCCTTCTATATCCAACCTATATTGCTGTTGGTTAATCTTTGAAGTAGATTGTTTTAGGATTTTCAGCAAGACAGACATGAGCAAGAGACCGGAATATATCTTTGCATTTTTTTATGTTGTTTTAGTTTATCGTAGTTCAAAAATTATCATCAGTCACTGTTCAACCACACTACAGCTTTAAATACTGAAATGATCATGTAGGAAAAAAAGTACATATAATCACAACATCTAGGGTAAAACAGCCAAAAGTTCAATATTTACCTACAGAAAATGAACATGGGAAAATAAATGAATATACCTTTTAAAGAAATACCCATTTGCTTCAAACTGTTCTCTCAGCATAAACTTCCCTCTGTATTCAATGATAAGTGCATCAGGAGGCAAATCTTTTGCAGATTTAAGAATTTTCTTATTCTTTTGTATATGGCTCTAAAATCAGAGTAAATGTTGAGATTAAATAAACTTGCTTGTTTTCAGTTTAACTAAAAATTCACAATATAAAACTGCTTTACAATTTTTGGACAAATGATGTATTTACCTCTACAGGAGGTTTGAAGAGCAAATTGTTGGTATTCAAATCGGATTTATTCATCTCTTTTTTGTCATTTCCATTGCCTAATCTCAGAGCTATTCTTTGTGCCTCCCGCTGAACACCCTCACTATACTGGTTGTTATTTGCTTCTTCATATCGATCCATCCATGCTTTGATCTTTGTCTCCCATCCAAAACTTGAACCATCAGATGAAGGATCAATCTCTGGAGCTGAACCCTAAAATCATAAACTGAGCTTTAGTATCTGGACTTAACGGACTTACACACACACACACACACACACAATTAACGGCAATCTATATAAAAGAACATAATATAAACTAGAAACTGCTGTTTAACGGTTTCTTTTCCAGAAATGTGGAATAATAAATACCACAGGGACAAAAGATACACTGTAACATGCTCCCCACATCCTATTTAATGTGACAATTTTAGAAATTTGTTATCCTTTTCTACCTAAGCCAGAAAGCTATAGTAACAGCATACAGCTGACCTCTGTGACCCCAGACAAACTTATGTTTTGGGGTCAGACAGAGGCGAGGAGCCTCACTTCTCTCAGCAATTTTAGCATCTAAAAAAGTGAGGACATACATTAATTAATTCAAGATACTTTTTAGCTACCATCGATCATTCTGACTGGTTTGTATTGATATGGTTGTTCTATGGTGAATTTATAGTATGACAACCGACTTGACTAACTCTCTAGAATCCCAACTATGCAAAAGAGCAAATTTTCAAGTTCCAAATGTGATTCTGCATTCCTAAGTACAGTATAGTAATACTAACTGGCATCAGAGACATGGATTATAGTAATAAAGGAAATTCAAATTGCCCAAAATTATAAAATTAGAAATTGCTTATATACCTCCCCCTTTTGATTAATATTTTAACAGTGTTAACTACAAGAGTAGTATATTACTCCAATTGGAACTAAGGTCCCACTCCTGGTAAAGATAATAGGCAAAGACATGACACACAATAAAGAGAGCATTAAGTAAAGATATGGTCAAGCAAGCATGTAGCTCCTGAATAAATGACAGTTGATAACAACACCTTAAAATTAATGTATTTACCTTAACTCTTGATGACTTCCTAGATCCTTCACGAAATGCCTAAAATAAACATGGAATTCTAGTTAGTTTTCTAAAAAACTGGACATAATTAATATTTAAGAATTGGTTCATTGAAACTTTTAACTGAAGTGTCATAACAAAAAATTTGGTAACCAAGAAAGCTGACACTAGGAGAATGTTTAATAAAGGCATCTATTAAAATACTTTTCTAATAAAAACAGAATGTGGTTGAGAGTGGTGGCGGGCACCTGTCGTCCCAGCTACTCAGGAGACTGAGGCAGGAGGATCACTGGAGCCCAGGAGTTGGAGGCCATAGTGCACCATGACAGTCTACGAATACCCACTGCACTCCAGCCTGGGCAACATAGCAAGATCCTGTCTTTAAAAAAAAAAGTATATAGACTATATAGAATATAAAAATCTGTATATAATACAAAGACAAAAATTTCCAAATATTCTCTGTGTTCAATATTACAACAGTGGAAAAATATTTCTGATAAAAATTGGGAGGGTGTTAGACATAATTTTGTTGAAGTGATAAGACATGTTTTGGGAGGGAGTAAAATAATGATATTACTTTAATTCTCTAAGCAACTAGCAAGTAATATTTGAGCCCATAATGGGCCTTAAGTAATATGCACTGTGGTAAACAGAGCTGTATTTACTCAATAAACATGTATCGAGAGCCCACTCATCTGCCAGATCTGAAGGATGTATTTAAGACTTAATTCCTATCCCCCTCAACCCCCTAAAAAGTGTGAACTCCATTTAGAGTGAGTAACAAATATAAACCTACAGCTAGCAATATAGATCCAAATAAATAAATTTGTGTGTAGACAATACGTTACAAGAGAGCAAGGTTTTAAAAAAAAAAAAAAAAAGGGAGGCAAAGAACCGTTATGTAAAACATGGGGAAGAAAAGCTAAGTGGATTATGTCAGACAGACAAGTGAAAGGAATACAATCCTGGTAGTACAGAAAACTATGAAGGCTTTCTATTTTATTTTTGCTTCTGCATTTCAGTGACTAATCTCATTAAATGATTTCAAAGCAGTTTGCAAAGTTTCTTCTCTAATCTGCTTCAATCTTTAAAACAGTTAAAATGTTCAAGTAAGTTTAATTGTTTAAAAATAAAAAACTTCTGCTAGATCCTTTTTAGCTATCATCGATTATTCTCACTCTCCTGCCTCTCCTATAAAATTCAGTTCCCTATCCGCTATCCTATCCACTCACCTAAAAACAAGCAAAAACGTACCTTTTTACATTTTGAAATGTGTTGTTCTTTCTCCCCGCTTTTTTTCCTTCTTTTATCATTAACTTTGGAAACTCTTGAAGCAGTTAAAGTAATTGATGTTGGAGTATGCTGAAATGCAGTATATAATTCCACAGGAACCTCATCACCACTCTCAGTTGCACTGGTATCACCATCTTCAGACAAAATAAAAATTATTGCACATTTAATACTTCTATTTTAAACAATGAAATAAAACAGCATTCCACATGACAAAGTATTGTCATCTCCATCTTTCTAAATAAGCACATTTTTTAACTTGTTCACTCACCTCACTTACACATTTACATGCAAAGCACAAATATGATTTCTCACACATTAAACTAGAAAGGATCCAAAAGCCTGATAACACACTCTGGTGGTGTGCCTGTGGGAAACAGCACTCATACACTACGAGTGGAAATTTGAAATTCCCTACAAAGGGCAATTCAGCCATATCTAGCAAAATTATACATGTACATACCTTTTGACCCAGCCATCTCATTATTAGAGATCTAGCCAAAGATAAAACAGCAAAAGTACAAAAAGACTTAATGCAAGAGGGTCTTGCTGAGGATACTGTTTTTAATAACAAAAATAAAACAAAGCAGAAATAATGAAAACAATCCAAATCTCCATCAAAGAGGAATAGTTGAATAAATTATGATTATTTAAAACCAGGAGTACTGGTATCAACATGATTAAGATAAAATAAAAATTGTGGCATATGTTACACAGAAGTTAGAAAATTCTGTTCCTATAAATAAAAGATGTACTATTCTACATGATAAACTAATGGATCATATCTTTCTGAAGAACAAACATATTTTACTTTTTTAAACCAACAGGTTAGCTATGTGTAGGAAAATTATGGCTGATTTATTTATTTTCCTCTCATTTCCATTTTATTTCCCAAAGTACATATTTATTCTATAATACATGAAAAAAAAATACTTGAAATCTATACCAGAGATTGCATACTCTCTGTACAATCAACATTCATCAACAAAGTATTTACATTTAACTAAAAATATTTACATTTAACTAAAAGTTGAGAGAACCGTTTATTCTCTCAATCACACGAATTTTAATTTAGTGTAGGTCCTTTTTACCTACCTGACATATTTTCCCTTTTCCGGCGTTGTAGTAGCACTGCCCTCTCTTTATCCAAATTCCTACATTTAAAAATTAGCATAATTATTTATCAAATACATGAAGCAGATCTGTCTTAAATGTGATAAACTTTTTAATTTATTTAATGTTCTCAGTGAAAAACCAACAGTATAAAATATATACAAAATCCCTTGCAATACAGTTTACATACAAGCTAATAGTAGCAGTAGATGCCAGATAGATGACTCCATTTCACTCTAATTTTTTTTTTTTTTTTCCCCAGACAGGGTCTCACCCTGTCACCCAGGCTGGAGTGCAGTGATGCAATCACAGTTTGCTGCAGCCTCAACCTTCCAGGTTCAAGGGATCCTCCTGCCTCAGCCTCCTGAGTAGCTGAGACTACAGGCCTGCACCATCATGCTGGGCTAATTTTTTAATTTTTTGTAGAGATGGGTTACCCAGGCTGGTCTTGAACTCCTGGATCAAGTGATCCTCCCACCCCTGCCTCCCAAAGAGCTGGGATCACAGATGTGAGCCACAGTGAATGGCCAAGAAAATAATTTACTTAGGAAACCAGTATTTTTTTCAAACAGAATATTTAAAGCAAAAAGTCTGAAAAAAAAAACAAACCCATGTTAACAATGTAATTAAAATCACAAATTAAATTTCTTAAAGCAAATGTATGACACTGAATTGAATCTATTCCATTATTACCATTGCCTTTAATTATTTTCACTTTTGAAATAAATACTGCTTTTTTTTTGAGATGGAGTTTCGCTCTTATTGCCCAGGCTGGAGTGCAATGGCGCAATCTCAGCTCACTGCAACCTCTGCCTCCTGGGTTCAAGCGATTCCCTGCCTCAGCCTCCCAAGTAGCTGGGGTTCCGGGCATGTGCTACCACACCTGGCTAATTTTGTATTTATAGTAGAGACGGGGTTTCTCCATGTTGGTCAGGCTGGTCTCAAACTCCTGGCCTAAGGTGATCTGCCCACCTCGGCCTCCCAAAGTGCTGGGATTATAGGCATGAGCATTTAAGTTAAGTGAAATACTTCATTACCCACTCCCTACCTCTACCCATGAACTACATCATCCATAGTAATTCTTTTACATTCCCCCCCAACTTTTTCACTGTATATAGTTTAGAGGTCAGATAACATATTATTCTCAGGTGGGAAAATAAGAGCTCTAGATTATTAGAATTTCTACAGACTTGCCTTAATGTCTACCAGGAAATATATTTATTCTAGCATCACAGATAATTATCCTAGCTATCACAGAATAATAAACATCTCTCTCTCAACTAACTGCCCTCCTAATGGTAAGTTTTTTTGTTTTTTGTTTTGTTTTTTGAGACGGAGTCTCGCTCTGTTGCCCAGGCTGCCAAGCTGGAGTTCAGTGGTGCGACCTTGGCTCACTGCAAGCTCCAACTCCCAGGTTCATGCCATTCTGCCGCCTAAGCCTCCCAAGTAGCTGGGACGACAGGCGCCCGCCACCACACCTGGCTAACTCTTGTTTTTGTATTTTTAGTAGAGACAGGGTTTCACCATGTTAGCCAGGATGGTCTCAATCTTCTGACCTCATGATCCACCCGCCTGGGCCTCCCCCAAAGTGCTGGGATTACAGGTGTGAGCCACCGCGCCCGGCCTCCTAATGGTAACTTTTTAACCAACTTTTACTGAATTCATCATCAGATATTTACCCCATCAAAAATTATCTGGCAAAAGACTACTATCAAAGGGAAACAAAACCACATAGAGACACCTCACTCAACGTAAGAGAAATGCACACCATAACTATGCTGAGATTACCATTTCTCACCTAATTAAACTGGCAAAAATGCAAGTCTGTCAAACACTCTGTTGTGAGGCTTGGGAAAGTGGGTATGCTTATCCATTACTGTTTGGAATTCAAAACTGCAGGCCGGGCGTGGTGGCCCACGCCTGTAATCTCAGCACTCTGGGAGGCCGAGGCAGGCAGATCACGAGGTCAGGAGATTGAGAACATCCTGGCCAAGATGGTGAAACCCTGTTCTCTACTTAAAAAAAAAAAAAAAAAAAATTATATATATATACACACATACACACACACACACACACACACACAAATTAGCAGGGTGTGGTGGCTCATGCCTGTGGTCCAGCTACTCGGCAGGCTGAGGCATGACAATGGCTTGAACTCAGGAGGCGGAGGTTGCAGTGAGCCGAGATCGTACCACTGCACTGCAGCCTGGTGACACAGCAACACTCCATTTCAAAAAAAACAAAAAACAAAAAACAACAACAAAAAAACAGCACAGCTCCTGCTGGAAGGAAATTTGACAATCTAACAAAATTTTATATATACATTTATCACTATACTGAACAATCTCACTTCTATCTATAATAACAAAAGAACCAAAACAACTCTAATGTCCATACAAAGGCAACTAGTTGAATAGAGTACAAAAAAAGATACAGTACATTGAAGCTCTATCAGTCAATGTCTACATACTACTGTGATCTTCAGCATATATTTTTAAGAGAAAAGAAATGTGGTGAAGACTGTATAATATGCTACTGCTTACCTAAATAAGGAGGGAAATACAAATATATAGATACATATCTACATATAATAAGCAAGCAGGGATGAGTTAGACTTAACTTGCTTTATATATTTGTCTACCTTGCTTTACATATTTGACTTTAGAGTGACAGAATACTTTCCTTTATATATTTGACTTCAAGTCTAACTTGCTTTATATTTGAGTTTAGAATGATAGAATACTTCTTACATAATTATAAAGAATATAATTATAAAGGTAAATAAAATACAAAAAACAATTCTGTTTTTGAGACAGGGTCTCCCTCTGTTGCCCAGGCTGGAGTGCAGTGGCACAATCATAACTCACTGCAGCCTCAACCTCCCGGGCTCAAGCAATCCTCCTGCCTCAGCCTCCCAAAGAGCTGGGACCACAGACACATACCATCTTATCCAGCTAATCTTTGCTTTTTTTTTTTGAGACACAGGCCCGCTCTCTCACACAGGCGGAGTGCAGCTGTGTGATCTCAGCTCACTGCAACCTCTGCCTCCCAGGTTCAAGCAATTCTCATGCCTCAGCCTCCTGAGTAGCTGGGATTACAAGCACCTGCCACCATGCCTGGCTAATTTTTGTATTTTTTTTGGTAGCAATGGTGCCTTGCCATGTTGCCTAGGCTGGTCTCAAACTCCTGACCTCAAGTGATCCACCCGCCTCAGCCTCCAAAAGTGCTAGGATTATAGCTGTGAGCCACTGCGCCCAACCAACAATTCTTAAAAAACAAAAATTACTGATTACTTCTACATTTCTGGTAGGAATATAAAATCGAATAGCCATTCCGGAAAATAGTCTGACAATATCATAAATATCTAAACATGCAACTACCATATAATCAAGCTGCTGTTCTCTTGGGCATTTAACCCACAGAGGGGGAAAAACAACTTAGGTTCACACAAAAACCTGTAAACAAATGTTCACAGAAACTTTATTTGTAATAGCCAAAAAAGTGGAAACAACCCAAATGGTCTTCAATGGGTGAATAGGTTAAAGAAACTATGGTACATATATACCATGAAATACTATCAGCAATAAAAAACAAAATCATGATACATCCAACAAATTGGAGGGCTCTCTAGGGAATCACGCTGGATAAAAAAGTCAATGCCAAAAGGTGACATACTGGGTCAAATGAAGTCATAAATGTATGACTTCATTTATGTAACATTCTTGAAATGACAAAATTACAGAAATCGATTACAGAATAACAGTTGGCAAAGTTCAGGGGTAGAAGGTGGGTATGACTATAAAGGGTAGCATGACTCCTGGCAGTGACAGAAATGTTCTATAAAGTGACTGTGTTAATGCCAATATCCTAGTTGTGATATTGTATTAATAGTTATGCAAGATGTTAACACTGGGGGAAAATAGGTAAAAGATATCTAGGCTCACTCTACATTATTTCACAACTGCATGTGAATCTACAACTCAGAACATTTAATTTTTTAAAAATCAATAAAATTAATGACCTAAACAACATAAGTGTGTATCCAGTTGGTGTTATAAACACACAATTATTTCAAGAGACTTAAAACACAATATTGACTATAAAACCCTCGTACACTATGCCCTATGGGGGGAAAGTTCTAAATTGTTTTACACAATCATATTGTTGGTGCTAGTGTTGCTGGTGCTGTTACTCCAAGACTATTATATTCTTGTGTAGGATTAAACAGTTAACCAATTGTGAGATATTCTAATTACATTATTCTCTGTATTGTTGACAACTAGAATAAAAGGAGATAAACATGAAACAGCTACATAAAAACTTGTATTCCTAAATTTCAATTACAATTATCAGTATAAACTCATGTATTTTATCTTAAAGAAACAGATGAAACATACTTCCTAGCTTTGTCTACTAAAAAGACTAGGAACAGCGACCAATCTAGTAGGAAAGGGCATGACTAGCTCTCCAATTCTGGTCTTGAAAGCCAACTCTGAATTTGGGGCACAGAAGTGCAGGATAAGCCTGAGACATCTTGTCACACCAGATATCTTCTTTGCCATGAAGTACCACTAGGGTATTGTTTAAAGGACTTGATAACCAGCTTGAAGAGGTTCCTACTGACCAGAAATGGAATGAAATTTAAGCATCAATAAGGGTAATAACTGCAATAGACTGACATCCACTATGGTTTAAATCCATGAGGTCATAATGATACTTAATTTTTCATTATTCTGAAAACCAGTAAATAAAGGCTAAGACTCAACAAGCATTTATCCAGCCTTTCCTCAATGAAATATATCTTAAGAGAACCGAATAGTTAACATAGAGACATGGCCGGGCAAGGTGGCTCTCGCCTGTAATCCCAACACTTTGGGAGGCCGAGGTGGGAAGATTGCTTGAGCCCAAGAGTTCTAGACCAGCCTGGACAACATGGTGAAACCCTGTGCCTACAAAAAAAAAAAAAAAAAAAAACACAACTAGTCAGTCATGGTGGCGATGCCTGTAGTCCCAGCTACTTGGCAAGCTGAGGTGGAAGGATGGGAGAATCACCTGAACCCAGGAGGCTGAGGCTGCAGTGAGCTGTGGTCACACGTAGCCTGTTCGACAATGTGAGATCCTGTCTTAAAAAAAAAAAGAGAAGTTTGTTCCAATAAAAATATTCCAGCTGATAAGTAATGAACAACAGAATTAACATATCACTAATTTGCAACCCCTAATAAATTAGTGGATCTAAGGACTATCACTGGCTTCCATCATAAGACAACCAGAAATCATGTGCCACCTGATAAGACAACACAGTCTAACTATGAAAATAGTCTTATAAAAAAAAAAAAAGAAATTGAACCTAAATCTGATCAAGCCTATAGACATAAACACCTTCTTACAGAAATAGAACAGGGAAACTTGTGAAATCATGGGAATACAACTGGCAAAACTCATCAGGACAAACAGCTGAGTTCCCTAAACATGCACACTGTAATGGTAACCAGGGATGGTAGGGAGGGAGGAGTAGGTTTAGAAACTTGAGAGATGAATATCAACCAATCAATATCATAACAATGGCTGGGTGAGCCAGAGATTTTGTTCCATGTACAATAATGGCTTTGCGGTTTTTTGTTTTTTTGAAACAGGCTCTCATTCTGTCATCTAAGCCGGGGCACAGTGGCATGATCATGCCTCACTGCAGCCTCGAGCTCACAGGCTCAGGCTATCCTCCCACCTCAGCCTCCCAAGCAGCTAGGACTACAGATGTGTGACACCACGCCTGGCTCATCTTCTGTATTTTTAGGAGAGACAGGGTTTCACCATGTTTCCCAAGCTGGTCTCGAACTCCTGGGCTCTCATGATCTACCTACCTCGGCCTCCCAAAGTGCTGGGATTACAGGCCTGAGCCACCTTGCCCAGACGGTTTGTAATTATTTTTGTAAAAAGAATTGACAGACATATTCTGAAATATATATACACACAAATACATATATACTGAAATATACATGGATGAAATAATATGATATCTGGGAGTTGCCTTAAAACAACATGTAAAGGGAGAAGAAACACATGGCAGTATAGATGGGACAAGAATGTCGATAATTACTGAGGTAGGGTGGTGGAAATGTGAGTTTATTATGTATTATTTTATTTTTACGTAAGTTTGAAATGTCCATAATAAAAAGATTTTAAAAAACAAAAAAGAAATGTGGGGAAAAAAATTACAAACAGGAAGAATGATAGATCTACTAAATTCTTTAACTAAGGGAGTATTCATCTAGTAACTCTTTAATATAGCGCATTCCAGTTAAAAAAGATGCCATCAGGTAGAAGATGCACTATTATTTTATGCATCATTAATAAAGTAAAAACCCTATAAACTATGACACACTATTGATAGATATTTTCCTGATTTTAGAGTTGTCAGAATACAAAAATAATAGTAAGAATACACATAATAATGGAAAAGCGTATGTTAGAATCGATGAAACACAGTGATCCATTAATTCTCCTTTTTTCTTTTTCTCTTTTTTTTTTTTTTTTTCAAAAGAGACTGGGTTTTACTCTGTCACCCAGGCTGGAGTGCAGTGGCACAATCAAAGCTCACTGCAGCCTCAAACTCCTGTGCTCAAGCAATCTTCCTGCTTCAGCCTCCCAAGTAGTTGGCACTACAGGCATGAGCCACCATGCCCGGCTGTGATTCATTAATTTTTTAACTCGAATTCATAAAGGAATTTCTGTTAACTAGTATTACCTCAGTAAAATTACTGGCAATGTTATCAGATATGTGCAACTTACCTAGGCTGACAACGTTCACATAGATATGTATCAGGAATATGCTGCCTATCAATCCCCATGCAGTCAATATGTTGCCAAACGCTTAAAAAAAAAAAAGCAGAACATATGTAATATTATTTAAGTCATCCTTAAATTAAGATTTGATATTCCATTTAACTATCATTTAATAAGCACCTACTTTGAGCTTAGTACTCCTAAATGGTACTCTGAGAAATTCATAGAAACGTGTCTTCAAGGCGATAAAATTTTGAGATGCAAAAGCAAGAGGACAAATATAGGATACATAAATTTTTAAAGCAGATACAATTTTAAAATATAAAATGTATAATTTATTCTACAAATATTATTAGAAATCACAATGTAAAGATGGCCACACTATTTGTAATTAATGAGAAAAGCACCTTGGAGAATAATGAACTTGACTCGAACCTCGTTTGGGAAATAGTAAGCTATCAGTGTAGCAACATTTATCAAATATCATTTATCAGATATGAAGAGAAAGTGGCCACAAGGCACTCAACATATATGAAGAGAAATATTCATTTTGAGAAATAGGAGGAGGTTAAAATTGGATTAATGAAGTACAGTCAGATTACTTAGGACTTGGAATGTGCAGACATGTGTAAATTTCCTCTGTCAACAGGTAACAATTTTTTACAGGTGCTTTGGTGGCAGGTATTATTAATTCAAAGAAGAAACTGCAAGCAGAAAGACCAACTAAAGAGGCATTTCCAACATTCCACACTTGAGTTAAAGGAGGGCAGAACCAGAATTAACGCCAGAGAAAAATAAGTTAAAGAATGTAAGAGGCATTCTATGAGGACAGAGATTAAACCTAATTACTTTTAATAGAATACATGGACCAGTTTGAGGCAAATTTCTCAATTTGTTACTATTGTATTTTATTGCCAAGACTAATTTGTCTAAAGTTGATATATATGCCTGACTCCAAAAAGTCTTAGTTATTCCTTACATAAGAATAAACTACTTCTAATATATAACTACAGTAGCTTCCCCCTTATCCATGGTTTGCTTTTCGTGGTTTCATTTACCTGTGTTCAACCACAGTCTGAAAATATTAAGACATTTTCAGGAAGAGGGAGAGAGGGGGGCAGAAGGAAAGAGAGAGAAGGAGAGAGACAAAGACCACATTTACTTCTATTACAGTATGCTGTTACAATTGTTGTTAAGCTCTTACTGCATCTACTTTATAAATTAAACTTTATCATAGGTATTTATGTATAGGAAAAAACAAAGTACTGTAGGGTTCAGTACTCTCTGCAGTTTCAGGCATCTACTGGGCGTCTTGGAACATATACCCCAGGGAAAGGAGGGACTACTGTTCCAAACTAACTGCTACTGTGTTGTTCTTTACTTTTCAACTGAGAATGTTGGGGCAAGAACTGACAGAATGTGAAATATACATCAAAGTGGAAAAAAGATGTGAAAAAGAAAAGTAGCACAAATGACAAGGGTTAGAATAACAAATTAAATTAAATTTGTGGGGCAAGTAATGATGTCATGCAGACAACAGAAGAAACAAAGCTAGAATATGAATAAATAATCAGAGCTGTGGATGTCAGACTTCAAAGAGATGAGTATAAGTAGTAGGAACATGTAAAAATAATGAGCCAACGTAAAGTTAGAATAGAGCCTTCCAGGAGACTACAGGCTAAGCAACAGAAAAACAGAGTAACAAATATTAGAGTCATAACAAAAAGTACTCTCTGAGAAGCAAATAACTTGAATAATCCAAAAACTGTGAACTGGTCCTTCAATAATTTGTAGATGGATATAAAAACTCCTAAGGACAATTTTACTATTCTCTAATAGAGATAACTGTATCTTATATATAGACCATCGCCATTATATCAAAAGAAGAACACTGCTAAGATTATGTATTAAAATAAAAATTACATACCAAAGTATGTAATTTATCACATTAGACAAAATCAGCCAAGAGAAAGCTTTTCTATATGACTGGCTACAATATGATTTGACATTTTCTACTATGAGGAAAGCAAAGTGTCACTGAAGTTATTTTTAGTTTTTTAATTTACCTCCTAAATAAATTTACTGAAGTCATTATTCATGGTAGAATGTATTACAGGTAATGAAAGTTTATTTTTACATTTCGAAAGGTACTACAATATGTTTTTATTATTAAGATAAACTCAAAGTGTTAATATTACAACTTTCCATAAAAATATCAAATTTTACATTCCATTTAATATTTGAATTTCTCATTTTTTGGCAAGAGTAAACAAACTTTTTGAAACATAATGCTAACTGCATGTTTGTATCAATAATATTCAACTCCTAATCACCTAATCTAATAGATGGGGATAATATTACAAGTAATTCAAAGTAATACTTGGCTTTAGGGTCCATTTTTATACTTACATTCAAATATGGGTATATGCCATACTGCATCACATCAAATAATTAAGCAACACCATAATGACCAGACCCAGGAAATTCTGTAAAGCTCCCCAACTTTCTTGCTCTCTACAATGCACTGCGTAAGTACTCTCCGCTTCCCACCCTATGCAGGGGATAAACTCAGTAACTTTCAGGCTGAAATCCTACTGTTCCCTCTTCATCCTCCCCAAATCCTTCCCCCCAGTCAAAAAAAAAAAAAAAAAAAAACAGGAAAAAAAAATGATACAAAACCCCACTTTCTGTCCCAATCACACCTTCTCTAGGGGAGGAGGCCTTTCTTGGTGGCTGAACCAGGGTTGGGGGAGGGGAGACTGTGGTTCTGGTTCAAGGAGACTCCAGAGTGCTGCAAGGTTCAAGTCAAAAGGAGGTGAGAGAGTCAGGTCAAACAAACATCAATCAAAATGTTTAATTTCCGCAAACTGGAAAATCACAGTTGACTAAGCACAAATTATTCCAAAGGAAATACAAAAGACTAAATTCTCTCATTTCTATCTTGTCTACTGCTATGTTTATGTACTTGTACTACTACCGAACTAAGTGAGCAGAAAAATGTGATCCTACATGAAAAAAGTTCAGAACTGACTGTCTATTACTCAGTTAACAACAGGGATTTCTAGTAAACTCTTTTTTCACATAGGAGGCTTTTTCTAGGACTGCATCAATAGTAGAAGTCCCACTTAAAATATGTATCCATTAATTGCCTTGAAAGTGACTTTAGTTATCTTTTCCAACATTACCAAAGGTTATCAGCATTCAAGAAAAATAAAATAATGGTGTAAAATATTTTACCTGCATTTGTCACAACAGATCATGTATCCATCATCATGTGTAAAACCACATATGCACCTGGTTACATCAGTACCATAACTTCCATCCTCAGATGTGCTGATTGTAGTAGCACTGGAAGTTTCATCAAAATTAGGAGTGGTAAATATGCCTACTTCATTTTTGCTAATAAGGACTGATGGAGGAGGGGAAGCCGGAGGTGTCGGAGGAGGACGAGCACCATAATTATGGTCCTGAATAATTAAACACAAATATAGCACAATATTATTTAATTTCAACAATGATATAAACCAAGCAACTTAAATAAAATTCAACCCTTAATTTCAATACTCAAGAGATATGAGACTGGCTCATTCCTTCCTTAATACCATTAAAAAAATGACTTGGTGAAGCCAGTTATTAAACCACAGCAGTAAGTGAATATATCTATCTACAAAGTGGGAGTGGTCACATTCACATCCAAATTTCATTCCCTCCCTACCAAATCATAAGATATCTTCACATTCCTATGGTCACATACATAGCTCCACCTCCAAGATGAAAGAAGGTATTAAGATGTGAGAATAGAAGTGTTAAAAAAAAAAAAAAAGAAAAAGAAAAACACACATCTCAGAAATATGGAGCCTAAAGAATAATAAAACAAGACATATTTATCACTATAAAACATATAGTATAGTTTTTTAAATTTAGTAATTTTTATTCTGGTCCAAGTAGTAAATATCTCATAATTCTACCTCATAGTATCATAAATGTGTTGTTATGTAATTACATTTGAATCTAAATGCTGCCTCTTACTAGATATGCAATATTTAATAAGTTAGATAGGCTTTCATTTTCTCACCTATGAAATAAAAGATGAAAACTACATCTCATGAAGTTGTTTTTAATGATTAAATAATATATGTCTGACACATAACAAGGGCTCAATAAATGGTAACTATAAAATTTACTATATAAATTACTATATAATTCAAAAACTAAAAATCAAAAAATTAAAACAAAATTAATTACTATATAATTCAAAATTAATAGTAGGTAGTACAATACAACCTTATCTGCATTCTTTTAGGAAGTAAAGAAATATAATATCAAACTATTAACAGCATAAATTGCAAAATAATAAGAGAAACAGTTCACTTTTATAGAACTTTAATCGCTTAATGGTTAATGAAAAATTAAACGCCTAATTATTTTGATAGTATGAAACAACCATGCTTTTCAAACATGCCGTTTCAAGCACAGTATCACATGCATCTACTTTCAATCTCTAAATTTAAAAATGTTTTTTCAAAGAAGTGTTTAACACTTACCGCATAGGGCAAACCAATGTAACTGTGTGAATGATGTGAGCTGCTGGTATATAACTGGTGGGGATAACTGTTGGATTTCTCAACTACCACAGGGCTAGCTTCTACGGATTCTGGTCTGGGGGGAAAAAGTTGCATCAAAGAGAATTCCATTCTTTTTTTTCCTCTTAATCAATTTAATTAAAATGATAAAGTACTTACAGCAAAATATTGGCTATACAAATACAGTATCTACTTACAGCAGGTGGATACACTATAGATAAGATATATCCCATCTAGATTATGTGTCATAAGCAAACTTATGTTTAAGTAAAATAAATGTCCCAATCCAAGTTCAAATATAGTTTCCCTCTCTCTCATTAAAAAAAATTACTAGAGGCCAATTATTATTTAATAAACCCTACGGCACTGAGAAAACTAGCAAAGGGGTGCAAAGAAGTAGTAGAAATAATTTAAGCAAGACTAAAACACACAGAATCTATATGGACCTCAAATGGAACTGAAGTATGCATTTCAGTGTTCAAAAATATATGCATGTGTTGAGTGTGACCAGATATTAATATAATAAAGCCTTGGAAATGTCAGTAAACTTAAGGAATAGGAAGTTTCAAAATAAACCAGGATTTATACCTGAAAAAAAACATGAACAGCTATCTGTAAGATGAGCAATTCTGGTCTTAGATGATGGAGACTGATCAACTACTGATACAATTTGCCCACTGTTGTTGACTTACAAGCTCCCTGGCCTAGCATTTTACATACATCACTTTCCCAACTTCTTTACTCTTACCAATCCTCCTGAGCTCTACTTGGTTAATTCCTACTGATCAACAAGGTTGTGAACCTACATCTGAGGTCAGTTCACACTAAAATTAATCTCTCCCTTGCAAATACTCAATAACATGATTTGTTTCTGTGCCTTTATTTTACAAAACTATAACATCACTTGAAAAATTTTTCATGACAATCTTTATCCTACCTCCTATTAAAACTTTACATTAGAACTTAGTACTATTTGCACTATTATTTAGTTTAAGGATATTTAGTGGTTATATTCTGATTAGTCATGAGACTAGCAGCATAAAAAGCATTTTTTACAGTCAACTGCTTCTTAATATACTGTCATCCCTTCACGAAGTCTCAATTTAGCTCTCAGTGGCTGCTGTTGTAAGCGCTGTGTGCCAGAATCAGCAAAAAGAGGAGATATAAACTGAGGTTATCTAATGGTTCTAAAGGAGATTGTGAAGAGTCTCCATTATGTTCTGAATACAGTCATGCTTTGCTTAAAATTGGAGATACATTCTGAGAAATACATCATTAGGTGATTTCACCGTTGTGTGAACATGACAGAGTGTACTTTACACAAACCTAGATGGTATAGCCTACTATACACCTAGGCTAAATGGCATAACTATTGCTCCTAGGCTACAAACCTATACAGCATGTTATGCGCTGAATATCGTAGGTAACACAATGCACTGAATATTGTAGGTAACACAATGCTAAGTATTCTGTATCTAAACACATCTAAACATAGAAAATAAGGGCTGGGTGTGGTGGCTCATGCCTATGATCTCAACACTTTGGGAGTCTGAGACAGGAAGGTCACTTGAAGCCTGGAGTTCAGGAGTAGCTTGGGTAAGATAGCAAGACTTTCTATACAGACATTAAAAATTAAAAAAAAAAACTAGCCAAGCGTGTTGGCACACGTCTGTAGTCCTAGCTACTTGGGAGGTTGAGGTGGGAGAACTGTTTGGGCCTAGAAGTTTGAGGTTACAGTGAGCTATGATCATGTCACTGCACTCTAGCCTGGGCAACAGAATGAGACTCTGTCTCTAAAAAGAGAAAAAAACATGTACAGTAAAAAAACAATAAAAAAGATAAAAAATGGTACACGTGTAGACGGCACCTCCAATATAATCTTATGGGACCACCATTGTATTATGTGGTCTGGTGTTGACTGAAACGTTGTTATGTGTGCATGACTGTACTTTGAAAACCAATATTCACCTGTAATCCCAGCACTTTGGGAGGCCGAGGCGGGTGGATCACAAGGTCAGGAGTTCAAGACCAGCCTGGCCAAGATGGTGAAACCCCATCTCTACTAAAAATACAATAAGTAGCCAGGGGTGATGGCAGGCACCTGTAATCCCAGCTACTTGGGGGCTGAGGCAGGAGAATCGCTTGAACCCAGGTGGCAGAGGTTGCAGTGAGCCCAGACTGCGCTACTGCACTCCAGCCTGGGCAACAAAGTTAAGACTCTGTCTCCAAAAAAAAAAAAAAACAAGAAAATCAATATTCAGCTAATGTCTATGCTGTTACATTAAGAATTCACTTATTCATTATTTTAAAAGAAATGTTTCTTAATTTCAAAATTAATACATGCTAATTGTAGAAAATCTAAATATAGCAGTAATAAGAAAATGAAAGACCATGTCTCCACCCAACTCCCAAACATTCTCATGTTAATATTGCCATGTATCTTTCTCTAAACTTTTCTATGCATCATTATATCTACACAATTTTTGCTTTTTAAAATCTGAAAATATATGTATTCATGATTTACTTTTTCCATCTTTAAATGTCAACATATATACTTTATTCTTGGTAATAATTGCTTATTTCATTATATGAATATAAATTTATTTAACAATTTCCCCTATGGGTAAATATTGACATTATTTCTATTTGTCACTATTAAAAGTATTACTGCAAATGTACATCCATTTATCTTTTCTGCATAAATGGTAGTATTTCTATAACATGAGTTCCTGTAGGTACAATTGCTGAACAAAAGGGTAAATGTACATAAAACTGATACTACCAAACTGCCTTTGATTACAACAGTGACACTTTTTAAATTCTTTAAAAATTACACAGAAGGAAGAAGTGAAGTTTTAGCAACGATTTACAGTACTATTATTAAAGCAACATGCAGGAACTGTGGCCAGAGCACAAAGATTCACTCTTAAAAATTTAGATCAAACTCTGCAAAACATGTTACTAAAAGGTGTGGGCAAAACTTGGATATTTTGGAGTAGCGGCCATAACTTTTGCAGTTTGAGGTCCAACAGCAAAACTAGCATGAATTTCTTTTTCCTTCTTCCCAAATGTAAGGACAGAAGTGTTACATTTCTAAGTGTTATACTTCATAATTATTTACAGAAGTGTTTATATAATTATGTATCAAAACATAATCCATGATGCAGTGTTCATTCTATAGAAAAATGAGATTTCACATACATAATTTTGATATCTTACTCTTCAGTTAGAGAGTGAAGAGCTTATATAGTGGTTTATACTCATTCATATACTGCTTTGTATGTTCTTTTTTTCTTTTAGCCTGTCAGCAGGAAGTATGTATATGTTCTAAAATCACTGAATCCAAAAAAGATTTTCTCTTTATCCATGGGAAATTTCCCAAAAGATATTCATTGCATACTCCAAGAATTCAAAATGTTCAAAATTTTCAAAATGGTCAAAAATAAACTGCAATTACTTTTGCACCAACCTAGTAGCAGGTAATGAAATTATTCCCAATATATAAGCAATAAGGTATGGTCAAAACCACCAAAATTTGTAGATGAAGTCACCTTTTCAAAACTCTGAATTCTGTTTCCAACAAGTAGAACAACCGAAATGCGTAAAAGGGGATTCTAACATGCAACTCAGCTCTAAAACTAAAATGTAAGTATATTCTGTTGTTAATACATAAGCCAATACTTAGGTGCTGACTGCTTCTTTTAGAAATTCCCCAACAGCTAAAAAATGCAGAAGGAATAAATAAATTAGAAAAATAACTAAACTGCAACCCTTAAGAGGTTATATATCTAGGCAACAAATAACCATGGATGCTAAGACTCTTAGGTAAAAGGTTGATAGGTAGATAAGATGACAACACCTGAATCTGTTGATCATTAATATCATCATTAGGAGTTAGACAACCAAGCTTTATTTGCCTCTCCTAATGCTATGTGATAGGAAGCACACAGTCCCACCTATAAAATATCATACTGAAAAGAAAAATAGAAAAAGAAAAAAGGAAAAGAACAGAACTCGAAGCTAATTATATCTCTAAATCCAAATACCAGTTTATCAGAAATATGGGGGAAGTAGAATATTACATGACACCAGAAGGAGGCAATCAGCCAACTCCAGAATGTTAAAACTTCCATAGGCTGAATTTTCCAGTTTCTTCACCAGGTCTACAGCACAAAGGAAAACAAATTTTAAAAGAGGGGGTTGTTATAGATGAAGAGAGATTCAAGAGACATTTCAAGCAAATGCAATGTGTGAATTTTGATCGGATCCCAATTTGAACACATCACAAAAAGATTTTTGAGACGAGTGAGAAAATTTGAAGATGAACTGGATATTTTATGTTAATTTTGTTATATAATAGTACTGTAGCAGAACAAAAAAGTCCTCAACTGTTAGTGATAGATACTGAATAATACATGGGTGAAATAATACATGAGAGAAATGGGAATTTGTTTTAAAATACTTAAGAGGCTGGGCGCAGTGGCTCACGCTTACGATCACAGCACTTTTGGGGGCCAAAAGGGAGGATTACTTGAGGCCAGAAGTTCATGACCAGTCTGGGCAACACAGCAAGATCCCACCTCTATCAAAAAATGAAAAAATTAGCTGGGCATGGTGGCTCACACCTATAGTCCTAGGCTTCAGCTACTCAGGAGGCTGAAGCAAAAGGATCACCTGAGACAGGCAAGTTGAAGATGCAGTGAGCTATGATCATGTCACTGTACTCCAGCCTGGGTTGACAGAGTGAGACTCTGTATCAAAACAAAAACAAACAAAAAAAACAACTCAAAGACAGATGAAACAAGATTGGCAAAACTTTGAATACTGTTGAAGCTAAGTAACGGCCAACTGGGATTACTATTCTGTTTTACATACTGTCATGTATATATCTGCATTTCCATACTAAAAAGTGGAAATAAAAAAGTTGTCCAAGCATTTTTATCTTACATTTAGAATCTCTATACACTGGGTGCCAGCAAGAATAGTAGTCTATCGCTTTTCCTCCCACTCACAAAGATGTCCTGGGCATTTCTAAACCCCTATTTGTAGAATAACTCTTAACCCTTACTCCTTAATTTCAACACATTTTTCAAGGTTTATTTCAAGTATTCTTAAAAGAGTCCTTTCTTGACTGCTTCAACTCCATAATTTTAGGATTCATGAAGCACTTATTTACTGTATTGTTATTACTTTTCACACAATTATTTTTGTGCTCTGCTAACAATCTTCTGTCATGCATCTATTATTTTTTCTTCCAAACTCTTTTATAACGAGGCATTTTCTCCAGTAGAAAGAATGCCATATTGACCTCTCTGAACTTGAGGTTTTTTATATGTAAAGTGGGAATAAGGATATTTGCTTTACCTTCTTCCCAGCAATATGAAGTTCAAATGTTATAAAGGATGTGAAAATGCATTTTCTCAACTATAATGCCTTACACAGATACATTACACTACTTACTTGTTCAGAATTTGCTCTCAAGTACAACTACAAATACTCTGTCTGAAGCTCCTTAAAAATTGTTTTATAACTTTAGTTCACAATAATTCAAACTTCCAATAGAGTGGTTCTATGTACAAGCCCAATGACACCTGTTTTAAATAAATCACTAATTTTGCTAGAGGAGACAGAACCTATTACCCTAGTAAAAGAAATTTACTACAAATAATATATAGGAAAAACCCAGTAATGCTGGAGGAAGACAAATACCCCATGCATATGCAAAAAGACAGGAAAACATGGCAGGTGGAATCTTCAAGTAGCATGTAAAGGTCAGACTTCAGGAATAGTGTTTATTCATGTAAGCAGTCTCTCAAAAGCAAGTAATGTCTAAACCCCTGTAATAGATAGAGCCAGATTTTCCTTTGGAGGTTTGGATTTAGAAAAACTTCACAATAAACTGTATCTCTCTGTGTGTTTATAACATAAACATCTGACACAAATTCAAGTACTTGCACTGAAATCTCATGGCAACATTTGGTATAAAATGGTAGTCATCCGGAATGATTCTAAATATACTTAATTTTTTTTCCTAGCTCCAAATTAAATAGCAAATTTTTAAAACATCAAAAAGCTCAGAGACCCCTGGAGACTACATCCATTTAAACCACTTTGATAGCACTGATTAAACAAATATTGAGGGCTTAATGTTCACTAGCAACCATCAGAGATACAAAGATAAGACATTGTCTCTGCCTTCAAGGAACTTACAATAATATAGTTTTCTTTCAATCAATAAACATTTGAGCACACAGTAAGCACCAGGCAGTGAGATACTGTACCAAATGCTGGAAATAAAAAAAAAAAAAGTGATCCCTCTTCTTAAGAAACTAACAGGCAAACAAACAAGTGTAACAATAATTACAGTAGTGCCATCAGAGGTATGCACAGGAGCCTTCATAATAGTAGTCACATTTAAGCAAGTTTTAAAGAATGGCAATTTAACAAGTCCATGAAATAGAGAAGGCAAAGAGATGGAGAAAGTATTCCAGACACAAAGCACACATGCAGTCAGAGATAACAACAACATGACACATTTAAGCACGTTTCTCTAAGCATGATCTACAGACAACCAGCAGCACAATTACCTGTAGTGCAAGATGTTACTTTTCACAGCTCTACTTAAATGTAATGAACCAGAATGTTTAAAGATTGAGCTTAGAAATCTACATTTTAATAAACACCTTCAATTTTATGTTCACTGAAGTTTACGAAGAACAGACTGAAAAAGAATTACTAAAATTCAGAACAGTTAAAGGAGTGGAGGATGTGCCAGAGATGAGAATAGACAAGGACTAGTTCAAGAAGAACCCTGCGTATCCAGCTAAGAAATGAATATGATCTCTTATCCTGAAAAACTATACAGAGGGCCAGGCACAACAGCTCACGCCTATAATCCCAGCACTTTGGGAGGCTGAGGCAGGAGGATCACTTAAGCTCAAGAGTTTGAGTCTAGCCTGGGCAATATAGTGAGACCCCATCTCAAAAAAAAAAAAAAAAACCTAAAAAGAAAAACAAAAACCACACAGAGCCACTAATGGGTTGTCTCTCTCCCAAGCAAGTTAATGATGTAAGTGGCGTAGTAGTATGACAAAATAAAACTAAGAGCTTCAAATGTGAGGTTGGGTAATCTGTAAATAATTCTCCTAGATTCAGTAGGCTCAGGAGAAGCCCTGAAACTGATCAGAGCAGGTAAAAAGTACTACCTCTCCAAGACTCCTTCCATCATCCTCACTCACAAATAGGTAAATTTCCTCTGCTCAATCTAATTCTTCACTTTTCTGAAAAGCACTTGGCACTATGTCTAGTTTCAAAGTGATCCTCATGACTGCATGGCATCCAGAGTCCAAAGTGGTAACTTTTTTATTTAACAAAGAGATATTAAAATGTGCAACTTGCGGGCTGGGCGTGGTAGCTCACGCCTGTAACCCTAGCACTTTGGGAGACCAAGGCAGGTGGATCACCTGAGGTCAGGAGTTCAAGATCAAGCCTGACCAACATGGTGAAACCCTGACTCTACTAAAAATACAAAATTAGCCAGGCATGGTGGCGCATGCCTATAATCCCAGCTAGTCGGGAGGCTGAGGGAAGAGAATCGCTTGAACCCAGGAAGCAGAGGTTGCAGTGAGCCGACTGCACCATTGCACTCCAGCCTGGGCAACAAGAGCAAAACTCCATCTCAAATAGATAGATAGATAGACAGACAGACAGACAGACAGACAGACAGACAGACAGAGCAACTTGCTTTTACAACAAATAATTCCCCAATTTTTTCCTTTTTTTTTTCCTTGAGTTCCTTCAACTACAGAGCCAAGTGTCTTAATGATTTGCCTTCATTTTTTATGAGGTACAGAACACAGGGTACATCAACCATCATTAGGTTCATCTGATACAATGACCTGTGAAAATAAAAGACTTTGATGAATCTATCAATTACACTATCAACAAAAGTAATTCTTAATTCTCTGCAGCCTTTCTTTAAAAAAAAAAAATTTTTTTTCGCAGCCTTTTTTTTTTTTGAGACAGAGTCTTGCTCTGTCACCCAGGCTGGAGTGCAGTGATGTATCTCAGCTCACTACAAGCTCCACCTCCCGGGTTCAAGTGATTCTCGTGTCTCAGCCACGTAGTAGCCGGGATTACAGGCATGTGCCACCATGCCCGGTAAGTTTTTGTATTTTTAGTAGAGACCAGGTATTGCCATGTTGGCCAGGCTGGTCTCAAGCTCCCGACTGCAGGTGATCTGCCCACCTTGGCTCGCAAAGTGCTGAGATTACAGGCATGTGCCACCATGCCTCGCCTGTTTCTTTTTTTTTAAGAGAGAAGGCATTACTCTGTCACCCAAGCTGGAGTGCAGTGGTGTGAGCATAGCTAACTATAGCATCAAACTCCGGGGCTTGAGTGATCCTCCCATGTCAGCCTCCTGAGTAGATTACAGTCATGAGCCACTATGCCTGGCTAATTTTTAAAAAAATTTTTGTAGACAGCAGGGGTCTCACTATGTTGCCCAGGCTAGTTTCAAAAATCCTGGGCTCAAGAGATCCCCTCACCTTGATCTCTCAAAGTGCTGGGATTACAGGCATGAGCCACTGTGTGCCCAGCAAGAATCAGCTTCAAGTGCCTATCTTTGATCTATAGCACACTACTATAAATTCTGAAAAGCAATCTTTATATAGACTTTAGAGTTGAGAGAATAAAATTATTATATATTTTAAGTCCGTAAATTCTTATAACTATATGATCTGCAAAATAGATCTTTAATCCTTCATCAATTAAACAGTATGCAAAAAATTTCATAGTAAAAATACTATCACTCAAAAAATACCAGTACTTGTTAAAATTCTTTATACTGAATAACTTTACATCCCTTCTCTTCCTACGTTATGTCTCAATTTATTATATCATGGTCAGTAAACAATCACTTAGATAACATAGATATTAATAGTAAATTTCAATCTCCCTCTCATCACTATTTTAATTCTGCCAGTTTCCTAATGCCTTTAAAAAAATTTCCAGCTTCCCAAAACAGGTATTAACCAAAACCGCTACTTAAAAAAACTTAGCATTCAATGTACTGAAATCATGCCAATTTTTAAAGACTATTTATATATGAGGGACTTTTCATTCAATTATACAGCACCGTCAGGTGCTGTATTTTCGTACATCTTTCTACAATGAAGAGGCTATAAAATACGTTTAGCTGTAGTTCTATCTCTTCTTAACAACTGAAGTATAGTTAGGATATGGGCATTCAATAATCCTTCTTAATATAATAAACTTCAGGGTTAACTATTAGATCTTCAAGCAATACAGGCTGGGTGCAGTGGCTCATGCCTGTAATCTCAGCACTTTGGGAAGCCAAGGTGGGCAGATCACCTGAGGTCGGGTGTTCGAGACCAGTCTGGCAAACATAGTGAAACCCCATCTCTACTAAAAATACAAAAAAAAAAAAAAATTAGCTGGGTGTGGTGGTGCATAGTTGTAATCCCATTTACTTGGGAGGCTGAGGCAGGAGAATCGCTTGAACCCAGGATGCAGAAGTTGCAGTGAGCCAAAACTGCGCCACTGCACTCTAGCCTGGGCGACAGAGTGAGACTCCTTCTCAGAAATAAAAATAAAAAATAAATAAAAATAAAAAATGACCTTCAAGCAATATGATTCATGACTCAATGCTTACTATATGCCAAACCCTGTGCTAGCCATTGTAGATACAGTGATATTAGTGATAAAACAGACAAGATGTTTATAGTCATAAAGCTTATGTTTTAGTAAAAATATAAAGCATGGCAGCAATGAAATAAAACAAGTATTTCAGATACTATTTTAGATAATGCAAGAGGGGAGGCCTCACTAGTATGTGATATTTGAGTTTAGCTAAGATTATGCCAAGAACATAAGAATGATCCAGGCAGAGGAATTCACGAGTACAAAGTCCCTAAGGCAGAAACAAATGTAAAATATTCAAAAGAACAACA
This sequence comes from Pan paniscus, assembly GCF_029289425.2. Lineage (NCBI taxonomy): Eukaryota > Metazoa > Chordata > Mammalia > Primates > Hominidae > Pan > Pan paniscus. Next base: position 141,898,648 of record NC_073255.2, on the reverse strand, counting down.
ACAAAAAATCAATATGGAAGTAATAGTGAGATAAGAGAATAGTGAGAAGAGATTAGGGAAGGAGGGCTTTATGGTCATAAAAAGTTAATATTTTAAGTAAAACAGAAAGTCACTGGAAGCTTTTTAAGTGGGAGAACTGTATGATCTGGTTTATGCTTCAGAAGAAGCATAGTAGCTTCTACAGAGAATAAATGATAGAAGGCAAAAGAGAAACATGGAGAGTATTCCACTCCAGTGTCTAGTCAAGAGATTACAAGGGCCTGGATGAGGACAACAGTAGAAATGGATAAAAGTGTACTGATTCAAAATATACTTTTGGCCAGGCGCGGCGGTTCATGCCTATAATCCCAGCACTTTGTGAGGTCAGGAGTTCGAGACCAGCCTGGCCAACACGATGAAATCCTGTTAAAAATATAAAAATTAGCTGGGCGTGGTGGCACGCACCTGTAGTCCCATCTACTCTGGAGGCTGAGGCAGGAGAACTGCTTGAACCCAGGAGGCAGAGGTTGCAGTGAACCAATATCGTGCCACTGCACTCCAGCCTGGGTGACAGAGCAAGACTCCATTTCAAAACAAAACAAAACAAAAATATACTTTGAAGGAGGACCCAGTACAGACCAATAAATTAGACATAGGGGTTAAGGGGAAAGGACCAATCAAGACTGACAGCTTAGAGTTTTAAGCAACTGGATAGCGATGTAGCCATTTAAAGAAATAGATGATGCGGGGGCAGTGGCTCACACCTGTAATCCCAGCACTTTGGTAGGCCGAGGCGGGCGTATCACCTGAGGTCGGGAGTTTGAGACCAGCCTGACCAACATGGAGAATCCCCGCCTCTAGTAAACATACAAAATTAGCTGGGCATGATGGCGCATGCCTGTAATCCCAGCTACTTGGGAAGCTGAGGCAGGAGAATCGCTTGAACCTCGAAAGCGGAGGTTGCAGTGAGCCAAGATCGTGCCATTGCACTCCAGCCTGGGCAACAAGAGCGAAACTCCATCTAAAAAAGGAAGGAAGGAAGGAAAAAAGGAAGGAAGGAAGGAAGGGAGGAAGGAAGGGAGGGAGGAAGAGAGGAAAGGAGGAAAGGAAGAAAGAAAGAGAGAGAGAGAAAAAAGAAAGAAAAGAAGAAAGAAAGAAAGAAAAAGAAAGAAAGAAGGAAAGAAAGAAATAGATGAGGCCTGGTGCTGTGACTCATGCCTGTAAATCCAGCACTTTGGGAGGCCAAGGCAGGTGGATCACTTGAGGCCAGGAGTTTGAGACCAGCCTGGCCAACATGGTGAAATCCCATCTCGAATAAAAATAAAAAAATTAGCCAGGCTTGGTGGCCACCTGTAATCTCAGCTACTCGGGAGGCTGAGGCACAAGGCTCACTTGAATCCTGAAGGTGGAGACTGCAGTGAGCTGAGATCATGCCATTGCACTCCAGCCTGGGTGACAGAGCAAGAGTCTGTCGAAAGAAAGAAAGACAGAAAGACAGACAGACAGAAAGAGAGAGAAAGAGAGAGAGAGAAAGAGAAAGAAAGAAAGAAAGAAAGAGAAAGAAAGAAGAAAGAAAGAAAGAAAAAAGAAAAGAGAAAAGAAAAGAAAAGGAAAAAAAATAGATGAGCCTAAAAAACAATAACCAAAAGTAGATAGTTGGGGGCAGAAGAACATCAAGAATTCCAAGTGAAGCTGTCAACTTGGGTATACAAGTCTGGAGCTTAGGAAGATTATGACTGGACATAAAAAATTGAGGGTAACCACACATAGAGATTATATTTAAAGCCAGGTAATAACCTAAAAACCAAGTTTTTTAAAAGGAGAGGGGACTGAAGTTGAGTCTTAGACATTTAAAGCACCTGGGCATAACAGAATAAGCCAGGAAAAAATGACCAATAGTGGTTAGTTAAGTGTGGTACCTAGAAATCCAAAGTTGAACCTTCCTAGTAGGAAGAAAGAGAAGGGATGATTATTTACATCAAATCTGAAAAAATTGTATATAAATTATAGAAGACTACCAATTAGTCTGACAACACAGGAGGTTATAGTAGTGTTGTGCAACCTGATAATGAATACAAACAGCTTTCTCAAGGAGTTTTGCTCTTAAGAGGATTAGAGAAATGAAATAATAAAAAAGGGAAATAATTCTGTTATATTTACATGTGATAGGAATGATCTAATAGAGAAACTGAAGATGCAAGAGACATGGGATGACTGCAGGCAAGAGAGAAGAATGAAGATTCTGAAAAGGTGAGAAGGGGTAAGATCCAGAGGGCAAGTGGAGGAACAGGACTCTAATTTTTTTTAAAGTGACATTTTTCTTTTTTCTTTATCTTTTTTGAGACGGAGTTTTGCTCTTGTCGCCCAGGCTGGAGTGCAGTGGCATGATCTCAGCTCACTGCAACCTCTGCCTCCCGAGTTCAAGCAATTCTCCTGCGTCTGCCTCCGAGTAGCTGGGATTACAGGCGCCCGCCACCACACCCAGCTAATTTTTTGTATTTTTAGTAGACACGGGGTTTTGCCATGTTCAGCAGGCTGGTCTCGAATTCCTGATCTCAGGTGATCTGCCCACCTCAGCCTCCCAAAGTGCTGGGATTACAGGCGTGAGCCACCGCGCCTGGCCATTTTTCTGTTTTGTAAGAGAAAAAACAGAATTTGAATATAAATACAAAATTTTAGATTTGAAGTTGTGTCCCCAGGACCCAAAACAGTAGCTGGCATATAACAAGCCCTCAATAAATATTTACTAATTTAGAGCACTGAATTAGAACTTTTTTTTTTTTTTTTTTGAGACAGGGTCTCACTTTGTCACCCAGGCTAGAATGTAGTGGTGTGATCTCGGCTCACTGCAGCCTAGACCTCCCAGGCTCAAGCGATCATCCCGCCTCAGCTCAAGTAGCTGGGACTACGGGCACAAGCAACCACACTTGGCTAACTGTGGTATTTTTTTTTTGTACAGATGGGGTTTCATCATGTTGCCAAGGCCAGTCTTGAATTCTTGGGCTCAAGCAACTGGCCAGCCTCAGCCTCCCAAAGTGCTAGGAATACAGGTGTGAGCCACCACGCCTGGCCAGCACTTATTTCACTTAAAATCTTAACTTCTTATGGCCCCTAGGCCCTACTCCTCTCATCTCTTCTTAATATTCTTCCCTTGGTCTATTACTCCCATGTTTGATATTTTTTCCCTGTTCTTTAGGACAATCTAAATTTGTTCCTGCCTTGGAGCTTGTGTACTTGCTGTTCCCTCTACCTAATTATATTTAAAGAAAGTCATACCATTGAAATAGTACTTGCTTAAGCCAATAAAATCAGAGAAAAAATAGTACTCTTCGTTGGAAACAGTACATTATCAAGATTCCTTTGCTCTAAATAAGTGGTAGGCAAACTAGAACCCTGGGTCAAATCCAGCCTGTTTCCTGATTCTGTAGACAAAGTGTTATCGGAACACTGTCATGTCCATTCATTTACACATACAGTCTGCTTTACAGCTGCAAGACCAGAGCTGAGTAGTTACAACAGAAACCATATCATTGCAAGTCTTAAATATTTATTCTTTAGCCCTTTACAGGAAAGTTCTGCTGATCCTTGCTCTAAATTTAATTCTAAATTCCAAAATAATTAGGCAAGTAAAAGAGGATTTTCAATAACACACACGTATTTTTTAACAATCAGGAACCAAATTAAATTTAAAAATGAGAAAATGTATGGAGAAACTGAGCTAGCTATAAAATCTAGTATTAAATGTCACATGTTGACCCAGGTTTTTAAAACTCTATCCCCTTAAATAATCAAATTTTAAAGTCACAGTGGGGTTTTTTAAAAACTCAGTATTTAATCCTTCATTTGGCTGAATAAAATTATCATGAGATTTCCTGGTATTAAAAAATGAGGATTTTGGCCAGGCACGGGGGCTCATGCCTATAATCTCAGCACGTTGGGAGGTCAAGGCAGACAGATCACTTGAGCCCAAGAGTTCAAGACTAGCCTGGACAACATGATGAAACCCTATCTCTGCAAAAAAATACAAAATTAGCCAAGTGTGGTGGTGTGTACCTGTAGTTCCAGCTACTCGGGGTGCTGTGGTAGGAGGACTGCTTGGGCCTGGGAGGTGGAGGCTTCAGTGACCCATGATCACACTACTGTACTCCAGTCTGTGCGACCTTGAGGTCCTTTTTTGAGTCCCTATCCACCCCCCCAAAAAAAGGATTTCACACAATTGTCTACCATAGCTGCTGAAACAAACGGTATTTCCATTTCCTTTTCTTTTTCCTAAGAGCAGTTATTGTCTTGTGCTAGCTCTTAGAATCCTTGGGAATGTTTATGGTAGGAGAAGGGTTAAAAGTGTTCTAAGCCCTTCACTTCCATTTCAACCAGAGTTGTTTTCCTTTTATCTGTTTTATATATTTTGTTTTTGCAGAAGTATTTGAAAAGCACAGGTAGTCATAAATTCAGCCAATAGCTAACAGCACTGGTTTAGTGAGAAAAAGCAAGACATGGATCTAAAATAGACCAGGAATATCACCCTAGTTCTGATAACTTACAATCCGTGACTTCAGGGAAGTTAGTTAACCCTTCTGAACCTTTGTTTTCACATCTTTGAGAAGAAGTTAACATTGGACTCACAGTATAAAAATAATGCAGTAACACATGTAAAACATTTACCTGGCACAGCAGCGCTCAACAAATTGTAATTCACTCCTTCTTCTCTTACTATTAAGTTGAACAATACAGAATTACTGATACCAGACCAATTCTGACCTATAAAAATGGCATTCATATAGTTCAACTTAATCCTGCAAAAATCAACTGTGCAGACAAGAGTTACCAGAGGGCAGAAAGGCCGCCTTACAAGGGTGGCCCTTGGCTGGCATTTGGGAATTTAGCTGGTAAACAGTTCCCTACATTGATAAGAAACTTTCCTCAAATGATAAGGGCAGCTTACTCTGCCTACACTGTTTATACAAACAATATGGTTTATGTTGTATACTTATTTTCTTTCTGGGAATCTGGAATTTTGGTACATTCTAGGCAGATGCCTACGTGCCATCCCTCAAGAAAAACTTTGGGCACTGAGTCTCTAATGAGCTTCCTTGGTAGACAACATTTCACATGTGTTGTCACAATTAATTGCTGAAGAAATTAAGTGCATCCTATGTGCCTCAATGGGGAGAAGCCTCATAGAATTTTGCACCTGCTTTCCTCCAGGTTTCACCCCATGTACCTTTTCCCTTTGCTGATTTCGCTTTGGATTCTTTTGCTGTAATAAATCTTAGCCGTAAGTACAACTACATTCTGGATCCTGTGAGTCCTTCCAGCAAATCTTTGAGCCTGTGGACGGTCTTGGGATCACATTTGACACATCAACTTTAAAAATACAACTATTTTAATGGAAATTTTGTTAAACTGTATTGTACATAGTCCTAACTTCTCAGAATATATTACATAAAATTAGATGGCAAGGTAAATTTTGATGTATTTACATGCTATCATAATGTGATACTCTCAAGGGTTAAATTCTATAAACCTACTTTCTCCTATACTAAATGTCCCAAATTGCCAGGGTACTGACTTCTTCTGAGTAGACACAAACTTTCAGGAATGCAATCTGGCAACATATATCAGTAGCCTTTAAAAAGATCTTGCATTCCATTTGACCTAGTAATTCTAGATCACATTTATTCTAAGTAAATCATTAAAGACATGTACAAAAATTATGCCAAAATGCTAATTTCAATGCAATATTTGGCTCAAACAACGTACATATTCAATGAGACTGATTAAAACTTAATTTTGGTATACCTCTAGACTGGAATACCATGAAACCATTCAAACAGGAGTTTGAAGAAAGAAAGGAAGAAAAAAAGAAAGCCTTTGCATACTATTAGAAGGAGTCTGAATTTAGACTTAAAGGCAACAAAGAAGCAGTGATGTAAAAACCTGGGAAAATTAAATGACTTATGTGTTTTTAGAAAACTTATGGCTTATGTGTATTGCTGTCTTTGAGTGAAAAATAGAATATATGAATAAGACGGCTTTTTTTGGTGTGAATTTATTAGAGAGGATGAGGGAAAGAAGAGAGAATTAGTATAGTACTAATTTTATTAAGTTTGAACTACTCACAGAACATCTAAGTGGTCTAGTAATGCAGAGGGCTATGTGAGTAGAGCCCACGAGAGAATTAGGTAAGGATGATTTGGAAGTCATGAGCATGCAAAAACAGTGAAAGCTATAGAAGTAGATGACATCTCCAGGACAGTTTAAAAAGTAAGGAAGTACAGATCCCTAGAAAACAAATATTTAAGAAAAAGAAGAAACATTTAAAAAGGAGATCATGCCATAAAAAGAAAACCAGATGGAAAAAGAGTTCGACGATTCCTCAAAATGTTAAATGTGGAATTATGTTATGACCTAGCAATTCCACTCCTAGCTATAAAACCAAAAGAATTTAAAACAGGGAGTCAAACAGATACCTGTATACCAATGTTCATAGCAGTACTATTTCCAATAGCCAAAAGGTAGGAACAACCCAAGTGTACGTCAAGAGATGAATGGATAAGCAAAATATAGTACATCTATACAATGGACTATTATTCAGCCATAAAAAGGAATGGAATTCTGGTATATGCTATAACATGGTTGAATCCTGAAAACATTATGCTAAGTAAAATAAGCCAGACATAAGAGAATAAGTATTTTATAATTCCACTTATATGAGGTTATCTAGAATAGGCAAATAAAGATAGAAACTACAATAGAGGTTATGAGGTACTAGAAGGGGAAAGAAGGAGTTATTTAGTGAATGCGGAGTTTCTATTTGGGATGATAAAGTTTGAAAACAGTAGTGATGGCTGCACAACACTGTGAATGTACTTACTGCCACCGAATTGTTCACTTAAAAATGGTTAACACAATAAATGTTGTATCTATTTTACCACAACTTAAAAATATATATTTTCACTAAAGCCAAAGGTAAAGAGAGTCAATAGTATCAAATTCTGCTGCAAGATCGGGCAATGTAAGAAGATCTGAGAACTAGGCATGGGCCTTAATGTGATGGTAGCATGGTCACTGTAATAACTAAATTATACATAGCAGGTGGAAGAATTAATAAAAGGAAGAACACCATAAGGATTTGGACATCTGAATGGACCTACATTTTAGACCGTGCCCAATTACAGGAATTAGAGGAACAGATAAAACTGACAAAGGGTCAAGACTTAATCCAAATGAGTCACCCAGGCCCTACCTTTGACCCCTTCAGGTGATACTGGGAGCCTGGAGAAGGTGAAATGCTGCTCCTAAGCCTTGGTAAGTAAAGCAGGTAGAACAAATAGTGTGGTAAGGCTGGTTTGCATCTGGCTCCACGGAGTATCAGGGTGTGGTTTCCTTTCCCTCAGAGATATCAAAGACTGAAAGTAGCATACTCCTGGCCTAGAATCGGTGATAGTGGATCTTCAGAGGGCAATTTATTGACTCCCCCAACAACACTGTCACAAAACTACTGGTAGATCAGCTACTGTGTCATGCCTGGTATGGGATTGAGTGCCGTGGGACTGGAATTATTCTTGGAAATAGGGTCACTGCTGCTCCAAACTGATAATCAGGCACTATCCTAGGAGGTATTTTATAGAGCAGATAATCCAATCTCCAGTTTTACAGACCAGGAGATGACTGATCTAAGTGTCACAAACCCTACATCCAAGTCCTACCTCTACCACTAAAGTCACTATATATCCTTGGGACATGCCACATAACTACTCTGGGGTCTCAGTGCCCATATCTGTAAAATAAACTAACTCTTAATTCTAAGTCAACATGGTATTATAATAGCAAAGAAAAACTACCTTAAAGTCCTTAAATTGGTCTAGCATTTTTCCCATCAAACTGCATTGTCCCTACTATCCCTGTGAAATTTACCAGAGTACTATTTATGACTGTTGATTATTTACTTAATGAAGCAAACAGCCTATATTACAAAATGGTACTAGATATTATTTTAGACTAGAGTTACCCAAAGCCTAAATTCTGGTAGTCCTAAATTTATACCACTTTAATTTTCATTGCTTCACTAACTTTACAAATATAGAGAACATTTTTGGTCATCAGAAGTAGAATTATTTTGTTTTACTTTTTTGAGACAGGGTCTTGCTCTGTCACCCAGGCTGGAACGCAGTGGTGTGATCATGGCTCACTGCAGCCTGGAACTCCTGGGCTCAAGTGATCCTCCCACCTCAGCCTCCCAAGTAGCTGGGACTACAGGCATGCGCTGCCATGCCCAGCTAATTTTTAAAAAATTTTTATTTTGTAGAGATAGGGTCTCATTGTATTACCCAGGCTGGTTTCAAACTGCTGGGCTCAAGCGATCTGCCTGCCTCAGCCTCCCAAAGCACTGCAATTACAGGTATAAGCCACCACACTGAGCTGAATTATTTATGTAATATTTCTATTCTTAAAAATGAAAAAAGGCTATTTCCAAATGTGTTGTAATTCTAAATTAACATCAAAAACTTTAAAGGAAGAACAACCACTACTCTGTTTGCAATAATCTATTTGATATTGCCACATTTTTCTGGAACCACTTTACAAATTTAAAATCTTATTTGTTTTATACCAAAATGTCCTTATTCATTAAAAAACCATCACAAATTATCACCTAAGCCACATCATATATTATTAATGCAGAAATTTAAGTAAGTTAGAACTGAAAATCTAAAAAGGGAAAAATGCCAATCATTAAATTGAGGAGGCATTTAGAGAAAAAGAACAGTTTAGAATGATGGAATAAATAAGCTCTAATTCCTCAGAAACTGGACTTAAAGGATGTTCTTCTTCCCAATTAAAAATTTAATTTCTTCTCTGTAAAAACTCTCAAACTGCAAGTGGGTTTTGATGAGAAGCTCATACCAGCATCTTAGATCTTAGGTAAAACCTCTAATTTTCCCTTTGAGTGTTAAGACCTCCGATAACATACATTTCAATAATATAACCATAGCCAGTGTATGTTATTGAAGGCATAACATGAATAGGTTATACTAATTGTTATATTAATAGGTGTAAAAAAATCTCCATGACTTCTCAATATACTCCTTCAGATTTGCGATCAAAATCTGTCCATTTCTTTTCTCTCTCTTACAATCTATTATTTTTAAATATTTGTATGAAAATACGTAAGAAATTTAAAAATAAAGAGCAAATGAGGTTTGGTATGACAATTGTCCTCAGTTCATCACATGTGGCATTTCACTTCATTTTACTCCTCTATTAACTAAATGTGACTCTTCTGACCTATGTGGCAGCATGAATCTGGAGCCAAGCAACTCTGGGTTCAAACCTAACTCTACCTTTTATTAATTATGTGGCCATAGGCAAATGTGTTAATCTCCTTGAGCTGCATTTCTTATAAAATGAAAATAATACCTGCCTTTTTGCTGGGATGATTAAGATATTTTACATAAAACACATTGCTCAAAGTAGGGGAGCTGCTTAACACTTACAGAACATTATATGAATACAATGAGCTCTGTATGTATTACAAGTGAAAAAAATTATAAGAAAAAATTGTTTATGATTAAGTACGAAACAAATGAAAAATTCAGCATCACCCTAAGAACAGCTGTAAACATGGCTGGGCATGGTGGTTCATGCCTGTAATCCCAGCACTTTGGGGGGCCAAGGTGGGCAGATCGTTTGAGCCCAGGAGTTCGAGGCCAGCCTGGTCAATGTGGTGAAACCCTGTCTCTACTAAAAATACAAAAATTAGCTGGGTGTGGTGGCATGCACCTGTAATCCCAGCTACTCAGGAGGCTAAGACATGAGAATCCCTTGAGCCTGGAGGTTGCAGTGAGCTGAGACTGCCCTACTGCACTCCAGCCTGGATGACAGAGCGAGACTCTGCCACAAAACAAACAACAAAAAAAGAACAGTTGTAGCCGGGCGCGGTGGCTCACGCCTGTAATCCCAGCACTTTGGGAGGCCGAGGCGGGCGGATCACGAGGTCAGGAGATCGAGACCATCCTGGCTAACACGGTGAAACCCCGTCTCTACTAAAAATACAAAAAATTAGCCGGGCGTGGTAGCGGGCGCCTGTAGTCCCAGCTACTCGGGAGGCTGAGGCAGGAGAATGGCGTGAACCCGGGAGGCGGAGCTTGCAGTGAGCCGAGATCGCGCCACTGCAGTCCAGCCTGGGCAACAGAGCGAGACTCCGTCTCAAAAAAAAAAAAAAAAAAAAAAAAAAAAGAACAGTTGTAAACAATGCAAGGACAGTACTTTAAAGCAGGCTTTTGAATACAAAAACAAAGCCACGCTTAAATGAAAGCACCTCCAATTAGTACAAACAAATCAACACTCACTTTAAAAGCAGCAGAAAAAAAAATAGTTTCTTCATAGTTGATTAAGTGTCAAGAAATCACAAGCAAAAATGTTAAGCACTGGGTGAAAAAAGAACAAGTAAAAAGTTTCTGAAAATGTTTCATTATATACAAAATATTTTAGAATCTTCAATTATACAAATTCAAACTAAAAATACCCGAGCACCGGCTGAGCGCAGTGGTTCATGCCTGTAATCCTAACACTTTGGGAGTCCGAGGAGAGTGGAACACGAGGTCAGGAGTTCGAGACCAGCCTAGCCAAAATGATGAAACCCCATCTCTACTAAAAGCACAAAAATTAGCTGGGCGTGGTGACACACGCCTGTAATACAGCTACTCGGGAGGCTGAGGCAGGAGAATTGCTTGAACCCGGGAGGCAGAGGTTGCAATGAGCTGAGATAGAGCCACTGCATTCCAGCCTGGGAGACACAGCAAAACTCCATCTGTTGCTGGGGGTGGGGGGAACCCAAGCACCAACAAATTAATGACTCCTGTCAGCAGGTGGCTCTAGTGACACTGGAATAACAATATCAAATACTATAGGAAAATACAGTTGGTAAAAAATGTATCGCTTCTCAGAAATTTGGAGTCAAAAAAAGTCATGTCAATACTTCAATCCAATAATGAATATTAGTGGTAATGCTATTTAAAAGGAAAACAAAGTTAGCAATCACGTTCTCAGTGTTTGAGAAAGAAAGGTAACTTCGCTTTTTTTTTTTTACTTTAAAAAATGGCTAGGAAAGAAGAAATTTAATATTTTCCACTTATACTTCTTCCTACTTTCTAGCTCCAGAAGGGTTTTTTTTTTTTTTTTTGCTTATGTAACCAATTTAAATACTTACTCTGAACCTGCAGCCATTTCCAAGTATGACGTCTCTGCTGTATCAACCCCCAATGGGATCACTATGCTCATGACGTTCGCCTCTGGTAAATTCGATTACTATGGAGTCCTATGCATTGGTATCCAAAACACTGGGGCATGCCAGCCACAGTGCTCATTGCAAACATCTAAGTGCATCCACAAACCCTGTTTAAAAGAAAAGGAGACAAAAAAGCAACAGTCACACTATAACAGTAAGTAAAATAACATGAAGAAAACATTCTTTATTAAAATCTCAATATAAATTGAAATTTGCTTAGAGTCTCTCATTAATTTTTCTGGAATTGAGTTATGTGATCATGATCAAAAGAAAAGTTTCTAAATCACAATCTTTCTGAGGGAATGAATTTAGAATGCCACAAGAAGATTACTACGGCATATTTAGTGAAGAACCAAAAATTATTCATTTTAAAAGATAAAATGTAATTTCTTATAGTGCCAGTATGCAAAAATAAGTCTTCTTTGTTCAGTGAGTGATCTAACAATATACTACCAAATACTGAGTACTTACTATGGACTAAGCACCATAATCAGCTTTCTACATGGATGGTCTATTTAATCCTCCTAATTCTAAGGTAGGTATCTCCATTTTACCACTGAGGAAAAGAAAACCAAAACAGGCTAATACCGAAAAGCACTGTGTAATTGTCTATTATTGTATATTTTCATATTATAATAATTAGTAATCTGGTAGCTCTCCTCCAGCAACACATGGTTTAAAAATAATTTAATCAAGGCTACTCCACTTAAGAGATGAAACCAGGATCTGAACCAATTCTACTCTACTGTTTGCATCTGTATGTAAGGGAAACTATGTTATTTGTAAAAATTTGATTACTGTACAGTAGTTGTCATTTTCTATAACAGGTAAATCTAGGTATACTGTTGAAGGAGTTCTCTTTTTCTTCCATTAATACTGTTCAGTTATTAAAGAGTTAATACTCCCTAATTCAATTAGTAGAAAAAACTAATGAAGTTTTTTTTAAACAAATTTACAATAGCAACTAAAAGATACTTAGCTTCAACATCAATTTTTCTAATTTAAATTCACTACATAACAGTGGCTACAGGTATGTTTATAAAATATCTACTCAAAGTCTTTTCAAAAATTATACAGGTGCAACTCAGGAACAAAACCAATATAGATAATCCTATAAATTAGAAAACAGCAACAGTCATTATCCTTGTCTCTGTAATGTAATACCTGAAATATTGAAAAGCAGTGTGCAATTGTCTATTACTGTATATTTTTATCTTATAATAATTAGTAATCTGGTAGCTCTCTCCCAGTTACACATAGTTTAAAAGTTCAAGGCTAGTTTTCTTGGAGAATTCAAACCACTATTAACATGTTATTAACCCGCTTTGGTAATCTTCCCCCATAATGTATGAACTCACAATCTGTATAATCTGTGAAACAGGAATTAACCTAAATAGATATTTTCAAATGTAACTAAATATTACAGGCAGATATAAGAATTGCTACTTGAAGAAACACTGTTTTTTATGTTAGACTCACAAAAGTCTTGTATTTTAGGTATATACTATATTTAGTGGTATACTTATTTACCAGAGGCAAACATTGAAAGGAAATCAAGTCATTATTAAAGTCTTTTAAGTACTGAGTGATATTTCCAATCTAAAATAAACTACTTAGGTATTTATTTACTAGTATGTCCCTTTTTATATAAATATGCCATCCTCAGTACACACCACACTTGAGATGCTTCAGTAAAGAGCTTGCCACAAACCTCCTTCAGACAATGACTTCTATTTGTGCTATTGCTGCTTGTCTTCCAAACTGCACAGTGCCTGGGACATAACAGCATTCTACAAAGAATTGGTGAATGCATTAGAGAACTTGAGATGAAACTGCAGCTCTGGCTTAATTAACTAAATGAACTATCACCCTGTATAATCAAGTGTCATTAAAAACGACTACATGACATCCCCATAACTGCCTTTCCCTAAAAACACTGAAGCTTATCCTCAGGACAAAGATACATCATCACATCTGAAACAGAACTGCAGACTCTGAATTTGATTCAACAGGAAAAGCAGATCTCAGTAATTTACTCACAAGAGGTCAGAAGACAAGAGGTCATATGTATTAAGACATTACGGCAAGTATTTCACTATTTTCATTAATATAAAAAATCTTATAATGAGAAAATTCGCATTGCTTAAAAATGTTGTTGATATTTAATAAAATGATGAATTCGTTAGGGTCAAATCATAGTTTTTTTAAAAAGGGAAAGCCAATGTAGTAAGCAGAAAAGATGTGACCTTTAACACAGTGAGTTTAAAAAACATTCAAAAATTGGCCGGGCATGGTGGCTCAAGCCTGTAATCCCAGCACTTTGGGAGGCCGAGGCGGGTGGATCATGAGGTTAGGAGATTGAGACCATCCTGGCCAACATGGTGAAACTCTGTCTCTATTAAAAATACAAAAATTACCTGGGCTTGGTGGCATGTGCCTGTAATCCCAGCTACTCAGGACGCTGAGGCAGGAGAATCGCTTGAACTAGGGAGTCAGAGGCTGCAGTGAGCTGAGATCGCGCCACTGCACTCCAGCCTGGTGACAGAGCGAGACTCCGTCTCAAAAAAAAAAAAAAAGTTATAAATAAAGGGAAAAGGTTTTTAACACAACCTTAACAATTAACACAATGTTTCACATCTTATGTGTGAATCAAAAAACTGGTCATCCAGCTGACAAGTAAAATATGTACAAAATACATTGAGAATAAATGGCAGCCATTAAAGAAATAATAGAAAAGGAAATACCATGAGATGTCTGGTAAATCTGAGGTCCAAGAAAGAATAAATGTCTTCACAAAACCTGCTTATCCAGAATAGACCTAGAAACCAAGTGAACATAGGAGTTTTGAGCTATTTTTAAATGGCATAAAATTACAATTACTTCTAACTAACATGGTACCTAAAACCAAAGTGACTCACACAAAGCAGCCAATTCTTAAAAGGATAAATTTACTCTTCCCTTTTTACACAAATGAATGTAAACACAAGTAAAGGCAACAATCAAAGCTAAATACTAAATCAAACTGGAAAAAGAAACACTGAGATACAATATTAAATTTAATATTTAAAAATTTTTAAAAATAACTGAAAAATATTAAATTTTAATACAATATTAAAAACAGATTTAGCAAAGGCAACAATACCAAAACAAAAACAATAAAAACAAACAAGACTCTCAAGTAGGAAAAATGAAGTAAAAGGCAAAAAAAGCAATTAAAGTAGAAAACAGTTTATCAGAAAAACTGGAAGACTGAAGCTGCCTTTAAGACCATGTTAAAATAAACAGAAAACAGCTGGGCACAGTGGCTCACACCTGTAATCCCAGCACTTTGAGCAGCTGAGGCAGGCAGACTACTTGAGCCCAGGAGTTCAGGAACAGCCTGGGCAACATAGTGAGACATTATCCCTACGAAAAATACAAAAACTAGCTGGATGTGGTGATGCACACCTGTAGTCCCAGTTACTTGGGAGGCTGAGATGGGAGGATTGTTTGAGCCCAGGAGGTCAAGGCTGCAGTGAGCCATGACTGCACAACTGCACTCCAGCCTGGCTGACAGAGGGAGACCCTGTCTTAAAAAAAACAAAAAAAAAAGAAAACAAAAAGTAACACTTTAAAGATTAATATGATACCCAAAAGGCAGAAAGAATAAAAAATATGAGGAAAAATAATTTTCTAAAATTACAAATAAAAGAGCCCAATATAACAATCTCTTTGAGGAAAGAGCCATTTATTATATTTCTGTCCTTTATAAGCACCTGGCACAGTGCTCAATAAATATTTTAAATTAATGTATATATTTTGGATGTGTATCACTAAGAGACTAAGTAGGTAAATTTTTGGCTTAATTACTAATGGAAATAATTAAAGAAACTTGAAAGAAATTTTGAGGAGACATGTAACTGAGACTGGAAATTAAACAGCCCTTATTAGTCATTTAACATTTAATTTACAGCAGCTGACTAAGGTAAAAATGAAAAGAATACTAGTCAATCAGATCCATTCCAAGTTACTACCTATGAATGCTTGGGCAAGTCATTTCACTGCTCTGACTTTCAACTATAAATGGAAGTTGATTAGGCTGATCTTACAATTACATTAACAGATTATTCCAAATAATCAAAACGACAGAATTTTAGATTCTAAAAAACTATAAAATATAAATTTGATAACAAAATGAATATGCATTTCTACAACTGAGCTAGCATTACTACCAGATAGTGCTCTAGAAGCACTTATCTGATACTCAAACTTCCCCAACTAGTGGTTATAATAATAATGATAGCAAATTCTGAGTGCTTACAATGCTTAATCTCCACAATAAGCCTATGGTATAGGTGCATTTATTATCCCCATTTTACAATGAGGTAGAGAGGTTAAACTTGTCCAAAGTTCATAACTAATAAATAGCCAAATCAAGATCTGAACCCTTGTGGTCTGATTCCAGAGCCTACACATCAGTATGCCTGAAATTAAAAACTGCCAGATGGCTGAGAGCTGTGGCTCACACTTGTAATCCCAGCACTTTGGGAGGCCTAGGCGGGTGGGTCACCTGAGGTAAGGAATTCAAGACCAGCCTGGCCAACATGGTGTAACCGTGTCCCTACTAAAAATACAAAAATTAGCTGGGTGTGGATACACCTGTAATCCCATCTACTTGGGAGGCTGAGGCACGAGAATCGCTTGAACCCAGGAGACAGAGGTTGCAGTGAGCCAAGATTGCTCCACTGCACTCCAGCCTGGGTGACAGACTCTGCCAAAAAAAAAAAAAAAAAAAAAACCAAAAGAACAACAACAACAAAAAACCCTGCCAGATGATAGGTAAAATAAATAATCTAGAATTTATAATTAAGGAAGAAAAAATTGACAGCTGCCTCTCTCAAAAAGGGAAATTAAATACTTAAGTATCTCACTCCAGAACATCTGAATTGCATTTCCTCTGATTATTAAATGAAACTGCACTAACAAAACCGACCTTGCTCCTCCCTCAAACCTGATCCAGTTAACAAACTTACATTTAATCTGTAACAATGCATTAAAACACCACAAACGTGGGCAAATACAGTCTCAAAGACTAAAATTTGTGTTTATGGCCGGGTGTGGTGGCTCACATCTGTAATCCCAGCACTTTGGGAGGCCAAGGTGGGTGGATCACCTGAAGTCAGAAGTTCGAGACCAGCCTGGCCAACATGGTGAAACCCCACCTCTACGAGAAATACAAAATTAGCCGGGCACGGTGGCACATGCCTGTAGTCCTGGCTACTCAGGAGGCTGAGGCAGGAGAATCACCTGAACTGCACAGCCTGGGCGACAAGAGCAAAACTCTCTGTCTCAAAATAAATAAATAAAGCAAGAAAATAAAATTAAATGGAACACTACTCAGCAATATAAAGGAACAAACTGTCAATACAGGCAACAACTTGGGTGAATCCAAGGTAATTATGCTGAGTGGAAAAAAAAAAAGCCGATCTTGGCTGGGCACAGTGGCTCACACTTGTAATCCCAGCACTTTGGGAGGCTGAGGCAGGTGGATAATTTGAGGTCAGGAGTTCGAGACCAGTCTGGCCAAGATGATGAAACCCCATCTCTACTAACAATAAAAAAAATTAGGCCAGGCGCAGTGGCTCACGCCTGTAATCCCAGCACTTTGGGAGGCCAAGGCAGGCAGATCACGCGGTCAGGAGATCGAGACCATCCTGGCTAACACGGTGAAACCCCGTCTCTACTAAAAATACAAAAAAAAAAAAAAAAAAATTAGCCAGGCTTGGTGGTGGGCACCTGTAGTCCCAGCTACTTGGGAGGCTGAGGCAGGAGAATGGCGTGAACCTGGGAGGCGGAGCGTGCAGTGAGCCGAGATCATGCCACTGCACCCCAGCCTGGGCAACACAGCAAGACTCAGTCTCAAAAAAAAAAAAAAAAAAATTAGCCAGGTGTGGTGGTGGGCACCTATAATCTCAGCTAATCAGGAGACTGAGGCACAAGAATTGCTTGAACCTGGGAGGAAGAGGTTGCAGTGAGCCAGGATTGCACCACTGCACTCCAGACTGGGTGACAAAGCGAAAACTCCATCCCCCCACCCCCCCACCCCCCAAAAAAAAGCCAACCTCAAAAAGTTACATACTATTTAACTCCATTTATATAACATTCTTAAAGTAATAAATTACAGAAATGGAGGATAGGTTATTCAGAAGGGAAGGGGTAGAGAAAGATAGGTATGGTTACATAGGAGAACAATATTAAGGATCCTTGTGGTGATAAAATTGTTCTATACCTTAACTGTGGTGGTGGGTACAGGTACCCACACATGTGATCATAATGCACAGAACTAAATCTAGACAAACAAATGAGTGCAAATACAACTGGGAAGCCTGAATAAAAGGAGAAGATTGTATCAATGTCAATATTCTGGTCTTGGCCAGGTGTGTTGGCTCACGTCTGTAATTTCAGCACTTTGGGAGGCTGAGGCAGAAGGATCACGTGAGGCCAGGAGTTTCAGAACAGCCTGGGCTACAGAGTGTAACCCAAACTCCACAAAAATAAAAAAATTAGCTGGGCATGGTGGTGCAAGCCTGTAGTCCTAACTATTCAGGAGATTGAGGTAGGAGGATCGTCTGAGCCTAGGAGTTTGAGATTACAGCAAGCTGTGATCATACTACTCTCCAACCTGGGCAACAAAGGGAGACCCTGTCTCTTAAAACAAACAAACAAACACACACACACTAGTCAGGACTTTGTACCACAATTTTACAAGACTTTACCATTGAGGGAAACTGCGTACTATGGTTTGAACAAGATTTGTCCCTGCCAAAACTCATGTTGAAACCTTAATTTCTAGAGAAGCAAGGTTATGATGTGGAGCCTTTAAGAGGTAGGGCCTTGAACAGGAGGTGTCTGGATCATGAGGGCCCCGACTCTGTGGGTGGCTCTTGTGGTAGTGAGAGCATTATCTCTGGCAAGACTGGATTAGTTCTCTGAGGAATAGATTCGTTCCTGAGATAGTGGGTTGTTAAAAATTTTAGCCAGAACACCCTTTGAGTTCTGCTTTTTCACACGTGCCCATTTCCCTTTTGATTTTCCTCCATGTTGTGATGCCACCATGCTTCTTGAACTTCCCAGCCTGCAGAGCAGTGAACTAAAAAACCCTTTGGGCCGGGCGCAGTAGCTCACACCTGTAATCCCAGCACTTTGGGAGGCCGAGGCGGGCGGATCACGAGGTCAGGAGATCGAGACCACCCTGGCTAACACGGCGAAACCCCATCTTTACTAAAAATACAAAACAATTAGCCAGGCATGGTGGCGGGCGTCTGTAGTCCCAGCTACGCAGGAGGCTGAGGCCGAAGAATGGCATGAACCCAGGAGGTGGAGCTTGCAGTGGGCCGAGATCATGCCACTGCACTCCAGCCTGGGCGACACAGCAAGACTCCATCTCAAAAAAGCAAAAACAAAAAACAACAAAAAAAAGCAAAACAAACAAAAATACAAAAAACCTTCTATTAATTACCTAGTCTCAGATATTCTGTTATAGCAACACTAAATGGACTAAGACACTGGGTAAAAATACATAGAATTTCTCTATTATTTCTTACAACCATATGCAACTCTATAATTATCACAAAATTAAAAGTTTAATGTTTTAAAATGACATTAAAATTGTGGGCTTCAAACTCTTTTTAAGCACTGGTAGCAATTTTCCTACACATGAAATATTAACACAGAAATCTAGGCATCCTTTTTGATTGTGACATGAAAAAATAGTTTTAATCTCCTGTGCTTTACCAATAATTGTTAGTGTCCACTTGAAGTGCTGTACTAAGAAAGCCAAATATAATGGGAGAATGCCACAGTGATGTCTGCCAATGGGTAGAGTAGGCATTTGTACTTCATGTTTGCTACATCTGTGGTTTAAAAAAATACCAGGGGAATGTCCACGCCTGTACACCCTCTCACCTATGGCTTCATCATATTGGCCAGGCTGGTTTCGAACTCCTGACCTCAAGTGATCCGCCCACCTTGGCCTCCCAAAGTGATGGGATTACAGGCATGAGCCACCGTGCCCCACCTTTTTCAGCCATTAAATAACCAAATAAGAGCAGGTTTTTTATTAAAACGAAGTTGGCAATTATTTTATTCTGTCATTCTTTCTTCCCCACCCTCCCACCACCCCCCCAATCCTCAAGACGGAGTTTGCTCTTGTTGCCCAGGCTGGAATGCAATGGCGCCATCTTGGCTCACTGCAACCTCCACCTCCCAGGATCAAGCGATTGTCCTGCCTCAGTCTCCCAAGTACCTCGATCACAGGCATCTGCCACCACGCCTGGCTAATTTTTTATGTTTTTAGTAGAGACAGGGTTTCACCATGTTGGCCAGGCTGTTTTCGATCTCCTGACCTCAAGCGATCCACCCACCTTGGCCTCCCAAGGTGTTAGGATTACAGGCATGAGCCACCGTGCCCAGCCTATTCTGTCATTCTTTAATCGCAAGTAAAACAGTGTCCTCACTCTCCTTCTATCTCCTTCTAAGTATGCTTTCTATCACTATTTTGAATCCATTTCTTTCATACTAGAAAACTTGCGATTCTTCTTCTTTCCCTCTCTAAAAACAACGTGCATAAAATCTAATTAATAGAATTTAAACAAATCTTTCTGATGATACTGTCTACATTTTATTATCTCAGACCTGGGCAATGAATACTTCCCTAAGTAGTTTCTTTCCCTATACTAATGTGGCTTTTAAACCACTGGTTCCCAAACATAGATCCACAACTGTTACTTTTCATATACCTGGGGATAGGAGTAGAAAATGATAGGTTCCTAGGCCTTACCCTAGAGATTCTCATGTAGTAGGTCTGAGATGTGGCCTGAATGCCTTATCAAAAAACTAAAAGGGCATTCACACCAGTGCTCTATTTTAGTACTGGTTACAACATTGGACAGAATATTATACTTCAAAAGCCACTAGTTTCCTCATAACTTTGACCTATTCAAAAAAAGTGTAGTTCACAGTAATTCCAGTCAAGTTCCTAATGTTGACATTTTATCAGGTTATCTTGTTCCATACCAATAATCCAATCTATAACTCCTTTGATTATACAAGTCTTTTTTGCTATTGTTGGCATATCCTTGCTCATTCCTCTTCAAATTCACTAATTTTCTTTTCCTTTTCTTTTCCACCCAATAAAAATCATATTAGACCTTCAAGAACCAATGCTTCCTTGAAGTCTTCCCAATTTTTTTAGATAGTTTTAAGATATCTGGCAAATCAACCTCCTAAGGGCTGTTTCCTCATCTGTAAATAACAATTTGACTAGACTTTATCTCAAAAGACTTCTCCAGCTATAAAACTTGTTCTACACTAATGTCTTCCCGTCTTAACCTCCTAAAGAATGCACTACTTACATTAACTACTGGTTTATATTTTGACAGACATTGTTCTAGAACAGCTGCTAAATGTATAGCTTCCACAATTAGATCATCTATTTGACTCCATAGCAAGAACTGAGGTATTTCCATATTACCTCAAAGCCTGTAATTCAGTGGCTAGGATACCCACCTAAATTATTATTGATTAAACCACAATTTCCCTTTTTCTAACACATAAATCTCTCCTCCTTCCTTTAAATGAACATGAAAAAACAAAACCTGCCACTGTTACTAATGTAGTTGCCCCCAGGCTCAGTCCTCCCCATTATTAGTCTTCCATCAATCTTGGACTCAATTTTTCATTTCTGTTTGATTTACTTTTCCCACTCATCTATTGGATGTATATCTATATCTGCCATCACTTCAAAAATCAAGCCTTCAAAGTGAAACTTTCTTTTCCACACATCTTCTTTCATTCTATTTTTTATCAGTATCGCCATTCTCTTCTCCTTCTTTCGTTCCAGTTTCCTATTATATCCAGCCACCCAATCTTTTGTGCCTCCTCAGTGTTTAAGACTCATTCTCCCTCAGCCGCCATGGCCCCTACCATCATCTTCATCATCTGAATAATCCAACAATCAACAACCCTTTCAATATGTCACTATCAACTTCTAAGTAATTTGTCTCTAAAGAATGGAATTCTTAGTATTGTTTAAGCATTTCCCTCCTCCCTCAGAGTACAACTATTCTATTTTAAAACCAAATCAAATCAAATTCATTCATTTAACATATTTATTGAACATATACTATGTTCTAGATACTGCTCTAGGTGCTTGGGAATGGGCAATGAACAAAATTATATTGCTCTTATGACACCTGAAATGACCTATGGCAATCCAATATAATCAAGGGTACCTTCAAGTAGTGTTTTTTTTTCCTGGAGTGCAGTGGCACGATCTCAGCTCACTGCAACCTCTGCCTCCCAGGTTCAAGCAATTCCTCTGACTCAGCCTCCCACGTAGCTAGATTACAGGCGTGCACCACCACAACTGGCTAATTTTTGTATTTTAGTAGAGACGGGGTTTCCCTATGTTGGCCAGGCTAGTCTCGAACTCCTGACTTCAAGTGATCCACCTACCTCGGCCTCCCAAAGTGCTGGGATTATAGACATGAGCCACCGTGCCCGGCCTTAGAGTAGTTTTCTTAAGCAGCTGCCTTTGATTAATGATTTGTTTATTCTCAATACCTTGTCAAGAATTAGTCCTTTATAAGGATCAACAGAAAGCTACAAAAATTTTCAAATGACTTTAATTCAAATTATTGAACAGCCACTCTTTAGCTATGTGACCCTAGGAAATGACTCAGTCTCAGGCCGTGCACGGTGGCTCACACTTGTAATCTCAGCACTTTGGGAGGCCAAGGTGGAGGGATCACTTGAGCTCAAGAATTAGAGACCACCCTGGACAACATGGTGAAATCCCATCTCTACAAAAAACAAAAAATGAAAATTAGCCAGGTGTGGTGCTGCAGATGAAGCTGAACACCTGAGGTAAGCTAGGGAAGCTGAGGTGCGAGAATTGCTTGAGCCTGGGAGGTGGAGGTTACAGTGAGCTAAAATCATGCCTCATCCACTCCAGCCTGGGTGAATGAGACCATCCCTCAAAAAAAAGCAAGAAAGAGGAAAAAGAAAACAGAAATGTCTCAGTCTCGACTGGGCTGATGGCTCATGCCTGTAATCCCAGCACTTTGGGAGGCTGAGGCAGGCGGATCACTTGAGCCCAGGAGTTCAAGACCAGCAAGGCCAATGTGGGAAACCCGGTCTCCAAAGAAATTCAAAGATTAGTCAGGCATGGTGGCCCATGCCTGTGGTCCCACCTACTCGGGAGCCTGAGGTGAGAGGATGGCTTGAACACAGGAGGCGGAGGTTGCAGTGAGCTGAGATCACACCACTGCACTCCAGCCTGGGCGACAGAGCCAGACTCTGTCTCGCAAAAAAAAAAAAAAGTCTCAGTTCCTCTATGCCACTCAGGAAAAAATGAGCAAAATATCTATCTTTTTGCTCAGAGTACGATATGTAGACACAGTGTAGATATTTATTTATTAATGTTAGTTGTGTCTTAGAATATAGAAAAATTGTATTATTCAGTCCAATGATAATAATCAATTCCAATCAGAATACTGTTGGCCACTAAGCAAATGGTGAAAGAACAGCAACTCTATTAGTATATTTGAATAGTTATCTTAATATTTCAGATGTATTTAAAATATTTACTATAAAAATCTTAAGACTAAACTAAGAGTAGGCTTAATTCCTAAGTACTTACCAAACCCATAAAATCAGTAAGGGACCAAAATTAATTATAAATATATATGTAAATACTTTCAAGTTTAAACAGTTTTACTTCTACAGCATTTTCCTGTCTTTTAATTCCAAGACTTACGATATCCCAAGATCAGCTTCCTCCTCTTCATACGGTAATGTAAATAGAAAAAAAAACCCAGAAATGGGAAGACTAGTATAATACAACTAGAGAGTTGAAGCTTAAGGAAAGAAAATGTCTGTGCACTTTACACACAAAAATGAATTATGGAATTAATAGATCCACATATCCAATAAGAAAAATACTCACTATGCAAACACACATGAGCTTTTAGAGTAGCCTGCCTTGAACTTCAAAAAAAGCACACAATCTCTGAAAAAATTTAGAATACAGGCAAAAATGAAATGTCAAGAATGAGGTTGGTGGATACAATGAGTCCTATAAGGGACCAGTACCTTTGCTATGAGACAGACTACACTCACTTTCACCTTCCAGCTTCATTGTAAGGCTGAGGTGGGAGGACTGTTTGATCCCAGGAGTTAAAGACCAGCATGGGCTGTTTAGTGAGACCCTATCTCTACAAAAAAAAATTTGTTTTAAATTAGCCAGACATGGTGACATGGCACCTGTAGTCCCAGTTACTTGGGAGGCTGAGGTGGGAGGATCACTTGAGCCTGGGAGATTAAGGCTGTAGCGAGCCATAATCATGCCACTGCCCTCCAGTCTGGGTGACAGAGCAAGACCCTGTCTCCAAAAAAAAAAAAAAAAAAAAAAGAGGGCGGGGCCTTTCTGCAAAGGGATTTTATATATAAATGAAAAATAACCCACAT
Organism: Pan paniscus; assembly: GCF_029289425.2. NCBI lineage: Eukaryota > Metazoa > Chordata > Mammalia > Primates > Hominidae > Pan > Pan paniscus. Next base: position 141,874,875 of record NC_073255.2, on the reverse strand, counting down.
ATAGTGAGCTCATCAGCCACTCATAAAAACCATTTAAGCATGAGGAAATTGCTGTGTGTAGCTGGGGATTGAACTAGAATTGCTTTTCCCAAAATCCTTAATGAACTATTTACTTTAGGAGGTAAGAGGTATCAATCTTAAACTTCTGTAAGTGAAATTTTAAGCTATGTCGACAAAATCTCCTTTGACATATAACTTCCACTATCACTGTAGATCAATTTAAATGATAATTACCAGTTTCTCACAATTATTCTCAAAGTAATCACACAATAAAACAGCATTTGTCTTTTGGTACAACCATATAACATCCATGAGATTTGCCAGTTTAAACATACAATTCAAAGATCAAATGGTTGACAGATTACTGTATAGCTAACGATTAATACTAATATACAGCAACTAGGTTACTGTACACCAATTACAGGCTTACATTTGAAAAAACCACACAATCTGACTCCAGCGATGTTAACCAACACAATCATCAGTTATTTCCCTTAGGAAGCAGTATGTGCAAGATGAACAAGACAAAATTAATAGCTACTATGATGCTTTTACATAGGAAGGCACTCAACTATCTGCCACTAAATTAATCTATAGTATTATCAGAGTTCAAAAGGTCCCTAAAAAAGAATTTAAATCTCACATGACAACAAAGGTCTTTGGATCTTGATATGTTCCAGAACTACTTGAAATCTCTTATTTCATCTAGCAGAGTCCTATAAACCCCACTGGATAAACCAGAGTCAGATCCTGAAGTCCCATTTTTAGATTTCCAAGACACTAAATGATCAAAAGAGTTACAGTATGTAATTGGATCCATCCCCTTTTGAATTACAGAAATCTAAATTTACATATATACAGGAGACTAGATGTTTGCGAGTTCATCAAAGTTAACATGGAGAATTATAATACATGTATCTTAAATACTGTACTTGTAATTTAAAATATCCTTATCAATTTTTTAGTTTCAAGCCAAAATGTATTCTTTGAGTATAGCTCCCCTGACTAGAATTCTGGTTTCTTGTTCCTACATAAACCAGATCAATAATGCATTGTCCACAGTTTTTGGTTCAACATATTTCAAAATAAGTTACCTAGATCTTTGTGGGGCAATCTGAATGTAGACTTCCTTCTAGATTTCTATTTTTTCCCTGTAATCTTTTAGTCATCTTGCCCACACCTAAACTGACTACAATTTTCTTCAGCAATTAATTTGCCTTTATCAAGTTTTCCAAAGCATTTAACTTAGTTTGCGTTTAAACAGTTCTCTTTTCACATTCATTTATCATTGGTTTACGTAATACTTAATAGAATAATATAAACACATTACAAGTACAATAGAATTAGCCAATTTGGGAAGAAACCTATAACTTCCATGAGCATTCATCTCAACTGGTGGAAGCAGCAGAAAGTAGTTTACATTCATTCAACATACATGGACATTAGTATTTTTAAAAGAAGAATTATTAATCCTGCACATTGGTTAAATGAAGATTAAGGAAACATCTATAGTACCTACATAAAACATTTTAGAAAAAAATACATAAACTATAAATAGTGATCACCTTAGCATATGATAGACCTTACACACAGAAGTCAGAGATTTACTTTTTTCCAGAAACAACTATTACAGAAAAGGCTACAGAGCTTCTAAGAATTTTACCCAAATTAACTTACTGAATTATCAAAACCACGCTATGAAATAGGCTCTATTATTATCTCCATTTTGCAGACCAAGAAACAAAAGCACAAAGAGGTAGAAAACATTGCCCAAAGAAGTACAACCTGGTTTGAGTGCAATCAAACCAAAGTGGTATGGTTCTGGAATCTCTACTCTATACAATACAGCTTCTAAAGAAGTACTGTTTTGAGTCCTTTTAATAAACATATGTTACTTTTACATCTTAAGAATTGGAGGTAAATAAGCCACGTTCCATATGTCATTCTCCAGTGCAAATTTTTCAGTAGCACTCCTCTTAAGTACATATGATTTTAATCTGGCATTCAAGGCTCAACCACAACTTGATCCCAATTTGTACTGCTGTGATTTCAATTCAAGCTCCTTATCCAAATAGCCTATAGGTTCTGGAAACCAATGAATCATCTTGAACTGGAATATACACAAGCAGTAGACAGAGAGTCTGTCATTTGACACTGTACAAAGACCAGTATTTGCTTATTTCAGACTCTGAAAATAGTGGCCTGCCTTTTAAAAAGAAATGTCCAGCATGATTTCTTGGAAAAGTATAAAGCACCAAGAATCAGGACCTAAATTTTAAACCTTGATTAACCACTATGTAACTTTACAACCTTGGGAAAATCATTTAAACTCTCTGGAGCTCAATCTCCTTATAAAATAAAAGCAGAGAACTGGAATATAAAAATGAGCTGGAGCCAGTATTAAAATGCAAATTCAAGGCCCTACTCTAAAAACTTGATTGGTCTGAGAATGTTCATTTTAATATAATTGATACATGAGGTCCTTGAGCCACAGTGAGAAAAAAATAACAGAGTTCTCTTAAGTCAATTCTAAATGTAGATTCTTAACTTCAGTCAATTAAGGTACTCCTTTACAAGTCCAGGATGGGAGTTCTGGCCTGAAAGAAAATCCTTTCGTTCATCATGGGGCTTGTTTTTGTACCTTCCACCATACCTTTTGTTTAAACACCGAATTAAGACTTAGTAGTACTACAAACTGAACTTCCATCAATCTGTTAAGACATATTGGCACACAGTCAATTCAAATTATTTTTTAAAGCACCTACCAAATGCTAAGTATCCACTGTATTTCATTAATCTTCATTGTTGTGAAATATGATTATCTTAATTTTCTCAGAAGAAAATTTTAAGTTTTAGAGAATATAATATGCACTCTGTAAGTCTCAAAATTTTCTTCTCCTGTCTGAAAATTTCCAAAGAAATTAAATTATCATCCAAATTCACTACCAACATTTTGCTATAACTGAAAATACATAAAACTGATGAGTATTATCATAATGTAATGAAAGTCTAAGTGTTTTTCTGTTTCTTTTCCTTTTCTTGTCCTTCTTAACCTTTCTGAGTATATATTTCTTTAACTACAAAGTTCTAGAAACCATATACCGCTTTGCCCTAGAGTTACAGATGTTTCATGCTCTGCTGTATTACCATCTGTGTATACACCATCTCACCAACCCCCTTTTAAAAAGCATTAATTTGCATGTATGTGAAAAATAACCTATCTTAATGTTTTCCAAAAAATATTTTACTTTTTAAAAATTGCTTAACGGAGCCGGGCACAGTGGCTCAAGCCTGTAATCCCAGCACTGTGGAAGGCCAAGGTGGGTGGATCACAAGGTCAGGAGATCCAGACCATCTTGCCTAACACAGTAAAACCCCATCTCTACTAAAAATACAAAAAAATTAGCCAGGCCTGGTGGTGGGCACCTGTAGTCCCTGCTACTAGGGAGGCTGAGGCAGGAGAATGGGATGAACCCGGAAGGCGGAGCTTGCAGTGGGTGGAGATCACACCACTGCACTCCAGCCTGGGCGACAGAGCGACACTCTATCTCAAAAAAAAAAAAAACTGCTTAATGAATTTTTGTCTTTTTCTTTTCTTTTCTTTTCTTTTTTGAGACAGAGTCTCACTCTTGTCACCCAGGCTGGAGTACAATGGTGCAATCTCAGCTCACTGCAACCTCTGCCTCCCAGGTTCAAGCGATTGTCCTGCCCCAGCCTCCCAAGTAGCTGGGATTACAGGGGCCCGCCACCACGCCCAGCTAATTTTTTGTATTTTTAGTAGAGACGGGGTAATGGATTTTTTTATTGGAGAAAGGGGAGTATCAAAATTGGAAGATGTTTTTGGCCCTTAGAAATTAAGCTGCTGGCATTAGCAAATCATAAGCCTAAACAATACAACTGTAACTCAAGACTCATTTAGCAATAGTTTTAAAGACTAAATAAGGAACTAGAAGCACATCTTTTGTGTGTGTGTTCTGGATTTCAAATTAGATCAGCATCCAGGAAACTATTTAAATCCCATTTCGGTGGAAAACTGTACAGGAATATTATACATATACTACTGTCTATCTTATCTATACTTTTCTTCCTTAAAATTTATTTTATTTGTTGTGATTTAAAAAGCAGCCCATATGCCTTACAGAAAAACTGGAAAAGAAAAAACAAGAAAACGAAACTCCCACAATCCCAACTATCCAGAAACAAATCAGTTAAAAACCCTGGTGTATATGTGTATGTATGTACCCAAGTAAAGAAAAGAAGAAAATTAGTTTTTTTAATTAAGCAAAAGAAAAGAAAAACCTTCGTGTATTTACAACCAACACAGTAAAAACTTTATTTAGGCAAGAATCATCAACAGACGCTACATCTTGAAGAGGAAAGTTTAATGAGGAAGTGGATATTTATACAATCTCAAAGTATTTCCCCAAAAATTAATTAGTAATGTCAAAAAAAAACATCAACTATACAATAGAGAAACTACTCAACACCTTAACTAAGCTATCAAAATGAACATAATAGTAAAGGGCAAACAAACATCATATGCCTCCAGACGATAGAAAAACACATATTTCTAATCTAGTATTCTAGCCAAAAATGTATAATCTGAATAATGAAGAAACCTTAAGACCAAGCCAAACTGAGGAGCAATATATAAATAATAAGCCTTCCAATGTCATGAAAGACAAAGACGGAGGAACTGTTCCAGATTAAAAGAGACTTAAGGGACAACAAAACTAAATGCAATCTGTGATCTTGGATCGGCTAATGGTACTGAAAAAAATGCTAATAAAGGACATAATAGGGACAACTGATAAAACTAGAATATGGACTATTTAGTATTACATCAATGTTAAATTTCCTGAATTTGACAACTACTCTGTTACTTAGGAAAACATGCGTGTTCTTAGGAAATGCATACTTCAGTAATAAGGGCTGTAAGGGGGCTAGTACTACTGGCAATGAAACCCACTCTCAAATGGTTCAGGAAAAATATCAGGTGTATATATAAAGAGAATAATAAAGCAAACAGCAAAATGTCACAAGTCAGGTGATCTTGGTACACAGTATAAGAGAGTTATTTGTACTATTCAAGTAAATTTTCAGTAAATTTTACATTAAGTTAAAACCAAAAATATCTTGGTTTTTTAGCATTCCTCATCGTGTGTGTGTGGCAATTTTTTAATTAAAAATTGAATCATCAGTGTGATATATCAATTATTTAGTTTTGGAAGCCCTCCCAAGTACCTTTGAACATTCCTGGAAAAAGGTAATTGTTTTCAGGAGAATTAAAGGTGTCTTTCTCTTGCTTTACATCTGAGAAACGCCACTCTACAAACCATGAACACCCACCCCACCACCATCTCTCTAACTAGTCTCAGATAATTAGAGGGGATCAAGATGGTGAATAGTGGCTCTCTGACACCTTGCCAATTCCTGTGAGGCCCATCTGTACTTTCTTCAAATAAATTATGTGAGATTTCCCTATAGCCTTATAACAAATCCTTTATTTAAGCTAGCTAGAACTGATTTCTGTTCCTTGCATCCAAAAAACTCTAAAACAGCAGGCTTTTAAGAAGGTGAAATAAACTACGGGTTCTCTCAAAGCAGGGACAGTCTCATCTCTCTCTGCATTTGTGGTGCCAGGAAAATAATAGCTACTCAAATTCATCTTTTGTCTGTGCTTCAAAAATATTGTTACAGTGAAGGCTTAATGATGTAAGATGTAATAAGCCTGTGTCAAGGCAACCAATTAAGCAACTTCATTTAAAGAGAAGAAGCAGAGACTTATTTTCTGGGTAAGAGTTACTATGTATCAGACCAATCTGACACCCCTATTTATGGCTACTGGACCACAGTCCTAATCATTCAAATTAGTCACATCATGAATCTTCCCATCTCAGCCACTTCATTAAAGAGGAAATGGGGTTTTCAAATTCCTGAACGCTGTCTTTCTTTAAATGTTACATAAAGCAAGATGGTAAGAGGAACTGGAGATATCTCTCTGTAAACTCAAAAATAGAAACGATTACATATATTAGTCTCTGAAATAAGAAAACAAAAATATTAGAAGAGTGTATGTTTCTCATACACATTCTCTGAAAGACCCAAACTATGTTTCCCTGACAATATCCTAAGTGGTAATGGTTAATTCTTTTCTTTTCACCATATTCCTCACTTTTTACTAAAAACCAATGACACTAGGCTTCATCTTAGGCCAAACGGTAAGGAAAAGATATTTAATCTTTAAGCTTATTTAACTCAAATAAGTTTAAAATAATTTATAAGTGTAAATTTTTAAGACTTTAAATGGAAATTATTTTAAATACCCTATGAAAACAAAAGTCAACAGAAATGAAAAAAATTTAAACATTTTAGGTCTCAGATAAAACATGAGACAGCATAATTACATAAACTTTATTTATTTTTTTAGAGATGCAGTTTCGCTCGTTGCCCAGGCTGAAGTGCACTGGCACGATCTCGGCTCACTGCAACCTCCGCCTCCCAGGTCCAAGCAATTCTCCTGCCTCAGCCTCCCAAGTAGCTGGGATTACAGGCACCCGCCACCAAGCCCAGCTAATTTTTGTAGCAGAGATGGGGTTTCACCATGTTGGCCAGGCTGGTCTTGAACTCCTGAGCTCAGGTGATCCACCTGCCTCAGCCTCCCAAAGTGCTGGGATTACAAGCGTGAGCCACCATGCCAGGCCAAGTGAACTTTAAAGTTGTAAGTACCACAAACCAAAACTAACTCAATCCACTATCGTATGCTAGACAGGCATGACCTTAAATGCTGCAACCAAGTTGGCTATTACACAGGTGTGATTACACAATATCATCTTTCTCAATATTAAAATTCAGGACCAAGAATTTTTTTTTTAATTTACTTATTTACTTTTTTTTTTTTTTTTTTTTGAGACAGAGTCTCACTCTATCGCCAAGGCTGAAGTACAGTGGCACAATCTCGGCTCACTGCAACCTCCGCCTCCTGGGTTCAAGCAATTCTCCTGCCTCGCCCTCCTGAGTAGGTAGGATTGCAGGCACCTGCCACCACGCCCGGCTAATTTTTGTAATTTTTAGTAGAAATGGGGTTTCACCATGTTGGCCAGACTGGTCTCAAACTCCTGACCTCAAATGATCCGCCTGCCTCGGCCTCCCAAAATAGTGAAATTACAGGTATGAGCCACCGTGCCCAGCCTATTTTTAATAATTAATATCTGATATGTCCTAGTCTTCTGAAGGAATGTTTCTTCCTTTGGATTAACTCTAAATTAAGCAGCCTAAGAGTTGCTAAGAAATTACCTCTGTCCAATTGTTGTAAAAATAAAGCTACATAGATCATTGCTTATCACGTTGACCTGCATGCAGATCCTTTCTAAACCCAGATTTCATATTTGAAACAGTTTTGAAATACAAAATATTTTAATTAAAAATGATGAACAAGTAGTTTACACATTATATTATAGGTTAATTATTTACTCATTAAAAGACATAGTGTCTGTTTTGATGGCATCTTAATGCAACACATCAAAAAAGAATTCTTTGTTGACCTGTTGCATTGAAAATGTCCAACATCCCAAAAAGCTTAAATAGTTTTGGTAAATAACCAAACGAGATTTCCAATAAAACTGTAAAATTCACCTAACAATAAAAAAAGTTTTTCTGTCCAAAAATAAAATCCAATTATGAGCTGTTCATGAGGGAAAAAAAGAACTGATTTCATATCAAGTGAAAACATGTTATCTCGTGAAATATAAGACCAACTGCTTTTCCTGACTCTGATTTAAGTAAAAAGCATCCTAGTTACCAATGGTTAATAAAAACTTCTTTTATCCTTAAAGATATGAATTAAAATCTAATTAACTTACTCTGGGTCACCTTCATTTGATTTTTAATGTAGCACTTAGCATGGAAGTTCACAATAACAAAAAAACAATTTGTTTGCATCATAATATGGTTAATTCTTATCTCTTGCAATTGCTATTAAAAATATTGCAATTGCTATTAAACAATGAGTATTTTATATAAAGTAAAATACTCATATTATACAAAGTAAAATACTGTTTGTTTTATATAATGCAAAATACTCATTGTTTAATAGCAATTGCAAGATTTTTAGTTAAATACCATCCACTTCCAGTTTAGTGTAGAAAACAATTTCAACAACAAATACTGTTCCTCCATGTTAAGTAAATTTGTAGGTAATACAAAAAATTATTCTTTCAATGTCTAGAAAAAAATAAGGCTCCTCCCAACATCTGCACATTACAGAACAGGTAGTAAATACGAGCCACTTCAATTTTAAACCCAGCCTAAAAGCCAGTAACATTCACAGAGTAATATTTCAAATAGTATTCCACTCGTTAATTTGCCAGTCAACACAAAAATTAATTTTACCATAAAATAATTACATTTTCAATATTAAAAAGTCTCATAGATAATCTATCATGAAATTGGGGAAAACAAGTCTCACAGAATACAAGTATTTAACATTTATTCTAACACACAACAGGGAACAGTCCCTGATCACCCTACATATTTGAGATGTAAATGTGTTTGCTTCAACAAAAGATTCACATCCAAGAAATAATTAAGCACCTACCATCTGCTAAAAACAAATCCTTTGGAGATAAAAGCTTTTACACATTATTAAAATATTTTTAAAATAGTAAACATAAAATAGCATCTGTTGAGAAAACTGCATACTAGTATTTCCTAACCAGTTTTGATAGCTCTTCAAAGTTCTGTTAGTTTTACACATTTTAAACACACTATGGTTGTACACATTTAAGTCCCAGTAGTAGTAGCTTCCAGAAATGCAGAGCTGTTAGGGTTTACATAAAACACACCTTTAAAAATTAAACCACAGGTTTCTTTAGAAGATTGATGAATGAAAACGAGTACATTATTCTTGGAAATTAAGAAGTCAATTTAAGAAATTATAATTTCCCTAAGACCACTAAGATATGTACTGAGGGGAAATTTTTCTCCTATTAATTAGCTTTTCTCCCTACTGCCTCAATAGACTCAAGAAGTCCTAGAGCTTACTGGGGGCATATATGGCAATGATTTCTCGCTGGAAGCTGTGAGGAAGTCAGACAAGCCAAAATTGTAGGGCAGTTATCAGTCTTACAGAGTTGACGGGAAATGGAGACCTGTCAAGGCTCTACACTTAAACTGAAATCAGAGAGATCCTTTCATTTACACTGACAACGAAAGGATGTATGATCAAAATGTAGGCTCTAAAAATAAAATTAACTCTCCAATTACATTATAGTTCTCTACAAATCCACTTAAACAGATAAACAACTAATCCTTCAAACTCAGCTATCCTAGAACAAAGACCATTTGACTAGTTTCCCCCAAGGAACCAAATTCTTTCAAAACTCTCTGGGAACAAAAATCATGCCTAACCTTCTAATAAATTTGCCTAGACAATCCTAACTTAAAACACACATAGTAAATTAACAAAAAACAAACAATTATAGCCTCGTGATTTATAAAGTAACCATTCAAAATAAGGTACAATACTTAAAAAAAAAAAAAAGCCAGTCTCATTTTACAGGAACTAAAACATCCAAAAAAACACCAAAAAACAAAAAACAACAACAACAAAAAACACCCACCACCACCACCAAAAAGAAACAAAACCTAAAGCAATAAAGCAAGCCAATATGAAGAAAGCTAGTAAACTGAAGACAGCTTTTCCTATAATTTCTAACTTGGTATTTTTCATTTGAAGCCAAGTAAGTTCAATTGCTTTGTCTGTCTAGACCTGACCAAGGTCTCTATGAAGAAAACCATCGGGCACAGGCAGTGTTCCCTCCTATGGCCACATAAATCAAAATTTTAAGAATACACTGATTTTGTATATTGAATAGTAAGTTTAAAGTACCAAGCTTCTGAACCACAGACCTTAATCACCCAGCCTTTAAAATAAATGCACAATCTTTACACAGCAGTGAATGATCTGGACTTAAATACTTGCTCAGATCAAAATACAAATGAGTACTGACCCCAAAACCCTACACAAATTTCGCCCACTACCCACCAACATTTCACTTTATAATAAAATATTTCAAATATTCTAAGTAAGGTTGTGTGCTCAGTCTTCCATGATGAAGCTCACTGGTATGTAGAAAATCCTTGAGCCAGTTATTTCTCTAATTATTTCGTAGGCTAGAACCTTATCAACCTAGTTGATACAGTCACCATATGAAGTAAATGCTGCTCTAAAATATTTACAATGGAATAAAAGAATCATGAAACAGTGTATACTCTTCAACCTTTTAAAGTACTACTGGATTGAAAAGCACTCATCTTTCCGTTGCTCCACAATCAGAATGGTCATTAAATGTCATTAATGGCCCACTCATAATCTCACTGCTTAGTTCAACCCAAAAAGAACTCCCACTACGAAAGTGAATTCTAATCTTTCACACTTTAAAAAATTCAGTTAAATGACACCTGACACCATTTAATTTTCAGTCTCAGTCTATAAGTTTCTGAAAATAGCATAAAATGGATTCAAGACCCTATTATGATAATGTTTTTATTTAAGGTCTATTAAAACAGACTAAATTCCACAATCCTATAATAGGTAAATGGGCATATTTGAAGAGGGAAAAAATCCAGAATCGGAGCCTTACTTTTAACTTACATAATGATGATAGTATGCTGTAAGAAGATTGTTAAAGGCAGCATGAAGCTTCACTTTACCAAATACACAATAAACTTTGAAAATTCTTAAGGAAAGCTTAAATACATGGGAAAAATGGATGGCAAAATATAATGGCATCTCTACACCCAATGAAGTAACAGGTTTAGGCTTGTTTGTACAGCTCCCTAAAATTTAAGCTAAAACACAATACAAAAACCAAAATCCACAAAATGGGTCAAGAGGTGGTTGGGAAATGTCTTACTCTAGATTGAAACATTTAATCATATAAAATAGATGATACTTATACACTTACTAAACATTTTAATCTACTTTGGCATATTGAATAAAAGATGGTTGGATTAAACCAAACAAAAACTATTATTGGTACCCAAATAATTTTTTTTTAATGTTGAAGCGCACCCATCATCACCACTGAAATTTGCAAGGCTGTTTTTTTTTTTCAAAAGTGGAGACATTTTATTTGCCTTTCAGGAAAAACGAATCAAATTAATCAACTAAAACACAGCACTGTAATTTGCAGTAAAAAATCAACACATTTTTGTAACTGGCCCGGGGAAGGAAAAACAGCCCAGTCTTTTCATGTAAACATAATAAGCCTGTAATATGCTGCAGACAAACGCACTGCATGGGGTGTGGAGGACCCGAGCTGATTAGATTACCACAACATCAGCCTGGGGCCGCCATTTTTAGAATCTGTAAAGGACAAAAGAGGGAAATTTCAGTTTTTACTCCCCATCTCAGAAACTGAAGGAAAAAACAGACTATTTTCCAAATAGGTGTTCATGTCTCCAGCCTCGAGTTGAATGCACCTCACTTAATTCTCTCCAAGGTCTCCAGAACTCCAAACACCTTACCTTATTCACATCTCTAAAAAGGGAACAAAATAGGCAAAACGAGGTTTACTCTAGAGCTGACTCTAGCGATTCCTCTTTGACTTTAAATTGTATCGTTCTTAAGACAGAGCCCAGCAAGCACGGATCTATACGGAACTAAGGCCAGTAGAAGAGAGCACTCTGGATTGTTTTTTCTCACCCCCACCCCGTTTAGCACAGTGAACCGTTTGTTTCTCATCTGTGTCTGCTGCCATAGAATTTGTGCCAATCCCTTGGTCAAAATAAGCTTTTCTGAAATGAGCCATATTGTAGATCCTAAGGCTCCGGCACAGTAAAGGACGGCGGTAATGCAAAAGGAGTGGGGGAGGAGACTGAGAAGGCTGGGTACTGGGGTGACCACCTCAGGGGCGGGTTTACCCTCTCCAGGAGAGGATGAGGAGCTAGCTGTCTCGCTCTCCCACAAAGAGAGATGCCCAGGGCGTTCTTCTTACCCCCTTCGTATTCATGTGCACATTATACCAGAGACTGCCCGTCAAGAAATGGAAGAAGAAAATGGGGCCTATATGGCTTTTCAGCACCTGAACAAGACGCGGTTGAGAAAAGGGAGCGCTGGCAGCTCCTGGGACCACTTCGACACAAACCCTACTAACAGTCACAAGCCTCCGTCTTCACTCAAGCGGCCTTAACCCGCTGCCAATGAGGAGTGCGCCCCCTCCCTAACTCCCACTCTCAAGGGGGTTTAACTGCCAGTTACCCCTTTCCCAACCCTAAAACCCGCCATAATGCTCCATTTCTAGGGTCAGGGAGAAGAAAGAATAAATTCGATTTAAGCAAGCAACGTCTTGCGCCGGCAAAGACACCTGAGAGTCAACGTCGGCTCCCCCAGCTTAAGGATAAAGATGAGAGACCTCCCTCCCCCTTGAAACACAAGTCCCCCAACCCCGCAAGCCCCAGGAACTCCCATGGAGACGACAGGCACTAACCTGTGATGTTCACACACGAGACACCCGAACCCCGTTATGTGCTCGACCCCCAAGGAGTCTCTCCGCACCTCCGCGAACAGGCGACCCCTCGACAGCAGCCACTGCGGACACAGGACCCGGCTCCACACACCCCCTCCCCAAACAGCAGCGCACAGCCTCTTCACCAAGAACCGAGGAGTAGGGGAGGGGGCAGCCAGGCAGTCAACAGGAACGCAGAGACGACGGCGAGGCTGCTCGGAGTGTCTATGCCCACTCTGTTGCCGCTCCCGAACTCCGGCACGGTCTCCGACTCGGCCCCCTGCGCCCGCTCAGTGTCACTGCCTCTCGCTCTGGGAAAATGGCGGCGGCGGCGGCGGCGGCCGCGGCGGCGGCGGCGGCGGCGGCAAGTGCACGGGGTACGCCCGTCCCGCTCCGCAGGGGCAGAGGGGGAGGGGATGAAGCTGCCCGGCGCCATTTTGCTTGTGGGCTGCCGCCCGCCGTTGCCTCTCCGCGGAGGCTCGAAGATAGCAAACTGGAGGCGGTGAGGGGGACGGAATCTCTGTCTTTCTGACAACAGATGCATTCAACAAGCCACCGAAGGTTTGAGGAAGTGTCGGTATTCGGTGGGACTGGTTCTTTCCCCCTTTCCCCCAGTGGCCCTCAAGTCTGGATATAGGTGAGCTTGGGCATGCCAGTATTGGGTGCACGGACAAGGACAGCAGGGCTTGGGAACGAACTCCCGTCACCGTCCGAAAGCGATACACCTTCTCCCCCTCCCAAACAACCCCAGTCCCGTCTCCCCGTTCCTCTCCCCCTCCTCCCCCAGCCCAGTCTGGCCTCCAGCGCTGGGTGAACCCGGTTGGGGTGTCACTCGACGCCCACTAGGGGCTGAGGAGGCTCCAGTGCGCAGGCTCCGGGCACCGGATAAAAGCGGAGCTGGCGAGTCTAGTGTTGTCTCGATGGAGGAGCAAGAAACGGAAGAGGTCGGGGGGAGAAGCAGCCGGAAAAATGCAGCCACCATCAACGCCGCCTTCCTGCCACCGTGCTTCGGGGTAAAAAGCTGCCGTTGCCGTCGGTGCAGTTGCCGTCGCTGCCTCCTATACTTCTCTTGGCCTCGGGGAAGGATTTCCCCACCGGTGGGACAATGTGCGGGGAGGGGAGTGGGAATTCCTTTATATGGCGGTGATTAGACGAGGGAGGGACAGACAGTGATCTCGAAGAAAAAAGGGGAAGACCAAAGAATAAAAGAAGGGTTTCCCCACTAAAATGACATGGCGATTCCGGCTCTTGTTTTGGGGGTCTTTCCCCGAAATGGTTTCCGTCTTCCCCTTGCCCCGCAGCGACCCAGAGCGCTGGGGGGAGCGGAGTGGGGAGAGGCAGAGGCGGTCTCGGCAGCCAATCAGCGCCTGATGTGTCCTGTCGGGCGCGTCGTAGTTGGCTGGCGATGACCTCATCCTGCAGCAGCGGGTGGGGCCAAAGCCGTAGGGGGAGGCTGTTGCAAAGGTAGAGAGGGAGAAGTGACGATGGTGATCGTTGCTGCCGCGGCCGATATGGAACCCAAGCAGTGGCGAAGGGAATCGCAAGGCTCTTCCCTGACCATTTTCTACTGTCCCTGCGCGAGGTGAGGGCCCCGGCTCGGCCTCTGCGAAACTTTGGGGCGCTGGCGCGGAGGAGGAGACAGGATTTCTCCCGTGACTTTTGTAACTGCGTCAGGGCAAGATGGCGCTGGGTCTCCTTGGGGCGCGGGGGGAGAGGCACGTCCACCGCCGCAGCGCATGTGACCGGGCTGCATTCTTGTGGGGTTTGGCTCCGACCCAGGCCGGGGCGGGGGAGGGGACAGGGCTTGGGCGGAGGAGACTGTGGTGCGGTCGGCGTTGGCGGCCCGAAGAGGAAGAGATGACTGTTGGAAAGCGTTCCCCTCCCCCATACGGCAGAACAGCTGCGGCTCCCAGGGGAAAGCCCCCGCAGGACACTCCTCGTGGGGTGTGACGGCTGTTGGTGGAGAAGGTTTGGCGCCCTATTTTCTTATCTGCCTTTCTCCCCGCAAAGTATACTTATGTAAGGTGGTAGTTCCCTGACGTGGGACTCGGAATCAACTAGGAGTCCTTGAGGGCCTCTGGGAGGCCTAGCGAGGGGTAGACTAGCTTCTGGGGGTACAACGTCAAGGAGGATCGATTACTTTCTGAGGAAACAGTTTCTCAGATTGAAATAGAAAAGTATTTACAAAGTTTGGAAACAAATTTAAAGGTGTAAGTAACACCCAGGAACACTTTTAATTGCTTTGAAAAGGCACAAGCAGCCATCTGAATTTAAGGGCCCTTTTCAGACTCTTCCTTCCTCCTGTGATTCCTGTTCTTTATTCCAGTTTTCTGTCTGTACATCCCTTAAGAATATAGTTTTGTCGGTGGGATTCGCTCTTTTGTGCCCCGGCTGGAGTGCAGAGGCGAGATCTCGGCCCACTGCAACCTCCGCGTCCCCGGGTTCAGGCGAGTCTCCTGCCTCAGCCTCCCAAGTAGCTGGGATTACAGGCGCCCACAACCACACCCTGCTAATTTTTTCTATTTTTAGTAGAGACGGGGTTTCACCCCATTGGCCAGGCTGGTCTCGAACTCTCGAGATCCGCCCGTCTCAGCTTCCCAAAGTGCTGGGATTATAGGCATGAGCCACCGCGCTGGGCCTGCTTTTTTTTTTTTTTTTTTTTTTGGCACTGGGCATTAGTAATACGGAATAAAAGCCGTGTTTTAAACTGTATTAAGTTGTAAGACTTTTCAGTACTTTCAAGTCTGCTTTCTTTCTGTTGCCCTTTTGTAGTTTTTAAAAATAAAAGATGCAATTATAAGCACTTCCGGTGAATATTATTCCTTAAGGTTCCTGCATCATCATGAAATTTGAAGCACTTTTATAGTAGTACAAACTATACTTTTAGCTTTTGAAACCTCGATAGGAGAAAATATCCAGCAGTTTTAAGGGCTATTTTGGCATATTCAGTAAGGTAGACTAAGTTTGTTTTTCGTTTTTCCCACTTAGCCAAACTAGTTAAAGTAGTCAAAACTAGCAAATAATTTTTAAAGGGCTTCTCCTTTTGGGTGGTGTAGAGGGTGGGGAGTTATTCAACAAACACATTTGCAGCCAAAATCTGGCCTACTTCTTGGCAGAGCGCTTATACTTGGTGCTACGAGAAAATGATTGCTGGACCTGAGAAGAACCTGAGGTCAAGGTTGTGCTATTTCTTTAAGTCTTAGTTGTAGGCTCTTGGTAGTTTGAAAACAAGATTGGGTTTTTAATTCATTTGTGTATCCTTAAATCCTCACTAGTTTTTGTGGATTTCTTTTTTCAGTTATAAGCAACTGAATGTGGATGAGCTATAAATATTTAGTACAAAGAATGTAATTTGTCCACTCTGAATAGAAAGTAAGCATTAAGAACTCTTGAATGTCTTCAGGGGTTACTTTGTTACGTGTAAGATGTCTCCCCTTCCTTCATAGCAGTTTTTATTCCTGCTTAAAAAGGGAACTAAATATGAAGTCAGTAGATTTTAAGGTAATTTTCAGAATGTTTCTACTTTCACCGTGCCTTAATAAGGAAAAAAGGCCATTTTCCAAGCGAATGGAAACACCCTTTACTTGTTTTGTGCCTTTAATCAGCGTGTACCTTCATTGTTCCTGATTGCCAAATCCACGAACTTCTTGAGCTCTCAATTTTTCTTGACTTTCCTATGGCATTTTAAATACTGTTCATACTTGGAATTACTTTTCTTTGACTGCCTTCACACATTCATATATTCTGCCTGGGCAATTTCATTTGGGCCTATTATGTTCCAATATCTCTCCAATTTTCACCTCCATCTTAGCTCTGCCAGCTTCAGTGCCACAGGTAGGCAATGTAAAAGTTTACTGGGGACCACAGGCTTTCTGAGCTCAATAAAAATACTAAGCTTGGTACTTGTTTTTTAAGAATTTTCTTCCCCCATCCCCTCACAAAGATTATTTGAGTAAATTACACCCCAACCTTCTTTTCCTTGTTTTTGTTGAAATTATTGTCTCTTAACTTTGGAACATTGCAATTGCGGTAAGCTTACTAGGTTCACATAGCATATCTTCTGGTGTGTTAAAATTAAAATGCACACCATCTCAAAAGTGCTATGCCATTTCATACCTTTGTGCTTTTGTCCTGCTACCTGGAGTGCGTCTTTCTCACTTCTGGATAATACAATTTGAACCTTTTCTTTGCCTCTTGAAACTGCAAAATCCCTACTCGCAAGTAAATGTGTCATTCTTTATGTTGATAACCCAGCCTAGTGCTTGACACTTGATGGGCATTCAGGTATACATGGTTTTCTAGAGATTGATAAGATTAACTGTGCAGTCTATAAACTGTAAATACTGGCTTTTAAACTCTTTTAAAGGAGCTCTTTTGATAAACAATTTGGATAAGAGATGAAAGGTTAGGGAGGCTCCAGGCAAGGCAGAAGACTGCTGATGGCCCAGAGATAGTTCTGCCCCAAAAAGGTGGGAAGAAGAAAAAAACTGAGCTGGATATTTTTAAGGAAATATATTTTATAGCATTTTTCTTTAATGCCTAGTTTTGCTGCAAGCACTGAAGTTTATCCTGCATTTGTATTTCTTATTTGAAAAAGAAATGGCCTTTGGGGTTTGTTTTGTTTTTTGTTCCTTTGTAAGCACACTGCAAAAGTGGCGTTGTCAGCGTTGTCTTTTGAGGTATCAAACGTGCTTTCAATCAGCAAATATCTTGTATATAGTACCATTCCTAATAAACTAAATTGGTTATCAACCTAATACAAACGGTATTTCATACAACTTAAGCCTAAACTAGATTAGATTATGTAGAAACTTATTCTTAGAGAATATATCGCCTTAATATTTCTTATCCTGAAAAGAGTATTTCTTAAGTGCCCCTCTCAAAGTATATCGATTAATATTTGTCTCAAATTTAAAACTGTATCCTGGTTTTTCCCTTACAGTTGTTTAGCAAGTAAATGTTTACTTACTAATTTATTTTCTCCCAGACTTCATTCTACCAGTTTAAGCTTAGCTCAGTTTTGTTTTTTGGTTTTGAGAAGGAGCTTTGCTCTGTCACTCAGGCTGGAGTGCAGTGGTGCGTTCTCAGCTCACTGCAGCCTCCGGCTCCTGGGTTCAAGCGATTCTCCTGCTTCAGTCCGTGAGTAGCTGGAACTACAGGCGCACACCACCACGCCCAGCTAATTTTTGTATTTTTAGTAGAGACAGGGTTTCACCATGTTGGCCGGGCTGGTCTTGAACTCCTGACCTCAGGTGATCTGCCTGCCTCAGCCTCCGAAAGTGCTGGGATTACAGGCGTGAGCCACCGTGCCCAGCCTAAACTTAGCTCAGTTTTAATGCTACTTCCATTTCTTTATGTATAGTTTGATGTAAGAATAACAGTTGGAAGTAAGGATTTAGGAATAACAAGAGTTTGGGATTTTTGTTTTTTTAATTAGCAAGGTAATGCCACATCAGGTCATTAGTGACATTAATGAGAGAACAGGGGAATTATTGGAGAGTCTTGACTTAAGGCCAGACGAGAAATCCTTAACTGCTAGTGTGACTTCCCTCCCCACAAAAGAGAATGCTCTCGTAATACACCGAACTGTTGGATGCTGTTGTATATACTTTATATATAATCTTACCCAAGGTGGCAGATTAACTTTAACATCTGTCTCCCTGACCTCACCAGAGTTCATAATCTTTGCCCTACTTACACTGTCTGAAGGATGACTTGGCTTTTTTTTTTTTTTTTTTTGAGACGGAGTCTTGCACAGTTGCCCAGGCTGGAGTGCAGTGGCACTATCTCGGCTCACGGCAGCCTCCACCTCCTGGGTTCAAGTGATTCTCCTGCATCACCCTCCCCAGTAGCTGGGATTACAGACGCTTGTCACCGCGCCTGGCTAATTTTTGTATTTCGGGGTTTCGCCATGTTGGCCAGGCTGGTCTCGAACTCCCCACCTCAGGTGATCCGCCCACCTTGGCCTCCCAAAGTGCTGAGATTACAGGCATGAGGTGTGGCACAGGACAGAGAAAGACTTACTTTAAAACATACCTGTCTTCAACTCAGAAGAGACTGGCTTTTAGAGCCCTCAATGTAGCAAGAAGAGCCTGAATCAGAGTAGGAGTGATAAAGAAGGAATCTAAGTTATTACAGAAACATCCGTAATTGTTGCCTGGGTGGGTATAAAGAAAAAGAAGGAATTGACTTTCAAGAAAAATAATTGACATTTGATAGTCTTCACAGATAAAAGCCAAAATAGGGTAGATTCAGTCTTAATAGGAGACAAATTTAGCAAGAAAGCTGAGATCTTGGGTCTACATTTTAGGCCAAGGAAAAGGAACTGATTGCATTTGTTTTTTAAGATAGATTATACGCCAGTGCATAACATATTTAACCTAAGTCTGATTAGCTTTATAATAATTTTTAAATTATTTTATTCATAACTATCCTAAGCAATACCTTTTATTGTTAGATTATTATGTAATGCCCACAAATGATAGATAGCATTTGAAAGTAATTGCTGGCTGATTATAGGCATGGTGGCTTATGCCTATAATCCCAGCACTTTGGGAGGCCAGGGTTGGTGGATCACATGAGGCCAGGAGTTCAAGACCAGCCTGGCCAACGTGGCAAAACTCTGTCTCTAAAAAAATACAAAATAATTAGCTGGGCGTGGTGGTGCACATCTGTAATCCAGCTACTCAGGAGGCTGAGGCATGAGAATTGCTTGAATTGGGGAGGTGGAGGTTGCAGTAAGCTGAGATCGCACCACTGCATTCCAACCTGGGGGACAGAGTGGGACCCTGTCTCAAAAAAAAAAAAAAAAAAAGGAATTGCAAGTAGCCTGTAATCCCAGCACTTTTAGGAGTCCGAGGCAGGAGGATCGCTTGAGACCAAGCTGGGCAACATGATGAAACCCCTGTCTCTACAAATAATTTTTTAAAAATATTAGCCAGGTGTCTGGCACACGCCTGTAGTCCCATTTACTTAGGAGGCTTAGGTGGGAGGATCACCACTTGAGGCCAAGAGATCAAGATCAGCCTGGGCAACATAGCAAGACCCCCACCTATAGGAAAATAAATCCGAGTGTTCCAAGTGTTCAGCTATTCACCCACTTTAGGTTTCCACCTTCCTTAGAAAGTAGAGTAGTATAAATTATTTCTGAAATTTGTGAAAACGATGTACCACATAACCCTCTCAAACCAGGTTGCTACTACTTCCAGTGACTTCATTGATAAGGGGCAAAGTAACTCGAATGATGGGTGAGCTCATGACATGGTTTAGCTCCGTATCAAACTCTGGATTTGGGAAAATTGCTACTGATTTATTAAACACTTGAATTCTTATATGCTAGGTCAGAATTTGGCAACTAAACTCTCAGAAATTTGTAAACTTCCTTTTTACATAGAAAAGTGAATCCAGGCTGGGTGTGGTGGCACGTGCCTGTAATCCCAGCTGCTCAGGAGGCTGAGGCATGATAATTGCTTGAACCTGGGAGGTGGAGGTTGCAGTGAGCCAAGATTACACTGCTGTACTCCAGCCTGGGCAACAGAGGGAGGCTCTGTCTCAAAAAAAAAAAAAAAAAAAAAGTGAATATACTGTACTGTAAAGCCTATGCACCTCTTCATCACACATAATTGCCTGTACATTATGCCCAGTGCCTGGCCCCTATTGGATTTCTGACAAGCTTTAATGTTGTTAGGTTAAGAGAGAACCTGTTCCTCAAGTTTAGTCTTATCTCTAGTATTTAAATTTTTCATGAAGGAAGGCTGTGCTAAGGCGATACCTCATTCCTGAAGAACACTTACTTAAATAAGTAATGTTCAATTAATTTTCCTCATTCTATGAAAAACTTGAAAAGGCAACAAAAATATTCACTATTCTCTGGTTCATTTGATAACAATATTGTGGTAGTCTAGGCATCTCTCCCATGTCCCAAGCACAGCTTATCTGACCACATCTATACAACAGACATTCTGTAGCGACTCTCTTTGTTCTACTCCATGCTCCTACTTTATGGCCAGTGAAAGGGCAAATGGAAGTCAAAAGGGTAAGAGGACACATTAGATAGCTTTGAAGCATTCTTTTAAAAAGTTAAATGACTGAAAAAGATTTTACAAATGACATCGAGTCAAGGGTTCATCTGAAAGTATCTAAAAGTTAACTAGTTCCCTTTCTCCACAAACTCTGCCCATGTAGGTAAGTTTTATTTTTCTGAGGAATAAGAAACATATGCAGTTATTTGCATTTATAATATTTTGTGAAAGTTCTGTATTTTCTTGTTTTTTTTGAGACGGAGTCTCTGTCACCCAGGCTGGAGTGCAGTGGTGCAATCTCAGCTCACTGCACACTCTGCCTCCTGGGTTCACACCATTCTGCTGCTTCAGCCTCCCGAGTAGCTCGGACTACAGGCGCCTGCCACCATGCCCGGCTAATTTTTTGTATTTTTAGTAGAGATGGGGTTTCACCGTCTTAGCCAGGATGGTCTCGATCTCCTGACCTTGTGATCTGTCCGCCTTGGCCTCCCAAAGTGCTGGGATTACAGGCGTGAGCCACCGCGCCCAGCCAAAAGTTCTGTATTTTTATAAGCTCCAGGTGGTCTTATATAACCCATAGCATTTGATTCCTAAGAATACATCCTCTTGGCCAGGCGCAGTGGCTCACACCTGTAATCCCAGCACTTTCGGAGACCAAGGCGGGCAGATCACAAGGTCAGGAGTTTGAGACCAGCCTGACTAACATGGTGAAATCCCGTCTCTACTAAAAATAGAAAAATTAGCCGGGTGTGGTGGCGCACGCCTATAATCCCAGCTACTCAAGAGGCTGAGGCAGGAGAATTGCTTGAACCCGGGAGACAGAGGTTGCAGTGAGCCGAGACGCGCCACTGCACTCCCGTCTGGGAGACAGAACGAAACTCCGGCTCAAGAAAAAAAATATATATATCCTCTTAAAACTCCTTTGCTTTTATGCTAATACTCTTAACTAGTTGATTTCTTCAGCTTCTTAAATGTTGGATTTCCCAGTGTTGTGTCCCCACCAATGTTACGTTATCCATTTTACTAACTGCAATAATCAATTCCCATACCTTTACCTGTCAATGACTCTAGAATTTGTAATCTCTGAACTCAACTGAAACTACTAAATACATTACTTGTCCCATGAAGTACCTCAAACTAAACAAATTTAAAACTGACCTTGGCCGGGCACGGTGGCTCACACCTGTAATCCCAGCACTTTGAGAGGCTGAGGCGGGCAGATCACTTGAGGTCAGGAGTTCGAGACCAGCGTGGCCAACATGGCGAAACCCCATCACTACTAAAAATACAAAAATTAGCCAGGCATGATGGCATGTGCCTGTAATCCCAGCTATTTGGGAGGCTGAGGTGAGAGAATTGCTTGAACCTGGGAGGTGGAGGTTGCAGTGAACCCAGATCACGCCACTGCACTCCAGCTGGGGCAACAGAGCAAGACTTTGTCTCAAAACAAAACAAAAAAAACCTTTCTTTAGATAATGGCTAAAACTATTTTCTAGCTTCATAAAATCAAACACTTTTCCAAAAATATGTTTCCAGAAAAATCTTTTTAACTTAAAACACTGTTCATTCACCAGAGATTTGAGGGTCGAGTCAAAACACACTGTGACGTGCCAGGTCCTTCATCTGACCCCTGCTTTAACCTCCCAAAGTGTTAGGAACATCATGAACGCTGCTTGGAACTAGAATAATCCAAGTTTGAATACCACTTCCACTTCAAGGAAGACTTTTAGGTAGTTTGCTTTTGGGACTCAGTTTTATAATCCATACAGTAGGTAAAATATTAACTATATAATGGCGTTAAGAATTAAATTAGATATAAAACCTTTCAGGAGCAATTATTGATTTATAATCCCAATTTTTTTTGGTCCAGAAAATAAGACATTCCCTTCTATTTGTTAACATGTTTTCCTATCATGCTGTCATGTTCATGTTCCTCTTTTCCATTAGTATATGAGATCTTGATAGACACAATGTTTTTCATCTTTATGGCTGAAGTGCACAGTTCCTGGCATGTAATAGGCATGCAGTTTTGTTGCACAAATAAATAGATAATCTGCTTTGATGCCAGATGCCTGAAAATGTTGCCCATAGTATGTGTTTATTACAATAGAAAGTCCCTTGAATATAAAATTTGATGCAAATGGTCTGGTTGATTCTATACCATCATCTTGTAAGACTTCAGAGGGTTTTCCCACACTTTTCAAAAACATGTATCTATTTTGTTGCAAGCTAGAAGGACTAGTCCCTACTCTATTCATTTATAATCTAGTTTGGGATTAAGCCACATCAGTAAGTAACCAAGTACTGTAAGCATTCAGCCAGATATCCCAGTTCATGGGGTAATGTGTTTCACAGAGGAAATAGAATTTTTGGATTAGGAGGCAGATAGTTCTGGGTTTCATTAGGGAAAGGGTGGGGCAGTAGAGTACAACATATTTGCAGTCAGCATGGTTTTATGTGTAAAGGCATAAAACAGTAACAGAGACAATGTTTTAAGTAAACCAATTTCACTGGGCTTGTGTGACCTAGTACATTGAGAGATGAGACTGGAAAGGGGGCGGATTGGACCACATAATTTTATTTTATTTTTAATTTGGAGTCTTTTTTTCTGTGAGTCTTAGGCCACTACTTTCTCTATTTTGTTTCTTTTATATTTAAGGAAACAGTCTCAGGGAAATGACTGACTGAGTCGCAGTGTAATGGGGGACAGAGCCAGGCCTGAACCCCTAAATATTGCTGTTCTACCTCTAAGTTGAAAATAGGACAGTCAGTAAAGAGTCTGTTGTATACTGGGTTATAAGATCTCATTTCTAATCTAACTTGGATAGAATCAAGGTTAGAAAAAGTACTTGATTCTTACATTTTTTTCTTCCTTGTTGTACATAAAAAGAGATTGGCCTGGCACAGTGGCTCATGACTAATCCTAGCACTTTAGGAGGCAGGTGGGTGGATCCCTTGAGTCTAGGAGCTCAGAATCAGCCTGGGCAACATCGTGAAACCCCGTGTCTACTAAAAATACAAAAATTAGCTTGGCGTGGTGGCGTGCTCCTGTAATCCCAGCACTTTGGGAGGCTGAAGCAAGCGGATCTCTTGAACCTGGGAGGCAGAGGTTGTAGTGAGTTGTGATCACGCCACTGCACTCCAGCTTGGGCAACAGGGCAAGACCCTGTCTCCAAAGAAAAGAAATGAAATGAAATTAGGAGCAAGCGTGAGTTTTAAGTGTCAGACTTCCTTTCCCAGTACACTCACCTACTACAGGCTGCATGATCTTATTACTTCACTGAACTGTTTCCTTATCTGTAAATTGTTCGATTATCTACAAATGTGTAGCTTGCTACCTGACAGCATTAGATATTGGATAATTGGTTGTCATTGCTATTAATAAACACGGACTTAGAGAGTTCTTGAAGTTTTAGTTTTATGCTGAGAATCCATGTAACACTGGCAATCTATGTCTATACCTGTATCTATAGCAAAAGCCAGAATTTACCATAAATTTTGCTGTTGTATCAGGAAATACATCTTGACAACTGATACTTATTCTTAATATTATTATTCTGTTATTTCTTATTCTAGGCCCCAAAAACTTTTATTAAAATGCTTCAAATTTTAGGTTAGCATTTTTGTTGATGTTTGGACATCTTAAATTCATTATAGTCATGCAAAAATTTTTTTTTTTTTTTTTTTTTTGGAGACAGGGTCTCTGTCACCTGGGCTGGAAAATATATCTTTATAGTTTTATGCACATTTGGCAATCAGCAGAAATAATAAATTGTTGTTGTACTGTGTCTATGCTTTGCTATCTTTATGTGACCAAGACATTACTGTGAAACTGAATACTATCTGGCCACATATATAACCATTGCTATTAAGAAAGTTATGATTGTGACTTGGAAATAGTCATATGGAGACAGTTCTGATTTAATTCCCAGGTAACTTTCATATTCTCACCATTTTGCAGTGTGCATTTCAAAATAATTTTTCATATCAATTTGTAGATGTGGGAACACATTGATTAGAAAGCTGAAGCTAACTTATTCTCAGATAACAATCATTTAATTATAACATTGAATTTTAAGAGGAAAAATACAGTATGCTGTCTTGTCTTTTTCTGCTCTTTCTATTCCATGTATGGCTGGTTCATGTTTTGCTTTAATAACATTTTTTGCCTGGGCAAATGTCCATATTATACATTCTGATCACTTTAATTCCATCACCCTTGAAATTTCAAAAAGCAAACGTTTGATTTAGTGGCTTTTAAGTTAAAAAATATTTATCGACATCTCTCATCATTTTATCAGCTTCGTTGGTACTTAACATGGTAGTTCTACTTTATGAAAGAAGCCCGTCACTAAAATACAACATTCAAAATTAAAACATAAATTTTCATAAATTTCACAGTGCTTTTTTGTGTTTGTTCTAGAAACCGTATCTCACTCTGTGGCCCAGGCTAGAGTTCAGTGGCAGGGCAGTCATAGCTCATTGTAACATAGAGCTCCTGGGTTCAAGCCATCCTCCACCGTCATCCTCTCCAGTAGCTAGGAAAGGCATGTGCCACCAAGCCTGGCTAATTTTTAAAAGAATTTTTGTAGAGATGGGGTCTTGCTGTGTTGCCCAGGCTGGCCTGAAGCAGTTTTCCTGCCTTGACCTCCCAAAGTATTGGGATTACAGGCATAAGCCACCACACCAGGCTATAAGAGTGCATTTTTAAAAAAGATAAAAATGTCTAAGCCCTGTTTGAGTTGTAAGGTGTCATCAGATATGATGCTGGGTATATCAGCTTAGTCCTTTCTTAAGGTTGTTTTTATGCTATCTTAACCATCAAAGGTTCTGAAATCAAACATTTTGAAAATACTTGACTTACGGCCATTTTATATCAAGTGTATATGCTTTTATTGTTTGTGTGCTTAAAACTGGTTATTTTCATGAATGTACTTTCTATGGATCACTAAAGGTCAGAACCAGCTAAGAATGAAAATGAGTACCATTTATACTTACTGTCAGCTGAACACTTGCATTATTTTTACCTTTATGGTGTATCTTACAGAAATTAGTTTTTAGGTCGTGGTTTCACACATAGCAGAGCAGCTCTCTCCCTGCGATCTATTCAAAGTCAGCCCTGGACACAGGGTTTGTCCGCCCCCTCGCGCATGCCTGGCGTCTCCGTTGCCATCCGTCTCTCTTACTTCCTCCCTCTCAACCTCCCTCCCAACACCCCTGGCGGCCTCCTTCCCTGGTCCACGCTTGCCCACCCTCTCCGGGATCCCAGAGCAAGTGGCGGGTATCTCGTGGGCCCGCCACATGTTCAAAAAGCGCCTGTCTCCATCCGATGCCTTTCCAAGCTGGCGGTGCTCAGGGGCATGGTGCCATGCTGGGGGTGGCCGAGGTTGCAGGGGTGCCCATGCTTGGTGTCCCACCTCTCTAGTTCTAGTCTCCTCCCCCAACCCCACTAGGGGCTTGTCCCGGTCTGGGACAGGCTCGGAAAGTGTGGCGCGAGTATGGCTGAGGCGTGGTTGTTTGAGGGTGTGACCCTGCAGTCCCTGTACCAGGGATAGGGGTGGCCGTGTGGCCCGGGGGTGGCCGAAAGTGGCACTGGGGTCCAGCCCTCTCCCACTCTGTGGCGGAGTGGGGCAGTCACTGCCCTTGAGCCCTTTTAAAAAAAAAAGAAAAAGAAATTAGTTTTTAGTGATAGGAGAGACAATCTTTTTGCCAATGAGGTAGTTGAGATAAATTGAGATAACTCAGATATAGGTACTATATTTTCCTTGGTAGTATCAAATTTGATCTTTTTTTATCTATCAGATTGGATTCATATGAATCAATTTATTCAAATAAGTGGTTACATTAAGTTTTTTTTTTTTGTTTTCAGTACTTTATCCTGTGTCTTGCTCTCATGGGTAATCCTTAACGTAGTCACCTAAGTTTTAGTTCCCATTCTTCTCCATCCTCCTCCTTTTTTCCATCCCTGTACTCTCCAGACTTCCCTCTGGATCAACTATGCAATTCTGCATGTTAATGTAACAACATATACTCCTTCTGCAAATATTAATAGATGTATGTCATAGTGTTCTAAATTTGTTATCTTTACCCCTGGGGGCAAGAATTCATTTTCTTTTTAACTGGCAAGTCATACTTTGGTACTATAGGAAGCCCTCAAGCCTCTGTGACCAGAGGTTAGCATAGGGAAATTGAGACATTTTAAAACGTTTTTCATATTAAGGTATGAAGAAAACTGACCTTCATTGTACTTTGGTAGTAGACCGCTTCCTAATTCATTCCTTTAGGTCCAAGTAGCCTTCTCTGAAGTTAAAAACAAAACAAAACATATTGAAAAAGATTGTAGGGTGAAGTTATATGCCATCAAAATGATGATGAGATACAGGTATTTTTGTGTATCTCTGTCTTTTTTGACAACCAATCAAATTGAATTTTTTTTTTTTTTTTGCCAGTTAAATAGAAACTGTTGGCCAGGTGTAATGGCTTATGCCTGTAAATCCCAGCACTTTGGCAGGGGCCAAGAAGGATGGATTGCTTAGCTTCAGAGTTCAAGACCAGCCTGTGCAACATGGTGAGACCCTGTCTCTACAAAAAATACAAAAATTAGCTAGGTGCAGTGGCGTAAGCCTGTAGTCCCAGCCACTCCAGAGGCTGAAGTGGAAGGATTTCTTAAGCCCCAGAGGTCAAGACTGCAGTGAGCCATGTTCCTGCTATTGCACTCCAGCCTAGGTAACAAAGCAAGACCGTTTCTCAAAAAATATATAAGTAAATAAATAGAAACTATCAAATTATTTTCAAGGATAAGGAAGGACTAATCAGTAGTTTAGTCAGAGGCCTAGATCAAAACATAACATGTATTTTTAAATTAATCTCTTTAAATGCATGGTTAAGTTACCTGTATATGTGCTCAGTAAAATCGGTCATTTGTGGGGAAGAAAATGGCTATTTGGTTTTCTATGCATAAAATTAAGATAGAAGTCTTTTTCCTCCTAACAGCCTTCATCATAGTGGATTAAAAAAAAACCAATGTCACTTAGGCTGTGTCTTATTTGTTTCTAAAACAATGGAACAAGTCAGATGTTTGTGGAATACATTTTATATTTGCAAATAAACTAAAAATTTTTTCTTGCCTTTTTTATGAAATAACTATAATTTGTGTGAAGATTAAAATACTCTAAAACATGAATTGACAAAGCAGAATGAAGGAGCCAGATTTCAAAATCAAGTTGTGGGGTGAGGCATGAGGATGGGAAGAAGAGAATTAAGCATTCATATATGGAGTTTTAATTTAGTTCCTTAAAATTCATAGTGAAAAGAATAAGATTTTGGGGGGGAGGGCACGGAGTCTCACTCTGTCTCCCAGGCTGGAGTACAGTGGTGCAATCTCGGCTCACAGTAACCTCAGCCTCCTGAGTAGCTGTAACTACAGGTGCCTGCAACCACACCTGGCTGATTTTTTATTTTTAGTAGAGACAGGGTTTCACCATGTTAGCCAGGCTGGTCTGGAACTCCTGACCTCAGGTGATCTGCCCACCTCGGCCTCCCAAAGTGCTGGGATTACAGGCATGAACCACCGCACCTGGCCAAAATTTGGTACTTTATAACTCAATAATTGCAACCAGACCAGCTAACTTTTTGAAAACTTGGGGCTCTGTAACGTTCAGATGAAGGTAAATGTAGGGAATAGACCCTCTTTAGATTGAGGGAGTAGGAGTTGTGACATCACAGGTCGTTTGGACTTAAAGGTATGAATTTGAAAGTAGTTTGGTTATACATGTCCTTTGCAACCTAGCCTCTCTTTCATTAGCGGAATTAATTTTGGTGGAGGGATTCATTCAGATTGTTAGTATGTATCAAGGGAGGCATTGTATACCAGAAGGCTTTGAACTGGTTGGGAGATGTGTTCTTATAAGAACAGGGTAATTATTAATCATAATAATCTTTGTCAAGGTGCCTAAGTAACTCCCTTATATAATAGCAGCCAGTGATTAGATAGCTTCACATCAAGCAGGTTGGATTTGTTCCTTTTGAATCAAAGAACCCTTTGCTTCATAATCTAGGTCTTGTGTCTCACAGAATCCTTTATAATATAGAATAAATGGTTGAAAGGAAAGGCTCACGTTCTGTATTCCTGAAATTCAAATAGGATAACTTTCTCAGAGTTTTAGGATAGACCAACTAATGTATGTCCATGTAGCTCTAAGATATGAGTCAACAAAGCAAAATAATTATGAAACTCTTGTGGGATTTTTGGTAGAGTTTTTATGGAGATCCAGTGTATATGAGAAGCAAACTAAAGAGAGTTGCCAAGGGTTTTAGAGCCAAATTCCTAGACTTTAGGATTTGTTGAATGAATTGAATGGAAACCAGTATAGTTGTCAGTTTTAAGTTCACTCAGTATTAGCATTCAATTAGATACTGAGTTTTAAAATAGTGTTTTGTTTTTGTTTTTGTTTTTGTTTTTTTTTGAGACAGAGTCTCACTCTGTTACTCAGACTGGAGTGCAATGTTGCGATCTTGGCTCACTGCAACCTCTGCCTCCAAGTTCAAGCAGTTCTTGCCTCAGCCTCCCAAGTAGCTGGGATTATAGGCGCCCACCACCATGCCCGGCTAATTTTTTACTTTTAGCAGAGACAGGGTTTCACCATGTTGGCCAGGCTGGTCTCGAACTCCTGACCTCAGGTGACCCACCTGCCTCAGCCTCCCAAAGTGCTGGGATTACAGGTGTGAGCCACGAAGCCCAGCCTAAAATGGATCTTTTAATACCAAATAAGGACATTGTCTTATGATTTAAAAAGTGTCTTTTTAAAACCTGGCTACATTGTTCTTATTCTCATTTTGCTATAGAATAATGAAAAGTTATCCAACATTCATTTTGGAATATTGTTTTGGAATAATTCATGTATCTCGGCTGTCTGATTTTACCAACATGGAAAGCATAACTCAAAGACAATTCTTTAATCAGTTTTTAAAATGAAACTACTTTTCTCAGCTGTTAAAAAAATAGATTTATATAATAGTCATCAGCATTCTTTTAAATTGTGACAAGTTAGTCTTAAAAGGATACAAAAATGTATAAAAGACTTGTGAATTTCTGACAAATTTAAATTAGGATATGTCCATAAATAGCAATTAAAATTGTTTCCAAAGAGTTATTTCAAAGCATCACATATTACAAAAAAATGGTGAAAATATAAATATAGGTCACAATTTATAGGACTTTTGTATATTGTGTATGTTTCCATAGAAATAGGTAAAGGAAATAATGGTTTCTTTTTGGGTTATAGGCTTACAGATGGATTTTCTATAGCAGGCATATGTTACCAAAAAAATGGGAATGGGCTGATGCTTGGATATTAACTTAAAAATGGGATACAAACTGAAAACAGTATGGTCTCAGATTATCAGAAGCCTAGGAATCATCTTCCTTTCTTTAACACCCATGTTCCTTATGTCCCTAATGTCTGTTCTAACTATAGTTCTTGGCCTATCTCCCCTCGTTGTCTTCACTCCCACTGCCACTACTTTAATTCAGGTCTGGAAAAGTGTATTCAGTCACTCACTCTGAATATTTGCTAAATACATGAGTTTGTGTATAGGACTGTGTAGTAACCTCCTAGCTTACCCTGGCTTTTAATTTTTCTAATCCATCTGTTAACATTTCAAAGTGATTTTACTTAAATGTGTATCTGATATTGCTTGAAAGCTTTTAATGGATCCCATGATCTGCCTCTTGCCTTTTTTTCCAATCAGAAATACCCAGTTGCTGCTGCTTTTGCTTCCAGCCATATTAATACAGTTTGAGCATCCCTAATCTGAAAATCCAAAATCTGCAATGTTCCAAAATTCGAAACTACCAACATGATGCCACAGGTGGAAAATTCCACACTTGACCTTATGTGATAGGTCACAGTCAAAACTTAGTGTCATGCACAGATATTAAAAATATTGTATAAAATTACTTCAGGCAGTGTGCATAAGGTGAAGCATTTATGAAACATAAATGAGCTTATGTTTAGACTTGCATCCCACCCCCAATATATCTATCTCATGTATATGCAAATATTCCAAAATCCAGAGCACTTTTGGTCTCAAGCATTTCAGATAAGTGATACGCAACCTGTACTATTATCTCTTCATAGAATACCCCTGTCTATTTTGTGAATGCAAGTGTTTTTCTGTGTAGCCTTCTCTGATCTTTTTCCAATAAGTCTTATTTTTTATAATTCCATGTACCCCAGCTCTATTATAGCGCTTAACTGCAGTTTATTACAATTATTTATAGCCTCTTTACCCACTAGAACAGCAGTCCCCAACGTTTTTGGCACCAGGGACCAGTTTTGTGGAAGACAGTTTTTTCCCATGGATGGGGTGTGGGGGTGGTGGTGGTTTTGGGATAAAACTGTTCCATCTCAGGTCATCGGGCATTAGTTAGATTCATGAGATTCTAAACTCCCCACTATGTAACACTCTACTTCTTTCTTTTCATTGATAGAGATAATATTTGTGCATATTTAGGGGCACACGCTCCTTATTCTACTCCTGTAACATAGTAGAACTTATTCCTTCTAACTTTACTTTTGCACCACTTAACCAACTTCTATACATCCCTCCTTCCCCACCCCCACTTAATATAAGCATCTTTTATTTTTTATTTTTGAGACAAAGTGCCTATCTCAGGTCATCGGGCATGAGTTAGATTCATAAGGAGTTAGATTCATAGATCCCTCACATGTGAAGGTTCACATTCCTATGAGAGTCTAATGCCACAGCTGATTGGCAGGAGACAGAGCTTTGGGGGTGGGGGTAATGCTTGTCCACAGCTCACCTCCTGTTGTGTGGTGGGGTAGGGGAGGGTGTTGGGGACCCCAGCACTAGAATATGAGCCCCTGAAGAGCAGAATATCTAACTTGCATTGTCTCCCTCAGATAAAAGGATTCAGTTTATTGTTAAACGGGTAGTGCCTGCATTTGTACCTAGGACATAGTAAGTGCTTAAGTAAATTTTGAATTAATTGGGTCTGTTCTCTTTGGTGTAAGTATAAATCTGCAAAATAGCTCCTAAACCTAGATTGTAAAGAGAAGAAAGGTTAGAGATGCATTTCTGTAGTTAATGATGATTAATGTCCAAGAACGTAGCCATCCTTAGTAAAGAAAAAATAATACCAAGAAAACAGTTGGGCATATATTCCTCTTAGGTTTCATCAGGCACAATTATCTTGAAAGACTAGCAATCCCACATGACACATACCCTGGTACTCATGTGTCCATTGCAACTGTAAAGGTACTTTAACTTCAAGGGAACTTCAAAGGAGAGAACTTTCCCACAGTTCACTTTCTTAACAGTTCAGTGGCCTTATTTACAGGATGAAAGTTCAGGTAGATTTTCTGGCATCTTATTTCAAAAGAATAGATACTGTCCTCCAAGTATGGATGCAGAGACATCAACACTTACCAACATGCAGCAACAGTCATAGGAACTAAACAGATTTGTAGCCCAAAATGGCACTGGTAAAAATACATGTCAGTCTGCACAGAGATTCTGAATGATTTACAATTAACAGTAGATGATGATGTTAATACCTGTTTTTAAAAAGTTGAGTCCATCAATGTGCTAATTTAATCCCTTCCACAACGCAAGCAAGTTTGTATTCTTTGGAAAGATTTGGCACCAAGTTAAAAGTCACTTCTAAGTTTTGCAAAAATAAATAAGTTGATTTATTCTGTTACATGGATACCAACAAATTTCCAAAGTGGTAGTTGTAGGTACTACATAAAGTACAAGTTTCCCTGCTATGGACATATTAAAATGCTGCAAGTTGGTAGTTCCCAAGCCGGTTTGATCACCATAATCATTTCTGAAACTTATTAAAATACTCTTAGGCTTCTTTACCCACAGGTCCCAGAAACAAGATGTTAGATGTCATCATTCATAATTTTCTTACAGCGTAGCAATTTTTGAAGAACCATATGCTGCACTGTTTAATAAAAATCTGCATTTTTGACAAACCCCTCATTCCCAGGTATTTAATTTGCAAATGCTACATTGATAACACTGATATATGGAATGGATTGCTTCTCTAAAATGTCTGTGGAAAGCAACAGTGCAAAGACATTATATTTTCATTTCTTTTTGGGGGAGTGTTACTGTAATATTAGACATCCGACCTGAGAAGTTTGGAGGTACTATTGCCATGAACCATTTCTTCCGTAATTCAAAAGTTATCTTTGAAGTGACTCTGATTACCTGGGACGAGAAGGCCTCATTTCTGGGATGCAGGCATGCATTTTAACATAGACTTCAGGACAGATTAAGTTGATGTTTGCTGCAGGTTGCTATGAAAATTTAAATTCCACTGAACTCACCCTCAATCTTTAGTGTTCCTACTGGGTGATATTTAGGATTGGCTCTGGGAACATGTGTTAATTTTTCTTAGTAAAACTTATTTAAAGCTTCAACACTAATACTTCTCTAATTTTGGTATCATGATTCATTCTCAGCTTTAAAAATAAAGTCCTGGATCAGTTTCCTTTTGCGGTAACTCCAAGCATATACAGTTGACGTTGGGCTCTGACCCACCTCCCATGCAGTCAAATTCACATATAACTTTTGACTCCCCATAAACCAAACCTAACTGCTAATAGCCTACTGTTGACTGTCAGCCTTACCAATAACATAGTCAATTAACATATATTCTGTATGTTATATGTATTATATACTGTCTTATTACAATAAAGTAACTAGATAAAATCAAATGGGCTGGGTATGATGACTCATGGCTAGTAATCCCTGTATTTTGGGAGGCCGAGGTGGGAGGATCATTTGAGCTCAGGAGTTCAAGACCACCCTGGGCAACAAAGTGAGACCCTGTCTCTACAAACCAGGCATGGTTGTGCATGCCTGTAGTCTTAGCTACTCAGGAGGCTGAGGCAGGAGGATTGCTTGAGCCCAGGAGTTTAAGGCTGCAGTGAGCTATGATTGCACCACTGCACTCTAGCCTGGGTGACAGGATGAGATCCTGTTGAGTTCAAGACCAGCCTAGCTAACATGGTGAAACCCCATCTCTACTAAAAATACATAAAAATTAGCCAGGCATAGTGGTTGGCGCCTGTAATCTCAGCTACTCGGGAGGCTGAGGCAGGAGAATTACTTGAACCTGGGAAGCGAAGGTTGCATTGATGAAGAAGAAAAAATATATTTACTGTTCATTAAGTAGGAGTGGCTCATAAAGGTATTCAATCTCGTTGAGTAGGCTGAGGAAGAGGAGGGGTCTTTCTCGGGTGGCAGAGGCAGAAGAAAATTTGTGTATAAGTGGACTTGCACATTTTAAACCCATGTTGTTCAAGGGTCACCTGTATTTAAAATTCCACATTCAAATAAATTTGACCCTTGTGTATATTATTAATAATATACATAATTCTTAGAATAATAAATGAATGTTAGATTGTAAAATCATTGGCCTAGAAGAGTTGCCTAAAGATTGAAATAAACCAGCTTCTTGGCTTCTTTATTTTTTAAATGAGGGGCAGACACAAAGTAAATTTCCAAGTCACCTTGAAATCAGGCACTTTGAAGCCTAGCTATGAGTAAACTCAGTTATACTGTCTAATACCCATTTTAGCTTTTCTGTTTACAGCATAAAC
Source organism: Pan paniscus (assembly GCF_029289425.2). NCBI lineage: Eukaryota > Metazoa > Chordata > Mammalia > Primates > Hominidae > Pan > Pan paniscus. Next base: position 141,840,705 of record NC_073255.2, on the reverse strand, counting down.
TTTAAGACCGGTCTTAGTTCTTTTAAGAAGTCAAAAGCAGAACCTCTCTAGCAGAAGTGTTTTTCAAACATTAAATCCTAAACCAAAAAAAAAAAGTGACCAAATTACAGAACTCTAGGAGTTTATCTTACCTACCTACCGCTGAAAGAGGATTTTTCTTTTTAAGAAAATCAGAATATTCTGATGGACTAAACTTTTCTTGTCAAACAGGTAAAGTCTTGTTAGCCCAGAAAGTATCTCTTCTTAGGAGTGTTTAGATTTGTTGAGAGAGAGAAGGCTTTATTTCTTTTTTAGTAGAGACGGGGTTTCACCGTATTAGCCAGAATGGTCTTGATCTCCTGACCTTGTGATCTGCCCGCTTGGCCTCCCAAAGTGCTGGGATTACGGGCGTGAACCACTGTGCCCAGCCTGAGAAGGCTTTATTTCTAAACTCCCCACTTAATGTAACACTTTACTTCTTTCTTTTTATTGATATAGATAATATTTGTGCATGTTTTAGGGGCACATGTGATATTTTCATAATTGTATACCATGTGTAATGATCAAATCAGGGTAGTTGGAATAGCTATCACCTCAAACATCTTTGTGTTGGGAACATTACAAATCTGGCTATTTTGAAATATACGATATAAATTATTAACTATAATTTTCCTACTGTACTGTAAAATAGTAGAACTTACTCCTTCTAACTTTACTTTTGTACCATTTAACCAACTTCTATACATCCCTCCTTCCCCCACCCCACTTAATATAAGCATCTTTTTTTTTTTTTTTTTTTTTTTGAGAAAAAGTCTTGCTCTATCACCCAGGCTGGAATGCACTGGCAAGATCTCGGCTCACTGCAGTCTTTGCCTCCCGAGTTCAAGCATTTCTCCTGCCTCAGCCTCCCAAGTAGCTGGGATTACAGGTTTGTGTCACCACACCCAGCTAATTTTTGTATTTTTAGTATAGATGGGGTTTCAGTATGTTGGCTAAGCTGGTCTCGAACTCCTGACCTCAGGTGATCCGCCCACCTCGGCCTCTCAGAGTGCTGGGATTACAGGTGTGAGCCACCACACCCAGCCATAAGCATCTTTTAAAAAGGTGGAGGGGGGCTATCAACTGTTATTTTAAGCATAGTAAGAGTTCACCCTACTACTTTTACAATGAATTACTGCAAGATGTTTAGACATTGTGATCTTTTTTTATTACGGTTACTGTTTTCCCTAAAGGTCAAACCAATAACTTGAGATCCTGAAGTGCAACTCAAGAGTAGAAGCATCACTTAATACTAGTAACTTAAAAGAATAGCAGATCTGGCTCGCTGTGGTGGCTCAGGCCTGCAATCCCAGCACTTTGGGAGGCTGACACAGGTGGAGCACGTGAGGTCAGGAGACCAGCGTGGCCAACATGGTGAAACCCTGTCTCTGCTAAAAATGTAGGAATTAGCTGGGTGTGGTGGCACACACCTGTAATCGTAGCTACTCAGGAGGCTGAGGCATGAAAATTGCTTTAACCCGGGGGGCAGAGGTTGCAGCGGGCCGAGATTATGCCACTGCACTCCACCCTGGGTGACAGAGTAACACTCAGTCTCAAAAAAAGAAAAAGGAATAGTAGTGGGTCTCAGATACTTAGATGTCATGAGCTGGGACTTTAATGGGCCATTTTTAAAATTTGACATTAAAAATTCCGTCCTAATGCCAGTAAATAATTTTCATCATTCTGCGTGTTTTTGGTATATTCATCTAGCACCTTCTGAATGTTATTAGACCTCCTATATAGTTAACCTTGGATATCATATGGTGGTTTGGTAGACTTTTTTTTTTTTTTAAATACACACACGCCTTTTAGCTTGGTTGATATGCCCTCAGCCTGAAAGATAACAACTTGCTTATTTGTTACACAACCAGATTACTTGACTCCCTATGTTTGATGAAGTCCCCAGTTTAGATTGGTTATTAAGTAAGCATTCATTAGATTTTCAATTATTTATAAAAGCTAAATATAAAGAACCACAAACTATTTCAACAAGTTAATACAGCCAAAGCATATAGATAAATATATGAAACAATACAGTAAATACATGAGACCAAAAATTCAGTCTTTCATCAGTCTGGAAATAAACAAATATTTTGTGTGTGATTGTTTCTGAGACTGCAGACAGGTATTTTTAATTCTTAACTCCTACTGTGTTCAGTACATTATTCAGAAGATTAGCCAGGAACAGAAAATGGGCAATTTAATTTCCCTTAGGTTCAAGGTATAAGCTAAACAGAGTCTTTCCCTGCACAAATTATCAAGTTGGCTGTGTTTCACTGGATAGTAGATGGGACAGTGGGAATCTTGTTTGTTCATTGATGGGCGTCATTATTTAGATGGTGAGGCATTTGGCTACCTTGAAAGTCATCTTTACTCCCTGTTACCCTCACTTTATTGAATTTCTTTACTTTGACTTTCAGAGCTCTGGGCAGAAATCACATATTAGTTTGGAGGACTTTGTTATTTTATTCAAGTTAAAGTATAGGGTTTCCCCAAATTGAAAACCAGAGTAGCCTATGATCATTCCCTGTGGGATTCTTTAACTGTTAAGGCAAAAGAAAATGCAGTTGCACTTACGAGTATATGGATAAAATAAAGAACTGTGAAGTGAAAAGGGGAGAGATTTTTTTAAAGATGGCTATATTTTAACTCCTCCTGACTAGTAAATTCAAGGATACCAGGAAAGATGAGGTGTAGACTTTAAACCTTCCAACATTCCATTGTGTTAATCATTCTTCCTCATCAAAGAGGCAGTAAGGGATAATTTAGAGTGACTACAGTTACAAATAATGTGCTGTATAAGCACCCAAGAGCAGAGATAAGGATGGAATTAAGGGTGTTAAAGAAAATATGGCCTCCCTTCTTTACCATTTGATTGTTTTTGCTGTCCCTGGAGACTCATACCTCTCTCTATTCCTAGGACCAAAGTTTACACAACTGCCAAATATATAAACAAGAACACCCCTTAAAATTCCTGTGAAACATTGTACATCTTGAGAGCACATGTGTCTATGGGCTGTCACAAATATCAGTCTTGCTATGTTAAGCATAAACTTAACAAGTATTAGTGGAGACACACTATTTAGGATTTGTCTAAAACCCTCTAAGATAGAGGTCCCCAATTGCGGCCCCTGATCGGCCGCATCTGCAGGAGGTGAGTGATGGGCCAGTGAACATCATAGCTGAGCTCAGCCTCCTGTCAGATCAGTGGCCGCATTAGATTCTCATAGGTGTGAGAACCCAATTGTGAAGTGCACGTGTGAGGGATCTAGGTTGTGCTCTCCTTATGAGAATCTAACTAATGCCTGATAATCTGAGGTGGAAGAGTTTCATGCCAAAACCATCCCCTTGCCCTGTCCATTGAAAAATTGTCCTCCACAAAACGGGTCCCTGGTGCCAAAAAGGTTGGGAACCACTGCTCTAAGGTGTCCAGTGTTGCCTGACCCCTCTCCCTACTTATGCACCCATTGGTTTGCCTAACAGCTGATTGATTTCTGTTTAAATAGACACAGTATATTGGGGCAGTTTATTGCATCTTTGGTCATCTCTTTTCCTCTGGGTCCCTAGAACGGAAGACAATATCCTAAGTTGATTCTGTCTAACAAAACATGAGTAAAATGAGGAATTGGTTAGGTAGGTGGCAAACAGCAAAGATTATATGGACTTGTACCTTGCTCCATAAGTAGACTTTAACCAAGTAAGCTATTTGAGAAACAATCTTAATTTTTTTCAAGTGTTATTTTTAATTCTATAGGAATATTTTCATAAAAATAATGATGTCCATTATGTTAGCAACTAGAATTACAATGGCAAGTTTTAGGAGATGCTTGAAATGTGAGATGTTACATTTAAAACTATAAAGTTATCGACCTAAGTATATGATTGTACCCATGTGGCAGTAAACTTAAAACTTCCAGTTTCAGGTTTTGTTTGTTTGTTTGTTTTAAAGAGTTGTTAATAGGGGGAAAGGAAAGGAATATGTGAGGGAGATTGGCTTGCAAAGCCTAAACTATTTCTTATGTGGCCCTATATAGAAAAAGCTTGTGTATTCTGGACAAGAGCAATTAAAGGAAATAGTTTGGACTTAAAACTTCTAAAAATAAATAGTGCTCAAATTGCACTTGGAAGTCAGAGACCTTGCTGGTCATCAAAGGGTTCAGTTCAGTCAGTAGTTAGAAAAGACGGAAGCCAGCTTAGCCAAGAGTCAGAACACAAATATTCAGAACCGATTAATAGGCAAATAATTATATATACCATGTCCCAGCCAGTAGATGGAATAATATGCCACCATTAAATTTATATAAACATGTAAAAATGTTTGGAGTTTAGGGCTCTTTACCCATATCTTAGTGACATAGGAAGAAAATTAAGATAAATCACAAGCAACTAGAAAATAGACATGTTAACTTTATTTTAGTACATAATCTGGTAGGATTTTTACATAATCTTACGTACTAGTCAGCCTTCTTAGAAGTGTCACATAGTCAATATCCTTAAAGAGAAATGGAAGCTAATCAGGTAAGTAAATTGTGAGCTGAGGCCTACATCATGCTTGCTATTCAAAGAGAATAAAGTAATTGGATAAATGATAATGCCTCCTTGTTGGGAAAACAGTCTTCAAAAATGGCACTAAGTTACAGTTCTAATGCAATGGAGTCACTAATTACTATGAATACTTGTTTTACTTGGCAGATTACTAACAAAGTTAATTGGATACAATAAATGTAAAGATTTTCTTTTAAAACGACAGATTCTTCAGTGAGGTGTAAACATTTTATAGAACAATTATCAAAGCTATATTGGACTTAAATATTGGTCATGAATGTATGCACACCCCATAGGTAGCTGCCCTCCTTGGGCAGCTTTTGACTCCTATGCCAAATTTTAAAATAAAGGCCGTGGCCAGGCGTGGTGGCTCACGCCTGTAATCCCAACACTTCAGGAGTCCAAAGCGGGCGGATCGCGAGGTCAGGAGATCGAGACCATCCTGGCTAACACGGTGAAACCCTGTCTCTACTAAAAATACAAAAAAAAAAATTAGCCGGGCGTGGTTGCAGGCGCCTGTAGTTCCAGCTCCTTTGGGAGGCTGAGGCAGGAGAAGGGCCTGTACCCGGGAGGCAGACCTTGCAGTGAGCCAAGATCGCGCCACTGCACTCCAGCCTGGGCAACAGAGCGAGACTCCATCTCAAAAAAATAAGATAAAATAAAGGCCATATGTTTAATCACATTCCCCAAAAGGAGAACTTCGTAAGGCACTAATGAGTAATGTTTATTTTACGAATGATTTTACGGGAGAAATTACAGAGGATGTTTAAATTGCAAAAATACTCCTCCCCTTTTTTCTCCTCCACCCCCCCCCCCCCCCAAAAAAAATCCTTTGCAGTTATCACCTAAGCTTTTTGGGTGTGTGATTTAAAAAAAAAAAAAAAAAACCACAAGACCCACCTTAACAATTTAAGTATGCAGTATTGTTTCTTCTCAGCTTTTGTTTCTAACTTTCAGCTGCCCAGTCTTTGTAATTCTTATTTCTTATGCAGAACAATTTAGCATTTGACCCTACTATCACCAAAAAAAAAAAAAAAGAAAAAAAGAAAAAAATATATAGCAGTTGAGGGCAGTATACAAGCTTAGTAAGTATATTCTGGTACTTGCTTAGGAAGTAGGAAATGTGATCAGATTCTGTTCTCTACCATATGACACTGATTTGCAAGGCCCCGGGTACAGGACTACTAGTAAAAAGAACCCTGTAACTTCCTGTCACAGAGGGACACAGCAATATATATAAAACAGCATCTGCCGTAAATCTTTGGGGAACGTCTTACTAGATTTAACCAGCTAATTTTACTAAGTATTTAGGAAAGTGTGACTGCAGTTCAGGGTCTTTGTTTTTTCTTTTAAGACAGGGTCTGGCTTTGTTGCTCAGGCTGGAGTGCAGTGGCATGATCAAGGCTCATTGCAGCCTCAGCATCCCTGGGCTGCAGCGATTCTTCCACCTCGGCCACCCAAAACTGGGATTATGGGTGTGAGCCACCACACCTGGCCTGTTATATCTTGATTAAGGTCCTGTCTGGGCCTGCAAAGGTTCAATTTGCTTAACCCCAGCACTTTCCCTCAACATGGAGGTCCTTAGTCAACATTAACCAAGGTAATAAAGAGTTGAAAGTTTTAATCATAAGTAGGTGGAGGAGCATTTAAACTGGTTTAATAAACTTGAAATATGAATACCTTAAATATTCGAATAACAAAGCACTGGTGAAACAGGTTTTTCTATGGAAAGACCACAATTTTCTATCCAGCACATTTCATTTGACTGGGTTCCTTTTTTTTTTGTAATAAATAGGACTTTGAGAATTCCAAATCAAATTTGCACTTTTGCACAAAAGGTTCGCTTGGTGACTCTCATGCCTCCATAAGTGTGTTCCATCTGATTCTGCACAACCTACTGCCTTCAGGGTATCCTGGGACCAGCCAAAGAGATGATTCCAACCAGTGGAATCATCATTAAACTAGTGGTTCTTAAAATGTGGACACTGAGTCAACCTGCATCAGAATTACTGTAGATTCTGGACAAATGTACGAAGTCAACATCAAATCAGTGCTACATTTTGAAAAGGTAACTGTAATAAAAAGATTTTTTTGAGATACTGAAATTGCAGTGAAGACAGTGTTCCCACCTTTTTAAAATGGTGTAATATTAGGCTCATTTATGGAATGTTTTATGAAGCAGATTTGTATTTTAACAAGCCTTTTAGGAATGCAGATATTATAGGGGATAACATGAATGGTGGTAAAGAGGGGGGCATATTTGAGCAATGATTTTTCAAGAGCTATGAATTTACAGTGCAATCCTAGCAGGAAAAGAGAGGGAGAAAAGAACATCTATTTTGAGCTGCAGACATAATTGCATCACAGCTGAGATTTCATAGTCCCCGTCCTCTCTATTCCTGTTGAATTACATGATTAAAGGTAACTATATATATATATGAATATATGAAGATGTTTAATTGTTGCAGGTTGGAGAATTTGGGCCAGGGAGAATTCACTTGGCCAATGAGTTAAAAATGAGAAAAGGATTAGCAGTCATCAAAATTTCTAAGTAGTTAATTATGTGCATGGTGGGTTCAGTATAAACAAACATGGTACTCTCAAATGACTGTTGATGGGCTATTAAATTACATTAGTATCCTGTGAACCCTGGTCATAGCTGGAAAGGAGAATCTTTTGAGAAATGGAAAAACCAGGTTATTTGTACATAAGGAATATGTCTTTTAAACACCCCCAAAGTATAGATTAAGACGTGATTGATGAAAAGTCTCCATTTTCTAATGATGGTTTTATGAAACCAAAGTATTTACAACTAAGAACCAACCATCTGATCGCCAGTAGAGAGTGGAAAATAGGAAAGGGTAACGTCTCAGTATGATATCTGGAGTAGTCTGGCTAGGACCATAAGCTTCATTTTGTTACAAGTTCCCAGAAAATAAGCCTGAATGAGCTTAGAGCTTAATACTTCCAGTGATGGTTCTCTCTTCCCTCAAGTATACAGATTAACTATTTTTGTGCCGTGGGCCTTCTGACAGCCCCCAAAAGCCCGTGGATCCCATCTCAGAATGTTTTACATGTGTATTACATAATGCTCACACATTCTAAATTTTATCTACCGACTCCTAGTTAGAAATCCCTTGCAAGGGGTGTTAGGGTTCTGAGAGAAGGCTGGTAAGTAATGAGGCTTTTAACTTATTTCAGCACCCTGTTCAGGTCGGGAATATGTTGTGTTCTAATTACTCTAGTTTCCAGCTCAATTGGTGTTGGAGAAACTAGCCCACTTATAAGTGGCTCAAATGAAAACCCACGGGGAGGCATTTTTAATAAGCAACCCTAAGCCCCCTTTGAAGTCAGTCTGACTAATCAAAAGAAAGAGGTTATATATCCCAGTTTTGACCTTTTGTGAAAATATCCCTTTTACTGTATGTGATATGTTATTGGCATCTCATTCTGCACAGTCCAAATGATGTAGACAAAATAATGATTGGTATATAACTATGGACACCGAAGATCCACTGCAAGGCCTGCAGATCACTTTACACAGAAGGAACCCCTTTCCTGAGGTCCGCTTGCTCGCTCGGGGTGGGGTGGTACTTTGCCCTAGTAAACTACCAAGCAGTCCGAACGCTTGCTCCTCTGGAAGACCGAGTTGTGGGCGGCTGCGCTGCGGGGGCAAACTCGCCGCATGCCCGCTGGCCAGAGCGAGTCGGGGCCTGGCGTTAGGGCAATCCAGACTGGCCGGCATGGTACAGGGCGTATCCCTAGCCGCCTTCTGTGTCATATGGGGCGCCGCCCTCCAGCCTAGGAGGGGCAGAAGGGCCTTGTCTGCCCCGGTCTGAATACCCCAGGCGGGGTCGGAAAGCGGGTCACAGAAGAGCCCAATAAACTGCAGGAGTGCAGCTCGTCTCCAGGGACCGGCAACCCCCAGGGCCGCGCAAGCCGGTAACAACCCATAATCCGATCCTGTCTTCGGGATCAGAAGAGAGGACAGCTGGCCCGCGCGCCAGCTCAGTTCCTCCTCCGCATTCTTCAGGAGGAGCCCCAGAAACGCACTTCCGCCGCGCGGGCCTGCCTCCACGCAGGGCGCGTCCTAGGCCGGTTCACTTCCGCCCAGCGCTTTCTGTGGTTAGGGGAGTCAGGGCTTTCCTTTTCCCCTATTCGGGCTCTTATTTGACCCCCGTTTTCCGTTGAACCCTTTTCTCCCCTCTTGCCCTCCAAAAAAGCAGTCTGCTGCCGCTCCCGACTTTTCTCGCTGAGACACCGTCAGCTCACTCCGAGCCCAGCACAGCGGCCATCTTCGGTAAATTCTGGCAGCAGCCCGCCTGTTCATTGTCCTGTGTGCCCAGAGGAAAGAACTACTCATTTTTCGTGATCAAGCTAGGGGAGGCAGGAGCAATAATGGCCCTGCTATAGGACTGGCTTTTATTTGAATTCCAACTCTTCTGCCACCTTAACCAGCTGTATCCAGATTTTAAAAGTTAATCTATCCGAGCCTCTTATTAAATATTAGGTTGATGAGATGATGCATGCAAAGCGCTTAGAACAGTACTAGGCATAAAGCGTCCGACATAAAGGTTAAGTAAAAGTAAGGAAAAGCTATGGGGATGTATTGAGTATCTCTTTGCCCAATGACGTATTAGTCGTATTAAATATGGAAAGTGCCTTTGATTCTCCGTGCCCATGGGAGAAGGCATAGGAATGGCCTTTTCCCACCTGTAATCAGAGAGCAGGTGTTTCAAGAACGCCTCAATATGTTTGCGATCTCTCACGCAGCCTTTCAGGCTCCTAATTCCTACGAAGTTTCCGCTTTTATTCAAATTGGCTCACTCCTTTTTGCAGGGCTTTGTACTGAATGAGTATTCTTTTAAGGGTGGTGGACAAGCAAAGGTTTGGTAGCATCACATTTTTAATTTCACAGGGAAAATGGATATGAAACATCTTCCCAAGTACATCTTAGACTGCCAGCTGACAGCAAGCCATAATGCTCCCCAGCTCTTGGGCCCTACACCCCCTCTCCCCCATCCCCGCTTTAGTTCTTTGTCATTGCTCATGGACAGCTGGTTTGGGGACCAGGTGCAGATGATGGGAGGTGTCTGAAAAACAGCAAGTGAGAAATGCTAGTTTTGTTGTTTTAAGTTGCACTGATGACTCTAGTAGTTATCTGTGCTGCTTGTGATAATTTATAAGGCAATGATAACGAATTAAACATACAAAAGATTATTATCTTCCACAGGAAAAAAAACCTGCAAACTTGTGACACCATTTATGATCCACTTAGTCTTGAGATACTGAGTAATAGAACTTTCTCCTTTTAGGCTGAGTTGTGAACTTGAGTTTGGTTTCTTTCTGCAATCCCTGCAGGGCCATAAATTCTTGGCCCTTAAGACTGGGTGGCCCATAACAGACTCAGTGATACCATCAGTAACCACAATTCACACTGGAGTCAAGTTATCTGATTCCCACACCAGTTGGAGAACTGGAGATTCCTTAGAACTTTTAACTGTCATGTTTTCAAAGTTGACATGGAAAATTTTACATGAAGCTTAAAAATACAACTAATCTGTGGTGATAGAGACGAGAAGAGTTAAGCTCTAAAATTAGAAGAGCAGTTCGTTTTGAGGCAGCACTGATTGGGAGGGAGCATGGAGTATATAATTACACATTTCCATATAATGTAAAAATGTATCTATAGATTTAAGATTTATGCATTTTATGTAAATTTTACTACAATAAAACGAAAATGAAGACATCATAGTTTAATCAAATATTGTGTACAAAGTAATTTCTGTTAAACATTTATATTTTTATGTGTATATGTATCTTTTACATGTATGTGTTAAGGATATGCATTAAAATGGTTATAACTTCCTCTGCCTGTTGGGATAATGGAGAGTTTTGTTACTTTTTGTCTTTTTTTAAAACATGTTCTTCAATAATAATGTATTGCTTTTGTAATTATGAAAAAAGTTATTTTGTAAATCTTTGTTACTGATAAGAGATGGGTATTCTGTTAACTACTCAATTCTCATGTAGGAAAACAAAATACATAATGTCTATTTGATAAATCGAGAAACAGAAGCATTACTTAGAAATCTGAGTTACCTCTAAAATAATGACTGGCATTTGAAGTTGAGGATGGGTCTTGAGTTCCTGTGATTTTAAGCTCTTGGATATGAGGGTTGGGTGAGTTCCTCTTTTTCTCTTTTAAAATATATGTATGTTTAACTTTGCTAAATAAAATTTAAAAGATGCAATGTATCTCAGTGCAATTTTTAAAAATTTATTTTCATCCAGGTTACTCTACCCTTTCCCTTTGTCATTCAGCAGGCAGAACAAGGAAAAATTAAACCTCTAACTGAAAGGAACTTTGAATAGCAATCAATATCAAATTAGAGACAAAATATAAATATTGTTCAATATAAAATGAGGGTTTGTCTTAATTGAGGGGACAGAAATACAGCTTCTCAGTTATCATAAATTGCATCTTTTTTTGGGAGGGCCTTTTTGGCTTGCATCCATTACCAATTATATATCTTTTACTACTGTGGGAACTGCATTATCGAAACAGCTAAAGCTTGTGTATTTAGCGCCCTCTAGTGCATTATCTTATAACTGATAATACTCCAAACAGCTAGAAAAAATGTAAATCTCAGTCCACCTCCCCTCTTTGCACCTACATGTTTCCTAGCCATGAGACATTAGGCTGTGACCTCACAGTAGTTCTTTAATCTCTAGGCTTCAATTTTCTCATTTGTAAAATGAGGACGATAATCATAAATACTAGATAGGGTCCTGAGAACTAACTGAATGGTCTATGCTTGTGACATGAATGCCTGGCACATAGTAGAAGCTCGATTAGTGCTAGCTACTCTAATATATAAATAGATCGAGTCAGTACTAACATGATTAAAGACAAGTAATCTTGACTCAGATGTCAGAATCTGCTAGTAGGAAAGTGGAAAATGTTAAAGAGGAACCAAAAAATAAAGAATGAAGGCCTGGGTTTGATACTCATCTTCGGTTCCCTTTTGAGTCAGTTGATGCCAATTCTGAAGTCTGGGAACATGTTAAATTCCTTTGCATCCTTCACAGTGCATATAATTGCACACTGTCAACAAATATTTGTGTTAATGTTCAAGCTAAATGGTTAGCAAACAAGATGAAGAATGACAGAAAATAATAATTAGTATAAAATTTGTATTTGGATTCAACTTTCTGTTATTTGAGGCAGAAGCCAAATGCCATTTTTTGGATTGTAGCTTCGAAACAGGCTGTGGACAAGATTTGTGTTACCCGTGTGCAAATGAGCAGCATAATTATACTGTGTGTTTCATACGTTCGCTATGTGACTTTTGTGACTCATTACTGACAACGACAATAGTAGGTTCTAGAATCCTGCCGTCATCCATTCTCACCCATTTTCAGCATTGCATAGGCTATACAGCTAAAATTTACTTCCTCAGACACATTCCAAGAGATACCTTCTCTCCACATAGTCTACATGACCATCTGTAGTTCTTTTCCTGCACTGACAGACATAGACTTTGGTACTTAATACCAGTACTTCTTGGGCTCTCCAAGAACCCAGTTGCTTGAGGAAAGCATTGGGTGCTTCTCACCCTGAGTCCCTGGAATCTTTGGTTGGGCCTGTATATAATAAATGTCCCCATTGCTTATTTTTATTGTGTGCTTTATATTAGACATGTCACAGTGTTGTCTCTCCTTCCCTTCCATTGCCTCAGTGCTAAACCAGACCAATTTTCTCATGAAAGGTACATGATACAGGTAACCATGCATTGTGCCTCTATTAATGCTTATACATTATGCTAAGCATTTTACATACACTACTTCTTTCACAACCACATCCAGTAATAGAGTATTCCCATTTTCCAGAGGGGAGAATTGCCCTAGTTCACACAGATAAATGGCAGAGCCAGACTTCCAACCCAAGTCTGCCTCTAGAACCTGTGGATTCAACACTGCATCAGAAACTCCAAAGGGAAAATTTTGAGTTGTCTGTCTCCAGAAATTCCTGCAAGGAAAATCATGAAGCTCCCTTTAGGCACTAAGCCATAAGTTCTGAGGCTTCCTCCTTTTCAAGAAAACCCACCTACCTAGCCCTGATAATTATTAGAACTGCGATGACTCACATTTACTTGGCACCTCACAGTTTTCAAAGGTTGGCCCATGGGGTATCTCATTTTATTTTCCAGAAAATCTTTTGCGTTCATCATCAACTGAGTGTCCAAGCTGGTGAAGCAAGTTCTTTTCTGGCAGAAGATTGCAGCTCCTATTATTTACCCCCCAGGGGATAAACTGCAAATCCCAGGCCTTACAGCTGGGAACACAGAGCTAGCTGTGCAAGCATATAAAAAACCTTGACAAAGCAGGAGGGGGGTTCACATACTGGCTATCCTCATTACAGTGCATTGGGCAAGGAGCTCTCCCACTGGAAGCTGTATCACAGAACCACAGGCATTGCCTTGGCGGGCAAAACCACATTCAGCAGTTCTTCAATCAGCCAGGGCCTTCCCTGCCCGTGTGCTCATTCATTTATGCTACGCATGTGGTCTCTTTCCTCTCCTTAACTCTCTTTTCATACCCCAGCCCCTACCCCCAACTCCCTCTTGTCCTTAAAAGCTTCTTCCTGCTTTACACCTTAACCTCTTTGTAGGATCCTGGTAAATGCCAAGGCTTGTGGGGGTGGAAGATTATAAATCAAAGCCACAGACACAGACATGGGGGAGGAGCCACCCAGGGGGTGGAAGGGCCACAACTTCAAAACAAATGAGCCTCTTTCATCCCAGTGGGATTTTTGTTTTTTAAGGTCTGCAGTTCCGGTGGGGCATTAAATCAGAAGCTATGGTTTCTGGGACTTATAGGAAGAACAATAACTAGAGAGTTGTCCATATGTGTTCCCTGAGTTTCAGCAAAACTTGGGGGCCTAGAGAAGTCCTGTTATTTTTTAAAAAGTGTCGTTTCTCCGTTAACAAAATAGGTTTCACATTTTAAAAGCAGCTTAAAGCATAGCATCAACCATTCTTCCTCTACAATTGAGAAGTTCCATTAAATGATAGAAGGGGTCAGATTTGAGATATCTGACTAAATATTATTTAAGAAAAGTTAAATTTTGTCAGTTCTCAATTATCTGTGCTAGTGGAGGGGATCCAGGGACAGAATTCCACTGGGACTTTAATTCACTTGTTGATTTGCATTTGGCATTATGAGGCATTTTAGTAATGAACACTTTAATATGGGTGTGCCTGCAGTTCTGGAAATTTACAACTGTTTATAGCAAATAACAAAGCTACTCAGTGAAGATGCTGACAGGGCTGGAATGCTGTCAAATGACTTTTCCAGCCTCTGGACCAACTCTGTTTACTGAGGCCTGGAAACAAAATAGGCTTTGGCTTCAGACAGGAAGGTTTAAATCCTTAGACTCACATTATCAAGTAGTTTAGGAAAAAAAAAAAAAAATCCTGATGCTGCTGCGTAATTTTTCAGATTCTTCATTTGAAAAATGGGAAAAAGAAGTAATATCAAGTACCTTGACCATGGTATCAGAGAATGACCTCAGAAGTTGTGAGGGAATTCTCAGACAAAACTTTGAAATATAATCCAGGATTCAATCAGGTATTATTTTAATCTTTAAGTAGTCTTGATGGGTTGCAAACTTTCATGAATAGAGGAGAGCTGCTAAGTACTTGGGTTAAGAGGGCTTGAGACCAACTCCTGTATAAATTGTGACATTCTGTCTATATAGTATAAAGGGAGCTCAGCATAACCCAAGAAGGTCACAGACCAGAATCACTGGCTGAAACCTCTGGCAGTGACCAACCTCAACTCAAAAGGTAAGTATATTTTGTGTTCCTAAGAATCCAGAAAGTTCAAAATTTATATTAAGAAGTTGCTGCTGGCCAGGCACAGGGGCTAACACCTATAATCCCATCTCTACAAAAAATACAAAGAAGCCAGGCATAGTGACAGGCACCTGTAGTCCCAGCTACTGGGGAGGCTGAGGCAGGAGGACTGCTTGATCCCAGGAGGCAGAGGTTGCAGTGAACCAAGATTGTGCCACTGCACTCCAGGCCCAGAGCAAGACCCTGTCTTTAAAAAAAGAAAAAAAAAAAGTTACTGCTTGCTAGAAGACCTGAGACCTTCCCATAGCCACATGAATGGGTATGGAAGTAAATTTGCCTCCAGGAGAGCCTTCAGATGAAAAGGTGGAAGCCCAACACCTTGATTACAGCCTTGTGAGAGAACCTAAATTAAAGGCGCCTAGCTAACCTGTACCCGAGATTCCTGACCCAAAGAAATTGTGAGATAATAAATGTTGTTTAAAGCTGCTTTTAAAAAAAGAAGTTTCTGCTCTATGGTTTATCTGCAGTCAACTTATTCTGTGTGTTAATACGTGAGCCATTATAACTCTCAATACATTTGAATTTGCACTAAGTGGCAGATGTGGCCTTGAGTTCTCCACACTGCCCAAGAAGCCAGATGGCAAGAAGGCTCATTTAGGCAGCCCTCCTACACAAAACTCTGCACCACATGCACAAATTCTGAATTGTGTCTGTAGGAGGAGGGGGTGGTTAGAATCAGGCAGAAAGAGCCAGAAACCAAGTGCCCAAGCATTCATGATCTGCTGAAAATACCAAGTGAATTTCTGCAGTTTCCTTACCATCCATATTATATAACATGCCCTGAATTAAGGACTCATTCTTCATCACTGAGGTAGAATTGGGTCCTTGTGCCCATAAACAAAAGAAAGCTTGGCTAATGCAATTGTACATTCTTTCCAAAGAACACATTTGTTTTCAGATGAGGAAGTCAGAGCACTGTTGTGCTAAATGTTTAGATCTGGTATTACTTAGGATAGGGGTTCGACAACTGTAACAAACAGATGCCAAAATTGAGTAGCAGTTCAGTAATGTCAGGGGCCTGCTTTCCTTCTCTTGGTGCTGCCACCCTCAATACATGGCTTCTATTTCACTGTTTAAGATAGCTGCTCCAGCTCCCACCCTCACATCTGTGTTCCAGCAGAAAGGGAGAAAATGAAGACACTGTCCTCACTTTTAAGGATAACAATCTGGGCCAGGCATGGTGGTTCATGCCTATAATCCCAGCACTTTGGGAAGCTGAGGTGGGCAGATCGCTTGAGTTCAGGAGTTTGAGACCAGCCTGGGCAACAGGGTGAAACCCTGTCTCTACAAAAATAACCCAGGTGTGGTGATGTGCGCCTGTAGTCCCAGCTACATGGGGGGCTAAGGCAGTAGAATTGTTTGAGCCTAGGAGACTGAGGCTGCAGTGAGCCATGTTCTTGTCACCGCACTCCAGCCTGGGTGACAAAGTGAGACCATGTCTCAAAAAAAAAAAAAAAAAAGAATCTGGATGTTGCATACATCACTTTTACTCCCATCTATGACCATATCTGGCTGCAAGGGAGGCTTGGAAACTGGATGACTCTGTATTCAGCTAAAAATTCCATTATATAAGAAGAAAAGTACAGATTGGAAGATAAACTAGCACTTTCTGCCAGGATTCCCTTCCTGTGGCTTACCCCTCCACACATACCTGATTAATATTCAAACTGCTGGGCTAAAAGCCTATTTAATTTCCTATGTAAAGAACATGTTGAAAACTAGAGGCTTGTCCAGGTGTGGTGGCCCACACCCGTCTCTACTAAAAACACAAAAATTAGCTGGACGTGGTGGTGGGCACCTGTAATCCCAGCTACTCAGGAGAATTGCTTTAACCTGGGAGGCGGAGGTTGCAGTGAGCTGAGATTGTGCCACTGCACTCCAGCCTGGGTGACACAGCAAGACCCTGTCTCAAAAAAAGAAAAAAAAAAACTGGAGGCTGTTTTGCACCCTCTATTTTTTTGGGTAGCACAGGTAGTACATGTTTATTCTTGGGGGGAAAACAAAATACAAATCAGTAAGAACTTAAGAATTAACATCATGAGACTATACCCAGTGATAATAATGGTAGGATTTTGATGTCTTTCCTGATAGACTTTCCTGAAACAAATGTAGACATACATAACATACAATCTCATGGTGCCGATTTACATTATATAATGTCAATCACCACCATCGTGATGATAAATGGCCAGTACTATTGTGTATGTCAGGTGGGGAGAGGACTTTAAACCTAACCTGTCATACAATTGAAAGAAAATAGAAATTGGGAGAATTGGATTTCACTTCTACCTCTTCACTGACCAGCTGACCCTGTGTCACCCTGAATCAGTAACCTAAGAAAATCTTTTTTCTTTTTTTAAGACAGAGTCTCACTCTATCACCCAGGCTGGAGTGCAGTGGCGTGATCTCGGTTCACTGCAACCTCTGCCTCCAAGGTTCAAGCAATTCTGCCTCAGCCTCCTGAGTTGCTGGGATTACAGGCATCCACCACCACTCCCGGCTAATTTTTTTTTTTGTATTTTTGGTAGAGACAAGGTTTCACCATGTTGGCCAGGCTGGTCTCGAACTCCTGACCTCAAGTGATCTACTCGCCTCAGCCTCCCAAAGTGTTGGGATTGCAGGTATGAGCCACTGCAACTGGCACCCACAAAATCTTTTTTTTTTTTTTTGAGACGGAGTCTCGCTCTGTCACTAGGCTGGAGTACAGTGGCTCAATCTCAGCTCACTGCAACCTCCGCCTCGTGGGTTCAAGCAATTCTCCTGCCTCAGCCTCCCGAGTAGCTGGGACTAGAGGTGCACGCTGCCATTCCCGGCTAATTTTTTTTTGTATTTGTAGTAGAGACGGGGGTTTCACCATGTTGGCCAGGATAGTCTTGATCTCCTGACCTTGTGATCCGCCTGCCTCGGCCTCCCAAACAACTTAAAACCTTAATGTTTCCATTTCTCCATCTGTAAAATGGAAATTAGTTACATTTGATTTTTCTAATCCCTAAGATAGTTATGAAAATCAATTATTCCTCCCTGTATTCCTTCAAGTACTCTTGAATGCCCACTATGTGTCAGGTATTGAGAACAAGACACACATGCTCCCTGTCCCCATGGAGTGGAACCTAATGAGTGAGGCATAGCAACATGTTTTGAGAAATATCAGCTGGGATACATTAGGTAAAGGGTTACTGTCGAGAAGTGGCCACCAACTATCCCTAGCATTCCTTGGTCCTTCACACTCTCCTTGATACCTCCTTCCCAAGGCCAAAGTGGGGGAAGAGGTGAGAGATAAAGTGGTCAGATGAGTGGCTATGGCCCAGCCTGGTCAAGCTGCCATTTTACACTCCACCCACTCCCCAACTCAGTCAGCCCTAACTCTACTACATGAATCCAGATTTTCTCTTCTATGTGCCCCACCCTCTGACAGGGAAGTAGGAAAACAGAGATTTGTAGAAGTTGGTAAAAGCTAATGTCAGAAGGCAAAGTTCCATTTCTAGATCCAAGAAAAACTTCCTGTTTTGTTAAGACATTTCTTAGGAGCGGAAACTGGCTCACTCAAATGAAAACCACAATGAATAATTTTACTGATTTGTACCATATGTTTAGCAATCCCAAGAGGAAGTTGGTGAATAAAGAGAAATCAGAAAGGGACTGTCAGATACCAACCCCCAACCAACCAGGGCTTTTCCCCACATCACCACTCCCTGAAGGAACAGCGACAACTGAGGGAGTGGAAACACATTTGGGACACGTGATGCAAAGGTAACCTGGTGGCTCATTTAAGGGCTGTGTGACTTGGATTGGTCATCATCCTTTCTCCAGATGGAGTTTCCCTTTTTACAAAAAGATCTAGAAAATCAGCTGTACTAGCATAGACAGTGCTGCAGTAACAAATTAGCTCTGGAGTCTTGGCTTAACACAGTAAAAGTTTATTTCGTGTTTTCATTAAATGACACGTACAGGTTGGTGGTGGAATGGGAAGTGGAGATGGGAATTCTGCTTAAGCACCCTGTTTGATAGAGGCTCTGGCACTTGCAGCTATATTACTGGAGCCTTGGGCCATCACCATCTTGGCCGTAGAGGGAGAGAATGCATAGAGAATTCACATGTGTCCTATACTTCAGCCTGGAAGGGACACATATCACCTCTGTCTCAGTGGTTGGACAGAACAAACTACAGATGGACTGGGACAGATGGGGAAGCCTATGGATATTTGGTGAGCAATAAATGCCTCTGCCACAACAGCCTTTTAATGCTGTGTGCATGTTACTACGTGTTATGGCAGCTCAGAATTCCAGACAGATCTTTTGGATCCTAATCTGCTGGGATGTCTCATCTAAGATTCTTATTTATTTCCTGAGCACCTAATAGGCAGTCCTCGTGTCAAAAATAGCACACCAGTGGGTTCTGCATAATGATTTTACCTCTAGAGTTTTCCCTCTCCTCTCCTCTCCCCTCCCCTCCCCTCTTCTCCCCTCCCCTCCCCTCCCCTCTCCTCTCCTCTCCTCTGTTGTCCAGGCTGGAGTGCAGTGGCACAAACACAGCTCACTGCAGCCTCAATTCCTAGGCTCAGGCAATACTCCTGCCTCAGCCTCCCATGTAGCTCAGACCACAGGTGTGTGCCACCATGCTAATTTTTTTTTAAATTTTTTATTTTTTTGTATAGACAGGGGCTCACTTTGTTGCTCAGGCTGGTCTCAAACTCCTGGGCTCAAGCAATCCTCCTGCCTAAGCTTCCCAAACTGCTAGGATTACAGGCATGAGCCACCATGCCTGGGCTTTTCATTTTTAATTTAATTTTTTACCTAATTAGCTAGTCCACAGGAATTAGCAGCTCAGCGCGGCCTCACAATATGTTGTTGGAGGACTGACATAGCTTGGTGTCCCTGGGAGCATGGATTAGTCAGTCATTGGAATTCAAAGCTGAGTTTTAAAACAGTATGGAATTTTAAGCTGTTCACATTTAATTCCACAAAAATGACAACGTAAAACTGAAGGGTTGTTCTCTGAAGGATTATTGACCATAATTGTTCAAAATGTATTACGATTCAAGCCTCCTCTTACAGTTGACTCATGTTTGACTCTTGTCCAGTGTTTCTATGCCCAGGGATGGTGCTCTGTATGCATCACTATTATCAATTAAATATACATACAGTCCGTACATGTAGGCTGCAGTTCACTTGAATGAAGTTGTATGCCCTTGCCAAGTAGGGGAGTAGGGTGGGAGGAGTCACTTTCTTTTTTCTGTCTTTTTCTTTTTCTTGCCTTTTTTTTTTTTTTTTTTTTTTGAGACAGGGTCTCACTTTGTCACTCAGGCTGAAGTGCAGTGGTATGAACATGGCTCACTGCAGCCTCAACCTCCTGGGCTCAAACAATTCTCCTGTCTCAGCACCCCTCAAGTAGTTGGGACTACAGACATGTGCCAGCAGGCCCAGCTAATTTTTGCATTTTTTTTTAGAAATGGGGTTTCACCATGTTGCCCAGGCTGTCTCTACCTCCTGAGCTCAAGTGATCTGCCTGCATTGGCCTCCCAAAGTGCTGGGATTACAGGCGTAAGCCACCGTGCACTGGTGGAGGCAGTCAATTTCTAAGTGATAGCTTATTCAGGTCTGAGTTTCTCTGCCTTCCCCTCTTGCTCCTTGGTTTGGGGACATTTTGTCATCCACCAAAAAGGCAGGAGAGAGCAAGGCAAATACAGATCAATTCGAAGCAGACTCATTTCACAGGGTGGTTCTCTACTTATTTTGTTTAACTTGGCCTGCTGTGGAGCTGTTTGGGGACACATACAGTTCTGCAGCCAGGAGGCCCTTTCCAGAACCTGATTTCCCCTTGGAATGACACATTATCCTCCCTTCACATGTAGCAATTGTAAATTCCTGCCTAGGGAGCAGCAATTGCTTTGAATTACACACTATTTGAACAGACCAGTATGGGATTAACAAGGCCTTATTGTTCTGCAGTCCTTTATTGAAACTTGCTATAGTAATTTCTGGTGAAATTATATTCCCCTGCCTATCATTTGACTATGCAAAGGAACACTTTCCACACTCTAATTGGTCCTTTCTAGTTGTATGTAATAAAAATCTCTTTTTACTATATTATTAACCCTGAGCAGGAAGAAATAATACTATCAGGTTTTTTCAGTTCACCCTTTTCTCACCCTTTCCCTCCCTTTGACATCTCTACTATGATTCCATGACTTGGACGTCTTTCAGATTTGTGGTGCCCAGAATATTACTTTATGACTGCTATATACATATAGAAATGCACACACTATACCCACACAATCTAGGATTATCTCCTTTACAATATGCTATTTTTAAAATAAACTTCAGGAGCACAGAATTAAATCAGTAATAATACCTGTTTCAGGACACATTCTCATCATTGGTCTGGAAGTACCATTTTAAACATGTTTTTAAACAGTCTAGGCAAACAATTTACATCTACTCTTCAATTAAAAAAAAAAAAAAAAAACTCTAGTCCAGGCATGGTGGCTTGCGCCTGTAGTCCCAGCACTTTGGGAGGCCAAGGTGGGTGGATCGCTTTGAGCTCAGGAGTTCAAGACCAGCATGGACAACATGGCAAAACCCCGTTTCTACTAAAAATAGAAAAATTAACTGGGTGTGGTGGTACACACCCATAATCCCAGCTACTTGGGAGGCTGAAGCAGGAGAATGGCTTGAACCTGGGAGGCAGAGGTTGCAGTGAGCCAAGATCGCACCACTGCACTCCAGCCTGGGCAACAGAGCGAGATTTCGTCTAAAAAAAGTAAAAATTCTTACTTTTCAATCATCTGCAAATAGAATTTGGTAACCAAGAATGAATCTACCAATATTTACTTCCTAACTAAGCTGTTTCTAACAGAAATCAAAAGGGAATCTCTTTATAATGATGAAGTCTAAAGGCAGACTAATAAAAATGCTGAGATCAAGATGTTTAGGTCAGGTGCAGTGGCTCAGGCCTGTAATCCCAGCACTTTGGGAGGCCTAAGCAGGGGGATCACTTGAGCCCAGGAGTTCAAGACCAGCCTGGGCAACATAGTGAGACCTGGGTCTCTACAAAAAATACAAAAATTAGCTGAGCATGGTGGCATACCTATAGTCCTAGCTACGTGGGACGTTGAGGTGGGAGGATCGCTTGAGCTCAGGGAGTCAAGGCTGCAGTGAACAGTGATGGCAGCACTTGTACTCCAGCCTGTGTGACAGAATGAGACCTTATCTCAAAAAAAAAAAAGTTTACCAGGCTTTAAATAGTTTATTTTGGTGGACATTATTTGTCCATAAAATAGACCTTTATAAAAGCTTGGATTTGAAACCAATAAATTAGAACTGTAATGTAGTCTTTTCTAGCTGGTTTTAGGCCAGTTAAATCTAGCAGAGATCATGAAGGCAGAAAGCCAACTTGAAGCCAAAATAACTATTGAGAACATTCTATATTCCATTAATAGGTAATGAAATTAAATCTGTTAACTGCTAAATTAAAATACATATTCTACTTATTTACATAAAACTTTAGGCCTATATAACTATCATGCTTCCAAAAATAACAGCCTGGCCAGGCACAGTGGCTTACGCCTGTAATCCCAACACTTTGGGAGGCCAAGGCGGGCGGATCACCTGATGTCAGGAGTTTGAGACCAGCCTGGCCAACAAAGTGAAACCCTGTCTCTACTAAAAATACAAAAATTAGCCAGATGTGGTGGTGCGTGCCTGTAGTCCCGGCTACTTGGGAGGCTGAGGCAGGAGAATCACTTGAACCTGGGAGATGGAGGCTGCAGTGAGCCCAGGTCAGGCCCCTGCACTCCAGCCTGGGCAACAGAGTGACTCCGCCTCAGAAACAGATAAATAACTGCCCAATAGCACAATACTTTTGAAACATGCTTTGATGAAACCCACAAAGGAATCATCTTTACCCCTTTGTCCCTAAACCATCTTCTTAGATCTTGTGCCTAAATTGAAATTTTTGTGCCAGGAGTTAGAAAATAATATGGATATAATAAAACAGACATAGTTTATACTGTAAGATATAATAAATATAGTTTATACTGTAAGAAGCATGACAGGTTTTTTTAAAATTATTGGATGATGACCATCAACTAAAAAAAAAAAAAAAAAAAAAAAACAAACCTCAAAAACCCAAAGTCTATAACCTGCACTGAAAGGTTTTAATCTATAAAGATGAAAGTCAGCTTCTCCCATTTCCATTTTTCAAACCAGAGACTTTTTTTTTTTTTGACTTGCTCTGTGACCCAGGCTGGAGTACAGTGGTGCAATCGCTGCAACCTCAAACTCCTGAGCTCAAGTGATTCTCCCACCTCAGCCTCTTGAGTAGCTGGGACTACAGGCACACAACACCATTCCCGGCTCCAGAGATTTCTTTGAAACTTTCTATTAGAAAAAAAAATAAAAAGAAATGGTCATTGCTTGCTGTGCATGCTGGCTCATGCCTGTAATCCCAGCACTTTGGGAGGCTAAAGTGGGCAGATTACTGGAGGTCAGGAGTTCGAGACCAGCCTGGCTAAAATGGTGAAACCCCATCTCTACTAAAATAAAAAATAATTAGCCGGGAGTGGTGGTGCGTGCCTGTAATCCCAGCTGCTCAGGAGGCTGAGACAGGAGAATCGCTTGAACCCGGGAGGTGGAGGTTGCACTGAGCCGAGATCGCGCCACTGCACTCCAGCCTGGTGACATAGCAAGACTCCATCACAAAAAAAAAAAAAGATTTTATTAGTAAGGAGATAAAGCTAATTCCTCTGGGAACTTGTTTCAGACTTGGGTAGATGAAGTTCTGTGGCACAAAACTGAAGTGGAAGAGTGCTTTATGTAGACAGTTGGCTTGCAGGCAACATAAACAGAAAAGCTCAATAAATTCAAACAAAGCTGAAGCCAAAATCATGTAGTGATTTGTAAGGGAGCAGTAGATATTTTGAACTATGCCCCAAAGAGATGTTAAAGTAAATCAAAATCTTATGAACAGGTAAAAAAATTACTACGAAATTTAGAAAAACTGCTATCCATCCCAGATAGTGATTTTTTTTTTTCCTTAAATGAGTAGTGAATGACTACAAACAAATGTGTAAAAAAAGAAAAAAAAAATGACAGGAAATTTGAAATACAAGTTTCTAGGCTTCTGGTAACACAATTTATACCAGGGGTCAAATATTCAGGGTTGCTTCTAAATTAAAAGAAAGAAAGAAACAAAAAAATCCCATTTGAGCCCAAAGCATTTCATATTTGGTAAACTATTTGGGGAAATTCCACAAAATGTGCAGGCCAAGTCATTTTATTTACTCTTACACTCCAACCTTTCCATTTCATTTTGCTTCAGCGGTTGTTATAAAACTGAGCAGACAAGGCCAGGCATAGTGGCTCACACCTGTAATCCCAGCACTCTGGGAGGCTGAGTGGGGCAGATCACGAGGTCAGGAGATCGAGACCATCCTGGCCAACATGGTGAAACCCCATCTCCATTAAAAATACAAAAAATCAACTGGGCGTGGTGGAGGGCACCTGTAATCCCAGCTACTCGGGAGGCTGAGGCAGGAGAATCACTTGAACCCAGGAGGTGGAGGTTGTGATGAGCCAAGATCTTGCCATCTTGCACTCCAGCCTGGGCAACAAGAGCGAAACTGTTTCCAAAAAAAAAAAAGAAAGAAAAAAAAAAAAAACTGAGCAGACAGCTCGGGCAAACCCAGGAGCTCTCTTCTAGTAACAAATTACAGGTTTGTCCTAGGAAGATAAGAAAAATCCTTTTCTTCCAAGTACAGGCTCTTGCCACTCTTGAGGAGTGGTCACCATACTCTCTGCCTCAGATTCCAGTGCACTGACCATTCTCACATTCCTGGGCACCAGATTATCACATTGCTAGGAGCTGTGGTCTGGCATCGGGCAGTTTGCACTCTGATTGAGTGGCTGGGTGCAAGAGGGGAGTAAACTGGCTTGAGTCACTGGTGACCATGACTGCTCTAGAAAGAACTTCGGAAGGCTCAGCCCCACCGACCCTGCCAGGCCTAGCAGGCTGGTAATTATCTCCTGGGCTACAACAGAGCTCTGAGAGTTCAAGGTTTACCTCATCACAGCCTTTTCTCCCCTTCCTTCCTCTATTGGACAGTCCACTTTGCAGTGACCTAGTTCATTAGGATGCCCTTGTGCCTCAGTTTCCCTTATTAGGACTGGACTCCGCCTGTCAGCTGGGATTCAATCACCCTGTCTTCCTCTTTGCCAATATACTTTCCTCTCCAACCTTCGTCAGTCCCTACTGGCTGGGGCTCTGCTTGGATTAAGTCAATTGCTCAAGAGCCATGACTCCTTCCTGACTTTGGTCTACTATCCCCACTCTCTCACAGTCATTCCAGCTGCTTACTTTGCTCCTGAAGATACTGATAATCAACTGAACCAGATCCCAGCTTGCCTTATCTACTCAGCCCACCTGGTTACCTTTCCCAGGCCAGTCTAGCCAGCCAGGTTAGTTCCCTGCTTGCTGTCACCCACCCACCCAATCCTGGATCCTCCTCCTTCCCATCAGCTGGTGCTGCTCGAATATTCACATCGATAGCAGTAATTAATGGCAGTTAAGAGCTCAGTCTGTCTCAGGAACTGTCTTAAGTACATCAGTACTTAAATTCATTTAATTATGACCACAACACTTGGAGAAACTGAGGCTGGGAGAGGTTGACTTGCTCAAGGTCACGCGAAGAGTAAATAGCACAGCTTTAAGTTGAACCTAGACTAGATCTTTCTGATGCCAGGTAAATACTCTTAATCACTGGCCAAGGGTTCTCAAGGTTCTTTTGCCCCTTCATCTATCCCACACATGGTATGTTTGTCGAAGGGACTGTGCAGATCTCAGCTATACTGCCTCCCTACAGGCCTTGGGTCTGGGCCTAGCCTTTGGACACCATTCATCAGAAAACTGGTCATCTCTGGCCGGGCGCGGTGGTTCACGCCTATAATCCCAGCACTTTCAGGGGCTGGCTGAGGTGGGCAGATCACCGGAGGTCAGGAGTTCGAGACCAGCCTGGCCAAAATGGTGAAACCCTATCTCTACTAAAAATAAAAAATAATTAGCTGGGCATGGTGGCAGGCGCTTGTACTCCCAGCTACTCAGGAGGCTGAGGCAGAAGAATCACTTGAACCCGGAAGGCAGGGGTTGCAGTGAGCTGAGATCGCACCATTACACTCCAGCCTGGGTGACGTGAGACTCCGTCTCAAAAAAAAAAAAAAAAAATCTGGTCATCTCTGCCTCTCCTATTTATGCTTCTACTACTTCAGCTGGCTTCACTGTCAGTAGAAATGGCCGACAATGATCAAAGTTTATCTCAGTGCAGACATCTGTCAGCTCGCTGAGATGTGTACAGGTTTCCCCAAGATCTAGGGAGCCCCAAGTCACAGGGTTCTGGCTCAAGCCTTTTATTTTACTATTGAGACCTAAAGCTCAGAGAAGTGAAGTGACTTGTCCTGTATCACACAGCTAGTTAATGGCAGAGCCAAGATTGAGGTTTCATGGCTTCCAAGCCACCTTGAGTAGACTGGAACCATGGAAGGCCACATTTCACAGCAGGGCTTTTGAAGACAAGCTAGGTTACTTAACCTTTGACTTTTGCCTCTGTGTTTTAATCTGTGACATGGAGCAGCAAAGGAGGCCTAACTAAAAGGATGACACATGTTGCTGATGAGGGGTAAATTGTTGGAGGAATTGCTACTACCACCCATCTTTGGTAAGGACCAGGACTTTCTGAGTTCATTTACCAGTCTACAAGCCAGGAAGATGTTCATAGATATATTCACATAATTGTGATCTAATTGACACCACAAGACAAAAGCAATTTCATGATAAAAATAGCAACTTTAATTTAGTTGTTTTTTCTTTTTTTTTTTTTTGAAAAAGAGTCTTGCTCTGTCACCCAGGCTGGAGTGCAGTGGTGCGACCTCAGCTCACTGCAACCTCCACCTCCTAGGTTCAAGCAATTCTCCTGTCTCAGCCTCCCAAGTAGCTGGGATTACAGGCATGCAACACCATGCCTGGCTAATTTTTCTGTGTGTTTTTAGTAGAGATAGGGTTTCACCATGTTGGCCAGGCTGGTCTTGAACTCCTAACTTAAGGTGATCCACCCACCTCGGCCTCCCAAAGTGCTGGGATTACAGGCATGAGCCACCGTGCCCAGCCAAGAATAGCAACTTTAATTGAGCATTTGTTATACACCAGAGACTGCTTTAAGTAAGCATCTATTTGAGCCACACTACAACCCTAGGAAGAATGTATGTGCTTTTTTTTTTTTTTTTTGAGATGGAGTCTCACTCTGTCGCCCAGGCTGGAGTGCAGTGGCGGGATCTCGGCTCACTGCAAGCAGGTTCAAGCAATTCTCATGCCTCAGCCTCCTGAATAGCTGGGACTACAGGTGTGCACCACTGCACCCAGCTAATTTTTGCTTTTTTTTAAAGACAAGGTTTCACCATGTTGGCCAGGCTGGTTTTGAACTCCTGAGCTCATGATCCGCCCTTCTCGGCCTCCCAAAGCACTGGGATTACAGGCATGAGCCACCATGCCTGGCCTGGAAGAATGTGCTTTATTTCCATTTTACAGGTAAGGAAACTGAGCCCTAGAGAGGTTAAGTAACTTGCCCAAGATCACACAGCTACTAAGAGGCAGAACAAGGTTCTGGAGGAAGCTGTTTACCTCCAGGGTCTACAAATCCTAACTTCTACATGAGTCTGGCTTACATGCAAATGGGGAATGGAAGTTTTCGAAGATGCCCAGAAAGACACAGAGATCTGAAACTTTGTCTAGGAAGAAGAGTGAGGACCAGTTATCACAGGCATCCATATTCCTAGGTTCACAGCTTATCTACCCACTGACAGGGGGCCATGTATGAACTCGATGGCCTACAGTAAGCTTTCAGGGCTTGTCATTTTGCTCTAGGAAACTGCTATCCAGCCCCATGTGGTTCCTGGATCACTCCGAAGTGCTTTAGAGTCACTTTAATCCTTGAGTTTAAAGTTTAAAGCAGATAAGGTATACAGAAACATAGAAAAGGAACCAAAGAAAACTAACAAAATAAAGTTTGGTAATTTTCAAATCTTGCTACATAATTCCTTGCTTGGGAAGAAATGCTCAAAAATCAACAAAAGGAGGACAAAAACAGGATGTTAAAAAGCATTTTTATGTTTTAAGAAATTTACTGCCAGACTAAGAGTATTTCTGCCAAAACTAACATGCTTCTTTCCTACAACCTACACAATCTGGGGTTTGCTGAGAATTCGGTTGGATTTTGAGGGTGAGACCATAATTTCCCACCATGTTCATTTTCAAAAAGAATGTCCCAGACATGAAAACACACACACGCACACACACACAAACACACACACACACACACACACAAATGCTCCAGTGGAAGTAGTGGTCCTACAGTTCCTACTATGAGTAAAGTATCCCACAAAGATTTGGCCCAGAGACTGGCATCTGACATGGAGTCTCTTTTAGTGCACTCATTGCAAATCTCCATCTGAAGGTCTGTAAGGAACATGGCTGTGCTGCAGCCAAGCAGGCATAGAGCAGCAGGCATAGGTCAAGGTAAACAGCCTAAATGACTCAGCAGTATTGGGGCGCAAGTGCACAGTCTCGTGTCTTATACAATCATAGCCGTGTAGACATAACATAGAGAAGCTCACCACCTGGCTCTCAACCACTATTGTCTGTGTAGTGTATAAATGTAACACTGACCCTATAAAGGGGCTGCTGAATAAAGCCATGTCTCACTTACATGCTGTCTCTCAGGTGTTCTTCCAGCTCCCTGCCCCGTGTCCACCCACTCCCCTCAGCCCTCAGCTGGGGCCAGAACCTGACCCCAAGCATGACAAGGTTTTTTTCCTGTGGGCTGGGGATGCAAAAGGACACAAGATCATGAACATGTGGGAAGGACCTGGGACTGGGAGCTAAACAAACTGGACTCAAATTCTGGATTCACCAATTCCTAGCAGTGTGATCTCTCTGAGCATCTGTTTCCTCATCTGTGAAATGAGAAGCAAAATACCATCCTTCAGGATTGTCAATGAGGCATTGTATGTATATCACTCAGCACAGCCTGAAAGTAGTAGCTTAAGCCCCTCTACTTGGGAGAACACTGGATTAGGTCCACCTGACTGACAGCTAGGAACACAGAGTGAGAAAAATCCAGACTGAGGGGTGAGCCAAGGGATAACAGAAGAGACCGAAGCATCATGAGGAAAGAGAAGAGGAGACAGAGGAAAAGCAGGGAGGAAGGACTTGCTCCTTTTTGTCCTCTAAGATAGATTTGGCAAAGACAAAAGACTCAAGAGGAAAATGAGACATTATTTTGCACCATCCAGGGGCAAGATTTTGCAAGTACTCAAGCTTCTCTCTTCCAGATATTAAAGGCATAGCAAAGGGGTTATATTATTACTACTGAATGCTAGAATACTATTTTTAAAACATTGATTTTGATTTTTTTCTTCTGGATTTTTTTTCTTCTATTCCATCTCCCCATTTGAACAGACAAACCATTCTTTGCTCCTATCTAAGAGATGGGTCTTACAAGCAGAAAGCAAAGTTTTTCAGTTTCAAAAGCCTGGGCCGGTGGTTCTCAAAGTATGGTCTCCAGACCACATCAGCATCACCTGGATACTCGTTAGAAAGGGAAATTCTTGGGCCCTACCCCAGACCTACTGAATCAGCACCTCCGGGGGTTGGGCTCCACGTTCTGTGTTTTAACAGGCCCTCCAGGTGACTCAGATGTAGGCTGCAGATTGAAAACCACTGGTCTAGATCCTTAGTGAACTGGAGAGAACAAACTGGTAAAAGATTTAGGAGAAAACATCAGGAATAACAGCAAAGCTCCTTACCTAAGTTAGAAAAATATTCTCTAGGCTGAGGGAGGAGGGGAGATAGAAGGGAAGTGATAAGACAGAGAGGTGGTGGGGACAGGAGGAGAGGGCTAGAAGTGAGTGCCAGCCTACATTTTAGTAAGCCCCTTTGCCTATGCCAGACCATTGGGTTAGTTGCCTTCTGGTAGGTGTCTAGTGAGGACTTATGCCTGACAGCAAGCAACAACCAGGACATTGTTTATTGGCTAACAGTCAGAGCAAAATGTTGGGTTTGTGTCCTCCCTATTCCATATGGACAGTCCTTCCTTACAACATCCTGGAATGCTCATTAACTCTTGAGAAGGAAGGTAAGGCCCTGGACCCCTAGTGACCTGATGGTTAGGGAAGGGAGAATAAGCCCTGCACTTGATTTTGGTGGGGATGAACAGAACCAACACAAGATTACCCCTGAGCCAGGGCAAGATAACACTCACCCCAATTATAATTACTACTTGTGTTGGAAATTGGCACTCAGCATTTATTCCAGTCTCCTCCTGGGTTGCCTTTCTGTAACAGTTGAAAGCTTAGAGAGGCTAGAAAGTTTAACTCTGCATTTCCCAGACTCCCTTCAAGTTGTGGATGTGCAGCTCACCATTGCGTTGCAGAAGGCAGAAGGAAGGCAGAGGCTCTTGGCCATCTTTTCTTGGCTTGCTTGGTCAAGCTTCATGTTGGTGGCAGCAGTGGTGGCTCTTCATTCCAACTTCCACATTTCTGGAGCGCAGCAACTTCGGCGTGTTCATGAGCTCAACAGCTCCAGTGACAGCCTCCTGACCCCTCAGCCTGCTAATCTGGGCTGAGGTTGTAGCTCCTGGAGGGAGGGAAATGAGGGTCAGTTCTGTGGCATTCAGGTAGACATTCCAGAAGGCCCCAGCCTACATGCTTATTCCTTCAGTACTTTCAACTATTTCATGAGCACCAACTTCCCTGTATTAATTCCTTCTTTGCTAAAAAAAACCCAGTCTGGAGCTGGGCGCGGTGGCTGACGCCTGTAATCCCTGCAATTTGGGAGGCTGAGGTGGGTGGATCACCTGAAGTTAGGAGTTCGAGACCAGACTGGCCAATATGGCAAAACCCCGTCTCTACTAAATATACAAAAAAAA
Source organism: Pan paniscus (assembly GCF_029289425.2). NCBI lineage: Eukaryota > Metazoa > Chordata > Mammalia > Primates > Hominidae > Pan > Pan paniscus. Next base: position 141,810,252 of record NC_073255.2, on the reverse strand, counting down.
ATTAGCTGGGTGTGATAGCGGGCGCCTGTAATCCCAGCTACTCAGGAGGCTGAGGCAGAAGAATGGCTTGAACCCAGGAGGCAGAGGTTACAGTGAGCCAAGATCGTGCCATTGCACTACAGCCTGGGTGACAGAGCAAGACTCCGTCTCAAAAAAAATAAATGAATAAAATAAGATGGTTCCTATTTCTTGCACTAAGGATATACTATTCAAAAAAAAAATCTGTCTTGAAATTTAACTGGAGTGACAGGATGGTTGCACAGAAATGCTTATGATTTCAGAAAATCAGGCCATATGCCAAGGAGCAATAGCAGTACATGCAGTCCATGTGTCAGAGGCTCAGAGGTGAGAGCGCTCACCACCCTGGCCTGGGTTAAGTTTTGGGGCAAGGTAGAACTTGAAGGAAATGTCTTCAAAGAGCAAGCAATGTGCTTTCTGGCTAGTTTTCCTGTTTCAGTTGACTTTGGCCTTGCCTTGCTCCCTGCTTCCTCTTTTCTGCCTCCATACCATCTCTTGTGCAACTCTGCTTACAGGGAACTTCCATCCCTGTCTCTTAAGAACCAAGCAAACCCCTTTTTCTTTTCCTCTTTTATCAGCCTGTCTCTTGTTTCAGAATACACATCTCTGTATGCTTCAAAGTAGCTTACAGTTTTCAGTAAGCGTGACCATGTTGGCGTTACTTATTTCAGAATGTGAGCCCCTGTTGACTGCCAAGCATTATCCCATGACCATAAGGACTCTCAACAATTGCTACATTATTTGTTAGGGGAGCTTCAAGGGCCAGCTTCCACTGTCTGAAGGAGCTTCAAGAAGCTGAATATGGCAATGTCTGCTGTCCCTACCCAAAAAGTATTTGATTAGCTCTGTCCACAAAGAGCAGAAATTTGAGATGAACCCTTCTGGGCATGGAGAGCCAGCCTGAGACTAAACCTCCCTAGAAGCAGCTTTTTTTTTGAGACAGAGTCTTGTTCTGTCACCCAGGCTGGAGTGCAGTGGCGTGATCTAGGCTTACTGCAAGCTCTGCTTCCCAGGTTCACACCATTCTCCTGCCTCAGCCTCCCAAGTAGCTGGGACTGCCGGCGCCCGCCACCATGCCCTACTAATTTTTGTATTTTTAGTAGAGATGGGGTTTTGGCATGTTGGCCAGGTTGGTCTTGAACTCCTGACCTCAGGTGATCTGCCTGCCTCGGCCTCCGAAAGTGTTGGGATTACAGGCGTGAGCCACCGCGCCTGGCCGGAAGAAGCATTTTTAAATTTTCATTATTTTATTTATTTATTTTTGGTTTTTTTGAGATGGAGTCTTGTTCTGTCGCCCAGGCTGGAGTACAGTGGCACCATCTTGGCTCACTGCAAGCTCTGCCTCCCGGGTTCACACCATTCTCCTGCCTCGGCCTCCCAAGTAGCTGGGACTACCGGCACCTGCCACCACACTCAGCTAATTTTTTGTATTTTTAGTAGAGACGGGGTTTCACCGTCTTAGCCAGGATGGTCTCAATCTCCTGACCTCATGATCTGCCTGCCTCGGCCTCCCAAAGTGCTGGAATTACAGGCGTGAGCCACCGTGCCCGGCCTGGAAGACGCATTTTTTACATCAAATCTCAGACAGGGCAGGAGGGAATTGCTCTGGATTTTTATTATTATTATTATTATACTTTAAGTTCTGGGATACATGTGCAGAACGTGCAGGTTTGTTACATAGGTATACATGTGCCATGGTGGTTTGCTGCACCCATCAACCCGTCATCTAGGTTTTAAGCCCTGCATGCATTAGGTATTTCTCCTAATGCTATCCCTCCCCCTGCCCCCCACCCCCCAACAGGCCCTGGTGTATGATGTTCCCCTCCCTGTGTCCATGTGTTCTCATTGTTCAACTCCCACCCATGAGTGATAATATGCAGTATTAGGTTTTCTGTTCCTGTGTTAGTTTGCTGAGAATGATGTTTCTAGCTTCATCCATATCCCTGCAAAGGACATGAACTCATTCTTTTTTTATGGCTGCATAGTATTCCATGGGGTATATGTGCCAGATTTTCTGTATATGTGCCACATGTTCTTTACCCAATCTATCACTGATGGGGATTTGGGTTGGTTCCAAGTCTTTACTATTGTAAATAGTGCTGCAATAAACATACGTGTGCATTTGTCTTCTTTTTTTTGAGATGGAGTCTCGCCCTGTCACCCAGGCTGGAATGCAGTGGTGTGATCTCGGCTCACTGCAACCTCCGCCTCTCAGGTTCAAGCGATTCTCCTGCCCCAGCCTCCTAAGTAACTGGGATTACAGGCTCATGCCACTACGCCCAGCTAATTTTTGTATTTTTAGTAGAGATGAGGTTTCACTATGTTGAAACCTCATAGTTTCAGGCTGGTCTCAAACTCTTGACCTCGTGATCTGCCAGCCTCGGCCTCCCAAAGTGCTGGGATTACAGGCGTGAGCCACCGCACCCAGCCACATGTGTCTTTATAGTAGAATGATTTATAATCCTTTGGGTATATACCCAGTAATGGGATTGCTGGGTCAAATGGTATTTCTGGTTCTAGATCCTTGAGGAATCGCCACACGGTCTTTCACAATGGTTGAACTAATTTACACTCCCACCAACAGTGTAAAAGTGTTCCTATTTCTCCACATCCTCTCCAGCATCTGTTGTTTCCTGACTTTTTAATGATTGCCATTCTAACTGGCGTGAGATGGTATCTCATTATGGTTTTGATTTGCATTTCTCTAATGACCAGTGATGATGAGCTTTTTTTCATATGTGCTCTGGAATTTCAGCAAACCCACATTTCTCCAAAGATACACCGGCCATGAGCATACTTAGAAGTGGGAGTTCCCAGTACCCCTTATCTAGTCGAAGGCGTTGTGAGGGTTTCTCACAGGACTCTTTAATTGGCTGTCTTTACTAAGTCACTGCACTAAAGCCTCAGCTCCTACCCAGAAAGCTCCTGTCCCTGGATTACTGTCTCCTTTTGGTGAGGTCAGAGCTGCACTTACAATCTGTTCCAACGGCTAATCCTGGAGAAAGAAATACTGCTTATATTAGCAGGGCTCCCAGAAAAACAGAACCAAAAGGATGTGTGTGTATATACATATAAAAATATTTGTCTTAAGGAATTGGCTGATGTGATTGTGAAGGCTTGGCAAGTTTGAAATCTTACCAGGGAAGCCTCAGGAAAGCATTGCAGCTCAAGTCCAAAGGCAGTCTGCCAGTGAACCCTGAAGAACTGATGTTGCAGACAAAGTCCAAAGGCAGCCTGCTGCAGAAGTCCCTCTTCGGGTGTGGGTTGGGGAGTGGGTGGGTGTCAGCCTTTTGTTCTATTCAGGCCTTCAATCAATTGGATGGAGCCAGAATAATGTTTGACCAAGTATCTGGGCATTGTGGCCCAGCCAAGTTGACAGATAAAATTTTATTTATTTATTTTTTGCCAAAGTTGTACTCTGTCGCCCAGGCTGGAGTGCAGTGGCATGATCTCGGCTCACTGCAACCCCTGCCTCCTGAGTTCAAGCGATTCTCCTGCCTCAGCCCCCTGAGTAGCTGGGACTACAGGCATGTGCCGCTATGCCCGGCTAATTTTTGCGTTTTTAGTAGAGACGGGATTTCATCATGTTGGCCAGGCTGTTCTCGAACTCCTGACCTCAAGTGATCCCCCCACCTCGGCCTCCCAAAGTACTGGGATTACAGGTGTGAGCCACTGTGCCCGGCCAATTTTATTGTATTGTATTGTATTTTTATTTTATTTTTTGAGATGGAGTCTCACTTTGTTGCCCAGGCTGGAGTGCAGTGGCACGATCTTGGCTCACTGCAACTTCCACCTCCCAGGCTCAAGCAATTCTTGTGCCTCAGCCTCCCTCAAGTCGACAGATAAAATTAATCATCACAGGGCCCTTGTTACTAAGTGACAGGGGAGAAATGTCTCATGTTCTGGTGCTCTTCAGCCTCACCCTGCCTCTGCCACAGTCACTTCAGTACAGGTTCCCCCTGAGTCTCTCTTCTCCCAACTCTAGGGACCTGATATGGCTTCCCTTGGGGGTCATGTATGAAATAGTAGGATGGAAAAGGGGCACTGGGCTAGAAGTTAGCTAGAGAAATGCTGGCCTCAAAATCTGCTCTTCTTACTAATTTCCAGCCTGTATCTCTGGGCCAAGCCAGCCAGAGAACTCTCTTTTCCTTCAGGGTTACTTCCACAACAACTTTCCACCCCCAGCTCACGGAAGACATTTTCCCAGGCTTCACCAACATCTTATTCCTGGAGCCTAAGTTCAGCTAACTGCTGTCCTTCCAGCTGGTCAGCCCCAGCAGCCTCTAGCACATGTCCAAAGCCTCCTGAACCCACATATGTGGTTGAGTCGAGCCACAGTGACATTAGTCATATTTTTTGTTGATTGAAAACAAGGGTAAGCTGTAACCAAGGCCTCACTGTGGTTTTCGACTTAACTGTTGCTCACTAACTATAACAAGAAGGCTATAAAAAGGACCAAAATAGAAACTGTGTATATAGTAAGAGTAGAAGGCTGGGATACCAGAGTCTTTCTCTTCAATAATACAAGGTGGTTTATCTCCTTCCATGGAAAGAAGCCATGTACACATCCTCCTCAGTGTCGCCTGAGTAATTCCTGACTTTTTTCTTTTAAATAACAGCTTTATTGAGATACAATTCATGTTCCATACAATTCATCCATTTAAAATGCACAATTCAATGGTTTTTACCATTTGGTTTCACAAAATTGTGCAACCATCAGCACAAACAACTTCAGAACATTTTAATCACCCCCAAAAGAAACCTCATCCCCAAAAGCTGTCGTTCCTATTTCTGCCCAAACACCCCAGGCCCTAGCCAACCACTAATCTGCTTTCTGTCTCTGTGGATTTACCTATTCTGGATATTTTATATAAGTGGAATCATACAATACATGATTCTGGGTGGCCATAGTGGCTCACACCTGTAATCTCAACACTTTGGGATACCAAGGTGGGAGGATCACTTGAGGTCAGAAGTTCAAGACCAGCCCGAGCAACATAGCAAGACCTCCCCCAAAATACATAGTCCTGACTGATTTTTATAAAGGTGAAATAAGTTTAGATTTTGTCATGATAGCAAGATAACCAAACCAAGCAAGCACTCACTTCCCAAGGATAGCTGGTCACATTGCTCATCTTAATGGAATAAGCAGAAAAGCAGCTAAGCAGTGACAAAGAAATACTGGTTGCATGTAAATTTGACTTACAATCAAAGGAGGTCCTAAGAGGAGTTTGGTGGCCAAGGCATTTGGAATCACACAAAGAGCCTGTTGAACAGTTCAGTCTGGCAACCCAGTCTGGCAAATTTTCTGGAGTCCAGTTTTATCTTTTAAGGTACGTTTCTTAGGGAATTCTCTTAAACCTTGCAATTTTCTTCCAAAGGGAGATATGGTAAGTATGAAATAGACATTTTTATTTATTTCCATATCTTGATTGAGTAAGAGAAGGGTGTAGAGTGTGTAAAATCAAACACGCACTTTAGGGGAATCACAACATCAGAGCCTGAACCAAGGGCAAAGAGTCCAAATCTTGCTAACCTACAATATTGTGCACTTGGTAAATTATAAGCAAGAAAGGGCCAAAAATTAAACTAAGTGCCTTGAAATGGCAAGACAAGCTAGCTATTTAAAACAAAAAGCTAATCAGCCAGCTTTCAAATTGCCTTTCTTTGGATGCTAGGTTATGGTTTTGCTTTCTCAAAGTTTGAGAATTATAAAATGTTAAAAGAAATGTAACAGGGCCAGGCACGGTGGCTCATGCCTATAATCCCTGCACTTTGGGAGGCTGAGGTAGAGAGATAACTTGAGTCCTGGAGTGACAGGGAAACATGGTGAAAACCCATTTCTACCCAAAATACAAAAATGCCAAAAGAAAAAAAAAATTAGCTGGGCATGGTGGTGTTCACCTGTAATCCCAGCTACTCAGGAGAATGAGGTGGGAGAATCACCTGAGCCCAGGAAATCAAGGCTGCAGTGAGCCATGATCACACCACTGCACTCCAGCCAGGCCAACAGAGCAACACCCTGTCTCAAAAAAAAAAAAAAAAAAAAAAAGGTAACATAAGAACTGAAGGATCCTTTGGTAAGTATATGAAGACCTGCATGTCTGACAAAGCTCACTACAGGCCAGCCCATTGGAAAAAGGTACTGCCCAGATAAGCAAACTTGAGCTTCAGGGGAAAGAATGATGACAGAGTTTATGTAACAGCAATGACTGAAGTGAGAGGAAAGGGAGGAGAAGGGTGGAGAATGTCCCTGAGAGTGGCTTGTTCCAAGCCACTGCTTGGAAGTTATATCCTCTCTCAATAAAGTACTCCAATTATAGTCCTGTGAGAAAATGCCATATTACTTTCTGGGATAGCCCCACGCTTGGTCAAAGAGGAATGAAGAAAACAAATTGTTCAGTTTATCTAGTCAATTAAACTAGTAGGACTTGGTGCAGTGGTACACGCCTGTAATCCTAGTGCACTGGGAGGCTGAGGCAGGAGGATTACTTGAGCCCAGGAGTTCCAGGATACAGTAAACTAAGATCGTCCACTGCAGTGCCTGGGTGACAGGTGAGACCTTGTCTCTAAAAAATAAAAATAAAAATAAAAATTGGCTTGATGTGGTGGCTCATGCCTGTAATCCCAGCATTTTGGGAGGCCAAGGTGGGTGCATCACTTGAGGTCAAGAGTTCAAGACCAGCCTGGCCAACATGGTGAAACCCCATCTCTACTAAAAATACAAAAATTAGCGGGGTTTGGTGGTGTGTGCCTGTAATCTCAGCTACTTGGGAGGCTGAGGCACGAGAATCGCTTGAACCCAGGAGGCAGAGGTTGCAATGAGCCGAGATCGCACCACTGCACTCTAGCCTGGGTGACAGAGTGAGACTCCATCTCAAAAGAAAAAATAAATAAATAAAATAGCAACAAATAAGTAGATGAATATAGATTCTAATTTTTCTAACTAGAAGAAAAAATTAGATCATGGTAATCATTGTACATACCACCTTATACTGTTTCATAATCTCTCACTTGTGATAGGCTTATCTCCTCATCTGCAATTTTTTTTTTTTTTTTTTTTTTTTTTTGAGACAGAGTCTCACTCTGTCACCCAGGCTGGAGTACAGTGGCGGGATCTCACCTCACTGCAACCTCCCCCTCCTGGGTTCAAGTGATTCTCCTGCCTCAGCCTCCCGAATGGCTAAGATTACAGGCACTTGCCACCATGCCTGGCTAATTTTTGTATTTTTTTGTAGAGACGGGGTTTCACCATGTTGGCCAGGCTGGTCTTGAACTCCTGACCTCAAGTGATCCACCTGCCTTGGCCCCCAAAGTGCTGGGATTGCAGGTGTGATAGCCACTGTGCCTGACCTGCATCTGCATTTTAATCTGGAAGATAGAATTGTACATTTTCCTTTCCTGCTATTCCCCATGGCACCTAGAATACAGGGTCAGAGGGCACTCAGCCACTGCTGGCTGATGGGCTGAAGCAAGGAAGCTACAGAGAGCAGAGAATAGGCAGGCAGAGAACAGACAAGGGGCAAAAAGAAAATTTTCAACAAATTTCAAAACCAACTTGCAGCTTATCAATAATTGATTTTAGCACCTTGAAATCCATTCTAAGGCCCAGAAGCATTTTAGAAATCAATACCATGAAACGTGTTACACATTTTCATGAATTAAAGCAATGTCACAGTTTTATAGGGAATTTATATTCTAAGAAACCATTTGTGTAATTCTTTGAAAATCTAGAAATTTTCTTTTTCTTCGGTGGATGCAAAGGTGTTAAATGAGGTTGAATATATTGACTAGAAAAGAAAATATTACAGTCCTTTGTTGAAGAAGAGTTTTCTCATACTGGAAAGAAAAAAAATAAAAGAAAGAAACTTCAAAAACTTCATGCTGCTTTCTGAAGTACTCCAGCCAAAGAAAATAATGCAGGTATCAAGTTGGACTAGCTCAGATGACTACAAAATGGTGAGTACATTCAGATATGGGAGATTATGATAAATAAAGGGATTAGTATCTGCCCAAAAGAGAAGGTGGATGCTGGGGCCCAGAGTGAGGAGGCTTTGAACCACAAAAGCAAAAGAAATGCAAGATAAACCCAAAATCAAAATTAGAAAGTGGAAATTGGAGGATCTTGTGAAATGTTTCATTATTTGAAGTCCCTCCCCTCCCTGCTGCAATGTACTGGCCAGCAATTCCTCAGTCAATGACTCTCATCTTGAGATGCTCAAGAGAATAACAAGGGACTGGGCGCAGTGGCATGTGCCTGTAGTCCCAGCTACTTGGGAGGAGGTGGGAGGATGGCTCCAGCCCAGGAGTTAGAGGCTGCAGTGAACTGAATAGCCGCTGCACTCCAGTCTGGGCAACATAGCAGGAGTGCTATGTTGAAATAAAAATTAAAAAAAAAAAGTGCCTGGGCTCGGTGGCTCACACCTGTAATCCCAGCACTTTGGGAGGCTACTGCAGACAGAATTCAAGGCCAACCAGGGCAACATAGAGAGACCTCATCTCTACAAAAAAATACAAAAATTAGCCAGGCGTGGTAGTCCCAGCTACTATGGTGGCCGAGGTTGGAGGATCACCTGAGCCCGAAAGGTCGAGGCTGGAGTGAGCCATGATTGTGCCACTGCACTCCAACCTGGGTGATGGGGTGAGATCCTGCCAAAAAAAAAAAAAAAAAAAAAAAGAGAGAGAGAATGACCAGGGAACTATTTAAAAAGTCAGCTGTCAGATGTCAGGGCTCAGTTCAGACCTACTGAATCTGGGACACATTTTCTAGTACTGATATTTTTTAAAAAGCACATGAGGTGGGGTGGGCACTGTGGCGCATGTCTGTAATCCCAGCACTTTGGGAGGCTGAGGCGGGTGAATCACCTGAGATCAGGAGTTCAAGACCATCCTGGCCAACATGGTGAAACCCCATGTCTACTAAAAACACAAAAATTAGCCAGGCATCATGCTAATTTACATTACAGTGGGCACCTGTAATCCCAGCTACTTGGGAGGCTGAGGCAGAAGAATCGCTTGAACCCGGGAGGCAGAGGTTGCAGTGAGCTGAGATTATGCCACTGCACTCCAGTCTGGGTGACAAGAATGAGACTCTGTCTCAGAAAAAAAAAAAAAAAAAAAAGCACACCAAGTGATTCTTATGCAGTTGGGGGTCTCTGGATCATTGCTCTCAGTATTGCTAAAGGACACCATTGCTATGGACTGATCATGTCCCCCTAAAATCCATATGTTGAAGCCCTAACCCCAATGTGACTGTATTTGGAAATGGAGACTTGGGAGATAATTAGGTTTTAATGAGGTCATGGTGGGGGAGTTGTGGTGTTGGAATTAGTCCCCTTACAAGAGGGAGACCAGTGCTCTCTCTCCACCAAATGAGAATATAGCAAGAAGGTGGCGTCTGCAAGCCAGAAAGAGATTCCTCACCCAGAACCAAATCACTGGGCTCTCTGATCTTGGACTTCCCAGCCTCCAGAACTGCAAGAAAAAAATGTCTGTTGTTTAAGCCACCCAGTCTATGGTATTTTGTTATGGAAGCCCAAGTTGATGAATACAATCAGCCATTAGGTAGATATATAAAGTCAACCCCCCTCTATAATGCCGGGAAAGCAGCAGCCATCACAACACAGAGTTTTTCAAGTAGGTTAAGGTCATATTCTGTACACAAGTTCAAACTATATCATGCTAGCCTCTGGGAGGCTCAGGTGTAGATACTGACAAGAGTGTCTAAGTCATTGTTGGGTAGGAACGGATTCTGCAAAAATAAACTCTTCGTTGAAACTTTGTCCTAGGCACACTCCCTATTTCTTTTTGTGGCACTTAACATCTTTTTCTCCTTATGATTCATCTGTGTACATGCTTTCTTCACTACTGACCATGGGCTTCAAGGAGACAGTACCATGACTGATACATTTCTGTACCCTGGGAACTTAACACTAAGCAGTCTTTTTTTCTTCTTCTTCTTTTGAGACGGAGTCTTTCTCTGTTGCCAGGCTGGAGTGCTGTGGCGCGATCTTGGCTCACTGCACCTCCGACTCCCTGGTTCAAGTGATTCTCCTGCCTCAGCCTCCCAAGTAGCTCGGATTACAGGCACGTGCCACCACACCCAGATATTTTTGTATTTGTAGTAGAGACGGGGTTTCACTTTGTTGGCCAGGATGGTCTCAAACTCCTGACCTCGTGATCCGCCTGCCTTGGCCTCCCAAAGTGCTGGGATTACAGGCGTGAGCCACCATGCCGGCCTACACTAAGTAAGCACTCTTAAAGAGACAGGGACTCTTAAAAAAACAACAACAACAAAAAAACATAACCACAATAACATTCTCAAACCTAAAATAATAAACCATAAATATGAACAGACATCCAGTCAGTATTCAAATTTTCCCAACTGTCTCATGAATAATATTTTTGTTTTTGTTTTCTGAATCAGGATCCAAATAAAGCCCACACGTTGAATTTGCATTTGTATGATATGTCTCTCATCTCTTTAACCTAAAAATTCACTTTCTTTTCCCTTCTTGCAACCTTGTTGTTGTTATAAAAGCCAGATCATTTGTCCTCTAGAGATTTCCACATTTTAGATTTTTTTTATTTTCTTCTGACTTTTCTGTGGTATCAGATTCCCTTAACATGTTCCCAAATAAGGTCCTTTTTTGGAAGGGAGCAAAAAAGCTTCTGCACTGCTTACCATTGTTGCATAACAAATTATCCAAAAACTCAGTAGCTTAAGCAACTTTTAAATTTTGCTCATAATTTTATGGGTCAGGAATTTGGGAAGGGAATCCGGGACACTCCATGGTGTCTGGGACCTTAGTTGGGGCTAAAACTCAAACTGTACACACACCAATGTCAATATTACAACTACACCATAGAATGCAGTTTTAGATTTCTTTGACGTGTGTTACAGGCTGAACTGTGTCTCCTCCCTGCCCTTGCCCCCCTCCCCAAATTAATACATTGAAGTATCTCAGAATGTGACTGTATTTGCAGATAGGATCTTCAAAGAGGTAATGAAGGTTAAATGAGCTCTCTATGGTGGGCTCTAATCCAATATGACTACTGTCTTTTTTTTTTTTTTTTTTGAGATAGAGTCTTGTTCTGTTGCTCATTGCAACCTCCACCTCCTAGGTTCAAGCAATTCTCCTGCCTCAGCCTCCTGAGTATCTGGGACTACAGACATGCGCCACCACGCCCGGCTAATTTTTGTATTTTTAATAGAGACGGGGTTTCACACCATGTTGGGCAGGATGGTCTCAATCTCTTGAACTTGTGATCTGCCTGCCTCGGCCTCCGAAAGTGCTGGGATTCCAGGTGTGAGCTGACTAGTGTCTTTATAAGAAGAAGAGATGAGGACACATACGTGCACAGAGACAAGACCACGTAAAGACACAGAGAGAAGGCAGTCATCTACATACCGAGAAGATGGGTATCAGAAGAAACCAACTCTGCCACACCTTGACCTTGGACATCAAACCTCGGGAACCGTGCAGAAGCCAGTTTCTGTTGTTTAAGCCACCAAGTGTGTGGTGCTTCTTATGGCAGCCCCAGCAAACTAATATACTGTTTCCATTCATCTTTAGGCTATATTACAGTACAGATCGCTTACTGTATTTTAAAGTCACTTAAAATAATTCCTCTCTGTAAAATTAAATCACTAATTCAATACACAGTTAAAATTATTTGTTTCAATTGCATTCAGTTTTTAGGAATTTCTTTTTTGCCCCCATCTTTATTAAATTTTATTTTTATTTTTTGAGACAGGGTCTCACTCTGTTGCCCAGACTGGAGTGCAATAGAGCCACCTCTGCAACCTCTGCCCCCTGGCCTCATTTCAGCTTCCCAAGTAGCTGGGAGTACAGGCACCTGCCACTACACCCAGTTAAACTTTTTATTTTTTATAGAGATGGGGTTTCACCATGTTGCCCAGGCTGGTCTTGAGCTCCTGGGCTCAAGCGATCCACCCGTCTCAGCCTCCCAAAGTATTGAGATTATAGGTGTGAGCCACTGTGCCTGGTCCATCTTTATTAAATTTTGTTTTATAATTATGTAAAACATATCCAGGTGGGTGCAGTGGCTCATGCCTGTAATCCCAGCACTTTGGGAGGCCAAGTCGGGCGGATCATGAGGTCAGGAGATTAAGACCATCCTGGCTAACACAGTGAAGCCCCGTCTCTACTAAAAATACAAAAAATTAGCCGGGTGTGGTGGCGGGCACCTGTAGTCCCAGCTACTCGGGAGGCTGAGGCAGGAGAACTGCTTGGACCCGGGAGGCGGAGGTTGCAGTGAGCCAAGATTGCACCACTGCACTCCAGCCTGGGCAACAGAGCAAGACTCTCAAAAACAAACAAACAAACAAACATATCCATGGTTCCAATGTCAAACCTACAAAATGAGGCACATTCAGGGAAGTCAAGTCTAGCTTCCATTTTTCTCCCTTCTACTCTCTTCCCCCATCTCCTAGATAACTATTTTTACTGGCGTTTGGCTTATGCTTCCACTTCTTAAATATATATTTATTTATATTTTGAGACAGAGTCTCACTGTGTCACCCACCACAATCTCGGCTCACTGCAACCTCCGCCTCCCAGGTATGAGAGATTCTCGTGCCTCAGCCTCCCAAGTAGCTGGGATTACAGGTGCCCACCACCAAGCATGGCTAATTTTTGTATATTTAGCAGAGATGGGGTCTTGCCATGTTGGCCAGGCTGGTCTTGAGCTCCTGACCTCAGGTGATCCACCCACTTCAGCCTCCCAAAGTGCTGGGATTACAGGTGTGCGCCACCATGCCTGGCCTCCAGTTTTTTAAAAAAGGCACATACATATATGTAGTTGTATTTCTCCTTCTTAGATAGCATACTCTATGCACCATTCTGCATTTTGTTTTTTTCACTTAATATACACCATAGGTTATACTAATACACAGAACTACTTCTCATTCCTTTTTACAGCTGCACAATATTACTTGTGTAGACGTCCCCTATAGGTGGACATTTGCATTTTTTCTAGTCTTTTGCTATTACATAAAGTGTGCATATAGCATCCTTGCATGTCTGAGACTTTAGGATGAAATCTGATTAATCTGCCAGGGTCTACATCTATCCCTGTCTCAAAGTGGGCTATTTCTATAACTTACCCTGATCGTTAAGGTATTACATTTTTCATTTTTTCTTATCTCACTTTGCATGAGAAATAGAGTATAAATAACTCAAGCTCCCATATTCAAAATAACAGGCATTGAGGGGCTTTTGAAGGAAAAAAAAAAGCAGCAATCAACATTTCTGTGGGTTCCTTATTCAGCAACCTGTGGTCCACCTCCAACCCTCCACCAAGAAGACCAGTCAACGATTATACAAATGCCTCTAGTTCCGTATTCCATAGATTTGCCCTACCTAGATCTACAAAAAAAGTGAGACCACATCCCCTTAGGCAGCATCTTACCATTGCTGTGTGTTGAGGCACCTGCTCCATTCACTTACATATTCAACAAATATTTTATAAATGTGTACTATGTACCACATGTTGTGCCAGGTGCTGAAGACGAAGCAGTGGGTGAGATAAATCCAGTATCCATCCTCCTGCAGTTCAGACAGTGGCTTTTAGCTTCTGTGATTGGCTGAAGCCATTTTTGTTCAACACATGAAAGAGCACTTAAATATTCTTTCCCAAAGACCTCACAGCTTCAAAAATACCAAAATACCACCATCTTCCCAAGGTGAACACTAGACTGAGTTTCTCCTCATTTTATGGAAAGTGATGGGAAAACACCCAGATGATTTTGCAGTACTCCTGGTGCTTCATTCTCAGGGGCAAAATTGGGCATAAAACCTAGGTATCTAGATCGTGTCTGCAAAGGAAGCAATTGCTCTAATTCTGATAATCAGCCTTTCCTTTACATGCCTCTGAGACAGGGTCTTGCTCTGTCGCCGAGGCTGGAGTGCAGTGCCACAATCTCGGTTCACTGCAACCTCTGCCTCCTGGGTTTAAGCAATTCTCAGGCCTCAGCCTCCAGAGTAGCTGGGATTACAGGTACACACCACCACACCCAGCTAATTTTTGTATTTTTGGTAGAGATGGGGTTTCATCATGTTTGCCAGCCTGGCCTCAAACTCCTGGCCTCAAGCAATCCGCTCGCCTCGGTCTCCCAAAGTGCTGGGATTACAGGCGTGAGCCACCGTGCCCAGCCTACATGCCTCTTCTAAATCAATCATGTTTCATGATTGCAAATTTTGCATTTATTTTGTGCTGGACTCCCAAGTTCTTTTATAATAAACAATAGTCACCATTTATTAAATATTCACTAGGTTCCAGGCATCCAAGCTAAGCCCTTTACACTAAATCATGTAGTCTTCCCAATTATAAGTACCATCATGGTAGCCATTGTATAGAGGAGAACACTGAGGCTTAGAGAGGGTCAATAAAATTCCCGAGGTCACACATCTAATAAGAGCAGACATGATTAGAGAAGTCACATCAATAGAGGTACAGAAGTCTCTGGTATGATGAATAAGCTATAGCTCAAGTATTAATAGTAATCATTAACTTTTTTCTTTTTTTTTTTTTTTTTTTGAGATGGAGTCTCTGTTGCCCAGGCTGGAGTGCAGTGGCACAATCTTGGCTCACTGCAACCTCCACCCCCCAGGTTCAAGTGATTCTCCTGCCTCAGCCTCCAGAGAAGCTGGGATTACAGTGCCCACCACCATGCCCAGCTAATTTTTGTATTTTTAATAGAGATGGGTTTTTGCCATGTTGGTCAGGCTGGTCTCAAACTTCTGACCTCAGGTGATCCTCCCACCTCGGCCTCCCAAAGTGCTGGCATTACAGGCATGCATGAGCCACTGCGCTCGGCCTGTAATCACTAACTTCTATTGAGCATTTACTATTGTGCCAGGTACTAAGTGCTTTACGTATATTTATTAGAAGGGAAAAAGATTCTTCCTCATCCCTTACATTTCCTTCCATGTGGAAGAAGCTTCTCTGGCATGAGATTTCTGACCTGTCTCCCTGCTCTTTGACTCATTCCTGCCCAGAAGGGTGGTGGTGGTGGTGAAGAGGGTGGTACAGGAAGAGGAGCAACTTCTCAATGGAGACGCTGGGGAGGAACTGGAGATGCATAGCTCAGCCCATCTCTGTCCTCTTGGCAGCCATCCTCCTCCAGAGCATGCTTTGGGCTCTGCTCTCCCAGGCTCCACTGTTTACAGGGACAGTTTCCAACTGGGAGGCATGCCCCAGCCTGCGTGGGTACCCTGCCTAATTCTGGCATTCACTTACCCACAAATGTAAACCATGGACTCCTACATAAAATGTATCAGTGATAAAGTTGATGTTTTGATCCCATTTGCTTTTTTTTTTTTTTTTTTTTTTTTTTTTTTGAGATGAAGTCTTGTTCTGTCACCCAGGCTGGAATGCAGTGGGGTGATCTCGGCTCACTGCAACCTCCACCTCCTGGGTTCAAGCGATTCTACTGCCTCAGCCTGCCGAGTAGCTGGGATTACAGGTGTGTACTACCACACCCAGATAATTTTTGTATTTTCAGTAGAGACAGGGTTTCTCCATGTTGGCCAGGCTGGTCTTGAATTCCTGACCTCAAGTGATCTGCTTGCCTTGGCCTCCTAAAGTGCTGGGATTACAGGAGTGAGCCACTGCTCCTGGCCAATCCCATTTGTTTTTATTTCTCCTTGCCCAGCTCTTAATTACTCAGAACTCGGGAAGGGAAGAGAGGTTTCCTCTATTATAGTCTCTCGAATCTCCAAACTATTAACTCATTTAATCCTAACAAAAATTCCATTAGAGGACAGGGAGCAATGGCTCATGCCTGTAATCCTAGCACTTGAGAGGTGCAGTTGGGAGGATCTCTTGAGGCCAGGGGTTCAAGACCATCCTGGGCAACATAGTGAGACCCTGTCTCTACCAAAAATTAAAAGAAAAAAGAATTCCATTAGAAAAGTACTCTTATTATCCTCTCAGATGAGGAAACTGAGCATTTGGCCTTTTGGTTGAAATACAAATATTTGCTCTCAGTCCAGGATCAGATGAAATTAAAGCATGTAAGAGTGTTTGCAAACTGTTAAAGCTATGTATACAGAAGGCAATGAGGGTGGTGGTTCTGGCTTTCACACCCACTGGCAGTAGGACTCTGAGCAAGTACTTTCCGGACTTTAGTTCCTTTATCAGGAAAGTGAGGGGTGGGACAGGCTGATCTGTGCAGATCCTTCCTGTTCTAACGCCTGTGACCACGAATCAGTGATGACTAGCCATTGACTGTTTTCTCCTGGCTTCCTCTGCGTCATTGAGGACTTTTGGATGCTGACTTTTCCCGATTGAGCTAGGCCCAGTCCCTGGGGAACACATGCCACCTGAAACTCCTCCTCGTTGAAGGGGCTGGGCTCAGTCATCTGAGGTTTGCTGCTCGGTTGCCTTTGGTTGCTGCAGCAACATAACACACGCCCACACTTCCGTTTCTGAGAGTGCGATGAAGGCTGATCTCCTGTCGGCCACAGGGGCTCTCCCAGGCCCTGCCGCTCACAGTACTTCCTGGCTTCCTCACAAGGCCACCCGAGGGGAGGGGGAGGGGAGGGGGAAAGACACCCACTAGTCATTCCTGGGGGGTTGTGGGAGTTGAAGTGAATACTTTCCCAGAAAAAAAAAAAAAAAAAAAAAAAAAAAAGCACATCTCCATCAGGTCAGCACTGAGGGGCTAAAATCTCAAGAGATTCAGACTCAGTATTAAGAGACTGATTTGGCTGGGCGCAGTGGCTCATGCCTGTAATCCCAACACTTTGGGACGCCGAGGCGGGCGGATCGCCTGAGGTCAGGAGTTTGAGACCAGCCTGGGCAACATGGTGAAACTCCGTCTCTACTAAAAATACAAAAAATTAGCTGGGTGTAGTGGCAGGCACCTGTGATCCCAGCTACTCGGGAGGCTGAGGCAGGAGAACTCCTTGAACCCGGGAGGTGGAGGTTGCCGTGAGCCAAGATAGTGCCACTGCACTCCAGCCTGGGCGACAGAGTGAGACTCTGTTTCAAATAAAATAAAATAAAATAAAATAAAGACTGATTTAGAACAGTGTTTGTGAACAGGATTTCTGCTTGCTGACACCGTTGGAAGAGCCTGTGTTTTTGAAATGATTGACGTCATGAAATCTAGTTTGGTCACCAGGATATGGGGTTGACAAAGACCTTGTGGCAGGCCTTTACTATAAGTTTCATCTAATTCTGAAATTCAGTGCTTTCACACCGGAAGTGAGCAAAATAACAAAGAACAGAAAGTGGAAAAAACATTCTGCCCTAGTGGAAACTATCTTTTGCCCACCTGCATTCCTGCAAAATAGTCAAATTAGCCCAGATATCTACCTTTGAGGGGGTCCCCAGATGGTGCATCTCCCAAAGGGATTTTGTCGATGAATTTAACGCCCCAGTTATTCAGAAGAGAGTTCTAAAGGCATTATTAGGGGAACCTGAGGTTGTTTCTCTCTGCCTCCATAACAAAATAGCTCACTCTTTTGCACACCTGAATAAAGAAACTACACTGGGATCAGGAAATAAGGGCAGAGCCAGGGCAAATTCCGAACCAATGCAAGAAAACCTTTAAATGCAATTGCCCGGATAGTTCTCCCATTGAGAGGAACAGGATGTGTGCTGGCTTTAGCCAAGAGGAATGGGCTAGATAAGATGAGCATAGATTTTGAACATGCAAAAGGGTGAGGTGACCAGAGGGAAAAGGCGAGCAGCCAGGATAAGAAGACTCTTCTGTCCTTCTGACCCTTGCCCTCACAGGACCTGCTCCCACCAGCAACCAGCAGACACTTCCTCACTTAGGTGGGGGACTGAGGCTGTGGCCCTTGATGGCATTGTTCCCAGAATGGAAAATGTGGGTGTTGGCAACCATATCAAAGGCCTCTGATTGTTTAGAAACCTTTACAGCTCTGATCACCAGACCGCAAAGCCCAAGGGCCGTTCAAGGCCTGTGGAAACTTTGGAACAATAGACTTGGCCCCCTGCCTATCTGTTTTCGTGGCTTTCTGAAAGAGGTAGACGGGGCCTCCAGCTACTCAATGCTCCAGCCCAACCATCAACCTATCAATCTTCTTCAAGCCAGTTCTCACAAGCCAGCACTGGTTAGAGATCGGAGCTGAGATGAGTGCACTCTGCTCTTCAGAGACTGAGACTAGATTGAGATGAAGGAGGTACCGGATCAGCGTACAAAGTCCAATGGGTGCCAAAAGACTCAGCAACCATGATAAACAATATTTTAATGCAACCACTAAAAAATAAAAATAAAAAATTATCCACGATGAACAAAATATCAAAAATTTTAAAAGAACTGCACTAAAATATTTATCTTGTTTACTGAGTTTTTTGGCGGCCCCTTAAATTTTGCACCCATGGGCCCGGCATTGTGGCTCACACCTGTAATCCCAACACTTTGGGAGGCTGAGGTGGGTGGATCACCTGAGGTCAGGAGTTCAAGACCAGCCTGGCCAACACAGTGAAACCCGTCTCTGCTAAAAATACAAAAATCAGCTGGCTGTGGTGGCACACACCTGTAATCCCAGCTAGTCGGGAGGCTGAGGCAGGAGAATCGGCTTGAACCTGAGAGGCAGAGGTTGCAGTGAGCCGAGATCGCTCCACTGCACTCCAGCCTGGGTGACAGAGCGAGCCGCCATCTAAAAAAAAAATAGAATTCTGCACCCATGTTGAGTGCCTCCTATGCCTCACTCTAGTCCCTGCTCTGCTGTGAAATGGTGTGCTGTTGACAGGCACTCAGAAATATGAAACATGGAAATGCTCATTTTGATTATCAGGAGGTGAGGGTCCTCCAAGATGTGTGGAATGTGTTGCCCAGATAACCCAGGCCATGTTGCTTTTTTGTCTTTCTTTTTTAGAGACAGTGTATCACTCTGTTGCCCAGGCTGTAGTGCAGTGGGACAGTCATAGCTTGCTGCATTACTTCAAGCAATCCTGCTGCCTCAGCCTTCTAAGTAGCTGGGACTACAGACGCAAACCACCAGCTAGTTTTCTAATTTTTTTTTTTTTTTTTTTTGATGGAATCTCACTCTGTCACTCAGGCTGGAGTGCAGTGGCACGGTCTCGGCTCACTGCAACCTCCACCTCCTGGGTTCAAGTGATTCTCCTGCCTCAGCCTCCCGAGTACCTGGGATTACAGGCATGCGCCGCCACCACACCGGGCTAATTTTGTATTTTTAGTGGAGATGGGGTTTCTCCATGTTGGTCATGCTGGTCTGGAACTCCTGACCTCAGGTGATCTGCCCGCCTCGGCCTCTCAAAGTGGTGGGATTACAGGCATGAGCCACCATGCCTGGCCTCTAATTTTTTATAGAGATGGGGTCTCACTATGTTCCCTGGGCTCGTCTCAAATTCTTGGCCTTAAGCAATCCTCCTACCTTGGCCTCCCAAAGGGTTGGGATTACAGGCATGAGCCACTGTGCCTGGACACATGCTTCTTATGACCTAGGTGTTGAAGTTACAATTATGCCAGGGAATACAACTGGAAAGCTGCCTAGAAGAGCTGCAGTCCAGGCTACCCGAACCTTCCATAGGAGACTGGGGCAGGCGTCTAGGGGAGGCGGTTGCCTGCTTGGTATCATCTAAAAAGGATTGGAAAGGTTCCTTTCTCTAAGGGTCTCTTCTAGACATGCCATCAGTAGAGTTGTCAATCCTTTGGCTCTTGTAATTGTCTTGGTTTTAAAGAAATTTCCATTAAAATAATATAACTATCTCTGTGGTTATTATTGGCAGAGATCTTAGCAGAGTCTTACTTATTCATTCATTCAACAAACATTGAGCACCACATACCAGGAATGCCCAGTCTAATGAGAGTGGCAAGGTGGAGGCCAGGGCAGGATGGCAGAGGGGCCACTCATTCGATTCTGATCTGCTTCCACCCGGGACTGCAACTGAGGAAGAGCAAGATTCAGAGCAGGTGCCTACCTGGGATCACAAGAGAGAGGTGCAGGAAGAGACAGGGAGAGCCCTCAAAACACTTCTCACTCCTTTCAGATGTACCTGGGCTATGCAGGGCTAGAGGAGGCAGCCAGCGATGGGCTTTGATTCATGGAAGTCTTGTTGCACAACTCTGGAGGCGGGGCGCCATTCTCATAGAATACAATGTACCACTCAGGCATTGCACAGGATTGGGAAAGTTCTCGGGGAAGTGAAGACTATCAGTAAGGTGGCAGGGGAGGGGAGTTTTCCCCTGAGGATATGCAGCTGTGCACCTGGGGGTTCTGTGGGTGGGATCCTGCTGTGTCCGGAATTGGTGGGTTCTTGGTTTCACTGACTTCAAGAATGAAGCCGTGCACCCTCGCCGTGAGTGTTATAGTTCTTAAAGGCGGCGTGTCCGGAGTTTCTTCCTTCTGGTGGGGTTCGTGGTCTCGCCGGCTCAGGAGTGAAGCTGCAGACCTTCGCGGTGAGTGTTACAGCTCCTAAGGCGGCGCGTCTGGAATTGTTCGTTCCTCCTGGTGGGTTCGTGGTCTCGCTGGCTTTAGGAGTGAAGCTGCAGACTTTCGCGGTGAGTGTTACAGCTCTTAAGGCCGCGCGTCTGGAGTTGTTCGTTCCTCCCGGTGGGTTTGTGGTCTCTCTGGCTTTAGGAGTGAAGCTGCAGACCTTCGCCGTGAGTGTTACAGCTCACAAAGGCAATGTGGACCCAAAAAGCGAGCAGCAGCAAGAGTTATTGCAAAGAGCAAAAGAACAAAGCTCCCACAGCCCGGAAGGGGACCGGAGCGCATTGCCACTGCCAGCTGGGGCAGCCTGCTTTTATACTCTTATCTGGCCCCACCCACATCCTGCTGATTGGTCCATTTTACAGAGAGCGGAGTGGTCTGTTTTGACAGGGTGCTGAATGGTGCGTTTACAATCCCTGAGCTAGACACAAAGGTTCTCCACTTCCCCACTAGATTAGCTAGATATAGAGTGTTGATTGGTGCATTCACAAACCCTGAGCTAGACACAGGGTGCTGATTGGTGTGTTTACAAACCTTGAGCTAGTACAGAGTGCCGATTGGTGTATTTACAATCCCTTAGCTAGACAAAAAGTTTCTCCAAGTCCCCACCAGTCAGGAGCCCAGCTGGCTTCATGCAGTGGATTCTGCATGGGGGCTTCAGGTGGAGCTGCCTGCCAGTCCCACGCCGTGCGCCCGCACTCCTCAGCCCTTGGATGGTCTATGGGACTGGGCACCGTGGAGCAGGTGGCGGCGCTCGTCGGGGAGGCTTGGGCCGCCCAGGAGCCCACGGAGGGTGGGGGAGGCTCAGGCATGGCGGGCTGCAGGTCCCGAGCCCGGCCCCGTGGGGAGGCAGCTAAGGTGCGCGAGAAATCGAGCGCAGCGATGGTGGGCCGGCACTGCTGGGGGACCCAGCACACACTCTGCAGCCGCTGGCCCGGGTGCTAAGTCCCTCATTGCCCGGGCCGGCAGGGCGGGCCGGCCGCTACGAGTGCGGGCCCGCTGAGCCCACACCCACCCGGAACTCGCGCTGGCCTGCAAGCACCGCGCGCAGCCCCGGTTCCCGCCTGTGCCTCTCCCTCTACACCTCCCGGCAAGCTGAGGGAGCCGGCTCCGGCCTCGGCCAGCCCAGGAAGGGGCTCCCACAGTGCAGCGGCGGGCTGAAGGGCTCCTCAAATGCCGCCAAAGAGGGAGCCCAGGCAGAGGAGGCGCCGAGAGTGAGCAAGGGCTGTGAAGCCTGCCAGCACGCTGTCACCTCTCGCTGCCCCTAGAGAGTTGGGGAGAGGGGCCCAGATGGACCCCAACTCTTTGCTCTCTGCCGACAAGAAGGGAGTTTGTTAGCCTATGTGACTCTGGCCCAGATCCAGGCTTTCTGGTGGCAGAGGGGCTGCGACCCTGATGAGGCAGCCTCCTTGGGAGAGAGAAGCCATTCTGTTCACTCTCCCTTTGATGCGCTTTCCAGGGGAGCTGGCCTGAGAGCTAATCATTGATTTAGCAGCCTGAGAAATGAAAGAGGGAGAGGAGGCCAGGAATGTTTCTGGATCCTCTGAAAGCGCTCTCTCTTTTAAAACAATTAACAAACATGTATGTAGAATTTTTACATACACTATCCTATTTCTTTTTCATTACAACACTTGTTAGGAGAGGCTCTATTATTCCCGAGGTAATTAAGTACCAAGAGGTGACAGAACTTCCAGATAATGGAGTCAGTAAACAGAAAATTTAGGTTGTGAACACTCCATCTGTGCCTCTTTCACCAGGCAGCTCAGGTCTAGGCACAGAACCAAAGGCTCCCATGCCTTAATCCAGACACCTGGAATCATTCTTTACCCCCAACCTCCTTACTCCTCACACATACCACCACAAGTACTTCCACCTAAAAAATATATATCAAACCTCATCTTTTTGTCTCACTGCTGCTCCCTACTCCAGGCCACCTTCATTGCTCACCACCTTACAGATTTCTCTGCTGCTACTTTTGCACTCCCTTGGTTTTCTCTTTCTACCAGCTTTGTGACCTTGGGCAAGTTTCTTAACGTCTAAGGACTGAGTGCTGTCTCTAAAATAGAAATGAGAATAACATCACCCTGCAGGTTGCGCTAAGAGTTCAGATGCTGTGCTTGGAATAGGGCCACCTGAAAGCGTCTGGGATAAACCACTGTGGCTTAAGAATTATTTTGAGCTGAAGGCATTTCAATTTCTAAAATCCCTTATCTGCCTAAAAACAGAGCCTCCCCAAAGAACTCAACTGTTGTAAATCGCCTCCCCTAATCTCTGCTAGGCAAAGAAGGTTGGCACCATATCCAAGCAGACATTTGTCACAAAAGTATCATATCTTCCATCTATGTTGCTAAGGGCCCATGTATCTTTCCAAAGAGTAATTTGTTTTTCCCTAAGTGCTGTCCTTCACCCACTTTCTAAGAAGTCATTTGTTCTCTCAAAAATGTCCATCTGCCTCTCCCCATCCCCTGTTAGATGGTAATATATAAGCCCCCAAATTCTATTGGCCTCTTTGAATCACAGTTCTTTGTGAACTCCTTTGCATAAGCAAGTAATTATATATTTTTTCCTCTTGGTAATCTGTCTTTTGTCAGTTTGTTTATTTATTTATTTTTGAGACAGGATCTTGCTCTGTCACCCAAGCTGGAGTGCAGTGGCACGATCACTGCTCACTGCAGCCTCAACCTCCTGGGCTCAAGCAATCCTCCCACCACCACCATGCCAATTTTTTTTTTCAGCTAATTGTGTGTGTGTGTGTGTGTATAAATAGGATCTTACCATGTTGCACAGACTGGTCTTGAACTCCTGAGCTCAAGCAATCCTCCTGCCTCGGCCTCACAAAGTGCTGGGATTATAGGCATGAGCCATCACACCCAGCTTGTCAGTTTAATTTGCAGGCTCCCAGTGATTAAAGCTAAGTGGGTCGAGGGAAAGTTTTTGCTCCCTGACATTTCCAAGAGAAATATAAATGTCAGACCTGTAACTTAAAGTTTAAAATTTTCTAGTGGCTAGTATATTATAAGAGGTAAAAAGAAAAGTAAAATTAATTTCAATAATATAATTTAACACAATATAAATAGTATCCATTTAACATGTAATCAATATTTCTTTCTTTCTTTTTTTTTTTTTGAGACGGAGTTTTGCTCTTGTTGCCCAGGCTGGAGTGCAACGGCGCGATCTCGGCTCACCACAACCTCCGCCTCCCAGGTTCAAGCGATTCTCCTGCCTCAGCCTTCCCAAGTAGCTGGGATTACAGGCATGTGCCACCACGCCCGGCTAATTTTGTATTTTTAGTAGAGATGGGGTTTCTCCAGGTGAGCCCGGCTGGTCTCGAACTCCCGACCTCAGGTGATGCACCCACCTCGGCCTCCCAAAGTGCTGGGATTACCAGTGGTGTGAGCCACCGCACCCAGCCCGTAATCAATATTTCTAAAATATTAACAAGAATTTGCAGCACTATTCACAATAGCGATACATGGCATCAACCTAAATGCCCATCAATGATACACTGGAAAAAGAAAATGTGGTACATATATTCCATGGAATACTATGCAGCCATAAAAAAGAACAAGATCATGTCTCTTGTGGGAACATGGGTGGAGCTGGAGGCCATAATCCTTAGGAAACTAATGCAGGAACAGAAAACCAAATACCGAATATTCTCACTTACAAGTGGGAGCTAAATGATGAGAACTCATGGACACAAAGAAGGGAACAACAGACAATGGTGCCTACTTCAGAATGAAGGGTGGGAGGAGAGAAAGGAGCAGAAAAAAATAACTGTTGGGTACTGGGCTTAATACCTGGGTGACAAAATAATCTGTACGACAAACCCCCATGACACGAGTTTACCTATATAACAAAACTGCGCACGTACCTCTGAACCTAAAATAAAAGTTAAAAAAAAATTAATGATATTTTAATATTCTTTTTTCATACTAAGTCCTTAAATTTCAGTGTGTATTTTTACATTTACTACATAACTCAGTTTGGACTAGCCACATTCAAGTGTCCAGTAACTACACGTGGCCAGTGGTTGCCATAATGGGCAGCGCAGCCTTAGAGCAAGGCCTGGCTCATAGTGTTCCCTATTACCATGGTAGTTACTGTTACATGCATGCTGGGCCCCTTGGCCCTGCCTTAGTTTTCCTGTCTGCTCGTTGGGAACCCTGACACTGTTAGCTAATCCAATTCTAGCAAATAAATCCCAATAGAATTAGCATGTCTGTTGGGGCTCCGGGGGGCAAGTGGACATGTTTTGAGTAAAGAGGGTTCAGGAAATGCTCCTTTGAGTCAGGAGGAAAAGGATTTTCACATCACTGGTCCCTCCCACTGAGGAGGCAGCAGGCACCAGAAGCTTCAGTGGAAAGCAGTAACTAGAGAGGGGTTTCCAGGGCAGAGCTTGGCTACGCTGCCACGTTTGATGATGTCCTTCCATGTCTCTTTAAAAGAGTCTGGCCGGAAGCACCTGGGGCCTGGAAGAACGGTCTGCCCTTCAGCAGAGTTTCCTGCCCCTGTCTCCATGCCACCCTCTCCTGCCCACTTGCAGAAACAAAACGCTGTCTTCAAAGGCCTGTGTCAGGTGGACCAACTACTGGCCCACACCCTGTGTGGCTGACCAGCCATTCCGCTTGGCTGAGCATGAGCTCATTGGAGCCATAAGTGCCTCTGTTCTTCTGCTCAGGGCATCTCAGAGCCTTACCTTTGCACTCCCAGGACCTGCAGCCCCAGCCCTGAGATGGGGTTCACTTTGGAGGCCCTCTGGCTTCTCAGGACTCCAGCTGTGTAGTATGCTGTGGCTGCCTTACCAAAGCACCACAAACTAGGTGGCTTAGAACAACAGAAGTATATTGTCTTGTAGCTCTGGAGGCTAGAAGTCTGAAAGTCACGTCTTTGGCAGGGCTGATTCCTTCTGAGATTTGTGAGGAAGCATCTGTTGGAGACCTCTCTCTAGCTTCTGGTAGCCTCCTGCACTCCTTAGCTTGTAGACAACCTTCCTTTTGTGTCTTCACATCATCTTCTCTCCATCCATGTCGGTTTCTGTCCAAATGTTCCCTTTTTATAAAAACATCAGTCAAATTGGATTAGAGATGGGATTCAGAGAAGAACTTTGGTTGCTCCTCATTTTAACCTAATTACCTTGGTAAAGATCTCATCTCCGAATAAGGTATGTCAGGGCTCAGAAAACAACCCAAAATGAAGGCCTCAGAAGCAACCAATTCCAGGTGGAGGTTATAGTGAGCCGAGATTGCACCACTGTACTCCAGCCTGGGTGAGAGAATGAGACCCTGTCTCAAAAAAAGAAAAAATGAAAGAAATTATCTGACCTACCTTGCTTGATTATAGTCATAAGACCCCCATTCCAGGGAGAGTCCTGCCCCACACCCAGAAGGAATGCTGGCTCAGAGAGGCCAAGAAGAATCTAGACAGAGAGGCCTTGCTGGGTTTCCCCCCTCAGTCTATTAGCAGTAGATAACCCTTTAGGTCCAATCATATTTCTACACGGTTGTCCATACTTTATTAAACTAAGCATAAAAATGGACAATTTCCCCTGCATCTTTGGGTCTTCATTGTGATGACTCCTGTGCATACATGTTAAATAAATGTGTATTGCTTTTCTCCAGTTAACCTGCCTTTCAATGAGTTGAGTTGTCAGTGAAACTTGAGAGGGCAAAAGGGAACTTTTTCCTTGGCGTCTAGATGTCATATGCTGAGGTACTAGGGGTTAAGACTTTAACACAGAATTTTGCTGGGGTCATAATTCTACCTATGACAACAGTCTAGCCTCCTTCTGCAAGGGTAAATGTCCACTCTGTCATGACTGGGAATTCAGGAGGTGGGTGAACTTCTGAGGCTTCTGGGCTAGTAGTATTTGATAGAAATAATTGCTTAATGGAGCTCACATAAATTCAGAATTTTCTGGAGCTACAGGCAGTACAGTGACCAACAAAACTCAGCCTTTGTGCCCTAGGAATTGTAATCCAATAGGACTTTTCTTTTCTTTTCTTTTCTTTCTTTTTGAGACGGAGTCTCGCTCTGTTGCCCAGGCCAGAGTGCAGTAGCACAATCTTGGCTCACTGCAACCTCCGCCTCCTGGGTTCAAGCAATCCTCTGCCTCAGCCTCCTGAGTAGCTGGGATTACAGGCACCTGCCACCACACCTGGCTAATTTTTGTATTTTTTGTAGAGGCGGGGTTTCACCATCTTGGCCAGGCTGGTCTTGAACTCCTGACCTCGTGATCCACCCGCCTTTGCCTCCCAAAGTTCTGGGATTACAGGTGTGAGCCACCGTGCCCGGCTCCAATAGCACTTTAACCAGTTAATAAAATACAGGGTGAAAGGTACAAAGAACAAAGCTATAGTCGAGAGAGTGCTTTCTTGTGGTTGCAAGATAAGTGACAGATTTATGGAGATTTGCTTTGAATAGTCCTTCTGATTCCAAAAGTAAAGATGAGAATGGCTGGGCATTCCAGGTGTAGAATTCCAGGGACAGGCGGGCATTCCACGGAAGACTAAATCACTTGAATGTCTGGGAGGTAGACAGAAGCAGCCAGGGTGAGAAAAGGGTAGGAGAGCAGGACACAGCCAAATGATGTGATGGCTTTTCCTGCCAGGCCAAAGAAGTGGCCTTTGATAGGCAAAGGGGATCCCTTGAGAGTTTTGTAGTAGGAGGGCAAGAAAACAAATCATCTGTCAAGGATATGAATCCCATTGGTAAGAATGGGCTAGGAGGAATTAAGGAGAAGGTGGGTGGGAAAGTGTAAACAGGAGGCTCTGACAGTTCAAATGTGAGAGGTAAAGGCCTCAGGGTAGTTGCTATGGAAATGGAAAGGGAGGAATGGGGGTGTGGGAAAGTGTTTGAAAAGAAAGAACCCAAGGCCGGGTGCGGTGGCTCACGCCTGTAATCCCAGCACTTTGGGAGGCTGAGGTTGGCGGATCACTTGAGGTTAGGAGTTCGAGACCAGCCTGGCCACAATGGTGAAACCCCGTCTCTACTAAAAATACAAAAATTAGCTGGGCATGGTGGCACGCTCCTGTAATCCCAGCTACTCGGGAAGCTGAGCCATGAGAATCACTTGAACTGGGGAGGAGGAGGGAGGTTGTAGTGAGTCGAGATTGTGCCATCATGCTCCCGCCTGGGCAAAAGAGCAAGACTGTGTCTCAAAAAAAAAAAAAAAAAGAAAGAAAAAGAAAAATCCCACAGAACTTGACAACGAAATAGATGTTTAGGAATGAGGGGAAAAAGAAAGAGAAGACAAAGATGGTTTCAGGTTTCCCAGTCTGGGCAATTTGGAGAGGGTGGGTACCATTAAGAGATTTGGAGAGGGTGGGTACCATTAAGAGAATGAGGCAGGTGAGTCAGGGGCGTGGCTGCTGGAACACTCCCTGCGGAGGGGAGAGGCTGGCAGTCAGTCCCTTCAATTGCCGAAAGCAGGAGTGACCTCTCCCCTTCCCCTCCCCTTGCCCGTTGTTCCTTTTTCCCTTGGAAGCTGTATCATTTAAATTAAATGCATTTAATCATTTAAAGGCACAGTATGGTCTCAAGGGTGTTCTTGATGTCACAATGAGGAAATGAGAAAGGGAAGGGCCTTAAAGTTATATCCCTTTCACGAGACTAAGGAGGAGGAGGTGATGAGAAACGTGTAGTAATATACATCTGCAACTTCATTTCAGTCCAGTGCTGGGTCAGCACCCCCAGGACACCTTTGACACTGGACGTAGTGTCAAATGGGGCAAAATAGATACTTGCATTCAGTTCACAGGTCCTGGTATTTCTCCCTTTGAAATGCAGAAGATACAACTTTTGGTTCCTTATGAAAGCTTTTCGTCTCCTATGTGGAGAGGCTCTGGAGCACACCTGTGTGAATGTGTGTGTGTGTGTGTGTGTATGTGTATGTATGTGTGCGTAGGCATGTGTGTATGTGTGTGTGTATGTGTGTATGTGTATGTGTATGTGTGTGTATGTGTGTATGTGTATGCATGTGTTTGTGTGTATGTGTATGCATGTGTGTGTACATGTGTGTATGTGTATGTATGCACGTGTATGCGTGTATGTGTGCATGTGCATGTGTGCGTGTATATGCGTGCGTGTATGCATGTGTATGCATGTATGTATGTGTGGGTACGTGTATGTATGCATGTGTGTGTGCATGTGTGCGTGTATGCATGTGTATGTGTGCGTGTGTGTATGTGTGTATATGCATGTATATGTGTGCATGTATGCATGTGTGTATGTGTATGTGTGTGTGTGTGTTCATCTATTTGGATCATTTCTCATCTCATCTCTTGCTTCCCAACCCTGCCTCAGCCCACTCTCACTGCAGGAGTGTTTTAACTCCCTGCAAGCCAGTTTGAAGGCCCCTTGTCTAATCCAGCAGGACACTAATGGGTGTGTGTTTTGTGTGTGTGTGGTGCCAACAGTGTAATTGGGAAGTCACCTTCCACTAATAAAATACATGATGCTGGAAACAAGATCTAGCTGAAGCCACTTGCTTTGCCTCAGCTGTAGTCTGTTGTCTCTGAGGGCTA
The DNA here is from genome assembly GCF_029289425.2 of Pan paniscus. NCBI lineage: Eukaryota > Metazoa > Chordata > Mammalia > Primates > Hominidae > Pan > Pan paniscus. Next base: position 141,781,253 of record NC_073255.2, on the reverse strand, counting down.
AAAGGGGGAAGCCCAAATAAGAGATGATGTTGTGGTCCCTATAACACGTTTATGGACAGGGCTGACACAGGAACACATCTGAAAACTTCCTGAGGTTGAGTCTAAGGGAACATAATAGATGGAAATGCAGAGTAGCCAGGTTGGAGTGAGCTGGTGGGTGAGTGAGATGGTGGGTGAGTGGGTGCGGATGATGGGGAGAGAACTATTGAACAGGCTGGGATATCATCTCCTCTAGTCTCAGTCTGTCCCTTCATAAAAGAATTTAAATTCCCTCACAAAGAATCTAAACACATAACAGTAGGGGACTGACTGACTCCATCACCTTTTAAATACGCGATGAAATATACTGCAACCATTAAGAAGGGTGTGGAGGAAGTGGATTTATTGACATGGAACAATGTTCATGATCTACTGTTGTTTTGTTTTTAGAGATAGGGTCTAACTCTGTCACCCAGGCTGGAGTGCAGTGACACAATCATAGCTCACTGTAACATCAAACTCCTGGGCTCAAGTGATCCTCCCACCTCAGCCTCCTGAGTAGCTGGGACTACAGGCGTGAGCTGTTGTGCTTGGCTTCATGATCTTTTGTTGTGCATACGTACAGTATTGTCTCGTTTTTTTCGTGTGTGAAAAGCGAATGAATTCTAAATGTTGAAAGTGGCTCCTAGTTATAGGTGACTTTTCTGTCATCTTTTTATTTTCTATATTTTTCTTCATTGAAAATATATTACTTGTAAATTTTTTCAAAGGATAAAATTCTTTAATAATAACATATGCCCTTGGAAATATTTCTTTGATGTTTAATTGGAGAGAGGAATTAGACGAAGAATACTCTTGACTGTCAAAGTGAGAGCCTGGGTCCCACCCACCAACCCCCACCAACCCGCCCCCCACCCCCTGCGCTCCCTCCACTGCTTTCCATCTCAAAGCTCCTGTCAGCGGGATTGCCCTTCTGAGCCCTGCTGGGAAGGATGTGGGAGATATGATAAGCATCACTGCCTTCATTAGCAGAGGGGCCTAGGGGGCCTTAGGCAGGCTGAGTGACTGGCTCTGAAATCCCTGGTTAATCGGTCCTACAGGAGGTAGGAACTGGCCTTCCTTTCTCTCTCCTTCTGTTTTCCAGCTGCCAGCTGCTCCTCTAATGAATAGGTTTTCTTCTGGTTTCAGTCCCATGACTTTGCTTTCCAAGCGCTATTGTACCCAGGCCAGCTGGTTAGCAGGACTGGTTTTTAGGGTTATAGAGTCTTCAGGTCACACAGGGGTTAAGTGCCATGGGAAAGGCCCAAGCAAAGTTAGAAGGTCACCAGGAAATCAGGAGGCAGGGCAAGGGTGAAAGGAGGTGGGCCTCCCTGCACGCACAGTCTGGGCGAGTGTCCACTAAGTTGGCAGAGCATTGTTAGGGACTTGCCTGTAGGGTTCCTACAACAAAACAATCAGGGCCTGGGTGGGAGCCAGGAGAGTGTCCAGGTGTTCCAGCAGACAGCGATGCAGACTTTTGCCATGGCTTTCAAAGGATGAAGTGGGTCATGCCCCCCTTCTCAGCAGTCCTGTGCCCTCCGAGGGGTACGACGATGCCAGTGAGGGGGTCCTCTTGAGTTCCCATAATTCCTGCAGTGAGGAGCTCAGAACCATTGTGCAGCTTTAGAAAACTGTTTGCCTTGGGAGGCTGAGGTGGGCAGATTACAAGGTCAGGAGTTCGAGACCAGCCTGACCAACATGGTGAAACCCCATCTCTACTAAAAATACAAAAATTAGCTGAGTGTGGTGGTGTGCACCTGTAATTCCAGCTACTCAGGAGGCTGAGGCAGGAAAATCGCTTGAACCTGGGAAGTGTAGGTTGCAGTGGGCGGAGATTGTGCCATTGCACTCCAGCCTCGGTGATAGAGTGAGACTCTGTCTCAAAAAAAAAAAAAAAAAAGAAAAGAAAAGAAAAGAAAACTGTTTGCCTGCAGGACTCTTTGTCGTTTGTTTTTACTGGGACCTGGGACCTCTCTCAGTATGGGGAGAGCTTTTTTTTGAGACAAAGCCTCACTCTGTTGCCCAGGTTGGAGTACAGTAGTGCAATCTCTGCTCACTGCAACCTCCGTCTCCTGGGTTCAAGTGATCCTCCTGCCTCAGCCTCCCTCGTAGCTGGGATTACAGGCATGTGCCACCAAGTCTTGCTAATTTTTGTATTTTTAGTAGAGACAGGGTTTCACCATGTTGTCCAGGCTGGTCTTGAACTCCTGGCCTCAAGTGATCCACCCGCCTTGGCCTCCCAACGTGCTGGGATTACAGGTGTGAGCCACTGCACCCGGCCAGTGTGGGGAGAGCTTACCTGGAGAAAAGGAGAGGCCTGAGAACACCCAGCCTTCCCAGCACTCTGGGGCTGTAGCCTCTCAACTCTTCTTGGCTGCTCTTCTGAGAATAAAAGAATTCTCACATACCAATTTCAGGGGGCACAGCTGGAAAGTAGGGAGCAGTGGTTAAGAACTCTACCTCCTTCTAGCTGCTCTGAGCCACAGTTTCTTTATAGGCAAAAGGAAATACTCATAGTGTATGTTTCCAGGTTGCTGTGAGATAATGTAGCATAAAGAATTGAGAGGGCAGTGCTGGGAACATACCAAGCAGGGATGAACTTGAAAAACATGTAACAACCAGTAAGGGCAGAGGAAGCTCCTTCTTTGCAGATTGGAGGTCAAGATTGTGCTGGAGGAGGTTCTGGAGAACACTTCAGTGCCAGCATTAACCTATTAGCTGCTGGGCTGTGGGGAGTTTCCAGAGAGGCATTGGGTGAGGAAGAGGGGTGATGCTATTTATAATCAACTATGAAATTATTTAAATATTTTAATAATAAGCTATGGCTGTATACTATGTAAATAGTAACTGTAGTTCTAAGTATTAGTAAATATTAATGGTTAATTAGTATAAAGATTAGCTATAGGGCTTTTATAGCTAGATTCCCTCTTCCCCAACACGCACACATATACCTCCATTCTTATTTATTTATTTAATTTATTCTTGAGACAGTCTCACTCTGTTGCCCAGGCTGAAGTGCAATGGTGCGATCTCTGCTTACTGCAACCTCTGCCACCCAGGTTCAAGCGATTCTTCTGCCTCAGCCTCCCGAGTAGCTTGGATTACAGGTGCACATCACCATGCCCAGCTAATTTTTGTATTTTTAGTAGAGACAGGGTTTCACCATGTTGGCCAGGATGGTCTTGAACTCCTGACCTCATGTGATCCACCTGCCTTGGCCTCCCAAAGTGCTGGGATTTTAGGTGTGAGCCACTGCGCCGGGCCTTCATTCTTAACTTTAAAGACAGAAAAACAAGCAAGCACTTAGGAAAAGTACAGGACCAACATGGGTCAGACTTGGATTCCAACTGTTCAGATGTGCAGTATTCTGGAGCCCAGAAACACATGTGCACCACCAGCCAGAGGGCAACTGCTTTCAGACAAGCAAAGCTCTGTTCTCAAGGCCCAGAGTTGGGTGGACCTTCCTGTCATGCTCCACCCAATGTGGAATCTGCAAGTTACCAGAGTGGAGTTTCAAGGAGACATCACTGGTTGGGGTTATGGAAAAACACCCCTGCACTTGCATGGCAAATCAAAAGGAACTCTGTATAAGTTTGCTAAGTGCTCTGATCTGAATGTTGGTGTCTCCCTAAAATTTCAATATGTTCCAATATGTTGAAAGCTAATACCTGATGTGATAGTATTACCAGGTGGGCCTTCTGGGAAGTGATTAAGTCATGAGGGATCTGCCCACAGGAATGCCATTAATTCATTTATAAAAGAAGTTGGGGGGAGTGCCCTTCTGACCCTTCCACCATGTGACGAAGTGACACAAGGCACCATCGGTGAAGCAGACAGCAGCCCTCACCAGACATCAACTTTGCTGGAGCCTTGATCTTGGACTTCCCGGCTCCAGAACTGTGAAAAATAACTTTCTGTTGTTTATAAATTGCCCAATCTAAGGAATTTGGTTATAGCAGCCGAACTGAGTAAGTCACTTGGGCTGCCTTAACAAAGAACCACCGACTGGGTGGCTTAAACAACAGAAATTTATTTTCTCACTGTTGTGGAGGCTAGACGTTTAAGATCGAGGTGTCAGCAGGGTTGGTTTATTCTGAGATCTATGAGGAAGAATCTGTTCCAGGCCTCCCTCCTTGGCTGTTTTCTCCCTGTGTGTTCACATCACCTTCCCCCATATGTGTGTTTGTGTCCAAATTTCTTCTTCTTCTTTTTCTTCTTTTTTTTTCCAGACAGTCTTGCTCTGTCGCCCAGACTGGAGAGCAGTGACATGATCTCAGCTTACGGCAAACTCTGCCTCTCGGGTTCAAGAGATTCTCCTGCCTCAGTCTCCCAAGTAGCTAGGATTACAGGCACCTGCCACCATGCCCCGCTAATTTTTGTATTTTTAGTAGAGATGGGGTTTCACCATGTTGGCCAGGCTGGTCTTGAACTCCTGACCTCAGGTGATCCACCCACCTCGGCCTCCCAAAGTGCTGGGATTATAGGCATGAGCCACCGCACCCAGCCCAAATTTCCTCTTCTTATGAGGACCCTAGTCATATTAAATTAGGCCCCACCCAAATAACATCATTTTAACTTAATTACCACTTTACAGACCCCCATCCCCAAATATAGTTACATTCTGAGATAGTGGGGGTTAGGACTTCAACATATGAATTTATGGGAAGACACAGTTTAGCCCATAACAAGTTCATTCTGTTCACCCTGGTGTGGCCAGGGTAGCTTGCAGGCTTCCTTTCTGGCACATGTGGGTACATGTTCCTCTGAGCTTTCCCTCAATGTCTTCTTTTTCTAACTTCTTATGAAAATATTTAAACATGCGGTGGAATACATACCTATCCATGTACCCACCCTCACCTAAATTCAATACTGGCTAATATTTGTCAAGTGTCATTTATTTATACATGCACATGTAGGAGACCAGAATATGCTTCCCGTAAATATGAAGGATTGTTGAGCTGAAGACAATTAAGAAGGAGATGGAGAAAGCTCTCTGCCCTCCCTCTATTTGCCTAAAAGCAGGACATAGATTTCCAGAGACAAAAGATATCCTGGCTTCCTCTTCTACCAGGGAGAACAAAGGTTAACTACTAAAGACAGCATTGGACTGTTTGGGCCTGGAGGTGATACTGGAGGAAATCTACACCAAGGAGCTCTCCTAACCAGCCTTTATCTGCCAATTATTTGCCTTCCCACAAGTTGCCAACCCTAGAGACTCAAAGACTATTTACTATGCTTTTGGCTTCCACCAACACATGGGACAGAGCTGTTTCAGGATGGGACCTGCGTTAGGTTAATTCTAGCTTTTTCTGGGCTGTTAGGCTGGAAGTGGCTTCTCAGCAGCAATACCAGCTGGTCACGAAGGCTTTCTCCAGCAGGGCCTGCCCACAGCCCGCTCCTGCTCTACCTTAGCAGTAGGAAAGCTTTGGCATCCCCAGACGACAGGCTTACCAAGAACTCAAGTGCTCATTCAATAAAACACACACAGCTGAAGGGAAAGTCTGTAATTTGAGTATGTATGTGGGCAGAACAGTTTCCCACCCCAGCACACTTGATTATTTGTGCTAATGGGGCGGGGGCTGGGGAGGGGGAGTCTGGGTCCCCAGTGTGACCCCTAGACTATTTACACATGGAGGAGCTTTTATCTGGCTTTGGGAAGTGTGAGGTCGAGAGGTGATAACTTAGGGTTCTTCCCTGGGCATCAGGGAATCCCTGAAATTCTGTGCACACGTTTTTAGGAGTGGCGATGTATATCTTCCTAGGGAGAGAGGCCCTATTTACTGTCAGATTTTTGAAGGGAGACCCTGACCCCTAAAGGTTAAAAATCATTACTCTGTGACTAATCCAGATAAAGTTCTATTGGTTTAGTATTAACTTTAGCTAATTTAAAATAAGTTTACCTTTCCTAAGAGATTTCCGTTCAATTGGCTGGGGATTTGGCTAGGTGGTGGGAAAATGTTAAGTAGAGTGAAAAATGTATCACTGATTAACCAGTGGAAATTTATTACAGCAGTTAAGAGCCCTGGGTCTGGAGCAAAACTGCTGAGGTTTGAGGCCCCGTTTTGCTGCTCACTAGCTACATGATCTTGGGCAAGTTATTTAAGCTCTCTGAGCTTCAGTTTCTTCCTCTGCAGAATGGGGATGAAAGCGGACTACTACCTCATGGCATGTTTTGAGGATGAAATGAGCTAATAAACACAGTCTTCAGCCCTACATTAGGTAAGCCATTCTTATTATTTGTTCTACTATCTATCTATCTATCTATCTATCTATCTATCTATCTATCATCTATCTATCTATCTATCTATCTTGAGACAGAGTTTAGCTCTGTTGCCCAGGCTGGAGTACAGTGGTGCAATCTCGGCTCACTACAACCTCCGCCTCCCGGGTTCAAGTGATTCTCCTGCCTCAGCGTCCAGAGTAGCTGGGATTACAGGCGTGGGTTACCACACCCAGCTAATTTTTCTATTTTTTTTGTAGAGACAGGCACCTTTGATTATTTGGCCCAGCTGGTCTCGAACTCCTGCCTTCTCGAACTCCTGATCTGGCCACCTCTGCCTCCAAAAGTGCTGGGATTACAGGCGTGAGCCACTGCACCTGGCCTATTTCTTATTTAACAAGGTGGAATTGTTATTGGTGGCAGTGCCTTTGTGGCAGGAAGATGTTAAGGCTATGTCCCCTACATCAGAGTAAGCTGGGTTCTCCCATCTCTCTGGGATTCCTCTCTCCTCCCAGACCATCTAAAGCCAGCTTGGTCTTAAGGCTGATTCAAGAAGTACTTTTTCAATATCTCCCAGCACATTCCACACTCCAACCCAGTTTCTCCCTCTCTTCTCAATAGCCTATAACCCCCACGTAAACAAATACCCACACGTATTATGTATATTAGAAATAGGCTGGGCACGGTGGCTCACGCCTGTAATCCCAGCACTTTGGGAGGCCGAGGTGAGTGGATCACGAGGTCAGGAGTTTCAGACCAGCCTGGCCAACATGGTGAAACCCCGTCTCTACTAAAAATACAAAAATTAGCTGGGCATGATGGCCTGTAATCCCAGCTACTCGGGAGGCTGAGGCTGGATAATTGCTTGAACCCGGGAGTCAGAGGTTGCAGTGAGCCGAGATCAAGCCATTGCACTCCAGCTCTAGGTGACAGGGCAAGACTCCATCTCAGAAAAAAGAAAAAGAAAAAGAAAAAGAAAAAGAAATGGAGTACTTTTCCTATATCAGGCAGTCTGTGTGTGTGTGCATACTTCTATATATAAAACTTCATTTGGTCCTTACAGCAACTCTGTGAGGCATACCTCATACCTTATTAGCCCAATTTTACAGATGGGGAAATTGAGGCACAGATAGGTAAGTGATTATACCTCAATCCAAAAAGCTAGTAAACAGTAAATCTGAGATTAAGATCCGCATATTTGAAGCCAATTCACCTTGCTGTTATTTAGTCATTTACTTCCTTGCAACTTCACTTACAGCTTAAGATATTCCTCTTTCTTTTTTTTTTGTAATTGAAACAGGGTCTCACTCTGTTGCCCAGGCTGGAGTGCAGTGGCAAGATCATAGCTCACTGCAGCCTTGAACTTCTGGGTTCAAGTGATCCTCTTGCCCCAGCCTCCTAAGTAGCTGGGACTACAGGCACGCACCACAATGCCAGCACAATTTTTTAACTTTTTGTACAGATGAGGTCTCACTGTGTTGCGCAGGATGGTCTCAAACTCATGACCTCAAGTGATCCTCCTGCATTGGCCTCCAAAAGCATTGGGATTACAGGCATAAGCCACTGTGCTTGGCCAGTATTTTGGTTTTCATATTATGTTAAAAAGTCTATAAATTCCTTTAAGACAGAGATGATTTCTTAGACTATTTTTCTTTTTCTTTTTTTTTTTTTTTTGAGACTGAGTTTCACTCTTGTTGCCCAGGCTGGAGTGCAATGGCACAATCTTGGCTCACTGCAACCTCCGCCTCCCAGGTTCAAGCCATTCTCCTGCCTCAGCCTCCCAAGTAGCTAGGATTACAGGCGTGTGCCACCATGCCCGGCTAATTTTTGTATTTTTAGTAGAGACAGGGTTTCACCATGTAGGTCAGGCTGGTCTCGAACTCCTGACCTCAGGTGATCCACCTGCCTCGGCCCCCCAACGTGCTGGGATTACAGGCATGAGCCACAGTGCCCAGCCCTTCTTAGACTATTTTTCATTCCTCATAGAACCTAGGACAATATCTGGGACATAATGGGAACCCAATAAGTATTTGTCTATGAATTGTTGACCCATTATATGTAGATGGGAAGCAGCTAAAATATGTTCACGGTGTTTGTTTAATAATGTAACTATTTTCTTATACTATAAGCAGATTTTTTGGTTTATCATTTCTGCATAACAAGATTTAAACATACATGATATGTTACTATTAATGCTACACTCTTTCTAATGTGTCTATAGAAAGAATAAAAGTATAGGTGAAGTTGGTTGTACAATTATTATTATCACCAGAGCAAGTTGTGCTTGCTCTGAGGCAATTCCTCACTCCGGTTTTAAAATGTTGAGAAGGGTCTGGGCGTGGTGGCTCACGCCTGTAATCATAGCACTTTAGGAGGCCGAGGCGATGGATCACCTGAGGTCAGGAGTTTGAGACCACCCTGGCCAACATGGTGAAACCACGTCTCTACTAAAAATACAAAAACTAGCTGGGTGTGGTGTTGGGTGCCTGTAATCCCAGATACTCGGGAGGCTGAGGCAGGAGAATCGCTTGAATCCAAGGCGGGGAGGTTGCAGTTAGCTGAGATTGTGCCACTTGACTCCAGCCTGGGCGAAAGAGTGAGACTCCGTCTCAAAAATAAAATAAAATAAAATATAAATATAAATAAAATTAAAAAATTAAATATTGAGAAGGAAGAAGAGGAATATTCCCTGTTCTAACTTCTTTCCTTTGATCCTCAGTCTTGAGAATAAATTTATCATCCCCATTCTTATGAGGAAACTGAGGCTCAGAGAGGCCATGCTATTCACCCAGGGAGTGGTGGAATCAGGATTTAAAGGCAGTGTGCTTGTCTCCAAAGCCCCAACTCTTTGTACTAACAGATAATCATCATTTTAAATTCAATACTCTGTTAGTTATCCATTACTATGTAACAAATGACCCCTAAAGGTATCGGTTTATTGATAACATTAGATGTAAACATTAAACAATAAACATTTATTCTGAGGGTCAGGGAATCTGGGACCAGCTTAGCTGGGTAGCTCTGATGCAGTCTTTCATGAAGTTGCAGCCAGGCTGTTCACTGGGGTTGCGGTCATCTCAAGGATTGACCGGGGCTGGAAAATCTGTGTATAAACTCACTCAAATGGTTGTTGGCAGGCCTCAGTTCTTTGCTGGCTGTTGGCTAGGGTGTCAGTTCCTTGCTTTCCAGGCCTTTCCATGGGCTGCCTGCCTGTCCTCACAACATGGCGACTGGCTTCCCTTGTGAGTGATGAGAGAGCCCATGATGGAAGTCATGGTATTTTAAAACCAAATATTGGAAGTAATACACCATTTTCTGCCTTATGCTGTTGGTCACATAGACCGACTTTGACAGAGTGTGGGAGGAGATTACACAAGGGTGTGAATACCAAGAGGTAAAGATCACTGGGGCCACCTTGTGGAAGTTGGCTACCACAAGTACTTGGGCCAATTTTAGGGTCAATTGGATAAGGTCCAAATGGTGGCAACTAACAGTGCCAAGTGCACTGGCCATTTTGCAGGTACTTTTGGGCTTATTCTTTGGCGGCATATGAAGCCCATTGATGTCTCCCCTGGGCTGTGAATGTACTTGGTACTGTTGGGCCTAATAGAATATTTCCATAAAGTCTACTCTGAAGCTGCAGCCCTGAGTATAGAAGGAGCAGAGACTCCAATGCTTCTATATTTATTTTTCTTCTAAGAACTTGTACATATTTATAAGGAGACCTGGAACTTGAACTTCCAGCTTCTGTAATTGTAGATAAGGCAATGTGACCTATGGCAGGAAGAGCAGGTTGGGGATCAAGGACTTCGACACTGGAGTCAGAATCTCTACTCTGCCATTTACTAAGTGTGTGACTTTGGAAAGTTATTTCACTTCTCTGAACTTTCATTTCCTTTACTGTAAAATAGTAATAGCACACAGTTTCTTTTGGGGGTGAGGATTAACTGAGATAAAGCACAATGTGGCAAACTGTGTTTTCCAAAGTTGGCTACACCAATATGTAGCTACATATCACATCCTACATGCTCTTTCTACGCTGTGTCATGAGAGGTGGGGTGTATGTCTCCTTCCTTTCTAAGGAATTTAGACAGATCTTTGTAACCGCACCAAGTGATGGAACATGGCCAAAGGGATGCTGAATGATTTCCAGAGTGAGGTCATAAAAGGCAATACTTTTTTCTCTGGTTCTGTCTTGGAATACTTTTTCCCCCCCTTTTTTCCCCCTGTTTTGAGACAGAGTTTTGCTCTGTTCCCCGGGCTGAAGTGCAGTGGTGAAATCAGGGCTCACTGTAGCCTCAACCTCCTGGCCTCAAGCAATCTCTCCCACGTCAGCCTCCTGAGTTTCTGGGACTACAGGTGTGTGCCACCACACCTGGATAATTTTTAAATTTTTTGTAGAGACAGGGTCTCACTATGTTGCCCAGACTGGTCTCAAACTCCTGGGCTCAAGTGATTCTCCTGCCTTGACCTTCCAAAGCGCTGGGATTACAGACATGTGCTACCGCACGCTGCTGATGCTTGCCTTTTGATCCCAGCTGCCATGTTGTGAGGAAGCCCAGGCCACATAGTGAGGCCAGGTGTGGGTGATGCTGCTGGCCCTTAGTCAACAGCCAGTATGAACTGTTAGGCATGTACATGAAGAAGCCATCAGCCTATTCCAGCCTCCAGCCTTCAAGTTTTTTGGTTGAAGTTCCAGACATTCTGGAGGAGATTAGCCATCTCCACTGTGCTCTGTTTGAATTCCTGGCCCACAGAAAATGTGACAGATAGTAAGACTGTTGTTTTACAGCACAGTGTTTGGAAGTGACTTGTTATGTAACAATAAATAAGTAATAAATTTGGGTTATACATTTTTAAAAAATGTATGCCTCACTGTAAGATATTTTCAAAACACTGGGCCAAAACTTTGTTTTTCCACAAGATGACTGTTTCCTAGAAGGGTTTTGGGGAAGGGACATTTTGATTTTGTTTTTCCCTGGCTGCTTTTACACATAAGATTACTTACTCTGAGTATAACGTATGTAAGAACAGACTTTTCATTCTCTATCTGCGGAGCTGTCTCATGGATTTCCAGTCCATTGCTGGGGGTTGAGCCACAGCTGTTTCTGGATTTGGCTTATCTTTTGGTTCATTGGTTCATTTGAGTTGTTTTTCAGCATTAATCAGTAGGCATCGAAGTTGTTCACATTAATTTCTTGCTCTGAACACAAATGTAATTAGGATCATGTCCACTTTTTTGACATTTTCCTTCTTTTAAAAGTATAACCTTGATTACCAGACCAAGGCAGCTATAGGGGAAAATTAGAGCTCAGGTTGGAGTCAAAGGGCAATTGTTGCACCAGTCCTCCCAGCTTTCTAGGATCCCAGAGTGTTGCATCTTCTTCCTTCCTCTAAAGGTGCCTGCGTATGTGTGTTGGTATGTGTGTGTGGTGGGGTGGGGGAGGGAAGATGGGGGAGCTCGGAAGGTCTCCTTTGAGTTCCTGGTGCATCCTGGCCACTATCCTTGTCCTCTGGATGTGGTCCTGGGCTGCCCAGCAAGCATATGGATGTAATGAGGGTAAAGGAAGTGGGAAAGAGGAGCATGTGGCCAGGGCTCTGGCCTGCCTGTACTTTTAAAAGAAAATTGTGATAAAATACACATAACATGAAATTTACCATTTTAATTATTTTCAAGTGTACAATTTACATTCACATTGTTGTTGTGGAGGTTTTTTTCTCTTTTGTACAATACATCATGACCCTCAACACATTGTTATCACTGCTATATTCATAGCTAGAGTTTTTCATTATTCCAAAGTGAAAGCCTGTGTCTGTTAAACGTGAACTCCCCTTTCCTCCGTTCCTGTAGCCTCTGGTCACTTCTATTCTACTTTTTGTCTCTATGAATTGACTATTCTAGGTACTTCATATAAGTGGAATCGTACAATATGTGTCCTTTTGTGTCTAATTTATTCACTTAGTATAATGTTTCCAAGGTTCATCCACTTGTGGCATGTATTAGAATTTCATTCTTTTTAAGACTGAATTTTGTTCATTAGGATGGCCTAAGGAAAACAAGAAGACTGAATGATATTCCCTGGTATGTATATTTCTCATTTTGTTTATCCATTCCTCCATCAGTAGACATTTGGGTTGTTTCTACCTTTTGGCTATCATAATACTGTTATGAACATTGGCATATATTTATCTGTTTGAGTTCAATTCCTTTATACCCAGAAATGCAATTGCTGGATCATATGGTGATTCTAGCATCCAGAGTCCTGATCTTGGTCTTTACTGTGTCTAAGGATCTATTTTCCGGTGGAATGAGACCCGGAGCTTCCCTGCTATCTCAGCATCCCACGGGGCTATGCAAATTAGGCTCACTGTGCTCTGGTTGTGTTTTATTGAACATTTACTTTGTGCTAGCCTCTGTGCTAAGTATAGTGTCTCTTAAATTACTCTATGAGTAGGTTTGATTATTATCCATATTTTGCAGATTAGAAAACTGAGGCATGGAGATGTTACATAACTGACCTAAGGGCACACAGATTGCAGGTGCTGAGCTAGGATTTGGACCCAGAGAGCATCATGCTAGTTCCCATGCATTTAACCTTTATGCAATTCTGCCTTTCCAAACAGATTGGCCATTAAATTCAACATCCAGGATTGTATTTGTTTATCTAGGAGAAATGAACTGCTTTAATTATGGTAAAAATCAAAGATGTAAATAAAAAAGCTAATATAAGAAGCCCACTAGTCTCTGTGGTTTAATAGGATACTAGTGGGACCTCTCTTCCATATATATATGTATATATATGTATATATATGTGTGTGTGTGTATATATATTATATATATATATTTTTGTTTGTTTATTTTTGAGACAGGTTCTCACTCTGTCTTCCAAGCTAGAGTGCAGTGGGGTAAAACACAGCTCACTGCAGCCTCGATCTCTTGGCTCAAGCTATCCTCCTGCCTCAGCCTCCTGTTTATCTGGGACCACAGGTGCACACTATGCCTGGTTAATTTTTTAATTTTTATTTTGTAGAGATGAGGTCTCACTATATTGCCCAGCTGGTCTTGAACTCCTGGCTCAAGCAATCCTCCCACTTTGGCCTTCCAAAGTGCTGGGATTACAAGCGTGAGCCACCATGCTTGGGCTCTCTTTAATATTTATGATAAAAATTTTTTTCTTAGTCTGTAAGGTATATGGGGGAACTTTTTTGTGTATAGGAGCTAGTCTTCTCTCTATATTTGCAAATGTAAATGCTCTATTTAAGATGTGGCACTCGCCGGGCACGGTGGCTCACGCCTGTAATCCCAGCACTTTGGGAAGCTGAGGCGGGCAGACCACGAGCTCAGGAGTTAGAGACAAGCCTGGCCAACATAGTGAAACCCCGTCTCGACTAAAAAATTTTAAAAATTAGCCTGGCATGGTGGCGGACGCCTGTAATCCCAGCTACTCGGGAGGCTGAGGCCGGAGAATCGCTTGAACCCAGGAGGTGGAGGTTGCAGTGAGCCGAGATCGCGCCACTGAACTCCAGCCTGGCAACAGAGCGAGACTCCATCTCAAAAAAAAAAAAAAAAAAGAAAAGAAAAGAAAAAATAGATGTGGCACTACATGCCCTTAAGGATAACCCTGTGGATCTATATAAATTTAGCATGTTGAAACTGTCAGTGAAATGCATCACTAGATGGCAGTACAAACCAAGTTTTAAAAACAGCTGATTTTTAAATCTGCAAGATAAGTTAACCTGTAGGAAAGCAGCTGCATCATTTTTGACATGATCAGGGCAACTGTATTTAATTCAGAATTGATTTTAATCACCTAGGAGAGAATTCACAATCTTTGTTAAGGCAGAAGGCCTGACAAGTGTAAAGGCTTTTACAAGGAAAGCTGCTCCTAAAATGTAAAAAATTATTGCTTTGGAGGAAGCCAAAGTTTCAAGTAAATGTTTTGACTTGAGAAACTTTGCATCAGCAAGATAGCGTCACATCTACACACTTACTTTTTGAATTCTTTCAGTTTTCCAGCCTGGTTTGGCTAAGAATCAACCTTTACTCCATAATTACAAATGTAACAGCCAATTTTGTCCTCAGGTGAAGTTCCACTCAGTTAATGCCAGAGAAAAATCCAGTGCTTAAATAATGTGGGAAGTTAGGACTGACACACAGGTTGGTTTGACATCTGAGGCCCTGAACTTATTGACTTGTGGTGGGATAACGAAACAGATCTCACCTGTCAGAAGAGGATTCCCAACTTTTTCTTTGAGAGAGGAGTAGCCGGTAGTACGGGGTGAGGTAAACGCATTTACTTACCTTGGTTCACGAAGGTTTGGCTCTCATCTGATGAATTTTAATGTTCTAACTTGTATCCTGACTAGGTGAGAGAATTAATGTTTCATTTCAGAGGAAGCTGTACACTTGCACCTGGATGCCAAATTCTCTCAAAAGGGAAAACTGACTTAGAAATGGATTTTTCTTTTTTTTTCCCTCCAGCTGACTTATATAAGTTATTAGTCTTCTAGAAGGATCACAGGGAACCAGCATCAAAGAAATGGAATCCAGCTAATTCCTCCAAGAAACTGAAGTTTTCGGGACATGACTTGTGAAAGGCAAACATAAGCTGACATCTTTTCACACTGAACAGCAACAGCCAAAGTGTATCCGAAAAGCCATTGTCAAAACAAGGAGTGAGAACAGCTGGGGTCAAGACCTAATGAAGGGCATCACTTAGCCTCTTTGAGCCTCAGATTCCTCATTTGTAAAGTGGGCATAATAATACCTCACAGGGTAGTTATGAGGGCAAATGAGATAATGGACACGAAGGCACCTGTACACTCCACGGTGCTATCAGAATATTGACTATTAGTGCTTTCATCACGCGGCTCCATCCAAACCCCTGCTTTCCCTCACTCCAGTAAGTGGTTGCCCTCCACCCACCCCCCATCTTCTAATAATGTAGACTGGAAACCCAAGCATCATCTTTGTCCTCCTTTTCATTCCCCCACCCCAGTTGGTCTTCATCCACAGTCTCTTTTTTTTTTTTTTCTTTTTGAGACAGAGTCTCACTCTGTCACAGAGGCTGGAGTGCAGTGGCGCGATCTCGGCTCACTGCAACCTCTACCTCCCGGGTTCAAGCGATTCTCCTGACTCAGCCTCCCAAGTAGCTGGGACTAAAGGTGCCCACCACCACACACAGCCACTTTTTCTATTTTGAGTACAGACGAGGTTTCACCATGTTGGCCAGGCTCCTGACCTTGAACTCCTGACCTGGTTTTGCTCCTGACCAGGCTCCTGGTCTTGAACTCCTGACCTCGTGATCCACCTGCCTTGGCCTCCCAAAGTGCTGGGATTACAGGCGTGAGCCACCGTGCCCGGCCCATCCCTCAGTCTATATTTCCATAACTGGAAGAATCTCCTAAGTGGGCTGTAATCTAGCCTTGCGTGACTCCATCCTGCTCACTATTAAAGAAATAATCCTCTTAAAATCACACTTGGATTATTCTTTTCCGTTTTTCAGAAACTTTCAATGGTTTCCCATTGCCTGCAGAATAAAGTCCAACCTTCAAAGTAGCTGGAATTAAAAACCATTAACAATCTGGCCTCCCTACCTAAATAACATCAATGAGAGGGCCACACAGAAGTCAGATATATGGAAATTAAAACATGTTTTACTGCTGGATAAATGCTGTACTAGAGGATAGGTTATGTGGCCAAAAGAGTTTGCTGACAATTTCTGCTTCCCATTCCCCCAGTCTAGACCTTCAGACACAGTCCACCTGAGGCTTGCCTTCCTCTCCGTGGTCATTTAGAGTTGATCCTACTCATCCTTTTCCCCCACTGCAGGCTTCCCAAGGGTTCCTGCAGCCCTTGGCATCTGTCTCACTCACCTGTCCCTTCGCATGTTCTGCCATGATGTTTAGCTTCTTTCTTGAGAGTATGCCCTCTTCATAGAAGTCAGAAACTCCTGGCCCACTGGCTAAACCTGATCCCTAGAGGTTTTTCTGACTCTCACAATGTTGGTCTGCACTGTGTTTGACAATGCATCAACTTACCTGACAATTTGTATTCTATTTTTTTTTTTTTACAGGAGGAGTCTCACTTTGTCACCCAGCCTGGAGTGCAGTGGTGAGATCATAGCTCACTGCAGCCTTGACCTCATGGGCTCAAAAAATCCTCCTGTTGGGACTACAGATGCTCACCACCATGCCTGGCTAATTTAAAATTTTTTTGTAGAGACAGGGTCTCACTATATTGTCCAGACTGGTCTCAAATTCCTGGCCTCCACCAATCCTCCCACCTCATTCTCCCAAAGTGCTGGGATTATAGGCATGAGCCACTGCGTCTGGCCTATATTCTAAAAAAATTCTGCTGAGAAACTAGGAAAGCTAGCAGCCTTGGTTTCTCAGGTTTGACTTGCAACAATTGACTTCTTGTAAATGTTGCCTATATTGCTTTCTCTACCACCTCAACATCAACTTTTTCCCAATTCGCTCCTCATATTTCTGCTATTTCATGAAGATTGCTCTTGTTAATGTCACCAAGAGCCTCCACAATTGCCAAATCCAGTAGTTTGTTTCTGCTTTTGTCTTACTTGCCCTTTTGGCAGCGTTTGCCACTTAATCATGCTTTTCTTTTTTCTTTTTTAGACAGGCTTTTACTCTGTCACCCAGGCTGGAGTGCAATGGTGCAATCTTGGCTCACTGAAACCTCTGCCTCCTGGATTCAAGCGATCCTCCCACCTCAGCCTCCCGAGTAGCTGGGACTACAGGTGAGGGCCACCATGCCTGGTAATTTTTGTATTTTTAGTAGAGACAGGGTTTCACCATGTTGACCAGGCTGGTCTCAAACTCCTGACCTCAGGTGATCTGCCCGCCTTGGCTTCCAAAAGTGCTGGGATTACAGGCATGAGCCACCATGCCTGGTCGACACTTAATCATTCTCTACTTGTTTTTTTAAAATTTTATTTTTACAGTGTCACTCTCAGGATATCTACTTCTTAAAATACTTTTTCTCCCTCTTGGATTCCGTAACAACCCATTTTGCGGGTCCCTCTTAATCTGCTTTGCTGACTTCTGTCCGTTGTTCCAAGTCAGGTGGTCTCAGCTTGGTCTAGCATCCTCTTCTCTATTTGTATATTCTTCCTAAATGATTTCATCTAGCTTCAAATCTTTAAAAGCCATCTATTTGCCATGACTACTAACTTTGGATTTGTAGCCTAGGCTCCTCCCTAGAACTCTACTAATAGCCTACTTGATATCTAAAAATGAATTTCTTTCTTTCTCTCTTTTTTTTTTTGAGACAGAGTCTCACTCTGTCGCCCAGGCTGGAGTGCAATGGCGTGATCTTGGCTCACTGCAACCTCTGCCTCCTGGGTTCAAACAATTCTCCTGCCTCAGCCTCCCAAGTAGGCATGAGTAGGATTGCTAATTTTTGTATTTTTAGTAGAGATGGGGTTTCGTCATGTTGGCCAGGCTGGTCTCAAAACTCCTGACCTCAGATGATCCACCTGCCTCGGCTTCCCAAAGTGCTAGGATTACAGGCGTAAGCCACTGCTCCCGGCTATGAATTGAATTTCTAATAAGCAGCTTAAACTTAAAAAAGAAGTTTTAGAGTTTTATCTCCCAAACCCCTGCTTCTTCTCCTCTTCTTCCTTTCTCAGTAAATAGCACCACTATCTACCCTCAGAGCAAAAAAAAAAACCTAGTAGCTCTCTCTCCTCATCTTCCACATTCAACCCCTCAACAAGTCTTATGTTCCAAAAACACACTTCTCTTTAGCAGATGCCATAATGTGCTACGCAGAGCCCTTCCCAGGACTACAGGACTTATTCCCACAGCTGCTGGGCATGCTGCCACCTCACAGCCCTCTGCCCTCTCTGCAAATTGCCCTCAGCTGCAGAGAGCCACCTTACCCAAGATCACATCCCTTCCTGCTTGCATATAAAGGCCCACTCCCTCAGTAACCCAAGACAACTCTGGAAGGCCACCCCAGCACATCCCAGTGCTGCCTGTGGGGTCAGCTAAAGCCCTCATGGAGACCTCCTCAGAGCCCAGCATCTCCTCCTGCCTAGACTGTGTCCTTCCCTCCCCTTCTGGAAACCAAATCTGCAACATTATCCCAAGTGTACCTGCCTCTTTCTATCTTGCTGTTAGGATTCTGGTTAAGCCACCACCTTCTCTCACCTTGACTGCTGCATTGCCTTTCCCCGTCTCCTTGCTTTTGCTCTTCATTCGACCATTCATTTCTTTCACAACTGTCAGCTATTCATACTGTTTTGCTGTGTCTCCACCCAAATCTCATTTTGAATTGTAACTCCCACAATTCCCGCGTATTGTGGGAGGAAACCGGTGGGAGGTGACTGAATTATGAGGGCGGGTCTTTCCTGCGCTGTTCTCGTGATAGTAAATGAGTCTCACGTGATCTGATGGTTTATTTATTTTATTTTATTTATTTTTTTTTTTGAGACAGAGTCTCGCTCTGTCGCCCAGGCTGGAGTGCAGTGGCGCGATCTCGGCTCACTGCAAGCTCGGCCCTCGGGGTTCACGCCATTCTCCTGCCTCAGCCTCCCGAGTAGCTGGGACTACAGGCGCCCGCCACTACGCCCGGCTAATTTTTTGTATATTTAGTAGAGATGGGGTTTCACCGTGTTAGCCAGGGTGGTCCCGATTTCCTGACCTCGTGATCTGCCCGCCTTCACCTCCCAAAGTGCTGGGATTACAGGCGTGAGCCACCACGCCCGGCGAGATCTGATGGTTTAAAAAAAACAAGAGGTCCCCTGCACAAGCTCTCTCTTTGCCTGCTGCCATTCATGCAAGATGTGACTTGCTACTTTTTGCCTTCTGCCATGATTGTGAGGCCTCCCCAGCCACGTGGAACTGTGAGTCCAGTTAAACCTTTTCTTTTGTAAATTGCCCAGTCTTGGGTATGTCTTTATCAGCAGTGTGAAAATGGACTAATACAGCTATGTTTTATTTTTTATTTTCTTAGGGATAGAGTCTTGCTCAGTCCATTCTCAGCTGGAGTACAGTGGCACAATCATAGCTCACTGCAGCTTCAAACTCTTGGACTGAAGCAATCCTCCCACCTCAGCCTCCCACCTCAGCCTCCCCAGTAGCTGGGACTACAGGCATGCGTTATCATGCCAGGCTGATTTTTATTTTTTATTTTTTTCAAGATGGGGGTCTTGATACGTTGCCCAGGCTGGTCTAGAACTCCTGGCTTCAAGCGATCCTTTTGCCTTGGCCTCCCGAAGTGCTGGGTTACAGGTGTGAGCCACTGCACCTGACCCTAGTTATCTTTTTAAGATATTCTGTTTATTTGATCTTATTTCATTACATTATATTTGATACAAAAAATGTAACATATATACAATTTAAGAAGTGTAAAACAAATGAGCCTATGAACTGTCCACTCAAATTCTGAACTACTGACATAGCCTGTATGCATTTCCCTGATTGTGACCCCCCCTACTCTTCAGAAGTAAACACAATTCTGGATTTTTTTTTTGTTATTCCTATACTTACATCTTTATAATTGTAGCATAGATGTATTTATTGCTAAACAATATACAGTTTAGTTTTTCTTTTTTTTCGAGATTTATATGTGGAGCCATAGTATATTTTCTGCAATTTGTTTTTTTCCACATTCAATACTGTATTTCTGATCTAATGTAATCATTTTTATTGATGTTTGTAACTGAGGTTTATTCATTTCCATGCTTACAGAGGTATTAAATTAGTCAATTAAAAATACTGCAAATTGTAAACAGTTTATTTATCCTTGTTGATGGACATTTTCCTTGTATTTTTAGCAATCTGTTAGACGAAGGTTTTCCATTTTTGTACATGGTTTTTGGTGCTTATATGCAAGAATTTCTCCAGCATATATACCTAGGAATAAAATTGATGAATTTAGTGCATGCAAATGTTCAGTTGTAGAAGATAATGCCAAGTTGTTTTTCTTTTCCTCTCTCTTTTTTTTTTTTTTTGGACAGAGTCTCATTCTCACCCAGGCTAGAACCGCCTCCGGGGTTCAAGCAATTCCTGTGCCTCAGCCTCCGGAGTAGCTGAGATGACAGGCACACGTCACCACGCCCAGCTAATTTTTGTATATTTAGTAGAGATGGGGTTTCACCATGATGGCCAGGCTGGCCTCAAACTCCTGACCTCAAGTGATCTGCCCGCCTTGGCCTCCCAAAGTTCTGGGATTAGAGGGATGAGCCACTGCGCTCGGTCTATTTTGACAGTTATTTTATCTCAGCAGTTTAAATATATCATGCTAATGTATCTGGTATTTATTGTTGGCCCAGAAATTATTCCTTTGCAGGTGGTGCAAAGGATCAGCACGGGAGTTTTGACCTGCTCCGTTTCCGACCTGGGTCGGTTCACCCCTCCTTAGGCAACCTGGCAGTTCCCCGCTCCAGGGAGGTCACCCTCTTGATGCTGAATTTAGCACAGACACCTGCTGGGCACAGTGCACTGCAGCCCAGAGCTCCCGGGCTCAAGCCATCCTCCTGCCTCAGCCTCCAAGTAGCCAGGACCATAGGCACGCACCCTGAGGTATGCCATTTCTCTTTGGTTCTTGTTATGGTAGTTCCTCTGTTTTTCCCTGTATTTTTACTGTCATGTCTTCCTTTATATTTATCTTGCTTGATATCTATTGTGCTTCCTATATGTGTGGATTCATATCTTTATCATTTTTGAAAAATTTTCAGACATTTTCTATTCAAATATTGCCTTTCCCTTATTCTCTCTATTTCTCCTGTTGGAAATCTGGTTAGATGTCTGTGTCTTCTCTGTTGTTTAACCTCTTTGTCATTTACCAACCCCTTGGCTTTTTGTATTGTATTCTGTGTAATTTCTTTAGATCTGTCTACTAGTTCACAGCTCCTCTCTTCAGTTATACCTGTTTGTAATTTACACATTGTACTTTAAATTTCAATGATTATGGTTTTAATTTCTAAGACTTAAAAAAATTTTCTTCTAATCTATCTGATTATATGTAATGTACTCTTTATTGTATTCATTGTTTTAGACGCTGTCTTTATTTCCTTAACATGTAAAACATGATTATTTTATATTGTGTATCTGGTAATTCCACTATCTAAAATCTGTAGGGTGATAAGTCTGCTGTTAGTTATATCTGCTGATTATCGCTTATAGTTTATTTGTATATTTAGTAATTTTTATTTTTATTTTTGAGACGGAGTCTCGCTGTTTCCCAGGCCGGAGTGCAGTGGCGCGATCTCGGCTCACTGCAAGCTCCGCCCCCTGGGTTCATGCCATTCTCCTGCCTCAGCCTCCTGAGTAGCTGGGACTACAGGCGCCCGCCACCACGCCTGGCTAATTTTTTTTTTTTTTGTATTTTTAGTAGAGACGGGGTTTCACCGTGTTCGCCAGGATGGTCTCGATCTACTGACCTCGTGATCCGCCTGCCTCGGCCTCCCAAAGTGCTGGGATTATAGGCGTGAGCCACCGCGCCCAGCCATATTTAGTAATTTTAAAATTGCAATTGCATACTTTGTTGAGCTTAATTGGTGAGAGCTATGCGAGAGATGCTTTCCTCTAGACAACAAATGCTTGTATCTGCCTGGTACCAGGGGCCCTAAAAAGCTCTTTAATTTCTTGGTTAGGGTTTCTTTGATCATATGGAGAGTGTAAGACTGAATTCCATACTTGACGGGGGCAGGCATATGATAAATTTCAAGGGGTCATTATTATTATTTTTTTTCCATCTAGAGCCAGTGTGGAGATGGTGTTCTTGATAGATTTCTTTCGCTAGCATGAGGATTTTTCCTAGACCACTCTTGCCTAGGATGTAGCCATCTTCAAGCATCCTGCTTTAGGATGTGAATGTCAAATTTAACTCACCTGCTTCCAGTGGCCCAACGCTTAATCTTCCATTCCCTACTTTGTTATACAGATTTACCTTCAGGCAAGCCCAGTTTTTGCCTTTGCTTACATTTCACACTTAGTTTTCAGCTCACTCCACTTCTTTTTTGAAATGTTTTTGGAATTTCCCTTATTTTCTTATAATCTAAGCTGTGTGTTAAAAATAAACTTACTGTAATTTATCTAAGATTTAATAGTATGGCATAAGAAAGGCTTTTTAGAGGCTGGGCTCAATGGCTCACGCCTGTAATCCCAGCACTATGGGAGGCCAAGGTGGGTGGATAATGAGGTCAGGAGTTCAAGACCAGCCTGGCCAACATGGTGAAACCCCGTCTCTACTAAAAATAAAAAAGTTAGCTGGGCATGGTGGTGCAGAGGTTGCAGTTAGCCAAGATCGCCCCACTGCACTCCAACCTGGGTGACAGAGCCAGACTCCATCTAAAAAAAAAAAAAAGAAAGGCTTTTTAGAGTATCTAGTTTATACTGCTAGATGCCGAAACCAAAAGTAATCTTTTAGAAATGTGAAATCGTTTATATCACTCTTCTGCTTAAGATCCTCCAGTGGCTTTTTCTCACACTTAAAATGTACAAACTATCCTGGCCTACAAAGCCCAGAGCTGGGTCCTAGCTTAGCCCACGTGGCTCCCCACTCTGCCACCTTGCCGTTCCTGGTCTGGCATGCCTTCTGCTTTTTTCACATGTGGCTTTTAAACGTTTGTTCAGGTCTCACTCTAAATGCCACCTTTTCATGGAGGCCTTATCTGACTCCTCTCTCCATTTCTCTGTCAATCACCCTGTTTTAATTCTCTTTAGGGCATCTATTATTAGCTGACATTTTCCAGTCTATTGTCTGTCTTCCCCTACTAGAACATAAGACCTATGAAAGGAAAGCAGGGTTTTGTGTGATTCACCACCATATTCTCAGAGTTTAGAACAGTTCTTGGCACATAGTAGGAACTCAATACATATTTGTTGAATCATTAGAGCTGAGCGTTGACTACTTATTCCCTTTAGACGGGACCTAGGCTCTTCAGTGCTCCACAGTTCCCACTACTTCCTTTTAAAAATTTATTTTATTTTATTTAAAAAATTATTGTGTTTTTTTTTTTAATTTTCAGAGAAGGGATCTCACTATATTGCCTAGGCTGGTCACATACTCCTGGACTCAAGTGATCCATCTGCCTCAGCCTCCCAAAGTGCTGGGATTAGAGGCCACTGTGCCAGGCCAGTTCCTACTACGCCCTATTATGTCCCCAGCTGAGCTTGCTTTGTGAATTTATTGGCCCTTGTACGCATTTGAATTTTCAATCCCTGCTCATAAATGTCACTCTAATTGTCTTCAGGATCTTCAGAGCGGAGACTTTTTTTTATGTTTCTTTTCTTCCTTCAGTGTCTTGCATATAGTAGGAGGGGAAGGAATGAACATTCACTGAATATCCCCTACCTGTCAAACACAACAACAGTATAGTTTAATTTATATCCTTAGAACAATGCTATGGAGCTGAGTAATATTATTTATATCTATTTTGCCAGTGAGGACACTGAGGCTTAGAGTTGTTCAGAGTCATATAGTAAATCAAGGATCAGGGATTGGAACCCACTCAGACAACATATACCCAGTATGAAGTGTTGTTGCTTCATATACCCAGTATGAAGGGTTGCTCGTGTGCGAGGAATGGTTGGTTGTTTTCAATTTGCAAAGGGGAGACTGGGCAATTGGATATTGCAGGTCAAGTTTTACTTGAGTAGTCCAGCTATTTATTTAGTTATCAATTTCATTCCACTGAGTGTATGGAGAATTAGCTGGAGATATTCCTACATTTGGCCAGAAGAGGCTTTGGAGATGTTAACCATGCCTTCTATATGAGAGTCCTGCTGTTGACAGATATGGAATCCAACAGCAGGGAGATTTTCCGAGATAGTTACTTCAGTGGAACCATCAGCTGTCACCAGATCACTGGACAAAGACAGAAACTGAACGCACCAAATATGTACCACACCACCAAAAATTCTTTTAAGTAACAAAATCTTATTTTTATTTTTATTTTTTTACAGAAATTCAGGTATTCCAACAAATTTCTTTACATTTCTTGGACCTTAAAAAAATTACACACAACTTTTGGACGCAATACAACAGAACAGAATGAGAAAGGGAGTCACTTTTTTTGTTTTTTTTTTAAAAAGATAAAAACCTACTTCTTATATTTAATTAACAATTAGTGATTTACATGTGTATTACCTATATACAAATGGTACATCATCAATGACCCATCTTCAGAGCACTGTGGTATGCTAAATTACACTTAGGTTTTATGGCAAAAACTTTTTTAAAACATTCACATGTGGTTAGGAAGTACTTTCTTAGTTTTGTTCACACCACTGTTAGTGATGTAGGACTCCCGATGGAATTTGTAGTTTGCATGGATTAGAGAAAGCCAATACCTTTTGTTTTTATTGTAGATAAAGTAGACAGGTACCTCCCTTCAAATAAAATACGAATTCTTGAAAAGTTGTGTGTAATTAAATTTAGTAAGTGGGGTGTTATGGATGTAGTAGGGAGCTAATACTTAAAGCAACAAATAATCCTCAGAATGACTAATACTTTAGTTGTAGATACTAAGTATTCCCTTAATTTGGTTCTTTAGAAAAGCCACATCTCTGTGAATTGGGTTTTACTCCTTTGAGCATACCCATAATATGCTTTTAGCCATTTGAAACATAATGCCATTTATGGTGAAAAGATGGCCCATACCAGAAACATTTGGCTAAAATAGGAATGTGGTCCTAACAGAGAGAGGGTAAGAGAAGTGAACCCTGATCTGTATCACTTCTTGTGTTATCCTCCATCTGATGTTCTAGTGATATACACTGATTTGTTCTAATTTTGAATATATGAATAAAAGCATTCTACATGTCCATGTTTTCTCCTCAGGTATAGAACATGGTTTGGCTTCCATTAAGTACCCTTGCATGTATTTTAGCTTGTGTTCACTCTCAGGCAATGGGCTATTTCAATATTAAATATTTCTTTGTTGTTGGATATTAGCAGGATATGTGGTGAGGGTGATGATGGGGGAAGCCTGGGAGCAAATGATTGTTGAAGTCAACTGGTTAGTTGTTAACTACTTCCAGATGTCAGCCAACTAAAATGAATCTGAGTATTTTTGAAACCAACATTAGTAAACAAAAAGGTAACTTATTCCTACCGAGTTTTTTCAACCTGTATAAGTATATAGTCATTTATTTCTAAGGCTATTAAATTATTATTTATTTTGTTAGTACCACTTACTATTATTTAGAAATATGTTTAATGGAATGATTTTTAAAAAAATAAAAATGAGTGCCCATCAGTAAGGGAAATAGAAGACATGGATTTCTGATAACATGTATGGCAAAGAAATAGGAAAAAAGTAGGAGATATTTTAGATACTTATTTATAAAGTATATTAAATTCCTATGCATATACTAGGGAGAATTAGAAAAAAAGTGTTTATTTGATAGTAGCCTATAATATTACACGTGAGCTTCCAAGGTGAAAATGAACTTTTTCTATATTTTTCAGAGTTCCTTGATGCTGTTTCCAGAAAGATAGGGAAATCTATGTTGCTTGGGAACCTATGATGTAAAGATGTACTTCCTGTAATATACAGCTTGATGGAGGAATAGTATATGGCATAAACACTTTCTCAGTAATAACTTGTATGGACAGATTAAACAGAACACAGACTTGGTAAAAAGTTTGAAGCGTTACGTCTCTTAATAACTGAGTGGTTGTAACTAATTACACAGTGAAGTAAATGAATGGTAGAGATGAAGAACCAAAGGTCACGGCTCCTATGAAAACATTCAGAGGCATTTTCTAAGATGCTTCCTCAATAAATGACGCTTGATCAGCCTCTTGGCTATTGAGATAGGAATAATTTAGAACTAACTGCCTTTTTAAAAATTCTGTTGAAAGGTTAAAGCTTTTTGTTTTCAGTTTGATTTAAAAAGGACAGTTTACAAACCTCAGTACGTATATATTTTACATGTTAACTCTAGAGCATTTATATTCCTCTTCCTTAATATATTTCCTGAATATGATTTTTCATGAACGTTTTCTGATCTCATCCAATGAGTTTCCAATGAGCTGGTGTTTAATCCATGATCACATCTCTTTCCAGAAAATCACTCCCATCTCTGCTGATCTAGATTTAGAAAGTGCGTTGACAAGTGAATGTTCCATTCTTGTTCATATTCTTCTATATACTCTGATCTCTCTCAGGCGTATTCCTTCTTGATTTTGATGTACAAAAGCTGTTATTCGATTCGTTTAGCTGTTATTCGATTTGTTTAGCTGTTATTCGATTTGTTTTGTGCTCATTCTAGAGAATATTGGCTTAGCAGAACTGCAGAAATTGGAGGGAAGAGAGAGAAAAAGGGTGGGGGGGAGAGAAAAAATACATCATTTTCTGTCTGCAAGATTTTTGTGCATAATATTTGTCATGGAAAAACTATACCAATGAATGGTTCAAATGCATTTTGCATTTGTTACCAAACAATACTGGAAAGTTTGAGATTTCTGTTCCATTCAACCCACAGTACAGTCTTCCCAGCAAGAAGAACATGAGTATTCCCTCCATCTGGGTCAAGATTAGAGGCTGCTTTGAAGGAGCAAGGAAAAATGTGGACCGTTCCCAAGTATCACTGACTTTTCTGCTTAGCATGGAAAAATGTGTCACTTGAGTGTTTTCCTTTTCTTTCCAAGTTTTATTTATTTGAACTCAACATTATAGCAGCTACAAAAGAAATTATTATAAAGATTAATCACCCACAATTTAATCACTTGGACACAACTGTTTTCTTCCTATATTTCTTTCCATTCCTTATCTAAGTGGGAAATTATTTCATACAATTGTAATTACAGTATAGATGATACTTTAAACATTTAAACATTACATTAAAGACAATTTTCTAAATTTCCATTGTCCATATCATCAGCATAAGTTTCTTTTATTTATTTACTTAATTTATAATATAGAGACAGGGTTTCACCATGTTGCCCAGGCTGATCTCGAACCCCTGAGCTGAAATGAGCCACCTTCCCCAGCCTCCCAGAGTGTAGGGATGACAGGTGTGTGCTACCGTGCCCTACCATCAGCATGAATTTTCAATGGCTGCATAATATTCTGCCTCATTCTCATTCCTTTCCACTCTATGCTCAATATTCCATTTGCAACTGTTTCACTATTGTCAGACATTTAGGTAGGTTTCTGATTTATTATTATAAATATGAATATCTTTTATATAAAGATCTATTTATATTTTAAAATATTTCTTGGCTGGGTGTTACGGCTCACACTTGTAATCCCAGCATTTCGGGAAGCTGAGGCGGGAGGATCTTTTGAGCTCAGAAGTTTGAGATCAGCTTGTAGTCATCATAGTGAAACCCCATCTCTACAAAACATACAAAAATTAGCCGAGTGTGGTGGTGCGCCTGTAGTCCCAGCTACTCAAGGGGCTGACGTGGGAGGATCGCTTGAGCCCAGGAGGTCGAGGTTGTGGTAAGCAAAGATCGCGCCACTGCACTCCAGCCTGGGTGACAGAGTAAGACCCTCCCTGTCACACACAAAAAATTTTGTTTCTTTTGGATGAATTCTCAGGGGATAATTACTTTTCCTTTTCTCCAATAGATTAGGGACTGATCCTGTATCAATACAGCTAGACCTCAAACAGTATGATTAACCTTATTCTTTGAATGATTTTCATAGATTTTTGTCACTGTGAACCAGGGGTTAAGGGTATCTTATATATTGGGAAGTTGGGTAAATACAGCTGGCTGGTCACGGTGTGCCATATTTGGGCCAAAAGGAAACAGCCTGTTAGGCTTTGCATCACAGAGCACTTTATTTTTTATTTATTTGTTTTTATTTTTATTTACTTTTGAGATGGAGTCTCACTCTGTCACCCAGGCCAGAGTGCAGTGGCATGATCTTGGTTCACTGCAACCTCTGCCTCCCAGGTTCAAGCGATTCTCCTGCCTCAGCCTCCTGAGTAGCTGGGATTACAGGCATGTGCCACCACACCTGGCTGATTTTTGTGTTTTTAGTAGAGACAGGGTTTTGCCATGTTGGCCAGGCTGGTCTTGAGCTCCTGACCTCAAGTGATCCACCTGCCTCGGCCTCCCAAAGTGCTGGGATTATAGGCATGAGCCACTGTGCCCAGCCGAGGTTTTGCGTCACAGAGCACTTTAAAACACAAGATAAGATATGGTTTCTGAATGTGTGCTAGAAAATCCTCTGGATCATTCTGTTGTTGTTTTTGGTATGTTCCCCCTTGTTTTTCAATACACTTAAAAAAATCGTATCCACATTATGATCTTAATGAACTTCTCTCAGCAAGAGAACTCACGGTTACTTTAATATACCCAGACTACACAGAGGATAATTGAAATATGATCATGTCATAATGATGATTAGTCTATAATGATTATCTGAGATTGAGTCATGCTGGCAGAAGCCCTACGGAAAGGAATACTTTCTTTAGATATTATTAAAAGCAAAACAATCAACCACTGTGGAAAGCAGTTTGGAAATTTCTCCAACAACTTAAAACAGAACTATCATTCAACCCAGCAATCCCATTAGTGGCTATATGCCCAAAGGAAAATAAATCCTTCTACCAAAAAGATACATGCACTCATATGTTCGTTGCAGCACTATTAACAAAAGCAAAGACATGGGATCCACCTAGGGGCCCATTAGTAGTGGACTGGATAAAGAAAATGTGGTACATACACACCATGGAATAGTATGTGGCCATAAAAAATTGGCTGGGCACTGTGGCTCATGCCTGCTATCCCAGCACTTTGGGAGGCTAAGGTGGGCAGATCACTTGAGGTCAGGAGTTCGAGACCAGCCTGGTCAATATAGCAAAAACCCATCTCTACTAAAAATACAAAAATTAGCTAGGCATGGTGGCAGGCACCTGTAGTCTCAAGCTACTTGGGAGGCTGAGGCAGGAGAATCACTTGAACCCGGGAAGCAGAGGTTGCAGTGAGCTGAGATCACACCACTGCACTCCAGCCTGGGTGACAGAGCAAGACGCTGTCTCAAAAAAAAAAAAAAAAGTATAACTAGAGGGATGAATAGGGAGACCACAGAGGGCCATCTATGTGTGTGTGGGGCAGGGGAAAACGGGGTCAGGAGGGTAGTCCTCATTTTCTTGAGGTTCTCAAGTAAGTACACTCCTAATTTCATAATAGAAAAGCCTGCTTTGGTGTGAATCATTCATTGGCATCCATGAACCAGAGACTCCCTGTTTCTCTCTCCTTGGTGCTAAGCTGCCTGGTTTGACTTTATGACATCACAGGATGAAGGAAAAGTAAGATTACCAAGAAGGAAGTACATGTATCTAAGGCTGCATCCCAGTCAGGGTGAGACCTGTTCTCAGTGGGCTGGGAAGGGAGCAGTGAGTGTTGGAAGGACTTTAGATCAGACCCCAGGGTAGTGACACCCATACCTGCGGGAGGTAGAGGGGAGAAGGAAGCCTCCAGCAGGGCAGATGTCTCCCTGGGAAGAACCTCAGCTCTCTTACAGGAAGGGAACATTTGCGGCCAGTTTCACAAAACTTTCTTTTTCTCCTTCATCATCTGGGCCCACAGCCTGGGGCCTGACCCTAAAAGGTCATTCATCAACAACCCTTCTTGAATCTGCTCTGGTCTTGGGTCACCCGTGGCCTTCATATGGCCAAATCCCTCATTAGATCCCTCGCTGTAACTTCACTCTTTTTGTTTTTCTTGAGACAGAATCTCAGTCTGTTGCCCACGCTGGAGTGCAGTGGTGTGATCTCGGCTCACTGCAACCTCCGCCTCCCTGGTTCAAGCGATTCTCCTGCCTAAGCTTCCCGAGTAGCTGTGATTACAGGTATGCGCCACCATGCCCAGCTAATTTTTTATTTTTAGTACAGATGGGGTTTCACCATGTTGGCCAGGCTGGTCTCGAACTCCTGAGCTCAGGTGATCCACCCACCTCGGCCTCCCAAAGTGCTGGGATTATAGGAGTGAGCCACCGCACCCGGCCTAATCTCACTATTGATTAGTCAATCCTTCATTCCTAAAGCTCTCTTCTTCTTCTCCCTCCTCCCCCTCCTCCTCCTCCTTCTCCTCTCCCTCCTCCTCTTCCTCTTCTTCTTTTTGAGACAGGGTCTTGCTCTGTGACTCAGGCTTCTTGACTACAGCGGCACGATCATAGCTCACTGCGGCCTCTACCACCTCCAGGCTCAAATGATCCTCCCACCTCAGCCTCCCACATAACTAGGACCACAGGCACACGTTACCATGCCCAGCTAATTTTAAATTTTTTTTTATACAGATGGGGTCTCATTATGTTTCCCAGGCTGGTTTCAAACTCCTGGACTCAAGTGATCCTCCCACCTTGGTCTCCTGAAGTATTGGGATTACAGGCATGAGCCACTGCACCTGGCCATTAAAGGTTTCTTCTTTGTTGAGTATTGTCAACTCTGGGACTGTACTTCTGACCCACAGTATCTGTGGTGGGCAGGGAGCTGAGAAGTAAGTGGGAAAATGAAAGTGTGAAGCCAGTGAGCCAGGCCTGGAATAGGGTGAGGCAAGTGAGTGTCTAGGGTATAAAATTTAAGGAGCTCGCTTGCAGGGTCATGCAAGTGTGAGGTGAGTGCTTCTTTAAAACTTGCAGGGCCAGTCGTGGTGGCTCATGCTTGTAATCCCAGCACTTCGGGAGGCTAAGGTGGCAGGATTGCTTGACCCAGGAGTTCAAGACCAGCCTGGGCAACATAAGGAGATGCTGTGTCTACAAAAAATAAAAAAAAATTAGCCAGGTATGATGGTGCACACCAGTGGTCCCAGCTACGTGGGAGGTTTAGGTGGGAGGATCGTTTGAGACCAGGAGGTCGAGGCTGCAGTGAGCCATGAACGCACCACTGCACTCCAGACTGGATGACAGAGCAAGACTGTCTCAAAAAACAAGCAAGCAAACAAACAAACAAACAAACAAAAAAACAAAAAAGCTTGCCCCCTAGGTACCTAGCTTGCCTCACCCTAATCCCAGCCTTGCCCATGAGTGCATGCTGCTCATCGGAAGGCGTGCTGGGAATTACTTAGACACTGCGACCAGAGCATATTTTTTCTTCCTACTGCATGACACCACCACGCAACAGAAACCCCAGGGCATGCAGAAGTTCTGCAGACTCTTAGGCTGAATAATAATAACCAGCTGTGATCAGAACACAACTACTCCCCACAGAATATCAGGAAAACACTTTGTTGGGGGAGTAAAATTAGAATGTTATTACAACTACTTAGATAGTATGCACATGAAGAGTTTTCCACCTGAAGGCTTGGCAAGGACTAGCTCTTCAAACAGATTTGTAAAGAGAGTAAGTGGAAGGAAATAAAAGTCAGAATTTTCCTCTCCAGATGTGGCCATCACTCCTTCAGTCTTAAGACCGTGAGACACGAGGACAATTTGCAGAATTTGGTGGAAGCATCAGTGTGGTGTAATTGCCACCTTGTGAAACATTCTGCTCTTTTAAAAACTTTGCTAACATTTCCCATGCACCATGGATGTTGCCTATCAGGGGAGGTAATTTAAAATATGTCACATTCTCCCAGGTTTGTACAGAGCAGGAATGAATAAATAAGTCATTCAATGCTGCTTTGGATCTTTGTTCAGTCAGATTTGTCCTTGTAACATGTCATGGGCTCGGAGTTGCCCATGTTACATTTCCAAAGGGCTCTTTGCAAATCCTTTTCAAAGCTGTCATTTGAATCACTGCTCATGAGTGCAGCATTTATAATGGCCCTATTGTCCAGGCTATCTAAATGCTACTTGGCTGAATTTTCCACGTGTTTACAGATGTTGAAATGTCTCCCGTGGTTGGTTTCTGCTCATTGTTCCTGTCTGACCTTTTTAATTAGGGTCTGGAGCCCCCACAGTCAGGAGAGCTGACTCCTCCTGTCTCCCTTTGGATCTGACATACCGATTTCAGCACAGGAGACGATGGAGGATAATTACTAAAATTATTCTAGCTACTTATGCAGATCTTCGGTGAGAAGGGGCAGAAAATGGCCTAAGAGTCAGGCCTTGATAATTCTGTGCTATTTCTGTATGCAGTGGACAATGAGACTTTGACACAAGGCACAACACTTTCTCATGTGTTTTTTTCTTTGGAAAGTAAGTATTTCACAAGAAGGGATTTCAATTAATTCATGAACGTCTCTTTCTCTTCTTCTTCCACTCCTTCCCCTTAAGGAACACTGTGAAATATATTAAAAGCAAGAAAACAGGCACAATTACTTGGCAGGCCTTACCCAGGCACATTGAAAATAGAATGTTACTGCTGATTTATAAATCCTAATAATATTAACTGTCCAGTTTTGGCATGAAGCCATTCCATATTTTACATAGGTTGAAAGGCTTTTACTATTGAAGCCCAGAAGACAGGTCCATGGCAGGGTGACAGTGTAGCATCCTTGACTCTTAGTGCATTTGACGAGAACTAATAAATTGGCAGCCAGGCACGGCGGTGGCTCACGCCTGTAATCCCAGCACTTTGGGAGGCCAAGGCAGGCAAATCACCTGAGGTCAGGAGTTCGAAACTAGCGTGTCCAACATGGTAAAACCCTGTCTTTACTAAAAATACAAAAATTAGCCAGGTATGGTGGCAGGTGCTTGTAATCCCAGCTACTTGGGAGGCTGAGGCAGGATAATCACTTGAACCCAGGAGGCGGAGGTTGCAGTGAGTTGAGATCACGCCACTGCACTCCAATCTGGGTGACAGAGTAAGACTCCATCTAAAAAAAGAATTAATAAATTAGGTGGTGATCCTAATGTTCTGTCCCTACTTTAGTGACTGACATGCACTTTTCTGAAAGTGCTGTCCTTTGAAATACTTTGAAAGTGTTGGCTTTTCAAAATAATAAATTCATCTCTGTTCATTGTCATTTAATACTGAGCTTTATACATGTTCCTTTAAGCTTCCTCTCCTTTCTGTGTGGGAAAGACTACCAGCTTTGTATCATTTTCCCGTTTCTTGATTCTGTCCTTACTTCCCTTCCTGCCAGAGGTACTCTCTCTCTCTCAGCGAGATCTGTCCCACAGGCATTCTTTCTCCAAATATCATCTTGAAGTCAATTGGCCTTCCTTGATAATATGTTTCCTGATTTTCTCGGCGGCATATAGTTCAGTGGTTAAATGTGTGTGTTCAGGAGCCATTCTCCCTGGCTTTCAACCCTAATTCAACAACTTACCAGCTGGGTAACTCTAGAGAAGATGTTTTACATATCTGTGCTTCAATTTCCCCATTCAAAAGGCTGGGGTACTTCCTTTCCAACCTGTCCTGAAGATTGAAATGATGCTTATAAGGTGTTTATAACAGAAAGTATAAACCTGGCACATAGAAAGAGCTCAATAAATATTGACAGTATATATATATATATATATATATATATATATATATATTAGAAGTGGGGTCTCACTCTGTCACCAAGGCTGGAATGCAGTGGCAAAATCACAGCTCACTGCAGCCTTGACTTTCTGGGCTCAAGCGATCTTCCCACCTCAGCCCCGTAAGTAGCTGGGACTACAGGCGCATACCACCATGCCTGGCTAATTTTTGTAGAGACAGAGTTTTGTTGCCAAGGCTGGTCTCGAACTCCTGGGCTCAAGCGATCCGCCTGCCTCAGCCTCCCGAAGTGCTGAGATTATAGGCATGAGCCATCATGCCTAGCCAATAATTTTTTTTTAGACACAGTGTCTCATGCTGTCACTGAAGCTGGAGTGTAGTGTCAAGATGACAGCCCACTGCAGCCTCAAACTTCTGAGCTCAAGCAGTTCTCCCACCTCAGCCTCCCAGAGTGCTGGGATTACAGGCATGAACCACCGCGCCTGGCCCTTTCCAGCTTCGTGGCCCATAAATGTCTTTCTGAAGGAACTGGAAGCCATATCTTTGAAATGTAAACATCAGAGGAGATTGTGCCCCTCTCTCCCAGTTTCTGAGTGACGGCAGGAGCCTAACTTTGGTAGGTGCCTTGCTTCCAGTTGTAAAACTACCTGTCATAAAGACAAGAGAAGTTTATTTTCCCTTTGTATAAAACCAATTAATTAACAGATAATCACCCTCAATTACCAGGTGAATTTAGGATGCACTATATGTAATAAATGGTGCTGCCAAGTCCTCTTACTTGAGGACTAGTTATTGTGTGCCTTGAGAACTTTTATGTAATGGGTGGTACTGGCTGTATAAAAGGGTGAGATTTCGGCTAGGCACAGTGGCTCACACTTGTAATCTCAGCACTTTGGGAGGCTGAGGCGGGCAGATCACCTGAGGTCAGGAGTTCGAGACCAGCCTGGCCAATTGTTGAAACCCTGTCTCTAATAAATACAAAAATTAGCGGGGTGTGGTGGTGGGTGCCTGTAATCCCAGCTACTAGGGAGGCTGAGGCAGAAGAATCGCTTGAGCCTGGGAGGTGGAGGTTGCAATGAGCCGAGACGGTGCCACTGTACTCCAGCCTGGGCAACAGAGCGAGACTCTGTATCAAAAAAAAAAAAAAAAAAAAGGGGGTGACATTTCTTTCTGTCAGCAATCTCTTAGCAAATTGCCTGTGATGCGGATCCCATTCTGGTTTAATTCTTATTCAATAATACACCTTTTCTTTTTCTACTACCTTTATGGAAAGGTTTTCTGGGTTGGGAGAAGATGTTGTTATTAATTATATTACCTGAACAAAGTATATTGATATATCTGTGTTTGTGCATCTAATTGCTTTATTTAATGCTTTATTTAATCCTCTTTTAGCAAGGAATTTACAATAGAAAGGATTGTCTTTTGCAAATTTCTCAGAAAGCACTAGAATCAGTGTATTTAATAAGTAGATTACTAACAATTATCTATAAAAACCCAAGTGATGTTCCCCTTTCTTCTAAATACTCTGTAAGTTTCAGTGATATTGTGTTAAGGTACAGCTCTTTAAAACCTTAAGTGCATTCTCTCCTCCAGGAAGCTGTGAGGCTTTCGTTTCTCAGCATGTGAACCTATGGTCTTAGTGAATCTTTAGCAGGCAGAGAGTTCAGGATCACGAAGTTTTACATGCCTTTGTTACCACAAATTTAATAGTCCTGGTCCTAATTATCCTTATGGGTGTTTATTGTAATGAAATAAGACATTTGAGTATGATGTATGCTTCCTCTCTAGACCAAAGGGAAGCGGACGGCAGAGTCCAGAAGGCAATTTATACCCAAGATCTAATGAACACGCACACATAAGCACACACACCCACGGCCCTGTGAGAGAAGTAACCAAGAATTAAGGCATTTAGTAGCTGTGCAATACATCACTGGCTGGCTGACACTGGTTAGCCACAAATGACGTGGCAGTCATGGAAAGCCAGAGACTGCTAAATAGAATTTTAGAATTTTGGGGCTTTCTAAAATGCAGAAATAAACAGATTGTTCTTCAGCTTAAAACTTTTTTTTTTTTTTTTTTGAGATGGAGTCTCACTCTGTCACCTGGGCTGGAGTGCAGTGGTGCAATCTTGGCTCATTGCAATCTCTGCCTCCCGTGTTCAACTGATTCTCCTGCCTCAGCCTCCCAAGTAGCTGGGACTACAGGTGTGCGCCACCATGCCCAGCAAATTTTTGTATTTTTAGTAGAGATGGGGTTTCATCATGTTGGCCAGGCTGGTCTTGAACTCCTGACCTCAAGTGATCCACCCACCTTAGCCTCCCAAAGTACTGGGATTACAGGCATGAGCCACTGAGCCCAGCCCAGCTTAAAACTTTTTAGCAGTGATACCTTCTACTGAATATGCATGACTGCCTAGCACAGCTAATGAGGCCTCCTGTGGTCTCTCCCTGCTCCAGCCCCTCCTCTGGGGTTTCCCACCTCAGACTGCGCTCCAGCACCCTGGATGTGTTCTACCTCTGGGCCTTTGCTCCACCTCTGGGCCTTTGCTCCTTCTGCTGGAAAAGCCCTTCCTCCAGTTTTCTAACTGGTGAACACCTGTTCATGTTTCACATTTCATCATTTCATCTTAGGTTGCTTCCCTGGGAGGCATTTCCTGAACTGTTCTTGTCTTTTTTGGGTTTCTGTTTTGCCCCCAGTCATCCGTTAATGGAGCTCACCTTTTGGACAGTGAGCTCCTCAAGTGCAAGGGCCACTTCACCCATCCAAGTGGTAACTGGGCCTGACCCTGCTTAGCTTCTGAGATCAGGCAAGATTGAGCATGTTCAGGTGGGTATGGCTGCAGACAACGGGCATTTTTGAGAAGCCACAGTGTCCCTAGCACCCAGAGGAAAGCCTGGCACATAGTTGCTGCTCAACAACCCCTGGTGTTTACTGAAAGGAGCCTTAGGCTGTGGACTGAATTATGTCTCCCAAAGTGTAAATATTGAAGCCCTAACCCCCAATACGACTGTATTTGGAGATAGCGCCTTTAAGAGGACAATTAAGATAAAATGAGATCTTCAGGGTGGGGCCCCAATCCAATGTGACTGATCTCTTTATAGAAGGAAGAAATACCAGGTGCGCATGCTCCGAGAAAAAGCCATCTGAGGACGCAGCAAGAAGGCCGCCATCTACAAGCCAAGGAGAGGGGCCTCAGGAGAAATCGAACCTGTCACACCTTGATCTTGGACTTCCAGCCTTCAGAACTGTGAGAAAGTAAATTTCTGTGTTCAAACTACCAGGTCTGTGGGATTTTTTATGGCAGCCCTAGCAGACTAAGACAGGCGTCAATGGTTCCAATGTTTTCATTTTTTTTCAGGTAAGCAGACCGAAGCCCAGAGACATGAAGCAATTTGCCCAAAGTCACATACCAAGTTAACTGAAGAGTTGGGATTAGAATCCAGCTCTTGTGACTTCTCTCTTTTCAGTTTCCCTTCCCACTCCCCCCACTGAAAAGCTTTTGAGTGACTCTTTTAGAAATCCCGGTTCTGTATATGAAGCAGAATTGAGCACAGCTGCTCTATTGAAGGGCTCAGAGCTCCCAGGCTTTTCTCTCTCCTCTGCCCCTTTTCCCTGTTGCACCTCTGCAGCGTCCTGAGGGTTGATGGAATCTAGTTTGAAAGCTATTGCTCTACCTCACTGCCTCCTGAATGCAATGTCACAAATTTTCCCAACTTGCCATTTCTCTCACACTGACATAAAGCATTAGAAACCTGTTGTGAAGTAGGAAAGCTAACTGGGTCAGTAGCTGATAAGATAATCTGGCCTAGGGGATAGATGATTAGGATTTCAGAGAAGGAAAGGTCACCCAATTGATTTGACTCTGTCCTGGGGCGATGATATGGTGAAGATTTCTACAGATGCAGCAGAAACATCCGGAAACCAGGTGTGTCCCAGCTCTGGTCTGGGAACCATTTCATAAATTGGCAAATATCCAGAATATACACATGGCTAATTCTGAGGTGTACTGAAGTTTCAATAAAGCTACTTTGGTAATGACTAGGAGAAGAAAATCCTATGGCTGCACTTCGTTAATGTTGTATGGCCAAGGACAGTGTTTCTCTAATTATGGCCTGTGAACCTCCCTGGATCTCGATCACCTGCATATTTGGGAATATGCAGGTTCCAGGGTCCCACCTGAAACTACAGAATCAGTATTGAGATCCCAGGTGATTCTCATGTACACTCAAGTGTAAGATTATTAGCACCTGGACTTTGGAAGCAGCCAGATAAAAGTTTGGATCCCGGGTTGGCTACTTCCTAGATGTGGCCAAGTCATTTTACTTGCCATGCTTTTGCTTTTCTTGTCTGTAAAGTGGACATGATACCTATTTTACAGGGTGGTTTTGAGGAATAAGGTCAGCATTAAAAATTTATCCTCTTTAGGGAGACAGAGAGAGGAGATGAAATAGAGTAGAATTGAGAAAAGCAGCTTCTTAGACCTCTCTGTGAAGTTTTTCTTATTTCAACAAATAATAAAAAATTCATATACTTTCTTAGTGCTTGTTTGGACTTAAGAATTTAAAAATAACTTGAGAGTTTTATAGGCATCAAGGATGATGTCTGAGTGCTGGAAATACTTGACCTTTGGCTGGAAGGTGGAGTGAAGGTGCCAGCGGACTGAACCCTGGGAGACTGTCTTCTGTTTTATGAATGTGGTCATGCTCTGAGTCAAATGATGTCCCTGGTAAGGACATCTCGCAGAAAAGCTTAGAAATCAGCTGTAATCCTTGTTCCCTGCAAGACCCTTGACTTGGATGTTAAGAGTTCCCTGTAATGATAATAGCTCCCTTTACTGAGCACTACTTGTTAGCCAGGCATTGTGCTAAGTGCTTTATGTGCATTATGCTATGCAATCCTGCAAATACCGTTACGGGGCAGGTAATATTATTAATGCTATTTTAGCAATGACAAAAGTAACTCACTGATTAGGACTCTGAGTAGTATCCATACCACTGTAAGGATAACAAAGAGCAAAGGCAGATTAGGTCCAGCTCTGCTGTTTGTTGGGTGTTTTATTTAGATTTAACCCCTAGACAAGTCTGAGTCTTGATATGGTCTTGCCTATTACTCTACTTCTTTCTCTGCTGTGCACAGATGGAGACTGGCATCTGTATTAATACCAGGTTGTGTGCTTAAAGTCCAATGAATAGCATTTTTTTTTTTTTTTTGAGATGGGGTCTCATTCTGTTGCCCCGGCTGGAGTGCAGTGGTGCGATCTCTGCTGACTGCAACCTCCGCCTCCCAGGTTCAAGCAAATCTCCCACCTCAGCCTCCTGAGTAGCTGGGATTACACGGGTATGCCACCATGCCTGGCTAATTTTTGCATTTTTAGTAGAGATGGGGTTTCACCATGTTGGCTAGGCTGGTCTCGAACTCCTGACCTCAGGCGATCCACCTTCCTTGGTCTCCCAAAGAGCTGGGATTACAGGCGTGAGCCACTGCACTGAGCCCAATGAATAGCATTTAATAAATGTTTGTAAATGCTCTGAATGTACTATGATAATACAACAAAGTTGTACACATAAGATTATCATAGCAAAAAATGGAGAGTAACCTTGGTTACTTCTATATAGTTATTTAATTTTAATTTTTTTTTTTTTGAGATGGAGCCTTGCTGTGTCACCCAGGCTGGAGTACAGTGGCGTGATCTTGGCTCACTGCAACCTCCACCTCCTAGCCTCCTAGGTTCAAGCGATTCTCCTGCTTCAGCCTCCTGAGTAGCTGGGACTACAGATGTATACCACCATGCCCCTTTAATTTTTGTATTTTTGGTAGAGATGAAGTTTCACCATTTTGGCCAGGCTGGTCTTGAACTACTGACCTCAAGTGATCAGCTCACGTCTGCCTCCCAAAGTGCTGGGATTACAGGTGTGAGCCACCGTGCCAGGCCAATTTTTTTTTTTTTTTTTTAGAGACAGAGTCTTGCCTTGTCAGCCAGGTTGGAGTGTAGTGGTATGATCACAGCTTACTGCAACCTTGAACTCTTGGGCTCAAGTGATCCTCCAGCCTCAGCCTCCCAAGTAGCTATGGCTACAGGTGCATACAATCAAATGCCTGGCTAATTAAAAACTTTTTTTTTTCTGTAGAGATAGTTTCTCACTATGTTGTCCAGGCTGGTCTTGAAATCCTGGCCTCAAGCAATCCTCCTGCCTCAGCGTTGGATTACAAGCATGAGCCACTGTGCCCAGCCTATACAGTCATTTAAAATGATTGTATAGCTCTATAATAAATGAATAACATACATACCATAATAAAAGAATAAAGCAGGATATGAAGTAGCATGATTAATGGAATCTCATTTTTGAAAATCAAATATGTTTATATGTACATAGAAAAAATATGGAAGGATCTACCCCATAATGTTAGTTGAGCTCTGAATGGTAGATTTAGGATTTTTTTTTTTTTTTTTTTTTGAGACAGTCTCACTCTGTCACCCAGGCTGGAGTGCAGTGGCGTGGTCTCAGCTCACTGCAACCTCTGCCTCCCGGGTTCAAGTGATTCTCTTGCCTCAGCCTCTGGAATAGCTGGATTACAGGTGCCCGCCACCACACCTGGCTAATTTTTGTATTTTTAGTAGAGACGGGGTTTCTCTATGTTGGCCAGGCTGGTTTTGAACTGCTGACCTCGTGATCTGCTTGCCTCAGCTTCCCAAAGTGCTGGGATTACAGGTATGAGCCACCATGCCCTACGATTTAGGATGTTTTTTGACTCTGAAAAAGAAAAATTGTCTGATTTTTCTTTTTCTGTTTTTATTTTTACAGTGAGCTGAACACACATCATTTTTATAACTGGGAAAAATGTGCCACTATTATTTTGAAAATTCCTTGGAAATAAAAAGCTAAACATTCTACCATCTTCCATGTTATTGTGGGTTTGTATTTGCTTCTCTAAGAGAGTGATTAGGAGATGCTCTGAAGACTCTCAGCACACCAAAAGGATAGCTATTCTAAACATTCCTTTTAGCACCTTCACATACATTCAATGCATTCCTCAATGTATCACCCAATGCATTCTTGTTGAATAAATGAATGAGCATTGAGAAGAAAATCTGTGATCAATATGCAAAGTGTTGCAAAAGAAGAACACTTTCATAAGGATGAGAAGTCATAACAATAGAGAATAATAACTTTCAATTTCTTTTTCTTAGATTCCTGGTAGCTGGATTAATTTGTGTTCAAAGTGATTCACTGAGTCTAGTGAGATCCTAGAACAAGGTTGGGGCTGTTTAAGTCACTCTAAGAGCTCCCTCCAGACATTTCTGTCAGCCTGTCTACACCATATCTCTTTTCATTATTCTTGTTGCCTTTGGTGGCTGTCACAGACAGGAGGGCCAAATAATGCTCCTAGCAGCACATACCATTTCTGCTTTGTCCATCTCTTGCTCACTATAATAGGACATTCTTCTTCCACAGATAGAACAGATTTCTGGTTCTTAGAAAGGCTTCCCAACCTCTGCCCAGGCGTTCATTTTATTTGTGATTCAGAGAATGGCTCTTGGCCAACACAAGAGAATGCCAATTCAGGGACTACTGTGGTTTGAATGTCCCCTCCGAAACTCATGTTGAAATCTAATTGCCATTGTAATAGTATTAACAGTGGGACCTTTAAAAGGTGCTTAGGTCATGAGGGCTCATGATGGATTAATGCTGTTGTCACTGGGAGTGGGGTCCCAATAAAGGGATGAAATTTGGCCTGATTTCCTGTCTCACACATGATAAAGGGATGATATTCAGTCTGCTTTCCAGTCTCGCATGCCTGCTTGCCCTTCCGCCATGTTATGATGCAGCAAGAAGGCCCTCACCAGAAGCAGCCCCTCAGCCTTGGACTTCCCAGCTTCCAGAACTGTAAGAAATACATTTATGGGAGTCTCTCTGAATCTGCTGTGATTGTGGGGGCTGCCTGAAAAAGAGAATTCAAACAAAACAAAACTTTTTTTTTTATGGTACTCTGTTATAGCAACACAAAACAGAGTAAGAAACCCTTCAAAACAGACCCTTAATTTGGCAACTAGATGTCTCCGATATGAAAGTTGGGGGTAAGGCACCCAGATCTGCAGAAAGGCTCAAAAGATTTGTCCTCATAGCTGCAACAGTTGTGTCATAATGGTAGAAACAGAAATTCTTTACTATGGGAGATTAAAAAGAAATGAAACCTTCAGTGACCACCTACTCTGTTGCAGGCACGAGGCTGGGGAGCTGGGGCGCTGCTGGTGGGCTTCACGGTGCTGTGGTTCTCTCTATTCTCATCAGCCTGTGAGGCAAGAAAGTATTGGCAGCACCTCACAGGCCTTGTCCTCTTCATAGCCCCCTCCCGGGAGCCACATCAGTCTCCATTTCAGGTAAAAAAATGAATGAACAAAGCACAAAGATGGTCCTCACTGGCCACCTGAGCCTGGCGTGTCATCTACAGAAGAGCCTGGCTTCCCCGCCATTTCTCCCGTGGCCTCTGGCCTGAAATAGTTTTCTTCTTGTTAGCGGTTGATCTCAGCTCTGGGCAATGAGACCTTCACCCGGCCAGTGTTCAGAATCCACTGAACGGACTGAGGGGGAAGGACTGACAATCAGTTCTAAAGGGACAAACACACAGCCAATTTAGCTGCTTAGTTCCAGACCCTGCATGTAAACAGTAAGCTAGGAGCTCTGAGGCAAGTCTACTGCTCAAGGCAGCAACTGGGTATTTTCCCCTGAGCTCCACGGGGCGTTGTAATGCGGGGGAGGAAGGGGATGGAGCAAAGATTAAGATGCACAGGACCAGTAAGGCCTCCTGTCTGCTCTGCAGGTATAGAGCAGGAGAATCTCCCAACCACTTGTTTTTTTGGAGACAGGATTTCACTTTGTTGACCAGGTGAGTGAAATGGCACAATCATAGCTCACTGCAGCCTTAAAATCCTGGGCTCAAGGGACCCTCCCAACTCAGCCTCTTGATAGCTAGACTATAAGTGAGTGCCATGAAGCCTGGCTAATTTGTTATTTTTATTTTTTGAAGGGAAGAGGGTCTCACTATGTAGCCAGGCTGGTCTCAAACTCCTGGCCTCAAGTAATCCTCCTGCCTCGATCTCACAAACTTCTGGGATTACTGGCACAAGCCACCAAGCCTGCCAGATGTTTCCTTATCCTAAGAAGCGAATGAGAAGAGGAGAGAAGGAAAGATCTCTAGGAAATATAATTAGGACTGCTCTTTAATTAAAAAAAACTGATTGAACATGTATAATTTTGAGATGGTATAATATAGCAGGCAGAGTGTAGCAGCTTGAACTTGAAAATGTCTACCTCATCAAGGTAATATGTACATTGATTTTAAATGTTTCCATTAATTAATCCACTGAAATTCTTCATATTTCCAAGATTTCAGTTCTCATTGAAATCTTTCCAGAGTTCTCCTGTTAAACTTTGTTCATATAAAGATGACTTTATGGGAGAATATCCATTCTTAGAAAATGCTCTTTGGAAAAGCCAATACTTTCCTTGTTTTTGTTTCTGAGGCAGAGTCTTGCTCTGTCACCCAGGCTGGAGTGCAGTGGTGTCATCTTGGCTCACTGCAACCTCTGCCTCCCAGGTTCAAGCGATTCTCCCACTTCAGCCTCCTGAGTAGCCAGGACTACAGGCTTGTGACACCACACCTGGCTAATTTTTGTATTTTTAGTAGAGCTGGGGTTTCCCCTTGTTGGCCAGGCTGGTTTTGAGCTCCTGACCTCAAGTGATCCACCTGCCTCAGCCTCCCAAAGTGTTGGGAGTACAGGCGTGAGCCACCACGCTAGGCCTGGAAAAGCCAATACTTGATTTTTAAAAAGTCAGACCATACAAATGATCTTATAATGAAGAGTCACCCCACTTCATCCCTTCTCATACCCGGTCTTACTCCCTGGAGACAAGCTCTTTTAATAGTTTCCAGTTTTATTGCAGTAGTTACTTCAGTAGTCTAAATACTATGTTAACATTTGTTTAATTATGCATTTATCAATTTTAGACACTGTATGTTGAGTCTTCTCTAGAAAAGTGAAAATTCACCTCCGTTCCTTCTCACCTCCTTTCTCTCCCAATTTTGATTTTAAATAATGCCTTTGTGAGTTTAAATAATAGGTATACCTTTACTTCTTTTTTTTCTTCTCTTTCTGTCTTTGGTCAGATTCAACTCATCTCTACTTGATGTGAAGCTATCATGTAACTATTCTTTTCCTTCCATCTTTCTAACTGCTGACTTTCTGATGTAAGCTTGACTTTTGACTTTTCAAAAGTCAGTATGGGGATTTTCAGTGGATTCATTAACGGAAACAATTTGGACAGAAATCTCCCCTCTTCCTTCTCCTGGAAAACTTAGACTCATCCCAAATATTCAAGTGGCTTAAGATTTCTGCCTTCTACAGCCTACACATGATTGTCCATGCATTGTTGACACATGTGACAGTGACTCCATTGTAGAGGTATAACGTATCTACTTACAAGGAAATCTTCCTCACTGACATTGTGCATGCCTCAAGGACAAGAAACAGGCCTTACATCTCTGAATCCCCATGACCTAGCAGAATGCCTGGCACATAGTAGGACTTCAAGATCTCTTTGCTGTGGAATGTGTGTATATCTGTATTATATATCTCTTTTTAAAAGACAGGATCTCTGTCACCCTGGCAGGAGTGCAGTGGCATGATCATAGCTCAGTGCAACCTCCAACTCCTGGGTTCAAGAGACCCTCCTGCCTCAGTCTCCTGGTTAGCTGGAGCTACAGGCATGTGCCACAACACCTGGCAATTTAAATTTTTTTTGTAGAGATTGGGTCTTGCTATATTGTCCAGGCTGGTTT
The DNA here is from genome assembly GCF_029289425.2 of Pan paniscus. Taxonomy (NCBI): domain Eukaryota; kingdom Metazoa; phylum Chordata; class Mammalia; order Primates; family Hominidae; genus Pan; species Pan paniscus. The sequence continues at coordinate 141,736,876 of NC_073255.2, read as the reverse complement.
CCAAACTCCTGGACTCAAGTGATCCTCCTGCCTCAGCCTCCCAAAGCACTGGGATTACAAGTGTGAGCCACCATGCCTGGCCTCTATGATACATATTTACATAATTAGAATGTTTATTGTTTGAAGGGGTAAGATGTCTTAAAAATATGTCCAAACATGAAAACAAATTAATGCAGTGTCTCTAATATTGTGGTCCCCTGAGTGAGCATGTATGTATGTGTACATGTATGTGAGGTTCTTGATTTTGGAAAGAGTAGACACAGTGGCTCTGTGAAGGATCAGCCCACAGCAGATGAAGTGCCAGCTGCCAGAATGAAAGGCAGAGCTGCTTTCTCCAGTCAGGTACACAAGATCTGCTTCTCTTTGTAACTTGTTCTGACTCTCAAGCTGTTGAGAGTTGTCACAAATAAAACCCCCAAACAACTCTGAAAGTCCTACCAGTAGATCTAGTCCACTCAATCTGAACCAAGATGACCTGCTTCTAAACATGTTTCCAGGATTTCAGCTCTCATTGAAATCTTTCCAGCATTCTTCCTTTAAGCTTTGTTCATATAAAGATGACTTCATAAGAGAACATCCATTCTTAGAAAATGCTCTTTGCAGAAGCCAGTACTTGTAGTAGAGGCTGTCGTTTCTCTGCCACTTTCCCCTTAGGCTTTACCATTTCAGTGCCCACTGGGCCAGTGTTTAACTGCCAGCCTCTGCGTCTTTTTGCTGGAGGACATTCTCTGACCAGCAGGGTCCTCTCTGTTTACCCACGGGACAGACTGGAAATGCCAGGGAATCACCATCCCTTACCTCTAGCAGTCCTCAGTCAATGACTGATGAGAATTGATTTATAAATATCACTTCCCTTGCCCCTGGAATCTCAGAAATCCCCAGTGGGATTGCACTCCAGTTACCCAAGTAATGACTTGTTTGCTAATACTCCCTTTATTGACCACCTTCCTCTCCCTGTCTCACTTTTTCATCCCCTACCAGTGTCTTCTGGGATCTCTACGTACAAAAATGACCTGCACTTAAATCCCGTGTCAGCATCTATCTATGGGGGAACCCAAGCTAGGGTAATATTCTTATACAGTAAGTTAGACAGTCATCTTTCCTTCCCTTCAGTTATTTCCTACAAGGGAATCATTTAGCCTTCTGTTATTCACCGTGGAGCTAATGCTGATGTACCCCTGGTGGAAGTCAGTGCCCATCTTTGTGGGAAACATTTATAGGGGAATGGCTGCCAGTATAACAAGTTTTGGCATGAAAGGAGAAAATTCTCTGGATTTCTTTCCTTTCAGACGTGGGAAACAAGTCACAAAGCAGATCTTTCCAAATCCACAGTTAAATGTTCAGAGCAAGTGAGCCGCTTTGTGAAGCCACATTAGTCTGCCTTTCCCTTGACCCTGGGGACCCCGGGAGGACTTAAAGAGTTTTAATGTGATTTCTGGAATGTGCTTGATTTTCAGAGAGAGTAGCTTAGCCCATGGGAGACTCCATTAATATAATTTTGCAATAGAAAAGCTTCCTATTGCCTAATCTCATTAACTGTGTTTTATGTACAGTAAATGGGTAAAAGCTGAGTTTGTAATTTGGTAAATGTGAATGTATAATTTTTGAGGACTTAGAATGTGGAATAAAGAAGAATTTACTTAATATGTAAAAAGAGGCTGGGCGCAGTGGTTCACGCCTGTAATCCCAGCACTTTGGGAGGCCAAGGTGGGCAGATCACCTGAGGTCAGGAGTTCGAGACCAGCCTGGCCAACATGGCAAAACCCCGTCTCTACTAAAAATACAAAAATTAGCCAGGTGTGGTGGCGGGCGCCTGTAATCCCAACTACTCGGGAGGCTGAGGCAGGAGAATTGCTTGAACCCAGGTGGCAGAAGTTGCGGTGAACTGAGATCGCACCACTGCACTCCAGCCTGGCGACAGAGCAAGACTGTCTCAAAAAACAAAACAAAACCAACAAAAAACTCCTAATAAGACCTCAGATGGGGCTTTGAGCCACGAGTTAGTGGCCATCCTTACCTACATTAATACTTTTTCTTCATTTTCCTCCATTCACTCATTCAGTCATTCGTTCAACAAATATGAATTGAGCATATATGATAGGCACTATTCTAGGTGTGGGGATGCAGTGGCAGACAGAGGAGAGTAAGTCCTAGCTTTCATAAACCTTACAGTGAAATGTGGATATAGACAATAAGCAAATAAATGTGTAATAAATACATCAGGTGGCTTTGAGTGCTACGAACAAAAATAAATTGGGGTGAGAAGCCAGCTGTTATTTTGGAGCAGGTGGTCAGGGACACTTTCCCTGAAGGAATGAGGAAACAAAATATCTAGGGGAATCCACCTTCTAGGTGGAGGCTTCAGCAAAAGCAGAGGCAGAAGAAATAGCAGGGGAGCCAGGGCAGCTGGTGATAGGAGATGGGCCATCAGGGTGAACCGGACAATATAGGACTCTTGGGCAATGGTGAGGCATTTTGAATTTATTTTCAATGCAATGGGACATTATTGAAGGGTGGGGAGAAGGGGAGGGGGGTGATGAGAATTACATTGTAAGACTCACTGTGAGTGAGTGACAAGAAGACTGTAAGGGGTAAGAGTTGAAGCAGAGAGGACAGTTAGAAGGCGATGACATGGTCTGGAAGAGAGGCAGTGGTGGCTTGGACCAGGCTGGGAGTGGTTGAAGTGGTGAGGTGGGATCAGATTTAATGTTTTTAAGGCAGAGTCAGTAGGATTTGGCGATAGGTTACATGAGGAATGTGTGTGTGTGTATCTGAGAGAAAACTCATGATGACTCCCAAGTTTTTGATCCATCTGAGTGAGTGGGGTCCTATTTACTGAGATGGGGAACAAGAGAAACTTTTTTGGGGAGAAAATCAGATAGCCACAATAGGCCATTAGACACAAAGATCTGGAATTCAAGGGAGAGGTTGGAACTGGAGATACATATTTGGGAGCCATCCATTGTACAGATAATATTGCAGGGACTGTAGAAAGAGAAGGAAGAAAGGCCAAGGACTGGCCCTGTACCATACCACCCTTGGAGGGAGGAGAAATAGTTTGGGAGCCCCAAAGAGGGGCAAGGGGGCTACTACCCCTCCTCCATCAACTGGGCAGCTTCATATTGAAAAATTACCTAAATAGCAAATAAAATCGAAGTCTCAGTTGTGATCTCTGGGGTAGAGTGGAAAGATCAGTGGCTGGGTCTGTTTTCCACTAGTCCACGCTGCACCTACATAGATCTTCAGCACTGAGTGCTATGAGGATGGGGATATTTGAGAGGGTTCTCCTTCCTCTCCTCTTCCCTCTCCCCTGCCTGCTGACCTTCCCTTCTTCTATCCTTTCCTGAGTTGCCCATTCCTCCTCTTGCACCTCCCACTCCACTTCTTCTCTCCACCAATTGGTGTCCTTGGGACTGAATTTCAGGTGATTCTAGGCTAGGAGGCCTGGGCTGTTAAGTTACAGAACCCCTCCTTTCCAGGTGCAGACAAAGGTTCCCCTTGAAGCTTGGGTCAGAGGTAAGGTCGTTTTCTTCAAATACTCAACCCACACATTTCACCATTTTGAAATTCATCAAGGCTTGCAAAATGTCAGAATGCAAATTCTCCTGAAAGGGGAGTTTATTTGTTCTTCACAATTCAATGTGAATTACTTTAATCAGATAATCAGCCAATTTCCCTCCTAACAGCTGGTTGAGATCAGGCTGCACTATATTCTTTCTATTAAAAAAAAATCTTACTAAGACTATATCAGAAATCTTCAAGCTTTATCACGTGTAAAATTCACTTAGGAAATTCACCGAAATGCAGATTCCTAGGTTCTATTCCCAGATATTCCAACTTGGTAGGTCCGGATGATTCTGGTGCAGGTGGCTGGTGAACCACACTGGGAAATACCGAGGTAGAGGATTGGACAGAACTTGGGGGCAGGGGAGCGGTCAGAGGGCCTATCTCAGGAGGACATGCTTGGCAAGCTGCCAAAACAAAGGCCTTTGAACTAAACAGAACCAAGTGGAAGGAAAGAGGAAGGGGGAAGAGAGCCCAGAATAGAAGGGAATGGAAGCAGATGGCTTCTCCGTGATGTTGTTAGTACTTGAACCCACCCTACAACCCCAGGCTTCTGGCGTGTACCGAAGACTTGGGCACTTACCACGCATCAGGCACGGTATAGGTATTAATGAGCTTTCCAGCTCATTGAATTCTTACCACTTCTTATTATCTCTGTTTGGGGATTACAGAGGCTGTAAAAGTTTTACGAGGCAGGGCTAGACCCGGAAGCCTTGTCTGTGTGATTCCAAATCCACACGCCCCAACCACGTGTTGCACTGCTGAATCTGCACCATCATCAGATTATGCGGGCTCAAAGGGAAGTGTGCTCAGGAGTGAATTTCAATGGCTCAGAGGCCCACGCTTTCCTCTGGGATGGGCTGCTTTGGTGCCCCCTGGTGGCTGCTAACCTGGTGTGCGGCGTCCAGGCGAGAACAAGCAATGAACTGAGTCCTAGCTCCCCAGCAGGGAAATATGGAAGATTCTTAAAATATCACACTTCCCACCTGATCAGACACGCAAACTCTTTTCTCCCATTATCTGAGCAATTTCAGGAAACTCCCGTTAGTGCTACGTCCCTCAGCTTCTGCCTCAGTGACACGTTACACACTAATTTATAAATTACAAGCCACTGCCTTGTAACCTGATCACAGCTGCACACACCTCTCCTTCTCTCCAACCATATAGGCTCAGAGAACCCGCTTCATTTTCATTAAATAGTAAGGAAAAGCTCCCCGGGCTTCTGTATTCTACTAGGCCTGCTTTTGTTTTTAACAGCCTGTCTGCCAATGCACTAGTGGGCTAAAAATAGACTTACTTATAATACAATTCATCATGCACTCAGCTGCCAGGAGGAAGCTTAATTTAAGCTTCATCCAAGATGAAATACCTTTAAGAAACATATTATTTCATGTAACTATTAATATCAGTTTTTAAGAGTCCTCCAATATGAACTCTTTGATACATACTTTGGAAATGAGAGAACGTTAGAATGTTGTGAAAAGAGATCTGGGCAAAACTATCTTGCCATAGTCTTGGCCAAGGTTAGAAAATGCTTTGGGAGCTCTTTTCCTTAACTCCAAACTCTTTTAGTTTCTCTTTGCTTTTTCTCTTAATTCTAGCTCTTTGTTTCAACTTGATCTGAATAAATTGGATCATCATAGAGTTGCCAGATTTAGCAAATAAAAATACAGAATGCCTAGTTAAATTTCCGATAAACATTGACAGTTTTTTAGTATAAGTAAGTCTCAAACATTGCGTGGTTTGCTCAGGACTTTTCTGGTTTTAGCACTGGAAGTTCTACATGCGGGAATGCCTTCAGTCCCAGGCAAATGAGGCAGCCAGTCGCCTTAACTACAATATAAATCATACCCTTCCCCCATCTTCAGGATTTATTTCCCACTAGGAAGTCTTGTGGGAGAGAAACTTTTAAAAATAACAGCTTTATTGAGACATAATTCACATATCATAAAATACCTCTTAAAAGTATACAATTCGGTGATTTTTAGTATACCTATAGAGTGGTACAATTATCACCACTATCTAATTTTAGAATATTTTCATCACCATGAAAACCCCATACCTACTGTCAGTCACTCACCATTCTCCACTCCCCTCAGGCCCTGGATACCACTAAGATACTTTCTGTCTCTATGGATGTTTCTATTCTGGACATTTCATATACATGACATGTGGTACAGGCTGGGCACAGTGGCTCATGCCTGTAATCCCAGCACTTTGGGAGGCCAAGGCGGGCAGATCATCTGAGGTCAGGAGTTTGAGACTAGCCTGGCCAACATGATGAAACCTTGTCTCTACTAAAAATACAAAAATTAGCTGGGTGTGGTGGTGTGTGCCTGTAATCTCAGCTACTTGGGAGGCTGAGGCAGGAGAATCGCTGGAATCTGGGAGGTGAAGGCTGCAGTGAGCCGAGATCATGCCACTGCACTCCAGTCTGGGTGACAGAGCGAGACGCCATCTCTAAATAAATAAATAAGTAAATAAATAAATAAATGAAATGTAGTGCTTAGTGGTTGGATTCTTTCAGTTAGCCTAATGTTTTCAAGGTTCATCCATATGGTAGCATGTGTCAGTACTTCATCCTTTTTTATTGCCAAATGGTATTCTGTGTGGATATATAAACGCATACCTTGGAGATATTGAGGGTTTGGTTCCAGACCACTGCAATAAAGTGAATATCACAATAAAGACAGAAGTTTTCGTTTCCCAGTGCAAAAGCTATGTTTATAGCATCCTGTAGACTGGTAAGTGCACAGTAGCATTACATCTAAAAAATATACATACTTAATTTAAAAATAAATTAATGAACGAATTTTTGCCGGTAAACATGGAGGTGTCCTGCCTCCATGTTGATGGCGGCTGACTGATGAGGGCGGTGGCTGCTGAAGGCTGAGGTGGCTGTGGAATTTCTAAAATAAGACCACAAGGAAGTTTCCTTTCATGGAAGGTTTTTCTGTAGCACGTGATGCTGTTTGATAGCATTTTAGTCACAATATGACTTCTTTCAAAATGGAACTGCGTCTTCTCAAACGCTGCTGCTGCTTTATCAACTAAGTTGATGTAAAATTTGAAATACTTTGTTGTCACTTCAATGATGTTCACAGCAACTTCAGGAGGAGTAGGTTCCATCTCAAGAAACCACTTCTTTGTTCATTCATGAGAAGCAACTCCTCATGTATTCGAATTTTATCATGAGATGGCAGCAATTCAGTCCCATCTTCAGGCTCCACTTCTAATTCTAGTTCTCTTGCTATTTCCACCACATCTGCATTACTTCCTCCACGGAAGTCTTGAAATCAAGTCAAGACTCAAAGTCATCCTTGAAGGCTGGAGTCAACTTCTTCCAAACTCTTGTTAATGTTGATATTTTTATAAATTCTATTAACTTTGAATTTTTATTAACTTCTATGAATCACAAAAGTTCTTAATGGCATCTAGATTGAAGAATACTTTCCAGAAGGTTTTCAATTCACATTGCTGAGATCCATTAGGGGAAACACTATCTATGGCAGCAATAGCCTTACAAAAAGTATTTCTTTCTTTTTTTTTTTTTTGAGATGGAGTCTCGCTCTGTCGCCCAGGCTGGAGTGCAGTGGTGCTATCCCGGCTCACTGCAAGCTCCGCCTCCCGGGTTCACGCCATTCTTCTGCCTCAGCCTCCTGAGTAGCTGGGACTACAGGTGCCCGCTACCACACCCGGCTAATTTTTTGTATTTTCAGTAGAGATGGGGTTTCATTGTGTTAGCCAGGAAGGTCTTGATCTCCTGACCTCGTGATTCACCCGCCTTGGCCTCCCAAAGTGCTGGGATTACAGGCATGAGCCACCGTGCCTGGCCACACAAAGTATTTCTTAAATAATAAGACTTGAAAGTAGAAATTACTCTCCTTGATCCATGGGCTGCAGAATGGACATTGGATTAACTGGTATGAAAACAACATTACTATTATTTTTTTATATACCTCCATTACAGCTCTTGGGTGACCAGCTGCATTGTCAATGAACAGTAGTATTTTGAAAGAAAATTTTTTTGAAAGGAATCTTTTTTTTTTTTTTTTCTCAGCGGTAGGTCTCAACAGTGGGCTTAAAATATGAAGTAAACCATGCTGTAAAGAGATGTGCTGTCACCCAGGCTTTGTTGTTCCATTTCTAGAGCTCAGGCAGAGTAGATTTAGAATAACTTGTAAGGACCCTAAGATTTTCAGAATGGTAAATGAGCACTGGCTTCAACTTAGTCCCCAGCTGTATCAGCCCCTGTATTATTCCGTTTGCGTTGCTATAAAGGAGTAACTGAGGCAGGGTAATTTATGCAGAAGGAGATTTATTTGGCTCATGGTTCTGCAGGCTGTACAAGCATGGCAGCAGCATCTCCTCCTGATGAGGCCTCAGGAGGCTTCCAATCTTGGTGGAAGGTAAAGGGGGAGCCAATGTATCACATGATGAGAGAGGGAGGGGGGAAGTGCCACACTCTTTTAAACAACCAGATCTCATGTGAACTTAGAGCAAGAACTCACTCATTACCATGAGGGCACCAGGCCATTCATGAGGGATCCACCCCCATGACTCAAACACCTCCCACTAAGGCCCCACCTCCAACACTGGGAATCACATTTCAACATGAGATTTAGAGGGGACAGATATCCAAACCATATCAGCCCCTAAAAAGAGAGCCTGTCTTTGGTTTTTTTTTTTTTTTTTTTGAAGAGACAGAGTTCTCACTATGTTGCTATGTTGCCCAGGCTGGCCTCCAATTCCTGGGCTAAAGCCATCCTCCTGACTCAGCCACCTGAGTAGCTTGAGTTACTGGCATACCATCACACCTGGCTCTTTGAAGCTTCAAAGCCAGGCATTGACTTCTGTCTAGCTGTGAAAGTGCTACATGGCATCTTCTTCCAATATAAGGCTGTTTTGTCTACACTGAAAATCTGTTATTTAGTGTAGCCACTTTCATCAATATTAGCTAGATCTTCTGGATAACTTGCCATGGTTTCTCCATCAGCATTTGCTGCTTCATTTTGTAATTTTTTATTTTCTTTTAGAGACAGATTCTTGCTCTGCCACACATAGTTCACTGTGGCCTCGATCTCCTGGGCTTAAGTAATCCTCCTACCTCAGCCTCTCGAGTAGCTAGGACTACAAGTGTGTGCCACCATACCCAACTAATTTTTTAAAATTTTATTTTGTGGAGATGGGATCTTGCCACATTGCCTAGGCTGGTCTTGAACTCCTAGCCTCAGGTGATCCTCCTGCCTTAGACTCTCAAAGCACTGGGATTACAGTCATGAGATATTGCCCCTAGTCCACCTTAAAAATTTTTTTTTTTGAGACAGGGTCTCACTCTGTTGCACAGACTAGAGCGTAGTGGTGCAATCTCAACTCACTGCAACCCTTGCCTCCCAGGCTCAAGCAATTCTCCCACCTCAGCCTCCCAAGGAGTTGGTACTACAGGTATGTGCCACCATGCCCAGCTAACTTTTGCATATTTTGTAGAGATGGGGTCTCGCATGTTGCCCAGGCTGGTCTTGAATTCCTGGATTCCAGTGATCTGCCCACCTTGGCCTCCCAAAGTGCTGGGATTACAGGTGTGAGCCACCATGGCCAGCCCCTACCTTGCACTTTTATGTCACAGAGATGGCTTCTTTCCTTAAGCTTCATGAACCGACCTCTGCTTCCTTCAAACTTTCCTTCTACAACTTCTTCACCTCTCTCAGCCTTCGTAGAATGGAAGAGAGTTAGGGCTTTGCTCTCGGCTAGGCTTTAGCTTAAGGAATTGTTATAGTTAGTTTGATCTATCTAGACAACTAGAAGCTTTTCTATATCAGAAAAAGTTTTAGTTGTCTAGATAGATCAAACCATAACCATAACAATCCCTTAAAGGCTGTTTCACTTTCTTATCATTTGTGTGTTCGTTCACTGGAGTAGCACTTTTCATTTCCTTCAAGAAGTTTTTCTTTGCATTCAAAACTCAGCTGTTTGGTGCAAGGGTCCTAGCTTTTATCCTGTCTCAGCTTTCGGCATGCCTTCACTAAACTTAGTCATTTCTAGCTTTTGATTTCAAGTGAAAGAGGTGTGACTCTTCCTCTCACTTAAACACTGTTTAGTACTTAAGTAGGCTTATTAATTGGCTTAATTTTGAAATTGTTGTATCTCATGGAATAGGGAGGCCTGAAGAGAGGGAAAGAGATGGGGGAATGGCTGGTTAGTGGAGCAGTCAGAACACACAGTTATTAACTTTGCCATCTTATATGGGTGCGGTTTGTAGTACCCCAAAACAATTACAATAGTAACATCAAAGATCACTGATCACAGATCACCATGACAGATATAACAGTAATGAAAATGTTTGACATATTATGAGAATAACAGAAATGTGACACGGAGACACAAAGTGAGCACCTGTTAGAAAAATGGTGCTGATAGACTTGCACAAAACAGGGTTGCCACAAACCTTCAATTTGTTAAAAAAAAAAAAAAGCAATATTTGTAAAGCACGATAAAGTGAACTGCAATAAATATGAGGTGTGCCTGTACCACATTTTGTTTATCCATCATCTGATAGACATTTGGCTGTTTCCATCTTTGGGCTTTTATGAAAAATGGTGCTATAGGCCAGGCACGGTGGCTCATGCCTGTAATCCTAGCACTTTGGGAGGCCGAGGTGGGCGAATTGCCTGAGCTCAGGAGTTAAAGACCAGCCTGGGAAACATGGTGAAACCCCGTCTCTACTAAAATACAAAAAAATTAGCCAGGTGTGGTGGCGTGCGCCTGTAGTCCCAGCTACTCGGGAGGCTGAGGCAGGGGAATCGCTTGAACCCTGGAGATGGAGGTTGCAGTGAGCTGAGATTGCACCACTGCACTCGAGCCTGGGTGACAGAGCAAGACTGTGTCTCAAAAAAAAAAAAATGCTGCTATAAACATTCCCATACAAGTTTTTGTGTGGATATATTTTCACTTCTCTTGGGTATATACATACCCAGCATGGAATTGCTGGGTCATATGGTAACTCTGTTTAACTTTTTTTAAAGGAACTTCCAAACTGTTTTTAAAAGTATTTGCACCACTTTACATTCCCATCCGCAATGTATGAGAGTTTCACTTTCTCCATATCTTCATCAACACTTATTATTACCCATCTTTGATCATAGCCATCCTAGTGGATGGGAAGTGATATCTCATTGTGGTTTTGATTTGTATTACCCTACTGACTGCTGATGCTGAGTATCTTTTCATGTACTTATTGGACATCTGTATATATTTTTTATATCATTTGGGGAAATGTCTATTTAAAATTTTTTGTCCAGCTTTTAATTGGGTCATTTGTCCTTTTATTGTAGAGTTTTAAAAGCTGTTTACATACTTTGGATACAAGTCCCTTATCAGGTATATAATTTGCAAATATTGTCTCCCATTTGGTGGGTTGTCTAAGAAACTGCTTTTAACCCAGTAATCCTCAATTTTTTTTTTATTATACTTTAAGTTCTAGGGTACATGTGCACAACGTGCAGGTTTGTTACATATGTATACATGTGCCATGTTGGTGTGCTGCACCCAGTAACTCGTCATTTAACATTAGGTATATCTCCAAATGCTATCCCTCCCCCGTCCCCCCACCCTACAGCAGGCCCTGGTGTGTGATGTTCCCCTTCCTGTGTCCATGTGTTCTCATTGTTCAATTTCCACCTATTAGTGAGAACATGTGGTGTTTGTTTTTTTGTCCTTGCGATAGTTTGCTGAGAATGATGGTTTCCAGCTTCATCCATGCCCCTACAAAGGACATGAACTCATCATTTTTTATGGATGCACAGTATTCCATGGTGTATATGTGCCACATTTTCTTAATCCAGTCTATCATTGTTGGACATTTGGGTTGGTTCCAAGTCTTTGCTTTTGTGAATAATGCCACAATAAACATACATGTGCACGTGTCCTTATAGCAGCATGATTTATAATCCTTTGGGTATATACCCAGTAATGGGATGGCTGGGTCAAATGGTATTTCTAGTTCTAGATCCCTGAGGAATCGCCACACTGACTTCCACAGTGGTTGAACTAGTTTACAGTCCCACCAACAGTGTAAAAGTGTTCCTATTTCTCCACATCCTCTCCAGCACCTGTTGTTTCCTGACTTTTTAATGATTGCCATTCTAACTGGTGTGAGATGGTATCTCATTGTGGTTTTGATTTGCATTTCTCTGATGGCCAGTGATGATGAGCATTTTTTCATGTGTCTTTTGGCTGCATAAATGTCTTCTTTTGAGAAGTGTCTGTTCATATCCTTTGCCCACTTTTTGATGGGGTTGTTTTTTTCTTGTAAATTTGTTGGAGTTCATTGTAGATTCTGGATATTAGGCCTTTGTCAGATGAGTAGATGCAAAAATTTTCTCCCATTCTGTAGGTTGCCTGTTCACTCTGATGGTAGTTTCTTTTGCTGTGCAGAAGCCCTTTAGTTTAATTAGATTCCATTTGTCAATTTTGTCTTTTGTTGCCATTGCTTTTGGTGTTTTAGACATGAAGTCCTTGCCCATGCCTATGTCCTGAATGGTATTGCCTAGGTTTTCTTCTAGGGTTTTTATGGTTTTAGGTCTAACATTTAAGTCTTTAATCCATCTTGAATTAATTTTTGTATAAGGTGTAAGGAAGGGATCCAGTTTCAGCTTTCTACATATGGCTAGCCAGTTTTCCCAGCACCATTTATTAAATAGAGAATCATTATTTGACCCTGGAATTCTTCATTCTAATAATCTCTGTTCAGTATTGAATTTATGCTGTGTGCCAGGCATTGGGGCTCCAAGGATAAAGAGGATGTGCCAGGAGGAGCTGATAGTCTGGTGCGTGGGAGAGAGAAGTGTGCAAATGATTTTAATGAGAGTGAGGAGGGAAAAATTTGGCAAACGTACAGTGTGCCTTCATCTCTAGCACTTAGTGCAATGTGGGACACACAGTGGTGATCAATAAATATTTGAAATAAAGATGGAATCAGTACTTGACCAAACTGGGAATCCTCCTATCTCTTTATTGTGGGTGTGGAGTTTTTGTTTTTGTTTATTTATTTATCATATAATTTAAAGACTTCTAAAGAGGCTTGTTAAGGTCTGACAAATCTCCTCTATCTGCTAGTAGCAACTAAAACTTCCACTGCCATTAAACATTTCTAAGACTTTGAAGGTCCTGGTTGGATGGAGCTGGATCATCTGGGATTATCTGGGAGGAATGTAACACTATCGTCAGTCAAGTAATATTTTACTATGAGTAATTCACCCAGATGGGCTCTAATAACCTGCCTGGAGTCAAGACTAATAAGTATTGAAGGACTCAGGCCAGGTATAGGCAGCTTAGCAGGGAGTGCAGAGCTGGTTTGGATCTGGTAGGATGGATAGAGGGTGGCTGGAGGGTGTGAGGATTTGGAGGTGGGTGCAGGGAGACATTGACAAGGTAGTCAAAGAAAGGAACGTGGAAGAGCATCAAAGACAAATTTGGACCTCAGTATTATGCATGGGGCTTACCTTATCTATAGGTAATGGGGAATGAGCATTTCATCTTATGAAACAAAGAGGAGAATTTATGTGAAGTTATTTTCTGCAAGAACCACCATATAGGGCTGCAGTGGCTCATACCTGAAATATCAACATTTTTGGGAGACTGAGGTAGGAGGATTGCTTGAGACCAGGAGTTCGAGACCAGCCTGGGCAACATAGTGAGACCCCATCTCTTTAAAAAAAAAATACATTCCCCAGGTGTGGCAGTGTACACCTGTAGTCCTAACTACTCAGAAGGCTGAGGCAGGAGGATCACTTGAGCCTGGGAGATTTAGGGGGCAGTGACCTAGGATCTCACCACTGCTCTCCAGCCTGGGTGACAGAGTGAGCCCCTTAAAAAAAAAAAAAGGAAAAAGAACCAAACCATCAAACTGCTGAGTTTTAATGTTGTGGGATTAGGAGCAATGAATGAGCCTGAATTAGTAGGTATAATTTTGACTCTGAGGGCCTCTTGAAACCCAACTCAGTAAGCATAAGAAAGAATTACCTCTGTGCCAGCTGGGCGCGGTGGCTCATGCCTATAATCCCAGCACTTTGGGCGGCCGAGGCGGGCAGATCACCTGAGGTCAGGAGTTCAAGACCAGCCTGGCCAACATGACGAAACCCTGTCTCTAAAAATATAAAATACAAAAAATACAAAAAATTAGCCGGGTGTGGTGATGCACGCCTGTAATCCCAGCTACTTAGGAGGCTGAGACAGGAGAATTGCTTGAACCGTGGAGACGGAGGTTGCAGTGAGCCAAGATTGCACCACTGCACTCCAGTCTGGGTGACAGAACGAGACTCTGTCCCCCCCACCAAAAAAAAAAAAAAAGCATTCCTTTTAGCCATTAAAACACTATCAGCAGAAAGACACTCTTGAAAAATCTCTCCTATCTCTTTTTATATAAGTCAAATATTAATTAAAGCAAATAAGTTAGATTGCAATTATGAGTAATTGTGAATTGTAGTACTAAGAGGAAATGCTCTTCAGTGCAGTTAATTGGCATCAATTGTGATTTGTCCAAACTAATTGAATATCCAGAGTGAGGTTAATATTTTGAACATTCTAATAATAAGTAGAATTAGAGGAATGAGATTAGGGCAGCTGCCAGCTACCTATAGATGACATTTCTTGGGAGTCCTAGCACATTTCTGGGTATGCCTCCTATTCATCCCAACAGCAGTGTTTGGTTTGCATCAGTGAGGGAAGACCCCATGGGCCAGTTTTCATTAGGGATCTCCAAATGCCTACTTCACTACCAGCCCTCCAGTGTGGGCCCCTGCCCCCACCATTTCTGCCATAAAAGCACAGGCAGACTTCATCATACATTCTGAGGGCAACCGAGACTAGCTTTGTTAAATGGGTGCAGATAACAGTCTTGTCAGGAGCCTTGCCTCGCACTCTGAGATTTCCCACTCTGCGAAGGCAAACATCATGAGACGCCAGTTTGCAGTTAGTACCCAAAATCCCATTGGAAATGTATACAGACGGAAAGAAAATGTGTGTGGGAGTGTATGAGCACATTCATATATTGTTAAAAATCAGAGTTTAAACATTAACATACCAGTTTCAGTTTTTTTTTCTTTCCTTTTTAGAGACAGAGTCTTTCTCTGTTACCCAGGCTGGAGTGCAGCGACGTGATCATAGCTCGCTGTAACCTCAAACTCCTGGGCTCGGGCCATCTTCCTGCTTCAGCCTCCCAAGTAGCTAGGATAACCGGTGTAGTGCCACCGCACGCCTGGCTAATTTTATTTTTTATTTTTGTAGAGATGGAGTTTTGCTATGTTGCCCAGGCTGATCTCAAACTCCTGGGCTCAAGTGATTCTCCCACCTATTTTGTGTGTTTGTCTTAATAGGATCTTCTGCTACTGTTTATCTTTTAAAATAATCTTACTAACCACATGTTTACTTGACACATATTCCTTTTAGGAAGATGATCTGAAGACCAAATAAACCTGACAGAAATATTCATATACACACACCCCTACTTTGCCTTCTTTTGAAAAGTTTAAGCAGCCCAGTGCTTCAGCCTGCATTGGCTATTGAAAACATTAGAATACTCTTGTCTAGTACAGTCAGGTGCCACATAATGGTGTTTTGGTCTACAACAGGCTGCATATATGATGGTGGTCCCATAAAATTAAAATTGAGCTGAAAAATTCCTATTGTTTAATGACATTGTAGCTGTTGTAACATCTTAGCACAACACATTACCTCCCTGTCTGTGGAGATGCTGGTGTAAACAAATCTACTGCGCTGCCAGTCATAGAAAAGTCTAGCACATAAAATTATGTACAGTACATAATACTTGATACTGATAGTAAACGATTGTGTTACTGGTTTAGGTATTTATTGTTTATAGTTATTTTAGAGTGTACTCCTACTTACTGAAAAAAAGTTAACTGTAAAACAGCTTCAGGCAGGTCCTCAGGTGGTATTCCAGAAGAATGGTTATCATAGAAGATGACAGCTCCGTGTGTTATTGTCCCCAAGGACCTTCCAGTGGGACCAGATGTGGAGGTGGAAGATAGTGATATTGATGGTCCTGTCCCTGTCTTAGTTTTTTTTTTCTTTTGAGATGGACTCTTACTCTGTTAACCAGGGTGAAGTGCAGTGGTGTGATCTCGGCTCACTGTCATCTGTGCTTCCTGGATTCCGGCGATTCTCCCATCCCAGCCTCCTGAGTAGCTGGGATTACAGGCCTGCACCACCACACCCAGCTATTTTGTGTATTTTTAATAGAGACAGGGTTTCACCATGTTGGCCAGGCTAGTCTTGAACTCTTGACCTCAAGTGATCCACCCACCTTGGCCCCCTAAAGTGTGGGGATTACAGGCGTGAGCCACTCTGCCTCGCCTGTGTCTTACTTTTTTTTTTTTTGTTTGAGACATAGTCTCGCTCTGTCGCCTAGGCTGGAGCAAAGTGGCACAATCTCGGCTCACTGCAAGCTCTGCCTCCCGGGTTCAAGCGATTCTCCTGCCTCAGCCTCCCAAGTAGCTGGAACTACAGGCATGTGCCACCACGCCCAGATAATTTTTGTATTTTTAGTAGAGATGGGGTTTCACCATATTGGCCAGGCTGGTCTCAAACTCCTGACCTCATGATCCACACGGCTTGGCCTCCCAAAGTGCTGGGATTACAAGCATGAGCCACTGTGCCCAGACAGTGTGTCTTAGTTTTTAACAAAAAAGTTTAAAAAGTGAAAAAAAAATTTTAATAGAGAAAAAACCTGTTGAATAAGGATATAAAGAAAAAATAATATTGGCTGGGCATGGTGGCTCACACCTGTGATCCCAGTACTTTGGGAGGCCGAGGTGGGCAGATCACCTGAGGTCAGGAGTTCGAGACCAGCCTGACCAACATGGAGTAACCCCATCTCTACTAAAAATACAAAATTAGCTGGGCATGGTGGCGTATGCCTGTAATCCTAGCTACTAGGGAGGCTGAGGCAGGAGAATCACTGGAACCTGGGAGGTGGAGGTTGCAGTGAACCGAGACTGAGCCATTGCACTCCAGCCTGGGCAACAAAAGTGAAACTCCACCTCAAAAAAAAAATTATTTTTGGTGCAGCTGTACGATGTGTGTGTGTTTTACACTAAGTGTTATTCTAAAAGAGTCAGAAAGTTAAAAAATATTAAAAACTTTACAAAGTAAAAAACTGAAGTAAGCTAAGGTTAATTTTATTATTGAGGAAAGAAAAATATTAAAAATAAATTTAGTGTAGCCTAAGTGCATGTATAGTGTTTACGAAGTCTATAGTAGTGTACAGTAACGTCCTAGGCCTTCACATTCATTCACCATTCACTCACTGACCCACCCAGAGCGACTTCCAGTCCTGCCAGCTCTATGCATGGTAAGTGCCCTATGCAGGTGTACCACACTTTATCCTTTATACCATATTTTTACTGTACCTTTTCTATGTTTAGATACACAAATACTTATCATTGTGTTACAAATGCATACAGTGTTCAGTACATTAGCATACCATATGGGTTTGCAGCCTAGGAGCAATAGGCTATACCATAAAGCCTAGGTGTGCAATAGACTAGACCGTCTATGTCTGTGTAAGTACACTCTGTGATGTTCACACAACGATGAAATCTCCTAACAATGCATTTCTCAGAACATATCCCTGTTAAGTGACACATAACTGACTGTATTTGAATAGCTTAGCAAAACTAGGTCAGTTAGGTTGACCCTCAGTCAAGTGCTATTGTTTGCTCCAGTCCCACCTTGGCCTAGAGAACAGGGACCTCTCATGACCGGGTTCATTTACACTGCCTATAGAGTGCCCCCCACTGCCTTGCTTAGGTGAGGATGAGAGGTTACAGTTGAGATCCTTTCCTCCTCTTTAGGATGTTTTGGAGGATGCTATACATCCTTTACTCTGGCAGATTTTGGGGTGGCTGCGTCCTCCTCCAGAAACCCATGTCCTACATTCCAGCATGTTTGGATCTGCCTCAGGTGACCTCCCTGATGCCATACAGGACCTCAGAGTCCACGGGGAAAACTTCCCAGGGCTTCTTTCTTCTCTGCATAAGCTGGGCCTTCAGTCTATGGTGAAGCTCCTGTTGTCACAGACCACCCTGCCTTAACTTTTTGGGTGGGAAAGTTTTCCAATCTGTTGTCTCCACCTGGCTGAAAGCTTCGTGAAACTTTCTTGGACTTAAGACCCTGCTCATGATGAAATTAGCAGTGGCCATTTATTTCACCCCTGACAAAGAGGAAGCAGGCTCCATGCTAAGAGCTTTCATACATTTTCACCTGGAATCCTTGCCCTGGGAGACAGATGTTCCTATTCCCCTTTCCCAGAGGTGCAAGTCGGGCGAATATAACAGCCTGTGGTCACAGAGTTGGTAAGTGGTAGAGCTAGAATTTGAACTAATCTGTGCTATACCAGATCTCATGTGGTTAGCCATTGGCATGTGTTGCTTCTTGGTATTCAATGCTGTCTTTTGTACAGAAGTTTTCTTTTTCTTTTTATTATACTTTAAGTTTTAGGGTACATGTGCACAACATGCAGGTTTGTTACATATGTATACATGTGCCATGTTGGTGTGCTGCACCCATTAACTCGTCATTTAACATTAGGTATATCTCCAAATGCTATCCCTCCCCCGTCCCCCCACCCTACAGCAGGCCCTGGTGTGTGATGTTCCCCTTCCTGTGTCCATGTGTTCTCATTGTTCAATTCCCACCTATGAGTGAGAACATACGGCGTTTGGTTTTTTGTCCTTGTGATAGTTTGCTGAGAATGATGGTTTCCAGCTTCATCCATGTCCCTACAAAGGACATGAACTCATCATTTTTTATGGCTGCATACTATTCCACGGTGTATATGTGCCACATTTTCTTAATCCAGTCTATCATTGTTGGACATTTGGGTTGGTTCCAAGTCTTTGCTATTGTGAATAGTGCTGCTATAAACATACGTGTGCATGTGTCTTTATAGCAGCATGATTTATAATCCTTTGGGTATGTACCCAGTAATGGGATGGCTGGGTCAAATGGTATTTCTAGTTCTAGATCCCTGAGGAATCACCACACTGACTTCCACAGTGGTTGAACTAGTTTACAGTCCCACCAACAGTGTAAAAGTGTTCCTATTTCTCCACATCCTCTCCAGCACCTGTTGTTTCCTGACTTTTTAATGATTGCCATTCTAACTGGTGTGAGATGGTATCTCATTGTGGTTTTGATTTGCATTTCTCTGATGGCCAGTGATGATGAGCATTTTTTCATGTGTCTTTTGGCTGCATAAATGTCTTCTTTTGAGAAGTGTCTGTTCATATCCTTTGCCCACTTTTTGATGGGGTTGTTTGTTTTTTTCTTGCAAATTTGTTGGAGTTCATTGTAGATTCTGGATATTAGCCCTTTGTCAGATAAGTAGATTGCAAAAAATTTTCTCCCATTCTGTAGGTTCCCTGTTTACCCTGATGGTAGTTTCTTTTGCTGTGCAGAAGCTCTTTAGTTTAAGTAGATTCCATTTGTCAATTTTGGCTTTTGTTGCCATTGCTTTTGGTGTTTTAGTCATGAAGTCCTTGCCCATGCCTGTGTCCTGAATGGTATTGCCTAGGTTTGCTTCTAGGGTTTTCTTCTAGGGTTTTTATGGTTTTAGATCTAACATTTAAGTCTTTAATCCATCTTGAATTAATTTTTGTATAAGGTGTAAGGAAGGGATCCAGTTTCAGCTTTCTACATATGGCTAGCCAGTTTTCCCAGCACCATTTATTAAATAGGGAATTGTTTCCCCATTTCTTGTTTTTGTCAGGTTTGTCAAAGATCAGATGGTTGTAGATATGCAGCATTATTTCTGAGGGCTCTGTTCTGTTCCATTGATCTATATCTCTTTTTTGGTACCAGTACCATGCTGTTTTGGTTACTGTAGCCTTGTAGTACAGTTTGAAGTCAGGTAGCGTGATGCCTCCAGTTTTGTTCTTTTGGGTTAGGATTGACTTGGCAATGCGGGCTCTTTTTTGGTTCTATATGAACTTTAAAGTCATTTTTTCCAATTCTGTGAAGAAAGTCATTGGTAGCTTGATGGGGCTGGCATTGAATCTGTAAATTACCTTGGGCAGTGTGACCATTTTCACGATATTGATTCTTCCTACCCATGAGCATGGAATGTTCTTCCATTTGTTTGTATCCTCTTTTATTTCATTGAGCAGTGGTTTGTAGTTCTCCTTGAAGAGGTCCTTCACGTCCCTTGTAAGTTGGATTCCTAGGTATTTTATTTTTTTTGAAGCAATTGTGAATGGGAGTTCACTCATGATTTGGCTCTCTGTCTGTTATTGGTGTATAAGAATGCTTGTGATTTTTGCACATTGATTTTGTATCCTGAGACTTTGCTGAAGTTGCCTATCAGCTTAAGGAGATTTTGGGCTGAGATGATGGGGTTTTCTAGACATACAATCATGTCATCTGCAAACAGGGACAATTTGGCTTCCTATTTTCCTAATTGAATACACTTTATTTCCTTCTCCTGCCTGATTGCCCTGGCCAGAACTTCCAACACTATGTTGAATAGGAGTGTTGAGAGAGGGCATCCCTGTCTTGTGCCAGTTTTCAAAGGGAATGCTTCCCGTTTTTGCCCATTCGGTATGATATTGGCTGTGGGTTTGTCATAGATAGCTCTTATTATTTTGAGATACGTCCCATCAATACCTAATTTATTGAGAGTTTTTAGCATGAAGCGTTGTTGAATTTTGTCAAAGGCCTTTTCTGTATCTATTGAGATAATCATATGGTTTATGTCTTTGGTTCTGTTTATATGCTGGATTATGTTTATTGATTTTCATATGTTGAACCAGCCTTGCATCCCAGGGATGAAGCCCACTTGATCATGGTGGATAAGCTTTTTGGTGTGCTGCTGGATTCGGTTTGCCAGTATTTTATTGAGGATTTTTGCATCGATGTTCATCAGGGATATTGGTCTAAAATTCTCTTTTTTTGTTGTGTCTCTGCCAGGCTTTGGTATCAGGATGATGCTGGCCTCATAAAATGAGTTAGGGAGGATTCCCTCTTTTTCTATTGATTGGAATAGTTTCAGAAGGAATGGTACCAGCTCCTCCTTGTACTCTGGTAGAATTCAGCTGTGAATCCATCTGGTCCTGGACTTTTTTTTGGTTGGTAAGCTATTAATTATTGCCTCAATTTGAGAGTCTGTTATTGGTCTATTCAGAGATTCAACTTCTTCCTGGTTTAGTCTTGGCAGGGTGTATGTGTCCAGGAATTTATCCATTTCTTCTAGATTTTCTAGTTTATTTGCATAGAGTTGTTTATAGTATTCTCTGATGGTAGTTTGTATTTCTGTGGGATCAGTGGTGATATCCCCTTTATAATTTTTTATTGCATCTATTTGATTCTTCTCTCTTTTCTTCTTTATTAGTCTTGCCAGCGGTCTGTCAATTTTGTTGATCTTTTCAAAAAACCAGCTCCTGGATTCATTGATTTTTTTGAAGGGATTTTTGTGTCTCTATCTCCTTGACTTCTGCTCTGATCTTAGTTATTTCTTGCCTTCTGCTAGCTTTTGAATGTGCTTGCTCTTGCTTCTCTAGTTCTTTTAATTGTGATGTTAGGGTGTCAATTTTAGATCTTTCCTGCTTTCTCTTGTGGGCATTTAGTGCTATACATTTCCCTCTACACACTGCTTTGAATGTGTCCCAGAGATTCTGGTATGTTGTGTCTTTGTTCTCGTTGGTTTCAAAGAACATCTTTATTTCTGCCTTCATTTCGTTATGTACCCAGTAGTCATTCAGGAGCAGGTTGTTCCGTTTCCATGTAGTTGAGCAGTTTTGAGTGAGTTTCTTAATCCTGAGTTCTAGTTTGATTGCACTGTGGTCTGAGAGACAGTTTATTATAATTTCTGTTCTTTTACATTTGCTGAGGAGTGCTTTACTTCCAACTATGTGGGCAGCTTTGGAATAAGTGCTGTGTGGTGCTGAGAAGAATGTATATTCTGTTGATTTGGGGTGGAGAGTTCTGTAGATGTCTATTAGTTCCACTTGGTGCAGAGCTGAGTTCAGTACCTGGATATCCTTGTTAACTTTCTGTCTCATTGATCTGTCTAATGTTGACAGTGGGGTGTTAAAGTTTCCCATTATTATTGTGTGGGAGTCTAAGTCTCTTTGTAGGTCTCTAAGGACTTGCTTTATGAATCTGGGTGCTCCTGTATTGGGTGCATATATATTTAGGATAGTTAGTTCTTCTTGCTGAATTGATCCCTTTACCATTATGTAATGGCCTTCTTTGTCTCTTCTGATCTTTGTTGGTTTAAAGTGTGTTTTATCAGAGATTAGGATTGCAACCCCTGCCTTTTTTTGTTTTCCATTTGCTTGGTAGATCTTCCTCCATCCCTTTATTTTGAGCCTATGTGTATCTCTGCACATGAGATGGGTTTCTTGAATACAGCACACTGATGGGTCTTGACTCTTTATCCAATTTGTCAGTCTGTGTCTTTTAATTGGAGCATTTAGCCCATTTACATTTAAGGTTAATATTATTATGTGTGAATTTGATCCTGTCATTATGATGTTAGCTGGTTATTTTGCTCGTTAGTTGATGCAGTTTCTTCCTAGCATCGATGGTCTTTACAATTTGGCATGTTTTTGCAGTGGCTGGTACCGGTTTTTCCTTTCCATGTTTAGTGCTTCCTTCATGAGCTCTTTTAGGGCAGGCCTAGTGCTGACAAAATCTCTCAGCATTTGCTTGTCTGTAAAGTATTTTATTTCTCCTTCACTTATGAAGCTTAGTTTGGCTGGATATGAAATTCTGGGTTGAAAATTCTTTTCTTTAAGAACATTGAATATTGGCCCCCACTCACTTCTGGCTCGTAGAGTTTCTGCTGAGAGATCTGCTGTTATTCTGATGGGCTTCCCTTTGTGGGTAACCTGACCTTTTTCTCTGGCTGCCCTTAACATTTTTTCCTTCATTTCAGTTTTGGTGAATCTGACAATTATGTGTCTTGGAGTTGCTCTTCTCAAGGAGTATCTTTGTGGCATTCTCTGTATTTCCTGAATTTTAATGTTGGCCTGCCTTGCTAGATTGGGGAAATTCTCCTGGATAATATCCTGCAGAGTGTTTTCCAACTTGGTTCCATTCTCCCCATTACTTTCAGGTACACCAGTCAGTCGTAGATTTGGTCTTCTCACACAGTCCTATATTTCTTGGAGGCTTTGTTCGTTTCTTTTTATTCTTTTTTCTCTAAACTTCTCTTCTTGCTTCATTTCATTCATTTTATCTTCCATCACTGATACCCTTTCTTCCAGTTGATTGAATCGGCTACTGAGGCTTGTGCATTCGTCACGTAGTTCTCGTACCTTGGTTTTCAGCTCCATCAGGTCCTTTAAGGACTTCTCTGCACTGGTATTCTAGTTAGCCATTCGTCTAATTTTTTTTTTCAAGGTTTTTAACTTCTTTGCCATGGGTTCAAACTTCCTTCTTTAGCTCAGAGTAGTTTGATCATCTGAAGCCTTCTTCTCTCAACTTGTCAAAGTCATTCTCCATCCAGCTTTGTTCTGTTGCTGGTGAGGAGCTGCGTTCCTTTGGAGGAGGAGAGGTGCTCTGATTTTTAGAGTTTCCATTTTTTTTCTGCTCTGTTTTTTCCCCATCTTTGTGGTTTTATCTACCTTTGGTCTTTGATGATGGTGACGTACAGATGGGGTTTTGGTGTGGATGTCCTTTCTGTTTGTTAGTTTTCCTTCTAACAGTCAGGACCCTCAGCTGCAGGTCTGTTGGAGTTTGCTGGAGGTCCATTCCAGACCCTGTTTGCCTGGGTATCAGCAGTGGAGGCTGCAGAACAGCGGATATTGGTGAACAGCAAATGTTGCTGCCTGATCGTTCCTCTGGAAGTTTTGTCTCAGAGGAGTACCCGGCCGTGTGTGGTGTCAGTCTGCCCCTACTGGGGGGTGCCTCCCAGTTAGGCTACTTGGGGGGGCAGGGACCCACTTGAGGAGGCAATCTGTCTGTTCTCAGATCTCTAGCTGTGTGCTGGTAGAACCACTACTCTCTTCAAAGCTGTCAGACAGGGACATTTAAGTCTGCAGAGGATTCTGCTGCCTTTTGTTTGGCAATGGCCTGCCCCCAGAGATGGAGTCTACAGAGGCAGGCAGGCCTCCTTGAGCTGCAGTGGGCTCCACCCAGTTTGAGCTTCCTGGTCTGCTTTGTTTACCTACTCAAGCCTTGGCAATGGCGGGCGCCCCTCCCCCAGCCTCACTGCTGCCTTGCAATTTGATCTCAGACTGCTGTGCTAGCAATGAGCGAGGTGCCGTGGGCGTAGGACCCTCCGAGCCAGGTGCGGGATATAATCTCCTGGTGTGCCATTTGCTAAGACCGCTGGAAAAGTGCAGTATTAGAGTGGGAGTGACCTGATTTTCCAGGTGCCGTCTGTCACCCCTTATTTTGACTAGGAAAGAGAATTCCCTGACCCCTTGCACTTCCTGGGTGAGGCAATGCCTCGCCCTGCTTTGGCTCATGCTTGGTGCACTGTACCCACTGTCCTGCAGCCACTTTCCAACACTCCCCAGTGAGATGAACCCAGTACCTCAGCTGGAAATGCAGAAATCACCCGTCTTCTGTGTTGCTCACGCTGGGAGCTGTAGACTGGAGCTATTCCTATTCGGCCATCTTGGCTCCCTTGTACAGAACTTTTACACAGAAGGGGCTCTGTTTATTTGTTGAAGTTTACAATCAACCAAAATTATTAAAATGTTGATGGAGTAAAGAATAATAGCTAACAGTTATACAGTGTTAAGTTTGTTTACTCAGTGTTCTAGGGATTTGATGGACGTATACATCAAACCAATTCCAAGAGGGAGGTACTATTATTACCCCCACTTTACAGGTAAAGAAGGGGAGGCGTTTCCTCCAGGGCTGCCTGCCTTAGCCTACTGTGAACAACTGATCCCAGTTTATGCAGTTCAGTGCCTGATTCTCACAGGTGTGAAAGTGGAGTGAGGAGCATCACAGAAGGAGAGAAAATGGGCTTGGTAATCAGAGAATCTGGTCCAAATACTGGCCCAGTCAGTGACTCACTGTGCAAGGCTGAGTCAGTTACCTGATGTCTCTGAGCCAGTGTTCTCACCTCTATCTACAATGGGGACAACAAATTCTATCCTCTAGGGTTATGTGAGAACCAAGTGATAATCAATGAGGAGTGCCTGGCACGTGTAGGTATTCAGCAAATGTAAAGGAAAATGTCAGTTACCTTTTCAGCTGCACCCTACATCCTGATCACAAGCTGTCCTGAGGCAGCTCAGGGTTTTTGCTATGCAGATCCCAAGTGAAGAGATAAGACCCCTGGAACACAGCACTTATATTTTGGTTAGTCTTTGACACATGACATGGGAAAAAAACCCAGAGGCTTAAACTGTGCTGCCATTTGTAAGTGGTTAGTGACTATACTTGTCAGCAGATGCTCTGTAAAAATGGATACGGGAGAGTCCATTTTGTTTGGCCAGAATGAAATTCAACACACTCATAGGAATAGTGAGTCTCCAGTAGGAGGTCAACCCCCTACCCATCATTTTTGCATCATTCACTTTATAAGATTTTGAGATGAAAGAGATAAGGCAAATGGAGATCAAGGAAAACAACAAAAAATAAGATCTGGAATCAATACCACAAAGCCACTGCTATTTTTATTATCTTTTTGGGGTGGAGGTTAGGGCTGTATGACTAATTAGGAAAAGCCCATTAAGCTAAATATGAAGGGCAATTAACACAGGATCACTCCAGCTCTGTGTAACTGGGCTCTGCCGTCCACATCTGAGATAGCATAAGGTGGTGTACAGACACTCGGTTTCTCAGTTATACAACATCTTTCTACACGTACTGTCGTGTTACTGTATCAGACCACCAGGCAGAGCAGCCCAAGCAGCTGAGCTCTTCTTCCAGCTCAGACTCGGCAGCTAGGGGATCACAGGTTTACCTCTTTGACTCTCCCGTGGAATGAATGTTACTTATCAGGCTCTGCTTACTTCCCAGGTTGTGGTGAGGGCCAAGGAGACGTGTGGATAAAGCTCCTTGGAAAGCTGGCCCCAGGGTTCAGCAGGTCCAGGTCTGTGTCTAGCTTTGAGCTTTGCAGGGGTGAGGGGTAGCTGGATCTGGTACCCAGTCAGGGGTTTGGGCACCTGCGGGACCAGCGGCTTATACACAGGTTGGCCCAGATCTACCCTTCTTCAAAGCAGAAGGAAGCATTAAGACTTCCTTTGCCTTGAGGATGTGCTGCTTGAGGTCAGAGAAAGCTGAATTCAAATGCAGCTCTATCAGAGCATCCCTGGGCTAGCACTTATCATCTCAGAACCTCATTTTCATATCTGAAAAATACAAAGGAGATAACACTGCCTACCCAGAAGGCAAGTAGAAAATTAGAGTAATGTTTTAAAGTGCCTGGTGCCTGGAGGTGGCAATATGTAGTAGCTCCTAAGATTAGTTCTTTTCAAGTCCACTCCTGAAGTTCATTTTCACCCCATTTCATCTGCATTACAATTCAGGGCATAGGGGATTCTAACTAGCCTTGGTCTGTAACTTCCAGCAAAAGGTGGGGGGCTGATTTTTCTGGGTGGCAGACTATGGCATTTTGGGGAAGTTGTATTTGAGGCTTAAACTCAAAGAAGGTGGCATTTGGAGGGTATTTTTTTTTTAATCTCCAAGTCAGTTGATTTCCTTTTACCCCTTGATAGTTGCAAACAAATTGCTGGAAGATGGTGGAAGAGAGACTCGGCAGCATCGCTTGCCAGAGTGAGCTCTAACCTGCTGCCTCCAGGAATGAGAAGCTGCAGTGCTTTTATGGTAAACAGGCAGCCCAGCCCTACCATGAGCCAGCCTGTTCACCAAAGCCTGTGGATTCCTGCCATCAGCAGCGTGGACAGTAGCACTCATTCCAGGTCTTGTTGGAGAGAATAACCTCTGGATGTCTCTGCCAATCCAAAGCTTGCCTGACAGAAATGCTTTTTAGGGAAGATCTTCTAAAAGGGAAGGAATCTCTCCCCTCTTCCCCAGGTTCTCCAAGTGTGCGTTTGACCATGTTAGACCACCAGGAAGCTCGGTGCTTGACCATTAGTTTCTCCTAGAATCACTTTTACAGAGATGTACTTACATGCTATGCCCCAATTTCATGCAATATCCCTGAGAAAACATTTTTTTTATTACTTAGAAAACTGTTGTCAAGGACACTGACCATCCTGTCACTCAGTGTCTTACATAAAAAATGTTTCCTCCATAAGAAACATATTTTAGAGTTTATTTCTAGGAACATCTACCTTTTTTTCATGCTTTTTAAAACTTTATTTCAACATAACTATGCTTACAGAAATACACTCATATTGGTTAATAGAATGCAATTTAAATTTAACTTATCCTACACAATTTGGACCAAAAACTTGGTACATGGTTTAAGATTTAAAAAAGGATTTGCAATCTGGTCTATTTTTATCTATTACAAATGTATAAAAGATCTTCCATCAAGTGCTGCTAAAGAAGGCAACAAGAACCTTGAGAAATTTACCTTTCGTTTGCCTCAGAAAAATAACACGTATTGCACTGCATAAATTTATAAAATTCGTACAATAAAACATTGTTGTAATGTTTCAATGCCAGGTTAGAAAGTTCAATAACTAATGGATATGGAAGGGACTGGGAGGGAACCTATGTACACATGTAAAACTGTAAAAGCTATCTGATTTAGTTAATATTGCATGTAGATTGTAAATCTACACAAACCAAAATTCAGATAATTTCTTCAATCTGAATTAACACTATCTGTTCACTTCATCTGCTTGTATCCTTTGATATATATATGTACACACACACATATATATACACATATATACACACATATATATACACATATATACACATATAGATATATCTCCTCTATTATCAATAATATATAGGGAAATACATATGCATATATACTATACATACACACAAATGCTTTATTATAAGTGGAATGAAATCCTTTCTTGATGCCTGATGGAAATACCTGGAGGATGATAATGCTTAAGATCCACTTACTCAAAGGGTTCATCTTCAAATAACCTTTTTCAGCATCTGTATCTCTGGGATATCTCACAAATTTAAGGAATCTGGGTTATAGCTTTGAACCCTCTATAGTCTTTGAAAAGTCATTTAATCTCTCCAGCCTCCATATAATACCATGTGCCCCAATTACCTAAAAGAGTGCTATGGGGATCAAATAAAATAATGAATGCCCTTTGAATTTAGGGGTTTTAGTAGCTCAAACCTTTCCAATTTCCAGATCAGCATTGCTTGATGAGGAAAATGCAACTGGGAGGAGTGAGGAAGACTAAAATAGATTAAGCACTTTGCTAGATATTTTCTGATTGCCCCTCCTGATCTTTTCTCCAACCTTCTCCACTAGGAGCTGACCTCTTTAGACTGTGTCCACTGGGCTCTTTTGCCCTCTGGCTTCCGCCAACAGGAGACACAGGCAGGAGAATGAGGGATGGGAGGAGAGGGAGGTTGGGATTCTTTCTCTCCCCAGGGCCCAGGTTGGGTGGCTGCAATTTTTTAGGGAAGGCCACCACTTCTGCCAGGAGGCCCCTCCTCTAGCCACAGGTACAGACAGCTTCAGCTACACTTCTCTCCAGCATTAGATAGCAGCTCTCTCTGTTGCTAACCCGGGAGGCCCTGTCATCCTCCAAGGTTCTCCCAAGTCCTCTCCGTAGCTGTGGAAATAGCTGCTTCTCCCAACTATCCTAAATTACCCTGTTTGAAGGTGCCATCTGTCTCCTGCTGGTATCTGACTGATGCAGGCACAATCCTCACAAAAACTCCCTGAGGTAAACATTATTGCTCATTTTATATATGAGAAAAAATAGTTAAATGTACTTCCCAAGGTCATATACACTGTAAGCCAAAGAGCTAAGCCTCAAACCCAGACCTGCCTTGTGCTCTTTATCTCTGTCTTATGTCCTCTTAGGGGGGCAAAATGTTTTTGAAACTGTCTTTAATCACTCCCTTTCTTCTCCTTTTCCCCACACTAACACACGATCGAATACAACTAATATAGATGAAAAATATCTGGCTTAAATAATATTGAAAGAAGCCTTTATCAACAACAAAATGGAGAATTCACCAGCTATCTCTTATTATCTTATGTTTTACTTTTTTAAAAAAGCTATAAATAGCACCTAATTGCATGCGACAGTGGAAAGCACAAGATTGTCGGAGAAAAGTCTGAGATGGCATTGCCTCTGGTAGTTGTATTGATAAAAACATATCCCAGAAAAAATTTAAAATAAAAAAGATTAAATTCTCCTGTCTACTTGGGGCTGGATTCTTAGCACACTCTATGTGTCCCTGTCTACTCTGGAGACAGAAGGAGATATAAGCTTAAATATTTTATTTAATTTTTCTAGTTCTTGGCAAGAGAAAGAGAGATGTCAGAAGAGAGACAGGCATTCACTGGTAGAGTCTGAAATTTCTTCTATAAACACTTTACATTCTAGGAGATGAAATACACGTAAATACTTTTAAACTGTTACATATAGCTGCCTTTTAAGATACTTAGAATAGGCTGTTACTGCTCCCTCTTAAAGTGTCTGGTTGAAACACCCTGATGCTTTTGTGAAGAGACTGCAAGATGGGGGTGGTATGAAAGGAATGGGTGTAGATCCTTAAGGAGCATCCCCAGGGCAGCCCTTGGAGGACTATCCTGGGAAACCTAGAGGTCTTTAGCTCTTTGCACATACAGTGAACCCCCAGGATGTTATGAGCTCCCTTTATTAGTGGTAAAGTGCTTGATCAGCCTTTGATAAACAGAGACTCAGCAAATCTTTAGTTGGTGCTCAGATTTAGAACAAATATATTGCTGGAAGTAACTACACCATGCAAAGTTCATTATTCAGCAGTGGATTATTTCATAATCAACCCTGCCTGCATTGGGCAGGGAGAGCCGAGTAAGTTTGCACAACAGGCCTGAGATAAAAAGGCCATTTGAGGTATGCGTGTGTGTGTGTGTGTGTGTGGGGGGGGGGTGTATGTGTGTGTGTATTTGGGGGGTGGTGGTAGAAGGATTAGAAGTGAAATTAAGTCCCAGTCCAACACTGAGTGGGGTTATGGGTCGTACTTTATTTCTTAAGCCAAGTGGTGAGTAAGCAGGTGTTTATCACATCATAGTTTATGCTTTTGAAAAAATGTTACTTTTAGTAGTTTTAGGTTTGCAGCAAAATTGAGCAGAAGGTACAGAGTTCCCTTACACAACTTGTCCCCAGGTATGCACTGTTTTCTGCACTATCAACATCTCCTACCAGTGGTACATTTGTTACAATTGATAAACCTACGTTGACACATCATTATCACCCAGAGTTTATAGTCTACATTAGAGTACACTTTTAGTATTATACATTCTATGGATTTACACAAATTGACAGATGTGTATCCACTATTATAGTATCCTAAGTAGTTTCATTGTTCTAAAAATCCTCTGTGGTCTCCCTATTCATACCTCTACTTATACTTTATTTATTTATTTATTTTGAGATGGGGTCTTGCTCTGTCATCCAGGCTGGAGTGTGGTGGTATGATCTCAGCTCACCGAAACCTCCGCCTCCCGGGTTCAAGTGATTCTCCTACCTCAGCCTCCCGAGTGTTTGGGACTACAGGCATGTGCCACCATGCCCTGCTAATTTTTGTGTTTTTGGTAGAGATGGGGTTTCACTATGTTGGCCAGGCTGGTCTTGAACTCCTGACCTCAAGTGATCCGCCTGCCTCAGCCTCCCAAAGTTCTGGGATTACAGGCATGAGCCACCATGCCTGGCCTACTTAATGCTTTTTTGAATGCAGAAAGTATTCATAATAATTTTTTTCAAAAAGAGTGACTATGTAGGGTGGTAATAGAAATGTGAATAACAGATTTTGTTTTTTTGTTTTTTTTTTTGAGACAGTGTCTTACTCTGTCGCCCAGGCTGGAGTGCAGTGGTATGATCTTGGTTCACTACAACCTCCACTTCCTGGGTTCAAGTGATTCTCCTGCCTCAGCCTCCTGAGTAGCTGGGATTACAGGCACCTGCCAACACGCCTGGCTAATTTTTGTATTTTTTTTAGTAGAGACTGGGTTTTGCCATGTTGGCCAGGCTGGTCTCGAACTCCTGACCTCAGGTGATCCACCTGCCTTGGCCTCCCAAAGTGCTAGGATTACAGGTGTGAGCCACTGTGCCCTGTCAACAGATTTTTTTTTTTTTTAAATAAAATTTTAGGAGTGAAAAGGTGAGAGAACAAGTAAAAGCTCTAGGTATGGCATATGCAGGTAGTGGTCCTGCATTGTTATAGGATAAACACATTTATAGGATGATGGGAAGATGCAACTTGGGAGAAAGTACTCCAATGTGGAGAAAAAGAAAGTAATTGACAGACTCCAACCTCTGGAGGGACCCAAGGGGAGGGGATTAAGAACTCAGGAGGAATAGTAGGCTCTGGGACAGAAAAATGACAGATACAGAGATGAGAATATAAAAGGTTGAAAATAAAGAAAAGATTTGAGGTGAGAGAAGGAATTTGGAGAAGCTGTCATTGATGAGTTTTATCCCAGCAGGGGCTGTTGGGGTTCAGTGAGGGTGGAGGTGTGCTGAGGGCTTGGGCAAAGAGGAGGAGGTTTGGAGCCACTTCTGGAAGGGATGTGGGAGGGGTCTGCAAGAAATGAAAGAGGTACCAAGTGGCAGGGAGTGGGCAGCAGAGGCTAGAGGTATGTATGTAGATACATCACCATGTTTGGGGTCTTTCTCCAGCTATGCTCAGCTGCCTAGAAATGGAAGTGGAGAAGGCAGATAGGGTATGGGTGTGGTCCTGGATGGAGAGTTTTCAAGGTGGGAGAAAGCAACCTGGGGTGATGACAATGTCTGAGCAGGACAGGGCAGGACTGTCTGTCTATTATTTACCTTCGAGAGGGGATCTCCCAAGGTAGATCTGCTCTTGAGCACCAAAGATTGAAAGGTGAGGAGGCCAGCACGTTGTAGGTTGCAGTAAGATCTGAGCCATAGCTTGTGGCTCCCACAGCTTGTAACTGAGACCCTAGGTTTATTTTGCCCCAGGAATCCTCCAACAGTCCTGAAACACCTGTAATGTTAAAGGGGCTGAGGAAAACTCTGTACACAGTTTTTATATTGATGGTGAGATACTCTGGTTTGCATTCAGCCTTCATAGCAGGAAGTAACCTGGGACACAGCTAGAATTTACCTACTTGACTTTAACTTGATTTTAACTGCCACAGAAGCTGCTGTGTAGTAATGATTGCAAACCACACGCCCCGTTTCCTGTGGAATTTTCAGCTAGAAAACTCCCCGCTGCTCTTGTGCATAGTTTCAGTCTTTATTTATTAGGAATTACACTGAGGGTGCCAGTTTTGGGAGCTCAGTAAATTTTACCATCATCCAGAAAGGAGGAAAAAGACTAACATTAACACATCAAAACATGTTAAAAATTATAATTCTCCAGATTTCACGACAAAGAGGATTCAGTTTCAAATCTACTGCCCCCAGGAGTGGTTTTGGTTGAGTAAGAACAGTCAAATTGGCAGAGTTGTTCTGACATCACAATAATGCAACAAGGTTGGAAATTAATTTTCCTGGGAGCATTTTAGAAAGGCATGCCAATAGCCTCAAGGAAGTTGGGGGTTCTGAGTTCTAACTCTGAACTTTCTGTATAACTGGATCTCAGTAACTGGGAGCTTCTTGAGGCACACATTTATTCATCTTGTATCCCCAGAGCCTGGTATAAGGTCTGGCATACGTTGTATACTTCATGAATCCATAATATAGAATGAGTAAAATAATATAGAATGAATCACTATTGGAGTAGAAATCAGTTGGATGTATGATATTATATTTGCATTTGGTGGCATCATTATGATATTATATTTGCATTTGGTAGCATCATTTCCTGGCCCTGCCTTATTATGGAAAGGAAAACTGCCGTGGTAGTGGTGAATAAAAAGCCTTCGTTCCAGAGGCAGATTGCTGGCAGTGCGTCCTTGCCGCATCGCCTACTAGTCAAATAGGCTCACTGAGCTCTATGGTGTCCTCATGTGTACAATGAACGTCTATGAAATGGGAACAATCTGCCTGTACCTACTTCATAAGTTATCACGCGGGTGAAATGAGATAATATAGGCAAAGACCCTGGCATACAGCACAATCACAAAAATGCAAGGAAATTGGGATTCTGTTAGCTGTTATTATTACCTTTTTTGCTAAGCCTCTCAAAGATTCACTTTTCATCCTATTCTTGCAGACTGAGATTTTTCTGATGTATACTGAACATGCAGGGTATCAATGCTCATAGAGAAGCTCTGAAGATCAGTTAATGTACAGAACCTAGCACAGTATCCAGGTCATAATACACCTTACTATAATACACAGTACCCAGGTCACAATACATGCTTACCGAAAAGGGGAATGTTGAAAGAAATTTGCTTTCAATTTCTGGCAATTAAAAAACATACGATTTCATTATACTAAGCAAGTGATTTAAAGATTCTCACGTGTACAATATAATTTTTGGATCCTTAGATTTAATAATACACTGAAATTAGTGAAAGTGTGTAGAGGTTGGTGGTTCTCAAATTGCACCACATAAGAGCCTCCTGGTTAACTAAAATATTCTAGAGTTGGCCGGGCTCAGTGGCTCATGCCTGTAATCCCAGCACTTTGGGAGGCTGAGGCAGGTGGATCACGAGGTCAGGAGTTTGAGACCAGCCTGGCCAACATGGTGAAACGCTGTTTCTACTAAAAATACAAAAATTAGCTGGGTGTGGTGGCGGGTGCCTGTAATCCCGGCTACTCGGGAGGCTGAGGCAGGAGAATTGCTTGAATCCGGAGGCAGAGGTTGTGGTGAGCCAAGATGGCGCCACTGCTCTCCAGCCTGTGTGACAGCAAGACTCTGTCTCAAAAAAAAAAAAAATTTCCTGGGTCAGAATCAGGAGATCTGGGCAGAGTGCAGGCATTGGCATTCTAAACCAATCCCCCAGATGGTTCTGATGTTATACTTTAAGGCAGCCGACAGGCCTCCTTTGAGAAACTCCCGGGGTTACTGAAGAATGTGACAGATGCTCATCTAAATGCAGGAATCTCTTTATTCTTTTACTATTAGTTTTCCTTCTTTTTCTCACATGGGTAAAAGAATAACAGGACTGAAATTATCTTCAATCATAGATGGGGTTGGGAGATTCTGGGTCAGGCAAGTTTTGGTGTTGTGCAAGCATGGACACGCTTAAAGGATTTGCTATAAAGATCTGGAGTTAATTTGGCTCATGCCTGTAATCCCAGCACATTGGCAGGCCAAGGCAGGCAGATCACTTGAGGTCAGGAGTTGGAGACCAGCCTGGGCAACAAGGTAAAACCCAGTCTCTACTTTAACTGGTGTGGTGGCGTGCACCTGTAATCCCAGCTACTCGTGAAGCTGAGGCAAGAGAATCACTTGAATCCAGAAGGTGGAGGTTGCAGTGAGCTGAGATTGTGCCACTGCACTCCAGACTGGGTGACAGAGCGAGGCTCCGACTAAAAAAAAAAAAGAAAGAAAAATCTGGAGTTATTTGGATATCCATATGTCTGAAAAACATCCAGAAGGGCATTCTTTTGGATTGTTAAGCTAGGAGCATATCTGTTTCTCTAGTCTGACATTTCAGGAGGATTGTATTTTCTCCTCTGGATGAAAGGAAGAAATATTTGGCAACACCATTATACATAATTCAAAATCCAAGAGAGCTTAATGTGAAACATAAGAATGTGACTTGCAGTCACACTCCAAGTCCAAAAAGAATGCATCTTGATCAGCATTAAAAGTATATCACTGGAAAATAAATGGTAGGTAGGCCCATCAGTCTGCAGGGGTGATGTCCTGTGTATTTTGATAATGGATTTCTCTAAGGATTTAAGCTCCCCCAGTCTGGGCTCCACATTTAACCTCCAGGTGAGGTCATCGGTCTGTTCCATCATGACACGGTGTCTCATGGTATCGCTCTCCCCTCCTCACTAATCTGTTGTCATAAATGTCTTGAAACGGTCTTAAGATTCAATTATTAATTAGAACCAATTTAACAGGCTGCTGATGCCAGGAATGAAGTTTTTTCAGTTTGCAAACCTGGGATAAGCTGATCAAGGAGAATGGTACAATTTCACAGGAAATACATTAAGCTTCCCACGCCAGACTAAAGAGCTTACTGAGGTTCACAAAAGTGCAGAGAAAGGTGTGTTTGGGTGGATACATTAATAGTCAATGGAGAGTAATTATGAGAAATTATACACCATTGCAGGCCTCACTTTATATATAGTTTTTTTTTTTTGACCTGGGGGGAAGGGCCAAGGTGCTGTACTCTCTCTTTAAAAAATATCATTTAAAATGTAGCCCTGCACATTTTACTTAGACAAATGGTGCTACAGAAGTGATATTTTCTTAATTTTGCTTTATTCCCTTTTTTTCATACTGAAGCTATGAGAAATTACAAGCTTATTAATTGTCATTTGAGGCGCTAGACTTCAGACCGGAAGGTGATAAATGACCTAAATCATTTGTAATATGCTGGAAGTATGGACAATCTGTGTTGAATATAAGAAGATACATTGTTGAAGAGAGTCTCTCATAATTAATGAATAGATCTCACATTGCCCTGTGCATATAGGAAGTTACCAGCTAGAGTATGCCATCCTGAAATACATTTCTTCAGTATAAGGATAATTTTGAGCTGATTATTTTGAGAAACTGCAGACACAAGAGAAGCTCTGAAGACAGGGTAGGAGTTCCCTTTTGTAAGGGAAATTCACATCCAGAAAGGAAATCTCCATTCATGAGGGTGAACTTCTGTATTGAGTAAAGAAGGATGACTCTAAGTCAGACTTATCAATGAAGAAGGCACTCAAATATGGATAACAAACCTTCCACTTGTTTACCATGCTTTTCCTGGTCACCTCCCTCTAACTGGCCCTTGCAATACCCTCCTTTCTTTGTTTCAGCTGAAGATGGTATTTAAGCCTGAACTTAAAGCCACCTCTTTGAAATTTGCTCATGTCTCTGGGTATCTCCTATGTATACGTGAAGTTATGTTCTTAAACTTCTGTTTGTTTTTATCTTGTTAACCTGTCTTTTATTACAGGGGTTCATCCCAGCTAAGAACTCAAAAGGGTAAAAGGAGAATTGTTTTTTCTCCCCTGTGATGCTTGTCTAAATGCAAGCACCTCTTTGCTTTTTACTTTTAAGTTTCTTCCTTTTTTTCTCTGGTAGGTAAACAGATAATAAGATTGAAATTACCTACAGTCAGAGATTGGGAACTGTTTTCCCCCTACAGGATTAGAATTTCACCTCTAACACTGTATAGAGGCAAAGATGATTATCTCCAAGTCAAGGTGGAACTAGGCTGCAGATAGGACCAGCTACATAATTTGCAGATCCAGTGTTAAATGAAAATTGTTCAAAAAGCAGGAAAAAGTGCCACTAAAGGTACTAAAATACAAACATTTTCCCTTTTTCCTGTGGTCCCTCTCATCTTGTTGTGGGATTTTGAAAATATACTTTTAAATGTCATTCTAAGTAAATAAAAATATATCAAATTAGCACTAATTTACCATTCATTTTTATTTAATGCAATGCCAGTTTAAATGCAAATGTCAGAGCATTTAACTCATCTGTACAATCACTGAAGTCACGCAGTCTGCATTTTTGTCCCTGGAAGGTGCTGTGTGCTGGCCAGAAAAGGCAAACACAGACATATTCCAGAAGGTTGGAAGGAGGGAGAGAAAGATCCCCCAGGCACAGAGTAGGCTCAAGTGAACTGGCTGAAAGCACTCCCTCTGGCGTGGGGGTACTTAGGATCCTCACAGCCTGTCACTCAGGCCCGATGGCTTTTCAGATTCTCTCTCCCACCAGCTGCTGGCCCAACTCATTGTCCCCTGACTTGAGGAACCTCCCCTTCTCACTGGTGGTATTCCCAACCCAGGGCAGACAAATGACCCCAAGGGTATTGTAACATCTCTACTAGGTAACTGGATCGAGGTGGGCAATAGGCTTGCTCCTCGTTGAGCTCTGGACTCTGTCCACTGTCCACCAGACACACGGCAGCACTGCCAGTCCTGGGCAGAGAGACACTGCTGTGCCCTGCCCCGAGATGCTTCAGGATAGGTACGTTCAACTATGATCCTCCCCTCTGTGCCCAAACTCCTGCCTCGGGCAGACGGTGGCAGTGGTTACCGGGCAGGCACAGGGAAAGCAGGCTGGGCAGGGCTCAGGGTTTCAGGGTTCAAGAGAGTGGGCTGAGAACCCATCTGCCGGAAGGTGGGGGTGGGACTGGGAAGAGGGTGGAGGGAGGAGGAGGCAGCAGGAAGCTGGCCCCATGAACAGTCTCCATGCCCCCATCCCCCATGCTCCAGTAGCTCACTGTCCCATCAGAGTTCACTTACAAAACACATTCAAAGATACGACTATTAACAATGTCAAGACGGGGGCTGCAGAGCATTAAACCAAAAGCATGGGAGCCCTTGTGAGCTTGGGTCCCTGTGGGACTGCACTGGTCATGTGGCCCTTGTGTAGGAGCAAAGAACATGGAGCTGGCCCTGGGGACAGGAGCAAAGGACAGGTAAGTGAGATAAAAGTCAGAGCTTTCTGCCAGCATGGCCAGCCTGGCCTATTCCCAACTCCCAAACAGGATTCTTCCTAACCAGGACAGCTCTGTGAAGACTGGCTTTGCTCTCTGGACAAAAGCCTTCTCTTCTCTTTACTACTGCCCTACTTTCAGCATGGCCCTCCTCCTCCACCTCCCTTCCCTGCCTAGTGTCCTGATCCCCACTGCTGGGGGCAGCAGGCTGCACATTTTTGGACACCGAGTAAGTTTAAAATTCCAATCATTTGTGGCTTCTCTTTGGATTTTCCTTTGCTGCTCTGCCCTTTCTTGTTTCCCTTCTCTCTCTGTGTCTGAGAGAGGGGAGATCTGCCTTTTAATTATGTCTTACAGTTAATTAAGGTGGCATTCCCTGACTGGTAGGATGCACATGGCTTCAGCAGTTAATGCTGGTGAGGCTCTTTGAGCTCTTCGGGGTGTGTGTGTGAGGGTTAGGGGGTATCTGCTTTCCAGGATGTGGGCAGCCTAAGAAAAATGAGAGGGAGAGGGAAAAAAGTTGGTGGAAGTAACAGAAGCATGGAAAAGGTGGGAAAAGGAATGTGGGTAAATGGATAAGGAAAGGAGACAGAAGGGAGGAGGAAGGAATGATGGAAGGACCCAGCTTTTCCCCTGCTCCGCCCACGTGGTTTGAAAATAGAGGCTTGAGCCTGAGAAAGCCATGGCCCAAGCAAATAGTATCTTTGCAGTGCTGGTGCCTGGGCAATGTGGATCCTAGGTCATGGGTGACAAGGAGCTTCAGCGCCAAGTCTCTTACTTTGCTCTTGTCAAATTCTTGAAAATGTGACTCTGTATCCTTAGTTCTCTTGGGGTACAGCCAAAGAAATCAGTATCCCATGAAGGAATAGATAGGGGAGATAAGTGATACAGAAGAAGAAGAATCTCTTCTGGAGCTCCCAGTAGGCCTAGAGCTGTGTTGAGGAGAGTCGGGACTTTATATTCACAACAATCTTCACAAATATGAACTTAATTTTTCCAGGGTGACCAATGCGTTGGCTGTATAAGCCAAGTATACTCATAACCTCAGATTTTGAAAGCCATTTTTTTCCCTAGCAGTTTCATAATCAGCTATCCTCTTGAGTCTTATTGGGAAAGCATCACTAAATCTCCAACTCTCCAAGAAGGAAGGGAAAACTTGCTCTCTGATGGACTCACAGCCTAGAGATACCTCATGGCTTCTTGGTTGAGCCCAGCCAACCAGCCCAGAGACTCAGACTCCCAAGATGTATCCCCATGCTCAGAAAACACCCAGCCACAGGCTTCCTGTTCTTTCTTTTCTCTCAGTAATTCATATTTCTTTCCAGAGAAATATTTCTTTTTTGAGTTATGATACAGATACTACTGAGATGTTCCTTACAAGGGGAGCAAAAACTAATGTGTCAAAGTAAACATTACAATCCCATCTGAAGACTTGGAACACTATGATATACTTGCTGAGATCTCTTTCATGACTGGCAAGACATGAGAACAATATTTATCTCTAAGAGAAGGTAAAATTACTAGCAAAGGTGGTGCTATTCCTTCTAGAGCAGAATCTGTCAAAGTGGTGGCCTGTGGGTCTCCCACATCAGAAGTACCTGGGATGATGGTCAAAAAGCAGATTTATGCACGCCACTGCAGAACTTCTAAATCTCTGTGGGTGAGGGGTCAGAACCTACATTTTAAATACTGAGAGTTTTACTCTTCT
This sequence comes from Pan paniscus, assembly GCF_029289425.2. Lineage (NCBI taxonomy): Eukaryota > Metazoa > Chordata > Mammalia > Primates > Hominidae > Pan > Pan paniscus. The sequence continues at coordinate 141,697,988 of NC_073255.2, read as the reverse complement.
ATCTATAGTCATTTGAGAATCAGTGTTTGGAGCAGTGGCTCTCAAACCTTGGGGTGAGGTGGGTCTCAGAATCACCCAGAGGGCTTATGGAATACAGATTCCTGGGGCTCACCTCCACAGTTTCTGATTTAGCAGGTCGGGGTTTGAAAACTTGCGTTTCTAATAAGTTTCCGGGCAATGCTGCTGGTCTGGAGACTACATTTTGAGAACCACTAGTTTGGAACAATTAAAACAATTTAGTTTCATGTCAGTCAGGTGTAACCTACTTCCTGTCCTGGGGAAGCCCTCTGCATCAGGGTGTTGGAGGTAGTGGTGGTGCTGGGCTTGTTTTCTGTCTGTCTAGGAGGTGGATGTCTGGGGAAGCAGTTGTTGGGGCTCAGAAAACAACACCCAAAATGAAGCCCTCAGAAGCAGGCTCAGAAGCAAAAGATCTCTGACCTTCTCTTGCTCTCCTGTCTCCCAGTCCCATTCTCCCCCAAGGCTAGCCATAGAAACGATAACGGCAAAAACCGCAATTACTTTTATTTATTTATTTTTTTTGTGATGGAGTTTCACTCTTGTTGCCCAGGCTGGAGTGCAATGGTGCGATCTCGGCTCACCGCAACCTCTGCCTCCCTGGTTCAAGTGATTCTCCTGCCTCAGCCTCCTGAGTAGCTGGGATTACAGGCATGTGCCACCACGCCTGGCTAATTTTGTATTTTTAGTAGAGACGGGGCTTCTCCATGTTGGTCAGGCTGGTCACGAACTCCCAACCTCAAGTGATCCACCCACCTTGGCCTCCCAAAGTGCTGGGATTACAGGCGTGAGCCACCGCGCCCGGCCTAAAAAACCACAATTACTTTTGCACGAACCTAATAGAATTCCTCTTCCCCAAGGCTGGTCACAGAAACCAGAACCCTCTTTTTCCAAAGCCAGCCATAACATCTAAATATATTACTCTAACTTTCCCTCTGCTCTATCTGTATAAAAACTGGCCATAAAGGAATTTTCTGATCCACCTTGTTTGACTATGGGCCATAAGGCCCCCATTCCAGGGAGAGTCCTGCCCCACATCCAGAAGGAAGGAATGCTGGCTCAGAGAGGCCAAGAAGAATCTAGAGAGGCCCTGCTGGGTTTCCCCACTCAGTCTATTAGCAGTAGATCCTAACCTTTTTGTCCAATCACATTTCTATATGGCTGTCCGTACTTTGTTGAACCTCTGCATAAAAATGGGCAATTTCCCCTGAATCTTTGGATCTTCATTCTGAAGGCTCCCAGGTATACACGTTAAATAAATTTATATGCCTTTTCTCTTATTAATCAATCTGCCACATGTCACTGACTTTTCAGTGAACCTTGAGTGGGCCAAGGGCCTTGGCCCCCACACAGTGCAGGGCCACCCAGCCCCCAGGAGCCAGGCTGGTCTGTGCAGGGCCCTGAGGGAGCAAATTAATGTGTGTCTCTGTCAGATGGCTAGGCTCTGTTGGCTGGTTCTTCAGACTCTCGGGAGCTCAGTTAGTTTTGGGGTTTCCTCTATGGCAAGACATGAAGGCCTGGCCAAATCTAGAGCTTCTAGTAGTTCTCAGAACTAAGCTGGAGTAACTAGAAGCAGAAAAGAAGGCAGAGTTGGCTGGGCACAGTGGCTCACACCTGTAATCCCAGAACTTCGGGAGGCCGAAGTGGGTGGATGGCTTGAGCCCAGGAGTTCAAGACCAGCCTGGGCAACACAGTGAAACCCCAACTCTACTAAAAATACAAAAATTAGCCGGGTGTGGTAGCACATGCCTGTAGTCCCAGCTACTTGGGTGGGAGGCTGAGGTGGGAGGATTGCTTGAATCCAGAGGTGGAAGTTGCAGTGAGTTGAGATCACGCCACTGCACTCCAGCCTGGCAATCTGACAAACCGGGTGACAGAGTGAGATTTTGTCTACAACTACAACAACAACAACAACAACAACAACAACAAAACAAAAAAAGGCAGAGTTATCATTACTATGGCTAACTGGGAAGCCAGCTTGGCATATTCGCATGCTGACATGCCACCAGGCCTCCAGGCTGATATTTTAGGATCTCAGGCCATAGATGTGCCCCTTCTTCTGAAATATTTAGAAAGTATTTCAGGCTGAGGCTTGCACAGACAGTGGGGTGTTTTGCTGTGGCTCAGGGGCAGCCCATGGGACTCCTTTCCTCCTTCCTTCCCTTTCTCCTTTTCCCTTCCTCTCCCTCCCTCCCTTTCCTCAGACACCTGCAGTTTCCAATTTGGTCACTAGAGGGCTCAGCAGGACAATCATTATCCTAGCAAGGGGCAAAGAAGGACCTGCAAGAAGCCTGAAACCCACCCCCAACTCCAAGCTGGCTGTTTTTTGGGGGCTCTCCAGCAAAAGGAGAACTAAGGCAAAGAGCTCGTGACTCTTGCCTGCCTGCCCATCATCATCAGCGGGAAGACCAGCTAGTCTTGTGTGGCTGCCCAAGAATGCCATTTTCCTCTTCAAACAGTGCTACCGTTGTCACAGGAGAAGGAATGGTAACACCAGGGCAGTGATAGTTGCCAAGAAGGGCCTATAGTCCCCTTCCATTATCTCCAACAGCTGCTTCCCTCAAATGACATGGTGGATTGTCATCTTTCAATCTCATGTGAAGTGCCATGCAGAGGCGGCATCAAGAGTCCTCTTGTACAACCCTTCCAGCCAGATGAGCTGCCTCTCATTCCCTTCTCTGCCAAAATTCTGGAGCTGGAATTCTATCCTGGTAATACTTTCTGAGGCCATAGCTCTTTGTGGTGCTATTTGTCCAGCGCATTAGAACATAAGAAGTACACAAGAAATGATCCACCTCTGTGATTTTCCCTATTCTACCATATCCTGTCCTGCTCCTCCCACCAGATTTCGAATCAGTGTCAGATTCAGGGAAGGCTGCTGCAGACTAGATGTGTTATTTTGGAAAAAGTTGTGTATTCGGCTAAACTTGATATATGAAAACCCAAATGGACCAAAATGTTAAATCAAGTGATGATTTTTTGCTCTCTCAAAAAGATTCATCATAGCCGGTCACAGTGGCTCACGCCTGTAATCCCAGCACTTTGGGAGGCCAAGGCAGGCGGATCACTTGAGGTCAGGAGTTCGATACCAGCCTGGCCAACATGGCGAAATCTCATCTCTATTAAAAATACAAAACATTAGCTGGGCGTGGTTGCATGTAGCTGTAGTCCCAGTTACTCAGGAGGCTGAGGCAGGAGAATCGCTCAAACCTGGGAGTCGGAGGTTGCAGTGAGCTGAGATCGTGCCACTGCACTCCAGTCTGGGCAACAGAGCAAGACTCCGTCTCCAAGAAAAAAAAATTCACCATAAAAATGCCATTTACTTACCATGGAAAGAGAAAGCTCTGTTAAAAAAACGACATTGCATATTTGGTTAATAACTATAATTCCATAATTTTATGTAAAGGAAGAATGTATCTCAAAACTCTGCTGAAAGCTGGCATATGTGGGTTTCTATTCTTGCCTTATTGGCTTTTGAATTATTCTCTGACTGCCTCAGAGACTTCCCTGGCCTTGTTAACTTGGTCAGCAATACACTGAAAAGGAGAGAATGTAACCTTGTTCACCTGTTGGGTCTGCTCAAGTTCCAGAGCCCTGATCAGTGATATCTCAGGAAGAAGAGAAGTATATACCAGCTGGATAACCCCAAACTACTAAAATTGGCAGATTTGAGATGACCAAACCGGAGCTTGCCACATCTATCTGAGTTTGATAGGTCCGTGTAAAGGGCACAGGCTGTGTGCTCCTCATCTGCACTTTCTTCTTCCTGCCCTTGTTCTTCTTCAGTTAGTTACAGAAATTCACAAGGCCCTTGCTCCTGGAGGCTGTCCCCATTTGCAAAGCCTGACTATAACTTTTTTCATAATCCTACAGTGGAAAATGAATATTGCTGAGAGGAAACTGCATGAAAAACAGCCCGAGGTTACTCAGCAAACTTAGCATCATGTACTTTTGAAATCAGCTGCTTTCAAACTCATTTTACAGATGAGGAGCCCAAGAGAGGCATAGCAACTTTCTCAAGCTCATCCAGATACTTCATAGCAGAGCCAGGACAGGGACCTGGGGTCCTTTTCGGGATGTAGCCTCCTTCACTTTTAAAAGGCTCTCCTGGTAGTGTGCAAGAGATTCTCTTCCAGAGAGAAAGGAACTGGGACATAACACAAAAAGATGCTTTGATGGGAAGAGGAGGATAAAGTTTTAATCCAGGCTCTGCCACCATCTTGGGCAAGTTACTTTCTCTCTTGAAACCTTGGCCATTTTCTATGAATTAAGGGATCTGGAGTGAAGGCTCTATCTCTAAGGACTCATCAGCTCTAGAATTCTGTTTCTAAATGATGGGTTGGGTCTCAACACTGCAGGGGTGTGGGCAGTGCTCAGTCATATCTCATGAGAGCCCCTCTAATTTTACATTCTTGTCATCTCTTCCAACTAACTTGGGAAGTTTCCTGCAAACTCACATTCAACACACAACAGAAACTTCAGTGAAATTGAGAACAAGAGGCAGTTCCAACCCTGCAATCACAGTCAGGATCATATTTTAAATGTTCCAGGTACGCTGTTAGGGACAAATCCCTCCTTCCCAATTTATTCTGTAAATCGAGTTTATCACATATTGAAGTCACTCAGTTTGGTGATGGTTAGGTAATGGAAAATCAAGGAACACCAGAAGGAATTGTGTGTGTGCACATGTGTGTGTATGTGTGAACAGTACAATGAAGGGCCACTAGCGTCCATATCTGACTTGAAACCCATTATTCTTTTTCCTTCGTAGTCACAGTTTTGTTCCACATATATACGTGTTTCCATCGCATACATATGTGTACACAGGAACATAATACATGAGAAGATGGCCTCTTTTCTCCATGGCTCATTTTAGCCCTGTTACTTGGCACAATGGTGTTTACTTTCACTTAGAATTCACTCTATGGAGACGCCCACAGCCGTAATCCACCAAAGGGTGGTGGCCCCAGAGAACACTGCATAGCAAAGGACAAGGTTTGTACAGAGATGCCCACATGCGTGGTTGACACTCTGTAGTAGTATGTTGCAGTGAGAGTGTGGACACATGCCTAGAATCCTAAAAGCTGATCATCCAAGTGCTCATTGTCAGAGAACAATAACCAAACACATCCCCCAGGACTCCCCAGCTCCTTCCCAGGGAGGTGCCAGGCTGACAGCTGAAAGTGCCAGGGATTGTGGGAGAGAGAAGTACAAATATAAAATCAGGAACAAAGAAGATTTATGGCTTGAAAGCGGCAGTTTCATGCGGCCCAAGTGCTAAGCGCTGAAAGCAGGAATCAGAAAACAGCGGAGAGAACATGCGGGAACAGAAGGCAGAAGCGCACAAAACAGAGCTGAACCCACAAAGCCATGCTCACACTTACATGGTGTGGTCTCACACTACCTTAGTTTGCCTTAAGCATTTCCATCATCTGAGAGTGTGGGAGGAAAAAACAGAACGGTTAAAGGTAAAATAAGTTAAGAGCTCACACTTCATTTTTTAAAGATTAAAACTAACAACGTCATTCCTGGCTATTCCATTGACGGTGTGCAGAGACATACTTGGTGATTCACAGTGAGGAAAATCACAGTCCTGAGAGCCAGACTGCCTGGTTCATACTTTAGTCCTGCTACTTGCTGGCTGTGGGACCTGGGCAAGCGTCTTATCTTCCCGTGTTGTGGTTTCCTAACGTAAAACGGGCCAATAGTAGCACTTACCTCATCATGTTTTGGTGAGGATGGAATGAATGACCACATGGGAAATACTTAGAGGCCGGGCGCGGTGGCTTACGCCTGTAATCCCAACACTTTGGGAGGCTAAGGCAGGCGGATCACTTGAGGTCAGGAGTTCGAGATTAGCCTGACCAACATGGCAAAACCCCATTTCTACTAAAAATACAAAATTTAGCTGGGTGTAGTGGTGGGCACCTGTAATCCCTGCTACATGGGAGTCTGAGGCAGGGAGAATTGCTTGAACCTGGAAGGCAAATGTTGCAATGAGCTGAGATTGTGCCACTGCACTCCAGCCTGGGTGACAGCAAAATTGCGTCTCAAAAAAGAAAGAAAAGAAATACTTAGAATATCTCTATTATTCTGCAAGCCCAAGGAAAGAATATTCCTAGTCAATACCAAGCATTATCTAAGAGTTAGACATCATTGTTGTTTTTATTACTTTTATCTTTGGTTTCCTCAGGCAATACCACCCAAAGGAGAGGAAAAAGAAGTGAAAGTCAAGGACTTAGAGAGAATTTTAGATGCTCAATAAGAAAAATAATCAAGGGAAAAAGACAAAAGTTAAAAACACATGGATTGAGCAATAGTTCCAAGTGTCGTTAAAATTCTTTGAGGACATCATTTCACATTCTGGATTATCCTAAAGCAATTCAGAGTAACTTTAAAAGAAAGATAAGTAAAAATCAATTGTACACACACAGATCAATTAGAACTCCAAAGCCTGGTTCACGCTGGACGCTTCAAGGCTATGTACACATCCTCAGGTATTGCCCTGCCATGCTGTTGTCTTGCATTTTCTCAATTGCCTCCATCTGGTGCCTCACAGAGAACTGCTGAAAGGTGCCAGTGCATGGATGGGGATTTGGGTGGTGGTGTAAATACCAACTGGTTGATCAAGTCATGCAGGCGGGTGAACTTCTCTCCCCCATTCTTTCCCAGAACTATTTCATTAGCTTTGCCCTCACTTGGCAGGATATTGTGGTCAAACAGGGAAGAATGGGACACTTAGTCTAAAAGGTACCTGCAAGCAAAATGCCCTGTGGATGACCTGGGCTTGAGTCTGCCTTTGCTGACCATGCTCTGAGTCCCTGGTTGGTCAGCACCAGGGCCCAGTTAGTTCCTCACTTTTCCTCAATTTGAATCCCACTCTTTCCACCTCCCAGTGGTGCATTTGCTCATGTAGATGGGCCTATTGAGACAGATCTTATTTAAAAACATTTAGCATTCCATGAAACTCAGATTAATGGCTTGTCCTCTCCTTCTGGACACCCAATTCCTTCCCCTCCAATACCTCCTATCTGACTGATAGCTTCCCATTTCCTGCTTCCCATCTGGCCCTCTTCTTACTTCTCCCTTTTGGTCACTTGTATTCATCACTGGCCCGAGATAGTTTTCAGAAGAGAAGGTACAGGCCTCTCCTCTAAGTTTCTTTCTGCTCCTTCTCACTTATTCAAAGGCTTGAAAGACTGTGTTGGCTCTTTTCAGGATGTGAGTATTTGGATGAAGTGACTCGATTGATTATATGAAGTTGGGTGTCAGAAACACCATTTCAAATGAGAAATGAAAAGCGACCTTGGAAGTTTTTAGCTGATGGAATACAGAGAGGAAGAATGTTGAGGAACACATCAAAGTCCATTGGGGAGCCTTGCCTAACTTTCCAGAAAGGGTGAGTCACAGGCTGCCTTGGCTCCCTGAAACACAGAGGGCAGCAATGTGCTCAGCTTCCATCGAGGTGCATTCTTCCACCACGGAGGTGGAAGTGTGCGTGTTTATCTGTGGTCCCACACTGACGTGCTCTGAGAAGACCTCTGCTTTGAGCAGGGTTTTAACCTAGATCATTTAAAAAATATTTAAATGCACTCCAGAGTTGACTTCCCCAGCTCAGTAGCTGCCAGCTGGGCTGCAGGCTCCCAGAGTCTGGGCCTGGGTTTTAATTTCTTGGGCAGCCTCTCACTATGTCAAGTACAGCATGCCCCACGCTGCAGGAAGGGGTTAGGGCTGCCAGGAATGGCAGCTTCATTTGTCTGGCAGGGAGGTTGGCTTTTTAAAGACATGGTCTTAGATCTTTCCAATCAGAGGTACTGTTTCAAGGACACAGATTATAGTGCTCATGCTCTGGAGCACAGAGAGACACCTTGATCTGTTCAACAACTTTTTGAAGGGATGCTATTTATGTCATCAGAATGTTGCTCAGGCAAAAGTGCAAACAGGCAAAAGAGCAGAAGATACTTAGAGAAGCAAAGACATTTTCAACCAGAAAAAGTAGGTATGTTGAATTGGTGTTTGCAGAAATTGAGACATTTAAATGGAATTATTAAGCAATTAATCAAATTATAACTAGGCTAGGAAATACAAGATGATTTCAAAGGAAATCATTTCAAATAAGTCATTATCTTGCTTTGGAATCATTATCTGGCATTATCAACTTGCATTTGGTTCCACAACAGATGAAGAAGGTCATTATTTTGACAGAAGAGACAGAGGCAGTTACGCTTTTTGTGTTGAGGAGACAAGCAATGCCACATCTCCTGGACTGTCAGTGAGCTCATCAGCCTGCAGGACCCCATCTGGAGGGCTGGAGTTCTCAATGCAGTGAAGACAGCCATGACATTATCATCCCATACACTGTGAGTTTTAGTCAAGTGTTCAATGGCAGTCTCTTCTAAGGTCTGCTCTGGGCTCCAGGGCCCAGTCCCCTCCCCAGGCAGGCCATGTAGATTCCTAGGTGTAAGCTGTCAGGCTAGGTTTTGGTGGGTAGCCCATGTAGGAAAAAGCCTCCCCCCACCCCCGCAAAAGGTTCTACTGCTAGAGGAGGAGCTGATGTCTGAGTAACCTTGAGAGTATTTTGCTGTGCTATGCTTAACTCATCAAAATGACTGATTTTTTTTTTTTAAAGGATTGTGTGTGTGTGTGAGGAGGTTGATCAGAACAGACATGCTGGTTATGTTGGGAACAGTTTAGAAACTGATTTTAATCCTCTATAAAAGTGCTGTCTAGGACAGATGAAATATTCATGGTGGGGGAAGGTAGGGAGCATAGAGAGAGAGGAGGAGAGGAGGGGGAGGATGAGTTCAAGAAAGGGCAGGACAGGAAGTGGCTCCCACTGGATCTGCACCATGATAAATGAAGCCTCATCCGGCCTCTTTTATCTCTCCTTTTGCTTTCTCTGGTGTCAGGAGTGGAGAAACTATTTGCCCTGAGATCTCCTGAAACAATAGAGGGGCAATGAGGACCACATCAATAAAGCATCATTCTTTTGAGGGAGTATAACATGCCCTACTCTCTTTTTGAATTAGTAAGGGGAACATAGAACTCAAATAAATGGGTGCAAAAGTTATTTTAAAGATCCGTCCAGTTTTATATCATAGCTAGTAAAAAGAGGCAGTTGAGAGGAGAGAAGAGAGGTAGAGAGATAGCCAACAGGTAGTGAGATTCACAGACGGAGCAAAGAAGAGATTAAAAATGAAAGCTCTGCACACAGAAAGTCATACATGGGAAAGCAGACACATAATGGCTTAGGGACAGCCACACACAGGTACCCTAAAAGACACAGACACACACACACACACACACCACATAATGCATCGTAATACATATTGGCTTGAATCAGTATCATTGTTTGATCATCATTCAATTTTCCACAGACACAAACGAGGATGCAATGTCCTTATCCATGCCCCTAGGATGGAGAAAATAAGTCGAGGTGAAGATGGGCTTTATGCAGAACGTGGACTGCAGGCCACTGAGGAAGGTTCTGTCCTAGCTACATAGTCATGTCTCATGAAAAACCTCTTCTGGGTCTCCCTGACCCCTGAAAATGATCCCCGGGATCATAGGGGTGATATTCCAATTAAGGCAATGGGACGTACTTTTTGTGCATTTTTCTATAAGATCGGAGAGGATTTCTTAGAGAAAAGGAAGATCAATGCCCCTGCCAAAAGGCAGCCGAGGCTTGCTGGCACCATGCATGTGTGGGTGAAGCATACTTTCCTCTGTGCTATGAGCCAACGGACACGACTTTTACCATCATTGCTCCTACTGGAGAACTTTGTTCACAGGACTCACCAAATATCAAAATCACTCATCATGGCGGCTCAACTAATGAGCTGAGATTTCATTTCATAAGCTTACTTATTATACTCGAAACATTAAAAAAAAGACAACCTTTATGTTTCTATTTGATTTATTCAAACTTGAATGAACTGTGGTCTCATTCATTTAGAATGTTAGAAAAACCATGAAAATGTTCTTCTGAGTATTTCTTTTTATTTGGGTGATTTTCACTAAACCCTGGGAATTTGGGTTCTATAGTTTAATTTCCCACTTCCTAGGTAGTAGTAGATAATAGGTGGAATGCTGAGTATTGACTGATTTTCCTTCAAATGCATCACCTTCTGGATATTTGGTGTTCAGTGGGGGGAGGGTAGCAATAAAAAGGACAGAAATGAAAGAACCTGGGAGTGGTAGCTCCTGCCCGTAATCCCAGTACTTCAGGAGGCTGAGGTAGGAGGATCACTTGAGCTCAGGAGTTCAAGACCAGCCTAGGCAACAAGGCCCTGGTCTCTACAAAAAAAAAAAAAAGGAAAAGAAAATTAGCATGGTGGCATGTGCCAGTAGTCCCAGCTACTCCGGAGGCTGAGGCTGAGGCTTGAACCTGAGGGTGTAATAGTCACGATTGTGCCACTGCACTCCAGCCTTGGTGACAGAGTGAGACCTTGTCTCAAAAGGAGAAAAAAAAAAAAAAAAGAAAACCCACAAGAAAAGACAGAAAAAAGAAATGAGAATCCTCAAGAAAATGATTTTTAATTGAGAAGTCTTTCAGAGAAGGAATACAAGATAGTATTGTAATTTAGTGTTAGAGTCAAAGAAGTTTAGGGCTGGATGTGAACTTGGTAATTTTTCCAGTCCAAATGTTATAGATTTGTTTCCTAATCTATAAAATGAAGCAAACTGACTGGATAATAATGATAATATTAACATCATTAATAATTATACTTAATAATTATTAATTATAATTGTCAATTAATCTTAATACGTATAATTTTAATGATCAATTAATTAATAATATTATTAATTATCCCATCAACTTGCTTCATTTTGAGATTAGGAAACAAAAACTCAGAGGACAAGTGAGAGCCTGTTAGGGACAGAGTTAGTTGTAGACCTCCTGACTCATGATCCAGGACCACCCCACCATACTGCTTCCCATTTTCAATAGAAGAACAAAGTTTTCTAAGCAATACACCCATCAGGTAATATGAGTAATATAGCCAACCTACCCTCTGAGTACAGAGAGACTTAATGTCTTCACAAGCAAGTGTTACAGGTGTGAGCCTCTGTGGACAGCCAGAAATGTTAATTTAATTTTTTTTCTTTCTTTTTTTTCTTTTTTTAAGGCAGAGTCTTGCTCTGTTGCCCAGGCTGGAGTGCAGTGGCATGATCTTGGCTCACTGGAACCTCCACTTCCTGGATTCAAATGATTCTTGTGCCTCAGCCTCCCGAGTAGCTGGGATTACAAGTGTTTGCCACCTTGCCTGGTTAATTTTTTGTATTTCTAGTAGAGAGGGGGGTTTTGCCATGTTGGCCAGGCTGGTCTCGAACTCCTGACCTCAAGTGATCTGCCTGCCTCGGCCTCCCAATATACTGAGATTACAGGCATGAGCCACCAGGCTTGGCCCCCAAATTATTAATTTTATAATATAAAAGAAATTCAGGTTTCCAATCTGCCATATAGGTGGAAACCCTCAGGATCTCAGGAATGGAATTCCATTGGCTGAAATGCACTTTATACACCTCAGCTGGCCTTGAAGGTTAGTTAAGCTCCCTGTTTTACAATCTCACCAATTTAACACTGCTATCCTGTCCTCCCTCTGGGGTGACAGGTGGCTAAAACCACATTTAGATTTTCCTCTGAGGGGAAATTTCTCTCTCCTTGATGGTCTCACTGTTCTGTGTCTCACAGCCTACTAGGAACCTGCAGGGAGCTCCCCTTGGGAGTGTCTCTTCTCTGCCTACCTGCTTTCATCTACTCTGGGGTCAGAATATTCTCTTTCTTTAAGAATTCATTCCCTGGTGGAAATGTAAGCATGCTAGAATTTATTCTGGGCTCTTACAGCATTGTTTCAGTTTTTGCTTTAGACATTATTAAAAGTGATTTTTAAAAACATGAAATGAGTTCTGGTATTAACTACATTATTTTGGTTAAAAAGATGAAGCAGTGTTTCCCTGTACTTGCACATTCCAACACAGCAGTCCCTAGACACATGTGGTTATTTAAATTAATTAAAATAAAACACAAAAATTCAGTTCCTCAATTTCACTAGACACATTTCAAGCACTCAAAAGCCACATGTGTCTATGGTATGAAATTGGACAGAGCAGATATAGAACATTTCCATCACTGTTTTGCAAGACGGTGCTGCTTTATAACACCTACTATGCTTTAGTCAAATTTGAAAGCAAGCTGTGTACTTTGTTCTACAAGTCAGATTCTGGAAAAGATACAATGAAACATAAATATGTCAGCTACAGTCAAAACTCATCTGTAAAATAATTAATAAACAATACAGTTGGAATTCTGGGTGTCTTTATACTCAAGTCAGCCACATACAGCCTTATCACTTAATTTAGATTCTAATGAAATCAGACTTCATTTAAATGTAGATAGAGCTGACTTTCACTACAGTGGTAGCTCTTCTCAGTGGAGGTGTATATGTAGGGTTAGGAGCAGAGATGGAAGAACACAGCAAAATGTATCAGAAACACCTGAGAACTTGCACAGAACTAGCCATTTCCTCCCTCCCCAGATAGATTAGAATTAGTTAGAGAGGGCAGGTGTGGCACAAAGGACTTCTGTCTTTTGAAAAAGTTCCTCAAATGGTTCTCATATATCTTTACCAGCCGTATCCCTCCAGTTGAGAACCAAAAGGATGGCTAATTGCAGGATGGCCAGGGTCATTGAGGTAAGTTATACCCGTAAGTCCTTATGTAGGTTAAGCTCTGATTACTGGAGCTGGTTTCATAAGTAGAGTGGGTAAGACTTCTGGTTAACAAGGTTATAATTGTTTCTTAATATAACATGTTTATATAGTTTCTGAAGGTTATATTGAAGGCATGCTAGCATTAAACATTTATTCGTTCAAGAATCACTTATTGAACGTCTAATAATGTCTATCAAACACCGTGATAAGTATTGTGGAATATGGTAAAATAAGTAAGCAATGGCACTGGAATGTGGCAGCTAAATTCCTGTGTGGGCTTTGAGTTAGACTGAGTTTAAAGTTGGCACTTTCTATAGGGTGCAGTGTATACTGCTCAGGTGATGGGTGCACCAAAATCTCACAAATCACCACTAAAGAACTTACTCATGTAACCAAAAACCACCTGTTCCCCAATAACCTATGGAAATAAAAATAAAAAAAAATAAAGTTGGTGCTTTTTAGCTGTGTGTCCTCAGGTGAACTACTCAACCTCCTCAAGGCTCAGTTTCTTGCATTAAATTGGGGATAATGTTAGCACTTATTTTATGGGATTATTAATGAGGATTGAATAATATAAAATACACAGGGAAGATTTAGTACAATTTCGTGACTATAGCATTAAAAGGTATATAGTTTAGTGCGGAAGATAAACCTATTTAAGCTACACTCCTCCTCACTGCAGATGGCTGGTTCAATTGATAATGAAAAGGTGCTAAAGAAGTCAAAGGTGTAGGTATGATCCCTGTGTGGTCCAATCAGCTCTAGGGTAGATCAGACATCTCTGCTCTTAGCCCAGCCACTCCACAAATGTGGCCAGCAGGGAATCAGGGTAATGGCACATGGACAATCAAACATGAGAGCTGAGAGTGATCCAGACTTCCTTTAGAGACAAGTAGACTAAGTTGCAAAATCTAAGTACCTTGCCAAACTTTAAACACAACCCATCGGTGGCAGATATGAAGCCAGATCTCAGGGTTTCTGATTCCCCGCCCAATGTTCATTGTGCACACACTGAATATTTCCTAATGGAACAGAGATCTTCATCACCATGAAATATTAGAAAAGATCCTCATCTTACTATTATCTGGCCGTGGGATTATTTTCAAACACATTTTCATTAGCTTCAGAACCCAGATACAAGACTGGGTGTAATTTTCATTTGTCGTCAGAGATAAACTGACATCCTACAAGCCATGGCTCCTAGGAGCAACTCTATGTAGACTAACAAACCAAAATAGTCAAATATTCTTGAGATCCAGTTTGTTGTACACCCCAAAAGTTAACCTGGCTCATCTCTGCTAAGCAGGGGTAAATCCTTCAGCTCTGGAATATCAGAATGGGTAGCAGAGCATAGTGAACTTATAAAAAAACAGAGTGCCAGAATGTAGGACCCAACCTTCATGGCACCGTAGCCCTGATATGATCTTTCCTGGACTTCAATTCTCAGGGCAGATGGTCAACTTTTGCTTCCATCACTGCTTTCATCCTGTTACTTCCTAAGAGCACAAATGGTAAAAGAACGGTAGGCTTTTTAGATGACAGTTTGATGGCATCTTGGTAGTTCTTCCTGCGTGGCTGCGTGGGCTAGCTTCTTCCAAAGACAATAAGTGCCTTAGCATATGGGGCCAGCATGCCCAGTGACAATAGAAGAAAGCAACAAGACAGCCACGGAGTACCTTCAAAAATGTAAATCAGATGTCCCTCCATGTTCACAAGCCTCCAGTGGCTCCCATCACAGTTAGAGTAAAATCCAAGCTCCTTTCCCTGACATATACAGCCTATAGGATTGGGCTCTTGTCTACCTCTCCAGCTCCATTTTACACAACTCTCTGCCAACCAGTCAATCTGGGCTCCTTCCTGATTCTCCTTCCCATCTTAGGATCATTGCATATGCTCTTCGCTTCTCCTAGAAATCTTTGTTATCATTGTGGTCAGTTTCTCTGCATGCCAGCTTAAATATGAGATCCTCGGAGGCCTTCCCTGAACATACAACCAAGGGTAGCTACTTGGTCACTATTTAGCACACTACCCAGGATAAATTCTCTGCATAGCACTTTATACTTTCTAGTATTTTCTTGCCTTTTACGTTTATTTATTTTCTGTCTCCTCCCATTTGGGGAAAGGGGAGGGAGAGCATTAGGACAAATACCTAATGCATGCGGGGCTTAAAACCTTGGTGACAGGTTCATAAGTGCAGCAAACCACCATAGCACATGTATACCTATGTAACAAACCTGCACGTTCTGCACATGTATCACAGAACTTAAAGTAAAAAAAAATAATAATTTAACGTGTAGATCAATATGAAACAATGGTCAAATACATCATGTGAAGTGAGCCATTTTCAGTATGAAGAATTTGATACAATTTTTGTAAAAACAGATTCTATGTGTATTTATATATATTTGTATTCATAGAGAATAAATTACAAATGTCTTCATCTCAAAAAAAAAAAAAGAAAACAAAGTTCTGGAGAACAGGAATTTTGTCTACTTAGTTTGCCATCTCCTAGAACTGTGCCTAGCACATAGTAGGTGCTCAATAATATTTACTGAGTGAAATGAATAGATGAAGGAGTGACTGCCACTCCAGGATCATAGCTCATCTAAGCTTACCTTCTTTCTGGTGCTGTTGTGCCTACAGAGAATCTCCTAGGCTCTGGACATTACCTGCCTAGATGCAAAGTGTAGGGCTCCATGAAGAACAAACCTAAAAATCACTTTGACTAGAAGAACACACAGCAAATGTTGGCTGATGGAACGATATTTAAGGAGCACTTACTCTGTGCATCATACTAAGCTCTTTATGAGAATTAACTCATTTAGTCTCAGCAAACCAATCAGGTAGTCAGTATTCTCATTCTCATTAGTGAGGATAAGTAAACTGAGGTCCAAATGACAAAATGTATCACCCAAGGCTACGCAGCTGGTAAATAGAAGTGTCAGGACTTGAACTCAGGACATCTGACTCCAGAGACCACACTGGAGGTTAAACTGCTATGGAAAATTCACAACAGAACCTATACTGATGAAGAGAATGTAAGGAAGAAAGAATGACAAAAAGAAAATGTGAATTTACAATTGTTTAATGAATATAAATCAGGCTGATAATGATCTCCCACCTGCACCAAAATAAAAGGCACCTCTCTCTACCTCTCCAAGGTTACAATGGACCTAAGTGATTAGAGAACAATTGAGAAGAACAAACTTCTCAGTGCTATAGAGTACTATTAAAGGAATCCCTTGGGCATGTTCCACCGAAACCATCATGAAGCTGAAGCAGCCCTCTCCGCCTGCAGGACCTGCATGGGCCATGCTGAATGGATTGTGCACACATGTGTTTAATTGACAAGTCAATAGAAAATTGGAAGTTGATGAGCTGGCTTTGGGCGTATGTCTTCCTTCCATCAACCTCTCATCCCTCCTTTGTATGTGTGTGTCTCCACTTGACAAGGGCAACTGCGACACTTCAGCAGCTGAACTTGCCATCTTGGTCTCTTCTGCTTAGCTAGACCCCACTGACATAAATGGGTGATTTCAATAAGCAAATGATGCTTCAGAATATTTAAGGTCAGAAGGCAAAAGCACTGGTGATGTATGAGGGCAGCTAAGAGACACAGAAGGGAGTGAGGTGAAGATTCAGGAGGAGCATGAGGCTGAAAGCCAAGAAAGTCCTCTTGAGGACTCAGTTATTCCTTTTTTTTTTTCTTTTTTTTTCTTTTTATTTTTTTGAGATGGAGTCTGGAGTGCAGTGGCAGGATCTTGGCTCACTCCAACTGTGATGGTTAATACCGAGTGTCAACTTGATTGGATTGAAAGATGCAAAGTATTGATCCTGGGTGTGTCTGTGAGGGTATTGCTAAAGGAGACAAACATTTGAGTCAGTGGGCTGGGGAAGGCAGACCCACCCTTAATCTGGAGGGCACAATCTAATCAGCTACCATCGAATATAAACAGGCAGAAAAACGTGAAAAGGTGAGACTGGCCTAGTCTTCCAGCCTACAATTTTCTCCTGTGCTAGATGCTTCCTGCCCTCAAACATCGGACTCTAAATTCTTCAGTTTTGAGACTCAGACTGGGTCTCCTTACTCCTCAAGCTTGCAGACAGCCTATTGTGGGAACTTGTGATCATGTAAGTTAATACTTAATAAACTCCCACGTGGGAGTTTATTAAGTATTAACTTACATGATCACAAGTTCCCAATATGGGAGTTTATTAAGTATTAACTTACATGATCACAAGTTCCCACAATAGGCGCATATATATATATATCCTCCTCAGGATATATATATATATATATATATATCCTCCTCAGGATATATATATATCCTATTATATATATATATATCCTATTATATATATAATATATATATCCTATTATATATAATATATATATCCTATTATATATATTATATATATATCCTATTATATATATAATATATATATCCTATTATATATAATATATTATATATTATATATATCTATTATATATAGATGTATTATATATATATATAATAGATATATATATCGTATAACTCAGGATATATATATATATATATCCTATTAGTTCTGTCCCTCTAGTAATACAAGTAAGTAATACAAGTAAGTATGTCCCTCTAGTTAATATAAGTAACTATTAACTTACATGATCACAAGTTCCCACAATAGGTTGTCTGCAAGCTTGAGGAGTGTATATATATATATCCTCCTCAGGATATATATATATCCTATTATATATTAGATATATATTTTATATATATTATATATATCCTATTATATATTAGATATATAATATATATATCCTATTATATATATTAGATATATATAATATATATATCCTATTATATATATTAGATATATATAATATATATCCTATAACCCAGGATATATATATATATATCCTATTAGTTCTGTCCCTCTAGAGAACCCTGACTAATACACCAACCTCTGCCTCCCAGGTTCAAGCGATTCTCCTGCCTCAGCCCCCTGAGGAGCTGAGACTATAGGCACATGCCACCACGCCTAGCTAATTTTTGTATTTTTAGTAGAGACAGGGTTTCGTCATGTTGGCCAGGCTGGTCTCGAACTCCTGACATCAAGTGATCCACCTGCCTCAGCCTCCCAAAGTGCTGGGATTACAGGAGTGAGCCATCGTGCCCATCCGAGGACTGCGTTATTCTAACCATCTGGTTTGACCTTTACATCAGTAGAAATGTCAAAAAAAAAAAAAAAGAAAGAAAAAAGAAATGTCAGAGAGATCCTATGACAAGGTGGTGAGCTCTGTCAGGGAAAGAGCTATTTGAAGTGGATGAAGGAGTAGTCTCGATGAGAAAAAACAGAATGAAAGAAATGCTTTAGGACTCAATTTGCTAAGTTAAATATGCTTTACAGGAGTATTATGCGATGACACATTTGGACAAAATGAAAACTGGTTATGAAAAAAATCTCTCTCCTCTGTTGTATACACTCAAACCCTATAAATAAGAGCCACTGAATGTGTATCTGGGAGCAAAACCAGGTCCTTCATAGTTAGGTGTTTTCTTTATGTTTAATAGAGGATGTAATGCTAGGGATATTAATATTGTCTGATAGAATGATAGACAACCCAACCAACTTTAGATTTTTCCACCATAAAGGGACAATGACAATTATCCGGTGCATCTAAAACCCCAAATATTCCAGTCTGTCTTCTGCATCAAGCCCTTTTAATGAAACTGAAAAAGAACAAAGGCTAATGCTGACTTCTGTG
Source organism: Pan paniscus (assembly GCF_029289425.2). NCBI lineage: Eukaryota > Metazoa > Chordata > Mammalia > Primates > Hominidae > Pan > Pan paniscus. The sequence goes on along the minus strand of NC_073255.2, from coordinate 141,679,511 downwards.
AGTTTCAATTCATTTTAAAGTTTTCTCACTCTTCCAGCTTGGGACAGGAAAATAGAAGAAGAAAGGAGGTTGCAAATTTTACATAGTGCCCACATCATTAGTCACCAAATGATTGTAGGGCTAATCAGGGAAAGTGGCTACTGAATGCCAGGCATTTCCTTATGCCATCTTATTCCATTGTTAAGACATTGGGGCAGGCAGGTATTATTAACCCTCCATTTACCGATAAAACAAAAGGTTTCAGTCACTAACCAAAGTCACTCAAATAATAAGCAGTAGTGCAGGTTTGGTGGGGATTCAAATACAGGTCTAGCTCCAAAAACAACACTATCTACAATTACACATGTGTTGTATGGTATTTTGAAACATTTTTTAAAGCATCTTTTTTTTGTGGGTGTGAAGCAGAAAAATCCCCACTGCATTTTTATTTTTCAAATGAGAAAATTATGCTGCAGGGAAGCTCTCAGAGAATCTGTAAATCTTACTGGGGTGTCTGGTGGTTTGGTGTAATAAGGGTAGGTTTGGGTAAAGAAGGGGTGGGTGAGGGCATTCTGGAGGAGAGGGGGCTGCAGGCCCACCGTGGAAATGAGCAACTCTGTTTTCTCTCCTGAAATAGATGCGGTTTCACATAAATTGACATGTATAGTTCCAGGCTGTAAATGTTGTTCGTTGCTTGGTCTTTTAAACTTTTTAACTTTTCATTCAAAAGAAACAAACTCAGTTTTTCTTAAGGAAAACAAGTACAGGAAAGTTTTGAGCTTATGACCGAATTGAATTTTCCAGCAATTAGGGGAACAAAGAACTGCAAGAACTCATTTTAATCAAAACTCTCTCTGGTTAATTTCAGTATCATATTATGCATATATAACATTTTTTTATTAAGAATAAAAGTGCAGCTTGATGATATACTATTTTGATTAAGACCGTTTGGATAAGAATATAATTTTTAATTTGTAAAGGTGAATGTGGTCACACAGTGAAATGGTCAATTTCTAGCTATACATGTATTATGAGTTATAGGAAAAACATTTTCAAAAGAATAATTTTTTATTCTTTCTAGTCCTTTTCCAAGGAAGAGTCACCATGTCATTGTTTTGGTCCAATCAGGTACCTTTTGCGAGTGAAAGGGGGTGTTATTAACAATTATGTCAAGCCAGCAGGTGTAAACCGACCAGGACTGTCCCAGGCAAAAGAGGATGAATACCCATCCTATCCAAAGGGAAGCCACCATTTCTTCTTCTATATATTCCACGAGAAGCCCAGCAATCCCTTTTAAAAGGCAAAAAACAGCCTGCATCGCCAAGTCATTCCTAAGCCAAAAGAACAAAGCTGGAGGCATCACGCTACCTGACTTCAAACTATACTACAAGGCTACAGTAACCAAAACAGCATGGTACTGGTACCAAAACAGAGATATAGGTTAATGGAACAGAACAGAGCCCTCAGAAATAATGCCACATATCTACAACCATCTGATCTTTGACAAACCTGAGAAGAACAAGCAATGGGGAGAGGATTCCCTATTTAATAAATGGTGCTGGGAAAACTGGCTAGCCATATGTAGAAAGATGAAACTGGATCCCTTCCTTACACCTTATACAAAAATTAATTCAAGATGGATTAAAGACTTACATGTTAGACCTAAAACCATTAAAAACCCTAGAAGCAAACCTAGGCAATACCATTCAGGACATAGGCATGGGCAAGGACTTCATGTCTAAAACACCAAAAGCAATGGCAACAAAAGCCAAAATTGACAAATGGGATCTAATTAAACTAAAGAGCTTCTGCACAGCAAAAGAAAATACCATCGGAGTGAACAGGCAACCTACAAAATGGGAGAAAATTTTCGCAACCTACCCATCTGACAAAGGGCTAATATACAGAATCTACAATGAACTCAAACAAATTTACAAGGAAAAAACAAACAACCCCATCAAAAAGTAGGCAATGGATATGAAGAGACACTTCTCAAAAGAAGACATTTATGCAGCCAAAAGACACATGAAAAAATGCTCATCATCACTGGCCATCAGAGAAATGCAAATCAAAACCACAATGAGACACCATCTCACACCAGTTAGAATGGCAATCATTAAAAAGTCAGGAAACAACAGGTGCTGGAGAGGATGTGGAGAAATAGGAACACTTTTACACTGTTGGTGGGACTGTAAGCTAGTTCAACCATTGTGGAAGTCAGTGTGGTGATTCCTCAGGGATCTAGAACTAGAAATACCATTTGACCCAGCCATCCCATTACTGGGTATATACCCAAAGGATTATAAATCATGCTGCTATGAAGACACACGCACACGTATGTTTATTGCGGCACTATTCACAATAGCAAAGACTTGGAACCAACCCAAATGTCCAACCATGATAGACTGGATTAAGAAAATGTGGCACATATACACCATGGAATACTATGCAGCCATAAAAAATGATGAGTTCATGTCCTTTGTAGGGACATGGATGAAACTGGAAACCATCATTCTCAGCAAACTATCGCAAGGACAAAAAACCAAACACCACGTGTTCTCACTCATAGGTGGGAATTGAACAATGAGAACACATGGACACAGGAAGGGGAACATCACACTCTGGGGACTGTTGTGGGGTAGGGGGATGGGGGAGGGATAGCATTAGGAGATATACCTAATGCTAAATGACGAGTTAATGGGTGCAGCACACCAACATGGCACATGTATACATATGTAACTAATTTGCACATTGTGCACATGTACCCTAAAACTTAAAGTATAATAATAATTTTTTAAAAAGCAGCTATGACATCTATCACTCTCCACTGCAAGAGTGGGTCCTTTTACTTTTTTTCTACTCTCTTCCTTTATATGCCCCCATTTCTGCTTCCCTCTGATGGAGGCCAAGCCAGCCGGAGGACCCTTGGTCAGGGAGAGTGGCTCCTCATGGGAGGCTCTTAATGGGGGTGTGCTGTTTCCCCTGGGAGTGAGGGCTGGGTTGAAGTCGCGAGGCCAGGATTAGGCCAAACCACAATCTGAGCCTCATAAGTATGAGCTTTGGGAGTCAGTATGTTTTGGGGACTCTTTTTTTTTGAGATGGAGTCTCACTCTGTTGCCCAGGCAGGCAGCGGTACGATCTTGGCTCACTGCAGCCTTTGCCTCCTGGGCCCAAGTGATTCTCCCACCCCAGCCTCCCGAGAAGCTGGGATTACAGGCGTGCACCATCATGCCCAGCTAATTTTTGTATTTTTAGTGGAGACAGGGTTTCACCATGTTGGCCAGGCTGGTCTCGAACTCCTGACCTCAAGTGATCCACCTGCCTTGGCCTCCCAAAGTGCTGGGGTTACAGGCGTGAGCCACTGCATCCAGCCATTGTTTTGGGGACTCTTTATTTCCCTCTTACCTTCCCACTTACGCCATTTGTCTGGCTGACCTATTCAGCTACTCTGGCATGGGAGGAGTTTTCACCCCACTCCTGAGGTTGAAGAATAAGAGGCCTGGCGGTGCTTTCCTAAGAGGGCTTTGCTGCCTTCCTCCTCCACCCCAGTGAAGAAGGGCTGTCAGGCCAGTATCTCCTGGGTACAAGTCCTGTATCCCCAGCAGACTTTCCTTGGCTAGAATGATATTTGGGCATCTGGGTCTCTTGGTTTCAGACAAGAGACCAGAGGAAGGGGCTGGATTTGAGTTACTGAGTTCACTACCTGCTGGGGCAGTTCTCTCCTTTCCATCCTGTGAGGCTTTTCCCTGGACCTTTTTTCTTGTGAATTCAGTGGGCAGGTAGTATCCTCCTGCTGGCCTGGGGAATTTGAGGTTGGTGGGGACAGAGACTCAGGAGCCCTGCCTCTATGTTCTAAGGGCAGCAAGGCCCAGGAAAGTTGACTATGTCTTTCAAACCATCTCACATATAGAGGCTGAGGCTGGGTGAGCCTTTGCTGAAAGAGTCCTCCATGGCCAATTTACGAGTCAGGCATGGCGGGAGTGAGCTGGAGAGGGTCCCAAACTAGGGAAGAGACAGGGTTCTCTGTTTCCTCTTGGTTTGCCCATATCTGGCTCATTGTTATCATTATGACAGCCAGAGCCGAAGAGGGGTCTAGTCCACAGAAGAATGTTCAGGACTTGTGACAATACTGTATGACCTGGAGGCAGTCAGTCTGGTGCTGAACCTGAGGAGCACAGGACAGCCGCTTTCAAATCTGCAAAGGGCTATGGTCTGGAAGAGGGTCCAGCCTCCTTTGTGAGGTCCCCAGAGAGCAGTGGAGACCTCTGGACTGTGATCCAGAGATGGCACAGGTCTTTTGAAGGAGTTCACGTGGTGAGATGAACCAAGCATCTCCAAAATAACTTTTTTGTTTTTTTGAGAATGTAATAAGGATTTTTCTTACTAAAACAAGAATTCATAACAAAAGACACAAATAAATTAATTGTTCTGATAATTTTAGACTCCAGGGCCTCTCTATGGAAAGGTCAGCTTCTTATGCAGACAAGATACTATCAAAAAAAAAAAAAACAAAACAGATATTTGAGACAGTGTTTAAATACTGAACACGTGCACAGTGAAGAGAAATAAAAAGGCAGTTTCTCTATTTCCTTTTCTGTGGAAGGTATGTGTAAGTTTCAGGCCATTACCTGAACTAGGAAATCAAAATAAGGTGACACTAGTTTCACATGAACCCCAAGACTATAATCTAATTGTACCTACCATCTTCTTTACTTTAAAAAACATCCATTTATCTATACCAAATCAGTAGACTGAATTTTCTCCCTTAGGAAGCTTTTAACCAAATTGCAGTTAAATTAATCTCACTTTAAAGTGCTAGAAAGGCTTTGCAAGACCAGGGTTTATTTTGTGACATATAAAACAGGAGCTTGCCTTCCAAAGCTCTGACTGAAGAGGTACCACATGGAGAACTGGCTGCAGGACAGTGATCCATTCTATGCCACGATTTGTCAGTGCTCACATTGATAGTGGTAAAAGAATCAAGAAGCCTGGGTTTTGGAGCAACACAAACATGCTTTACCTAGTAAACGATAATCAAAGTTCTAGTCTAGGGTAAATGGTGCAAAAATAGGTGATGGGGTCCCCCATACATCACTGTGGAGATTATTTAGCCTAACTTTAAGGTAGTACAAAAGGGCTTCTTCCACACAAGGGTATCCTTTGCATGAATATTTCTGAAAAAACAATTATGTCTCCAGCTCTAGCCTGTTTAACATGTTTTAAAAAATACCTCCTTTTTTTTATGTCAGAGCCAAGGTAAAAAAGGAGTGGGGTGCAAGAAACCCTCTTTCCAGAGTCACCAAAGTAGAGAGAGCTCTAGAAGCCAGTGAGAGTGAGCATATTCAAACCACAGGGTTTGAGATTATGGGTCCATGGCAGCTGTTTCCTCCCTTGCATAACTGGGCTGTCCATCTTGGGCAGCTTCAGGGTCATGATGGGTCTTCAGCCATTTGAGTGGCTTGGACACAGATCCATTCCATTGGAGAGGGCTTTGGGCTCCTCAGTAGGCCTGGGTGGCAAAACTTCCTGAATCATACTTCTGGAGGGATCTTGATTCAAAGGGGCTCCATTTATCTGATGAATTTCTGTTCTTATCCTTACTTTCAGAATCCATGGTGCTAGGATTTGGGCCAGGTAAGGCTGTGGAAGAATCAGAGGTGAAACAGCCTCTGGGCCTCTGCCTAGGGGAAGGATGAGGGATGCTGCTTGGGATGGACTGGGCTGATGCAGGGCTGCTTCTCTTCTTTTGTTATCTCTCCACTCTGTAGCTTCAGTTTCTGTTATCCTGCTGTCACAGAGCTGCCTGTGGCTAGAAGTCCAGCACTAAAGAGGCTCCAAAGACCCACATCTCCTGAGAGGCTGTGGCACAGTTTGGACCTAAGCCATGGTGAGAGCTGTGGTGATATGAAAGTTTTCCAGGACAGACCAGGGAACACTGGCTGCCGGGCTGGTCAGCAACCTTGGTGATAAAGCCTCCCTCAAATAGCTTTAAGAATGAATTAAATAATAACAGTTATTATTCATGTAGTACCTTCTATTTGCTAGGTGCTTTACCATGGGAGAGACTGCTAATTAATTACACAATATCCATCCTCCCCTTTGCCTTTATCCCCCATATTGTTGGGGGCGGCAATGTGTCCAGCTAAAGTCCTAACTTTTTCAGCCCTCCTTGAAGGTAGGTATGGGCAATGAATTAGAAACAAAAGTGGTCGGGTGGGGCATCTAAAAAAACTCTTTAAAGAGAGCTAACTCAACTCGGGGTGGGGGGGGCAGGCTTCTTTTTCTCCTTCCCTCTTCTTCCTTCTTTTTGTCTAAAATGCAAATGTGTTGGAGCTGCTGCAACCATCTTATGATTACGAGGTTATCTTGAGGATGGAAGCCACATGCAAAAATAAAGCTGGAAACTGGGACATCCTTGATGCAATGAAGTCCCCTTTCTAGTCCTGAACTGCTACCATTAGATTTCATACTATTTGAAGGAAAATCAACTCTACTTTATTTAAGACACTATTATTTGAATTTTTTTTTGTTATGTGCAGCTGACTTAATCCTGGAACATGCACATTCTTTCATTTAGTCCTCACAGCCGTTCTGAATGACAGGTTTTATTACACCAATTTTATAGATCAGGAAATGGAGGCTCCAATGGGTTAAATAACTTGCCCCAAATCACAGACCTAGAAGGTAACAGAGCTAAGATTTGATCCTGGGTCAATCTGATCCCAAGTCCATGATCTTTCCATGTTGCTTCTCTTTTCACAGAGCAGCTGATGTGTGATGGCACATTCTGTACCAACCCATCATATGGACTGCTTTTGCTGTCCAAATGTGCCTCAGTCCATCAGGATCACTGTTGCTATGTTTGACTCATGCCATCTTGAATGGAGAAGTGAATTGATCATTTGTTTGGATCCTTCTGACCTCAGTCCCAGTTCCTTCTATGGTCCTCCTATCTTTATTTATTATTATTATTTTTAACACTGCAGCTCTTAGATCTTATATGGTCCTCCTATCTTAACTCTCTCCCCCACTCCCCTGTCACTTACTCATTCATATATGTCTGTTAGAAATGGATAATCTAGATTCCACCTGGATCATACAAGCATGCGTAATTCAAAGAAGGTAAGTCATAAGCTGGGGCCCTGGGCTTCCAAAGCTCCTAAACACATTATATATATATTATATATATTATAAAATTATTATATAATATATAATTATTATATAATATATATATTATATAATATATAATATATTATAATATACTATATATTATATATATAGTATATAATTATATATTATATATAATTATATATTATATAATTATATATATATTTTTTGAAACAGAGAAGTTTGAAATATATAATATATAATATATAATATATATAATATATGAGTAAGACTTCTGTTTCAAAAAATATATATAATTATATAATATATTATATATAATTATATATATAATATATAATTATATATTATATATATAATTATGTATAATATATATTATATATAATGCCAAATATATAAATATATAATTATATAATATATAAAATAATATATATAATTATATATTATATATAATTATATCATATATAAAATATATATAATTATATATATTATATATAAAATAATATATATAATTATATATTATATATAAAATAATATATATAATTATATATAATATATAAAATAATATATATAATTATATATAATATATAAATATATATAATATATATAATATATAATTATATAGATTATATATAAAATAATATATATAATTATATATTATATATTATATTATATATAATATATATAATTATATATAATGTATATAATATATAATATATATAATATATATAATGTATATAATATATATTATATATAATGTATATAATATATAATATATATAATTATATATAATGTATATAATATATAATATATATAATGTATATAATATATAATATATATAATTGTATATAATGTATATAATATATTATATATAATTGTATATTGTATATAATATATAATACATATAATTGTATATAATATATTATATATAATATATAATATATATAATTGTATATAATATATTATATATATAATATATAATATATATATATATTTTGAAACAGAGAAGTCTTACTCTGTCACACAGGCTGGAGTGCAGTGGCACAATTTTGGCTCACTGCAACCTCTGCCTCCCGGGTTCAAGTGATTCTCCTGCCTCAGCCTCCCGAGTAGCTGGGATTATAGGCATGCATCACCATGCCCGGCTATTTTTTGTATTTTTAGTATAGATGTGGTTTCACCATGCTGGCCAGGTTGGTCTCGAACTCCGGACCTCAAGTGATCCACCCGTTTTGGCCTCCCAAAGTGCTGGGATTAGAGGTGGGAACCACCATGCCTGGCCCCAGGCTCCTAAATCTTTTTTGAATAGTTTATTAGCCATATCTCTTTCTCTTTTTTTCCAGCTTAGTGGCCATATCAGCAAATGTGGAGGTTGATTTACAGTTTGTACTTTGTGTACTCTTTGAAGCGGAGCGAGAAATTGAAAGGCTTCCGTCAAGCTCATTCATTCACAGACCCATTGAAGATCAAATTAATCTCAAAGCACTTATGGACTCTTTAATGTTTCTGAGTTTTGCTTTATAAATCTATAGTGATCTTTATGGCATAATATCTATTTCAAGCTAAAGCACGGAAAACTGTGAAATACAATTTTCATATAAAAATTCTGAGAGGAAATACGTCATAGAAAAGGAAATTAAGCTCTGAATGGAGAAACCCCAAACTGCTTAATAAACACAATAAATGTAATCATCCAGAGGCAATTAACCAGAAGGGCTCAGACCATACAATGCTGTAGCTGGAAGGGCCTTAAGAGATCACCTGGTCCAGCCCTCTCATTTTAGAGATGAAAAAACTGAGGCCTGGAGTAGTTAAGTGGCTGTCATGGGTCACATAGCTGTTTACAGCAGGACTGGGCCTAGAACCTGGGCCTTCCAAACTCTTCATGCAGATGAAAGATACCTGCAACATCAAGAATTTGGCAATGGAAGATTTTTGGAGTGGGCCCATTTCTTCTTTATCTGAAATTATTTATTAATCTGGGGAGCTATTGATAACATTCTCCACATGTTTCGTTCTCGGGCCTTCCCTGTGTTCCACAGCATACACGACCATGGCTCACTGTTTTTATGCATCACATATTGCTGTGGATTGTAATCATACTGTTGGGGATGTCTGTGCTCACCTCTTCATGCAGAGCGTACGGCTCTGGAGGCCTGGGACCCCAAGGTACTTTGGTTTTGTGTTCCTCACAGGGTGTAACTCAGAGCCAGTCACATAGTAGACACTAAACTCACACTTCTTGGTAGGGTGAACAGTGAAAACAGAGCAATCTTTTGGTACCAGCCCACTGCCCCCTTTTTTTTTTAACACTGTCTTTAAATTCTACCCTTACTTTTATCCTCCAATCCGTGTCCTTTCTCCCTGTGTTTGCCCCTTGCTGAAGATAATAGCTATTTTGAACCATAGCTCCATGTCAGATTCTTCCAAGATGATGCGGCTTACTTGATCTTTGCTGACAGGCCACTGCCAGCCCACAGGGTGCCTTTGTGTGAATAAGAAAAACTATTCCTTCCTCTGGACCACAGAGCTTCTCAACTGGGAGAAATTTTCACTCTCATGTGGCAATGACTGAAGATATTTTGGGTTGTTTCAACTGAGTGCTGCTACTGGCTTCTAGTAGGGGGGAGGCCAGGACTGTTGGCAAACATCCTACAATGCACAGGACAGATCTCCATCCCCCAGAGAATTAGCTGGTCCATAATGTCAATAGTGGTGAGGTTGAGTAACCCTGCAGCAGAAGGAAAACTATCAGATTTAGACTAGGATGAAATTTCAGGGACTGCTTTTTTACCTGATAAATGTGTTATAAAAAGAAGTTAGTATTTCCTCATTAAATATCTACTTGGACCAAGACTGAACACTTCTAGATATTTGTATTACAAAATACCATGACTCACTAGAGTTGTCAACAACTCAACGTTTTCCACCTTTGAGAAAGACCCTTCCAACGAAAGTCACTTCTGGAACACAGTATGAACCTTGGGCTATTGAAACCGGTTTCAAACACTTAGTCTCATGGGAAACTCCCTTAAACAGATAAAGCCCACCTTGCATCTTTTGGATGTAAATCATTGCAAGGCCCTCCCCTCTGCCCCACCTTTCCGCTTCCCGGTAATATTGTCACCAAATTCCAAGCTTCTCATGCTTTAGTAAATATTTAGCCCCTTCACTCTTGACATTTTCTTACTATATGCGGCCTGTTATTATCTCCATGTTACAAACTGGGGGAGCTCTCTAACACTTGTGGAAAATTCACTGACCTTTGATTAGACTACTTAATCTATGTTTGCAAAGTGCATTTGTGCAGTTTATTGTAACTAAGTGAGGTTTCACTTGGAGGTGGGAGAACTGGTTATTTTACTCATTTCTCTGTGAACTCCTGTTTTTCCAAGTCTAGAAACTTTGACTGTGCTACTTTAGGCCTTTAAAGATGGCAAAACAAGGTTATAAAGCAGCATAGTGAGATGGTCACACTGTAGATTATGCTGAATTTTCCAAATTTGGTGTCCTAGCTCTTTCATGTTGCACGTAATGCCTTTAAAAGGGTCCGATCTTTGTCTTCTAGAACCTCTGAGCCCACACAGTTCTGCCTCCTGGGAACTCAAAGATTTGGCTCTCTCTGAGGAGCAGTAGGGATAGGTAAATGTACTTGAGGGATAATGCAGGATTTCATTTCAGAATCAAGAGAATACTTCCTACCTCAGCCTTCACTTGACAGTGAATCTGCGTGAAACCGGCTCTTGCCCACAGCTGCAAGTGCTTCTGAATCGGAACTCTTCACTTCCTTGCCTCTCCTCAGCAGAGGCAGACACAGCCCCTGCCACCCACGAGGAGGATGCTGTCAGCAGGGAACCCTTTGCTTGGAGTGACCCACACAGCCTGAGAGCAGGAGGATGCAGAGGCAGCCCACCCATGTCCTCGCCACTCATAGACACTTGTTAAAACCCATGAAATATATTTTCTTTGGGACTCATTTCCTGTCACATTTATTAAAAAATTGAACACTACATAACGACATTTTTTTTAAAAGCAGAAAGCATGCAATAAAGATTAATCTAATTGCCGTGATGCTTTGAAGGTTTCATGTTGTAAATTAGCAGTACAGGGGTGACTTTGGGAGGCAGGCTCTTGGAAGGCAGTTAAAGTTCCTAGGGGGAGGGGAAATGCAGTCCAAGCTTAAGCAGGAAACACTGAGGGTGTCTCTCTAGGCTCCTGTCTGGGACCCAATCCTAGAAAAGCTTGAAATTGATGTCAGGACAAACTGGATGAGGCGTTAACTGTGTTGGCGTTTGTTGGTAGTGGGCTTATTCCAAAGGAATGGAAGGCGTTTCTCTCCTCCTCTGCAGAGGATATAACCAGGACCTTAGTCTAGAGGCCTCTGCTTCTTTGGTCTGGGGGGGTGGTTGAGGTGTCTTCCCAACCTATGTGATCCCTGAGGCAGTGAAGGTCAGACTGAGGGTGAGGGGAGCTGCTTGATTGGAGGGAGAAATGAGTTCTTTGTGATATTGAGAGGATGCTGGTGTTGCAGGTTATGTACATGGTGGGCCTCTGCCTTGCTCATAAACTGTAGAAAGTTGGGCATGAGGTGGGCTGCTTGGGAGCTTCAGCAAAGAGCCCTGGGAACACCAATTCATCTGCCTCCTGATTTTGCCAAGGGCTTCAGCCTGGCCTGCAACCCTTGCCAACATAATCTCTGCCTCTGGTTTGACAAGGCATGGTTGGCTTATGAAAATGTATCCCAGGCATGCAGCTCACATCTCTTTGAATATCTTCCTTTTCCTAATCAAAACCCAGAGAAGCATTTCAGCTGCTCAGAGGCTGAGCAGAAGCACTGACACTTTAATCTGGAGCCATGGTACATTATTAGCACTCTGCTCACCCTTTCATTCATTTGCTTTTCTTGCAGAAGAAGCTGCCTGTACAATTTTGTCACTGAGAATGATAAATGGGCTTGGCATTTCCCACTTTCTTTTTTTTGCATGGTCTGTGAATGCACTTGGATTTTCCAATTTTCAGATATAACATGTCCAGATGTGTATGAATGAGAAGGTGCAAATGTCCTGATGAGTTCAATTTTCCTGGAGAGATTTCTGCAATAATATAATCATGGAGCCCAAACTGTGAAACACACAAGGAAATAGAACAGAGACAGAGTTTTCTCTTCCTTAAAAAAGAGATCACAATCGGCTCATTTTGTATATTGCTTTGATCATATTTGCCCTTCTGTTGGGGCCAGGTGACAGTGAAGATCATTGTGGCAGCTGAAGTTTCTTTACACAGCCATGTGTGTCTCTGTAAAATTTGAAGCCTTGATAAATTGTCCATGTGCCTTCAAAAATGCAAGCTGTGGTGGTGCATCTGTAAACGTGGTGTGGAATCCCTGTTAAAGTACGCACATATCAGCAAGCTCCAATATAAAGTGACTGGAATCCCAAAAGGTCGTGATTACTTTCAAGCAAAGGGCTTCCCTGTGAATCGCATTTAAAGTGATTAATGTGGCTGCTGTGACTTGGGGTACTAGTGCTGAAGCACATATACTTTATATTACAAGAGTGATGCAACTGCTGTTTTTGTTTTTGTTTTTTGTTTTTTTTTAAATGAGAGAAGAAGGGGAAAGGCACAGGCTCCCTACTGCAAAAACTTTTCTGCTGGGATATTGAGAAATAATTCAGAAACAAGGGTCAGAATTTTTGTGTGTAATCACATAGGAGGCTCTCGTGCAAGGATGAAGGTAAGTAATTGAGACAGCAGGTTTTTTTTTTTTTTTTTCCAGATCTAAATGGGCAAGAGGAATGTATTCTTTTGGAGATGGGTGAAGAACAGCAGGAGATGTTTGCATAGAACTGAACTGGTGAACCCTGGTGAATTCCTAGTAGTGATATGTTAATTGTGATGATTGTAAATAGGGACCATCTGTTTTGGAATTATTATTAGAAATGCAAGCACATTCCTATCGTTCATGTGATTTAATATATTTTTTTTAAAGCAGGATCAAGATGGACGATTTTCAGTTGCATTTACAGGGATCAAATTAAGCTTATATTAAATCAAGCTGAGACTGATTTGGGCTTTGCCTAACTCTTGAAGGCATGCAAAATAAACATTATGAATGCCACAATAGGGGGCCATGATTTATATTCTCATAAAGTTCTATATAGCTATGTGTTTTATAGACAGTTTCTTCTGTGTAACAGACAGACGAGGAGAGAAAAGAATCTCATAGACTATGATGGCATTACCAGAGATTAAAAAAGACGAGGAAGCCCCAAAACAAGCAAGCAGTTAAAGATTAAATCTCAAAGGTGTATTGCGGCTCCTTTTTTTTTAAATTTTAGCATTTGAGTGAGTGTGAGAGAGAGAGAGAGAGAAAGGAGAAAGGGCTGATTAAAACAAACAAGCCAACAAAGTCTCAAACCCAACACATTAGCGAAACGTGGAAACATCTCTGTTTTTCTGGCTTTGCCCCAGTTTCCCCTCTCTGAGTACTTTTGAACATCTGAAATTTAGGTTATTGGTTATTTTACTTATAAACTTGAGTCCATAATGATATGTTTACCCCAGGGTCAATTTCAAAAGAATCTTAATGGGGTAAAGCATAAAACTGAAACTGTAATAATGGAAATTAAAACACCAAGAAGATAGATATATTTGGCACGATCTCTGCTCACTGCAAGCTCCGCCTCCCAGGTTCAAGCGATTTTCCTGTCTCAACCTCCCGAGTAGTTGGGACTACAGGTACGTGCCTGTTTTGTTTTGTTTTTTAATGAGAGAAGTGCCCAAGCCAGTTGCCTTAGAAGTCAGTTGCCTTAGAAGTCAGTTGCCTTAGGTGGGCAAAGAATTCCACAAACAAGATTAGACTTTAGAGACAACTTCCTGCCCATGTTGATTGTGACAATTTCAATAGGTTACCTAGAGGGTAGTAAAGAGACACTTCTTGAAACTGATAGAAAATAAAATAGAACAGGAAAATGAACCACCATATTTCTCTGAAGCATTTAAGTACACTCATTCCTAAGAGCTTTGAAATAAACTAGATGATCCTTGCTGGCTCAATGAATCCTTCCGATTCCTCTTACTTCTCTTGCTTGCTCTAAGTCAGCACTGCCCAAGAGCCCTTTGTGTGAAGGAAATGTTCTGTATCTGTGCTGTCCAATACGGTAGACACTAGTCACGTGTACCTATGGAGCACTTGAAATGTTGCTAGTGCAACTACATTGGAAATGAATGGTACTTAATTTTAATTAACCTACATTTAAATAGCCAACAGAGGTCCTGGTGCTAGGTATTGGAATAGTGTTTGCCTAAAGACTTTACGATCAGTCAGCAATGGGAGGATTTCAAAAGACAGTTGATGATGTGGTATGAGGGAGGGACTGTGTGGAGAAAGAGGGTATCATGGTGTGGCCACGGCGGTTTGTATGGGATTAGAATCAGTGAAGTAGTACCGTCTGAGGGAGGAGGCTTCTGTGGTCCTGTACCTAGAATTGTCAATCGTCAAATCAGGAAAGGCCCCTGAGTTCCCAGGGATGTGAGGGCCTCAGGGCTCTATGATGAAGCACAGATGTTGTTTTTGTCCTCAGCTATCTACCAGTGTGAGAGAGATGAACAAAGTAAAGAGTATGCTATGGACCTAAACACAATCAAATAAGCATGTAGGAGACTTGCAAAAGGATGAATGCCAGAGACTGTATTGAAGGGGAAGGTTGTTTAAAGATGTGGTGTTTACATGAGAAAACTTCCCAATGAACAAGAAAACCCTGCTGTTTTCTGGGCTGGGTCAAGGCAGCAGTTTGAGAAGCTGAATCAGATGAGGAGAAAAAGGGAGGAGGCCCTTGTGGGCTGAATGAAATGGGGTGAGGTTGAAAAAAATCTGAGGTTGAGCCTTTGCTCAACACATAAATATTGACTTCCCAGCACTGGATAGGCACTATATGGGCACACAGGATACTGGACAGGGTTTGCCCTCACGGAAATTATAACGAAGACTGGCAAAGTAGCCCACGCTGAGCAAAGATAAATAGCAATACCAAGGAATACTCCAATAAAGTGCGTAGATAGGCAGAGGCAGGGAGAGATCCTTGTGGGCTAGGAAGGCCAGGGTGTGTGGGATGGGCCTTGAAGAATTTGCCTGGGTGGAAAAGAGGGGGAGAAGCGAAGAAGGTTTGCAGGGGAGCCCCAGAATGACTGGAAGAGCTAGCAGTTCAGAAGTTAAGGTGGTCACAGTCAGAAGTGTGTGCTTAACCCAGAGGATTATGGAAACCCAGAAGACACAAGGTTCATGAGGCAGGCTTGGAAAATGCATTTTCTTGACAAATACAATGGAGTTAAAGCAGCCCTAGGCTGGGAGGCCAGCAGGGAGGAGTTAAGTCAGGCAAGGTGAGATGGTTCCACACCTGGGCAAAGGCTGTTTAGACCTGAGCTCTTTGCCACGTTGAGTGGCCTGAAAGTGAAACTGCTTAGCTCTGACAGCCACTGTGTGCCTTTGAAAGCAGGATCTGAAGTTCACTTTAAAAGTGAGTTGCTCCCAAACCACTGCAGAAATTTCAGATGGGGCTTAAGAGACTAAAGCCAACATCTCCTTTATGCAACTGCTCATAGTAATTGAAAGAAGGATTCTGAAACCATGGTTACCATAGAGGACTAAAATTAAGACCAAAGGTGAGGATTTAGAATCCAAGAAAATAGAATGGGTTCAAGGGAGAGCTCACACTTATGCTTTGTATAAACTATCTGATTATCTTTGGTAAATGCATCCTTTTATGAAGCAATCTCAGGAGCCAGCATAGTGGTTCTTGCATCCCTGAAGCTTAGTGCAGAGCCTCAAATCCTGCGTAGCAGGATGGAATCCCGCTAAGCTAAAAGGAAACTAGGTTTCTGTAATAGGCATGAGATTTTTAGATATGATTTTTACCTAGATTGATTCTTTTTGCCCCAAGTGGGCCTAATTATGGAAAAAGCTTGGAATCTACTGGCAAATGTTGTTGCTGTAAAACAACAACAACAACAACAGCATTTTTTTTACAGGGCGCAGTTCTTCAAGTTGTTCTTTTGGGATGGGATCTCCATCTTGAACTCATAATGAAGGTCAAGGCTGCTGCAGAGTGTCCTAGAATAGGTGACAGAAAGCACACAATGAGGCTAATTCTCATTGTGCCAAGGGGTGCTGGTCTATATGGAATGTGGTGGTCAGCTACAGGAAGGAGGGGTTTGGTCTGTCATTCTGAATGAGCAAAGCAGTTCCATGCATGAATCCCTCATTCTTCAAAGGGGAAAGGGGGAGGGACCTTGAGAATTCCTACCTTTGAGCTTCTTTGCCCTAGTACTGACACGAGGCAGTTCACAACTTTCCTGTGTCTCCCAATAAGCCATGTGTGCAGCCTGCCATGAGATGACCAGATCCAGAAGAGAATCCAGGGCATGAGACTCTACTGTGTGGGGTGTGGTGGTGGTAGGCACAGGGGAGATCTGGGCTGACTTAAAAGAAAGGGCTATCTGAGAGAGAAGTGGCATTTAGTTAGAACCTCTGAACAGAGGAGAAAAAGGTGGAACTGGAAGAATTCTTTGTCCCTTTGGGTAAATCATTGTAATGAAAAACTTAAAATGTACAGATTTAGGTTCCCCCATATCACTGCTCAAGTGGTCTTCTTATCTTTTTAAGAATTTGATTTTTGAAATAGGGCACACATTCAGAAGAGTGCACAAAATACAAAGGCACAGTTTAACACAGAATTATAAAGTGAGCACTGTGTAACCACCAGCCAGCTCAAGAAATAGGACATTGCCAGTATCCTGGAAACCCCACATGTCCCTCCCCAGTCATATGCCCTTCTCCTGCTGGGGGTAATCACTATTCACTGACTTTTGATGGCAGCAGCAGGCCGTCTGGAGCTGCCCCTGCCATCATGCCGGCTGCAGCAGGGAGGCGGGGTGGGGGCTGTTTGCTCCATGGAGCCAGCAAGAGCCGGGACAAGTGGGAGCCCCACCCCTTCTAAGTTGGGGTGGGAGCTCCCTGGGTGGCTCTGTAGCTGTGGAAGCCATGGCTATGGACCCATGCATCCTCGTGCTCTCGGGGTTGGGGGGCAGGCGGGAGTCCCACTTTCCTGGGCATAGCTGCAGCCACGCAAACCATGGCTACAGACCTGGGCCTCCTGCTCCATAGAGCAGGTGGGAGCCCAGGCGCAGCTGCAGCTGCCCCAAACTGCAGCTGTGGACCCAGGCATCCCTGCACTACTGGGGGTCTGGGAAGGCACCCCTGCCCTTGCAGGCTTGAAAGTGCCTGCTCCCGCTGCCTGGTTTCTCCCTGCTGTCGGCACCTGCTCTGATCTCAGAGTAAAGTCAGAACCCAGCCCGGCCACTGCCGCAGCCCAGTCGAGCGTGCACACACTTGGGGCAGTGCTGACACGCCAGCACCCTGCTGCATCGGCCCCCTCTGGAATTTGGGCACCGACGAGCATAGGAGGAAAGCTGAGGGTGAGATGAGGGCAGCTTGGTGCTGACCTATAGGTGCCGCTTGGCACCTATAGCCTGGATGTCATGAAAGGCAGAGGGAGGCAGACAGGTTCCTGGGCGGAACGGGGCAGGTCCCCAGTGAGGCCCCACCTTCAGGCCAGGGAGGACCTGAAGGCT
Organism: Pan paniscus; assembly: GCF_029289425.2. NCBI lineage: Eukaryota > Metazoa > Chordata > Mammalia > Primates > Hominidae > Pan > Pan paniscus. The sequence goes on along the minus strand of NC_073255.2, from coordinate 141,661,778 downwards.
GGGAGTCAGGCTGCCAGTTCCGTGGACCTGAGTAGAAACTTGTAGTGCCTTTTCTGGGTGGGACCAATCAGCATGCACTTCTTCCCCTTTGAGGCCCTTAAAAGCTCTGGGATCAGCCAGAGCTGAGCAGATGTCAGATGATCAGCTGCAAAGAGGAGCAACCCACTCCAGGGCTTCCTCTCTGCTCAGAGCTGCAGAGACGATGGAGAGATGATAGGGAGATGATGAGTCGACCAGGTGCAGAGAGGAGCCACCCACTCTAGGGCTTCCTCCACTGCTGAGAGCTGTGCAGATGATGGGACAACCAGCTGCAGAGAGGAGCTACCCTCTCTGCTGATAGCTGAACACTTGTTGGGATGACTTGCCTAGCAGAGAGGAGCTACCCTCTGCTAGGAGCTGAACACTTATCAGGACACCATGGCTGTGGAAAGGAGCTGCTCCCTGCAGGCATCCTCTGAGCTGTTCTATTGCTCAGTAAAGCTCCTCTTCGTCTTGCTCACCCTCCACTTGTCTGCATACCTCATTCTTTCTGGTTGCAGGACAAGAACTTGGGACCCACTGAATGGTGAGGCTAAAAGAGCTGTAACACAAACAGGGCTGAGACATGCCTCTTGCTTCCTATGTTGCGGGTGAAGAGAAGGAAAGAAGAGCTGTGGTCATTTGGGGAGCCCAAACCTGGGAGCTCCCCAAGTCAGGGCTATGACTCCTTCTTTGAGGCCCTGCAATTCCTGGCATCTCCAAGCTTTCAGGCACCACCGTGTTCTCTGATGCCAGCTGTGGAAGCTGCTTGTGGGTTTCTCCTCTTTGCAGCTGATCATCTGACATCTGCTGGTCTGGCCACAGCCTCATAGAGAGGGGCACCTGTGCTGGTACCTGGAGTTGCCCTCCCTGCTGCAGCAGCCAGCATGTCTGACTGTGCACAGTGGCTGGACCCTACACTCACTCACACACCTCTCGCCATTCCATGCCTGACTCACCCTCAGCAGGCATGGGACCCAAGCTAGTAGCATGAACCCAGCACAGCCTGCCAGGCCAAGTGGGTGAAACAAGCCCAGTGGGCACAAGCAAAACTCAGGCAAAGGCGCCACTAGCCACAGAGTTTTCCAACCAGAAAAATGGTACCCCAAAGATCCCATAACACTTTTATGACCATCACTTCCCTGGCTTTCTTTTTGAGGTTACCAGCTATTTACATGACCCAACAATATGCTAAGTTCAATTTTTGATCTTAGATTAATACTGTACATATTCTTTATTTTTACTTTTTGGGACAGGATCTCACTCTGTTTCCCAGGCCGGAGTGCAGTGGTGCCATCATGTCTCACTGCAGCCTTGACCTTCTGGGCTCAAGTGATTCTCCCACCTCAGCCTCCCCAGTAGCTGGCACCACAGTTGTGCACTCTCACACCCATCTAATTGTTTTTCTCCCCGAGATGAAGTCTTGCTTTGTTGCCTAGCCTGGAGTGCAGTGGCATGATCTCGGCTCACTGCAACCTCCGCCTCCTGGGTTCAAGCAATTCTCCTGCCTCAGCCCCCCTGACTTGGTGGGATTACAGGTGTGAGCCACCACATCCAGCTATTTTTTTTGTATTTTTAGTAGAGAAGGGGTTTCACCATGTTGGCCAGGCTGGTCTTGAACTCCTTACCTTGTGACCTGCCCACCTCGGCCTCCCAAAGTGCTGGGATTACAGGCATGAGCCACTGTGCCTGGCCAATTTTTTTTTTTTTTTTTTTTTTTGAGATGGAGTCTTGCTCTGTCACCCAGGCTGGAGTGCAGTGGTGCGATCTTCGCTCACTGTGACCTCTGCTTCCTGGGTTCAAGTGATTCTCCTGCCTCAGTCTCCTGAGTAGCTAGGATTACAGGTGCCTGACACCTCGCCTGGCTAATTTTTGTAATTTTTTTTAGTAGAGATGGGGTCTCTCTATGTTGGCCAGGCTGGTCTCGAACTCCTGACCTCAAACGATCTGCCCACTTATGCCTTCCAAAGTGCTGGGATTACAGGCATGAGCCACCTGGCTACGTCTAATTAAAAAAAAATTTTTTTTTTGTAGACATGGGGGTCTCATTATGTTGCCTAGGCTGGTGTAGAGATTCTTTTATGTTTCCCTTCTTTCACTCAGCATTGTACATTGTAAGGTTCATCCATGTTGTTGTAGATAGTTGTGGTTCTTTCATTTCCCTTGCTGTATAGATTTCCATTGCATGACTATTCCACAATTTATTCATCCAGTCTACTAGTAATGGCCATTTGGGCATTGCTCTTTTCTCTTTGAGCTCATCATTTTCTCAGCAGCTGCTGGCTCTCTTTCAGCAATGGTCACGCCAGCAAACTACTGAATTGAAGTTCAGATGGAGACTTTCTGGATTGTGATGAAGACTGGTCACAGAGAAGGTGTTATTGATCACTTTCCAAGTAAGACAGCATTGACAACAAACAGAAAGGCTCATGGTGTCTCAGACACCAAGAAAAGCCCTGAGTTCTACCTTGGTAACTCTTGAATTTTCACTTGTTTCAATTTCAACAGCATTTGAGAAATAATTCTTTGTATTATTGCATTCAGGTTAACAAATTATCAAATAATATTTTAAATCTTTTGTGTTGGGGGGACACATTAATTCGGCAGACTTACTTTGCAAATCCTTCAGTGTTGTGTGCATTCTTTAAAACAGCTTTCTCTCATAATGACAATCAGCTAGAGGTGACAGCAATAAATGTCTTCACGTTATTTCAGGTTTAGCCTTCAAAATGAGAATGAACTAAAAGTGGAAAGAACTTTAATATATGCATTCATTTATGCTGGCATTGACAAAGACTGATGCTTAGCATCAGCATGTCATCTGTCATAATAATAATAATTGCTAATGATTATCAAAACCACGGCAACAACATTCTGTCATCTGGATATGAAATGATGCTGCTAATCCAGAGTCAGTAGACTATCTTTTTTTAGCTTTTTTTTCCCTTCTAGGATTGGGGATATATGTATGCTCATCCATCCTTGCTCTCTTGACTGACCTCCATTAGGAATCTCACTTACAGCTAGTCATGGTGGCCCATGCCTGCAATCCCAACACTTTGGGAGGCAGAGGCAGGATGATAATTTGAGCCCAGGAGTTCAAGATCAGCCTGGGAAACTTGGTGAGACCTCATCTCTACAAAAAAATAAAATTAAAAAATTAGCCAGGCACAGTGGTGAGGACCTGTAGTTCCAGCTACTAGGGAGGCTGAGGTGGGAGGATGGGTTGAGCCTGGGAGGTTGAGGCTGCAGTAAGTCATGATTGCGCCACTGCACTCCCACCTGGGAGACAGAGTGAGACCCTGTGTCAAAGAAAGAAAAGAAAGAAAGAAAGAAAGAAAGAAAAGAGAGAGAGAGAGAAAGAGAGAGAAAGAAAGAGATCTCATTTTAGGCAGGCTGCCTTTGACCAGATTTTATGCTGACTCTAACCTAAAGCCTAAGACAGTTCTAACACATCTGGAGGTATTCCTGGACCACCTGATATGAGAGAAGCTATAAGGGAAGGACAGAGCAGTAATCCTGAGCTGCCAGTTTATTTTGGCATCTACAGTGACAACAACCATAAAATGTGTCTTAATTAAACACTATAGAGTGATAAAAAAGAAATGATTTCCTTAAATGTTTTCCTGGTGGAAAACATTTTGGTCAAGGATTTCTCTTCAAGCTCTGACCTACTTCTGCCTACTTGAAATCTTCACTTGAGTACCTTGTTGGTTCCTCCAGCTTCAATATATTCCAAAACTAGAATTGTCATGTGTCTGGTCTGCCAAATACAAGCTATGTTGTCCCAATAGCACTAATAACACCTCCTTTTATTTCTGAACGTGTGCCTGTTTGGACAAAAAATGATATGGGCATCCTACCCCAAAGAAACACATGCCTTTCCTCTCCTGACTTCCCTCCACATCCCCGAGCTTGCTACCCCACTGATGCCCCCTTTCTCAGTTACTGCACCATCATTCTCCCTGTGGCTCAAAGTACAGTGGGAGAATGACCCTCTCTCCTCAATTCTTGTGAGTTCTACCTCTGAAACCTCTCCAACCAAATGCTTCTCTCCAGTTGCCTGCCACATATACCTTTACCTCTTGCTTGGGCTATTCCTTGCAGCCTTTCCCCTGGTTCCTCTGCCTCTAATCTTGCTTTTTCAATTTGATTTCCACCCTTCTGAGCCACAGTCTGATCATGCCAACCCTGCCTAAATCCCTGCAATGGCTTCTCATTGCCCTTGGATGAAGTCCGGGGCCCACAGAGCCCATCATGGCTAGCCTCTGGCTACTACCTTTGGCACTCCTCATGTTATCTTTTCCCTTCTAGGCACTAAGAACTTCAGGTGTTAGGAAGCACTGTGCCCATGCTCTCTCTGAGTCACTGAACATACAATTCCCCTGGTCTGACATATTTCTCTGTTCAACTGGCTTACTCCTTCAGATTTTAGCTTAGTTGTTGCTTCCTCCAAGAAGCTTTGCATAACCCATTTAGACTAAATTCAGTGTTCCTGCCTGGTACAGCCTGCATTTGCATCTTCCTTATTGCAGCACTTACCACAATTTATTCTATTGCTTTCTTATAGACTATATGCTCTGAATGGGTGGGAACTATGTCCATCTCACTCATTATTGTACCCCAGCACCTGGCTCTGTGCATAGCATATCCTTGGTGCTCAAAAACTATTCATTAACTAAATGACTAAATGGCTAACACTCAATCCAGGGTATCTGAGCTACAGTACAATGAGCTTCCTCTGTGCTGTATGGGTAAGAGTCTTCTCTTGCTTTCCATAATAAACTTCTTAAGCCATTCATTTGGTACTATATATATTATAAAAATTATATGTTATATGATACAAAATTATTTATAGAAATACTATTTATCAATAATTGAAAATTAAAGGTGCTGTTATTGTGAGAGTGCTAGTAATAGAATTTAAGAAAAAACATGTCAAAAATTAGTAAACACAACTGTCCTTGGATAGGGGCTTTGGGATTTCTCCTAATAGAAAATCTGTCCTGTATCCGGGTTGAGTCCCTCAAAGGCAGAACGTGGATGGTCACTTTAGTATGCACTGCAACCTTAACTAATCTGCTCTCCTAAGTAGAAATTGGAAAGAGCTTTTCACTTCAGCACATGTACTAAGAAAAGAATCTCAAGGCATATGTACCACCCCTGCCTGTCTCAGCAACCTGACATTTAGGAAAAGGATGTTAAAGATCTATAAACTTCTGAATAGCTCCAGGCTAAAATATCTGTACCTTATGCTTGTTCTTTAAACTCTTGTCAAGAGGATCCAAGATCCGGCTGGGCACGCGGGCTCACGCCTGTAATCCTAGCATTTTAGGAGGCCAAAGTGGGCGATCACTTGAGGACAGGAGTTCAAGACCGGCCTGATCAACATGGTGAAACCCCGTCTCTACTAAAAATAGAAAAATTAGCTGGGCCTGGTGGCACCACCTGTAATCCCAGCTACCCAGGAAGCTGAGGCAGGAGAATTGCTTAAACCCAGGAGACGGAGGTTGTAGTGAGCCAAGATTGTGCCACTGCACTCCAGCCTGGTTTCAGAGCTAGACTCCACCTAAAAAAAAAAAAAAAAAAAAAAAAAAAAAAAAGAATCTAACATCTATGGGGTTGGGGTGAAAGGGCAGCAAAGGACCAAACAGTGATTAATGAAATAAGTGCTTTGTTGGGTATTACCGAAAATCAAGAGATGTCTTAACGGTAATAATCTTTGTTTTTGTTTTTGTTATTTACCTGTTAGACTCACTGGCCTTAGAGTATCTAATAAACATTGGCTTGCGTTGTGTGTAATTACTACAAGTTGATGGAATCACACACTAATAGAACGGAAAGACCAAAGACTTATCTCTCAATATCCAAACTCCTGCCACCCAGACCTTTTGCATCGAGTTTCTGTCTTTTTCACCTCTTCTCCTCCAGTTTTAGAGAGTTTCCAACATGTAGTGGAAAGAGTATTGCTTTTGGAGTCAGTAAGCCCACAAAATACTTATTGCGCCCCAGCCAGTCACCAGGCACAATTCCAGTGCTGGGCCCTAAGTAGGCCAGTCACAGAGACATAGGTTCAAATCCCAGCCCTGACAGTTTCTAGCTGAATGACCTCAGGCAATGTAGTCTCTCCAGCCACCAATGAAATGGGTAGTATTTTTGAAATGAGATTAATAATACTTCTTCCATACTGGAAGTGGGGGTTGGTGGGTTCAATTGGAAAAATGAATACAAAGTAAGAGTCTGACAGTGTTTTGACATAGCTAGCAGGTGCTTGATAAATGGTGCCATTTAAAATAACCTGGGCATTTCAGTTTCTGAAGGAAGTGGGCATAGTTTGCTATTCTGTGCCTCCTCATCTTGATCAGAGGAAGAGTGTGGCTGATGGGGGAGAAGAGTAGGTTGAGAGTCAAATACTGTTACTTAAATCCCAGGCACGGCTGTAATGTGAATGTATCATGCCACCTTTCCCTCTTCAGCTGAGATGGAGTATAGTCCTGGCCAGTGAGACTGTGTTTCAGACTGCCTCACTGCAAATAAACACTCCCGTTGAATGCACAAAGGGGCCAGGAACTATGATTTCTTCTAAAGAATGTCCATCTGTGATTAACGACCAGTTGTCCACCAATGCATTCAATAAGGACATTCAGAAGCTTCAGTCATGAGTGTGCTTTAGACGTTCAGTGAGTGGTTGGATGGAGGGAGTACAAAGATAGAAAAGACACATCTTGTGGTGACTGTTTACATCTTTTGTGTTTCACAGAGGGGAGCCAGACTCAGTTAATTCATTCTCTTCTTCCTGCTGCTGCTCCTTCTCTTCCCCTTCTTTTCTGCGACTTCATCATTATCATCATCAATAGTAGCAGCAGCATTAACTCTTACTGAGAACTTGTTATGGTCCAGGCATTGGGCTAAATAACACCTTTATGTGAGTTTGAGAAGCCCGTGTATCTCTTGTCAATCCGACAATTCAGAAGAGGATTTTGAACTGGAAATAATACTTTGAGAGTTGGAGTCGTATACGTTTTCTAGGGCTGCTGTAACAAAGTACCACAAACGGTGTGGCTTAAACAACTGAAATTTATCGTCTAACAGTTCTGCAGACTAGAAGTCCAGGATCGAGGTGTCGGCAGGATTGATTCCTTCTGGTGGCTGTGAGGAAGAATCTCTTCCATGCCTGTCCTCTGGCTTCTGTGGTTTGCTGGCACTCTCTGGCATTCCTTGGCTTGTGGAAACATCACCCCAACCTCTTCTCTGCCTTTGTCTTCACATGGTGCTCTCTCTGTGCATGTCTGTCTGTGTATCCAAATTTCCCCCTAGACTGTTAGGACACCAGTCATATTAGACTGAGGCCCACCCTCATGACCTACTTTAATTTTGATTACCTCCATGAGGACTTTGTTTCCAAATAAAATTACATTCTGAGGTACAGGGGGTTAGGACTCTAACACACACACACACACACACACACACACACACACACACACACACACATATATTTTGGTGGGGCACAATTCAACCCCCAACAGGGTCACAGGAATAAATGAAATTATTAGGAAGAACACATAGATGGAAGAGAGGACTGAGAAAAAGAGGATTTCCAAGAGTATTGTTTAATGCCCGAAAGGTATTATGAGTAAAATGAAGCCATGGCTCCAGCAGCAAGGAGAGTGAGGGAAAGTGCCTGATCTCAGGTGTGGTCCACAGCAAGACTTTGTTGGGTTCCCTTTGATCATTTCATGACCCAGCCTCACAGGGGCTTGGAAATATTTTGTTCACAACTGAATGAAGGCAAAGGATTTCCTTGCACTAAAAAATAATTAATCTTCATTCTAGAATTGTCAACAGAATTTAATCAATTCAGGATTTTTTTTTTCATGTTGAAAACACTCAAAGAACATAATGGACATTCATCCTAAAAAGATCCTAAGAGTTCTTCATTTTAGTCAACCCTCAAGAGAAAATGTTTACAGTCACAAAGACAGCATGTGTCATTACTGGAAAGAGAACTTCAACACTCTGTTTCCCAGAATCTAAAACTCCTATTTGTAATGAAGACAACTTTGGGGTTCAATGCAATCCCTTTATTGGTTTAGAAATCTGCAGAGATCAAGAACAGTTTAAGGGTTTCTAGAATAAACTCTGGTAGAAAAATTTCCCCTAACAGATTGAGTTTTATCTTGAATTAATAATTCAAAAGACATAATGCATCTCTAAATAATCTATGAATAACTTAGTCCTGAACTAACTGAAACCTAAGTATGAACGAAAGCATTATGCTTTGTGGCATATACTTTCCCAAATGACCTAAATGTCAGTTAGATAAAGATGAGTGAGCTTCCCTCCAATCTTGTTCTCTGTCTGAAAACTTGTATGAGCCACAGCCATGTGACAGACAGAGCTGCTTCTTTACCAAAGACTGTCGTAGTTCCTGCATTGTCAGTCGTACGCACTAAAACACGGCTTGCAGCAGGCTTTAATTACCATAAATGCACCACCTGTCTTCTTTTTAGTGCTTAATCATGAAACGTATCATGGTTTACAGTGCAATGTGTTTGAAATACTATACTGAGCTGCGGAATCACAGAATCCACAGAAGAAGAGAGCCCAGGGTTCAGACGAAGCAATGTGGCTAGGGTTAACCTATAAATCCTATTCCCTGAGGGCTGTTCTAGAGGGATCCAGACTAAAAACTGTAGATGGTATGAGAAGAGAGGGGTTTGGGATAAGCCTAAAAAGCCCCATAAGAAAGCATAAATCTGACTGTCATGTAGGATTATGGCTCTCCTAAGTGCTGGGAGACTGTGGAGGCTGACTGAAGGAAAGGCTTTGTGCTTTGGTGGCTGGAAGCTTTTGTACAGCTCTGTGAAGCCTCCTTTAGTGCAACTGCAGTCTGGGCTCTATGGGGCTGCAGCTGTGCCACCCTGGAAGGGGTGAACGAAGCAGGGGAATAGGAAGGAACTGAAGACAGAAAGAAGGCTGATGTGGGACCATGTAGTCGACTCTGGCCATTCACGGCAACTTCCAGATAGGAGAGGACCTCAAATTGTAACAGGTGACAACATCACTACATCGCTACAGATAGTTGTCATTGGCCACTAACAAGGACTACACATTCATTTGAGTCACATCTCTTTCAGGAAGCAATTATTTTGGGGTCCAAAATGCTTGTATACCCTTTAGTTCTGCACCTTCATATTATGTTAACTAGTACTCCCCTAAGTAGTTGAACTTAAGAGATGCTAAGAAGGGCCCCAGATATCGTCAATGAAACAATGTCCTTTCTTTTGGGTTAAGTCCTGAGGAATCTGTGATACTTAGCCCAGTCAGATGGTTTCTCTGAAAGGTAAATGGAAGTCAGCACATGGAGGAGTGAGGGGATACAAGAGGAGAAGGAAGCACTAGGCCTTTCCCAGGGCATCTGAGCCTATGGGGGCCCCTGAGGGGAGCCCTCTGGCTGCTCCAGATTGGCACTGGGTGCTGGCTGGTGGGAGTGAAGTAGATCTGGGAGAGATTCTAAAAGGGGTGTGGGAGCAGAAAAGGAAGTGCGCTAGTCATCTATTATTGCATAACAGTATTACCACAAACCTCGTGGCTTAGAACAGCCCACATTTGTTATCTCAGTTTCTAGGTCAGGAGTTGGACATGGCTGGATCCATTGTCTCAATATCTCTCACAAGAATGCAATCAAGATATTGGTCAGGGCTGATTTCTCATCTGAAAGCCTGACTAGGAAATGATCCATTTTCATGTAGTAGTTAGCTAAATTCAGTACTTTGAGAGCTACTGCATTGAGGACCTCAGTTTTTAGCTGGCAGCCATCCTCAGTTTCTTGCCATGTGGGCCTCTCCCAACATGGCAGCTTGCTTCATCAAAGCATGCAAGCTGAGAAGGCAATAGAGAGAGTTTGGTAGCAAGAAGGAAATCACAATCTTATGTAACTTAATCGTGGAAGTGACATCTTATCCCTTTTGACATATTCTATTGGTTAAAAGCATGTTACAAAGTCTTGCCCACCCTCAAGGGTGAAGAGCATTACAAAAGGGCAGAACACCAGGAGGTGGAGATCACTGGGGGTCATCTAGAGTTTGCCCATCACGTGGAAGAAAGTGATGGCAGACATCCATTGTTTTTTCTGGTTGCTATCCATTCCTCCTTCTTCTGGTAATTATACCTAGATTTTCCTTTGACGAATAGCCCCCTCCACCATTTCAACAATGTTTCTGGCAGTCTCAGCCCCAGATGTCGAAAAGTGACTTAAGCTGGTGAATCAGCATATCACATGTCTGGGTTCACAGTGGTGAGTTTACAGATGCACATGTGACCCAACAAGAGCCAATGAAGAGCAAGGAAACTTTCTTGGGAATCCTGGAAAGATATGCTCTATTTTTCAGATTGACTTAAAACTAGAGAGGATCTAGGAACTGGAGCTGCTGCCTCTGTCTGCTAAGATGTGAAGTCCAAGACTGAAAGTAACATAGCAGAAGGAGAACCAAAAGATATGTTGAGTCTTGATGCTATTTGTTGAACCAGTCCTGAATCCAGCTGTGTCGTAAGTGAATTATTCCTAACATGATGACATAAGCCTGACATTAATTTATCAAGGCATGCTGAAGAATATTTGATTATTGGATATAGTGCAATACCAAAACTATGTAAATAATAGGCACATCTGGTTCATGTAATTTAAGAGGGGTGAAGGTAGGGAATATTCCCTAGACAAGTTCATTCATCAGCAAATATATATTTTGCCCTTATTACATGTTAGGTCCAAGGGCTATTACATATAGTTGGGCAGTTTGTGCACTGCACAAATGTACCCACTCAGGAGGGTAAGTGGGAACTGAAACCAAGTCTTCCTTATATTTGCCCAACATTTGCCCTGGTGTGGGAGTGGTTTCATCCCAGGAGAGAGTGATGTTTATAACTTGCTAACTGGCCAGATGTTCCTCTGCTAAGCTGAGTAGGATGGAAGGAGTGAGCATGGTAGAAAGATGTGGCTACAAAGAGGAACACACACGTGGTTCTTGCCCTTTAGGAGTTTAATTCAAGTATGGGGTTAGTTATGCAAACTGAAGATCATGATAAAACGTCGTAAAGGCTAATAATGATTTTGGAACATATGGTTATGGCCTTGGAACTATAAGTTGAGGAGCATGGTCCACAGAATTTTATCTTTCTAATGTGTGAATAGAATAGAATATTTGAAACTGGTACTTGTGGCTTTCTGGTTGCCATAGGCATGTATATAGTGTAAAGGGAACAAAAGAGTTCTTGACAAATTTGACTTGGGGAGTGAAAGGAATTAGAGAGGATGTCAAAGAAGTGGTATGTTGGGTCTGGATCTTGAAGGGAAATAGCAAGTGCAAAGATTAGTGAAGTGAAAGCACTTGGTCCATTATAGGAATGGTAAATAACTGCTATGGCTTGAACTTGGAATGTGTGAGAGAGGGCAGAGGATATGTAAGATTGAGGTTAGAGCAGGAGTAGATTAGGAAGAGGCTTCTGGGACAAGCTTTGGAGTTTCAATATCCCTTTATTCACAGGGAGTCAGCGCAGCTTTTGAAGCTGGAGAGCATCATATTTTAGAAAGATCAAGCAATGTGGATGAGGACACATTAAAAAGAGAAGACCTGGAGGAGGGGACACCACTCAGGCTTATAACCTCCAGGTAAGAGATGACCAGTGTGAATCTTGGCATTGGCATTGGGGTTGGAAAGGATGGAACTTAGATGTGAGACAGCTCACAGATACAGTCTACAGGCTGGTCTACTGTTAGATGGGTGTTGTCTTATTCTACTTGGGTTCTATACCAGAATATCTTAGCCTGGGTAACTGATAAACAACAGAAATTTATTTCTTACAATTTTAGAGCCTGGGAAGTCCAAGATCAAAGTGCTAGCAGATTCAGTGCCTGTTCCTATAGCTAGTACCTTCTCTCTGTCCTCACATGGTGGAAGGGGAGGGAAGCTGCCTTCCCTTGCTCTCTCTCTCTTTTTTTTTTTTTTTTTTTGAGATAGGGTTTGCTCTCTTGCCCAGGCTGGAACACTGGCACTATCACAGCTCATTGTAGCCTTGAACTTCCAGGTTCAAGCAATCCTCCCACCTCAGCCCCCACAAGTATCTGGGATTACAGGTGGGTGTCACCATGCTCAGCTGATTTTGTACTTTTTGTAGAGACAGGGTTTCACCATGTTGCCCAGTCTGGTCTCAAACACCTGAGCTCAAGTGATTTGCCCACCTCACCCTCCCAAAGTGCTGGGAATACAGGTGTGAGCCAGTGTGCCTGGCCCAACATCTTTTATAAGGGCACTAATTCCATTCATGAGGACAGAGCACTCATGGTTTAATCACCTCCTATATTCTATCACATTGGGGATTAAGTTCCAACATATGAATTTTGGGGAAACACCAAAAATTTTGGGGAGACAGCAACATAGCAGGGGCAGAGAAAGAGGTAGGGAAGAAAGGTTAACAGTGATGCTTTTGTGCAATAGTGTCAAAAACGTCTCACTACAGCACAAATTGTGAAAAAAATAGCATTTTTCTTGTTTACTACTTAGTTAATGGTCTTTGATAGCTCTCAACCCAATGGTAAGAGAGAAAGAAACATAAAGTGAAAAAACAAAAAACTTGGCCGGGCATGGTGGCTGACATCTGTAATCCCAGCACTTTGGGAGGCCGAAGTGGGTGGATCATGAGGTCAGGAGATTGAGACTATTCCAGCTAACACGGTGAAACCCCGTCTCTACTAAAAATACAAAAAATTAGCTGGGTGTGGTGGCACGTGCCTGTAGTCCCAACTACTTGGGAGGCTGAGACAGAAGAATTCCTTGAACCCAAGAGGCAGAGGTTGCAGTGAGCAGAGATCGCGCCACTGCACTCCAGTCTGGGCAATAGACCGAGACTCCATCTCAAAAACAAAAACAAAAACAAAACAAAACAAACAAATATACAAAAACGAAAAAACAACAAAAAACTTTGGTGCTAACTAGAGAAATATCAGTCTCTTCCAAGTTAAAATAGTTCCTTTCAGGTTAACACCACTGTCCTGGTTACATTCAGGCTTTCAGGGTCTTTTCTTTTTACCCTGCCCACGAATCCCCCTGACCCCCTTGTATGGGTGCAGAGCAAAGCTTATCTGTCATCACCGTGATGGGAAGGGCCTTTCCAGGTCTTGGCTGGTCCTATTGTGAGAGCCCTGGCTGAGCTGGGCTGGTCCCTGGGCCTGGGGGCTTTGTGCTAGTGTCCCTGTTATGCTCGGTCATGCTTGGTCCTTGGGGTCACCTGTTGCTTCTGTGCACCATTTCAGCCATATCCTTCCAGTTCAAAGTCTTTGCATTCTTCAGTTTCTGTGTCCAGATCTTAAGTCTCTTCTAGACTATGGCTGTTCTTAGAACCTCTCTGTTCCCCCTTGGGATAAGCAGGAACTTCTGGAATCCCTACATACATTGGTCAGCCCTTGGGAAACTGGAAACATATTCTTAGTCCCATATGCCTGATCACCTCCCTCATTTTTTCTAATCTGTAGCTCAAGTGCCAGATGAATGTGGAATTCTCTGTGAGGCTGGTAGCCTCATAAAGGGAAGCCAGGCCAAGGTCCTGTCTATTTTGGGGTCCTCAGGAGCTTATCTGGATCTTTTATTGCACTTTGCCTTCTGTTTCTTCTTTAGTTTTTGGCTCTGGAGTTGAGGGTGTGTGTAGGAACTCTATCTCAACTCCTGCGCCAACTTTTCCAGCTCCTCCTTTCAACACTGTCTGCCTGGCTAGCAAGGAAAGGAGCTGGGTCACTAAGAAATACTCAAAGAGATGGTTGGGTGGGTGGGTAGATGACGGTAGGAGGTGGCAAACGTTTGGGTGGGGATCTAAAGGGACAATTAATTCAGTCTAGACAGGTTGACTTTGAGGTATCTAAGTATTCCAAGACATCCTGCATTTGACAGTTGGGAGAAAGAGGGTTTGGAGATCAAGAGGGATTGTGGCCAGAGTTACTGGTTATGGGTGTTTGAGACAATGGGAATGGATAAGTTTAAGGAAGGCACGTAGGAAGAGGAAAGTGGGCAAGAGCAGTTAGAGGAAGGAGAGCTGGAAGAAATGTAGGTTAGGAGTGTTTGGAGAGGTAGGAGGAGAAAACGGAGATCGCACTTACTCTCCGGAGTGAAGCCTGAGCTCTAGTCATATACAGATCCCACGGGCCTTGGAGGGCTTCTTGCAAGGCTCAGCTCACAAAACCTCACTTAAAAAACAATTCTCTGAAGTTCATCTTGCCGTTCAAATAAGAGAGAAATATATTAGGCAAGCTGAGATGTAAACTGAATTATTGATGCGGTAGCTTTTTAAAGGGAAGGCAACATTAGCCTTAGGTTTAAGGACATCTTTGGTTTAGGGACAGCAAATCCTACCATGACCTACCTTTGTAACATTTTAAATTTCAGCTCACATTTCAGCACCAAAGGACCAAAGCCTAGACCTGAGATGTGGCACTTGCAAAAAGAAAGATCACCTGGAAGAACAAAATAGAAGACTCCTGCTCCCAATAGGCTTGGGTCAGGAAGAAGGCTGTTGGCATAATTGTGGAGTAGGAAGATGGAAAACAACTCCTAGAGATCCCAACAGCTGAACGCGTGCTTGGGCAGTGGCTGCAGGTGAAGTCATGGGAAGGCAAGTCATGAAGGGCATTAATCAAGGTAAAAGCAAAAGGAAAATGAGGTTCTTCAGGGCACAGTGTGTGGGAAGCAACAGCATGATGGAATCATTAGGAGAGATGCCCATGACTCCCGCGCCCAGCAGGAGTTGTTTCTGCAGGGGTCCCTGCTTCCATCTCCTAAGTTGTAGGCAGAGAGGGCAGAAGCCAGGATCATCAATACCCAAGAGGGAGCATCGAAGAGTGCATGCTTCCTCTACTATGTCATGATATAGATGGAGGCCAGGATTTGGGAGCTTTGGAACACATCTCTCCCAGGCCTGATTGTTAGGAGAGGACTTAGGCAAGGTGTGGGCAATGCTGGTGCTTCACCTTTCCTTGTTGACCAGACAGACCCAGAAGGGTCATTTGTCAAAACAAAGAAAATCTCTTCCAGGGGTGAGGCAGGTGTGGCTGCCTGTATGTGAATGTGCTGCACACCTTTCCCATCAGCAGGTGTCTGAGACCCTACTCTCCTCCTGACTTTGTTGGCCCAAGCATCAGCCTGTGAGGTCCAGCACCCAGAGCCCAAATCTTCTGGCTTCTAGGCTGGCACACAACCTAACAACAATTCCTGTGCCTTCACATTTTCATCTCTGCAAGGAGGATAGTAGAAATAGCTCTCAAGTAGGGAATGATGACTGCATTTGAGAACAGGGCAAAAAAAAAAAAATCTGAAAATTGAACGTCTTGTCACTAGGCAATTGTAACACATTTTGAAGATTATGAGCTAATCAAAATTACCCAGGTATTCTGCTCTGGAAATGCTCAACAACCAGACAGGATGTTTTTGAATGCGGTAATAAAAATTATCTCTAGGAGCAAAACCTACTGAATCTTAAACATTCCTGCCAGAGAAGGAACACTCTCCAAGTCCTCCTCAGTTTACACCAAAGAATTCCACATAATTCATTTCTGTTGTGGTAGTTAGTAAAACCTTACGATATACACAGGTCAGAGCCAATCCAAAAAAACAGAAGCAAAAACATGAGGTAGTTTAAAAAATATTCTTTAAAGAAGATGTAGATGAATATATGGAAGAGGTATTATAGCTATTATTTACTAAAAAAAGTGAAGCTTTTCTACTTTAATTTCTTTTGAGAACTAGGCTTTCAAAAAAAAAATCGTGAGACTTTCTAGCACCTATCTTTCTTGTTATTAGGATGACTTACATTACATTGTATTTTTACACTTTAAAAAATATTGTCATTTAGAAAAAAGGCAACTAATTATAAGGTGAAATGATACCAACTTATAATTTTTTTGTAGACTATACAACAGAGCAATAAACATTGCATAGGTGTAGTTCTATACGCATTTCAATTAGTGATAACTTTCCCATTTCAAAACTATTTCAAAAACTAAAATATATTTTAATAAATGTGATGCTTAAAATTTTTGTTTTCTACTTTTTAGGTTATTTTTTCCACAGATGAATTTCTGATCCTAAATAATCATTTACATGAATTCAGATTTTTTTGATCCAGGTAACTTTTTTCTCCACATTTCTTGAGTAATTTATTTAACTTAAAATACTTAACAGAATGTAGATTCTTTTTTATTTCTTATATGCCAGGCATGTGTCTAGATTATTTAAGAGACAAATTACGAATAATCTTTTTCTTTTGTTTCTCTTGAGGAGAAGATATGTAAGTGGCGGCTCTGTTTGGTGGGAACTCTTAGGAAAACTGCTTGTTTCTAGTTCTAGGACATACTTGCGCACCTTGGCCTGCCATGCCTAACTGGGGTCATAAGCCATGTGACACTGGTGTCCACCTCACATAGTGCTGCCCCCCCCACTGCCACCCCACCTAGGACTAGATGCCAAATGCTGACATCAGCTGCTGCCGTGATGTTATTGATAGTTTGTTGTTGTTGTTGTTGTTTGGTTTGTTTTTGTTTGTTTTTGAGACAGGGTCTCACTCTGTCACCCAGGCTGGAGTGCAGTGGCACCATCTCAGCCTACTGCAACCTCTACCTCCTGGGCTCAAGCAATCCTTTTGCCTTAGCACCCCAAGTAGCTGAGACTACAGGCACATGCCACTACGCCCAGCTAATTTTTGTATTTTTTTTTTTTTGTAGAGATGGGGTTTCACCATTGGTACCCAGGCTGGTCTCTAACTCCTGAGCTCAAGTGATCCACCTGCCTGAGCCTCCCAAAGTGCTGGGATTACAGGTGTGAGCCACCACACCTAGCCTATGTTGTCTATAGTTTTATCAAGGACAGACTAAGGTATATTGGAATTTTTAAAAAAGTGGATTTTAACCATGAAGGTTTATTTCTTGCTCATCTGCATCATGGGCTGACTGGGGGCTCTGCTCCATGCTCCTCATTTGGGGATGTATACAGAAGGAGCAGCTACCACCTGAGCTGCTCTGCATTAATTAGTCTCTAATACAGAACTAAAGATAGCTAAGGAGGCCTCATTTGGCCATTAAAGTTTCTAGCCTGATGGTGACATGTGCCACTTCTGCTCACTACTCATTGACTGCAACAAGTCTCACAGCCCCACCCAGCCACTAAGAGCCAGGAGGTACAATCCTATCATGTGCCAGGAAGGTGGGAATTCAGAAATGCTGGGTGAACAGCATTAGTGATGATCACAGTGGCCCATGCAGTGTGCATCTCCTCTTTCTTTTTCCTAGGAGATTGCTGACTTTGGTTAGTTTTCTATCTCTCCTCCATACTGACCATTAATTTAGGCAAAGCGAATCCCATTTTCTGACACCAGGAGTGGACTTTGATGCACTTAAGCCAAACAAAATAATACAAACTAACTGTGATTGTTTCAGGAAAGAAGACGAGATACAATTCAGGCTAATGAGATGCCATGCAAGGTTTGCAGAAGCTTTTGGGAAACTTTCTTTTCATTTTTTTAGGATATGTTCTGGGAGTAACTCCCTTGCTTTCCCTGGATGTGTGCGAGAAAGCATAGGCATCCACTTTCTGACCAACAGGAGACCCAGTCTCAGGATGGAGCCGACACCATGCATGGTAGAGCAGAGAGACAGATAAAACCCAGGTCCTTGATGAAACGATTGGCCAGTGGATCAGCCACAGTTAAAGACTGCCTACCTTTGGACTTCTGGTTATCTTAGGCCAAAAATGTCCTTTTTGTTTAAGGCACTTTGAGCCGGGTTTTCTAAGACCTAGCAGTCTCAACCATCCAAACTAATAAGCTGAATTAACTAGATTTCCTGTCATGTCCTTCCTGCCTGATTGGTAGCCCTTGACTCCAATTTGGCCTCATTTTCCGTATCTTACTGGCTGCCTTTTCCTCTAATCATAGGCCACTTGGAAATAAAATATAGATTTACTTCAAACTCCCACTATCACATGCATTTCTTTTCTTACTGACTTCACGGCCTTCAAATATGGCCTCATAATCATTTACTCTCTGTCAGTTTCCTCCAACGACTTGGATCATCCTAGCCTGTCTTGATTGGCCACCTCCACACTAATGCCAAAAAGGATGCCAGTTTCTCGATATCTTTGCTTCTTAAAAAACATGTCCTTTGTCTTGCTAAATTGTGTCTTCCCTACACAAGGGTTGAAAACAAAGCAGCCCACCTGGTCACACACTCTAAAATACAAAAGGTCAGTGAAGCAGTCCTCCACTGTGTCAGTGCACATGCTGTCACCAGGAGCGTTGTGACTTCAGGACCTGCTTCCTCGAGCCCTAACTTGGGGCTGCACTATTGAGGCCTCAGCAAGCTGATTTAAAGCTGCTATTGAAAAATCCCATCACATGCCATACGTGAGCTGAAGAGTGACAGTGGAGACAATTTCTATGGCACTTGTTACAGCAAAAGGCAGAAGCGCTGGCACTGGGGTGGGCAGGGGTGGGCTTTTTAGATCCATATTTCAATGGGTATATTTTAGGTGAATTCTAATAGGAATGAAGTTAACACACTTTGTATGTCTCCCATCCTGGCTCATTTGCTGCCTAAATGTAAGAAGCTATGCCAAAGTAACTTACTAAAGTAGTTTGGGGGAAGTCAGGGACAAGGCAAAGCTATGAGTAATCTAGGAAAAGGAAATATTCTAGGGGCTGTTTGGAGCTAGAGGGAGTGGTGTTATTGATGTGATTGGACATGTGGAGTTTAAATTGGCCTTTTCTGAATTATTAAGAGTTTCTGATTTATACCACAGACGACCTGAACTTTTTAGATTTACTGTCCTTGTATCCAACAGGGATGATTCCAGAGAGATTTCTGGCAGGTTCTACAAAAATATTCTGAGACTGACAGTTGCTTTGGGGAATAAAAAGACAGCGTGTGTCTGCTTCTTTCAGCCCCTCTTCCTTCTCTCTGGCTCATTTTTTCAAGTCATGCAAAGCTTTCACTAATACAATTGAGGCTTACAAACTGTTAGAAGAATCGCTGTCTTAATGAACATCATTTAAGGAAGAGAGGAAGAAAGAAAGAGGCGAGGGACGGGGAGAGAGAACAGAAGCCTGTTATCTTGCTGGTTTGGCTTCCTCTCATCCAGAAGGCTGACTTTCCGGCAATGGGAAGGAGGATGGGTCAAATTATGGTAATTAGGGTCTTGTGTGGCAGCTCGTGATGTGCATTTCCTTCATTTCATTGTTTCTCTTCATGTTTGCTGGAAGACCAAATAATACACTTCTATGTTTGTGCCAAAGGATTATTCTTGGGATTCAGAAGACGAATGGCCATCAGAGAGCATGTCTGGCCCATCTTTCCGGAAAGGTTTTCAGTGGGATGAAGCAGGTGGCTTAGTAGAATCAGGTGACTTGTTTCTAGGGGACTTTAGACGCTTTAGATGAAAATAAAAAGGTTTTAAGAACTTCTCTGTGGATCTGTTATCCAGGTGCTAACCACCTAGTTGGATTATTATTATTTTTCCTTCTTCCTGCTACACATATTTTGTCTTCCAAGAGGCTCAAGTTGTAGGAAAAGCACATAGGGAGATAAGTATAGCTCATTTTCTTATCCAAAGGAGGTTGCAGTAATTTCTCCTATTAGAACAGCAAATTCCCTCCAACCCAGACCTTGGTCTTTTCCCATCCATTGTGTGATGTGATTGGCAACTTCTAAGTGACGACACAGAGGCTGATTCTTTCTAACTGCCAATCAGTCACGGTGCAGGTCACCTTTAAATTCACTTTATATTAAACAAGAAAAGAAAGGAACTGCTTGAAACACTGAACTGCTTGATTAGATGGAAATTCTTGTAGCCTATTTTAATGGAACCATAATTTCCAGCAGCTATTTTTGAGAAGAAACTATTAAAGAAACATTGGCTCTTGAATTTAATGTGATCGCACACATCACTAGCTGTGTGATGAACATCTGCTTTTAAAGTAGGGCTCACACTGACAGCCACCCTAATTCTACTTCTTTGCTATCAACATCAGCCCTGTGGTTCCAGTTATTCAACACCATTCCCCATGTGGCAAATTTATATAGCTTTCAGTTCATGCCTTTTCTGGGAAGGCCTGTGGCAACTTTGCCCATGTTTTGATTGTTCTTTGAGTCACAAATAGCAGGAATACCAACGCTATGCATTCATCATGTGCCAATGATGACAGCACCAAGAAGTTTCAGGTCTGGGGTCCTCTGGTCCACTATCTCATTTTGTGAAAGAAACTAGGGTTCAAGTGACCTCCCCAAAATTTGTTGGCTATTTAGAGCAGATTTGTTAAGAGAATGCAGAGGCTTTTTACTGTGTTTTATTGAAGTGTAATGTGTAGTATTATACTTCTGTAGTATATAAGAAAAAGTGTGCCGATCATACGTGTATGTTCAGTGAATTCACAAAGTGGGAACATCTGTCTTGCCAGCACCCAGCTCAAGAAACAGCTCCAGTTCCTTTATGCTCCCTTCCCATCCACACCGAGCCTCTCTAAGAGTGATTCCATCTTGACTTCTAACACCTTAGACTAATGTTGCTTGTGTTTAAACTTTATATTAATGGGTCTAAAAATCCTTAAACCAGTTCGCTTTCCACTACCACAGTTTCTTTGGGCACCACCTTCTCCTATGGGAGATACCACAAGAGTTCGAGTTTCAGAAGTGAGACTGGGAAGGAAAACCACATTCAATTTTGACATCAGATTTTCATCATAATCAAGTTGGCAGCTCTATAATCTTCCATAGTTAGAGACAAGGCTACTAGAGTTAAGT
This sequence comes from Pan paniscus, assembly GCF_029289425.2. Lineage (NCBI taxonomy): Eukaryota > Metazoa > Chordata > Mammalia > Primates > Hominidae > Pan > Pan paniscus. Next base: position 141,640,930 of record NC_073255.2, on the reverse strand, counting down.
TGCTAAAAAACCAAACCAAAACAAACCCAGCTCTTGTCTGGTCAGCTGTCAGTGCAGGTCCAGCTGGTTGCTGCTCGGTCACTCTAATGACTGTGAGTGTTAGTTCAAACCATTCTTTAGAAAAATGTATTACCTTTTTGTGGCTGCTATTGATTTTTACCCTGACATATTATTATTCTTGACAATATTGCTTTTTCACCACTGACATCTTAGTAAACCCAGAGTCAGAAATATCACTGGACTGCTTTCAAAATTTCTTCACAATGAAAAACCAGCTTTCTACATCTTATTTCCTGTAATGCAAAGCTAGCCTTTCTGTTTGCCTGCTTTCATGTTGATTTAAACACTTGGTTTTCTGTTACAAATATTTCCCACCTCTCCTCTGTTTTTCCCCTCTTTTGTCCAGGAGGTGATGTAAATGTACATGCTTTATTAACCACCCAGTTGCACAAGGATGTTCTGACTGCATCTTAGAAATGCTAGCAGGCCAGGTGCGGTGGCTCACGCCTGTAATCCCATCACTTTGGGAGGCCGAGGTGGGCAGATCACCTGAGGTCAGGAGTTTGAGAACAGCCTAGCCAACAAGGTGGAACCCCGTCTCTACCAAAAATACAAAAATTAGCTGGGTGTGGTGGCAGGTGCTTGTAATCCCAGCTACTCAAGAGGCTCTGGCAGGAGAATCACTTGAAACTGGGAGGTGGAGGTTGCAGTGAGCCAAGATCATGCCATTGCACTCCAGCCTGGGCAACAAGAGCTAGACTCTATCTCAAAAAACAAAAAAAATGCTAGCAAATGGCAGGATCCGATGCAGACTGATGGTCAGCTCACAGGAAACATCAGATTTCCATCTTTTGGTCACACATCCTTCTTTGCACAGTCAGATACTTCCCAAAGCAGTTTTTTTATGTACTAAAAGAAAGATAAGTAGAGGCAGAATTGAGTTTACCAGCTATCCAAACTCAGCATATTTGTGGATCATCTCATTTTTCTGCTCTGTAAGTTACCGAATATGAGAAAACCAGAATAGATCCTCCCTGTCTGGTAAGTGAAGGGGGTAAAGTTATAGTAGCAAAAACAAGGTACAGGAACAAAGTGCTTGGGGGAGCTCTCCAGGAAACATTATATACAGCCTCGTACTCTCTTACCCAGAGGCAGCAGTCTCGAGGAACTGTAAGAGCCAATAGTGAAAAAGCTATTTAGTCATGGACGGTACCATGTCAAGGTGAACTAAAATAAGTAGCCATGACGGAGATAATTAATTCATCTGTAACAGAGTCTGGACTCACGGAGAATTCTAGCAGTTTTTGGATTAAATTGGGTGAGAGACTTGTTATGGCTTCCAGGCCAGAAAAGGAGTTTGCTTAGAATTTTTGTTTTTATTTTTATTGGCTGTCAACATTCTAGCTAATGAGGAGGCTACAGGCACACACTTGTATTCATTTTCCCTCCCAAGACGCCTTCCTGAGTGTCTCTATCCATTGGATGCTTGTAGGGAGCAAGCCTTTGCCTTTGTGGGGTGAGGGAAAGGAGAGAAAGTGGGAAAGAAAGCAGGGGTGACACTGTTAGGAAATCTCTGTACCTTTGATTTCGAATAAGAATGTGATGCTTTTCTTTCATCACCAGTATTGAAACCTTGCTGTTTTGAACTTCTTAAAGATCCAATATCTCTCCATAACCTTATGGAGAGATTGGGAGTAGGGAAGCTCCTTCAGGCAAACTCTCAGGTCCCTGAGAGCATGCTATCCCAAGAAAGAAAAACCTGAAATCATCCTGCAGCCACAAGTAAAGATCTCTTAAATGCTGACTGTCAGCGGCAGTTGTCCTAGTTTGACAGGCCAGGTGAATCAAGATGTAGTCATCTTGGAATCTAAGAATACAAAGACCCTGCACCCCTGGGGGAACAATATTTTCAATCAGGAAATGTATCCCTTAGTTTCCCTGAAAATCCGAATCTCTCCTGTTCTTTGATCTGTGGAAATGAAAATAGCCCAAAGAAGTTGAGATTCTCAAGTATGGCCAGGCAATCAGCAGTTCCAGCTGGTTCTGGGAGATCTTCCGCAAATTTTAGTCGTTAACATTGTTTTTCTAGATACAGAAAAACACTATTTTTCTAGATCCATTGCTTCCAAAGATCCAGAAAAACAGATGGGTGGGAAGACCCCTGAACTACAGTGATCATGTGATGTGGTTAGAGGCTAAAAATATCAAGGAGTCTGTGATGCAAAAGGATAATGGGCGTCTAAGTAGGGGACCAATAATCTCAGCCCAAGAATGTAAGGCGACCAGGAACCCTTTCTCTATGCTTAACTCCATGATTAATTAAACTCTTTTAAATTATGCCAGAATTAACCCTGTCAAATAGAAATGTTGCCCACAGGCTTTGTTCCCAGCCTTTTGAATTTCCCTTTGTTCTTTTGTGTTTGTTTTATGAGCAATCAGAAAGTACCCCTGAAGCCAAGGAAGTCTGAGCCAGTGACAACCCCTCCTCCCCACAGACCAGAACACACAATGGTGATAACTTGGTTACTGGAAAGGAATCAGCTCAGAAAAACAGTTCCAATTACACCAACAAGAAGCTCAAAGGAAAAGAGGGCAGGTTATAGAAATAATACTAGAATATTAACCGTAGAAAAACAATGTTAAAGACTAAAGTTTGTGGAAGATCTCCCAGAAAGTTCAAGATGCTCTATCTGTGCTTTTCATTTAGGTCAACCATGTGGAGAAAGACCAAATGACTTAATAATACAACCATACATTTGAATAGTATTTCATAGACACAGATGACTTTTGCTTGTCCTGTCTTATTTGATGTCCTTACTTGAACCTGGGAAGTAGATATATAAGGTATTCATTTGTATGCAAGGAAAATGGGGCTTGAAAATGTTATGTGACTTGTCCAAGGTAAAAAATGACGAGGATTCTGGTCTTCTAACAACTGGTTGGATATGAATTTCACTGCACTAGAATGTCCATCTTTCCTGCTTAACGTATTTCAGGAGGGTGAATTCTAGACGATGGGCTTGGCATCCTGACATAAATCAGATAGCAATTAAGATGACTAACGGTCTGCTTTAGGAACCATGAGTTTCAAAAGGAAAACAGGATACAATGTTGTACCTAGGTGGTTTATACTCTGGTTGGGGAAAGTGGTCCTAAAATAAAGAATAAACAAGACACTGCCAAACTGGATGGTACCAAAAAAAAGTGCAAGCAAATTCCAGAAAGGAGACATACATATGGCCAGGCAAAGGTTTTCAGACAGGAGATAGGACCTAGGTGAACTGCACATTGTAGACAAGCAGGCTCTGTCTATGGGAGAGCAGCAGGGTGCATGAATCCTCCCTGGGGAGTGAAAAAGGCAACTCTGGAAACCTCTTGATTTTAGCAGGTATAAGGACATTTTGGAATTTTGGGGGAAAATTGCCTTGGGTGGTAAACAGAAGGTCAGGCTATGAGGACCCCCATCCCTTAAAGCTTTAATATGAATTTCAACACTTGGAATTGCATTTGGAAGCAACCAGGTAGCTAGGCTAGAGTGCAGAGCCCTGGTGACAGTCCATCTGGTTTACACTATTCAGCAAGGTGACTTCATTGGCTTTTTTCTTATCATGCAAGACAGTTTTGAATACAGAAACCTACCAGGATAAATCAGGAAATTCAGAAACCCAGAGACAGATTTGCTTGGCTGGCATATTCTACAATACATAATGTTAATTTAGTGCCTTCATTGTATAGTAGATGGAAAAAACTGCTAGAAAAAATTAGGGCTCATAATCAGTCTCAATATTGACAAGAGTCTTGTTAAAGGGATCACTCTTCATTAAGATGTGTATGGGAGGAATTCTCTTGAAGGGCATCTAAGTCAACCACAGCTTCCTGAACTCAGGGCTGATAATATTAATGTTCAGTGCTGGAGACTTAACAATGGAGGGAAAAACATAGTTTATGAATGGATGGCTACATTATGTAATTTTTCTCTGCTTTTCTACCTCTTTAAGCTGTGCAAATCCACATTAAGATACATACAAATGTAGTGTAAAATTGGGGGGAGGGGGCGTGGGAGTCACTGACACTTGAAAATAGGAGCCAAAATTTCTTACTCCTAGTAGGCTGGGTAATGGGACAGAAAGCTGGAGTCTATGCAGTTAATCTTAATTTTGTTTTCTGCATAGTGGCTTTCCATGAAGATAGCTGAAGACTGATTGGAACATGGAAAAGCCCAGAAATCCAACCCAGTTAAAAATGACCCCTTAACATTTCTCTGAACGCCAAGAGTCTCTTGGAGTTAAGAGTCGTTCTAACTCACTTATTTCCTGAACTCTGTCCCCAAGACTGAGTTAGGTTCTCTTCTTATACTCACCAAGAACACCATGTACTTATCAAGCTATAGTTAGAGTGTATGTGTCTGTGTGCGAAAAAGGGAGAGAAAGAGAATATTTAAACAGTTCAGGCTGGTTATTGGTCTTCCTTCCCATTTATGGAAGATGAGCTATTGGTAAGCATGTGAGGAGCTGTGAATTCCACACTTCTCTCAATCCTCAGTTCCCCTGTGTTTTGCATAGCATGAGCATCTTGCTGTATTGTGTGTTTTGGAGTTTAAAGAAACACATTTTTAAAAAAAGCATAGTCCACAAATACAAGAATGTTGCTCTACCAAGAAGCAGCAATTGCTTCCATCATCAGTGGAAAGATAGGCTTGCTGTGTTGGACTTAGGGAAATGGTGGTGCCTTCTTAAAGAGATTTTCAAGGGTAACTTCAGCTATATATTTTGCCTTGCCTACTGACTTTAGACCACATCTCTTGTTTAAATGCAGTCTTGTTGAGGAGTGAGAGGGGGAACGAGTGAAGGAGAAAAGAAAGACTGAAGAAGTGACCAGTTTGATTTAGATAACTCTCCTTAACGCTCAGGAAAATATATCCTTGCCCGCAAACGGTTACATGCTCCAATTGTTGATGTAGCATTTTTTAGACTCCAGCAATTCTCACAGCTTTCACATGAGGAAGTCAGGGAGAAGACAGCTTTGTTCTCATTAAAAAAACAAGAAAGTCATGGTACCAACTGGCTTTAGTCAGTGAGAAAGCATTACACCTGGAATTCCAGACTCAGTCTATCTTCTCACATGTATAATTTAAGCATGAAATAGGCCACTACATACTTTTCCAACAGTGTGAGGGCAAAAGTAACAGAAAAGGTTCTTATAGTCTTTTTGGAAGAAGCTCTACAATAGATTGAAAAGATAAAGTGTGAAATGGTGTGTGAGGACTGTGCTAAGTTAACAGAGGAGTCAGTCTGAGAGGCTGTCGCTGGCAGGACTCAGGAGAGAGCATCTCTGATGCCTTCTGGAAAACACCATCTTGAAGAGCCATTTCAGATCCCTGGATACACGTGTGCTGAGCTTCCTACTAGTTAGGCTGCAGGTGATTCTGTTCTGCTTATTAGACTATAAATTAGTTGACCTACATCATGTGTCAGAGATTATAAGAACAGAACCAGGAAATCAGCTGAGAGTACTCCTCATAAAGAAATTATGTTTTCCCCCATGCGTGAGCAGAAATAAATGGTTTCTATTCTTCCTACGGCACCACATAGTTTATAAAAGAACCACTAGGGATAGGTTGTGATGCACAGGGTTTAAAAATTCAATGAGAAAGAACTCGACAAAGATAACTGCTATACACTGAATGTTTGTGTCTCTCCAAGCCCCTTTAATTCATTTGTTGAAAACCTAACCCCCAACATGATGGTATTAGGGGGTGGGCCTTGGGAGGTGATTAGGTCATAAGGGTGGAGCCCCCATGAATGGGATTAGTGTTCTTATAAAGGAGACACCAAGCACTGGCTCTCACCTGTAATCCCAGCACTCTGGGAGGCTAAGGCAGGAGGAACCCAGGAGTTTGATACCAGCCTGGCAACACAGGAAGACCCTATCACATACACACACAAAAATAGCCAGGTATGGTGGCGTGCACCTGTACTCCCAGCTACTCAGGAGACTGAGGTGGGAAGATTGCTTGAGCCCAAGAGCTCAAGGCTGCAGTGAACTATGATTGTGCCACTGCACTCCAGCTTAGGTTACAAAGCAAGACCTTGTCACAAAAAAGAGATTTTCGTTATCTCTCTGGTCCTTATGCTATGTGAGGATGCAAGGAGAAGAATGCCATCTATGGAAGCAGGCCTTCCTCAGACACCATATCTGTTGGTGCCTTAATCTTGGACTTCCCAGCTTGCAGAACTGTGAGAAATAAGTTTCTGTTGTTTATAAGCCACTCAGTGTATGGTGTTCTGTTACAGGCACCTGAAGAAAGACAATAACCACCCCAAACCTATTGTTTTCATGCTTTCTATTGTTTGAGGCCACATTACTGTACTGGGAATGAGCTAACATTAATTTTCAGCCTCACAGCTTCTATATTTCCACAAATCATCTAAATGATACTGAAAGCAATTGCAAGACTTTCCTATACTTGAAGGACAGAGTGCATAAGCTGAATAACATGGGGCTTCAGTAATGATGCTGAATTTTTCTGAGAGGTTCTCAATGCAACTATGAGAACAGTCCCTTTTAGAAATGGAAGGATATTTACCCCAATGCCCAGTACTGAAAATATTTAAAAACAAGAAAACAGAACAAAACATAAAAGTAAGTGGCTTGCAATAGCAAAGATGTACTATAATAATTTCAGATTGCAACTAGGCCTACTTATACAGAGGGCACAATAGAAGGATTTTCTAGAATTGTCGGTTCTTAACAATGCTGGGCTTTTATTAAGTATATCACTATGTTATTTTAAAAGTTAATTTTTTAGTAATGAAATTGCATTCATGTGATTTCGGTAATTAAACTTAATTGTGTAATTAGAACAAATGAGCAGAATTAGATTGCACTAGCCATACGTAACAACATTATTGGGTATATAAATCTTTTTTTCAAGTTTTATATAGCGCGTACACACACACACACACACACACACACACACACACCCCACACACAGTAGTAGTCTTATTTGACAGGACCAGGAACTTTCATCTTAGTGTGTTTAGAATGGCACCTATTATTTCAATCCATCTTACTCCTCTGCCTACAGGGAATTATACCGGTGGCACTAGAGATGTAAATGAGATCTGTTAGTGAGCAGTGAGAATGCATGGGTAAGTAGCAGATTGAGAAAGTTGATTCTATGGTAACAATACCTTCAATTTATTAAACATTACATTATAATAGATATAGGGTTAATCACTTTATATATCACCTCATCCAAAGTTTGACAATGCTATGAGGTAGGTGTTATTCTTATTCTCCTTTGACAGATGAGGAAGCTGAGCAAGTAGCTCCTGACCATTATGCTAGTTTGATAAAATTAAAGATTATAATTCTAAATATTGCCAAAGACTCCACTCTCTGCTCTTTCATCTTTCCAAGCGGGTCGCTGAATTTTATATAGACATTTCAGTCTTTAACCAGTGGCTAAGCTGGTTGGACCACTGTGCTGATGAGGGAATTTTTTAAAGATGAAATGGTTTGCATCATAGCTGTGTGGCTCCTTGGGAAGTGTTTATTCCTTGTTCATGAGGCACCAGTTGCTTCTAGGAAGGGAAGGTTGGGAATAGTGGACGGTCTTTCCACACAGAGGGTCTGACATGGACACAGTGTACATGGAGGTACAGAAGGGCATTGTGCAGAGGGCAAGTGTGTTTGCAATTTGGCAAATTTGGGGGTTCAGGGAAGAAGGACTGGTGGAACCAATGGGGGCCAGAATACAGGAGATTTGTAGGCCCTATCAATGCTTGTGGAATTAACCCTGTAGGAGATAGGGGCCTATGATGGTGCCAGTGTGGTCAAGGTTTGAGCAGTAAAGCTGCACAATGAAATTTTCCCTTCAGAAAGAAAAATCTGACACTAGTGTGGAGAATGAACTTCTTGGACGAGCAAACAGAGGTGAGGAGAAAGCAGTTGAGAAATCATGAGGACTTGGGAGGGAGGGAAGTGGCCAGAGCCTCAAGACATTTCTAGGTGAAGATCCACAGGGTGTGGACAGCCAGTGAAAGCAGGTTGGGAGAATACTGAGGGCAATATTAACCAAGATCAAGAAGAGAAGCCTTTTTATTCCCATTGGAGAACTTAAGTAAATTAAATTTTGGACATGTTGAATTTGAGGGATCTATGGGCCAGTCAGCTGGAGGTGTTCAGAAAGTAGTTGGAAATATGGCTCTTGAAGCTTCGAGTTGGGTTGGGGCTAGAGTTCTAGATATTCACTTACTTAGCAGAGGTTTATTGAGTGACTACTAAGCTCTAGGCTCTATTTTGGAGACCGGAAGTAGAGCAGTGAACGACAGCCATCTGCACCTATGGAGATGGCTGGCAAAGCTGGAGAAGTGGCTGAAGTCCTTGGGAGTGTGAAGAGAGGATGGCCAAGGATGGAGCCCTGAGGAATCTCAACAACCAAAGGGTAGGTGAGAGAAGAGGGGGAGGGAATGAAGGGGACTAAGACAGAGTGGCAAGGGAGACAGGAACACACACTATTAGAAGAAACAAAGGGAGGGAAGCAGGTCCACTTTTTTAAAAAAATTAAGAAATATTTTTGAATGATGATAAAAATCACATAGCCTAAAATTTACCATCTTAATAATTTTTAAGTATATACTTCCACAGCATTAATTATATTCACATTGCTGTGCAATGGATTTCCAGAACTTTTTCATCTTGTAAAACTGAAACTCTAGACCTGTTAAGCAATGGCTCCCCACTTCCCCTTCCCTGCCCTTGACAATCATCATTCTACTTTCTACTTCCATGAGTTTGACAACTTTAGATCCCTCACATAAGTGGGATCTTATGGGGCTTGTCTTTTTGTGACTGGCTTATTTCACATAGCACAATATTCTCAAGATTCTTCCATGTGGCAGCCTATGACATGAAAGTCATATGACATTTTGTTTATTCATTCATCTGTCAATGGACATTTAAGTTGCTTCTACCTCCTGGCTATTGTGAATATAATGCTGCAGTGAACATGGATGTACAAATATCTCTTTGAGATCTAGCTTTGAATTCTTTTGGATATGTATCCACAAGTGGGATTGCTGGATTACATGGTATTTCTGTTTTTAATTTTTTGAGGAATTGCTGTGCTGTTTTTCATAGTCTACTTGGTTTTTGACATCATTTTCTAATTCTGTCTGGAAAGAATAGAAATAATAGCTATTTGGCATATTAGCTGTGTGCTGAGCAGAGTATGTGCATTATTTTATTTAATCCTCAAAACAACATTCTGAAGAGGTATTATTACCACCTTTTTCAGGCGAGGTCCAGAAATGTTAAGTAGGCCACACTGCTGGTTGGGATCTGGGACTTGAATTCAGTTCTTTCCTGGTTTTCAGACGTAGCTGTTTGGATGTTTTGTTTCTGTTGAGAAGAGCTCATTTCCCCAAGTTCCCAAGTAATTTATGAAATGTTTTTCATAATTTGGAGAGTATTTTGTAAATCAACAAGGTTACATTTAAAGATTGAGAGTCAGTGATTATACTACCACTCTTTGGCAATTCCAGCCCCAAATTCTTAAATAGTCATAGCTCTCTATGCAGAAAATAGAAGCAGTTCATTCTTACACATCACCAGCAGCACTCTGGGTTGGCACTACATTGAGCCTCTCATCCTCAGCTTGGTGTCTGCATTGTATCCAGTTGCTGTTATTGTGCAGAATTAATGAATAGTTTGCAAACTAGCGTCACTTCTGTGAAAGTTGATGGACATGTTAATTACACCTTATTTAGATTTCACAGTTGCATGACCCAGATTCTTCTTTTCTACAAAATTTCCAAAGGTTTAGTGGCATTTTAGAAACTCCAGTAAACATAGCGTACTAAAATACAAGCAATGGAGGAACTGGTTGGGCAGAAATGGGAAGATGATGAGCTTGGTTTATCTGACTTCAGGGCTAGAGTCAGGTAGTTTATTTTCAGGGATTTAGGTAGATTCAACAGTGTATATCTTTGGGGTTTTATTACAGTCTTTTGTAGTTAGGTATCCTGTACCTCCTCAGAATCTCCTTTCTATTATGCAAACATGAAAGCATTTATTTGAAGCCTGATCCAACGGCTGATTACAAATATCGTCGGTGCATTACATTTCTTGTTTTTGGCGTTTGCAGTCTACCTCTCTAGAAGATTGTGATGTACACATGGATTTGAATCTTGGCTTCAAAACTTCTTATTGAACTACTAACATGACAGGCATTATGTAGATGCTGGGGATTCAGCAGTCAACAAGATACAGTCCCTGCCTGTGGGAACTAAGAGAGAGCCCACTGGGGTTAAATAAGTATGTAGGCATTTGTACTATACTGTGAGAAGGGTTATGGTCAGGATAAGGATGGGGAACTGTGGAAACACACAGGAGCAGTCCCTATTCCTTGTTGGGTAAAGAGTTAAGTTAAAGAAAGCTTCCTGGAGGAAATGCTGTTTAAGCCAGTGATTCTGACTTCAATGTGCACCAGAAGCACCTTGTGGGGTTGTTAAAATATTGATTTCTGGTTCCCACATCTAGCATTTCTGATTCCCTAGTCTGAAGTTGGGCCTGAGGATTTGCATTTCGAGTTAAGTTCCCAGTTGATGCTGATGCCTGTTCTGGGATTGCACAAGTGATTTGAGAACCATTTCTTTAAGCCAAGATCTTAAGGAGGGATAAAAGAAGGCAATGTATGTGTGCGTGTGTGTGTGTGCGTGCGCGCGTACGCACTTGTGTTCATCCACAGGAAGTGGGAAATGGGGGTTGCTGCATAGAAGCTTACTGCAAAGGGAACGGAATGTACAAAGGCTTGGAGATAAGTGAAAGCATGGCATGCTTGTGGACATCAATATTGTAGAGTGTAGCGTATAAGAAAGATGTGGTGAGAGGTGAAGGTGGAGGTATCAGCAAGGGACAAATCACAAAGGACCTAGTTGGCTATGCTAAGGAGTTTTGGCTTCCCCCTAAAGGCAATGGGAAGCTGTTAAAGTGGTTCAGTCAGAAGACTGATGTGCTATGATGTGATATGCATTACAGAAAGGTTGTTCTGGCTTCACTGTGGATAATGGAATGCACACACATGGGAGCAGGAGACCAGTTAGGAAGGCATTGCAGTAAGCCAGGAGAAAGATGGTGACCATGACGAAAGTGTCTTTTTGTTGAAGAGAAGAAAGTTGTTGAAGAGAAGAAGGTTGTTGCAGAGGATAAATTCTTGGTCCCTTCCTCCCACTCAGAGGTGGGGTCTATATTTACTACCCTTGAATCCGGATGAGCTTATGATTAGTTGATCAATAGAATAAGGCGGAAGTAATGATGTGTCAGATTGCAGGTTCAGCCTCTAAGAGACTGCTAGCTTCTTTTCCTTTCTCTTGGAGCACTTGTTCTTCAATTGCTAAACTGCATTGTGAGAAGATTGACAACTTTGCTGAAGAGACCATGTGGAGAAGTCCTGAGGCTGCATGGAAAGGAATGGAATCCCAATTTTCTGTTTACCACTACCAAGGTGCTAGGCATGTGAGTGAAGCCATCTTAGAACCTCCAGCCCAGCCCAGTCACTAGCTGAATACCATGCATGATGCCATGTGGAGCTGAAGAATTGCCCTGCAGAGCCCTGCCTGAATTCCTGGTCCATGATATTATAAGCGTGATAGAACGGTTGCTGTTTTAAGTAATTAAGTTTTGGGGTAGTTTGCTGTATGATAATAGATAACTGGAACAATTTTCAGTAATAAAGTCACAAAGAACATGAATATTTAAGTGGCAGACAGAGGAAGCAAGGCCTTCAAAGCAAAATAAGTAGTAAGGAGGAAAACAAGGAGAGTGTGGTGTCATGGAAGCCAAAAGAAAGGAGTACTTCAAGTAGGAAGGAGTGGTTATCAATGTCAAATTCTGCTGAAAAGTAGAAAAGTATAGGGACTGAACAGTATCCTTTGGATTTAATGCCACAGATGTCACTGGTGACATTGAAGAAAGTCTGATAAGTTCAGAAGATGGTTTGCAATGAGAAGGTAGAGGCGGAAGGAGAAAGTAACTATGTCAAGGAGCTTCATGATGAAGAAAGAGGGTAGATGCAGGTTGAGAAAAGGTTTTTATTTTACAGTTAGTAGATGCGCAAATTTCAGTGATGATGGGAAAAATACAAAATGCAGGAGAGGGTGAAGAGAGGCACTGGGCAAATAGATACAGTAAGTATTCTGCAGAAAGCAGAGGGGATGTCCCAGTGTGCAAGCAGAGGAATTTGGCTGACACAGAAGGAGGGACCCCTCTTCCACTGTGACAGGAGAGATGGGAAAAATGATGAGATAGAGGAAGATAAATATGTAAATGTGTAGCAGCCATAAGGTGATGGGCTACTTTATCTGATGGTGCTTATTTCTCCTGTGAAGTAGGAAACAAGGTTGTGCACTGACTGGTTGGCGAGTTGTTGAGATAGGACATTTAGGAGAAGAAAGAAGACCTGAAATAGCCACTGGGTGGGACAGTAGGGGACCAAGCAGAGAAACAAAGAAAATTTGTATCCTTGGGAATGGTACCTACTTCTGTGGTTACGTGAATTTTTTTTTCCCTCTGATATTCCTTAACAGTCCAGGTGTAGACTCAAAGAGGACAGAGAGTTGGATTAACCTGGGGTTGGCATCCTGATGGACTTCAACAAGGCACATGGCAAAGGAGTTGAGGATGTTGGCAAAGAATGGGTTGAAGTGAGGGCACACTGGTCAGAAATCGAGTGATGACAAGGGAAGAAAGTCAAGTCTGAGGGATCAAGGTCTTGATCAGGTTGAAGGACAGAGAATGGATATCCAGTTTTGGTTTTTCAGAGGTGGTAAGTAACGGCAGAGTCTGGGGTCTGCAGGATGTGGCTTGCATGGAGAAGAAGGCATTGAAATTGAGAAAATCAAAGAACTGAGAGATTTCATTCATGTGGATGGTCACTGATGTGGACAAAATAGGCGTCTGAAAAGGTGGCAGGGCTTGAGAGTAGAGGCAGACTGTGGACCAGCTGTCAAAGTGTTTAGAAAGTGAGCAGGGAGGGGGTGGTTGTAAGTGACAGTGGTGAGGAGAGGCTGTGAGAGAGGTAGCCTGGTGACATGAATCTCAAAGGAATCTTTTCCCCCCTTGTCTGTTTTTGAGGTGCCAGGGTGCCAGGATATGCTCTGGAAGCAGCACTAGAGACCAAGAAGTATACTGTCACCGGTGCCTTACAAAGCTGTGGGAGAAGGAGCTGCGTCCTCTGGGCAGGGCTACAGAAGTGGGGTCTTCAGGGCAGGTTTGGATTTTAGTTAAGGGAAGGAGGCAGAAAGAAAGTTTAGGGAGGAGGTGAGGACTTACGGGGATATGCTTACCAAAGAATGGAGGTGTCAGGGACTTGCTGGCAGCGGGAGTGGGAATCCTGTCGGGGTCTCTGCTCCCCTTTCTTTCAAGGATTCTTTGTTCCTGTGAAGCTTCTGCACTAGACCTCACTCACAAGTGGGAAGTGGCCACTGGTATGTGGGGTGGGGCCCTATCCTTGTGGATGAGGGAGCTCTGCCTGTAGACAAAACCACATCTGTACAGATCTGCACAAGAGAAGGGGCCACTGGGGGCCAAGGGCTGGTGTTAACAAGCTTGTGGATGAAGGGAGTTCCTCCTGGTTGCCTTTTGTAAATGATTGTCTCTCTGGTCACATACTTGTAAAATTCAAACTTCCTTCCCTCACTTACAGGCACATTACAAGCCATCACATAGATTAAAGTTTAGTTAAAACAAAACCCACTAATTTATATTGTTTAGAAGAGTTCCAGCTAGGGGCTTTAGCCATGAAACTGCTCCAGCGACGGAGTCTTACAGATCAACCACAGCTCTGATAAGAAGACTATGGATTATGGTCGAATCAGACCTGCATCTCCATCAAGTTCTATCATGTTCTATCAAGTTTGGCCGTGGCCAGCGCATATCAGTGCTGAATCAGTGTTCATGGACAAAGGAAGAAAGCAAGGAAACAAACACTAGAGATCAGAAGTCCAGGAGCTTGATCTCCCACAACCTTGTGCAGAGGTCACTCATCCAGAATCTGTTGACTATCAGAACGGCTGAGTCGCATGGAGTTCAGATCCTGTGCCTGGTGCAGGGAGAGGGGAAACACACCAGCCACAGACTTGACCACTCCAGAGATCTAACCAAGAGGCATCCTGGGCGTCACAGACTCCCATGGAAGGAATAATTGTCTTGATTCCCAAGTGGAATTAAAACCCTTCACTCTGTGTTTCTCCAGTTATCCAAACTATATTTTGGTTATGGAACATACAAAAATAAATAAGTCATTTCCCTGCCCTCAGGAGCTTGAAGTCTAGTGAAAGAGACAGACAAGTGAATGCTCAATGATGAGAGTGATTATGTTATGGGATGCTTCCTGCGCATCACACACTGCTGACATGCTTTACACCTATGACCTGCCTAATCCTCATAACCACCCTATGAGGTGAGTACTATTATTAATCCCATTCAATAGATAAAGAAACTAAGGCATAGAGATCATACAGCTATTAAGTGTGGCAGGGGCAAGTCTTGCAGGTAGTCAGTCAGGCTGCAGGGGTGTGCTCTGCATCATGAAGCCACCTGTGATTATAATACATGTGATAATGGCTATTGAAAGCTTATGTCCAGGGAGAAAAGAGGCAAGGACGAGATCCTAAAGAGTATGTATGGCATTTGAATTCGGTTTTGAAGAATAATAATGGCTCCCATTTATTTAGCCAGGCATTATGGCCAGTACTCCACATAAAATAATTCTGTTTAACTGAACCCTTCTGACATCTCTCTGACATTAGCTCTGTTATCATTATCTCCATTTTAGAGAAGAGGATGCCGAAACACAGAATGGTTGCTGACTATGACAGTGTGTAAGTGTTGCAGCCTGGATTTTAACTGAGGCAGCCTGGTCCAGAGCTGGGGCACCCACCTGCTGCACTGCAAGGGCCTCTGCCCAACAGTTCCACGGGTGGAGAAGTGGTAGGTGATAGTGCGAGGGGAAAGTGAGCCCTAAGTAGGAGGTTGGCCTAAGTAAGAGGAGTTGTGTTTGGGAGATACAGTGGATGATAGTGGGCTCAGGAAGTTCCTGCAGGTACACACGGTTGCTGGAAAACTGGAGAAACACAGAGTGAAGGGTTTTAATTCCACTTGGGAACCAAGATAATCATTCCTTCCATGGGAATCTGGGGAGCTCAGGACGCCTCTTGGGTAAGTCTCTGGAGTGGTCAAATCTGTGGCTGGTGTGTTCCTGCACTAGGCACAGGATCTGAACTCCATGTGACTCAGCCATTCTGATAGTCAACTGATTCTGGATGAGTGAGACCGAGGTGGGTAGGGTCACCGCCTCTGCACAAGGTTGTGGGAGATCAAGCTCCTGCACAGCAGGAATGGGTATTAATCGACTCAAGGAGGTTGGGGACCATTGAGAGCCCACAGCAATGACAAATCTAAATCGTACTCAATCTTCTGGTTTCTAAAAGCATATGAAAGATATGATGAGAAGGATTTGGGACTTAGGATCTCCCTGGTCATAGCACCTATAGGTCCACCCTTTTAGGACCTGGGTCTACTTCTTCTTCTTCCAAAGCAGGGCTCTTGTTCCAGGATGCTGAGCCCAGATTGTCATGGAAGGAGCTTAGGTGAGCACTGTTTGGGGAAGGAGAACAGGTTCAATACACAGCAGATGTCTCTCTTAGACATAAAATCTTGCACAGGCCAATAAGAAACTGGTGAAGTAAGGCTGCCTAAATGATTTACTTAAATTACAAGGGATCCCCACACTCCTTTTTCATGTCACTTGGAGGAATTTCTCAAAAGGACATGGTTCTTGCTGTGTTTCCATTCAAACTCTATCTTCAGGTGAGTCACTCAAAAAGGGAACGAGGGAAAAAAAGAAAAAGAAGTTCATCAATGGCAACTGAACCGAGCATTGTACAGCCAGAGAGGACAGTGAAATGGTCTCCACAGTTTTCTTCAGAGTAATTAAGACAAATGATATTCTCTGAAGTGCTGGCAATCAGGCACTGGGGATTTCTGGGAAGGTTGCCTTTGGGGATTCGTATCAGGCCAAGGGAATTCTAACTGCAAAGGGAAATAAGAAACTGCAGACATAGCAACCAAAAGCCATCCTTAGGAATAGCCCTGTGGCTCCTTAGTCCCATCAGACTCTGGGCTGACAGCATTGCCTGAGAGCTGGGTACCCTAGCAGCATCAGAGTCAGGGCTGGTGGGGCCACAGCGGGGCATCTCCCAGATGACTTCAGGGCTTATTAATATTCCTGGTAACCTCTTGAATCCTGTTTTCTAGGAGCCCTGGGAAGTAAAACAACAAGCACTTAAGCACAATGGCTCAAACCTATTATAGAATGTGCAGGGACCCATCAAAAACCATACTGGAAACACTGCCCTTTGAGAAGTTGTTGGAAGAATAGGATCATAATATTTCCAAATTTCAAGGCAGAAAATGAAGACAAGAGAGATGACTTCTTTCTCCCAGGCCACATATTAATCTCCAAGGCCACATAATAATCTATGGGCTGTACTTAGGCTCCCTGCATCTCTTTCCTGTGTTCCAGGCATCTTGAGGCTCCCAGAGGTCATGACACTTACTTAGAGCCAGATAGGACTGTGCCCTCCAGATGACGCTGGACCATCTTGCTCCTTTTGAGTGAGCTGGTCTCAGGAGAGAGTTTACTAAATTGAGCCCCATTTTAGTTCTCAAGTGAGGCTTTTTGCAGTTGAATCAAGGGTGAAGGGTTTTCAGCCACAAGTAGGTATGTTTGCTCCTCTGCTGTAAAAGCCCATGATTGTTTTTTACAATGTGGAGTTTGTTACCCAACAAGTACAGTAGCCCAGCCTTGCAATCTGAATCCTCACATCCTGCGTGTTGTAAAATAGGAAACCAAATACAGGGGAACTGTTGCAGTGAAAACCAAACATCTATATGCCAGTATGAATACTTTGAGCATTAGAATGGCACCTTCTTGTTTGTTTAAAATCAGAGGTTCTCAAAGTATGTTCCTGGGACCAGCAGATTCACATCTGCTGGGAATGTGTTAGAAAAGCACATTCTTGGGCCTCACCTCCAGACGTGCAGAATCAGAAACTTTGGGAGGAGGGCCCAGTGGAGGTGGAGGCTTCCAAGACTTCAGGTGATTCTGATGTGAGAACCACTGGTAAAAGAAGGAGAAGCTGGGTGTGGGGGGCGCAATTCTGGTGCCTTGACGACAATTTTGGGGTGTTTCAGATAGTTGTGTCTTCCTTAGAGCTTGAGAGGAAAGCCTGAGGAATAAGGCTGTATGCAGGTGGGGATGGGGAGTCCCATGGGTGCCTTGGTAGCATCTGGATTGTGGGTGTGGTTTCTAGAAATTGCTGTATTTGGCAATAGGCCAAAGTGTTGTATTTCCAAATACATTTTTCTTATCAGTGTGGGCATATAATTTCAGTTGGAGCCTGGATGACTTTGGGCTCACAGAGTGACTTGCTTCCTAGCCCTTTGTATCTATGATGTTCACCACAATGAAGCTTCAGTGTTCTTAGGATACATTTAGATTAAAACCCACTGGAGTTATACCATTCTTTGGCTTTAGTCTGGTACCAACCAGTTTACATGTTAAACCCAAACTAGAAAATACAAAGATAGGATATGTTTGGAATTAGGTTCTTCTTTCCTTTTAAACAATGCATTCCAAGATTCTGATACAAATCAGACGCATTTTAGAGAGTAGCACACTTGGAAAATCAAGACTGAAGAAGAATGTGAGCATGCATTTTTTATGTTCTGATAAGCTGAGAAAAAAAAAAGACAGAAAAGAACTCCCAGGGAACCTAGAAGAAGAAACCTTAAAGAATAAGCCTTTCAGACAGGAAGAAAGATTGTTAGTTGTTGGCTGTATTCAGAAGATTTGCATTTTTAAAGTTAGTGACTAATGTAATAAAAGGTTCCAGTTAAATTATTGCAGTGGCTGCTTGCTTCAGGGCAAGCAAAGAATCTTTGAGGTTTTAAATCATTTTCTTCAGTCTGGCATGAGAGGGTATTTTTAAGCTCCTACAAATGATTTCCATATTCTCTATAGTGTTTCTCCATCTGGCCCCTAATTTTCACACACCTGGCAGGAAAATGAAAAAAAAAAATTTGTACAAAAAATGTTGGTATTTGGGCATAAATGATTAATATTAAGAGAAAGCCAAGGCTTCTTTGGAAATATAGTTTGATTAATAGACTTTAAAAATTAGTAGCTGTATTGATTGATTGATTGATGGAAACAGGGTCTCACTCTGTTGCCCAGGCTAGAGTGCAGTGGTGTGATCTTGGCTCACTGCAACCTTTGCCTCCTGGGTTTAAGTGATTCTCCTTCCTCAGCCTCCTGAGTAGTTGGAATTACAGGCGCCTGCCACAACGCCCTGCTAATTTTTTTTTTTTTGTATGTTTAGTAGAGACGGGGTTTCACCATGTTGGCCAGGCTGGTCTTGAACTCCTGACCTCAAGTGATCCGCCTGCCTTGGCCTCCCAAAGTGCTGGAATTACAGGCATGAGCCACCATGCCCAGTCAGCTATACTTAATTGTCAAACATATACTGTATTATGGTTATCCTATTTTTGAAACTTGGTGTGATTCAAACTCTGGCACGTATTGACAATGGTGCAGGATCTTTGAATTCAAACCTGATCCAGAAAAGCCAGTGATTTGCTGTAACTGTAACACCAGTGTTGATGGCTCAGCATACTTTGCATCAAGGAGGCAGGAGAAGTGGAAATTTTACAGTGTATGGTTCTGCTCTAATGTATAAAGATGCTAAAACTCATATATTTTGCCTCCTGAATGAGGCCTTTAATCCAGCATGCTCCTTATACTGCAGAGATTCTCAGAGCAAAACTCCATAAAAGGAACATGATCAGAAAGAACTGAATATATAAAAATACAGTACTTGAATAAAATGGACCATATCTTGATGCCCAGCATATGTCATCAAAGTGCTCTTCTTCTAAAAAAGTCCAAGTTCTAGAAAAACACTGGAACACAGTGATAAGTGTTTGCTTAGAGGCTTTACTGAGATTTAACCACTAGAAAAGCTAAAGGCTGTGTTTGACCTTATGTTGCAAAGATCCTTTCTCTCTGTATTACTGGAATGAAGGTGTATAGCCAAGTGGTGAGAATTCGGTTCTGGAGACTGGCTGCCTGGGGCCAAATTCTGACCCCATTGTTTATTAGCTGAGTGATAATGAAGGAGTTATCTAAAAATTTCTTGCCGTAGTTTCTTCATCTGTACTGTGAGGTGAGGATACTAGCAGTATCTAAGTCATTGCTAGGGTTATATAATGTATGTAGAAGACTTAGAACCATGCCTGGAACAGAGCGAGTGTTAGACAAATTTAGCTATCATTATGAATATCATTTTAATTTCATTAATGAGGGCTCTGTAAGAAAAGGAAGAGAAAAGAGAAAGAGCCACTTTCTTCCTGTCCCTTCTCCTTTCCTTCTGCCACCTTTCTCTCTTCCCATCCCTATTTCTTTGCCAGATTCCAAATGGGATTTGAAGCTGAGGAATGAACATTGAGCATGATTAGAACTATTCAGTGGGCAGAGCACTGTTTTAAAAGGCCAGGAGGCCTGAATTCTCTTCCTGGCTTTACATTAACTAGATGTGTGACTACACGGAAGTTGTCCTACCCTTTGTGTTCGTCTCTAGGGCTGTTGTAACAAAGTACCACAACCCGGGTGGCTTAAACAATAGGCATGTATTGTCTCACAGTTCTGGATGCTAGAAGTCAAGGATCACGGTATCAGCAGGGTTGGTTCCTCCTTAGGGCTGCAAGGGAACATCTGTCCCAGGCCTCTCCCCTAGCTTCTGGTGGTTTGCTGGCAAACTTTGGCATTCCTTAGCTTGTGGATGTGTCGCCTGATCTCCACCTTCATCTTCACATGGCATTCTCCCTGTGTGGGAGTCTCTGTCCAGGTTTCTTCTCTTTATAAGGACTGGGCCAGGGGCCTACCCTACTGCAGTGTGACTGCATCTTAACTAATTTCATATGCAACAACCCTATTTCCAGATAAGGGACAGATTCTGAGATACTGGAGTTAAAACTTCAACATAAGAATTTTAGGGGGATGCAATTCAACCCATAGCACGAGGGATAGTTCTCAGAATCTCTATGCTTCTCCAAGAGGGGAATAAAGGATGCATGGCATTTCTGAAATTTATCCAACTAGAGAGCACATTTGCTCAACTGTGGAGGATCATCAGGGCCTCATGCTAACACTCCTGCCTTTTTGGGAACATCTGCTTCCCAAATGAGGTCATTACTTCCCCATTACAGAGCTGACTGTAACCAGGCACAGGAAGTCCTTCCTCCATCTCTGAGCAGAACTCACTGGGCCCACCCTCAGAGGCACACTGCCTGTCCTTGGTTAGCTTGCCAGGATTGGGGGTGAAGTCCAGCCAGTGGCCCCTCACTGCCCTGTCAGGTTCTGGGTGGGTAAGAAGACCCCCACCAGGGGACTTCTCTGGCTCAGAGGCAGCTAATGTGGATGACAACGAGGCTGGGCCACTGCATTTACATTCAAGCAGCTGTGATCCCATAAATACTACAGGGGAAAGCCCACCAGGGAGAAAACGACTTACTTATAAAATTTTAATAAATAGGTTAAAAGAAAAACCTGCCTCAGCTTCTCTTTGTGTTGCTGTCAGCAAGCACATCTCTTGCAGCAAGCTGACATTCTTGTTGACAGCGCTGTTAACAGCACTCCGAATAAGGTAATTACCCAATAAAGTTAATGTTAGCCAAATTGCACAGAACTTGAATTAGAAATTTATCTGATTGAAGGATTGAAGCCTGAGTCATGTGTCTTCCCCATTGAGCATGCAGTTTGCCTGCCTCGAGAGTAGGATACGTCACAGGATGGAGGCTGGCATTTACATTCTGGAGGTGAACCCACTCTCAGAGGCAGGAGCTGAGAATGCTTTCTTCTCTACCTCGAGGCAGCAGGGGAATGAGATTTCTGTGTTCTTCTTTACCTCTGTGTGATGTTTCCATTCACTTTGCAGGGCAGCAGTGCAGTCTAGCGCAGCCTGCCCTTTCCTGGTGAGGACTGAGCTGGGGTGGCATCAGAATAAGAAAGGGCACTGCTGTGACTGCTGTGACTGCTGTGTAGGATCCGGTGTCCTTGTAGGGCTGGTGGAGGAGGCAGTCGGAGCCCATTGTCTGAGCACACCCTGGGGGCTGCATGGCTATAAGACAGCTCACACCAAGGCTATTAGGCTTGAGCAGAAAGAGAGCAGGACTTGAGATCAAAAGAATTGGGTTCTAATAATCATTGAGCCATTAACTAATTAAAAGGTTTTTGGCAAGTCACTTCCTTTCTTTGAGCCTCATTTTTCTCATTTGTCAAATGGAGGTAACGAAATTTGTTCTATCCCTCTGGGTTGGGAGAATAAGAATAATAATAGATGTGGAAATACCATGAATATAAGCAGTTATTAATAGGCTCAAATGAAGGTATGATTGGCCAGCAGAGATATTAAAAATGAGGCAAAAGGGCCGGGCGTTGTGGTTCATTCCTGTAATCCCAGCACTTTGGGAGGCCGAGGCGGGCAATCACGAGGTCAAGAGATCGAGACCATCCTGGCCAACATGATGAAACCTCTTTTCTACTAAAAATACAAATTTAGCTGGGCGTGGTGGCACACACCTATAGTCCAGCTACTTGGGAGGCTGAAGCAGGAGAATCTCTTGAACCCGGGAGGCAGAGGTTGCAGTGAGCCGAGATCACACCACTGCAGTCCAGCCTGGCGACAGAGCGAAACTGTCTCAAAAAAAAAAAAAAAAAAAAGAGGCAAAAGAAAAATTAGTAAGCATTGAAAAGAAAACTAAGGATAACTTCTGGGCTTAAGGAGAAAGAGCCTACAGTCTCTTATTTTCACTGGAGAGGGTAGTAAACAAATCACACAGGAATGAGGATTATGAGTGGTGTGAGCAGTATTTATTAGTGACTACAAAATAGAGCCAAAATATCAATATTCATTGGACTGTAAAATCAAATTTTCTTTAAAAAATACCCTGTGAAATACTCAAAATATAATTTATAACCACAATAATATAATTAGTATATATTTCCAAAAACCTGTAGAACTGGAGAATATGGCTATATTCTCAACTGAAGCAAATAATGTATCAAATGGCAGCATTTTCCGGTGAAAAGAGCCCTGAGCCCTGAGCAGACAGATGCTGCTTCTGACATGAACAAATCATGAGAAAATCACCTCTGTCCCCTTGTTCCCTTGCCTACAAAATGGAGATAATTCCTGCCCTATTCAACTCATGGGGCTGAATGAAATGAAATGAAATGAAACACATATCTGAACAAGTGAAAGTACCATACACCTGTGAGGTAAGATTATTTCAATTATTTAGTCAGGTGTCTGTTCTTATTCTAATTTAATTCAACAAACACTGATTTGTTGAGGGGGTCTACTGGCAGAGCGTGGTAAGTTTGGCAAGAAGCTGCCCATACTGTGTGGCTTTGTGAAGAGGAGAAAGAACTGGAAGGGCTGGGAAGGGCTCATTACAGAGGTGTTGAGTGAGCTGCCCCCGAAAAGTGTGAACAAAGTTTCTTTCATCCATAAATATATGTTGAGCTCCAACCATGTGCTGAGCACTGGACTAGGGGCTTGGGGGGATTCATCAATGAGCAGAATGAATATCCCCACACTTAAAAAACTGACATGCTACAGGGGATGATGGGCATGCGGTGGGGCACAATATGCAAGTTGCAAGGGTGAGGAGGGATCATCAAGGATGAGATAACTGAGTTAACAAAAACACAGAAGGAGAACTTACAGGGGTTATGAGGCTGTGGAAAATAGGCTTCATATCTGGTTTTGCTTCAGATGACTTGGTAGTGGCTGCCTGGAATCTGTGTTGAGGAGGATTCTGAGATTTCCTTTTGGCTCTGGTGGAAGAGTGCCAGGATTGATTACTGATGTCCACAATGGGTGTGGGAGGGGATAATTGGATGAGTGTTAGATATTTACCATTCCCAGAGAGGTTCTGTGTGACATTCCAATCTCTGCTCTTCCAGTCTTCTGAGAATGGTACAAAGCTTAATAAGCGAGTATTTAAGTCCAGCATTTGTGTGTACATAAAAAATTATTTGGATATTCTCAGAGAAAGCTCTGCTATGTAAATGCCAGTGTTAATGGTATACTTCTCCAATCTTTTACCTTCTCTTTATTGAGACCATGAGCAGGCAAGTAACTCAGCTATGTTTTATAGAACCTGTTTCTGTTTGTGATTCCACTTCTTTGGCTCCCTGCACTCCAAACTCAAAATGAGTGTCAGCCTCTTAGAGCCTCAGAATTTTTAGTTGCTCATATGCTACACTTGTCTTCTGTTTGGGGTCATATAATACATCCCTCCATGGCATTCAGAGGAAGTGATCTACCTTTTTCCTTTAAGTCTCCTGAAGTAACTATGCAACCTTCCTTGATAACTCTGTAAGAGATACAGTGTATTGTAGTTCCAGAATATCTCGTACCAGGCTGACTCTGGCTTTCTGGCTGAGCCTTAAAGGTAAATGGGGGTTTGGGAGAAACCCTTTTTCTTAGCCCTTGATATGTTAAATAAAGAAATTCAGAAAATCCTATATTGCTTATAAGCAATTGTCTTGGTGCAAAATTTTGTATGTCAAAAATAAAATGTTAATTTTTTCCTGTTAGATTGAACCATATGAAATTGCTATTTTTTCCACCTTCAACCATGTCCCTGCAAATGACATGAACTCATCCTTTTTTATGGCTGCATAGTATTCCACGGCATATATGTGCCACATTTTCTTTATCCAGTCTATTATTGATGGACATTTGGGTTGGTTCCAAGTCTTTGCTATTGTGGAAACCATCATTCTCAACAAACTATCACAAGAACAGGAAACCAAACACCGCATGTTCTCACTCATAAGTGGGAGTTGAACAATGAGAACACACGGACATAGGGAGGGGAACATCACACACCAGGGCCTGTCGGGGGGTGGGGGGGCTAAAAGAGGGATAGCATTAGCAGAAATACCTAACGTAGATGATGGGTTGATGGGTGCAGCAAACCACCATGGCACATGTATACCTATGTAACAAACCTGCATGTTCTGCACATGTACCCCAGAACTTAAAGTATAAGAATAATAAAAAAAGAAATTGCTATTTTTATAGGTCAAAAAGTTTTAGTGTTGCCAATTTTCTCTGGTTCAACTTAATAGTTGTATACTTTCTTTAACAATCCTACACTTGAGAATTTGGGCTTTAGGCTGTTTAAGGAGAATGCCCTGTACTTTGAAAGGCAAAAAAGAAATGGACATTAATGTTTTGCTGAAATATGTCTTTTTGTCTTCAAAACTTGCTCTTCCTGGTCCCTTCTTAATGACAGTAAGAACAGCTGCTCATAGGCCTCTCTGCTCAAACTTGAAGAGTGCAATTGAACACAGCTCAACTATGCTTCTATAGATAACATGAAGCCAGAAGGCTGCTGGTTCTCTGTTGTATTCACTGGTTAGATGGAAAAAGTAAGGATTTAATGAGAAACTCCTGAGATGTTTGAAATGATAGCTACATCTCTATTTCTTTCCCCAGTGACAGAGGGAAATCTGGTTTCTGGATTAACTACTGAATAGCAACTGCAGTCAACAGCTGATGGAATCTTGCAGGAAGACTAAGCTGGTGTTCAGAGAAGTTTTGTTCAGGCATCCCATTTTATTTCACTCATACTATCCAATGGCTGAGTTTGCATGTGGATATGAAAGTATCTGAATATTCTGATTAACATTTGTATGAAGGATTTCTGTCTACTAAAGAGTGCAACAGAACAGACCATCTGGAGAGAGGGCTGTTTCATTCCGATGGAAGGTGGCAACAAAGTTGTCATCTAAAAGGAGGATGCTGGGAGTGGTATTCTGTTCCTGGAAATAAAAGTCAACCTAATCCTTTGTGCTGAGGGCTTTGCTTACTGGATCGATTTCTCATTGTCTGAAAACTGCCAGTCATAGAAGTAATACAACCAGCTGGCTATCTAGCAGGGATTCTGCTGCTGGGAAGAGGAGCATCTGTAGATGACAAAGGGACACTAAGGGTCCTTAGAAATTCCCTGCATTGTCATCTGATACCACTTAGTCACACAGCACTCCTAGGTGTGTGGGTGACAGGGCAGGCTCAAGCCCAACTCTGCTGATTCCATTAATAAAAATGGCCATGCCAAGGGTGATTGCACTCCCTGGAGATGGGAGTGTGATGTTGGTTCACAAAAGGCCAATGATAGGTTGCCCTCTGGTGTCAATTTTTTCTTACTGAGGCAAGAAAAAGTGTTCCCAGCAACTTCTCAGACTCCCTCAGCCCACTGACCAGGTCACTGTACTTACAAACAACATAGAACATGAAGATAAAAACTATAAATCTGAGATATTTCCAGTAAGTGAAAGGAAAGCAGAGGCAATGTTCTTGCTTTTTTTTTTTTTTTTCGTGAGAATAATCACAAGGGTGTTTGGGTATCTGCTTCAGTCTTTCATGAGTATTTTCCATGGAGGCTGATGGGGAAGAAGTCAGTAGCTTCTTTTTCTTTGCTGAAAGAGTCATTATCTCAGAGACTTAGGGATTAGCAAATGGGATACCATGTGATGAGGATAAGAGGATAGAAAACAGTCTGGAAATATTTGCTTTTAGGCAAAGATGAAATCACAAGGTTCATTTATTTCCTTTGTTCTACAATTTCCTTAAAGGCCAAGTCACATGAAGATAATATAAATAAAAATTACCTTAGGAATGGGAAAAAGAAAAAGAAACCAAGTCTGATGGGTGACTGTTGAGAAAGGGAGTTGGAAGCCACTGAACTCTGGGCTTTTGTTCTCAAGCCAACCCGTGGATTTGGTAATATACTTTGATTAATCTATCTAACTTCCACGTCTTTTTCAATACAATTTCTCCCTACCTCTTGAGGAAGTTGCAAGATTGGGTTTAATTATTGTTTGTACTTTGAGAGGCTCAAGGAAAGTACTTCGAGATACAAAGCAGTATAAGAAAGGAAGCTAAGAATACTTTTATAAAAGAAGAAAAGTGTACACAAGGTACCTAAATTTCATTTTGGAGGAATGAAAAATGCAAACTTTACCCAGAAACTATATAAATACCAGTCAGAGAGATGCAGATTGCCTTCTGTGGATCACATGATATCGGAGGTGGGGTGATTCCTCTGGCTGTTCCCTGAATTTTCAGATATTCTCTCTAGGTCCTCTCCAAGATAGAAGCAATCTGCCAGAGGCACCTCTGGGTTTGCAGATCCTCTAGCATTCACACTGTCTTTCGGAGCTCATTCCCTGATTGCAGGGCCAAATGGCCTCTCTCAGCTCCATCTTACCCAGAGCTGCTCTGATCGTGACAGTTTCTATATGACCACTGCTAGTCTTCTCACCGAGGGCACTAACCTAGCAGACTACAGAGTCTGTAAATAATGGTTATTTTGAGAAATGTCACTCTTCAGGAAGTCCTACCTTATCGCATTTAATCAGAACTTTAACTTTTATTATGTTTGTGATAACTTTACTCAAAATTTGAAGCTATTCAGTGATTCTTTCAGCTTTTTAAAAAGAAAATCGAAGTTCCTTATGATAAAGACAAGCAAATTACAATGTTTTTCATGATTATAAACTCTGCTAAATGCAAATAATAATGGAAATAAAATGCATGAATTTGGTTTGCAAACCAAGGCTAAGCTGTTTTGGGTTTGGTGTCCATCAAATTTGAACTTTGCCATAGTTTGGCAAAATAATAGAGCAGAAAAACTGAAGAGAATAGGAAATTACGAGAAAAATAATGGGAGTGAGAGGTGGCGGAGAGAATGCAAGCAGAAAGGAATGTTTGCTCTCTTTCTCTTCCTTTGATGTCAACCTTCTGCCACTCATCTGAGGGTCCCAGAATCAGAAGTTCCTTGCACAAGATTAGAAGTATGGTTTTCAAACTGTGTGCCAAGGAACCCCAGAGGTTCTTTTTCAGGGGCTTCCTCATGGTTGGGGAGGAAGACGAAAATCTCCAATTCCCTTTTCCCCAGTAATTTCATGGGCTTGGCAGTACAATGGAATCCTAATGAGAGGGCCAATTATAGTTTTCCAGGTGAAATTTAACCCATTAAGTATTTTAGTTTTAAAGTTAAGATCATTAGAAAATGTATAAGGTGGAGAAAATCAGCATAGATCAGAAACAATCCAAGTGAAAGATCCTCTTTGTTATTGGTTCATGCCCCTAGTGGCTGGACTTTCTAAGAGGAGGTAAGAGCCTTGTCAAAGATAGTGCTCCTTATATTGGCCTCTACCAAAGCCTTGCTCCCATGGCATTCAGACTCTCAAGTCAATACGATTTAGTTTTTGATCACTCCACTCATTGCTCTCTAGATTATCTCCCATATCAACAAAGTTTCTTTTGTTCTCTAGAAAGCCAAGATACCAACAAAGCTCGACATTACCATCCACAGAAACTACTTTAGCATTAGGATCATTCCTTATCATCATATGGATTTCTGTGCCAACTCAGGAACAAATGATGGTATAGCAGAAAAGATATTGAAACAAGCCATACAGCAGGGTTTAGCAAATTATGAGAGCTGACTACAAAACAGGGAAGAACATGCTGAAGTTTTAAAACTATTCCATAGTAGTGGTCAGAAGTGTGGAGGTTGGATGCATTTGATGTTGACCATGAAGGATTGCCAGAACTTGTCCTGAACACTTCTGCACAAGTGTGTGGAGCCTGGACTTCCACCACTGTGCTACAGTAATCAGACATCTGCATTGCATATAAACTGTGGGGAGCGGAAATGCCCACTGAAAGACCTGTTGGGAGAGAATTACAATAATTTAGCCTCTATCATGGGGCTCTGCTCTGCTGCTACAAGGTCATCATGGGAGAAACAATGGAGTATCTTGCAGAAAGTTAGAATTTGGTCCTTTGCCCTTTCAGTATTGCACTTTGTACATGTATAAGCTCAATAAGTATTAGTTAAAGATGGTGCAGAAAATGCCTTTGTAATTTCTCTTGGGAAATGACTTTCTTTGCAAAAGGTAGGTTGAAAGGAAAGCACAATGACTTCTAAAAGTGATGACAAGAAGCAAGGATGAATCCCTTATGCTAATACTGTCCCTCCCCAATAGAAATAATTTCCAACGAATATTAAAACTGGAAGGTCATTTAGGTATCTCTTTATAGATTAGCAAGACAGTATTGCAAGGTCTTTGGCCAAATACTGAGCCCAGATGTATTCTGCAGTCCACGCTGATCTTTAAACTTGAAGAAAGTTATCTATTCTTACTTCAGATGTGTTTTATCAGCTCCTTAGGAGCCTGCTAGAGTCATAACTTTTTCTTTTGTGCTGAAAAGGGAGTAGAGGAGCATTTTCCTTGTAGCTAGACAGGAGTCTTTCTTCCCTCAAATTGCCATTTTTATTTAGGTTTATCAGAATGTAAGAGTCCAACAAAATTTTTCCCAATTACTTCATCAACAACAAAGTGTCATCTTTTGTTTGCTTCTTTTAGAACACAAGATAAGAAATGGCTTTGATGTATCAGATCTGATGTCCTAAGAGATTTAGCTCCATTTACATTTTGGCTTCCCCAACCCTCACTCCAACATAAAATCCTCTTAGAATGAGAAGATGGAAATTGAAACTTTGGCATGAGCTCTAATGAAATGTAAGACCTTGAACAAGTCATCTAATGTCTGTGAACGTCAATTTTCTTGCCATTAAAGTGGGACAGAAATAATCGTAGGACTACTGCAAGGGTCAAATGAGATAGAAGATATAAAAACATATTGTAAATTGTAAAGCACTTCAATATATAGTTATAAATACTAACAACACAGTCGTGGCCTAGTGAAATGAGCATTGAATTTGAGGTCAGTAGATAGGCATGTAAATCTTGCATTGTCTGCTTAACAGTTGTCTGATTTGGGGTAAGTCATGTAAACTGTATAAGGCCAAGTTTCCATAAGTGTAGATATGGATTATTAAGTTACTAAAAAACATCATAGGGTTTTTGTAATTGAAATAATAGCTGATTGAACCACAATAGACACCTAGCTCAAGCTATGCCAATCAGACTCTCTCCCATGGGAATCTGGGATTGGGATTAAAGGACTGTCCATTGGCTGGGCACGGTGGCTCATGCCTGTAATCCTAGCACTTTGGGAGGCCAAGGCTGGTGGATCACCTAAGGTCAAGAGTTTGAGACCAGCCTGACCAACATAGCAAAACCTCATCTCTACTACAAATATAGAAGAATTCACTGGGCATGGTGGTGGGAGCCTGTAATCCCAGCTACTCAGGAGGCTGAGGTAGGAGAATTGCTAGAAACTTGGGGGCAGAGGTTGCAGTGAACTGAGATCACACCACTGCACTCCGGCCTGGGCAACAGAGTGAGACTCTGTCTCAATAAAACAAAACAAAACAAAACAAACAAAAAAAGGACTGTCCATCATTTCTGGGCAAGTGTGTGCCAGACAGAGGAAAATTCAAAATGCATTGTATAAAAGGCTGATTGGTAGAGAAAGTGGGTACTGCTTCTGAGAAGAAAGAATGAAGTAGGTTGAAGAGAGATATAGACACACATATACACACAGATTAAGAGCCAAACAGCATTCCCAGATGTCTTCACTCTTCCATTTCTAGGTGATATTTCCATGTATCCTTATTGGAAATTTCCTTCTGGATTAGTTAACAGAATCTACTTTAGCTAGTTTAAGCAGAAAGGGATGTAATGCAGGAATTAGGTACTCATAAAATTGTTGGAAGGGAGAGGAGCAGGCTCTAGGCCAAGCTTTCAGGGTAACTTCCCAAACAACCAAACAACCCTACAGAAGTGGTCCAATGAGGAAGTTACTGCCCTTTCCAGGAAGCTGGGGAAGCAAGAAGCTGCTCCCACAGAATCACACTGCTTTTGTCAAGATCCACACCAGGAAGATTCTTGATACCTGTGAAGCTGAGAAGTAGCCACTGAGCTATTTGCTGCTGTCCTCCTTCCACCCTCCCATACTCTCACCAACTGTGGGGCATGGCCTCTGCCTCTTGTGGAGGCTAAGTGGTGTGCAGAGGCTGCACTGCAGGGAGTCTGAGTAACGCGGTCTCTACTTGCAGCAGACAGCATGCAGTAAGCCACGTATAGGAAAACAATATAGTTCAGTGAGTTAATCTGCATATCTACCTTGCCTTCTTTCTTCTGAAATCAAGTCCTGTTCATTGTTAACAGTGCAGTACTTAACACATTAATGTGAATGACAGGCTCTTGAATAAGCTGCAAGGGAGCCACTAGTTTTCTTGGAACGAGATATCTGGGGATTCCCACCTCAGAGACCAACACAAAGAAATAAAGACAAGGTCTGGCTAAGGTTGGGACATTGTGACCTTTACAGTGTCTCTCCTGCCCTCTTTCCACAATTTTTGTGCCAATTACTTGTTGACAAGCCCCAGAGCTTAAGACATGGGTACTTCGCTGTGAAATGAGATGATTATAGAATAGTTATCAAAGAGGTCAGACTATTTTTGGCATCATCACAGTTCTGAATTGTAGCCTCAGTAAACAACAAGTCATTACTCTGTCACACAATGTCTGGTGCCCTGTCCTTTTTGTCCTTGCATCTTTAATTCAGACTTTTGCCACCATGAAGGCTCACATCCTTCCTTGGTTCTGGGGCAGACTGCAGAGCCTTGGGTTAGCATGCGGACTCCTCTGTCCATGTGCTTACTGCCAGGCTTGCGTGGGGTCTTGGAAAGAGCATAGAATGTGAGTCATTTGCTTAGCCAATTATTAGCGAGGGCCTTTATGCAAGATGTGAAATCTTCTTAAACCTTAGATTCTTCGTCTTTAAAATGGAATCAAAATGCCTGCCATACAAATTTGTGGGGATTAAGTGAAATAATGACTACAAGGCCTTTGTAACTAACAGTGCCTGGCACACAGATCAGGCATATTGAATATTAGCTTCTTTAGGGCTGAGTCTTCACAGCTCTGGGCTCAATCACATTCTGAAGCTTCACTTTTGGTGAATGAATCCTTGCCTTGTGGCCCTTGGTTTCAATTGTGTCTCAGCTCCCCACCATCTTGTCCTTGCCAGGATCCATGTTGCCTTACCCCTCCTGCCCTTGGTCTCCTCTTCCGTATTTAGTTCTATGACCAGATATTTGCTACTTAGTAGAGATTTCTCATCTGCCTGCCTGCACAACTATCTAATTTTTGAGATTCTCCATTGCATACACCACCCTTTCATTGGTCATGACATTCTAGATTGCTATTGCTTGCCTGAACTATCACCTGTTATTTGTCACATTATTGTCCAGATGCTGAGTTCAACTTTCCTTTTTCTCGTCACTTGTAGTTGAGTCCTTCTTTTACTTCCTTCCTACCTACATCTGCCATCTTCCCCTCCCACTCCAGCAAATATCTTTGTTTCGGGTCCTGGATGTTAACCCTCTCATGCCAGGTAGTGTTTTTAGACACGAAACAGAGTCCTCTATGTCCTTGCTGCTCAGGTGACACACTGGCATCGCTGGGAGCTTATTAGATATGCAGAATCTACTGAATCAGAAACTGCATTTTAACAAGATCCTGAGGTGATTCATAGGCACATGAAATTTTGAGAATCACTGTGCTATAAGTAAGGAAATGTGACTAGGTTAGAAAATACTTTGGTGGTATCTGGCAAAAATCTGTTCACCTTCCTCCTGGTGATGTTCTAGAGACACATGGCTGCCTCCCAATATGGCTTGCTGGCACTTCTATTAAAAGGATGGCAATATGGTATTCTGTGTCTTTTCATCCCAAGCATGGGTTTTGTGTTGTAAGGATGAAGTTCAGGCTTGTGACAAGCTGCAGTGAAATGAAAATTCCGGCAGGCTATGTATTTGAAGAAATTCACTCTACAACTGTTCTACTTGCTTCTGAGTCAAATCAAATGAAGGGATCCTGCGTTTATGAACTGTACGGTAAAGAGAGAGAACTCTAGGAATCTACTTTTTATTTTTGTTTTTTCCCTTTTTCTACCCTAGCCTTCCCAAACCTTCTTCCATCAGTTCCTCTGAAACCAGCACCAGAGTACAGAGCAGAACATGGTGACTGAGGGCAAACGACAGGGGGAAGCTTTGAGAAATGGCAGGTATTTTTGGTGACTTACTGAACTGGTGGCTTTTCCTCCTAATGTTTTTGCTCAAAACATATCTTTGTAATATTGGATTGTTATGATTTTTTTCATTTATTCAAATACACCCACACCCTACCCTTTCCCTACTTAGAAACTCCATCCTTGTGCTACAAGGATGAATTTGTAAAAATGTAAAAAAACCCACCAAATCAATCGATCCATATGTGGATAAAGAAACAGGCTTCAAGCATCTATTATGAAAAGTATAGGCTGTGAGTGATGTCAAGAGACCTGGACGGCTTCTGCAGCCTAACTTCACTTTCACTTATCTTGTCATTATATGGCCATGGGAAAAACGCAGCCTGCCTCTCTTTGCAGTTTTGAACACATAAATGCTCCCATATTTCTGATGGGGCTTCTAATGAAGATGACTTTTCCATTTTTCATGCTGATATCAGTTTGACCTGCTCCTGTCCAGTTAGCACACCTGGGTCTGCTGTCCTTTTGTGAATATTATGGGCTCCATGATATGCACAAAGTAATCTGTTTTTTTTTTTTTTTCTGATGTGATAGGGTTTGGGAGTTGGGGCAGAAGACAGAGTTTAAAAGCTGTAAAAATAAATAAGAGGAATGGAAAGGCCCCTACCTTGCAAGAATGGAAAGGGCTAGAGAATGGAATGGGTAGGAAGATTGAAAGTGCCCTCATGCCACTTAATAAATCAAGACGTGATGGAACTTGCAGATAGGTAGAAAGGCAAATAATTGCTCACTTCTTGAGCATAGCATCAGTGGTTAAAATACAATCAGTTAAATTTTAGACTCAGGATCTTTCTAAATTGTGGTGAATGCACAATAACTATCCCTTGGCTTAAAAAAATGACACTAGGAAAATATTTGATGATGTAGCCACTTCTTTAAAAAGATGCCATATGAATTTTTCAAAAGTAAATAGTGATGACTTCAAAGTGTGTGTACTTTGGAAAAGGCTACTGTATGTTTACATGATACAAGACATCCACATGTATCATTTCTGCTTCCTTGCAAGAACTGAGGGAAGAGGTGAATGCTTCCCTATTACAATAAAATGCTATACTTACGTTTAATAATTAATTAAGAAGGAATAAAAAGGTTCATAACAAGTGGACCTATCCCAGTCCATACTACTTGGTAGTCATCTTTAGCTGACTAAGGAAATAACAATAGACAGGTTTATAAATCAAAGTTTGGTTTCTGGCAGCCAAGGGAAGCATCATCATTAGCTTAAGACAGACTCCTACTAATTGCATCAAATTCAGTCTATACAGCAGGGGTTCTTAAAGTGTGGTCCCTGGACCAATAGCATCAGCGTCTCCTGGGAACTTGGTAGAAGGGCAGATTCTCAGGCCTCACTCTGAATCGCTGAATCGGAACCTCTGGGGGTCAGGCCCAGTGACAAGTACTTTAATAGTAAGCTCTCCCAGTGATTCGGACACTCACTGATTTGGGAACCACTGCTACCCAGTGGTACCTGACGAGCGACGATAATACAATAGAAAGTGCCAGGGCTCTGAGGCCAAGCCTGAGTTCCTTCCCAGCCTTGCTATCACTCACTGTGTGACCTTGGCAAGTCTTTGGCATGCCTGAACCTTTATTTTCTCCTCTGCAAAATCAGAATCATCTCCTTTCCTCACAGGTCTGTTGTGGGGAAAGTGAGATGATGTGAGTCCTTGTTCACACAGTAGGTGCCCAGAAAACCTTGGTGCTTTTCCTCTTCCCTTCCCTGAAGCTGAACTTCTGCAGAAAAATCCAAGAGGTAAGAGCCATCAATATTTGTGGAAAATTAAGAGGGTTTTCATAAACTCATGGACATTACTCGGTGAAAGTTGGTGTCTTGTACTGAGTGAACTGTCTGCTGTCCAGGCCTGTGCTGTCCAACACAGGAGCCAAATGTGACCATTGAGCACTGGAAATGTGGCTTGTGTGAATGAGATAAGCTGCAAGTGTAAAAGACACATTGGAATTTTAAGACTTAACATGAAAAAAATTTATAATTTTTTATATTGATTACATGCTGAAATAAAAGTTTGGGTATATTGGGTTAAATATATTATTAAAATTAATTTCACCTCTTTTTTTAAAAAAAATTTAAACTGTGGCTACAAGGACATATATAAGCACATATGTGGCTCACAGAGTTAACTCTGAGTAACTCGGGCTTGTTAATAATGTCCACTCCTAAGTAAAGTTCTATGAGGGATAAGTCCCCATTCCATCTTCCAGCACTCCCACACTGCTTTCATTCAGGCAGAATCAAGAGACTTGCTTAGCCCCTCAGACATTCAAAAAAGTCAGCATTCAGGAAATGAGAGTTCTTTAAGCATCAGCCCACTCTTATCTTCTCTTGCTTAACAAAAGACACTAAAAGGCAGTTCTCTCAGATGTCTATTTGTCCTCGGCGTGACTTAAAAATCAGCTCAGGAAGTCATCTGTCAGTCAAGTATATTACAGAGAGAAACATTTGTGAAATTACCTGAGTTGAGATGTCTCAAATGACAATTTCTTATTTGCACAACTTAAATTATTCAAGACAACACAGACCTGCTCTAATCTTTAAAAAGACTTTAGGGTTACGAGGATTTGGTTCTCTATGTTTTAAATATTTCGTCTTCTTTTAAGAACCCAACCCTATGGGAGACTCAGAGAGCATTCTAATGACAGAAAGAAGCCCCTCCTTGTGTGTACCTAGGACTGATTACATGCATCTATCTCGTAGCTTGTTTGAGTGACGCTTCCCTGAGAAAAACAACTAGTCACATGAGGAATGGGCCAGATGGTAGACAGATGACTCTATGCCTGAAAAATTGCATGAGTAATATCATTCTTTCACTTCAGTTTTATTTATTTATATATTTTTGGTGGGGTGCAGAAAGCTCCCAGTTAATTACATTCAAACAAATATAGGACACCTGCTTGGTGCCAGGCACTATGCTAGCCACAGTGGGTAGAACTGAAAGAGACACGGTCCTATTCCAGCTTGAACTAAAATTGCTATAAATGACAAGTCCCTCTATACAGCCATGATTATGATTTTATTGATTTTCATGTATAGGGCTCATTGCTAGCTTTATTTTTATTTTATTTTAATAATTGCAACTTTTATTTTAGATTCGGGGGTACATGTGCAGGTTTGTTACATGGGTATATTATGTGATACTGAGGTTTGGGGAACAAATGATCCCTACTAGGGGATTACCCAGGTAGTGAGTATAGTACCCAATAAGTAGTTTTTCAGCCCTTTGCCTGCCACTTCTTTCCCTCCTCCAGTAGTCCCCAGTGTCCATTGTTCCCATGTTTATGTCTATATATACCTCTCATTTGCAAGTGAGAACATGTGGTATTTGGTTTTTTGTTCCTGTGTTAATTCGCTTAGGATGATGGCCTCCAGCTGGATCCATGTTGCTGCAAAGAACGTGATTTCATTCTTCTATTACGGCTGTGTAGTATTCCATGGTGTATATGTACCACATTTTCTTTATCCAATTCACTGCTGACAGGCACCTAGGTTGATTTCATGTCTTTGCTATTGTGAATAGTGCTGCAATGAACATACAAGTGCACATGTCTTTTTTGTAGAACAATTTATTTTCCTCTGGGTATCTAACCACTAATGGAATTGTTGGGTCATATGGTAGTTCTGTTTTTAGTTCTTTGAGAAATCTCCAAACTGCTTTCCACAGTGGCTGAACTAATTTACTTTCCCACCAAAAGTGTATAAGTGTTCCTTTTTCTCCACAGCCTTGCCAGCATCTGTTATTTTTTGTCTTTTTATTAATGGCCATTTGGACTGGTGTGAGATGATATCTCATTATGGTTTAGATTTGCATTTTCCTGATGATTAGTGATGGTAAGTATTTTTTCCCTATGTTTTTTGTCCACTTGTATGTCTTCTTTTGAGAAGTGTCTGTTCATGTCTTTTTTTAAATGAAGTTATTTGTTTTTTGTTTGTTGAGTTGTTTAAGTGCCTTATGGATTCTGGATATTAAACCTTTGTTGGATGCATAGTTTGCAAGTATTTTCTCCCATTCTGTAGGTTGTCTGTTTATTCTGTTAATAGTTTCTTTTGCTGTGCAAAAGTTCTTTAGTTTAATTAGGTCTCACTTGTCAGTTTTTGTTTTTTGTTGCAATTGCTTTTGAGGACTTAGTTATAAATTATGTCCCAAGGCTGATGTCCAGATGGTATTTCCTAGGTTTCCTTCTAAGATTTTATAGTTTGAGGCCTTACAATTAAATCTTTAATCCATCTTGCATTAATTTTTGTATATGGTGGAAGATAAGGGTCCAGTTTGATTCTTCCGCATATTGCTAGCCAGCTATCCCAGCAGTATTTATTAAATAGGGAGTCATTTCTTCATTGCTTATTTTTGTCTACTTTGTCAAAGATCAGATGGTTGTAGGTGTGCAGTTTTATTTTGGGGTGTCCTATCACTTTCTTTTTTCTCACTTGTAGGGCACCATTCTAGGTACTAGGCCCATGGTACAACAATGTTACATTTAAAAAATATTAAAGGCACATTTAAATTTAATTTTAGCATCAGTGAAAGAGATATTTTACGCACACAGTAGTGAAAAAAGTTGTCAGAATCTCTGCTTAATATTCAAAGCAAATAATGCTTTTTTGAATGAATAAATGCTTCTTTAAAAGGTAACATTGTGGGCTGGGCATAGTGGCTGATGCCTGTAATCCCAGCATTTTGGGAGGCCGAAGTGGGTGGATCAATTGAGGTCAGGAGTTTGAGACCAGCCTAGTCAACATGGTGAAACCCCATCTCTACTAAAAATATAAAAATTAGCCAGGCGTGGTGGAGCATGCCTATAATCCCATCTTCTTGGGAGGCTGAGGTACGAGAATCACTTGAACCTGGGAGGTGGAGGTTGCAGTGAGCTGAGAGGGCACCACTGCACTTCAGCCTGAGTGACAGAGTGAGACTGTCTAAAAAAAAAAAAAACATAAAAATAAAATTGTCGTGCTTAAAATGTAATATAGATACACATTTCAGATTGTTTAAGTATATCCTCCCCCATCCTAGGAGAAAAGATTTGTCTAAAAAGGGACTGGATATTAATTTCATTTCATTAGTAACTGACAATTTTGTATTTATATTTTATGGATGCCAGATTCTTGCTGTTGATATTAGTATGAACATCAACATTAGGCTATAATAATAAGCTATCAAAGGTTCAGTGCAAGATGTGTCTAGTTAAAAATTAGGAACAAGCTTAATAAAAACTTGTAAACTAATCTCAGTCCTTACTTAACTTCTCATTTGCTCTGGATTGAAGAAAGTGTGTGGAGTGTGTGTGTGTGCACGCATGTGTTTTTCAATGTCCCCAAACAGCACTATTTATCCAGCTGTCTACTTCCTTAAGGACAGATCTCCATCCCCACTCCCCATCCCAACCCCTGGCCCCATAGCAAGACTTATTTATCCTTAGTTACCAACTAGCTTATTAAAACTAATACTAGGCTGGGTGTGGTGGCTCACACCTGTAATC
Organism: Pan paniscus; assembly: GCF_029289425.2. Lineage (NCBI taxonomy): Eukaryota > Metazoa > Chordata > Mammalia > Primates > Hominidae > Pan > Pan paniscus. The sequence continues at coordinate 141,603,224 of NC_073255.2, read as the reverse complement.
CCAGCACTTTCGGAGGCCAAGGCAGGTGGATCACCTGAGGTCAGGAATTCAAGACCAGCCTGACCAACATGGAGAAACCCTGTCTCTACTAAAAATATAAAATTAACCGGGCGTGGTGGTGCATGCCTATAATCCCAGCTACTCAGGAGGTTGAGGCAGGATAATCACTTGAACCCAGGAGGCAGAGGTTGTGGTGAGCCAAGATTGTGCCATTGCACTCCAGCCTGGGCAACAAGAGTGAAACTCCATCTCAAAACAAACAAACAAACAAACAACAAACAAACACCAAAAAACTAATACTACACTAGTCACTGGGGCTTCTTCCATTAACATATGTGGGTGTTTCTCTGTGTGTGTGTGTGTGTGTGTGTGTGTGTGTGGTGGTGTTGGGGGTTGGGGGGGAGAGAGAGAGACAGAGAGAGAGACAGACAGACAGACAGGAGACAGAGAGAACTTGCTTAGACCTGCTTTTTGCATCATCCAGCATTTAGTTTCCCTGCTTCCTCAGCTAGGCTATGTTCACTTTCTCTAGTCAATCATGAGAAGTATGTGACTCCTTGTGTGAATTGCATGAGTGGCCCCAATTCTACACCCTTCCCAGTACCCATGTCCTTTGTTGTGTCATTTTGTGGTGCTTTTCCCCTGTGTATGGGGTATATGGTCCATCAGCCATGACTTACTTTGGCTGATGGGATGTTAGCAAATGTGACATAGCAGAGACTCCAGAAGTCCTTGTGCTGTTGGGCTTGACTATTCTGTGCCCTGTCATCACCTGGAAGACATTCTAGTCTGCTAGTTCCAGGAAGAAAATGAGAGACATGTGGGGCAAAGCCACCCCCAGACAAATCTAGCCTAGATGTTCTAACCCCTAGACTTGTGAGGAATAATAAATAATTATCTCTTTAAGCCACTGAATATTGGGGTGGTTTGTATACAGAAATAGTCAATGGACACACTTCCTTCTTCCTCCTCATGCAGACCCCGGATCCTCCCCTTCTCTACTCCTTAGATGAAACGCACTCTGCCCCCTAGCACCTGGTGACAAAAAGTGAGAACTTCTGTAGCACTAGGAAAATAGAAGAGAAAACAAGGGGAAAAAATGAGAGTAAAGGAGAGAAGACTATGCTGATGCCATCTGAGAGATTCCTATGGGAAAGATGGAAAAATTAACCATCACCATGCTCCTCCTGTTCCTTAATCAGTTCTCTCGTATCCTTTCTTTTTCCCAACCCTTATTTCCTACTCTTAATGCTTTCTGTTCCCACTACTGATCTGCATCATGAGACCAGGGTTCTTTCGCAATTATTGCTAACATTTATTGAATACTAATTATATATTAAGCACTGAGCTAAGTGCCGTACTTGGATTATGTGTTTTAAACCTCACTATGGCACTGTAAGACGGACAACATGGTCTATATTTTACACACGAAGAAGCTTAAGAGTCATCAAATGATTTGCTCAGGATCCACGGCTAGTAAGCAGTGAAGCTAAGGCTCTAATCCAGGCAGGCTGACAACAAAGCCTGTGCTCTTCCCCCTATACCACACTGTCCTTTCTTGTTGAATCCTCTTCATCTTCTCTTCCACTGCCATTCTTCTCCCCTTCCATAGGCAACCATTAACGTATATATTTTTATGTGAATATTTTTTGCACAGTGAAGATGGTTGTTTGGTACACATTGTTTCTAATTTATCTAAGTGATAATTATTTCTTATCTTATTCTGTTTCTTTTTTTTTTTTATTAAGCATTCTGTTTTTAAGATCCATACACTTCGCTATGTGTTCATTTAATTTGTTGCCTCTTACCTGCTACCTAGTACTCCATGGTTTCTACTCATCCCAAATTCTTTATCCACCCCTCCATAGTGAACAACCAGATTTCCTCCAACTCCCCACCACAAGTAATGCTCTAGTGAATATCCTCATACATGGTCCCTTAAGGCCCCAGTGAGAAATTTCCTGGGTGTAAATCCAGGAGCAGAATTGGCATGTCACAGGGAATGTTTATCTGTTGGACTAAATTGCTCCTCATAATGGTCTGCACTCCCACTGGCAGCACGTGAAGGCAAATCTATGCCTATGATCCTGTCTAAATTCTGCCAGCCTGAAAGGTGTAAACCGATAACTCACTGTTTTAACTTGCATTTACCTAATTACCAATTATTTGGGCATTTCTTTACATGCTGGCTCTGTTTTTGAGTTTCCTTTTCTAAAAATTACCTATTCATAATCTGCTCATTTTGTAATTGAGCTTTTTTTTTTCTTATTGATTCGGAGGAATCCTTTGCTTATTCTAGATACATTGGCTAGAAACATTCCAAACAGCTTCTCCCAATCTATCATCTGGTCTTTGTGTTTGTTGTCTCTCATGAACAGAAGTCCTATTTTGATGTTTTCAATTAATATATATTTTGGCCTTATGGTTTGTGCCTTTGAAGTTTTGTTTAAAAGAGGCCCCTGACCTCTATTCTCAAATACTGAATATTGAAAAAAAATTCTCAAATATTTTCAAAACATTTTTGTCCATTATCTTTATGGGTTTACATTTCTATTATTTCCCCTTTAAATATGATTGTTAAAATAACCTTATAATATTATGAGTGAAATAAGCTTTAAAGAGTAGGTCCAAGAACTTGATCATTGTATACATCAATTGTTTCTGTGAAAAGCCTGCGATCTGAGTTCCAAGACATCAATTTAGAAGTGGACTTTTGGAATAGAGCCTGTTTATGCATTCAAGGTTGCCAAGATATTTATGAAAGGAACTCTAAAGTTCTATTATAGTGGTCTGGCCATTGTTGTTGGCCTCAGTATCGTTACATTATAATCATAGCGTTAATGTGATTATAAATCACCTGGGGCAGTGTTGCTTAAAGTGTGGTCCTCAAATTAATTGCATTGCATTTACTTAAATGTGCTTGTTAAAAATAAAGATTTCATTTGTCAAAACCCATAGAATGTACAACACAAAGAGTGACCCCTAATATTTGGTTGATAATAATGTGTCAATATCAGTTCATCAGTTGTAATAACTGGACCACACTGATTTAAGATATTGATGGTAGAGAGGCTGTGAGCTGGTGGAGAAGGGAGTATGTGGGAACTCTCTTTACTTTGCTCAGTTTTGCTGTACACCTAAACTGCTCTAAAAAATACAGTTTATTAATTGAAGAAAAAAAGATTACAGAGCTGTTCCTTACAACTACTGAAGTCAGAATTTGCATTTAAGATAAGTATCCCAAGTAAATATTATGCTCTTAGAAGCTCCATAGCTACTACCTGAAAATTATTATTTGCATAATAATAATGATAAGGCTTGCTGTGGGTGTCACTTAGTGGGTGTGCATTAGCTGGTGAAGGAAGGGATTACTTCAGAATGCATCCCAACAGACAGCCAAAGAGAAATGAGTTTCTGAGTAATGGGGGAATAGTCTCCCAAGATTTATTTTAACTTCTATAATAATAAAAATTATATTACTTATATTTGTTTGGAACTTGGCTTTTACTTGCTGTGTTTATGGTGAGGAAGTAAAGATATGTTCTGGACAAAACACAGGGACCTACAAGCCTACTAGCACTAAATTTTCATCACCCTGTGTATGAACTAAAGTGATCGTATTTTCTACATGGGGGATTCTCGTCTTTATTGTTTCTTCTGCCTGGGCAGAATCTCTTCCCTCCGTTACTTCTGAAGGACACCTCATCCCAAGTTCACACAGACATTTTTAAGGCTTGGCTTTGTTCCTCATCTGTCTAGCAATACAATGAGGGAATTCTCAGCCAGGTTGAAAATGGGTAACATTCTAAGGAGTCACATTTCCATCAGGCGAATAAGGGCTCTCTTTGGGGACTGTCATCGAACTTGCAGAAATAGCTACACAGTTTGAGTTCCATGGATGGCAAATGTGGTAAAAGAATAAATGTTGTAAAGGAATAACCTTTTAGTCTCTTACCTCATAAATATAGGTGTATGTGGGGAGATTATAAGAAACAAAACAAAAACCGAAACCAACTGACCAACTATGATCACCCTTATATTTAAAAATATTTGTAAAGCAACCAGATGAAAAAATTAAATTTAAGCATGTGGAGGAAGCAATCTCCAGATCCTCACGAGGCCTCCTTGATGATTCAGTGATATTAGGAACAAAGGGAGACAGCAGGGCAAGGTAGTGAGGGGCATGGGCTACGCACCCCGTTAATCAAACACTATATAAATGTTAGTTAAATTAAATCAAAGCACTAAAAATGACAATAGTTAACATGTGTTAGACATTGTGAAAGACAGTTTTACATGCATTATCTCTTTTAATTTTTATAAAATCTCTATCAGGCAGGTTCTATTAATGCCCTTATAGATGAAGACACTTAAGTTTGCCCTAACTCACAGAGCTAGCAGGTAGCACAAATCAGTTTCCCAAGGCTGGCAGAGAGCTCTGTTTCCAAGAAAAGGCAGCAATAAAATTTTATCAGAAATGTGATTTTTTTAGCCTACGATTGAGTGAAACTTTCTATGTCATGGGTTACTTACTGATTTCTAATTATAATAAAACAAACTGGTGAGATTTCATTTCCTCTCTCTGCACCTTGGCTTTTTCATCAGTAAAACAAGGGAGTTAAGTGACTTCATTGGTCCTCAATACTGGCTGTGCATTGGAACCTCCTGGGGAGTTTTTCATTCCTAGATCTACTTCATGCCAACTGAATGAGACTCTCTGGAGTGGGACCAAATCCCTGGAATACTTTTTTTTTTTTTTTTTTTTTTTTTTGAGATGGAGTCTCACTCTATTTCCCAGGCTGGAGTGCAGTGGCATGATCTTGGTTCACTGCAACCTCCACCTCCTGGGTTTAAGTGATTCTCCTGCCTCAGCCTCCCAAGTATCTGGGACTACAGGCATCCACCACCATACCTGGATAATTTTTTGTATTTTTAGTAGAGATGGGGTTTTGCCATATTGGCCAAGGTGGTCTCGAACTCCTGACCTCAAGTGACCCATCTGCCTTGGCCTCCTTAAGTGCTGGGATTACAGGCGTGAGCCACCATGTCCGGCCTGGAATCCTTTTAAATCTCCCCAGGTGATTGTGAAGAACCAGGGCCTTTCTGCCTCTGTCACTGCATTTCAATATTTCTTTACCTTGATCCCCAATATAGATGAGAGGGGACATTGGTTTTATCACCCCGAAGTTACTACACCCCCTTAGTAGCTGAAACATATGAATTGTTGACCTAAGTTTTTCAAGAAGATGAAATTTCTCTGTCTGGACCAATTCTTGAAAGCCTCCCCCTTTTTTCAGACAAGCTTATGGCATGCAGCACCCCAAATAAAATAATCTGAACTAATACAGGACTACACATTTCCAACCCAGGGCAGCTCTGGATTGGGTACCTGAATTTGGCTTGGGCTAGTGATTTCTGACTGAGAAAAGTATTCATCCAGCCTCTGAGGAAATATAATGAATGAAGATGGGATTGGGAATTTGTGTTCTGCAGGCATCTAGGAAGAGTCTTGAATAATTTGTCAGTTTTTCCTCCTGTTATTGCATTGGTTCTTGGTACATACTTACAGGGTTATACCACAACAAATATTCATTTTTGAAACATACTGTATTAATTAGGAATGCTTTCAGTTGCAAGCAGCAGCACATTCAACCATAGTGGCTTAAATAATAAGAGTTTTGTTTTTCTCATGTAAAATTCCTGGAATTTGTTTTAAAAACTTCACAGTGCGCAAATCTCTGTGATTCCCTTCTCCATTTCCTCACAGTCATTGGATGGCAGCTGCAGTTCCTGCTATCTCTTTTATGTTCCTTTAGGAAGAAGGAGAAAAAGGAAGGGGCAGCTTCTGTATCAGGAAAGCAAAAGTTTCCCAGGAACCCTGCAGCCGACTCCTGCTGACAATTTGTTGGCCAGAGAGGAAAGGGAGTTGGGAAGTGTCAGCCAACCACCAGGGTCTGCTTTGGCTTGGATGTTTTGTGGGGAGTATCAGAAGCTCAGTTTTGGAAATATTAAGTTTGAGAAGCTAATTAGATATTCAAAAAAGGGTATCGGGTAAGCTGTTGGGTATAGAGACCAAAGTTCATTGAAGGGATGGGAGGAAGCTTAAACTTGGGAGAAATCAGAATATAGATTTACTTAAAGTTGTGACACCTGATGAGATTACCTAAGGAAGTGTGTGTAGCTAGAAAGGATACACCAGTTAAAGAGTGGAGCCATGTGAGAGGAATTGGCAAAGGAGACCACATCAGAAGAGCCCAGAAAGAAAATTAGGCAAGGTCAGTGACCGGAAGCCAACTGAAGAGAGGGTTTCAAGATGGGGCCAGTAGTCAACTGTGAAAAGGCTACTGACAGGTCAATATAAGGATTGAAAGTTGAGCATGAGATTTAGCAAGTAGGAGGTTGGAGTGACCTTGGTAAGACAGTGCCTGTGAAATTCTGAGGTGAAAACCTGAATGGAATGAGTTCATGGAAAGAGTGCGAGGAGAGGAATTAGAAGCAGCATGAATATAAGACAATTCTATAAGGGCATCTAAGGTCAGCTCCAACTCTCAGATTAACTTGAGCCCTTCTGAAAAAGTGACAGGATATATGCAGTTTCTTTAGAGGCACATTCTGAGATGCTTTGATGACCACAAGGACTTTGTTAAACACAAATCCCATCAGGAAACAGGCAGTTCACTATGACCTTATGAAAGTTTTAATTCAAAGCACTTGAAGATACTTTTTTTTCTGGGCTTCCTGATCTTACTTCAGTAGGTTTTTATAAAGTTAATAGCCAAGTAAGAGTATAGCTTTCAAAGGCTATTCCTCATTCTTAAATGCATTAAACTGTCGATTAATAACATTATCTAAAAGCTGTCAAATAAAAATAAGACCAAACTCTTTACTTGTACAGAGTGGACTGATCAAGTTGAAAGCAACAGAACAAGCATCTATAAGAACTGATTATATGTCCCAGCATTTCGGGAGGCTGAGGCAAGTGGATCCCTTGGGCCTAGGACTTCGCGAGACCAGTTGGGCAACATGGTAAGGCCCTGTTTCTAAAAAATAAAAAAAAAAAAAGCACCAAAAAAAATTTGCAGGGTGTGGTGGTGTGTGCCTGTGGTCCCAGCTACTTTAGGAGGCTGTGGGAGGAATACCTGACCCCAGGAGGTCGAGGCTGCAGTGAGCCGTGATCATGCCACTGTATTCCAGCCTGGGTGACAGCGTGAGACCCTGTCTCAAAAAAAAAGGAAAAAAGAATTGATTACATGATGCTGTGTAAAACAAAGAACTTGAAATTTTGAGTAAAATGATTTGTGTTTGAGTCCTGCATCCAATCCTTCCTAGCTGTGAAAATTTAGATAAAATATTAAGCTTTTCTGTAGCTTGGTTTTTGATGTGTAAAATGGGGATAATGATAAACATCTCACAGGGTTATTGCAGAGATCAATGAAAAGGTTATATGGGAAAATGCTTAGTAATGAGAATAAATAAAGCCTATGTAGATATTATTGATTATAAATTGCTTTCACACACATGCTTTTGTTGGACTCTCTCAAATCTATGTAGAAGGCAGGGATGGGTATTGTTAAATATTTTTAAATATTTTAAAGAAATATTTTAAGAAGGTAAAGCCGAGGCTCTGAGATGTTAAGGGGCTAGGCCAAAGTCACATGACTGATACCTGCCAGAGTTGAGACCAGAAATAGTTTTCTGTCTATGACCTGGGGCTCTATCCACTATTAAGGTGTTCACATGGGCACCACATGGTATCAGAATCCAGTGAGGCAAGAAGGCTCCTCTGCCATGGACCAGAGTTTCTAAATTGCACTCATTCTACTCTTGGTGGTATGAGTATATGGGCCTCTGACAGCACAGGTCCGTGGATGGGTACACATCTGAAGCAGGAAACATTCGGGGCATCCTAGAGCCCCTTCCCCTTTGAATTTTTTTTTTGTTTGTTTGTTTTTTGAGATGGAGTCTCTCTCTGTCGCCCACGCTGGAGTGCAGTGGCGTGATCTCTGCTCACTGCAACCTCTGCCTCCCAGGTTCTCCTGCCTCAGCGTCCTGAGTAGCTGGAACTACAGGTGCCCACCACCATGCCCAGCTAATTTTTTTTTTTTTGTATTTTTAATAGAGATGGGGTTTCACCATATTGGCCAGGCTGGTCTCAAACTCCTGTCCCAGTGATCAGCCTGACTCGGCCTCCCATCCCCTTTGACTTTCACCTTTCCCCTCCCCTAGTCAACCTTGCATACTAACAAGTTCATAAAAGAGTATTTAATGTGCTCACTGATATGAAGGCAGGAGAATTTACTGCCCTCATGTCCTCTTTTTAAAGAACACCTCTGAAGATATTCTTAGAATTGAAATATATTATAGCTAGAAAGACCCTCAGATGACATTTGGTCATGCCCTGCATTTCACAGGCCAGGAAGCTTAATTTTGGAACTATTAAGATATTGGCCCAAGGCTCCTCAGCTGGTGTCAGAGACAGGACTAGCACTGGGCAGCTTGATCCAAGTGGACAATCTTTCCACTACACCACACCGCCACTCCCAGTGTGGCCATAGCATGGTGTGATAACTAAAACAAAAATTCTGAAAGATTTCTCAATTAGTTGCTTAAATAAAGTGAATTTATTCTACCTCCCCTACTATAGCATTGAACAGAGCTTAAACCCTTAATATATAAATGGTGGCTGGAGTCACCTCTTGATAGATAATCATGTTTTCTCATTTGTAGTTTAAGTGCTAGAAGACAAAGTGACTTTAAAATTGTTCATGAGGCCGGGTGCGGTGGCTCACGCCTGTAATCCCAGCACTTTGGGAGGCCGAGGCGGGCGGATCACGAGGTCAGGAGATCGAGACCATCCTGGCTAACACGGTGAAACCCCGTCTCTACTAAAAATACAAAAAATTAGCCGGGCGTGGTGGCGGGCGCCTGTAGTCCCAGCTACTCGGGAGGCTGAGACAGGAGAATGGCGTGAACCCAGGAGGCGGAGGTTGCAGTGAGCCGAGATGGCGCCACTTCACTCCAGCCTGGGCACAGAGCGAGACTCCGTCTCAAAAAAAAAAAAAAAAAAAAAGGAGGGGCGGGTGCGGTGGTTCACGCCTGTAATCCCAGCACTTTGGGAGGCCGAGGCGGACGGATCACGAGGTCAGGAGATCGAGACCATTCTGGCTAGCACGGTGAAACCCCGTCTCTACTAAAAATACAAAAAATTAGCTGGGTGTGGTGGTGGGCACCTGTAGTCCCAGCTACTCGGGAGGCTGAGGCAGGAGAATGGCGTGAACCCGGGAGGCGGAGCTTGCAGTGAGCCGAGATCGCGCCACTGCACTCCAGCCTGGGCGACAGAGCGAGACTCCGTCTCAAAAAAAAAAAAAAAAAAAAAAAAAAAATTGTTCATGAGAGGACCCAATTATCTGATAAGAAATTCCAAAGACCATATACACAAATGCAGAAACAGACCTCTTTATGAATGGTGTCTGACAAGGAAAGAGATATTTGTGGCATAGGAGCTCTGGAAAATGTAATTATTTATCCTTTCATAATTAATGAAAGAAATTGAAAATGAAGCTTTCATTTCAAATCCTTTTTATCTGGATGAAACTTTAATTTTACATAATTAAATTGACTTCACAGTTCAGTGTGTTAAAATATGCAATTAAGCAGCATATCAAGGTTAAATGCCTACTGTTATGGGCTCATTTAGAAATCATGCTGCTGAACTCCCAAACAATACCTGCCTGTCCATGATCAGCCCCAGAGCCAGGGATAGCACACATCCTGTAGAGCTGCTCCCCAAATTCAGAGCAGGCAGTTGAGTTTTCTTGCATGTGCCAGCTCCTATATAAAGTTAGTTGGCACGGGGCATTGCAGCTGACACTTGTAATCCTGCTGTTTTGGGAGGCCGAGGCAGGAGGATCCCTTGAAACCGGGAGTTTGAGGCCAGCCTGGATACCCTGTCTCTACAAAAAACAACCCCCGCCGCCAATACACAAAAATGTAGCAGGATGTGATGGCACACACTTGTAGTCCTAGCTACTCCAGAGGCTAAGGCAGGAGGATCGCTTGAGCCCAGGGGTTCAAGGCTATAGTGAGCTATGATCTTGTCACTGCTCTCTGGCCTGGGCAACAGAGTGAGACTCTGTCTCTAAGGGAAAAAAAAAAATTAAGTTAGTTAGATATTTAAAGAGGTTTCATTTTTCTTTGTTTTTCAGTGGGGCTTTGTTTTCTGGCATAAAGAAATATTCTGGCACTTCACTGGAGCTCCATAGATGATTCAGTTGATCTCTTATAAAGGTTTTCTTTAAGACAACAGTTGTATCTTCAAACTTGTTGCCTTCTGTTTCATGAAAGTACATTTTTAATGTACTTTTTAAGTATGTTAAAATTCCTTCATTTTAATTTTCCCACTTTACAATTTATGATAAATCTTAGCTGTGACTTCTTTCAAATGATCTCGTGGAAAGGAGAAACTTAGGCATGTGGGAGGCATCGAAGGGGGACACTGAAAAGAGGATTGGGGCTAGTTGACTGGAAGTGTGTCACGGGAAAAAGCAGTCTGTAGAAGTGGAGACTTTTAGCTGTGTACACCCCTCCCTTGTTTTCCTTTTGAATATCACCTTTGTGACGATTAATTTATGGTTCAGCAGCATCTTGTATTCCCTTTCGTCTAAAGACTCTGTGAGTAGAGCATAGTTCAACAATTAGAATTGAGCTTTTCCCCTTGCCTTACATATTTTAGAATTCATGTAACAGTGATTTTTTGTGTATCCATTAGGTGGAATGTTGGGAAGCATTCATGGATCTAAGCAATATCCTTGCTGTAATGACACTTGGAAAGACTGAATCTATATGGTGGCTGATATGGTTTGCCTGTGTCCCCACCCAAATCCCACCTTGAATTGTAATAATTCCCACATGTCAAGGCCAGGGCCAGGTGGAGATTAATTGAATCATGGGGGTGGTTTCCCCTATACTGTTCTCGTGATAATGAGTAAGTCTTACAAGATGTGATGGTTTTATAAATGGGAGTTCCCCTGCATAAGCTCTTGCCTGCTGCCCTGTAGATGTGACTTTGCTCTTCCTTTGCCTTCCACCATGATTGTGAGACCTCCCCAGCCATGTGGAACTGTGAATCAATTAAACTTCTTTCCTTTATAAATTACCCAGCCTCAGGTATGTCTTTATTAGAAGCGTGAGAACAGACTAATACAGTGGCCTTTCCAGATAAATGGGGAAGTGTGTTGCTGCATTAATTACAATAGCCACAAAAAGAAGACATCATCATGACATGAAAGTGACACTCAGGAGGAACTTCACATTAGGGGCATATTCTACAATTTCAGGCTTATTCTCACTATAATGCTCTTGTTGTTCATTATGGGATGTAAGTAATATAATTGGTAGACCATTGCATTGGTTCATTTTCATGCTGCTATGAAGAACTTCTTGAGACTGTGTAATTTATAAAGGAAAGAGGTTTAATTGACTCACAGTTCCACATTGCTGGGGAGTCCTCAGGAAACTTACAATCATGGTGGAAGGGATGCAAACACATCCTTCTTCACATGGCAGCAGGAGAGAGAAGTGCCAGCAGAGGAAATGCCAGACACTTATAAAACCATTGGATCTCATGAAAATTACTCACTATCATGAGAACAGCATGGGGGAGCCACCTCCATGATCTAATCACTTCCCATGAGGTCCCTTTCTCAATTATAATTTGATTACAATTTATAATTGTATCAAATATATAATTGTATCAAATTGTATCAAATTGTATCAAATATATAATTGTATCAAATTGTATCAAATATATAATCAAATATATAATTGTAATCAAATTACAATTATAATTTGTATAATTTGTGGAAATTATAATTTGGATTACAATTTAAGATGAGATTTCGATGGGGAAACAGAGCCAGACCATATCAACCATAAAACTGGAAGATTATAAAAGACATTACAGTGTGTATCCCTTTCAGATGTGTAATCTCTATCAGAATGTATGAATACTTTGCTCTGTTGAGCCAAGTCTTGAGATATGACATTGCCTTCTTCCATGACACTGAAAGGCATCATGTGCTTAATAAATTCTTCTAAAATTCCAAGCTGGAACTAGATTTGCTTGTCTCACTGCATTTCTCTGAAACCAAAAGGAAGCCTTGGCTACCATTGTACATCTCAGTAGTTTTATCAGAAAAAAACTTAATAGTGAAATCCAAAACAAGAACAGCAGCAAAAAAAATTAGTGAAAAAAGTCTTAATAGGTGAAAACTTATATCAGTGCATCCATGCAATTTGTAAAAGCACCCATTTATATATAATTAATTACACAATTTCAAATTATTCTTATATTTTTAATTAAAACCAACCTCTCTTCCTTTAGAATCTATAGAAGATAGCATTGATGACATTTAATTTTGATAATTACATGCACCTGAACACCACTAAACTACTGTTTAATGAAACTATGTTCACACACACAACATACACAACTACTGATTGGTCTTTCCGCAAACAATCTGACTTTGGAAGCTTCAATGTTTAGCAGTGTTTAAATAATACCAAACAATAAAGACTAGTTTGTATAGCAAGTGTAAATCTTGTACCATTTCCCAGGAACATGCAGGTTTGACTAAATTTTATACAAGGCTTAGAAATCCTGGTCTGATTTTATATAGATCCCATTGCATGAGGGTCTGATATGCCCTACAATAGAGCTGTTTACATCTTCTCAGAGTCTGAGATTAAGGAATTTCAATTGAGAAATGAAAATGTGGTACAACTGAAATGTTTCATCAGTGTGGCCTGATGAGCCGACTGCTTTATTGGATCTATCTGGTTTGATACAGATGAACTCCTACTAATTTTCGTCCTTCAGAACAAGATGGAAGAAACTACGGTCACATATGCAAATGGAGAAGATGATGAACACAGAAAAATTATGCAAAGATAATCCCTAAACCTTCTTTCTCATCAAAAGTTATAGCAAGGCAGTTTAATATATCACTGACGGAACATGATGCTTTGTTTAATGAAGACTCAGACGGAAAGGATCAGACATCAACCTATAAATGCATCAACCAGAAGGAAAGACCAATTTTGAAAACTGCTGACCATTATTCTATACCTCTAGCTGTTCTTTTCTGAACCATGAATCGGGAGAATTATTGTCACTCATACATGAGTATGAGTTGTAATTCTCAATTCCCAAGTAAAAATCTTCCTGCTTTTGTTATATTTTTCTTCTTGTGAATTTTTTTCTCTTTGTTTGTGGTCAAAAGATGTCTGGAAAGTGAAAGGTTCTCAATATGACTTTGAACTGTACAGGAAACAATAGCATTCCAGTCCATTTAGGTGGGGGCAAAAATCATAATCTGCAGAACAAGCTAGGCTTTTATTTAATTCATTCTTTTGAAAAAGATAGCTTGTTCTAATATTGAATTCTCCTTACCATTACATTTGAAGTAAAGTTAACTGGACAGAGACCTGTCTACATCCAACAAGCTACAAAGACAACAAAGGTACCACACTAATGAATGCCTGTGAAAGCACAAAATCTATAAGGTAAATAAAAGTGTAATTATCTTCATATCATCCTTTTTATCTAGAAAGGGCAGCTCTGAGAAGGTGGTAATTTTGTTTTTAGGAAGTTTCAGCACCACTCCCCTGTGTAAGGGTTATTTTTGTGTTTAGAATACTTTTGATAGAACTAAGTAAACTAATATGTGTTCTGTCTATAAATCAGGGAGAAAAGGGGTTTGTGGGTGACTGCTGCTCTCCTGGGCTGCTCCATTTTAGTCCACAGACTATTTCTATGTCATAGTTTACCCGCATAAACAGTTTACCTGCATAAACAGTGATGGTCTAGATATAAAGCCTGCTATATCATTACATGTGACATTTATGTGGAAACTAATATATACTTATATTTGAGTCCCGTTGAAGCAGTGAAGGGTTTTTGAAATTAGCACCTACTTGAAATAATAAGCTAAATCTCATACTTCAAGGATGGATTTAGCTCCCAATTAGAAATAAGAGCTAGAAGAAGGAGCCACTCAGCTAAAGGTGATAATGTAAGTGCACAGTTTTAAAGTTAAAGATAACATAAAGATAAAACTGTTAAATGAATCTAAGTCTACTAAAAAAACAGAGACACCAAAATTCTATCCCAAAAAATTGGTTTAGAAATCTGAAAAGAAAATTAAAAGATTCATCTTCAATAACAACTTGCTACCTCTTATTTGCCCACTATGATATATTTATGTATCATTCAATAGTCAATGTCCTATTTTCTATCCTGGTTTTCTTTGCGTTTCAGAAGGCAATTTCTTTTGGAAAAGAAATCTGAGGACTTTTGATACCCAGATAACACATTTAAAATTCAGCTAATTAGGTAACTACTGAAATCTCTAACTAACTATTTGGGGCCAGTGTTACTACCTCTCTCTGAGAAGTTGGGTCTGAATTCAATTATCACAAATAGTTTAATAAAGATATATATAGATGATGTTAGAGATTCTCCAGGCATTTATTTCAACCTGAAACATAGCTGAATACATGGAGAGAAAGTACTTTCCATTCAACCAAATAGACACCACCCACAGTTACATCTTAGCCATTAAGTTCTGATGGCAAATCTGAAATCAGAGGAAGAGGGAAGAAGAAACCGGAAAAAAAAGCATCAAAATAATAATAATGGACTAAGGGAGTTTCAGAAAGATAAGTAAGTATAATATTATATTGTTATTGTGTAAGCTTCTTGAGTTAAGTCTGGGGTAAAGTCTGCAAGCTACACGGTATTAAAAGAGGCAGCAAATTAGAACTGCAGGGGAAGCACTAGTATTTGAGGGGAAAGAATGGAGAGCACCATTTTTTTGTGCTTGAGGCATCCAGGTAAGAGTTCCTTAAAGCAATCTTACCTTTGTTTTCTGCCTTCAGTTCCTCTGCCATCAAGCTGTCTTGTCGATTACCAAGCACAAATGCTAGAAATGAGAGGATCAGGGCATCCAAAATTCCAATAATAGCCAGGATGTATGCCCAGCGGACTGAGCAAGCCCCAAGAGTGTACTTGTCTGTCTTTTCTCCACACATCCGTTTTACTTCATCTGAGTCCCAGCCATCAGGGAAAATCATACAGCCAAGCACAAGGCAGGCAGCTTGGAGAGAAAGAGAGAAAAACAAAAGAACAAAAAAGATAAGTCAATAAATTTTAACTTAGCAAATGTTTCCATTGTCTGTTGAATCACTGTTTCAAATTACTCTTGATTTTAAAAACAGCAAATCTCACCACTGTCACTCTGAATGTGTGTGTGTGTATGTGTGGGCATGCACACGTGCACGTGTGTGTTTTGCTGGTTAAGGTAAAAGCAGCCCAGCACTCTACATTGAAAGAAACTCTGGGAATGCACTTTACAGTGAACGCAAGCATCCCGAAAGAGGTTAAGAAAATATTAAGAAATGGAATTTTGGGGTGCATTTGTGGGAAGGGTTCCATTACAAATAGGTCATAAGGAATCATAACACTGCAAAATAACAATTCAAGGCTGGATTTGAGGAGCTATGACAGCAGCCACAAAAGGATAACATGGCAAACACTAGAGTGTGTACTGACTTTGAATCCCTATGAAAAATATTTTTATATTGGGATCACCCTTCTTCCCCTGCCACAGAAAAGTTTCGTTTTTTTTTCTCCTTCCTTTTCTTTGTTTTTCTGGTATGGATATAGAGAAAGGAGAACTATAATACACTGTTGGTGGAAATGTAAACTGGTATAGCCATATGGAAAACAACATGGAGGATCCTCAAAAAATTAAAAATAGAACTACAATATGATTCAGCAATCCCACTATTGAGTATATGTCCAAAGGAAATAAAATTAGTATGTCAAAGAGATATCTGAACTCCCATGTTATTACAGCACTCTTCACAATAGCCAAGGTATGCAATCAACCTAATGTCTATCAATGGATGAACTGATAAAGAAAGTGTTATGGCGGTTCCAAAATGGCTGAATAGGAACAGCTCCAGTCTATAGCTCCCAGCGTGAGTGACACAGAAGACAGGTGATTTGTGCATTTCCAACCGAGGTACTGGGTTCATCTCACTGGGGCTTGTCAGATAGTGGGTGCAGGACAGTGGGTGCAGTGCACCGAGCATAAGCTGAAGCAGGGCGATGCATTGCCTCACCCGGGAAGTGCAAGGGGTCAGGGAATTCCCTTTCCTAGCCAAGCAAAGCTGTAACAGATGGCACCTGGAAAATCGGGTCACTCCCATCCTAATACTGCGCTTTTCCAGTGGTCATAGCAAACAGCACACCAGGAGATCAGATCCCGCAACTGGCTCGGAGGGTCCTATGCCCACGGAGCCTTGCTCATTGCTAGCACAGCAGTCTGAGATCAAACTGCAAGGTGGCAGCTAGGCTGGGAGAGGGGCGCCCGCCATTGCCAAGGCTTGAGTAGGTAAACAAAGCGGCCGGGAAGCTCGAACTGGGTGGAGCCCACCGCAGCTCAAGGAGGCCTGCCTGCCTCTGTAGACTTCACCTCTGGGGGCAGGGCATAGCCAAACAAAAGGCAGCAGAAAGCTCTGCAGACTTAAATGTCCCTGTCTGACAGCTTTGAAGAGAGTAGTGGTTCTCCCAGCACGGAGTTTGAGATCTGAGAACCAACAGACTGCCTCCTCAAGTGGGTCCCTCACTCCCGAGTAGCCTATCTGGGAGGCACCCCCTAGTAGGGGCAGACTGACACCTCACATGGCGGGGTACCCCTCTGAGACGAAACTTCCAGAGGAACGATCAGACAGCAACATTTGCTGTTCACCAATATCCGCTGTTCTGCAGCCTCTGCTGCTGATACCCAGGCAAACAGGGTCTGGAGTGGACTTCCAGCAAACTCCAACAGACCTACAGCTGAGGGTCCTGACTGTTAAAAGGAAAACTAACAAACAGAAAGGACATCCACACCAAAACCCCATCTGTACGTCACCACCATCAAAGACCAAAGGTGGATAAAACCACAAAGATGGGGAAAAAACAGAACAGAAAAACTGAAAATTCTAAAAATCAGAGCACCTCTCCTCCTCCAAAGGAACGCAGCTCCTCACCAGCAATGGAACAAAGCTGGATGGAGAATGACTTTGACGAGTTGAGAGAAGAAGGCTTCAGATGATCAAATTTCTCCGAGCTAAAGAGGAAGTTTGAACCCATGGCAAAGAAGTTAAAAACCTTGAAAAAAGATTAGACGAATGGCTAACTAGAATAACCAATGCAGAGAAGTCCTTAAAGGACCTGATGGAGCTGAAAACCAAGGCACGAGAACTATGTGATGAATGTACAAGCTTCAGTAGCTGATTCAATCAACTGGAAGAAAGGGTATTAGTGATTGAAGATCAAATGAATGAAATGAAGTGAGAAGAGAGGTTTAGAGAAAAAAGAATAAAAAGAAACGAACAAGGTCTCCAAGAAATATGGGACTATGTGAAAAGACCAAATCTATGTCTGATTGGTGTAGCTTAAACTGACGGGGAGAATGGAACCAAGTTGGAAAACACTCTGCAGGATATTATCCAGGAGAACTTCACCAACCTAGCAAGGCAGGCCAACATTCAAATTCAGGAGATACAGAGAATGCCACAAAGATACTCCTTGAGAAGAGCAACTCCAAGACACATAATTGTCAGATTCACCAAAGTTGAAATGAAAAAAATGTTAAGGGCAGCCAGAGGGAAAGGTCGGGTTACCCACAAAGGGAAGCCCATCAGACTAACAGCTGATCTCTCAGCAGAAACTCTACAAGCCAGAAGAGAGTGGGGGCCAATATTCAACATTCTTAAAGAAAAGAATTTTCAACCCAGAATTTCATATCCAGCCAAACTAAGCTTCATAAGTGAAGGAGAAATAAAATCCTTTACAGACAAGCCAATGCTGAGAGATTTTGTCACCACCAGGCCTGCCCTACAAGAGCTCCTGAAGGAAGCACTAAATATGGAAAGGAACAACCGGTCCCAGCCACTGCAAAAACATGCCAAATTGTAAAGACCATCGATGCTAGGAAGAAACTGCATCAACTAATGAGCAAAATAACCAGCTAACATCATAATGACAGGATCAAATTCACACATAACAATATTAGCCTTAGATGTAAATGGGCTAAATCCTCCAATTAAAAGACACAGACTGGCAAATTGGATAAAAAGTCAAGACCCATCAGGTGCTGTATTCAGGAAACCCATCTCATGTGCAGAGACACACATAGGCTCAAAATAAAGGGATGGAGGAAGATCTACCAAGCAAATGGAAAACAAAGAAAGGCAGGGGTTGCAATCCCAGTCTCTGATAAAACAGACTTTAAAACAACAAAGATCAAAAGAGACAAAGAAGGCCATTACATAATGGTAAAGGGATGAATTCAACAAGAAGAGCTAACTATCCTAAATATATATGCACCCAATACAGGAGCACCCAGATTCATAAAGTAAGTCCTTAGTGACCTACAAAGAGACTTAGACTCCCACACAATAATAAGGGGAGATTTTAACACCCCACTCTCAACATTAGACAGAAACGAGACAGAAAGTTAACAAGGATATCCAGGAATTGAATTCAGCTCTGTACCAAGCAGACCTAATAGACATCTACAGAACTCTCCACCCCAAATCAACAGCATATACATTTTTCTCAGCACCACACCACACCTATTCCAAAATTGACCACATAGTTGGAAGTAAAGCACTCCTCAGCAAATGTAAAAGAACAGAAATTATAACAAACTGTCTCTTAGAACACAGTGCAATCAAACTAGAACTCAGGATTAAGAGACTCACTCAAAACCGCTCAACTACATGGAAACTGAACAACCTGCTCCTGAATGACTATGGGGTACATAACAAAATGAAGGCAGAAATAAAGATGTTTTTGAAACCAATGAGAACAAAGACACAACATACCAGAATCTCTGGGACACATTTAAAGCGGTGTGTAGAGGGAAACTTACAGCACTAAATGCCCACAAGAGAAAGCAGGAAATATCTAAAATTGACATCCTAACATCACAATTAAAAGAACTAGAGAAGCAAGAGCAAACACATTCGAAAGCTAGCAGAAAGCAAGAAATAACTAAGATCAGAGCAGAACTGAAGGAGATAGAGACATAAAAAACCCTTCAAAAAATCAATGAATCCAGGAGCTGGTTTTTTGAAAAGATCAACAAAATTGATAGACCACTAACAAGACCAATAAAGAAGAAAAGAGAGAAGAATCAAATAGATGCAATAAAAAATGATAAAGGGGATATCACCACCAATCCCACAGAAAGACAAACTACCATCAGAGAATACTATAAACACCTCTACAAAAACAAACTAGAAAACCTAGAAGAAATGGATAAATTCCTGGACATATACACCCTCCCAAGACTAAACCAGGAAGAAGTTGAATCTCTGAATAGACCAATAACAGGCTCTGTCATTGAGGCAATAATTAATAGCTTACCAACCAAAAAAAGTCCAGGACCAGATGGATTCACAGCCGAATTCTACCAGAGGTACAAGGAGCAGCTGGTACCAAGCCTTCTGAAACTATTCCAATCAATAGAAAAAGAGGGAATCCTCCCTAACTCATTTTATGAGGCCAGCACCATCCTGATACCAAAGCCTGGCAGGGACACAACCAAAAAAGAGAATTTTAGATCAATATCCCTGATGAACATTGATGCAAAAATCCTCAATAAAATACTGGCAAACTGAATCCAGCAGCACATCAAAAAGCTTATCCACCATGATCAAGTGGGCTTCATCCCTGGGATGCAAGGCTGGTTCAACATATGCAAATCAATAAACGTAATCCATCATATAAACAGAACCAAAGACAAAAACCACATGATTATCTCAATAGATGCAGAAAAGGCCTTTGACAAAATTCAACAGCCCTTCATGCTAAAAACTCTCAATAAATTAGGTATTAATGAGATGTATCTCAAAATAATAAGAGCTATTTATGACAAACCCACAGCCAATATCATACCGAATGGGCAAAAACGGGAAGCATTCCCTTTGAAAACTGGCACAAGACAGGGATGCCCTCTCTCAACACTCCTATTCAACATAGTGTTGGAAGTTCTGGCCAGGGCAATCAGGCAGGAGAAAGAAATAAAGGGTATTCAATTAGGAAAAAAGGAAGTCAAATTGTCCCTGTTTGCAGATGACATGATTGTATATCTAGAAAACCCCATCGTCTCAGCCCAAAATCTCCTTAAGCTGATAAGCAACTTCAGCAAAGTCTCAGGATACAAAATCAATGTGCAAAAATCACAAGCATTCTTATACACCAATAACAGACAAACAGAGAGCTGAATCATGAGTGAACTCCCATTCACAATTGCTTCAAAGAGAATAAAATACCTAGGAATCCAACTTACAAGGGATGTGAAGGACCTCTTCAAGGAGAACTACAAACCACTGCTCAATGAAATTAAAGAGGACACAAACAAATGGAAGAACATTCCATCCTCATGGATAGGAAGCATCAATATCATGAAAATGGCCATACTGCCCAAGGTAATTCATAGATTCAATGCCATCCCCATCAAGCTACCAATGACTTTCTTCACAGAATTGGAAAAAACTACTTTAAGAGCCCACATCGCCAAGTCAATCCTAAGCCAAAAGAACAAAGCTGGAGGCATCACGCTACCTGACTTCAAACTATACTACAAGGGTACAGTAACCAAAACAGCATGGTACTGGTACCAAAACAGATATAGAGACCAATAGAACAGAACAGAGCCCTCAGAAATAATACCATACATCTACAACTATCTGATATTTGACAAACCTGACAAAAACAAGAAATGGGGAAACAATTCCCTATTTAATAAATGGTGCTGGGAAAACTGGCTAGCCATATGTAGAAAGCTGAAACTGTATCCCTTCCTTACACCTTATACAAAAATTAATTCAAGATGGATTAAAGACTTACATGTTATACCTAAAACCATAAAAACCCTAGAAGAAAACCTAGGCAATACAATTCAGGACATAGGCATGGGCAAAGACTTCATGTCTAAAACACCAAAAGTAATGGCAACAAAAGCCAAAATTGACAAATGGGATCTAATTAAAGTGAAGAACTTCTGCACAGCAAAAGAAACTACCATCAGAGTGAACAGGCAACCTTCAGAATGGGAGAAAATTTTTGCAATCTACTCATCTGACAAAGGGCTAATATCCAGAATCTACAAAGAACTCAAACAAATTTACAAGAAAAAAACAAACAACCCCATCAAAAAGTGGGCGAAGGATATGAACAGACACTTCTCAAAATAACACATTTATGCAGCCACCAGACACATGAAAAAATGCTCACCATCACTGGCCATCAGAGAAATGCAAATCAAAACCACAGTGAGATATCATCTGACACCAGTTAGAAACGTGATCTTTAAAAAGTCAGGAAACAACAGGTGCTGGAGAGGCTGTGGGGAAATAGGAACACTTTTACACTGTTGGTGGGACTGTAAACTAGTTCATCCATTGTGGAAGACAGTGTGGCAATTCCTCAGGGATCTAGAACTAGAAATACCATTTGACCCAGCCATCCCATTACTGGGTATATACCCAGAGGAATATAAATCATGCTGCTATAAAGACACATGCACACGTATGTTTATTGTGGCACTACTCAGAACAGCAAAGATTTGGAACCAACCCAAATGTGAAACAATGATAGACTAGATTAAGAAAATGTGGCACACATACACCATGGAATACTATGCAGCCATAAAAAATGATGAGTTCATGTCCTTTGTAGGGACATGGATGAAGCTGGAAACCATCATTCTCAGCAGACTATCGCAAGGACAAAAAACCAAACACTGCATGTTCTCACTCATAGGCGGGAACTGAACAATGAGAACACTTGGACACAGGAAGGGGAACATCACACACTGGGGCCTGTTGTGGGGTGGGGGGAGTGGGGAGGGATAGCATTAGGAGATATACCTAATGTAAATGACTAGTTAATGGGTGCAGCACACCAACATGTCACATGTATACATATGTAACAAATCTGCACGTTGTGCACATGTACCCTAGAACGTAAAGTATAATAAATATATATATAAAAGAAAATGTTATATAAGTATATATTCAACCATCAAAAAATGAAATCCTTTCATTTGCAGCAACATGAATGAACCTGGAGAACATGATGTTAAGTGAAATAAGCCAGGCACAGAAAGACAAATATCACATGACCTCACTTATACATAGACTTTAAAGGAGTTGATCTCATAGAAGTGGAGTAAAATACTGGTTATCAGAGGCTTGGGAGGGACTGTGGAAGAAGGATAAGTAGAGACTGGTCAACAGGTACAAAGTTACAGTTAGATAGGAGGAATTATTTCTGGTGTTCTGTTGCACAGTAGAGTGACTATTAGTTAACAACATTATATTATATATTTCAAAATAGCTAGAAGAGAGAAGAGAGGATTTTGAATGTTCTTGCCACAAAGAAATGATAAATGTATGAGGTGATGGATATACTATTCTGTTTTAATTTTTACACTATATATATGTTAAAACATCCCATTATATGTTTGCCATAAATACGTGAGATTATTATGAGTCAATAAAAAAAGTTTCTTGAAACTATGCTTACCACATGCAATGCATGCTGATATTTTCTATTCTATTCTCCATTTGATTTCATTTTTAATAAGGCTGAAAAACACTGCAAAATAGTGTGGCACCACAGAACTTTTATGGAAATTAAGAAATCCTGGAGAATACTGATATTCAATTTCCCAAATATCACTGTGGTAATTCTATAAATACATTTTATAGGAAGAGGTTACTTTGAAAATTAGAAAAGTAGCCATGTTGTCTCTTTTTATATTTCATTGGATTATTCAGAATCCTATTTTTTGGTTATACAAAGCTTTCTGAACAAGTGGGCTCATCCATTCATTCACTAATTCATTCAACAGTTGCTTATTGAGTATCTCCTATGAAGTACCAAGCACTGTTCTTGGTGCTAGGGATACAGTGACCAGGAAAGGGACATGGTTTATGTTATTATGGAGCTAATGTTTTGTCAGGAGAAGAGGTGAAAAATGAGTAAGCATACAAATAAAATAGTTATATGTTGTAGTAAGTACTAACTAGGAAAAAAACTAAAGGCTCAGAAAATAAAGAGTTGGCACTTCTTTAGAAAAGGTGGTCAGGTAAGGCCTCTTGAGGGGGCAACATTTAAGCTAAGGCCAAAAACAGACTGAAAACTAGACAAGTGATATTGGCATGAAAGATGTTCCAGGGAACAGCATGTAGAAAGATTCTGGCATTGGAAAGAGGCTTGCTGTGTTTGAGGAACTATAAGGAGATCAGTTACTGGGATGGAGAAGGTGATCACACTGAGGGTGCAAAGCAGGCAAGGGCTAGGCATCATGGCAGGCTACTGTTTCCAGGGTATGTAGCTTAGCCACACTGAGTTAGAGTTCTGTGACTATCAGGGCCATATAATTCCTGAAGCTGGCAAGAGGGTTGCTATATAACTCTTGCCTTACCGCAACTTACTGAACAACACAGGAATGGGCACCTACTTTCTTCCTTTTTAGCAGGTACATGGCTCTCCAGGGCAGGTCTGGAGGAGACAGAGACCAAGAGGGGTGACAAGTAGAAAGACTGCCTGGGAGAACTCTGCTTTAGTTAGTTGTTATTTTACAGAATAATAGTTCAAAACTGTGGGTCATATTTGATTCTTTTCTTTGATCCACATCCCAAGCATTGCCATGCTCTTATCTACCTGTGTGCTCTTTCTGCATAGGTAGGTATTATTGACACGCCCCTACTTTAGGCCTTTATTACCTCTCAAAAACAGGCCTAACTTTTCTCTGCCTTCAGTTTGCCCTTACTCTAATCCAGGTTACACAAGATTGCCTAGATCATCAAGCCCAAATCTTTTTGCTGGCTCCCTACTGGACATTAAAGAACAGAAAGGTACCTTAGTCAGGTATTCAAAAACTCTGTAATCCAGCCCCCACTTACTTTTACACTTGGGTTGAACCTCACATGACTCCAAGTTTTTTTTTTCTCTCTTTTTTCTCTTCTCTTTGGAGTATTTGCCATGATTTTCCCTAAATGTTCCATTGTTAAATATCTTTCAGTGCTCAAGCCAAATGCAACATCCTCCACAGAGCAAGCCATCTGAAATTCTTCTGATTTGCAATATTGCCTGTCTCTGCACTTGCATAGCTGTTGACAATTCCTAGCTTAGGGTCCTGGTTACTTTTTACATTGTTATAGTTATTTATTTACAAGTATTATCTCAATTAAGAGATTATACGCTTTCTGAGGAAAGAGTCTTTGGTCCACCTTAAATGTAAAACTCAAAGCTATAAAAGCCCTAAAGGAGAATCTAGGCAATACCATTCAGGACATAGGCATGGGCAAAGATTTCATGAGGAAAACGTCAAAAACAACTGCAGCAAAAGCAAAAATTGACAAATGGAATTTAATTAAACTAAAGAGCTTCCATACAGAAGAAATTGTCATCAAAGTGAACAGACAACCTACAGAATGGGAGAAAAGTTTTGCAGTCTATCTATCTGACAAAGGCCTAATATTTGGAATCTACGAGGGACTTTAACAAATTTACAGGAAAAAAACACAACCCAATTAAAAAGTGAGAAAAGGATATGAACAGACACTTCTCAAAAGAAGATATATATATATATTTTTTATTATACTTTAAGTTTTAGGGTACATGTGCACATTGTGCAGGTTAGTTACATATGTATACATGTGCCATGCTGGTGCACTGCACCCACTAACTCGTCACCTAGCATTAGGTATATTCAAAAGAAGATATTTATGCAGCTAACAAACATGAAAAAAGCTCAACATCACTGATCATTAGAGAAATGCATATCAAAACCACAATGAGATGCCTCTCATGCCAGTCAGAATGGTGATTATCAAAAACCCAAGAAGCAACAGATGCTGGTGAGGCTGTGGAGAAATAGGAACACTTTTACACTGTTAGTGAGAATGTAAATTAGTTCAACCATTGTAGAAGACAGTGTGGCAATTCCTCAAGGATCTAGAACCAGAAATAGCATTTGACCCAGCAATCCCATTACTGGATATATACCCAAAGGAATATAAATCGTTGTATTATAAAGACACATGCATGCATATGTTTATTGCAGCACTGTTCACAATAGCGAAGACATGGAATCAATCCAAATGCCCATTAATGATAGACTGGATAAAGAAAATATGGTACATATACACCATGGAATACCATGCATCCATAAAAAGGACTGAAATCATGTCTTTTGCAGGGACATGGATGGAGCTGGAAGTCATTATCCTCAGCAAACTAATGCAGGAACAGAAAACCAAACACTGCATGGTCTCACTTACAAGCAGGAGTTGAACAGTGTGAACACATAGACACAGGGGTGAACAACACACACTGGGGCCTGCTGGGTTGGGCAGGGTGAAGAAGCCCGTCAGGAAAAATAGCTAATGCATGCTAGGCTTAATACCTAGGTGACGGGTTGATAGGTGCAGCAAATCACCATGGTACAGGTTCACTTAGGTAAGAAACCTGCACATCCTGCACATGTACCTTGGAATAAAAAAAAAAAAAAAAGAGTCTTTGGTCCATCATCGTATACATAGCATCTAAAATAGTGCAACCACATAGTAGGCACTAAAATACATTTGAAAATGGGAAAATGAATGAACAGTTAAAGGAGCTGTAACATCTAGACAATACACTCTAAAATAAGGTTCACGGAGGTCAATATCACAGTCTCAAATCTAGTTAAAGATGGGTTCATATTTAGTTGGCATTTAACAGAAGCAACTTTGTTATGATTAGACAACAGATTACAAGTACTTGGGAGAATTTTTTTTTTTTTTTTTTTTTTTTTTTGCCTGAGATGGAGTCTCACTCTGTCACCCAGGCTGGAGTGTAGTGGCATGATCTTGGCTCACTGCAACCTCTACCTCCCGGGTTAAAGCAGTTCTCCTGCCTCAGCCTCCCAAGTAGCTGGGATTACAGGCACATGCCACCATGCCTGGCTAATTTTTTGTATTTTTAGTAGAGATGGGGGTTTCACCATGTTGGCCAGGCTGGTATTGAACTCCTGACCTCGTGATCCGCCATTTTTGGCCTCCCAAAGTGCTGGGATTACAGGTGTAAGCCACCGCGCCCTGCCGAGAATAATTCTTAAAAGGTAAAGTTGGTGATTTGAAAATTTTTTCAAATTACTGTTCCCTCTGTATCTCCCAGCAGTCACTAGTCAGTACTCAACTTGCTGTCTAAGGCATTGTCTAGTGATAACAAGATTGTTAAAACACATTGCTTCCATGAAAAGAATTCCTTTTATTTTGGAGGATGCAGAAGATCTTTGAATTCAAACTATAGTTCAAAAAAACACCTCTGAGGATTACTTGGAATATTTTAAAATATTTGAAATGTTTTTTACATACTAAATAATTTTATTTGTGAGAAAATTAATTTCTTATAAAGAAAAAAAGAAAATTGAATATTTTTATTTTACAAATGGGAATCATCTGAAGAATAACTTACATTACAGTTGCAGCTAAAGTTAATAGAAATCACCAACTGACATAAGCTCAGGCAGGTTAGTGAACATTATAGGACAACTTCACTGGAACAGGATGTGTGTGGAATGGTTATGTCAACAAAGACGTCTTTTCTCAAAGTCCTTTTGTCTTGAAGGTAGGCTATCTTAGAACTTTCATTTCTGGAAACTCTAAGTTACAAATTGGGATTAAAAAAAAACAGAGGCAGAATTAACTCTGAATTAAAACCACAGGAGAATAAGAATGGCAAGCCATTGTTCCCTGTTTTCAAAATATATGACTTTCTAAATGAAATTTTAAGTGAAGAATATGAGAAGATAGATGAAATAATATACAACAGTACTTTATGCAATGGATATTTTGCTGAAAGTTACAAAAAGAGAATTTCTGAAATGCAATTCTTATTTTCAATAATGCAAGAGAGTTGACTGGTTAGAGAATGCTTAAAACCTGGCTAACAAGGTCAGGGTTTTGGGCTCCTGGAGAAAAATGTTTAGGCCTACCTAGTAAGGATATTTCGGGTCTCCTTCAGGCTACAGGGCACTGTAGTGTGTACGGGTTCTCCATCCACTTCTTGTCAGCCTTTTCTTTTCTTTTGGATATATTCTTTTCTTTTGACTTTTATTTTAAGTTCAGGGGTACATGTGGAGGTTTGTTGCACAGGTAAACTTATGTCATGGGGTTTGTTGTGCAGATTATTTCATAACCCAGGTATTAAGCCTAGTACCCATTAGTTATTTTTCCTGGTCTTCTCCCTCCTCCCACCCTCCACCCTCTGAAAGGTCCCAGTGTGTGTCGTTCCACTGTATGTGTCCATGTGTTCTCATCATTTAGCTTTCTTAAAGTGAAAGACTTTATCCCTTTCTAATTTCTCTGTTTTGAAAATCTAAATAGTTGTATGGTAGGATTTAAAAAACACACAATTGCACTTAAAAGCTTTTAAAACTTTAGATGGCCATTGCATAACAGAAGTTTTATTTTCTGACAATGTATTATCAAAATGTACATTTTCTTCTCCTCCTATCCGAACTCCTCCTACTTGGCTGTTTTATTCTGTTTCTGAAAGGTTAACGCCCCCAAAGCTTAGTATATTTAATTTAAGTCATTAAAATAGTTTAGGCTTTGTTGGTTTCTTTGGAAAGGCATGACTATTATATTCCACATTAATGCTTGAGTGCTGTAATAAATTTCTGTTTTCTGGCATTCCGTTAACCAGAACCTTATTAACCTGCACGATTTGTACAGCCACTGGAAACTAACAGCTGCTCCTAATCCTAAGAAGTACCTGCAAGATCCTAGGCTAATGCTTCAGTCAACAAAAGTTTAAATAATACTCCTCTTGGCTTTATAATTAGTTATTTCTGATTCTTCACAAATTGATAATCCTTTAAGATGTAGCACCATCACAATAGTAAACATTACAGTATACAAGGCACCAGGACATTAGATTAATTTGGACATGCTATTTCCTGACCAGGAGGGATAGTAAAGAATTAGTTTCAACTGGACTATTATCCAAAAATAGGTTTCTTATTAAAATGTCACCTAAGAAATTACTAACCTCCTTGCAGCTATGTATTTCTTCATTTTGGCAGCAAGCAGGTTTTTTGGAAGTATATCAGAGATCATCTTTTTTTTTTTTTTTTTTGAGACAAAGTCTTGCTCTGTCACCCAGGCTGGAGTGCAATGGTGCAATCTTGGCTCACTGCAACCTCTACCTCGCGGGTTCAAGCGATTCTCCTGTCTCAGCCTCCTAAGTAGCTGGGATTATAGGTGCCCACCGCCACACCCAACTAATTTTTGTATTTTTCGTAGAGACAGGGTTTCACCATGTTGGTCAGGCTGGTCTCAAACTCCTGACTTCAAGTGATCCACCCACCTCTGCCTCCCAAAGTGCTGGGATTACAGGTGTGAGCCACTGTACTGGGCTGAGAGAACATTCTTGAATGCTAAAGAGAAACGAGAGCTCACAAGCTGGAGGTGAGCAGAGAAGTGATGAAAAGAAACCATGCCATGATATCTTCTGACACAGAGTAAACAACAAAAGCTTCTTTGTGAGGATATCACCGATGATTTCAATTTTAGCTATCTTCCAAATGTTTAAGAAACATTTACATTCTGAAAGGAATCTCTGTGTAGAGGCTACTGATGCCCACAAAGGGCTCTTCTGAAATAGTACACAAATGGCTAGTGGTTCCCCAGAGCCACTAATTGCTCTGGCATTTTTCTTGCTAAAGAGCTGAATGTAACCTCTATGGAGGAAACATCCTTAGAAAAATCCACAAACCTTTGTAATTGGGTCTTTCTTCAAAGGAAAATGAAGCAAAATGAAAAAAGCAATAGGGGGCCTATGACTTGGGTTACGTGGGCCTGCTGATACTGCTGGTCTGACTATCCCAACTGGCGCTTTTAACGTTGTGAACCTGAGAACTACTTATTTTTTTAGCAGAAGGAGAAAGTCTAAATTCATTCTTTAAAAAGTCTATGCACTGTTGCACAAAAAAACTGATAAATTGCCTCATGTTGCTGAAGCACTCAAGGGGAACTTGGTGAAAAAAAGGAACCTGCATCCGCTTAGCTCTGTCAATTATTCAGGCATATAGCAGTTGAAGAAATTGATGCCAGCAGACACTGCCAGGCTATGGAGGGGGAACTTTCACACAAGGATTGTCACTCTTAACACCTGGTAAAAGAGATAGAAGGCTCATTCCTATCACTTCTTTATTGGCACGTGGCTGACAAACTTGAGCTATAATATTTATACCTCTAGAAAAAGTATAATATTTACACCTTGGTCTCTTCCGAAAACAGAGTCACTGGACAATCTAGGACATGAAATACTGTGGTTTAGAGTGTGGTGAAGAAAACACATTGTGTCCTGGTCAATTTTGGCTTTAAACACAATGTAATTTTATGGGCATTTAACTTGGGGTCGTAACACAAAATATGTAACATCCCTTAGGGAGATAGAGGAGAAAAGAAAATATAAACACAGGGCTCTCAAAAGAGAAGAGTTAGAATGTTGTGTCTGATGATGAGAAAAGCCTCTCTGCTGTGCCAAAATACGTAGCTCCAGTTTGTTCAACTAAAAGGATCTGTATATACATCCACACATTGTGCGGTATCAGCTGTGAAACCTTGGACCTCGGCTGTAAGCAAATGATCTGGAGTCCGTCCACACCTGCATGTATGAACTATCTAGTTGATGGAGGAACACCTTTTATAGAATATGTTGCCAGACAAAAGGCAACATATTGAAATATGTTTCAGAAAAATAAATAACATCACTTGCTAATTTACCCAAATTTTAAGGGTTAATACCCAAATGAAATGAAAATCAGAATTTAGAACTTGAAAAATTAAAAGCAGTTCTGATCTCTAGAGCACCACTAGATGGCTTCTGATACATACCAAGGGTCCAGTCACATTCATTGAAATCCTGCTAATGGTATAGTTAATAATAATAATACGCATCATAATAATAGCTAATATTTATTGAACATTTACCATGTATGGGGCACACTTTACAGGCATCATCTCATTTGATTCTCCAATAAAGCTAAGAGAAACATGAGAACACTTCTTCCTGACACCTTCAGTTTCTGCAAAGAGGAATTTTTCCTTAAATACTCTTGGCCCCTTATTCCACTTCTCATTCCTTTCCATGGCAGTGGAATGAGTTACCTGATGAGTGTCTGGGGAAGAGGAACTGGGAATACCTTTCCAACACTTTCCTTTCCCTACCTTAGGAGTAGTTTGTCCACGCAAAGCATGTGTTCTACTCCTCCATGCTATACATCCTACATCAGGCAGGCCTGATTTTTTTTTTTTAATTATACTTTAAGTTCTAGGGTACATGTGCACAACGTGCAGGTTTGATACACAGGTATACATGTGCCATGTTGGTTTGGTGCACCCATCAACTCATCATCTACATCAGGTATTTCTCCTAACGCTATCCCTCCCCTAGCTCCCCCACTCCCCGACAGGCCCCAGTGTGTGATATTCCCTGCCCTGTGTCCAAGTGATCTCATTGTTCAGTTCCCACCTATGAGGGAGAGCATGTGGTGTTTGGTTTTCTGTCCTTGTGATAGTTTGCTGAGAATGATGGTTTTCAGCTTCATCCATGTCCCTGCAAGAGACATGAACTCATCCTTTTTTATGGCTGCATAGTATTCTATGGTGTATATGTGCCACATTTTCTTAATCCAGTCTATCACTGATGGACATTTGGGTTGGTTCCAAGTCTTTCCTATTGTGAATAGTGCCACAATAAATATACGTGTGCATGTGTCTTTATAGTAGCATGATTTATAATCCTTTGGGTATATAACCAGTAATGGGATTGCTAGGTCAAATGGTAATTCTAGTTCTAGATCCTTGAGGAATCGTCACACTGTCTTCCTCAATGGTTGAACTAATTTACACTCCCACCAACAGTGTAAAAGCATTCCTATTTCTCCACATCCTCTCCAGCATCTGTTGTTTCCTGACTTTTTAATGATCACCATTCTAACTGGCGTAAGATGGTATCTCATTGTGGTTTTGATTTGCATTTCTCTGATGACCAGTGATGATGAGCATTTTTTCATGTGTCTGTTGGCTGCATAGATGTCTTCTTTTGAGAAGTGTCTGCTCATATCCTTTGCCCACTTTTTGATGGGGTGTTTTTTTTCTTGTAAATTTGTTTGAGTTCATTGTAGATTCTGTATATTAGCCCTTTGTCAGATGGGTAGATTGCAAAATTTTTCTCCCATTCTGTAGGTTGACTGTTCACTCTGATGGTAGTTTCTTTTGCTGTGCAGAAGCTCTTTAGTTTAATTAGATCCCATTTGTCAATTTCGGTTTTTGTTGCCATTGCTTTTGGTGTTTTAGTCATGAAGTCCTTGCCCATGCCTATGTCCTGAATTGTATTGCCTAGGTTTTCTTCTAGGGTTTTTATGGTTTTAGGTCTAACATTTAAGTCTTTAATCCATCTTGAATTAATTTTTGTATAAGGTATAAGGAAGGGATTCAGTTTCAGCTTTCTACATATGGCTAGCCAGTTTTCTCAGCACCATGTATTAAATAGGCAATCCTTTCCCCATCTCTCATTTCTGTCAGGTTTGTCAAAGATCAGATGGTTGTAGATGTGTGGTGTTATTTCTGAAGCCTCTGTTCTGTTCCATTGGTCTATATATCTGTTTTGGTACCAGTACCATGCTGTTTTGGTTACTGTAGAAGGCAGGCCTGCTGAGATTAGGAAGATTCAGTATGTCTCATTCTAAGAGTGCAGACTAGTAAGTCCTTTTGGCTAATAGAGCCAGAGCCATGTTCTTCTGCCTAGGCTTTTTTTGTAATAAAGGGGCTATTTTGGTTCACATCTTCCTCCATCGCTCTCAGTTGGTTTGGAGGTCAGGTTCGGAAATAGGAGGCTGCCATTTGCTATTTCTCGACCAACCTTGACATTATTATTATTTTTTTACATGTGAGGGAACAGAGGCATACAAATGTCAAATACTTGCTCGAGGTCATACACGGTCCACAAATGGCAGAATCAGGATTTGAACCTAGGCAGTCTATGCTTTTGGAATCTATGCTTTTATTATCCTCTACATATGAACAGTAACAACGCATGTGAAATCACTTTCGAATATTGGGTTTAGCACTAAGAACACTTATAGAATCTTGGCATTGCTTAACATGTTACTTATAACTAGACATTTTTTGAGTACAAGAACTACTAATAAAATGACACTTAAAAACTGTTGGTTTTTATATGTATAAATATTTCTTTTATTTACACTAGAATTTCACCTAATTAGAATTTCATTTTACATGTAGTGCCAAGAACTTTAGAATAATTATAAATGCTAAATGTGTGGAATGGGAATTAATGAGCTTTTATTGCATAAATTCATGTATAAACATTTGTATAGTTGGTTTCATATACCCATACAGTTTGTTCCATACACACTTGTACAAGAATACTCATCCCCCTTTTTTGGCTTGATTTTTTTGCCTTGATATTTTAAGTTGGCTTTATGTTAGCTAAACATTTTTATATGTTCTTAAAAGGTATATATTCCTTTCAAAGATTATATATATACATGTGTATGTGTACATGTGTACTTTATTAATTTATATATATGGCTACTTGTATGTATAATAATTTCTCCTTCTTATAAATAAAGATATGAATCAATTAGGTTCTATTTAAGTTTTTGTAAAGCTTTATTTTTTGAAAGTAACTTCTTTGGACTTCAGTAAACACATTATTTTAATAAAAATTTTAATAAATACCAACTGAACATGCTGGCAGGTCACAAACACATCTGTAATTTGCAGGAGAGGACTTGACTTAGGCAACATTTTCACAAGCTAAAATCTAAACAGCATTTTTCCCGCAGGATCTTAAGAGAAGAAAAGAGCATAATTCTCCATATGAACAGGATCACCATTCTCCCAGCAAAACCTGCTTCAGCCAGGGTGACACCCAAAGCAAGGTAACACAGACCAGTGGTTATCCTGCTAGCAGCTCTGTGTGCCTCTAGACTACCACTTTGTGCCATAGTTACTTTATTTGTAAAACAGGGAGCCTGGGTCCAGATTATTGAGTGGTTACCTATTATTTAGCTTATTCATTTTGATAATAAATTTGTATGCACTTGGTGTTCCATATACATATTATGAGAAATAATTTTGCTTGTGCCATTACTTTTCATGGCAAAAATTGCGATTACTTTTGCACCAACCTAGTAATTCACAAGCTGACTAAATGTCTTCCTGCACAGCAGGTGGAGAGAGGGAGGCATTCTCACTCTCCACCCTGGCTTACCACGATGCTGAGGGAAAGTCACTATAGGCTGAAGTTAGACAAGGCCAGGAATTCTGTGCCAGCCTGACTACCAGCATTACAATTTCCAAATACAAGGGCTGGCCTTAGGAGTAATTTAATTCTTTCTCAGCGAGGACCAGCATTTCTAAGCCCAAAAGACCCGTTTGGAAATAGAGTATCCATTTCTAGCCACTTTCCTAAAACAGAATATGGCACGAATGCAGCTTTTTTCCCCCTTAATTTTATTTCATTGTGGGTAAGGACATTATATTCACCATCTTAATAAAATTTCAAGCATACAATATAGTATTATTAACTATAAGCACAATGTTCTACGAATCTCTAGAACTTATTCATCTTGCATAACCCAAACTTTATGCCGATTGATTGGCAACTCCCTATTTTTCCCTCCCTCCAGCCCCTAGCAGCCACTATTCCACTCACTGATTCTATGAGTTTAACTATTTTAGATAGATACCTGAAGTGTTTGTCCTTCTGTGACTGGCTTATTTCACTTAGCATAATGTCCTCAAGATTTATCTATGGTATTGCATATTGCAGACTTTCCTTCTTTTTAAAGGCAGAATCATATTTCATTGTATGTATATACTATATTTTGTAATCCATCTATCTGTCCATGGACACTTAGAGAGGTAGGTTTCTCTCCCTTGGTTATTGTGAATAGTGCTGCACTGAACATAGGAATACTAATATCTCCTTGAGACCCTGATTTCAATTCTTTTGGAATAATACTCAGAAGTAGGATTGCTGGATCATATGGTAGTTCTATTTTTAATTTTTTGAGGAACTGCCATATAGTTTTTCATAGCAGCTGTACCATTTTGAATCCCACCAACAATATACAAGAGTTCCAATTTCTCCATATCCTCACCAACAATTGTTATTGCCTTTTTTTTATAGTAGTCATCCTAATGAGTATGAGGTGGTATCTTACTGTAGTTTTAAAATGCATTTCCCTGATTATTAGTGACATTGGGCATATTTTTATATACCCATTGGCCACTTGTATGTCTTCTTTTGAGAAACGTTATGTTCAAGTCTTTAGCCCATTTTAAAATCAGGTTATTAGTTTTTCTCTATTGAGTAGTAGGGTATCCTTACATATTTTGGAAATTAACCGTGTATCAGATATAGAGTTTGCAAATATTTTCTCCCATGCCGTAGGTTGCCTTATCACTTTGCTTATTATTTCCTTTGTTCTGCAGAAGCTTTTTAGTGTGATGTAGTCCCATTTTTCTATTTTTGCTTTTGTTACCTGTGCTTTTGGTGTCATATTCATAAAATCATTGCCAAGACTAATGTTATAAGTTTTTCCCTCTGTGTTTTCTTCTCAGAGTTTTACAGTTTAGGCCTTATTTTTAAGTCCTTAATCTATTTTGACTTGATTTTTGTGTGTGGTGTAAGATAAGATTCCAATTTCCTACTTCTGCAGGTATATATCTGGTTTACCCAACATCATTTTTTTCCACTGTGTATTTTTGGTACACCTGTAGAAGATTAGTTGACCATACATGTATGGAATTATTTCTGGGATCTCTATTCTATTCCACTGGACTACATGTCTGTCTTTATGTCAGTATGGTACTGTTTTAATTATTGTAGCTTTGTAATATATTTTGAAATCAGGAAGTATGATGTCTCCAGTTTTGTTCTTTCTTAATATTGATTTGGCTATTCAGGGTCCTTCATGGTTCCATGTGAATTGTATAAGTGGTTTTTCTATTTTTGTAAAAAAATGCCACTGGGATTTTGATAGAGTTTGCATTGACTATGTAGTCTGCTTTAGGGAGTATGGACATTTTTACAGTATTAAATCTTCCAATCCATAAACATGAGATGTCTTTCCATTTGTTTTTGTCTTCCTTAATTTCTTTCATCAATGTATTGTGGTTTTCAGCATATAAGTGTTTCACCTCCTTAGTTATTTCTAAGTATTTTCTTTTTTTTGGCACTATTATAAATAAGATTGTCTTCCTAATTTCCTTTTCAGATAGTTCATTGTTAATGTATAGAAACCCAACAGAATTTTGTATGTTGATTTTGTATACTGCAGCTTTACTGATTTGTCTATTAGTTTCAACAGCTTTTTGGTGGAGTCTTTAAGGTTTTCCCTATATAACATCATGTCAACTGCAAACAAGGAAAATTTTACTTCTTCCTTTCTGATTTGGATGGCTTTTTTTTTTGGAGACGGAGTCTCGCTCTGTCACCCAGGCTGCAGTGGCGCAATCTTGGCTCACTGCAACCTTTGCCTCTTGGGTTCAAGCTATTCTCCTGCCTCAGCCTCCCAAATAGCTGGGACTACAGGCACAAGCCATCACACCTGGCTAATTTTTGTATTTTTAGTAGAGACAGGGTTTCACCATGTTAGTCAGGCTGGTCTCGAACTCCTGACCTTGTGATCCGCCCTCCTCGGCCTCCCAAAGTGCTGGGATTACAGGCATGAGCCAGCGTGCCTGGCCCTGATTTGGATGGCTTTTTATTTCTTCTCCTGCCTAATTGCTCCAGTAAGGACTTACAGTTCAGTGGTGAATTCTACCATACATTTAAATAATTAATGCCTAATCCTTCTCAAACTTATCCAAAAAATCAAAGAAGAGGGAACATTTCCAGGCTTATTTTATGAGGCGAATATTACTCTGACGCCAAAGCCAGGCAAAGACACCACAAGGAAAGAAAACTATAGGCTGACATCCCTGATAAGTACGGATGCAAAAATCCTCAACAAAATACCAACACACTGAATTCAACAGCACATTAAAAATGATCATACACATTGCCAAGTGGGATTTATCCCTTGGATACAAAGAAGGCTCAACATACAAAAATCAGTCAATGTGATATGCCACAATAACAGAATAATGGATAAAAATCACATGATCATCTCCATATATGTAGGAAAAGCACTTGAGAAAATTCAGCACCCTTTCATGATAAAAACTCTCAACAAATTAAGAATAGAAGGAAGTTACCTCAAAATAATGAACACCATGTATAAAAAGCCCATAGCAAACATCATACTCAATGCTGAAAAACTGAAATCTTCTCAGGAATAAGGCAAGGATGACCACTCTTGTTATTTCTATTTAACATAGTACTTGACAGTAATATTTTAATGCTTTTAAAACTTCAAATGGTAAAAAAAAATTGTTCAAAGTAAACGTGAAAAAATACATACTGCACACTAAAAACATTGGAAGTAGAACAAAGTTTAAGAAAGATGAATGCTTCTCTGAACACCTTTCCCTTACTCAAGGGGGTATCAGACTCGCACATTCACATATATACATACATACACATACACATATATAGTTTTTGAGACAGGGTCTTGCTCTGTCGTTCAGGTTAGAGTGCAGTGGCAGCACCATTCCTAGCTTATTTTTTTATTTTTGTAGAGATGAGGTCTCCCTATGCTGCTCAGGCTGGTCTTGAACTTCTGGGCTCAAGCTATCCTCCCTCCTTGGCCTCCCAAAGTGCACATATTGTTAATAGGCACCCAAGTCACACTTTTTCACAGTTTAGCTAATCTCTCTCTCTCTCTGTGTATATACACAGGTATATAAGTATGTACATATAAATATAGATATGTATATATGTGTATATATATAGAGAGTGAGCATGTACACGTGTGTGCATGCGCACACACACACACGCATCCCTCTGCACCCAGTCCTGTTCTTTATACATTTTGAGAACAGTTGCATAAGCTAGAGGGTGGTTGGCAATCTTTTTGTAGAGAGGGCTTATAATATAATTCTGGACAGACTTGATCTAACCGAAGCACTGAATTATCTTTTTCACCATATTGAAAAGGGCAGACCAGCATGGTGGGGTTCCAGATAACAAAATCTTCAGACTGATTATTCCTTATGTCTATCTGGCTCTTCTTAAGTATCATTTTCCTCCCTCCAATCCCCTCACCCTTCGGATGTTTAAGATTAAGGTTATATGAACTCCGAGGCACTGACTTACTAAATCTAAAATGAAGAACTGCTAAAAAAAAAAACCCAGACTTGTGGCAAATTGTTTGAGTTCTTTTTTTTCTTTATTTCTTGCTCCCTTTCCTCATCAGACTTTCCTTAAAGTTTTTTTTTAGGCTTTCACATTTTTTGCTACTCTTTGAAGCAATTTATCCAGATGGTGAAAAATAGATAATTTACAATATGTTTGGCTATGACCAATCTATGGTAAGATCTTCCAATAACTTTTATTTTTATTGAGAATGCTGGGCTTTAGATCAAGAAAGTGTCTCTAGAGAAATTGAATTGAAAAAGGCAGTAGGTATCAAAAACAAAACAACAACAACAACAACAAACGAAAGGGTAGGACAGAAACCAGGTCAAGGGAGGGTGAAAGAAGTCAGTGTACTAAGTGTTCTGTCAAAACATTTTTTACACATCTTTCAACTTCAAGTTCTAACAGCAGTAGCCAAAAGTTTATAAATAAAACCTTGACCAGTAAGACATCTAAAGAAGAACAATGCGTGATCAGAACGACTTCCCTAGACTAAAATGAGACTTAACTCAGTCTTAGCCTGCCAGCAAAATGCCTGTAAGATAATTTTGCTTTGAACATGGAGGCTAGAGTGGCCCCAGGCAGAGCTGAGGGGGGTTTTGGAAACTGAGCAGGGAGCCTGAGATTTGCTTTCTGCCTTGGTATTGTTACTCCCCTTGGGACTCCCTATTTTCACCCTTTACCCAAAGGCTCCAGTTTCCTTCCTGGCATTTAAAAATCTATTGTAATTCATTTGGCTTTCTTATAATCGAGGCTGGGAATGCTGACAGAATTATAGAATTTTGATAATATAAAGCATTTAAAATTCTGGGATGCTGCTCATGTAAATTACTGGTAAAGTCTGCTAGTTAGTGATATGGTTTGGCTGTGTCCTCCCCACGCAAATCTCATTGAATTGTAATCCTCAGTGTTGCAGGAGGGGTCTGGTGGGAGGTGATTGGATTATGGTGGCTGATTTCTCCCTTGCTACTCTTGTGATAGTGAGTGAGTTCTCATGAGATCTGGTTGTTTGGAAGTGTGTAGCACCTCCCCCTTCTCTCTTCCTTCTGCTCTGGCCATGTAAGACATGCCTCTTTCTGCTTTGCCTTCTGCCATGATTGTAAGTTTCCATGCTACCTGCACAGCCTGTGGAACTGTGAGTCAATTAAACCTCTTTTCTTCATAAATTACCCAGCCTCAGGTAGTTCTTTATAGCAATGTGAGAATGGACTAATACATTTAGAAACATTTAATAAAGTGCTAGAGTGGTATACATTCCAACATGTTACACTAATGAATTTCTTTGTCTTTCTTTCATTTCTTTACCACTCTCTGAATCCAGAATATTAGTACCTATTTGCCCAGAGTAGGGGATATTAATTCATGTTGTAGATCAACATATGGCCATCAGCAGAGCTTAAAGTTTCTAAATGGAAATTGAGAACAATCTAGAGTAGCCATGATCTAGGCCTTGGTACTGATCCCTATTTTTCTTGACCCCAGCTTGAGGGAATAAAAAGAAGAGGAACATACATTTCCCATGCCCAATACTGCCCACTCTGCCTCTTCAAGCTATGGTTTGTATTCTTTACAGGGATTTGATTTTTATATATGAAATGATTTTTATTTGGGACAAATTGTGGTTTTGTGATTTCATTGATTTTAAAGAGTCAAACAATCTAGATTAAGCATTTTGTCAATTGTAATGTGTATTAATTTTCTGTTGCTGCTATAACAAATCACTAAAAACTTGGTGGCTTAAAACAACATATACTTACTATCTTTTAGTTCTCTAGATCAGAATTCTCATATGGGTCTCATTGAGCTAAAATCAAGGTGTTGGTAAGACTGCATTCTGTTCTGAAAACTCTAGGGGACAATTTGTTTCCTTGCCTGTTTCAGCTTCTAGAGGCT
Source organism: Pan paniscus (assembly GCF_029289425.2). NCBI lineage: Eukaryota > Metazoa > Chordata > Mammalia > Primates > Hominidae > Pan > Pan paniscus. The sequence goes on along the minus strand of NC_073255.2, from coordinate 141,563,872 downwards.
GCCTGCATTCTTTGGCTCATGGTCTCCTTCTATCTTTAAAGCCAGTAATGGTGGGTGCTATGGATGGTATGTTAGTGTTCTCCCCCAAATATATGTTGAAATAGAATTTGCAATGTGATGGTATTTGGAGGTGGCATTTTGTGAGGTAATTAGGTCATAAGGATAGAGCCCTCATGAATGTGATTAGTGCCCTTGTAAGAAGAAGCCACAGAGCTAGTATCTGTTTTCTGCCATGTGAGGATACAACAAAAAGACAGCTGTTGGCAAACCAAGAAGTGGACCCTCACCAGATGCCAGAGCTGCTGGTACCTTGATCTTGCACTTCCCAGCCACTAGGACTGTGAGAAATAAATTTCCATCATCTAAGCCACCCAGTCCATGGCACTTTGTTGTAATAGCCCATACTGACTTAAGACATTTGGTTGAGTCCTTTTCACATATCATCTGACTTTCTCTTCTGCCTCTTCTTCTACTTTTAAGAACTTACATGATTAAATTGGGTCTATCCAAATAATCTAAAATAATCTCCTCATCATAAGGTCAGTTGATTAGCCACTTTAATTGCAACAGCAACCTTAATTCCCCCTTTCCACGTATCCTAATGTATTTACACATTCCAGAGATTAGGGTGTGGACATCTCTGCAGGGAGGAGGATTATTCTGTATACCACATAATGTTACACATAGTAGTACGTTGTTATGCTCTTGATACTTACGGGTTCTTCACTTCTAATTTGTAGTTACTGTGGCCCAAATTGACGGGCAGGAGATCAATTGTAGCTTTATTATATGGAATAAATTCTGAGCACCTGTGTCTTCCAAGTCTGGCCTTTCATAAATCTCTTCTGGGTTTTCTCAGCTTGTGACATGGTTCTGTCTCATTTCTTGATTAGTTTTATGGTTTCCTGTTGGGACCAAAATTTGATCTTATTTCTAACCTGCTTGTTGGCAGTCCTGATATTTTGCCTGGTTCTAGCTGTGTACATTGTTTTTTTTAAATTCTTAAAGGCAAGCTTGATTTATGTTCCAAGAGAATGGGTCACCTTGACCAAGGCTAATGATGTTCAGAAAGGCCATGACTTGGGGCTATCTTACTGCAGGACGCAATCCACTGCTTGGCCACCACCCTGCCTTGGATATCATCTCCAGCTTGAATCAAGCCTAACTTTGGAATCATTTGGGCTACTGACCATTACCATTAGTGATTCTGTATCACTAATTACTTGACTAATCCCAGTCTTGCTAGTCTCAACTTTCTGCCTTTCAGCACTGGCTCCCTGTTGGGGTTACAGTGTGCTATTTGGCTGAACTCATCTGAATTGCAGCAAGCATCTAAATTGCAGCTGGCATCTCAATAGCTCCAGTTCTATAGAGGTTGTCACCACAGACTGTCTCATTTCTATCTTAAAACATGGATGATCAACTTGAATACCTCTGATAACTGCAGAGTGATATTGCTAAATAAAATTTCCCTGAAACTTTTGCCATTTGACACATATGAAAGTTTGAAAAAGAGTATGTATGGATTCTGTTCCTTTATTTCTAGGTATTGATACACTCAACCTGTGTGTTCAAACTTCATAGCTCTAAACCTATCATGACCTAAACTCTTGCCCCTTATTCTCATGGTATCAGTGTTCATCCTTGGACACTAATGGTATTATCATTTTTATATAAAGCCAGTCATCATTTAGGTATTGGAGAGTCCAGACTCCCCAGTGAGATTAATAGTTTGAACAAATGTTGAAGAAAAGAAAAAATATTGTCAGGGAAACTGGAAGAAAAACCAGCAGTATCTTCATTTTCCTAAGATATTTTGACAATGCAAAAATAATAGCCAACATTTATTGAGCATTTATTATGTGCCAAGTGCTCTTCTAATTGTCTTACATGAATCAACTCATGTAAACCTCATTACAACCTGATGAAGTAGATACTATTATTACCCCCATTTTATAGAAAATGAAGCAAAAATAGAGAACTTAAATAACTTGCCAAATGTCACGGGTGGTAACTGAGGTGTCGGGATTGATGCCTCGGGTAGTCTGGCGGCTGTTTTACCTCTTAACCATTATACAATTACAGAGTTTAATTTTTTACAGTTTCAGGGAAATACAGAGCTTTCCTCTGACAGTAAAATTAGAATATCCAACCGGGAGTGGATTCACCTAAGAATTGGTGAGACTGATATACATGATCTGAAACAAAAGTCTGAAACAAAATTAATTAACTAACTAATGAAAGTCAATAACTAAGGTCAAAGCAGGTCAGAAAAAATGCAAAAATCAGACTTACCAACAAATATTCATGTTGTAGTACATGGCTTGAAGCCTGTTACTGAGAAATGGTCTTGTGGTGCAACAATACTAAAGTTCCCATGAACTTTAAGAAGTTGACCAACTTATTTCAAAGTATTGGCATGCCGAGTTGTCAAAATGACATCCCTGATTTTTTTGGTGGAGATGGGGTTTCGCCGTGTTGGCCGGGCTGGTCTCCAGCTCCTGACCGCGAGTGATCTGCCTGCCTCGGCCTCCCGAGGTGCCGGGATTGCAGAGGGAGTCTCGCTCACTCAGTGCTCGATGTTGCCCAGGCTGGAGTGCAGTGGCGTGATCCCGGCTCGCTACAACCTCCACCTCCCAGGCACCTGCCTTGGCCTCCCAAAGTGCCGAGATTGCAGCCTCTGCCCGGCCGCCACCCCGTCTGGGAAGTGAGGAGCGTCTCTGCCTGGCCGCCCATCGTCTGGGATGTGAGGAGCCCCTCTGCCTGGCCTCCCAGTCTGGGAAGTGAGGAACGCCTCTTCCCAGCCGCCATCCCGTCTAGGAAGTGAGGAGCCCCGCTGCCCGGCCGCCACCCCGTCTGGGAGGTGTACCCAACAGCTCATTGAGAACGGGCCATGATGATGATGGCGGTTTTGTCGAATAGAAAAGGGGGAAATGTGGGGAAAAGAAAGAGAGATCAGATTGTTACTGTGTCTGTGTAGAAAGAAGTAGACATGGGAGACTCCATTTTGTTCTGTACTAAGAAAAATTCTTCTGCCTTGGGATGCTGTTAATCTATAACCTTACCCCCAACCCTGTGCTCTCTGAAACATGTGCTGTGTCCACTCAGGGTTAAATGGATTAAGGGCGGTGCAAGATGTGCTTTGTTAAACAGATGCTTGAAGGCAGCATGCTCGTTAAGAGTCATCACCACTCCCTAATCTCAAGTACCCAGGGACACAAACACTGCGGAAGGCCGCAGGGTCCTCTGTCTAGGAAAACCAGAGACCTTTGTTCACATGTTTATCTGCTGACCTTCCCTCCACTATTGTCCTATGACCCTGCCAAATCCCCCTCTCCGAGAAACACCCAAGAATGATCAATAAATACTAAAAATAAAAAATAAAAAAAAATAAAAAACAAAAATGAAATTGTGGATAATAAAATTATGATAGTAATAAAAAAAAATGACATCCCTAAAAATAACTGGCAGCAAAATCCCTAAACTAAAATGCAGGGACTCCATTGATTTTCCTTGTTGTTGTTGTTGTTGAACTTTAGAGCAATATATTCTCAGTTAAGGGAGTTCTTGTCAGTAGCTGATGAGAGTCTTAAGAGGTGCAATTTTTTTTTGCATGGCCAGACCTAAAGTGGTTTTACATATCCTTGGCAAATGGCCTCTTCAGTCAGGTAACTGTTATTTATGTCCCAGGTCCAGAGATAGTGGTGATGAAGACAAATCTAATTTTTTCTCTCAAGGGACTTGAGAGAAAAGGTCTACAAAGGTATCCAGTGTAACTGCTGCAATGAGAAACAACATGAGGAAAAAAGGGAGACAGAGGCTATCAAGTGTAACAACATATAATTTAACATTTTTAGTCCCAGATCATTATTCTTTCAACCAGATCTAAGAGTCAGAAGGGGACTGGGGCTCAGAGGACTGACAGTCAGAGAAGTAAAGAGTCTATGTGTATGAGTGTGTGTGTGTAGTGGGGAGGACATGGCTATTTAATTATAGTATATAAATATTAAAATGTAGATGTAAATATAACTTAAGAATAGGAAGGTAACCAGTACCAACATAGAAATATGCAATAGAACTTACAATTGCCAGGGAGGACAAAAGGGATTTTTTTAAGTTAATAATTATAGGAAAAACAATGTGAGCTTGGTTTATAGTCTCAAGCTGAGGCAGTCTGGGAATATCTCTGCTGTACTACAATAAGATTCAAACTCAAGCTCCCTATAGCATCAATAGTGTTTATTCATCTCTTCTAATGGAAGTACAGTAAATGTCAGAACTGGATATTTCTAGTCAGAGTGAAAGATATGTTTCCTCTATAGAGTCCTCCAAATAACAGAAAAAAATGATTTACCATTTTCATATTTTGGATGAGGATACTTCATACATTTTTTCAGTGTCATATCTTAGAATGCTGCCTAGAAACCCAAAGTGATCTATGGACCGCAAAAGTTGGCAAAGACCTTGCTCTCTTGGGCCTTTCTATATGGCGATGGGTATTTGGTTGTTTCCACCAGCCCTACAAGCTGGCCTTTGAAAGCAAGGGGAAAATAGTTCAAGGGGAAAAGAGTTCTAGGTACTCAGCCTCCTGGTCTCCCCTCACCTGTTCTTGACTGCTGATGTATTCTAGGTCTTTGGCCTCTCTGATGTACCTCTTTCTTTCTCAGCATTTATGCAGTTGAGCATCATTTAATGGTTTTAGACTACTTTTGTTTTCTCAGCTTTGGTCAGACTTGAATTGGCTCGTAGTATCTTGGCTGAACACTTACTCCAGTTTCCAAACACGTGTCTCTTCTCCTCTAATGCATCCTCCTTCCTGCACTGGATAGGGAATCGTAATGGTTCTTTACATTCTGCAGGAAATGTTTTCAGTCATTCAAATACAATCAGTGGGATATGATGAAAGCATGGCCTCTATAACCCAGAATGGAGCTAGTATAAAGAAAAATACATAAAAAAACACTACTAGAGAAAATGGAAGATGCCCAGCTCTATTTAAAACTCCTCACGTGTCAGAGGGAGAGAATAAACATCCTCCTTGTGGTCCCAGCAGGGCCTCTCTCAGGGATGGTTGAACTCCTTAAGGTAACAAGATCCTTGAGGTTCCAGTTGAAGTGTGACTAGTGTATTGTCTTCCAGGATATAAACTGCTTCAGTATTACTGATTATTTTCATCTGATTAGTGGTCAGTACACCCTGGTAATTCCTAGAAGGTCCCAAGTTTGCAGGTCAAACTTGACCAGTAAGTATCCAAGCCTGGTTGGGGGTAATGATGGTGTTTGTTTTATTCATCTCAGGCTGACACAGTCCTAGACTGACAACATATACTTTTCAGTGAACTGGATGGTTAGAAAACCTCAGCTCCTGGCTTGTACCTGACTGAACACTATGTACCCTGGGAATTGGTGAGCTCTGGAGTGAATTAAGCCTCATGGAGCATGAATCTAGGTCTCCATCCATCTGCTGTCAGACACATTCGTATATTGGGTTTGACTTGAGGTGGTGCTTTAGATGTGGTTGAGTGATGATGCAGTTGCCCCTCTGGCACTCCCAGGATGTTGAATGTTTGGTGTCAAATTTAGAATGAAGATCTAAGGCTTCTTTTTGTTTTCTCATTGTCATACACTGAGGGACCAGGATATTGGCCAGACATACACTAGGCTAGCTGGGCATCAGGTCTTGTAGTCATTATCCTCCTCCCTCTCTCCCCTGGAGTGTCACAGTTGCAGATAAGAATGTGCAAAGAATGGAATTGTGGCTGAGCCACTTAATCTGGGACAATATTAACATCAATGCTGACCATTAAAATGCCATCATGGAGACAAATATCACCCATACAATTGACCAAAGAAAACCTTTTCCCATATAAGGGCTAATAAAAGAGGAGGCTGTTATAAGGCATTTTGTGAAACATTCCCCACCAACCAGAAGACTGACTTCCAGTGAATAGTTAATACCTGAAAATTTTACCAACCAACTGCAGTAAGTTCTGATACTTAGGGGAGAGGGTGTTGGGCATGTATCTTCCAACAGTGTGATTTTGAGATGCAATCTTTACTGAACTTAAATTTTGGCTCTGCCTCAGCCTAGAGTAAAATCTACATTATGGATGACAACTGTCTTGCATGTAGGACTTTGATGGCCAGGAAATTGAGAATTTGACCCTGTCAAAAAAAAAAAAAAAAAAGAAATAAAGAATTCTGATTAAGATATCACCTGCCTGCTAGGGCAAGAAAGGTACTTTTGGATATGCAGGAATCACTCTTGTATCATTTGTGAGGGAAGTACTAAAAAAAAAAAGTACTCTATCCTCATGGAAATGGAAAGAAAAGATATTTTAAAATATAGAAGACCAAAAGTCTAATTAATCACTCATAAACAATAAATCCTGTAAAATGTGTGGTTAAAACTGAATGAATACTCATATGACTAGGACTGGTTAATATGTTATCAAGTTTTGAGACAAAACACATACTAAAAGGGAAAATAATATCCCGGAACTAAAATTTTGAAGCAGTCTAGAAAAACTCACAAATTTTAATGGAAGTAGAAAGGCAGTGCTGTGTTATTAAATGATTAACAACTGGTGCTATGAAAAAACAATATACAAAGCCCTGCTTTGTAGTGTTTTTCAATTTTCATAGTATAAACATTTCCACCATGGCCAGCTTCAAATTACAAGATGATACTAATATCATTGAACACAGTTTGGGAGAGATAAGGATTAGTCTAAATCAGCTCTAGCACACCACTGTAAGAGGGGATAATGTAGGATAGGAGAACTTATAGCAGCTTAAAAATTTCATGAAAGTGAAATGGTAGATGAGTAGACAAATAAAATATCTTCGTAGGAAGACACTGTTTATTGTGATATATTAAAAGGGAAATACAAGTGTGATGACAACTGTGGGGGAGCTAAGGTAAGCCCAGGAAGAATTGAAAGCAATTGATCAGCACTTCCGAATTAACAGGGCAAAAACGCAAAGAAGAGAGAGCTGACCAAGCCAGAAAATTAAGGAGAAGAAAGAAGAAAAAAATGAAGTATGTTAAACAGTAAACCTAAAATAAAATAAATGAAAGAAATAATTCAAAAATATTAGTTATCACAACAAGTATGAAAAGGTTGAATTTCCCTATCAAAATACATTGTCATATTCAGTTAGACAATATGCAACTTATACATTAGTGAGAATCATAACTAAAATAAAGAGACAAAGTAAGACTGAAAATAAGGGTAGAGATGAAGATAAACCTAGGTAATGCAAACGAGGGAAGCAAGAGTGGCAGAATTCAAAGTCAAAAGCATTTAAGCAGCTTAGCTACTGACAAAAGATGATATCCATGAGAATAATAAACCACAAACCTTTGTGCTCTTAGGTTTTACACAAACATAGCAGACTGAGGCAAAATTGGCTAAAAATGTGAGGAGAAGATGCTAAAAACACAGTGGAAGATTTTAATAAACTTTTTTTGAAATTTGTTAGATAAAGTAGTCTAAAAATAAACATGCTAAAGGACTTGAATAATATAATCTTCAAGGTCAAGTTAATTGACATTTGTATAATTTGTATCCTACAAACAGAATGGATGATCTGAGTCCACAGAACAGTTAAAAACATCAGTTCGGTGATAAAAAGCCTAAATAAATTCATGAAAGTTGTGCTTTTAAAAGCTACATCTTGATTTGAAAAGACCAGAAATAAACAATAAAAAGATAACAACCACCACAAAAAATTTGGAAATTAAATAGATACTTGAAGTTAAAAAATCATCTAGAAGAAATAGAAATCTTTATTTCATTGTTCTTTGGATATTCAAATTAAGTTGATAATATCAGAAAAGAGATATAATCCCACAACAAATAGGACAGTAGATGGGAGGGGAGGATTGTTATTGACAGCTGGGACCTTCCAGGATTTTCCTGAAGCATGGGAACAGTTAGACAAGCAGTAAATGATGAAACAATGTGGAAGAGGCCACAGCTCAGAATATGCAATAAGGCACCAGGGAGAAAGAGGGATCCTACCTCAGAACACCAAAGAAGCCAGGTAAAATTCAAGATGTGATATGAGTAGAAAGTAGGGGTTAATTGAAGGTGTCTATGTGGAGCCATTGACCCCATTCTCCTCCAAGTGCCTAATGCCAATTAGTTAAGAGTGCATGTTGCAGGCAAAATTATTAGAGCTTTCTTCAAAGAAATGGAACAAATTGTTTGGGAAGAATTAAGGCAATCAGTATAGGCACTGGCCTTTAATTTAAGAGAAAAGCTTCTCCTTTTTTTGGCATTTTTGTTTCTTATTCTGAAGGTCAGCTTACTGTCTGTTCATCCACTTAATAAGCCCTATTCACATATGCAGGGTTCACCATGAGCTTATTTTTGCCTTATTCTGAATCGTGAGTGGAAAATTAAGGATTAGTAGATATTTGAGGAAAGCTGTGACAAGAGCAAGAACCAGAAAGATAAATAGAAAAAACAACACTGAAGGAATCCAAAATAATGCAGAGAAGAGAATTATAAAACAAAACACACTCGTGTGTGTTTTTCCTGGCACACAGAGGAACTTCTGATTAATATCCTCCGAAGAGTCAAGAACAGGATGCCATAAAAAGAATCAGAACAATGAGTTCATGTCCCTTACAGGGACATGGATGAAGCTGGAAATCATCATTCTCAGCAAACTAACACAAGAACAGAAAACCAAACTCTGCATGTTCTCACCATAAGTGGGAGTTGAACAATGAGAATACATGGACACAGGGAGGGGAACATCACACACTGGGGCCTGTCAGGGGGTGGGGGTCTAGGGGAGGGATAGCATTAGGAGAAATGCCAATAGCATTAGCATTAATGTAGATGACAGGTTGATGGATGCAGCAAATCACCATGGCACATGTATACCTATGTAACCTGAACGTTCTGCACATGTATCCCAGAACTTAAAGTATAATAAATTTTTTTTAAAAAGAATCAGAACAAAAAAGAGTTCCTAGAAATATGGAATTTCCCAAAGCTAAAAGATGCAAATTTTTCGACTGAAATAATTCATTAGATGCTGAGTAGGATGAGTAAAAATAGACAATACCTATGTATGTCATTGTAAAATTATAGAACCTCAAAGATAAGAAAGTACAGTTGGCCATTGGACAACACAGGTTTGAACTTTGCAGGTCCGCTTATACATGAACTTTCTTACACCTCTGCAACTCCCAAGACAGCAAGACCAACCCCTCCTTTTCCTTCTCCTCTTCAGCCTACTCGGTGTGAAGACAACGAACATAAAGACCTTTGGAATGATCCGCTTCCACTTAATGAATAGTAAATATATTTTCTCTTCCTTATAATTTTTTAAATAATATTTTCTTTCTCTAGTTTACTTTATTATAAGAATATAGTATGTAATACATATAGCATACAAAATATGTGTTAAGGCTTCTGGCCAACAATAGGCTATTAGTAGTAACTTTTGGGGGAGTTGTAAGTTGTATGTGGATTTTTGACTGCATGGGGAGAGCGGTTGGTGCCCTTAATCCCTGCATTGTTCAAGGGTCAACTATAATGTTAACAGCTCTAGAGAGAAAACAATTCACCCACAAAAGACAAGAATCAGACTGATATCAGGCTTATCAGCAACACTAGATGCTTGATGACAATACAGCAATTCCTTAAAAATTCTAAGGAAAAAATGATTTTCATTCCCGAATTTTATACCTGGACAAATTATCCATCAAGCGAGAGGGCATAGTAAAGACACAGGCATACAGACTCAAAGTTTACCACCTATATGTCTATTCTTAGGACATACTCCAGCAAAATGAAAGTGTAAACAAAGAAAGATGAAGGTGTCAGATCCTGAAACAATAGATCCTAACCAGTAGAGCAGTAAAAGGAGGTCCCTGGTTACTGAATATGCAGCAGGCCTGGAGATAAATTGGTACAGTTAGGGAGAGGAGGATGAAGGGCTCTATGAAAAGAAAGCAATTGGACAGAAGAGATACTGCGATCAATGCTTGAGGACATAATAAATAATGCAAGACAAAAAGGTAATTAAAACTAGAAAAATCAAAATTGCAACCTAAAATATGGCATGAATTTAAACAACTGATGGATGGAAATATAAGAAAAGTGAATCCATTAACCACAATGCTAAAAATACTCTTCTCTGAGTCACCCATAGAAAGGGAAATATAAGCAAATATACTATGCAGCCCAACACAAAAGCCTATTTGCAAGTCATATTAATGAAAAGGCAGTTCAGACATTTCCAACTTTTAGACTCAACAAATAAACAGAATACAGATGACTTGATTGTGCTTGTAAGATATGTCATATAGGAAGTCACATGCACTCCTTACCCACTAGGGAAGAAGAGAGCCCTTCATGCTGGTGGGATCAGGAGAGGGAGAGATCCGTGGGCAATGAGTGAAGAAGAGTGACGACCTTGACTGGATTTCTCAAGAACACAGTGGCTCCACTAATCTGGCTCTTGACCTTGGGGCGTGGGTGAGTGGAGACATTAAGGAAACTTCAGGTAGGCTAAGAGAGAAGCCAAAAATAAAGGGGACCAGTACTCTGCTTGCTGGTCATCTTTGAGCCAATATTGGGAAGAAACAAGAGAAAATAAAATGGCGGTATGGCCAAGAGAGGGCTCAAGGCAGCTCCTCTTGTTTCCATACAGCCTGTAGATTCTGCATGGTTCTCACACATGGAGGATGTGAAAGATGCCTAGAGTTGCTGGCTGGTGGGCTTCCCAGGGGTGGTCACTGAAGCAAAGGGTAAAGTGACCTTACAGTCAAGGAATTAAGGGTAGACTTCTAAATTGGTGAATGAATAGAGGTTGCAGCTGACCTCAGGGGACATGTAAGGCCTGATGGCTGAGGTGGGGGCCTATTCATCAGAGGAAGAGGGCAAGCTCTTTGGGAGCAATCCCTGACAGAACGGATTACAGATATTACAATGCTGGAGGCAGTATGGACGGAGCTTCCTGAGGTCAAAGTACCCCAGCTGATGTCAGCGTGTAAACCAAGGGCCTTGCACCAAAGCTATGAGGATAACCAAATTCTGTCCTGCGACGGGATGCTGGGGAAAACTGCTTTGATAGGGTCATTTTTGCAGTAAAACATATATAACATAAAATGTACCATTTTAATCATTAAGTGTACAGTTCTGTGGCATTAAGTACATTCACATTGTTGTGCAGCCATCACCACCATCCACTTCCAGAACTTTTTCATCTTCCCCAACTGAAGCTCTATGTCCATTAAACACTAATTCCCCATTCTCCTTTCTCCCCAACCCTTGGCAACCATCATTTTCCTTTCTGTCTCTATGAATTTGACTACTCATGGAACCGCACGTAATAGGAATCATACAATATTTGTCCTTTTGTAGCTGGCTTCCTTCACTTAGCATGTCTTCAAGGTTATGGTTCATCCATGTTGTAGCATGTGTAAAAGTGTCCTGGCATGTGTAAAAGTGTCCTTCTTTTTAAAGGCTAATATTCTATTGTATGTGCATACCATATATTGCTTATACATTCATATATTGATGGATGCTTCAGTTAATTCCACCTTTTAGCTATTGTGGATAATGTGGCTATAAACATGGATGCTCAAGTCCCTACTTTCACTTCTTTTGGATATATACCCAGAAGTGTATTGCTGGATCATCTGATAATTCAATGTTTAATTTCTTGAGGAATCACCATATCATTTTCCACAGTAGTTGCCCCACTTTACAGTTATACCAGCAATGCACAAGTGTTCCAATTTCTACACATCCTTGCCAACACTTGTTATTTTTCCATTTTAAAAAATAATACCAATTATACTGTATGTGAAGTGGTACCTTATTATGGTTTTGATTTGCATCTTCCTATTGACTAGTGTTGTTGAAAATCCTTTCACATGCTTATTGGCCAATTTTATGTCTTTGGAGAAATATCTATTAAAGCTATTTGCCCATTTAAAATCAGTCTTTTTTGATTAAGTTGTAGGAGTTCTTTATACATTCTGGCTATTAATTCCTTATCAGATACAGTAATAAGTATTTACATTCCCTCCATGTCTTTTCATGGCCTGATAGTTCATTCCTTTTTAGTGCTGAATAATATTCCTTCATCTGGATGTACCATAATGTATTTTACCCATTCACCTATTAAAAGATACCTTGGTTTCTTCCAAGTTTTGCCAATTATGAATACAACCACTGTAAACATCCATGTACAGGTTTTTGTGTGGACATACGTTTTCAACTCCTTTATCATACACATGATTTGGAAATATTTTTCCCATTCTGTGGGTAGACATTTTACTTTGTTGACAGTGCCGTTTGATGCACAAGTTTTTAATTTTGATGAAGTCCAATTTACCTATTTTGTCTTTTATTGTCTGTGCTTTTGATCCTTATAGGATTTTAAACTTTGACTGAAACCCAAAAAAGTCTAAGTCTACTTCTCCAAAACTTGATGAACAGAAAGAGAAATGGTTAACTTTAATTGGTAAGTTTATGACTTTTTCTTGCTACTATGTGGGAATGGGAGATCTAATGTAAGATATTATCAGGTATAGATAATAAAAGCTATTGTTTTGTTGTTCTTATATGTCTGAATTTAAATGTATACATTTTTGACTCTTATGCAATAGGATGGCAGAAAATTCGGATGCAAAATGTAACAAAAGCTACAGGAAAACTTTCATGGGAAGCTGCTCCACACTAAGGCCCTGACTGAAATGAGGCCTGACTGCTGAGCACGTTCCTCTAGCATTTCAGAGAGTTATACACAAAGGCTGTGATATTGGAATAAGGATTTGGGACTTATTTAGGTTTGTTTTTCCTTCCAGTGAACATGAAAACCTGGGAATAAGAAATCCATAATACAACCATGGTAAAGATAATAATTTAAATTGAAAGTCATAGAAGACAAAACAGAATTTCAGAAGGAATCAATGTGCATAACTTACCATCCCCCCAGATCCCTTGGATGCTAATACATTACCTGAGTGTTCTCTCTGTTGCTGTTGCTCCATGAGCACAAATGGAAGCATGAACAAGCTGTTTTTCCCCCCTTATACTTAAGATAATATTACATCAGCACTAGGGTAAAACTCAATTATAAAGACCAGTTAGATGAAAAGCTCAAGTTAAAATCTTTGCTCTTATTATATCAAATATGGAACAACTGTTTGGATCTCCAAAATACACCACTTGTTATTTTTTGAAAAGTCAAATGAATTATTATACTTATATTCTTTGACCTAATACACAGCAAATCTGACTTCTGTTCTACTGGCGCTTCTAAAAACGCTATAAACTTCTTTCTGGCATGAAACAATCATTCTATATTTATTTTGCAATCATGTGGTATTAATACACTCATACAGCATATTGCTCAGTCCTTGTTTATGGGTGCTGGTGACATATACATTATGTGATACTCCTTATATTCTTGCCAATTTAAAATAGATTGCAGGTTCTCATATATATTCTTAAAGCACTTGCATTGTTTAAAAAATCTTTGCTCAGAAGTTACCTCTTATTAGTTGCTAATGTTTCTTTTTGGAGAGGGTGTTTGCTATAGACTGAATCTTTGTGCTCTCCCCGCAAATTCATATATTGGAATCTTAACCCCCAATGTGATAGTATTAAGAGATGTGGTCTTCGGTAGGTCTCTAGGTCATGAGGGCAGAGCCCTCATGAATGGAACTAGTCCTTATTTATAATGAAATGGAGTGCCCAGAATGCCTTATAGGGACTCTGGAGAGCTCTCTCACCCCTTCCACCATGTAAGGACACAAGAAGGCAGTTGTCTGTGAATTAAAAACCATGCCCTCACCAGACACTAAATCTGCCTGCATCTTGATCTTGAACTTCCCAAGCTCCAGAATTGTGAGAAATAAATTTCAGTTGTGTATAAGCCACCTAGTCTGTGGGACTTTGTGGCTTATAAACAGAAGCCCCAAATGGACTAAGCAGCCCAAATGGACTAACACATACCACAACGTTTTGTATTTATTTTTTATATAGCAACTCAAAATCCAACTCCGCAAAAAAATTTCCAGTCTAGAACTCTGCAGAAGACACCCCTTTTGCCAGGTACTAAGAAATCCTCAGAGCCATCAATTTCTTTTATCTTTTCTGGCAAGACCTTCTACAATTTTTATTATTTTTTTTTAGTTATTGCTGGGATTGGTTCTCTTCTTTAGTAATGGTCAGGCAGGCACTTACACTTGCTTACATCTTCCCTTATAGCTAAGAATTTTCCTTCTCACCCCCTTAGCTAAGTTAACCCATATTCTCACTATCCTTTATAAGGTGGGCTTTGATAAATTTTACAAAGTAAACACACATATATGTAAGCATACACACACACACACACACACACATACCTAGTAACACTTTTTATTTTTCTGTTTCATCCTTTTAAACTTTCACCCCTCTGCTTATTTAAACTCCCATTTGCCAAGTGCATACATTAGACACTGGTACTTTGCAGTGCGTATATTCTTATTTAATCCTCAAAACAATCTTGCAAGTAGGAATTAATCCTAGTTTACAAATGAAAGATTTAAAACTCAGAATTCAGGCTGGGCGCAATGGCTCACGCCTGTAGACCCAGCACTCCGGGAGGCTAAGGTAGGCGGATCACAAGGTCAGGAGTTTCAGACCAGCCTGGCCAATATGGTGAAACCCTGTCTCTACTAAAAAACACAAAAATTAGCCGGGCGTGGTGGTGGGTGCCTGTAGTCCCAGCTACTCAGGAGGCTGAGGCAGGAGAATCGCTGGAACCCAGGAGGCGGAGGTTGCAGTGAGCCAAGATCGTGCCACTGCACTCCAGTCTGGGCAACAGAGTGAGACTCCTTCTCAAAAAAACAACAAAAAAAAAAACAAAACAACAAAAAAACAACAACTCAGAATTCAAATAATCTGACAAAGGGTATGCACATTTAGAAAACGAGGGAGCAAGGATCTGAGCCCAAGTCTGTTTTCTCTTTCTGCTACAGCTATTGCTTTGGTATCTGACATTTTGTTACAATTTCCAGGCCTTCTGCTTATTGTTGGTTGCCCTTGTTTATCTAAGCTAGGTACATGCTGTATTTAGCAAATGTATTGCTATTGCTTCTAGGTCCCTTGGGTAGGTGGTAATTTTCCTCTGGGCACTTTCCCTTCCTCTTGTCACCCTATTTCATCTGCATGGACCTCACCCAGAAAAAACAATGTATAAATCTTCCAGGTCTAAAACACACAGATGCAAAGCCTTTGAGTTTTTTAGTCTCAGCAGCTTCATGGGCCTTGTTTACAAATTAGGATATTTGTTCCTGTTCATCAGAATTTCTCACCAGCTACTTGTTTTTATCAGAATACTGAGGATCCAAAAAACTGGGAGACCCAACAAAAAAGGTTATATACCCTCTTGATAAGAGTCTCATCTGTCTTCTTGCTTCTTTATTGATTTGCATTTCTTATTGTAATCACTCATATTTCTAATTGAATAGGAGTGGCTCATCTGTGGCAATTATATTGAATTAATGTAGTTAACTCATTTACTCATTTGAGTAAAAACTGGACAAATTGGCCTGGTGCATGTCTCATGCCTGTAATTGCAGCCCTTTGGGAGGCTGAAGTGAGGCCAGGAGTTTGAGGCTACAGTGAACTATGATTGCACCACTGCACCCTAGCCTGGGCAACAGAGCAAGACCTGTCTTTAAAAAAAATTAATTGAAAGAAATCTTGTGGAGTCCTAATTAGGAAAAGGAGTCAGGCTGGCAGGACCAAGGGAAAGCAAAAAGAGACAGCAGATAAGCTGTAAGTCTGCCTTTCTTCATGGTCCATGACAAATAGCCCTCCTGCACAGATAACATACATAAATTCACAATCTTCCTGCGCCTAGCTATCACCAGACACCTTCCAGTTAGCTCACCGCAACCCTGACATCATCAGTGCTGCATGTAGCACTCTTCAGCATAAGTATCATTCTATAAAATCCCCAGCAAGCCATTGTTTCTTTGCAGACAGACCCTTCTTGCTGTGCTGCCAATTGCAGTCTTGCAACGTATTTTCATTCCTTCTCTAATATATCTGCCTTTCTTTACCTCCAACTTTCTTGGTAAATTCTTTTACTGCCTGTATGATACTGGCCTTAGATAGTTGCCACTCACCTGTGACAAACTTGACAAACTATTTTCTTTTCTGGGAGTGGTGGTAGTGGTAGACATCCATAAAACTCTGTATTTTTCATTCTGTTTTGACATTGTGTCCACAAACCTTTGTTTATATTTCTGTCATTACCATTTCCATTCCCAGAGAAAGAATAAAAAAAAGGTTTTTCAGGTTTTTAATTGATGAAGTGAGTTAACTATGCTAATTCAATGTAATTGCCATAGTGCTTTCGGTAATTGGTCTTTTTTGGGTATCTGCAGACTAAGACTATTAAATCTGGTTTTAAAGCTTCCTCATCACAATAGACCAGTGTTTCTCCACCTTTGTTTTTTCATTATTCTCCTGTAAAAGCATTTTTAGATATTTTTCCTAATTGTCCCCCTAGGAAATTTTAGTACTGTAACATACTGTGTATCTGGTAATATACTGTAGCCCTTTGGTGAGTGGTCAGAAACCACTGTAAATTGATATTTTCTGTATTGTGAATGCATGCATAGATAACCCAGGTAAATTCGATGCCACTTTGGTTAGATGGTGATAAATTCTAGAACACCTTTTCTGGCCCTTGCTCTTTCTGAACAGGGAAGGAGAGGAAAACACCCCTTATTTCTCCTTTCATTTAAAGACCCTGTCAGCAGACCTAGCTTAGCAAACCCAGTTTATGCAGAACATAAATGTATTACTCTGTTCTCATGCTGCTATGAAGAAATACCCGAGACTGAGTAACTTATAAACAAAAGAGGTTTAGGCCAGGTGCAGTGGCTTGCGCCTGTAATCCCAACACTTTGGGAGGCCCAGGCAGGCGGATCACGAGGTCAGGAGATCGAGACCATCCTGGCTAACATGGTGAAACCCCGTCTCTACTAAAAATACAAAAAAACCCCACAATTAGCCGGGCGTGGTGGCAGGCGCCTGTAGTCCCAGCTACTTGGGAGGAGGGTGACCAAGTGAGACTCTGTCTTTAAAAAAAAAAAAAAAAAAAAAGAAAAGAGGTTTAATTGACTCACAGTTCCTCATGTTTGGGGAGGCCTTAGGAAACTTACAATCATGGTGGGAGGCACCTCTTCACAGGGCAGCAGAGAAGAGAATGAATGCTGAAAGAAGGTGGAAGCCCTTCATAAAACCATCGGATGTTGTGAGGACTCACGCACTATCATGAGAACAGCATGGGGGAAACTGCCCCCATGATTCAATTACCTCTCACTGGGTCCCTCCCATGACACATGGGGATTATGGGATTAGAATTCAAGATGAGATTTGGGTGGGAACACAAAGCCAAACCATATCATTCTGCCCCGGCCCCTCCCAAATCTGCCATTCTTACACAATCATGCCTTCCCAACAGTCCCCTAAAGTCTTAACTTATTCCAGCATTAACCCAAAAGTCCAAGTCCATAGTCTCATCTGGGACCAGGCAAGTCCCTTCTGCCTGTGAAATCAAAAACAAGGTAGTTACTTCATAGATACAATGGGGGTACAGGCATTGGATAAATATACCTATTGCAAATGAGAGAAATTGGCCAAAACGAAGGGGCTACAGTCCCCATGCAAATCAAAAATCCAGTGGGACAGCCAAATCTTAAAGCTCCGAATGATCTCCTTTGACTTCATGTCTCACATCCAGGTGATGCAACAGGTGGGCTCTCACGGCCTTGGGCAGCTTCAACCTTGTGGCTTTGCAGGGTACAGCCCTCATCCTGGCTACTTTCATGGGCTTGCATTGAGTATCTGTGGCTTTTCTAGTTGCATGGTGCTAGTTGTCAGTGGATCTACCATTTTGGGGTCTGGAGGATCACAGCCCTCTTCTCACAGCTCCACTAGGCAGTGCCCTAGTGGGGACTCTGTGTTGGGGCTCCAACCCCACATTTTCCTTCTGCAATTTCCTTCTCCATGAGGGATCCACCCCTGCAGCAAACTTCTGCCTGGACATCCAGGCATTTTCATACATCCTCTGAAATCTAGGTAGAGGTCCCCAAACCTCAATTCTTGACTTCTGTGTACCCGCAGGCCCAACACCGTGTGTAAGCTGCCAAGGCTTGGGGCTTGCACCCTCTGAAGCAATGACCTGAGCTGTACGTTGGCCCTTTTTAGCCACAGCTGGGACAAAGGGCACCGCCCTCTGAAGCAATGGCCTGGAATGTATGTTCACCCCTTTTAGCCATGGCTGGGATGCAAGGCACCAAGTCCTGAGACTGCACAAAGCAGCAAGACCCTGGGCCCAGCCCATGAAACCATTATTTCCTCTTAGGCCTTCGGGCCTGTGATGGGAGGGGCTACAGTGAAGATCTCTGACATGCGCTGGAGACAATTTCCCCATTGTCTTGGTGATTAACATTTGGCTCTTTGTTACTTCAGCAAATTTCTGCAGCAATCTTAAATTTCTTCTCAAAAAATGGGTTTTTTCTTTTCTATCACATCATCAGCCTGCAAATTTTCTGAACTTTTATGCTCTGCTTCCCTTTTAAACATAAGTTCCAATTCCAAACCATATCTTTGTGAATACATAAAACTGAATTCTTTTAAGAGCACCCAAATCACATCTTCAATGCGTTGCTGCTTAGAAATTTATTCTGCCAGATACCCTAAATCATCTCTCTCAACTTTAAAGTTCCACAGATCTCTAGGGCAGGGGAAAAATGCCACTAGTCTCTTTGCTAAAGTATAGTAAGAGTCACCTTTGCTCCAGTTCCCAACAAGTTCCTCCTCTCATTCTGAGATGACATCAACCTGACTTCATTGTCTGTATCGCTATCAGCATTTTGCTCAAAGCCATTCAACAAGTCTCTAGGAAGTTCCAAACCTTCCCACATTTTTCTATCTTCTGAGCCCTCCAAGTCTCTAAAAGTTCCAAACTTTCCCATATTTTCCTGTCTTCTGAGCCCTCCAAACTCTTCCAACCACTGCTGAGGTCACCCTTTGGTGAGGCACTCACATGGGATAGAAATATCTTCAGTTTTTGACCACTCAGAGAGGTCCATCTACATTACCTCTTCCATAAATTTCTTTGTCACCAATTTTCCAATTATGCTTCTTCAAGTCCCTGACCATCCAGACAAACCACTGGCTACAGCCCATGAATCAGTACATAATCACACATCTGGCCATTTCTCCTTCCAAGCAAAATGCACAGCAGGTGCACTGCTTAAAGTTCTGCCCACTGGGAAGATTTCCCTTTGCCACTGTCCTTCAGGGATGTCCTAGACAGGGGTTGTAGTGCTTCACCTGTCCACTTTCTGGTTGTGCCTGCATATCATGCAGAGCCATCTACAAACCAAACCCTAGTCTTCTCTTCCTCTGTCAACTGATCATAGAGAACTCCCTATGAGGCCATTGGCACAGGCTGGGGGAGAGAAGGTAATGTAGCAGAAGTAGGGACAATGGGCATTTGAGCCACTTCCTCATGTAACTTACTTGTGCCTTCTGGACCTGCTTAAGCCCAATTACGTTTGTGCCACTTCCATTAGATGATGGAATGCTGCTGTGCACAACCCACTTTATGGCTAGATGGGTGAGAAAGCACCTGGTTCATGATAGGCAGTTCAGGATGCATGGTGATTTGATGATCCACAGTCAAACATCAAAGCATTCAGAAACATTTGATAGAAACATTCAGTTTCTATCAAAGCCCAGTAACAGGGCAAATGCTGTCTCTCAAAAGGAGAGTAGTTATCTGCAGAAGATGGTAGAACCTTGCTCCAAAATCCTAGAGGCCTCCGCTGTGATTCATCTATGGGGGCCTTCCAAAGGCTTTACACAGCATCCCCATCTGCCACTGACACCTCAAGCACCATTGGATCTGCTGGGTCATATGGCCCAAGTGGCAGAGCAGCTTGCACAGCAGCCTGGACCTATTGCAGAGCTTTCTCCTATTCTGGACCCTACCCAAAACTGGCAGCCTTTTGGGTCACTCAATAAATGGGCTGGAGTAACACACCCAGATGAGGAATGTGTTGCCTCCAGAATCCAAATAGGCCCTTAGGCATTATGCCTCTTTCTTGGTTGTAGGAGGGACTAAATGCAGCAACTTATCCTTCACCTTAGAAGGAATACCTTGACAGGCCCCATGCCATGGGACCCCTAGAAATTTCAATGAGGTAGAAGATCCCTGAATTTTAGTCAGATTTATTTCCCATCCCCTGGCACGCAAATATGTCATCAGTAAGTCCAGAGTGTTTGCTACTTCTTGCTCACTGGATCCAATCAGGATAATGTCATCAATGTAATGGACCAGTGTGATATCTTATGGAAGGGAAAGGTGATCAAGATCTTTGCGAACAAGATTATGACACAAAGTCGGAGAGTTGATATACCCCTGAGGTAGGATAGTGAAGGTATATTGTTGGCCTTGCCAGCTGAAGGCAAATTGCTTCTGGTGGGCCTTATAAATAGGAATGGAGAAAAAGACATTTGCCAAATCAGTGGCTGCACACCAGGTACCAGGAGATGTGTTAATTTGTTTAAGCAATGAAACCACATCTGGTACAGCAGTTGCAACCGGGGCCACCACTTGGGTAAGCTTACAATAACCCACTGTCATTCTCCAAGATCCATCTGTCTTTTGCACAGGCCAAATAGGAGAGTTGAATGGGGATGTGTTGGGAATCACCACCCCTGCATCTTTTAAGTCCTTGATGGTGGCACTAATCTCTGCAATCCCTCCAGAAATGCAATATTGTTTTTGATTTACTATTTTTTTTTAGGTAGAGGCAGCTCTAATGGCATCCATTTGGCCTTTCCCATCACAATAGCCCTCACCCTACCAGTCAGGCAGCCAATGTGGGGATTCTGCCAGCTGCTAAGTATGGCTGTGCCAATTATGCATTCTGGCCCTGGGGAAATCATCACAGAATGAGTCCGGGGACCAAATGGACCCACTGTAAGTTGGACCTGAGCTAAAACTTCATTAATTACCTGACCTCCATAAGCCTCTACTGTAACTGGAGGACCACAATGATGCTTTGGGTCCCCTGGAATCAACATCAGCTCAGAGCCAGTGTCCAGTAGTCCCCAAAAAGTCTGATGATTCCCCTTTTCCCAATGCACAGTTACTCTGCTAAAAGGCTGGAGGTCTTGTTGGGGAAGGATGGGAGAAAGATTAACAGTATAAATTGTCAGTAGTGTAGTGGGGTCCCTCCTTAAGGGGATCCAGTGTCCCCTCCATTCAAGGGGTTCTGGGTCTGTAAACTGGTTCAAGTCTGGAAATTGACTGAGGGGCTGTGGTTCTCTATTTTTATAATTCAAATTATTTTGTCCACTCAACCTGGAAGTTTCCTGGTTATACAAATTAAGTAAGAATGCAGTAGGCTTCCTATCAATTTCACTTCTAGGAACACTATGATTAATTAACCAATGCCTGAGCTCTACAGGAGTCAGACTATTCTGATTGCTGCTTTGCCTCTGCTGTCCATTGTGGTAACTACACCCACCTTGCCTTTGACAGTTGAGTGCCACTACTTGGACACCACTACCTTGGGATCCAATTATTCCCATGGCATTTAAATTTTCTAATTGAGTGAGTGTAGTTCCCACTGTAAACTCTGGAATACAGAGAAGAGCAATCACAGAACTCTTCAAGGATGCAGGTTCTCCCCTCACAAATCTATTTCACAAAGTATTAATCAAGGGTATATCTTCTGGACCCTCCCAGCTGGGATGAGTAGGTCTAAAGTGACTAATCCACTCAGCCAACCAAGCAAATAAACTACTAGAACTTTTTTTTAACTCCCTGAGTTGCAATATTAAATGCAGGATTCCTGCTTAGTGGGCCCATATCAATAAATTCAGTCTGATCCATTTTTATGCTCCTTCCACCATTATCCCATACTGTTAATATCCATTTCCCTGCCTGTTCTCCAGATTTTTGCTTATATAAATTAGAAAACTCAAGCAGTTCTTTTGGAGTGTAGCACAACTTTTTGTGGGTCACAATCTGAACCACATCTCTAGGGCCCTGCCAGGACCTGAGTCTAGGGGGTGTTGGGGTGGGTCCTGAGGAGAATCAGCTTGTCTTGCCTGGCAACTGCCTCAGGGGAGGCCATCACTGTTGTCTCAGGCAGTGCATGGGTAATCTCCTCAGACAAAGGTGGAAAGGCTGATGGCAGCATGGGTGGGGAAGGGATGTTGCCACCACAGGGGGGTGGGGAGGCTGTTTCCTCTGGCAAAAAAGTCTCTTTAGACTTTACAAGCTCAGTGTCCTCAGCTTCATCAAGGTCATCCCACACATCACATTCCAAGTTGCAGGGTCCCATTCTTTTCCAATCAATGCCCTCACTTTAACAGTAGACACCTGGCAAGACTGAGCATTTCCCTTTCATTGCAGGTCAGCCACTCTCATGATAAGAGCTTGTGTCTGATTTTCTGCAATTTCAGCCCTTTGTCTACAGGAGTTAAGACTTTCACTCAGGGCAATCTTAGAAGACTGGAGGCTCAGTATGTGCTTCCAGAGCCAGGAGTTAGAATCTCTGAGCTCATCCTTTTCTTTCATCACTTTGTCCTGTGGACTTAGGAGCAACCAACCACCTTCACTATATTTCTTGGTTCTCCACATATGGTCAAAGGTATTATATACAGAACCACTAAACTCCTTGCCTCTCATGAATGGTGAATCAAATCAGGAGTATCAAATGCATTTATTTTGCACAAATCTCTGAACAGTTC
This sequence comes from Pan paniscus, assembly GCF_029289425.2. Classification (NCBI taxonomy): domain Eukaryota; kingdom Metazoa; phylum Chordata; class Mammalia; order Primates; family Hominidae; genus Pan; species Pan paniscus. The sequence goes on along the minus strand of NC_073255.2, from coordinate 141,541,059 downwards.
ACATCAAGGACTATCAGTGTTCTCCATACTATTAGAAGTAGAGTCCTTAGTATTTTCTAATTCCTTATTACATGCATGGTCATTAGGAACTTACTTCACAATTCAGGTGTGCAAGAGACCCAATTTTCTGTATTTTTCTATAAAGTGACTAAATTTCTATTTCTACCACCCATTCTGCTGGAGGGTAGAAATTTAATATCAGGAAATACAAGATTCTCATTCCCCTTTTCTCTGGAGGTTTATGTAAACTCCAGATAGGCTTACAGAGCTTCAGGTTCTCTGAGTTTCCTATCAATACTGGTGCCTGTTGAGATGCTCTGGCTTCCAGATGCTGGTCCAGATAGGGCACTGTTATATTTTCTTTGTGTCCAAACTGTGATATTGTGAAATATATATTTGGCTTTCATCCCTCTTTTTTGGCTTAGGCTCCTAAAACCCATGTAATCTCCTGAGTGATGTGTCTTTTCTATGCTAATGAGATGACTGGTGGCTAGGGCCCCTAAATAACTTCACGGTAGGGGAGGGTCAGTGGAAAGACCAAAGCATGGTTAGAGAGTTGGAACTTTTGGCTCCAGCCCCCTACCTCCAGAGGAGAGAGAGGTTGAAATTTGAGCTTTTTATCAATGGCTAATGATTTAATCAATTCATGCCTATGTAATGAGGCCTCTATAAAAACCCAAAAAGACTGAGTTCTGAAAACTTCCAGATAGCTGAACACATGAAGTCTCCTGGAGGGTGGTGCTCCCAGAGAGGACATGGAAGTTCTGCGTCCCTTCTCCCATACCTTGCCCTATGCATCTCTTCCATCTTGCTATTTATCTGCATCTTTTATAATATCCTTTATAATAAGTAGGTAAATGTAAGTAAAGTGTTTCCCTGAGTTCTCTGAGCTGCCCAGCAAAGAAGTCAAACCTGAGGAGGGGTTTTGGGAACCCCTGATTTATAGCTATATATGGTCTGGCTCTGTGTCCCCACCCAAATCTCATCTTGAATTGTAATCCAAATTGCAATCCCCATGTGTTGGGGGAGGGACCTTGTAGGAGGTGATTAGATTATGGGGGCAGTTGCCCCATGCTGTTCTCATGATACTGAGTGAGCTCTCATGAGAGCTGATGGTTTTATAACAGGCTTTTCCCTGCTTCACTCTGTACTTCTCTCTCCTGGTGACATGTGAAAAAGGACCTGTTTGCTTCCCCTTCTGCCATGATTGTAAGTTTCCTGAGGCCTCCCCAGCCATGAGGAACTGTGAGTCAATTAAATCTCTTTCCTTTATAAATTACCCAGTCTCAGGTATTTCTTCATAGCAGCGTGAAAATAAACTAATACATAGCTGGTCAGTCAGAAGTACTGCTCTCAACTTGGGACTTGTGATTGGCAGCTGAAATGGGGGGCAGTCTCGTGAGACTGAGCCCTCAACCTATGGGATCTGATGCTACCTCTAGGTAGACAGCGTCAGAATTGGGTTAAATTAGAGGACACCTAGCAAGTGTCCACCAGAGAATTACTTGGTGTGTGGGGACAACTCCAGACACATCTGGTTTCAGAAGGGTTGTGCTGAGTGGTGAGTGAGAGTACAAAAAACACTGGTTTTGTCCTATATATCAGACAACCACAAAGCCCTTCACATCTGCCAGCTGTCTGTCCTTTCTTGATGTGTGGAAATCATGCAGCTGCTCCCACACCTGCATTGCAGTGAATTCCACTTCTCTACCCCTGTTAAGTATGATTTCACCTGTACTCCCCATGGTGGTGTAGGTGCCTTGGAGGCAGGCTGGGGTCAGTCTTGCTAGATACTCAGCTGTTTCTTTAGCTGGTGATGGGGCTGGACTCTTCCATCTCTGTGTACTTTGAGGGTTTTATAATAGCATGCTTCTGAGGTAGGTAACAGGACTTCTTTTCAGACCACTTGTGCCTAAGTTCCCCTTATTACTTTCAACCATCCTCACACCCTGATGGTGCTTTGCTCAGATTATTTATAGTTCTTTCAAATATTTTGCTTTATGCCAGAGCTGAGGCTTTTGAAACTTGAGAGCTGAAGTCTCCATTTTTCTCTGCAACATCATTGCTACTTCAATGATATTTCTACCTAATACACTAGAATGGAGTTATCTGAATGGTAGGCTCCTTCAGTCTTGCTTGGACTTGCCTTTGACCATCCATTACTTTGATTCTTCCTCATCTAAGGAAGTCACTTTAACAACTAGCCTGAAGGAACAACTGCTCTTGAAGTGGGAGAACACCTACAACTTCACTAGGCAGGTCTGAGAACACTATGTGTGTACCATGGCATCCGTGGTCTCAACACAACGTAAACATCCCTTGTTGAATGAACGGAATCTTAGAGGGAGAGGGTCCTGCAGCTCTGATGCTCAGCTGACTTCTTGTGGCTAGTGCTGCTTGGTTGTACCTTCTGGAGGCTTCCTGTGATGAGCACCTGTAAGAAAATCTCCTACATGCTCTTATACTCTGACTCTCAAAAATCTGGCTCATTGAGTAAGACAAGAAAAATGCATTATGGAGGAGACCATGTGGAAGAGGGTGAAGAATTCCTGGGCTTGGGTCATGCTATTGCCTCTGAATGTGTGTGTGTGTGTGTGTGTGTGTGTGTGTGTTTACACACACTGGGCTAGGCTTCATCTGAAAATGGTTGGGGCTGAACTGGTGCTATATAGATTTCTAAAATTCTATATTTATTTATTTTTCTCTTTGAGCAGAGTCTCACTCTGTTGCCGGGCTGAAGTGCAGTGGCGGGATCTTGGTTCACTGCAACCTCTGCCTCCCGGGCTCAAACAATTCTCCTGCTTCAGCCTCCTGAGTAGCTGGGACTACAGGCATGTACCACCATGCCCAGCTAATTTTTGTATTTTTAGTAGAGATGGGGTTTCATCATGTTGGCCAAGATGATCTCCATCTCTTGACCTCGTGATCCGTCTGCCTCGGCCTCCCAATATATTTAATCTTTTACTTAGTGGTAACAATAGTAAATACATGAATCTCTCTTTGAGAAGGAAAGACAACTTATTTCTCTTCTCAAAGTAACCACCAAGGCAGGATAATCAGAGATAATCAATTCGTATTTTGTTTTTACTGCCATGAAAGAAATAGAATAAGAATGATTTTCTTTTTCCCTCAAAAGAGGGCAAGTGGTGCCCTGGGTGGTGGAGATCAGGAGTATACTTACCCACTGGGCAGAGTTTTCAAAATAGAATAAAGATTGTCTAAGCAGTGGGAAGCTAGCAAAGTCTCACCTGGGCATGCTTCTGCCCTGGGCTGGTCCTGGCAGGGAATGGCAGGGTAGAGTGTCTAGGGCTGCTTAGCCGTGGGGGCCTGGGCTCCAGCCTCTGCAACTGACTTTTTCCAGGGTGCCAGGTGGGTTTTACCAGAGCACATCAGTGGCATCCAGTGAGACAGAAGACCAGAGCAGAAGTCAGCCAACCATATGGCCCACTGCCTGTTTGATACAGCCTGGGATTTTACAATTATAAATGGTTGACAAGAAATTGGAAGAAGAATAATAGTAACACATGAAAATTATATGAAATTCAAATTTCAGTGTTCACAAATGAAGTTTTATTGGAACACAGCTATGCTCTTTTTTTGTGTATGCATTATCTATGGCTGGTTTCTACAATGTCAGAATTGAGCAGTTGCAACAGTCATCTACCAGTAGAGTCTGTAAAGCCTAAAATATTTACTATCTGGCTCTTTACAGAGAAAGTTTACTGACTCCTTGGAGAAGGCTCAGATGACAAAACAGATAATAAGAAGCTGAATTAAGATTGTTGATTAGGACATTGGAGGTGGTGGTTGGGCCAGGAGTTGGGGCACCCATAATCCTCCCTCCTTATCCTCACCTGAGAAGCTTCCTTAGGAGATGAGGTTTTAGGGACCTGACTTTGAAAATCCCTGAACTAATCTAACAATAAGGGAAATGAAAAGAAATTGATAGAAAGCAAAACTTAAACCCAGAGTTATAAATTAACAAGCTTAGCACTAATGTATGTTCCAGAAACTAATTTTTAAAAGTAATCCTGGCATTTTCTTATAATAACATGGAGAAAGGAGAATTCAATTTTACTCCTAAATACAGATATGCCTTTTCACAAATATCAGTGAGAGAACTGGTTCTCAATTGATAATGGCAACATATACCCAAACCAACTCCCCAAAATTGAGGAAGGGTTTAATTTGAATAAATGGAAAGAAATGTCAAATTCTTAGCAAATAAAATTAAATATTGTACAAATGTCAATTCTGACCAAATCAAATTATAGGAATGTCAAATTTTGATTGTTGTTTTTGTTTTTGTAAATTGCTGATACTATTGATGTTCACTAAAAATGAAAGAATGCAAATTAAATAAGGAGCCATCATTATACTGCCTATCAGTTAGTAGAAACTTAGAAAACACGCACTCCTCCTGGAACCCACTTCCTGGAAGCTGACTTTATGTATCAGAGAAGAGTATTAAATATCCTTTGACCTAGTGATTTATTTTGGAGGGAATCAATACTAAGAAATCACCAACCATGGCAAAAGACTTACAAGGAAGAATGTTCATCACTACATGATTTGAATAGTCAACAACATTAGAAACTGTATATCTTTTCAGTTAGGGGTGGTTAAATTATGATAGAGTCACAAAATAGGAGTAATAGAGATCCATCAAATTATCTTCACATTACACAATGTGGCAAGTGTTCAGACAAGTAAAAACAAAAACAAACAAACAAACAAAAAACCCAACAGGTTACAAGATTCACCAGTGGCCGGGTGCGGTGGCTCACGCCTGTATTCCCAGCACTTTGTGAGGCTGAGACGGGTGGATCACCTGAGGTCAGGAATTTGAGACCAGTCTGGCCAACAGGGTGAAACCTCGTCTCTGCTAAAAATACAAAAATCAGCTGAGTGTGGTGGCACATGCCTGTAATCCCAGCTACTCGGGAGGCTGAGGCAGGAGAATTGCTTGAATCCGGGAGGTGGAGGTTGCAGTGAGCCGAGATCATGGCACTGAACTCCAGCCTGGGCAACAGAGCAAGACTTCATCTCAAGAAAAAAAAAAAAGTAATTAAAAAAAAATTCACCAGTGTAATTCTACTTTTGCTTGAAATACAACTGAAAAGAAATACCTAAAAGCTAGCAGTGGCAGTTTGTGTTTTCTAACTTGTCTACAGCAAGCATGTATTGCTTTTATAGTCATATATAAATAAACACCATAAAAAGAAAATGATTTCCCCTGAATTAAATATGGGCTTGAATTCAAATGGTTGCATATTAAAATTAATGTGAAAACACATGACACGATCAAATCCTAACAGTGTCTCAGCAGTTGAGAGGATAAAAATAAACTTGCAAGTACACATTAGAGCAGGGGAAGGGGCCCCATTTATCCAAAAAACTTGTTTTTCCAGCTGGCACAGTCCCATTCCAGGACCCTCTGAAGCCAGCCCCACACCTTGGCCTTTCAGCACCAGTCGCCAGAGGTTTCAAGTTTACCATTATTGTAGGAGTTGGGGAAAGGAGTAAGGAACAGCATTTCATTGAGTGCTGTCAGGCACTATGTTGGGCACTTAGGTTCTCACATTTTCCCATTTGAGGTTAAGTGAGGCTAATAACTATGCTTTTCAAAATTTAACGTGTCTATGAGTCACCTGGGGATCTTAAAATGCAGATTCCGGTTCAGTGGGTCTGGGGTGGGGCCTGAGATTCTGCGTTTCTCACAAGCTCCCATGTGAAACCTGGGATGACACCTTGAGGAACAAGGGCTTACAGAGGGACAGTCTTTTGTCCAAAGGCTCACAGCTTGTACAAAATGGGTGTGGACATGGGAGTCACTTTCTACTTTTTTTTGACTATTGAAAATGAAGCAAAATGAGTTTGAAAAAGGGAGATGTAAAACATTAGCTCTCCCAGGATGCTTACATGAAGTATTTTCCATAACTAGTTACGCTGGTAATAACAATGCTTGGTAATTATGTAGTTCATTATATTTTCAAGGCTTTTTTTGGTAAGTATTAATTTGTTAATCTACAAATCTCTCTTGAAGAGATGTAATTATTATCATCTATGCACTATGGTTCGGTTATTTGTACACAGTATCTCCAAATCTTTTGCAATATGCTGATGGCAGAACCTGGCTTGAGATATTTGAGTATTATGCACAAGACACATGGACATGTATGAGAATGTAAACCAGTACTGCCTGTCTAGGATCTGGCCTATGTGTACCCTAGTGTTGTCCCTTTAAGGTTCAGAGGATGATATTTGTTGAAAGAATACTTGTGGGAACAAAGTCCTTTGCTACCTATGTGATTTAGGCAAGTTAAACTCTCTAAGTCTCAATACCCTTCTTTGTAAAACAGGGGTAATAAGGCCCTGGGGGATTAAATTTGATAATGTACCCTTCCTTTCTTCCTCCCTCCCTTCCTTTTTTTTTTTGAGCCTTAGTCTCGCTCTGTCACCCAGGCTGGGCTGCAGTGGCACAATCTCGGCTCACTGCAACCTCCGCCTCCCAGGTTCAAGTGATTCTCCTGCCTCAGCCTCCTGAGTAGCTGGGATTACAGGCACCCACCACCACACCCGGCTAATTTTGTATTTTTAGTAGAGACGGGGTTTCATCATGTTGGCCAGGATGGTCTTGATCTTCTGATCTTGTGGTCTACCTGCCTTGGCCTCCCAAAGTGCTGGGATTACAGGCGTGAGCCACCATGCCTAGCCCCTTCCCTTCAATAAATAATTTTTGAACACATGACTAGTGCCAAGGATTATTATAGAGGTTGCCTAAGGATACAGCAGTAAATAAGTCAGAGAAAATCCCTGTCCTCATGTGCCTTACATTTTACAAGGGGAGATAGAGAGTAAACAGGGCAGATCCCATCCTTCCCTAACAAAAAAAAAAAAGAAGAAGAAGAAAATAAAGACAAAAAACCAAAAGGTATGTTAAGCACGTAGCACAATCCCTTATACTTAATAACTGCTTAATAAGTAAAATAGTAACACACAAGGAAAAAGGCTATATCTCATTTAACACAATCTGTTCAAATATATATTTACTTCTCTATATGAAATAGGAATATTTTATAAATTTAAGCTGTTTTAGGTTTGATGGACACTGTAGTTCTGTAGTCAGTAGCTCAGTTGTTAAATAAACATTTCACACCAGGCTAAATTTTCCTCCTTTAGATGTTCCCTTTCCAGTGTTTTTATCCTTAAGTAGGATTCCCCTGTCTAGGCAACCCCATGCCTCCCTTCTTTTCTTCTTCTTTTACCCCCATCATGTTTGTTTGTTTGTTTTGTCCTGGTTCTTTCAAGCAATGATCTCTTAGAGATGGCAGCATCTCATATTAAATTGACCCTGCCAATGTGTAACTTTGTAATCTAAATACTCTTTCCTGTATAACCATGACACAAAACCTCCAAAAGGCTTTCAGGATCTGCTTCCCTGGGAAGAATTGAGAAGTGTTAGGTCCTACAAGGGGAGGTGTTTCTATGGCCCTTGAGGGATAATGGGTATGATGAGAACGAGGAAATGGTAGGGCTTGATAGGCAGATATTTTGGGCGGTAAAAGTTACCCCCAAATCACACCATCAGAGCACTTGCTCATGTCACTCATACAATCCTGGGCATAAATAATGAATCCCCTGTGCTGGCACTTTTCCTGCAGCCTAGAGGGCTGACAAAGCCTGTTACATGGAGCACCGTGACATCCAAGTAGAGAAAATGTGTTTTCAGTTTGGAGGCCAATCAGGAAATTACTCTTGCTGCCAAAGGAGTGGGATACAATTTCTCCCATCTTTTCAGCATAGGGAGGTTCCCTGCTGAGGAGGGGAGGCAGGCTGATTGAGTGGCCACATCACCACATGGACAGAAACACAGCCATCTTCGGGTGAGCAGGTGGCGCTAACTGTCCTTCACGTTCAGCTCATTGCGTTCCTTCCTCTCTGCGACTCTGAAGAAGAGTCTGCTTTGAACATGTTAGGTTTGAGAAGCTGATTAATCAGCTCAGTGCAGATGTTGAGCAGGTTGCTAGATATACAAGTCTGAATATCAGGGAGAGGCCTCAGTGAGAGATAAAAATTTGAACCTTGTTGAATTGCATGAGATCACTCAGGGAGAGAATGTAGTTAGGGAAAAGCAGAGGGACAATGAGTTATTTCAAATAGAATGGATGCAGAGCACCCACTATTATGCGTGTCGCTCCCTTCCCTTCAGAATGAAGAGACCACCTGAGTTTTCTTTGATATCTTATTTTACAATGAGCCTTGTAGAAATCTTGGAAAACAGATTGTAGCATGCATTTTTTGACTTTTGATCTCACAAAGGTGTATTCTCAGTGGCAAAGAAGTGTCAGGTACAAAATTACAATTATGGTCTAACAAAACTCCAAGAGGGGAAAAAGTATGTCTAAAATCTGTCATTTGGCTTCAAATCTCAGAATGTAAGTTCTATTCAGGTTCTAACTGTGGCTTTGCTTTCTTTCATTTGGCTACAGTGTAATGAAATAAACATTGACCAATCAAGCCAGTTAACGACTGAAAGCGTTCCACACGTTTTGGTATAAAGTATGTGCACACATTCCTTGATACAGCCTTTGAGAGGCAGAGCCTAACTCCCTACCTCTTGAATATGGGCTGGACTTGGTGACTGTCTTCTAATAAACAGAACAAGGTGGAAGTATGGGTGTTTTATGACAAGATTGAGCCATAAAAGACATTGCGGCTTCAGACTTTCTCTTTTGGATTATGAATACTGGGGGGAACCCAACTGCCACGTAGGCAGCCAAGCAGCCATGTGGAGAGAGCCACAAGTTGAGGTCTCAGTTTCTGTCAACAACCAGTAAGGAGCTGAGGCTTCTTGCCGACAGCCATATTGGAAGTGGATTCTCCACTTACAGGCTCAGATGACTGCAGCCCTGGCCAGCAGCTTGACTGCAATCTCATGAGAGACCTTGAGCTAGAACTACCAGCTAAGCTGCTCCAGCATTCCTCACCTTTAGAAATTATGTGACTAATGTTTTAAGTTGTGAAGTTTTGGATTAATTTGTCACATAACAATAAATAACTAATAAAATGCACAATTAAGAGGTATAATAATTTGAAAGATATTCTTTTTTACTTTCTGCTCACAAGTTTTACAAAACTTATTTAGATTTTAATTTCATTTCCCAGGAACCTTCTTAGATGAATGTGAACAAAATGAAAAAGAATTTCATGTTGTTTTTAAAAAGCAAGAAACAAATAAAACCTATGGCCACACTAATGTTAGTGTTCAAATGCAGAGTTAATTGCAATGTAATGAAAGCTTAATTGAAATTTTTTATTATGGCTAATTTTTTTATTATGGCTATACAATTATATCTAAATACTTCTGCCATTATTTCATTATTTTAAAAACATTATTCTGCCATCAGAGTATAACAGTTACATTACCTTAAGTGCTATAAAATTAATAATCCTGTTTAAAAAGAATTAAGAATTGTGTCTTTTCTTATAGTAAAGAAAAGGTAGTAGGTTCTTTTTGAAGCTTTTAAACACACCAAGTTTGGCCAGGAAAAAAAATAGCTTTTAAAACATCAGCCACAAAACGAGGTACCAGAAAAGAGGAGGATTTTTTCCCTCTTCCTTTTAAGTGGTCGCCTTGGGGTCGTTTTTGAAATATGTAATGCTAATGTTCAACAAATGCAGACAGAAATAAAGTTACTTAAAAAGCAACATTTGGTAAGGGGTGCTGTTTACTCTGGGCATCAGAATCTTGCCTGTAATACAGACTAGCATTAAACCTGCCCAGAATTCTCTCTTTACCAGGGCTCAGAAAAGTTCTTCAATTATACACTTTATAACAACAACCAAATATATAAATTGAGAAAAAAACCCTACACTATGAAATGAGAACTTGACACAGTTTATCTTACAGTTAATCTACTGTAATACACCTAAATTATGTGCATGTATGAATTCTCGCACTGAAGTTTGGAAATAAACTCCTAGGAAAATGCTGAGGATCCTAAATTCAGTGGGGCTGATTGTCTCAGATCTTGTGTAATCCAGAGTTCTTGCATCAAACAAGGTCTGGTGACTCTTCCTCTATGTTCCAGGCCTATCTGCCACAGACTGCACTGTCCAACACAGTAGCCATTTCTGCACGTGGTTCCGTAAATTTAACTCAATGAAAATTAAAACTCAGTTTCCCCATATAGGAGGAACAGTGTTTATTAAATTTCTTTTATGAACAGTCATGGGAACACATGCTAATCTGCAAAGATAAAGGAAATTTTTGTGCTTACTCATTAAAAAAATCAGTTCCTCAGTTGTACTAACTATGTTGCAAGTGTTTGATAGCCACATGTGGCTACTGAACTGGACAGCATAGATACGGAACACTTCCATCATTGCAGAAAGTTCCAGTGGACAGGACTGCCCTAGAATGTTGCTTCTGTGTTACCTTTGTGGAAAATTCCTAGCTGCTGCTTCTGTAATTGCTCCACATGCCAATGTAATTAAAAAACATGTGGTAGAAAATTTGGAACAGGTAAATCCAATAGAATTAAAATAATTCATCTGTGACTACCCAGAGATGAACATAACATATTGGTTGATTTCCTTCCAGTCTATTTTCTAGGCATATGCAAATAGAAATAGGCCACATAGTTTCACTATATAGGGATCATTTTTCTTTTTCTTCCTTTTTTTTTTTTTTTTAAGAAGACTGGGTCCTGCTGGAGTACAGTGGTATGATCATAGCCTGCTGTAGCCTTGAACTCCGAGGCTCAAACGATCCTCCTACCTCAGCCTCCAAACGTGTTGGGACTGTAGGCACATGCCACCACACCCAGCTAATTTTAAAATATTTTGTAGAGATGTAGATCTCACTGTGTTGCCCAGGCTGGTCTTGAACTCCTGGCCTCAAAATATCCTCCTGTCTTGGCCTCCCAAAGTGCTGAGATTACAGGCATGAGCCAGTGTGTCTGGCTGAGGTTATTTTTCTGTTATTACTTATATGACATTGTTTTTAATTGCTGCATGCTATTCTATCATATGGACATGCTCTAGTTTGTTTAGCCAATTCTGTATTGTTTATGTTGTTCCCAGCTTTTTACCACCTCATACATGGATGCTTGTAAACATGTTTGTAGTTGAATCTGCCCTCACCAATGACTGTTTCCTTTGATTACACCTCTAGAATCAGAATTTCCAATCAAAGCAGAATTTGACTGCTGAGTCAGAGTGAGCCAGTTTTCAGGCTTTTGATACAAATAGGACACACTGTCCTCCAGAAAATGTGTACCACTTTACAAACTTACCAGCATTGTTTCAGAAAGACCATTTTTACATCTCCTAGTCAACTCTGGAATTTAAAAATCGCATTATTTGCCATTTTGATGTTATTCATTTATGACTGAGGCTAAACACTTCTAAGTATTTACCAGTGCTATTTCTAAGATGGTTTGTATCATCCAATATGCTTGTCAGATGATTCTGAAAAAGACCAGGTATGCCTGATAAAATATTATCTACCAAAAAAGAATACATGCATCATAAACACATCACATGGGAAGTTTATGGATGAGACTTTTCATTATATCTTTGCTTTTACATCTGATTGTATGCTTAAGAAATTATGTGTTTTACTCTTTTGGAAGTCAAAGATGAATTTTTTTTAAAGTAAAAAGATGATAAACATAGAGCTTACAATTTCCTGACTTCACACTTGTTCATATGTGTAGGCCTCTATTGATGTGTTAGTGTTTCTCTTAAAGATTTTTAAGTTATTTCTATGCCAGGGATATTAGTCCTCTGTTTAAACCTGATCTTGGTTTTGCCTTTAGATTTAATATGCAGTGTCCTTAGAAATGGAGAACATTTTATAAGCATCAATAGCTAGGTGAGCATAAAAGCAATGGAGCAAATCATGAAGCAAAAATGTGACATATCTGACTACATAAATTACTCTTCTATACTTCTCAGTCTTCTTTGCTGCTCCTCCTCATTAATTGGACTCTAAAGGTTGGAGAGCCCCAGGTTCAGCCTCTGACAATTTTTCTCTACCAATTTAACACCTAGCCAAAGATCATCTCATCTGGTCCCAGGCTTTAAAAAACATCCCTATGCGGAGGGCTTCCTGATGTCTATCTGTAGATCTGCCCTTTGCCCTCATCTCTAAATGCTTGCATCCAGCAGTTTTGGAGGGACAACTCAAATGTAATATATCTAAAAGGGAAGTCCTGATTTTCCTCCCAAACCAGTTGTTCTCACAGTCTTCCATCCTGAAAATAATTGATCCGTCTTTCTAGCTTCTCAGGTCAAAAAACCCAGGTGTCATTTGAGACTCTTCTGTCTCGTGCCCCACATTTGATTCTTTAGCAATACCTGTTTACTCTGCCTTCAAAATCAACTCAAAATGTGATTATTTCTCTTTACCTCCTCTGTTATCACCCTAATGGAAGTTGCTATGATATCCCACCTGGATTGTTGCAACTGACTCCTAATTGCTTTATCTGCTTTTAGCCTTTGTTCCCTGCACCCCTTTTCCACATAGCAAGCAGAATGATGATCCTTTTACGTATTAAGCCACATTATTCCACTCTTCTCCTCAAGACTTTCAGGGGCTTGACTTCTTACTTGGAGCAAGTCCAAAGGAGTGGCAGGGAAGGAGCAGAGCGAAGGCCAAAGGAAGTCCTGCATGAGCTGCTCCCACCTGCTGCTTTTCTGACCTCACTGCCACTACTCTCCCCTCTGCCCACTCTGCTCCAGCCTCTCTGGTGGCTCCTATTTTGCAGACACTCAGTACTCTCTGCCTAAAGGCATTTGCACCTGCTGTTTCTTCTTTTAGAAAACGCTTCTCTTAGATGTCTCCTTGGTGAGTACCACCTCTTCCCTCTGCTCAGATGTTACCTTCTTAGAAGTATACTGCCTCCCACCATGGAGATTCCTTCCCACTCGCTTTATTTTTCTCCAAAGTATTTATCGCCACCTGACACATACATTTACTTACTTTAAGAATTTGCTTGTTGTCTAGTTTTTCGCATCAAAACGTTTTCTCCATGAAGGTAAGAACTCAGTCTCTACCTCCATGTTTCACTACCTAGAATAGTACCCTGCAGCATAGTTGAATGAATACTTCTGTATTTCTTTTCTTGTGAATTTCTCAGATCTTCTATATCTTTTGCTCTTGAGTTTTTAGTGTTTCTCTTATTGATTTATGCATGATTTATATTTTGGATATGTTTACTCTTTGTTGGAAATATTTTCTTCTAATTTTGATTTGCATTAAAATTGTATTATGATGTTCCCTGAAGTATAGAAATACTACAGTTTCATATAAAGTATGTCAATCTTTTTTCTCCCATAGTTTATTCCATAACTTTTATGCCTTAGAAAGTCCCTTTCCCGAGTGGGTGCAGTGGCTCACGCCTGTAATCCCAGCACTTTGGGAGGCCGAGGCAGGTGGATCAGGAGGTCAGGAGATCGAGACCATCCTGGCCAACATGGTGAAACTCCACCTCTACTAAAAACACAAAAATAACCTGGGCTTGGTGGCAGGCACCTCTAATCCCAGCTACTTGGGAGGCTGAGGCAGGAGAATCGCTTGAACCCAGGAGGCGGAGGTTGCAGTGAGCCAAGATGGTGCCACTGCACTCCAGCCTGGCAACAGAGCGAAAATTCGTCAAAAAAGAAAAAAAAAAGAAAAAGAAAAAGAAAAACAGGAAGTCCCTTTCCCACTTCAAATTTAATCAAATGATCACATATATTGTAGAATGTTTTTAAGATTTTTTTTTTACTTTTAAATCCACTTGGGATCTCTTTTGCTATATGGTGTGATTGACAGTAAGACTGTGTGGTATGTGAGAACTGACCAGAGGAGGATGAAGAAATCAGTGTCTAGAGCACATGGCTTGTACTGGAATTATGAAGAACATGTATTCTGAGTTTTTCCTAATCATGCACAAAGCAAAAAAAAAAAAAAATCATGCAGCAAATCTTTGCTACTGGGGCTTGCCTGCCTCTCAGCTGATCCTGGAAAAGTCTTGGAAAAAGAACTGAACATGTCCAGTTGGTCTCTTTTCACCAAGGGTCTGAATAGTCCTACAGACATTCTTTCCAGCACCCAGTTTCTTCCCTTCTTAAATGGGTCAAGCAGTATCATTTGATGAACTATGCAGATGAGCATCAAGAATCACATAGATACATTTCCAACAGAGTGGTTAAAGGTGCTTTTATCTTGTTCTAAGGTTTAACTAAGACTCTAACTTCAAAACAGAAATATCTGTCTTTATTGTTCTAATTCAGTTCTGAGCTCTTGCCACTAATTGAGGATGCTCTGACTTCAACCCATCAGAGCCCATGGGCAATGTTTCTAAACTCACAGTCTCTAGCAGGCAAATTTGCCCTTCATCAAACTCTCTTCTGAACTGATGTCTCATTGTTCCATACTTGCATGCCTATTTGCCCAAAGAGAAACAAAGCTTCCCCATCCCCAGTCTAATGCACACTGCTTTTGGACAATATCAGAAAGCATCACATTTGGCTCCATTTGAGGTCAGATTTCATGTAGTCCATGCAAAAAGTGCAAAGACAGTAACTACCAGCCAGAAGTTTCCTTCATGTTGCCTTTGAATACCAAGATCTCTGATCATGCACTAGCCATTGTAATCATAAGATTAGATAAAATCAGTGATCTTCCCAAAAGTGTTAGGTGAGAACATACAGTATAGATAAAAGCGAACTATTTAGTATTTAATATTCTATTTTTGGAACTTTGTAAGGCAAACCAACAAAACAATTAGTGTTTCCCAAGAACTTCATACTCTATGTGGCTCAGTTACACTGTACCTGTGTATAAACTCTTTTCGTACTTTGCATGAGTGTTTTAAAAAATTAAATTCTGATTTAGTTTGGATTTCAAGTCACTCCAAGCCGTTAAAAACTATAAAGCCTACATGAAGGAGGAGGCTGTAACCCTGCAGGGGTCTGCTGGATGTCATAATGGGATTTGTACGTAAATGTAAATTAACCAGTAAGTGAGCTATAGCTGCAAAGGATAAACATTAAAGGGTAAGTGAAAAGGGGGGGCATTATTTCATTCAGATTAGAAAGAAAAACCAGTATTGAGAGAGTCATCTGAGAAATGACCACATATTTTTCCTTTAGTGATTGAGTGGAGAAAAAAAATGCAGAAACCCCGAGCATTCATTTGCTTTCAAGAGCATGGCAGCAACATGAAGCCATTCCTGGGGATCAACCAAAATGGCGGGGGTGGAAGAAAGATGCAGGTGAAGGAAAACTGCAGGAACTCTACAAGGATTCAGGATGAACTGGGAAGGTGAACTCCTGAGTCCACAAATGCCAAGGCTAGATTAAGTTGTGATTCAAAAATAAAGGTTCAGGGCTGAGATACCTCACTATACTCGGATAGAGAAGGAGAAGAAACACACATGTCAGTCCCCGCTAAGTGTTGGGCATATCTATGATCTTATGATGCTAATTCCCTCATCGACTGTATAAGACGCAGGAAAGGAGTCAGGGCTGGCTTTGCCACTTTTTAGCCGCTGAGATTATTCATTTATCTCATGCTTGGTTTCATATCATTCACTCCTTACTCACTTACGCATTCATTCCAGCATTTATTCAAAATATTCACTGTGCGAGGAACTGAGAACACCAAGATGAACTAGGATATAGACTCTGACCTCGAGAAGTTCCCAAAAGGGGAAACCTACCACCAGAAAGACTATAAAACAAGGTGGTAGTGTAATGAGGAGAAAGGGGGTGTGTGAACCCCTATAATTTATCCTGGGTTGATATTAAAAATATTTCACATCTCAGTAAGCACGGTACTGATGAGTCAAAAGGGATGCAGCCAGGAAAAACCAAGCCACTGACCCACTAGTTTGGCTCATCCTGTGTCCTACTGGTTGGCTGAATGTCAGCCCTGCATACACCCTACTACATAGAAAATTTACATAAACAACCATTGCAAACACACACACAGACACACACACACACACACACACACACACACACACACACATACTTGGAAGTTAAAGTTTTGAAGAAGGAAAAAGGAAAAGGTATTCAAAAGAATAAACCTTCTCCCACTTGCTTGCATCCACAGCTCTTTAGTACTCTCATCATAATCTATAGAAGTAATGGAAGGAAAGAATAATTCTTTCAAAAGAAATAGGGACATTGATATTAGCAGAGTAAGAGAAATTCAAACTCCAATTTTCCAACTAAATTATAAAATGGGTAGAGTAATACCTTGCTGGGTTGTTAGGAATATATCAAATAATGAATGGAAAGTAACTGTTTCAATACTCAGCGCCTAGAAGGTCCTGAATAAATAGGGATTATTATTATTTATTTTTTTACAGATGAGAAAATTGAGGCCGAAAGGGGTTAAATAATTTGTCCAAGTTCACACAAATAGTTAGTATTGGAGCCAGAATGTGATATCACTATATGATCTTATAGTGGAAAAGTCTGTATTTTTTCCTTGTATTTCTTTTTTTTTTTTTTTGAACTTTAAAGATCAGATTTATTTGGAGAAAACAAAAAACCCACAACCCAAAGGATGGGATTTTACATCAAGACATCTCCCAGGTAATAAGTCTACAGATTACAAATGATTTTCATAGAAGATATTTTTGTACAAATTTTACATGTATTCAGGAGCGGGACATTAATCAATCCCTGTTTCTATTTTAATGGGGGGGACAAGGTAGGGGACAGGGAAAAACAGTTTTGGATATAACTATTTGGAAGGAGAGTAGACATGAAGAGGGCAAACCCTAGCTTTTCATTATCTACAATCAATAGTTTTTTTCTTTTTTAAAAAAGAAAAAAAACACCTTTCAATCTTCAATACTCTTTAAAAGCCCACTTCTTAGCTACTGGCCAATCCACACCAATTATTTAAATTCACTTGGTACACACCTTTGTCCACTGGGTAAATTATATTCATTATGCCCACTGCTGCAGCATGCATAAACCAACACCCCTGCATGGCTGAACAGGGCCTAATCTAGGACTGATGGGAGAAGGGCTTGCAAACCAAGATCAAGGTGTTTCTCCGCTAATACTGTCTACCAAGCTGATCCCTACAAAAATGCATATAAAGGCAGGCAAGTTTAGCTACTGTGTTGCAAGAGAAACCAAGACCTTGTTAAATAGTTCTCTCCATTACCGTTTATTCTCTCAAGGGAAGCTTAAAAAAAACAAAACAAAAAAACAACACATTGGTCTGGCCACCTCATGAATCCAACAAACATTAGTGTGGCATTTCAGTGGAGAAGGAAACTTGGGGGGAAAAAAACCCATCAAGGTTGTAAGAAAGGCTCCCAATTTAACTGTCCCTGTCCCTATTTATCCACCATCCAAGACCATCCATTATTCTAGAGCACTCTGATCAATAAAAGGGGTCAAAGCATCAGGAGCAGGCAAGGAGTGAGAACCAGAAGAGATCAAGAAACCGATTTGCTTGAGAAAAGCAGTGATTCTTCCTTTCAGAGTTCTCCATGGCTGAGAGAGAAAATGCCCAAGACATCATGTATGTGACTTAGATACTGCTTTTTGGGAGGTTAAGAGTAGCATGAAGAACTTAAGATGACGATAAGAGTCTAAATTTTTAGTTTCAAGGTTTCAATAGAATGTGGATATATTCAAACTTTCAAAAAGGACAGTGTTTAGAAAGGGTAAAACTAGGACACAGAAAACATTGGGAATTACCATGACCCCCAAGTGCTTCCGGCTCCAGGAAATAACCATTCATGTGTTTGCTGGAGGTCACACAATTTTCCCCTATTACCTGGTGCAAAATGACTCATCACTTCCCAAAAGCTTCCTTTCAAACCACGATTTTCCCATTTATTTTGGTCCAATGCAGTCCCATTCTTTATGGCCTATAGTCTCACTCCCAACTAACCCCCTTGGGGGTAAAAAAAAAAAAAAAAAAAAAAGGAATTCCCTCTAGGCTGGCCCCCAAAACTCAGAATTAAATAAGAAGAGGGGCTGGCAGCCTCCTGGAGACTAAAACAACTTGAGGCTAAATTTACCTTTCCAAGAGTGGAAAATTTATTCAGATAATGTTTGAGAATTCATATATGCCAAAATAGGAAAAAAACTAAAAGGTAGAAATCTCACACTTTTCCTTCTACCTCCCTCCCCTACTGCCCAACCAGGTTCCAGGCGTTATATCACTGTCATTACCATTTCTGCTAAATGGAGACCCCTAGGCACTAATCACACTGGAAACTGCATGGTGACATAACGCACCACAACTTTTCCTCTAAAAAGCTGTAGTCCCTTTCTCTCTGGCTGTATTGGCAATTCTCCAGTTACTTCAATACTTTAAAGGCTGCAGCAGCATGCAAAATAATTTCATTTTTTGTTTTTAAAAAAAGGTAAGAAAGGTCTTCAGGAGATGGTGAGTTTTATTTTGTCTTGTCTGGATAGAGGTTTTGATTTGCTCTCGAATGTTCCAGGGTGGAGAGAAACTAGGAGAAAAGCACAGGATGTAGAGGTCTATTTGGCATAATCTTCTCCCTCATTTTCATCTTCACCATCAACAGAGAGAGCAGCATACTTGCTTGCAGAACTGAACTTAGAAGCTGGATTTTCCTCAGGTTTCTTTGGCTCAGGTGCAGATCTGGAGTCTTGATCCTTTTTGCCATCTTTCCTATCTGACTCCTTCCAGTGGTCTCTGTTCCCTCCGTCTCCTGGACCACGGCTAGAGTTCCCAGTTTGGCCTTTTGGGACATTCATCCCATCTACTTTATTTTCATCTTTCCTTCCTGGTCCTTCCCCAGATGGTTGAGCTGGAGCTACTTTTCCCCCACCACTTGTAGGGGATTGCTGCTCTGTGTCTGAGCTCTGAGATCGAGCAGGAGGGTTAGAACTTCGCTTCACCCAACCATTCTCCTTTGGTGGAGGGGCTGGCATTACCTTTAGGGGCTGATCAGGTTTGGGAGGTTTAGAAGTTGGAGAGTGGCAATCTTCCTCCTTACTGAGTGTTTCATTTTCTAGAGACTTCTCACTCTCTCTCCTTCGTGCATTTCTGCCAGATGTGGTGGAGGTCCCAGTCTGTGATGACTCACTTCCTGTCCTCGACCGTTCCCGTTCCTGAGTTTCTTCACTTCGCCAGCTTGGGTGTCTCTCCCGAGGCTGTCGTTCTAGTTTTGGCCCATCCAGCTGACGCTGCAACTTCTCTTGTTGCTTCTGTAGCCGTTCTTCTACTTCTCTTTCTCTAGCAGCTGTGTCAACAGGCTTTGCCCCTCCAAAGATAGAAGCAGCTCGAGTGGACTGGGAGGTACTAGCAGAGGAATCATCTTCCTTAGGAGTACTCCGAGGCTTTAGATTCAGTTTGGGTCTTTGGGGGGGACCTCTATCATCACGCCTATAATCATCCCGAGAGTAATCATCTCTGGAGCTCCATGACCGATCATCCCGTCTGTCATATCGGTCTTCATAGCGGTCCCCGCCTCCTCTGTAGTCATCATCCCTGCGATACCCACTGCCAAATGCTCTTCTGCCACTGCCTATCCGGGAATCATAGCCTCTATCATAGTCTCTGCTGCCTCGGTCATCATAGCGATCCCGGCCACCATATCGATCCATATCCCGGTGTGGGCCATCCCGATACCCATCCCGATACCCATCCCGATACCGGTCTGAATCATAACGATCTCGATACTTGTCTCCAAAGCTATCATCACCTCTTCTAGGTGGGTAGTCATCAAAGGTGTCCGTAGCAGGACGAGCCCTCCAGTCTGTATCTGTTTTGTCAGAATCCCGATTTCTATCACGGCCAAAAGAACGATCATCCCTGTCTTTATCCTGTGCTTGATCAGCAACGTCCACTCGAATTCTCCTGTTACCTAGAGACTCTTCATTGAGACTCAGGGCACTGAGCAGGAAATCCAGGTCCTCAAATTCAGCATAACCAAAACCTTTCAACCTCTCTGGATTGCTGGGTTCACGTGGTAAACGCACTGCACTGATATTTAATCCTCGAAAGAATTCCTTAATTGACTCTTCTGTAACATCATAGGGTAGGTTTCCTAGAAAAGCAGTGTAGGGTGGCGATTTGGGAAGACGGCTCCGGTCGATATTGGGTTCCCGAGCAGCCCGTGGAGCAGTGGGAAGGATGGCACGGTCAATTGGAGGCGCCCTATACACATCGTCATCGTTACTGTGCCAAGTTGTCGAAACATCTCCTTCCAGGTCATCCGTTTCGTCAGCCCAGCTGACTGGTTTGGAAACAGGTGCTTCCTCCACCAGTACCCCCATCCTCAGCCAGAAAGTCTGTTAGGGAGTTAGTCTTCCCCTTCTTATTCTTCTTTTTTGCTGAGGCCGCCATGTTGGCAGAGGGAAAGCTTTTCCTTGTATTTCTTTAAGTACTCCTCTAAGTTGTAAATTGCATGTATAATGGCATGTTAACTTTAGTTAGTATTTACCCTTGGCTGTTTCAAGTTCAATGTTGTACACTAAATGGATAACAAATATTAGTTATGCTGATAGTGGATCCAGCTATGGAGGCTTTATAGGAAGATTGGCTAATCCGACCACAATTTCATCACCCAGACAACATTGATTCTGCTGGGGCAGCTAATCTAAATTATAGGCATAAGAACCCAGGAGAGTAGAAGCAGCCGCTGGGATGTGAGCCTTGAAAAGTCAAATCTACGAAGTAACAGCAATGGCCCATGGCATGTGATGCTTAATACAGGCAGGGAGGGTGAAAGTGATTTGTGAATGCAAGAGTGGGCATAGCCACCATAAAACACGTTTATGTGCTCTTATTTAACAGTTTGCATGTAAGCCAATTAAAGAATCCCCCCCGCCCCGCCCACAAAAATAGATGATTGTAGGAGGGGAAATATAATTGGGAACTTGCACCTTTAGAAAAGTTTCATCAAAAATCATTTAAAAGCTGGCTATTACTAAAAAGAAAAAAAAACCATGCTGGTGAGGATGCAGAGAAAAAAGAACTCTTATACACTATTGGTATGAATATAAATTGGTACAGCTATTATGGAAAACCATATGGAGATTTCCCAAAAAGCTAAAAATAAAACTTCTATGTGACCTAGCAATTCCACTATGGAGTATTTATCCAAAGAAAAGAAAATCAGTATATCAAAGGGATACCTGCACCTCCGTGTTTATCATAGTACTGTTCACAACAGCAGATATGTGGAATCAACCTGTGTATCAACAGACGAATGAATAAAGAAAATGTGGTATATATACAAAATGTAATACTACTCAGCTATTAAAAAAAAGAATGAAATCCTGTCATTTTCAGCAACGTCAATGGAACTGAAGATCATTATGTTAAGTGAAGTAAGACAGGCACAAAAAGACAAATACTGCATGTTCTCACCCATATATGGGAGCTAAAAAAGTTGATCTCATAGAGATAGAGAGTGGAATAATAGTCACCAGAGGCTGGGAAAAGTGTATGTGTGAGGGCGGAGGGAGGGATGAAGAGAAGTTGATTAATGGGTATAAACATACAGTTAGATAGAAGGAATAAGTTATAATGTTTGATAGTATAGTTAACAACAATATATTGTATAATATATTTTAAGATAGCCATGAGAAAGGAACTGAAATGTTCCCCAACACATAGAAATGATAACTAGTCAAGGTGCTGAATACCTTAAATACTGTGACTAGATTATTATACATTCTATGCATGTAACAAAATGTCACATGTATCCCGTACAAATGTACAAATATTATGTATTAATAAATATCTAAAAAATCATTTAAAAGCTGTAATGGAATATTGTAAATAGGATTTGTAAAGGTAAAGCAGGGTATACCTGCAATGAGTTTGGAGTTTGGAGTTTGTGGTTTTAAGCCCAGGGGGAGAACACTGAGTAGTAAGAGACAGAAGAGATGAGCAGCAGGAGAAATCACCAGCTCACACTGTCGAAGTCAGAGAGTCTTCTTTGCTAGTTAGGAGACTGTAAAGACACCTGTCAATCTAGGCACTGGAAAAAGTCAGACACAAAACAGGTCAATTTCCTCCTCATCTACAAGTCCATTAGAGATAGGTCATCTTTCATGCATCTGAAATAACTCACCTTTGAGCAGAGATAAAAAACGCATTTAAGCCTCACTGAAAAATCACACTTTCAGACAAGTTATGAACAAGGTATACATGTGAATTAGGGTGTCTATATAACATCTATAATCATAGCTCTTGCTGCCTTGGATACAACTCAGGTCTTGATGTAATTGCTTTGTACATACACAAAGCCGGCCTTATGCACACAGAGGAGTCAAAGTTACTGTGGAAACTACAGCTTAAGACATACCTGGAATTTCTTTATAGTTAAAAAAGCCTGAATATGGTTACATTTTTTTTAATGGAATGGACTATTACAATTAGAACCTGGCTTTTAAATCTCTAAACCATATTATCCTCCTCTTCTGAAGAAAGTACCTCAATCATGGAAATAATTCAATATACTGTCTTCATGGACGGACCCAGTTGCTGAGTGTTCTGATGAAAACTATACAGGAAAGCCAAGAAGTAATTATAGATACACAAACTACCACTTTCTAGTAGATGCTACATTTGTAGATAACAAACATGTTTCCATAAAAACATGACCTATTGTTTCCAACATTGAGTGAATGACCTATTTTGAAAACCAGTTTTATATTAGCAGTCTTATGTATCTGGGTGAGAAATATTTAACTATAATCAAATTAGTGATTAAGTGCTAAAATTTATTCCCATGAACACAGTATTGCTTTTAAGAAATCTGAAATTCAATGTGTATTCATTTTATATGGCCAGCAAGATAGTTGTTACGTGTGTAATATACCTACAGCAGAGATGGCTAGAGGTCTTTCAAGGACACATGTTTCTTTTCCATGATGTAGAGTTGTGTCCAGCCAGGGACTACATTTCCCAGGTACCACTGCATCTAGTCCCATCTAAGCCATGGGACTAATTCTCACCAATGGAGGTGATATATGGCACTTTCAGGACAAGGTGGTTCAGTAAAGAATGTGTGTTCTCTATCCTTTCTTCTCATGTCAGACAGAAGATTCTGAGATCCCAGGGCAGGGGTCAGCAAACTGTAGACTGTGGGTCAAATCTAGCTTGCCACTTGATTTGGTAAATAAAGTTTTATTGGAATGCAACTATGCTCAGTCATTATCTATGCTGTGCTACAACTACAGAGCTGAGAAGTTGCAAGGGACATGCAAAGCCTAAAATATTTACTATCTGGACCTTTAAAGGAAAAGTTTGCTGACCCCTGCCATAGGGGATAGTGGAGACAGGAAAGGAGCCAGTGTCCTGGAGTTATCATGCTGAGGAAAGGTACCTGACCAAGACTTTAATTTTGAACCTGAAAGAATGAGAAAGAGAGGAACTTCTGCTGTATTTGAGACATCTTAAAGTTTTTAATTAAAAAATTTGTATTATTTTAGCATGTATTCAAAAAGAATTGGAGGGTCACTTTTTTTTATAGAAGCTGAAAGAAAGAATATTTGAGTAAAATGGCTAATTTGGTACAAGACTGCCTAATGTATAGTACCATGGCAATAAAAATTTAACCTTTGGGTTATCTTTTTAATGGAGCAGACTGTGGGATGGAAATTATTTCTCGCTCTAGTGGACAAAATTCATTGTAATGTTGATGGAAATTATTTCTAGCTCTAGTGGACAAAATTCATTGCAATATTATCAGGCAAGAATCATTTCTATCATGATCAGTTTTCTAAAAGTCATCATCTATCTGCTTTGTAATAAATAACAAGTCAAACAAAGGGACACACCCCTACAAAATCAGATAATTTCCAGGTGGATCTGCTAGCTAGTACATCACCTTACACTGAAACCACATACAGCAATATCTTTTGTCCATTTCAAAGTTTTGATGGTCTTATGGTTAAGGTAAACAAACATGGTGTAAGTGACAAGGTATGAGTGAGTGATAGTTGAGCACCCAACTCCAAAGACCTCTCATTTACATGGCTTCAATTCTAGAATCATAGGATTCTGTGATAGTCAACATAAATTTGTCTCTGTAATATATGACAAAGCCCCAGATCCCTGAGTTTTCTGGTTGGTCTCTTTCTGCATAAGATATGTAGTTTCCCAAACTTGCTCTCTTATATGGTAACCTGAAAAGTTTTGGCATATACCTTTGGCATAACTGTCTTTGGCTTCCCATGACAATAAGGCTGCTAGCAGGGCATATGAGTCTTTTTACAACTCTGCATGTTGTATATGAATTCTCCAACCAGATGGTGTAGCCATTTTCCTTTATAATCAGTAACCTGGATCGATGCTTAATGAAGGATGAGTGAACCACGGCTCCTCCTGAAGCTGGGGAATTCCAGCCAGAATCGCTGCATGATCTTTAGCTGAATCCCTCCCAATGAAAGTTCAATTCTTCCTGGGTTGGAATGCCCTGGCTTCACAAAGATGTTGAGGAAAAAGGAGAAATTCTCAAAGGTTCTTTTTAACATGTTGGCTGTTTGTTACTTCTGGTGTGTTGTGTTTTCTTTTTCAGGGTATGAGTTGGTCTTATAGCATGTGGTTAAAATAATTACTTTAAAAACCCATAAAGCATTTCAGATTCCAATTCAACATGTGCCCTAGACAACCTTGACTATAAACTCAAAAGGAGGAACTAGAAAACTTTCAAGTTCTTAAGTTTGTAGTCAAGGTTATAATGTTTTATTTTACGTAGTGAAATTAACACCGACAGAATAGGCATACAAATAAACACTATTTTTTTAAATGCCCAGCACAGTTTAACTTGAGAGGAGAGGCTACATGAGGAACTGGGTCTGGAGTAAACCACAGTAAAGAGGAAAGTATTTTTAAACACAGATGGTCATGACATTTGAAGTAACTGAGTATCAGTTTAAAATGTCTAAAGAGTGTTTCTGGAAAATCATATATTTTGACTTAAGACTTTAAAAATCAGTGAACTAATTGCAATCCTACAAAGTTTTTTGCTTTTATTAAATTATTTTGAGTCAACATTTGGGAAAATCCTGTTTCCAAATTCAGAAGATGTGAATTGAAAGAACTCCAGGAGCAAAGATACGTTTCATCAACAGTAACTACCTCCAAACCCGCATTTACCCTCTTTGCAAGCCAGTTGAATATTCATTCATCATTTGTTTGTTCACTCATTTGTTTGTGTCATTCATCCAATAAATATTCTATTAAGTGCTTAGAAAGTTGTACCTACCATACCTCATGAGACACAGTTATAGAGAGATTTGACTGAAGCCAAGCTGCCTGAATTTGACCCTAGGCACCTTCATTTTTTAGCTGTGTAACTTTGGGTAAATTATTAAGGGTCATTGTTCTCAGTGTCTTCATCTGCAAAATGGAAATTAATAATAATAGCACTTGCATACTTAGGTCCTTGTGGGGATTAAATGAGATAATCTATGAAAAATGCCTGGAAGAGTGAAAGCATACTATGACTACTAGCATATTTCTGCCAGAATTATTATCTGAAGATGGTTTAATTCAGCCATACCACCAGAACTGAACCATAAAAT
Source organism: Pan paniscus (assembly GCF_029289425.2). Taxonomy (NCBI): domain Eukaryota; kingdom Metazoa; phylum Chordata; class Mammalia; order Primates; family Hominidae; genus Pan; species Pan paniscus. The sequence continues at coordinate 141,515,511 of NC_073255.2, read as the reverse complement.
TCAACCCCAAGCTGTTTTTGTCTCAGAGTTATTAATGTCCTTATACGGTAGTCTCCCCCTTATTTGTGGTTTCCCTTTCCATGGTTTTAGTTACCTGCAGTGAACCACAGTCTGAAAATATTAAATAAAACATTCAAGAAATAAACAATTCATAAGTTTTAAATTGTGTGCCATTCAGAGTAGAATGATAATGTTTTGGGCCATCCCACCTGGATTGGGAATCATCCCTTTGTCCAGCTGATCCATGCCGTAGATGCTACCTGCTCTAAGCCATTTTGTAGGTATCTCAGTTATTAGATCAACTGTCATGATATCTCAGTGCTTGTGTTCAAGGAACCCTTATTTTACTTAATAATGGACCCAGAGTGTAAGAGTAGTCATGCTGACAATTTGGATATGCCAAGAAAGCCATAAAGTGCTTCCTTTAAGTGAAAAGGTGAAAGTTCTCGACATAATAAGGAAAAAAATGTTGCATGCTGACGTTGCAAAAATCTACAGTGAGAATGAATCTTCCATCCATGAAATTGCGAAGAAGGAAAAAGAAATTTCTGCATGGTCTATCTAGTTTGGTACTATCCATGGCTTCAGGCAACCTTCGGGGGTCTTGCAAAGTATTTCCCTGGGGTAAGGAGGGACTACTGTATTATGAAGGAAACACATCAGATTTACCAATTACTTGTCCTTGTTCTCATCTCAAAATAACATAAAAATATCTTTTTCTTTTCTTTCAACCAAGTAAACTAGGACAAAAAAGTCAGGACAGAGGTGATTTCATTCACTTCCTGATTTAATTGCCTGTAGTTGGGAGAACAAGCATATGTGAGTAAGGGTAGTTTGGTGGTCTCCTCTTTCAAACGATGGTCCAAAATGAGTCAGTTCAGCCATTTAGTAATACTGCCCTGGATGTTTTAACTATTTGTGGGAATGACTCCAAGAAAGAGGGCACATGGGTAGAATAGGCAGGGCAGCACCTTCACACTCCTCAGCCAATGCAGTGACACTTCTGAAGATCAAGGAGGTTTCTGTGTGTAGTTTACATCCATATATTCAGCTGCCATTGCCACCTCTTGAGAACCTGAGTTTCTTTGACATCATCTTGATGTTCACTGTGCTCTGGGTCCAGAGATGTCATGGACCATCACTGCACTGCATCCCTAAGCCTTCCTGATATCAGTGCTCACAGGATCTCAATACTGAGGCATCCCTCCCATTAAGAAGGTTAGTTGTACTAATAATAGAAATTTGACATCTCCATGACCACATCAGCAGCAAGCAGCAGCACCGGTTTTAAGATTTAAACCCATCCGAGTTTACCATCTTAGGTATACTACGAGGATGTATGGCATCTACTTTTAGGGAAAGTGGTCTAGTGTCATGAAAAGAGGACCAGAGACAATGGTGTATGATAGAGTATGTGACCTTGAGAAAACCACTTGACTTCTGTGTATTATGCAAGATGAATATTGATGCCTAAAGGGCTGTTATGAGGCCAAATGTGGAAGTTTACAAAAGAAGAAAAAATCTATGCAGATGTGGCTATTAATATAACCTTCAAGGCAAAGACAGAAGTCAAGATAATCTAAATGACATTGCCCAGAGAGTGGCCTATTTCTTTATGCCTCTATATACAGTAGAAGGTAAATAGAAAGCTCACATCAGCTGTTTATATAGCAACTTTCTAACTCTCTCTGACACCCAAATCATGTACCTTCTGCTAAAGGTACCTCCTGCATCCACTTGATAGAAATAGACAACGTGACATAGTACAAACAGGCAGCACGGCATGACTAATGCTTTCCCCCATGCAGACTGAGGAAAAAATCCATTATTTTTCCAAGCCAAGATTGATCAGGAAGAGATATCAGTCTGGAATTGGAGATGGGCAAAACCTGGATGGTTGTGCTGACAAACCAGATGGTGAACTGATCACAGTTTCAATTAAACAAAAAGAGTTGACTGGGCGTGGTGGCTCACGCCTGTAATCCCAGCACTTTGGGAGGCAGAGGCGGGTGGACCATGAGGTCAGGAGATCGAGACCATCCTGGCTAACATGGTGAAACCCCATCTCTACTAAAAATGCAAAAAATTAGCCAGGTGTGGTGGCACGCACCTGTAGTCCCAGCTACTTTGGAGGCTAAGGCAGGAGAATAGCTTGAACCTGGGAGGCAGAGGTTGCAGTGAGCCGAGATCACACCACTATACTCCAGCCTGGGCAACAGACTGAGACTCCATCTCAAAAAAAAAAAAAAAAAAAAAGAGTTGCTGTGGGAAACTGGAGGGCTAGGAAGGCATCAATTTGAAAGATCATAAAATGATCAGGAGGAAAGTGACATGAGGCCTTTCTCCGGGGGCCACTGGGCCAGCAGGCACACCAGGGGGCTACTTCTAACCCTATCCCTTGACTATTAGGACTAGTTGGCTCAGAAATAGGATTTGTGGTTAAGCCAGACTAAAGCAAGACAGCTTTCTACAGTAGCAGCTAAGCTTGCTTTCTGATTTCACTGTTTGATCAGGAAGGTGAAATACCTTCCTGATTTTGAGAAGTAGCAAATGTGAAGGCCTTCTACCATTCAGTTCAGCTGCTTATTTAGAGCACTGCACTAGAATGGCTTTAATTTTTGTGTTGAAAAGTAGTTTCTTCAGTCTGTGTCAGGGACTCAAATCATTCCCCTAATCCTGCTAAGAATTCCCCATCACTGTGTATTTAGGGCACCAGAAGCATTCAGGAAAAGCATGTGGCTATACCATGTATTATGGAGTACTCCTGAAAGGTGTCTAAAAGTTCATGCCCTGCTGGGGCAGCCTTGGATTCTCTGGTGTGAGGGAAAGAGCACTGAATGACCAAACAACAGTGGAGGTCTGGATCCCATCTTGGCTCTACAACCTGGGTGCCATACTTAGGAGGAACCTCCTAAATTCCAGGCGCTGGCAGAGATGCTGGGTATGAGATGAATTCTGCCAAGGAGGAGCAAACAGTCTGTGGGGGCACAGACAGGTGCAGAACTAGCCATCTTCCACATGGCAGATGCCAAACCATCACAGCAAGCCAAGGGCAACTTGAGCAAGGACAGCATGATGCAGTCTGCTTACCTGGGGCTGGCCCTGAAGCCTGGGCAGGGTCTTATTTAGCAGGGAGGAGAAGAAGGGGGTTCCGTGGGAAGGTCACATGCAAAGGCACAGAACTGTGTATGTGCATGGCATGTTCAGGGAATCTGATGGTGTAAGTAGTGGGACCTCACTGAACCTCAGTAAATTTCTACTTCACATGCCAATCTTGAGGATCTAATAAGGTAATGTTAGTTATGCTCACTCCTTCATCTCTTCCAGCTTTTCCCAAAGTAAGGTCTGGAAATCATCTGTGTCATAATTATCTGGGGTATGCGTCAAAAATTCAGATTCCTGGGATACCCACATTTGAATCTGGGAGGGTGCAGCCCAAGGAGATGACTTGTTTTTTAGTTTGTTTTTTGAGATGAAGTCTCGCTCTGTCGGCCAGGCTAGAGTGCAGTGGCGTGATCTCAGCTCACTGAAACCTCCCCCTCCTGGGTTCAAGCGATTCTCCTGCCTCAGCCTCCAGGGTAGCTGGGATTATAGGTGCCCACCCAGCTAGTTGTATTTTTAGTAGGGACGGGGTTTCACCATGTTGGCTAGGCTGGTCTCAAACTCCTGTCCTCAAGTGATCCACCTGCCTCGGCCTCCCAAAGTGCTGGATTATAGGCTTGAGCAACCATGCCAGCCAGGTAATAGAGGTACGAGAGTACTCCAGGTACTAGAGATGGAGAACACTGATGCAATCTATAGGAATTCTGAGCAATTCCAAGGTGGACTAAACTGATTTCACAGATTTGCTGTGTAGCAAAAGGAGTAAATCAGCATGTTTTCAAAGTTGGACTGGAGAAAAAAAAGAGAGAGAGAGAAAGAAAAAGAAAAATACAGAAAGATGTATGTGTGCAATGTTGGGAACAGGTATTTCTTCTGAGTCCCTCTTTCTAATCTATCTAGAAATGCACCTAGATATTTAAAAGAAGTCAGAACTGAGAACTTGCAAGAATATACATACATTTATATTTAATGGTGCATAAAGTGCTATATGAATCTTATCTGACCAAGTCAGCATTAAATACCAAGCAATTCTAACTGCAAGGCAGCAGAAAATTTGAAAGCTCTCCATAATTTTACTTGAAATTATGTATTATTTTTTTCTAATGAGCACTTTATGATTTAATGTAATGGCCCTATCTTTTTTCTGTCAAAGGCTTAGCTTTGAAAATAATTGTGCTGGCATCTATGGAAAAATACTTGATTAAGGCGACCCACATATCACTGTAATTGCTTTCTACTGGCAAGTTAGTAGCCAAATAAAACGAGATATTATTCAGTTGTCAAAACAGAGGATTTACTGTTGTTAGAGCAGCTCAAGTCAAATTCAATTGTGGAAGTTTTCAATAGAGTGGGAAAGAGAGAGTTTAAAGCTATGACTTCTGAGTTGGGAAGGGGAAGTCTGTTGAAGGAAGCTCCAGAGATGGAAGATGGAGGGATAGATGCATGGGGAGAATGAACATCACAGAGGGAGGGCAGCAACTGGACTGCAAAGGGTGTGGGATTTGGAACCAGACCAGTATTTACATCCAGGCACCTTCACATATCTGGCAAAGTAATTAGCTACACAATCCTCAATTTCTCCAAAAAAGTGGTAACATTGTCTACCTTGCAGGGCTGCTGTGAGGATTCAATCTCTACACATATTAGGCATTAAAGAAATGGCAGCTATTAAAACAAGACATTGGTATATCCAACAGAAACTTTAAAAATCTAGACTTTTTATTTTCAGAATGAATTTCAACCAGTGACCTTCTGCCTGAAGAATCAAACTTGGACTTGGCCTTTCCAATGCCGTTAGCTACACGTGGCTCAGAATAGCTGATACTATTGATAAGCAGGCTTCCTTTCAGCAGCATTTCATTTGGTCTGAATGCTTCAAAGACAGGTTGTACAAACTGCTACTTGTTTAAGAATATACAGAGTTGGATAACATATTGGTGATTGAATATTTTGATGCTTAAGAACCACTTGGAGAGGAATTCGTAATATCAATTAGTATGCTTATAAGACTGCTTAGCATGTATTATCTTCTGTTAGGTTATACATGATTGAAAATAAGTAAAAAGGGATAGGTGGAGAAATTGAGCCATCAAAGTCAGCCAGGCATTTAGTAATACCTTTCAAAAGAAAGTAAATGAGAGGCCATGACCTTCTTTCCAGCTAGGCATGCTTTTCTTCAGGTGTGGGCTTGTGAACAACCAAAAGTTCAGAAAACAGATGTAACATGGATTCCAAAGGAAAGTGTTATACACCACGGTCTTTCTTTAAAAGGACAGTAGAATGTGAAGATGCCCATATGGATAATTAGACTGTCCACATAATGTGTTAAAAGGAAAATAAAACATGTTTGCAAATGGTCTTATAATCAGGAGATATTTGGCCAGACAGGTCCATGACTCCTCAGGTCCTGGAGAATTCTGGAGAGGTGGAAGGGGAATGCTGTGAGGACAGTGATCTGAGTAATCTTGTGGTCATGAGCTGTGGATTTCCTCTGGGCAAGCTCTCCTCAGGTTGAGCAATTTTCAAAGAGCCACCCTTTTAGATCCTCTTCAGGAAGCATGAAAGGGAAGGATGCCCATGCACGATCTATCCCTTACTCAGGGTCATATATCAGCCTCTGCTGGGAGATCTGATCAGCTGGCTCCAGGTGCATCATGGGAAACTGGGAAGCAGGGGCTGTGAGCAGGAAGTCAGCAGTGTCACACCCCGGAAAGCAGCCCCTAGCCCCAAAGACATTTTTTTCCCCCTGAAAGAGCCACTCTAGCTTGTATTTCCCTCCTCTCTGGCCTACACCAGGCCTCCTCAGGCCTCACTAGGCTAATGGATCACTTGGGTTAAACTCACTTAAACTCATTTTTGCATAGGATGGTACTTAGCAATCATGAAAAAAAAAAAAGTCCTCTGTGGCTTTTCATCTGTAATCCCTAATTCCCATCTCATCTACTTTCTCTGGAATCATATAAAGCACATTTATCCCATTCAGGAATGTTGGAGTGAATAAAAATTTTTTTAAAAATTAGGAGCAGTAATATTGTTTATTTTATTTAGATGGAGAAGCTCCAATTATTTTTTGTACAACCAGATTGATGATAAAAGATGTAAAACCAAATGTCAAAATTCTGAATTCTGTGATGAGAGAAATGAAACCTGCCTGGTAAAGAAAAGCCCTACGAGTCATTTTCTATTCTTTCATTACCTAGTTCTTTCATTGAAAAAAACAAAATGTAATGCTTTTCTGGCAACAAAAACATAATAACTAGTTCTAACCTTTGTCAATGCAGCACAAAAACAGAGTTATTTTGTTTAACACCAGAAACTCACGAATTAAAAACTGAAAGTCATTGGTAACCAAGGAAACTAACAGTGAATGGTTGGGTGGAACTCATTCAAAGGAAGATAAGAGGTAGGAGACATATAATGCAGCATAAGTTAAAATCCCACTGCAAGAAAAGATGCACCTTGCCAAAGTAGCCTGTATCAGCTCTATTTACATTTTGCCAATTTCTTGTAACAAAATTCCCTACTACAAACAATCCGATACAAGAAATACATGTATTTGACCCTTGTCCACATAAGAGTCATGTTTGATAATAAAACCAATTAGATTTTTCATTTTGTCTGTGGCCCTTTAGCAATCCTCAATTCCGCACTCAAGGACTGTTACTCCAACGTCCATACCAAACATTTCCTGCCAAAATATTTATTTACTATTGGGATGACCAAGTTTTCTCCTGGAATATAACATTGTCAATGCACCTATTCATAATGTAAACCCAGATACCTGCCTACATAGTCATCTTTCTCCCTGTTTAATTACCAGTCAAAAGCATTAATGGGATGCCAGCTATGCTTGCACTGAGTGGAGAGATAGAGGAGACAATATGTAGAACCCTTGGCCAAGGAACAGACAACCGAAGAGACAGAACAAGCATATGGAGTGAAAAATAAAAGACATTCAATGGGAAAAAACTGCAAGGGAAAACATAGGAACTGTACTTTGCCAAGTCTAGCTACATAGTACAGAGCTAAGTGCAGATAGAGGGAGGGAGTGGAACGATTGTCATTGCTTAGGACAGGCTTCTTGGACTAGCTGAAGGAGGAAGGGAAAGAGGCAGGGATGGCAGGAGCTGTAGGAAGCTTCTGAGGCAGGGAATGTGTCAGGTGTGAACGATCAGAAGTAAAAGACAATAATTTGTACTTGGTATAAGGGAGTGCGAGTATGAACACATGTACCTCTGTGTATAAGAAAGTTGGCTTGGTTTGTACATGGTGTACAACCTACACTAGAGGAAGGGGCTGGTGGGGTGAAGAAGCATGTGATTAGGAATCTGGGGTTCATAGGATTATAATTGAAAAAGACAGAAAAAAATCATACTGCTCAGCTCTTCATTTTCAGGTAGGTAAATATCCAAAACATGGGGCACCTAGTTCTAAAATGAGACACCATGACCTTACAAGTATTATTATTACAACCATTTCTGGAGTGCTTTCTGGGTGCCAGATACCTCACTCAGAAGGTTGCAAGTAGTATGTCTAATTTTCATGATATTCCCACAAGGTAGGTACAATTATCCTCATCTTACAGATGAGAAGTCTGTGGTTTAGAGAAGGTCAGTAACTTGCCCAAGGTCATGCAGCTATTTGAGTCTGGGATGCAGATCCAACTCTGATTCCCAAATTGGAACTTCCCCACTATAACATGCTGCTTTTCTTAGATGCACACTTCAAAGAGTACTAGATGTAGGAAAGCATTAATTTCTGGCAGCTCATCTACATCCCTCTGGTCACGGAAATATGTCTGAATATTTAAAATAAACAGACAAAATTTTCAGACATTATCATCATCTGAAAGTAACAAATTCTGCTGGTCGGCCCTTGAATTTTCTGCCAGCTGATACAGGGCAAAAGTACCAGCATGACGTCATGGACAGATATCACATCTGCTTGGCTATTTCTGTTCTTAGATAAAGCAACTGACTAAGAAACCTATTAATTAAATCACATGTGGAGCTGCAATCCGATGGGACTTGGAACTGCCTACTTATGGTTTCGCTTTGGAAGCAAGTCAGGAATTTCTTGGCATGGAGTGAATGGGTAGACCTTAGGTGCCATCCTAAGATATTTTTAATGTGAGCATTGTCATGCAGGAAGTTGCTCCCAATTAAGCTTAAGTAGTGGGCAAAAAAGTGCTGTCTCTAGGGAAGCAACATCACCTGGTTCGGCGTGGAGGCTGCTGGCACGAAGCTTAACAGAATGAATTGGGCCTGTGGATTTGGGGGGATGCCAAGCAACAAATTAGTTCTGCACCTAGTAGATGAGGCTGTAATTTTTTTTCTTGGCTGGGAGGAGGGGATGAATTTTTGCAGGTGAACATCATGAAAAAGTCCCTGCAGGCAGGTGGAATGTCAAAGCGTTCTATGCAAATTTGAATGATGAAAAGGGTGACCTCTACATATGGATGGGGTCAAACCAGGGTTTAGAGCAGGGGTGTTTGCAAGTGGTAGCTGCTCAATCCACCTGCAGCCTGTTTTTGGCTGGCCCATGAACCAAGAATGATTTTTCCATTTTTATGGGGTTAAAAGAACAAGAAGAAAAATAGACACAGACACCATATATGGCCTATAAAGCCTAAATTATTTACTATCTGGTCTCTTACAGAGAAAATTTGCTGGCCCCTGGTTTTGAGCATTGCCTCTATGGGGCCTTAGGGCCTCTCTCTGCCTCACTGTTCCACTCTGGGTGGCCTAATCACTTGCACTTATTACTCCAACCTCAATTTTGGGTTCAATTGTCTTCTCTCCCGGATCTTTCCACTCAGTTTTAAAATATCTTTATATTTCCATGACCCTGCCTCCTCTGATAAAGATTCTCTCTTTGACCAAACTAAGGCTCCTTTGACCCCCCTTCTCCACTGGGCCTCAAACTTGGCCTCTAAGGACTGCAGACTCTCAGCACAAACGATTTCATGTACCCCAACTGCATTAAGACCTAAGCCAACTGTAGCATGGTTTTTAATAGCTCAAGGCTATGTCCCTGGGACAACCCAGGCCCCCTTAAGCTCCTATCTGGGAAACCTTAAGGCTGCCAGAAGAATTTACTGTTTGTTCCAGCCAACACCTGAAGGTAGGGGCCCTGTCTCCCAGCCTCTGTGGAAAAGTAGGAGCCTAACTACATAAGCACCAGTTAACAAGCTGAGATGGCCAATCACAATGAATAGCCTCCCTCCCTGATTTTTGTAATTTTCCACTTCCCTGACTCTGCTGGAGCTGCCACTACCTACTTTTTCTTCTCTTTTTAAAATGCCCAGTCACCTCTGCACAGATTGAAATTGAGCTCAGTTTTCACTAGACGCTCTTCCCTACTATAGTAGTTACCGAGTAAAATCTGTTTTTCCTGCCTTTAACTAGTGCCTGGCTTTGCTTCTCCTGCAGCTTTGCTCCCTTCTTAGAGCGGCCCTCGTTCACCACCTCCAAGCCTCCTCCTCAATCTCCAGCAATCAGGGTGCTATCGCTACAAAATCCCCACTGACTCCTAGTGGCCTCTTTGCAGTGCTTATGTTCCCAGGCCTTCTAGCACTGGATCCTATGCTAAGACCTTTTCTGAAATTCCTCAAACAGATACATGTTTGGGGTGATGGATATCCCAGTGACCTGGATTTGATCATTACACCTTCTATACAGATATCAAAATATCACATGCATCCCCAAAATATGTACAACTATTATATATCAATAAAACAAAATAAAATAAAAAAGAAATTCCCAAGTGTCCATGGTGCTGCCATCAGCTAGTTCTGCTCCTACTTCTCCAACTAATTTGCTTCACTTTTCCCCCACTGGCCTTTCAATGCTGGTGTCCCCTGGGGCTTTTCCTTGGCCCTTTCTCCACACTCTACACACCCTCATTCATGGCTTCAATTAACACTGCCCACTGCCCCAGGTTGTCAAGTCAGCTTTTTGAGTGTCTGTGGACATCCCATCCTCCCAGTCTCAGTCTGTGCCAAACCAAACACCATCTTGTCCCCAAGCCTCCTCCTCCTCTTGTACTTCCCTTCTCAGTTAAAAGCATCTCCATTCACCTAGTTGCCAAGCTTGCAAACTCAGATGCCTCTCTCCTCCTCCTGGTCTCCATCTTATCACAAAAGCCTGTGGATCATATGGGGGACGTAGATAAGGTTACTAACATTTATCGAGCATATATTATGGGTCAGAAAACCATGCTAGGCACCCCACATATGTGATGTCATTTAATCCTCACAATAGCCTGTGAGCCTGAAATTATCACCATTTTACAAGTCAGGAAACTGAGGCTCAGACAGGTTACTAGTTTTCTCAAGGTCTCACTGCTAATGACAGGCAGAAGCTGATTCCAGGGCACACGCTCTGATGTGCTTCATGGGCAAGATCAAAGAAGTGGTATAAGCTGGAGGCATAGAAGTGCCACTAGAAATGTATCACTATAATGCAGGCTTGGAGACAGAAGTGAGAATACCTGGCTCAAGTCACTTCTACTTCTATTGTATACTTTTATAAACAATTATGATGCTGGATCTCTTGTATCCAACTTAGTCCTGCCTGCATGAAAAACAGAGACAGGCACCCTGCCTCCCTTTCCTTCACAAACTGAAATGCTGAGGGCATGTGCCAGGGCAAGCATTTGATCCACTGCCAGGCACAGAGGCACCATGGAGCAGGTGCCAAGGCCCCAGGATTCAGGGCTGCACACAAACATATTTCCTCAGGGATCGTTAATCCTTCGAGCACCTTGGGTTCACACAGCTTACGATGCATTCCAGCCAGCTATCCTAAGGTTTAAAATCTTTATTTTAGAATAGTAGCAATAAGCAGTCCAGACAATCAAGCCTTTGTTCAAATTTCTGCCAGTTTTAGAGCTTGAGGAGGTTTGGATGTTTTTAGGTCATGGAAGAGAAACTGCATCACCAGGGAAAGTGCTTCTCAGTGTGGTTCATTAAACTGCAGCCTGTTTTCTACTTACTCAAAGATCTGATAAACTTCCCTCAGTGGTTTGGCTGAAATCCACCCTCGTTCCATACCCCATGCAGCATTATGCAGTCTGACTTATTCTTACGGTGGCTGCTCTCTTACCCCGCTGCTGTACTCCGAGGTGACCCTGCTGTCATATGAAGATGGTTAGTTAGATTCTTAAAAGTCCTTTGAGATGCAGATAGACTCTAACTGAAGCAAGTCACTGTTGAGTCTGATTTTTTTTAACCAAACTCTCTTTGACAACATGAATCATTCATCTTACAAGTTTCTTAGTGACGCCCCATAGAAATTTTGAGTCACCATAAGCGGTTGTCCATTTTGCTTTAATGGCCTGTTTCCTTCTCCTGTCATTGACTTCTTTTGCATCTCCCCACAGTGCCTAGGACAGCATTCTTCATGTACTCTGTATTGTCTACCCATCCAACTGTGTTTTTTTTTGACAAAAGCCAAGGGTATCCAGAAGCTTACAGTGTTAAAGTGTTCACTTCTTCAGACCGAAAAAGCTTTCTAAATATTATCAACTCTAGAAGTACTCAGGTATAATAAAAAACAATGCTGTCATCAAGGAATGCAGTAATCTGAATGGAATAATTTAATTTTGCTCATGCATTGTCCATGTTAGCTTAGTCTGAAATATTTCCCTAATATTCCTCATTCATTAAGTCTTAAAGCCATTTAACTAGCTAACTCTCACCTGAAGGGACTGCTCGCTAAGTAGGGGGAAGCAGTGAGGAACAATGATTTCTACCATCACCCTTTTTGTCTGGGAGTTGTCTGCTAAGTGCCTCTTCCTTGCTCTATGGTATAGGTTCTTCAGCATCTTCTGAGGCTGCCAGGGATGTGTGCACCACAGATGATTGCTCAGGCAGTCCCTGGAGAAGCCATATCCTCATTGTGGTGGCCTAACAGCAGTCTCTTCCTACATACTATTTCTTCTGTTCATTGCACCAGAACATGTGGCATCCAATCTTGGCATCTTAGGCTCCCTTTCTGCTTATTCAAGCAACTGCAGACTTGTGCTCTCAGTTGCCACTTTCCCTCAATGTAAAAGCCTTCCATTGGGCCTCACTTCTTGAATGGGAATAAAACAGGGCCCTTGATAAAGTCTGCTCTCTTGCCCCTATACTGGGGCAGTGCTTCTTAATCTGCAATGGGCTGATGGAAGCTACTTGAGGATCTGTCAAAAAGGCAGATTTCTAGTCAGTAGATCTTAGATGAGGTGAGATTCTGCATTTCTAACAAGCCCCAGATGCTGTCAATGTAAACCACTGACCATGCTTCTTTTGAGTACAAGGTGCTAGATCCAATGATGCTGTGACAGCATCTTAAGTGGACCTCTCCAGAACAGCCCATGTTCCAATTTGGGACGTAAAGATACTTCCCTACTCCTGCTGCTCTCACTAACTCCCTGAGTTCACAACTCTGCCACAGTCCCACACAAATCCTTCCCTCTCCCTGAATTTAGATGCCTTTAACAGTCTTGTGCCCTTCCAACAGGAGGCTTTGTTTAGTTTGTCAAAATCTGAAATCCATCAAATGTTACGGTTTGGCCCCGTCCACCTCTCTGGGCTGGTCTCCTGCTCCCCTCCTTTGTCCCAGTTATCTTCCTAGGAGCTAATATTAGCTGAGAGGTCACTATGGGACAGGTGCTGTCCTTTGATGTCTAAAAATTCCTTTAAAATTTTCAGGGCTCTTGTACATACCATACCTTTACCAGAAGACCCTCTCCCCCCCTCTGTTATTGTGTGGTAAGAGGTTCATGCCACCTCCTCTGGGAAGTCCTCCTGGATCCTCTGGTGGGACCGCATGATTCCTGCTCTGTGCTCCCACAGCTTTCTGGACAGGTCTGTTTTATTTTGTTCATTTGCCTGCCTCTATTTCCCAAATGCACCCTCCAGACTGTGAGTTCCTCAGGTGTCTGTGAAGTGTTTTGTCATTCCTACCATCCATCTCAATGCCTTTCCCTGCTCTTCCAATTAATGCAATTAAGTGAATTCTGCTTGCTAACCTATTTGCTCTTCAGAACAGTCAAACCCTCTCTCAACTCCTGGATCATGATGTTAGCTGAGCAGCAGCTAAGTGATGCCAAGTGAAGTGGATTGATCCACTCTACTGGAAAACAAGGAGTGTAGGAAAATAGGAGGGGAAGAACATAAAGGACCTAGAGGCCAGGATGTGTCCACAGAGCTTCCTATGGTTTGTGTTGGATGGCGGATAGAACATGGCAAATGCAGCAGAATAATTACAGAATTAAATATTCTTATGTGTTACTCTGACAAACAGCACTGCATGGCGATGAAGAGAATTGTGCCATAGGCCAGATGACCTGGGCTTAATCTGTGTGAACAACTTTACTTTTAGAGCCTTGTTTTCCAGATAGGACTAGCACTCCCCACACAGGCGGCCATTGTGAGGATTTATATGGGCTTAACCAGGACCAGCACTTATCTCAGTGCTGGGCGTAAAGTAAGCGCTGTACGCATCATAGTTATTACATTATATATCACCACATTAATCTAAAAGAGAATGTAACAAAATGGTGCAGGGTTAGAATCAGAGAAGCTTGTTTCCAGCTGGGTGACACTGGGTAAGTTACCAAAACTTATCTTACCTTTACAAGTTTCGTGTCCTCAAATGGAAATAATACCACAGTTTCTTGATTCTGTGATTCTGTGATGCCACCAATGGAAAGACATTTCATTGATTTAATGACAGCTTTTCTTTTTGTAGGGGTCTGGAGAAATAAAATATTAATGGTATACATCATCTGAGAGCTTTGTCTTAGAATGGAGGAAATATGGCTCACTGGAGAGCTCAGAGAGGCAATATCTAGAAAGCGTCTGAGCACAGGGCTTGGCAGTGCATAAACAGTACCCATAGCTGTGATGATCACTATTATGAATAGAGCAGCCCATGAACTGGAACAGCACGTACTTCAGGACTTGTGTCTTGGCCACTGGCTTCCTACATAAGAGAGGTCCTTCAGGAGTAAATATCTTCATGCTTTGATCTATAGATGGAAATGGCCCGGCCTAGTCAGTAAAGAAGCTGAGAACATACACTAAATATCTAATAGAAACTAATCTCCAGTTATCTCATTAGGAGCATTCCTCATAAGTCAGATATTACTGCAAATACGAGTTAATCCATTTTAGTTAGCAGGCATGTCAGCTCATTTATCTGTTTATTTCAGTACCATCCACTGTGTCAATTAGAGAGGTGTCCAGTAGACCCTGGTGGTTGGCTGACACTTCCCAACTCCCTTTCCTCTCTGGCCAACGAATTGTCAGCAGGAGTCTACTGTAGGGTTCCTGGGAAACTTTTGCTTTCCTGATACAGAAGCTGCCCCTTCCTCTTTCTCCTTCTTCCTAAAGGAACATAAAAGAGATGGCAGGAACTGCAGCTGCCATCCAATGACTGTGAGGAAATGGAGAAGAAAATCATTGAGATTTGTGCACTGTGAAGTTTTTAAAACAAATTCCAAGAATTTAACATGAGAAAAACAAAACTCTTATTATTTAAGCCACTATGGTTGAATGTGCTGCTACTTGCAACTGAAAGCATTCCTAATTAATACAGTACATTTCAAAAATAAATATTTGTTGTGGAATAACCCTGTAAGTATGTACCAAGAACCAATGCAACAACAGGAAGAAAAACTGACAAATTATTCAAGACTCTTCCTAGATGCCTGTAGAACACAAATTCCCAATCCCATCTTCATTCATTATATTTCCTCAGAGGCTGGATGAATACTTTTCTCAGTCAGAAATCACTAGCTCAAGCCAAATTCGGGTACCCAGTGCAGAGCTGCCCTGAGTTGGAGATGTGTAGGCCTGTATTAGGTCAGATTAGTTTATTTGGGGTGGTGCATGCCATGAGCCTGTCTGAAAAAAGGGAGAGGCTTTCAAGAGTTGGTCCAGAGAAATTTCCTCTGCTTGAAAAACTTAGGTCAACAACTCATATGCTTCAGCTACTATATTACAAATAGTAAAAACAGGAAGATTGGTGCTTTCGTTATGCTAAATGAAAAGAAGTAACTAATTCAGGCTGCCCTTGAGACTTCCAGACTGTCCTGGGGTATCCAAGGTATTACTGACATCTTTCACTGGGCATAGGATGGGATACATCATGCTGGGATAAACAATGTCTGTTTATAAGGCTGTTCTAGTACTCCACAGACTGAAGTGAGATACTCATGTTCATGGTCTGTGAGTACTTGGGACATGGAAGGGGAGAGAGGCACTGTGCTTATTCATGTTTGTATTCCAGCACTTAAACCCAGAATCTGGTATTCAAAAGAAGTTTGCTAAATACTGAATAAATCAAACAGTTTCTATTAGCAGTGAGTTGGTAACTCAAGTTTCATTTCTGTATTCTAAGTATATCATTCTTGTGGAAAATAAACTTAGTGACTAATGATTTAGGTTATATAAACATTCAATAGCTCAGTCCCCTATAATTATGTTTACGTTTGATTAGGGGAACTATAATTCGTGTCTTCCCATTTAATTTATTTTAGTACAATATGCATTATAAGTAAACTTGGAGAATCTTCCCAGTTAAAACAATTTTCTTATTGAGTTTAGAATTTATTTTCCCAATAGAAACCAGATAATGCAGCCAAAAATGTTTCAGATCTCTTTCCTCTCTGTTTGCCAATTCTTACATCCTATTTCACAGAAATAAAGCTCGGAATCATAATTCCTCATTGTACATACTTGGAGTGCTATTTTTCTTCACTCACAATGATGTTGATGATAGCTTAAAGAATGTTAATAGCGATTAGGGCGTGCTATAGAAAATAAAACTTGGAGTCCTTGGTGAGCAACTAGTGACTCAAGTGGAAGTGAACAAATTCTTTAAAATGCATGTTTGTCAACGGAATAGCTGATTTACTAGCCCACTTACAATACAGCTGACATTGGGTTGTTGGTGCACATAATGTACTTAGGCTTCACATCAGTGTTATTACCTCTTTTTTATGTAATCTGGGAAATGAGGCTCACAGAGGTTAAGTGCCTTGTTCTTGGTTATTTGGTAAGTAAGAGGTGGTGTCTAGAGTAAAACCTAGTCCTGCCTGAGGGTGAAGCCTCATGTCTCACTACACCTCATTGTCTGGAGAGCTATGGGGGAGCCTATCCAGGAGAATTAAAGTCCTATTCCAAAGCGCATCAGCATAGGTGTATTGTACTTTAAGAAAACCCAATCCAGCACTTTGGGAGGCCGAGGCGGGCGGATCATGAGGTCAGAAGATCGAGACCGTCCTGGCTAATATAGTGAAACCCCGTCTCTACTAAAAATACAAAAAATTAGCCAGGTGTGGTGGCGGGCGCCTGTAGTCCCAGCTACTCGGGAGGCTGAGGCAGGAGAATGGCGTGAACCCGGGAGGCGGAGCTTGCAGTGAGCCGAGATCGCACCACTGCACTCCAGCCTGGGCAACAGAGCGAGACTCCATCTCAAAAAAAAAAAAAAAAAAAAAAAAGAAAACCCAATAGAGCAAATATGTCAGGAGAGTTGCCTCACTTTCCATGAAGATTCAGACATGCACCTTTGGTACATTTTGCTGCATTTATACATGATTTCCTTCACAGAATTACTTCACATTCTCTTTTTGTCAAGAACACATTTATTGTGAGATCATCTTAGGGAACATAGTACTCATCGAGGAATTTTTAAAAAAATTATTTTCACTGGGCAATTATATTTCATGGATTATATGCACATCATCCATCCTCGTCCAAGTTTTGTTTCTAATGCACTTTTGTCTCCCACTTTCCCTTTTTGAAAGCAAAAATAAATAGAAGGAATAGTAAGCTAAACCAAGAGGGTCATTGCTGGGCAAAATTAATCTTTGCAAACCAAAATAAAGCAGTTTTGAAAAAAAACAGAGTTGGAGAAATGCATCATTAAACAGAGCTGTTTTTATGGCCAGCCTCATTAGCCATAACCCCGGCCCACCCAGTGAAGAATGCCTGGGTTTACTATGCATATGTGAAATAAGCAAAGCATAAGCTGTGTCTTCACAGGCACAGCGATATGAAGAATTCAGATAATCAAGCATAAAATTCAATGGAAAAACCTGAATGGCTGCCTCTTGGTTATGTTGGGAACATTTTTATAGAAAGATCACAGTGGAGACAAGGTCTGGGAACTGCAGAGGGGCTGTGGGGTGGGGTGGGGTAATAGAGAAGAGACCTGGGTTAATGGTCCTCAACACTATTTTTCAAAACCACTTAGGAGCTTTAAAAACATGCCAATAGCTCAAGATTGATCTGGCATGAAGCTTGGGCCTCCTGTAGTTTAAAAGCTCCTCAAGGTGATACTTATGTTCAGCAGGGCCGGGAAACCACTGGGATAGATGACAGACACATGGGCAGCAGGGAAGGGGGAGGAATGTCCCAAGGGGGAGCAACAGGCACTAACAAGGGAGAAGAGTCTGCGCCAAGGCCTCCCTCACAGCTCCACAGCTAAGTATAAAGCCATGACTCCTGCTGGATATCACATACTGCTGAATATCAACGAGTCCTTCTACCAAGAAAATTCAGTCTTAAACATCATAAAGTGCTCAACTTGGCACTTTATGAAGAAAATGCTCCTAACTGAGTCTTAGGACAGATTCCAGGTGTTGCTTTCCTGGGAGTGGGCATGGATGCTGCCAATGCATCCTTGCTTTTTCCTGTGTCGGCTTTCATATAATCACCCAATAATATTTATGTGCCTGTGTTACAGGCAGTTTATGAAAAAGGAGTTTCTTTGAAACTGTTGGGTTAAGGAAAGTTAGTAAAGCACTCTCACAGCATTGGCAGGCAACATTTGGGTTAGTGTTTGCAGAAGGGCTATGGGAAAGAGGATGTGGAGGGGGGCATGAGGTTTTGCACCTATAGCCATGGGATTGATCACTCTACAGATACGGTTCTGAGTTTGGCTAGAAAGATCCAGCAAACGAAACTGTAATTAATGACTGCATCAGTGAAATATTTGTCTGGTAATAAATGAGGTACTTGGTAATTAGCATTTTGACTAATCTGTGAAATCAATGACCAGCTATTTTGACAACTGTCAGTTCAGAAATGAGAAAAGTTTTTTTTATCAGTGGCTATACTCTCCCCATAGAGTTAACACTTAGCAAAGGACTAGTAGTTGACATCCGTTAATGATGCTTGGATTTGAACTACATTAGCTTATCAAAGCTCACAAATAGATTTCTCAGAGTTTCTCATGGATAAGATCATGGTTCAATAGCCACCCAAGAAAATCCTGCAAGTTTCACCACGTAGGATGGGAGTTCCTTTGTAAATGAGCTATGCCCTGGCATTTTTGGAAGCTTTACACTGAAGATGGAGCCCACTGCTGGATCTTGCGCAGGTGGCCTAAATCTAAATTTAAGCAAAACCAGTAGTTTTCAGCTTTGGTTGTCCACTAGAATCATCTGGGGAGCTTTTAAAAAGCCCAGGATGCATCTCAGACCAAATAATTTATTTCCTTTGGGGTGGGGTCCAGGCTCTTTGGGTGATTCCAGTGCACAGCCAGGGTTAATCTCTACTGACCGCAAGCCCTCTGTGGGGCACTCAATTTCTTTACTGCTCTAGTTTTACCCTGGATATTGCAAGACTTAAATTTCTAGGAACTCTTCAAGAAAATCCATACAAAAATATACAGTGTAGGTATCAAATGTGTAACAGTCCTTGTGCTAGTAGTAGTAGTAGTTAAGAGTAACAACAAGAATAATACTGAAATTATCTATTACCTCATTTAATCAAAAGAAAAAGTGTTTGAGGTAGGTACTATTATTACGTCTATCTTAAAAATGAGAAAACTGAGTCTTATGAAGGTTTCATGAATCTCTGGGAAGGCTCAGGATTTTTATTTACCATATCCCTTTTTTATTTCCTGCAGGAAAGCTTGGTAAAGAAGGGGTCAGAAGGAATGAAACCAGAAGGCCTGCCCTCCTATAGAGAGAGCCAGATGAACAAATTAGGCTCTACCAAAAGGAGAGATTTGGTGGATCCAATTTTATCCGAAGTTTAGACTACAGATTCATGCCCCCTCTGCAAAGTAGAAACAAAGCTGATTCTATTTGAAAAATATAGAAAACAAAAGACATAAATAAATAACCTTAAAAATTCTTGGCCAAATATCACTAAAGTTAGACTAAAAAGAAGGTAAGCTTTTAACTTCGTAAAACTGGAGAAAACTGAAAAATCACTGTGTATCACAAGATTAAAACAATAACAACAACACAATGGCAGCTCAAGAAGCAGGTGCTGGGTTATAGTTGTATAATCTTTTCACATGTGGAATGCCTGCTGGTAAAGGGGGAACCTTCAGGGGCTTACACTTCCACCAGCTGCCTTCTGATGGATCTGGCAGCAGATGGAAGCCTGATGCTCTCCAGCCTTCTCCTGTCGCACCCTGCATGTGAGAGTGGGGGCCCAGGCTATGGGAAGGAACCAGAGAGGAGGGCAAGCAGTGGCTGTATTTCTGCATGGAGAGGTAAGAATCTCTACATTTATTAATAAGGAGGAGAAAGGAGAGAAAACATTCCCAAGTGAGAAGCTTCGTTTTGTAAAAACAACTTATACTGAGCTCTAGAAATTGAAGGGGGAAGTAAACAAAAATTTTCAGTTGGAAACATTCTTATTTATGTTTGTTCTCTACCATATTTATTCCAGAACAACCAGATTACTCTAGGGGAGGAATAGAAAATAAAGCAATTTGTGAATCTTGGAAGTTATGTTGGTCAGTAGAAAATCTCTGTGTGAAGTAATTTAAATACTGCTCCTGAAGAATCTTTAAGAGTCATAACCTAGAGCCAGGTACGGAGGCTCACAACTGTACCTGGGAGGCTGAGGTGGGCGGATCACTTGAGGTAAGGAGTTCGAGACCAGTCTGGCCAAGATGCTGAAACCCTGTCTCTACTAAAAACACAAAAATTAGTTGGGTGTGGTGGCACACACCTGTAATTCCAGATATTTGGGAGGCTGAGGCATGAGAATCGCTTGAACCTGGGAGGCAGAGGCTGCAGTGAGCTGAGATTGCACCACTGCACTCCAGTCTGGGTGACAGAGCAAGACTCTGAAAAAAAAAAAAAAAAAGTAATAACATAAAAATCTGTTATTTTTATTGTCCATTTTGTTATGTCTGGGCATAAAACTTGGGTTGCTTTTCATCACTTATGTATTACTTCAAAAACATCAGCTACTATTTTGAGGTATAGATAACAGATACCTATCACATCCAGGAAAAGTCATTTTCTTCGGTAATCACCTACATTTCATACAGGGGAAAGTATTTTTTTCTATACCTATAAATAATAAAATGAAGTTCTGATAGAACCGAATCTTTCTGAGAATGTGAACAGGCAATCTTGTGAACATTTTAACTTGGGACTTTCTAATCTCTCCAATTCGTTTCTCCTATCATATAAAGCTTTCCCCCTCCCCTCAATTTAAGAAGGAATTTGTCATGGAAACCACAGGCCAGAGCGCATCAGCAGAGTGACTATCCACTAAAGAAATCCTCTCATTTTTCATGTAATGGAAACTTCCAAGAAAGGGAAGTGTATACTCAAATACTACCCTTTCTCCAAAAGAAATCTGTTCTGATTCTCTGGTATACCTCTAACGAAAATGGAACAAATGATGGCTACTTATTGAGAGATAATTACTCCACAAGCAATCGGTCAGATCCTTTCTCATAACAAAACTAGCTCATTTGTGTATCCTTTCTACATAATTTACTGAGCATGTTATGTTCTCCACAGTGCATTAAGCAAGGGAGCGAGCAGACTGGTCTCGTTTAAGTGAGAAGCTACTTGTGATTCTAATTTGACTCAGCGGTTGATTATTTAAAGTCTGATATTGCCAGCTTTCAAGTGCATTGCTGGTGATGCAAAAGTAATGCCTGATGTATCTGGACTCTAAAACTTTTATTACTTTTGGTTGTTTCCAAGTTCCAAGTGGGCTTGGAAAGAAGATATACTGTCTAGGAAATAATGCAGTACCAAAACACAGTTGACACACACTTACTCCCTGCTATACTTTCAACCTAGCCTGCCTGATTCTTGCTCCCTCACCACAGATATGTTCACTTGGGAAACGAAAACCTGTCTTTAATATGAGTCAACCTAAGAAAGCAGCATGTGAGGGATAAATAGTCTTCTAAAATCATGTAATACGTTTCAAAATCAAACGTAACTTTTTCGTTCAATATTTGATAATATCTGAGCAATTCCCTCCATTAATAGATTAATCGAGAGTTAACTGCCAAGTGTCCAAGATCATTGCTCACATTTTCCTTATTTAGGGAATAAGGACAACTGCAACTCATGTAAACTCTTGTAAATGAGTTTTACTTACTTACTGCAACTCATGTAAACTCTTAAAAATGCACATTTCTTGCAAATCAAAACCACAATGAGATGCCATCTCACATCAGTTAGAACAGCGATCATTAAAAAGTCTGGAAACAACAGATGCTGGCAAGGATTGGGTATATACCCAGAGGACTATAAATCATTCTACTATAAAGACACATGCACACATGTGTTTATTGCAGCACTATTTATAATAGCAAAGACTTGGAACCAACCCAAATGCCCATCAATGATAGACCGGATAAAGCAAATGTGACACATATACACCATGGAATACTATGTAGCCATAAAAAGGAATGAGTTCATGTCCTTTGCAGGTACATGGATGAAGCTGGAAACTGTCATCCTCAGCAAACTAGCACAGGAACAGAAAACCAAACACCACACGTTCTCACTCATAAGTGGGAGCTGAACAATGAAAACACGTGGACACAGAGAGGGGAATCACACACCAGGGCCTGTTGGAGGGTGGGGGGAAAGGGGAGGGAGAGCATTAGGACAAATACCTAATGCATGCAGAGCTTAAAACCTAGATGATGGGTTGATGGGCGCAGCAAACCACCTTGGCACATGTATAACTATGTAACAAACCTGCATGTTCTGCACATGTATCCCAGAACTTAAAGTAAAATAAAATTTTAAAGAAGTACATTTCTCAAGAACTCTGGTTCTATAGGAAACCCAATGTCATTTATGAATGGCAGAGTTTTCAACTATGCTGGAGAGGAGAAAAGGGAGATGACATGACAGATGCTGGCACTGTATATGCTGAATGAGCCCCATTTTGCCATCATTCTGCTTATAATCTAAGACTTTATTTTCCCAACACCTTAAAACTGCAAAAAGATCATAGAATAATTAAGGAGTTCTGACATATGGGAAATTCAAGTATGTTTCCAAATATACAGTTTAGAGGAATTATTTGATGTCAATGACTTTATATATGTTAATTCAAATTATCAACCCACATGAATCTGGCATACAGATAAGTAAATATTAATCATGAATATATGCGGTTGTTGGTTTCTTTTCAAGAGCCAAACCATAGTCTGCATTGCATTGCTTTTAAAACATTCCTTCCCATTCCCAAAATACTTTTCTTTATATGAAATAAGGATTTTATCTACTTATTTTACATTAAAAGAAAATTAAATTGTACTTCAATCAAAATATTACACATAAAAATAGTTGAAAAAGTCAAATAGTGCTAACAGTCTTATAATTAAAAAATGGCATTTTTAAAAGATGTATACACCACTAGCTAAACTAATAAAGAAGAGGGAAGATCTAAATAATAAACACAATTAGAAATGACAAAGGGGACATTACCACTGACTCTACAGAAATACAAATAACAATCAGAGACTGCTGTGAACACTTCTAGGCACACAAATTAGAAAATCTGGAAAAAAATGGATAAATCCCTGGACACATACACCCTCCCAAGACTGAACCAGGAAGAAACTGAATTCCTGAACAGACCAATAATGAACTCTGAAATTGAATGAGTAATAAATAGGCTACCAATCCAAAAAAAGCTCAGGACCAGGTGGATTCACAGCCAAATTCTGAATTCTACCAGATGTACTACTAAGAAGAGTTGGTACCATTCATACTGAAACATTGATGTAAAAATTCTCAAAAAAATTCCTGCAAACCAAATCCAGCAGCATATCAAAAAGCTAATCTGGCTAGGCATGGTGGGCCTGTAATCCCAGCACTTTGGGAGGCCGAGTGGGGAGGATCACTTGAGCTCAGGGGTTTGAGACCACCCTGGGCAACATAATGAAACCCTGTTTCTACCAAAAAAAAAAAAAGTGCTGGGTGTGGTGAGGCGTGTCAGTAGTAGTCCCAGCTACTTGTGAGGCTGAGAGGTGGGAGGATCGCTTGAGCCTTCGAGGTCAAGACTGCAGTCAGCTGAGATTGTGCCACTGCACTCCAGCCTGGGTGACAGAGTGAGACTCTGTCTCAAGAAAAAAAAAAAAGGCTACCCCACCATGATCAAGTAGGCTTCATCCCAGGGATGCAAGCTTGGTTCAACATATGTAAATCAATAAATATTGATTCATCGTATAAACCAAACTAAAGACAAAAATCACATAATTATCTCAATGGATGCAAAAAAGGCTTTTGATAAAATTCAACATTCCTTCATGTTAAAAATGCTCAATAAACTAGGTATTGAAGGAACATATATCAAAATAATAAGATCCATCTATGACAAACACACAGTCAATATCATACTGAATGGGGAAAAGCTGGAAGCATTTCTCTTGAAAACTGGCACAAGACAAGGATGCCCTGTCTCACCACTCCTATCCAACATAGTATTGGAAGTCCTGGCCAGAGCAATCAGGCAAGAGGAAGAAAAAAAAAAAGGCATTCAAATAGGAAGAGGGGAAATCAAACTATCCCTGTTTGCACAAGGCATGATTCCATATCTAGAAAACCCCATAGTCTCTGCCCAAAAGGTCCTTCAGCTGATAAACAACTTCAGCAAAATTTCAGAATATAAAATCAATGTACAAAAATCAGTAGCATTCTTATACACCAACAGCCAAGCTGAGAGCCAAATCAAAGAACGTAATTTCATTCACAATTGCCACAAAAAATATAAAATTCCTAGGAATACAGCTAACCAGGGGGTGAAACATCTCTAAAATGAGAATTACAAACGCTACTCAAAGAAATCATAGATGACACAAACAGATGGAAACATGCTCATGAAGAATCAATATCATTAAAATGGCCATACTGCCCAGAATAATGTACGGATTCAATGCTATTCCTATCAAACTACCAATGACATTCTTCACGGGACTAGAAAACTATTTTAAAATTCATATGGAATCCAAAGGAGCCAGAATAGCCAAGACCAAGAAAAAAAAAGCTAAAAAAAAAAAAAAAAGCTGGAGGCATCACATTACCTGACTTCAAACTATACTAAAGGGCTACAATAACCAAAACAGCATGATACTGGTACAAAAACAGACACATAGACCAATGAAACAGAATACAGAGCCCCAACATAAGGCTGGACATCTACAACCATCCAATCTTCAACAAAGCTGACAAAAACAAGAAATGGGGAAAGGACTCCCATTTCAATAAGTGGTGCTGGGATAACTGGCTAGTCATATGCAGAGGATTGAAACTGAACTCTTTCCGTATTCCATAAGCAAAAATCAACACAAGATGGATTAAAGACTTAAATGTAAAATCTAAAACTATAAAAATCCTAGAAGATAACCTAGGAAATATCATTCTGGACATAGGAACTGGCAAAGATTTCATGATGAAGACGCCAAAAGCAATTGCAACAAAAGCAAGAATTAACAAATAGGATCTAATTAAACTAAAGAGCTTCTGCATGGCAAAAGAAACTGTCAAAAGAGTAAAGAGACAACTGTTAGAATGGTAGAAAATCTTTGCAAACTGTGCATCAGACAAAGGTGTAATATCCAGAATCTATGAGGAACTTAAACAAATTTACAAGCAAAAACTAAACAACCCCATTAAAAAGTGGGCAAAGGATATGAACACTTTTCAAAAGAAGACATATGTGCAGTCAACAAGCATATGAAAAAGATGCTAAATATCACTAATCATTAGAGAAATGCCAACTAAAACCAAAATGATACCATCTCACACCAGTCAGAATGGTTAATATTAAAAAGTCAAAAAAAGCAGATGCTAGCGAGGTTGCAGAGAAAAGGGAATCTTTATACACTGCTGGTGGGAATGTAAATTAGTTCAACTATTGTGGAAAGCAGTGTGGCAATTCTTCAAAGAGCTAAAAACAGAACTACCATTCAACCCAGCAATCCAATTACAGGGTATATACCCAAAGGAATGTAAATTGTTCTACCATAAAGACACACACATGTGTATGTTCATTGCAGCACTATTCCCAATAGCAAAGACATGAAATCAACCTAAACATCCATCAGTGGTAGACTAGATAAAGAAAATGTTCTACATATACACCATGGAATACTATGCAGCCATAAAAAGAATGAGATCAGGAACATGTTTGCAGGAACATGGATGAAGAGGGAGCTGGAGGCCATTATACTTAGCAAACTAATGCAGGAACAGAAAACCAGACACCACATGTTCTTACCTGTAAGTGGAAGCTAAATAATGAGAACAAATGGGCACAAAGAGGGGAACAGCAGACACTGGGGCCTACTTGAGGGAGAAGGGTGGGAGGAAGGAGAGTATCAGGAAAAATAACTATTGGATACTATGCTTAGTACCCGGATGATGAAATGGTCTGTACACCAAACCCCTGTGACACAAGTTTGTCTATAATAACAAACCTGCACATGTACCCCTTAACCTAAAATAAAAGTTAAAAAAATTAGTACTTTTTGGTATCGTGTTTCATTGTTCTCCCATTCCTTGGATGTTAGTAGCACCATTCAACTCTTTGAGCTGTTCCTTCTGGCATTAACTTCCATATTTCTATATAATATACGTATACTTCTACCTCTAAATGCATCTGCTTTAGACACTAACTATTGAGAAAAGCTCTTAATTTCCTTTATGGTAGGTGAATATTCTTCCTCTCCTCCCAATATAATTATGCTTCAACTTTTGGTCAAGTCCATACATATTCAGTGTTTTCATTATAAAGACTATGCAAAAATTGTTCACTAGAAAGTTGATATGATTCTGTTTCCTGTCTTGATTTACATTTTATTGTTTCTAGAGTTGTCTTTTTTATTTACTCAGAGGTTTCTTTAAAGGGAGGGCACCTGATTAAGTCTTTCCTACAACCTCTAACAGCTCTATAAACAGCCTCTCAGTACAATTTCTACAAGGTCAAATCTGTCATTTAATTTATTGACCCATTTCCCTCCTGGATACATTCCTCTTAGAGTCTTCTAGCTTTTCTGTTCATCTTTGATGGACTGAGCTCTGGCCTGGGCAGAGCTTTCCTGCTGGAACTTCCCTTCATTCTCATACTGGAAGATCTCTTTGCCTCTTTCCCATGTTTGGTCCTCACTTGCCTTCCTTTCTCTTGGTTTACTCCCTTTGGTTCTGTAGGACACATTCTTCAGTAACTTCTTGAGAAATGGCACAGAGAGATAAATTTTTTGACTGCATGCATGTCTGAAAATCTTTTTTTCTACTTTCATATTTGCATGATAATCTGGCTGGATATAGAATTCAGGGTTAAAGTTCATTTTCTCTCAGTACTGTGAAGGTATTGTTCTATTGTCTTCCAGATTTTAATGTTTCTGTTGACAAGTTTAATACTGTAAAAAAATTCTTTTTTCTTTACATTTTGCCCATCTGTTCTCTCCAGAAGCTTTTCCAGTCCTCTCATTTTCCCTGATGTTCTGCAATTTCATTATGATGTTCTTTAGAGTAGACCTTTATCCATTCATTGTGTTGAGTACTTGGAAGCCTTTTCAAACTGGAAATTAATGTCATCCAGTAATAGAAAGTTATCTTTCATTTATTTAAACATTTCTTTCTGTCTTTTAAGTTCTTTTTTTCTATAATTCCTATTAGTTGGATGTTGGGAATTCTGGATTGACACTCTATTTTCTTACCTTTCCCCCCCATATTGTCTATAATCTTTTTGTTCTATATTCCAGGAGATCCTTCTATTGAAAAGAAATTAGGCTACACAATTTTAAATGTCCAAGTTGTTTTTACATATTCTTTAATTGTTCTTTAAAAAATATACATAACATTTTATTCTTGTTTCATATTTCTTTTACTTTTCTGAGCATTTTAACTACAGTTTCTTTGACATTTGATTCTGTTCTGTGTCTAATTCTGTTTCCCCTGAGCTCTGTTTTCCTGTTTGGTTTTAGTTTCTACATTTCATGTTGGAGACTTTATTCAAATGTCATATGATCCCTTTCTGTCCATTTATATTTAAGAGTGAGACACCAATGATTGAAGTTCTCTGGGTACAGGCAATGCTGGTATACTAAAGGGCTTCACAGCCACAGCAACAGGATAGCCAGCTGGACTTCTGGGGAGATATCTAAATTTAAGGACCTGTAGTTCTTTGTTGTGGTTCAATTTCTTCAAAGAAGGATCCCACAGTCTTCGGCTTAGGAGATATGATTCTGGATGCCAGCATACTAGGGCTGGGGGATGGAAGAAGACTGGGAGAGTTTCACTATTCACTCTGCAGATACTGACTTAATCCCCCCATTTTAAGTCTAACACTCTTTCCTCTTTGGTGCCTGGTGTCTTTGAGCCCAAAATGTATATGTTGAAGCCTCAACCCCTAATGTGACTGTATTTGGAGATAGGGCCTGTGAGGAGGCAATAAAGGTTAAATGAGGTCATATGGGTGGGGTCCTAATACAAATAAGAAAAGGAAAAGACACTTGTACTCTATTTCCACCATGTGAGGACACAATGGGAAGGGGATGTCTACAAGCCAGGAAGGGAACCCTCACCAGGAACAAAACCAACCATGTTGGCACTCTGCTCTCAGACTTCCAGCCTCCAGAACTGAGAGAAAATAAATTTCTGTTGTTTAAGCCACCTGCCATATGGTATTTGCTATGGCAGCCTGAGCTAGTTAAATGACATAGGGACCTCATATTTTATGAATAAATGTTTGTTAGCTATTGGTATTTATATGTCTACTATAGAAAATGAAGAAGACATCAGTGAGAAATAAAGATATTTGTTAGATACCATAAAAGTTTAGAATAATAGTGGATAATAATCATACTTAACCACCGTTTTATTTAAATCACTGAAATACGTAGGTGACTAGATAGAGGTGGTTGACACTACCAAAGAAGTCTTTGTATCCAACACCAGCTGCTGGCTGTCACAAGTGGGCTGGACCCACAAAATGGGTAGCAGGGAAATAGGGTGGAGGATAGGTAGGGGGAAAATGAATACCTCATATTGAAATATTATAACTTAGTGTTGGCAACGTTAGTAGTTACTTTAATAAAGATGAAAATGTACAGATGGCAAATTCTTCCAAAGTGAGAACTTTTACATCTAGGACAGATTAAAAAGATAAATTAAATAGCCCCCACTAATGTAATTACGTGACATAGCAACAAATGGTACATGTTGTTATGTACCATGCAAAATGATCCTTCACTGCCATATTGTAATGAACAAGTGGACAGTACATCTGATATCATTTTAGGAAGGAAGCTGTACGAGAATGGCAAGCCGAGGTGATTTCTTTCCTCAAAGAAACAAAATTATTCCTGGCTCATTATGGCTTTAACATTCAGCCAAACTGATGGGAATGAGAAACTGCGGAATCCTTAGAGTCATCATCCTATGGGAAGGCCCCAGGTAGACTTGTTTAATCCTGCATTATGGTTTTGTGCAGTTTCCAGTGACTTTTTTCAGCCACTTGAGTAGAAATAGTCAGACAAAATGCCTGTTGTGGATAGGAATTAATATTCTTTCCCTAGAAATTTATATTTGTTGAATATAATCTAAGAACTCAGAATGGAAGACAAATCACTAAATTAAGCTTTCAAATATTCAACTGGCACTCAGGACTGACTGATGTTTTCCAAAGGCTATCTGACATTGAGAAACTGAATAACTTGCAGATGACGAAAATAGAAGCCTTAGCCAGGGTTGGAAAGATTTCAGAAGCCTCTTACAGAACTAGAAGTTGTGTCTAGACTTCCTCATCATCAACTGTCATCATTCTCATCACCATCACCCTTCGTACTTAAATTTTTTTCTTAAAAAAACCACGTATTCTGAGATGCTCACATGATTATTGAGACTATCCAATTACTTGTATAGTATTCATAGTTTCCATATCTAACCCCCTATCATGACTCATGCCTGTAATCTAGCACTTTGGGAGACCAAGGTGGGCAGATTGCTTGAACCCAGGAGTTTGAGACCAGCCTGGGCAATATAGCAAAACTTCATCTCTACTGAAAATGCAAAAAATTACTGTATTTTTGGGTGTGGTGGTGCGCACCTGTAGTCCCAGCTACTCTGGAGGCTGAGGTGGGAGGATCACCTGAGCTTGGGAAGTTGAAGCTGCAAATCTTGCCACTGCACTCCAGCCTGAGTGACAGGAGCAAGAACCTGTCTCAAAGCAAATAAAGAAACTCTTGTCATTTAACATCTAACATGGTGCCCTGAACTATATGTAATTCTGACTCAATTTAAAAGGGTTAGCTATATGGAAAACTAGAAGAACTGAATCAAGTTTCTCAGGAAACATTTATAAAATAGTCACTGCTCACCTTTTAAAATGTAATCAGGTTATTTCATAATGGTTATCTATTAGAAATTGCTTCACTTTATAGAATGTGTAATAGTCTTTAGGCTAAGAATTCACATAATAGTTTAAAATGAACCATCAAATTCTTTCCTTTTATTAAAATAACAATGTCTGCATCCTGAAGGTCATATTAAAATAGTGTTATTAGTAATGGTCCTATGCAACTTAATTATGTGTTGGAATTTAATTATTTGGGTCTCTGGGAGGCAGGGATGATTGCAAGTCTTGTTGCTACCTAAATATACAAAGCGATTCTAGAGGTCTCTTAATTGTATTCTTCCTAAAAGAAGTAAGACCTCACCCGACACAAATGATTTTAAGGATAGGCTAAATATGAAGGTTGAGCCTGGTCTCTTTGCAGTAATATTGGGATAAGCAGGGATACCTTGGCCTGCTCACAGAATCTCATAAAGAACTGGAGAAAGAAGGAAGCCCAAAGAAATCTGTCCCATCCCTATCCAAAGACAGGTCACTCACTGCCTCCTAAAGCAGTCCCTGATTTTTCCCAGCACTGTTAATGTGGAGAACCTCCTTCTTATTTAATCCTCAGTTTTCCTTCCCATAACTTATTCCTGAAGGTTTCTTCCCTGCCCTCAAGGATGCTAATAAGTTAAAATCATCTTCCACTACAAAACACTTACAAAGGTTGTAGCTAGGTCTTGTCTATGCCCCCTTTTTCTTAGGCTAATATCACCAGGTATTTTCACTATTCTTAGCCTCTTCATCATCCTGTTTCAGAAGTGCTGTAGTTCATGACTATCTTTTGTTAAAAGAAAGTGCCTAGAAGTGAATGCAATATTTAAGGAATAGCAAAAGCTCTGCATATAAAAACTAGGCCAACATATTCCTTGTTCTGAACCCCACCAGTGGAGACTATTTTATCTTTTAGAAATCACATGAAATTGTGGGCTCATAGTTTACTTATAGCAAACTAACAATCACCCTCCTCCTCCAACCCAGTCTTTTTCACAAAAACTGATAAACCCATTCTTCCTCCATCCTTTACTTGTGGGGATAATCACTAGTCTCACTGAATATAATCACATCAGTTTTGACCACTGATTCTCAGCCACGGGTCATGCTCCTTTCAAGGGCCAATCAGGATTTCTGGAGGGGGTAGAGTTGGGTTGCGGGGACATAGCTGAGTAGTTTAAAAAGCATAGTGAATATGGTTTTACACTTGAAAATGAAAGAGGACATTGGTAAACTTTTAGGAAATGAGAGGGCAAGATATTCCAGTTATCAATTTATTACCTCAGCTGCAAACTTATACTTCATTGCCTGCTCTGCAGAAATTGAGTTGGGCATTTTAAATGCTTTTTTCTTGTTGTTGTTGTTAGCTAGGATGATGTCGAGCTTTGTCAGTAAAACGTGTTGCAGAAACATGGCAGAAGATCAGACACCTTCTTGTGAACAGCTTTTCTTGTTACACAAGGGCAGATTTTCAGCAAGTTCTGAAAGGCAGATTTCTAGCAAGTTCTACCAGTATGGCACCACAATGACTTCTCTGCCACTCAGTGAATCATAGCTCTTTCCTTTCCAATCAGGTATGGATCTCAGTCCCGGGGAATGGTGGGTGGGTGTGGACAGCTCTTCCTTGGACACTCAAACTGAGCCTAAGCGTAGTGGTTGTTTCTTATTTCTGATATTCTTATATTCTTTAGAGCTCTTTTTTACTAGCTAATCTGTTGCTCCAGTGTCCTCTTATAAATAATAATTATTTATATCCAACTTTCCCTGGTCAAGCTACTGTGTGTTTTTCTGCTATAATTGGACCTTGACTGATATACCAGGGCCATGAGAGAGAACTGGTTCCAGCTTGTAAAGATCAGGTAAGTAAATATCTCAACACCTAAAAAATGCAAAACAAAACAATGGAGCTTTCCCCTGCCTTGGATCACGTGGTGCTAAGTTATTAAATCCAACTCCTGTGCCTGGTATTTCAGGCCTCCTATCAATGGTCTCTATGCAGCTTCACCATTTCAGAAATCCCACTTTTCATATTTTTTTTCTCGTCAGTACTTTTTATTACAACCAAATCTGCACGCTACCCTGCACAAGGTGACTTATATTCTCACATCCACCCATTCATTTTTTTCTATGCAATTACCTCTTAATTCCATGTTTATTTCCTTCTGTAAACCAGTCCTAACTCCTTATAAACCCAGCTCACCGTTCAAGTTCTTTGAAAAATCTCTCTAGACCTTCTCATACACTATTTGTTCATTTGTCCTGTATGTGCCCCCAGCACTTCTATGATCTTAGTGTACACATGCAATATAAAATATATATTTTAAATACTTGAAATATCTTCAATAAGTCTGTTGAGACTCCTCCCTGCCATTAAGTCACAAACTCCTCAAAAGCAAGGACTTTCTCTTTTATTTCTCCTGTATTTCTTTCTTGAGGGACCTGGTACTATGCTTATCAGAGGCTTCTTGCTTATTGGAGCTAACTGAATGACTAGGGACAGCTGGAACTTTTAGCTCTTTGTCAGTTATTTTTGACAAATGATATGCTGACATCTGCTGCAGAAGAAAAGTGCACAAAGAAATTATCCATACCCTTGAGGCATATATAACATTAAAAAATGCACATGGTTGGTGCATTTCACACTTAAGGGTAGTATGGTGGTCAGAAGTGAATCCCATCCAATGTGGCTGCAACATTGTGTCAAGCTGAAGAGTCAGCTAAAGGTTACAGCCCAGGGCCATGTTTAAGGGCCAATATGACTGACACACACACTGGCCAGTTACTGTAAGTAGAATCTTAAATAGTTTTCTCAACACTTTGTATGCATCAGTTGGCAAGTCTGCATCATGAGCAGTGAGCTGGAACACAGCCACTCTATCTGCACTGAAGCCAGGCTTGGTGTAGCATTAGCTCTGCAGGGTTGGAAGCAAATGAAAGATAACAGAAGGCCTGCTAACCAGCTTCCATTTCCGGGTGAGAAGGGCGGCAAGAGAAATGTGGACTTCTTGAGGAAGATAGAAGGTGCTGCTACCTACTCTATAAATACTGCAAGCTGATCAACACTGGCTTGTAGCCCTCAGAAACAAAGTAAATAATTTTGAACTGTGGGACCACAAATTCTGGAGAGTAAAGTAACAGAATCATAAACAGTGGCCAATCTAGTAGCCAACTTTCCAGAAGGTATGCATAGATGCAATGAGCTGCTGATCCCCCGTCCATCTTTATCCCCTGCTAAAGAATATGAACACCCGTGATGTCAGCAGCATCCTTCTGTGAATACAAGGGACAGTGAGTGAGAGAGGTCTCATACATCAGAAGAAATGTGGGGGAACATTGACACTATAAAGAACAACAGGACTTATTTAATCATCAGCTGGTAACACACATAAGATATTTTTGGTTTCTTAAATAGTCATATTGTAGTTATACAAAAGGAATAATATCCAAACAAAATTGATTTGAACAGAAAGCAACATGGTATTTTTTTAGCAATATTTTCAGACATTTAGGCAAATAATTTTTCCAAGGCATTTTAAGTTAATGTTTGATAGGACCAGTGCTGAGGCAAATCATTCATTTCTTGGGTTTGAGAAGCCTGCTTCATATCTAATATCAGAACACATTACCATTTACAATGTGGCCTCCAAAAATTATAGCCTAAATGTCCAAAGGCACTCAATGAGAGGAGAATTGGGGTCAGTTCTTAATTTCTTTGAAAAAGGAACCAAACGTTAGTTAAAATTATATAGAAAAGTTCTATGAAAATGGTACACTTATTTTTAACAGAAAAAGCTTAAATTTAGCTCTAGGGAATCCCAGTAATATGAATGCTACTGGTTGCAAATAATCCAGCCATTCTGCACATGCAAAATCTACTTGAAAATTTTACCTGATAGGACAACAAGGGAAGATTTGTCACCCAAATTTAGTATTCCAACAACATAGACTCAAACTAAATATTATCTATGTCATCACTGATATCTACCCAAGAGATACTTTGTAAATATAGAAAGATTCTTAGTACATCATCAGATAAAAAAAATCACTGAGCATTTGACTTCTGTTGCTTGGCGAGTTCTACAACTTTATTTGCCAGTATCTGAGGATTATGTATGTCAGGGCAGTGCTGTATTTTGATTTCTGTTGTGCTATCTTAGCTGAATATGGCAGTGACGTAGGGAAAGCTTAGCCTAGGGTAGTAGCTGCAGCAATTAAATACCATTCTATTCAAGGCTTGCTTGGTAATGTTCCTAATACAAAATTACCTCTAATTAAATTCCATATCCATGCAGAATTATCAGCATTGATGTAGAGCAGGAATGGGCCATGTGTATCTGATTTTCAGTGGACATGAGAACAGCTGTCATTGCCACATACCTCAGACTTGTGCTCCTCTCTGCCTGCTTCCCAAGTCCTTCCATCCAAGGCATCCAAGACCCTATAAGCCCTGATGCTCCAACATGAAAAGAGCCATACATTTATCACATTTAATGATTATAGAGATCTGGTTCAGATAATTCATATTTACAGATATTTTCTGATTTGCTTTATTGCAAGAGCAACTGTCAACTGCAGGGTGAGAATGTTAGATTTTCCAATAGTTTTCTACCTACAATACCACATAATGAGGCAGATGTGCTTTATGTGGATTTTGCATTGGGGAAGGTCTAGCCTGGCAGTTTGATCAGAGGTCAAGTTTTAGAAGTTCAGAGTTTTAATCTCAAATTCTCAGCACACAGCAGCTACAGTGTGCAAGGAACTGTCCCCGGTGCTGAACCTCTACTAATTTGTTATACAGAGACTCATTCAGTACAAATAATGACAGGGATGGTATCTTCACGAGGGCTGAGCAAAGCTAAAAGGGTCCTTGTTTTGTAAGAACAGCTGAGTAGGAAATCTAATTTTAACTTCTGAGTAAGAATCCTTTGGGGCTGTTGGGATGACACAGAGATGCATTGAAACTAATAATCAATTAGAAATTGCATACCTTTCTTGGAGAAGACTCTCTCCTATAACTGTCAAAGCCTGTTAGAATTGAAGTAACAGAGAAAAAGGAAAGATCAGTTTGTTTCAAAGAGCAACAGGTAATGTCAATAGCCAAGGTATAGAATCAACCTAAGCATCCATTAATGGATGAATGAAGAAAGAATATGTGGTATATAAAACAATGAAATGCTGTTCAGCCTTAAAAAAGAAGGAAATTCTGCCTTTTGCAACAACATGAATGAACCTGGAGGACACTGTATTAAGTGAAATAAGCCAGGCACAGAAAGTCAAATACCGCATGATCGTAATTATATGTGGAATCTAGAAAAGTCAAATTAATAGAAACAGGGAATAGAATGGTGGTTACCAGGGCTCGGGGGTGGGGATTGGAGAGATGTTGCTCAAAGGAGATAAAATTTCGGTTAGATAGGAGGAATAAGGTCAAGAGATCTACTGTAAAACATGTGGGCTATAGTTAATAATAACGTATTATATACTTAAAAATTGCTAAGAAAAATTTAAAGTGTTCTTACCACAAAAAAAATGGTAAGAGAAGTAATGGATATGTTAATTAGCTTTATTTAGCCATTCCACAAGGTATATATATATCAAAACATTGTGTTGTATTCCATAAATATATACATTTTTTATTCATCAATTGAAAAAAATAATAACAGGTGATGTTGACTTCAAGATGCACAGCAGCAGCACATGGAAATATAGTAGACCCTTGTCTAAATTGATTCAAAGAAGAAAACTTCCACAAATATGTTGTGGATAAGCCTGCTCACCCTAAATCTGTCCAACATTACAACATCTTCTACTTCCTCCTACAGAGGTTCTATCACCATAACAACCCACACCCTATAATTTGGTTACAAAAGCAGCAGAAAGGGTGCTCCATCATTAAGTAATTTGGTTTCTGGATGTTCCCAACTAAGTCATCCCAGTTCTTCATAATATCTAAAATCCCTTTGTGTCCTCACAATGTCCAGCATCCATATGTCAAATACCCCAAACTGCATGGATTTTTACACTGGATAGGAGACTCCAGGTTGCTATAAAGAGGGCCATAAAAATGAAGCATGGAGTGGAGGTAATTATGCTAAAGTGCTTAAATGCAAACCAGAGCAATTTGGTTTATTTGTAGATTCCTATTTGAAAAACTAAAAATACATAAAGTTTTAAACCTTCTGCCTCTGATATTTACATTTGTAGCTGTGAACAGCTGGACTCTAGAGGCAGGAAATTTGATGCTCACAGCCCTGCAATGGAGTGTCTTTGGGGCTGATAATGAGTCACACATAGCACACTCTCTGGAAGGCAATCTTGTAAGGAAGCAGGCACTCATGTCTAAAATATTAGGCCCTGGAGCCAGTACATACTTTGATTAAAGTGAAAAAATTACATGGGCTCAGTGATGTTTTTCTCATAATATCATTGTCTTATTTATATGAAAGAAATGGCTACAGTACTTTGTGTTGTTTATTCTTACTGAATATATGCCAAGGGTGATAGTGGAACTTATTAGGGCCTGTCAGGCAAATTGGCTCTGGCAGGGCCATGGGAGGAAAGATGACAGCTGGCTAGCAGGGGTGTTGTTTTGGAAACTTTGAAGAAGTTTCATGATGTGAGTACTATGTGAAAAATTTAAACACTACCATCTTTGTGTGGGTAATCCTTCATTGTATTAGGTTGATAGGGTCATATTCAGTGCATAAAAGACCTCAAGGAAGAGTTAAAAAATTCGTAAAAATTTCTCCTTGAAGTTCCAAGTTTAAGTGGCCATTGACCTCTTAGTGACTGCCAGTTGTTTGCAATTTGGAGGTGGAGGGCAGCCAATGAGAAAAAGAGGCTGGTGTTTGCTTCACAAATAGGCATCACAGATGATTGGTGATGTTAGTTTCAACAGAAAGACTAATGATAAAGAGGATAATATGGTCTTATCTTTCCTTTATGATTAAAAAAATAGAGGAACAAAATTAAAGGAGGCATGTGAGACACTCTGAAGATAGAAAATACCAAGTGTTACTTTTCTCCCTGCTGGTGTGCCATGCTTATTACTGCTGCTGGGCTTGTGCCCATGAGTGGGAGGATTTTGTCTCCAATATTGTGGAACTGAGGCGTGCAGCACTTTGCTCCTAGATCAAAAATGCAAAATTGTTTGTTGTTTAAGCTGGCTGTTTTCTGTGATAGGACCCAAAATGCCAAATGTAATTACAGTCATTGTTTTTGAATGAATGTCATAATTAATTCAGAATGAAAGGACACCTTCTTTTTTCATGTTTTGCTTGGTGAAGGAGGACAACGTATTCAATGTAATTAATGCTTTTGAAATAAATGCATGAATATCCAGGTGGGCACTGAATGCAAGGACAATGTTAGTGAAGAGTTTGTCCAACTGCATATGATTTGCAGAGATGTTTTGATAAATTAGAAGTGGGAAAGACCCTCTGCAGATAACCTACAGGCAGGTGTCAACTAAACTATTGTGCAAAGATGTATAAATAATTTAATATTTCTTTATAGTCTTTAAGGAGGTGAAAAAACACAATGTTTATTATCCACAAACCATCTCAGTGATTAACAGCCACATGCCTCAAAAGTTCTTTTTAAACCTGAACTCAGATTTATTCTTTTGCTCTTTAATAAATTCTCTGGAGATAAATATCTCTTATACATAACAAACCAAAGACATATCCCATGTTTTCCCCTAGAGAAAGAAGAAAAGCACATCTTTCACAGATCTCAACCGGCAGGTCTATTTTATTTTTTTTGCATTGAAAGGATACCACTAAATAGTCCTGCACAGAAAATTACTCTTCCTCTTTCTCTTCATCCATCCACCTATCCATCTCTCTATTCCTTCAAAATAATAATAGTTCAAAATAATTACCCTCCTTACCCATGAGCTATATCTAAGAAGCAGAGCTGCTTTGGCTGAAGGTATGGTGATGAGGAGGCCCACTCACTGGCCTTGTCCTTCTGTTCCACCCCGTTTTCCCCACTGTGGGTACAGCTGAAGCACCTCCACATATCCTATGAGTCTCTGTAGAGCTTGGGAGGAAAATGAGTTCTAAGGAGATGAAATGGCTTGTGCCTAAGTGGCAAACAACTAGAAGAACTGAAGTTCTAGAGCAACTTTCTGATTCTCAACATGTCCTCTTTTATTTACAAAGCACAGGAATGAATTAGAGAAAGCCTGTGATTCTCAATATTGACTACTTCACCGAGAACTGGGTTTCTGGGCATGGCTACAGCTCTACAAACTATATCCTGAATGTTTTGGAGATAGATGCTCGTGTTTTGTATGTGTGTCAAAACTCACGATATTTGGTTTAAATTAGAAGTGATCCAGCAGTTGAGAGGTCACTACTGCCTGAATGCCTGAAAAACCCTCTAATATCCAAAATATTCAATGCTTACAATCTCAATAACACCACCAAGGAACATCGTCTTCTTCTTAATAAGTTTCTTCAGGAAGTGTAACCTTTTATTTCTGAACTAGACACTGTCACTTGTCCAGTGTTTCAGTTACTTACCTTTGTGAAACTACCTCAAAACTTAGTGACTCACAACAAAACGACTTTATTTTCTCAGGATTCCAAGTCAGAAATTTGGGCAGGACTCATCTGTGTGGGGCTTGTGTGGCACATGGCATTGTTTGGGGTGCTGGAATATCTGGAAGGTCCAAAATGGCCTCACTCCTATGGCTGGCAGTTAATGCTGGCTTTGGCTGGAAGCTCAGCTGCAGCGGTGGGCCGGGAACCTTGCTTCTCCTTCATGTGGACCTCTGCATATGGCTGTTTGGACTTTCTCACAGCATGGTAGTTATGTTTGAAAAAGTTTGAAAATTTGAAGGTGGAATCTACAATTTGTTTGTTTCTTGAGACAGAGTCTCACACTCTGTTGCCCAGGCTGGCATGCAGAGGCGTGATCTCAGCTCACTGCAAACTCCTCCTCCCAGGCTCAAGTGATTCTCCTGCTTCAGCCTCCCAAGTAGCTGGGACTACAGTGCATGCACCACCATGCCTGGCTAGTTTTTGTATTTTTAGTAGAGACAGGGTTTCGCCATGTTGGCCAGGCTGGTCTGGAACTCCTGACCTCAAGTAATCTACCTGCCTTGGCCTTCTAAGGTGCCAGGATTACAGACATGAGCCACTGCGCCCGGCCTTTGAAGATGTCTTATGATTCAGTATCAGAAGTTACTCAGAAAATATGGCTACCTTTTTTTTTTTCAAATGGTACATAGCCCAGAGTGAAAGAGGAATATCAAGATTGCATTGCAAAACAAAACAAAACAAAACAAAACAAGACAAAACACATGAGTGGAGAAGATACTTGCAAATCGGATATCAAATTGGTATCTAGAACTCTTAAAAGTCAATAATAAAAATCAAATAACACAATTTAAAAATAGGCAAATGACTTGAATAGGCATTTCTCTAAAGAAGATATAGAAATGATGAATACATGAAAAGATGCTCAACATCATTAGCCATCAGGGAAATGCAAATCAAAAATTACAATGAGAGCATCCCCCAGGATGGTTATAATAAAAATGACAGATAAAAATAAGGGTTGGTGAAGATGTGGAAAACCTGGAACCCTTATTCACTGCTGCTGGGAATGTAAAATGGTGCAGCTGCTGTGGAAAACAGTCTGGTA
The DNA here is from genome assembly GCF_029289425.2 of Pan paniscus. Lineage (NCBI taxonomy): Eukaryota > Metazoa > Chordata > Mammalia > Primates > Hominidae > Pan > Pan paniscus. Next base: position 141,476,135 of record NC_073255.2, on the reverse strand, counting down.
ATTCCTCCAAAGTCTAAACACAGAGTTACCATTTAGCCCAGCAATCCCACTCCTAGGTATATACCCACAAGAAATGAAAACATACGTCTGCACAAAAATGTGTACATGAACGTTTGCATTATTTGTAACATTTATGACCCTTGAAAATATTATGCTAAGTGAAAGAAGCCAGTCACTAAAAACCACTTATTGCATGATTCAATGTATACGAAATGTCTAGAATAGGCAAATCTATAGAGACAGACAGACTACTAGGGCTGTGTTGTGGAGGAGGCAAAGAAGAAAGGGGAAGTGATTGCTAATGGGTATGAGGATTTTTGTGGGGGATGGAGATTAAAATGTTCTAAAACCAATTGTAGTGGTGATTGTACAATCTATGAATATATTAAAGAGCATTGAATTGTACACTTCAAATATGTCAGTTTTATGGTATGTGAATTATATCTAGATAAAGTTGTTATTATTATTATTTTTTAAAGGCTGGGAGCAGTGGGTCACATCTGTAATCCCAACATTCTAGGAGGCTGAGGCAAGCGGATTGCTTGAGCCCAGGGATTCAAGACAAGCCTGGGCCACATGGCAAAACTCCGTCTCTAGAAGAAATACAAAAAATGAGCTGAGTGTGGTGGCCCATGCCTGTGGTCCCAGGTACACAGGAGGCTGAGCGGTGAGAGGATTGGCTGAGCCCAAGCCTGGGAGGTCAACACTGCAGTGAGTCATGATTAGGCCTCTGCACTCCAGCCTGGGTGACAAAGAGAGATGTCTAAAAAAAGAAAGAAAAGAAAAGGTGGGATGGGGGGATATTGTTGCAGCCAACTTTGGAAACACAATTTACTATATTCAAAGGGATTCTTTGTTTATGCATATTAAGTAGAAATCAGGGGTATTTAATTAATTATAAACACATGTGCTGTATCTTCTGGGGTGGGAAGAATGTTTTTTGGTAGGTGGAAGAGATAATTTTTGTGTCAGTATGAGTTACTAAAAGGCAGGAAGATGGGGCATGAGAGGCCTATTTTTATTTCTTTGGGGACCTAGATTTCAAAGTTGCTATAAAGTTAAGGTTTTACAAGCTCTATTTATCAGTGGAGGAGTCATCTCTTCCTGCCCTTCTTCCTGTTCAACAATTATATAATAAAATGAAAGGACTGAAGTTGGAGCATGCCTGCTGCCAACTCCTCTCCTGGCTACAGAAACAACTAAAAAGCCAGTTACAACCCCCTTGTGAGACAGATAACAACTCTCTAGTGTGACATTATCTCCACAGACGGCAATATGATTAAGCGATCTGTCAACTCCCTGGAGGGAAAGGTGTCCATGTCAGCACCTCTGTTTGGAAGCTCTGGTGAAAGTTCTGAGCTCCTGGGCTTCCTCTGACCCAGCACACTCTTCAGTGATCTTTGTCATTCATTCCAGTACCAGCTGCACCTTTCAGTATGAGTCTGGTGGAATGGGAAGTAATTCAGTGTGCAAATATGTTAACTCTGGGAGCTCATATATTAGCATTGTGCTTTTAGGAAAGGGCATGCTGAAAACAGCATGAGCATGCTTGTTTCTGGAGTGATGAACTCTTTCAGTGAAACCTCTCTCATAGAATGTTAGGATTTTCTATACTAATCCATAAAGGGAGAAAACCCCGATTCAAGTAAGCCTCAAGGGCCACAGAATTAACTTTCAGGACTGCATCTCATTTGACTTTTGGACTGGCATCAGAGGGCTTACGGGATTATGAGTGGGGCTGGAGACTAAAAAAGTGGGAGATCTGGGGATGAGTTCAGAGACTTGAAAGGTAAAGAAACTCTTGAAAATCTGAGTTCTCATTTTGCCCCAGGTATTGCTTGAATATGAGAAAATGTATTGGACAAATGCCTGAACAAAGCCAACTTCTGTGAGCAGAAGATGGTGGTTTTCCTAGAGAGGGTAGAGATTTATGCTGTCAGGGGTTGAAAAAAAGACTGTCTTCAGGAGAAAGGAAACAAAACTGGTTCTCCAGCCTTACGGCCTTGAAGGCCAGCTTCAGTCATGCATGGTCTCATGACACCTTTGTCTGCAGAGCACTCTGGCTATCAGTCCAGCTGCCAGAAAGGTACCAGGGTACATCATTTAGCCTTCTCTTTGATCATAAACCCCCAAACTGTACTCCTACACACAGGAATGATTGCCATTTCAAGATCCTCAGTGATGAGTTAGAGAGTTCTGGGCCATTATGTACCCAGAAGTGGAAATCACTGGGGGGAAAAGTGCTACATTAAGATAAAAATTGTTTCTATTTGGCTAGAGGTGCTGTGTATAACAAAGGACCAAGTTGGAGGCTAGATAAGGCAACGAAAAAGGCTGAAACTAGTAAGAAGTACCTGGGAAAATGAAATAGATGTTGATATATGAAAGCATTCAAAGAATCACAGACTTGAAGGAGAAAGCAGGGACTATTATGTGGAAGCAAAAGTTGTACTATTTGTCAATGAAGCAAGAGGTAAGGTATAGAAGCTAAAAATATTTAACAACCTATATGGCCAAAAGGGTTTAGTCATCATTGTTCCGTCTAAAACTCTTAACAATCACCTTTATAAATCTATTGTGGAGTGAAGATTATTCCTAATGAAAAAATCCAAAGCACTGTTAGACCTCTCAGTGCCCTCTGAATTGTCCAGGATCAAATTCCACCTAGCACAATTTGCTTGATTCTCTGATGTATCAAGGCTGGGTCCCAGGCTTGTCTTAGGGTCCCTTGAGTGCTGTGTTCTTACCCTTATCACATGATCTTGATATATTACATCAGGGGTACCCAATCCCCAGGTCACAGACCCGTATCAGAACCAGGCAGCACAGCAGGAGGTGAGTAGCAGGCAAGTGAGCATTATGGCCTAAGCTCTGCCTCCTGTCAGATCAGTGGCAGCATTAGATTCTCATAGGAGCACAAGCCCTATTGTGAACCACACATGCAAGGGATCTAGACTGTGAGCTCTTTATGAGAATCTAATGCCTAATGATCTGAGGTGGAACAGTTCATCCCGAAACCATTCCCGCCCCCTGCTGCCCGACCTGCCCCATCTGTGGAATAATTGTCTTAAATTGTCTTCCATGAAACCAGTCCCTGGTGCCAAAAAGATTGGGGACTACTGTATTACATGGTCCTTGTCTAGTTCCCCAAGAAGACTATAAACTCCTTGAGGAATAAAAGTGTGACATTGTTATTCTCCCCCCATCGAGAACACTGCTTGAGCCAGCTAATAAACATGTACTGATTAAAGGAATAAACTATAAGCATTAAGTGGCAAGTATATTTAATTTATTTGAGAATTGATACTTCAGTATATTGATTTAATAAATAGGTAGGGTTCTACTAACTAGACTAAATATGGTATTATTCTATTAGGATGTCTCTCATTTCAATCATTCTGCATAATAAGAACTTTAATTGAATTATATGGAAGAAATATGAGTACTGACAAAGAAATTCTGAAAAAAAAGAAAAAGGGATTATAATTGCAAGCTGATATGTAACAAAGTACCACTGGCATTACATTAGAAGTTTTAAAATAGTCATGGTAAGAGGAATATGTGAAAAATAACAGAAAGACAGAGAAGGATAAAGAAAAGCAATGCAATTAATGATAGGATATTTTGTATACTGTGGCCTCAAAATAGTATCAGAAGTCAACATTATTAGTAACAAATAAAGAAGACTGTTAGCTGCAACTGTAGAACAATAATATGTGAATATGATAAACTGGATATTATTCTTACTAAAGTCATTTATATCTAACAAAATCAACAGTTTTAAAAAGCATGTCCAGCTTCTCACTCTCCAAAGCACAGGAAGCACCGCTGACTCCTGTCTCATGGAACCCCAAGAGAAATGCTCCTGATACAATCACGATAAACGGTTTGGTTTGACCACTGAGTGAACAGTTAGTAGGTAGGGGATAAATAAAGAAGCTACTAAGGGGCCTCTTCTTCTGCTGCCCTGCATTCCAGGATCCATTCCATTAGTGCAGAGGGCGTTGCACATCATTAACTTGATTAAAATATATGGCAGGGTACATGGATCCTGGTCCCAGCACTACCGTTAAGGGGCTGTGGGACCTTGGCCAAGTCACATGACCTTTCTGGATCTTATTGTTTTTTCATTTGGACTAAATAATCTGAATCTTGTAAGTTGCACATTACCCTTCCTTTTCAGAATCCTAGTGTAGGGCTTCTCTCCTTGAAAACAAGAACTTTTTTTTTTTTTAAAGAATCAACATTTTTTTTTGGATTATCTAGGTCTATGACATAACCCAAATAAGATTTTCATTAAGAAATGCAAAGAAATGGAAAGCTAACATGATCAAACAATGTATAATGAATTGGAAGACGTAGAATCTTAAACATGAGGCAATTAGAGGCAGCAAAGCATGGTATTTAAGAATGTGGACTCCAGAGCCAGACTGCCTAGGCTTGAATCCTGGTTCTGGCACTTACCAGCCATGACTCTTTGGGCAAGATCTCTTTATGCCTCAATCTCCTCATCTGTTAAATAGTATTTTCCCCATAGAGTTGTCATGAAGATCATATGAGTCAATGTTGTAGAGCATATAGTAAGCAGTGTGTAAGATGGTTGATTGTTAATCAAGCAACTGCTTGTTAAAGCACTGATGAAATTATTTTCTTAATTATAGAATGTCATTATTCTTCATTTTTTTCCATGATCATAAAACACACTCTCTTCCAACGTATAGTAATGGGTATTGCACATTGCAGTAAGGAGCCAGGATGAAAAACATCTCTTGGCTTCTTTTGTGTTGCATTAACACATAATTTCTGCAGCTGGGGCAGTTACTTTTTGGTCTGGAGGGCAACACAGACACCAGGAAGACTGAAGAACCAAGACATTGGGCAGTGATGATATTGTGAGGCTGCACACTCAACTACTCTGTAATTGACTTGCCGGTGAGTTCTTGTTCAGTGAGATGATTTGATTCTTTATTGTTTAAGCTTAAGGCCCAAGGTATTTTGAGTTGGTTTTCTATTACTTGGTAGCCACAAGCATTGTACTTTATATAGCGTATATAGATTGCAGATTTTCTCTAGATACACAAACATTGGTTCAGCTTTTATCTTCAACAAACTATGGAATTACCATTTCCATGAATATATTAAAGAAAACACCAAAAATCTAAAGTCTCATATTCAAGCTACAGAGTAGCAAGCTTTGGGCTATATGAAGTTAGAATATTCAGATGGAAAGGGAAAGTATGCATCTAATTATTTGTTGACAACTATGTGTCTTTGTGACCTAGGCATCTGGAAATATCTGAACATTAGAAAGCGTCTATTCATGTCCTTCACCCACTTTTTGATGGGGTTGTTTGTTTTTTTCTTGTAAATTTGTTTGAGCGAAGGACATGAACAGACACTTCTCAAAAGAAGACATTTATGCAGCCAAAAAACACATGAAAAAGTGCTCATCATCACTGGCCATCAGAGAAATGCAAATCAAAACCACTATGAGATACCATCTCACACCAGTTAGAATGGCGATCATTAAAAAGTCAGGAAACAACAGGTGCTGGAGAGGATGTGGAGAAATAGGAACACTTTTACACTGTTGGTGGGACTGTAAACTAGTTCAACCATTGTGGAAGTCAGTGTGGCGATTCCTCAGGGATCTAGAGCTAGAAATACCATTTGACCCAGCCATCACATTACTGGGTATATACCCATATGACTATAAATCATGCTGCTATAAAGACACATGCACACGTATGTTTATTGCGGCATTATTCACAATAGCAAAGACTTGGAACCAACCCAAATGTCCAACAATGATAGACTGGATTAAGAAAATGTGGCACATATACACCATGGAATACTATGCAGCAATAAAAAATGATGAATTCATGTCCTTTGTAGGGACATGGATGAAATTGGAAATCATCATTCTCAGTAAACTATCGCAAGAACAAAAAACCAAACACCGCATATTTTCACTCATAGGTGGGAATTGAACAATGAGAACACATGGACACAGGAAGGGGAATATCACACTCTGGGGACTGTGGTGGGGTGGGGGGAGGGGGGAGGGATAGCATTGGGAGATATACCTAATGCTAGATGACGAGTTAGTGGGTGCAGCACACCAGCATGGCACATGTATACATATGTAACTAACCTGCACAATGTGCACATGTACCCTAAAACTTAAAGTATATTAAAAAAAAAAAAAGAAAAGACAAGAAAAGCTACTTCAAATGAATAAAGTCTTCACAAATCATGCACATGTGATTAGAAAAAAAAAAGAAAGCATCTAGGAAAAACACAGAAGGTTATTGATTAGATTTTCCTCTTTGTATCCAGATGTTTTCTCATTATGTAAATATAAGTCATCTAGCGAAAACAAAATAATGTAAGATGCCACTATCAAAATACTTCCAACTCTGAAACTTTGGAAGGGATGAATTAAATATACAAAAGAGTACACCAGCTTTTGTTGTCTTTACAGGGTAACCACAGGCTGGTACTGGCAGATATGAAAGACTTTATCTTGTGTTACAATTTAAGATGATTATTTCATGTCATGCATGAAAATTCCTTCTTGGTGGCTAGAAAGTTTGAAAATTTCTGAATTTATTATTAATAAGGTCTATTTCACTGGGCTTCATATTCGATTGATAATCATTTACATTTTATTTAAAAGGCAGCTGAGTCTTTATAGTAGAATGATTTATAATCCTTTGGGTATATACTCAATAATGGGATTGCTGGGTCAAATGGTATTTCTGTTTCTAGATCCTTGAGGAATCGCCGCACTGTCTTCCACAATAGTTGAACTAATTTACACTTCCACCAACAGTGTAAAAGTGTTCCTATTTCTCCACATCCTCTCCAGCATCTGTTGTTTCTTGACTTTTTAATGATCGCCATTCTAACTGGCATGAGATGGTATCTCATTGTGGTTTTGATTTGCATTTCTCTAATGACCAGTGATGATGACCTTTTTTTTTCATATGTTTGTTGGCCACATAAATGTCTTCTTTTGAGAAGTGTCTGTTCATATCCTTCACCCACTTTTTGATGGGATTGTTTTTTTTCTTGTAAATTTGTTTAAGTTCCTTGTAGATTCTGGATATTAGACCTTTGTCAGATGGATAGATTGCCAACCTACAGAATGGAAAAATTTTCTCCCATTCTGTAGGTTGCCTGTTCACTCTGATGATAGTTTCTTTTGCTGTGCAGAAGCTGTTTAGTTTAATTAGATCCCATTTGTCAATTTTGGCTTTTGTTGCCATTGCTTTTGGTGTTTTAGTCATGAAGTCTTTCCCATGCCTATGTCCTGAATGGTATTGCCTAGGTTTTCTTCTAGGGTTTTTATGGTTTTAGGTCTTACATTTAAGTCTTCAATCCATCTTGAGTTAATTTTTGTATAAGGTGTAAGGAAGGGATCCAGTTTCAGTTTTCTGCATATGGCTAGCCAGTTTTCCCAGCACCATTTATTAAATAGGGAATCCTTTCCCCATTTCTTGTTTTTGTCAGGTTTGTCAAAGATCAGATGGTTTTAGATGTGTGGCGTTATTTCTGAGGCCCGTGCTCTGTTCCATTGGTCTATGTGACTGTTTTGGTACTAGTAGCAAGCTGTTTTGATTACTATAGCCTTGTAGTATAGTTTGAAGTCAGGTAGCGTGATGCCTCCAGCTTTGTTCTTTTTGCTTAGGATTGTCTTGGCTATATGGGCTCTTTTTTGATTACATATAAAATATAAAATAGTTTTTTCTAATTCTGTGAAGAAAGTCAATGGTAGCTTTATGGGGATAGCATTGAATCTATAAATTACTTTGGGCAGTATGGCCATTTTCACGATATTGATTCTTCCTATCCATGAGCATGGAATGTTTTTCCATTGGTTTGTGTCCTCTCTTATTTCCTTGAGCAGTGGTTTGTAGTTCTCCTTGAAGAGATCCTTCACATCCCTTGCAGGTTGTATTCCTAGGTATTTTATTCTCTTTGTAGCAATTGTGAATGGGAGTTCACTCATGATTTAGCTCTCTGTTCATGTCCTTTGCAGGGACATGGATGAAGCTGGAAACCATCATTCGGCAAACTAACACAGGAACAGAAAACCAAACACCGCATGTTCTCACTCATAAGTGGGAGTTGAACAAAGAGAACACATGGACACTGGGAGGGGAACATTACACACTGGGGCCTGTCAGGGGGTGGGTGGGGGGTAGAGGAGGGACAGCACTAGAAGAAATACCTAATGTAGATGATGGGTTGATGGGTGCAGCAAACCACCATAGCATATGTATACCTATGTAACAAACCTGCACGTTCTGCACATGTATCCTAGAACCTAAAGTGTAATAAAAAATGCAGCTGAATCACCGAATTTAGGAGAACTATCCATATTGAGGTGCTTGTGTTTCAGCTTCTGCAAATAATTAAACTATTCTGTTAGAACTATTTTTCTAGTCTAAAGCTAGACTTGAGAGATTATTTAAAATGTTTGTAGAACTACAATGATAATTTTAAAAAAAGAATGATCAATGGAGCGATTGTTAATGCTTTATTTGCTAGGGGAAAATATTTTTGAGGGAAAACAATAGGATTAGTACAAATGTTTTAAATAACTTTTTAAAGAGACACATGCCACTCAGTTTCTCTAAATCATCTTTGTAAATCTGAAGAAGGTATGCCAAACTTTTTCACATATATTAGAGAAAACATATTATTTTGAGCCAGCTCATATATGTGAAGAAATATTTTCTACATTTTGTGTATAGACTTTTGGTATATATGTTTACTTGACTTATCAAGGGGAAAAATCAAGTAAAAGACAGGTTCTTTGGCCAGGCACAGTGGCTCACTCTTGTAATCTCAGTGCTTTGGGAGACCAAAGCATATGGATTGCTTGAGCCCAGGAGTTTGAGACCATTCTGAGCAACACAGTGAGACCTCTATCTCTATGAAAAAATTTTTTAAAAATTAGGCAATCATTGTAGCACGTGTCTGTGGTCCCAGCTACTTGGGAGGCTGAGGTGGGAGGATCACTTGAGTCTGGGAGGTTGGGATTGCAGTGAGCTGTGATTGTACCACTGCATTCTAGCCTGGGTGACAAAGTGAGACCCTATCTCAAAAAGAAAGAAAAGAAAAGAGAGAAAGTGAAAGAAAGAAAGAAAGAAAGAAAGAAAGAAAGAAAGAAAGAGGGAGAGAAGAGAAGAGAAGAGAAGAGAGAGAAGAGAAGAGGAGGCTCTTTGGACAGTACAGTACTGTAGTCCTGGAGGAATTTGGGAAAAAGTGGGCCTATTCAGAACTTTCTCCTCATTCCACACATACTCAGTGTGTGTTTACCAGGTGCCAGTTCTCTGTATATGACCTGTACTAAGAACAAGGTGGTAAACAAAATAGACACATTATACCTGCCCAAAGGGACACAGGTATTAAATCAGTTATTATGCTCAATAACAGAGACCTTTGGGGCTATCACTAAGAGCTCTTCTTACACTTGTAAATTTACAGTCAAATTGTTAGAAACTCAAATAATTATAATTGGGATAACTGTTATGAAAGTACCATGATGGCATATAGCAGACAGAAAGGCCCTGACCAAGACAGCCCTCATGTTCTCCCTCAGCCCAACTAAACTTTAGATAAGTTTCTTCCTGATTATAAGATCCTAACCTCCCTTTTCTTAGAGGATTTACTTTGGAAAACGTTCTCTGCCTTTTTGAAATGTGAATTTGCCAGTGTCTTGCCAGTTTTATAACCCAGGAAAGTCTTTCTCAAGGACCTGGGAGCCAATTCTTTGAAATATGATCATTAGAAAAGACACTGCCCCTATCTCCCAGTCTCTGTGGGAGGGTAGGAGCCTAACTTATGTGCTAATTGGCAAACATAAATGACCTAAGCACACTGACCAACCTCCCCACTAATGTCCTCTAGTGGTTTTCTACTAGCTCACCCAGTGCTTAAATACTCTCCAGCCTTTTGTTTGAATGGAGTCAAGTTCAATCTCTTTGTTCTATTGCAATAGGCTTGAATTAACTCTTGTCTGTTTCACTCGGCCCATGCAATTTTTCTTTGACCACCTTAATCTAGTTTGAGCAGGGCCATGGAAGGGCAGGTTGGTTGGAGATACTCAAGAGTAAGTAATGATTAAGCAAGGTCCGAAAATTAGTTATCTAGGCAAGTGCTGATTAGGGGTGAGTGGAGGGTAGATGGGTTGGTGTTGCGGAATTAGGTTGAGTTGGAAAGGCAAGAAGGGATCATACACTAGGTAATTCTTTTACCATTCATTAGCCAGTTTTAGCCTTCTTAGTGGCTCTGAGGAGGTAATTTCAAAAGAATCATCATTTTCTAAGCCCTGGGTCTTTTCTTCATAGCAGCATTTAAACAGCATTGAGGACCATTTGCAATTACACAAGAAAGGAATTCTAGGATTTAAGGCAATAAAGTTCTTATCCTTCTTAAAATTCTTATATAGGTCAAGTTGCTTTTAAACCAGATATGCCCTAAACTGATCTATGGAGTTTCCACCCAGGCATTGAGCTTTAGAAGAGTTCTGAGGCTCTGGCATTATTTAGAACTGACTCCTTTTAAATGGCCAGGATGTTATTTTGCAACATGCTAACAAAAAGCAGGATGGTACTTTGCCAGTGGATGTCTTTGCTGATCATTTTTACTTTCTGAAAAAAGGTATGAACATCCTTTTGAAGATATTTAAAACATAACCAGTACACAAAAGTTAACTGATAACTTATCCAGCCCCTACTTGCATTCAGGAGGGACTTTCATTACAGGTGCTATGATTAGTAAATACAGTTCTTCACATATTTGTTTCCAAATGAATTACTTCAATTCCACCTCCCAATCATAAACATGAGAGCTGAGTGTAGTGTGGGAAAACACTGATATGAAAAATTCTGGAACAAGGAGGCTATGATTAATGTCACAGGTTAATTGACAGCATTTGGATTCTCAAAGATAGTCTATGGAGGAGAAGGAAGAGAATAATTTGGCAAGGCAGGTAGGAAATGAAATGTCAGTCCCTCTAAGCAAAGTAGTGTCATCGTCCTTCACAGCATTCCACCTCCCTGTATTGGCCCACAATTACATGATTAATCAGCTGAGCGGCATGAAGATTTAGGTTTCAGCACTGGTGTCTTCAGAGCTTTCCTTGAGAGTTCTTTTTATGCTTTTAAATTTATAGTCTAATTTTCGAAGCCAAAGAAATCATACGGACATTCAGATACTTGTATAACTACTAGCAGCCATTAGAAAGGTGATGGTACATTCGAAAAATTTATGAGATGTCTTTATTCCAAACTTTTGGTGTTCCTAAGTCCACTCATTTCTTTTTGAGATGTGCACTGTTTTGTTTTCTTTTGTTTTGCCTCTTGGATGTCCATCCATCCATCCCTCCATCCATCCACCCACCCACCCATTCATTATCTCCATTTACTGAGGAATCAGGATATTACTTGACTCATTTTATTTTATTCAATCCTCAAAATAACCTAGGAGATGGCTATAATCAGCAGTTTACAAATATGAAAACAGAGACTCAGAGGGATTAAATAACACATTGAAAGTCCTTGAGTTAAGTAATAGGCAGAGGAGCTGGGATTAAAAGCCAGGTTTGACGATGTCTATGTTCTTAATCTCTGGTCTTGAATTTCCAAACATATTTAAGTAATTATGTCCCTTAATGTTTCACACACCAGATAACTCTGAAAGAAGAAAAATTAGACTCTTGCTTAATAATGGAAGAGTAGTTGTTGTGATAATCATCCAATTCAATCTTGAAGAATCTTGAAGAAAACAAAGACGTTTTTGAGCACTTACTCTAGAAAATTGGAAGGTGTATGAGTTACACAGAAGTGGATGACAGACACCCAAAGAGCCTCCATGCCGGTGTGAAGTGTATAAGGAAGCACAGGACTGCATCATCTATTATACAAAGCACAGCACGTCTGTATTATCTTCTTGCTTTCAAATGAACTAAATTGAGATTTAGTTCATATAGTTGTAACTACTCTTAATTCTATTGTCCCTACACAGAAACCTGTGTAAATTCCTCCCCCCCTTTTTTTTTTAGTATTTTCTGCCTTTTAATCAATTGTCTTATTTTTATTATGTTTCTTTTTTTCTTCTATATAGTTAATTTGAACTTTGGAAATGAGAAGATGAAGGGAAAAAGATTTATATTTCTTTTGCCATTTCCCTTTTCTTCACTTGCTGCATCAACTATCCTTACTGCCAACTTTCTGAGTTGAGCTAAACATCAGGGGCTAGTCTCCTTCTTTGCCCTTTGATTCTGACACTGTCAAGTATTGTAACACACACCCTTTCTTTAGTTAGCTAAGGCAAAACTGTGCAATACACAAGGTGTGCCATACTGTATTTCCTGCCTGGATCCCTCCCCACATGGCCTGTATTGCTTGGCATTGCTGTCCCCTTCTAGCAGTAGGAAGGTTGGAACTCCAGCTGTGGAACTGACCAATATTACATGACTTTGGATCTAATCTGCAGAAGTCTCAATTTTCTTATTTGTAAACTGGGGTAACAATAGTGTATCCTTCATATCTTGCTGTGAGGATGAAATAAAATTATTGTTATCTAATGCCCACCTAACTTACCATCATTTAATAAAACTTATCTGCTATCATCACTGCCACTACCCAGGATTTGTCATCGACATTCTATAGGTTTAACTCAACTCCTTTATCAGCCTAGCACTGCCTTTCCTGGTTCAAACATCTGAGAGCTGCTTTGTTTTCTCACTGTTCCTGTCTCACTGCATTTAAAAATTGCCAGTATCTCATTGCTTCATAGGAGTCAACTGATTCATGCTACTGTACAAATGAAAAAAATGGCTAGATGGTTGTTCCAGACAACCAGAAACTGGGAATTCAAACTGAGTGTGTGTTTGAGAGAGTAGCTTTACTTTTTGTTACTCATCTTATAACAGTTAACTGTATGCACTAACTCAACTGGGCCACAGGATGCCCAGATATTTGATTAAACATTATTTCTGGGTGTGCCTATGAGGGTGTTTCTGGATGAGATGAGCATTTGAATTAGTAGACTGAGTAAAGCAGATTGTTCTCCCCAGTGTGGGGTGGACCTCACCAAATCTATTGAAGATCTGAATAGAATAGACAGCTGAATATGAAACAATTCTGTCTCTCTGCTTGACTGTCATTGAGCTGAGACATTAGACTTCTCCTGCCTTCAGACTCAGATTTGAACTGGAAGTTACACTATTGGCTCTCCTGGTTCTCAGGCCTTTGGACCCAAACAGGAACTATATCACCATCTCTCTTGGGCTCCAGTTTGCCAACCAGCTGGAGAAATCTTGGATTTCTCAACCTCCATGATTGTGTAAGCCAATTTTTTATAGTAAGTACTTCTCTCTCTCTCTCTCTCTCTTTTCTGTTTCTCTGGAAAACTCAGGCTAACATAAACCTCATAGGAGTGAGTTGTGATTAGAATTCTAGTTGATGGGGAAGATATTACTGAGTAGGTAGAATCACATCACCTAAAGGAGGGTTGGCCTTGCTTTAGTCAATTAAAAAAACAAATTCAATCAAAGATGCCAGACATTTAGTGAGTCTCTTAGATTCAGTATACAGAAAGGATTTTTAATTACAATTCAGAATTCAACATTTACTCCAAAGTTTTGACTTATTGTATTGGATTGCTAGTTACAGAAAAATAGCTACACAACCAACTGGGATCAATACTAGATTGAGGACCAGCTAACATAATAATTGAATATAATTTTGGTTTTAGCAATAACTCTGTGAATAAGGCAACACGTTGATGCCTGTTTAATCTTAGTGGTAGAGAAAAGGTGTTCTTGAAACATAATTTCTGGTAGTTTTGATAGTTTGAATAGTTTCATAATTAAAAATTAAAGAAGAAATAATTATGATGCCTTTCTAAGTCCCTAACGTCTCCACTGAAAATGTCTAAGAATGCAATACCGTGTCTTCCCAGAATAGTCACTTCTTTCTTTTTATCCTCTCAGAATTGTATTATTTAATTACTGCACTTTTTAACCAAAATATTTTAAAACTAATTAGACAGTTTTGTTTTAACTATTTTTCCAGATGTCTTCCTTGCTTACCAGCCAAATTTAGGAAGTGATGGCAAACAAGCTTGGCAGGAACTGCATGTTTAACTGTTTTATGGGCACTGTGTAATAACAATATTGTCATTTTAAATGTACTTTACAATTCTCCTGGGTTTTTATATTCTCTGCACCATTTTCATTACTGGTGATTCTTTGCCTCTCTTGCTCATTTAAGCTGAGACCTCTTATTGTGCCCAATCTCTTAAACAGAAGAAAATGTTTCTTTTGAATATTATTTACTTCAAAGTAAAAAATATCTACTTGTGTATTTCAAGACACATCTCAGGCACAGAAAAGTTTTCTACTTTGAGGAGATGGATAGTTGCTTACATTAATATTATAAATGGGCAAATAAAAGTACAGGAGTTTAAATCCTCATTAAGATAATAAAACTAATTGTGGCTAACTTTTTTTTTCTTTTCTTTTTTTTTTGACAGCATCTTGCTCTGTCACCTGGGCTGGAGTGTAGTGGCACGGTCTCAGCTCACTGCAACGTCCGCCTCCTGGGTTCAAGCAATTCTCCTACCTCAGCCTCCGGAGTAGCTGGGATTACAGGTGCGCACCACCATGCCTGGCTAATTTTTGTATATTTAGTAGAGACAGGGTTTCACCATGTTGGTCAGGCTGGTCTCAAACTCCTGACCTTGTGATCCACCCTCCTCAGCCTCCCAAAGTGCTGGGATTACAGGTGTGAGCCACCATGCCTGGCCGTGGCTAACATTTATTGGGCACTTACTATATTGCAGGCATTGGTCTCCATGCTTTATTATCTCATTTAATTCTTTTAAAAACCTCATTATATGCACATCATTGCTATCCCCCTTGTACAGAAGATAAGACTGAGGCACAGAGGGGTTCTGTAATTTGTCCACATAGGTGGATCAAGCAGAATCCAGTTGATAAACTCAGTAGTGGACTGACTGACGCACCAATATCATTCACTCCTCATTCTCACTTCAAAAAAACAAGGGCATGCTCCTAACTGCCAGGCATGGTGCCTTTGGTCTTAGGCTTGGCACCCCTTTTTCTTTTTATTATTATTATTATTATACTTTAAGTTTTAGGGTACATGTGCACAATGTGCAGGTTTGTTACATATGTATACATGTGCCATGTTGGTGTACTGCACCCATTAACTCGTCATTTAGCATTAGGTATATCTCCTAATGCTATCCCTCCCCACTCCCCCCACCCCACAACAGTCCCCGGTATGTGATGTTCCCCTTCCTGTGTCCATGTGTTCTCATTGTTCAATTCCCACCTATGAGTGAGAACATGCGGTGTTTGGTTTTTTGTCCTTGCGATAGGTTGTTGAGAATGATGATTTCCAATTTCATCCATGTCCCTACAAAGGACATGAACTCTTCATTTTTTATGGCTGCATAGTATTCCATGGTGTATATGTGCCACATTTTCTTAATCCAGTTTATCGTTGTTGGACATTTGGGTTGGTTCCAAGTCTTTGCTATTGTGAATAGTGCCGCAATAAACATACGTGTGCATGTGTCTTTAAAGCAGCATGATTTATAATCCTTTGGGTATATACCCAGTAATGGGATGGCTGGGTCCAATGGTATTTCTAGTTCTAGATCCTTGAGGAATCGCCACACTGACTTCCACAATGGTTGAACTAGTTTACAGTCCCACCAACAGTGTAAAAGTGTTCCTATTTCTCCACATCCTCTCCAGCACCTGTTGTTTCCTGACTTTTTAATGATTGCCATTCTAACTGGTGTGAGATGGTATCTCATTGTGGTTTTGATTTGCATTTCTCTGATGGCTAGTGATGATGAGCATTTTTTTTCATGTGTTTTTTTGGCTGCATAAATGTCTTCTTTTAAGAAGTGTCTGTTCATGTCCTTTGCCCACTTTTTGATGGAGTTGTTTGTTTTTTTCTTGTAAATTTGTTTGGGTTCACTGTAGATTCTGGATATTAGCCCTTTGTCAGATGAGTAGGTTGCGAAAATTTTCTCCCATTATGTAGGCTGCCTATTCACTCTGATTGTAGTTTCTTTTGCTGTGCAGAAGCGCTTTAGTTTAATTAGATCCCATTTGTCAATTTTGGCTTTTGTTGCCATTGCTTTTGGTGTTTTAGACATGAAGTCCTTGCCCATGGCACCCCTTTTTCAATAATCCCTGGATCTTCGGTCTTCCTGGACTTACTCATGGTGATGACTTATAGAGGAAATATTAAACAAGGGGCTTTGCAAAGCCTTTGGCAGACATATAAACAACTGTGATCTGAACATATGGTTCTGTACGTAGTTAATGTTTCAGGATTGCTTGATGTGTTTTCAGGCAGACAACTCTTTTGAGACCATCAAAATGCAACTGCACACTTGTTCAGTGCTCTGTGACTGAAACTCCATTTACAAAATTATGACAGTGAGAAAAATCTGACATTGTTGACTCCATCTTGCCTCTGACCTCCACACTGTCCTTGGTCATTCCTGGGCCTAGGCCGAAGCTAATTTTGGGAGGAATTTAGTTTATAATTTAACCTCAAAGTAAGGATGATAATAGCCCTTCCCAAAGCTAAAATGCCTTTGCAAAATGAATGAAAGGCCTCAAGGTTAGAATTATGAGAGGGGCCTGAACTCTGCTAAGATGTAGGCATAGTTTCTATTATCCCTTACTGCTCAGGAGTCACGTGGTCAGTGGTCATAAGGTTTGTGACCTTGCCAATTCCTCCTATAGATAACATCAGTATTGTAGAACCTAAGATTGTTTTTTTTTGTTTTGTTTTGAAGTGTTTTTCTAACTGAACCCTCCTGCAGTCATGACTCGTGATTCAACGGATCCCGTAGCCTCACCCAGAGACGGACTCAGTGCCTGAGGACCATTTTCCACACCTTTATGGTTTCATCCCTAACCAATCAGTGGCACCTATACCCTAGACCCCTGCCCACCAAATTGCCCATAAAAACCCAAACCTCCAAGCTTTCAGGGATACTGATTTGAGTGATAACTCCAGTTCTCCAACATGGACCGATCTCGCATTAAACTCTCCATCGCAATGCTGTGGTTTCAGTGGATTGATTTTTTCTGTGCAGCAGGCAGGAAAAACCTGTTGGCCAATTACACGGTTTTCAAAGTCCCTTCTCATATAGGATCTCACTTGACCTTCCTTACAATCCTTTGAGGCAGGCTGGAGTGGTATTATCATTATCTTCACTTTTTACCTTTTTACTGAAACCTAAGTTTCAAAGAGATAAGTGATTTGCCAACCTCACAAAAGACAGAGCGTTTCAAATACTAGTCAGCCCCAGACCTCTGTCAACTTGTTGAAAACAACAAAGCTAGGTGTTGTCTGTAGACATGACCAAATGATGAATTTGCAGAAAAACGGTAAAAGTAATAGTGCTTTCTGATATCTCTGTTTTGCTATTTCCAAATCTTACTCGCTGCTCTCTGTCAAAGAGTGGAGCACACTGAAGTGATCCAATCAATAAAGGTGGATGATGATGGGGTGTGGTCGATATTGCAAATCTTCATCAGCTCCCAAGTTCTGCCATCTAAACACGTCTTTTTGGCCAGGTGTGGTGGCTCACGCCTGTAATCTCAACACTTTGGGAGGCCAAGGCAGGAGACTTGCATGAGGCCAGGAGTTCAAGACTAGCCTGGGCAACATAATGAGACCCTGTTTCCAAAAATAAAAATAAAAATAAAAAATAAACCTGTCTCCTTGGTTTGTGCCAACCAATGCCTTTATATTAGAAAAGAAGGAAACCTCAAACGTATGCAATAAAATTTATTTTAAAAATATGTGCCTGTTAAAAGACGGGGTAGCTTTTCAATATTTCTTAAGTTGTTTCTTTTTTTCAGACCATCATTTTGATTTTGACCAAATTCAAAAAGGACTTGAATTTTCTGCCCTCTAAATGTAATAGTCTGGTGTTTTTTCCTGCAGTTGCGTCAACAGTGGTAAACTTTACTTTATAAAACAGGAATGTTTTTGAAAGTTATCTGTAAACTGAATACCAAAAATATGATTTGAGAGTTATAAAGTGAAAAATGCTTTTATGAGAAACATTACTCACTGATGTCTGTGAGTGTATAACTTTCCAGATGGCTTTATCAAGTCAGAATACCCATTAGAATGTGTGTGTCTGAGTGTGTATGTGTGCACATGGATGTGTAATATTTAAGTACATGCTAATAAATGTTTTTCATTAATTATTCTGTGACCAACATTCCTAATGTATAAGTTTGCACTACTGTAGCAGTTATAATATGAATGCGTATGATTTTGAAAGACTTAACCAAAACAGCGAAAATTAAGAAAATTAGTATACCTGTCTATCACTGTCACTGGAAATCAAAGGAAATCACCATTTTTTTCACTTGTTTTAATAGGAGAAAACTTCTCATGTTTTTTCTATTCATTAGTAAGAAGGTAATTCTTTGGAAAGTCAGATTATTGGAAAGGGGAGAGAGGTTAAATGATAGTCTTTAGGAAACAAAGTAAAATCCATTATTTGATTGAAAACTCTCAGTCAAAGGTTTAACAACTTAATTTGATAGTGTAGAATTTTTCCCGTGGATTAAAAAATACATTTGTTGTGTTTAGACTACATACACCTAGATCATCAGAGTATTTAGCTATAGATACTTGGGATGGCAGCTGAAAATAACAGAATTAGGTTTACTGAGAGTCATTTGATAGCCTTGAAGGATGAAGAATATGGCTAGCAAATCCCAGTAGGAAAATGACTCTTTTCCCCCAGTAAAGTACATTTAATTCTGATGGTCCTTTGTGACCATTTTGAAACAGTTCCCGGGCTCCCTGGAGACTGACAGTCCTGATAGCTTCATCTGGCAGTAGAGCAGTCTTGAAACCAGTTCTGCATGGCCTAGCAGCTTTGACAGCTGAATAATTGAGTAGAAAAATCCATTATTGGAGGAATTTGATCTTCCTGCTATTTGCTTTCCCTAAGTTAAAAAAAGAGTCATATCATAGTTACAGACACAGTTTATTCTATTATCCTGGAGGAGCTTATTTCAGAGTTCCTGCCAACTTGGGTAGATTCGAATTCCAGCACTTTAAGTCATAGAAACTTCAAAATTAAATCATCAGGACATGAAACTTATAATTAAAAGAGAAGCAAAATGGAAAGATTTGAAAAATTTGCAGCCTGCCTATGTAAAGATTGAAAAGGTATGTTTAGTGAATGAACTAAGGGTGTGGCCAAGTGGCCATCCGCTAAGGAGATGAGCAGAAGGGAGCCAGGTGCTACAGGACAATGGGAGAAAGACCTTGAAGGCATTTCAGAGCTCTTTGAGGCTGCCCCTCCCATCACAGGCCCAGAGCTCTAGCGGGGCAGAATAGTTTTGGGGGACAGGCCCAGGGTACCCTCCCTGGTTTTGCTGCTCAGAGCTGCCTCAAGACTGCTCTCTGCATCTTGGTGCAGCACTCCTCGACCACCCTGGCCATAGCTCTGGCAGGGTCAGGCGAGGCTTATGGTGCAGCTACAGAGGGTGCAAGTAGTGACTTGTCAGCTACCATGTGGTGCTCAATCTGCAGAGTGCATGAGCTGTGGGGCCATGGCGGTCTCCACCTAGATTTCAAAGGATGTCTGGGAAAGCCTGGGGGCCAAGGCAGAAACCTGCTGCAGGGTCAGAGTTGCCACAGGGAGTCCCCATCAGAACAATGCCTAGCGGAGCTGTGGGAGTGGGACCACTCCTTAGACACCAGAACTGTAGAACTACCAGCTTGTAGGGTCAGCCTAGAAAAAAGAGCTGCAGGCATGAAACTCCAACCTATGAGAGCTACTGGGTAGAGTAAACTCAGCAAAGCCATAGAGACAGGGCTGCCTGAGGCCTTGGGGTGGCTCAACCCCCACCCCAGTGTGCCCAGCATGTGGGGCATAGAGTCAAAGGACTTTAAGACTTAATGTTGTTCTTCAGCTTAAGACTCAATGTTGTTTTTCCTATTGGGTTTTGAACTTGCTTGAGACAAGCTGCCTCTTTCTTCTTGCCTATTCCTCCCTTTTGGTATGGGAATGTCTATCCTATGGCTGTCCTACCACTGTATTTTGGAAGTAAAGAACTTGTTTTGATTTCACAGATTCACAGATGGAGGGATTTTACCTCAGGATGAATCATGCCTTGAATTTCACCCATATCTGATTTAGATGAGACTTTGGACTTTGAGCTTTTGAGTTGATGCTAGAACAAGTTAAGACTTTTGGGGCTACTGGGATAAAATGAATGTATTTTGCATTTTGAGGAGAACATGAATTTTGGGGGCCAGGGGTGCAATGCTGTGGTTTAATCCCAGCCTGAGCAACACAGTGAGACCCTGTCTCTACAAAAAATAAACTTAAAAAGTTAGCCAGGTTTGCTGGCATGCACCTGTAGTCCCAGCTACTTAGAAGGCTCAGGTGGGAGGACTGCTTGGGCCTTGGAGGTCAAGGCTGCAGTGAGCTGTGATTGTGTCACTGTACTCCAGCTGGGGCAACAAAGCAAGACCATGTCTTGAAAGAAAGAAAGGAAGAAAGAAAGAAAGGAAGGAAGGAAGGAAGGAAGGAAGGAAAGAAAGAAAGAAAGAAAGAAAGAAAGAAAAAAAAGAAAACTTAATCCTCATTGTAACAGTGTTGAGAGGTGGAACCTTTAAGAGGCGATTAGGTCATGATGGCTCTGGCCTCATGAATATGATTAATAATGTTATCTTAGGAGTAGGTTAATTGTCATGGGAGTGTGTTCCTGATAAAATGGATGAGTTCAGCCCCTTTTCTCTCTTGTTCTTTAGTATTCTCTTGCCCTTCCACCTTCTGCCATGGGATGACACAGCAATAAGGTCCTCACTAGATGCTAGTACTATGCTCTTGGACTTTCAGCCTCCAGAAACATGAGCCAAATACATTTCTGTTTAAGATACATTACCCTGTCTGTGGTATTCCGTATATTAACATAAAATAAACTAAGACATCTTTCAACATATTTCGGTGATTGATTTGAATGAAACTCTTCTACTGACATAATGCTGAAGATGCTATTGATTCTGTGTCCTTGAGGTTCAATTATGGGAACTTTACCACTTAGCCTTCCTCTGTAATCAATATTGAATAGAAACCTAGTTGCTGGTCACCTTATATGCAGAAGTTACAGGACATGGACATACACATGACAAGGAAGGAATTCTGAGCAAAGCAGCTTTTCAGAATCTTCTAGCTTCCATCCTGTCCACTAGTTGCCTTGTCTTGCTTGTATGTTAAGTTCCACCTTCAGAGGATGGCAAAAGAAAAGAACCTGGGTCCTTCACAAAGACAAACTGTCTATAGAAAATAAATTGCTGGCTGGGCGCAGCGGCTCACACCTGTAATCTCAGCACTTTGGGAGGCCAAGGTGGGAGGATTACTTGAGGTCAGGAGTTCAAGACTAGCCTGGCCAACATGGTGAAACCCTGTCTCTATTAAAAATACAAAAATTAGCCAGGCATGGTGGTGCACGCCTGTAATCCCAGCTACTTGGGAGGCTGAGGCAGGAGAATTGCTTGAATCCAGGAGGTGGAGGTTGCAGTGAACTGAGATAATGCCACTGTACTCCAGCATGGGTGACAGAGCAAGGCTGTCAGAAAAAAAAAAGAAAAGAAAAAGAAAAAGAAAATAAATTGCTAATGGAAATATTTGTGTGTTTTGAAGGAGCTGACATTTTGAAAGTCAACCACCAAACCGTCATGTGATTCAGGGGCTCTGTCTGGGTAGGTCCCACCTTGCTGAAGATGGAGTGAGCACACCTATGAATGTGGGGAACCATGGAACAAAGCATAGGATAGGCTGTGATTCCAGATCATGTGGACCAGAGCCAGCTCCAGGTTTTGGCAGTGAGAAAGTATGGTGAGGACCAGGTCTGGCTGTTCTTGGGGCACTCTAACTGGAGATGAAGTCGAGCAGGCTGAGTTTGTGGTTGGTGTCTTTGTATGAGGGAGAGCAGTACCAGAGCCAGCTGTGGGCAATAAGATGTCCAAAACCTGATTCCAGCTCTTTGTGTGGCTGGCTGCGCTGGCCATTCACATTTTGGCCCAAATGCTACTCATCAGAGAAGGCTTCCCTGACCACCCTATCTAGCAACCCCTCTCCCCTATATCTGTCTCATCATTCTGTTTAATTTCATTCAGAGCGCTTGTCACTATCAATAATATATGCTTCATGATCTAAGGACCTTATAGATTTTGTTCACTGCTATACCTAACATTGCTGTATCTCTAGTACCTAGAACACATTTGGTACATGGAGGTACTCAATACATTTTGTTGAAAGGATAAAATAGAGATAAATTTGGATCCTAAAAAAATCATAAGAGTTAAGAGATATGGTTTAGTCACTAATGGGAGAGGGGAAGAGTGCTAATTTAAACTATCATCTCTCCTGAATTCCTGTCTCCACTCCTTCCCCCTTCATCTTCCAGCAGATTCTGATGTATATCCCAGAAGAACCAGCCCTTTATGAAACATCTCTGTGGTATAAGGAGAGATATTACTGATGAGTATATGCTATGCTTATAAATAAATTGGAGATGGAAAAAGGCTGAGAACCTCTGGCTTAATGGAAAGAGCATTAGAAAGGAGTTTAAGAATTGGCTCCATTGCCAGTAAATGGAGACCTTGGGCAATTAATTGGCTTATTCTTCTGTTAAATCTGCATAATGGTGCCCAGCTCACAGACTGCAGTGAGCTTAGATGAGACATTACATATGAACACACTCAGCACAGTGCCTGGTCCAAAGCAGTCAGTCAATACCCCTTAGCTGATGTGAATATGCAAAATCTTGTTTAGCTACATCACCTCCATGCACCTCAGTCTCCTTATTTATAGGAATGGTGACTCCAAATCACAGGTACACTGTGAAGAATGAATGAAATAACAGTACATCCCCTTATAGGCCATAGGGTGCTATTTAAGCTTGAAGAGCTTTGGCTTTGCCATGAGCTCAGTGACTAACTCTGTCTCTGGTGCCTCTAAATTTTTGCCAGCAAAAAGAGGATTTTACCTGCATAATCTACTTCTTCACTCTGAGGATAAAATGAGATAATAGTTTGGAAAAACATTTTGTAAAAGTAAAAAGTATCATGAAACATGAGGCTTTTTGTCATTACCATCATCAACTTCAAAATAATGGCCCCCAGTGGCTCTGGTGACAGCAAAATTGAACAGTAAAGATTCTATTAGAACGTGTATGACAATAATCTTTCAGACATAGAGATTAGCTCAGTGATATGGAAAGTATATAGAATTAATTCCTGTTCCTTTTGCTCCTGAGGGTTTGATTCTCCACAGAGCAGAGCTCCGTATCTCAATAAATGTAGAATGGAAAAGATGAGAGATTAACTCTCGAAAAGTTGCCAGCTCAGAAAGTATTCAAATAGTGAAGTACTGTTAATATGATAAAGTCTATTTAGCAATTCTGCTACTATGAGTTCACATATCTTCCTGTCCCTCTCCCCTCAACATGTTTTTAGGGTACCCCAGGTTATAGTTCCAATGGTTTAACACAAAATAAAAATGTGATGAAGAGGATTGGGTGAGTTTCTGTACACAGACAGCAGGCCATGAGCGATGAGCCATACTTCCTCATCTGAGGCTTCTAGCATAGGAAGGGGAAGCTACAAGGCTGGTCAGGGACCAGAGTTGAAGGGCCAGGGAAGTCCTTAGTAATGTCGGGGGATAAGAAGTTTAGGACTTTTGAAAAGTTTTAAGTCAGCACAACTCAATACTGCCTGTCTGGTAGGACCTTGATGATCACTGGCCTCATTAGCCATTGCTGATGTTTGGCTAGCAGAGGCACTTTGGTTGATTAGATGGGAAAATAAGAGAGACCACATACCTGCATCCCTCTGCACAACTGCTTCCATGAAAATAAGCTGTATTGAGGTCCCTCTGTAATGTTTCCCTAATACCTGGCATATATCTGTATCACAGACCTTCCTCATTGTATTGAAGTGTGAAATTTCTGATGTGTCGGTCATCTATACATGGTTCATTCTCATATTCTTGGTGCTATGTGTATCCCTGGCATATAAAAGGTGCTCAGAAAATGCTAATTAAATAAAAGAGGAAGACAAAGAATAAACATGTGATGGGTTCTTCCATTCTCAAAGTGTAATACTGCTCTACCCATAAACAGAGGATGGAGAATGTGTTGACTAATCGAGGACCATTTGACATCACTGTTTTGTTCTGTTACTTCTACCCCAAATACAGCCAATCCAACAACCTGAATTTTGCTTACAAGAAAATGTTATTTCCAAAATGGAATTTGAAAACCAATGAAAATGAAAAGGAAATAAATAAAAGACACTTCCATGATGGAAACAGATGAACAATGCTGATATTAGTGTTATTCTATATTTATGTGTTTATAAATCATATAAACTAGTAGAAATCAATCTATAGGAATAACCCTCATTGATTAGGCCACTAATTTTAAACTTGTGATCATTCAGATGTGAGCCAGAGTAATGTTTTCTCTATTATCTGTAAGAATCATAAGTGAGTTCAGTTGGCAGAATATTTGCCTATTTAAGAAAAGCACAGCTTTTATTTTGTTTAGAAGCACTCATATGAGGGGAGTTTTAAAAATTCATGGAAAAATGGAATTAAGAGATAAAAATTAAAAATGTAAACTTTATTTCTCCATCATAAGTGCCATCAAGGTCAAGACACTTTTGTAAGGAATGATACCTGTTGTCTAGTCCATCTCTAAAAAACTGAGGGAATTCTGGGAATTTAACCCTGTCAATACAATCCTTTTTACATTATTAACTGAAGAAAAATGGTTTTAAGATTCGAAAACCAGAAGAAGCCAGAAGTAGCCTAATCAAGACCATAAGGTGGATGTATAATGATTTCCTATAGAAACTCTTGCAGAATTGCCTTTGTTTGATGAAAGGAATGAGCAAGAGCATTGCTATGAGTAGAGAAGGACTCTATGATGAAGCTTTCTCCGGTGTTTTTCCACTAAAGCTTTGGCTAACTTTCTTAAAAACATTCTTACAAGCAGACATTATTGTTCTTTGGCCCTCCAGAAAGTCAACAAGCAAAATCCCTTGAGCATCTCCAAAAACTCTGGCCATGAACTTTGCTCTTCACTGCTATGATTTTACTTTGACTGGACCACTGCCACCTCTTGGTAGCCACTGCTTTGACTGTGCTTTGTCTTCAAGATCATACTGGAAAGCCATGTTTCACCTCCTGTTATAATTTTTTGAAGAAATGCTTCAGGATCTTGATTCCACATGTTTAAAATTTGCATTAAAAGCTCTGCTCTTGTAGGCAGCTGATATGGAAACAATAGTTTTGGTGCCCCTTGAGTGGAAAGTTTTCTCAACTTTAATTTTTCAGTCAGAATTGTATGAACTGAACCAATCGAGATATCTGTGGTGTTGGCTATTGTTTGTGCTGTTAGTTGCTAGTCCCTTTCAATTAAGGCACAAGCAGGATTAATTTTGTGCTTGAAAATTGATGTGGATGCTCTGCTGCTGTGGGCTTCATATTCAACATCATCTTGTCCCTTCTTATGCCCATTTGAAAATGGATGATTTCTTTGGGACATTGTCCCCATAAAATTTTTGTAAAACAGCAATAATTTTACCATTCTTCCACCCAAACTTAACCATAATTTTGATATTTGTTCTTGCTTCAATTTCAGCAGAATTCATGTTGCTCTGATAGGGGCATTTTTCAAACTGATGTCTTATCCATCTTAGTGCCTCAAACTAGATCCTGTTTAGATATGTTATATCCAAGTTAGTATGAGTTTATGTTGGGGTAAAAATTGTAATTCATGCATAGCTTTTTCATAATTCACATTTTCTATGAACTTTTTGAAGTTCCCTCACATATAAGCAAAGGGAGTAATGTTAGCAGAAGCCAGCAATGTTACTATGCAAAGCAGTTGCATATATTGATTGAAATAGGAAAATTCCAGTCAGAATTTTGGCAAAGATAATTCTAGTTCCTTAGAAATACATTCCATTTCAGACTTCAATTAATAAGGATTATACTTCCTTTGAATGAAAGTAATCACATTCCCCTCTCCCCACCATGTCAATAGAGGCAGGCTGTATCTATTTGTATAACGGAATAAAGTAGAGATGTATAATATAGTAAGAACAATAAGCATTTAATTCCTTCTGGTATGACTGCATTATCAGCAGCCTGCAAACTAGCTTTAATCAAAGGGATCAATTTAAAGATGCATCTTCTAGTCTTAGCTAAAGCACTTAATGATTCAGTTATACTAAATCTTAAAATATAAAGAGTGAAAATGGAAAGTTTATTTTTTAGTTAACTCTAAAGACAGCTTTAAATGAATATTCGCAAAAAGAATGACTGAAATGAGTTAAGTAATATGCAAAAGAAAGAACATTTATTCCAAAAAAGAATTTTAAACGGAAAGAAATGCCTTAACATGCTACATATTCAAACTAATAAAATAATGTAACTTCTATTAGGCAAAATATTATTGTTGTTACATCATTATGAATCCATTTGTCATGCTATAGCTACACGACAGAAACAGATACAGCATAAATTTATTTGGAGGGCTGATGATTACAGTTGGTTTCAGTGGGAAAGAACAGAAGAGGTGGTGTTTATGAGCTCCTGTAGTTCAAAAAACATTTATTCAGCCCACAGATATGGGTCAAATGTTGGAATTAATATTGGGGATAAAATGGATGAACAAAAATGAGTCACTGATTCCCTAAATGAGCTCATGGTCACTTGGGGAGAACAAATATGTAAACAGATAATGATTTAGAACTCACTAGTCGCTGCAAGGAAGAGTGCAAAGACCTAGCTGCACATTTTCTGGCAATGCACGTGAGATGAAAGCTGGCCAAGCTGAGGAATGTAAATCTTAAGTTGTATTACAAGGTATCTGAATGTAGCCTCCACCCTATGCCAGTAGATCCTGTGACTACCAAGGCAGGTATGACGTTTATTGAAGAGTTTTCTGTTTACTAGCTATGTTTTGTTATTCATGTGCTTTTAACACATCTTGAAACACACAAATAGACCGGAACAGAGGGGTTTTAATTTCCTAATCATTCGATAAGATCCAGAAAGATGCAGGAAAATTGTTGTTATCTTTACTTCATCTTGGATATACAGAGCTGAAAAAGTGACCATTTAGACTTGTAACCATCAATAAATCATACTAAGAGATTTATACACATCTTCACAAATGGAAGAAAGTATTTCAAGAAGATATTGCTGCCTCTAAAGAAGGTTTGTATGATTTGTCTCAACAAATAAATTCTCTCTATTAAGATGTGTCTTAGACTCAACTTGGAGATCACAGGGAAGCTCTTCATTGGTGCCTTTTGAATAAATGCACCTTTATGAGCCATGAGAAGGTCTGAGGCAGGGCCACTGCATCTCATGTGATAAAAATTAAAACAGTGAAGATGGCCGAATAGGAACAGCTCCAGTCTGTAGCTCCCAGTGTGATCGACATGGAAGACAGGTGATTTCTGCATTTCCAACTGAGGTACCTGGTTCATCTCACTGGGACTGATTGGACAGTGGGTGCAGCCCACGGAGGGTGTGCCAAAGCAGGGTGGGGTATTGTCTCACCCGGGAAGCACAAGGGGTTGGGGGGTTTCCCTTTCCTAGCCAAGGGAAGCCATGACAGACTACTTGGAAAAACAGGACACTGCTGCCCCAATATTGTGTTGTTCCCAAGGTCCTAGCAACCGGCAGACAAGGTGATTCTCTCCCATGCCTGGCTCAGCAGTGCCCATGCCCATGGAGCCTTGCTCACTGCTAATGCAGCAGTCTGAGATCCATCTGCGAGACGGCAGCCTGGCTGGGGGAGGGGCGTCTGCCATTGCTGAGGCTTGAGTAGGTAAACAAAGTGGCCAGGAAGCTCGAACTGGGCGGAGCCCACCACAGCTCAACAAGGCCTACTGCCTCTAGACTCCACCTCTGTGGGTAGGGCATAGCGGAACAAAAGGCAGCAGACAACTTCTGCAGACTTAAACATCCCTGTCTGACAGCTCTGAAGAGAGCAGTGGTTCTCCCAGCACTGTGTTTGAGCTCTGAGAACAGAAAGACTGCTTCCTCAAGTGGGTCCCTGACCCCTGTATAGCCTAATTGGGAGACACGTCAAAGTAGGGGCCGACAGACATCTCATATGCCCAGAGGCAGCTGACCCTCTGGGACGAAGCTTCCAGAGGAAGGATCAGGCAGCAATATTTGTTGTTCTGCAATATTTGCTGTTCTTCAGCCTCCGCTAGTAATACCCAGGAAAACAGGGTCTGGAGTGGAACTCCAGCAAACTCCAACAGACCTGTAGCTGAGAGACCTGATTGTTACAAGGAAAACTAACAAACAGAAAGAAATAGCATCAACATCAACAAAAAGGTCATCTACACTAAAACCCCATCTGTACGTCACCAACATCAAAGACCAAAGGTAGATACAACCACAAAGATGGGGAGAAACCAGAGCAGAAAAGCTGAAAATTCTAAAAATTAGAGTGCCTCTTCTCCTCCAAAGGTTCACAGCTCCTTGCCAGCAACGGAACAAAGCTAGACGGAGAATGACTTTGAGAAGTTGACAGAAGTAGGCTTCAGAAGGTCGGTAATAACAAACTTCTCCGAGCTAAAAGAGGACGTTTGAACCCATTGTAAGGAAGCTAAAAACGTTGAAAAGAGATTAGATGAATGGCTAACTAGAATAAACAGTGTAGGGAAGACCTTAA
Organism: Pan paniscus; assembly: GCF_029289425.2. Lineage (NCBI taxonomy): Eukaryota > Metazoa > Chordata > Mammalia > Primates > Hominidae > Pan > Pan paniscus. Next base: position 141,447,310 of record NC_073255.2, on the reverse strand, counting down.
ATGACCGATGGAGCTGAAAACCATGGCATGAGAACTTCATGATGCATGCACAAACTTCAATAGCTGATTTGATCAAGTGGAAGAAAGGGTATCAGTGATTGAAGATCAAATTAATGAAATAAAACAAGAAAGCAAGGTTAGAGAAAAAACAGGAAAAAGGAACGAACAAAGCCTCCAAGGAATATGGGACTATGTGAAAAGACCAAATCTACGTTCGATTGGTGTACCTGAAAGTGATGGGGAGAATGGAACCAAGTTGGAAAACACTATTCAGGATATTATCTAGGAGAACTTCCCCAATACAGCAAGGCAGGCCAACATTCAAATTCAGGAAATACAGAGAACGCCACAAAGATACTCCCCGAGAAGAGCAACCCCAAGACACATCATTGTCAGATTCACCAAGGTTGAAATGAAGGAAAAAGTGTTAAGGGCAGCCAGAGAGAAAGGTTGAGTTACCCACAAAAGGAAGCCCATCAGACTAACAGCGGATCTCTCAGCAGAAACCCTACAAGCCAGAAGAAAGTGGGAGCCAATAGTCAACATTCTTAAAGAAAAGAATTTTCAATCCAGATTTTCATATCCAGCCAAACTAAGCTCCATAAGTGAAGGAGAAATAAAATCCTTTACAGACAAGCAAATGCTGAGAGATTTTTGTCACCACCAGGCCTGCCTTACCAGAGCTCCTGAAGGAAGCACTATACATGGAAAGGAACAACCAGTACCAGCCACTGCAAAACAGGCCAAATTGTAAAGACTATCGATGCTATGAAGAAACTGCATCAATTAATGGGCAAAATAACCAGCTAACATCATAATGACAGGATCAAATTCACACATACAATATTAACCTGGAATGTAAGTCGGCTAAATGCCCCAGTTAAAAGATACACAGTGGCAAACTGGATAAGACTCATGAGTGTGCTATATTCAGGAGACCCATTTCATGTGCAAAGACGCACATAGGCTCAAAATAAAGGGATGGAGGATGATCTACCAAGCAAATGGAATGCAAAAAAAAAAAAAAAAAAGCAGGGGTCGCAATCCTAGTATCTGATAAAACAGAATTTAAACCAACTTTCTTGGTTCAAAAGAGACAAAGAAGGCCATTACATAATAGTAAAGGGATCAATTCAACAAGAAGAGCTAACTATCCTAAATATATATGCACCCAATACAGGAGCACCCACATTCATAAAGCAAGTCCTTAGAGACCTATAAAGAGACTTAGACTCCCAAACAATAATAATGGGAGAATTTAACACCCCGCTGTCAACATTAGACAGATCAACAAGACAGAAGGTTAACAAGGATATCCAGGAACTGAACTCAGCTCTGCACCAAGCAGACCTAATAGACATCTACAGAACTCTCCACCCCAAATCAACAGAATATACATTCTTCTCAGCACCACACAGCACTTATTCCAAAATTGACCACAGACTTGGAAGTAAAGCACTCCTCAGCAAATGTAAAAGAACAGAAATTATAACAAACTGTCTCTCAGACCACAGTGCAATCAAACTAGAACTCGGGATTAAGAAACTCACTCAAAACCACTCAACTACATGGAAACTGAACAACCTGCTCCTGAATGACTACTGGGTACATAACGAAATGAAGGCAGAAATAAAGATGTTCTTTGAAACCAATGAGAACAAAGACAAAACATACCAGAATCTCTGGGACACATTCAAAACAGTGTGTACAGGGAAATTTATAGCACTAAATGCCCACAAGAGAAAGCAGGAAAGATCTAAAATTGACACCCTAACATCACAATTAAAACAAGTAGAGAAGCAAGAGCAAGCACATTCAAAAGCTAGCAGAAGACAAGAAATAACTAAGATCAGAGCAGAACTGAAGGAAATAGAGACACAAAAACCCTTCAAAAAAATCAGTGAATCCAGGAGCTGGTTTCATTCAATGCCACCCTAATACTGTGCTTTTACAATGGTCTTAGCAAATGGCACACCAGGAGATTATAACCTGTGCCTGGCTCAGAGGGTCCTAAGCCCATGGAGCCTCACTCACTGCTAGCACAGCAGTCTGAGATTGAACTGCAAGGTGGCAGAGAGGCTGGGGGAGGGGCATCCGCCATTGCTGAGGCTTGAGTAGGTAAACAAAGCTGCCAGGAAGCTGGAACTGGGTGGAGTCCACTGCAGCTCAAGGAGGCCGGCCTGCCTCTGTAGACTCCACCTCTGGGGGCAGGGCATAGCTGAACAAAAGGCAGCAGAAACTTCTGCAGACTTAAACGTCCCTGTCTGACAGCTTTGAAGAGAATAGTGGTTCTCCCAGCACAGAGTTTGAGATCTGAGAACAGACAGACTGCCTCAAGTGGGTCCCTGATCCCCCAGTGGCCTAACTGGGAGATACTTCCCAGTAGGGGCCAACTGACACCTCATACAGCTGGGTGCTCCTCTGAGAAGAAGCTTCCAGAGGAAGGACCACGCAGCAACATTTGCTGTTCTGCAATATTTGCTGTTCTGCAGCCTCCGCTGGTGATACCCAGGCAAACAGGGTCTGGAGTGGACGTCCAGCAAACTCCAAGAGACCTGCAGCTGAGGGTCCTTACTGTTAGAAGGACAATTAAGAAACAGAAAGGATATCCACACCAAAACCCCATCTGTACGTCACCATCATCAAAGACCAAAGGTAGATAAAACCACAAAGATGGGGAGAAACCAGAGCAGAAAAGCTGAAAATTCTAGAAATCAGAATACCTCTTCTCCTCCAAAGGAACGCAGCTCCTCACCAGCAACGGAACAAAGCTGGATGGAGAATGACTTTGACGAGTTGAGAGAAGAAGGCTTTAGACGATCAGTAATAACAAACTTCTCTGAGCTAAAGGAGGATGTTTGAACCCATCGCAAAGAAGCTAAAAACGTTGAAAAAAGATTAGACGAACGGCTAACTAGAATAAACAGCGTAGAGAAGACCTTAAATGACCTGATGGAGCTGAAAACCGTGGCACAAGAATGACATGATGAATGCACAAGCTTCAGTAGCCGATTTGATCAAGTGGAAGAAGGGGTATCAGTGATTGAAGATCTAATGAATGAAATGAAGTGAGAAGAGAAGTTTAGAGAAAAAAGAGTAAAAAGAAATGAGCAAAGCCTCCAAGAAATATGGGACTATGTGAAAAGTCCAAATCTACATCTGATTAGTGTACCTGAAAGTGAAGGGGAGAATGGAACCAACTTGGAAAACACTATTCACGATATTATTTAGGCAATTGTAAGGGTTTTTTGTGTCTCTATCTCCTTCAGTTCTGCTCTCATCTTAGTTATTTCTTTCCTTCTGCTAGCTTTTGTATGTGTATGCTCTTTCTTCTCTAGTTCTTTCAATTGTGATGTTAGGGTGTCAATTTTAGATCTTTCCTGCTTTCTCTTGTGGACATTTAGTGCTATAAGTTTCCCTCTGCACACTGCTTTAAATGTGTCCCAGATATTATGCTATGTTGTGTCTTTGTTCTCGTTGGTTTCAAAGAACATCTTTATTTCTGCCTTCATTTCATTATGTACCCAGTAGTCATTCAGGAGCAGGTTGTTCAGTTTCAATGTAGTTGAGCGGTTCCCCAGCCTAGCAAGGCAGGCCAACATTCAAATTCAGGAAATACAGAGAACGCCACAAAGATACTCCTTGAGAAGAGCAACCTCAAGACACATAATTGTCAGATTCACCAAAGTTGAAATGAAGGAAAAAATGTTAAGGGCAGCCAGAGAGAAAGGTCGGGTTACCCACAAAGGGAAGCCCATCAGACTAGCAGCGGATCTCTCAGCAGAAACGCTACAAGCCAGAAGAGAGTTGGAGCCAATATTCAACATTCTTAAAGAAAAGAATTTTCAACCCAGAATTTCATATCCAGCCAAACTAAGCTTCATAAGTGAAGGAGAAATAAAATAATTTATAGACAAACAAATGCTGAGAGACTTTTGTCACCATCAGGCCTGCCTTACAAGAGCTCCTGAAGGAAGCACTAAACATGGAAAGGAACAACTGGTACCAGCCACTGCAAAAACATGCCAAATTGTAAAGACCATCGAGGCTAGGAAGAAACTGTATCAACTAAGGAGCAAAATAACCAGCTAACATCACAATGACAGGATCAAATTCACACATAATAATATTTTCCTTAAATGTAAATGGGTTAAATACTCCAGTTAAAAGACACAGACTGGCAAATTGGATAAAGAGTCAGGACCCATCAGTATGCTCTATTCAGGAGACCCATCTCACGTGCAGAGACACACATAAGCTCAGATTAAAGGGATGGAGGATGATCTGCCAAGCAAATGGAAAGCAAAAAAAAAGCAGGGGTTGCAATCCCAGTCTCTGATAAAACAGACTTTAAACCAACAAAGATCAAAAGAGACAAAGAAGGCCATTACATAATGGTAAAGGGATGAATTCAACAAGAAGAGCTAACTATCCTAAATATATAGGCACCCAATACAAGAGCACCCAGATTCATAAAGCAAGTCCTTAGAGACCTACAAAGAGACTTAGACTCCCACACAATAATAATGGGAGAATTTAACACCCCACTGTCAACATTAGACAGATCAATGAGACAGAAAGTTAACAGGGATATCCAGGAATTGAATTCAGCTCTGCACCAAGCGGACCTAATAGACAATTACAGAACTCTCCACCCCAGATCAACAGAATATACATTCTTCTCAGCACCACATCACACTTATTCCAAAACTGACCACATAGTTGGAAGTAAAGCACTCCTCAGTAAATGTAAAAGAACAGAAATTATAACAGACTGTCTCTCAGACCACAGTGCAATCAAACTAGAACTCAGGATTAAGAAACTCACTCAAAACCGCTCGACTACATTGAAACTGAACAACCTGCTCCTGAATGACTACTGGGTACATAATGAAATGAAGGCAGAAATGAAGATGTTCTTTGAAACCAACGAGAACAAAGACACAACATAGCATAATATCTGGGACACATTTAAAGCAGTGTGCAGAGGGAAACCTATAGCACTAAATGTCCACAAGAGAAAGCAGGAAAGATCTAAAATTGACACCCTAACATCACAATTGAAAGAACTAGAGAAGAAAGAGCATACACATACAAAAGCTAGCAGAAGGAAAGAAATAACTAAGATGAGAGCAGAACTGAAGGAGATAGAGACACAAAAAACCCTTAAAAAAATCAATGAATCCAGGAGCTGGTTTTTTGAAAAGATCAACAAAATTGATAGACCGCTAGCAAGACTAGTAAAGAATAAAAGAGAGAAGAATCAAATAGATGCAATAAAAATAATAAAGGGGATATCACCACTGATCCCACAGAAATACAAACTACCATCAGAGAATACTATAAACACCTCTACACAAATAACCTAGAAAATCTAGAAGAAATGGATAAATTCCTCGGCACATACACCCTCCCAAGATTAAACCAGGAAGAAACTGAATCCCTGAATAGACCAATAACAGGCTCTGAAATTGAGGCAATAATTAATAGCCTACTAACCAAAAAAAGTCTAGGACCAGATGGATTCACAGCCTAATTCTACCAGAGGTACAAAGAGGAGCTGGTACCATGCCTTCTGAAATTATTCCAATCAATAGAAAAAGAGGGAATCCTCCCTAACTCATTTTATGAGGCCAACATCATCCTGATATGAAAGCCCGGCAGAGACACAACAAAAAAAGAGAATTTTAGACCAATATCCCTGATGAACATCAATGCAAAAATCCTCAAAAAAATACTGGCAAACTGAATCCAGCAGCACATCAAAAAGCTTATCCACCACGATCAAGTTGGCTTCATCACTGGGATGCAAGGCTGGTTCAATATACGCAAATCAATAAACGTAATCCATCATATAAACAGAACCAAAGACAAAAACCACATGATTATCTCAATAGATGCAGAAAAGTCCTTTGACAAAATTCAACAACGCTTCATGCTAAAAACTCTCAATAAACTAGGTATTGATGGAACATATCTCAAAATAATAAGAGCTATTTATGACAAACCCACAGCCAATATCATACTGAATGGGCAAAAACGGGAAGCATTCCCTTTGAAAACTGGCACAAGACAGGGATGCCCTCTCTCACCACTCCTATTCAACATAGTGTTGGAAGTTCTGGCCAGGGCAATCAGGCAGGAGAAAGAAATAAAGGGTATTCAATTAGGAAAATAGGAAGTCAAATTGTCCCTGTTTGCGGATGACATGATTGTATACTTAGAAAACCCCATCATCTCAGCCCAAAATCTTCTTAAGCTGATAAGCAACTTCAGCAGTCTTAGGATACAAAATCAATGTGCAAAAATCACCAGCATTCCTACACACCAATAACAGACAAACAGAGAGCCAAATCTTGAGTGAATTCCCATTCACAATTGCTTCAGAGAGAATAAAATACCTAGGAATCCAACTTAGAAGGGATGTGAAGGACCTCTTCAAGGAGAACTACAAACCACTGCTCAACAAAATAAAAGAAGACACAAATAAATGGAAGAACATTCCATGCTCGTGGATAGGAAGAATCAATATTGTGAAAATGGCCATACTGCCCAAGGTAATTTATAGATTCAATGCCATCCCCATCAAGCTACCAATGACTTTCTTCACAGAATTGGAAAAAACTACTTTAAAGTTCATATGGAACCAAAAAAGAGCCTGCATTGCCAAGTCAATCCTAAGCCAAAAGAACAAAGCTGGAGGCATCATGCTACCTGACTTCAAACTACACTACAAGGCTACAGTAACCAAAACAGCATGGTACTGGTACCAAAACAGAGATATAGATCAATGGAACAGAACAGAACCCTCAGAAATAATACCACACATCTACAACCATCTGATCTTTGACAAACCTGACAAAAACAAGCAATGGGGAAAGGATTCCCTATTTAATAAATGGTGCTGGGAAAACTGGCTAGCCATATGTAGGAAGCTGAAACTGGATCCCTTCCTTTCACCTTATACAAAAATTAATTCAAGATGGATTAAAGACTTAAATGTTGGACCTGAAACCATAAAAAACTTAGAAGAAAACCTAGGCAATACCATTCAGGACATAGGCATGGGCAAGGACTTCATGTCTAAAACACAAAAAGCAATCACAACAAAAGCCAAAATTGACAAATGGGATCTAATTAAACTAAAGAGCTTTTGCACAGCAAAAGAAAGTGCCATCAGAGTGAACAGGCAACCTACAGAATGGGAGAAAATTTTTACAATCTACCCATCTGACAAAGGGCTAATATCCAGAATCTACAAAGAACTCAAACAAATTTACAAGAAAAAAACAACCCCATTAACAAGTGGACAAAAGATATGAACAGACACTTCTCAAAAGAAGAGATTTATGCAGCCAAAAGACACATGAAAAAATGCTCATCATCACTGGCCATCAGAGAAATGCAAATCAAAACCACAATGAGACACCATCTCACACCAGTTAGAATGGCAATCATTAAAAAGTCAGGAAACAACAGGTGCTGGAGAGGATGTGGAGAAATAGGAACACTTTTACACTGTTGGTGGGACTGTAAACTAGTTCAACCATTGTGGAAGTCAGTGTGGCGATTCCTCAGGGATCTAGAACTAGAAATACCATTTGACCCAGCCATCCCATTACTGGGTATATACCCAAAGGATTATAAATCATGCTGCTATAAAGACACATGCACATGTATGTTTATTGTGGCACTATTCATAATAGCAAAGACTTGAAACCAACCCAAATGTCCAACAATGATAGACTGGATTAAGAAAATGTGGCACATATACACCACGGAATACTATGCAGCCATAAAAAATGATGAGTTCATGTCCTTTGTAGGGACATGGATGAAGCTGGAAACCATCATTCTCAGCAAACTATCACAAGGACAGAAAACCAAACACTGCATGTTCTCACTCATACGTTGGAATTGAACAATGAGAACACTTGGACACAGGGTGGGGAACATCACACACCGGAGCCTATTGTGGGGTGTGGGGAGAGGGGAGGGATAGCATTAGGAGATATACCTAATGTAAATGATGCGTTAATGGGTGCAGCACACCAACATGGCACATGTATACATATGTAACAGACCTGCACGTTGTGCACACGTACCCTAGAAGTTAAAGTATAATAAAAATACATAAATAAATAAAATAAAAATATAAAAAAACAGGCTAAATGAATGAATGAATAACTCAATGAGCGTTTTTCTCTTTATTATTTTTGGCATCACAATGGGAGCAATTTTTGTCTCTTTGTTTCACACTCATATACAGTAAGTTTCTGTTTTATGCCTCTGAAATGGAGAAAAATGATACATAATCTTTCAACAGGGACATTTGGAAGGAGGGTCTTTTCAACATTTCATATACTCCCAGAAAGCTCTATTGACTTTTCTGGTAGTCTTCCAGCAGCCTCCAGATTGTGTTAATGTGCTTGGCCAGAAGGGGTTTTATAAAACATTTGTGTGGCGTAGCACACGGAAGACACACACCTGTTTATTGAGTCAATAATTTTTAAAAAGCCACAGTACCATCTGTTGTGGCTGCCTTCTATAAAAAATTCAGTGTGTAGACAATGCTAATTTTGAAATATGAAAGATGTTTTCACCCACTAGACATCTTTAAAAAATATATAAAGTAAATTTATTTTTTAAAAAATCCAATACCTTGCCAACTTTTAAGAAAGGAGACCTGTGTAAGGTGAGAGGTAATAGAAAAAATGTATTTTATTGAAAGTTATCTCAGCTTCCTATGTTGTAATGCTTTGAAAAATCAATTATTTTTTTAAACAGGAAAAATACTTCATAGACTATGGTACCTCTTCTTTCAAAAATATGGAGGAAAAATAAAAGGTGTGCACACAGATGATATCAGGGAGAAGAAACTTGTGGGTGGAAGGAATAGGTGAATTATAATAGCTGTTTTTGGCACCCTAAAATGAGAGAAGCTGGTATATAAGAAGAAATAATGTCCTATCATCTCCAACTTGCTTTCACAACCATCCTTAACTCCTCTTTCTCTTACTCCATTAGAACTACCCCATCCTCAAATTTTCCCTAGGCTCAAATTCCAACATACTTTCTTTTATTTCCTCCTTCTAAATGAACATAAGTGAATTTTATTTTCATGGTTCACTTTCCCCACAGTTTATGGACGTTCTGATATCCTAATTCAGATTTTCATTCTATTCATTTTTCACATAATTCTCAACTGACTGACATTCTTCAACTGTAATTATTACCATGAAAGTTTTGAATATCATTAAATTTTTCTCACTGACTGCATGAACTTTAAGGTAATTTGATTAATTCAGCAAGCCACTGGTAACTGCAGATTTAACATCTTGAAAAATTTGCGCATTATCAGTATTTTGCAGCAACTAGATTTAAAAGATAAATGAAATAATTGGGGATCAGATTTTTAAAAAGGTTGTTGTTTCCCTGCATGATTTTAAGTAATTTTGTTAAGCTTTCAAAAGTACATTACAAAGCATTTGCCCCAGAATTACAAACAGAGCATTCCTCTGCATTCCCCTGCAGTCTTGGTTTAATAACTTTTCATTTCTGTGGAGCATGTATATTTCCAGGGCTCAGCCAAAGGTTCTTCACTTGGGAAAGCACAATGACTTGGAGGCAGTGAAAGTTATCAACTGACATACTGTAGAACAATATAGCCTGCCCAAATCCTCACCATGCAAAGGCTTCTGTTCTCTTAAACATTTATCAGGGACAAGGCCATGTGTGTGTGTATGTGTGTGTGTTTGTGTGTGTTGCCTTATTCCACTTTCCACTTTCATCATTAGCTGCATTATAGTCAAAGAAAGTGGCTGTGGATAAAAGTGATGAGGGGGATGATGACGAATGCTGAAGAGCCCTGTGCAGATCTTGACAAAAATAATACTTGCTTATGTTAAATGTCAAACTTTCTCTTTAAAGGATCAAATAGTTGGTTATAAGGAGGTTTTCTTGGGTAGAGTCCTTTTAGCCCTTGGCATCCCTCTAGGCAAACTGGTCCTTGTGGGAGTCACCAGGTACCATAAAAGGCTGTGACAGGCCCATGCAGGGTCGGGCTAGAGGGCAGACAGTAGGAGGAGGAAAAGGAGGACAGGTAGAAGATTACTCAAGAGTGCTGGGAGTAGGGAGAAGGACAGAGGACAAGAGGGGGAAAAAGTGCCAATCATGGCAGAGGGCCACAACGTTTAGGTGCCATGGAAGGACTGCAGTGTAATAGAATAGCCATCCTTCATGAATGTGTATGAGGCTTCAGTATAAACATAAAACATATGTAAACATAAAGCAAAAAATCATACCTCCAGATGCTGCCTATCCTGGGTTTCAGTGGATTTCAACAGTTCTTAGTAAATTTAGGTTAGTTGAGATCACCGAATTACCATGCTGACTTCTGTTTACTCTGTAGACCACTATGACTCATGAGTTCTTTCTCTTAAGGACTGCTGCCTGCTGATTCTTTTAGTTTGACGACTTATGGGTTTTACTACTTCCTTGAAGAGGTAATATGAGCATTTTTTCTTAACAAAATGCATTCGTTCTAACTATTCAAGATTCTACACTAAGAACTCAGTGAGACTTTCTTCATTTGGTTAGTCTTCCAATTTGACATATAACAACTGAAGTCTACTTTTGGAGAACAGCTTATTAGTTGGTTACACTTAGATGATATTTTAGTTAATTTCTAGGAAATGGTATGAAATTATGGCAAAACTTCTCTAATAAGGATGAAAAGTAATATCTTTTCTTTTTTAAAAAAATTTTATTATTATTATACTTTAAGTTTTAGGGTACATGTGCACAATGTGCAGGTTTGTTACATATGTATACATGTGCCATGCTGGTGTGCTGCACCCATTAAGTCGTCATTTAGCATTAGATATATCTCCTAATGCTATCCCTCCCCTCTCCCCCCACCCCACAACAGTCCCCAGTGTGTGACGTTCCCCTTCCTGTGTCCATGTGATCTCATTGTTCAATTCCCACCTATGAGTTAGAACATGCGGTGTTTGGTTTTTTGTCCTTGCGATAGGTTGCTGAGAATGCTGGTTTCCAGCTGCATCCACGTCCCTACAAAGGACATGAACTCATCATTTTTTATGGCTGCATAGTATTCCATGGTGTATATGTGTCACATTTTCTTAATCCAGTCTATCATTGTTGGACATTTGGGTTGGTTCTAAGTCTTTGCTATTGTGAATAATGCTGCAATAAACATACATGTGCATGTGTCTTTATAGCAGCATGATTTATAATCCTTTGGGTATATACCCAGTAATGGGATGGCTGGGTCAAATGGTATTTCTAGTTCTAGATCCCTGAGGAATCGCCACACTGACTTCCACAATGGTTGAGCTAGTTTACAGTCCCACCAACAGTGTAAAAGTGTTCCTATTTCTCCACATCCTCTCCAGCACCTGTTGTTTCCTGACTTTTTAATGATTGCCATTCTAACTGGTGTGAGATGGTATCTCATTGTGGTTTTGATTTGCATTTCTCTGATGGCCAGTGATGATGAGCATTTTTTCATGTGTTTTTTGGCTGCATAAATGTCTTCTGAGAGGTGTCTGTTCATATCCTTCGCCCACTTTTTGATGGGGTTGTTTGTTTTCTTGTAAATTTGTTTGGGTTCTTCGTAGATTCTGGATATTAGCCCTTTGTCAGATGAGTAGGTTGCAAAAATTTTCTCCCATTCTGTAGGTTGCCTGTTTACTCTGATGGTACTTTCTTTTGCTGTGCAGAAGCTCTTTAGTTTAATTAGATCCCATTTGTCAATTTTGGCTTTTGTTGCGATTGCTTTTGATGTTTTAGACATCAAGTTCTGCCCATGCCTATGTCCTGAATGGTATTGCCTAGGTTTTCTTCTAGGGTTTTTATGGTTTTAGCTCTAAGATTTAAGTCTTTAATCCATCTTGAATTAATTTTTGTATAAGGTGTAAGGAAGGGATCCAGTTTCAGCTTTCTACATATGGCTAGCCAGTTTTCCCAGCACCATTTATTAAATAGGGAATCCTTTCCCCATTGCTTGTTTTTGTCAGGTTTGTCAAAGATCAGATAGTTGTAGATATGTGACATTATTTCTGAGGGCTCTGTTCTGTTCCATTGGTCTATATCTCTGTTTTGGTACCAGTACCATGCTGGCTACAGTAACCAAAACAGCATGGTACTGGTGATCTCTATTTTCTATTTGGCTGCTTGACTGAAGGGGGAACATGGATATTCCCAGTGTTTTGGTTTGAACAAATCTATTTTGACAGCATTTTAAAACCTCATCTATTCAGATACTTTCTGAAATGTCTCCAGAAGTGCCAGACCAGGTACTCTGTGATTTTAAATTTTATTAAAAAATAATATATACTAGATGCAAAAATCCTTAGCAAAACATTAGCAAATTGATTCAAATAATATATTAAAAAGATAATGCATTATAACCATATTGGGCTTTTTCCAGGAATGCAACATAGGCTTAACATTTAAAATTAGTGTAATTTACTATATTAACATACCAAAAAAGAAATATCACGTGATAATCTCAATGGATGCAGAAAAAGCATTTGACAAAATTCAACACCCATTCAAAACAGATGCTAGTAAAACAGAAATAGAAAGGAAGTTACTTAACCTAGTAAAGAGTACCTAACATTATATCCAATGGTGAAATATTGATACTTTCTCCCTATAATTAGGAAAACAAAGAATGTCTACCCTTATTACTCATGTTCAACATTTTTCTGGACATCCTGGTCTGTGCAGTAAGGCAAGAAAAATAAATAAAAGGCAAAGAGATTGAAAAGAAGGGAGAAAACTGTTTCTATTTACAAATGGCATAATTATTTAAGTAGAAAATAGTGAAGAATTCTAAATACAATTATTAGAATTCATAAGTGAATTTAGCAAGTTGGCAAGATACAAGATCCACAAACAAAAATCAACAGCACTTCTAAATATTAGCAGCAAACAATTGGAAAATAAAATTAAACAACAACTTTATTAATAATAGTGTCAAAAAACAAGCATATTAAAAAGGAACTTGAAAAAAGGAATAAATTTTAAAAAGATGTACAAATCTCTCCACTAAAAACTATAAGATATTGCTAACAGAAATTCAAGAACACTAAATAAATGGGGTGACACGCCAAGTTCTTGAATTGGAAGATTTAGTATAGTTATCAGTCATATATTCAATCCAATGCTAATAATAATACCATAAAGGCTTTCTGATAAAAATGAACAAACTTATTTTTAAAGGTATATGAAAATGAAAAGTATCTAGACTATCCAAAGTCATAAGAAGAAAGTTAAAGGACTTCAGTACTTGAATTTAATACCTATTATCAAGCTACATTAATCAAGACAATGTGGTACTGGCGTAAAATAGACAAACTGATCAATGAAACAAAATAGAGAGCTGAAATATAAACCCACATGTACGTGGTTATTTACTGTTTTGACAGACATGCCAAAATAATTCAATGGGAAAAGAAAGCCTTTTCAAAAAATAGTGCTAGAATGACAGGATATCTATATGGAAAAAGTAAACTTCGACATATACAAAAGTTAATTTGAGATAGATTATAGATTCACATGTAAAAGGTAAAACAATAAAGCTACAAAAGAACATAGGAAAACATTCACAATCTGAGGGCAGGAAAGTTTTCTTAAACAGACACAGTGCATAATAGGCATAAAATAAAAAATTGATAAATTAGCCTGCCTTAAAGTTAAAAACTTCTGTTCCTCAAACTATACTATTAAGATAATAAAGAGGCCAGTCATATAATAGGAGAAAATATTTTCAAAACATATATCTAACAAAAACTTGTACCCAGAACATGTAAAAACATGCTTGGCAAGGAAATAATAAAAATGGGCAAAATGTGTGAACGAACACTTCACAAAAACAGATCTCTGAACAGGCAATAAGCACATGAAAAAGTGCTTAACATCATTAGTCTTCAAGGATTTTAAAACAACACAGTGAGATATCACTACACGTTCTCAGAATGGCTAAAATTCAAAAGACTAGACAATACCAAATTTTGGCAAAGATGTGGGGCAACTGGAATTCTCATACACTGCTGAGGGGAGTGTAAAAATGGATCAATCACTTTGGAAGACATTCTAGAAGTTTCTTATAAAACTAAATAAACACCCACCCTGTGATCTAGTAATTCCATTCCTAGCTTCTTACCATAGGTAAATGGAACAAATCCACAAAAAGACTTGTACAAGGATGTTCATAGCAGTTTTATTAATATTCATAAACTGAAAATAACCTAAATGTCCATCAACAGGAGAATGGATTTAAAAATGGTACATTCATAAATTGGAATATTACTCAAGATAAAAAATAATTGTGATACATGCAACAACATGAATGGATCTAAAAAAATTATGCTGAGTAAAAGAAGAATTACATAAAAGAGTAATATTCAATGTATATGGAGTTTTAGAGCAAGCAAATCTAATCTGTAGTGGAAAAAAATCAAGACAAGTTGCTGAGGGTAGGGGTGGAGATTGACTGCGATGAGTATGAGGAATTTTCTGGGGTGATGGAAATGTTCTATATATTTATAGATGTTTGAGTTACAGGGGAGTGCCAATTTGTCAACATTCATTGAATAATATGCCTAACTTTATGCACTACATTATAATGAAATATTGAACTCTAGGTAATTATATGCATGCTGAAGTACTTAGGCATGAAGGCCACTGATGACTGCAACTTATTTTCGAATATATAAAAAATAAGATGGCTTGATGACTGGATAGAAGGAAAGATACCTGATAAAGCACAAACTTATCAACAATTCTAGAATCTAGGTGGCAAGTACATGGGTGATCACTGTACAATTCTTTAAACTTTTCTTGCATTTGAAAATTTTCATAATAAAATGTTTGGGAAAAGAAAAAAATAACACTGTACTTCAGTTATCACCTGTGATAGACTGTACTCCTGGGCCTTTACAAATAGTCACAGTAATTACATACATCAGTGTTACATACATCAGCACTCCAGAGGGAACCTGAATGGTCAGCTGAGAGAAGTTTGTTAAGCATGAAAACATTCTCAGAAATTATTTTTACTAAAGATGAGTGAGTATTTTAATTTCTATAATCTCCTGAGGGTCTCTGCAAGTACATTGCTAGGTATTTCACCTTTCAACCTAGGGCAGACCATTGACAGTTCTTATATTCAAAACATAGTCAATAGTTAACAATTTGAGTAAGAATTCCATTACGAAGAGCTGAATTTTGAGTTTGTAAGTCTTGCAATCAACCAGCAAGGAGACTTAAGCCTCAACTTCCAAGAGCTGTAACATGCCATGGGAGCAAGCTCTAGCTCTAGGTTTAGATATGCAGTCAGCTCCAAGAGGGCAGAAACTGTCTGAACTCACTGCTGTGTTAAATGCTAGCATAGTTCTTTGTTCATGATGGGTGCTCAGTAATTACTGTATTGATTGACAGGGTAATATTATGGGTTGGGCTCAGTTTTCTCATTAGAGTTCCAATCTCAGCTTGTGTAGCTTAACTCTAAATGGAGTAATTTAGATATCTACAAAATACAAAGAAAGTGCTCAATAATAATGACCGTAACAATGGCTAATGTTCACTGATTGGCCAATTTATCTGGGCCTTTAGGAAGTGGGGCAGCCCATCAATGGTGGACTGGATTTAAAAATGTGGTACATATACTCCATGGACTACTAGGCAGTCATAAAAAAGAATGAAACCATATTCTTTGCTGCAGCATGGATAGAGGTGTGGGCCATTATTCTAAGCAAATTAATGCAGAAACAGAAAACCCAATACCGCATGTTCTCACTTGTCAGTGGGAGCTAAATATTGGGTACCCCTGGACATAAAGATTGAAATAACAGACACTGGGGATTCCAAAAGAGAGGAGGGAGGAAACAGGGTAAGGGTTGAAAATCTACCTGTTGGGTACTATGTTCACTATTT
This sequence comes from Pan paniscus, assembly GCF_029289425.2. Classification (NCBI taxonomy): domain Eukaryota; kingdom Metazoa; phylum Chordata; class Mammalia; order Primates; family Hominidae; genus Pan; species Pan paniscus. Next base: position 141,431,344 of record NC_073255.2, on the reverse strand, counting down.
TGGTGATGGGTTCAATAGAAGCCCAAATCCTGGCATTATAAAATATACCCATGCAACAAACCTGCACACGTACTCCCGAATCTAAAATTAAAAAGACAGAATAAAGCATATTGCCTTCCAATAGTATACAGATTTCCTCTGAATACTACAGTTAAAATAATAAAGCAAGATTAAAAATGTTTTAAGAAAATGGGGCAACATAAGCAGTATGTTTTGTACCATAAGCTAAGATCCATTAGGGCTCTCAAATGCTTCCAAAATGCATTATTTAACATCTTCAAACACTTGGCCAGATGACAGGATGTTCCAGAACACTGGTGGGCAAGGCCCTAAAATCAAATTAGGAGACTTAAAATATAATTTTACCTTAATTTTAGAAGTAGTTAAGTATGGTCTTAGACTGACCACTCTCGATACAAGTGAGTTGTATCTCAGTTGAATCTGACTTTATCTGATGGCCTGTCATCTATCAATTCTAACTATTTTCAGGGCCATGCCTTGAATTTAGAGTGAAGAGATTAAGGGGTATAGTGGTCCTTACTGGTTGGGGGTAGGGGGGTACTGTCAAGCACAATCTATCATGGTAGGGTGGGTGCACAGGTGGGCAGGCTCCATCAGTGCTCAGGACTGGACACCAGGAAAGCTGAAGCAAGGTCAAGAGTACAACACAGGAGATCCCAATATAAAATATTTGATATGCCATGATATAATATAATGTAATATCATACATTATAATATCAAACTCTTTAAGTCTTTAAAATTTTTTCAGGTGCCTTATTTGATCCTCAGAACACTCTTGCCTGCCTGCCTGGGGCCTAGAACCCACAGGTGAAGGCAGGGGATACCCCTGGCTGGAGAGGGGAAGTATGGATGTAGCAGTAAAGGCAAAATCTGTTTATCCTGATGGGAAATCCCAGTGTTCAAATGCCTCCTGAAGAGGGATGGAAAATGATAAGGATTATAAAAGAAGCAGGCCCATCACAGCGCAGCTAAGCAGCGGGCTCTCTAGGAGTTACCCACACCTGGAGAAAACCTTTTCAGAACAAGTCTATGATACTGTGAATCCTAAGACATAAATCAGTGACTTTCCAAAACCTCTTTCTTAGAAAAGCTAACTGCCTATAACTTTTTCTTGACACATGGGACACAACCAATATAAGTGACTTAGAAAAACAACTTAAATAATTTTCTTTTACTGCATTTCTTTATCTTGGATACCATTCTCCCTGACATCCTATACATGCCACAACACAAGATGATAAACCGACAGAATTTCCTTCTAGAATTTCTTTTTTGTTCTTCCATGGAGAAACAGATCCAAATGTATTTTTCTCACTTTCCCGTGGTTGAGGGGGAAAAGAAAGTCTGTATTACTGTGGAGATGTTTTAAGCACTTATTAAAGATGTCAGAATGCATTAGGAGTCTTGGGCCAGAATGGGCACAGGGACGGTTTTCAGAAAATACAAGGTAATAATGAGAATGACCACTCACGGAGCCACAGTTCAATATGCCTCACATTATGGAGAATAAAATCCATCTCCTGCCTAGCCATTAGCATTTATAGAAGGCATAGTTTATGAAACCAGAGAACATCTAGCAAAACAGTCAATATCAGAGTGACACTAGGGGAAACAATCTTTAGGTTTAATAACTTTTATAAGAAATAAAAATTCACTCTGTTTAGGAGGAATACACACTCACACTTGCATACACACATACATACATAGGCATTTATCTATAAACAACTCTATACATGTACACACATATATATAGGTATGTGTATATATACGTGTGTGTGTATATATATTTACACTAACAGGATTAACACTGTTCCTCCTGTTAGATATCTTTCTTTCTAATCACTATTTCGTGCTTACTTATTCTTTCAGATTTAGGTTAAGAGTAACTTCTTCTAGGAAGCTTTCCCTGACATTCTCCCATGCCCTCACCTGCTTCTCCACACGCCCCTATTGCTAAGGTTTGTGCCTCTCCTTGAGTGCATTGTTTTTGATTACCCACTTAATATGTCTAGCTCTCCCATCTGTTTAATAAGTCCCTCTCCTGAAGGCAAGAACCAAGTCTTTATATCTTTAGAACTGCAGTGCCTGATTTATGTTTGATGTTCAGTAAATGTGTATTGACTGAATCAATCAGTGAAATGCTAGATCCTTTTCATGAAATATAAGAAAGCTGAGGCTATCAGATTCTGCTGATTTTGAATTGCCTTATAACAGTGAAAGTCATTGGAAGGTAACTGATTTAAAAGAAGAATGGAGATAGAGCCCAAGGCCCAAGAAAGGTAAGAAGATAAACTCTGGTGACAGATTCATTGTGGACAAGGACCCAATGAGAGACTGTAAGGGAGATAACCACATTCATAAAGACCCCCAGGAAGCAATGGCAGACAAGACTGATGGCTTTTGGAATTTGGGCAGTAACACTTTCCTTTTTATAACATATCCCAGGATTTGTTTATAGCCATAACTTGTTTGTTTCTTGAGAGACCTGTAGGTCAAGGTATAAGACTGATGACTGAAGGCACTGGGGGCTACAGGGTCCATGAAACAGTGTATGTCATGGCAAAAAACAAAACAAAACAAAACAAACAAACAAACAAAAAAACCCAACTCTCTCAAACAGGACAGAGGATCAATAGGTCTGCCCTGGGAGGAAGATCTATGTTCACTATGGTACTAAGGTAGGTGAATCTACTCTTTGTTTAGATAGTCTGGAAGGTTAAGAACTAATAGCAATGCCAAGCAGTGGCTTGAAGGGGTTTTGAGGTTACTTGAGTCTGCTTATAATCACCACCAGCTCCCTTCACTCAAAATGAACATACAATCTAAGTATAAATAGTGTGTTTGCAGTCCTGATTTTCACCTGTCCCCTTCCCCAGTTTAATAAATGTCCTCCCACATTTGGCTTAGAAAATCTAATGAACACCCTTTGGTCTTTAACCTCTCTGTTGAACTTCAAATCGGTGATGATGTTTTCCTTCCTCAAACTCTTTCCTTCCTTGGCTTTCATGACCCTATGGTCTCCTGGTTTTCCCGAGTCCATAGATCTTTTAAACTATTCTTTTTTCTAATTTTTTTTTCCTGGATCTTCTTTCTGTGCTTGCTCCTCAAATGTGAATTTTTCCCCAGGGTTTTATTCTCATTGTACTCTTCTTATCATTCTATAAAATCATTCATTGACTTAGGAATGTCAAATGTAAATTAGGCACTGCAGTTCTAAGGATATAAAGACTTGGTTCTTGCCCTCAGGAGAGGGACATATTAAACAGATGGAAGAGCTAGGAATACAAGACAAATTCCTTAGCCACCATTTCCAAAAAGATTACCTCCCTGAAGCCCCTTCTATATGGAAGTTCTGGTGACACTGCTTTCAGGAATGCCATTTGCAGGTAGGAGGAAAGGAGGCTCCTTAATATTTAAAGGGTAAAGTGGTCAGATGCAGTGGTTCATGCCTGTAATCCCAGCACTTTGGGAGGCTGAGGTGGGAGGATCACCTGAGCCCGGAGAGGTGGAGGTTGCAGTGAGCCGTGATGGAGCCACTGCACTGCAGCCTGGGTGACAGAGTGAGACCCTGTCTCAATAAATAAATAAATAAATAAATAAATAAATAAATAAATAATAAAGCAAAGAAGCCCACCATTGGGACTCTCTGGGCAGGTTGCTTGTTTCTGTTGTTGTTTTTTTTTTTTTTTTTTTTTTTTTTTTTAGATCTCTTTGGACACTATCAGCTGTTCTCACTCATTTCTCATACATTAAAAATAGGCCTATTTGCCGTAATATATAAAAATTGCACATAACACTTTTAGTGAATTTTATGGTCAGAAGCGTCTAGCTACTTATACTCAATTTCTGTTATATTCTATAAATAAAGTAAGCTCAAAATTTATTTTCGAGGTTGATTCTTCTCAAAGTAAGTAGAGGCATATCAGACACTTAATGAAAACCCTTGAACAGAATTCTTAGAAGCAAGGGAGATGAGAAAATGGTACAGTGGAAACAGCAATAGTTTGAAAACCAGGGGTCTCGATATCTAGCTCTGGTTCAGTGGTTAATTGGGTCAGGCTAAATGGAGAAAATGGGATTCCCTCTAAGACTCCTTCCAACATTGACATTGAAATAATCGGTCATTTGCAAAATATTCTTAACCTCTTTAGTCTTCTGTTATTTGTGTTCCATTTCCATTTACTCAGAAATCAAAGTATGCTTAAGTCATTTATTACTTCCATTAGACATTTATAATGATTAATGAATTACTTATTCATCAAAAGCAGTGACCATTGTCTAGTGAAACTCTCATGGATTATATTTTACTTAAAATGTACAGGGTACCCTTTTTTGTCCTTTCTCCAGGATCTGCATACATGGAGTGTCATATTTTCCATCTGGTGTTTTATTGTCACTCTTCTTTAACTCCAGTTCTGCCTTTTCTTCCTTCAGAACAGTAATATCTACAAAATATTGCCAATATCAAAACCCTAAGGGTGTATGGGACTGGGCAAAAATCTCAAATAAGCAAATACATAAATTCTTAAATAAAATACAATTTATAAAAGATCCCTTATATATCATTTTAGAGTAGGTAGTTAGGTTTCTATTTATCAAAAATGTATAATATAGACGAATGTTGACAATCCCCATGTTTGCAATTCTCACATTTTCATAGCATTTTGAAAACTGTATTTTCTAGAGGACATCTCTCTAGTTCCTCTTTCCTCTCCCCTAAAGACTCCAACAGGATTAGGAAATCTGAAAGCTGCTATTTGCTTTGAGCAGTCTTTCACAGATTCAGCATTTGCCAAAACTCTTACTTCAAAAATGTAAAGTCCTTTAAAGGGCTTTCTGAATAAGCCCCTCTATTCTACTTCTCTAAAAATTAGTAATCCATTAATGATATTATAGGACTTTTATGTTACTTATCCAGCAGAGCTTGTTCTTGTCCCTGTCCCTGCCCGCTTCGTAGAACTTAAGTGAATGCAGGCACATGCTGGTGGACTGATGTGACATGTTCCTTTTCAGTGAGAATTGAAGCAGTGGTGTTCTGAGTAGACAATTAGACCATCTCTCTTAGTTGGACTTTCTCTGATTGACAGTCATGAGTGGCAAATATAATTGAAAAATTCACTTGATATGACACCTAGGGAATTTCTATAATTTGTTAATTTTGTCAGGCTTTTTCATAATTACCTAATTCTTGAGTCCACTTGTATTGCTTGGACACAATCAAGAGATCTGATTTAGCAGTAAATATTTCCAAGCTGCAGCACAATAATCTCCTATTCCAAATGTCAATCATTCCACTCTCTGCCTCTTTCAATTTGTGCTCTTTTGTGTACGAATGTCATCCTCACTGACACCAAAATTAAAGTGGAATACTATTCCTTTTTAACAAAGACAAAGGAGAAAGCTTAGATGGGGAATTCATAATGGGAAAGGGACCATGCAATATACAGTGTGCAAAGCAAAGCATTGCGACCAGAATAAATGATAATGTTGAGAGAAGAGGGGACTGTCTCTCACTAACCACCTGTTTATCAGGACTGGCCACTGAGGTGAGCTGGTTGAAGGAAGACCAAAACAGTAACAGGCATCTCCCAACTTTTACCCAGGCCCTGGCTGTTAGGAGGAAAGAGCCATTGCAGCGACTGATGTAGGTGTGAATGTAGCTGTGAACAGGGGTGACAAAATAATTCCAAAGGGAGCAAAATAACTCCAATGGGAAAATGATCTCACACTAGTTGGTATTTCATTTATGTCTCAAGTTTCCTAAGTTCATTCCTATACCATTTAATAGCCAATCACTACCTGTGCATTGTTTACTTAACATTTATCTTTTCTTTCTTACTTTCTTTTTTTTTTTTTTTTTTGAGATGGTCTTACTCTATTACCCAGGCTGGAGTGCAGTAGTGTGATCTCGGCTCACTGCAACCTCTGCCTCCCAGGTTCAAGTGATTCTTGTACCTCAGCCTCCCCAGTAGCTAGGATTACAGGTGCCCGCCACTATGCCGGCTAATTTTTGTATTTTTAACAGAGATGGGGTTTCACTATGTTGGCCAGGCTGGTCTTGCACTCCTGACCTCAGGTGATCCGCCCGCCTTGGCCTCCCAAAGTGCTGGGATTACAGGCATGAGCCACTGCACCTGGCCAATATTTGTCTTTAAATCAACCCATTTTCCCTCCCCAAATGAATCGATTGAAAGGAAACTTCCTATAGTACCTTTAATGAAAAACGGATATCAACTGCCAGAAATAAAAAGAGATTGTTAATATAAATGTCATGAAAATGAGACAATCCTATTTAATTCTAGTTAAATTTAGTGGTCAATGAAAAGCTGTCCTTTTAGACCTGCTATTTCTATTTAAAAGGGAACTGGTTAATGTTAGAGAGGTGTTTAAGACATATTAGCATCAACTTGAGACTCTTTTTCTCTTTTAGCAGGATTGGAAAATAATTGAGGAGGAAATACCTTTCTCATTTATGATTCGGTATTGTTCAATGTGGACCCTAAAATGCCTACTCAGCAGTGAAATTACAGACTTAGGAAAACACTGACCTACATTAGTCCCTATAGAAGATCAACCCTTAAAAGCAGAGCATTTTTGAGATAGCTAATAGAGTACTATAGAACCTTTGGCTCTTTTCCAAAATCATCAAGCAGATATACAACACAGTAGATTGCATTTTTCAAAAAGAAATAGATGTAGTTCTATAAAATTGGGTTATATAAAAATTGTTGACTATTATTAAGAATGTTCCCACTGCTTGAATAAAAGAAAACCTCCCAAAAGTCTTGATTTAAGTCCATAAAGCCATAAAATTAAGTCCATGAATCCATAAAATTCTTCCTCCTCCCTACTAGAATATTAATTCTTTTGAAATAAAACAGACTTGATCATTTACCTCGCCTAAATTCCTATTTCTCTCTTGCTCTAAAGCCACATCTCCAAAAGGCTAACCACAGATAAGCCTAAAATTATAGTTGTATGTTCTTTTGAGAACTTTTGTCTTTTATAACAAAATATATTAGGTTGGTGCAAAAGTAACTGCAGTTTTTGCCACTACACGCAATGGCAAAAATCGCAATAACTTTTGCACCAACACAAATAGATTCAAATCTGTGTGAAAAATACTTGAAAATACCACCACACTTTTTGATCTGGTACATTTGTTTCTTCAAAGTCAGGTGATATATCTTTTGAAAAGAACAAAATAGTTCACTTAAAATCTGCACTTTAAAACAGACTGACGACCAGAAGGATAACCACCAAATGGCTCAGGGTGGTTAACTCTGGGAGAAAAGGGGGAAGATTTCAGAAGGTTTTTATATTCTACTTTACATATTAAAAATAAGAAAAAGTGTGTGTGTGTTTACATAAAGTTTAGAAAGATTTTGCCAAAATAGAATGCATCCAGAGAATCATCAGGATGCCAAATATTTTGAACTCTGTTCCTTTGTCCTCTGAGGGATTCTTGGGAGAATGAAAATAGTGAGACGGTTTAGCCCTGTGAAGACTTGGTTGTCTGCAAATACCTACAGGGCTGCAAGGGCAGGGGAGAAAAAAAGGAATGAAATATGTGTGATGCTTCTTCTGAGGCAGAATTCAGGTTAATCAGTGAACATAACAGGGAAGCAGGTTTTTGTCTCCATCCAAGGAGCAATTTTCATATAACCCGACCCATCAGTGGATTTGGCATCATTCAAAGGAGTGAGCTGCTTTTCAGTATTGTGTCCAGAAAAGGCTTGTAAGTCACTTGCCAGGAACTTCAAGGATGAGATGGCTGCATGGTGAGGAAGAAAAGCTGGCGAAAGGAGGGGTGTTAAGGCTCCTTCTAAACAGAAGATGCTGTGATTTATGCTGAAACACAGAACTCTATCCCGCACCTCATCCTTTGCCACTGACTACTGAAGCTCTTTGAAAATTGAAAAAAAAACTGAAGACTGAGGAAAGAGTTTGGTTTAATGAAGGAATCATTTACGGTCTCTTGACTGAAAGAAATGATAAATTTTTAATTTTTTCATGGCCTTTTCATTTTACGGTCTAAAGTAGATGCTTCAGGGCATCATGTAAAAATGAGAAGTATGAATTACTAACATTATAATCCATTTAGGGTAAAGTTGATGCAAGGGTTCATAAGAGGTTTTTAACACCGAGGCAAGGTGAATTTAAGCTGAGTGTGAAATATAATCAAATAAACATTTAATTCAGATGCTATTCTGACTCACATTTGCTGGGTTCTCCAAAAAAGCTCTTTTTACCAGGTGAACACTAAGGGCAGTATGTTTGAGTAATAGGAAAATGTCTGAGTCTTTACAAAATAATAACAGCCAATATTCCAGAATGATTATTAGATGGGAAAGCAGGATTATTTAAGTAGGGTGTAAATTTACATTTAGGAGAGCATAAGAAAGCAGCATAGAGCTTACTAAGTACAGCCTATTGGGGAGAAGAGCAGAAAAGATAACTGTTGGGTACTGGGCTTAATTCCTGAGTGATGAAATAATCTGTACAACAAACCCCCGTGATATGAGTTTACCTACGTAACAAACTTTCACAGGTACCCCCGAACCTAAAATAAAAGTTAAAAAAGAAAAAGAACAGTCTCTTGGTGGATGGACACTGATGATAGCAGAGACAGCTGCTAGGCATTTGTTCCAAGACAAACAGCGACAGGTACTGGAAAGAAGTTTGCTTCAGATAGAGAATTTGTCCATTTCTCAGGGAAACTGAAGTTCAAGAAAATTGCTCCATTATTTTTGCGTTATGACATAATAGACATGTACAAATCATGCCATCAAGTCTAAGTTCTGATTGAATTCAGGTCTATCTATGGTTAGTAGACAATAGTGTCACTGAGTACATAAAGAGTGGAGCTCTTGAAATTCCACTATTGAAGGTCATTCTTTTGGGTGAAGCACCCTCATATCTGAAAGTCACCCAAGGAAAAGCTGACACATGAGCCACATTTGGCCAAAGTGTGGTGCCACCAGGAGGGGTGTAAGCAATGCTAAGTGCTGAGCATGTGCCAGGGCAAACAAGAGCAGGCAAAAGATGGAAATAGGAAGGCTTCAATCAATCAATCAATATAGACTGGGCATTTACTCTGTAATACCAAACTTCATCCACCCCACAATTTTCCAATGGCTGATACAAAGTATAGCTTTCATAACACAAAAACAGTCTAATTTAAGCCAGCACTTAAAAAAATGTAAGAGCAGATGTATTTGAGAGAAATTAGCATTTTCGCATAAGACTCTAATGCTTCAAAACACAATGAATCATGTCTCTGTTATAGCAAATATTTATGCTTCTCATGAGCTTATGATTATTCTTGAAGATAATCAGGAAATTGTAGTCATTGTGGAGAGAGGATAGTATGGCATAGTGGTTGAGCATATAGCCTCTGGTGTCAAACAGAGTTGGGTTTGAATCTTATTTCCATTGTTTACAGGTTACGTGACCTGGGGCAAGTTACTCAGCATTACTAAGTCCCAGTTTTGTATTCTATACAACAGGGAATCCGTAGAATCCACCTTATAGGGCTTGCTGTCAGAACTAAATGACATAATAGCCACCACTGAACATTGTGCCCGGCATATAAAAATATTAGCCATCATTAAGAATATATTACTTACAACTGTTTTTATTAAGAGATCATTGAAAAAAGTAATTATGTGAAATGATGGCTATGCTAATCTATTTTCGTATAGTAAACATTTTACTATCTATATGTGTCCCATAACATCGTATTGTAAATCTCAAATACACACAATAAAAATTATTTTTACCCCTCCCCCCAAATAAGAGAGATCACTGAATGACAAGGTGTATACAACGGTGTGCAGTTCTTTCTACATTTGCCATGAGTGAGAATATTTATCTGTAGTTTGCAGGTCAAATGTCATTCATTCATTTAAATATATTTATTGAGTATCAGCTAGATGCTGGTGATACAAAGATGACTAATACATTTCCCTGCCCTCATGTGGCCTGGAGTCTTAATAGGACACAGTCATAAAAACAAATACTTATTGCATACTGTAATGGGTGCTACACTAGAGATAAACATAAGAGACACCATGGCCAAAGGGAAGAAGATAAAGATATAGGAAGATTTCACTTTCCAATTCTCTGTTCTTCAATCACTATATTGCCTACAGCTGTCCATCTATCCAGAGCTAGAACACTAAAGATGAGTTGAAAAAAATGTAATAAGCAGCATTAGAGGTTTTTGAATCCTCTAATGAAGACCAATCACCACATTTATTAATTCTTTGGGAGATCTTATTTTGCTTTTGTTCAAACATAATTATGTTAGCCTTTCTCTTCCATATAATTAAATACATGCTTTAATATTTAGCCAAAACATTCTGCTATTCTACATCCCAAAGAAGCCCAGTCATGGGAAATTTAATGGCAACCTGAAGAACTAACTGAGCATTGTTTTACAATGCTTTAGGAGATGAATTCTGGTTTCTCTGACCTCTGGAAGGGCACCACCAGTGAGTTTTTGGGAGAATACACTCTGCGTCATGTCATGGGTGGTAGGAGGACAGAGACAACTGGAAAGGAGAGCTGACAGATGGGCAGTATGATTCTCAGCACAGCATATAGGCTGCCATCAGGAGTTAGGTCCCACCAGAGGGAGGCTGTACAGACACCAGTAGGCTAGAAGCTAAGGCTACATTGGACTTTCTGGGATAATGGAAAGAACAGTAGACTGGGAGTGAGATGATCCAAGACCTAGTATTAACTGTGCAACAAATTCATTATGTGGCCTTGGCTAAGTTATTTAACATTTACCAGTCATGGCCTTCTCAGTGGAAGAATTTCCCATCTCTTCTGCAAATACTGAGTACATACCATAATATAAGTACTAAGATTCAGGAAGAACAGGACTTGGTCCCTGCCTTCAAGGGGCTATAATTTGGTGAGGAAGATGAGCAAAACACAAGTGCCTTTAGCACAAGATGAAAAGTGCCACATAGCATTAGAAGCTTAACTATGATTGCACATCAGAATCACCTTGGAAGTTTCACCTCCATACCTACCAAGTCAGTAGCTCTTTATACAGTCTGAATTTGAAAATTTTGAAAATTCTCCCCGGGTGATTCTCAGGTACAAATCTGTTAAGAATCCTATTAGAAACTCTTGGTCTCCAGGATTCCTTAGGAGTCCATAGGAGAGGTGCGGAACTGAAGAGGAGGGTAATTTAAAGAAGGGAATTAGACTCATCCTCTTGAGCTCCTTCCAGCTCTGACATCTTTGAACCTACAGCATGGAAAAGCACAGCTCTTGGGTAGCCATAGTTGGTGCCCCGAAACTTGACTGAGAAAGCAGTAGACATGCATTGGGGTCTAGGGCTCAGAGACATGGGAGAAAAAGTATCTCAGTTATAGCAGAGGTGGGAGGGTCCACAGGTCAATGCAGGCGGCATGACCATTAGTTCTGCAGTAGCACTATGTCCATGCTGAGGGTTTTTCCTTTACTGAAGGAGGCAAGGATCAACTGGAGCAGGTGCAAGCCTGAACTAAGTCCTTGGGTACATCATGAGCAAGCCGAAAGGAAAGAAGTCCCCTTTCCTCAACACCAGCCCTAGTCATCATTTTCTTCACTGTGGATGGTGTCTCTGACACGACAGTTTTCTTAGACTGACTAAAGTGATTCTGGAATGTCACCAAAAAGGGAATGGATAAACATATCTTGTGACTAGAGGAATGCCTTTATCCTACTCATCCGTTGGATTTGACCTGAGAGCTCATCCAGGTGCTCACCTGATGCTACAGTTGGATCAATGCACCAGCTTTGGGGATGCCAGTACATTCAAAGAAAAGAATATACAAAGTCCATATCACCCTAAACACATGGGTATATCCAAAGTGAATGAAAGCTGCCTTGGCACCTCCTGAAGAAGTCTCTGTCAAGCCAGTAGCATCTCCTGAGAATGACCAATGTATCTAGGGGGCCTAAAATGGCTCTATGATTAAACACTGCCCCATGGCACATGTGTTCTTTTGAATATAATTATTGAGACAAAATAATGTAATTCATTGGTAAAAGAAATGAAATTTATAAAAATATGAGTGATTTCTCAATCACTAGGAATTACATTGGAAACTCTGCTTTCACAAAAGTTAAGTGAAAGACAGTACCATCTAAACACTTTGTTTGATATAAAGCTGACTCTATTTTGTATTCAAGTATGGAAAATATATAGCTGTCCTGGAAGAAGCTTTGCAAATGAAGCCAAGTTTGCCAAGAATTACAAGAGTCATCAAGGGAGGCTGACACAAGAGTGAGAAATGAGCCACAAATACATTAAGAAGAGAAATTCTAACAAAGCCAAGGATAATTTTTAGTTTTACTTGACAGGTTATAACATTTTCTTCTTATGAAGTACCTCATCAACCTAGATTTGAAATGGGGAATTACATTTGAGAAAGAATGTTTTCCTTTGGTGCTTGAATAAACAGAGAAATGAATGGCACAAAAGGGGGCTAGCTCAATCTCGTGTAGTATTTCCTTAGACTTTTCATAAAATGCTTTAAAATATGAATTAATTCTCATTGAATAGGGTGCAAAACTGGTCCAGTTTCATCATTGGGAAAGAAAGGTATGACGCCTAGGGGTGTCAACTGACTAGTGGGAAAGAGATCAGGACAAGGGTCAGACTCATGGTACGGGCTTCTAACATCTCTGTTTTAATAACATGAGCCATCTTTGGTTCTTATGTGAAAACCCATCATTTTTCCTCTTTAATATTAAAAAAGCCCTGGATGCCCTTGTATAAATATTTATCATTCACAACTCATTTCCTAAACATGAATAAAATGACTTGTCAGGAGAGGTCAGGGTATTTTTATTTCCAGATGTGGATGCTGAGGGTGAGATGTGTAGGAAGAAGGTGAGTTTTTGTTTTTGAGAGACAGGGTCTTGCTCTGTCACTCAGGCTGGAGTGCAGTGATGTGATTACGACTCACTGCAGCCTCACCCTCCTGGGCTCAAGCAATCTTCTTACCTCAGCCTCCTGAGTAGCTAGGACTACAGGTGCATGCCACCATGACAGGCAAATTTTTTTGGTTTTATTTTTATAGAGTTGAGTTCTGACTATGTTGCCCAGACTGGTCTCAAAGTCCTGGGCCCAAAAGCCTCCCACCCCGACCTCCCAAAATGCTGGGATTACAGGTATGAGCCATCATGCCCAGCCATGAGAAGGTGAGTTCCGAGTCACAAAACTGATTAGAGCTTTCCTCCCAGTTCCTACCTCTATTTGGCTCTTCTGGTTGAAAATGCCTTTTCCCTCTGGTGAATGGCTGGCCGTGGGCCTTAACAGTGCATTATGCTTGTTGGCTCTGTCACATATAATCACAAACAGTCATCACTTAACAATGGTTACTCCAGGATGGGAGCCGAGAGTTTCTGTTGACTAATCGAACATTTGGAGTGATAGGTCATATGGCAAAATTGTGGGGAATGATAGATAGATTAGACAGATAGATAGATTAGATAGATAGATAGATAGATAGACAGACAGACAGACAGACAGACAGGAAGGTGCAGGGAAACTTGAGAAATTGAAAAAAAAAGTCTAACTGTTATCCAGTAAGATGAAGTGCATGCATTTGTTTAATGGTTTTCATTAAAGTACCAGGCCATAAGTAATCTGTATTTTAAATTAGTATTTACCTAGGATTAAACATTCTAACAGCTTTCATTTCTCTTCCTCAATTTCCTGTCAATTCCTTCTCTTCTCTCTTAACACAATTTCCCCTTGTGTCTGCTGAACAAAAACTGTTTTGGAAATGTTGACCAGTTTAACTAATAGACCAGATTAGTCCTGATTCTTAAATACAGCTTTTTGAAGACTGCTCAAATACATAGCAACATTTTTTTCTCATGCATTAGCATCTTAAATGTACTATTTAAAGCACAGAACTTTCTTATTAGGAGGTGGACTCAAATTTATGATTTTTCTGGACAGCTTTTAATTTCTTTCAAAATATCTATGAGCCACAGAGCTGAATAAAGTTGTCTCCACAGGACTTAATATTTTTCAGTAAATCTGTCATCTTATATGTTTGAATGCTTAGGTGATTTCAAAGACTTATTTGTACTTTTCTAAAATCTACTGGTCCACTATTTTAACTCATTATATTTTCTATTGACGATAAATTAAGCCATTGCAAAATGACTTTCCAGATCAATGCAGGCCACACAAAGTTATTTAATTTTCCAGGTTCACAAGATTCCATCACTGACTTCTTTTGGCTTACATTTCAGGATCACTAGTGGAGAGTCGTTGCTGATGGGAGCAGTGAGCATGAGTAATTCACATTCACATGGCCAACAACTAAGTCTCTACTCTAGCACTGCGAGGAAGATGGTGTTCCCCTCCCCAGTTTCTCAACCCCATGTGAATCCAGGCACACTTTTCTCCCACAGAAAGCCCAGGTGGGTGTTCTGGAGTGGCGCTGTCAGGTTTCAGAAGCAGAGGTCCCAGCAGTGGTCTGTTATCTAAAGGGAAATGGGCCCATCCTGAGCTACTTTCCACTGCCTTCCCAAGCAAACTGGGTTCATACTCACATCCAACTGCCTCAGTCATGGGCATGCCAGCCAAAAGAGTCTACAGAAAGACATTCAGGGCAACATAGTTCTCTACATCAAAATCTGCCTGTTTACTTTCTTTCTCATGTAAAAACTTAACTTTTATTTAGATGATCAGATTATATGAGGTATCTAGATGGATTCATAATATTATTCAAATATGTGGTATCCTTTGCAATAACCAGCTTTAGATTTTACACACCACAGGCCCTCAGTAAATATTTGTTGAATGGAATGAAACAGAATTGAATGCCATCAGTTCCTACTGCTGGCTGTTTTATCTACCCTAGTGGCCTATTTTATAATTCAGGGAAGGATTTTCTAAAAGTGTATTACTATATCAAGAATTACTGCATCTGGGATATGATTAGCAAAGCTAAGACCCTAACTCAGTCCTCCAAACATCATTCAGTAGAAGCAGTGGTAATAGAACCCATAACATGGTGTTATGGGCATAGGTTTTAAGTGAAACAAACATAAGTGAAAATCCTGATTCTGTCAGGTGTGTGACCTAGGATGGGTTACTGGGTCACTCTATTCTTGAGTTTTCTCCTTTATACAATAACAGTAGCCACATCATAGGATTGTTGAGAGGATCAAATGAGATATTGTATGTGTAGTGTTTAACATAATGCCTGGCACATAATGAGCACCCAATAAATGGTAGCTATTACTATTGTTATTAGGTATTTTCTATGGCAGAAAGATCAGTTTATGCAACTCCATTTGCTTAATATTAAGCTATTATTTAATGGCAAATTTAATATTTCTGTTTATCCAGCTGTCCTTGTCTGTTCAGGCTACTATAACAGAATATCACAGATTGGGTGACTTATAAACACAGAAATTTATTTCTTATAGTTCTGGAGTCTGAGAAGTGTAAGATCAAAGTGCTGGCAGATCTGGTGTGTGGTGAGGGCCTACTTCCTGGTTTACAGATTAAAGTCTCCGGAGGAGCCAAGATGGCCGAATAGGAACAGCTCCGGTCTACAGCTCCCAGCCTGAGCAACGCAGAAGACGGGTGATTTCTGCATTTCCATCTGAGGTACCGGGTTCATCTCACTAGGGAGTGCCAGACAGTGGGCACAGGTCAGTGGGTGCGTGCACCGTGCGCGAGCCGAAGCAGGGCGAGGCATTGCCTCACTTGGGAAGCGCAAGGGGTCAGGGAGTTCCCTTTCTGAGTCAAAGAAAGGGGTGATGGATGGCACCTGGAAAATCGGGTCACTCCCACCCGAATACTGCGCTTTTCCGACTGGCTAAAAAAACGGTGCACCACGAGATTATATCCCACACCTGGCTCGGAGGGTCCTACGCCCACGGAGTCTGGCTGATTGCTAGCACAGCAGTCTGAGATCAAACTGCAAGGTGGCAGCGAGGCTGGGGGAGGGGCACCCGCCATTGCCCAGGCTTGATTAGGTAAACAAAGCAGCCGGGAAGCTCGAACTGGGTGGAGCCCACCACAGCTCAAGGAGGCCTGCCTGCCTGTATAGGCTCCACCTCTGGGGGCAGGGCACAGACAAACAAAAAGACAGCAGTAACCTCTGCAGACTTAAATGTCCCTGTCTGACAGCTTTGAAGAGAGCAGTGGTTCTCCCAGCACGCAGCTGGAGATCTGAGAACGGGCAGACTGTCTCCTCAAGTGGGTCCCTGACCCCTGACCCCCGAGCAGCCTAACTGGGAGGCACCCCCCAGCAGGGGCACACTGACACCTCACATGGCAGGGTACTCCAACAGACCTGCAGCTGAGGGTCCTCTCTGTTAGAAGGAAAACTAACAAACAGAAAGGACATCCACACCAAAAACCCATCTGTACATCACCATCATCAAAGACCAAAAGTAGATAAAACCACAAAGATGGGGAAAAAACAGAACAGAAAAACTGGAAACTCTAAAAAGCAGAGCGCCTCTCCTCCTCCAAAGGAACGCAGTTCCTCACCAGCAACGGAAGAAAGCTGGATGGAGAATGACCTTGATGAGCTGAGAGAAGAAGGCTTCAGACGATCAAATTACTCTGAGCTATGGGAGGACATTCAAACCAAAGGCAAAGAAGTTGAAAACTTGAAAAAAATTTAGAAGAATGTATAACTAGAATAACCAATACAGAGAAGTGCTTAAAGGAGCTGATGGAGCTGAAAACCAAGGCTCAAGAACTACGTGAAGAATGCAGAAGCCTCAGGAGCCGATGCGATCAACTGGAAGAAAGGGTATCAGCGATGGAAGATGAAATGAATGAAATGAAGCGAGAACGGAAGTCTAGAGAAAAAAGAACAAAAAGAAATGAACAAAGCCTCCAAGAAATATGGGACTATGTGAAAAGACCAAATCTATGACTGATTGGTGTACCTGAAAGTGATGGGGAGAATGGAACCAAGTTGGAAAACACTCTGCAGGATATTATCCAGGAGAACTTCCCCAATCTAGAAGGCAGGCCAACGTTCAGATTCAGGAAATACAGAGAACGCCACAAAGATACTCCTCGAGAAGAGCAACTCCAAGACACATAATTGTCAGATTCACCAAAGTTGAAATGAAGGAAAAAATGTTAAGGGCAGCCAGAGAGAAAGGTCGGGTTACCCTCAAAGGGAAGCCCATCAGACTAACAGCGGATCTCTCGGCAGAAACCCTACAAGCCAGAAGAGAGTGGGGGCCAATAGTCAACATTCTTAAAGAAAAGAATTTTCAACCCAGAATTTCATATCCAGCCAAACTAAGCTTCATAAGTGAAGGAGAAATAAAATACTTTACAGACAAGCAAATGCTGAGAGATTTTGTCACCACCAGGCCTGCCTTACAAGAGCTCCTGAAGGAAGCACTAAACATGGAAAGGAACAACCGGTATCAGCCACTGCAAAATCATGCCAAAATGCAAAGACCATCGAGACTAGGAAGAAACTGCATCAACTAACGAGCAAAATAACCAGCTAACATCATAATGACAGGATCAAATTCACACATAACAATATTAACTTTAAATGTAAATGGACTAAATGCTCCAATTAAAAGACACAGACTGGCAAATTGGATAACGAGTCAAGACCCATCAGTGTGCTGTATTCAGGAAACCCATCTCACATGCAGAGACACACATAGGCTCAAAATAAAAGGATGGAGGAAGATCTACCAAACAAATGGAAAACAAAAAAAGGCGGGGGTTGCAATCCTAGTCTCTGATAAAACACACTTTAAACCAACAAAGATCAAAAGAGACAAAGAAGGCCATTACATAATGGTAAAGGGATCAATTCGACAAGAAGAGCTAACTATCCTAAATATATATGCACCCAATACAGGAGCACCAAGATTCATAAAGCAAGTCCTGAGTGACCTACAAAGAGACTTAGACTCCCACACATTAATAATGGGAGACTTTAACACCCCACTGTCAACATTAGACCGATCAACGAGACAGAAAGTCAACAAGGATACCCAGGAATTGAACTCAGCTCTGCACCAAGCGGACCTAATAGACATCTACAGGACTCTCCACCCCAAATCAACAGAATATACATTTTTTTCAGCACCACACCACACCTATTCCAAAATTGACCACATACTGGGAAGTAAAGCTCTCCTCAGCAAATGTAAAAGAACAGAAATTATAACAAACTATCTCTCAGACCACAGTGCAATCAAACTAGAACTCAGGATTAAGAATCTCACTCAAAACCGCTCAACTACATGGAAACTGAACAACCTGCTCCTGAATGACTACTGGGTACATAACGAAATGAAGGCAGAAATAAAGATGTTCTTTGAAACCAACAAGAACAAAGACACAACATACCAGAATCTCTGGGACGCATTCAAAGCAGTGTGTAGAGGGAAATTTATAGCACTAAATGCCCACAAGAGAAAGCAGGAAAGATCCAAAATTGACACCCTAACATCACAATTAAAAGAACTAGAAAAGCAAGAGCAAACACATTCAAAAGCTAGCAGAAGGCAAGAAATAACGAAAATCAGAGCAGAACTGAAGGAAATAGAGACACAAAAAACTCTTCAAAAAATTAATGAATCCAGGAGCTGGTTTTCTGAAAGGATCAACAAAATTGATAGACCGCTAGCAAGACTAATAAAGAAAAAAAGAGAGAAGAATCAAATAGACGCAATAAAAAATGATAAAGGGGACATCACCACCGATCCCACAGAAATACAAACTACCATCAGGGAATACGACAAACACCTCTACGCAAATAAACTAGAAAATCTAGAAGAAATGGATATATTCCTGGACACATACACTCTCCCAAGACTAAACCAGGAAGAAGTTGAATCTCTGAATAGACCAATAACAGGACCTGAAATTGTGGCAATAATCAATAGCTTACCAACCAAAAAGAGTCCAGGACCAGATGGATTCACAGCCGAATTCTACCAGAGTTACAAGGAGGAACTGGTACCATTCCTTCTGAAACTATTCCAATCAATAGAAAAAGAGGGAATCCTCCCTAACTCATTTTATGAGGCCAGCATCATTCTGATACCAAAGCCAGGCAGAGACACAACAAAAAAAGAGAATTTTAGACCAATATCCTTGATGAACATTGATGCAAAAATCCTCAATAAAATACTGGAAAACCGAATCCAGCAGCACATCAAAAAGCTTATCCACCATGATCAAGTGGGCTTCATCCCTGGGATGCAAGGCTGGTTCAATATACGCAAATCAATAAATGTAATCCAGCATATAAACAGAGCCAAAGACAAAAACCACATGATTATCTCAATAGATGCAGAAAAAGCCTTTGACAAAATTCAACAACCCTTCATGCTAAAAACTCTCAATAAATTAGGTATTGATGGGACGTATTTCAAAATAATAAGAGCTATCTATGACAAACCCACAGCCAATATCATACTGAATGGGCAAAAACTGGAAGCATTCCCTTTGAAAACTGGCACAAGACAGGGATGCCCTCTCTCCCCACTCCTATTCAACATAGTGTTGGAAGTTCTGGCCAGGGCAATTAGGCAGGAGAAGGAAATAAAGGATATTCAATTAGGAAAATAGGAAGTCAAATTGTCCCTGTTTGCAGATGACATGATTGTATATCTAGAAAACCCCATCATCTCAGCCCAAAATCTCCTTAAGCTGATAAGCAACTTCAGCAAAGTCTCAGGATACAAAATGAATGTACAAAAATCACAAGCATTCTTATACACCAACAACAGACAAACAGAGAGCCAAATCATGAGTGAACTCCCACTCACAATTGCTTCAAAGAGAATAAAATACCTAGGAATCCAACTTACAAGGGATGTGAAGGACCTCTTCAAGGAGAACTACAAACCACTGCTCAACAAAATAAAAGAGGACACCAACAAATGGAAGAACATTCCATGCTCATGGGTAGGAAGAATCAATATTGTGAAAATGGCCATACTGCCCAAGGTAATTTATAGATTCAATGCCATCCCCATCAAGCTACCAATGACTTTCTTCACAGACTTGGAAAAAACTACTTTAAAGTTCATATGGAACCAAAAAAGAGCCCGCATCGCCAAGTCAATCCTAAGCCAAAAGAACAAAGCTGGAGGCATCACACTACCTGACTTCAAACTATACTGCAAGGCTACAGTAACCAAAACAGCATGGTACTGGTACCAAAACAGAGATATAGATCAATGGAACAGAACAGAGCCCTCAGAAATAACGCCACACATCTACAACTATCCGATCTTTGACAAACCTGACAAAAACAAGTAATGGGGAAAGGATTCCCTATTTAATAAATGGTGCTGGGAAAACTGGCTAGCCATATGTAGAAAGCTGAAACTGGATCCCTTCCTTACACTTTATACAAAAATCAATTCAAGATGGATTAAAGAGTTAAACGTTAGACCTAAAACCATAAAAACCCTAGAAGAAAACGTAGGCATTACCATTCAGGACATAGGCATGGGCAAGGACTTCATGTCTAAAACACCAAAAGCAATGGCAACAAAAGCCAAAATTAACAAATGGGATCTAATTAAACTAAAGAGCTTCTGCACAGCAAAAGAAACTACCATCAGAGTGAACAGGCAACCTACAAAATGGGAGAAAATTTTCGCAACCTACTCATCTGACAAAGGGCTAATATCCAGAATCTACAATGAACTCAAACAAATTTACAAGAAAAAAACAAACAACCCCATAGAAAAGTGGGCGAAGGACATGAACAGACACTTCTCAAAAGAAGACATTTGTGCAGCCAAAAAACACATGAAAAAATGCTCACCATCACTGGCCATCAGAGAAATGCAAATCAAAACCACAATGAGATACCATCTCACACCAGTTAGAATGGCAATCATTAAAAAGTCAGGAAACAACAGGTGCTGGAGAGGATGTGGAGAAATAGGAACACTTTTACACTGTTGGTGGGACTGTAAACTAATTCAACCATTGTGGAAGTCAGTGTGGCGATTCCTCAGGGATCTAGAACTGGAAATACCATTTGACCCAGCCATCCCATTACTGGGTATATACCCAAAGGACTATAAATCATGCTGCTATAAAGACACATGGACACGTATGTTTATTGCGGCATTATTCACAATAGCAAAGACTTGGAACCAACCCAAATATCCAACAGTGATAGACTGGATTAAGAAAATGTGGCACATATACACCATGGAATACTATGCAGCTATAAAAAATGATGAGTTCATGTCCTTTGTAGGGGCATGGATGAATTTGGAAATCATCATTCTCAGTAAACTATCGGAAGAACAAAAAACCAAACACTGCATATTCTCACTCATAGGTGGGAATTGAACAATGAGATCACATGGACACAGGAAGGGGAATATCACACTCTTGGGACTGTGGTGGGGTGGGGGGAGGGAGGAGGGATAGCATTGGGAGATATACCTAATGCTAGATGACGAGTTAGTGGGTGCAGCGCACCAGCATGGCACATGTATACATATGTAACTAACCTGCACAATGTGCACATGTACCCTAAAACTTAAAGTATAATAAAAAATAAAAAAATAAAAATAAAAAATAAAAAACAGATTAAAGTCTCCTTGCTGTATTCTTCCATGGTGAAACAGGCAGGGATGCTGATATGGTTTGGCTGTATTCCCACCCAAATCTCATCTTGAATTGTAACTCCCACAATTCCCATGTGTTGTGGGAGGAATGCTGTGTGAGATGATTGAATTACGCGGGTGGGTCTTTCCCGCGCTGTTCTCATGTTCTCATGATAGTGAATGAGTCCCACAAGATCTGATGGTTTTAAAAATGACAGTTTCCTTGCACAATCTCTCTCTTTGCCTGCTGCCATCCATGTAAAACGTGACTTGCTCCTCCTTGCCTTCTGCCATGATTGTGAGGCCTCCCCAGCTATGTGGAACTGTAAGTCCATTAAACCTCTTTTTCTTCTCAGTTTTGGGTATGTCTTTATCAACAGTGTCAAAAGTGACTAACACAGTAAATTGGTACCAGTAGAGTGGGGTGTTGCTGAAAAGATACCTGAAAATGTGAAAGCGACTTTGGAACTGGGAACAAGGCAGAGATTGGAAGAGTTTGGAGGGCTTAGAAGAAAACAGTCAAATGTTGGAAAGTTTGGAATTCTCTAGAAACTTGTTGAAGGGCTTTGACCAAAATGTTGATAATAATATGGACAATGACATTCAGGCTGAAGTGGTCTCAGATGGAGATGAGAAACTCATTGGAAACTGGAGCAAAGGTGGCTCTTGCTATGTTTTAGCAAAGAGACTGAGGCATTCTGCTCCTGCCCTAGAGATTTGTGGAACTTTGAACTTGAGAAAGATGATTTAGGGTATCTGGTGGAAGAAATTTCTAAGCAGCAAAGCATTCAAGAGATGACTTGGTTTCTGTTAAAGGCATTCGGTTTTAAAAGGGAAACAGAGCATAAAAGTTTGAAAAATTTGCAGTCTGACAATGTGATGTTAAAGAAAATCCCATTTTCTGAGAAGAAATTCAAACTGGCTGCAGAAACTTGTGTAAGTAATCAGGAACCAAACGTTAATCACCAAGACAATGGGGAAAATGTCTCCAGGGCATGTCAGAAACCTTTGCAGCAGCACCTCCCCATCACAGAAGTGGAGGTTTAGGAGGAAAAATGGTTTTGTGGGCTGGGCCCAGGGTGCCTCTGCTGTATACAGTCTAGGGACTTGACCGTATCCCAGCCACTCCAGCTGTGAGTGACTAAAAGGGGCCAAGGTACAGTTTAGGCTGTTGCTTCAGATGGTGGAACCTCCAAGCCTTGGTAGCTTCCACATGGTGTTGAGCCTGTGGGTGCACAGAAGTCAAGAATTGAGGTTTGGGAACCTCTGCCTAGATTTCAGAGGATATATGGAAACACCTGGATGCCCAGGCAGAGTTTGCTGCAGGGGCGGGACCCTCATGGAGAACCTCTGCTAGGGCAGTGTGGAAGGGAAATATGGTGTCAGAGCTCCCCCACAGATTCCTTACTGGGGCACTGCCTAGTGGAGCTGTGAGAAGAGGGCCAATGTCCTCCAGACCCTAGAATAGTAGATCCACTGGCAGCCTGCACCATGAGCTTCGAAAAGCCACAGACACTCAACACCAGCCCATGAAAGCAGCCAGAAGCAGGCTATACCCTGAAAAGCCACAGGGGCAGATCTGCCTAAGGCCATGGGAGCCCACCTCTTGCATCAGTGTGACGTGGATGTGAGACATGGAGTCAAAGGAGATCATTTTGGAGCTTTAAGATTTTACTGCCCTGCTGGATTCTGGACTTGCATGGGGCCTGTGGCCTCTTTGTTTTGGTCAATTTCTCCCATTTGGAATGGTTGTAATGCCTGTACCCCCATTATATCTAGGAAGTAACTAACTTGGTTTTGATTTTACAGGCTCATAGGTGGAAGGGACTTGCTTTGTCTCAGTTGAGATGTTGGACTGTGGATTTCTGAGTTAATGCTGGAGTGAGTTAAGACTTTGCGAGACTGTTGAGAAGACATGACTGGTTTTGAAATGTGAGGACATGAGATTTGGGAAGGGCCAGGTGTAGAATAATATGGTTTGCCTGTGTCCCCACCCAAATCTCATCTTGAATTGTAACTACCACAGTTCTCACATGTTGTGGGAGGAACCCGATGAGAGGTGATTGAATTTTGGGGGCGGGTCTTTCCTGTGCTGTTCTTGTGATAGTGAATGAGTCTCATGAGATCTGATGGTTTTAAAAATGGGAGTTTCTTGCACAGTCTCTCTCTTTGCCTGCCGCCATCCATGTAAGATGTGACTTGCTCCTCCTTGCCTTCTGCCATTATTGTGAGGCCTCCCCAGCCATGTGGAACTATAAGTCTATTAAAACTCTTTTTCTTCCCAGTCTTAGATTTGTCTTTATAAACAGTGTGAAAACGGACTAATACAGATGCTCTCTGGGGTCTCTTTTATAAGGGTACAAATCCCATTAATGAGGGCTAATCACCTTTTGTGATGGTTAATCACCTCATGACCTAATCACCTTTTGTGATGGTTAATTTTAAGTGTGAACTTAACTGGCTTAATGGATACCTAGATAGCTGGGAAAGCGTCATTTCTGGGTGTGTCTGTGAGGGTGTTTCTAGAGGAGAATGGCAGGTGAGTTGGTGGACTGAGTAGGCAAGATATGCCCTCAATGTGAGCAGGCACCATC
Source organism: Pan paniscus (assembly GCF_029289425.2). Lineage (NCBI taxonomy): Eukaryota > Metazoa > Chordata > Mammalia > Primates > Hominidae > Pan > Pan paniscus. The sequence continues at coordinate 141,407,111 of NC_073255.2, read as the reverse complement.
CAGTCACCTGGGAGCCTGGATAAAACCAAAAGGCAGAGGAAATGTGAATTTGCTCTCTTCCTTTCTCCTGGAGCTGGGACACCATCTTCTCTTGCCCTTGAACATCAGAACTCCAGGTTCTCCAGCCTTCTGACTCTGGGACTTTCACTAGTGGTCCCCCTGTGTTCTCAGGCCTTCAGGGTTGGACTGAGAGTTATACCATTGGCTCCTCTGGTTCTGAGGCTTTGGACTTGGACTATTGTCTTCCCTGGGCTTCCAGCTTACAGACAGCCTATTGTGGGACTTCTCAGCCTTCATAATTGCATAAGCCAATTTCCATAATAAATCCCCTCTCATCATCTGTCTGTCTGTCTGTCTATCTATCTATCTATCTATCTATCTATCTATCTATCTATCTGTCTATCTAATCTATCCTATTAGTTCTGCCTCTGTGGGGAATTCTGACTAATATACTTTCCAAGGCCCCATCTCCTAATACCATCACATTAGGGATTAGGATAGCAACATGAATTTTTGGGGGACTCACACATTTAGTCTATAACACGAGCTAATTTATTAATTCACATTTATTCATATTTGTTTATATAATACTCTATTTGAAGGGGATAAAGTATATCCCAAAAATCTTCCAGTCAGATTGTTGGCTGGAAATCCAGTTAATTTCCTTGCAAGATGTGGAACTTGATGGCAAATAAATTTTGTAAATCATCTAGAATGCATAAGAAAAATAAATATTAATGAAAATAATTATAACATTATTATAATCCATTTCCTAAATGAAGACAAGAATGTTGAATTAACTGAGATTAGGAAGAGGATGCCAAGAAACAAATCCACAAAAAAGCAAAACAAGCAAACACAAGGAACCAGCCCTGCCACCAAAAATATTGAGCTGTTTGTCAAAATAAAAGAGACAAGGGTGATTCATTTTAATATTGACAGGCAATATAAAGCAGTATACAAAAGATCAGAAGTTCTTTACTGACAAATTGTCATCAGCCAGGAAAAAGTCACATCATGAAGAATCTGGGGTATCACGTGCTTGGGAAGCACTTTGGGACAGAGACATCATGAGCGATCACTGAGAGAAGGGATAAATCAGAATGACTCTGACTTCACAATCCACAATAACTCACATTCACACAGCCAACACCTGAGCCTCTAGTCTAGCCAGACACTAGTTATTGCAAAAGAAGGATTCCTCTGGGCCTGGACTAATTAAGTTTCAGTGTTTACTTCTCAGCATGAAATGTCAATAACAGCTGGGATGTTAGTATGGCAAAAGAGGGGACTTGCTTATTTGTAGGGTGTGAAGTGATCTCAATATTCTGTGGTTTTAATCTGTAAGTTGCCTTAAGGCTCCTGAGGACTGTAATGTAAATCGGTAAGGCACAGCAAAAGAAAAGTTCAACTGAAAAGAGAAACGGGAAATAGATGAGTTTAAACTGCTTGCATTTTAGATTCATATTCCTAAATTTACTGGACCTAGAGGCAGTTTCATACCCAACCAAGAGAGCTAGGGTTAAAAATTTTTCTGGAAAGTGCTTAGAGATTACAAAGGTGGCAAGTGGTTCAAGTCATTCCCTCCTCCCATGTTAGGCAACAAAAGACGGTCCTAACTCTATTTAGGTTGAGGATGTTAGACTCTTTAAAACTTTTTATTAAAATGGAAAGGTGGTAAAGCAGCAGAGAAGAGCATATTTTTGTGCCTTACAGTACAGTTGCTGTGGGCTGCCTTCTGCCCTAGTTATTAATCTGAAGGCCAAATCCTGGCTTCAATTCAAAGGGTGTGAACTCTAAGAATGTGAAATGTTGTTTCTCTTGGGCAAGGATATTGCAAAACATCTACAAAAGCAGATCTGCATTCTTATTTTAGATTCAAGATCAAAATAACATGTAGAAAGCTGCAGTAACTCTGAGCTGAACGTGTGAAGAGTACCTTACAACAAAGAAACATAATAAAAAAATCATAATCATAATACATGTTATCAATGAGGCAGCACTCTAAGGGCTTTATGGATATTAGCACATGCAATCTTAGTAACACTATAAAATATGTACCACTCCTATCCTCATTTAAAGAGTAAAAACTGAAACATGAAGAAATTAAGTAACATGCCAAGGTCACACAACTAGTAAAAGGCAGAACTAGGGTCTGCACCCATGAGCTTAATTCCTACTTTCTATTTCCAGATTTAAGAAATCCTGATTTAAAAATAAGAAAATTAGGAGATAGCAATTTTCTTCATTGGATTCTGTAAATTACAATCAGCAAGCTTAAAAACCCTCTACACTTAAAATATTTCCATTATAAAATTTACATATATACACATTTCATGACAGGGATTAATTACAGGTAATACATGCACTATCTTAGGAATGGCCAAGAACTGAATGTATTCCTGTTAAAACTCCAACCCTGATTCAGATCCCTATTGTTTAACTCAAAAGCAATGGTGATTCCCAAAGATGATTATTCTGAGGGAAGTAAGAGATGCCTTCCCATTTTTACCCCACCCCTAGGAAATCTAAATCCTTCTCACAGGACCCTCGCAATGGCTCTGCAGATTAGAAGGTCTCAAGCAGCCCAACCATGAACAGGGTGACACTCTAGTCTCCTTGCAAATCCACTGAGCTCTAATTAATTAGGAGGAAATGGCTATAGTAATAAGTCAGGAAGTGAACCCTCCCTTATTAGAAAGGCTACATTCCTGCTCACGTTGAGCTGTCCATGGTGCTGACACGTCTAAACCCAGTCACTAGGCCTTGGTCTTGCTACCAGTGTTTATTCCTGCACATCTTGGTTATGTGGCTCATGCCTTGCTCACTTGGTTGCTGCCTGGTGCGTCTTTGATGCTGCTGTGGACTCCTTTAATCCCAGTGGCTTTTAGAACCTATGGCTCTGGTCTAGGCAGGGTTTTACAGATTAGGAAATCAAGGCACAGGGAGATTAAGTAACTTGCCCAAGGCATGTAGCTATAAGTATGAAATAGAACCCAGCCAGGCCACTTCTCTGAACAAGGGCCAACAAGGTTTGAGGTAGTCCTCCACAGAAGCAGGCTGGAGGTAGTAGGCCGCAACACTGAGAGTTTTAGAGAGAAGAGGATGGCTGATAAGCAGAGCACACCATAAAACAAGTAAATGACCAGCTGTCCAAGTTGCTGAAAAATAAGAATCTCCTCTTGTAGATTGTGCTTCAAATGGTGTCTTTCCCTCCGTTCTCCTGCTTCTCCCTGGGAGAACTATCCAGCATTTCCATAATTATTTAGTTTTCTTCTATTCTTATTTCTAAGAATCACCAATATCTTTAGTTTAAGTAGGATGGCCAAATTTAGGCTAATCTTTTTGAGTGGTTGTTGCCAAGGGCCAGGAGAACATGCCTGGTTTTCCACTCTGTCACTGGCACTGTAACTATTATTACTATTAATACTATAATAAATAATATAGTGAAGGCATTTGTGAATAAATTATTCTGCGTTCAAAATACCTTGATAACATGATAGAGACCTCAAAGTCAGTCCACAGAAGCAGAGGCAGCCAAGGGAGGGGTGGAAGGGCAGAAAAAAAGGGAAGAGTTCATGTTCCTAAGAAGAACACTGCACTCCACACCTCTGCATGTCAGTCTTTGCATACAGATCCTGCCTGCAAACCAAGCCATACTAGAGAAAGAGAACCCACGGAGAGCTATTCAAGGTAAGATTTACAGCAACTGGAAATATGCCAACATTATTCAAACAGAAAAATTTCCTAAGAAAGGAAGAAATGCAAATCTATTCTTTTCCCTAAGCTCAAAGAAATAAAGCCTATTTAAAGCCCATTTTGTTAGCAGAATGATAAAATATCTTCCCCTGAATCAACTTAATAGTTGTTTTTTTATAAACTGCTCGCAAACATGAAGTGTGTATGTGTGTGTGTGTGTGTGTACACAAGGATGAGTTTGGGGCCATGAATCTCATTGAAGTCTATTAAGAAATGTTCTGATTAGCGCATTGTGTCTTGCAGTCTATTGAAAAGGTCAAGGTCTATAGCTGAGCTAAATATAACCTGGTGAGAGAGAGCAAGGAGAGCTCTGGAAAATTTTGGGAGGCTTTCATACTGTTTGGAAGATAAGAAGATTGTTTGAAGGGATTTCATTCTTTATGAAGTGTGTGGCTGAAAAAAAGAAGTATCAAGGACAACTATAACTTCTTATACAAATAACTTTAAAGGAAAATCTAGAATAATTTCTCACTGTTTAAAATCATAAAAATGATGTTATGTTCCCCTAGTCTATATTTTCTCTAAGAAATGCAAATCATTTTCATAGGTTTCAATGGAGCTGGTAATCTTATGCTGTTTGGGAAGAACAGAGGTCAGGGTGACCTTCCTAACATGCGCAATCGACTGGGATACTCTGCTGCTGAAAACTCCAGTGACTCATCATGGCTTTTGGGAGAAAGTCCAAAACCCCTTTCTGGTGCAATCAAGGCTCTTCATTTTCTGGCCGATTATTACATTTCCAGCTTCTCTTCCACCTTTTTCCTCTCATGTATTCTGTGGCTTTTCAGATGACTCATGATGTAATGGTTGCCTTTGGATAGAGTGTCCTTTCCCACGTTGCCTGTGGTCTCCTCCTCGCCCTGGAACTGTCATTTCCTCCAATCATCCCACCGCCTGACAGCCCCATCCCACTCTCTATTCTTCTCCCCAGGACAAAAATGACTGCTGTGATGGTTAACTTTATGTGTCTACCTAGTTGGGCCATGGTGCCCAGGTATTTGGTCAGGCATTATTCTGGATGTTTCTGTGATGGTGTTTTTTGGATGAGATTATTATTTAAATTGGTGGACTTTGAGTAAAGCAAATTCCTAATGTGGGTGAGCATCATCCAATTTTTTGGAAGCCTTAGTAGAACAAAGACTGACCTTCTCCAAGCAAAAAGGGTTTCTGCAGTAGGCCACTTTTAGGTTCAATCTGCAAAACGGACTCTTTTCTAGGTCTCTTGTCTGCTGGCTCATCCTGCAGATTTGGATTTTTCAGCCTCCGTAACTGTGTGAGCCAATTCCTTAAAATAAATCAATCTCCCTCTGTACACACATCCTATTGGCTCTGTTCCTCTAGAGAGCCCTGACTAATACAGTTGCCCCTTCCCTTTGGCCTCTGCTGTATCTTTTACAGTTCTATGATATTACAGCTAGCATATCATATTTATTGGTTAACATCTCTGTCCTCCTTCTGCAAGCTTCAGGAGCACAGGGGCTCTGTCCCTCATCAATGTATCCCCAGTGCCCACTCAACATAAGTTGAATTATAAATAAGCAAGGTCCCCAGATAGATATAGGAACACAGATGTTAAGCAAAAGGTTCCTCACCACGTAATAGATATCTTCAGAAGGTTACTCAAAGTTGTTATAATTTTTGTTCTCTAATCTCATCTCTTCCTCCTTGTTATCTGCCAATTATAAAAGCAAAATCTTGAAAGAAATGTCCCTTGTGGGTCCCTACCACTCCAACACATATTTGGGTAGAGGAAGTGCATAGCAAATTATAATGTAGTGTATACATAAGTGTGTGTGTGTGTGTGTGTGTGTGTTGGGTTAAGGGCATGTGCCAAAAGGAGCATAGCTCAAAAAAATAATAGGCTACTGATTCCTTTAGCCCTATTTCAATGAATTATGATTATTTGTCCTAATCAATAATATTTACCATGTGCCTAACGCTGATATATATATATATTCTCAGATTGTCATGAGAACATATATATATGTATGTGTGTGTATGGAGAGAGAAGAGAGAAGTTAGTCTCTTAGCCTCTATCCTGGTCTGGAATCTTCAGCAGCCCTCCTGGTTACTGCACGGAGTGTGGACTTTCCCATTACTTTTAAAGTCATATTTGCTATTTACTCCTTTCTCCACCAGCGTACCAGGTTCCTTCATTACTTCCTGTTCAAGTTTTATAAATTCCTATCTCAACCTGTAGAGGTCCCTTTTCTCCACAAGTCCAACTACTGGATTCTTCAGAGTTGAAGTAATGTCCATTTCTCCCACATATTTCCTGACTGAAATTCTGCCCAAAGAATCCCTTAGAGGCTACACATTTCAATCAAAACACATTTAAAACACATGTACCAAGCTGTGGTCCTATTGTTTTGTGCAGGGAGCCAGGCTGAAGGGTCCTTGAGGCAGAAACAATGGCAGTTGCCTCAAATCCTCCCTAGGCTGGTTCATAGTTGGCTGTTAGTACTTGTGCTCTGACTTATTGAGGACCATTGTTTTGTGTCTCTTTCATAGAAAGATACAGAAAGGGGAGGTAGGTACCTCATTCCTGACACTCACCTGGGCTGGCTAACAAATCCAGGGTTGGCCAAGCTATAGCCCTCTTAGTGGTGCTATTCTTAGTGGTGCATTTAAAGAACATATTTTTCTCCAGCAAAAAGTTCTTTATTTCGTTCCCTTTATTTCATATTTGTTTATATAATACTCCATTTGAAGGGGATAAAGTATATCCCAAGAATCTTCCAATCAGATTGTTGGCTAGAAATCCAGTTAATTTCCTTGCAAGATGTGGAACTTGATGGCAAATAAACTTTGTAAATCATCTAGAATGTGTAAGAAATACTGTAACTTTATCCCATTTAATTTTTAAATCCCCAATTTAAAAAATCAATTTAGGATGTATATAGATTGCTGTTTACTCAAACTCTCCATTTGTTGCTTTTCTTCTCTTACTTTCATTTTATTGAACACAGAACTATTTATGTGCTTGTGTACACACATGCAACTGAAGAACACATGTTTAAAATAAAACAAGAAATCAAGACAGAGAGGAAAACTGCATTCGTTATCTGAAAGAAAATTTCATGGTTAAAGAATTTTGGTTTCAGACATTTTGCTTCATATTTTGTTTAAACATAAGACAAAAATATTGATCAGGAAAAGATAACACTTTAAAAATGTATCCAGCTTTTAATCTTTAAGTATTAATTAATTGTGCATATTGTCATATTTGCCTAGATGCATGTTGGAAAAATCATGTTCTATTGTACCACTTCCTCCCAGACTTAGAATAGGTGAGATCTAACTTGTACTTGATGATATTTACTGTGAGATCAAATGAAAAGATTTTTATTTTCTAAAAATTTGAAACTATAGCTGGTCATCATATTACTTTTCACTAGACACATTTGATGTAAATGAAAACTGAAGTGGGAATGGCCAAAATATTCCTTCTGAAAGCTTCTCTGGTCCCTGAAACTTGGAAGAGCATACATCTCTATTTCATTCTCCTACTTTTCATGCCTTTTGCTATGAGAAAGGGCCATGAAGTGGTGGGCTTATGTGCTGTCTGGAAGTTTTCTAAACCTGAGAATAGGGTACAGAAACATGGCTCTCTGGACAGCTGGAGAACCCAGTCTGCCTCTGCCATCATCAGCAACCATGACTTATATAGGATACACATGCACGAAAGCTGCTTTTATATTAAAGTTTTATATTAAAACTGCCTTTATATTAATTGACTGCAACCTCAAGGATCACCCTGGACTACATCACTATTGATTACTCATACTCTATAATTCTCGTGGTCCCAAGCCCAGATTTCAACCCCTGGAATACACTGCTCTACTGAAAAAGAACTACACTCTACCCCTCGAGTGTTTTGAAGTAACCAATGCAACTATCTACACTGACAGATGAATACATTAATTCCACTTAGAAGTAGGACGATTAATTAGTGTAGATTATACATATTTTGAGCTACTATTTCTTAAGAGCTTGTTAACATTTGTGCTAGAAACCTTACATTTTCTCCTAAATCCCATTAACAAAAGTGAAAGGTAGGCTTAGATGATTATTCTCATTTTACAGAAGAGAAAACTGGCTCAGAGTAATGTTCAAGGTCATGTAACTTTCTCACAGCAGGCCATTTGAACCCAGGTCTCCAGGATTTCAACCCAGGTCTCCAGTGACAAAGGAAGAACTCTCCCAGCTCAGTTATGCAGGCTTGGGAGGATCCCCGAATTAATTGAAAGTGGTGAGCTCTCTATATGATTTTGTACAGCTACAGTGACTCTTTAATTCAATGTGCTATATTAAGAACATTAGCAATAGTAACAATTTGTACTACAATGAATTAAACACTGTCACTCACATTACAATGAGGGACTCCTTCCTTAAGAGAGCAGTTTTCATCCCAAGTATTAGTTTCATTATCTGACTTTCTTTCGAGTGTCTTTTTGTCTTTTCCCTCCACAAAGTTACATTTGTTATCTAGTGCTTTATGAACCTTCACTACACAATGTGTGGTTAATAAATAGTTGGCAAGGATTCTTGGCTATGTATCAAGGGAATTTTAAAGATAAATTAGTTTAACTGATCCGAAGGTGCTAGATTAAATATATTGCTATGGATTCATGTATTTCCACTAGAATTTACAATTAAATACAAACTACAAGTGAGGTATTAAATCAAATTCTATGGTTGTTTCCCTGGGATATTTCTTTCAAAGTCAGGATGCAAACAGCATACATCTATTAAAGATCCTCTAAATACAGTCTTGTCAGAAAGTTAGTTAAACTATTTATGTCATTACATCAGCATGGATCAATAGCTCAGAATTAGATTCTGAGACAAAAATTTAGTTTGCTGATACCAGGCCAAAATTTCCTCCATTTTTTGGGCAACTATTATTTGTAAGATCTTTAGTTCACAGTAAGCTCATAGGCAGCCAACAATTCTTTAAATTTTAGTGTCTGGACATATTCACAAAAGCAGAGATAGAAAGGGAAAATGCATCTCTATACCTTGCAGAAGAGAGAGGTGCTTGACTGTTGTGCAATGTTCCATCTGGAAAGCAGGCTTGGTGGAGGCAGGATGCCAACCTATGAAGACTGATAGAGCAGTTTTTTTGCTCTTCAACTTTTCAAATAGATTTGCTAAAGCAGTGAGCTCCAATTATGGGAGGCTTTGAAGGATGGTAGAAAGGAATTGGTGGTTGGAAGGATGAAAATGGCCAGACTACGTTCCTGCTCTCACCTTCAGCACAGGAGCATCTCAAGGGGTTGCACATAGCAATTGAAGAGGAGGTGATAGATCGCACAGTGCTCTACTGGAGCCAATCAGAACAAACTCACCTGGAGGAAAGCCCATAGGGATCAAAGCCCTTCTTCATACTGTCCTCTGAGGATCAGAGCCCTTCTTCACACTGACCTGTGGGATCAGAGCCCTTCTTCACACTGGCCTGTGAGATCAGAGCCCTTCTTTATATTGTAATTCAAGCAAACAGGGCAAAGACGCAGAAAATCTGCCTGGTAATAAATTTGGATATTTCCTGAAGGCCAGCACTAGATGAGTGCAGGAACCTGGGAATGATTCTGGGAGATGGAAATTGGCAGGGGTGGACATTAGAAAGAAGGTCCCGAATAGCCTATTCAGAGGTGAAACAACCAGGAAGCTGTGCTGGGCTGATGCCATATGGTGAGGTCTATTTGATATTTGGCCTTCCTGTCTTCAGTGACATATAACAAAGCTAGAGAAATATGAGGATACTAAGGTAGTGATTGTGGAGAAGCATGTATTTTATAGGAATAATGTCAGTGGGAATGATTTTCTTGTTAGTCAGTTGGCCCTAATCAAACCAAGTAAGAAATTGGACAACATTCAAAGGCAAAAATGATCTGAGAGCATATTAGGAGGGGAAAAGACACAAAGCTTTGAATTCAAGAAGAGATGTGCAAGTACCCATTTTGGCATAAATCCTTATGAAAAAACTGTCAGGTTTATCTAATGCGCCTAATCCAGAAATCCTAAATTTGAGACTCAAATGACATTGTTCTTAATTAAGCCAGATACTTTTCCAAAAGGCTAAAATATAACTTCTTTGTTTCTCTGGGGTCAGCTTTGTAACAGCTCAATTTCTAGTGAGGGGCAGGAAAAAGACTTGTGATTTTGAAGAATTCTACAATTGTACATTCCCCTTTTCCCCAAATCATTTTCTACTTACCATATAAAAATACGCCCATTTTCTTTAAAAAATCATCTTTGCAGATATACAGAGATGCACTATGAAGGGCTGAGTGGAGGGGAACTGACCTATGGGATGGACTCTTTCTGTCTTAGGGAAGAGATCTCTTCGCTGATGCTGAGCTACACTCACACCACCACTGCTCAATGAAAAGTCCTGGTTGCCCTAGAAAGAACTGAAAGAGAAATGACTTCAAGGTTCGGGATTAACTGGAGAAGCAAATGTTACATTTCTAAGGGAGAGGACAACAGATGTCTCATGAAACTGCATCTAACCCCATAATGTTTCAAATTTTTGTCTTTGTGAAGGCAAATTATAATCATGTGGGTGTTTGCCTAATCACCACTTGTTACACAAAGTGTCTTGTGCTAGTGGTTAGCTTATATCCTGAGATGGCTATGGGGCCATACAGATTTTCCCCCAAAACCTATGAATATAAGTGTACTATTGGAGTTATTTTCATTTACTAAAAATGGAATCTTAAAATTCATTGGAATAATTACTGAAAGGGACTGAAAATCCAGTTATTAGTGAGGTTTTATGACGATAAGCATTTGGAATATATTATACTGAATTCCATTTACTCTGAATAGCACCTAGGTTAGTTGGAAGAATTAAAATCAGGCATTCACTTTTATGAGTTGAATGAATTGCAAACTCCTAATACCAGCTTTTTTTTTTTTTTAATTTTACTTTAAGTTCTGGGATACATGTGCAGAACATGCAGGTTTGTCACATAGGTATACGTGCGCCACGGTGGTTTGCTGCACCTATCAACCTGTCATCTAGGTTTTATTATTATTATTATTATTATCATACTTTAAGTTTTGGGGTACATATGCACAATGTGCAGGTTTGTTACATATGTATACATGTGCCATGTTGGTGTGCTGCACCCGTTAACTCATCATGCAGCATTAGGTATATCTCCTAATGCTATCCCTCCCCCCTCCCCCCACCCCACAACAGACCCCAGAGTGTGATGTTCCCCTTCCTGTGTCCATGTGCTCTCATTGCTCAATTCCCACCTATGAGTGAGAACATGTGGTGTTTGGTTTTTTTGTCCTTGCGATAGTTTGCTGAGAATGATGGTTTCCAGTTTCATCCATGTCCCTACAAAGGACATGAACTCTTCATTTTTTATGGCTGCATAGTATTCCATGGTGTATATGTGCCACATTTTCTTAATCCAGTCTATCATTGTTGGACATTTGGGTTGGTTCCAAGTCTTTGCTATTCTGAATAGTGCTGCAGTAAATATACGTGTGCATGTGTCTTTATAGCAGCATGATTTATAATCCTTTGGGTATATACCCAGTAATGGGATGGGTGGGTCAAATGGTATTTCTAGTTCTAGATCCCTGAGGAATCACCACACTGACTTCCACAATGGTTGAACTAGTTTACAGTCCCACCAACAGTGTAAAAGTGTTCCTATTTCTCCACATCCTCTCCAGCACCTGTTGTTTCCTGACTTTTTTAATGATCGCCATTCTAACTGGTGTGAGATGGTTAAGGCCTGCATGCATTAGGTATTTGTCCTAATGCTCTTCCTCCCCTTGGACCCCTCACCCCCTGTCAGGCCCCAGTGTGTGATGTTCCCCTCCCTGTGTCCATGTGTTCTCATTGTTCAACTCACACTTAATGAGTCAGAACATGCAGTGTTTGGTTTTCTGTTCCTGTGTTAGTTTGCTGAGGATGATGGTTTCCAGCTTCATCCATGTCCCTGCAATGGACATGAACTCATTGTTTACTATGGCTGCATAATATTCCATGGTGTATATGTGCCACATTTTCTTTATCCAGTCTATCACTGATGGGCATTTGGGTTGGTTCCAAGTCTTTGCTATTGTAAATAGTGCTGCAATAAACATACGGGTGCATGTATCTTTATAGTAGAATGATTTCTAATCCTTTGGGTATATACTCAGTAATGGGATTGCTGAGTCAAATGAATACCAGGTATTTTTAAAGGGCCCTTGCACTGGGCAAAGTAGATGAAAAAGGGAGCAACATCAATTGTCTTTTCTCTCCCCCCATGCACTGGGTGGTTTTAGCAACTTCTCACCTGCAATGGGTGTGTCTGAGAAGAGACATCCCATCTCAGTGATGCCTTATTGAGGACTATGACTTGTCTATTCATGGTCTCTTGGCCAAGATTCCACTTTGGGGAAGGTAGAGCAATAGAATTGGGTATCAGAGCATATTCTCTATAGGACTAATTTAGGAAGTCTCAAAAAGCAGCCCCAGTCTGTGACAAGGTCTCGGGCTTTTGGATAACAGTCCCCACACCTACTTACATTCATCAGAAGATGAGAGAACTCCTTACTGGCCCATCCCTGAAGGATGATAAATAAGCCATTCACTGGATCCTTAAGACCACTGAGACAAGTGTAGGGGTCTTCACCAGTTATATTGCTTTATCTTGCTTAGGGAAACAAAGTCAAAGTTAAATAAGGAATGGAAACACTTTTAGGGTCAGGTTTTCATGGGCCAGGAAACACTTTTAGGACTAGGTCCTGGAACTGGGGCCTCAAAAACCCAAGCCACGCCTCATTTTGGCAGTCATTTCTGCTGCTCTCAGTGTCCAGTGACACCCCCGGCTCTTCTGCTTGCCAGGAAGGAGAGCCCTGTGAATTCAGCTCTTCTCTGCCCTTATCTTACTTGGCCTCTCAGCAGCACTGCACTGAGATGCCCACTTCTTGCTTCAAATACCCTCCTCTCCTGGCTCTCACAGCATGCTCTCACTTTCAGGGTTTTCCTCCTATCTTTCCACATCTGCTTTATCATCCCCTTCCCAGGGTCCTCCTCCTTTAATGGCCTATCATTGTTAGGGCTTCCCTGGGCTGGGTCCTGAGCTGTTTTCTCTTCCTTGCTAGGCTTTGTCCCTAGGGGATCCCATTAATTCCTAGGGTTTCAAATACCATCCAGACTTTATTTAGATGACTCTCAAATTTAGAGAAAAAATCATTCAAGTTTATTCATTCAACATTTACTGAGAATTTGCAGTACAGAAGCATGTTACTATATTATCATTTAGAGCAACTTTTGCATCTTGCTGCTATACACTTAATCACTTAAGAATCCTTTCCAGTAATCTTGCTCCATCCTCCCACATTGCCAATCTGTCAACAAGTCCCATAGAGACTTGTTTCTGCAGCATATTTCACAGCTTTCCTTTCCTTCCTCATGGTCAAAACCTTACTTGAGAGCCTCATCACCTTGTACCTAGGGGGAGAACATGGACTTTTATCTGGCTCTCCTGTGTCTGGGGAATACTGAATCCAACTCATTGTTCAGACACAATGATGGCAGGAGTCACTTACTCAACATGTATCATCTGGTGCCTCCTCTGTGCCTAGCGCTGAGGATGTAGACTGGAATCACACTGTCCTTGACCCCAAGTTATTTACATTTTAATGGAAGAGACAGACAAGTAAGTGAACCACTAATGCAATGGGTGGTAAAGGCAATGATGGGATATTCCCAGGTGCCATGGGAGCCATGGGAAGGACACCTCATTCAGCCTTGGAGATCAGAGAAGCTCTCCCTTTGGAACTGAAGGAGTTAGCCACAGGGTTGTGTGTGTGTGTGTGTGTGTGTGTGTGTGTGTGTCATGGGGAGGATGTGTATATGGAAAATAAGCAGAAGCATAATGAAGTAGAGGAACTGTCATACCCCTTCTGGAATCTGGGCTTTAAGCAGAAAAGTGATAAAGTCAGAAGTACTCTTTAGAAAGCTCTAACTACAACTGGAAGAAGCCATGAGAAAAAATGCTGGCAGAGTTCGTTGCATTTAGTAACCTAGGCAACAGATAATGATGGCTTTGAGCTAAAGTAGTGGAAGTGGGGATGGACAGAAGTAGAATAATCAATAAGTGACTGGCCTTGGTGAGTGATTAAATTGAACAGGGCTAGGTCCAAATCTGGTGTTGGCCATTGACTGACTACAGGCCTATCACAAACTTCCTCAGTTTCCCCACCTGAAAGAGGGATATAATAACTAACTCTCAGGGTCATTGTGATGGTTAAATATGACTTACTATATGTGAGAATGCCTGACATATAGAAAGTTGTCAATAAATGCTCATTTCTTTCCTTCCTCAAACATTATATTGAAATTACAATTCGCTACCCCAGAAAGCATAGCAGTTCCCTGTTATTTTATTATATCGAAATTAACTTTCTGCAGACCAGTGTTCTTCAACCTTGGCACTATTGACATTTGGGGCCAGATAATTCTTTGTTGTGGGGGACTGTCCTGTGCATTATAGGATGGCCTGTACCCACTAGATGCTGGGAGCACCCCATCCCTAGTTATGACAATGAAAAATATTTTCACTCATTGCCAAATGTCCCTGTAACCTGGGGGGCAAAATCAGCTTTGGTTGAGAACTGTTGCTCTAGACTTTTCTGTCCCCCTACCAACCATACTTTCAATACCATATCTCATGCTCAATATTATAGTTTTTTTTTTATTACTTTCCTCCATGGATTTTAGCTGAGTAAGGTAGGTTACAATCTCATTCTCATATCACAGCGTATAATTTCACTGTATCTTGCACAATGCCTATAGCACATCACTGAATGAATTTTCAAATACATTCATTAACTTTCTACCGTTGAGAGATTAAGGCCCAAACTCCTAGTATGGCAGTAAACATTGCAATAAGTCTCTCCCCATTCACTCTCCAGCGGGATCTCATGATTTCCTATGATTTCCCCATTCCTATAACACTCTGCCTTCCAGACTTCTGCATTTCGTGCATCAGGAACCCTCTCCATCCTATCACACCCACACAAAGAAAACCAATATAGGGTTGCCAACTTTTTATTTTGTGAGATAAGAAAGTTTCATAACAACAGCAAGAGCAGCAGCAGTAAAAACTATCACGCCATCACTTTGTTAAATAAAGGTAACTTTTATACTAAAAAAGTGGAAAAGAGCATAATCTCAGGTTAAAAGAGAGTAATTTAAATGAAAAGAACCTAGCTTTGTTAAAAGACTCACTACATTGTTCTGTTTTTCTCATTTCTAGGAAAACATTGGTGAGGATTTCATTATGGACCAGCATTTGGGAACCACTGCACTCATTTCCTGCCCAATCAGAGTTGATGAGGCTATTTTCTTCCTTGACCTGAACCCAGGGTCTTTGTATATCTCCAGTCAGAATACCCTCCTCCCACCCATTTCTGCCTGGAAATCTATTCCTTCAAAGTCAACATAAGATATTAAATAGAAAAAAGCCATTAAGTATTAAGTTTTATGCCCTAAACAGAGGTAATCCTTCTCCCCACTAAATTTACTTCTTGAGGGGCTTACTATATTCTACCTTTTGGAGTTGTTTTTATATAGGCCCAAATCAGCAGCATCTTCTCACCTTTGTAGAAAAGGACCTCACACAAGTAAATATTTCCTGAATTTAGTGGTTGGATTGTCTCCAACTTTGGGTTCTCCATTCCTTCCATGTGGAATACCCACTTCATTAGTTTTCTATTGCTACCATAACAAATTATCACATACCTAGTGGCTTAAGATAACACAAATTTATTATCTTACAGTTCTGGAGGTCAGATGCCTGACACAGGCCTCACAGGGCTAAAATCAAGGTGTTGACAGGGTTGTATTACTTTTTGGAGGCTCTAGGGGAAAATCTGGTTTTTTACTCTCCTAGCTTGTAGAGGCCATATTAATTCCTTGACTTGTGGCCAATTTCCTCCAACTTCAAAACCAGTAATGTCACAACTGTCTGGCCATTCTTCCACAGTCACATCTCTCTCTGGCTGGGAACTCCAACAGGAAAGGTTCTCTGATTTTAAGAACCCATGATAATAGATTGAGCCCACTTGTATAACCTAGGGTAACACATTTCCTCATCTTAAGGTCCTCGCTTTAATCTCACGTGCAAAGTTGCTTTTGCCACGTAAGCTAACATATTCACAGGTTCTGAAGAATAGGGTGTGGACATCTTCAGGGACTATTATTCTGCCCACCATACCCACTTTTGCTATTCTTTATCAATCTACATTCCTCACTCTTTATTCATCATCTGAAACTTAATATAATAAAAATAATAAATGAAAGAGTCAAGATTTTAACCCATGTCTGGGCAAGTACCTCCTTCTAACACTGTTGTGATAAAGAAAACAATGGCAAACATCTGCCCTGTGTAGTGGATGGCCACCCTGTGGAAAACGTTTTATTCTGACATACCTTTCAGATGATATTTGAAAATGTATTGATGTTTTCTCCAACATCCAGTGAATGTATGGCTGTGTGTTCAAAGACAAGCATTCATGGCCCCATAAGACCTCTAAGAGGCAGTCTCTTCTAAATTGGGCTCTAGCTTTCGTAACTCAGCTCTGCAAAGTCAGGCAACCAACACTCATCCCTAAGTGTCAGTGTATTTTTAGCACCTCAGGATTTTCATGGTTAGGCTTCCTGAGCTTTAATCTAAGGACACATTTCTCACAAGTTCCCCTTTAGCTGTTACAGTGCTCAGATTTGCCATTGTGGAATAGAAAGGGCTATTTTTGTTTAAAATTTTAGCATTGATTATGCAGTGGTGATTCATGGATTGAGAACTTCAAGGCTTAATTAATATAATAGTGCATGGTAAGTAAGGTCTTTGTGGCAGAATTCATCACTAATTACCACTGAACTGAAACCTGAAGTTCAGAGTTTTTTTTCTAGCATGGCTCAGGAGAAACCATCCCTCACAGGAGAAACCTTGCCTTGACTTCTATTCACTATGATCTGTATAGCCCGTTGAGGTGGTCAGACAATCCCTGGCTTCAGAGTAGCCTTTACCTGCCCAAGAAGGACCTTGATGGAAAGTAATCATTTCTTTATAGGCAGGACTGTATATAAGTTATTTTAGACAATCTCTTCAACTTCCCTCATCCATTTGCATTAGAGACCACAACAGAAAGAGTGCTCTCCTGATTTAGGTTAGCAAAAGCAGTGTCATTGATGATAATCCTTCATCTATTGTAAGACTGAGTTCCAAAATGTTCATGACTGTGAAGTAGGGAACCCAATAACTTTATCCATGCTAATCAAAATTGACAGATGCATTTTGAATTTACATGTGTTACTCTTTATTGATTATCAGGACAGATAAAACAGCCAGAGAAGATGGGCAGTGGGTCAGATGCAGGCTTAGTGAGAGCACTCTGCTTAACCACATGTGCTTCAGATATGAGTGATGCACCTAGAAACATAATAGGGGCTGGAACCCATAATAATTGAGTAGAAGGGGTAAAAAACAAACAAACAAAAAACAAAACCAAGGTTGCTTAACTGAGGAAGTTTAGCAAGAGAATATCTTTCTTATGAATAGTCTAAATATTCTACTGATAATCTCATTTTCTAAAAGTCCTCCGTGGGAAATGGAAGTGTCAGAAGGGGGAAGAAATGTGAAAAGAAACAGAGAGTTTTTAGAAATAATTACTGTTAACTGGAAATGTCGCTCTCCCCCACATCCCCAAGTCTCTTTTTAGATTAGCAAGCAGCAGTGACCAGATGGAGACGGGGTGTTGAAATGCCTTCTGTGATGAGAGCCAATCATTTGCAGGAGGTGAGCCCCACTTCAACAGATGGACTACCAGTTTTTTGGGTTAAAGATCAGCCAGGCTCATTAAAGAAGCTGCAAGGGTTCAGCAGTTAAAATTCTTTTTTATCTTTACATCCTGAGTGACAGAAGCATCTTCTGCAACCTAAAAAAAGGTTAATCCGAGGTAGAAGATTAAATAGTCCATGACATTGATGTATAAAGACTATAGGAAAAAATATAGGAGAAGGAGGATGAAATCAGTGGTCATTGAAGCCTAGTGGTGTTGCCTGTTATTGATATTTTGTGGCACTTTCCGGCATGTTCTATTGTAAATGTATTGGCTTGAAAGGAATTAGTGGAAGAGCTTTTGTGTAAAAAGGAAATGCAAGCTTAATTTTTTACCATTCTGAAACAAACAAAAAGGCTCTAGAGGGGAACTAAATGGTAGGAGCATCTTACTGGTGTAAAAGAATTAAATTAAAATGGAAAACTTGAGGCTGACACCCGAGGGGAAACACTCCGGAAGTCTCAGGTCAAAAACTACATTTCATGTTTCTTCAGCAAGATCAGATCACAGAAGATTAGATCGATAGGTTCTTCCAACAGAACTACAACTTTAATTGATATTGAGAAAAAGCCAATTATTTATTCTTATTTTAGGGGCAGATTTGATGTAATGATGTGGAAAATCATACGTGGGAGAAAACGATGTTCCAATCGGCCTGGGGATGAAACGCTAGGTATTAAAGTAGAGGCAAAATACTCGTGGGCTGGGCTAACCATTTGTAAATATATGAATTCATCTGTATTTGACATCACCATCCTCTCACATCCATTTGCTTTCCATGATCATTTTTTCATAACTTGGAGTTACAGATGTCACCCAGTTGCATCACGGACTTTATGTGTTTCTGTTCTGTTTTTCTTATTGAGGGTCTATATTAAATGTTTTTAAACTTAGAAACCTTTAAGACATGTACTATATATACTTCCATGCCTTCTTCAACAGAGAAAAACTATATGCCATTTCATCTTGATATGAGTTTGGTTCTCCCTTATAATTACGAAGTGTGTACTCTGCCCTCTGTGCAGCTACAGCTACAGATGCAGGTGTGGAGGGCATGGGTCACAGGGAGACAATGCGGCTTCCTCCCGTGGTGCTGTAGGGCAGTGATGGCACACTCCAGATGGGAGAGTTGTACTGACTGTGCCAATGAGCACACACAGGTGGTCCCAAAGGTCGTTGAGGTATGTGCCGATGGCACTTGCTCCCACTCTCTGACAATATAACTATTCTCTCTTCTGTTTTTCCCATAGCATCCATCCCAACATTGATCACAAGTTTACTCTTTCTACAGCTGCTATTTTAAATGTCCCCTACTCTTTTCTCTCTACATCTCTTCTTTCTTGTCTCATTGGTTGCCAATGATTCTCCCAGGTTCCTTAACTCTCAAAGGCTAGCCTGGTCTGTATGCACATCCTCCATGGGCACAGGGCTTTTTTGTTTCTAATATGCCAAACAACAAATCACAGTTTTCTGTGCCTGAAATTTAGGTGTTCTGTGCCTTTCAGTATTGCTGGGATAAAGGATTACTCCCCATCAGAACAGAACTGGATGCTTGAGGGGGTTATTGGTGGGGAGGGTGTGCATGAGTTATCAAGGATTTATTGAAGTGGGTCCTGAGTTATTTCACTTGGTTATAGAAACTTAATGAATATTTTTCCAGCTCCTATGTGGGCATGCACAGAATCAAATGAAGGGTACAGTTCTGAATGCCTTGGAAATTGCATTTTGATACATTTCATTGGATTGTAGCCAAATACAACTTCTTGTAATAGAGATCCAGAATGGCAATTTACACTGCCTGACAGAAGTATCATTTGGAGTTTTGGCAAATTCTCATCAAGTTATATAATGTGAGCAATCCTGTTCCAGAGATGTGAAATAATACCAAGTGTTCCATTTTCTCCTAGGTTTTCTTTCTTACTGACGGATAATGAATTAGCTTATTTGTAGTTCAATCAGAGAAATACAGATACCTAAGACATCTGGTGGTAGCAGTAATGAACAGCTGGAACATGGGTTAGGAGGACCAAAAACATGACAGAAAGAGGGGTCAGAACTTTCTGTCCCTACAGCTTCTTGGCAAATCCACTCTTTCCTCCTCTCCCCATATTTTATGCCCAGGTCTGTGTCAATCACGGTAGAGGCAACAGTGAAGGCAAAGTCATAATTGTGAGTCAGAATTGCTATCTTCAACAGGCTCGTTATCTAGTTATTCAAAGAAGAAATACTACAATTTAAGAAATATATAAAGAAATAGAATAATTCAGGAAAAGCTATCACTTTATGGAGGGATGAATTTCTAAAGTAATAGTGTAAAAGTAAAATGCATACTGTTTGGTTAAGTGATGACTACGTGAGGATATAAAAGCAATCTATAAATACTTTAAAGGTGTAAATACCAAGTAGGGTGAGAAATTATTTTGTCTAGTACTCTACAGAAATAGCACTGAATATGGAATTAAGAAAAGGAATACATTGAATTAGTGAGAACAGTTACATAGGAATTCTTTAAACTGTAGCTCCAGGGCCCTTAACAACCTCAAAAACACCTCTGGTTCTTTGATAATATTTGCTGTCATCATGCAGTGGTCTAGTTAATGTCAATGACTATCAAGCACTGTAATGGATCCTAAGATTCCGAAAGGTAAGAGACATCCTCCAGCTCTGCTGAAGCAGGAGCCGAGATGGAAGTGTGGGTAGAAGCATGCCACAGTGGAACTGGGGGGCCATGCTGTGGAGGCTGCACATCAGAGTTACCCCAGGAGTTCTGACGTCATAGCCCTGTCTCAAACACACTGAGCTATGATCTCTAGAGTTGATGCCGAAATCTATGTCTTTTAAGCATTTCATGGATTTTTTTCTGATGAGAGATCAGGGTTGCAGATATTTCCTGATGAATTTTAAGCAAAGGAAGGACCCACACTGTGTTATAGAACAATCAATCTGGCTGCCAGGTGAGGAACAAAATAAGAGACTGGAGACCATTAGGAAGCTGTTTGAATAATGCAGGGAAGAGAAGATGAGGGCTTAATTTAAGGCAGCATCAGCAGGGTTGATAAGGAGAGTGCAGGACATGTTCATTGGTGGCTTAGTGGTTAACTCGGTATGAAGAGGTGAAGGAAAGTGAGGACTCAAGCAGTCTGGAACGTAGGGGTTTGTCTCATCCTTTACCAGCGGAGGGAAGGCTAAAAAGTTAGCCTGGGTGGTTGAGGGAGTTTTCTTCCAAGACCTCATAGGACAATATCATCAGAGAGAGAGAATAGAGTCAAGTATTGAAAGGGAGGTAGAAGTCCAAGAAGCAAAAAGGGAGACCAAAGATCACTAAACTAGCAGAGATGGAAGCAAACAGTGCAGTCAAACCTGGAGTCCCTGAACCAGTTGGACAAGAGCAGTAACCAGAAGGCTGAGAGTAAAGCTGGAGCTGCTGTAGCAACTACCTTGTGTAGGTACTGATTTTGTGTGCCTGGGTGGGTTGGTCAAGATTAAGAAGCAGGGATGGAAATTACTGTGTGGATTATGAAAGGGAGCAGAAAGAGGGGTACAGGTTAGTGGAAGAGAAGTTGAAGCATTCTGCTTTGGACATGTTGAGTTTGAGGTGCTATGGAACATTCAAATGAAGGTGTCCAGCAGGGATCTGGGCAGGGATGAGTGAGTCATTAGCAGATTGCTGGTGGCTAAAACTCTGAGAGTAGGTGAGATTATCCTGGGAGGGGAAGAGAAGACAAAGAATGGAAGCGTGGAACTGTAAATGGATAAGTACTCCCATGTGGATGAAGGAAAAAACCTCATGAAGAATTTCAAAAAGGTAAGATAAGAAAGGAGGAGGAGAACTATGACAGAGTGCTTCTATGGAATCTAGTGGAGAAGAGAGTTTCAGAAAGAGTGGTCACTCATATCCAGTGCTGGCAGAGGTCAAGGTAATGTCCATTAGTTCTGTTGTTTCTGTTTGTAAATATAGTTCTCTACAAAAAACATTTTAATGCAGAGAATTTAGCTGATGCTAATCAATAAAAGATGACCATAAAAATCCTTGAATTATATATAGCCATGAGTAAATGTAGTATAATTTGCAAGTGGAAGTATGACGACTATAGTTCCCTTGGAAGAATTCTGGGAAGGTGATCTCCTCTTCACTCTCTCCTCCTTGACACATTAAACCAAATTGAATATAGTTCATCTTCTACATTGGAAACTCTGACAAATTCATAAATTACTCAACTCATAAGATTTGCAGATCCTTTTTTCTAGTGTGTCTTTTGTTCGTTTTACCAGTGCAAAACTAAATTAACCAGGCAGGCCTTTGAGAATGTATGTATATGTCTATGCTAAGATAATTTTTGTGATAGTAATGTATAATTTTCACCCTACATTTTCTATTTTTTCCCCTTCAGAGAAAGAAATAGAGATGGCCTGCAAAAACTTCCCATCTTGGCTTTTGTTTCCAGAAGCAAAATTCCACAGAGAGTAATGAGGTGTAGGAAGATGGGGTACTTGTGAGGAAAACATGGAGAGAGAGAAGGATTTCCCCAACATAAAAGTAAATTCCCCAGGGTCAGAGGGAGAAGAAAGAGAAGTCTATGTGCATGCTTTGGATAGAAATATGGATAAAACAGAATATTTTCCAAGATTAAAAACAGATTATTTGCAGGGCACAGTGGCTCATGCCTATAACCCCAACACTTTGGGAAGCCAAGTTAGGAGGATCGTTTGAGGCCAGGATTTTGAGACCAGCCTGGGCACATAGCTAGATTCGTTCTTTAACCAAAAAAAAAAAAAAAAAAAAAAAAAAAAGAAAGAAAGAAAGAAAGAAAAAGAAAAAAAGAAAAAAAAAACATTAGCCAAGCATGGTGGCACATGCCTTAGTTCCAGTTAATCAGGAGGCTGAGGGAGGAGGATAGCTTGAGCCCAGGACTTTGAGGCTACAGTGAGCTATGATTGTACCACTGCATCCAGCCTGGGTGACAAACCAAGACCCAGTTTCAAATAAAAATAAAAAGTAAACAAAAAATGCAAAAAACAGATTATCTAGGCTAGGAGAGAAAAGAAGTGTGTAGTCCTTTGAGCACCAGGATCTATAAGTCAGTGCCTGGCAGCAACAATAAGTAGCAGAACCTAGAAGGAATCACGGCCCAGAACACCCAGCCTTGACATGGCTTCTCGTGTGCCCAGTGTTAAACCAAAGCCACCAATCTGCATCCTGATGACATGGCTGGGATCATGGAGGGATAGGTGCCTGCTGGCCAGAGTAAAGATCCTGATCCCCAGCACCTTGACAAAACCACCTTGAGGAGAGCCCCATGGAAGAATGAGGTTATAACCCACCAAAACATGGTGTATCACAGAGTCAGAATGAAATTATTAACTGAAAAATAAAGAAATATGATATTTACTGTGCTCCTGAGCTTGTGGCTCTCTGTTCATACTCACTATATAAGTGATTTCCCATATGGATCCCTTTGTCATATACCTGGGTGTATGTCATATACCTGGGAGTAACTCTTGCAGAAGTCCTAGAAGACATGACTGCACACAGTAGGTGGGCCGGGCTTTCTTTGTAGGGGTCTTAGGTTCCAGGAACAGTAAAAGAATTGCCTTTTGAAGTATCCCTAAAAGTCACTCTCATTTCAAGGCCAATGGCATAATCATGTAAACACCATGCCAGAAAGTTAGTTAGGATCCTGAGTGGTTAATCAGCAGAAGTTTACCCCTCCCACTAGAAAATAAATCAGTTCAGACACACCGGTCCTTGCCAACTCTTATTTTATCCAGTGGCTAACAGATGTGATTGTTAGCTTGCCAGAGCTGCTTATATTTTCACTGGAGTCTTCCTGCTTCCTGCAGCTCTTAGCTGACGAAGTGAGCTGATCTTTCTGGACACCTCTGGGAAGAAGAGAGGGTTGTGGAGGGAAAGAAAAGAACTCATTGTTGATAGAAATAAAATCAAATGAAAAGATGCAATAATTGTCATTAAAAAATGTCCATTTGTGGTATTTAGCTCAAGGAGCAAATGTTAAGTGAGCATCCTTTGATGCTGACTTAGCCTTTGCAACAGAACTATTCCAGGCCCTGTTCCAACTTTCAGAAATTTATTTTTTAAATACAGGCAATATTTTTGTTTTAGAAATGAGATAATTGTAAAGCACTTCCCACTAGAGCAATCGAAGAGCATTTTGCCCCTGCCATGGAGAAAAAGTGTATGTGTAAATCGATAACGTGTACATAAATTACTGTTTATTACCAGACAAGTAAATGACTGCCTCAGAAAGTGGACTTGCTTGCATGGTGAAGGATTAAAAGAATGTTTATCATTGCAATCTAAACCTTTAAAATAAACCCTTGGAGGTAGAAAGACAGATTTTAGTGCTTCTATTACAACTGCACAATACGCTGTTAAATCAGTTCCGTTTCTTAAAGCAGCTAGTAATGTATTACCCAAAATATGTTGCAGTTGTCATCTGTGAATTCCGAGTCACACAACTGTTAAATTTAACGAACTATGGTTAAGAAATGAATGAATAGTTATGAGCTTCACAAATCAAATTCTCAAATCTACACTTTGCTTTCCTTGAATTCTAAATGTGTTTACAACAGGCACAACTCCACTCCTCATTGACTTGTCACGCTCAATTTTACGAGGACAAGCAAACAACCATCCGTACTCTCAGTCTGCCAATTACAGCTGTGGCTTTGCTTGGCCCTGGGTGTACTGGAAATATAACTGCTGGGGAGAAAACCACTCTCTAGGACATATGCTTATCATTTGTGGCCATAAAGAGCCACATGGCCTCCAGCACAAAGTGATTTCAGCTATATTTGAGTCACTGAAAAGTAGAATCAATATCTTATCTTCTGGAAGTCTGTGGGAATTACCTTGTTTTCCTCTCTGTCAGATGTAAAATGATTTCAATCTACAATTAAGGATCCAAGTAGAAATCTCTGAGTTGCAATCATACTGATGATTAGTCAGTCCTATCATCTTTTATTTCCAAATATCTCAACGCCTCACTCAAACATCACACTATTTTTAACATTCCAACAGAAGTTGTACCAAGGACTATTTAGGCTAGGATGATAAAAATACAACATAGCCCCCATTCTTGGATGAAAAGCAGTTGAAGCAATCCTCTCTCATGGAGCAATTTTGTCTGAGCCTTGGTACCTGCATATCCTTGCCCCTCTTTCCATATCCACACTGCCTTCAGAACCTGACTCATTTTACCTGCATCTCTGTCTCAGATTTGTCCTTGTTTGTTCATCCAGCCTGGCCTCTTTGACTCTGGACTTCCATCCAGTGCCTCCATCCTCTGTGATGATTCAGCCTTTTCTGGAATGGCGCTACACAGGCACTGCCCATCCCTGTTCTGACTCACCATGCTACTCTCAGGCCCAGCCCTGTTCCTGACACCCCTTCAATTAGTTTCTATATCCAACTGTGCCATTAATCAACATGATTTTTCTGTCTTATGTAGAGAAAGAGGGATGACTACTTTAACATGGGAGATGGGAACCAGCTGACTATTTCTTTCACTGAAGCAGGTGTTATGGCCAATATTTGACATACGTTCTCATCGTGCTTCATGGAGGACCCTTCATCAGCTTAGATCAGGCAGGAGCTATGTCTTAAATGATGAGATTGAGTTTTTCTGAAGAGAAGAAATGGCATTACAGGCAGTGGGAACGGCACAGTCATGCACTCATAACCCTCAAAAGAGCCTAGGTTTCTTAGGGAACTGGAAATAATTCCTCGTGATGGAGACACTGGGGGCAGAACAAGAAGTAGCAAGAGATGAAGCTGAGGATACAGGGCCTATCTGTGAGAAATCTGGTGTTTGAGGTGTCTGTTGTTTTGCTTTCCTGAGGACAGCAAGAGAATATCTAAGGAAAGCCATGTTACTAAGGTCTGGCCAATCAGAGCATCACATTCTTCCGACCATAGTCATTGGTTCAGAGATGGGCATTTGATCCCATCAGAATCAAAAGAGGTAATAAGCCATCTCCTGGGCCTCTTGGGAAGGAAGCACCTGCTCTTCTCCCACTGGTCCTATGAGCCTGGAGCTGTCAAGAGCTATCATGTAGAGCCTGAGGCTGGAGACAGTGCAGGAAAAGGCTTCACTGAGATCTAGAAGAAACTGAGTTTCTAGAGCAAGCCACGCATAAAAGTGACCCAGTCCTAGTCTGTGGTTATATGACCTAAAGAATTTCCTTTTCTGTTCAAGCCAGTTTGAGTTGGATTTCCTATCCCTTACACCAAAAAAAGTCTTTGGCCATACATCTTCAATGTCAAGCTAAGGTGTTTAAGCTTAATTCTCTAGAAAATAAAAAAGGTGTGGTTTGGAGGCATAGAATCCACATAATTATGACTCTTAATTACTATGGAAGTCTTAACTGACTTCCATAGTCTTGAAAAAAGCTTGGTATTCTCAGGGAACACTAAATAATTCCACATTATTGGAACATTTTAAAAACATTTTCTGTTGAACATGATTTAGCCTTAATTATATATTATAATACCTTAGATGGTTTAGTATTGATTCTTAGGTGGTTTGCCTTGTTCATTCAACTAGTTCTTCCCTTCCCTTGTTGATGTCAGGGACCATCATTCTGTATGCATCACATAGTCCTGAGCATACAGAAGGTGTTTTTTAATTGCTTATCTGCCTGGGGTAAAAGAAAAGGATGAGAAAGAGAAGGAAAGCTCCTCTTATTGAAGTCTGTAAATACTTCTCACCAAATTTAAATTCAATTTCCTTATTACAACATTGTTTATACTTCAAGGGGAAGTTAACTGATTCTATTTACATAACTCCAAAGTCCTCTTATTTTTGTGTGTATTTCTTCCAATCATAGCAACTCATCCAACTGCTTTGAAATATGTTGACAAAGCCCCTGGTGGCTGTTATACCCAAAAGGAAAACAACAATCCCTTTGAAATGATCAAATCAACAGAATTCCTGATGTAAAAGCAACTTATTTCTGTTTCCTTTGTGGAAAATGTATCACAGGGTCTAAGAAGCTATTAATTTAATTTTTTGCCTTCCACATGAATCTCGCACCCTCTTGAGAGTTTAATTAATTTGGAACACCCATTTCCAAGAGATGGAGGAAGACAGAGATCAATGTCCCAAAAGATAACCAGGCATAAACTTTGATTTGTAACTTACATAGAAATAAATATGGTCTCACTTTTTGAATATTAAAAGTATAGTTTCTGCCCTTGTTACAGTGTTTTGATTTCTGTCCTCTATTGGGTGGGGAGACAGTAGTAAATGGATATTCCTTAAAAAGTTTTTTAAAAGAAGTGAATTTCCCTCTGTATTCATTCAGACATATACCTGAAGGCAAAGTGGACTGCATGGCCATTGTGAGGCCAGGACTTTCAAAGGGTCCTTCTTGGGTCTGTAGCCTGGGCTTCCTCCCCCTCCTTCACTCCTCTGCTATCCAGCTTCCTCCCTAGCACTCCACCTAGTCCTTTCTCACAGATCATTACCAATATTTTTCTTTCCACTTAAACATAAGAACTGACCTATTGTCCAATTTGAAGGCTTTTTCTCAGTCATCACTCTTCCTGTTTCTGGGGATTCTTAACACTAGTTCCTCCCCTCTTCTTGCAGAAACTCTGTTCCCCTTGGTCTCCAATCGAGTGCATTGCCCTTCAAATTTTATCCCAAATCTGTCCACACCTCGCCATCTCCACTGCTCCCACGTAAGAATACACTTTCATGAACTCCTACTCAATTATTTAGCTCCTACTTGGGCCACATCATCCCTGCCGCACAAAGAAACCTGGGCGATCTTATAGAACTTTGAAACTGGCTCTCACCATCCCCACTTGCCAAATTCACCAGTGGATTACTCCTCACCACAACTAGAATACAGCCACAGTTCCATGACATAGCCTACAAGGTGCTACAATATCCGCCCCCTGCCCAACTCTCCAACCTTATCACTGCCACCTACTGCTACAGCAACACTGGGTGAACACACCAAGCTTGGTTTCACCTCAAGGCCTTTGCCTTTGTGCTTATCCTCCAGACCTCTGTGTGGCTCTCACTTCATTCCAGGCTTATCTCCTTGGAATGGTCTTCCCTGACCCTTTGTTTAAATAGCACCCCCTGTTATTCCTTTTACCAAGCTTTATTTCCCTCACTTCATGTACCACTATTTGATATTTTATTACACAGGTATGTGTTTATTTATTTTCTGTCTCCCCACTAGAGTGTATGCTCCATATGGGCAGGGACTTTGAACATCTTCTTCATTATTGGAATAGGGTCTTTCATTTAATAGGTACCCTAAACAACTGTTGAATGAGTGGGTGTCTGTCCCTGTTGATAAGAATTTCATGTGATTAATGCTAGATTCATAGAGCCAAACTCATTTCTAGAATTTCAAGATTGTTTCCTAGCCTTTGCTATTAGTGCACCAAAAAGTCTGAATTGCAACATCAACAAAAGTCTGGATAACATTTCTTAAGTCAATATGATTGTTCATCACTATTTTGAAGAAATGCCTAACTAATGTCACTAAGAGGTATGTCACAGCAATGGAGATTGCCGTGGGCTTTTAAAAATTCATTTTCAAGTTGGCACTGGCCATTATTTACTTACATAGACAAGGCGTAAGTCATGTAAGTAGCTAATGAATTTGCCATTTGTAACTACAGAGCTTGGATTGCTATGATATTTTTATGCAAAATGCTCCATCTTTTCTGCCAGCCCCTATATTTTCACAGCATCACTGCTGTGCTACATAGATGCTTGTGGGCATCTTCATGGAATCACAAGTCCTAGATGAGGCTCTTGTGTGGTTATATTTTGTTTGTTTATTTGGCTAGTGTCTCTTTCTTTTGGAAAACCAACTTTTCCCCAATCCACGTGGTTTTCCTAACTGTTGACTTAGAATTTCTGGTGGTAGTTCCTGCAAATCTGAATTTTCAAAAACACTTGAGGGAATTTTCATGCACCATAAGGGGTGAGAAACTCAAATCAAAGGAATGAGAATGGGGCTCATGTGACATCAATCAAAATCTTTTCTTGAATTGATAAATAGACTCTGGGAGAAAGAAGCTTTCTTTCTACTGGGGCTGCCAAGTAGAGAAGGAGGGAACAAGGCTCTTCCAGCAGTGCCCTTCTTCATTCAGTTGGGAGAGTGTGCCTACCTATAGGATAAAGCCAAGGAGAGATAAGCAGAGTCAAAAGAAGATAAAGGGCCAGGCACAGTGGCTCACCCCTGTAATCCAAGCACTTTGGGAGGCCAAGGCAGGTGAATTACGAGGTCAGGAGTTCGAGATCAGCCTGGCCAACATGGCAAAACTCTGTCTCTACTAAAAATACAAAAATTAGCCTGGCGTGGAGGTACGCGCTTGTAATCCCAGCTACTCTGGAGGCTGAAGCAGGAGAATCACTTGAACCCAGGAGGCGGAGGTTGCAGTGAGCCAAGATCACACCACTGCACTCCAGCCTGGGCAACAGAGTGAGACTCCATCTCAAAAAAAAAAAAAAAAAAACCCCAAAAAACAAAAACAAAAAACAAAAAAACCAAGAAGATAAAGACAGAAACCTGAGGATCATTACTCTGGACTAGTCCCTGAGGCCTAATTCCTTGAGCTCTTCTTTTAATCTCGTGAATTACCTCAGCAGCCTTTTCTGCTACATGAACCAATACATTCTTCTTTTGCTTAAATTAATTGACTTGGGTTTCTGTCACTTGCAACCAAAAGTATCTGCATTATCCTAGAATAAATCAGTACCCATGAAAATAATAAATTCAGGAGGCCCCTTGAATATTTTATCACACAAATTTATACTGAAGTCTTCAGATTTACAATGCCTGATGCCATTATGTCACGTTATAAGTTGAATAAGTACATGTAGACACAGTGACATGAGTAGTTTAAAAAGGGGAGGAATTGTTTCTCTTCAGATGATTTGAATTGGTGGTTTTTGGAGCTAAAACAGTGAGCAGCATATTGAGATTTAAGATGTGTGATACACATTGAGGAGCTCAACTCTTGAGTGGGAAACAAACACACCCACTATTACTTTAAGGAGAACTGCTACTCCAACACAAGCTAAAGGAGCTGTTAAATCAGCACCACCTTCTCATATTTCCACGACGACGCATATGGTCACAGCACATTTCCCATCTCTAGAAAGCCAACATTACAACAGAAATACTAGGTGTATATAATTTGTCAGTGGTTTGAAGCAATGCAGAAGCCAAACCAGAAAAAAATGAATAAAAACCATTTTTTGGTTCTGTTTTTTAGCCAATTCTTGAGAATAGAAAAGAACAAATAGTAGGAGATTAACAGGGGAGATGTAGAACCAGTAAATTTTGGAGGAAATCTGAGGGACTGTGGGTCAAATACAATTCAGCCTTAAAGCATTTCCATTTTTCCTGGTCTTTATTCAAAATTCAAAGTAGCATCATAATTAGTGCTCCAAAATTAAATCACACTTCTTTTTTGTGGATAAGATTTTATAAGACTCGAACAATACTGTGAGTCAGTCTATCAGGAGTCCTTGGATCAATCTAGTTCAGTTCAACAAACACTTGAGAAGCACTGGGCTAGGCCTGAGGATAAAGGAAGAGATAGATACAGGGTTTGTACTTTAGACACTCCAAGCTGACTGGAAAGTATAGATTGATAAGCAGATGGTTTCACTGACGTTAGTACCAGCCGGGCCACTTGCTGGCCCCCATAAAATTAGGAAGCAAAGTGGCTTCCTATGAGTTGCATGCTTTAAGCCTCAGCTTCTCGAGGTCAAGATCTCTTTAACTTTGGAGTCCCTTGCCCGGCCTTCCTTGACTGTCTTCCCGAGAGTTTGACTCTTTCTGGAGGCCATGCTTCAGCTCCAAGGTTTTGTGTTGGGTATGTCTACCTTTTCCTTCTCTTGCCATCAATCCTGCGTCTTGGCCTACCACCCTTCTTGCCTTGTCTAACTTCTCTCACCATTCCTATCATCTACCTCTG
This sequence comes from Pan paniscus, assembly GCF_029289425.2. Classification (NCBI taxonomy): domain Eukaryota; kingdom Metazoa; phylum Chordata; class Mammalia; order Primates; family Hominidae; genus Pan; species Pan paniscus. Next base: position 141,376,513 of record NC_073255.2, on the reverse strand, counting down.
TGCTAGATACTGTGACTAAATTCCATAAATACATCTCAATAATTGTTATTTAACAGAAATATAATACTGCTGGAGTGTAGGGCAAAAAAGAAAAGCAATCCTATTAAGTTTGTCAAGATTCTATTATATTAATTGATATAAATCGTTCCTAAACACCTGTTTACAGATTAATTGACTGCATCAGAATCATCTGAAGGAATTTTTAAAATAATTGATTCCTAGGATGAATCTGAGAGATGCTTCTTTAGTAAGTCTTGGATGAGCACCATGAATCTGAGTATTTTAAACCTTCCTGAGGAGCATTGCCAGGTTGGTGGATTACCATTTTAGAGGCACTGTTACTCTATTACTAAATCAAAAGGAAGATAACAAGAACCTGGATTTCCTTGGACTTTTATTGTGTTGCTGTTACTGTTGCAGTTATTCACTGAAGAGTGATCATCTATTTCAATTTCGGAGGGTACCTCAACATGGCTAGTGAGGCATGTGCATGCATCATGTATTTCTATATCTAAGTGACTATATGTGTACTAAACATTCAAGAATTTTTATGGAGAAGATAGAAAAGATGCCTGGCCTATAGACTAGAAGGACAGAAAGGTGAAGGAATGACAGACAACACCTAAGTGTCTCCTGATCAGCTTTGGTTAATGAGTCATGCAGCAAATTGTATTTTACTTCATATATTTGGCAGAGTTAACACATATGATATAGATGTAAAGGGAAAACTAACTTTTATTATAACTTTTTCTCCCTTATCCTAGGTAATGATTTATTGCATTCTCAAAGGGGTTTGAAAACACTCTTTTCAGATTCTCCAGTGTATGTGTGTTTTATATAGTCCAGAGACAAATTTGTCACATGAGATCATTAAAGAGTTAGAAATAATGTATTTATTTAAAGGCTGTATTACAGTACCTGCCACATGGCAAGGGTTCTAGGATGGTGGAGATTATTATTACTCAGAAAGTTGCTATTAACCAAGACCAATTTGAGAAGCATACTTTATATGAAGTTTTGAGTAAACAAGTAGAAAATACACATATGTATGTCTGTATATGTATATATAATATGCATATGTGTATATATATGTGTATATGTACATATAATGTGCATATGTGTGTATATGTATATATGTGTATATATACATATATGTGTGTATACACACACACACACACACAGATATATATAGAGAGAGAGACAGACAGCAGATGACCCTGTTACTTCCACAAACTCACTGCGCTAAGCAGCCTGGTCTACCTCTTATACTCTGAACACTCTGTGCATGTCCCTGTTGCTTGGAAGGTCCTGCTGATCTCTCCTTCTTTTTTCAAAGTCTTACCCTGTTTCAAGGCCCTGATCAAATCCTGCACCATGCTGTGAGCCTTCCCCAGTGGGCTTAGCTTCAAATAAAATCCTCTTTACATGAACTGGAGCACAGGACAAATGGCAACAAAGACCTTCTGTATTGTCTTTCATTTCTTTAAGAACAAATCCTGTCTGTTCAGCTGGATTTTAGGTTTCTTGAGGCTAGGAACCATATCTTCTGCCACATAAAATTCCTTACACTTTGTACATACTAGCACTCACTAATTTTCTTTATTCTTTTATTTTTTATTATACTTTAAGTTTTAGGGTACATGTGCACAATGTGCAGGTTAGTTACATTTGTATACATGTGCCATGCTGGTGCGCTGCACCCACTAACTCGTCATCTCGCATTAGGTATATCTCCCAATGCCATCCCTCCCCCCTCCCCCCACCCCACAACAGTCCCCAGAGTGTGATGTTCCCCTTCCTGTGTCCATGTGTTCTCATTGTTCAATTCCCACCTATGAGTGAGAATATGCGGTGTTTGGTTTTTTGTTCTTGTGATACTTTACTGAGAATGATGATTTCCAATTTCATCCATGTCCCTACAAAGGACATGAGCTCACCAATTTTTACAGCTGCATAGTATTCCATGGTGTGTATGTGCCACATTTTCATAATCCAGTCTATCATTGTTGGACATTTGGGTTGGTTCCAAGTCTTTGCGATTGTGAATAATGCCGCAATAAACATACGTGTGCATGTGTCTTTATAGCAGCATGATTTATAGTCCTTTGGGTATATATCCAGTAATGGGATGGCTGGGTCAAATGGTATTTCCAGTTCTAGATCCCTGAGGAATCGCCACACTGACTTCCACAATGGTTGAACTAGTTTACAGTCCCAGCAACAGTGTAAAAGTGTTCCTATTTCTCCACATCCTCTCCAGCACCTGTTGTTTCCTGACTTTTTAATGATTGCCATTCTAACTAGTGTGAGATGGTATCTCATTGTGGTTTTGATTTGCATTTCTCTGATGGCCAGTGATGGTGAGCATTTTTTCATGTGTTTTTTGGCTGCATAAATGTCTTCTTTTGAGAAGTGTCTGTTCATGTCCTTCGCCCACTTTCTGATGGGGTTGTTTGTTTTTTTCTTGTAAATTTGTTGGAGTTCATTGTAGATTCTGGATATTAGCCCTTTGTCAGATGAGTAGGTTGCGAAAATTTTCTCCCATTTTGTAGGTTGCCTGTTCACTCTGATGGTAGTTTCTTTTGCTGTGCAGAAGCTCTTTAGTTTAATTAGATCCCATTTGTCAATTTTGTCTTTTGCTGCCATAGCTTTTGGTGTTTTAGACATGAAGTCCTTGCCCATGCCTATGTCCTGAATGGTAATGCCTACAGAACTCTTCACCCCAAATCAACAGAATATACATTTTTTTCAGCACCACACCTATTCCAAAATTGACCATATACTTGGAAGTAAAGCACTCCTCAGGAAATGTAAAAGAACAGAAATTATAACAAACTATCTCTCAGACCACAGTGCAATCAAACTAGAACTCAGGATTAAGAATCTCACTCAAAACCACTCAACTACATGGAAACTGAACAACCTGCTCCTGAATGACTACTGGGTACATAATGAAATGAAGGCAGAAATAAAGATGTTCTTTGAAACCAACGAGAACAAAGACACAACATACCAGAATCTCTGGGATGCATTCAAAGCAGTGTGTAGAGGGAAATTTGTAGTACTAAATGCCCACAAGAGAAAGCAGGAAAGATCCAAAATTGACACCCTAACATCACAATTAAAAGAACTAGAAAAGCAAGAGCAAACACATTCAAAAGCTAGCAGAAGGCAAGAAATAACTAAAATCAGAGCAGAACTGAAGAAAATAGAGACACAAAAAACCCTTCAAAAAATTAATGAATCCAGGAGCTAGTTTTTTGAAAGGATCAACAAAATTGATAGACCGCTAGCAAGACTAATAAAGAAAAAAAGAGAGAAGAATCAAATAGACGAAATAAAAAATGATAAAGGGGATATCACCACCGATCCCACAGAAATACAAACTACCATCAGAGAATACTACAAACACCTCTACGCAAATAAACTAGAAAATCTAGAAGAAATAGATAAATTCCTCGACACATACACCCTCCCAAGACTAAACCAGGAAGAAGTTGAATCTCTGAATAGACCAATAACAGAATCTGAAATTGTGGCAATAATCAATAGCTTACCAACCAAAAAGAGTCCAGGACCAGATGGATTCACAGCCGAATTCCACCAGAGGTACAAGGAGGAACTGGTACCATTCCTTCTGAAACTATTCCAATCAATAGAAAAAGAGGGAATCCTCCCTAACTCATTTTATGAGGCCAGCATCATCCTGATACCAAAGCCAGGCAGAGACACAACAAAAAAAGAGAATTTTAGACCAATATCCTTGATGAACATTGATGCAAAAATCCTCAATAAAATGCTGGAAAACCGAATCCAGCAGCACATCAAAAAGTTTATCCACTATGATCAAGTGGGCTTCATCCCTGGGATGCAAGGCTGGTTCAATATACGCAAATCAATAAATGTAATCCAGCATATAAACAGAAGCAAAGACAAAAACCACATGATTATCTCAATAGATGCTGGAAAGGCCTTTGACAAAATTCAACAACTCTTCATGCTAAAAACTCTCAATAAATTAGGTATTGATGGGACGTATTTCAAAATAATAAGAGCTATCTATGACAAACCCACAGCCAATATCATACTGAATGGGCAAAAACTGGAAGCATTCCCTTTGAAAACCGGCACAAGACAGGGATGCCCTTTCTCACCACTAATTTTCTTTTCTCGGTGTGTTGATAACTTAACATTCACCAAGACTTTGACAATGCAGAAGTCCCGAGAAATAGGCAGGATAAATTCCACTTGCACCAAGGACAACCACATTTCTACTTTATAATTCTTCATTTGTAAACATGATATTCCTGACCATCCCCCAATATGGCATCTACAGTTGCTTGCCTAGAAGCACACAGATGTGTTTGTACACAGCTGGCTTGTTTCCCTGCATCAATTATAATCTATGGCTCCCAGGTACCACAGTGTTAATAGTCAAAACAGTCATTAACGCCATGACCTGGTCCTGTTCAGCAGATTTTTTATAATGGGAAAAAGAATAAAAATGTTTTCTTCACACAGAGATCAGCTGGAGGAGTAAATACAACATGAATTAAGCAAACAAACCACCAAATGCAAATGATCAGCTTCTTTTTAAAGGTGCCAGTTTCCCTTCTTCTCCCTTCCTAAACTGGTTTCTATCTTATTTTGGGTGTGGATGTACATCTATCAAAATGCTGGAGCTGGCACTGTCAGGAATGTCATCATTTAAATATAAAAAGCAACACATAAAGTTTAATTTCCTTAAACATGAATTTGACCAAAATTCTATTTGATCCAAAAGTTCCCAATGCTTTCCCTCTTTCTAGGCTCTCCTCACAGTCCTGTATCACCTTCAGCCAGAGCAGGCCTAGCAAATCTCAGTACACTCAGCATGAGTTCTGAAACCTCCCTGCTTCCCTCAAAGGCCCCAATCCTAGCTGAAAATCCCACTCTAACACCATTTTTCAGCTTATGTTGTTATTTCCAGGAAATCTTTGTACAGCACAGATGTCTTTTGGGAAGAGTAAGTGATTGACAGTCACCCACACCCAAATGAGCTTTAGTATGTCAGATTGAGAGGGAACAGTGACGATCCTGAGGGAACAGAAGATGGAGAGTTTTGCTGGAAGAGAAGAGAAGAGAAAGCTCTAAGACAAGCAAAAATGTGTGTATTTTCCTCATGTATCTCCCCAAAATACTTTTTGAAAAAATATGTACCCCTTTCACATTTTTCAGATTAACATCCAAAATTTTTATTAGTTACAAAGGAAGTATGTAAATATTCTAAAATAAAGCTCTTGCATCACCATTTTTTTTATTTATTCTATCTATCTATCTATCTATCTATCTATCTATCTATCTATCTATCTATCATCTATTTATTTTCGAGATGGAGTCTCACTCTGTTGCCCAGGCTGGAGTGCAGTGGTGTAATCTCAGCTCACTGCAACCTCCACCTCCCATGTTCAAGTGATTCTCCTGCCTCAGCTTCCTGAATAGCTGAGATTGCAGGTGCCTGCCACTATGCCTGGCTAATTTTTGTATTTTTAATGGAGACACGGTTTCGCCATGTTGGCCAGGCTGGTCTCTAACTCCCGACCTCAGGTGACCTGCCTGCCTCAGCCTCTCAAAGTGGCATTGCACTTTTAAATGTGTCCAGTGGAATTTAAACACCATAGAGATTGGACATCCATTATCATTTATTTAAAAAACAAGGTACAACCTCTTAGTCAAAGATTTTATACCATTCCTTTTCTTCTTCTATTTCTGCTATTATTATTCAAACGTAATATATTTTTACCCTGGAAAACTTTTAATTGATTATTCTATCATACTTCTCTAAAGCAAACAGAAATATAAATTGGAAATTTAAAAAATATTCTGTTGCAATAAGGCTGCAAAAAGTTTAAAATTTTTCTTCTGAATTATAATTATTAGTAGTAATATAAACTTACTGTTAGTAGTATTCAAGTCATCAAAACTAACAGTATAAATTATAAATTTTGATAAATTATCAAAGTGGTTTAGTGTTACTAGTGGTTTGTTGTTATTCCTATTGTTGATCTAATTCATGTAAGCCTAGACTAATACTACTTATTCCTAGGATGACATTAGGATCAGCATCAATTTGATTTTTGTTTTTTTTTTGAATTATTATACTTTAAGTTCTGGGGTACATGTGCAGAATGTGCAGTTTTGTTACATAGGTATACACGTGCCATGGTGGCTTGCTGCACCCATCAACCCATTACCTACATTAGGTATTTCTCCTAATGTTATCCCTCCCCCAGGTCCCCACCCTGTATCAAGAGTGTTGCTCACAAAAATAAGTACATGAAATTGTGTTATAATAATGCAATTGTCCGGGCATGGTCACTCATGCCTGTAATCCCAGCACTTTGGGAGGCCAAGGTGGGTAGATCACCTGAGGTCAGGAGTTTAAGACCAGCCTGGCCAACATGGTGAAATTCTGTATCTACTAAAAATACAAAAAATTAGCCTTGCATGGTGGTCGGTGCCTGTAATCCCAATTATTCAGGAGGCTGAGGCAGGAAGATCGCTTGAACCTGGGAGGCAGAGGGTGCAGTGAGCCAAGATTACACCATTGCACTCCAGCCTGGGCAACAAAAGCGAAACTCCATCTCAAAAAAAAAAAAAAAAAAAGGCCAATCAATTATTTGAATAATTTGAGTCATATGTTAAAAATCACAGGATGATTGATTTAACATTTGTATTAAATAATATATTGATATAATTAATAATATAACATATTAATAAAATTAATACATCACCTAATTCAATAAAATAATTTTCATGTTTTGGAAAGTAAATTTAATTAATTATTTTTAAGGTTAACAATTTTTTTAAAAATTTAACTTTGAAGTTTGGGGTACATGTGCAGGTTTGTTGCATAGGTAAACTTGTGTCATGGGGGTTTGTTGTACAGATTATTTCATCACCCAGGTATTAAGCCTAGTATCCATTAGGTATTTTTGCTGATCTTCTCACTCCTCCCACCCTCCACCCTCTGATAGGCCCCATTGTGGGTTGTTCCTCTCTATGTGTCAATGTGTTCTTGTCATTTAACTCCCACTTATAAGTGAGAACATGTGGCATTTAATCTTTTGTTCCTGCATTAGTCTGTTAAGGATATTGACCTCCGGCTCCATCCATATTCCCACAAAGGACATGATCTCATTCTTTATGACTGCATAGTATTCCATGGTGTATATGTATCATATTTTACTTATACAGTCTACCATCGATGGGCATTCAGGTTGATTCCATGTCTTTGCTATTTCAAATAGCACTGCAATGAATATACACGTGCATGTGTCTTTAAGATAGAATGATTTATATTCCTTTGGGTATATATTCAGTAATGGGATTATTGGGTCGAATGGTAGTTCTGTTTTTAGGTCTCTGTGGAATCATCACACTGTCTTCCATAATGGTTGAACTAATTTACACTCCCACCAACAGTGTATAAGCATTCCTTTTTCTCTGCAACCTCGCCAGCATCTGTTATTTTTTTACTTTTTAATCATTGCCATTCTGACTAGTGTGAGAGGGTATCTCACTGTGGTTTTGATTCACATTTCCCTAATGATCAGTCATGTTGATTTCAATTAATTAATTAAATCAACCAATCAAATTAATTAATTTTGGCAAATGAAATTAATTACATGTAATGCTAATAATTATTAAAATTAATTTTAATGATTTGCGCTCTCCTTTAGAAGATCTTAAAAAATGGAAATTTGTTGATATGGTTTGGCTGTGTCCCTACCCAAATCACATCTTGAATTGTACTTCCCATAATCCCCACGTGTTGTGAGAGGGATCCAGTGGGAGATAACTGAATCATAAGGGTGGTTTCCTCCATGCTATTCTTGTGATAGTGAGTGAGTTCTCACAAAATCTGATGGTTTTGCTAGGCGCTTTACCCACCCCGCTTCGCTCTGTACTTCTCCTTGATGCCACCATGTAAAGAAGGATGTGTTTGTTTCCCCTTCTGCCATGATTGTAAGTTTCCTGAGGCCTCCTCAGCCTCAGGAAATGCTGAACTGTGAGTCAACTAAACCTTTTTCCTTTATAAATTACCCAGTCTTGCGTATGTCTTTATTAGTAGCATAAGAACAGACTAATAACAGTAAATTGGAACCAGTAGAGTAGAGTGGGGTGCTGTTGTAAAGATATCCGAACATGTGGAAGCGACTTTGGAACTGGGTAACAGGAAGAGGTTGGAACAGTTTTGAGGGCTCAGAAGAAGAAAGGAAAATGTGGGAAAGTTTGGAACTTCCTAGAAGAACTCTTCATCCTTGAACAATGATCTTGCAACCTAACAACTTAAATTGCCTCAGTATTTTCCACAGGCAACTCTTACACACCCTACCTACAGAGCCAACTCTGAAAGTGTACTTAATCTCAAAGGCTGCAAAGGGGTGGAAAAATTTCCTCCTTTTCGTATTGCTTTTGTTACTTATGCCAATAAACTCTTCTAGTTGGAATGGAACACACTACTTCGAAGCACAATTCCTTTTTAATTCCAGTCATTCTATTAATCAACTGAGGTTTATGTCACAACCCCATGAATAACAGCAAAAAATAATACAACTTGGAGGAACTGGAGGAGGTAACGCTGGCTTTTCACTGCTAGAGCTGCTTCCCACATGCTTGGGTAACATATGCTCTCCTTATTTGCATCTTGTGATCTTAGTTCTTCGAACAGGGGCACTGCTCTGTTGTGCATAAAAGTCATGAAATCTGATGAGTTCTTTTAGATCTTAGAGTCAATTATAGCTAAAAAGTGACAACAAATGAAATTTGGCACAAGATTTTATTTTTAGTGCAGAATATTAAACATGGAACCAGGAGACTGTTAAAGAGTGAAACATCTCAGGGAATTAATCTTTAATGCAGATTAATCCCCCTGGGCATTTGGATGGAAAGATGTGTTTTTAAACTGCTATTTTGAAAATGAGAAAGTTAAAAATCAAAAGAGTAAATTTTTATTAATTCCCAATTTAACCATATCTCACATAGCACCATCTCACAATTTCACTTCATAGGATGCCAGCAGGCCACATCTGGGGAGAAACGGCAGGCAAACAATGCTACTGTTAAAAGTGAAAGAAGTAGGACAAAATTATATGTAGTGGGTTGCAAATATCTTTGACTTTGTGTTTGTTCCCAAGTTATCATGGGCTGGGCTTCCATTGAGTGCAGATTATTCTAACAGAAAAGAAGGGTAGTTTCAAAAGAAGGTGGGTTGCTTCATAAGATCCTACAATTGTATAATTGTGTCAGATTTTAGATATCATTAAGCTCAGTCCCCTGGTTCTTAACTTTGCATATTCAATCACCCTAGAGAATTTAAAAATGCCCAATATATGAATCTCACCTCAAACCAGTTAAATGGGGACATCTTGGTTGAGTCCCAGACATTGTATTTACAGTTTCCCAAGCAGCTCTAATTTGCAATCAAGTTTGAGAACCATCCCTAGTTCACACCAGTTTCCAGCTCCCTGAGACTTGTGACCTGCCAAGGTCAGATTAACCAGTTTTCAGCAGAACCATTCCCAGCCAACTGCTTTTTATATCTTCTAGCTCTGCTGACCCCTGCTCCCATCATGTTTCTAAACAGACTGGCTGGTTCATTCAGGCAACAAATTATTTATTGAGCACCTACAATATGTCAGGCAATGGGCTGGTGACTGTGGCTAAAATTGTGAGCAATAACAGATGAGATTTCTTCCCTCGTGGAGTTTATAGTCCAGTGGGAGAGATAGATACTAATGGGATAATGATAAAATTATAACTGTGGTAAGTACTGGGAAGGAGAAGTTCATGGTAGCCTGAGAGGCTGACTTCTCTGAAAAAGTGAAGGCTGAATGAGATCTGATGAAGTAGAAGATTTATTAGGCAAAATAGGGAGAGAAGAATGGGGGCTGGGTGGAGAGAGAGACAAAGAAAGAGAGAGAGCTTCTTGAATCTGTATCAGAGAATGGCATATGCTGAAAAGCTCTGTGGCTGGAGAAAACATGGAATGTGTTTCAGGAGCTGAAAAACGGCCAGGGAGGCAGGAAATATTAAGAGAGCTAATAACCAAAAATGTTACTCATTTATTAATAAATCCTCTACCTTAAAACCATTATGTACTTAACCTCATCACTACAGCCACAGTGACACGATCCACACACACACCTTGACCTTGACCCTGTCCTGTCAGTTTCTATTTGAAACAAACATAAGTGTACCCACAAATGAGATTCAAACAGGCTGTGCACCTCTGTTTAACCAGTGGTTCTCAACCTTGGCTGTACTTTGCAATCACTTGAAGACCTTTAAAAACGCTGTTGCCCGGCAGATACCCAAGATCACTTTAATCAGAATTCTTGGGGATGGGATCCAGATATTGGTATTTTTTTAAAGCTCCCCTGATGTACAACCAAAATGGAGAACTGCTGTTCTGGGAAAATAGGAGGAGGGTGAATACTAGGAGGGGAGAGAGAAATTGTATTTGAATTTGTCATTCTCCGTCTTTAATTATTGCCTCTGCTTGATGCATTAGGACTGACCATGTAATGGGGATCTCCTCTATGTTATAACTTCTTCATGCACAGCTGGATTGGAATTAAAACCACAGGAACACCAGGGACAGTTCCAAAATAAAAAGTGAAATTCCCTGTTTCTGTTTCTCCCTCACGTTCTCTCTTCTGACTGTAGTTAATTTAATAATGTACAAATTCACAGATTCCACAATAGGTCACCTTCCATGCTGGGAGTTATCAACCATTTTTCCCAGCACTGGAACATGTACCACACATTTTCTTTAGGAACTTTTCTGCACAGGTAAGTCATATGGGCTGAAGTTACACTCCACTTGTTCTCACCCCACCCCTACCATCCTACCTACCAGCTGAGAACTGCTGGTCTACTTTCCAGTAATCTGGGTATTTCAATCTTCTTATAACTGTAATATACACTGAAAAATAAAGTTTTCTGAGTAAGAAAACAAATTAAAATTGGATGAAGGTCAGCTTGGCACATAGCCTCTAGATGGTTTTTATTTTAATACATATTTTATTTTTATCACCTTGTGGGAATCAAGTTAGAGGAAACAAGTTTTGTGTCTTCCATAGGTCACTGAAAGAGAACTATATCCATAGATGTCAAATTATACCTAGGGTTTCTAAAGGAAGCTTAAGGAAGGGCCAAGAGCTGTTTAACCAGCCAAGAGCTGGACTGACAGAGAAAAGAGCTGCCTCATCGCCAACTTAAAAGAGAATAACTGCTCATCCTCCAAGATATAACTCAAGCATCATCTCACTGGTAAGCCTTCTGTGATACTCAGGTCAGCTGGCTAGCTGCCTTTTCCTGTGTCCTACTTTCTTTCTCTCTCTCTCTTTTTTTTTTTTTTTCTTTTGAGAAGGTGTCCTCACTCTGTCACTCAGGCTGGAGTGCAGTGGCACCATCTTGGCTCACCACATCCTTCACCTTCCAGGTTCAAGTGATTCTCCTGCCTCAGCCTCCCGAGTAGCTGGGATTATAAGCTTTTGTCACCATGCCTGGCTAATTTTTGTATTCTTAGTAGAGACGGGGTTTCACCATGTTGGCCAGGATGCTCTGAACTCCTGATCTCAAGTGACCCACCCACCTCAGCCTCCCAAAGTGTTGGGATTACAGGCATGAGCCACCACGCTCATGTGTCCCACTTTAATCACAGCAACACAGAGCCTGCTAGATGAAAAGCTCTCTGAAGGCAGCGCATGAGTTTATGGTGTGAATCGCCAGTGCTTGGAGATGTCTGACCCACGGTAGTAACACAAAAAATATCTGATAAACGATTACATGACCCCTAAATACCTACCCTTGTTTAAAATACTCTATAAAGAAATCACTGTTGGGGCCAGATGCTGTGACTCATGCCTGTAATCCCAGCACTTTGGGAGGCTGAGGCGGGTGGATCACTTGAGGCTGGGACTTCGAGACCAGTCTGGCCAATATGGTGAAACCCTGTCTCTAGTAAAAATACAAAAATTAGCTGAGTGTGGTGGAGCGTGCCTATAATCCCAACTCTTCAGGTGGCTGAGGTATGAGAATCGCTTGAACCTGGGAGGTGGAGGTTGCAGTGAGCCAAGATTTCACCACGGCACTCCAGCCTGGGTGACAGAGCAAGACTCTGTCCCCCTCCTCCAAAAAAAAAAGAAAGAAAAGGAAAGAAAAATATCACTATTAGAACCAGTCACTCTAGTTTCTCAGAGGACATACTTAGAATCTCAATTTATTTAACACTGAGTGATTCTAAATGGAAAATTTTAATTTTCTTTTTATTTCAATAGGTTTTTGGGGAACAAGTGGTGTCTGGTTACATGAATAAGATCTTTAGTGGTGATTTCTGAGATTTTGGTGCACCCATCACCCAAGCAGTGTACACTGTAACCGATGCGTAGTCTTTTATGCATAGTTTCATCCAGGTCGCTGCATGTATCAACAATTTGTTCCTTTAAACTAATAAGCAGTATTCCATGGTATGGATGTACCTCAGTTTGCTTTAACCATTCACCCACTGAAAGACATCTGGGTTGCTTCCAATTATTGGTTATTATGAATGAAGCTGCCATGAATACTTATGTAGAGGTTTTGGGGTGAACATAAGTCTTCATTTCTCTGGGAAAAATGTCCAGGAGTGCAAGTGCTGGATCCTATAGTAATTGCATGTTTCAGTTTTTTAGGAAATTGCCAAACTGTTTTCCAGAGTGGCTGTACCATTTTACATTCCCACCACCAACGTATGCATGAGTGGTTAAGTTTCTCCACCTGCTTGCCGGAATTTGTTGTGCCACTATTTTTTATTTTAGTTATTCTGATAGGTGTCTAGTGATACCTCATTGTGGTTTTAGCTTGCATATCACTAACAGCTTATGACATTGAACATTTTCTCCTGTGCTTATCTGCCATTTGTATATCTTCTTCAGTGAAATGTCTTTTGTCCATTTTCTAATTGGTTTGTCTGTATTTTTACTGTTGGGTTTTGAGAGTTCTTTATATATTCTAGATACTAGTCCTTTTTCTTTCTTTCTTTTTTAACTTTTATTTTAAGTTCAGGAGTACAAGTACAGGTTTGTTATAAAGATAAAGTTGTGTCATGGGGGTTTGTTGTACAGATTATTTCATCACCCAGGTATTAAGCCTAGTACCCAATAGTTATTTTTCCTGATCCTCTTCCTCCTCCCACCCTCCACCCTCTGATAGGCCCCGGTGTTTATTGTTCTGCTCTATGTGTCCATGTATTCTCATTATTTAGTTCCCACTTATAAGTGAGAACATGTGGTATTTGGTTTTCTGTTCCTTTTTCAAATATGCAGTTTGCAAATACATTCTCCCACCTGGTAGCTTATACTTTAATTCTCTCAACAGGGTCTTTCACAGAGCAAGAGTTTTAAATTTTGATGAAATTCAACTTGTCAGTGTTTCATTTTATGCACTGTGTTTTTTATGTCAAGTCTAGGAACTCTTTGCCTAGCCCTAGATCACAAAGAATTTTCACTATGATTTTATTCTAAAGGTTTTACAGTTTTATATTTAACACTGCAATCCATTTTGAGTAAATTTTTGTATTAAGTGTCAGACTTAGGTCAAGATTCATTTTTATGCCTAGGAATGTCCAGTTGCTCCAGTACCATTTGTTGAAAAGCCCATCCATTAAAATACTTTTGCAACCTTGTCTATTTGGGGTTCTCTATTTTGTTCCATTGATCTGTGTGTCCGTCCCTCCACCAATACCACAGTCTTGATTACTTTAGCTAGAAAATAATTCTTGAGATTGAATATATGGATTCTACCCATTCTATTCTTCTTTTTCAAAGTTGTTTTAGCTACTCCAGTTTCTTTGCCTTTCAATATAAATTTTAGAATAATATTTTCTGTATCTACAGAAAGTCTTGCTGAGATTTTGATAGAAATTGTGCTAAACCTATAATCAATTTGGGAAAGAATAACTCTACTATAGTGAGTCTTCCAACCCATGAAGATGGTATGTCTCTTCATGTATTCAGTTTTGAGATTTCACTCATCAGCATTATTTGGTTTTCAGCATACAAGTCCTGTACATGTGTTAGGACCCCAAAGTATCTCATATTTTTTATTCTATTTAGTCATTATAAATAGTACTGCACTTTAACTTTGATATCCCATGTTGATTGTTAATATGTAAAATACAATTGCTTTTTATATGTTTATATTATATCTTGTGAACTTGTAGACCTTATGTTAGTTCTAGGAGTATTTTTGTAGATTCCTTGGGACTTTCTACATAGATCGTCATATCCTCTAAAAATAGGGAAAGTTTTTACTTTTTCTTTGGATCTGTATGTCTTTTATTTTATTTTATTTTATTTTGCCTTATTGTACCAGTTACAGCTTCTGGCACTATGTTGAATAAAGGTGGTGAGAGTAGACATCCTTGCCTTGCTCTTGATTTTACAGGCAAAGCATTTAATTTTTTACCATTATGTATAATACTAGCTGTAAGGATATTGCATCTGTTTTTTATCACGTTGAGAAAGTTTCACTCTAACATTTTTTTCTGATTTTTTTTTTAGACCATGAATGGGTGTTGACTTTTATCAAATGCTTTTTCTATAGCTATTGATACAATCATGTGATTTTTCTTCTTTAGCCTGTGAATATGGTGGATTATATTGGTTAATTTTAAAATATTAAACTAGCTTTGCATCCTTGGAATAAGTCCCACTAGGTGTGTAATTCTTTATACATATCGTTCAATTCTGTTTGTCAATATTTTGTTTAGGACTTTTGAGTTGATATTCATGAGAAGTGTTGGTCCGTAGTTTCTGTCTTTCTTTCCTTTTTTTTTTTTTTTTTTTTTTCCTTTCTTCCTTTCTTTTTTGTACTGTCTTTGGTTTTGGTATCAGGATGATACTAGGTTTATAAAATAAATCAGGAAGCGTTCCCTCCTCTTCTATCTTCTGGTAGAATTCTCTAGTGAAACAATTTAGGCCTAACAATTTCTTATACAGGGGAGTTTTTAAATTATGAATTTAGGTTCCTATATAGTTATAGGACATTAAAGTTATCTAATTCATATTGCTTGAGTTGTGGTCATTTGTGTTTGTTCAGAAATTGGTTCATTTTGTCTAATTTGTCGAATTTATCATATAGAGTTGTTCACTGTATACTCTTAATCTTTCAATGTCTGCAGGGCTTGTGGTGATATACCTATTTCATTGTTGATATTGATTTCTTTCTCCTCTCTATTTTTGTCATCTTTCTAGAGGTTTGTCAATTTTATCGATCTTTAAAAAAAAACACAGCTCTTTGGTTTTCTCTTTTTTTCTTCTATTTTAAATTTCATTGAGTTATGCTCTTACCTTTATTATTTCTTTCCTTCTGCTTGCTTTGGGTATATTTTGCTCTGCTTTTTCTAGATTCTGGAGATGGAAGCTTAGATGATTGATTTGAGATGTCTCCTTTTTTCTAATGTATGCATAAATTTTCCTAATGTATTTGGTGTTATAAACTCCCCTTTCAGCACTGTTTGCTGCTTCACACAAAATTTGATCTTTTATTTCCATTTAATGCAATGTATAAATAGAGACACCAGTTCTCTCTTCTAAAAAAAACTTTCTTAATATGCTGTCTTAGAGACTGTCCACATATCTGTGGTCTCCAATAGAATACTTGTGAATTAGTCAGCTATTTATATTACTTCCCTTTAATCACAATTTGTTTTTTCTAAATCTCCTGGATTTGTACTTCTATTCCTCAGTCTTTTGCTGAGACTGCTTTCAAAGATCACTAGTTACTCCCATACCCTTTTCTTTAAATTAAATCCAAATGTCTGCTGCATTTGGAATTGCTTGGATACTCCTGTAAAAATTTTACCTTCCTTGTGTTCCATGACCAAACGTTTGAATCACAGCTATTTCACTGTCTGTATGACCTTGTACAAATCACAGAAGATCCAAGAGCCTCATTTTCTTCATTACTAAATAGGGAGTTTAATCCTGATCTATACCTGTTAGTGTTGCACTGAGGCTCAAGTGAGATTACATGTATCTAATGAGCACTAATTAGTGTCAGGCACCACAGTAGGTGCTGGGTATACAAAGCTGAGAGTATAACACAGCCTCAGGACTTGACTACAATCTAGTGGCAGAGACAAATAAGTGAACATATCCTGGGATAAGTGGCAGAGAACATGATATGCACAGCAATGTCATGGGAACACTTGGGAGCCTTGAGGGCTCAGGCAAGGCTTCCCAGAGAAGGTGTATCTAAGCTGAGTCCTGAAGAATGAGTAGGAGTTCAGCGATGGAATAACAAATGGGATGGAATGTGCTTAGTATACTCTGAGGTATTGCGGCGGTGGGGTTGGGTGGGGGGAGTGGGGGCGGGGATTTCCTTATAAAATCAGTTTTTACCCCATCTCTACTAAAAACACAAAAATTAGCTGGGTGTGTTGGCACATGCCTATAGTCCCAGCTACTCGGGAGGCTGAGGCAGGAGAATCACTTGAACTCAGGAGGCAGAGGTTGCAGTGAGCCAAAATCGTGTCACTGCACTCCAGCCTGGCGACAGAGTGAGACTCAGTCTCAAGAAAAGAAAAAAAAAATCAGTTTTCATGCTACTCCAGTGAGTTCATTACATTCATTTTCAAAGAAATGCCTATGTATTATGTGTAATTAAGTCCATTTTAGGTTTACTGTCTGTGGAGGGAAAGATATATACAAGATGTCCTTTCTATGTATAACTTCTGATCTATACCTATGACCTTGGAAAATGGAGAAGAGTAACTTTTTAAATACTTCTCATTAATCTACTTGAAAGAGATTAGCTTTTATATTACAATAACATGCTTTGGTAATTGTAACAGTGACTAATTCCATTAATTGCATTTATTCATATTTGAATACTCAATTGGATTCTTCTACTATAGTCATTCATTCATCACTTTGTGCTTATCTTTTTTTGACATATAAATATATTTTTTACATATGATAATTAACTGATTGCAATATTCCCAAAGAGTTTAAATTTTTTTTTTCCTATCAAACAAAACAACTCAGTCATCCATGCTCAGACAATTTTCTCCATGAAACCCAGTGCGTTATCATGCCTCTTTCGTCTGGAACTCACTGACAGCTCACCAGTCTTCATCTTTACCAGATTCAACTTTTTATCTTCTTCATTCTCGTTACCTTTTGGCATATACAGGAGAACACAAGGTTGAACTTTATAATTATCATTTGCTTCTAATTTGCTCTTCAGCATCAGCAATGTGAAAGCTTTTCATTTCCATATCTCATTTGAATGTGACGGCTTTAAAAATAAATGCAGCCCAGGTAAAATGTTTACCCCTGTTCATCATTGAATATAATCATGGAGTTAGAAGACAAAAATTCCACTGGTTATATGATGTATGTCCCATGGGACAGAAAAGTAATATACATTTCCTTTAATGCTTATCTAGCAGAATACCAATTTTGGAAGCCAGTGCCACTCTGACGCAACTGTAAATGATGAAGAGTTCTGCTTTGATGTGCTAACTTCTACATATACATAGTATGTATATACACATATGTGTATACATAGCAGTATATGTGTATACACAGTATATGCATGTATATAGAATAGTATATATGTGTACACATATATGTATACACAAGCAGTGTGAGTTTGCCATCCTTGAAGGCTAAAAAAATTTCATCAGGCCAGCTGTTCCACTGTTGATGATTAGCCAACTAAAAGCTTCCACCACAAGTCTATGAAGAACAAAGCAAGCTGAACCAATTATATTTGTTTTTATAATATTGCAACACAGTGAAAACAAAGAGATAGTAACCTGAGTAAGTTATCTTGAATTCTGGTTTTAATGGTATCACAAACCTTGTCTCATCAGTAAGGCAGAAATAAGGTGTTTATTGTCCTAGTATAATGTGGGTAGATAGTTGAATTAAACACATAACCTGAAGGAGAAGATAATGTAGTGTGTATTGGAATCAACCCTGAGACCCCTATATTTGTATTAAATATTCATAACCCAGAATCAGGAATGCATTCATCAGACCTGCAGAGAATTCTCAATCAGGAGGATTGCTATTGCTTTTAACATCACTGCTGAATTCAAAATAACATTGATATTTTTGAGAAATTTTCCCATCCAAGGGATGTAATTTAATGTCATAAGGGAAACACATAAGTGATCAAAGATTTAGGATGAAAATCTAACAGCAGACATTAAAAATTGGAGTAAAATGTAAGATGAAAATGTATCCATAAAATAGAAAATCCTGGGAAATCCTGTTTATAAACATAAGGTAAATATGTGATTGACAATGACTTAAAAGATAAAAAATATATCATGCTCTTCAATAGCTAAGGGTTAAGGACAACTCCTTCCATTGTAGTTTGCCTAAGTCATATTTTTCTATGATTTTCTTCAGTTTGGTCACTGCATTTTAAATTCCACATGAAGAAGTAGAGAGCGTTCAGAGGTGAATAACAAATAAAGATGAAAGGAATAGAAAATAGATTCATGAAGACAGATGAAAGGAATGGAGTCTGGCCTGGAGAGAAAAATGATAAACAGGTGACTTGACTACTATCTTCTCTAGTACAGAATGGATTGCATAAGTGTGCTGAGCAGTTATTTTCCATATCAACCAAATAAAAACAAAATAAGATCTACAAAGCAAAAGCCAAATGAAAAGGGATGGGCTTATATAAATGCTAAATAAATGTTGGGTGGACTTAAGAAAAAAACTTCAGCTGCATGTGGTGGCTCATGCCTATAATCCCAACACTTTGGGAGGGTGAGGTGAGCAGATTGCTTGAGCCCTGGAGTTTGAGACCAGCCTAGGCAATCTGGCAAAACCCCATATCTACCAAAAATACAAAAATTAGCTGGGTGTGGTGGTGTGCACCTGTGGTTCCAGCTACTCAGGAGGCTGAGGTGGGAGGATCACTTGAACCCTGGAGGTGGAGGCTGCAGTGAGCCAAGATCATGCCACTGCACTCCAGCCTGGGTGACAGGGTGAGACCCAGTCTCAAAAGAAAAAGAAAATATTAAAATTAAAATAAAAAACTCTTAAACATGGAAATGATCCAACTATGAAATAGAATACTCAAGAATATGTGGGAAATAATTGCCTTGAGCAAATAAAAATGTTTTCTTTGTTTCTCATAATATAAACAAACATTCATTGTAGAAAATCTAGAAAAATACAGGTGAGCAGAAAGAAAAATATAAAAAGTACTTACAATTCCACAAGCCAGAGACAGCTAATTTTTTCCTGTCATTTTTTACAGACACACACACGCACACATTCATATATGTGTGCATGTGTTTGCTTCTTTTTACCAAAATGGGATAGCATTGTTCATTCTGCTTTTTAACCTGCTTTATACTTAAAATTATATGTGAACATCTTTTTATACCTTCTTAGTATTCTACTATCTTATAAAGCTTAATATTATTTAACCAATGCCCTATTAGGAGGTATTTAGGTTGTTACTAGTTTTTTTTTTTTAACAAAACATGTGGTAAGCAGTTGTATAATTAAATATTTGCAAGCATACGTTGTTACATTTTTAATATAAGTTTCTAGAAATAAATTGCTGGGTCGAGAGTTTGGAAAATTTTAAGGCGTTATTATTTCTTAATTAACTTCCAGAAAATTTGAAATTATTTATACAATCACTGAAAGTGTAAAAGAATGCCCTTTTCTGAGAACCCAGATATTACTGAGTCTTATCATTTTATAAGCTAATACCCTGAAAACTAGACTTATCAGAGCCATCCTGTAAGTTAGTATGGAATAGAGTTGTGTAAACAATAAGAATACTATTTATGCCCTAACAATACCGACATTGGAAAAAATAAATGTTCTTGGAAATCCTCTGAGTTGTGAGGGCTGGGAAAGCACTTTAGGCAAGTCACATTTCTTAGTCCATTTTATCTTCCTGGCAAGGATCTTGCACAGATACATTGGGAGGTGGTGTGTGATGGGGGGCAGGTAGAACACAGCATCCTAGGTTCACCCTGAACCACAAGCACAATCTTCTGTAATCTTAATGTAGCTCGAGAATGGGACCCAGGGCAGTAAGAATTCATGTAGTCAGAGTCCAGATGGCTTAGCCAACATGTAGATGCCATTTCTATACTCTTTTGCTGCACATCATTTTTACTTCAAATAAGAATGTAAAACCTTTTTCTTAACCCTTAATTTGGTAGTAAGCATAATAGCTTTATGCTTCTTAAACTGAAGCACAGTTCTTAAACTGAAGCACTAAACAGTGACTTCTTCCCTATTCTTCAAGTAAAAGAGGAATTTATTTCCAAATTCCAATCCATGGGACAAAGACAACAAATTTTAACTCTTTCAGGTGTTAGCAAGCAAGTTGCATTTTGCTCCATCATGTAACATAGAAAGCAATGTGCTGTACAGTTAGGAGACTACATCTGCAGTTCTTTTGGATGTGAAAAAAATCTGAATTAATTTTTGATATCCATACAATCTCAATATTGGTATGTAAAGGTTAGATGATTCATGTCTATTTTCACAAAATCATTTTTTTCTTGTAGGTATCTTCAGGAATCTAATTTCCACCCCATTGTCCAAATGCATTTACAATAAGCAGAGCACAATCTGATTATTTTGAAATTCCTTTCAGTTAATTTGATTCCTAGAACAGTACAATTGATCTAACTTATTTTTCAGAAATCTAGTTATTACAGCCAGAAAAAGAAAACAGACAACAATCACCAAATCAACTATGCTACTGCTAATTCAATCGCAGAGCCTAAACATAGCTGCAGAATATATTTGGTTTCCTGTCAGGTTTTCCTTTTCACCCTATTTCAAATTGGAATCTATCATTTCTCGAACTTGCTTTCAAACTTTCTTTCAGATATGTCTCTTGACATATCTGAGCCCCAGGCTGTATCAGGTCAACCAATCCACAATCTTTCAATTCAGGGTAGTTTATGGTGGATGTCAGAGAAAAGCAAGGCCTGGGAAATACAGCCTCAAACCTCCAGAAGAGGCATGAGTGACTATCAGTATGACTCACCATTATGTTTAGGGGATAGAGGTGTATCTTTAGTTCTACAATTCACAGCAATAAAAACTCATGCAAAAAAAAAGTGCCTTTAGATAGAACTCCAAAGTTTATTAGCATCTTATTTACTCTTAACTTAAAAACTAAAAAGATTTGCCTTCAGTTTAAATCATGTTAGCAACTGTATAGAGCACTAACTGTTCCCAAGTGACTGCAGCTGTTCAGTTGACCGGTTTTGAGGCTT
Source organism: Pan paniscus (assembly GCF_029289425.2). Classification (NCBI taxonomy): domain Eukaryota; kingdom Metazoa; phylum Chordata; class Mammalia; order Primates; family Hominidae; genus Pan; species Pan paniscus. The sequence continues at coordinate 141,355,200 of NC_073255.2, read as the reverse complement.
CATCTTACTTAATAGCTTTTAAATTAGTAGAACGAATGCTGTTGAAAGGAAAGCAGCATTAAAATGGTATATGATATTGGTCTATTACATTGTAAAGAGTCTGTGGAAATATACCTATGATTAACCAAGGAATAATATTTGGAATTCAAAAGGATACACCAAACCATACAGCTTATTCCTTCCTTTATTCTTTCCTTCCTTCAATCAATAAACATTTATTGAGCATTTTTTTTTGCCAGGTATTGTGATAAACCCTGGAGATATATTAAGATAAAGATGCAGAGGCAAGAGGTAAATACCAAGTTGCAATATAAAATGACAAGTGTATATACTGAGATAACTCTATACAGGTTAAGCTAGAGGGTAAAGCTGCCTGGGATTATAGGAGAGATGCGGCAGGTTTGAGAGGGCATCTCAGGGACACTTGCCACTTGAAGGATGACAAGGCATTTGAAAGGCCAGTGGGGCTGTTCTTGGGAGAGGAGGCTGGGAGACGTGAAGGAGGACAGGGCATTTACAGAACTGTATGCAATCACGTCTGAACACAAAGGAGAGTTTACTGTATGGGCAGGGATTTGCTCAAGAATTTTAGGCTGGCGAAGAATCTGATTTGTGTTTAGAAAATTCACTCTGCCTTCTGTGGCGAGGGAAAGGTGGTAAAAGTGCAAAAGATGTGAAGCAGGGGACCAAAAAGCAATATTATAATGGTCCAGGTGGGAGGGAATGGAAGTTTGAAGTAGCCAAGAGTAACTGGGAGAGAGGAGATGAGTGGACTGAAGAGATATTAGCGCAAAAACCACAGGGACCTCAGCCTTTGTAAACACACAAAGTTCTCAGCACTGAAATTGTGGTTTAGTAGATATGTCTATTTATCATTGAATTCACTAATTATCTTGTTTCCTTCATAAAGGTGAAATGTTGACATTTTCAGCTTTATAAAGCAAATTTTAGTAAGCAATACTTGGTAAAATTATAAACTAAACTATAAAAAATTCTTTCAACTTTGTTTCTTAAAGTGTCAAGTATTGATCTCCAGTTGATTAGAAGGAATCATAGAGATATTGATAAAATTGTCAGTTTGTTGAAATAAACTCCCAGAAGCTGTCTAGCTGCCTCAACTGTTTTTGAGGACAAACCTCAGAAGAATGACATCACTATTAAAACGAGAGGCTTAGGGTTGGTTACCTGTGGAACCTCTGAGGCTTCAATATCTACTGAGTTTCCCATCTCTTCTCGGACTGAACCAGTCCTGGAAACAGCCATCACATCAGTAGGCAATGCATAGTCAGTGTAGACATCTACCCATCCACATATGCAGTGCTCATCTTTCTGACTCAGTCTTACGTTAAAGAATAATACATTTACTGCATTTGGAAAAACAAAAATTGTAAAACATCTTTTTAATCTGCTGGCTTGTTTTATTATTTTATTTCCAGCAGTATTTTCCTTTTTTTCTTCTACTGGTAAGAAAGCACAACTGAAATAAATGGAATCTTTTAAAGCAAGCAAATTACCAAGTTCTATATAGTTTTTGGGTTAAATGTGATTATAACTGCGTGCATTTTATTAACTTGCTTCGAAATATGGATGAGATCATTAGTTTAATGATTTAAGCCTCCCAATAGAAAGAAATTAACGTAACAGATTGAGCTAATTCATCTTATTACTCGTCACTAGGTCTCTTTGGGGAGGAAAAACAGTCTGTAATTAATGATACAATATTGGAGCACCAAAAGCTAACACAAAGAAGTCCCTCATTCTCTTGAAGTACTTTCTCCAAAGGTCTCTGAGTCATGGAACCAGGCTGGCAGTAGACAGACCTTTCCAACATGGCCTGCACAAGGGTGGTACCAAGATAATATCTTGAATATAAGAGCTCGGTCATGCTTCATTGCAACCTTAACAGTTTCTTCCTTTAAGAGCAAATGCTAACAAAAATGTAAACAATGCAGGCTTGGCATAACATTAAACAATCTTTATGTTCAGAGCACATTGACATCAATCATTTTGTTTACAGCAAGGTGAATAGGGAAAGTGCTATTCATTTTGCAAATGAGCAAATAGGTAGATGAAGGTTAAGTGGTGTTTCTAACATTACCCAACAGGTTGATGGCAAAGTGAAAACTAGACTCTGTCTCCTGACTCTTATCCTTATATTCCTCTTTTCCTCATAAGGTAGTTAAGATGACACCATTTCCCTCAGAAATAAAATTAAGGCAATAAAAAGTCATATACTGTGCCATTACTTTTGGAATAAAAATGACTTCCAATCATGCTTCATTTTTATGAATGAGTTTAAATGAGTTATTGCACCTGGAAATACCCATGCCCAAACATTAGACCCACTGTCCTCATGGAAAAAAAAACTTTGAACATTTTTGGAATTGGTCATCAAAGGAAGAATAGGTTGAATACAACTTTCCATTTTAAAATTTACTTAAATGTTCTGTTTTTAGCTGAGAATTGATTGTGGACCTATCTGTGTCCTGAGAGCTGGCATTTCTAAGCATTCTTATTGCCAAGGGAAAATAAAGTTTTATTAAAAACTGTTTCTGGCTAGGCGCTGTGGCTCACACCTGTAATCCCAACACTTTGGAAGGCAGAGGTGGGCAGATCGCTTGAGGTCAGGAGTTCGAGACCAACCTGGTCAACATGGTGAAACCCCGTCTCTACTAAAAATACAAAGGTTAGCAGGGCGTGGTGGCAGGCGCCTGTAGTCCCAGCTACTTGGGTGGCCGAGGCACAAGAATCTCTTGAACCTGGAGGCAGAGTGAGACCCTGCACTCCAACCTGGGCAACAGAGTGAGACCCTGTCTCAAAAAAAAAAAAAAAAACACATTGCTTCCATGTACAGCAAGTGAAGTATATGTGAATGCAACAAATAAGGACTGAAATTCACTGGCGATTAAATGTTCTTGGCCCAATGTTCTTCTTTGAGCGCAAAGACAAGATATCTAGAATGAAAGGCAGAAATGAGTGACAAGGGAAGCCTCAGTGCAGACAGTTTGATAGAACTCATGGGTCCTAACCTTTTGTAGACTCATGGGAAATTTCTTCCAGTCATGGTAGCAGTGGCTGACTTTGTTGTCACGTAGCCACAAAGATTAGAAACTGCATTTTGTAGCACCATGAGTTCCCAAGATATGTTCACTGTGACTATTATATTTAATTCTCACAATAGCCCTGTGGTACAGGCATTATTATTTTGTACTTGTGTAAGAGTTTAAGAAACTGAGGATCCATGATAGATCTGCCTTAAGAAAGAAATCTGGCAAAAATTATTTGGGCCTTGGGCAGCTACGCTTGTTCCGCCCCACACCTAGGGTTCCCACCTCCCTAAAACCCAGGCCTTTGGTTCACCCCACACCTAGGGTTCCCCTCCCTAAAACCCAGGCCTTTGGCTCCTGGCATCTCACAAGTCACTTGCATCAGTCTACAAAAGGTTAGGACCTTGTGACTCAGGTGTCAGGGCTCTGTGATTACAAGGAGCCAAGCCTGGCTCAGCCTCTCTACCCACTCCAGGTATCTGGTGCCTTCCACAGTAGCACTGGAAATGGGATTAATGGGCAACACCGGGATATCAGGGCCAAAAGATTCCTAACCAGACTCCAGGCAAGTTCCCGGCAGTGACTCCTCCAGCTTGGAGGGGGTGTGTTAATATTTAAATTTATGTTTGTGCTCTCCTTTCCTCCTTTTTTTTTTTTTTTTTAATTGGTGTGTGCAGGGATTCTGTAGGATGGTAACCATAGTAACAGCAGAAGAGAAATGAGATTTCACCCCCAAAATGCATATCAGAGGCTGTTTACTGAAAGTGGCAGATCTGTCAGCTCTCAGATGAAGACAAAGCCTTCTCATGTGGATTCCAGTTGGCTTTATTGTTGTTCTACCTTTACTGTATATATCCCCTCACGTTATATGTGTGCCTGTGTGTGTGTATGTGTGTGTGTTTAAATTAAAATGTTCAAAGAAAACTTTACTTTTGGAGCTGAAACCTAAGAATCTTCTTCTTTTTTTTTTTTTTTTTCCTTTTCTCAACTTTTATTTTCGGTTCAGGAGTACATATGAATCTTCTTTATTGGGTAAATTTGCAATGCTTTGTTCTGACACATAAGTGAAACTTGTCAATGCATAAGACATGCCCTGGGAAGAATGCTTTTTTTTTTTGTTTTGTCAGTCAAACTCGAGAACGATAGTACGATAATAATGGTAATCAGATAATCTACTTTTCCATCGCAGCATCCCCAGTGAAGTTACCCAGCATATAGTCCAAGGAATGATTTCTCCTGGTGGTAGGAAGACGAGGGCTATTTAGGGCAGGAATGATGGAATGAGCAAAGGGGACCTTGTTCTTTACTTAGGCTTTTAATTTTATATCATAAAGAGGCAGAAATGACATCTAAAAATACTTTGGGGTACTGGAGAGTTTAAGAGCTTAGACTAAAATTTCTCCAAGTTTTCCCTTCTGGGAGGAAGGGATCCCACAAATACTTTCCATTCACATATCTAAGTTAAGCACAGGAAATGCAGTGCTCCTAACATCTGGTAGTGATGATGAGATACATATTCAGGGGCTTCACTTCATTATATTTAAGCTAAGGAAATACAAGTTAATGGCTAAATGCAGACTTTGGAACCAGCACAGCTTTGTTTAAAAATCTTGGTTCCCAGTTAGAATGGCGATCATTAAAAAATCAGGAAACAACAGGTGCTGGAGAGGATGTGGAGAAATAGGAACACTTTTACACTGTTGCTGGGACTGTAAACTAGTTCAACCATTGTGGAAGTCAGTGTGGCGATTCCTCAGGGATCTAGAACTAGAAATACCATTTGACCCAGCCATCCCATTACTGGGTATATACCCAAAGGATTATAAATCATGCTGCTATAAAGACACATGCACACGTATGTTTACTGTGGCACTATTCACGATAGCAAAGACTTGGAACCAACCCAAATGTCCAACAATGATAGACTGGATTAAGAAAATGTGGCACATATACACCATGGAATACTATGCAGCCATAAAAAAGGATGAGTTCATGTCCTTTGTAGGGACATGGATGAAGCTGGAAAACATCATTCTCAGCAAACTATTGCAAGGACAAAAAACCAAACACCGCATATTCTCACTCATCTGTGGGAATTGAACAACGAGAACACATGGACACAGGAAGGGGAACATCACACACTGGGGACTGTTGTGGGGTGGGGGGAAGGAGGAGGGATAGCATTAGGAGATATAACTAATGCTAAATGACGAGTTAATGGGTGCAGCACACCAACATGACACATCTATACATATGAAACAAACCTGCACGTTGTGCACATGTATCCTAAAACTTAAAAGTATTAAAAAAAAATCTTGGTTCCTCTATTTACTAGCTGTGTGATCTCAGACAATTAGCTTATCCTAAGTAAAGTAATAAATGAGGATTAAATGAGATAATGTACACAGAGTATCTAGCATGTATTGAGAACAAAATAAAGCGAAATGCTTTAATAAAGATGTTGGCAAGGTGTGGTGGCTCACACCTGTAATCCCAGCACTTTAGGGGGCTGAGGTGAGAGAATCACTTGAGGCCGGGAGTTCAAGACCAGCCTGGGCAACATAATGAGACCCCCCGCCACCAGTCTCTACAAAAAAATGTTTAGGCCAGGCGCGTTGGCTCAAGCCTGTAATCCCAGCACTTTGGGAGGCCAAGGCGGGCAGATCATGAGGTCAGGAGATGGAGACCATCCTGGCTAACATGGTGAAACCCCGTCTCTACTAAAAATACAAAAAATTAGCCAAGCGTGGTGGCGGGCGCCTGTAGTCCCAGCTACTTGGGAGGCTGAGGCAGGAGAATGGCGTGAACCCGGAAGGTGGAGCTTGCAGTGAGCTGAGATTGTGCCACTGCACTCCAGCCTGGGCGACAGAGCAAGACTCCGTCTCAAAAAAGAAAAAAAAAATTTTTTTTAAATAGCCAGACATGGCTGTGTACACCTGTAGTCCTAGCTACTTGGGAGGCTAAGGTGAGAGGATCACTTCAGCACAGGTGTTCAAGGCTGCAGTGAGCCATGGCTGAGCCACTGCACTCCAATGTTGGCAACAGAGTGAGACTCTGTCTCTAAAAATAAAAAAGATTCTGTGAAAGCCCAAAGAAGGTAGTGACTGTCTGGCTAGTGGGGGTTGGAAGGGGAAGGGGTTGAACCTTCTCTGAGGAAGAAATTTTGGACTATGGAAACCCATTAGGAGAGAAAGAAGTAGAGGGGAAACAGAGTGATATATTGGGAAACCAACAGTAATCTTGGTTTCTGCTTCTTGCTATGGATTTTGAAAGAGGAAGGGGATTGATCTGGAGGGGGGTTTGGAAGCGGAAACTGGTGTGTTGTGTTCAAGGGATGGATGGTCGGATCAGAAGAGCTGAGTTCCAGATGAGAAGAACTACAGAGTCTTGTTGGGGATCTAGGATTTGTACCCCAGCTGGGGGTTGTGTGAAGCATGAAGGCCACCCATGGGCTGCTGCAACACCACTCTGGCCTGGGTGAGGAGCTGCCAGGACTATCTGTCGCCAAGTCTTTTCCTATTTACCAAGACCACCTAAGCCTTGGAATTCTTGTATGGGTCCATGAGGGTGTAAGCAAGGAAGGGAGATGTGGCTTCCTACCAGGTCTGGTGGGAGAGAGGTCAGCAGGCTTGATTTGACTTGAATGGATGAATAAGAAAGCAAGCATGGCTTTTCTGATTATGGAGCCATTCACACACACTACAGAGTGCTGACGTTTTGGGGGCAGGGAGTACTTTCTTAGCATGGGTGAAGCGTGGAAGATTTTATTAAAGATGATGAAGAAGGAAAGGATGTAAACATGTGAAAATGAGAGGAGAGAGCTCAGCAAAAGGAACATTATTAACAAAGAGAGAACAGTGTGAAAGCAAGGTAATGAATGTGGCAGACAAGGTTCTGAAGGATGTGAAGAATAAATAAGAGAATAGAGGCAGAGAATTCATATCTGTGGAATAAGTGAATGAATGAATGGAAAATATAGGTTGGCACCAGATGGCTCAGGGCATGAAATGTTGAACTAATAGATTTGCATTTGATACTGAAGTAGGCAGATATTACACATATTATTTTGTAAAATAATATATGTTAGTTGTTGCTTCTATTGTTAATATAATTTTATGGTAATGAGAAGCAGTCAAAGCTGTTGAGAAGAAAAATAAGACAAGCCTTACTATGCTCTCTAGCAGCCCTAGCTAATGGAAATATATTTAAAGCCATATATGCAGTTTTAAATTTTCTAGTCATTACAAAAAAGATGAAATTAATTTTAATATATTATCATGTCAGCATGTAATCAATATAAAAATTATTAATGAGGAATTTGAAATGTTTTAGTATAAATTATTCTGTATCTGGTGTGTTTTTTATACTTACTGCACATCTCAAGTGGGACTAGTTATATTTCAAGTGCTTACTAGCCACCTGCTATCCTTACTGGATAGCAGAGGTGTGTAGCATGGTACAGAGAAGTAAGAGACCAGGAGAGGAGATTAGTTAAGAGGTGATTATAATAGCTCAGGAGAGAAGTAATGAGGGCTTGAATTCAGATAGTGTTTGTGAGAACAAAGCAAAAAAAAAGACAAGAATTATTGCACAAGTAAAACCAATGATATCTGAAAATTAATTGACATTGGGAAGAAGGAGATGGAGGAGTCAATGCTGATCCTACTGACTCCAAGACTAGGAAAGTGAGGCCATCAGCAGGCCCAGCAACATAGCAGGAGAGGCTGACATAAGTGGGGAATGAGTTAGTGGACTCAGTTTTGAAGGTGACTGGAGGCCATCTAGCTGAAAAACTCCAGCAGGCTCTTGAGATACATGCGCTCTAAAGGAGAGAGGATGAGCACTGAAATGTAGATCAGGAGGCCATCACAGAGAGAAGACAACGAAACTCTGATACTAGATGACATTTCAGAAAAGGGAGTCTTGAAGGGAAGAAGACAGGAGCTAAGGATCAAAATAATCCCTACTCCCTGGGGTAGGGTAGGAAGAGAAGATAGAGAAGGAACAATCAAAGAAGTAGAAGAACTAGGAAAGCACTGTGTCCAAGGGGAAGCACATTTTAAGAAAGTGGGGGGCCAGATTCCCTTGAGTGGGGAAGATAAATACCAAGATCCAAGAGGAATTTTTAAAAGAGGTAATTAGCAACCTTTGAGATCCCAGGGCATTGCAGGAACAGTAGTGAAATGACATAGGGTTAAAGAGTATGTGGAAAATAAAGTTAAACAGTGCATAAATATTATTCTTTTCAGAAATTTGAAGGTTAAATAAATATGGAATAAAGGAGAATTGCTTGAAAGATACAGTGAAGTTTTAAGATCAGTCGGACATGTCCCTAATTACAGACTCAAGAGAAGAATCTAGTGGAAAAGAAGAGATGAAAGTAGGGAGTGGCAATGGATGGTGGAAGGCCCCCAAAGAGGCAGGAACAACTGGGATCAAAGATGCAACAGAAAGAAATGAGGTGTGCATCTCCCTCCTCCTCTAAGACAGAAAGGAAAGGAGAGAGGGTGGGTTAAAATAAAACTATTTTAAACTGGAAAGCAAGGAATTTGAGGACTGTTATAAGACAAATGTCCTTTACATTAGTGAACATAATAGTTATAAATGAATGTGAAAGCAGAATAAATTTTCATAGAATTTACATAAAAATTTCAAACATATGTCTTGAGTACTTATTGGTGTACAATATTTGTGAAGTTCCTCTGTGCTAAATGTGGAAGGTTCCAAATGCAAAACACGGCCATCAAAATAGTTAGGATGTGCCAGGCAAAGCCTGGGCTATTGTTTAATACACCTGACATGGTACCATTTTCTTTGTGAATGCAACATGGTCCCGGGTCTGACATGTCTTGAACAGATCCATTCGAGAGATAACCAGCTTGAAACTCAACCATTTTTCCCTAAAACTACTTAGTAAGTAACTTAAGGCAAGTTGGTCTCCTCTTTGCCCTGATGGTCCAGTGCTTTAGAGTGCCACTGTTCTGTTGCTATTATTGGAATTCTGATATTATTTCCTGTTAACTAATCATTAATAAGGGGAAAAATCATCTAGTGGAACATCACATGCATAACAAGTATTTTATAATCAAATTCAATTCATAATAGCATTGTTACTCAAGTAACCCTGTAGTTTGAGAATTTATGCTAGAACATTAAAATATTTAATAGTTTTAAAATACATTAACTCTTGGTGAATCAGCACATACTAAAGGAAAGAAGCATTCGAACCCAAATTAATGATCTCCACACAAACCTTACAACACTTGTATATGCACACACATTTCCTTGGAACATAGACCTAGTTTTTGTGTGACTTTGAATGAGGAATAGTTGTTTTAAAAATGTGTTTGGAATGAAACTTAGTATTGCAAATTAGACAATGTAAAGACAATTCTAATTGGAAAATTTGTATTTTGTGTTCTGTGTTGGTCATTTTAATTTGGACGGGAAAATGTTTTATTGATTATTTTGGGTATATTTAAACATTTAATTTGGATGATATAGACATTGACTACAATAGAAAGCACTTTCAAATGTAAAGGGATTATAATTCTGTGCTTTTATAATTCTGTGCACATTGCTTTATGCTGCTCTCCTCCTACCTGCACATTGCTTAGCACTTCCAATGGGAAGTGGGTGGAGGGAGAGCCTAGAGTGGCTGGTCAATCAGCTCTCACCTACTGTGATCTGATTAACTCCCCTGCAGGTATCTGGTACTGCCCTGATATTTTCCTGCTCACCCTGAGGCAATGTGTGGGCTGTTGTTTTTATGTCCAGCCCTCCCTCTTCCACCTATAATTTGTTTTTTTTTTTACATGGAAAAATTCTTGCTATTTGCCAAGGGTAACAGGGACATTACTTGTAATGTTTAACAAAGACACCTAGAAAGGAATATAAAGGTGGAACTCCAGATGGAATCTGCCAGGGTCTGCTGGGGGGTAGGGGAGGGGGAACACACCTATACACACATTTAAATTCCCTAAAGCTTGCCCAAAAGTTATCATTTTCCATTCAGTTTCCCCCAGTTGTGTATTCTGTAGGGAAATGACCAGAATTCCTGGTCATCTGATTGCTGACGCAAAAGGTAAGTCTGTGAAGTCAAGATTTAAATGCAACACAGTGTTACAGCCTCTGGTCTAATCTCAACCCTAAGTTGTCTTCCAGAGTCATAGTTGGACTGAGGCCCATGGCTTCTGTTCTCTGAGACCTGCTCTTCCAGACCAGGATCTTCTAGGAGTAAACCCTGCACCCTTGAGATCTAGATTCCAAGATTCCAAGTTCTGTACAGGAACTTGGAAGCCTAGGGTCCTGGAGGGCTCACCCACACCTAGTTTTAGGGAAAGGAATGAAGAAGACCAATGATGGCTGTGGCTCTTTTAACTGCAGCTCATAAGAAAGGCTTTACGAAAAAAAGAGGTGGCACCCAAAAGGAAACCTGTGAGAGGAGGGAACAGTGAATTCCAGAGAGTGCTATTAGATAGAGAAGCCTCAGTTTTCATATTACACATTGCCCTATCTGAAAAAAGAATTTGAGCAATATTTTTGGCAAGATAGTTAAAATCAATTTTTCCCATTTATTTTTCTGATCATTATTATTATGTCTTAAACATATGGGGGTTTAGTTGATATCCATCGCTTTAGATCTGTGGGCCCTTTTGTGGTTCTCTGTATATCCAATGGAGAGTGGAGAGCTAGGGTTGTTTTTGTTTTGTTTTAAGGTGCCTAATGCTACCAGAGAGAATTCTTGGATCTGGGTACTCAGGGGTTGATTTTCGGATATTTTGCTACAGGTCAAGAAGAATTAATGAACTCATGCATTTGCTGTACCCTTTGGTGTCTCTGAAGAGGGATCATTATTTATGATTAGGGATCATAAATTTATGATCATTATTTATGATTAGCTGCATTAGGAAGAGATAGGACTTTACTGAAGATGATTTTGGCTGCTTCCATGCAAAAGTCACTCAGTAGAAGAGGAGTGAAACGGATGTATCCAAAAGGATAAGGAAATGTTGGTCACTTGTTTGGAGGTCATTTTTATCTTATTTATTAAACTAATTAGGAAGAAAGGGTTAGGCAAGAATATCTCATTTCTAAAGAAAAAACTCTGGACTATTAGGAAGTTAAAAGTGGAACTGACGGTAAAACCATGAAAACAATTTAAAATTGTTTTCAGTTAACTGCAAAACTGCCTAACAAGGACATAATGATGAGACAGGCACAGAGGTCTTGGTGCCAGTCCCTCCCCAGGCCCTATGCTATCCTGTTGGATGGTTGGTGTGCATAAAAAGACTGCTGATAAGCACATATCAGTTAGACCTGCAGTAGGCCACAGTTAGAGGGGGTAGGAACTATAAAGACTTAGGGTGTCAGCAGTGAGGAGGCTATGAAATCTGCATAGCTGTTTGTACCCAGCCACACGCCAGCTAAAACTGAACTGATCCTCCACAAAACTTCCTTGTCTCCAAATTATTCCAACGAATCAGAAAGCCAAATCTTCCTAAATTTGGGAGGTTATGGTCATGTTATGGATATCATCCATGCATGGTTTTCACTGGGCCAGTTCCCTGTCCTCACACTTTTCAGTACCTAGAGTGGAGTAACCTTTGGTTCATTCCCACCTTCAGACTCTGGTTTGATCTCACTCCTGGCAAGGGGGATCTGAAAGGGCTACAGGTCAGTTCTTTGGACCTTGTGTTCCCTTTCTGGTAGCCAGTACATTAATTTATCAAATAAATATTTATGGAGACACACTAGATGATGGGGACGCAAAGGAATGAGGGTATTAGAGGGTAGGAGCTGAAATGGAAAGGATAAGTAAGACTTCATTAGGCTCTGTGCTGAGTAATGTACATCATCTGCAAGATAATTTGCAGGACCCAGTGCAAAATGAAAATGCAGAGTCCCTTGTTCAAAACTTAAGATTTCAGCACAGTGAGAGTAGAGCAGCAAGATTTCAAGGCAGTGAGAATAAAGCAGTAAACCAAGTGGGGATCCCTTCTGAGCATGGGACACTGAGTGACTACATGGGTCACAAGCCCATGAAGCCAGCCCTGGTCATGCAACCCCGGTTCTCTTTGCCTGAAATCCTAGACTTCCAAGAACTCAAAACCTGCTTTCTCTTGCCACTTTCTACTCATTCTCGGTGGCAAAATCTGAATCCTTCTTAGTGCCAACAGACTTTGCCTGCTTTGAACTTTGCTGTGTGCTCTGGAGTCTCAACATGCTGCGTCCTTGTGGCTGTAATTCCTTGACCCTGCATTCACGCCTCAACTACGCTTGCAGTCTGTTGCTATCCATCTAGATGCTCTACACTGTCTGAACATCCTGGACCTCCTTCATGGTCAGCTGGACTTACTCTTATCCCTTGACCAAATGACATCCCACAGAGGGGATGACAGGCTAGGTATAATTCAGCTCCTGGACCTTTAAATTCTTAGGATCTGAAGATGAGAGAGAGAGAGACAGAGAGAGAGATTATACAATCATACTTCTAAAGTGAAAATATATGTCCTGGGATCCAAAAATCAAGTGGACCAGATAAAAAGTGGTATGACTGCCTTCTTGGCCCTTTTATCTCAAAGATCTTACCACTCTCCAAGGAAAAGTGAACCAATGAAAAGAGCAGTCCTCCCTAAAGAGCAACAGGGAATTTTGATATGTACATGGTTCTGTTACTCAGTATTTCTACCTCTTCTCTTGGAAGCCATCCAAAAGCACCCTCAATTTTTGGCAAAACTAGGAGAGAAACTCCAAAATATTTGTAAGTGTTGCCAAAAGCAATCAAGTTCACTTAGGAGCTGCAGGGAGGGGACTGAAGAGGTGCCAAGCAGAGATCTCTATGGCAAGAATTAAGCTGAGGGAGGTCTTAGAAAATGACAAAAAATACATTTTCTGACGTTAACAGTCCCATTGCCAGTAGAGTTTGCAATCGAAAGGGTGGAAATGAGAAAGCGATAACCAGGTTTAATTCAGAGAAACAGAGAGAAACTAGATATGGACTTCATGACCATTCATGGAGACAAGCTGTATTTACAAGAAGGAGCCTCTCTTGGCAACAAAAAGAGAGCCCCAAGTTTGTGAATCCCAACTAACATCTAATAGTACCCTTGCCCCTCCCTACATATAGGAACCACCTGCAAACAATTTGTCTAGAAAAATATTACCAGGAAGCATATAAAAATTGTGAACAAACATCATATATGGAGTGAAGGAAGACCATGAAACAGAAATGCAAGGATTCAGAAAGTGATGGAGAAAAGACAAGAAAAGATCAATGTTACAGAATAAAACTCAGAAGGACTCAACAGGTCCCTGAATAGTTTCATTTTGTTCCATGCCATCTTATTATGATGTTAATGAGGAAAGAAAAATGATTCCTGGCCAGGGGCCACTGTCTGTGTGGAGTTTGCACATTCTCCTCGTGTCTGCATGGGTTTTCTCTGGGTGCTCCAGCTTCCTCCCACATCCCAAAGATGTGCACATTAGGTTAACTGGCATGTCTAAATTGTCTCAGTCTGAGTGAGTGTGGGGTGTGTGTGAGTGCACCCCACAATGGGATGATATCCTGTTCAGCAGTGGCTCCTGCCTTGTGCCCTAAGCTACTAGAGTAGGCTCTGGCCACTTGAGACCCTGAGCTGGAATAATTTGGTAAATAATTATCTTACTTGTTTTTACTAATTTTTCTTAACTGTATGTATAGCTCACCTTTATTTCAATGTTTAATATTAGAAGTATTTTGGTCTTTAGAAGTTTGGTGATGGTTGTGTAATCAGGAATAGGCTGTCAGAACTTAACTCTTGTCCATATCAATTGGCCTATGATAAAACTGGTTTCATTATACATCATTTCACTTAGTCACATTTTCCAAGAAAAATGTGGAAGAAAAACTAAAACCATTACAGACATGAAAATGAAACTGGAAGAAATTTAAGGCCAGATACTGCAGGAAAAACGAAAGACAGTAAGGGAAATAACAGGATGAAAAAAAGGAGAAATGAAACATATCCAAAATGATTTTTAAATATTAATGAGAAAATAATAGAGCTAAAGCAATGCCAAAGTGGAAAATTCACAAGCAAATATTTATAGCAATAAATAAGAAAAGTGGAAAATTCATAGACATATTTATAGCAATGAATAAGAAAGACTGAAAAATAAATAAAGCATCCCAGATGAAGTTAGAGAAAAACAACTAAATGAACTTAAAGAAAGCATAGGAAGAAATTAATAAAAATAAAAGCAGACATAAATAGCTTAGCAATATTAAAATAGTAGAACTAATAATATCAAAAGTTTGTTCATTTTTTAAGAAATAATAAATTGCTTACTAACTGCAATGGGCTGAATATTTACATCTGCACCCCTTCTCCACATGCACTGAAATCCTAATCCCAGGGTTATGGTATTAGGAGGTAGGGCCTTTGGAGGGGATTAGGGCCTTTAGAGAAGAGGTTTGAGAGAGACTCCTCACTCCTTTCACCACGTGAGGACACAGCCAGAAAGCATCACCAGTAAACCAGAAAGTGGGCCCTCATCACACAATGAATCTGCCAGTGTCTGATCCTGGGTTTCCCAGCCATCAGAACTGTAAAAATAAATTTCTATCATTTATAAGCCATCTAGTTTATAGTATTTCTGTTATAGCAACCAAAATAGACTAAAGCACTGTCGTAATCAAGAAGAAAGGAGAAAGTACAAATGAGTAAAATGAGAAATGATAAAGGGGAACTAGCCACAGAATCATAAACATACCAAAGCTCATAAGAGAACATTTTGCTCAAGTCTATGTAAATATATTTAAAAACTTTGATGAAATGAATGTTTTACAGGAATACATAAATTACCAAAGTTAGCTTAAAAGCAGTAGGAAATCTTCTGTCACTCTTGCCACATCTGCTCAAACTACATGATCTGACTCAGAATTATGAACTCAATGTGCCATAATGATTCCATCAGTATTTGAAGGATACAGACTTCATAAGGTTGGACTAAATGATCTTCCCTGAAAGGATTACTGAAGACGTTTACCTGACTAAAGAAACAATGCATCCTGGTGCATTAACATAAACAAACAAAAACATTTTTGATTTTTAAAAAAGTGATAGACACAAGGACAGAAAACCAAACACCTCATGTTCTCACTCACAGGTGGGAATTGAACAACAAGAACACATGGACACAGGACAGAGAACATCACACACCGAGGCCTGTCAGAGGGGTGGGAGGCTGGGGGAGGGAGAGCATTAGGAGAAATACCTAATGTAAATGATGAGTTGATGGGTGCAGCAAACCAACATGGCACATGTATACCTATGTAACAAACCTGCATGTTGTGCACATGTACCCTAGAACTTAAAGTATAATAATAAAAAAGTGATAGAAAATCTAATCATTAAATGGTTCCAGAGCATCAAGGGAAAATACAAAAGAAATATTCCAAATTCTTTTTATGTAGCAAGCATAATTTTAGTACCAAAGGGTGATAAAGATGATAAAAGGTGCACAAAGTATTCCAGAATTACAGACCAATATAACTTATGGACGGCAATGTAAAAATCCTAAGTAAAATATCACAATAGTAACTAGACTCTGACAGCACTTTAAAAAAATAAAGACCAAAGGACAGTCCAATATTTAGAATTATATTAATATAATTCATCATACCAGTAGTTCCAAGAAAATAAAACATATGAGAATCTCTGATTTTTTTTAAAGAACACTCCATAAAATAGGCATTATCATGCAAAAACTGCCTTTGCATGATAAAATATATCTCTTTTAGTGCAAAAGTCAACATCATGCCTAGGAAATGAGAGGATGAGAATAAGATACGGGAGACAGGATTTTCACTGTATATTTTTAAATACTTCATAAAGTTCAAGTTATATGAATGAATTACCTATTAAAAACTATATGAACAATATATTTTTTAAAAGACCATTTCATCAGGACCTCATTCCCCTGTTCTCCCCACCCAGTGTCACCTATGGAGAGCCCCTCTGCTATGCTTGGAATGTGTCCCCCAAAGTTCATGTGTTGGAAACTTAATCCCCAATGTAACAGTATTGAGAGTTGAGATTTTTAGGAGGTGACTAGGTCATGAGGGCTCTGCTCTCATGAATGGATTAATGCCACCATTTCAGGAGTGGGTTATTCATTGCAGGAGTGTGTTCCTGATAAAAGGATGAGTTCAGCCCCCTTCCTGTCTCTCTGTCATGCTCTCTTGCCCTTCTGCCTTCCACCATGGGATGACACAGCATGAACGCCCTGACCAGGTGCAGGCCCTTCCATCTTCGACTTCCCAGCCTCCAGAACTATAAGAAATAAATCTCCGTTCTTTACAAATTACCCAGTCTCAGGTATTCTGTTATAGCAGCACAAAATGGGCCAAGACACTCTCCTGCTCTGTGTGAGGTACTTTAGATGCTTTGCCTTATCTGCCTCAGGAAGAAGAGAGATTCTAAGAAGGTAAGTCTAAAAGTAAATGAGAAGACAAGGAGCTCAACAGAAAACATACTCCATTGATTTTTGAGAAGGCTTTTGACCTTCTCCCGGGCCCCCTCACTAACATGCTCCATCCTCAGCGCTTTGGCCCAGCAATGGCCATGCTGAGAAGTGAAGGTAAGGAGGGAAAGGGGATGGAAGGTGTTTCTTTGTGAGGGTGGGGCAAGTGTAGCAGGGAGTGTGCTTTGAGATCCCTGATGGGTTGAGTATGTCACTAGCACCTGTCTGTTCAGTCCTGCTTCCCTTAATCTTTTGGAGCCAGAGGTAAACAAATAGGACACATTCAAAAATCCGATGGCTGAAGAGGTAGGACACAGTTACAGCACAGCTAAAGGAGTTTTCTTAATGAAGAAAGGAAATAAGAATTGTAAAAGTCTCCAAATCATTTAAGAGGAAGAAAGGGAAAGGAATTAAAAATGCAAATCCCCAGGAATATTATAATTGGCTTGAAAATCTTAAGGATGCTATACAAGGACCTACTAATAAAGTTGCCATGTAAACCAACTCTGTTCATTAACTTGAATCTTATATAACTTGAATCTTATATAAAATGACTACATGTTGGCTGGGCATGTGGTGGCTGATACCTGTAATCCCAACACTTTGGGAGGCCAAGGTGGGAGGATCGCTTGAACCAGGAGTTTCAGACAAGCCTGAGTAACACAGTGAGACTCTGTCTCTACACAAAATTTAAGAATTAAAAAAAAATAGCTGGTCATGGTGGTGCACATCTGTAGTCCCAGCTACTCAGGAGGCTGAGGTGGGAGGATTGCTTGAGCCCAGGAGTTTGAGGCCGCAGTGATGATCGCCACTGTACTCCAGCCTGGGTGACAGAGAGTGAGACCCTGTATCTGTTTTTTAAAAAATGACTACATGCATAAAATACAAGTTTAAGAATTCTTATTACAACACTTGAAGGAAGTATAAATATTTCAAAGTGTATCAGGAGTATCTTACCCATGTATTTACTTTTACATCTCCTTTACATGAGATACCTTTATTTCTTGAGACAAACAGTAAAAATAACTATGTAGTTTTAAAAGTCCATAGATCATCCATTTAAAAGCCTTTTTCTTTGGGAAAGGAAAGAAAATTACAACTGAACATAAAATTTATAAAATGGTGAATTAGAATAGCAGCCATAGTGCTTTACACCTTTCCTGTTTAATCTCAGCACCCAAGCATCACCACTTGTGGGAAATTTTTTTCCATCCCACTGTAGGATGAGAAAGGCATGTAAGGGAATGAAACTGATCCTGCAAAACAAACCAGGAGTAACAGTGAGAACAAATGACTGGTTCCTGTTTAACGATCAGTTGGAGGAATGATCCTAGAACTTCCATTTTTTAAAAATCACATTGAGCATATTTTCACAGAATTTAGTGACTTCCATCTATTTTGGAGTCAGTGCCTCAATTCCTCAATCACTTCAAACTCTTTGCAAAACCAAGGCTGGGAATATCCATGTGGTACCACTTGTGTCCACATCATGAGGGCACTAAGTTTGTCCAACGTATTTCCTGAAATCCCATGTACGTCAATACGGGCAGATAATAAACATTGTCCTACAAACAAAAACCCACATGGAGACTTGGCCTTGTGAGGAATTATGCTGAGCATATCTTCTCAGATCTTCTGTCTCCCTCAGACTGGACCACAGCCAGCCCGGGAGCTGCCAGTCAAGAGGGAGAACACCTGCAGTGGGAAAAGGTGGCATATGGCATGCTGGGCAACTTGCCAGCTGCCTTTTGGGTTCTAAATCTGTTCATTGTTCATAAGATGCAAGCAATTGCTGCTTTAATGTTCAAGGAGGTGGCAGGGAGAAGGAACAACAAGAAAAGCAAAACCGAGAAAGGCAGTATCTTCTTTTAGTTCCATTTGTGAAAAATGACTGACTCACTCTATTACACACATTGATGTAGGGACAAATCACAGACAGTATAAACACATAAGAGTCTAAAAGGACAGATTCAACATAAAGAAGAGCCTTGCTAACTACACCACTGGTGGAACACCTGTGCAGGGCAGGAATGATGGCTTGAAAGAGGCTCTATATGGACAAATACATGATTGGCATTAACCCTGTTGGACCCCTTAATAAGGAAAGTCTGACCCCACAAGAGGGCTTCTAGACTACCAGGATGTCTTAGATGTGGTTCCTAGAAGCAGAGCCCAAGCCAAGTGATTAGGTAAATGACTTATAGAGAGTGTTCTCAAGAGAAAAACTTGTAAGGAATTGAGGGAAGTGGGTAACAGCAGAGGAAGGAGCTAAGCAAGGATGTGGCTAATGGAAATCCAACCTCAGTGGGATTTCCCAGGAGTCCAGTGTGAGTAGCAGGCACTACAGTTAATTCACCTTGAGGAAAAGGAGTGGGGCTTTTGTACCTCTGTATCAATCAGCTGCCAGTCACAGGCCACCTCTGAGGGGAGGAAAGGATGTAATCACTAAGGCAAGCCAATAAGGGTAATTCTCCAGGGAAAAGTATAACTGAGAGCCATTAGCACGCAACACTCATGGAGTGGAAGGGGAAGTTAGATGCATCGTTACAGATGTGAGCAAGGCACCAACAGCTGTTACCACACAGTAGCATATCCTAGACTGCAAGGTCAGTCACCTACTTCAGTCACCTACTTCTTGAGCCTATGTCCTTTCTAAAAGAACTATGTTCATAAGCAATGGCTCTGATTATGCTAGAGGCAGGGCTAGCTTTTTATGTGAGTAGTCTATGGCTATAATTTCAGGAGCATTGAAAATAAAATACCCTTTTGACTATCTAGCCTGAAATCTGAACCATCTACCTTCATTCATCAACCAAATATTAAGCACTGTTATGTGTTAGATTCAGCACCGAGCACCGAGACAGATGAATTAGACAGTGTTAATATCCTCCAGGGATTTATAGTTTATTATAGGGAGACATGAACAATAGGGAGACCACACAGGCAGGGAGAGCAGCATAAGCAAAGGCCCAGAGGCAAGCAGTGTCCAGGTGTGTTGGGGATTTGCAAATGATATTGTGTAGTTGGAGCCTAGGGTGAGGGAAAGTGAGAGATGAGGCACAAAAGACAAGTGGGAGTATGGTCACCAAGGGCCTTGTATGTCACATGAATGCTTTATCTCAAGATCAGTGAAAAGACATGGAAGGCATGAAAGTAGGAAGTGACTTGAAGAGCTTGGCATTTCAGAAAGATTCTTTCTGAAACAATGTGGTAGATAGGTTTTCGGGAGTGAGACCGGAGGCAGAGAAGAACTCATTCAGGAGTATTATAACAATCTGGGTGGGAAATGACAGGACCATGAACTTAGCAGGAGCCGTGGCACAAACACTGAAGTACAGATGGCTTCTCAGTTGTTAAGGAGTGTCCTTCTTTGCACAAGTGTAGAAATGTCTGTGTTAGGGCAGCCCAGCATTTAATAGATGATGACTGTGTCACCCAGCAAGGCAAAGTGATGTGACTGACCAGTGGCAGGAATGAGACTAGAATGCTGGTCTCCTTGCTTCACCCCATTACTCCCCACAGGTGGTTCCCTAAAGGACCAGTCCTGGGTCTTTATTTCACAAACAGGTAAGTCTCACTGTTCGCTAAATACATCAGAATTCCTACCATTCCAGCCTTAGCCACTCTAGTTTAAAGGTCAGCAGCGAATACCTACTGATATAAATTCTTGATTTTACCCATGGGTTATTCAAGATTTCATCACTGTTAGCTTATTTGCATACCAAATGCCTGTTTTATGCACGGACCTCTTCTGGCCATAATTTCAGCTCTGGTACACTATGTATAGAACAATAGTGGATATGTTCCACAATTTGTTATTTTTTTTCCAGACACTTAACTTTCTAATGAAGTGATTCAAAGCAGCTTAAAACAGAGAGCTGTACAAAGAGGCAACCCTCAACTTGGCAATCCTGAATAAATAACTAATGTTCAGACTGCACAATTACATGTCCCTGAAATATTCTGAGAATATTCCACACCAATTTTTCAAGTAAAGTTGCTGTTTATTCTCTTTTCTATTCCAAATACAGGGAGTTTTCTCTATGATTTTCATCTGCAGTTGGACATGCCGGTGTGCAACCAGCTACTCACAGTTTTGCATTCACTTGAGTTCCACTTTCTGTCTTCTGGAAATCTGGGCGGTAGGGGGACGGGGGGTGTCATTTATGAAGCATCTGCTGTGCATCAGGTACTGAGCTAGATGATTTGCAAATGTAACCTCATTTAATCTTCACAATTCTGTGAGGCAGAATCACTATCCCCATTTACAGTTAAAGGAAGAGGCTCAGAGAAGTTAAGTGATTAATCATGGATTTCACAGCACCAGGATTCACACTGGGGTCTGTCTTCCTCCAAAGTCCTGATCTACCTACTATGCAAGGCTTTCTTCTTCTTATACGTGTATCCATGATGAAATGATTCCAGATGTCTGATCTGGTATAAAACTCTGATGAATATATACCATTTAAACATCATAACCTTCATCCTAAAGTTTCAGTTTTCTGTTTTGCACATGAAAATAATAAAACCTATTTACCCAATCTTATACATTAATTGTAGAGAATAAATGAGATGATCAATGAGAAATTTTTAGAAAAGAATAAGCTGCTCCACCAACAGGAAGTATTAATATGTGTGTGGTACGCAGTAAGTACCACTATGAGGTTTGGACCGGAAAACAGATGCTAGAGCAGGGAAGCCTCAAGAATCTTGCAGGTTTGGTGGACACAGAAAGTGTAGGGGCTGAACCCATATTCCCAGGGCTGTTTAACAGTTGCAGAAGTGGAAGAAGAGGACGGGCGTAGTGGCTCATGCCTGTAATCCCAGTACTTTGGGAAGCCGAGGCAGGTGGATCACATGAGGTCAGGAGTTCAAGACCAGCCTGGGCAACAAAGTGAGACTCTCTCTCTACAAAAAAATTAAAAATATAGCTGGGCATGGTGGCACAAGCCTGTGGTCTCAGCTACTTGGGAGGCTGAGGTGGAGGATCACTTAAGCCCTGGAGTTGGAGGCTTCAGTGAGCCGTGTTTGCACCACTACATTCCAGCCTGGGTAAGAAAGCAAGACTTCGTATTAAAAAACAAACAAAAAAGCAGAATTTTGTCCTATGGAGATTGGCATCACAATGAGATGTTCAACACAGATCAACAATAACTCCTCAAATGATCCCTTTCCTGCCTTAAAGGAGTTAATATTGCCCTGATACGTGCTTCTATGGAGTATGCTTGTTTCTAACTTAGCTGATAAGAAAATTTTGGTGCAAATAATTTCTCCAGAATATTTCTTTTTTTCATTTAGCAATAAAAAAAAGCAGGAAGCTGGCCGGGCGTGGTGGCTCATGCCTGTAATCCCAGCACTCTGGGAGGCTGAGGCGGGCAGATCACCTGAGGAAGGGAGTTCAAGCCCAGCCTGACCAACATGGAGAAACACCGTCTCTACTGAAAATACAAAATTATGTGGGCATGATGGCACATGCCTGTAATCCCAGCTACTCAGGAGGCTGAGGCAGGAGAATCGCTTGAACCCAGGAGGCGGAGGTTGCAGTGAGCCGAGATCGTGCCATTTGCACTCCAGCCTGGGCAACAAGAGCAAAACTTCATCTCAAAAATAAAAATAAAAAAAAAAGAGGGAAGCTAAAGAGCATTGATTTCTTGGAACTCTGTCATTTCAGTGTAAGTCATTTATATACTCCCATTTCCTTCAACATGTGGGTCTTACATACTGAAGAGGCAACAACAGTCAAGAACAATATTAATAATCAACATTATCTGAAATCTAATTCCCCAATTCTTTTATACAAAGAAAGCTCTGTCACATTATTTTGCTATTTTACATCTTTTGTGTGGTATCTTCAAGTCGGAAAACCTTTGATGGGATTTTGTGTTTGTTTTATTTTCCTGTAATCATCATTGACAAAGAGGCTTGAGTATGCCCATTTTAGATGGAAGTGGCTATACATCTGTCAATGAACAAATGCTTCGGACAGCATTTAATAAGTGTTTCCAACAATAAACAAATATTACTACTCCAGTTTCTCTAAGTTCAGTAAGCAGAGACTCAAGGCATGGTACACCCAGGCAAGAAGAAAAATCATTTCTAAAATAGACTAGAGTCAGTGACAGTATCTGTTCAGTGTTTTTCTCAAAATTAAGAGGCTAAACAATTGCTAGTAAAAAAAATCATCGTTTGATAAATTTTATGTTATTTCATTCAAGAAAGAATAGAAAACAGTTATTCACCATTTTCTGGTCATAGTGTCTAAACAAGCCTTCCCTGAAATCATTTTGAGAAAAACTAATGTGTCCAAATTTGTTACTACTGCATTTGGAAATTCCACTCTAAACAAAGTTAAATGGTTTTCTTTATTGCTGAACTACTCAGGGACTTTGTGAACTGTAAATCATCAACATGAAATTATAAGCATGAATGTTTCATAGACATACTTGGCCACAGAGCCCTTTCTGTGAGACATAATTTTTAATTGTGATTAAAAAATCGACCATCTCAACCATTTTTAAGTATACAGTTCAGTAGTGTTAAGTATATTCATATTGTTACACAACAGACCCAACTTTTTCATCTTATAAGTGTGAAACTCTATATCCATTGAACAACTCCCCATTTTCCCCTTCTCAGCTTCTGGTAACCACCTTTCTACTGCTTTAAGACATTATTTTTAATATACCAAAGAATCAGAATGTTCCAGTAATATGCTAAGGAATTCTGGTTTAGTTAAAAGGTTAAAACCACCAAGACAGGAATAAGGGATGGTTAACCAGACATATTCAGAGGTTTTATTTAATGATAATGAGTCACATCTTTTTGGCTTTCTGTCTGCACCATTTTATTCCCATGAATGCCTATTGATCAGAGGATAAAAACTAGAAAGTAATGTTTAGATATTATTAGAAACCATGGTTTTACCACCTGTACTAAGAACTTAGTAAATGAATAGCTTACAAGCGGTGTTTTAAATATGAGGAAGGATTCCCAGAAAAGAACGCTGTTAAACTGATTCTATTTTGTCTCTCTTCATCTCAACAAACTGCAATGGCTCCCATGGCCTAAAACATGAAGTACAGTCTTCTTTGCAAGGATTCTGTGTCTTTTGTGATTCAGTCTTCTTTCACCATACCCAGTGCTTCAGCCATTCTGTACACTAGTTTTACATGCTTGTGCTTTTATTTTTTTCATGATTGTATCTTGGTGTGTGCTTCCTCTATACCCTTCACTAATAAGAACCCACCTTCTCTCTGCAACAGGAAATAAAGCCTCTTCATAACACCTTCTTCTGCCTTTTCAGTATTTATTTCATTCTACTATCTACATCCCCTATTCTGAATGAAGCTGCAGGGTCTTTGAGGTCAAGACCCTTTCTTTTTTTTTTCTTTTTTTGTTGTCGTTGTGATGGAGTCTTGCTCTGTCGCCCAGGCTGGAGTGCAGTGGCACAATATCTGCTTACTGCAAGCTCCGCCTCCCGGGTTCACACCATTCTCATGCCTCAGCCTCCCAAGTAGCTGGGACTTCAGGCACCTGCCACCATGCCCGGCTAATTTTATTTTGTATTTTTAGTAGAGACAGGGTTTCACTATGTTAGCCAGGATGGTCTTGATCTCCTGACCTCGTGATCCGCCTGCCTCAGCCTCCCAAAGTGCTGGGATTACAGGCGTGAGCCACCGCACCCGGCCAAGACCCTTTCTTAATCCTTTTATTCACCTTAGACCTAGCACAGTGTCCTTTCATAATACACACCCAAATATTTGTCCAGTTGAATTGAACTGGCTCCCCAAATACACCTTCTTTGTAGGTCTTTTGAAGCAGATAAAATTCTAATTGTTAGGGGATGACTTATATGTGGGCCTTCTAGAAGACAGGTGATGAACTAAACTAGGCTGGAATGATTTTCTTATACAATTGGTGGACTTGGGTAGAAGCAGGAGGTCTTTGAATTCATTTTATATAACTCTCCACTGAGTAGATCACATGTGTCCCCTAGCTTGGGACATTTTCCTACTCCATGAGAGTGGCAGGTTTGAGGGCAGAGCAGTGAGCTTGTGTTTAAATAATACACATTGAGGACATGAAAATAAAATTGTAGAAAAGAGTGTGTGCACGCACATGCAGGAGAAAGGGGATATGTGTGTCATAGAGCTTTATAAATATTTATCCCCAAGTAAATGTTTTACTTTTTACTTTTACTGATTCTCTTAGTGAAGAGGGAATATCAAGGGATATTTTTCAGAGCAGTGACTTCAGATGGTTTGTGAAATTCAATTTTAAAAACAAATTTACTCTATTTACTTAGTGCTTTCTATGTGCCAGGCACTATTCTAAATGCTTTACGTAGTGTCTCATCTAACTCCCACACCAGCCCCATCAGATAGAGACTGTTTTATTCTAATTTTACAGTCAGGAAAAATGAGGCACAGAGTGGTTATGTAACTTGTTCAAGGTCACACAGTAGAGAAGGGATTTAAATCCAGGCTGTTCTGACTCCCAGAGCCCAAATTTTCCACCATGATGAATGGATAGATAGGCACAAAGTTAGCACTGAATAAGTACCTGTTTTCATGGCAAATAGTGGTGGTAAATAATGAGACAGGGAGAAGATTATAATAATAAGGCATAATTAAATTAAAACTTTTATGATGTTAGGCAACCTGCATGCCATTTGCTGTTCATTCTATCAGAGATACAAGTAAAAAGAAAGTGTAGGCTATTTAGGTGTTCTATTGAGAAGTCAAACTTGGAGAAATCTGTGTGAAGAAAATCTTTATTGTCATTAAGGGAAAACTTTAGAAAAGCCAACCATAAATTGAACAGGAAACCATTTTAACAGGTTGTAAAATTTATGTTTGAAAGACGCATTTATTCCCTACAGGGTTCTGGTAGCTGTTCTCACCATTGACAGTATGTTGGTAGGATTTATATTTCATAGAATATGTCAGTGTAATTCTGAGCCATTTGTTTGAAAACAGTTCTCCATTTCACTGCCTTTAGTTCCACAAAGAGTAAACTCTTGATTTCATTACAATTATGGCCATTTGAAATTTTGAATTTCTTTTATTAGTATCATTAATATTTGTTATTGGTCTCCCAGAGGGTCCAGTGAAAGATGTTTCTGTAATGTCACATGAAATTTTATTCTGATCAGGCTCAAAATCTTTAATCAAGGATTGAATCATGACATTTTATGATAAAATTGCATTTCTAAACAAGACAGAGTCATAAAAACAGAACTGATTAAATTAAAAGAGACTTAAGGGATAGTAACCAAATGTAATGGTACTGAATAGGATATGCCAAATGTGCAGGAAAAAAACTGGGTTAGTTGGGGAGATATGAACATGGACTTGGTTTTAGATGAGACAGAATTTTACTTAAATGGAAAAGAAATTATTGGTTGAAAAAAACGAGTTACATAATAATGGGTATAATAGGATAACATTTTGATTAATTATAAATGAATATTTGCAAATACTCACGCATATACCCTCTCAGGAACCCACGGTCCTGCATACATATGCATGTAAAAGGGCCTGGAAATCTATGCATGAGGATGCTATAGTAGTGATCTCTGGGTGGTAGAAATGTGATGTTTTTATTTTATTCTTTGTTCTTGTTTGCATATATTTTCAAATATTCTACAAAGTACATGCAGTATTTAAAGGCTGATAAAAATAGAATGAAGTAGCCTTTGAGGATAGTGTTTCGTGTTATCCATTTGATGGGAAGTGAGTCTGGATTCCTAAAAATGCAGCTTCTCTCCACCTATCAATCTTTGCTTCTTAAAAACATAAAATTCATCGGTGGCATGAAGGTGATATATATATATTGTTTTGCTCATAGTGACTAAAAAAGTATATATTTACTAGCCTTGAGTATTGATTTTTTTTTTTTTGAGATAGGGTCTCACTCTGTCATCCAGGCTGGAGTGCAGTGGTGCAATCATAGCTCACAGCAGCCTCGACCTCCTGGGCTCAAGTGATCCTCCTACCTCAGCCTCCTGAGTAGCTGAGACTACAGGTACACGCCCCACCCTCGGCTAATTTTTGAACTTTTTCTAGACACAGGTTCTCATTATGTTGCCCAGGCTGATCTTGAACTCCTGGGGCCAAGCAATCCTCCTGCCTCGGCCTCCTGAAGTGCTGGGTTTACCAGCAAGGGCCACTGCATGTGGCAGAAATTTTTATATTAAGTTAAAATATTTGAGCAAAGCATTAATGATCCAACTTCAGTGTAATATTTCTCAATCATAGCAACTATAAACATTTGTTAATATAATTCAATTTCAAAGTATGAATCCAAATGGAAAATATTAAATGTGAAATTACATTATGCAGCTTTCTGGTTCTATTAATTAAAATAAAATGTAGCCAAGAAAAACAAGACATGGAATGGTTATGTAACTTGCCCAAGGCCACACAGTAGAGTAGAAAACATTTTATCTGAGATTCACCAAGGTTTCTATAAGTTAATTTCAGTAATTTTCAAGACCACAGGCTTTAAACTCTTTGTCCTAGTTTTGAATCCTGGTATTTGCCATGTATGAACTAGGGCAAGTTACCTAAACATCTGTTTCCTCATGTGTAACATGAGAGTAATAATATCTACCTTATATTGGAGATGAGGCTTAAAATAATGTATATGAGAACTATAGTTAGCACACTATAAGCACATGGTCATAGATGAGGAAGCCACCTTGCTTTGTTTCAACAGGGACAGCAAAATATAGCATTTCCATCCCACAACTGACTATTGTCAAGGTCAATAACTATTATTATTTCCATCAAAGACATAAAGAAAATTAAGAAAATTCCATGGGGTGCTTTGAACTGAATTGCAAGTATCATTCATGACTTCTAGAGTCCAAGAAACCATTAACACCAACACATAGAAAATATACCAAAAACAAATACACACACCGTATAGAAAGAAATGTTTGTCTTTTTCATGTATTAGTAATATGGTAAATGAAAAAATCGTGAGAATTCCATGTTTAAAGGGAGAAATTCCCTTCTTATAGGCCAAGGATGTGTTGGTAGAAAAATTGGGAGTTTTTGAACTCACTGGAAACTGAGAAAGCTTCAATAAGACAATGGGTGGGAATAACCTCTCTGTGAGCTAGGGGCAGGGGGACTGGCAGGAGGGCATTCTCCTGGATGTGATATGTAGGTTGCACAGAAAAGGACCCCATGCCCCCAGAAACTAGATGATGGAAATGAGAGCTGGAATGAAAGGGAAGAGATGGAAAAGCCAGAGGACCTACTGCGAAGAGAAAGCATCAAGGCAAAGGCTCCTACATGTAGTCATGTTGGAGCTTCAGGCTAGTTAAGAACACGGACTCCGGGGCCAGTCTTCCTGAGTTCAGATTTCTATTGGGCCCTTATTACCTGTGTGACCTGGGTCAAGTTTCTTACCCTATTTGCCCCTCTGTTTCCTCATCTGTACGATAGGGAATGATAGGGTTTTTATTAGAATCAGTGAGTTAATATTTGTAGAGCTGTCAGTGTTTGCACAGAGTGAACACTCAAAATGTTGGTGAAATATAACATGCTGGTACTGTTTGTGGACAAAGCATGGAGATGGTCATGGTCTTGCTTTATCTTAGCCAAATTTAGTTTAAATTGAGATATTACAAATGCTTTAAAATCCTGTTACACACAGTATGCTACATGAATGGGTCGATGTGGGAAACACAGGCTTGCAAAGAATGAGCAGTTATTAAAAATAAGAGGATGAATATGGATTAGCCCCTGCCTGTGACATAGCTCATTTTCTCAAATTCAGAATTATCCCACAGGAGAGAAGTGGAATAGAATTATCAATAAAAGCCAGTTAGGCTTAAAGCCATTTTAACTGATCATTTTTTTCCATTTCTTGCTTTTGAAAATATGTGGCCAGATCCTAAGAACAGGGGGAAAAGAATCCCCAGCAACACCCATGTTCTTCTTCTCCTCTCACTGTCTCTCAG
This sequence comes from Pan paniscus, assembly GCF_029289425.2. Taxonomy (NCBI): domain Eukaryota; kingdom Metazoa; phylum Chordata; class Mammalia; order Primates; family Hominidae; genus Pan; species Pan paniscus. Next base: position 141,326,673 of record NC_073255.2, on the reverse strand, counting down.
CTGGTTCATTCTATGACCTCTCACTACCATTCTTTCCATTCAGAATGAAGCACAAGGCAGTAAACACCCGAAGTTCACACAGTATCATTACCTGGGATTTTGACATTCTCAGAGTGTGGCATTTCAAGCGCAACCACCTATTTCCCTACAGTTTTCTATAATTGTGCTATAACTGTGCTCAGAGGGAATGTTAGGTTAGATATAGATATTAATATTAATATATCATTTATCTCACATTTAGGATGGTAATTGTATATCATTAATGCTCTGGAAGTTAAGTAATGTTACCTTTGTCTAACCAACAAAAAAAATAATGCTACATGGATTCAAGTTTCTCTGATAACCATTTTTCCTGGACTCCTAGAAACCAGAAACAAAATTTCCTATTTGTTATTCGGAAACAGAATTCTACCACTGTTAAAGGTAATTTAGAAGGAGAGAACACCATGAATCCTGGAAATCCCCCAGGGCTAAGTCCAGGTGGGGTAAGCAGGAAAACTGATAAGAAATGCAAATTTTCATTTAGCTGCCTCAGTTGTGTGGCCACCCACTGGAGAAGATTCATACCAAATTTTATGATTTAGCTAAACCTGGTTAATATTAAGAACAGTTTAGTCTATTTATTTTAGAAAAAAACTTTCAAAAGAGAGAAAACAGACACAAACAAATAAAGTCCAGTTTGACACCATTCCCAACTAATGCCTACCAGGAAACAGTCACAAAATGAGTAGCACTGTATAATGCTGTAAAACCACACCATGAGATATGGTTATTTCAGGAGGGTATTTACACAAAAGGTGACAGAGTCCTTTTCCCACTTACATAAAACACACTGCTGATGAGTTGGGGATAGAATAAAAGTCAGCTTTTAGACCTCATCAGGACAATGCTTTTCTGTTCCTAGACAGCCTTTATAATAATCTGCAGCAGCCAGGTCAGAAATAAATCAGAGAAGTTGCACTCACTCTATTTACTCCAGTGACCGAGGCTGGATCAAACCATCCATATGTCCACTGGGCAAAGGTTTGATGTGAGCTTGTTAAATTGGAGCCTCCTATAGAATGAACAACACCAGAGCTGAGTGAATCAAAGCTCTCGTCCCCATAAAGCACCTCAATGGTTAAAGGTAAGAAAGGTTTGCACAAGGCCGTGCATTGTAGCTCACACCTGTTATCCCAGCACTTTGGGAGGAAGAGGCAGGCGGATCATGAGGTCAGGAGTTCAAGACCAGCCTGGCCAACATGGTGAAACCCTGTCTGTACTAAAAATACAAAAAAATTGGCTGGGTGTGGTGGCAGGCACCTGTTATCCCAGCTACTCGGGAGGCTGAGGCAGGAGAATTGCTTGAACCCGCGAGGTGGAGGTTGCAGTGAGCCGAGATCGCACCACTGCACTCCAGCCTGGATGACGGAGCAAGACTCCAACTCGGAAAAAAAAAAAAAAAGGTTTATACAAGACCTTTCTACTTTGGGAAATTTGTCATTCTCCATGGAAACTGTGCCATGCCAAAATATGCTGTATGCAACTCTCAGTCTGAGAGCAGATCTGCACATCTCTGCTCCCACTTGCAAGGGCACAAATGATGCATTTATTGTCATGGTTTTTACCCCCAAAAAACCATGACAATTATTTTCTCCCTTTCTTTCTGAAAACCTTGGAATGACCTGACAACACCAGCCAACCTGCCTCCCAAGCTGCAGCTACTGGCTATTGGCACTGGCTTCCATTCTTAGAGGTTGGGAAATTAAAAATTGCATTTCTAGATTCCCTAGCAGCTAGGATTCTGGATGCAGTATATATTCCGTCAATGTGACACCCTCATACGAGTTTTGGTTGGCTAGATAAGTTGCTATGACCTCAGTAATTGGATTCCATATTCCAGTGTCCAGTCACCAGCTTCAAGGGTACAAGCTAGTTGAGGTAGAGGAGGATAGGATACTAGCAGCTTCCTGACCTCTGGGTTGCAGCAGTGGCAGTTTGATATTGAAATCAATAGTTCAGATAACTTCTGCTCTTCTAGTAATTTCAGTGATTTTATAAGCATCCAATTCTTTGCATTAAATCTTTCTGCTTAAAATATCTAGGGTACACTGAACAGACAGATACCTCTTTCCTGAGTTAGAGCCAGATAAAGACCTAACCCATACTTCTAACGTAATGGGAAGGCAAAACAATGAACAGTAAGGAAATTCATGGGTCAGCCTACAAGGTGAAAGACATGGAAAACAATTTAGAAGAGAAAGAGAAGGAAGAGAAGGAGGAGCAGGATGAAGGAGAGGAGAAAATAAACAAACCAAATGACTTGGTATCCAAGTTGATAATTTGCTTTGGTGCAAATCCTCAATTACTATCAATCCATGTTTTTAATCTGTATATTCCCAAATATAATCCTGTCCGAGTGTATCTAATTTCTTCATTGGATGAGGAGAAATCAATCCAGGAAATATTATTAAATTGAATACGCATCTATATGCAGTCTGCCAAATAACAGAAGATAGCATGTTTGTCATGCAACACAATCTAATACGGGGATAATAAAAGAGATTAATCCCCCAGAGTCAATTTGCCACTTGTTTCTTAAACAGTAATAAGCCTGTACAACCTGCACTTCACAGAACTTTACAGTGCACAAACTACATTCCCAAACCATATCTCTTTTCCTCAACACTCTTGCAAAATAGATGGGTGGGAACTATTATTACTCCTGTTTTTCAGTTGAAGAAACTGACACTCGAGTAGACCCCATGTTATTAAGTTGCTGAGATGTGAGTTAAACTTTTATGCCCCTACCCAATCCTAGGTCTTTTCCATTAACCCAGACTGCCTACCGTCTTCTCTTGTTTGACTGTTGCACCAAACATGTGAGATAGGTAGAGCAAGAACCAGCCCCCCTCCCATTTTTTACATTGAATGTTATTAACACCACCAGAGAACAATAAACTCAATGTCATTGACTATGCCCTGTCTTGTGACTAACTGTAGGTGCTATTGGACTTCATAGATGCAAGTAAAGGAGTAAAAAATAAATTGTTTTAGATAAAATGTTAACAAAGGTGCACGAATGCAAAGCTAAAGAGGAAACAGATGTTAATAAGGATGTTGACCACTGGAGAACCATCAAGATGAGTTTATTCCTAGCAGTGATGAGCACTTTGGAAAGAGACAGACAGTTATGGCAGGAAGAAGGGTTAAAGGAAAAGGTCAGAAATATGATTCTTCAGAAAGAAAAGCATGGAAATCAGAACTCTTACCGCAGATGCTGATTCTGGGCAAATGCTATGCTGCTGGAAACATGTGGAGCCCTACAGCATGGTTTCATTTGATTCTCACCAGAAGATTTCAATTTCAGCTAAAATCCCTTTTAATCCATAGGCAGGGATTATAGCTAGGTCAAACACTCAGTTCTACTTATCTGTAAAGTCTTGGCCCAACAAAAACAACATAAAGCCAGTTTGCTTCAGTCAGTTATAACTGATAGAAACATTGGCAGAGGAGTGGCTGAACCAGGCCTGACAACAATATAGGGAGTGAACTAAAAGCTGCAGAATTTGAAAATACAATGGTCACTTTTCAGCAGTGGAACAACAGATTATTTTCCAGTTACTAGATATTTTTAGTAGTAGCACCAATATACGTAGCTGTCTGAAGTATGGTAACACAGTTGACATATTTCTCTTGTCTCCAATGTTATCATTTTTTACAACTTGGGAAAGGGCAAAGATGCAGTATTGCCTAAAAATACATGATGAGCTTCTGCACTTTAGCCCTTCAATTCAAATGTATCCGTAGCATATAAGAGGTCTCTTAAAACAACATTTTTACAAAACTGAGGTGAGAAACGTACCTACATGGACCAATAATACTAGTTTTTTTGCACACTCTCAATACCAATATTTAAACAGATATAAATTTTCAGATATGTAAGTTGTTGCTGGGTAAAAGTATTATTAAGTATTAGACAGATCATTGAGGGAGAAAATTAACAAAGATATTCAGGACCTGAACTTAACATTGGACAAATGGATCTGATAGACCTCTACACAACTCTCCACCCAAAAACAACATAATATATATTCTTCTCTTCGCCACATGGCACAGACTCTAAACCAATCACATAATTGAAACAATCCTCAGCAAATGCAAAAGAACTGAAATTATACCAAACATACCCTCAGATCACAGTGAAATTAAAAACAGAAATCAAAACTAAAAAAATTACTCAAAACCCTGCAATTACAACGGAATCAAACAACATGCTCCTGAATGACTTTTAGGTGAATAATGAAATTAAGGCAGTGATATGGTCTGGCTGTGTCCCCACCCAAATCTCATCTTGAATTGTAGTTCCTATAATCCCCACATGTCATGGGAGGGACCCAGTGTGAGTAATTTAATCATGGGGGCAGTTACCCTTATGCTGTTCTCATGATAGTGAGTGAGTTCTCACAAGATCTGATGGTTTTATAAGGGGCTTTCCCCCACTTGCTCTCATTCTTCTTCTCCCTGTTGCCATGTAAAGAAGGAAGTGCTTGCTTCCCCTTCTGCTAAGTTTCCTGAGGCCTCCCCAGCCATGCTGAACTGTGAGTCAGTTAAATCTCTTTCCTTTATAAATTACCAAGTCTTGGGTATGTCTTTATTAGCAGCATGAGAACAGACTAATACAGTAAATTCAGTACTGCAGAGAGTGGGGTGCTGCTATAAAAATACCCGAAAATGTGGAATCAACTTTGGAACTGGATAACAGGCAGAGGTTGGAACCCTTTGGAGGACTCAGAAGAAGACAGGAAGATGTGGAAAAGTTTGGAACTTCCTAGTGACTTGTTGAATGGCTTTGATCAAAATGGTGATATGGTGATATGGACAATGAAGTCCATATGGTGATATGGACAATGAAGTCCAATGGACAAAATGGTGATATGGACAATGAAGTCCAGGCTGAGGTGGTTTCAGATGGAGATGGGGAACTTTTTGGGAGCTGGAGTAAAGGTCATTCTTGCTATGCAAAAAGACTGGTGGCATTTTGCCCCTGCCCCAGAGATCTGTGGAACTTTGAATTTGAGAGAGATGATATAGGGTATCTGGTGGAAGAAATTTCTAAGTAGCAAAGCATTTAAGAGGAAGCAAAGCATAAAAATTTAGAGAATTTGCAGCCTGACAATGTGATAGAAAAGAAACTCCATTTTCTGGGAAGAAATTCAAGCCCACTGCAGAAACTTGCATAAGCAATGGGGAGACAAATGTTAATCACCAAGACAATGAGGAAAATGTCTCCAGGGCAAGTCAGAGATCTTCACAGCAGCCCCTCTCATCACAGGCCCAGAGGCCTAGGAGGGAAAAATGGTCTCATGAGCTGGGCCCAGGGCCTCCCTGCTGCTCAGTGCAGCCTCAGAACTTGGTGCCCTGCATCCCAGCCATGGCTAAGAGGGGCCAATGTATAGCTCAACCATTGCTTCAGAGACTGCAAGCCTCAAGCCTTCGCAGCTTCCATATGCTATTAGTCCTGCAGGTGTGCAGAAGACAAGAATTGAGGTTTGGGAATCTCTGCCTAGATTTCAGAGGATGCATGGAAATGCCTGGATGTCCAGGCAGAAGTATGCTTCAGGGGTGGAACCCTCACAGAGAACCTCTGCTAGGGCAGTGCAGAAGGGAAATGTGAAGTCAGAGCCCTCACACAGAGTCCCCACTGGAGAACTGCATAGTGGAGCTGTGAGAAGAGGGCCACCATTCTTCAGATCCAAGAATGGGATCCACCAACAGCTTGCACCATGAGCCTGGAAAAGCCACAGACACTCAAAACCTGCCATGAAAACAGCCAGGAAGGGGGCTGTACCCTGCAAAGACACAGGGGCAGAGCTGCTCAAAGCTGTGGGAGTCAAGCTCTTGTATCTGTGTGACCCGGGTGTGACACAAGGAGTCAAAAAGATTATTTTAGAACTTTAAGGTTTAATAACTGCCCCATTGGATTTCAGACTTGCATGGGGCATGTAGCCCCTTCATTCTGGCAGATTTCTCCCATTTGGAATCCGTGTATTTGCCCAATGTCTGTACCCCATTGTATCTAGGAAGTAACTAACTTGTTTTTGATTTTACAGGCTCATAGGCAGAAGGGACTTGCCTTGTCTCAGGTGAGACTTTGGACGTGGACTTTTGAGTTAATGCTGGAATGAGTTAAGACTTTAGGGGGACTGTTGGAAGGGCATGATTGTGTTTTGAAATGTGAGGACATGAGATTTGGGAAGGGCTGGGGATGGACAATATGGTTTGGCTGTGTCTCCACTCAAATCTTATCTTGAATTGTAGTTCCCATAATCCCCATGTGTCACAGAAGTGATCCAGTGGAAGGTAATTGAATCATGGAGACAGTTACCTTCATGCTGTTCTCATGATAGTGAGTGAGTTCTCATAATATCTGATCATTTTATAAGGGGCTTTTCTCTGCTTTCCCTCTCATTCTTCTCTCCCTGCTGCCATGTGAAGAAGGATGTGTTTGCTTCCCCTTCTGCCATGACTGTAAGTTTCCTGAGGCCTCTCTAGCCATGCTAAACTGTGAGTCAATTAAAACTTCTTCCTTTATAAGTTACCCAGTCTTGTGTATGTCTTTATTAGCAGCATGAGAATGAACTAATATAGGCAGAAATCAAGAAGTTCTTTGAAACTATTGAGAACAAAGATACAACACATCAGAATCTCTGGGACACAGCTAAGGCAGTGTTAAGGGGGAAATTTGTAGCACTAACCACCCATATCAAAGAGTTAGAAAGATTTCAAATTAATAATCCAATATCACATCTTAAAGAATTAGAGAAGCAAAAGCAAACCAACTCTAAAGCTAGCAGAAGACAAGAAATAACCAAATTCAAAGCTGAACTGAGGGAAATCAAGACACTAAAAAACTGTTCAAGAGATCAATGAATCACAGAGTTTGTTTTTTGAAAAATGTAATAAGATAGGCTGCTAGCTAGACTAATAAAGAAGAAAGGAGAGAAGATTCAAATAAACATAATTATGACAAAGATGATACTATCCTGATTGACCCCACAGAAATAAAAATAATTGTCAGAAACTACTATGGATACCTCTATGCATATAAACTAGAAAAACTACAAGAGATGAATTCCTGGAAACATACACACCCTCCAAAGACTGAACTGGGAAGAAATCAATTTCCCAAACAGACCAATAATGAGCTCTGAAATTGAATCAGTTATAAAGAGACTACTAACCAAAAAAAACCCCAGGACCACATGCAGTCACAGCCGAATTCTAGTAGATGTACAAATTAGAGCTGGCACCATTCCATTGAAGCTATGACAAAAAAAATGAGGAGGAGGGACTCCTTCCAAACTCATTCTATAAAGCCAGCATCAGCCTGATATCAAAACCTGGCAGAAACATACACAGAAAAAGAAAACTTGAGGCCAATATCCTTGATGAACATCGATGCAAAAGTCCTCAACAAAATACTTGCAAACTGAATCCAGCAGCACATCAAAAAGCTAATCCACCATGATCAAGTAGGCTTCATTCCCGGGATACAAGGTTGGTTCAACATAACGCAAATCAATAAATGTGACTCATCACATAAACAGAACTAAAGATAAATCTCAATAGATACATCATGATTATCTCAATAGCTGCAGAAAAGGCTTTCAATAAAATTCAACACATCTTCATGTTAAAAACTCTTAATAAACTACATATTGAAGGAACATACCTCAAAATAATAGCCATCCATGACAAACTCACAGCCACTATCATACTGAATGGGGAAAAGCTGGAAGCATTGGGCACAAGACAAGGATGCCCTCTCTTTCCACTCCTATTCAATGTAGTATTGGAAGTCCTGGCCAGAGCAATCAGGCAAGAAAAAGAAATAAAGGGCATCACATAGGAAGAGAGGAAGTCAAATTTTCCCTGTTTGCAGATGACATGATTCTATATGTAGAAAACCCCATAGTCTTGGCTTAAAAGCTCTTTCAGCTGATAAACAACTTCAGCACAGTTTCAGGATATACAATCAATGCACAAAATTCAGTAGCATTCTTATACACCACCAACAGCTAAGCCGAGAGCCAAATCAGGAATTCACAATTGCCATGAAAATAATAAAATACCTAGGAATACTGCTAACTAGGTAGGTGAAATATCTCTACAAGGAGAATTACAAAACACTTCTCAAAGAAATCAGAGATGACATAAACAAATGGAAAAAACATTCCATGCTCATGGATAGGAAGAATCAATATTATTAAAATGGCCATACTGCCCAAAGCAATTTAGAGATTCAGTGCTATTCCTACTGAACTACCAACGACATTCTTCACAGAACTAGAAAAAAGTATTTTAAAATTGATATGGAACCAAAAAAAGAGCCCAAATAACCAAGAAAAAAGATGGAAGCATCATGTTACCTTACTTCAAACTACTCTCCAGGGCTACAGTAACGAAAACAACATGGTTACTGGTATAAAAACACACACATAGACCAATGGAACAGAATAGAGAGCCCCAAAATAAGGCTGCATACTTATAACCATCTGATCTTCATCAAAGCTGACAAAACCAAGCAATGGTGAAAGGACTCACTATTCAATAATTGGTGCTGGGATAACTGGCTAGTCATATGCAGATGATTGAAATTGGACCCCTTCCTTACACCATATACAAAAATAAACTCAAGATGGATGATATGGTTTGGCTGTGTCCCCACCCGAAATATCATCTTGAATTGTAATAATCCCCATGTCTCAAGGGTGGGACCAGGTAGAGATAATTGAATCATGGAGGCAGTTTCCCCCACACGGTTCTCGTAATAGTGAGTTCTCAGGAGATCTGATGGTTTTATACGGGGCTTCCCCTTGACTCCACTCTCATTCTCTCTCCTGCCAGCATGTGAAGAAAGATGTGTTTGCCTCCCCTTCCACCATGATTGTAAGTTTCCTGAGGCCTCCCCAGCCATGTGAAACTGTGAGTCAATTAAACCTCTTTCTTTATAAATTACCGACTCTCTGGTAGGTCTTTATTAGCAGTGTGAGAATAGACTAATACAATGGATTAAAGACTCAAATGTAACACCCAAAACTATAAAAACCCTGGAAGTCAACCTAGGCTATATCATTCTGGATGGGCAAAGATTTCACGATAAAGATGCCAAAAGCAATCACAACAAAAGCAAAAATTGACAAATGGGAGCTAATTAAACTTAAGAGCTTCTGTACAGCAAAAGAAACTATCAACAGAGTAAACAGACAACCTAAGAATGGAAGAAATTTTTGCAAACTATGCATCTGAAAAAGATCTAATATCCAGCATCTACAAGAAACTTAAATTTACAAGAAAACAAATAACCCCATTAAAAAGTGGGCAAAGGACATGAAAAGACACTTTTCAAAAGAAGACATACATGTGGGCAACAATCATATTAAAAAAAACTCAATATCACTGATTAGTAGAGAAATGCAAATCAAACCACAATGAGATACCATCTCACACCAGTCAGAATGGCTATAATTAAAAAGTCAAAAATAACAGATGCTAGTGAGGTTGTGGAGAAAAAGGAACACTTATACACTGTTGGTGGGAGTGTAAATTCGTTCAACTATTGTAGAAAGCAGTGTGTCAATTCCTCAAAAAGCCAAAAATAGAACTACTACTTGACCCAGCAATCCCTTTACTGAATATATACCCAAAGGAATATAAATCATTCTACCATAAAGACACACACATGTGAATGTTCACTGTAGTACTATTCACAATAGCAAAGACATGGAATCAACCGAAATGCTCATCAACGGTCATATGGATAAAGAAAATGTGGTACATATTCACTGTGGAATACTATGCAGTCATAAAAAAAGAATGAGATAATGTCTTCTATGGGAACATGGATGGAGCTGGGGGTCATTATCCTTAGCAAACTAATGAGGAACAGAAAACCAAATACCACACTTATAAGTGGGAGCTAAATGATGAGACCCAATGGGCACAAAGAGGGGAACAACAGACACTGGGGCCTACTTGAGGGTAGAGGGTAAGAAGAAGGAGAGGATCAGAAAAAATAACCATTGGGTACTAGGCTTAGCACCTGGGTGATGAAGTAATCTGTGCAACAAACCCCTGTGACACAAATTTACCTATATAACAAACCTGCACATATACTCCTGAACCTAAAATAAGTTAGAAAAACCTGTTCAAGCAATTAAGATGAATTCTTTTTTAAAATTAAGGTTAATAGGTTAATACTGCCTTGGAAAATCAAATGCATAAAAAAGGAGTATACCTTACTCAAATGTTGGATCCCATCATTAATCCAGGAACAAAAGGACAAGAATAAGGCCCTCTAGCTATTTATCTCCTCTCCAGTGCCTGTTACGAAGAGGTCCCTTGCCTTCAGCCAGTTTTCTGACTATTGCTTGAGTGATGTGTTACACAGCTAGGAACAACATGGGGTATAGCTAGACATAAAGACACTTAGGTGCCTATAAATTTCTGCCTTCCACATCCCCCATAGCAGATTAAATAAAGTATACTTTGGATGGTCCATGGCAGCAGTTTGCGCCATCAATTTTGATTTCCTCACACGAATATTCCTGGCCAATGTATCTTATTATCTTGACTCCTCTGAAGAAGATTCAGAATCAAGTCCAATGCCCAAGGTTACAATTTCATTTTGGTTGGAAATGTGTTACTTCAGGCAACATTCAAAGAGTACATTAATATCCTGAAATTGGGACACATTAACAGGTAATGAATGATACTTAAATGTGGAGTTGAACACATTACATTAGAAACTTATCAGAAAATAGGAACCACTCTAGATATTTCAAAAATAAGACATTTAAAAGAGAAATTGGTTACACAGGTGGTAGAAGTTACTTAAGAAACCAAAGTGAACAAGGTAAAGTAACTCAAAGATTAGTAACTGCAGGAATTCAATACCACCTTGAGCTGCCAGAGCAGAAGCGCTACCCAGAGGTCCTGGTGCTATGCTGCAAGCTTCCAGCTGCCTGCCACAGCCTGACTGTGTGAGCTGTAGCACAGGAGGCTGCTGCTGAAAGCTTAGGTGCCAAGATCCTTTCCCACCTCCACAGCTGACAGTGCTGTTACCACTATTGCACTGCTGGAAATCTCCCAGAAACCGGACTTCCCAATCCTCCAACAATGGAACAATGTCTCCTATTAGCAGAACCTAATGGAAAGCCATCTGACAACAGGATGTGAGAAACATAGTTTGAGAATGTTGGGACCTAGAAGGGCGTAGAATGGCTGAAGGTGAATTAGCCAATAACACCACATAAAGGTTTTTTTTGTTTTGTTTTGTTTTTAAGAAAGAAAGATGCCTTAAAAATGCAGTGGGTTTAGATTCAATGTCATCCCCATCAAGCTACCAATGACTTTCTTCAAAGAATTGGAAAAAACTACTTTAAAGTTCATATGGAACCAAAAAAAGAGCCTGCATCGCCAAGTCAATCCTAAGCCAAAAGAACAAAGCTGGAGGCATCACACTACCTGACTTCAAACTATACTACAAGGCTACAGTAACCAAAACAGCATGGTACTGGTGCCAAAACAGAGATATAGACCAATGGAACAGAACAGAGCCCTCAGAAATAATGCCACATATCTACAACTATCTGATCTTTGACAAACCTGACAAAAACAAGCAATGGGGAAAGGATTCCCTATTTAATAAATGGTGCTGGGAAAACTGGTTAGCCATATGTAGAAAGCTGAAACTGGATCCCTTCCTTACACCTTATACAAAAATTAATTCAAGATAGATTAAAGACTTAAACGTTAGACCTAAAACCATAAAAACCCTAGAAGAAAACTTAGGCATTACCATTCAGGACATAAACATGGGCAAGGACTTCATGTCTAAAACACCAAAAGCAATGGCAACAAAAGCCAAAATTGATAAATGGGATCTTATTAAACTAAAGAGCTTCTGCACAGCAAAAGAAACTACCATCAGAGTGAACAGGCACCCTATAAAATGGGAGAAAATTTTCACAACCTACTCATCTGACAAATGGCTAATATCCAGAAGCTACAATGAACTCAAACAAATTTACAAGAAAAAAACAAACAACCCCATCAAAAAGTGGGCGAAGGATATGAACAGACACTTCTCAAAAGAAGACATTTATGCAGCCAAAAAACACATGAAAAAATGCTCACCATCACTGGCTATCAGAGAAATGCAAATCAAAACCACAATGAGATACCATCTCACACCAGTTAGAATGGCAATCATTAAAAAGTCAGGAAACAACAGGTGCTGGAGAGGATGTGGAGAAATAGGAACACTTTGACACTGTTGGTGGGACTGTAAACTAGTTCAACCATTGTGGAAGACAGTGTGGCGATTCCTCAAGGATCTAGAACTAGAAATACCGTTTGACCCAGCCATCCCATTACTGGGTATATACCCAAAGGACTATAAATCATGCTGCTATAAAGACACATGCACACGTATGTTTACTGCAGCACTATTCACAATAGCAAAGACTTGGAACCAACCCAAATGTCCAACAATGATAGACTGGATTAAGAAAATGTGGCACATATACACCATGGAATACTATGCAGCCATAAAAATGATGAGTTCATGTCCTTTGTAGGGACATGGATGAAATTGGAAATCATTCTCAGTAAACTATCACAAGAACAAAAAGCAAACACCGTATTTTCTCACTCATAGGTGGGAATTGAACAATGAGAACACATGGACACAGGAAGGGGAACATCACACTCTGGGGACTGTTGTGGGGTGGGGGGATGGGGGAGGGATAGCTTTAGGAGATATACCTAATGCTAAATGACAAGTTAATGGGTGCAGCACACCAGCATGGCACATGTATACATATGTAACTAACCTGCACATTGTGCACATGTACCCTAAAACTTGAAGTATAATAATAATAAAATAAAAATGCAGTGGGCATAAAAGCTGAAAACAAAGTATTTAAAGCTAAAATGTACAGCCATGGTATATTTTTTATCATCTCATTGGCAACATCTCCTAACTTAATCAGAGTTTCCATATTGGAATGTACAACAGTCCCCCCTTACTCATAATTTTGTTTTCTGTGGTTTCAGTTACCTGCAGTCAACTACGGTCCAAAAATATTCAATAGAAAATTCCAGAAATAAACAATTCATAAGTTTTAAGTGGTGCACCTAAGTAGCATGATGAAATCTCACACCTTGGGACATGAATCATCTCTTTGTCCAATGTTGTAGATGCTCCCCACCCATTAGTCACTTAGTAGCCTTGTAGGTTATCAAATCGACTGTCACAGTATCATAGTGCTTGCGTTCAAAAAACTCTTATTTTTCTTATTTAGGGCACCAAAGTACAAGTGTAGTGATGCTTGCAATTCAAATACGCCAAAGAAAAGCCATGAAGTGCGTCATTTAAGTGAAGAGGTGAAAGTTCTCCACTTAATAAGGAAAGAAAAATATCATATACTGAGGTTGCTAGGATCTACAGTTAGAACGAATCTTCCATCCATGAAACTGTAGAAAAAGAAAGAGAAATCCACGCACAGTTTATATTGGGTTTGGTACTATCTGAGGTTTCAGGCATCCACTGGGGGTCTTGGAAATTAGAAGGGCACTGCTGTGTTTTGGAATCACTGACTAGTCTCACTTATGTAATGTGTCCTATTGTTTCAGTTTCTTAAATATTTTTTAAAAGTTATATATCAGTAATCCTCCATGTATGCATTTCGGCCTTTTACTCTTCAAACTTCTAGGCAACCTAAAATTCTGAAAGTAAGCAGCTGACAGCTCTATCTTGAGTTAATTATCTAGTCATAATTTTTGAGCTTACAAAATCATAAAGCATCACACTGTATAAATACAACTTTAAAAATTAAAGGTATATACATAGTTACGTTATTCTTTCATTATTCATAGAGTGCATAAGATTGCAAAAGACACATTTTATTTGTTTATGTAGAGCCGAAACAGTCAACTCACTGAGAACTAACTGTATGACCTCATACACTGACAGATACAGAAAACAAACATATTTCTGGTACTCAGGTGCTCTATGCTGAACTGGACATCAGAAAAAAATAATTTTAAAAACTCATCTTCAGTTAAATACATTTCCATTGTAAACACTTAAAATATAAAATAATTACCTCTGAAAAATTACACGCAATGGTTTATGAAAATAGAGATTGCTCTGACTTTTTGAATATTTTTCTTACAAATAGTCTTAATATTTCTACAGTCTTATAAGGAATATACTTTGTCATTGTCATGAGCTGCTAATTATTAGCAATCTGAGAGGAATAACTATTTTTTGTGTGTTTTGAGATAGAGCCTCACTGTTTTGCTCAAGTGGGAGTACAGTGGCATGATCTTGGCTCACTGCAACCTCCACCTCCCAGGTTCAAGTAATTTTCCTGCTTCAGCTTCCCAAGTAGCTGGGATTACAAGTGTGTACCACCACGCCCAGCTAATTTTTGTATTTTTATTAGAGATGAGGTTTCACCGTGTTGGCCAGGCTAGTTTCAAACTCTTGACCTCAGGCAGTCCAATCACCTCAGCCTCCCAAAGTGCTGGGATTACAGGTGTGAGCTGCCACGCCTAGCCAGGAATAACTATTAAACACATAGAATTGAAAGTCTAAGTCCCTGTTTTTATAGCTCAGGTTTTAGATTCTGTTTTTTAGAAGTGCTTACCATGTATAATTGTCCAAATTTTAAGATTGGAGATTTTTCAATTAATTGTGAATCAACTAATTTGCACTTTGTAGACCTGAGATAAGCATTTCACGATTCAATTAATATGCCTCATCACCAATGACTCATTAAAAGCAAATGCTAATTAATGTGCATTTTTAAATCACAAGATCCATTTTTGGCGAACAGGGCTGCCTATACATCAATGTTGATACTGGTGATGAAGTGAAAATTTGCAATCCACACCTAATTTGTGCATCAAGATTAAATGAAACTATAAAGGAAAAACACTGAGGAGGCTCTGAGGCAAAATGACAGAGGCACAATAAAGAGGCCGGCTCATTGATCACAGCTAATAAGACAAGATGGAAGGAGCAGGCTATACACCTCATTTCCTTTCCATTTAGCATGCATACAGTACAGACAAGACAGTGGTAACAAAGAACAGCATTTCTAAATAATTTGTACTTTATGAATTAAATTAATAATATAGGAACAAAATTATAACATAGGAATTAAAGAATTGAACAGTTAGGCAATTATGCCCCTTATGTCTTTTAGTTAAAGCAGTGGAATGGCATTTACGGGTTGGGGAGGAAAGATGGTAGAGAAGGAAACAAACAATGGAGCTCATTCTATGGGAGGGACTTGGGCCAGGTACTCTGCATATGGGATCTCATTGATTTACCCCAATAACCCTGAACAGTTACTATCCCCATTTTACAGGTGAAGACAGAGTCTCACAGAAGGTAAATTACTTGTCTACAGGTACTGATAAACAGTAAAGCTGAGATTAGAACCTGGGCCTGTGTGCCTCAGGGCTCTTCCTAATATTACACATATTACCTCTAGGTAGTCCTGACAGCTACAGTTTGTGGCAGGCAAGGATGTACTAACTCAAGTAGGGACTAGCAGAATCCTAATTCTGAGTGACCAGTGACAACAATAATACCCATTTCTCATAAGGTAAGGACCAATACAACAAGTATTTTGGTAGCCTGCTTTGTTTACAACTTGACCTTGTGGAAAGTTTCAGTGAGACAAGCAATTGGTCTACCTATGGTCTGACTAATGCTGCTCCACCTCCACACTCCTTTCACTTCAACAACTTGTACACACATAACACCAATTCTAGTCTTTTGCTCTGCCTGAGAAGTCCTTCAGTATGAAAAAGGTGGAGCTGTTCATCTCTCCCCAATCTCCATCTCCCTCTTTGGTTAGCTTCCCTATTCCTGAGAATGGTATTATCATTCCCAAAGTGAACAAGACAGCCTTAACAGCCTTAACAGCCTTAACAGCCCCTGAGCCCAATTAAACTGTAGACAGGCGTATTAGGCAGTTCTTGCATTGCTATAAAGAAATATCTGAGCCCGGGTAGTTTATAAAGAAAAGAGTTTAAGTGGCTCACAGTTCTGCAGGCTTTACAGGAAGCACAGTGCTGGCATCTGCTCTGCTTCCAGGGAGGCTTCAGGAAGCTTACAATTATGGTGGAAGGCGATGGGGGAGCAGGCACATCACGTGGCTGAAGCAGGAGCAAGTGAGGGAAGTGGGGCAGGGGGGAGGCACCGCACACTTTTAAATGACCAGATCTCATGAGAACTCAGAGTGACAGCTTACTTATCACCAAGGGGATGGCACAAGCCATTCATGAGGGACCCGCCCCTATGATCCAAACACCTCCCACTGGGCCCCACCTCCAACGCTGGGGATTACATGCACCATGAGATTTGGTTGGGGATAAATTTCCAAACTATATCAACAGGTTTCTTCCTGGCCATCAGTCCCTAAACCTCCCTTTTCTTAGAAGATTTATTTTAGAAAACTTGCTATTGTAAGTTCTTTTTGCTCCTTTAAGACGTAAATCTTCTACAACCCAGGAATGTCTTTCTCAGGGACTTGAAAACCTTCCCTTTGAAATGTAATTAAGAAAGATAGGGTCCCTATCTCCCACTTTCTGTAGAAGGCTGAGTCTAACTTCCCTTAGCACCAGTTAGCAAACACAGATGGCCTAATCACATCAACTCACCTGTCCTCTTCCTGAAATGGCCTCTAGTACTTTCCCGCCATCTCCCCCTAGTGCTTAAAAATTCTCCACCCCTAAAACTTAAAGTATAATTTAAAAAAAAAAATTCTCCACCTTTTATTTCAGCAGAGTTGAGTTCAACTTCTCTGCCCTGTTGAAGCAGTCTTGCCTGTTTAATTGGTCTAGTATGATTTTTATTTTACACAAGCAAGTCTCAGATCAAGAACCAGCCAACTTTAAAAGCACTATTAAATACATTTTTAAGACAAATTGTAACCTGGAAAAGTATTTGAAATACATATGACAGACACAGGGCTGTTCTTTCTGTATATAAGCACGGGTATAGGTTGATTTGTGTGACTTTTACATGACTGGGATCAGCTTATTTACTCAAAGTAAGGGGTGGGTGCTTCTGATATCAGACACCAATGTAATCATCTGTACTGTATCTCAGTCTATGGATGAATTTTAATTTACCAGTGCTTTATTGATGGACATTTAAGTTGTTTACACTTTTCATAGTATGCAGTAAGCATCTTTTTAACTTAAACTTTTGTTCACATATTTAAATTATTTCCTTAGGATACATTCCTAGAAGTGAAGTTCTTTACTATGTAACAAACTTTTATAAATTAAAGAGTATAAACAGGTAATTCACAAAAAGACACAAATAAAAGGATGAAAGAAATATCAATAAAATCAATTAAAAAGATATAATGGTTAATTAACATATGAAAAGGTCGTCTATCTGGTAAACAAAAAAATGTCAACTAAAATAATAAATACCAGTTCATCATTAGGTATAAAGTGCCTTTGTTTTTTATTTTTTGATCATTAGATTTTTTTAGCAATAAAAAATATAAAATGCCTTTAAAATGGGCACGCCCTTGGACCCAGAAACTCCACTTCTAGGAATGTATCCTAAGGAAATAATTTAAACAAGTCAACAAAGGTTTGAGTTACAAGGATACTGCATACTTACTGCATACTATGAAAAGTGTAAACAACTTAAATGTCCATCAATAAAGCACTGGTTAAATAAAATTCATCCATATACATATACAGTACAGATATTTTAAATGATGCCTGAAGTCAGAAGCATCCATCCCTTACTTTGAGTAAATAAGCTGATCCCATTCATGTAAAAATCACACAAATCAATCTATACCTGTGCATACTACACAGAGATGATTCTAAGGAAAGAATATCAAATGTTAGCAGTGGCTATTTCTCGGTGATTATTTTGGGGAAATTTTTATTTTCTTTTTTCTGAACTTGACCATATTATTTGAAAATTTTAGGCTGGGTGCGGTGGCCCACCCCTGTCATTTCAGCACTTTGGGAGTCCAAGGCAGGCAGATCACCTGAGGTCAGCAGTTCAAGACCACCCTGGCCAACATGGCGAAACCCCGTCTCTACTAAAAATACAAAAAATTAGCCAGGCATGGTGGCACATGCCTGTAGCTGCAGCTACTTGGAAGGCTGAGCCAGAAGAATCGCTTAAACCCTGGAGGCGGAGGTTGCAGCGAGCCGAGATCATGCCACTGCACTCCAGCCTGAGCAGCAGAGTGAGACTCCGACTCAAAAAAAAAAAAGGAAAGAAAGAAAGAAAAAAAAGAAAATTTTAGACACTAAACATGTCTTTTGTACCAAAACAACAAAAATATTTTAAAAATAGAATGTATGCTCTAAAATCATTTTTTAATATATATTTAGGCATAGAAAAAGAAGAAAAAAGGATGTTTTTACCAAAATGTTGACAGTTGTTATGATATGTGTGGTATGATTATTACCCATTTTTAATTTCTTCATACCTGTTCTGTATCATTTGATTGTTTTTATGTATATTACTTCTAGAACCAAAAAATGCTATTGCAGAAGACAGAGAAAAACAAAACTCTTCCTCACCCGCATTATAGCACTCCTCCTTCCCCAATATCACAGCGCTTTAGAGATTAGATATGCTTAGTCAATTTATAATTGATTGGCTTGCCTTACTGATTCCAGCTTCTTCAGCTATCTTAACCTCGAACATGGCAGCCAAGTTTACTTTCTAGCCTTGCCAGCTTATCACCGTGAAGATATTTTAAAAAGCAGTACTCTGTGTTAGTGGTATCCCTTCTTTTCTTTCAACACCCTTTCAGATATTTCCATGAAAAAAACGAATTAGCCATTGCATGCCTATTATACCACTTTGAGAAGAAAAATCTAGATCTATAGTTTCCGTTCCATTTTCAGTTCTCTGGTCCTAGTCTCAGTTGGTTTTAGGAGAGGTCATGGGTTCCTTGCTCAGGACTCTGGTCCAGCCACAAGCCTCCCACTTCTGAGGATCCCCTGTATGAAAGGGTGAAGGGAAGAAGTTGAGGACGGTTTGTGGGAGCCACATCCATTCATTTCCACTCTGCTTTGTTGATTTAGTGAAGGCTTTTCAGAGACAGCGAAAGCACTAAAAAGCTCACTGAGAATGGGGAAAGGACATTCATAGGGAAGTCATGAAGGCAAACACAGAGCACAAGCTGCCATGTTTTCCTTTTTTTCTTTTCCATTTTTATTTTAAAGATCACATTAGATATTTGTCTTTTACTTAATAGAATGTTGCTAGTATTTTTTTCAGTCTTTTTGTTTTTATTATACTTTAAGTTCTGGGGTACATGTGCAGAAGGTGCAGGTTTGTTACATAGGTATACACGTGCCATGGTGGTTTGCTGCACCCATCAACCCGTCATCTACATTAGGTATTTCTCCTAATGCTCTCCCTCCCCCAGTCCCCCACCCCCTGTCAGGCCCTGGTGTGTGATGTTCCCCTCCCTGTGTCCATATGTTCTCATTGTTCAACTCCCACTTACGAGTGAGAACATGCAGTGTTTTGTTTTCTGTTCTTGTGTTAGTTTGCTCAGAATGATCGTTTCCAGCTTCATCCATGTCCCTGCACTGAACAAAGAAAATGTGGTACATATACACCATGGAATGCCATGCAGCCATGAAAAAGGATGAGTTAATGTTTTCCTTTTCATTTCTACCCAGAAGGATAACCTCATTTCTTAAAGGGCACGATTTACAATTCTGAAGGTAAGAAGGGTCTTTTAATGCTAAGGATGGCAGCTTTGATACCAAGCTCCATAAGCAAAACAATTTTTTTCCCTCCTGTCCACTCCCCTCTTCTTCCTAGTCTCTAGATTTCTGATAGGCTCAGGAAATTTTTTCCCTAAGAGTCCTCAGGAAAACTCACAAGACCACAGATGTTTCTGAGAAGAAAAAGCATAGAAAATAAATTACCAATATTTCCATCCTGAGAGGGGTCTCTTCTGGCTCTCCTTCTTGAATATTTCAATTCAAATGAAGAGTAAAAATGTAAAGACAAAAGCAAAAAGTGGTATGAGCTGGGGAAAGCCACTGAAGTGTGAAAGAACTGACCTCTTCATGTGTCACCAACCAAGAAAATCCAGGCCGAAACCTTTTATTATCAACAAGTGGTCATTCAAGGTGGAAAACCTCACAACCATTTCAGCATTTTTTGGGAAGAGAGCTCAGAGACACAAGCTGGAGAGAAAAGGTGTTTGAGTCCATTATCACGGCAAAAAATGATAGAAAAGCACCCTGGAGTGATGTCCTTTGGTCTCAAACTGTTTTGTGCTTTGATGGAATCACACATGTATTAAGCAAAGGATTACTGTTGGGCTGTAAATGGATTAAGGCAAGCCCTCTGACTAAGTCCTAAAAAGACACACTGAGATATAAGCCACTATTAATTCATATGTAAGGATAAATTGAGATTTTACTCTCTGCCCTGTCCTCCCAGAGTTACTAAATGCAACAAGGGACTGATGTGGTTTGTGGGATTCCATTTTGAACTCCTTATGAGATTCGAATTTCCCACTTCAATGCCTATAAATTATTTATTTACTTATAAATAAAGTACATTTAGAAATTGGCTCAGTATACTCAGATTGCCACACCTGTACTCAATATATGTACCTTGCTATCAAAGGAAGAAGCAAGAAACAGCATGATATTTTACACCAAGGCCTAGCAGCACATTGTGCCAAGGCAGCTATTTTTGTCCTTCAGGGAAAAAAAGAAACAACATTCTTACAGTGTGTAGGAACTCTGTCTACATCCTAATGGATTGCTTTGTTAGAAATCCTTGCGTGATGCATCACTACAAAAACAAATGGGCACAGATTCCTCACCACTGTCTCCGCAGAATTCTATCTTTCAGTTCAGAAGTCTACTTCTTGGCATTTGTCACTCAGGAGAAGATACAAAAATCCATGTTATAATTTCATCCTGAAGGAAATGAATCCTTTTGAAAGATAGGTAAAGGCATCATCTTAATTTTAATCCGAAAGGCACTTCGTTTGTGAAAGTAACTCTATTAGTATTGAAGCACACTCTCATCAGTGCACACCTGCTTTCAAACTGCACCAACAGACACATCAGCATATCTTCTTGAATGGGTTTTACAATTCTGTCATTAAATTATTACAGATTAAAATGATCAAGTAAACATTTTTTCCAGGGCCTAAACATTATAAAATCATTTCTTTCCATTCTTTAAAGACAATCAAAAGAATTCATTTTCATTTCTACCAAAGCAATTCATGGAGTGCTGTGTCCTGTTATCTCTAACACTGAGAGACTATTCATAATAGAAATATCTACAAAAACAATCACACTAAGTGATTTTTACATTGAAATAGAACATTGTACAGTTTTCATATAGTATAGTAATGGTTTTCAAAAAGAGGTTCCAAAATACTCATAAAGGGGAACAGGGAATCAGCTGAATGCTGTGGATTGACAGGCTATCAACAAAATAACACATATTTTTCATGAAAATGGCTAAATCACTATTTACTTGATGAACTGCAATGTAATGGCTCTGAAGGAGCCATTTTGCTGTATTGGCTAAATAATGCGTGTTTACCAAAACTGGGTAATTATAGGGTCTTCATATAATGCACTGTCTGTGCCTGCCAAGGAAGAAGATGAACCTGCTAGAGTAAGACCTTGAAATTTGGCTACAGTTATTTCTAACTCTGGCACTGTGGACAGGAATGAATAAACTAGACACTGAAGAAAGCAAAAGAAGAATAGGAATTTCCCTGTATTTTTCATTACTCAAAACTCCTTAGGTGAAGACAAAAATGTTTACCAGTTGAATCTGTGCTTCCAATTAACTATTGATATTAATGATAATAGAAGCTATATCCATGACTTGAGGGGGGAAATATAACATCAAAATATAACAATCTGGTTGAAAATGGTGTTTTTTAAATTAAACTGTTGGGAAGTCTAGAGGTAAACCGTATCTCAATATATACAGCAGAAGATGAATTTCTTACATAGGAGTAGAAAAAGTAAATTAAAAAAAGAGGAAATTGCCAACATTAATCATTTTTGACCCACAAAAATCACAATGTTTGTAGTCCAACTTAACATAGTACATGTGTCCTGAACATTTGCTTTCAGATAAATGGATGTTTCCGTTTATTTAAATGGACTGATCCATAGATATAAAATGTATACAGTACATTTTAAAATAATTTTGATTAAAAAATAAACAAAAAATCCCCACAAATGTTTCAGAGAGAACAGAGAATACCTAAATGTCCAAGATAGGAATCTTGGTGAAGTCTCTCTTTAGGAAACACAGAAGTCAAAAAGTTAAGAACCCTAGCCTAGGGTTCCCAGAACAAACGGCAGTCGTTGGTGCTAAACACTACTGAGATCCAAAACAAAGAAAGAAACAAAAAACAATACAATGCTAAGAAAATGCCAGTGGATCTGAAAATTTAAGTAATATTGGTGGCATTGATTAAAGAAACTGACTGCCTTTTTGACTTGTATCACCAATTACATGGAAAATATCTTAAAGATAAAAAACTTGTATAGTAATTGAATCACTCACCTAGTTCAATAGTTTGCATCCATTAATGTTTTGATTGACCAGTTAGAAAAAGTACTATTTTTTTTAAATTCAATATTTAGAAAATGAATCCCAAAGGCCGCTGGGAGAGATACTTAAAAATTTTACTGCAGACTAAAGTAAGTTATCATTGGAAGTTTCAGAGAAAAAGCCTAGTTTCTTCCTAGTGTCTATCCCAACAACATAGCAAAGTCCCCACACTCTGCATGCAGTCTGAGACTCAAGCTGAAAGCAGTTTTATATCCAATTATATAATAAGCTAGAAAAAGAATTGTATAAATGGGCAAAAGGTATTACAGAGTTGCAGCTAATACTCAAATGCAAAAAAACTACAGATTCCAATACTGTCCCTAAGGTGACACTGTTTCACGTCTCTGTTTCCGAAAATTCTCTGCAAGTTAAGAATGTATTTATTTATTAGTATGAGTAAATCAGAGCAAGCATATTGTTTGGTAACTGATAATTAAGACAAAATTCCAGGTGATAAAATCTAAAAAACAAAATGTTTTTCAGACTAAAGGTGCTAAGATCTAGATGTGATAAGTGCCAAATAAAACTATAGAATCGGCCGGGTGTGGTGGCTCAAGCCTGTAATCCCAGCACTTTGGGAGGATCAAGACCATCCTGGCTAACACAGTGAAACCCCGTCTCTACTAAAAATATAAAAAAATTAGCTGGGCATGGTGGCACATGCCTGTAGTCTCAGCTACTCAGGAGGCTGAGGCAAGAGAATCACTTGAACCCAGGAGGTAGAGGTTGCAGTGAGCCAAGGTCATGCCACTACACTCCAGCCTGGGCAACAGAG
The DNA here is from genome assembly GCF_029289425.2 of Pan paniscus. Lineage (NCBI taxonomy): Eukaryota > Metazoa > Chordata > Mammalia > Primates > Hominidae > Pan > Pan paniscus. Next base: position 141,303,217 of record NC_073255.2, on the reverse strand, counting down.
TGAGACTCCATCTCATACACAAACAAATAAAAAATAAAAAAATAAAATAAAAACAAAAAACTAGAAAATCTACGAAATATAAAATAGTTTTGATGAAGAATCCTCCTGCTCAGAGAGTTTATTGATACAGAAAAAACATATACACTGGTGTCTTAGATTCTGCCAGTCCATATTTACAATTTGATAAACATGGTGACTACAACTTGGAAATCATGGTTAAGAGTTACTGGAAAAGAACAATGCTAGGTTGAAGGAGTGTGTTCTGTAACAACACAGCTCTGCAAGGTCTTCCAGTGGCCACATCTTCAGTGACGGTGTTTTTATATTTGTTTTTCAATCTGCCCCCTTCCTCCTATAAGAGACCATTCCAAATGATCAAAGGGCAGAAAATACAAACAGAATTGATTGTCTTTAAGTCAATTTCTACTGAGAATTACTGCTCATGCCCAGTGAATTTTTCTTTTTCATTTTTGGGATAATTCCCAGGCCTCTTGAGGAAAAAATTCATAGAAACTGACCTAGAAGGCATTTTATCAAATAAATACCCTGCTTTATACAATCATCCTGTGTCCCACTGAGAAGGCATCAACTAATAAACCTTCCTGTCAATAAGAACAATGTCTTGCAACACTTGACTTTCATTAGCAACCCCAGTAGAAGATGAAATATCCTGCTTTATGGATCAGGGTCAGGAGGTTCAGATTAAATCAAAGGACAGGAAAATGGCCTTGGTTCTAGCCTTGCTTCTCTGCTATTAGCATGCAGGAGAGATGTTGAGATAGGTGGGATGTGAAAAGTTGATGGAGTTTTACACTGTGCAATACTCCCTTTAAAAAGACACATAAAATCACAAAATTAACTTCCTTAGTTGGGTATCTTCAACTTTGCCTAGATACAAGTTTGACTGTTATAAATGAAAAAGTTTCTGTATAAAAAAGGAGGTAACCAGACTGAAGTCTGGCCTTTTTGTATCTTACTTCCTTATATTATACTTCCTTAAAGTAAATGCAGTAACCAGACAAGAAAGGATAATTCTAGGGACAGGCACCATTTCTCAAGTCTGTGAGAACATTAATAGATGAAATGATAAAAGTTTATTGAACATTTATTGTGTGCCAGGCCCTGTGTTAACTGGATTACTGCATTTAATCTTCACAACAACCCTATAAAATAGACACTCTTAATATCCCCATGTAACAATGAGGAAACCAAAGATTAGAAAGATTTGGTAACTTGCCCAAGGATACAAGTAGTAAGAAGGGAAGCTGCAGATGGATCCAGGAACTCTGATTCCAGAACTGATGTCCTTGACTCTTATGTCTGTACTGTATCACTATACACTGAAGCTTCTGAATTTAATTTTTCAGTTTCATAAAAGACCAATCTGTTTTCATAACATAAGGCACTTAAGTATTTCTAAGGACAATTGCATACACAAGACCACCACATATACACATCTTAGCCAGATGACCAATATAGCATTAAAAAGAAAAACCACCACCACCAGCAAACTAACAAAAAACTGCCTAGGCAACCCAAAACTTCAGATGGACTTTAGAGTATATTCAAATTAATCAGAGAGTTTCCCACATCTGTGATAAATATTCTTTTTTTTTTTTTTTGGAGACAGAGTTTCACTCTTGTTGCCCAGGCTGGAATGCAATGGCGCGATTTCAACTCACCGCAACCTCCGCCTCCCAGGTTCAAGCGATTCTCCTGCCTTAGCCTCCCGTGTAGCTGGGATTACAGGCATGTGCCATCATACCTGGCTAATTTTGTATTTTTTGTAGAGGCAGGGTTTCTCCATGTTGGTCAGGCTGGTCTCGAACTCCCGACCTCAGGTGATCTGCCTGCCTCGGCCTCCCAAAGTGCTGGGGTTATAGGTGTAAGCCACCATGCCCAGCCTATAAATATTCCTTTAAAAAATTAACAAGTAACCCCAAATCAGCTTCTAAACCATGGGTGTCTTATAGTTAGATTCTGCCAGTCCATATTTATGATTTGATAAATATAGTGACTGCAATTTGGAAATCATAATTAAGAATTACTGGAAAAGAACAATGCTAGGTTGAAGGAATGTGTTCTGTAACAACACAATAGAGATGCAGAGCTCTTTCAATGGAGAGTTTTTAAATTCCTTTAAACATAATCCATATGGAGAATTATCTAAAAATACAGGGGGGTGTCTTCTAAAACATGTTCAAGGCAGGTGTCAGATAAGCTGACACTCAGTTCAAGGGATTTCAGTGCAATCACAACCTACTACTTGCTTAACTGACACATATTATTTCTCTGACAGCGCCGAAAACACCCCCAATGCTGTTGTTTGCTTTCTACAGAGATGTGCCCCTGACCAGAGCCAACATGCATGGATTTTCTTTAATGAATAGTGAAGTCACTCTGCAGGCATGTTACAGCTGCTCTGCTGGTTACAAATGGCCCCTGGCTGGTATCTACCCTTCCACTGTTATACTAAACCACATCTGAGAAGGAAAGCTCACTAAAAGAATCCAATTTTAGGGAAAGTATTTAACTGCATGTGGAATGATAGTCTTCCCATCCTCTATAAAAATGCCCAAAGGCTGTGCCAATTTGCAAATCCATATTACACAGCGATGATCAATGACTTTTGGGAGATGAATACTGCATTAGCTTATATCTCAGTTCAATAAGTCCATTAAGGTGCTAGACTTTGATAAATCATCTTTTTATCACTATAATTTCTGTTGTGCTCTCCTCTGCATGCTCCTCTTCACTCTCAGTTCTCAAAAATAATACACCCATTCTGCTTTTTCTGACCACTGAAGAATATCTCTGTGCTCATTTTCACAAGCAACATGCAGGAAGTGAGGATGCATCAGCATCTGCAATCTACAAGAATTTTGTCAGGGCAACCTGATATGAAATGGAAGCACTGTTCCAGGCTCCTCATTTCGACCACTTACCAGGGGTCAAGAGTCAGAGCTGCTCTGGGATTATGGAATTTTTTACAGCTACATGTCCTTGTTGGTTACACAGAAGCCCTGGAGCTAGCTTCCATTATTTTTGTCTTAAATGCTTCTGACTATTCTCCTGGTTGGCATGGAGATCTTTTTAATTCTAGACATTCCTGAAGCATTTGCCTAATCTATGAGTGGTAGACATGGTGGGGAGGGGGTCATACCAAGATGTCTAGTGGCGCTTGATAAGTTACACAATAATCAGAGCTCACAGGAGAATACAGACCCTAAAGGCCAAACATCCACGCACTGGAGATAATGGTCATGGATTCCTCTTGTCTCTTCTGACCATTCTTTCCAAATGTGCCATCCAGTGTGGGTGTTATCGCAGTATTCTGGGTGGAGCTGAGGGATGCTGATATTGCATAACACTGTGCTGTTAACTTTGGAGACAGGCTTAGGGCTGCAACTTGCCTGTCTTCCAATCCCTTCAGTAGCTGTACAAGACCATACAATCTCAAGTTTCTACCAGCCACATTGATCTTTGTCTCCTTAAGCTGTCCCAACCACACTTTTTGAAAATGGGGTCCTGACATGATTACCAGTTGTCAGGTATAAACTATTGGTACTCTTCCAAGATAACGCAAGTCAATGAGAGGATCCAGTGTTTGGTCACTAATCACTAGATCACTAATGATTATCATACCAAAGGATACCTCCAAATATTGTGAAAATTAAGGATCGGGCTTAAAAATCAAAAGCAGCTATGTTAGGATACAGTGAGGTGTGAAACTAAGGAAGGCCTATTCTTTGGCATTCTAGAGTATAGGAGAGATTAAGTGGTGATTTCTGGCAGTCCTAGTGATATACTTTGAAAAGTCGCCACCCAAAACTCAGCAGTTTGCCAAGGAGACACTTTAAAAAGGCACAATATGTTGCCAGAAAGAGCAAGCTTTAATAAACACAGAATTAAATAATCTAACTAAACATTGCCTGGTCAGATGGCACCCAGCCTGCAGAACCATCTGGCTGAAGAAATATTCAGAGAATCATCAACCTAAAAACCCAGATTCTACCCAGTAGGCCACAAATCTAGGTTCCTAAATATAACTTGCTACATGAAAAGATAATAGTTGACAAAGCTTTAGCAATGTACTGAGTTAAACATATTTTCTTCTAGATTTTGGATACTTTTTTCCCCTCAGCCTCCATAAATTTCCCATTTAGCTCAATTAAACAGATAATATGTCATTCCTTTTACCTTTTAAAATTCAAGAGACCTCATCTCAAAGCGTCGTTTCAATATCTAGATATATAGGCTGAAATGAACAAGATTCCAGTAAGATTAGAATTATTTTAATTGAAACAAAGAGTTAATATCCAAAATATATAAGGAACCACTACAATTCAGCAGCAAAAAAAAGACCAGATTTTAAAATGAGCAAAGAATTGAATAGACTTTTCTCCAAAGAAGAGATATGAATGGCCAATATATATGTGAAAAAATGCTCAGCATCCCTAATCATCAGAGAAATGCAAATCAAAACCACAATGATATATCACCTCACACCTGTTAGAATGGCTATTCTGAAAAAAAAGAAAAAAAAAGATAAGTGTTGGTGAGGATGTAGAGAAATTGAAACCCTTGCACACTGTTGGTAGAAATGTAAAACGTTGCAGCCACTATGGAAAACAGTACCGAGACTTCTTCAAAAAATTAAGAATATAACTGACGTATGTTCCAGCAATTCCACTTCTGGGCAGATATCCAGAAGAATTAAAATTGGGTTCTCAGCCAGGCGCAGTGGCTCACACCTATAACCCCAGCACTTAGGGAGGCCGAGGTGGGCGGATCATGAGGTCAGGAGTTCGAGACCAGCCTGGCCAACATAGTAAAACCCCAACTCTACTAAAAATACAAAAATTAGCCGAGCATGGTGGCGCACACCTGTAGTCCCAGCTACTTGGAAGGCTGAGGCCGGAGAATCACTTGAACCCAGGAGGTGGAGGTTGCAGTGAGCTAAGATCGTGCCATGCGCTCCAGCTTGGGTGACAGGGCAAGACATTGTCTCAAAAAAAATAAATAAATAAAAAAATCAGGATCTCAAAGAGATATTGTCTCTACCATGTTCATTGCAGCATTATTCACAATAGCTAAGATATGGAAACAACATAAATATCCATTAATGGATAATGGATAAAGAAAATGTAACATTTACATACAATTGAATATTATTCAGCCTTAAAGAGGAAGAAAATTCTGCCGTATGCAACAACATGAGTGAACCTGAAGGATATTATGCTAAATGAAACAAGCCAGTAACAGAAATTGTCCTTGGCTTGTTTCATTTAGCATAATATCCTCCAGTAAAATACTGCACAATTTCACTTATATGAGGCATGTAAAATAGTCACACTCATAGAAGCAGAGAGTAGAATGGTGGTTGCTAGGGGTTGTGGGGACAGAAAAATGAGAGGAGTTGTTCAATGGGCTTAAAATTTTAGTTCTGAAAGATGAGTAAGTTGTAGAGATGTGCTGTACAATACAGTGCCTATAGTTAACACTATGGTATAATGAACTTTAAAAATTTATTAAGAGGGTAGATCTCATGTTAAGAGTTCTTACCACACACTCACACACACAGAAAGAAAGAGGCATGAGGAAACTTTTGGAAGTGATGAATAAATTTATTACCTTGATTGTGGTGATGGTTTCATAAGTGTATGCATATGTCTAAATTCATCAATTTACATGCATTAAATATGCATGGTCTTTTGTATATCAATTATACCTTAATAAAAACTTCTTTTTAAAGCTAAAAGAAAAAAGGAATATAAATGAACCGCTCGTCTCACTTAGGTCACAAATTAGATATTAGTATATGCAAATATTCTACATGTAGATAACCAACATTCCTTAGAAATAATGGTTGATTTACATAATCTATGTCATCAAACTTTACTTCCCCTTAGGTAAAACTATATAAATTGCTGTTTGAGTAGCAATTTCATATGGCTAACCTAATACTATGGCTCATTTAAGACCATACTCTATGTATGATGAGTTTATAGCTTTGTATTTTTATATATATATATGTTTTATTATACTTTAAGTTCTAGGGTACATGTGCACAATGTGCAGGTTTGTTACATATGTATACATGTGCCATGCTGGTGTGCTGCACCCATTAACTCGTCATTTACATTAGGTATATCTCCTAATGCTATCCCTCCCCACTCCCCCCACCCCACGACAGGCACCGGTGTGTGATGTTTCCCTTCCTGTGTCCAAGTATTCTCATTGTTCGATTCCCACCTATGAGTGAGAACATGCAGTGTTTGGTTTTTTGTTCTTGCGATAGTTTGCTGAGAATGATGGTTTCCAGCTTCATCCATGTCCCTACAAAGGACATGAACTCATCCTTTTTTATGGCTGCAGAGTATTTCATGGTGTACATGTGTATGGCTTTGTATATATTTTTTTATTATTATTATACTTTAAGTTTTAGGGTACATGTGCACGATGTGCAAGTTAGTTACATATGTATACATGCGCCATGCTGGTGTGCTGCACCCATTAACTCATCATTTAGCATTGGGTATATCTCCTAATGCTATCCCTCCCCCCTCCCAGGCTTTGTATTATATAGTAATCTTGTATTCCAAAACTCACTTGTCAGTACTAATATATTTTATTGTGGTGGTGGTGGTGGTTGTAGCTCCTTTCCTAGAATTTTCTAAGCAAATGATCACATTGTGAATAAAGGCAGTTTTACATCTTTCTTGCCAATTTTTATGTTTTACCTTTTTTTCCTGTCTTATTCATTGACTAGGATCTCTCTACTGGGCTGAATAAAAATGGTAAAAGTAGACATCCTTGTTTTGTTCCTAATCTGAGGAGGAAAGCATTCAGTTTTTTACCATTAAATATTATTTTTGCTGTAAGTTTTTTGAAGATGCTGTTTACCAAATTGAGTAAGTTCACTTTTTTCCTAGTTTACTGATACATTTTTTTAAAATTATGAATGAACATTGACTTTGGTCATATGCTCTTTCTGCATCAATACAGAAAGAGATAATCATATGGTATTTGATAATCTTATGGCATGTAATGAGATAATCATATGGTATTTTAGTCCATTTATATAATAAGTTACATTGTATGATTTTTAAATGTTAAATCATTAACTTTTCATTTTGGAGATAAACCCCACCAGGTTATGATGTGTATATATACTATATATATAGTTGGATTTAATTTGCTAATTTTAAAAGGATTTTTTTTCTATGTTTATGAGGAATATTCATCCATAGTTTTCTTTTTTGTAATATCCTTGCCTGGTTTTGCTATCAGGGTTATTTTAGCATCATAAAATTTGTCAGGAAATTTCTCTTCATCCTCTGTTTTCTAAAAGAGTTTGTAGGGCTGGGCACAGTGGCTCATAACTGTAATCCCACCAGTTTTGGAGGCTGAGGTGGGAGGATCAATTCCTTCCTTAATTTTTTGACAATTCCTTCCTTAATTCACCAGTGAAACTGCCTAGAACTGAAGTTTGTTCTGTAAGGGAATTGTTGTTAATAAATTTAATACTGTTGATGGATATAAGGCTATTTATGTTTTCTACTTCATCTTGTTTAAGTTTTGATAATTTGTGTTTTTCAAAAAATTGTCAATTTCATCTTAAGTTGTTGAATTTATTGACATAGACTTGTTCATACTATTTATTTATTATTCTTTTTAATCTGTAGAATCTGGAGTAGTATTTCCTTTTCTTTGTGATGTTGGTAGTATATATTGTCTGTTTTTCTTGCACAGTTTTGATAGAGATTTAATAATTTTGTTGTTTTTTAAAAAAATCAACTTTTGGTTTGTTAAATTTCTCTGCTGTTTGTATTTCATTTCATTGATCTCTGTTCTTAATATGTTATTTCCTTCATTCTACTTACTTTTGGATTTGTTTGCGTATCTTTTTTTTTACCTTCTTGACAAGGAAACTTAAATCATTTATTTTTAAGCCTTTCTTCCTTTCTAATGTAAGCATAAGTTATAATATAATGTAAGCTATAAATTTCTCTTAAGCACTGAATTAACTGCATCCCCAATATTTGATATGTTGTATTTTCATTATCAGTTTAAAATATTTTAAAATTTCACTCATGCACAAATTAAACCTCAATAACAAAATTCATAAAGAATTATTTTTGTAAGTCTCTAAAGGAATGATATGCCAGAGGATCTATATGCACACAGTGCATGAATTATTTTATGAGAATGGTGTTTTACTGAAACCTGTGCAAGTGTAACCAATGGCAGAGTAACTTTTAAAATTAGAATCTTGAAAAAAGTATTTCCAAGGTAAGATTACAGAGAAAACACCACATGTGAAATTCATTCGTTGCACAGCCAAGCTGATGCAGCAAAGAAAAGAAGCTAAAAGTGCATGGTGCAACAGAATGTCTTTGTCATATCATGATAAATATTATATCTCTCCCTAGTTCCTGGCACAGAGCTCCTAAAACTCTTAGGATTTGTCTGAGTGATAGAGATGCTGCCTGCATCTTTTGTTCTAATATTTGGTCAGTATCCCTAGGTTCTAACATAGAGCTTCCAATTCCTTGGAATTTCTTGGGTGACAGGAAGGTCTTTAGCTCTAACGAGATGACTCTTAATGGACTCCTGTATGGTGGCTGCTCACCAGAAGGACCAAACCATGATTAAAGGTTTAGAACTTTTAGCTCCATCCCTCATGCTCTGAGAAGGGGAGAAAGGTTAAGTATTGAGTTAATAATTGATCATGTTTACGTGATGAAGGCTCCATTTAAAAAAATCCCTGAATGGTGGAGTTTGAAGAGCTTATGAGTTGCTGAACACGTGGAGGTTCTGGGAGGTGCTGAGGGCAGGCCCCCAGAGACAGTATGGAAGCTTTGTGTCCCTACCCCCATAACCAGCCCTATACGTTTCTGAGTTGTATGCTTTTACAATAAATGGGTGATGGTAAAGCAAAAACAGTTTCCTGAGCTCTGTGAGCCACTCTAGCAAATGATCAAACTGGAGAAGGGGTTTGTAGGAACTTTTGATTCATAGCTAAGTCAGACAGAAATTGTCAATAACCTGGGAACCTACTGCTTATGATTAGCATCTGAAGTGTGGGGTAGTCTTGTGGGACGGAAACCTTAACCTGTGGGGAAGGGGTCTGTGCTAACTCTGCTTAGTGTCAGAATTGAATTGAATTGTAGGACACCCCGTTGTTGTTCATCAGAGAATCGAGATGTGGGGGAAAACTCACACATCTTGTATCAGAAGTGTTCTGTGTTGTGTTGAGAGTATAACAGGAGGAAGCCACTTATTTGTTGTGTTCTCTGTGTTCAGTCATCAATGAAGTTAATATTTTTTAAGTAGAACCTGGTAGAATCTCCACAATAGTTTCAAATAAGATTGTTGCTAACTATAAAAATTGTTTTACCTCTAGTATCTTGTGACAAAGTACAGAAGTTGAGAAAGTTTTTTAACTTACAGATGTTGCAACTTTTTGACAAAGGACAAGTGTTATAAATTAGCTTAACTTCTCTGTGATAAGTGGTTGACAGTAATATGCACATAGTAGCTACTTCTGAAAAAATATAATCGCACTTAATCTATCCCTTCAAGGTTAGAATGTCATTTTTAGCAATGAAGGCAGAAAGCATTTTAAAGATAAACATATGGAGATATTTCCATTTTTCTCTTGATAAAAAGTATGTGTCACCTCTAAAAAGTCTCAAACTTTTTAAAAGCTGTTTAAAAATCTTTTAAACAAAGAATTTTAGTAGGAATCACTTAATACAAATATTAAAATGTAATGCTATCTAAATAGTTTGCAAGTACAATTTAATGATATCAAGAGAAACAGAAATCTACTAGCTAAGTTTCAGTGAAATCCTTTGAGTAAATAATGCATGGGCAAAAAGTCTGAGCATCATGATTTAGTAAATGCAGCTAATGATAATGCTGCCCTTCCTAATATAGATGTCCATATCCTTGTGAGTTATATATTTCAGCCATCAGATTCATTAAATGCATGCATTTTAAAAATCAATATGATCTTCAGATTGCTATATCACAAAGTAAGAACCAAGATTTTAAAAAATAAAGAAGCATATTCAATCATACTGCTGTCACTGGTAGCAAAAAGAACTGATGGGGTATGCTATCAAAAAGACTAGAAACTACAGGTTAAGAGCATGAACTGGGTTTGAGTCCTGGTTCTGCCATGATTAACTCTGGGATAGTTATTCACTCTCTGTGATGATCAGTTTCTTTCCATGAAAAGCAAGAATATTAAAGATACATGACTCATAGGGTTGTTGTGAGGATTAAATGAGTTAATAGTGCATGCAAAATGCCTAGACCAATTGTCCAATAAAAATATAATGCAAACCACTTACAAAACTTTAAAATATTCTAGCAGCCTCATTAAAAAATATTTTAAGGTGAAAGTAATATAACAATATATTATATTTAACCATGTATCTCTAAAATATTATCCTTTCAACATGTGACACATTCATATTTCAAATGCTCAGTAGCTTCTTGGGGCTAGGGGCTCCCATATGGATCAGTGCAGGTCTAGACTATAATGAATAGCTATTATTTCTAATATTTTTATTATTACTACTACTATAATTCTCAAAACACTAGACATTCTCATTCTCACACTTAAATGCAAATCCAAAACATAGACTCAGATCAAATACATTTATACCTTTGCCATTTCCCTTCTAGAATCCTGAAAATGGCCTTATTTCTGCAGCTTGAAAATCAAAAGGAACCAAGTTGGCCTTACTAGATTAAAGCACAGGTCAAAGGGCCAGTCTATAAATAGTCAGCCATTTTATAGTTATCCCAAACATGAAACTAATGCAGAGGGAAATGTACACTTAGACAGGAATTAAATAAGGAATAAATTTTCTTGAGGTGAACTTAAAAAAGAGAAAAGATATTCAACAACCCAAGCAAGGGGCCATCAATTGAAGACACTTTTATGCTTTAATAAATTCAGAAAATATCTTGCTTCAAAGTGTAACAGTGTGTTTCTTGAGTAAGGAAGGGTGATAAAAGTAAAAAAAAAAAATCTAGAAAGAAAAATATAAAAGTCATTTTATAAAAATGACTTTTTTTATAAAAAATATTTTTATAAAAAGTCATTTTATAAAAAAATTTATAAAATAAAAAATAAGTCTTTTTTAAATAAATAAAGGCTTGGTGTGATGACTCATGTTTGTAATTCTAGGGAGGCCCAGGCAAGGAGATCACTTGAGGCCAGGAGGTCGAGAGCAGCCTGGCAAGACCCAGTGTCTAACAAATAACAATAATAATAATAATTAGCCAGGCATAGTGGCACATGCCTGCAGTCCCAGCTACTTGGGAGGTTGAGGCAGGAGGATCCCTTGGGCCCGGGAGTTTGGGGCTGCAGTAAGCTATAATTGCACCACTGCACTACAGCCTGGGTTACAGAGCAAGAACCTGTCTCAATAAATAAATAATAAAGAGAACATCATGGAAAACATTTAATCCTATTTTCCATTCATTTTAATTTTAAAATGTTTTCTTTTCCTTAAATTTAATGTCATTGTGACACCCAATAAGGGGGGCGGGCCACAACTTTAACAAAAAAGATGCATTCCAGATGCAAACAAAACACTTAATAAACCCTTAATATACTTAAAAATAATGGAAAATGTATTTATAAATTAATAAGTAAGCAAATGCCTAATAAAAATAATTATATTGTTAATATCTACATGAAAAATATTGCCATTAATATCAATAGGTTTTTAAAAATTGTCTGTAGAATTGATCAGCAATTGAAATGTGATCTTTCATAATAGCTTTCTGAGCACACGGCTATCTTGCATGTGATTTAGTGGAGTTACCTTGAAAATTTATGTCTGAATTTGCCTATAATCACTTTTCAAATCTATTTGCACACTAGCTGTCTGATTTAGAAAGGTTCTCATCCTCAGAAGCTTACATTACATGCAGTAGAGGACTCTACAAGTTCAATAAAAAATTATCACAGTCAAAGTAGGTATAAATATGCCATGGTGAAGTGGACCTGGGATAATTGATCTTGCATCTAAGTTCACTTTTTTTGGTTGAAAATAAAATAGCCTATCACACATTGAAACCAGTCCCTTAATCATGAAGTGATTCTTATAGTTTTCTGGATCCTAGACCCCCTTCAAAGGTGTAAGCGATGCATGTCATCCCCAGAAAAATTCACATATGCAAAAACTTTTGCATACAATTTCCATACAGTGTCTCCTCTGCTCCTCTGACCATAAATTAATCTATTGCTGGCATGGAAAGATAGCCCACAGGCAAATATTCCATAGTTCTAAATAGCCAATAAAGTAGTCACACATACAACCGCTTCCCTTTTTTATGCCCTAGCTCTATCATACCAGTTTCCTGGTTGGTGGGTAAAGGTGGATCCAATCAAGGGGAGTCAGTCCTCTGTAACCATTGAATAAGTCAGTCCACAGCATATATCCACTAGCATCCACTGCTAGTAAAATACTAATGCTTTTAAATTGAAATTTTATAACAAAAGGTATGGATTAATACATGGTATGGAAAACAATAACCCCAATTTACTTAGCATTTAAAAGAAAAATGTAATAGGCTCACATATAAGTTAATATAATGTAAGATAATATAAAGTCCATGTTTTACATTAGTATATGCATGTATTTTTATCCATTGATTTAACAATGTTATTGAGCATCTCCTGTGTGCCTGGCACTGTGCTAGGAACCCCATGATGATCAAGACCCAAGGATCTTACAGTGTAGAAGGGAAGACAGAAGTCAGTAACAGTTGTAAAAAAGATAATATATGATAAAACAGGGCTAAGTTCAAGGAAATCAGAGAAAGAGACTGGTCTTAAAGGAAGGTTTTAGGCAAACCTCAAGACAAAGCTGAGTCCAAAAGGAACCGTAGGGGCAAAAGGCATTCTAGGCCAAGAGAAAAGCAAGTGCAATGGCCTAGAGAAGAAAGGAAAAGGCAAACACGGAGGCTTGCAAGGCTTTCAGTGCAGAGAAGCAGAGTTCAGAGAAGACATTACAGGAAATGAGTCTGGAGAGATGGGCAGAGACAAGGTCATGAAGGGCCTTGTATACCTTGCTGGAGTTTTTGGACTTCATCCTGAGAGACCACTGCAAGGCATTACAGTGATTTTAGCTGGGAAGTAAGGGGATCAGATGGGTGTAATGGAGCAGTAATTCTCAAAGTGGATTCCATAGAGCCCTGGGGGGAGTGGGTTTCCAAGATCTTCAGGGCATTTGTGAAGTCAAAACTATCTTCATAGCAATAGTAAGACACTGTTTACCTTTTTCACACTTATTCTTTTAAGCATGTAAACTTTTCCAAAGGCTACATAATGAGTGACAACATCATTGGTCTGTTCTGATGGCTCTTAGAATATGTGCTTGTGTTACTCAAGGATAACATTTTATCCTCATCCAAATATAATAAAATAAAAGAATAACATTTTAAAAGGCAAGCTTTTAAAAAGTCTCAGTTTTAATTTCTAACAAGGTAAAAATACATGTCTATATATAACCCATATAAACAAAGCTCTTTGGCATTCTCAATAAATTTTAACAGTGCAAAGCTTACCCGAGACCAAAAAATTTCAGAATTGGTTTTACCCCAGCTGTACTGAATGAAACAGCGAGGTAGGGAGAGGGCAATGTTGGAACAGTTAGTAGGGTTATTCACATCTCAGGCAAGGGGTGGTAGTGGCCCAGATTAAGGCCAAAACATAGGAAGATAAAAAAGAGTGTGAATCTATGATATGTTGAGGAGGCAGAATCAACAGAATTTAGAAATTAATTAGGGGTGGGATATGGGGGAGAGATCAAGAAGGACATTCAGATCCTGGCTTTGAAAATTAAGTGGCATCCTGACAGATAGAGGCAACCTATGAGGAGCTGCCAAGATTGGGATGAGATTAGTTGTGACGCATTTTGCATCTGCTTGGTAATGTCCAATGGTGAGTTGGCTGTATGAGTAGACAGTGCAACAGAGTATGGAGCTGCAAATAGATGGCTAGAAACCTTCAGCATGTAGGTGGCAATTGAGGCCTTTGAAGGAGATGAGATCATCTCCAGAGGACGTGGAGAGTGAGAAAGGAGCAGGACTTGGACGCCAACAGAAATGGCCCGAAGAGGAAGAATCTTCAAAGGAGAAGAAAAAGAAGCATCCTATAAATGTGCTATGGGGAAGTCAAGGTAAGAGTGTTTTAGGAAGGAGGCACAAGTAAAACACTGATGAGAGGGAGTCTTCTAGGTCTTGACAAGATAATGAGCCAACCCGGGCTATTTCCCCAAAATCAATCCTGAAGAAACTACAGAAGCTACAGGATGTACAGGCAGTAAGTACTACTGACATAAAAATGGAGAAACTCTTGGGGAGGCCAGAGGATATCATGAGTTGGAAGGGCCAAGTGGAGCCTGGTGCTATAAGCAGCCAGAGACAGCAGAGGGAGAGAGCAGACTGAGGGAGAGCATTTAAACTTCACGCTAGTCTCCACCTGCATTGCCTTGGAAAATCACAGAAACTAGCAGCAATAGCCTTGTTCCTGTGGTATGATATTAAATATTAGGCAGCCCAAAGCCCAGTGGGGTAGGGAACTGGAGTATACCAGCAAGGCTCATTGGCCCCTTGGACATTTATTCCTCTACCTCCTCTCCCATTCAAACCTCCAGGACTGGCAGACCACAAACCAAGGAGATTGACATGATAGGGAAATCTAAGACAGAGGAAAACCCCAAGCCTTCCAGAAAGAGTTTATGATCTCCAAAGAGACAAAAATCTGAATGAAATAGTATTTCTCAATACAAATATTAGATGCAAAGAGACAAAGTAATCTTTTAAAATACTGAAAGGAACAACTTTGAAGCTCCATATTTATATCCAACAAATTATTTTATACATGTGATGGTAAGATAAATATATTCTCAGGCTTATGATGTCCCAAAAAGTTTGCCACAAAAAAGAGCCCGCTTTGGAAGCATTTTTAGAGAAAGTACTTTAAAAAGATGAAAAATAAATGCAGGAGAATACTGCAAGAGATATAGGAAATAAAATGATCGAATAAGTGAGAAAAGTGTACTGTCCTCTAAAAAAGCAAGGCTCAAAGAAAAGAAACAAAAGAATATGACTCAAAACAATTCAGTTTTAAATGTCAGAAGATATCAACATGGTGTAGGCATGCAGGGACTGAAAGGATGAAGGAGTCTCATTGGGGAAACATAGACAGTACTAAATTAAGAATTTTATAAAAATGAATAGAATAGGAATGGCATAATTATGGCAGAGGGGCCAAGAGAAAGCCTGAGAAGCATCTGATGAAGGATGTTTTTCTTGACTGTTATGATGATCAATTTACAAAAGCAGTAGGGGCTAAAGTAGATGGCAATGGATTTAAGAATGAGTGAGAAATAAAGAAACAGCAAATACAGAAAGCTGTTTTAAAAATTGTAAAGGAAAAGAGAGAGAAAAAACAATAAGTAGGTGAAGTACTGGAGTTGTGGAAAGTCTTTTTACATAAGAAGGAATTGAGCATTTTTATTTATTTTATTCATCATCATCTGGTCACGATATTTTATTTATTATTTTATTTATTTATTTATCATCTGGTCTGTATGTATTTCAAAACCACCTCAAATCTATTTTGCAAATTAGGATAAAGGGGAAATGAAGGTGGGAAAATAAAGTCATCGGATATGCAAAACACACACCTTATGCACCTGCAAAGATGGGGTGGAGGAGGGAGCTGGGTTTCCTAGCAGCTAATTCAAAGACAGAACATTTTGCTTAAAAATCAGCCCACAGAAGGGCCGGGCGCAGTGGCTCATGCCTGTAATCTCAGCACTTTGGGAGGCCGAGGTGGGCGGATCATGAGGTCAGGAGATCGAGACCATCCTGGCAAACACGGTGAAATCCCGTCTCTACTAAAAATACAAAAGATTAGCCAGGCATTGTGGCAGGCGCCTGTAGTCCCAGCTACTTAGGAGGCTGAGGCAGGAGAATGGCATGAACCTGGCAGGCGGAGCTTGCAGTGAGCTGAGATTGTGCCACTGCACTCCAGCCTGGGCGACAGAGCAAGACTGTCTCAAAAAAAAAAAATATATATATATATATTATATAAAATATATATATAATATATATAATATATATAAAATATATAAAATATATATAATATATAAATATATATTATATATTATATAATATATAATATATTATTATATATTATATATATAAAATATATATATTATATATTATATATATAAAATATATATATTATATATTATATATATAAAATATATATATTATATATTATATATATATAAAATATATATATTATATATTATATATATATAATATATATATTATATATTATATATATATAAAATATATATATTATATATTATATATATAAAATATATATATATATTATATATATATAAAATATATATTATATATTATATATATATAAAATATATATTATATATATATAAAATATATATTATATATATATAAAATATATATATATCAACCCACAGAAATGTAAATTTCAAGTGAAACACTAATCTGAGTTCCTGCAGATGCTACAAACAGGCTTTAGAAGAAAGAGGTGCCTTAAGTCCTTGTCTTGGTCCATACTTTCCTACTCTGGTATCTTCATCATCTTTCATAGAGAACAGATGTCTCCTAGATAAAGGATCAATTGCTCCAACTTGAAAGTAGACAGGACAAAGACTAAGGATGTTTTCCCTGCACGAGATTTTTAAAAGAACGTCTTTAACTGGTTTTTTCCTATGTTGTTTCTATTATCTTTTTTATTCTTTCCTGTTTTCTAAATAACTCACTATTACACTCAGACGATGTTGAGCAGCTAGAGCGGTCTGAGGAGCCATTGAGCCATTTCTCCTTGATTTTGTCCTTTTGTATCTCCACTAGAACAAGAAACTTGTCTTTCAAGAAGAGTCCAAACATCAGCAGGCAGGCACATTGCTTTTCCTAAACCACATGTCCACATGTCCACATATCACTCTCCTTTTTTTTTCTTGGCTTGGACTTCAAAGTCTACCTGCATTATTCTTTGTTGATTTGCTCCAGTCACCTCTCAGACTCATATACACACAGAATTTCATTTAAACTTCAAAACAACTCTGTTACTTATTATTATCCTACCTTTATGAAGAAAAATAAAATCAGAGTAGCTTGCCTGAGTTGCACTGCTATAGCCTAAGTTGTGATGCTAAGATTCTGACCTTTTTGCAAGAAATAATTAAAGAATGACATAAGCCAGGTGCAGTGGCTCATGCCTGTAATCCCAGCATTTTGGGAGGCTGAGGCAGGCGGATCATCTGATGTCAGCAGTTTGAGACCAGCCTGGCCAACATGGTAAAACCCCATCTCTACTAAAAAAAAAAAAACAAACAAAAAATAGCGTGGCATAGTTGTGGGCACCCGTAATCTCAGCTACTTGGGAGGCTGAGACAGGAGAATCGCTTGAACCCAGAAGGAGGAGGTTGCAGTGAGCCAAGATTGCACCATTGCACTCCAGCCTCGGCAACAAGAGAGAAACTCTGTCTCAAAAAAAAAAAAAAAAAAAAAGGAATGACATAGGTAGATTCTGAAATATGCATCCTTGGATCTTTCCCAGGAGGTTAAATTATTGCTACGCTCTGGTATTTTTTATGCTGTTTTTAAAATAGGGCAGTTGTGGGCCCGAGTTAATTTTTTTCCTTTAGTTTATTTTTTTAAATGCTTGAACACTGCCAATTTCATCAGCAAAAATATACATCTCTTAATAAAATGAAAAATACCTATGACCAAGATGCCACTGGTAGTTACTGACTTTATTATGTTTTTCAGATTCTCAGAGGATTGCTAGATTTTTTTCCTTTGTATAAGCATTTAGAATTCAGGGTGGATTTGTTGGTTTGCTTGTTTGTTTTTGATCAAATTTTGAACCTAACCCTGACATCAGTGTTTAACTCCTAGAGGCTAGTATGTGCACGTAAGGGTAGATTCCGAAGATATCTTCCTATCAATTGGGTTATTTCAAATAATTATCTATTAGACTTCCAGAGAAAACCATACAGCTATCATATTAAATCTAGGCTTTTGGATGTAGAAACATATTTTGTCATCCATTTCTAAATAAGGGAAAATAAAAATATGAAAATAACTAAAAAGTAAAATAGTTTCTAGAGTTTTCAAGTTATTTTATAAATCCTAAGTGATTAGTTCTAATAGTTTCACAAAGACAGGTCACAACTGACAAGCCATAAGCCATGACTTAGGCTTGAGGTAGACATTTTGTACTGTAAGAAGCACTGCGTGGATCTGATTAAGTAAAAATTCTAGGTTCAACATCAAGCAGAAAATATAACCAGGACAGCTACTATTAATGTGCCAACTACACATAGTTATATATTGGAGGGAGGATTTATAAATTATCAACTATGAAAAGACAATGGCTCCTTTGTTACCTCTTAAGTCATCAAGAAGATTTCATTGTTGTCATCTCTGAAAAAAGGACATTAACTGCAAGAAAATTTAGTTAGACAATAGCATGCATTCTTGGATATGCATGACACAATTTAATTAATAAGTATTTTAGGACCCTGTTTTCATACATGAATTGTCTCTTCCTAAGTGGAAGAAAACTTAGCATTATGGACCACATTACCAGATGTTATATGTAGATTTAAACATAATTGTGGACGGACATCTACAAAAATGGCTGCACTTAGGATGTTATTAGGCAAAGCCTGCATAATTTGAATATGGTTCTAAGTGGCTGAATTACCATTTAAAAACTAAGTGAGCAAGGTGAAATGTTACCATTACCCCCCTGATGCACTGTGATGCTGAGGTATTATCTGATTTACTGGGATGGCATTTTCCATCCATTTTAATTAGAGAAGTTCTCCTCTGGCATATGCTATGTAATCTCAGCTTTCATATTTTGAAGAAGCATTTGGGACTGCCGGTGATATTTCTCATTCCTGATGCTCATCACCAGCAAAAACTGATGCACAAGGTGTTTTGAGTTGTGATTGAATTGAAACATTTAAGCTATTTGTCCATGACCTGTGTATAAAAATGTTAAGTATTTGAAGAACCAGATGTTTTGAATTTGAACTAGAGTTCAGAACTTCTGATTCCACATCAACCACTGGTCTGCTCATAACCCCAAATGGAGAGAGAGTACATGCCTTCAACTCACAGCAAAGAAGAGTCCTAATGGGGACGAAATCAGCCAGAGAAGAAGCCAGGCTGTGGCAATACAAAGACTGATAGTAGAAAGTTTTTTGAGATATGTGGTTTGCATCTTTTAAATTCACATAGCCACTCAAACTATATGTTGACAAAAAATATTTTCAAGCAAAAACCGTATCAGGCCTGCTTTAAGGGAAGATCTGACACTAGCACCATTCATTTTTATATAAGCAGTTGATAATTAAATAGAATAATTTGCTTCCTTTAGGATGTATAAGGGAAGCTGTATGATGGCTTCACTGTTAATTTCTTAGGAGACTCTAGCGTAGATAGTTTAGTATAGGTGGAGTTATCATTAAGTTCAAATTAGATTTAGAAATAATGATATTTTACTAATCCACAAAGCCAGCTTTACAAGTTCACATAGGTTTCACTTGAGAGCTACACTGGTCTTTTTGAAGCTATTCAAGGACATCATATGTGTTTTTCCTCCTTTCTTCCCTTCTGGCACCTTGTCTTCCACCGACTGCTGACAATGGCCAGGCTCTCCTGGATTTGACGATCTCCTGTACTAAATACACTGTGAAAACCTTGAGACGTTAGGTCTTAGAATCACTAGAACTTAGCGCAGTACCTAGAATGCAACAGGTACAGAACTCTATAACTGTTTATTAGTTATTTATTAATTCAATTTTATTCATTATATATTTTTGAATGTTTATTTTGTGCCCCACACGTGTTGGGGGTTGGGCGGGTGGCAGTGACAGTATGAATAAAACATAATTTCTCCTCTTTCAAGGAATGCCATCTAGTAAAAGAAGAAGACTACAGTTGACAATTATAAAGCAGTGTAGAAATTAAATCCTAAGGCACACATCAAAAGGTATCCTTTTAACTCGCCAATGCAAATGAAAGTAGGAGGTTGGTCCAAAGAAAAAAATATATTTTGGAGAAAAAGAATTCTTCCCAAACTATATATAAGGTAGGGAACTGTCAGGACAAAGTTAACCCTGGCACAAACCTATTTTTAAGTTCTCTAAACTTCTCTTTATTGGGTCCTTTTCATAAACACTGACTTCATTTATTTTAAGAGCTTCACTGTGTTTTAGAACATAGTGTAGAACACCAGCCAGGCATGGTGGCTCATGCCTGTAATCCCAGCACTTTGGGAGGCCAAGGTGGGCAGATCACCTGAGGCCGGAAGTTCCAGACAAGCCTGACCAACATGGAGAAACCCTGTCTCTAATAAAAATACAAAATTAGCTGGGCGTGGTGGCACAAGCTTGTAATCCCAGCTACTAGGGAGGATGAGGCAGGAGAATCGCTTGAATCTGGGAAGCAGAGGCTGCAGTGAGCCAAGATCACGCCATTGCATTCCAACCTGGGCAACAAGGGCAAAACTCCATCTCAAAAACAAACAAACAAACAAACAAACAAACAAACAGAAAATAGTGTAGAACACCAGAATCAAAGCTTTACCTATCAACCTAAGAAATAGCAATCCTTACAAGCAAGGAAAGTTAAAATTAAAATCCTACCATACACAAGAATAAAAATGTGTAAATGGACAAAGTAGAAAATGTCATGTCCCACTGCATCTGTGGGGGAACGGGAACATTTTACACTACTGTGTGTGTGTGAAGCTACAATTTTGCCATTGCGAACAGAAGGAATAGGCAATGTTGACGTGACAACAGTTCAGATGACACAGAAGCTTCCCTGAAATTTAGATTCTATGTATAGTTTATTTGAAGAGTACTAGCTCAATATAGGGGAGACTTGGGAAAGGATAAGAACTTTTCTATTTCATAAGCAACAGACTAAAAATGAGATTGTGAAAGGAACACTCCATTTAGTCCTCTATCTAAAGCAGCTTCAGAAAAGCCTTCTAGGAAATAATTTCACCAACTCATCTTCTCCTAGAGTTAAAAGAATCCTTCAGACATCCCCAAATGTGAAAATGTAAATATAATTTCATCACTAAAAATAGAAATTAGCATTATAATTAACCACCAAAAGATGTAACAGTAGAGCTAAGAGGAAAGCTGAATATTCAAGGAAAATATTTCAGCTACACTTTTTCCCTTTTGCTTCCATTTCTTGTCCCTCTTTTTCCCCCTTTGTGAAAATTTTGTATATACATATATATAAAATCATCTGTTTAATCTTCATCATAATAGCAATAATAACATCTAACATTTATTGAGCACCTAATGTGTACTAGGTGGCAATATATTAAGAGCTTACACACACTATCTCATTCAGTATTTCTAACAGGCAAATAAAAAAAATATCTAACTTTTGCAGATGAGAAAACAGACTCAGAGAGGTCAACAAAGGTCACAAAACTACGTGTTGGAATAAACACTTAAGTTCACATCTGTGCGTATGCAACATATAAACCTCCTTTGTCATTATCAATAACTGGGATACCCCCACCCCTCCAAAATCCCAATTCCAGGCACCCCTACTCTCAACCTCACATCTGCTTCCTATCTCATTCCCATTATCCCAACTCCAACACTCCTTCCCCTTCACTGGGCCCTACTATGTAGTGATCAGAATACTTTTTATTGTCCCTCACCTACCTCATGTCTTTGTCCCCTCTTTCCCAGCTGAAATTCCATGTATGATCACTATTTCTCACCCTCAACACAACTGACATTTTGAGTCAGATACTTCTTTTTTTTTTTTTTTTTGAGACAGAATCTCACTGTGTCGCCCAGGCTGGAATGTAGTGGCGCGATCTCGGCTCACTGCAAGCTCTTCCTCCCGGGTTCACGCCATTCTCCTGCCTCAGCCTCCCAAGTAACTGGGACTACAGGCGCCCACCACCACGCCCGGCTAATTTTTTGTATTTTTTGTAGAGACAGGGTTTCACCATGTTAACCAGGATGGTCTGGATTTCCTGACCTCGTGATCTGCCTGCCTTGGCCTCCCAAAGTGCTGGGATTACAGGCGTGAGCCACCGCGCCCGGCCAAGTCAGATACTTCTTTAGGAAGGGGAGCTGTCCTGTGCATTGCAGGCAGTCAGCAGCATCCCTGACTTCTACCCACTGGAGTAGCCTTTCCCCCAACCAGTTGTGACAACCAAAAATGTCTCCAGACCTGGTTGTTTGACCTTTTAAATTAAGCAGTATATGGATTTATTGTTTGGGGGGCTATAATGAATTTATTCAGATAGTCTGCATTTATATTACATCTTTCTGTGGTCTTACATAACCTTCTCTGTAATGGAAAGCTGGGACCATTTTGAAATGAATTGAAAGGCTGTCTAGTTCTGGTGTGGATCCTGTAAGAGCTCCTCTGTACCTCAGTGGAAGGCCTTTCTTCTTTCTGTACCTTCGTACAGCCGCACTTCTGTGCAACAGACAACCCTCTGATTCCCCAACAAAAGTACCTTGAGCCAAGTGGGGCTCTGATGCTTCTTGCACAGCAAGTGCCTATCAAGAGACAAGTCAATCAGAAAACCAATTTCTTGATAATAATATCAGCAAATCTCACACTTGGTAAAGTAGTCATAGTTTTAAGAAACTTAATATGAAAAACACTGTAAAACACAGTCCCTTTTTTTTAAGGGAGAGAATACAAAGCCTAATTTCTTTCGAAAGCACTAGTCGAGTGATACGATTTTAAAACTAAGTTTTGTTTTAAAAGGGCACGCTAGGGTACATTTTACTACCTCCTTTAAAACACAAAGCTAAGCCCTACCCTGACCATTCTCTCCACATGCCAGTTCTCTGCAAACCTTTTGGACTGCTGCTAGTTCTTTTTAACTCAAACATCCTGTCGTCTAGAGGAGGCTTTCCTGAACAAGCCTGGTTTTTCTGTTTGTTTGTTGTTTGCCTTTGAGACAGGGTCTTGCTCTTTCACCCAGGCTGAGTTCAGTGGCATGATCACGGCTCACTGCAGCCTTGACACAACTGACATTTTGGACTGCTGCTAGTTCTTTTTAACTCAAACATCCTGTAGTCTGGAGGAGGCTTTCCTGAACAAGCCTGGTTTTTCTGTTTGTTTGTTGTTTGCCTTTGAGACAGGGTCTTGCTCTTTCACCCAGGCTGAGTGCAGTGGCATGATCACGGCTCACTGCAGCCTTGACACAACTGACATTTTGGACTGCTGCTAGTTCTTTTTAACTCAAACATCCTGTAGTCTGGAGGAGGCTTTCCTGAACAAGCCTGGTTTTTCTGTTTGTTTGTTGTTTGCTTTTGAGACAGGGTCTTGCTCTGTCACCCAGGCTGAGTGCAGTGGCATGATCACGGCTCACTGCAGCCTTGACTTCCTGGGCTCAAGTGATCCTCCCACCTCAAGTGATGAAGTGATAAAAAATTAGTCAGGCATGGGTGAGAAAATCTGTGATCAGGAGTAGCTGGGACGGTAGGCACGCACCACCATGCCCCGCTAATTGTTTTTAATTTTTCTAGAGACAGGGTCCCACTTTGTTGCCCAGGTTGGTCTCTAACTCCTGGACTCAAGCAATCCTCCCACTTTGGCCTTCCATAGTGCTGGGATTACAGGTGTGAACAACCACATCTGGCCTGAACAAGCCTGTTTCTTCTCTCATGGCCAGACCAAGTTGGATGACCCACTTATGTACTTCCATAGCAGCCCAATTGATGACTTCATTATAAATGTCCATCACAGCCTCCAAGCACCTTGCTCAGTGAGGCTTACAACTTGCATCCCTGCTGCCTCTGCCCATCCTAATCTCCATTACCATTGGCTTATTGTCCTCCCCTCTTGTAACATGCATCACCTCCTGACACACTGACCTTATGCACTCTGTAATTTATTTTCTCTCTTCCCTCACTAGAATGCAAGCTCCATGAGGGCAGGAAATCTGGGTATGTTTTGTTCACCATTGCGTCCCCAGTACCCGGAACATTGTAGGGGTCTCAATAATTATCTGTTCAATGAATCAATTAATCTTATAACTGTTAATTCACTTGAAGGTATTAATATCTCTCCCAATAGCCTCTGAGTTTCTCAAGGACAGGTGCTAATTCCGTCTTATTCATCTCTGAATTCCCAATATATGTTACATCACCGTCACCACCAGCATGTCATGGTAATAAGGAATATTTAACAAATGTGTACTAGTTTCCAGTCTGTGAATCTTTTTTGGTACACTATCATATTTTATCTTAACCATTTATAAAGTAGGATTCTATTATTATCCCCTTTGTACAGATGAGGAAACTGATGCTCAGAGAGATAAAGTAACTTGCCCAAGTCACATACATAGTACGTGGTGGACTTGAAATTCAAGCCCAGGCAGTTTAACTCCAGAACTCATGCTTAACCATTTTGTAATAAATGCTAGTTGAAATAAATCAATTTCTATAATCCACACAGCTTGGCTTAATTTATTTTGGAGGAGAAAGATACTAGAGAGACTGTCATTAGAAGAAATATGCCAATTGTCTTGGGCTGTTATAATGAAGCCCCATAGACTGGATGGGTTACAAACAACTGAAATATTTGTTGTTGTTGTTGTTGTTGTTGTTGTAGTTGTTGTTGTTGTTTTGAGACAGAGTCTTGCTCTGTCACCCAGGCTGGAGTGCAGTGGCACAATCTCGGCTCACTGCAACCTCCTCCTCCCGGGTTCAAGTGATTCTCCTGCCTCAGCCTCGCAAATAGCTGGGACTACAGGCACATGCCACCACGGCCAGCTAATTTTTATATTTTTAGTAGAGATGGTGTTTCACCATGTTGGCCAGGCTGGTCTTGAACTCCTGACCTCCAATGATCCACCCACCTCAGCCTCCCAAAGTGCTGGGATTACAGGCGTGAGCCACTGCACCCGGCCTGAAATGTATTTTTTACAGTTCTGAGGGCTGAAAGTCCAAGACCAGGATGATAGCATGTCAGGTTCTGGTAAGGGCCGTTTTCCAGGTTGCAGATGGCCTACTTCACATTACGTTTTCCCATAGTAGATAGAGAGCTAGAGAGCTCTCTGGGGTCTTTCCTTATAAGGATACTAATCCCATTCATGAGGGCTCCACCTTCATGATCTCATCACCTCCCAAATGTCCCACCTCCTAACACCATCACATTGGAAGTCAGCATTTCAATGTATGAATTTGGGGTGGATACAAACATTCAGTCCATATCAGCTATCTTTTCTTTACAATTTCTGAACAATTTCCAAATCTATTTCTTCTTCCTCCATATCTTGGCAAATTACCTTATCCTTCCTCATGTTATTGTTTCTGCGGAGATCTATCTTATCTTTTCTAGTGCTTTAAGGAATCTCCAGTGTTGACAGCTGTAATCTTGTCTCTGGCTTCTCTGGCTGAGCCTTTCCAAATACTCACTGAAGATTTCATTTCCTCCAGTTCAAGATGCTGCAGGAAAAAAATTATCTTCATGACCTCTTCCCAATAAACCTTTCCAGTGACTTTTTCCCATCACATTTTGTTTCTTTACCGCATCTCATATCTCCCTAATTCTCAGATACTACTTGAAAAAACCAGCTGCTAGCAGGTAGCCATCTGTAACATGTTGAGGTTTCTCCTGCCACAATGCCTCTCATCTGGTCAAGCCTCACTTCCACCTTTTCTCTTCCCTACTTTCACTTGCATTTGCCTATACCTTGTCTTTTTTTCCTACAGGAGCAGAGCTATCCTTTCTTACTGTTTACAGACTATAGTTATACTTAAAACTTTTCAAGCATTTTTCCTTTTTTGATAAATTTCAATAATAGGTCATTTTCTAATTTCATCCTTTCTCAACACCTCCAGGATCTTACTTCATTGAGTATGTATTTCCTCTTTTGCGTAGTTATCCTTACTACCTTCTCTCTGCCAGTCTCCTTATGTTTCAATCAACAAATAGCAAGGACCACAACCTTCTCTATCTGGCTGTGCCCTTGAGTTGTTGGCCCATCTGTCTGATTCCTTTCAGCTCAAATTATCCCACGTGTAGTCCACTAACTGATCCTTTTCTCTGCTTTCCCACATACTTACTCTTCCATTCTGTCAGTTTGGTTTAAATCTGCTACTATACTAAATTCACCCTTTGGGGGGCCGGGCGCGGTGGCTCACGCCTGTAATCCCAGCACTTTGGGAGGCCGAGATGGGCGGATCACGAGGTCAGGAGATCGAGACCATCCTGGCTAACACGGTGAAACCCCGTCTCTACTAAAAAAAAATACAAAAATTAGCCGGGCATGGTGGCGGGCGCCTGTAGTCCCAGCAACGCGGGAGGCTGAGGCAGGAGAATGGTGTGAACCCGGGAGGCGGAGCTTGCAGTGAGCCGAGATCACGCCACTGCACTCCAGCCTGGGCGAAAGAGCGAGACTCCGTCTCAAAAAAAAAAAAAAAAAATTCACCCTTTGGGAGGCCACCAGTAACCATGTACAGCTTAAGTGAAATCACTGTCTTCCATTTTCACCTTCCTCTGTCATACAGAATTTAATACTTAGAACCACCTCTCTTTCTCAAAGCTCCTCTTTTCTTTTTTAAAAATCCTCTTTGTTACCTACCGGTTTCCCTGTTCTGTCTCTCTGTTAAATATAAAGCAGTGGACAGTCATAGCTGTTCTATGTCCTGGTTTTCCCATTTCACTAACAAGGGGAGGGGAGGCTGCCATGGACACTATATTGACCCAATGCCAGTAGGGGGGTCTTCACTACTAGTGTGGCCCTCTGGTTCTCTCCCTTCTGTGTGGCAAAAGTGGTCAGAAGGCCTGGATGTACCTCCTAGAAGAAGACCCAGAAAAGTGCCTTCCACCCTGCTTTGGTTGTGGACTAGTAAGGCTTAGCCAATCTAGGCAGGTGGGGTCTTCCACACGACTGAGTTCTGGCCACCTGGAACTCTTCATGGGGTTAGAACCAAAGCTCTTTAATAGTGAAGCTCTCCTCTGCCTTGCTTTGCCTCCACTGTTTTGTTGTTGTTGTTGTTGTTGTTTTTTAACTCTGGGAGACTGAGGATGTAAGTAAATTTATCAAGGATACAACCGGGATATTTCTGGGTGCCCAAAGTCCAATCCAGCATATTTGCTTTGGGTTAACATAGAGAACACTGCCACCTCTGTGTATCTGTCCTGCCCCTTCAGTGTGATGTTCCTGAGCTTCCAGCCTCCATCTCATCCTCTCTAGCCTTTCCTTCACCTAAACCATACGTCCAATGACTTCCATGATTATCTCTACTCAGAAGAATCCCAAGTCTGGAACTTTGGCTTCATCCTTCTCTCAAGTTCTAGTTCTGAATTCTTGAGCTATTTGATTTCCACCTCGAAAACCGGCATGTCTAAAGTCAAACTTATAATCTTCCTCCTCAGATCTATTTCTCTTATAACATGTATTTTTAATGGTATCAGAATCCTCTAGTCACCCAGATCTGAAATGAACTCGTTGATTTTTCCCTTTCATTTCCTTCTCCCTATATTCCATGGGTCATTAAATTATGTTCACTTAACTTGGCAATGTCTTTCAAACTCACAACTGCTCTATTTTAATCTCTTGACTGTATTTCAGGCACTTGTTACCTTAGCAATGATAATTAAGGAGATTCTATTATCTCTCTTTCCCATAATCCTATACAATGCAACCAGATTACCATTCTAAAGCAATGCTTTGAACCTGTCACTCTGCTGCTCAGAATACTGTGACACGCTAGTCCCTACTAAATGAAGCTCCAACTTGTTTGCCTGACATCAAAGCATCATCCATAGTTTATTTTTTTTTACCAATATACCTTGGAGTTTATCTTTCATCAATCTCCAACTTACATTCCAAACTACAACCAAATTAGATCTGCTGGTTTTATTTAGACAATTTACACAATATTCTCACATCTTGTTAAATCTTAAACAAGGATGCAAGTTATAAAATCTACTACTAGCTGTGTAATCTTAGGTAAATTGTATAACCTCTCTGAGCTACAGTTTTCTTATCAATAAAATGGAAGCAATAATTGGTACTTGTCTCATAGGATTGCTCTTCGCATTTAGATAACACATGTGCAGTGCAGGCTTAGCACAGTGCCTGACACAGCAGAAGGATTCACTGTCTTTTAGCTAGAATACTAATAATGAGTATTTCTCATTCTGTATCTTTTTCATGCCATCCCTTCCACCTGAAATGCCTCCACTCCATCTCTGTTCTTTAGAATCACACCTATCCTTGAAGGCTGAGATGAAACCTGACCCTTCTCTGAGTCTTCTGGACTCATTATGCTCTGCAGTGACTTCCTTCTTCTCCCAAATCCTAAGCACCTTGTATCTCTTTTAGGAAACTTACCACACTGTATCACAGTTCTCAGCAAATTTTCTCATTTCTTTCACTAATTCAAAGCGACTTGACCCATTTTTTAAATTGTTTGTTTGTTTTTGGAGACAGGGTCTCACTCTGTTGCCCAGGCTGGAGTGCAGTGGTGCAATCATAGCTTGCTGCAGCCGCAAACTCCTGGGCTCAAGTGTTCCTCCTGCCTCAGCCTCCCAAGCAGCCAAGACTACAGGTGCACACTACCACATCTGGCTAATTTTTAAATTTTTATAGAGATGGGGTCTTAGTATGTTGCCCAGACTGGTCTCAAACCTCTGGCCTCAAGCAATCCTCTTGCCTATTGTTGAATCATCTATTGTGCCTGGTGCAGTCTCTTGCCCTCAGGAAATATTTGTGGAAACAATGAGTAAATAAAGTTTTGATTTTACTTTCCTTAAGAACAACAATAGAAAATGCCAATAACAGCCAGGTGCCATGGCTCACACCTGTAATCCCAGTATTTTGGGAGGCCAAGGCAGGTGGATCATCTGAGGTCAGGAGTTCAAGACCAGCCTGACCAACATGGTGAAACCCTGTCTCTACTAAAAATGCAAAAATTAGCTGAGCATGGTCCCTGTAATCCCAGCTACTCAGAAGGCTGAGTTGGGAGAATCCCTTGAACCCAGGAGGCAGAGGCTGCAGTGAGCCAAGATTGCACCATTACACTCCAGCCTGGGCGACAGAGAAAGACCCCATCTCAAAAAAAAAAAAAAGAAGAAGAAGAAAATATGAATAACAGTAAAAATTAACATTTATTGACATTGAGCACATTCGTCTACTTACCATGAGTCAAGCACCGTTAAGCATTTTACTGCATATTAGTTATGTCTTAAGTACAGTGTTTCCTCATATTTTTTGTGAATTAATGTAACTTGGAAAAATATTCAAAAAACTCACAAGGATTGTTTTCTTAGATATTTTACATATAATTTGTTGATCCTTAGCAAAAACAATGGCAGCAAAGTAATGCCTCTAAAG
Source organism: Pan paniscus (assembly GCF_029289425.2). NCBI lineage: Eukaryota > Metazoa > Chordata > Mammalia > Primates > Hominidae > Pan > Pan paniscus. The sequence continues at coordinate 141,273,750 of NC_073255.2, read as the reverse complement.
ACTAATATCTAAAAAGTACTTGTTTAAATATATTCTCTAAAAAACAGCAAGACCCCAATAAAAACAGACCAGAAGAAATGGAAAGTATAAACTACATGTAAAAAAATATTTATTCCTTCTAAAGATCAAATAAATGCAAATCAAATCAACCTTGAGGCACCATTTTATGCCTATTTTATCAATTGAGTTACAAAGAAACTTTTAAAAATCACTTAATATTGGGAATATGATGAAACAGGGACACTGGCATACTATCTATCTGTGAAGTTGTTAAACTGAGACAACGCTTTTGAAAAAAAATCTGTGAATATTCAGTTGAAGACATGAAGGTTACATATTCCACCTGAGACATGAGACATGCTCAATGAAGCAGAAGCTTACAGGCACACAAATGTCACGATGTAAAATAATAGCAATCTGGAAATTACTCTAAATGCCAATAGAAATTTTAAAAGCTTTTTAATAAAGACATCAACATAATGGAATATTATGCCCCCTATGGTTTGAACGTGTCTTCCACAAAGCATGCATTGGAAACTCAATCCCCAGTGAAAGAATGTTGGGAAGTGGGGCCTAGTGAGAAGGGATTAGGCCACCAGGTATCTGTCCGCATGAATTGATTAACGCTGTTGTTGTGGGAGCAGGTTCCTTATGAAAAGATGAGTTTGGCCTCCTCCTGCTCTCTTCCCCTTTCTTGCCTTTCTGCCTTCCACCATGGGATGATGCAGCAAGAAGGCCCATATGCATCCACTCAATCTTGGACCTTCTAGCCTCCAGAACTGTGAGCCAAATAAATTTCTGCTCATTGTAAATTACCCAGTCTGTGGCTTCCTGTTGTAGCAGCACAAAACAGACTAAGATACGTACTTTAATACTCATAATTATAAAGCCTATTGTGTTGAACATATGTCATTCTCTTTAAGTTGCCCAGCATCAGAGCATGTTTCTCTGCTGCAAGAATTCCACTCTTTATCAGTTTTTCTGAGAGGCTATAGAAACAGAAAATGCCAGACCCCCTTTTCCCCAGCCTCCCTTGTAGGAAGGACATGGGCATGTGCCCTAGGATTCACTCTTGCCATGCTTTAAAGGGGAGTTGGTGATTCAGAAAGTAGGGCCACGGAAGGTTTGTCTCCATGGGAGTGGAGGCAGCAGTGAGTAGGTGATACAGTGATGGGTGGTGTATTCATTTTCTAGAGCTGCTGTAACAACAGAAATTTGTTGGCTTCAACAACAGATATTTGTTATCTCAATGTTCTGGAGGCTGGAAATCCAAAATCAAGGTGTAGTAGGGCCATGTTCTCCCTGAAACCTTGTAGGGGAGAATCATTCCTTGCCTCTTCTAGCTTATGATCTTTACCAGCAATCCTTGGAATTCCTTGGCTTCTAGTTGTACCACTCCACTCCCTGCACCTGTTGTCACTTGGCCATCTTCTCCCTTTGTGTCTCTCTCCTGACTTCTTATAAGAATACTGGTCCTATTGGATTAAGAACCCACCTGACTGCAGTGTAAACTTATCTTAACTAGTTACATCTGCAACTACAGTATCTCCAAATGAGGTCATGTTCTGAGGTACTGGATGTTAGGACTTCATATCTTTTTATGGAGACAGAATGCAACCCATAATAGGTGGTATCTACTGACCCATGCCAGTCCAGTGCAAGCTGCAATGTCTACTGCTTGGTGGCAGCAGTGAGACGTCCTTACACTTCATGCTCTGTGACCTGATTGGACCCTGTTCTGGACTCTGTAGCCAACTATAGCCCTTCCGAACATTCTAGAAGCTACTCTAATGTCCTTAAATAATGTTTTTTTGCTACTGAAATTGGATATATGTCTGTTGCATTCAACCAAGAATGCTATATAACTATTTAGAAGTACAAAAATACTTATGTGTCACATTAAATGGAAAAGCCGACTAGAAAGTGGAATGTGTTTTATGATTACAGACATTTGAGAACAGGTATTTAGGTTACCAAGAACTGGAAAGTAATATTAGGAAAGTATTGTGTTAGAGTTAGGGTGAGAGAATAGCTGTGGTTTATTAATTTTTCACAATTGTCTTTCATATTTTTATATAATATTCTTAATTTTCAAAAATTACAGAAGGGATGGGAAGGAAAGAAACAGTGACCCAAAGTATGCATCCAATTCAATACTATAATTTATTGTTTTCATAATAGGAAATTAAAAATCAGTATTGGGGAAAGGGGATTCATGTAACACTTTTTGATATTAAGAAAACGTATCAAAAACAGTAGGCATCATTCACAGTATAATTAAGAGTGACATCCATTTAACCAAGCTCTCTAGTCAGAAACTGTGCCTTCACTATTCTGTTGTTGGCATTACAGAGTATGTTCAACAAACATCTGTTATTGAATGTTTCAATTATTAATAATTGCTTGAGTAGGTAGGTGTCCTTGATATAGGATTAAGAATCGTTTTCCCACTTTTCTATTTCCAATTTCTTGGTTCTGCTCAGACCAACCTAAGTTGATAATTAAAAAGTTATCCTCTTAAATCAATTTCTATTGTCCTTGTTTTTCAGCATGATCTCAATTATATGCTAATCAGAGTTAACATTTACCCGAAATGTAACTATATGCGCAATTTGTTTTCTTCTCAGGCTGACCCATGAATGAATGCTAACTACCATTAAATCCAAACACATCCTCAGCAATCCCATTATTAAATATTGGAAGCACACTCATTTGGAATGGTGACTAAAATTTTTAGATGGCAACATAATCTGTATTTGTCAAAGTTCTTTTTCAGTCAGTAAGAGAATTCAACCTTCAAAACTGAAATGTTAAGGCTGCCGGTTGGCAGCATGAAATTGAATGCAAAGAGCCTGTTTTGGATCACCGCTTAGCTGCGAAGGTCAATAAGGCCTTGTTTGTACCATCTAAAGTTTATGCATAAATTTAACAGCATAAACAGATACTCTAGTCAATTTACATTCTCAACAGCAACTCTGCATTTACAATTTTTTTCTGTCTTCTGAAATAGGAAAAAAGAAAAGAACAATCTAATTGATTGCACAAAGTGTCTCCCTTACAATTTTCTTAAAAATATCAGGACAGCTGTGTTTCATTTCAGAGTTCCCCATCCTCAGATCTGGGCGCAATCACGTGTTGCTCAGAATACTGAGGCTTCTAAGAAACTCTATGAAGAGCCTAACAATGTTGTCCTTCTACAGAATGCTTTCCAAAATCCACAAAGACATTGCTCTGCTAGGGATCCTGAAAAACTCATCAGCTGCAATTTCCTCTTCTCATTCCTGAAACTCTGTATGTTTGTTAAAAAGCCAAAGGGAAATTCTAATTAAGAGCACATTTCTTACATGGATAAGACATGAAAGTCACTTTGACTGATGGTTAATCATTTTCAGCATGACTCTGATTCTCCATCTACTATTCATACTAAATGCCAATGAATGGGTTTCAAACGAAAGAAAAAAAAAAGCTTCTGTGCGATAGTTTTTTTTTTTCACTGAAATAATGAGGAATACAGTACCACATTTACAAGGGATAAAGGAATTAAAATTAAATATTCACTCTGTACTGTAATATTATACTTTTAAAAACCCTGCCTTTTCTAATGAATAAGAGATTCTTATATATTAAATCACCTTTTTTGCTGAAAATAAATTAATCTGGCCAGTGGGTCGAATGGAAAATCTAAAAAGAGTTCCTGGCAAAAACAAACAAACAAAAATAATACCAGGTGATTCCAGCTATAAGAAGCTTCGCCTTATGGGAATAGAGTACGGTTATTTTTTTTAAATGGCCTTAAAATACTAAGAACAATGTGAGATTGTATTTCTATGAGTAAACACTCACATCTGTAGAAGAATGCATGATGGTTCGGACCAGCCTAGAAAGGCTTCACTGGAGGTGAGGGACATGAAGGTGAAGGACGTAGAACTGAGTTGCCTTGGAGAAGGCAGAGGCTTGGTGGTCATGAATATGGACTCTGGAGCCAGACGACCTGGTTCCATTCCCACTCCACCTCTGACTGGCTATGTGACCTCGAACAAGCTTTCTTCCTGCTCTGTTTCCTCACCTCTAAAATGGGTATAATAATAGCATCTCTCCATAGGGTTGTTCTGAGGATTAAATGAGCTAATATTAAAAGATCTTTGAAGAGTGCCTGACAAATAAATGCTTTATAAGTCTTGGCCAGTATAACTGTTTGTAGATGGATGGTGAAGATTCAGAGAAGGGGAACCAAAGGGCAAGGACTCCCTGGGGGAATAGGAACAACTTGGGCAAGAACAGACACCGTGAGAATGGCATATCTATGTCATGGCCCCAGTGTCAATGTGGGTTTAACAACATCAAATTCATTTCAGGAAAGAAGCAGGTCAACACTACCTGGGGTCTCACTCTGCTAGTTTGGTCTGACAGGGAAGGAGCCTGCACGTGGTGAAAAGTCAGAGCCTGTTTCTTTCCTTTCCTTTTCCTGGCATATTTCCAAGCCAGTAATTGACTTTGAAAAGAGACCAGCAGCTGCCATTTCTTTTTCAAAGCTTACAGGGAGTATATGGATAAGGAGCAGGTTTGTAATCCATTCTGTCCCTTATTCTGTGTGTGGAGTGCAATGGACAAAGAACTTTGGAAAGAAGGCAGGTGACTGGTTCAAATTTCTTGTAAACAGGCATGCTAATGACAGACCTGACAAACACATTTATGGTACTCACTAGTGAAAGAGTCATTACAAATAGACTGCTTTTAGTAGGATGTATGGGTCTATCTAGGATTGCTTATGGTAAACAAACCTGGGATCTAACGATCTGTGAGATAAAGAACAGAAAAATAGAAAATGTCACATAAGCTACTGAACTCTCTAGTATAAAATGGAGATTCTCTTTCTGTGTAAGCAATGTGAATTGAACACATCGCTTACACACCTCCTATGCTAGTCTTGGCCCAAAGTAGATCCTAATGCAGCAAGAAAAACCATGGTGTGCTGCGTTGGAGGTCTGAGACCACTCCCTGCTGTGCCTGCACCCTGAAATTACTGTGTCATTGAAATTATTGGTCAAGTTCGATACTAGATTAGATCTCTATAACGTGTATGATTTCACTATCTGGTGCTTTGTGTTGTCTAGGCATATTTTTAATAACTATGAACTATTCTAGCTTTCATTTGCTCCTTCTCTGTGCCACTCTTCACAAGCTAATGGGCTGATCACACAGGAGGAAGGGGTATGGGGTGGATTGTTAAAGAGCAGGAGTTTTGGGTGACTCCCCGACCCATGGGCTGCAAGACTATGGGCAGATTCATCAATCTGTCTTCACCTCAGCCTCCTCATCTGAAAAATGGAGAGAGCCACACCCCCTCAAGGGATTGCTGTGAGAACTAAATGAACAATACGGTATACTTAAAGGACATAATACAGCACTTAAAAGTATACTAAATACTTTCCAAATCATAGCTCTTGTTAATACTAAAGGAAGATCTTATTGAATCTCACATTAATGACTTGCTGGTATATAAGGGAAGGGAGAGAAACAGTAAAATGAGAAAGATTCTGTTCCTTTCACTTAATTTTATGCCCATGTTCTCCTTGTTCTGTTCTCTTGAAGCTTGGTTATAAAGAGCACACAGTCGGACGGGAGATTTGCAAGGAAAACTTTAGTTCTACCTTCTGAATCAGATTTTTAAAAACATTTTAAAATATTGCTACTTGCTTGGTATGTCATTTCTGGAGTTAGCAAAACTAGTTCTAAAAATTGCCACCAGTTTAAAGAAACATTTTTATTTTTTTAACAGCTGAATTGCAGTATTACTTCTAAAGCGAACATATTTCTTTGGCTTATTTTCAATACTACCCTTCTTTGAACTTCTTTTCGTGTGTGTGCTGTGTGTCCTGCTGATATTCTGATAGCCTCAAAATGAAATTAGAAAAAACCTACAAACACTAACGAGGTTGAAAAGAGCAAATTTTGTTTTCTAAGGACTTCTGGGTAGCCTACTTTTATTGTTCTGAAACTGCTACTTCTAGGTTTTAATCAGATCTATGATGGGTCATTTTAGGAGGAAGAAGGGTAGGGCCCTTAAAGGAATGTTACCTGTATGTTTCAAAGACTTAATATTATTGAATTTCAAAAACATACAATAAAACATATAAATGATCATTCCTCCACTACCATCTTTTGTCAAGAAGTTATACAAATAAACCCTCTGGTTATTCTACTGCAAAGAATATATCCAGCCAAAATAACCTGACAATCTGAGGAATGTCTTCACAATATTCACACTACAGTCAATTGCACTGTAGTTATCTGTCACCTCATTTCACATATAAAGATAAATGATCAACATTATTATCAATAAAAAACTACTGATAGCTAGAACAGAACTCATAAGTCTTAAATCAAGAGGTTAATATATTCAAAACCATCTGATTGCCAGCAAGCAGAGAGCAGTTACAACACGTTCCATACAACTAAACTCATATTACCTTTTAATTAAAATACGCTCACTGAAACTAATCCAGTTAGAATCTACTTTCACGAGGGCATAGTTAATGTGCTTTCTATATTCCATGGTGCTTAAATCATAGGATGAGGTGTTTCCCATTAAAAATAATGTCTGGCTGGGCCCTACGACACTCCTGTTTTCCTGTACAATTCAGGAAATGAATCACATTTCTGAAAATCACTCAGAATCACAGTGAGCCACTCAAGATATGTCAGCATTAGACATTTCACTTGGCCAATTCATCCTTCAAAAGTTTTAATTTACATGTTTACTAATATCCTTCTTAGCTGCTTCCTTGCTGAGTTATTAAGATTGGTTGGTGATTACATTTGTATGATCCATATTAATCAATACAATGTTAAATGCATTATTGCACATATTTTCCTCACTGCTGCAAAGTAATGCACTATTTATGTCTTTTGCATGACGTTGTTTGAATCTTTAATGTGCTATAACTCACAAATGATTTAGTGGGTCAGTTTAATGGTGAAATATTTTGATTTGTGGATTATTCCTCCCTTTAATCACTAACAGACACCTACATTTATGTTAACTTTTAACTTGTTTTCACATTCATTATTTTATGTTACCCAATAGATCCTCAGCAATCCTGTGGAATAGGTAGGATAGATTCTTCAATGGGTAAAACAGACATACAGGCCGGGTGCAGCGGCTCATGCCTGTAATCCCAGCGCTTTGGGAGGCCAAGGCGGGTGGATCACCTGAGGTCAGGAATTCGAGACCAGCCTGTCCGACATAGTGAAACCCCATCTCTACTAAAAATACAAAAATTAGCTGGATGTGGTGGCAGGCGCTTGTAATCCCAGCTACTTGGGAGGCTGAGGCAGGAGAATTGCTTGAACCTGGGAGGTGGAGGTTGCAGTGAGCCAAGATTGCACCATTGCACTCCAGCCTGGGCAACAAGAGCAAAAACTCAAACAACAACAAAAACAACAACAACAAAAAAAAACTGCAGACATATAGATGAGTTAATAATTTGTTCAGGTCACGCAGCTGGTTAGTTAAGGAATATGGACCACGTTTCAAGTGGTTTTTCTCATACATCAGACCAGATCTAATTTCAGATAAAGATCAAACTTAAATATTCACTGAAGAAAATGGATACCACGATTGATATAGCATCTGGGTAACAATCTCGTGCATTTCTTTCTGAAAAGCGTAAATCCAAGCAAAGTGTGCAGGAGAGCAATTGATATAACCTCTCTAAAAAGAAATCTGTTGATCTGTAACAAGAGCTTATTCCATTTCTAGGAGTCAAGAGACATTGTCAGACACACAAGCAAAGATTTATGTTCGAAGGCATTTGTCCCATGTTTAAGTTAAATCTGTTTTAACCATTTAATCATTTAAATACAATGAAATAGCTTTTAATAAAATAGGTTATGGGTGATTTTTTATTTTTCTTAACTTTTCAGTATTTTCCAAGATTTTTCTTTTCTTTTATTTATTTACTTATTCTTTTTTGGCAGGGTCTGTCTCTGTCACCTAGGCTGGAGTGCAGTGGCATGGTCACAGCTCACCGCAGCCTTGACCTCCCTTGCTCAAGTGATCCTCCTGTTTGAGCCTCCTGAATAGCTAGGACTACAGGTGTGCACCACCATGCCCAGCTAATTTTTGTATTCAAGATTTTTCAAAAAGTCTATTCTTCAACAGAAATGAGTCTTCTGAGAATCCAGGCAACACCAAGGGGTCACCCAATATGCTTTCAGTTGTATGACTTGATAACTTTCACACAGACACACATATACACACACACACACACACACACACACACACACACAGCACACATAAGTAAGTTTTTAGCAATTCAAGATGTGGGAAGGCCACTTGTCTGATTTTCTAAACAAAAAGCAGGGATTGAGAGCTATTTCCTCCCTCCCTGTCAACAGGGTTAGAAAATTACAACACTAGGCCGGGCGCCGTGGCTCACGCCTGTAATCCCAGCATTTTGGGAGGCCGAGGTGGGCGGATCACAAGGCCAGGAGACCGAGACCATCTTGGCTAACACGGTGAAACCCCGTCTCTACTAAAAATACAAAAAAAAAAAAAAAAAAAAAAAAATTAGCCGGGCGTGGTGGCAGGCGCCTGTAGTCCCTGCTACTCGGGAGGCTGAGGCAGGAGTATGGCATGAACCCCGGAGGCGGAGCTTGCAGTGAGACGAGATCGTGCCATTGCACTCCAGCCTGGGCAACAGAGCGAGACTCCGTCTCGAAAAAAAAAAAAAGAAAGAAAGAAAATTACAACACTAGTGCCTCCACTCTTCCTCTGCCCCTCCCTGTACACTAGCAAAAAGGCAGACATTGCTAGTCTATCACAGTACTCATTCCAATGAGTGAGAACATGCCTCAGACTTCTGCTAGGATCCAGACAGCCACTACCCAGTTCAGCATTGGCATGTGGAGTGTAACCTTTTTACTGTTTCTGACATAGACTCTACCAGTAAACATTTTCAAGTTGTGATGATAAAATGAATTTGGCCAGATGGCTCCCTTTTTGGTTCAAGATCTTTTTAAGATTTTACCCCACAGAGATGATCTGCTCAATTTGCATGAAGCCATGGCAGAACATCAGAGTTCTACCATATGGTTCAATATTGATCAATATTTGGGGATTGTAGAAGACTGTCAAATTTATTCCAAATAGCAGAAGATCCAGTGAGCGAATTGCTAGCTAGTATGTATAAATACCACAAATTCATATGTGAAAGTTGGATCCAATCTAGAAAAAAAAATGTTGCCACAAGAAACATGGAGCTCAACAATTAACCCTTGCTATTGGTTAAAATTGAATAACAAAGGGATTCTGAAATAACAGAAATGAGAAACAATATATTTCAAATGAACAGCCCTTCTATAAATTAGAAATACTGTTAAAGCCAGAAAAGAAGAGTCAAAGATCCCAAATATTGCCTTAGTCATTGCAGACTGTGCTGGATAATAAAATAAGAGTAAGAAAAAGCCCACTCATATGTATCTGGGTTAATGGGGCCAAGCAGATAGTCCAATAAACAGTGTGAAGCAGGGAATTTCTTTCTGGGTTTCCTAGTCCTACCATCTGAGGGGAGGGTTCAAAAGAAGATCCAGAGGCAGTCTAATTGCAGTTCTAAAGTCAAAGAGGGTGAAATTAGATGACAGCCACTATGTTGAAGTAAAAATCACTGGATTTGGAATTGTAATTCATGGGTTCAAATCCAGACTATGCCACTTACTAATTGTTCAGCTTTTACTTGAACTTTCTAGACGGTTGTCATGAAAGAAAGTCTAATAATTTAAATAAAGTTATTTCATTCCAAGTTGGAGACAAAGCATGAAGGACTTGGCTGATCTCTACCGATCATGTTTCTGCCAACTTCAATGTTGAGATCTTTAACTATCTTTCAAGTCACAGGTCACATTCCAGTGACACCAAAAAGGTTCTCTCTTTATTTTTTCCCCGAGCCAGTTTCATTCTTGTCGCCCAGGCTGGAGTGCAATGGCGCAATCTCAGCTCACTGCAACCTCTGCCTCCTGGGTTCAGGCAATTCTCCTGCCTCAGCCTCCCTAGTAGCTGGGACTACATGCATGCACCACCATGCCTGGCTAATTTTGTATTTTTAGTAGAGACAGGGTTTCTCCATGTAGGCCACGCGGGTCTCAAACTCATGACCTCAGGTGATCCGCCCACCTTGGCCTCCTAAGGTGCTGGGATTATAGGCATGAGCCACCACGCCCAGCCAGAAGGTTCTCTTAAAAGTTATTTTCCTTCATTAGGCCTACAGAGCATTTTTTGTGCTCATCTTATAGAACTTGCCCTATCTATTGTTAAAACTATTTTTGTTCTTATCTCCTCCAAATTTAAAAATAATTAAAGACGGGGTTATGTTTTACAATCCTTCACCAACCACAGAACCTAGCAGAGTGACCTGACCTTTTAGAAATAGCATCTAGGTGAGAATAACCTAAAGAAAGGAAGAGTTATTTTTGTATCCAGTACGAGGTCAGATGATGTAACTGAATCTTCACTTCAACCCTGTGATGTCAGTACTATGATCCCCATTGTACAACAGAGCCACTGTGGCTCAGAGAGGTCCCCTGTGGTGCCCCAAATCAAGTAGCTGGTAAGTGGACAAGCAGGGATCTAACTCATACCTTGGACTTCAAAGTTGAAGGTCTTTCTAGCTCATGACCAAAGAGGTAAGTTATCAAACACAGGTTTCCAGAAAGATAGACTATGCAGCTACCCTGGAATGTCCCCTAAATTATAAGTCCCCTCAAGCAAAGGTGTGTCTGTTTTGCCTTTTTGAATCCCACTGGTTTAAGGCCATTGCTTTTGGCCCCAAGAAGAGATCAGTGAATACCTATTGTTTCCATTGCATTTCCCTGTCAATCACCAGTCATGTCAGGCATGACTTGGCTGTTGTGCAGCACCAATGACATCCACATTTTCCTCCTGCATATCTACCTGTGTCTTTCTCTGAGAAGAAAGGATTTGGATCAGTGGAAAGATCATGGGCTCTGGGATCAGAAGACCTGGGTTAGAATTCTGACTACATGACTATGGTCATGTTAATCATCCTCTTTTAATTCATATCTCAATAAAATGGGTATAGTTATAACAATGTCATTTTGAGGTAATTTTGAGGAATAAATGATAATATATTAATTTCCTGGCACACAGTGGATAGACAATACATATTCCTTATCTCTGATCCTTTCCTGGACAACCACTGCTAGTGTCAGCTCCAAAACTGCTCTCTTAATATTTCCAGCCTGGCCTACATTCCACAGGTAAAATGCTCACTTTATCAATTGCCTACAAAGATGTGTTGCTGGTTCAAGTCCCCAGTTTTGGGGCTCAGAGTGTTCTCCAGACAAACAGGAATGTACCTGGAGCACAATTACACCTCATTCGTGGATCCCAGCTCACCAGGAAGCTGTCAATTGGCAAGAATTTAGGTGGGGAATGGCTGTTTATTAATGGAAAGCTTGAAATTAGAGGAAGCGACTATGATTTGACAGCACACTTGTGAAAAGTTATGAAGCCTTGTCTAGAGGATGCTCAAGGAAAAGCAGACTCTTGGTCAGATACACTCAAGAAGGAGTTATTCTACATTTGATTTCTAGCTATCACTTATTTACCTGTTTAATTCAGGAAAAGTTGCTAACCTCTTTAAGCTTCCATTACCTATTACATAAGACAGGATTCATAAATCCTACATCAACACTCTTAGGAGGATTAAAGGGAATTATAGGAAGTGAATGCCCCTGGCCTGGGGTCTAACATAAACAATTAATACCAGTTACATCCAAGTCCTCTCAAACATACCCATGCTTTAAATGCTCTGTTTTTCCCCAAAGCTCTGAAGACAAAATTTAGAGTTACAATGTTGCCAAGAAGATAATGGTTGGAAGGCAGTATAACATAGTGGTTAAAATCATAGACTTTGATTTTAAACAGTCTGAATTTGAATCCTGAATCTACTGTTACTATATGATGTTGGACAATTTACTTACCCCTTCTCTGTCTCAATTTATAAGATGGGAATAATCGTAGTACTTATTTCATAAGAGTGTTGATAGGATGAAAAGAGAAAATTTATCTAAAATATTTAAGTGAATGCCAGGCACACCACAATCCCTAGTAAATGTTAACTACCATTATCTCAGGAATATCTGAATTTATTTATACTTTGCCAGCCATCTGATAAATTAAATATTAAATGTACTACTGAAATAGGCAATGACAAATATTTTATTTCTGACCGATTTTACATTTTTAATAAGTAAAAAAGCAGGGAGGAGAAATAATAGTTTTTATATCATAGAATATTAGTTAGGAAAAACAGTATCACAAATGTCATTTTTTTACTTCAGTCTATAATTCTGTAGTACTGAAATTGTTTTGCTAGGCTCAAAAATTGAATCACTAGAAAACCAGACTGACAAACCCAATCATGATTTTTACCTTAAGAATCAATACTATTTTGAAAAACTACCTATCTGAATTTATTAGAAACAAATCAATAAATTACACACACACACTCATCCAAATACTTCTTAAAAACCCATGTAACTAAAGAAACTATAACAACTTATTGAATTGGTTTTACGGACCTTATCAGTTAATTGCCAAATATCACCAATAGACCAGGGTAAAACAACAAATTGGAGAACCTAATTTTTACCTTTTTTATGTAGGTAAATGTATAAGTTTACATGGATAATTACTTGACCTACATGGACAATCATATGAAATCAAGACATTTATAATCTCTGTAAAGTATCACAGGATCAAAGTACAAAATGGTTCAATAAATATTTAGCTAAGTTCATAGGTGTCTGGTTATTAGCAAGAAAGGTACCACCAATTCACCTGAATTTTTCAGGTCAGAAACATGGAGCTCAGTTATTCTACCTCCTAAAAGGGCTCCTTCCTAATACAGTCAGAGGCAGAAAAGCAAGGAGACAGAACGATTACTTTGGACTACTGCAGTGTGTCTTATACTTTTATGGCTCAATTCTGATTCCTCTTATGAGTGTAGAGGTGATGACTGTGATTTGTCAGTAACCTTGGTTCTCAAGCCAGACTTTACCTCTCAATGTACTTTCTGTAAAATATGACATGTATTTCTTCAATAATTTTACTTCAGTAAAAATTGACCAATAATTAAATCACTACTGATCTCTACTGAATTGCATAAGCAGTTTTTAAAAAATATTTGCTTCATCTGGTTAAAAGTGTAACTCCAAAGACATTTAATTAAATGTCATTTTATTTTAAAAATGAAAAATATGTTTAGTTTCAAATTTTTAAACAATGGCTATTTTATGAATATCTATTATAGGAAGTAGGAAAATCAGAAAATAATTAACTAAGTGGTCTCATTAAAATAACTTTAAAGATTTAGCTTACTGACCAAGATTCAAGATCTCATTCTCATCTACAGCACGGTAGTACTCTATTATCTCTCTAGAGCAGGGGTTAGTAAGTTTTTTCTGTAAAGGGCTGGGTAGTATTTTAGGATTGTGGGACATATGATCTCTGAAACAACTCCTTGAATTATGCTGTTATAGCACAAGGGCAGCCACAGACAGGACGTAAACAAATGAGCATGGCTGTGTTCCAATAAAACTTTATTTGTGGACACTGAAATTAGGATTTCACATAGTTTTCACATGTCACAAAATTTTTTCAGCCATTTAAAAATGTAAAACTCCTTCTTAGGTAATGAGCCATACAAAAACAGAAGGCTGGCCAGATCAGGCTTGGTTGCTGTAGTTTGCTGAGCCCAGCCTGCTCTAGACATAGCATAGGAATGACACCTCCATTAGAGGCTATTTCCTAATGACAGAGAGAGAGAGAGAGAGAGCCCATGTTCACTAAGGACATGATTAGATTCCCTTGATGAGATTCCCAGCCAGATCCTGGAAGTTCTTTTTGTAATCTTTCACATCTTTCTTTTTCCTCCAAAGATATTTTTAATAACACTTTTTAAACAGTATAAAGAGATCTGAGAATTAAAAATGTATACAAAGACCAAAGTAATGTATTCAAGAGGAGAAGAGCTGAATGGCTCCATCACTATTTGCATCTTTTTCTCATTCATTCATTCCTGTGACAAAATTTTGCAGTGCCTACTATGTACACAGTGGCTTGAGAAGGGCCAAGGATGCAGAGATGAATAAGACATACTCCTTGTCCTGAAGGAGCCCAGGGTCTTAGCAGGTGAGACACAAGTAAACAGGATTCCATCATACTGTGCTATGAGCTAGACTACAGGCATTCTCTGCCTCCAGAGGACCCAGGTCCAAAGGTCAACCCTTGCCCGTGTGTCAAAGGCTTCTCAAGTGTTCTGAGCTAAGTTTCAAAGACTGAGTAGGAGTTTTCTTTTTTAAAATTTATTTATTATACTTTAAGTTCTGGGATACATGTGTGAATGTGCAGGTTTGTTACATAGGTATACACATGCCATGGTGGTTTGCTGCACCCATCAACCTGTCACCTAGGTTTTAAGCCCCACATGCATTAGGTATATCACCCCCTGACAGGCCCCGGTGTGTGATGTTCACTTCCCTGTGTCCACGTGTTCCAATAGTTCAACTCCAACTTACGAGTGAGAATGTGCAGTGTGTGGTTCTCTGTTCCTGTGCTAGTTTGCTGAGAATAATGGCTTCCAGCTTCATTCAAATCGTCATATATCATTTGGAATCATTTTTATAAATACTCCCCGTTGGTGTGGACAGCCACCTTCTGTACAGGTTTAGTGAACTCTCAATGTGTGTCTTATTACATTGTGGGAAATAATTTAGAGCTAACAAATGTTATTTGACATCTATAATGGAGTCCTATAGAAGTAAAAAAATAGTATAATTTTCTTATCTGTCAAATATAAGGAAAGCCCTAAGACCAGTCTGGGGATAGGCCCTGGCCCTGGGGGTGGCTCTTGGGTCACCCCACCTCTCCCTCAGTTTGTGGTTAGGGCTTTCAACCCCTCTATTGTGAGGGGGTGAAATGTAATGGGAAGTAGCACAAGTAATCAATTATGTGTGGAGAAAACATACGATTCTCAGCCACAAACTTTAAACACAATAGAACATGGCTATTCTAGATCCATTCCTAATATTTATCCCAAATTAGTTTATAAGGCTCGATGAAATTCTTGGAGGAAAATTCCAAGAGGAAACCAGATCAGCATAAGCAAAATCAATCGTCAAAAGCCCTTGGCTAATAAGCCAAACACAATTTCCTAATTTAAACTTTCTTATAAATTTACTTTAAGTAGGTTGTAGAATCTCCCCCACTTCTCTGAAATTTGGACCTCAGGATGTTGGTGGATTGAGAAGATTAATAAGGGATAACAAAGAGAATACTTTTGTTTTATGTGTTTGGAAAGCCCAGTGTTTAAAACTTGCAGCACTTTCAGTGGAAGTAAAAACACAGTCATCCAAAACTACTCATGGCTTGGAAGCTTTTTTGTTTGTTTTTGTTGTTTTTTGTTTTTTTTTTTTTAGTTTATACGGTTATTTCTGATTATACCCATGTGGCCTTATGCCAAATAATTCCTCTTCTGTCTCAGTGTTTTATACCTTTTCAATGCTTGTAGACTGTTATGACTCCTGTGAGTCATTTCTAAGCAAAGCTAGACATTCTTTGCTACTTTAATCTTTCTTCAAGAATTATTTCCATTGTTCCATTAATAATTTGTATTGTCTGTTTTCTCTTCACTGGATCTTTTCTCTAATTTACTGAATGTTTCTCTTAATGAGGGGTGCAGGGCTGAGCCGCTCAAACATCAATGGCAAAAACAGAGAATGAGTTTACCTCCTATCTGTTTTTGGAATAAATCTAGTTTGTCCTGACTGCTAAATCAGAGAATGAATGAGTTTACTTCCTATGTGTTTTAAGAATAAATCTAGTTGGTCTTGACTGCTATTTTCTAAATATTCTTTTTCTCAAATTGAATTTCTGAAAAGTATCTGGCACTGGTTATCTTTTCGTTCCTTAAATAAAATTTATTTGAGTTTAGGATTTCTGCTTTAGTCTTTCAAATTCTAAGTTATCTAAAAGGTTATGTTCATTTTTTTCTCTTCTATTGGTCTCTGTCATTTTCTATTTGGTAAATACAAATAATTTTCTGGTCCTCTGAACACTACTGAAATGATTTGGGTGTGTTTATTTAATGAAAATGTTAGCTTAAATGTGATGCTAAATACTTTTTTTAAAATTTCATCTGTTGATTATGGAACTGATTAAAGTTAGATGGTCAGCTATAGCCTTTAAAAAATGAACAAAATAATATTTTTCTCAGGCTTAATTTTCCTCCAAGAATCTCATGGAGCCTTATAAACTAATTTGGGATAAATATTAGGAATGGATCTAGAATAGCCAGGTTCTATTGTGTTTAAAGTTTGTGGCTAAGAATTGTATGTTTTCTCCACACATAATTGATTACTTGTGCTACTTCCCATTACAAAATAGGGAACTGAGGGAGAGGTAAGGTGATCCAAGAGCCACCCCCAGGGCCAGGACCTATCCCCAGACTGGTCTTAGGCCTTTCCTTATAGTTGACAAACAAGAAAATTATACTATTCTGTTACTTCTATAGGACTCCATTACAGATGTCAAATAACATTTGTTAGCTCGAAATTATTTCCCGCAATGTAATGAGGCGCACATTGAGAGTTCACTAAACCTGTACAGAAGGTGGCTGTCTACCCCAATGGGGAGTATTTATAAAAATGATTCCAAATGATATATAATGAAAAAATAATAAACAGTTCTTATGAAAAGTGTGGAGAAAGAGGAGGTTAACAATTGGGGTGAAAATATTGATAAAAATTTTGAAATGCTTGTGGCTTTTGCAAAAACTATCAAGAGTAGGTCAATTTAGGTCATGCTGAGGGGTATTTGAGTTGTTAGTCTGGCTGAGTGGAGAGGATTTTGTCTTTGGGGTCAAATTTCTAGATTTTTTCATGTATCACTTATGCAGCATAATAATAATCAGATGACAGGTAATAGAAAACTGGAAATATTGGGCATGAATTACCAATAAATTAAAGAACCTCAGTGTGGTCTACATAGAACATTTGACTTTTTATTTTTAATTTTTAGAAGAACAGAAACAAAATGGCTTATCATTATGGATTACCTTAAGAATATCCTCATAGGTAGCTGAAAGAATTGACCTACCAGATAGGATTAATTATATTCTCCCATTAAATGCTTGACAAAATCTACCAAATACAACCTTAGTTGCAGTATAATTTATGCCAAACTGTTCTTTCCAACAATAGTTAATTAGCAGGTTCAGACATTTTTTATGTCCATCATCATAAAAGAGAATGCATTCTTTCTCCTTTGAACTACAGTAACTCAACCCTGAGTGAATGCTCAAAGATATAAACCTGTAAAACACATGGAAGGTCAAATTTCAGCTCTCCTGTAGAGTCTTTTTTTTTTTTTTTTTTTTTTTTTTTTTTGAGATGGAGTTTTGATCTTGTCACCCAGGCTGGAGGGCAATGGTGTAATCTCGGCTCACTGTAACCTCCGCCTCCCAGGTTCAAAGGATTCTTCAGCCTCAGCCTCCCAGGTAGCTGGGATTACAGGCATCTGCCACCATGCCCAGCTAATTTTTATATTTTTAGTAGAGACAGGGTTTAACCATGTTGGCCAGGCTGGTCTCAAACTCGACCTCACGCGATCCACCTGCCTCGGCTCCCCGATCTTACAGAGTCTTTAGCCAACCCTCTCAACATGACTCTTTGGAGCCACTTCCATGGTAACACAATAACCTTAAGGACAGAAGAACATATGGCCGGGCGCAGTGGCTTACGCCTGTAATCCCAGCACTTTGGGAGGCCGAGGTGGGCGGAGCACGAGGTCAGGAGTTCAAGACCAGCCTGGCCAATATGGTGAAACCCCGTCTCTACCAAAAAAAAAAAAAAAAAATGCAAAACTTAGCCCGGTGTGGTGGCAAGTGCTTGTAATCTCAGCTACTTGGGAGGCTGAGGCAGGAGAATTCCTTGAACCCAGGAGCCAGAGGTTGCACTGAGCCAAGACTGTGCCACTGCACTCCAGCCTGCCAGCCTGGGCAACAGAGCAAGACTCCATCTCAAACAAACAAAAAACAAACAAACAAACAAACAAAAACAGAAGAACATAGTACATTTCCAGGTAATTTACTCTGATCCCATCCAGTTACAGGATAAATGGGAAAAAAATTATCAGAGCAATAGTAAAGTTACATCTAATCGTAACTTACCCAATGAAAGTAAAACTGCCCCAAACACCCATATTCATTGTAATTCTAGATGCTTATTCTAGCACCCTAAATCTGCACCAGGGCCTTGTCCAGCTGGAAACCTACGATATCAAGGGAAGTAAGAGAACATCACGGGTAGCAGCTCCTGGGGCAGCTCACTGAAACTCTCCATTCCCCAGAAAACCCCACAGGAAGTGACATCTTCCCCCACTATCCTGTGTGTCTTTCAGTAGCACACAGGAACTTTCTGGAAACTAGCGTTTGCCCTCCAACCATAAAGCCTGTCCTTAGAAAGGGAACTGACAACTGTTAAGCACAGCACTAGGGATATCAACACCAATAGAACCTAACCCCTGCCCTCCAAATCTACAACCATCAAGGGAGGAAACCAGGCCAACAAATCATAGCAAAATGGCATGATGGGAGTTGTGATATGGGGACACGTAGCTTCTAAGGGAGTATTCAGGGCCGGGGGGTGGGGCATCAGAAAACATTTCCTGAAGGAGGTGACAACAGAAATCTGCCAGCGAAGAACAGAAGAGTGAGAGTGCAAAATGGGATACGGCAGCTGTCCAGGTAGCTCAGAACTGCTAAACCATAATAAGGTGAGACAGGCAGGAAGACTTGGGCTTGAACTTCTTGCTAATGGCTGGAAGATGCTGGGAATTTACTTTATCCCTCTGTCTCAGTTTTTTCTTTTGAAAAATGGGATAAGAAATGTAGGATGGATGTGAGAATTAAATGAGACAATACATGTGGAAATGCTTTATATACTATAAAGCATCAACAATTTTAGTTATTGCTTTTACTGGAACAGTTTCTCAGATGCCCCCTCTCTTTGCCCTAGTTCCATTACAAAGTGACTAAAAGGCAATCCACAAACAACATGAAGAAAATGATTGAGATAGAACAGCAGTAGATGACTAGCTCTGGAGGAGATTACCTTTGCATGTGTGATATTCTGTGTTTCCTCATTCAGGTTATGATATTTGAAAACAGGGATGGAGGCCTGGAGCCTGTCCCTTCCTCCTACTTTTGACATGGAAGATAATACAGGGTTGCTTACCCTAGGATCTAAGTGTGAACCAGTGGAAAGAGTACCATGAACTTGTTACAAGATGTTGGTCCTCACTTACTTCTGCCGTTCATGCTAGACGCCAGCACTTCTAAAACCTTCAGAGGAAGATTTTATGTAGGCGTGATCTTTCTGTTAGAAGAAAGTTGAAGAAAAGCTGTAGAGACTTAACAAAAAAAAAAAAAGTTAAATGCATAGAAAATAATACCCATGTCAAAAATGAAAAGGAGTTGGATTATCATCCTAAAAGAGATAAACATAAAATCAAGGTTCACCCTGTCTATCATGAGAAACTGCGCATTTGAAGCAGTTCTGTTTTCTGCTCTCAATGAAACTCAAGGTAAACTATGTGTCCATAGGAGCCTTGGCATGTGCTATTTCCTTAACAAGGAATGTCCCTCCTCTGTTCACTGTCAAGTTCCCCTACACTTCCTCCAAGGCCAAGTCCGCTGTCACCTTCTTTTTGAACTAAACACTCCTTGATTTATACTGCTTTTTTTCTGGTTGTTCACACCCCTTCCTTCTGCCTTTCATGTAGTAAATAAATGCTCAGGAGGTGTTTGCTGAAGAAGCGGGCTGCTGGAGAGTAAGAAATGTCCCTCCCTCTGTCACTAGAGTAGGTATGCAGTGGGAGGAGAGACTGCTCCCAGAGAAGGAGGAAAGGAAAGTGCTGTCCCCCGGGGAAAACTAGGGGTAAAGTATATGAAGTGGCTGAAGACTTCTTGACCAACAGTTACATGTTTCTATGCTGTCTCCACAAGGATGAACCATGAATCCCCAGGAATATCTGAAGGGTCTTAGGTTTTCTTAGGTGGTGTGGTGAAAAGGTAAAAAATTAAGTACAACACAATTTCATTTCATATAAATTTTAAAAATAATGAAATAAATGGGGAAGTTAGGAAGAATATGGTAAAGTGCTGAAACCAAACAAATAAATTATTCTCTACTTTTGGGGCTAACAGAGTGTTTACTTAAGATAAAAATATTATATAATATAAAATCACAGCCTATAACTTTTACTTTAATGGAATTCACATAATTTTATTGGAAAATTCACTTGCTACTAATTATTTGAAATCAAATGTCTCAAGTTCTATAAGAACATTTTCATGTACTAATATATATTTTTATATTTGATTTTCTTTTCAGTCTTCTCTGATTTCCAGATTTTCATGGAAACTTCCCAGGTATATTCATTTGATGTTTTTTAATCCAACCAAGCAAAATACTACAACTAAAAACAGAAGGAAATCTCTGCAAGCTTTTCTTTTTTTTGAGACAGTGTCTCACTCTGTTGCCCAACGCTGGAGTGCAATGTTGCGATCTCGGCTCACTGCAACCTCAGCCTCCTAGACTCAAGTGATTCACCAGCCTCAGCCTCCTGAGTAGCTGGGACCACAGACGCAGGCCATCACGCCCAGTGAATTTTGTGTGTGTGTGTGTGTGTGTGTGTTTTTGGTAGAGGCAGGATTTTGCCGTGTTGCCCAGGCTAGCCTTGAACTCCTGAGCTCGAGCAATCCGCCCACCTCAGCCTCCTAAAGTGCAGGGATGACATGCATGAGCCACTGCGCCTGCCCTCTGCACACTTTTAATCTTTTTTTTTTTTTTTCTAATTTTGTACCATATTTCATGGCAAAAATGCAGGAGAATCTAATGAAGGGTATGGGCTGGAGAAAAGAGGATGCCTCTGACTTTTCTAAATTGAACCTGATGCACCTTCAATATTCTAGATGTTATCCTTTCCTTGAGGAACCCAGCATTATAGTATTTAACCCTATCCTCACTGGCCCCACTCTGCTTTCAGTTGGTTAGTCAGCCTCTTATCAACTTCTCTGTATCTTACCATAGCCGCTGCTCTGGAGACCTTCATCTCTGGGCTTTCATGTCTCTTGTGTCATTGCTATTTTGGGTCATTTTTTGCCATCCCCATTTCTCACCTTTTGACCTCCTTCCTGCTCTCCTGTAGCAGTGAGTCTTTAGCAACCATTTGTACATTATGGTCCTAACATAAGGCAGGCAACTGAAGAGAACTTGGCTAACTCTCTTTCCTAAGAATCTAGAATAGGTCCAAGACAGTTGGTCCCTCTTAGTGTGGCTAAACCTGTCACACATAACCTCCAAAGCAATAGAGTGGCCATCTTTTCCACCATGTGAACCCGAGGCCAGGGACAGCTGCTCTACAGAGTGGGCAGGATGAAGAGGAGCTGTCTGGGTGATCTTCCAAAGCGTCCTTCCCTCAGTCCCACCTGCCTTTTTGCCATTGGTACCAGTGAGATGACCCGAGATTTCCCTTTTTGGACTTAGGTTTACTCGCCTATTTCTATCATTTATAACCAAAATAGTCTTTACTAATAAGTGCACATTCATAAAAAGGAAAGTTTTATTTTTGAGAGTGTTGCAAAGTCTAAATAAAGCTAGCTGAACATCATAAACGTTAGAAAATAAAGAATAAATAGCATTGTGACTTAGTCCTTTATATGAAATTACCTGGTGTCCTAGAAAAATCTAGGCTGAGGAAATTTATTTGCATAAAGTATTGAATGTTTGGGACAGAGCAGAAATTGAGACAGAAAAATGCATGAGAAAGCCAGTATCTCAGTGGCAGGCAATTTATTTCTTCCACCTGTCGCACAATTACTCCTACCTCTCCTAACTCCTGCTTCTCCTGTCAGTCAGTGGGTCCTTCTGATAACCAAATAGATAAAATTATGGAGAGTGTCTCTGGGGTAGGAGTGGAGGAGAAACTCTGGGAGAAGGTGGCAAAGAAACTGGCTGCCAATTTCAGAAAATAAATTATTGCCTGTAATGATACAAGTGACACTAAGTGGCAGACTGGCTGGAGCACACAGGTAAGTCACTGAATGTACTAAAAGAATTGGGAAATGTGTGAGCAAACAGGAGGATCTTGCTATTGCAATTATTACCTAACTGCTCCAAACTGACAAATCACAGGTCAGCCTTTTTAACTGACTGTGGACACAGTATTCAGGAAAAAGTTAGATTTAATTTTTTACATGTTCCTTGTTTGTTAATCGTGTTAAAAAGAGCCTTGTTAATTAGTAAGCTATCTAACACCAAATGAAATAATTCTAAGATTTTGTAAACTGACCATTAGAATCCCTCCTCCTCTGTGTCTGTCATGCCAATGAAGCGTATACTAGATGTTGGATAGTTGTGGTATACAATAAGCTCATTGGGCAAGAACAAGTTACAGCATACGGTAGCTTGGGTTCTTAGAAAATGACGACTAGCAGCCTGGCGTGCTGGCTCACGCCTTTAATCCCAGCAGTTTGGGAGGCCGAGGTGGGTGGATCACAAGGTCAGTAGTTCGAGATCAGCCTCGCTAAGATGGTGAAACCCTATCTCTACTAAAAATACAAAAATTATCCTGACGTGGTGGTGGGTGCCTGTAATCCCAGCTACTCGGGAGGCTGAGGCAGGAGAATCGCTTGAACCAAGGAGGTGGAGGTTGCAATCAGCTGAGATCGTGTTACTGCACTCAAGCCTAAACAACAGAGCAAGACTCCATTCCAAAAAAAAAAAAGAAAATGACGACAAGCAATTATAACAAACTAATGTCAATTGCCTTATTAATGCTAACCAGAATGTTTAAAAAGGAAATATAAAATCAATAATGATGTGTATATATTTACATTTTCATCCATAGTTTTGTTACAAAAATTAATTCTCCTGATGGAAATGTAGGCAAGAAAACTACCACTACCCTAAAATAAATAAAACATACTCAAAGAGGATTTCTTTTACTTTTTTTAGAAATGGCTATTTATCTCTTTATGATTATGAAAAAATTTTTTAAAGAATCAGGAAACCTAGAAGGGTATACAAAAGACAATTAAAATTACCTAAATTATACCACCATTAATTAATATTTCTGAGGTTATCTTTTCAGACCTTTTTACTCCAGTCTGTTCATTTGAGGACCAGAGGCATAGATGCAACCTGGGAGCTTGTTAGAAATGATGAATCTCAGGCTGCACTCAGACTTATTGAATCAGAGCATGCATTTTAATGAAATTCTGCAAGTGATCTGATGTACAGTAAAGTCAAGAACCACTACACCAGGTAGTCTTTCAGTCTTGCCAAAATGTTGAAGTAGAGTTTTTAAGAACAGTTGTATTAAAATATAATTCACATACTAAGCAATTCATTCTTTTAAAGTGTACAAATTAACATTTTTTAGTATATTCACAGAGTTGTATAGCCATTGCTACTATATAATTTTAGAACCTTCTCATCAGCCTCCCAAGAAATCCATCCCATTAATAGTCATTTCCCACTCCTCCTACCCTCAAACTCCTAGCAATCATTAATTTATCTTCTGTCTCTAGGGATCCATTTTGTACAAATTTCATACACACGGAATCATACCATATGTGGTCTTTTGTGACTAGCTTCTTTCACTCAGCACAATATTTTCAATATTCATTCATGTTGCAGCACATAGCAGTACTTCATTCCTTTTTATTACTGAATAATATATTATTTGTATGAATATATGATTTTTTTTCTTTTTTTGAGACAGAGTCTCACTGTGTTACCCAGGCTGGAGTGCAGTGGCATGGTCTCGGCTCACTGCAACCTCTGCCTCCCAGGTTTAAGTGATTCTCTTGCCTCAGCCTCCTGAGTAGCTGGGATTACAGGTGTGCACCACCATGCCCAGCTAATTTTTGTATTTTTAGTAGAGACGGGGTTTCACCATGTTGGTCAGGCTGGTTTCGAACTCCTGACCTCGTGATCCTGCCACCTTGGCCTCCCAAAGTGTTGGGATTACAGGCATGAGCCACCATGCCCAGCCTGACATTTTGTTTATTCATTATTCATTGATGAACATAATTTTTTTTTTTTACTTTGTGGTTATTATGGATCTTCATGCATATGTTTTGTGTGATATGTTTTCATTTCTCTTTAGGACCTACCTAGGAGTGGAATTGCTAGGTCATATGGTAACTTTATGTTTCATTGTTGGAGAAACTGCCAGACTATTTTCTAAACTTGCTTCATCATCTTACATTACAACCAGCAAGGTATGAGGTTTCCAATTTCTCTGCAACCTCAACATTATTTATTATTTTCTGACTTTTTGATTCTAGCCATCCTAGTGGGTATGAACTGGTATCTCATTGTTTTCATTTCCATTTCACTGATGACTAATGATGCTGACCATCTTGCCATATGCTTATTGGCCATTTGTATATCTTTCTTGAAGAAATCTCTGTTCAGATCCTATGCTCATTTTTAAATTGGTTTGTTACTTCTACACAAATAAATTAGAAAATCTAGAAGAAATGGATAAATTCCTGGACACATACACCCTCCCAAGACTAAACCAGGAAGAAGTTGAATCCCTGAATAGACCAATAACAGGCTCGGAAATTGAGGTAATAATTAAGAGCCTACCAACCAAAAAAAAGTCCAGGACAAGACGGATTCACAGCCAAATTCTACCAAAGGTACAAAGAGGAGCTGGTACCATTCCTTCTGAAACTATTCCAATCAATAGAAAAAGAGGGAATCCTCCCTAACTCATTTTATGAGGCCAGCATCATCCTGATACCAAAGCCTGGCAGAGACACAACCAAAAAAGAGAATTTTAGACCAATATCCCTGATGAACATTGATGCAAAAATCCCCAATAAAATACTGGCAAACCAAATCCAGCAGCACATCAAAAAGCTTATCCACCATAATGAAGTGGGCTTCATCCCCGGGATGCAAGGCTGGTTCAATATACACAAATCAATAAATGTAATCCAGCATATAAACAGAACCAAAGACAAAAACCACATGATTATCTCAATAGATGCAGAAAAGGCCTTTGACAAAATTCAACAGCGCTTCATGCTAAAAACTCTCAATAAATTAGGTATTGATGGGACGTATCTCAAAATAATAAGAGCTATCTATGACAAACCCACAGCCAATATCATACTGAATGGGCAAAAACTGGAAGCATTCCCTTTGAAAACTGGCACAAGACAGGGATGCCCTCTCTCACCACTCCTATTCAACATAGTGTTGGAAGTTCGGGCCAGGGCAATCAGGCAGGAGAAAGAAATAAAGGATATTCAATTAGGAAAAGAGGCAGTCAAATTGTCCCTGTTTGCAGATGACATGACTGTAAATTTAGAAAACCCCATCGTCTCAGCCCAAAATCTCCTTAAGCTGATAAGCAACTTCAGCAAAGTCTCAGGATACAAAATCAATGTGCAAAAATCGGAAGCATTCCTATTCACCAATAACAGACAAACAGAAAGCCAAATCATAAGTGAACTCCCATTCACAATTGCTTCAAAAAGAATAAAATACCTAGGAATCCAACTTACAAGGGATGTGAAGGACCTCTTCAAGGAGAATTACAAACCATTGCTCAATGAAATAAAAGAGGATACAAACAAATAGAAGAACATTCCATGCTCATGGATAGGAAGAATCAATATTGTGAAAATGCTCATACTGCCCAAGGTAATTTACAGATTCAATGCCATCCCCATCAAGCTACCAATGACTTTCTTCACAGAATTGGAAAAAACTACTTTAAAGTTCATATAGAACCAAAAAAGGGCCCACATTGTCAAGGCAATCCTAAGCCAAAAGAACAAAGCTGGAGGCATCACACTACCTGACTTCAAACTATACTACAAGGCTACAGTAACCAAAACAGCATGGTACTGGTACCAAAACAGAGATATAGACCAATGGAACAGAACAGAGCCCTCAGAAATAATGCCACACATCTATAGCCATCTGATCTTTGACAAACCTGACAAAAACAAGCAATGGGGAAAGGATTCTCTATTTAATAAATGGTGCTGGGAAAACTGGCTAGCCATATGTAGAAAGATGAAACTGGATCCCTTCCTTACACCTTATACAAAAATTACTTCAAGATGGATTAAAGACTTAAACGTTAGACCTAAAACCATAAAAACCCTAGAAGAAAACCTAGGCAGTACCATTCAGGACATAGGCATGGGCAAGGACTTCATGTCTAAAACACCAAAAGCAATGGCAACAAAAACCAAAATTGACAAATGTGATCTAATTAAACTAAAGAGCTTCTGCAAAGCAAAAGAAAGTACCATCAGAGTGAACAGGCAACCTACAGAATGGGAGAAAATTTTTGCAATCTACCCATCTGACAAAGGGCTAATATCCAGAATATACAAAGAACTCAAACAAATTTACAAGAAAAAAACAAACAACCCCATCAAAAAGTGGGCGAAGGATATGAACAGATCCTTTTCAAAAGAAGACATTTATGCAGCCAACAGACACATAAAAAAATGCTCATCATCACTGGCCATCAGAGAAATGCAAATCAAAACCACAGTGAGATACCATCTCACACCAGTTAGAATGGCGATCATTAAAAAGTCAGGAAACAACAAGTGCTGGAGAGGATGTGGAGAAATAGGAACACTTTTACACTGTTGGTGGGACTGTAAACTACTTCAGCCATTGTGGAAGACAGTGTGGAGATTCCTCAAGGATCTAGAACTAGAAATACCGTTTGACCCAGCCATCCCATTACTGGGTATATACCCAAAGGACTATAAATCATGCTGCTATAAAGACACATGCACACATATGTTTATTGTGGCACTATTCACAATAGCAAAGACTTGGAACCAACCTAAATGTCCACCAGTGATAGACTGGATTAAGAAAATGTGGCACATATGCACCATGGAATACTATGCAGCCTTAAAAAAGGATGAGTTCATGTCCTTTGTAGGGACATGGATGAAGCTGGAAACCATCATTCTCAGCAAACTATCACAAGGACAGAAAACCAAACACCACATGTTCTCACTCACAGGTGGGAATTGAACAATGACAACACTTGGACACAGAGTGGGGAACACTACACATTGGGGCCTGTTTTGGGGTGGGGGCAGGGGGGAGGGATAGCATTAGGAGATACACCTAATGTAAATGACAAGTTAAAGGGTGCAGCACACCAACATGGCACATGTATACATATGTAAGAAACCTGCATGTTGTGCACATGTACCCTAGAATTTAAAGTATAATAACAATAAAAAATAAAAAATAAATTGGGTTGTTAGTCTTTTTATTGCTGAGTTGTAAATGTCCTTTATATATTCTGCATATTAGACCCTTAACAGATATATGATATTTTCTCTCATTCTGTGGGTTGTCTTTTCATTTTTCTTAATGTCCTCTGATGCACAAAAAGTTTTAATTTTAACTTTGATGAAATCCAATTTATTTATTTTTGTTGTTGTTTGTGTTTTTGGTGTCATATTAAAGAAAGCATTACCCAAGATCAGGAAGATTTACTAACAAATTTTTTCTGGCAGTTTTATGGTTTTAATTTTAACGTTTAGGTGTGTAATTGATGGTGAGTTGATTTTTATATATGGTATGAGGTAGGTGGCCCAACTTCATTCTTTTACATATGACTATCCAGTCATTCCAGTACCATTTGTTGAAAAGACTATTTTTTCTTTCTCTATAGAACGGCCTTGACATCCCTGTTGAAAATCAATTAACTATAGATGTATACATATATTTCTGGACTCTGAATCCTATTCCTTGATATATATGTCTATCCTTATGTCAGAACCACACTGTCTTAAATAATGTAGCTTTGTAGTAAGTTTTGAAATTGGGAAGTGTGAATTCCCCAAATGTTCTTCAAGACTTTTTATTATTTTGAACCTCTTATACTTCTATAGAAATTTTAGAATCAACTTGTTGATTTCCACAAAGGAACCACTGGAGGTTTGGATAGGGGTTGCACTGAGTCTGTAGGTTATTTAAGGAAGCATTGCCATCTTCCTATTATGTTGTCTGGTCTATACAGATGAATTGCCTTTCCAGTTATTTAGTCTTTTAATTTATTTTGACAATGTCTTGTAGTTTTCGGTCTGCAAGTTGTGTACTTTTCATTGAATGTATTTCTGAGTATCTTATTATTTTTGATGCTATTGTAAATGGGATTGTTTTCTTAATTTCCTTTTCATATTGGTCATTACTAGTGTACAGAAATACAATTGATTGTTGTATATTGATTTTGTATCCTGTAGCCTTGCTAAACTTATTTATTTGCTCTAATAGTTTTGTATGTGTGTGGATTTCTTAGGGTATTCTATATGGAAGGACATGTCATCTGCAAATAGATAGTTTTACTTCTTCCTTTCCTATCTCAATGCCTTCTATTTCTTTTTCTTACAAAATTGCCTTGGCTAGAACCTCTGGTACGATATTGAAGAGTGGTAATTGAAGCAGACATTCTTGTTTCTGATCTTAAGAGGAAAGTATTGTCTTTCACTATTAGGATAATGCTAGCTGTGGACTTTTCATAGATGTCTTTTACCAGTTTGAGGAAATTCCCTTCTATTTCTAGTTTGTTGAACACTTTCTTTTTCCACCATAAAAGGGGGTTATATTTTGTCAAATGCTATTCCTGCATCTATGAAAGTAATCATGTGTTTTGTCCATTACTCTATTAATATATTACATTGACTTTCAGATGTCAAGCAAACTTATATCTGGGATAAGTGCCACTTGTTCATGGATTATAATTCATTTTACATGTGGCTGGATTCAGGTTGCTAGCATTTTCTTGAGGATTTTGTGTCTATATTTAAAAAGATATTGGTTTTTAATTTCTTGTTACGTCTTTGTCTGATTTTGTATCAAGATAATACTAGTCTCATAGAGTAAGTTGGGAAGTGTTCGTTTTTTACTATTTAGAGAGGTTGGGAAAGATTGGTTTGACCTTCTTTTCAGCACTTTGAATATGCCATTCCACTGCCTTCTGGACTTAACAATTTCTGGTGAAAAGTCAGCTGTATATCTTATTGAGGATCCCTTTTACATGAAAAGTTGTTTCTCTCTTGTCACTTTCAAGATTCTCTCTTAAAACAGAATTACCTTTGACTCAGCAATCCTATTATTGGGTATACACCCAAAGGAATATAAATCATTATACCATAAAGACATATGCATGTGTATGCTCACTGTAGCACTATTCACAATAACAAAGACATGGAATCAATCTAGGTGCCTATCAACAGTGGATTGGATAAAGAAAATGTGGTACATATACCCCATGGAATACTAGGCAGCCATAAAAAGGAGTGAGATCATGTCCTTTGAAGCAACATGGATGGATCTAGAAGCCATTATGCTAAGAAAACGAACACAAGAACACCAAATACCACATGTTCTCACTTATAAGTGGGAGCTAAACATTGAGTACATATGGACACAAAGAAGGGAATAAAAGACACTGGGGCCTACTTGAGGGTGGAAGGTGGGAGGAGGAGGAGGATAGAAAAACTACCTATCAGGTACTATGCTTATTAGCTGGGTGATGAAATAATCTGTACACCAAACCCATCACACACAATTTACCTATATGGCAAACCTGCACATGTACCCTTGAACCTAAAAGTTAAAAAAAATTTCTCTTTGTCTTTCAATAGTTTGACTCTAATGTATGTAGTTGTGGACTTCTGAGTTTATCCTACTTGGAGGTCATTGAGCTTCTTGGCTGTCTAGATAAATGTTTTTCATCAAATTTAGGAAATTTTTGGCCAAAATGTCTTCAAGTATTCTTGCTGCCCTTTTCTCTCTACCTGCACACCTCTCATTCTGAGATTACCATTATGCATATATTGGTATGCTTGATGATGTCCACAGGTCTCTGAGACTTTCATAATTTCTATTTATTCTTTTTTCTTTGTTTTACAGACTAGATAATCCTGAATGAAATTCCTCCAGTTTTGCTGGTTCTTTCTTCTGTCAGCTCAAATCTGCTCTTGAGCCCCTCTAGTATTTTTATTTCTGTTATTGTACCTTTTTTTTATTTTTATTTTTTATTTTTGAGACAGAGTTTCATTCTTGTTGCCCAGGCTGGAGTGCAATGGCATGATCTTGGCTTACTGCAACCTTTACCTCTTGGGTTCAAGCAATTCTCCTGCCTCAGCCTCCCAAGTAGCTGGGATTACAGGCACCTGCCACCACACCTGGCCATGTACTTTTCAATTCCATACTTTTATTCAGTTTTAAAAATAATCTGTAAGTTTGTTGCTGTCCTCTATTTGCTGAGACATCATTTTTATATTTCTCTTCATTTCTTTAGACACGGTTTCCTTTAGTTCTTTGAACATATTTGTAATAGCTGATTTAAAGTCTTTGTCTAATAGGTCCAACATTTTGGCTTCCTCTGGTATAGTTTGTATTAACTGCTTTTCTTCTGTGTATGGGCCAGACTTACCTGTTTCTTTGTGTGTCTTGTAATTTTTTGTTGAAAGGTGGACATTTTAGGTGATACAATGTGGCAGCTTTAAAAATCAGATCCTTCCCCACCCCCACTCCCACCCAGGGTTTTTAGTTGGTGCTCTTTTGTGTTTTTGTCGTTTTTATTTAGTGGCTTTCTTGAAATAATCTGCATTCTAGGTTATTTACACCCATGGAAATCTCTTTGAAGGTCAGCTAATGATCGAACAAAAATTTTCTAAACTTTCTTGAATCAACAGTCTCCCATTCTTTGCCAAGAGGTCCTACACATATATCAGGGCACATTTGCAATGTTCCACAGTTTACAATTCTGCCTTAGTGCTTTTACTTCCTGCTTTTGCAGAGACTCAAGGTCAGACAGAGGTGAGAAATTAGGGCATTTTCTGGTGTCTCCTGGGCAAGATCACAGCCTTGAATACACACGTGACTTTCTAGAGCCTTAGGGATGGAAGAACTTTCTAAACCCCTATGGACATCTTGTTCCTCTCATCTTCCTTTTAGGTTTTTAGCCAGGCTCTTTTAATCAGGCTCTTGTTTGCCCCAGTTGTTATTGTAGTCTCAGGCAACTGTGGTATTAAACGATCACCAAAGATTGTCTTCAACAAACTCCCTAGGTATAGTGTTTTTACTACAGAATGAGCTCCAAGTCAGGTCAGATAACGACAATTCCCCATGAATGGAGCTTTTTAGGGAACTGTGAAATATGTCAAATAATGACAATGCCCTGGGAATGGGACTTTTTGAAAAGTTCCAAACCTGTTATGTCCACTCCAGTGGCTGTTAGGCTGCTGTTTTTTGTTTGGTTTACAATTACCATCATTGTGAATCAGCTAGTATTCAAGGCTACCACGGAGCTGGGGGAGGAGGATGGGAATAGGACAAGTAAAAATGCCACAAAGCTCACTGTTCTTACCGATATTTCTTGAATAAATGCTTCTTACATTTTTGTAAGCCTTTGGTTAATTTCCACAGCTCTCAAAAAATTGATTTTGATGATTTTTTTTTTTTGCCAATGTTTTCATTGCTTTTATGGAGGAGCAATTATTGGAGGCCCTTTCTCCACCATTTTGGAAGTGCTTTCTTTTTTCAGACCTTTAAAAATAAGTATTTAAAAACATACTTCCATATTAAAAGAAGAAAATGTGACATTTGATGCATTCATTTTCTATTTAGAAACATTTATAGTCCACACATTATAATATAGATAAGAAAGTGCAGTTACCTTAATTCATTCTAGCCTTAAAGTAAAACTCATTATACTTCTTGAATGAATGAATGAATAAATTGCCATGAGTGAGTGAATGAATGATTGACTGACTGAAGGCATGCACAAATGATGAATACCCATGCTCTCAGGGAACTCAGGTGTCACCAAGAGAGACAGATTGGCTGCATACCAAGATGCCTTCTAGAGAGGCAATCATTATCTTGGTGATTTTACTCTGGTGCCAAGTCCAGCCTTCAGCTTTGCAGACTCAGCTTAAAACCAGTCTGTCAGCACATAAATAGGGCCACATCTTTAGGACAGCTTCTCACTAACTCTGCTTACAGAGATCAGAATGCCATATATTAATTTACAGTAAGAATTATAAATGCCATGAGGACCATAATAATTGTATTGCCAAGACTAGTGCATTTTATCCTTGAAGGTAATCTACATGGGAAGACAAATCCTTTTGAGAAGTTTACAGGATGGGCAGAGAAGGCAACAAGAATTGTTACAAAATTCAAATGTTTAATGGTATTGGGCTACCAAGTCCTGATAAACTATTCAGATCTTAACTTCTGCTTTGTTCCTCTTGATTTAGGACCCTAGATATAATGAAATGCTGGGATTACAGGCGTGAGCCACCACACCAGGTTCTCAAATGGGCCATTCCAGGTGGGAGAGTAAAGGTTAAGGCACATAAAAAACGTGAGGCCAATTTCTTTGGATTGGGGAATCCATAGGATTCCTTACTGTAAAATATAAGTAAAATTTAATGTCCTGATTGCTCCTTACCTTTCTAATGCCAAAAACTTCCTTCTTCTGGGCAGGATTTGGATGGTTCTTGCTTAAGTCCTCCTTGCTGATTCCTGTATTTATATATGACATTTCTGGACAGCCCCTCTTTTGATATATTCATTCTTCCTTTTTTTTTTTTTTTTGAAATAGAGTTTTACTCTTGTTGCCTAGGCTGGAGTACAATGGCACGATCTTGGCTCACGGCAACCTCCACCTACCAGGTTCAAGCGATTCTCCTGCCTCAGCCTCCCAAGTAGCTGGCATTACAGGCATGCGCCACCATGCCTGGCTAATTTGTTTTTTTTTTTAATAGAGATGGGGTTTCTCCATGTTGATCAGGCTGGTCTCAAACTCCCGACCTCAGGTGATCCACCCGCCTCGGCCTCCCAAAGTGCTGGGATTACAGGCATGAGCCACCATGCCCTGCCTATACATTCATTCTTTAGTCATACTTTTGTTTCATACAAGCGCCTCATAGCAACCTTACAGATAGCTGCTCTGACCCAAGTTCTTGGTGGCATCTTGGTTTTGCTGCCATTTCTTGCCTCTATCACCCAGGTTTCTTTTTTTATATCTGCATCCAAAAGGTTCTATGGCATTTCATGTCAACAAAACTGTCTAAAAAGATACTATTCTCTTTTTCCTTTACTGTCTGTCTAGTCTTTTATCTTTCTTTAATTCTTAAACCTTTTATTTAATCTCTCAATTTTTGGAATTAATAACATTTTCTAACATGCTTACTCCCTAGCTCTTCCACTTCTCCCACACTCAGCACCCCCAGTAGTTGGTGTTATTTAATATCCTTTGTCACCATTATTGTCCCCTGTTTAACTTATTCTCTCCACTCATCCTGCTCCAATTATTCAAAATTTCCCTCATTTCTACTTCTCCCATCATACAGGTTGCAGGTGGAAAAGGTAAAAAACCAGGCGGCTAATAGTCAGGTACACTAAACTTTCAGGATTCACAAGATATTCTCTTGGGAGCTGAGGGAAGGCCACTGCTAGAGGTCAGACAACTGATTACATTCTTTAAAATAATTCCACAAGGCATATAAGAAGCAAGCTCCATTGACATTCAAGATTCAAAATTAACCTTTAATGAGAATTCATAAGACCTTCTTCACTCCCCCTAACAACAAGGCAAAGGAAGAAAAAAGCACTATTTCTTTCTTATTAATTTGCAGCTTTTAAAAAAAGGATAAGCAATTCCTACAATCTTAACTTTAAATTTTAAATACTGTTATAAAAAAAAGAGTAGCAAACTTACAACAAGGTCCTTACTGAGAGCTGCATTTTTCCCTCTAGAAATCAAGTCAATTAAAAATGTTGCTCCTTAGGAGAAAAGACCAGCTCCTTTATAGCATCACCTTGAAAGAGAAGCCAGGTGTTGTGTATTCAATCTGTAAATGCTAATGAAATGCTAATATCTCAGGGCAAAACTTGTTAAACCGAAGATCTTGAAATGCTGGCCTGTTTGCATATCTGGTTAAAGGAAGTACGCTGGCAGGAACCAATTACTATGTGGCTTGTTAAAAACCAAGTTGAATGATTAACAAGGTCAGCCTATGTTTAAGCAGAGTAGGAAGTCGCTAATTTGTGAGAGGCACTGACGGTCCTTGTGGCCCAAGACCCTACCTATAGGTTGTACTTACACTATCTGAAACCTCCACATCAGAGTCACTGTGCTAAGAAGATGTCTCCTTAAGAACAAATACTAAAACATGCATAATTCATAAGAGGAAAGATGGGGGAAGCTAAAGGCACAGGAATTAAATGACTAACGATTCTGACAAAAATCTCATGAGTTGTCACTGTTGGTATCAGATGACAAGGCTGTTACGGCATGATGGCCAGGAAAATGAGCTGCAGAAATAGACTACCTGGACCTGAGCCTGGCTCTGCCATGTATTAGCACCTCACGGTGCCTCAGTTTCTTCAACTGCAAATGGGGGCAAATAATGTACTTATCTCTCAGGACTACTGTGAACAGTAAAGTAATTTAAAGGCCTTTAAGAGTGACTGGCATGTAGCAAGTATGCAATAGGCATTTTGATTATTTTGCAGATGAGAAAACTGAGCCATAAAGAGGTGAAGTAACCTGCTGACTAATCATACAGCAGGTGAGTGCCAGAGCCCTGAAAGGTAATCAAGACCATTTGGCTTTAAAGCCCAGCCATGTACTTTGCACACCATCTTAGCACAGTAAGATCATCAATAAATCTGACTGTTTTTTACATTTCTTTACGGGAATGGGACATAGGGTACATAAACTCTCAACAGATATGGGGCATACAGAGAATGACAGTCTGTAAAGATCTAGGTCAGTGGTACTCAAACTTGGCAGCACACATTCAAAACCCTGCTCAGGCCACATTCTAGAACAATTAAATCCAGCATCCTTGGAGATGGAACCCAGGCATCAATGACTTGCAAGCCTCCCCAGGTGAGTCCAATGTGTAGCCAAGCTTGAGGGTAACCAGACTAGTGGTTTTCCAACTTGAGCATGTATCAAAAGCATCTTGGCTCACGGCAACCTCCACCTACCAGGTTCAAGCGATTCTCCTGCCTCACCCTCCCAAGTGGCTGGGATTACAGGCATGCGCCACCACGCCTGGCTAATTTTGTTTTTTTTAATAGAGACGGGGTTTCTCCATGTTGGTCAGGCAATTTCAACAGAAATTGCTGGAACACATCCCCAGAGTTTCTGATTCAGTAGACATGGATGGAGCCCGAGAATTTGCATTTCAAACAAAATTTCCTGGTGATGCAGATACTGCTGGTCCAGAGGGCACACTTTGAAAACCACTACCTTAGACATTCAAAATTTCCCTCTGCATCCATGTGCCTGGATTGGCCTGAGAAGCCACAATATAGTAAGACAGTGATTATATGGGGAGGTAAGGGATATCCAGGGATCTCAAAATGGAGTGTTAAGGGCACACAGAGGGAAGGGAAGCTAAATATACTCCTGTACATCTCACCATTTTTCCTAAGGTTAATTCAAATGATGAATGAGGGTTTGCATTTCTATGCTAATATTTGGCAGTTTTAAATCAGATTGGTGTCTCCCATTGTTCCAATACTTCTGTTTCAGTGGAAGCAGTGATATTTCACTCAAAAGCAAGCTATCAATGAAATAAATAGGATATTTTAAAAGTCAAAATCAACTTACCACTATTTATTTACAACAGTGTTTTTGGTAAAATGTAAATGGATGATTAGAGATTCATCAGGTAAATAATAAAAACAGAAGTCACAATCCTAAGTTGCCATTAGATTTGTAAGTCCTATGAAAGCAGGAACCACCTCTGTTTTACTCACAACTTTATATCCAGAACTAGTGCAGTGCCTGATACATAGTAAACATTTAATAACTGCATGTGGGAGGGAGGGAGTGAGGGAGGGAAAGAGGAAGGAAGGAAAGATGGAAGAAAGAAGGAAGGAAAGAATCTGAACAGAATGTATGGCAAAACAATAAATGGGGCAAAGGGCATTATTTATATTAATGAAGGATATCATGTACAATAAAGAGATAATAGTTTTGGATCTTTATGTAGTGAATAGCATAACATGGAAATATGGAGAAGAAAAACTTTTCAGAACATAAGGCAAAAATACTAGAAGCTCAATAGTAGTAGAAGACTTCTTGAGTCACCCTGTTTAACGTCTGCTCAAATACACAGCATTCTGTTGAATTATTGTTACTCAACTTGATCTGTACAACTTGGTTAGTACACAGAAGAATAGCACCCACTTTAATTTACAGTCCTCATTGAATACATTCCTAAGCTAAATGTCACAAGTGAACCATGGGTTTTAATTTTGTCATCATGCTCTATGTTTTCTATCTCGTCTAGTATCTTGATCTTTCCTTTGCATTCTGTCTTTTGCGACATAGATTATATTTTACTTTTTGATATTTTAAAAAACAGTTTTACCAATTTATATGCCTTAAAATTCACCAATTGTACATCCCCTTTTACAGTCTCTATGCATTTAACTGAAAATTCAACAATTTTCAATTAAATCTACACAACTGATTTCAATGTTCACAGTGATTTCCTTTTATACCGTAAATTCTACTTTCTTGCTTTTTGTTGTTGTTGTTTTTATTAATTTCTTTCTTGGCTAAAGAATGCCTGTAAGTAAATTTTCAGTATTGTATATAAATGACATATTTTTAAGTCCTTCCAAATTTGAGAATGTCTTTCTGATTTCGCATCTATGCTTTAGAATTCATTAGTCACAAATATTTCTCCTAAAATGCTGTTGATTCATAGGCTTATCTTATGGAGTTAAATCTAACTTGACTCTTTCTTCTTTTGTAGGAAACTTTTTTCTCCTTACTTAATGGTTTCCTGAATTTTTCTTTACTCTTGAAACTCAAAAATATCCCAGATATGTTTACATTACAGATATTTTCATTAATTTTTATTCAGATGTGGTGAACTCTTTCAATCTGCAGATGCAGATTTTTCTTGAGCCCTGGAGGTTTTTTTGTTTTGTTTTGTTTTCTATTCATATCTATGAATACTGCTTAGTTCTATTTGTTCTTGAATCTTCTGCAGAAATACCAATTACCATGTGCTGGGTTATTGTTTCCTGTTTACCACATCTAACATCTCTTAATGTTCATTGCTGAATATGTTTAATACATATCTGTACAAGTACATTATTTTAAATAAAGAAATTATTATTTATTAAGTACTGTGTGCTGGGCATATGGATTATCTCAGTGAATCTTCATAAGATAACTCTATGAGATGGGTTATGTTATAGCCCCATTTTGCACTGGAGAAACCTAGGGATTATAAAAGATATAATTACTTGTTCAAGGTCACATAGCAGTAAGTAATGGAGTCATAATAGAAAGACAAACAGTTTGATTTTAGTTAACCAGTATGGTAACTAATGAGAATATGAGATATATAATAGTGAAACAGATAAGACTTTACAATATAAACAAGTGTGTTTTTCCCATTAAATCTATGCTCTGGGCAGAATTCAATGTTCTGCTCTAGTCAGATAGTTTTCATATAGCAGCCCAATAAATACCCAAATATGGTCTTTCTAACCATGATAAGCACAAGTTTGTGCAACACTTGGCATAGCGCTGTGACTGAGGGTCCCAGGCTGTGGCTCCAGCCACATCCATTGCTTCCTCTGTATAGCAGAGCTGTGGCTGTGCTGAGAAGTCCTTTACCTCCATCTCTCTTTACCCTAAAGGTGAAATATTTTCTCCACATTTCCGTGAAACTTCATGTTGGTTTTCTTTTTTCTTAGATCTTGCCCTAGGAGCATTGACTGATGCACCTACAAAAAAGTCCATCAGCCAATGTGTCTATTGTACCCTCCTCCTCAGACATCCTGCTCCTTATTGCCAGCTTGGAACAATTTAAATAATTGACTTGTCCAATATTTGTTAAGACATACTTTATTATTTCAGACACTACTTCTCTCAATGCATCATTATCCTTAAGAGACCCCATTACTAGCCTCTTGGAGTAAGGGGCAGACTCCATTTTCATGTTCAAGAAAACACAAAAAATGAAGAGGCAGACTTACAATCTTACAAGGGAAACTCCCAATGTTGGCAGTTAGTTTCCTCTGGCTCAGGCTGATCTGTGCCGAGGGAGGCCCAAGAAGTGCAG
This sequence comes from Pan paniscus, assembly GCF_029289425.2. Classification (NCBI taxonomy): domain Eukaryota; kingdom Metazoa; phylum Chordata; class Mammalia; order Primates; family Hominidae; genus Pan; species Pan paniscus. Next base: position 141,235,471 of record NC_073255.2, on the reverse strand, counting down.
ACTGTTCCCCCAAATTACCTCTAATTCCCTGGGAGACCAATTTGGAGATTTGACTCCGTCCTGAAACGGTACCAGGGATCTGCCAATCAATCTAGACTTCCAAGCTGGCCCTAGAAGTGGACCTGGTTAGACTGAAGTTGGCAGGAAACAGCGAAGTCTGTATCTTCGGGCCATCTGGCAATATTTCTTTCAAAACTTCTGTGCTAAGTTTATAAAATGAAAGTCAGAACTCTCACCTTATATGATGGGTCCCCGATTTCAGAATTTGGGAGCAATGCATTGGATGATGTGTTGGGAGAATTAGGAATAAATTAAATCCAAGGAATAAAAGAAAAAAATGATAAGTTGAACTCTTTGAAAGACTCCATTTAAAAAATGAAAAGGCAAATCACAGACTAGGGGAAAATATCCAGATCTACGTATTTATCAATGGACTAGTATCAAGAATATATGAAGAACTTTTATGCATAACTCTTACAAAAGAGTTGAAAAGACACTTCACTGAAGAAGATATACTAGTGGCCAGTAAGTACATTAAAAAGATGCTTAATATCATCACTAGTCATAAGACAAATGCAAATTAACATGAGATACTGCAGTACACCCATGGAATGTCTACAATCAAAGGAAAAACAATACCAAATGTGAACAAAGATGCAGAGAAAGTGGAACTCTCATACAGTACAACCATCTGGAAAACAGTTAAAACATGCACTTATCATATGTCCAGGAAATTCTACTCCTATGTGTTTACCCAAGAAAAGTAAAAATATGTTGCAACAGAAAGACCTGTACATGAATACTCACAGCAGCTTTATTCATAATAGCTCAAACCTGGAAACAACAGAAATGCCATCAACAGGTGAATAAATATAGTACATCCACAAAATGGAATACTATTTAGTAATGAAGAGAAATGAACTAATAAAAACAACAGCTTCAATAAATCTGAAAAGCGTGCTCTGCAAAAAAAGCTTAACGCTACATACATCATAGTTCATTTCTCTGAAATTTTAGAAAAAGCAAACTCATCTCTAACGACACAAGTCGCCTGAGGTCAGGCATGAGGGGATAACTGCAAAAAGGCAGGAGGGAAGTGTTAGGGATGCTAGAAATATTGTATGCCTGTATTAAGGTACCTCATGTACCTCATAAATACATACACCTACTATGTACACCCACAGAAATTAAAAATTGAAAAAATGAAATAAAACTCTATAAACTGTACATTTGAACTGGATGCCTTTTCTTGTATATAAATTCTACCTCAAGAGAGCTGTTTTTTGTTTTTTGTTTTTTAAAAAAGAATAGGTTGAAAGAAAGTTTCATTTGGAAGAGTTCAAAATTCTAGTGCAGTGCTGCATCCATTTTATTTTCACGAGGTAGAATTTGTACAATAATTGAAGAAGCCACAGGCAAGCAAACTCTAGATTTCTAACTTAAAGACAAATAAAAGCTTAGTTATTATTATTGAGAATACATGGGAAAATTTAGGATGCATTATTCATTTTTTAAAATATGCAGATTTGTCCTTCCCAGGGGTTATGTAATGCTGAGCAGATACTGTGATGATTTGAGGTGGGGATAGGAGTGAAAAGTGAAGCAGTCACTGTTTTGCCAATTGTCACAGAAAATGGTGAGAGTCAACTTACATTAATTGAGCCAGCTCCTCACAGGTGCAAGTAAATTCTTCAGCAAAGCCAATACTGTCCTCTGCTCTAGATGGTTTTAAGTACTCCAAGCAAAAGACTCTGTCATTTCCTTAAGACTTGATTCCAAAGAATAAAAAGATATTATAATGGAGAGATGCTTTTCCAAGCATTCACTTTGAAATGCTCCTTTCCTTAAACTCTTCCTTTTCCTCCTACTTATGTGTGCTTTTGTGATACATTGAAACCTGATTTCTCTTCTTTTCCTGTGAAGAATAGGGCTGTATCTCTCTTGAGTAACAAATAAGCAGGGAAAATAAAAGACATTTTAACAGTTAAGTTTGTTTTGCAAGAGGTATTCAGTGTTTTATAGCACCATGATGTGTTCCTCTCTCAGTCACCTTTCCTAGGGATGGTTTAAACCAGGCACCTGTGAGGATGGCAAATGAATCAGCAAATTCTATCCTTCCATCCTGTGATGAAACAAGGCATGGAACTTTACAAGATGTCAGAATGCATCCAGTCCCCTGCCACCCACAAGAACAGAGATATTTTCGACCTTCCTGCAGACCTAATGGAGTTAGTTGGGACTGGACACTATCCAAATATTTGGGAAAATGTAGCCAATTTGCGATGTTACCTTTTTGTCCTTACTTAGCAAAATTTCCAACAAAACTGAGCTTCACTGTAAATCATGCATAAAAATATTAAAGTCATAACCCAAGGATACTACGTAGCAGCAGCAATGCTAATTTGCTTTGCAATACTCCTAGAACTTTCCAGGAAAAAAAGCGACATTATTTTCCAGAAAAAAAAGTCAATTTGGGAGGTGTAAATATTATTGGTAAAATGACTGTCATAACTTGATTCACCAACATATTCTGGCAAGGGCAAGGAGGAGTGTCACCAAGGCTTGCTCCCAGCCCAGAGTAATAGAGCCTGACCCATGAAGTGTAATACACTTCACAACTGTATTAGCTTCTTGATGTCCACCCAAGGAGTATATTTTGATAAAAGCTTTCATAGAGTGAAAATTCCTTCTCAAGATGCAACTTTTCACAACTCCCTGCCAGTTCAGGCCCATCTTATCATCCTGAAAACCTACATTCCATAAAAAGTAGCAGGGACATTATCAGGAGAATGGAAAGGAGAAAATTTCCATTGTGACCCTCACCCCTACTGGGGACGTGAGTCACCTCAGAGATTTTATCTAGCATCTCCTTTCTTGTGGTCTCTTGGCATTTCATGACACACTGAAAAATCCTATATAAAAACTTCTCTACCCTTTATTTATTGAAATTATCACTACCTGAAAATACTTTTTTACTTGTACTTAATCTTTCACACCAAAATGTAAACTTAAGTGAGGACAGGATCTTGTCTTTGTTGACCACTATACTCCCCAGCGTCTAGGACAGAACCTGGCACAAAATGTGCCCACAAACTGTGGTAAATGATTCGGTAAATTACTGAATGGATGATTTTGTGCTAACCTTGCATCTTGCCACCAACAGTATTGTTCATGTTCTTCCCCACATCCAATATCAGTAGACTTTTTAAAGGCATGAATCCTACATATTACCCAGTAGTTCCCAAATTTCAACCTGCATAAGGATAACCTAATGTGCCATAAAGATACAAATCCTAGCCCAAACCCTATAGATCAGATTTAGTAGTCTAAAGGTAGAACCCAGGCATCTGGATTTTTAGCAAATATTCCAGACAATGCTGAAGCACATTAGGAAACAGTGAGCTAGGGAAAAGATTAATGCAAAACCGTTTCATATAGAACATTAATAGGTAAGAAAGACATGATGCTAGAGAACTGTAATAATGCCTTCTTTGGAAAATAAAGAGAAATAGTAGCCCAGGCAGATTCACCTTCAGAAACCCTTTAGTTAGGTAAAGAATCCAGGATAGTGTTTGTGAGGTTTCCTTTGCACCCACTGTTTCTACCAAATTCATTAATTTTTTCTAGGGTTGAATTGTGCAAATCTAAATGTTATGAACATTTCAATCTTTTGTAAATTCTTAGCCAATAAGAAATTTAGTCATGTGTAATTTTGAGCCTTGTTAGCTTTATACTATTTTGATTACTTTTCATCAAGTCCAATTTTTCCCAGGTGTAATTTTTCCCGTCAAGTCCAATTCTTTTCAGAACCTCTAATATCTTAATGTGCTTACAGCTTTCAATTTTGCCAAACAGATTTTATGTTACAACTAGTTTGCCAAACACACCAAATTTTACCATGTTAAATGTTTATTGGTTTCATTTTTCTTTATATTATTATTTCTTTTTTGTTGTTATTTTTCATTTTTTAGATGGAATCCCATTCTGTCACCCAGGCTAGAGTGCAGTGGTGTGATCTCAGCTCACTGCAACCTCTGCTTCCCAGTTTCAAGTGATTCTCCTGCCTCACCCCCCGAGTAGCTGGGACTACAGGCGCACACCACCACACCCAGCTAATTTTTGTATTTTTAGTAGAGACGGGGTTTCACCATGTTGGCCAGGGTGGTCTCAAATTCCTGACCTCAAGTGATCCGCCCGCCTTGGCCTCCCAAAGTGTTGGGATTACAGGGGTAAGCCACCGTGCCTGGCCTATATTATTATTTCTACAGATAAAATTCATTACAAATTGAAATGAAAATATACTGACACTTGATATTTATTGCTCGAAGCAAATAGTGTTGCTAAGGCAAAGAAACATGATCTAAATGACAGACGAAGTCAGACCATTCTGCTGCCAATTCTACTACTTCACTAAACATTCAAAAATAATAATTCCATGCTTGCCATGTGCCTTGCACTGTGCTAGGACCTAAGGACACAAAAACACATAAAGCCTGCCCTAAAAAGCTTACACTCTGGTGGAGGAACTCACACTTCTAGTAGGTTCCAGAATCATTCACATAACATTGGTCCCTTTGATGCCAACCACGGAGAGTTTGGTACCAAAACTATCCCATTAGATCAAGGCAGGGCTCCACGTGTTTCTAACACCCCAGGCAACCCCCACATAGTACTTACGGTGCTGTGTCTTAATTTCCATTTTTCATGTGTCTCCCACCCGTGCTCCATTTCTAGCCTACAAGGAAACTTTAATATACATATATAGAGGCCGGGTGCAGTGGCTCTCACCTGTAATCCCAGCACTTTGGGAGGCCGAAGAGGGCAGATCATAAGGTCAAGAGATTGAGACCATTCTGGCCAACACAGTGAAACCCCGTCTCTACTAAAAATACAAAAATTAGCTGGGCGTGGTGGTGCATGCCTGTAGTCCCAGCTACTCGGGAGGCTGAGGCAGGAGAATCGCTTGAACCCAGGAGGTGGAGGTTGCAGTGAGCCAAGATCACGCCATTGTACTCCAGCCTGGTGACAGAGCAAGATTCTGTCTTAAAAAATATATATATGTATACACACACACACACACACACACACACATATAGATAGATAGATAGATAATAGAATTACTCTCTAAATCAACAAATATTGAAAACATGTTTATTCCCAGCTTGGTAGTGAGGACTAAGCTCTGATTTTTTTATCTTGCTCAAATTCGTATCTAAGGGGTCTGAGGAGTCATGCCCTACAAACTATAAATTCTCATCAGATGGGTTTTATTTAACCCTATGTATCGTGACTTACTTTCCAACCTGACTCTGGCATAACATTATGAGACAAGGAAGAAAATCAAAATATTTTACCCCAAAACATGTTTGTTTTTGTTTGTTTTTGTTTTTGCCATATCTTGAAATGATCCTGCAAAGCCATCCTCTATGGGGGAAAATCAGCATCTGTAAAGAATCTCTATTAACATAGCTAGATCTTTTTCTTCCAGGCCCTCCCAAACCTAAAGAGATTAATTAAAAGTCTAGCTTCTTTTAAAGATCTGAATAGGAAACATCTGTCATCTATCACCTCTAAGGGCAGCCACTATAGAACTGCCCACCCTCCCACCTCCCACCCGCCTTTGAGTTTTTCCCGCCTTTCTGAACCAAACCAATGTATTTCTTAAATGTATTTGACTGTTGTCTCACGGCTTCCTAAAATGTATAAAACCAAACGTGTACCCCGACCACCTTGGGCCCATGTTCCCAGGACCTCTTGAGGGCTGTGTCATGGGCCACTCATATTTGGCTTAGAATAAATCTCTTAAAATATTTTACAGAGTTTGAGTCTTTTAGTCAAGAGGAGTTGAAGGGATGGCAGGTTATAGCACAGTGACCATCAATAAGTAGAAAGCAAAAATAACTTTAAAAATATTTAAAACATACATAATACTTTGAACCAAATGTTTCCTAAGTTCATCCAACTAAACATTCATTTCATTTATTTCACAATTTTTCTTGAAATGTGACTGCTACTCTGCATATAAGAAAGACTATTATTTTCTTTTATATCTTTTCCAATTAAAATTCAGGCACCTCGTCTTGAAAAATTGGCTTAAAGCAGAATATACCAAAGGGATACATTATTACATTAGATGTCACAGGGGAGAAAGGTCTTAATAGTCAAATAAATATGAAATGTTGGATTAATAAAGTTCACCAGAATTATTGTGGGATTTCTCAGAACCTGTAATATGCTAATATGTGTTATGAATCTCTAGCAGAAAATAGTGCATGCAGCATTTCACAAACTTATTTGCCCAGGGAACTGCTTTTTTTTTTTTTTTTTTTTTTTTGTAAAGAAGCTCTCAGGAAAACTTTGGGAAAGCATGTTTAAACCATAGACATTTTCCTTTACTCAGAAGTATGATCAATGAGAAACATGGTGTTTTATTCTGATTAATTCATGATCCACCCATTCACTGGACAATGTATAAGAAAATCACAAGAGAACATTTCCAAAGCAAACCAACGAATAACACAGCAACCTGTATATTGCCCTTTGCCCCAACATTTACAAATCAACATACAAGGATATTTATAACGACATCTCTTGTAATACTTAAAAATTCACAAACCACCTTCATATCTTACTTGGATCTCACAATACTGTATTATCACTCCTATTTTACAAATGAAGACCCTGAGATTCTGTGACATAAAGTTACTTGTCCAAGATCTCACCAGGTACTGAATGGTGGAACTCATATGTTAACCATTAGACCTTTTCTTTTGAGGATCAGAGCTTCTCCTCCACAGCATATTGCCTCCTCAGTGTATCAAACGGCACACTGAGTTTGTAGACCAATAACTGCCTCAAAACCAATCACAACCAGCGTATCCTAAATATAATAGGATATGAACAGCATTCTGGAAACATGGAAATCACAGACCAATCAAGAACCATACTAATATTTAGATTCAAGCATTAGATTCACTGCTCCTGTTGGTCCCAAATCAACTTATATATTTTAAACTGCAACCCTGAATTTCCATTTCACAGGCTCCCTGACTGGAAAAGGACAAGAGCCTAAAAGGTAACGTATACATGGAAAAAGTAGTTTCCTCATTACCTCCAGGCTGCGCAAGGCTGGATTTCAATATTGTGGGTGGATACATGAGCACCTCCAGCTACAGGAAGAAAGCCATATTTAGTTCCCAACTACTCTGGCTGCATTCGTACTGTTTCTAATGACTGTTTGGAACAGTAACAAATTATCACCAAAAAGGCAATGGTTCCAAAAGGACCACATTATTCTTAAATGGACTGTAACTTTCATGGAAACGAAATACTAATTAACTGGCCGTTAGCAATCCATCCATCAAAAAATGTTATCCTCTCTTATGTTCTCAACTAGCAGCGAGAAAATTCTGCTCCAGACTTTGGTCTGAATAAATCTGCCAGGGAAAATATGTATCTCATACATGTCTATTTGTGGAATGGGGAAACACTCCTATGCTATGTGCATATTCCAGACAGCTCACTTTATTCTGTTGCAAAATTGTCTATGCAAAATTATGTACCTATATTTTTAAAAGTATCCTAAAATGTCACTTTTGAATTCTAAGCATAAGAGGACCACATAGCCTATTGAACTGATTATGCATGTATAACATTTACATTGTGACTCATATAAAAAAAAGGAAATTTGCCTAATTTCTCAGTTGAGGAAAGTCATGGTAATATCACTACTGCAGAATTTGCAAGTTAAGCAATGAAAGCATAAAGTTTCAGTCCGAAGTGAAAACAGTGAGCTATATTCTGAAACTCAGAGGACTAGAAAGCAATTTAAAAAGTAGGAATGACATAATATAACCAGAAAAACAAACCACAGAATCATGGGATTGCACGTGAATTAGCCTGTTGCCATGAGAGAACTATATCCAAATGTTTCTCCTCTAATGCCAACTAGAGGAGAAACATAAGTAACACTTTTCATGGGTAACACTGGGGGAGATAAACCACGTGTCCTTGCCAGTTAACCATTTTGATGTTGTAAGAAGTGGAGAGATGAAAATGGGAGACAAGATTTTTTTTTTAATTAAAAATAAAACAGCTGGGTTGGTTTCTTTTGAAGACTGGAGCAACCACGGCTTGGAAACTATCTAAGTAGAGTCTATGCTCTCAAGAATTCAGAAAAACAATCGTAGCTTTTTATCAGCTAATCAGACCACAGGACCACAGGAGATCCAGGAGTTCAAAACAGGAAGGGCTTTGCTTGCAAACCATGCATTTGTTACAATATATGTTGGATAGTGAGGTGGAATAGTGTTGCAGTTTAAGAAAATGGGCTCCAGAGCCATATGTGCAAGTTCAGATCTCAGCTCTGTTACTTATTAGCTTTAATAGCTTAAGAAAGTTACATAACTTTTCTCTGCCTCAATATTCTCATCTTTTTTTGAGATGGAGTTTTGCTCTGGTTGCCCAGGCTGGAATGCAGTGGTGCCATCTCAGCTCACTGCAACCTCCGCCTCCCAGGTTCAAGCGATTCTCCCACCTCAGCCTCCTGAGTAGCTGGGATTACAGGCACCTGCCACCACGCCCAGCTAATTTTTTGTATTTTTAGTAGAGACGGGTTTCACTATGTTGGCCAGGCTGGTCTCGAACTCTTGACCACAGGCGATCCACCAGCGTTGGCCACCCAAAGTGTTGGGATTACAGGCGTGAGCCACCACATCTGGCCCTATCCTCATCTTTAAAATGGGGATAATAGTAGCACCTACCTGTGCACGTTATTAAACTATTGTTTCTTAGCTTCAAACCCACCCCTCCGGTACTCTCTTTTTCGATGCTGGGGCTGGGACTCTGGAAGTCACATTTCTGCTTTGCCACACTGCTCTCTTTTGGTTCTGCCAGTGGTATGGAAAGGGGAGGGCGGTGGTGCTAGAGGGAGCCTGGAAGACTGAAAGAGGAAAAAAGGACACTCGATCTTCCCATCAGTCTCCCCAACCTCTCTTCCTTATCCAGTCGGTGCAGCAAGTTCCAGTAGCAGTAGTTCATTTCAGCTTGCAGTTTTTCCTACACTCTCAGAACCAGGCTCTTTGCACCTCCTCAGAGACACCAGCACCAGCTGGCAGCAGCCTCTCCTCAGGGGACCAAGTTTTAGTTCCTTCTCCAAGCTTCTAAATTTTATCATTTCAACCTCTTCCTTTGTTCCTCCATCCTTAGAGGTTTTATCTGCTTCCTACACTGGCTACCTCTGTGAAACATTCTGGCCTTTTCAGTTATTCAATACATGGCTAACATGTATATTAACACAATTAATATTCTTTATATCACATTATTTTTGTTAAATTAATTGATGTGTGAAAAGACCAGCTATAACTTGGGAGAAAACATTTGCAAATTACATCTTTCATAAATGACTTATATTTAGAATATTTTAAAAACTCTTATAACTCAAAAATAAGCCAAACAAGCAAATACTTGAATAGAAATTTACCAACTAAGATGTGAATGGCTAATAAGCACATGAAGAGTTGCTCAACATCATTATTCACTTAGGAAATGCAAATTTACACCACAATGGGATACCACTGCAAACCTACAAGTACTGTTATAATCAAAAGAACAGATAATACCAAGTGTGGGCAAGGATATTGAGAAACGAACTCTGTGACATTGCTCATGAGAATGTAAAATTGTACACCCACTCCAGAAAATAGTTTAGGAGTTTCTTTAAAAGTTAAACATAAATGTACCATACAACCCAATAATTCCAGTCTTAGAAATCTATTCAAAAGAAATACAAACATCTGTCCACACATTATTGATAACAGTCAAAACTGGAAGAATTCATACAGCCATCAACTGGGAGAATCATAAACAAAATATGCTGTGTTTATACAATAAAAATTCTATTCAGTAATGAAAAGAAACAAACTTTGGATACATTCAACAACATGTACGGTGCTTAAAAGCATTATATTAGTGAAAGATGCCAAGTGCAAAAGGCCACATATTGTAGGATTCCATTTATATAAAATATCCAGAAAAGGTAAATTTATGGAGATATAAAGCAGATCAGTGGTTGCATGAGGCTAGAGGTGGAACTTGGCCTCAAGCAACTACTGAGTGCCCACAGACTCAAGAGAATTTTGGGGGGGTTGATGGTAATGTCCTAAAACTGGATTATGGTGATCATATTACAACTCTATAAATTTACTAAAACTCATTGAATTGTACAATTTTAATGAACAAATTTTTTGAGTATATAAATCACACCTCAATAAAACTTTAAAAAGGTATGGTTTACGTCTCCTGGAGAGACCCTGAATGATGTAACCCTCATAAGATCGCTGTGAATATAAAATAAGTTTATAGAAGATGTATAGCACAGTGTCTGTAAGGGCTGGTAAGTATGTAGTAAGGGCTATATGTGTTATTGTTATTATTACTTTGTCCTACCACAAATTAAATATTATATGTATGCAGCACTTGGTACAATGTTTGACATATAGTAGATGCTTAATAAAAATTAATATCAGTGCAGAACAATCTGGCCATGCCCTCATAGGGCAGTACAGCCAAAAGAAGTTATCCACATGGAAACCACAAAATTGTTGGTCTTTGGGAAGGCTATGCAGACAAAAACAAAACAAAACAACACACACACACACACACACAGGTACACGTGTGCACACCATGTCTGGAAAAGGACAAAGATGCTAAGGCCGAAAGTCAGGGGCAGAAAAGGAAAGGAAAGATTAGGTAGAGGCAGGAACAAAGAAATAAAAGAGCCAAGAAGTACTGGTGAACATAAAGGAGCAGATTACGCGCCGCAGAAATGGGACCCTACCTCATCCACTGCATTCAGGTAGCGGATGTCTGCAAGCATCTTGCCTTGACCTGGGTCCTGGAGTTTCTTGTTAAGCTAAAATCAATCTTAAAAGTCTCAAACTGAACCATTCAGGTCCCTTTTTTTTGTCTCGCTCATACTTCCTTTCAAAAAATGAGAGGGTAGATCTCATGTTAAGTGTTCTTACCACAATAACAACAACAACTAAAAGAGGCTGCACAGAGTTTTAACCACAAGCAAAGTATTATTCAAACCCAAACTGTTCTGGTGGGGAACATAAAGGCAGCAAAAGCTGCCTGGCAAGGGCTCCTAATTCAGCCCTCCTGAATTTCACAGTAAACCTATCAAGTCTAAATCACACGCCCCACTCTTAATGAGCTGACAGCTTCACTCAATACTTCTCTCTATGGATAAACAACCTAGCAAGAACACCGAATTCCTAATGAGAGGAAAGCTGGGTTTACAGGCAAGAAATGATAGCCAAAGAATTGCAATGACAAGTTTCTAAGTGCTGAGCTAAAGGCTTTAAAGGCTTAAAGTTCAAAAGTACAAGGGGAAAGTAAGCCTTGGGGAAATAACTACTTCTAGGAAATGAACCATTACAGAGATGTAATTTGCTCCCTGTGTCTTTAGACAAAATTAAAACAAAAATTACTGAGGCCCTCCTTCCCCCTAAAGTCTCAACAATTCCTAAGCAACAGTGACTTTTATCTGCAAGTCATTACAACTCAATTTTTTATTTGCCTGGGCAGCCAAAAACAAAAGCAAACCAACCAAAATACTGCACACATTTTTTTTCTAATATTATGTGAATAGATCCAGAATTTCCAAGTTGGAAAATATACCCCCATGCTGATATTTCCAAATCCACTATTTTTAGCCATAGTCATCAACAAGCCAGTTTTTCTCCCTGTTCCATCTGCTTAACATCTGACGATCTATACCCCAAAGCCATAAATAGCTCATTTGATCTGACCCAACATTAATGCTAGGTAATGGTTAAACTTAGTTCTGTCTTAATACACAGAAGTTTGAGTTCAACAACATAACAATTCTCTAGTCTGGAAATAGGAGAGTAAGAAAGATGTTGACGACATAGGTTACAAGTTAACCATAGAACATCTGATTCCCAAGCTGGAAATACAAGGGCTGCTCTGATGTTTACAGTCCAAAGGAACTCAGAACTCAACCCCTAAGTCATTCTTTTTGATGATCAAATGCATTATTCATATGCATGTAGTAAAGGTAGAAACTTTATAGAACCTTATAAACATTAAGACTGTCTCTCTAGTATTTTAGTTTTATCATTGGAACCCAGCTTAATCCACCTGAATATAATTAATCCACAAACTCCATAGCAAACTTAAACCACTTATCAGATAAAACTTAATGGCAGACTAATGGAGCCAGAGGGCCCCATGCAGTCCGGACTTTACTACATTTAGAAAACATGCTTCAGGACAATCATAAGTAAGCTGCGAAGTATTATCATAACTATATAATTAACAACCATCCACACTTGGCAAAATAAATGAGAAAAAAACCTACATTTAGCAGTGCTGGCTGTTTGATTTATTTTTTCTTTCCTGGCTATCTTTCAAAATTCAGCAATCCACAAATAAACTACCCCATCTCTAATACAAATTAGCTAGGTTCTCATTTCTGTTTCATTTTCTCAATATTGTATTTACTGAATCCCTAGGAATCACTCTTTTATCAAGAATGTAGTCAAAGCCATTCCCATAAAATGCATTCATACTGGCAAGCAGGAGAATATAATTTTGTATTAGGATGATAAGCAGAAACCCATCCTATAGAAGTGGGAGGCACAGCTAGCAACAGTTAGGGAAATTACCTCTTATTTGTGAAGTCAGTCATAGAGAAAGGAAGGGAAAGCCCTTGACGGGGTGCTTGGCAAGATAAACTAGGTCACCTCCTCTGCATTAGACAAGACCTGCACATGCCAACCTTGTCTACAGCCCAGTAATTTCAGAATTTGCTTTCTGTCTTCATCTTCTGCCATCATCCTGGATAATATTCAGCTTAATTTATTTCAGCAGGGATTTATTAAGCATCCACTATGTGCCTGACAACATACTAAGGTCTGGGATACCAAAATAAAGAGGACCTTTGGCCCTATCCTAATAAACTCACAATCCAGCACTCTGTTCCCCTCTTCCTCCATCTTCTCAAAAAGATAGTGCAATTCCTGCTCCATTTCAATCACTCACAGGTCTTAGTATCTTTAGGGCCTCATCTTTATTGAGCAGTGTTTTACCTTCAGTGTTCTCTGAGTGTCCAAAACTTCCTTTCCATCTTTCCCACACTCTTGTGCCCAAAGAACGCTCTCTGCTCTCACAAGAGACCACAGGAAACTTCAAACTCTTCTGTTTTTCTCCTAAGCCAAGTTGCCAAGGGCAATCATTCCAAGATGACCCAGTCTTACATTTAGATGTCCTCGTCCCTGGTCCTGGTGTGTCAAATAATGAAAACCACGCCATGCCATCTGGGTCTGCTACAATTTCTGCTGTTTAACTTCGAGTTCTTCCTGGACTCCAAAATGTTTCTATTCCTCACACATTTGTTCCAAACCTTTTCTCTACCCTTCAGTACATCCATCTCCCCTCCCCGCCCACACATTCTAGGAAGATGGCCTAGCTGGAAAGAGGCTTTTCATCTTGTTGATGCTACCTCGCCCTCTTCACTACCTTAAAAAAAAAAATCCCAAAAACAATCACAGGATCTCCACTCATCATTCCAGTCTGTCTTAGAGGGAAAAGCATCCCTATTCAGGATGGAGTCTTCTATCCTCTTTTTACCACTCGCTCCCACCTCCTTTTTTATTTTTTTATTTTTTATTTTTTATTTTTTTTGAGACAGAGTTTCACTCTTGTTGCCCAGGCTGGAGTGCAATGGCGAGATCTTGGCTCACCGAAACCTCTGCCTCTCAGGTTCAAGCAATTCTCCTGCCTCAGCCTCTAGAATAGCTGGGATTACAGGCATGTGCTACCACGCCCGGCTAATTTTGTATTTTTAGTAGAGACGAGGTTTCTCCATGTTGATCAGGTTGGTCTCGAAATCTCGACCTCAGGTGATCTGCCTGCTTTGGCCTCCCAAAGTGCTGGGATTACAGGTGTGAGCCACCACACCCAGCCTGCTCCCATCTCTTTCACAACCTTTAAATGGTAGAAATCCTCTTTCTCCTGCACCCTCAGTATCTCTCTCAACTGACTCCTTCTCTCAAAGTATAAATTTCTAAAGTCTCTTCCAGCCTAAAAAAGAAATTTTAACATCCTGCTATCTCTCTGAGCTGACAATAATCTCTTCCTTTATTTACTTTGCTAAATTTAGAGCAAGAATCTTCTCCAGTCTCATCTTACTGTTGAAGAAAGCAGGGTTAAATGACGTGCTCCTGGTTTCATTCTACTGGTGTCCAGCAAAGTTAAATGACCTGCCCACAGTTACACAATGTGTTCTTGCTAGAGTTGACAAAAATATAAGGATGCAACAGGTTTTCACCATGATGTGATTCCCTTTCTTCTAACACCCTATCCTTTCTCCCAACACCTAAATCTAGTTGTGACCATAACCCAGCATTCTCCACTGCTAGAACTTGTCCCCAAGACAAGAGTACAATTTTGGTAGAAGATCTGGGTTCTTTGGACTTATGTACAGGGCAAAGTGGACATGAAAATCTAACTTCTACTGCCAGCTTTGCAATTGTTTCAACTAAGCCATTTTTCTTTTCATAGTCCCTCTTTGAAGTGTGTGTGTGTGTCAATGGTTAATGTTTCTTTTACATTTACTCTAGTTGTCTTTTTCAGCTCACAGAGAAAATGCAGTCCACAACAAAAGAATTTGCTGGACCACATGCTGAAGAAGGCAACTACTAGTAAACAAGTCCCCCCACCCTCACCACACTGTAATTTCATCGAACTTTGCCTATAGCCAATGGCTCTTATTACACATTCAAGAGGAAATCTTTGGATAACAACTGCCTGTTTGTTTCTTCTGTCTCCCAGGCTATCTAGAAAATGACTAAATCTCAAGATTAGTTTTGCATGGCTGATTATGGGGTGGAAATCTTTACAGAGCACTCTCCTTGCGACTCTACTTTTAATACTCAGATATAGGAAGCTTCAGCTGCAGCACTTGTTTATTCTGAATTTTCATGAGACCACATAGGAAAATCAACATTTGAATTAAATATATTCCAAGCCTTGATGATCTGCTGAATAGCTTAAACTTGTTAACTATTAACAAGACAAGGAGGAGGCTTGTAAAAGCTAATTAAATCAAACCTACTCTGGGAGACTCTACTACTGCTCACCAAAATCCAGCATCCTTCCTGCTTTTCCAATAAAATGTGAACAGAAAAATCATGTCACTCTGGGTGAAAGCTTTAAGAGGCTGCTTCACCAGGCCCTCTTCCCTCTGCTATATGCAGTCCCAATGGCAAGGATCTGACTAGGTTAAATGAGGCATCTGTGGTACAAATTTGAAGGAGGCGTTCACTCCCAAGGTCATGTGAATTCAAGGTTAGCGCTTGCACAACACTGAGAGTGGATGCCACAGATACCTCACCTGTCTCAGCCTAGAGCCAGCACTGCCAGACAGTGGCTGCTCCATCAGCCTAGATCCCCAGGTGAGGATTGCACCAACACAGAGCCACCTCATCACCTGCATGCGCACGTCATCAGAGAAGTAAGGAGTGGTTCAACTACTGAGATTTGAGGAATTATCTGTTACTGCAGCAGCATCTCCCATCACATACTTATCCTTCCAACATTACAAATCAGAAACCATTTATAATTTTAAAATATACCAACAGAGAAAGAGGCTGTATTCTTGAAACTGCTGTTGCAAAGATTATTACAGTGGGAAAATTATGACAGTGAAAGATTGCTGACCTAACTGACTGTATCTTGCCTTTAACCACCAAGCTGCCCTTGGTTCATTCCTGAGCATAGGCTGAACTAACTTTGGGAGGAATCTAATCTGTAGTTTGACTTTTAAACAAAGGTGATAACAGTCCCCAAAACAAACTCCCTTCTCCCTTGAGGAGAAGACTGCCCTTGTCAAACCAACAAGTTAGCTATAAGATTACAAATTACAGCTCAGGAGTAATGCAGCCAGAGGCTACAAGATTCCTAACCTGCCCAATTGTTCCTATGGAGAACATTAGCATTGTAAAACCTAAGATTGGTGTTTGAGGTATTTTTTTCAGACCCTGCATTCTGATGCTTCTGGGCACCACCCAGGCAAGTAAACTTGCTCATCTGGTCTTGTAGCTCCCACCCAGGAACTGATTCAGCACAAGGGGACAGCTTTGACTCCCTATGATTTCATCCTTGATCCAACTAATCAACATTCTCCATTCCCTAGCCCCATGCCCACCAAACTATCTTCTAAGAACTCTAGCCTCTGAATTTTCAGGGAGGCTGATATGAGTAATAATAAAACTCTGGTCTCCCATTTAGCTGGCTGTACAGTATTAAACTCTTTCTCTGTTGCAATTCCCCTCTCTTGATAAATTGGCTCTATCTGGGCAGTGGACAAGATGAACCCATTGGGCAGTTACATCCTTACATAGCATTGAGGAAACAGCATGAGGTTTGCTGTTAGGCAGACCTGGATCAGCATCCTAACACTTACTAAGTAACTTTATAACATTTATAATAAAATCCTCAGTTTCCTGTCTGTACAATGTGACTAAAGATACCTTTCTCAATTGTTTTCAGATTTAAACAAAACATCTTAGGCAAATGACCTAGCACATGTGACCTCAAAACCTGGCAATGGCTCTTTTTATGATGTAATGAGTTTACTAATTCCAGCCTCCTTCAGAAGGACGGTCTGAGGCTTATTCCACACAGCGCCTCAGAGGGTCCCCAGCAGATAGAGCCCCAGTGGCCTGAAGGTTACCCAGCTCAATAATACACCTTTGGCTGACTTTTCCTCTTAGTTGTCTATGCTTACTGATCTCTCACTATTATTTCTGAGGAGCACCTCCCAAATAAACTGCCTGCACCAAAGTTCTTGTCCCAGCCTCTGCTCTAAGGAGAACCCCCAACTAGAACTCAGGAACATCTCTGGGAAGAAGACGACCTAGCAGGGAAGAGGGAAAAGTCCAGGAGCATTTCTGCATCACACATTCACATCCCCTAGTTACTGGAGAACCTCAGTGTTGGTCAGGTTGTGTAATGCCAACCCTTTAAAAGAGGTGGATCCCAAAGTGATTTCTGACCAATAATCACAGTTATTCTTGCAGCATCAAATCTTACATTGTGTCAAGAGAGCAGAAAATTATTGCCTGTTGAAAAGAGCCGTGCACATTCCTCAGCCCCGGGCTCAAAACAAACAAGCCCAGTACAAACACATCCCATCCTCCCATCCCACCACATATCACCATATATCTCTTAAACTTCCCCCGGGCTCAAAACAAACAAGCCCAGTACAAACACCACCAGGAAAGTCTCTGATAAGGGGACAGATGAGGGGACAGCCGTTCAAAGTTTTACTGAAAGAGCGGGAACCAAAAGAATTCCTTTGTTCCCCTGTAACTTTCAGGCTATAAAAAAGCAAACACTCGCATTGTTCGGGGCCCTCTTGTATGCGGTGGAATGGAGGGACCAGGTTCGAACTTGCAGTAAAGATCCTTGCCGCTTGGCTTTGACTCTGGACTCTGGTGGTCTTCTTTGGGGAACAAACGGTCTGGGCATAACACTGTCTTTTTTAATCCGGATAGATTTGTATATCTTGAAATCACAGTGGTCTCTCTCATTACTCCAAGATTACCTTGCTCCTAAACCCTTGCTACTTTGACCCCATTACAAGCATACATTTAATCATCAGATCTTAATTATTTTTGTAGAAACCTATTATTCTGTGAGTCAGAAATGAAGATCGTTTCCTCAAGGCCTTCTCTGTGTTACTAATAATAATGTCTTATATTTATGTAGTACCTTTCCTTGACAAGCACAAAATGCTGCCTGTACATTATCTCGTTAATCCCAAGGGTGGCTCACAAAGTAGTGCGGGGCCAAAGGCTGCTATTTACCTATTCCTTGCTTCTCCTTTAGCTCCCACTTTCAGATGGAAAAGTTCAAAAGCAATTTAGAAATTAAAGCTTCTTTACCAAAATCAGTCCTGAGAGATTTTCCAGATGCTATTTAGAATGTACCTTGACAATGTACAACAATTATTCCAGGCCCTTCACACAAACACAGATTAAAGTAACAACAAAAATCAATAGGAATCTATAAATACAATCAATATACTCTGCTAGAAGGCTCCTGAAACAATGGAAACAATGTTATTCTATTTTCCCACCAGCCTTAAAAGGGGATGATGCTACCCAAGGCTTAGAGCAAGGGTTGGCAAGCGTTTTCTGCAAAAAGCCAGATCATAAATATTTTAGGCTTAGTGGGCCATCCAGTCTCAGCGGCAACCACTCAACTCTGCCCTTGTAATGCGAAAACAGCCATAGACAATACACAAGTGACTGAGCATGGCTGGGTTCTAATAAAACTTTATTTATGGACACTGACATTTGACTTTCTTGTCATTTTCACATGCCACAAATTATTATTCTTTTGATTTTTTGGCCATTAAAAAATGTAAAAGTCATTCTTAGCTCTGCTTTTGCATGTAGAATCATACAAAAACAGTCCACAAGAGGAATTTAGCCCATGGGCTATCGTTTGCCCATCCCTGGCTTAGAGACCAAAGTGGGGATCTTTGAGTCTTCAGAGCAGTTGATCTCCCTATTTCCACTCTCCTCTGAAGTCTTTCTTCAAAGTATTTCTTGTTTTCATCCTGGGCAAGAAGTATGTAAATGTATACACACACACACACACACACACACACACACACACACGGAAGCACTTTTTTAAAAAAACCCAACAACTCACTGTGGAAATCAACCTCCCTAAAGCTGAAAATATAATGACTACAAAGCCTGTGTTTTATCATCAAGCTCCATGTATATTTCTGGGGCTGGCTGGCTCACCTGCTATAAGGCAGACATAGAATTGGGGCTCCTCTTCAAGTCCAGTTTGCTTTTTCCCAACCTCCTACTTCACCTGCTCAGTTTCCTCCCTCTGACTTCCCATTCTCTGAGCTTTATCTGGATGCATTTACCTTATCAATTCATTAAGCATTCATTAAGATCTTACTTTATGGCAAGTTCTGTGCCAGGTACGATAAAGTATGACAAGCATGACTACAGACATATGAGCAGGTGCACAGCAAGCACAGGGGAGGTTAACTGTGGAACATGATACATTGGAACGCAAGACTCCAAAGAGCAGGTTATGCATGAGCTGTGTTTTTGGAGAGAAGAGGAGCTCTTCAAGTGAATTACTTGCCATTGCCCAGATCTTCCTACTGCGTGGCTTCCCTGGATCACCCACCCCATCCCTTTAAAAGTATAAGTGTGCTATGGCACTTCCTGGTGACTAGCTCTGGGAATATCTGTGCTGAAAATCCTTGTTACCATGGTGCAACGGAAAGTGTCAGAATTTGAGGATCAGACTGTCCTGCAATTGAAGCAACTATCTCACTTACTATTTGTGTGACTTTGGGTAAGTTACTAACTTCTGAGTGTCAGTTTATAACACATGATACAGAAAATTGTCATTGGAAAAAAATAAAACCATGTCTATGAAGTATTTAGCACATCTTATACATCCAACATACAATGTCACACTCATAAATAATTGTCTTTCAATAGGTGTTCCCAAGAGCTAGGCCAGCCTGACTGGAGCATGCCAGCAATGGCAATTAGAACACTGTGCTGGCCACTTTTTAAATCCAGGGCCCAGGTGTTATGGGCCCCTTAGACCATTTAGCACATTCTACCCTTGATTCTCATTATCTGTGTGTTGGTGCCATTTCCTCCCCGCTAGACTGTGGACACAGAATTGGGTAGAATTCTTTCTCCCACAAAGATTAAAGCTGCTTATGGTTTCCTATGTGCAGGACTCAAGAACCTGAATAGTCAAAGAATGGCCAAGATATATGAGTTGGCTAAGTTAGTTTTGTGGAAAAGACCACATCAAATTAAACTTAGTTTTTTTACATATTTATTGAGTCATTCAGGATGGGAACATTGACACTTCAAAAAATTAATTTTATCTGAAATATGTCTTTCAGTGACCCAAATCAGCTAACAATCGCATCTATGATAGTATATAATAATTTTAAATTTTATTTTTAACTTGTAAAGTGACATAAGTGAAGCCTAACATAGGACCTTCTGAAGGCTCTATCAGGTGTCTAATGTTCCACTTATGCCAGTAAATAAATTCCTCCTTAGTGGCTTCAAAATATTTAATGTTGCTTCTAAAAGAGCTGAAAATATTCCCAAGGAGAAATCTCTGTATTGAGGGCAATAAATATGCAACGTGTGGTTTCTAGTTGACAAGGAAGAAGCATAGGCGTAAATAGAAGGGTATTCTCAGGCTGGCCCTCTTTGTGTGTCTCTGCACATCTGCCCCATGCAGGCTCATCCAGGGGAAGGTCTATTTCACTCCCTGGCTCCAGGGCACTGTCAGAGTCCATTTTCCTGGTGATCCATAACTCTTGTTGGAAATTCATCTATGTCTGTCAGTAGCAACACATTTGGAAAACATTTCTCCAAACTGTCACCATTGCAAAAGGATCATTATGCTGACATCCATCGAGCAACAGCTCATGCTATACACAGAGGAAAGGATCCACACATCACAGCTCTCAATAAAGATCCAACCTGAAAAGAATTTATCGAGAAGAAAAGAGCCATGGCAGTAAAATATTCCCAGGAACCCAAGTACAATAACCTAGCTAAATCTCAGTTTTGTTTCTGACAGGCCAGAGATTTATGATCATCTTCCCAATCAGCATGCTCTAAACAAAAGCTTCTTGTATCTGAAGATCTCCATCACTGGCTCTGTGAAAGTCACCCAATGCTGTATTGCCTTTATGGCTCAATACACTTTCAAGTTGTCTAAGTAAAGCCTGCCTATGCTCTCACGTTATAAGCTGTACATGTAGAACAACAGGCTAAAACAACTTACATCTCAACTCTGTAAGGGAACTAAGGCTGGCACTTGTCAAAAACAGGTAAATCCCGTGCTAAAACAAAGGTAAACATATGAAACTGACACTTTTAAATTACACCCTACTGACCCCCAAAGAGAAGTATGTTTCAATTTCGAGCCCACTGTGGTCAGACCAAATAAAAATCTGATTATTTTTTATACACACAGTAATAATACACATGGCATAAAATTTACATTTTAACCATTTTAAAGTGCACAATTGAATGGTATTAAGTGCATTCACAATATTGTACGGCCATACTACCAGTTCCGACACTTTTTCATGTTTCCTAGATGGAAACCTCATATGCATTCAGCAGTCAGTCTCCACTCCCCCAGGTCCTGGCAACCACAAATCCACAGTAAATGTGTCTCTTCTGGATATTTCATATAAATAAACTCATATGCTATGTGGCCTTTTGTGTCTTTGATGGATTCCCTTCCGCCATTGCTGTAAATTGCCTGATCCCATTGTTTATATTACCTTCCCTCACCCTAATACCAGGGCTGTCTATGGGATTTGTGATTGTCCATTTTATGTATAAATAGACTAGGGTACAGCACCCCCAGTTTTTCAATCAAACACTAATTTAGCTGTTGCCATATAGGTATTTTGTAGATGTGATTAAAGTCCATAATCAGTTGGAAAGCCTTAAGAGCAGAACTGAGATGAAAAAGAGGAAAGAGGAAGCTGGAGGAGAAGGAGGAGCAGGAGAAGGAGGAGGAGGAGGAGGAAGAGGAGAAATTCCACCTGCAGGAGGCAGCTTCAGCCCATGCCTGAGTATTCCAGTCTGCCCTTCCTGACAGCTTACCCTAGGGATTTCAGACTTGCCCAGCCAGTCTTCACTATTGTATAAGCCAATTCCTTAGAATAAATCTCTTAATATTTATCTCCTTTTGGTTTTGTTTCTCTCATTGAACCCTGACTGATACAGGATGGGAAAGGGAGACTTAAATACATAATATGCTGATTTTTCTAGTCTGCTGAAGTTGGCTACCTGAAAGTTAGTGCTTACGGAGTTGTAAAGATGTCCTTTACAAATGGATGTTTTAGACAATCATTTACCCAGAAGCCCCAGGTCAATAACTACTAATTGCCTTTAAGAGGAGGAAAAAGACCTGACTCTATCTGTATCCTGGGTTCACATTTATATTTGTTAACCTGGTAGCTGGCTGTCAAAATTGCACGTGACTTGTCAAGGAAGCAAAGGTGATCTCTAGCTCTGAGAATAATCTGGGTTATCTTCATGATACTATGAGACCCAGAGAGCAAGAACATGGATGTCTTTACTACTTAGCTCTTTAGGTACAGTAGGTGAAGAATTCTGTGTGCATAATATCACTTGGGACTTCCCTCTGGAGTAACAACCTAGCATGCATTTTCCTGCTCATCTTTACCTATGAAAATCCTATTCATCCTTTAAGGTTTACCTCATAGACTATTTACTCAATAGTTTCCCCCAAGTCCCCAGATTAAATGTGAAGGCTTTTGCCTTTTAAGCTTCTACAACACTCTGTTTCTCTTAGGCCAGAGGTCTCCAACCTTTTTGGCTCAGGCAGTAGTGCTCGCTAGCCCGCTGCTCACCTCCTGCTGTGTGGCTGGGTTCCTAGCAAGCCATGACCAGTACCAGTCCATGGGCCAGGGGTTATGGGCCCCTTAGACCATTTAGCACATTCTACCCTTGATTCTCATTATCTGTGTGTTGGTGCCATTTCCTCCCCACTAGACTGTGGGAGTGATATATCTCTTGTCTTTGGGATCCTATAATGACTAGCACAGTGTATTTTGGTAGACTGTTTGCTGAACTGAATTAGTCCTAGGAGTCTGGAGACAAATAGGAGTCAGAGAGTCCATCTTCAGTCTTCTTGGGTCAGATGTGGGTTTTTCTTTTTTTCATTTGTTCTGTGCTCCCCAACCTCCACCTACTCCACCTGCTCCAAGATGGATTAAAGGTAAAGGAAAAATACTTGCACCCTGTAGCTGCCACGGTCCAAATGAAACTACTTCTGACAATGACAAAAATGGAGAGATTTGGAAAAGTCAGGAAAGGATGACTCCAGGCCATTTATCTTTCCATGCCCTTGGTTATTCCTTACTATCAGGTGTTTCTCAAACTAGTCCTCACCTAAGTTAAGGGTTAAAGTTGTTACCCCTTTCTTTGGGTGTATGGTCAGAGGCAGCCTGTAATCAACAGGAAGGAGTACAGGAAACAAGAAAGGAGGTTCTTTTATCTACTCTACTCTCCTTCTTGCCTGGAGTCTGCGTTCTGTTCTTTCTCATCACCTACCCTGGACTGAACAGTGACCAAACCTGGAAAAGTGACTGTAAACAACTGTATTTTTCATGCCTTCATTACAGCATGTTTTCTTCTATTACAAAAGCTATATCCTAATACAATCATTTCACTGATGGTTTGTCCTCCAATCTTCCACACTGTCTTTGTTATTAATGCCTACCATATTACATATCATTATCTCTTAATTAGGTACATCTGTATAATGTACTATATCAATGATATAAAGATGAAAATTTATCTTTCTATATCATATATTTCTTATTAAAATGAGAATCTGTGCTGGCTTTGCCTTTGCATAAAATACATTAACTAATCCTTATGTCAGACTGACAACAGATTTAAAGATTTTTACTAATTCATCCTGGATAGATGCCAGTGGAGGAAGAGCCTTTGCCGCTATGTAGTTTCAGGTCCCGGTCCAATTTTTTAAACATGCGACACTTACTTTTGAGAATGAGTCTGTGGAAGGCTTTTTGGGGGAGCTACAATGGAGGGCAACCAACTATTTGTTAAAAAGAATTTTATTTTTCTAAGGTTGATTCTCCTTACTTAGAAACTGTAGTGAGTAGAAGGCCATGTCTAAGCTATAGTTTAACAGATATACTAAACATATAGTGGGTGCTTGAAAAACGTCAATAGGTGAATAAACAGACAAGTAATTGTTCACTAAGTCCTAATGTGATTGCTAAATGAAAATTTAGTTTCAAGTTACTCTGGCTGTAGCAGAGTGTCTGGGTCACAGGGGACTGAAATTCATCTGGGCACCACCCCATCCATGGACTACATCTAGAGAACCATGCTGGTCCAAGTGTGACGTCTCAGGAGAGGTACAGACAATCTGAAATGCATACAACCCAAGGGCCCACTGTGATAAAGCAAAGGAATTATGTCATGTAAGGTACCATTGGGGGAATTGGGGATATTGACAACTGAGAAAAGGAGATGTTGTGGGGAAAGAAAAACCCAAGAGCAATAATCCAAGGCTCATTTGGATGTTCTCTCGAAGACGAATTACACATTTTATATGTGGTCATGGAAAGCAGTACTATTTGGCCCAATACAGGAAGAGCTTTCTAATAATCAGGCATATCCAAAATTTTATAAGCAGTGTAAAATATTTTTTGGTTAAACAAAAATTCACTTGCATAAAGTGACTATATTTCAATTTGACCACTGAAAATTTAGCATCCAAATTGAGATTTGCTTTCATTGTTAAATATACACAGGATTTGAAAGACAGTACAAAAAGAAAAAGAATATAAAATATTTCACTAATAATTTTTATATTGACTATATGTAGAAATTACTGTATTTTAGATATATTAAGATATATTATTGAAATTGATTTCACTCATCTCCTTTCACCTTTTTATAATGTGCCTACTAGAAATTGTGCAATTACATATGTGGGTGGCATAATATTTTAGATGAACAATGCTAGTCTAGAGAGATGGTCAGGGTCCTGACCATGACCTTCATCTCCTGAACTGGACAATAGGGTAGCAGTAGAAAAAGTTCAACTAACAAGCATATGAAGAGATAATTTTCAAAGTCGTTAATAATTTAGAGAAATGTAAATTAAAACAATGAAATATCACTTTATACAATCAGACTGGCCAAAATTAGAAAAATGAGAAAACTGGAAGTGCCAGTGGGGATGAGGGGATGCAAGACTGCTCTGCACTGCCGGCAGATGTGTGGGGGCTGGAGCAGCCAGGCTGGAGAGCAACAAACTGGCCCAAAGTGGTCCAAGTTAGCATATGTGTGCCCTATGGTCCAGCAATTCCCAAACAATCCCACCTAGGCTCATCAAAGAATGTGTACAAGATGTCCACTTCCCAGTTGTCTGGTGTGGTAGAAATCTAGGGGCAATCTGGGCATCTGTTGCCAGGGCAACGGACAGGGCGGAAATGTGGTGGACGCAACTCTGGAGTACTGTGCAGCCGTCAGCAATAACGAGCCAGAGGTGCATACAGCCACGTGGGTGGAGCTTCAAAACCTAGCACTGTGTGGAAACAGTTTAAAAATAAACAAATGGATAACAACAAGAGAAATAAATCTATAGCAGAATACCATTTACTGAAATTAAAAATGGAGGAACACAAGAGAGATTTTTTTTTTTACAAGAATCCATACAAACAAAAGGATACATATCAGACTTATTATAATGGTTTGTCAGTGGGTGAGGAAGCCAATGAGAGTGGGAAATGAGGAAATAAGAATAAAAGGGACTAACTAAAAATATATATATAAAGGAAGAGAGAGACATGGAATTGAACCTTGCTTTTCCACTTACCAGGTAGGTGGCTCTGGACAAGTCACATAACTTTCTGAGCTTTAGCTACATCATCAGCAAATAACAAAATCAACACTGAAGGAGGGTTAAGAAAATCAAAGGCACTGTATATAAAGTGCCCAGAACTACACTGGTATATTCCAAGGCTCCTTAAACAGAAATGGCTAATATCACTTGGAGTTTATGCAGGTTCTGCTCACCAGTTTGAAGCACATTCTTCCCGCCCTATTAGGCACTAATGCTCATAGCTTATTTAACTTCAGGTTAACAGGGCATTGATGAAGAAAATAAGGTGCCATAATTCAGAATTACCCTTTATCTTACAGGAATTACTTTCACTCTGCAAACACTTCTTCCATCCAGAATCTGCTGCCTTTATTTATATACAAATGAATAATTTATCATTGTGTCTTTCAGGAACACAGTCCCAAACCAAGGCCTGAGGAAATATAAATATAAAAAGACTAATGTGATTCAGTGACAGAATGTTAAGAAATTTTGAGAAAATTGTGGTCCCTCGGATACCTTACCATCCTCATGTGGTCTCATCTGACATCACACCTCAGCAACATGGTGTACCCTAATTTACTCCTGTCCCATGCAGTTGCCTATAAGCACAGGTAGTTTTAATATGTGAATTTTCCCAACATTAAAAACTGCCAAATATCTTACACTTCTCCATTGTCTGGTTCATGATATGCTGGCTTTTTTGTTGTTGTTGTTCATTTGTAGTATAAAATGAATAAAATGTCTGGTTTCATGAACATGTCGTGGCTTTAGTGCTTCCTTATACATACATTGCAAACAAAAACCAGTAAATTTTAACCCCTTTGGAGCCTCTGGGAGGCATCCAGAACTGCAGAGGGATAATCGCCTTTCTGGGTAGCCCTTACAGGCTCCCCACTGAAATCAGGCACCAACCCAATGCACTTGGAAACTCACTCAATCTCAGCTGCCAACTTTCCAGTTTTTCTAGACTGTTTTTAAATGGAGTTGAAAAGCCCCAACTGTTACTGAAAGAGTAGCCAGGAACTCATGGTTATACCTGGATCCTTCCCACATCCGTGGAACCCAGAACCCTTGGCTGGAGATGTGGAAGTGAGGTCACGTGAACTGTCCTACACTGAAAGAAAAGTGTGGAGAAACCTCCACCCCTGGAGAAACAGACTTATTGTTCTCTGCGTTGAGATCTTTCCTTCAGACTACAAAATGCTCGTGGTAAACAGGTGAAGTCTCAATAGTGCCTACTACAGGATTCAGAGTCAGGAATTCCAATTTGCAGGGTACATTAGGAAGATGAGGAGAAGCAGTGCTCATCAAAGGGGACATGCATTGTACATGAGCTGTGTAGGACACAGGGTTGGGGCTGGAAGATACAGGCGGCTGCAGGAAGGTAGATTGGATGCCTTGAGGCATCTATTAAAGGCATCTATTAAAGACCTGCTTTAATAAAGCAGAGAAAGTGGTTAGAGTGCTGAGAATAATAATGAAAATAGCTAATATTTATGAAGTTCTTATTACATACTTGGTAGTATTCTAAGAATTTTACGTGCAAAAGTACTTTATATGTAAAATGGTTAAAATATAAATGTAATGGTAATAATTTACATATATTATTCATTTTCTATGCTTACAATATAAATATAATAGTAATAATTTACATATATTATTCATTTTCTTTTTGCAATTTACAGAAGGGAATAATGATTCAGTTGTATGAGATTTTTTTTTTTTTATACAGGGCCTCGCTCTGAGGTCCAAGCTGGAGTGCGGTGGTGAAATCATAGCTCACTACAGCCTCCAAATCCTGAGCTCAAAGGATCCTCCTGCCCCAGCTCAGCTAATTTTTTATTTTTATTTTTTTGTAGAGATGGGTCTCGTTATGTTGCCTGGGTTGGTTTCAAACTCCTGGCCCAAGCAATCCTCCCACTATGACCTCCCAAAGCTTTGGGGTTACAGGCATAAGCCACTGCCCCTGGCCTAGTTGTATTAGGTCTTAACAGAGAAAAACAGGGATGGGCTTCGATGTAACAGGATGTAGAGACCAAGAGAAGCACAGGTGATGGTCAGGACAGGAGGGTGCCATGGAAATTCCTAGGTATAAGAATAAAATCTTTCCTAATACTTGGCATATGAGAGGTTGAATTTATCCTTATAGAATGTCAATGTGTTGCCACCTTGAAAATTGTAAATTCTCTCAAACACTTAGGATTTGTTTTCTATGTTTGGCCAAACTATTAACAATAAAAAATGAAACTTATAAGGCTATTCCTTGAGTCTAGAAGTAAAATTTTAAACTATGATTTAGTCTCCTTCCATCTTAATTTTCTCCTGAAAATAATTTTATCAGCCTGGTTTTACATATAGTGACTTCTGGTCTAGGAGGCTAGTTTCTGTTTATTGGAGGAAGGAGCCCATGACAAGTAGAAAAACTTTTCAAACAATATGATCCTGCAATCCCTTGAAGTCAAGGTTAATCACAGAAGAGTGCTAAGATTTGCTTTGTGTTCCAAAGTTTGCAAACTAAAAAATGTGTATTTTATCAGAGAAGTGAAATGGGTTCTACTGACTCAAAAGCAGATGTAATAGAACCAGGGAAAAAAGGTGACATCAGACTCAAGGTGAAGAAGCCTAAATAGATAAGGTATGATGATCTGGAAGAGAAGGGATTTCTCTGGATGGCTGCCAATTTACATGGTACTAACCACGTTAACTGGACTCATTGATCTCTGCTTTGGGGCCTCTGCACATTCCCTTCCCATTGCCTGGAATTCTCCTCTCTCACTTTCTTCTCTCAAGTCTCTTCTTAAATGGTGTCTTGTCGAAGAGACCTTTTCTTTCCTTTTTTTTTTTTTTAGAGGGAGTCTTGCTCTGTTGCCCAGGCTGGAGTGCAGTGGCATAATCTCAGCTCACTGAAACCTCCGCCTCCCAGGTTCAAGCAATTCTCCTGCCTCAGCCTCCTGAGTAGCTGGGATTACAGGCGTAAGCCACCACTCTCAGCTAATGTTTGTATTTTTAGTATAGACGGGGTTTCACCATGTTGGCCAGGCTGGTCTCGAATTCCTGACCTCAGGGGATCCACCCACCTCGGCCTCCCAAAGTGCTGGGATTACAGGTGAGAGCCATTGTGCTCGGCCAAAGAGACCTTTTCATCAGCACTCTCTATCACCCACTCTTCCATAGTATTTATGATCACCTGATAGATTATATATTTAATTACTTGTTTGTGTCTGCCAGTCCCCAGCGGAACATAAGCTTTGTGAGGTCACAGAACCCATCTGTTTGGTTCACTGCTGTTTCAACAGCATCTAGAACAGCCCATCACTCTGCAAGGGCTCAATAAACATTTGTGGAATGAATAAATGAATCTTCCATTCAGTCTCTATTCATCAGTCTTGCCCTTTATCCATCTCTGGTTAACATCAACTCATAGACTCTCTATACTAGTCCCTTTATTTCTTATGGAAGGGAGAAAAAGACAGTTGAGCACAGTAGTTACAAGTATGGACTTTGAAACCACCAAATCCGCTAGGTTTAAGACTGGCTTCATTGCTTCTCTGACGGTTCTGTCCAATAGAACTTGCTACAATGATAGAGACATTCTGTTCTACACTCCCTAATACAGTAGCAACTCATCCCACAGACTAATTGAGAATTTGAAGTGTGGCTAGTGTAACTAAGAAGGTGAACTTTTAATTTCATTTCATTTAAATTTAAATTTAAATAGCCACGTGGTGACAGGCTACTATACTGGATAGTTGTAGCTGTATGATCCTGGGCAATATTTCCTAATCTCTCTGTGCCTCCATTTCCTTGTCAGTTAAATGGAAATAATAATAATAATACACCTCATATTATTGTTGTAAGGATTAAATGAGATAATACATAGAGCACCAGAATAGTACTTGGTATAAGGAAAGCTCTCAGCAAATGGCACTATTGTGGGCAAAAGGAACTAGCTTCGCAATAACACTAAATCTTTACTCAAATATGACAATGATACCAATCTAACGTATTAAAAAATAGGGAAACAAAGGCATTTCCAAAAAGTAAGGTTATAGCAAATTATGTGATGAGTTGGAAAGTGGGGTAAATGTAAGGGAACTCTAGAATAGCATGTCAAAAAGTTAGAAATTTTAGTTGATTATAAATGTTACTTTTTTAAAATTATACTTTAAGTTCTGGGATACATGTGCAGAACGTGCAGGTTTGTTACACAGGTATACACGTGCTATGGTGGTTTGATGCACCCATCAACCTGTCATCTACATTAGGTATTTCTCCTAATGCTATGAATGCTACTTTTTAATAAAATAGCAGTTACCATAGCAGCCAGACATCACAAAGTCATTTCAAAATCAAAGGCATCTTCTTAAAGAAACCTTGTGAACAATGTATCTGAGCAATATCATAAAAGGGCTCCCTTGTATGTCTGGGGTTTATTATACAGAATAATTCATTTCCCAACACTTTTCTCTAGCTTTCAATATCTACTCTACAACTGCACTCAAGATTTTATACATTTTTCTTATTTCTTGGGGTTTACTAAAAAGAAAAGAAAGAAACTTCACAACAGTGGAAAAGGTAAGACAATTATTTAATAAGAAAAAACAATTATTAATATCTCTTAGGACACCACTTTATTATTGCTCTGCAAAGCAGCAAATTGATGCTGCTATATTTTGAAGGAGACTTGAATTAATTTTTTTATTATTTCATATTGTCTTTTTGTTAGCTTCTAAGTAAAATGTTCTTTCTCTACCTACATAGGTTTTTCTTTTTTCATTTATAAATGTCTTGTGTTTTTGTCTTCCCAGATGGTTTTAACTTCAAGCCAGATTTGTGAAGAAGAGAAGGAGAAGAGAGGGAGGAGGATAGAAGGAAAAGGAGGAGGCAAAGGAGAAAAAGGAGAAGAGTGGTAGAAGAAGGACAAGGAGAATAAAGAGGTTCTTCAGCTCCCCAATTAGACTTTGCCTGATCAGCCTTCCTCTTGCAACCATTGTATAAATGTCTAAATGGAGCAGGGATGGTAAGAAGCGCACAAGGTCACTGCTGCTTCTGACGCGTGCCAGTCTCATCTGTTTAGCGCCTTGAATTACACTGCAGTGTCTTTTTGTCTTTTTCTTTTGTCCTCTAGATCTTCCCACCTTGCTCAACTTTCGGATTTTATAGTTGCTACCCTGAAGCCTGAGAACAAAAAGAATTTCTTTTGGAAAACAATCTGTTTAAAAACAAGGTTTATTCTCAAATGTGTTAGTGTTTACTTGGCTCTATAATGTTTTTCTTCTTTGTGTTAAGGTCAAATATTACAAACCATAGGACCCATATATCTGATTTTAACAGAATATCTTTTTTTCAGTGCCAAATTTTCCTAGTCAAGGTAAGCCATTTAGAATATGTGTCATTCCATATTTATATACACAAGATGTTAAAACATAAACAAGTTTGTTTCATAGTTCATCGTTTTTAATCTTGAAATAAAAATTGAATCTGTGTTCTTTTTTTGAGACGGAGTCTCGCTCTGTCGCCAGGCTGGAGTGCAGTAGTATGAGATCTCGGCTCACTGCAAGCTCCACCTCCCGGGTTCAAGTGATTCTCCTGCCTCAGCCTCCAATAGCTGGAATTACAGGCACGCACCATCACGCCCAGCTAATTTTTGTATTTTTAGTAGAGATGAGGTTTCACCACGTTGGCCAGGATGGTCTCCATCTCCTGACCTCGTGATCCACACGCCTCGGTCTTCCAAAGTTCTGGGATTACAGGTGTGAGCCACTGCTCCCAGCCAAATCTGTTTTCTTAAATAGAGCTTAGATCATACAGAAATGATACGATCTCCCATTGCACTGACTCTGTGGGAAAAATCAGTATGTTAACCCTTTCTCTATAAAGAGCTGAGAAATTGTCTTTATATCAGTTTCTAACAGAAAGCTTTGGATTGTGACATCAGTTTTGTGTATTAGAAAACAAGGCACAGTTTTTTGTTGTTGTTTTTTTTAAGACAGAGTCTGGCTCTGTCGCCCAGGCTAGAGTGCAATGGGCGATCTCGGCTCACTGCAACCTCTGCCTCCCGGGTTCAAGCGATTCTCCTGCCTCAGCCTCCCCAGTAACTGGGATTACAGGGGCGTGCCACCACGCCCGACCAATTTTTGTATTTTTAGTAGAGATGGGGTTTCGCTATGTTGGCCAGGCTGGTCTTGAACTTCTGACCTCAGGTGATCCACCCGCCTTGGCCTCCCAAGGGATTACAGGCATGAGCAATTGTACCCAGCTAGAAAAGAAGGCAAACTTTCAATAACAAGCAACCTAGGCACTAAACTATAATAGTGAGTAAAACAGCCATGGTCCCTGTCCTTAGGAAGCTTCTAGCAAAAAGGCTACAAGGAGCCATTACAGCTCCTTGCAACCCTTCGCCTGAGCCTCAATGATATCATTCTGCAGCGCCCCAATCCCTAACTCCAAAAAGAGGGTGAAAAGAGGACCCAGCCCTGGAAAGTTTCACACCTTGTTCTGTTCTCCCCTCACTATTACCAAATCCCTAGAAAGGCCTAGTATGGAAAGGACTGACCTTACTCAATAAATAGTGGAGTAGCAATGGCTTGGCAACACCAAAATGTGCATGATTTTTTTTTCTAGATTAAAAAATAAATAAAACAGTGAGGTCACCTGGAGTTTTTATAGAAGAGCAATCTACCAAGTCCTTTATACTTCTTGTTCTTTCTGGGATTGCCTTTCTAGAGTGATAAGACAATGGCGATGGTGATACTAATACCTAATGTTTATCAATGTTTTCTGTGTACCAGATCTGAGATAGGTACTATTTTTAATCCTCATTTTACAGATGAGGAAACTGAGGCACAGATAGGCTAAGGAACTGGTCCAAGGTCATACAATTACCCTGTAAAAGAAGTATCCACCACACAAACCCAGATGTTCTGGCTTTGGAATTTATGCACTTATCTAGTACGGTATAATGGCCGCCACATTTTTCTTCCTGGTAATGCAAAATTATTTCCAATCTTTTGAAGAAAACTAATCCCAAAGAGATCCTCAACATTAGAAAGTGTGTTAGTCTTCATATCTCCTCTAATACACATAAAAGGAATGCAATAGGGAAGGATAAATGAATGAGTGAAAGAAGAACAGGAGGAGTGAGAATCCAATTACAGTATTTCTATTGTTTCATTTGGTATTTTTATTTTTATAGGAGAACTAAGAGAAATCTACTACACTACATACGTATGTCACTGGAAGTGGAGACCTTCATTCCTTTGCTCCTAATATAGTTTATCTCAGAAAAACATGATGCTAACCCAGTATGAGAGATTCATGAGTTTTGAGTAGTCATTTCAGAAACTACAATTACTTTGCATGCATCCGTGTCCATTTCTCCCATCCTGTTCCCCATTGAGCAATGGCACAAAGTGGTGACTTGGTACTTTGATGTTTGGAGTTCATGTGGCCACACAGCTAAGCAAAGGCAATAGAATATTATCCACAGGACTTACATTTTGGACAATACAGCAGAACAGATGACCAAAAAAAAAAAAAAAAACCCTGATAACTAGAACACTTAAAAATATGGAATAACACTTTGGGAGGCCAAGGTGGGTGGATCACTTGAGGTCGGGAGTTCGAGACCAGCCTGGCCAACATGCCAAAACCCCATCTCTACTAAAAATACAAAAATTAGCCAGGCATGGTAGCACGTGCCTGTAGCCTCAGCTACTCAGGAGGCTGAGACAGAAGAATTGCTTGAACCTGGGAGGCAGAGGTTGCAGTGAGCCAAGATCACACCACTGTACTCCAGCCTGGGCAACAGAGAGAGACTCTGTCTAAGAAAAAAAAAAAAAAAAAGAAGGAATAAAAATTCAAAACTTTTAAAAGCATGCAAGACTGAGCTTATAGTAAAGTAAGACAATATTAGAAGTAAGAAAAAAGACAAAGCAAAAATCCAAAGATGTAATGGAGCACTAAAGTTGACATTAACCATGGGGGCATCAACTGACCACTAGTGGTAAAGAGTTTTTTCTCATCTTTTTCATATCATAGAAAATGCTACTAGTACAATAGCAATTGCTAGAATAAATGGGAAGGTATCTGGGAGCATCATCTATTATGCTAAATGTAACTTTGTAAAACCACTTATTATGTTTACCTCATATTAACATCAAAAAAGATGAATATAAAGCACTAAATATTAAAAATATATTGAATATAGCTTCAATATCAAGTATATGTAATTTGTATAAACCATGCCATTGAAATATTTGTAAATATTTTAACAAGTAACTTGAGCTTTTTATAATGAACACAGAATTTTGTTATTTTATATGATGCTTATAATGGTTGCAGGCAATTCCTGCTCAAAACTTACAATAATACCCTTTTCAAAAATCTCAGCATAGATAAACAGGTCATTTTCCCATAAAAGTTGTAGTGGCTAAAAAATTAACAAACTTGGTAACCAAATTAAAAAGTTAGAAAAAGAACAAGAGACTAAACCCAAAGAAAATAGAAGAAAGGAAATATTTTAAAAAGCAAAAATGAATGCTATAGGACAGAAGAATGTAGTGGAGAAAATCAACAAAGTTAAAGCTGGTTCTTTTAAAAAGACAATAACAAAACTTTGGCAAAATTGAGTTAAAGAAAATAGAGAACACACAAGCAACCCTTACACTATTATGTGAATATATTAGGAGCAGCTTTATGCCAACACATTTGAAAATTTAGATAAAATAATTAGACAAATTCTTAGGAAAATATATCTTTACAAACTGACTCAAGATGAAATAAAAAGCCTAGATGATTCTATAACAATTAATGAAATGTAATAGTAGTATAAAAATCCTTCCATAAAGAAACACCAGGCTCAAACAGTTTTATGAGATAACTCTATTAAACATTCCAAAAACAGATCATTTGATTCATACACAAATTTTTTTCTCAAAGACAGAAAAAGAGAGAGACTTCTCAACTTTTATGAATCTTATATAACCCTCTTATCCAAACTAGGTAAAGACAGTGTGACAAATGAAACAAAAAAAGACCAATTTTACTCATGAAAATACTTCAAAAAATCATAAAGTAGATCTACCATTTGATCCAGCAAACCCATTACTGGGTAGCTACCCAAAGGAAAATAAGTCATTATATCAAAAAGGCACTTGCATGCATATGTTTATTGTAGCACAATTCACAGCTGCAAAGCTATGGAACCAACCTAAGTGCCTATCAATTAATGTGTGGCTAAAGAAAATGTGGCATATATACATACAGCATGGAATACTATTCAGCCATAAAAAAGAATGAAATAATGTCTTTTGCGGCAACTTGGATGAAGCTGGAGGCCATTACTCTAAGTGAAGTAACTCAGAAATGGGAAACCAAATACCGTATGTTTTCACTTTTAAGTGGGAGCTAAGCTATAGGTACGCAAAGGCAAACAGAGTGATATGATGGTCTTTGGAGATTCAGAAGGGGAAGGGTGGAAGTGGGATTGGGGATTTAAAAGCTACATATTGAGCACAATGTATACAACTCGGGCTATAGGTGCACTAAAATCTCAGCTTTCACCACTATACCATTCATCCAGGTTACCAACAACCATTTGCACCCCAAAAGCTATTGAAATAAAAAAATTAAAAATAATAAAATATTAGCATCAAGTCACATGATGTATGGCAAAGTTGGCTTCATTTTTTAAATGCACAATTACTTCAACATTAGAAAATCCAGTATTATAATTATCTTATCAATATATATTAATTTGGAAAAGTAATTTGATCATTTCAATAGATGCAGGAAATGCATTCAATAAAATTCAACTTACATTCACAATTTAAAAACTTAGTGTAGGAATATAAGGGAGCTCCTTTAATCTAATTAGTATTTGCAAAAATAAACATCTACAGTATATGTCATTCTAAATGGTGAAATATTAAAAGCATTTCATTTAAAAACAGAAACAGACAAAATTAAACAATATGCTACCCAGGAATGTGTACATCACTGATAAAACTATAAGAAAATATAAGATAATAACACAAAACTCAAGACTCCAGAAAGTGGCTACTTCTAGGTGAGAGGGGATGTAATTAGGGGAGTGGGTAGCAGGTACACAAATGGTCGTTTTAGTATGATTTTGTAAACCACACACACACACACACACACACACACACACACACACGCAAGCCATACACACAAATGTAAAATATATTATTCATAACATGAGGCAGATGAAGTGACAATGGTTCATTTTGCAAGTGTTAGACAAAATCAAAGTGATGGCTAGGCTAAATAACATTTATAACCACAATAGGTATTTAAATCACCTTCTCTTTCGTTGTATAAATTCAAGCTTGGCTTTTTTTTTTTTTTTTTGAGACAGAGTCTCACTCTGTTGCCCAGGCTGGAGTGCAGTGGCGTGATATCGGCTCACTGCAACCTCCACCTCCCGGGTTCAAGTGATTCTCCTGCCTCAGCCACCAGAGTAGCTGGGACTACAGGCATGCACCACCATGCCCAGCTAATTTTTGTATTTTTAGTAGAGACGGGGTTTCACTCTGTTGGCCAGGCTGGTCTTGAACCCGACCGCATGATCCGCCCTCCTCAGCCTCCCAAAGTGCTGGGATTACAGGTGAGAGTCACCACACCCAGCCTTTGGCTTCTTATAAATCATATTTCTACACTAAACTTGGATAATACTTTAACACATTTGGGGAAAAATTTCAAATGAACTGCTCATGTCATCATGAGACTTGGAGACGAAGAATTATAAGTGAGACTCATTCCATTTCTTGAATAGCTCTATCATAATTAAAACTTTAGTGTATAGGGACCACTTCTCACAATCATTTGTTTGGCTTTCTAGAGAATTTGCAAAAAAAAAAAAAAGTCAATTCTTTAATAATATGCAAAAGAAGGGAACAGCCCTTATGAAATGCAAACTCATATTGATTGCAGAATTTTCTCCTTTGTTCTCTGCATACTATGTGTGGCCAAAACATTCTAAGCAGTACCACAGTAATGCTAGCATGCTGAATTAAATTGCACTATCAGTACAGTTTCAAATTTTCTACTTGGTTTGTTCACACACAGACACTTTAGTGGGTACTGGGGCCATAGCAGGGCACTGGGGCTAATGAGGGAAAATTCTGGTGAGGATTAAAAAGAATGCTCTCTGAGTATAAGACGGAAAAAGTATTGATTTAGAGAAGGGAAGTGTGCTTTTTGAAAATTTTCCTTTAAAGAACTTTCTGCACTTCAGGTTCCTAAAGAGATAAAATAGGAACCAGCTTGAGAATTTGTGTCTCCTTTGAGTGGTGTTCAGTGGATAATGCTATTTGTGGGTATAAAAGGAACTCATTCCTTTCCTTTTCTTCTGTTTTATTTAAGGAAACGGAGACTGGAATATGTAGGTAGGAACTGGTAATTAAATTAGGTGCCCAGTTTTTCATTCTGATTTTGTGAAGCATTATTTGCCTATGGCTGCGGTTCATGTTCTGAGTTATCTTAAACATTATTTTTAAATTCTGAAAAGTCCCTAAAGTTTCCCAAGAAATGGGATTTCCAACCCTACTTTTTAAATTTTCAAAACAAGTTCAGGCACCTGCAGAAACACAACTATAATGCATAGTTCATGACCACCAAGACCAAAGGGCTGTTTAGAACCTTACAGTTCTGAATTCCTCAATTTCTTTTGAATTATCCAGTGACCTGCTCAAGTCATCCCCATGTGTCCATCTCCAGCCTAAGAAACAACAACCAAAATGACCTGATGGGGATGACCATGCCAATGAGTTCTCCAAAAAAGGAGGCCATTGGAAGTCACAGCAGCTTCTCCAAAGGTCAGATAGATTATAGAGAGTAATTTCAAAGCATTTTATATTAAGGCAAGGGGCTGCAGAAATATTCAGGAGGAGTTAGCTTTTCCCTTGTAGGTAAAGGAGCTTTCCCTTCTACTGTGTGTTTTCTGATGAATCCTTTTTTTTATTCTTTTTCAGTCTTCATATTTTATCCTCCACCCTCCGTCCTCTAGAATATCATCCTACAGGCAGTGTCAGGGAGAAAATGAGTCTGGACCTGACCCTGTAAAAGGCAAAGTTCTCAGAAGTACAAGATGACAGGGCTGGAGCTCCCTCTAGAGCCCATCCCGCCGACAATGGAGGGGTCTTCAGCAAAGTGAACTGGGGCTGGTGGATCCTGACCCATTTCCCTATCCTGCTCATCTTACTGGAGAGCCCTTTCAAAAGACTGAGAGGTCTGGAAGAGCAGAACTATTCACCATGGCCTTCAAGATGGCTCAGTGATGCTCACTGGCATCTCCAAAAACAGTGTGGTCAAACAAGCTTATTTAGTAAGTTCTCTTGTCAAAATCAGCTCTAATTAGTCACCACAAAAGGAATTTGGATGAATATGTAAAACAGAGAATGTTCATTTGCTTGTTGTTTAATCCAGTAGTTTGGATCATAGTCATAGGTGTAGTCATAGCAAACTTGATATTCTGATTTTATAATAAACTGATGACTTTAAAATGAAACATTTATAAGAAGCAATGTTGTTGCTGCTTTTTTACTTTCTTTAGAAAAGCTAAAGAAATACAAGGAGGAATTAACATGTTAATGAAAAATAGAACAACATAACCTTCATTTGAGCATAAATCTGAAAATTTTAAATCACTACCTTCTTTACTTAGGAAAACAATAAAGATTCACAGATAAAGTATTGAGAAACCTAATTTTCAATGTATTATAGTTAAATTTTGAATAGCAGAGGAAAATGCTATTTCTAATTTGTTCTTGATGTTATTAGAGATGGAGAACATTCAATTTTGCTTTCGATAACTGTGAAGAGGAAATAATTTGGGTAACAGCTGATAATATTTCTCTATCATTTGGAAGAACTTAGTAAGAATGACTAAATGTTCAGGTCTTAACATAATTAAAAAACTGTCTTGCCATGCATTCTTCAAAACATGGCTTCCTTTTTTTAAGTTTGTTTAGTTGCAGTTATCAAACAGTTCAAAATGATTTCCAAAATACATTCCTATTATTTTCAGTCATTACTCCAGACAAATAAAATGGAAGAGCTAGTTCTGTTAACACTAAATTAAACTCTTAACTGAACCTGGTGTTTTGTTAGTAATGCATACAATTCATTATAAGAATCACAATAGCATTTTTATAACACCATGCAGTTTACTAAAAATACTCGCAAACATTTTCTTAATCTCAAAACAAAGTAGATCCAGCATACACAAATTGCGCCACTCAATTGCCTTCATTAGGTAGTACATTGTAAGTTCAATTTTTCTGTTTACTAAATTTTGTAAACACTAACTATGCCTCTGGCCCTGATCTCTTTAGTAGTAGTAGGAGGAGTAACAGTAATCATAGCTAACATTTTTTTGTGTGCTTACTATGTTCTAGGTACAATTTTAAGTGTTTTATGTGCATTAATTCAATAATCCTAAGAACGAAGAAAATATATTTTATTTAAAGTTTCATTAGATTGAGAAAACTTAACTTTAGATGCCTACTCGTCTTTCTAGTTTTTCTTTATTTTCTTTCTGCTTTAATTTCACTCTATCCTTGATGGTTTGCCTAACATTTACTTTCTTGGTAAATACACAGCAACATTTGGTTAGCAGATATTATTTTTTAAATGTCTATAACTTGCAATCTTTTTAAAAAAAAAATCTGGAATAGAATTGTACAAGCCTTAGAAAAATTAAGTCAAGAAAATGAAAAGTCAAAATTAGTTAGATGACTTACCCAAAGTCATCCAGCCAGTAAGATGACAGGTCAAGATGCAAATATTGACCACACGCTAGCTTCTCTTCCTCACCCTGATCCCCCAGAAACTGCTCAAGTCTATTATTACTTTCTCTGGAACTGTGTCAGTACCTTAGCAACTCTGTCCATCTTCACCACCACCATCAATAAGCAAATCTATTAAGAAAATTTCTGCATTTAATTGAGGGCAAGAATGGATGACATAGAGCCAGTAATGTGGATGTTGCTCTAGTCCTGTAGGAATTCACAGTCTAAGATTAATGGCAATAATCTCAGAGGTGTAACCAAGGGGACATTAGGGGAAAAGAATCACCGCAGACTCTAGGTTAGAGAAATGAAAAGGATGGTATGTCGGCTACATAAGTATGCTTGAAGAGGAAATTCTGGAAAATACATAGATAATTATTTCCCCTGCAAAGAGCAGCTCCTTCCTTGCATGATGATACAGAATGGTGAAAATGCATATTGAAGACTTACACTAAAGAAATGGACGTTACATTGGGAGGCAAAAGAAAGTGGTAGAAATGGAACTGCAGTGGGAATCAGATGCGTGTTGATCTCAATTTTTCCAAGGTATTCTTTTGGCAAGACTCTGAATCTCTCTCAGACTTAGTGGAAACATGCTGTAGGCCAGGGAAAGAGTCTGATTTTGGCTCAAACCACCTATTGTCTCTATGACCTTGAACAAGTTCTTTTGAGTAATTTTTTAAGCCTCAATTTCTTCATCTGCAAAATGGGTATAATACGAACCTTGTAGGATTGTTATGAGGGTCAAACTAAAGGTTTTTGCAAGTGGTCGTTGCTCAATAGTTAGTATTTATCATTATTATTTCTTTTCTTTTTTTTTTTGAGACAGAGTTTCGCTCTTGTTGCCCAGGGTGAAGTGCAATGGCAACATCTCGGCCCACTGCAACGTCCACCTCCTGGGTTCAAGCGATTCTCCTATCTCGGCCTCCCGAGTAGCTGGGATTACAGGCACTCGCCATCACACCTGACTAATTTTTGTATTTTTAGTAGAGACGGGGTTTCACCATGTTGGTCAGGCTGGTCTTGAATGCCTGACCTCAGGCGATCCACCCGCCTCGGCCTCCCAAAGTGCTGAGATTACAGGCGTGAGCCACCATGGCCGGCCATTATTATTTCTTAATCAAGAAAATGAGAAGATTATGTTAAGTGATTTTTAATATCTGTCCAATATTCAAAAGCCTATGAGTCTATATCCACTTGACACAAGGTTAAATACTTTTGTTAAATGGTTTTTAAGCTATATTGTTTCTCAGAGGTGAGCCATGTCATTTTTTACAGCACAAAGGGTCAATCAAATCACATCTGGAAAATAAGTCTAATTTTCAATCAACCTACAATTTAATTGGGGATAATACATTAGCAATAAAAGTCATAAATGGAGGTGAGAAAATAAAACCAAAAGAAAAAAGTCTCAAATTGCTTAGGTTAAGTATATTTTATCTAATTTACCTTCTAATACAAAATTAGCTATAAATAACTTGTATAAATCTTCCACAATTTTCCAAAGGAGAAATGATTATTTTCCTAAATTCACACTAAATCATCTTTGCTCTGGAATAGTATTGTTCAAACATTGTGACTACAGCCTACAGTAATACATTTTATATTGCAGCCTAGTCCACACACACGTATGTGTGTAAGTATGTAAATATTTTTAGAAAATAAAGGTTTTGGCTGGGCGCAGTAGCTCACATCTGTAATCCCAGCACTTTGGGAGGCCGAGGCGGGCAGATCACGAGGTCAGGAGATCGAGACCATCCTGGCTAATACGGTGACACCCCGTATCTACTAAAAATACAAAAAAATTAATCGGGCGTGGTGGCGGGCGCCTGTAGTCCCAGCTACTCAGGAGACTAAGGCAGGAGAATGGTGTGAACCCGGAAGGCGGAGCTTGCAGTGGGCTGAGATCGCGCCACTGCACTCCAGCCTGGGTGACAGAGCGAGACTCCGTCTCAAAAAAAAAAAAAGAAAAAGGAAAATAAAGGTATCATAAGACCCTTTTTATATGCCTTGCATTCGTATTTTCTACTCTCTTTTAATCCAAGTTCTAATGTTGATTGTCTACAAACTGATATCATGACCATTAAAAGGTCATCAACCATGGTTTTTAAAACACTACAGTAGAGCATTCCTTTCTCTATGAAGGTTTTTATAACATACCAAGTGGTCAATACTATGTTTTGTCCAGTAAACTGGTTAAAATGTAGCTATTCAGTTAACTCATATTTGGCATCACACAGATCCACAATATCGCTGGCTATTAATCATTTGAATTTTAGATGAATTCAATTAGTCTAGTTTGTAATTATACAGGTTCTTAAAATGTTCTGTAAATGTATTTACCCAAATGTTCACTGTAAGTACCCTTTCCCCATTAAAGGCATTATATTACAGAAATCAATTTAAACTCACAATTTATAACTGGGTTTTCAAAAAGAAACATTAGAAATGCTTTTCATCAAATTTTACAATGACCTATTCTTTCTTAGGTTGCCTTATTTTAATCTTTCTACTTATTTCCACCTGTCATACATCTAGTATCTCTCCCTTTAAATAGCTTAATTTTAGAGTCTATTATAATTCCCTGACTGGGGGTGAAGCCATAACTTTTCTTTCTTAAAAACTGGGATTTGCACACAGCTCTGCACCATATGACATATTCTAGCTCTCTGCTTGTCCTGTGCCAATACATTTTTAAGCCATTGATGATATCAAATTCAATAGGCATCTGATGTTATGAAATTCCACAGGCTTTCCAACCCTGAATTTCATCGTCTCTTTACTATTCATACCTCATTCATTTTTGGTGTCACTGTTCTATATCCCTGCCATTCTTCACAGCTGGATTTGTTTGCCTGTTTTTTTTTTGTTGTTGTTGTTGTTGTTTGTTTGTTTTAATACTGAGCCTTCTGTCAATTATAATACACATTTCCCATTTTGATTTTGCAGCACCTCACTCTTGATCTGCACTGAAACCAACTAAGGGCCATGCAGAAAACATTCCCTCCAGACTATTTCCAGAAGGAGTCTATAAACACTTTAAAAAAAGGGCCTGTGATGCATTCTGTACTAAAGCTACAGTTGAATACCCTTCAAAATCCTATCTGCCATTGTTCCCTAACAGGGCAAAGAATGTGGAGAACTCCCTTGATTATTTAGGTTGTGCATGTCTGCTTCTGAGTTAGGGCCTCTTTTCAGATCTACAACTGTTTTTCATTTATCCCATTATTTTTCACTGCCCTTCCACTAGCCCTTTCATTGATAAGTCATAATCTTAAAATTTCCTGCAATTAGAAGATCAACTTCACTCAGACAATCATTTAGGATCTTTCTTCCTGTTGAGCACACATAGCAGCCCTACCCTGCTGCAGCCCTTGGTTTCAGGTGGGGAAGATATCAGAACTCAAGTATGGCAATTCTGTGCCAGCAACTCTATTTCCAAAAGGTTTGCTTTCTTCTTTCATTCTAGCCAATAGTAGTCAGATATGGTTCATGTCTACATTGGTCAAAAAACTATTTATCTTCCCCTTGCAAGCCCCTTATTTTTCTTTTTTTTTTTAAGCAAAAAAGGTGAGAAATGCACTCACTCAAGATTATAGTTAGGACAATTTAAACTATGAATAGTACCAGGACCTTGTGCAGTGGGAGTATCATAGAACTGTAGCCATAATTTAAGCGCTTATGTCTTTAATTATGATATTAATTATGTAAACATTTAGGATGCTGAGGGAGATTATTTCTATTTTTCAAATGCCTCAGTGACTTTTCATAAGAGCATTATGTTTAAGTCATCAAATAACTTATCTACTATTTGCTATATGAAGCAGCCTCTTACTTTCCATCATTATTACTATCTTCTTTTTATTATTAAGAATAAAGGTCAGCTCCTTGGTCTTTCCTCATATCAAATAAAAATTCCAGTTGACTCATTATGATAAGGAAAATTCACATTACTGGTGCTGACCCCCAAAGTTCAAATACATTATGGAAATTACACTTTAAAACTAGTCCAGTTATCACGAGATTAAGCCCTCAAAGTAGAATTCTCCTAGAGCGTTATTTGCTTCATGCCAATGTGATCCAAAATTCTCTCTACTCCTCTCCCCATAGTTCATCTCCTGATACCACACACAGAAGTGCACTGAGCCACATACTGGAACTCTAGCTATATGCTCTTCTGTTTCTTTCTTTTTTTTTTTTTTTTTTTCATTTTACTCCCTTTGAAAGATTTCTGAGGTATGTACATACAGTGCAATATACTAGCCTGGCCATCTGGATTCTCTTTCCTGAGTGGTAGCAACATGCCAAACAAAAATTACCAAATAGGTGTTTTCATATTAAGCCTCTGATACCACATTCTGGTTAGACTTTTATTATATTATTTACTTACGGAAATATAGAAGTACTTTATTATATTTTTACAGTGGGAAACTTGTTGATTGTGCAGCCTTGCACCAAGAAAAAAATTCCTAACAATATATTGTATGGGTTATATGGGACCTGTTATTTTTCACAGATGTTTGCTTAAAATCTCACTTTTATAAAAACTGTTTTGACATCACATTAATATATTTTCTAACATCTCTTCAATTGTCACATTTCTTGTCACATTACATATAAGGGAAATGGTTCTAAATTATTCCAGATCACTTTCTTGTAAGTTTGTCTTGGTAAATAAAAAATTATTTTAAGTGAAATATGTTGTTAGAAAACAAAAACTGCCCTCAACGGCTGTACGTATCCTTTCCTCTACACATGGGAGAAGATTTGAAATGCTCTGATAGAGGAAAAGCCTCTCTTTAGGGTCACTCCATGGCACTGAACTCAGGATGCATAAGCAGCATTTTGGGGCAAGAGCTCACTTTTTCATACTGCTCAGCACTAGCCAAAGGGTAAGGACAGATGATTGTCCTGAACACTGAGTCTCCACCTGAGTACATCCCATTTCTGGCCCCTCTTCAGAGCACCCCATCAGAGCTCAGCATATTCAGAATCACTCTGTCAGAGAGGGCTTGGCTGGCTCCATGGGAGTCCAAGAAGAGCACATCTGCACTGATGCCCAGTAAGAAGTGGGAAAGCCTGGAAAGACAGGAAAAGTCTTTTCCTGTCTTTATTGCTCTTGAAGGTACATAAGGAAATCCAACCTAGAACAAGTCCCTGCTCTTCCTGAAAGAAAACCCAATCTCTTGATTTTTACATAAAGCCTCCATTTTGGATGATATGGGGTTTTTTTAATGAGAAAATAAATGGTAAGGGAAAATTTGCTGAAGCCTGAGATATGATTATCTCCCAATGCTGTAATAAAGATCATTACCTACACATCAGAAAGCCTCTGGGAAAAAGCT
The DNA here is from genome assembly GCF_029289425.2 of Pan paniscus. Classification (NCBI taxonomy): domain Eukaryota; kingdom Metazoa; phylum Chordata; class Mammalia; order Primates; family Hominidae; genus Pan; species Pan paniscus. Next base: position 141,190,794 of record NC_073255.2, on the reverse strand, counting down.
CATCACAAATTAGGGTGTCAAGTCACAACCATTGTCATCAAAGAACAAGGACTAGTTCTTTCAGTGTGGTCACTACTAGTGATGCCACACACCACTGAGAAATGAGTATCACGGCTTTCAAAGTACACAGCATTCACTTCTTGCCACAACATATGGGAATTTTATTTTTTTTGAGATGGAGTCTCACTCTGCTGCCCAGTCTGGAGTGCAGTAGCATCATCTCGGCTCAGTGTAACCTCCGCCTCGCGGGTTCAAGGGATTCGCCTGCCTCAGCCTTCTGAGTAGCTGGGATTACAGGTGGACGCCACCATACCTGGCTAGTTTTTGTATTTTCAGTAGAGACAAGGTTTCACCATGTTGGCCAGGCTAGTCTCAAACTCCTGACCTCAGGTGATCTGCCCGCCTTGGCCTCCCAAAGTGCTGGGATTACAAGTGTGAGCCACTGCACCCAGCCCAACATATGGGAAATTTAAAGTCCTTTTTCCTTTCATTCTTCACCCGATTATTCATTATTTTTCAATTTATTAACTCAGTAAAAAATTATTGAATACCTACTATGTGCCAGATATACACATACTACTATATGCCAGGATATAGTAATAATAGCAAGACAACGACAGCAACCATACCCAACACTCACAGAGGGCCTACTTATTGTAAACCAGACACTAACTAATACATTAGCTCATTTAGTCTTTGCAACAGTCTCCTGACAGGTACAATTATATGCATATTTGCAGATGAGCAATTAAAGCATAGGAAGATTAATTCTCCAGGTCACACCGTCCATAAGTGTCACAGCCAGGCTTCAAATCCACATCTTTTAACTCCAGTTTCCATGCTTTTGACCTCTGTGCTGTATAAAGAAAAACAGGCAAGGCCTTATGGAACTTTCAATGCACTGGAGAAGACAGAAATTAAATAAACATGGAAATGTGCTGTAATTTCAAATGCTAATGAGATCTATAAGAAAACAGGAGGGTGCCACAAGATAGGATGGTATAACATTTCAAAGGCTCTTCTTGCAGGCTAAGAAATATAGTGATTACCTTTGGTGATTCCCAACTCACCTAAACGACAAAGTTATAAAATTTAAGGAAGCAAGCGGGATAAAAAGAATTTGGCAGAACTAAATTTAGGAGGCTAGGGGTAACAGACTAAACAATTCAACCCTTACCCCTTGCCATAAAGCCTTGCCATCTTGGTGGCACTTCTTGCTGGCCCTTCTTGCTGGTACACTCAGAATGATACAGATGAGGAATCTGGGGAGTACAGCCCATTCTGTCCTCATCTCTCCTTAATAAGAAAATCCAGTCTGGATCAGGTGTCCCATCTCCACAGATGAAAGCGAGTATCTTTCCACATCTGTTGCCTTTGACCAAGAAATGCATGACCGATGTCTACAAAACCTTAAGTTCCACTGAATACTTCAGCTTATAAAAAGAAAAAGAAAACTAAAGATTTCTTTGGCCTAATATGGTGAACACATGGGCTTCTGGAAACAATTCAAGGTATGGCTTATAGTCACTAGAACAAACAAAGTGTGGTTTATAAAATGTGGTTATTAGCAGACTCAGAAACCAACTGAAATATTGACTTAAAGAGAATAAGAACATAGAAGCAGAAAATAAAGTTCCCACGGGAAGAAAATTCCCTTTCTATCCTGATTTTTTAAAAATCTGGACTTTATTACCCTGCTTGACCAATTACAAATCTACTCCTTTCCTTTTAGTGTCAGAGAAATCACACAGAAAGAAGAAAAGCCTCTTTTTTTTTCCTTCTGAAGAAATTGCCTTTCTACAGATTTAGGGAAGTTTTATATCTCTTATTATCATTATTTTATGTATTATTTTTATGTCTCCAGTTTTTATATAAGACATGGTCTGTACATACAGGATTACATCCAAAGATAGTATGATATATTAGCTCCTAACTGTGCTTCCTAGTTTCATGCTACTGTGTTTGATAAAGACTTAGAGTGAGGAGGGAGAGGGTAAGGTGTTCATAACGGCACGAAAATTAAATGTGCTTCACACACCTAGATGAACAAGCAACATCATTTTCAGGTCCAATAAATAAATTAATTTTTCTGGTTCATCGTTCAGAATCATAAAAATAATAATTTTTATATTGTAATATCATAAGAAGTCTGTTTCATCATCTTAATGTATCACTTGAAATAGGATTTTGGCTGGGTGCAGTGGCTCACGCCTGTAATCCCAGCACTTTGGGAGGCCATGGCAGTCGGATTGCTTGAGGTGAGGAGTTCCAGAACAGCCTGGCCAACATGGTGAAACCTTGTCTCTATTAAAAATACAAAAAATTAGCCTGGTGTGGTGGCACACGCCTGTAGCCCTAGCTACTCAAGAGGCTGAAACAGGAGAATCACTTGAACTCAGGAGGTAGAGGTTTCAGTGAGCCGAGATCACACCACTGCGCAGACTCCAGCCTGGGTGACAGAGCGAGACTCCATCTCAAAAAAAAAAAAAAAAAAAAAAAGAAATAGGATTTTATATTCTACCTGACTACATATAGGATGTTAGTATATTAAAAAGGCTTAGATAACTAAATACACAAGTGAATAGTTTGATTTCCAATGAGGGATAAATAGTCTCTAATAAGCAAATAGTACATTAAGGTCTCATCTTTCATATTTAGCAAATTACACTTGAGATTAGCCTAGGTACTGGTAAACAATAGGTAGGAGAAGACTACTTAACATTAAAGAGGAATAGTCTAAAGTCTAAACTTTCTTTTTCTTTTTTTTTTGAGATGGGGTCGTGCTCTGTTTCCCAGACTAGAGTGCACTGGTGCAATCTCGGCTCACTGCAGCTTCCGCCTCCCAAGCTCAAGAGATTCTCCTGCCTCAGCCTCCCAAGTAGCTGGGATTACAGGCACCCACCACCACACCTGGCTAATTTTTGTATTTTTAGTAGAGATGGAGTTTCACCATGTTGGCCAGGCTGGTTTTGAACTCCTGACCTCAAATGATCCACCTACCTCAGCCTCCCAAAGTGCTGAGATTACAGGCATGAGCCACTGCACCCGGCCTAGACTAAACTTTCAAAGTAACTTACAATAGGTTATATTAAATTTTTTGTTAGTATAATGAGACTTAATTTTTTTAGTAAAATCCTGAAAACCATGTTAAATGTAGCATTGTTTAGAAATATCTTCTATATGTTATTCCTTAAAAATCTGTGAATGAGTGACAGATTATTTGACCTGTCATCAGAATCAATTTTTCTTTTATTAATATACTTCACTAATGAACAAAATCATGTACTATAGTTTACCTAGAAATAAAATGCCAAATAATTGCAAATAAAGGTTTTAAAAAGTATGTCACTTAAGGATCCGGACTTCTCCAAAATGAAGTAAATGTCCTTACATCTTTAGTACAAAAACTATCCCCACATTTTACATGACATGGAAAACAGGATAAACATTGATGTCAAATGCCTGAGAACAACATTATATTTCACTGCTCCAGGACAGACAATTTTTCTGTGCTCTATTCCAGAAAGAGAAAAGGAGAAAAACGAAACAAAACAAAAAAACCTTGTAATGGTTGCAGTTTGTATTAACTTCAAAGCTGCTATTTCTTTCTCAAAGATCATTTTCTTTTTGTCTTTCAAAAAGCGGGGGGTTAGAGTATGAAACCTCATAAAAATCAAACATTGAAGAATACGTTGTTGAGAAAGCACCTGCAAAGCATTTTCAGACCTTTTAAAAACGATGTAATTTGAATCACCTGTCTAAATAGGTCATTTAACTTAGAAAAATTAAAATTAGCTCTGCAGGGTCAATTCTTTTTCTACAGCATCTGCATGTGTGTGTCCTCTTCAAAGTCAAACCAGAGCTAAGTGTCAAGAACAGCCATAATACATGAATTAATTCCAAATCTTAGTTATTCTGCTTGAAATGGCCATAAAAGTTAACTTTATATATAAAAACATAGAGTGAGGAGTTGCTAGAAAAAGTTGGGGATGGGGGTGCAGAAGGAGACGCAGAACTCCCCGTTCAGGAAATAATGGTATGTGTAAAGGAGGGAGTCTCTACTGGTGCTCATTTCTTGCTTTTCACATACACACTTTTACAATATATGGCAAATCAATATCAGGCGAGCCAAAACACAAAATAAATACTTTCACACAAGTGTAGTCTCCCACAAGCTTCTCTTTCCTTATCAAACTAGCAATATAGGACTATGAACCTTAACGCTATTGTCCAGCACCTTTAAGTATCTACTCATCCTACAACACTCTGGTAAACTCAGGGATTGAATCCCTCTCCCCAGAAAACCTTCCCAGGAATAGAATAAACGACAAAATCTTGAAACATCTTAAAAATGAGAACAGTAAAAGAAAACGCAAATGAAAACTTTAGCTGCCTAAGATATTCAGTGTCCTTCTACAACCAGACCATCCATAAAATCAAAAGGACCTCAACAATGTTGGAACAGAAATGTGTCACGACCACTGGACCCTTGACTTTAGAAGGGAGGGCATCCAAGCTGGCTGGCAGACAGGCAATCGGCATCAGGGGAAGTACAGCAAGGAGTCAGTTTTGTTTCAGGACTCTTCAAAGTCACCAGGAAATGTACCCCATCCTTTCTGGGTTAAAAGTAACTTTGATGCACAGAAAAAAAGTACTTTCATATCCCCCAGCTAGCAACAATTTATCATCCACAGGGAAAGAGTGATCGGAGATGCTAATGAAACATTCTCCTCTCTGCCTACTTCCCCAAAGCCACTTCCCCAAAATGAGATCTTGAGGAATCTTGATTTACTAAAGACTTCTGTTTAAAGATGAAATGGAAGGACCTTTGCACGGACAAGGAGGCAAACTGAAGACTTGACATTGAGGAATTGCGAAAGAATGTTCTAAGCTACATTCTTCTTACAAGGGGAAACCCAAAACAGAATTAAGATCTCTTCACCTCCGGATGGAGGAGTAAACATATTTAACTGCCCGGGATGGAAAGAAACAGTATCACTCCAGCCACCGCCCCCCGCCCCCCTTCCCAGGATCAATGACAGAAATAGTCCCAGCAGCGAGGGGCAGGGCAGGCTGGCTGCTCCTTCCACTACGACCTCTCCAAATCCGCTTTTCACTTCGCCCTGTCAGTCCCTCCTTAGTCCCTCAGCACGGAACCCCGGCCCCATCTCTCTAAGCGGCCACTTCTCCGCCCACCATCCTTAGTTCTGAGCGGACTCGGCCCCACAACCGCCCTGCCTCCGGGGCGTCCCTCTGAGTGGGCGTCCCCCACACTTGGGAGGCTCACGAAAGCCCCGGGACGAGGCGCCAGCGCCGGGGCTGGGGAACCCCGGGGGTTCCGGCCTCGCTGGGCTCCCGCCCCCCACACCTCGACGCCTGAGCGGATTAGGCGGCTTGGCTCGCGGCGGCGCGCACAGCCCCCGTCCCTCCCACTCTGGCCCCTTCCCGGCTCGGGCGCCCCGGGGTCCTCCGCCTCCGCGGAGGTGAGCGCGCACTCACCGGAGGTGAGCTGCATCCAGGCACATATCTTGTACACAGTGGCCGTGTTGCAGAAGAAGAAGAGGGTAAAGCAAACGATGCAGGCAATGATGAGCATCATGGAGAGGCCGATAAAGAAGGAGGCGGCTTTGAAGGCGCCCGAGGGCAGCGTGGAGAAGTCCGTGAAGCTGCCCCTGCAGGTCAGCTCCCGGGAGAAGCCGTTGCCGATGCAGTAGTGGAAGAGCCCGAAATAGCCGGCTTGCGGGGTGTCCACGCCGTCGCCTATCCAGTAGGGCTGGATGAAGCACACCACGTTGACGATGGCAAAGCAGATGGTGAAGATGGCCCACAGCACGCCGATGGCCCGCGAGTTCCGCACATAGTTGGTGTGGTACAGCTTGGCAGCCTCCTGAGCCGGGAGCATCGCGGCGGCGGCGGCAGCGGCGGCGGCTCCGGGCATTCTCCCCCTCCTCCTCCTCCTCCTCCTGGTCCTCCGCCTCCCCCCGCCTCTCAGCGCGCAGGAGACACACTCACGGAGCCTCGCGCGCTGCAACTCCCCTGCCTCCGCCTCAGCCCAGCAGCACCAGTTTCAGAGTCTGCATCCTCGCTCCCGGAAGGAGGGCGGGGGAGCGCGGAGCACCCCTCCGGCTCGCCTGGCACAGCCTCCCGGCTCCCCTCCCTCCCTCCTGGCCCGGGCTCCGGCCCTCCTCACCACCTTCCACCCCTCTTCCCGCCGCCGCCGCTGCAGCTGCTGCAGCTGAAGGCGGCAAATCCCTCGTGGAGCACCGCGGCGCGCAAGCCCGGGGCGCCTCCCGCTCTGCTTCCCGCCTCCCTCCCCGCTGCCCGGCCCGCGCTGCCAGTGCCCAGGGGCGCAGAGGACAGTGACGACCCCGGAACGCCCATCAAGGGGTGGACATGAGCCAGAGAAGTGGGCCTGGATTAGGAGGGCGAGGGTAGTCTAAGAAGGTGGCAGGAGCACCCACAGGGATCCTAGAGACAACCCCAGGATCCTGGTGGGTGTGAGAGGCCGGGCTCGAGAGGCTGATTCAGCGAGCATTTCATCACCGCACAGCAACGTGCTTCGACCTCTGCATCTTTGCAGAGGCACGAGGGGCAGCGCGGCAATTGCAGGCAAGAGGCGCCAAGGCAGTGGAGGCATACAGCCCCCAAGAGTCTTTCTTGTTACCACAGAACTGCCCCTGGCTAACTCCTCGGTTGCCTTCAGGTCCACAGGTGGAGATAGAAGTTGAGCAGGAGCCTGGCAGACAATAATGTAAAAGACAAATCTCAAGGGTGGTCTCACATCAAGCACAGCTGAGCTTGCGTCCTCTTTGCGTTTTTCCCCCAAGCAGCCAGCTGAACTGTAGCCAATGGATGCCCCATACTTTCCTTTAGGTCGTTTCCCCGATAATTCCTTCCATAGATTGGGCCTGTGTGTGCTTGGAAGGGACTGTGTCACAGAATTTTATAGTTTGTTTGAAAAAAGGGTAGTTCGGCCAGTGTTACACTTACTATACAAATATTGACAGCTACTCTGTGCCCAGACGCTGAGCTGGGTGGTAAGGGTACAAAAAGACATAGCAGATGGTTAATTGTCCAGGAACTTCCATCTCCCCCTACAACCCAAAGCTAACCAGAGAGCTGTTTTCAGGCTAATTTATCCCGGAATTGCCACTATAGAATTCCTTACATTTTCACATGGCATTGCTGTTGTACACCTGCCCTTCGTGCTGTTTCCTTAGCTTATGTTTTCCCTTTTAACAGTCTTTCTGTTGCTCTTTTAACAGTTTCTACTTTTCAAACTGCATTTCCCTATTTCCGTTGGTTTTTTTGTTTGTTTCCTTCTGATTCTGATATAAAGAAACATGTAACTGCCTCCCACCCCCAGCCATGAAACCAGAATGCTGCTTAAGCATTCTGGTTTTTGGTAACAAATCGTTTTGAACCATATGATCACAGAATTTTCTGAGCATTTCTATCAGAGAGAATTCTGATAGAATTGGACCCTAAGTCTTACCTAATTGGCTATATCAACGGCTATTCTATGGTAGAAGGGTCATAACCTAAGTGATGAAAATTATGCTTTTCATTTGATAGTCTGAAGATTTGAGATTCTATGAAGAGGGAGGGGGAGAAAGTGGAATAGGGGTGTGAGACACATAAGATAATGAAGGGGCTGCTGCTGAAACTGGGGAAAGCATCTAAAAGCATGAGTTTTCAGAATCTTCCATTCAGTTTTTTCTATAGGCATGTAATTCATGTATTGTAATACATGTCCATCAGACAAGGTCCATCTTATACAAGGTCCATTGTAATACAAGGTCCATCAGACAGAGCTTTGAAAATCAAGAGAACAGAATTAAACAGTAGCATGAGACATGTAAGTTTAAGTGAGTAAGAATTTCTAGCAAGTGTGGTTGTAGACTCTCAGAAGGTCTTCAAAATAAATATCAGAGGGATTTGGAGGAGGTGACAAAGATGACCAAAATATGAGTTAGCCCAATATAACACTTGCAAGTCTCTAAAAATACAGTTCATGATGATGCATCTTGAGTGCATTGGTGGCAGTGGAGGGTCAGAATTTCTGTTAGGTTTCATTTGTTTTAACTCTCCTGAAGTTGCTGGTAAATCAGAAGAATTTTAACATGGAAAGAGAAAAAGGAAAGGAGAATAATCAGATTTATGAGGCCATTTGGCAGGCCATGCGTCCCAGGGGCAGAGATAGCTTTACAGCAAGAACTGACAGTAATTTCTAGTAACTCTCTTAAGCCCTCAAATCCCCCAAACCTGGTTGTATGAAGTAGTCTCTCTTTAAAATAAATGCCTGAAAGAAATCTTACTGTTTCCATGGGGTGGTTGAGATGTGAGGTGGCTGAGAAGGGAAGGCTGAGAATCAAAAAGCCTGGTTTATACCTCAATGCTTGAATTGCCTTTATGGAACAAAGAAAAGACTGGTGGGTGACTCAGATTCAAATGTGATTCAAAGAGCTTTTCTACTTGAGTCATGCCCAAGGAAAGCCTTATTCTCATTCCAGGTTTGGAATCACCTCTGGGTTCATGTTCAGAATCACCATGCCAAGGGGCACACTCAAAGTGTCCACTCTTGTCAACAGCAACTAGGATCAGACCAGTGTTGGTGTATTGCTGATCTAAAGTGCTCCCATTCCCTCTGAGAATTTGAGTTGTTGCCTCTTGAATTTAGGGTCAGTTGGGGATGAACTGGACTCTGCCAGTGGCCTTTCTCTCTACCTTCACCCTTCCCTGTACTACAGCAGATTTTCAGGATGAAGCAGAATCTTTAAAGACTCTAGCAACTAGGGATGAGCTAAAATACCTGTGAACTCCTGGCTTGCTATAAATGAACGCAAGATATTCTTCTACCCTTTCCCAAACCCCTTTGTCACCCACCCCCCAACTTTGTCCTTAGTAACCAGGAATCCCAGAGGTAAGACAATTTCTACCCTTAATCTAAAACTTTTGGCTTGCACCCTGTACACTTTAGGAGTTGTGACAGCTAAGCATCTGGGCAACTTATTGCACCTCATTAAATCTGATGTGACCAGGAAAGCTGCTTTGGGGAGGAGGAAATAATAAAACTGGCCTGATTCATGCTAAGAAGTTGCTATTGATAGAAAAGTATTTTGATACTATAACATGATTCATATGTGCTAAATAACTAGTAGAAGCCAGTGTCATCGACAGCATTGAATTAGAAACACTGAATACACAAATCTCAAACTTCACTGTTAAGATGTTTTTCTGTGACTGCTGCAAAGGGTCAGTGTTGAGACCCACACCCTCACTTTTTGCAAACTGTGTCTCAATGAATGTTAGGACTATACAAGAGAAAGCAACAAAAGAAGAATGGGGGCCTTGTAACACTGCAAAAAGATCCTGGGTAAGGTAAAGAGCTAAATATTTTGATCCCAAACTAATCTGAGATAGTATGGGAGAGCGTGAAAGCCTTAGAGGACAAGAGGCTTGGGATCCGGACCTAGCACCATCTTTGTCTAACTACGAAAGCCCAAGGATCTTAGGGATCCATTTTCTCATCTCTAAAATTATGGTGAAGGAAAAAGGACCTCAGATGTATCCTGAGCTGCCTTTCTGCAGCAGTTTTATTCTATCCTATGAATACTCTTCCAAGATAACTTTGAAAAAAAATATAAAAAGAGAGATACAACCCATCACTTGGGGAAAAAATTAGTCGAGACCTAAGGAATATATATCAGACGTGGTGAAATAGACATTTTCTTTAAAATTGAAAACCCCTTCTGAAATCCTGTCGGTATAATTTTTCAAGCACTGGCTGCTTAGAGTTTTCAGATGAGTCATTGCTATGACCTTGGATAATGGAGAAAGAGATGATTTCTAGAATCTGTTACTTAATCGATTTTTAGGGCTATTGCCAAGGTCAGTATCAGATTCCACTCCAGAATATAAAGATTTTAATAATGAAGCTCTTTTCACTCATCAAGGCTTTCCTCTGCTCTCCTTTAGTTTTCTTTTAGGGATTTTCAGAAACCAGGAACCACCTCTTAGATAATCAATCACTAAGTTAGCAGTGGCAATCAGATAGATTGAGTATTTCAACTCTCCCTGCAAATCAAGACCAAATTCATCATAGGACTCTGAATTCATTGCACCTTGGTCTGTGTAGAACTCCAAATGAGGGGGAAAATGGGAAATAGAAATGCCAGGCTTTCTCCTTCTTTCCTTTTCTCCTCTATTTTGAATTGGATTGTGTGTAAATTGCCCGTTTCTTTTCTTTTAAATTTTTTCCAGAACTCAGTTAAAAGCATAAGTTGTTTTCTCATAAGGCTGACCATCTAAAAGAACATACTAAAAGAACTATCTTGCTATTAATCTGTTTAAGCCCTTGATAATTTTAGAATAATTCTGTCTAAAGATATGTAGTGACCTCTATTGAATAAAATACTGTAGAAATATGACCATCACCTGAAGTATGGTTTTTTTAAAGTCTGTCATAGTGATATTATGTTAAAATTTAAAGTTCAGTATGCAGGTCCTATTCTCTTTGAATCTAACACTAGTTGGTCTTCTTGATCTTTAAAAAAGAAAATTCTATCTGCTATACCTTCTGAACATGCTTCATGAAGTTTCCCACTCAAGGTGCAGCTTGATTGAAAATAAACACCTACAATTTGAAATATCTACCCTTGTACCTTCAGTGTGGGGCCTGTGTTTGAACCCACTACTTGGATTCCCTGCTAAAGGCATCTGTATCCACACAGCTTGTTTCTCCTACTTGGCAATCACTTGCATCTCTCAAACCTCAAGTTCAGCCTTTTTGAGAAGATCTCCAAGCCATATATTCTATATTTTAAGTCTTATAATTCCAAACACATATCTAAAGGTGCTTTCTTTTACTGCCATAGTAACACAAAAATATTAATCTTGAAAATTCAGTACTTTTGTTGTAGAGGCACATTTTTATATCTGTACTAGTCAGCTCTTCCTGCAGAAGCACCCCAAACTTTCAGTGGCTTATAACCACAATCATTTGCTTCCTACCCACAGCACATGATGAGTTGTTGGTTGGCTGTGGTCCTGCTCTAGGCAGTGGACCTGACTGCAGATCTATCTTCTCACTGTGGGGTCCAAGTTGAAAGCCTCTATTGAGGACATATTATTTTATGATGAGGACAGAACTACAAGAGGCTCAGGCAAATTATAAAACTGTATATAAAACTTCTGCTCAAATATGGCATGCTCAAAACTTCTGCTCAAATATGGGTATATTATATTCCATTGGCCAAAGCATATTCCACTGGCTAAAGAAGATCATATGAAAGTCAATGTGATGGGGATGTATTATCCTCTTAAAGAAAACAGCCCAGTGAAAAACTCAAGAACTTTAATAAAAGTTGTTACATTCACCCTCCCTGCTGATAAAACTTTAACGCCAACTTACTTTTCCAAATGTTTCCTGGCAAGACTACATGTGATTTTTGTGTGAAGGCTATAGGCTTTCAAATCAAATTATCATTTCAAAATGAATAGCCATTTTATCCCACTCACTATTTTACTGAAGAATATGTTTCTGTCTTTTTGTTTAAAAAATTGCAAACTGAAAAAGGCCAATGAAAAGCTAAATTTATATTAAATCTCTTCACTTTACAATATTCAAACATGAGATATCATTCTGCCTGTTAAAGTGCATATTGTAAAAAATGGTATTTAGTTTCAAAGGGGAGAAAAAAAAGTTACCTTATGAATTTTCAGGACTATTTATAGATTTATAGTGTTTTCCAAACTTGAATATGAATCTTTTTTTTTTTGGAGACAGAGTCTTACTCTGTCACCAGGCTGGAGTGCACACAATCTCGGCTCATGGCTCACTGCAACCTCTGCCTCCCTGGTTCAAGCCATTCTCCTGCCTCAGCTTCCAAAGTAGTTGGGACTACAGATGCGTGCCACCACACCCAGCTAATTTTTGTATTTTTAGTAGAGACAGGGTTTCACCAGGTTGGCCAGGATGGTCTCGATCTCTTGATCTCGTGATCCACCCTCCTCGGCCTCCCAAAGTGCTGGGATTATAGGCATGAGCCACTGCGCCCACCCTGAATCTTTTTAAAGAAAAAAAAACACCTTAGTGGACCTACTATAATGACTTGCTAAGTTATTATTTTAATGTTTCTTAAATGGACAGGATAAATACTAAAAGCATAACATTTCATTTAATCAGTTTTCAGTCATGGCAGCATGAAGAAATTAGTGTATCTTCTCCCCCAGAACAAGTAAAACTGAATAAAATTGTCAAAACATTCATTTCAGGGCTCTGAAGACTGACTATAGGCAAACAATAAATTGAGAGGTGTTTATTCATGAAGAACTGCTGGAGTTTGGGTAAGAAAAGTGAGAGTTTGTGACCTTTTGTGTGGGGTGCCACCCTTCTTATCCACCCCCAGCTCAATCAGCACATTAGTTTTAGTGTGACAGGGCCAGCAGTGAAAACTAGCAGCTTCTTGCAGAAAGAGAAGATTTGATTTGATGGGCTAGAAGAGTATGATACATGCCAAAAAATATGATCACTGAAAGTAGCAAGCTCAACAGAAAATGAGTATGGAAAACCCACAGTTCTGCTAGCTTGAGGTCACAGCTGGAGCAAGCAGGACTAGTCCAGAATTTAATGAAGCTACCCAGGAAATTAGAGAACTGTACAAAAGCTAAATAAGCTCTCCACACAACTCTAGCCAACCCTGGAATGACATGCATATTCAGGGGAGACAAAAGAGTGTGTCTTGGCAAAAAGTAGAGGCTGAGAAAGAGTTGAGAAATGGCTGAATCCATTGTCAGAGGATGGAATTCTTACAGGTTTAATGTATTTGTGTATGATCTCTGCCCAAATCATTGCCTGACCACTAAGATCTGCAGACTCAGGTTTTCTTTAGAAAACCAGGATAAAAAATAAAAATAAGAAGAATAACTTTTAAAAACTTGTACACAGACATTGGCATCCACACGCCATAGGAAGACAGATTCTACAGATTAAGTTCAGGAAAGGTATTCTAAAAAAAATCCCTCGGGAGAGAAAATCAGAATCTAAAGTTGCGATCATTTACTATCCAAAATATTGAGTTTTGTATTGAAAATTGAGACATGCAAAGAAACAGGAAAATGTCACCCTTAGGAGAAAAATTTTTTAGTAGAAACTGACTCTCAGGTGTTGGTTTTAGCAGACAAAAACTTCAAAGCAATTTAAAATATATTTTTAAAAATGAAAAGAAACCATATTTAAAGACTTAAAGGAAAGTATAATGACTACTACTCAACAAATAGGAAATCTCAATAGAGAAAAAGAAACTACAAAAAAGAACCAAATGGAAATTCTAGAGTTGAAAAGTATAACAACTGAAATAAAAAATTTATCTGATGGAGTTAACACAGATTTTATATGGTAAAAGAAAGCATCAGGGAACTTGAAGATAAATGAACAGAAAGTATCCAATCTGAAGAACAGAGAGGAAAAACATTAAAGAAAGATAAATAGAGTCTCAGAGACCTGTGGGACAATATCAAGTGTACTAATGAATGTGTAATGAGAGTCCCATAAAGTTTATCTGAAGAAACAATGGCTGAGCACTTCTCACATTTGATGAAAAACATTAATCTACAGACCCAAAAAAGTAAAAAAATGCCAAGTAGGATAAACACAAAAAGATACATACCTAGACATATACTTAAACTCCTGAAACCAAAGACAACAAGAAAATCTTGAAAGCAGCAAGAGAAAAGTAATTAATGGGAAAACAATAATGACAATACAATTAATGGCTAACTCCTCATTAGAAACAACAGAGCTCAGAAGGCATTGTAATGACATATTCAAAGTGCTGAAAGAAAAACTATAAACCAAAAATTCTACACTCAAGAAAATTATCCTTCAAAGTCGAAGAGTAATCCAGCATCCTGGTCACACTACAGTACTATAGTTTGGCAAAGTGTTGCCAATTGGGGAAAATTAGGTAAAGAAAACATAGGAATTTCTCTGTATTATTTCTGATAATTGCATATGAATCTATAATTATCTCAAAATAGAAAGTCTAATTTTTAAAATTATGTGTAAAAATAAATGTATACATATTCCAAACTTCAAAAAAACTGAATGGAATAAACACTATCAATCAAAATACAGAGATTGTCAGATTGGCTAAAATACAATCCAAATATCTATCGATGCCTTCTGGTAATGGATAAACAAAATGTGCTTAATCTATACAACAGAATTAATTAGCCATAAAAATGAAAAACTACTAATACATGCTACAAGATGGATGATTCTTCAAAAGCATTAGGCTAAGTGAAAGATTCCAGACACAAAAGATTCCATTTATATGAAATTTCTAGAAAAGGAAAATCTCTAGAGACAGTAGATCAATAATTGCCTGGAGCTGGAGTTGGGATAGGGATTGACTTCAGGTGAGCACAAGGAGGACTTTTTGAGGAAATTGAAATGTTGTAAAATTGGGTTATGGTGATGGTTGTACAACTTAGACATTTACTAAGAAATCATCAAACTGCGCACTTACAATGGTTGAACTTTATAACATGTAAATTATACCTCAATAAAACTATCTGCAAAATTAAATTTAAATTAATGCTTATACCTCCTTTTTTAGGTTTGAAAAGGAAAGTTTTATTAGAAAGTATGCTGCAGAAGAGTACAGTGGTTGCTTCAGCAAGAAAGGACTGTGTATGCCATGGTGGATTTTCCTTAGGGCTATTAATGGAACTTAAAGTGAGAGCTTAAGGGTAATTTGGACCATATTAGCCATGTAAGTCATGATAAATGATTGCATTTGTGGACAGTTTATACCTTTCATAAAAACAACTCAAGAAATTATCAGCCTAAAAGGAATCCACAAATTAAATATGTCAAACAACCAAACTAATAAAATTCAAATGAACGTTTCCAGAATATAACTGAGAAATTTAAAGATATTACCTAACAAATTTTTTTTGGCATATTATATACTCACTTATACTAATGGTGCAAGTTAATATGCAGAAAGACAAGATCAACTCAAGAAATTCTCTCTCAGTATAAATTTGGCCATGGTTGATCTAGTCAGGTTTTTTTAGAGACTGCAATGTCTAGACTACAGTGTGCTCCTTGGCAACTCAAATCTCTCACCACTTTTCTTCCTTCAAACTACTACAAAACTTTTCTTTGCACAGTTGGACTATAATGTGCTTTGGCTTTTACTAGAATGTAAGCTCCACAGAAACAGGAACTTTTTCTGGCTCAGTACTGTATCTCCAAAGCATGGAACAGTGCATGGCATATTGTATATATTGAAAGAATAAATGAATAAAATATATATAAAGTCCACTTTATTATGTGTTAGTATTTTACGATATTACTTTGATGTACTGTATCATTTTCAAATGGCGGTATCATGGTTACTAAATGAGAAATTAACATCTTATTCCATGAAAATGATTTTAGTTGCAAATTATCACTGCAAAAGAGAAAAGATTTTTTGTTTGCTTGCTTTGTCTTTGAAATTAGTAATAATTACACAGTAGTAGTTGTAGAATAAGTGTTATTTTGTTGTTAGAATGTCTAGTGGAGCTGGACATGCTTACCAATATATTAAGAACTAAACTCCTGGGTGGATCACTCAGTATCAATGCAGTCATAAATATGAGCCCTCTACTCTAAAAGTGTTTGCCAGTACTGTTTTCCAGGCCATTTCCCCACCAGACAGTAAGTGAATCTTATTACTTGAAATATGCTTATATTAATTTTTAAATTAACATTTGATTAAAAACTAAAATTTAAAACTCTCCTACAGAACTCACAAATGCTGAAGAACATGTTGTAGATCTCAGTTTAAGAAGCACTGACCTAACTCATTATGCCTTTCACCTGGTAATGTTTCTCAGTTTTATGAGTAATTATTTTTCATTAGTATCCTCAATAAAAGCATGAAATAGTGCTTCAACTAATTATTCTATTCTGGGGGGTATTCTGTTTTTTAACTTTTTCATTGAAAACATCTGTCTTTAAATATTTCTCAGGCACAATTCATTTCTGATGTATCTTATGGTGGAAAATTCTGAAATCTCAGTTGAGTACTTATTTAAATACTGAAGCAGATTGTTATGTGTGGAGGGGTCGCACAGTGGGGAGGGTGAGGAGGAAATTAAGGCTGCTCATTAGCAATCTTCTGGCCCACCCTCAGGCAAAGGCGATGGCAGCCTTTTAGGAAGGAAGACTAATCGCACTTCTAAATTTCCTCCACAGGGTGTCAGCTCTGAATTTGGGGATCTTGCACCCATAGAATTCTGATTAATCAACAATATGGAGTAATATTACATTGCCATTTGCAAATTTTTCAGAGAATTCTGCAAACATTTCATTTCTAAAACTTAACTTTAAAAATCTGGTATTTGAGAGAAATTTGAAAAGACAGTCTAACTATTCAGATCTTCAAGGTTTAGTGAATTAATTCCCTTTATTCATTAATGTAAATAAATGCTAACTAGTGCTTACTGTTAGTAGGCTGCATACTGTGCTAGTTGCTGAGGTTACAGGACACAGCCTCTGTCTGAAGGAGTTCACACAATCAAGTTAAAGAGATATGCAAAATAAGCATTGCAATGCAGTGTAGTACATTCTTACATCTGATAGAGATGGCCTCTGAGGACACAGAGAGATAGCATATAACTACCCTGGGATTCGCAAAAGCTGCCTTGATGAGGAACAGACTGGTGAGGGCATGGATGGTGGTGAGAATGAGCAGAAAGGATGTTGCAAGAAGCAGAAACAATACCAGCAAAGGCACTAAGGCAAGACAGAATTAGAGAACTTGGAATTAAAGAGGAGAGGTATGTCTGTCCTCTTATTCATTAGTCTTGTCCATCTATCAATCCATCCGTCCATCCATCCATCCAACACTCATATTAATTCTGTTAAATTCCAGATGTTGATCTAAATGATAGGGACTCAAAGGTTATTAAGATTTTACTCCTATTGCTTTAGAGGAAGCAGTGCCAGTGAATCAGGAGAGACCTAAATAAATATAGAACCTCCTGTGTTTTTTTTTATTATTGTGTTAAAAAACAAATAATATAACATAAAATTTACCATCTTAACCATTTTTAAGTTTACAGTGAAGTGGTGTTAAATATATTCACATTGTTGTGAAACATATTTCTAGAATTCTTTCATCTTGCAAAATTCAAACTCTATACCTATTAAACACTAGTCTCCCCTTCCCTCTCCCCTAAGCCCTTAGCAACCATCATTCTACTTTCTGCTTCTATGAGTTTGAACACTTTAGATACTTCATATGAGTGGAGTCATATAGTATTTATCCTTTTGTGACTGGCTTATCTCACTTAGCATAATATCCTGGAGGTTCATACATATTGTAGCATGTGATGGGATTTCCTTCAAGTCTGCATAATATTCTACTCTATGTGTATATGTCACATTTCCTTAACTATTCACTTGTCAACAGACATTTAAGTTGCTTCCACCTATGGGCTAGTGTAAGGAATGCTGCAATGAGCATGGATATAAATATATCTCTTTGAGATCCTGCTGTGAAATTTTTTGGATATATACTCAGAAGTGGGATTGCTGGATCATATGCTAGTTCTATTTTTAATTTATTTTCGAGGAGACTCCATAAGGTTTTCTTTATTTCTTCTTTTATTTTTGTTGTTGAGATGGGGTCTGGGGCCTCCCTATGTCACCCAGGGTGGTCTTGAATTCCTGGGCTCAAGTGGTCCTCCCGCCTCAGCCTCCCAAAATGCTATGATTACAGGCGTGAGTCACTGTTCCCGGCTTCATGTTTTCTATAATGGTTGCACCATTTTACATTCCCACCAACAATGTATGAGGGTTCTAATTTCTCCACATCCTTGCTACCACTTGTTATTTTCTATACTTTTGATAGTGTCCATCCTAATGAGTATGAGGTAATATTTCATTGTGGCTTTGATTTGCATTTCTCTCATGATTACATATGTTTGGCATCTTAGCATATGCCTGTTGGCCATTTTTTTTTTTTTTTTTTTGAGATGGAGTCTCGCTCTGTCACCCACGCTGGAGTGCAGTGGCACCATCTTGGCTCACTGCAACCTCTACTACCCGGGTCCAAGTAATTCTTATGCCTCAGCTTCATGAGTAGCTGGGACTACAAGCATCCGCCACTACACCCTGCTAATCCTTTACCCATTTTTTAATCAGGTTGTTTTTTGTTGTTGAGTTATAAAAATTCCTTATAGATTCTGGATATTAACCTCTTATCAGATATATAATCTGTAAATATTTTTGCTATTCCATAGGTTGCCTGTTTACTCTGTGGATTGTTTCCTTTGGTGTGCAGATTTTAAGTTTGATGTGGGCCCATTTGTCTATTTTTGCTTTTGTTGCCTGTGCTTTTGGTGTCATGTTTTAAAAAATCATTTCCAAACATGATGTCACAAAGCTTTTTCTTTATATTTTTTCTAAGAGTTTTATAGTTTTAGGTCTTATGTTTAAGTCTTTTTTCCATTTTGAGCTATTTTTTGGTATATGGCATAAGATAATGGTCTGACTTCATTTTTTTTTTTTTTGGCATGTGGATATACAGTTTTCCCAGCACCATTTGTTGAAGAGACTATTCTTTCCCCATTGTGTAGTCTTGGGCACATCTACCAGGCTTTCCAGCTTTCAACACTTGTTGAAAATCATTTGACCTTGTAAGCAAGGTCATCATTTATTTCTGGGTGTCTTTTTTCTGATCCATTAGTCTACATACCTGTCTTTATGCCAGTACCACATCATCTTAATTACTGTTGACTTGTGTTTTGCAATCAGAAAGTGTGAGGCCTCCAGCTTTGTTCTCCTTTTTTCAAGATTATTTTGGCTATTCGAGATCCCTTGAGATTCCATACAAATTTTAGGATGATTTTCTCTATTTCTACAAAAAAACGCCACTGGGATATTGATAGGAATTGCACTGACTCTAAAGATGGCATTCTGCAGTAGGGACATTTTAATAATATCAAGTCTTCTAAGGCCGGGCACAGTGGCTCATGCCTGTAATCCCAATACTTTGGAAGGCCAAGGCGGGTGGATCATTTGAGGCGAGGAGTTTGAGACCAGCCTGGCCAACATAGTGAAACCCTGTCTCTAGAAAAGTACAAAAAATTAGCTGGACATGGTGGTGCACGCCTGTAATCCCAGCTACTGGGGGAGGCTGAGGAAGGAGAATCAATTTAGCCCAGGAGATGGAGGTCACAGTGAGGCAAGATCATGCCACTGTACTCCAGCCTGGGTGACAGAGTAAGACTCCATCTCAAAAAAAAAAAATTAAGACTTCTAATCTATGAATACAGGATCTTTTTCCATTTATTTGTACTTCTTTGTTTTTTTCTATCAATATTTTGTAGTTTTCAGTGTACAACGCTTTCACCACCTTGGTTAGGTTTATCTTTTTTGATGCTACATTAAATGGGATTGTTTTCTTAATTTTCTTTTCAGATTATTTGTTATTAGTGATTTTTAAAAAGCAACTGATTTTTGTGTATTGATTTTGTGTCCTGTAACTTTGTTGAAATATTTTATTAGTTTTAACAGGTTTTTGTGGAATCTTTAGAATTTTCTGCACATGAGATTATGTTTGCTGCAAACAAATAAGTTTACTTTTTTTCCCAATTTGGATGCCTTTAATTATTTTTCTTATCTAATTGCTCTGGCTAGGATTTCCAGTTCTATGTTGAGTAGTAGTGGCAAGAGTGGGCATCCTTGTCTTGTTCCTAATCTTAGAGAAAAAGCTTTCAAATCTTTCACCATTAGATATGATGTTAGCTATGAGCTTTTCATATATGGCTTTTATTACTATGTTGAAGTAGGGTTTTTTTTCTTCCTAGTTGGTTGAATGTTTTCATCATGAAAAGATGTTGAATCTTGTCAAATGCTTTTTTTCTGCATCAATTCAGTTGACCATGTGGTTTTGTTCTTCATTCTATTAATTGTGTGTGTTATAATGATTGATTTTCATATGTTTAACCATTCTTGCATTCCAGGTATAAATCCCACTTGGGCATGGAGTATAATGCTCTTGATGTGCTGTTAAATTTGTTTTGATAATATTTTGTTGAATATTTTTGCATTAATATTCATCAAAGATATTGGTCTGTAGTTTTCTTTTCTTGTGTTTTTGTCTTATTTTGGTATCAGGGTAATGTTGGCCTCATTAGCATGAGTTTGGAAGTGTTCCTTCTTCTTCAATTCTTTGGAAGAGTTTGAGGAAGATTGTAATTAATTCTTCTTTAAATATTTGGTAGAATTCTACAGTGAAGCTGTCTGGTCCTGGGCTTTTCTTTGCTGGGAGGTGGCCAAGTAATTATGTTTCTAGAATTTCTTCCATTTCTTCTAGGTTACCCCTTTTGTTGACATATAATTTGCTCCTGCCTCTTTATTGAATGTGTTTAATTCTCTGCATCTTTAACACCAAACTAGCCTAAGTTGTTAATCACCTCTTTTCTCAAATTACTATAGTAGCCATATCATTGTTCTCCTTGCTTTCACCCTCTCTTATTTATTTTTCACACTGAGAACAGTATACTTTTTGAGTATAAATCTGAGTATGCCATTGCCCTTGCTTGAAATAATTCAATGGCTTCTAGCTCCTCTGAGACCAAAGGTAAAATACTTAGCATGCCCTGCCTGCTCTGAGCACCTCTACCATTTTCTCCAGCTTCAACTTACTCTACTCTCTATTCCCCACCCACTTCATCATCTACAAAGCCCTTCTCTGTATTTTTGTTCTCATTACATGTCTTCCTTCTGCAATAGGGCCTTTACCATACTGTTCTTTGTACATGGAATGCTCTTTTAGAAATTCACCTCTATCCATCCTTCAAATCTCAATTCAATTATTGTTTTTCCCTTAAAAATGTGAGTGTATAAATTTATTTTTTTGTTTGTTTTTGTCATTGTTTATTTTTTTATTTTTTATTTTTTATTATACTTTAAGTTTTAGGGTTTGATGACAAGCACTAATGGTCAGAAAAAATAAAATGTAGTCCTTACTGTCAAAAAAAAAATTATTGTTTTTCTGGAAAGAAGCTTTTACTGACCTCTTAGAGTTCCTCATACTCTCTCATGGTACCATGGATCTCTAATTTTTACCACTTATCATTCTTACAATAATACATCTATTTATGTGACTATTTGAATAATGCCTATTTCCCCCCATATACACCAGTAAGTTTATATTTCTCCCCACTACTGAAAATTTAACTTCTAATTCAGTGCTCAATAAATATTCATTGAATGAATCAATAAATGAAAACATATGGTCTGGCAGATTGCATATTCCAAAAATGCCACAACAATATCTTCTATTCCACATGCTCTTTTTAACATGTGACTTTAATGCTCCTCCACTGAGAGCTGAAGATTATGGTCCCTCCTCTTAAGTCTAGGTAGGTTGGTGAATACAATGATGCTGTGTTATTTCTGGAGCTAGGCCATATGAGGCAACAGCTTATGCCTGGTTCTTTTGAGACCCTTTTTCCTGGAACTCAGTCACCATGTCATGAGGAAGTCCAAATCCAAATAGTCTGGGTCAGGCATAGTGGCTCATGCCTGTAATCCCAACACTTTGGGAGGCTGAGGCAGGCAAATTGTTTGAGCCCAGGAGTTTGAGACCAGCCTGAGCAACAATGTGAAACCCTATCTCTACAAAAAAAAAAAAAAATTAGCCAGTGTGGTGGCTTGCACCTATAGTCCAAACTACTTGGGAGGCTGAGGTGGGAGGATCACCTGATCCCCAGCAGGCAGAGGTTGAAGTGAGCCAAGATCATGCCACTGCACTCCAACCTGGGTGACAGAACTAGATCCTGTCTCAAAAAGAAAACAAACAAACAAACAAAAAACCCAACAACAAATAGCCTGTAGAGAAGCCCACGGAATAAAGGACTAAGACCTTCATTTCACAGTCTTGGCTAAAATGCCAGCACCATCTTGGAGCAATGAGTGTGAGCCATCTTGAAAATGGATCCTCCAGCCTCCAGTTGAGCCACTCCAGCTAGTATCATATAGAGCAGCCATCTCTGTAAAGCCCTGCCCCCAAATAAATTACTGCTATTGTTTTAAGCCACAAAGTTTTGGGGTTATTTGGTACATAGCAAGAGAGAACTGGAACACATACTCAAAGAAATTCATGCTTAACTGACAAAACATCCAGATTAGGTTGTCAAGATCACTAAGTCAGATTGAATATTTGATCACTCTTAAAGTACTTTTCAATTAACCATTTCAATAATTGAATAGAGAGGAAGTAACCATCAGAGCAGCGCATCAAAGAGTCAAAAAGAAATCTTATTAAGATGTATGCCTTTTCACCCAACTAGACCCCAATTCTATGCTTATTCTGCCCACTCTCTTTTTCTTCTTCAGTCTCTCTTCTTTCCTACCTTAATTTCACATTCTTAAACTATTTAAATCTACAAAATTGCTTTGTTCTAAATTTTGTGATACAGGGTTCAGGCTGATGACAATTTTGTGATTAGTAGAGAAGTAGCTCAAAAGACTATTACAAAAATAATAGAAATACCTGATCAAAGGAATTTTCAGTGACAACTCTTCTGAATAAAATTATTTGGAATAGTTTAGGTTCTTGATTGTACTTTTATGCTTTGCAGCGTGTAGCTAATTGGATATGTACAAACTGAGAAATTTACTGGATTTGCTGCAACCTGGCTGCTAATTAAGCTGGTAAAGTGTTCATGTTTGTGTGGTGGGCATATCATTAATCTGTCCCTGGAGTACACCTTGATAATAAGCACAGCTCCAGTCTTCCATTAAAGTTAAGTGTCTACTGACAGGATGCAAACAGAGCATAGTACGTTGTAAATAAAGAGTGCCAGGTCTTCAGTTTGGCTGCCTGGGTTTGAATCCTGGCTTATCATATTTTAATTCTGTCATTATGGCCAGGTTAATTATTCTTTTCAAGGTCAATTTTTTAGCTGTGTAATAGGTACAAAATGGTACCACATCTTGAAGATTATTAGGAAGATTAAAGGGGATAATCCATGTGAAACATTCAGCAGGTGCTTGGCCATAGGAAGTGCTCAATAAGTGCCAACTCTTACATTGTGTCCATCTTATGACTCATTGCTTCTAGTTTCATTCGATATAGCCAATCTCTGCATGACCTTTATAGAACTATGATGTGTGTGAAACAACTTTGGAAGAAATGAGTCCGTTTACAACCTTCAAGACTATCTCTCACCATATCAAATCATTCATTCCCCTTTCTACTTCTCTTGTGACCATGTTTGTTGCATTTTTTTTTTAAATGGAGTCTTGCTCTGTCACACAGGCTGGAGTGCAATGGCACAATCTCGGCTCATTGCAACCTCTCCACCTCCCGAGTTCAAGCGATTCTCTCGCCTCAGCCTCCTGAGTAGCTGGGATTACAGGCACGCACCACCACCCCCGGCTAATTTTTGTACTTTTAGTAGAGACAGGGTTTCGCCATGTTGGTCAGACTAGTCTTGAACTCCTGACCTCATGATCTGCCCACCTTGGCCTCCCAAAGTGGTGGGATTATAGGTGTGAGCCACCGCGCCCGGCCTGTTGCAATTTTATTACAAGTTCACCAGCAAAAGAACAACCCTAACTCCCAGTTTACTCTAGTAACTTGGGGAACCAGAATGTCACTTAGAAAATTAAGTACACAGCACACTGAACAATACAATAGTGTTTTTAAATAGATTTCCAGAAACTTACCACCATAGAATTGTTTAATAAAGCTTCAGGTAAATCTAGATGAACATGTATTTAAATATGATCATAAGAATGATTTCACAGTGAGGTTAAACGGACAATGATGTAGTATGTTTCCTTTTCAAAGGCTTTGTCTACATAGTGCGATGGAATTTGACTATATTAAGATATAACTGGCCTGGCATGGTGGCTTATTCCTGTATTCCCAGCACTTTTGGAGGCCAAGGCAGGCAGATCACTTGAGGCCAGGAGTTTGAGACCAGCCTGGCCAACATGGTGAAACCCCTTATTTACAAAAAATACTAAAATTAGCCAAGCATGGTGGTGCATAGTAGTCCCAGC
This sequence comes from Pan paniscus, assembly GCF_029289425.2. Lineage (NCBI taxonomy): Eukaryota > Metazoa > Chordata > Mammalia > Primates > Hominidae > Pan > Pan paniscus. The sequence continues at coordinate 141,166,712 of NC_073255.2, read as the reverse complement.
TACTCAGGAGGCTGAGGCACAAGAATCGCTTGAATCCAGGAGGCGGAGGTTGCCGTGAGCTGAGATCACACTACTGCACTCCGGCCTGGGTGACAGAGTGAGACTCTGTCTCAAAAAAAGAGAGACATAACTGATATGTTTAACTACAAAAGTGTATTAAGACAATTAAAAATTCAAAATCAACTATGCTGGAAAGTGAAGTATTTTACAGTCATATAGACTGGAAATTTTCATATAATCATATAGACCAGATGAAGAGGAAATTTTCTTCAACTCCACTGCCCGATCCAGGCCTGCAACACAATCCCAAATGGTGTCAGAAAAGCATGTTTCTATATTAGAGTTAATATGAACAAACTAATTATTTTTACCCCATGATGTGACATTTTATTACATATATTTTTAACATGGGAATAAAATAATGGGTATTACATTGATAATTATGTGGAGTAGAATAGTAGTTTTAGCACATAGTAGCTTCTCACCAATGGTCCTCTTTAATCTTTACAGCAGCACCATGAAGGATATGAGATTATTATCCATTTATAGATGAGGAAACTGTATTTTAGAGAGAGAAAATAATTACTCAAGTCACACAGATATTTAGTAAGAGTCAGAACTAGCCTTTTAACATGTATCTGTCCAACTTCAGAGCCTATTTATTTAACCACTGTGCTGTTGATAAGTTGGATTGCATTAAAATTAGGAACTTCTGTTATCTAAAAGGCACTATTAAGAAAGTAAAAAGGGAAAACAATGTTTGAGAGAAGATATTAGTAATATCTATATCTGACAAGGAATAATATCCAGAAGATATATGTGTGTGTGTGTGTGTGTGTGTGCGCGCGCGCGCACGCGTGTATCTTTTACCAATTCATAAGAAAAAGACAATACAACAGAAAAATGTGTAAAAGGTTTGGACAGGTGCTTCATAAAAGAGGAGAACCAACTGGCCAATTAATATGAGAAAATGTGCTCAATTTCATTATTCAGCAAGAAAATGAAAATCAAAACAATAGTGAGATATCACTGCACACCTACTAGGAAGGCTAAAATTAAAAAGACAGACATACTAACTATTAGTGAGGGTGGAAAGTACCTGGAAATTTTCTATACTGCTTTTGGGAGTACAGTTTGATAGAACAACTTTAAAGAAGTGGACATATTGGTTTTCCAGCAACTACTAAAGCTAAACATTCTCATACTCTATGATCTGGCATTTTAACTCATAGATATAACCCCCTAAAATGCATGGGATTGTGCATAGATGTATGCCAAAGACAGGTACAAGAATATTTATTGTACCATCATTTGTAAAGCCCCCAAAATAGAAACAATTCAAATGTCCACCAACAATAAATGAGTTAAAAAAAAGAAACTGTAATACATTCATGCAGTGGAATACTATATAGCAACAAAAATAAACAAACCATAACTACACACAACATGGATGAGTCTCACAAGCATATTGTTATGAAAAGGAACAAAACACAGGAGCATACAGTGTATGATTCGGTCTTAGTCTATTTTGTATTATATAAAGGAATACATGAGGCTAGGTAATTTATAAAGAAAAGAAGTTTATTTGGCAGGTAATATAAGAAAAATAGCACCAGCATCTGCATCTGGTTAGGGCTCCAGGCTGTTTCCACATGGGATGGAAGGAGAAGTGGAGCCATGTGCAGAGATCACAGGGTGAGAGAGGAAGCGACGGGGTTGGAAGTGACCGTCACTTTTTTAACAGCCAACTCTCCTGGGAACTAACAGAGTGAAACTCACTCCTCACTGCAAGAATGGCACCAAGCCATTCATGAGGGATCCAACTTCATGATCCAAACACCTCACATTAGGCCTCACCTCCAATATTGGGAATCAAATTTCAACATGAGGTTTTGGGGGACAAAATTCCAAACTGTAGCAGACTCTACTTATAAAGTTAAAAATTGGCAGAACTAATTGATAATGACAGATAAGCAAGTAGTTACTACCGAAGGTAGTAATGACTGGGAAGGAGCCTAATAAAGCCTCCTGTTATACTGATAATGTTCTATTTTTTAGTCTTGGTAGTAGGTATACAAGTGTATTCACTTTGTGAAAATCCATCAAGCTATACACAAAAGATTTGTGCTTCTGTATGTATGCACAGTTTAGGTGGGTAAAGGGGGAAGTAATCTTTCCCCTTTGCTCCTAACCCATAGGTGTTAGCTCAAGTCTATGCTCCTAACCCATAGGTGTTAGCTGATGGGGAAGGTTTTTATTTTATGGTCATGAAGCTCACCCTTGGTTCTCTACATCCTCTCTGTTGTACTTCCAGAAGCCAAGGGATGGAATGAGGCTCCAGGTGGCTGGTTATGGCCTTTCTTTGCCTTCTAGAATGGGTAGACACAATAAGCCTACCATAATCCTTCTCCTACTCATTAGACCTTACCAATCCTTGTCTTCACACTTTTGACCAATTCTTGCTGTGGGATTGTCCTCTCATATTGTTGTTATTCATTTGAGCTTTTTTTCCCCAGCTGTTGCCCAATTTGCCATTTTTATACCCATAGACATGACATATTTATGCCCTTTTCTTATCTCACTTATCAAACAGTAGCCAAAATAGAGACTAAGCGGAACTTATCTCTTAGCATTTGACCTTGTTGATTTTGATTGAGATTGGGACCCAGGCAAAAGCATGACAAAGCAGGAAGAGCTAGAGTGTAAGGCTTGCACAGTGGTCTTTGGATAAAGCTTCCAAGAATTAACTGAGAAATAAAACACACCAAAGCAGGAATAGAAACAGAAATAGAATAAAGTGGCTGAGAATTACAATTCTGAGAACTCAAATTTTTCTGTGGTTTTCAAAAATTGCTTGATATATCTATGAGCATAGGCCATGGACAGTATTTTACTTATAATAATAATAAATTAATACTTGGAGTTTAATATGTGCTAGGTATTGTGTTAAGTGCTTTTACATACATTATCTCATTTAACCCTTATAACCACTCTATAAGAGGTATTATAATTATAGTCATCTCCATTTTATAGATGAGGAATTTGAAGTCTAGAAATATTAACTAACTCACCCAAGATTCCCCAGTAAATGAGTGGTATTATTGGAATTTGAACTCAGATATATCTGATCCAAAATTCCCATATCTTAATCAGTACATTATACTACTTATCTATTGCACAAAAGATAAGTCTGCGCTAATTGAAGATTGTGGGTGAGAATCTGTGAGTGAGGGCCAAGATGAGGTATATTACGGTAAAGTGTCATAATGATGGAGTGGAATTCAGAAATTGAGACTACATGTGATACAAATCAGGTGTAATATGGTGAGACCATCAGTAAACACAAACATATGCCCTATTATTTTGTTTTTATGGGATCTGAATGCATTGTACATTCATCAAAGATGTCTCTATCCTCTTAACATTCATCAGCATGTTATTTGTTTGGAAACTCAAGGTTCTTGTATGTGTTAACTGAGACTAATTTATAAACATTATGGGTTTTACACATCGTCTGGGACCATTCTTTACTATTTAGTGCCAGGACTAGGAAAGAGAAAAAAAGGAGACTTGGAGGCTGGAGGTTCACTTTCCTGTATTACTGTTGCCATGGTAACTGCCGGCTCTTCTCTGATGAGCTGTAACTATCATTCAAAAAAATACTAAGTTTTGCATTTTTATTTTCTATCACTGACTTTTTTTGGTGTGTTTTTTCTTCTTATTTTTTATGGCCCATGGGCAGACAAACTACAAAGCAGCGAATAATCATCGTAGTTGTTTAGGAATCACATTCATTGGTTTGGATAATTCAGACTTTTTAAAAGACATGTAAATAATTGCTGTGCTTTCAATTTAAATTTATGATGTGTTATGGTTGAATTAATCACAATGTTGGTTGGTCTGAAATATTATGGCAAGATCAATAGACCGCATAAGTGACCAGGATCACACTTTCCTGTCTAGTGAGGTAGATTGTGGAGGGCCAGGTTGTCTGAGTAGCAGAGTGAACAGTTGGGTGTGAAGTGCGATGGAAGGGACTGCACTAGGCCTGCCCATAGGCCTGCCCACCTTACCCAAAAATATCTCTCCTGCTGCTTGTCATATATGGTGCCTGAAATGTCACTATTTAAGCTTTATTTCTGTGGATCTTAAAAGGCTTTAAAAATATTTTTGGTGTGAAATAATATCTATATTTAGAAGTGAATAAACCATAAATAATGTTTAAAAATTACAGTAATTATGAAGTGAATACCTGAGTAACCACCACTCAACTCAAGAAATAAAACATTGACAGCACTCTTTTTTTTAAATTTTGTTTTTGCATCTGAAGTGAGATGACAGCATTCTCAAAACCCTCCCACGTATCCCTTCCAATTCACAGCCCCTTCCCTCTTTCCTAGAGGTAATAACATTCCAGATATTTACAGTAATAATTTCTTCTTTTTCTTATAGTGTTTCCAGCTATACTGTATTCTAAACAATATAATTACACTTTGCCTGTTTTCAAAAACTTTATAAAAGTGGAATTTTGTTAAAGTAGTCTTTTATGTCTTGCTTCTTTGGCTTAACATTATATTTGCAAGATTCATTTATGTTGTGGCATTCATTGGTGTATAGCATTCCATTGGACTCTATTGTTGATAGATACTTGGGCTTTATTTTCTTCATCTCTAGAATTGATCATATGATTTATCTACTTCAGTCTTTTATTGTGATGAATTACATTTTGACTGATTTTTAACGTTAAACCCAATCTTACAATCCTGTGTTTGGCAACTATTTTCATATGTTGAAATTAGCCTCTATTTTTCCTTTCTTATGCTACCCTTATTGAGCTTTGGAATCAAGGGTGTGCTAACCTCATAAGAGTAATTAGTAAATGTTCCCACTTCCTATACTTTGGAAGTGTTCGTGCCAGATTTATTTCCACATTGAATGTTTGGTAGAATTTTCTACTGGAGGACTTGGTTTCTGTTCCCCTACCTGTGAGGCTGCTGAGTGAAAGCTCAAGTTTTCTGTTATCTTGCATAATATTGGCAAATGCCCTCAAGGCAGCGTTAGTGCCTGGCTCCTTTCCTTACTCTCTGGAATCAGGCTTTCTCTCAGAATTTGGCCTGGCAGTTCTCCACTATTTTGTCAACTCCTCAATGTTTAAAGGTAAATTTTTAATATTTCTATTTGGTTTTTTTTGTTTGTTTGTTTTCTAGAATGAGAAAAGTAGGTCTGAATAAGTGTTTGATTCAATAAAGGACGCTTTGTGAAATGCAAATGTGATTGGAAGGGAAAACTCTTTTAATACCTAATCTATTCATTGGATTTCCTTGTGCTCCTGGTATGTTGCAGAACTGGGCTTGGTAGGACTGCTAGGACAAAGGTGAAGGGTATAACGCTGTGTCCCTACTAAGGAACACAGATCGGGGAAGTGGATCACCTCCCATGCCACACCAGTTCTAACTTCTACTGGGCTGGTAATGTTGCTGTTCCATGACCTGTCACGTCACCTTTTCAATTCGGACTCCAACATAACTTTAGTCTCTGTGCCACCTGCTGACCCCACTTCTGTTTCCACTTCTGCTCTGGCCCCAACACCACCAGCCAGCACTGTTCCCAGCTCTTTGACACCTTTCATCTCTGCTGTGTCACCATTCATCAGTGTTTGGGGATCATGAGGTCACCCAATCATTGAACCTCAGAGATTCCAATTCTAAAGAAGTATATCTTTAAAGGGATTCAAGTGACACCTTGAAGAGTCATTACATGGTGCCATAGATATAGTAGACCACCCCAGAATCCACTCTGTACATTAAAGGATGATACAGGATGTCTGGATCAGATGAATTTCCTGCCATATTGAAGCCACTTTCTCCCTTAGGAATTTCTTTGTACTCTATCACCACTTCCTTTTGAAGGTATGTTTTACTCTGAAAGTGAGGAACCTGACCTTTAGCCTCAAGCCCTCTCTGCAGGCTCCTTCCATGAGCCTTAAGGGAAAATAGGTAATAAAGGGGGACCCAAGATGGCAAAAGTAAGTTTTTGTGGGGAATATATGCACATCTGAGAGCCAAGTCTTTTGCACATGGACCTTGGCTATGCCAGGAACAAAGAGGAACTTTCCCTATTCACAAACTATTGCAAGGCAAGGCCACCCATGACAAACCTTCTAAGAGTTGCCATCTTGCTGAAATATATGGGTCATTTCCTTATCCTTGTTGCTCAGGACTTCCTGGAGTCTGGGTCCAATATGCCTGAAATAACCTTACAGTTAAGAATATTTATATACTTGTCATATCTTGCTTTTCCTTTTATGTTAATCTCTAGTAGTAAGTAGAGAAATCTTTTGAAAATCTGTATTTAGACTTAAAGTATCCCGATGAGTGAAGTTACCAGCCTTGTCATCAGAACCGAGCTCTAGTCTTGGTGCTATTACTTACCAAGTGTATAACCTTAGGCGGTGTCATTTAATCATTCGGGACTTCAGGTTTCTTACTTATTAAATGATGGGATTTGACTGGATGATATTAAGAATGTTTTGGTTCTTAACGTAATTGAGATAACAAATCCACTCATAAATGCAAGAGATGATTGGAAGATAAACAGTTGCTATTTGGGATGGGCATTTTAGTCTGGGATTACAAACCTCCTGGGGCATAGCTGTCCTCCCTCCATGGGGGAGAGAAAGCCTCATTCAGTTGTCTCCCTGGGCTCTAAGCTATCCATCTGAGATCACTGAGCTTCCACATAGGGGGAGAGTTTGGGGGCCCTAGCAAGACATGATAGGTTGCTCTAGCTGCTGAAGAACCCCCCAAAGTTCTTTGTTTTCCAGCACATATTTTGCAACGTGCCACTTCAGATATCTCCTAGATAAGTTCAGATGTCTCCTATGGACTTTTTAGCCAGTCACTGTAGCAGCTCTGCTTCTGTTTTAGCCAATCTGCTTTGGTCTTCCAGGCTACCTCAGGATTGGCATGGGCATACATCCATAGTAGAGCTTTGTGTGATGTTTCTGTTAGCTAATAAGTCAATACAATATGAACCTGTATAAGGCATGAAAATCAGGCCACAAGCTCAAGTGTGCAAGAAATACCATTTCTCTTTCTCTCTCTCTCTCTTAATATTTCCTCTTTAATTCTAAGCCCCCCTACTACCAGGCTGGCAGGAAATTCCACTATAGTGGAATTTGGAGCTCTCCTCCCAGTCCCCTATCCTTCACCCTCACCCCTGAGTGGTGGCAAGACATCAGAAGCTGTCACAGTGCATGGCCCTAGGTTTGGGAAATGAGGAAGAGGATGTTCTGATCATCATTCGTTGGTTCATATAGGTCATGGTCTTCAGATATTTCCTCTGAGTTGTCCACTGTCTTCTTTAGGTTTAAATGCTCTCTGTTGCTTCTGTGTCATTTATGGATGAGTCCAGGAAACTCAAAGCCTATGATTTCCCTAGAACAGCGATTCTTTTTTTTTTTTTTAATACTTTAAGTTTTAGGGTACATGTGCACAATGTGCAGGTTTGTTACATATGTATACATGTGCCATGTTGGTGTGCTGCACCCATTAACTCGTCATTTAGCATTAGGTATATCTCCTAATGCTATCCCTCCCCCCGCCCCCCACCCCACAACAGTCCCTGGTGTGTGATGTTCCGCTTCCTGTGTCCATGTATTCTCATTGTTCAATTCCCATCTATGAGTGAGAACATGCGGTGTTTGGTTTTTTGTCCTTGCGATAGTTTGCTGAGAATGATGGTTTCCAGTTTCATCCATGTCCCTACAAAGGACATGAACTCATCATTTTTTATGGCTGCATAGTATTCCATGGTGTATATGTGCCACATATTCTTAATCCAGTCTGTCGTTGTTGGACATTTAGGTTGGTTCCAAGTCTTTGCTATTGTGAATAGTGCCGCTATAAACATACTAACAGCGATTCTTAACTGGGACAATTTTGTCCCCCAAGGACATTTGGCAATATCTGGAGACAGTTTTGATTGTCATAACTGGGTGGTGAGTGCTACTAAAATCTAGCAGGTAGATGCCAGGGATAGTGCTAAATATCCTACAATGCAAGAAAAGCCCCATCCCCAGCAAAGACTTATTCATCCAAAATGTTAATAGTGCTGAGGTTGAGAAACTCTGCCTTAGACCAGTGAATCTAGCTGCCAATGTGAATCACCTGGAGAGCTTTTGAAAAACACCTATTCCTGGGCCCAAGTTAGACCAACTAAATCAGAATATTTAAGATAGACTTGGATATTGGGATAAACAACAACAACAACAACAACAACAACAACAAAAACAATTCTGGACTGAGCACAGTGGCTCATCCTTGTAATCCCAGCAGTTTGGGAGGCCAAGGCAGGAGGAATGCTCAAGGCCAGGAGTTCAAGACCAGCCTGTGCAACACAGCAAGACCTCACCTCTATTAAATAAAAAATAACTTTAAAAAAATTTAAAGAAACTTCTTCAGATAATCTGACGTGCAACCATGGCTGGATACTATTGCTTTGGACATTCCATGAAGCTATTTCCCACTGGGGTTTGGCAGTCCCATGTACTGTCAGGAAATAAAACACAAGTTCCCACTGTTCCAGGATCCATAGGCCTCTCAGCTCTTCCTCAGCCCAAGAGGGTCTCTATTTTATCTGAGAGAGCCTCTCTTTCCTTTCTCCTTCTTTGAGTCTACTGTTTCTTCCTTAAACCTCTTCCAATGGGTTTATGCCTTTGGAGATACTAGGTCCTATAGACTATTTTTGGGCTTTCTGCCTGCCCTTTACTCTCCCTTAGGCAAGGAAGCACAGAATTTATTGCTGAGTTAATAGAAGGAAATGAGCAGGAAAACGCTGTGGGGAAAAATATGAACTAATATCACCAAATATTATTCAGGCATATACTTCACAAATATTCTACAACTTCTTAAAAACCACCACTGTCATCCTCCACTGAAGCACCTGAATAAGTTCTAATTGGTCCCTTAAAAGAGTTCCTTTCCAGGTTTAAATTTTTATGGTTTTGAATGCTCATTTGAGTCCATCATTTCATATTTACAATTGTTAAGGGACAATTCTAATAGGCAATTCTGCCATCAACTCACACTCAACATGTCCAAACTCAATTCACCATGCTCTATTTTAAATGTTTTCTTTTTCTTTTCCACACCCTTCTCCATTTCTGAATTACCTAAAATACAATAGCATTTCTCCATTACTCAAGGGTGAAAAGGTAGACTCACTCTTGACAGCCATCTCTCCTCCATCCCCTGATTCTAATGACATTATCAAGGTCTTTTGAATCTTTAACAACAAAAAAAAATCTTATTCCTACTTCATTGTTCCAGTTTTCACAGCTGCCATATTAGTTCATGACTCTATCACTTCTTGCCTATGTTACTGTAATATTTTCCATCATTCTTGGCCCAGATCTTTGCCATGTTCCATCCATTGCTCCTGCTCAAAAATTTTCAAAGGTTTCTCCTCTGTGAGTTAGATCAATTCTAAACTCCTCTATATTGCCTTCAAGTCCTCCACAAGTTGGGTCTCTAAATCCTTAAGTCGGCTAACCCATCTAGGCTGTGATCTAAATATCACTAGCACCCACCATGGCTAAGGTCTGTCATGGAGCCGTGGCTGAGACTTCTGACATTGTAACAGACTGCCAGCTTCTCTAGACACAGAGATTTGGCAGTCAAGCTCTGCATAGAGACCAGAGATGGCATTTCAGGGGAAGAGTTATTGAACAATAGCAGTAAGGCTGAGTCTTCAGGAATCCCCCTCACTAAACCAAGAGAATAAATTTAAACTGTCACATTCTAGAGGCAACTACAGAGATTAGTACCACCCTTAAAGACATAAAGGATGCAACCCACCATATTCTTTTGTCATTCAGCAGTCTGGCTCCTAAAAATAAGGATGATTTTTAGGTGGATAAAAGTGGACTACTGAAAAATCAACCAAGTAGAAGCTGCAGTGTCAGATGTGGTATCTTTGCTAGGGCAGATCATTGCAACCTAGGTGCATGGTATGCAGCCACTGATCTGGTGAATGCATTCTTTTTCATCACTTTCAGGAAAGAAGATCAACAGTAATTTGTATTAATGAGGCATAGACAACAGTACACATTCACGTCTTGATCCAGGACTATATTAACTCTTTTATTATCTCCTCTGTCATAGTTTGAAGAATATCTGGACTTTCTGAAGAATACCACATTGGTCCACTATGTCCAGGAGATCATGCTCATCAGACTGTTTGAGCAAAAAATAGTAGGTGTATTGAAGGCCTTGGTAAGATGCACTTCAGAAAGTAAGAGTTTGATGATGAAGTACAAAGCCCTGACTCCCTTCCATCAACTGAGGCCAACTCTGAAGGAACAGCCCAACTCCAGCGCTCCCCATGGGATGAGCTGAAGTCTCCTTGCAGCTAGATGAGAGACGAATTGTATTTAGTCTGATCCTGCTGTCTTTACTACCTTCCAGGCTCTGTTTCACAGTGTATGCTTCAATAAACCTGCTGCATGAAAATATCCCACACAGAGCCTGTTTCATGGATCTAAAGTAAAGTCATTAAATAATGAAGGGAAGTCCGTAGGTGACATCAACTAGGGCAAGTAGTGGGTGGCAGATTCTGATGACTCAAAGTTCTAAACTGGTATTGGGTGGTGGGAGGAAAGAGGACGAGTATCTACAAATGACAATGGGAAGCAAGGACCACCTCCAATTCCAGTTTTACAAGAGTGTGGGAGAGACAACTGACTTCATTCGAGAGTCCTGAGGGGATTGCTGCCTTTTAGTAGGGACAAGAAGCTTAAAAAAAAGTTTAGAGAAGATCAAGGAGATTTTCTAATGGTAGAACATGAGTTTCCAAGAATTAGTAGAAAGGGAAGGAGTGGGATAAATCCCTGGGAGACATGCAGAACCGTTTCAGGATTACAGTGGTGGGAGGAGGAGAGACGACCTGGCAACTTGAGCTTCTACTGGTAGCTAAAGCAGCAGGGATAAAGAACATAATGAGATTAGTCCTGGGATTTTCAAGACAGAACAGGCCAGAGAGCTGTGCCTGCGGGGGTGGGGAGGACAGGCAAGGGCACTGCCAGGAACATTCAGAGTGCTGGGGCTCCATCTCCTGTTCCCAACATTCATGGGAAGGCTGGGATGGAGTGGTCTTACACTGAGCACCGAAACTCTGAGCTCTGAAGCTCTCTCTTCAATTTTGCATAAAAGAGAATTAGTCTTTGCTTAACTTAGAACTTCCACCACATTTACAAGAGCAGGTGAATGATTTTATTATCTCTCTCACTATGATAACAGTCAGTAACTATGAGATGTACACTCCCCATCATAAGATTTTTTTTCTTCCTAATCACTGATATGGCATCAAATTAAAGATGTTTGGTTATAATAAGAAGCTTCAGAAATTGAAGTTATCAAGCAAAAATATCTGTGTTGATCTCAACTCCATTAAACATACATACACAAAGAAAAAACAATTATCTGCCAAGTAGAAAATATAAAATCATCAAGAAATTAAAATATGTTTATATTTGTAAGAAGGTAAAGTGAGGAATAGACGTAGGAAAAAATGAGTGAATTTAAATATAATCTTGATGCTTTTTTCTTTGATAAGGATGTTTACATTTGGTATTTGGAAAAATGTTTCTTCTGGCAATTCCAATGACTGATGAATAAAGCCCTTCCATTTTGTTCAAAGAATTGATCAAACATCTGTGGAGAAATGACCTTAATTCTAAGTCCATCTTTGCTCTGAGTAATCTGGGGGATAAATCGTTGTTTCGTTCATTTAAAAAACAAATATTTATTTGCACCTATTCTATGCCACCTACTTAGTCTTGAAGCTAAACCTATGGAGAAGACAGACATGATCCTTCTCTTCATAGAGCTGGTGCAAGTAGGCCGGGTGCAGTGGCTCATGCCTGTAATCCCAGCACTTTAAGAGGCTGAGGTGGGTGGATCACCTGAGGTCAGGAGTTCGAGACCAGCCTGGCCAACATGGCGAAACCCCTTCTCTACCAAAAATACAAAAATTAGCTGGGCGTGGTGGTGGGTGCCCATAGTCCCAGCTACTCAGGAGGCTGAGGCAGGAGAATCGCTTGAACTCAGGAGGTGGAGGTTGCAGTGAGACAAGATCATGCCACTGCACTCCAGCCTAGATGACAAGAGCAAAACTCCATCTAAAAACAGAAACAAAAACAAAAAACAAAAACAAACAAACAAAAAACTGGGATAAGTAGCTGGATTCAGCCAAACAAAGAGACAATACAATATAATGTGATCGGTATTAATGAAGAAAGTACAGGGCCTCTCTATTAGCCCATAGGAGGGGTACTTACTTAGCTTAAGATAAGTAGGAGTTGGAATAGTTAAAAGACTAGAAAAATATTTTGGGCAGAAGCAACGGCTTCTGAGAAAACCCAAGGTAGAGGTAGAAGAGATCTCTGCAAAAGAGAAAACTTGAATTGTTGGTATGCGATGGGGGAGCAGGGGAGCTGCTACAGTGTTAAACCAGGTAAAATAAGTTTGGTCTTTACCTTGAGAGTGGTAAGTCATTGGCCATATGTGCATTTAAAAATAATTACTATGACCACTGTGTGGGGGAAAAAAATGTTATTATAGAGAAGACTTGAAGAAGGGATTAGACCAAGTGATTTTTAAGATTTTTTTTTCCAGTACAAACATTCTGTGATTTGATGAAATAAATCACATAGAACTTTTGTAAGTAATCACTAAATCATTCAGAATAGCCACCTAGACGGGAGTGCAGTGGCACAATATCGGCTGACTGCAACCTCCCTCTCCCAGCTTCAAGTGATTCTCCTGCCTCTGCCTCCTGAGTGGCTGGGATTACAGGCGCGCACGCCACCACATCCGGCTACTTTTTGTATTTTTAGCACAGATGGGGTTTCACCATGTTGGCCAGGCTGGTCTCGAACTCCTGGCCTCAAGTGATCCACCTGCCTCTGCCTCCCAAAGTGCTGGGATTACAGGTATGAGCCACCGCGCCTGGCCAAAAAGGGCTAACATTTCTTACAGACCTACCACAGACCAGGACCCATTCTAAGAACTTTATATTTATCAATGCATTTAAAACCAACACCAACCCAATGACACATGTTCTGTTATTGTTATCAATGCCCCCACTTTACAAAGAAGGAAAATGAGATACAGGGAGTATAATCAGTGAGTGACCAATGGATTTGCATCCAGGAAGTCAGATTCCAGTGCCCAGGCACTTACATTTTGGGATGTAAATGAACAGACCATTCTCATTCCCTGTATTTCGAAATCTCATCCCTTACAGGAAGCATTTCCCAAGCGAAATGAGAAGGGATCTTCCTTTGTGACCAGAGGTGACAAACCTACATTCTGAACCTAAATTTGGGATTCATTCCAATAGGAAAGCAGGAAAATATCCAAGCTAATTTCCTTCTGTGGTTATCTCAGAGATGAAGGTTTCTAGACTGGGTTACGTAAAGCTTTCATAACGCCTCTCTCCCCATTCCACCACCACCAAATTTAAACATTAACCAACTGCTTCCTCTTTGATAGTAAAAAAAAAAAAGAAAGAAAAGAAAAAAAAACGGAGAAGGAAAAATGTAAGAGGTAATGTGAACTTAACGATCATGTTCTTTATAAATAATTAGAGGGTTTTTTCTTTAACTAAGTGTAATTATTCCTGATTTTCAACTGAATTAAAGTAGCTTAAGTTAATTGAATGAATTAAATGTACAACAGCTGGGAAGTCAGGCTTTAATATTCCAGGTTTGGTAGCTGAAAATGTTGTCATTCTTGCCTAAAATTGCTATTAATAACAGTTTAAGAAAACCAGTAGTTTCTATGGAACCTGGTGGGTGAAGTGAATAAACTCCACATGTTTGTGATTTTCAAAGAAAAAGTGGTTCCTAAAAATTGGGAGCCATTAATACACTAAGATATCAATTCATAAAAATCACCTATAGTAATCTAGCAGCAATATTTCTAACACATTCAGTAGTTTAAATTCTTACATTTGGGTTCATTTTGGGGAAACTTAACTAACTGATCTAGTCTGGAAATGACTCTTATTCCCTCCCCTTAATGTGGGTTAGAACTGGTGGCTTTCTTCTATGAATAAGTTATGGAAAAAGTTAGGAGGTATCACTTCTGAGATTAGGTTATAAAAGACTGTATCTTTCCTCTTGCTGGTTGTTATGGGCTGAATGTGTCCCTCCAAAATTCATACGTTGAAATCATTAATGGGATGGTATTAAGAGGTGGGCCTTTGGGTAGTAATTAGGTCATGAGGGTGGAGACTTCCTGAATGGGATTAGTGCCCTTTATAAGAGGAGATTTAGGAGAGCTTGCTTCCTCTCTCTCTGTTCTCTGACACATGAGAATACAACACAGTGATAGCTGTCTGTAAACCCCAAAGAGGTCTTTCACCATGAACCTGACCATGCTGGCACCCTGATTTTAGACTTCCAGCTTCCACAGCTGTGAGAAATAAATGTTTGCTGTTTAAGGCACACAGGTTGGCTATTTTTGTTACAGCAGCCCAAACTAAGACAATGGTCCATTATTTCCCTCTCTCTCCCTCATCTTCTCACTTGCTTTCTCTGGATGAAATAGGCTTCCATGTTGTGACCTGACCTGTGGAGAGGCAAATAATTAAGAACAGCCTCAGGCTAACAGCCAGCAAGAAACCGAGTCCCTCAGTCCACAGCTCACTAAGAACTCAATCCTGCCACCGTGAGTGAGCTTGAAAGCAAATCTTTCCCCAGTGAAACCTTAAGACAAATTTGCACTCAACAACACCTTAATTTAAGGTGTGTGGGAGGCTCTGACTGAGCCAGAGAACCCAGTTTGGCTGTGTACAAATTCCTGACCAGAAACTATTGCTATTTAATAAATGTTGTTTAAGCTACTAAATTTTGAGGTAATTTTTATGGAATAATAGAAAACTAATTCGGTGTCCAATAACTATTTATTGAATATAAAAAATAAATGTTTGTTGATTTTTTAAAAAATGGACCTGGCATAGTAGCTCATGCCTATAATCCCAGCACTTTAGGAGGCCAAGGTGGGAGAATCGCTTGAGGCCAGGAGTTTGAGGCCAGCCTGGGCAACATAGTGAGAACTTATCTCTACAAAAAAAAAAAAAAAAAATTAAAATTAGCCAGGTGTGGAGGTACACACCTGTAATCCTAGCTACTAGAGAGGCTGAAGTAGGAGGACTGCTTGAGCCCAGGAGTCTGAGGTTGCAGTGAGCTATGATTGTACCACTACAATTCAGGTTGGGTGACAGAGAGAGACATTGTTCCTAAAAAATGCATAAAGGGTGGAAATGGGGTAGCAATTAGGGGAAATATTAGAGAAGGTTCCATAGAGAAAGTGATACCTGAGCTGAAGACTGAAGGATAAACAAGAGGGCATAGGGCGTATCCAACAGAGAATCAATGTGTCAAAGGCAGAGAGAATGTAAGGATATGTCAGTTAGGAAATGTACTAGTAGACTGGTTAGACAGGACGGCAGGATTTCCATGAAAAGGAGATGGAGATAAAGAAGACCATTCTGAGAGGCTTTGTATACCACACAAAGGATGTGAGCTTAGTTCTCTAGGCAATAGAGAGCCAGCAAAGGCTTGCTAGTAGAGATGATGCATTAGATGGTAGCTATGGAGGGAGACAGAGTGGAGATGAAGGTAGTGGGAATAACTGGAGGGAAATCTCCTTGATGAGGATGCAATTGTCTAGATAAAAATTGATGGTAGCCCAGACTGAGACTGATGTAGTAGTGGGAAAATCAGGGGATAATTGATGCAAGAATTTTTAGGGTAAAGAGCCTCCTTTGTGGGGGGATTGGGGGGGTGAGAAAAAGGTTGGCATCTAAGGTGACTTGCAGGACCTAACGTGCTGCTATGCCTTCACTAAGACAGGGTAAGGCCCAAGCTAGAGAAATAAGTTAGGATATTATCAGTGCAGAGGTGTAGGTGAGAAACAATGAAAATTTAATGAGCACATATCACGTGGCAGACCTGAGCTCCTCTCTTTACTTATTTTTACATTTATTTCTCACAAGAATTTAGTGACTTATGCATGATTCACCCCGTCATACTGAGGACAAGGAAACTGCATTTCAATGAGGTCAAATAACTTCAGGATCACATAGCTAGAAACTGTTCAGGATCACATAGCTACTGAATGGAATAATCAATGGTCAAACCAACACACCTGTCTCCAAATCTCACTTTATTTCTACTCCCCATGGTGCTCTGGAAGATGGACCAAGCACGGAACCCTGTGAAAGAATGATGTTGAAGAGGTGGGTGGAGGAAGAGGGGGTGGTCTGAGAGGGAGAATAAGACTAGAAAGAGTGGTGTCATAGAGGCAATGATGAAGGAGAGATTCAGCATGGAGGAAGCCATCGACAGGATCTACCTTGGGATGGACGGCAGAAAAGTGGCTGTTGGTGATCTTAGAAGAGCAATCTCAAGAATGTGGTGCTGAATTGCTGGTGCCTGAGGCAAGCAGAAGCAATGAGTGCAGGCAACTCCTTCTCTAAGTCTGGCTTTGAAGGAAAGGCAAACGATGGACAGATGTGCAGTTGATGCTCAGGGTTCAAGCAAAATTCCCTTGTCTATGTGACTAGTTAGGACATAAGAAAGTTGGCCAAATTTCTGCTGAGAAAGACACAGTTGGTCAGTAAGAGGCTGGTGGATACCAGAGAGGAAGATTATTGATAGAATAAAATTTATCAGGTGACAGAAGAAATCTAAATCTGGAGAGAAATGACAGCATCTACCTCGTTCTCTAAATTTAGTATATCCCCTCTGTGTGACCAGGAATAATTCCTCTTTTGCTGCCTTGAAGGTGACCTACTTGGTCCCATTACTCTTTATGCTCTTGAAGACAGAATTTGAGACCTATAGGATCCAATTCAAAACTGTGCTTTTGAGGAGTATCACCAGACTACGAAAAGAAGTTCTAATAGCCACAATTTCTGCCTTTACTGTAAACGTGCTGTGTGACCCCTGTGACTTACTTAGTTTTTACTCCTTCTTATCTCTGTAGATCCCTGAAATATTGTAAGGATTCAAGAGATCATTGTGTTGATCTTTATGTCTGCCTAGCATTCAGCACATTTTGTTCACATGGTAGGTGTATAATAATCATGTTGATTTGCATCTGCTTGATCCTGAGAAAATCAGGTCAATGTAATCTTCTTGAGAAAGTCTTCTATTTGCTCACACAGAAAGAAAATATCTATCTCAGTATTTAATCCCTGAAATCCATAGGCTAAAGGTCATACAATCTCTGAACAGCCTTTATTATATTTGTTATTAGGTAAAATTGTTATAACAATATCTGAATAGACTGATTTAGAGGTAAACAGTGCTTCCATCGAAACTGCTGGCTCCTCTCTCCTTCAGAGAGATGCCCTTTTATCAGCAAGCAGGGAGAGAATAATTGTTAATTCTATATGTATCAGTAAGTTGTTTGCAAGTGGCCATTACCAAAATGAACGAATTAACTAATAGCATCATGATGACAAGTTGATGAAGAAATTTGACCCAAAGATAAATCCATTAACATGTTTCTGCTTGCTTCTAATTTTAGAATTCTATCAGATAAAAGCAAAACTGAGTCAAATCATTATTTAGTCTAACATAAACTGCAGCCAAGGAGTCTCTCTTTTTCATTTTTATTTGGAAACCTAGTCTATTTAGTTTTAAATTAAAAGCAATATAATAGGCATAAGGTTGGTACATTCATGGTGATCAAGCTAGTCGGGGGATGCAGAACAAGCTCACATCTGGAAGGGAGACATACTCAGTTCTCCACCCAGGCATTTTTCAGTATCATGGTTGAGTTAATTTTTCCTGTTTAGCTTTTTGTAAGGCTGCTTTGAGATTGTGGAGTCACTATTTTCAAATCACATCTCAACACTGAAAGAAACCCTGACCCACCTCAGCACCCCTCAGTCTTCA
This sequence comes from Pan paniscus, assembly GCF_029289425.2. Lineage (NCBI taxonomy): Eukaryota > Metazoa > Chordata > Mammalia > Primates > Hominidae > Pan > Pan paniscus. Next base: position 141,148,741 of record NC_073255.2, on the reverse strand, counting down.
GTAGCAATGAACATGAAAATCACAGAGTGAAGTGGTCAGAATGTTTTTCACTCCATCCAGACTCAAGATCAAGTTAGATAGGAGTAAAATCCCTACTGCATTACACAAAAAGATACACTATGGCTGCATCCTTTACATTCCATTCTATTTGTGTCCCTCGGTAGACAATCTGGTGGTCAAGCCCTCTCTTGAGCCCAGGAGCAGGAGAATAAGGAGGGAAGGACTGCCATTTTAAGTCCTGAAGATCATTCCCAGCTTCCTTGTGAATTTTTATGACTGTAGTATTTGGAGACTGGGTGCCTGAGGGGGCTGTCCATCAGCAGAGACATAAAGCAGAATTCTTGGCTGCATGTGATCAATAAATATCTCGTGGCCTTTCTGTGAATAGTGGAGATGGTGACCTTGGTTTCACAGAAAATTTCTAATTTGGATAATTATGTTCTGTTTCTCTCTGTTGCTCCTGTTGCTTAAATAGAAAATGGAATTCTTCATTTTTGTTCATAAACTGCTGCTTAAGTTGCACTGCTGTGAGGTGTCGCTGTGAGCTGTTAAACATCTGCTGTGCTTTACTTCGGAGGTGGTTGCTTTTTAATTGAATTTTACTTTAATTGACTTGAACACACTATATAGGTAATAAATCTGTTTGCAAAATGCTTTCAAGTCTATTTAGATAAAAAGATTCACATAAAATACAAAACACAATAATTAGCTTTATAAAAGATATTTTGGGGGTACATTTTTCTTAAAAATTATTTTGTGAAACAATGTCTACTACTGAATGGTTTTCTAGGATGTATAGAAAAACACACCTTATTTTTCCTTTATAAAGCTAAGAGTTTTCAATTAAAGCAGTCAATTAATATGTATGTTCTCCACACTTGCTTAGCACAGGAATGGGCTCTGGCTCTTGCAGAGGTGCTAAACAGAGCTAAGAACAAGTTGTTTCCATTAGAGGGCAGGCCTATTCCACTAATGTAAGCAATGGGGGATAACGAAATACCAGGGAAGATGTGGGGAGGTGGGAATATTGGATATTCTGCTGCCCCAAACCACCTCTCCCTTCAGTCTTCTGCAATACCAAACATCCCACTATTAAAGCCCGGTGGAAGGTAGGTTGAAATGTTAATTTATGTCTGGAAAGGACTACTAAACTATTGAATATTCCTCCAAGTTTTTCTTTCAACATGTATGAGGTGCCTCCTATGTCCTAGAAACCTTGCCTATAGAATTATCATTGCTATTTGGCAAGTGAAGACATTCTGTGAGGTTCAGTAAATTGTCCAAGGTTGTATGGTTAATAAATACAGAAATGGGATTCAATTCTTGGCAAGTTGTTGCTGTTTCTGACTCTCCAACTGGCCTTCTTGCTGATGAATTGAAAGTGGCTCTTGTTCCTCAGGCTAAGGTGAAGGCAGACACATACATAACTACAATACAATGTGAAGAGAGCTGCCACAGAGATGTGTACACTGTGGTACTGGAGTGCAGACAATGGAATGACTTACTCCACCTTGGGGCGTCAGAAAAAGTTTCATGGAGGAGGTGGTATTTTAGGATGGGTCTTGAAAGACAAAAAGGGCATAAGTTCCAGGATTGTCTTAGTTAATTAGGGCTGCTATAACAAATATGCCATAGAGTAGTGGCTTATGCAACATTTATTTTTCACGCTTCTAAAGAGGCCGGCAAGTCCAAGATCAAAGTGCTGGCAGATCTTGTGTCCAAAGAGGAACCACTTTGCTTCCTGCTTTGCAGATGGTTGTCTTCTTCTTGTACCCACATATGCCAGAGAGCAGAGAGAAAGGAAGCAAGCTTCCCACGTCTTCTCTTATAAGGGCACTAATCCTATTTGTGAGGGCTCTATCCTTATGACCGATTTACTTCCCAAAAGCCCCATCTCCAAATACCATTGCAGTGAGGATTACATTTCAATATATGAATTTTGAGGGAAAATAAACACTCAGTCCATAGCAAAGATAGTATAGCCTGGTTTAGTGGCAAGAGCTTAGGCTTTAGACTCAAGAAGGCTGGAGTTTGGATTCTAGTTCTAGCCCTTAATCATTCTGTGAATTTAAGCAAAGTTAAAAATTTTTCTAATCATGATATTCCTCATTTTCAAAATGGGAAAAACAGTCAATTTCTAGGAGTATTGAAGGAGGAAGTGGGTAGCACAATGCTTGGCACATAATGGACATTCCATGCTTATTGGTCTCCTTCTCCCTTCTCAGGCAGACAGAATAAAACATGAAAAGGCAGATTGAGGTGAGAACCAGAAATTTGGTTTGGTTCCAATGGAAATATGGGGCATCCTGTTAAAAAGAAAACAAACAAACAAACAAAAAACAAGTTTTACCTAGACTCTGAAAGGTCTTAGCTGGATTTTGTCCTGTAAAAAGTCATGAGCCATTAGCCATTTTTAAGCAGGAGAATGCCATGATCAGATTTGTGTCTCAAAATAACTCTGGTGTCACTGTGGAAAACGAACATTGCAGTGAAAAGGAGGCCAGTCAAGAAGCTGTTTCAATAGAACAGTTGACAAGTTTTGAGCCCCAAAACCTAGATAGTGTAAGAAGAGATGGAAAAGGGACACTCAGTAGGTAAAATTGATGGAAAATATTGACTAATAGAAATTAAAGGTGATTTGAAGTTTTAAATTAATGGTTCTATTTAAACGGTGCTGCTACTAACCAGTTCAGGGAAGCAAAAATGTTTTGGGGGAAAGAATTATTAATCTTATTTTACATAATAGAATTTTAAGAGCCTGTGAGATATACAAGTAGAAAGTTTCAATAAATAGTTAAAATTTTGTCTTGAGGCTCAGGGTAGAGATATTGACATGAATGTTAATGTTATATAAATAGAATTAAAGTCATGATATTGGATAAGATTTCCCAGGGAAGGCATATAAAACACTAAGAGGGGAGATCCATGAGAGGACCCCTGAGGAAAGCAACTTAGAACAATTTTCTCAGGAGGAGGAAAGTCCAAAAAGAACAGTAAATGAGGCACTGGCCAAAGAAAGAAATCCCCATAGAACAGCAAAAGTGCACTAGGTTCTTGGAAAGGTGGAGAGAGTTATAGGTAAGCATTTTAAAGAGTAACTGGTACAGATGTTCTCAATATGACAGTCTTGAGTTGAATAGAAACTTAGAGGGTGTCAAATCAAAACTGTCATTCAGAGAAACATGGACATACTACAATGGTATTAATTTAAGAACCATTACTATGTTACTCGTTTGGATGTTTCATGGCACTGCATGAAACATTCATATGAGAAACCTAGTAATGGTTCTTAAATTAATGTGATTTTCTCTTCGGCTTTCCTGCACACTTAACCTTTACTCCATTGAGCCTGGATATCCAAATGTGGGTGAGGAGGGCTATCTGAGAGATTAGGAACGTTACAGAAGGAATACAGAGTAAGAATATGGCAACGTTGTATTCAGCTTCTGACATGCAAAATAGGATTAGGCTACAAGATAATAGCTTTGCTAGCCACATTATTGTATCGCAAAAAATTTTTTGTCATGTCCTACTTTGGCATATCTACTTCTAAGTTTGAAGGACTCAGCTCATAGTTTTGTATCATCATGTAGATGCCTTACTGCATCTTCCAGTAAGGCCAAAGGCTAGGTGGAGGATATGGCAGAAAGTGGTGTTTTCCGTGAGTGAAAGAGGAGAAGAAATCATGTGAATCAGGCATCTCAATTGGGTCTTGACCTAGTTTAAAGAGACCTGACCATGAATTACACATTACTGAGAAAAAAAAATTTTGTTTAAAAAATTATGAGTGAAATACTCTGATGTTTTCTATTCAGATCTACTCTATTGTACACAATTTCATTTTTTTAAATCCTGGATACAACTTACTAAAATTGATTTCGCAACCCACAAATGGGTTTTGATCCATAGTTTGAAGAACATTACTTTAGGATTTGTAGTGAAGATTCATATAGTCTTTATTTGTAATAGGGCAATATTCTACCATGTTAATAAAAAGCAATTTCTCTAGATAAAGAGCTTCATAATAGCTTTCTAGACCTCAAACCAGAAGTCTAGGAAATAAGAAAGGGAATATGGGATTGGGAGCCAGAAAAATTTGAAGGATAAGAAATGATAAAAGAAAAGGTGAGAAAGAGAAAGCTTTTAGGGGACACATTTTGGCTCTCACCATGGTGATTTCCAGGACATATCTCATGAGAAATCTCCCACATTAGCATGACCAGTACACAATTTGCTGAGAGAAATAAGCAAGAACAATTCCTGAGAGCAGTGGGGATATGCAACATTCTCTGGAGGAGTGCCAGGTGCTTATTTGAATTGCTGATAGTTGATGATGAATATCTTTGTTTGAATTTCTGACCAAGTAGGATCCAGTTTTGGTCTATCAGGGGTTCAGTTATAAAAGAAAGTCCAACCTTAGGAAAAAAGGGACTGATATCTAAATATTAAATATTTGTTCCGAAAATCCTTATTCATCTCTTTTCCTGTCCTTACTATATTCTTTTGAATAATCTCCACTTAGCAGTCCTTGTATCATTCAACAAGTGACAATTAGAGATTGTGAAGAGAGTGGAATAAGTGTAGAAATTTGCCTTGTGGACAGGCATTCCAGAGAGCAAATTTCTATAGGCTGAGAGGCATAGCTCAACAATGAGGGCTCTTTTTTTGCCATCAAGAAGAAGAAAATAACTAACTTAATCAAGAAAAAAAAAAAAAAGCTGGTGCCATGCTTATGCCTGTAATTCCAGCACTTTGGAAGGCTGAGGCAGGAGGGTCAGGAGTTGGAGAATAGCCTGGGCAACATAGCAAGACCTCATCTCTACAAAAAAATAAAAATAAATAAAAATTAGCCAGGTATTGTGGTGCGCACCTTTAGTCCTAGTCACTTGGGAAGTTGAGGTGGAAGGATTGCTTAAGCCCAGGAGTTTGAGGCTACAGTGAGCCATAACTGTGCCACTATGCCTGGGTGATAGAGTAAGACTGCCTTAAAAGAAAAGAGAAGAAGGGAGGGGAGGAGGGGGTGGAGTAGGAGGGGGAGGGAGGGTAAGGGAAGGGAAAGGAAGAGAAGGGAAGGGAAGTGAAAAGAAGGGAAGGGAGGTAAGGGAAGGGAAAGTAAATTGTTGGGGTGACTTGCAAATTCAAATAAGGAAGTCTACAGTAAAGAGAGGGTCTAGAGCTGTCGGGGGACCTCAGTACTTCAAGAGCCAATGGACAGTCTCTTCAAGAGCCATGATTGAAACAGATTATTTCCTGTATCAGTTTCAGTTCAGAAGTCAAATCCCCAGGAGAGACCCTCTAATGGCCTTGATTGGGTCACAGTTCTAACCCTTGGCCAGAGGATGTCAGGACACCTTGATTGATACATCCATCAAGCTTGTATCTAGTGAGGGAGGGAGGGAGGGGTAATCCCTTGTGACAAAACTGAGCCAACCGACAGAAGAGTGAGCAGATGGTAACCAGTGGAAAATCACAGTATTCACCATCACTGCCTTCAAGGTACCATGCTGATAAAGAAGGTAGCCTCAGGAGGCCTTACTGAGCCCAGACAGGTCAGGGCAGCTCATGTGGAATCCTTACATGGCTCCTGCCCAAAGCAAAATGCACTTGACTGTCTGCATTCCTTTCCAGGACTGAATTTGGAATTCAAATCAAACATTATTTGGGTGGAAGACATATGATTTTACTGGGCCGTTTCAAAGAGCACATCAAAGAAGCTCTTTGTAAATAAATTATACTGCTATAAGTGTTACATAAATCTTGAAGGACTGTAACTGCTCCGCAATATGCAACTGGGTTAACTTACAATTAATGGCAAATGCTGGGACATTGCTGAATACACACACACACACATATTTCCTTTTAATCCTTTCCTTTTTTTGTTATTTTTTATTTTTTAGACTGAGTTTTGCTCTTGTTGCCCCCAGGCTGGAGTGCAATGGCATGATCTCGGCTCACTGCAATCTCCACCTCCTGAGTTCAAGCAATTCTCTTGCCTCAGCCTCCCAAGTAGCTGGGGTTACAGGCACCTGCCACCATGCCTAGCTAATTTTTTGTATGTTTGTAGAGATGGTGTTTCACCATGTTGACCAGGCTGGTCTCGAACTCCTGACTTTAGGTGGTCCACCCGCCTCGGCATCCCAACCCACCTTGGCCTCCCAAAGTGCTGGGATTACAGGCGTGAGCCACTGCACCAGGATTTAATCCTTTCAAAAGGTGAAAATGTTGATTCCCATGCTTTGGGGAGTTATAGATCAACCCAGTCTATTCTGCTCATCACCTACCATGCTGTTCCATATTTTAACACTCAATGCTAATTTGGCTTTTTCCCAAGCAAACACAGGTCTTTACTGAGAACACTAGATTATTTTAAAATCAAGAGACCACAGATTACTGAAAGGTAAAATCTTCCTGTAATGCCTTTTTCTTAAATGAATAAACTTCACATACAACTTGAGATGTACCTCTTCAGTACGTTTAAGTAACACAACATATAGAAACACATATGATATATAGGCACCAGTATATAAACCCATGCATTCATATTATTGCTGCTGCTACTGCTTCTGTTATTGCTAGGTACAATAGCCCAGCTGTGGCTAAAAATGTCCATTCGTGACCAGCTCTTCTTTCCCGACAGGAGAACGGTATACTCTAAGGAAGACTGCTGTTTGCAGAGCTTCAATTCCTTAAAACACACGCTCCTTGCCTCATGGTCTACCTTTACTAAAAACTTTCAGCAATCACCTGATTGCTACCCACTTTGTGAGCCCTGCTTCGGTTGTTTCACAAGAAGCCACAGCTTTTGTGTGAAGACAATGCAAATTCTTAAGCAAGATCAGCAGTACATGACCTTGATGCTATTTGGAGATGCCAAACATGAACTACTTACTCAGAAGTTCCCATGAAGTTTAGGGCTATTCCATTTCCTGGATCACTTGATTTTGCTGGTATAGAGTTCTCTATGTTGCTTGTGACTCTCTATTTAGCTAAACTTATTTATTCTTATAGAAACAGACACCCTATTCCCAAAGACTTGTTTCTGAATGGTTTCTACCAGTCACATTAAAAAGAGAGAGAGATAAAGTGCAAAAGCTAACACCAAAGCAGTAGAAATAGTTTAAGATCACTATTTTTTCAATCAATCCTAATTAATCCTGGACAGAGAGGAGGAAGATGACTGAGGGATATTGAGTGACCTCAGAAGGCCATCTGCTTTATGTAGGTGGAATTAGATATGTTAGCAAGTCATTCATTCATTTGCATTTGGTCACTAGACAACCTCCTACCTTTGATAGAATACCAATTTCACTGAAACTGGACTTTTGCATTTACATGATAGATTTCATACCTTTTTCCAGTTTCAATTTCTTTGAAAATATGCCAACATAACTGAATAAAGATAAATATATCTATGTATGTAGTATCTCCCTACCATTCTAAGGAAGACTATATTTTAAAAGATATTTATTCAAAATATCTGGATGAAAAACTTTTTTGAGTTTTACAAAAATTCCAGCATTTAAGGTTTATTTTATTAGCAAGAATAAATCAACCAAACAAACATACGCATTCCAGTTATCCCTGTCTCATAAGCACGCAGTGCATAATCATGCACTGCATAGCCTTGTTTCAGTCAACAGTGGGCACCACATATGACAGTGCTCCCACAAGATTATGATGCCATATTTTTATTGTACATTTTCTATATTTAGATACACAAATACTTACCATTGTGTTACAATTGCCTACAGTATTAAGTACAGTGAGATGCTGTATAGGTTTGCAGTCTAGGAGCAATAGGCTATACCATATAGCCTAGGTGTGAATAGGCTACACCATCTAACTTTGTGCAAGCACACTCTATGATGTTCACACAACGAAGAAATTGCCCAACAACACATTTCTCAGAATTTGTCCCTGTTGTTGCTGTTAAGCAATACATGCCGAACATGAACTACTTGCTTAGAAGTTCCCACTATGCCTCAAGTTGCTAGCCTTCCTCATATAGTGTATGTAATAATAATAGATCCTCATTATATTTATGGAAATCTATACTAATACTTAATTTGGCCTTCTTTTCTTTGGTTTTTATAGCTGGGAAACTAAGTAAACATGAGAAACTTATCATGAGAAACTTCTCATGTCAGCCTCACTCATATACTACCCCTTCAACTTGCTGTAGAGTGTCAAAGATTAAAATCTCACTCTTCCAGAGGAAATACTGCATTTTTTATATTTGAATCAATTTGGGGGGTAGATTAATTTTTATGAAACAAAGATTACTTTCACACTTCCTGGGCTCTTTCTTTCCTGCATGAAATTGGTCTTGCATGGGGAATTGACAATGGTGTGTCAATATGTAGAGAGTTACAGTAGAACTCAAAAATTTGGCTGGATGGATCATCTGTTGATCTCCAACATGGCTACTTACCAGAGGGACCAATATTTTCCTGTCTCAACCAACCTCGCTAAGAACCACGACTTAATCATTTTTTATCTGAAATTACAATTGACCTCATGTAAGACTTTTTCTTCCATCAGGAGTATAGAATTAACTTCAGTCAAGTGCTGCTTACTACGCTATTCAATAACTCATTATAACTCATGAGGCTTGTGAAACAAAAATACAATTTCAATACAGTTCTTAAGGAACAGGGAGTCCTAAAATTATAAAGGAGATATGTTATTTGATTTTCTTTTGGCTGATATAGAGGTCAAAATGTAACTGCAATTTTTACTATCCTAGAGATCTTTTATGATTCTTTGCGTTGAACCTTCCTATAGATTAAGATCGACCCAACAATTACATAACTAGTCAAATTAATTGCTACATATAATAAAATTTGGGGAGGGTGCGTGTTTTTATGTTTCTTCCCAAAACTTTGCTCTGTGGCTTTCTTTAAATAGTTGTCTTAAGGAGCTGACCAGAATCTCCACTACCCATTCTGAATTCTGACGAAGCTCCCCTTTGTCCCAAGCATCCTAAATGAAGCTTTACTTTCAGGGACAGCTTTAGAGGTAATCTTGATTCAGGATCAAGGAGGAGATAACTCCCCCCGACACACAAACAAAAAAAAACAAAACACTTTCTTTTACCTGCTGGCTATGGTCTGATACTATTTTCACAGGAATCAAAGTGTCTCATTTTACAGCTAGAAACCAAGAGCAAACACCTGGAAGATTTACACTTCAGTGTACATGAGATTCCATCTAACTGCAAATGCTGTTATGGGTGTTGAAAATGTAAGCTTGGGAAGATAGACTATGAAGGCTGCAATAATGAGGAGGTTGTCACTGATAGGAGTAGACTTAAAGGAGAAGCTCCAGGGGAAATACAGCCTGGTGGTAAGTGGGCAGAAGGCTGGGCAGCTAGAGTTGTTCTGCCCTGTTGAGTAAGACTCTAATGACAAATAGAGTAAAGTCAAGAAGGGGCAAAACTCAGAGGTGGTGGCATTTATACATGTGTATTTGCTTGGTTAAGACCTTTCTGGAAACGTGTGAAGATTAGGAGGAAAGGATCCACAACTGTTCATTATGAGGCAATATTTTTGAAGGTGGAAGAATCTTGAGGCTAAGCATTTATACTCCAATCAAAGTGTTTGAAATATTTATAACAGAGTGTGATACAAACCCATAATGTAGCTGATCAGGGTTTCCTGAAATATGCTTATGTTCACATGTCTAGGATTAAAGTACTGAATAAAAACCACTCCGAAATTCAGTATCTTGCTTAGGAGACTGTGACATGCAAGGCACAATAAAGGCATACATTTTATATTTTTGGGCTCTTGTGTGACACAGTGTTAAGACTTATTCAGGGAAAGGATTCCATATTATTCAGATTATGAGGAATTTCTAATCACTGTAACAAACCATGCTGCAGAATTGTATCACTGAAACACCTTAGAAAAATGAAGCAATTCTTTTTTTTTTTATACTTTATGTTTTAGGGTACATGTGCACAATCTGCAGGTTTGTTACATATGTATACATGTGCCATGCTGGTGTGCTGCACCCATTAACTTGTCATTTAGCATTAGGTATATCTCCTAAAGCTATCCCTCCCCCCTCCCCCCACCCCACAACAGTCCCCAGAGTGTGGTGTTCCCCTTCCTGTGTCCATGTGTTCTCATTGTTTAATTCCCACCTATGAGTGAGAATATGTGGTGTTTGGTTTTTTGTTCTTGCGATAGTTTACTGAGAATGATGATTTCCAATTTCATCCATGTCCCTACAAAGGAAATGAACTCATCATTTCTTATGGCTGCATAGTACTCCATGGTGTATATGTGCCACATTTTCTTAATCCAGTCTATCATTGTTGGACATTTGGGTTGGTTCCAAGTCTTTGCTATCGTGAATAATGCCACAATAAACATACGTGTGCATGTGTCTTTATAGCAACATGATTTATAGTCCTTTGGGTATATACCCAGTAATGCGATGGCTGGGTCAAATGGTATTTCTAGTTCTAGATCCCTGAGGAATCACCACACTGACTTCCACAAGGGTTGAACTAGTTTACAGTCCCACCAACAGTGTAAAAGTGTTCCTATTTCTCCACATCCTCTCCAGCACCTGTTGTTTCCTGACTTTTTAATGATTGCCATTCTGACTGGTGTGAGATGGCATCTCATTGTGGTTTTGATTTGCATTTCTCTGATGGCCAGTGATGGTGAGCATTTTTTCATGTGTGTTTTGGCTGCATAAATGTCTTCTTTTGAGAAGTGTCTGTTCATGTCCTTCGCCCACTTTTTGATGTTTTTTTTTTTTCTTGTAAATTTGTTTGAGTTCATTGTAGATTCTGGATATTAGCCCTTTGTCAGATGAGTAGGTTGTGAAAATTTTCTCCCATTTTGTAGGTTGCCTGTTCACTCTGATGGTAGTTTCTTTTGCTGTGCAGAAGCTCTTTAGTTTAATTAGATCCCATTTGTCAATTTTGTCTTTTGTTGCCATTGCTTTTGGTGTTTTAGACATGAAGTCCTTGCCCATGCCTATGTCCTGAATGGTAATGCCTAGGTTTTCTTCTAGGGTTTTTATGGTTTTAGGTCTAACGTTTAAGTCTTTAATCCATGTTGAATTAATTTTTGTATAAGGTGTAAGGAAGGGATCCAGTTTCAGCTTTCTACATATGGCTAGCCAGTTTTCCCAGCACCATTTATTAAATAGGGAATCTTTTCCCCATTGCTTGTTTTTCACAGGTTTGTCAAAGATCAGATAGGTGTAGATATGCGGCGTTATTTCTGAGGGCTCTGTTCTGTTCCATTGATCTATATCTCTGTTTTGGTACCAGTACCATGCTGTTTTGGATACTGTAGCCTTGTAGTATAGTTTGAAGTCAGGTAGCGTGATGCCTCCAACTTTGTTCTTTTGGCTTAGGATTGACTTGGTGATGCGGGCTCTTTTTTGGTTCCATATGAATTTTAAAATAGTTTTTTCCAATTCTTTGAAGAAAGTCATTGGTAGTTTGATGCGGATGGCACTGAATCTGTAAATTACCTTGGGCAGTATGGCCATTTTCATGATATTGATTCTTCCTACCCATGAGCATGGAATGTTCTTCCATTTGTTTGTATTCTCTTTTAATTCATTGAGCAGTGGTTTGTAGTTCTCCTTGAAGAGGTCCTTCACGTCCCTTGTAAGGTGGATTCCTAGGTATTTTATTCTCTTTGAAGCAATTGTGAATGGGAGTTCACTCATGATTTGGCTCTCTGTTTGTCTGTTATTGGTGCATAAGAATGCTTGTGATATTTGTACATTGATTTTGTATCCTGAGACTTTGCTGAAGTTGCTTATCAGCTTAAGGAGATTTTGGGCTGAGACGATGGGGTTTTCTAGATATACAATCATGTCATCTGCAAACAGGGACAATTTGACTTCCTCTTTTCCTAATTGAATACCCTTTATTTCCTTCTCCTGCCTAATTGCCCTGGCCAGAACTTCCAACACTATGTTGAATAGGAGTGGTGAGAGAGGGCATCCCTGTCTTGTGCCAGTGTTCAAAGGGAATGCTTCCAGTTTTTGCCCATTCAGTATGATATTGGCTGTGGGTTTGTCATAGATAGCTCTTATTATTTTGAGATACGTCTCATCAATACCTAATTTATTGAGAGTTTTTAGCATGAAGAGTTGTTGAATTTTGTCAACAGACTTTTCTGCATCTATTGAAATAATCATGTGGTTTTTGTCTTTGGTTCTGTTTATATGATGGATTACATTTATTGATTTGCATATATTGAACCAGCCTTGCATCCCAGGGATGAAGCCCACTTGATCATGGTGGATAAGCTTTTTGATGTGCTGCTGGATTCGGTTTGCCAGTATTTTATTGAGGATTTTTGCATCAGTGTTCATCAAGGATATTGGTCTAAAATTCTCTTTTTTGGTTGTGTCTCTGCCCGGCTTTGGTATCAGGATGATGCTGGCCTCATAAAATCAGTTAGGGAGGATTCCCTCTTTTCCTATTGATTGGAATAGTTTCAGAAGGAATGGTACCAGTTCCTCCTTGTACCTCTGGTAGAATTCGGCTGTGAATCCATCTGGTCTTGGACTCTTTTTGGTTGGTAAGCTATTGTTTATTGCCACAATTTCAGAGCCTGTTATTGGTCTACTCAGAGAGTCAATTTCTTTCTGGTTTAGTCTTGGGAGGATGTACGTGTCGAGGAATTTATCCATTTCTTCTAGATTTTCTAGTTTATTTGTATAGAGGTGTTTGTAGTATTCTCTGATGGTAGTTTGTATTTCTGTGGGATTGGTGGTGATATCCCCTTTATCATTTTTTATTGCATCTATTTGATTCTTCTCTCTTTTCTTCTTTATTAGTCTTGCTAGCAGTCTATCAATTCTGCTGATTCTTTCAAAAAAACCAGCTCCTGGATTCATTAATTTTTTGAGGGTTTTTTGTGTCTCTATTTCCTTCAGTTCTGCTCTGATTTTAGTTATTTCTTGCCTTCTGCTAGCTTTTGAATGTGTTTGCTCTTGCTTTTCTAGTTCTTTTAATTGTGATGTTAGGGTGTCAATTTTGGAGCTTTTCTGCTTTCTCTTGTGGGCATTTAATGCTATAAATTTCCCTCTACACATTGCTTTGAATGTGTCCCAGAGATTCTGGTATGTTGTATCTTCGTTCTTGTTGGTTTCAAAGAACATCTTTATTTCTGCCTTCATTTCGTTATGGACCCAGTAGTCATTCAGGAGCAGGTTGTTCAGTTTCCATGTAGTTGAGCAGTTTTGAGTGAGTTTCTTAATCCTGAGTTCTAGTTTGATTGCACTGTGGTCTGAGAGACAGTTTGTTATAATTTCTGATCTTTTACATTTGCTGAGGAGAGCTTTACTTCCAAGTATGTGATCAATTTTGGAATAGGTGTGGTGTGGTGCTGAAAAAAATGTATATTCTGTTGATTTGGGGTGGAAAGTTCTGTAGATGTCTATTAGGTCCGCTTGGTGCAGAGCTGAGTTCAATTCCTGGGTATCCTTGTTAACTTTCTGTCTCGTTGATCTGTCTAATGTTGACAGTGGGGTGTTAAAGTCTCCCATTATTATTGTGTGGGAGTCTAAGTCTATTTGTAGGTCTCTAAGGACTTGCTTTATGAATCTGGGTGCTCCTGTATTGGGTGCATATATATTTAGGATAGTTAGCTCTTCTTGTTGAATTGATCCCTTTACCATTATGTAATGGCCTTCTTTGTCTCTTTTGATCTTTGTTGGTTTAAAGTCTGTTTTATCAGAGACTAGGATTGCAACCCCTGCCTTTTTTTGTTGTCCATTTGCTTGGTAGATCTTCCTCCATCCTTTTATTTTGAGCCTATGTGTGTCTCTGCATGTGAGATGGGTTTCCTGAATACAGCACACTGATAGGTCTTGACTCTTTATCCAATTTGCCAGTCTGTGTCTTTTAATTGGAGCATTTAGTCCATTTACATTTAAAGTTAATATTGTTATGTGTGAATTTGATCCTTTCATTATGATGTTAGCTGGTTATTTTGCTCATTAGTTGACGCAGTTTCTTCCTAGCTTCGATGGTCTTTACATTTTGGCATGATTTTGCAGTGGCTGGTACTGACTGTTCCTTTCCATGTTTAGTGCTTCCTTCAGGAGCTCTTGTAAGGCAGGCCTGGTGGTGACAAAATCTCTCAGCATTTGCTTGTCTGTAAAGGATTTTATTTCTCCTTCACTTATGAAGCTTAGTTTGGCTGGATATGAAATTCTGGGTTGAAAATTCTTTTCTTTAAGAATGTTGAATATTGGCCCCCACTCTCTTCTGGCGTGCAGAGTTTCTGCTGAGAGATCCCCTGTTAGTCTGATGGGCTTCCCTTTGTGGGTAACCCGACCTTTCTCTCTGGCTGCCCTTAACATTTTTTCCTTTATTTCAACTTTGGTGAATCTGACAATTACATGTCTTGGAGTTGCTCTTCTCGAGGAGTATCTTTGTGGCGTTCTCTGTGTTTCCTGAATGTGAATGTTGGCCTGCCTTGCTAGATTGGGGAAGTTCTCCTGGATAATATCTTGCAGAGTGTTTTCCAACTTGGTTCCATTCTCCCCGTCACTTTCAGGTACACCAATCAGACATAGATTTGGTCTTTTCATATAGTCCCATATTTCTTGGAGGCTTTGTTCATTTCTTTTTATTCTTTTTTCTCTAAAGTTCCCTTCTCGCTTCATTTCATTCATTTCATCTTCCATCACTGATACCCTTTCTTCCAGTTGATTGCATCGGCTCCTGAGGCTTCTGCATTCTTCACGTAGTTCTCAAGCCTTGGCTTTCAGCTCCATCAGCTCCTTTAAGCACTTCTCTGTATTGGTTATTCTAGTTATACATTAGTCTAAATTTTTTTCAAAGTTTTTAACTTCTTTGGCTTTGGTTTGAATTTCCTCCTGTAGCTCGGAGTAGTTTGATCGTCTGAAGCCTTGTTCTCTCAACTCGTCAAAGTCATTCTCCGTCCAGCTTTGTTCCGTTGCTGGTGAGGAGCTGCGTTCCTTTGGAGGAGGAGAGGCGCTCTGCTTTTTAGAGTTTCCAGTTTTTCTGCTCTGTTTTTTCCCCATCTTTGTGGTTTTATCTACTTTTGGTCTTTGATGCTGGTGATGTACAGATGGGTTTTTGGTGTGGATGTCCTTTCTGTTTGTTAGTTTTCCTTCTAACAGACAGGACCCTCAGCTGCAGGTCTGTTGGAGTTTGCTAGAGGTCCTCTCTAGACCCTGTTTGCCTGCATACCAGCAGCGGTGGCTGCAGTACAGCAGATTTTCGTGAACCTCGAATGCTGCTGTCTGATCGTTCCTCTGGAAGTTTTGTCTCAGAGGAGTACCTGGCCATGTGAGGTGTCAGTCTGCCCCTACTGGGGGGTGCCTCCCAGTTAGGCTGCTTGGGGGTCAGGGGTCAGGGACCCACTTGAGGAGGCAGTCTGCCCGTTCTCAGATCTCTAGCTGCGTGCTGGGAGAACCACTGCTCTCTTCAAAGCTGTCAGACAGGGACATTTAAGTCTGCAGAGGTTACTGCTGTCTTTTTGTTTGTCTGTGCCCTGCCCCCAGAGGTGGAGCCTACAGAGGCAGGCAGGCCTCCTTGAGCTGTGGTGGGCTCCACCCAGCTGGAGCTTCCGGGCGCTTTGTTTACCTAATCAAACAACTAACTGGGCAATGGCGGGTGCCGCTCCCCCAGCCTCGCTGCCAGCTTGCAGTTTGATCTCAGACTGCTGTGCTAGCAATCAGCGAGACTCCCTGGGCGTAGGACCCTCCGAGCCACGTGCTAGATATAATCTCCTGGTGCGCCGTTTCTTAATCCCGTCCGAAAAGCACAGTATTGGGGTGGGAGTGACACGATTTTCCAGGTGCCATCTGTCACCCCTTTCTTTGACTAGGAAAGGGAACTCCCTGACCCCTTGCGCTTCCTGAGTGAGTCAATGCCTCGCCCTGCTTTGGCTCACGCATGGTGTGCTGCACCCACTGTCCTGCGCCCACTGTCTGGCACTCCCTAGTGAGATGAACCCAGTACCTCAGATGGGAATGCAGAAATCACGGGTCTTCTGCGTCACTCACGCTGGGAGCTGTAGACCAGAGCTGTTCCTATTCGGCCATCTTGGCTCCCGACTTTGTGAAGCAATTCTTGATGGAGGAATTCTCTCTGGCCAGTGATCTATTCTAATTATTCAAGGCAAGTATGCAAATGAGAAAGAAAATAAAAAGTTAAATTGTAATTTCTCTGAAAATTAAAATCGAGGTAAAGTGAAAGTCTTAGACATGACAAAACAGAGTATTTATTTAACAGAAATCATAGTACTCATTGGCTACAGAAATGAGTTCAGAAAGAACAATCATATTATAGTAGTCTTTTCCCTTTTGGATGAGATTTTGGTTTGGTAGAACAGAGAAACAGCATAGGCATTTGATATATCTTGATTTCTAATAAATATTTAAAGTGTATTTTAATGACAGTCTCACGAGTGGGTTGTTGACATGACAGTACCATGGGTGAGTCATGGGAGCTTTCACAACCACTGTAGGTGCTTATGAATGACATCATGTGGATGTCGTTTGCCACTTCCTCAGTGAATCTTGACACACAGCACTGCCAATAGAGCAGCATCTCCAGTAGCGTGTTAGAGGCTCTTCCTTTACTTAAGTGACTGAAGTCAACAATATCAGTGACTTGGTTGAACTCCCAGAAAGCAAGATTTCAGAGGTCAAAATTAGGAATGATGATTTATGCACTAGAAAGAACTTATACCATAGATCACATAATTACAATTCAGTATCTCTATGAGCTAGAACACTGGATTAAAATCTATAGGGTGAAATTCAGTAGAAATAAATGATAATTCCTGTATTTTTCATTAAAAAATGTATGCTTTGAAAGTATGGAAAGAGGTTGTTTTTCACACAGGAAAAAAAAAAAAACTTAACGTGAGCCAGTGTCAAGCAATGTGAGTTTGCCGCCAAACGACACATAGAACATCAATCCGCCTTTAAAAGAATAGAGTCAAGAGCACGAGATTAATAGTTTCTTGACTTCTAGGCTGAACAGTTTATGTCTGGAATACTGTATTTTATTTTTTTAGCAGCACATCTTAAGGAAGACATAGACAAATTGTGAAGTATCCAGTGGTGATTGGAGCAACCTGGACACTATGGTAACTGAAAAGCAATAGATTCATGTGGATAAGAGAAAACTAAGAAAGACCATCACAGAGATCTAGAAATATATATTTGAACATTTTTTCCTACAGAAATGAGATAATAAGTTTGTTTTCATTTAAAAAACAAATGACAAAAGCAGAATCAATAAGGGAAAAGACTTCAGATCCATCTTAGGAATGCTTATTTAAATAACTTGCACAGTGCTACAGGTTTTCATTTGCATTACAGTAGGTCTGAGAAAGGTCTACCACAGCACACAGGCAGTAATTAAGACATGTAATGAATCAAAGGAGAGGGTATAGATTAAGAAGAGAAGATTACTGAGGGTGAAACATTGACTTGAAGTTGTTGACAATCCAATGTGATTGAGAAGGAGAAACTCTAGAATTAGGAAGAGACAGAAAATAGTATCATTTCTTGGAAGCCAAATGAGGAAGCCAAGAAGGAATAAAATGGCCAACAGCATTCCACTAAAGAGAGGTCAAGTAAAATAAGAACAGAAAAAGCAGTCTTTGGACTTGACAAGCATAATGTCTTTGGTGATCTTAGTGGTTTTAGTCACATTGTGAGGACAGAGGCCAAATTGTAAAGGATTGTGGAAAAATGAGAAGTGATAAAAGGGAGCAGGCACTGAAGCTTATTTCTTCCAAAATGTTATCTGAAAGGCTCCAGAGGAAGGGAAATGGGGACAATGTTATGAACTGAATGTTTGTATCCCCCTTAAACTCATGGTGAGGTACTATCCCGCAAAGTGATGGTACTTGGAGATGCGGCATTTGGGAGGTGATTGGGGTTAGATTAGGCCATGAGGGTGGGGCCGTCATGATGGGATTAGTGGCCTTATGAGGAGAGAAAGAGAAAGAAGTCACTTGCTCTCTCCACCATGTGAGGACACATCAAGAAGGTGGCCATCTATAAGGCAGGAAGAGAGCCTCCACCAGTCACTAACCATGCTGGCACCCTCTTCTCAGAGTTCAAACATTCAGAACTGTAAGAACAAATTTCTGTTGTTTAAGCCATCCAGTCTGTGATAGTTTATTATGGCAGCCTGAGCTAACTAATACAGGCAATAACAAAAATGCTATTCTGAACCAAGGGAAAAGCTTTTAAACTTAATTGTTTTAGGATAGGCAATACTGAGTCTGTTTCTACGATGAGAGGAGGATGCCAATGAAAAAACAAAAGTTTAAGAGACAGAAGATAACGAATAATCAATGGAGCAAAACTCCCAAGGAAGCAGTAGGAAGTAGGACTGAGGGCGTGATGCAGGGATTGGTCTTAAATAGGAACAACACATATTGGGTATGTATGAAAAAGATTTTCAGAACCACTGCTCATGACTGGTTGATGAAATGTTTAGTATTTTGTATACAGGCAGTGTTGGAAAAGAATAAAGTGCCAGGCTGGAGAAGGATGGAGTCCACAAAATAAACGGGGGCTAAGCTTGTTTACTACAAACCCTCCAGAAATTACTTTCCTTCAATTAGAGGAGCCTTAACTCATTACAGTTAAAGTTTCTCTAATTGTAGGAAAATAATTTCTGGAGGGCTTGTAGTAATCAGCATGGGGTAATGGAGAAAATTTTATTTTCATTGTAGCTATAAGGTAAAAAGACGCAATGAACAAAAAAGAAAAAAAAAACTTTAACAACTGCTTCTAAGTGCAGTTGGCAAAAGTCAGGACATATATGCCTATAATAATCAATGAAAAGAAATAACACGGCCGGGCACGGTGGCTCATGCCTGTAATCCCAGCAATTTGGGAGGCCAAGACAGGCAGATCACGAGGTCAGGAGATGGAGACCATCCTGGCTAACACGGTGAAACCCTGTCTCTACTAAAAATACAAAAAATTAGCTGGGCGTGGTGGCAGGTGCCTGTAGTCCCAGCTACTCTGGAGTCTGAGGCAGGAGAATGGTGTGAACTTGGGAGGCGGAGCTTGCAGTGAGCCAAGATAGAGCCACTGCACTCCAGCCTGGGCGACAGAGCGAGACTCCATCTCAAAAAAAAAAAGAAAGAAAATAAATAACATATTACTGATCACAATAGCCAAAAGCATGTTCTAGATTTCCAATGCAAATCTAAATGTCAGAAAAGTTTTTCAATGTGGAGAATAATTTCACCTCGCATGGGTTTACTAAATGTCCAATATATAAGATATAAACTTGTATTTCAGTATTGCGTTCCTTTTAAAGCACATTTAATATTTTCTGGGCCCTATTAGTCTCTGCTGATAACCATTATTAAAACAATTTAACCTTGACTTTTCCTGCTACTATAACTTAGGGAATGTTATGTACTCCCCAAGTAACATCTGACAACTCTCAAGTACACAGATAGTTTGCTATTTCAAGTTTCATTGCCTTTTAGCATTTGCCCAGGAAGTAATAAATGCAAGAATCAAAGCGTGACTGTTTTGTATAGACTCATCTATATATAATATAAATAGCCTGATTACAGATAATCATCCAACCAGCCTGATTTGCAAACAGAGGAAGTTTTAAGACACTGCCATCTACTGCAATGGCCAGAAATTGCATAGGCATTTTATGAACTGTGAAAGGAGACAAGAGAAAATGTCTTACCATGCCATCCCCAGCTATATCAGTAAACTGTTGAAGATGATTTGAAATAATAATTAAGTGACTGTTCTAAAGCATTACACTGTCAAATACAGCTTTTAGAATAGCGAGGCTTGTTCAAAGGGGCAGAATTGAGGCGTGATTGTGGGTTCTAACACAGAAAGGCTGGTAAGAAACGAGTGGATTTAGTATATTGCTTCTGTTAGTGGCCAAGAACCTATTGGGAATCACTAAGTAATCACTAAGTAATCACCTTGAGGTTTAACCAAGCCTGGTTTAAAAAGTACACTTACAAAATCTTTAGTGACTTTAAATGGCTTTCAGAGCCCTTGAAATTCTCCATTCAAGGGAGGTCAGACAATTATATTATTAATTCTTTTTTTCTGTAGATTTTTATTCTTAAAAGTTGCTTTCAACAGAATAATTTAATTCATTGATTCTTTTTATATCTCAAGTGTGCATATTTGGAAGATAAATTTTATGAGAATATTATCTATAAGGCCTCTATTACCCTAACATCATGGAAAAGTAACCTTGACTTGAATTAAATTAAAAGAATATGCTTTCATTCTTAAATCTCTATTTTTCTAAGGGGGAAAAAAGGTTCTCTAAATCTCAATCATTTTTATATGTTTGCCTTTTACTGAAGTGTATGATCTATTATTTGATTTTGCAGTTATTGTCTAGCAATACACACTAAGGTGACATATCTTATGATTTTCACTGGCAAGACAAATATAAACAAGCAAGATAAATAGCCTGATGACCCCATGGATCAGAACTTTGGATCTTAATGTTTACTCATGATCTTTCACAGGCTTCTATTCATGTATGTGCCACGAATACCAAGTTTACCTACTTGGAATCTCTGAATAAAGCATATCGGCTTAGAGAAAAGAAGTGAGAGTAAACATACTAGGTTGGTGCCCTCCTATTCTAACTGTTAATCACTAGAACAAGCAATTGTTTTAAATGTGTGGTAGGGAATTCTGTAGATTTAAGTTCATCATTTTAAATTGGACTCAAGTTATATAGTCCTAGTCATTTAGTTTTTCACTTACTTACTTACAAAAAGACTAAATGCAGTAATCTATAGAAATAATTATTAATATTTAATGCAGATTAAAAGTTAATAATTATTATTCTGATTAATAATCAAAATTCTTTTGATAAAGATCTTTATTTATCTGCTATGATAGTTAACTTTATGTGTCAACTTGGCTAGGCCATAGTGCCCAGATAAGTGGTTAAACATTATTCGGGATGTTGCTGTGAGGATGTTTTGGGGTCAGGTTGACATTTAAATCAGTGGACTTTCATTAAGGCAGACTGGCCTCCATAATGTGGGTGGGCTTCATCTAAAGGCCTGAACAAAAGGCTGACCTGCCCTGAGCAAGAGGGAATTCTGCAGCAAACATCTTTTCAGACTTGAATTGCACCATTGGCACTTCATGGGTCTCTAGCTTCACAGCCCTAACTGCAGATTTTGGACCTACCAAACTCCATAATCACATGAGCCAATTCTTTAAAACGAACATCTTTCTATATATGCATACACATCCTAATGGTCCTGCTTTTCTGGAGGACCCTGAATAATACACATGGTGCTTAATTTTAAAAATGTAAGATACATATTTTATTAGAGTTCTCAGTTTCAAGCAATAGAATCTGACTCTGACTGACTTAGCTATGTTTTCCATGAGCCCATTGAGTAAGCCTTGGACTGGCAGAGGAAAGAGATTGTCTGACAGCCTCAAGGTGGGTTATGTTGTGTACCTGCTGACCCAGAGGATTATCAGAGGGGCATCTGGTGATCATTCACAGCAGCCAACCCTGAGTCTGTGTTTTAGTCAACCAACAATTCAAACAATATCAATATAATCTTCTCAAACATTAATCCAAATAATCTGGTTAGTACATTCATATTGATAAATTTAGGTCAGTGTAAAGTTGTATATTCCCCCCTCCTTTTTCTATCTCTTTTAGGATCTATTACTATATGTACTCATCCTTCCTTCCTTTCTCCTTCCTTCCCTCCATCCCTTCTTTCCGTTCCGTTCATCAACACAAATTAGCTAAATCTTGCAATTCATTTAGTGTGTGCATCTTTTATGTTTGTGTATGACTTTATATTTGCATACCTCATGCTTGATGGAATTTGATTCCAGGTAGAAGCCTGGAAACAATGAGAGGTAGTACAAGTATGGTAGAAGGAGAATTGCCTTTTCCTTGAATGGTAACTGAGATGAGATAATCACAGGGTCTTTATTTCACTTGCAAGCAGGAGGGGCCTCTTCATGCAGAGAAGTAGGTGGTGCCTCTCCTGGAAGGAGGCTCAGGGGAGCTTATAAGTTTGGCATCTCAGCCCCTAAATCCTTCCATAAGCTCCCATGCCAATTTGGGGTCCCTTTCTTTCCACTAACTTTCTTAAAAGAGACAGGCATGGTTATGAATTCAACTGATATGAATTTTAAATTTGATTCTCTAGTATATTATCCTGCAATTACTTTTGTTGAGAGATTTTCATAACACAATCATAGACATTCCATGATTTTCTCTTTTCTGTGAACTGAGAATTTAGAAAGTTGAGGCTTTTATTCTTTCTTTAAGGTATTCGATACAGTTAGAAGCAACTGACTTATCCCTTAAATTCCTCACAATCTTCATACTTTTCCTGTAGTAGCAGCCTCTGGGTCACCAAAAGCCTTGCCGTTAATGGATACTCTAGATGTTAATTGTATGACCTAATTTAATTAGCACGTTTGCCACTGTGTGTGTTTCATGTGATGCCAGAATCCATCTCTTAGTATTACATGAATTTTAGGAGCCACCAGTCCCAATTAGTTCAAATAGCCTATTCCAATTTTTCTCCATTTCTCTGCATTTCTGTTGCCTGTAATCACTTTTGTAATAGATTTCTATATCAAAAGTTCTTAGTTATAAGGGAAAAAAAGTGACTTTGGCCGATTAACCACAAACTCTGCTTTATATTAGGATATTAAGAAGCTCATGGAAGTGTAGGCAGAGCTAGACAGTGAGCATTGAGGCTATGCTTCTAGGGAAAATGCTCCAACCCATATGTTAGAAGTTCCCTGATAAAGAAATGTCTACCATAGCCCTCACCAAGCACTGATATCAAGACCTTGACTTTTCTGTAACCACTGCTACACTGGTGCCAGGGACTCAACTTGCAGCCACTGACTCCCTTCAAAGCTAAATGCCTCTTATGCTGATCTGGGTCCTCCTAGAAGTGAACATTAAGGTAGAGCTAAGCATGCAGGGATTATGTTAGGGAAAACATGTGTGTGACAGAAAATGGGAGCATGCTAGAATAGCAGGGAGAGCCATCAGACCTCCACCAAAGTCTGACTTTGAGTTCAGGAAAAGGGAGTTAGGGTAGGCAGAAGTGTGCTGGGCTGCTGTACAGTCTAAGGAATATTCGGGAAGGTCCATCAGGGAGTCTTCCAGCTGACGTCAGTTTTCGAAGGACAGGGATAGGGCCTGCCTAGGTGTCCTGTGGCACTCACTGGGCAGCCATGTGGAAGTGTGGCCTCAGTGCAGGTGGCTTTTTGAGGGCAGCAGCTGGGGCCCCATGGCTAATCATACTCCCCACAGTTGGAGGTCTGGTGTGCACTCCTGTTGTGACTACACCTCTGTCACCATGCCTTGCCAGTGTGCAGATGCTCCTACCCCAAGCTGCTGTCTTGAAAATCTAAATGCCATGTGAATGAGTCCCATTTGGAATCTATGTCACACGCCTGTGCATTGACTGCAAAGAAGACTGGGGAGAAGGCATCAAATTCATAAACTACAAATTCCTCAAATATAGCAAGGTTGTTAAAAAATAGGTTGGGCAGACAGAAAACATGACAGATGCTACTCACAATAATGAAAATAAAACATCATAATAAAAGACATAATAAAAGTAGGCACATAAGTTGTGCCTACTTAGCTATTTTGTCAACATTTGGTGAATGGTTGAAAAGAACAAGTTTTGTGAATGTCTTTTAGCATTAGAAGAAAAAAGACCAGAAGAGAACAGGAACTGGGGGAAAGAAAAGGAGACAAAATGGAGGGCAGAGATGAGGGTGAGAGAGGAGCAGGAGTGAAAGGGAAGAATCTAGAGGACATGCTAAAGGAAAGAATTTGGAAGGGATGGAAAGTCATGAGGGGAGGGGAAGAGCTGGGAGAGAAAGGAGAAAATTCAAATCCACAATGCGGCCTCCAACACCCACACTTCTAATCATGATAATCCAAGAGGACACAACAGTAAGAGGTAGTTGGACTTGACCCCAGGTCTCTCTCTCTCTCTCTCTCAATCTCTCTCTCTCTCTCTGTCTGTCTTTAAGATGTTGGTCTCACTCAAGCTAGAATGCAGTGGCATGACTGCAGCATTGACTGGCCAGTTTCAATCCATCCTCCCCGCTCAGCCTCCTGAGTATCTGGGACAACAGGCACATGCCACCATACCTGGTTATTTTAAAAATTATCTGTAGAGATGAGGTCTTGCTATGTTGCTCAGACTTGCCTTGAACTCCTGGGCTCAAACGATCCTCCTGCCTCGACCTCCCAAAATGTTGGGCTACCACCCCTAACCCCCAGCTATCTTTTAATTCATTGTTTTAAGGGCCTTTATTTCGTTAAAATGCCCCCTGGGCAAATCAAACCTACAGAAGGAATTTTTTGCACAATGAATTTTTTCACTTGATTTGGTGCATAGAAAACCGTAAGATCAAATACAAGTTAGAATGGAAGCTCATTAATGGAAATAAGCAGTTTACTCCATCCAGTCAAAATAGTAATTAACTACCTCCTTCAATTCTGTATTTTGCTTTGTTTTTTGAGACCTTGCTCCTGGATGTCCTCTATCCAAGAAAGTAGCTTATAGGTTTATTTCTTGTTAACCAAATATTCCCACACTACTAAACTTTGCATTTTCTATGATAACCTGTAGATGGCACCCTAGTTGGTGCTCCCATTTTTTCCCAAGTTCATGCAATTCTGATAAGACTATGTGATGTACAATTTAGATAAAAGGCATTTGAGATAAGTCAAATGCAACATGTAAGTAAATGGATTAATTTTTTCTGGTGCAAACTCTCATTTTATTTAGGCAAACATAATTACAACTTTATAACATGATTTCAGACTACAATGACATTACTGTGCTAATCCTGAGGAAGTCAATTGAATTTTATATTGTAGCTATAACAATCAGTAATATTTTATAGCTATATGATGGTTGTTATGAATATTAATTGCCACTATCAATGGTTTCTGGACTCCTACCATTTATTCTCTATTTCTTTGACTTTACAATGAACGTCTAAACTGAAATTGACTTATTATTTTCTGTGCAAAGCAATTTTTAAAAATACTTTAAAAATGTTTTGGATTACTCTAATTCTCTCTTCCCATTTTTAATGAATGAAAATAGTAGAAGTAGATTATTTTGGAATTAAAGCCTATTTTTACCCTTCTATTACTCATATTTCAGCTAGTCCTTATCCATACACATAGAATATATTACTTTCTGGTTGTTCTAAATGAAGAAAAAATTGTAAAGAAAAAACCTTAGTGGGTAAGAGAGTTAACCCATAAAGAAATGAATCAGAAAAGTCTGAATAGTTAGGTAAATTTTAGAATAAAATAACTGTATTTAAAATCAATAGCTAAGTATGATCTTGAATAAGACCTGTTTAACAATATTTAGTGAGCATTCTTTATAGTATTACTGCATATACAAACAATATATCCCAACTATGACAATACTTTTTTCATCAAAAACTTTATTCCAAGAGTAGAAATAAAAGAAGTAAACAAATGTATTCTTGAAGGTAAGACAAGTTGAAGGCTATAAATTAAATACATTTTAAAATATCCAAAGTAATAACAAATACACAAGGAAACTTGGAGTATAGGATAGGATGAGAGGAAACACAGACTTAAGGTACGGAATATAGGATAATGGTCTAAACTATGTTTGGTCTGAGAAAATAGGAGACAGAGAATCAGGGGAGGATATGCAGAAAAAGGCCAATGTAGCAGACCTGTTTCAGGATGGGTTCTAGGACTAAAAATAATCACACGGAATTCTGGTTTTAGCTCCAACATGTAAAGAACTTTGAAGTCATCACCCCAATCCTTACAACATGAAAAAGGCTAAATAAACTGAAAGATAACAATTTTTCTTAGACCATTAGAGAACTGAAATCATACAGCAAACTGACACCTAAAATCTGGAAAGTGGCAAAACAGCCAAGATCTGCTTGTGTGGAATAGGATCTCTTGGGACCATAAACTTGTAGGAACATTGAAATGGTCATTTTGACAAATTTCTGGAGACTGAGTATGAATTAATTTGAGCTTGAGAAACTCCTGGGGGGTGATATTAGGAGGGGCTTCTACACTTTTGTGGGTTTTATTTCCAGGAACACCGTGAGGTTCACCAGTGAAGGTCTGAGAAAAATCCTCTCCTGTTTCAGAAGGCGAAAGGGGAAACGTAACCATTTTCTAAAACACCCAAAACATGACCACAGCTCAAGCATTCTCCAAAACAAAGGCCTGCTTATCCAAGGGAATAAATTTCGCCAGGGTCTTATCTCCCTGAGGAAGGGCAGTTGCCTAACTTGCAGTCCCCTCTAGCCTTCCAGTCTCACCTAAGTGGAGAAGAAAAGGAGAAGAAACACTTCTGAATGTCACAGCCCAAGGACTCAGACCCACAAAAAGACTGAGATTTAATCACAAGATTATAGACCACTTTCTCTCCCCTACATTTTGTCACTATATCAACAGGGCTCCAAAATAATAACAGTGGATTACAAGTGAAAGAAATGCATGACACAAACTCTATTTAAGAAGTAGAAAAGAATTCAAGGACAACAAGGGAGGAAATAAAAAAAGACAAGGACAAGAGGAGACTGAAGCCTTTAGCACCTACCACTACAGAAAACATTAAACACAGCCCAGCTCCTAGTCAGGCCTATGTAGCTGATACATCATGTCTGGATTTCAAAAAAAAAGTACAGGCACTCTAAAAGGTAAGAAAGAAACACAATCTAAAGAGACAATGCAAGCATCAGCACCAGACTTACATATGATATATTTTGGAATTATGAGATAGAAAATTTAAAATAACTATTATTAGTATGTTAAGGGTTCTAGTGGAGAATATGCAGGAATAGATGGATAATGTAAGCAAAGAGATGGAAATGCTAAGAAACAATCAAAAGAATAAAAAACACTGTAATATAAATGAAGAATACTTCTAATGGTTTTACAATAAGACTAGACGTGGCCAACCAAAGAATCAATAAGACTGAAGATATGCCAACAGAATCCTCCTAAACTGAAATACAAGGAGAAAAAAGAATGGAAAAACCAGAACAGAGTATCCAATAACTGTGGGACAATTACAAAAGGTGTAATATATGTGTAGTTGAAATATTGGAAGGAAAAGAAAGAGAGAAAGGAGCAGAAGAAACATTTGAAGTACCAATGGTGGAAATTTTTCTAAAATTAGCAGACACCAAGCCACAGATCCAAATGGCTCACAGAACATCAGGCAGGATAGGATCAATGACAAAATAACAACAACATCATCAACAACAACACCATCAACAACATCAACAAAAATACCCTAAGCATATTATATTTAAACTACAGAAAAACAAAGAGAAAACCTTCAAAGAGGCCAGAGGGGAAGGAGAAACACTTTAGCTGTAGAGGAACAGGGATAAGAATTACATTGGCTTTCTCAAGAGAAATCATGAAACAAGGGAAGAGTGGGGTACAATATTCAGTGGTGAAAGAACAAAAGCATCAACCTAGAGTTCTATATCCAGTGAAATTATCCTTCAAAAGTGAAGGAGAAATAAAGAATTTCTCAGACTAACATAAACTGAGGAAATTTGTCACAAGTAAACCTTCTCCGCAAGAAATTGTGAAGGAAGTTATTCAGAGAAATGGAAAATTATGTAGGCTAGAAACTCAGATCTACATAAAGGAAGGAAGAGCACATCAGAGAAGAATGAATGAAAACAAAATAATATCTTTTACTTTCATTCTTAATTGATCTAATAGAGATAGCTGTTTACCAAAATAATAATAGTAACAATGTATTGTATGACTATAGAGTAATTACTCTATGGGTTCTTCTTGCCTGCTGCCCAGAAAAGCCAAACGCTGAGAACAGCAGAACTTGCAGTAGAGAAAATTTAATAATCTCAGTACCAGCCAAGTAGAAGGATGGGAATGTTTCTCTGCCTTCTCAAGAGCTCAGACGCTAGGGTTTTTCAGGATAATTTGATGGGCAGGGGGCTAGAAAATGGGTGCTGCTGATTGGTTGGGGATGAAATCATAGTAGTGTTGAAAACAGTCTTGTGCACTGAGTCAGTTTCTGAGTGTGATCCCAGGACCAGTTGAGTCAGTTCCTTGATATGAGTCATGGATCTGGGTGGAGTCAGCTAGTTGTCAGAATACAAAAGTGTGAAATATCTCAAAGACCAATCCTAGGTTTTACAATAGTGATATTATTTGTAGGAGCAGTTGGAGAGAATACACATCTTGTGACTTCTGGCTACATGACTCTTGAGCAGTAAGTGATTATAGAAAGGCAAGCTAAAGAATAACGGCTGGTTATTTTTTAACTGGGCATACACTTTAGCAGAATTCAGGCCCTTCCCATAATCCTAAACTTGTGGCCTTTCATTAGTCTTACAAAAGGAGTTTCAGTCCCCACAGGGTCAGCTTTGTGAGGTAATATCATTTTTGCTTCAAAGTTAAACTACAAACTTAATTCTTTCCAGAGTTAGCAAGGCCTACATCCAGGAATGAGCAATGGCTGTTAGCTTGTGAGGTTAGCAGCAAGATGAAGTCAGTTAGGTTAGATTTCTTTCACTCCTATAATTCTTGCAAAGGCAGTTTCAATAGCATATGGTTACATGAAACGAATAGCAGCAATGTGAGAAGGGAGGAATTGGGACTCTGTTGTCAGGTACCTGCACTAGCCATAAAGTATTATTTGAAAGTGGACTAAGATTAGTTCTAAATATATATTTCACCAACTTTAGGGCATCCTCTAAAAAGTTTTTAAAAAGAAAAATAGTTGATATGCTAAAAGAGAAAAAAAATGGAATTATATAAAATGCTGGGCAAAACCAGAGAAGGCAGAAAAAGAGGAGAGAGGAGAAGATTTTAAAATGAATCTAGATATAGATCTTATACTTTTCACAAAACTAACTCAAAATAGATCATAAATGTAAAACACAAAACTACAAATGTAAAACACAAAACTACCATACTTCTAGATGTTAACATAGAAGAAAATCTATGTGACCTTGGATTTGGTGATGAGTTTTTCGATATGAAAGAAAAAATTGGGAAGTTAGACTTCACTAAAATTAAAAACTTCACTCTGTAAAAGACATGGTTAAAAGAATGAAAAGTTTATCCACAAATAAGAAAATGAACAACATTATTTTAAAATGGCCAAAAGATCTGTACAATTATCTCACCAAAGAAGACACACAGACAATAAATAAGCATATGAAAAGATGCTTCACATCTTATATCATCAGAGAAATGCAAATTAAAACAATAACAAAATGCCATTCCATGCCAATTAGAATGCCCCAAATCCGAAACACTGACAACACCAAATGCTGATAAGGATGTGGAGCAACAGGAACTCTCCTTCATTGCTGATGGGAATGCAAAGTGCTACAGCCACTTTGGAAGATAATTTGGTGGTTTCTTACAAATCAAAACATACTCTTAGCATACAATTTAGCAATTGTACTCCTTGTAATTCACCTAAATGAGTTTAAAACTTATGTCCACACAAAAACCTGCACAAGAATGTTTATAACAGCTTTATTCATAATTGCCAAAACTTAGAAGCAACCACAATGTTCTTCAGAAGGTGAACAGATAAACTGTGGTATATCCAGACAATGAAATATTATTCAGTGTTAAAAAGAATTGAGCTAGTAAGTCATGGAAAGATATAAAGGAATGTTAAAAGTACATTATTTAGTGAAAGAAGGCAATCTGAAAAGGCTACAGACTGTATTATCTCAACTATATGAAACGCTGAAAAAGGCAAAACTATGGAAATAGTAAAAAGTTCAGTGATTGCCAAAGGTTGCAGGGAGGGAGGGAAGAATAGGAGCAACATAGGGAAGTTTTAGAGCAGTGAAACCATTCTGTTTGATGTTCTTGATAGATACATTGTATTATATATTTGTCTCAGCCCACAGAATATACAACACCAAGAGTGAACTCTAATGTAAACTAAGGACTTTGGATAATAATGATGTATCAGTGTAGCTTCATCAATTGTAACAAAAGTACCAATTTGATATGGGATGTTGATAGTGGGGGAGGTTGACAGTAGGGGATGGGGTTGTATGATAACTCTCTACTTTCTGCTCAATGTTTCTGTGAACCTAAAACTGTTCTAAAAAATAAAGTCTGGCCGGGTGCGGTGGTTCATGCCTGTAATCCCAGCAATTTGGGAGGCCAAGGAGGGTGGATCACTTGAGGTCAGGAGTTTGAGACCAACCTGACCAATATGGTGAAACCTCATTTCTACTAAAAATACAAAAATTAGCTGGGCATGGTGTCTCACGCCTGTAGTCCCAGCTACTTGGGAGCCTGAGGCAGAAGAATCGCTTGAACCTGGGAGGTGGAGGTTGCAGTGAGCCAAAATAACGTCACTATATTTCCAGCCAGGGTGACAGAGTGAGACTCCATCTCAAAATAAACAAATAAATAAAATAAAGTATATTTTTTAAAAAGGCAAACTACAGACTTGGATAAAATATTTGAAAGACATATGTCTGACAAAGGACTTGTATCCAAAATATACTAAGAACTCTTAAAACTCAACAATAAGAAAACCAAAACCACAAGAAAAAAATGGAGCAAAGGATGTGAACAGGTACTTGGGCTAAGAATATATACAGATGGCACATAAGTTTATGAAGAGATGCTCAACATCATCGTTATTAGGGATTGCAAATTAAAACAATAATTAGATACCACTACACATAACTCAAATGGCTAAAATTAAAAAAAACAGACAATAGTAGACACTAGCAGGGATGGGAAGCAATAGGAACACTCATTCATTGCTGGTGGAAATGCAAAACGATACAACAATTTTGACAGTCCAACAGTTTCTTACAAAGCTAAACATAGACTTACCATATGATTCACAATTGCACTCTTCAGAATTCATCGAACTGAGTTGAAAAATTAGGTCCATGTAGAAAATTATGCATAGAAACCTGCATAGGAGCCTTTATAGCAGCTTTATGCGTAATTGCTGAAACCTGGAAGCCACCAAGATATCCTTCAATAGGTGATGAATAAACAAACTGTGGTCGATCCATACAATGGAGTATTATTCTGCAATGAAAAGAAGTGAGATATCAAGCCCAGAAATATATAAAGTAACCCCAAATGCATATTACAAAGTGAAAGAAGCCAGTCTGAAAAGGCTACATACCCTGC
Organism: Pan paniscus; assembly: GCF_029289425.2. Lineage (NCBI taxonomy): Eukaryota > Metazoa > Chordata > Mammalia > Primates > Hominidae > Pan > Pan paniscus. The sequence goes on along the minus strand of NC_073255.2, from coordinate 141,117,519 downwards.
AATTCCAAATATATGACATTTTGGAAAAAGTAAAAGTATAGTGACAACAAAAAAGATCAGTGTTTGCTAGATGTTCAAGGAGGAATGAAAAGGATGAATAGGTGAAGCATAAGAGATATTTAGGGTGGTGAAACTATTCTGTATGAATGATGGGTACTCGACGGATACATGACATTACGTGTTTGTCAAAACCATAGAACGTTATAACACGAGAGTAACTCTTGATGTAGATAGACCAACTTTTAACGTAAAACTAAAAGCAAAGGAATTGCACATAAATACTGTAGTCAATAAAATAGTTTCTCAGGGGAGTACAAGTTAACAATTCAGATATTGCTATCGATGTTTACAGGAATTAGACAAGTAAATGGATGTCAGATTGTGAGAGATATACTTCTCACCAAAGGAGTGGAAATTTACAGATAGTCAAGGGAAGGATGCTAAAATGATACTTGTAGTAATGAATTAGAGTTGGAGACATCATTAAGAATTCATGTTTAACTTCATATAGATCAGGTGGTTATATATAAAAATATTTATAGATATGTATATATACATAGGTTAGTATACACATATACACTTCTTTGCTCTGTTGACTGACAGAGTCTTAAAGAAATGACACTCTATAGTAACAACACATGTAGCACCCAGTATAGGTTTCTAATGCTATTCTCTAGTAAAAGGGATAGGGGTCCTTAAAGAAATGGCTGATTCTAGGACTGTGACAGAAAATATATAAGATGAGCTTGGAGCAGTTTTTGGTAACAGAAAGTAAGGAACAAAACAAAACAAAACAAAATCCATATCAACAGGAGTATATCAAAGGGGCACAAAAGCCAGGTAAAAGAGCTCTCAATGGTCAAAGCTAGAACAAAATATTGGATTATAACCCAAAATATAAAATAAGTACCCATGAATCCATAGTGATATAAATGATTTAACAAATTAACAAACCTGCACATTCTGCACATGTACCCCAGAACGCAAAAAAAGAAAAAAAATTTAAAACTCAACAAATCAGGGAAAAGAGAAAACTCTCCTATGCAGAAGTCCAAATCAGTTATGTAGATACTCCACTCTAAAGGAAAAGGAGTGTAATTCCCACTCCTTAAGTATGGGCTACACATAGTGACTTCCTTCCAAAGAATATAGTACAGAAAGTGGGGAGGTTGGGCTGGGTCGGGGGAAGAGTAACTTTACAATGGAGAAACCTGAGAAACACGATTTCAACCAGGTAATCAAGGTCTACATAAACAGTCATAAATCATGTTGATTGTATGTAACCTTGATTACTGTGGTAAAAATGAAACTATCTCTGTGATCTTCTTCCCAAAAAACTCATAACTATAGTAAGATCATGAAAAAAACATCAGACAAATTCCAATAACAGAGCATTGTACAATATACCTGACCAGTACTCCTCAAAATCACCTGATTTTACAAGGAACATCCAGCACTTTACCTGTCATGTTACCTGCTTAACACTGCAAGTATTTGCATTTGGATGTCTGGAAATAAAAATAGAGTTTCAGAGCCTTCCATATCTAAAATCCTACCAGTGGTCCCTAATTTTTAAACACTAATTTTATAAATGAGCATCCAATTTGGAAAAGGAAAGATTATTTAATAAATGGTGTTGAGACTGTGAATTAGTAATTTCAACCAAAATTTAGACTGTTACTTTTTAGTCATATATCAAAATAAGTTTAAGGTAGATTTAGAGTTACATATAAAAATATCAAATCATTAAAAAATACAATCTAGAAGAACTGGAGATGAGAATATTTACGCTATTTCTGGAAAGAGCAAGAATACTAAATTTTAAAAATAAATGAAACAATTGGTCTATTTGACTACATGAAAATAAAATTATTTTGGCCATTAAAAAAATGCACTCCACTAAAAAGATAAAATAGGGGTAAAATATTAACCAAGCCAAACAAAGGACTAATTCTTACCAGGTAAATAGACTATATAGAAATTGATGAGAAAAACATTAAGACCATGTGAGATATATGGACAAAATGTTCCAACAATTTACAAAAGAGTAATGAAAGCTGGTCAATAATCATGTAGGAAAAAAAAATTCTCTTTCACCATAACAGTACCTAGCAATTACAAATGAAAATGACTACAAGGTATTATTTTTCCTTTTTCTTCCTTTGTTTTTTATTTTAGAGACATAGTCTCACTTTGTCCCCAATGTGGAGTGCAGTGGTACAATCATAGCTCACTGCAGCCTGAAACCCCTGGGCTCAAGCGATCCTCCCACCTCAGCCTCACAAGTAGCTGTGACTACAGGTGTGCACCACTGTATCTGGCTATTTTTTAAAATTAGTTTTTGTAGAGATGGAGTCTCACCATCCTGGCTAACACGATGAAACCCTGTCTCTACTAAAAATGCAAAAAATTAGCTGGGCGTGGTGGCACGCACTTGTAGTCCCAGCTACTCAGGAGGCTGAAGAAGGAGAATCACTTGAACCTGGGAGGCAGAGGTTGCAGTGAGCTGAGATCGCACCACTGCACTCCAGCCTGGGCAAGAGAGTGAGACTCCATCTCAAAAAAAAAAAAAAAAAAAAAAAGGAGGGGGGAGAGAGAGAGAGAGAGAGAGAGAGAAATGGAGTCTCACTACGTTTTCTAGGCTAGTTTTGAACTCCTGGCCTTAAGCAATCCCCCGTCCTTGGCCTCCAAAAGTGCTGGGATTACAGGCATGAGCCACTGCACCTGGCCCCATTTTTCCCATCAAATTAACAGAATCACTTTTAATATTGCTATTTGCTGCAGATGAGATGTTGTAAAGTAGGATCTTATATACATTGTTATACCAGTGGCAAAATGGTAAAACAATTTTGAAAACTAATTTAGCAATATAGATCAAATCATTAAAATATGGATATACTTTGACCTAAGAGTATATTGTAAAGTACTTTAAAAAGTAAAGTACTTTGACAAGTGAAGTACTTTGACCAGTACTTTTTACTTCTGGGACTATATACTGAGAACATAAGCCTAAATACAAAAATATATAGCTGTTATGCCTCTTACCCCAAAAAGGACCTCTTACCCCTAAAATGCCCTCTATGAGGGAGTGGTCATGTGAAAGACAGTGTCTTCACTCAATGGGATAGTATGCTGCTATTAAAAATGGGATAGTATGCTGCTATTAAAGTTATTTGATGAAAGGTTATAATAATAATAACCACAGCAATAATAGCTATGTGTCAGGTATTTTACAGATATATCTTTAGGCCCCACAATAACTGAAATGTCACCTTCTCAGTTTTACAGAAAAACTCAGGCTTGAGAGTAACGAAATGGTTAATAATCATTGAAGGCCAATCATATAGCAGAAATTAATACAGAAACAACCACCATATGATGCAAATGCTTTTAGTTTACCCATTTTAAAAGTAAAGAAACTAAGGAACAATAGTCACACAGCTACAAAAGTGGTACATATGCTTAAAACGTAAGTACTTTTCTCCTGTTTCTTCTTTCTATTTGTCCTTAGTTTCTACATTTTCTTTCTTTCTTTTTTTTTTTGAGACGGAGTTTCTCTCTTGCTGCACAGGCTGGAGGGCAGTGGCACAATCTCGGCTCACTGCAACCTCTGCCTCACAGGTTCAAGCGATTCTCCTGCCTCAGCCTCCTGAGTAGATGGGATTACAGGCCTCGCCATCACGCCCATCTGATTTTTTATATTTTTAGTAGAGACGGGGTTTCACCATGTTGGCGAGGCGGGTCTTCAACTCCTGACCTCAGGTGGTCCGCCTGCCTCGGCCTCCAAAAGTGCTGGGATCACAGGCTTGAGCCACCGCGCCCAGCCGTTTCTACATTTTCTTTAGTGAGAATTCACTTATACAAGGAAAAATTATGTTCCGAAAAAATGCCTATAGAGAAAATAGTACTATTCATGCCCTGTCTGCCTTCCCCTTTCTCTCAACTACTAAGAGTACTCAGGTGCCTGTAGTGAAGGCAGTCAGAACTTGAGTGTTTAGCAAGTCTAAGAGTTTAGAAGTGCAGGTGGGAAACAAGCTGTGGAATCAGCTACAGCATAGAACAGAGATTCTTAACCATTCTGGAGTCATGGAGGTATCACTCTTAGGATCTAATGAAAGCTGAAGCCCCTCTGCCCACAAAAATGCACATCTGCTTACTCACGCAGAATTTCGGGGTGTTTCTAGAGTCCTTTATCCACCGAAACCCAGGCTTAGAAAAACTGACCGCAGCAGCAGCCTCCCAAAGAGGACCAGCACACCTACAGGGAGAAAAGTGGGGAGGCCACTTCAGGAGGAGAAACGGAATGGCACTTCTTTTCCTTTGCCTACACTTTAATTTGACTGCTAGAAACACATGTGGGAGATCTAGTAGTCCTTTTTGAAAACATAAACAATTTTGGGAGAGTAAAGGGATGGTGATCCATTAACTCGTTAGTGTAAGTGAATTCAATCAGATTGCTTTTCTTTTAACACCTAGGCAAGATTAGATACATTGGAGGAAGAAGAGTTTTAATTATTCTGAAACCGCCACTAAGGGAAATGAGATGAACCTGGAAAGTTATTCAATTGGTGCAAAAGTAACTGTGGTTTTTGCCATTAATTTTAATGGCAAAAATATTTTTAATATTTAGGTCACTGAGCTATGGGAGAGGAAAGGGGTTCTAGAAGTGAAATAAAAGTGCAGAAAAGAAGAGGTTTCAAATATAAAGTTTACCAATTTATAGGATAGGGAAATTAATTATTATTATTATTTTTTGAGGCAGAGTTTCACTCTTGTTGCCCAGGCTGGAGTGCAGTGGCACAATCTCCGCTCACTGCAACCTCTGCCTCCCGGGTTCAAGTGATTTTCCTGCCTCAGCCTCCCAAATAGCTGAGATTACAGGCATGCACCACTATGCCTGGCTAATTTTGTATATTTAGTAGAGACAGGGTTTCACCATGTTGGTCATGCTGGTCTTGAACTCCTGACATCAAGTGATCCACTCGTCTCGGCCTCCCAAAGTGCTGGGATTATAGGTGTGAGCCACTGCGCCTGACTGGAAATTAAATTTTTAAAAAAGTATCTACGAGGTTCCAGGAATAGTAAAAGTCAATTCGTGTACATTGTCACATTTAATTATCCCAACAGTTCCTGTGTCGCTTTCCTCTCATTTAACAGATTAAATAAGCAAAGATCAGAAGCTGCCACAGAGAGTGACTTGTCCAAGTCAGCTGATTAATGACAGCCAGGAATCATTGAACCCAGATTCCTTTTCTTCCAAACAAAGCCCTTTCCTCACAATAATTTCTTTGGAGTAGAATCTAGCCATTCCTTCTAAGAATGTTTATGTAAGGAAATGTAGGTCAAAGTCTTGCCTTACAAACACAATTCTGAAACACTACCTGTTTTTTAAATGGAGACTGCTTATATTCATCTTAATCATAATACTGTTATTTGTTCTGGGGTGGGAGGAGTTCTTCACAATATACAGAATTGGCCTAATGGGCTCCTTTTATCAATGCTTGCTTTTTAGATCATCTCCCTGCAAATCCGTTGGCATCATCCACACAAACATATGCCGGGGTGTTATTTAATTAACCATGGATCTATGAACATTGTGAAATTCAAGTGTACATATGTTTTCAAACAACATATTTTAAATAAAATTATTTGCAACCAGAAAAGGAAGCTCATTTATTCATAATTCATTTGACTAATGTCTGTTGAGCATCTCTGTGCCGAGCACTGTAGTAGGATGGAGGCTGCAACAGTGAACTAGATAGTCCCTTTCCTCAAAGAGACTATGTCTCCTTAAAAATCTCAACATACTTTGAAGGTTTTTTTAAAAAAATTATATTAAAATGACCTTGTGGAGTAAAACAAAGAAAAAAAATCAATGTATTGAGAAGAAAAGGCATAGAAATAGCCTTTTCACCACATAAAATATAAATCATCTCTAGGTTTTGCTGCTCATCTGGTGCACTTAAAAATGTTTCTTGGATGAATGCCTGTCATTCAATCAGGAATCCAATGCTCTCACTATATGGAGTGCATTACAAGTTGCATTGGGGGAAATGTGGACACGTTCTTAAGCAGGCTGCAGTCTAATGGAGGAGACCAGGCAGGCCGAAATAAACAAGAAAGGTCAGGCTTTGGCAAACATTTTCTGTAAAGGGCTAGATACCGAATTTTAATTTTAGGCTTTCTGGCCCATATGGTCTCTGTTGTAATTACTCAATACTGTCATTGCAGCATGAAAGCAACCATAAACAATATGTAAATGTATGAGCAGAATTGTGTTCAAATAAAGCTTCATTGACAAAAACAGGCAACAGCCTTGATTAGACGAACAAGCTGTAGCTTCTAGACCCTGGTTCAGGTGAAGTCATCCCTTCCTTTCTTACGACAGAATGTGTGTCCTTTCCAAAGTGATGAGGCCATCTTTCAGATAAATAAGCCATGCTTGGGTCAATTACCCTTTGAGTCACTCCATTCCTATGCTAAACTTCCATAAAATCACAATAAGCCCACTTTTCAACATTAAAATAATAAATTACAATTACAAATGGTGAGAAAAGTGGGGAGGCCATTGCAAGTGGGAAGTGGAATTGGCCCAGATTCAGAGAGGGAGAGCCTGAGGGTACAAAGGACAGCCTAATGGAAGAAAGCACATGCACAGGCAAGAATGTAGCAGGAACTTTCCATGGGAGGATGGGGTGAATCCTTGGAGCTGGAATTTTAATTCAATTTGAAAAACAAGCAAGGGCCTGTAAGGGAGGGACAGACTCAATGTAATGAGAATTAAGGCAGAAACAAGTTAGAGTCTGGAAGCTAAGAGTGATCTAGATCAATAATCTAGGCGTAGAGTGCTGACGGTCTGTATTCCCATCAAGGCCTTGGTGAGGGAGCTGCAGGTGTAAAGTTCCAGGAAAGCGAAAGATTGAAAGCCGATAAACCCTGAAACACCTGGTACAGCAGCATTACAGACCAGATTGGGTGGCATAATCCCAACTCAAGCACTTTGCATGCAAAGCAGAGGTCAGCTGAACACCATAATCTCGAGGCAGATATCTCTCATGTCAGCACCAGAGGAAGCCAATGTCATAAGCCTATATCAGGCATCCCACACATGCTGTAGACCACCTCCAGCTAGTCTAGTACTCGTTTATCCAACAAGTTCAGACATTGCTTGTCAATCAGCAACACTCAGAGGCTTTGCTTTCCTAGTATGGGACAGACACAGTTCACAGTTTGTCTTTAAAAGACCTATTCCATTTCTCTTCCCTGAACCTCATTCCCTCAAGTCTAGACTGTCCTGGATGTTTCCCTGTGTCCATTTGGTGCTCAGCCTTCGGTGTTTTAGTATTTTTCTTTTCTCTTTAATGGCATGAAGCCTAATTTCTACTTGGCCACTTATTTTCATACTTTTTAGATTCTTTTTTTTCTTGCATTTCCATGTCCTACTCCTTAACATCCACCCTCCTACAATGTTTGATAAACATTAACTGAATTGAATTTCCCTTTCTGTGTATTCTACTGTATCACTTCTGGACAAATTGATAGGGTATTTCAACGCTCTACTTTTTGTTTTTGTCTTTTTAAAGAGGTGTTGCTCTGTTGCCCAGGCTGGAGTGCCAGGACCTGCTAGTTTCAAGTGATCCTCCTGCCTCAGCCTCCCAAATAACTGGGACTACAGGCACACACCAACACACCCACCTATTTTTTTTCACTTTTTCCAAGATGGGGGTCTTGCTACATTGCCCACGTTGATCTTGAACTCTTGGCCTCAAGCAATCCTCCTACTTCAGCCTCCTGAGTAACTAGGATAAAAAGCACAAACCACCACACCTGGCTTCCAAGGCTCTACTTTTTAATCACAGTAATGCAAGGGAAAATGTAGATGTTTGAGATTGGCTGAGAGAAGGTGCCAAGCCAGATGGCTCTCCGCTTAGAGAAGATCCTATGACTAAAGGACCCCATGAGCTGAAACCAAGAGCTTAAGAACCCTAAGGAGGATAATGATCTCAACCTTGAACATGAGATGAGCAGTGGGGTGAAGAGGATCCTCACCCGGGAATAATGATGTGATTAGGCATTAGGGAAGTGTCACAACTTGGGCTCCCTGGGGAGCAGAATCTGAGTTTAGTATGCAGGATCCTTATTAAAATGAATCCATAAGATTAATACTTGTGGAAAGGAGAGAAAGAACACCAGATTGGAAAGGGGGAGAAGTGAAGCTGGGGCGCAAGCCTGACGTCACCCTTGGCTGACCATGAGGGGAAAGCTGGAGCTAGAATAGACCTTCAAAGTTACCCTGAGGTGGGCCATGATGCCCAAGCTTTTATACTCCCATGTCAATCAATTACTACATGTAAACTGTCCTGAGAAGGGGCATGACTTTAAGCAAAGCCACTCTGAAAAGCCGAGGCAATCCCTGAAGGGGCTGAGAGCTGAAGGTTGTTCGCAAACAGCACTCCTGGCAACCAGGACAACAAATCCTTCATTGAAGAGGAATCTGGGCGGTGCCTCACAGAGTTTACCTAGTGAACAGTTTGTGCTGCTTGATCCACTTCATATGTATCTTGATCCACTTCGTAGCAGGTCTTCTAAGATTCTAGTGGATTACTTTTCATGGGGAAACTTAGCAGAGAAGGTCAAGGGAGTGAATTGTGCCCCTGCTACTCCAGCCAGTCTCAAGGCTGCAATTGATACTCACCATCACCCTCCCCCACTATCCATTCTAGATTCCCCTCATCCTTGGCCAGCACCTCTGCTGGTCTGTCATATCACTCCGAACAAGGTTACTGTACTTTTCCATCCACCAGAGGGCCACCAAAGTTGTCAAACATATTCTTCCCTGCTCCTTCTTCTTGATGACTAGGATCAATGGCTGCTTCCAGGATGGTGTGTCTCCTTCTTACCTGCAGGTCCCTTGGCACAAGGAGCTTGAAGTGCCCAGGTGGCAGTCAGCTTATAATTCAAAGGAATTTTTGCTTCATTCCCTGGGAGACATATCCTCCCTTTTAGACTCAGAACCTCTAAACCTGCAGAGATCAGAGCTGCAGGGATGGGAAGCACCAATGACTTGGGAGTGATGGCAAGCACAGCCACTCCTACTTGCACACTTTGCTTCCTGGGCCCATTTATTCTTCCTACTGGGTACACAGCACCTTATTAACTTTTTTAACTTAGAGTGTATATTGATCATCCCATCGTTGTAAAGTATTGTCTCCGAGCTTACATGTCAGCTATACCTTTAACTGGATGTTCCAAAGCTCTATCAGGCTACTCACTCTTGAGTGATCCCGTATGACAGGAATAGTAAATTACGTAGTCATAGGTGTATGCCCACTCCTCCCCTTCTATAAAGTGAGTGCCTTGATTTGAAATGACATTATGTGGGATCCTGAGTCTATGGATGAAACATTCTGTAAGCCTTTGGATAGTGATGCTGATGGAGGCCTTGGGGGTAGAAAGGCAAATCTAACCCAGAATATTTATCTATTATTGTCAGAAAGAATTGCTGGCTCTTCCAGAGTGTAAGAGGTCCAATGTGGTCAACTTATCACCAAGTGATCAACAGCCTTTTGAGGTGATGATAACATATTGGGAGCTCAGTGTTGGTTTCTATTAATAGCTGGTTGGATATTTACCAATGGCTATAACTAGATCAGTCTTGATAAGCGGATATCCATGTTGCTGGGCATCCATGGGACTGTCACCATGGCGACTTCACTCATGGGCCCTCCTGGCCAAAACATTTTCTTGCTTAACTTCCAAGATACAAGGATCGTCTGGTTTTATTCCTGCCTCCCTCTTCATTCTTCCTCAGTAACTTCCCCTGGTTCATTGTCCTCTGTGTAATTCTGTTCTTTTCTCTATTATATTTACTTATCTAGCCATGTATTCTCCCTGGGCAAACTCTTCTATTGCCATGGCTTTATTTATTGATTCTACATTAATGGATCTTAACTCCAGAGTGACTTGTGTTCATATTTTAGAAAAAGAGCTGTTAGCCTGGCATCGTGGCAGAGGCTGACATGGGAGGATTGCTTGAGCTCAGGAGTTTGAGATTAGCCTGGACAACATAGAGAGACCCCATATCAGAAAAAAAAATTAAGAAAAAGAACTCTGGAGGCATTATGGAAGATGGAGTCACTCAACCATAATTAATTTATTCAATGAATATTCATTGAGTGTCCAGCTGAAAAGAGGAGAGAATGGAGGCAGAGAGACTAGCAGGTGGTGGTTGAAGCCAGGAGAATGGATGAGATTATGCAGAGTCTGCAGGCAAGGGTAAGAAAAGGCAAGCAAGAATCAAACCCCAGGATTCATCAACATTTAATAGGCAGAATATGCCCTACTGAACCTGGGTAAATTGAAGAAGGTTCAACATCAGCAGCAGATCCAAAACAAACTGATTTCTCTTTGAGTTAACTTGCTTTCCTTTTCCTCTTTACCTTTATGTCAAGCGTCTCAGTCTCTTAAGTTAGAAACCTGAGAGCTGTCAATCCCTCATCATTTCCATCTTCATCCTCTGCATCCAATTGGTATCCAAGTCCTATTAATTCTACTTGTCACAGATCTTAATCTCCAAGACCCCTATCTTTGTTTAGTCTTTTGTCAGCTCTTACCGAGAGATGACATTGGCTTACCTACTTTCTGAAACTAGCCCATGGAACTAGAGAAAATCTGCTATCAGCAGCCTGTGAGAAACATACATTGATGTGAGAGGTCTTGAGGCTGTACCAAAAGAGATTTTGTAGCAAATTATTAATATGTGATATTTCCTGTCAAATGAGGGATTTTAATCAAGATCCAGGCAGTGAGTCAAAAGGTCATATGTCAGGAAGAAAGTCAATTGGTGTGAAAGGTGAGAGAGGCTGGGCTGGAAACCAGCGACAACACACATGCCACTCATACACTGACATGTTTCTTTATGTATGTTTTAATCACCTATGGGAATGAGAGCCAGATTTTAAAGAAACTGAGCTTGGTGAGACACTAATGGGTCTCTTGGCCTCTCATCTGTCTCTCTTCAAACCTGGCACATCAGAGGTGATAAGTAACAATCTCCACACTGCTATAAGAGCGGTCTTTCTAAAACATTTGTTTTATTGTATCAGCCTCTGGCTTAAAATATAATACTTCAGTGATCCCCACTGCCTTTAGCAGTTTAGTGGTTCTTAACCTGAAAACTTTGGTAGAGGGTAGGGAAAGAGTCTGAATCATGTTGAAATTTTTTGCAATACGATTTGTGTGCGTTTACTGAGGCTAGGAATCACTGGTCATTTGGATAAAATGCAAACTTCATCTGACCTCCAACTATCTTTCTCATCTCCTATTTGGTTAACCTCTAATCCTTCAATCTGTGTTCTAGCCAAATTAAACTATGTACTTGCTGCTCTCAAACATTTTATGTCCTTGCATACACTTCACTTTTCTGGAACACTCTTGTCTGCCTGCAAGACTTCTAATCATCCCTCATGACTGAAACTCAAACTGAAACCCAAATCAAATTCTTTCTTAAGCTTTCCTTTGACTCTCTTTAGTAGAGTTAGACTCTCCTAACATTTAGACATATTTCCATGTCTGAACTTAACACACATGTATTTGTAAATATCCTTCTTCTTGGCTAAACTGTGGGCTTCTTGATGGTAGAGCCATGTTTCCTTCATCTTAATTTCTTTAGCATCTCTACTCCAGTATCTTAATGAATATTTGAGGAATGAAAGAATAGTTCCAACATGTTTGAAGGTAGGAGAGTCTGGAAATTATATTTATATAATTTCTATAGAGATAATTTCCCAGCTTCTGGGTGAGAGGTCAATTCACAGAGATGGAACATGCCTGATGGTGTTCTATGCCCAGGACCTCTCAAATACAAAATTGTAATTTTAAAGAACAGCATTTTACTTCCCTTCTTTATTGTTTCAAACAAAAATATTAACTTTTAGCCACCGCATTAGGCCACAATGGTTTAAACTACAGGTACTTAAAACACACACACACACACACACACAACCACAACTATCGTTTTACCATCAGTAATGTTCAGCTAGCTAGCCCTGCACCTACTAGCAGTTAGCACAATCTGTGGGTAGAGTTGAACACTGACTATGATACCATTGGCTCAAGCACAGAATTAAAAGTGGGCATTGCACATGAGATGGGTCTCCTGAATACAGCATACCAGTGGGTCTTGACTCTTTATCCAATTTGCCAGTTTGTGTCTTTTAATTGGGGCATTTAGCCCATTTAAATTTTTTTTTTTTTTTTTTGAGACAGAGTTTCTCTCTTGTTGCCCAGGCTGGAGTGGAATGGTATGATCTTGGCTCACCACAACCTGTGGCTCCTGGGTTCAAGCAACTCTCCTGCCTCAGCCTCCTGAGTAGCTGGGATTACAGGCATATGCCACCATGCTCAGCTAATTTTGTATTTTTAGTAGAGAAAGGGTTTCTCCATGTTGGTCAGGCTGGTCTCGAACTCCCAACCTCAGGTGATCCGCCCACCTCGGCCTCCCAAAGTGCTGGGATTACAGGCATGAGCCACCACACCTAGCCTAGCCCATTTACATTTAAGGTTAATATTGTTATGTATGAATTTGATCCTATCATCATGATACTAGCTGGTTATGCACATTAGTTGATGCAGTCTCTTCATAGCATCATTGATCTTTATATTTTGGTATGTTTTTGCTGTGGCCAATACCAGTTTTTCCTTTCCACATTCAGTGCTTCCTTCAGGAAGACCTGGTGGTGACAAAGGCAGGCCTGGTGGTGACAAAATCCCTCAGCATTTGCTTGTCTGTAAAGGACAGGCCTGGTGTAATGCCTGGTGGTGACAAAAACCCTTAGCATTTGTAAGGCAGGCCTGGTGGTGACAAAATCCCTCAGCATTTGCTTGTCTGTAAAGGATTTTATTTCTTTCACTTACGAAGCTTAGTTTGGCTGGATATGAAATTCTAGGTTGAAAATTCTTTTCTTTAAGAATGTTGAATATTGGCCCCCCACTGTCTTCTGGCTTGCTGGGGTTCTGCAGAGAGATCCACTGTTAGTCTGAGTGGCTTCCTTTTGTAGATAACTTGACCTTTCTCTCTGGCTGCTCTTAACATTTTTTCCTTCATTTCAACCTTGGAGAAACTGACGATCATGTGTCTTGGGGTTACTCTTCTCAAGGAGTATCTTAGTGATAGGCTCAAAATAAAGGGATGGAGGAATATTTGCCAAGCAAATAGAAAGAAAAAAAAAGCAGGGGTTGCAATCCTAGTCTCTGATAAAACAGACTTTAAACCAACAAAGATCAAAAAAGACAAAGAAGGACATTACATAATGGTAAAGGGATCAATGCAACAAGAAGAGCTAACTATGCTAAATACTTATGCACCCAATACAGGAGCACCCAGATTCATAAAGCAAGTTCTTGGAGACCTAAAAGAGACTTAGATTCCCACACAATAATAGTGGGAGACTTTAAGACCCCACTATCAATATTAGACAGATCAATGAGACAGAAAATTAACAAGGATACTCAGCACTTGAACTCAGCTATGGACCAAGCAGACCTAATAGACATTTACAGAACTCTCCACTCCAAATCAACAGAATATACATTCTTCTCAGCACCACATAGCACTTATTCTAAAACCGACCACATAATTGGAAGTAAAACACTCCTCAGCAAACACAAAAGAATGGAAATCGTAACAATCTCCCAGACCACAGTGCAATCAAATTAGAACTCAGTATCAAGAAACTCACTCAAAACTGCACAACTACATGGAAACTGAACAACATGATTCTGAATCACTACTGGTAAATAACAAAATTAAGGCAGCAATAAATAAGTTCTTTAAAACCACTAAGAACAAAGACACAATGTACCAGAATCTCTGGGACACAGCTAAATCAGTGTTAAGAGGGAAATTTATAGCACTAAGTACCCACATCAGAAAGCAGGAAAGATCTAAAATTGACACCCTCACATCACAATTAAAAGAACTAGAGAAGCAAGAGCAAATAAATTGAAAAGCTAGCAGGAGACAAGCAATAACTAAGATCAGAGCAGAACTGAAGGAGATAGAGACACAAAAAGCCCTTCAAAACATCAATGAATCCAGGAGCTGGGTTTTTGAAAAGATCAACAAAATAGACCACTAGCAAGACTAACAAAGAAGAAAAGAGAGAAGAATTAAATAGACACAATAAAAAATGATAAAGGGGATATCACCACCAATCCCACAGAAATACAAACTACTATTAGAGAATACTGTCAACATCTCTATGAAACTAAACTAGAAAATCTAGAAGAAATGTATAAATTCCTGGACATATATACCCTCCCAAGACTAAACCAGGAAGAAGTCAAATCCCTGAATAGATCAATAACAAGTTCTGAAATTGAGGCAGTAATTAATAGCCTACCAACCAAGAAAAGCCCAGGACCAGACGGGATCACAGCAGAATTCTACCAGAGGTAGAAAGAGGAGCTAGTACCATTCCTTCTGAAACTATTCAAAGCAATAGAAAGAGAGGGACTCCTCCCTAACTCATTTTATGAGGCCAGCATCAGCCTGATACCAACACCTGGCAGAGACACAACAAAAAAAGAGAATTTCAGGCCAATATTCCTGATGAACATAAATGCAAAAATCCTCAATAAAATACTGGCAAGCTGAATCCAGCAGCACATCAAAAGCTTATCCACCATGATCAAGTCAGCTTCACCCCTGGGATGCAAGGCTGGTTCAACATATGCAAATCAATAAACATAATCCATTGCATAAACAGAACCAATGACAAAAATCACATGATTATCTCAATAGATGCAGAAAAGGCCTTTGACAAAATTCAACACCCCTTCATGCTAAAAACACTCAATAAACTAGGTATTGATGGAACATATCTCAAAAAAAGAGAGCTATTTATGACAAACCCATAGCAAATATCATACTGAATGGGGAAAAACTGGAATCATTCCCTTTGAAAACCAGCACAAGACAAGGATGACCTCTCTTACCATTCCTATTCAACATAGTATTGGCAGTTCTGGCCAGGGCAATCAGGCAAGAGAAAGAAATAAAGGGAATAGGAAGAGAGGAAGTCAAATCATCTCTGATTGCAGTTGACATGATTGTATATTTAGAAGACCTTATCGTCTCAGCCCCAAAACTCCCTAAGCTGATAAGCAGCTTCACCAAAGTCTCAGGATACAAAATTGATGTGCAAAATCACAAGCATTCCTATACACCAATAATAGACAAACAGAGAGCCAAATCATGAGTGAACTCCCTTTCACAATTGCTACAACGAAAATAAAATACCTAGGAATACAACTTACAAGGGACGTGAAGGAGCTCTTCAAGGAGAACTAGAAACTGCTGCTCAAGGAAATACCAGAGGACACAAACAAATGGAAAAACATTCCATGCTCATGGATAGGAAGAATCAATATTGTGAAAATGGCCATACTGCCCCAAGTAAGTTATAGATTCAATGCTATTCCCATCAAGCTACCATTGACTTTCTTCACAGAACTAGAAAAAACTACTTTAAATTTCATATGGAACCAAAAGAGAGCCTGTATAGCCAAGACAATCCCAAGCAAAAAGAACAAAGCTGGAAGAATCATGCTACCTGACTTCAAACTATCGTATAAGGCTACAGTAACCAATAGTGTGTAATACTGGTACCAAAACAGATATATAGACCAATGCAACAAAACAGAGGCCTCAGAAATAACACCACACATCTACAACCATCTGATCTTCAACAAACCTGATAAAAACAAGCAATGGGGAAAGGATGCCCTATTTAATAAATGGTGCTGGGAAAACTGGCTAGTCATATGCAGAAAACTGAAACTGGACCCCTTCCTTACACCTTATATAAAAAATTAACTCAAGATGGAGTAAAGACTTAAATGTAAACCCCTAAATCATAAAAACCCTAGAAAAAATCCTAGGCAATACCATTCAGGACATAGGCATGGGCAAAGACTTCATGACTAAAACATCAAAAGCAATTGCAACAAAGCCAAAATTGACAAATCAGATCCAAGTACACTAAAGAGCTTCTACATAGCAAAAGAAACTATTATCAGAGTGAATAGGCAACCTACAGAATGGGAGAACATTTTTGCAATCTACCCATCTGACAAAGGGCTAATATCCAGAATCTACAAGGAACTTAAACAAATTTACAAGAATACGACAAACACCCCCACCAAAAAGTAGGTGAAGAATGTGAACAGACACTCTCAAAAGGAGAAATTTATGCGGCCAACAAATATATGAAAAAAAGCTCATCATCACTGGTCATCAGAGAAATGCAAATCAAAACCACAATGAGATACCATCTCACACCAGTTAGAATGGCAATCATTAAAAAGTAAGGAAACAACCGATGTTAGAGAGGATGTGGAGAAATAGAATGTTTTTACACTGTTGGGGAGAGTGTAAATTAGTTCAACCATTGTGGAAGACTGTGTGGTGATTCCTCAAGGATCTATAACCAGAAATACCATTTGACCCAGCAATCCCATTACTGGGTATATACTACAAGGATTATAAATCATTCTACTATAAAGACACATGCACATATATGTTTATTACAGCACTATTCACAGTAGCAAAGACTTGGAACCAACCCGAATGCTCACCAATGATAGACTGGATAAAGAAAATGTGGCACATATACACCATGGAATACTATGCAGCCATAAAAAAGAATGTGTTCATGTCCTTTGCAGGGACATGGATGAAGCTGGAAACCATCATTCTCAGCAAACTAACACAGGAACGGAAAGCCAAACACCTCAACGCCGCATGTTCTCACTCATAAGTGGGAGTTGAACAATGACAGTATATGGACACAGGGAGGGGGACATCACACACCGGGGCCTCTCGGGGGGTGGGGGCAAGGGAAAGGAGAGCGTTAGGACAAATACCTAATGCATGTGGGGCTTAAAACCTAGAGGATGGGTTGATGGGTGCAGCAAACCACCAGGGCACATATATACCTATGTAACAAACCTGCATGTTAGCACATGTATCCCAGAACTTACAGTATAATAAAAAAAATTACATTGAATATTAAATAAGAAGGAAAAAGTTAGGTATGTGGGCAAACACCTTTGGTTTAGTCAATTGAAATCTTAATACTTTGGTTTCCTTTTTAAGCCTGACTTTTAATATTATTCTTATATCCAGACTAAGATACGGTGTTAGTAGTTAAAGATCACATCCATTGGGGGCTGATGAATAAAGCTTTCTTGAACAAAAGTCCATTTTAGCATAATTTTCACATAGTTCTCATATTTTGCTTAGAGAGATTTCACATCCTAAATATAAAATGCAAAGAAAGGAGAGGGGAGAAAGGGAAGAGGGAAAGGAGAAAAGGAGACTACATTACCTGGCTTTATAGAGAATTTGAAATTCTTGGATTTTTCTTATATTCTGAAAATCATTTTAGGTGTGTAATTCCATTAAAAGCTAAAGATATGTTCATTTCTTAAGCACTTATTATCAGTGTGATAAGAACAAGGGAGACATTTCTAAATTTAAAAGCAAAATGAAAACCACACATAACATGACTGTCTGTGCAATCAGTTATTCTGATCAGCTGCCTTTATTAGAATTCAGGATGTCTACTTGGGCAACCATAAATCTATACCAGATGCCTGAAGGCAGCTGCATCCAACTGCTTATCATATTCATTAAATAAATGATGATCATGTCCTCCAACTCGCACCTTAATTCATGTATGCTGGCTTTCTACATGCTTTGCTTTCTACATGCTTTCATGGGTAAAGGCTCCTTGTTTATTTCCAAATTGTGAGGTAGTTAAGATTTTGACTCCAGGCTTATTAAAATATTGATTGCTTAGACTGTGAGCTACCCAGCTTAAAGCATTTCGTAAGATTTATACATGGGCAAAAATGGATTCTAACTATATCACGAGTCTAAAGAAAGAATCTTGCTCCTCCCCCTGAAGTATTTTTTACTCCATTAACTTAAGAAAGCAACTAGGGTTTAAAAACCCTGACCAGTGAATGCCTAGGAACTTGATGAGGCTTTTCCTGCCTGCCCCTCCCTTTAATTTTAGTGCAGAGTTCAATTCAGATCCATTTCTCCTTCCAGACTGCTCCTTCCAAATTGGCTTCAAAGGAAAGCCCATGCTTTAAGGAGGAAGGAACATCCTGTCCTATGACGGACCTTTGCTACAGTCCTCGGCGTCACCATCGCCTGGCCATTCTGACTTTATTAACCTTTTCCAACTGATGGCTGACCCAGTGGCTCTATTTGAGGCGCCTCTAAATGAGACATATTTTGTGTTTCTCTAATTACAGAACTATCTTGACAATGACAGTCACTGCCTGTAATTACTCACCCTGGTTTCCTCAAAACCTGAAAAAAAAATTGTCAAGGCTGACAGGCTACTCTAACATTTCAAAAATAGTTATTTCCTTAGGTGCAAAAATGTATCCTATTTTACTTCCCCCATTCTACCTACTTGGAGGTCCTCATGCATCCTCCTTCCCCTCCCCAAAGGTCTTCAGCAATCATTCAAGAACACACACTACACATCCTTCTCTCCTCTGTGGCCACTGCCCTGGAGCCCCCAGAATGTGAAAATGATGAATATGTGCACTTGAAGGATGTGTATACATCCCTGCAGCTATCCTATAACTCACTGCATTTTCCTCCAAAGAGTAGGAGTGAGAGGAGCATAACGAAAATGTACCAAGACATCACTCTCCTAGACAAAGCATTTCAAGTCTGCTCGTCTTGTAAGTGTGCCTGTGAAAAACAATGAATAGATGAATAAATTATCTTGAAGCATGTTAAAGAGGAAAATAGACACAAATCTGGAGGGGTAGTGAGACTTATCTCCATGTGTTTTTTATTAATGACAGAAATATGCCATTTCTATACAGAATGAAAGCTTTGGGAAAGAGAAAATTACTTAAGAAAGATCACTGAGGCCATTGTATTATCGCTTGTCTAACATTTCTAATTTACATTCGTGCTCTGACACAGGAAAGAAATGAAATGTGACACTTCTGGATACTAGAAATATTTGTAATGACACAAAGCAAATTTAATCATCCCACTTTCTTGCACTTTTTTTTTCTTTAACACTCCTCCCCTTGAACCCCCTACTTCTCAAAAGACTAAAAGAGTTTGTTATGATGCTAGACCATCCTGTCAGTGTCTGCACTAAGAACACTTAATTGATGCAGTGGTGATTGCTGCTTGTCTATAAGGCTAATTAGGAATTGTGATAGCATTTATTTATTAGTCATTATTCCCATTTACATTACATCATTCATCCTAGGCCACTGAACAAAAATAGAGTGAGTCCAAATTCTATATTTGTCACTATACCAACAGCGGAAAATTCAATCAGACTGTGTGACCTCTGAGGAATCACAAGGCACTGAGTATTAGGGGTACAAACATCTTAGAGAGATGACCTAGTTCAGCACTTACCTACCTTGGTTGTACGTCGGAATCATCTAAGGTCATTTAAAAAATTGCAAGTACCTGCCTGGACCACACTCCTCCAGATTTTGATTCAGAAAACCTAATATGGAGCTAAGATGTCTGTATTTTTTAAAGCTCCATAGGGAATTCTGATCATCAAGAAGCACTGTGAGTTACCAATTTGATGCACTCCTCTTATTTCAGATGAGAAGCAAATTGAGAGCTATAGAGCCTTTGAGATTTTCCAAGAGTCATATATTTAGTGTGTGACACTGGCAAGCCTAAATCCAGCTATTCTCACTCCTCATCATGTTCTTTTAAGTTGCCCAGGATTTTTTGGTTGCAAAGGGCAAAAATCCAACTTAAACTATCTTAAGCCAAAAAGGGAATGCATTGCCTTATGTAATGAAAAGTCCAGCGATACACTGGGACAAGGGGCACTGTCTCTGCCTCCCAGTTTCTCCAATATGTCCATCAGTAACCTTAAACTCATGTTCTATCAATTTAGTCACTCCAGTGAAAAGAAAAAGTTGTTCCTGATACTCAAGAAAAAAAAAAAAAACAATCTCAGAGAGGACTCCGGATTGGCTTATGTCACAAGTGTCTTCCTCGGCCAATCACTATGACCGGAGCATAGAGCTGCCCAATGACAAGGCCTGGGTGGGTGGGGTAAACTCTGTTTATCTAACCCACCCTTCAGCCTAATTCATGGCTTTCAAATTTTTTAACCATGACCTACAGTATTAAAAAATAACTCTATGATCCCCAACTTTTGTGAAACACAAGTTTCACAAATACTCTACAATACTCTGTTTTACTATGTACTCTGGCATTTTCCATTCTATCACATTCTACTTCATTTTGTAAAAAATCCTGACTCACCAAACTACTTTTATGATCACAATTAATTGAGTAGCTTGAAAATTAGTTTGATTCATATTCACTATGACAAATATTCAATGAGAAATTAATAATTCCCAGTAACATAGATAGGCATTACGCAGGATTTAAATGACATGTCTGGCAGTTTCTAGTTTCTAAATGTGTAAATAATAAAGGAGAGGCTGGGAAAGAGAGTGTGGCATAGAAGAAAGAGGCAAATGAGAGGAAAAAATAACACAGCCTCCCTCAGAAAACGGGTGAGGGGACAAGATATATTGAATCTAGTCAGAGATGATCTGGGATGAGAACCAGGCAAGCAAGTAAAATGGATGATATTCCAAAGCCAGAGAGTAAAACACAAACCAAGGGTGAACAGAAGGTAATCCCAGGAGGCAGCCAAGAAAAAGTGAGAAAACAGTCAGAAGCTGAGAGTAAAGACAATTAGCAAGATGCTGGAAGTCATGTCAAATGCGAGCCCAGCAGCATGTGAAAGTAGGTCAAGGGCCTCTTCTATAGCTTCTGCTGGAAACCTGCCAGTGGTTCTCCGGGAAGGCACAGGGGTAGAAGCCCGCCCTGCCGCATCTACGACCTAGATAGGAAAATGGGAACTTTGCCTGAACCTTACCCTGATCTGTTGAATACATCAGCTTGTGAGAATTATACCTCCTTCTCAGCCTGCTTCATGACAATATGCATTATGGAGCAAGCATTACTCTAATGCATATAGCTAACAAGGATCTCTACAGGACAGATAGATTTCCAGGTTGCAAATGGTGAAGAAAGATTCTAAGCCAGTCAAATCCTGTGGTGAGTTCCTTAAAGCTCACAGAAATAGTATCATATAGGAAATATGCTGAACATCTCCAAGATAAATATGTTTTATATATGTTGTGGTAGATAACTTTAAATTATATTTGTTTAGTTACTTATTTATATCTCCCTTGAGCACCAAAGCATTTGAACCAACTTACGTTAATGCTTTCTTATAAAATAAAATGTTCACATTATGGAGCTTCCTCAAACTGTGAAAATAACCCCCAGGTATCTTTTCCCACTGTGAAATAGCTGCAAAGAGGCCCACATACGAACCTTTCTTCTTAGTTTTCTCGGATTCTTGTTCGCACTTTCACTTCCTAGAGCATTCCCTCTTTGAATATTAGTTCTGGGTCTTCTTATAAAAAGAAATTGACCATTTCTGATTTCATTTTCTTCACTGCTTTCTCTTCCTTGCCTTCATCATCTTTTTCATGTACGACTGAGATCTACTAAGCATGTGGTCTCTTCCTGGTAAAACCTCTCGGTAAGCTACAAAACATGGAGTTGCCTTTCAGAATAAACTGAAATCTCCCTTTCTGCTAATAAGCTGTAGGCTGGGTCACAGCAGCTTATTAGCGGCTTCCCTCTCTTCCTACCCCTCACCTTCATCTCAAGGACATAGAAGCCTCAGCTTCCCTTTTTTCCCAATGTGTGGATAGAGCCCAGCCAACAGGAAGTTAATGTGGTCCTGTATTTATTGCTTCCATGGCCAGCAGACTTACATGCCAGATAGAGAGCCAGGGAGCCCTAACCACATGCTAGCTCTCCCCAGAATTCACTGCTCCCTGTCTGCCCTCAGGAGAGGTCAACCTTCCAGGTTAATCAACCTCAAGAGAGATTATCCTGCTTGTCTTCTCTGATGTTATATTTCTCTGTGGTTGGAAACAGGTGACTTGAGGAGTCTATCTGAAACAGTTGCCCTGTGCATGAACCAGTAAGATCAAAGTACTCTTCCACCAACATTCTTCAGTTTAAGAGTTCACTGGATTTTTGAACTATTATAAACCGTAGCTAATAGTGGGGTTTTGGTGAGTGCAAATTGTAGTGTGTGGTTATTTATCCAGAGTTGGCCAATCCCCTGCTGAGTTTATTGCATTGCTGACACTGAATCAGGGGTCTTTGGACAGGGGTCTTCACTCATACAGCCCTGTTCTTGAGTCCAGGAAGTGCAAGTACCCATTCCTGTGTGATCCATCTGGGGCCTAATCAAGGTGCTGAAGCTGGCTGAGTCTATGCAAGGTTCCTTTGACTTTATGCAAAAGGATAATTTGTTGAGATATAAATTTGTATTTTTTTTCCTCAGAGTTTTTCCCAATCCTTCAGTTCCAAGAAGGTAGTAAGACCTCTTATGTTCCTTGACTTCTACATAAACTACTTTCCCTCTGTGTCATTTGTTTTCCAAAAGCCTGAGATCCCAAGGGGATTATATTAGGAAGTAATGGAAAGAAGTGTATGATTTTGAGAGAGAGGAGAAAAGGTGGAATATTTAAAGCCATAGAAGAGTTTGGAGGTCAGCAGGCTTCACAGGGAGTGGGGACCTGAGGTTGGATTGGGGAAGGTGACAGAACTTGGGTGGAAAGTTGGCTGCATGGTCACCTAACTTTGGCAGAAATGCACATGCCCAAAGAAATAGAAGAACCCTCCAAAAGTCTAGCAAGGACAATAGTATCAGTGGTAATGACAATGGACTGAAGATGAAAGGTGCTACCCATAATATTTTCTAAGTCCCTTGAAATACTTCATGGTGTGAGGGGTAGGGGAGGCCAGAAAGTTCCAATATGACTGAGATTAAACTTTGTATTAACCTGGTCATGGAAATTGGGCCAATGTCATATTAAATTAGATTTTAAATTAAGTTAGATTTTAGCAAGATACCCTACTGAAGTGATTTTGTACATATGAGTATGTAGATTCATATTTACCATCATTCATTTTCCAACTTCTCTCTGTCTCTTTATTATCTCTTGGCTGCTTTTTAAAATATATTATCTTCCCACTCCTGACACATAATTTGATACATGTTTTTCATTCTTTATATGTTACATTTTTTTCACTCCACATTTCTTTCTTACCATTCCATTTTACTCTCCTCTTTTCCTGATGAGGAATAATCTCCTCTCAGAAGGTGATTTAGTAGGACAAGAATAGAGACAGAGCATTGGAATGCTTGAGTGTGACTTCATATAATGCAAAATGCCAAAACAAACAAATCCGTTAAACTATATTTGTTTCTGCTTGATAGCCTTGGCTCATCTATGTCCCCTACCAGGTAGGGCTCTGGCTTGGGCTGGAAACTGGGAACAGGGATTGGGTGTGAAAGTGGGGAAGCCCTAAGCAGAGTTCTGCTCCTTGCTGCTGAGCTGATAGTGAATGACAGCGGCCAAGTGTAAGCAGGCATGAACAAGTGCCTTGCATAAGGTCCTCCACAACTGCAGCAATACTCTCTAGCTGACACCACCCAGACAATGCTAAGTCCTTGAGAGCATAAAAGATGAAGGGTGAACCTTGGTAACTGCATATCGAGGATGTTCAGAGACATAAAGGTGTTCCCAAGATGCCACAGGAAGTTGCCCACAGAGAAGCCTCCAGTAGACCCTTCAGATAGCATTCCACATCGTTAATGGGCCATAGTCATCTTGTTGCAAAGTATTGTAAAAGAGGAGCAGTACAAAATTGGGGCTTTCCTGATGGTACACCTATTCAGCTTCATATTAGACCTTCTCTGCACCTTGCCTTCCCATCCCCCAGGGTCTTCCTTCCTGCACATTTTGCAGGTGTTGTTCCCAAGTGGCTGCAGGTGGGGCCAAATAGCTCTAAGTTTTCATACATGTATAGAGTGATGAGCCCACGGTTTCTTAAAACTCTTGCTTATTTTTTGTTAGATCTATTCATGGGAGCTTATTTGCTTTTATTGTTGCTTTGGCAACAATTTCCCTTTAAATTATATTTTTATAGTATTACTATTATATAAACATGTTATTGACTTTCATCCTTTGTGCTTTCAATGCTGTAAAGTATCTCTGAGAATTCCTTTAAGGGGAAGATTTTTGTCAGTGTCATTTCCTCTGAGACAGCATCATCCTTTTCATAATCCTTCCCTTATTTATGTTGATGAGTTCACCTTCACAGAGTTCCTCTGGCTGCATGTCTAGAGTTTCTTGAATTTGGTTCAAATTCACTGTCAGCCTTATCACTTCTCATTATTTTGCTGCACTTTCATAGTTGGTGACCAGTTCCCTCTTTTGAGTATCTATTTCTTAGATGTCATGTGGATTTATCACTAGGAGACAATAAGGCAATGCAACTCCATGCTCTGCTGTCTGTGTGTGCACTTAATAACATATGCAGTGACCAATCATGGTTAGATTTTGGAAGAAGTACTGTGATTGGGCACTGATCAGGATGCTCATCTATTCTTTATGCACTGATTAGGGAATGTGCTCTTTATGCAATTACTCACAGCTAACGTAACATGGTAACTAAAATTTGAACCAAATTGTTGGGAGATTTGTGTTTTTTTGAACTAACTAAAACCTGGTTTGAAGTCAGGTAGCGTGATGCCTCCAGCTTCATTCTTTTGGCTTAGGATTGACTTGGCGATGGGGGCTCTTTTTTGGTTCCATATGAACTTTAAGTAGTTTTTTCCAATTCTGATGGTACTGGTACCAAAACAGAGATATAGACCAATGGAACAGAACAGAGCCCTCAGAAATAATGCCGCATATCTACAACTATCTGATCTTTGACAAACCTGACAAAAACAAGAAATGGGGAAAGGATTCCCTATTCAATAAATGGTGCTGGGAAAACTGGCTAGCCATATGTAGAAAGCTGAAACTGGATCCCTTCCTTACACCTTATACAAAAATTAATTCAACATGGATTAAAGACTTACACGTTAGACCTAAAACCATAAAAACCCTAGAAGAAAACCTAGGCAATACCATTCAGGACATAGGCATGGGCAAGAACTTCATGTCTAAAACACCAAAAGCAATGGCAACAAAAGCCAAAATTGACAAATGGGATCTTATTAAACTAAAGAGCTTCTGCACAGCAAAAGAAACTACCATCAGAGTGAACAGGCAACCTACAGAATGGGAGAAAATTTTTGCAACCTACTCATCTGGCAAAGGGCTAATACCAGAATCTACAATGAACTCAAACAAATTTACAGAAAAAAACAAACAACCCCATCAAAAAGTGGGCGAAGGATATGAACACACACTTCTCAAAAGAAGACATTTATGCAGCCAAAAACACATGAAAAAATGCTCATCATCACTGGCCATCAGAGAAATGCAAATCAAAACCACAATGAGATACCATCTCACACCAGTTAGAATGGCGATCATTAAAAAGTCAGGAAACAGCAGGTGCTGGAGAGGATGTGGAGAAATAGGAACACTTTTACACTGTTGGTGGGACTGTAGACTAGTTCAACCATTGTGAAAGTCAGTGTGGCAATTCCTCAGGGATCTAGAACTAGAAATACCATTTGACCCAGCCATCCCGTTACTGGGTATATACCCAAAGGATTATAAATCATGCTGCTATAAAGGCACATGCACACGTATGTTTATAGCGGTACTATTCACAATAGCAAAGACTTGGAACCAACCTAAGTGTCCAACAACGATAGACTGGATTAAGAAAATGTGGCACATATACACCATGGAATACTACGCAGCCATAAAAAATGATGAGTTCATGTCCTTTGTAGGGACATGGATGAAACTGGAAACCATCATTCTCAGCAAACTATCGCAAGGACAAAAAACCAAACACCACATGTTCTAACTCATAGGTGGGAATTGAACAATGAGAACACATGGACACAGGAAGGGGGACATCACACTCCAGGGACTGTTGTGGGGTGGGGGGTGGGGGGAGGGATAGCATTAGGAGATATACCTAATGCTAAATGACGAGTTAATGGGTGCAGCACACCAATATGGCACATGTATACATATGTAACAAACCTGCACATTGTGCACATGCACCCTAAAACTTAAAGTATGATAATGATAAAATTAAAAAAAAACATGGTAACTAAAATTTGTGGATATTGGAACTGTGCCAAGTGAGGACTACATTGAGTTGACATAGTATGTATTGCTTATCCTTATAAAATTCAGAGCAACAATCAGAGTGTACATTGCAATCTGATTAGAAAAACAGCAAAAGAAATAGAAGGAAGAAAATATTATTCACAATAACTGCCCAAAACTTATGATTCTTATAAATAAGCTCACAAAAAGGAATGGGCAAAACTTATATTTAAAAAACTGTAAAATCTTAGTGAAACACATAAAGAAGATATGAATAAAAGGAGAAAGATGTAACTGGACAGAAAGGCTCAATATTCTAAAGGTCTTAATTCTCTCCCAAGTCAATCTATAAGTTTAATGTAAATCCAAAAAAAAACAAGGACTAGGAAATTCTGAAATGTTTTTCTAATTGTAGAATGAGGAAGGCTTTTGATGATGACTCTAAATCTATGAATCAGGTCATGAAGCAGAGTGCTTATAGAGATTACTATTAAATTTTAAAATTTAATTTCTTATGATAAAAAAGATTTCAAAATCCATTAAGATATAGACAGAACTCCAGAACATCTTTGCATTATATATAACAGAAAAAGGGCTAATACTTGTGATATAGAAAGAGCTCTTAAGAGCAGCAACATGGATAAATCTTGAAATGATTATGGCAAATGGCAAAAAGCCAGACCAAAAAAAAGACTACATACTGCATTATTCCATTTATATAAAATTCTATAAGGGGTACAAAAATATAGTTACATAGAAGGAATAAGTTCTAGTATTTGATAGTACAGTAGTGAAATTATAGTTAACAATAATTTGTTGTATATTTCAAAACAGCTAGAAGAAAAGAATTGTAATGTTCCCAACACAAAGAAAAAAGATAAATGTTTGAGGTGATAGGTAGCCCAATTGCCCTGACTTGATCAACACACATTGTATATATGCTTCAGACTATTACATGTACCCCAAATATATGTACAACTATGACATATCAGTAACAAAATACAAAAAATATTCTAGATAATACAAACTAACCTGTAGTGATGAAAAGCAAATCAATGGTTGCCTTGATCCAAGCTGGGATGCAAGAGGGTGGAATGATGAAGAGTAATGACAAAACTTCTTGGAGTGAGGATATGTTCATTATTTTGATGGTGGTGATGGTTTCACAGGTATATATTATGTCAAAGTTTATCAAATTGTACCCTTCAAATTTGTACAGTTTATTATATGTTCAGTTACACTTCAAAAATCTCAAGAAATCAACTGAAGGCTAAAACCCAATAAAAATAAGTAAAGGGTATGCATAACCAATTCACAAAGGAAGAAAGCAAATGGCCAATAAAATGACAAGAAGATACCTTAATTATCAGTCAAGACAACTTGAAACAACAAGTTTTAAAAATTATCTTTGCTTATCAGATGAAAAACTTCCAAAGATTTATAATATCCATTGTTGAGGAGGGTGGGGAGTAACAGGCATTCTCATATGTTGTTGTGGGGTTGTGGATTGAAGGGTAATTTGTATCTATCAAAATAAAAGTTGCATATATCTTTTGATACATTTCTAGGAATCTATCCTATAGAAATAATTACACAAACTAGCAAATATATGTAGAGAAATGTCAACTGCAACATTATATGAAATAATAGTAGCAACAATAAAACCCCCAAACTACGTATCAATGGAATTTTAAAAAATTATGGTAGCTTCAAACAATAAAATATTATGCAGCAGTTAAACAGAATGAAGTAGATACAAACATACTGAATTGGAGCAGTGTCCCAGTTATTCCTAAGTGAAAAAGCAAGATAAAGAGTGATCTTGTTGTTTAAAAAAAAAGGTTATGGTTGTGTGTATGGGTGCACATATGCATGTAAACAAAATATTTCATCTGGGGAGTATAAAGTATAGAAATAAGGAGAGATTTCCACTTTCTACTTTATATACTTCTAGAGTTTTCAGATTTACATTCTCTTTTTCCCTTATGAAGTTTATGTAAGATTTTATTTATATAAAGCAATATATGTTTTTAAAAAGTGTACTGATGTCTACAGTTGATACTGTATCTTAACCTATTCCCCTATGGGAAAGTCTCTGGAATGCTTAGACTCCTATCAGCTCCCTGCCATCTGCATGTCATTTGTGTCCCATGTTTTACTTCTGTCCCTTTTCAAATCCTTCAAATTAGACATTATCACTATTATTATCATCATTTTTGTAATGTTTTAGATTTATCTGTAAACCACTTTCATCACCATTGCTTCTTGGATTTTAGACCTTCCCTCTCATATCATTTTCCTTCTTCTTGAAGTTAACTTTTACGTGTTCCTCATGTGTAAATTTGTTGGTGACAAACTAAGTTCCTATTTATCAAATTAAATAATTTATTTATTTTGTTCTCATTCTTGGAGGAAGGTTTTCTGCATACAAAATTTGAGTTAGATATGTTCTCTCAGCACTTTGTAGCTATTCTCCCCCCTCCTGATCTTCATTGTTGAGGTCAGAAGTCTACTTGCTATTTGTGGTTCCTTGTTAGGTATCTGACTTTCCTCTTACTCTGTCTGTATGATCTTCTGTTTGTTTTTGGTATTCTGCAGTGTGGTGAGATGGATTAAAGTAAATTCTGCAGTATCACATGGCATGGGTGAGGAACAGGCAGTGCTGGGCAACATTCACAGTGAGCAAGAATCTGTGGGTCCCAGTTCTTCCTCTACCCTGTCGAGAGCTATGCCACTGTGGGACACGCGGCCAAGCTGAGGTGAAGAGGCACCCCTCTCCTCTCATGTCTTTTTTTTTTAATTGGGAGAGCATAAGAATAATCTTTTCAGTGGGCCAACTGAAGATTACTTGGTGATAGGGAAATGCTCATTTTGATGTTGACTTAATTTAGATGTTAGCTGTTTACAGGAATTTTCTGGGAAACCCAGCTGCCTAGCACTTTAGAAGTCTTGGGGCCAGTAAGAAGTTGCAGCCGTTCCTGTTGCGGGTGGAAGGTAGCTCCTGCCCAAACTAGTTCATTGCCCAGGCAAAAGAGAGTCCTGGAATCTCTATCAGTTACTTTCATTGCGGTACCATCATTCCATCCTCTAACCTCAGCTCTCCTCACATACCTGACACAGGAAGAGAGAGAGTGAGCAGTTATTTGCTTCCCCTTGCACCCCAGGTCCTTTATTTTGGGGTTCGGATATGTCTAATTCACCAGTTGGGGTTTGTTAAATCCCTGAGGGGCAAAGCACATTCTGGGTCCTTTCCTTGTGATGTGAGCAGCTCTCGGGAGCCAGTTGTTATTTTGACTCCAAGGGCGACATCTAGAGGCAGAGCCGAGTAGCTGCTGCGCTACCTTCAGTATCTGAATCTTCTTAGCAATCAGCTGAGGTCCTTCCCCGGGTGACCAGGACTACGGCCAGGGGACAGGGGTCGCGGGCAGAGACTTCTCCCACAATTTCGATCCTTCATTCCCACTTCAGACGGCATTCCGGTCAGACTTGGTCCTCCACTCTGGAAGCCATCAGCAGGGAGTCGTGATGAACTGTCAAGATTTAGCCAAAAGACCCAAAACTAAGTCCGGTAAGAAGAGTGCTCCCTGCTTTGAGCATCAGCAACCCCCTGGAGCGGGAAACGAGGGCGGATGAAGCAGACGACCAAGCCCCACACGTGTCCTCCAGTCCAAACAGACACGACCAGGGTAGGAATCCTCTGGCTCTCTGCTAGCGCTGGTTTGCAGGGCGGCACCAGGGTTGGGTGGATGGGGCCAGCGTGAGGCCTGGCCGGGTCACACTCACCTTCTAGGACTGGGAGGCTGTGGATTTGGAGGGCAAGGACAATTTCCTTGATCTCTAAGGAGAATCGAATTTCGCCATCCCCAGGACCTTCTTGCCCATTGTCTTCCTCATGGCTTTCTTCCCTCCTCACTGACTTTCCAAGAGGTCCCCCAGTCCTCCCAAAAAACTGCTCCAGCTTTTTTCTTTCCCGTTTACCCAGCCCCAGAAGCTTTCGTGCATCCAGTCAGGGTTTTTCTATCAGTCCTCTGCTTTTTTCTTTCTCTATCCCACAGCTGCAGCTGCCTACGAACACCCAAGGAATTGGGCCCAGAGCCAGACCTCATCACTGTCCTTGACAACCCCTCCACTCAATTGAGGGATTTTCCTAATTTGGCATGCTGTCTCCAGATGGTGCAGCCTCTGGCTCAGGGAAAGCTCACGTCAATACTGTTCAAGAATGGGGAGGGCATGCCTGCCCCCTCCTCTTTGGTCAGTCCAGCAATTTTTCCAGCAATAGTAGGCTCTGCAATTGTTTGATCTTAATCTATGGAGTTCCCATCCATAGATGCTTCTCTCTAGAGGATGTCCATTTTTTTCTGCCCAGAATCAGGTGACACTACTGACCACCTACCCCTTTTCCAGTCTCCCTGGTTTAATCTAGAAGTTTCAGAATTAGCTTACTGAAAGGCAGTTTGGTAAATACATTAAAAGTCTTCAAACTCTATAGACATTTTGTCCTAGTAATTCCAATTCTAGGATGTTAACCCAAGAAAATAATTGAAGACATCAAGATCTATATAAAAACATATTCAGAGAAATTTTTATAAAAGGAAAAATTGAGAATAACTTTAAGGTTTAGTTGGTGGTTGGATAA
Source organism: Pan paniscus (assembly GCF_029289425.2). Taxonomy (NCBI): domain Eukaryota; kingdom Metazoa; phylum Chordata; class Mammalia; order Primates; family Hominidae; genus Pan; species Pan paniscus. The sequence goes on along the minus strand of NC_073255.2, from coordinate 141,086,669 downwards.
ATAAATCACGGTGCACCTATGCAAATGAATTCTATGTAACAGGCTATGTTGTAGCCATTTTAAATTACACTGGAGATCTGTAGTTCCTGAAATTAAAACATATTCACAATTTCCTGTAAGGAGTAAAGCAATCTACAAAACAGTACATGTAATATGTTCCTGATATGATTTGGATCTGTGTCCCTGAACAAATCTCGCGTCAAATTATAATCCCCAGTGTTGGAGGTAGGGCCTGGTGGGAGGTGACTAGATCATGAGGGCAGCTTCTCATGAATGGTTTTCACCATCATGAGATGGTTTAGCATTCTCATAAATGGTTTAGCACCTTCTCCTTGGTGCTGTTCTCATGATAATTAGTGAGTTATCATGTGGCATCTCCCCCCACCTTTACTGCTGCTCCAGCCATGTGAAGACAGCTTACTCCTGCTTTGCCTTCTGACATGAGTAAAAGCTCCCTGAGGCCTCCCCAGAAGCAGATGCTGCCATGCTTGTTGTACAGCCTGTGGAACCATGAGCCAATTAAACCTCTTTTCCTTATAAATTACCCAGTCTCAGATATTTCTTTATAGCAATGCGAGGATGGGTTAATACAATTCCCAGTACATGTCTCATTTGACCTTCTGCGTCATTTAACACTGCTGATTATTCCCTTTTTCTTAAATCTTTCTTAGTTTTTATGACACCTCTTTCTTCATTCCTAATTTTTCTGTAATTTCTCTGGCTGCCTAGGCCTTCTCCATCTGATACTCCTCTATTTTTTGCTCACTTCTGAATGCTAATGTTTCTCAGGCTTCCATACTCTCCTTCTTTTATCTTCTCATTCTATCCATTCTCCTTGAGTGACTTCACTTATTATACGAATTTCACAACCATCTAAATGTTAATGACTCCTAAATCTAAGTGTTTAGCTCAAATGGCTTTCCTGAGCTCCTGAATCATTTAGCTAACTTGGCATCACCATTTGGATGTTTTCCAGGCCCCTCATATTCTACCTGCCTGAAACAGAATTCATTTTCCCTCTCCTAGTATTCCTGACCTCATGATGGCCACTGCTCCACTCAGTATCCTGGCAGTCATTGTTGTACTCTCCCTCTCTTTAACCAAACAAGTTTTATTATACCATCTAAATTGCCTTCAAATCTGTGTATTTCTCCTCATTTTCTCTTCCTGGTGTTGGTTTATTTAACAGACAGATTTATTGCATGAGTAAGGCACTAGCAGACTATGGGGTTTCAAGTAGCCCTCAGAAATTCCTCACTGGCCAAGACTCTAGGCTCTTTGTCATGTAAGAATTCTGTAATACCTTCATCTGAGAAAAAGATGAACATTGATAAACAGGTACCAGAAGACCATAATACTGAAAGATGTACAGTGTCCTCTTTCTAAGAAATAATTGATACATTAATGTAAGTGGAAGAAATTAAAACATCAAATGTTCTTCAGAATCATTTTATCTTACTCAGTCTTGGGAATTTCTGTACACTTTTTACTTTGTCATGTTTATGATAAGCAGTAGAGGAAGCCCATCTCTAAAAGCCCCAAATAAGAGAGAAGAAACACCGTACTTAGACATTCTCACTGTTGATCAACTCAGATGTAAAAAAGAGGCATTTACTTTGCAACCTCCTCCCTAGGTAAGCAATGACCGGATCATATCTACAGAGTTGAACTGTCAATAGACATTATCAGCTACTCAGAGGGCAGGAAAGGAATTCACTTTTAGAATTAAGAAATAGTTTCAAAAAAGAAAATTCACCAGTAGAAAATTGAGAAACCAGTGTGTAGATAATATCTAACTGTAAATGAACAAAAATGTTTAAGAAGAAGAAAAGGACATTGTTTAAAAGCCCTTTGTCTGGGCTGGGCATGGTGGCTCATGCCTGTAACCCCAGCACTTTGGGAGGCTGAGGCAGGAAGATTGCTTGAGGCCAGGAGTTCAAAATTAGCCTGGGTAACGTTGTCTGTTAGAAAAATCTTGTCTATTAAAAAAAAAAAACCTTTTGACTGATATCTGTTGCCTAAAATTCTGAGTCTTTCAAACCAGATGATTAATTTACACCTTTGCAAGGAGGAGAAAGTCATCCTTAATCTTTGTCAAATAATTTCTCCAAAACACCAGGAATCAAGGAAACAAACAAAAATTGAAAGTAATTTAATATTTGATATATCAAAAATATATATTTAACGTAAGAAAATATCATAACATAATTGAGTTTTCTTGCAATTATTTTATGGCTCAGTATAGTTTTTATTTGAAATACACATGGGGTACAGTAGTATACATCATAATCTTTGCAATAGTTGAGTCCTTAATGTGACCCTACTTCTGCCATTTCCTATTTGAATTCCTTATAAATTCTAAACCAGTTTACCAAGTAAGAGATTTTAAAGGCCTCTGTGTTTCTAATTCTGTTGTTTTCAATGTTTTTGATACTGTGATCTTTCCAAGATGCAAATATCCATGCTTAAAATCCTTCAGTGGCTCCTCATGATCTTTATATCATGTCTAAACTCCATGTCATGGCACACAAGACTGTTAATGTCAGGACACCCTTACCTCCCCAGTTTCCTATTTTTTTTAACGTTCTTTTTCAGTCTTATTCCATCTTCTTTTCTCTACTGTGTACCCAATGCTTGCGCTCTGCTGAAACCCCCACAGGTATCCCAATGTTTTCATGCTGTTTCTAAGCATTGAACCTTTGCGCATTATTCTCTCATTCAGTAACTCCTACATATATTTCATTATTCATAATAGATATCATTTCCTCTAGGAAGTCTTCTATGATCTATGCATTTGGTTCCATGTCCCAGTATCAGCATTTTTGTGTCAGTTCTCCAAACCTCGATTCCCACAGGGCAACAAAATAAATATGATGACAGTTGCATGTGCAGTGGATTTTGTTACAAGAGACGAAACCTTGAGCTTGGGGAACCTGAAACTTTTACAATGGGCAGTAAACATAAACAGGCCTGCTCTTGGCTTATATGGTATACATTATCTTTACCATACTGGACAGAAATGCATCTCTGCTCCCTTTTCTCCAGAGGGAAACATTATCTCTAGCTTCCAAAACTGTTTGGTAGATAAATATCCTGGAAGACATAGTCCTAAAGAAAGGGCAGTCAATGGCTTACTCACAAGACATGCAGAAATCTGAGAGACCCTGGGAGCAATGTCTCACCACAATATTTGAAAGGTAGAGTCAGGACTTATGAGAGATTTGTGAGGTACTGAGCAAAAAGAGAAACAAATATAAGACTTCAAAATATTTTGGCCTGAACTACTAGAAAAATGAAGTGCCAATTTAATGAGATGGAAAGGGTATAGGAACGGCAGGGTAAGAATTAAAGTTTGGTTTTGGTAAAGTTAATGAATCAATAAAATAATAATTATAATAATATTTATTGGGTATTTGCCACTTGCTGGGAACCAGGTTAAACACATCACATACATTCACTCAACACATACTGAGCTCCTTATATGTACTAGTCACTATTTTGCAGGTAAGGATAGGGCATTGAACAAAGTCGACAAAAATCACTGTCTTCACTTGTGATGTTTGTATTTTAATGAAGGATAGTCAGACGGCTGTGGAAATTCAATGTGGGCAGAGATAATCTCTTCTTGGAAATACAGAGATGTCAGCCTTGTGAGGTGGATATTATTTTCTTCCCCTTCCCCCCAACTTTACAAATGAGGAAACCAAGGCCTAAAGTCACAGTTAAGAAGTGTCGAAACCAAGATCCTAACCCATGTCTGTTGAAGTCTAGATCCTGTGCTTTATTATTTATCTTTTGAATAAAAATGTTTTCATGAATATTTACTCGTAGAAGTGAATATGTCTCTTAAGAAATGTTAAATTAGCCTGTCTGATAAATTTTTCTTTAGAAATTCAATGTTGAAAGTTTGAAAAGAAGTAATGTAAATAATTGATCTGGCTGTTGCAGTGGAAAAGTTAACTGAATTGCTTTTCAACTTAATCTTGATTTAATTTCACTGTGATACTGAATTTTCCTATATTTCATTATATAAATCACTTTTGAATATAGTTTTATTACATTTTCTTATTACTTTTTCTATTATGGTGTAATTTTTAAACATATTTTTCATTGAAATAAATGAAATAAATTTTAGTTGAGGCAAATTTCAAAATATTTGTCCTAGTCAATGTAATATTATATAAGACTTCTAATATATGTTAGTAGCTCTCAGGGAATACGAAGTATTGGAGACTGTGGTCCCACAATATAAAGTCAATGCTTGGCGCTACTTTTTCATCACTTGTCAAACCGAGAAAAAGTTTTATAAAAAAAAATTGGGGAAGCTATTTATGGTAAAATTCTAGAATAATATGATCAGGAACGTAAGAAGCATTATATTTTAGGTGGAATGTAATACAAAGGAGAGAGATAAGTAATTATGGAGAAGGGATTATTTATACATTTATTCAACCTCTCATTTATTCTGTGTTTATATTTCTATTTACTGAGGCTTTGCATTTATAGCACTCAGTAAGCTTCTAATTACATCTTCATTGTCTTCCCCACTGGATTGTAAGCTTCATGAGAACTATTACCATATGTCTCTTGGTCACAGTCTGGCACTCTAGCATAACAGGTCCTCAGCAAATGTTAGATTAGCCAGACATGGTGGCACATGCCTGTAGCCCCAGTTACTTGGGATGCTGAGGCAGGAGGATCACTTGAGCCCAGGAATTTGAGGCCATAATGTGTTATGATTGCACTGGTGAACAGCTGCTGCACTTTAGCCTGGGTGACAGAGACCCTCCCTGTCTCTAAAAAAAATGTAAAAACATCTCAAAAAAAAAAAAACAAAAGCTAGATTAATGAATGAAGGAATTAATAAATGACTATGGGTATTTTAATCCCATTGGTACCTAAAAAACACAAGCAGAAATAGCCATAATACAAGATTGAGATTTTAGGTGCTATAACAAATGCAAATAATCAATCTATGGGCTGCGAACATTGGGGGAGTTTTATAGCATTGGAGCTAGAACTATATAGGTAGATGTCTTAAGTTTGGTTCCCTATTAGATGTAGCCTGAGTCAATGATGAAAGCGTTCATGTGAAAGGTTCAAACTCAGGACAGAGGGTGAATAAAAAGAAAACTGAGACAAGAGAAGATATGTGAGCTTGGATTTTAAAAATACCTAGTTGAGTTCTACTATTATCTAGAGTGTAATAACCTGGAAAGAGCATCGCTCCTACTCCAATAAGAAAAGCTAGATAAACTAAAAAATTGTAATTCTTTTTTAACCAATCAGAGAGCTAAAATGACAAGGAGGCTGGGAGCGGTGGCTCATGCCTGTAATCGCAGTACTTTGGGAAGCTGAGGAGGGAGGATCACTTGAAGTCAGGAGTTCGAGACCAGCCTGGCCAACATGGTGAAACCATGTCTCTACTAAAAGTACAAAAATTGTACAAAATAATTTTTGTACAATAAAAGTGCAAAACTTAGCCAGGCATAGTGGCATATGCCTGTAACCCCAGCTACTCAGGAGGCTGAGACAGGGGAACTGCTTGAACCCAGGAGGCAGAAGTTACAGTGAGCCAAGATTGCACCACTGCACTCCAGCCTGGGTGACAGAGTGAGTCTCTGTCTCAAAAAATAACAAAAACAATAACAATAAAATGACAAGGAAACCAAGCAGCCTAAAATGTAGGCAAAGACAGGCTCCCTCAAGGAGAGATGAGGCATGAGCGCTGAGTCACTGATGGCAGAATATTGGAGGAAAAAAGGCAGCTGCCATACAAGCAGGCAAAAACATTCAGTTAAAATTTTTAATGGTTTGGTAAAGGCCAACTGTGGCTAGCATGGAGGCACAGAAAAAAGGGGAGTTCACACTCATTCACAGGCTCATCTCCACGAACCTTCACTGGATACTCACAAGAAAGATTGAGGGCAGAGCAGGAGAAAGCCTCCCTCAGATGTGCAAGTCTGGAAGAAAAGGAGTGGAAACCTCTCCTTTGGAAAATGAATGTGGGAAAATGTTGGAAACTGAGAAATGAATAAAGCCCTGCCTTGACCTTTGTCCTTTATAAAACAAAGTCCTAAGCCTTTGACAGAAAGGCAGCAAACCCTGTCATCACCCAGCTCCCACCCTAAGGATAAGGAAACACTACAGAAATTTTGAAGCTGAAAGTAACCATAGCAACAACAAGCCCCAGATGCAGCTCACTCAGAACTACTTTGACTTGATGCAGTCACACATTAATATCTACTTGAGCATTCCAAATTTGAGCATTTAAAATCTGAATCTCTGAGGACATGCCCATTGGAGAATTTCTGATTTCCGATTTTTAGATTTGGGATGCTTAGCCCGTAAGTATAATGCAAATATTCAAAAATCTGAAAAAATCCAAAATGTGAAATATTTCTTGTCCCAATCATTTCAGATAAGGAGTATTCAACATGTATTTACCACAATCTCTACTGTTCTACACATGATATATAGCATTCAATAAAAACTTATGAGACATATAATTTTTTTAAGTACAAAAAAGCCTCTGACAAAGACAAAGCAATCAACAGAATGAGACTCAGTTGATCCAGATGTTTGAGCCATTAGACAGAGAATTTTAAATAACTTTGATTACTATGTTAAAGAATCTGGGCCAGGCACAGTGGCTCACGACTGTGATCCCAGCACTTTGGGAGGCTAAGGCAGACAGATCACTCGAGGCCAGGAGTTCAAGACCAGCCTTAGCAAACACGGTGAAACCCCATCTCTACTAAAAATACAAAAAACTGTCTGGGCATGGTGGCACGTGCCTGTAGTCCCAGCTACTTTGGAGGCCGAGGCAGAAGAATCACCTGAACCCAGGAAGTGGAGAGAGCTAGGATTGCACCACCGCACTCCAGAGTGAGACTCTGTCTCAGGAAAAGAAGAGAAAAGAAAAGAATCTGAGGAAAAGGTAGAAATGAACAGATGGGAATTTTACTGGAGATAGAAACTATAGAAAAGAGTGAGACAGAAATGCTAGAAATAAAAAATATTGTAGCAGAGATAGTAAATGCCTTGGATGGGTTCATCAGTAGATTTGACAAAGCTGAAGAAACAATCAGTGAATGTGAATATAAGTCAACAGAAACTGAAACACAGAGAGAATAGAGTATGGAGGGGTGGGATGGGAATATCAGAACAGAACATATAAATACTGCAGGACATCAACCAGTAGTCTAACATACTTGCAGTTGGAATTTCAGAAGAGAATAGAGAGAAAGGGGCAGAACCGTTTGAAGAGATCATGGCTAAAAAATTTTTTAAATAATGAAAGAATCAAATTACAGACCTAAACAGCTCAGAGAACACCCAAGCAGAAAAACAGAAAAAGTAAAAATAATACACCTATACCCATCATATCCAAACTATTGAAGACAAGTAAAGAGAAAATCTTGAAGATGTCCACAGCAGAAGACAATGTAATGTCAATTTCAAATGCTGCAAAAAATCCATCCTCACCCAGAATTATATACTCCACTAAAATATCTTCTAGAAATAAAGGTGAAAAAAAAGATGAGAGAATTTGTTAACAGCAGATCTGCCTTAAAAGAAATATTACAATTCTTCAACCAGAAGGAAAATGATACTAGGCAAAGATTTGGATCTACAAAAAGAAATAAAAAATTTCCAGAAATGATTAAATGAATGTTACTATAAAAGCCTTAGCCTTATTTATTTATTAGTTTTAATTTTCTTTTTCTTTTTTCTTTTTCTTTTTTTTTTTTTTTGAGACAAGGTCTTGCTCTGTCATCCAATCACAGCTCACTGCAGTGTCAACCTCCCTGGCTCGAGCGATCTTCCCACCTTAGATCCTCCAAGTAGCTGGGACTATGGGCGCACACCACCATGCCTGGCTAATTATTTTATTTTATTTTTGTAGAGTTGGGGTCTCCCCATGTTGCCCAATCTGGTCTTAAACTCCTGGGCTCAAGCGATCTTCCCTCCTCAGCCTCCCAAAGTGCCAGGATTACAAGCATGAGCAACTGTGCCCAGTCCGTTTTATTTTTTATTTTAGTCATTCTAAAATATATTTATCTAAATCTGTACAGTTCAATACACTAGCCATTAACAAAAGGTAGCAATATAAACTAATTAAAAATTTAAAAATAAAAGCTAAAAATTCAGTCCATTGTTATAACTAGCCGGATTTCAGGCCAGTGAATACTGTATTGGACAAAACAGAAAGCTTTATTGCACAGCACTGGTCTAGCAGCAACATATTTTGGGTTTATATAATATAATAAGTTATAAAAGATGTGACAACAAAAGCACAAAAGGTGGGGGTGAGAATTGAAAATACCGTTGTAAGGTTCTTACAGTAGTCTTGAAGAAGTTTAATATGTTTAAAGGTAGATGGTAGTTAATTAAACGTATGTATTATAAACCCTAGGGCAAACATGATAACAACTTTAAAAACTGGCATAATAACCCCAAAGCAGAGGCAAAATGTAATTTTTTAAAATGCTTAAGTAACCTAAAAGCAAGGAGCAAAAACGAGAAAAAAGGAAAAAACACAGATGAAACAAATGGGAAACAACTAGCAAGATGATAGATTTCAGTTCAACTGTATCAATCATTAAGACAATATAAATCATCTGAAGACACAAATTGAAACACAGAAATTGTCAGACAAGATAAATAAGGATAAATAAGAAAGTTCTCACTACAGCTGTCCCTTGGTATCTGTGGGGGATTGGTTCCCCCAGACCATCAAGGATACCAAAAAATGTGGATGTTTAAGTTTCTTTTATAAAATGTCTACAGTACTTGCATAAAACCTATGCATGCCATCCTGTATACTGTATAAATCATCTCTAGATTACTTACAATACCTAAAACAATATGAATGCTCTGTAAGTAGTTGTTATACTGTATTGTTTTTATTTGTATTATTTGTATTGTTGTATTGTTCCTTATTATTTTTTTCTAATATTTTTTGTTCCTGTTAGTTGAATTCATGCATGTGGAACCACAGATACAAAAGGCCAATTGTATACACTGCCTACAAGAAACCCATTTTAAAATAGAACACAGGTGGGCTAAAAGTAACAGGATAAGAATGTCAAATATCTGCAATTCTCATAATTGCCAGTGGGAATGTGAAATAGTGCAGTCACTCTGGAAAACAGTTTGGCAATTTCTTATGAACTTAAACATATATTTATCATACAACCCAGCAATCCCACTTCTATATTTTACTTAAGTGAAGTGAAATACCTATGTTTGAAACTGCCCTTGCAAAAATTTTAATGGAGAAATCTAAGCTAACTGATTATATCTTGTGTCTAACCTCCAAGCTTTCCTTATTTGTTCCTGAGTATAGGCACAGCTAAACATGGGAGGAATCAATAACAACAATCCTTTCCCAAAACTAACTCCCTTATTGCTCAGGGACTGAAACTGCCTTTGTAAAACTAACAAATTAGCCACAAGCTTGGAATTATGATTCAAGAGTCAGGTAGCCAGAGGTCACAAGATTTGTAACCTTAATTTCTCCTATAGATAACACTACTATTGTGAACCCTAAGATTGGTGTTTGAGGTACTTCCCAGACCCTGCATTCTGATGGACCAGCTGGCGCCATCTGGACTGGTAACCCATACCAAGAAACTGGCCTCATCTGGTCTTGTGACTACCAGGCAGGAACTGACTCAGCAAAAGGAGACAGATTTGACCCCCTGTGATTTCATCCCTGACCCAATAAAGCAGAATTCCCCATTTTCTAGCCCCCTGCCCACCGAACTATCCTTGAAAAATCCTAGCCTCTAAATTTTCAGGCAGGCTGATTTGAGTAAAAACTCCCTTCTTTCTGCTTGGCTGGCACTGCAATTATTGACTTCTTTCTCTATTGCAATACCACTGTCTCAGCTCTCAGTAAATTGGCTCTATCTGTGCAGTGGACAAGAAGAACCTGTCAGGTGATTACCATACACACACACACACACACACACACACACACACACACACACACCCCTGTTCATGATTGTTTATAGTGACTCTATTCATAATGTTAAAAACTTGATGTAAACAAAGTGTCCTTAACCTGGAGAATAAACTATGATGATCTATGTAATGGATTTTTGCTCATCAATAAAAAGGAATGAACTGCTAATACATGGAATAACATGAATAAATTTCAAATGTGTTATGGGAAGAAAAAGAATTAAACTCAAAATGTTGCATGTTATATGATTCCATTTGTATGACATTCTGGAAAAGGTGAAACCATAAGAAAAGAAATAAGATCAGTGTTTGCCAGATTCTGGGGGAAGGGGAAAGAGGCTGCCTGCAGAGGAGTGCTGGGGAATTTTGTGGGTAATGAAATTGTTCTATATCTTGATTTTGATAGTGGTGACATGACTGTATATGTTTATAAAAACTCAGAACTGTACACTAAAAAGAGAAAATATGCACTACGCCTCAATAAATCTGAATTTTTAAAAAAATATGTATTAGGGATCTCCAGTGAAACAAAACCAATAGGATATGTATATGTAAATGAGAGGCACTAGTCAGCCTGCCTTCATGGTGATTGCAAAAGGCGGGGCCCAGCACTCTTTCATGTATTTGATTTGGGGTTCTAGAGGCAGAACTGGGCAGATTCAAATGGAGCCTAAAGGTGTAGGTGGACAAAAACATAAGCCTTATAATGACCCTTTGTGTAGGGAGGGGTTATCTGTTTTATTCACTGCTCTACCTGAACACTGAAAACATTTCAGAGAAAGTATATACTCAATCCATTTGATGAATGAATAATTTATTCAATTGGGATGTAGGTGGGGTAGTGCAAGAAGTGACTGTAGAAGCAAAGACTTGAAGGTGAGAAAGCACAGAAATGTACTGGAGACACAAGTAAAGCAGTCACAGATTGATGATGGTTTTCTGTGTTTTCTAAATGGATTTCAGAGAAATAGAATTGGATTAATCAGTACTATCGGTCATAACATACTATCATTATTCTATGCACAATCCTCCTTTATTTTAATTGATTAAGTTTGAGGAATTTTATTAAGGTATAATTAGCATACCTTAATAACAATTTGATAGGTTTTGAAATATATATGCTTCCATGAAACTATGACAACAATCAAGATAATTACTATAACCATTGTATTTATATCCTAGGTACCACAAACTAGGTGGCTTAAAACAATAGAAATGTATTCTCTATCAGTTCTGAAGGCTAGAAGCCCAAAATCAGGGTGTCAGAAATATAGATTCCTTCTGAGGGCCTTGAGGGACAATCTGTTCCATGTGCCTCTCCTAGCTTCTGGTGGAGGGCCTGTGATCCTATGCGTTCCCTGGCTTGCAGATGCATTGCTCCAATCTCTACCTCCATCTTCCCTTGGCATTCTCCCCAAGCCTCTGTGTCTTCACATGGCCACTTCTTATAAACAGAAAATAATATTGGAATAAGGCTCATCCAAATGACCTGATCTTGACTTGATTAAACTTGCAAAGACCCTATTTCCAAATAAGGCCACATTCACAGCTTCTAGGAGTTAGAACCTCACTGAATTTTGGGAGGAGGACATAATTCAACCTATAATATCCACCATTCCCCAGATTTCCTCACTCTTCTTTATAATACCTCCTTTCTGACCCACCTCCTCATTACCTGACAGCCACTATCACTTCTTTAACTACTACTTTACTACTTCTTTAACTATAGTTTATTTTTTCTGGAATTTTATAAAAATAGAAGCATACAGTACATACTTTTTTGTGGGGGGAGGGAATCTGGCTTATTTCATTTAGCATAATTATTTGTGAGATTTATCCATGCTATTTCATATACTTAGTCCTTTATATTGCTGAAAAATATTTGTATGAATATCCCACAATTTTTAAATCTATTTACTTCTTAATGGAATTTGTTTCCAATTTTTGGATTTCAAATAAACCACTGAATAGTAGTGTCTAAGTATTTGTATGAACATACGTTTTCATGTTTTCTTAGGTAAACTTCTAGGGGTAGAATGGCTGGGTCATACGGTAGGTGTCTGCTTAAATTTTAAGAAACTGTCATACTGTTTTTCGAAGTGGCTGTACCATTTTACATTCCTGGCAACAATGTATGAAGGTTTCAGTTGCTCCACACCCTTGCCAACACTTCGGAATGGTCAGTCTTTTTAATTTCAGGCTAGATTCTAATAGGTGTGTAGTAGTATCTTATTGTGGTTTTAATTTGCATTGTCCTAATTACTAAAGATGTTGAACATTCTTTTATGTGCTTAGTTGTGGTCAGTATATTGTTTTTCAGTAAAGTGCTTGTTCAAATCTTTAGCCTATTTTTATTTTGTAAAATTCATTTTACTTATTTTTTCTTAGACAGGGTCTTGCTCTGTTGCCCAGGCTGGAGTGCAGTGGTGCTATCATGGCTCACTGCAACCTTGACCTCCTGGCCTCAAGTGATCCACCTACCTCAGCCTCACGAGTAACTGGGGCCACAGGCACAAGCCACTATGGCTAATTAATTATTGTATTTTTTGTAGATACGGGGTTTCACCATGTTGCCCAGGCTGGTCTCGAACGCCTAAGCTCAAGCAATTCACCTGCCTTGGCATCCCAAAGTGTTGGGATTACAGGTGTGAGCCAGTTTGCCTGGCCAAGCCTATTTTTAAATTGTCATTTTCTGCCAAAAAAAAAAAAAAAACAGAGAGAGACAGCACACTAAGATTTTGACTGGGATTGTGTTGAATCTACACATCAATTTGGGGTAAAAGTGACAAATTTTAACAAAATTGAGTCTGAGTCTTAAACATGATACCTCTATATTTTAAAATAATGTCTTCTTTAATTTCTCTCAGTAATATTCTGTAGTTTTCAGTGTGCAAGTCTTACATGTGTCAGATTTATTCTTCAGTATTTAATAATTTTTGATGCTATTGAAATTGTGCTGTTATTTTAAATTTCAATTCCCAATCGCTTATTGCTAGTACATAGAAATACTATTTTTTCTATGTTAATCTTGCATCTTGAAACCTTGCAAAGCTCACTTATTAGTTCTAGAAACTTTTTTGTAGAATCCATCAGATTTTCTACATAACAATCATGTTGTCTGTAAGTAAATTCATTATTTTTTTCTTTCAAATCTGGGTGCATTTAATTTCTTTTTCTTATTGCACTGGTTACAACCTCCAGTACAATGTTGCACAGAGGAGGGAGAACAGACATCCTTGCCTTGTCCCTGAATGTAGGGGGGAATGCATTAGTATTTCATGATTAATTATGATATTAGCTGTAGTTTTTTTCATAGATGCTCTTTATCCAGTTGAGAAAATTCCCTTCTACTCCCTAGTTCTAGTTAATTACTTTCAAATAATTCCATGAAATCCATGAAACAAACACCCATGAATAATCTCATTTAGATGACTGGCTCAACTACCTATATACTACCTATAAGTATATATTTCTGTGTCTCCTTCTCCGGGCTCTTCTCTCTTGAGCTACAGATCCCATTTTTACTGGACTTCTTTATCTGGTTGTTTCGCAGACACTTCAAATTTAATATAACAAACCCACTTGGGTCATTTCTTATCCCATAAAGATAAAACTAAATCTATAAACCTGCTCCTTATTTTTCCATCTGGCTTTTCATCTGTATTCCTTATTTTTTATTTCACTACTGGCAAAACCTAAAATCACCTATGTCAGAAACCTAAATGCTAGTCTCTATGACTCCTCCCTCCATCTCTTACAAACAGCTACTGAGTTCTATAAAATATACTTCTAAATTTCTCTCAGACTTAGCCCATTCTCAGTATGGGGTAGTAAAAAGATTAAGGGCTTTAGGATTAACCAGATCTAAGTTCAAGTAATTAAGAACTATAAACCTTGGGATAAATTACCTAACCCAGCTGGTTTTTCCAAATGTGAAACAATAATGGTATCTCTATTATAATATTGTTAAAATTTAAATGGGAGTAATATATCTATCACAGTGTCAGCCACATTATGTTTAATAAACTTTAATTACCATTCCCTCTCACCTATTCCCATTGTTTATAAAGGCCATTTTAAAAAATTATACTTTAAGTTTTAGGGTACATGTGCACAATGTGCAGGTTAGTTACATATGTATACATGTGCCATGCTGGTGTGCTGCACCCATTAACTCGTCATTTAGCATGAGGTATATCTCCCAATGCTATCCCTCCCTCCTCCCCCCACCCCACAACAGTCCCCAGAGTGTGATGTTCCCCTTCCTGTGTCCATGTGTTCTCATTGTTCAATTCCCACCTATGAGTGAGAACATGCGGTGTTTGGTTTTTTGTTCTTGTGATAGTTTACTGAGAATGATGATTTCCAATTTCATCCATGTCCCTACAAAGGACATGAACTCATCATTTTTTATGGCTGCATAGTATTCCATGGTATATATGTGCCACATTTTCTTAATCCAGTCTATCATTGTTGGACATTCGGGTTGGTTCCAAGTCTTTGCTATTGTGAATAGAGCCACAATAAACATACGTGTGCATGTGTCTTTATAGCAGCATGATTTATAGTCCTTTGGGTATATACCCAGTAATGAGATGGCTGGGTCCAATGGTATTTCTAGTTCCAGATCCCTGAGGAATCACCACACTGACTTCCACAATGGTTGAACTAGTTTACAGTCCCACCAACAGTGTCAAAGTGTTCCTATTTCTCCACATCCTCTCCAGCACCTGTTGTTTCCTGACTTTTTAATGATTGCCATTCTAACTGGTGTGAGATTGTATCTCATTGTGGTTTTCATTTGCATGTCTCTGATGGCCAGTGATGGTGAGCATTTTTTCATGTGTGTTTTGGCTGCATAAATGTCTTCTTTTGAGAAGTGTCTGTTCATGTCCTTCACCCACTTTTTGATGGGGTTGTTTTTTTCTTGTAAATTTGTTTGAGTTCATTGTAGATTCTGGATATTAGCTCTTTGTCAGATGAGTAGGTTGCAAAAATTTTCTCCCATTTTGTAGGTTGCCTGTTCACTCTGATGGTAGTTTCTTTTGCTGTGCAGAAGCTCTTTAGTTTAATTAGATCCCATTTGTCAATTTTGGCTTTTGTTGCCATTGTGTTTGGTGTTTTAGACATGAAGTCCTTGCCCATGCCTATGTCCTGAATGGTAATGCCTAGGTTTTCTTCTAGGGTTTTTATGGTTTTCGGTCTAACGTTTAAGTCTTTAATCCATGTTGAATTAATTTTTGTATAAGGTGTAAGGAAGGGATCCAGTTTCAGCTTTCTACATATGGCTAGCCAGTTTTCCGAGCACCATTTATTAAATAGGGAATCCTTTCCCCATTGCTTGTTTTTCACAGGTTTGTCAAAGATCAGATAGTTGTAGATATGCGGCGTTATTTCTGAGGGCTCTGTTCTGTTCCATTGATCTATATCTCTGTTTTGGTACCAGTACCATGCTGTTTTGGTTACTGTAGCCTTGTAGTATAGTTTGAAGTCAGGTAGCGTGATGCCTCCAGCTTTGTTCTTTTGGCTTAGGATTGACTTGGCGATGCGGGCTCTTTTTTGGTTCCATATGACTTTAAGGTGGTTTTTTCCAATTCTGTGAAGAAAGTCATTGGTAGCTTGATGGGGATGGCATTGAATCTGTAAATTACCTTGGGCAGTATGGCCATTTTCACGATATTGATTCTTCCTACCCATGAGCATGGAATGTTCTTCCATTTCTTTGTATCCTCTTTTATTTCACTGAGCAGTGGTTTGTAGTTCTCCTTGAAGAGGTCCTTCACATCCCTTGTAAGGTGGATTCCTAGGTATTTTATTCTCTTTGAAGCAATTGTGAATGGGAATTCACTCATGATTTGGCACTCTGTTTGTCTGTTATTGGTGTATAAGAATGCTTGTGATATTTGTACATTGATTTTGTATCCTGAGACTTTGCTGAAGTTGCTTATCAGCTCAAAGGGATTTTGGGCTGAGACGATGGGCTTTTCTAGATATACAATCATGTCATCTGCAAACAGGGACAATTTGACTTCCTCTTTTCCTAATTGACTACCCTTTATTTCCTTCTCCTGCCTGATTGCCCTGGCCAGAACTTCAAACACTATGTTGAATAGGAGTGGTGAGAGAGGGCATCTCTGTCTTGTGCCAGTTTTCAAAGGGAATGCTTCCAGTTTTTGCCCATTCAGTATGATATTGGCTGTGGGTTTGTCATAGATAGCTCTTATTATTTTGAGATACGTCTCATCAATACCTAATTTATTGAGAGTTTTTAGCATGAAGGGTTGTTGAATTTTGTCAAAGGCCTTTTCTGCATCTATTGAGATAATCATGTGGTTTTTGTCTTTGGTTCTGTTTATATGATGGATTACATTTCTTGATTTGCATATATTGAACCAGCCTTGCATCCCAGGGATGAAGCCCACTTGATCATGGTGGATAAGCTTTTTGATGTGCTGCTGGATTCGGTTTGCCAGAATTTTATTGAGGATTTTTGCATTAATGTTCATCAAGAATATTGGTCTAAAATTCTCTTTTTTGGTTGTGTCTCTGCCTGGCTTTGGTATCAGGATGATGCTGGCCTCATAAAATGAGTTAGGGAGGATTCCCTCTTTTTCTATTGATTGGAATGAATGGTATCAGTTCCTCCTTGTACCTCTGGTAGAATTTGGCTGTGAATCCATCTGGTTCTGGACTCTTTTTGGTTGGTAAGCTATTGATTATTGCCACAATTTCAGATCCTGTTATTGGTCTATTCAGAGATTCAACTTCTTCCTGGTTTAGTCTTCGTAGGGTGTATGTGTCGAGGAATTTATCCATTTCTTCTAGATTTTGTAGTTTATTTTCATAGAGGTGTTTGTAGTATTCTCTGATGGTAGTTTGTATTTCTGTGGGATCGGTGGTGATATCCCCTTTATCATTTTTTATTGCGTCTATTTGATTCTTCTCTCTTTTCTTCTTTATTAGTCTTGCTAGCGGTCTATCAATTTTGTTGATCCTTTCAAAAAACTAGCTCCTGGATTCATTAATTTTTTGAAGGGTTTTTTGTGTCTCTATTTCCTTCAGTTCTGCTTTGATTTTAGTTATTTCTTGCCTTCTGCTAGCTTTTGAATGTGTTTGATCTTGCTTTTCTAGTTCTTTTAATTGTGATGTTAGGGTGTCAATTTTAGATCTTTCTTGCTTTCACTTGCAGGCATTTAGTGCTATAAATTTCCCTCTACACACGGCTTTGAATGTGTCCCAGAGATTCTGGTATGTTGTGTCTTCGTTCTCATCGGTTTCAAAGAACATCTTTATTTCTGCCTTCATTTCGTTATGTACCCAGTAGTCATTCAGGAGCAGGTTGTTCCGTTTCCATGTAGTTGAGTGGTTTTGAGTGAGTTTCTTAATCCTGAGTTCTAGTTTGATTGCACTGTGGTCTGAGAGACAATTTGTTGTAATTTCTGTTCTTTTACATTTGCTGAGGAGAGCTTTACTTCCAACTATGTGGTCAATTTTGGAATAGGTGTGCTGTGGCACTGAAAAAAATGTATATTCTGTTGATTTGGGGTGGAGAGTTCTGTAGATGTCTATTAGGTCTGCTTGGTGCAGAGCTGAGTTCAATTCCTTGGTATCCTTGTTAACTTTCTGTCTCGTTGATCTGTCTAATGTTGACAGTGGGGTGTTAAAGTCTCCCATTATTATTGTGTGGGAGTCTAAGTCTCTTCGTAGGTCACTCAGGACTTGCTTTATGAATCTGGGTGCTCCTGTATTGGGTGCATATATATTTAGGATAGTTAGCTCTTCTTGTTGAATTGATCCATTTACCATTATGTAACGTCCTTCTTTGTCTCTTTTGATCTTTGTTGGTTTAAAGTATGTTTTATCAGAGACTAGGATTGCAACCCCTGCCTTTTTCTGTTTTCCAATTGCTTGGTAGATCTTCCTCCATCCTTTTATTTTGAGCCTATGTGTGTCTCTGCACATGAGATGGGTTTACTGAATACAGCACACTGATGGGTCTTGACTCTTTATCCAATTTTCCAGTCTGTGTCTTTTAATTGGAGCATTTAGTCCATTTACATTTAAAGTTAATATTGTTATGTGTGAATTTGATCCTGCCATTATGATGTTAGCTGGTTATTTTGCTCATTAGCTGATGCAGTTTTTCCTACCCTTGATGGTCTTTACATTTTGGCATGATTTTGCAGTGGTTGGTACCGGTTGTTCCTTTCCATGTGTAGTGCTTCCTTCAGGAGCTCTTTTAGGGCAGGCCTGGTAGTGACAAAATCTCTCAGCATTTGCTTGTCTGTAAAGTATTTTATTTCTCCTTCACTTATGAAGCTTAGTTTGGCCGGATATGAAATTCTGGGTTGAAAATTATTTTCAATTCTTTTCTTTAAGAATGTTGAATATTGGCCCCCACTCTCTTCTGGCGTGCAGAGTTTTTGCTGAGAGATCCGCTGTTAGTCTGATGGGCTTCTCTTTGTTGGTAATCTGACCTTTCTCTCTGGCTGCCCTTAACATTTTTTCCTTCATTTCAACTTTGGTGAATCTGACAATTATGTGTCTTGGAGTTGCTCTTCTCAAGGAGTATCTTTGTGGCATTCTCTGTATTTCCTGAATGTGAATGTTGGCCTGCCTTGCTAGATTGGGGAAGTTCTCCTGGATAATATCTTGCAGAGTGTTTTCCAACTTGGTTCCATTCTCCCCGTCACTTTCAGGTACACCAATCAGATGTAGATTTGGTCTTTTCACACAGTCCCATATTTCTTGGAAGCTTTGTTCGTTTCTTTTTATTCT
Source organism: Pan paniscus (assembly GCF_029289425.2). Classification (NCBI taxonomy): domain Eukaryota; kingdom Metazoa; phylum Chordata; class Mammalia; order Primates; family Hominidae; genus Pan; species Pan paniscus. The sequence continues at coordinate 141,067,919 of NC_073255.2, read as the reverse complement.
TTTTTCTCTAAAGTTCCCTTCTTGCTTCATTTCATTCATTTCACCTTCCATCACTGATACCCTTTCTTCCAGTTGATCACATTGGCTCCTGAGGCATCTGCATTCTTCATGTAGTTCTTGAGCCTTGGCTTTCAGCTCCATCAGCTCCTTTAAGCACTTCTCTGTATTGGTTATTCTAGTTATACATTCGTCTAAATTTTTTTCAACGTGTTTAACTTCTTTGCCTTTGGTTTGAATTTCCTCCTGTAGCTTGGAGTAGTTTGATCGTCTGAAGTCTTGTTCTCTCAACTCGTGAAAGTCATTCTCCGTCCAGCTTTGTTCCGTTGCTGGTGAGGAACTGCGTTCCCTTGGAGGAGGAGAGGCACTCTGCTTTTTAGAGTTTCCAGTTTTTCTGCTCTGTTTTTTCCCCATCTTTGTGGTTTTATCTACTTTTGGTCTTTGATGCTGGTGATGTACAGATGGGTTTTTGGTGTGGATGTCCCTTCTGTTTGTTAGTTTTCCTTCTAACAGACAGGACCCTCAGCTGCAGGTCTGTTGGAGTTTGCTAGAGGACCACTCCAGACCCTGTTTGCGTGGGTATCAGCAGTGGATGCTGCAGAACAGTGGATATTGGTGAACAGCAAATGTTGCTGCCTGATCATTCCTCTGGAAGTTTTGTCTCAGAGGAGTACCCGGCTGTGTGAGGTATCAGTCTGCCCTTACTGGGGGGTGCCTCCCAGTTAAGCTGCTCAGGGGTCAGGGGTCAGGGACCTACTTGAGGAGGCAGTCTGCCCGTTCTCAGATCTCCAGCTGCATGCTGGGAGAACCACTGCTCTCTTCAAAGCTGTCAGACAGGGACATTTAAGTCTGCAGAGGTTACTGCCGTCTTTTTGTTTGTCTGTGCCCTCCCCCCAGAGGTGGAGCCTACAGAGGCAGGCAGGCCTCCTTGAGCTGTGGTGGGCTCCACCTAGTTCGAGCTTCCTGGCTGCTTTGTTTACCTAAGCAAACCTGGACAATGGCGGGCGCCCCTCCCCCAGCCTCGCTGCCACCTTGCAGTTTGATCTCAGACTGCTGTGCTAGCTATCAGCTAGACTCCGTGGGCGTAGGACCCTCCGAGCCATGTCCGGGATATAATCTCCTGGTGTGCCATTTTTTAAGCCCGTCGGAAAAGCGCAGTATTAGGGTGTGAGTGACCCGATTTTCCAGATGCCATCTGTCACCCCTTTCTTTGACTAGGAAAGGGAACTCCCTGATCCCTTGCACTTCCTGAGTGAGGCAATGCCTCGCCCTGCTTCGGCTCGTGCACGGTGCGCTGCACCCACTGTCCTGCGCCCACTGTCTGGCACTCTGTAGTGAGATGAACCCAGTACCGCAGATGGAAATGCAGAAATCACCCGTCTTCTGCGTCACTCAGGCTGGGAACTGTAGACCGGAGCTGTTCCTATTTGGCCATCTTGGCTGCCTATCGAGGCCATTATTATTCACTGTTTGGGAGACTGCAATAGTCTTTTCAACAAATGAAATTGATTCCACTTTCCACACTGTTGCCAGAAGGAATATTTCTAAGTCAAATCTCATTTGCTTCTCTGCCTACAATTCTTTATTGGTCCCCAGCATGACCTCCTACTACTCTCCAGGTTTATATATAAAAACTATTTGCTAGTTTCAGGTATGGGATTGCCCATTTGTCCCTTTTTGTCTTTACATTCTTTTGTTTACAATTTCCTTCTTGGTCTCACAGGTGAATCTTTTCTTCAGCCTCAGCTTCCAGGTTCTCTCCTCTGAGAAACCATCCTAAATCATCCAGATGGTAAGGCATGTTCTCTCAGATCAACAATTATCTTTATTATGTAACTGCCAGGCGTTAACTCTGTATGCTGGAAATTGAACTGTGAAGACAGTGTTTCCTGCCCTCATAAAGTATATAGAGACTAACATTTTAGACAGTTTAGTCAGTTTTATTGAATGCTATAAAGATGTAGTGTTATGATTATAATATATGTATACCTTATATGCACAGTATGTTACGGATGTATAACAGTCTTGGGAGAGTATCAGAGGCCAGCTTCCCTTGGAGACATTGAAATTTAATGGGTGGTCCCATTATAACCTTTAGAATTCTCTATTAAAACGTACCTGGGCAAATGCTTTTGAATTGTTGCTGTGAAAATGCTATTTTGACTAGCTAATACGTTATATACCACAACTCTCAAAAGATCCTTTTGACCATCACAAATCTAAGACTGATCTACAATCTATGGGCAGATTAAAGTCCACAATTTAGATTTATGTGTAACAGGTAGTATGTACAGGATCTTCTACTCCTAGCAATAACCTAGCCAGTATTATCCCTATTTTATAGATAAGGAAGTTGAGGCTCAACTATTCCAAAGTCCGCCTATTTAGCAGTTGAGTCAGTCAGTGGTCCCAACCCAGGGGTTTCAGGACGCCAAGCTCTCTTTCCACCATGCACTTGCCTACTTCTGTATCTTATTTCCAGAATCTTCTAGTGTTTAGTTGCTAGTAGGTGCCTCACAAATAAATACACGTGAAAGCCTAATGCTAAAAGTAGCATTATTTTTACTATCACCCTCACCAACACACACTATAACTTCATCCCATTAGGATTGAGAGGCTTTCCACATCTGGTTTAAAGCTTGCACAAAAAATAGTAATTCCAAGCTGTGCATTAAACCCCATTACACCCTGTTTTGTACTCAATGCCACTAATTTCCCACAACGTCGTCAGGAAAAAAAAAAAAACAACAAAAACATCTTTTGACAATATTAGTCTTCTAAGTCCGCCTTCCACGTCCCTCTAAGGGCCCCAGCTCCGGGTCCGTCTTCTTAGGCACTCAAGGTTTCTAAACTTGGGGTTTCCAGCCGGGAAAACTAAAGGCACGGGGTTCAGGGGTCATTGGAGGCCCACGGGACCCCCCTTAACCCCTTCCACCCCTTCCCTATTCGCCCATCTCCATGTCGTCTTCTTAGCCTTTGAGTGGAAAAAGCCCCAGGCCGAAATCCCCACCAAGCCGAAGAATCGGCAAAACCCCGGCGCCCACAGGACCAGCGAGAAGAGGATAGTTCCGGCCCTGAGACTAGAGCGGCGGCGACGCTCGGCGTACGCGCTGCCGTCACGCCGCAGCCCGGCAGCGCCGGCTCCTCCCCCGACGCTGCGGGTCCGGTTTCCGGCGGGAGCGTGGGCCGCCAGACTCGGGAGAGGCTCTGTCTTGTGCAAGGGTCTTGTGGGCTGGCTGCACTGGCCTTTGCGGTGGTGCCTGCCAGAATGCCCCACTTGGAAAACGTGGTGCTTTGTCGCGAGTCTCAAGTGTCCATCTTGCAGTCCTTGTTTGGAGAGGTATTGTAGTTAAACTGTCTTCCAGATCCTGGAGGCAGACGTTTCGGTAGTCTTGCGACCTGTTCCAATATTTGTTTTTTCGTGTTTGGATTGAGGGCCAAAAGGCCGTTTTTACGTTAAATAGGGGTGTTGTGGTTCTGTACTGCACCTTCACCTACAGTCTCTTCCGAATATTGAAGAGGAGACTGTCTGAGAACGACCGGCCTGCACTATAGGACGTTGCCTAAGACGTATTTGAAACACGCCACACTTTTCAGAAGTTGCCCACATTAGCTCCTAGAAGTTGCTTATTATCTTACCCCAACCCAATGAGATTTATGTAACAGATGTGTTTGCAGGGTGTTATTTATTCAAATGTAAGTTCACACGTTTCTGTGCGGTAGTTGGAGTGAGTCAAGTGTAGAGAGGTGGTTGCTTTCAGGGCCACTAAGGGCCAAAGCAGTGCTTCAGGTTTAAAAATTTACTGGCTTTTCCAGAATTGTAACAGTCCCGAAGAGGTCTAGGGTAAAGTTTTCTCCTTAACTGATAGTTCACAGGATGCCCTAGAGAGGAGTTTGTCTTGTCTGGATGAACATAGATACGTAGGGAGTCCTTTCAATAGGCAGAGGGTAGCGTTCACCAATTCAAAATTTAACCTATTTTTGACTATTTTATGGTGGTCTTTGATGTGCTTTTTGATTCAGACTCAATCAGAATTGGAATTAATCAAACTTGGATCTTACCTGCGAAGAGAGTGAATGAGAATTTAGGGTCATTCTCATACCCCCATCTTCTGGTTTGCTTTTTTAAGTACAGTCATGCGTTGCTGCCACTTAATGAGGGGGATACGTCCTGAGAAATGCATCGTTAGGCAATTTAATTCCTGTGAATATCAGAAAGTGTATTTACACAAACCTAGATGGTGTAGCCTGCTATACACCTAGGCTGTATGGTGTAGCCTGTTCCTCCTAGGCTATAAACCTCTACAGCGGTGCTACTATACTGAATACTGTAGGCAGTTGTAACACAGTGATAAGTCTGCATCTAAAAGTATCTAAACATAGAAAAGGTACAGTGAAAATAGGGTATTATAATCTTATGAGATCACTGTTGTATATGTGGTCCATCTTTGAATGTACACGTGACTATACTTTCATCCAACTAGAAATATTGCATGGCAATTTGAGGTGGCCTGTGAAGCATTAGTGGAAAAGTGCCACCCTCTGTGTAAAGGGGTGCATTATTTAGGGAAGTTAGAGGTCAACAACTGCATCTTCAATTAATTTTCTATTTATACTGCTTTCAATTATAGTTATATTATTACTGGAGCATTTTCTTGATTATGTTCTCTGCATTTCATCTATGGAACGCAGATCACTCCAGCCAGAAATGTTCCTGTTGAAAAAGCAAATTGGCAAATAGGGATGAGTAAACTTAGTGGTGTATCACAGAAGGGTTTTTGACCTTTGCTTTTAATGAAAATTATGTTTAACTATTTTAATATCAGTTTTCTGCAAGGTGCTGTGCATGTGGGAAATACAAAGAACTATAGCAAAGAAATATAAAAAATTGGTTCATGTTTCTGAGAATACTCATTTATTTGTTCAATAAATAAATATTTACCGAGCACCTTTTCTGTGTCAGGCACTAGCTCATTGCAGTTTATGTTAGCGAGATTTATGAAGGTGAAAGGTTAAATAACAGTGGAACAGTTCAATATAATTCTAGGTCACAATAGAAAAGATGTTTAAGGTATTATTAGGCAACAACATGTAATGGATAGCAGAGATACTCAGCAACATGCATTTAATTCTTGAGACAGAATTTTTTGTTTTTGTTTTTTGAGACAGGGTTTGGCTTTCTTTCCCAGGCTGGAGTGCAGTGGCATGGTCTTGGCTCACTGCAGTCTCTGCCTCCCAGGCTCAAGCAATCCACCCACCTCAGCCTCCGAGTAGCTGGGACCACAGATGTTTGCCTCCAAGCCTGGCTATTTTTGTGTTTTTTGTAGAGATGGGGTTTCACTGTATTTCCCAGGCGAACTCCTGAACTCAAGTGATCTGCCTGCCTTGGCCTCCCAAAGTGTTGGGATCACAGGCTTGAGCCACTGCACCCTGCTGAGACAGAATTTTTGGGCCAGTTAATTTATATGATTGTTACATATAAACTTCAGAAAAAGATTCATGTATTACATTACCTATTCATTTCCAGTAAATTTTTAGTGTATTTTTAGCAGTTGAGCTGCTTTTGCCATAGCTGTATGCCATTTAGAAAGTCTTTTTCCTGCGTAAATCTGAGTTCCTGATTTGTCTTGTAAAAGGAAATGTTTAACTTAGTGACTTGAATGTAATAAATGTTTGTGACTGTTGCTGTAATCGATGATAATTAATAGAGACTTAACTTTCTGATAGAAATTGCATAATCCCATTTTCTTGTAATTATTTAAAAAAATGTATTATTAAAAAATAGGCCAGGCGCAGTGGCTCACATCTGTAATCCCAGCACTTTGGGAGGCTGAGGCAGGCAGATCACAAGGTCAGGAGTTTGAGACCAGCCTGACCAACATGGTGAAACCCCGTCTTAACTAAAAATACAAAAATTAGCTGGGTGTGGTGGCACACACCTGTAATCCCAGCTACTCAGGAGGCTGAGGCAGGAGAATCGCTTAAACCCGGGAGGCAGAGGTTGAAGTGAGCTGAGGTCACGCCATTGCACTCCAGCCTGGGTGACAGGGTGAGACTCCATCTCAAAAAAAAAAAAAAAAAAAAAAAAGAGTATTATTAAAAAATCAAGTTTTCCCGTAATTATTTTAAAAATGTAGACTATAATTTCCTCCAAAGTAGATAGTCTTTTACTGATATTTGTTCTCTTCAGTACCTCATGGTTTTCAGCATTTAGTAGGTATCTAATGAAAGCGTTCATTTAAGGAATAAAGTACAAATATTTGTAGTATTAACTAAACCAGAGAGACCTTTGACAATATTTACTTTTCTCTAAGCTGCTAACCTAATGTACTGCAAGAGGATCTTGCACATATGTATTTTAAAATAAATGCTATGCAGATTTTATTAGTGTTTTATGTGATCTAATGTATGCATTTATGCCAGCATCAGTGAGTATGCATAGTTCAGAAGTAGTCTATAAGTTTTCCTAAGAATGAGGACCCTTGAAATTCCTTTTAATCTTTTGATTATATGTACTTTATTTCATAGCATTAAAATGTATAGTGAAGTTGTGGCATCGCAGGAGATAAGAGTCTTTAAGAAGGAGTAATATAAAAATGGAGTATAAACAAAATTATCCTTGAAAAATCTCTTAAATCTGCTATGAAGTTGAAAATACTAGTTTGTATATGTAAACCTGTACGATAATAAAAATATAAATATATAGTACATAATAAAATATGCCAAATATGTTACATACATTTTAATTTCATAACAAAGAAAGTGCTTAGAGTTGAATTCAATTAGGTTCAAAGTGTGTTGATGCATCCACAATATGCTCACTGTTAGGAATTTGGATTGAATATTTTACTTTTCCACGTACAACTTTCTCACAAGTTGATAAGTGTTTATTTTCTATTTTGTATGTGCAGCCTCATATTTGTCTTTTCTCTCGTTAGAGACATCATTTCAGCTTTCCATCCATTTTTATTTATGGACATACTGCTAGTGGAAAGACCTATGTAACACAAACGTTGTTGAAAACTTTAGAGGTAAGAATAAAAATATTAAATATTTCTTTGCCATTTTTAGTGTATAATATTGGTACTGATAATTGTGAATCTCCACAAATGCAAAATTGAACATACCACCTTTACATTACTCTCCTTCCCATATTATCTTTCTCCATGAATGGTCTACTGTCATTGACACAGTTGTCCAAACTTGCACTTTCTTAACTCTTTCCTCATCTTCCCTCATTTAGTAAATCACATCAATAAACTTAGTCTGTTGCTTCACATTGTTAAAATCATGTCTCCATCTACCTTTAATCCTGGCCATTGCTGCTAGGATTTTCATTTACCATTGTTTTTTTTCCATGTATTTCTGTAAGCCTCTTATTTGCAATCTTCACCCAGCAGCTAGGCCATGCAAATCTTAATATCTTCAGGACAGTGTTCAAGTAATTCGCCCATTGTATAAGACCTTTCATGAGCTGAATTTATCTTTCATAACACAGTGGTTAAGAGTTTGGGCTGTGGAGTCTGGCAGACTCATGTTCCTTTTTGGATTCACCAGTTAGTGCTTTCTCCATCTGCAAAGTTGGCTCATAGTGACAACATTTGGGATTAAGAGAATTAAATGTTAGCACATGGAAAGTGCTTTCTGCAGTACATAGTGCGTAGTAAGCACTCAATAAAGGTTAGCTGCTATTATTGATGAGTATTGCCATACTCCCTTTCATATCCTAAACCAGAGATGGGCAGTCTTTTTCTTAAGGGCCGGATAGCTAACATTTTGTGCTTGTGGACCACGTAGTTTCTGTCTCACCTGCTTGACTCTACTGTATTGTGAAAGCAGCCATGGGCATTCTCTATGTGAATGGGCATGACTGTGTTTCAAAGCAACAGTATGTACAAAAACAGGTGGCTAGCCCACAGGCTTTGGCTTGCTAACCCCGTCCTCCTCTAGCGCTGAGGATGCACGTTTAGGGTAGCATACTGAACTGTGTACAGTTCCTGCTGTCTTACTTTCAAGCCATGGCACATGTTGCTCCCCTACTTGGAGTGGCTTTCCTGTACTCGCTTTTCCTGTTGCTTGGCAAATGCTTATTTATTTTGCCAGGTTTTCTTCTACTTATACTCTACAAGGTCTTTCCTGATCCTCTAGGCTGTATCAGATGCCCCCCTGTTTTGCAACCTTAGCACCCTGTGCTTAATTCTGTCATAATATTTAGCCTTCTCAGCTATGATTTTGTGTTTATGTTTCCCTGGCTTTAGATTGTGAGTTTCTTGAAATTATCCCCAGCACCAAGCACATTACTTGGCACATATTAACTTGTGGATTTCAGCATATTAAGTTGTGGATTTCAGCTTTTGATCCGAAAGATCAGCTGTGCATTCTAAAAAACACATATGCCTGGGCTATATACTGGACTTCAGAATCTGAGTGTACAAGGTCTTGGTCCAGGCATTTGCATTTCAGAACCCCCTGAATGAAGTGCCCCCAAAATATATGTTGAATAAAAGCAATAAAACCCAATAAGGAAGTTTTATATTTAAGGACTGTATTCCATTTTTTATCACACTGTAGTTTCTGCTGTTACTTAATCAGTGTAATATATGATTATTGTTACTACTTCTGATACAGGGACTCAGACAGGCACTTAGAATATGCTGCCTTTAAAAGTCATGGATGGTACAAATGCCGTAAGCAAGACACTATTCATAACAGAGATGTTGTGGACTTTTGTTCTTAAAGGACAGTAAAGGAGTGAGAGAGAAGTGAGTTAGCAAATGCTGGTGAAACTGTCCCCAAGTAAGTTTAATGTGGCTTTAGTGACACTGTTATTCAGAGAAAGAAAAGCCTCCTTATTGGATAAAGTTTATAAAATCACTAAAAATAGTTACCAGTTCCATTATTTGTGCCAAGTGCCACAAGTTATCTTCCTCAGAATGAATCTGCTTTTGTGATCTTATTTTGAGGATAGACTGTATTGGTGAGCAAGTCTTGTTTGTGACCTTATTACTTCTGGAGTTAACTCATGTTGATATTTTGATAGTTTTTTAAATGAAGGGCTAGTTTTTTTGTTTTGTTTTGTTTTTAAATGGGGTCTTGCTCTATTGCCCAGGTTGGAGTGCAGTGTTATGATCATAGCTCATTGCAGCCATGAATTCCTGGGCTTAAGTGATACTTCCACCTCAGCCTCCCAAGTAGCTGGGACTATAGATGTGCACCACCAGGCCTGTCTAATTTTTTTTACTTTTTTAAAGACAGAGTCTCACTGTGTTTCCCAGGCTGATCTTGAACTCCAGGGGTCAAATGATCCTCCCACCCATCCTAAAGCACTGGGATTACAGGCAGGAGCCATATGCCTAGCAAAGAGCTAGTGCTTACAGTCCTCGTAGGAGGATTGCTATGGTTTCTAACTCTTAAAATTCTTTTTTTTTGACTTAGTAAACGTTTATTCAAGGATATTATATTAAAGTTATAAGTGTGAAATTCCTATTAAGATTTTTAACATTCAAATATGCTTAGATTTCTTTTCTTTTTTTTTTTTTTAATAGTGACGGGGTCTCGCTATGTTGCCCAGGCTGGTCTGGAACTCCTGACCCAAAGCCTTGGGATTACAGACATGATCCACCATGCCTGGCTGATTTCTTTATAAGAATTCTTTATAGGAAAGTACAAATTTGCTTTGAATTTCCATAAGAAAGAAATGGCAAGCTGAAAGAAATAATTGAAGTGAGTTTAATGAAGGGACAGTTTTATAAAGGAAATTTTATGGGAATCACTAAGGGATGATGGTACACCAGGGCCTTTACCACCTCCAGGCCTGAAGGGACCATAGAAAGGAGCTGTTATTGGAACCAAACAAGAGGTGTAGCCTTAGAAGAGGGGCTGTCCAACTTGATCTTTGGTAGAAGAGTATCCACTGCCAAGCTAGGGCCACTGAGGGGTCATGGTGGGAGTCAAGGAAATCAATATCCAAACTTCTCTCCCACCATTCTCCCTTAGTCTCCTGCTGGTTCTTTCCATTGGCTTCTCCCTCCAGAGACAGAAAATAAGAGAGTCCAGGTGATGTAATTCTGTAGCTGTCAGGCTCTTGGGGCATGGGGTGGGTTTGGTGGGATATAGATTTAGAAAGGCAAATGGAGACTATCCAGCACAGCCATTATTGTGTTTGTGTGTTTTCTTCTTTACTTACAGTGTTTTGGTTTTCGTTTTCAGCTCCCACATGTGTTTGTGAATTGTGTTGAATGCTTTACATTGAGGCTGCTTTTGGAACAAATTTTAAACAAATTGAATCATCTTAGTTCTTCAGAGGATGGATGTTCTACTGAAATAACCTGTGAAACATTTAATGACTTTGTTCGCTTGTTTAAACAAGTAACCACAGCTGAAAATCTTAAAGATCAGACTGTATATATTGTAAGTAATTTCATTTGATTAGATCATCTCTTATCTTGAAAACTGATAATTTATTAGATCAATTTTCATATATTTGTTTTGAGTCTCATTATGTACAGTGCTCTGTGCCAGGTGCTTTTAGTATACAGAAATGTATTAAATATATTCCTTATCCAAGGGAAGCTTCATTTAATAGAAAAGGTATGACACATACATACGACTACATGCAGAATGTGATAAGTGATTGTCACCAGATGCAAAATATTGACTGTGTGTGTCCAATACAGCTTCATGAGGTATAGCATTTGAGACAGACCTAAATGAATCAGAGTATTCTAGGAAGAAACTGAAGTAGAGGAATTTCAGATAGAATTATACAAGTAAAGGCATGCAGCTGAAAATGGAGGCCAGAGAGTACCAAATAGTCTAGTTTTAGTGGGTTATAAAGTATGACAGGAGAAAAAGAAGACTGGAAGATAGGTTGGGCAGATCGTGGAAGGTCTAGAAAACTATACTAAAGCACTTCATTTAATTTCTTAGGGAGTGGATAGGAGATAGTAAAGACTTTAGAGCAACAAATATGCCTGGTTACTCTGAAGACATGTTAAAATGATCATCTTTGGAATTGGATAAGAACTACCCAAGACTGGATAGTTTATAAAGGAAAGAGATTTAATTGACTTACAGTTCAGCGTGGCTGGGGAGGCCTCAGGAAACTTATAATCGGCAGAAGGCAAAGGGGAAGCAAGGCACCTGCTTCACAAAGTAGAAGGAAGGAGAAGCCCCTTATAAAATCGTCAGATCAGATGTGAGCTCACTATCACAAGAACAGCATGGGGGAACCACCCCCAAGATTCATTTACCTCCACCTGGTCTCTCCCTTGACACATGGAGATTATGGAGATTACAAGTTAAGATGAGATTTGGATGGGGACACAAAGCCTGACCACACCATTCCACACTTGGCCTCTCCCAAATCTCATGTCAGTTTCACATTTCAAAGTCAACTGTGGCTTCCCAATAGTCCCCCAAAGTCTTAACTCATTCCAGCTTAATTAGCCCAAAAGTCCAAGTCCAAAGTCTCATCTGAGATAAGGCAAGTCCCTTCCACCTATGAGCCTATAAAATCAAAAGTAAGTTAGTTACTTTCTAGATACAATGGAGATACAGGCAATGGGTAAATACAGCCTTTTCAAATGGGAGAAATTGGCCCAAACAAAGGGGCTGTAGGCCCCAAGAAAGTCTGCAATCCAATAAGGCAGTCATTAAACTTTAAAATTCCAAAATGATCTCCTTTGACTCCATGCCTCACATCCAGCCCACTGATGCAAGAGTGGGCTCCCACAGCCTCATGCAGCTCTACCTCTGTGGCTTCATGCCTCACATCCAGCCCACTGATGCAAGAGTGGGCTCCCATGGCCTCGTGCAGCTCCACCTCTGTGGCTTTGCAGGGTACAGTTGCCCTCTCTGCTGTTTTCACAGGCTGGCGTTGAGTATCTGTGGCTTTTCCATGCACACAGTGCAAGCTGTTGAATCTGCCATTCTGGGGTCTGGAGGATGGTGGCCCTCTTCTCATAGCTCCACTAGGCAGTGCCCCAGTGGGGACTCTGTAGGGGGGGTCCAACCCCACATTCCCCTTCTGTACTGCCCTAGTAGAGGTTCTCCATGAGGGCCCTGCACCTACAGCCAACTTCTGCCTGAACATCCAGGCATTTCTGTACATCCTCTGAAATCTAGGCAGAGGTTCCCAAACGTTAATTCTTGATTGCTGTGCACCTGCAGGCCCCACATGTAAGCCGCCAAGGCTTGGGGCTTGCACTCTCTGAAGCAACAGCCTGAGCTATACACTGGCCCCTTTTAGCCATGAGTGTGGATGCAGGACACCAAGTTCCGAGACTGCACAAAGCAGCAAGGCCCTGGCCCACAAAACCATTTTTCCCTCTTAGGCCTCTGGGCCTGTAATGGGATGGGCTGCCACGTGAAGACCTTGGAGACATTTTCCCCGTTGTCTTGGCTGTTAACATTTGGCTCCTTGTTACTTATGCACATTTCTGCAGCTGGCTTGAATTTCTCCCCAGAAAATGGGTTTTTTCTTTCCTACCTCATGGTCTGGCCACAGATTTTCCAAAGTTTTATGCTCTGCTTCCCTTTTAAATGTAAGTTCCAGTTTTAGATAATCTCTTTGTGAATGCATATGACTGAATGCTTTCAGAATCAGCCAGGTCACCTGTTGAATGCTTTGCTGCTTAGAAATTTCTTCCACCAGATACCCTAAATCATCTTTCTCAAGTTCAAAGTTCCACAGATCTCTAGGGCAGGGGCAAAATGCCACCCTTCTCTTTGCTAGAGCATAGCAAGAGTCACTTTTATTCCCTGTCCCCAATTAGTTCCTCATGTCCATCTATGACCACCTCAGTCTGTACTTCATTGTCCATATCACTATCAACATTTTGGTCAAAGCCATCCAACAAGTCTCTAGGAAGTTGCAAACTTTCCATTTCTTCCTGTCTTCTGAGCCCTCCATCCTGTTCCAACCTCTGCCTATTACCCAGTTGCTATAACAGACTACCAAGGACTGGGTAATTTATAAAGAAAAGACATTTATTTCTCACAGTTGTGGAGGTTAGGAAGTCAAAGGTTGAGGTCCCTGCATCTGGCAAGGGCTTTCTTGCTGTCTTCTCTCATGAAGAAAGTAGAAGTACAAGAGAGGATGAGAGTGAGAGCAAGAGGTGGCAGAAGTCCCTTTTATAACAAAGCCATTCTCTCAATAACCCACTCCCTTGATAACAATATTAATTCATTCATGAGGACAGAGCCCTTATGACTTAATCATCTTTTATGCAGCTCCTCTTCCCAATACTGCCACACTGGGGATTAAGTTCCAACACATGAACTTTGGGGGACATAGTCAAATCATGTCATTTTGTAAAGGCTTTGTAAATGCATTTCTTTTTGTTTTGTTTTTTTGTTTTTTAAAGGTTCTAGATAAAGCAGAGTATCTAAGAGATATGGAAGCAAATCTTTTGCCTGGATTTCTTAGATTACAAGAATTGGTAAGTAATGTGAGAAAGTGCTTTTTCCCCACAACTTAATCAATGGATTGTGTTGTAAAATTTTTTCATTTTGCTATTTGATAGGTGAGAATTAGTATTTTAATATAATTTTAGTTTGCATTTCTTTTATCAGTAAAGCTCAGTGTTTTTTTCATAGTAAAATCAGTTGGTGATTTGACAGCATTTATTCTTCAATTATTTTAGCTTTTTCTCTGTAATTATGAAGTCACTGCTTTCTATTAAAAGTTTTAGATGTTGCTAGAATAAATGGCAGAGGGCCAGACTTTAAAATCTCAAGGATTTTAAAATTTTCTTTGCATTTCAAAATAAGGATAATCTAAAATAAGAATAGCATGGCTATTCTGGATCATCTGGATTTCTATCTTATAATCACTCAGTGTCAGAGTTTACTTTTGTATTTCAGTTTACTCTTGTGTTGGCTTCACAAAGTACAGTAAGTCCTCACTTAACATCTCAGTAGATTCTTGGAAATTGCAACTTTAAGTGAACTAGCCTACAGCAGGTTCTTCCTTACCTTCAGCATCATTTCATTATAACATTGTTGAGGAAAAAAAATTGGTTTCATTATATGTTGCGCTTAAAGTCACAGTTTCCCAGAACCTATCAACAATATTAAGCGAAGGGTTACTAATTAATTCTACTGTGAATGTCATGGCCCAATAAGAAAAGGACAGGGGCGGACTTACTAGGCATTTGTGTCAGGTGAAAGCCAAATAATATCACAGATGAAACAGGGTTTTGTAATAGTTTGAATAAGGAAAATTGGTGAGGGAAATAGCTGTGGTTGTTTCCAGGTGAAACCATATTCACCGTATTCACAAAGCGAATAAAGATTTAGTTTGAGCAAAACAATACTATTCAATATATTCAGTTAATATTAATTTCAATTTTATTGGTTTTATAGTTCGTATTTATAAATTTATTTTGGTTTTATAATTTTGTAAGTGCTTTGAGCATAAGCAGTTTATACCTACCTAATTTTATGTTTGTATGTATTAAAGTATTAAGTAATATTATAATAAAGTAAATACTTGGGGAGAAGTGCTTAAAGCATTTCTGCCTTTCAAAGTTAAATACATTACTCAAATTTGAGAATCTGCTGGAAGTTTAGAGAGGCCACTGAAATTATTGTGTGCCCAAGGCTGACTCCTGAAGTTTACTTTTAGTAATAGTTGAGGGACGAGAGGTATAGAGAGGACAGGATAATAAGTGTAGCTATTGGTGGCCTATTCTGGAAGTTAACCTCACACAGTCTTGCTTTTCTTTGTTTCATTAACTCTTGACATTTTATTACTGAGACTCAAGATCTATCTTCTTTGAGTAGATGTCTACTCATTTCCTATTTCCTTTCCTTTTATTTATTTGTTTCATTTGTATTTGTGGGTTTTCGCATACTCATCCACTATTTCCTGTTGCTTTGCTCTAGAACTCACCATCTGGTATCCAGAGTGCATTATTGTCTTCTTGCCTTTTCAGTGTAGATCACCCTGTTTTTTCCTCCTTATGCCCAGTAATGGTGATCATGCATCCCTTCACAACAATTAGAACTTTTCACCGTTTTTTAGTTTCAATTACAGAAACTGTTTGAAGAAAATTAGAAGATTTATAGTAATCTCAGCTGAACTGGAAAAGAGAATTGCTTTGACATTTCTGCAAACATGCTTGATTTTTAAAAATGTATTTCATTTAAGAGAAATATGGCAAAAGCATTTCTCATTTTTTTATGTTAAGTATTTATCTAAGTAAAGGGAAGTTTAAAATATGGTGGATATCATGTATACTGAAAGTACTTATCAGATGAATAGATGAGAACATTACCAATTTAAAATCTTTCTGCCCAATAAATATCTTCTTCTTTTAAGCCTCTCAATATATTTAAACTGATTTTATAAAATGCTTTTAGATAATCATATTTTTATAGCAAAAACAATTCAATAATTTGTTATTAGGAATGTGATTAGGGCATGCTATTTTACCCCTATAGAAATAAATTCAGAGATTCTTAAAAAATCAGATCCAGTATGATGGCTAATGCCTGTAATTCCAGCACTTTGAGAGGCTGAGGCAGGAGGATCACTTGAGTCCAGGAGTTCAAGACCAGCCTGGGCAACATACAGAGATCCTGTCTTTATGAAAGATACAGAATTTAGCTGGGCATGGTGGCACATGCCTCAGCTACTTGAGAGGTATAGGAGGATCACTTATGCCTAGGAGGTTGAGGCCACAGTGAGCTGTGATTATGCCACTGCACTCCAGCTTGGGTGTGTGACAGTTTGCAAACGGATGAGCTCCTTGATTAGGTTTTCTAAATATGGTTTATTAATATGCAAATAATTTGTTATAGGTTAGAACTCTGGGGGGATGTATTTGAAAGAAAAATCCAAATGGAAATACTGCTCTGATTAAGATTTTTAAATGCAAAGTTACTTTTATTTCTTTCTTTTTACAGGCTGACAGAAATGTGACTGTTCTCTTTCTCAGTGAAATTGTTTGGGAAAAGTTTCGTCCAAATACTGGATGCTTTGAGCCGTTTGTCTTATATTTCCCTGATTACAGCATAGGTAAACCTTAAAACATTGTTTTGGCAAATGATATGCGGGAGAATAGTTTTTGTTGTTTGAAAGATTAAACTAGCATATTCAAATGGGAATACTTTGATATTCCCATTTGATATTCAAATAGGAATTATAAATTTGATATTCAAATGGGAATTTGATATTGAAATGGGAATATCAAAGTATTATTGCCATTCAAATGGGAATATCAAAGTATTAAACTGTTAAGGTTTGCTGCCAATCTCAAATAAGATGTTTGTATTTCTGCACTTACAAAATTTTTATTTTGGAACTGTGAGAGGTTATTATATAATTACTACATTTTTTTGGATGAGCAGCTCTCATATTTGTGCTAATGTATCTTCATTTTTTTAGTCACTACATTAAGATGTATATATATATTGTGATTATGACATCTGTACAAATAATCAGACTAGACTCGTAAAGCATATTAAGAGTGTTGAAATCTTCATTTACCATATACTTGGGTTAAGTACCATGTTGCGCTTATATCTTTTGATTTTATAAATCTCATTTTCTTTACTGTAACTCATACAGTACCAATTACTAGCCCTTGTGTTTCTTATTTTCTTGGGGGCTCTATTTAATCTTAAATTTCATAGATCCTGATGATTTTGGTCTTTGGAAGAACACAGTAGCTTTTTGTGTTGCTGAATAGCTTTGTGGATTAAGACTGGGCTGTCATACAGAGATGATACTTGGGATTCAGAGATTATAACTGTGAAGTATAAGATGGTTAGCAGTCTATAAAAAAATAGCATTCCATGACCTTGGCCTCATTAACACTATCCCTCTGAACTAATCAGCTGTAAACGTACCTTAAGATTAACACATTTTTGTCTGTTTCCACCAGAACAGCAGTCAAATAACACCTTCTGTCATAGCCAATTAGCTGAGTTTTTTTTTAAACAGCAACCCAAAATAGATGGAGTCTTTATTGTCATTAATTTCTCATCCATAAAAATCCCAAAATAAAAAAGGGTAAGAGGAAAAGTGATAAAGGATTTTATTTAAAAAAAAAAAAAAAGGCTCTGTACCTATGTCAGCACTGTTCATAGTTCAGTTTTTCATGACCCATTTTAAGTACTGAAAAATTATTTAGAATTTAAGAAAATTATTAAAAAATGTTGATACTACACATTTCAGTCAAGTTGAATAAATGTAATTACAGAATTAAATTTTTAAAATTCTATAATTTAAATTTATAGATTTAAAATTTAAAAAGTAAAGATACAAAGCAGCATAGATGAAAGTTTGAGGACAAAAGTAAATAAAATGGTCTTACTAATTTTAGTGAGTATAGGATAATAGATTTTTGCAAAGTATATAATAATGGAGCCAAGTTAAATTCTGATTATTAAATTTTAGGGGGTTTTACATATTCAGTTTTGTTTTTTTTTTTTTAAGCAAAAACACTGTAGTCAGACAAAAAGCCATTCAGAAGGGGAATATTAATTGATAAGTTGAAATTATGGTTAAGTGTGGAACCAGGGCAAAGAGATTATCTGAGTGATTAGTGTTACCTTGTCGTAATAACTTGAAACATGTCCTTTTCAGGAATATGGTGTCTGATTTTAAGGACCGCTCTCCTCTTAGCAGTTATGGCTGGGAGCCCAATTTGGAAGTCGTTTTCTGGTCTTTACCTCATGCAGACTACTCATCTTTCAATGATGGATATTTTTTCTTTAGAGAGATTATAATGCATTTGATTAGGTTTTTGGTTTAGTTATTGTGTCAGTTTGGATAGATTAAGTTATGTTCTGATAACAATCTGAAATTTCAGTGACTTACAGTTTCCTACCTAAGAACATTTGTACTGCTGTTGTCTTACATTTTACTTCTATATTTATTATAAACCATGTAATACTATATTAATTATAAAACCTCAACTATTATTATAAACCTCAGATATTAAATATTATTATTTTGGCTTTAAAAAATAACAGGACAAAAAAGAAAATAACTTTTATAGTTTATCCTGCTGGGGATTTGTTGAGTTCTTAAGTCTGTGGGTGTATAGTTTCATCAGCTTTGGAAAAATTTCAGGCAGTATTTCTTCAAATATTTTGTCTGCCCCCCTCACCTTTTCTTCTCTATCTTTTTTGTGTGGGATTGCATTATAGGTATGTTAGAGCACTTTATATTGTCCCACTGAAAGTCTGTTTATTTAAATTTTAAATCTTTGTGTGTGTGTGTTTTATTTGGGATTGTTTTTTGTTTCTATATCTTTCAGTTCACTGACTTCTTTTTTTTTTTTTAACAAGTGTCTAGTGGGCAGCTAATCTAATCCTGTAGAATTTTTCATTACTGATCTCATTATGCTTTTGTTTTCTTTTGTATCCTTGAGCATATGAGCATACTTATGATAGTTGTTTTAATTTTCTTGTGTACTAATTCAGTTACCTCTTTTGTTTTGGGTTTGTTCCCACCGAGTAATTTTTCTCCATCTTGGGTATCCATTATGCTTTTTCATGTGTCTAGTAGTTTTTGATAGAATTATAGACATTGTGCTTTTTGTTGTGTTTTGGACTTTTTCTCATTAGCATTTTTAATTACTTACAGATACAGTTGACCCTTTTAAGGCTATTTTTAAGCTTTTTTTGGAGAGATGATCCAGAGTAGCCATTATTCCAGGGCTAATTTTAGCTCTACTTCTAAGACATAGTTTTTCTGGAATCTCTACTGAATGCCCTGTATGTTTAGCATGTAAAAAAAGATTAATTCTTTTCATTTTATAAAACATGAAGAGCATTTTCTAGTTTGTTGGCAGTTTATGTACTATCTCCTTTTTCTTCCTAGTTGATTTACTTAATAGGAAGAAAAATAAACTAGAATCTACAGTATTTTTTCCCTTGTTACTGATTTTGCCGGTAATAAGGTTGTTGAGATTTTCTTTAGATGTCATTGTTTTCTATTTGTCTTAGTATTTAATAATTTTTTTTTACCCTCAGTTTCAAAATTTTGATTTACTTTTTCAGAAGTATTTTTACTCAAAACACTTGTGACACCAAATGTGTGGGGTATTTTTGTTCACCCAACAACAAATTCTTCAGTTTTCTAGATATCAAATGGGTGTCCTAAAATTCAATTCACTTCTGACACTAACTACCAGAAGTTAGTGCAGACCTCACAAGTTAAGGGCTTAGTCCTACAAGAATATTAGCACTTCAGACACTATTCTAAGTCCCAGGTTTCTACCTGTACTCCAGAAAACTGGCTATAAATTGGGGTTTCACATGACCCCCTCCTCAGGTTTGATAATTTGCTAGAATAGCTCACAGAACTCAAGGAAACACTGAACTTACTCCATTTATCATAAAGGATACAAGTGAACAGCCAGATGAACAGGTACACAGGACAAGGACCAGTGGGGTCCCAAGCTCAGGAGCTTCTGTCCCTGTGGGGCTGGAGTGTGCTACCCTCTCAGCATGTGGATATATTTACTATCCTGGAAACTCTCAGAACCTCATCATTTAGGATTTTTTTATGGAGGTGCCATTATGTAGTCATGATTTGATTAAATCATTGGTCATTGGTCATGGATTCAGTCTTTAGCCCTTCTCCTTTTCCCAAGGACAGGAGGTGGGGCCTTGATATGGTTTGGCTTTGTGTCCCCACTGAGATCTCATCTTGAATTATAATCCCATAATCCCCACATGTCATGGAGGGACCTGTTGGAAGGTAATTGAATCATGGGTGCGATTCCCCCATGCTGTTCTCAAGATACTGAGTTCTCACGAAAGCTGTTGGTTTTATAAGTATCTGGCATTTTCCCTGCTGGCACTCATTCTCTCTCCTACTGCCCTGTTAAGAGTGCTTTCCACCATGATTGTAAGTTTCCTGAGGCCTCCCCAGCCATGCAGAACTGTGAGTCAATTAAACCTCTTTTCTTTGTAAATTACCCAGTCATGGGTATTTCTTCATAGCAGTGTATGTGAGAATACAGGGCTCTAATCACTTGGTTGGTTCCTCTGACAACCAGTCCCCATCCTGAAGCTATCTAGGGGCCCACTGTATTAGTCCATTCTCACACTGCTATAAACATACCTGAGACTGGGTAATTTATAAATTTATAAAGAAAAGGTTTAATAGACTCACAGTCTGTGGGCTGTACAGGCTTCTGCTTCTGGGGAAGCCTCAGGAAACTTGGAATCATGGTGGAAGGTGAAGGGGAAGCAAACACATCTTCACATGGCCAGCAGGAGAGAGAGCATGAAGGGGGAAGTGCTACACACTTTGAAACAACCAGATCTCATGAGAACTCTATCACAAGAACAGCTAGGGGGAAGTCTGCCTCATGATTCAATCACCTCCCACAAGGCCCCTCCTCCACTGAAAATTTCAAATGAGATATGGGTGGGGACACAGAGCCAAACCATATCACCCATCAAGAAACACCTCATTAGTATAAATTGAGGTCTGTTTTAAAAGGACTTATTATGAGTAACAAAAGATACTGCTCTTATCCTTCTCATTCAGGGAATTATGAGGGTTTTT
This sequence comes from Pan paniscus, assembly GCF_029289425.2. NCBI lineage: Eukaryota > Metazoa > Chordata > Mammalia > Primates > Hominidae > Pan > Pan paniscus. Next base: position 141,047,386 of record NC_073255.2, on the reverse strand, counting down.
AGAAGCTCTGTGCCAGGAACTGCAGTGAAGATCAAATACATATTTTTTATTATATCACAAATCACACTTTTGTATTCTAATCTTGTAATAGTTTTATTATTCCTTAATTGTTGCTGGGTCTGGGTGTTTTTTTTTTAATACCTTTGTTATAAAATGCTTGAAGATATGATTAGTGTACTATGTTAATCATTATAAGTTATTTTGTGTCCTGTGAACAGGCAACCTTCAAAAGATCCTGTCCCATGATCATCCTCCAGAGTATTCAGCTGATTTCTATGCTGCCTACATTAACATTCTTCTTGGAGTTTTCTACACTGTTTGTCGAGATTTGAAAGAGCTCAGACATCTGGTAAATGAACATTTTGCTTGAATATATATATATGTGTGTGTGTGTGTGTGTGTGTGTATACATATATGTGTATATATGTATTTTAATGTTTTCCATGTAGAAATGGTATGAGATAGGTTAGAAACTGAAATTTTATTCTGGGAATTTGCATATGGCCTCTAGAGGCTAACATACCATAAGAAGGTAGATGTCTGTGGGTTAGTACAAACTTTGATTGTTTGATCTGATCAGAAAAATGTCATTCTCAGATCTTCTTACTCTTCCTTATTTTTTCTCTAATTGCAGAAAATGCAGAACTCCATAAAAATCAAAATGAGGAATAACAGAAAAGAGATGTAAAAACTTGAGCAGTTTTACAACTCTGTTAATATTTTGTAACAGATTTTGTTCAAGTTTTATGTATGCGGTGATTGAGGTCTAGAATCTAGATGGATTTGAGTATGGTCAGAAGCTTTCATTGCAGGTCTTTCATTAACCACTGACCCTGAGCTGGTAATCTTTGTATAGATGGTTCTTTTTAATTTTTTTTTTTTTAACAATTAGAATAGCTGTTTATATTTCATAGACAGTTTGGAAAATGTTGATGTTTAATTTTTCTTTGACCTTTTTTGTTTTAATTGTAGGGATGGGAAAGGAAAGAGACAAGAATTTCTGTTTTCCCTTTTAGAAATCTTCAATTAATTAAGATCTTATCTCCATTTAACAGAAAATAGTAATATATCTGAGGCTGGAAAACAGTCACTTTCAAAGTAACAGATTCTATGTCTCTTAGCACATTTTCTTCACTTTGTTCTTTTTCTGTTTTTGCCCTGAAAAGTATTACTTAGATTCAGTGTGTGTTTGCGACAGAACACAGAAGGCAATCATTTAAAATTATGCTCACATTTAGTATGTTTTTGAAAGTTTCAGATTTCAGGGCTCCTCTGATTTACATGTAGATTTCAGACATCTTCTCAGCTGGGAAAAAACAAAACAGTTTTTCCAGTTCAAGCTTATCACTAACATTCCTCTAGAATTTGGATGTCTTGGGATCCCTGGCTTCTGAGGGAAATGATAACACAAGAGACTTACAGAGAGGAGAGGGTCGGGAAAACGCACCTGAGTGAGATGGACTTAGGAGCAAATAATCCTCCTCTGTCTTTCCTGGAAAGTAACTTGCAGTTACCACTCTTTAGCACTCGAATCCTGTGGGAATCTGTGCTGGCAGCCATTTCAAAGTAGATTATAAAGTACAAGAAGGAAAAATTTAGGGAAAAGATTTATGGGAAAATAAAATGTAAAGAGAGAAATATATATTTAAATGTGGTATTTTTTAAAGTTCTTTGAGTTTCACTGTGGAATGATTTTATTTAGGGTGAGGTTACAGCTTTTTAAAAAATAATATTCATAAATGTGTAGTATGGTTTAAGTCTTATACTACTATTGGTAATAATAGAGAAAAGGATCCTTAAACATTAGAGAAAAATAGCACAATGTTCTTAGTTTTCTCTATATGTAGAACATGGAAGAATAAAGATATTCATTTTCTTTTTTTTCTTCAGATAGTGTTGTTTGTGTTTGTTTCAAAGTTTGTAAGTGGCATATTTCTTGAAAGTTTATTAAATCACCTGAAAAATATTCTTTTCAGGGATCTTTTCTGGAAAGATGCTTTATGAATTGATGTTTCTGTATTTTTCAGAGGCTAGTTCTATAGGTAGCTTAAGATAGGAGAAAATGAAGTACTACTTTGATATTCATTTAGGTTTGTTTTCTCTGACAAACCTTATGATACTGCCTTTTTAACTGTTATTCATAAATTATTAAACATATTTTAGTGTTTCAACCAAAGAGAAAATCAATACAGTTGCCCCTTGGTATACTTGGGAGATTGGTTCCAGGACCAGTCCCATATATATCAAAATCCTAGCACACTCAAACCCTGCGATCAACTCCACAGAACCTGAGTGTAAAAAAGTTAGCCCTCCATATACATGGGTTTTGTATTCCCTGAGTACTATGTTTTTGATCTGTGTTTGTGATCTGTGTTTGGTTGAAAAAAAAAAAAATCTGTGGACAAGTGGACCCTCACAGTTCAAACCTATGTCGTTCAAGGGTCCGTTGTTTATTTTGATTAGCCAAATTGTGTACCAGTTGCTGTTAACATTATGACACTTTAGTGTTATTACACCATGCTTAGATCTGAAAATCTAAAATTAAGGTAAGAAAGTTTGGCTAAAGCGAATAATTTCTTTTTGATTCTTCTTCTCTACACTTAGTAGAATTTGGAAGGTTTTTCTACTTTAAATCATTGTTTTTTATGAAGTAGAATAGGAAGAAATTATTTTAATGATTTGGTTCTTAGTTTTCTGTTATCTAGTTTTATGTTATATAGTTACACATTTATATATATCTTTTTCTGTGCCTTATTGAATTATTTCGATATGAAATACTTGGGAACAAACTAATATATATATATTTTTTTAAATAAATGGAATTAGTATGTTTTTAACCAGTTTGCTTAAACTGCTGTTCAGTAAAATTCCAGTGTTGATTCATGGAAAACTACTAAGTAGTTATAATTAGTTAATTAGTACTCCTCAAACTTTAGAATACAGAGAGTTTCTAGAGAGATCGTTAAACATAGATTCCTGGGTCTCATCCTCAGAGATTCTGATTTGGTATGCCTGAGATGGTGCCAAGAACTTGCATTTATAACAATCGCAGGTAGTGCTGCCAATCCAAATACTTTGAGTCATACGAAACTCAATGATGTTTAATTTATGAGAATGTTCAGACCTTAGAAAACAACAGTTAATTATTTGTGCTTGAGGTTTTTCATTATATGTTTTATGGTTCTATGTGACATAAATATAACCTAAAAGTACAAATTATGCTTTGTTACTGTAGGGAAGTTCACATTTTTACCCTGCAGTTTTGATAATTTGAATCTATAAAACAAACTAATAATAGATTAACGGGAAAAAAAGGCATACAAATTTATTTTTTAATTTTAATTTAATTTTAAATTTAATTTTATATTAAGTTCCAGGATACATGTGCAGGGGCGTGCAGGTTTGTTACATAGGTAAAATGCGTGCCATGGTGGTTTGCTGCATCTATCAACCCCTCACCTAGGTATTAAGCCCTGCATGCATTAGCTATTGCATACAAATTTATTAATATGCATATGGGCACAGGAGCCTTACACAAAATATGAGACTCAAAAGGTGGGGGGCAGAAAGGGGGGCCAGCTGGTTCAAATTTTTATGCCATCCTGAGGTTACAGAAAGAAAATGGGCTTGGAGCATGGCATAACAGGTTATTGGAGGGAGAGGAGCAAAGACTTGGTTAGGGAAGGCAGTCTTGTGCAAATGAAACCTCATAGGCAGCAACTTTCAGAAAGAATAGATGGTAGCCTGTGCTAAGTTTCTCTGTCACACCTTCAAAGGTGTCAGACCCTCAAGTCTCTTTCTTGAGAGTTAATCTTTCCTAGATCCAAGGTGGGGGGTGATCAGAGAAAGCCTGTTTGCATCTGCTGTTTTCTTATTTCCTCTACAGATGCAAATCTCCCTCACAAAATACAGCTTTTCAGGGCTATTCTTGTGCTTGCAGCCCTTCTGATTAGCCATATCAAAATATACCAAAGAAGTATATTTTTGGTGAGACGCTCCATTCTCCTAATTTTGTATACAGAGGCTAATGTATTAGGCAGAATTTAGCCAATTAAAGAATATTTTATGTTGTGCTGTCATTATTAGTATTTTTGCTGTTTTGTTATTATAGTAATAAGCTACAATTACATTTTTTTTTTTTAGAAAGAAGCAGGGTCTTGCCATGTTGTCCAGGCTGGAGTGCAGTGGCTGTTCACAGGTGCAGTCACAGCACACTACAGGCTTGATCTCCTGGGCTCAAGCAATCCCCCTGCCTCAGCCTCCTGAGTAGCTGGGATTACAGGCACATGCCACTGCGTATAATTACATTTGACTTGAGCAAATGTGTTTAAGTAAAATTTCCTGAACTGCAATACAGATTTTACTTGAAAAATAAATTTCTAATTGTGATCGATCAGTGCTTTTTTTCTTCTCTTTTTTTTTTTCTTTACTTACAGGCAGTACTTAATTTTCCTAAATATTGTGAACCCGTGGTTAAAGGAGAAGGTAACTGTGTAATTTTACTCATTAATATTTATTTTGAGAAAGGTTTTTACAAGATATAAATTACTGAAATTTTCTTCCCTTTGGGGTAGCAAGTGAACGTGATACTCGCAAACTGTGGAGAAATATTGAACCTCATTTGAAGAAAGCTATGCAGACTGTTTATCTCAGGGAAATATCAAGGTAATTTTCTATTTAGTATGCATACTAGTTTTATATCTTTATTTGGGATATATACTCTCTCAACTTAAATAACAGAGAGAGGGACTCTAAAAGAAAAAGATATCTGTTTGAGGATTGGCATTGCAATGGGAAAGCACATGCTGTAGTAAACTCTGCATCTTCAGGGAGGTAAAGGAAGACAAGGTTTTTAAAGGAAGAATGAAGAGAATTACATAATTGTTTTGAGATAATTATTCTTTGCTACAAGGATCAATTACAAGGATGGCACCAGTTCAGAGCTGGACAGGGATTTGCCTGGCAGATGTCCTCATGGAGGTATGTTTTGTGGAAGATTGCATTAGCCTTTATGCAAGGTTATGTTTTTTTCTGTCTTTTGTAATAGTTCTTTTTATCAGACATTATGCATGCGAACCCTTCCTTCATGGCCTTTCTTGGCTCTGTTTGTCAGGATTTTTAACACATGTGACTCCATTTTGATTCTGACAACTTTTTTCTTTTAATCAAGATTTTTCTCCAAAATCATTGCTGATCAGTCATCCTGTAGTTAGATTTTTATTGTCCCTTGGTGCCAGAACGGAGCTGTCCTGGGTTGTTGTCTGTTCACATGTCGAAGGGAGTGAATGGTGGCTAGGAGTCAGTGTCAGAACTCTTTTAGCCACAAGGGAGGTTTGAAGGGAGTGGCTGAGTCTGCCTAGAGTCCGTTGTTAAGTTAATTTTGTCTGTTCCATAGGTGTTGGCTATCATTGCAAAGTGCTTGGGCCAGCATTGTTCTGTTAGGAGTTGTACTTCTGCAGAAATTGTTTTTTGAGACATAGTTTCGCTCTTGTTGCCCAGGCTGGAGTGCAATGGCGCAATCTTGGCATACTGCAACCTCTGCCTCCTGGGTTCAAGTGAATCTCCTGCCTCAGCCCCTCGAGTAGCTGGGATTACAGGCACGCACCACCATGCCCGACTAATTTTTGTATTTTTAGTAGAGACGGGGTTTCAACATGTTGGCCAGGCTGGTCTCGAACTCCTGACCTCATGTGATCCACCTGCCTTGGCCTCCCAAAGTGCTGGGATTACAGGTGTGAGCCACCACACCCGGTCACTGCAGAAATTTGACAGGCAACAAGTAAAAAGTTTACAAAGGAAAATACAAAGTAAAATGTATAGTAATATGACAATCCCAGTTTGTATAGTGCTTTTGAACTGTGAACCTCCGCTTAAAGGGAACCTACTGAATAAATCAAATGACCACAGAGAGTTAGGTGAGACTTCTAACCATGTGGCCTATTTTCTTATTTGGTGTATATAGGTCTCACCTTTTCCAGAGGAATTTATTCGGGTACAGCTTGTGGTATTAGCGGTAACACCGACATTTCCTTATGTAACCAATCCGTTTAGCATCTAGTATTACATGACTGAGTTGAAACAAAGCAGAGTGAGCAACAATTGTATTAAGGATGTTGCCAAAGTTGCCCACTAGATGGACTAAAGAATCTTTTAGGTCAGGTTCTGTCAACTTAGCAGCAGAAGCTACTAATTGTAAAATTTCAATTATACCATTATCCTATCAAGTGAAAATGGTAGGCATTAAGAGGAGTAAGAGTCTCATTATGATGTGGAGTCTTGTTCTAATATCTTCGAAAAAACTGTTTCTATCATGAAACTGTCAACTTCTTATCCTGCTTTGCAGTTTGACTGTCTCTGGTTATGGCATTTAGTGGTTTGTTGACCCTTCTGTGTGGTCCACACATCAGGTACAAGGTTTGTTCCTTAAAATTCATCTAGCTTCAATGTATAAGGCTTCAGGAACAAAGTAGTCCCCCTTTTTAGTAATTTTATAGAAGAAAGTTGGATTGGGGGAACCTAGAAGAATTTAGAATCTAGTCTAGGCTACAGGTTGATTAAAACTCAAATACAATGCCTAAAGCTACAAACTAATAACAGGTGCATTATAGCTTTTTTTTAAAGAAACATAAGCTTTTCTCTCTATGTTGATCACATAGATTTTAAAACCTCTTGAGTCTAGGAAGTCAAACCAAGGCCGATTTAAGATTTTAGTTCATGGGCCTGCCAGGAAGTGGCATTTTTTACTCACTCACTGTAAGGCTGAGAATCCTTGAAACCAGGCAATTCTGTGCACATTTTCTTTTTTTTTTTTTTTTTGAGACGGAGTCTCGCTCTGTCGCCCAGGCTGGAGTGCAGTGGCGCGATCTCGGCTCACTACAAGCTCCTCCTCCTGGGTTCACGCCATTCTCCTGCCTCAGCTTCCCGAGTAGCTAGGACTACAGGTGCCCACCACCACACCTGGCTAAATTTTTTTTTTCGTATTTTTAGTAGAGACAGCATTTCACCGTGTTAGCCAGGATGGTCTTGATCTCCTGACCTCGTGATCTGCCTGCCTTGGCCTCCCAAAGTGCCGGGATTACAGGCGTGAGCCACCACACCCGGCCTCTGTGCACATTTTCTAATATGATATGACAGTCAAAGTCTTGGTAATATAACCAGTGTTTCCAATTATATCCTGCTATAAAGAGAGGTCAAAGTCTTGGTAATATAACCAGTGTTTCCAATTATATCCTGTTATAAAGAGAGAGCAAATTCTTATTGAACTTAGTGAATAAACATATTTTCAAGGAGAAAAAAAATACCCATGAATAGTTTTTGAATTTTAGAGGAATGAAATGGGGAGATAAAGCAGATGCTTCACCTTGGTTCACAAAATATACTTTACTAAATTGCTAATTAGCAGTTCCATAAAACTATAAACTATAGGTAGATTAAGAGAGAAAATTTTCTCAAATCTGGAAAACAAAAACAAGCAAAAAACTAATGTTTCAAATAAAAATCATAAAAACATCCTCATCAGTTATTCAATCTCATGTTATTAATTTTTGTTCTGTTTGATCTTGATTAGCAGTTTCATGAGCCCATCATTTCTTCATTAGAGTTCTGATAGATTTTTATTGAGTCCATTGATCTTTTAAGTTACTAGAAACTTGTATTTAAGAGTACTTGTTAGAATCTTATTTTATGAATCTGATTGCAAATGCTTTTAGATAAAAATCAGAACAATAACTGTAGGATGACAGAGACTTAGAATAGCCATGGATAAAAATTTGATGAAAGTTTACCATAATCAGAAATTGACAAGGAAATTTGATGATTTTTGTGGCATACATATAATGACCACAATTATGACTTGATGATATATTAGATCTCTAAGTTTTATGTAATTTTACACTGATATTAAACACATACCTATAAATATAACTGAAAGAAGATCCAGTATTACTTACCATTTGGCAATGCTTCTTACACAATTTACAAAATAAATTTAATCATTTAATATCTTTACAATATGAAAAATATGTCTTTTGAGGCTTTCCAGGGGCCTAGCTAGAAAATCCAAAAGTTAGTTCTAGGTCAAAAATATTTAATTTAGAATTTTGATATTGGGGAGGGAGGTCTATCAAAGATGTGAAAAGGTTTAAAACACCTGATCAAAACAGGATCACAGGTCACTGTGAAATGATAGTCATTCATTTAACCAGAATGATAATCAGAGGACTTCAAAAGCAATATAGAAAGTTACCTGGATTTAAAAAACATTAACCCTTTCAAAGCTATTTTCCTGAGTAATAAAAAATAAAAAACTAGTAAGAAAACACAGAAAGTTATCTTGATAAAATGCAAAATATTTGTTTCTTGGGCCAGTTACCAAAAAAGTAGAGAAAAACCTCTTGCAGTATGATTGCTTCTCCTTATGGGAAGCCCATTTAGATAACCTGGAAGTTGAACCCAGTGAAAACAGTACTTGAATTTAATCAGACACAGGAAGAATGTGTGGTCAAGCTTGTGAGAACACACTATGAGTGTAAACAGAAAACTCGTACCTTCAGCAGGGAAGTACATGGCTTTTAGTAACAGCATGGGAACTTTTCTGGTTACATGGAATAATTCAGACACATTAAGAAAAGCCAAGTGTACAGAATCAAGTTATACTGGAGGAAAACATTGCTTTTGTAGGCCATCAAGACAAACATTTTAGAGTTAGACTTTAACAGCAGAGTTATAATCAGAGGAAAAAAGTGACAGGAGCTGATGAAAAAGTTAAAGGAGAGAGTTATCACCTCAATCAAGATTAAAGGTGTACTTTCTCAAGGGGAGAAAGAGTTGAAAGCAGTGATGTATGACATGCAGTAAGATGCAGCAAACATTAAACTTCTGAGATATAAGTCTGAGAAGCTTTAAGAGGAAAACTATACCTCAAGAAATGAAATTACCATCCTAAGTGAAGAAGACAGCTTTACTAACGTGAAACTAGAAAATTAAATGAAGACTGTGAAACAGAAAAAAACAACAACAAAAAACACTGCAGTTTAGAAGATGGCTATTAAGAAGCAGATTTCAGAATTCAAAGTGAAAACCTCTAATTTTTACTAAGAGCAGATCAATACTTAGGGAAAAAAAAAACTTCTTTCTAATATAGTGGACCAAAGTTTTAGTTTTATATTGTGGATTGAGGGATATATTTATGTCGAAGTTTAATCTTTGGAAAGACTTACAAATAATTCCCTTCTAATTACAGCCAGCTTGATCACACACAAATTTAATAAATCTACCCTTCACAAACCTTGTAATGACTTACGTAAACCATCCATGACATGCTTAGATCTTTAGTTATTTTCTTATGCTTTTAAATAACTACATTTAGGACAAACTATTTACCACACAAAATTATTTCTCAAGTTTATCCTTTTTTTTGACTGGGTGTGATGCTTCACACATATAATTCCAGCACTTTGGGAGGCCAAGGCAGGACAATTGCTTGAGCATGGGAGTTCAAGACCAGCCTGGGAGACATGATGAGACCCTGTCTCTTAAAAAAAAAAAAAAAAAATTCACTTTTCTTTTTAACCTTCTTTTACCAAAAATACATCTTTATACCCTTAACTTTACACATCTGTGTCTCCTACTTACTGGTTCCTTTCTGTCATGTTTCTGTTTTCTTAAATTTACTTTCTAAAATAACCTTAAATAACCTTCAGAATTTTGACAAAATTATTCTTTTTTCTCAATAAAGAACACTTTTTTTTGGCTTTGTAGGAATTCTCATTAAAAATACATCTTATGTTTTGGGATACACTTTGTGTACAGAATTATATATGTTAATCAGAATTGTTAAGGTAACTTTTAGTAACTTTATTAATAAATGGTGCTAGGAAAACTGGCTAGCTGTATGCAGAAAACAGAAACTGGACCCCTTCATACATCTTATACAAAAATTAAGATGAAGTAAAGACTTAAATGTAAAACCCAAAACCATAAAAACCCTAGAAGAAAACCTAGGCAACACCATTCAGGACATAGGCATGGGCACAGACTTCATGAATAAAACACCAAAAGCAATTGCAACAGAAGCCAGAATTGACAAATAGGATCTAATCAAACTAAAGAGCTTCTACACAGCAAAGGAAACTATCATCAGAATGAACAAGCAACCTATGGAATGGGAGAAAATTTTTGCAAGCTACCCATCTGGCAAAGGTCTAATATCCAGAATCCACAAGGAACTTTAACAAACTTACAAGAAAAAAACAACCCCATCAAAAAGTGGGCAAAGGATATGAACAGACACTTCTCAAAAGAAGACATTTATGTGGCCAACAAACATGAAAAAAGCTCATCAGCACTGGTCATTAGAGAAATGAAAATCAAAACCATAATGAGATACCATCTCAAGCCAGTTAGAATGGCTATTGTTAAAAAGTCAGGAAACGATGCTGGTGAGGCTGTGGAGAAATAGGAATGCTTTTACACTGTTGGTGGGAGTGTAAATTAGTTCAACCATTGTGAAAGACAGTGTGGTGATTCCTCAGGGGTCTAGAACCAGAAATACCATTTGACCCAGCAATCCCATTACTGGGTACATACCCAAAGGATTGTAAATCATTCTACTATAAAGACAAATGCACACCTATGTTTATTGCAGCACTATTCACAATAGCAAAGACTTGGAACCAACCCAAATGCCCATCAGTGATAGACTGGATAAAGAAAATGTGGCACATAAACACCATGGAATACTATGCAGCCATGAAAAGGATGAGTTCATGTCCTTTGCAGGGACATAGGTGAAGCTGGAAGCCATCATTCTCAGCAAACTAACATAGGAACAGAAAACCAAACACTGCATGTTCTCACTCTAAGTGGACGTTGAACAATGAGAACACATGGACACAGGGAGGGGAACATCACACACTGGGGCCTTTTGTGGGGTGGAGGGCAAGGGGAGGGAGAGCATTAGGACAAATACCTAATGCATGCAGGGCTTAAAACTGAGATGATGGGGCGAAAGGTACAGTAGATCACCATGGCACATGTATACCTATGTAACCTGCACGTTCTGCACGTGTATGCTAGAACTTAAAGTAAAATTTAAAAAAACAATAATTCTCATTAAAAACACATCTTATTTTTGGGGGTATACTTTGTGTACAGAATTATATATGTTAGAATTGTTAAGGTTACTTTTAGTAACCTCAATTTCTAGTAAAAACCTAGGAAGCAAGAAATTTTGTCACATATCAGTTTTTTATAGATATGAGCAATTTTGTAATTTTATAAATGTTTATAACCTTTTATGTGTAGTGATAGTCCCAAATATAGTCTTTTTTTAGACTTTAAGAAGCCAAGAACAAACTTATGTTTAGTAATTTATATTTCAGTATTTTTTCTTATTTGGAAGTGATTCAGACATTTAATGAGTATTATTTAATTCAACTATTTGTAAATGTTTATGCCACCTACATTCATCTAATTTATTTATTTTTAACAAGTATAAGTAGATTTCTTATGAAAAGTGAGGCATTAGGCAAGGCTAGTCATTAGTTCACGCTATTTCCATGTTAATCATTTTTATAGCCTATGAATATCAGGTGTTCACCTAAGTGAGAATCTTAAAATTGTGGGTATTTTGCTGATTACTTTGGAGATACAGCTGTTTTTATTAAACCAACAATATTCAATTGGTCTTATTTATCAAAGAGTTACACAAACAAAGATTGTTCTGTATTTAGGCTGAGTTTATAGTTTTGTACTTCTGTGTCAAACCCTTATACCTTATTAAAACCTCTTGTCTAGTAGAGACAAATATAAAACTGCCCGGCCCATAAATCCCGGCAAAAGTTTATGCCGACAATTCTGAAGACATTTCTATTTTTATTTTATCAACAAGTTTAAAACCAGCTTGCTTATTTATTTTTATATTTAAAAAAGTATTGAACTACTGTACACAAAAAATAAAATCCTGAGCTCCCCAACAACTAAATGGACTGCTTGGCAAAGGGGACCTCACAAAAACCTGAAAAACTCTATTCCTAGCCATGAGGAAAAGGGAGGCTAGACACGTCCATTATAGCCCTTCCCTTTTAGAGCTTAGGCACAACTGACCATCATTAACATTAAAGCAGAGAGATCGTAAGACTGACAAAACAGACTCTTTGTGTCAATAAGAAACCAAATTCCAACTGGACTCTGATATAGAATCACATGACAGATAGCAGACACCGAAAGAAATCAAAGTATTTTACCGCAAAATATTTCTTTGACATATTTTGAAATGGCCCTGTAAAGCCTTTTTAATGCAACCAGGCTTTCCCTGTCTATGCCTTTCCCAGATAACTAGCTTATTTATTAAAGGTTCATTTAAGTCACATGTCATTTGGTTTAATTACTGTTTATTTTAACAGTTTTCATTATTATTGAAGCCAATCTGAATAGAATGCCCTAAGGGATTTCTGGACAACTGTGCCAGATTTTACCACGTAGACACAACATATGTATATATGTATAAACACAAACACATATACACACCAGTTTATAAAAGGATAGTTGGATCCAAACTATATTTCTGATAAAATTGGGACCTGTTCTCATGACTAAACTTTATTTGTCCCAGTAGGCAATCTTATGAAGACTGTGTACCAACATTTTGGATAAAGCAGTTTCTGTAGCAGTTTGATTTTTAAAAACACTTCTTTTTATCCTTTTTTCAGTTTCAAATAAGTTTAGTGTTACACATTCCAATGTTTATATTTTTTAGATAGGACTAGCTGAATTATATAAGAAAAAAATCTCCAAGTATCCTAGAATTAGTAACAAAACTGTCTTTTGTTTATTGGTCTGATTTGCTTGACTAGTCAGTGTGGATGAGGAAGCGTTTTAGCAGGGTGGTTTTGGAAGCGTTTTAGCAGGGTGGTTTTGGTTTGTTTCAGCTTTTTCTAGTCCCTGCATGGCAGACAAAGCCATTTTTATGCCAGACAGAGAAATGTTATATTACTGCTCTAAGCTCAAGATTTTGACCTCTTTGATCTGAGAGCCTAACTCTTATAAACATTGATCTCTTCTTTTCTTTTAGAACATCCAACTCTTAAATTAACTGTTCCATCACTCAAAGCAATTGTTAGTAAGGCAAACCTAAATTTACATTTCCAGAAAATGTGTAGGTTGTCAGTTGCCATGGAGCTGATGTAATTTGTAAAACAATAATTTGAAAGCACTCTAAAACTTTTTCCCCCTTTGTTTCTATCTTGGCTGGAATGCCATAGCAGCAAGTTTATCTCAATACCAGCAGAAAAAGTTACTAGATTCAAAGTAGGCAGGAAAAAAATAGAGAGGTAGAGAAATTAGAATGCTCTACATATTTTAATTCTTTAGTTGGTTGCAGTTTTTTTTTAATAAGTTTAAAGAGTTCAAATAATGGCCATTGTGCTCCAAATTTTCCTTGATGTCATTTTGTTACCAGCGGCAAATCCGTTTGGGCCTGCAGCAACCTCAATTCTTTTCTTCCCAGAAGAAAGAATTCTACCAAGGAAGCACAAGGCAGAAGGAGAGACAGGCAAGTTTTAGAGCAGGAGTGAAAGTTTATTATATAGCTTTAGAACAGGAACAAAAGGAAGGAAAGTACACTTGGAGGAAGGCCAAGCAGGCGACTTGAAAGATAAGTGCCCCATTGACCTTTTACTTAGAGTTTTATATGTTGGCTTACTTCTGGGTTCCTACAACCCTTCTCTGATTCTTCCCTTGTGGTTGGCTGTCCATGTGTGTGCAGTGGCCTGCTAGCCCTTGGGAGGTGAGCATGTGCAGTGTGTTTACTGGCCTTGTACACATGCTCACTGGAGGTGTTTTTCCCTTACCAGTGGAATGTCCCTGGAAGGTCATATACTAGTTAAATGCCTCTATTTTGCCTCTTACTGCACATGCCTGAGCTTACCTACCCAACTCCTGAGATCTTATTGGAAAGCCGCTGATCACCAGTTTCAGGTGTTTCTATCTATTGGGAGACTGCCGTTGCATGGTGCCAGCTGTGACCAATTATTAGCGATACAGTGTGACAATAGCTTGCCCATCACCCTAGGGTCGCCTGATGTTCCTGGTGGGGTAGGGGGAGCCTTCTCCTGTCCTGCTCATGCCTGACTAGCTGCCTTCTGTAACAATTTGCCCATCAGTTAAAAAATATGCCCAAGAACAGTCCATAATATAGCTGGCTGGAATCCCCAAAGGTAGATTGTTTTGGCATGCCTTTAGAATTTGAGGATCCCATTTTGTTTCTTATTAATCACTCAAGAACAAAGAAAATCCCATAAATCTTGTCAGGGAGTATTAGGCATTTGGACCAGTGTTTTAGATGGTGGGGACCATCGTAGTGGCTTTTAATTAGCTAGGCTGTGCCCACCATTTAGAATGTTTATTTTTGCTTCTTGTAGATTCTTAGAAATAAGCAAAGGAAAAAAGCTAAATTATTTACAGATGTGTGTTACCAAACCAAAATAAAACCAAGATAAGAGTATTTCACAAAAATTTTAAACCCAGGTATGCACATTAAACAAAATACTAAATTAGGCATGCGGAACCAGAAGTGAATTCACCAGAAAAGACATACCTCACAGAACACAAATTTTATAGTAACCGGAGTATTCAAACCAGAAGGACACTTGTCCTTACCAGAAAGGGATTGCCAGAAAAGGCAAAAAGTTGTTATTATCCCAAGAGGATTGCAAGGCCCTTTATTAAGGTGCCCTTAATGAGATCCTAAATGAATTCAGGAGCTTCCATCAAAAAGCAGGAGGCTCACCAGGGCAGAAAAGGTGAGCTGTGGAAGCAGAAAGTTCAGAGGGCTCAAGTGAGTACTATATACCAGTTCTAAGAATTGCTGATTCCTTCTGAAGGTGATCTTGCTGCAAGTCCCACTTCTGACTCCAGATATGTCAACCTAAACAACAGAGAGGGACTCTAAAAGAAAATGATAATCTATTTGAGGATGGGCATTGCAGTGGGAATGCACATGCTGTAGTAAACTCTGCATATTCAGGAAGGTAAAGAGAGACAAAGGTTTTTAAAGGAAGAATGAGGAGAATTACATAATTGTTTTGAGATAATTATTCTTCTCTACAAGGATCAACAACAAAGGTGGTACCAGTTCGGAGTTTGACAGGCAGTTGCTGGGCAAACATCCTCACAGGATTTTTGTATAAGGTTATGATGGCGTTTGTGCAAGGTTATGGTTTTTTCAGTTTTTTGTGATGGTTCTTTTATCAAGCATTATCCGTGATAACACTTTCTTCATGGCCCTCCCTGGCTCTACTTGTTGGGGGTTTTAGCATATGTGACTCCATTATGTTACACAATTTGTAACAAAGCCTTTTTTTTTTTTTAACCTGGAAAGCTATAGGAAAGTCAGTACTAGCTTTGCCATATTTATGCTAGATATTTGAATGATATAATGAAAATTTGATTTTAAAATAAATATGTGAACCGTTATAAATCGACATTTGTCTATTATTAAAATTTCTTAGTAGTGAAACAGCTCAGGAGAGACATGGTGGCACATAGTGTGTGAGAAGAACATGATTTTGACTTCCAGCTCAGCCATTGTCTGCCGTATGTGAACTTAGCAAGTCCTAAAACCTCTAGGCTTTGGCTTTCTCCTCTAACAGTCCTTAGAAGATTTAGATAATATATCTGAAAATTATTGTAAATATTGAAGTGTCTTATAGATATTAGATTAAGCCTAGATTACAAATCAATATAGGAAACCTAAAAACATCAACACTGTCTGCTTTTCTTTCTAGTCAATTTTTTTAACCATTTTTCTCTCATGAATGCCTTATTCTATCACTAACTACTTTTCCTTAATAATTTTGTTTGATTTCAGTTTAATTAACTGATTAGCCTATAATTCAGGTAAAAATTTGGTAGTTTCTTAATTAGCAGAAATACTACAAAGATACTATTACTCCTTTTCCCTTTTCAGTAACAAAAATTCATTTAATGAGAGTTTTTAGAAATCATAGAATGGAAAAGCTTGTGATCTTCTAAATGTAGGAAAACTTGTTTGCTTGTTAAAATGATTCTTACATAATAATGAAAGGATTTCTAGTCCCATAGGATAATTGTGGCCACCTAAATTCAATTGTGTCCACAATATCAATAAAGAGAGCTAATAGAACCACCCATAACTCTTGCCTGCTGTATTAACAGGAGTTAGAGATTGCTACAAGCTTCATTTTATATATCAGTAGTGAAGTAAACAACTGAAACCAACAGGGCCAGCTCTGGAGCTCATGCTCAGGTGAAAAGTCAAACAAAGACTGAAAGGAAAAGAGAAGATTGTTGGGACAAGGGATACGTTGACTAGTAGTGGTGAAATACAAATGAAATTACTTGAAGAAAGAGAGTTCAACCCTGAGTGAGAAAGTATTGAACATTTCTGAGGCTGGAAGGATTAGAGCACTGGCTACTGGAGAATCAAAGTGACATTTTGTTTTTTGTTTTTTTGTTTTTTTGAGACAGGGTCCCATTGTCTCATCCAGGCTGGAGTGCAGTGGCAAGATCACAGCTCATAGCAGCCTCAACCTCCCTAGGTCCAGGTGATCCTACCACCTGAGCCTCCCGAGTAGCTGGGACTATAGGCATGCGCCACCACACCTGTCTAATTTTTTGTATTTTTTTTGTTTTAAGAGTATGGGGGCCAGAGTTAGCATGATAGTCTTGGGAAAGTACTGTTTTGAGGAGAGACAAGTAGTTGATTCAGAAGGGTGTGGTATTCCTTTTGAGAGTTGGTAATGAAAAGAATGGAAAGAAAGGATAGAAATTAAAGATTCCTCTCATCCCCCAAATAAAAAAGAAATGACAAAATCAGAAGCTAATCCCTCCTTTTCATAATAGCACCATATATTAAAGAAACTTGACTTCATTATTTTTTCCAGAAGGGAGCATTTTAGAATTAAGTAATTGTGCCATTCCGCAACCTTACCCCTGCATTCATAAAATCACCTGTTATTACTGACCAAGCCAAACATTAGGTATTTCAAAATGAATAAAAGACAACATGGAAAAGCCATGTAAAGGTATTATTTAGGAAGAAACAGAAAATGTGAATAAAATAGTTTAGTTGATGAACATTTCCCCCTTAACACCCAAAACAAAGCAGAGGAAGACTGCAATACCACACCTTTACTTGGTTTAGGTTTGTTTAAAAAGCATTTTCAGGTATGGAAAGCATTCTTTAAGTTTGAAATTCAATAACTGAGAATAAATGGACAAAGAACAGGGGGATGTGAAATAAAAGTTGATCAAACTCAGGAGCAAAGTTCAGGCAATAGTAGTTATCTCAGAAATGAAAATGAAAAAATAAGATATCCAAAGGAAAGTAGATTCAACTGAGAATATAGTAAGAGACATTGAGGAAAGGACTGAAAATAATCAAGAGAACAAAACTAAAAAAAGAGGTAAAAATAATCAGGTAGGATGTGACAAATATGATAGACAAAGATTTAACATATATTTAATTGGAGCTCCTGAAGACAGAAAAGAACAATGGATTGGAGTTAAGATCTAAAATTATAATCCAAGAAAACGTTCCAGAAATAGAAGACCTAGCTTTACACATTAAAACAGTTCATTTTCCCAATTAATCCAGAATGATCAATTCTGAAACTGTACTAGTATATTGTACTGTAATAAATTATCAGAAATTTAGTGATTTAGGACAACACATAGTTACTGTCTTACAGTTTTGTATGTCAGAAGTCTAAAACAGGTCCACAGGGCTTTTCTTCTGGAGGTTCTCAAGGAGAATCTGTTTCTTTGCCTTTTCTAACTTCTAGAGGCTGCCTTCATTCCCTGGCTTGTGGTTCCATTCTCCATCTTCTAAGCTAGCAGTGTAGCATTTTCTCTTCTCTCTGACTTGTCTTCCTCTTAGAAGGATCCTTCTGACTCTATTGGGCCTATCTGGATAATGCAGTGTAATGTCTATCTGAAGATCCTTAACTCAGTCACATCTGCTAAGTCCCTTTTACCCCATAAGAATGTATTCACATGTTCTAGGGATTTGGACTTTGGTATCTTTGGAGGCAGAGCCATTATTCAGCCTACTACAGAGACTTCTTGGAAAGCATTTAGACGTTAAAATAACAGAAAAAAACCTCTGAGCTTTCAGGCAAAAAATAAAAGTCACTTACAAAGGAAAGTCAGTGAAAAAGCGAAACAAATGGATCAACAATTTCAAGAAACTCAAGGAGAAAGGAAGTGTAAGCCAAATAATTTTATGTTCAGTCAAACCTGTCATTGAACTATCAAGGCTAGAGAAAAACAATATTAAACATGGAAGAACTCAGAGAACACTACTCATAAGACATTTCTTAGGACGACCTTGATGTGAAAAAGAGATGACTGGAGAAACTAACAAAAGGATTGATGATGAACATTGAATTTAATTAAGTTTAGCTCCAAACTAAAATTAAGGTGGAAATAAGAGTAGAAGAATAGTATGTAAATATTATGTATTCTGACAAGGTAGGAATATTACAACTTAAAAAAATGGGAAAAGAAGGAAAAGAGAAAGGGGAAAATTAAACTTGTTGATTGCTATACAGGTGAGAGATGGGTATCAAAGAATACTTCAAAAGCTAAAACTACTTTTTTTAAAGTATACTCAAAGAAGGCCCACACTCATCCTTATCACTTCCACCCTGTTCTTCATGCAGATTTTGGATATTTAATTGTTCTAATCTGGCATTATTTTTAAATTAGCCCTGTAAATTAGCTCATTTTTAAGAGTTCTGTGAGAGTTTTAGAGTTGGTGAGTACCTTTGCATCAAACTGCCTTATTTTTTTTTATGAGTAAACTATTCATTTTTTCGAAGTCATGCAGCTAAAACTGTCCTAGGGCATTCTTTACTCATTATACTATAGTGTGTTGCCTTATAAATTCAATTTGTCGTGTCATAATCACTTCATATTCTTAATAGTGTTTTGGTTGTTTAACAGCTTTAATTGCAAATAAGTCCAGGATGGGGCAATTAAAATACCTTGAACTCTGCAAGCATCCTACAAGGATTCGACTCGTAGCTCTAGTATTGACTGGCTAAATGTCTTTGGGTGACTTAATCTTTGAGCCTCAGTTTTCTGGTGTGATACCTACTTTGAGGGATTGCTATAGAGTTTAGAAATAGTATATGACAATTGCATCTAATACGGTAACTAGAACATTGGGAGTTTTACTGAGTGGTAGGTGGTAGTATTTATTGGTTTTTTGTTTGTTGTTGTTTTTTTTAAAGACAGGCTCACTCTCGCCCAGGCTGGAGTGCAGTGGCACAATCTCAGCTCACTGCAACGTCCACCTCCCAGGTTCAAGTGATTCTCGTGCCTCAGCCACCCAAGTACCTGGGAGTATAGGCATGCGCCACCATACCCAGCTAATTTTTGTATTTTTAATAGAGATGGGGTTTCCCTGTGTTGCCTAGGCTGAGCTTGAACTCCTGGCCTCATGTGATCCTCCTATCTTGGCCTCCCAAAGTGCTGGGATTACAGGCATGAGCCACCACACCCGGCCTGGGTGAAGTTTTTTGATAGCTACAACAGTGATCATAGTAAAAGAGATTATTAAAATAGTTAATATCTAGATATTGCTTTATAAATTTATGCCATTCTAATATATACATTAAATTATTTTGTACAGGTACAAACATGTTTATTGCATGTATATATTTTTCTTTTCTGTTTTGTTAATAAATAAAAAAATTTAGTTTTTCTAGGGCTCTGTTTTAAGTACACCATATTGATTTTATTTATTTTTAATTCATTTTTGCTCTTCTATTTTTTTTCAGTTCCCAGTGGGAAAAGCTACAGAAAGATGACACAGATCCGGGGCAACTGAAAGGTATCAGAGGAAGTATTGAGACAGTTACCGGAGATACTTCTTCAGCTAATTATCAAGACACTAAAGTTAATACTAAAGAGCATTCAGTCAGGAAATAGTGTTATAAAAGAGAATTTACTTTTCAAGCTATAATGCTATTTTGATTAATGATTTTTCTTTAACTGAAGCTCTAATTTAATGGGAGGAAATAAAAGTTTGAATACCAGCTTTCTATTTTCTAAATATTGGATTATATCATGAAAATCAAGCAGTTTCTATTTCTTTAAATGCTTTTATTAAAGCAATCTAATTATGTGACAGTTTTATCTCATTATGTTTATATTTCATGAGTTTTATGGAATAAAATGTAATTTTATGTTAATCGGTTTGGGGTATGCACTTTGGTGGTTATGTTTTGAAAACATTGTGCTTTTGTTTAAGAAAACTACTACTTTGGATTCATCCCAAATATTAAATAGAACTAATTTTACTTAAAAAAATGAGCAAATATTGAAAAAAAATTTTTTTTTAAAAGTCGGTGGCTGATGGTTAAAGAAAATGGTATGAAATAGTGCTGTTTTGTGTTTTTTTGGTTTTTATGTGTTCCAGATGCTTTACAAGTGACTTCTAGTTGTGTGTTTTTAGGAAAAGGGATAGATGCCAGAGTTAGAACAAATCTGTAATAATTGATTTGCACTACTTTCTATCTGTTTGACCTTGAACCCAGCTCAATTTTTCACTTGTGAGATAGGAAGAATATTTAGCATTACTGCAAAGATTCAAAGTGATGCTTAAGTAAAGCACCTAACAGTGTCTGACACATAGTAGATTTTCAGTAAATATCAGATTCCTTCCCTTCCCTTAAGAATCAGTGCTACTTGAATGACCCTACTGTTTTAATATTTATCCATTCATCAGTTATTTTCTATGTGCAAGGCAGTGTAGGGATACAAAAAAACGTTAGACATAGCTCCTTCAACAAATAGTATTGTTTACTAAGGGGTATGATTTATGTACAGGTTAAGCATTCTGAATCCAAAACTTCCAAATAGAAAATGCTCCAAAATTTTCTGAGTGCTGACATAAGCTCAGAGGAAATGCTTGTTTTCTTTGATTTTTCAGAATTTAGGGATGTTCAACTGGCATATACAAGTATTCTAACATCTGAAAAAATCCAAAACACTTCTGGTCCCAAGCATTTCAGATAAAGTATACTCAGCCTGTACAGTTAACTGTTAATATAAGGCATCACGTTATGTGGGAATACTCAGAGTAGGAATTCATAGTAGAAATAAGTTTCTCTATTTTGGTGTGGTAGGGGAACACCAGGGGTTTAATGGAGAGCGTGGCCTTGAAGAGAAGAACGAGTAGGATTTAGACTTCAGGATGAGAAGAGCCAAGCAAAAATAATAGATTGAGTAAAGCCTGTCATTAATAATAGTGTTGATCACCACCATGACCATCATTATCATGACACTTTTTAAAATAAGGAAATAGGTCATTTTGACTAGAGAATACCATATGGAAATGAAAAGTTAAGTGAGAAGAGATACTTAAAACCCAATGTTAGCCTAATAAGTACTTCATCAAAGTGTTTTGTTATATAGGCCTCTCAGCGCATACTCATGTGGAACTTCCATATTACTCTAAGTTCATTCTAATTGCTGCATACCTTGCTTCATACAATCCAGCAAGAACTGACAAGAGGTTTTTTCTTAAGGTAATAATAACATACTTCTTTTCACTTTATTTTTTAAGATCCCAGTAATATTTTGAAATTTCTTAACACTTGTAAATTTCTAAGGGGAAGAGATTAGAATAAGATTGCCAAATATGTATTTAGGACTCATTCTTTAAAGGCTTTACATTAATGTCACAACCTCAAATTTGAGAAAAGGTAGGCAGTTTCATAGAAAAGAGGATATCAGGTATACCTTAGGTAATAATTCAGATTTAAAAAATACATAGGGTTTTGTTTAAAGTGTGGAGGATGGAAATAATTTTAAGAGCGGTAACTCTTTGTTGTTCTAAAACTCACTGTAGTGAATAATTATCCAGCACACTGAAGGAGCCTCTCCTGTACATACATTAGTTGGAGAAATCCCAGTTTAGAGTTGTTTTTTTCTTCTTCTTTACCCACTATGTTCTTGTCACTTTAGACTTTTTCCTTTTTCCTCTTTCCTCAAAACATTCTGATCTCTTTCCTACCTTAAGGTCTTTGTCTGTATGTTCTGTCTTTCTGGAAAGCTCCTTCTCTACTCATTCTTCATGCTTCAGTTTAAATATTGCCTTCTCAAAGCAGTTCTCCCTGTACAACCTATCTTAAAGTAGGTCCTCTTTATTGTTTCCTATTTCACACGATGTTTGCTTTCTTCTTTGGACTTACAACAATTTATATTTATTCATTTTTTTGTCATGTCTTGTGCTACTCTTCAGGACTTAATTTTTTTTTATTTTTTTGAGACAGAGTGTCACTCTCTCACCCAGGCCAGAGTGCAGTGGTGTGATCTTGGCTCACTACAGCCTCGGCCTCCCAAGTAGCTGGGATTACAGGTGTGTGCCCCCACACCTGGCTAAGTTTTATGTTTTTGGTAGAGACAGGGTTTTGCCATGTTGGCCAGGCTGGTCCCAAATTCCTGGCCTCAAGTCATCCTCCCACCCCGGCCTCCCAAAGTGATAGGATTACAGGTGTGCGCCACTGTACCTGGCCCTCTTTAGTTTCTAGAGGGCAAGGACCACATCTATTGTTTTCCCCTGCTATTGAATCCTGAGTGCCTAACTATAAAATGCTCTCAATCAGTGTTTATTATGTGAACTGTGCGTAACTAAAATGCCCTCTGTCAGTGTTTATTATGTGAATTGCCAGACTTGTTTATGGGATGAATAAAAATCCATATCTCTGGAAGTTTCATTTTTATAGCAATGTATATGCTGAACTAAATCAATATAATAAGCTCTTTTAGGAAATGTCATTATTTTATTTTAGAAATTCTTTTTTTACATGCAAAAGTAATTTTATATCCAATCCAAGTCTAAACGAAATTGGCCTAAAATATGTTGAAGTCTAATATATATACAAGGTGATAAGAAGAATAACTATTTAAAAACCTGAGATATACAGATTAGTATTATGTGTGCCATGTTTTAAATAAATAACGTTTTCTGGTTTTGTGGAATACTATCTTTTCAACTTAAAATTTGTTTTCCTTAATTGCAGCATCATGGAAAAATCAAGAAAACCAACTTTCTAAAAAAACATGAAAAGGTATTTACATTTTAATTTCTAATGGAAGAAACTTAGGAAATGAAGATAATATAGGAAATAGATACATCTATAATTGTATTTGTCATTTGAATATAGCAACTTATTTGTGTTGATATGGTACCGTTATACTGTAATAGAATTTTGTTCTATTGAATATAGTGATTGAACGCACATTTAAGTGAGCTGGTGCTGGAGTTTAAAACTGAGTTGACAAAGTTTTTTAGTGACTTAGTAGATGAAGAAGTTTACCCTGGATTATTTAGTTAAATACAGCCAATTGAATACAGGCATTTTCCTCTTTTCTTTCCCCTTTGAAGCACCCACAACAAATAAAAAAGGTAAACTCATAAATACTAAGCAGATGAGAGACCCCCAGAATTGGCAATTGCATGGTAGGTAGATATTGAGGTGACCAAGCAGATTAGAGAAAACGCTAAAACCTAAGCCTCAAACTTAGCTAATTTGGCCTTAGGAATCTGGAAAAAGCTTAGGGATTAGAAGCACTAAGTACTTTTGAAGGTGGGGTCAGATAAGGTTGAAACTGGTGAAAGAAGCATTTAGACTATTTAGATCACTTCTTCCACTTTGTATGTCCAAACCACTGTTGCTTTTCTTGTCAGAAGATGGAGAATTTTGAAATATAAACTCTGCACTATAGAAACTGCAAGTTTTGTTTCCCTTATTCTTAGAGGCAGTTTTGCTCAATTCCAGGACTTCCTGACTCCAAAGCCTACGATGATGTTTACCACTGTTCTTGAACTCCTACAATAGACAAATGGTTAACGTTTAGAATTTTTATTATTTATCTATTTTTGAGGCAGGGTCTCAGTCACCCATGCTGCAGTGCACTGCCTTGTGCTTTAATCCAGCAATCCTACTTAGAGAAACTCACACATGTGCACAAGGAGAAATGTACAAGATTATCAGTCACAGGATTATTTGTAATAATGAATTTTTTTAAGTAGTCATAAAATGGAATTCTGTAAGGTAATTTAAAAATGGACTAGAGCTACATGTATCTATATGGATAAATCTCAAAAAGCAATTGGTAGAGAGGTATGTTCCAAATGATACCATTTATATAAAATTTTAAACCATGCAAACAATGCTGTATATTGTTTGTGGATACATATGCAGTAGTATAAAACCTTCATGAGAGGACATCAAATTCTAGATAGTGGAATTTTTCTAGAGAAGGAAAGGGAGAATAGGATGGGAGAGGGTTCAAGGAAGCTTCAACTTATCTGTAATGTGGTCTAATGTTTTGTTTCTCTGCACGTATTGCACAGTATATTTGATAAAATTGAGTGGTGAGTCCATTGGTATTCATTATATTCACTTCTGTACTCTTTTATATATTTGAAGTATTTAGTGACAAAAGCATACAAAATTTAAGACCTGGAAAATAATTTCTAGCCGAGGTAAAAACTTCATTGTATAATTCTGAGTAGGTATTCTTCTTTACATTCATTCTTGTTTTAAATAAATAGTTACTCCCATGCATGTAAATACAGTTTCTAATTTTATTTGCCATTGCTAATATAAAGTACTTATTTGTAGCTGGGTGCACTGGCTCACGCCTGTAATTCTAGCACTTTGGGAGGCCAAGGTGGGCAGATTAGTTCAGGTCAGAAGTTCGAGACTAGCCTGTCCTACACGGCAAAACCAAAAATACAAAAGTTAGCCATGTGTGGCAGTGCATGCCTGTAATCCCAGCTACTTGGGTGGCTGAGATATGAGAATCACTTGAACCTGGGAGGTGGAGTTTGCAGTGAGCCAAGATCGTGTCACTGTACTCCAGCCTGGGTGACAGAGTGAGGCTCTGTCTCAAAAAAAGAAATAAATATTTATTGGCTATTAAAATTATCTGCTAATAGAATGGAACTTGAGCATTGTCTCGTTTCTGATGACATGAATTATACTATATGAGTTTGTATACAAGTATGAACATTTTACAATATTGAAAAAATTTTTTTAAATTTTACATTGTTTTAGGCTGCTGGCTTATTTACTTTACAAAATATTTTATTAGTTTTCTAAGTTAAGCTACGACTTACTGTAATTGATCTTTTTAGAGCTACTGGTGTTGAATTTTCCTGGCAGTTGTACAAGAGGAATTGTGAGAAATAAGTAGTAAGCTCTAGTCTACAACTTAGGAATCTGGTTTGGTTATTATCTTGGATTTGGCAAAATTACTTAACACCTGGTTATAACAGTAAAATAGGAGGCATATTTAGGACTAGACCGGATGACTGTGAGTTCTTTAATTAATATTTGTTGATACTAAGTCAGAAATCTTGAGGAATATGTTAAAAGATAAATCATGGCTGGGTATGGTGGCTCATGCCTGTAATTCTAACACTTTGGGAGGCCAAGGTGGGGAGGATTGCTTGAGGCCAGGAGTTTAAGACCAGTCTGGGCAACATAGTGAGACCCTGTCTTTACAAAATACTTTGTAAAAATACCCAAACATTGCGGTGTGTGCCTAGAGTCCTAGCTACTCAAGAGGAGAATCTGACATAGGAGAATGGCTTGAGCCCAGGAATTCAAGGCTGTAGTGAGCCATGATTGCGCTGCCACTGCATTCCAGCCTGGGTGACAGCGGACCTTGTCTCTAAACAAAACAAACTTAAAAAAAGGATAAATCATGATCATATCAGCTAAACTTTTAACTTAGAGTTTGCAGGTTAGATTTGTTAGCATTTTTAGGGGAACTATATATAACAAAAATACATTGTTACTGGCAGTTTTGTAGTACAGAAAGTGAGTGCTCTGGTATAAGAAGAAAATCCATGTTTTTGTTTTGTTTTTTTCAGACAAGCAATCATCTCCTTGGGCCAAAACCATTTCCACTAGACAGATTATTAGCAATATTATATAGTATCGTGGACAGCAGAGTTGCTCCAACAGCAAATATTTTTTCCCAGGTAAGCTTAATCATAGATTATTATCTGTAATCTTTGTGGGATTCTTCAGATAGTAGAGTCAATAGAATTCCAGGCGTTCAGATTTTTGTTCAACATATGTTACTGTTTTAACTATATAATGAACCATGTTTTTGGTAAGTAATTGAAAATTACGTATATAGAATCTTTGGGGGTATCACTAAATTTACATATGTTTACAAGTATAACCTCATGGCAAATAATTTAATTTGGCTCTTTTTCAATAAAGGAATTTTTAAAATTAAATAATCATAATTATCTTGCTAATTAAACAAGTGGCTTGATGACCAAGTTGATGAATTGTAATTTAATGAAAACAAAATTGAAAAAAATTTTTTTTGTAACAGAGTAATCTACAATGTTCTTATTCCTCATCTATGTACTTTGCAGATAGATGTGCTTTTATTAAAAAATGCTGTTTTCCAGAATAATTAAGTTCTCAGAATTTCACTAGGTGGCAGCAAAGCATAAAAATAGAAAATATGACTTTAAAAAAAACAAGTAGTTAAGATTTGTTTTTTAGTTGACATTTTAAGAAAAAACAAATTATTTAAATTATAGTCACAGTAGATTTCTTAAATGGTCCAGAAAAACAATGGTTAGCACATGGTACAAGTGGATAGAAGAAAAAGCAAAATGATATAACTAGTATTTATTTAAAAGCTAAGTCATGTCAGATATTGCAGTGAGCATTTTGTTTTCTCTATGCATTTTTAGGTTGAGAAATATGTAAATAATGCCTGCGTTTTAATTAATTCACTGAATAAATCTGGCCCCAGAATAGCTGTCAGACTTTGTAATCTAATGTGTGCTGGTAACTTTTAATTTTTCATTTAGAGAAGAGTTTGAGTAACAAATATAATCTCAATTTTCTCAACATTGAATTTAGATAGTTTTTATAAAAGTCAGCATGTATAGAAAATTGTATCTACATTTATTGTGTTCTTGAAGAAACTCAGTTCACTCAGTTACTAGGCTACATAAATAGCTAGCTATATAGGTAGATAGCTACCTAGATAGGTAGGTAGATCACTAATGCTGATAACTTTAAAAAAGTAATTCAGTTTTAATTTGTGTTACAGGGATTTTTCCCATGTATTTTCTAAAAAAGCTTTGTCTGAAATTGGATTTTAATAAAACTTTACCTTTTATTAATAGCTTTCTACATACAACATAGGAATTTTTTATTTTGTGTTTACTGTTGCAGTAACTCTAGATTAGCAGGTATTTTGAATTATCAGGTCTTTATTATAAGCAATTGAGCCTTACATTAAGTCAGAGAGATTAAACAACTTTTACAATATGATGCAATGAGTAAACCTTTGAGATTTAAAGCCTAGGGAAGTGAGAAAGACAGTGCTTTTGAACAGAGCAGAAACATGTTTGCATCACATGTGATTGTACTTCTCAGGTGCCCACAAATTACCTGTGTGAGGGGCACAATGAAGGATAGTACATGTTTTTTCTTTCAATGAGCTTATAACTTATTCTAGGGCATTAAAATGTATACATGAAAATACTTTCCTTTTTTTTTTTTTTTTTTGGCTTTCTCTACAAGTTTATTTATTTTATTTTATTTTATTATTATTATACTTTAAGTTTTAGGGTACATGTGCACAATGTGCAGGTTTGTTACATATGTATACATGTGCCATGCTGGTGTGCTGCACCCATTAACTCATCATTTAGCATTAGGTATATCTCCTAATGCTATCCCTCCCCCCTCCCCCCACCCCACAACAGTCCCCAGAGTGTGATGTTCCCCTTCCTGTGTCCATGTGTTCTCATTGTTCAATTCCCACCTATGAGTGAGAACATGCGGTGTTTGGTTTTTTGTCCTTGTGATAGTTTACTGAGAATGATGATTTCCAATTTCATCCATGTCCCTACAAAGGACATGAACTCATCATTTTTTATGGCTGCATAGTATTCCATGGTGTATATGTGCCACATTTTCTTAATCCAGTCTATCATTGTTGGACATTTGGGTTGGTTCCAAGTCTTTGCTATTGTGAATAGTGCCATAATAAACGTACTTGTGCATGTGTCTTTATAGCAGCATGATTTATAGTCCTTTGGGTATATACCCAGGATTGCGATGGCTGGGTCAAATGGTATTTCTAGTTCTAGATCCCTGAGGAATCGCTGCACTGACTTCTACATTGGTTGAACTAGTTTACAGTCCCACCAACAGTGTAAAAATGTTCCTATTTCTCCACATCCTCTCCAGCACCTGTTGTTTCCTGACTTTTTAATGATCGCCATTCTAACTGGTGTGAGATGGTATCTCATTGTGGTTTTGATTTGCATTTCTCTGATGGCCAGTGATGATGAGCATTTTTTCATGTGTTTTTTGGCTGCATAAATGTCTTCTTTTGAGAAGTGTCTGTTCATATCCTTCGCCCACTTTTTGATGGGGTTGTTTGTTTATTTTTTTGTAAATTTGTTTGAGTTCGTTGTAGATTCTGGATATTAGCCCTTTGTCAGATGAGTAGGTTGTGAAAATTTTCTCCCATTTTTTAGGTTACCTGTTCACTCTGATGGTAGTTTCTTTTGCTGTGCAGAAGCTCTTTAGTTTAATTAGATCCCATTTGTCAATTTTGGCTTTTGTTGCCATTGCTTTTTGTGTTTTAGACATGAAGTCCTTGCCCATGCCTATGTCCTGAATGGTATTGCCTAGGTTTTCTTCTAGGGTTTTTATGGTTTTAGGTCTAACGTTTAAGTCTTTAATCCATGTTGAATTAATTTTTGTATAAGGTGTAAGGAAGGGATCCAGTTTCAGCTTTCTACATATGGCTAGCCAGTTTTCCCAGCACCATTTATTAAATACTTTCTTAAGGCTGTAAATGAATGCTAGATAGTGCTTCTGAGAAGTTTAGAGCAGAAAGAGATCAATTCTAGATTGGGCAGGTTGAAAGAGTTCACAGAAGATGAAAAATGAGGCTTGGCTGTGGAGAATGAGTAGGAGTTTTTGTTTTTTAAATATTTCTCATTTACATAAGTGATACATGTTTATTATACAGAAATGTATAAATGGGTAAATAGAGAAATAATAGTTTAAAATCACCTGATATCTTATTTCCAAAGGATAGAGTTAAGGTTAGAGATTCAGAAAGAAAGGTTAATATGATCTGAAGAAAGGTTTGAAAAGCAAGGCATACCTGTGAACTGTCACCCTGGTTTGGTTGGAATTGAATGGGGTTATATTGTAGTGGTAGTTGTCATTGTAGTTGTGATTGTAATAGTAGCATCATAGTAACACTACTGCCACCACATGCCACACCTCATATTGGTACCTTACATATTGTTCTTTACATTCATAGAGCATTTTCTGTTTTTAGAAATAAACTCTTCAGCAATTTTATCCTCTGGGGAAAATATATGGCAATTAAAAACAATGGGAGGCTTCTGATTTAGAGATTTACTAGCTGCTCTGAGCCTTTGACTATGATGAACAATGTCTGCAGTCTTCGTGGTTATAGCAGTGCCAGTAATATTACACAGTTAAGAAAACAACTTGGCCCAAAATGTATCTTTGTCTGTTAACGAAGTTAAATTTTTATCAAACTTGACAATTGTAGTTGCTGATCTTTTTATTCTTTATCTCTTCTAATTAACATTTTATAATCAAAATGATAAATTTGTATATTTAAAGTATTGCTATACATGAATTTAGGTGAATTTAATAGCAAGTCATTTAGGAACACAATCTTAGTTATTCTCATTGGGTATACAAAGGGTCGGAGAGTAGGTAGAGATAGATGCAACTGGTTCTAAGGAGTTGATCTTTACTTTTGCTTGGTCAGTAAAGTATCCAAGAAAATCTAATAACATATATATTGTGTTCCAGAACAAAATGTGGCAGGAATCTCATCCAAAGAGTATTTCTCCCACATGCCTTATATTTTCTTCTTCCCATTGACTCCCAGTGACCTTTTCTAGTTTTCTTCTCTCTCCTTTTATTCTTCTATCAAAATTATACTCTTAACCATGGGAATGGCAGTTTGTATTTAACCTACATACACTTAATTTTTTAAGTGAAAAACTTAATGTTTGTTTTCAAAGTGCTTATTTGGTACGAACACTAGATGGCAATGTTTTTGCATTCTGGCTTTAAGATGAGCCAGGCAAACAGACCTTTTACCTGTTAATACTGTCTGTGATATCTAGAGAAATTTGTTAACATATTGGGTCATTTGAATGGAAATAGACTTGCTGAAAAATGTAATTATAAACATGTATGTGTGTATTTACACTTTTATGAAAATGTAAAAAAAATTGGCAATGAATTATATTTCGTACCTGGAGGTAAATTGCTTTTTATTAGTTATAATGTGTCTATATGAGATGATCATGTATTATTTTTGTATTCACCTGTTTTAAGAATTTATTTTATAGTGATATGCTATTTTTATAGCTGGATTTACTGACTAAATAATTGTTTAAACTTATTTTGTGTATAAATTGATCATGTATGATATAGACATTCAGAATTCTCCTGAAGCAAAAGTTTATTTCCATTGTATTTCAAATCTAATCTATTCTATAATGAAGTTATAAAAATAGTAACTCAAGGACTCTTTAAAGTTTATTAAAATTCCAATTGAGAATAATAAATTTATAATAGTACTAGCAGCAATATTGTATTGTAGTTGGCATTATTCTGAATTTCTTCATTCTCTATTGAATTTTAAATAAAATTCTATTCATTAACTAGTCTCACAAGTAAGTAAAGAGAATAGTAGCACATTTAACATTTTATGTCAATGTTCAGATTTATTGAACTTAAATATGACTTTAAATTTTTTTTCAGATTATTATTTTAGTCTTACCTGGTTTTTACCTTTAGTACAATTTTGCAGTCATTATCTTGGGTCATTTTTAAAATTTTCATTCCAGTAAGATAAATGTAGCCCTTCTATGTATGCCTGAACTTCATGGGTGACAAAGCATTAATTCTGGTATTTCATTCTTTTCTCCTTTCCTTTCTGCTCTCATCATAAGATAGAATGGAATACATGTAGTAAATGGGTAAAGTTTATAGGTATTCTTTCTAAATTTTTAATTTGATCAGATATGATTTTGAAGACCATTTGTCAGCTTTTAAAGAAATAGTATTGTCTTTTTTTCCAGAACTATATTAAAGCCAAGTTATGCTTTTTAATTCTTTTTTTCTTAAAAGAAAAAAATATGGGAATTTCCGAATTATCTGTTTCATTCTTTTTATAGTTCTATGTCTTCTCTTACTCATTCTTACCTCCCCTACCCAAATACTCTTGTAGTTAGGTCAGAGCAATAGGAGTACAGTTCTTTAAGATTGTCAGAGATACCACTTATTTTAAAATCTCAAAGCCATATTGCTTTATTTTTTTCCCAGAGAATAAAATTGCTGGAGAATTTATTTCTAAAATCATTGGTATAGGTTTCTAAAGTGACTTGTAAAAGGAATATGTTTTAATTTTCATTGATCTGCTTCGATCAATTTGCATTTTGGAAAATAATTTTTGAAAGTAGTTTACTATAATTCTGCCATTTAAAAGGTTTTATTTTAATAATATTACTATATTATAAAATAATATATTCTGAATTAATACCAAGAAACAGCTGAAAGATTAGAAAAGGAGCATAGTTCTTTTTAAAAAATAGTTCTGTGTACCATATTGACAAGTTGGATTTTTCCATAATTAATACCTAATTTCTGAGTGGTTTCATACTTAGTTGTACATAATAAAAAATTTAGAGTGTTTTTGCAAATTTATTTTCATTTATAAGAACATAAACATTTTGTAGCATAGTTTAATATACAAATATGTATCTTTTCTGTTTGTACCTTCTCTGCTTATGAACTCATGTCATGATACTATGGATACACTTGGAGTTATTTGTTACATCGATTTAACTTACTGGTCATGAATCAACAATCGTTTCTTACGGAGGTTTTATTTATTGTAATAGCATTTAGACAACCTTACTACTCATTTAGGTGTTGTTTTATAAGATATGTAGGATATATCCAAACCAATTGTTTTTCTCAAATGAATTTATCATCAGTCAGAAAGCAGAATGATAATTTAGTTGTTTTATCTATGAAAAAAATTTTTTTAGCAAATACTTCATCTGTAATTCACCATAGCTGTAGGAAGATGTTTTTGCTATACTGTACTTGTTAAGGTAGCTAACGTTTTATTACACCAAAAATAGATTTTGGCATATTTCTTCAAATACAGGTAGATATGTGGTAAATTTATATAGTTTTCAGTTTTCTAAAGAGGAGACGTTGTTAATTTTTATTTAATTCTAAAACGTTTATAAATAAAAATATTTTAACCTAATTCACATTTCAAGTTCAAAGTCAGTGTTTATTTTTTTTCCATGGTTGGAATTAAATTTATCTTTCTCTGCTTAAAATTTCATTTAACAAATATTTACTAAGTGTCTACTATGTTTCAGGCATTGTCTTGGATAAAGAGAATACAGAAATGAAGATGTGTCTGTGGATTCCACAGCCCTTCATTTGTGCTGGTGCAGCCACCAGATTCTATTTTATATGTTTAGAGTTAATGGTGTATATATGTTTTTACTGTGAAGACATATATGTGCTGAAGGAACTAATACTTAAATACTTAAAGTGAATACTAATAAGTACTTTAAGTGAATAAATAAGAGTTTTTTACTTAAGTAGTTCTTAATATTTTATAACTTAGATATTTAAGTGTTTTCTACTGAGTCATAA
The DNA here is from genome assembly GCF_029289425.2 of Pan paniscus. NCBI lineage: Eukaryota > Metazoa > Chordata > Mammalia > Primates > Hominidae > Pan > Pan paniscus. The sequence continues at coordinate 141,014,588 of NC_073255.2, read as the reverse complement.
CAAACCTGTTTGTTGAATATTTCCTTCTGACATGCCTTGAACTTAGTGTTTGAAGCAATGATTGTTTGATATTTATAACTAAATTTTGTTAATACCCAATTAAATTTAGTTATGACATTGGTGTCAGACAATCTCAAGACTTGGAACTTAAGTTATGGAGAAGTAATCAGTATATTGTATATGGCCTAGTATATACAGTCTGAGTGGCTTTTCTTAAAAAGTTACATGGCTATATTTGAAATACTTCATAATGGAAAATTATACTCATGTCCTTTTTAAATATACATTATTTCAAACTGCTTTTATAGATTTTTAACCAAAAGCACTTTAAATAAATTTTATGAAGACTTTATGATAAAATTTCTTTACCTTAAAAGTTAATTTGCGTATTACATAATATTTATATTTCTACAAAAAGTAGCTACATTCATTAAACGCTAGTCAGATAACACTAGAAATCTAGTAGATAAAAATATCTAATCCATTTATTGATCAGATAACAATTTGAATTTTGTAAACATAAAGAGTAACATCCTAAAATCTAGCTGTAAGATATTTATATAAATTGATTTGAGTGTGGGCATTATCTTTATAGACATTAAACTTGGTGACTAAAAGGGACAGTTTTCCTTAAAATTCCATGGATACTAAATTATTAGAAACGTGAAGAGCTCTTCCTTTGCAATTTCTCTGCATTTCGTTTGTCCTGTGCCAGCATTCCAGTGTTTCTGTAATATTTGACTGTAATGCTTGATGCTATTAAGGTAAGTTATGTAAATCATAGAAAATAGCTTGAATGCTAACATTTCCTAATAATCTTACTATGTTTTTTTCTTAACAACAACTGAGATTGTGAGACATTGCATTCCAAGATGGTAAAGGAGCCTTACTTAATGCCTACTTCGCTGATGAAGAGGTCAGCAGGGAAGCTGTTTAATAGAGGCCGGCTCTTTTCTAGATTCTAAGAGCATCACCGCCATGATGCTCAGTCTCCACTGGTGCAGTAAATGAGATTCTCAAATCTCCTACTACCCCTGGTGTGGACATATTACTGTTCTGCCATCAGACCACTCTGCAGTAGATACCTACTTCAGGAGATTTTTTTAAAAACTGCTTTGGGATGTTTCATGTTTGCAAAGAGTAAAGTTAACCTAAGATTTTTACTAGCTGTACTACTGTTGTAAGGAATACCAATATTAATTATTACCAAGGATACTAAAAAGCACAGCATATTTTATTTTACTGCGCAGGGATAAAAGATTGTTTTTCTTGTTCTCATATGTAAAAGAACAGTGTTTTCCCCTGCTATTTTCTTATCTTCTCTAAATCTGCCATTAAATTTCTTAGTGTAATCACTTTGCCTTTGTGAATGTATCATTGCAGCAGTGGGCATTTTTACTGAACTCTAGAAAAATGAAACCAGTGCCTAAGGGTGACATATAAAAAACTGCCTAAGGGATTTAAAAAATTGCATAAATTATGCTTTCTACTTTTGTATAAAATAATACATTGGTACTTTATTTTTGTGGGCAATATTTTATAACTACCTTTCTCAAAGATTAGTGTTACTTCCAATAAGTTTACTAAATGTATATCCTTTATTCACATTTTTTGGGGAACTATATTAAACCCCAATAAATTTTATTTAACTTGGCAGATTTTTAGCTGACAACACACAAAAAAGTTTGTATGGATATGTGCTTGCAAATGCATGTTTAAGAGATTCCATACTACTAATATATAGTGACTGTATAGGCAAATTTGTGCATTAGATAGAACTTAATGACTAGATTGTTTAAATGAGAAGAGTTTTAATAAGAACAGATAGGAGATAAATGATTTAGAAAAAAATCTTCGTTGTGGAAATGTGTGGTACATTTAAAAATACTTCTGGCTGGGCATGATGGGTCATGCCTGTAATCCCAGCACTTTGAGAGACTGGGGTAGGAGGATCATTTGCACCCAGGAGTTCGAGACCTGCCTGGGCAACATAGTGAGACCCTGTATCTACAATAAATAAATTAGCTGCGTGTGGTGGTGCGTGATTGTAATCCCAGCCACTCTGAAGGCTGAGGTGGGAGGATCACTTGAGTCAGGAGGTCAAGACTACAGTGGGCCGTGATTGCACCACTGCACTCCAGCCTGGGTGACAGAGCAAGACTCCATCCCCCCAAAAAACAAAATCTATAAAAGATGATTAAAAGACATGTTGGTGCTTAAAGAGGGTTTCCAGTAAGAAATTGTCTTGATTCCTTGTCAGCACACAATGAATTGGAGATTTTTGAAGGAGACTGGCCACACCTGCCCATCTATAGACATACAGCAGTAGCTGGTGCTTCAGAGAAGTCTCTTTATCTTTTCTCCTAGATGAAAAATTAGGGTTCTTAGGCCCAGGTAGCCTTTAGAACCTGAATGCTCCCTCACCTTTGGTCACTCTGAATGGTGGTGGTTAATTGAATTCTTAGAATCAAAAGTAATCATGCCTCCATAGTTAACAAGAAAGGGAACTAGATTTACCCAGAGCTGTCTTATCTACTCCCTTGGCGCTAGTGCTGTGTGTATGTTGGTGGCTTTTGAAATACATATTTCTAGTTCTTATTCTCTAGCTCTCCATCCAAATTGCCAGCTGAACCTGAACTGTACCTGGATGACCCATATATGTCACACACTGGTGTGCCCCAAACCAAATCATTCCCTAAATCTTTCTCTGGGTTTTCAGCCTTACCTAGATTTCAAAACTAATCATTTATTAATTCATCCATTACTAAGCACCTGCCATGTAGTATACGCATTATTAGATGCTAGAAAAACAAAGATAATATAGTTTCTAGTTTTTAGTTTAGCTAAATGGAGAAATTATCTCTGAACCGTCTCATTTTCTCTCCTTCATTTACTTGGTCAAGTCTAGTCTATTTTTCCTAAATACAAATGTCTCTTAAACATTCTCCTTTTTTTCCACCCTCACTGACATTACCTTAAATCGGTAGCTTCCTTATTAGGCAGTTGCACCAGCTTTCTATCTGGTCTCCTTGTCACTAGGCACTTGCTGGTTCATCATCCATACGGTCATCAGCAGAAATCTTGAAAAATAAATTTGGTCTTTCTTTTCTGGTTATACTTTTTTTTGATGAGTTACATTATTTACAGAACCAAGTCTACATTCAATAGAATTTATTGCAAGGTCCTTCATAATCTGGCCCCAATTTCTACCACTTCCTTCATTCACCATATATACCATTCACAATAAGCTGTTTCCTCTCTGAAAACACACTAATTTTAAATGTTTTTATATTGTTGCATGTACTTTCCCCTTACAACTATCGAGCTCTCTTTTTACGCATCATGGTCCATCTCCCAAATGTCATTTCTCAATGAATCTGCACTTTGCCTCCCTCCCTTTTAGTTCATTTTCTTCTCTATAGTCAGATAATTATGTTTATGCATATTATAATACTAACATAGCACTCATTTTATGTCATTACCATTTTATTTGTTTGTCTCCAACTACCCTGATGTTTGAGGGCATAGACGTTGTCTGTTCATTTTTGTATCTCTTGCACAATGCCATCCATGAACATGAGAGTCATTCATTGAATGATCTCCCATTCTCCTAACAGGCATTTATGGTCTTCATGGTTGCTAAAGATTTGCAGGCAGTTTGCATGCTAAAAAGTTCCAGAGATTAGAGGCTTTATCTTCAGTTGCTCTATGTATAAACATACATGCTACTTTTTGTTTATCTGAGCATATTTGAAGACTAGCAAACCACTCTCCTTTTTTTTTTCTTGAAATGAAAATTTATGGTAGTGATTTAAAGTTGAACTGCTTTGATGATATTTGCCTATTTCTGCCATGTGCTGCATTTACCACCTCTGCTTTGTGTGTGTAAAAATGTCAGTTGAACTCTCGATATATGCCATGAACCGTCAAGTCTCCTGAATTCAGATCAAATTGTGGTGCTTGTTGGGTTGTGTGGAACTCATACACTGAAATTTCATTTGTTAAGTTCATTTATTTAAATAATTTAATATGTTTCAGATTGTGAAGCTCCTCCAGGACAAGCAGGATAGGATATTTCTTAAGTCAATGGACATATAACAACCTATGAACGTATAAAAATAATGAGCATGTTAAAAATTAATTACAGTTGTAAATTGATTTTCTTTTGTTGGCAGAAAGAACAGTTTATTAGCCCAGAAACAGGTTCACACTGTTTTTACATCAAGCATTTCCAGCTGAAGCTTGTTAGTAGCTGCCTCTCAGATTAAGGAAAAAAAAATCCTCACTGTGGTACATGAACTCCTATTGTTACGACATAAATAATCAGCTCATCCCCTACACAGATGAGAACAAAGGACATAACAGTACACAGAGCAAAGATTAAACAAATATTGTATAACCCCATTTAGGATGTAAATCTAAAAATATTGTACACAGAAAGAGATTTTTGTTTTTTTATTTTTCTTTGTGAATTCCTCAGTCATAACGTAGGACCTAGTCAAAGGAAAAGGAATATATACTGTGGCTTTTGAGTCAGATAGATTGATTATTTTAAGCTAAGGTGAAATAAAATACGTTAAGCAGTGTCAGAATGCTGCTGATGTATGAAAGCTAGGGAAGTACTATTCTCTTTGATAACAGGATGCCTCAGATTTTTAGGGGATTTGTTTAAACTGAGGAGGACAAAAAAATAACAATTTTTATTTTGAGGAAAAACATCAGTGGAAAACATGACTAAAAATTTAGTAGTAAAACCACTGACTTTTAATACAGTTTTTTAAAAACAAAAACAAAACTTTGTTCTGTATTTTCTAACATGAAATCTGAATCCTGACTTTGAAAAAGAGAACCTACTCCCTAGGCTACTTTTTTATTCATTTGAGTTTTATTCATTTGACTTTGAGCTTGACAAAACGGACAAGAAAAGCAGCTGTGGAAAGCAGTATATAATCCCCTAAAATCTGAACATTACTGACAATAGAATATATCTTCATAGGGTGTAGAAACCCAGAAGGGGAGTTATAATTTTCCTACAATTTTTATATTTACCTAAATAATTAAGATGACTTTACCTGGAAATGATTCTGGTGTTTCAGAAAAAGACCTTTTCATTACCCTTTCTTTTAATGTATTTTAATATTTTATGAGTTGTAGTTGTGAATGTTTCTGTAGATGATCTTTAATCCACAAATGTGTAAGAAACTGCTTTGGGATACCATCTTCAATATCATCTAATAATTTCTGGATTTAAGAAATCATGCTTTCCCCCAACCTTAAATTTACTTTTTTTTTTTTTTTGAGACGGAGTCTTACTCTGTCGCCCAGGTGGGAGTGCAGTGGCACAATCTCTGCTCACTGCAACCTCTGCCTCCCAGATTCAAGCGATTCTCCTGCCTCAGCCTCCCAAATAGCTGGGGCTACAGGCATGCGCCACCACACCCAGCTAATTTTTGTATTTTTAATAGACCTGGGGTTTCACCATGTTGGCCAGGCTGGTCTTGAACTCCTGACCTCAAGTGATCTGCCTGCCTCGGCCTCCCCAAGTGCTGGGGTTACAGGTGTGAGCCAACATTGGCCAATATTTACCTTTTAAAAATTAAACCTTAAAAACAGCAATTTAATGTCTAATGTAATATATAATCTGACTTATGAAAAATTAACCTGTCATTAGGTTAAATCAATTCCACATTAATGTTTTATTTTTGTGACATCAAACTCATACATCTAACAATTTTGTTCACAGTATTGTTAATTGTTACTTCTCAAGGTTATTCTATATCCCTGTGGCAGGACATTTGCCTGTACTGTATTGAGATACTTCTTTGTCCTTATTGCTACAATTTCATTTAAGGCTTTTTCTCTGTTTTACTTGCATTGCCTGCTCTCCTGGGTTTCTTACTTTTCCAGCATACTAATAGTTATTGCCTTCACTGTAGAATGCAAGGTGGAGTAGTCATTTCCTTCTTCCATAAAGCTTTCCTAATCTCGCCCAACAAAATTATCTCTTTGTATTCTACAGCTCCTTGTTTGGGGTAGTATAAGGAATATGGGCTTTGGATTCAGATAGTATTCAAAGCCAGTGCTGTTCTTAACCACTGTTAACTTCGTGACCTTGAGCAATTTACTCACCTCTCTGAGGTGGTGTCCTTGTCTGGAAAAGAGAGATTTATTTATAGTAATCATGGGAGGGTTTTTGTGAGAATTGAGGATGCACAATGTCTGTCACAGAGCCTGGACACAGTAATAAATTCCAGTCCATATGCCACTAATTACCATGGTCATTAATAGTATTAATTAGTTCCTATAGCTATCTTTCCCTGACCCCTGCCCCTCAAGTTTTGTCCATATCCTCTGCTAGAACCTGAGGGAAGGAGTAAATGCCAAAATACATATGTGTCATTCTCAGGAATTTTGAAAGACAGCAGAAAAAAAGATAAAAGCACATAGGCTCATACTGGTGTTCTTTATTCACAGTAGCAGTAGTCTTGGCAAACCATTTTCTAATCATCAACACCCAATGTGAAGTATTATTTTGGCTAAATGTTTTTAATATGTTCAGTATTCTTAAAACAAGTGTTTAATTTAAAATTTGTTGTTACAACTCTGAAATGTTTTCTAGTAAACCTTTAGCACGACATATGTGTTGTATTATTTTTCATTGGGACTTTTGGATTAAATATTTGGAAACGTTCATTTGTGTGGGTGACTGACTAGGGACTGATAATGCCAATTGTCCTTTTATGATGTCTCTTTCATCATCTATTAAGTGAAGTATTGATCTCCGAAGTTTCAAGTCCTGATGGGCAAGCTCAGAATTTTACTGTGCAATTATTTTTATGTTGAAAAATTTATTTTTAATAAATTTGAAGTGCAGTTGGCTTTTATAGCCCCAAAACAAACAAATAAAAACAACTTTTATCATTCGAAAATATATAAAGTAAGAATTTGGAAAAATAGAACACTCCGGTTGGGATTTATATAGTAATACTTTTGCTATAATCTTCCTTTGCTGTAGAGGAAGTAATAACTTTTACTAGTCACAGGTTTGTGGCAAATTTGTAAGGACCTTTATGGACTCACAGCATGAAACCAGTAGCTACAAATCCTCCTTGAGTCTGAGCCCCAAGTCATAACTAATCATCTGCCTTTAAGTAGGAGAGATTTAAAAATCTTTACAAATAAGGGTTAAAAAGTGTTTTTATTTTTACAAGTAGATTTTTTTAGCTTCATAGCTACTTAAAACATTTTGAGATAACATTTATTCTGACAGTTTACAAGGTATTTCTCAAAGCCCTCTATATTTTGAGTACATTATCAGTGTTTTATTTTTTAATTAAGCTTTTTTGAGGTAATTATAGATTCACACACAGTTGTAAAACATAATGTGTATTCTCTCTTCCTGTGTGTCCTTTACTGGTTCCCCACAGTGGTATAACATCTGGCAAAGCTATAGTAAAATATCACAACCAGGAAACTGACATTAATGCAATCTACTGATCTCATTCAGATTTCCCTACTTCTATTTGTATTCTTTTGTGTATGTCTATATATATTTGGTTATATGAAATTTTATCCTGTGCATAGTTTTGTTAATTCACCACCACAGTCAAGACCGGTTCCATTATCACAAGGATTCTCCGTGATACTCACTGATGACCATAGCTTCCTCTCTTCCTCCCCTTCCCCAATTCCTGTTAACTGGTAATTGCTACCTCTAGAATTTTGTCATTTCAAGAATTTGTTTAAGCATAATCATATAGTGTATAACACTTGGGAATTAACTTTTTTGAGTCAGGATAATTCCTCAGATTCATCCAAATTTTTGCATGTATTAATAGTTCATTCATTTTAATTACTGAGGAGTATTCTGTGGTATAGATATACCACAGTTTGTTTAACCATTCACCTGTTGAAGGACATCTGGGTTCTTTCCCGTTTTTTGGCTACTACAATTAAAGCTGTTAGGAACATTCATGTACTAGTTTTTATGTGAAAATGCAGTTCTCTGGAATAAATGCATAAGTGCAATTGCAGGGTAATATGGTAATTGCCTGCTTAGTTTTATAAGGTGTATGTGTTTTACCACTTCAAGTGAAGTGTGGAAACCATACTGCCATTCCTTTTACTTTCTCACTTTTTCAGATACTGTCTTGAGTATCAGAAGGTGTTAAAATGTTTAATCAAATGTGATTTAGAAAACTCATGAGGATATATTCTCTTGTATTTATCCACAAATCTGCTCTTTCCACTGTTCGTTCTTTCACTTTTATTATTTCCTTTTGTTTGAAGAATTTCCTTTTGCTCTTCTTTGAAGGTCATCTGCTAGTGACAGATTCTTCTGTTTTACCTTGTTTGAGCATGTCTTTATTTCCACTTTATTCATGAAGGATAGTTTTGCTAGATATAGAATTGCCAGATCTTTCGTCAGGATTCTTCTTTAATCCAGGGGAGGAATGAGCCTACCTGGGTAGCCTTTTGCCGCTCAGTTGTGGATTGGGAAGTGCTGGGCTTGGTTCACTTTTCGCTCTTGGGTGGGGAATTCTAAGACTCGCACCCTCTATATTGTTTCTGTAGCCCTAGGGTCCCTAAGCAGCCCACCTACCTCTTTCTACCTTTCAGAGTCCTCTTTTGGTCGCCTCTTATATTATTTCCAGGATTTATAGTTGTACTTAGCAGGGAAGAATAACAAATATGAATCTATGCATCCTGTCTGGGTGGGAAGTTCTTCTGTATTTATCTTTTTTTTCTAACCCTCTGTCTAGGCTCTTTGTTAGTGTTTGTTCCTGAAATGTGTTCCTTGGTAATTCAAAGCTCAATTGAATGAGAAGCCTTCTGTAAATTAGTGCTAAAAAAAGATTACAGAATGTTTTACCATTATTATTTAGAGAGCTTTTTTTTCCAACAGAGATTAAATCCTTCTAAGTCATTAATTTATTTACTGCAAAATATTTCAATTTATTATTCCATGCTGGAACTACAGACTTTGTGTAAATCTCCCCCTGCATTTGGGGACCTAACAACAGGAATGACTGTTGTGTATCTCTTTTCTCTAAGTCACAGATGTGTCACTGAATAAGAAGGGTCGAAGTTAATATACTTAGCCATAGAAGACTATGTTAACTATTTTCTGTGTGTCTTCCCATTCATTAAAATTTCAGGCCTACTCTCATTATGGATTTCTACAAGATTCCAAACTAAGAAGGCTATTTGTCTTATCTTGGTTTTCAGCAATATTTACTGTCCCCCAAAGACCCCTGTATCCCTTGGTTGCCCATCCTGTTCTGTGTCTTTTTCCTGTATAGTAAAGGTCTCAGGCAGTTAGATGGGAAAGGCTCGGCCCCACCTCTGCCTTATTTATGCATATACATGCATACATGTGAAACAGACACCACGATGAATCTGAGTACTCACTGTCTAGAGACTTTTTGTCAGATCCACACTGACCATATCAGACTACATAGGTATTAATACTAGCCTGGAGATCTGAGTTCATATTGTCATGAACATTTAAAGTGGAGCAAGGAAGTAAATAAGTATTTTTTATGATCCTATTCATTATTTATTTATTTGTGAGACGGAGTCTCGTTCTGTTGCCCAGGGTGGAGTACAGTGGCACGATCTCAGCTCACTGCAATCTCCGCCTCCCAATTTAAAGCGATTCTTCTGCCTCAGCCTCCAGAATAGCTGGGATTACAGGCACATGCCATCACTACCGGCTAATTTTTTGTATTTTTAGTAAAGACGGGTTTTTGCCCTGTTGGCCAGGCCTGTCTTGAACTCCTGACCTCAGGTAATCTGCCTGCCTCGGCCTCCCAATGTGCTGGGATTACAGGTGTGAGCCACTGCTCCCAGCCTCATTTTTAAATGCACAGTACCTAGAGTAAGTCCTCAAGAGTTTCATGGATATGTAGTTGGAAATAAAAATTAGCCAATTTAAGGATTGGATAATAGAAAGGAAGGTGGATATTCTGCTATTTATGCATATATAGAAATAATTTTTAAAGTTTTATATGTATTTTTCCAGAAGTTTTCATTTAGTAAGTTAATAAACTAATATGTTTGAGATTCAAAATGTTGACTCCACTAATTAATCTTTGTGCTTGATTTTGTTTTCAATTTTACTCTAGCAAAATTTTAATAAACTGGGAAAGTACCTTTAAATATTTGGTACATTTGTTCACTCCTTTTTTTATTTTTATTTTTATTTTTGAGACAGAGTCTTGCTCTGTCACCCACGCTGGAGTGCAGTGGTGCGATCTCAGCTCACTGCAACCTCCACCCCCTGGGTTCAAGCAATTCTCATGCCTCAACCTCCCAAGTAGCTGGGATTACAGGCACGTGCCACCATGCCCAGCTAACTTTTGTATTTTTAGCAGAGACGGGGTTTCACCATGTTGGCCAGGCTGATCTGAAACTCCTGGCCTCAAGTGATCTACCTGTCTCTGCCTCCCAAAGTGCTGGGATTACAGGTGTGAGCCACCGCACCCGGCCTGTTCACTGCTTTATGTAATAGATATTCTTCTGAATATCTATTATTTGTATATTTGTGTACAATTTATATATATGAATATTTTTATGTTGAGTTTTTCAGTGATTTTCACATGATAAAGTCAACAAATAAAAGACTGAAATGAGTTTTTTTAATGTGAAAAATCACATTCTAATTTAATTGCTTTTTTTAGGTTTAGTTCTTTTAATGTATTAGCTTTTCCTAAATCATCCCTACCCCTAAAAAAATTGATCAGTCATCTTATTAATATTTTGGAAGTTCCTTTTAGCTGCTGCATCTTCAGCTGAAGTGATATTATATTCTTTGCACAATTTACATGATTAATTTAGCCGGGGAATCTTGGTAGAACTGAAAGTGACTTCAAGGGCTTGTTTGTTCCAACTTTCTGCCTTTGGACATTTGTTACAACTAATGTGCTAAAAGTAAAAAACTGTAAGGCATCTGAAAATATTCTTGAGACCCTAACTTAACTATATTAAAGACAGATTTTGTGTTTTTCTATGAAAAAATTGTGGAAAAAGTAATTTAGCATACAATTTCGATTAAAGAATCTAAATATGTGAGTGTTTGAATTAACAGGAAAGTATCAGTTATAAGAAATATTATAAGGAAATGTCAGTGGCAAAGTACAAGGTAATTAATGTTTTCTTCTATATTAAAAAAAGTACTAAGGAGAACTGCCTTTAATAATAGAGTTCAATGCGTGATTTTTCAAATAGCTATTACTAACCTATTTTAGCAAACGAATCCCTTACAGAAAAATAGAAAGGGTTGAAGTTAATATACTTAGCAATAGAAGACTATGTTCACTCTTCACTACATATCTTCCCATTCATTAAAATTTCAGGCCTACTGTCATTATAGATTTCTACCTGTTTCCACACTGGGAAGGCTTTTGAATTTGTCTTGTCTTGGGTTTTAGCAGTACTTGTTCTCCCACGAAGACTCCTGGATCCCCTGGCTGTCCATCCTTTCTGTGTCTCTTCTCTTCATAGTAAAGGTCTCAAACAATTAATCTTGTAAGAGATACGAGCTCAGGGCCTGCATTTTATCATTATTAAGTGAACCTTTCTTTAAACCTCATTTCATGTCTGTTTTGTCTGATGTTTAACATATTTTCATCATTGTTCTTTTTATTAGAATTTGTGTGACATATCTCAATTTTGTCTTTGACCTTTAACTTTCACATGTGCTTCCATTTTATATGTATCTCTTTTAAACAAAATGCAGTTTGATTTTTTTCAGTCTTTTTATTTTATTTGAAGCATTTCATTTACTTTTAATACAATTGTTAATATAATTTTGTTTCTATTATCTTGTTTATGCCATTTGATTTACCTGATTTTTTTTCTCCCATTCTGTAGATTGCCTTGTCATTTTATTGGTTGTTTCCTTTGCTGTGAAGAAGCTGTTGAGTTTGATGTAGTCTCATTTGTTTATTTTTGCTTTTGTTTCCTGTGCTTTTGGCAGCCTATCCAAAAAAATCATTGCCAAAACTAATATCAGGGAGTTTTTTTCCCTATGTTTACTTTTAGGAATTTTATTGTTTCATGTCTTACATTTAAGTCGTTAGTCCATTTGAATTAATTTTTGTGTATGGTGTAAGATGAGAATTCAGTTTTATTTTTTGTGCATGTGGATATCCAATATTTCCAGTACCATTTATTGAAGAGACTATCCTTTTCCCATTGTGTGTTTTTGGTACCCTTGTCAAAGATTAGTTGACCTTATATGTGTGGTTTTATTTCTGGACTTTCTGTTCTGTTCTGTGGATCTGTGTGTCTGTTTTTATGCCATTACCGTACTGTTTTGATTACTATAGTTTTGTATTAATAATATACTTTGAAATAAGGAATTGTGATACCTCTAGCTGTGAAAAATGCCATTGGAATTTTGATGGGGATTGCATTGAATCTGTAGATTGCATTGGGTAGTATGGACATTTTAAAAATCATAATTCTTCCAGTCCTTGAACACAGGTATCTTTTCAATTATTTGTGTCGTCTTGAATTTCTTTCATCAGTGTTTTATAGTTGTTAGTGTATAAATAATTCACCTTCTTGATTAAATTTATTCTTACATGTTTTATTCTTTTTGATGCTGTTGTAAGTTAGATTTTTTTAAATTTCGTTTTTTGATAGTTCATTGTAAGTGTATAGACATGTTTGTTGATTTTTGTATTCTGCAACTTTACTGAAAGCATTTATTAGTTCTAACAGCTTTTTGGTGCTCATTTATAGTTATAAATATTTAGAACATCCCTGTGTGGCTGAAAGATTATTATGATGATTTTTGGTTTTGAAAATTGAGGTCCACATTGTTGAACTGACCAGTCTGAAGTCTACTGCTAGCAAGTGGCAAAAGATAGATCTTACTAACTTTAAATGTTTTTTTCTCTTAAACTATGTTCTCTCTCTTCTGAAATCAGAAGATTAAGTGTGGAATCTGAATGGGCCCAGTGGTGAGAGTGGGAATGAGGTAATTGGATGATCTTAATACTAATACCTTAAGTGACAGCCAGGCAGCTCCACCTCTACGGTGGATACAAACTTGTAGCATATACCAGATTTCTAAGTTAATGGGCAAAGAGTCCTGTATCTTAGTGCTAGAGGCATACTGCTGGGTTTATTCTGTTGAATGCTCCCTTTATGACTATTTTGCAGATCATCCTAATTCTTTTAGCACACACTCTTTTCAGGCAAGAGTATAATACATCTGTTAGATCTGCACTTTCTTAGCTGTGATCACAGCTTATGCATGTTTTTTAAAAGTTTTGGAGTTGGAGTTAGGAGATTTAAGTCCTAGTCAGGTGAGTTTCTGGCACCATCTGGGCATTACCACTTTGATCAAGTTACTAAACATCTTAGTTTTAATGTTGGTTAAATTAACAATTTGAATCTAGCAATCTTCTAATGCAGAGGTCAGCAAACCTTTTCAGTAAAGGGATACATAGTAAATATTTTAGACTTTGCAGGCTAAAAGGCAAAATGTAGGATATTATGTAGATACCTTAATAAGTAAGAGAAAAAAACTCTTGTTGCACCCTACCTCATTTGCCTGGGGTAAGTCATCTCACATGGTGGGCATGCTTTCTGCTCTGTTGTCATCAGCTGGAGACATTCTTGGAATAAAGCAAGAAGGGGCCTGGTGGGCAGAACAGGCAGGGTGGCCACCATGGTCATTTTCACTCTGTCACAGTGACACCCAGGTTCCCGTGCACCCTTCTTTCCTCCCAGAGAACCTAGCTGCCTCAACAAATTTCAGAGGATTGCTAGTATGCAGATCACATTCTGTGATCCCCCAGAAACAAAACAAAAAACTGGAAAAACTCTGTAAGTTGGAAATAAAGGAGGACTTCCAAAATAGCAAGAGAGCCGAAAAAGAAATCAAAATGGACATTCAAATTAAAAGGACTATAGAACTACTTACAAGGTAGTGAAAGTAAAAAGAGATAAGAAAATATAATTACAACAAAAGGTAAGAAAGGAATGAGAAAAAGGAAAGGAGGGACAAATAGGTCAATATAACAGTAGAAAGAAAAATTTTAGAAAATCATTAGATATATTAAAAACAAATGGAGTCTATGGTCCTAATGAAAGGTAAAAGTTGTCAGACTGACTATAAAAACAAAATCCCACTATATGTTATTTACATGAGAACTGTTTTAAATTGAGAAAACATGAACCTTGAAAGTAGAATCATGAAAAGTAACAGAAAAAGGCAGAGCACATAAAGGAATGCTAATATAGCTATCTTAAGATTAGAAAAAAATACATTGTAAGCTAAGACATTACTGGAGAATAAAAGGGTTATTATAATGAAAAGGTTTGTCAACAAAACGTAATTTTAAATCTGTATGTATGTTACCTAGTAACATAGCTTAAAAACTACAAAGCAGAAAGATTCTATGGTAACAAAAGAATTTTAATACCTCTCTCAGTTTTGATCAGGCAGATTTTAAAAATGGTGTATATAAGATTTAACAATACAAATAATGTCTTTGTTACATATGTGTCTTGTGTAATAGACATATATGTAACAAAGCAATAGACATGTAACAAAGAACATAACATTTGCAAAATACATATTCTTTTCAACGCACAATATTTATAAAAGATATTTCAAGGTGTAACGTAATTATTGATACTGAATTAGAAATTAAAGTCTTAGCCTTTTGAATGCAGAGCTTTGTATTTTGATGTATTAATATAAATTGCTTTTCTAGTTGAAATATTTCTTATTTACTGAATATAGGATTTTCTCTACATAAGATACTCTATATGAGATATTTATTATCTGTTCACCCTTTAATTTGTTAGTAAAGTAATCGACTAAATACTGCATGATAATTTTCCCTTTAAAATGGTAATGGGAAATGTAATATAGTAAGATGATCATGGTTTCTTGAATTCTTGCTAAGCCAGTAGATCTGGAATATGGAGAAAGTTACTTAAGATCTCTAAGGCTTATCTATAAAAAAAAGTATAATAATGTCCACCTTGTGGACATGAGGGTAATGAGGAATAACATGAGATAATGTGTATAGAGTACTTAATACCAAGCAAATTACTACTGCTGTTAGTGTTTTTATTATTCATAGGATGTTTACTTAGCATTTGTAAAGTATTAGTCTCAAATTAAGTGAGCATTTTAATTCCTAAGACATATGATTAGGTATTACAGATAGTTTAACTTAAAACTCTTATTCATATTGCCACTGAGCAGTTACAGGTAACTAAGTCTCCAAATTTTATCTTACTGCCATTGCTGACTCTTTTTCCTGCTGGCTTATGGGAGACAAAAATAAGAAATTAGGAGAAGACAATGGGCACTCAAAGAATTTCAGCTCTTGGATCAGCTTCCTTTCTTAGATTTCAGAGAACTTAATATTTTAGTTGGCCATATGAATGTTAAGTGATTTTGTACTTTGATTTTGACCTATCAAAATACACTTTTGCTTTTACTAATAATCCTTCTGGTGTTTTCCTGAGTACACGATCAGCAATAAGTTTTAAAGCAATGGTTGGGTGCGGGGGCTCACGCCTCTAATCCCAACACTTTGGGAGGCTAGGCAGGTGCATCACTTGAGCCCAGGAGCTCAAGAGCAGCCTGGACAACATGGCAAAACCCCATGTCTACAAAAAATACAAAAAATTAGCTGGGTGTGGTGGCATGTGCCTATAGTACCAGCTACTCAGGAGGCTGCTGTGGGAGGATCACCTGAGTCTGGGGAGGTTGAGGCTGCAGTGAGCCATGATTGCGCCACTGCAATCCAGCATGGATAATGGAGTGAGACCCTGCCTCAGAAAAAAAAAAGAAAGAAAAGAAGGAAAGAAAGTTTTAAACCAAGACTAAGCCCAGGTCTGAAGGATGTATTTCTTAACTCTCATCTAACCAGCCACCTAACTCTTAAAAAGACCTAAATCCATATTATTGTTTTATACCCAAAGGAGTATAGATTTTATATTCTGAGTTATTTAGATAGATATTCTGTAAAATTTTTAGAGGAGGAATGTGCTTTATTTGCAGCTTTTAAAGGTTTAGCGGTCATGTGTCTGAGTAATGAAACAAAGCTGTCTCTAGTGGAATTCTTAGGGACTGATTGTTTGAATCAGTTGTTGAGCTAGGAATCTTGGTTGGGCTGAGTGCAGTGACTCACACCAGTAATCCCAGTGAAACAGGAAAAGTTCCCTTGTCCCCCTTGCAGGGGTAGTGGCTTGCTTCTTCAGTGTCCCGCTGCTCAAACCTCTAATGGGAGCATGCAGACGGGCAGGTTGTGGGGCTCCAACCTCACGGCCGCATCTGGGGATGAATGCTTACAGCTCCTGAAGCCGCAGTGGGCGTGTTACAGTGTGCTCTTTTAGTTTTGCCATCTATAGGTGGCTTGTGTTAGCTCAATTCGACCCTCTGCCTTATTGGAAGGAGAGAGGGCTTTCTGTATCCTGAGTTCTTGCCTTGCTGTACCGAAAAATCCAATCAAATGTGGGCTTGGAAAATGAGTGCAAGGTTTTATTGAATAGTGGAAGTAGCTCTCAGCAGATGGTTGGGGAGCCCGAAGGAGGATGGAGTGGGAAGGTGGTTTTCCCCTGAAGTCTAGCCGCTCTTGGCCAAACTCTGTGTTGTCCCACCGTAGGTGGCCTGCTGGCATCTGCTGGTGTCTGCCGGTATGTTGCTCTTGATGTCCAGCCGCTTGCATATTCTTCTTCCAGTGTATTCCTCTTAACGTCCAGCCACTTGTATCTCTACCTGCTAGGGTCTCGGGGTTTTTATAGGCACAGGATGGGGGCATGGTAGCCAGGGTGGTCTTGGAAAATGTAATATTTAGGCACAAAAACTGAAATGCCAGCCCTTACCTAGGTCTGTGGGCTCAGACTTGGAGTGGAGCACTAGCCAGGGACCACGCCCTTCTCTGCCCAGCACTTCCCTGCCCCCCTCCTGTATCACCGACCCTTTGGGAGGCCAAGGCAGGAGAATCACAAAGCGAGGAGTTCAGGACCAGCCTGGACAACACAGTGAGACCCTGTCTCTACAAAACAATAAAAAATTGTTTTTTTTTTGTAGGCACATTTAAAAAATGTGCCTGTAGTCCCAGCCACTTGGGAAGACTGAGTTGAGAGGACCACTTGAGCCCAAGAATTTGAAACTCCAATGAACTGTGATCAAGCCATGCCACTCTAGCCTGGGTAACAGAACGAGACCATATCTCTAAGAAAAAAAAAAAAAACAAAACTAGGACTCTGACAACTAGTCTTGGTTGTTAGACTGGAAAACATATGTACAAATTTGTATTTACAGATTGCAAAGTAGTCATTTTCTTTGCAGACGTTTTTTGTGATTCAGTTATGTATCTTTATCAGACTATAAGATGTTTCAGAAACAAAAGTATTACATAATCTTATTAAAACAGTTTCTTATTAAAATGTTCTCTTTTAGATTACCTCTCTAGTGACCCTTCAGCTGTTAACCCTGGTTGGCCATGACGATCAGCTTGATGGACCAAAATACAAATGCACAGTGTCTCTAGACTTCATCAGAGCTATTGCAAGGTAAAATGTCTTGAATTATGTAATGATATACTAAATATAAAAATTAGTGTTTTCCAAATGTGATGTCATTAGTCATGACATTTAAACATGAAAAAATCATCTATTTAAGTGCCAAGAATGAATAAGCTGTACGACAGAATGAACCTTCTCAAATTTACAAATGACGTAAACTGGGAGAAATAGCTAATATGTTAGAGGACAAAAATCAAGATTCTGAAAAACCTTAATAGGCTGGAATAAATGATCCCATAGTGGCAAGGTAAGATTTAATGGACAGTTGGCTACAGAAAACTCTCTTGTATTGAAATAAGATGGGAGAGAGCTGGCTTAAGTCCTAAATTTTTTAGCTGACTACAAGGCTTTAAAAATCCTGACTTAGGTAACACTGATAGAAATATAGTGTCTAGGTCAGGGGACATAATCATTCTACTGTGTGTTGTCACAGGCAGATCAAATCTAGTGTGCTGTGCTGTGTTGAGAGTTTTCAGAGAGACAAATGGATACATGCTGAAGGGGCACGAGGAGAGTGGTAGAATGAGGAATTGTGTCACATCCCTGACTGAAGGACAGAGTGTGAGAGAAAAGCCTTAGGAAGGACATGTGAACTGTCTTAAGTGTTTCAGGGGCTGTCGTGCAAAATGAATGAAGCTAATTCTGAGTAATTCTAGAGTGTTAGAAGTTCTGGGGAAGAAAGTACATTTGTCAAAATGAAAGCTGTCTAAAAATACAAGTTTCCTTACAAAGAGGTGTTCTTAGTGTTATGGAAAATGTTCAAACCATTTATATGAATAAGTGACTTCATCATACGGTTGCAGCTGGATAACAATCTGTCAGGACTGTAATGGAAGAGGTGATGAGTGTGTAGACTGGCAGAGTGAACAGGGCAATCCATAGACAGTGTGTTCCTAATCTTTTTCAATATGAAGATTCCATTTTAGCACCCTTTAAAAATTAGTCATGAAAGTATTTACATGTATTTCAAAATTAACAGTATTTAGGCATGAGACATTATTTTGTTCAGCCTAAAACAGTGCTTGATATCAGTATAGATTTGCAAATCTCCTCTGATGATTAATTTTACAGCTTCTTGAGGTTCTGAAGTCCATAGGTTGGCAGCTTCTCCCTGAAGTCTCTTCTGAATTCAAAATGCTCTGAAAAATAAATAAATAATAAATTATTGAATGAATGGCCAGGTGCAGTGGCTCACACCTGTAATCCCAACAGTTTGGGTGGCTGAGGTGGGAGGATTGCTTGAGGCCAGAAATTCAAGATGAGCCAGGGCAATGTAGTGAGACCCCCGTCTCTATAAAAAATGTTTTTAAGTTCTGTGATAATATGATGCAGGTATTTACCACATTTTTGTGGCATATAGGCTGTAAAACATGAATTCAAGGGTTTTAATGTTTCATTTTAATAAAACCAGGCAAACTTTTACGCAGAGAAAATTGAGCAGAAACTTATTTTTTAGTGTGTTAAGTATAATCACAAAGCAATTACTTCCTTTAAAAAAACAATTATATTGGAACTTTATATCTAAGAGCCTCTATCCAAGGCATAAATTTGGAGTGAAGCCTGTTCATTTCAGGGATTTTATTACTCTGAATGTGTTAGGTTGTGCCCCAGTATAATCATGTGCAAAACAGAAGTTTGTGGGTTCCTAATATAGTGAATCTCCATTGAATCAGACTTAATTTGATGTTACTTAGTGCAGAGCATCACAGTGATGGATGTTAGACACATCCAGAGACATGCACTTTCATTTACCACCTCAGAAGGAAGCAAGAACTTTAGACCTGGAATCTTGACATAGAACTTGGGGGCTCTGTAACTTTCTTTTGTTTTCTTTACTGTTCCCTACTTCCCATGGGCAATATCCATAGAATAAGCACCCGCTCCTCCCCACACCTGCCCTCTTCCATTCTCTCATCCCTGTGTTTTGTACTTCTTTTCTGCTGACTTTACCTTTCATTCTTTCCCTCCCTCCCATGTGCCTTAGGAATTATTATTCTCCTAATAGTCTTCCTCATTGCCTTAGCTAAAACCTGATTCCTTCTTTGGGATGCTGCTTCCCCTGGACTTACCTCTAGTTGTAGCTATGTATTTTCTCAAACCCTAATCCCTCAGGGTTGGAGGTCATTTTGGTGCCATCCTTCTTGTTGCCACTTCCAGACTGTTACTGCCCCCAACTTCTTATAAAAATGTGGACTTCCTTGAGACTCATGCAATCTGGCTCTATTTCCCTATTCTCCTTAAGACTGATTTTTGTCTCTTCAGCCATTCCACCTCATGTATTGAGATAATAGGGCACCTGGTATCCAGACTTCTTTTCCACCTAAATTTTTTTTTTTTTTTTTTTTTTTTGAGATGGAGTGTCTTGCTCTGTCGCCCAGGCTGGAGTACAGTAGTGTGATCTTGGCTCACTGCAACCTCTGCCTCCCGGGTTCAAGCGATTCTCCTGCTTCAGCCTCCTGTGTGGCTGGGATCACAGGCACACACCACCATGCCTGGCTAATTTTTAGCAGAGACAGAGTTTCACCATGTTGGCCAGGCTGGTCTTGAACTCCTGACCTCAAGTTGATCTGCCTGCATCGGCCTCCCAAAGGCCTGGGATTACAGGCATGAGCCACCGCGCCCAGCCTCCACCTAAATTCTTGACTCTGTTTAAACCCCACATTCTAACGCCTGAGTTCATTCTGTTCAGTCTTCACTCTGTTTCACAGAACAAGGTTGAAGCCATCAACTGAGAATTGAGCTACCTGTATTAGTGTCCATCTTCTCTTTCCTTTTTCAGCAGGATGGGGTTCCTCTTCCTAAGGTAGATTCTTCTACCTATGCTCTGAATTCCATCTCCTCCACTTTCCCAGAACCTTTGTTAGTCTCGGCTGTTTGTCCTCTCAGTGGCACCTGACACTGTTGGCTACTCTTTCTTAAAACTCTCTTCTCTTAGACATGATTCCACAGTATTCTGGTTTTCCTCTTTATTCTTTGGTTGTTTTTACTAACAAAGGCTATCTTTACCATCTGACCTTTAAATATAACTGTTCCTTTAGGCTTGGCCCTAGGCTCTTTTCTCATATTACATTTTTTTCCCTAGGCAACTTGAGCCACACCTGTGACTTCAACAATCATCTGTGTATTAATAATGCCCCTATTTTTAAAGACCAGACCTATTTTTTATAATATTCTTGACCTTTATTGCTGTTTCCCAGCTATATTAATACATTTCCAAAACTGAACTTAGGAATTCTAACCTCTGCTTCAACCCACCAACAAAAAGTGAAATATCTGGCTTTCCTCCAGTGTTTCTTATTTCAGTGATAAGCACTGCAGTCTGCTTTGTTACCCAGGCCTGAAATTTGAGTCCTTCTTGACATCTCTCTCTCCCCCACTCCTAATATTTAACCATTAGTCCTATTGAGCTTACAAAGCCCCTCTTATTTGTCTCAATTTCATTCACTTGTTATCATGATACTTTTACCACTCTAGATCAAGCCACCATCATCTCTTCTCTAACAGTCTAATTGATCTTCTGTCTGCTCTTATCCTCTTATAATTTATTATCCATGCTGTAGCCAGAATGATTTTATAAAAATTTAATGTCACCCTGCTCATTAAAAATATTCAGTAGTTTCCCATAGCTCTTGGGATAAATAACAGAATCTTTTAAATAACTAACAAGGCCCAAATGATCTGGCCCCTACCTGTGCCTAGCCCCATCTAGCACATACACCTTCTTTCCTCGGTATCTGCACTTTAACCACTTTTTTCCATTTTTTATATTCACCATTCTGCTTCCCATGCTTGTATATACAGCATTTTCCAGCTTCTTTTCTCCTTCACCTAGCTAACTGCTACATAACCTTTAGATTTCCGTTTAAATATCTGCTCCTTAAAGACGCCTTCTCACAAATACCACAACCACCATCATCACCCCCCCATACCACACACACACACGATTTGGAAGTTCCCATTTTGTTCTTCATTATATGTAACAAGTTTTACTTAAATAATTGAGTAATTAGAGTTCATCTTTCTTTCTAGAATACAAGCTCATAAGCTCAAAGCAGACTGTGTTTATGTCTATCACTGCCTTATCCTCAAACCTAGCACAGTGCTTTAAACTTAGTATGTGCTAAATAAATATTGCATGTTTTCCTATAGTGATTAGCAGTAAAAATTCAGATGAAGGGGAACCATATGAATTTGTTTTTGGGGACAGCAAGAAGGGAGCTCAGAGACAGTCTCATTCCAAATCAAGGCTTGATGGGAGAGGAAGTCCCAAGGATAGTTACCAAAGAAAAGGAAGGCTGGCCTCATTCCAGACACCTGTGGCAGAGAACAAATGAGATAATAGGGATCACAGGATATAACCTAAATGTCTAAAATGGCAGTCAATCAATAGCATCATGTATTTTTATACAGTTACTGAAAATCACACTTTTGAAGGATAGTAACTTGGGAAAATAACTCATGATGTAAGCTTAAGTGCATATAACAGTTCATATAAAGTTGCATATACAAGAAAACTAGGAAACTGTAAGGGACAGGAGTAATGGTCAAAAGTCAGTTGTCACCAAGAAATCAAGCAGAATCCTCTGATTTACTGATAAAGCAGTCATTTGTAGCTTTATCCAGAAGACTTTCAGTGGTATGATGAAGTAGAAGTCATATTGTAGTATTTATGAGAAAGTAGATGTAGCAAAGAGAGATAATGTTTTTCATTAGTTTATTTAACATTTATTGTGTTGCCCATTATAAACAAAACACTGTGGTAGGCTTTGGGGAGATACAGCAACAAGTATAAAGTATAACATAGCTATATCCTATTCTTATTAGCCTGTATTCTAGGATTCATTTATTTACTTATTTGTTTGCTATAAAGGAGAGAGAGGATTTTTTTTTCTTTTTTCTTTTTCTTTTTCTTTTTTTTTTTTTTTTTGAGACAGAGTCTCACTCTGTCACCCAGGCTGGAGTGCAGTGGCACGATCTCGGCTCACTGCAGCCTCTTTCTCCAAGGTTCAAGTGATTCTCCTGCTTCAGCCTCCCGAGTAGCTGGGATTACAGGCGTGTGCCACAACGCCCAAATAATTTTTGTATTTTTAGTAGAGATGGGGTTTTGCCATGTTGGCCAGGCTTGTCTCAAACCCCTGACCTCAGGTGATCCACCCACCTCGGCCTCCCAAAGTGCTAGGTTTACAGGCATCAGCCACTGTGTCTGGCCAAGAGAGAGGATTATAACTGCTAAAGGGGTTATGTGGTTGAGAGAGGATTATTATTTATTTTTTAAAGATTTGAGCATATTTAAATGCTGATAGGAAAGAACAGATAGAGAAGGAGAGTTAATGATACAAAAGGGAGAAAGATTAATTTAAAGCACACAATTACTGAAATGTTATATAGGCATGGGGTTTAGAATTTGAGTTGCAAGAGCTGTAGGTGAGAGAGCGGAATCCTCTTGCGTTGTAACAAGAGAAAAAGATGGATTCTGATGGAGCTGAATTTGGAGGTTTGGTGGCAAAAAGTTGAGGGAGTTCTGATCTGATGAATTCCATTTTCTCTGAGAAGGAGGAGACAAAATTGAGACTAAGGGCAAAAATAGTAGCAGTTTAAAGAAATCTGGAACATTTGAAATAGCTGCCATGGGGAATGGAAGAAACTGTTGAAAGGAAAGCAGTTTGTTGGGAGTGTTGAGGTTTTTGACCTTGAATTTACAATGGCACCAATCTGTGAGACTTGTGATCTTCTCCAACACCAATCCATGTGCTAGAGACTGGGACAGCAAAGAATTATAATCGAAATCACATCGTACTGGGGTTTTGCCAGGTAAGTTCAGTGGATTCCAGCAAGTAACCACTTGACCTGATGAATCATGGAGTCTTAAGCTAGGATGGGCAGGAAGGAAGTAAAGCCAGTCGGGGGCTAATAATTCAGTGCCTAGCATATAGATACTCAGTTAATGTTTGTAGATCAGGAAAAAATGAAGCCATTTGTGAACTGATTGTCCCAACATGTTCCAGATAGCAAAAAAGGGAGAAATTGGGGATCATAAGGTAGAATGTCTGAATTTATTTCTTTAGAAGTAGAGCATTTCTGAGTGTGATTATGAGAGTGGAAAAGGTTATTGGAGGTAAGAAAGAGAAATATATAATGAAGTCACTAGGCTGACGCAGGTCTTGGGTTGGAAAGGAAGACTGAACTGTATGCTAAATTACTCAGTGACTAAGGGATGGCGACAAAGAGGATGGGGATGGTGAGCAGAATGGTCTTAATCTCAGAGTAGCAGAGCTTTTTGCACAGGACACCAGCCCCACCTGACAGAACTGTCCAGGGGTACAGTGGAGAGTTAAACATTCATTGGAAGGAGCTGAAGAAAAGACTATGTCCTTTGAGGGGAGCCTAGTTTCAGTTAAGCCTGGAAGGGGAAAATAACCATTCCTTGAAGAGATAGAGGATATAGAGACTACAGTGGAAAGGTTTGGACAGAGAAGCTGTAGGAAGCTGATTCTAGAAAGGGAGCATAGAATTTGGAGATAGAGTATGGGAGAAAGCAGATAACGACTGAGAAGCTTACTAAATTTTGTTCTTGGATTGTTCTTAATGTGAATGGTAGTTACACATTTTCAATTGTTTTTCTTCCACAGTCAGTGGGAAGACACTATAAGATAAATAGAGGTTACAACTTAAAGTTGTATGGTTGCAAGTTGTCAGAAAAAAAAAAATTAAAAAAATCTCAAACTCAAACTGCCCACAAAAGTAAAAGGAAACAAAATAGTATCCTAAAAGAAAGAAAAAGTATTTTAATGAATCAACAAAATGAAATAAAAGGATAAAGGCAAAATTAAATCCTTAAATATATGCCATATAATTAACTTGTATTAACGTATTCTAAATTCTGATTTAAGAATTACTCCTAGGAAAATTGCCACCACACTATTCGTGTTTACTGTATTTCTTTCCAGCTGGTTACTTTAGAAAATAATTCATTTATGTTCTGTGGGAGAATCTCCCATAGTATATTGAAAGTTATCCCAAAGTTTAAAATTATACTTACGTGACTCTAATATGCATCTGTGACCATGGAAAGCCAGGGAACATCCATGCAAATTACACAATTCTCTTGTAAGTTATACCTTTCTTTAAAGAGGATTGTTTGTCTTCAAGTACTTTAAAGCACAAAATTATCTTTCGGGTGTGTGGCATAGTTTTTTATGTTGCCCCTGTGATTATTCTAACAAATTCTGCCATGTCTTAAAATAATATGTGTGAGATCAATTGGCAAGTTACCTATTTATATTGGGGGTGGAGGAATGGTAGAGATAGTGATACATCTTGGGAAGTAAATGTTTCTTAAAGGAATGATTTTATATTCAATTCCTGATTGATTTTTTTAAATCTAAAACTCTTACTATGATTCAGTTTGCATGAATACTTACCACTGACAAAGTACAGAAAGGGAATATAATGAAAGTTTTATGAACATTTAAGTTGCTTAGTGTTTTTAAGTCACTCCATTCATTCTATTAAGTCTGTTCTGCTATTTATTTATTGTACAAACTATTCTAATGCTATAGTAACAAACAGATTTCTCAAAAAATAGAGAAGTCCTACAGACATCACAATATTTTCATGTATTTGTGCTCTTCTAGTACTAGTCCATTAGACAAACATTTCTCTGCAGCCGTCACAACTTACTTGCAATTATTTCTTCTCCCTTTCTCCCTTAATATTGCTGGTATATCTTCATATTGATCATTTTGTATGGCTGTATAATATTTCATCAAATAATGTATTGTAATTTATGGATTCTCCTAGTTTTGGAATTTAAGTTGTTTTAATCTTACCTGCTTCAAAAATTTTGTTTTCACCCAAGTCCAGAAAAAAAAAAATTAGCAACACAACATTAAGTCCATTTTACCATATTACTTTAGGTTTATAACCTAAGACCCAAAGTCATTGTGGAGAAATATGCCTGGAGAGATGTACAAATACCACTTGCCTTTTCTGTCCGTGGTTAAAAGTAGTCTCTAGGTGGGAACTGAACAATGAGAACACACAGACACAGGAAGGGGAACTTCACACTCTGGGGACTGTTGTGGGGTGGGGGGGAGGGGGGAGGGATAGCATTAGGAGATATACCTAATGCTAAATGACGAGTTAATGGGTGCAGCACACCAGCATGGCACATGTATACATATGTAACTAACCTGCACATTGTGCACATGTACCCTAAAACTTAAGGTATAATAATAATAAAATGAAGTTTAAAAAAAAAGTAGTCTATTATATCCGTTTCCTTTCTTTGGTCCTCTAAATAAGATCTTTTCAATCAGTATCACGATTTTTTAAAAATCATGTGTTGGCTGGGCGCGGTGGCTCACGCCTGTGATCCCAGCACTTTGGGAGGCCAAGGCGGGCAGATCACCTGAGGTCAGGAGTTTGAGACCAGCCTGGCCAACATGATGAAACTCCATCTCTACTAAAACTACAAAAATTAGCCAGGCGTGTTGGCACATGCCTGTACCTCCAGCTACTTGAGAGGCTGAGGCAGGAGAATTGCTTGAACCGGGGAGGTGGAGGTTGCAGTGAGCCGAGATCATGCTATTGCACTCCAGCCTGGGTGACAGAGCAAGACTCCATCTCAAAAACAAACAAAAAGAATCATGTGTCAAAAGTACTTTGGTGCCCATAAATTTGGGTGTTTCTAGAGTTGAACGAAAGAAAAACATATAAAATAACTTTATGATTTAATAACCATACTTTTTGCGTCTTTATGCAAAAGATTTTTTTTAAACTTTTTAGTTCTGCAGTATTGTTTTGGCAGTTTTATACCATTTGGAAAGGCTTAGTATTCTTCAGAGGCACTGTTACAATGAAGCAAGTTATTCTTCAGTCCAACATTAGGTACCACAATAGCCATAGCATCTCTTTTTAGCTATTTTTAAATGTGTTTTCATAAGCAGTATCTATAGTTCCCCATTCCACATTTTAAAAAATATTTGATATGTCAGTCATTTGCTTAGAAACTTTTTTAGAAAGTATATTGCAAAATGATAGACAAAAACATTAATTGATGATGGTTTAATAAATAAGAGCATGCAATTAGTGAATCTTTAAAAGGCTGTTCTCACATGGATGATTATTTTTGCAGAATTGAATACTTAAGGCTTTAATTTTATACTTATTGCTAGATCATTATATCCAATTATTTTGACCATTTATTCAAATAATAAACCTCCAAGTCTGAATATTTATAGTGAAGAATGAGTTTTGTGAAAGGAGAATAATTATATGTCTCTCTCTCTGCTATTTTATTCTGCCTGCCATCAGAGTACAAAAATATACATTCACATCATCTGTTTGTTGTATCATATTCTTGGATCATACAGATTTAGTTACAATACACACACAGGTCAGCCAGCGTTAAAAGACTGAAAAGAATGAAAACTACAAATGAGGACAGATGAGCTATGCATTATGTAATGACAAAACAGGTGTCTCGGAAGATAAACAATGTTCAGAAGCAAAGAAGATTTAAATACTTTTGAATCTCTAATTACTTTATTCTGGTTATTAGACAAAGCAAATAGCTTTCAAATGAAGTCTAAACTTTCTGTAGTACAATTGAAGTACAGAATGTTGAATAGCTCTAGCTTCGTTTACTTTTCTTTAGAAAGGCAAACTTCGTGCATGGCAAAAAAAAAAAAAACTTAAAATATTGTGTTCCTAATAACATTTTAAAGAATTAATGTCAGTCCTATCAGGGTGCATTTGATAGCACTATAGGATTTTTAGCATTAGTCGTGAATTATTTTGCATGTGCTTTCCAGAATCATACAAAGCTGAGCAATCTAGGGGTGAGAATGCTAACATATTATCTGTTTTTGTTTTTAGGACGGTGAACTTTGACATAATAAAATACTTGTATGATTTCTTGTGAAAACAAGCTTCAAAGCCATATGGACACTGTGACAATGACTAAGCCAAGCTGTGTTCATCCAGCTACTTAGCTGGCCAAGGAGAGGAGTTCTTTGGCTCTATTGGATTTGTCCAAACAGGTGCTGGCCCAGCATGGAATCTGATGAAAATATTCTGATTGGTCTGGGTGGATGTGAGCAGAAGACTATTTACCAGGGACCCTGGAGTATTTGGAAGCAGCGTGTTAATTATAAACAGCAGGGTTTGAGCACAATCTGTTCTACTCTTAATGATGTTATCTTAACACTGAAATTGCCTGAAACCCATTTACTTAGGACTACATTTTGCTCTGTGAACTATCCCCTGCGCTTTGAACGTGCCAGCAGCCCTTGTTTATATGCCCATTCTTTTCACTTCCTCTCCACAGGAGCCTCTGCAGTCGCTTGCCAAAGCAGATTTTCCTAAGGCCACTGTTTTAAAAGATCATAGTTGCAAAATATAATAAATACAAGTTCTTTTTAAAATCCAAGCTTGTGTGTATTTATCTTTTCACTTGCTTTTCTCAAAAGGCAAGGTAGTTTGATCAGAAACAGACCAACTTTCCCTCTTTCAGCCTACTTGATAACTATGGTATGCTTGTATAAGGTTTATCTGGTCACTTTCTTAAAATTAGCTACCCAACCCAGTTTCTTTTTTTTTTTATCAGTATCATGGTTTTATTTTCTTTCTTTCTCTTTTTTAAAATCACTGGCCTTTAAGAGTTCCACAATAATTTTTTTTCCTGTTATATCACTTGTGAACTTTGGTTTTGATTTTCTTGTCCATATTTTTGAAGAAATTTTCTTTTAGCATTTGAATGCTTGAAAATTATTTTAAGCAGACTTAAAGTTCTTAATTATAGAACCTAGTGTAAATTTCAGTGGCATTTTATTTCTTCATTGTTTTTGAAGAAAAATTCTCACGATAGGCACTTTTAGTGTAACTATCTGGTTCAAAGAAAGCAAGTAATTATCTACTATTTAGAGGTAATGAGTTAGGGAGAAAAGGAATGGAATTCCTTTCGCCTCCCTACATAAATAAGACAGACTTTCTTGCCTGAAGATTGACATCCACAGCAAGTGATAGAGCATCCCCACTGTAAATCTCTTGTCCCACAGAAAATGAAGTTTGTGTTTCACAAGATGTTTGGAGATGCCAGGGTCAGAGAAAAGCCATGCATAGTGTGGATTCTGGCTTAGTTTCCAGCATGTAGAAATCCATGTCATCAAGCTGTAGAAAACAATTTGGGTAGCTGATTGAAGGAAGAGCAACACCGCCTAGGATAGCTTTCAGCCCCTCATATTTGTTTTGCAGATGCATGTCTGCTGTGCAGCCTGTCACGGATAAGCGGAACCAGTCTGTGTTTTGAGGGAAGAACTCTGGGATATCAGGAGGGGAGAAATTATCAAATAGGAAACTGGAGAGAAGGATGGAAAGGAGGTGAAGTTTCCTATAAGTGACTGTCCATGCATCATCACAGCTGGTCACCTGTCTCCTGCCCAGTGCATTTCCTCTCCTGTACTGCCCCACCTTGTTACCAGCCCCAGATGTGGCTTCCCGGCATAACACTAACCAGATTTTCCCTGCCCCTGACTGGGTCATCAGAACTTTCCTGTTTTGTAATTTACTTTCTAATGGCTTGCTAAATGACTCAGCAGCTAATTTGATTAATTTATTTAGATGAATACTAACAGAGCTTAATATGGATGTTGGCATTTTAACAAGGGTCATCTGCAAGTGGAATTCTCTAATTGGAAGATATGAATCTCCAATTACAGGAGGGAATCCAATAATGAGAATTATGCTGGCCGGCGGGCCAGAAATTTCTGTTAAGAGGAGGCACTTAAATTATACTCAGCATCTACTCTACCTAGGTGTAAAAGTAATTTAGGTGGTAGCAGAAGAAAGTTACTAAGCTGTAGGTTTTTAGACTATACATAGGTGGTCCTCCATTTTACAAATGTCTTCTTTCAATTACCGTGAGCCAGGTATACATAGGTGGAGACTTTACTCCCTCTTCCCTCTTACTTTCAAGTCATTTTCAAGCCCATTTCAAGCTTTCGTTGATGCAGCAATTCCTTTCAACAACTCTGGAAGAGATTCTGATGTACCAAGCCTCATCTCATTAGTCATAAAGGGGTCAAAGTCTTGATACCAAGATAGCAGTTGAGACTCCAGGCTCTGGAATCCTTGGATCAAATACCAGCTGTATTGCTACTGGCTGTCTGGCCTTAGGCAAGTTATTTAATGTGTCTCTGTGACTTTCTCACCTGTATAGTGGAAAGTAGAATTTACTTCATAGCATTTTTACAGGATTAAATAAATTAATATATCTAAGGCAGTAGTTCTCAACTAGGGAAATTTTGCCCACCGGCAAACGTAGTAATTTCTGGAGACATTTTTGGTTGTCACAACTGGGTGTGGGGAAGGGTAAAGGCCAGGGATGCTGCTAAATACAGTAGTCCCCGCTTATCCATGATACTGCTTTCCTTGAGTTCAGTCACTGTCTGTCATCCTCAGACTATGGTCTGAAAATATTAAATGGAAAACACCAGAAATAAACAGCTCATAAGTTTTAAACTGCATGCTTTTCTGAGTAGTGTGACGAACTCTCATGCTGTCCCGCCTAGGATGTGAATCATCCCTTTGCCCAGCCTGTCCATGCTGTCCATACTACCCACCGGTGAGTTGCTTAGTAGTTGTCTAGGTTATCAGATTGACTCTTGCAGTATCTCAGGGCTTGCATTCAAGTAACTCTTATTTTACTTAATGGCCCCAATGCGCAAGAGTAGTAATGCTGGCAATTTGGATATGTCAAAGAGAAGCTGTAAAGTGCTTCCTTTAAGTGAAAAGGTGTAAGTTCTCAATAAGGAAAGAAAAACATCATATGCTGAAGTTGCTAAGAATGTGGTAAGAATGAATCTTCTATCTGTGAAATTGTAAAGAAGAAAAAAAATTCATGCTAGTTTTGCTGTTGTACCTCAAACTGCAAGAGTTGTGGCCACAGTGCATGATAAGTGCTTAGTTAAGATGGAAAAGGCAGAAGATGTGAACCGAAATGTGTTCAAATTATGGTAATCAGGTTCAGGACTGTTAGAGGGTTTAGCCATCCACTGGAGGTCTTGGAACTTATTGCCCCTGTGGATAAAGGGGGACTACTGTATACTAAAATTAATATCCTATAACAGAATAATCTGACCCTCAAATGTCACTTGTGCAGAGGTTGAGAAACCCTGATCTAAGTAAGGTACCTGGCACAGAGTAATTGTTCAATAAAGCTATTATTATCCTGAAATGTGTCTTTGTGGGCTAGAAAGGAGGTAAATGAGGGAATGTGACATTCTTACTAGAAAGAGGCACATCCCTTTTTTACTGTAATCTTACCTCATACCTAGAAAAATTATTTCTTGTTTAAATTTTGGAGTTACTCAAATGGAAACAATACCTTGGATTTTAATTTTTAAAATTGAAGTGTTATCTACTGGGTTCCAATCTGTACACAGATTTCATTACTTATTTTTCAGTATCCTGTGGGATAGGTCAAAATTATAGCCGAGAATTATCAAATCAGAGAGCAGGTGACTGAGGACTTACATTTTTTTCCCTCAAGGTGTACTGGCTGAACAATTGGTGGTATACCTCCAACAGATTTAGTTAACCAACAACTGATTAATGTAATTAAGATGGTCTGGAGCATGAAAAACTCAGACTGTAAGAAGCCCACTCAGTCTCTCCAAAGTATGCATCACTCTGCTTGTACATTCCAAAGAAAAGTCAGGGACCAAGTCCAGGAATAATGCATCTCCTATCACATTAAGTACTCAATAAGTATCAAAAATAGCAGATGAAATTCAGAAACTGTCTCATGTGTAATAGTGTCCTCCATTGCTACCTGAATTCTCACACTATTGTGTACTATAATTGTTTGCATTTTGTGCCTTTAGCCATAGGCAGAAGCTTGGATTGGAGTTAATTTGACCAGAGGTTGATATTATTCAGCTTCATCTCCTACATTTAGAAAGCTTCATCTACTACAAAGTGTGGCTGCCTATCATGTGAATAGTTTAGATAATTTCGCATATAATTTCACTCTGCTATCACACTTTGCTTTCAAAAATGCTTAGTAGAGCTCAACAAAATCTTTCCTATAAAGATAACAACATTTCACTCAAGTTTGTCATTAAATGCCCTGAATACACAGTTAATGTTCATTTTCCAGCAGTGGCACACATTCATGAGACAGTATGAGAAGTAGAAATTTGGTAGAGCAGAGAAAATTATAATCAATTCATTCATAACTGCATGTTGATGCACAGTAATGATGGGAATTTTAGAAAGCATTCAACTGTTCGAGTAAATAGTCGTAGCTTTGGCATGATGGAAACAGCCTGGGTTTTAGAGGATTGGAGATTTGCTTGGGTTTTAGATAAACCGTAATCCATTTCATTTTTCTTTCAAGGAGTTGAGGGTTCGATTTAATGGCGGTTTCCCTAAAAGTGTTTAATTCAACAGATTCTAAATACTAGTTATGTGCCAGGCATTGTGTTAGGTGAATGGGATACATGAGTTATACAGAATGAGAGAGTTTCTGGCCTGGATAATAGGTACTACCAGCATTGGTAGAGTCATTCTCTGAAATAGAAAATCTTGGGGGAGGACTAGGCCTGTAGGGGTGGAGAAGATTATGAGTTCAGTTGCCATTAAAGTGCTTGTGAGAAATCCAAGTGGAAATATGAAACAGGTAGTTGGATCTAGATTGGAGATCAGAGTTGCTGCAAGTATAAATGTAGGCATCATGAGGATAGAGATGGTTATTTGGTGATTTGGAGGTCTTAATCCTTAGAGTAGTATCCATCACATGGTGAGGGAGAAACCATGTTGAAGTGAGTTTAGGAAAATATATAGAAAGTGATCATCACCATTGTTTGTCAAGAACTACGAGTTGTATTTTTTTTCAAATAACACTTCTCCACTGTTCGTATAACCCTGATTCTCTTCAGCAAGTGAAGTGGCAGTAAGAGACATGGCTAGATCTTATTCAGTATCTAGCTCAGGAAGGAAAAATCAAACCCTCTTAGAGTCTTAATTCTATGGAGAATGTTAGATCACATGGGCGTTCTATGTGCTCTCTCTACTTCCTCATGGCATGGTGACTAGGTTCTAACGCCAGCATCCCAAGAGAAACAGCAGATGCTGCATGGCCTTTTCTAACCTAGCCTCAGAAGTCACAGAGCATCACTTTTGCACCATTCTGTTTGTTGAGGCAGGGATAAAGGCCTGCCTATACTTAAAAGGAAGGGAATTAGACCCACTTGATATTAAAGAACTTGGAGACAGGCTTGAAATCACCACACAGAACATAGTAGCTGAAAATAGTACTATGGGATGCAGATGGAATATATTTTATGTCATCTCAAAATTTGAATTGGTATGGCAGAGACTGCTTATTGTCCATGCCTATGCTTCCCCCAAGTATCTTGCCTATCTGCTTCCAAAACACAGGAACTCTGACGCAAGAAGGCCAATGTGATCAGAACACAGGAAACAAGGGTAATTGTGGTAGTAGATGGGATCAGAAGTGATGGGGGGCCAGGTGGTGTGTGGCCTTACAGGTCATTGAAAGACTTTGGTTCTTATTCTGTGTGAGTTAAGAAGCACTGGATACAAAATCAATGTGCAAAATTCAGAAGCATTCTTATACACCAATAACAGACAAACAGAGAGCCAAATCATGAGTGAACTCCCATTCACAATTGCTTCAGAGAGAATAAAATACCTAGGAATCCAACTTACAAGGGATGTGAAGGACCTCTTCAAGGAGAACTACAAACCACTGCTCAATGAAATAAAAGAGGATACAAACAAATGGAAGAACATTCCATGCTCTTGGGGAGGAAGAATCAATATCGTGAAAATGGCCATACTGCCCAAGGTAATTTATAGATTCAATGCCATCCCCATCAAGCTACCAATGACTTTCTTCACAGAATTGGAAAAAACTACTTTAAAGTTCATATGGAACCAAAAAAGAGCCCGCATTGCCAAGTCAATCCTAAGCCAAAAGAACAAAGGCATCACACTACCTGACTTCAAACTATACTACAAGGCTACAATAACCAAAACAGCATGGTACTGGTACCAAAACAGAGATATAGATCAATGGAACAGAACAGAGCCCTCAGAAATAATGCCGCATATCTACAACCATCTGATCTTTGACAAACCTGACAAAAACAAGCAATGGGGAAAGGATTCCCTATTTAATAAATGGTGCTGGGAAAACTGGCTAGCCATATGTAGAAAGCTGAAACTGGATCCCTTCCTTACACCTTATACAAAAATTAATTCAACATGGATTAAAGACTTACATGTTAGACCTAAAACCATAAAAACCCTAGAAGAAAACCTAGGCAATACCATTCAGGACATAGGCATGGGCAAGGACTTCATGTCTAAAACACCAAAAGCAACGGCAACAAAAGCCAAAATTGACAAATGGGATCTAATTAAACTAAAGAGCTTCTGCACAGCAAAAGAAACTACCATCAGAGTGAACAGGCAACCTACAAAATGGGAGAAAATTTTTGCAACCTACTCATCTGACAAAGGGCTAATATCCAGAATCTACAATGAACTCAAACAAATTTACAAGAAAAAAACAACCCCATCAAAAAGTGGGCGAAGGATATGAACAGACACTTCTCAAAAGAAGACATTTATGCAGCCAAAAGACACATGAAAAAATGCTCATCATCACTGGCCATCAGAGAAATGCAAATCAAAACCACAATGAGATACCGTCTCACACCAGTTAGAATGGTGATCATTAAAAAGTCAGGAAACAACAGGTGCTGGAGAGGATGTGGAGAAATAGGAACACTTTGACACTGTTGGTGGGACTGTAAACTAGTTCAACCAATGTGGAAGTCAGTGTGGCGATTCCTCAGGGATCTAGAACTAGAAATACCATTTGACCTAGCCATCCCATTACTGGGTATATACCCAAAGGATTATAAATCATGCTGCTATAAAGACACATGCACACGTATGTTTATAGCGGCACTATTCACAATAGCAAAGACTTGGAACCAACCTAAGTGTCCGACAACGATAGACTGGATTAAGAAAATGTGGCACATATACACCATGGAATACTATGCAGCCATAAAAAATGATGAGTTCATGTCCTTTGTAGGCACATGGATGAAACTGGAAACCATCATTCTCAGCAAACTATTGCAAGGACAAAAAACCAAACACCGCATGTTCTCACTCATAGGTGGGAATTGAACAATGAGAACACATGGACACAGGAAGGGGAACATCACACTCTGGGGACTGTTGTGGGGTCGAGGGAGGGGGGAGGGATAGCATTTGGAGATATACCTTATGCTAAATGACGAGTTAATGGGTGCAGCACACCAACATGGCACATGTATACATATGTAACAAACCTGCACATTGTGCACATGTACCCTAAAACTTAAAGTATAATAATAAAATAAATAAAAAGCACTGGAGATATTTAAGTAGAGGGGGTCACATCATCTGGCTTAGATTTTGAAAAGGATTACTGAATACTATATTGAGAATAGGCTATAGGGAGTCAAAGGAGAAAGCAGGAAGATCAGCTAGGAGGCTATTAAAATAATGCAGGTGAGAAATAATGGCTCAGATAAGGGTATTAGCAGTGCAGGGGGTGAGAAGTTGTCAGATTCTGGATATAATTTGAAAGAAACTTCTATAGGACCTGCTAATTAATTGAATATCAGTTGTGAAAGAAGAAAGTCAAGGATGACTTTGGGGTTTTTAACCTGATCATCTGGAAGGGTGGGGTTGACCCTAGTCGAGATGAAGACTGGAGGAACAATTTGAGGGGTAAGAGGGATAGAATCAGGGCTTTGGGTATGGGCATAGCAAGTCAGAGATTTCTATTAGGTATCTGCTATGGTTTGAATGTTTGTGTCCTTCAAAAATTCTTATGTTGAAACTTAATCACCAATATGATAGTGTTACATGAAGGTGGGGCCTTTAGGGGGTGATTGGGTCATGAAGCCTCTGCCCTCATGAATGGATTAGTGACCTTGTAAAAGAAGTGTGAGGGAGCTCTGCACTCCTTTTTGTCTTTCCGCTTCCTGTGCCATGTAAGGATACAACATTCATCCCTTTTGCTGTTTTGCCCTTCTGACCTTCTACCACGTGAGGAAATAGTGTTCCTTCCCTGCAGTGGACACAGCAAGGCGTCATCTTAGAAGCAGAGAGCAGCCCTCATCAGGCATTAGATCTGCTAGTG
This sequence comes from Pan paniscus, assembly GCF_029289425.2. Classification (NCBI taxonomy): domain Eukaryota; kingdom Metazoa; phylum Chordata; class Mammalia; order Primates; family Hominidae; genus Pan; species Pan paniscus. The sequence goes on along the minus strand of NC_073255.2, from coordinate 140,978,785 downwards.
CCCTGATCTTGGACTTCCAAGTCTCCAGAACTGTAAGAAATAAATTTCTATTATTTATAAATTACCCAGTCTCAGGTATTTTGTTATAGCACCATGAATGCGCTAACACAGTATCTAAATGGAGATACTCAAGGAGGCAGTTAGATAAGTCGAGTTCAGGGTAGAAGCCCAGGCTGGAGATATAAACTTGAGGGTTGTCAGTAGCTAAATGGAAATGTATAAGGGAAATGTGTGTATGTGTGTATATATATATATATATATATAGCTGGCTCCTCTGGGTTAGAAAACTCCACCTATTTACTGGAAAAAGCTGAGCGCCTGCACAAGTGCACTCAGCTCCTCTAGAAAGTGTACCCCCGCCCCCGGGGAGTCGCTTCTAAATTGTAAGGACTTTTTGTTAGTCTTTTCTATGAAGAAGTAGGATTTATGATGCAATTGAAGTTTTTTTTTAAATACTAAAATTTCAAATACGATGTTACTGACTTGTATTACTAAAATTTCAAAAGACAGCCAGGCGTGGTGGCTCACGCCTATAATCTCAAAACTTTGGGAGGCCAATGGGGGCAAATCACCTGAGGTCAGGAGTTTGAGACCAGCCTGGCCAACCTGGTGAAACCCCTCTCTACTAAAAATACAAAAAAATTAGCTGGGTGTGGTGGCATGCACCTGTAATCTCAGCTACTTGGGAGTCTGAGGCAGGAGAATCACTTGAACCTGAGAGGCAGAGGTTGCAGTGAGCTAAGATTGCACCACTGTACTCCAACTTGGGTGACAGAGTGAGAGTCCATCTCAAAAAAATAAAAAATAAAATTTCAAATGGCTCTTGCAATATTAAGATAAAGCAAAATGGCAGGAGAGAAGTGGGTGGGTCACAGATTTAGTTATATCAATATATACATGCCCAATCCAGCCAAAATGACTTCACAATACTTCACTTGCAGATTAAATGTGCTAATTAAATTCCAAAAGCTTATTGTTTTAAAGTGGTTCTTATTACCAAGCATTGACTTTATCATTTCTGAAGTATAAAAAATATGCTGAATTTATCCATTAAGTGTAAAGGTTCCCTCTATGTAGGTCTAAGTATAGAATATTTGGTTATTAGTTCTTAACATTTTTTTCCTGAAAATATCTATATTTTGTGAGATTTTGCCATAATCATGATGAATTCATCATAGATCACACTCAGCAGAGTATGTGCTTCAAGTTATGGCTCCAGATGTTGGACTGATTTGCACTGATTCTCTTTCTTCATGTCCATTGTGATCAATGACATTCAGGAGGCTGAACAGAGTGAGACTGACGGGCCTATCTAATGATTAATACAATAAAATCAAATGGCTAGAAATCTAAGGCAAGATGGATGACTGGAAATCAAAGAAAGATAGGATATGAGCATTTACTTACCTGGGGCAGCACTGGGTGTCATATAATCTGGTAAGAATTTAGCTAAAAAATGTTTGGTAGATTTGGATAACTATCAAATATTTGGAAATTAGACAATACGCTTCTAAATAGCCCGTTGACCAAAGAGATTGCTTCAAGAAAAATTTAAAAGTACTTTGAACTAAATGAAAATGCAAATGGAACATATTAAAATTTGTGAGAAGCTACTAAACCAATGCTTAGTGGGAAGTTTATAATATTAAATACAAATATTAAGAAAAGAGAAAAGTCTAAACTCAAGTTTCTCCCTTAAGAACTAGAGAAAGATGAGCAAAATAAATTCAAAACAAGTAGGAGGAAGGAAATAACATTCAAGTAGAAATTAATGAAATTAAAACAAAAAGAAAATCAATAAAACCAAAAACTGGTTATTCAAAAAGATCAATAAAATTGATAAATCTCTAGTCAGGCTAACCAAGAAAAAAGACACAAATTACCAATATCAGGGATGATAGAAAGGGCATAACCACTGACCCCACAGACACTAAAAGGATAAAAGGGAAGATTATAGACAATTCTATACTCATAAATTTGATAATTTAAGTGAAAAGAACCAATTCCTTATCAGGCACAAAAAGCACAAACCATATAAAAAACTGATAAGTTGTTCTTCATCAAAATTATATTTTTTTCTTCTTCAAAAGATGCTGTTAAAAGACAAGCCACAGACTGGAACAACATATTGACAAAATACATAGGTCTGGTATCCAGAATATGTAAAGAACTCACACAATTCAATAATAATAACCCATTAAATTTTTGAGAAAATAATTCTACAGATACCTTATCAAAGAAGATATAAAGATGGCAGATAAACACATGAAAAATACTCAACGTCATTAATCAATATGAAAATGCAAATTAAAACCACAGTGAGATACCATTGCATACCTATTAGAATGGCTAAAGAAAGGAAACAAACAACAAACTGACAATATCAAGTTCTGACAAGGATGCAGAGCAACTAGAACTCTCTGAATGTTGATGTCAGCAGGGATGCCAAATGGCACAGCCATTTTAGAGAAGAGTTGACCAGTTTCTTAAAAAGTTGAACATACAACTTACCATACAACTCAGCAATTCTACTTTAAGGTTTATTTAAGAGAGATCAAAACAAAACGAAACAAAAACTGCACTTCAATGTTTATGGTGTTTTTAAACCATAATAGCAAAAATCTGGAAATGACCCATCAGCCGGTAAACAGAAACTGTGGGACATTCATACAATGGAATATTACTAAGCGAAAAAAGAACAAACTACCAATACATGGATAAAACTAAAATGCATTATGCTAAGTGTAAAAAAGCCAGATTTGTGCTGTATTATTCCATTTTGTGACACTTTGGAAAAGGCAAAGCTGTAGGATAGAACACAGATCAGCTGTTGCCAAGTCCTAGGGATGGAAGATTGGATTGCAGAGTCACTAGGGAACTTTTTTGTGGGGATTGAGATGTTCTGTATCTTAACTGTGGTGGAAATTAAATGACTGTGCATTTGTCAAAATTCAAAGAACTGTACATCTAAAACAGATGAATTGTATTGTATGTAAATTTTTTCTCATACAACTAGATTTTTAAAGAAAGAGCAAACAATATGATATGCTGATTCCAAGGAACACCGTTTAAATATAAAGGCACAGATAAACAGAAAGTGAAATGCTGGAAAGAGATAGATCACGGAAACACTAACCAAATAAAAAGATAGTCTGGCTTTACTAATATCAAAGTAGACTTGCTTTAAGCCAAGCAATGAAAAAGGGACACAACATAATGAATAAGTAAGGTAATTCTAAATCTACAATAATTGTTTGAGTTTGTAGTATCCTCTCAGTAAGTAAAACAAGCACAAGCATGCACGCATATGTGCGTGTGCAAACACAGACACACACACACACTCTCTCACACAAATCAGTAAAGATACAAAAGATTTAAGCAACACATAACCTGACCTAACTGAAGCATATAGGACATTATATTCAACACATAACCAACACATAACAACACATAACCTGACCTAACTAAAGTTTATAGGACATTATATTCAACAGTTGCACAATGCACACTCCTATCAAGTGCACAGCGAATATTGACCAAAATAGAACACAGTAAGTCTCACAGATTTTAAACTATTGAAATTATATGATGTATATTCTCTGCCTGCTGCAGGATTAAACTAGGAAGCAATAATAGATAACTAGCAAGCCCCAGTTGTGTAATCAAAACCTTCTAAGTAATCTATAGGTCAAAAAAAGAAATCACAATGGAAATTAGAAAATACTTTAAACTTTAATTAAAATACAACATACAATTCAAGAGATTTGGCTAAAGTAGTGCTTAGAGAAAAATTTAGATCTTTAAATATCTACAATTAAAAAGAAGATTTTCAATCAGTGATCTAAACTTTCATCTCAAGAACCTGGCAAAGAACAGTGATTTAAGCCAAATAAGTAGAATGACAAAATAAAAAGTAGAAATAAATAAAATAGAAAACAAATGGGAAATAGGGAAAAATCAATAGAAGCCAAAGGGAGTCTTTGAAAAAAATAAGAAAATTGATAAATGTCTAGCAAAGTGATGAAGAGAAAAGAGAAGAAACACAAATCAGTAATATTAGAAATGAAAATGGGACAATACTATAGACTCCACATACCTTAAAAAGAAGAGCATATCATTAAAAATGCCAAGAAATTTGGCAACTTAGATGAACTGAACAAACTCTTTAAAAATCACTTTCCAAAACTGGCACAAGAATAAATAAGAAAAAAAATACAATCACTCCAATATCTGTTGAACAAATCAATTTCATAAATAGTTCCTCCAACAAAGTACATTCCAAGATTAGACGGCTTCACTAGCATATTCTACTAAACACTTAAGGAAAAAGTAATACCGACATTGCACAATAAGGAAAGAAAAATAAATGCAGGGCAGAAATATTAGAAATGAGGAGTAAAGTTATCTTTGTGTATGTAGAAAATCCAAAAGAATATACAAACAAAATACAAGAACCAATATTGTGTGTCCATATAGTAGCAACAGTTGGAAAATAAAAGTATTAATTTATTGGATCATAAAAATAAATAGAGGTATTTAAAGATATGCAATACCTTTACACTGAAAAAAATTACAAAATATTTCTGACAGATATTTTTAAAGACTTAAATGAGTGTTTATGGATTGAAAGACTCAATATTTTTATGTTAACTATTACCAAACTGATTTATCTTATCAATGCCATCCCACTCAGAATCCCAGTAGGTTTTTTATGGAAATTGACAAGCTGGTTTGATAATTTGTGTGGAAAGTAAAGGAACTAAAATTGACAAAACAACTTTGAAAACAAAATTGGAAGACTGACACTGCCGAATTTCAGAGCTTATTATAAAGCTATAGTAATCCAGATGGTGTAGTACTAATGTAAGGGTAGACATATAGATTAATGGAATGAAATAGAGTCCAGTAATAAGTCTACACATTTACAACCACTGTATTGATTACATAGGCACTAATGCAATTTAATGGGGAAAGAATGATCTTTCAATAAAGAACTCGAGCAAATCCTGACACCACTCTCATACCATATACAAAAAAATAACTCTAGATTATTTTAGAGTTAAACGAGAAGGTAAAAATTCTAGGGGAAGAAATGAGAGAAAGTATCTTTATGATCTTGATGTAGATAAAATTTTCTTTCCACAAGTACTAACTATAAAGGAAAGGAATGATAAATTGGACAAAATTAAACTTAGGAAATACTATTTATCCAAGATATTAAGAGAGTGAAAAAGCAAGCCATACGCTGGGAGATAATCTTTGCATTACATATATCTGACGAAGACCTACTATCCAGAATACTTAATGCCTATAATTAATAACAAAAAGTCAGCCCAATTTTTAAAATGGCCAAGAACTTTAAGAGACTCATCATACAAAACAATTTCTGAATGGATAATTAACATATGAAAAGATGCCCAACATTATTATTCATCAAGAAAAGGCAAATCAAAACCACAGTGAGATAACACTACACACTCTCCAGAATAGCAAAAATTCAAATGCCAAATTGAGTGCAGCAGTTGCAACTTCCATACATGCTGATGGGAATGTAGTAAGCTATTTTAGGAAACTGGCAGTTTCCTTGAAAGATGAACTTATGCCTACCTCCTGATCCAGCAATTTCAGTCCTGGGTTATGCTTTAAAGTTATGAGTGTTTTTGCCTACCAAAAGATGTGTGCAAGAATATTTCACAGTGGCACAAACTGGAAACAACCAAATATTGATCAATAGAATAAATTTAAAAAATGCGTGTTCTTGTAATGAAAACCAATACAACAACATGTATAAATCTCACAGACATGTTGAGTGAAGTAGGCCAGAAACAGGAAAAACTAATCAATCCATGGTCATCATAATAGCGGTTACCTCAAAGTGTGGTGGTAGTGGTGGCATTGCTAACTGAAAGGGGGTATGATAGAGCTCTTTGGAGTGATGAAAATATTGTATATCTTGATCTGAGTAGTGGTTACACTGGTGTATATGAAAATTCAGTTGAGCTATATACACTTCAGATTTATGCAATTTATGCATTCCATCACATGGATTTTTTTGTACCTCAAAAACAAACGCGTCAAACCTAGCAATGATTCTGTGCTCTAGATCCTATGTAACCTCCTCCATGAGTCGGTATCACTGGCTTAGCAGTAAAGGAAAAAAAAAAAATAATTTTCTTTTGAGACGGAATTCCACTCTGTCGCCCAGGTTGGGGTGCAGTGGTGCAATCTCAGCTGACTGCAACCTCTGCCTCCCGGGTTCAAGTGATTCTCCTGCCTCAGCCTCCCGAGTAGCTGGGACTACAGGTGTGTACCACCATGACCAGCTAATTTTTTTTTGTCTTTTTAGTAGAGATGGGGTTTCACTGTGTTAGCCAGGATAGTCTCGATATCCTGACTTTGTGATCCACCTGTCTAATTAATTGTTTTTAAAGTAAAACAAAGAAAAGGCAAAAATAGGGGTAAAGGACACCAAATTTAAATTTTTCACTTTGAAAAATTCTGCTACATTTTCAACTGCCCTGCAAAGGATATACTTTGCTTCCTTTTAATGAATGAGGAAGCTGAAGTCTGGTAGGGTCTAAGGCTTAGCTAAGTAAGATGTGGAGCCAGGATTCAGAACCAAACCCTACTTTACACCATTATATCATGAGTACAGTTTTGGTAAGGCCAGGTTAATCAGTGTATTGTCGATACTGTGTTCCTTAGAAAAAACAGACATCCTAGGTTGAATCCTTTTTTTTTTTTTTTTTTTTGTAGAGACAGGGACTCACTTTGTTTGCACAGGCTGGTGTCAGACTCCTGACCTCAAGTGATCCTCTTACCTCAGCCTTCCAGCTGGGATTATGGATATGAGCTATTGAATCCTTGAGAAAAACTTTAGAATCCTAGTTAGTGGCAATGTAAACACCATGGACATAAATTCATCGTCTACCTTTGCCAAAGGCATAGTCAGCCTATTTGCATTACACATTCATCTAAGGGGCCCCAAGATGTTTGTCATAAGGAGCTGGTCTGCTTCTCATTTGAAGCCTTGCCCTTGATTAGTTCAGAGAGGGAGTACCATTAAGGAATTTCATGTATGGGGAAGAGGCAAGGAGTACTGACAGGTTTAACCCAGGCGTATGTCTTCTTTCCCACTGGAAATGTTCTTGGATTATGGTGAGGGGCCTTAACTGAAGCTTGAAACCCTGCAACCAGTCTCAGCTGGGTTTTTAGTCGTCCAGTAAGTCATGAGCGGCCAGTGGGGACCCTGTGGGGTTCAGTTGTCATGGGAATCTGACTATTTCAAATGCTGACAGTGAGAGGAAGAAAATGCGTTGAGCATAACACACTACTTTAAAATCTATGACTTTTGACACTGAGAAAATGTAAGGGACTTATTAAGAACGCAGCAGGGTTTGAAAATTACTTCTGAAATATCATAACCTTATATCTGTAGATTCACAAACCTAATGAACAAGAAAAATCACTAGATACCTATATTAAAAATTATCTGAAAAAGCCTCTCCCAAATTAGTTCTTATAAATTATATAAGAAAAAGTATATTGATTAACATATTAAACCCATAACAGGGCAGTTCAATAGCAACACACTGAACAGTGAGGGACAGCTCAGAGGAGGCTGAGGTTTAGGTTAGGACTCTTACGTGACCTAGGTTTGTAAATATGCTTCATGGGATAAACAGTGCATTAATGACATTTAATCATTATCCTAGTTGCAAATCAAGCATCAGCACTAGTAAAATTAAATTATAAATGGATATAAATATATGTATATGTACATATATAAATAATCAAGACAAAAATATATATTAAAATAAAACAAAAAATTAAATTATAAATGGATGGGACAGAATATATATATGTAAATGTATACATAATCAAGACAAATGACAACTAAGATGAGCATTAAAAAACTAAAAAACAAAAACAAACTAAGAAACAGACAATGCTACTATCACAGAGTGTATCTCTGTCTGAGAGAGTGACTTACTTTAAGGATCATCCAGACAACTCCTTGATGAATTCAAGGATGTTGCTTATAGACAGTATTTTTATAACCAAGTTCTGTTGAATATTTATTGAATGTAAGAAGCCCTCACAAGACTGTAATGCCAAAATATGTGCTGGGTGATGGGGAACCGGTAATTGGCCTTAGCATCCTACAGTGGCATGGTAGCTGTCTAAGAGGGTTATGCTTAGGGTAGGAGTGTGGGATTTTGCTTCGAGGACCTGTAATTGTTCCAGCTGATTCTATTCCTTCAGAATTTTCCTCCATCCATTCTCACATCAGGTGAAGAGGTGACTACATTTCTGGCTCATTGTTTGATGAAGGATTTTTGCTTACTTATAGTTGTCATCTATACCCAAAACAAGACACAGAATTTAAGCAATCAATTTTAGTGGAAAGTTAATGACTATTTTGAAAAATCAGTGTTATCTTCATCCTTGTTAGGTGACAAGGCCAGAAAACCATTTGACTTTATCAAATGAGTTCAGGCCTCATGATTTATTATTTTGTATTGTTCAAGATTATGCCCTAAGTTAGGCTTATGCCTATAACTGTCAGTCGTCTTTAAGATGATGAGTATCTCTGGAGCAATTCTGAACTAGGGATCAATTTGAGAGTCATCAGTTTATGGGTGGCAACTGAAACCCTGACCATAGGTGAGATTCTACAAAAAGCAATGGTGAAAAGAGAGGAAGGCCAAGGTAGACACCAGGGACGTTTGGGTCATCAATGCCAAATAAGAGAGTTTCAACTTCAGCAAAGTCTCAAGATACAAAATCAATGTGCAAAAATCTCTAGTGTTTCTATACACCAACAGTCAAGCCTGAGAGCCAAATCAGGAATGCAATCCCATTCACAATTGCCACAAAAAAATAAAATACCTAGGCATGTAGCTAACCAGGGAGGTAAAAGATCTCTACAAGGAAGACTACAAAACGCTGCTCAAAGAAATTAGAGATGACACAAACAAATGGAAAAACATGCCATGTTCTTGGATAGGAAGAATTAATATCATTAAAATGGCCACTGCCTAAAGCAATTTATAGATTCAATGCTATTCTTATTAAACTACCAATGACATTCTTCACAGAAGTATTAATAGAAAAAAAAAACTATCTTAAAATTCATACAGAACCAAAAAAGAACCCTAACAGCCAAGGCAATCCTAAGCAAAAAGAACAAAGCCCAGAGGCGTCACACTACCTGACTTCAAACTACACTGTAGGGCTATCGTAAACAAAACATCATGGTAGTGGTACAAAAACAGACACATAGACCAATGGAACAGAACAGAGAGCCAAGAAATAAGGCCACACACCTACAACTATCTGATATTTGACAAAGCTGACAAAAACAAGCAATGCGGAGAAGACTCCCTATTCAATAAATGGTGCTGGGATAACTGGCTAGCCATGTGCAGAAGATGAACAGAAACTGGACCCCTGCCTTACACCATATACAAAAATCAACTCAAGATGGATTAAACTCTTAAGTGTAAAACCCAAAACTATAAAAACCCTGGAAGCCAACCTAGACAATACCATTCTAGACATAGGACTTGGCAAAGATTTCATGACAAAGATGACAAAAGCAATCACAACAAAAGCAAAAATTGATCTAATTAAACTAAACAGCTTCTGCACAGCAAAATAAACTATCAACAGAGTAAACAGACATCCCACAGAATGAGAGAACAATTTTGCAAACAATGCATCTGACAAAGGTCTAATATCCAGCGTTACAAGCAACTTAAACAAATTTACAAGAAAAAAACAACCCCATTAAGGTGGGCCAAGGACATGAACAGACACTTTTCAAAAGAAGATGTACATGTGGCCAAAAAGCATATGAAAAAAAGTTCAATATCACTGACAATTAGATAAATGCAAATCAAAATCACGATGAGATACCATCTCACACCAGTCAGAATGGCTATTATTAAAAAGTCAAAAAATAATAGGCTGGGCGCAGTGGCTCATGCCTATAATCCCAGAACTTTGGGGGCCTGAGGCAGGCAGATCGCTTGAGCTCAGGAGTTTGAGACCAGCCTGGGTAACATGGTGAAACCCTGTCTCTACCAAAAATACAAAAAAAAAAAAAAATTAGTCGGGCTTGGTGGTGTGCGCCTGTAGTCCCAGCTACTCAAGAGGCTGAGGTAAGAGGATTGCTTGAGCCGGGGAGGCAGAAGTTGCAGTGAGACGAGATGGGGCCACTGCACTCTGGCCTGGGCAACAGAGTGAGATCCTGTCTCAAACAAATAACAACAAAAAGTCAAAAAAATAACAGATGCTGACAAGGTTGCAGAGAAAAAGGAATGCTTACACACTGTTAATGGGAGTATAAATTAGTTCAGCCATTGTGGAAAACAGTGTGGCGATTCCTTAAAGACCTGAAAACAGGAATACCATTTGACCCAGCAATCCCATTACTGGGTATACACCCAAAGGAATATAAATCATTCTATCCTAAAGACACATGCACATGTGTGTTCACTGCAGCAGTATTCACAATAGCAAAGACATGAAATCAACCTAAATGCCCATCAATGGTAGACTGGATAAAGAAAATGTGGTACACATACACCATGAAAAACTAGGCAGCCATAAAAAAGAACAGGATCATGTCCACTGCAGGGACATGGATGGAACTGGAGGCCATTATCCTTAGCAAACTAACACAGGGACAGAAAACCAAATACCACATATTATCACTTATAAGTGGTAGCTAAATGAGAACACATGGACACATAGAGGGAAACAATACACACTGGGGCCTATCAGAGGGTGGGGGGAGACAGAGTCAGGATAAATAACTAGAGGGCACTAGGCTTAATGCCTGGGTGGCAAAATAATCTGTACAACAAACCCCCGTGGCACAAGTTTACCTATATTACAAACCTGCACATGTACCTCTGAACTTGAAATAAAAGTTAAACAACAACAAACAAGAGAGTTTCACTGGAAAGAGTATCAACTCTTTTAAATCACAATATTAATAAAGTACATAAGGGTACAAATGTTGTCTTGACTCAGAGAAGATCATTGTTATGGGTTGAATTGTGTCCCCCAAAAAGTCATATGTTGAAGTCCTAACCCCCAGCACCTCAGAATGTGATCTTATTTTGAAATGGGGTCAATGCAGATATCATTAGTTAAGATGAGGTCATCCAACATGACTTGCATCCTTATAAAAAGGGAAATTGAGACACTGAAGCGCATTCAGGGAGAACACCACATGGAAGTGAAGATGGCCATCTACAAGCCAAAGGGAGAGGGCTGGAACAGGCTCTGCCTCAGAACTTGCAGAAAGAACTCACCCTGCTGACACCTGGATTTTGGACTTCTAGCCTCCAGGACTGTATGACAATAAATCTCTGTTGTTTAGGCCACCCAGTTTGTGGCACATTGTTATGGCATCCTTGGGAAACTAATACAGTAGTGTAGATGTTATATAGAAAAAATGCAGGGTTGAGGAAAGCTATTCTTTTCAAAGTGAGGGAAAACTGAATGTGTTTTTATGCTTAAGAGAAAAGAATATAGAGGGCAGATAAAGCACAATAGATGGGGCAAGATACGAAGGAGATGGACTTTAGCAAGATGTTTTGCAAACTCTTAGCAACCTGTGGTAAGAAATGCATTTTACAGCATGACTCATTATACACGTGCATGCACATAATTTAAATAAAACTTTCCTTACCCCACTTATAATAATAATAAAAATGTGAACTAAATACCAAATATTATTTATTACTATTTAAATACTACTTAGAAAAATAACCTAATATAGACCATACAAAATCAAAACAAAAGATGAAAATGTTGGTTGTAATAAACTAGAGTTGTCAACAATGTTTTAACGGACAGTCCCAGAGGACAAGGCAGAGATGAGCCTTGGGCAGAAGAAAGGGCCTTGTGTTTCACTGAAGAAGGTATTGAGGAAGGATGCCTGTGGATGAAGCTAGGTTTATATGATGTAAAAAGCTGAGTGTTATCAGCTGCTGGGCATGTTCTCTGGATGAGGAGAGAAGGCCATCTGCTGGAAAGCGAGTGGAGAATACAAGAGTAGATAAAAAAGGCTGAGAGGAGAATATGACAAAAATGTGTAATAGCTATGGCTGAGAATAATAAAGGGAGCAAAAAAAAAAAAAAGATACATATGAACAAGTATGTGTTCTGGCTTCTCAGGAACTGTTGGCCGGAGAACTGTCATGCTATTGGGAGGAATCAGACCAGCCTTATGATTGCTGCCCTTGTCCAGTCTCTTGCCTCTTTCTGTTTTCCTCAGTCACCAATCCTCGGTTCCAAGCACTCTTGGCTTGACCCTACTTGCTCTAGGTTGTACCAAGCATAAATACGGAATTAGGTCTCACTTTCCTTTTATGACCCCATATAGCTAGAAAGTTACTAGACCTCAAAACATACATGCTGTCTGATTATCTTCTCCTAGAACCTATTTACTCAAAGTGTGGTTTATCACAGCATCAGCATCACCTGGGAGCTTGGGGTAAATGGAAAACTCAGGACCCACTCCAGACCTTCTGAATCAAAATCTGCATTTAACAAGATACACACCTGATTCAAAACATTAAAATTTAGGAACCACTGTCCTAGATCACTGGTTCTCAACCTTGACCACGTATCAGAATTATCTGAAAAGTTACAAGAAAATGATGTCCAGACTGAGTTAGAAGCTCTTGGGGTGGCTACTGCGCAGCCAGGGCTGAATGCCTGTGCCCTAGAGTCTTGTTGCTCATAGTCGATTTAGTTATAAATGGTTGGCATAAATGTCCTCCAAGGTCTCTTATAACTAAATCGGTTATATGATTTAGTTATGAGACCTTGATTGAGCTATCCAATGGGTGAATCTACACTCAGTCTGCTCAGGGGTTGACTAGGCATGGCCTGACTGCCTCATTCATAGTCACCCTCCTACCTATATAACCATTTACCTTCTGGCCAGATCTATTAAAAATTACATCTTCTATTGAACCACATGTTTTTCTCCCTATAATCTCTACATGCTGATTCATATTCTATCCATGTGGGATCATACAAAAGTAACCTCTGCAACCGGGGTATTAATTTTGGAAATACTCTTGATAGTTTTCCCTTCTTTCCTGGGACAAAGGAGGAAGATGACACTCAGAAAGTGGAAGATTATGATGTAGAGGAGTTTTTTGACTTCCTCTCCTATTGTAAAAAGAGAATACATGGGGGTGAGGCAGGTGAGTGAATAGGGGGTGAGAATAGGTGCCATGGGGCTAGGTGGTGGCTGAGAAGGACAGAAAGGAAGTAAAGCGCAAGAAATCCAAGGTGGGTTTCTTAGTCCTTCCTCTCAATTTCACAAAGGAAATCCTCGGGGGATGGTGGGGTATGAGTTAGAAACAAACCAGGACTTTTGGGAAAATCCTAGAGTGGGAGGAAGGATTTCCTTCCTTCCTTTCTCCTCTCACTCCTTCCCTTTCTCCCTCCCTCCCTCCCTCCTTTCCTTTCTTTCACCAAAGCATAGCTTTGTGTTTTGAAGAATTTCCAAGGACATAGCAAAGTGGTCAACACCTGTGAAAGAGCTGATCCACCTGGGGCTTCCTATAGGTAGATTCAAAATGACAAGAAAACTGTCCGAGGGAGTGGGCACAAGTGTAGCCTTGCAGACTGTGATCTCATTCCAGGATGGTATGGAGAGAGCAGATGAGAGGAGCACAGCTCCGAGGAGACCCAGCAATCTGTGATGAATGGAGTGGCTGTTGAGCCTGGGGGCTTCAAGATTGAGAATATAACAGGCACCACAAACTTCACAAGATATGAATGTCCGGTGAACAAAGACGAAGGCCATCTTTAGGGGACGGGGGGACCCAGAGACAGCAGAGGAACCAGAAAGGATATCAGACCTCCCCTACTGGATGCCAGATTTACCTGTGAGCCCTCCCACTCAAATTTGCTAACTCCTGGCAGAAGGGTGAAGGGAGGTGTAAGAAAAATGGCTTCACTTTAGTCGGGAGTATGCGGAGGCAGCCTTCCTGCATGGCATGATTCATTGGGTTTGGAGCTCAGGCACACAACCCCACACGTTATGTAACCACGCCATGTGAGGCCCATTAGATGATCACCCACGTGAGCTCGTGCTTGGCTCGAGCCACTGTTGTCTGTAAAAGGTATAATTACCCTGCTAACACTATAAATACGGCTCACTTATGCCCAGGGAGAGTAAAGCCATGTCGAAACTGTGTACGATTCCTTAAGTGTCTTTCCAGCCACCCGCCACTTGCCCACCGACTCCCCTCGGATCTCAGTTAGAACCCTGACAGGAGGGAGATCATGCAGATTTGACTGAGGCTCAATTCTGAAATGATTTTCCTCCCCCTAACCTTCAGCCAGAGTGACTCTTTCTAGCAAGGAAAATATTGCTATCATTTAAATGAAGAAGCCAACCCTCACAGCCAGGTGCGGTGGAGCTGGGTTTGTAACCATAGCCATCTAAAGCTCATGGTCATAATATTTTCCCTAGACTGGTGACCAAGGCAGTGGCACAGACACCGGGGACTAAGGTTGTGAGCGGTGGAAGAGCTCTGAGTTACTGGCGGTGAATCTGTAGGGATCTGCAGCAACCTCAATTCTTGCCTCCTGGGAAGAAAGAATTCGACTGAGGGGCATAAGACAGAAGAAGAGATCGAGGTAAGTTTCAGAGCAGGAGTGGAAGTTTATTAAAAAATCTTGGAACAGTAAGAAAAGGGAAGGAAGAAAGCAAAGTAAGTACAACTTGGAACAGGGCCATGTGAGCAACTTAAAAAATCAAGTGTGCAGCCTGACCTCTTGATTTGGGGTTTTATAGGTTGGCATACTTCCGCGATCTTATTGGGAAGCTGCGATCCAGCTTCAGGTGTTTTCTATTTATTAGGAGCCGGCCTTCCCCTGGTGCCGGCTGTGACCAATTATTACTTTTGAGAAGCAGTTAACAACTGCCTGACCATCCTGATGGTCTCCCAACACGCCTCTCCTGCCCTGCTCATACCTGACTAGCTACCTACTGTAACAAGGCCAGAGAACAATTTGCTGAGCTGGAGGGCAGTCCAATGGGTAGCCATTGCTCTGAGGTAGAATCCCAAAATCCCTCCTACATTTCCCAGTGGAACCAGGTATTTAGGGCCATGGGTCTTTGTAGTCAGATTGTCTACGTTCAAATCTCAACTCTACTGCTTACCATCTATGAGCAAAGTTACCTTTCTTATCCATTTCCCTATCTATTAAAAGGGACTAGGCCAGGCGTGGTGGCTCACACCTGTAATCCCAGAACTTTGGAAGGCCAAGGCAGGAGGATCACTTGAGCCCAGGAGTTTAAGACCAGCCTGGGCAACATGGTGAAATTCCATCTCTACAAAACATAAAAATACTATCCAGACATGATAGTGCACACTTGTAGTCCCAGCTACTTTGGAGGCTGAGGTGGGAGGATTGCTTGAGCCAGAAAGATTGAGGCTGCAGTGAGCTGTGATCATGCCATTGCACACCAGCCTGGGTGACAGAGTGAGACCCTGTCTGAAAGAAACAAAAAGGAGTAGTAGCAGCCACCTCATGGAACTGCTTGAGGATTGAGTTATTACTCATAAAGTGCTTAGAATAGTGCATGGCAATAGTCAATAAACAACAAATGGTAGTTATTTTCATTATCTAAGAACAAGAGTCTCAGATGAGTTTGAGGTTCTAGGTGATAAAAACAAAATGACAAAAACTTTCCTCAGTGCAAGGGAAGTTGATGCAGAGCAATGGTTTCCAACTTTGGCTAAATATTAGAATCACTCGGGAAACTTAAAAAAAAAAAAAAAAAAAACCCAAGCCCGAACTATACCCTGGTCCAATTAAATGAGAATCTCTGAGACAGCAATATTTTAAAGCTTTCCAGGCAATTCCAACATACTGCCAATACTGAGAACCCCTGTGCAAAGACTGACAGCCAGGCACTCAGGTGACCCTGTGAGGGACCCAGTGAGGGACCCAACTGATGCACCTACTTTCCTAAGCTGCCCACGGCCTCTAGTTTTGAATAGTTCTTTCCTTCTAGGAAATGTACCTGGTAGTGGCTTCATTCATTCCATATAGGTGTCCAGCACCCACTGTGAGCAAGGCACTGTGCTGAGCCTGGAGATGTGGCAGCAAATCAGGCTCAGACCATGTGCCCACAAGGTACACACTCCAGCAGGAAAGAGGGCTACTGGACAGGCAGTAACAATCAATGGTGATGGGACTCAGGGAATGCCAGGAGCACGCTGAGTCTGTGAGAGCTGCCTTGACAGACAGGTAGTGCCAAGGGGGTGCCCAGCTCCTTTGCAGAAAAATTCTTGCTCCCTGGCACCTCCACAGGCTGCCCTAGGGAGGTTCCACCTCTGCCCAGACTCAGGACACACAATATAAAAATATTTATGGGTTTATCAATGTATTAAATAAAAACAATTCATTATCAAATATAGGCTTTCCTATATAATCCTTAAGTGGTACTTTCCTCCCTTGAGGAAAACCCTGGTCCCTATGAGGGTGGGATGGGAAGTGGTCTCTGCTTCTGTGGAGACACTTTATTTATTTTTATATTTATATTTATTTATTTATTTTTATTTATTTATTTATTTATTTGAGACAGAGTCTTGCTGTGTTTCTCAGGCTGGAGTGCAGTGGCATGATCTTGACTTACTGCAACCTCCGCCTCCTAGGTTCAAGCGATTCTCTTACCTCAGCCCACCTCCTGAGTAACTGGGATTACAGGCACCCACCACCATGCCCAGCTAATTGTTTTTGTATTTTAAGTAAAGATGGGGTTTTATCATGTTGGTCTCAAACTCCTGACCTCAAAGCAATCCACCCACCTTGACCTCCCAATGTGCTGGGATTATAGGTTCGAGCCACCGTGCCCAGCCTGTGGACACATTTAGAAAGACGTGGAACATCTTTGTTGTTTAAAGGGCAATCACAGACTTCAAAGCAGTGCTCCTTAAGGCTGCCCTAGGCCCAAAGAGAGAGGCCTCTGGCAGCTCAAGGGCAGTCAGGGAATATTACTTTACTATTGCTGCTGTAACAAATCACAAAGCTAGTGGCTTAAAGCGATTACACAGCGGTAATATTACAGCTCTGGAGGTAAGAAGTCTGGAATGGGTTTCACTGAGCTGAAGATCAATGTGTTGGTAGGCCTGAGTTCCTTCTGGAGGCTCTAGGGGAGATGGTTTCCTTGCCTTTTCCAGCTTCTAGGAGCTGTCTGCATTCCCTGCTTTAGCCCCTTCCTTCATCTACAAACCCAGGAGCATAGCGTCTTCAAATCCCTATCTCTGGCCCCACTTCTGTCATCTTCTACCTCTTCTGTCTCTTCCTTTCCCTTGTAAGAACACTTGTAATTACATTGGGCCCACCAAGATAATCCCCCTATTTAAAAATACTTAATCACATTTGTAGAGTTGCTTTTGCCATTCATGGCAACATATTCACAGGTTTAGGAGAATAGGAGGTGGATGTTTTTTGGGGAGCCATTATTATGCTAACATATGCAGACTCTCTTCTTTGTTAAGGAGAAAAGTAACTAGATTCTAATACACCCAAGTTCATCAGGCACCCACCTTGGCCAGGCTCTGTGCAGGGGATACATAAATGCATGAGACCCCACCCTTGGCTGTAGGTGCTTCCTCTAGTGAAGGAGATGACCAGGATGCACACAGCCATGTTGCGTCCTGACCAAGGAAGTGCTGAGCGGGTTCAGGAAAGGAGGCCATCCCCACTAGAGGTTCTGGGGAGGCTTCACTGCAGCTGGTTGGGATGAGTGCTGTGATAGAGGCACACAGGGTGGAGGAGTGGGAAGGCCTAGAAGAAAGATGGTGACTTGTGACTTAGGTACCGAAGAACTGGTACGATTTGAAGGGAAAATGGTGAGCAAAAACTGGAGGGGGCAAGAAATGCTTTCTTCTTCAGGAAGAGGGCAGGTGGGGTCTAGTTGGCAGAGGAGCCTCACCAAACTGGGATTCCACCACTCATGTAGCAAGATACGTTTGTCTCCTGGTTTTGATCCTACTGTACTGTTTGTTAAAGTCTTCCCTCACTCGGCTCCAGGTTAAACTGTACTCATGGATCATTCCTGCATCCTCTCTTGGCTCCTTTTACTCTTGTATTAGTCTGTTCTCAGGCTGCTAATAAAGACATACCTGAGACTGGGTAATTTATAAAGAAAAAGAGGTTTAATAAACTCACGGTTCCCCATGGCTAGGGGAGGCCTCACAATGATGGCAGATGGCAAAGGAGGAACAAAGGCACACCTTATGTGTCAGCAGGCAAGAGAGCTTGTGCAGGGGAACTGCCCTTTATAAAACCATCAGATCTCATGAGACTTATTCACTATTACCAGAACAGCACAGGAAAAACCCACCCCCATGATTCAATCACCTCCCACCTGGTCCCTCCCATGACACATGGGGATTATGGGGGCTACAGTTCAAGATGAGGTTTGGGTGGGGACACAGCCCAACCATATCAACTCTCTTTTAATTTTCCCTATTATTTCTTCTCTCATCTCCACCCTCACTGTGCTGCAACGTGGTCTTGTAAGGCTCAAGTTGCTGGGATACTTCAGTCCCTGTCTATAGGGGAGAGGCACTTCTGCATTCAGGCATTCTGTTTTCTGGGTAACTGCCCCAGTCACTGTTAGCCCAGTATTTGGTAAGAGACACTGGGTATTAAGTGAAAGGGGCTTATTCCCAGCTGTAACCAGACATAAGGAATTCAGGGAAGCCACCATTATGTATTACTTTATCAGCCCTTAAGTAAGTGTTGGTGCAGTGCTCCGAGTCCAACATTTCCAAGGAGTTGGCTTTTCAGATCAGCAGAATCAAAAAGAAATGGCCATGAAAGTAAAAAGGGGTGGAAAAGGAGCAAGAGAAAAAACTGGTTGTTGGGGATCTATATTTATAGTTTGTAGCTGTGTTGTCCAACATGGCAGCCACTAGCCACGTGGATATTTAAACTTAAATAAATTGAAATTAAATTAAATTAGAAATTTAGTTCCTCAGTCTTACTAGCCACAGTTCAAGTCCTTGTGCAACCTGTGGCTAGCAGCTACCTGTTGGAGGGGTAATTATAGTACATTTTCATCCCTGCATAAAGTTCTATGGAACAGCACTGATCTATAGCAATGCTCTAAACTCCCCAACACCATCTCATAAAACCCAAAGACTCCATCATTGTCACAACCAATTGCAATGGCTTTCAAGAAGATGATGTCTGCTGAGGGTTTATGGGAGACCTGTGGAGGTGCTCCTGGCATTTAAGAGGTGGGGCCAGGAATGCAAGCTGTTACACAATGCTCAGAACAGTCTCATACAATGAAAAATTGTCCTAGGTCCAGCAAGACTTTTGAAAGTCCTATTAATTATGACCTGAGCCTAGATCCTCACTCCATTTTACACATAAACACAAATTTTTACAAGGTTTTACCACACACTGAATTAGCCCAGAATACAACATTTGAGTTGTTTCTATCATTTGATTATTGTAAATGAAACTTCTATAAGCATCTCTATAAATAAATAAATAAATAAATAAATAAATAAAAGGGCCATTGGGAAATATTCGTTATCTAAAGGGGGTCTTCATTTCATAGAGTTGGGAACCCTAATGAGGTCCTGCAAAATACACTCTTGGCTCCTCCCTCACCTCCCTTCCTGCCGCCTTCCACCTGCTTCCTGTGCTCCATCACGCTGGTCTATTGCTCTTTCTCAAGCTCAGCAAACAGGCATGGGCTTTGGTCCTTTGCCCTAGCTCTCTCCTGGTCTGGAACACTTTTCCTGGTGGCCCATTCCCTCCTTTCACTTAGGTCTCAGCCCAAACATCAGAGAGACCTTCCCTGATTCCCCTGACTGCAATGGCACCCCCACTTTGCTCTCTGGTCCTAAGTATTTTATTTTTCCCCAGTCTTTCTCATTATCCACCTATTCTGTATCTGACAATTTGCTTATCTGTCCCCTTGGCTCACTCAGTGGCAGCTGGGACTTTGTCTTGTTCACCACTGCACCCAGTACAGCCTTGGGGCTCAAAAAATCACCCTTGAAGGAAGGAAATAATCTTGAATTTCTCAAAGCACTCAGGGCATTGTGAATACACATAGCTTGGGTAGGTTTAGGATTTTTTTTTTTTTTTTTTTTTTTTTTTTTGAGACGGAGTCTCGCTCTGTCGCCCAGACTGGAGTGCAGTGGCGCGATCTCAGCTCACTGCAAGCTCCACCTCCCGGGTTCACGCCCTTCTCCTGCCTCAGCCTCCTGAGTAGCTGGGACTACAGGCCCCTGCCACCACGCCCGGCTAATTTTTTTGTATTTTTAGTAGAGATGGGGTTTCACCGTGTTGGCCAGGATGGTCTCCATCTCCTGACCTCGTGATTCACCCGCCTCGGCCTCCCAAAGTGCTGGGATTACAGGCGTGAGCCCCCGTGCCTGGCCAGGATTTTTGTTTTGTTTTGTTTTCTAAATTTGGGAAACTATTTTCTAGGTATTCATAATGCATTCTAAAAATATGATTCCTACCACTATCTACTTTCCTTTTACTAAACAACCCAATTTTTTGAGTTACTTGTTCTCCTTGGAATTTATCTCCAGTGATGCTGCTAAAAAAGCTTGGGTTTTGATATGTTGGGTCCCAATAACAGTTTGACAGTCTCCTTACTGCTTATAACCTGCAGTTCCCTACAGAGGCCTCCTCTTCACCACAGTCTCTGCCAAGTGGTTGTCATAGCATTAATTAAACTGGAAGAATAAAGGCATTGCATGTCATTTTCTATATTGGATGCCTTCATGTTATGGACATATCTCCATGGAGAATCCTGTACATAAACTGAAAACAAATGCTTGGTAACATCACACATCCTCAGTCAGGATATTTTTCAGAAGAGAAATTACAACACGTTAAAATGTGAACTCTTTTTGCATGTATCATATTTTTAAAATACCTAGAGAAATATGAGTTTACTACTTTCTTATTTCTAAATTATATTTCAACTTCCTCCCCCAAAACATTAAATGGTCACATCTTTTTTATGGATACAATTCTTATTATTACTGTATCCAGGCAATAGACTCAACTGCTGTGAAATAAGAGAAATACATTGTTCACTTCATTCATACATATTGATAAAATTTTAGATTTATTTTTAGATGTCCCCAGGTATTATACTTACAAATCATAGTAAGCTTGTTGTATTTTAAGAAATGTGTTTTTTAATAAGAGTGAACATAATAAAATATAAAGAGAAGAATAAGCAACTTTGGAAAGCTAAGGCTTTATCCTCACATTCCGAAGGTCAACTCACTGAGCTTCTGGAAAACTAGAATTTGCAAGAATTCCAAAGGAAGGCTCTGGAGGTCTCCTCCAGAAAGACACTGTGGACAGCACAATTAGCAAAGTGCATAGGACAACCCTGTTAAACTGAGGGCACGAGAGGGCGGTATTGAGAGTCTGGTAAGGGAACAATTGAAGAGTGAGCTTCAAAGTCAAGCCTAGACGTGCTCCTCAGTGTGTTTCTCCAACTGTCATTACTCGCCCACCATGCCACAAGAAAAGAAATTAAAAGTAAGTGTTCCAAATTTGTATAGCAATTTGACAGAGTAGTTACATTACTATTGAACCTAACACGCATACATTATATATTATCTTTAGTTTAGTTATTTTTGTATGTGTATTTTTAAATTTTGGTATTCTAGAAATGCATCATTATTGTAACATATAAAAGTCTTGCTTCATGACAGATTGAATTTTTAAAATTTCTTCACCACAGATAATTTTAGGAGTACTGGTCGAAATTGAGTTGAACTTTGTAAATAAATCCATGTCCAAGGAGTCCATTCTCAGCATACCTGAATTTAGAGCACATGAGTACAGATTGTCCTTGGTTTGTATATTAGATGCATCCTGAAAAATCTGAGGTATCAAGTTGGAGATCAGATTATTTCTAAGGTATTTTTCTATCCTGGTTATGTGATTAATTTATTCATTTAATATGTGTTGTTAAATGTTCCAGATGATTAGAATAGACTAGTGAATAAAATAACAAAAATGGAGTTTACATTCTAGTGGAAGGAAACAAAGAACAAACAATAACCATAATTAAAAGTAAATTACACAAACGTAGAGCAGTAAGTCAATGATGGAAATATAAAAGGAGTACCAGAGTACCAGAGTCGGGGTGGTGTGTGTGTCAGGGGGGGATGATTTAAAATACTGTGGTAAGGGTAAGCCTCATTGCAACAATTGAATAAAAGTTTAAGGATCAAGAGACATTAGTCATGTGGCTTTATGGAGGAAGGATGGTCCAGGCTAAGAGGAGAACTGGTACAAACGTCCTGGGGTAGTGTAGCTGAGAGGATGGGGGGGTCTGAGAGCAGTAAGGAGGTCAGTGGAGTAGAACAGAGTGGTCAAGGAGAGGCGAGAGATGAGGCCAGAGAGGGAATATGAGCTCAGATCTCATATTGTAAGGACTTAGATTTTTACTCTGAGTGAGCATAGGACCTGGAATACAGGAGTAGTGCTCTTTAAAAGAATCAGTGGACTGCTGTGTCTAGAATACAGTACAGAGGGGGACCTTGTTAGGAGGCTATTCCCAGTGACAGATGATGATGGCAATGGTCTTGAGTGGTAGCAGGAGGGGTGGTGAGAAGTGGATAGAGTCCAGTCATATTTTCATGGTAGAGCTAAGGGGATTTCCTTATGTAGCATATAAGAAAAAAAAGGGAAATCAATTGTTTTGGCCTCACATCTTATTTTCTACCATAACTTCAAAGATGTTCTTCCTTGGAGAAACTTTTCCATCACGTGTGAAAACCGCACTGAGGAGTCTGGATTTCAAATACTAGATTGTGGCCGCCTTCGGAACAGGCACTGTGTGTTTTCCCATCTCTAACTCCAACACAAGACATGACTCCAGGTACAAAACAGGCTCTTTATGGCATAAGAAAGATGTACTTTCATTCACACACAAGATACACACATGTAATTCTCCCATACATCCTTTAAGACACTAATCAGCAAATAACCTCAGCACCCTATCATCACTTACCCTCTATTAAGTATCTCTATCAATATCTATAGGGTATTGATTCTTTTCTTTTCTTTTTTTTTTTTTTTTTTTTTTTTGAGATAGAGTCTCACTCTGTTGCCCAGGCTGGAGGGCAGTGGTGCGATCTCGGCTCACTGCAACCTCCGCCTCCCAGGTTCAAGCGATTCTCCTGCTTTAGCCTCCTGAGTAGCTGGGATTACAGGCATGTGCCACCACGTCTGGCTGATTTTTGTATTTTTAGTAGAGACGGGGTTTCACCATGTTGGTTAGGCTGGTCTCAAACTCCCGACCTCAGGTGATCCACCTGCCTCAGCATCCCAAAGTGCTGGGATTACAAGGGTGAGCCACAGTGACCGGCCAGGGTATTCCTATTCCATGGTTTTTACCTTAGAATGGGACTTGGATATTTGAGCTGCCATATTAGTTGTTTTTTCTGATTTTGTTGGAATTCTCAACTCAAAGAAGCACAAAGAACCTCTTTAGGAAGTTCCAGACATCATAAATCAAGCTTTCCTTTTATTTAACAATAAGCACCTTAGGTCTCTAAACGAACTTGCAGCCAGTCTATTATTCAGGACTTGGATACTGAGGTAGGCTCATTGATCCTCACACGGAATCTACATGTTGAAGAGTTGATGGGATCAGTAGGCCTTTGATCTAGCACTCCATAAGATGTATTCATTCACATGCAAATTGGAGATTTAAAATTTTAGTTTCAACCATGCCTCTTGTGAAATCTGACCTCCAAAATGCTTTTTATCACAGGGCACTGACAGTGGCAAACCCTGGCATTTTATACCAGAGGATCTTCTGGTTTTAAAACAGAATCCTATCCAAGAGCTGTAAAGACACAACTTATGGAGGGAGCTGTGCCAAGCACCTACCAGGCCCTCTTCATGCATGATCTCACTGATTCCAGCTCACTACCTTTGAGGCCTGCATTACCACCCCAAATGACAGACTGAATAGGCTTCAAGGTCCCCCAGCTAGTTGATGCAGCCAGGATTTAAACTCAGATTGTTTGATGCAAAGCTCTTGGATGTTCCCCATCTCAATACTCTGCCTCTTAATATTACATAACACTTGCCAAATGATGGTCACTTTCTGTCCCTTGAAACTCTAACATCCCCTTAGGGAAAAATCCCATGAAAAGAGGTACTAGGGCTATCTCTTCCAATTTCTATAGTTTACCAACCCTGGGCATTCATCTTGTCTGGACTGAACTTCAGCCAGTGTATTTTCAGCCAAGTCTCCAATTTAGGCAGCCAGTGGGTAAGATACAAAAACCACGCTGTCAGAATCAGATGAAAAAGAAATACAGGCTGGGGATTCTTGGCATAATAATGAAGCAGGAGGTCCAGATCCCTTGCTGGTGTTTTAAGTGGTCTCCTGTTGACACTGAACAGGTAGCATCCCTCTGGCAGGGGACACAAGAGCAGCTTCTTCTCAGTGGACAGGCAATCACCACAAACCACCTTTTTGGTTCTTGGAGAGAAAGATGAATTTGCTGGAGCCAAAGCAAAACAACAGAGCAAAACTACATCTGCTCCACCTCAACATCTGAAATTGAATAGTACTTGGTGATGGTACAAGGAGCACAAAAAATATTAAATCAGCAAAACTCAATTTGGTTGACTGAAGGACTCAAAGTGGAACACCAAAAAGAATTGGTTGAAATGGTTTTGCTCGTCCTCTCTGTCCATCCTCCACCCACATCTATCCTTCCTTTTATCTATTCTTTCCACCTGCTCAACCCTCGGCCACCAGAAGTGCCATGGGCCCACTACCCATAAGAAAACTCAGTGGGAAGGCAAGTAGGTAGAGCCTGTGGGCAGCACAGGTGTAGAGGCTTAGAGCTCCTGTCTCTTCTCATCCTGGAAGCAAGGACGGGTCAGAAAGAATGATCCAGGGCAGTTGTGGGAGGAGGATCTGCAGATTCTGATAGAAGGGAGACCAAGGAAGAGGGGAGAGGGAGGAGAATTGAGAGAAAGGGGAAGTAGAGGAGATCAAGGGCGTGGAAAAACTAAAAAAGGAAGAATGAAAATGACCCGGGAAAAAAGAGGATCCCAGCAACAACCCAGGAAGGCCCTCCAGAATAATTTCGTCCAACCAATTCCATATCTTCCTATCCTTTCTTCACGTCCTTAGAGAATTTCAAGGCATATAATAGGTATCAGGGTGGGTGTCTCAGCAGTCTTTTCTATCCACCTTGTGAGCCCCTATGGGACTGAGCCTTGTCTCCTCGAGCCCCACTGTCTTCCTTCACAGAACCGCTAACACTTACCTGTCCCCATCTGTGTATATGTCGGTCATCCTGCTGGACTGAAAGATTATCAAGGGTGGGGACTGTGTCTGTTAACTCTTTGTAGTCCCTGCCCTTAATATCATTCCTGCCTCATGGCAGATACTTAACAGATAATAAATTTTAAAAACCTAAGAACCATAAAATACAAATCACTGGCCAGACACAGAAGAATACACCCTCTGTGATTGTGTGCACAGAAAGTTCCAAAACAGGCAGAACTATTCTGGGGACAGGAGTCAGGATTACTTTTGAGCAGGAGTAGTAAATTGGAGTGGCATGAGGGGGCCTCTGAGGAATTGCGATGTTCTTTTGCTTAATATCTCGGAGGCCCTTTTTGTGTTTTCTTTGTGAAAATTATTGAGCGGTACGATTATGAATTGTGCTCTTTTCTGTATGTATATTATGTATGCTTTAACAAAAAGTTTACTAAAGAAAAAATCAAACAATTAGCTACTCCAGACATAACCTATCAAAAGAAATTAAGGTGGATAAGAGATTCTAATTACACAGGGAGCTACTTCTTTGTTTCTTTTGCTGAGTATGAATAAAAATAGCTTGTAGGCCGGGTGCGGTGGCTCACGCCTGTAATCCCAGCACTTTGGGAGGCCAAGGCAGGCAGATCACAAGGTCAAGATATTGAGACTATCCCAGCCAACATGGTGAAACCCTGTCTCTACCAACAATACAAAAATTAGCTGGACGTGGTGGCGCGTGCATGTAGTCCCAGCTACTTGGGAGGCTGAGGAAGGAGAATCACTTGAGCCCAGGAGACAAAGGTTGCAGTGAGCAGAGATTACGCCATTGCACTCCAGCCTGGTGACAGGGTGAGACTCTGTCTCAAAAAATAAAAAATAGCTTGTAAATTATGTGATAAGTCTTACTAGCTCTTTCTAAAGATCATTACTCAGTAGTTGGCTGGGTGTGGTGGTTCACGCATGTAATCCCAGCACTTTGGGAAGCTAAGGTGGGAGGATCGCTTGAGCCTGGGAAATCAAGGCTGCAGTGACCTATGACTGCATTATTGCACTCCAGCCTGAGCAACAGAATGAGACCCTGTCTCAAACAAAACAAAACAAAAACTCATTAGCATATCTTATTTCACTGCTGATCAATTGTTGATCCTTAACCAGTCAATGTATTTGTACATATGTACAAATCTAATTAAAGAAATCTGTAGAACTATGTTCTATATTACTGATTCCAAAAAATGTCCCTACACTAGAGATAAGCAAAGAGACTTCTGCATCAGTAAGTGTTCGGGATGTCAGATGCTGAAAAGTGAATTGTGTCTCTGATTAATTGACTTTAATAATAATAATTTTATTTATATAGAGACCTTGCCAAGGCATTCAGGGAGCTATAAAGCAACCCATAATCCATGATTAAAGCATTAGACAAGCAATATATAACAAGCCTCCCTCCTAAAGTAAAACAAAGGGAAGAAGAGATGGATGGGGCTGAGATATGAGGGTGCAGGAGAGTGCATGAGTTGTAGATTCAGTGTGGAGATGGTGATGAATGCTTCATTAGGGAAAGAGGGGAGTTTCCTGGGATTGGCGAAGGAGTGTAATTTAATAGAGTTGCATTGAAATAGTGGTCTATGGGGAGGCAGTCCCAGCCCTGCAGAGACATGTGCATTTCCTCCTCTCTGCGCCTGAAGGTGGGAACACAGATAATAATCACATCTTTCCTGCCAGCTACATCCTATCTATGAGTGAGATTTTTCATAATGATCCAAACAGCAGAAGTTAAGGAAATACTTCTAAATTATTCCTCACTTCTTGACATTGGCAAAAGACCTAGGTAGTTTTTTTGTTTTGTTTTTTGTTTTTTTTAAATCAGCCCTTATGAAGTCCTGGAAAATATAAACATATATTTGAAAGTGACTATGAAGGTGCCCCCAAGTATGAAAGTTTTGAACAAACAACAACAGGAGCTGAAGATTAGGTATGATTAGTCAGAACTTCCTTCCTCTGTAGACCCCTCCCTACCCTACCTACACTCCTTCCTCTTTCCCCAGCACCCTACCTCCCCTACCATCCATCTGCTCTGCCAGCAAAATGACCTTTCTCCTTGCCATGGCTCCTTGGCTAGCCGTTTTACTTTTTTACTTTCATTTATTATGACTTACGACCAATGTATGGACATTACTAAAAATCTAAAAAGCAGAGAAAAATGTAAAGAAGTGGGGAAAAAATTATTTATACTCTAATCACTCAACGGCAACTACTTTTGAGATTTCCTAAAATATTGCATTAATATGTGTGAGGCATACATACATATATATATATATATATATATATATAATGTCTCCATGACTATACCAAAGTGTTTTCAGTGGTTATGTCTAGGGGGCAAAATAATAGTTGATTTTCACTTTTATTTTTATACCACTATGTAATGTTAGAAAAAATATATATGGATATCTATTAATTAAAATCATGGAAAAAAACAATAAAGCAAAAAGACCCAAATAGGTTAATTCTCTTTTTGAGCTTTGTCCACCTGATATTAAAGTTATCTAGCCAATATTTTTAGGTAGAATAATATAATTAAGTATGGATTCCAAAACGATAATATGGCAAATGCTGAAACAACATGTTTTGAACAGGAAGTTGATGATATACTTCTACTCCACTCTGAGTTACAGATTTAATTTTTATTTAGTTTGGGTGTCTGAGTAAAATAAAAGATTCATTGTAGAAAAAGGAAAAGCAATTAACAAAATTCAGAAGTGGTAAGATGGAAGATAAAAAATAACACAACCTCACTAGCAAGGTCCGTGTATGTACAGTCAAACCAAAAGGCCATAACTACTAAAGGGACTTTTCCTCCAGCAAGAGCAGGAGCAGGGAATTTGCTATTGCTCAATTAATTTCATCTCATCCCTGGGTAAATCAAATAAAATCTTTATCTTATGCTGAGTTGATACAGTGGATAATATCTACCCAATAGAATTCTATGTTGTCTGCAATGAAATCAACTTTTTTTTTTTAAACCCTTCCTTTGTTTTGTGTTATTCTTGTCTATGTTGGCTATGTAATCATGTGCCTTTGTCTGATGAAAGCTGAAAAGATGTTCTGGCAGGGGAGGAAGGGGAGCCAGAGTTTACTGGGAATCCTTGGGCGATGAGTGATTGATTAGTGGGTGAGGAGTCAAGTGAGAGCTAGTGCCCGGGATTGAATAAAAGAGCTTCCATTATTCAGAGAGTGCTAGACAAGAATGGGGAGAGACTGCATGGAAGGCTGCCATGAGTCTAACAGAAAAGCAACTTTCTGGGAAAGAAAGCAGACATTAGGGTAAAGAAGGCAACTATATTCTACCCACTGGGCAAAAAAATTGACATTAGGGAGGACGAAGGATAAAAAGCAAGACTGGAGAGAGAGAGAGTGTAAACTGTTAATGCTATTTGTGTTTTGCTTTTGTGGGACTCTTTCTTTTTCAATATTTGCCCTTCTCTTGATTGCTGATTACATAACCACCAATTTTACAGAATGTTATGTTCCAGAGGAGGAGTTTTTTAAAAAGCCTGTGACTGATACTACTATAGGATTACTGTCTTATCTCTTTGAATGTTTGTATTTACCTATGGTAGGTGGCATCTGAGATTATTACAGAAGAAGGAAAACAGAAAAGAATGCAAGGCTTAGAGGTTACTCAAAATGGGGTAGCGTCTCATTCAAAGCTAGGGTTATCAGGGGACAAACTGAGATCCTATTCTGGTATTACTCTGGTGTGATAAGACTGTCTTTTCTCTGAACAATGTTGATCAAACTGCAGATTGGGAACCATTATTGAGTTGTGACATCAGCTGGGTATCGGCTAGGTAGATTACTCAGCATCTTTATAAAAGGAAAGAAATAGAATAGAAAATATCAGCATGCATTGCGTGTGGTAAGGGTAAATACTGTTTCATAAAACTTTTGTTGTTTGACATACCACACACACAAACACACGCCTGTGTATGTGTAGTGAGTTGTAAGGTAAAATGTACTTTTTATGTGGGTCATAATCAAAAACAGTTTCAAAGCTACTGTCATGGAGTACATTCTTTAATAATACCAAATTACAAATTAAGAAAAACATAGAAGGCTTAAAAATACCAATTATTTGCAAAAGTGTACTCTTGTAATAAGTTTCCACGAGGGTTTTGTGGCAAGAAGAGCCCAAGGAGAGGTTTGAGTTTTTTCAATTCAGACTAAACAAGGATATTCTCAGAAACACACCTAACCAGCAGATTAAATCTTTCAGTAACACCAGTGATGGTGAATGTATCTGTGGGTAAATGGGTATTTAACTGAACGTGTTACCTTTTTTTTTTTTTTTTTTTTTTGAGATGGAGTCTTGTTCTGTTGCCCGGGCTGAAGTGCAGTGGCATGATATCAGTCTACTGCAACCTCCGCCTCCCGGGTTCAAACAATTCTCCTGCCTCAGCCCACTGAGTAGCTGGGATTACGGGTGTGCATCACCATGCCCGACTAATTTTTGTATTCTTAGTAGAGACCAGGTTTCACTGTGTTGGCCAGGCTGGTCTCGAACTCCTCACCTCAAGTGATCCGCCTGGCTCAGCCTCCCAAAGTACTGGAATTACAGGTGTGAGCGACAGCACCCAGCCAAATGTGTTACCTTTTAAAGAAAGCCCAAACATGTTAAATCTACACGTGTTAAACTTTTGGTAATTTAGGATAATACACGGGAGGCTAGTGGGTCAGAGAATTCAAAATAATAGATAAGAAAAAACATCACATATTTGTTTTGGAAAATGCTACTTTATTTTTTTTAGATTTACTCCGCTATTTATATTTCATATACAGTTATATTAAAATGACTTTTCTTCCCTGAACATAGATTCTCTGATGGTGTAGGAAGGTGGCTGATTCAGAAGCGAACCAAGTACACCAAAGTTGCAACCATGGAATTAAAATTTTTCTCATATAATCCATGGAGTGGCCATTTGATAAGACATTTTACAGCTGACAAAATTCACATTTATGACACATATATTTAAGTGTTATTTCCTTTATTGCATAGTGTTTGCCATAGAGAAAAATTTGTCTCTTCAATCTTGAGTCCTATTGAAGAAAAATTTGTCTTAGAAGTACCAAGACATTTTGTTATGAAACATTACAGCTAAGTCTGTCTTGTTGGAGAGTCAGTGGACAAATAGATAGCATCATGTCTTGACATACATCAGCATGCTCACCCAAACTGATCCCCACATTCCCCAGCCAGGACCCTGGCACTTTTGCAGGATGTATAATCAGTTGGCAGTGATCTTGATGTAGAAAAAATTATGCAAGTAACAATGTATTTTCACTATACTTTAACATACTTTTTATTTAATTAATTAATTTATTTGTTTATTTTTTGAGATGTCTTACTCTGTCGCTCAGGGTGGAATACAGTGGGATCTTGGCTCACTGCCACCTCTGCCTCCTGGGTTCAAGTGATTCTCCTGCCTCAGCCTCTGGGTTAGCTGGGATTACAGGTGTGTACCACCACACCTGGCTAATTTTTGTATTTTTAGTAGAGTCGGGGTTTTGCTACATTGGCCAGGCTGGTCTTGAACTCCTGACCTCAAGTGGTCCCCCTGCCTCAACCTCCCAAAGTGCTGGGATTACAGGCATGAGACACCACGACCAGCCTAAAATACTTTTTAAAATCTAAACATGAAATTCCAAAAAAAGAAAAAAATGAGGGCTCAAGGAAGAGGAAGTGGAGGTAAGCGATGAAGAGGCATTGAGGAGAAGAAAGAGCAGTAGGGGAAAAAAATCACTTGCAAGGGTTAGGCATGCAAAATCATAAGAGGAAGCACTGTGAGATATTTTTCTTTGACAGTATTACTAACTGAAATCCCAGGCAATCAGACTTCCATAAAGGGGCATTTAAAGAGCCTACCCCAACAGATTGAAGTGTGGTTGTTGCTTTTTGAATTTTCATTCACTGAAAATTCATCTTTCAATCTGTTCCTCACTTTCTTAGTGCTTGGAGCTATATAGTACTCTTTTTAATAATTAGCAATCAGATTTCTTTAAAAGCAAAAAAAGTCTTGCAAAATTATCTTTAAAAAAAGTTGCTGATTAGAGAGCACTGGTTCTTGCTAAGAGTGCTGTAGATTACTTGGTAGCACAAATCTTTATTCATGAACACCCTTTGAAACTCAGTTTTGCATGTATTTAATGTAATTTTTCTTCAAAATGAATGAAGTTATTTAAAAATGACAATAAATACCCCATATTTAGTCGTTTGGAACAATTAAAATAGTTAAAAGTGATTGTCCTTGAAAAACTTCTTCGCTTAGAAAAGCTTATTGACTATTACCTAAAAGCCACTCTTTGTAAGTTAAAAAAAAATTAAACACAATCCCTATCAAAATCCTAGCTATCTGTTTTGCAGGAATTGATAAGCTGATCTTAAAATTCATATGGAAATACACGGAACCTAGAATAGCAAAAACAATCTTGAAAAAGAAGAGTGAAGTTGGAGAACACATACTTACCAATTTCAAAACTTACTGCAAAGCTACAGTAATCAAGACTAGCATAAATATGGCACAAGGTTAGACATATGGATCAGTGGAATAGAAATGAGATCCCAGAGATAAACCCATAGGTATATGGTCCGCTGATTCTGACAAGGGTGTCAAGACAATTCAAGGGAGAAAAAATAATCTTTTCAGTAAGTGGTACTGGGATAACTGGGTATTTATATGGGAAAAAATTAAGTTGGATCCCTACTTTACACCTTATACAAAAATTAATTCAAAGTTGACTATAGACCTAAATGTAAGAGCTAAAACTATAAAACTCTTAGAAGAAAGCAGAGGAGTAAATTTCATGACCTTGGATTAGACAACTATTTCTTAGACAATGACACCAAAAGAACAATCACAAAAGAAAAAACAGAAGGACTGAACTTCATCAAAATGTAAAACTTTTATGTTGTTTGTGTGTGTGTGTGTGTGTGTGTGCCATATTTTCTTTCTTTTTTTAAATTATACTTTAAGTTTTGGATACATGTGTGGAATGTGCGGGCTTGTTACATAGGTATACACGTGCCATGGTGGTTTGCTGCACCCATCAACCTGTCATCTACATTAGGTATTTCTCCTAATACTATCCTTCCCCTAACCCCCCATGCCAACAGGCCCTGGTGTGTGATGTTCCCCTCCCTGTGTCCATGTGTTCTCATTGTTCAGCTCCCACTCATGAGTGAGAACATGCAGTGTTTGGTTTTCTGTTCCTGTGTTAGTTTGTTGAGAATGATGGTTTCCAGCTTCATCCATGTCCCTGCAAAGGACATGAACTCATTCTTTTTTATGGCTGCATAGTATTCCATGATGTATATGTGCCACATTTTCTTTATCCAGTCTTTCATTGATGGACATTTGGGTTGGTTCCAAGTCTTTGCTATTGTGAATAGTGCTGCAATAAACATACGTGTGCATGTGTCTTTATAGTAGAATGATTTACAATCCGTTGGGTATATACCCAGTAATGGGATGGCTGAGTCAAATGGTATTTCTAGTTCTAGATCCTTGAGGAATCGCCACACTGTCTTCCACAATGGTTGAACTAGTTTACAGTCCCAGCAACTGTGTAAAAGTGTTCCTATTTCTCCACATCCTCTCCAGCACCTGTTGTTTCCTGACTGTTTAATGATCGCCATTCTAACTGGCATGAGATGGTATCTCATTGTGGCTATGATTTGCATTTCTCTAATGACCAGTGATGATGAGCTTTTTTTCATATGTTTGTTGGCTGCATATATGTCTTATTTTGAGAAATGTCTGTTCATATCCTTTGCCCACTTTTTGATGGGGTTGTTTTTTTCTTGTAAATTTGTTTAAGTTCTTTGTAGATTCTGTATATTAGCCCTTTGTCAGATGGATACATTGCAAAAATTTTTTCCCATTCTGCAGGTTGGCTCTTCACTGTGATGATAGCTTCTTTGGCTGTGCGGAAGCTCTTTAGTTTAATTAGATCCCATTTGTCAATTTTAACTTTTGTTGGCATTGCTTTTGTGTTTTAGTCATGAAGTCTTCATCCATGTCTATGTCTAGACGTCATCAATAAAGTAAAAATACAACTCACAGAATGGAAGAAAATATTTGCAAATCATGTATCCGATAAGGGTTTGATAACCAGAATATACAAAGAACCCTTACGACTCAACAATAAAAGGCAACCTAATTTTATTTTATTTTATTTTATTATTATTTTTTAATATTGTGAACTGCTTTTCAACTTTTAAGTTCTGGGGCACATGTGCAGGATGTACAGGTTTGTTACATAGGTAAACATGTGCCATGGTGGTTTACTACACAGATCAACCCATCCCCTTGGTATTAAGCCCAGCATCCACCAGCTATTCTTCCTGATGGTCTCCCTCCTCCCATCCTTCCCCCTGACAGGCCCCCATGTGTGTTGTTCCCCCAACGTGTGCATGTGGTTTCATCATTCAGCTCCCACATGGAGTGTTTGGTTTGCTGAGGATAACAGCTTCCAGCTCCATCCATGTCCCTGGAAAGGACATGATCTCATTCCTTTTTATGGCTGCATAGTATTCCATGGTGTATATGTACCACATTTTCTTTATCCAGTCTATCCTTGATGGGCATTTGGGTTGATTCCATTTCTTTGCTATTGTGAATAGTGCTGCAATGAACATACACATGCATGTATCTTTATAATAGAATGATTTATACTCCTTTGGGTATATACCCAGTAATGGGATTGCTGAGTCAAATGGTATTTCTGCCTCTAGATCTTTGAGGAATCATTACACTGTCTTCCACAATAGTTAAACTAATTTACACTCCCATCAACAGTGTAAAAGCATTCCTTTTTCTCCACAACCTCACCAGCATCTGTTGTTTCTGGACTTTTTAATAATCGCCATTCTGACTGGCGTAGATGCTGTCTCATTGTGGTTTTGATTTTCATTTCTGGAGTGATCAGTGATGTTGAGCTTTTTTCCATATATTTGTGGCTGCATGAATGACTTCTTTGAAGAAGTGTCTGTTTCTGTTCTTTGCCCACTTTTTATTGGGGTTGTTTTTTTCTTGTAAATTTGTTTAAGTTCCTTGTTGAGTCTGGATATTAGGCCTTTGTCAGATGAACAGATTGCAAACATTTTCTTGCATTCTGTAGGCTGTCTGTTCACTCTGATGATAGTTTCTTTTGCTATGCAGAAGCTCTTTCATTGAATTAGATCCCATTTGTCAATTTTTGCTTTTGTTACAAATGCTTTTGATGTTTACATCATAAAATCTTTGCCCATGCCTATGTCCTAAATGTTATTGTCTAGATTTTCTCCCAGGGTTTTTACAGTTTTGGGTTTTACATTTAAGTCTTTAATTCATCTTGAATTAATTTTTGTATAAGGTATAAGAAAGAGGTCCAGTTTCAATTTTCTGCATATGGCTAGCAAGTTCTCCCAGCACCATTTATTAAATAGGAAGTCATTTCCCCTTTCTTGTTTTTGTCAGGTTTGTTGAAGAGCAGATGGTTGTAGGTGTGCTGTCTTATTTCTGAGTTCTCTATTCGGTTCCATTCATCTATGTGTCAGTTTTTGTATCAGTACCATACTGTTTTGTTTTCTGTAGCCTTAAAGTATAGTTTGAAGCCAGGTAATGTGATGCCTCCAGCTTTGTTCTTTTTGCTTAGGATTGTCTTGGCTATTCAGGCTCTTTTTTGGAATTTTAAAATTGTTTCTTCTAATTCTGTAAAGAATGTCAATGATAGTTTAATGGGAATAGCATTGAACCTATAAATTACTTCGGGTAGTATGGCCATTTTCGTGATATTGTTATCTATGAGCATGGAATGTTTTTCCATTTGTGTCCTCTCTGATTTCACTTCCCTTGTTAGCTATATTCCTAGGTATTTTATTCTTTTTGTAGTAATTGTAAATAGGAGTTCATTTATGACTTGGCTCTCTGCTTGCCTGTTGTTGGTGTATAGGAATGCTAGTGATTTTTACACATTGATTTTGTGTCTTGAGACTTTGCTAAAGTTGCTTATCAGCTTAAGAAGCTTTTGGGCTGAGATGATGGGATTTTCTAGTTATAAAATCAAGGCAACCTCATTTTAAAATGAGCAAAGGATTTGAATAGGCTTTCTCTAAAGAAAGTATATAAACGGTCAATGAGTACATGAAACAATTCTCAGCTTCATTCATCATTAGGAAAATGCATGTCGAAACCATAATGAGATACTACTTTACACCATTATCATGGCAATAATAAAAAAGATATACGATAACACGTGTTCATGAAGATATGGAGAAACTGGAACCCTTTCTTTTTTATGATTTCATTTGATTTTTATTTATTTTTAAAATTATTTCCATAGGTTTTTAGGGAAGAAGTGGTATTTGATTATATAAGTAAGTTCTTTAGTTGTTATTTGTGAGATTTTGGTGTACCCATAACCCGAGCAGTATACACTGAACCCAGAGAAATTGGAACTGTCATACATTGCTGGTGGGTATGTGAAATGATGAAGCCATTTGAAAAACCCTTGGCACTTCATTAAAATATTAAACATGGAGTTACCATATATACCAGAAATTTCACTCCTAGATATATGCATATTCAAGAGAGTTGAAAACGTGTCCACACAAAAATTTGTGCATGAATGTTCATAGCAATGGGATCAACTCAAATTTTCTGCCAACTAATGAATGGATGGATAAAGAAAATATGGTATAGCCATGAAATGGAATCTCATTCAGCCATAACAAGAAATGGAGTGCTATTAGGTTGGTGCAAAAGTATTTGCATTTTTGTCATTACTTTTAGTGGCAAAATACATTCTACAATACGGATGAACCTTGAAAACATTATGTTCAGTGAAAGAAGCCAGACGTAAAGGACACATATTGTATGGTTCCATTTATATGAAATGTACAGAATAAGCAAGTCCATAGAGATAGAAAGTAAACTAGTGATTGGCAGGGGCTGAGGGCAGGAGGGAATGAAGAGTGACTGCTAATGAGTGGGTAAAGATTTCCTTGCGTGATGAAAATGTTCTGGAATTAGATAGTGGTCATGGAGTATACTAACACCAGTAAATTTTATACTTTGAAAGGGTGTCCATTACAGTATGTGAACTGTGTCTCAATTAAAACAAAAAACAAAAAAGAACATTGTAAGACAATTGAAGCAATTTAGATATGGTTTAAATATTAGATGATGTTAGGGAATAAGCGCCAATTTTCTTAGGGTAAAAATGAAATTATCATTATAAAAATCATTATTTTTAATTGATGCATTCTGAAACATTTAGGGATAACATTTATGATGTTTGCAGCTTAGTTGCAAATGGTTCAGCAAAAAAGAAATATTTTAATAAATGTATAGATAAAGCAAAGTTAGCAAAATATTGGCAACATTTCAGTTTAGGTGATGGGTACCTGGGTGTCTAATGTTCTTTTCTTTCAATTTTATTGCATTTGAAATTTTTCATAAAATAAAATTGGAGAAAAATATTAGAAAACATTAGAAAAAATCTGAAGTTTCATTATTTGTCTCATGGCAAATTCCTTCCTTATTTCCCTTATGGGTTGTTTGTGAGACTTAATTTGTAAAATGCTACACAGATGTTAATGGTTACTATTTTAAAATTCTGCATTTCTAGGACTTGAAGCATCTATCACCAATAAATTGTGAGAAATACAAAACCATTATTTTAGGATGAATCAAATTTCTACCCTCATTCTTCCATTTTACAAATTTAAGACATGCGTTACTGCCCAATCTGAATTCTTTTTAGAAAAATTTCAGGGCCACTTAGGATTAGATGATGAATTGTTGAGACCTATTATTTTGATAGCTAACTTTGTTTTCCAAGCTTCTCGTGAAAAAAATGCATCAGAGCAGTCTTCGGAGAGTAAGAACAGAAACATCAGACTTAGCTAGAAATTCATACCATGGGATTCTTGAGAGGAACAGCATGTAAGTATTAGACATCTTATAAATAGGATTGATGGGCTTACTGAATCAGGAACTGGTGAGAATAGAGAGTTTATGTGAAGTATTGTATAGACAAACCTCCTCACCACTGATGAAGAGGCTCTCTCGGTGCTTTCAGCTGGTGGACTGTTTACCTGAACTCTGTCATCCTGCCAGTCCGTCTATCCCTGGTAGCCTCCTTCTGGCTCATCCAGCCACAAAGCTTTCTCCTGGAGGATGAAGCTTTGTGTCTCTGTGGAACCTTTATCAGTATGACAAAGAGAAGTTTTCAACAAAGGCGTTTTATCCCTTTCAAGGAGTAAAAAGGGACTTACAGACTTTTTAATGTCCTGACAGCAACTGCAGTACCTGAAAACACAAACATACATCCATTCAGTGCTTCACCCATTTACCTATGCACTGACTGGTATTGCACATTACCTGCATGAGAACAGGAGTCCCATCTATCTTGTTCACCACTCTATCCTACCTGGCATCTTGCAGGGGCTCAATAAATATTGATGATTATTATTGAGTGCTACCTATGTATCATACCCTGTGTCAGGTATTGGGGTTACTAGGATGAATAAGACATGATCCTAGCATTTCAGGAACTTCCAAACTCTTAAGGAAAATAGCCATAAACAAATCATCATAATCTTTTAGTGCAAACTAAAGGATGTGTACTGGGTATAATGAGATCAGAGATGAAGGAAGATTTAGGAAAACTTTTCACAGCTACAATCCATAGCTATATTAGTACTTTCAGTGACAGCAAGAACAGTTTGTTTCATTGAAGAATTGCCGCTTCTCTAACAGGGTAATTTAGGCCCATATAACCAATGTCTACTCTCATGTGTACATGTTGGGTAGTTTTTTTTTTTTTTTTAATTCCTGGAAGCCAGGAGTGGTGGCTCATGCCTGTAATCCCAACAGTTTGGGAGGCCAAGACAGGAGAATTGCTTGAGGCCAGGAGTTCAAGACCAGCCTGGGCAACACAGCAAGACTTCTCTACCAAAAAGAAAAAAAAAGAATCCTGGGAATGGCCTCTCCTTTGTGACTGACATTAGCTTCTGATGGGGCTCTAATCTCTTCAGAAGAGTCTTCTGTAACCAATCCTGCTCAGGTTCAATTTTCACTTATATACACTGCCTCTATGTTATACATTTGTACCATCAGACATGTTGCTTTGCATTATTGTTATTTGTTTTCTATGTTCCATGATTTTTCTTACTGTATTATCAAAGGACAAGGACAACTACTTTTATTTGTATTTCATTTCGGTCTTCTTCCTTCACCACCTTCAAACAGAACATTGCCCCAAATAGTTACTCCATTATAGTTGACCAAATATGTTGGCTTATGACCTAACTAGGTGTTACCAACCTGTCGGGGGGAGGGGGCTGTGATTTTCTCTTAACCACAAAATTCTTCCCAATGCCTCCTGTGGAGTAGTTGAGGGCTTTCTGGTTCCCTTTGGGATCGGGTGACTGAGTGGTCCAGCAAAAGACTGACAAGTCAGAGCCAGCACTGCAAAGCAGGATTTGAGACAACTTGGGTTTCTTCCAAGCTCTTGCCCTTGTCTCTCTTCCTAATTCTGTTCTAATTCTCTCCGTTTCTAAAATTTACTCACGGAATAGGATCTGAAACTCATTCACAATAACATTCAAGAAACTGATAAGATTTAAGATGTCTCCCTTCCTTAGATTAATTGCAATTTAATAACCTAGGAAAGTCTTAAACTAAGGAGTGAAACTCACACCATGGAATTGCAGATATTATCTAGCACAAGCAGGAGCTATTTTCTGGCTAGCTTGGTTTCCTCACCCATCCCAGCATCCAACTTAACTTACATCTAAAGCCAGCATGCTCCCTGGAAGTCACCAGTTCATATCTGAAGTTGGCACTGGTTCTTGCCTTCTTAGTGACTGCTTGATATTTATGTGAAATGAAGTGGTAATTTCATTTCTGTTTCTCCTACAAAGATGCCCAATGCACAGACTTCATCTAACAAGTTTCTACTGATAATTAGCACTCTGTAGGAAATCAGACACAGGGGATTGAACAGCCCAGAGGAAGAAACCTCTCTCCCCTAAGTGCTGCTGCTTCTTTTTTTTTTTTTTTTTTTTTTAACAGAAAGTTGATACTTTTTGTTCCTTCAGCAAGGAGGGCTGAGAGGAAAGACAGGAAAGACTTAATGTACAACTTTCCAACCTCTGCTGGGGATAAATTGGGTAAGCATTGGATTCCCCAGAATCTGATTTTCTGATCATCTCAAGAAAGCAGTTTATGAGTTTAACTTTAATTTAGAGCTATCTTGCAAGGAGAACCAGGCAGCACAAGTGTTGTCTTTCTGATTTACAGCTGCAATAGCAGAACCTACACGCATCTCAGATGATGGGATCATACACTGTCAACGTCTCTAGTGTGAACTCTGTGTAGATCATTTACTGACTCTCCTGATAATAACAACATCAGAATATGAATATATCTTTCTTTAGAAGCATAACAGAGAGAGACTTTTTTTGCAGCTCTGTGGCTATGTAAGCGAAAATACTGTTTATCAGTCATCCATGATAACTGAGGCCACTATATGGGTTAATTTGGATTCAGGTAATAAATGGAAATATTTAAAAGCAGAAAATGTAAAATATACGTCAAAAGTACCCAATGCCATGGATAGTTCTTGAAAGTTTCTTTATGAGATATTGCTGTGTAAAGGAAATCCACATCTCAGAAGTTATTTAGTCATAATAACATGGCAACTTCCTATGTCAATTTCTTCCAAATAATAGTAATAATTTACATGTATATAGTGTTTTACCCAATGTAAGGCAATATAGTACAATGATTAAGAATACTGACATTGCTAACTTATTCAAGGCACACACTAGCTCCGTGACCATGGATAAGTTTCTATCCTTTCTGTGCCTCAGTTTCTTCATCTATAAAACAGGAAAAGAATAGCCCCTACCTCATAAGATTGTTGTGAAGATTAATTAAGACACATTAAACCACTTAAAATGGTGTCTGACAGAGTAAGGACTCCATAAATGTTAGCTCTTGGTTCCATTTTCTTTTTTATAACCGGAGATTATGGTTATTGACAATAAACTTTGCAGTGTTCAAGTGTCCTTAGTGTGGTTGCCAGTGATAGAATTAATTTATGCAGAGAGGCAACTTACTGCTTGACGGAACCCAAGGAAGGGTTGGACAACCAAACCTGTGGGAAGGTCCCAGATGCATCTGGCATCCAGAAAGTCTGGAATCAGGACTTGGATGTCCCTAGGACATGTTCTTTGTTTTGCACTCCTGCTTCCTGAGATCAGCTTAGTTTGCCTCTCAAAGCACACTGGCTTTCCTCCCATAGTATGTAACAGCTTCTGATTTTAATTTAGGTTTAATTCTTATGGCTTCTAACATGAATGAGGGATTGACTACTTCTTAAATCTGTTCCAAAGTTTAAAATCTTGGAGAAGTATCCCAATTTGTAGTGATTAATAGGAAACAATAGATGGAGGCCAGGAGGTAGAATTTTATAAAAATGTGTCTGTTCTATTAGATATTCCATGATCATGGCTGTGGGAGATGGAAGGTTGAGCATAAAGTATTCCTTTTTATAGCTGAATAACATTCCATTGATTGGATATGCCACATTTTGTTTATCCATTCATGAGCTGCTGAACGTTTGTATTGATTTTACTTTTGGCTACTACAAATAATGTTACTGTGAACATTCATACATAAATTTTTGTGTGAACATTATGTTTTCAACTCTTGAATATATAACCATATGTGAATTGCTGGGACATAACTATGTGTAATCTTTTGAGGAACGTTAAACTATTTTCCAAAGCAGCTTAACCATTTTACATTTCCACCAGCAAGATATGAGGGTTCCAATTTCTCCATATTCTCACCAATACTTGTAATTGCCATCTTTTCTCTTAGAGCCATCCTAATGTGTCTGAAGCAGTATCTCATTGTAGTTTTGACATGCATTTCCCTAATGACTAATGATGCTGAGGATCTTTTCATGTATTTATTGGCTATTTATATATCTTCTTTGGAGAAAGATCTATCTAAATCTTTTGCTTGTTTTAAAATTAGGTTATTTGTCTTTTTACTGTTGAGCTATAAGAGTTTTTAAAATATATTCTGACTATCAAACCCATTAGACAAATCTATTTGCAATAGATTTGCAAATATTTTATTATCTGAGCTGCATTTTTATTTTATTGATGCTATCCTTTGAAAGACAAGTCTTTAATAATGTTCAGTCTATCTATTTTTTCTTTTGTGGCTTGTTGTTTTGGTGACATATGTAAGAAATTATTGCCTGATCCAGGGTCACCAAGATTTATCATTATGTTTTCTTCTAAGAGTTTTATAGTTTTAGCGTTTACATTTAGGGTCTATAATTAATTTTGTGTTAATTTTTGTATATGGTATGAGATAGGGGTCTAACTTGATTCTTTCGTATGTTAATATCCAGTTGTCTCAACACAATTTGTTGAAAA
This sequence comes from Pan paniscus, assembly GCF_029289425.2. NCBI lineage: Eukaryota > Metazoa > Chordata > Mammalia > Primates > Hominidae > Pan > Pan paniscus. The sequence goes on along the minus strand of NC_073255.2, from coordinate 140,936,930 downwards.
ACTGTTCTTTCCCCACATTGAATTTTCTTGACATCCTTGCCCAAAATCAGTTGGCCATAAATGCATGGGCTTATTTCTGAACTCCCTATCCTATTCATTGATCTGTGTCTATAAATATACATACACCAATGATGACAGTAGTTTTATAAAAGATTTGAAATGGAAAGTGTGTGTTCTACAACTTTGCTCTTTTTTTCAAAATTGTTTGGGGAGCCAGCTAAGATTTTGATAACAATTGTATTGAATCTGGAGATAAATTGAATCTGTAGAATTGCCATCTTAAAAATATTAAGTGTTCCAATCCATGAACATGGACTGTCTTTTCTTTTATCTAGGTTTTCTTTTAATTTATGTCAACAATATTTTGTAGCTTATGATGTATAATTCCTGCCCCTCCTTGGTTACATTTATTCCTAGGTATTTGAATCTCTCTGATGTTAATGTAAATGAAATTATTTTCTTAATTTCTTTTTCCAATTATTCATTTATGTATATAAATACTACTGATTTTTGTACATTGATTTTGTATGCTGCAACCTTGCTAAGCTTGTTTATTAGCTGTAATGGTTTTGTTTTTATTTTCCATGTGTGGATTTCTTAGTATTTTCTGTACACAAGATCATGCCACCTATATGATGTAAAACAGAGATAGTTTTATTTCTTCGTTTCCAATCTGGACACATTTTATTTTGTTTTTCTTTTCTGGCCTGATTCCCTTGGCAGGATAATTACTGACCACATTTTAAAGATAGGTAAACTGAGATTCAGAGAAGTTGTGCAGTTTCTTAAAGTTTTCATGTACTTAGACAATTTGAGTTTTCATTCAGATTTTGATGAGTTGCTGAATGTCCACTTACTTCTTTGGACCTCAGTTTTCCGTCTGAAAACTTTTGGCATTGAACAAAGCAAGTCAATAAACATACAGTAACAAATAGTGATAAGTGCTATGAACGATATGAACAGGGTGCCGTGATAGAGAGCAATGCCAGTGCACAGGAGCACCTACTTTGGACAAAGTTGTTGGGACAAGCCTCTCTGGGGAGGTTAACATTCAGACCACAACCTAAAGTTGTTTTTGTTTGTTTCTTTCTCTGAGGCAGAGTCTCACTCTGTTGCCCAGGCTGGAGTGCAGTGGCACGATCTCGGCCCACAGCAGCCACCACCTCCTGGGTTCAAGTGATTCTCGTGCCTCAGCCTCCCAAGTAGCTGGCCACCACACCCAGTTAATTTTTGTACTTTTAGTAGAGACGGAGTTCCACAGTGTTGGCCAGGCTGGTCTCAAACTGCTGGCCTCAAGTGATCTGCCAACCTCAGCCTCCCAAAGTGTTGGTATTACAGGCATGAGCCACCAGACCTGGCCCAAACCACAACCTAAAGTTTGGGAAGGAAGTTTTCACTTAAAGATTCTTCCAGGCATTTGTGAAGAAATAGCATTTGTGAAAGCTCAAGAGGCAAGGAGGAGCTTTGTTTATCTCCACCAATAGACATGCTTGGCCAGGGCAGAAACCAATCTGTTTTGACTCATCAGTGAATCCCCAGAGTGCCACACCATGCCAGAAACATTGTAGGTGCTCAGGAAATAGTTGTTGAATAAATGGATGACAAAATGGTTCATAAAGCAGGTAATATGTAAGGTTCCTTTGAACTCTGACAATCTACCTTTTTCAGGTTAGAGCAAAGTTTCTGACTTCAAACTTACTGTGCCTAATAAGTTCATTCTGGTTCATTTTGCTTTGGAAGCCAGTTCATAATGAGGTTAAGGATTTTTGATTTTGCCTCCATGAGTCACCTCTGAGTTCTGGTAATTGTTAGGCCTTATACTCACTTAGGAACCTCCTTTTGTAGGTTTTTAAGAACAATTTTGGTCTTATGTACTTGGGATAGAGTTGAGGAAGGCTAGGGGAATATGTGGTGTATATGAGAGGGTAGGGAACAAAAGGAAAGAGTGGAAGATGTTTGTGAGCTTAGTATCAAGGCAGAGTTGCTTTGGTCCAGCTCTGCCGTTGCTTGGAACCCCAGTCTCTTGTGAACTGGAATCCTCACCTTACTATACAATCTCCATATAACCGGTTCCCTGCACATCTATTACCTGTCTCAGTGGCTGGTCCTTAGCTTATTGGCATTCACCAGTGTCCTACTATGTGAATAAATCTGTACTCCTAGACTCTTGCTGGGGAAAACCTCATCTCTGACATAAGAGCATCTTTTTTGTTAGGATCCCACCCTAGCAGCCTCATTTTAACTCACTCACCTCTTTAGAGACCTTGTTATAAAATACAGCTATTTTTTCTTGATAATTTTAGTTCTTTGTATCTTCTAGACATTAATCCCTTGTTGGTTTAAGGTCTTGCAAAAAACCTTTTCCAGGCTGTCACCTCCTCTGTGGGAAACTTGATTTATACTGTCCTTCATTAAACAGAAATCTTTACTTCCGTTGTAATATAATCTACCCATTTTCCTCTTACGGTTTTGGTTTCTTATGTTTCATTTCTGAAATTCAACCCTGGGTATTACAAAGATGTTTTTATACATTTTACAAGTGTCTTCTACATTTTATTTTCTTAGCTTTATATTATTAATTTAATTGGCTCTATGATTGTACCTCTCATATTTAGGTCTTTAACCAATTTGGAGCTTATTTTTTTTGTAGTTAATACTCTCTAATTCCCTCTACATATTTATTCTTTTCTTTTCTTTTTTTTTTTTGGCATAGAACCTCAGTTTTTAGATGAACATATTGTTGCCCATAATAAAGACTTATTTCCTGGACTCTCTTACAGCTAGGTGAGGCCATTTTACTTAAATGTCATCTATTTGATATAAACAAAAGTGTGCATAAAACCCTTGGGAAGATTCTTTTTTTTTTTTTTGAAAGAAGCATAATCACAGTTTTATTCATGTGAATCTGGGGGATAAGGGAACAGAAAATGCAATACAAGACAAGTATAATTGTGTCACTCACAAGCTGAAGTTCTTTTCTGCTGGTTTTCTATTCCCATTGCTCAAGGATATGGCAGAGAAGGCCCCAGGGCGCCTCCTGAACTTGGACACATGCCCATTAACCTAGCCACATTGAACTTCTCAACATCCCCTGAATACTCCACACTTTTCTAATGATCACACCAGTGAATGTGCTGTTTCTTCTAACTAGCGGTTAATTTTTCTCTTTGTAGGTGAACTCTTACTCATACTTCAAGACACAGCCTAACTATTGTGTCTGGAATTGGTGGGTTCTTGGTCTCACTGACTTCAAGAATGAAGCCGCGGACCCTCGCGGTGAGTGTTACAGTTCTTAAAGGCGGCGTGTCCAGAGTTTGTTCCTTCTGATGTTCAGTTGTGTTAGGAGTTTCTTCCTTCTGGTGGGTTCGTGGTCTCGCTGGCTCAGGAGCGAAGCTGAGGACCTTCGCTGTGAGTGTTACAGCTCTTAAGGCGGCACGTCTGCAGTTGTTCGTTCCTTCTGGTGGGTTTGTGGTCTCGCTGGTTTCAGGAGTGAAGCTGCAGACCTTCGCAGTGAGTGTTACAGCTCATAAAGGCAGTGTGGACCCAAAGAGTGAGCAGCAGTAAGATTTATTGCAAGGAGCGAAAAAACAAAGCTACCACACTGTGGAAGGGGACCCGAGCAGGTTGCCACTGCTGGCTCGGGCAGCCTGCTTTTATTCTCTTATCTGGCCCCACCCACATCCTGCTGATTGGTAGAGCCGAGTGGTCTGTTTTGACAGGGCACTGATTTGGTGCGTTTACAATCCCTGAGCTAGACACAAAGGTTCTCCACATCCCCACCAGATTAGCTAGATACAGAGTGTCCACGTAAAAGTTCTCCAAGTCCCCACCAGAGTAGCTAGATACAGAGTGTTGATTGGTGCATTCACAAACCCTGAGCTAGACACAGGGTGCTGATTGGTGTGTTTACAAACCTTGAGCTAGATATAGAGTGCCGATTGGTGTATTTACAATCCCTTAGCTAGACATAAAGGTTCTCCATGTCCACACCAGACTCAGGAGCCCAGCTGGCTTCACCCAGTGGATTCCGCACTGGGGCTGCAGGTAGAGCTGCCTGCCAGTCCCGCGCTGTGCACCTGCGCTCCTCAGCCCTTGGGTGGTTGATGGGACCGGGTGCTGTGGAGCACTGGGCGGTGCTCACCAGGGAGGCTGGGGCCGCACAGGAGCCCACGGTGGGTGGGGCGGGGAGGCTTAGGCATGGCGGGCTGCAGGTCCCAAGCCCTGCTCCACTGGAAGGCAGCTAAGGCCCAGAGAGAAATTGAGCACAGCAGCTGCTGGCCCAGGTGCTAAGCCCCTCACTGCCCGGGGCCGGTGGGGCCGGCTGGCTGCTCCGAGTGCCCGGTCCGCGGAGCCCATGTCCACCCGAAACTTGCGCTGGCCCGCAAGCACCAGGCGCAGCCCTGGTTCCTGCCCACGCCTCTCCCTGTACACCTCCCCGCAAGCTGAGGGAGCAGGCTCTGGCCTTGGCCAGCCCAGAAAGGGGCTCCCACAGTGCAGCCGCGGGCTGAAGGGCTCCTCAAGTGCCGCCAAAGTGGGAGCCCAACAGAGGAGGCACCGAGAGCGAGCGAGGGCTGTGAGGATTGCCAGCACACTGTCACCTCTCACTATGACCTCCTGTATAGAGCCTTCCCTAACACACAGGGTCCTTTTCTGTGCCTATATCACCTACCAGACATTTACTACACTGAATTGTAATTACTGTTTGTGCCTGCATTCTCAACAACAACAATAATAGCAAACATTTCTATGGGCAGGAAGTGGACCAAGAACTTGTGTTCATACCTCACAGCAACTCTCTGAACTATGTACTATAGTTATTCCTGGGAAGATTCTTTAAAATGGAGAATGTAAGTTCCTCCTTCTCTCTCCTTGATTCTTTTTACTACCAACCTAGACTGCTGAAATAATGTCTGGAGTATCAGCAACCATCTTGGGCCATGGAAGGACCTTGAGGGTGGGTGCTATATGCTGAGTGTGGCTGAACAGAAAGATGGGAAGGATTTGATGACACTATAGAGTTACAATTCCAGCCCTTAATCCTACCTCTGGACTTCACTTACAGGAGAGAGAAATAAGCTTCTCCCTTGTTTAAACCATTGCCACTTTTTTTGTTAAATGTATATAAACCCAATTCTAATTAATATAGTTCAACATAGAGAGCATCCTTGTTGTTCTCTATGTAGTGAAATAAACTCTACTAAATTATTCTTAAGCCATCACCTATTTTTCTATATATATTCCAACTCCATCTACTAAATGATTCTTGCTTTTTTACTACTTATAATGTTATCACTATTGTGTATAGAGTTCTTATATATTTGTGGATTGATTGCTACAATCTCTATTCTGTTTTATATGTGTTGCTCCTGCATCAGAAAATATAGGTAAAGTTTATCAAATGATTTTCCCCATTTATTAAAATTATCTCATTTTTTTCTCATTTAACCATATCTGAAGTCAATTTATTTTTCTTCTTTTTATGTGTGTGTCAGTGGAAACTGAATCTGAGGTCAATTTAAACTGATTTGTTGGCAGAGCATGGTGGCTCACATCTATAATCCCAGCACTTTGGGAGGCTGAGACGAGGGGATCACCTGTGGCCAGGAGTTCGAGACCAGCCTGGCCAACATGGTGAAACCCTGTCTCTACTAAAAATACAAAAATTAGCCAGGCATGGTGGCACATGCCTGTATTTCCAGCTACTCAGGAGGCTGAGGCAGGAGAATCACTTGAACCTGGGAGGTGGCGGTTGCAGTAAGCCAAGATCAATCCACTGTACTCCAGCCTGGGTGACAGAGTGAGACTACATCTCATAAATAAATAAATAAATGGTTCTGTTGTAAACAATTTATTACTGGATTTTACCCCTAAATCCAATCTAAAAATCTGCAATTAGTTTGCTCCATTTACATAGATTTCTGATTTACAAAAATTCTTTTTTTGTTGTTGTTTGTTTCCTGTCTTCTATTGGATAGATTACAATTGTCTTCTTGTGTTTGAACATTAAAAATCTATTACTATTCTTGAATGATGGCTACTAGAGACCTGAAAAGGTAATAGGGAGGTTAAACAGGGGATGGTAAGTGGGTACAAAAATACAGTTACATAGAAGGAGCAAGATCTAGCATGAAGAAGCACAATAGGTAACCATAGTTAACAATAACTTATTGTATATTTCAAATTAGCTTTAAAAAGTGGAATTGGAATATTCTTAACAGAAATAAAGCAATTATTGAGGTGATGGATATCCAGATTGCTCTGATTTTATTATTGATATGGTTTGGCTGTGTCCCCATTCAAATCTCAACTTGAATTGTATCTCCCAGAATTCCCCTGTGTTGTGGGAGGGACCCTAGGAGAGGTAATTGAATCATGGGGGCCGGTCTTTCCTGTGCTATTCTTGTGATAGTGAATAAGTCTCACGAGATCTGATGGGTTTATCAGGGGCTCCCGCTTTTGCTTACTCCTCATTTTCTCTTGCTGCTGCTGTGTAAGAAGTGCCTTTCACCTCCTGCCATGATTCTGAGGCCTCCCCAGCCATGTGGAATGGTAAATCCAATTAAATTAAACCTCTTTTTCTTCTCAGTATCAGGTATGTCCTTATCAGCAGCATAAAAATGGAGTAATACGATTATTATACATTGTATGTGTGTAGCAAAGTATCATATATACTCTATAAATATGTACAACTAAAATGTAGCCATAATTCAAAAATAAAAATTAAAAGATGATTACTATTCTCAAGATAGTTAATGCTAATTTATTAAATTCTCTTTTATGCTTATCTTTTATCTATCAATATCATAGATAGTCAGAAACTATGTTTCCTCCCAAGGAAGTCAGAAAATTTAGCATATTGTCATTCCCTTCTCTTTGATACCTTCCCATGCACATCCCCACCATATGAGTATCAGCTAACATTTTACTTCTGGATGATTATGGATATAGTTTTTTTGTTTGTCTTGGCCAAGACAATCTAAACAAAAATAAATCTTACTATATATTTATCCTTTCTTTACATATTTTGTTGCCTCCTTCTGTACTAATTTCTCTTCTTGCTAGAATACATACTCAAAGTGTTTTGTGAAAGAGAGTGTTGGTGTAGTAAACTTTCTGAGACATGTATACCTGATAATATTTTTATCTCATTGTTACATTTAAGTAATAGATTAGCTGATTATAAAATTCAAGGTTGAAAGTTGTTTTCCTTTGGTACTTTAAAAAGATTATATACTTGTCTTCTATTCGGTTTTGCAGTTGAGAAATCTGATTTTCTTTTTCTTTAATGTTTTACAATTTCACTTTAATGCATTTAGGGTGGGTTTTTTTTCTCTGCCATTTTCAGCACTATAAATCCTGCCTTTCTGAAGTTTGTGATGTTTATTCAATTCTGAGAGACTCTTGATTATTATATCTTAAAATGTATTTTGTTTCTTTGGTTTTAATCTGCATCTGGGGCGCCACCAGATAGATACTAACTTTTCTCCAATATTTCATTCTCTTCATCTTGTCATACTTTCCCCGCACCTTCTGGAACAGTTCCTTGGCCTAATCTTCTAGTTCATTAATTTGTTCTTTGACTGTATCTATCCTGCTGTTAAATCCATTTGTTGTGTTAATTTCCATGGCAAAAGTCCTATTGGCTATTTTTCATCATTGCTTTTTTTCCACCTTGTGTTTCTGATATACCTCCTTATCCCTGAATTTTCTGATTTATTTAAGTTTTTGTCTGTTTCTTTGATTTTGCTTATTTTTGGTGCAAGTTTTTCATTATTTGCTTTTATTTTATAGTGTTTGTGCTCACAAGATATCTCATTATTTGTCCCTTGGGATTATCTGCTAACTTGGTGTTCTGGAGATCTTCTGTTTACCCCTCCAGATCCCCTCTCCATTCTTCCTACCCTGCTCAGTGCTCCTGGAGGCTGACCTGTACAAACAACATCAATAAACCCCCTTGCTCTCTGCCTTCCCATTGGATTCAGCCACTGGGGAGCTCCAGGAGGAGAATATTGGGAGAGAAGAATGTGAAGTCAAGGGTATTTATTCTCTCACTTCTCTCCTTATGCTGTCAGCTGTGTCAATGATTAAAGATCAGAATTCCATCAAGACAGGCCTCTCCAAATGGCTTCCTTTTTTTTTGATTCTGATAGTACCTACTTCTCTGTCCCCTTTCAGGCCTGTAACTAGCACTTAGAGACTGTGATATGCTGACTGCCTAACTGTAAATAGTCTTATTATTAAAATGGTCCCATCGTCTCCCTGGGACCATGACTAGTATATTCAGTTAGTAATGTCTACCTGGAGAGAGGAGCAAAAACTTCTTTGACCCTGGCTACTTCTTCACCAGGTTAGTTAGGAGACAGGGAGTGTTATACCAAGTGATTCAGGGGGACTGCCTTATGGTGGAGAGGCCCTTGTGTTAAAACACAAGATTAAGCTACCCCTGTATGCATTTTCTCCACCTTCAGAGTTTAGTTTCTGTTCCCAGGAATAGCTTTTATCCAACGATACTATCATTGCTCAAACTATAGGATAGTTTGAGGAGGAGCAAGATTCTCAGGTACCCGCTAGCCCATCTACACTTTTGTTATTTGTTACTTAGCTCTGCAGCTTTGGACACTCTTAGGATATTATCCTTCTGATCCTGTGATTATAGCAGAGAAGGCAGTGATCTTCCCAGGGCAATGCTGGGGAGACAAAACAAAACAACTAAAAAATTATCTGCCAGCCTATCCTCATTCAGGGCTTTAGAGAGCTTCTCATTATCTACCCTACCCTAGACCCAACTACCTTCTATTTCTCAAAGAGTTTCTCACAGTTTCTTAATTTTTAACATTTTCAGTGCCAGCTCTGAGCTTTTCATCAGCATCTCTTAGGTTTGGTTTGGGGAAGAGAACCATAAATGGGATTCCTTGAACCTGTAATTGAACATGTTACTCAAATAGATACCTATCTTTTGGTTCACATTGACGTTAGTATTTACTAGAAACATAATGGCTTGCCCAGGGAAGCCTCCTACCTGCCATTGATTTATGGGCTGATAATAAACAATGTCAACCTACAGAGGTCATCCAATCTATTCCCCTAGAAAAGTCTGCACAGACACTATCACAAAGGGACATACAGAAAATCTCTGCCTAAGGTGAGAAAGCATCTTATGCTTATTATATCTACGACTAATTTAATATTATAATGGAAATTTCAATGCACCAACCAGGTCCCCCTTTAGGAGTGAAGGATTTATCTGTTGGGAGTGCTGCCAGCAGAGAGCCTTCAGCTGTCAGCCCTTATGGGGAATTGCCTTAGCTAAAGATATGAGAGAGTATTATTAATATTATTACTATTGCTATCACAAGGGAGGAAGAAAGGAGGAAATTACACATAGTTTCTACTTTGGGGTAGCTCAAAGTCTTGTTAGGAAGACAATTCATAAATTAAAAGAAGTATAATTGAGAATACAAGACAATATGTGTTAAATCACAAGGATGGGCCAGCCACAGTTATGGTATTTTTGAGAATTTGGAGAAATATACATGATTTTTTTTGGTCAAGGTTAGTCATGGAAGAGTCTACATGAAGGAGGTATTTGTAAAGGATCTTGAGGTTGAATGGAATTAGCCAGGGTATATTGCAAATATGACTAATCTGGAGATTTCTTAACTCTACCAGATGTCATCTATCCTATTGCAAATAAAATGGATATGTATTTGGGAGAATTCATCTGTGCAACAACCATGGGAGCAGCCAAATAATAGCTGAATACTATGTTTTTTGTTTGTTTGTTTTTGAGACGGAGTTTCACTCTTGTTGCCTAGGCTGGAGTGCAATGGCACGATCTTGGCTCACTGCAACCTCTGCCTCCCAGGCAATTCTCCTGCCTCAGCCTCTCAAGTAGCTGGAATTACAGGCATGCACCACCACGCCCAGCTAATTTTTGTATTTTTTTTAGTAAAGATGGGGTTTCACCATGTTGATCAGGCTGGTCTCAAACTCCTGACCTCAGGTGATCCGCCATCTTGGCCTCCCAAAGTGCTGGGATTACAGATGTGAGCCACTGCACCCAGCCCTGAATACTATTTTTTAAATGCCTACTCATCTTTACCTATACTATGAGATAGGTATTATTATTATTATTATTATTCCCAGCTTCCATATAAGGAAGGGAGGTACAGAATGGTTAAGTGACTTGCCCAAGATTATACAGCCAGTAGGTCCTTGTGTTGGGTTCTAAAGCCAGGAAGTTGATCTAAAGCCAGGGGCCAGAGCCTGTTCTCCTGTTTCCAAGCAGGTACTGCTTTCCTCTGGGACACCAAGGGATGACAATTGGGTTGAATTTGTTTATGAAGCAATAGCTTTGGATAAGCTACTATACTATGCCTCTGGGAAGAGGAGCTTGTTTATCATTTCTCATATTTTTTACAAATGCAGTTTTTACAGCAGCTTGAGTTATATCCTGAGTACAAGAAACAGGTGCTCGTTAGACCTCCAGGCTGGTGTCTAACTTTCACTTTGCAGTTGCTGTAAGGGGTAGAGAAGATGAACAGCACTAAGTGTTTGCTATGGAAACCTGGACATTATTTATATTCATGTAGAGACCATTAATGCAAGTTTCTTTAACTTTGTGTTTATGAAATAGGCAAATGCTTCTGGGTGTAGAAGGGCAAAAGAGAAGAAAGTAGTATATCTTTAAAACAAAAGACAAAACCCAGAAGCAATAGAAAAATATCTCCTGCTCTTTCTTTTTATGGTAGTCTTTGAAGCACATGTGCACAGATTGCCTTACCGTTTTTAGTGAAAGTTAATAAAAGACATTTATTTTGGAGATGGGACAATATGTTACCTGATGGCTGAACTATCTTGAGTTCCACCTTTGTGACTTTAATGCACAGAGAATGTGTGGTATTGTGAGATGTCTGAACAGAACTCATCCAGTTTGCACAGAGATAAATGAACTTTTACAAACATGGGGAGATCTATGTATTGATCCAAGGGATTCCTGAAGTCACTGATTCATTTTAATGACTTTTCTTTGGTTATGTGTCCACTACCATTCACTTGAGGTAAACATGGGATCAAAGTTCTGACTCTCCCAGGATTAATAATTTTCTTCTTTATCTGCATCAAAGTTCTTTGATATACCAAAACTTTCTTTTTCAGTTGAACTTACTGTATGTTTAGATTTCAATCAATCGTAGTAAATATTGACTTGAAAGGTCATTGCTTACCTGAGAGAAAAAGGTTATCATTAGAAAAATTCCCATTTGCCAAGTTTTCACTCTACTTTCCATAAAAAAGGCTTATTTAAAAATATTATTAATTTGAGGAAAAAATGGCCAAAATTCTTTCATTGTTTTACTTTCTTATTTCAAAATATTTAGAAATAAGTATTTCCTGATTCTACATGTGTTTTATTTTTAGCACAGTTATTGTGAACATAGATTTTGGAGTCATAAAGACCTGAGCTGATTTGTGGCTCTGACATCTTTTCATTACCCAATAATTATTGTATATATTATTGTATATGCCTAATGATTCATTGCCTTAACCATTCTGTGCCTCTCTCCCTTATCTGGAAGTTGGCAATAATAATAATACCTATCTCATAGAGTTGTTGTAAGGATGAGGAGGCATGAGTAGAAGCTGGCAAGATACCAATCTATATAAAAGGAGATAATGACCTACCTTTTATGGTGGTTTCAGTTTCAAAAGATATAATCAATATAAAGAATTTAGTTAACTGGCTAGCCATATGTAGAAAGCTGAAACTGGATCCCTTCCTTACACCTTATACAAAAATTAATTCAAGATGGATTAAAGACTTAAATGTTAGACCTAAAACCATAAAATCTCTAGAAGAAAACCTAGGCAATACCATTCAGGACGTAGGCATGGGCAAGGATTTCATGTCTAAAATACCAAAAGCAATGGCAACAAAAGCCAAAATTGACAAATGGGATCTAATTAAACTAAAGAGCTTCTGCACAGCAAAAGAAACTACCATCAGAGTGAACAGGCAACCTACAGAATGGGAGAAAATTTTTGCAATCTACTCATCTGACAAAGGGCTAATATTCAGAATCTACAAAGAACTCAAACAAACTTACAAGAAAAAAACAAACAACCCCATCAACAAGTGGGTGAAGGATATGAACAGACACTTCTCAAAAGAAGACATTTATGCAGCCAACAGACAATGAAAAAATGCTCATCATCACTGGCCATCAGAGAAATGTAAATCAAAACCACAATGAGATGCCATCTCACACCAGTTAGAATGGCGATCATTAAAAAGTCAGGAAACAACAGGTGCTGGAGAGGATGTGGAGAAATAGGAACACTTTTACACTGTTGGTGGGACTGTAAGCTAGTTCAACGATTGTGGAAGACAGTGTGGCGATTCCTCAAGGATCTAGAACTAGAAATACCATTTGACCCAGCCATCCCATTACTGGGTATATACCCAAAGGATTATAAACCATGCTGCTATAAAGACACATGCACACGTATGTTTATAGCGGCACTATTCACAATAGCAAAGACTTGGAACCAACCCAAATGTCCATCAGTGATAGACTGGATTAAGAAAATGTGGCACATATACACCATGGAATACTATGCAGCCATAAGAAATGATGAGTTCATGTCCTTTGTAGGGACATGGATGAAGCTGGAAACCATCATTCTCAGCAAACTATCACAAGGACAAAAAAATCAAACACTGCATGTTCTCACTCATATGTGGGAATTGAACAATGAGAACACCTGGACACAGGAAGGGGAACATTACACACCAGTGCCTGTCATTTGGTGGGGGCAGGGGGGGAGGGATAGCATTAGGAGATATACCTAATGTAAATGACGAGTTAATGGGTGCAGTACACCAACATGGCACATGTATACATATGTAACAAACCTGCACGTTGTGCATATGTACCCTATAACTTAAAGTATAATAAAATAAAAATAAAATTTTTAAAAAAGAGGCATAGACCAGCCGAAGAATATAAACCTGGCCACGCTCACAAATTAAAAAAAAAAAAAAGAATTTAGTTCAGTACCTTGCACATAAGTGCTCAATAAACATTAGCTATGCTGTTGTAATATTCAAAAACCTATACATGTATGCAAATTATGGTACGTGTGTTTGCATAATCTAAAAACTTTGCTACAGATTACAGAATCCAGATGTGAGTAGGCTCAGCAGTTTTCTTAAAAGATCAGTATATCTTTAAAATCCTTGGAGATGTCATTTATATAGAGAAATCAAACATTTTTTAAAATTAAGCATGCTCACCAAGTCAGCTTGACTTTGTACTTTAAAATGTTGAATATATATATGTTCACTTTAAAATGTATATTCATAGTTTGCAATGCCCAATGTGGTTAAAAATAACATGTAAAAATAAGTAATAATTGAAATGATAATATATGCTAAATGAAAATGCACATGTGTGTGCATGTGTGCGTATAAATGTGACCATCAGTATTGCAAATAGGGAATCAGAGGCTGTCAATTAGTAGTGATGGCCTCTTTTTAGTTACAGGCAACTGGGAAAGTGCATTGCAGAATCACCTTTGTATGTTTTTTCAAAATTCTGATGGCTGGGCTCCATCTAGGACTTGGTGAATCCAGATTTTCAGGAATGCAAATGGGATTCAAATAAAATATTTGTACTTTTTTTTTGGAGACAGGATCTCACTCTGCTTCCCACACTGGAGTGCAGTGGCCTGATTTGGGCTCACTGCAACCTCCGCCTCCCAGGCTCAAGTGATCCTCCCACTTCTGCCTCCTGAGTAGCTGGGATTATAGGCACATGCCACTACACCTGGCTGATTTTTGTATTTTTGGTGGAGACCGTTTCACCGTGCTGACTAGGCTGGTCATAAACTCCTGAGCTCAAACAATCCTCCTGCCTTGGCCTCCCAAAGTGCTTCAAGCATGAGCCACTGCATCCAGCCAATATTTGCACTTTTAATGCTGCCATCTGGCCATAAAGAACTAGAAAACTGGGGGAAATATAACAAACTATGGTTTTCAGACATTGGCTAACAGGCCAAGCAAGACAGATACATGAACGAAGGCAAAAAAAAAATGAGATGAGCCTTTCAGTTGCTCCAGCTTACAGCCTGGTGGCTGTTTACAGGTCTTAGCTCAGGAAGGGGGAATCCAAACAGAGCTTAAGGGTCTCTGTCTTGGTCCATTCTTGCTGCTATACCAAAATACCTTAGAATGGATAATTTATAATCAATTAAAATTTATTTCTCATAGTTCTAGAGACTGGGAAGTCCAAGATCTAGGCACCAACAAATTCAGTATCTGGTGAAGGTCCATTGCTCACAGATGATATCTTCTTGCTACATCCTCATGTGGGGAATGGACAACAGGACTCCCTCAAGCCTGTTTATAAGGACATTAATCCCCTTCACTGTTCACAACAGCAAAGACTTGCAACCAACCCAAATGTCCATCAATGATAGACCAGATCTAGAACTAGAAATACCATTTGACCCAGCCATCCCATTACTGGGTATATACCCAAAGGATGATAAATCATGCTACTATAAAGACACATGCACATGTATGTTTATTGCGGCACTATTCACAATAGTTGTGATTTTTGTTCTTTTACATTTGCTGAGGAGTGCTTTACTTCCAATTCTGTGGTCAATTTTAGAATAAGTGCGATGTGGTGCTGAGAAGAATGTATATTCTGTTGATTTGGGGTGGAGAGTTCTGTAGATGTCTATTAGGTCTGCTTGGTCCAGAGCTGAGTTCAAGTCCTGGATATCCTTGTTAACATTCTGTCTCATTGTTCTGTCTAATATTGACAGTGGGGAGTTAAAGTTTCCCATTATTTTTGTGTGGGAGTATAAGTCTCTTTGTAGGTCTATAAGGACTTGCCTTATGAATCTGGGTGCTCCTGTATTGGGTGCATATATATTTAGGATAGTTAGCTCCTTTTATTGAATTGATCCCTTTACCATTATGTAGTAGCCTTCTTTGTCTCTTTTGATCTTTGTTGGTTTAAAGTCTGTTTTATCAGAGACTAGGATTGCAACCTCTGCTTTTTTTTTTTTTTTTTTGCTTTCCATTTGCTTGGTAGATCTTCCTCCATGCCTTTATTTTGAGCCTATGTGCATCTTTGCACGTGAGGTGTGTCTCCTGAATATAGCACACTGATGGGTCTTGACTCTTCTTCCAATTTGCCAGTTTGTGTCTTTTAATTGGGGCGTTTAGCCCATTTACATTTAAGGTTAATATGGTCATGTGTGAATTTGATGCTGTCATTATGATGTTCACTAGTTATTTTGCCCATTAATTGATGCAGCTTCTTCATAGCATTGATGGTCTTTATCATTTGGCATGTTTCTGTAGTGCCTGGTACAGGTTATTCTTTTCTTTGTTTAGTGCTTCCTTCAGGAGCTCTTTTAGGGCAGGCCTGATGGTGACAAAATTTCTCAGCATTTGCTTGTCTGTAAAGGATTTTATTTCTCCTTCACTTATGAAGCTTAGTTTGGCTGGATGTGAGATTCTGGGTTGAAAATTCTTTTATTTAAGAATGTTGCATATTGGCCCCCACTCTCTTCTGGCTTGTGGGGTTTCTGCCAAGAGATCCGCTGTTAGTCTGACGGATTTCCCTTTGTGGGTAATTCGACCTTTCTCTCTGGCTGCCCTTAACATTTTTTCCTTCATTTCAACATTGGTGAATCTGACAATTATGTGTCTTGAGGTTGCTCTTCTCAAGGAGTATCTTTCTGGTGTTCTCTGTATTTCCTGAATTCGAATGTTGGCCTGCCTTGCTAGGTTAGGGAAGTTCTCCTGGATAATATCCTGAAGAGTGTTTGCTAACTTCGTTCCATTCTCCCTGTCACTTTCCAGTACAGCAATCAAATGTATATTTGGTCTTTTCACATAGTCCCATATTTCTTGGAAGCTTTGTTCGTTTCTTTTCACTCTTTTTTCTCTAATCTTGTCTTCTCACTTTATTTCATTAATTTGATCTTCAGTCACTGATATCTTTTCTTCCACTTGATCGAATTAACCACTGAAGCTTCTGCATGCGTCACGAAGTTCTCATGCCGTGGTTTTCAGCTCCATCAGGTCATTTAAGGTCTTCTCTACACTGTTTATTCTAGTTAGCCATTCATCTAACCTTTTTTCAACGTTTTTAGCTTCCTTGCGATGAGTTAGAACATTCTTCTTTAGCTCAGTGAAGTTTGTTATTACCGACCTTCTGAAGCCTACTTCTGTCAACTCATCAAACTCATTCTCTGTCCAGTCCAGTTTTGTTCCCTTGCTGGCGAGTAGCTGCGATCCTTTGGAGGAGAAGAGAGGCTCTGTTTTTTGGAATTTTCAGCTTTTCTGCTCTGGCTTCTCCCCATCTTTGTGGTTTTATCTAACTTTGGTCTTTGATGTTGGTGAACTACAGATGGGATTTTGGTGTGGATGTCCTTTTAGTTGATGTTGATGGTATTCCTTTCTGTTTGTTAGTTGTCCTTCTAACAGTCAGGACCCTCAGCTGCAGGTCTGTTGGACTTTGCTAGAGGTCCACTCCAGACCCTGTTTGCCTGGGTATCACCAGCACAGGCTGCAGAATGGCAAATATTGCTGCCTGATCCTTCATCTGGAAACTTCGTCCCAGAGAGGCACCTGCCTGTTTGAGGTGTCTCCCAGTCAGCCTACACGGGGGTCAGAGACCCACTTCCGGAGATAGTTCATTCTCAGAGCTCGAATGCCATGCTGAGGGAACCACTGCTATCTTCAGAGCTGTCAGACAGGGACATTTAAGTCTGCAGAAGCTGTCTACTGCCTTTTATTCTGCTATGTCCTGCCCCCAGAGGTGGAATCTAGAGAGGCAGTAGTCTTTGCTGAGCTGCGGTGGGCTCTGCCCAGTTTGCACCTCCAGACTGCTTTGTTTACACTGTGAACTACTCAAGCCTCAGCAATGGCAGATGCCCCTCCCCACATCAAGCTGCAGCAATGCATCTCAGACTGCTGTGCCAGCAGTGAGCAAGGCTCCGTGTGTGTGGGACCTGCCAAGCCAGGTATGGGAGGGTATCTCCCAGTCTGCCAGTTGGTAAGACTGTGGGAAAAGCTCAGAATTTGGTCAGAAGTGTACCATTTCTCCAGGTACAGTCTGTCATGGCTTCCCTTGGCTAGGAAAGGGAAATCCCCCTACCCTTTGCGCTTCCTGGGTGAGGCGATGCCCCGCCCTGCTTCAGCTCACCCTCCATGGGCTGCACCCACTTTCCAACCAGTCCCAGTGAGATGAACCAGGTACCTCAGTTGGAAATGTAGAAATCACCCATCTTCTGCATCAGTCTCGCTGGGAGCTACAGACCGGAGCTGTTCCTATTCAGCCATCTTGGAAGCAACTCCTCAGTTTTCCTTTTCATATGGATATCCAATTGACTGAGCACCATTTATTGCAAGACCATCTTCTCCTTTCTTCTCTGCTATGCCACCCTTCACATGAATCAAATGTCTACATGTGTGTAGGTCTTTTGCTGGATCCTATTCTTTTCCATTTCTCTAGCAGTCTTTCCCTGTGCCAATACCATCATCTTGATTATAATAGCTTTGTAACATGTATTGATATTCAGTAGTGTGGCTCCTCTAAGTCTACTACTCTTTTTCTTCAAGATTACCTCAGGTCTTATTAGTCCTTTCTATTTCCATATAAACTTTAGAATCAGTTGGTCAATTGCTACCTTTTGGTGTCAGTTGCAATCAGTGTGTTCTGGGAATTTTTTCATATTTCTTAAAAATTTTAATCTCTTATCATAATTCTAATATCCTCATAATATCCTTTTACTTATCAGAAGAACCTGTGGTAATATCCCTTTTTCATTTCTATTATTGGTTATTTGGGCCTTTTCTCTTTTTTTCAGTCATCATTCATCCCAGAGTTTTATCAGGTTTACCAGTTTTGTTTTGTTTTGCTTCTGACACAGAGTCTTCTTTTGTCACCCAGGATGGAGTGCAGTGGTGCCATCACAGTTCACTGCAGCCTTGACCTTGCGGGCTCAAGCAATCCTCCCATCTCAGCCTCCTGAGTAGCTGGGACTACAGGCATGTGCCACCTTGCTGGCTGATTTACTTTTTGTAGAGACGAGGTCTCACCATTTTGCACAGGCTGGTCTCAAACTCCTGGGCTCAAGTGATCCTCCTGCTTCAGCCTCCCAAAGTGCTGGGATTACTGGTATAAGCCACTGTGCCTGGCCAAATTTAGTAGTCTTTTCAAAGAATCAACTTTGCCTTTGTAAATTCTCTTTTATGTTTCTTTTGAAAAACATAATTCCCACTCTTACAGTTATTATTTCTCTGTTTCTAATTACTTTGGGTTTCATTTGATTTTATTTTTGCAATTTTTTGAGGTAGATACTTAGATCATTGATTTCAAGCCCCTTTACTTTTCTAATATATATGTTAAAGTCTATTTCTCTCTAAGCACTGCTTTAGTTTCATCACACAAGATGTATTATGTACTATTTTCATTATTATTCAGTTCAAGCATAGTCTAATTTCTATCATCATTTCTTCAGGGTCACATGGGTTATTTAGAAGTGTGTTGCTTAATTTCCAAATGTGAACTTTCTATTTTTTAATGATTGTTGTTATTGATATTTAGCTCAGTTCTACTGTAGTCAGAGAATATACTCTTTAATTTTAATCTTATGAAATTTGTTAGAGTAGCTTATGGATAGCATATGTTCACTTTTTAATAAATGGTGGTGCAGTTGTTAAGTGCACTGTTCTGCGTATGACAATTAGGTCAAATGTGTTAATCAATGACTACTTAATGTCAGTTATTATTAATATTAGGATTTAGCAGCTAGCATATCTGTGTCATTCTTTCAAAATTTCTATTTCTCTGCTGAAATTCTCTATTCTGTTCTTTGAACATATTATTTTAAAGTTCATATCTGCTACCTATCAAATAAAGTAATAAACATCTATCATATATTTTGTCACTTTGGCTTGTAGTTAAGTTATATTTTCTCAAATACCCAAATGTTTTTGATGGGATACCATGCACTGGATATGAAAAATGGAGAGAAAATTGAAGCTCTGGATAATCTTATCTTCCTTCAGAAAGAATTTTCTTTTACTTCTGGAAGTCAGCCTTGAGTTAAGGCCTCCAGATTACCTTGCAATTAAGAATTAAAATGATTTGAAATTGGATTTCAGTGTCTGGGGAGGCTCGTATATTTCCAGTATACTCCCAGTGTATATCCCTCTGGAGTTCCAACTTTCCTTTAGACCTAGATTCCTCCTCTTTGCTAAGCCTTGAACTTCAGTTGTTGCGCCCTAGATCTGTGTCTGCTAAAAATTCTGCTCTGCTTCTCATCTACTGCTTGTAAGAATGCCATCTCTCTTCAAAGGATAGGGCCAACAAATGCTAGACTCACCTTCGGGCTTTCATCTTCTCCCTAAGATATTTTCCCCACACATCCTAACTGCCTTGGTGTCAGTATGTGTGTGTCTTCCAGCTTTTCTAGTTCTCAGTGGGGAGTTTGGTCCAAACAACTAATTTTCTGTGGCTAAAAAGCAGAACTCCTAGTCTTGAGATTTTTACCCTTACAGGGCAATTTCATCTCTTATCAGAGTAATTGGTTCAATAGACACAGACCTATGCCTGAATTTTGACAGTTTTGTGAACTAAAAAAATGATTGTTGTTGTTTTACACCACTAAGTTTTAGAGTGGCTTGTTACACAGCTGTGTATAATTGATGCAGATTTTAGTGCTTGTGCCTCCTTTTGGTACTGCTGCCATAAGAAAAACCTAAGGCTGGACATGGTGGCTCATGCCTGTAATCCCAGCACTTTGGGAGGCTGAGGCTGGCACATCTCTTGAGCTCTGGTGTTTGAGACCAGCCTGGACAACATGATAAAACCACAGCTCTACAAAAAATACAAAATTATCCAAGTGTGGTGCTATACACCTGTGGTCCCAGCTACTTGGGAGGCTGAGGTGGGAGGATCACTTGAGCCCAGGAGGTCAAGGCTGCAGTGAGCTCAGGCCACGCCACTGTGCTCTAGCCTCTGGGTGGCAGAGTGAGAACTTGTCTCAAACACACACACACATACACACACCACCACCACCACCACCACCAACAACAACAACAAAACTAAAATGTATTATTGGCTTTGGGACCAAATGATTGGTGGAAGCTGGAAGAATGTAGTGGAAACCTAAAGAACCTTGCCAATAATGTTAGTGGAAGCCTAAGAGGTCCCAGGGAAGGTATAACAGCCTTAAGGAAAATGTTATTGGAAGCTGCAGAAAAGGGAACCTTATAGAGTAGCAGAAGGTAAAAAATAGAAAGATATAATAAACTAATGATCTAGCTAAGGAAGTTTTCATGTAGAACATTGATGGTGCTACCTGGAATTTTTTAGCTGCCTGTAGTAAAATGGAAGAAGAGATGAACCAAAATCTTGTTGTAGGCAGAATTCTAAGATGGCGTCCACCATCTCAACCCCCTGGTATTTCACTCATAATTAGGTTATATGGAAAAAAAGAATTTTGCATGTAATTAAAATATAAAATGTAATTAAAGCCCCTTATCATTAACTTTGATTTAATCAAAAGGAGATTATCCGAGGGGGGCTCTTTACCCAATCAGGTGAGCCCTTAAAAGGGCCTGGTCCCATTTTGTGAAAAGATTTGAAGGGCTAGAGGGTCTATGAAGGGGATTGCATGACAATAACCTGAGAGTGTCCTGTAAAAGCTGAAAGCAGCAAGAAATAGGACTCTTAGTTATACAGTCCAAAGAAATCATTTCTGTCATCAACCTGAATGAGGGAGCTTGGAAGCAGATCTTTCCCCAGTTGAGCCTCCAGATGAGGCTGCAGCTGGCTGACACCTTGCTTTCAGCCTTGTGAGACCATGAACGGAAGATCCAGCTAAAGCATACTGGACTCCTGATCCATAGAAACTATGAGATAATACATTTGTATTGCTTTAGGCTGTTAAATGTATGGTAATTGGTTACACAGAAATAGAAAGCTAACAAAGTAACTTTAATTTTTAAGCAAAAGTTAGAGGAATTATAAAGAAGTGAGATATGAAAATTAAACTATGTCTTATTTCAATGTCTTAAAATTGGCAAAATATTCTTCAATTAAGAAATGGCTTTCAGACAAAGGTTAAATCCAGGATGGGCCTGTAAAATATTTTGTTAAGACCTCAGAATGATTTAAGATGAGACCCCATAGATTATTTTCAATAGACGAAAGTCCTTCTAAGGATCTTAAAGGTGTGCCTCACAACCTTTCTGTTAAGCAATGGGGCTTCTTAGAATTTTAACGGATTATCACACAGCAGCTTCATAAGGACTCCAGTGTTGAAGACAGCTTATCTTAAAAGATTTGAAGTTGTAGCTTTATTAAAAGTTCTTTTCTTGCCAGGCCCAGTGGCTCATGCCTGTAATCCCAGCACTTTAGGTGGCCAATGCAGTAGGATTGCTTGATGTCAAGAGTTCAAGACCAGCCTGAGCAACATAGTGAGACTCTGTCTCTACAAAACAATTTTTTAAAATTAGCTAGTCATAGTGGAGCAAGCCTGCAGTCCTAGCTACTTGGGAGGCTGAGGTGGGAGGATTGTTTGAGTCTAGGAGTTCAAATTACAGTGAACCAGGATTGCACAACTGCACTCAAGCCTTAGTGACAGAATGAGACTGTGTCTCAAAAAAAAATCGTTTTTTAGAAGGATTGAACCTTTATATGATTCATTGAGAATCCACAGAATATTTAAGAGACTTATTCTGGTAGAAGCACTGCTAACTTGAACAAAGAACCATGAAAAGCAGAGCGTCATTCCCAAGGAACAGCGTTGGGCATTTATTAAGAAATTAATGACAGGTTCCTGGCTGTTTATCAGAATTGCTATGGACCAATGAATGCTGTGTGGCACCCTGCAAGTTTTCCTTCTTTTTTCAGCTTTAGCATTTGAGTCAACTTCCTGACTTCTGTTTCTTTCTCTCCCCTAGGATGACCAGTGGCAAAACTAAGTCAAAACAGTTTAAGTCTTATATCAAACCCCATGGTCTCTGAAGGATTCATGTTGCTGTGGGGGTAAGACATTTTTGACACAAGCATTGGTACTTTTGATCAGTTTCCTGGCTTACATGCCCTTGGGCTTCCATAGACATCTCCAAATGCGAGGAGAGTGAGGGAGGTTAAGGAGGAGAAGAAGAGACTGACCAGCTGACTTTTTTTTAACTTTAGTATTCCCCATTCTCATCTCTGAGCACATGTATGTGAGAATGAGTATTTGCATGCATGCATATGCATGCATGTGTGTGTGTTTATTTGGATATTTTTCCCAGAGGGCATTAAAACAACTCTCCCCTACCCTTTCTTCCCCAAACTTACATGTCCTTCTCTCCATTACAGCATGGGCCCTTTGTGATCAAATCTACTTCTCTTGTTTAAAAGGACACAAAACAATATCAGAGAACTCTTTTGTAAAGCACAGAGGCATAGAAGAAGGGGAGGTATTCATATATCAATCATTACATAGACGTATTTTACTAGCTCCACCCTCAGCATGGCATCTTCATGGGCCAGTCACTTAGTATTAACCCTCAGACATTCTATATGTAGGCACTAAACTCCCAGGACGTCCTCATTAGTGTAGGCCCAACCTCTGCACAGATGCAGAGAAAAGGCAAGAAAAAGAAATCTGTTAGTCAGGTACATTTCTCTCAGAGATAATTCATAGAGGAAAATGTGGGCTGGCT
Organism: Pan paniscus; assembly: GCF_029289425.2. NCBI lineage: Eukaryota > Metazoa > Chordata > Mammalia > Primates > Hominidae > Pan > Pan paniscus. The sequence continues at coordinate 140,914,180 of NC_073255.2, read as the reverse complement.
GACCAAAATGCATAACTCCCTCTTCCAATTACCCCATCAATAAGTGTGCACTTTCATGAAAGAATCAAAGAAGAGAGTTGTCTAAGATGTGCTGCATGTGTTTTTTTCCTTTCCTGAGGGAAAAACTGACTTTAGGTTTCACCACTCATAAATTATCAAGTCATTTCTCACTTATAGCATAAATATCAGGCTGGTTGGTATATGCACCCACACATCAGCTGAGACTGAAGAAAGCTAAATTTACAAAACATTAAATCAATAAGCATGTGTGAATGGGTAAACAGCGTGATGTCCCTTAACTTAACAAGGCCACAGCATTACTGTTTTGCAACTTCTGAAGTTTTTTCCCTCTAATTTTATAGTGTTGCTAGAATCAAAATGAGTGAAAGTCCTTCGATCAGAAGAATAGAACAATGTACCTCAAAATAGAAAATGAGAAATTATTCCAGGGAGATAAAGCCATGATAATATCCAAAGTGCTGCAATCATTGCAAGATGCTATATTTACAAGAAAGAAAGAATAACTGCAGCTCATTTTCCTTGTAGGTTCTATTAATGAGAAACCATGGAATGGAACAGACAGGGCTGCCAGATGTCTCTCATGAAAATACCAATCCTCCAGATGGGGAGTGGGGGAATACGTAGGAACAAATTAATAAAAATAGCATTTTCTGTCCCTTCTCATCCTGGGGCTCCCCAAAATTATGTCTCCAAACCTACGATGACAGATTGACAATTTCCTTTCATTAAAATATTTCCTTCTGTAGAGAAGTACCTGCCCCAATGTAGGATATCCTTTTGAATTACTAAACAAATGTCATAAAAGGGTAGTCTGGAGTACTTGAACTAGATTACTCTCCAATGCACAGCAGTTTTATAAGGACAATGTACTAGAGGGAACCATGAACAAATGAGAGATGTTAAGAAGTACTATGAATAGTCCTGAATAGTCCTGTGTAAATGCAAAGAAGGATGATAGTGTGGAGTGAGCCAAGCTGCTAGACAAAACACAGAGGGACTCTGGACTTGGAGTAGGCAGGGGTAGAATGTGGGAGAAAGAAGATGGAAAACATGGCATTAATTGGAAGTGGAAGACATAAAACAAACTGCCAGAAGAAGATTAGGGCTGCTAGTTGGGTTCTGGCCTCTCTATTCATTCACCTGCCCAGCATGTAGACCAACTCTTTATCCTTATTTTTTATTTTATTTATTTATTTATTTACTTTTTTGAGACGGAGTCTTGCTCTGTCACCCAGGCTGGAGTGCAGTGGTGTCATCTCAGCTCACTGCAACCTCCGCCTCCCTGGTTCAAGCAATTCTCCTGCCTTAGCCTCCTGAGTAGCTGGGATTACAGGCACATGCCATCACACCCAGCTAATTTTTTGTATTTTAATAGAGACAGAGTTTCACCGTGTTGCCCAGGCTGGTCTCGAACTCCTGAGCTCTGGCAATCCGCCTGCCTCAGCCTCCCAAAGTGCTGGGATTACAGGTGTGAGCTACTGCGCCCGGCCCCACTTATTCTTAAATAAATACTGTGTGCCAACTCCCTCCATTTTCTCTGCCATCATTGCTACACATAAACATGCACCTTCCAGGTGGCTTTTCTACTCAAGGGTGAGAAGAAGTAAGAAAACATACTAACATATGCAACAGGAGAAAAATCAACATCTAATGCCTTAAAAAGGTAATCTACTCCACTTTAATTTTATTTATTTATTTATTTATTTTTGAGACAGGTCTCCCTCTGTCACCCTGTGTGTGATTGCAATGGCACAATCACAGCTCACTGCAGCCTCAATCTCCTGGGCTCAGGCGATCCTCCCACCTCAGCCTCCGGAGTAGCTGGGACTACAGGCACATGCTACCATGCCCAGCTAATTTTTTTTTTTTTTTTGGTAGAGATAGGGCTTTGTCATGTTGCCCAGCTGGTTTCAAACTTCAAGACTCAAGAATTCACCCACTTCATCCTCCCAAAGTGCTGGGATTACAGACATGAGCCACTGCACTTGGGTTACTCCATTTTTACTGGGAATGGACAACAAATCATATGGATAAAACCAGACTTACAAAATAGAAAGTCTAAAATAAAGAAAATAGCTGGTCTTCAATAAATATGAGATAATTTAGGAAAGACAAGAGAATGAGAATAAGAAAAGCAAAGCTGGAATGTATGTATGTATGTATGTATGTTTTTAAATGCATGAAATATCTTTGGAAGGATATGTAAGAAATTAATAATGTTGTCTCTAGGGCTACAACTTCGAGAGAGCTTACTTGTCACAATATACTTTTTAACCTGTTAGTTTTGTCCCAGGGGTATATGTAAATATTTAAATTAATAAATATAATATACGTATAACGTAAGAACAGGATACTATGAAAAAGGAACAATCAGAGAACAAAGGGCTCTTGGAAATTAAAAATATTATTGATGAAATAATAGAAGGGTTGGTATAACAGAAAATATACAGAGACAGAAAATCTTACTAGTTGAACTTCATTAAAAAAAACAGAAAAAGGGATATTTTCAAAGAAATAGTAGAAGGAAATATCCCAGTACTAAAGAGAGACCTAAGTCTTTAGATTAAAATTACTTTTTCATAACTCTTTTCTTCTCCTGTGTTAAAAGCTAACTGCACAAAACAATGTTGATGGGCTTATAACATGAAAAGATGTAATTTTTATGATAATAATAACAGCACAATGGAGGAAGGGATATGTACTGGGGAAAAGTTTCTATGTAATATTGAAATCAAATTAATATTAATTCAAACTAGATTATTTTAAATTAAGATTAAATTTGTTCACCAAATTTGGAGCAAAATCGATTTTAAAAATCCACAAATAGATGTATCATTGCTAATTTCAGAATTCTAAGGATAGAGAAAAGATCCTAAATATTTTCATGGAAGAAAAAAGACGTCACCTTATAAAGGAATTAGAATTAAACTGGCATGAAGCAATGCCTTCAAAATTCCAAGGAAAATAATTTTCAAGTTAGAATCTATACTCAGCCAAGTTATGAACCAACATTGATGGTAACATAAAGTCTCAGAAAAGTTACATGTAAAATATTCCTTCTGAGGAATTTTCTTCTAACAAAATAAGATAAAAAATAATACAGGAGAGTAGTAGGCTGCAATAAATGATCGTACTAATTCAGGTGCACACTATAAAGAAATTCCAAGAGGAGAATTCTCTAGCAAGCCTGGAAAAAGCAATTGGCTCAAATTAGGAAAGCAAGCCAGGGGGCTCCTATAAGAATGTGTTTAAGGATTGGTTCCATGCAATAGACAAATAAGCAGATAAGAACAAATTGTAAGCAATATAGTGAAAACAAATCATAGTTCTTTTCTTGGCCAATAAAAAGTCAAAGGAAAACAAAAAACTCTATAAGCAACTAATGAACTAAACCAACTACAATGTAGGAGTGATCATTTATAAATCTTTGACCCCCTTCACACCACTGATTTCACCACATTTTAACTCTCCATCACCCACCTCATATATCTCACTTTCTTCCAGTGTGTACTTCATAATCCATCACTCTCATAACTCCCTGTTCTATAACACCAACAGTTTCCTCTGATTTACTAACCTGACCAAAAAAAGCAGGTTAAACTCAACTGTCTGCTTAGGCTGTGTCTGACATCAGCAGCTATTCATGACTGAGGAAACATTTGCAGCTCCAACGATTGGGCTCGCTCTGAATATAGGACTACAAACCTCACAGGTACCCTCAGCACAGATTACCTATCCTATTTTACTTAATTTCTAGTTTCTCTTTCTCCAATTATTTTAAACTATCTTCTTAGTCCCCAAACCTCATGCAGTAATTTCTTATTCCTTACTGTTAGCAGATAACCGACGTTATTGATCTATTGATACAGTAGATGCATTGCTCTGCATATGAATCTCCCCATCATGACCACACTTGATTGAATCAGTATGAATCCCACTCCCCATCTCTGACAAAACTCCCTGTGGTCTGGAGAAGCAGAGAAAGCTGGTCTGCAGAGAAAGAGCAGAATGAAAAAAGTGCACAGAGATGTCAAGACAAGAGGTGGAAAGAATCCAGCCAGTCTCATATTTCCTAGTTCCAGTTCTCTTCTAGGGTCCAATAGCTTTTTTGCTCCGAGTTTAATGAGACATTACTGCATCTTCATATGAAATTCTCTTTGCCTCTCCTCATTTAGTTGCAGTCAACCAATACAGAGAATTTGAATACTTCCAATTTGGGACTTTTTAAACTCTCTGCTAGAAAATTTCTTATAGTTAGAATGATGGATTTCTGGGTTTGGTTGGTCCACTCTTCAACCCATATCACATTCTGCACTGGGAGATAAAGGAGTCAAGCAAATGAAAATAAAAGTATCAGCATTATTGCTGATTGATGTTAAATTTGAGGGAGTAACTTAGCTGTGTGATAAGAGATACCTGATGCTGAATACCAGAATTCGACCAGCTTAACCACCCACCACAACAGGTAGCAGGGGAAAACTGTGGCCTCCCCCTGCAGGGGCAGAACTTTTACCACTAAACTTACCTTGAGGCTGAGAGCAGACCAAAGCACATGCAACCAGACAAATCTCAAAGAGAAAAGAAGGGGAGGAAGGACTAGGCTACGTGGTCAAAGTCCCTGCTCCTAATGTCACTCACCAGATCAAAGAATCTTTTCCTGGGGATGAAGGCGAAGTGAGAGAGTCCAGGAGTGTTGTGCTAATGGCCTCTACATGGACCAATAACCATGGAGGGAGAAATACTTAGTACTCTGCAGTTGCCCTAGAGCCTGCTGATTGCCTATTCATTGTTGTGTCCACCATGCCCATAGAGGCAGGAATCTCCTTTGGTCTTCCCTAATGCAGCAGTAAGCCTGCCATTAGGGGAAAAAGGAAGACACACAGAAATTCAGTTAATAATGGAAAAATATTTTGAGACATATTTTAAAATAGAGATTTCTTGCCTAGAGTTGGTATAGAAAGTTGACATATATTTCTGACTAAAACTTATTAGTCATGTCTCACTGAAGATGATTTCTTTTAATGAATTACAGGCAGTGTTCTTATATACACCACAGTCTTTTACAATCTTTACAATACTATAATCAATTCTGGGTCACCAAATGTAGCTTATGGCCAAGGACCTCTTACAAACAGTTGCTTCATTGTGCTTCACCTATTGTGGCTAAGATAATGTGACAGATGCCTTTTGGAATAACAATGAGATTTCCCCATAAAAGTCATTCTTCATGGACAGATAACTCGTGATAGAAGCTTGTTAAAAGCTTGGGTTCCTCTGCCCTTCTCTCACGGTCCTTCCACACTGCATTTGAGTCCAGGCAATTAATATAATGCACTCCACCTGAAAAATGGATCAAGAAAGTAGGTATTTGACATTGAATCTCTTGCAGGAGGGGTGGCTTGCCATAGTCTGGGGATTCATTAGAACAAGTAGCCTGGGGTATTGAAATTAGATGTTGTTCTTCTAACCTACTATTAAGACCAAAATAACAATAACTGAGCAGAAATCTATTTTATACATCCATCAACATGATTAAGGTGTAGTCTGATCTTTAGAAAAAATCACCCAAGGAAACTTGTGACCAACATCACTTTTAAAGGCAATGTCATAGCGTGAGTTAAAGAATTCTTTTCTCCTTTGATAAGAGAAAAACTTCTTTCCTGACTTAAGTCTAATTTGATAGTGAAAATGAGATTTGTCCTTAGTGGTGAGAAATCTCAACACCGTCTGATATTTGTGGCAGCATTATTCAGAGTAATTAATTGCAACAGACAACCCTGAAATCTCAGGGGCTTAACACAATAAAAGTTTATTTCTCACTCTCATCACAGCCCAATAGTGGCCAGGCAGACCTCCATCTTCTATGACATCTGGAACGCATGCTCTCCAAGGTTGCCCACACTGGGGAAGAGAGTGATGGAGAAAATGTACCAGCTCCTACTTGCCTCATCCTGGAAGGGATACATAAGAGACCATTGCCAAATCTAGTTACATGGCTCTAACCTAACTGAGAGGGGAATGGGAAATACATAATGAAGGTGTAGGCTGATCGTTAGAAAATAAGTACCCAAAGAATGCTGTACTCAGCATAAGTTTTAAAGACACTACCAGAGGGAGAGCACATGGGTATTTGGTAAGCACAGTCTGTCACTGTAGCTAAGCACAGCTCCCAGGCCACACTTTGAATAGTATTTATTTTAGTCAGGCATCCCTAATGTATTCTGAATCCACATTTTATATTCTTTTCTTTTCTTTTTTTTTTTTTTTTTTGAGACGGAGTCTTGCTCTGTCGCCCAGGCTGGAGTGCAGTGGCTGGATCTTGGCTCACTGCAAGCTCCGCCTCCTGGGTTCATGCCATTCTCCTGCCTCAGCCTCCCGAGTAGCTGAAACTACAGGCACCTGCCATCATGCCCGGCTAATTTTTTGTATTTTTTAGTAGAGATAGGGTTTCACCGTGTTAGCAAGGATGGTCTCGATCTCCTGACCTCGTGATCCACCAGCCTCGGCCTCCCAAAGTGTTGGGATTACAGGCGTGAGCCACCGTGCCTAGCCCACATTTTATATTCTTAAGTCTATAAACAGAGTAGGTGTTGGCATGTCTAATTTAATATTCAGATATTGTGGAGTATACAATTTTTGCCCTTTGCTATAACTGTTAGTAAAAGCTTATTTTCATGGATTGGGTATTAATTTGTAATGAGTCCTTTAATTTCTGATAGTGACTGGCTAGCACTATCAATTTTGCTTTAGTCAAAAGAGGTTGGAAGGCCATTGATAATGCTTCTTAAAAGATGATCCTGCAACATTATGTAAGAAATCTTAATATTTCTGAGTTGAGACAAATGGTGTAGCTCAGCAGTAAAATAATCAGTGTACTCCAGACTGTTGATCTTATATGAGAATCATAAATCTCCAGACAATGAATGATGGTGCTTGTGAACATTTTCCCACAAGCTCATCAGATGTGTTTGTCATAGTGCAGCTGGAGAACCAAGTGGCCCTATGATGGCAATTGTGTCTTACACAGGCACTGGAACCACAATACACAGTATTAAATTGCTTTAGTTTAGAAGTAAGCTTCTCAGCATAGGAACATCAAGAAGTGGCCTGTCATCAGACTGTTCCATTTGTTTTAGTCCTAAGGTTTCATGCTTGAGGTTGTATTCATTTTCTTACCAGTAGTACCTGAAGGTACGATTTGTACTGAATGTTGGTTCCTGATATTTTTAGGAAAGTCTCACTTCTCTGTTGTTATAAAAGACTTTGAGTTTGTTAAAAGAAAAAAGCAATGATAGATGAGCAGACCTTCAGCAAGACCATTATTTAGTCTTTGGATTCTTTTAGAAATACTCTAGCTGCTTCTGTTTTATTTTCTAAGAAACCCAAAGAGAACAAAACAACTAAAAGTGTTTTTCTGCAGTTAACCTCCATATCCATGTATTCTGCATTCCTGGATTCAACCAACTTTAGATTGAAAATATTCGAGAAAATATTCCACAAAATTTTAAAAAGCAAAACTAGGATTTGTTGCATGCTGAGTACTGCATTGAATCCATGCAAATGAAGTGATGTGTAGTTACTGTATTAGGTGTTATAAGTAATCTAGAGAAATTTAAAGTATATAAGAGGATATGTGTATGTTATATGCAAGTACCATGCCGTTTTATAGAAGGGACTTGAGCATCTACAGATTTGGGTATTCATTGGGTGGGGGGCAACAGGTTCCTGGAACCAATTCTCCATAGATACCATGGGATGGCTGTATATATATATTCAGAAAATAGAAACACATAGCTTAAACTTTTGCTCCATTTTACACATATCTATAAAGAGAATAAAATAATATCATGTTTGTGAGCATCAGTATTAGGCAAAACAATTAAAACTATATTATGTACCTCACAGAGTCATTGTGATGGATAATGAGATTGTGTCTATAAAGAATTTAGCACATTTTCAAAATGAAAGTCATTTGCATGTGCTAACATGAGCTTAACCAGGTGCTGTCCGAGGTCCTGAGGTGAGCTCTGAGTCCTAGACCGTATGACACAATCCAAGAAACCCAAACAGCTTGTACTGAGCACTGTACAGGACACGCAGTCTATCATGCAGTTAGTTTTCCATTCATTCAGCATGTATAGCCATTATTTTAACTAAATTAAATTTAGACCACTGACAAACTGCCTTACAAAGGTTTTATGTTGGGATTAAGTGCCATCAAAACAATTAACCACTTACATGGACAATTACTTTGACTTAATTTGTACCCCCTCCCTCCATGAATTGTCTTAATTGACTAAACAATATCTTTTTGGATACATCTTAATTTTAAAAATAAAATACATATGAGAATTTCATCATTAATGAGTTTGTCTTCTAATGATATAACTTTATCGAAGAACCAAATGGCCAACTGATCCATTACCTTTATTCCTATTTACCATTGGTATAGACCACTAGCATAGCTGTTAGTAAGGTACAAGAGACACACAAACAGAAACTTTATTGTTACAAAATACACAAAAGCACTTTAGAATTTCAAGGTATAGCTGCAATAAGTTTCTTTTGGTGGTGTGGGAATTAGGGCAAAAATATAAAATCTAATGACACTGTGTAAAATTATTTACACCATCATCTTATGCTAATAATTTTTATCTGCTACGTTAAAAGTTAGGAAGATACAAAGTCAAGAGTTGCGCAGATCATGCTGAGGTCAGTAAGCCAGAAAAAGGGATCCAAATAAGTCCTCAAATTAGGTAGTAGTGACTGAGGAATATGTAGCCAAAGTGTTGAGTTTAAGAATAAAATCTCGGCAATAGAGACACAGAAGAAATAATAAAAATGAAAAGCATAAAAGCCAGTGAATGGGCAAAAGAAGGGCACTCAGGGAAAATAGAAGAGAGGGAACCTTACTCCTGGGTTTTTAAGCTCCCTTTGATGGAACACACAGATAAGATGACTCCATTTAAAGAGCAAAGGGTGAAACAGACGCTGTGTAACTTGCCAATCATTTAATCTCTCTGAACATGAGTTGTTCTCACATGCCTATAAAAATAATAAAGTGCAACTCATGCTAACACTAGAACAATAAAATAACATATAAAGCACCTCATATTGTTTAGGACATAGTAGGTACTTGATACTCAACCCTGGCTTCACATTTGAATCACAAAGGAATTCTTAGAACAAGTGTTTTCTTTTAGGTTCGAGTACATGTGCAGGTGTGTTATATAAGTAAATTGTGTGTCACGGGGGTTCAGTGTACAAATGATTTTACCATCCAGGTAATAAGCATAGTACCCAATAGGTAGTTTTTCGATCCTCACCCTCTTCCTTCCCTCCACCCTCAAGTAGGCCATGGTGTCTGTTGTTCCCTTCTTTTGTGTCCATGTGTACTCAGTGTTTATCTCATAAATGAGAATATGTGATATTTGGTTTTCTCTTCCTGTGTTAGTTCACTTGGGATAATGGCCTTCAGCTCCATCCACATTGCTGCAAAGGGCATGATCTCATTCTCTTTTATGGCTGTGTAGTATTCCATGTGTATGTGTACCATATATGTGTATGTACCATATTTTGTTTAACCGGTCTGCTGTTGATGTGCATTTGGGTTGATTTCATGTCCTTGCCACTGTGAATAGTGCTGTGATGAACATATGTGTGCATGTGTCTTTATGGTAGAATGACTTATATTCCTTTGCCTATATACCTAATAAAGGCACTGCTGGATCAAATGGTAATTCTGCTTTGAGTTATGTGAGAAATCACCAAATTGCTTTCCACAATGGCTGAACTAATTTACACTCCCACCAGCAGTGTATAAGCATTCCCTATAAGCATTCCCTTTTCTCCACAACCTCACCAGCATTTTTATTTTTTGACTTTTTAATAATAGCATTCTGACTTGTGTAAGATGGTATCTCATTGTGGTTTTTATTTGCGCTTCTATAATGATTAGTGATATTAAGCATTTTTTTCATATGCTTGTTGGCCATGTGTATGCCTTCTTTTGAAAACTGCCTGCTCATATCCTTTGCCCCTTTTAATGGGGTGTTTTTTGCCCATTGATTTAAGTTCCTTATGGATTCTGGATGTTAGACCTTTGTTGGATGCATAGTTGGCAAGTATTTTCTCCCATTCTGTAGGTTGTCAAAACAAATTTTTTCCTGGGCTTCACCTAGACCCAATTAAATAAAAACTTCTAGGAGGAATTCAGGAGTTGGATATAGTAAAATCTCTCCTGATGCACATAATGTGCAGCCAGTGTTAAAACCCACTAAATTACATCAATATCTAATGCTTTGTTTCCCTTTCCACTTCCCAAACTTAGAATCTATTTAATCTCATAGGCATCCCAGGTATGTTATATTCATGTATTAACTTACTATGATTGGAATATAATTTCCAACAGATTGATATGCTGTCATCTGTTAAACTGTGCTTAATAATCAAACTCTTCCTGATATATTATGTAGTATATAACACGTTTTACTCCTTGTCTACCTTTCTTATGTGAATATAAGCTCCACAGGGTGAGGTATTGTCTCTTGCTCACCCCTTATTCCCAGAACCTGAAGCTATGCATGGCATATACAAGACATTCAATATGTTTGTTGAATGAACAAATGAACAACTTTGTAATCAAGAAGATGGCCACTTTCATATTGTAATTTTAAATGCTCTCTGCTTAAAATAATGTTGTCCCAATAAATCAGTGTCTGCATGAAGTAAAATATGAATGATACAGAAACAGCTGGATTGGTTAAAGAAAACAAATTTTAAAGAGAGAAAAGTATGAATGAAATTAATAATTGTATGCTAGCAAATTAGATAATTTAAATGAAACAGACAAATTCCTAGAAAGACACAAATTATCAAAATTGACTCAAGAAGAATAAGAAAATCTGGAGAAACATATAAGAAGACATTGAATTAATAATTTTAAAACTTCCCACAAAGAAAATCCAAGGCCTAGATGGCTTCACGGATCAATTCTACCAAACATTTAAAAAAGAATTAACATCAACCTTTCACAAACTCTTCCAAGAAATAGGACAGGGCAATGTCCTAACTTATTCTATGAAGCCAGTATTATCCTAATAGCAAAACCAGACAATTATGACAAGAAAACTAAAGATCAGTAACTCTTATAAATATAGATCTAAGAATCCTCAACAATTACCAGGAAATCAAATCCATATAAAGATATTATACAATATGACAAAGTGGGATTCATCCCGGGAATACAAGCTAATTGTATTAGTCCATTCTCACACTGCTGTAAAGATATTACCTCAGTCTAGGTAATGTATAAAGGAAAGAGGTTTGACTCACAGTTCCACATGGCTGAGGAGGTCTTAGGAAACTTATCATGGTGGAAGGCAAAAGGGAAGCAAAGACATTTTTCACATGGCAGCAGGAGAGAGAAGTTCAAGCAGGGGAAATGCCAGATGCTTATAGAACCATCAGATCTACGCAAACTAACTCACTATCATGAGAACAGCTTGGGGGAACCGTCCCCATGATCCAGTCACCCCCCAACCTGGTCCCTCCCTCAACATGTGTGGATTATGGGGATTACAATTCAAGATGAGATTTGGGTGGGAACATATAGCCAAACCATATTACTGGTTAAATCTATAAAAATCAATTAATATAGTATATTATAGACTAAAGAAGAAAAAGCACATGATCATCCTAATGGATACAGAAACAGCATTTGACAAATTTCAACACCTTTTTATGAAACATACACATGCATGCACACACACACACAACACATACACACATAAAATTTCCACATACTAGGGGCTCAGTTGTACAGGTTGCTTTCTGAGGCATTCCTTGCTTATACCAGTAAATAAATACATTCAGGATGAAGATGAGCATGATACCAAATTAGAGGAATGGAAAGGAATGGATTCAGAGTTAATATCTTTACTGATAGAAAAACAAAAATATTCAATAATTTTACAAATATGCCTAAATGCCAACACTCTTTGATAAACATCCCAGGGAAACCTAAAATGCTAAGGGTTCATGAATCTGGAATGATTTGCTGCTCCAAATAGAATAAATCTCCAGAAATTTGCTACAGCCATCTAGTGGGAATTGTGCAGCAATAAGACCCACAATTACTAAAACCTAAATTCCTCCCTGAAGGAAAGAAAGAAGGAAGGAAGAAAGGAAGGGAAAAAAGGAAGAAGTGCCCTCAGACTTCAGAATTTACACAATCGCTCATTCCCAAACTATTCAGACATTCCAAAGATTCAATTATGTTGAAGAACCAAACTCAAATCTAGTTTTATGTGGAAAAAGGAACCCTTTATGGGGTAAAATGACTCCAGTGCTAAAACAATTTAGCATTAGAAAAGAGTAGGGTTTTTCACTGCTATTATTTTAATGCCCAGAAATGTGCTTTGTTTGGAGTATATTGCAGGACAAATACATCTTTTGAGTGTTAGATTTCCAGTGCCTGCATCTTTTCCCAGTCCCTTACCTGTCATTATATGAAACTTTTATGACTACTCGCAGACAAAAACCAGAAACACAAAGTTGAGGGGGGCAGGGGGAAGCTCAGTAAATAACAGATCAGCAATTTAAGCTCAGCTGAGGAATTCGGCTCTCAGACCCCAGACTGCTGAAGAGGCTGGATTCAAGTGTCATTGACACTGGTGAGTCAGAAAGATGAGCCTTAAGCTCCCTCATGTCTTACTACTAGTGGCGCTAATCCTTCTTCAATGACTAACCAAATTATAGACTCTCACATCAGTCGTTCAGTGTACTTGACTTTTTTGTTACTTGCAAATTAATATAACATTGCACTCCCTTTAAATACAATATTGCTAATAAAAATAATTAGAAAGGCAAATGACAGGCATAAATTGTGAGTTAAATTGTCTCTAATAAAGATGGCATACTCCAGGCATATGGAGGATTGCTTTGATTTCTGTGTAACAATAATAACCTGCATTTGTGGAGGGTTTTACTGTGTGCCAGGAGTTGTTTTAAATACCTTTCTTTCTTAACCACTTATTTATTCCTTTTAGAAACCCCATGAGTTCAGTATTTCATCTATAAAATGCAGAGAATAATAATTCTACATCACAGAATTGTTGGAACAATCCCAGGCATAGAGGAAGTATTTGATAATTGTTAGCTGTTATTATTCAGTTTGCAATCTCCTCTTTTTTTGTTCCTTTAAAATTGAAGCAGTTGCTTTCCTTTGGTTTCCTGGCTCCTTGTTCCTTCTCCATAATGTCACAAATGTCACATATAGTCATATATACAGATTCTTCCCATGCTTTAGAATATGATTTTTAAAAGCTAAAAGTTTGAATGCATGTAGAACATCAAAGTGTATCCTTACTTGTTGTCTTCTCTCGTCTCCTATCTTTACATTCCTATTTTGCTGAGGTTTATGTTATGTTTACCTAAATAATAATCCTGGTATTTGAATTGTACATTTAAATTTACAAAATATTTTACATGTGCTCTCTCTTTATAGCAGAGTGGTTGTTAGAGCCAAGCTTTAGAGTGAGTCGAGATTTGGAGTGGTCTTTAGGCTTGAGTCTTGGCTCAGCGTTTTCTGGTTGTGAATTTGAAGAGATTCGCTGACCTCAGGCTAAGTTTTCTTATATGTAACATGAAATTAATAAAAACATATATCTTCTGGATTGATTTTTAGATGATATAATACACAGAAAGAGTTTAGCATAGTCTCTAGCACAATAGAAAGTAAACATAGTAAGTGTTGGTGGAGATCGTTATTTGCAGTGATATTAGTGGTTGACTTTCCAATACCTATTCCAGCCTGTAGAGTAAGTCCGAGCTAGTCACAGTTACATACTTCCCCTTATGATGGCTAATTTAGGATTAGCAATGTCACTCAGTTCTAGACAGTAAGGCAGGAAGAGAAGTCTTCTGGGGAGTTTCTCAGAAAGGTTTTCTTGCTCCTAAAACAGAGGTTTAAGAAAGAGCTGGTCCCTCTTCTTCTTTTGGACATTGCCATACCTGGATGTGATAGTGGGAACAGCTGAATCCACCTTGCTGCCAGGCCGTGGATAAAGCCGATACACAAAGGAGCAAGGGGAACTGGAACCCTGAGCTGCTGAGTTTGGAGCTGCTCTACCTCTGGGCTCCCAGTTACATTTTCTTACTGTTTAAGCCACTCTAAATTGGACTTTTATCTCACTTGCAGCCAAAACACACTCTGATACAAAAGGTTGATAATTATAACAATCAGTAGCAGAATATAAGAAAGACTGAAAAGTTTCTATATTTCTCTACAAATGAATTATTTAATACAAGTATTCACAAGGGAGATAATCAAGTCCACATAACCCATTTAAAAGTGCCACATTCTAAGTTTTATGTGTGGCAAGTTGATTTTCAGAATTTCTTGGGCTTCATATTTCAGCTAAATATGCTACAGAAAGAGGTGGGAAAAATATTATGATCCATGAGGTCTGGCTTGTATTTACTCTTGCCATATTCTGATAAAGCTGGGGTTGTCTTATAGGACTGTAGAAAGTGATGATCAGCTAATGATTTTCAGCACCCCTTTGACCTTTCTTTCTAGCATTCTCATAAACATTTGCTTTGATTGCAGATGATCAAATACCCAACATATTTTCAGGCAAGCAATCTGTCTCTCGTCCAAGAATATTTTATCAACATGATTTGTGTTTGATCTTACGTGTAAGTTGATGTTTTAAAATAAAATGACCACTATTCATTCGACCTGATGATCTTTCTTTTGCTTTTCACAACCAGTACTGTAGATCTGTGCAAACATCTTATGACCTTCCTTTTCTTAAGACAGTAGTCCTCAAATTCAGGGTGTGACACAATTTCCCACAGAACTTATTAAAACACAGATTGTTGGAAAACTTTGGTTTGGGGTGAGACCCTTAGAAATCTTGCATTTCTCAGATTTTCAGGTGATATTCATGTTCTTTGTCCAAAGACCAGTGTCGTAACACAACTTTCCAATCACCCTAATTTAATTGTAATACTTTGAGTGTTTAGAAGTGAATAAAGCCCACAATAAGAAATATTCTCAGATTTTTCTTTTCTCACAAGTCAGCATGAAATTTATAATGACTTAAGTAGTAATTCATTTATTAAAAATACATATTATATATATTTGAGACTTACAAACTGATTTAGTGTGTGCTTATGGATAGTAAAATGGATACAATAGTGAAGCAAATTAACATATCTATCATCTCACATAGTTACTTTTATTTTGTGACAAGAGCAGACAAACTACTTATTTAACACAAATCCCTGATACAATTTTATTAACTGTAATCCTCACATTGTACATTAGCTCTCTTGGTGTGTTCAGCCTACATAGCTCCTGTATACTTTGTATACTTTTATATACTTTGACCTGCATCTCCCATTTCCTCTCTCTCACCCTGCCCCTGGTAACTACTGTTTTATTCTTTACCTCTTTATATTTGATCGCTTTCTTTTTAGATTGCACATATCCATGAGATACAATTTTTTATTCTGCGTCTGGCTTATTTCATTTAGTATAACATCCTTCAGGCCCATCCATGTTGTGGCAAATGGCAGGATCTCATGCTTTTATAAGACTTAATATTCCAGTGTGTGTGTGTGTGTGTGTGTGTGTGTGTGTGTGTGTCTTTTGTAAATCCTTTTTAAAAATTTTGAGACAGGCTCTCAACTCTGTCACCAAAGCTGGAGTGCAGTGGTGTGATCATGGCTCACTGCAGCCCCAACCTCTTGGGTTCAAGGGATCCTCCCACCTCAGCCTTCTCAAGCAGTGGGAACTACAGATGCATGCCACCACACCTAGCTAATTTTTTTATTTTTTGTAGAGACAGGTTCTTGCTATGTTGCCCAGGTTGGTCTCAAACTCCTGGGCTCAAGTGATCTTTCTGCCTTGACCTCCCGAACTGCTGGGATTACAGGCCTGAGCCACCACACCAGGCTATATTTTAAATTTCTTTAGGAACGTCTATACTGTTTTCTATAATGGCTGCACCAGTCTACATTGTCACCAACAGTATACTAAGGTTCCCTTTTCTCCACACACTTGCCAACATTTATCTCTTTTCTTTTTGATCATTGATTGTTGATTTGATGCAGTTTTTTTTTTCTTTTTTGAAATGCAGTCTCCCTCTATTGCCCAGAATGGAGTGCAGTGGCACAATCTCAGCTCACTGCAACCTCTGTCTCCTGGGTTCAAGTGATTCTCCTGCCTCAGCCTCCTGATTAGCTGGGACTACAGGTATGTGCCACCATGCTAGGCTAGTTTTCTTGTATTTTTAGTAGAGATGGGGGTTTCACCATATTGGCCAGGCTGGCCTTGAACTCCTGACCTCATGATCTGCCCACCTCAGCCTCCTAAAGTGCTGGGATTATAGGCATGAGTCACCGTGCCCAGCCTTTGATGCTGTTTTTTATCTACAGCTAAGAAAAGCCTGGGACTTTAATGTGGTTGTTCAAGGTTCTTCTTTTGCTCTTTTTTTTTTTCTTTTATTGGTAATCTTACCAATGTTCAGCATTTCCACTATGGCCTTTGCAAGGCTCTCTCTGATATTCATGTTTCTATCCCTGACCTCCCTCCTAACCTTCATTCAGGCCACCTTTCTCCATAAGCAAGCCCTGCAGGAATCCTCAAACTTAGGATTCAGTTTGAATCCAATTCAGACTTCACTCCCAATATATCTATTGTTCTTGCCTGCTTTTCTATTTTTCAAGTTTCCCTGCACCTTCACACTTTTTGGGCCTTCACTCAGTATACTCTCTCTGCCCTAAGAGCCCCATGTTAGACTTTCCTCGCCTTCAAGGTCCAGAACAGGTCTTTCCTCCTCAAGAAACATTCCAGTCAGGTGCAGTGGCTCACACCTGTAATCCCAACACCTTGGGAGGCCAAAGTGGGAGTACTACTTGAGCCCAGGGGTTTGAGCCCAGGGGTTGCCCAAAGTGGGAAGCATAGTAAGATCCCACCTCTACAAAATTTTTTTTTTTTTAATTAGCCAGGCATGGCAGCAAATGCCTGGGGTCCTAGTTATTCAGGAGGCTGAGTTAGGAGGGTCCAGGAGATTGAGGCTTCAGTGAGCCATCATTACACCACTCCACCCCAGCCTGGAGAAGAGAGCAGGATCCCATCTCAAAAAAAAACACAGCATTCCCAGTGGAAGGTATTTTCTTTCCTTCCATTCCTTTCTTATAGACCTTTCCATGGTGTGTCATGAGTGACATTATTTTTGTTTATATGTGTCTCTGCCTTCTGAACCTGAGAATGCACAAGTGCACTGCAGGAGTTTCTAAATCTTTTGAAATTGTATGCAAAATGTTGCCGGTATTTAAGTGCGTGTTTCTAGACCACTGACTTCAAAATCACCTGAGGAATTATATATGTATATTTAGAGCTAAAAGTGCATATCCCTTGTGACGCTGAGGCAGGAGAATCGCTTGAACCCAGGAGGCGGAGGTTGCAGTGAGCCGAGATCGCGCCACTGCACTCCAGCCTGGTGAAAGACCAAGACTCCGTCTCAAAAAGCAAAACAAAAAAACCACCACCAACAACAAAAAACAAAATGCATATCCCAGGGCCCTATTACAGGCAACTGAATTCAAGTCTCTGGAGGTGTGAAAGTTGTAGATAACGAGATGAAATCACCTTTGCCAGACCTAGACAAAATAAGGCCAGAAACAAATGAAGGGGAGAGGAGGCGCATGCTTTCATGTCCAAAATAAGAACTGTTTCCAAGGGCTTTCAAAAAACTCCCCAAGAAACTCGTTTGCATCCTTCACACATCACCTGCCTATGACAAGGTTTATCACTAGACATTCTTTAGGACTGCCGTAATTCAGATAAGATGCTTGCGAAAGAACACTTACCCAGTGACATTTTCACCAATGAACTGACATTCCTTGTGGCTTTGAGCCTCTGGAATGAATGAACTCTGTTTTTTGCTGTCTCTTTGTTCTAATGCCACCTCTTAACACGTGTTATCAAGGACACAAGCATCAAATATATATTTGAGACTAATAACTGATATTGACTGAAACTGAATCCCAGAATCAAAGTCTTTGTTCAGAGCCAGAAAGAATGACAGACAGGTGAAAGATAATGTTTATTGAGTAATTCTTCTGTGCCAGGCACACTTCTAAGCACTTTACAAATATTAACTCATTTAATCCTCACAACAACCCAATGACCAAGTTGCTATTATTGGCAACATTTTAGGATAAGGAACCTGAGGCACACAGAAGTTGAGCAACTTCCCCAATGTCACACAGCTGTCAGGTGGCAGGCTGGTATTGAAGTCTGTCATGCGCTTCCAGACCTTACATTTCACCTCTGCATTTTATACTTATCTAGGTTATTCTAATGCAGGCTAACCTCTGAGAACCACTGCTTTAGACTGTTAAATAAAATAGGAGTGCAAATACCTGAGATCTAATCATCCTACTGTTATAAAACCAACAGGTTTGTGTGTCCATTGTGCAGTAACAGACCAATGCACTGAGACAACAGGGATGCAACTGAGAAAGAGTTTAGTGATTGCCAGGCACTGAGCCAGGGGATGGGAGGAGACCCTCAAATCTATTTCCCTGAGGAGTTCTGGGATAGGGTTTTTAAGGGGATCATGGAAGGTGAGGGGCTGGAAAATTGGGATTGTTGATTGGTCGGGGCAAGGGGGATGATATAATCAAGATGTGGAAACTGCTTTCTTTGGTGAATTGGCTCCTCATGGGGTTCTTCAGACTAGCTGAGTCAGTAGTTTCATCAGCATACAGGACCTGAAGGTCCTAAAGCAATATCTCAAAGGGAAAACAACATTTAATAATGTTCAAGTTGTTATCTATAGAGCAGTTAAGGGGAACTCTAATCCTGTAATAGGATCTACATGATTCTGAGGTAATAGGCACCAAAAGACTATGAGGAAGTAGTCAGAGAGCAAGCTCACCTCATGATTAATGCTGAATGTGCTGCAAACTTGGTTTATTTTCATTTCTCCCTCTCTCTTCTTCCCTGATTAATTTTATAAAGTTTATAGGGGTCGTTTCAATACTGTGTGACCATCGGAAATCAATGAACCTCTATGGGCCTCAGTATACTTATCTGTAAATTGGATTTGGGATTCATCCTTTTAATGGCTTGACTATAACCATAGCTATTTACTTATTGGTTGTTGTGATGTCAGGCCTTTCTCCAGGCTTCCATCAACACTGAAAGTCAGGCCAGGTGTGGTGGCTCATGCCTGTAATCCCAGAAATTTGAGAGGCTGAGGTGGGAGGATGGCTTGGGCCCAGGAGTTTGAGACCAGCCTGGGCAACAAAGTGAGTCTCCATCTCTTAAATAAATAAGTAAGTAAATAAATAAATAAATAAATAAATAACACTGAAAGTCAGGGAGCTTCCATGCTTGTCCTTAAGCCTGCTCTTACTTCCTTGGAAGAGCTGAATGTTAAATATCCAGGACTTTTACAAACTGGCTATAAACCTTGGTAGCTTGATTCATAGAAAGGATGAAAAGGACCCTGACAAGCACTCTTGAATACAGGTTTCTGATAACTTCAGGATCACATCATTTGAACTGAGTAAAAATTCCCAAAATTATAATAAAGAGACTGACTGGCTTATAAAACTGCTAACCCAAGCACGACAAGAATTAATTGAATACCAAGAAAATACTTTGCCAGATTTTCATGCTAAATTAGCTAGTACTAAAATCGTTTAGATATCCATTTTGAATAAACTCCATGGTTCAAGTCAAATTACCTGTGATAACCCATCTAATGAACAATGCTACATACCTTAATTGGAGAACAAAATTGGTATTTAACAGGATATAAGTCCATTGCTAAACATGGACCCATAAAGAGCGTGGACAGCTACCTGGTCCTTCCTAAGTCCTTAAGGCTTCCACTATTAAAAATTCTGCATTCCATGACTCATCATGGAAGAGATAAACTAATCCTAAATAAATAAATATGTAGTGACTTTTCTAAATTTCTAAAATGTTTTATGAACAATATTTGAATGGTTTGTCAAACCTATAATCCTGGGAAGATTATCAAAACTTCAGGTACATTTCTGTTACCTAATGGGCCATTTAAACATTTATAGAGAGATTTCATTCAATTTTCCTTTTCAATGCATGTTTTCTGGTTGTATAAATGCTTTCCCATGAAAGAGAGCTGTCATTATAAAGATATCTAAAAGGTTGTTAGAAAATGTGTTTTTCTCATGGGACACTTTTGGAGAAATATCTAATAATAGAGGTACTTGTTTCACTGGACAAGTTGTAAAATAGTCAAATAAGGTATTACAGATACAGTACCATTAGGTAAAGCTAACTTAATTGACTGGATTGTCTTGTAACAATCAGATCCACTTCCAGTAGAAAACTGTGGAAGCAGTTCACCTCAACATGTTGGCTTCTATTAACCCAAGTTCTGGAGAGGTCTCTGAGATTTCCAGTTTACCTATTGTTCCTTGTGGAAGAACAGGTACTTACTGTAAATCTTGCCCTTACTGTAAGTCTGTAAAGATTTCTAGTTTACCTATTGTTCCTTGTGTAAGAGCAGGTACTTACTGTAAATCTTACTGTAAATGTTGCCCAGTAACAACCTTGATGTTATCATACTTCAATTATTCTACACATTTCTTCTGAATCACCCTTTCTCTGTGGTATATAAGCCCTAGATCTGGGGAGTAATGGCACAGAGATCCACCACCCTATCTCACCACTACCTGAGACACAGATGTGGCTTCTGTTTGTAAGTCCCTATTAAATATTTCTTTCTGAGAAACTGGATATGTCATCCTCTTTCTTCAGCCTCTCAGCTTCCTCAGACTTTAGGGAAGATGTGCGTAAAACTGCCCACCATGAAACAAGAACATAACTTGACCCCTTCTGAAATAGTTCCTGGAAGACCTATGCACCTAAAAATAGAGGCTCTTGTATTTTCTGCTACTAAATTCTGATATGACTAAAGGATTTAATGCACTATGCCAAATATATTATTATGAATTACGCCAAACTATATTTCCACCAGGCAAATAAAGCTTTTCATGGTCCACTGACTGAGAACAATCAAACCCTTCACAATCTAGAACCTGGAGATTCTGAGAACATCAGAGAAAGACCGCCCTTGCCACTCATACTTCAGCAAAACTTTGGCACCTTGGACCTTGGGTTCATAATCTCACAACTCAGAAGGACCCCTGCAGACTCTTAGAATTGTATACCCCTTGGAGATGGTAAGGTAAAGCTAATCGGGGACGTTTATCTCCAGAAGCAGACAGCATCCCAGACATAGACAGCTTTTTTTCCAAGATCAGGGATCAAGACCTCTGCTATCATGAGACTCTCATCTCTCCATTTTCCCCTGCTTATGCCTCTATGAAAAGTAGAAGTAAAAAAGAGTCTGTTATGTGCAATCATGAGGTATATTTTTATTTGTGAAGGATTCTGCAGCCAGCTTTACACATGGACAATCTCATGCCTTGACAGATGGAAGATGAAGGGCAAATGTGAGGTATATTGTTGCTTCATAATCAGTCATAAACAGAACATTGGTCTACTTCTCCTAACCTAGATCATAGGTTAAAGAGAATACTTCCAGGAGGCATTCACTATTCTGGAAGGGCATCATTTGTTAGGTCTCTTTCTTTCATGATTTGGAGTAAATGAGGCAATGATTAGAAATTTATCTCTCATTCTAGGCTCTGTAGCAGATTCTACTGTAAAGGCTATGGTTGCACAACAGACTAAATTATCTTGCTAATGTGCTAAATAATAGAATTGCTCTAGATTACTAACTGGCCAGAGAAATATCTGTAGTTGTTGACGCTTCCTGTGCATGGAGGAATACAATGGGTATTACAGAGATTCCATTGTAGGGGATTAATAAACAGGCTGCTTGGTTGAAATGAAGACTCTTCCTGTAGCTCATTCTTTGATCTGTTTGATTTTAATTCATTTTGTTCATGGAGACTCTAAGGAGAACACTCTAAACTCTTGGTATTATCCTCCTAATAGTCGTAATAGTAGTCTCCCTGGTGTGCTGAATTCTCTCAAAAGTTTTAAATGTTTACATGCAGCCATATCTAGAATGTTAAATGGTCTCTCTTCAACTGGACTGACAAAAACTCAAAGGAATGTATGAACGTGAAGATACTGTAACCTATGAATGACATGCTGAGACTGGAAATCCAAAATGATGTTAACTGAGAGTTCTGCTAAGGCCCTAAGTTTTATTCACATTCTCACTGTATCAGTCCATTCTCATGCTGCTAAGAAAGACATGCCTGAGACTGGGTAATTTATGAAGGAAAGAGGTTTAATTGACTCACAGTTCAGCATGGCTGGGGAGGCCTCAGGAAACTTATAATCATGGCAGAAGGCAAAGGGGAAGCAAACACGTCCTTCTTCACATGGTGGCAGGAAGGAGAAGTGCCAGGCAAAGGGGGAAAAGCCCCTTATAAAACCATCAGATCTTGGCTGGGCGCAGTGGCTCACGCCTGTAATCCCAGCACTTTGGGAGGCCGAGGCAGGCGGATCACAAGGTCAGGAGATCAAGACTATCCTGGCTAATATGGTGAAAACCCGTCTCTACTAAAAATACAAAAAATTAGCCGGGCGCAGTGGCGGGCGACTGTAGTCCCAGCTACTCAGGAGGCTGAGGCGGGAGAATGGCGTGAACCCGGGAGGCGGAGCTTACAGTGAGCGGAGATAGCCACTGCAGTCAGGCCTGGGCGAAAGATCAAGACTCCGTCTCAAAAAAAAAAAAAACCATCAGATCTCAAGAGAACTCATTCACTATCACAAAAACAGCATGGGGGTAACCACCTCCATGATTCAATTACCTCAGGTCAGGTCCTTTCCACAACACATAAGAATTTTGGGAACTACAATTCAAGATGAGATTTGCTTGGTGACACAGCCAAGCCATATCATTCACCTAAGTGAGACTCTGATCAAAGTGTAATTTTAAACAAAATTGTGAGAAGCCATTGTTTTGGACTGAGCTCAAGCCCTAGGCCCCAACAGACCAGACCAAACCAAAATGGAGTCACTTAGGCTAAATGCAACATAATCAAACTGAAACTTTAAGGAAACAGATCCTAAAACAGACCAGGTTTTGTCTTTCTCCTGAGATTCCAGCACAAAAAGTCCCCCCACTCTAACATTTAAAAAATAATAATAACCTGAAATCTTTGTTCCTGCCTTTCAAAACCCACTGTTCTGATATTTCTCAGTGGGATTTGAAACCAAATAAGTACATTTACAAAGGTGACAGAGTGACACCAATGCCTAAAGTTTTGGTCAGTCTCTCAATTGAGAGGTTGACTAATAGTGGAGAATTGTTAAGTTTAGCCTAAACCTGCCTGTTTACATATTTTACAGGTTTCTCCCTACACAGTGGACTGTAACCTAACTGGATGTGTAAACAGACTGTAACTCACTCTTGTGCCAACCACTGAGTTTCAGCCAATCAAAGGCAGCTGACTGTTCAAATAAATTCAAACTGAGTTTAAATAAGGCAAATTGTAGACCTGTAACCAGTTCCACTGTTTCTGCACCTCAGTTCCATTTTCTGTACATCACTTTCCTTTTTTGGCCCCTAAATCTTCTTCCCTCTTGTGGCAAGTGGGCAGGCCAGTGGGAGTGCAGATGCTTACTTCCACAAGGAAGCTTCAGGTCTTTTGTAGTCATTATGTATTGCTTAAATATTTCACCATTTTTATTAGGTATCTATCTTTTTAAAAAAGTACCACTTAAAAGTTTTTAGTATCATACCCCAGCTCCATTTCCTTATAAGACCTGTGTTTTATTGCATGATTTTGCATAGAGCAGTGATTTTGGGGAACCAATATATCATGTTATAGCAAAACTTACTAATATCAATAAATGTCTCCCTCATAAGGCTCATGATTGAGTTCACATATACAAAAGACTTAGGATAAAACTTGGATGTAGTAAGTGGTAAATTAGTAGTGGCTATTTTCGTTCTAACAGAGATAATTGAATTAGATAACAATTCTCCAAATATCTTCCAACTGCAAGATATTGTGTGTTCTCAAATCTAGGCCCCCTCATTATACATATGAGATGAGAGAATGGAGTCCTTTGCTAAAGGTCATACAACTAGTTAATGAGGAGATGAGAAAACACTGGCACCCAGGGCTCTTACTGTCTCTCCAAACCAGTGCCCAACAGACTGAAGGCAATAACTGAAAACTAATTGCAAAGTCATTCAATGTCTCTCAGTTTCTAAAGTATACATTAAAGTTTCCTAGTTATGGCAAATTGTGTCAGATGGAAGGGACTTTAAGGCTCTTAGCTGCTTTGGCTCTATAGAAAGTTATAGCCAGAAGGCAGATGTCTAGCCTATTCAAATTTTACTCGGAGTTCCAAGCATCATTCCATCTTTGTGCCTGAAGGGAGAAAGGCATACAAAGGTAACATCCAATCATTGACAGATGAATGCCTAAGGGGCAAAGAGAAATTCATTTTTACTTCCCCCATGCCATTGTTATCTTTTCAATAGCAATTCCCTCAGCCCCCAACATTCATAACACTATGTCCATGGTTGGGTGGAGGGTTTTTTTTTTTTTCTGTGTTGCTAATGGTATACAAAGTATGCCTAGCTAAGGAATATGTTTTCCTTTGTGATGAAAGAGTCCCAAGAGCCACCATCACCTAAACTTCTCCTAAATGCTTTTAAAATCCTGATTTTGTATTGGGCCAAGATTAAAATAAGTTATGGACTCTCCAAACATTGTAATTATTTTACACTGGGGTTATCATCCACTCTATAAATGGTGATGAGTTCTTATCTCATATTGCATACTTCCCAGCTTGCTAAGCTCTATAAAGACAACTGATTTTTTAAGATGGTTTGAAAAGAATGATGAGTTAATTAATTCTACTCATTTGTGTCCCTTCTCTAGAGGAGGATAAGCCAATAACAATGAGGACATCCTGCTAAATTATGTGTTTTGTTTTCCAGTCTGAATTACATTAAAATCATAGCAAGCTGGTTTTTTAGAGCAGTGTTTTTTTCAAAATGTGGTCCACAAACTCTGGGAGTCCTGGGGACCTTTCCAGAAGACCTGCAAGATCAAAACTGGTTTATAAAAATCGTAGGACATTATTTGCCTTTGTCTCAGTGTTGACGTTTGCCTTGTAAGGGCAAAAGCAAACTGCTGGCCCCTTAGCACAGATTAAGGCAGTGGCACCAAATTGCACTAGTAGTCATTGTGTTCCTCACCATCCTGCATTTGCAGTTAAGCAAACAAACAAACAAAACCTAGTTTCATTTAAGAGTGTCCCTGGTAAAGCAATACAAGTGATTAACTCTATGAAATCTCCACCTCTGAGAACATGTCATTGTAATCTGTATGAGAAATGGGAAGTGCTGAGAAAGCACCAGAGGCCAACGGTTGCCTCAAGGTCAAGCAATAGTGCAAGTGTTTGGGTTGCAGACTAAACCAGCTGCTTTTTTTTTTTAATGGAACACTTTTAATTTGAAAGAACAATGGACATATGAAATATGCCTTTTCAACCTTTCCAAACTTAACCAAGTAAGCCTGTCATAAGAAGAAAAAAAAAACTATTAGATATTTGTTGCCAATGATAAAGTTCGAGCTTTCGAGTGAAAATTCGAATTTTGGAAAGTTTATATTTGCCACTATTAGCTTGATAACTTCTCAATATTTGGTGCCTTTTTCAGGTAATAGTAATGAGTATGAGTTTTAAAATATTGTGTAGTGAAATATGCCAAAATGTGGAAGATCTGCTTACCTCAATGAAACATTATTTTCCAAATGACTAACATATGATGTTACAAAATCAAGAATAGGTAAAAGATTATTCAAAATGGAAGCAAACCATGAATTTTAATGTGACAGAATATGAAAAGTTAATCTACATGGTTTCAAATTCTACATTGTAATGAATCTTTAAGAAACTTGAGTTTTGATGTAATATCAAAAAAGAATAAATTATATAAAAATAATATATATTATATAAATTATATAATATATATATTATTTATATAAATATTTATATAAAAAGGTTATTAAAATAGTCCCTTCTTTTCCAACTATCTGTGTGAGGCTAGATTTCTTCATATACATTAGCCCAAACCAACAGATTGCAACAGATTGAATGCAGAAGAAGATATGAGAATCCAGCTGCCTTCTAGTAAGCCAGACATTAAAGAGATTTGGAAAAATCTAAAATTATACCACTACATATTTTTTATCTTAGAAAATATAGTTATTTTATAACCAATGTGTTATTATATTAACATATAATAGGTTTCTTATTTTTATGAGTGTATAAGTAAATTTATTTATTTATTTAATTTTTTGAGATGGAGTCACTCTTGTTGCCCAGGCTGGAGTGCAGTAGCATGATCTTGGCTCACTGAAACCTCTGCCTCCCGGGTTCAAGCGATTCTCCTGCCTCAGCCTCCCGAGTAGCTGGGATCACAGGCACCTGCCACCACGCCTGGCTAATGTTTTTATTTTTAGTAGAAACGGGGTTTCACCATGTTGGTCAGGCTGGTCTCAAACTCCTGACCTCATGATCCACCTGCCTCGGCCTCCCAAAGTGCTGGGATTACAGGCGTGAGCCACCACGTCCAGCCATAAATATTTTTAAAACATCCCATTTAAAAATTTTAGTACAATACATATTGATAGACATGACCTATCAAAACAAAAACTTTTTGAGATCCTAGATAAACTTTTAAAGTTTAACTGTTTCCTATAACCAAAAAGTTTGGGGCTCACTGTTTTAGGGCTCTGAATTGGATTTGAAGATGTGGTTTTCAAAGTGTGATTCAGGGACTACCAGACTTAAGGATTATTAAATGCAGTATGTATAAAAAGGAATATTCCTGGATATCTTCCCACATTCCTGAAATGGACTCTAGCAGGTAAGGATGGGAAAGCCTTCAATTCTGAAAAGCTTCTAAGTCATTCTGATGAACATATAGGATCCTGCACTGGTCAAGGGTCCTGAACTCTATGTCTGGATTGGCTACAATTTATTAAAGACCTTAGGTGATTCTGTTAAGCCTCTTGGAACCTCAGTTTTCTACATAATACATTGGACAGGTGGGTTCACCACAAAAAAAAGCTAATTCAGAGAGCCTCAGATAAAAGGCTTTAAAAGCATCCCCCATGTTGCTGTTTCTTAAATTACATGTGTTAAATGACTGTATATTGTAAAGTGGTATCCTTAACTTTAAAAAATGGTTTTAAAAATCATCTTGTAAAAGAGTTTTAAAAGTAATCTACTGATCTGTTATCCATCAATTTCAAAACCTCACAGTGGTCATTTCTGCATATTAGCTGGGTTCTAAACCCAAGGTGCATTCTCTAAAAAACAATACTTGAAAAGAGAGACCAAAAAAAAAAAAAAACCATAAAGAAGATAAATGTAGACCACCAAAAAATTCTAAATAACAGCTATAAACTCAGATATAAAATGAATCTGAGGTGCCAAGGGCCCCTGAAAAACGAAAGCTTTTTAAAATGAGCAATGATCTTCCCTGCCTGGGAGCTACATAAGGAAAGAGATGTACAATCCTTTTAATGTTCTACTAAGCCCCAAAGTCCAAAGCTCCATTCCCTCAAAGCCCCTGAAGGCAAGCACTGGCTCAGAGTTCCTAAAGCTCACTTGGAAGCGGGCCTTCAAGAGCTTTAAAAGTTAAAAGCAAAAACGTTAAATCTTAATCTGTTGCTCACACAAATATCCATTCAAACAAGGACGGCTATGGGCAGACTGCATCCTTTCTGCCCTTCCTTGGTAATGGTGGGGCTGTCACTTTCTATATTCATTTCCAATAAGCCGTCCAGTATTAACTGTTACTAGGAGTCCACAGTACATCTTTCCTTTGTGCCCAAGATGCTGGTGTACCATTTCAAGACATTTTTTTCCCTAAGCTAGCAGCCCCTTAATTTCCTACTCTGTTAACAAGGAATGTGTTTAATGTGAATGGGTCACATTTACTGAACCTTTGTCAAGTACTGAGCTCAGCAACAGTCTCAATAATTCCATGAGGCAGGTATTATTGTGTCTTTTTAGGATGAGGAAACTGAGACACAGAGGTTGAATAATGTCCCGAGGACCACCCAGCTAGTAGGCAGTTGCACTTGGATTCAATCCTATGGTTGTATGATTCCAGGACTTGAGCTCTTAACAGCTACTCTATTCTATTTCCTTTCCCAAAGAATTGACAGGTAGAATAACCATCCTGGGAGTGGAGGACGAAAAGAGAGGGAGCCCTTCAGTGAAGCCTTTAAAGCCCAATAATACTTCAGCGAGCCATTCTAATATTCAATAAAATCTCTAGATTCCATTTGCATTTTAAACTTGATTTTTTTTTGAAAAAAAAATTTTTTTTTTCTTAAAAGAGTCTCACTAAGTTTCCCAGGCTGGCTTTGAACTCCTGGGCTCAAGGGATCCTCCCACTTCAGCCTCCTGAGTAGCTGGGCCTAATTTGTTGCCCACTTTATTTGTGAATGGCTAGCAATTTCAGGACGATGGCAACCAAAGGTTCTGATTCATCCTCCTATCTTTTTTTTCTTTTCTGCTGTGTCCATTGGTCAGGATTCAGGGCAAGGTCATGGGTAGAGATTTTGTAGTATGGCCTAGAGCTATATGAAAACAACATTGGCCTTGGAGTTAATTCTTTATTTACTTTTTGTTCTCCAGCACCATAGTAGCTTTTATAGACAATACCTAAAAATACTTTTTTTGCATTGCACCTGAGAGGAGTGTAGGTTTGAAAAAGCATCTGTGTCTAAGGGAATCACATTTTTAGAACCATTGTAGAAACTATTGATGGATGTTCCAAACTTATGGCCTTTCTGATTCTTTTTATTCCCTCCTACCATCAAAATTCCAAGCTGAGACTGGAATTTTTTATTCCCTCCTACCATCAAAATTCCAAGCTAACTGTAGCCGTTAGCTACCCTCATCATTCTTTTCTGTGTGTGCTCTCCAGCTTTTTCCCCAATGGATTCCTCTCCGACATCTTACACACTTAACGTCAATATTTGTTTTTAGTCCAAAACTTACTTAAGACATTTGGGAGTTGTTATACGATCACTGATTTGAGTTGTACAGAGTGGATGTGCTGCAGAAATCTAAAGGTCATTCACTTGCATCAAATACTCATATTAAGGGATGATAGTTTGCCTTACTGCTGTGGCAAAGGTGCTCAACAGCATTCTAGCTAAAATAATTCACAGTTGTAACTTAATTTTGTTTGTTTGCTTATTTCTTTTTTTCTCTTTCTTTCTTTCTTCTTCTTCTTTTTTTTTTTTTTTTTCTGAGACAGGGTCTTGCTCTGTCACCCAGGCTGGAGTGCAGTGGTGCAAACAGCTCACTTCAGCCTTGACCTCTCAGGCTCAAGTGATCCTCCCACTTCAGCCCCCAAGTAGCTGGGTCTACAGGCACACGCCACCATGCCTGGCTAATTTTTAAAATTTTTTTGTTGAAATTAGGTTTCCCCATGTTGACCAGGCTGGTCTCAAACTCCTGAGCTCAAGTGAGCCATCTGCCTCAGCTTCACAAAGTGCTGGGATTACAGGTGTGAGCCACCATGTTTAGCCTACTTAATTTTCTTAATAAAAATATTTATATGGTGATTTTGCATTTACTGCTATGTTTGATCTTCACAGCAATGCTGTTCGGTAAGCATCACTGACAACCCTCAGGATGCTAAAGAACTTTCTTGAAGTTATGCAGCCAATAAGCATAACTTGCTGAAGTTATGCAGTAAATAAGCAGCAAAAAAGCAGAGAAGCCAGGAGCTCTTTCCTTTCCAAAAGACTAATATAAAATGTCAAATTTGCATTTAAGAAACAAGCTACTGTTATGGGATCTTTGGGGTGTCAATTTTTCTGGCCAGAAACCTCTGTGGCTGGTGATGCCTTTGCCCAAGTTTTGCTTGGGCCTGTGGGGCTTGTGTTTTGCCCACTCGGCCTGGCAGGCTGCGCTGGGCTCATGCTACCGGCCTGGGTCCCACGCCTGCCAAGGGTGAGTCAGGCCTGGAACTGTGAGGAGTGTGTGAGGGAGCATGGAGTCTGGCCACTGTGCAGTCAGACATGCCACCTGCTGGAGCGGGGCAGGCTGCTCCAGGAGCCAGCACAGGTGCTGGCTCTCTACAAGGCTGTGACTGAACCACTTGCACTGCAAGCAGCTTCCACAGCTGGCACCAGGGAACACAGTGGCTCCTGGAAGATTGGAGATGCCAGGAACTGCAGGGCCCCAAAGAGGGAGGAGTCATAGCCTGGCTTGGGGAACTCCCAGGTCTGGGATCCCCAAAGGGTCACAACTCTTCTTTCCTTCTCTTCGCCCGCAACATGGAGAGCAAGGGGGATGTCTCAGCCATGTTTGCGTTACAGCTCTTTTAGCCTCACCATTCGGTGGGTCCCGAGTTCTTGTCCTACAACCAGGAAGAATGAGGTATGCAGACAAGTGGTGGGTGAGCAAGATGAAGAGGAGCTTTATTGAGCAATAGAACAGTTCAGAGGAAACCCACAGGGGGGTAGCTCCTTTCTGCAGCCAGGATATCCTGATGAGGGTAGCTCCTCTCTGCAAGATACGTTTTCCTAACAAGTGTTCAGCTATCAGCAGAGAGGAGGCCCTTGAGTGGGTGGCTCCTCTCTGCAGGCCATTCACCCCGTCATCTCTGCATTCCCAGCAGAGAGGAGGCCTTAGAGTTGATTGATCCTCCCTGCAGCTGGTCATCCTGATACCAGCTCAGCTCTGGCTGAGCCCGGGGCTTTTATGGGCCCTAAAGGGGAGAAAGTGCACACTGATTGGTCCATGGGTGGCCATGGATAGGACCAGAAAAGGCACCACAAGTTCCCATTCAGGTCCGCAGTTCTGGTAGCCTGGCCCCCAGCCTTCAGGCCTTCCCTGGCCTGAAGGTGGGGCCTCACCAGGGACTGGCCCCCTTCTGCCTAGGAACCTGTCTGCCTCCTGCTGCCATTCATGGTGCCCAAACTGTAGGTGCCAAGGTTCGCCTGCAGGCCAGCACCAAGCTGCCCTCAGCCCCACCTCAGCTTCCCTCCTATGCTTGTCAGCACCCAAAGTCTGGAGGGGCCTGAGGCTGCAAGGGGCTGGCGGGTCAGCACTGCCCCAAGCATGTGCACACCTGGCCAGGCTGCAACAGTACCCAGGCTCTGCCCTGACTTTGCTCCAAGATCAGAGCAGGCATTGACAGCAGGGAGAAGCCAGGCAGTGGGAGCAGGCATTTGCAAGCCTAGAAGGGCAGGGGGGCCTTCCTGGGTTCCCCAGAGTGCAGAGATGCCTGGGTCCACAGTTGTGGTTTGGGTGGCTGCAGCTGTGCTCAGGGGAGGGTGCCTGCTCCATACAGTGGGAGGCCTGGCTCTGCAGTCACAGTTTGGGCAGCTGCAGTTGTGCCCAGGAGGGCAGGGCTCTCACCTGCTTCTGGGCCCTGAGGCCCAGGGATGCCTGGATTTGCAGCCATGAGTTGGGCAGCTGCAGTGGCACCCAGGAAGCTACTGCCCCATCTTGGAAGGGGTGGGGTCCCCTCTTGTCCCCAGCTCCTGCTGGCTCCATGCAGCATACAGCCCCTGGTGTACCTCCCTGCTGCAGCTGGCATGATGGCAATGGCTGCTCCAGATGGCCCACCACTGCCATCACTGCCATTCAACAAACATTTACCATGCACCTCTTAAATCCCAAATGAAGTTCTCTGCTCTGAAATCCCCTATTGAGACCTATAAACAAACCTCAATTATAACATATGCAACCAAAAGAAGATGTGACTTTAGAATACATACTGAATATGTATTTAAAGTTGACCAGAAAAACTGGCTATTTCGTGAAGTGCTATTATAAATTATATTTGTATATGGATAGCCACTGTCTAGTTTTTTTTTTTTAATCTATTGACCTTAAGCAATACTGGGTTTGTTTAGATGCTAAACTTTAGAGTATGATATGGATTTTAAAATATATTCCTTATGTCATTAATACATAAAAGAAAAAGGAAAATTTAACTCAACCTCTTCAAAATTAGAACAAATTCCAAGTGAGTTGAATCCTAAGTACACCTTATGAAAATTTGAAATATGTCTGTTCTGAAATGAGAGGCCTGTAGAATATTACCCACACATCTACATATAAAAATACCTTTCCAATGTTTCTTGGCTGAATTACTATCCTTGGTCCAAGGACCATCAAGTTCTGATGTTTTATCTTCTGTATTTTGGTTGGAAGCAGAGCCATTTCACCAATTAACCTAGCACAGATGCTGGATTTACTGTAGAATTCTTTGTCTCCCATAGTTAATTGATTGTAACTATACATTATCCCACCTACATCTCCATAATCAAGTGTCTGCCACCACCCCCCACCCACCTTGCTTTTAGATGACTGCAGTACCCTGTCTCAGGTCCTCCTTCTACAGACTGTGGTCAATTCTGAATGCTAAGATTCTTATTAGAGCATTCTCTCCTCCAACAAGAGACAATACCAGGCCATGGGAAAAGATCAAGGTCTGGAGTAAACAGACTTGGATTAAAATTCTTCTGCCCATCACTAGTTGTGTGATCATGGACAATTTACTTAACTTCTTTGATCCTTACTCATGCCTGTAATTAGAGAAAAATGGAGGGAGAATTGAGTCATCAAATTGTAGCACGCCAAACTTGAATGAACTTTCATCTCAGCACTCAATTCTATACTAAGTGCAAGCAGGACTTAGTTTCAAACAATACCATTTATCATGTAAAATTAAGGTTATTAGCTTGCCTTGTTTTTGTAGTTTTGCTTATATGCCATCAAATTTGTTTCATATAGGTGAATACATAAAAGCTATAACCACATAGAGTTTATACCTTGCTTAGCTAAGTACACATTGAATAACATCTTATATGTTGATGCATGATCTTGGGCAAGTTATATAACTCTTTGTTTCTCGGCTTTCTAATCTACCAAAAGGAGGTAATAGTATTATCTACTTAATTAGATTTTGTGAAGATTAAATGATTTGGTGTATGTAATGTACTAAGAAAAGTATCTGGAATTCTAGTAAGCACTCTATTAGATCTCCACTAACTACTATTATACTTTTGCTTCTATTAAAAACAGAATAATTTAAACCAACACTCAAGGTTCATCAGGGTTTTTTCCTTTTCCAAAAATATGCTAGAGTTTGATGTCTTCCTTTTCTCTGTCACTGCTAGAAAGCTTAGCACCAAATTCTGTGGCTCACCAACAGCTAGAGCATGGCTACTATAGTGTATCTTTTTTGGCCTCCATTTACGTTTCTATCCATATTTTTTCATCTATGCTCAAAGTTTTAATTTATGAGGTTCTACTGCACTTTATATATCTCTTTAAGCTATCTTAACTCCATTGTGGAACAGAAGGGGTGGTACATAAAAATCAATAAAAACACATATCCACTGTGTGAAAACAGGGAATCTGATAGACAATAAGGCTCCCTGGGACATAGTACCACACACAGGAAGGATCTCAGAGCTCATTTCCTGGACTGTGCGATATTTTTGCAGGAGTAGGAGTATAATATAATTGACCACAATTATCTTCTGTCTGTTCTATGAATGTTGCAAGTGTTTATTCTATTTCTGTAAAAACCCTGATGTAGTATATTTTTTTCATTTTTGTTATAAAAACTCTCTCACAATGAGTTCATTTAGAAGACTCAATGTTTGTCTATTTTTTATTTATATTTCTAAGTTTTTGATGATTTCTTTATTTTTCTTGAGAAGGAAGTATAGGCATTTCTAGTGCAAATGCTATGTTTCAGGTCCAGAAGAACAGAATATTACTCACGATGACAGTTACATGATTTCCATTTCCTAATCTTTCTGCTCCATTTTCTGGGCCAGATTTCAACCTCAAACATTTTGTACTGAGATAAATGAATAGCTCACAGGAGATTTTTTTGCTAACTATTATAGTTTGTTAATTGAGATGAGAAATAACATGATTCATCAAGTGTTAAAATTTGCTACTTATAGTCTTTGGGGAAAAAATACCTATCAATGTATCCAGAACCATTTTGCTTTTAAAGTAATTATCACTTCATTTTAGGAGTTGAGATGGGAGAGAAAAAGGAAGTGATAACTTCACCTATAAGTGTCTTCTGTATCTGTAAGGACGATTATTCTCCAATTAAAATTTTCTACTCAACCTGGCATTCAACTCTCATTTCATTGAATTTTTTTCTTTCAACTGTATTATTCGATGTGTGATTTATTAAGACAATGCAAAGAGAAAAATTGAATTTCAGGACCTCTAAATAATAACTTTTAAGTGTTGCTTTGTGCTCCCCCATATCCAGCCAGTTGTGATATTATAACATTGACTTATGCAAGTGATTTCTTCTTTTATTAATTATTATAATTTTCACCTGCTGAAGTTGCCTATAAGCATTAACAGCAGAATATTAATTTTCTTAATATTACCATCTGTTGCTTTATGTGATCAAGGTCTACCTTCTACTGGTAACTTAAAATCAGATAGTTACAAATGGCTCTTCATAATATCTATCTTCGTGAAATACAATCTCCAACTTTAAGTTTCCTTGAGACTGATACACAACAAATAGGTTTGACAACAAAACCACACATAGAGATTTGTGTTTCTTTCTGATCTGTAAATCAGCCTGATACAAAAAATGATCTGTAGCGAGGCAATATGAATAGTGTTAACAGACATATATGATACATTTACCAATCTCCACATTTCATGGATTATTATCCCAATATTAAATATGCCCTTCCTAGCTTCCATGAAATCCTGAGAGCAAAAGCTTTTACGAACTGAAGTTCCGTATGTTTGACAAGAAATATTTGAAAACAATGTGAGTAGGCAGACCAACTTAGTAGGTCCATATGGTGTGTCTTGAGGAGTTCCTCTCTAAATGGCCCTGATGATCTATTAGAAATAGACTGATTCTTCAGAGTTCAGAGTTGTTCATTAAAATTTAAATATTCCTTGAAAGGTGACATTAAGCTACTTTCAACCATTAGAATTAGTTTGCCAGATTTTAAACGATGAATAAATAAATGTTCCTTGTTCAAAAACCAAATTCAACTAAGACAAAACAAAGGGGTATTAAGAGAAGTTTCATTCCCTTACTCATTCTCTAATTCCACTCCATTCTTGTGTATCTTCCAGAAATTTTCTTTGCATATCAAAGCACATTCTTGTGAATTTTCCAGGAATTTTCTTTGCATATCAAAGCATTTACTTTCAGATTTTGTTTTTCAAGTAGGACAATCTCTCTCTCTCTCTCTCTCTCTGTCTCTCTCTCCACTGCTTCCTCTCCACCTCTTGTCCATCTATCTGGGAAAGGGCAATAGTCTCTACACTCTCCTCCTTTATTTCACTCCCAAGGGAAACCAATATGAATGAAATTAATAGCCTTTCTCAGTGCTCCAGTAAAAGCAAATAATATTTTTGTCTGATTTCTCTAAATGGGAGGATATTTTATACATTATTTGATAATTGTCTTCTTGCTAAACAATACATGGACTCCCCCAAAAATAATAGATATGTCTTAATTTATTTTTTAAGAGACAGGGTTTCACTTTCTCATTCAGGCTGCAATGCAGTGGTGCAATCATGGTTCACTCCAGCCTCCATCTCCTGGGCTCAAGCAATCCTCCTACCTTAGCCTCCTGAGCAGCTAGTACTATAGGCATGCACAACCATGGCCAGCTAATTTTTAAATTTTTTGTAGAGACAGTGTCTCACTATGTCTCACTGTCTTGCCCAGGCTGGTCTTGAACTCTTGGGTTCAGGTGATCCTTCCACCTCAACTTCCCAAAGTGTTGTGATTACAGATGTGACCCACTGTGCCCAGCCCTTCCTTTTTTCTTTTTAACAGCTATATAATATTCCTTAAAATTGACACTGTGACAATGTAATACTTATTACAATGTTGTAATAAATATTCTTACATTGTAGTCTTACATTCTTGTGTTTTTACTTGGATAAGATACATACTCAAAAGTGAGATTGCTGAGTGAAAGAGTATATATACATACTGCATTTTCAGCCATATGGCCAGATTTTAAAAGTGTGACAATTCATCCTCATATTTCCACCAGCAATATCTGAATGTGATTGTTTCCCCACATCCTTGATAGCACTGGATTTTGTCATTCTTCATAATTTGCCTACTGCTTTTATTTGTATTTGCCCAGTAGGGTAAATTTTTTATGATTATTGGCCACTTGAATTTCCTGTTTTGTGAATTAATCATTCATCTCCTTCATCAGTGTTTCTATTGGTTGCTTGTCTTTCATTACTATTATTAATTTATAGAATTTATTGTGTATTTGTGGTATAATTGGTGGTCTTATATATTGCAAATATATTTTCCAAGTCAATGAATGATGTGAGTGGCATCTTAGTATAGTGCCCAGTTTCTAGAGCCAGACTGTCTAGGTTCAGATTTTAGGTTTATTATTTATTGGTGTGTGATCTGAGGCTGTAGATTTATCTTCTGAAATGTGGAAATGAAAATCATGCTTAGTTCATAGAATGGAATGAGGATTAAATGAATTAATAAATGTGAAACATGTAGTATAGCATTTGGTACAGAGTAGATCAATATTTTTTGTTTACTGGTATTATTTGTATACTGTATTTTGCTCTAAAAGCCTTTTAAATTGTCATATAGAATCTACATTTATTAGTTTACTTAATGGCTCCTGAGTTTCCTGTCTTGCGCATGAAAATTTCCTCTGCTCAACAGTTATGCAAACTAAGAACTTTTTTCTCCATGACTAGCCTACTGTATTTGCACGATGTATTTTCTATTTTCTATTTTATTCCTTTATTTTTCTTTTTGAGATGGATTCTCACTATATTCCTCAGGCTGGTCTTGAACTCCTAGGTTTAAGCAATCCTTCCACCTCAGCCTCAGTAGCTGGGATTACAGGTATGCATGCACCACCATGCCCATCTTGTATCACATATTAAACAAAACCTGCTTTCCACTGACATTTATCAGGATCCCATATATACATAGTTTTTATTTTACTCTCTATTTAATTCCACATTTTTTTGTCTATTCCTTTTATTACAGTACATTGAAGTAGGTTTAATATCTAATGAGGCTAGCCCCATATAAAAATATTTTTTGAGTCTTCTTGGCTATTCTCAGATGCTTTCAGTTGACCTTTGAAATGTTACTCAACTCCAAAATATGTATGTTTGAATTGAATAAAATTTACATGTTAATTTTGAAAGGGTAACATTTTATGATGTTAAAGCTCCGCATTCAGGATCACGGTATACATTCAATTCATTCAAGTCTTGATTTATGTCTTTAGTATAATTTTATATTTTTGTCATGTATATTTTGTCATAATTATTGCTATTGTGAATGATATTTCTAATATGCTATGTTATTCTATTCTATTGGTTATTGCTAGTATAAACAGAAATTAAATATTTTTGTACCTTACCTTAAATCCATTCTTTTTTTAGTACTGTTAATTTATTAAATTAGTCTCTTTGGATTTCTAAGTCTATACTCACGCTCTGCAAAAAGGAATAACTTTTTCATTTTCCAATATTTTCCAATATTTGTGTGTATTATTTCATTTTTTTCTTTAGTGCATTAGCTCTAAAATGATGTTGAATGAGAATGTTGATGTTGGCTTTCTGCCTTGTTTCTGGTTTTAATAGAAATGACATTAGCATTTTACTGTTTAGCTTGATGCTGGCTCTTAATTTGGTGTGTGGCAAATAGTCTATTATATTTTCTTTCTACTTCTATTTTATTTACTTTCTACTTCTATTTTATTTAGAGGTTTCAAAAATTATATATGGTGAATTTTTATACATCCCATTTTGTATACTATTGTTATAGTCATAACAATATGCATTTTCACACTCAATTTGTTGGTGTAATGAACTATCTGAAAAGAATGTTTAACATTGTACTATCCTTGAGTATCTAGAATAAACTCCAATTGTTGCTCTTTTCATTTATTTTTGGATTAGATTGGTAATATTTTATTTAAAATTTTCATCTATGTTGTACTATTGGGTTTTGTTAACCAGGTATTTCTAATTGTATAAAATGGAGATTAATGTATTTTCTATAAGCTAGTGTACATTAAATAACATGAATTATCAGTTTTTAAAGACTAGATATATCTGTAACACCACCTGGGCCTGTATCTTTTCTTCAAAGCATGGCTTTAGTTATCTTCTATGTTTATTGATTTGTTTAGGTTTTTATTCTTTCTTAGGCTAATTTTAGTAACTTATATTTTGTTGGAAATTTACCACTTTCCTCTAAATTTTCAATTTTATTTCCATAGAGTTGCATATACTTTTCAACAGAAATGTAGTCTCTCCTACATCTGTGGTTAAATCTCTCATTTTGAACACGTATATTTTTCTTTCTTCCTTTTCTTAATCAAGTTTTTTGAAAGAATCTGCTTTTGTTTCAGATTGCTTTTCAAATAGGAGTGAGTTGAAGTGGAAAAGGTGAGACAGTCATAGAGGAGAGCAAGTACAGAGAAAGACCCTGTGGTGAGATGGGGATAGCTGCCTCTCAGCACTATCTCACAGTTTGCCTATAATTAGTATTTCAGGGGTTGATAAAGTCATTGCTTTCTATCCATTAGACTGTCAAAAGTAGCTTGGCACAGTGCTGGGAGGCAAAGAGATGTCAACTAATGTGACAAACTTAATAGATTGGAAGCTGCTGCCTG
Source organism: Pan paniscus (assembly GCF_029289425.2). Lineage (NCBI taxonomy): Eukaryota > Metazoa > Chordata > Mammalia > Primates > Hominidae > Pan > Pan paniscus. The sequence goes on along the minus strand of NC_073255.2, from coordinate 140,875,396 downwards.
CTTCTTAGTGTTCTTTGAAACAATGTTTTCGACAATAGGTTTAGTTATCCAAACCAAGTTCAGGTTCTGGCTAGTTACTACATGTCCCTGGCACATTGTAGGCACTCAACTAATAACTATTTGAATGAATGAATATCTATTGCATGCTCTTAAACTCACTGAGTGTCACTATATTAGCCTGTTCTCACATTGCTATAAAGGAACATCTGAGACTGGGTAATTTATAAGGAAAAGAGGTTTAGTTGGCTCACGGTTCTGCAGGTTCTACAGGAATCTTAGTGGCTTCTGCTTTTGGGGAGGCCTCAGGAAGCTTTTACTCTTGGCAGAGGCAAAGTGGGAGCAGGTGTCTTACATGGCAGGAGCAAGGGGTAGGGGTAGATGCTACACACTTTTAAACAACTCATGAGAACTCACTCACTATCAAAACAGCACCAAGGGGATAGTGGTAAACCATTCATGAGAAACCACATTCATGATCCAATCACCTCCCCACCATGCCCTACCTCCAACATTGGGGATTATAATTTGACATGAAAGTTGAGTAAGGACATGGATTCAAACTATATCTTCACCATCTGCATCTGTAGAATGAAACGGTAACACCAACCACAGGAGTTTATCATGAGGTTTAAATAAAATGAGTCCTTGTATATGCAAATACTTTCTTAGTTATAAAACATTATGAAAATGTAAAACTTTTGGCCCGAAACTGTACTAGAATTAAATTCTTGGTCTGATAACTCATCTACTTATATGTCACTTACTGTGTTTTTGTTTCCTTAACCCCTGCTTAATAGTTTATCATTCAATAATAACCGATTTATCAAATAGATTTCAGCAGCAATGGATTGCTCATTGGGATATGGGGCAGCATATATGGTTTGCCTGGTTCATGGTAAAATGTGACCTCGGGGCTTTCTCAGGCCCTGAACTCCAACTTGGTGTATTTTTTAAAAAATTAGTAATTAAACAAGATATCTGACCACAAAAACCATACATTTGACCTACTTTAACATATTCCACTCTGATTTGAGCTCTGAAAATTTCATCTGCTGGGATAATAAGGAAAATTATTTTGATTATCAAGTATTTGAATGTGATATATTCCCTAAGTTCAGATTTCCCTGTTTGTATCTAACTTGGCCGAGAAAAAAACTTACTGTGGTTTCAAGCTATCCAAAAATTACTAGCAATTGGATGTTTGAAATGACTGTAACAAAATAAATATCTCCAAGTCAACAAATCATGGCCTGTCATATCAATAGTAAGCACTGGATGATGTAATCACTAAGCCAGGACCTTCAAAATCTTGGAAGATTTCTATGTGATTTTCTATCTTAGCTGTCCCAATCAAAATTAGCCATTCATATCAAATATTAGCAAATGTCAAAATATGGCAGTTAAAAGAAAAGATCTAAGATGTTAGACCTTAACCTAGGTTCAGTTTATCCTTGAGCAGAAGCACTATTGTACCGAAGGTCATTTGGAGGTCAGCATTATTTTTCACCAGAAACGCTCTTCACAGGCCTCTCTTAAGTTGGCAATTGTCATTTTCCTCTCTTTTTTTCTTTTCCTTTGACCTGGAAATCACAGGGCAGGCCATTGATGCTGAACCTTTATCGGGCTGCCCTAGAGTTAAAGCCATGACTCATTCTTAAATTTGGAAAAAGAGAGCTCAATGATTAACAGAATCAGGGAGGACTACGGCAGAAGCCCATAGCTGAGTTCCCAGAAAGCGCTGCTTATTGACTTCCAAAGTTTGGGGTTTTGGAGTCAGCAAGCAAAGCTCCTGACCTCACATCACTCACCATCCTCTGTCACCCCTGAGTAAGGATCAGCTTGGCCACCCAGGTCAGAGAGCATGGATCCCTTAGACAGAGGAGTGTGTTGTGCCTACTGTGCGATGCCCTGGCCCTGGGCTCTCTGACTGGGAAGCATTTCTCACCTCACCTCAACTCATGGGGAGCCTTCAAATTGCCCTATTCTTGGAGAAAATCCTCACTCAGGCACTTTAAATGGCTCTTGGATGAATCACAGCTCACCCACTGCCGGGGCTGGATTGTGTTTTCATGAAAGGAGAGTTAGGAAATCAACCCTTGTATTATATATATCACATTTGATGGGCAATCTGAATTGCATGGATATTTAACTCTGAGAGTATTTCAGTGCAATATGTAAGAGTCATACACTATAGTATAAAATATAGGTACTTTGCCAGCTTTCTCAGCCTATGACCCCCAAAGGTATGAACTTAATCATGCCGAATAGAGAACACAATTATGAATACCTTTGACTTGAATTCCATTTTTACAGAAAAGGCAAACAGTTAGTGGTTTACATTATTTTGTGTACCTTAAAATAAGTTATGAATTGTTATAAAATGAAAGGAGGAGATTTTTGTGATCTTCAATGTTTCAAAAAGGCTATTCAGAATAAACATTTACAAGTAAAACTTAAAAGTTGTAAACGAAACTGACCTTGCAGTTAGTAGTTCTGTGAACTAAACTAGCAATTTTGCCTGAAAGGAAAAACAATGTCATCAATAATTTTGTGAATCTTATTTAAAATAATTTATTTTTTTAAAAAAAGCCATTAACAAAATCTGCTTTATGCATGAGAAATCTAACACTTTAAAACTTATAAAACTTGTGAGTGTTAAGATTTGTTTGCTCACATTTACTGCTTATGCCGCAAGTATTAGGGTAAAATAATAGTAATGGTGATAATTGTGAGGGCTTCAATTTAGTCAAGCTATCATTTATATCATTTATATGATTCATAAAATTATATTTTTAAAATAATTATAATTTTTTAAAAGTGAGCATATAACCTATAGTTATTAGACTTATAAATTGGGTCAGAACTATATTATTTGATTCTAGGCTTGTGGGTTATCATGAAACAAAACTCATAAGCCCTTTAGAATAATCAGAACCACTGAGGGTTAGCAGTGCATGCAAAGGACTGGGAATTTTGTTAGAGACACTTGGTTACAATCCAAAAATCTAATGCTACAGTCATACTGTTTGTACCACTTGATTATTTACAAAACTGGATGGATTTGAACACTTTTTAGTCATGGGCTCAAATTCATTTACATATCTTAATACTAAAGCTATAGTATTCACCTTGTTATAAACACCTTCTCTAGCTTTTAAATGTAAAACTTGTGATATTTAGCACTTATTGTATGAATTATATAAATGATACAAAGTTTGACTAAGTTGAGGCTTTAAAAATTATTACTTTTTGCATTAGTACCTGTAGCATTAGCATAAATGTGTGCAACCATGTCTTAACAGTGACCAGTTTTATAACTTTCAATGTGTTAGATTTTTCCGTTATATAAGTCAAATTTTGTCAATGGCCTTTTTCTTATGAAATCCTTTACTATTCATGAAAATTTACAAGAAAATTTTCATTAAATGATTAGGAAGAAAAGGCATATTTATTGAACTGTGTAATGCTGAAAAGTTTATGTCTTCAGCAGAATTGTTAGACCTGTTCCTGGCTTTGAGCAATATCCACATTATCGTCATTAACTGAAAAATAAAGACAAAACTATGCCATTGTGTCCACTATGTGAAAAATAAAATCTCGTAATATCATAGGCATGGAAGTTGCTTATCATTTCACATTTAGTGCTTTGTTTGAAACTGACCCATGACCCATTTGAGACCAAAGTTCATGCAATTGGCAAGTAATGGTTGCATTATTGTGTGGTTCTGACATGGAAAGTGCACAAAAAAGGGATTCATAAAGTGTGTGGAATGAACAAATTCCCTCTGAGCTTTATAGACTTTCTAAAATTAAAATATGGAAAAGGAATGAGAGAAATAAATTATTAGGTAGCCAGTTTTATTCTCCCCCGCACTCCACCCCAAAATAATAGTCCTGGGATCCCCAGTTCTTGAATATTTTCATGCCTCTCAGAGTGAGTTTCATGGTCCAAGACCTGTGCATTTACTAAACATGACAGAACTTTTAGCAGTGGGATAGTGCTATATTCCAGCTATGTAATGTGTTAAATAGGCCTTTATGTCTAGGCTTCAACCCTAACTATGATTTACCATATTTGGAGGCTGGTGTAAAGGGAGGAAAATAAATTCAGATTTGGAGTGTTTCCTGGAACTTGCACACAGCCAAAACTACTTTCCTGTACACCTGTGTGCCACGCACAGGCCAGGCAGATGAGGAGGAAAGTCCAATGCTTGACAATGTAAAGTTGAAAGCGAGGCTTACCCCAGGAACAAGAAGAACCACTTAGCAGTTTAGAATTTCTACCTCCTGCCTCGATGAATCAAGCAGGGCTTCCCTTCTTTCTTCAGCATCATTTTTCAAAGGGAAGAAAAGCTTCTTATATGGCTTCTGGAGGAAAAACTGAGGGAGAAGGGCTGCCCAGACAGATATTCAAAGTTAGGAGTTTGTCACTGGGGTCAGCATGGCTAGGAAGGGGCACTATTTTAGGAAGCCAAAGCCTTTGGTTTAATTCACAGCTCTCCTACTTAGTAGAGACCTTGGGGAAGTCTCCTGTTTTCTTAATTCTTGTTAAATTGGACCACAGTCACATCCATTTGTTTACATGTTGCTTCTGGCTGCTTTCATGATTCAAGTGTTGAGTTGAGTAGTTGCAACGAAAACTGTTGTGGCTTGTGCTATGGTTTGAATGTGTTTGACTCCTCTAAGTTTGTATGTTGAAAGCCAAATCTCCAATGGAACAGCTTTGGGAGATGGGGTCTAATGGGAAATGTTTAGGTTGGAATAATGCCATTATGAAAAGGGCTTGCGGGAGAAGATTTGCTCTTTTCTGCTCTTCTGCCATGTGAGGAACAGCGTTCCTCCCCTCCAGAGGATGCAGCATTCAATGTGCCATCTTGGAAGCAGCAACTAGACCCTCACCAGACACCAGATACTGGTGACTTGTTCTTGAGATTCCCAGCCTCCAGAACTGTGAGAAATAAATTTCTGTTCTTTATAAGTTACTCAGTCTCAAGTATTATGTTATAGCAGTGCAGAATGAACTAAGTCAGCTTGCAAGAGAAAAAATATCTATAATCTGGTATTTTAGATAAAAAAGTTTGCCGACCCCATCTAGACCAAATTTTAGGGTAGCAAACTGATTAAACTATTTGACATTATGGTGTGGATGACTAATCTCTCCCATCTCCAAGGATTAACCTAGTAAAATGCTTTCAAGGCAAAATAAATTACAATTACATAAATAAAATCTCGGTGGGTGACAGATACTTTTTAGTAGCTATCTTTCTCTAGGCCTACCAGGAAGTACCTACCTTTTCAGCTACACACATACTTCATTTAAGCCTATTTTTAGTTAGCTTAACACACGGTGCTTGCGTATGTCTCTGTTTACTCTGCTTGGGTTATCCTTTCCATTCCTGCACCACTCCCATGTACCTGGATAATTCCTACCTGTTCTTACAACTTAGCACAAATCTCATGTAAGATATTCCCCAGTGAAGGCTTTTCAACACCTCTTCCAACCCATCCCAATATTTTTTCTTGCTTAATCTCAATCTCAACCATAATGCATATTATTTATTTTACCAAAGTATTTATCACAGTATATTATAATTATCCATCTGTGTGTTGCCTCCATTAAATTATAAACTCTTTGAGAGCATAGACCATCTCTCTTTACTCTTACATTCCCTAGCACGATGCTTGGCATACGGTAGGTTAATAGTACGTAGCGAACCAATATTCATTCATCTCCCTGAGTCTAATCCTGAATAAGTAAAATTCTGGCTACCTATTTCAATGGCAGGAGTGCCCATAAGCAGAGCATTTTCTCAGAAAATTTCCTTGAATATTGTGAAAAGAAAATGGGTAGATATCTATCTATCCTTATTTGTTACAGCAAACTGACTTTCAGAGCACTGCTAATAGGTATTGAATTTCCAGATAATTTTTTTTGTGTGGAGAAGTCTTGAACAAGGTCATGTGCTCAGAAAGTATGAATTGTAGCTTTTGTAAGCTCAGGTGTGCCAAAGCATTGGTAATATGGGAAGTATTTTCTCAAGACTGAAATGTTTGTGAATAATTTTCCCATTATGTCAGTACTCAGCATTGAATCCAACAATATTAAACAAATCCTTCTTCTTTATTTAACTTTACTGGAAAGCCTTACAGAATTATATATTATTCATGTAGGACTTTGTCATGGAAGTAGCGAGCTGAAGACCCAAACAGGAAACACCATTAATACTATCAAGTTTTATAAAATGTGGGAGTCCTGGCCTCTATTTTACGATGTCCCAGACTTGGCTTGAAGTTAAAGTCGACTGACTTCTGAAAACAGCCTCGATCAACACTCATTATTAAACATGAGAATGCATTCAGACGTATTGTCAGACGTCCTGCCGCTACTGGAGAACAATATGGCACAGAAGGGAACCTCCACTGCTAGGCAATGGAAGGACTTTTGAGTCTTCAGCTGATGCAGTGGAAATTTGTTGTTTGTTCTGCTCAACATTCACTTTCTTTTCTTCTGGTATATTTTCTTTTGGTGACCCACCGCTTCCTCCCTCACAGTCCATGTGGTTTCCGTGGGCCTGACTCTACACTTATTCACTCTAGGCTTTAGGAGACATGCTCCAGACTGGGCCCATCTGCATTTCCGTCTTAGTGTCTGGTTCAAGGATAGCAGATGACTCTCGGCCAGTTCTTCAATAATAAACTATATCTGGAATTGCCAAGGGCTCTCATGTTGACAGGGCCTGCCTGAGAGTGATGTCTCTACAGGAAAGAGTGGAGCTAAGAGATGGAGGGAGTCCTAGCAGCATCATCTGAGTTATGCCAAATGGCTGAAAATTCCTTTGGACTTTTCAATTATCTTAATAAATAAATAAATTTTTAAAATTAATTTAATTTGAGTTACAGTCTTTATTGGTTACAACCAAATAGTTCTTTCAGCTCTAACCTATAAATAATACTGTAATGAAATTAAAAAATTAACTGGAAAAGATATCTAAGAAAAGTCCAGAGTTCAAATAACAGAAAAGTAAAATATAAAGAGAATTAGCATTAAATATCTCTAAAAATCTATTGAAGGTAGCTTCAAAAATTACCCAAATTTCCTTGGGAATAATTCAACTCAACTTGGAACAATACATAACATAAAGTTATTGTATTTTCACTTTTTAGTTTTAAATTTCATAATTTTGAGTATAACATAATATTTAGTCATTTTGGGCATTAATTCGAATATTATAATTGATATTAAATAAAGGCAATACTTTTTCTTTAATTACATATTTTAAAAGGATTAATTCATTCTTTAAAAATATATTATGAAATATTTAATATAAATGAAACTATAATGGAAACATAAAATATACAAATATAAAATAACACTTGCAAACTTATTGGTCAGTATTATAAATATATTTTTGTAAGTAAAGTTCAAGTTCCTAAATCCCTCCCTGGACAAATCCCTCTCTTTTCCTCCTAGAAGTAATTACCACCCTGAATTTGCGTTTATTATTCCCATGCATTTCTTCATACTTCACTATATATGTGTAAAAGCTTGAACAACAGGTAGTGTTAGTTTGTATCTAAGCTTTATGTATGTGATATAATGAGTGTATATTTTCTTTTTCAACTTGCTTTTTAAGTTAAACATTATGTTTGCAAAATTCATTCATGTTAAAATTCATTTCACCCATTAACTCGTCATTTAGCATTAGGTATATCTCCTAATGCTATCCCTCCCCGCTCCCCCCACCCCACAACAGTCCCCGGTGTGTGATGTTCCCCTTCCTGTATACATATGTAACAAACCTGCACGTTGTGCACATGTACCCTAAAACTTAAAATATAATAATAATAAAATTTTAAAAAAGAAAAAAATTCATTTCATTCATTCATTTTTACAGCATTTCAAGTTTTAACAGTTTGAGAACCTGGTTGGCAGAAAGGAAAATCTATGAAATAGGATTTTCACTAAAATTTCACGAAGAATTAGCATTTTCTTCAATTATAAAATAAGCGACCAACTATAGTAATATGTGACTTTGTCACCAATCGAAATTACAGATATTTCCATGTTACATTATGGTTAATATAGAGATCTCAAAATACGGACTAAACTCATTATTACTTTGAGATTGTTAGTTGCTAATCTTGCTACCATATCTTATTATTTAATGAGTTAATACAACACAATAGTACCACAACTATTTTAGTATGCTGATAATAATCATGCTTCAATGTAATTTCTTTGTAATCCTATATATTTTACATAAAGGCATCAATTTTTTTTTTGATATGGAGTCTCGCTCTGTTGCCCAGGCTGGAGTGCAGTGGCGCATGCTCGGCTCACCGCAAGCTCTGCCTCCCAGATTCACGCCATTCTCCTGCCTCAGCCTCCGAAGTAGCTGGGACTACAAGTGCCTGCCACCACGCCCGGCTAATTTTTTGTGTTTTTAGTAGATACGGGGTTTCACCGTGTTAACCAGGATAGTCTTGATCTCCTGACCTCGTAAGCCGCCCGCCTTGGCCTCCCAAAGTGCTGGGATTACAGGCGTGAGCCACCACGCCCAGCCTAGGCATCAAAATTTTTAAACATTATCCTGAGAAGGGTTTCATAGACTTCATCAGACTGCCAGAGAGGTTCTTCACACAAACAAGGTTAAGCACATTTGCTCCTATGCAATTCCACTAAAAATCTTAAGTATCTACCCAAGACAAATAAAAATGTATGCTAGTACAAAGACTTGTATATGAATGTTCATGGCAGTATTATTTGTAACAGCCAAAAAGTTAATGGTCTAGCTATACATGGAAATATCACTTTAGCAATAAAAAGGAATTACCTATTGATATATGCCTCAACACAGATGAACTTCAAAACTATTATGCTAATGAAAGAAGCCAGATACAAAAGACCACAAATTTTATTCCATTTATAGGAAATGTCTAGAAAAGGCAAATCCATAGATACAGAAAGTAAATTAGTGGTTTCTTGGCAATGGGGGTGGGGAAGATGGGATTAACTGAAAATGGACATGAGGGATCTCATGTTTATTATCTCATGTAATATTGCACAACTTTGTAAATTTATTAAATAATAAATTTGATAAACATAACACTTTTTCGGTAATTAAAATGCTCTAAAATTGGATTGTGGTAATATTGCATGATGTTATAAATTTATTAAAAATCACTGAATTCTACACTTGAAATAGCTGAAATTTATAATATTTACATTAAACCATAATTCAGCTACTAAAAAACCAAGAATTTTTCCTCCATTGTATAACCAGAGCATTTATTTTCTGATTAATGGATATTTATTATTTCTCTTTTTTTTGCTATTAATAGCAATGTCGCTGAGTATTCTTGTGCAACACCTTTTGCTGTCAACAGGCATGTCTTCATGTTGTATAGCTAGAAGCAGAATTACTATCTTGCTTCTACTTTACTATTGAAAAATTGTTTTCTACATGGTTGCAACAACTTATATTCCACCAGCCATGTGTAAGAATTTTTGTTAATTCATAGCCTCACCAATACTTGGTATGGTCAGACTTTTAACTTTTGACAATCTAATAGGCATGAAATGATACCTTGTTTTAATTTGCTTTGCAATATTTTTTCAACTGATATGAGACACTGGTGTTTCCCCTTCTGTCATTCAAGGCAAGATAGTGTAGTGGTTAGGTGCTGGGGGACTTCTGACTAGGTTTGAATTATGGCTTTACCACTTTCTAGAGTTTATGTAACTTGGGAAAAGTATTGATTTTTTTCATATATAACTTCGTGTATTTGCTTAAATTTATTCCTAAAGGCCATATTTTAGTTCTTGTGTTGCTTCTTTTAATTACATTTTATATTTTTTCCTGTCCATGTAGGTTTTCATCATTTGTGACATATACAGACAAGCTATGAGAGTGAATGTGTGAGTTACAAAAACTAGTTGTATTTTTATGCACCAGAAAAAAGTATCAGTTACACTGAAAAACATCAAAGTCAAAGAGAAATTCTTTAAAGATCCAGAAAAAAAGAATGATCCAGATTACTTTCAAATGAGCAACAGTTTAAATGAGGACTGACTTCTCAACAGCAACTGTGAAAACCAGTGTAACTATATCTTCAATAAACTGGAAGAAACTAACTGCCAACTAAGAATTTAGTTTGTTCTTTTTCAACCTTTACATATTTTATTTTTCTGTTCTTATTTTACTGTTTAGAACCAGGATATTAAATATAACACAATATTAAATAAAACTGGTGATAGAGGACATCCTTATCTCATTCATGATCTTAAAGGGAATGCTTTTAATGTTTTGCCAGCAAGAATAATGTTTCTGTGGAACTTTTATAAATATCCTTTATCAGATTAAAGTATCTTCTTTCAATTTTCATTTTTCTATGAGTTTATCATAAAAGGGTGCTGAATTCCAATATCTGTTGAAATGATTAAAATTGTTTTTTCCTTTGTTAACATAGCAAATCATAGTAATAACTTTTCTAATGTTAAATTACTTTTTTTAGTCATGAAATGAACCTAAAACTGCTATCCTGTATTACCTTTTTTACGTTTTGCTGGATTTAGTTTACCAATAGGTTTGTTTAGGATTTGCAAATCTTTGTACATGAGTAATTGAGTTTGGCCCATAATTTTCCATTCTTATATTATTCTGTCTGGGATTGGCAAGTGGAACACAGGATGATTTCATCTGCCACTTCTGCCCCTCAGTGAGCACTCTTCTGCAGTGCAAAACCCTAGCTTCAATCTTTAATAATAAGAGTTAAGTTAAACATCAGGTTCACTATGTATGTCCATTTATGTGTGGACATGATGTTTAACTTAACTCTTAATACTAAAGATTGAAGCTAGTCAGAACGTTCCTCCTGAACCCTCTAACTCTGACTACACCATCCTCAATTTAAGTTCTTTGTTCTGGACTATGTTTTGTTCTGCGTTTTCATATATCAGATATGTTTGTAGAATATATCTGAAACATATATGAAAACACATATAAAATATATTCCACAACTTAACTTTTTATTCTGATATATATAACATTTATTCATTACTATTATTACTCATTATTATTACCATTATATTGCTTACAGTTTCTTGTGTCTCAGACCTTTTTTCAATGTATATAAAATACTACACAATAAAAATTAAAAATAAGGCCAGGTACAGTGGCTTATGCCTGTTATTCCAGCACTTTGGGAGGCCGAGGCAGGGAGACCACTTAAGCTCAGGAGTTTGAAACCAGCCTGGGCAACACGGTGAAACCCTGTCTCTAAAAAAAATACAAAAATTAGCTGGGCTTGGTGTCCTGTGTCTGTATTCCCAGCTACTGGGGAGGCTGAGGTAGGATTGCTTGAGCCTGGGAGACGAAGGTTGCAGTAAGCTGAGATTGCGCCACTGCACTCCAGCCCAGGAGAAAGAGCAAGATCCTATCTCAAAATAAATAAATAAATAAATAAATAAATAAATAAATACTCAATGGACAGGTTAAAATGGCAGCTTAGACACACTGGAAGGAAAGAATTAATGAACTGAAAGGCAAATCTGAAGAAATTCTCTCAAATGTGGCACAGAGAAATGAATAGATGGAAAATACAACAGAGCAGTTAAAATATACGGAAAAGTGAGTGAGAAAGTGTAGTTTACATCTAAGGAGAGTTCCAGAAGGTGAGACTAGATAGAATGTAGAGAGGCAAATTTAAGAGTAATGCTTCAGTCAACCACTCTAATCCTAGCAATCACTTCCTCCCTTTGATCTAATGTCAGGTCCTTCTATTCACCAAACTCGCCCAGAAAAGAGGCCACAGGCACCCTGGTAAAGCCATCTGCATAAATCAGCATCTTGGGCATAGTTCAGGGAGGAGAAGGATGGAGAGTGGATCTGGGGAGGAGAGGGAAATGAAAGGTATTTGGTACACTATTTTCTTCTAAAAGTTTTGAAGCTTTGCTTTTCCCATTTGAAACTTTATTCTAGCAATTGACTTTTTGTCTGTAGTATAAGTAAAGTTTAACATTCAGAATACATAAACACTGATACGGTGTGGTCACAATCAATTAGGAACATTAGTCATGCCCCACTAGTCATAACTGATGCTGCCTGTCAGTATCAGGTAAGATCAAACCTGGGCACACTGGCTGAATATTACATCTCAGAAGAGGTGGATCCAGGCTTTGTGGGACATGAGACTTACATATAATCAAGAGGTCCTCTTTAAGAAAAAGAATACATTATGTATAAAAGGGATTTTTTAAGAGATAGAAAAATCACAACAAAGTAAAACATTTTAAAATCAAAGCAAAATATCACAGAATCCAGATAAATAGCATGATACTTTTATTAACTGCCTAATCCACTTATATTTCTTTAGCTACATTTTTAGGTGTATATTCTTCAATAAACTGCTTCAGATGTCATAAACTTCTTGTGCTTTAAGGAGTCATCATAAATTTTGGGGGCTCTTAATAAATTCCTCCACTCTGATTTGATATGAGCAAACTTGTCTGATGTCTTGTTAAAAGACATTACAAACAAAACAATAAAAGCATCCTCTACTTTTGCAACAGTCCAGACAGGATTTGATAGTGGTTTGACCATTTAAAAAGTTGTTTTTCAAAATATCTTTCTGAGAAGCTCTTTTGTCCATTGTATGATTTCTTTGATTCTCTATAAATCTTAGTGGGCTCAATCACAGTTTTGGAACTTTCAAAATAAACTCTCTCTCCTTAAAGGATGTTGAATGAAATTATTATCTATCTGAACAGGAAAAAATGAAAGAGCATGGTGTTTCTCCAAGTCAACAAATTCATCAAATTGAAGCTGTTTAGACACTCATGCATGATCTATTGATCGAATATATTGTGTTTTTTTCATCTTCCTTTTCATCTTTATTTCCTGTTTAGAAGGGAACTAATTCACATAATTTTCTTTATTTTTTCTACTGTCATTTTTATCATCTATATTTTCTTGCCTGTTTTAATTATTTCCTTGTCTTCATGATATTGACCATAGGAGTTTTTGATTCCCATTATTCTAGATGAGGTTGTTTTTGACATTTCAGAACTTTCCCCCATATCATTTATTTAGATTTACATATTTGTCATTCCTTAGACTAATTATTCCTCATGACATTTGAATATTGGTATAATCAACAATTATGAAAAACCATAAAATTTTCTGAATTTAAGTCATCCCTAAAGCAATGAAATGCATGTCATCAAATTATCCATACTAATATTATATACATAGTTCTACTGAAGAATATACTGAGAGATTTGTCACTGAAACACTTGTTTATTTAGGCCATTTCACTGCATTGGTGACAATTTTGTGTGCTGTTTTGTCTGGAACCATCAGATTATCAAAGCAAGCAAAATGCATTAGATACACTAAATACGTGATTCATTATATTTTATTATATAATCATTTAAAAATATAATTGTAAACACTGCATTATTTCATCATTTATGACAGCAGAGATCTTATGTTTTGAAACATTCAAATTAGAAGAATTACGATTAGAAGAATGTGTTCACAGATTAGCTTTTGGCTTCATACATTTCACACCTTGTTACCTCTCTACTGTCTGCATATTTTTGGAGCCAGGGTCCATAGGACGTGTTCTAAGATGCAACTCCTATTGTGCACCTACATGTCATGGCTCGAGGTAGGTCAGCAAAGTACCAGTAGAAATATTCCTAGAAGTCATTCTTTCAATAATTTTGCAATCACAGAGTGACGGTAAACCATATAAAAATATCCAACTAAACTCAAATGCAGTGAATCTCCAAATCAACTTTTCTTTAGCCATATCGAAAAAAATGCTCACAGTGACTCCAGTAACAGTCTACACAAAGAAAAATGTGATGGAGGAGTAATCAGAATAGAAAAAGAGGGTGATTTTTAAAAATGTGTTGAAAATATCTTACTTTTCAAATTTAAAAAAATATGGACCAGGTGTGGTGGCTCACACCTGTAATCCCAGCACTTTGGGAGGATGAAGTGGGTGGATCACGAGGTCAGGAGTTCGAGACCATCCTGACCAACACGGCGAAACCCCGTCTGTACTAAAAATACAAAATTAGCCAGATGTGGTCGCACACGCCTGTAATCCCAGCTACTCAGGAGGCTGAGGCAGGAGAATCGCGTGAACCCAGGAGGCAGAGGTTGCAGTGGGCCGAGATCACACCACTGCACTCCAGCCTGGATGACAGAGCGAGACTCCGTCTCAAAAACAAACAACAAACAAACAAACAAACAAAAAACATGTGAACCCAAGACTTCTCTCAAGGCCTTAGAAGAGACTCATGAAACTGAAAAGCCCTGTATTTCAGCCTATGGCCCTCATGGGAAGTGGAGGTCCAATTTGATTATTTTTCCTATGAAAAACCAATTGTCTCATCACATTTATTGGAAAGTCAACTTTTTCTTGTTTTGATTTGCAGTGACAGGTGCCATATATTGCATTTCCATGTAATTGGGAACCCACATTCATACGTATGCACTGCACATACTCACTACTCTGGCTTATGCACTGCGCATACTCACTACTCTGGATTATGCACTGCACATACTACTCTGGCTTTCCCTTATAGTTGGTCCCTTTAAAAATTTTTCTGGTCTTTTCTTTTTTAATTGATGTCCTTGAGCCATAAAACTTCCTGGTCTTTTAGTGATTTCCGTTTCTTTCTATAAGCCTGATAACACAAGAAGATTATGTTTTATGCTGGATCTACTTGTTTCACAGGAAGAAGGCCTTCCAGAATATCTAATACACTACACTGTCAGAAGCACATACTTCTCTCCTTGGAGTTTTAAATTTTAGGTATTATATTTCTTACTTTGAGAATGGCTGGTCATTTTTGATGGTCTCTTATTTTTAGTTCTATTTTTGGAATATTATTTTACTTTTCTAAATGTATTAAATATACATATCTTAAATAATAGAGTTATTCCAACATCTGAAGTCTTCGTGAGTCTGATTGTGGTTACCTCCTGTTTCTACTGACCCACTGTGTTCTGCTTTCTCACAGTATTAGTGATTTTTGATTGTAAACACAACGTTCTGTGACTCTTCATCTGTTGTAGTTCTTTGAAGCCTGACTTAAAGAAATTGTTTTTGTTTTGTTTTTAGGGTCCATGCTAGAGGTGATTTGAATTTGGTTTTTCCAGGTGCCTGGGAACACTTTCAACCCAGAACCGCTTTAAAATTAATTACTAGCTTGAGGTTTTTCAAATCAAACAGAAATGTGAATTTGTGTCACAACCTCCTGAGAGCCAGATTGTGGTTTTAAATTTTAGTGAGAGAATTTCTGATTTTTTTTCTAGTTCACCTTTCATTGAGGGCCGAGCTATTTGGGGATGGGTAATAGCTTTATGTATGGATTTTCCGGGACAGTACTTTGCATACTAACTCATAATCCATCACAGACAGATACTTTTGTAAAACTAAGGTCAATATGAATTACTAGGGACATGGAATGCTGCTTGGATACTACTGCTTATACAATAACTATGAAAGTTTTTAAACATTCTCCATTTCTGTACCTATCTCAATGTGTACTGGCAACAGATAGTTTGAAGACTGATCTGCAAACCACACTTTGAGTAGCACTATCCTATCATTCTTCCCACCTTGAGCAGGCCCTAAGCTTTATCTCCGTTCCCAACCCCACATGTCCATCACAATGGAAATTCAAGTGTTACTGAAGTGGGCAGATGTCTCAGAGTCCTGGGTGGATTACATACTCCATTCTTTATCTCTGGATTCCTGCTGTCACTTCATTTTTGACCTCTAAGGATTTATCTTTATTTCTCACTAATTCATCAATGTGTTAAAAGGAGTTTCCGCCATGATCCAACACTCCCTCTCTTAACTGAAATGTACACACACGTTCACCAAAAGACACGTGCAAGAATATATTAACTGCACATTCATAGTTCCCCTAAACTGAAAATAGCCAAAATTTCCACTAACAAATAAGAAAATTGTGATTTTCCCCCCATATACTCTACAAGATACAAATGAACAAATTTTTGCTACCTATAGCAACTGGAATAATTCTTACAACCATGATTTTGAGCCAAAGAAACCAGATATAAAATCACATATATTGTATGATTCCACTTACATAAAGTTTGGAAACAGGGAAAAATAACCATCCTGAAGACATGTTACGTTTCTGCTTGAAACTTTCTCCATGCCTTGAGGAATATGATTGCTCAATCGAAGTGGTCATGGAGACTTCTGTTTATATTCTTTGGACACTGCTTACATGAGGCGTTCCATTTGTGACAATGCATGGCACACTACACTTATTATTTGTTCATGGTTTTGTGCCTATTACTATACTTCATTAAAAAGTTTACTTAATAAAAAATACTTTTTATCTAATAGTTTATCTAACAGTTTATCTAACAGCAACAATTACCAAGCTGCGAAAGCCTGACAGTTGTGCATCCTCTTCAACACATCTCTCTCCCTTTATCCCTATGCCCAGTCAGTCACTCTATCTGTTACTCAGTCCTGTAGTTCTAGCTCCTCAATACATCTCAGTTCTACTCTCTTCTCTCCATCTCCTTTGAAGACCATCACCTCTCACCTGAGATACTTGCTCTACATCCTAATTCTCTCCCTGCATCTACTTTTCATTGCTCTCCAATCCACTCTCCCCTTTATAATCAAGATGATCTTCCAAACGTACAAATAGGACCATGGTATGTCTTTGCTTAAAATCCCTTCCATGCTTCACCATTGTTTTCAGGAATAAGAAAAAAGAAAAGAAAATCTTCACTGTAGCACTGTCCATGCTAGTGCCTAGTGAATGTACTTGCTTTACTGTAATACTGTGCTGTAGACAATAACATTAAAATATTGTGTTGGATATTATTTAAACCCTGGAGAAAAGGTATTAGAAAATGTTTCTTCAACTTATTTTGGCATTCTTCAACTCTTTCCTTTAATTATTCATTCAGATCATGTTACTTCCTGACCCAAGTCTCCCCATCACATTAATGTGATCTAGTCTCTGCCTTCTCTGACCTCATCTCGTACCCATACCACTCTTTCCTTTTCTTTCATTTTACTTACTTTATGACGATGATGATTTTTTAGAGACAGGGTCTCACTCTGTTGCCCAGGCTGGAATACAGTGATGCAATCATAGTTCACTGCAACCTTGAACTCCTGGGCTCAGGCAATCCTCCTACTTCAGCCTCCCAAGTAGCTGGGACTACAGGCATGCACCCCCATGCCTGGCTAATTTTAAAATCTTTTGTAGAAATAGGGTCTCGCTATGTTTCTCAGGCCAGCCTCAGACTCCTGGCCTCAAGTGATCCTCCTGCCTCAGCCTCCCAAAGTGCTGGGATTACAGGCATGAGCCACTGTGCCCAGCCTCACTCTTCCCTTTTCTTGCTATCTTTCCTAAGCCTTGAACATCTCAAGCATAGCCCTGCAGGGCCTTTATATTATCTGATCTCTCCAGCTGAACTGCTCTTTCCCCCACATGTTAACATGATGGACTCTTCCGTATTAATGAAGTGTTAGCTCCAATTACACTCTTTCAGAGAAGCTTTCCCTGACTCTCCAATCTACAGTAGCCTCCCTGCCCTAGACACTCTCTACCACATCATCTGGTTTTATTTCTTCATAGCATTTACCAGTGTCAGAAATAATCTTGTTTATTGTATGAGTTTACTGTCTGTCCCCAGCACTAGATTGTGGATGCCAAACGGGTGGGCACTGTATTAGCTTTATTCACTGAGTCCACTGCATCCAGCAGTTTGGCACATAGGAGGTGTCTGATAAATACTGATTGAATGAATGTGTTGGTGACTGGGCATTCATTAACATTTTCAATGTAGAACAGTGCTGTCTAATAGGACTTTCTGCAGTAATGGGATAATCTGTAAGTCTTCACTTACTGTCCAGTACAGACAGTGCAGCCTTACAGATTATCCCATTACTAGCCACCCTTAGCTATTGGATACTGGAAATGTGGTTAATGTGACTGAAGAACTTATTTTTAAATTTAATTTGATTTGAATTTAAATAGCTACCTGGGGACTAGGACACTATATCGGATAGTGCTGGTCTAGAGGACATAATTTAGGATGAGGGATCAGGAAAGATCTCTCAGATGCAAAAATGTGTGAGAGAAGACTTGGAGCATGAGTTGCTATAGCCAAGTAAGAAGTGAGGTGAGGGAGAGGAGGGTGGAAGATGTGTGGTTAGGCCACAGGAAACAGGAAGGGCATTCCAGAGAGAAGCAGGGGCAGGGCAAATCCCAGGAAGTGGAGAAACTTTAAAAAAAGGGATTTTTAGTGTTGAGGAATCAGATTCTGTTTCAGAAATCTTACAATATAATGACTTTGTGTTGTCCCATAGTTTATCTCATCATGGTATTTCAATCTGGGGTGGCAATAAGTAACATGTTCTGGCAGGACGTACGTAACAGAGCCAACTCTCTAATATCCCACCTTTCTCAGTGCAATTTCATTTGCAAAAGGCTTACTGATCTTTAGGGTCTATTTTTGTTTGTTTTTTTGATTTTTGTTTTTTGCTTAGGAGCCTCAATTTTATCATACAGTACCATGTCTTATGAGTAATAGATTTTATAAGTTTATTAGCTGCTATTGGGTTTGCTCTCACGTGGCCTTTTTTTACCATTTTAGAGTCTAATAAGTCAACTGATTTCAGTTTGTTCACCCTCTTCATATTTATATTTACATATTTTTTGATTTTATAAACTTTGTTTGATTTTTACATGGTAAATAAGAATAGTGACTCACTTTCCCACATATACCAAAATGTTTAATGCTTCATCTCAAAAAATATCAATGGAAGGCAGATGAGTGAATTCTTGCAAACTTAAAATATAATTTAATGTCTTCTTTGTATTTCATTTGGATGAATCACCTCCCAATAATTTAAAAGCTATGTATCTGATATATGTATATATATATACATGTATATATATAGAGATATAGCAGATATATATATACACACACACATAGCAAATATATATATATATATATATATATATATGAATTTAATTCCCATCGTGTTATGATTATTCAAATACTGGGCAATAATTTCCACTTATCAAGAAGAAGTGGATTTATCTTCTAAGAATACTTAGTTTAATTCTTTTGGTAGACTAATTATTATTTCAAAACTCTTTTAATTAAAAATAAATCTCATTCCATTTTAAACTCCCTTTCCCACAAGCCTATTCATTTTCACCTGACATCACTTTTTATTTTTTGCAGATGTTTTTGATGTAAACCATTTTTTCTGGAAAAGCACTTCTCTATTTTTCTATTAGTTCAGAAGGTTTTTGGATTTTGCAGACCCAATATTCTTGGAGATACTTATTATGGCTCACTAAATAGAAACGAGGTGTAAGGGTTAGCACACAAATTGGGAAACAGGAAGTTTTGCTATCTAACCTGGGTTTCCACCTTATTGCGTGATTTCAAGTAAGTTGCTCACTAAGAAGATGCTACTCTCGGTTCAATGGATTTTATATATGATTTATGTATTTTTCTGATTTTCTAAAGGTTATTTAAAAGTTTTTAATGATGACTAGTTGAACTGGCCTAATCAAAAAAAGTGTCAGAGATGAAACAAATATGAACTTGAGCCTCTACAAGGTATTCATGTTAGTTCTAAGGACTGCAGACTGGAGTGTACCAACATTTACTCCCCTCTTGACCAGCTCAACACCACTCAGGACATTATTTAAACAGTCTTTGTGTCTGTTATTGAACAACTGCAGAGCTGTAGCCAGAAATATGAGCTTGCTTCATGGCTAAGAGTATAAAAGTTATTCAAATGTAATAGCAAAGAAAAGTGGTAAAAATTAAGGAAGCACAATAAAGGGGAAGATTGAAAAATAAACTTGGTCACATAAATTGAATGTTAAGAAAGCCATGTCGAGAGATATGAGAAAAAATATTTCTCTGAGAGTGCACTACACAATGGAAAGAAGGGGACTTCCTGGGAATTGAGGACCTTATATGAATTAAATTCCAATCATGTCCTGGACCAAGCGTCAGCGCTTACTAAAGACAGTTTATTTAAGCAGCGACCTTGGCATCAAGCATGGCCAGACTTGATCCCAAGCTCCTTTAACTTCTATGAATCTCAACTTTCTTCTCTTTAAAAATGAAGATAATTATACCTACTTTGCAGGCTAATATAAGGATTAAATGAGGTATTCTGACACTGGATGAAGAATAATTATCCCCCCATCCCTCTAACAACACCAACATGCATTCTTTAGAGCCGATTTGCAGTGGTTAAAGTGTCAGAATCAGACTGCCTGGGTTCAAGTCACAGCTCTCACTAGCTGTGTGACCTTGGACAAGTTACTTAACCTCCCTGTGCTGTTTCATCATAGTAAAATGAAGCTATTAATGGTACTTTTCCCATAGTATTGTTATGAGGAATAAGGGAGTTAGTATGTATAGTACTTAGGACGGTGCTCAGTGCATAGTAACTAAACATTTTAAAAGTGTAAGCCAAAAACATTAAATAGTTTTGGATTCTTTCTGCAAGTGATTAATTTTGTCTTTGGCTATATTCACATGACTGGACAGGAAGGCAGTAACAGCCTTGTTAGCTGTGGGCGAGTATCTCCTAATTCTGTTTGGGGCAACACCACCTGCTCCAGCTAGGGCTGTCGACTGTGGCAGGGCACTGCAGGACAAGAGCCTCTGAGGCCAGCCAGTCTGCCCTGCATCCAGCCTTTGTCACTGACTTTGGGCAAGTTATCAACATTTCTGAGTGCCTCCTCCCTTGTGAAATAGGGATATTTTTTGCCTCTCCAGTTGGTGTTAGGATTAAAAAGGTAAAGTACGTCTAGCCCCACAGCCTGCACCCCGCAGAGCTACAGTGTAGCAATTGTTACATCATATATATATGCACATACATATATGTATACACTGTATATTATTTATATGGCAGTTAAGCCTCTGGGGATTTTGAAGTAAGGGAAACAAGAAACCAGCTAGAAATGGGCCCTTTCTACCTGTCATTCGGTCTCAGTAAGAGGAAGAAAAACAATTTCTTCCTTTTGCAACGAAGTGATTACAGAGGTCTCCCCTTGGACCCTGATTTTCACCGCCCCTGGCCCCACAAATGCAGGCAAAGGCACTATCCCTTCCAATTTTATAATCTACTCATTTCTGTACGTGCGGGTTTATCTGGCTTGGTGGCAAGCCAAGGGTGGGTGGGGAGAGGCATTAAAACCTGGCAACCCCGCTCCCCCATCTCCGGATGCCGCAGGGCTCCTGCCAGCCGTTCTCGGTTAAAAATGTGCTTATGGATTATTTCACTTCCCTGCAGTTCATGTGCAGCCGCTCATTACCACCCGCTTCAATCACTGCTGCCAACATCTCCCCTGAACGTTTTTCCCTCCCCCGATTTCAGGGCCATTGGTCATAACCGACATTTAAAGGAAATAAACACTGATTTAAAAAATTACAACACCCATCTCTGCCTGAAGAGCCCAGAAGCAATGAATAACAGAACAGTCCGGCGAAGAGAGCCTGTCGGATCTTAGCTCCGCCAGCCCTTCCTGCCTCACAATTCCCCACAACCGAGCAGCACAAATCACCATTTCCAGGCACCACTCGAGTCTGCCAATTCCACTTTCGCTTAATCTCATTTTAAAATCCTCTACAGATGAGGCTCTGTCGCTGCCGCGAGGGGCCGGGCGGGGGCGGCGAGAGGGACAGGGGGCCTGGGTGGGAAGGGAGCGCGAGGGCCCCTAGCGGTTCGCGGCCTCGGGCGGATTCCCAGAAAGAGTGCGGGCCGCCCGGACTGGCAGACTGCGAGCCCCGAGGGGCGCGGGACGCAGCCGGCTCAGACAAAGAAACCGGCGCCAGCGGCCGTCCCTGCCGCCCCTCTCCTTCCCTCACGCATCCTCCCAGGAAAAACAGGGCACACTGACGGCCAAAGGGGCTGGCCTTCCCCTTCAGACAGCTGGACGGGAGGTGCCCTCTGCGGGGCTTTGACGTCCCTCGCAGAAGAGTCGCGGGCTCAGCGGTCCTCGACAGCGTTCTCGTCCCGCTCCCCGGCGGGCGCCCCTCCCTGTCCTCTCGGGTGCGAACCGGGCGCTGGCCGGGGACTCCGGGGACGCGTGCGCCCCTCGCCGCGCGAGGTGCCGCCGAGCCAGCCCGAGAGGGCGGGGGGCGGGAGGGGCGGCGCGCGGGGGCGGGGGAGCGGCCGGGACACGTGTGGCGGCGGCGGGGGGGACGCGGCGCCCGGGGCTTTAAGAAGGTGTGGAGCGGGGCGGGCGCTTTCCCAGGCCTGGCCGAGGGGCGTCGCGCAGAGGCGGTGGCGGCGCACGGAGGCGGCGGACGACGCGCTCTCGGCGCCCGCAGCCCCGGTCCCGCGCTCCCGCGGCCCAAAGTAACTTTGGGAGCCGCCGTCTCCCGCGGAACTTCTCGGCGGGGGCCCGCTCCCAGGCCCGCTCCCGAGCCCGTTCCGCTCCCGTCCGCCTTCTTCTCGCCTTCTCTCCGCGTGGCTCCTCCGTCCCGGCGTCTCCAAAACTGAATGAGCGAGCGGCGCGTAGGGCGCGCGGCGGCGGCGGCGGCGGCGGCGGCATGGAGCGCAGTGACTGGGCCCGGCAGACTTTCCTCCTAGCGCTGTTGCTGGGGGCGACGCTGAGGGCGCGCGCGGCGGCTGGCTATTACCCCCGCTTTTCGCCCTTCTTTTTCCTGTGCACCCACCACGGGGAGCTGGAAGGGGATGGGGAGCAGGGCGAGGTGCTCATTTCCCTGCACATTGCGGGCAACCCCACCTACTACGTTCCGGGACAAGAATACCATGGTAGGTACCGCAGCACCTCCGCGCTCGCCGCCGCCGGGTGCGCCCGCCAGCGCACCTTTCTCATCCCTTTCCTTCTTCCAAGGGGCATTGGAAACAAGAACCATGACAACCCTGGCCCCAGCGATGCGCTTGGTCCAGGGAGCGAGAATAAAGTTAGTGGAGAATGGAGTCACAAGTTGGGATTCATTCTCCATGTCCCCACTCCCCGAACGCATCTCCTGGTAATGAGCTGGTGCTTGTGCTAAACGCCTGAGAATTCTTGGGGGCCGGTGTCTTTCCCCCTCACTCCCCGTACTTACCGCAGGCACTTTAAATTGAACCTGCGCATTTTGTTTCTTTACTCCTAGGACTTGGATTTCAGACCTTTGTCCTGCTCCCGGTCCCCCCAGATGGGTCCCCGGGGGGGCGTTGGGGGCTGTCGCTGGGCTTTGCGGGCAGGCTGGTGACAGATTGAAGCGCCCAGGTCTGTGGCTGCCCCGCGCCGCTCGCCCGCAAAGTTCCCGCTGCTCACCAGCCAGGAGTCCCTGGCATTTCATTCAGTGTCAAACAGCCCTCCTGAAAGGGAGCGGCTGCTTCCAGCTCCCTATTCTTTTGAAAGTGTGATTTAATATGTCAGTAATTGATGATTTTTCTGATTCCTGCCTTACTTTTACATGGTGCTTCTTGTTAGAATTATCTTTGTGATGTTTATTAATGACTTTGTATTTTATCTGCACAGCTTTAATTTCCAGGTAGAGGCTGGAATCCCTTATAATTTAGAGGTATCTTAAAAATGGAATCATTATGCAGCCCTGCATCAAAAATAAACATTACAGAAGAAATAAAATTTAGCTCCAAGAAATATAATATTATGTAGTACATGTATTTTAAGCTAGTACATCGAGTATGTGGAAAAATAAAAAATGTCTCTTTTCTGTATTTCTTCTGGGACTTCTGAACATTTCATGTCTATAGAGCTTTTAAGCAGCGACAGGCACTATTTAATTAGAATTTCAACCCCAAAATATTTATACCCAACCAAATAGAAACCATTGTCCAGTAGGCTCCTGTTAATAGTTTCTATCTCTAATAGGCTAACAATCATTGGCATGGCGGGAGATAATCTACGGGGTGCTAGCACTTAAGATAGACAAGCATTTAAAAATTATAAGAATCCTCAAGATTTTTCTGTTTTAAAAAAAACCTTGATATCTATTATAAAATATTTAGCCTAAATAAACGTCTCCTAGAGGTTTTAAACAGTGCTTTTACAACTTCCTTGTGGCATGGTGGCAGCCTTGTCTGTAAAGCAGGAGTTTAATTTGGTGGAATTTTAGAAATAATTTTGGAAAATTAATGTTCTGTAACTAGTCCCTTTTTAGATAAAAGTGCTTACTACGCCCTCTTCCCAAGAACAATCTAGTGCTTTTCTGAGGTAATGAGAATCTTTAAGTGAAAGGAGCAGCTACTGTGATGGCAACCAGACCTAACCCAAAGCCTGATTGACAGCCTGCTGCTCCGTGCGACTCTTAGCAAAAGTTCTTGCCCGGTATGATCTCTCAGTGAGAACGGTGGGTAAGTGAGTGAGGCTGGTCTCAAAGGCGTGACTGTCAGGTTATGATGGAAGACCATGTGATGATACAAAGCGTTATTATTATTTTTTCTATTTTCCACATCCTTTGGAAGGTCTCGATATCGAAAACTTAACTAAAAACACCAAAATATCATACACCCTTTGGTTTTGCTCCCTTGCACCCTTGACTAGCAAATGCAAGTCACCTTAAGACTCACCATAATCACATATCTAAGTCTGAAAAGGAATGGATAACATAGAGTAGAAATAAAATGTAAATACTTCAAGTTGGACATTGCAGAGGAGAATCTCAATTTCCACCTCTTTTCCACCACCAGAAAAGGTAGAGAAATTGTATTATGTAAGTTATGAAAGGCCAAATTATTATAAGCTTTGAGAATTGTGTCAGATTTTAAATTTCTGTTATCTATTTTATTAAACATTTAGATTTTGGAACTAGCTGTAGCTATAGGCCTTAAAGTAAGAGTTTTTTTTTTTTTTTTTTTTTTTTGTAAAATGTTCTACAGGTAGAATACATGTTTAAAAATGAAGTGATGCTTATGTATGTCTCTTTTCCTTTTAGGCTTTTGAAAATTAATTTAAAAAATTCAGACACACACACACACACACACACACACACACACACACACAGCTTCTGTAAGAATTGAACTGCCAATAGGAAAACTTAATCTCATGTACTTTTGTGGTTGGCCCATTTTGATATGTGACCAAAATGAAAGGTCTTTTGCCCAAGAAGTCTTCTTAAACTTATAAGAACTGTGTAAAATGTTAGCTTGAGACTTTATTTCTAACCTTCTGTATCTTTAAAGTGTAACAGTTATATCAGAAAAAATCAGTCACATTTATGATTTACATTGAAGTCACCATTTGAATGAACCATGTTTAGGTGTAGAGCTGATAGTTGTGACTTTTTTTTTTTTTTTTTTTTTTTTTTTACCTAAAAGAATGCATTGAGATAGAGGTGGTGTGCACAATAGCACCTAACATAGAACATTTCTGTAGATCAGTCAGCTGCCCTCTGACACTGGGGTGTGTGGCAGAGCTCAGAATGTAAAATGGGGCAGCAATTGCCAGTCTAGAATAAAAGTGGTTCACAATTATAGGTCCCTGTATGTGTCGTATTTAAATATATCTATGGAATATCTTTAACAAAAATAAAAAATATATAGTACTAAAAACTCTGGAGCTTTCGAGTCTAACAGAATTGTCACAGGTTTTTACATTAAGTAGTATATCCATCTATTTTCAGTACTGGCAACTCTATAAATAGTGCATGGTTACATCTGGTGTGTTCTCATCTCTCAATTAAATGTCATTTGGTATCTCTTTCTCATCTTCATATATCTTGTAAATTATGTTGTCTCTGACTCTTTTGAAAGGGCATTATTAGTCACAATGAACCATGAGTATACCACAATGTAGAAGCTCAGCAAAAGGAGGTCTCTATACATCATGTTGAATTAGAAAGGTCTCAGGGTCAGAACATTTTTTTTTTCCTAGAATTTCCTTTTCTTTTGCGCAAATCCTAAGACATGGTCAGTTTCCCCAATGTGCGTTTCGGGCACCAAACCTGGAATTTTTTGTTTTGTTTTGTTTTGTTTGGTAGAAAGTTGCAAATGATGGGGAAATAGGAAACAAGAACCTACATGGTTTAGTCAGGTAGCCATTTCTCTTTTCCAGCCATGCCCCGTAATCAGCACACCTTCTCCTAGGGACAAAGGCAGTATTGTGAAAAGTGTGATGGTTGGATTGAAGTCTGCACCTTTCCTCACCCATGGTCGTTCCTTTTCCTCACCCCCAGCCATCAGGTATCTACCATCCATTTTGTTTGCCACTCCTCCCCTTGCCCCCAATCAATTTATGGTGAATGTGACTTGTCAGTGTTAAACTTTCCCACATTTTTTATTGTAATTGTAGAAAGATGTCTTTCCCCTCTTTGCCTAAAGTAAGTTTAGCATCACTGAACAGCCAGATAATAGATATGGGGATAGAAAGACTTGGATGCCCCTGAAATCATGTCAGTAAGGAACTGCCCCTCACAAGGTTGGCTTTATTCAGTCCCCACCAAAAAGGAGAGGTCAGCCATTAGAAGAAGACATTGTGCATGAAAGACAAGCGTTAAGTAAATGAGTCTGCCCAAAATACTTGAGCTTTGGTGAGACAATGTACCTAAATTTCTGAATGGACTAGAATTTCTGTTACTATGGTAGCATAAGATGGGGGAAGTGTTCCATTAACAATGAGAAGTATGCTCTAAAATATCAACTGAGAGAAAAAAATTTGGCCTTGAGTAGAATTGAATTGGTGATGTGGTATGATGTTTTAAAAGGGGGATTTTATTGTATTTTGTAAGTCCGGCGTCACTATTGGTAATTTTTTCATGCTGTATATCTACTCCCATTTTTTTAAAAAAATTATACTGTGAGACAGACAGGAAAATCAGTGTTCTATTCCTAAAACTAAACGTTTACTTAAAAGAAAGGTATAATCAGGATAGAGTATTGAGGGCACTTTATTTTGACAATTTCCAGTATTACTGTTAAAGACACACGTGTTCTGAAATTAACTGGTTGCTATTTAAAAATTCTTGTTCAAAGGAAGTGCAATTTAATGACCTTTCAAATACCAGATGATATTTATGTCAGACGTAATTTTTGGAAATATATTCCAGATTTAATTCCTTTCAAAGGAATGATTTTATTATTTGAAATAAAGTAATTTGCCATTACTGAAGTAACTGCATTGCTGATCAGGTGATTGGTTATTTATCCTTCATATGTCTGATTCTGGAATCAATGTATTTAAACTTTCAAAATCATTTGTCAAATGCAATTTATAAGTGAACTGAAGCTGCGTCCTGCTTATATAGGACTATGAAAATTGGGCATTTTAGAGCATTTTGCTCTACTTGTTACATATTTATCTTACTCTCTACAATTTATTTCATACATATTTTACTGATGTGGTTGAGATTGTTTCTTAAATCATAAATCTTGCTTCCTGTAATTTATATTCACTGTGAGTTTCAATTCCAATTTTAAACTAAAATCAAGTCTTTACAATTATAGTTCAAAATATTTCATTTTGGCAGAAATTCCTACTTCATTCATTCCTACATTACTAGGAGTTATTTAATTATATTTCCTTCCAATTTGTGTGAATCTTTGTTTTAAACTATTAATTTTATTTGCATTGAAAATGTTAATAAAATGGTAATGTTGTATCGTTGTAATAATATGAATATAGTTTTTACAGAACTGTTTTATTCCAGTAAATTTGACTTTCCATCTTTAAAAAGAGTGATATTTTACCAAGATTTTAAAGTCAGCATTTTTGACTTTCAAATTTTTATAGATTAGTTTTATTCAAAAGAAAATATCTAAAAATCTGTCTTTGATTTTTTTTTTTTTTTACCTCCTGGGAATTGGTCAACTTTATAGAATAAACTAGAAGCCTTACTCCATCAATTATTTAAGATTGGTTGCATATTAAGCCATAATTGTTTTTCTGATCACTTCAAATGCTAGTTTGAAACTTATGTTATGCCTTTAATCTTCATAAATAGTTGCTGATGCAATGACCCCTTTATTTCAAATAACCTTTACATTTGAAAAGCATAAATAAATTGAGTGACCAGTACTTTTTGAACATTTACATTTTAAAAGACACACACACACACACACACACACACACAGAGAGAGAGAGAAATATGAAGTTCTTTGTGTCACATAGAAATAGAAAAACTGGATAGCACTACACTCAGGAAAAAAAGGAAGGTGGAGTGCATTAGGTTGGAATGGGCAGGTTCACTGTGGACAGAGAGAGGTGGTTTAGGCTATGCCTGAGTAATGACTTAATACATGTTAAAAGGCAAATTGACTTATCTAAGTATTTTCATTTCAAAAACATTGGGGTGATTAATCCACCGTCTTTACCTGATTTTAGAGTCATTTTAAAAATAACTGAACTCTATAGCATTTCAGTCTCATCAACTTTAAGCAAAAGCGTTTTAAAAGCCCTATTTCAGATACTCGAATTGAATTTTCAAATATGAATATCTCATAATGACTGTTCAAACGCAGGAATTGTGTAGCTTTAAAAAATTATTGGCTCTTAGGACATTCCGCATGAAATGACATGATCTCACTTTGGTGTCAGTTATGTGGCTCAGAGAGTAATTTTCACCACAGTCACCTGCCATGCCCATCTCATTGAAGGCAGAGCTTCTGAAGGGTTGAATGCTGTGCCTATAGGTTAGCCAATTATTTTTAAAATGTCTGCTTCTCTAAAACTATACCTATTTTTTTCTTTTTTATTCTATCCTCTCTAAGAACCAATTATAGCAAATGTATTTGAGGATGTGTGTGTGGCAGGGGGATCAGTACAAATGTAGAAATGTTGATTTGTGGTATAAGGCAGCCCTGAATCACTCAAAATAAAAAACAAAGCTAAGATAATTAGATAGCATTGAATCCCACTAAGAAATTGTTATAAGTGTTCTGAGTTTTCAAAGTAAATGTTTAAAATGCAGGTTATCCTTTAATGCTGAATTAGCTTTCCTTAAAAAAATAAAACTTTATGTTGAAAACAAAATAAAATTTTATTATAGCTAGGCACAGTGGCATATGCTTGTGATCCTAGCTACTTTGGAGACTGAGGCAGGAGGATCACTTGAGCCCAGGATTTCAAGACCAGCCTGAGCAACAAAGTGAGACCCCGTTTAAAAAGAAAATTATTGATTAAAATACTCTTACATGATAGGAAAGGTGACATGTTATAGATAGCACCGATTATTGATGTCCACTGGTGCCCACAAACCAAGTGACCTGAAAAGGAGTGACAGTAGACCATAAGTGCTACGATCACCTTAGTCCTCTCTCTCTGCCTTTCCCATCTCCTTCCCACTGTATCTCATCTTCTCTTCCTCTCTCTAAATTTTATCTTTGTCTTTCCTCCTTTGCTTCCTTTGACTCCATGCCATGGTCCTTGCTTTCCCTCTCCTCTTCCTTTCTCCTTTCTGCTTCACCACTTTGTTCTTTTTCTTTTTAAATTCTTTCACTTTCTTCCCTTCAGGTTTCCCCCATTGCCATCTCTACACCTTTTTTCTCTTCTTACTGATAGTAATATGAAAAAAAATCAGTACATTTATTATCAACTATTTAGGTCGGTCATAATTCTTGTATCAAGCTCTGAATTGCTGTGGTCCTCCCATAGAATTTCTTCATATCGCTGAATTACATGGAGCTGCAAGGGAGCCATGGAGGTGAGTATTTTTTAACTGGATGCTGAAGATAGACCCGTGTTCATATCTTGCTCTGCCATTTATTGGCGGTATAATTCAGCGATATGAAGTGAAAATCTATTGATTAGGGTCTTTGGGAAGGTTCTTTTTATTATTATTATTGAGGCAGAGTCTCAGTGTCGCCCAGGCTGGAGTGCAGTGACACCTTTTCGGCTCACTGTAACCTCCACCTCCTGGGTTCAAGCGATTCTCGTGCCGCAGCCTTCTGAATAGCTGGGACTACAGGTGCACACCACTAGACCAGGTAATTTTTGTGTTTTTACTAGAGACAGGGTTTTGCCGTGTTGGCCAGGCTGGTCTTGAACTGTTGACCTCAGATGGTCCACCTGCCTTGGCCTCCCAAAATGCTAGGATAACAGGCATGAGCCACTGCACCCAGTCAGAGTCTTTGGGAAGACTCTTGATAAAACTGATAAAGAATATTTTATAAAAGACTCAGCAGGCACTTACTTTTTGCCCTAACCTTGCCTATTCTAGCTCGGAGATGATACAACCATCTTTTGACCTTGAGGATAATGGCCACATGCCAATGATGGTGGAACAGAACTTTAGAGGGAGCTGGGTCCTCCTTTATATCTTCAGGCAGCTATGCCAGCCCTGAAATAATGATGGGACTTCTTGTATTGTGAGAAAAATTAAATTGTTTCTGTTACTTGTAGCTGAATGCAATCCTAATTAATATGTATTTCATCTAAACACACAGATGTCCCAGTTAACATTTGCTTTTAGGTCAGTCATAATTCCTGTATCAAGCTCTGAATTGCTCTGATCCTCTCATAGAGTTGGTTTTGGTAACCTTGATAAAACTGAGGTGTTTCCTAGGAAATTTTTGACAATATATTTTCAAAATATCCCTTAAGGTATGCTACTTGTACAGGTGGCAAAGATAGTGCATTTTATGTTAGCTTTTCTAATTATGCTTTGAGAAGGTAACCTGTGCCTGACCTCTTATATACTGATAATTTTTGCTTGTTCGTTTCCTTCACCTAACTTTATTTCCTGACACTATCTCTCTAAAATGCAGTGTCACCATATGTAAATCCTGTTGACATTTAAAATATCTAGACGTGTGACATGGTTGTGAATGTGAGCTCTGCCCCATCCTTAACCTTGTTTGTCACATCTGGCTCAGCCTCTAGGACTTTATCCAAGTTTGTCATTTCTTTTGCTTATTACATATTGACATAGGAAACAGACATCTGAGTCTTACCTTCAGGAACATGTAATCTCTTTGTTTGGGCCACCTTTGTTGTGAATGTTGAGATATGTTATGATCATAGTTCCAGTTCTTTTCACATTTCCTTTTCTTTAATAAACACTTCCTGTATTCTCATCCTGCAAATAATGTTATATGTCCAGTGTGTGAGATGGAGGAATATGAGGAAATTGGTTGGTTCTAAGCTCTTAGAAAAAGTGGATTTACACTCCAATTTCAAGCACTAATATTACCTGAAAAAAAAGGCAACTCAAAGACTCCTGAATGAATGAATTATGACAGTGACAATAGCAAACCCTAAAGTAGCGCTTAATATGTGCCAGGCACTGAGCTAAATACTTTACACATATTAATTCATGTAATTTTCACAAAATCCTCATGAGGAAGGTACTGTTATTCTCATTTTATGGATGCATAAACTGAGTCACAGAGAGGTTAGTGTTTTGCCCAAGATGGCAAAGCTGCTGTGTAGTTCTCCAGAATCCATCCTTTTAGATAGTACGCATTTATTTTTCAAAATGGTGGTTATTTCAGAAAAGGAAAATAATAATAATAAAACTAATCTCAAAAATGAGAAAACAAAGAAAAGTAAAAGCTAATTTTATTATTTAAAATAAAGATTGCAAAATCAAACCAGAAAGCTGATATCTATGCTAAACAAAGCTGGAATTTCGTACTCATAAGTCCATAATTCTTTGACCAGACATTGTCTCCCAGGTAAAGCACAAAGCAATCACCTAGAATACTGTTGGCCTGAAAGAGTTAACATGCCTTCAAAATATGACACATAAAAATACAAAAAAAAGGATTTACAACCTTTTTAAAATTTATTTTTAATATTTTGATAATATAATTTTTATTAAGAATTTTTTTTTTTTTGGAGACAGAGTTTCACTCTTGTTGTCCAGGCTGGAGTGCAATGGCATGATCTTCCCTCAACGAAACCTCCGCCTCCTGATTCAAGCAAGTCTCCTGCCTCAGCCTCCTGAGTAGCTGGGATTATAGGCATGCGCCACCACACCCAGCTAATTTTGTATTTTTAGTAGAGACAGGGTTTCTCCATGTTGGTCAGGTTGGTCTCGCACTCCCGACCTCAGGTGATCCGCCCACCTCGGCCTCCCAAAGTGCTGGGATTACAGGTGTGAGCCATCGCGCCTGGCCAAAAAATTTTAAGTAATGAAGAAACGTGTTCTCTCACACACTAATAGAACTTATATAGGATTTGAATATAAGAGAATTGAAAAATGTAGGTGGGGAGGGACATTTTAAAGATATTTATTGAAGTTCATCTATTGTATATTCCTCTCTTTAGGAAATTCCAGTAAATGTTGTTAGTCTGCAGGCACAGCCTGTGAAACTGAATGATGTGGCACACAGTAGAAGTCCTTGGTGACCACTGAGTTTCTGCAGTCTGACCTGTTCACTGCTCAAAGTTCTGCTCTTACAGTGATATAAACCCAATGGGATAACATTTGTTTTTACTTGCCTTTGTGGAGTTATTTTTCATACATGGATCAGATCTTCAAAAATCACTTTCTGTTGAGCTAATTTGAATGAGAAAAAAAGGAGAGCAACTGCTAAACATCCTTTCCAGCCCTTGCCTCCAAGTAGTCCACCTGCTGCCACAGAGGGCAGAGCTCAGCTCTAGACTTTATGGCAACCAGGCTAGGAGTGAAGCATGAGGGATGGCAAGGCATGTGTCATGTCTAGTGATAAGAAGTGGGGTCTGCCCTTGTCTCATTCTCCGGTAGTATAGGAATGTTTCTTGATTTGTCACCATTATAGTTTATTCCAAAGTTTGCGGTCAGAGCTGAACCAAGATCCGCTGACCCCTGGTAGAAGTTAAATAAAAGGGCCGAGGAGAGATTCAGGCTGAGAGCTTCCTATTCAGAACCTACAGAGGTTCTCAGAGGGTTTGAAGGTGGGCTCTTGTTCTTACTAGGAGAGAAAAACTTGCCTCATTGGACTTTAACGACTCAAAGGAGCCTTTATACAAACATCACCAAAAAGTGTAGAGATGTTCCACATATAGATATTTTCTTTTCTCAAGCCTGAAACACCAGATCATTTCTCCCTGTACCATTCTCTGATGAGCTGTGCTAAGTTGTAGCTCTGATGTGCAAATCTGTGAGCCTCCAGGGTGGGGAGGGTAGGAAGCCATGAGACTAACGTGATTTCACCTGATGCAGGTATTACAACTTTTAGAATATTTATTTCAAATGTAAGTGGTTTATGCCAGACTGTTAACAGAAACTGAGGCAGACATGTCAATTCCGAAATATTTTAAACATAGAGAACTCCAATAAATGAAGAGTTCAGAATTGGTATCACTAATGAGTACCCAGGGGATAGCCATCTGTATTCATTGAAATGAAATGCAAATGCTCTAGAGATCAGATTCGTCTCAATTATTAAAATAATGATTGATTTGACACGTATTGCTTAGTGATTTTTGCTCATCCGAACAAGTTTGTCCTGTACCATCTAGACCAGTCATTCCTAACTCTTTCTACAACACAATGAACAATATAGAAGCTCTGCAAATATTTAAGAATAGGAAATACTGAACGAGGTGTGTGCTTCCTTGCCATCCTGTAGAAGCAGTCACTAATGGAATACTATTCAGCCTAAAAAAGAAGGAAACTTTTCATTTGTGACAACGTGGATGAACCTGGAAGGCATTATATTAAGCGAAATGAGCCAGGGAACAGAAGGACAAATATCACATGATTTCACTTATATGTGGAATCTGAAAAAAGTTGAACTCATAGAAGTAGAGAATAGAATGCTAGTTGCCAGGTGCTAGGGATTGGGGTGGGTGGGGAGATGTCAGGCAAAAGATAGAAAATTTCAGTTAGGAAGAATACATTCAAGAGATCTATTGTACAACATGGTGACTAGTTAATAACAATATATACTTCTTATCAAGATGTTTAATCTCAAATAAAATGTTCATTTCTTTGATTAATTTAAGATAAATAGATGTTTTCATTGGGTAAAAAGAATGTTTCTCCTTAGAAATATTTCTTAGTGAAAGAAACATTTGTAATCAGAATTTAAGGATGGTTATTAGAGTATTAAGCTTTTGTTTTGCTGGTATGGTATTCGTCTCTAAACCTTTATTTTTATTTACCTCGGAAAATTGACCCAACTTGGAAAAGCGTAAATTTTATTAGCTGCCATTTTGGAGAGTGGCAGGTGTGTCAGGGTACTCTGCTTGCCAGCAACAGAAACCAACTCTGGCTAACTTGGGCTTAAGGGATTTATTAGTAGGAGGTGGGTTAGCTTGCAGAATGGAAGGAAAATCCAAACAGATGTAGAAATGATTCGTGTCTCAAGGAGGAGGGAGCGGTCAACTGCTAAAGGAGTCATGGTAGTAGGAACCAGTAGGGAGGCTTTTCTGGTCTCACAATTGGGATGAATCCTCTCCAACTTCTTTTCATTTTGTTTCATTGAATACTGGATTCAAGTTCCTGGGACCACAAGCATTATTGGCCTAGCAGGGGTAGGGTGGAATTGCCCTCTTATTGTACATATAGATCTAGCCTAAAAGGGACTTACGCTTTTTTAGTTTTGTGGAAATGCCTTCTTCTCTTCTGAAAGTTGTACACTGCAGTATAGGTGACCTCTCCTCGTACAGGAAGCCCAGATACTCCGGGATTGTATCTGCTCTGCCTCACTTCAAACTGCCAGGGAATTTTTTTTTTTTTTTTTTTTTGAGACGGAGTCTCACTCTGTCACCCAGGCTGGAGTGCAGTGGCGTGATCTTGGCTCACTGCAACCTCCACCTCCTGGGCTCAAGCGATTTTTCTGCCTCAGCCTCCCAAGTAGCTAGGATTACAGGCACACACCACCATACCCAGCTAATTTTTGTATTTTTAGTAGAGACGGGGTTTCACCATGTTGGCCAGGCTGGTCTTGAACTCCTGACCTCAAATGATCCACCCACCTCAGCCTCCCAAAGTGCTGGGATTACAGGCGTGAGCTCCCATGCCCAGCACTGCCAGAGATCTTACACTTAACAACCTGCGAGGGAATATCAAAGCCTCTTGGGCTCAAGTGATCCTCCCAACCTCAGCCTCCTGAGTAGCTGGGATTACAGGCACGTGCCACCATACCCCGCTCATTTTTGTATTTTTTATAGAGATAGGGGTCTTACTGTGTTGCCCAGGCTGGTCTTGAACTCCTGGACTCAATCAATTTGCCCGACCTCTTGATTGCTGGGACTACAATTGTGAGCCACCATGCTCAGGCCAGGAGGTTGACCATTCTAATGCTTTCAGTGCCACCTTCATGCTGGTGACTGCCTAATGACTCCCTGACTGTCTTAGGCCTTCTGTGTCTTACTGCCCACCCAGTATCTCCACTTGGATGGCTACTGGAGCTTCTTGTTTCCCCTCCCCTGACTCTCCTAAAGCAGCTTCTTCTGTAGTCTCTCCAGCTATGTTAAGGCCAACTCCGTTCCTACAATTGTTTCATCTCAAAATCTTTTTTCTCTAATGCTCCACATCAGTTCCATTCCGAAGTCCTGCTGGCCTTGCATTTCAAAACACCCAGAATTTGCCATTGCCCCAGCCACTTCTCACCTGGATATTACAATAGGCTCCTACAACTGTCTTTGTGTTAACGCTTGCTCACTTTCATTCTAGTCTGAAAATAGCAGCCTGGGTGCTCTGCTAAAAGCCAAGACGATGCCACTCCTCTGGTCTACACCTAAGACATCGTATATTTCCCCCATTTGCCTGTAACAGCCCTGGTCTTTCTCTGTTTTCCCAGTGTCCATCCAGTTTAGCATTTTACCAACAAAAGTAACAAAATCTAAATAGTAAATTATATAGTCATTCTAGCTATACCTCTGGTTGCTCCCAGTCTGTCTTTGAGAAAAAGATAACATATTCAGCATGGCCTCTCAAACCCTGTAGCACCTGCCTCTTTGGTTACTTTTCTGACGTAGTATTTTACCTCTTATTCCTCCACTGAAACCATAGGGCCTCTTTTGTGTTCTTCAAACACAGTAGGAGCTCAGATCCACCTCAGGACTTTTGCAGTGCTATTCTCTTGTCTAGCATCCCTTTCCCTAGATGGCCTTGTATGCCTGTCCTTTCCTGATTCAGGTCCATACTCAGATGTCACCTTCTCCATGAGGCCTTCCCTGACCACACCATTTAAAACTGCTCTATTCCGGCCGGGTGCGGTGGCTCACGCCTGTAATCCTAGCACTTTGGGAGGCCGAGGTGGGCGGATCATGAGGTCAGGAGATCGAGACCATCCTGGCTAACACGTCTCTACTAAAAATACAAAAAAAAAAAAAAAAAAAAAAATCAGCCAGGCGTGGTGGCGGGTGCCTGTAGTCCCAGCTACTCGGCAGGCTGAGGCAGGAGAATGGCGTGAACCCGGGAGGCGGAGCTTGCAGTGAGCGGAGATTGCACCACTACTCCAGCCTGGGCGACAGAGCAAGACTCCGTCTCAAAATAAATAAATAAATAAATAAATAAATAAATACTGCTCCATTCTTCCCAGGACCCATATCCCCTTGACTGCTATATTTTTCTTCATTGCTATTATCATCCTGTCTGTATTTTGCTGTTTTACTTTGTTCCCTTTGTGTGCTCTATCAGTATAAATACCTTAAAACCTCATCAAAGCAGGTTTTGCTTGCTCCTCTATTGCCTGTTTTGCTTCTATTCCTAGTGCCTAGAACAGTGCCTGGCACACAACAGGTGCATAAACATTTTTATTTAATCAGTGAGCAAGAATAGCACTTGGGATCCCTGTCTAATATGAGATATAGTTAAAATTGTTGTCTGAAAGTGGCAGTGCCAAGATAATTAATCAAGAGGATCATCTATAAAGATGGGTTTGTGAGTACAATTTCTAAATTTTGGCTTTGAACCTGTGATAACAATGTTTGAAAAGAAAGTCTGAAAACCGTGTTTCTACTTTCCCACTCTTCAAACTTACAAAATTCTCATGTCTTCTGTGAGAATATGCAAAGCTATTTATAGCAGTCTGTTGGAATGAGTTTACTTTAACTATATGTTAGCATATCCAAAATAGTTCTCATAGCAATTAGTGACTACAATTATTAATAGAAACTATTATAGATTTAAAGTTGTTATTCCCAGAAGCTTCTCTGTGCTGCGCCATAAATAAATTTGAAACAATCTTGATGAATGGGTAGCTAGTTTGTATTTAAATTTTCATTTGAATAGGAATAAATAGTGGGAAGGACAGAAACCAAAATCGTTTGGCTCCATACTCAACAGATATGTAATAACCTTATAGAAAACACACAAAAATGGAAACTCGACAAATTTCCCCAAAGATTTTGTCTTCTAAGAGAAATTTACTTGGACAGTGATGAACATAGAAAGGGAACAGCAGCTGAGAATTCTGCATCTTCATTAAATTACATGTATTGATATCCTATAAGTTGAGAGGATCGGAGGCTCCAAACTTATGGAAATTAACATGAATGTTTCCAGGACTTGTTAGTGAGAATAGCTCAAATCTTATAGATAATGTAGAAATAAAATTCCACTCTATCCATAACATATTTAGATATTTTAATTTACGAGCCTTTGAAATCAGAGATGGCTTAACTCTCAGGGATTTGTGGTAGTGGATAGCCCACAGGCTCAGGAAATGCACTGGCTGAGTTCATTTCCAAGCTTTGCACTTTTAAGTCATGTGGCCTTGGACAAGGGATCTCACTTCTCTATGTCTCCGTTTCCTCGTCTGAAAAATAGTGATGATAGTACTCGTCACACAGGGTTGTTTTGGATCTTCAGTGAGTTATTGCATATGAAAAACAACATTATGCCTGTCACAGAAAATGTTAAGTACTATTTATTTATTTATTCATTTACTTTTTGAGATGGAGTCTTGCTCTCTTGCCCAGGCTGGAGTGCAGTGGCACCATCTCGGCTCACCTCAACCTCCACCTTTTGGGTTCAAGCAATTCTTGTGCCTCAGCCTCCCGAGTAGCTGGGATTACAGGCATGCACCACCATGCCTGGCTAATTTTTGTATTTTTAGTAGAGATGGGGTTTCACCATGTTGGCCAGGCTGGTCTCGAACTCCTAATCTCAGGTGATCCACCTGCCTTGGCTTCCCAAAGTGCTGGGATTATAGGCGTGAGCCACCACACCTGGCTGAGTATTATTATTATTATGACATACTTTTTGTTATTTTTTCCTGTGATTAAAAAGGAATATATTTATTTAATCTATTTATAGTCTTAGGAATTATGATCTTTTTAATCTTAACATTATGTGCTCTTGATATCAACATTTTTCAAAAACATGATTTTCATGGCTCCACAACATTTTACTGTATGCTGTAGCATAACTTAAAAATCTATAAATATTTCACATTTCAGGTGTTTTTCTTTTGTTTTCAGTGTTATAAACGTTATGATTAATATTTTTGTATATATTTTAAATTTTGGCAAAATTCTTTTCCCCAAGTTGTGGTTTTATTTTTATTTTTTTCATGAATTTTTATATGCCCATTGTGTTAATATATTTATGAAAACAGATACATTTTTGTTTCTTTTGTTTTCTCATATTGCTTTTGTGCTGAGAGCGTCTTTTCCTAATTGTAGACAAGGTAAATATTTACATAAATATTTTTCTTATCTTAACTATATTTTAAATTGTGGATTATAATAACTTGCATGCATTGTTAGTGGGCTTATCTCACTTGTTTATGTTTCTTTTCCTGTAGAGCAAAGGGTTCCCCTAGAACCACACAGACACTCTCTCTTACTACAGTAACTTCTGCCATTAACTGCCTTGTTCCAGCCACTGTTAGAAATGCTCTTGAAAAAGCTGTCACATGCACCAAATGGGTTGGATTATCACTACTGGCTGTGACAGTTGAGTGCAAATGCCAGATGCCTTTACTTAAACCTTCAGGGCACCTTTGCTCTTTCAACAAAATTCTGGAATTCTGCACAGAATTCTTTTTGGGATTCTGATACTCTCTGTTGTGAAACAACTGGATCACAGTAACTGCTGACATCATGAATACATTCTTGCTGACGGTACCTCTTTTTTGGTGTCAATCATAAAGTTTTTCTATCTAATCTTGTAGCACACACACACACACACACACACACATAATCATATGCCCACATACATTAGCAGTGTGTGAAGCATCTATCTCTTTATGAAAGAAAATATTAATAAGCCAGAAAAGGAACACATATGAAATACAAACTGTGTAGGTTTCTTGTTCTTTCTAATTTAGCTTTAAAGCGATTCCTGCTGCTCTCAGTTCTCATCTCATCCTTTCTTGTAAGCCTCTGCCTGACAGTGATGCTGCATCTCATCATGGCATTCTATTTTCCTAAATCTAGTAATGTCAAACTTTAGGAGTCTTTGATGGATGATGGCCCCTCTATTCCAAACAGAAGTCAGATGGCCAACGCCAGTCATTGTGATGGGGATCTGCCCATACTTCATCTGCATTCTATCCCTGCCAGTGCTTCTCAGTGGGACAGTGCCATCCACACCTATTTACTCTGTAATTCTAAGAAATATTGTAGAATTTCTTGGGAAGACTTAGAATATTTAGTTATGAGATCCAGTGAAATCCTCTTTCACGTAGTTCTCAGGACCAAGCTCTTCCAGCGCAAGGGAGGAAACTAGTTTCTAAATCCAGTCTCTTACTTGTAAGCAATCTGTGTTTTAATTTGCATACGTGCATGCAGACGTGAATGGAATCAAACTATACCTACCACAGTCAGCTTTTCTCACTCAGCTATATGTGTTCAGCATCTTTCCATGCCCATAAGTACAGAGCTACACCTTTGTTTAGTATTACAGTGTATGGATGCACACAAACATACTCAGTTCCCTCTAATATTCAAGTTTTAGATAATACATACAACATTGCAGAGATTTTTTTATTTTTTTATTTTTATCTATTTACTTATTTTTGAGAGAGGGTCTCGCTCTGTTGCCCAGGCTGGAGTACAGTGGCGTGATCTTGGCTCACTGCAACCTCCACCTCATGAATTCAAGTGATTCTCCTGCCTCAGCCTCCCAAGTAGCTGAGATTACAGGGGCAGGCCACCACGCCCAGCTAATTTTTGTATTTTACTAGAGACGGGGGTTTCACCATGTTTGTCAGGCTGGTCTTGAACTCTTGACCTCAAATGATCCTCCCGCTTCAGCTTCCCAAAGTGCTGGGATTACAGGCATCAGCCAGCATGCCTGGCCAAGATTTTTTTAAAGTTTATGTTTATTATTTATTCAGTGATGCTCAAATACTTTCACAGTATCCATTCCTAGAACTGAAAGTTCCAGTTCAAAATTTATTAATAACACTACAGCTGTTGATACCTACTGTCAGATTGTCCTCCAAAAAGATAATACCACTTTTCATTTTGTCAGGCAGCCTGTCTGCATACACACACTAAATGCTGGGTGATATAATTCTTTTTAGTCTTTGGTATATCTATAGGTTTAAAAAGAGTATTTTATAATTGTTTTATTTTTCCTTCTTTGATTACTAGAAAGGTTGAATAATTTTCTGTCTTATTACTAATTTTGTGTATATCTGTGTATGAATTATCTGTTAAATCCTTTACTTATTTTTAAAGTTTTCTCTTTTTCATATTGATTTGAAAAACTGCTAATGTTAGTAATTCCTTGTAATATATATGACAGGTATTCCCCCCAACCCCCAGTTTGTCCTTTGTCTTTTAATTTTTGGGTAGTCAAATCTATCAGTTGTTTCGTTTATATGGAATGAGCATGACAGTGTGTAATAGTATGATCTCTGGAATCAGACATGCCTGGATTCTAATCCTGACTTGACTACCTTTTTTTTCCTTTTTCTTTTTTCTTTTTTTTTTTTTTTGAGATAGAGTCTCACTCTTGTCGCCCAGGCTCGAGTGCAGTGGCACGGTCTCTGCTCACTGCATCCTCCGCCTCCCAGGTTCGAGCGATTCTCTTGCCTCAGCCTCCTGAGTAGCTGGGATTATGGGTGCCCGCGACCACACCCGGCTTTTGTACTTCTAGCAGAGACGGGGTTTCGCCATGTTGGCCAG
Source organism: Pan paniscus (assembly GCF_029289425.2). Lineage (NCBI taxonomy): Eukaryota > Metazoa > Chordata > Mammalia > Primates > Hominidae > Pan > Pan paniscus. The sequence goes on along the minus strand of NC_073255.2, from coordinate 140,834,403 downwards.
GCTGGTCTCAAACTCCTGACCTCAAGTGATCCACCCGCCTCAACTTCCCGAAGTGCTGGGATTACAGGCGTGAGCCACCACGCCTAGCCTTGACTACTTTTTAAAAAAAGAGTTGATTCACATTATCTGTAGTAGTAATACTCAATGAAGACTGTGAACACTGAATTAGTGACTACAGAACCACTGTTCCTGGAGGAAATGTAGAGTTAGGTTCCTGTCACATTTTCATCAAAGCATCAATACATAACTTTGTTTTATGTGTGAGTCTGTTTAAAGACACCTTATTAACTATATGTTGTTGGTTCATTAACGTTGAACTCATGACCAAAGGCAATGTAACTTATGCTTGAATGGATTGTCTTTGTAAGGCACATCACAACCTTCTTTTACTTAGGAACACTAGATAACCTTTCAGCACTATCCTTGGGAGCCATTTTAAACAGTGAAATCACCAAGGTGAAGTGCAAAAAGAAAAAAAAAAGAAAAAGAAAAAGAAATAGCACTAAATAAATAATGAGAGGCCGGGAGTGATGGCTCATGCCTGTAATCCCAGCACTTTGGGAGGCCCAGGTGGGCGAATTCACTTGAGGTCAGGAGTTCGAGACCAGCCTGGCCAAAGTGGTGAAACCCCATCACTTCTAAAAACACAAAAAATTAGCCCGGCATGGTGGTATGTGCCTGTAATCCCAGCTACTCAGGAGGCTGAGGCAGGAGAAGCTCTTGAACCCTGGAGGCGGAGGTTGCCATGAGCCGAGATCACACCACTGCACTCCAGGCTGGGTGACTGAGCCAGACTCCATCTCTAAAAAAAAAAAAGGAAAAAAAGAAAAGAAAAAAAATGGACAATACAGTATGAGATCTGAAAGAAGAAGGCAGCCTTATTTGACCTCAGGTGTGGGGGTGAGTATCCGGTGACTCAGATTTTTTGCCACTCTGCATGTACATGTCTTCAAATGACTGTGAGTATTGATATTGGAGTTACAGATAAATTAGTAAATAAGGAATCTGTGAATAATGAGGATAGACTATATGACATGGAAGTTACTTATCTGAGTCTCCTTTCTTTAAAGGTACTCAACTTCGTTAAGTCCCTTTTCTTATATGTAAAATGAAGAATTGCATGTCACATAGTGACACGATAATAAATGAGATATAATATATGTTTGGTCCATAGTAAGCTGGTGAATATTGGCTGCTATTGTTGTATGGTTTCTGCCTTCAGTATTATGCATGGAGAAACTTCCTGAATCCTCAGATTACAAAAACATTCTCATAATCCTTTCTCCTAGTACTTTAATAATGTTTGGTTTTTGCATTTAACTCTCAAATTCATTTGAAATTTATGACTAAGAAGAGTGATACCTATTTAATTTATTTCCTAGATTTTCGGCCAGTTTTCCCAGTATCATTTATTAATAGAAAAATTTTCTCCTACTAATTCCTAAGGATTTTCCACAGTGATCTTTTAAATTACATCTTCTAATTGGCCATTTCTGGCATCTACGAATGTAATTGATTGCCGTATATTTTGTACCTAGACATCTTACTGAACTCTCCAAATGTTTTTAAAAACAATGATTGGGGTTGATTTTCTTCCATTTTTAGGAAATATTTTTATGGCATTTAAAATGAATGCGGCAATATGGAGGAAAAGGCAGATTGTATACAAACCAGAATGGGCCACAGAATTTAATTTTGCATCTTGCTGAATAAAATTTGTTTTCAGCAGTTCATAGGGCATGAACTTTGCCATAATTACTGGAGGAGTTAAAAACCCCAGTTTATTAATCTTAAATGCATTTTTTTTTGCAAATGCAAACCTCTGTTTTATGAGTGGGAAAACAAGGATAGTTGGAATATTCACACCAGATGTGGGCCTTTCTCTAAACCTTTGGGGAATTAACTTATTATTAGGAGAGCCTTATGAGGTAGGTACTAATAGTATTCCTATTTTACATTTGAGATAATGAAGGCACAGAGAGGTATTGAAACCTATAAAATGTCAAGTTAAATAGGTCATTTCTTTTTCATGATTCTGAAATTTTAATTAAATCTGGTACTTACTGGCTTGTTATATTTCCATAAAACCATGACAATTCATATACAATTCTTTTAAATATTATGAAGTTTTGTCTGTAATTGTTTTCGTTGTTGTTAGGCAGAATGTCAATGGTAAATTTGACATCCTTTAGCATTTTTGGATGATCATTTAAAAATACATCTTCTCATGGGTTCTATTTTCATCTTTTCTAACTGGTTCTTAATAATCTAATGCCTCTTTTCTTTAGTTGCAAATAAGTTGCAGAAATAGCTTAGTGAAAAGAATTACTAGATGGTTAGATTAGATTTGAATAAGGAAGCAGTAATATCCTTTGTCTTGTTGGATCTCTCATTGAGGAGATCTAATTTCTTCTTTTTTTACATTTGCTTACCTTTTACAATTTCTTTCATACTTTTATTTTTTTTTTCTGTCCCCTTATTTCTCATAGGCCACCAGTTAGTCCTCAGTAGCAACGCATGGTGCCTGCAGACCTGATGTCAAACCAACTGATGAAAGGGCACTTGGTGTTCCAGGCAGCATCTCTGAGATAATCTAATATACTCTTGTTTAGTTCTCTTACTTCTGAGTTCACATTAAGCAGAATTTAAAGACATTCCTCTTACCTTCAGCCATGTTTGACAAGTCATTTGTGTGAAGATTGTATATAATATATCATAAAGTAATGTTTAGCCTCCCAATATATTTTTCTTGTTTGGGGGAAAATTATTTATTTTCCTTTAAAATCAATATACATTTGTTGAGGGCCTACTTTGTAGAAAGTATTCTGTTTGATCAATGAAATAAAAGTTGAGTTTTTCCTGCCATCAAGTTTGAGAAATATATACTTTGAGAAATATATATATTCATATATATAAATATATATACAAAATATATATATTCATATATATAAATATATATACAAAATATATATATTCATATATATAAATATATATACAAAATATATATATTCATATATATAAATATATATACAAAATATATATATTCATATATATAAATATATATACAAAATATATATATTCATATATATAAATATATATACAAAATATATTTTATATTTATATATAAACTATACAGTTTGAGAAATATGTACTTGAAAATCAAACCCAAAGGAAATTGTAAATATGAAATAATAAATGGCGACAGGAAAGTGGCCTGGGCCACATGAGTTATTAGAGTGTAGATACAAGAGAAGCCTTAGATCTAGAGGAATCAAAGATGGTTCCGGTATGGACCTTGAAGCTTGAAATTTTGACAGGAAAGGAGAGGGAAATGGTAGTTTAGGCCTGAGTGTGGCATAAGCAAAGGTGTACCTGTAGAGACTTGTGGGAAAAGTTTAGTGAACAGTGAGCAGAACAGCTCTGCTGGAGCTGAAGAACTGGTCTGGAGAATGGCAGGGGAGAGGGCTGATTTCAGGCAGGTTCTGTCTGACGGTGGAGCCTTGCTCACATGATAGAGGCATTCTTTTGTCTGTGGGCAGCAGGGAGCCACTGAACATTTATCAGGTGGAGAATTGTGTCTTGAAAGTCTGTTTGCAGTTTCAAGCTGGGAAGCTGCCTGGAACCTAATTGAAGAAAAGGCCTGCTCCATCTGGGGATGACTGGTAGGTTCACTGCTCTAGGGTTGTCCTGGAAAGTGCAGACAACCACCTAAATCACTACACTTCATCTTGGAAAGCCCCACAAGAAACTAAAACACTTTCAACATCAGGAGCCCCTTGATATTGAAAGTGTTTTGGTTTCTTGCAGGGCTTTGTAAAATGGACTGGAGTTGTAGAGGCCTGAGGGAGGAAGGAAGATCCAATATTGGATAGTAGTGATAGGAGCAGAAGCAGGCTGGCAGAGTGACTAAGAGCGTAGGCTTTGGAATTGGTCTCCATGGGTTAGAATCCTGCCTCTACTACCACTAGCCCTTAGTTTTCTTGTATGTAGCATAACCACACCCATATCTTAGTCAGTGCCTGTAAAGGGCCTATCCTGTTAGTGGGCATATAGTAAATGCTCAATAAATGTCAGCTATTAATAGAACATTGGCAATGAGGACAGCTGCAAAAGGTCACAGGTAAGTTACACAGGAAGGAAAGGTAGAGCTTTGATTAGGTGTAGGGGTGGAACAGAAAAAGGTAGACTCATCAGTGACCCCAACATCTGAATTGTTGAAGAAATGGTGGAAGCATTGGCAGTTTGGAGAAGTTTTGGGAAGATGTGCAGGTTCCCGTGTGAAGTTGAGGATTTATTCAGTGTATAATTTTCCTTCAAGGGAAAGATGTGTGAGTCACTCCAAGATAACAAGTGTTCCAAAATGGGCAACTTGCTTGGTTTATTCATTCAGTATCTGTTTTTGGAAAATAAAGGAAGTTTGATAGCCCAGCTTCTGGTACATTTGTAGCTTCCGGTATTTGCTTCTGGTACATTTATGTCTAATCTGAACTATTTAGCTCTGCGTTGTTAAACTGAATCACAATAGATTATTTTTCATATTTTATATCCTTATTATATGTTATATGCAAAACATTCCATTACAGCTAGTCCTTGAATGTCATTTCTTCTAATGTCCTTTCATTATAATGTTGATGAGAAAAAAAATCAATTCTGTACCTGGACCACCTCTGTGTGGAGTTTACATGTTCTCGGCATGTCTTCCGGGGTTTCCTCTGGGTATTGTGGTTTCTTTCCACATCTCAAAGATGTGCACATTAGGTTCATCCATGTGTCTAATTGTTTCGGTCTGGGTGAGCGTGGTGTGTGTGAATGAGCCCTGTGATGGGCTGACACCCTGTGCAGGGCTGGGTCCCACCTTGTACCCTGAGCTGCTGGGAGATACTCTGGCCACCTGCGAGCCAGAACTGGAAAAAGCGGGTAATTTTCTCACTTGTTTTTATTAATCTTTCTTAAATGTATCTATAATTCACATTTCGGTGTTTAATATTATAAGCATTTTGTCTTTATTTAGAAGTTTGGTGACTTTTTGTGACCAGAAATATGCCATAGGAACTTGTCTTGTTTTTATCAATTAGGCTGTAATAAAATTGGCTTTGTTATAGTCATTTTGTTTAAAGACTCAGTTTCTAAGTATCTGTCAATAATGTGAGGACTTAATTTTTCTTAATAAATTCTAAATCTGAGATTTTGATGTGGTAAACATATATATAGCTATGAATAATTCAAGTGTTAGGAATAAGAAAAGAACACATTGGTTTCAATAAATTTTTACTTAATGAAATAAATGTTTACATAATTTTAAATTTTGGGGTATAAAATAAAATCTTTTCCAAATGTTGAATACTGTTCACACAACTACTCTAGACTTTTGTATGAAACAAAGGACTTTGCAGGGCTGGCAGAAAGAGAAAAGATCTGGGAATTGGATTGATCCAACCAGGTAAACAGGGAAATATGCAAATAAATGTGTTATTATTGCCGCTAGTGTCAAGGTTAATTTTCTATGCCCAAATGGATTATTTAGAATAACGTCCAAGCCTTGAAGATACCAGGAGATGAAGAACCAAAATACGTGACAGAGTCCTTAAAAATATATAAAAATGATGGTTTCATTATATTGTTTCCATTCAAAGACATGATTTTATGAGTATAGGGCTATAATATTCCATTTTATTTATTTAAACTGTCATTTTAAAAGGCCACTCTATAATGTGTTTTCTACGAAGTATGTTGATAAAATTGCTTGGGGCAACCATTTTCTTCTCGTGGACAAAGGCACTTCATTGGTTGTGACTTCTGAGTTATTTTCAGCATTTATTGTGATATATTAATTTATAACATTTATTTGATGCACTTTGTGCTAGGCAGCCTATGAATATATTTACAAGAGCTGTTTTAAAAATTTCTCTCATTTTGATTTAAAAATAGATGTTATAAGGCAGCAAGTTTGAAAAATCTTGGCCTTAAGGTCTATGCAAGTAATAAAGGTTCTCTGACCACTAGTTTAAAAAGCACAGTTGGGTTTACGTGAAAATATGCCTTTAATAACATTGCTATACATATTAAATTTTACCTTTTTTATAGTGCTTTGCAGTTTTCAACATTGCTTCATATAAATTATTTCTTCCTCACAATGATTCTGTGAGGTAGCATTATTATCCTTATTTTAGAGATCACAAAACAGAAGTTCAGAAACAGTAGGTAACTTGTCCTAAGTTATTCTCACCTAACTGGGGGAGCTGACATGCATGCACAGAACTCTGGCTTCAAGTCCCTGACTATATTTGTGTGGGCACAGACATATCGAAGTGGTCTCACTCAACAGTACTCTTCCAGTGGTCCCATTTTAGAGGACTTAATGAACTAAAGTATTTGACAATGTCTTGGGGACTGTAAAGTGATAACTATGCACAAACACGAATGAACGACAGAAGTTAAGTGCTTCATGTCAGTAACTTTATTTTTTACTTTAAATTTTGGATCATAAAAAGGGGGAAGCAAATAAAAGTTTCTCATGCCTTTTCACAGGTGAAAATTTAGGTGCAGTTCTTTAAATAATTTATTTAGTGGACTCCCAGGAGTAATAGTTGTGGTAATTCTAAGTTGTGCCCTAACTGAGCCATCTGGATAGGTGAGATATTATTGCTCTAGGTGACATCATCCATTGGTGGTGGTTGGTGCTAGCTGGAAGACATCACTAAAATTCTCTTCCTGCAACATCTGGTCTAGAAGAGAGACACAGCTTGATCCTCAAATTGTGTGTGATTCCTCTTGTCTGGTCATTTTCAGATCACTATTAGGAAATTAATCATTTATATATTTAGATTGATATTGATCACAAAAGGAATGACTTACTCCAATTTCTTTTGCTTCTCTTTTGAGTAACATAATAAGGAAATCTACCACAATACCCATAACTAAGGAATTTATATCTAGATCTTAGTTATTATTACTATTATTATTATTATTTCGAGACAGGGTCTTGCTCTGTCACCCAGGCTGGAGTGCAATGTCGCAGTCATAGCTCACTGCAGCCTCCACCTCCCCTGCTCAAGTGATCCTCCTGCCTTAGCCTCTCATGTAGCTGGGACTACAGGTGTGTGCCACCATGCCTGGCTGATTTTTTTATTTTTATAGAAATGGGGTTTCTCTGTGTTGCCCCGGCTGCCAAAGTCCTGGCCTCAAGCTGTCCTCTCGCTTCAACTTTCCAAAAGTGTTGGGATTACAGACATGAGCCACAATGTCCAGCCCTTTGTTAGTTATTAATAGTCAGAGTCCTCTATCTGCAACTTGTGATATTAGTGTAACTCTGCATGGCAAATCACTTAACTATCTGCACTCTACTTTTCCTCATCTGAAAAGGGAGATACTGATATCCCCTTAACAAGGCTATTTTTTTCTTTCCTTTCTGTTTGTTATGAAATATTTCAAACATAGAGAAAACAAAATGAATGATTTAACACCTGTGCATTGCTATGCAGATATAACAAATATTAATATTTACCATAGTTTTTCAGATTTTTAAAAGAAATTTTTGAAAAAGATATAGTTTAAAGCTTCTTTGTTACCCAACCCAGTGCTATCCTGACCACAGCCCCCCTAAATCTGCCTAGGGATGGTTGAAATCCACAAGCAAGCTCATATCCACAAGAATTATTTTGATAAATAACATAGATAATGTCTATGAAGACTCCTACCTAGAACATCTGAAGTGAACTTCATTAAGCCTTTGTTTATCTGCTTATACGTTGACAATTAAAATATTTTGTTTACTTACCTCAGAGGGTGACGTAAGATCATGTATGTGAAAATGCTTTGTAGTCAAGTGATACAGAAATATACAGTAATGTAGGATAATATCATGTAGGTTTAAGGTTTGTCTTATGATTGCAAGTGGTTGTCCAGAAAAGGCTTGTGTGGGAAGAAAGGACAAAGCGAAGACAGAGGAATGAGGAGGAAGAGAAATGAGTAGAAAGCGCCAATGAGAGAAAAAAAGAAAAAAAAAGAAGGTGAAAAGAGGAGAGAGAGAGAATCCTGTCTAAGGCAGCCTGGTTTCGAGGCTTTCCAGATTGTCTTATTGTTCCCATCACTGGCTTACGTCTGTCTCCTGTTCTTGGTGTTTCCGTCTCTGGCACACCTAGCAAAGCTGGACTTTTTCTCAAACTTTCCCCAGTGTCTTCCCTGGCTTAGGGTACCATGTCCTTAGACAGTGTAAGTAAAATTTTATATTACCTTATTTTTACCCTATTTTCTCAGGCACATTCAAAATATTTCCTATCAGCTAAACTCATAATAGTTTTCTTAATTATGAAGCCATAAGTTTTTACTTTAACTTAACCTTTCTGGTTAGATTGTCAGTTCAAAATGTGTTCTATGACATTCAGAAGAATTCTTTCTTGTCATGCTATGTTTTGGTAATGGCAGACTCCTGAATTCATTAGTCCATAATACATATATTAGCTACACACACACACACACACGCAATAACTTTTGAATGGAAAATCCAACAGTTCGTCTCTAAAATGCATTTCAAGTTTCATCTTTGGGAGGTGTTCTCTTCTCCGCTTGGTGTTTCTGTGAGCTGAAATCTACTGGTGAGCTGCCTCAGTGCAACGACCTCCTGGCAGACCACCTGTGTGTGGCACCTATTTCTGTCGGTGGAGGCGCCTCACTCATTCCTCTTGGTGGTAATTAGAAAGGCAATCAAAGAGCAGGAAGAGCAAAGAGAGGGAAGGCCGCAGGGAAAGATGGGAGTGATGCTGTGACAAGAGAAAGAAGCAAAGAGTGCCGCAGTTCTGAAGTGCTGCGTGTATGGGGTTGAGAGGAATGTGTTCCATGAGAGAGTTCAAGGAATGCTGTCAGTGGTGAGGAGTGGAGGGAGTGGCTGTGCTGCTTAGTAATTTAGGTAAAGGATGGCAGTGAGCAGGGAACAGGATGAGTTCAGCATGGGGAACAGGGAAGCGTGTTTTGTTACAGGTGTTGAATATCGCTTTCTATAACCAGCTGTAGGTCATTGACAGTACTAGAGATTTAATAAAATGATCCAGAACTGAAAAAGTGTGACCAAGTATAAAAAGGAAAAGAAAAAGAAATATGGTCTTTCAGAAAGAAGAAAGAGAACTTTGAGAAGGCTTCTCCACCCCTCACCCCTAAAACTTTTAAAACAAGAGCTTATTTTTATTTTGTGTTGGTGATGAGACAGAAAGACCTTCCAATGGTGTTTGGGAAACTCTGAATTTAAAAGCTACTCCTACTAAAAGGTAGCTAATACTTCATGCTTTCTACTCTCAGACACCCTACTAAATATTTTATAGACATTATATCATTTAATTCTCACACCTGTTTGGAATGATACGCTTATGCACTATGACAGGTGGAGAGAATGAAACATGAAAAGAACTAAGTGACTTTCCCAAGGCCTTAGAGGTAATAAGAGGCAGAGCAGAATTCAGACCCACGAGGATAGTTTGTAAAGCCTAGACTCACAATCCCAAGTTACCTGTAATGTCCTTGTCTTCTAAAGCAAAGCAAAATAACAACGACGACAACAGTAGCAGGATGTTATGTTTGTATATGCTTTGCTCTTGAGCTTGTAAGAATACACCATTTCTCCGTTATGCACGAGTAAATTACCTGGTGAGTGAATTACTCATTTCACTTCTTTTTTAGTATTGTCTTGCCCGTTTTCTTGTTTATTAGTTGCTGAAAAATATAAATGATTCCAAAAGGGGGAAAAAAACTAAATTCATCAGTCTTTTGATTTCTGAGCTTCAGTTTATTTGCTCTGTAGGTAAAGCAAAAATAGATCAAAATGTTTCTCAGATGGCCGATCATAATTTATAATGTTCAGTCATGAATTCTTTAAATTTAAAGTATATAAAAAGATACAGTTTGGGGGAAAAAACGATGGGTTTTTCATTAGGACCTAGAAATCAGGTGGAGAGTATCTTCTGAAAAATGTTTTCTCTCACAGTTGTTATGGTTTACCTTAGTGAAGAATACAGGTACCTATAACAGGCATGTCTACTGTTCTATTTCTTGCACAAGCAACGTTTTATATTTCTCTGTTCAGTAGCACTTTGCTGACCAAACACGTAGTCTGTAGTCATGTTTAAAGAAATTCATCTGCCCTAACAATTTAAATATCCCTCTTGTGTGCACACATACCTTCAAAAAACACCAGCTATCCATAAAAGTTTGCCCGAGCTTGTTAGTGATTTCCGAAGAGTAAAATTAGCTTGTATGTGAGGAAGACACCTTAAAGCAGTGTTCTTTATTGATTACATTGGCTTTGCCATTTCTAGTTGATGCAGTATTTTTTTCTGTATATAAGGAAGGATTGTGGGGGACAGAGTGGAGAGTTTGGTTATTCACAGGCATCCTCACAGCAAATAAATACGTGTACATACACAGGCAGGCACATGTGCACAAATAAATCAATGAAATATGTAAGTATCTTTAATATAAACAATTTTTTTTTCTTAGCATTTGCTCTAATCCTGCTTTGGGAACCATTCTGATTTTAAGAGAATTCTATCCATTCATTGATTTACTCATTTACTTGTCAAATATGCCAGATATTTTCTGTTCTTCTGTTATGACCAAGATGAGGGCAGTCAGAAAAAATACGATAAAATATATAGTATGTTAGATGAGATAAATAAAACTAAGGAGGAAAAAAAGCAGGGAAGGAGGATAGGGAATGTCAGAGATAGGGAGTTGGGGAGGAGTCCCCCATGCCAAAGGTGATATGTGAATAAAGATTTGAAAGAGAGGAGAGAGTGAGCTTGCAGCTCACTAGAGCAAGAGTTTTTCCAGCCAGAAGCAACCATAAACATGTAGGAAACTGCCTCTGTATTTTGGTCCCAGCAAGGATGGACAGTATGTCTGGAGGGGGACAGTATAGGAAGGTGAGAAAAGAAGGGGAAGGACAGAGCCAATAATGTAGAATCTCATGAGCTTTTGAAAGGATTTGCGTGAAAGGGAACATTTTGAAGGGTTTTGAGCCAAGGAACGACATAATCTAATTTCTTCTTTTCAAAAAGATCATTCTGGCTGCTGAATTGAGAATGAACTGCCAGAGAAGTGGAGGGTAGTGGGGGCAGAGGGCAAGAATGGAGGCAGAAAGACCCGTTAGGAGGCTTTTGTAATACTATGGTTGGCAACTGTTGATGAGTTAGACCATGGTGATGTCAGATTTGAATTTGTTGAAGGTGAGATGTGGTAAGATTTGGGGCGTCAGCGGGTGCAGTGGCTCATGCCTGTATTCTCAACACTTTGGGAGGCTGAGGCAGGAGGATCGCTTGAGCCTTGGAGTTGGGAAACATAGTGAGACCCCATCTCCACAAAAACTGTTAAAAAATTAGCCAAGTGTGGTGGTGCATGCTGTAGTCCCAGCTACTGGGGAAACTGAGGCAAGAGGATCACTTGAGCTAGGGAGGTTTAAGCTGCAGTGAGCCGTGATCACACTACTGCACTCCAGCCTGGATGATGGAACGAGACCCTGTCTCAGAAAAAAAAAAAAGAGAGAGAGAGAGGAGTCAGGTTGGCTTCAAGAGTTCTGACTTGAGCAACTTGGGGAATGGAGTTGTCATTTACTTCAGTGGGAGAATCTGCAGGGAGAAAGGTTTGGGAGGAATGTCAGAGATAGGAGCTCAGTTTTGAACATGTTAAGTTTGAGAGAACTGTTGGACACACATGTGATGATTTCTGGTAGGCAGGTGTTGAAAAGTCTGGAATTCTTGGGAGGGGTTTGGGCTGGGATATAAACATGGACACGACCTGCATGTAAATGGTTCAAAAGGGGATGAATGCTGCTAGAAGAAAAAGGAAATCCATGCGAATTCATTAACTGATGAGGAGGGAAAGGAGCAGTGTATGATTATGAAGAAATCAGCCAGGCATGATGGCTCGAGCCTGTAATCTCAGCACTTTGGGAGGCTGAGGCAGGAAGATCCCTTGAGGTCAGGAATTCGAGACCAGCCTGGCCAACATGGCAAAGCCCCGTCTCTACTAAAAATACAAAAATTAGCCAGGTGTGATGGCAGGTGCCTGTAATCCCAACTACTCAGGAGGCTGAGGCAGGAGAATCGCCTTGAACCTGGAAGGCAGAGGTTCCAGTGAAACGAGATCATGCAACTGAACTCTGGTCTGGGCAACAGAGTGAGACTGTCTCAAAAAACAAAGGAAAAAATTATTGGACTGGGTGTTTGGAGGTTTGTGTTACTAAACAAATCTCCATCTTCAAATCTATTTTTCTGTCTGTAAAGTGGAAAAGGAAATAGCCTCAGACCTCACTTTGTTGGCCTAGATGATCCCTAGGGCTCTGGCTATTTCTAAGATATAAAGTCTAATGTTTCTGATTTTTTTTATTGCAGATTTTAGTTTTGCAATGAAGAAGCTAAAATACTTTAATCTCAATTCAGTAAGATTATTTCTGAGAGCCATTGCAGAATGAGTCACTTGTGTGTGGCTGATGACAGGTACTGTTTCTACCCTCTCCTTGCCCTTGTTCAAATGTAAGATCTGACAAAAAGTACATCCATACACTCCTACACACACACATAGATATTCACTGAAATCAGAAACACACTGAGAGCCTCATGACAGAGATTTTCCCCTATATGTTCTTTGGTGGGAGTGGGAGATGATTGAGTGGCTAAGAGGACAGTGAGTCGTGGAAAACTACCTATGAAGCTGCTTCATATTGGGTCAGAAGCACACCACAGTACACATGGACTCTCTTCAGACTTGAAGGAAATCTGTCACAAATCAGACCTTAACTCCTGTTTCAGGAATATTAGCCCATGGATCTTACTAGTTTTCCTTACATAGGAAGCCATGTGCCAAACTTACATGAGATTGAGATTCAGAACGATGGCTGTCACTGGGTCTTTTTTGTGACAGAAGAATGAATGCACTCCATATGTTGCCAGGAAAGGACAATTTATTCTCAGGGGAGGGGATTATTCATTAAGTACTTAATCCATGTAGGCACTTCTGGGTACTTCATGTGCACCATCCTGCTTTAGTTAATCCTTGTATGAACACAGTGAGGTAGATACTATTCTGCCCATTGTATAGCTCAGGGCTGAGGTGCAGGTAGTGTAAAGAGAGCCACATTTGAGAGAGGTGGGGTCTGCCAAAGGGAGCCTGAAGGGGTCTGAGTCTGAAGCTGCACATTACCTCTGGTGTGTGCTGTTATAGTGTTTCCAGTGCTTGTGAGACAACTGGGTAATATGTTATTATCCTTCAGACTATTACTAATGCTTTTGTAAATCTGCTATTAAGGTACATGCTTTGCCTTCATGAGGATTTTTTTTGCAGATTTAGTGTGTTTCCTCTCTGCTCCACAGATGGGCGAGCATCACTTAGCCAACAATCCAGGAATGACTCTGAAATCTAAAAAGCCTTATGTGAAAGTATTCCAACACATGTAAAATGAATACAGGTACATTGAAAGATAGGGGAGTGTAGAGGGCTTGGGCCACAAGGGGGATGAGCAGGCATCACCAGGTCCTGCTGTTGACTGTGAGTGAGCACGTGTGAGCATGTGTGTGCATTTATGAGCATGTGCGTGTGACCAGGAGAAGTAACTTCACCTCCCTGCACCTCGATTCACAAAAGGGCAAACCTGTCACCTCTGGTTTCTCTATAATACGAGATTGCCACGAAGGTGAAATTAGACATGTGGCAGTGTTTTATGAAGTGTTATGCACATGTTAAAGGACTGTTGTTATGACTGAGTCAACTCCCTTAGAATTAGATAACTTTTTATTACAGTTCAGGGCTGTTATTTTTCTGTTTTGAATCCCCGAGCTAATTATTGCAACACCACTCATTTTCATTCAGCAAACTGTATATAAAAAGAATAATTCATTTTCCTTCATTTATTTTCTTCTGGAGTGCTGAGGCAAGTTGAAAAAGTCGTCTTTTCACTTGAGACAGATGTTAGTGTAGCACTCTCTGCTTTTTTCAACTCAAGGGAAATGAGTTCCATTAATATTTCCAATGAGAATGGCTTGATGAAGCCAAGGCAAACACCGCGGTGTCCCTCCAATTTCATCTGTGCGGCATGAGCCATTTCTCCTTCCCTGCACACTGCCAGTTTTCTTTTCTGTGTTAGGGTAAAATTCTTAGTCTCCTGTTACCTGTGTCTGTGCTTCCAGTTCCATATATGAAGTGTTAATCTTCTGTTTGGCTTAGGGAATCCCAAGACACCAAAAATATCCATTCATCCCCTGCTTGCTTTTTTCTTTTTCATGGACCTCTTTGATGGTCATTTCTAAGCACAACTTGTAAAGTTGCCAGGACAGTTCTCTTTTAACACTCCAGTGATTCCATTCTTTATTTTTGGTCCAGGACTACACTGCTTGCCATCTACAGCTTCATCCTTAGCATATCCACCTCCTTTTCAAGTCCACATTGAAATTTCAGCACTTCCAAGCCTTCTTAAATCCTTGCTAATAACCCCTTTTGGGAGAAGATGTAAACACGATTTTTTAGTCTTATACACTTTTACATCTTCTCCTTTTAAACTAGGCTTCTATCCGAAGATTATAGTGTGTCAGTATGATTCCTAATTAAAACGTTTTGAAAACTAGCCCAAAGGAGAGATTTTCTCATAAGATTATTTTTTTAATTATATCCAGAAGTCATGCTGTAAGGATATACTTTTCTGTTGTGCTGATTAGAACTCTCATTTCGTGTCTGTTTCTAAAATTTTGTTTGGGTTTATCCTGGTCTTTTCTTTACAGGAGATTACTTCAGCAGTGTTGTTACTTTGTTTCTTTATTGAACACTTAACACTAAAATCAGTTTTACTGTGGTTGCACATCTTTCAGGAAAGCTATTCATTTCAGGTAACAGCTTTTCTAGAAAGAAGAGAGACTCTCTTGACTACCATCAGCATAGTGAGTAGAGCTCACCTTGCAACTGAGCCTTTGAATGTGCCGTAGTGACCATCTGGGATGTAGCACTTTATGGTCTATGAGCAATGTAGATAAAGCAGTAGCTAGGAGGGGAACTAACATGGGAAAACCCTGATACCATGGAACACACATTAGATGCTGGGTAAAATACGACAGAAATTTTCTAAAAAGTGCATAGTTGAGCTACAAAAAAATTACAGGAAATCTTTAGATGCCAGGAAAGAGGATGAACCCAAAGACATAGTGGTTAGAAAGAATGGAAGCTACAGTGGCCCACAAGGCTATCCCGATCTGATACATACCTTAGGAGCTGAGAGTTTTAATGTCTGAATCAAGGCTTCAGGACCCCTAACCTCAAAAGAAAGATGGATCTGAGCTCTCAGGACAAGGTCTAAAGCTGGGATGGGCTTTTCCTGTCCCTGCATAATTACCAGAAAATCTCTGCCCATCAGACTTGCTGTTTGACATGGAGGTTTCTTGTCTGGGTTCGTGGAGAGAAGCAGAAGCCAAAGTGTTTTACGTGTAGATCGGGGCCTTACAGTGCCCAACTCACTGTCAGAAACCTGAGCCAGGAAAGTAAAACAACAACACCATCCTACATCTAATAGGAGTTTCAGGGTGCAGCAAAGAAGCCAAATACAATAATCAGAGGGATACTAGCAGATGATTTTCTAGAATTGGAGAAGGTTGTAAGTCCTGGTATTGAAAATACACACTGAATGTCATTGATAGGATTAATATGGATGGTGTAGAATCACAAGGAATTACCAAGTCATAACCATTTCTGTGCTGCTGGAGAAAATTACCTTAAGGTCTACTAGGACAAGATTTTATTTTTACTCATTTTAATTTCTAGAGGAAGGAATTTAGTTACTGTTCATGGAAATATATTAAAACATCTCATAGGAATGCCATAGGGTCGTAAGAGATTTTGAGCTGAGAAACATTTTGTATGTCATTGAGTGGGTTTCAGTTTATTAAATTGGGGTCCAGAAAAGCAGATTATTACTCAAGGTCTCATAGATAGGCATAGATAAGACTGGATCCCTGGCTTCTTAACTTATGATTTTTGTTTAAGGTTGAGGTAAATAATATGCTAATTGAAAAATATAAGTAGTTCATTTCTGTTGGATCTGCCTTTGAGATCTGAACACCAGGCCTAAGCCATTGGCTGGTATCCTTTTCTGCTTTTAATGAACAAATGATCTGGCATTAGCTAAAACCAGTTTTAAAGCCAAGGATGGCCGTTGGCTTTCTCTTTAGCTAAAAAGACTTTTATTTTATCTTTTAAAGTCTTGCTAATTGTATTTTCTGAGGCTTTAAAAATTACTGTTTTTTAAAAATTAGCACAAAGGATAAATGGAAACTTTTACTTCTGTCATTGTGCTTTGAAATACAGAAGTTTAGTCTGTATCTAGATTAATAACTCATGATTTTTGTGTTGGCTTATCAGAATACAAAAATCAGTTCTTGCCTATCCAAATTTAAGCACTTTGATAACCTAATTATAATATCTCTTTATGACATATTAATTTTATGCTAAATATACTTCTTATAGATTCCATGCCAGAACTTGGTCTCAAGGGTATTTGGTAATCCTAATATCTTGTGTGTATTTTGTTCTGTACCAGCATTGCTAAGACTTTAATTCAGATGGCCTGCAATTGGGAAATGATTGTCAGTGAATGTCCAGAAAGGATGAATTGAAGTCTTTTTCCCAATAAAGGAAAATGGGAGTAAATAACTTATGCATGTGTGTGCACACACATGCACATGCTTACACATACATCCTCATTTACACACACACACCCCCTCACAAACTCATGCCATTCTCTTCCTAAGTGTTTGGTTAGGTGCCTATCACCATAGCATACTTGGCAACTGTACTTAGCAACTAGAAAAGACAGAAGCAGGATATGAATTACACGAGGCTGGTAAGTTTATTTGTTGGTTTTGAGACAGAGTCTCACTCTGTTGCCCAGGATGAAGTGCAATGGTGCGATCTCGGCTCACTGCAACCTCCTCCTCCCGGGCTCAAGTGATTCTCCTGCCTCAGCCTCTTGAGTAGCTTGGATTACAGACACCTGCCACCATGGCTGGCCAATTTTTTATTTTATTTTATTTTTAGTAGAGACAGGGTTTTGCTCTGTTGGCCAGGCTGGTCTCAAACTCTTGACCTCAAGTGATCCACCCACCTCTGCCTCCCAAAGTGTTAGGATTACAGGCGTGAGCCACTATGCCAGGCCTGTTTTTGTTGTTATTGTTGTTTGTTTTGTTTTTTTGAGATGGAGTCTTGCTCTGCTGCACAGCCTGGCATGCAGTGGCACGGTCTTGACTCATTGCAGCCTCTGCCTCCTGGGTTGAGGGGATTCTCCTGCCTCAGTCTCCCGAGTAGTTGGGATGATAGGCGTGTGCCACCACACCTGGATAATTTTCTATTTTTAGAAGAGATGGGGTTTCACCATGTTGGCAAGGCTGGTCTCAAACTCCTGACCTCAGGTGATCCACCCGCCTCAGCCTCCCAAAGTGCTGGGATTACAGATGTGAGCCACTGCACCCAGTGGAGGCTGGTAAGTTTTGATCATTTATTTTTACTGAAACAATTTTACTACGACTGCTAGTTGAGATTATACTCTCATTTGGTATTTAGATTGGCATATTTAATATTATTATATTATATAAAATTATATATATTATATTATATAATATTATATAAAATTCTGTGTGTGTGTATGTCTCCCAACCAGTGCCTTAAAAATATCAGCACTGCCAAAATGTGATTTGTCAAGAGCACATTAGAACTGCTTTCAATGAAGCTACAAAGAAAACTGAATGTTACAAGTGATTGAATCACGTTATCTGAGTTGTCTTGAGTCTTCTTGATGGTCTGTGGCAGAGAGTGCAATACGCTATGAATGTGGATCTGAAACCAAATGATAAAACAATAACCCTTCCACTTGTTATTGTGAGTTTCAGGTAGGGCAGTATTTTAACTTTTTCAGTCAACTGTTTGCAATAAATATGAGTTGAGGATACTTTCAAGGGCTTGTCTTCCATGGGAAGACTTTTCTTGCCCTGATTTTTCCCCTGTGGTGCTGATCTTGGAGCAAATATCTCTTTGAAGTGAGCAGGAATCTTGGAGCTTGAATCAGCGCGTGGGATGAGGAAGAGAATGGTAGAAACCAGACGTTGGTGGCTAGTCACCATCATAAGGCACATTGGGAGGTGAATGCAGTAGTGGCTATGAGATTATAGAGGAGTATAGCATCTAATGAGTGCATAGCAAGGAGAGAGGGGAACACCTTTTAATGAGGCCAGAGACTATTTCCATGTTAAAATACCGTTTTCCCAGTTAGTAAAGATGGAATTAAAAATGAAAAGCGAAAGACATTTTTTCAAAATATTTTTTCATCCTCTGTGAGTGTTTTGAGAGATGTATTGTTCAGCATCCTTATGCTTAAACCATATAATGATTTTAAATGCAATTTCCTGACCTTTTGAATATAAACAGCTGCTTTGTAAGGTTTTTTGAGTGTGCACCTCCATAATGCTTTACATGGGAAAGATACTACTTCTTCATGTCTCCATTTACTTCATACAGATTTATACATTTAAGATTATTTGCAGTGACATATTTCAGTACCCCAGAGATTTTCTTTTAGTGTCAAGTTTATATCCAGAGAGAGAGAGAGAGAGAAAGAGAGAGTGAGAGTATGTATGTGTGTGTGTGTGTGTGTGTGTGTTTAAGGTTTAAAGCAAGGTTTATAAAAATGCATCAGGAGACATAAACATTTTAGTTGGAAACTGGAAATGAAAGTTGTTAGCTCATAAGTAAATACCTAAAATATAGCATATTAGAATAAATTTAAGTAAAGTTATTTAAAAAGTAATATTGCACAGTATATCTGCAATGCCAGGAATCATAGGGAGTTGTATGTAGCTAACATTCTATCATTTTCCCATTTCCTGACTTGGTAGACTGAAGGGTGACACAAAGAATCAGACCGAAGGTTCTCACTGATCCTTGGACTCACCCATTTCCTGCCTTACAGTTCACCAAATAATTAAGAAAATCAAAACAAAATGGAATGACAGCAAAACTACTGGTTAAATAAGCTCTAAAAAGCAATAAATACCAATAGCACCCAGCCTAAATTATTTTATTGAGAACTAACTTGACAATGAAAAGATGTTTGAGTACCCAAAATAAGAACTGATAAGTGAATATCTGAATATCAGTTCATCAGACTTTTTGATTCAAGGGCTCAAAAGCCAAAGATGGCCCAGAGGGCCGGGCACAGTGGCTCACACCTGTAATCCCAGCACTTTGGGAGGCCAAGACGGGTGGATCACCTGAGGTCAGGAGTTCGAGACCAGCCTGACCAACATGGCAAAACCCTGTGTCTACTAAAAATACAAAAATTAGCCAGGCATTGTGGCATGTGCCTGTAATCCCAACTACTTGGGAGGCTGAGGCACAAGAATTGCTTGAACCTGGGAGGTGGAGATTGCAGTGAGCTGAGATCGTGCCACTGCACTTCAGCCTGGGCAACAGAACAAGACTCTGTATTTAAAAAAAAAAAAAAAAAAAAAAAAAAGGCTAGCAATGTCGGAGCTAAATCACATGAGCACAAAAGACATAGTGAAAATGTTTTCATGGCAATGGGTGTTGAAAGATTTGATTTAAAAAGTTCAGGCTAACTCAGCTGCACTGAGGGGTGGCAAACTAGGGTGAAAGGAAGGTCTTCTTAAAGCAGGATTCTGTAGAAAAAAGTAGAGATGAACATTCCTCCCACCCAGTCAAGTGTGCCTTGTTAGGACTGTGATTTGGTGATATGTGCAATATCCAAAGTAGTCATTCCATAATGATAAGACAATCATAGGATTTAAATTAAAGTAGCATTTATTTCCCTTCCAAAATATCGTATCTCTAGAATATTGTTCCTTCCTATCTATTTTGTTTTGATATAATTCAAAGACAGTATCTTGATATATATATGATTTGTTTATGGATTGTAAATGTACTCGACTATTGGCAGTTGGAAAACTGATAAAGCAGTTGGTGCAAGTGGTGTCAGATTTCTAGTGGATCTGATTGCTGGTAGATTTGAGAGGACTGGGGGACCCACTCATTTAAAAAACATGGTGAAACCCCATCTCTACTAAAAATACAAAAAATTAGCTGGGCGTGGTGGCAGGTGCCTGTAATCCCAGCTACTCAGGAGGCTGAGGTAGGGGAATCGCTTGAACCAGGGAGGCGGAGGTTGCAGTGAGCCGATAATCGTGCCACTGCATTCCAGCCTGGGCGGCAGAGCGAGACTCTGTCTCAAACAACAACAACAACAACAATGTCAAAAAAACAGCTGCAATCATGGAGACAGAGCACTGGAGATTCTTTTTTGCTGAACAACATTTCAATCTTATTTATACAAATTTTATTTTCAGTAATGTTTCAGTAGTGTCTTTAACAAGGAAAGGGGAATAGATCATGGTGTTATCCAACATTGGAAAGGAAATGTCTTCATCACAACTGTTCCTTAAAAGTCAAAATTGTTTATAAAATGTCTTTCAGTAAAAAATAAATCTAAAAGATTTAGAATTTTCTTCTGGTAGAAGGCACTAGGAAATACATTTAAATAACTAGATAAAATGATGTTAAAAATCACTTAGTAATATTTGATGCTTGAAGTGTTTGGTATTTATCTTAAGTTTATATATTCGCATAAATATGGGCACATGCTGAGGAACCACTTGAAATAAACATCTGGGTTTAGTGTTTTATATGCCTTTTTGGATAACTAAATTCATATTGGTGTTTTTTTTCATAATCTTAGTGTATCATGAATCAATTTAGTAGTTTTATGTTTATACATTTCTTGAAATTTTATTTTAGAATATAGTAAAATCTCATTAAATTATAATGTGTTAATTATTATAAATGTGACTATGTCTGTAGAAACTATGCTGTGGTGTGAATGTTTACGTCCTCCCCAAATTCATATGTTAAAATCCTGATCCCCAAAGTGATGGTATTAGGAAGTAGGGCCTTTGAGCCATGATTAGGTCATGAGGGCGGAACCTTCGTGAAAGGATTAGTCCCCTTATAAAAGATAGCCCAGAAAGCTAGCTGGCCCTTCCATCATGTTAGGACACAGTGAGAAGGCCCCATCTATAAACCAGGAAACAGGCTTTCACCAGGCACCAAAACTCTAGAACTTCCCAGCCTCCAGAACTGTGAAAAAGAAATTTATATTGTTTGTAAGTTGTCCTGTTTGTGGCATTTTATTATGGCAACCTGACAAAACTAAACAGACAACATGGTTTCTTATGTGCTATAAGCTTGATGTAAATTGCTTTCTTTGGCATTTTGACACAGAAATATAAATTCAATTCACTGAACTTCTAGGCACTAACTATGGATCTTGTAATTCAATGCTGAGTATAGAGTATGTGAGAGGTGTAGAGTAGGAAGGAAACTGTTCTTTTTGAGTTTACATTCTTGAGAAACCATACCGGTTAATTTTCTACCAATTATGAAAGGAAGGGTTGTAATATAGGATATCATTATCTCTTTTCCTCACATTTGAACAGGCGTCTTAGTTCCTGCTGCTGTAATAAATTACTGTAGACTAGCTGGTTTAGACAAAAATTTATTTCTCACAGTTCTGGAGACTGGGAAGTGCAAGATCAAGGTGCTGGCAGCTCTGGCGTCTGTTGACAGGGGTGGGGGGGCGGGGAAGAGAGAGAGAAAAAGGAAGCTGTCTTGTGTCTCTTCCTCTAAGAGCACTAATCTCGTTCATGAGGGCTCCTCCTTTATGACCTAATTACCTCCCAAAGTCCCCACCTCTAAATACCATCATGTTGGGGATTAA
This sequence comes from Pan paniscus, assembly GCF_029289425.2. Taxonomy (NCBI): domain Eukaryota; kingdom Metazoa; phylum Chordata; class Mammalia; order Primates; family Hominidae; genus Pan; species Pan paniscus. The sequence goes on along the minus strand of NC_073255.2, from coordinate 140,812,601 downwards.
GATTTTTTTTTTTTTTAAGTTCAAAGTTTTAATCCAAATTTGGATGGGGACTAGGATTTTAACATATAAATTTGGTGGTGGAGGCACAAACATTTAGTCCATAGCAACAGGCTTTTCCAGATTTGGCTTTTGAATTTGATATGATCTTGGGGAAATTACCTTTCTTTCAGTAGAGATTTGTTATTGTAAATAATACTCTCCATTCTAGATTTTTGACACATAAGTTTTTGAGAATTAAAACTTTTTAAACTAACTAAAAATGCAATGTGTGTGTGTATACACACATATGTGTGTGTGTGTGTGTGTGTATGTATGTGTGTATATATATACCCATATATATGTATATGGGTTTTTTTTTTTTTTTTTTTGGAGACAATGTCTCATTCCATCACCCAGGCTGGAGTACAGTGGTGCAATCAAGGGCCGAGGCTCATTGCAGTATTGTCTGCCCAGGCTCAATTGATCCTCCTACCTTAGCCTCCCGAGTAGCTGGGACTACAGGCATGCACCACCACGCCTGGCTAATTTTTTGTATTTTTAGTAGAGATGAGATTTCACCACATTGCCCAGGCTGGTCTCAAATTCCTGGGCTTAAGTGATCTGCCCACCCAGGCCTCCCAAAATGCCAGGATTACAGACATCAACCACGTTGCGTGGCTTGAATTGTATGTTTTAATTTATGCAAACCTGATGTGAAATGCCCAAATTTATTATTATTTGAGATGGAGTCCCACTCTGTTGCCAGGCTAGAGTCCAGGGGCGTGATCTCAGCTCACTGCAACCTCCGCCTCCCGGATTCAAGCAATTCTCCTGCCTCAGCCTCCCGAGTAGCTGGGACTGCAGGTGTGTGCCACCATGCCCAGCTAATTTTTGTATTTTTAGTAGAGACGGGGTTTCACCATGTTGGCCAGGATGGTCTCCATCTATTGACCTCAGGTGATCCACCTGCCTTGGCCTCCCAAAGTGCTGAGATTACAGGCGTGAGTCACCACACTCGGCCCCAAATTATTTTTAAAAGATGAATTGAGATAGGATGAAGGAAATTAAAAAAATAGACATACTTAAGTATACTGATTATATAATGAAATAAGTATATGTGTGTGTGTGCATGTGTGTGTTCACCAGCACCTAGAATGTGATTCTAGTTATGAAAATGTAGTACAAGGCATCTAAACAAAATACAAGTAGGTATTAAATGTTTAAAAATGTTTCACATGTTGTATTGAATATTCTTATTGCATTAATGATTATAATGGTTATAGACACTAACAGTGTTAAACATCAATATACTTGTAAATATGCTTGTTTATGCCTTTGTGTATCTGTTCTGAATTTTCATTACTGAAACAAAAGTAATGTTATTCATCTGATGAAAATGATTATTTTTTATACCTTTTTCTTTGTTGTAGTTTTGCTATCTGTGTAGACAGAAATTAGCTTATTTTAAAAAAGGAAAAAGATCATTTCATGCTAAAAATCCATATCAATGTGAAAAAGTTAGAAATTTCAAAGGAACAAATGCCATTGCAACTATAATTCTCCTAAGCATGATTGACATTGTAAGGGGTAATATTTAATATATGATAATTTCTCATTTACATATGCACTAGAGTCAGATTGCAGCTGCACTGGGAAATATAATTTTTATATTTTATGAATGGAATATTTCTGTTGTAACACACAACATTTTACTATGTTACTGTATTTACTTGCTGGGACTGCTGTAACAAAGTACTACAAACTGGGTGGCTTAAATAACAGAAATTTATTGTCTCACAGCTCTAGAGGATAGAAGTCTGAAATCCCCAGGCAGATTTCTTCTAGAGCTGTGAGACAATAAATGAGAGAATGATCTATTCCAGGCCTTTTTCCTTGGCTTGTAGATGGCTATCTTTTCCATATGTTTCTTCATATTGCATTCCTTTTATGCATGTCTGTCATTAGATCTAACATTTGTCTTTTTGTAGGGATATCAGTCTTATTGAATTAGGATCCACCCTAATGATCTCACTTTAACGTGTTTACCTCTGTAAAGACCCTATCTCCAAATAACATCACATTCTGAGTATTGAGGATTAGGACTTAAGCAAATGATTACTTTGAAGGGAACCATGATTCAACCTGTTACAGTCACCACTGTTTTGTATCTGGTGCACAAAAGCACTTCCCTGCTAGGGTTAAAAGAACTGAATATGTTGTAAGGTATAATGAGTCACAGTTGATTTCCTTGAGACTTTTGAATGATGAGATATATGTAAGAATAAAGCATTATGACTGTTGTTTAATTTTTAAATGCCAACATTAGTTTTAAGATGGCTGAGAGGACTCGGAATGGGTGAATTCATTTGGGGGGATATTATCCTATTATTTCCACAGCTAGTGTTTAGAAGATTTACTAGACTAACATTCCAACACTAATACTTTGTACTGCCTAAAATGCCTTTAGCATACCACTTACATTTGTCTAGGGGAGTTCATGAAAACCAGATTTTTAGTAAGCTTCTACAAATAATTCATCATGGATGAAAGGCAATCACATTGCGAAAGCGCTTACTTCTGCTTATCATGAGTGTTTTTTATTATCTTTTTGCATCTGAGACAAATGTGTCGAGAATTTCATCAAAAGCTTAATGCGTTACAATCATGTTCTCCTCCAACATACAGATCACTGTGGATTCCATAACCAGAATTCTAAGAAAGTATATAGCAACTCTATTGTTATTCAGTTGTAAGAGACATAGTAAAGTGTAATAATTCCAAGAGACTGTAGAAGCACTAGCATTAAATATTAAACATTTAAATGAGGAAGTGCTGATTAATTCATAATATTCTGAGCAGCTCATGAATGTTTAATACTCATATCTTGCCTTGATTGGATATTATTTAACTGACGCCGTGGTCACTATAGAACTACTTAGTTACCATTTTAAATTACAGACCCAGTTTACAAAATGATTTGTTTTATTTTAGGTAAATACTTATTTGAACTTCTCACCTTTTTTTTGTTCAATGTTTCATAAACTAGAGCAGAATGAAAAATTAAAGGTTTATCTGTTAAACATTTTAAGCCATAGTTATCTTAAAAAGTTGTAGTTGAGGTTAAGTTTGCATAGTTTTAATAAGTGAGTAATAATAATAGTTCTAATTAGTTTTAATAAGTAAAAGTACCTTAGGATAACTTTACATTGATTTCGATTTTTAGGTGTTCTACTATCATTAAGTAGATATTATTCAGCAGCTATTATGCGCTCAGCACTGGGAAAACAGTAGCAATGAACAAGGCAAACACAGTCAGTGCTTCGTGAAGCTTCTGGTCTTTTGAGAGATTTAGAGATTGAACAAGTAATCACAGCCATGCATTGCTTAACAATGGGGATGTATTCTGAGAAATGTGTCATTAGCAATTTTGTCATTTTGTGAACATCAGAGTGTACGGCACTTACAAACTTAGATGGTGCAGCCTAGGAGACACCTAGGCCGTGTAGTCCAGCCTTGTTGCTCCTAAGCTACAAACCTGCACAGAATGTTACTGCACTGAATACCAGAGGCAATGGGAACATAATGGTAAATGTTTGTGTATCTAAAGATACCTGAATGTAGAAAAGGTACCGTACAAATATGGTATTATCATCTTAGGGGACCATTGCCATATATGAGGTCCATCACTGGCCAAAATGTCTTTACGTGGCTCTTGATTGTACTCAAATAATTATTTAATTACAGTATGGTAAGTGCTAAGCAGGAGGAGTGTGAGGTTTTGAGGGAATATTTAATGGAGTTTGTAACCTGGTTGGGGGGATTAGGGAAATCTTCCCTGAGGAAAAGGAAGTATCATGTGGCTTGTTGGCCAGAGGAACAGCTAGAAGGAAGAGCATTCTTTGCGGGGAGGGGGACCATACGTGAAGGCCTGAAGGCTCATCTGTCTTCGGGAGGGGGTAAACTGAATCAGGTATGAAGGCCAAAATAATACTACAGTTGAGAACTGGTTTTCTTTACAGATTAGGATCAGCTGTTGGAAAGTGTCTGAGAGGCCTAGAGAATCAGGAGTGTAATCTCTGTAATAATGGATTATGAGTGTTCATGGTCAAGACTGATCCTAGGTAAGGGAATAAAATGACAGGATTTCTTTGGCAGGGGTTGGGTTAGGTGAATTTTGTCAATTTTGTCAAATTTGTCCATTTTGTTCTGCTGTTCTTTCCCCTTGTAGGTCTTTTGAGAGCTCCCTCTGGGAGCTCCCAGTATTTGCCATGTAATTCAGAGACTCTTGCTATTTGTAGCTTCTCTTTGTGTGAGTTGTTTAACTCTTGTCACAATTCATCTTGTAATTGTATTTTGCAAGTGAACTGGAGGCACTGCCAGGTAGAACTACAAGGACATCCATAGGTGTTTTTTTGTTTGTTTTTTAATAACATACCTGGGGACTGGGATTTTTTACTTCTCAGGGAGCAAGCATGACAGACTCTTCCTTCAAAGACTTTGGTAAAGGGATTATGGGGTCACAAAGGTACTCGTTGGCTCTGTTGACCCAAACCAAAACAGCCTGGGGCCATATCAAACACCCAAAGCGTAGCCAGTGTCAGGGTTTTCAGTGGTTTCTTTACTCACATCCCAGTCTGCAAAACACCAGGGGTGAGTGGCTGAAAATCCCCATTTTTGACTCACCTTGCCACATTGGAAGCCACCCCAGCCCATGACCTGGCAACCTACTGCTCTGCACCTGCTAGAATTTTATCAGTCAGGGATTCAATTTCAAGAGACAAGAGGCATAGCTGTAGTACAGCTGGCTTCCTAAGTCCTCACTTACAAGATGCGCATCCTCTCCTTTTTCTTCTCAGCCCAGAATAACACCATCAGAAGGAAGAAGTCAGAGGGCTCCTTAATGGTCCTGACGTAATCCAATGTAATGTATCCATTCCTGACTTACATCACCCTTCCTTGAACTGGACTTGGCTGTCTCTGGGCCTGCAAGTCTTGTTCTGCCATCCTTTGGCAAAGGACCGAAGGCAGTATGTCTTCCAAGGAGAACACGGTGTCAGAGTGTTCTTCCTCCTCTGGGCTTAGTAAACTTAGAAATTTGATCTAGGAGTCCCAGTCACTGTTCACCTACTGTCCTCCACACACCTAGTACTTCTATGTAGAAAAAAAAACCAGTTTTTTCTTATGATTTATTCTTATTCTTATGGTTTATTAATTAATTTCTTTATTAATAAGAATTACTGCTACCACTACTATAGGGCCACTGGTCTAGTTTGCCACAGTTTTTTCTCCATTCGCCTGCAATAAGTAAGGGTTTCTCAAGTTTCTGGAGGCAATAGGTTCATCTAGGAGTTCCAGCCCCTGTTTGATCTCCAGTCCTGCTATAGCCATCAAATCTCTAGAGGTCTGGCTTGGCTAGTGTGTGGTGCTGAAGCCTTAAACCAGTCTGACCAGGTTCAACATTATCTTGGCATCCATAAAGGACTCTAAATTTTAAGGGAACAGTTATCTATGGATGTTGTGGGGAAACTAGTAATTTCCAATTCTTTTTTTTTTTTTTTTTTTTTTGGAGACAGAATCTTGCTCCATTCCCCAAGCTGGAGTGCAGTGGCATAATCTCAGCTCACAGCAACCTCTGTGTCCTGGGTTCAAGTGATTCTCCTGCCTCAGCCTCCCAAGTAGCTGGTATTACAGGCACCCGCCACACCCAGCTAATTTTTGTATCTTTAGTAGAGACAGGGTTTCACCATGTTGGCCAAGCTGGTTTCAAAGTCCTGACCTCAAGTGATCCAACCACCTCTGCCTCCCAAAGCACTGGGATTACAGGCGGGACCCACCGTGCCTGGCCTCATTACTTCTAAGTGGAGCTTTTTAGATTCAAGTTTTGTGAACTCACATAACACTTCTCTGGAGGGTATAGTTAGTCCTCAGGAGTCTATTCTCCCCAAATTTGCACATTTAATTTGAGTGCAGCCTCAAGAAGGTCTCATTAAATTTCCATGTTATGCCACTAAACATCATGGCTTCCCCTTCATTAAATCTCCTGCACAAAGCTTTACATGATGATTCTAATAGGCCGGTGGTCAGGATGTAAATGTGTTTCTGGCTCAGGGCAGCTGTCACAATTTTAATACAAGTGGTGTCCCATCTTATCTCCAACTTGGTACCCACTCCTGTTACATCCACTATGACCAAGGCTAAACTTGCCTTCTTTCTAGCAAGGGAGCAGCTTTTCTATTTTGAGAGAGAAAACTAGGTTTTCAATGATACGATTATTCTTATCCCATCACATTATTTATTGTATTCAATTTAGAAGAAAGTCATTGACTTCACTAAATCCTTTAAGTGTACACTTATTTCTGGCCATGTCTATACAGTGACACCAAAAAGTATAAATGATTCTTTGAGTTTTGATTCTTGAGACAATCCTAGTTGGTGTTTGTTTACTAAGAAACAAAGCAGTGGTTCTCCAACTTTAGCACTTTTAAGAATTTTTTTTTTTTCTGAGATGGAGTCTTGCTCTGTTGCCCAGGCTGCAGTGAAGTGGCGCAATCTTGGCTCACTGCAACCTCCACCTCCTGGGTTCAAGCAATTCTCCTGCCTCAGCCTCCTGAGTAGCGGGGACTATAGGTGCGTGCCACCACTCCCAGCTAATTTTTGTATTTTTAATAGAGATGGGGTTTCACCATATTGGCCAGGATGGTCTCAACCTCTTGACCTTGTGATCCTCCTGCCTTGGCCTCCCAAAGTGCTGGGATTACAGGCGTGAGCCACCACACCCAGCCAAGAATTCTTTGAATACCTATTAAACATGCATCTTCCCTGGGTCTTCCTCTCTTCCATTCCCACATTCTGCCGGGAATTCTGCTTCTTAGATTTTTGGTAAGGATTGAAAATGTGCATTACTAACAAGTCCCCTAAGTGATTTATTTAAAAGTGTTCTGTAGACCACACTTTGAGAATCATTGAGCTAGGAAATGTCTCTCTCATTATGCTAAGTAAATAAGCCAGACACCGAAAGACAAATACTCTGTGATCTCATTTATATATGTACCCTAAAATATTCAAGCTCACAGAAGCAGAGAATAGAATGGGGGTTGCCAAGGGATTGTCGGGGAGAGTGGAAGATGTTGGTTAATGGGTACAAAGTTCCAGTTAGACGGGATAAATAAATTCTGGAGATCTACTATACAGCATGGTGACTGTAACTATTAATTATTGTATCCTTGAAAATTGCTAAGTTAGCAGATTTTAAATGTTCTCACCACAAAATTATAAGTATGCGAGGTGATTGATGTTAATTTAAAAAAGTATCTCTTAATAAGTGTTATAGGCACAAATTTAGTTTTTGCTTTATGAAAATGTATAGTGTGTAAAATACAGTAAATCAAATTGTATTTTAATTCTTAAAACTATGCTAATACTTAATATATTAGTAATTACATATAATTTATTATATAGTAAATATAATGTAGTATTTTGACATTATGATGTACATGTCAGCTTTATTTAAAGAGATACTGATGCCTTGCAAGTTCTCTCTCTCTGTCACAGTGGTCTAGTGTTCTGCGGATTCCTGAAACAGTCTGATAATGTTACCAGTTTACTCATAGCCTCTTTTGTAACTTTTTAGTTTCCAAAAGTCACCAGCTCTTTGATTACCAGGGAAGTAGTAAACAAATGTTCATTGTTAAATGTTATGATTTTATATATGTGTTTGGACTAGAATCTTGACAGCAGTGATTTCTGGATGATGATGTTTCAAATAATTTTATCTTTTTTCTAGAACATTTAAAATTTTTTTCAAAATTTTAGAATGAGTAGACATTAAATTTATGATTAGAAAACATTTAACTTTATTTTAATACATGAAAAATAATTTTCATTTGACTAGGTATGGTTGAAGATAGAGACTAATAAAATAAAATAGATATTCCAAATAAGAAATCAATTAGCTCTAGATGGGGGTTTTACTTGTGAGTTTGACTGAATGGGGAGAAAGCCAGTCTGCTTTAAGAGGAAAGAAATGGTTTGTATTCTTCCATGCCCTTTGAACAATCTTGACAACTGATATTTGTCTTAATAAGTTCACTTACCTAAAAATGTTTTACCTACCACTTAAAGGAAACACAGGAGGATTTGGGATTTATGGTCAGAGTAAGTCTAGTAGAAACTTGAATACATCTTTCTCTTTTTCTAGATGCGTTAAAACTCTCCCAAGGTGACAGTTACGGAAGTCTGAGCTCTTCTAAGGGGTAGTATGTCTTAGAGAAATTGTACCAGTCTCGTGTCAGTCTCATGTCAACCTGATGGTGAGGGGGCAGGAAGGGAAGGGGAGGTGACCCAGGGGTAATAACATCCAGGGAGGAAGATTTGGGCCTTGAACGCTTATTGCATAGAAGCTAACCTCAATTCATTCTTGACCTTTAGAATTAGAGGTTACTATTAATTTAGCAATGAAGTTTCCAGGCTTGGATGGAATCCAAAATGTCCTTCAAAATGTTAGAAAGCAGGCAAAAGCGTAACAAAGGAAGGAAATAGTACTCACAGCTGATATCTCATAAGATTATTTCACTAACAAAATAACTGTGGAAACTTTTGGTTTCAGGTATCTCTTCTCTGAATCCATTATCCAATCAATCACCCAGCCAATCCACCACCAAAGGAAGCAACTTTATTGAATCTGGAAGCAAATTAAAGCAATTTGGTTCCTTTCAGGTTTCAGATTTGGTTATTTTATCAGGGATATAAGAGGTTTATGCCTCAAGGTGCTCCCAGGCCAGCCCTGGAACTCTACTGGGTGCTGCAGGGAATGAGAGCTTGGGGGTCCACATAAGGGGATATGGAAAGGATAGCAGCTGCTGGACAGCAGAGATATTTGCAAGACAGGAGGTTGATGCCATAGTACAGTATACTTTGTGTTTTTAGTGATTACTTTCAGTAACCACATTCTTGACAAGAACTTAATGCCCATTGTATGGTAGTTTTAAGGTTGTAATAACAAATCTAATAGTTTGAACACATAACTGTTGTATGTATTCAATTATTCATAATAACGGACCATACAGCCTTCTAGAAAAATTCATATAAATTGTTTTATTTAATTCCTGAATCACAGTAACCCTCTTTTACAGATAAGGAGAGTGAAACTCAAAGAGGTCATGTAGCCCTAGGCAACCCAGCCAATAAGTAGTGAAACTTGGTCTTGGAGCACTTTTGCTTTCCAGATGAGCCTTCCTCCAACCCCAGTAAATTACCGAGGCAAATACTGGGAAGATTAAAATGGTTTTTTGTTCATATTTCTTTCCATTTTTTTGGACTGGGTATATGTATAAAACATCAACCATTAACAAATGGCTTCTTAATGTATATCATGGATATAGAAAAATAATAAATAATATATATGTACAGATTGTTGAGTTTTCACGAACTAAACAGGCCCATGTAACCTTCATCCAGTTCAACAAGCAGAACATGTATAAATATGCTTTTAAACAGAATTGGATCCTACCATTACATAGAATTTGGTCTCCTACTTTTTCCACTTAACATTTTATTGTCAAATATTTACCACATTAGTATGTATCTCTCACAAACAAGCTTTTTAATGGCTACATGATAGATCCTCAGGTGATTGTACAATAATTAATATAACCATCCTTTGAACATTGAACATTTAGGCTGTTCCCGTTTTTCATTACTGTAAATAGCATTGTGGTATATAGTATTAAACATAAATCTCTGGCTGTGTGTTTATTTCCTTAGGATACATTTGTAAAAGTGTAATTGCTAGATCAAGGAGCATGATTAGTTTAAAGGTCTTGATGTATATTGGCAAAGTACACAAAGAATGGTTATACCAACCCACCACTGTTCATGAGTGCTCATATTCTAATACTGGTTCATTTCATCATATGTGCGTGGTATGCATGTGTGTGTGTTTGTGTCTGCCTGTATTTATCTTGGGCTTTTTGATAGACAAAAATTTTTATCTGACTACTGTTGGGATTTTCTTTCATTGTTAATGAGGTTAGTATATTTTTATATGTTTATTGAACATGTTGCTTCTATTTATTTTCTATCTAATCACTACAAAATTACACGTTACTTATTTTCTTTAATTTATTTGGAAGATAAAAGCTTATAAAACTGTATGGCTGGACACAGTGGCTCACACCTGTAATCCCAGCACTTTGGGAAGCCGAGGTGGGCCGATCACCTGACGTCAGGAGTTCAAGTCCAGCCTGGCCAACATGGTGAAACCCTGTCTCTACTAAAAATACAAAAAAATTAGCCAGGCGTGGTGGCGGGTGCCTGTAATGCAAGCTACTTGGGAGGCTGAGGCATGAGAATCACTTGAACCCGAGAGGCAGAGGTTGCAGTGAGCCGAGACTACGCCATTGGACTACATACAGCCTGGGCAACAAGAATTAAATTCTGTTTCAGAGAAAAAAAAAAAAGCTTATAAAACTTTAGGAGAATGACTTTTTTAGCTCATAAAAATTTGGGAAAGTAATGAAATAAGTTTTCCCTTCATGATCACCTTTTTCAAAGCATCTATATAACTGTTTTAGAGAAAAATCATCTACTCCTGAAAGCTGCTCTAGATAGATCCAGGTGACATTTGAGTCTTAATTGACATATCTAATTGACACATTGTTTCCTCACAGATGACTGAGGTGGTGACTCATTTATTCAAGAGGGTCAGACTACGATTCCTGTATCTGAAAAATAAATAATGTTGGAAGATAGTATGTATTTGAATCAGTGAAACACAACATAATTAGATAATTCAGTTATTATTAGAAATTTGCACATCCCTATTTATAATATTTCCTATTTGGAGAATAGGATTAGACAAGGTTTTAGATCATTTTTTCACCTTTTGAGAAATACGATGTGAAATTTAAGGATTATAAGTAAAATTAAAATAAAAATTATATCAAAGGTTTTACAGTTGGCTATTCAGTATATGAAAAAATTTTGATATTAAGGTTGTTTCTCAGTCTTTAGAGGTATATTATATTTCTAAAAACATGTCTGGGAGACACAATATAGGAAGCCTTAATTTCAGAAACTAGGGTTTTTCTTTTTTTTTCTTTTTTTGAGATGGAGTGCAATGGCGCAATCTCGGCTCACTGCAACCTCCACCTCCTGGGTTCAAGCGATTCTCCTGCCTCAGCCTCTTGAGTAGCTGGGATAACAGGCATGCGCCACCACACCTGGCTAATTTTTGTATTTTTAGTAGAGACAGGGTTTTACCATGTTGGCCAGGCTGGTCTCTAACTCCTGACCTCAAGTGATGTGACCACCTTGGCCTCCCAAAGAGCTGGGATTACAGGCATGAGCCACCACGCCCGGCCAGGAACTAGGGTTTTTCTAAAGTAGCTTTTGCATGAAGGTAGTTGAATTTTAATAAAATAAAAAATTCATTCACAAAAATGAAGGTTAGTGGGGATGGGGTGAAAGATCTGTGTCTCATTGTCAGATATATCTCTATTTGCCTCTGGTGTTTATCCTGAGCCTGGTTAGTGAGCAGAGGCTGCCAGGACTGGCAGATTGTGCTGTGTCTTGTGTTACACGAACAACTAACCTGCAATTCTGAGCTTATTAAGATGAGACCATTTTAACATATTTGTTTTAATCTCTATGTCAGAATTCTGATCTCCAGATGTTATAAGCATTAAGCCATTCTTTCATCTTTTGTAAATAAATTTTCCAGAATATTCTGTGTTGTTGAGAGTACCTGGACATTAACTGAGTTTTACCTGTTATTCTTTACATTTTGATGTTAGCTAAATCCAGTTTTTCCCCATCATTTCATAAATTTTTCCCATAAAATAAAGACATACATGGTTTTTACAGTTAGAAGAGACCTTCAAGATCACATCATCCTTTAGATCCTCAAATCCAAATGCCTTCCAGGGCCAATAATATCCATATGACCTTATCAGGGATAATATAGTAGGAAGTGATAATGACTACACAAACTAGAAAGTATAAACCCAGCCTAAAGGCATCAAGTTTTAAAGTTTATTCAAACACTGTGCTATCCCAACAAAACATGTCTGTGGGACACATTGGCCTGTAGGCCTCCAAATTGCAGTCTCTAATCTTTTTATTTTAAAGATAAATTGATCTTTCTAGTAAAGTTAGTGTGACAGGTGATTTGAGACCAGGTTTTCTTTCTTCTAATGAATTGATTAATTAAATATCTATTGCGTGCCCACTTCTGTCAGATATTTTCATTTATTTATTTTATTTACTATATACATGCCATCACTTACAAAAGCAAATTTAAGGCTAAGGACAATAAATACACACACTCACATCCATTAGGAGGGTAAAATAAAGATGAAAAAGATATTTAAAAACCACAGGTGAAAAAGAGCTAAAATTTTAGAAGAAGCTCAAGGTGAACATGGTAACCAATTTTTTTAAAAGAACAAATGAAATAAAAGATTATCTAGAAGTATCTTACGCTAACTTTTGATAACATTAATTGGTTAATGGATATCCTTGGAAATAGTTCAAAGCAAATATAGTTGTAAACTGAATGAACACATGGAAAGTTAGGGAACTCTTATCTGCTATGATTGCATAAGAAATAGAATTTTACCAGGAAAGTGTGTGTGTGTGTGTGTGTGTGTGTGTGTCTGTCTGTGTGTGTGTGCATAGGAATTTACCAGTAAAAGAAACAGCAGATTTCTTGGGGGAGGGAAAAGTTGGGGGAGGGAAAAGTTAAGTGTGGATAGAACAATGAGGGCATTTATTGTTCAAGATGAGGCTGAATAGTAAGCAAGGATTTGTAGGCCATTGCTGAGGATTTTGTCTTATATCCAAGGAATAAATAGAAGGGAATTAGAGGTTTAACCTGGGGGTATGAATGAGGAAGAAGAGTCCCATGATCAAATTTACCTTTTGAAAAGACCACTGTGGCTGCTATGTGAAGAGGCACACTAGAATGAACACTGAAACACCAGTTAGAAGCCAGGCGAGGTGCAGTGGCTCACACCTGTAATCCCATCACTTTGGGAGGCTGAGACAGGCAGATCACTTGAGGTCAGGAGTTCAAGACCAGCCTGGCCAACATGTTGAAACGCCATCTCTACTAAAAATACATTAATTAGCTGGGCATGGTGGCGCACACCTATTAGCCCAGCTACTTGGGTGGCTGAGGCACGAGAATTGCTTGCACCTGGGAGGTGGAGGTTTCAGTGAGCTGAGATTGTGCCACTGCACTCCAGCCTGGGTGACAGAGTGAGACTCTGTCTCAAAAAAAAAGCCACTGAAGCAATTCATGCAAGATGAATAGGGAGGTAATAGAGCAGATAAACAGACTTGAGATTTGAATCAACATCAGATGTATTTAAGAGATAAAATTGGCAGTATTAGGAATGGGTGTGGCTGAGGGTGGGAAGAGAGAGAGAGACATGTTAAAGGTGATTACAGTCTTTGGGTTTTGCATTTGGTTGAACAGCCGTGCCCCACAGGGAGGTGGGGAATACTGAGAAAGGATCAAATTGGGAGTGGTGGAATAGAGGGTGTTTTTATGCCCCATAAGGTCAGGGGCACAGACTTATTCACTGATGTCTCTGAACTCCAGAACAGTTCCTGACACACAGTAGGTACTCAATAAGTATGTTACATAATTATGTATTCAGGTTTAGGCAGGTTGAATTTAAAAGTCATTGAGACATTCAAATGGTGCTGTCAAATACGGGTCTAGTCTTACTGGTCTTACAGGGAGTTAAGCTGGAGCTTAAAGGAGGGAGATTTGGGATCCTTTGGCATGTAGATGGCATGTAAGATGCTGCAACTGCCTGGAAGTAGGAATAGAATAGGAGTGGAAGAGGGCCTAGGACAGAGTCTTAAATAATACTGGCCTTTAGGGTTGGGGAGGTATCAGCCGATAAAAGACAAGAAGGAATTTCCAGTTATGCAGGAAAAAAAAAATGAGGATGAGGCTCATAAAAGCTAAGGGAAGAGAGTAGACCGGGACGGAGGAGTCAAGTAAGATGAGAACTAAAATGCCGTTGAATTTAGCACCATGAAGGTCATTAGTGACGTTAGTGAGAGCTGTTCTAGTGGAGCATTTGAGATGCAAGCTTACTTTGGAATTGACTGAAAAGTAAATGGGGGTTGAGGGAAGAAATGCAGCAGTATGGAGGCAAAAGATATGCACATTTGATCACTTACAAAATATGATTACAGACCAACTAAAAACCTAGGAGATTCCAGAAACTGGAATGTACTTCAACACAAATTCTTGGGATACAGATAAATGTCATTCACTTATTCACCAAACATTTTTGAAGCACTCGGTTCCAGGTCTTGTGCTAAAGAAACATGTCAGTCTGATGGCTTTTCTTGTGTAGCCACAGTGATTGGAGATGTCTTTGGCTTTGCACTTTAGCTGCTAGTTGTTCTGTTTAAACGTCCAGGTAAGTATATAGGTTAACGTGCTCTCCTGTGTAGGACCCTTCCTAGTGTGGTTCTGTCTTCAAAGACTGTGATTCTCTCGTAGAGCAGATGAGGTGAACATTCTTCTTATTCCCATTCCCATTCTGGAATCCCTTTTGCCTCTAGATTAATGGGAATCCAACATCAGTGAAGTGCCCTTTGCTGCTGCTGCCAGCCATTCTGACTCCAGAGCCAGTGAATAGGTGCTGCTTCCATCACTAGGTGGAATAACAGGAGCATGTGCTGCCAATCAGCATGGTTGCCTAGCAACAGGAGGAGATGCTATTCATTGTCTATCAGTGTGGGGGCACAATATGTTTTAGTTTAAGGTGCTTGATAAACACAATGATTACATGGACCCTCCATGTCAGCCTTGGAAGTTGTGATTCTGAGGCTGGGAAGCTGGACTATCTTTGGAAGCTAAATTTGGAAGTGAAAGGGGGATGTAGGATATGATCATCTGGCTACATAGATAAGTATTGAAAAATAGGATTTGGGTTTCTGGCTATGGCTTAAGCTATAAGAATAATGGGCTCCTGGCAAAGGATAAAGTGTATCATGAAACAAGAAATAATGTGTCTGGCAGGCATGCAATTCTCATTGAATATGAGGAAGTGGGAGACAAATGCCTAGATAATCTGAAAAACAAAAAAGAGATTTTACAGAGGACACCAGGTATAAAGTAGAAACAACCACAGTGGGAAAGATACACAGAGTGAATATCAAATTTTAATACAAGACAGTACTCTGTCTCCTAGATCTTATTGAGATTTGGAAGTGTCATGCAACATGGGTCACTTTGTGGTCACCAACTGTCCTAAAAAGATTTGGGACAAATTCCACAGTGTCATGGTATGGATGAAAAAATAGGCACTATTGAGAACACTTAAAGAACAAGAACCGAAGGTTTTTGGCTGTTTCTCATCATCTCATGGAAAGGTGGACAGGGATCAGGGTGCCACAGAACCCTTCGTGTGTATCTGTGTTTTAGCGAAGAACCCTCTGCTCCCCTGTGGTTCTCTCTATTTATTGAGAAAGTGGAAAACAACAACAACAAAAACAAAACAGTTTTGTCAGTGGAGGAATAATCAATCTGCATGAGGCCACGTGGTTAGAAACCTGAGTTGTCTGGAAAGTTAGCTTTTCCAGCCTCTGGAAACTTTGGGGCCCAGGGAGTGTTGCAAGCCCCACTGGGGGAGGAAGACCCCCATTCTGTGGGAAGCTGAACTTGAGTACATCCTCTTCTGTTGCAAAATGATGGACCCGTCTCTAACTAGCTCTTAGGCAACCTGGGCTTGTGCACAGTTCTGCTTGTGCCTCAGAGGTAGGATACAGCATAGAAAGGCCTTCCTTCTTGACTGCCTGCCTGCCTGCCTCCCTTCCCTCCCTCCCTTCTCTTCTCCTCCCTCCCTCCCTCACTTCCTTTCTCCTGGGCTCAAGTGATACTCCTGCCTTGGCTTCCCAAAGTGCTGGCATTACAGGCATGAGTGACTATGCCTGGCCAAAAGGGTACATTTTCAAAATGAACACCTACTTTAGTGCCCTCTCATGTTTGATTAGCTCATGAATGCCATTGGTTGAATTTTCAGGAATTTTGCAAGCCAGTTGTTAAATGGTAATTAGTAAACATCAAATTATGCAAAATTATAATTATCTCAAAAACAAAGGTAATGCATACTCAAAACTCATCACTTCCTAATTGTTTTACTACCTTTTACTATTGTTTATGTCTGCTGTGTCTGTATGGGGAAAATACTCTATGTGGGCTAATGGTATGCTGCTGTGTTGTCCTTCCCAGTTCAGTGTCGGGTGAGCTAGTTGGAAGCTTAGAATGCACCATGGTGGGACTGGTAGTATTTATAAAACACCACAAACCAGAGTGTCTTGCCCTAGAGGGGCAGTTGTTGCACATTTACCAACACACTTTTGCCTGTAGCCCTTGAATCTTGCCATTTCATTGTGCTCCAGCCCAGCAGCTCTAGCATGTGTCTGTCTGCCAATGTCTGCATCTGTGTGCCAGAGGACTTTCTCTGGAAGGTCACTTTCTTCCTGCCCGTGTGCACTGCTGGAAGGAATTAACTGCCCCCAGGAGCTGCCATCACCTTGACCTTCAAGTAAGATAGTTTTGAAGCAAGGGTTTTACACCATTTCCCAAAGTTTTACCTGATGATTAAGTTTCAGTTGCCCACTTTGGTAGCTTGCTTTTGCCTCTAGATTAATGGGAATCCTATGTCAGTGAAGTGCCCTTTTCTGTTGCTGCTAGCCATTCTGACTCCACAGCCAATGAATAGGTGCTGCTTCCACCACCAGGTGGAATAACAGAAGCATGTGCTGCCAATCAGCATGGTTGCCTAGCAACCCTTTTTAAAACTTTTATTTTAGGTTCAGGGGTACACGTGCAGATTTGTTATATAGGTAAACTTGTGTCATGGAGGTTTGTTGTATAGATTATTTCATCACCCAGGTGCTAAGCCCAGTTCCCAATAGTTGTTTTTTTCTGTTCCTCTCCTTCCTCCCACTCTCCATCCTCCAGTAGACCCCAGTGTCTGTTGTTCCCATCTTTGTGTTCATGTGGTCTCATCATTTAGGTCCCACTTATAAGTCAAAACACGCAGTATTTGGTTTTCTGTTCCTGCATTAGTTTGCTAAGGATAATAGCCTCCAGCTCCATCCATGTTCCTATAAAGGACCTGATCTTGTTCTTTTCTATGACTGTGTAGTATTTCATGGTGTATATGTACCATATTTTCTTTATCCACTCTACCATTGATGGGCATTTAGGTTAATTCCATGTCTTTGCTATTGTGAATAGTGCTTCAATGAACATATGTGTGCAGGTGTCTTTATGGTCGAATGATTTATATTCCTTTGGGTATATACCCAGTAGTGGGATTGCTGGGTTGAATGGTAGTTCTGTTTTTAGCTCTTTGAGGAGTTGACACACTGCTTTCTACAATGGTTGAACTAATTTACACTCCCTCCAACAGTGTATTGTGTCCTTATTGACTGCCCTTCCTGGCCTGTTTCACTTCTTTTGCATCTGTTCTGGTGTTCCCTCCACCTCCAGGTCTACTTCTGAGAGAATTGTATACAAAGGAGGAGTGTAGTGCTGCCTGGAGAGTGGAAGCATATTGGAGACTTTTGGGTAGGACTAAGGGAAGAGGCAGAAGTATGACATCCTGTGCGAATTGACATTAAACCAGCCAGATGGCAGATGTGGATGGTGATTTTCTAATAGCTATCACAAAATTGGCAAGAAAGCAAGATAGAAGAGTCATAAGGGACTTCAACTGTATTTACCTAATTTAAATTCATATTCTAATAGCAGGGCATATCTGCTTTAAAAACACTTGCTAATAACCTTTTAGGGACTATGCTCAGTGGTGTGGGGATGCAATGAGGAATCAGACATTGCCATAGGTTCCAAGGCACTTACACCTTACCAAGGGATGTCAGATGTATACACAACTATTTTGAGATAGAATGTGGTAAGCTTCACAGAGCTGAGAGTGGTTGTAGCTCTTGAGAGGAAGAATGAAGACTCAAATGCTTTATAGAAGAGCTGACATTTAGACAAAGCATTGGTAAGTTGGGAGGATTTCAACAGGAAGAGATTGAGAGGAAAAGGATTCTAGGTGGAAAGGATGGTGAGAACAAAGGCCTGAAACTGGGATAACAACCCTTGTATTCACATATTGGACACGTAGAGGTGTGCCGGAGCGTGGAGTCAGAGGAAAGCCTAGAATGGCAGGTGAGAGGCAGGATGGGGAGGCTTGGATGGGATTCTGGGGGATTCTTGGTACCCGCCTAATAAAACTTAAGGATGCACTGAAACTATATAAAGGATCTGATCCCCTGGCCAGAGGCTCCAAAAGGGAATTTTATAAGACTCAGGAAGGGCAGCAGTCTCTAAAAAGTCAATCCTAATTATATATTGTAACTTGTTATAATGAGGAGTAAAGGGGAGAAAGTCCTGATCGGCTTGGATTTCAAAAGTCATTTAAAAAGAACAGAAGGAGACACACACACACACACACACACACACACACACACACACACACACACACACACATATGCTCACACCCAAGAAGCATAACTTGAATGCTTTTGAGAAGTCCAAGCCTGCAAGGAAATGAAGCATGAAGAAAAGCAGTGAATAGAGATGTGTTATGGGGCTGGGCACGGTGGCTCATGCCTATAATCCCAGTACTTTGGGGAGGCCAAGACAGGAGGATCCCTTGAGCCCAGGAGTTAGAGACCAGCCTGGGCCACATATCTATACCTTGTCTATACTAAAAAATTTTAAAAATTAGCTGGGCATGGTGGTGTGCACCTGTAGTCCCAGTGACTCAGGAGGCTGAGGAGGGAAGATCACTTGGCCCAGGAGTTTGAGGCTGTGATGATCCTTGATTATGCCACTGCCCTCCAGTCTGGGCAACAGAGTGAGACCCTGTCAAAAAAGAAAGAAATGCATTATGGGGGGCTGAACTGTCCACACCCCCTACACGTCCCCCGCCACAACCCCCTGCTATTCATATATTGAAGTCCTAATCCCTGGTAACTCATAATATGATTATATTTGGAGATAAAATTTATTAAAAGGTAATTAAATTAAAATAAGGTCATTGGGATGGCCCTAATCCAATATCACTGATGTCATTATAAGAAGAAGAAATGTGGATACGGACATGTGCAGATAGATGAAAGGCCATGCGGGGACACAGTGAGAATGTGGACGTCTGCTAGCTGAGGAGGAAGGCTTCGGGAAAAGCAAACCTGTGAACACCTTGCTCTCAGACATCCAGCCTCCAGAACTGTGGAAAAATAAACGTCTGTTGTTTACACCACCCCATCTGTGGTACTTTGTTATGGCAACCCTACCAAACTAATAGACTTGGCATGAGGTGAGCAATATATGAGGCCTTTGCCTTAGGGCAGATAAGACAATGATCCTCATTATTTGCAAGTTCCTTCTTTGTGATTTCATCTATTGACTAAAATGTATTTGTGACCTCAAAATCAACACTTGTGGCACTTTGACAGTCATTTGCAGACACGTGCAGAGCAGTGAAAACTTTTGAGTTGCCGGATGTGTTGAAGTCAAATGCTCGTGCCAGCTGAAGTCAAATGCTCTGCCTTCTTGTCTCAGCTCTCCTATTGTAAACAAGTGTTTTCACAGGCTAGAGTGCATCTTTCAAATTTTTGTTGGTGATTTCACTGTTTAAAATGGCCCCCAGGTGTAGTACCAAAGTGCTGAAGGTAGTGATGTGCCTTATAGAGAAAATATGGGTGTTAGATAGCTTGCTTCAGGCACTAGTTATATTGCTGTTGGCCATGAGTTCAATGTTATAATGAATCAACAATATATATTAAATGAGGTTGTCTTGAAACAGAAACACACATAAAACTATGTATGATCAGTTGATGAACATGTAACCAAAGCCTCACAGGAACCTAACTCTGTATGTCTCCTAGGAGAAATGGTTCAATATTTGCTAATTTAGTGTTTGTTGTGACTTTGGTGGTGGGAAAGTCTAGCTGTTCGAAAGAAGGTTATTCCAAATGAAAAGTTTAGAACACAAGTCATTTTTAGATAAGAGTTGAAGCTCAAGGTGGTTAAAGAGGTAATGAGATGGCCTAGACACTGGCAGTGAGCTCGGTTCTTCAGCCATTATGCTGAAAAAATTACACATGATCACTGACCACTATTTCTCAGTTTCATGGATCAGATAAGTACTGCAATAAAGACTTCAGCAGCAACCAGATGCCATTTAACTTGATGATGGTTCATTGGTAAATTCAAGAAATTCTGATGACCTAAAGGCAGTCAGAAAAGAGCAGGTTGCACCCTGGCATCCAGCAAGGATTTCCCACAAGAAGATATGCTGACTTAACCTCATCTCTTCACCTCCAGTTATTTTTTTGGATTGAATTATTATAATATATGTAACATTGGCTAAATGTTCTTTAAACATATACCTGCCAAATTCAGAAAATATTTAAGTACTTTTCTTTGTTATCAATTCAGCCAGAACATACAGTGACCTTGTTTGCCAAGAACATCACCAGAGGGCTGTGATGTTGCTCTTTAGTGCTCATCCAAAATCCCCTGCAATGTTGGCTCGTCATCCTCATTCTGGATTGGTTTCAGTCCTCGTCAGTTAGAGAAAATTCTCTGGCATACATGAGGTCTCCTAAGAACAGGTGTCCCATTACATCCTCATCTTGTTAAACATCATTTACACTAGGAGGAAACTGCAGTATAATAAAAGGCAAAGTGGCTTCTTACTGTAGTGGAATTCTTAATGTAGCCTCAATTCAATTCAATTATAATTTTTCATCCATGGATAGCCTTCGTTGGAAATTCTGTTTCCTAAGAGCTGTGGATTTGCAGCTTTTTCTATCACTGTAGTTGGTCTATCCCAGGACCACTCACACAGAATCCACCTAGATGGACATTGTTAAATATGCTGATTCCTGGGCTTTATCCCAATAATACAGAAACAGAATCCATTTGGGAACTGGGAGTCTGAATTTTAAAAAGCTTCTCAGGTTATTGAAAGTTTTGGTTATAAAAGTAAAATGATCTTTGGGAGAATTTAGTTGGCTAATAGTTCTAACAAATATTCATTATTTGACTAAAAAGTAATAATTGTATTGATCAAATTGGCACTTACAGAATTTGAGTCCAGCACACAGAATTTGAGTCCATCTGTATTGAATAGGTATTTTAATTGATATTGGAAATTGTTTAGAACTTATATCTTAAGCATTTCTGTGTACAGATAATTGTGAGCAAGATATATGTTTATAAAAATCTATATTTTAGTTTGCCTTTCATCCAACTCTGGTTTTCTATGCCATGTCACCAACTTAAGAATTTAGATCAGTTTTCTAAAATAAAAAAAAATCAACAAATCAAAACCAAATATGTGCTAAGGGTAGATTAAGATTTACTTAGAAATTGTATGCCAGAAAATGAGGAATACTAAAGCCAGCAGAGCATACTTAGTCCTTTGCAAAGTCCCTTCATTAAACACTCTTTAGATAACTAATCACTTAACTTTTTCCTAAACTCCTAGGCCTCAAGACATCTCCTGATAATTATTCACACCTGGAGTTTTTCTTCATACTTATCCTTGGAAAAATTGTCTTTTAGCTATATTGAAAACACAAACTTATACTTAACCACAAAGATATTCTGTTATTTTAAGAAATTTTAAGACTCATTGTACTAAGTGCCATGCTGTAAAATAAAAAGTACAGCATTTTCCATTTTACCCATAGGAGAAATATTATTTATAATTACAATTTAATGTTACACAAATTAGTTGTGCATTTATTTCATCTTTTATACTTTCCCAAATATCAGATGCCATCTGTCAGTGTAAATGTCATTTATGTTATATCCTTATTTGGTAATTATTTTAATCTGAAAATCTTAGAATTCAGTTGTAGCATATTAGAGCAACTATCTGTGCTATTCCTGAACGTCATTTATTTAACATTATTTTGTGAATTTAACATTTATTTTGTGAATTTCGATGTCAGCAATAACAATTTTAGATTTTATGAATTGGATTTTGAAATGTGGAATAGAGAGTCTTCTAAAAGGGACAGGAACAATTCAAATATTATTTTTATAAACATACAGATGGTTCATCATTATGTTCTCAGTATCAAGAGTGGCACTTTATAAATATTTGCTTAATAAATGAATAAGCGGAACAATACACACATAGTCTCACACCCACAGGGTCTGATCATAAAATAAGTGAGTTTTAAAATTTGTCTTATATAAATTAGTAATAGAATTTTATAGTAAATCATTTGTATGCCATGTGTAATATACTCCGCATATATTTAAATGAATTTTTTATTTTAGGACAGTTGCTTATGATTAGTTTTAGTATATTGAAATGAACATATGGAAGTACTAAAAGAGAATACTGTGGAAAAACTTGTTTAAAAAGCTTAGGCTGGGCACGGTGGCTCACGCCTGTAATCCCAGCACTTTGGGAGGCCAAGGCGGGTGGATCACGAGGTCAGGAGATTGAAACCATCCTGGCTAACACAGTGAAAACCCATCTCTACTAAAAATACAAAAAAAATTAGCTGGATGTGGTGGCTCATGCCTGTAATCCCAGCTACTCGGGAGGCTGAGGCAGGAAAATGGCGTGAACCCGAGAGGCAGAGCTTGCAGTGAGCTGAGATCAGGCCACTGCCCTCTAGCCTGGGCGACAGAGCGAGACTCCATCTCAAAAAAAAAAAAAAAAAAAACTTATGATACTTTAGAGCTGCATTCGGTTTAACTATGTGTATTAATGTTAATACACATCAATTATTATTAATGTTGTTAATGTTGATCTATACATTTTACAAACAACAGATATATGAGATACGCACGAGTATTATCAAGGTCACTCTTGGCATGTTCTTGCACAAGCACAAAGTTGTTGCAAATATGAACATATTTAAGAATTTCATAATGGCATATTTTCAATATGTTGAACTACAATCAAAAGCTGGCCAGGTGCAGTGGCTCACACCTGTAATCGTAGCACTTTGGGAGGCTGAGGTGGGTGGATCACAACGTCAAGAGATCGAGACCATCCTGGCCAACATGGTGAAACCCCATCTCTGCTAAAAATACAAAAATTGGCCTGATGGCACGCACCTGTAGTCCCAGCTACTTGGGAGGCTGAGGCAGAACAATCGCTTGAACTGAGGAGGCAGAGGTTGCAGTGAGCCAAGATTGTGCCACTGCACTCCAGCCTGGAGACAGAGTGAGACTCCATCTCAAAAAAAAAAAAAAAAGACGGGGTGGGGGTCATATATTTATGTTTTAAACTACTTAGGGCACTATTAGGAGTTACTTTGTTATTTGTTACGTGAGTTCAAATTTTCTTTAGTTAGCTTTGGTCAAAACAACGTAAAAAAAAACATAATAGAAACAGAAAAGTTAGAAGCCTTTTTTATTGTATAAAAGCTTTACACACCTGATGATTTTGGGGGAGAAAAATCACACATATATTTGTTCTCTAGGCATCCGTGTATTTTCATGTAATGTATTCACCTGTGTATATGCTTATAAGAATTACTAGGCTTATTTTTCTCAACCTAGAAAATTATCCATGCCTCAAAAGAAAAACATTGTTAAAACTTCTTGCAGCAATTCAGAGTAATAAATCTCCCAAAATGATTTCTTTTAAGGCTAATCTTTGCATAAATTTTACAAAGATATGTTGAGTTTTAGACAAGATAGTCTTTCCTTTAAAAAAGCAAGAACAAAAGGATGAAAATTGCTGAAAACCTGAACACAACATTCCTATTCACATCACTTTAATAATTTATTGAGTGCAGGGCCAACAATATGAAATTTTCATGGATGAGTATTATCCAGCCTCATATAAAAGTAACGTGAAAAATAAGGTCAGAGATAAATCACAAATACCAGTTACTCTTGTCTGTGGTTCTCTAAATTACAATAAAGTGTCATTTATAAAGATAAAAATTTTGGGTTATATAATAGAAAGTAATTATCATTATTTGTAGAATTTTTTAAAAATTCAGAATTAAATTATAAAGGCCAAAAGTGGATGATAAAGTGAAATTATTCCTGCTTTAAGTGCGGTTGGGGCTAAAAATGGGTAGAGAATTGTAAAATTATATTTTAATTCTTTATCATTAATATTACTATTTAGGAATTTTTATTTAGGCTAGATTGGACAGTCTTCGGAGATTTCAAAAATATTGTTCAGGACCTCATTCCAGGTAGTTTATTCTGACCTACGTCTCCAAGTCTAGGGAAGGGATCACCTGAATAAGATGTGAGATTTTTACCTCAAGGTTAATATTTTTAGAAATTCTGAGTGAGCGTGTGTGTGTGTGTGTGTGTGTGTGTGTATGTGCATGCACGCGTGTGTCAGAGAGAGAGTGCTTGTAGGGTGGGTTGGGGTTTGGAACATAAAGAAGAGGAAAGGCAATGTAGAGGGATTGAGTAGGAGACATTTATATTCACCAAGTGCTCTCATCTAAACTTACTTCCAAAGGGCTTAATTTTAAAATAATAAATTCACAAACACATTTGACTGCACCTGTTTTATCTCCCAAGAACTTAAAGGAAGCAAAAAAAAATTCAGTGGATTTCCTTTTATTACTGGTGGTGCCAGAAAATAAGACTTAGAGGCTACGTGTGGTTCATCTGAATCTCTGAATCAGTAATAAGTATATCATAATAGCGTTCCACAGAGATGCTGTACCCCTCCTCTAGCCAGCAAAGAACATTTTCCAGACCCTGGAAGGTGTTTTCATCAGTCATTAAGTTTTGCATATGATGGGTCTCCTGCACCTGCTAGAATTCCTGGATCTTGCTCAGTTTTTCCTCTCCTTGCAGGTGGAGACAAAGCTGCAAAGCATTTGCAGGGCATTCTCCGCTTGCTTTCAGAGGTGGGCTGATCCAGGGCTCTTTGACCTTATTATTTTGATCTTAAGCTTAGTCCTTTATCACACTGCGTTTAGTCCTCCCTGGAGGCCACTCCTTCTCCTTCCTTTCTCCCCCTCAAAGAACAGCACAGATCCATATAAAATGAAAATGAAGAGTAATAATAATGATAATAAATGGCTGTAATAATAATTGGTACAGCAGACATCAAGGTTAAGTACATTCTACAGAGCAGCCTGCTGGGGATACTCCAGGAGACTATACCCATGTACCCAGGGCATGGAAGCACTGCTTTCCAGGAAAAGATCAGGCACCTGCCACCCTCTTGGGCATAGCATGAGATAGAGGCTGCTCTACTTACTGCAGTCCGTTCAGGTTGGGGAACATGACCTCCGTGTACTAGAGCTACCTCTCACATGCTAGTTAAGGCACATAACTTAGCCCTCCCCTCTTTGTTTCAGCTTTAATGGGTAAAAGGGGTATAATTATAGTAATTATCACATAGGATATTGAAAAGATTAATACCTATAAAAGATTTAGAACAGTACCTGGCATGTAGTGCTCAAATATTGTTTAGCTATTATTATTATTAAGGAAGTGTGTATTAAATCTGAGGGTAAAGAGCTCTTAGAGATGATCTAGGTCAGCCATCTAAAGCCTTTTGGAAGTAGAAAAGGGTGGCTATGGTACATTTAGTAATGCTCCTCTAGAGATGGACAGGAGACTATACTAAGTGGGCAGCCAGCTCCTTCCTCATCGTGCCTCTTATCATTTGTTGTTGGAATAGATAGGTAAGGTTGGAACGATCTCTCTCTACCCCTCACAAAAGGCTGACTGGAGTCCATTTGTTCCTGGAATAAACTGAATTTATTATCCTGATCTAATTATTTAAGATCTCTTTTCACTTCTATAGATTCATGTCCTCACTCTGAATCTTGACTTCCAGTCATTTCTTTTACATATTTATTGGGATGATTTTTTTTTCTTTGCTGTTGTTGGTTTGGGAATGCTATTATTGAAATACCTGACTTAATTTTTGAAATCCACACAAAACTATGTCAAAATGGAGTTAATATATGTAATGAGAAGTAGTGCGAGGGTCATGTTCTTCTAGAGGTTTGGAATGGAAATTATAATGTATTTTTTTATGGTCTCTATTTGGTGCCCAGAGCTAGTGGCACTTTAAGGAAGAATCAGTAGTTGAACATACAGTGTTGATGAAATTTTGCAGCAAATATGCTCAGTTTATTTATTCTTCAGAGAAAGATATTTGTTCCTTAGGCTGTTTAATTTGTTCTGTATTCAAAAAGCAAACGAATTTCTCTTCATAAGGCAAAATGCAATGATGTTTTCTTAAATATTGACAATATTAGATTCTGCTGGCGTTTTTCATCTTCAGAATACACAAAATCAAGAAATGGAAACTGCAACCGGTGCATCATCACTAATGCTTATGTACCTAATTTCAATTTTTTTGCAATTTGCTATCCTCTGATGCTTGTCGTTCTGAAAAAAAAAATGGGAACATCATTTCGAGTATTACTTAATGTATTTCTTTTCTGCACATATTAAAGGTCTTTTGTATAAAGTAGTAATGGAATATGCTAGAAATGATCAAAATTTAATGGACCATAGAGCATTTGTAGACCAGAAGCTTTAGAATGAAATGCAAACAGCATTAAATGTCTAAATTTATTTTCTTTTAGACTTTCATCTTACAGTGATTTTCTGCAAGCATGGTATTAGGGTCTCATGGGGAATGTTTAATAGAAGCTATAATAGATAATAACTGACTCTGTAATTAGTCATTTCAAGACAGAGGTACTCTTTGAGCCACTGATAAGAATTGAATTGTGTCACTACATCATGTTTTCATTCCGCAGTCACACCCCAGCAATCCATATTCATAGTCTCCCGGTGCTAAGCTCATTGCCAATTTAACACAGATGTGGAAGAGATATTTGTAACCTGCTCAGCCTTTTGATCCCTTATATTTTATTTGAGGAAATGGCAGTGTAACTTAAGAGTGAGGATAATGGTGTAAAGTCTTAGTGACAAAAATTATCAGAAGATTAATTTGGTATATACATTTATATGTGTATATATATTCACATACAAAATACAGATATATAAAAGAAAAGCTATTATGGTCAAATGTAAAATCCAACTAAAATTTTCTTAGACCTACCTGGTTTTCGAGTACTATAATTGAATACTGCATTATTTTTTATTTTTTTGTTTACTTTTCAGAGGAAACTTATTTTTCATGTATCTCTAAGAATAACAATGGCCCAGTTTTTTCTGTAGAAGTTAGATTTTACAATTTTGGTTACACTGGCTACATTATACTCTCAATTTTATCTTATTTTATTCTTATATGTTATGTTGTAATAAATGTTTCTATGTGGTTGAATTCAACAAAAGTTGAGCTTCTCCCTTGAGCCAAACTCTGGGGAAAGTAGTCTGTGAATGAGCTCTGGCATCACTGAGGAGGGAGAGGTGACTTTCCCCAGGAGGTCAGAACAGACTGCATGAGAGAGATGGCATTTGAACCTGCACCTGAATACCTTAACAAAAGGTAACCTGGCAAGGGGTCATTCTAGGTGAGAGCAGAGGCCAGGAGGCAGAGAAGTATAGAACATGTTCTGGTTTAACTGTTTAATCCAGTTAACATCCTTTAATTAGATGTTTTCAGCTGAAATGGAGAAATTTGACTGGAGGGACTAGTGATGGCCACAACCCAAAGGTCTTTGAAACCACATTGAAGATTTAGGGTTTTAATCTACGGACATTAGGAAGCTAGAGATGTTGATTGAACAAGGGAATTATGTGATCTAAGATGCATTTGCTTTCTAATTATAGATAATAATATACATGCTTTATTTCCCCCTTAAAATGGACTGGCAAGTTCAGAATTCTATATGAAATCTATAATATTGATATTTTCCTCTGTAATAAAGTAGCCAGTTCTCTTGACATTTTAATGCAAAACTATGAAAGATAGAAAAATTGACTCCAAGAGGGAAGAAGTCCCTTGGGAAAGAATTTTACAAATTTGACCATAAAAATTTGTAAAGCCATGAATAAAGACTGATTATATGGGAGAATGGATTGTTTAAATAGGTGTTTACCTATTTAAGCTCACTAGATTATTATTTAATGATTTTATGTAAACCTTTGGTGTCTGATACGGATAACTTGTGGGTGTTATCCCATAGTGGTGATCTATTTTAATTTGTATAAAATAGCTAGAATTGACAGGATGTCAGATGGAGTTTATAAACATTTTTGTCAAGGGAGAACTATTTCTAAATATCTCTGCCCGTCTAGTTAATAAAACCCAAATTACAGTGCCTACACAAGTCTTAGCTCATAGAAGTTACTTAGTTTTCTGTCTCAATCAATCATACACCTTGCTTCATTCTTTAAGTCGGAATGCATTAGGTACCTTCTAGTACATTTTACTATTTGGCTTAGTTTACTCATTGGAAGTGCATTTACCACAGATTTCTTCTCCTCACCAACTTTTTAATGCAAATGTTTTCTAAAATGAAAGTTAAAAGACTAGTACAACAGGTGGGTATGGTGGCTCATGCCTGTAATCCCAGCATTTTGGGAGGCTGAGGCAGGTGGATCACTTCAGGCCAGGAGTTCAAGACCAGCCTGGTCAACATGGTGAAACCCTGTCTCTACTAAAAATACATTCATTAGCCGCACATGGTGGCACACCCCTATAGTCACAGATACCCAGGAGGCTGAGGCACGAGAATGGCTTGAACCCAGGAGATGGAGGCTGCAGTGAGCTGAGATTGTGCCACTGCACTCCAGCCTGGGCAAGAGAGCGAGATTCTCTCTCAAAAAAAAAAAAACAAACAAAAAAACCAAAGACTGGTACAACAAACGTGTATACCCACTACTTAGACTTGGCAATTGTTCATAGTACATAATATACTAATTTGAAAGTGAATTGACATGGAAAATATTATTTGTTCCCCATTTTAACATTAATTAGAGCATTTGACTGATAATCTTGGAAAGGGCATGAAGGACTTGCTTATTAACAGGTCTGAGTTAGATATCAGTTAGACACATGTAACCCAATAGTTACTTTTCTTAAAAGTAGTTCAATTATAAAAAATTTGTCCAATTATCCCCATCCTAATATACCCAAATTTATGTCTTTTACTACAACTTCTACTTATGCAAGTCTATTTTATAAATAAATATTTTTAAAGGAAACATTTTAAAGTGACAATCACTATGGAACGTTTTAAACTATGCAGCTTGGAACCATAACATTCTGAATCAGAGTATCAGAAAACTGCAAAAATGTCTGTAGTGGGAATTAGTGTATTTTACATTCTTCAAATGAGTATATCTAGATCTACACACATGGATAATCCTATGATTCATGGAGAGCTTGTTTATTTTAAATAGTAGACAGCAGTTTTATCTCTGTCTTTAAACAGCTTCATCAATGGGCCAAATTGGTGACCTGAAAGTTATGTTTCCTTCTAGTTCATATACATATTTAAATAATTTTACATTCACAAGTGTGAACCTCAGTTTTAAAAATCATGTCCCATATTATTTCTGTGTATGGTAAATTTTCCCTTTAACTTGTCATAAATCACTTTTCTGCTTTCAAGAACCATTCCAATTGCCTGGACGGCACCAGGTTGTGGATGTAAGTGATGAGTTAAGACTAGAGAGGCTAAAATAGTGCTTGAAAAGTGAGTCAAGTGAAATGAGAGGAAAGAAAGTTGTCAGGGCACAGAGGAAAGATTAGAGCTGGTGCACGTGCGGAGTCACATAGCTTGGTAGAAAGGAATGAGGCAGACACTAAAGGGAGAAGGTAGGGGGAGAGGGCCCCATGTGAAAACCAAAAACTGCAGGGGCCGATGTCACAGGAAACTTGGGCAGATTAACCGAGGGCTGCAAGTAGAGATAAGTGGAAGCCTTTCAGTGAAAGAGAAAGAAAGGGGATGGAGAGAAGGGTGTTCCTGACATAGATTCAAAGTCGAAGTTCCTTGGTGTGAAGTTTTCATTATGCTCCTTTATACTGCTCATAGGTTCACCACCAGTGTTCCAGTCAGTGAAAACATGTGGGCTGCAGACATTCTGAAATGGTCTGCATGCTAACAGAGAATTCACACTGTGTCCAGTGGTTTTTACACACAGAGATTGGACCCATTATCTTCTTGAAGAAGTGGAAGCCTGGTAACCAGAAAGATAGGCCTTAAATCCCATGACAGTCTGGACAACATTTCCTCCTCTTTCTAAAAAAAAAAAAAAAAAAAAGACCGATTATCAGTTCACATATGGATTATGCATCACATCTGCTTAAATGAGGAAAAGGAATGCTTATTCCACTGTCAAAAGAGTAGCGTTTTTCCAAAGGCAAATATCATTTTTTCCTAAAAAATTCTGAACTCTAGCAAGCAGATTATAATCAATTCATTTCAAACAAGTATTTTTTTCTTTAGATGATTTGTGTAAGCATACAGCATCTGATAAAATTTATGCATACTTACGCCTTTTAAAAAATGTCTTTGGCTGGTCTTTTAGTCAGTTTCTCTCTGCATTGATCTGTCTTGCACTCTGGAAAGCATTTTACATATTTAAATAGCCAACTTTTCTCTGTCTTCTTTTTTTCCATGTGGCTTTTCCAAGTGGAGCTCATCTGATGTATAAAGTCTAGGATTCATAACATACTTTTCCTCTGGAAACAAGCTAAAGATAAAACAACCTTGCACTACTTTTATGTGAATAAGTTATTCATTAATAATTCACTAAATATTGAGCACCTAAGAGTACCATAGATTATTCTAGACACTCGAGATATATCAGTGAACGAAATACTTGAGATGCCTGCCTTGATGGAGTTTGACCATGGTTACTTTGCCACTTTGGGATCTGAGGGGAGCAAAGAAGAAACAGGAAATAACCCATGTAGACAGCATCAAGACATTTTAGATGATATCAGATGGTCCTGGGCCAGGTTCTTAATGGCTCTGTTCTACACATTCTTCTTTTGTATGCTGGAAATAATAATAGTATCCCTCTTATAGGTATGTTTTTACAATTAAATGAGATAATATATGTAAACTACTTACCTCAGTGCCCAACTAAGTGGTTGATGTGCCAGCACTAAAAAATATTAGCTATTATTTCTTGTTAAAGGATGAGAAGGTGGTTTATTCCAATCCCCCATGCCATCATGGGAGTAGCATGATGTCAGGCTATTCTATTGATATGTGTCTTGTTTTATGCTTTGTAATATGGATGTTTCAGACCATTTAGCTCTGTTCACTGGATTTTCTGGAGTTTAAACATTCTCATTAAAGTTAATGTGACTCTGGTCATTCTCCTTATTGCCACCAAGGATGATGACAGCCTTGTACTGTGCACTACCTAAATAATGTTATTACCTTCCCTTGGTTGCTTCCTACAAATGACATCATCTCAATCTTATAAAACCTATGCAGGAGAAAATGTTACGTCAAGCAGGAAATTATGATCAGGTTTTAGGGTGGTGAGCAAGATAAAATTTGAAGAAGCCAAGCCTGAGTAGCATACGTATATATTTAATTTTACCCTTTTCTTCCCAGCAACGTCCTGATTTTATGGTTATAAAACCACTCCTCTTCCAGACTTTGTTCTCAAACTTAAAAGCATGCAGTGATCTTCCTTTCTTCTTCACGAGAGGAAAAAGTCTGGCTGTCTTCATGCAAATTAGTCTGCTTTTGTTGGAAAACTTCAGGGAACTCATCTTTGAAATATGGACTCACAATAAGAAATGTGGTTCATCTTACTGTTCTTCTTTCAGCTGATGTACAGTTGTTTCCCACAGTATGAAAGACTTAAAAAAAAAAAAAAAGCATTTTATCATAATGCCAAAACTCCAGCAATGCCTTTGACTGCCTTCAGGGGTGGTAGTGGAGGTGGGGAAACCATCTATTCAATATTACATTATTTTCAGATGATTGTTCACATAAGAAATGTGTAAATGAATGCAGAAAGGTAGGACTGATGTTCTAAATTTAGGACCAGCAATTGTAGACACTGGAGTTCCGAGCTTCTTTATTCTCCTCTGTAATTTCTCATACAAAAAATACCAACTAGGTATAGTATAAAAATAATTTGTTAATGAGTAAAGATTGTTTTGACAGTGTCTAACACTTCAGAAATATATTGTGTTATTCTGACTGTATTGAGAGTTTTTTTTTTCTTTCTTACATTTCAGTGACAATTTCAACAAGCACCTTCTTTGATGGCTTGCTGGTGACAGGACTATACACATCTACGAGTGTTCAGGCATCACAGAGCATTGGAGGTTCCAGTGCTTTTGGATTTGGTAAGCTATTCTCACAAACCAGAAATTTGGGGGTATTTTATACAGTCATAGATCTTATGTTTTAAAGTATCTGTTTTAACAGTGTTAGACCTTTATTACTTCCAAGAAAATAATCTGAAGTGTTTTGTTTTTGTGTGTGTTTGCTTGATGTTGGGTGAATTGAAATAAGTCATGTAAATGTGCAGCTAACCTTGATCTTGGCATGATGAACTTTCTATCATTCTCTCCCTCCACTGCCGCAATTATACTTGGTCCTCTGGGGTTCATGTAAATTTCCATATTCTGTTACTTAAGTGGCTGGAATTTGCTCTGATGTCCACGCAATCATTCAGTAATCTGTTCTCATAAACAGTTCTTAAAATATTATGGTTAATGAAAAGTGTCGTGTTAAATCTGGCAACTGAACATTGTATAAAGCAGAAGATAGCAATATTTGATAAAATTATTGAGTTCTATGAGTATTCATAGAAGAATCCTATTTAATACTTAAAATATTTGAATGTCCTTAAATCAGAGACCTGTCCTTAAATCAGAGGCCTTAAAACAGAAGACCACGTGATGTCCATTAATCTCAGAGGAGTCTCAACTTAGGAATCTCTAGTTTACCCATAATGCTGTTAAACATGCCAGGCTGGGATTAAGTAGATCCTTCACAGCATCAAAAATGCAAACTTAATATATCAGTTTATGTAGGATATGAAATTACTGATCTTACTCCAAAATTGAAAGATTACACAGGACTTCATCCATAGATGTGAGAAGGATAGAATTGCATTATCAGACACAAAGTTATGTGTTCAACATTTTATTTTTTTCTATGATGTTTATCAAATAAATAAATTTTCTACCTCCTTTTGATATATGAAGTGTCGAGTCCCAGCAGTAGCCCTGCCCAGATGACTCATTCGCTGATGTCAGAGCAACAGTGTTGATGCTGCATTGTTACTGCTTGCCCAAGATGAGGTCCACAGCCCACAGCTTAAGGAAACCTCGAAGTCATTCAGTCATCATTTTAAATGATTTCACATTTGAGAATTTGCTGTATTTTAAAAAGATCCCAGGTTAGATTTCGCAGTCTGTTGGTAACTACTTCTAAGGTCCAAACCTCAGGGGAAAAATGTCCTCTTAGGTCTACAAATTCCACTTATTTAGTCCCATCCTTTTTCTGCTCTGCAGAGAGGAAGGGTCAGGTCATAGTCATATGTATATAAGTACATAAGTATATTACATACCACCTGTTTTGTTGCAGCAGGATTCATAAGTAGAGTTGTCAGATTCAGCAAGTAAAACTACCAGACACTTTGTTAAATTTGAATTTTAGGTAAACAAAATTTTTTTAGTATAAGTATGCAATATTTGGAATAAGACCTTCTAGGATCCAGCCTAGTCCAATTAAAACCTCTGGGTGTGAGGGCCTGAGCATTGGTGATTTTTTAAAGCTGTCTAGGTGGTTCTAATGTTTATCCAGGATTGAGAACCACTGTACTGGATCAGTGCCCAATCCAGCCATCAGCATCACCTGGAAAGTAGTAACTGCATAATTGTAGACTTCAAACACAGTGAATCAGAAATTCTAGGGGTGGGATCCTGTGATCATTTTTTGAAATAAACACTCCAGGTGATGTTGATCCATGTTAAAGTGTGAGGACTTCTATTCTAGTGGAAAGACAGATGTTGATTAAATGGTCATGTAAATATGTCATAGCAAACCTTGCTAGGGGCTGGCAAAGAAGTGTACTGAGTGCTGGGAAAGGGTATGACAGAGAAACTAGATCCAGTCTTGAGTAAAGTGTGGTGTAATTTGGAAAGGTGTTCCTGAGGAAATGGTATTTGAGTAGAGCTATGAAGGAGTAGAGATTATTAACTAAAGGTCTGTGGATGGTGGGGCACAGCATACCCAAAGGAAAGAACAGCAGGTGCAAAGGCCACAGGTGGGAAGAGGCTGGCTATGTTCTAGGAACTGAAAGAAAACCTTGGAGTGGCTGGACTTGGAATCAAGAGGGAAGGGGATACGGCTAGATAGGAGACTAGAGCCAGACCATTCAGGATATTGTAAGTTTGGGGCCTTTATCCTGAGTGAAAGGAAAGGCATTGAGGGTTTTAGGCTGAGGAATGATTCCACAAACCTTTCATTTTAAAGAGATCACTCTGAGGTCAGTATGGAGAACACACTGTAGAGCCCAGTAGGGGGTTCAGAAAGATTGTTCTGTGGTATCATACTCTGGGGACTGTGGTGGGGAGGGGGGAGGGGGGAGGGATAGCATTGGGAGATATACCTAATGCTAGATGACGAGTTAGTGGGTGCAGCGCACCAGCATGGCACATGTATACATATGTAACTAACCTGCACAATGTGCACATGTACCCTAAAACTTAAAGTATAATTAAAAAAAAAAAAAAAAAGATTCTGATATGGCAAGGCGTGTAAGGTGTCCAAGGTACAGGCGGGCATCGGCAACAAGAAGGAGCCAGATGTGGGGGGATAAGAGTTCAGGCTGTGAGTCACATTGACCTGCTTGTAGATGCAGCATTCATCTCTTAGTTATGTGCCTCAGCCAAGTCGTTTAACCTCTCTAAGCTTAATTTTCTCATATATGACATGATGATGATAAGGTTACCTTCTTCATAAGATGCTGGGTAGCCCTGATAATTAAAGGAGGAAGTGATTTATGTAAAGCCATTAGCACATAAAAAAACACTCGATAAAATTAGCTTTTCCAGATTATAATCTTGGAAACTGAAGCAGACCATTTCCTTAGTCCAGGGCTTATATACACTTCCTATAGGGGGAGCAAAAAAAAAAAAAAAAACCAGTTCTGAAATGTAATTAATCTGGGATATATAGGCTGAGATGATTTGAGGAGACTTGGCTGAATTAAGGAACTATCATTTGTCAGTGCGGGGAACTATCATTTGATAGTTTGTCAGTTCCTTTACATAAGGAAAATCATTAAAGATCATTCCTCAGTGTGTTGTAAGCACATTTTGAGAGAACATATAAAATGCATATATCATATTGCCTCAGATTTTAGCTAGTAAGACAAACAAACTAAGAATAAAATTGTTACAAATTATTTAAGAGACCTGGTCTTCAAGACATTTCCTATGGTAACTTTGAAAGCTGTAAAAGGTCTATTTGTACTTGAATTAAAATATATTTTGATTAGCCTAAATTGCACCTAACCTTCCTCTCACAGGCAACCCTGTATCATTGGTTTAATGGTCCAACGACACTTTTGAGCTTGGGCAGAGCCCATCAGTGACTTCCATAGCTCAGGTCTTACACTAGATCCTTTGCATTTTTATAGGACATGTGTTTTATATGGATGTATAGGTAGGTGAGATATTTTATTAAGTTCTGATAATATCCAAATAATATTATGTGTATTTATGTGACAGTAGTAAATAACTTTAAAAGTAAAATTTGATAATATGCCTGGATATTATATAACAAAGTTAATTTTCATGAATAATGTTTAGAATGGAAAGCAGGAGGTAAAATGTCTTTTTAAATAAAATGGCCACTTTTGAAAAAAAGCACATTAATTTTTGGGGTATTTGATCTAAGTTTAACATATTCTTTACAAGTTAAAAACAAAATTAAACATTTAATTTGATTAGGGTAGGAAAGTAGAGGAAAATTATAGAAGGCATAATTTCTACATATTGCTGCTTTTTGGTAGTTAGTAGTTATGGTAGGGTCAGGCTAAAGTAATGTGGCACTTTTTGACCTAGAACAAAAGAGTTATTGAATACATAATCTATCATTAGTCTCTGACTTTTTTGATGGAATGTTAAGCAAATGTGGTTTATTTGGCATTTCCCCAACATATCACAGGATTAATGTGCAATATGTTTAACTAGCTGTGACAAATAAGGCAGAGTAAAGCATTTAGTAAGTCTAAATAGGTACTTCTGAAAGTTTTTTTCCTACTTGTAGTAGTTATTTTAATTGTACTAATTACACTAAAGTTACAGCTACTCTTCTTTGAATGTAAAATGTGTGTATGACTAGCCAAAATGTCCATAATTATACTTAAGATATTGCTGTAGAAATGTAATTCCACTAACATTACTACAGCTTTTTATGCAAAGCCAGAATTCTTTAGCATGCGTGCCTCACTGACCAAAAATAGACAAATGCCTAATAGCCAGAAATACGTTAAGACAATAGCTATGCAAAAGATGACTGTAAGCCAGCAATGCCTGATTTGAAATACCTCATTTTACTTGTCAATATAAGAAAACATGCTGCCCTTGGGAAGTGTGATGTTTAATTATGGATATCTCTTTGTGCATCCCAGAAAAAAAAAAAATGCTTCTCTCTTGTCTTTGACTTTGAATTCCAGCTCAATCATGTAAATCTTCAAGGCTCATTGTGGTCGCTCAATGAAGGGTTATTTGAATATCCTTTCATACAAAATTGTTCCTTTTCCAGGGCTGAAATGCATTTACTTAAGATTTAGAATCCTGGTTATAAAAGATAGAGATTTTACCCAATTTTTTATATTCTGGCTCTGAAACCTGAGAATCAGGTTTGCAGGTCTGATGAATGCAGCCAAATTTCAAATTGTTAGACCTTCCATAAATTAAGGTCTTTGTACTTCCTAGATAATCTTGCTCAGCTAATACATCAGCCATTATAGCACTTTTTTACTTAAACTCTTGTAATTTTCTATGTGTTTCATTTCTTTGTTCTGTAATAATTAGGAATTCTAAATACAATCATTTAAGTTAAAAAATGCTTAAAAGGCTGGGCACAGTGGGTCACGCCTGTAATCCCAGCACTTTGGGAGGCCAAGGGGGGCAGATCACAAGGTCAGGAGTTCAAGACCAGCCTGGCCAACATAGTCAAACCCCATCTCTACTAAAAATACAAAAAATTAGCCAGGCATAGTGGCATGCACCTGTAATCCCAGGTACTCGGGAGGCTGAGGCAGGAGAATCACTTGAACCCGGGAGGTGGAGGTTTGCAGTGAGCCGAGATCACACCATTGCACTCCAGCCTGGGCAACAGTGCAAGAATGTCTCAAAAAAAAAAAAAAAAAGCTTAAAGTGACAAAATTTGATTAAATCCAAGTTCGGGGGGAATGTGGTGAACAGGTGTAGGAATTTTTTGTAATTTTTTCTCTTAAACATTCAGTTATTCATGTCATATTTTTAATAGAGATTAAGCAATTAACATAAAACTAGTATTTTCAACACTATCTTTAAAACATAGTATTGGAAATTTTTAACTTAATTATCAGATTATTTTCAATGTGATTTGACAGTTTAGGTAGACAGGAGTGTAATTACAAAATGAATTATTTAAATATATATATTATATATATATATTTAATATATATTGTTTGTTTTTGAGATGAAGTCTTGCTTTGTTACCCAGGCTGGAGTGCAGTGGCGCAATCTCAGATCACTACAACATCCACCTCCCAGGTTCAAGCAATTCTCCAGCCTCAGCCTCCCGAGTGAATTATTTAAATATTTTAAGAAAAACTTCAAACTTTAGTAAATCTTATATTGGTCACTAGTTAATAAAAATTGTACTTCATTAATAATTTTAGATTTTATGGTAATGTTTCATTGCCAGGATGAAGTTTTTACTATTTTGTTTTATTTTTCACTGAACATAGAAATGCAGGGCCTATATGCTAACTTTTCATTATCCTTCACATTAAGACTAAGTAGAACCTATTACAAATTTGCTAATTATCGCCAAGGCCCATACTCCCCAGGGCATTAGCAGCAGTTGAATCTTAGGTGTCTTGTCTGTGTGACTGAGATGTACATTATGAATGCATGAACATATTTAGGGCTTAATATTCATGAAGAGGGACAGCCATTCACAATTTCATTAAATAGAGTATTGTATAAGTAGTGGTACTTATTTACTAGCCTAAATTAAGCTAATGCTTTACTTAGAATAACCTGGCTAAATTTATTTTGTCTGCCTCTTTACAAAGAAACACAGAAGTAAATGCAATTTAAGCATACTTGAGGAATTCAAAGGCATGATGTTTTATTGGGTATGGTAAATGATCTGTAATTAACAAGAAGACTTCAGATTAATTAAACAAATTACTCTAGCCAATGGTACAAAGAGCAGAGCTGACAAGAGATGAAATTGCCATTAATTTCTCCTTTTAACAGGATATTAACTTACATTTGGTCTTTATTCATTCCATTTGAGTATTCCATTCTTACCTTCATTAAGAAATAGTTTTATCTAGTTTATATTTGACATATGATAAATAATTCAGGGATATTTCCCAACTTCCAAATAGCTAACTTGAAAAGAATCACTTACTAAAATAGTGAGCATGACAAATATACAGCTATTGAATTAATTAACCAATAAATTGTTAAAGCAGATATTCAAGGGCATGAGATTTGAGCCAAGGTGGAGGAATTAGTAGAGAAAGTCAGTTCAACCTGGTGGCTCAGTACATGAACTCTGGAGTTAGGCAGCTCAGGTTCCATGCCCAGCCCTGTTTCTTGCTAACTTGAGCAACATACTTACCTCCATGTCTGCATTTGTAAACCAAGAATAACCATGGTGCCCAGTTCATAAAGTTGTTGGATGGATTAAATGAGATTATCAGTTCAAATACCTAGTATATATTATATGCTCAAAAAAGGTATTTAAAGACTCGGAATGAAGTAAGAATCCTTTCTTTGAGAAGGGCAATAGAATGAGAAGATTGTTCCAGTGACAGAGGTTTGAGAAGTTCACTTTAATTTTGGGGAGCTGCACTCAGTTTCTTACCCACAGAATTCAGAGCTGGAATGGACCTCCCCTAGAGCCTGGCTCAGCGCCACCCCCAGTGTATAGGTAAGGAAGCAATGCTTGGGAAGGCCAGTGATGACTATTGCAGGAGATAGTGTAAGTGTGAGGATAAAACCAGGTGTTCACCTCATGTTCTCACTCATAAGTGGGAGTTGAACAATGAGAACACATGGACACAGGGAGAGGAACGTCACACACTGGGGCCTGTTGCTGGGGTAAGGGGGCAAGGAGAGGGAGAACATTAATACAAATACCTAATGCATGAGGAGCGTAAAACCTAAATGACGGGTTGATGCGTGCAGCAAACCACCATGGCACACGTATACCTGTGTAACAAATCTGCATGTTCTGTACATGTATCCCAGAACTTAAAACTTAAAAAAAAAATAAGTTTTTTTTAAAAAAAGAAAAAAAACAGGCTTTCTGACATCATATCCAGTTCTCAGATATTCTTTTAAAGCTATAATTTACATACTATAAAATTTACCATTTTAAAGGCTACATTTCAGTGATTTGCAGTATATTCACAAGATTGTACAGCTAACACCACTAATTCCAGAAAGCTAATGTCACCTCCAAAAGGAGTCCTGTATCCATTAGCAGTCACTCTCTATTCTCTTCTCCCCTCAGCCCCTGGGCCACCACTAATCTGCTTTCTGTCTCTATGGATTTGCTTATTCTGGACATTTCATTTAAGTGGAACCATATAACATGCAGCCTTTTGTGCCTGGCTTTTTTTTTTTTTTTTTTCAGAGACTTGATCTTGTTGCCCAGGCTGGAGTGCAGTGGCACATCATCTCAACTTATTGCAACCTCCACCTCCTGGGTTCAAGCGGTTCTCCTGCCTCAGCCTCCCGAGAAGCTGGGACTACAGGTGTGCACCACCATGCCTAGCTAATTTTTGTGTTTTTAGTAGAGACGGGGTTTCACCACGTTGGCCAGGATGGTCTCAGTCTCCTGACCTCATGATCCGACCGCCTCGGCCTCCCAAGGTGTTGGGATTACAGGCATGTACCACCGCGCCTGGCTGTGCCTGGCTTTTTTTACTTAACATGTTTTCAAGGTTTATCCTGGCATAACATATATCACTACTTCTTTTTATAGATGAATAATATTCCATTGTATGGATATGTCTTTTGTTGTTTAGTGGATGGATATTTGGCAGTTACCAGATTCTTAAAAGGAATTAGGGCTGTGTAAATAGGAAAAAAAAGTTTAAGGAGGACACAAAGCAATAGGACCACCACATTCCTTAGATATTCATCCGTGGCTCAAAACCTCTGAAGATTAAAATTGCTTAGCCTGTTCTGTGGCTCAGATGTGAAAATAGTTATGCTTAGAAATCAAGACAGATTTCTCCTCTGCCCTCCTTTCCTGCCACTCAGGAGAGATAGGCCACTGTATCATGTTTTTACCCTAACCTTTTGGCCTTAGTTTAAACCATAAGGTACAAAAGCCAAGCTATGTCAAATATACTAGCACAGGAGTTAGGAATTGAGACATGTCAATTCCAGTCCAACTCTTTATGAGCTGAATCCAAGGAACAAGTAAACATTCAGGAGCTATGGGCAGCCATGCTCTATAATGGCTCAGAGGAATCATGAGCAGAGAGAGGAGGAGAGAGAGAGTCAGAATGCTGCCTGAGGTACCAGAGCTTTCCAGGCTCCTATTTTAGGCTTACTTTTCATCAGGCTTAGATATTTTGGGATTCTAAGAAACCATAAACATAGCTAACATTATCAAGCACTTGCTATCTGCCCGGTGTGTTACAGGTATTAACTCTTTTGATCCTAAAAAAAATTGTACTATAATTCTCCTTATTTTATGGATAAAGAACCCAAGGCAAAAAGAGCATAAGTAACTTGCTGGAGGTTATGCTTGCTTAGGGAGTTGCAGAGCTGTAATTCAGACTGAGCCCTGCAACCTCTCATTAAACTCCCTTTGCAGCCCAAGCCAGCTTGACTTGATTTTTATCATCACCCAAAGAACCTTGACTGAGAAAAGGCCCTCTCTGCTCTAACCCTGCTGTCCTTTCCCACACCTCTTCTCAGCCTCTTTTCCAGACACCTACTCCCACTACATATGCACATATACCCCCTTGCACTAATTAAAATAACCCACACACAGCTTCAAAATTCCAGCTCTTTTAAACGTCTACTGCCCTTGTTTGTGTCCCTTGGAATTCTTTCTGGCTCGGTCTCCGGGGCAAACCCTCTGCCATCTTTTAGGGCCCCCTTCCATACTTACCTCCTCTATTAAAACTTTAGAACCCTTCCCCTCTGCTCCTCCCTTCCCGCTACCTCTGCGGAATTCTCCACTCCCTCCTCTGTGCTTCTCCGTCTTCTCGGACCTCCACCAGTCACCTCTAACAAGCTACCAAATTTGCTTGTTTAAAAACCTTTAAGTCTCTTTGAAGACAAAGAGATAACCTAGTCATCTTCACTCCTGTGAAGTCATCTTCACTCCTGTGGCACATTACCAGTGCTCAATAAATATTTACTGAATGAATAGACCAATAACAATCTTTGAGGATTCGTAAGGTATTTGAGCTGCCCTTAGTAAATGCATGTGTCTGCACAAGTGTTTGGGTATAGACTGGGCCAGGTGGGGTGGCGGGTGGGGAGGAGAGTATTACTGTCTTTAAGTTTGAGGATATTTCTAAATCTGTATTTGTCCATATATGTGTACACATCTATACATGCATTTAAAACTATACAAATATATGTTAATCTTATGAAAAGAGGTCCTGGGGAAATTGATCATCCTGGCTACCTCTTTGTCCATTTCTCTCCTGGAGGTGGCAGACACTAATATTTGCAGGTAGGACAGTGATTAAGTATCTTCTATAGAATTAAGAAAATAGAGGGCAGGAAGCAGTGGCTCACGCCTGTAATCCCAGCACTTTGGGAGGGTGAGGTGGGTAGAACACTCGTCAGGAGTTTGAGACTAGCCTGGCCAATACAGTGAAACCCTGTCTCTACTAAAAATATAAAAATCAGCCAGGTGTGTTGGCACATGTCTGTAGTCCCAATAACTCAGGAGGCTGAGACAGGAGAATCACTTGAACCCCGGAGGCAGAGGTTGCAGTGAGCAGAGATTGCACCACTGCACTTCAGCCTGGGCGACAAAGCGAGACTATCTCAAAAAAAAAAAAAAAAAAAAAAAAAGAAAGAACTTCAAGGGATTGGCAGTCCAGCCTCGTATCTTACAGCATGTTGGTGTCTTAATGTTACATTATTAGGTTCTTATTTCATCTCTTTCCAGTTTTTATTTCATTTTCTTTCCAGAAATGATAAGTCTGCAGTTTCTTGGGAATATATTTTAATATTATGTCAATTGAAATGATTAAGGAAGATTCTCTTGTATGAAGATGCAATCCCTTGCTTTAACTTCAGCACCTTTCTCATATAATTTCTCATAAAATTGAAAATGATAAGCGTTTGTTAAAAAGTAATTAAGTCACTTGTTTTCTTTCCTTTAGGCAAACAAAAACACACATTCCACATGAGACTCATCCATTTCCTAACTCCTTAAGAAAATTTTCATGTCAGTTTTCTCTGGACACTTCACAGATCATAGATACAGGAATTTAGTCCTGATAAGATATGTAAAGTCAAGAAACAGTAGATGCTGGTGTGGCTGTGGAGAAATAGGAATGCTTTTACACTGTTGGTGGGAATGTAAGTTAGTTCAAGCATTGTGGAATACAGTGTGGCGATCCCCCAAGGATCTAGAACCAGAAATACCATTTGACCCAGCAATCCCATTACTGGATATATAACCAAAGGGATATAAATCATTCTACTATGAAGACACATGGACACGTATGTTTATTGCAGCACTATTTACAATAGCAAAGACATGGAACCAGCCCAAATGCCCATCAGTGATAGACTAGATAAGGAAAATGTGGTACATACACACTATGGAATACTGTGCAGCCATAAAAAGGAACGAGATCATGTCCTTTGCAGGGACATGGATGAAGCTGGAAGTCATCATCCTCAGCAAACTAACACAGGAATAGAAAACCAAACACTGCATGTTCTCACTTATAAGTGGGAGTTGAACAAATGAGAACACATGGACACAGGGAGGGGAACAACACACACCTGGGGCCTGTCGGGGGTGGGGAGTGAAGGTAGGGAGAGCATTAGGACAAATAGCTAATGTACGTGGAGCTTAAAACCTAGATGACGGGTTGATAGGTGCAGCAAACCACTGTGGCACATATATACCTATGTAACAAACCTGCACATTCTGCACATGTATCCCGGAACTTAAAAAAAAACAAAAACAAAAAAAGATATGTACTCAGAAACCATTGTAGATACTTTAAAAATATATCCCTAAGGAAGAGCAGTTCTTCTAGTTCCTTTCTCTTCCTTATATCTGTTCAAATGAATATGCTCAGAATCATATAGAAAATTGATATGTATATAAATCATATATAGGAAACATATATATAATCATATCAAAAACAAAAAAAAGAACGTCAGGAAATGTACATTTTCGAGCAGATTCTCTGATAGAAGTTGCCACTAAGCTTTATAAGTTATGATTTTTGAAAATAATGTTATAATTTTGCCTGTTTGTGTTAAAAATGTATTTGTGAGATATTTCTTCTGTCTTGGCAAAGCATAACTTTATTTCTGTTATTAAAGCAGACATTTGCTCTGATGACTGAGAGAGAATGAACAGGAACACAGCAGGAGGTCATTACATGGGATACTTTCTCATGTGCCAAAGTTTAAGAATTCTGGAACATAAGTTTCCGTAAATGAAGCCTTATCCCTCACCAGATGAAAACAGAATCAGGAATACTTTTCTCTCTCTTTCTTAAATACGAATTGAGGAAAAAAAAAAAACACTTAGGAATCATGGGTCTTTGCTGATAAGAGATGCTGTTTTCTAAGGAGAGTGGCATTTTTCTGAGTATGTCAGACTGTTCATTTTAACAGGAGACAGGATTGAAGTATACGCTTCAGGGAATAAACTTCAAAGGTTGACTCTGACCTCGCAGTCATTTTATTTGTAGTGTGGTTTACTCTTGAGGTTTGAGGTTTTCCAGCCCTTTTTTGGGTTTTCCAGATAATGATGAATGAGTTCCATGTTCACACTCATTGACTTATAAATACTCTTGGATAAAGTTGACTTTTCCTGGCAGTTAAATCCAAGAAAAACTTAAAATAATTGTATAATGTTATTGCTTCCTAGATGTGATTCTGATAATTATCATTGAGATATTTTTTAAAGTAGTGAAAGTGAATTCTTGGCATGTCCTAGAAAATAGTTCTTGATGCAGCATAAGAATTTGAAAGTAGATGTAGGAGTCCAATAAAGACACTTCACCAAATGAGAGTTCTGTTTCCACTTTTGTCTTCTGTTTTGTAGTTTGTTTTCAACCCTCCAATGCTGAGTTTTGCATTTAGCATAATAGAGATGTAGGCTGTTCTCTGAGGCAAGCACACAACTAAATTACTGTTTTCGGGACTCTGAATGTCTGAATGGA
Organism: Pan paniscus; assembly: GCF_029289425.2. NCBI lineage: Eukaryota > Metazoa > Chordata > Mammalia > Primates > Hominidae > Pan > Pan paniscus. The sequence goes on along the minus strand of NC_073255.2, from coordinate 140,768,062 downwards.
AAGATACTTGTTAGTGTGGGAGTTGCCATTTTGGAAAACAGAATAGCAAAATTGTTAATATTTTGGTAAAAATTCAGATTGAGCTCTTCTCCTGCTTTTCTTCCTACATGTTTTCATACATCAGAACCATGTTGTTGTTATTATCAAGTTAATTATGTTATTTCTGGTTCTCTTTCGGAAAAGTTCCTCTCCACTTGAACTCTTGTAAATAGCAAATTAAAAGTAAAATAAATATAGTTATCAAAGATCATATTTTGGAAAGATGTTTTGCTTTAATAGTTTTCTTTTAAAGATAATTATTTGATTATGAGAAGATTCTTTTTTAACCTGACTTTTATATGATTTGATAGCATTTCAATAATAACAAAAACAGAGAAATCTGTTACTAATAAGAGAAGAACTTAACTGGGATTTGGCTTTCTTTTTCTAGAGAGTGGGACAAACGATCAGCTCTAGAGTAATTATGAGGCTGATGAAGTTTATCCCTAGCCTCTCTGTTTCTTTCTTCTTCTTATCCCTTTTTCAGCAAGGAGCTGATGTCAGCCATATCTTAGAATGAATTTTAAAATATTGTGTTAATAGCCAGCTTTCCCCACACTGTGCTGTTGCAAACATTAGTGCTGCATGATATATTAATAAGTCTCACATGGAAAAAGAGTATTGCAATATAAAAAAAGCTTGGAATATTCTGGTTAAACAAAGTTAAACAGTAGTGTGTTTTTTGAGACACAAATCACATACATAAAATTTAGCATTTTGTATACAATTCAGTGATTCTTAGTATATTCACTATATTATGCAACCATCACCACTAATTTGAAAAGATTTTTAACACTACAGAAAAAATTCCTGTATCTATTAGGAGTCAGTCCCAAATTCTCCCACCTCTCATCCCCAGGCAGCCACTAGTCTTCTTTCTGTCTCTGGATTTGCCTATTCTGGACATTTCCTATAAATGGAAACATACAACATGTGACCTTTTGTGACTAGCTTCTTTCACTTACATGTTTTCCAAGTTTCTCCATATTGAAGCACGTGTTAGTACTTTATTCTTATTGTGACTGAATAATATTCCATAGTATGGATATTCCATATTTTATATTCATTCAATCTATTGATGGAAATTTGGATTGTTTCCACTTTTGGCTATTACAAATAATGTTGCCATGAATCTTTGTGTACAAGTTTTTGTGTGAACATCTGTTTGAAATTTTCTTGAGTATATACCTGGGTGTAGAATTGCTAGGTCTTGTGGTAATTCTTTTAATTTTTTGAGGAACTGCCAAACTGCTTCATGTAGCAACTGTACCATTTTACATTCTCACTAGCAATGTATGAGAGGTTCAGTTTCTCCACATCCTTCCCAACATTTGCTTTTTTTTGTTTTACTTATTTATAGCCAACTTCATAGACATGAAGTGGTATCTCATTGTGGTTTGATTTTCAATTCCCTAATGATTAATGACACTGAGTATATTTTTATGTGCTTATTGGCCATTGTACATCTTCTTTGGAGAGATGTCCATTCAAGTCTTTTTCCAATTTTTTAAATTAGGCTATCAGTCTTTTTGTTGTTGAGTTGTAACAGTATGGACGGTGTGAATTTTCAAGAATACCATATGATAAGCATTCTTTCAAAAATTTATCTTAACATGGAGGTTTTTTTCACCCCAAAGAACATCTATTTACATCTTTGCCCATGCCTACATCCTGAATGGTATTGCCCAGGTTTTCTTCTAAGATTTTTATGGTCCTATTTCTTACATTTAAGTTTTTGATCCATCTTGAGTTGATTTTTATATAAGGTGTGAGGAAGGGGTCCAGCTTCAGTTTTCTGCATATAGCTAGCCAGTTTTCCCAACAGCATTTATTAAGTAGGGAATATTTTCCCCATTGCTTGTTTGTGTCAGGTTCGTCAAAGATCAGATGGTTGGAGATGTGTGGTGTTACTTCTGAGGCCTCTGTTGTGTTCCATTGGTCTGTATTTGCAGATAACGTGATTGTATATTTAGAAAACCCCATCTGGTACCACTGTTTTGGTACCAGTACCATGTTGTTTTGGTTACTATAGCCTTGTAGTATAGTTTGAAGTCAGGTAGCATGATGCCTCCAGCTTTGTTTTTCTTGCCCAGGATTGTCTTGGCTATGCGGGCTCTTTTTTTGTTCCATATGAACTTTAAAGTAGTTTATTTCCAATTCTGTCAAGAAAGTCAGTGGTAGCTTGTTGGTGATGGATGGCATTGAATCTATAAATTACTTTGGGCAGTATGGCCATTTTCATGATATTGATTCTTCCTATACATGAGCATGCGGTGTTATTCCATTTGTTTGTGTCCTCTCTTATTTCGTTGAGCAGAGGTTTGTATTTCTCCCTGAAGAGGTCCTTCACATATCTTCTAAGTTGTATTCCTAGGTGTTTTATTCTCTTAGTAGCAATTGTGAATGGGAGTTCACTCATGGTTTGGCTTTCTGTTTGTGTTATTGGTTTATAGAAATGCTTGTGATTTTTGCACGTTGATTTTGTATCCTGAGACTTTGCTGAAGTTGCTAATCAGCTTGAGGAGATTTTGGGCTGAGTCGATGGGGTTTTCTAAATATACAATCATGTCATCTGCAAACAGGGACTATTTGACTTCCTCTTTTCCTAATTGAATACCCTTTATTTCTTTCTCCTGCCTGATTGCCCTGGCCAGAACTTCCAATACTGTGTTGAATAGGAGTGGTGAGAGAGAGCATCCTTGCCTTGTGCTGGTTTTCAAAGAAATGCTTCCAGCTTTTGCCCATTCAGTGTGATATTGGCTGTGGGTTTGTCATAAATAGCTCTTATTATTTTGAGATATGTTCCATCAATACCCAGTTTATTGAGAGTTTTTAGCATGAAGGGTGTTGAATTTTGTCAAAGGCCTTTTCTGCATCTATTGAGATAATGTGGTTTTTGTCGTTGGTTCTGTTTATGTGATGGATTACGTTTATTAATTTGTGTATGTTGTGTATGTTGAACCAGACTTGCATCCCAGGGATGAAGCCAACTTGATCATGGTGGATAAGCTTTTTGATGTGCTGCTGGATTCGGTTTGCTAGTATTTTATAGAGGATTTTCGCATTGATGTTCATCAGGGATATTGGCCTGAAATTTTCTTTTTTTGTTGTGTCTCTGCCAGGTTTTGGTATCAGGATGATGCCGGCCTCATAAAATGAGTTAGGGAGGAGTCCTTTTCCTAATGTTCGGAATAGTTTCAGAAGGAATGGTACCAGTTCCTCGTTGTACCTCTGGTTGAATTCGGCTGTGAATCTGTCTGGTCCTGGACTTTTTTTGGTTGGTAGGCTATTAATTATTGCCTCAATTTCAGAACTGTTTGTGGTTTATTCAGGGATTCTACTTCTTCCTGGTTTAGTCTTGGGAGGGTGTTTGTGTCCAGGAATTTATCAATTTCTGCTAGATTTTCCAGTTTATTTAAGTAGAGGTGTTTATAGTATTCTCTGACAGTACTGTATTTCTGTGGGATCAGTGGTGATATCCCCTTTATCATTTTTTATTGCGTTTATTCGATTCTTCTCTCTTTTCTTCTTTATTAGTCTGGCTAGTGGTCTATCTATCTTAGAACTAGTTTTGTATGGGACAGTTTGGGAAGCACGTTTTAAAGAATAATCCATCATGACTAAATTGATTTATTTAAATCCCTGGACTATAAGAATGGCTTAATCTTAAAACATCTAATACTTTTCTTCTCTACTTTCTAATTTTCTGACAGTGAAGAATAATTGCTTGTGTAATTTAAAAATGCTAATTTTTAAAAATTAAAATGATGAACAAACATTTTGCTCTAGCTTTAAAGGGGCCTTTAGCTTTTAAACAACCAATTTCCTAATAGAAAAGTCTCAAAAACTCAGAGCATTTACAAAGAAATACAAATGTTCAATATATGTGAGCAAAATATTCAACTTACTGCTAATAAAAATGCTTAATTACAACAGTATGAGACACCCTTATTTAACTTTGGCAAAGATGTTTAAAGTTACGCACACTCAATAGTGGCACCAGTGCTAAAAAATAGATATTTATTGTTGTTTTTAGTGAATATTGGTTTAGTTATCCAGAAACCAATTTGACACTATATAAACAGAGCCATTAAAATGTTAATGTAAGTTATTTTGCTTTTGTGAATCTTTTATAAATTTTTATGAATGGAAATACAAACAGTTTGTATATCATTGTTCATCAAAACACTATGATAGGAAAATTTTGAAAAATTTCTAAATGCCCAATAATAGGGAAATGATTAAATAAGTTATCATATTAAGAGCAAGGACTAGTATACTCTCATTAAAATAATATTTTTAAATAATAATGGTAGGACAAAATGATTACTGCATAATTGAAATAAAGAGAGTTTAGAAATTTACCTTCCTTCTTCAAATACCTACACACCCATATCCACACTCACCTGCTTAAGAAACTGTAGAAAACTACACACCCATATCCACACTCACCTACTTAAGAAGCTGTAGAAAACTACACACCCATATCCACACTCACCTACTTAAGAAACTGTTATTTGACATGGTCAGTACTAGCATTGAGTCAGTTAATAAATTGGTTAGACATGCTCATTGTTTATTTTCTATGAATAACTAATTAAACTGTAGTTTTAATTAGTTTGTTAAAAAGCGATCAATCCAATAGGGAGGAAGTAGGCTAGGGAGAGAGTGACTGGAAGTACTTATGTGGGTCTTGATATTAAATAGGATGGCCAGGTCATAAATTTGCCAGTTTTCAGATGTCATCTGAGAATTGTTCTTTAAATATGGATCCACGGATTGGAGTTTCACTAGGATTTTGTTACGTAAGCCACATTTCCTGTTTTGGTTTCTTTAAAGTGGAGCAAGAAAATGAACCAGATTTGTGAAGGAGTCTGTGTGCAGAATTCTAGATCCTTATGGCTTTTATTTTGCAATCTTTAACAGGTGCCTTTTCCACCATAATTTTAAAATAAGATTTCTTTAGCTTATTTTTGTCAAGTCTTTCCAAAACATTCCAGCTAGTTTTGTATATAAACAACTCTCTTCTTAGGAATATTCATTTTTCATCAGTTTAACTAACGTTTAATGAAGTAATATTAGGAGAATAACAGGTTCAAATGGAATAAACAAATGTAGGGGCACACACCACATAAATACACATGTGAGCACACACCAGGTAAGCACACTGGTAGAAGCACAGAAGACAAACACACAAGCAGTAGCACCTACTCTCCTGTGTCCAAAGCTGATGTCACCAAGTGAATTGGTGAAAGGAATGCTATCAACTTTGATGAAAGAAATTGCTGTTTCAACAGTTATATTTGCATGGTTTTATATTGTGTGTTGACACTCAGCTAATGACCTGATTTTATTTTAAGAAGTAATTGATATGGTTTGGCTCTATGTCTCCACCCAGCTCTCACCTTGAATTGTAATAATCCCCACGTGTTGTGGGAAGGACCCAGTCGGAGGTAATTTAATCATGGGGATGGGTTTTTTCTATGCTGTTCTTGTGATAGTGAATAGGTCTCATGAGATCTGATGGTTTTATAAAGGGGAGTTCCCCTACACAAGCTTTCTTGCCTGCTGCCGTGTAAGACATACCTTTGCTCCTCCTTCACCTTCTGCCATGATTGTGAGGCCTCCCCAGCCACGTGGAAGTGTAAGTCCATTAAACCTCTTTAAAAGTTATGCAGTCTCAGGTATGTCTTTATTAGCAGCGTGAGAAGAGACTAATATAGTAATTTAATATGTATTTAATTGAAGTCGTATCAGTCTATTGTTCAACATTTTATTATGAAAAATTTCAAACGTACATCAAAATTGAAAAAATTTTACAGCAAATACCATGTTTGTAAAGTTTGTATCCAATGATATGCACACATCTTAAGGATATATGAGGTGAGATTTAATAAATGTACATGCCTGTGTAACCCCAGCCCTTCCCTATCATTACCCTAATCTCAGAAGTTCCCTCGTATCTCTCCTCTGTCACCTCTCACCCTACTACCCAGAGGCAATCTCTGTTTTGTTTTATTCAACCATAGATTAGTTTTGCCTTTTCTAGAACTTTATGTAAATACAGCCATTCAGTATGTACTTTTTTGGCCAACTTCTTTACTCGGTAGTTTGTTCTTTTTTATTGTTGAGTAGTATGTTTATGTTTGTTCTTCCATCCTCCTGCTATTGGACACCTGAGTTGTTAGTAGTTTTGGGTTATTATGCATACAGCTGCTATGAACATTCTTGTACAAGTCTCTTTGTGAATATGTATTTTCACTTTTATTGGGCAAATACCTAGTAGTGGCGTTGCTGGGTTTTGTTTTGTGAGAAACTACCAGACTTCTTTTTCAAAATGGTGTACCTTTTAACACACTCACCAACATAGCATTAGAGTTGCAATTGCTCTGCATCTTCAGCATTCGGTGGTGTCAGTGTTTCTAATTTTAGCCATGTTGGTAGGTGTGTGGTGTTATCTCACTGTAGTTTTAATTTGCATTTCCCAGATAACTATTGATACTGAGCACTTTTTCCTGTGCTTAATGGCCACTTTTGTCAAGGGTCTGTTCAAATCTTACAGCCATTTAAAAAAATTGAGTTGTCTTTTTATTATTGAGTAATAGTAGTTTGTAATATATCCTGTGTATCAGTCCTCTATCAGATATATGTTTTGTGAATATATTTTTCCATTCATGGCTTGCCTATTCTTTTTTCTCCATGTTGCCTTAAGTTGAGTAGTTTATTTTGATAAATTCTAATTTATCATTTTTTTCTTGTATGATAATTGCTTTCTGTATGCCGTCTAGTAAGCCATTGCCTATCTCAATGCAATTTTTTTAACGTATGCTCCAGGTGATAGAGCCTAGCTATTAAAAAGTAGTTATTTTTCAATCTCACAACCTTTGGGTGAGTTCCAAAGTAGATACTAGAGTTGATACACAATGTTTCTAAAAGTTTCTTTTTAAGCAGTGCCTGCCTGTTTAAAAAAAAAAATCAGGACCATTTTCATGATGTAGCATCATCTTTACACTTAAAAGTTTTTCATTCTTCGGGCATGTATACATTTCTGACTTCAATGTACCACTTTATAAATGACTGAAATTGCTTCAGACCCCTGGATTATACTGTGATAAGCCAAATGGGCTTCCGGACACTCCCTTCTCACCAGAGCCACATGCCAGAAACCAAACAGATGGTAAACTAGGCAGAAATGACCCTCGGCATTCTCATTAGAGCAGTTGGGGAAATTTTAATGGGCCCCCATTTGCCTCGTGTGGTATCTAATACCCTTTGAACTACCACTTTTTTTTTCCTCTTACAAGTCAACAACCGCCATGTATATTTTAATAAGGATTATCAAACACAATTTGCCCAGAAGATGTACAGCCCTCTAATGCTAATTAGCCAAGTTTAAATAATCACTGAGTTCTGCGATAATTGGAAAGAAACACTGTTTTTCTTGCCAGTGCATAATTACCAATTAACAGGAAGATAAAATATCCATGTAATAGTCGTACCTAGAAGAATCTGTTAACAGTTAATTAACTGACGAGTTGGTGCCAAGTTGATTTTAGTCAAGAAAGTTTACAGATGAAGTTCTCCTGTCAAATAAAAAAATAAATATACACACTATGTAAAGATTACATGGTTGAGCCAGAGCAGAGCATGAGCAGGGTAAGTGTATGATTTTGGCTCTGCATTAGAGTGCTGAGGGCAGAGGTCAGGTCATTACATTAAAGATGCAGTGTTACTTTGGCTTTCTGTATTAAACACACCAACTGCTGGTTGCTTATCTGCTGCTTACATACAAAATTTGAGGCTTCATAATTTGCTTTTCTCTTGATCCTAATAATTGCATGGGCTTTCTCAGCCTTAATATTTCCATATGAAATTGGTCCACAGCTGCCTCTGCATTTTTCTGCATATTAGAGTTAGGACTTGAGTGCATGAAATCGGTAACTGGAGATTCACAAAGAAGAAAATAAAAACTTGACTTCCCATTTTCTATTTTTTTTTGTTAATGCAGGAATTACCATTATGTCATTCTTCGAATGTATTTGAAAACACATACATTAAACCATTTAAAAAAGTTAACAGTTTTAGTAAAAAATAGCATGCTTTTAAATCTGTTTTCAATTTCTTTATTTAGACTAATGAGGGCGTGGGTACTGTCAAGCATTTAATATGCACTGCTTGAGATTTAAGTGTTTTGAAATTGCATTTGTTTGGGGGAGTCTTTTAGTCACTAGGCAAAGCCTAAAGCTTCAATTATTTATGATGCATGCTGTTGATTAAAACTATTTCTGCAAAATCTTTACTGCAATGAAGAGTATACTGTAGGTCAAAAATCTTGTAGAACTTGGAAAAGTTTTATAATAACGAAATGCTGAATTGTTCAAAAGATAGGGAGGTGGTAGAACATGTGGTAAAACTATGGTTTCATAGGTTGGTAGATATGAAGAATGTTCTTGCTAGTTTCTCTTGAAATAAAAGAAAATGCATGAGGAAGACTTTGTAGCAGTAACATTTTAATAGTTGTACATGCGCATTTAACACACTGAAAATTTTAGAAGTTATTGAAATAGGAATTTTAATAAGTTATAATTTATTCACTTCTATTCAGCGTTCGGCTATGCCTGAGAGTAGTTTCTCTTCAAGGAACACAGGAAGGAGAATAAGTGCTGTGCGATTGTTTTACTTATATATTAGTCTGCTCTTATGATGGGGAATCACTTAACCAAGGTACTGATTCATTATACACATTACTCTATCTTAGTGATCCTCAACCTTTGGGGGCTATGTGCTGTTCTGCAGTTAATGTTTAAACATGTCATGACAAACATAAGTATTGTTTCTTGAATTTTTTTGGTTATGTGAGGGTGTACTTGCGTGTCTTTGGTTGCAAAGGAAAATGACTATTGTCTGCTCTGGACTGTGGTATTAAAAGAAGTTTGAAAAGTACTCACTGCCTTAAAAGGTCTCTCCAACACTGTGGTTGCTTAAGTGTGTGTACAGTTATGTTCGGATATCTATATATACATTAGATCTTTAGCATATAAAATTTGCATTTGTACTTTCAATGACTAGTAAGCCTCCTCAGAGAACAAGGTCATGCATTACCTTATTTGGCTAAGGAAACATTGGAATGATAAACATTTTAAGACTTAATGAGCTCTCAATATTCATATTCCAATGCAGTTTTGTGTTTTTCTAATAGTTCTCATGCAATAAGGAAGTGACAAGAACTTTATTTCCTTGTGAAAATTACCCTATAAAGGAGATCAAGAGCTGGAGACAGACAAGGAAGGAAAGAGACAAGTCCTAGCCTGGATACACACATTCTTGGGCTTCTAACTTCATGAGTCCCACCTGAGAGTTCTGCATCCTGTACAGGAATTTCTGGGGGGTCTGGCTCTCCCTAGCTGAGTGCTGGCATCCTTATATTCCATCTTCATGTGGAGTCACCTGGGAACACAGCTTTTGGGAGCAGAAAAGAGAAACTAATTTTTTTCTCTTCTCTCTGTGCAATATATTTTTCTCCTCTACCCATGAACTTGGACTGTACAGAGAATTCCTTTTGGCCTCCCTTGAAGACCCTTTCTACATGATCAGTCACAGAAACCTGTCAGTCCCCCTCTCTTCTCTTTCAAAATTTCTGCGTTGAGCTCAGAACTAAAGACCCCTTTGGCTAAGCCATCAGCTTTCCTGTTATATTTGTGAATAGAGATTAGTGATTGATCATAGGTATATTCTGAAAGATGTTATTTCCTACATGCCTACAGGAATTTCCTACAGTGATCCTAGTTTCAGAGTGATAGTATGAGTCTCTACTGGAAATGATATTTTAAAGTATACCATAAAAGTGCATGTTAAAGTATTTTTCCAATTATTGAATAAGGGTTTTATGCTCCCTATTCATAATTGTTCTTTCAAATATTTGGGAAATATTATGAGTTCCTGATTATAAAATACTACAAATGTGTTAGCTCTATATAAAATCTCTAAAGACTCCAAAATAAATCTGAACAGAAATTGGTTGTGATCTTATAAAAAAGTTACCCATATTCCCTAATACACGTCTGGAAAGTGGATATATTTCCCCATGACTGTGGTGTCATAGGGAAGAATTGTATGAAATCACAGAGGAAAAAAGTACTAATGTGTAACACATGCTCTTCATAAATGTTTTTAATCTTCCCTTTCACCCTTTAAATTTGTTAGGAAATTAGTGGGTGCTGTCACATGTGTGTGTAAAATTTCAATGGTGTAAACAATAGAATTTCTGTCCTCACTTGTGTATCAGCCCATCATGGGTGTTGTTGGTCAGCATGGAAGGCTTTGCTCCACATAGTCATTCGGTTCCTGAATGACGGAGGCTCTACTGTCTCCATAAGGCTTCCAAGGTCACCTTGGACATCAATTTCCAACTGATTAAAGAAGGAAAGCAGAGAAAAGAAGGTGTGACTTCTTCTTAACTGTCTTGGCTCAGAGTAATACATCATTTGGAATATGAGTGAAAAATAGTTGTATGGCTTTGTCTGAATACATTGGAGTAGGGGAAGGAGATGTTGAAAAATATAGCTCTAGATGGGACAGTTGCTTCCCAGCAATAATTCCATTCTGTGCCTCTGATACATTCTTCCTCTTACCCTACATACGACATTCTTCCTTCCTTTTGTTCATTCTGTTCCTGTGGGTTGAAGAAAGGGTGTCTAGAATACTGGAAAGAAAGTGTCCAGAGTGCATTGGATATGAACTGGTTAGAAAAAAACCTGAGGCTTGAGGGTATTAGGAATGGAATTTAAGAGAAGTAAATAAATCAGAGAGCTCAATGTGGTCATATAGGTGATACAATTTTTATTGAAAAAAATTAATAATGAATAGATAGTAACATGAGATAAGGTGGTAAGAACTGGAAGAAGAGGAGCATGTGGGAAGATCCAGGATGGTGGGGAGTTGAAACTTCACAGGTGCAACAATTCCAAGTGAGGATAAGGCCCAGCATGTCCTTTGAAGTGTTGCTGAGGTGGAGTAGAGGAGAAGGGAACTAGCAGAAATTTGGCAAAAAGCTGGGAGTAAAATCTGCAGGAGGAGTCACCCATTTAAGCATTGAACATGCTCACTATTATAGTAGGGGTTATGCTAGACGGGAGAATACCGAGCCTGATGTAGTCATTGTGCACTCATTGGAATTGGGCCTCCTGCTTCACAGGAGACATTAATTACCATGGCCAGCACAATAAGATAAGAATCACCATCCTGACCAGAACATTTGTATGATATGCTGTAATTTACAAACCAGTTTCATGCATATAATCCCAATTAATATAAGCCCTAAAGTGTCTAAGCTGAACAGTGTTGTTTTTAAGATGGAAGAGTTTGTTCTAGCTCAAGCAGAATGGGTGAGGAAGACTTTTTAGAGAAAATGATGACCCAGCTAGATGTCAGTTGTTAATGTCTTCTCTAGCAAATAAACACTTGGATGGAATTCTACTTTCTTTTTGTTTTTTGTTTTGTTTTGTTTTTTTGAGACAGAGTCTTGCTCTGTTGTTCAGGCTGGAGTGCAATGGTGTGATCTCTGCTCACTGCAACCTCTGCCTCCCAGATTCAAGCGATTCTCCTCCCTCAACCTCCTGAGGGATTACAGCTGGGATTACAGGTGCTCACCACCATGCCCAGCTAATTTTTGTATTTTTAGTAGAGACGGGGTTTCACCATGTTGGTCAGGGTGGTCTCGAACTCCTGACCTCATTATCTGCCCGCCTCAGCCTCCCAAAGTGCTGGGATTACAGGCGTGAGCCATCGTGCCTGGACAATGGAATTCCACTTTCAATTGCTGCTACCCACTTTGTGATTCAGAGACAGGACAGGACTCTGGGGTCATACCATGTCCTGGTGCTTATATAGGAGGCTTGATTGCTTAAATGCTATAAGGCCCTGGTGTCCCCCTTAATTGAGTATCATAGTGCAGTGGTCCCCAACCTTTTTGGCACTGGGGATTAGTTTCTTGGAAGATGATTTTTCCACAGACAGTAGGGGGTGGGGATGGTTTGGGGATGATTCAAGCACATTACATTTATTGTTCGAGTCTCGTAAGGAGTACACAACCTAGATCCCTTGCATGCGCAGTTCACAATAGGGTTTGTGCTTCTGTGAGAATCTAATGCTGCTGCTGATCTGACAGGAGGCAGAGCTCAGGCTGTTCACCTTACCTCCTGCTGTGTGGCCTGGTTCCTCATGGGCCAGGGACCACTACTGCTCTGTGGCCCTGCAGTTGGGGACCCCTGTTATAGTGTGAATCCCAGCGACAATCTTCTACAGTCTGATGGACACATTGGGCCAAAGTTGCAATGAGAAGAATTGACAGTCTTGCTTAACTGGAAAGAAAAACCTTAAAAAAAAAAAAAAGTTCAGAGTGCCTATGCAGATCCAAGACATAGGTATGACTGCAGTATCAATAGTGAAGACCTGTAAGACATAGGAGAAGAAAACCAGAGACATAGTGATGAGCAGACTGCAAGAGTGTTTGCCAGAGGTGCCATGGAAGGGCTGGAGTGAAGTCAAACGTGAGAGAGGAGGGCTGCATTAACAAAAAGGTCACAGAACTGAAAAAAGAATTCATTTGGTGGTAACTATTTGGCCAGAGTTCAGAGAACTCCACACTAAAACTGCCAACTAAATCAGAATTGGAAAGGTCACGTTTTTAGCTGGCACAAATTCTATGTTGTGCTACCTGCTTGGAGGAGGTTGGGAAAATGTTTCTAGTGCCTGGTTTTATGCTAGGATTTTAGGGTTGGTGCTTTTTATAGTGTCTTATTTTCCTCTAACAAGGGAGTGTTTGAGTCTTTGTAGATAACTGTAGAAAACTTACTTGTTTGACAGAACCTTCCTCAATATTTACAGTGTCAAACCCCTTTGTAGTTTCAGTGTCTCTGCCTGCCCTGCCCCCCTTTCTCAGTCTGTCAGGTGGAAAGAATAAGATAATGCTGGAGAAGATGTAGTATCTTCTGGGGAAGGAGTGGCTCTGACTCCATCTAAGCCTGTTTCTATCAACAGTGACTGAAAAGTAAAAAGATTTCCCTCTGGTAGCCTTACACTAGGCTCACTAAACCCTCTTGACTCTCAGAAGTATAAAATTGTATATGGCTTTTCACACTTTCCGTGAGTTATGCACTTTAACTCGTAAGTTACACATTAAGTTCTTGGTAGCATTCCCAAAAGAGAAATAAGGGTGGCTGACCTTCTGTCCTCTGTTGTCAGTGCTCTCAATGGGTAGAATTGGCCAACTTCTTGCTATGAACATTCCCGTGTAGCTCAGGAGCTGCCAGCAAAGCTGATCACCTCCTAAAGGTGTGATATCAGAAAAGCAAGAGTGTTTCACTTACATTACATGAAGTATAGATTGTTTTCATGTTCTAAAGCAGTCTGGGATCTTAGGGTTTAGAATAGTTAAAAGATGGTATAAACGGTCTCTCTGCTCCTGACACAATCACCCTTGATAAGTTTCTATAATTGGCTGTTTTGGCCTCTGCATTTTCTCTCGTCAGAAACAGAGCTGGTTGACAAGGGTCAGAACAAGGAGCTGCAGTGCGTGAGTCCTCTGCGTGTTGAGGTCATGAGTTGGGGTCAGTGATTAGCAGGCCAAGTGAGAATGTCAGAACCCTCCTGGGATCTGAGAACCAGAAATCCAGGATGATAAGGGTGGGTCAGCAGGAGTCATCCGGAGATGTAGTGCAAGTGGTTGGGATCTGGGAAACGGAGTGCTGCCTCGTGGTGTTGTGTAGTTTGTGCTTTAAGCCTCCTGACAAGTGGGGCTGAAATCTGGCTCATGTTATGCTTGCCAAGTCTTGTGCTTTGGTGCAGGCCTGTGTCTGTTAGGAGAATACACTCATGGATTACCAAGCTGTGGCATCATGGGGCTTCCCTGATGGAGATGGGGGTATCTTTATACTTTCTACGAAGGCCAAGGACAGGCAAGTAGTGGCTTTGCCAGGGAGTCTTCTTTACTAGATTTTGAGGCCATCTCGTTAGCAAAATGCTAAATAAATGGTCCTTAGAAACCTTGTTAAATGATCAGATGGGATTAGGTGGTGCCAAAAGTTGTTTATAAGTGTACTATCATCGAGGAAATATAAACACTAAAGTAGTTTCTGATTCAGCTTTTGGAATTTCCTGTGGCTTTCAGTGGCCAATCTCAGGTTCTTGGTCCAAGCCCCAGCTGTGGGAAGAGGCTAATAAAGATGCCTGGTAAGGTGGGGAGAGCAAGAGCAGTTTCTTGTGATTCCTCTCTAGGTCTCTCTATACCTTCACTTCATAAATACTTACTTGATTTCAGGTTCTCGGGTGATATATATATATATTTTTTTTCTTAAAAGAGCTGGTATAAAAGAGCTCAGGTCCAGATGTCAGTTTGGGAGACCAGGAAATTTTATTTAGGGGAAAGAGCATTTGTATACATTTTTGAGATAGACTGGAGGATGAGTTAGAACTCTCATGATGTCCACGGTTATCTGGAAGCAATAGAGAGCCCTTACAGGGCAGGGTAAGGCAGTGAAAATGCTGGCAGTCTGAGTCTAGTTACTATTTTTTCACTAACTTCTAGCACAAAAGGAGCACAGTTGATCCATGTCACCGAGGGTTTTCCCTGGAACTCCCTGGGCTAGTTCTATCTTAGTTATTTTGCCATTTTATGGCTGTATGTAATGAGAGATGAGCATATTCTTCGTAGAACTCTTCTGAAAATGTCAAAGGGAAGGAAATGGAAGAACTTCCCCAGTTCTGGTGCTTCTTCATTAAATCCAACTACCCATCTTCCTTTCCACCAAGACACCCATGTACACACCAAAACACTTTAATTAGGGGAAAGACAGAGCGCCTCCTCCCCATCTGACATTTCTTGTATTCCCTTCTTTTCTAGACTGTGTTGATCTCATGTCTGACCACAGAAATCTCTTACTCATATAACATCCAGTTCCTAATTCTCTCATCCCATCTGCCATAGCCAGAGTGGACTGTAAATCATGATCGTGTTACACCCCCACCTCATTTTTCTTTTGAATTTTTATTGCACAGGAGACCCAATCCTCTGTTTGCACTTTGGATGTCCCTTATGTAATTTCCCTTTCAGTTGCCAATATTTGAGTTAGTATCCTTCCATCCATGCAAACTTCCCTCTCTTCTGCAACTCATCTTTTGGTTTGGTCTTGTGTGTTGTACCAGGAGCAGACACCTCCATTCTGCATCCTTTCACGTGCAATGACTAGGGTCTATTAACCAAGACCCTCCTAAGACCTATCATAAGGTAGATAACTAATCCTCACTTCCATGTAACTGTTAATCAGCCAACACCAAGATTGGTGTAAATCATGAGGCTGTCTGGGGTGTCAAATATTGAAGTTGAAGAGGAAGTAGTTTCTAAATTCCCCCAAACTCTATTTCAGCTCTTTAGCAGCCACCTTGTGTTAAGGCAGGACATGCTTCTTCCCTGGCAATTAAATTGCCAGAATTGTCCAAGGATGAGAACAAGCAGAGGCTTTGGAGTAACTATTCTGTTAATTAATAAAGACCTCTCAGTAGTAATCTGGATATATACATCTGCATGAAACAGAAAATCACTTTGTGCTGGTTTTTATATTATCTTTTTTATAGTTTTATTTGTATATTATCCTGCTACATGTATTTATCTGTTCCTCTTCTTAATTTCCTCCTGTCCACTTTCTATCTTCACTAGGTTGCTAGCAAGTGAGTTCAAGGGTGGTGGCTGCCTAAAAGTATATACTCTGTAGGACCTATTATGAAGACAAATACATTGTGAGTACAGAATTATTATTGGCCATGAGATACATTCTTACAGTGGCTGGAAAATATGACATTTCATTAGGGATTGATAAATTTAGGTGACCTTAATTGTTACCACAATTGTTAGTTCACAAACAGGTATCCTTATCTCACAGCTGTTTTTTAGATAAGATTATAACATTATGGGATTTACTTAATTAGAATTACTTTTTTTCTGTTCTGAATATCAAGATGACTTTCATGTTCACACAAAGCAAATAATTCACCATTGCTTAAAATCAAGATGTACATTAATTTGGACATGAAAGATAATCCCTTGATTGAAAAAGGCTAATTGGGGTTACCTTTTGTTAGTACAGAATCACAAAATAGCTTTGATAGATTTTAGCATATGGATAAATCCCTTCTCCAAACTTCCCACGATGAAGAATATCTTTCAGTTGGATATCCTTTAAAGAATTTGATGCATAAAGAAAAAAATCTTATCAGGCATAAAATGTTTGTCCATTTCCTTTTGATATGAATAATGAGTTCTCTATCCTATTAACAAAGGTTAAACTCATGTATACCAAAGAGATGGGGTTCCAATGTAGGTTTTTTTCCCTTTCCTTTTGCCTATTTCATTTTGGCTTTAAGAATAACAAAAACAAGTTTAAATTGCTTCCTCAGTGGAGTCATCATCTATCACCTATTCTAATGGTACTGTTCATAAACACAACTCATAAAATAATGGTCTCTAATATTTAGTCACTTCACATAAATTGTTTTTAAGATCTATTTACTTTCACCGTTACAAATAATAGAACTTCTTTTTGGAAGAGAAAAATGGTGATTAAAATAATCACCATTTCTTCTTTTTCTTTTTTTAAAAAGCATACTTAGCCTGACATTAAATGTTTAAGTTATAAAAGCACTTTAGGTTGGACACTTCATTACTTGGAAATGTAAGTATCTCAACGCAACATTTTAATTGTTAGACATTTAAAACTTGTAAGGCATTTAGAAAGCTATTAGAGTAGTGGGTAATGAGAGTGTGAACTATGATGGAGCAGGAGGATTTCTTTTTTAAAAATACGTTAAGTTCTGGGATACATGTGCAGAGCGTACAGGTTTGTTACATAGGCATACTTGTGCCATGGTGGTTTGCTGCACCCATCAACCCGTCATCTACATTATGTATTTCTCCTAATGGTATCCCTCCCTAAGTCCCCCACCCCACAACAGGCCCCGGTGTGTGATGTTCCCTTCCTTGTGTCCATGTGTTCTCATTGTTCAACTCCAACTTATGAGTAAGAACATGTGGTGTTTGGTTTTCTGTTCCTGTGTTAGTTTGCTGAGAATGATGGTTTCCAGCTTCATCCATGTCCCTGCAAAGGACATGAACTCATCCTTTTTTTATGGCTGCATAGTATTCCATGGTGTATGTGCCACATTTTCTTTATCCAGTCTATAATTTTTTTTTTTTTTTGAGATGGAGTCTTGCTCTGTCACCCAACCTGGAGTGCAGTGGTGCTGTCTTGGCTCGCTGCAAGCTCCACCTCCTGGGTTCACGCCATTCTCCTGCCTCAGCCTCCCAAGTAGCTGGGACTACAGGCACACGTTACCATGCCTGGCTAACTTTTTGTATTTTTAGTAGAGATGGGGTTTCACCGTGTTAGCCAGGATGGTTTTCATCTCCTGACCTCATAATCCTCCTGCCTCGGCCTCCCAAAGTGCTGGGATTACAGGCGTGAGTCACTGCGCCTGGCTATCCAGTCTATCATTGATGAGCATTTGGGTTGGTTCCAAGTATTTGCTATTGTGAACAATGCTGCAAGAAACATATGTGTGCATGTGTATTTATAGTAGAATGATTTATAATCCTTTGGGTATATACCGAGTAATGGGATTGCTGGGTCAAATGGTATTTCTGGTTCTAGATCCCTGAGGAATCGTCACACTGTCTTCCACAATGGTTGAACTAGTTTACACTCCCACCAACAGTGTAAAAGTGTTCCTATTCCTCCACATCCTCTCCAGCACCTGTTGTTTCCTGACTTTTTAATGATTGCTGTTCTATCTGGCATGAGATGGCATCTCATTGTGGTTCTGATTTGCATTTCTCTAATGACCAGTGATGATGAGCTTTTTTTCATATTTTTGTTGGGTGCATAAATGTCTTCTTTTGAGAAGTGTCTGTTCATATCCTTCACTCACTTTTTGATGGGGTTGTTTGTTTTTTCCTTGTAAATTTGTTTAAGTTCTTTATAGATTCTGGATATTAGCTCTTTGTCAGATGGATAGATTGCAAAAATTTTCTCCCATTCTGTAGGTTGCCTGTTCACTCTGATGATAGTTTCTTTTGTTGTGCAGAAGCTCTTTAGTTTAATTAGATCCCGTTTGTTAGTTTTGGCTTTTGTTGCCATTGCTTTTGGTGTTTTAGACATGAAGTCTTTGCCCATGCCTATGTCCTGAATGGTATTGCCTAAGTTTTCTTCTAGGGTTTTTATGGTTTTAGGTCTTGCATTTAAATCTTTAATCCATCTTGAACTGATTTTTGTATAAGGTGTAAGGAACGGGTCCAGTTTCAGTTTTCTGCACATAGTTAGCCAGTTTTTCCAATGATGTTTATTAAATAGGGAATCCTTTCCCCATTTCTTGTTTTTGTCAGGTTTGTCAAAGATCAGATGGTTGTAGATGTGTGGCGTTATTTCTGAGGCCTCTGTTAAGTTCCATTGGTCTGTATATCTGTTTTGGTACCAGTACCATGCTGTTTTTGTTACCGTAGCCCTATAGTATACTTTGAAGTCAGGTAGTATCATACCTCCAGCATTGCTCTTTTTGCTTAGGATTGTCTTGGCTATATGGACTCTTTTTGGTTCCATATGAAATTTAAAGTAGTTTTTCCTAATTTTGTGAAGAAAGTCAATGGCAGCTTGATAGGAATAGTGTTGAATCTATAAATTACTTTGGGCAGTATGGCCATTTTCACGATATTGATTCTTCATATCCAGTAACATGGAGTGTTAATCCATTTGTTTGTGTCCTCTCTTATTCCTTGAGCAGTGTTTTATTGTTCTCCTTGAAAAGGTCCTTCATATCCCTTGTAAGTTGTATTCCTAGGTATTTTATTCCCTTTGTAGCAATTGTGAATGGTAGTTCACTCATGATTTGACTCTCTGTTTGTCTTTTATTGGTGTTTAGGAATGCTTGTGACTTTTGCACATTGATTTTGTATCCTGAGACTTTGCTGAAGTTACTTATCAGCTTAAGGAGATTTTGGGCTGAGTCGATGGGGTTTTCTAAATATACAATCATGTCATCTGCAAACAGAGACAATTTGACTTCCTCTTTTCCTATTCGAATACCCCTTATTTCTTTCTCTTGCCTGATGGCCCTGGCCAGAACTTCTAATACTATGTTGAATAGGAGTGGTGAGAGAGGGCATCCTTGTCTTGTGCCGGTTTTCAAAGGGAATGCTTCCAGCTTTTGCCCATTCAGTATGATATTGGCTGTGGGTTTGTCATAAATAGCTCTTATTATTTTGAGATATGTTCCATCAATACCTAGTTTATTGAGTGTTTTTAGCATAAAGGGGTGGTGAATTTTGTCAAAGGCCTTTTCTGCACCTATTGAGATAATCATGTGGTTTTTATCATTGGTTCTGTTTATGTGATGGATTACGTTTATTGATTTGGATATGTTGAACCAGCCCTGCATCCCATGGATGAAGCCAACTTGATTGTGGTGGATAGGCTTTTTGATGTGCTGCTGGATTTGGTTCGCCAATAATTTATTGAGGATTTTTGCATCAATGTTCATCAGGGATATTGGCCTGAAATTTTTTTTTATGTTGTGTCTCTGCCAGGTTTTGGTATCAGGATGATGCTGGCCTCATAAAGTGAGTTAGGGAGGAGTCCCTCTTTTTCTTTTGTTGGAATGGTTTTAGAAGGAATGGTACCAGCTCCTCTTTGTACCTCTGGTAGAATTCGGCTGTGAATCCATCTGCTCCTGGGCTTTTTTTGACTGGTAGGCTATTACTGCCTCAATTTCAGAACTTGTTTTTGGTCTATTCAGGGATTCAACTTCTCCCTGGTTTAGTCTTGGGAGGGTGTATGTGTCCAGGAATTTATCCATTTCTTCTGGATTTTCTAGTTTATTTGTGTAGATGTGTTTATAGTATTCTCTGATGGTAGTTTATATTTCTGTGGGATCAGTGGTGATCTCTCCTTTATCATTTTTTATTGTGTCTATTTGATTCTTTTCTCTTTATTATTCTGGTTAGCAGTTTACCTATTTTGATAAGATTTTCAAAAAACCAGCAGGCAGGAGGATTTTTAAAGGACAGGATAAATACAAAAAAATAAAAATAAATTTACTGACCCAAATTGATGAGAACTAAAGCCTGGATATATTGATAGGGAGATAAATAATTATCTCATTCAAAGATAACTGAGATTTAGAGGATGCAGAGTCATAGTAATATAGCCAGAATGATCAAATAGGCCCTGGTTTGAGGGTTTGTAGCAGTTGAATTTTGAGGTTAAAGAGCAGGGACACACTCAAGAGCAAATATGTATAGAAAACAGAAGTGAGACTGTAGTTATAATAGAGATCAGAGGTAGAGATTTAGATTGGAAAGTTGCTCCAGAAACAGCAGTTAGCATAGCATTAGTTATTTTCATTATTTCTCCTTTTCTTTCATTTTGTTGGCTTCCCTGTGCTTTGGTTCAGAGAATCATTTAATTAAAATAAGGTAGAAAGAATACATTTAGGGAGCTTTGGTTGATGGACTCGCTCATTCATTGGTTAGTTGATTCATTGGTTGTTTGACTGATTGATTGATTCATTCATTCATTGGCACTTCATGAACCAGGGGATGCGTTGGTTTTAATACAATATTCAATGAAACATGATTCTGCCTTTTAGGAGCTTAAAATCCAGTGGGCTTGGGGGTGTTTTGTATATCCATTGCTGCCTAGTAAACCACCCAAAACCTTGTTGCTTAAAACAGTAACATTTATTCATTCATGATGTTTTACTTTGGGCAGGGCTTCTTGAGTTAGCTTGTCTGTGTTCCATGAGGCATCTGCTGAGGGTGGAACATCCGAGATGACGTTACTTTTTCACTTGCAAATCTGGTGTCTCTGCTGGAATGGCTGGAGCATAAGGTGATGCTTGAGCTGAGTTTTGAAGGACAAATACAGAGGACAAGTGAAGGGAGGAAAAAGAACATAACAAAAAGAAGTGTCATTTGGAAGGCTGACAAACAGGATACAACATGATGCATTCAGGGAACTGGAAGTAGGTCAATGACATAAAGGGGCAGCAAGAAGGGGTGCAGAAATAAAGAAAGAGCTTTAGGTTTGTTGAACCTAAAGCTCTTTCTGTCTCTGATGATGATGCCAACAGTTAAGAATGTGGAGGAAGAGGAGTTTATAGGAAATCAGAAGTGCCAGGCATAGTAAGGTAGGAAGGTAAATCAGGAGAGGGTTATCACCAAAATCAAAGGAAGAGTTTTATAATTAGGATAACGTGACCAACAGGGTCAAATGCTCTAATGAGATAAAGAAAGATGAGGAATGGAAAGTGTTCATTACATTTAGCAATGAGAAGTGGTGCTCAGTGGCCTTGTTAAGGCCAGTTTTTGTAGAAGCAAAAGCCACATTACAATGGATAGAGCACTTAATAGGTGGTAGGGAATTGAAAGAAAGAAAAAAGAGAGCAGTAGCTAGAGTAAGATGAGGGTGGAGAGAGTTGGTTTGTTTGCTTAAGATGAAAGAGTCCTTGGCATGCTTTAATATTACATTAATAGTAACTGATAAATGGTAAGAAATAGGCTGGGTGTGGTGGTTTCCACCTATAACTCCAGCACTTGGAAGCCAAGGTGGGTGAATTGTTTGTGCTCAGGAGTTCAAGACCAGCCTGAACAACATGGTGAAACCCCATCTCTACAAAAACTAGAAAAAAAATTAGCTGCAGATGGTGGCACATGCCTGTAGTCCCAGCTACTCGGGAAGCCGAGGTGGGAGGATTGCTTGAGCCCAGAAAGTTGAGGCTGCAGTGAGCCGTGATTGTGCCACTGCCACTGCACTCCAGCCTGCATGACACAGGTAGACTCTGTCTAAATAAAAAAGAAGAAGAAATACATTATTAAGTGCGTATTAGGCCTCTGGATGAGGAAATTGAAACTCAGAGAAGTTAAGCATCTTGTTCCAGGCCATACAGCTAAGAAGAAAAGGAGCAGAAATTTGAACCTTGGTCCCCCTTGTCAGAGCTCGTGCTCTTAATCACTGTACACAACGATAATGATGATGATGACAAAGGAGGGACTCTTCCAATGAATTTAGACAAATGAACTGGACATTGAATATATATAACCTATAATTATTGGTGCCTTAGTTTTCTCACATTTGAAATAGCAGCTTTATAATGGTAATGACTCATGATCTGCATCACAGATGAGCTAAAAATAAAATAATAGCAAAAATAGCTTTAAAAAGATGTGAAGTTTTTGTGTTTATAAAATTCTATTCTATGTTTTAAACCTTTTTTCAAGTTCTAAATGAAAGCTACTAATAAATTACACCAAGAATGTGTAAGCTTTTTTACTTAGATATGCTTTGCTGTCTTTCTGCTTGTGATGGTGGATGTTAACATCACCTGCTTCTTAAATCAGCCATCTGTTTTAGTCTGGAAGTAACAGAGATGAAGAACAAGTGGGCTCAGCCTTGGCTACTGTTGGGCAGAATGATGGTATTTTTGTAGTTTTTCATTTCAGAAAAGGGGGAATGTCTTATTTAAACACACATTAAGCCTAGCTTGTGGAAAATGCTTACAAGCAGCTTTTGTGATATTTTGATAAACATTGCAATGATATGTAGGTGAGAAAAATGGCCCAAGGGAAAAAAAAATTAATGATGGCTGGGAAGAAGCCAGCTGCATGATTATACATGTGCAAGATCCGTTTTTAGAAAAATGTTTTTGTTTTTCCTACCAGTGCTTTAGTTGTCACATATTAAAAAGTTAAAATATGTCCTAAAGAAAACTGGCCTGTGGGAAAGACAGCAGTCAAGGTTATCCAAACATTAGAAAACACTGAGTTATCCCACCCACTCCCAGCACCTGTGAGAAACTGCAAAATGATGAAAATGCGTATGTTGCAGACTGGGCCATCTGTTCTAGCTACCACTGGCCTGGTCAGTGTTTGGAATGGAGACACCTGTCAGATCTATTCACATGTTGCAGGAAGCCTAGTTGTTGGTGTTTTGGCAGGTCATTCTCTCCTCTGAATAAATGTGAAACCAATGTTTTGGCGTTAGGAAGACTGAATATTCCCTCCAGTGGAATATGAAAGTGTGGTTTGGTTCCCTCACTGTGGTAGGCAATCCAATAGCACTTCATTCAAACATCAGAACATTAAAAACAGAGATGTTCTTTCTACCCTTGATAACTCCAGTTATCTCTGCCTGACTTGTAAAACATAAGAGGAGGGAACAGTAGCAATATGATTAAGGTTGCTAACACTTGTTTCAGGTATTGTGCTAAGCACTTTGTGTGTATTAGCTCAATTATTCTATTAAAAAATACTTTGAAAGAGATATAATCTGTGTAAAAATTAAAGCTAGGAGAGTTTGAGTTACCTACCCAAAATCATACAGGCAATTAACTGAGATTAGGATCTGGACCTCTCTAACTGCAGAGCTCAGCCTCTTAACCATAAAGTTATACTCCTTTTCATGTCTGAAGAGGATGTAGTTAACAATAGTTTACACATAGCTTGAAATTCAAAACAGTTTAGACATGTCTGTTTTCCTTTGCATTGATAAGCATTAGGGTCTCAGCCTGAGGTTCACTTTGTTAGTAAAAGCCTGAGTTATGACTTCACTCCAAGTCTAGTGTTTGAAGATTGACCAAGAGTAGAACCAAACTCTGATTATCTGCCTGCTTGTCAGGAAATGGGTAACTAATAGAAAATCAATCTGGGTTAGGTCTGCAGTCAGAAGTATATATTCTGTTGGAAGCAAACATTTAGACAGATATTTTTAAAAGGACTTTGGGAATCTACTTGAAGACAGGGAAAGAAATTAGACATTATTTCTTTACTGAATTCTAGTGTTTTGATATCCTGCCCCCCATCCTGGGTACAAATGATTGTGTAATTTTTAATATATCTGTTGGAGCTAACTTTTTTGAAGAAGGAATTTTTGTCATGCATTCATTCCCATCAGTGTGCCAGAGCCTGCGTTGCTGGAGCCCCATTCACACACCTCTAGTCAGCGCCCCAGGTGAGGTCTCTAGTGAACACCTACTCTTGTTTCTAGAGCAGGCAGTGACCCCTCCATCACACTACTGGATGAGCCACTTCTCAGGAACAGTTCTGAGATATGTATACCTAGAAGTTGGGAGAAGGAGATAAACACCAATAATTGATAAATATCCCACAATTTGATAAGTATTTATCAAAGTAGACATCAAAGATACAATGTTGACTAAGTCACAGTGGTAGCTTGAGGGTAAAGTGGCTGTGCAAATGTCAGGGTAAGAACAAATCCTACATTAGGAGGATAGAAGAGGGGCAGAGTTTCTTCTCAGCTAAGTCATAAAGGATGCTTAATTGTGGATGTGAAATTGAGGGATCAGGTAAGAGAGTGGTGTTTTAAAAAGAGGGACCAGGCTGGGCACAGTTGCTCACGCCTGTAATCCCAGCACTTTGGGAGGCCAAGGTGGGCAGATCACCTGAGACCAGGAGTTCGAGACCAGCCTGGCCAACAAGGCAAAACCCTATGTCCACTAAAAATACAAAATATTAGCTGGGCATGTTGGTGCATGCCTGTAATCCCAGCCATTTGGGAGGCTGAGGCAGGAGAATTGCTTGAAGTCAGGAGGCAGAGGTTGCAGTGAGCCAAGATTGTACCACTGCACTCCAGCCAGGGTACAGAGCAAGACCCTTTCAAAAAAACAAAAAAGGCAGGGAGAGACAGAGAAAAGGAAGAAGAAGGAGGAGGAGGAGGAAGGACGAAGGAAGAAGGGAGGGCCTGGAGGCAGGAGAGAGTACTGCAGTTTGAATACCTGGAAGGAGTTTAGGATGGCTGGAGAAGAGATGGAAGATGGAGTCCTGAGAAACAAGCTAGAGTCAGACTTTGAAGGGTCTTATGGGTTATACTAGGGAGTTGGACTTGATATTTTAGCAAGGAAGTTGTATGATGAATTTGCACTTTAGAAAAATCTGGAGAATTGAATCGAGAAGGTCAGGAATGGAAGAGGGAGACTCAGCAGTAATCCAGGAAAGAAAGAAGAGCTGAGCCAAGATGGTGGCAGAGGGAATAGAGAGAAGTGCATATACTTAAGAAATATTACAGAAATAAAATCTACAATTTTGGAAGCTGGAGTTGAAGGAGAGTAAAGGGTCAAAAGTAACGCTCAGGTTTCTGACTTGAGTATAAAGTGATGATCTTCACTCTGGCAGGGAGCACATCACGAGCAAATAAATTGAGGCAGACATGTTGGGATATTCAAATGGAAGTGTCCGATATGTAACCGTAAGGAGCTCAGGGGAGGTTTGTGGCCTGAGATATAAACTTGGAAATGAACTGTTTTCCATAGATGACAAGTAAAGCCATAGGAGTAGATGAGATCACCCTGCAGGGGAAAGGGAGAAGAGAGGTGAGGTGTGTGTTAAATTCTGACGTGTACCAATATTTATGGCAGAGACAGAACAGGAATTTGCAAACAGCCCTGAGAAGAGACAGGTAAGAGATAGAAGACACTGGGTGAGGGCATAGGGGAATATCCCAGAGGCTGAGGAAGAGAGCATTTCCAGAAGGGGTGAGGGAGTGAGGAGGTCAAAGCTATGGAGAAAGCAAGTGAAGTAAAGCCTGAAAAGTGTCCATAGGGCTTAGCAGCATAGAGGCTGTTAGTGACCTTGAGTTAGATTTTCTCTATCGAGAAAGCAATAAGTGAAAGTAACTGACTTGAAAAAAAAAAATTTAAGCCTGAAGTAGTGCTTTTTAACCAAGAGTTTTTCATTCTTTTTTTTTAAAAAAAAGAGCAGACATTTTATCATGTGTTCTGATAATTTTTTTTTATATTTTGAATGAGGATTTTTAAGTTAGCATTAAGCATCACATAGTATATTTCTGAAAAGAGCTCTCATTATCAAACTTTTTAGATGGAGATTAGTAAGTCACATGTTCACACAGTGCAAATAAAATCAACCATGCATCAGGCTTTACCCTATTAATGCTTAGTGTAATTATAATATAAAGTATTGCCAATGTCAATAGAAGAAACAAGAGCAATAAAAGCTTAATGATAGTAATAACTTATATTTGATAGTATTTTGTGCTTTATATATTTAAGCATGAACAAAAGTGCATAGACCAATAAATACTTTTGGAAGGACAGGAGGTAACTGTGATTGAGGAAAATAGTAATTTTATTTGTGTGTGTGTTCAGAGCTTTCAACAATATGATAAACCGCCAAATTACTGTTCCATATCTTTATCTTGTGTGAGCCTCCCCTTGTGTATGGCCTTTCACAGACATCTGTATTTAGAGGATGAAGCTAATGTATTTGCAGGGGTAAAAAAGATACATTCTAACTTTTCATCTTAATTGAATCCCTTAATAAAATGCCTTTCTTTTTATCTTTCTTTACAAGTAAATCCTAAAAAAAGTATCAGTAATGACCAATTGTTAGAGAAAGTGAAAGACAGAAACTAGAATTCATAGCCCCTTAGGAGTACATAATCAAACAAAGAAATCTCCACCCTGCAACAAGAACATAGTGGTTACTTGGGAATTCCTGTTTTTATGTTGTCTTTAGAATGCTTCCTCAAGAATGCTTGCAGGGAAGTGGCTTTTCTGTGATGTTGCATTGACTCTTGGGGGTTGTCTCTCACATGTGCTTAAAATATGAATTATGCCCTAAGCCTCTTGAATCTCTTCAGAATCATCTTACTGCAAGGAAATTTCATTCTCTTGAATCATTTCAGAATCATCTTTCTCCAAGGAAATTTCATTTAGCAGGTCCCAAGGTGATTTCCATTCATCAATTATGAAAGAGAGATTCAGGGTTTTGAGTTTTAACTGGTTGCAATCTTTGACATTTCCAGACTATGCCTGAAAAAAAATCCCTAAGTCTTATGTATATTTTCTTTTGCCGTGGTCATTTAAGAAGTAAGTCGTAGGTTTATATCCACTTGGTAGTTTTAAAACGGCATTTTAAGTTTGCTTAGATTACAATTGATATTTAGCATCTTTCTGGTGTAACACATTAAATATCTGTTAAGTATAGTGCCAACCTATATTTAATGTTTGACCAGTATTTCAAAAATGTAGTCTGTTAAGATGTTTGGAATTTGGAATTTGTTAGTCAAAACTATATTCATATACTGTAGATAGAATGTAAGTAATAAGTGATCATGTGAATAATTAGCATTATATCTCATTGGTTTACTTTGCGTAATAGTAAAATGAATGTAATATTTCTAATATAGACTCTACTATTTAAAATCTCTGGTAGGTCTCCAGAAATAAAGAAATCTTGAAATACACCAATGAGCAAAGCAAGGATTGCCCTCTCTTCCAAAGGGGAACTGATACCACGTTAGTGAAATAGTGGTTGCCAAAATGTTGTTTTGCTCTTCCATTCTCCTTCTGTCTCTCATCGTATTCTCTTCATACTTTATATCTGAGGCCTAAAATAAAAATATTTCCCACAAGAGTTGTCTGTGACCCTTTGCTGTTGTCAGCATTTAATGGACTAGCTGGTTCACTGCTGCCTTTCCACTCCTGCCCTCCATGGTCTGCAGTATGCCAGTAAACAACCAAGTCACTGAGGCAAAGTGGTCATGCTTCCTCTGAAACTAGAGACCTAAAAATCCATGACTGTCCTATTAATATGGCAAATGTAGTCTCTTGCTTGGGAAATACATTCTTGGTAGTTAAAGATTTTGTGATCTACATGTCACTTTAGTGTTTATATTACTGAAAACAGTATGATAAGTAGTAAAATATAAATTTGGTTGCTATTATTTATTTGTGATCTGTTGCTCCCCACTTATGAACAACTACTTACAATATAAAAATAATTACAAAAGATAGTTCTTAAAGAATGAAAAGTGGTTTCTTTTCATTCATTTATTCTTTTCGAAAGAATAAAAAATAAATAGAAAAAGAGCTAGAGGTACACCTTAATTCTTCAGTTAATTACTTTAATTGAGTACTAAATTTAACCCTGAGGCACATCCTCTTTAGCCAACTGGTACCTGACTAGATAACCCACCATAATCAATCTTAAAACTGGACCAAATAGATTGGGTTTTTACTTACTGGACAACAGGCAGTGTAACAGGAAAGGTGAGCTTCATGATCACCCCTGTTTTCTGCCTGAGACAGTTTCCTAACTGCACAGCAGTGAGCAGGAGTCCAGAAAAAGCACAGTGGTCCTGCTGAGATGAAGAGGTAGAGATCACAATTCGAGACAGGTGAATTGGCAGGAATCTGTGGAGCTAGGCACCAGGAGGGAGCCGCTCAGCAGGAGGACTGCAGAAGTCTTTGTGGATGGATATTGCTCATGAGTTCTTGATTCAGGGCTCAGCTGCACACATGTAGGAAGAGACCACATGATACTTTCCAGACAATGGCTGCTACAGGGTTGAGAACAAAATAGAGATACTAGAAGGTGAGTAGGAATGGAGGACACTGAAGGTCTGGTCTTGCCAAAGTGAAAAGATTAGGTTAGTACCTTGAAAACACCTCTGGGCATCTAGCTGAGATACCAGAAGGCCAGAAGGGTCATGCTTTGGCAATAAGGACATGACCAAGAGTAAGACCTCCTCTAGAATTACCAGTACTTGATAGAGATCCTCAAGGATGACTGAGCTTGGATGCTGAATCTTGCCACGTTAGAGGGACCTAGGAAATTCACTGGGCATTCTAGAGATCCATCCTAGCAAAGATTTTATAAAGCAGAGCTCACACAAGTTTAAGCTCATCAGCCAGTAGTTGAACTGCCTGCCAAAAAGTAATCAAAACTCTTCAGAAAAAAAAAACCGAAACCAGATTCTCTACCTTGTATCATTAATAATATGTATATGGAAATAAACAGGAAAGCAGGAGCCATCATCAAGAAAAAAGCATTCAATAGAAACCAGTCCTGAGATGGCCCAGATGCTGAATTTAACAAAGACTTTAAAGATATTATACATAGGTACAAAGAACTAAAGCAATATATGTTCAAAGCACAAAAAAAAGCATGGTCTGAGTTTAGCATATATAGAGAATCTTAGGAGAAAAATAAACTATAATAAAAAAACCAAACCGAAATTCTAGACCTGCAAAGTGCAAAAGCTGGAATGAAGGGTTCATTGGATGATCTTAAAAGCACATGAGGATGGCAGAAGAAAGAATCAGTGTACTTGACAGGTCAATAGGAATTACTCAATGTACAGATCAAATGGGACAGAGTTTGAAGAAAGACTTCAGGGATCTGTGGGAAAATATGAAATAGTCCAAAATATGAAGAATAGGACTTCCAGAAACAGAGAATTAAAGTTGGATATACAGATATTTGAAAAACTAATGGTTAAAAATGTCTCAAATTGTTGAAAAACATTAATTTGCAAATTCAAGAAGCTCAGCAAATGTCATGCAGTGTTTTGTCACAAAGAAATTCATAACTAGGCACACTGTAGCCAATGAGAAATCAAAGCTAAAGATAAAATGTTTAAAGCAGCCAGAGGAAGAAAGATAACTTACACGTAAATAAAAGTGCTTATTTCTTATCAGAAACAATGGAAGCCAGGACACTTGGTGACACTATTAAATTGCTAAAGAAAAAGAAAACTGTAAGCCCAGAACACTATATGCATCATAAATATACTAATATCCTCAAAATAAAAATTACAGATATTTTTGAATAAGTGAAAGCTGAAATAATCCTTTGTCATTAGATTTGCACAACAGGGGATTCTAGACAACATTCTTTTAGATAAAGGGAGATAATAGGTGAAATTCTAGATCTATATGAAGTAAAAAAAGGTATGAAGAAGAGCACTGGAAATGGTATAAAAATGGGTGAATATTAAGTATAGTGAGTTTTTAATCCTTGTAATTTCCTAAAAGAAAGAAAGAAAAACAACATTAAAATGTGGGGCTTAAGATGCCTGTTTATTGTATCACTTCACACCTGACCCTGTACACATCCTTCTTCACACTTCGAACTTCTTACTTTACAACTTGAAACTCCCCATCCTACATTTCACAAAATTTGTAAGATTACCACTTGCCCCCAACCCTTTATGCACAGAGGGAACAAATAAAAAGCATTGAACTTAAACCCAACCATATCGATAATTACACTAAGTATAAACACTTCAATTAAAAGGCATATATTTTCAAACTGGATATAAAAACTAAGGTCCATGTGTATCTTGTCACAAGAAGTGCATTTTAATTAGAAAAAAAGCAAATAGATTCAAAGTGAAAATATATACTCTGCAAACAATATGTATAAAAACTTTATTTGGCTATATTAATACAAAACAATGTCAAGACAAAGGTTATTACAAAGATAAAGAGGAACATTTCATGAGTATAAAAGACATGATTCAGTAAAAAGTGATTCTAAATAACATATATATATACTGTTTAACAGTCTCAGAATTAATAAGGCGAAGCGTTTGAAAGACCTGAGAGAGAAATAGCCAAAGCCAAGATCATAGCTGGAGATTTTAAATTTAACTCTGAGTTCCATAGCATACCGGGCAAAAAAAGGAAAGATATTATTGTTGTTTAGTCCTGTCTGATTAGTGGAGGGTGATCTGGATGGACAGACTTTCCCTAGCACTAAATTCTGGGAGAGACTTATGGCACAAATAATTAAACTAAGGACAATTTCTTAGTAGATGAAGATTCTGAAATGATGTGGAAACAATTTCATGTGGAGTTTCTCATTTTACGTTTTCTGTACAATAAAATTTAACAAAATATATTCATTTCTATATGGAGGTAGGTTTAGAAAATACTATTTTGCCTTTTAAATTGACTTATCTTAACACAGACATAGAGTTTGGGAAGCCTAAAAATATTAACATGGCCCTGGGAAGCTTTCTTTGTATATCAGATGGTTCA
The DNA here is from genome assembly GCF_029289425.2 of Pan paniscus. Classification (NCBI taxonomy): domain Eukaryota; kingdom Metazoa; phylum Chordata; class Mammalia; order Primates; family Hominidae; genus Pan; species Pan paniscus. The sequence continues at coordinate 140,737,126 of NC_073255.2, read as the reverse complement.
ACCAGATGTTTAGCTTGCTCGGTTTGAGGCTGAATTTCCAAATTGGTTCCCAATATCCTATTTTACTGATTAAGAAGAGATCCATGTGTTTTAGGTTGCATAGATGCAGGTGGCACTTCATTGTGAAAATCCAGGAGCTCTCTGTATTCGTGTCCATATGGAGTGCCATCCAATTATGCATGGAGGTGGCCTTAGACCCCTAAGGCAAATATGCATGGAGGTGGCCTTTGGGAAGGGCCAAATTTCTTCTTAAAATAGAGCTTTGAATTTTGTCGAGCACTTGGACAGAGCAGGAGGGCACTTGGCGCCAGGAGGAAAAACGACTTTGAAAAGGGAGGTGGGAGGACACAGTGGATGGATTTGGCTGATTTCACAGCGTTGCCTGGGGTCTACTTTGGTTTGGAATATGAATTAGGCAGTTTGTGATTGGTACACATTGTTTTATCACAGAAAAAAAATCGGTCATTTTTTTTCTCTCTTACTATTCTGTAAAATGAAATAAAGAGTATATCCACTTGTACGATTACTAAACATCATAGCCTCCTGCAGTCAAGGAGAGATTAAATTTCAGGATGGCACAGAGGAAAATAAGCTAAGTCAGGAACAACACCAAGATTTTTTAAATAGCATATTTAAAGGTAAGAATTCTGACTCCCAAATTAATTTGGGTTTATTTCAATGGAAAGAATACTGATTTTTCTTCTAGGAAATACTTTCAGATTTTCCCACTGAAATTTGTATTCTTTTCTTATGTAAGTTTAATAGTTGCATAGGAAGCTCCTCCACAGTTTTGATCCAGTACATTGAAAATAGTTTGTAATATATATTCCAAAACAAAAAGTAGCACGAGTCTTCTATGACTTCATATTTTTATGCCCCAAGGACAGATAACCTGTATTTTTTTTTTTAGTAAGGCAATATAATGAACTAATCTTTCTCTTAGGGGTTGACATTTTGGGGAACTATTATCAAACTGGGAAATATAAATGGTCTGGTTTATTGAGTTTCTCTTTTTAAATGAAGGTACTGTTTCACGGTTTGACTGCGCTCTGCACAGGGATAACAGCACATAAATAATATTTACTTTGTAACAAGATCCACACAGAAATGTTTAGTTAAATTGCTTCAGGTAAATATTAACTGTCGCTTATTCAGCTGTTGCAGAACTCATGTAACATCTATTCAGTGATGATTGTGAGATAGAAGTAATCTAATTTCAGTCTTAACAGGTCTCATTTTTGTTTAGGGTTACTTAATTTTAAACAGTACAACTACATTTTACATATCTCCTGGTGTTTAATCCATGAAACGTATTGATCTGTTAGGGCAGTAAATAGGATAGCTAATGATTGCTTGTCTAATTAATTAACAAACAAAGCACTGTCTAATTCTGTGTCTCTAGAGTATGTATGTCAGGGTAGGAGCAGGCTGTGTAGCTGTGATAGAGGGCAGACAGGATGATCCACTGGATGATGTAAAGAAAATATTAGAACTTCTACCTATATATTATTCGTTATTTCATCCTTTGAGGATTTCTAATTTGGGGTATGTTTATAATGCACACAATGGTACAGTAATTAGTGCACTATTTTGTAAAATAAAGACATCTTGGGATACATGTTATAAAAATCTTTCTGATAGGGATGCCTATCAGAAATATAGGTGTTCTAATTACAACACCTGTTCTTTTGATTTAAATTACAAAAATAAGAAAAATAACCATTTAGTTATTTATTTTGATTACCTAAATGATTTACTGGGGTCCAAATCATGTCAGGAGCACAATCACAAATATCTAGTTTTCAGAAAGTATAATTAACCATGCAGTTAAAAAATTGGGTTACCAAAGCTATATCCATCCCTAAAGAGAAGCCAGCTCATGCTTGCTGTCAAACATACCCGAAAGCAAGTCCTCAAACTGCACCTTAGCTTGGTTTGGGAGAACCAGAAATGCAAAGCAAATCTGTTTTGATATGTTTTTCTCAACTTTAACCTGTGTTTTTGTTGTTGTTGTTGTATTAAAGCTGTAGTGCTCTTTTATATATGGTGAAATTGTCTTTATTCTTTGCTTAGTAATAGGCTGGGAAGCTTATCACATTTCCAGCACTAGTTCAAAGACAGAAACTATTTTATTTTTTAAAAGAATTATTTTAAAATAATAATTCTTGCTTTTGTTATGGCTGTCAGTTTGCAAATCATTTTAACTGGCATTATCCCATTTGATCCATGTAACATACTGTCAATAAAAGTAATAATCTCATTTTGCAGATAAACTGAACTCAAGTGGTTAGGTACATTGATCAAGGTTCCATGGCTTTCAAATATCAGATTTAGGTGTTATATCAAAGTACCTTAACTATAAGTGCAGGGTTTCCCACACTTTGCCTTTCACAATAAATATTTTCTGTACTGTGTTGAATAGAAGAGGTGAGAGTGGGCATCCTTACCTTGTTCCCGATCTTAGAGCAAAAGCTTTCTGGTTTTCACCATTGAGTATGATGTTATGGGCTTTTTATATGTTGCCTTTATTGTATTGAGGTAAATTCCTTCTGTACGTAGTTTTTTGAGAGTTTTTATCGTGAAAGAATTTCGAATTTTGTCATGCTTTTTCTGCATCTATCGTGATGATCATGTGATTTTCATCCTTCATTCTGTTAATGTGGTATATCACATCAGTTGATTTGTGTTTGTTGGAACTATCCTTGCCACCCCAAAATAAATCCCACTTGATCATGGAATATGATCCTGTATGAGCTGTTGAATTTTGTTTCTTAGCATTTTGTTTTAGGATTGTTGCATTTATGTTCATTAGGGATATTGGCCTGTAGTTTTCTTTTAGTGTAATACTTTTTCATCTAGCTTTGGTATCGAGGTAATGCTGGCCTCATAAAATGAGTTTGGAAGTATCCCTTCTTCTTCAATTTATTGCAAGAATTTAAGAAAGATTGATATTACTTCTTTTTTAAACATTTGGTAGAATTGACCAGTGAATCCATCTGGTCCTGTGATTTTCTTCATTGTGAAATTTTTTAATTACTGGCTCAATTTTCTTTTCATTATTGGGTCTGTTCTTCAATCGTGGTAGCTTGTATGTTTCTAAGAACTTCTTTCTTTCTTTCTTTCTTTTTTTGAGACAGTTTCCCTCTTGTTGGCCAGTTTGGAGTACAATGGCATGACCTCGGCTCATTGCCACCTCTGCCTTCCAGGTTCAACAAACAATTCTCCTGCCTCAGCCTCCCCAGTAGCTGGGATTACAGGTGCCTGCCACCATGCCTGGCTAATTTTTGTATTTTTAGTAGAGACGGGATTTCACAGAATTTATTTCTTTTGGGTTACTCAGCGTGTTGGTGTATAATTGTTCATAATAGTCTGTTACCCGTTTCATTTCTGCGGCTTCAATTGTAGTGACTCCTCTTTCATTTCCAATTTTTTTTAATCTTCTCTTTTTCTTAGTCTGGCGAAGGGTTTGTCCATTTTACTTATTTTTAAAAGCCAAACTCAGTTTTGTTGTTTTTTTCTATTGTTTTTCTATTCTCTATTTCTGCTCCAATCCTTATTTTCTACCTTCTGCTAACTTTAGCCTTAGTTTGCCCTTTTTCTAGTTCCTTAAGGTATAAAGTTAGGTTGCTTATTTAAGGAAATCCTGTCATTTGTGACAACACAGATGAACCTGGAGGACTTCATGCAAAGTGAAATGAACCAGTCACAGAAGGACAAATACTGCATGAATCCACTTCCGTGCAGGATCTAAAAATGTCAAACTCACAGAAGTGGAGAATAGAATGGTGGTTGCCAGGTGCTAGGAGGAGGGGGAAATAGGGGTTGCTGTTCAAGAGGTATAAAGTTTTAGTTATACAAGGTGAGTAAGTTCTAGAGGTCTGCTGCACAGCATTGTACAACTTGCAGTTAACAGCACTGCACTGGGCACTTAAAATTTTGTTAAAGAGGGTGGACCTCGTATTAAGTGTTCTTACTACAATTTAAAAAAAACCGCTTTTTATTAACTTTTTCGTGATACCACATACATATAGGTCTGAGATGACAGTAGCCGTGTGAACTTGGGCTAGTCGCTTAAAGTTGCTTTATAGGTGTGTTTAAGTTACGAGATTTCAATTACGGTTGACAGAGATAGAAGAGTAAAAAGTAAATGATGTGAGTGATCCTATCTACCTGCCCATCTAGAGAGCACACACTTCTGAGTGAAGTTGAAAAGCAAGATGTGAATCTGCTGTTCCTTCAGTTTGTCTGAGTTCTCACATGGCTCCAGTAGTGTGAGCATCCCCAGGCTGGGTGTAACTTTATTGTTTAAAGTGTATTGTTTAAAGTCCATTTGTTTTGTGCAACATGTCATCTTCCTGAAAGCCTGCTACCTAATTTGGTGCTCAGCCAACAAAACAGTGATTTCTTCCAGTGCTGCAAAACTTAGGATTTTTTTCTAAAAAAAAAAAAAAATGATGGCAAAGGATTTATCTCATGTGAAATTTAAGATGTTATTCCATCGTATGGTCTTGGAGTGAAACTTCCTCATCTGTAGAATGGGGCTAATAATGTCCATTTTACTAATCTCAGAGGAGATTTAGGTTAGGAAATGTCCTGAATGCACCTGGGGTCCTTTGGGTGCCCTCTCTTTCAGCCCCATTCCAAAGCTTTTTATAAAATTCTTCCTCAAAGCTCCAAGGGTTAGTGTCTTGTGAAGATGTGCTTAAGAAAACTGTTGTGAAGATGTGGTTAAGAAAACTGATGTGAGGCTGTTTAAAAAACTACTCCCATTGCAGGGATACAGGATTTTTGGAATAGCAGCCTGGGCCTTGGAGACCTGCATTCCAGTTTGTTCTCTCTCACTAATGACCTCTGTGTCCTTGGACAAATCACTTCATGTTTCTGGGCCTTAATTTCCTTACCTGTAAAAGGTGGAGATTAGGTCAGATGCTTCCAGGGCCCTTTCCAGCTCTGATTCTTTCATATGGTTCATGTGTCAAAAATGTCTTTTGAAGATACTATAATGATTATAATTATTCCTCTTGCTTTTATGCTTCATGTCTTTTTTAGATTCTTAAGCATCTTGACACCTTCACTCAAAATGATCCACCTCTTTTTATCAGAGTTGCCAAGCTGATCATTGCTGGTGGCACACATTGTTGCTTATTCGTTTCAGTCTCTCTTGATGAGCTTTATTGTCTTAATAGTAGATGACTGAGTTCTTAAAGCTTTTCTTCCTTTTGCCCTCTTGGTGTTTGGCCTGTTTCAGCGCTCTAGCTGCCTAGCCTGTTGGACATTCTGACCCCCAGTAACTGTTGAGATGAACTTGAATAGATGGTCACTCTTCAATATGTGGCTCTCCCTAAGTAATCCTTACATTCTTCTACCGAGAGAACAGCCATGTCCATTCTCTGATTTCCTGCCTATTTTGCAACAAATCAAGTGTTTTTACCAACCTTTAGACCATCTGCTCCTGTCACCCAACTGCTGGAAGACAGTGTCTTGGCTGCCAATGGACATCCAAGGCTTAGATTTCTGTTCTTTCTCAGCTTTCTGTTTCAATACATTTGACTTTAGAGGAAGACTTTGTGGCATGAAATTAAATTTTTTTATTTCAGTAGAAATGTAATGAAGACCCATCATATGACATGCACTGGAGATACGAGTGGGAACCATCAGAGAACCTGAAAGGTGAAAACACTAAAAGAGAAATGGGGAAAAAATAAGATAAAGAGGCATGAGAGTAAAAGGAACAGAGAGACAGGGGTGGGAAGAACATGGGGTGAGACAGCCAGAGAGGGAGAAAGATTGAGAAGATATATAGATAGATAGATAGATAGATAGATAGATAGATAGATAGATAGATAGATAGATGAACAAAAGCATAAATGGAAGAGACTAGTTCTATAATAGGATGGCCAATACCAAAATTACAAATTAATTTTCAGCTACAGCTGCCTTTTATCCACCTGAAGACTATGAACATCTATCAACTGCAATCACATACAAATACTCAGATAATGCTGCAATATTTCAACTTTACTGGCAGCCAAGCACTTTCAGATCCATATACTGAAAGGTCAGCCATTCTGTACTACCTGAATAATCTTAGCTTTTTCCTTCTTTAATTAGAAAATTTATACTTGTTTTATTTCACTCTCCTCGGATTTCCTACATCTTGACCTTATCCAAGAGAGGTTGGAGTTATGACCACAGTGAGCTGTAACTGATGGGCAGCCACCGAATTCATTCATAAGCCCTCCACTGGCAAAGCTTCACCTTATTTTTGCATACTTCTATGTTTTTATTTTTAATTTCTTCCTCTCTTCTGCTTCTTTTTAGCTTACAAACATCCTCCAAAGACCAAAACCAAAAAATAAACCCTGTAGTTGATCTTACATTGCCTTAAGACTATCATCATGCCTCCCAGCTTTCCTTCATCACCAAACTTTATGTAAAAATACTACACTTAGTAATTTCACTTCCTCATCTTCTACTCCCCACTTCATAACTTATTATAAAGCTTTCTTTTGTCCATCATACTATTGATTTTACTTTCATAAAAGTCAACAGTGACATTCTATGAGCCAAATCCAATGACCTATTTTTGATTTCTCACCTTTCTGGGTCTCTTCGCAATATGTGACACTGTTGACAACTTCCTGTATGTGGAACTTCTCTTTTTGCTTTGGAATGTAAACAGGTTTTTCCTTTTGGTGAGCAGGAGTTTCCCTGATTCAAAATGGCCAGCCTTACTGCAGCAACTACATGTTACCTAGTATATAGTCAGGCAGCGTGCCACTCTCTAAAATATACCTATTACTGAGACACCTAAAACTTACCTATTTCCAAATATTGTGATTCATAGCATAGGCTCTGCCAACCTTTAGGCTTTTTGAAGTCCCACCTCTTCCCTTCCCATCCCCACACTGATAATAATGCAATAATTTGTAGTATGTTGCATTCTTTCCTCATTTTGAACCCCAAGAGCCTATTAGTATACCAGGGATTTGAGACAATAATTTTTTTAAAAAACTTGAATAATATTTGTAGTTGCTTGAGATAAGATTTCACAGAGAATTGAAAGTGTAGTTTAACACCAACTTCTAGGAATCTTAGTACCTTCAATGATAATAACTGTGTATATCAGAAAAAAAGAAACTATTATTTTAAAAGTCCCTCCTCACTTTATGCAAGGAGAAGAGAATACATCCTACTCTGTCATTACTTTAGCATTTGTAAATTGGCAATTATCTTCTGTCTTGTGCTTTAATATTGTTTGTCCTCCACTAGGATATAAGATTTTTGTTGTTATTTTTGTTATATTTGTTATTTTTGCATTTTATGTACATATTCCTATTATTAAATTTTACAATGCTAAAAACATGGTAGAGTTATCCTTAAGGTGTCATGAACTTTTCATAGCAAAGTTATGTTGATTACTTGGAGGAAGTTGACCAGAAGTCAGCAAGTCATTTATCTTTTTAATGATGATGATGATGATGATAATACATTGCTAAGTTTTAGTTTTTCTCATAGAACTCTTTTCGATATTTTTGTTTTAGAATTATGATTGGGGCCAGGTGCGGTGGCTCATGCCTGTAATCCCAGCACTTTGGGAGGCCGAGACAGGCGGATCTTGGGAAGAGATGTGTACAATCAGCTTTCTCTAGCCAATATAAGCCACGTCTGCCATACTGCTGCTGCTATTTCACAGAGTTGCAGTGAGGATTTTTTTAAAATCCAAGTTATATAGTAAGCATCAATAAACGTAGTTCTAATTTTATTATTATTTTTAGCCTAATGAAACTACCTCCTCACTTGAGAGAGTTCTTCAACAAGTCCTCATTACATATTTTTCTGCATCTAAACATTCAGGTTTCAGTACTATCAAAGGAACAATAAAGCAGTGTGATCTCATTTACTGCCTTATTCCATATAATAATTGGCTTGCTACATATTATAATTAAAACAAAAACTTAATACCTTAATCCCTTAGGGAATATAGTAAAAAAGTGTTAAAATATTTGCCTCACAGAATTCATGATATGATGAATATTACGTGTTTTGAGAGTTGAGTATAAAGTTATTTTGGATTTTTGTTTTGTCATCATTAATTACCAACTTCTATTGATAGAAACTTCTGGGAATATTAAGAATTTCCATTGATATTTGTGATATAATGAACAACGTATGACTGATTTAATTTGTTGTGGCTCAGCTCGCATGTTTAACGCCAATAAAAGAAGTAATTGTACTACACGCCTTTAGAGGATAGAGCTTAATGGTTTACTTACATAGGGTTGATATTTTGTTCATGGGGATTTGAGGAATGTTAATTGTTGTCATTGTGAACATGTTTTTTAATGAAGTCATCTTGGTGTCTTACACTGGATATCTTCTTTTATCTGTGTAATCTCAGTGATGGCCAAACAAATCTTGAAACCTTTCTTACTGTGTTCTATGCTCCACTTACTCACATTTTTTAAAACTTGCTAAAGATTTGATATGAAAACAAAGTTAGGCTTGGAACTCTATATTTTGTGAAGAAAAGTTCAAGTGCCATAAAGTTGTTTCACTATGGGGAATGCAATGAAATTGGATATAGTGTGTGCCATGTTGTTAAAAACCCAATTAATATTCTATTTATATTATCTTTAATCAAATCTTCGTAAGATTAAATATGAAACCTTTGACCGGGTGCCGTGGCTCACGCCTGTAATCCCAGCACTTTGGGAGGTCAAAGCGGGCGGATCACAAGGTCAGGAGATCGAGACCATCCTGGCTAACACAGTGAAACCCTGTCTCTACTAAAAATACAAAAAATTAGCCAGGCGTGGTGGTGGGTGCCTGTAGTCCCAGCTACTCAGGAGGCTGAGGCAGGATAATCACTTGAACCTGGGAGGTGGAGGTTGCAGTGAGCCGAGATCGCACTACTGCACTCCAGCCTGGGCAACAGAGTGAGACTCTGTCCCAAAACAAATAAATAAATAAAATAAATATGAAACCTTTGAAGATTCCAAATGTGCCAGGTGTTATCATGGTGACACTGAAGTGTCCATTCTTTGACTGGTATTAATATTAGAATTCTGCACACACTTGAGAAATTCCCAAAACATACATATTTTTCTTATTAAAGCTAATCTGATAATTTATGTATTATTCTCTACTTCTTTCTCCCCAGTCACCTGACCTGTATATTTTTACCTCTTCGGTTTTAAAGTGAAAAGGAGCAAGTATTTGCTACATTCTCCAATGACTGTTCACAGTCATGAAGAGCTGAAAATATGGAATTGAGGTCTTTCACCTCCAGTCTTCTTCTTTCTCTGTTCTCTAGGCAAGCCTGTGTTTGCATCTTCATTAAGTATAGTAAAATGTACAGGAGTTTTTTTTTGTTGTTCCTGTAGGGCTATTCATTTCTAAGGCCAGCTAGATATAAAAGACTCAATTCATTGGTAACTAAAATTTGTATCACATTGTCCACATTTGCTATAATGAAAAATGAAAGCTTTTAGAGCACCGCTGCTACACCATGGAAGTGTCTTTGCATTTTGTGTGTTCAAGCCTGAGTAATCAAGGTGATGAAATAGGGATGTACAGTAAAGGATGCACTAATGACAGTGTTGGTGCAGGTCAGAAAGGAAAGGCTCACGTAAATAAGCTAAGTATTATATGCCATATTGTTTTAATGATGTTTAGGATTCATAATGTATTCTTCCAACTGCAAAACAAAAGCAAAGCCTCTAATAGTTCCATGAAAATTATCTTATTTCTAAATGCTTCTAACTCCTAGCCCCCACTACAAGCCATCAGAGTATTTGGCTTGGTTACTCAAATTTTATAACATTATATTTGTTAATAATACAACTACCATGTCAAAGGTGAACAGACAGTATACTGAATTATAGTAGCTAACATTTACTGGGCACTTACTATGTGCCAGGTACTATACTAAGAGTTTTGCTTATACCGACTTATTTAACCCTCCCAGTGATTCTAAAAACCAGGTATTGTTATAATCCCATTTTATAGATGAGGAAACAGAAGCCTAGAGAGTTTAAGAAACCTGACCAAGGCCACCCAGCTAGGAAGTGGTAGAGGCAGGATTCGAGCCCAGGCTGCCGAGTGCCAGCCCTGTTGTACTTAACCATTACACTACACTGCGTCCTGTAGAGACTATTGAACAAACTAGACACTATATACATGTATACATTTATTCAGATGCCATAGTTAACTTCTGGTGACATAGAAGGGGATTTGAAGATTTCAAAAAAAAAAAAACCATTGAAGAGGGTAGTTTTATAAAACATTACTATGTTGTAAATAGGATAAAAATATCAGTGAAGTTATATCTAGAGAGAAATGTAAAAAATTAACCAAAACCCTCTGCAAAGTCTTAAAGATGTGGCTTTTTTTCCCCAATTCCTTCCCTGCTGACTTATTTTCATGGAGTAGAACAACTGATTAGCATATTTTATTTCTGTTGTTCATGCCAAGCCTGTTTACCACGACTGGATTTGCCTGATTGGTGGTGTTTAGTGCAGTGCTTGGCGGTCCTCTAAGGAGCACTTAGACATCGGCTGTAAATCATCTGCTCAGCCTCCCTGACTGTGAGCTCCATACCTCCCACCTGGTGCACTGGGCACAAGCATCCACATACTCACCATATGCAGGCAGATTCATACTCAGCCTCTGGGGGCAACACTGCAAATTAGAAGGTGAATTCGCAGCTCTCTGGGCAGGCCCTTACGTGTGCAGATCCTGTTCCTTGTAATTGGAATTGTGTTTGCAAATCCCTCTACACCCAGGTGAGGTTGTATTACACCCCTGCATGTTGGATGGAGAAGAAAACACAGTCTGCTTAAAAGAGGGCAATTCAACTTCCTCTAAAAACTGGAGACTATGGGTGAGCTTTTTGCAACCACAGCCTTTCAAGGAATGTGATTGCAATCACAATACTGCAATGGTGCTCTCCTCATTTCTTAAAAACATTCATAAAATTTATATTCAATGATAGCTTAGATAGAGGTCTTCCCTAGCTATGCAGTAAGTCTTTAGAAAGAGATCTTGATGTTGCCTCTTGTGACATGTTTCTAAGAAACTACATTGTTATAATGCAGACCTAATCTCTGCTTGGCATATGAGCAGATGATATAAGCAGACAATAACATCTGTTGCAAGAGAGGGGTAATGCAGTTAATTGAGTTGGCAAGTAACCAACTAGGATAGTTTTTACTAACAACCTTTGCTAGGTGCAGTTACTTCCTCCTATTTGAAAGCCTTTAAATGACAAATTTAATGATCATTATATTGTAAATGTTTATATGTTCTTTCAGAGTTTACCTTAGCCAGTGATTTTTCAATATATGTATTTTAAAGTATGGGTGATGATGGGTTAGAACAGGAACATATTCAAATTAAAAGTACATAAATCGACAAATATATAATTATGCATGTATGATAAAAAAAATTTGCTAATAGAAGAATCTAGTAAAAAATACTTGGCCACCAAATACAAAGTTCCAGTTAAATGGAAGGAGGAATAAGTGTCCTGCAGCACTGATCTCTCTTTAAAGGCACAGACATGCTTAATTGAAAAAGCCATGCTTACTCCTATGTACAATTTCCAATTGCAAAGCTAGAATTTTTTTCTAGATATTTTTGTCAACATATTTGCTTTTTTCTTTCTTTCTTTCTTTCTTTTTTTTTTTGAGGTGGAGTTTGACTCTTGTTGCCCAGGCTGGAGTTCAATGGGGCAATCTTGGATCACTGCAATCTCCGCTTCCTGGGTTCAAGCAATTCTCCTGCCTCAGCCTCCCAAGTAGCTGGGATTACAGGCATGCGCCACCACAGACGGCTAATTTTTTGTATTTAGTAAGGATGGAGTTCCACCATGTTGGTCAGGCTTGTCTTGAACTCAGGTGATCCACCTGCCTCGGCCCCCCAAAGTGCTGGGATTACAGGTGTGAGCCACCGCGCCCAGCCCATATTTGCTTTGTGATTTAAATTTCCCTCCCACTGCTGCTGTCTACTCTTCCAGTTTGCCCCTCCCCCGTTTTATGTGGCATTATATTCTATTATACCTTGTATTTTAGGCAAGTTTGAATGGTAAAATCAAACAGTATTTAGGAAATGAGTTATCCTTATTTGATAGCATCTTCATAAGGAATAGCCCTTCTACCCAACTCTGATTCACAGAACACCATTCATGCTTTCACTGTCAAACTCTTATTTTTCTGAATAGGAACACTGCAGTTCCTTGGGTTCTTCTTCATTCCCTTGAGGCATATTGTGGGTTGACTTGTATCTCCACAAAATGCTGTGTTGACGTCCTGACCCCTAGTACTTCATAGTGAGACCTTAATTGAAAACAGGGTCATTGCAGATATAATTAGTTAAGTGAAGATGAGGCTATACTGGAGTAGGGTGGCCTCCTAATCCAATGTGATTGATGTCATATTGGATACAGAGATACAGGGAGAATGCCATGTTAAGATGGAGAAGCTCAGGAATGCCTGAGGCTGCCAGAAGGTAGGAGAGAGGCTCAGGACAGATCCTCTCTCAGGACCTTCAGAAAGAGCTAACGCTGTTGACACCTTGATGTTGGACTCCTAGACTCCAGAACTGTGAGACAATACATTTATGTTGCTTTAAGCCGCTCACTTTATAATAAGTTGTTACAGAAAACTAATAAATGGCATAAAGCAAGGAATTCAAATCAAAATCCTTTCTGCCTCTCTTCTTAATAATAGAATCCTTGCCCTTCTCATGCCTTGCCTGGCCTCTTGCAGGGATCTTCCAGGCATGTTCCTTGGTGCTCTCTTGGTCTGCACCCATCCATTTTAGATGCCACTACTATTTTACTTTCTTAAACACATACACACATTTCCAGTGGTCACTTCCCATTGTGTCTGCAGTGGCACACATTCTTTAGTGACGCAATTGATGGCCTCCCATTGTGACTTCACTTGCCTTTCCAGTGTTTTCCACAGTGTGCTGCCTGTGCACACCACTGTATTTCGGCCGCATCACTCTTCCTGTTAGTTCTCTGGATGGGAACAGCACTTTTCCGCTTCAAGCGTGCTGTTCCTTTTGCAACAAACCTCCCAAGAGAATTTTACTCTTCTTTCAAGACCTGTTTCAAATGCTGCTATAATAGAGTCTGTACACCAGATACTCTATATTCAAATTATATTATACATTCAATTCTGTACATTCATTTTGATATATTCATTTGATACATTCATTTGATTCTATACATTCAAATGCTGCTATACATTAATTCTCCCTCTTAAGCAGATGCATTTGCCATCTCTTTGGTCTCACAATATAATTCATACTTCTTTTATGAAACTTATAGTAGTGTTCTTTGCATTATTGATGTTTGTTCACTAATCTTTCATTGTCTTCAGCCCTCAGGGCATCTTTAGCCCTTTTTGGCAGAAATCCAGAATCCTCAGGCTAGATTACAATTCCACAACAGATGAGGGAGACACATTCTGCCAAGTTCAGGTGGATGTGTTCCTCCTGACACGTTCTTTGTTCCCTTGAAGGGTACCGCAGTAGATTCAAATCAAGGCCTTTTGTGTTCTTATTCCCATCACTGTTATACTTGGTATCTCCTTTCTGACCACAAGAGGATAAATTAAGAATCTGATGGTTCCCTCATCTCAGAAAGTCACAAGGGAGATGATATTTTTTCATACTAAGTCTCTTAATCCCTTAATTCATCCCTGACCTGATGAAGTCTCTAAAGCAATTGTAGCCATTTTTTTCAAGATTTTGTGTACTTTATTATATGTATGTTATACCTCAATAAAAATATTTTTAAAAAGCAATCAGAAAAAAGAAGAAAGACTACCAGCAAAGATATGACAACTAGATTAGCAGCCTACATTTGATCAGAAACAAAAAAAGTTCAGAATGTAATTCAATTGTGACTTTAAAGTACAAGGGAAAATAAACATCAACTCAGTCTTTTACCTAACCAAACGATTGTTTACGAGTAATGGTGACTAAAGTCATTTTCATACCAGGACTAAAATAACCTCTAAAATATGTGCTTCAGCAAGGACTACAACAGATGAATCGATAAAAGCAAACAGATTGGTGAATCTACATAAGCATTAACTTTAGAAAATAATGAGTTTTTCCTTTTATTTTTAGTTGACGCATAATAATTGTGTATATTTATGAGATACAGAGTGACATTTAGATACATATATACAATGTGTAGTCATCTAATTGGGGTAATTCACATATCCATCACCTTAAACATTTATCATTTATTTGTGCTGTGAACATTCAAAATCCCTTCTTCTAGCTTTTTGAAAATATACATTAAATTATTGTTAACCATACTCACCCAACTGTGCTACAGGACACTTATTCCTCCCACTTAGCTGTAATTTTGTATTTGGTAGCCATTTTTTTACTGGGTTCCTCTATTAGTAAACTTTTTTATCATGCATGTATAATTATATATTTGTCTATTAACTTTTAATCTACAAATTATATAATAAACTCATGTTCTAACATATTTTGTATATTATGAGACATATAAATTTGACATTAAAATATAAAAATTCTCATATTTTATTCCCAACTATAGGTAGAGGTATATAAATGAATTTTAAAAAAATTATTTGATGTTCTTTTCAATTAGAAACTGTAGGTGAAATAATTCCAAATTTAAAAATAAATTTGTTTCTCTTGAATAATACAAACTGGAAATGATGTCAGGTTTGCCAATAATGTAAGAAGCAATATTTGATTACAAATTCACATTAAAGATAATATCTTCTACATAAAGCCTAAAAGAAGCCATATGGTAGAAATATAATCATTCAGATTGATGCTTGGAATGATAGAATTTGAATGAAAAAGCAATATTGAAGGGTTCACATCATCACCTGTGATTTATTAAAAATAAATGAAAGCTACAGGGGAGAAACAAAATTAAATTTACCTTTTAACAAATAACCCGAATTTTTAAGAATCTTTTCTTTGTGATCTTTCAAGTGAATGTGTATTCAAATAATCTCAATGTCATTTTTTAGTCAATCCAGTATGCTCTGCCTAACTTCAAGTTAATAGATTATAGCAATTTTTAGAGAGCTGAGTTTGTCTATTTTCCCCCCAATCTATTTTAAATATGAGGGAACTTCAGAATTTCTGAGACTACATTTGTAATCACTTAGCCTCAAGGGGTATGAAACAATCAGTTTTCTGATCCAAATTATTCAAATTATTGCCTCAGTGGAGTGTGAATTTTAATAAAACTTAAGTGAAAGTAGTAGTATACATCATGTGAAAAATAATTCTTTTAAAAAGATTTGTCTTTTTAAAAAGTATTGTTATTTGTCTTGTCTAGGCACTATTGGAATTAGAAGAACTGCAAACATGATGAAATATATTTTATCATCAGAATTAATTAACTGTTGATGTTTTCTTATGGTACATAATCTGCTACCAATATATAATAAAGTTCTTGAAATAATTATAATATGATACACATTTGAACTCTAATTTTTTGGTATTATACGTGATTTAATGTTATTTAATTTATTCTATTTAAAAACAAACAAACAACAACAACAAAAAAAAAAAAACAAAGGTGAGTTGCTGAATGAAGTTTCTTTGCCAGAAAAGAAAGGTCATTGATTTTGTCAGTCATTAAGGACATAGATAGAAATTTAGGGCTCCTAAAAAGTTTTAGCAATATAGTAATAGTCAACATTTACATAGTACTTTCTATGTGCTAGACACTTTACATACCTTGATTATGTAACCCAGTGAAATGTTGTCTTCTATATTTCACATGTGAGAAAAGAGAAGCATGGAGAGTTTACATATAATTTACCAAGGACATAGCTAGTATATGACAGAAATGGATGTGAACACAGGTAATTTGTCTCCACAATCTTTGTTCTTGACTACTACTATACAGCTTACATTCATTACAGTTTTTCTTTGACTGTTGTAAAAAAAATAGTTTGTTCTGTTTGAGGGTATGAAATATCATGGAGATGAGAAAAACAGAAGTCTATTCATTAGTTTAGCAATTGGGTGATGATCATTGGTGATGATCTTCAAAATCACTAGGACCAAAACACTTCTCCCAAGAAACTTATAATTTAGTAAAGTAAGTAGAAGTAAATGGACTGTGACAAGTGTTATATTAAAAGGGTGTATTAATCAGGTAAGTTCCATCTTGCTGTGGTAACAAATTAACTCCCAAATCTCAGCTTAACTCAACAATCTTACATAGTAGTCCTTTATACAGGGACTCAGCATTCTAACTATTTCCATATTGTGGCTGTGCCATCTCAGCATGTGGCCTCTGTTATCATCAAGACAAAAGAATAAAGAACACAGAGGGCTCGCATTTTCTATTCCGTGTTTCAACTAGGGAATAGTATACTTCATTTCTGCTAATATCCGATTGAATAATGCCTACTTGAACTGCAAAGGAGCTGGATAATGTGTAGGAGCATACGGCTATTTGGTGAGCAATTAATGCCTTCCCCAAGAGGTATGTATGTTGCCTGGAAAAGAATGGGCGTTGGGCAATAATTAGTTAGGATCCTACAGGAAGTTGACTGAAGAGTGGCAGAAAAAGCATTGATATGGGCTGGTGAAGGTAATTGAGGAATTGAAAACAATTAAGTTTCTGGGCACCCCACAGGAAGAAGCTGTAGCAAAGACTTCAGTACCACGGAGAGCTCCTTCCATTTACATTGCTTGCTTGCATATAACGTAAATTGTTTTTCTGTTTTGGGGGGATTTATTTATTTTTCCATAAATTAATGGGGTACAAGTGGTATTTTGTTACATGAGTAAGTTCTTTAGTGGTGATGTGTGAGATTTTGGTGCAGCCATCACCTGAGCAGTATACATTGCGCCATATTTGTAGTCTTTTATCCCTTACCTCCTCCCACTCTTCCCCCTAAGTCCCCAAAGTCCATTGTATCATTCTTATGCCTTTGCATCCTCATAGCTTAGCTCCCGCATATCAGTGAAAACATACGATGTTTGGTTTTTCCATTCCTGAGTTACTTTGGTTAGAATAATAGTCTCCAACCTCACCCAGGTCACTGCAAATGCTGTTAGTTCATTCCTTATTATGGCTGCGTAGTATTCCATCATATATATATGTACATCACCGTTTCTTTATCCTGTCATTGACGGATGGGCATTTGGGTTGGTTCCACGATTTTGCAATATGAATTGTTCTGCAATAAATACGCCTGTGCAAGTATCTTTTTCGAATGACTTATTTTCCTCTGGTAGATACCCAGTTGTGGGATTGCTGGATGAAATGGCAGTTCTACTTTTAGTCCCTTAAGGAATCTCTGCACTCTTTTCCATAGTGGCTATACTAGTTTACTTTCCCACCAGCAGTGTAGAAGCGTTCCCTGTACACTGCATCCATACCCACATCTACTGTGTTTTGATTTTTTTAGTATGGCCATTCTTGCAGGAGTAAGGTGGTATCACATTGTGGTTTTGATTTGCATTTCCCTGATCATTAGTGATGTTGAGCATTTTTTCATATGTTTGCTGGCCATTTGTATATCTTCTTTTGAGAAATGCCTTCCAGCTGCGAAAGAAAGGGGCTTTAGTTCTTCCCCCGTTTGTGAAGTCTGCAAGCCTGATTCGTGCCCTCCCCTGAGTTCTGGCCAGGAGGCTTCTCGCCGCATTCAAATTGCTACAAAGTTCAGCTAGAGAATTCCTTCTCCCTGTGGAGTTTTACCTTCTGCTCCTCTGGCTACCCTCTCGATGGATCCCTGTGGTGCCAGGCAGGAATGGGCCGCCTGGCAACCCAGCGAGCTCCCAGGGCTTTTCTGCTGCTTCCCCTACCTCTGGATTTCACTTGACTTGGCATTTTAACTTGACTCAGCTCTAGGTAAAGTTGGAAACTTCTCCCGCAAACAGACCTTCAGCTTCTCCAGTGGGGGCCTATGTTAGGGAGAGGAGGGTCTCCCTTTGCCACTTCCACAGTTGGGGCACTCACAGTATTTGGGGTGTCTCCCAGGTCCTGCAGGAGCAGTCTGCTTCCTTCAGAGCGTCTGTGGGTCCTCTCGTATAAATTGTAATGTCTTTTCAACAAAGTTTATTCCATTGACATTTGTTATGAACCTATGATATATTTTGTGGATAGAAAAAGTCATAACACATAACCATCATTGGGAAGATAAAACCCTCTGTAATGCAATTGGTATGTTCAATGATAGAGCCATTCACTTGGTATTATGAAATTATGGAGATGTTCCTAACATTAATCTTGGGTACAGGAAGGAGTTGCGTAGGAAAATTTCTTGAAAGAGATGATTTATGATTTCATATGTTTTATTAAGTGATAAGTAGGAGTTTTGCCATAACAGAGAGAAAGAAGACAGTTTTGGTCAGGAGTTGAAAAACTTTTTCCGTAAATGGCCAGATAGTAAATATTTTAGGCTTTTCAGGATATATGTGGTAGGTCTCTGTTGCATATTCTTTGTGTTTTACAAATTTTTAAGATGTAGAACCATCTTTACCTCAAGGGCTGTAAAATGTAGGTTGTGGCCCAGGTTTGACATGTGGTCCATAGTTCACTGACCCCAGTTCTATGCAGGGAGAGTAGTAGCAAAAAGAGAGATGTGTACTTACAACTATATACAGTCTCATCTTGACAGAGTATAAAGTTTGAAGAAGGGTCATGATAGATAAGCCCAGAGATGTAGGTAGGGGATACGCAGGGTGTCACATTGAGGAAATTTAGACCTACGTCTATAAATATGAGTATCAGTAGAATGATAAAATCATATTTGCATTTTAGAAAGATGGCTGTGTTGAGAATTTCCCTGAGGAAACAAAACTGAACTCAAAGAGGAAGCTGTTGGCAGTGGTCAAAAAGGAGGTAATGAAAGCCTGAAATAATGCAGTGGTGAGAAGGATAGACAAGAGAAGACTCTGTTGAAAAAATCTTAAGATATAATAAGAAAGACCTGGTGATTGGTTGACCGGAGTGGGGAAAGTAGTCAATAATGACTCCTTGTTGATTGATTGAGTAGGAAAAGTAGTCAATAATTACTCCCAGACATGATAGCATTGCTTTGACTGAGATTACAAATATTATGCAAACTCATTAATGTTCATTATTTAGCAGGAAATGTGACTGTTAAAAGGATCTGACATTTAGTCCATAATGCCATCATCTGGGGTCAGACAGCACTGTCACATCTTCTGACATGATTTGACCCTGTCACTCCTGGTAGGCTGTGGGAAGTCTGTTAGGCTGTCCCAGGTAGGGTATGGGGAACTTTTGCTGCTGTTCATCAAGTAGATTGACTGTGAAAAACAATATCTTCCCATTGCAGAATGCTCATTCAAGGTAAGGGGTGAGGTACACAAAGTGTAGGTTCATGGAAATGGTCCTAAAGGCCATAATTTTAAAAAACTATCAGTTATTTTAGCTACTTTTGGATCAAGAAGTCCAAAATTTTGTAGATTTTTAACTTGCCCTCTGTAATGGGCATGTACCATCCATGATTGCCCAACATTTTTATATAGTTTCCCACATTGTGAGTATAGTCTTCCCAAAATACAATTCCCATAGTTCCTTCCTTTCTGGGGTGAAGGCGTGTCACCTAGTTTACACCTATCAGACTCAGCCTCACGAGACTGGATATTGAAGAGTGCAATGTGACCTGGGGACCCAGTATGGCGAGATCAGTATTCTATCAAGTGAAGGTTCTTATTTTGGAGGAATAACTGCGGTGAAAGTTCTGTTGATTCGGGGGAAAGTAGCTGTTGTTTTTATGTTGGACCTGTCCCATGGTGGGGTGGACATGAATCTTTGCTGGGCAACACCCAAGTTTACTTCTCCAGGCCTCCCAGAAAAGCTATATGTCTTAAAATCCCCTCAATTAGGTTATATTCTGTGCTTTCCAACTGAAAATATCAATAGCTGTACCCAGGGCTTCAATTCATTAAATGTTGAAATTTTATTTGCAGAATTAAAGAATATATCTCAGTGCTGTGTTTCTCCTGCACTCAAACAAAATTTCCATTTAAACAGGTAAATGATCTGGAGATCACCCACGCTGAGCATGAAACCCTAGTAGAAGTGATGAACAAGAGGCGTGGTAACCCTTGTCTAACTCCAGAAAGCCTCTGTATGTAGAAACAGGATCTGATTATTTTAACTGTACCTCCAGATTGGCTGACCTAAAAGAATTGTCCCTAGCAATGTTATATCTAAATAACCTGTGACTGCTGCCATATACAAACAGCTCCAGGTAGAAATGTTTTATCAAATATTTTATTCTTTGTCTTTTCTTTTCTTTGCTAAATGAAACTAACGGCAACATGCTGGCTACCTATCCAGAACTATATTCTGCCTTAACACCTGGTTCCTGCTCCTGTGACCTGCTCTCTTGTGTGTTTAATTCACAACCCAACTTCCAGTTTAGGAGTCAGATTTTACACATATGCAGGCCACAGAAACTCAAAGAAGAGGAGGCTTTAGAGATATAAATACAAGCCATGTAGGAGAGTAAAAAGAGCCTCAACAAGGCTTTCTTTAAAACAAAACCAAAATAAACTATCACCAGGTCCTAAAAGCTACCTCCAATATTCTCAAGCCTGTCTCTTCTCCTCTCTCCTCTCTGCCAAAGAAAAGCCAAGTTTGACCTATCTGTCAGTTACATGATATATCATTTTTTGTTATTATACTTTAAGTTATGGGGTACATGTGCAGGACATGCAGGTTTGTTACATAGGTGTACACATGCGTTGGTGGTTTGCTGCACCCATCAACCCATCATCTACATTAGGTATTTCTCCTAATGCTATCCCTCCTCTAGCCCCCCACCCTCTGGCAGGCCCTGGTGTGTGATGTTTCCCTCCCTGTGTCCGTGTGTTCTCATTGTTCAACTCCCACTTATGAGTGAGAACATGCGGTGCTTGGTTTCCTGTTCTTGTGTTAGTTTGCTGAGAATGATGGTTTCCAGCTTCATCCATGTCCCTGCAAAGGACATGAACTCATCCTTTTATGGCTGCATAGTATTCCAGGTGTATATGTGCCACATTTTCTTTATCCAGTCTCTCATTGATGAGCATTTGGGTTGGTTCCGAAGCTTTGCTATTGTGAACAGTGCCGCAATAAACATACATGCGCATGTGTCTTTATAGTGGAATGATTTATAACCGTTTGGGTATATACCCAGTGATGGGATTGCTGAGTCAAATGGTATTTCTGTTTCTAGATCCTTGAGGAGTCGCCACACTGTCTTCCACAATGGTTGAACTAATTTACACTCCCACCAACAGTAAAAGCATTCCTATTTCTCCACATCCTCTCCAGCATCTGTTGTTTCCTGCTTCTTTAATGATCGCCGTTCTAACTGGCATGAGATGGCATCACACTGTGGCTTTGATTTGCATTTCTGTAATGACCAGTGATGATGAGCTTTTATATATATATTTGTTGACCACATGAATTTTGAGAAGTGTCTGTTCATATCCTTCACCCACTTGTTGATGGGGTTGTTTGTCTTATTCTTGTAAATTTGTTTAAGTTCCTTGTAGATTCTGGATATTAGCCCTTTGTCAGATGGATAGATTGCAAAAATTTTCTCACACTTTGTAGGTTGTCTGTTCACTCTGATGATAGTTTCTTTTGCTGTGCAGAAGCTCTTTAGTTTTATTAGATCCCATTTGTCAATTTTGGCTTTTGTTGCCGTTGCTTTTGGTGTTTTAGTCATGAAGTCTTTGCCCACGCCTATGTCCTGAATGGTATTGCCAACGTTTTCTTCTACGATTTTTATGGTTTTAGGTCTTACATTTAAGTTTTTAATCCATCTTGAGTTAATTTTTGTATGAAGTGTAAGGAAGGGGTCCAGTTTCAGTTTTCTGCGTATGGCTAGCCAGTTTTCCCAACATCATTTATTAAGTAGGGAATCATTTCCCCATTGTTTCTGTCAGGTTTGTCAAAGATGAGATGGTTGTAGATGTGTGGCATTATTTCTGAGGCCTCTGCTGTGTTCCATTGGTCTGTATATCTGTTTTCATACCAGTACCATGCTGTTTTTGTTACCGTAGCCTTGTAGTATAGTTTGAAGTCAGGTAGCATGATGCCTCCAGCTTCATTCTTTTTGCTTAGGATTGTCTTGGCTATATGGGCTCTTTTTTTGTTCCATATGAAATTTAAAGTAGTTTCTTTCTAATTCTGTGGAGAAAGTCAATGGCAGCTCAATGGGAATAGATTTGAATCTATAAATTACTTTGAGCAGTATGGCCATTTCCACAATATTGAATCTTTCCTATCCATGAGCATGGAATGTTTGGGCAGTGTGGCTATTTTCACGATATTGATTCTTTCTATCCATAAGCATGGAATGTTTTTCCGTTTGTTTGTGTCCTCTCTTATTTTCTTGAGCAGTCGTTTCTTGAGTAGTTCTCCTTGAAGAGGTCCTTCACGTCCCTTGTAAGTTGTATTCCTAGGCATTTTATTCTCTTTGTGGCAATTGTGAATGAGAGTTTACTCCGATTTGGCTGTTTGCCTATTATTGGTATACAGGAATGCTTGTGATTTTTGCACATTGATTTTGTATCCTGAGACTTTAATGATATTACATCATTAAAAAAATTACATGGGGAAAATTAGGAGAATGTCTAAAAAGGCTTTTTAGATGGATGATGTTGAAAAATAGATTGAGAACACTGTCATCAACTAAATGGGTGACAGATCACTTTACAGATATGACAGCAGCCAGTATGGGCTACAGTGGTCAACCACAATGTTGAGAGTGGGTCGGGTGCCTTGGCTCATGCCTGTAATCCCAGCACTTTGGGAGGCCAAGGTGGGTGTATCACTTGAGGTTAGGAGTTCGAGACCCACCTGGCCAACATGGCAAATGCTGTCTTTTCTAAAAATACAAAAATTAGCCAGGCGTGGTGACGCATGCCTATATTTCAGGTGACTGAGGCCTGAGAATCACTTGAACCCAGGAAGCAGAGGTTGCAGTGAGCCAAGATTGTACCACTGCACTCCAGCCTGGGTGACTCAATCTCAACAACAACAACAGAAAAAAGAGGATGAGAGTGAAGGCCATGGGAGCATTAATTTTAGCAAAAAAAAAAAAAAAATTTTTTTTTGATAAAACGGTTCTACCTGGAGCTGTTTCTATATGGCAGCAATCACAGGTTATTTAGACAAAACATTGCTATGGATAATTCTTTTAGTTTAGCCAGTCTGGATGTACAGTTGAAATAATCAGATCCTGTTTCTACATGCAGAGCGTTTCTGGAGTTAGACAAGGGTTATCATTGCCTCTTGTTCCTTACTTTGGCTGGGGTTTCATGCTCAGCATGAGTGATCTCCAGCTCATTTACCTATTTAAATGGACATTTTATTTGAGTGCAGTAGAAACAGAGGGGACTGAGATATATTCTTTAATTCTGCAAATAAAATTTCAACATTTAATGAACATTATCCTAATCACTTTACATGCAATTTAGCATTTAATCCTCACAATATGAATTGTTTTACTTAATCATTCCCACAGTTCTATTGAGTAGATCTTATTATCTATCTATAACAAAATAATGATCCTGGGACTTAGAGAGTTTAAGTAACTTGTTCAAGATCACACCACTAAAAATTGACAGGGCTGAATCCCATGTGACTAGTAGTCACTGAAGTCACTAGTGATATGGACAACTTACTTAACCCCTTTAAACTTGTATAAAATAGGAATAATAATAACACTTCTTAGGGTTTTTAATGAAAAAATGTGTTAATCTTTGTAAAACACTCAGAACTTTGCCTGCATCATTAAATACTCAGCAAATGTTAGCTGTTATTAGTTTGTCCAGAATCTTCTCTCTTTCTCTCTTTTTTGAGCATTAGGGTAGGCAGAAGTCTGAATCATGGTGCTGAGTAGTAATTTTGGTATTGTAGTAAACTTCCCAGATAGGTCAACTGGGCATTTCTTTGGCAGTGAGGAGAGAGAGAAAAGACAGGCTTGAGAATATTGGAGGTAGCTTTTAGGACCTGGTGATAGTTTTATTTTGGTTTTGTTTTAAAGAAAGCTTTGTTGAGACTCTTTTTAGTCTCCTACATGGCTTGGATTTGTATCTGTAAAGCCTCTTCCTTTTTGATTTTCTGTGGCCTGTATATGTGTAAAATCTGACTCCTAAACTGGAAGTTGGGTTGTGAATTAAACACACAAGAGAGCAGGTCACAGGAGCAGGAACCAGGTGGTGAGGCAGAATATAGTTCTGGACAGGTAGCCAGCATGTTGCCGTTAGTTTGAGGAGAGGCTGGGGGCAGGCAGTGTGAAGTGATTATCTACCACCATGCAGCTGTTAAGCAGGGAGGGAGAGTATGCAGTGTTAGGAGAGAAGGCAGCAGAGATAAGCTTTGGGCCAGCAGATCAGAGAGCTTCCATTACAGACAGGCAGGGCAGAGTCTGCACAGCTCTTTGAAAAGGATGCTGTATTGTCAAACTCAGTGGTCACACAGACCCAAGTATAACTGGATGGCTTTGCCCCTTGGGAGAACAGCATTCGACTTAGAAATGTCTCACTCATATCTGTATCTAACTCAGAGATGTGTCTACCAAGAGGACAAAGGGTATATAATAACTGATGAGAAATTTAGGCATTTGGAGAAAAAGACAGAGAGCCTAAGCTTGTGCCTTATAGGAAGGGCTCTCTTCCTGTTTATTCTCAGATGGTTTGCATTCTATAACTGGATTTGGACAGGGTTTCTATTGGATCAGGACACATGTCTTCCCAGAACTAATGTACTACTATTTAGGGATGTGGGGAGGAAGCCAGCAGACAATGTAGTGGAACCTGTGTTCAGATGCCACTCACTAGTCCTATTATCCTTGGCAAGTCACTTAAATCTACTGAGTCTTACTGGGCGTAGTGGTGTGTGCCTGTAATTCCAGCTACTCAGGAGGCTGAGGTGGGAGGATTGCTTGAGCCTGGAAAGTTGAGACTGCAGTGAGCTGTGATCATACCAGTGCACCTGAGCCTAGGTGACAGAGCAAGACCCTGTCTCCTAAAAAAAAAAAATTTCCTGAGTCTTGGTTCCTTTATCTTTAAAATGGGAATGATAATAATAGCCAACATGTACAACACTGTGTGCCGTACACTCACTTACTCTTCACAGCTACCCTATTATTATCATCCTCATTTTCCTGGAAAGGAAACTGAGGAATAGAATGATAGAGTAACCTGCCCAAGATTCCACAACTCCTTGGCAGTGAGCAAGGTTCTAAACATAGGCAGACAGGGTTTCTATGCTGTCAACTTTTCCCCTCTCCTGCCTCTCTAAACGTGGCACAGAGAGGCATTCAGTAAATGGTAGTTCTGGGAGAGGAATGGGGAGGCAGCATCAAGACATCTCATCTTTTAAGTGCACTGAGTAAGGAAAGAATCAAGTTGACTTAGAATTGGCTCTATTTATAGAACTAACTAGAGGTGTGGAAATAGGTAGTTTCTCTTCCATTTCTAACTTATGTCCATAGATACACAATTCCAGAATGACTTTTAAAAGGTTTTAGTGCTTTTTGGCTTCTTAAACTTAAATCTGAAACCAAATAATTAAATCAGTGCTTTGAAAAGTAAATATACACAGTGTATATGTGCTAGTGTGTGTGCACGTACTATTCAATATCTTGTAGCATTACTCTACTTAAGAGCTATTGTTTTCATACCTATTTTCATCAGGCTGGTACTTCACAGATAAGCTGCAATAAGGGTGTTTTTAGGAAATTCTATGATTACTTTTCAGCATATGAAATCATGTTTGGCTTTGTTGAAATGTCTGAGTACATTGACCTAGGAAAGAAAGGAAATAATAGACAAGCCAAATTCTGTAAGTAGACAGTTATTCATATTTGAATTAACAGATTAAAGAGTGATAAAAAGGAATTCTATAATTCATTTTTTCTTTTTCATTTACAATATAACACTAACTTTCCAAACTACATTTTCAGAACAGTCTGTGTTTTTTTTTTTTTTTTTATTAACTGATGGAAGCCTTTAGATATCCCTTTTAAAGAAAGAGCAAATGATGAAAAGGAAAGGACATGGAAATCATCTTAGATATTTGTGCCATTCTTAGCTTACACTTCTTATGTAGACATAAGGTGATAACTTTGCTAAACTTCCTGACAAAATATCGTACCAAGCTTTGTGGAAGTGTTTGAAATAATAAAATATTTCTTTTACAATTGTATCATTTTTATATATGGGGTTATATTTTTCACATAAAAAAATCATAATTTTAATGTACTTGCCCTTTGTTTGGTAATACCCTATCCACAGATGTCTTAGTTCTTGAAACCCATGAAAAATAGACCAAGGCTTGTTAAACCCACTTTAACACTAACCATGGCAAATTATAAACTAAAGAGATTTGAGTAATCCACATCTTTCATCTATGAAATATAGAATTGACCCAACATGAATGTGTAATGTTATCAATAGGTGGGTTATTTTTGGTAATAAAATATTCATTGTGTTTCTTGGAAGCGAGTAGCCTACATTTTTATGAACATATGTACATTTTCTTGTAGAGATGGGGGATCATAGAACTTCTAGTTACCATTTTGAAGACTCAAAGTGTGCACATTAAAAGCACAGAAAAGTATTCCTGGGGGAAAACGGGGTTCACACAAGGTTTAGTCACAAACTTAAAATAACTGAGGACTTGTCAAGGAAAATGACATCCTGGAAGGAACAGAAATGTATGTCACTGTCTTAAAAGAGAGTGTGGGGGCAACTTTAAACTAATTAAAGACATTGTGAGTCAAATCTTGCTGAAGTATAATGTGGATAAAGGAAACTCTGCTATTGATTCCTATCCTTCAACCACAACTTTGACAAAGAAGACAAATATTTGATATTTGTTGTCTAGATACCCAAGGTTTGTATGACAATGATTTTAAAACATCCATACTTTATTAAAGGAATCATGGCTTTACAGAGTGATATTGATTGTTGGTACTGAAATTACAGCAAAGTTATGATTCTTTTTTAAGATGTTTGTACACAATATGCAAAAGAAAAACATTTTGTAACAATAGATGCTTTAAAGTCTTACTCAAAAAAGTTGTCAACTTTATAGAACTTTGGAGTTTGAAGGATAAACTCCACTTTCTTTGCCCAAAGCTACATCAGGAGAGCCACATTTGACTTGTTTATTTTCTCTCAATTCTCTTGAAAAAGTATAGCCTCTTTCTCTGGAGAAGAAATTTCATATGAACATTTTTTGCATAAGTTTACATATAACCAAAACAATGAAAATAAAATCATTATTATAAGTACACCATACACACATATACATTATATGTACATATCTCTTTGAGAAAAAGCATAGTTAAATTATTGTTTTATAGATCCTGTTTTCCCTTTTCCAAATAATATTAAAAATTCAATATGGATCCTATTATTCAGCATGCAGCAGGGAAAGCAGCATGTAAATTTAAATTTATTATGAAATTCAAAATTTTAGTTATCCCCAGAATGGTTTCCAACTTACATATATTAATTAGGTGGTATATGTCTTTCATGGTACAAAAGGCATTAAAAAGATCACCATGGTGGATGCAGTAAATTGCATTTCATAGAACATGAGAAGCTGATTCTGAGTTCTCTCATTCTCCTAGTTCTCAGCTTATATACGCACCCTTGCTCATTATGTCTGCCTTTGTGTCATGTTCTCCCATTTTTCTTGTATTCATTTAAATAGTACTCATAGATTACAGTGAGGAGCCCCAAAAGAAAGGAGTCTTAGTGATCATGACCAGCATTTTAGAGATGTCAGAATGAAGCTTGAGAGGGGGTGCCCTGACAGAGGTCATACAGTAGTGTGTAACAGAACTGAGGGAACCATGTCTGGATTATGCTCTACTGCTTTGTGTAAATAAAAACAAATACAGAAAATCTTAGCTTTTTCTTTAAGACCCAGTTCCAGTCT
Organism: Pan paniscus; assembly: GCF_029289425.2. Taxonomy (NCBI): domain Eukaryota; kingdom Metazoa; phylum Chordata; class Mammalia; order Primates; family Hominidae; genus Pan; species Pan paniscus. The sequence goes on along the minus strand of NC_073255.2, from coordinate 140,709,165 downwards.
CACACTCCGATAGGAGCCATTTCTGACTAAGGGCACTGACTGGAATCCAGGCTACTTCGTACGCTTGCTGAATGAACGTAAAGCGATTCTTTTATCTCCATGTATTGGTCCATTCTGACACTGCTATAAAGAACTACCTGAGACTGGGTAATTTATAAAGAAAATAGGTTTAATTGGCTCATGGTTCTACAAGCTGTGCAGGCTTCTCCTGGGGAGGCCTCGGGAAACTTACAATCATGGTGGATGGTGAAGGGGAAGCAAGTATGTTTTCATATGGCCGGAGAGAGAGAAAGAGAAGTGTTACACACTTTCAAACAACCAGATCTCGTGAGAACTCACGATCACGAGAACAGCAAGAGGGAAATCCACCTCCATGATACAGTCACCTCCCACCAGGTTTGTCCCCCAACACTGGGAATTATAATTCAACGTGACATTTGGGTGGGGACATAGTATCAAACCATATCACTCTATTTTCTCAGTGTCTTAATTAGTAAAATGAAGAACATAACACTCCTACCTCATAGGGTTGTGAAGGGCTTAAATAAGTTAATATTTATGAAGCACTTAGAGTAGTGCCAGGTCATAGTAAGTGCCTAATAAGCATTAGTTGTGACTATTATAATTGTCCTTATTAATAACTTTTCACTCTTATATTGTATTTTTTCTCAATACCACCCAAGTAGCACTTACTTCTTTTCTAGCTGCTTTATTTAAGATGTTAGTTTATTCCAGTTTTCTCTTCCCAGCTCAAGTCGTATCAGGGCAAGGACTATGTTCTCTATTTCTTTTATATACCTCCGTAGAGCCTAACACAGTGTCTGTTGCAAAATAGGAATTCTGTAAATAATTTTCTTCTTGCTGGTTGATTTTAGGTCAATGGATTTCTAATAGTTGCAACTCTAGACGATGTTTACAGGTTCTCAAAGAAAATGCCAATTACAATGTGTAGCAGTATAATATGCCAGTGTTCTATGTTAAAAAAAAAAAAAAAAGCAAAGACCACTGTATAGTCATAGTGTTTGAAGTTGCATAGAAAGGTCCAGAGAATACATGTTTGGGATGGTTTTAGGATTAGTGAGTGAGAGGATAGGTTATTTTGTGTTACTACCAGAGACATTATGTAAGATACTGTTGGCTGTCTTCAAACTGTACGTTGACACCATAATGATATGAATAGTGTTACTCTAAGCCCTGAATTTTACACATTTTACTAAGGCACATTTCTAACGCAAATTATTGGCTAGACATTAGAATTGCTTGGTGAGCTTTACAAAATCTCAATACCCACACCATACTTCAAAACAGTTAACTCAGAATCTCTGGGTAACAGTATTTATTAAATCTCCTGGTGCCACTGAGCAGCCAACTGGGAGAACTATGCTAGAATGTTAGATTGCAAGAATATCGTTCTATGGCATATTCACCCAAGGTAGGACGTTAAGGTAGCAACTTATAAAATTGTCAAGTAATATGTGGCCTAGACATTGACTCATTTTTGAAGAGGGGTTTTGAGGAATCAGGAGGCATTTGACCATGATTCCTGTTACTAAGGCTCTATAACGCTGAAACCTTATTTTGCTTGATTTGTTTCCCTTCCCACAGGACTGTGGCTAGGACTTTGTTTTCCTTTTTGGCCAGGCAGACTCCTGCAGACTTGTCATTTTCCATACACCGGATCCCTGCTTTATGCCTGACCAGAGGGGAGTGGCAGCTCCTGAGTCACACTATTGAGTCTCCTTGGGCACTCTGTGATTTTCCTGGGACTCTCTTATGTTCCCCAACCTTGTGATTTCTCTGGCTTGATGATTTTTGTCTCAGGATTCAGCTTAAAAATGTAGAGTCTTGCATGGGAAAAAGAACACCATTTGGATATGTCAAAACATAGATTTGTTTTTCTATATTTTAGACCAGTTATGACCTATTCTGAACAACTTTATACTGTGGAATATTCTATTGCATTTAGTTAATGTGAAATATGTGTTATAATTTGTTTTTTTTTCAGTCCTGCTCCTGAATAAATAATTTGTATTATAAGTTGTATTTATTCAGAAATTACTTCTTTTTTTTTTTTTTTTTTTTTTTTTTTTTTGAGACGGAGTCTCGCTCTGTCACCCAGGCTGGAGTGCAGTGGCATGATCTCGGCTCACTGCAAGCTCCGCCTCCCGGGTTCACGCCATTCTCCTGCTTCAGCCTCCCAAGTAGCTGGGACTACAGGCGCCCACCACCACACCCAGCTAATTTTTTTTGTATTTTTAGTAGAGACGGTGTTTCGCCGTGTTACCCAGGATGGTCTGGATCTCCTTACCTCATGATCCACCCACCTCGGCCTCCCAAAGTGCTGGGATTACAGGCATGAGCCACCACGCCTCGCTCTTCTTTTCTTTTTTACAGTCTTTACCGTTTCTATGTATTCAGAAAATATTTCTTGAGAATCTGTGATATGTCAGACACTGTGGCAGGCACTTGGGATATAAAGATTAAAAGCGGTGTCCCACATGGACAACTTGGGGAGATGGTCAAGTGCTGAGGTAAAGGGATGTATGAACTGCTCTGATGCCACAGAGGGAGGACATCTGTCCAAACATGGGGCAGGGGCAGTGAGTGGGCAGCGAGTGGGCAGTGAGAGAGGGAGGGGCAGTGAGGGAAGTCTTTGAGGACTGGGCCATGTCTGATTGTATCATTAGGCCTAGCATAGTAAGTGATTTCTCTCAATGTTTGGTGTTAAACAGAGGCTACATTGAGCCTTGCCTTGAAGAGCACATAGAAGTTAGCCTAGTAGAGAAGAAGGATGGGTGGGAGGAGAGCAAAAGTCTGGGGCCTGCTGTGTTGAAAGCAGAGCATGTGCTTAGAGGTGAGAGTGAGGGTGGCTCAGCCACTAGTGCTTGAGAGTGATGGCATTGCTGGTTCACAAAGGATGGTGAATGTGTACAGGGAGAGCAAGTAGGGGTCAGATTGTCCCAAACCTTCTAACTGATGCTAAGAAGTTTGCATTTCTCTAAAATCTGATGGGAACCATTTAAGTAGATTTCACAGGGATTGACATGATCATGTATGCCTTTTAGAGAAATCATTTTGATGGAACATGGGAGTGAGACAGGACAGAGAGACCTGTGAAGAGTAATCCTGATATGCCAGGGGAAGAATGATGGGAACCTAGGACCATTTAGGGAAAAAAGTCGAATCCTTTCTTTGTACCACACAACAAAATAACATTCAGAAACATTAAAGATGTCAATGTGAAAATAAAATAGTAGAAAGAAAACATAGGAGAATATTTTTTAAATCTTGAGGATTGAGGAGTCCTTTCAAAGGAAAGCAAGAGACCGAAGGCCAAAATATAACAAAAATGAATGTTTGACCATGTGTAAGGTACTAGATGCTAGAGGAATGTGGATCAGTAGACCTGCTTTGTGCTTTTAAGGAGCTTAAGAAGTAAAGAAAGTTAAGAAGCAGAACATTCCAAATGCCTTGGGCTAAGTGCTGTGTTGGAATTAAGTAAAAGATTCAGTGGGGACCCATAGGAGTAGCTACCTGGGTTTGCTTGGAAGTGGACAGGAGAGGCTTGAAAAAGCAGAAAGTGAGCCAAATCTTCATGTAGGATCTGTCAGGTGGTTGAGAGCAGTTGAGGAGAGAGAGCATTTTAGGTAGAGGGTACGGCTTGTAGGAAGATAGAGGAGGGTTCATTTGGTATTTTGGGTGTGCAAAGTGCAAGAGGATGGGCAAGACATGGGGGCGAGAAGTGCTGAAACTGAGGTTGGAGAAGGCAGTGAGAAGCAAATTCAGAGTCTTAACTATTCAGAGTCTTACTGAAGGCCGGTGACATCAATAGAGCTTTCTATGATGATGGACATGTTCTGTTCTGTGCTGTTCAGTGTGGCAGCCATGAGCCACATGTGCTATTGAGCATGTGGAATGTGGCTAGTGCAATTGAAGAACTGAATTTTTAATTGTATCAAATTTTAATTAATTTAAATTTAAATAATTGCTGTGGCTAGCAGCTACCATATTAGACAGTGCAGCTACAAACAATATGAGGTAGGCTGGGCGCGGTGGCTGATGCCTGTAAACCTGGCATTTTGGGAGGCCAAGGTGGGTGGATCACTTGTGGTCCAAAACCAGCCTGGCCAACATGGTGAAACCCCATCTCTACTAAAAATACAAAAAAAAATTAGCTGGCTGTGGTGGCAGGCACCTGTAATCCCAGCTACTCGGGAGGGTGAGGCAGGAGAAACGCTTGAACCCAAGCGGTGGAGATTGCAGGTTGCAGTGAGCCAAGGTTGCACCATTGCGCTCTAGCCTGGGTGACGGAGTGAGACTCCGCCTATAAAAAAAAAAAATGGGGTCATTGAGAGTTTTGTAAAGAGAAATATTAACAGTGTGAACAAGTTTATATTTTAGAAAGATCACTCTGGTAGGCAGGAAGAAAATCAAGATTTATGAGAGACCACTGCTTCCAGATAGGGTACTGGGTGCTGTCATATGTATTGGGCCATTTACTACTTATAGCAACTTTAAGGTATAGAAGGCATGGTATTTCCATTTTACAGGCAAGAAAACTGGATCTCAAAGAGAGTAAATCATTTGTCCAAGGTCACAAAGCCAGTAAATGAGAGAAATGTGGTGGGGAGGGGGGAGGGGGGAGGGATAGCATTGGGAGATATACCTAATGCTAGATGACGAGTTAGTGGGTGCAGCGCACCAGCATGACACATGTATACATATGTAACTAACCTGCACAATGTGCACATGTACCCTAAAACTTAAAGTATAATTAAAAAAAAATTAACTTCCCATTTCTGGCAATGCTTTTAGTAATTTTTTAAATAATAAACTTATTTTTTAGAGAAGCTTTAGGTTCACAGCAAAATTGAATAAAAAGCACAGAGTTGCCATACACCCACTATCCCTACACACAATAAAACCTCCCCTACCGTCAACATCCTGCCTCAGAATGTGGTACATTTGGTACAATCAATGAACCTACATCGACACATCATTACTGCTCAAAGTCCATAGTTAACAGTAGGGTTCACTCTTGATGTGTACATTCTATGTGTTTGGACACATTTATAAGGACACATATCCACCATACAGTATCATACAGAGTAGTTTCGTTCCCTTAAGAATCCTCTGTGCCCTTTCTGTTCATCCTACCTCCCTCTTTAACTCCTGGCAACTCCTGATCTTTTTAATGTCTCCATAGTTTTACCTTTTCCAGAATGTGATACAGTTGGAATTATACACTATGTAGCCTTTTCAGATTGGATTCTTTCACTTGGTAATACGCATATTAAGTTTCCTTTATGTCTTTGCATGGCTTCATAGATCATTTCTTTTTAGTGCTGAATAACATTCCATTGTCTAGATGTACCACATTATCCATTCACCAACTGAAGGACATCTTGGTTGCTTCCAACTTTTGGCAATTATGAATAAAGCTGCTGTAAACATCCCTGTACAGGTTTTTGTCAGGCATATGTTTTCAGTTCACTTGGATAAGTACCAAGAAGTACAACTGCTACATCATATGGTAAAAATATGTCTAGTTTTGTAAAAATACTGCCAAACTGTCTTCCAAAGAGGCTGTACCATTTTGCATTCCCACCAGCAATGAATGAGAGTTTCTTTTGCTCTGCATCCTCAGCAGCATTTGGTGGTATCAGTATTCCAGATTTGGGACATTCTAATATGTGTGTAGTGGTATCTCATTATTGTTTCAATGTGCAGTTCCCTAATGACATATGATACTGAATATCTTTTCATATGATTATTTGTCATCCGTGTATCATTTTTGGTGAGGTATCTGTTTAGGTCTTTTGGCCATTTGATAATTAGGTTGTTTGTTTTTTAGTTGTTGAGTTATTTATTACTATTTTATATCTGAGATACACCTAAGATAATCACCTTATTAGAAAAAGAAAAGCATCCCCTGATAGCTCAGCTTGGAGCTGACCTGTTCACAGCTAGGCCATGATGTTCTCATTTTGAACATGAGCAAGTCACAGAACATCAACATTAGACAAGACCACTTTACAACTGTGATGTTATGAGGCAAAAACAAGACCACTCTTTAACATAGCTGAACACAGACAAGACTAAGAACATGAAGCAAACCACGAAAGTGACCAACATCCCCATCCATGCAAATAGGACTGCTGTTGCTTTTCTCCCAATCACAGATTTAGCCTCACCCCATCCCTCATGTCTCTGAGATTAAAACAGCAACAAAAAACTAAGATACTCAGTGAAAAGACTGGGTGATAGCACCCAATCCAGAGGCAAAGGACCTTTTCTTGAAACCTCCCAAATAGGACTGGGGAGTTTTCCAAGCAAACCTGATCACCTTGCCCTCTGAAATAACCTAACACAAGCCTAAATATTTTAACAAGCCTCTCCTGACATCCTTTTACTGAGATGCCTCCCACCTCCCTATGGTGTTTGGTCTCCCTTGCTGCAGTTTCAATAAATCTAACCTTGTTCAACTGCAGGTTGATCCTGGTCGTTTTTGGTGATAGGCAAAGATCAATCAACAAAATCAAAGCAAAGCAAATATTATAGCAATGATTCCAGCAGGTCACTCCTTTAACAATAATATTTTAAGTGATTAATTTCCCTGTAGCAATAAAAAGTGAAAAATTACATAACTTATTGGGAAGCCAAATAGCATAGAACCTTAACATGAAAGAAAAATATTCAGAAAATACTGTGATGCCATGATAGGAAGATCTTTGTTTTGTTGTCTTTGTAACAACTCTCCTTCCTTTCTCTTAGGGATCATGTCTGACCACCAGTTTGGTAACCAGTTTATGTGCAGTGTGGTAGCCTCTCACGTGAGTCACCTGCCCACAACCAACCTCAGTTTCATCTGGATTGCTCCACCTGCGGGCACAGGCTGTGTGAATTTCATGTAAGTACCCAAAGTGTCTGCCATACGTACAGAAGGCAAATACTTAGGACTTCTCATGGGATTACATATAGAGTAACTATTTAAGTGTTTTATTTTGACAGGTTTAACCCTAATTAAAATCACTAATTTTATTGCCAAAAAAGGTAAAAACTTTTTTAAAAATAAATTTAGCAGTTTATTTTTGCATAGTTATATGTACCTCCAAAGGTCTAAATTGGATTTTAGCTGACAAAAATACAGAATAAAATAAAAGTAAGTGAATTGGTGGGACAGGAGGGTAGGGGACGTGGGGAACAGGGAGAAATTTTTTAAAGGGTACCAAGTATCAGTTAGGAGAAGTAAATTTGGAGATCTGCACAGCATGGTGACTATAGTTAATGTATTGCATATCTCAAAATTGCTAAAAGAGATTTTAAACATTCACATCACAAAAAAAGACATATGATATAATGGATAGGTTAATTTGCTTGATTTAATCATCCCAAATGTAAACATATATGAAAATATCACATTGTGCTCCATAAATATATGCAATAAGTATTATCAATTTTTAAAAGACAAAAATAATTGAATAAATCAGAGCAATTGGAAAATGAATGTTCAGAAAATATGGTGAAAACGGGTTACAAAATGCTATAAGGCCTTATCTACCTTTTGGAAGAAGACCACAGATTTAGCTTTGAGCTTTCTGGCCATTAGTGCCAAGCGGAAAATGGGATCATTTAGGAAATTCCTGGTGGCCAGAAGTCAGGTACTCTGTAGAAACTAACAACTCTCCCAGGTGCTTTCATTTAGAGGAAACTAGAGGATGTTCTGAACAGTGTTCTCAAGAGCATCCTTAGATAAACACTACACTATGGTTCCAAGGCTGTGACTGTAACATCTGTTGATATGGACTATACCCCTAACCCCTACCCCTCATTCACCCTGCAGTCACCATGCCTCATCCTTCTTATTCAGGGGTCCTTTTTCCACCCATAGCATTTTTAAACTTCTAATGCATGATATCCTTCACTTATTTAGTTACAAACATTGTTTCTCATTTGTCACTTCCTACTAAAATGCAAGAGCCTTGAAGGCAAGAATTGTTTTTCAGTTTTTCGTTGTTTTTTTGTTTTTGTTTTTGTTTTTTCTTCACTGATTTGTCCCAACTGTCTAGAACTGTCCCTGGCATACAGTCAGCCCTCACTAAATATTTGTCGAATAGATGAATAATCCAATGGTGTAAAGTCAAAGGCAGTTCAGAAACAGCTGTTCTATAGGCAGTCAAGCAAAACAGAGCTGGAAGGCATCTTGAATGGTTTTCTATTCAGACTTTCTGCTCAGACAAAATCCCGTAAAACCTGTGTACTCTAAAATTTACCACTGCCTTTTCTTCCCTCTTGATGACAAACAGTTCAGTGTCTGGGGTTTCTATGGGTCAGACATCACTAAAATATATACTCTTTCTGCCTATCCTCTGAGTTACACAAGCTGCCACCATCAGACTCATCTCACATAACTGGTTGATATTTAAACCCATCATTTTCTCCCTCAGAAAGTTTTTTATAAGTGAGTGAACATTTTCCTTCCAGTATGTTTTGCTAAGATGATTGCAGTAGCTTCCTAACTTGTCTGTCAGCTCACCTCTCGCCCGTTTTTCCTTCAGTATATCCTACATATTGTGGTCCAGTTAATCTTCTGAAGGTACAGCCTTGATTACTCAAAATTTGGCTAAGCCTCAAACTCCTTTCTGAAGACCAAACCTTTGGTATAGGTTTGAAGGCTCTTCCAATGTCTTTGTTTATTATCTTCTCTGTTATCTCCCTTGGCACGTACCTCCTGATGGAGCCTGAACTGGCAGGCCTTCCCACAATTCCCTTACAGATTCTGTAACTTTCTTTCTCCATGCTTTTTCCTTGGCCTGGAATGCTTTTCAATCTCAACCTCAATTGTTAAAATCTTACCTATTCAAGACCTGTTTTAAATGCCAACTCTTCTGTAAAACTTGCCAAGGTATCAACAACAAAATTGATGCGTATAGTCACATTTTGCTTATAACTCTATTGTAGAGCTGATTATATTTTACTATATACTTATTTGAATTAAGTTATTGTCTTTTCTGTTAGATTGGACAGGGACAAATTCTTATTTCTTTTTGATTCTCCATTAGTTGCTACAGTGTCTTATATGTAAGATGTCAAGGAAAATTCCCCTTGAATTATATGATGTTCAATGTTGTCATTACCTTTAACTTAATAGTGATCACTGACTCTTTTGGTATGCTTTCTCTTATTCATATTGGCACTTGCAAGGATGAATCGAATTCTTGCCATGCATAACTTCTTAATTTAAAACAAAAGTTGCTTTTTTGAAAGACAAAACACAAAGTATATCTATATCAGCAATATAGAACTGCCTACTTTCAAACAGATATGTTTTTAATTGAATCTGTTTAAGAATGATATTTGATAGCTTATGATCTCACTACTTTTGAGATATAAAACTCTATTTTCTTCTGAGAAATAACTTAGGTATTTTAAGTCTTAAATTCAAACAGTGTTTTCTTAGCAGTTAGTTGGAAAAATACAGTTTAGTCAGAGTTTCTATTGACTACAAAAAAGTTTACCCATATCCTCACCCATATCTCTCAATAAAATTTTGATGATACTGTTTGCACTTTTTAACATTCTTGACAAATGGTTAAGTCCTTTTTCTCATAAGCCATGATAATGTTGAAACCTTTATAGAGTAGCTGCTTCCTTTGTGGGCAAGATGCTTTTGTTGATCTCTTCCTACTCAGTTTGTGAGAGAGTACAGGAGAAGTTAAAAGTGAACATGGGCCACTGAAGGAATTCATTTGAAATTTTCTGAACTAAATTCTTGCAATTTTTTACCTTTATTCTTTACGGTAATATTTATTACATATTGAGTAGAGCTATATATAAGAGTTAGTATCTGTAATTAGCAAGTGCCCAGGAATCCTTGAAGAGGATTGCTAATATTCAATGTTAATTTTAAATATTAAACTAAAAAAAAACACAGCTTCTGGCATTTGAAGGTAAATATACCATGATTCTCTTTTCTGATTAACCTCAAAAAGTAAGGCTTTTACTTTCTAAGGTAAGAAAGATTATTTCTTAGAAATTAAACTTCAGCCATGCTTATATGATTTTGTAGTATATTCTGTATGACTTTTTGATATTACTAGTTAACTCATACCATTATTTAATTTTCCACATGCTTGTTTTCTTTTACTAACTGGATTTTAAGGTCAGGGACAGTGTGTAATATTTTTATATACCTAATAGTTTCTAATGCTTAACTATAGACCAATAGAATGCGCTGAATAAATATTTGTTAGTAGCTAATAATGATATTATATTTCATTGATTATAAGACACAGTTTTGTTGATATTTTTTACATTTTTGGCATCTCTGAAGTAGGGTTGTATTTTACATTTGATGGCATCCTACAGTTATAATTGGCAGTGACTACTTTATTTTTTAACGTCTTACAACTGATGGTGCATTGTATTGGAAGAAACCCAGCAATTAACATTTATCATTTACCATTTACCTGGTCTTTCTAAAGCTGGCAATTGAATTGACACTACAGTCAATTCTGTAATCTCATTTTAATACAGCCAATGTATGATGCAAACTCTGTGATTTTTGAAACCCTAGTTACCTATTTAAAATCCTTTTTTAAAAATCCCGTAGTAAGAATTAGGAAGCATTTGAACTGAAATTCAAGATGATTATATAATGTGCTGTGTGTGCCTTTCCCAGTGAAGAGTAAGAGGCGTGTTGTCTGAATAAACTGTGTTTTATTGGTAAACCACTTAGCCACATAGTCATTTGGGCTGCCTGTGTATGGCCTTTCTTGTTAAAAATAATCAAGTGAGAGACATAGAGGAGAGGATGATTTCAGGATAAAGTGATGGCTATACTGGTACAAATGTAGAAAAATGACCAAAATTATTTTATCATTACTTTTATGACACCTCTTGATAAAATTTATATTTTAAGTGTTAAATTTACTTCAAGGTTTGCTGGGTATTCAGATCCTGTGGCAATATGGTTTGTTTTTACTTTTATATCTGATTATAGTCTTCAGTGACTAGTAAGTCTCAAGTTAAAAGAGGCACTTAATTATCCACATTTCTTGGATATAAATCCCCTACCCCAAAGTCCCAAGGGGCCTGGGGGAAGGGAAAGAAGAAGGAGAAGGAGGAGGAGAGGAGAGGAGGAAGGAGGGAAAGAGGGAAGGAAAGAAAGAAGAAAGAAAGCCAATCTCCAAACCGTCTAACCCTAAAAATTAGCAAGAAACTACCAGGGAAGGGGGGTTGTAAAATAACAACTACAACATTAATAATATTTTTGAAAATTTACAATGTGCCAGCCACTTTTCTATTTACCTCTTTTAATCCATTTAATTCTCAGTGATTCTGTAAAGTCAGTACTATTATTATCTCAGTTTGCAGATGAGGAAACTGAAGGACAGAGATGTTAAATCACTTGCCTAAGGTAACTCACCTAGTGAGTGACACAGCCTGGATTCAAAGGCAGTCTGGTTTCAAAGCAGATGGTTTTTGCTACTTCACTCCAGTTGCCTTTAAAATGATCACTTGTCTATTTTATCGTGGTAAAATACAATAGTCATACAACGAAAATTAAATAAGAGTTTGCAGTATGGCATCGGAATCTCTCTAACTTTTCAAGGTGGCCCACATGTGTTTCCTATCTACTTTTGAAATATATCTCTGTATGAATATAGAAATATTATTGAATTCATTCAAATAATGAGAGGTGCCACTTTAAAATTCTGAAATGTGATGAACATGGGTTTGATCTTGATATGTATGATATGTGGATATTGATCGTATCCTATCCTTCATCACAAGGGGATTTCATGTGGGGAATGTGTGAATTACAGGCAAAATTCATCACAACTAGGTTTAGGTTTAACTGTCTGGACAGATATACTAGCATAATATTAGGATTAAAATGGAACATAAAAGAAGATCAGGTTTGTGCCTAAATTAGTGATGATTTAATATTATGTGAACTTTCTCAAAACTGAAAACAGAATGAAAACCAAGCAATATTCTATTTAAGATACTGAGCATGGAGAAATAATGAACTTAGGTCAGCAAAGAGGAACACAGGAGGATCATATTTGAACATTTGATATGTTAAAGGAAGTATCTCCTAGAGGGATAGTTTTCTTAAAGTACACTAAACGAGAAGGCAAAAAAAACATTTTAAAAATTGCAGACACTAGCAGTTTCTGAACACCTGCCGGGCTCAAAATAATAATACAGATGCAGAGATTTGAAGTGCTGCCTTGAGTGTATCTCAGATGCCTTTAATTTTTGATGAGAGCCATTCTAGACTGTCTGGAGAATTCTTCAGAAAATATTGCGTGGTTGCCCATTTATTTCCATTCATCAGACGCACACATCACAGATGTATTTGCCTTGTTACTTAAACATTTGAAATAAGATCAGGGATTCCCCCATGGGTGTGTTTACTGGAAGTGCATTCATACCTGTGGATAAGGATGCCAACAATGGATGCATACAAATATTCTTTTACTTTCTAGATTATACATAGCTTACTGCAAAAATAAATTACCTCCCATTTAAGTCTGAAATGATTGTACCTATGCTCTGAGATAAAACTGGATATGCTATTTTCTAAAGGAGAAATTTCATCTTTCTTTTAAATCACGTCTTTTTTTTCTTTTCTGACAGTCTAGTTTTCTGTTTTTAAGCGGGCATCTCCCAACTTGAGACAATGTCAGTGCTGCTCAAAAATATACCTCTAGATGACAAGATAAAAGAAATACTGTCTATCCTTAAAGGTAAACAGCTAGGAGCCTAACTGATAGTCCTCACTTCCCCATAAGCCCCTGTTTTTCATCACATTTAAATAGCCAGTTAGGCTTGAACAATGAGAAAGTCTAAGTTCAGAGTCTAATGTGTGTTCTTATATGTATCAACACTTCAGCAAATGGTCAAATGCTTGAGGTCAGAATGCTTCCTAGGGATTTAGTTTTTAATTTTAGGAAGTATGGTTGAGATAAAATATGTCAATAAATCTCCAAGAAGGCTTGAAGAAATTATTTTTGTTATATTAATTGTACAACATATCTATTTTAACAGACATTCAATGGGCAAAACTATTCCCTTCATTTTCCCCCCTCTTTTCTCCTTTCCTGTCTCCTCCTCCTTCCAAGAAGTCATGGTATAAACAGCACAGGTTGTATTAGGGGAATCTTCTGGAGTCTCCACAGGATGCTGCTTTGCATCAAAATCATAAGACCGTCAGAGAAGTGGAACTGCTTTACTAACATGGGAAAATTTTCTATTCCAGTAACAAAATATTTTTTAACGACAGTCCAAAGATGTACCTGTTTCTACGGAATTTTATGCCGCAGCAAATAGTTGTGTTAGCAGATTTGCTCTTCTTCCTTTTTTTAATCTCTGCTTTTTTATTTTTTAGAGAAAAATGTTAGTTTTATCCTGATGTTGAGTCTAGAAGCAAAAAAAAAAAAAAAAAGAAAAGCTATAGCAAAACAACCTCTTCCTTTCTTTTCATCTCATGTAATGGTGTGAGAACTTATGGAGATCACTCAAGTAAATGGACTGAACTTGGTATCCACAAGGTGTTCCTTATTACAAGGCTTTGTGGTTAAGATGGGATTACTATTGTACTTGGCACTTCTTACTTGAAACCACATAGAACGTTTGTGAAAGCAAAAAGACCAAAGTCAGTAAATCTAAAATATTTATCTGTTATAATTATTAGAAGTTCTTTAAATCTAGTAGAAATTTTTTAAAATGAGGTATGGCCAGAGATTTGGGTTATTTCCCTATCACTAGAATTGATTAAACCAGTTTTAGAAGTGTGAAATTTCGTTTTTCCAAACTGCCTACACAGTCAAAAACAGTGATGACAAAGACGTCTGAGAAACAGGTGAATAAATTTTTTCCATGGCAGCAACAACTCTATGGTTTGCCAGTGTAGTTATTTGGATACAAGCAGCAGCATATTATTAAGCTCTATTTTTAGTAAAGTCTCTGTATATTAAGGCCTTATTAAAAATGTGAAATAAAACTGATTGCTTCCTTCAGATAAAAATTTTTAAAGAACTTATTTTGCCCTCTGTGACCTATTTAGATATGTAAATATGTATGTGTATACACACACACACACACACACACACACACACACACACACACACATTGTCTTAGTCTGTTTTGTGCTTCTGTAACAGAATACCTGAGACAGGATCATTTATAAACAATAGAAGATTTTTGGCTAATGGTTCTGGAGACTAGGAAGTCCCAGATTAAGGGGCTGCATCTGATGAGGGACTTCTTCCTGTGTCATAATATGGTGGAAGGCATCACATGGCAGAAACTGAGCATACCTGAAAGAAGAAAGGAGCCCATCTCATCCTTTTATCAGGAACCCATCTCATCCTTTTATCAGGAACCCATTCCTGAGGTAACTACTCTACTCCCACAATAATGGCATTTATCCATTCATGAGGGCAGAGCTGTCATGACCTAATCACTTCTTAAAGGTCCTACCTCTCAACACTGTTGCATTGGGAATCATGTTTCCAACACACGAACTTTGAGGTACACATTTAAACCATAGCACACATACAGGCACACACACATACACACATTCTAAAATTTGTTTAGAACCATACTTTCTAACATGGTAGCTATAAGCCATGTGGCTATTTAAGTTTGAATTCATTAAAATTAAATAAAAAATTCAGTTCCTCAGTTGTACCAGCCACATTTTGAGTTCTCAGTAGCCACATATGGCTAGTGACTATTTTATTGAACAGCACAAATGTAGAACATTTCCATTATTACAGAAAGTTCTGTTGTGTAGCACAAGATTCGATAATCTGTTATCTTTTCCCCAAATATTACCGTGACATTTACAGAAATTAACCATGCAATTCAAAGGACACATAGAAGGAAGAAAGCAAAACTAAGTTTTTTGCCATTGTTATGTGAACTCGAACCATCATAACTTCTAAACTCACCAAATAAGACAATTTTATGTAAACAGCTGGTTACCTAATTTTTCATTTTAGTTTTATTTGCCAGTGCAGCAGTTTCTATGGTTTTTTATTTTATGGGCAATGGTAGCCAAATATGACAAGTGAGAATTGCCTGTGGTTATCATCCCTTACAGTGCCCAGGACTTAGTGCTGCTCTTTGGCTGCCTTGGGCTAAGGCATTTTCCTGTCTGCCCCATGCCTGGATCTCAGTCCCTGCTTTCCCCTTGCTGATCTTCCACTTCCCTGCTACAAGGTTTTAGATTCTGCATCTTTTCAAATGTGCCCTTACGCATGAAAACTTACTGTCATGTACCTAATATTAAAAATTAGCTAGTCTGGAAGACTATTAATATGAAAATGAGCATTAATGGAATTTGAAACCCCATTTTATGATAATGATGGTCATAATAGTAATAATAAAAAAAGAAATTTTAATTATTGAGTACTGGTGTACCAGGCAGCCTACTAAGTTCCTTTACTCTCCTAGAACCACCTATTATTTGAAGCAAGAGCTTCAAAAACTCGCAAAGACAGGTGTGTTTTGATCCAAAACGTGTTCTTTAAACCACCATCCTATACTACCACTCTATATTTCTTTTAAAAATTAGTATTTATGAAGATAGTATAGCAATGAGAGATGCTTGGAATATTAAGTGACATAAACAAAATATTTGTTTCTGTGGTACAATTTCAGACACATAAAAATATGTTTGTAGAGGATTTCTGGCATCATGGAAGACTGAACTGGCATAGCAGAAATTCTTCCCACTGAAATAAAATAGCAACTCTAGCTAAAATGAAGCAAACACACACACACACACACACACACACACACACACACACACACACACACACACACACTCTGTTTTGAAAGAAAGTGAAAACACTGGTTTCCAGAAGAAAGGAGACATATCAAAGCTGGGTCAAGAAATAGGAACTGACATTGTGGTGGCCTGCAGGTCTCTTAAACCTGATTTAGGTCCTAGATCTGGAGTTTTAACCTATATGGGGCCTGGAGCTATTGTCAGGAGCTTCTTAAAAGACAGCAGGAGATAATAAAGGAGAGTGAGCTGGAACTGGGCCCGCTGATTGAAGCCTGACTGGGAAAACAGCAAAGAAATTTGTCATCTGAGTGGAGCCTTTGGTCAAGATAAGTTACTTGTAAGAAGATAAAACCCTCAATATGTGGAGTCTAGCTTTACATTAGTAATCTGTGCAGAACTCCAAGTGAAGAAATTAACATCTAATTGAAGTTTTAGAAGGAGAGAATAAAAATAATAAGACAAATTTGAAGAGATAATGGCAGAAATTTTTCTAGAACTGAGGAAGATGTGTGTGTTTTCTATCTAAGCAAGATAAATAAAATAAATTAGTACTGATAAAGGTCGTGATAAGCCTTCAGTATATCAAAGACAGAAAACATCAAAGGTGACAAAATAGAAAAGACAGATTACCTATACATTTAATCTGACAGTGGTCTCATCAGCAACAAAAGATGCCAGAAGACAATGGAACAATATCATCAAAGTGAATTGTCATCCTAGAGTTCTGTACCTAGATAAATTATCAGTCAAGTGTGAAAACAAAACAAGATAAATTTTTTTAAAATACAGTTTGATATTTTTACTGCACATGGCCCATGTTAAAGCAAAATTTTAAAGGATGCCCTTCAGTAAAAAGAAAACAAACCCAGAAGGAAGGTGTAGGATACAAGAAATTGTGGTATGATACAATAATTAATAGTGAGCAAATAAATTAGTAAGCACATCTAAGCATTGAGCATGCAAATAAATTTATGTATAACATATATACCAATAATTATTTTAGGATAGAATTTAAAGGCAACATATAACTAAAATACATGAAGCAACATTAGTGTATAATTTGGAGGGAAAAGGAAATCAGTATTAAAGTTTTCAAATGTCATCAAATTATTTTGCAAGAAGGTTATGGGCTCAGTTGACTGTTAAAAATGTAAATGTAAAGAACAGAAATAAAATTATAACTTCCAAAATACGGAGGGGAAGGGCAAAGGATTAAAGAACAGTTAGTTAAAACATCAGAATAAAGGAAAAGGGTAAATTTAAAAATCATAGAAGTATAAAATGTAATATAAGATAACAAATAATTTTAAGTAAATTGTCAATTACAATAAATATAAACAGATTAAATTCACCAGGCGAAACACTGTGACTTTGAGAATGCAATTACAAAAATACAGCAGTATGCTGTTTCTAAGAGATAAAACTAAACATAATGGCACAAAAACATTGAAAGTACAGAGATGGAAAAAACATACCAGGCAAGTGCTAACCAAAGGTAAGCTACTGTTACTATATTAATATCAGACAAAATAAGTAAAAAATTACTAGGGATAAAAGGGCAATTACCTAAGAACAAAATAACTTGTGTGTAGACAAAGCTGAAGGAAACATACAAAATTGAAACCTGTTTTTCAGGTGGCAGAATACTGAGTACGTATTTCTAGTATTTCAATTGCAGGTAGTATTATGAAAATATTTAGGCAAAGTAATTCTTTAAACATTGGTTGTTGAATAGATGAATGAATACATGCTTACATGAGTGGAAAAATGCTTGAATATGCCAGAAGATTATGTTATAGAATTAGAGTTTATACTCTGCCATTTCTACCTTTAGGCATGTGCTGGTGACAGCTAGCTTTATATTACAGTATCTTAGGTGCTCTGGAAATACCAATTTGGTAATTTAACAAAATTTTATCGATAATTTGAATTTTTGATTTGCGGTTAGTTTTTCTTTGCTAATTCAAATGACATTGCATACATTCCTCTTCTAAACATTATGAAGGTTTAAACTTGCTAGAGTATAAATATTTCTATTGTTAAATTAGATATTTATGGTTTTTGAATGCTATTTAGACTAATAAAAAATTTAGAAGGTTAATATTAATAATATTTTTTAATTGATGGCCTGAATTCATGTAAAACTTTGTCATCACAAAGTTAAAAGAAAAACAATTTGAGGAAATTAAAAAAATGTAAGCCACATATTTTCTGGAATTATAAGATAACCTATTTAACATTAAATCAGTGCATATTGATGTTTTATTTAGCACTGAGAAATAAATATTAAATGAAATTATTATTTCCATCTCTATTTTAGCACCTCACAATATTAAAGTGAGGTTTTGGTTATCCACATTGACGAGTTCAAAGCTGGAAACAAAAATGTGTTAGTCAAATCTCCTCCATGTATTTCCACTATTAGTATTTATAGAAGGGATTATGAATAGCATGAGCATATTCGTTATCCAGGCTGACATATATTTCAAAGAGCAATGTCCTAAATTTTATAGGAAAGATAAACAGTGAAAAGCCTTCTAATTAAAAATGTACACTGTAGTTGCAAAGGAGCAAAGATGGTAGGTCCCTTAATCAACCCCTGGTTTTAACCTAAGTAGATATATTGAAAGTGTGGCTGTAAAGCTAAGCCACATAAGCCTTTCTTCTAAATCCGCCTGCAGGCATTAATGCTCAGATTTGAGATGGCATCCTTATTTGCTAAGTGCAAAGATGGTTACAAAAGAGCTTTTCTTACTTTGAGGATAAAAGCTAAAGTATTCTTTAATTTTGGTTACCGCCTGGCTCATCTCAGCACCATAATAGTTATTTGGCTCAAAACCAAAAAGTAGCAATACAGTACTTACATGTCTATGGATCAAAATTAGATGAAAAATTGCTGTTTCTCATCTCCAAAGCTATTTGCTGCACATTTTATAACCCTCAAGATGCCTTTTGTAATATGTGATAACAGAGCCAACTGCAGCATCTGCCTGGAAAGAGATTACTTTAATTATGGACTCAATGTCCTATTTTCTGCAAGTGATCCCCAGAGACAGGCTTCCTGCCGAAGGAGAGGTGCAAGGATGCACATTAAAGCCTACACGTCAACCACGAAGAGGTGGATAAAGTGAGACAAGGACAACCACAAACCTCCTTCATTTTCCTAGTCTGTAATGTGATGGAAGAGTCTATAGTGATAGGTTTTTAATTATTGTAGCATCTGTTGTTATGGACTTTTGATGGTAAGGGCAAGATGAGCTTGTGAAACAGCAAAACCTTCTACAGAGAAAACATTATATTTAAAAAGTTCGGTATTGTTTAAATTACTCTTGATATGACTTTTTTTAACAAATAAGTAAAACACTAAAAAATAAAAGAATAAAACATTTGTAAAGGTTCGATAAACATGCTTTAAAGTTTTTCTCTCAAAATTAAACGTGTGTGTCTGTGTGCATGTGTGTGTGTATGTGTGTGTGTGCTATTATCAGTTACTTGCTATAATATTATTAGAAAGTGAAGCTAAGTGGTTTTCTTGTCAACCCCAGTTCTGGATAACACATCAAGTGCCTCATTATTAAGAATTCATTTGCCATTCAGTATAATAGAGCTGTTCATAATGAACTTCATTTAGAATCAAGGTGGATGTCTTGTGCATTTCCATGGAAATTCTTTATAATTTAACACTGATTTAACGTTATGAATGGACACTTAAAGCAAATTGTTACCTTGTTCTTATTAATTACAGAATCAGACTCCTTAATAGTTTTTTTTTTTTAAGAATGAGTGTTTTTCTTCTCTTTTTAAAAGCATAGCACATGCTCACATAGGATATTTGGGATTTCATCTAATTTCTCAAAAAGTATAAACATATTTTGCATTTTTAGAAGATGGAGGATTATTGAAAAGTAACCATGGGAATTAATTTTAAACTTCAAAAGAGGAATTTAAGGGATTTGGCATGGAATGAATTTGTGTGTGGGACGGAAAGATGGAACAGAAAAATGTACCTTACAATCATATTAGGTGAAAACATCAAGTCTTTTAAGTATCATACCAACTATGGCACTGATGATTTTCTGGTGTTAAAATGAAGTGCTATTACTACTTTTATAATTTTATAAATAAATCCAAATAAATTTATCTTAGGGAATTCTAAATGGTACTATTTAACCCTAAGACATTAAATGAAATATCTGACATTTTTCAGACTTCCTTATTTATAATAAATGCCATGCTGGATAAATTTTTTAAAGATACGTTGAAATGGATAGTTTTATAGAGATTTTATTATTGTATATTTTGTAAATGAACAATTAAATCTATATTATCCATATATCACCAGAACTTATAAATAGGAGCAAGGGTTTAGTGTTCATTTCTGTTTAAAGATCTTGGATATTAAGAATTAAAGCAATATTTCTGGACTTAGGGAAAATAGAAACTTATTAAAACAAACTGAGAGCATGAATAACTGCTCTAAGGCATCAGTGAAAGGATTTCTGATTTTTATTCTGATCAGTGATTTTTAATTCTGATTGATCAGTGAAAATAATTCCTGATTTTTAAATGTTATATTTTGTTTCTCAAATATTTCATTATTTGAAATATTTTTTGAAATATTTTATTATTTGAAGAGCAAAATATTTCATTCTATGGATCTCAGATTTGTTCTGCAATCAGATATCTCATACACATATATAGTAAGGTAAGATTTCTAAATGGCTCATTTGGAGCATGAGGAGATGACCTCTCCAAAGATCAAAGGGAATCAGAGACTTCTCTTGAAGAGCATTTATTCTGTAACTTCAATTCCATATTGCACTTTGGTAACTCTCAATCGAGCTTTTATTTAAACAGTTAAGTTGTTTAATCCAAGGGTTGTATTATATCTGGAATATATACTTACCCCACTACCAACTGTTTCAGACATTGTATCTTTCTGAGTTTTGTTTTTGTTTTTTTTTTTTTTGTAAAAGCATTGAGTTAATTTTTTTTTTTGGCTTTCTATATTTCACATTTGGGTTAGAATGCAAAATGTCTTAGTTTAGACTTATAATTTAAAAGAATTTCAGTAAATAAATATATGTCATAAATAGAGTTGATTTTTAATATTTAAACTTGACAGTAAAACTTATTTTAAAATGAGTTTTAATATAATTTTACCTCTGATTATGAAAGCAATGCCTATGTACATAAAAATACAGCTAAGCAAATATTCATATATGTACAGAGACGCACAGTCACACTGACACCTGCACATGTGCACACACATATGCATATTTCCACTATCCCAGAGATAACAGTGT
This sequence comes from Pan paniscus, assembly GCF_029289425.2. Lineage (NCBI taxonomy): Eukaryota > Metazoa > Chordata > Mammalia > Primates > Hominidae > Pan > Pan paniscus. Next base: position 140,688,051 of record NC_073255.2, on the reverse strand, counting down.
GTATCTTGGGGTATATTTCTCTAGATATATGTGTGTGTTGAATTTTAGTTTTTACAAACTTGGGGTTCTCTTATACATTTTATTCTCTAATCTAGCTTTTTTTAAAAAAAAGTAACATGAATGTTTTCCCAATAAATATGTGTGTGTTCAATTTTAGTTTTTACAAACTTAGGGTTCTATTATACATTCTATTTTCTAATCTAGCTTGAAAAAAACTCTAACATTACATTATATTATGAGTGTTTTCCCAATAAATATGCATCTACAACATCATCTGGCTCAAATTCTATGTGGATGTATTATAATCTGTTTAATCAGTCTCTTATTTCTGGACATTTTGCTTGTTTCCAATACTCACTATTGTACAGCTTTGTGAAGAACAACCTTGTAACTAATGCTCTTTTCATTACGAAAGTATGTTATTTTTATGTTAAGGTTAACTATGAAGTCAACCTGATAAAATTGAAAGCTAAGACGTATGCATAAAACTATATATGATTTTTGTATCAAGGCCAGTATCACAAAGACTAATAGTAGTTAACTTTTCAACTTTTAACAGTAAGAGTCCTGTATAATAATGTTTCATAATTACTCATAAGTTAAGATAATGCCAGGTTCCTATCACTATTCTGATTACTCAGTCATCACATTAATTAAGAAAACATTGTTTCTCATTTTGCAGTATTTTCTGTTTCATTGTTGGATTTCAATAAATGCCTTTAAATGTTTATTTTGTAAGGCACACTAATTCAGTTGAAAAGCAACGCATTCTGTCTCTTTTCCAAAGCTCCCTGGAATGCATAGCCTTGCAACTAACTAGTATTAATTAGTAGTGAGTGAGCCTCTTAGTCTGATACTTACATTTTAAAAAAATCCTGTGTTATTTTTAACTGTATACTTTGAATATAAAATTCCCATTTTTTCTTTTGTAAGGTATCATAAGATAATGTAAGTTAGTGGAATCACTAGTGTGATTGATAGGTGATTGTGCCTGCATATTGATCTTTTTTTAAAAAGTGAGAATTGGCTTTATTATATTATGTAAATTCACTTTTTTTCTTTTCTTTTTTTTTTTTTTTGAGATGGAGTCTTACTCTGCCACCCAGGCTGGAGTGCAGATCTCAGCTCACTGCAACCTCTGCCTCCCAGGTTTAAGCAATTCTCCTGCCTCAGCCTCCCAAAAAGCTGGGACTACAGGCACGCACCACCATGCCTCGCTAGTTTTGTATTTTTAGTAGAAACGAGGTTTCATCTTGTTGCCAGGCTTGCCTCAAACTCCTGACCTCAGGTGATCTGCCCGCCTCAGCCTCCCAAAGTGCTGGGATTACAGGCATGAGCCACTGCACCTTTTCTTCTATAGTCTATTTAGTTTTCACTGGGAAAGTAAAATTTTAATGTAAATATAACTAAGCTTTTCACAAAGGAAATCCTACAGATTTCTTCTTTGACATCATGGTTTCTTGTACAAACACAAATGTGAGCATGATTAATATTAACAACTTTTACCATTTAGGAGAGCCTTTAAAGTCCTTTTCACCTGAGTAAAAGTCTTTTTCACCTCCATCTCTGCTTTTGCTAAATTAAAAGCAGAGCCTTATCTCAAATAGAGAGGGCCTGGCCACATATTTAGATCCTGTCCTCCTCTTTTGGGTATCTGCCTGTCCTTGGTCTCGATTAATGGATTTATAAATCACCTAGAAGTGAGGATTTACAGTGAAATATTCAAGTTTATGGGGGACACAAAACTGTTCTAGAGAGTGAAATGCTAACTTGATGTGAATAAATTGTGATATTGTATACATGGTAAGCAGAAGAGTGGAAAACAGAATCAATATGTATACAAACATAAAGAAATATAAGCAAGGGGCTGAGCGTGGTGGGTCGTGCTTGTAATCCCAGCACTTTGGGAGGCCAAAGCGGGCGGATCACTTGAGGTCAGGAGTTCAAGACCAGTCTGGCCAATATGGTGAAATCCCATCTCTACTAAAAACACAAAAATCAGCGAGGCATGGTGGTGCACTCTTATAGTCCCAGCTACTTGGGAGGCTGGGGCAGGAGAATCGCTTGAACCTGGGAGGTGGAGGTTGCAGTGAGCCAAGATCGCGTCATTGCACTCCAGCCTGGGCATTGCAGCAAGACTCTGCCTCAAGAAAAAAAAGAAATATAAGCAAGGAAAAATAATCTGAGCTGTTTTGCAAAATGATAGTCTGTGAGTTATCAGTTCTATTCCAAGAGGAAGACTCAAGGAGCAATTATGGGGTGTATCTTCAAGAAATCAGTGTCATTGTAGCTTACATGATCCCCAAGTTTGGAGAAGCCTCTCAAGGCCCACTGAAAGGAGAATAGAGAATGTTGGTCTTACAGATCCCTGGAGTTATGGTTGCAATGTTAGATAAAATTATTTTCATGTAGAACCTATGTTTTATCAATCCTGAAGGAAGGCCTTAGTTGTGTGTGTGTGTGTGTGTGTGTGTGTGTGTGTTTCTAGAGAAAGATGGTTCTGGATAACCACTATAAATCTCATTGTTTTCTTTTGGGAGATACTGTGTGCATATTGATTTTTTCATATTTTTATGGACATTTTTTAATGTAATACAACATCTTTTTTTTGAGATGGAGCCTCACTGTGTTGCTCAGGCTGGAGTGCAGTGGCACGATCTCGGCTTACTGCAGCCTCTGCCTCCTTGGTTCAAGGGATTCTCCTGCTCCAGCCTCCTGAGTAGCTGGGATTACAGGTGTGTGCCAGCATGCCCAGCCAATTTTTGTATGTTTAGTAGAGCTGGGGTTTCACCATGTTGGCCAGGCTGGCCTTGATCTCCTGACCTCAAATGATCCACCCGCCTCGGCCTCCCAAAGTGCTGGGATTATAGGCGTGAGCCATGGCGCCTGGCCAGTGAAACCTGTCTTGAAAGCTATATTCCTCTTTTGCTAATTTGACGTTAAGAAAATGAAAGTAAAACTCTAGAGCAATCACAAGTGCCTTTTTTTTCTATTTTAGAGGACTTGACATATAACAGTTTAACTTGCTAGATATTGTACATGATTGAACTTAAAAAATAAGTGTTTTTAATGAAAGATGTAATCAGGGATTTAAGTATCAAAAACCCAATACATTTTTGTTGGTTCAAATCCATTTACACAGAGCTTTTCAGCACAGCAATGCTGGGAATGGACAAAGTCTTGGACAATTCATGTCTATAAGAAATGCTGCATTCTCATGGAGATTTTCAGAGTAACACACCTCGGTGTGTCAATTTTAAAAAGTCTTTGGGGGATAGACATTTGTCTTAAAAAGGGACTACCAAAACTGTTATTACAGCACTTTAGTACACCTCTGCCAGATCTCAGGAATTACTTTTCACAGCTCATAATGCTAATCTGTAAGTAGAAGTTCTATTTTTAAATATAAAATTGTCAAAATGTCCAGTATTTGATGGAGAAGTATGAATCACTGGCAAATCAAGTGTTGAAATTAATAAAATTGCAGGAAATATAATGATACTCATCTTTTTAAATTTTCATAGATAACTTACTTTTTGTTTCATGCATCAAGTCACACTTATGATTTTAAATCTGAGGAAGATTACATCTTAAAGATGTTCACCCAGCTACTTGTCTTAGAAGCCTCATCAGTGAGCAAAGATTTATTTTATTTGCCTGGAAAGAGTAAAACTGTTGATTCATTATGTGTAAAACCTTACAAGTTTAAATATTAAACAGCATATGATTATATGGCTGATAGCTGAATTTCTCAAATGTTTAAAGATGGAAAAAAAAATTCCATAGTAAAATTGACTCAAGAAATAGCTCTACGATAGCTTATTATAATACTTGTCTGCACCTCTGCAAATTCAATCACTTTCATGAACAAATATTTTCGGTATATAAAGTTGCTTGAATAACAGTTGGACAGCTGAAAGCTGACAATGGAAAATTATACAGCAAAGACTCCAACATATTTCTAAGACTGCCCATGTTTATTTCTGTACCTTCCTCCATCCCTAATTGACTTTGCAACTGTCCCTTCCTCTGGACAAAGATGTATAAATTAGCTTGGATAATACTATCTTTTTAGAAACATTGCTAAATAGATGTATTGACAAGAGCAAAGTTTTCTTGGCCTGGCACAATTTCAAGTTCTAATGGTAGCTAGAAAGACCTAAACTCTCACTTTAAAAATGAGGAAACTGAGGCCCAGAGAGGGGTGAGCTCTATGTCACAGAGCTACATGGTGACAGCCCACAGTAGAACCCAAGGCTTCTACTTCCCTTTTCATCACACCGTGATGAACCTTCACTCCGTGATCCTCTGGGCCCTCAGAGGGCATTGCAGGCTGAGCTCCACCCTTCTGCTCTCCATCTGTTCCATCATATACTAATAATGTGGCCAAGGCAGCAAGGCATAGCACTTGAAGACCACAACACTGATCCTCAAATACTGATGAAGATGAGGATGTTTCATTTGGATTTATTGATGTATATGAACCATGACCTTATATTCTTGGTTTTCTGGAACAGGCTTACTTGCAGATAACTATATTCTTTCCAATAAAGGCATTTGTTAAGTGTATAGCACTAACTAGAATTCAATCTTTAATCATAAGTGAATCAGAATAGACTTCCAAATCAGAACAAATCTGTCAGGTGATCCATCTTTCATCTTTCATTTTCTTTAAGCATATGTAACTCTCTAAATGTCTTCTCTCTGTTGCCATCCACTCTGCTAGGTTCATTGCCTCATTCTTCGAATTTAATCTTCACAACAGTCTTATGAAATAAGCAGTGTTATTATGCCCATTTTGCAGATGAGGAATCAGAGGCTTGGCACATTTAAATAGTTTTCTCCTGACACAGATAGTTCATAGAGTAATAAGTGCAGGATTGCAGCTCAGGCTTATCCTGAGTCAGTTCAGGCCCTTAACCAATGCTCTTCCTATGACCACACAAAGTTGATTACTACTATATATGTAAAGGTAGAGAAAGAAAATGAGAAAATAAAAGAAACTCTTAAAAATACCGTCATGTGGGGTCCATGAATATGGAAATGGTTAATAAATTGATTAATAGGTATTGATTTGAGTTTTTAGGAAAAACTTCTGGGTGAAAAGAAAAGAAAAACTTTAAATAAAAGAATGAAGATGTAGTCTTGTGATTCATTTAAGGAGTCAGAATGGCATGTTACACTAGAACAGTAGAGAAAAAGAAGACAAAAATACAGAGAAAAATCTTCAAGCTTTCCTCTTTTTCTTGTAGATCTTCCTGATACAATATTAATTGTGCTCCATGTTTAAGATTTTCTTGCTATGCTCATGGCATAAGATTCAGTTTTCTGGATTCATCTGGAAATTTTCCTTACATAGAAAATTCAGTCGTTCAGTTATGTCCAAATAATGAAGCATTATTGTATGTACATATATATATGTATGTACAAAAATTATAAATATTCTAAAATTATAAATATTCTTAAATTAAGTATAAGACAAAAGTAATCAGATTGACTCATTAAAGTTCTGATGTGATTGGCTTCTCTACCTCAGCTTCTCCATCTGAAGATAAAGTTACTCTTATTTAGCATTTTCCTAACTTATTTCAGAGAAAAGTTCATGAAGAATTGCTTAAGTGTATGCCACTTTGATACTCCTGGGCGTCAGGAACTGTAAGGACACAAAGCACTGTCACTTGGCTATAACTTTTCTCATTTCCCATGCAGTGTTACTGAGAAACTTCAAATTGACAAGGATGTGGGTGTTACCATATAATGGAGGTGGGAGAGAGACTAGCCAGAGGATCATAAAAGACAATTGGCCATGTATTAATATGTAGGAAGAGAAAGGGTTTCCAATGACCTTCCAGGGAAACAAACGTAGTATCTACATTAACATCCTCATCATTGACCTAAAACAGAGGGAAAAGAGCAGTTAATTAAGTTCTCAGATGATACTAAACGGAGAGATGTTTGTTGCAAAAAACCGATGAAGAATAAGACAAAATTTAAAAGGTATCTGGAGATTGTTAGAGACAGGAAATAACTAGGAAAGAATTGAGCTTAAATATTCAAGCAAATGTGTCTAGAGAGGGAGCAATTTTAAACATTGATATTAGATAAGCTAGAATTAGAATGCAGTAATGACAAAAGAGGCCTAAGGTGATATTAGGAAGAAAATTAGATAGAAGCTTGAAATGGAATATAGTTAAAATGCTACTGTATTTAGTATTCTTGTATTGAGATTCTGCATAGAGGATCAGATAAACACTCTTTGCTGATGAGAGCTCATTTGGAGTTACTTGATTACAGATTAATTCAGGGAAGACTTAAATCTAAAAGTAGTAAGAAAAAGAAAAGATTGGCCTTTGTCATATGTGTGCAAATATACTATAGCCCAGGGAAATCCAGTGCTAGCCAGCTATAAACTGCAATAGAAGACCCTCTTTCCTCAAAATATCTCCCTTACCTGTCTGAACAAGTGCATGAGGTTCTTATCTTTAGAGTCACCACTTTCATTTAGGTTGCAGTTCCGACATTTCCATTCAATTGCCCATTGATCACCTGGGAAGAATAACTCTGGAAATGAATTTGTTTGAAAAACTTCAGCAATGTGGCAAAAAGCAGGATTCTGAGTTGAGGGGGCAGGACAGCCCAATATGTGACATAGACTCTGTGCACAAGGTCAGAAGGGTAAGAAGGGGCCAGATAGCGAAGTCCTGGGCAGCTTTAGGGACTCAGTTTCTGAGGGTCTGGGGAGAAAGGATGCTTAGGGGAGTGCTGACTAGAAGGTTGCTGACTGGGGATATCACCCTAAGGGAGCGAAAGTAAAAGTCACCTAGCAGGTTAGTGAAAGTCACCTGTAAGGCGTGAAAGTGAAAGTCGTCTCGGTTAGTGAAAGTCACCTGAAAGCAAATGTTTTCTCATCCACATAAGAAAACAAAGTGGCTGTGGCCACAGCTATCTATTTTTACAGATCCTATGGATGCAACAAGGCAAAGCCATTTGAATAACTAGCATCATTCTCACCAGCTTATTCTTTATAGAAATGCTATTAGCTTATCCAAGGGCTTTATGCCGATACCATTATATCATTCATTGGATAGATTCATAATTTGGGCTCTGAAAAAAGTTGCATTGGATTTAATACCTGACGTGTATTTACTTCTGGATGAAAGGATGTTTTGGGGGTCGATTTTAAAAATCTGTGTTGGTTTATGTCTGCCAAGGGAAATCCATAAGGAATTAATTCTGCTCAATGAATTTTTGCCCTTATGAAATTGTTTTAACACCAAACATTGCCTGTTACTAATATTGTACTAGAGGCATTTCTTTACAATCTGGTACATATGTAGTTTGAGCTTCTTAGCATAACTTACGGTGAATTAATGACTTGTTATTTATTGCTTAGCCACTCTGCAGAAGTGATTTATAGGCCCGTGCTATGCACTGGTGGTTACTTTGCAGTCTCTGTGCAGGCTGTCTCATCAATATCATTAAATGAATTCACAGTGACACGGCTCTGCAACTGTAGTTTTTGATATGAGGGATAACTGAACATAAATCAGGACTTATGTTTAATTCATAAGATGCACCAATCTCTCATGTGGGTGTGAGTTAGGTTACAGATGTCACAAATGTGTTTTACAGTACCTCTTGTGATTAAACCCAGGCCCTTCCGCATGACTTTATGCACCAGGTGAAAATAATAGGTTGCTCTACACTATGCCATTTTTCAGATACTGGCAATTTATTTTTATTTAGGCAGATTGGCTTCTATTGCCCCACAAGCAGGATATGTTTTAGAAAGTAACACTGAGAGAAGTATAATAAACAAACAGCTACATCATTTGTAATTTTCGTATATGCCTTAAGTAGTTACATATGAATCAATAATAACTATTTTTAAAAATACCTTTTGCATAAGATTTCTAAAAAATAAATAATTGAACATTAATGCCAAATCAAAATAGTTTTTATTTTAAACCTTAACATTTATTTTCATTAGTAACTTTCAAAGTGCTTAAGTAACTATGGGAAAATGGACCTGGTTATCTTTTCTTGTTATTCCAATCCAAGCAAAAACGTAGTACAGCTTAATATGCAGCAAGGAAAGTCAGTTCCTTTCTTGTTTGGAAGCAAACAACTATACAGAAGAAGAGAAATCAAGATATATGGTAATTTCTTTAAAAAGGGAGAGAAAGTTAACTCTCCAGTGTCAGGAGAATTTTTCTGGCATTGTTGTTATTGCTACAATGACCAGTATTTATTCTTTGAACAAACACTGTGCACATGCACTGTAATCCATGCAGAAGAGGCAAGGTTTTTTGTTTTTGTTTTTGTTTTTCCTGCAAGGAAGGGTAATCTGTCTCCAGCAGTGCTGCAACCAGGAGCACTAAGATAATAGCGAGATTGCCAGGTTGGCGCGCCTTGTCACTGGCCCGCTGTGTAGTCTTGTGATCGGCTCTGCTGACTGTCACGAAGAAAGAATGTGACATATTTCTGCCAAAGAAAATAATTCCAACATATGCAAGAAACTGACACAAATGTCTTCTCCTCCTTCCTCTGGTTCCAGTTGATTAGACCTAGCTTTAGGTCGTGATGATTGTTAAGACCTAGTTATTTGGGCCTTGCACTGAAAAGAAGATGGATGACCTATTGCTTTCAAGGCCCGAGTGACAAAAGGATGAGAGGAAATGACATTACTTAGTAGCTTAATAAGTAATTGATTTCATAACGCTTGGGGCAAGGGGCAGAGTGAATGCACGCATGAAAGCAGAGGACGCCCCGGGCATGTCAGCAGAAGGGAAAGAAAGTAAATGTACAAGTATTAGGGAGTAGAGTGCCTTGGAGGGGAAAAATTACTACAGAAAGGCAACGATAACAGCAAGGTAATTGAAGTAGTTCCTTTGGTCTGAATTGTGAGATTAATTAAAAGTGGGGAATTTATTAAAAGTAGAGATTTTCTGTAAACAATATCAGCCAGGAAATCTACTTTCCGGAATTTGTATAATTTAGGAATAGGTTCCACTGCACACAAGAGAAAACTTGAGTTTTAGTGGGTTAAAAAATATGAGTTTCACCCAAGAAGTCATAAAAGTCACACTTCCCCTGTTATGTGTGTCTCTGATGCTTATGGTCACAGCAGGGATCCTCTTTTAGCTGATTGTTTCTAAAGTTTCCTCCATATCTCTAAATAACATGCTTATTTTGCCAATTCTTGTTTTTTCTAGTTTAGACATTATCTATTAACTTTCTACAAATGGCAATTAGATTGTCATGTTAATGATCTACAATGTTAATGATCTACAATGCTGATTATGTAAATACCATTCACAGCCCAGACGGGTCAAAGACTGCACTGTAATTTCTTTTCCTTTCCAAACCCAAGTTTTTTATTTTCCTAGAATTAGTAATTGCCTTGCTTTTCACTTGCTTTGTTTTCTAAGCGTTTATACCTCCCCTAATTGTATAAATCTTCTCTCAACACGTTCAAACCCACTACAGTTTCCATCAGTCTAAACCTCTTGAATAAATCTCTCCTGGAGGTGGCTGGCTGCTCGCGAGGCCTGTAGCACAGGTGGTACACTGGGGTTTCCCTCTCTCTCTCCCGCTGCTTTGGACCTCCAGTTTCCTTTGTTTTACATCTTTCTCTTTTTTACTACTACCTGCACCCTCACCCCCACTTTTGTTACCACTGTCGTTATTTGGAGAAAATCCTCCAGTACCTCACTGAGTCAACAGAAACATTTTTTGAGACTTTGTTGGTCTGAGTATGTTTTAGTTCTACCCTCTTGAATGATAGGTTGGTTGTGCATAGAACTTTAAGTTGGAAATGTGTCCCTCAGAATTGTAATGCACTGACTTCTAGCTTTCAGTGTGGCTTGAGAAGCCCAAGGCCATTCCCATTCTTAACGCTTTCTAGGGAAGAAACTTTTGTTCTTTACACTTGTTTGGGGTGTTCCCTTTGATCTCAGGAACCTGGAATTTCTTGATGATGTACATTTTATGATTCTGTTTTTACCATTGAAACTCAGTGGGCCTTTCCATCTGCAAACTCATGTTTTTGAGGACCAGGAAATTTTATTGCTTTATGTCATTGAGGATTAACCCCATTTCTGTTTCAGTTTTCTCTTTTCTCTTTTTTCTGGAATGCCTCCATCATAACATTAAACATTCTGGATAGATCTTCCAAATTTCTTTTTTTTCCTCCTATTTCTACCTCTTTTTACTTGTACTTTCTGAGTAATTTCCTCAGCTATATTTTCCAAATCTTCTATTGGTCTTTCAGTTCTGCCATAGTATTTCAAATTTCCAAGAGATTTTTTTCCTTGTGAATATTTCTATTTTCATAGAAATATTTTAACTTCTATAAAATATTTTTTCTTTGTATCACTGTATATTCTCTATTTTCTTAAAGTTGTATTTTTTTTTTCCTTGCTGTTTGTATTGATCTCTTTCATAATACAGATTTTCCTAAAAAGTCTAGTGATTCTTGGCCTGGAAGTTCCATGCCAGGGGGAGCAGGAGTTAAAGACAGGTTTTTTTGTTTTGTTTTGTTTTGTTTTGTTTTTTTATTATTATACTTTAAGTTTTAGGGTACACGTGCGCAACGTGCAGGTTTGTTACATATGTATACATGTGCCATGTTGGTGTGCTGCACCCATTAACTCATCATTTAGCATTAGGTATATCTCCTAATGCTATCCCTCCCCCCTCCCCACACCCCACAACAGTCCCCAGTGTGTGATGTTCCCCTTCCTGTGTCCATGTGTCCATAGAAAGGTTTTTGATGGTTATCTTTATTGTTGGTTGCTCTGACTTGGCTGATGACCTGGAGACTCTCATATTTTAGTATCTTCAGATTTTTCTCTTAGGCCAGAATCTTTTAAACAGACTTTCCAATCTCTTGAAGGAGGATTTATACCTAATTTCCAGCCTTATGAAATCCAAGAGGAGGAAGAAAGCTGGGGATCTCATTTACATCTAAACTTTTGCTTATCTCTGTTCTCAGAAGAGTATCCCATCCTCAGTTGTGCCTAGTGTCTCTGGAGAATAAACGTACAGTCTTCTGCTGGTGGGATGAGGGCCTGTTATGGGGCTGCATAGAATTGCAGAGAGGAGCCCTTTGGTTCAACTGGATAAAGAAAATGTGGTACATATACACATGAAATACTACGTAGCCATAAAAAAGAATGAAATCATGCCCTTTGCAGCAACATGGATGCAGCTGGAGGCCCTTATCCTAAGCAAACTAATGCAGAACAGAAAACTAAACACCACATGTTGTCACTTACAAGTGGGAGCTAAATACTGAATACACATGGGCACAAAGATGGGAGCAACAGACACTGGGGACTGCTTGAGAGGGGAGGGTGGAAGGGGAGCCTAGATTGGCAGGCTACCTATCGGGACTATGCTCACTACCTTGGTGATGGGATCATTGGTACACCAAGCCTCAGTGACATGCAGTTTACCCATGTGACAAACCTGCACATGTATACCCTGAACCTAAACTAAAAGTTGAAAAATAAAATAACAACAAAAAGCTTCACGAATGGACTTTCAGCAAATAGTGTCTGTTTTCAGTCTCATCTCCATCCTAATTTCAAAAAGTATCCAGTGCCACTAATTTCTGAGCCTCTTTCCACTTACCCTACTGCTGACTTAGGATTCAGTGTTTTAGTGTGTTAGGTTAGTTGCAACTCATCTGTTGGCTTCCCAGTTTCTCACATTTTGATATTGTTGTCATCTCTCTTGTCTTCTTGGCTCTTTGGGTGTATGCTTTTAAAAAATTCTTTACTGTATTCTAGCAGGTTTCAGGAAGAAGTGGAAACTAATATTGTGTTCAATCCACATTTTTAAAGCCTGGCAAACTCTCAGTTGCCATTTAAAGCTCAGCTCCGGTACCTCCTCTCAGTCTCCCCATTCAGATTAGGATCTTCCTGTGCAGCCATTGCACTTACCACATTCCACTGTAATTGTGATTTCATGTGTCTCTCTACCTTAGTCTGTAAAGCCATTGACTTGAAGGGGTATATTATTCCTCTTCCTAGTTCCAGTGCTTGCATGGAGCCTGTAACACTAGGTGTCAGGAAGAACTTGTTGAATGATTAAGTGTGGATATTAGGATAGGAAGGAAGAGGCTCTTTTCCTGGCTTCATCTATCTTGAAAGGATTATACTGACTCTAATGGATTTAGTTGTAGTAGTACTTGATTTTAAGGCCAAGAAGAAGATAAATTGATTTTTTAAAAAGATAATAATTCACTTTTCGGATTCTCTTGATGGTTACTCAAGTCACTGTTTTTCTTCTTTCTTAGAATGTGGGAGAGATAAATCATATTTTTCCATAAGAAGTGCTTATGGCCGGGCATGGTGGCTCACACCTGTAATCCCAGCACTTTGGGAAGCTGAGGTGGGTGGATCACTTGAGGCCAGGAGTTCAAGACCAGCCTGGCCAATGTGGAAAAACCCTTTCTCTACTAAAAATACAAAAATTAGCCAGGTGTGGTGGCGGGTGCCTGTAATCCCAGCTACTTGGGAGGCTGAGGCAGGAGAATTGCTTGAACCCAGGAGGTGGAGGTTGCAGTGAGCTGAGATCACGCCATTGCATTCCATTCTGGGTGACAGAGCGAGACTCTGTCTAAAAAAAAAGAAAAAAGAAAGAAAGTGCTTAGAGGGAGTTCCATTCCCCCTCAATAGCAAGGATAATGATTATTTTCACAACTGGACTAAGCTGAAGTCCCTCTCCCCAATAATTATAAATAGATATAACAGTCATCTGGTGTTTAGCTCAGACGTTAGTGAAATGTTTGGCTCTTTTTCTCTTCTTGATTACATATGGTAGTATTATGCCCTTGTCACCTGAAAAATTAAGCATGACTATTTTAGATTTCTCTAAAAATACATACTATATTTTCCTTACCAATGCATAGAGCATTTTTTGCAAGATAGGTAAAAACTCCTTGCAATTGTAAAAGCTTGACTTCTCCTTACTTATCAACTCCAAATTCATGTTTTCTTCCACATATTTTCTCTTTTGTGTGAAAAAAAAAAATCTATGGACCATGGTGAGTCAATGCTCCTTCCCCATGGAATAGCCGTTAAGAAAGGCTCTTGGGATGGCAATCACTGTCCTCTCTAGCCCCTCCTTCTTATTCAGCATTCTTCTAGACTCCTCTGTGTCTGTATTCTGCATGTCCCTTAAGGAAAAGCCAACAATTTGGCTTATACTTCATTTTAAAAATGACTAAGGGACCAATTGTAGCACATTTTGATAAGTAAAAAGAGCCTGTGACCCAGCAAAATGTGAACAATCTTGCACATCTCCAAGATTAAGTGAGCACCAGGCCAAGTCTAAGAGAAGACTCTTCAGATTACAATCCAGTTAGAAGGAAATTGGCTGGAGGATTCAGGAGGATTTGTGAGGGGGTGGACCCACTCGTGTCTCTGACACACACTTTGGCATGTTGTTTTAAGTATTTAGACCAGAGGACTAGAACATTGAAAATAGAGTTCAAATTTTAATGACAGTTTTACAAATCTGAAAGTTGGCAACACATATAGTTGTCAGTTATATGATTTTATGCATGGATGTGCCACACATATGTACTCATTTCACATGCACGTTCGTATATCTAAAGTTGGTTAGAAAGACTTTTGGGAAATTAGATTTTAATTCTCTACATGTATTTTGTCTTTTACTGTTTACAAAGCACTTTCACATCTGTTGCCTTATTTGGTACTCACAGTAGCATCCTGTGAGATAGGCAAGCCAGCTATCATTCCCATTTCACAGATGAAGAATCTGGTGCTTAGACAGGTTATACTATTTACCCAAGTTCACTCAGCCAGATTGTTAGTGGCAAAATCAAGAGCAGAATCCAGTTTTCTTGACATTGAGTTGTTGTTTTTTCCACTTAACCTGAGGGAATATATATTATATACCTGATTATATATAATGCATATGTAATAGATATTAGATACCCGATTAGGTATTAAATTATTTCATGAAACACAAGTCCCTGCTAGACCTCCTGATGAGCAACAATTGCAAGTTACTCATCCATGATAATTTGTTTACTTCCCCGCATTAAAACTATCATTAAAACTATGCTGGCTGGATGTGATATCTAGCAAAAGGAAAATGGAGAGAAAATACATTGCAAAAAGCCACTCCTCACTGAATAATGTGGGCACGCTGTTTTCTAACCTATTTTTGCAACTAATATTTAAGATTAAGGAGTTTGATTTGTTACAAGAAGTAACCTATTACTATTTTCTACATTATTTCTTAGTGATAACGTGCATTAGTTTATTAGATCTGTCTAAAAGATCTTGTTTCTTATTCCTTATAAATAATTTGTGGATACCTAGCCAGTGCAGAATCAGATTTGGTGTTACTACGCATTATTTATGACCATATTTCTTTAAACATATTCTAACCTGGAAGTTGTGTGTAGATTTTCCATTTACATAGCTAATATATGCATTGTCGCTGCCACACAGTAAGACATGCTTACCTGACAGGCTGTGACCTGCATAGTATAACAGGCATTATTCCTAATTTGTCAGACATTCAGAGCATAAATGATGGGTTTCTCTTCATACCACTATTTAGTGCCGTTTTATTTGAAATAGAAAAAATTTCCAGCAACTTCAGACAACATTTGGGATTTATCCTCATTAATATTTTGGCTTTGTTATCAATCATGCAGGTATGTTAGACATAATTTAGAATAATTCTTATATGTACTTGAAATAACCTTACTTTTAACCCCAAACTGAATCAACTTTTTAAAAATTTTCCATAAACAAATGCAAGACAGAAAGATTAAAGATATGAATAATTTAAAAATATTGCAATGGTAGGAATTTTTTCCCTCTGCAAGATGAGGAAATGCCTAGATGTGATAAAGACTCTGTCTCTCTGAGCAGTACTGAAGGTGAAGCTAATTACATGATGGAGATTCTCTTTCCAATGACACGTCATTTGAAGATCTTAAACACAGAACTCAAAGATTCTCAGTGGTTTTTATGGCCTTGAGATATTTTTAGGTGCATTTTCCACCCTTTATAAAAATTTCCACCTTTAAAAATATCTAATGAACCCCAGTTTCTAAAGCATTTCCTGTAACTGCATCTGTTGCTAGGAGAGGAGCAGAAGAAAAATGACAGGCTCCTAAGATCTGTAACCTTGCCAGTTGCTGTTACCCTGGAAATGTGGTAGTCAAGGTTGTCATCAAGAGTCTTATAATGATCTTTACCCATTATAATTTGCAGGAGTGCCTGAAAAACTGTATAAGCCTCTAAGTTCCTTCTACCCTTAGAAGCTGAGTATATAATTTCAATCTCTAAGCAACTTGATAACAAGGTTTACTGGGTATTTATCCCCCATAGAGTATAGCATAAAGTCTTGGAAAGTGCCAAAGAGTATTTATTTAATCAACCATTGGACAACCAGGTAGTCATGGAGTTAGTGTCATAATTTGCAATTATCATCACTCCAGCCAGGTGTCTTTTATTGAATACTGTGCTAATTGTCCAATCTCTGACTTCTTAAAGTTTATTATATAAGGAAAGAACACTGAGTATATTAAAGATATCTAGCATATAAAGAAGCATTAAGCAAAGTCAATGAATTAAGAGTTAAGATGTATTTAAAATTACTAAATATATAAAGGTGTTTTCATCATCATCACTGTGAGTACATTAGTGTGAACAAAAGATTAATGTCTTTAGTGAAATGGCAAGTGAAAATGCAGCAATCGTAAATGCATTTATAAAGTAAGTTTGAGTAGGAGTAAAGGTGGAGTATTTTAGTCTTGCAGTCATTAAGCTGGACAGGGTTTTAGGGGAAGAAAGGAGCTTATTCTTGGCCCACAAAACAGACTCAACACTGTGGTTTTCATGTATCTGTGTGAGTGATTCTATTTTGACCCAAATGTAAATTCACTTTGAAATAGGGCCTGGGAATGTTCATCCTACATGTTGATTGGAGAAATGAAAATAATATTACAGTGTTATATTACTTTGTAAAACAAATGCTGTTGATTTACTTCATGTGAAAAAGTTGCTGGCATTCTTAAAGCAGTTTTATATTGTGATGGTGGTGATTAGGAGGTTTTGTTTTTGTTTCAGCCAGTAATACAAGCATTGCAGGAATTCTTATATCTACATTTTATGTGAAAGGAACACTTTTTAAATCCCTTCTTGGATATTTCAGATGTAGTTATATATCTATCCCTAAAGCCAATCTGTGCCTTTAAATGAAGCCCGTACTCTGATTTCATAAGGAGACTTGCATTTATATTGGTACTTAGAAGTCTAGTTTATTTTCTTAGGGATTTAATGCACAGTGCTAATATTATCTTTTGCTACTAAACAAGATGCTTCTCAAAATTTCACATTAGGGTATCTTGAATTCGTGTGACTTCTACAGCACTTTTATATTTAAATTAATTTAAATTCTGGTGAATCTTGGTCTAAGAGTAAATCTAATATATAAAAACCCAAGTCCACCAAAAAAGGCCAATTAGGGCATTGTGATTTGTTTTACAGTAATAATCCTTTTAACTGTGTACTTAATATTTTAATGTCCTAATACACCTTTTCAGTAACATACATATTACATCATATGAAGCAAATATCAGTTGACTTTGATTTAGTCATGTCTTAATTCTACTTTGGCATTGAAAATGATAAACTTTAGCACTTGATCATTTTTCTTTTTCCCTCTAAAAAGTTTTGCAAGACCCTGTGACTAAATTTTGAGGGCTATAAGATTGTTTAATTTATTTTCTCCTGAATTTATGAAACTTACTGATCTTTCATCTTGCTCTTACTTTCGTTCTCTTATTTTCATGTTCAAACAACCTTTTGACCAAGAGGAAACCTGGTTTGTATTTATTTTGTTTCTCATTAATTCAGTAATTCAAGAAATATATACTGACACTTAACTATGTGCCACGAATTATGCCAAGCCCCAGAAATATATAAATACGTACCAGTGCATTAGTAAACAAGTAGAAGATGTCCCTGCCCTCACAGAACTTGTATTACTACTACTGCTACTGCTAGTGCTACTAATTACTACTATATTAAATCAAAATTATTATTGTGGCTAACACATACTGAGAACTTACTATATGCCAGGATAAGTGTTTTGTGTGGATAAATTCTTTAAACCTTCACCATTACCCTATGAGGTGGGTACTATCATTAGTGGGGCACAGAGAGGTTAAGTCACTTATTTTTTTTTTATACTTTAAGTTCTAGGGTACATGTGCACAACGTGCAGACTCGTTACATAGGTATATATGTGCCATGCTGGCCCGCTGCATCCATCAACCCATCATTTACATTAGGCATTTCTCCCAGTGCTATCCCTCTCCCTGCCCCCCACCCCACAACAGGCCCCAGTGTGTGATGTTCCCCACCCTGTGTTCATGTGTTCTCATTGTTCAGTTTCCACCTATGAGTGAGAACATGCAGTGTTTAGTTTTCTGTCCTTGTGATAGTTTTCTGAGAATGATGGTTTCCATTTTCATCCATGTCCCTGCAAACTACGTGAACTCATCATTTTTTAGGGCTGCATAGTATTCCATGGTGTATATGTGCCACATTTTCTTTATCCAGTCTATCATTGATGGACATTTGGGTTGGTTCCAAGTCTTTGCTATTGCGAATAGCAATAAACATATGTGTGCATGTGTCTTTAAAGTAGCATGATTTATAATCCTTTGGGTATATACCCAGTAATGGGATGGCTGGGTCAAATGGTATTTCTAGATCTAGATCCTTGAGGAATCGTCACACTGTTTTCCACAATGGTTGAACTAGTTTACAGTCCCACCAACAGTGTAATAGCATTCCTATTTCTCCACCTCCTCTCCAGCATCTCTTGTTTCCTGACTTTTTAGTGACCACCATTCTAACTGGTGTAAGATGGTATCTCATTGTGGTTTTGATTTGCATTTCTCTGATGGCCAGTGATAATGAGCATTTTTTCATGTGTCTTTTGGCTGCATAAATGTCTTCTTTTGAGATGTGTCTGTTCATACCCTTTGCCCACTTTTTCATGGGGTTGTTTGCTTTTTTCTTGTAAATTTGTTTAAGTTCTTTGTAGATTCTGTATATTAGCCCTTTGTCAGATGAGTAGATTGCAAAAATTTTCTCCCATTCTGTAGGTTGCCTGTTCATTCTGATGGTAGTTTCTTTTGCTGTGCAGAAGCTCTTCACTTTAATTAGATCCCATTTGTCAATTTTGGCTTTTGTTGCCATTGCTTTTGGTGTTTTAGACATGAAGTCCTTGCCCATGCCTATGTCCTGAATTGTATTGCCTAGGTTTTCTTCTAGGGTTTTTATGGTTTTAGGTCTTACATTTAAGTCTTTAATCCATCTTGAATTAATTTTTGTATAAGATGTAAGGAAGGGATCCAGTTTCAGCTTTCTATATATGACTAGCCAGTTTTCCCAGCACCATTTATTAAATAGGGAATCCTTTCCCCATATCTTGTTTTTGTCAGGTTTGTCAAAATCAGATGGTTGTAGATGTGTGGTGTTACTTCTGAGGTATTTTATTCTCTTTGTAGCAATTGTGAATGGGAGTTCACTCATGATTTGGCTCTCTGTTTGTCTGTTATTGATGTATAAGAATGCTTTGATTTTTGCACATTGATTTTGTATCCTGAGACTTTGCTGAAGTTGCTTATCAGCTGAAGGAGATTTTGGGCTGAGACGATGGGGTTTTCTAAATATACAATCATGTCATCTGCAAAAAGGGACAATTTGACTTCCTCTCCTCCTAACTGAATACGCTTTATTTATTTCTCTTGCCTGATTGCCCTGGCCAGAGCTTCCAACACTGTGTTGAATAGGGGTGGTGAGAGAGGGCATCCCTGTCTTGTGCCAGTTTTCAAAGGGAACGCTTCCAGTTTTTGCCCATTCAGTACAATATTGGCTGTGAGTTTGTCATAAATAGCTCTTATTATTTGAGATATGTTCCGTCAGTACCTAGTTTATTGAGAGTTTTTAGCATGAATAGCTGTGGAATTTTTTCGAAGCCCTTTTCTGCATCTATTGAGATAATCACGTGGTTTTTGTTGATTCTTTAAACCTTCACCATTACCCTATGAGGTGGGTACTATCATTAGTGGGGCACAGAGAGGTTAAGTCACTTATTAATGTGCTTTGCCTCAGTAAGTACTGAAATCAGATTCAGACTCAGATTCCAGGGCCTATGCTCTTCACCACTCTGCTATACACAAATAGAACGCTTAATTATAACTGTGACAAATGCCATGAAAGAAGAGTCAAAGTTACAGTGAGCAGCTGGAATAAGAAATTTGATTTAGTTGGGGAATTTAGTTTAGTTTGGGAAAGGCCTCTCTGAGGAAGACGTTTAAGATGATACCACATCTTGGGATGACTAAGGGATAACTTGGAATTGGCCAGGAAAGAGGATTCCCCCAGACATAATTGGACAGCATGTGCAAATGTTCTGAGGTAGGAGATGGTTAGGTTAGAGGAACTGAAAGCATGAACTGGGCTGTAAGTGTGAGAGGTGACAGAAGAATACTGATAAGAGAGTAACATGAATTACAGAAGCACTGCTCTCTTCCCACAGGGGCACCATTTTTGAGCAGTATCACTTTGCCATGGTTCTAATTGTAGTAGCATCCTATGTAACTAGACCTAGTCATATAAAAATGCAGCCTAGGGGTAGATAATGCATTATTTGAGACCATCTTTATCATAGCTGTGTGATTTCCTGTGTGTTTCCTACTCAAGATTGAAGAGACCTGAAAGTACAAAGTATTGGAATCTCTAAATTAGTTACTTAATGTAGATAATTTTGGCACCATTTCAATTCAATATTACTAGTAAGGTTGTAACTTCATGGATATTCTTACTGTAAATTGCAATTTTGTTACTAGGTGTGGCTCTCATGGCAACCCATGACATGTGAGAAGCAAAAAGAAAAGAGGGGGTAGGTCTGAAACCAGTGCTTGAGAAACTGATGCTACATGAGGGAATGGCTATAGGCCCTGGGCAAAGACCGAGGGTCACTGATACTTGGGTTTCCCTTGGTTGGAGCCCAGTGGCAGAAAATTTTGGTAGCTAACACAGAAGCGGGAGGAAGGCTGGTTTGGAGCTAAAGCTCTAGCTGTGGGTGACCATGGTATAAACTTGAGAACACAAAAACATTTGTTCGTTGCTTTATCTCCTGTACCTAAAATAGAGCCTGGCATTATAACCTACTTCTAAGGAAGTATGCACCTAGATAGAAGCCCTAAACACTGAGATAGCATAGAAGCGGGCAAAGCAATGCCCTAGAGATGTCCTCGTGGGAAAGGGGTCCTGGGTCTGCCTGGCAGAGGAGATTTATAGAGAACAACATGGGTGCTCAGGAATGATGACTGACCCCTAAGATCCTATATCTGAGAAGTCGGATAAATTCTAAACCTTACTGGGTAACAGGCCAAACCACTATATTCTTCTTCCTGCCCTTATAACTGGTTTAGCTTCACCTTTTGAGTGACAGGCATGATTACCTGCCAGGCAGATATTCATGGGCATTAGCTCATTGAGTCTTCCCAACGATAATAGGTAGGCCTCATTATTGCCAGTGTTTTACAGATAAATAAATGGAGGCTTAGAGACATTACTTAATTTGCCAAAGATCTTAATACTATGGAGTATTGTAGCTAAGATTTGAACCTAGATTTGACTGCAGAGCTCATGTTCTTGATCACAATACCTTTCTCCTTAAAATACATGTTTGTTTTCAAATTGCTATCAGAAGACTGTAGCTGGTAAGGGCTCACAATGAGGTATATTCAGTAACAAAACTGCTCCAGAATTTATTTTGCAAAGGCAGTGAGTAGTACTGTCCAGGGCTGGGCAGTCAGAGATGTCTTCACATGGAACTAACTCCCAAGAGTATGGAGCAGGGAAAGCCTAAAGAAGCAAAATGATGGCTGACCAAAGGCACAAATCACAGTGCATGTAGAATCCACACAAAAAGATTTTAATCCATGACTTATTACCATAATTAATGATTTGTTGTTTTCTCTCAAATGAAAATGAGTTTGTCAGATGTAGTGATTGAGGAAGCTAATTACACATAGCTGCACAGGGCCAGCCCCAGGCAAAATTGAATGTCTTTTGGCTTTGTTACCTCCTTTCTTGGCAGCATTTCTTTCCCTTCACAATTCCTTTATATACACCACATGCCCCGGATTTTCATGCTGCCCTTATCTCTCCTTCCAGAAGAAAATTGATGTAATAAATGAGTTCATAATAGGGTTGGTTGGTAATTTAATAAATTACACTGCCTGGAAATTTTTCTATTTACAAAAGGGGTCTCACTAACTGCGATATGGTATCTTGGACTGGATATTGGAGGGATAAAGGATATTATCAGAAAAATAAAAAAAACTAGTAAAATCGGAATGTTAATTTCTTAAGGACAAATGAACCATGGTTATGTAAGAAGTTAACAGTAGGGAAAGTTGGGTGAAAAGCATTTGTGAACTCTCTTGTTCTATCTTGGCATTGTTCTAATCTTAGCAACTTTTCCATCAGTCTAAAATGATTCCTGGCCAGGCACAGTGACTCACACCTGTAATCCCACTACTTTGGGAGGCCAAGCCAGGTGGATCACCTGAGGTTGGGAGTTCGAGACCAGCCTAGCCAACATGGTGAAACCCCATCTCTACTAAAAATAATACAAAAATCAGCTGGGCGTGGTGGTGGGTGCCTGTAATCCCAGCTACTCGGGAGGCTGAGGCAGGAGAATCACTTGAACCTGCAGAGGCAGGTCGAACCTGAGGCAGAGGTTGCGGTGAGCCAAGATAGCACCATTGCACTCCAGCCTGGGTGACAAGAGCGATGCTCTGTCTCAAAAAAATGAAATAAATAAAATAAAATGATTCCCAAATAAAACTTTTAAAGGAGTAAAAGGAACTTACAGAGAGATCAATTAATATTCTAAAGAACAAATCTCTAAGTAAGACATTTTAGGCAGGCAGGTCTTACCACAGAAGTATATAAAGATGGTTGCATAGTTACGTATCCTTACTTTCTGTTTCTTTTTCTTTTTCTTTTTTTTTTTGTGAGATGGAGTCTAGCTCTCTTGCCCTGTTGCCTGGGCTGGGCTGGAGTGCAGCGGGGCAATCTTGGCTCACTGCAACCTCCGCCTCCCAGGTTCGAGCGATTCTTCTGCCTCAACCTCCCGAGTAGCTAGGATTACAGGCATGTGCCACCACGCCTGCCTAATTTTTGTATTTTTAGTTGAGACGGGTTTTCGGCATGTTGGCCAGGCTGGTCCTGGCCTCAAGTGATCTGCCCACCATGGCCTCTCAGAGTACTGGGATTACAGTTGTTCGTCACCACACCCAGACTGTATCCATTTACTTTCTACAGACTCTTAAGTTTCTTGACTGTTTCTCTCTTTGGTAAATTTTGGATGCTATGAATTGTATCCAGGGAAAGAAGATTATTTCTCTTCTTCTCACTACAATAAATGATACTGAAAGACAAAATCCAAACCACAAATTAAAATTGCAAAACAAGAAGTACAGACATTTTTCATCTCTGGGAAGGATGATAGATTCCAGAAATTTGAATTAGGCAAACATTAATTGATGTGCTGGGAGATGAGTAATTAAGAAGAACTAAGGTCACAAAATTGCTATTGTTTTAAAATATCAGAAAAATAACACTCATTTGCGTTTCCAAATACTCACATAGTGTTTCTTCTTTATGTAATGGTAATATGGAAATCAGTATTCTGTATGACCTAATTTAAAGGGATAAGTGCTTGAGTACATACACTCAGTTCAGTGTTCCAAAATAATTTACTGCATGTAACTCCAGGGATATTTAAATTATATAAAGAGTTTAAAAACATGATTTCCATATTGAAATAGGTAGACCAACTAGTTGGCACTGTGTCAGATGAGAGACAATAGAAGCTTGTTCTATTATTTACACAAATTGACTGGTTTGGCAGTTGCTACAGCAGTGAGCCATAATGAACTACAGAAAAATGAAAATGTGATTTCTTTAGCACTATACAAAAATGGAATATTTACAGAAAGGCAGAGAATGACTTACAAGAGCCCTAGCTGTGTCAAAATGGTCTTCCTTGTTGCTACTTATCCAGAATGTAATCCAAATAGTGTATGTTTACTGGGGCAAAATTGTAATGATGGGCCATTATTTTCCTGCTGTTAGTAAGGGGACTGTGCTTTGTAATTCCAAAGGAATTTAAAATGTTCATTTTCCATGATTTACTTTTCACTTTTGACTATACCTTTAACCTGCCTTTGTTTGCAAAAACAAAGTAGTGAAGTTCCTGAAATTGGATGTTTTGTTCATGTCTTCCCAGCAAAGGGAAAAATAAACTCATAAAGCATATGACTCTACTCTAAAATAC
The DNA here is from genome assembly GCF_029289425.2 of Pan paniscus. Taxonomy (NCBI): domain Eukaryota; kingdom Metazoa; phylum Chordata; class Mammalia; order Primates; family Hominidae; genus Pan; species Pan paniscus. The sequence goes on along the minus strand of NC_073255.2, from coordinate 140,664,624 downwards.
CTAATTTTTTGATGAGTTGATTCAGTCTCTTTTGCTCTGTTAGGAAGTTCTTGGCTTTTTTGTTACAGTTTTGACTTTGAACTTTCATGTTTATACCTTATATTTTTGTCCCCTCCCGATTATCCACACTGGATTTCCTGTAACAATATTTTGTTCACTTCCAGGAAAGACCTTTTAAACAAAAACACTGCACATTTTGACTTTCCCAAGCCTAAGGGCTGTGTTAGTCAACACAGTAAATTCACAGAAAATATGAGTCAGACAAGACAACTTTCTAAAGCCAATACTTAGCTTGAGCCTGTGCGGACCATTTATATAGATATCTACTGCAGAGTTTATGTTTGTCAAATCTTTCTTTTCTCTTTTGCCCAAAGCAATGCAGGAAGCTTGTTATGATTGTTCCCATACAAATTGACTTCAATAGATAATACTAGTTGGCATTAGGGAATATTATATATAATTAAACTCCTAGACTTCAATAGAAAATACTAGTTGGCATTAGGGGATATTATAGAAAATTAAACTCCTAGACATGAGCCAAATTTGAAATATTTATCATAGTGTAAGTGTCAAAATGCATATGTATTCAGTATGGTAAACACGATGCTCTGTGTAAATATTAAAATTTTGATAAGGGCTGAGTTCTTACAGACCTATATACCAGGGGTTCTGAACCAGCTGTGATTTTACCTGTGCTCCCAGGGGACATTTGATAATATCTGGAGACATTTTTTTGTTGTCATACCTAGCATCTAGTGGTGCTACGGGTGCTGCTAAGTATTCTACAATGCACAGGAAAGCCCCCCTACAGCAAAGAATGATCCAATTTAAATAAATGTCCAGTAGTGCAGTAGTGCTAAGGTTGAGAAGCTCTGCCTGTTCAGTTTGTAAATGACTTTACCAAAGACAACTCGGAAAATGCATCATTTCATATGGTGTCCTTTTTGGCTCATGGGAGAATCCTGCTTCAGTGAAAAATTATTCTTTCTGCCTGTTGTTGTTGTTGTTGTTGCAACTTAGATATGCATGTGATATGCATCTACCAAGGAAAGTGAAAAATCAAAGGGGACTGGAAGATAATCCACTGCCAGGCCAAGAGGATAAATTTAATCCTTACCAAAGGGTCTTTGGTTGGGGAAAGAAGGAATAAAACAGCTTGCTGATAGTGATGGTTGTGACAGGAATGGAAGTTGTTACTTAGAGGAAGCATGAAATATGTCCGACTCATAGGGGGATATGTAGCAGTTTGTCTGTTCAGACTAGTAGTTTTCGAGCCTGGCTACAGTTGGAATCATGTGTGCCTGAACCTTGAGCCCAGAGATTCTAAATTAAGCGGTCAAGAGTGGAGCATGGCAATATGTATATTTTTAAAGTTGCCCATTTCTAGAATCACTAGTCTAGATAGTTTAGTATCAGCATTTTAAATACCCTTAAAATAAAGAAAAATTACCTACAAATTTAAAAAATATTACTTCTGTTTATGGCCAGGCACTGTGGCTCATGCTTGTAATTGCAGCACTTTGGGAGGCTGAGGCAGGTGGATCACTTGAGGCCAGGAGCTCAAGACCAGCCTGGCCAACATGGTGAAACCCCCTCTCTACTAAAAGTACAAAAATTAGCCGGGCGTATGGGTGTGCACCTGTAGTTCCAGCTACTCTGAAGGCTGAGGCACGAGAATGACTTGTACCTGAGAGGCAGAGGCTGCAGTGAACCGAGACTGTGCCACTGCACTTTAGCCTGGGTGACAAAGCAAGAGTCTGCCTCAAATAAACAACCTTCTGTTTAGCAAAATGTTCACTTGTCCTACCGATGACAACCACTGTCACTCTGACTGTCCTTTCCCATCTCTTGTTCCTTTTGCTTTCCCTGAAAATGCACCTGCTAGGGCCACTGTCTGTTTTTCACTAGCCTCTAAAGTTTCTTATTAGACTTGTGCTGGAACTTTTACTATTCTAAAATTGGATTTACTAATGACAGAGCTGGTAATAATCACCAGGACTATCACCTGGATGCTTAGCAACATGGCAATGCTGGAATTTTCATGAAACACTGAGAAGAGTCAGTCTATGGTTCTATGTAGACTTAAGGGAGTGTATTTCTAGGTGAGGAGGGCACAGAATAAAGTCAGCTGTAATCCAGACAACATCCTCAGCATTCATTTTTGTTACTTCAATTCTTTAATTTATCAAAACATGGTACACGTGACTGCTTTGGAATATACTTGTAAGAGTTGTAGATTTGCCTGAGTGAGGCCAAAGGGCTTTGCTATACATATGCTAGATGATTTAAAGGGACTTTCAATTAATCATTACATCAATAATTTAATGTGTTTTCTTTCATCTAAGTGTATCCTGAGGCAGGTAAAAGAAGAACTACTTATACATTGCAAAAGAAAAATTATTCTCTCCCTGGGCTCAAAGTTGCATGTAATATATAGAAATTCAACTTTGGTTCAATTGAAATTTGGTTGCAATTTGAGGCTTTATAGTTTCCTTGGGCCATCTATTGCATTCTTTTTAATGAAGCATTGAAGGACAGCAGTATTTAAAAAATACTAACTTAGTTTTGTTCTCTGCATGTTTCAAGCAACAAAAATGTGTTTTTTCCATTATAGTATCAGTCTCAAAAAACAGATGTCCCCAAAACACACCAGACTGTCCCCAGTCTGCTTCCACTTCCTATTAGCTTATCTGCAGCCTTCCAGAATATATTTCCATTTTATTTTTTAATAACAGCTTTATTGAGATATAATTCACTTACCATAAAATTTATCCCTTTAAAACATACAATTAGGTGGCTTTTAGTATATCCACAGATATACTAAAAAGTTTCACAATTATAAAAATTTTAGTATATCCACAGATATACTAAAAGTTTCACAATTATAAAAATTTTATAACATTTTTATTACCCCTAAAAGACAACCTGCACCCATTAGTTGTCAGTTTACATTTCTCCATCCCCCCATCCCCCAGAAACCACTAATCTATGTTCTGTCACTATAGAATTGCCTATTCTGGACATTTCATATAAATGGAATCATATCATATATAGGATTCTCTGACTGGATTTTTTTCACTTTGCATATTTTCAAGGTTCATGGATATTGTAGCATGAATGGTACTTCATTTCCATTTATGGTTGAATAATATTCCGTTGTATGGATATATACCACATTTTATTTACCCAATCATCTGTGGACAGACATTTAGGTTGTTTCCATTTTTGCCTATTATTAATAATGCTTCTGAGAACATTTGTGTATACATTTTTTTCTCTGTGAACGTGTGTTCATGTGTTTCTTGTGTATACAACTGCAAGTGGAATTTCTGGGTCACACAGTAACTCAATGTTTAACATTCTGAGGCATTGCCAAACTGTTTTCCAAAGTGGCTATACCATTTTTATTCCCACCAGCAATATTTGAGGATTACAGTTTCTCCACATCCTTGTCAACACTTATTATTGTCTATCTTTATTCTATCTTGTGGGAGTAGAATGGTATTTCATTTCATTGCATTTCCCTAATATTAATGATGTTGAGCATCTTTTCATGTGTTTGTTGACCATTTGTATTTTTTCTTTGGATAAATGTCTGTTCAAATTGTTTGCCCATTTTTAAATTGAGTTACTTATTTTTTATTGAGTTGTAAAGAGTTCTTCATATATACTGGATACTATTTCTTTATCAGATATATGATTTGCAAACATTTTCTCCCATTCTGTGGGTCTTTTTTTTAACTTTTTAAATGGTATCCTTTGTTGCACAAAGGTTTTAATTTTGATAAAGTTCTATTCATCTATTTTTTTCTTTCGCCTTTCATGTTATATTTAAGAAACTGCTGCCAAGTATCAGGTCATGAAGATTTATCCCTATGTTTTCCTTTAAGAGTTTTACAGTTTTAGTTATATTACACTTAAATCTATGATCCATTTTGTTAATTTTTGTATATGGTGTGAGGTAGAGGTCTAACCTCATTCTTTTGCATGTGGATATCCAGTTGACTGAACATTATTTGTTTTAAAGACCTCTTTCTTCATGGAATTATCCTGTCAGAAATTAACCATAAATGTAAAAGTATACTACTGGACTCTCAATTCTGTTCTATTGATCTATACATCTGTTTTTATGGCAGTATCACATTGTCTTGATTATGGTAACTTTGTGGTAAATTTTGAAATAAGGAAGTGCAAGTCCTCCAGCTTTCTTCTTTATCATGATTATTTTGACTCTTCTGAGCCCCTTGCATTTACATTTTAGAATTAGCTATCAATTTCTGGAAAATACCCAGCTGAGATTTTGAGAGGTATCATGCTGAATCTGTAGATCCATTTAGGTAGTATTGCCATCTTAAGAGTTCACCTTCTAAGTCATGAACGTAAGATGTTTTTCCATTTATTTCCATCTTTTTTTTTCAATGATGTTTAGTAGTTATGTACAAGTCTTACACTTCTGCAAATTTATGACTAAGTACCTTATTCTTTTCAATGAGTTTATAAATGGAATTGTTTTCTTTGTGTCTTTTTTTGGTTTTTTTGTTTGTTTGTTTGTTTTTGAGACAGAGTCTTGCTCTGTTGCCCAGGCTGGAGTGCAGTGGCGCGATCTGGCACACTGCAACCTCCGCCTCCCAGATTCAAGCAATTCTTCTGCCTCAGCCTCCCGAGTATCTGGGACTACACGCATGCACCACCACACCTGGCTGATTTTTGTATTTTCAGTAGAGACAGGGTTTCACCATATTGGCCAGACTGGTCTCAAACTCCTGACCTCATGATCCACCCGCCTCGGCCTCCCAAATTCCTGGGATTACAGGCATGAGTCACCACGCCTGCCTATTTTCTTCTTTAAAGGACACCAATCCTATGACCAGGGCACTACCCTCATGATCTCATCAGCCTCCCAAAGACCCCATCTCCAAACTCTATCACATTGGGAGTTAGGGTAATGACATATGAATTTGGAGCGGGGGAGGGTGGGACACAAACATGAAGTTCATAACAAAAGCATTAAGTGCTTGTGCCCATATTTTGACTACCCCAGGCCTGGAAATACATCTTAAAATGCAAGAGATATGGTCAAAGGTTTATACACTTCGTTATTTAAAATTATATAGAAGTAAAATTCCAACAACAGTAGAATAAAGAAACTATGATATAGCTATCCAGTGGAATATTATTTTATTATTATTATTATAGTTTACGTTCTGGAATACATGTGCAGAACATGCAGATTTGTTACATAGTTATATATGTGCCATGGTGGTTTGCTGCACTCGTCAACCCATCATCTACATTAGGTATTTCTCCCAATGCTATCACTCCCCTTGTCCCCATCCCCACAACAGGCCCTACTGTGTAATGTTCCCCTCCCTGTGCGCATGTGTTCTCATTGTTCAACTCCCACTTATGAGTGAGAACATGCAGTATTTGGTTTTCTGTTCCTGTGTTAGTTTCCTGAGAATGATGGTTTCCATCTTCATCCATGTCCCTGCAAAGGACATGAACTCATTCTTTTTTATGGCTACATAGCATTGCATGGTGTATACGTGCCACATTTTCTTTATCCAGTCTAACATTAATGGGCATTTGGATTGGTTCCAAGTCTTTGCTATTGTGAATAGTGCTGCAGTAAACATACATGTGCATGTGTCTTTATAGTAGAATGATTTATAATCCTTTGGGTATATACCCAGTAATGGGATTGCTGGGTCAAATGGTATTTCTAGTTCTATATCCTTGAGGAATCACCACATTGTCTTCCACAATGGTTGAACTAATTTACACTCCCACCAACAGTGTAATAACATTCCTATTTCTCCACATCCTCTCTAGCATCTGTTGTTTCCTGACTTTTTAATGATCGCCATTCTAACTGATGTGAGATGGTATCTCATTGTGGTTTTGATTTGCATTTCTCTAATGACCAGTGATGATGAGCTTTTTTTCGTATGTTTGTTGGCTGTATAAATGTCTTCTTTTGAGAAGTGTCTGTTCATATCCTTCACTCACGTTTTGATGGGGTTGTTTTTCTCTTGTAAATTTAAGTTCCTTGTATATTCTGGATATTAACCCTTTGTCAGTTGGATAGATTGCAGAAATTTTCTCCCATTCTGTAGGTTGCCTGTTCACTCTAATGATAGTTTCTTTTGCTCTGCAGAAGCTCTTTAGCTTAATTAGATCCCATTTATCAATTTTGGCTTTTGTTGCTGTTGCTTTAGGTGTTTTAGTCATGAAGTCTTTGCCCATGCCTGTGTCCTGAATGGTATTGCCTAGGTTTTCTACTAGGGATTTTATGGTTTTAGGTCTTGCGTTAAAATCTTTAATTCATCTTGAGTTAATTTTTGTATAAGGTGTAAGAAAGGGTTCTAGTTTCAGTTTTCTGCATATGGCTAGCCAGTTTTCCCAGCACCATTTATTAAATAGGGAATCCTTTCCCCATTGCTCGTTTTTGTCAGGTTTGTCAAAGATCAGATGGTTGTATTTGTGTGGTGTTATTTCTGAGGCCTCTGTTCTGTTCCATTCGTCTGTGTATCTGTTGTTTTGGTACCAGTACCATGCGGTTTTGGTTACTGTAGCCTTGTAGTATAATTTGAAGTCAGGTAGCATGACACCTCCAGCTTTGTTCTTTTTGCTTAAGATTGTCTTGGCTATATGGGCTCCTTTTTGGTTCCATATGAAATTTAAAGTAGTTTTTTCTTCTAATTCTGTGAAGGAAGTCAATAGTAACTTGATGGGGATAGCATTGAATCTATAAATTACTTTGGGCAGTATGACTATTTTCACGATATTGATTCTTCATATCCATGAGCATGGAATGATTTTCCATTTGTTTGTGTCCTCTCTTATTTCCTTGAGCAGTGGTCTGTAGTTCTCCTTGAAGAGTTCCTTCACATCCCTTGTAAGTTGTATTCCTTGGTATTTTATTCTCTGTCGCAATTGTGAACGGGAGTTTGCTCATGATTTGGCTCTGTTTGTCTATTATTGGTTTATAGGAATGCTTGTGATTTCTGCACATTGACTTTGTATCCTGAGGCTTTGCTGAAGTTACTTATCAGCTTAAGGAGATTTTGGGCTGAGACGATGGGGTTTTCTAAATATACAATCGTGTCATCTGCAAACAGAGACAATTTGATGTCCTCTTTTCCTAATTGAATACCCTTTATTTCTTTGTCTTGCCTGACTACCCTGGCCAGAACTTCCATTACTGTGTTGAAGAGGAGTGGTGAGAGAGGGCATCCTTGCCTTGTGCCGATTTTCAAAGGGAATGCTTCCAGTTTTTGCCCATTCAGTATGATATTGGCTGTGGGTTTGTCATAAATAGCTCTTATTATTTTGAGATACATTCCATCAATACCTAGTTTATTGAGTGTTTTTAGCATGAAGCAGTGTTAAATTTTATCGAAGCCCTTTTCTGCATCTATTGAGATAATCATGTGGTTTTTGTCATTGGTTCGTTCTGTTTATGTGATGGATTACGTTTATTGATTTGGCTATGTTGAACCAGCCTTGAATCCCAGGGATGAAGCCCACTTGATCATGGTGGATAAGATTTTTGATGTGCTGCTGGATTCAGTTTGCCAGTATTTTATTGAGGATTTTTGCATCAATGTTCATCAGGGATATTGGCCTGAAATTTTCTTTTTTTGTTGTGTCTCTGCCAGGTTTTGGTATTAGGATGATGCTGGCCTCATAAAAAGAGTTAGGGAGGATTCCCTCTTTTTCTGTTGTTTGGAATAGTTTCGGAAGGAATGGTACCAGCTCCTCTTTATACCTCTGGTAGAATTTGGCTGTGAATCCATCTGGTCCTGGACTTCTTTTGGTTGGTAGGCTATTATTTACTGCCTCAATTTCAGAACTTGTTACTGTTTTATTCAGGGATTTGACTTGTTCTTGGTTTAGACTTGGGAGTGTGTATGTGTCTACGAATTTATCCATTTCTTCTAGATTTTCTAGTTTATTCGTGTAGAGGTGTTAATCATATTATCTGATGGTAGTTTGTATTTCTGTGGGATCAGTGGTGATACCCCGTTTATCATTTTTATTGTGACTATTTGATTCTTCTCTTTTCTTCTTCTTTATTAGTCTGGCCAGTGGTCTATCTATTTTGTTAATCTTTTCAGAAAACCAGCTCCTGGATTCATTGATTTTTTTTTTGAAGGGTTTTTCAGTTCTGCTCTGATCTTAGTTATTTCTTGTCTTCTGTTAGCTTTTGAATTTGTTTGTTCTTGCTTTACTAGTTCTTTTAATTGTGTGTTAGGGTGCTGATTTTAGATCTTTCCCGCTTTCTCCTGTGGGCATTTGGTGCTATTAATTTCCCTCTAAACACTGCTTTTACTGTGTCCCACAGATTCTAGTATGTTGTGTCTTTGTTCTCATTGGTTTCAAAGAGCTTATTTATTGTGCCTTAATTTCGTTATTTACCCAGTAGTCATTCAGGAGCAGGTTTTTCAGTTTCCATGTAGTTGTGAGGTTTTGAGTGAGTTTCTTAATGCTGAGTTCTAATCTGATGGCACTGTGGTCTGAGAGACTGTTATGATTTCCTTTCTTTTCCATTTGCTGAGGAGTGTTTTACTTCTAATTATGTGGTCAATTTTAGAATAAGTGTGATGTGGTGCTGAGAAGAATGTATATTCTGTTGATTTGGGGTGGAGAGTTCTGTAGATGTCTTTTAGGTCCGCTTGGTCCAGAACTGAGTTCAAGTCCTGAATATCCTTGTAAATTTTCTGCTTCGTTGATCTGTCTAATATCGACAGTCAGGTGTTAAACTGTCCCATTATTATTGTGTGGGATTATAAGTCTCTTTGTAGGTCTCTAAGAACTTGCTTTATGAATCTGGATGCTCCTGTATTGGATGCATATATATTTAGGATAGTTAGCTCTTCTTGTTGCATTAATCCCTTTACTATTATGTAATGTCCTTCTTTGTCTTTTTTGATCTTTGTTGGTTTAACGTCTGTTTTATCAGATACTAGGATAGCAACCCTTGCTTTTTTTTTTTGTTTGTTTCCATTTTCTTGGTAAATCTTTCTCCATCCCTTTATTTTGAGCCTATGTGTGTCTTTGCACATGAGATAGGTCTCCTGAATACAGCACATTGATGGGTTGGCCTTTAAAAATCTTGTTTGAAAAGTACTTAATGACATGGCAACTATTTATAATAAATATTAAATATAAGCAAATAGAAAACAGCTATTTAGGGAAGCAATTTTTTAAACAACTTTATATTAATTTTAAAAACTACAAGGGTATATGATTTACTAAAATATGAATAGTGATTATCTCTCCTTAGTATGAATATGACTAATTTTATTTTCACATTAATACTTTTATGTATTTAAAATTTTTCATAATACAAGTTACCTTTATAACGGAAAAAAAGTTTTTTAATATTGTATGCTATAGTAGAGGCTTGCTTTACAACTTATTTCCTTCAAAGCAACACTTGTATGTACTTTGGCAGGATTTCTTTGCAGGAATACACCATTACTGTCCTAATTTGTTATGATTAATTAACTAGGTTAGAAATCATATCCCTTATTGGAGCTTTCATTGACTTCATCACAGTCAAAAAAAAATAGAGTTTACAGTCTTCCCTTTTTTTCCTTTTAAGATCAAAAACAGCTTTTGATCTTAAATCCTATAGAACGTGCTCCTTTAATTCCCTTTCAATTCTGTGCTATATTCTGAAGTGACCAACCAGACATTATCATCATAATTCCTTATATTCTCCACAATATTTTCACAGAGTTGATCGCATTTGATTTTCATCACAGCCCTGAAAATAAATAGCACAACATTTCTAGTCCTATCTCAGAAAATTAACACTCATATAAGATCAACATAAATCATTGAGCTGTGGTGCAAACCCACATCTTCTGATTCCAGATCTGCTGTTTGAACCTTAAAATTGTACAGTCCATTCAGTTTATTTCATAGATTAAGAAAGTAAGACACACAGAAGTTAAGTGACACAGTATAAATCATGGAGGTAATGGATGCCCATCCTAGAGCAAAACTCCACTTCTTCTATTGTGGAAACTGGTGCTCTTTCTTTGAGTCCACTTAAATGTGATACTTAAATACTTTGCATACATCTTTCAGCAAATTTACAGACTCTTTAATTCATATCCAGCAGAAAACATTGTTTTTTACTAGGATTTTCTTTGGAATTGACATGCCATTTTTCCAGTTTCGTTCTTGCCTTGCCTAAGAATGCCTCTGAGACAAGTGACCATAGGCTTATTTAATTAAAAGGTGTTTAAAACAGCAGAGCTTCTCAAATAATTTTAATGATTTTAAAAGGTGGTGTGGAAAGCATTTTTATTTTAATGTTTTAGAAGGCATTTCCAGAATACAGTTGGTTTAAGGATACTCTGGAAGATGTTAAATGATGAAACGTATTGTAATAATAAAGCAAATACATCAGCTTATTTACTTTTACTGTTCCTGCTGTTAACTGATTTCCAAGATAAATCTTATGTATAACAATGTTTGTCTTGACTATTATTATCATCTAATCATCTTTTTCATAGTGTTTCTTATGCAGTAGCTTGCTCGTTACTTTTTAAAGCGTTTAACATTCTGTATCGAGTGTAACATACATTAATCATTCACCCATTTCACAAACATTTACTGCATGGATGCTTTATGTCAATTATCAGGTAAAATATTAAAAAGGAAACAGACCAAAATCCCTGTGCCTAGGGTACACATAACATAACAAAGAAGACATAATTCAAAAAGAATGTTTGCTGAGTTTATATCATATGCCAACAGGGCCAAGGTAAGAAATGTGAGCACCTAAAGCAGACTAATAATTAACACCCCTTCAGATTCATAATCCATAATGGTTTGTTGAATAATTATTAGAAGAGGCAGAGAGAACATCATCTTTTTATTAAGAAAAAATTATGTATCCTTTTTGCTGTTATTCATAATCAAGGATCCATTAGTTGTGAACCAGGAAAAACCAGGAAAATTTCTGATAAAACCCAAATAGAGCCATTTTAAATTTAAACAATAAAAAGTCACTCACTCTTGGTAGACAGCACTCCTGCATTCAGTTTCAGAAATGTGGATGCTTTCACATGCTTACGCCAGGTCACTGTTAGCTGGGCTGCTCTGAGGATTTCACCTCTTACTGACGTAGGTGAGGGCTGCTGAGGAATTTTTTAATCTGCATTTCTCATTTGACTTTACTCATAAAGTTATTTTCTCCTGAAATAAATTACATATTCCTGGAAATTAAAGTTAATCCTAAATGTGAGTTGGGAACTTTTGACACATTTGACACCTTAATGGTGATCCTCCTTGATACATACATCAGTCCAATCAACATCCCCTTTTATTAAAACTTTGTGATAATCATGAGAAATTTGTCATTTCTTCCTTTTACTAGACGAGCCATTCTTCTGCATATGAACAAAATAAAATGTGGTTTAATCTGCTTGTGGGTATCTTCCCTCCCCAGATTCACTTCATTGGTGATTTACAAAGGATATATAACTCTGCCAATGATAAATGTCTCCTTCTCTTTGCTGTTACATATCCTGCAACTACCAAGTGTTTTTCACTGAAATGATTACTCTTTATTTCAATGCAAAATCATTTAGTGATGTTATTAAAAACACTTTAAGTAAAACAGTTCACACTACATGTGGCTGAATGCTTACAATACCATGGATGAACAAATACTGTCAGATGAACATAAAGCCTCCATCTCCATTTCAGGAGTTTGCTGAATCACTTTGGAAGAAAGCTAAGTTACTATTAACCATTCATTGATTTGCCATACTTAAAGGATTTCATCTGCATGTTCCTTCTCTTGCTAATAAAAAGTACACTTTGATCAGAAATCAACGTTAAACCATCTATTTGGTAAACTTTAAGGACAGGTAGACTTTGTGATTACTGGATAATGAACATCAATACTGAAATTTGTTGTTTTCAAGGAGATAAACTATTTATACATTTGACAGAAAAAAATTCTGTGGCTTAGGAATAAAAGATGTAACTATAAAAACAATTAGGGCAGTAAAGATAGCAAAAGCATTGTGAAAACATACAGAATCCTTTGCTTATTTTGCAATGGCTTTGCCATAGTTGAAGTTGAGAGTTTAACAAAAATAATTACTCCTTGAAGCTATTCATTTCTCTTTTTTATGGGTTTTGAAGCGAGTTTTTTTCTTATTTTGATAAGCATCAATATATATCCCCAAATTAGAATGCACTGTAAGTTTTATGCTTTTAATCCCGGCACTTTGAGAGGGCAAGGTGGGAGGATTGTTTGAGCCCAGGAGTTAAGATTAACCTGGGTGACATAGTGAGACCTTGTCTTAAAAAAAAAAAAAAAAGAAAGAAAGAAAGAGAAAAGAAAGTACTGTAATTTGCTGATACAAAGGGATAAGAATTTTAAAGGGTGAATTGATTCCTTTGAAGATCAAATTTACTGAACTCAGATCAACTCTTTTTTCCCCCATATTCCACATATTTAGTTACCTTTCCTGAAAGGTGGCTTGGCACAGGCATACTGAATTACACAAGACTAACTTCAGAATGCTGATTAACGAATGCTCTTCCAGCTGTAAAATGGACAAGTCAACTAATATACCAGACCTCATTGACAAAGCAGTAGATAGAAAAAGCAACCCACCCCTGGAGGTAAAGTGCATTGTCGTAGGTTTAAAAATGAACCAGCTGGTATGATTCTTTAGGTTAATCTATGAGCAAATTGATTCATGAAATCAACAAATAGTAATACACTTGGGAATTTAGGCATTATAGCAACTATATTAAAATACTTTTGTATTCCTTCTTTGTAAACTAGATGGCAATACATGGTAAGCAAATTATGGAGTGAAAAATATAAATCAAATACAAATATAAGTCAAAAATATAAATACCTCTGATTCCTTCATATGTTCAAATCATTATGACCAATGCCTTATGGGGGATAATTTCTTTTTATTTACTGATTCCTATTCCAGAAGCTTGAAATCTATTTAGGTGGAGAGACTGTAAGTATTTAAGAGTGAATATTAATATCTTGAAGTAATAGTTATTATTTCAAGTTATCCCTATCCTCAGTTAGGGAGTCTGTTGTCTAGAGTGATTAAAGAAGTTGTCCAAAGTCATGTAGCTCATAAGTGGCACCTAACTGTGTTCTGTCACTGGTCTTTCTCCTTGCAGAGACTATACCTCAGCCCTGTGCCACAGCACAATGCACGCTTAATTCTTAAATGCTTTGGGCATACAGCTACTCTGTTGTTTAGTTAGGTTGAAAATATCACAGGCTTTTTTTAAATCATGACAACAAATGCTTTTTCAAGCACTGAATATGATGATCATAATGAACTTTCTTCATTTTGGAGAATCTATAGAGCTTTTAAAATGATAGGTAGTAACAGTCCAAAGGGATTTTAAAATTACTTATTTAATAGGGGCTCTTGCTGGCAAGTTTGCCTTAGAGATCTGTGCATCTCCCAATAAGAAGATAAGTGCTTATTAGAAACGTGTTTAAGAAACTTGGTCTACTTTCCAAAACAGTAAACAATGAGGATATTTCCTGAACTCTTAAGAAAAATTATTTCTAATTATGTAAAATTAAGTGCAAATAGTACCAGCATAGTTAATAACACCATCAGGGTGATGGACCTTCCCCCTGAGAGACAGCTGTAAATTACATAAAATAACAGTTCAGGAAATGAATCAGGCTTGTCACCATATACCATAACTCTGTATTCTTATTTTAAAATATATTGTGTGTTACAAATTGGAGGACTTGGTGGAATCTAAAAAAGTTGGTCCTATAGAAGTAGAGAGTAGAATGGGGGTTATCAGGGGCTGGGTGGTTTGGGAAGGTGGTTGGGGAGATGTTGGTCAAAGATACAAAATTTCAGTTAGACAGGAGGGATAAGTTCAAGATATCTGTTGCACAACATGGTGACTATAGTATTGTACTCTTGAAAATGCTAAGAGAGTGCATGTGGATCTCACCACAAAAACGATGACTATAGGAAGTAATGCATATGTTAATTAGCTAGATTTAATACACAGCTTTACATACAATTTTATCTGTCAATGTAATTTTAAAAATTGGAGGACCCGACCTCTAGAGACTTAATTGTGAGTTACTGTGCTTTTAGCAATTTTGGAATATATAATATATATTTATATAGTAGAATATATATATTTCCATAGAAGATTTGAAATAAATGCTGTGATTCTGTGGGTAAACCACCATGAATTATTTGACAGCTGTAAATATGTTCAAATAGGCTTGCCATATTGACATTAATCCCACCCTAAGGAGTGCAGTGCGGATGGCTCATGGGATAAAGCAAGGGAGCCTGTGTTTTTGCTGGTCACTTGGGCTTCTGCTTTTTCTTTTCCCCAAGATAAGATGCCAATATGCAGACCTTTAAAAATACTAACCATGCGTCTTCTATAGGGTGGGATCATTTTAGATTAAAATGTTATCTGAGGGTTCTAAGGGTTTGGAAAGAAAGTGATGCAAGTGATGTTTATCTGTCAGCACACATGTGTGTATTGGGTATCCACATATGTTCCAGGGTTTGGGCAGCAGCATGGCTGAGAAAGTCATCCAGTAATTTTATGGCTGTAGCATACAGGAAGATGCAAGGGGTCTTCATTGGAAGAAATATGACAAAGAGTTGAAAGGGGACTACAGTAAGCTGATAGAAGTCTAGGGGCTCCATCAATGGTAGACTGGATAAAGAAAATATGATACATATATACCATGGAATACTACGCAGCCATAAAAAAGAATGAGATCAGGTCCTTTGCAGGGATATGGATGGAGCTGGAGGCCATTATCCTTAGCAAACTAACATAGGAACAGAAAACCAAATACCAAATGTTCTCACTGATAAGTGGGAGCTAAATGATAAGAACACATGGACATATAGAGAGGAACAACACACACTGGGGCCTATTGGTGGGTGGAGGGTGGGAGTAGGGAGAAGATCAGGAAAAATAACTAATGGGTACTAAGCTTAATACCTGGGTGATGAAGTAATCTGTACAACAAACCCCAATGACACAAGTTTACCTGTGTAACAAACCTGCACATGTACCCCTGAACTTAAAATAAATGTTAAAACATTTTTTTAAAAAAAGATTAATTGAAACCTATAAAATGGAAGAAAGTTTAAAATTGGACAAATACTATGTACTAGGTGAAGACTAAATATATGCCAATAAGCATTTAATGTATCTTGTCTTAGATTTTATATTAAATAATAAAAAGTTGAAAAGAAGTCGAGGGGCTCACAGAACACTGTGGGAGAAGGGGTTGAGAGAGAGAAATGGTATTTTCAAAGACAAATTGCAAGGAGTTGCTGGCCAAGAGGCCAGAGTTCCAACGGAAATGATGAGAAGTTTGTCCAAAAGGAGGTTAACTAAAATGGCTTTAGCCTGAAGGGTTGGAGTAGAGAATACGAGTCAGAGAAGACATTTCTTTAAAGATCAGGCCCTCGGCCGGGTGTGTTCGCTCACACCTGTAATCCCAGCACTTTGGGAGGCTGAGGCAGGCAGATCACGAGGTCAAGAGATCAAGACCATCCTGGCCAACATGGTGAAACCCTGTTACTACTAAAAATACAAAAATTAGCTGGGCATGGCGGCGCAGGCCTGTAGTCCCAGCTACTCGGGAGGCTGAGGCAGGAGAATCGGTTGAACCTGGGAGGTGGAGGTTGCAGCGAGCCAAGATCACGCCACTGCACTCCAGCTCGGCGACAGAGCAAGACTCCATCTCAACAGAAAGAAACAAGGAAAAAAGAAAATCACTCCCTGAAAGCAGGCTCTTCGTCTGAAAAGAGATTGAAAGCTACCATCATATTTTTGAACCAGATTAATGAAATATTGCTGTAATGCTTAAAAGCAAAGAGTCTACACTCAAACTGCCTGGGTTTGAATCCCGGCTTTGCCACCAGTTGTGTGACATTTGTAAATCATGCAATAGCTCTGTGTCCGAGGAAAAATGGATGAGTATCTACTTTGTAGGGCTGTTAACAGGATTAACTGAGTTAATTTATGTAAAGCCCTACAGCAGTGCCTAGGGGGTAAATTTCAATTCATAATAGTTGTTAGAATAACAGTAAGTATATATACCAGCCACTATTATTATTACTACTACTTCTTTTCCCAAGCAGGGGACTTCAGATAATGTCATTGAGCACATGGTGTGCTGTGCTTCTCAAGCCAGCTTTTAATTACTGAGCCCTTTCTTTAAACAAAATTAAATAATTAGAACATATAAAGCCTAGACGGTTTGGTTGAATTGGCTGGTGCCTGGAACACTGGCTGTTGCCCCTCCTTCTCTTGACTCTCATGGAGACCCCTAGGGCATCACTGTGGAACACATTTGGAAAACTGCTGATGCAAGGGAAAGAATCCAAGGCCTCGAATCTAAGACCTGAAATCAGATCTTATCTACCATTAATGGGCCGTGTAACCTTCAGTAGGTTAATATCCTCCCTGGCCTCACGTTCCTGATCCATATACTGTAAGAATTAGACCAGTTTAGTGGTTTTCAAACTCTGCTCCCTTAAACCCTAAGAGTTCCAGAGAAGCACGATAGCAAGATTTGGGAAATAGGTGGCGTGGAGCCCCATAATTTTGAAAAGCTAGGGCTCCTCTCTTTTATTCATTGGAATTCCATATTTGTTTGAAGAATGAGTACCACTGCTAAAGTCGTTTTGACCAGATGATCTTAAAGGTTCGTTCAGGTTCCATTACTCTGTCATTATTCTTTAGAAATTTATGAGATTTATTGAACCAAAGTAGCAGAAGTAAGAATATTAATGAAGGCAACAAATAATAAATCTGAGGAAACTGAGTAATGCGGAAAACTGCATGGACTCCTCACAAGATGCTATAAAGTGACTAGCAGATGTTGGTATATCTCATATTTAGAGAAAAGGTGAAACCTCTGTTACCTGAATCTTATTTTGATAATTTGGCTGATCGTGTTCATGGGAGCATAGGCTGGCACAATGACAAGTAGTCTTGTGGACCAATAAGAAATATTATGATAGGAATATTATATACTTAGAACCAGAAGACAACAAAAACGAACAGTTATTTAAACATTGCCTGTCGTAGGACTTTTCTTGGTGGTTAGTGATTTCAGAAAATGTGTCCCTTCCAAAGCAAATGTCACATTAAAATTCTACATTGGTGATCACTGTGTTGCTATTGGAAGTGTATGTGAACTCAGACACTCTTGGATTGGTTGGTTTGAACAGTGTATTTAAGTAAAAAAGTTACGGTGTTCCCTCTGGTCATAAAATCTGTACTGATTAGAGAGCCTCTAGGCCATGTTTATGGCTTGGATTGGCCCTATGTTTAGTTCTCCACATTTTCAGCTTTCTGAAAGCAAAGAAAAACCTATAAACATATGTGAATATATAAAAAGAATAGTAGCATCTGTTTTTGTGTAATTTTGATAATGATTAATATGCAACAACAAGGGCTGACGCCCCTTATAAGCTTCACATATGGTGTGAGTTGAAGGCCACCCAGTGATTTTTCTCTCCAATTATATCTCCCTTCCACCATTCAAAACTCTCACTATTGTGCCATTGTGTGTGTGTGTGTGTGTGTGTGTGTGTGTGAAGGTATAACACTTTCACTGCTGAAATATGTTAGCTTGAAGTGATATCACCCATTAACACTTCAACATGGATTAATTTATCAGATTACTTTCAGAGAGTTGGGTCCACAGGGACTGACTCTAGGGTCTACTTGCAATTCAATCAGGATGGAATTCAGAAAGGTCTGCAGAAGGGAGGGGAAAGGTGCATCCACACGTGGGCCAGAGCAAGGAATGTTGGGAGCCAGGAAGCCCTACTGGGCCCAGCAAACAACAAGATGTTGACCGAAGGAAGGGCACGCATATCAAGGGGGAATACGTAGGCTAAACTTCGCCCTGTCATGAGCTAGTACAGTGCCTTGTACATAATCCATCTTCAGCAGATGATAGTTAAATCAAATTATTTTTGCCCTAGGATGGTTTTGGCTAAAACTAAAGTTAAGATTTCATGCTAATTTTTTTGTTATTAAAAAAGGTTTTGTGTATGGCTTATTTTCTAAAATCAAGTTTCTTAGAGACAAGATTTTCTGTTTTAAATTTGTTTAAATAATACATTTTGTGCCAGAAAGATTCTTTTTAAGGGAAAACACTTCATATATAAAGCATAATTATTCCTTTAATAAGACTTTTTTTTATTATAGCCATTGAATAACACATCTGCTGCGAGGATGTTATTTTTTTTCCATCAGTCCTTGTACGCAGCTTTGATTGGAAGAAGTAAGATATACATCTCCTTCAAATAGTGAATCTCCTTCATGTGATCTTATTTTGTTATGACAGATTTTATTATGAAAGCTTTGAATAGCCCTCTTTTTAAGAAAATACTTTTTAAAAATGTAATTCTCTGTCTCAACTCTATAAGTTACGGTGACTATTGATTTCAGAAAAAAAGTAACTTAAGAGCCTCTTTCTCCAGTACTAATATCAATATTGCTCCACAAAACATTTTATATCAAAGGCTTCTGAAGAAGAAATTTTAATAAGCCTCCTCTCCATACTTTTTATTCTATAGGCTTTACGCACATCTGCTGTTTTCAGAACAAGCTCACAACTGTTACAGTGTCTTTATATAGTAAAACCAGAAGACAGTCCTCAACCCAGGTGCCTTGGTTTAAGCTTTCATTCCATGTTATTTATATCACTCTTCTGATGTACTCATTAAACATATCATATCCACACAATAAAGTTTAAGAATAAGCTTTTTAAAAAGTTTTAAAAATACATTTTCACCAAACATATTACAAGAGTTGAATTAACCTTTTCCTATTTGTTTCCAGGGCTACAGCAACACACCGGGGCCAGGTTATTTTCAAAGATGCTTTAGCCCAGCAGTTGTGTGAACAAGGAGGTAAGCGTCACATTTGATTTGTTTGTGTTATGCCCAAACCATTCATGGTAGGTCCTGTGTTCTATGTACCAAGTAAGCATTTCATTATGATTACTTAATCGTAAGCTTTAAAAATTTAAGTATTGACCCTTCGTATCACTAATAGTTATTTAGTAATTACTAACAAAGATCTATAGACTTCTGAAGATACCAAGTGTGAGCAAAAGAAAATTTATTTTCATAATTTTTTTCTAATGAATTACCTTTAGTTATTCTGGAAGTACAAATCTTAGTAGTAATTTTTAAATTCTACAAACTGTGTCTGCTTAATTTACCACTTAAATATCCTGTCAGCTTTGTTGAAAATGTTTCTGATTATTGCTTTTAACATTTGATCATATTATACATGATTATGTGTACAGTATCTATGGGCCTGTTTCAACTGTGTGCACTATTAATTTCAGACTTGTGTGGCTAGACATTGTATCAATTTAGATTAAATTTTACATAATGTCAGATATGTGTGACCGGGATGCATGCACATGCACACACAAACACAGCACAATGAAAAAGTTAAAACCAGGATCCATGCTCTGATGCTCATTTGTTCCCCCTATCCCTTGAGTTTCCACCCTACTTTGTGTTTCCATTATAGCATTTACCACTTCATAGAGAATTTTTCTCTGAAAAGGGGTGGATGTTGCCCTAGAGAGACTGAGCTTCTCAAGTATGGGGACTATGCCTTAAGGGACTTTGGTTCCCCAGATGCTGACATAGAGCTTACCGTGTAAGTCATTCTAAAAATCTTGATAGATTGAATACAAGTTTGTCTTAGCTGTACATATATTCCTTGATTTCAGCATCTTGATAATGAAAACATTTGACATCAGTCTTTGTAAATGTCATGCCATTTTCATTGTTTATTGTAAGTATAGTATTAATTTTTGTTTAGAATGACATTTGGGGGGGAATTTGTTAACTTTTAGAATTATATTACTGAATTTAAAGGAAATTTCTATCAATTTTCTCTCTGCTAAAGAATATCTGATGGGCTTTCGAGAGAAATGAGGAAAAATTATATCGGTTTTTGAGATACCTAAGAAAATACCATTTATTATTAGTTATATAGATCACAATATGACTTTATCTAAGTAACGTGATGCTTAATGGTTATTAATGGCAAAATCCTGATGATTTACACACATAGTTCTTGAATTATAAAACTTCATTCTAGTTATAGTTTCAAACATATTATCAGTATTCCTGGGTTTAAGAGATTTTTATCCTGTGACTTTTGAGAGTACAGATATTAAAATGTGCCTTTGTAGGTAGGCTCAAGAATTTGATCATAATACAAATTTTCTTCCAGACTATGAAATTGCTCACATTACTGAAAATATAGAACACCACATAGCAGTGAACATTAATATCCTGGAAAATTTATAGTGTCAGAAAAAGAAATGTCTAATTTTATTAACATTTACCATTGTCTAAAAACTAATTTCTTTTAAGCCTTAAATTTTTTAGTCTTTTCTATTATAAATGAATTATTGGGGTTGGTTTCATTTAAAATGAAAAGAAAAAGCCAAGAAAAACCAATGGGAAAGAAATCTCAACCAGTGAGGAAAAGAAAAATGCCTTCTATAGTAGTATTACACATAAGCATGATTTACACAATGGTACATGTGGATATTATTAAAAACGCTGTACAGCCCAGGACCAGAAGAAAAACACTGAGCTTTTCAATAGCATCTAACTCATTGAAAGTATATCAGTCTATCCAAGATAAAGTGAAAAATAATGCTAACGAGAGTGCAAGAGTGATGGCTTTCTACTGTCAGGAAATAATAAGGAAAATAATGTGTGCTATAAACTATATATTTATTCTGGCCTTATCTATTTTTAATTAAAACAGTAATTGTCTCCTCAAATAAAATAACATTTTATCATGTAATCATTTTTTATGTATTGGGTAAGGACTATCTAATATATTTATTAGAGGAAAAACAATTGCAGTCACCATGTACCACAGCACAGTGCCTTTCCATTTTAACACGCTCAGTATGTTTGTTGATTTTAATTAAATTAAACAATTCAAGCAAAGCAAACTTTTTTCTGTGGATCCTGAGGATATCTGTTATGACAAGACTGTATTGCTTGCTAAACATATTGAAAAAGTAAAAAGATTAGAAACTGTACTCATTATGTCTTAGAGGGTCTGTAATCTTAATCCCTTTTCTTATAAAACATTCATTGAAAGTTTTTTTTTTTTTTTTTTTGTGACAAAGTCTCGCTCTGTCACCCAGGCTGGAGTGCAGTGACGTAATCTCGGCTAACCACAACCTCCACCTCCTGGGTTCAAGCGATTCTCCTGCCTCAGCCTCCTGAGTAGCTGGGATTACAGGTGTGTGCCACTGCACCCGGCTAATTTTTTGTATTTTTAGTAGAGACGAGGTTTCACCATGTTGGCCAGGCTAGTCTTGAACTCCTGACCTCAGGTAATCAGCCTGCCTCAACCTCCCAAAGTGCTAGGATTACAGGCATGAGCCACCGCACCCTACCGAAAGTCATTATTCTGCAAAACTTTATACAGCACCCGCAAGACCTCTGTCCTAGCTCACAGTGCTAAATAAGGATATGAAAGTGAAAAGGACCCATTTCCTATTCTTGAGGAACTCACAGGCTAAGATACAAATGACGGATCTATGGATCACAGAGGTAGCTAAGTTTGCCTGGAGGTGTTAGGAAAGGCATCCCAGGAAGGTAGACCTGAATGGCTAGTGAGGTTTAAGAAAAAAGGAGAGGAGGCCGCGCGCAGTGGGTCATGCCTGTAATCCCAGCACTTTGGGAGGCTGAGGCAAGCAGATCACTTGAGGTCAGGAGTTCGAGACCAGCCTGGCCAACATGGTGAAACCCTGTCTCTACCAAAAATACAAAAAATAGCCGGGCGTGGTGGTGCGGGCTTGTAATCCCAGCTACTCAGGAGGCTGAGGCAGGAGAATGGCTTGAACCTGGGAGGCGGAGGTTGCAGTGAGCCGAAATTTCACCACTGAATTCCAGCCTGAGTGACAGTGAGACTCTGTCAAAAGAAAGAAAGAGAGAGAGAGAGAGGGAGGGAGCGAGGGAGAGAGAGAGAGAGAGAGGGAGCGAGGGAGAGAGAGAGAGAGGGAGCGAGGGAGGGAGCGAGGGAGGGAGGGAGGGAGAGAGAGAGAGGGAGAGAGAGGGAGCAAGGGAGAGAGAGAAAGAGAGAGAGAGACAGGGAGGGAGCGAGGGAGGGAGGGAGAGAGAAAGAGAGACAGGGAGGGAGCGAGGGAGGGAGGGAGAGAGAGAGAGAGGGAGAGACAGAGAGAGAGAAAGAAAGGAAGAAAGGAAGAAGAAGGAAGGAAGGAAGGAAGGAAGGAAGGAAGGAAGGAAGGAAGGAAGGAAAGAAGGAAGGAAGGAAGGAAGGAAGGAGAACCATCTATCTCCTCCTTCCCATTCTCGCTGACCCACCTCACATCAGGGCCCAGCAGTGCCTCCTTTGGGAACTGCCGAATATCCTCCCTCAGGATTTTTCTGCTCCTATTTTCATGGTGCCTTTACAGAGCTGCTATAATGAGCTTTCTAAAATGGAAATATGCTTCTTTCATTTGCCTGCTTAAAACCCTTCACTATCTCAATTGGAAGCAATAGTTTATCTTCAGAGTGAAATTCCTGCTGCTTATCAACATGCAAGGAAAATCCCTTACAATCTGGCTTCAGTTGGCCTCTCCTACCTCATTTCTTGTCATCCTCTCATTTTTACCTTAAAACTCCCTGAATGCACCTCGCTCTATCATCCTGGTGCTATCTGCACCCTATACTCTCCAAGTTTTCTTTGCCTGGGCTATCCTTTTACATCCTTTTGTTCTGTCTAACTCGGGCTGTCAGACCCTGCTTAGGGTATCACTCCCTCCCTCCAGAGAAAACATCTTTGATTCCCTCCCTCTTCCCCTCAGGCTGGTCTAGACAACCCTCATACATAACTCTCTCTACAGAATTCTCAAGGCACATTAAATAGGAATGCTCTCAACACTGTTATGTGCCAGACACTACTCCAAGCACTCATCTAATCTTCACAACTCATCTAATCTTCACAGCAACCCTCTGAAAAAGAAACCATTATTATCTACACTTTGAAGATGAGGAAACAAAGGCACAGGGAGAGCAACTTACTTGTGCATTCATTCATTCGTTCATTCATTTGACAACTATTTATTGCATGTTGTCATAAGAACATCATCACAATGCCTTGTCTGCCATGAGATATATGCTCCTTGAGGGTAAGGGCTGTGCTTTTTACTATGGAATCTCTAAAGCTTCTCACAATATGTGCTGCACAGTATGCACCTCATAAATGTTTGTCAAATGAATAAGCAAACAATTAAACTACAATAGTCTGATAGATAGGAAAGAGGAGGCTAGCCAGTAATTCATTATTGCTAAACCATGAGGCCTGGAAAGGTAAGTGCAGCAGATCATGCAGGACCTTCTGTTAATGCTCAGGGACTTAGGCATTCTGCAGTTGGTGGGAAGGAAGCAGGAGAGTGATAGAACAATTAAATCTAATGGGGGTTGGGGGTGGAATGTGTTGCAGGATTATTGACAGATTAAAGGCAGATGATGGACAGGCAGACAAGGGTAGACAGATTATTGTGAAATGAGAAATAAATGCTGGGCAGTTTAAAGTTGAGGCTTTGAAAAAACGTGATCATTATACATTACATGTATTACTGTGATTAGATCTTGGAGGCCAGAAAGAAGGGGATATGTTAGAGAGACCTAGAGAAGGTATGGGGGTGCAGGTGAGAACAGGGAGGAAACCTGGGGCTACTCCGTCACTTCTGGCCTGGGTGACTGGGTGGACATTGATGCCAGGAACAGAGAAGAAATAAAGAAAATGTTAGAGGTGTTTGGAAGAAAAGATAATCAATTGCACTTCCACATGTTGGCTCTGAGGGAGTTGCAGAGTTCTCCAGCAGCCTGCTGAGAAGGGGGCCTGTCACTGGCTGGGGCAGCCAAGGAGATTTGAGAACCATCAGCCTATTGATGCTGCAGAGGCAATGCATTCATTAGGGAGATGGTTGGAGCATGGAGGAAGCAGCCAAGTGAGGAAGACCAGTGACTGAGCAGGGATGGGAGGAAGAGGGAACTCTGGAGAAGAGGCAAGCCTCTGAGGTGAGGGGAACTGAGGGAAGAAATCTGAACATGGTAGAGGTGTCCAACAAGGACAAACAGAGAGGATGGTGGGTAGAAAAGGACCTTAGGGTTTTACAAGCAGAAGGTGATTGGCAATTTGGGCTGGGCGTGGTGGCTCACACCTGTAATCCCAGCACTTTGGGAGGCCGAGGCGGGCAGATCACCTGAGGTCAGGAGTTTGAGACCAGCCTGGCCAACATAGTGAAACCCCACCTCTACTAAAAATAGAAAAAATTAGCCAGGCATGGTGGCAGGTGCCTGTAGTCCCAGCTACTCCAGAAGCCGAGTACAAGAGAATCGCTTAAACCTGGGAGGCAGAGGTTGCAGTGAGCCTAGATTGTGCCACTACATTCCAGCCTGGGCAACAGAGCAAGACTCCACCTCAAAAAAAAAAAAAAAAAAAGAAGTAGGCGATTGGCAATTTGGCTGAAAATGAGGGTGGTTTTAGGTGAGGCGAGACCACATGATGCAGCTTTGTAGCATGGAAAGCTTCTAGCTCAATCTTTGGAGTCAGGCAGTCAAGGGAAGACAGATTACTGTGACATGAGAAATAAATCCTGGGCAGTTTAAAATTGAGGCTTTGAAAAAATATCACTATAGATTATATATATTACTGTGGACCCAATAAATATGTACCATTATTATTTGTCCATTAAAAAAAACAATTTTTAAAAAAAATAAGGAAGGAAAGAGGTAGGCACCCAGAGAGGAAAGGATTCTGGATTTTCTCTCCCTCTCTCCAGATCAGAGTGTGTTTATTATAGGCTTCCAGTGCCTTGCAGCCAAACACCGCTAGAACACACCTAGTTGAAGTTGAATAGGTTGAACAGGTTGCTTTAGTGCTTGTTGCAGTGTGGGAGAAGGCAAACCATGGGGGAACCATGGGGCATCTCAAGAAGAGGAGGTTACAAAAGGAATTGTTATTATAAGATTTGGGCTGGGCGGGGCGCAGTGGCTCATGCCTGTAATCCCAACACTTTGGGAGGCCAAGACGGGTGGATCACGAAGTCAGGAGATTGAGACGATCTTGGCTAATACAGTGAAACCCCATCTCTACTAAAAATACAAAAAATTAGCTGGGCATGATGGCACATGCCTGTAGTCCCAGCTATTCAGGAGGCTGAGGCAGGAGAATCGCTTGAACCCAGGAGGTGGAGGTAGCAGTGAGCTGAAATCATGCCATTGCACTCCAGCCTAGGCGACGGAGTGAGACTCTGTCTAAAAATAAATAAATAAATAAATAAATAAATAAATAAATAAATAAAGTAAAAAAGATTTGTGCTGTATTTGGTGACTGGGATAGGGTTTAAGGAAGTGGAGCTTTGCTCTGGATTCGATGCTGTCTGGAAGTGGGGACAATTCTGTGGTTAGGTATCTCAGTAAATCTACCATGAGGGCAGACTAGAGCAAGGCTACTGCTGTAATTGATAAAGAAACAGCAGTCACTCCTAAGAGCCAGGAGAGAGGGTGCTTGGCACATTGTGATTTGGAGAGTGCTAAAGTTGTGTCTGTGTTGAGACATGATTAAGAAATAGATGTGTTTCTATCTTGATTCATCACGGTCACAGAGTAGCCTTGTCTGAAGTTGATGTTCTGTGAAATTGTTTATGTTCAATAGGAGGACACCAAGGCCCAGAAG
Organism: Pan paniscus; assembly: GCF_029289425.2. Taxonomy (NCBI): domain Eukaryota; kingdom Metazoa; phylum Chordata; class Mammalia; order Primates; family Hominidae; genus Pan; species Pan paniscus. The sequence continues at coordinate 140,638,827 of NC_073255.2, read as the reverse complement.
GGATTGCCAGGCCAGGTTCTGGATGTCAGAGGCTACTTTTTTCTTAAATGAGACTGTGGAGAGAATGCTAGTGGGCATGATTTACTTTTGGATTTTAGGCTTTACGAGGGCTTTGAAATCATACAGAAGTGGATTATCTTATTTGTGCTGCCATAACAGGGTGCCACAGACTCGGTAATTGATAAGGACCAGAAATTTATTTTCTCACAGTTCCAAAGGCTGGGAAGTTCAAAATCAAGGTGCTGGCAGGTTTGGTTGTCTGGTGAAGGCTGCTTTAAGCTTCTAAGATGGTGCCTTGATGATGTATCCTCCTAAGAGGAGGAATGCTGTGTCCTCACGTGGTGGAAGGCAAAGGGGCAAGCCAGCTGAGTGTGAAACCTCCTTAATAAGGACCTTAATCCCATTCACAGGGGGAGCAACCCTTATGACCTAATCACTGCTTAAAGGCCCCACCTCTTACTACTGTCACGCTGGCAACACCTGAATTTTGGAGGGGACACATTCAAATCACAGCGTGGATTCAGGCTTTACTTGTGTGACCTTACTTTCCAGAGTCCCTGGCGCAAAGCACAGGTTCAGTACATCATAAAGGGAAGGGATTTTGCTGAAGCAAAATTTTATTCAAGGTCAGTTGGTGTGAAATAAAAAGCAGAAGTAGATCAGTGGGGTAAAATTGTGAATGTTTAATTTTTTAAAAATGTATCTCTGTTTTGTAATTTGTTTACAGTGAACTTACATTATTTGTATTATAAAGAAATAGCACACATTTCCTCCAAAAAGTGTACATAGGGGGTTAGACTTAGGAAGGAGAAGGGACGAGTCTGCTGTGGCAAGGGGAATAAATCCCTTCTCAAGAATCGAAGGAAAATTTTGAATTACAACTCCTATGTCTCCTCCTATATGGTGACTTGCCTGACTCCCTTAACATGCTCTGTCTCTGTTGTGTCATGATTATTTAAACACTCATTTCCCCCAACTGAGAGCTTTTTGAAGGCAAGAACCATGATTTAACTTTTTGGTTTTTTTAACGTTTAATCATGTTTGGCATGCAACATAGACTCAGTAAATGTTTGCTGAATGATCAACTTAAACATTTTACAATTGAAAAATCACTGTCCTTACTGAAAAATCTTTAACCCTGAATGTTTGCTATGGACCATGATGAGGCAGTGTGGCTGCTACTAGCAATGTTCTTCACACTGATTTCTGGTTGTAAAATACATGTACCAGCATATTACAAATTTTTGAAAATTGTGCATGGATTTTCATGTAAACTGTAAGGAGTCCCCTTAATGTTCTTGGAACATAGACCAGATTCAGAGATTTTTTAAAAAATATCTCTGAGGTTCCAAGTAATTGTAAACACACGCCTATCTGCGTTCTGCTGTCATGTCATGGTGCAGACAAGGAGCTAGAGTTTTTCCATCTTTAGTCTGGGGTGCGGGGTTGGCTGGGCTGTATACCCTCAATTATTTTGAGAGTAAAAGATGCTTAGGTTCATTCACTAGCTGTAAAACAAAAAGAACTGAAATTATTCAATATTTAGTACTAAACAAAAATTACTTAATGCTTACCATGTGCCAGGTTCTGTTCTAGGGTAGGTCTTGGAATATGCCAATAAACAGAGCAAAGATCCCTGCTGCCATGAAGTCTACATTGCAGTGAAGAGGAGACAGACAGTAAACATGAGGCATCTGAAATGACTAAACGTGGTACCATGTTAGAAGGTGGCAAGTGTTGTAGGGGGAAATAGACCACTAAAATATAGCAGGGAAAGAGCATACAGCTGGATGGAGGGGGGAAGAGGCTGATTGCAATTTTAAATAGGGTGGCAGGTAAGTCGAGTAGACCTCACTGAGAAGGTGACATTAGAGCAAAGACCAAGAAGGGGATAAAGGAGTTAGCCCAGTGACTATCTGGGAAATTGTCCAAAATGTCAGTAAGTGATTTTAAAGATAAACATTGTGGTGTTTTTTGAAGTATTGTTAGAGATGACCAAAACGAAGAATAGACAAAATATCAGAATAGACTAAAAACTTGAAAGGAACTAGGAGAAATCAGTTTTTTTTGCAGCAATTATTACTGAACAACCTAAAAAGAGCTGCAGACCTAATACATCTGTCTCTGAACCACATGAGTCCTATTGAAAATGTTAATATGAGTGTGGTATAGATAGACTTAGGATGAGGACTAGTATTTGAATTCATGCTATGATCGTGTAACTATAGGTTCCTTATCTGTGGATTAGTGATGAAGCCAAGCAAGCTAACTTGACAAAATCTACAGTACTCACGAGTGGCAGGCCTAGAATTCAAATCTCTGGACTCACAGCCCAATGCTGGTTCCATTATACCAAGTAGATTCTTAAAGTTAAAAAAAGATCAAACATTAAAAACCCTCAGGAACCACAGCCCTAATAAACAAGATTATCACTACTGCCTAAATTCCCTGAAAACCTTGGAAAGAACACATATACTCTTTGGTGCCCTAAATCTACACAGTTAAGGCAAAAGTGATGTGAGTGCATCAGCATGGCTGCCAGTGGTCCAGCAGTATGCACACATCACAGTTGAAGATGGAGCAGGGAAAATAATCGTGTGTGTGTATATATTCATTGGCCTGTGGGCTTCTTGGCATACCCTCTTCAAACACACACATTGATTATTTAGCAAGACCAGATGGCAGGCTTAGTGGCCTGACAGCAGTCATGCCCTGTAGTGCCCCCAAAGCCCAAAGGGCACGTGCCATTTATAAACCACCCTGGAATTCTCTGTTGTTGTGTTGATGGAAGCGGCTATAACTAAAGGCAAACGTTTTATGTCAGGAGGAAAGAGGTCAGGCTTACAGCTGGCGCAGAAAACCTTGGCTGCTTTCTGCCAGGCTCAGCAGTTTTTCAGCTGTTCATCACCCTCAGAACAGTGGGTGGTAGAAACTGTGGCTGTGCTCTCTAAGGGCCCTTGGATCGTGGTAGTAGGCAGCATATATGCTTCATCCCAAATGCAAACTCTTTGCAATTTTTAAATCATTTGTATTAAGGATTGGTGAAAGTTGAAACTGTGAGATGGAGAGGGGCAGAAGAGTTTAACAAGAAGTCCAGAATGTGAATGGGGTGTTTAACCTCCTTTTATATTTTTTAGCACTTTAAGTGTAACTTTATACCCAACTATTGTAAAAATTGTAGATCAGATCTACCAAAATCTTCTCTTGGCTATCCTTGATTATTCAACAGCTTATATTACTAAATATCTTTCCAATACCCTGAAATGCAAAGTCTTTATTAATTCAGACTTGTTTCTCTCTCATTGTCAGAATTGGGTTTTAACGTATCTACTTTAATTGTTGAAGAGAAAAATAAATACTGATGTATTTCACTTGAATGTACCCAGTGTTAAGCATTTGCTAGTCAAAGACATCTGTGCTCCCCTTGGCTATTTTGTAACTTATATTTTATTTTAGTGGTTACAGCTCCTGTTCATGACATCCCTAGGCTTTGTGATTTATAAACAAAGACAACTGAATTAAGAGGCTCAGGGAAAACCATCCAGGAACCCCCGATCTTGCTTCACGGTCTTACAAACTACCCAACAAAGCGACAAACTAAAGCCCTCCTGGGGCTGTGGCAGGCAGAAAGTATCCTTAAGTGGTCTGAAGACAAGCAGATTAAGGGGAATGACAAAGAGCTGATTCACATGACCGTAGTAAAATTTCTTGCTACTGACTCTGGAGGTGGGTCTGATTATTCTTTTAATTTCCTAAAGAATGGTGTTTTGGACTGGTGCTGTTTATCCCAAGATGATTGAACATAGATTTAAACAGCCTTCTTTTTCAGTCCTGAAGGCTATATACATTCCCACTTGACAGCTTTATCTAGTCCAAAGTCAAAATTCCTAGATTTATGCCCAAGAAAAATTTTACATTGAGTTATTTTGGGTGCCCATGGAAGAATTCTTTCTACACATGCTGCTATATAACCTGCTTGATTCCTCCATATTTTGAAGGACAAAGACCAAGTTTGGATCTATACAATCACTTGGGGAAGGAGGGCAAAGCTGTTACAAACATACATAATTCACAATTTTGTTTGACTTGTGAAATATTATTTCATCCAATTTATTAATCCAACATTATTTTTAATGCACATGTGAAAATTCAGTTGTTTCATGTAAAAATTAATATAGATTTGTTATAATCAAGTTTTTAAGAGTTGGAATTCATTGGTATTAATTAATATATATTGTGCTGTATCCCCAGTGGGCATATGTGAAACACTGCACCAGACCCCACGTGAGGTGTGTGGCAACATAAGGCAGTCTCTCGTCCCATTGTTAAGAAGCTTATAGTACAGGTTTACTAATGCAAACCCAGAAGAGAAGGACCAAGACACATTTGCAGAAAAATATAAACTTAGTGGAATGGTGTTCCTCTCATCTCCTCTGAGCCCTTGCTCCAATAATTGTGCTTTCTCTTTCTGATAGCTTCAATGTCTTCCTCTTCAGTGGCCACCTCCTCCTCTGTGCTTAAATATGCTGAAGCCACTGCTACTTTAACAAGTATTTCATCCTGAACTTTGGGTACCCCCGGCCATGTTTCCTTCTTACAGTCCAGCTTCTTGAAAGAGCAGTGTGTGTCGCCAGGCTTTCATCCTAACCCTGCCATCTGGCCTCTACCGCCAGCACTCCCTGGAAACCATCATCCTCAAGGTCACCAATAACCCACTAGGGTGCCAACTAATCCAGAGGACTCGGATCCTCACCCTACCTGACTTCTCTTTTCTTTCTCAGTTTCTGTAATGAGTTGTTCTTCTTCCCACATCACACATTCTGGGGTTGGGCTTCTTTTTGCACTTTTTTTTTTTTTTTTTTTTTTGAGAGGAGTCTCACTCTTGTCACCAGGCTGGAGTGCAGTGGTGCCATCTCGGCTTACCGCAAACTCGGACTCCCGGGTTCAAGCAATTCTCCTACCTCAGCCTCCCGAGTAGTTGGGACTACAGGCGTGCACCACCATGCCCAGCTAATTTTTGTATTTTTAGTAGAGATGGGGTTTCACCATGTTGGCCAGGATGGTCTCAATCTCTTGATCTCATGATCTACTCGCCTCAGCCTCCCAAAGTGCTGGGATTACAGGCATGAGCCACCATGCCAGGCCTTCTTTTTGTGCTTTTATATTGTCCCTGTTGAACTCACTCACACCTATAATTTTCATCTCCCTAGCTCTCCACTTCCTTGGTGCTTATACAAAGAGTCAAGAAGGTAAAATGATTGTGAGCATGAAGTTTGCAGTTACCTATACTCATGAGTTAGAATTTCTGCTCTGGCACTTTCTAGCCACGTAATCTTTGAGTCTCAATTCTCTCATCTGTAAAATAGGGAAAGGGATAGTATCAACCTTTTTGGCCACTGCATACCATTCCCAAGAGCCTGGTACAATATTTTGTGCCCAGAAGGAACATCATAAGGTTGTGAGGATTAAATGTTGTGATGAAGTGCATAGCATAGTGGCTAGCACATACTCTGTAGATGTTAGCTCTCACTACTATTACTAAACACTACATTTGGGTGTCATTTAGGCACCTTGAACTCAATATATTCTAAACTGAACTTTAGTTCCTCCCAAATCTGTACCCCTCTATTGCAGTTCTGGTTAGCATCTTCATCATCACCCCAGTCACTAAACAGAGACCTAGGTAACACATTTCTTTGCTTATTCCTTGTTGTCATCCATGTCTATATCCAGTGTGTCTAAGGCCAATTTACACAATGTCTCTTAAACCAACCCCTTTCTTTCCATGCCTACTGCCATTTTTTTTTATTCAGGCCTTTCACACATTGATCAAAATGCTCCTGGCCTCAAACCCTATAACTGCCCTCTATTTCCCCCCAGTTCAGCCTGGATTTCAGGACTTCCCTGATCTGTCCCACCTCTCTCTCTCTCCAACGTCATCTCCACATTTAGATCTTTCCACACCCATCACCCTCACCTGACACCAGACTCTTTATTTCAGCTGGAATAAGTATGTCCTTCATCAGAGATGCCATCCTGACCCTATCACTGTAGCTCATATATGCCAACTCCTTTCCCTGGTGTACTTTCCTCCATACCTCCTCTGCTGTCTAACTGATGAAGTTGCGCTCATCCTTAAAGATCCAGTTCAAGTGTCTCCTCCTATATCATCTTTATTTTTATCACTCTCCCACCTTATATTTGCTAACTGAATTTAGTTCACCATATTGTATGTAATGCATTGACTTCTAAATGTATTTTATACTACACTTTGGATCCCTTGATCCAGAAGAGACTGGATCATTTTTATATTCCCAGAACTTGGCACAGTACCTGACACTTAGCAGGCACTCAAATATTAGTTTAGGAAATGAATGAACCATATAAAGCAAGGACACTTTTCCAAAAATGCCGATTTACTCTTATTTCTTTAATTGCCAGCCAGTCTGTACCTCCCATGTCCCCAGAAGTGCTTTTACATCTGTATTTAAGCATTGTGCACTCTTTTTTCATTGATGAACTTTACTAGGAGTAGCCTAACAAAACTCAGAGTTGGTTAGATGGTATTTGAGATGATGTTTGCTTTATTGCTCACTGTCCTGTATGAGAAACTACAGAAGAAACTTCTATACAGTCTGTGTACCTGCAATAACTGTCCTTCTCCTGAATAATATGTGTTCTTTTAAAGTTATGAACTCTTCTATTTCTGTAACTTTATGGCTTGAGAACCAAATTGAAGTCCTGGGGGCATGCATCTTGCATACATATCTCAAAATGGCATTATTATTTTTCTACCCTCGTTTGTCATCTTTGATTTCCCCCCTTTATTATCTTGTTCAGCTGTCTGCCTTTTTTTGTAAGCTGCCTTAAATCTATCTTAGAGCAAGACAGATTATACAATTCATCCTTAGGTATGTAAAGGAAAGTGAAAAGAAATATGAAGAAAAGTGAAGGAAGAAGATGACATATGTACAAGCAATAAGGAAGAAAAGGAACAGAGGAGATGATTAGAATTTTCTAACAACAATGGTTTTAGTAATATTGGCTTGCTGATGTTATCAGAATCCATTCAACTAGCATTTTTGGAACTGCCATGTGTGAGACATTGTGCTCAGCATTGGGAATGCAGAGATATTCAAGATAGAGTCTCTCTACTCACAGGAATTTGCAGTTGGATCAGCTCTAATTGCTACTGTGGCCTTTAAGATTATGACTGAGATAAAGAGAAGAAACTTTTCCCCAAAAGGGACCCTTTCCTCACCCATGGGAAATTAACTATTGTAGTTAGAGTGTCAATTAAGCTTCTATGTACTTGAGGTACTAAGCAAAGTACTTCAACATGTGGGTGGGTTAAATGACTAGAAGTTTATTTCTTAGTCATAAACCAGTTTGAGGATAGATGGTCTAGGGCTGTCAGGGTCGTTCTACTGTGCACAGCAAGTAGCTTCCAAATCTAGGCGCCAAGCTGGCTGCTCCAAAACTCACCACCTCCTACAGCAGGGAGGGGAAAGGGCCAAGGAAGCATGCCCATTCCTTTAGGACATCACCCAGCCCTGAAAGTGACCCTAGTCACTTCTGCTCACCTCATATGGGCAGAACTTAATTCCTTTGTCACAGGAAGCTATAGGGGGGCGCTGAGAAATAAAGAAATAAAGAAAAGAAGAATAGACATTGGAAAATCTCTAGCAATTTCTGTTGATGTTAGCAACAAGGTTTCTTCCTTCTCCTCCACTTCTTCCTCCTCCTTCTTCCTCTTTTGAGCCTAGTGATTTTCCTTCCAACCTCTAAATGTTACTTAAAAGCCATACGTTCTCAGGTTTTGGGTCAATTTATACCTGCAATTTCTCACATCTGCTCCATCTATGAACTTCATCTCTTCAAGTTCTCAAAGGTCTAGGATTTTTAAAAGTTGCTACACAGCAACAATTTTTTAAAAATTAAAATTTGGCCAGGCACGGTGGCTCACGCCTGTAATCCCAGCACTTTGGGAGGCTGAGGCGGGTGGATTGCTTGAGCCCAGGAGTTCAAGACCAGCCTGGGCAATGTGGTAAGATCTTGTCTCTACCCCCCTAAAAAAAAAAATTTACTGGTCTTGGTGCTGTATGCCTGTAGTCCCAGCTTCTTGGGAGGCTGAGGCAGGAGGATCATTTAAGCCTAGGAGGTCGAGATTGCAGTGAGCCAAGATGCACCACTGCACTCTAGCCTGGCCAACAGAGCGAGATACTCTCTCAAAATATAAATAAATATAAAAATAAACATGTACCAACAATTCAAATGATATTGTTTTGCATTCTGATTTTTCACTTAAAACTTGTATTGATATTGTAAGCAAATTTTTGAAAAATGTGTGGATATCTCCCCAGAAAAGATGGGGACATGAGCATGGAAGACAATGAGCCATAATTTTTAATGTTTGAGGCTCCATTATTTATAGCTCCTATTGGAATAAATCTTATCTGAAAGAGTTCTCTATCTCCTAGTTGCAGGTTGTAAAGATATATTTTCATTTTGTTCCTATTTCATTTATTTTAGAATATGAAAGATGATAAATTGTTTTGAGACATAAATCAAGTTGAGGTGGAAAATCAGAGAGGGAAGAGAAAAATAATTCCTAATATTGCTGGTTCTGTGTATAATTTAGCTGTCCTTAAATATTAAGAAATCTTTTATACTGAGCATAAGTATGTTCTTGAACACAGGGAGAACTGTTTTCACTCTAAATTTATAACATTTTTGGAAGCTTAATTATCATACTTGAAGGTCAAATGGTGCTTTATTGCAATAAAATACAAAAAGTAATAAAGAAATTTTTCCTGGGGAGATGAAAGTCTAGGTTCATAGCTCATTAAATGCTAACTTCAGAGCCCATGTCTAATTTGTCATATTTAGCTTTGGAAGTTTAATACATTTGAATTTCAAATTAGGTGAAGAGATACCTGAGGCAGAACTACCTAGGGCCTTTGAATTCCAAAATGATTCAGGAGATATAGTCCCTGTAACATAATACCTGTATTTGTAAGAATTGCTTGCCATCTACATATAATGCTTGTCTGACTCAAAGGCTTTTTTTTTTTAAGTAATCAATAATATTAGCTCAAAGCTCATTTACCACCTCCCGAATTCATTTTCAGGCATCTTTTCCTTTTTCTGCTCCACATATTTAAGTCTCCATTCTTTGCGCTGAGTAATTTGTTCAACAAGTTGGCTGAAGTGTATTAGTACTGCTATATTTTGGAGTCAGATGATTACTTTAAAATTTCCATCCAAAATAAGTCAGTTGAAAGAAAAAAACACATATGTCAAGAAAATAACCTTTGGGGGAATTAAACACGACCTCATTCTTTCTAATATGCCTACTTCAGGCTGCTGTGATCTATGAGATTCTGGCAGGCTCAACTTTTGAAAGAGCGTATGCACAGAAATGCTTCTTAAGAAATGAAGCTTTTTTTTTAACTTTTAGCATGTGATTTGTCTCCTGGACAAACTGAATTGATGATGGGAGGAATTTAGGCTTCAATTTAGTATTGAGATACCATCTAAGGATCCATGTTTATAATATTTATTTTGAAAGGCCCAATAGTTTAACCTATTAAAATGTTATTAAGAAAAGCATTAGTGTATGACAGGCATTCAGTGAATATTAATTGAATGCAGTAATTCAAATAAAGAAATGCTAAGATGTTAAAAAAAAAAAAAAAGAAAAGAAAAGTATGACTATGAGCACCAATGACCAAATGTAGTCACAGAAGCTAATGTGGAGATATTTGCTGCCTATTTTAGTTTGCAGAAATGTTCTAACTTTCATTTCTGTCTGCAAAGCTCAGCTGGTGCTAATGCAAGAGAAACTGTCATAAGGATAAACCACTCATTATAATCTGTGAGATGCTGTAAATAATTGGAGGTAATTTTGGAGACAAAAATATATTTAGTAAATTAAAGGTAATGTTCACAAAGTAAGTCTGTCTAATGACAAGCAATACATTAGTTGCACTTTAAAGTTTAAAAAGTGAGTAAAAAGTGGTTCTTCTCATACCACGATGAAGGCCAGATTAATTCACACTGAGTGAAAATAGTGAGTTTTTAAAAATAATTTTTCACCTTTCCCAAAGATATTTCTTGGGAAAAAAGCGGCAACTCTTCTGATTAGAACTATCACCAACACAGAGACATGTTAACATATACGAGCTAAGAGCTTTCCATCATTTATTCAAAAAAGTATCAGTATGCACTTTTTCTGCTTTCATTTTAAGCAAATAAATAATAACCTTGTTTAAAGAGACCAGGAAGCATGTTATTCCTTTGAAACTTTTGATACTGAATTTACTTGCTTTCATGTTAGGCTCAATCAAGCCTTGTGATATGAATTGCTTATCTTATGAACTGGGTCTTTTCATGACTGTTCCACATAATCATTCACCCTCACTATTTTTTGAATAATTATCTTTATCAAGTCTGCATTAGTACAGAGATCTTGTGTTCATTCAAGGCAGTTCCAGTCTCTTTCTTTTGCTAGCTTATGGTGATTAGTAAATCATTTCAAGAATAGTACAGTTGAATTTTTTAAAAAAGAAGTTCTATAAGCAATCTATTTTTTTCAAACTTTAAAGTACCTTCTAAAAACAATGATTGTTTACTTTTATTCTTAACATGTTTAAGCTTATTAATTTTAGAAATCTATTTCTGTCCTCTTTGCGTAGTCTGTGAAATCTTAGTAAAATACATACGTAATCTTCAGGTCACCTAATAATACTCAAGAATCTAGGAAAATGCTCGGCTAAGGAAAGACTTAGAATGTTGCTGAAGCATTTCATTGCTGATCTAAATCTTTGTATTTTGCCAAAACATCATCTGGATAGGCCCCACTGGAGAGAGAATTTGGAGGACAAATAACTTTTAAGTGGCACTATCACAAACATCAAAAAGAATCTGGAAAAGAAATCATAAGTACACATTTATGAGTGGTTTTGACACTCATAACATTTATTTGCTTATCTAGTATGAAAAGATTGTATTATGCTGAAAACTTTAAAATTCCTTTTTTTTTCTCATTTAACTGGTCTGCTCTCAAGAGGGATTTGACTTATGAAATTAAGTAGATTCTCATTTATCAATACTTTCCTAGTAAAAATTGCTACCAATTTGTATTGATAGTTTTAAAGAAATTTGGCTTTTTCAACTAAAAACAAGTCAAAGTATGCTAGGCTTTCATTCTGAATGCCTAGCTGGAAAAAAGCTTTTAAAAACCCTGGTGATTTTAGAGAGATTCTATCTTAATTCCTCCATTCTGTTGGCTTGCTTTTACTTGTTTTTTAGGCAAAGTAGAACCTTTATTTTAACTTACCTGTGTAACATTTTATATTTTATCTGTGGTCTTAATTAAGTTAATTCAGTCTGAGGACATTAGGCATACTCTTTAAGTTATCATGATATACCCAAGGTCAATTTCCAATTCAGTCCAGTTACTTGAACTTGATCAAGCTTTACAAAGGATATAGTTTCTGTAATGTTTGTGAATTTCAATGGCATTGTATTTCTGGATAAAGATTACAGAGATGTATGGTTATGCTGAATGAGATTTAAAGTTCATCGAAACACAAATACATTCACATGCACTTTCTAACAGGGAACTCTTAACAGAATTGGATATTCCTAGATTCATCCTAGCTGAACATTCATTCCTAGTTGAACATCCTACCTTACAGAAAAAATATTCACTTCTGAAAAAATGTAGAAATTCAGTTTGATTTATACAAACACTTGATTCCTTATTAAATCATTTATCTTTCCATAAGTTACTTCCAGCCTCTATGTACAGTTTCATGGGTCTCACCAATGAAACTAAATTAGGACCATATTATGAAGGTTCCCCACAGTGATCTCTCTGGGTACAGAACAACTCCAGCCTATCTTCCTCTCTCTTCAATTCAGTATCCTCTGACAAGTAGCAGGGTTCCCATCCCTAGTGCATCTCCCTATGTGCACACCTTTGGTCATCTGACCTGATCTTCTTATCACTACCACAGAAATACCTGGAAGAAACTGCGATATCTTTTTACACTTCTGTTAAAGGTGTATTCCATCCCATTCTTTCTCCAAAACCAAAACCCACTTCTTTAAGAACATTTCTGTTTTTTCTCATTCTCAGAAACCAAAACTCCCTAGTTTAAGCCATTTGACAATTTTATGTCGTTGCTAGGTTTTAATCATGCAATTTTAAATTCAAAAGAGTTGAGAAACTGGGCAAGATGCAAGGTGGGGTGGGGCATTCTAGGATCCTGGGAGAGACAGAAAATCAGTAACAGACCAATAAAATGTTGAGATAAAAACATACGAGCAATCTAGAAAAATTCAATGATTCAATCTAGAGCTAGTTCAATGGCAGAGGAACAGGAAAGGTAGACTTGGAGCTATGTCATTGGGTAAGCACTTGGACAGTTGACAAATGAGGACGGGTCTAGCAAGCATGCATTTTACATTTAATAAAGGAAAGAGTAAAGGCCTTTATGCCAAGTTCATATAATAAAAGAACTTAATAATTCACTCATAGTCACTAGTATGAGGCAAGGCAGGTAGTATCCAAATGGGAGTATACTAAATAATGTTGAACTATATCATTCTTCCTCAGGCTACTTTAATTTTTCCATGGTACATTTACCTCAGTAAATGTGGAAAAGATGGTGAACTTCCTACGGGCTTAGAAAATTTGTTTAGACTACATAAAACTAGATTGATATGGTCATTTATTGAGAAATGATTAAAATAAGCTTCTAGGGCCAGTACTTTACTAGGCTTTGGCCCATTTTTATGCCACATATGCGTGAATCTTTTTCAGGAAAATTTGTACTTTTCCTTGCATTAAGTTTTGCATACTAAATGTTTCTCTTTTGAGGAAATAATGTTTAGTTATCTCAGATAGTGGACATTTTTGTTAAAATATATTAAAACAAACCTTCCTAACTAGTGATTTAAAATACGATGTAAATTTGTTGAGTTAAATTAAATCCAGGTAAATACTGACTTGGTGTTGAAGCTCCCCAGACCACTTATAATAAAGGACTTTTGGACAATGTTATGTGTCTATTCTGGCATTTTTTAAAGGTTTGGATCTTCAATTATTTTCTGAAATATCATAAAATATATTACAACTAAGAAGTAGCTTTCAAATCAATTTATTATTTATTGAGACACTATTACCAGCTTTGGCTTATGTCTTGGGTGGACATATTTTCTGCTTTTGAGGAGCCTATTTCTTCTTCAGAGCAAAGATGAGTACTTAACACAGAGAACAGTTCAGCATGCTATAAAAATAAGCAGTGGATTGTGTAGTTTAAACCAGTGAATTTTAAATCTGACTTTCTATCAGAATCAGTGAAGGAGGTTTTAAAAAATACAACTTCCGGGCCTCCACCCTCAGAGATTCTGACTCAGTGGGTCTTTCTAAAATGGCCCTCTCCCGATGATTGTGATGTAGGTGTTTCAGTGAAAGCTTCCATGTGTCCAGATAATTTAGCAAAGGTAGATGTCCATTTCAATAAACAATTTAAAGTAAAGCATTTTATAACTCATTCCCTTTATTGAGTTGAGGCCTTAGTCACCAAAGTCATTTAATGTAAAGTAGGCAACAGTATTTCTGCAGATATTTTGTTATACATATCTAACTATTGTATTGCATAGTAAATATTTCTAATTAATAATTGTCATAACTTTTCCTACATTTAATTTAACCAGTTTATTTCACAACCTGTGAAATAATTTGAAAAGTTCCATATTGTGTAGACAGGATTTTTCTTTTCTTTTTAACACTTTATAACATGAATACAGAGAATCCCTTTTGCAATATAGCTAACGTTAGGCATGGTAAACTATCATAATATCTTTTTTTTTTTTTTTTTTTTTTCTTGAGGTGGAGTCTCACTCTGTCCCCCAGGCCGGAGTGCAGTTGTGCGATCAGCTCACTGCAAGCTCCGCTTCCCAAGTTCACGCCATTCTCCTGCCTCAGCCTCCTGAGTAGCTGGGACTACAGGCACCCGCCACCACACCTGGCTAATTTTTTTATTTTATTTAATTATTTTATTTTATTTTATTTTTTATTTATTTTTTTTTTTTTGAGACAGAGTCTCGCTCTCTCCCCCAGGCTGGAGTGCAGTGGCGCGATCTTAGCTCAGTGCAAGCTCCGCCTCCTGGGTTCACGCCATTCTCCTGCCTCAGCCTCCCGAGCAGCTGGGACTACAGGCGACCGCCACCACGCCCGGCTAATTTTTTGTATTTTTAGTGGAGATGGGGTTTCACCGTGTTAGCCAGGATTGTCTCGATCTCCTGACCTCGTGATCCGCCCGTCTCGGCCTCCCAAAGTGCTGGGATTACAGGAGTGAGCCACTGCGCCCGGCCATTTTTTAATTTTTTTATTTTTAGTGGACACGGAGTTTCACTGTGTTAGCCAGGATGGTCTCGATCTCCTGACCTCGTGATCCGCCCACCTCAGCCTCCCAGAGTGCCGGGATTACAGGCATGAGCCACCGGGCCCGGCCACTATCATAATATCTTAAGAAACAAAACAAACAACAAAAAAATCCCTTCGGTCCTCATCTCCATATAAGATCTCATTTCTCACCTTTGCAGCTAACCTTCTTGAAAGAGCAGTCTGCACAGTAGTTGAGTCTAGACTCTGAGGCCAAAATCCCTGAGTTCATCTATAGACACTCCTTAGCACAGTGCCTTAATAGCAGGATGTTCTTCGTAGATATCAGCTTTATTAGGATTATTTTGGCCTCTCCTTCAACTCTCTTAGCTCTTAAAACTCTTTCTTTTTCTTATTTCCTTAATGGAATGCACTTTAACTCAGTCACCTTTGCTAGCTTGTCTTCTTCCACCTGTCCGTTAAATATACATTTGTGCATTTCACTTCTTTCTATTATTTATTTAGAGACAGGGTCTGACTCTCTTGCTCAGGCTGGAGTGTGATATTGCATTCCTAGCTCACTGCATCCTCAAACTCCTGGCCTCAGGTGATCCTCCTGCCTCAGCCTCCTGAGTACCTAGGACTACAGGCGTGCACCACCATGCCCAGCTAATTTTTAATGTTTTTTTTAGAGACGAGGTCTCCTACTATATTGCTCAGGCTGGTCTCAAACTCTTGGCCTCAAGTAATCCTCTTGCCTCAGTCTCCCAAAGTACTGGGATTACAGGCATGAGCTACTTCTCTCAGCCTCACTTTATACCTTACATTCTCTCTGAGTGACTCGGTCTTCCTTTTGTAACTCCACCACCTCCTGCTTGATAATGATTTCCTAATTGATATACAGTACAAATGCCCCTCCTAGCTGTAGTTCAGCACTAATAGAAGTATAATGTAAGCCCCGTGTGCAATTTTAAATATTCTAGTAGTCACATCTAAAAAATGGAAAGAAATAGATGAAATTAATTTAATAATGTATTTTATTAACACAGAATATGTAAAATATTAAACATTTTGATATAATGTGGTCAATTTAAAACTATTAATGAGATATTTTACATTTTGTGTACTAAATCTCCAAAATCTAGTATGTACTTTACACTTATAGCACATCTTAAGAAATATTTGGCCTGTATTAAGAGTTCATAAAATTGACAATTGAAATGTAGATCCACATACCCAAGTGTTTCTTACCTGCTTAAAGATCTTCCAGTAACTTAATTGAGTATCAAAAAGCATTTTCCTTTAATGTCCAGATCCACCTTGACAAAATGTTTTCATTTTTATTAGAAGAGCTGATTTACCTTTAATGCAAAAACATATCAGTTTCAAAACTATGTCCAAGTATTATTCTTGTGTCAGCATAGTATTATTAACATGGAATTCACAGAAATATTGCATACATTGAAAAGCAAGTCTAAAATAATTAACATCAACAAGACATTCTTCAAATTTTTCTCGTAGGTTTTTGCAGACAATTTAGAAGATACTGGAAATTACAGTTAAAATCTTCTGGAGACCCAATTCACGTTAGGAAATTCATGTGTAAAACCATTATTAATTTGTATTTTCAAAGTTTCAATTTCAGCTTAAGTTTTCCTACTTTTCCAGCTAGTTTGCAAATAAACCCTTGTTTTCCTTGAAGCTTCAGATTTGGCTTGTTCATATGCACTGTGATACTGATGAGAGAATGTATATCATTGTGCCAGGTTTTTGTTATTCATTATTGGATAATTGGCAAGTATTCCTTTTGTTTCAAGAAAATCTTTAATTAGGGTTAACAATTCAGTGAATCTTTGCAAAACTCTTCTCTGATTTAACCAATAAGTGTTGGCACAAAATACAAGATCATTAAATTTATTGTCTTCTATTTTTTCAAGAGTTCCAGAAACTCCTAAAAAGACTAAAAAGTCTGTAGCCATTTGATTTGCTTAATGTGACTTAAGTTTTATAACTGTGTTGTGACTCTTTATTACTGGATTTTGCTTTCATTCCTGATCAGTTGTCTTTCTTCTTTCCTCTCTTGATTCAGCTCCAACAGATGTCACTGTGCACCCACATCTAGGTGAGTGTTTAAGACTCTGATGTCATTAACTTTAGTACTTGATCTACTTGTTTGGCTTTTCTGGCTGTACGAGCAGATGTTATAGAGGTAAGGAAGCTGTCCTCTCTGATCATTGATCAGTCACTGAAATTGGACTTGGGTACGGATTATACTTGAACACAGAACCTCCTTGAGGAAACATTCATGCTGCCCAGCGGGGGGCTCATGCAGGAACTTTCGCACCTGTTAGTACCCTCAGCCCTGAGATCCTATTGAGTGTAAGCTTTTGCATTCTAATGCTTAATTTTCCCCCAGAGTCCCTCATAATACTAGATGCCCATCATAAATATTAGAGCATGGAGCTAGTGGGCAAGAAGCCATGAATGTGGAAGAATTGAAGTCATTTAAGATTTGAGATTTATGCTCAAATTAGTACTGAATTGTTAAGAAAAAGAAATTATTTTGTCATTTCTTTAAAAATTGGACTGAAGCTGGGCATGGTGGCTCATGCCTGTAACCCCAACACTTTGGGAGGCTGAGGTGGGAAGATCACTTGAGACCAGGTGTTTAAGACCAGCCTGGGCAGCAGAGCAAGACCCCCATCTCTACCAAAAAAAAGGGTTAAAAATTAGTCAGTGTGGTGGTGTGCACCTGGAGTCCTAGTTACTTTGGGGGCTGAGATGGGAGGATCATTTAAACCAGGATTTCAAGGCTGCAGCAAGCTATGATTGTGACACTGTCCTCCAACCTGGGCAGCATAGCAAGATCCTGTTTCTTTAAAAAAAAAATTGAAATGAGACTGTTTAAATAAATACCTGCTTCTTAAAATGGCACCATGGATTTTTCATAATGTCATGCTCTTAGTGGCCCACAGTTCTTGAGGCAGGGTGTATAGTGGTTAGGATCACAGATTCTGGGAAACTGCCTGGGTTTATCTCACTTTTACCACTTGCTAGCCACACAATATTGAGCAAGTTACTTAACCTCTCTGTGCCTCAGTTTTCTCATCTGCAAAGTAGAATTAAAAATAGTACCTATCTCATAGGGTTGGTATAAGGATTAAATGATTTTGTTTTCATAAAGTGTATGGTAAATAATATAGTGGTGTTTGGAAGTAAATCAATACACAAACAGGTATCCAATGAGGCTTACCCATTGCCTTTGTAAATAAAAAAGTCTCTAGAAAACAAGTGATCTTTAAGCATTAATTTTCTCATTTGTGTCAGTGAAGACTTATTTTAAAAGCAATTTCCTACACTATAGTATTTAATAAGAATGAAAAGAAATCATCCTAGCTGGTTGCAGCCTTTTCAAATGTCTTTCACTATGGGACTTTCTAGATAGGTCAGTTATTTGTCTCTTGGGCTTTTCCTTTCAACCTATAAACCCAATTAATTTATTTTTCCTCTTTGGAAAATCTGCCTTGAGAAGCTTTACTTTTATGTAATGCTACAGCTTGGGGCTCCTCTTACTTGGCAGACAAATGCAAGCGCTTAGAAGCATGCCTTCTGGCAGCCAAGACAGGCTGGTGACCCGCAGTGGCCCAGCCGAGTCTCGGCCAGACTGGGTATCTGAGAGAGCTGTACCCTGTAGGCATCTGAGGCACTGCATCTCATCGCTCAGAGGAATCATTAAATCACTCCCATGCACAGAATACATCACAGCGTTCTCTCCAGTGTATATCCATATTCTCCCTGTTCTCATGCCTGAGGCTTTGAGTCTGAGCATCCAGTCCTCTCAGTACATGCTGATTCACTGGTTTCCATGACTTCATTATGTGCTTGCCTGCTGGCATACCTGGTATAAAGGAGGCAAGGACTGCCATGGTTGGGGATGTCACCAAAGAGAATGTGAAATTATGCTTCCTGATATTGGGAAGTAATTTTAATTACCCAGTGATTTCAGAGAATTATATTTGAGTGAGCCTAAAAAACATAAAAATATCACCTTTAAAAGAAAAAGTTATGAGAGTTTTTTGTTAATCAGATATTATTTTAATTTTTCCAAAAGACAGTCTCTTTGCTAGTTCAAACAAAATTGTCAAGACCCAAAGAAGTTAGAGTAGCTGGAACAAACTTCCTAAGCAAACCATGAATCAGATGAGAGCATTGTTAAAGTACTAGATTAATTTTTACAACATGAATAGAAATAATTATCATTTATCACACAACCTTTAAAATAAGCACACTTACACCGTAGCCAGCCATGAAAGTGAGTTTACTTATTCATCATCTATTCCGCGGAAATATGAACTCTACAGTTGGTGAAAATATTGCACTTGCCATGCCCAAAGTTCTTCTAGAACTTAAAAATAGGTATTCAATATATCTCAAATGTGTAGTGATAATATATTTAACACCATGTATGGCTCCCTGGCATTCCTCCTGACTTCTAAATTGATTTTATTTAGGAATTTTACTTATATAGATAAATTTTCTTATGCAGTTCTGAAAGAGAAAAAAAGTTAACAAATTTAAAAACATTCAATAAAAGATGAGTGAATATAGGGAAGGAGAGAAAGCAAGCCAGGGCAAGAAGGATAGTGGGAAAGAGAAGAAAAAATGGGTTAGTAGATTACAGCAATTTTAGCTGACAATAAATAGCCAGAATTATCCAATTCCATGCTTTAAAGTGAATTAGACACTGACGCTGTCTGGGCAGTCTCTTGGAAGCCATGGATGAGTATATGTTGAAATATGGATATATTAGTTCATTCTCACGCTGCTAATAAAGACATACCCAACACTGGGTTATTTATAAAAGAAAGAGGTTTAATTGACACACGATTCAGCATAGCTGGGAAGGCCTTAGGAAACTTACAATTGTGGCAGAAGGGGAAGCAAACACGTCCTTCTTCACATGGTGGCAGCAAGAAGTGCCGAGCAAAAGAGGGAAATGCCCCTTATAAAACCATCAAATCTCAGCTGGGCACGGTGGCTCATGCCTGTAACCCCAGCACTTTGGGAGACCGAGGCAGGTGGATCACCTGAGGTCAGGAGTTCAAGACCAGCCTGGCCAACATGGCGGAACCCCGTCTACTAAAAATATAAAAATTAGCCAGGTGTGGTAGTAGGCACCTGTAATCCCAGCTACTCAGGAGGCTGAAAGAGGAGAATTGCTTGAACCCAGGAGACTGAGGTTCCAGTGAGCCAAGATCATGCCACTGCACTACAGCATGGGCAACAGAGTGAGACTCTGTCTCAAAAAAAAAAAAAAACACCATCAAATCTCATGAGAACTCACTGTCATGAGAACAGCATGAGAGTAACTTGCCCCCATGATTCAATTACCTCCCACCATCCGTTCCACGATATATAGGGATTATGGGAACTACAATTCAAGATGAAATTTGGGTAGGGACACAGCCAAGCCATACTGAAGGAAGACAAGTCCCGAATAGCCTCTCCTTGTAGGTTGGTGCTGATTTTGTCCTTCCTGCCTTGCCTGCCTAGTGATAGCTTCATAGGTTTCCTTTTGGGGTCTTTGGTTTTCCCAACTTCTAGGTGTCTAAACCGCAGAGCTTTTTACCCTTGTCCCTTAGTAGTTTGAGGGACAAAGCCAATATAATCAACTGCTCATTTAAAATTTAGTGTTTTTTTTTGTTTTTTTTTATTATTATACTTTAAGTTTTAGGGTACATGTGCACATTGTGCAGGTTAGTTACATATGTATACATGTGACATGCTGGTGTGCTGCACCCACTAACTCGTCATCTAGCATTAGGTATATCTCCCAATGCTATCCCTCCCCCCTCCCCCCACCCCACAACAGTCCCCAGAGTGTGATATTCCCCTTCCTGTGTCCATGTGATCTCATTGTTCAATTCCCACCTATGAGTGAGAATATGCGGTGTCTGGTTTTTTGTTCTTGCGATAGTTTACTGAGAATGATGATTTCCAATTTCATCCATGTCCCTACAAAGGACATGAACTCATCATTTTTTATGGCTGCATAGTATTCCACGGTGTATATGTGCCACATTTTCTTAATCCAGTCTGTCATTGTTGGACATTTGGGTTGGTTCCAAGTCTTTGCTATCGTGAATAATGCCGCAATAAACATACGTGTGCATGTGTCTTTATAGCAGCATGATTTATAGTCCTTTGGGTATATACCCAGTAATGGGATGGCTGGGTCAAATGGTATTTCCAGTTCTAGATCCCTGAGGAATCACCACACTGACTTCCACAATGGTTGAACTAGTTTCCAGTCCCACCAACAGTGTAAAAGTGTTCCTATTTCTCCACATCCTCTCCAGCACCTGTTGTTTCCTGACTTTTTAATGATCGCCATTCTAACTGGCGTGAGATGGTATCTCATTGTGGTTTTGATTTGCATTTCTCTGATGGCCAGTGATGATGAGCATTTTTTCATGTGTTTTTTGGCTGCATAAATGTCTTCTTTTGAGAAGTGTCTGTTCATGTCCTTCGCCCACTTTTTGATGGGGTTGTTTGTTTTTTTCTTGTAAATTTGTTTGAATTCATTGTAGATTCTGGATATTAGCCCTTTGTCAGATGAGTAGGTTGCGAAAATTTTCTCCCATTCTGTAGGTTGCCTGTTCACTCTGATGGTAGTTTCTTTTGCTGTGCAGAAGCTCTTTAGTTTAATTAGATCCCATTTGTCAATTTTGTCTTTTGTTGCCATTGCTTTTGGTGTTTTAGACATGAAGTCCTTGCCCATGCCTATGTCCTGAATGGTAATGCCTAGGTTTTCTTCTAGGGTTTTTATGGTTTTAGGTCTAACGTTTAAGTCTTTAATCCATCTTGAATTCATTTTTGTATAAGGTGTAAGGAAGGGATCCAGTTTCAGCTTCCTACATATGGCTAGCCAGTTTTCCCAGCACCATTTATTAAATAGGGAATCCTTTCCCCATTGCTTGTTTTTCTCAGGTTTGTCAAAGATCAGATAGTTGTAGATATGTGGCGTTATTTCTGAGGGCTCTGTTCTGTTCCATTGAGGTAAAATTTAGTTTTAAGATACATAATTCTTCATAAATACAGCATGTTGGCACTTGTGTTTAGCTAAATGTACTGTTGTAGTATATTTCTTTCCTAAATACTTCCTTTTTCTTTTAGCTGAAATACATAGTGAGAGCATTATCCTGAGAGATGACTTTGACTCCTACCACCAACTGCAATTAAATCCAAATATATGGTAAGTTACAGGAACATTCCTCACTTTGGTTTGCTTAATGTAACAAATGATGCTGACTGCTCCTTTAAGGAGCAGTTACTTAAAATTAAGTTGATCTTCAGTGCTAAGGTTTCAGTGAGACTTGTTAAGCTATGGAACTGGGCTTAATGTAGACTGCATATAATGTCTATTACTTGACTTCTTTAAGAACTGAATCCAGGTTCTCCTCAAAGCCATGAGTGTGGTTAGATTTTTTTTTCAGTTTTACAATATCCTTCCATAGAAAATATTATGCTATTATATGTCTAATAATTTCATTCATGCCAAGCAAAGAAGGGAAATGGTTTATCTGAAATGACAAATGATTTGAGTCATACTTCCAAATAATTGCTAAATTATTAGATCAACTCATTATGTATACTCCAGTCTTTCCTTCAAAAGCTGTTTAAGTGTAACTCTGTGGGATTTTTGAGGGGAAATAAAGAATGAGCCAAAATTCACTCATTAAAAACTTGTCTAATACACAAATGGATGCCTGAATTTGTTGGCAGTCTGTTGCATTTTTGCTGACTTTGAAGAAATAGGTCTGTCGACCCAGAGTTACAATGAAAATCAATTTGCATAATTTGGAACAATATCTGAATTTGGATTTTCTATTATACTAAATGTTTTTTGTTTGGACAGAAGAGTTCAAGATAAATTAGAAACTCTAAAGTAAACTAAGTTCAAGTAATGTAATACTCAAGACTAAAAAGAAAATAATAATTTCATCCTTGAATGTCAGCATATGATATTCATTTCTGTTTTATTTTCACTTTTTAACAAATATTTAGCAATACTCATTTTATTTTTATAGTAAATTAAAAAGAGGTATGGTTCCCTCAAGTAACAAATGGTTTAGTAGAGAAGACACTAAGACCACATCTTTAAAAAGCTTATGATACAGGATAGAAATCCTTAAATGTGTTCCAAAGAGGAGTTCCAAAGAAAGGAGAGATGACTCTGGTGGGAGTTTGTTGCAGAAAGTTGCCCTTGACCTAAGAGGTGAAGATGACATATAGAGTGTTGAGGCTTCAGTATTACACAAGAAACTTTTATTTCTTTTCTAGAAAGAAATATAGATCTAGATAGTATAAATATAGAAAAAAAATATTATCAGGCTAGCCAGAAAGTCTAGTCATAAAGTCTTATACTTTATATGCCATTTAAAGAAACAGTTTATCAATAGAACTCTGCTTCCCTAAATATACATTTTCTTAAAATAAATTGAAAATCTTTATTAATAAGAGGCCAAAAAAAAAAAAACCTTTCTAAGTGCCACTTTTACCCAGGAAAAGTTTTTTCCTTCAGACATTTTGCTTTTTTATATTCCATTAATATAGATGTTATCATATGATTTGTTTCTTTCAGGGCAAATTCATTTCTGTCAAGATAATTCATTTTCTTCAGTGAGTTTTCTTGACAAATACAAAATGTGACTGTTCAGTGGTGCAAATTCTGTTGTTGTTTAAATCAATAAAATGTGATTGATTTTTCTTTGCCCGTTTTCATGACTGATCTGATAGATGCTTTCTTGACCAAAGTTATGGATTTTATGTCTCTTTTACTTAAGCTGTGGTTTTTCCTAACTTTTTTAAAAAAAGTTTTTTCCTAATTTTTAAAACAATCCTTTTTTATCTTTAAAAGCCGAGTCCTTCTGCCTTGTATCAAATATGCTTTGGAGTAATTTTACTTTATCCCTTATTGCCCACAGTCTCCTTCATTTAGCCTCTTTAAGATTCCAAAAAAAAAACAAAAAACAAAGTGAGAGTAGGGAACAGTGAAACTGTCATTATTTGAGAGATGACTGTTCTGTTAAACAAAAGGTGGCAGAGGCCCTGATATCAGACTACCGTGGTTTGACTCATGACCAAGCCACTTGCCAAATGGATACCATGAGAAAAGCAAAAACCTGCTTCACCTCTATGAGCTCTATTTCTGTGCAGTAAAAGTAGGCAAATACCATTCTTTTTATTTTTTTTAATTTTATTATTATTATACTTTAAGTTTTAGGGTACATGTGCACAATGTGCAGGTTTGTTACATATATATACATGTGCCATGTTAGTGTGCTGCACCCATTAACTTGTCATTTAGCATTAGGTATATCTCCTAATGCTGTCCCTCCCTACTCCCCCCACCCCACAACAGGTCCCAGTGTGTGATGTTCCCCTTCCTGTGTCCATGTGTTCACATTGTTCAATTCCCACCTATGAGTGAGAACATGCGGTGTTTGGTTTTTTGTCCTTCTGATAGTTTGCTGAGAATGATGGTTTCCAGTTTCATCCATGTCCCTACAAAGGACATGAACTCATCATTTTTTATGGCTGCATAGTATTCCATGGTGTATATGTGCCACATTTTCTTAATCCAGTCTATCATTGTTGGACATTTGGGTTGGTTCCAAGTCTTTGCTATCGTGAATAGTGCTGCTATAAACATACGTGTGCATGTGTCTTTATAGCAGCATGATTTATAGTCCTTTGGGTATATACCCAGTAATGGGATGGCTGGGTCCAATGGTATTTCTAGTTCTAGATCCCTGAGGAATCGCCACACTGACTTCCCCAATGGTTGAACTAGTTTCCAGTCCCACCAACAGTGTAAAGGTGTTCCTATTTCTCCACATCCTCTCCAGCACCTGTTGTTTCCTGACTTTTTAATGATTGCCATTCTAACTGGTGTGAGATGGTATCTCACTGTGGTTTTGATTTGCATTTTTCTGATGGCCAGTGATGATGAGCATTTTTTCATTGTCTGTTGGCTGCGTAAATGTCTTCTTTTGAGAAGTGTCTGTTCATGTCCTTCGCCCACTTTTTGATGGGGTTGTTTGTTTTTTTCTTGTAAATTTGTTTGAATTCATTGTAGATTCTGGATACTAGCCCTTTGTCAGATGAGTAGATTGCAAAAATTTTCTCCCATTCTGTAGGTTGCCTGTTCACTCTGATGGTAGTTTCTTTTGCTGTGCAGAAGCTCTTCACTTTAATTAGATCCCATTTGTCAATTTTGTCTTTTGTTGCCATTGCTTTTGGTGTTTTAGTCATGAAGTCCTTGCCCATGCCTATGTCCTGAATGGTATTGCCTAGGTTTTCTTCTAGGGTTTTTATGATTTTAGGTCTAACATTTAAGTCTTTAATCCATCTTGAATTAATTTTTGTATAAGTTGTAAGGAAGGGATCCAGTTTCAGCTTTCTATGTATGGCTAGCCAGTTTTCCCAGCACCATTTATTAAATAGGGAATCCTTTCCCCATTGCTTGTTTTTCTCAGGTTTGTCAAAGATCAGATGGTTTTAGATATGCGGCATTATTTCTGAGGGCTCTGATCTGTTCTATTGGTCTATATCTCTGTTTTGGTACCAGTACCTTGCTGTTTTGGTTACTGTAGCCTTGTAGTATAGTTTGAAGTCAGGTAGCGTGATGCCTCCAGCTTTCTTCTTTTGGCTTAGGATTGACTTGGCAATGCGGGCTCTTTTTTGGTTCCATATGAACTTTAAAGTAGTGGTTTCCAATTCTGTGAAGAAAGTAATTGGTAGCTTGATGGGGATGGCATTGAATCTATAAATTACCTTGGGCAGTATGGCCATTTTCACGATATTGATTCTTCCTACCCATGAGCATGGAATGTTCTTCCATTTGTTTGTATCATCTTTTATTTCATTGAGCAGTGGTTTGTAGTTCTCCTTGAAGAGGTCCTTGACATCCCTTGTAAGTTGGATTCCTAGGTATTTTATTCTCTTTGAAGCAATTGTGAATGGGAGTTCACTCATGATTTGGCTCTCTGTTTGTCTGTTATTGGTGCATAAGAATGCTTGTGATTTTTGCACATTGATTTTATATCCTGAGACTTTGCTGAAGTTGCTTATCAGCTTGTGGAGATTTTGGGCTGAGATGATGGGGTTTTCTAGATATACAATCATGTCATCTGCAAACAGGGACAATTTGACTTCCTCGTTTCCTAATTGAATACCCTTCATTTCCTTCTCCTGCCTAATTGCCCTGGCCAGAACTTCCAACACTATGTTGAATAGGAGTGGTGAGAGAGGGCATCCCTGTCTTGTGCCAGTTTTCAAAGGGAATGCTTCCAGTTTTTGCCCACTCAGTATGATATTGGCTGTGGGTTTGTCATAGATAGCTCTTATTATTTTGAGATACATCCCATCAATAACTAATTTATTGAGAGTTTTTAGCATGAAGGGCTGTGGAATTTTGTCAAAGGCCTTTTCTGCATCTATTGAGATAATCATGTGGTTTTTGTCTTTGGTTCTGTTTATATGGTGGATTACATTTATTGATTTGCATATGTTGAACCAGCCTTGCATCCCAGGGATGAAGCTCACTTGATCATGGTGGATAACCTTTTCGATGTGCTGCTGGATTTGGTTTTCCAGTATTATATTGAGGATTTTTGCATCGATGTTCATCAAGGATATTGGTCTAAAATTCTCTTTTTTGGTTGTGTCTCTGCCAGGCTTTGGAATCAGGATGATACTGGGGTCATAAAATGAGTTAGGGAGGATTCTCTCTTTTTCTATTGATTGGAATAGTTTCAGAAGGAATGGTACCAGCTCCTCTTTGTACCTCTGGTAGAATTCGGCTGTGAATTCATCTGGTCCTGGACTTTTTTTGGTTGGTAAGTTATTGATTATTTCCTCAATTTCAGAGCCTGTTATTGGTCTATTCAGAGATTCAACTTCTTCCTGGTGTAGTCTTGGGAGGATGTATGTGTCAAGGAATTTATCCATTTCTTCTAGATTTTCTAGTTTATTTGCGTAGAGGTGTTTATAGTATTCTCTGATGGTAGTTTGTATTTCTGTGGGATCGGAAGTGATATCCCCTTTATCGTTTTTTATTGCGTCTATATGATTCTTCTCTCTTTTCTTCTTTATTAGTCTTGCTAGCGGTCTATCAATTTTGTTGATCTTTTCAAAATACCAGCTCCTGGATTCATTAATTTTTTGAATGGTTTTTTTGTGTCTCTATTTCCTTCAGTTCTGCTCTGATTTTAGTTATTTCTTGCCTTCTGCTAGCTTTTGAATGTGTTTGCTCTTGCTTTTCTAGTTCTTTTAATTGTGATGTTAGGGTGTCAATTTTGGATCTTCCTGCTTTCTCTTGTGGGCATTTAGTGCTATAAATTTCCCTCTACACAGTGCTTTGAATGTGTCCCAGAGATTCTGGTATGTTGTGTCTTTGTTCTCATTGGTTTCAAAGAACATCTTTATTTTTGCCTTCATTTCATTATTTACCCAGTAGTCATTCAGGAGCAGGTTGTTCCGTTTCCATGTAGTTGAGCAGTTTTGAGTGAGTTTCTTAATCCTGAGTTCTAGTTTGATTGCACTGTGGTCTGAGAGATAGTTTATTATAATTTCTGTTCTTTTGCATTTGCTGAGGAGTGCTTTACTTCCAACTATGTGGTCAATTTTGGAGTAGGTGTGGTGTGGTGCTGAAAAGAATGTATATTCTGTTGATTTGGGGTGGAGAGTTCTGTAGATGTCTATTAGGTCCGCTTGGTGCAGAGCTGAGTTCAATTCCTGGGTATCCTTGTTAACTTTCTGTCTCGTTGATCTGTCTAATGTTGACAGTGGGGTGTTAAAGTCTCCCATAATTATTGTGTGGGAGTCTAAGTCTCTTTGTAGGTCACTAAGGACTTGCTTTATGAATCTGGGTGCTCCTGTATTGGGTGCATATATATTTAGGATAGTTAGCTCTTCTTGTTGAATTGATCCCTTTACCATTATGTAACGGCCTTCTTTGTCTCTTTTGATCTTTGTTGGTTTAAAATCTGTTTTTTCCGAGACTAGGATTGCAACCCCTGCCTTTTTTTGTTTTCCATTTGCTTGGTAGATCTTCCTCCATCCCTTTATTTTGAGCCTATGTGTGTCTGTGCACGTGAAATGGGTTTCCTGAATACAGCACACTGATGGGTCTTGACTCTTGATCTAATTTGCCAGTCTGTGTCTTTTAATTGGAGCATTTAGCCCATTTACATTTAAGGTTAATATTGTTATGTGTGAATTTGATTCTGTCATTATGATGTTAGCTGGTTATTTTGCTTGTTAGTTGATGCAGTTTCTTCCTAGCCTTGATGTTCTTTACAATTTGGCGTGTTTTTGCAGTGGCTGGTACCGGTTGTTCCTTTCCATGTTTAGTGCTTCCTTCAGGAACTCTTTTAGGTCAGGCCTGGTAGTGACAAAATCTCTCAGCGTTTGCTTGTCTGTAAAGTATTTTATTTCTCCTTCACTTATGAAGCTTAGTTTGGCTGGATATGAAATTCTGGGTTGAAAATTCTTTTCTTTAAGAATGTTGAATATTGGTCCCCACTCTCTTCTGGCTTGTAGAGTTTCTGCCGAGAGATCAGCTGTTAGTCTGATGGGCTTCCCTTTATGGGTAACCCGACCTTTCTCTCTTGCTGCCCTTAACATTTTTTCCTTCATTTCAACTTTGGTGAATCTGACAATCATGTGTCTTGCAGTTGCTCTTCTCAAGGAGTATCTTTGTGGCATTCTCTGTATTTCCTGAATCTGAACGTTGGCCTGCCTTGCTAGATTGGGGAAGTTCTCCTGGATAATATCCTGCAGAGTGTTTTCCAACTTGGTTCCATTCTCCCCGTCACTTCAGGTACACCAGTGAGACATAGATTTGGTCTTTTCACATAGTCCCATATTTCTTTTTTTTTTTTTAAGTCCCATATTTCTTAGAGGATTTGTTCATTTCTTTTTATTCTTTCTCTAAACTTCTCTTCTCACTTCATTTCAGTCATTTCGTCTTCCATCACTGATGCCCTTTCTTCCAGTTGATCGCATCGGCTACTGAGGCTTCTGCATTCATCACATAGCTCTCATGCCTTGGTTTTCAGCTCCATCAGGTCCTTTAAGGACTTCTCTGAATTGGTTATTCTAGTTATCTATTCGTCTAATTTTTTTTTTCAAAGCTTTTGACTTCTTTGCCATTGGTTTGAATTTCCTCCTGTAGCTCGGAGTAATTTGATTGTCTAAGGACTTCTTCTGTCAACTCATCAAAGTCATTCTCCATCCAGTTTTGTTCCGTTGCTGGTGAGGAGCTGCATTCCTTTGGAGGAGGAGAGGCGCTCTGCTTTTTAGAGTTTCCAGTTTTTCTGTTCTGTTTTTTTCCCATCTTTGTGGTTTTATCTACCTTTGGTCTTTGATGATGGTGACGTACAGATGGGTTTTTGGTGTGGATGTCCTTTATGTTTGTTAGTTTTCCTTCTAACAGACAGAACCCTCATCTGCAGGTCTATTGGAGTTTGCTAGAGGTCCACTCCAGACCCTGTTTGCCTGGATATCAGCAGCGGTGGCTGCAGAACAGCAAATATTGGTGAACCTCAAATGTTGCTGCCTGATTGTTCCTGTGTAAGTTTTGTCTCAGAGGAGTACCTGGCCGTGTGAGGTGTCAGTCCGCCCCTACTGGGGGGTGCCTCCCAGTTAGGCTCCTTGGGGGTGAGGGACCCACTTGAGGAGTCAGTCTGCCTGTTCTCAGATCTCAAGCTGCGTGCTGGGAGAACCACTACTCTCTTCAAAGCTCACTTGGAAATGCAGAAATCACCCATCTTCTGCGTTGCTCACGCTGGTAGCTGTAGACCGGGGCTGTTCCTATTCGGCCATCTTGGCTCTTCTCCCCCTCAAATATCGTTCTTGCAGCATTGTGTTACAGTTTCAGTATGAAGAGGTTTAGTGTATTGTAGGTGCTCAATACCCATCAGTTTCATCTCTCCCTTCCTCTCTTTCCCTCCCTGCCTGTCTTTTTCCTTCCCTTTCTCTCTCTTTCATCTCTTCCTCTCCCTTTCCCTCTCCTCCCTCTTCTCTTTTCTCTCCCACTTTCACTTCCCCTCACCCTCCTTTTCTTCCTTCTTCCCTCCCATCCTCATTTTTTTCTCTTGTGATATATTTGTACATTAGACTGTTTGTCCCTTCTAAGCCCAGACATGATGAAAACATTATTATTATTAAAATAATCTTAAGCTAATTTATTTAACTGAGTCCCCAAGTCTTCCTTCATTGCATTTTCATAAAAAACAAATGCCAAATTAAATATATTTAGATTGTAAAATCTATGGAATATATATTGATGAAAATAGCATTACAGCAAAATCATAAAGGAGGGAAAAATCAGGTGTTAGATGTCTTGAACCCCTTAGAAGTCAATGTAAACTTCCTAAAGTCAGAAACAAGCATCTAGTGAAATCATATATCCCCATGAAATATTTCCAATAAACTAACAAAGCCCCACTTTGTTTTGGAAACTGATAAGCAGTTTTAACTCTCCCAAAGCTTCTATTTTCTTGCTACATGATTTGTCACTTGAGTTTTGTCCCTTATAATATTGTCTTTGATTCTCTTTACCCCAGAAAAGAATCAGAAACCCAGTGGAGCTTTGTAACAGTATGGAAAAGAGAATCCTTTTGGCAAACATGGTCCCTATGCCACTGCCACACACCACCAGATAGAAGCAAAGTGCCTGGGTATGCTGCATTTAGCCAAATTCCCATATCTGAATACACCACCAAATAATTTACCTCAAAAGAAAAAACGTGCTACTTATAAGAGCATATTTCTCCCCCAGGATTCTAAAAGCTTTATGTGAATTATTTACTCTGTACTTCTTATTGTTAAGCAAAAGAGAAATTAAGAAACTAGTTATGTCTGTACAATCTTAGAGAGGTAGGTCAATTTAAAAGTTAAAACACTCACAATGTATTTGCTTCCATTAACTTCACCTAATGAATTCAACTTTTAATTCTATTTCACATAATTCTTTCATATTCAAGTTTATCTCATTTACTAATTACTGTACATGTACATTAAAAATGAGGAACATAAAATGATATTATAAATGAAGGTAACAGATAAATTACTCTTCCAAGTTTTTTATGACAGTTGGAATAGAAATAAGAAACGTTTTTTATGTCAACTCAGTATTGAATGTACTATCTGTTCAGTTTGAATATTTGAAATTATTTAAAAATTTAAAAATTTATGTGGTTAAAATTTCAAATAATCCAAAAATATAAGCAGTAAAAATAAGCCTCCTTCCCACACTAGACCTTTATTCTTTCTCCAGGGTCAACAACTTGGGTAATAGTTTCTGTGAGTCCTTCTGGAAATTGTTTATCCTTACACAAGTGTAGCAGTTATGAATTCTGTCCAGAAACTTGAGTATCAGACAAATAAAACTTTCTTTATTCTTCCATAACCCAACCTAATTTCTTGGTATTCTCCTCCTCCTACCATGTTGGTGGAAACTTAATTTCAGTCAACTCTGGCTTGTCTCTTCTATTTTTTTTTGTTTGTTTTTGAGCTAAGTGTCAGGTGTCTTATTAGTGCAAAGGTAGAAGGTAGAATGAGGATGAACCTCTGGTCCCCAGCCATCTATCTGTTCCTGCAGATACCCACTGTATCTTCCATTATCTCATCTAGTCTGGTGACTAGTCCACACAGCCCGGCTTCGTCCCTGTCCTCCCTCACCACTGTTTCCGAGCAGTGGTTCTGTTTTGAGCCCAGCCTGAGGGCATGGAGACTGTTCTGCTGTTCCCAGTCCTGGGCCATGGGCATCTTTTCTATGCTGTACTCTGGTGTGCAATTGTGCAACTCTGGTCCTTCTGCCTCCTTCATATGCAGAGCACAGATTCCTTCTATGCTTTGCCTCCTGGATCTCTCTGGGGCTCTGCTAGCCGTTCATATCCCCACTCCCCCAGCGGCTTCTGATTGACTTGTTTGAATGAGAGATGAGAAGTAAAGTTTTAAGTGAAGAGAGTAACAAAATCCCTTCATGTGAATATAATGGCAGCTCAGCCTTGATGAGAATGAAGCTTCTGCACTTTACCCTGGACCACAAGCACTATACCTCTGGAGCTCAACATGAATTGCATCAATTCCAATGTGCCATTGAACCCAAGAGGGTGAGGGAGAGTACAAATGAATGAATACCACTTTACCAGTGCTGTTAGCAAGTGTGTTCAATGTGGCTGCACCACTGATGAGAGAGGGCATCAATAGTGTCTTAGTCATACAGCAACAACCCTCCAAAACCTCCCCCAACAAAATGGGAAGGAAAACCTCGTATAACTAAATTCAGAAGAATGTAAGGGACCACAAATACGTCGTATTTTATTAACACTTTACTTATGCAGCTACTATTGAACATCAACTACATATCCATAGTTTCTTTTTATGAATTAAATTATTGCACTATAATATAAACACTGCCGTATTTTATGTGAATGGGGAAAATCTTGATTTTTTTGAAAAATAATTATACCTAAGAGCCAAAAACTAGAATCATCCCAGGAGTTCATCAACAGGAGGATGGATACACCACAGTGATATGTGCACACAATTGAATACTATTAACATTCAGCAATAAAGAGGAATGAATTATTGACAGTCGCAACAACATGGATGGATCTCAAGAATTTTTAGTTGAATGAAAAGATGCCAGGCCAGGCACAATGGCTCACGCCTGTAATCTGAACACTTTAGGAGGCCAAGGCGGATGGATCACAAGGTCAAGATATCAAGACCATCCTGGCCAACGTGGTGAAACCCTGTCTCTATGAAAAATACAAAAATTAGCTGGGCGTGGTGGCATGCAGCTGTAGTCCCAGCTACTCGGGAGGCTGAGGCAGGAGAATCACTTGAACCCAGGAGGCAGAGGTTGCAGTGAGCCGAGATAATGCCACTGCACTCCAGCCTGGTGACAGAGTGAGCCTCTGTCTCAAAAAAAAAAAAAAAAAAAAGGAAAGAAGGAAAGATGCCAGACCCAAGAGTTCATTCCAGTTATATGAAATCCAGATTAGGCAAAGTTAACATGATAGAAATAAGATCAGTAGTTGTTTCGGGGACAGAGAGTTGACTGGGAAAGGGCATGAGGCACCTCTCTGGGGTGATGATTATGTTGTTTATCGTGAGAGGATGTGGGTTACATAGATGGATGCATTTTCAGAACTTGAGATCTGTGTATCTCATTGTGTGTAAATTTCCCTCAGTAAAAATTTCAATAAGAAGAAAGGCAATGAAAAAAATAAGACATAGGAGATATTTCTGATTCATAACTTGAGACAGAGAGAGACTGCAAAGGAACTAAAACATGAATGGATTTTAGTTTTCTCAAGAAGAGTTTTACCCTCTAAGCAATTACAAAGTCAGAGAGGATCTTTGTTTTACTTAAGTTATCCCTTTAATGCTTATTTTCCGAAGATCACAGAAGGCATCCAGAGCTCTAATATCACCAGGCTCTGATGTTCTAGTGGGAAATGTAGAACTATTAAAAAACACAATGATAACTGGCAACTAGATGACAACAGATGTTTCCCCTCCAGCACAATGATAGAACAATAATAATAGCAGAGATGCCCTACTCAGCAGAGATCAGGGAAGAATAGGAGTTACTCCTCAGAAATAGCATCTTAGATGACTGGGTTGTGATGCCAACAGAGATGTGAAACATCAAGAAAGCCACAAATAAAGTTGTTTCAGGTCCTGTGGTACAAGAAGAGCTCCATCAGTTGGATAATGATACAGAAAGGTCCACAATTTACAACAAAGGAAGCTAAAGCCATGATTGGCATTGCATTGGATTGCTAGAATCAAGAAAAGACTAGAACATTTCCATTTTCATATGTAAATGACAATATTACAGGACCGGGGAAATAGCGATCACAGACTCTGCAGCATCTGGTATTCTCTTGAAAATACTAATTTGTTGGAGCAATTAATATGAAATAAGGAAAAAGATTGGTGATTTGGCTTACTAAAATTCCTTTGAGAAACATAATTGTCTGAACAAAGAGTATAGAAATACTGAGATTTCAAGATGATGGGTGAGTTATTCTAGCTGGAACTTTATTTAATAATAGCTTAGCCCATAAACGAAAAGAGGTCAAACAAGCAGTAAAACCACTTTATAGTTCATTAGTATCTTGGACAACCCCCATGCCATAAATAATAAAAAACAGAGGACTCCTCCATTTAGTAGCCAAGTGTGAGAACTACAATATAAGTGGAGTTTCTAGGTAATCAGAAAGAAGTAAGACTGATGAACAAACTGAGAAATAAATTGGATAATAAAAGTATCTCCACTTTGCTCAGTGTCCAAAACGCGCATGGGCAGTGAGCCGGAAAGACAGTGCTGGTGAAAGGGAGCATAAACCTTTCATTTTCTCAACAGCAAGTGGCTACAGGAGATGGTGAATAGATGAAAAAAATCAGACACAATAAATATTTTCTCTGATGACATACCCTTGCCAGAACCTCTCGTATATCTGTGCATTTTCAGGTTATGGCATTATCATTTAATATTTGGAGTTTAATGGTTCACTCTTTTGATCATATATGAATCTTTCTCTACTTTTTCTCTAATCTCCTCCGTCTTGATTTCTTCACCACTTGCTGCTCTCTCTTACTTTTTCTTCTCTTTTGTTAATAACTTTTTTCTCTTATTACAAAACTCTTCTCTAAGTTTCCTCTCTAGCTTCCTCCCCCTCATTCCCCTCTTTTTCTATCATGATGTAATTGCTCCAGGGAAAAGCTTCATCTACAATAGAAAGGTTAACCAGGGGGTGTCCAACTAATAAAATAAGGTGTGAATCCAGAGGTTTATTACTTCCTTGTTTAATTTCTGCTTTAGGTGGCAAAAACAAGAGCTCACTCAAAGGAATTAAATGTCAAGTACATTTGAAACAAGTAAGAAAATATTTCTTCAAGCAGCATGTAGTAGAATTTACCATAGTAGGAGGTCAGAATATTGTGTACAGTAGTAAGATTTTAGAGGTGTTATTTTTAACCCAAATAACGTTTGTCATTCGTACCTGTTAATGAAGACGAGATCGAATTTTTTAACTCCCTAGTGAAATAAGAAGAGTTATCTTACCTTCCTCAGTGAAAAGTAATGAGAAAGAATGAGCTATAAATGGAGTTTGTCATTTTCACATTTACAGCATGTGTTAGCTCCTTAGAAAAAAAGACATGACATAGTTGAAGGTAATATTCTCAGTCTTATACAATGAACTTTCCTTGCTGTTTCTCTAAAAAGATTCCACATTTACAAAGAGGATAGGATTTTAAAAAAATTAAGCTTGATCTTTCATTTCTTGAAAATGATCATGTGAATTGCTTACAGGTGTAATGGTCATGCCCTCTTTATTATAAAACATCTATATTGTAAAATATGGTCAGAAGTTGAGTATTTGGTTGTTGAGGTTTGAATGGAAGGTACAAAGAGTTCTAATGTCTCGGAATAAGTCAGCTGACAGCCCAGCTACCAAATGGCCGGCAAGGTCTGATTTACTTTGATGAATTCATCAGTCCTTGATTTGACCTTGCTTTGCAAGCTCACACCTCAGATTCTTGTTAGCACAGGCAGTGTGATCTGTACCTGGGGGTGCAGACACATTATCTTTGGGTCAGGAAATTACAAGAAACTTTTCTTTTCCCTTTTCGGTTTTAAAGAACTTTAAGTAATCAGAACAAAAGTTAAAATTATCTGACTATCTCCATTCAGAAATACTGGTGAATGTGGCTCAGAAATGCAAGCTTATAGAATGCCAGATTGCTTCTGGTGGAGCTGATCGTCAGACACTGACCCCTTCTGTGGCAATACATTATGGAGAGATAATATGATGTCCTTGGTCTTGGGGACAAATTACATGTATCTCAAATGAGAATTTGATGATAACTGATTGTCAGTGAGTTTCTAGGTGATTAACTTGCTTCAGCAGAGTACCTGACTACAGGCTGAGTGATTTCACCGTGATCTAAAAAGAATGAGTCATGCCATTAGACTGCTCTTGAGAAAACAATATTTCAGCTATTTATTGTTATCAAAATGATGTCACCACCAACCATTCATAAATCTCTGGTTGTGCAAAGGAGCTCAATTTTCTCATTCATCCTCCTCCTCTTTCCTGCATCCTGAGAGCCCGTCTGAGTCACTGCTATGTGGGGACCCCAGACTACAGGGACATTTCACTTCATCTTCCTCTGTGCCCGATGAATGGGTGGTAGCATATTTTCATGCCTAATAATTTAAAAATCAGGATTAAAAAACACAGTTATATCTTCAGAAGCATACTCTCTACTGTTCAAAGGTACCATCACATGTAATACTTTGTCCCATGAAAAAAAACAGCCACCTGAATAATAAATAAAAAAAAGTAGAGAACTAATAACAAAATAACAAGCTTGCAATCTACCAAGGAGCTTGTTACAGTGGAAGACAAAACCCTGGTTCAAAGCCTTTCTTTTTCTTTTATGTTTATGGTTTGATCCTATTTTTTTTTGGTCAGCAAGTACCAGTCTTTATATTTACTGATTCTTTTATGTTTTTGTTAGTGAAAAAAAAAGAGATGGTGTACATATAAAATAGATTGTGATGAATTATCTAAGAATATATATAGCCAAAGGGGTACTGAATTTGATTGTCATGTACTTCAGCCCAGTGAATTCACTGTTAATGTTTTTTATGAAGTCCACTCATCGCTCTACTTTTTGTACATTTTTATCAGAAAAACAAAAAAATTATCCTATAATTGAAAAAACAGTTTTTAAGAAAAGTTATTGTAAATTTTCAAAATAAATGTTCACCGTCAAAATGACAAACATTCCTTGAAATGTACAT
The DNA here is from genome assembly GCF_029289425.2 of Pan paniscus. NCBI lineage: Eukaryota > Metazoa > Chordata > Mammalia > Primates > Hominidae > Pan > Pan paniscus. Next base: position 140,602,528 of record NC_073255.2, on the reverse strand, counting down.
TGTTTTTATATAATTGGAATTTTTCCCTCACTAGCTGCATTAGGCAGAACGCAAACAATATTGGATAAGAAATCAGGCAACCTGAATTCTAGTCCTGTTTCATCATCATGAGGGAGTGATGAGATGCAGTGATATTTCAAGTCCCCTCTCACTTGATGATCTGTAAACTCAAGTAATAGATAAGCTTGATGTGGAACCTAAGCATGTGATAAATTGGTTCAGAGAAGGTTTAATAAGTTCAAGCTTTCAATGGTTTTTGAGGATTGCTAGCATTTCCCTTAAAATGTCTTTTAATCATATTGTTCATGGCAAAATATATTTTTGAGGTGGACAATCCATATGATACGCCAAGGTATTTGTCAGATTCTTACGTTCTGTTTTTCATATTGGGAAATATAAAAGGGGAAAAGCATTCTTAGATTACAGAAACATTTAGTATTACTTTTACTATTAGGCAGAGAAGCAATTCATTTCTGATCCTTAGGTTGAGAGGTCACATTCCTTTTCAAATTGAACAACAGAAGTCTGTTTAACTGGGATTATTGAAAACTTCCTTCTTCCCACAAATCTCTGAAGAATATGTTACCTAACTTTACAAAGCCCAACATTTTCCTGAGAACATGAGAAAGTGGAAAACATTTAATTTTGAGGTTACAGATTTATACGTCGGCAATAAACAACAGTAGTTTTTGTTTTTGTTTTTGTTTTGCACTGAGCCTAAAGAAAATTGAACCACTCATTATCCCGCAAATCAAATCCTAGTTCTTAGGAACTCATAGAACTTTTCCATAAAGGAAGAGTAGAATTTCAGATTACTTGTGGTCTTTATAGAGAACATTTTTTTTAATTATACTTTAAGTTTTAGGGTACATGTGCACATTGTGCAGGTTAGTTACATACGTATACATGTGCCATGCTGGTGCGCTGCACCCACTAACTCGTCATCTAGCATTAGGTATATCTCCCAATGCTATCCCTCCCCCCTCCCCCCACCCCACAACAGTCCCCAGAGTGTGATGTTCCCCTTCCTGTGTCCATGTGATCTCATTGTTCAATTCCCACCTATGAGTGAGAATATGTGGTGTTTGGTTTTTTGTTCTTGTGATAGTTTACTGAGAATGATGATTTCCAATTGCATCCATGTCCCTACAAAGGACATGAACTCATCATTTTTTATGGCTGCATAGTATTCCACGGTGTATATGTGCCACATTTTCTTAATCCAGTCTGTCAGTGTTGGACATTTGTGTTGGTTCCAAGTCTTTGCTATTGTGAATAATGGCGCAATAAACATACGTGTGCATGTGTCTTTATAGCAGCATGGTTTATAGACCTTTGGGTATATACCCAGTAATGGGATGGCTGGGTCAAATGGTATTTCTAGTTCTAGATCCCTGAGGAATCGCCACACTGACTTCCCCAATGGTTGAACTAGTTTCCAGTCCCACCAACAGTGTAAAAGTGTTCCTATTTCTCCACATCCTCTCCAGCACCTGTTGTTTCCTGACTTTTTAATGATTGCCATTCTAACTGGTGTGAGATGGTATCTCATTGTGGTTTTGATTTGCATTTCTCTGATGGCCAGTGATGATGAGCATTTTTTCATGTGTTTTTTAGCTGCATAAATGTCTTCTTTTGCGAAGTGTCTGTTCATGTCCTTCACCCACTTTTTGATGGGGTTGTTTGTTTTTTTCTTGTAAATTTGTTTGAGTTCATTGTAGAGACTTAAACGTTAGACCTAAAACCATAAAAACCCTAGAAGAAAACCTAGGCATTACCATTCAGGACATAGGCATGGGCAAGGACTTCGTGTCTAAAACACCAAAAGCAATGGCAACAAAAGACAAAATTGACAAATGGGATCTAATTAAACTAAAGAGCTTCTGCACAGCAAAAGAAACTACCATCAGAGTGAACAGGCAACCTACAAAATGGGAGAAAATTTTCGCAACCTACTTATAGAGAACATTTTTGGGGGTTAAATACCTCACTGCACTCAACCAAGTTAAATTGTTAGACACAGAGGCATTCTGAGAAAGTGAGGAGGGTAGGACTGAAAGAGCACTTATGCATTTAAGTATTGTTTCAAATTCTGGGGTAAGCCAGGAATTACTTTCCTTGGAATTTGAATGTTTATTTATATCCATAGGTTTTTAAAATTCACCTCGTCTTTCACATGGATCACTATTCTCTTCTTGGAAGCCATGACCACCAGTTGCCCTCTGTACTGTCTTGCCTGGTCTCCATTAGGATCATTGTGTTCATCATGAAATTATGATTTATCTTTCCCTTTATCATAATGGTATTCATATGTGTAGTTGTACAATACTTAACTTTATTGATAGAAAAAAATATTAGGAAGATCACCTTAATGGGCAGCACAGATTAAGAACATGCATAGAAATGAACCGCACCACCAATAATTATGGGGAAGTAAATGGAGATACACTTGGATTGATACACACTGAAGGATTATGATGATGGTTTGAGCTTTCCAGAAACTAGACCGTGGGCAATCTGATTGTTCCCCAGGGATTCATTCTTGGACCTTTTCTCTTCTTACTTTGTATATCCTCCCTTATCCCGAGGACCCTAAAGATATACACTCCCATGATTTCAACTATATCCTAAACTGTCATATCAGTCCCAATCTCCTTTATCTGAAAGTTCAGCTGATCATCTCCAATTTTCAGTGTAACTAAAAAGCAGGCAGTTTCCAAGCCCTCTAATTCTCTAGAGTTGTGTTGTCCAACATGGTAGGCACTAGTCACATACGGCTGTGGAGCACTTGAAATGTGGCTAGTCTGAATTGAGATGTGCTGTAAGCATAGAATACACCCCATAATTTGAAGACAGTATTTAAAAATGTAAACAGTGTAATTAATAATTTTTATATTACTTACATGTGAAAATATAATTGAATATATTGAGTTAAATAAAACATCTTGTTAAAATTAATGTTTCTTTTTAATGCAACCATTAGAAGTGGAAAATGAAAAAAGTGGCTTACATTAGGTTTTTATAGAGCAGTGGAAGGTGTCCACTTTGCTCCATCCCACCTTATTTCAAGGCACCATTATATCTTACTTGAGTTACATTAGTAGCCCCCAGTCTTTTCTACCTCCAGCCCATAATTTGCTATAGTAATTTTTCTAAAAGTTGGATTTGCCACATGACTTTGGAAACAAAATAATTAGAGTTTGACTCCCAATTCTGCAATTGACTAGCTGTGTAACCTTGGACAGTAATTTAAGATTTCTAAATCTCAGTTCTAGCATCGTCTAAGTGGAGATAAAAAATAGAAGGAGAGGATTTGGTATCAGTTAATTGGGGCATTGTTTGTAGAGCTTCTGTCAGCACATATCACATGGTAAACAGCACATGAAGCCTTTGTGAGCTGGTTGCCACTTTCTAGACACATCCTTTGCTGCCTTTCTGCATGGACCAATGTGGTTCCATCATACTGACCCACTGAACTAACAGTTCAGCTGTGTGTCATAATTTCTGCATTGTATGTGCCCTATCACACACTCATCTTTCTTCCTTGCTTGAGTAACTCCTATTTCTCATTCAGGACCAGTTCCGGGACCATCTCCTTTGAAGGCTTTCTCTTACTTCCCCAGTCTCTGCATTAGGTACCATCGCAACCAGTGTATGCTCCTGTTATGAGTGAAGAGCAATGACAAGTGTCATGGGTGTTGGAGTTAGCAAGTTCTAGGTCCAAATTACAAACTCTAGGTTCAAATTGCAACTTCATGACTGTGTGACCTTGAGCAAATGCCTAACCTCTCTGTAGCTAAATTTTCTCATTAGTAAAATAAGACACTGATAATTGTCTTAGAGATTAAAAGGCATTAGAGTATCTGATACATCATAGAATGCAATAAATAGCTATCATTGCATCATTGCATTGACACCCTCTATTGTAACTGTTTGTTTACTTCTCTGCCTTTCCATTTGAAACGTAAGCTCCTAGAAGAAAAGACAAGTGTTTCATTGGTCCTTGTATCAGTAAAGCTTAGTGCAGTGCCTGTGAGCCCTCAACCTAAGTTTAAATACAAGAATGGATTAATAAATGATGGATGAATAAATAACACCATTGGCATCTAAGAGAGGGTTGGATTTGACCTCCTAGAGGGATGGGCATTCAGGGTAAATTAAAATAAATTATGTTGACAAACCCAGTCAGACTGTGAGAAATTCAAGTAAGGGACATTTAAAAGACCTTGGCAGAAATCTGACTGATTTGTCCCATCAGTCCTTGGTGAAGCCATTGTTTCTGGAGGTAGCAACCACACAGTGGGGAATATCTGATAATTATAAATCTTTTAGTTTCTTCAGCAGGGTTACCAATGCCTTTTTACATTTATTATAAATTTCTGGGGATATAAAGCACAATGAAGAAGAGAAGCGTCTAGTGGATTGTTGAGTTCAATGGGAAGAATAGCTTTATCTGTTTTCTTTTCTCTTGTGTTTATTGTTGTTTTTTTTAAATCCCTGCTATTCTGCCACATAGAAGTGATTCTCCAAAGACATCAAACATCTGTCATCTAGGTACTGGTTCTCTAATTCCAGGCTGTAGGCCATCACTTTTATACAGTTATCCAGTTTCTACCTGAATTCTGTTTAAGCGAAACTGTGGAAGGAGGGGGCTTGTAATACATATATTATATATAGATATTTTCTTGATAAATAGTTGATTTGGAAACTGCTGAGCAATATTTTTAGACAAAATGATTGCTATAGAAGTTCAAACAGCAGGCCTCAAATTTCACATCAACAGTGACACTTTTAGTTTAGAGTCACTGGAGACAAATGGCAGATAGCCATTGTGAGGTTTGAACATTCTTTTACTTTTTTTCTCTGTCAAAGTTGATGTTTCTCTTAAGCCATTTCACAATGACTTGGAGGCCAAATAACCTTCATCTCTCACTAAAGTAAGGAGCCTACTATAAATTTTGTGCTACTTCACTGTACTTTTATCACAATCCCAATCAGTTTAAAGAATTAGAAAAGTAGTAAGAAGTCATTTGCATAATACAGTCTCTATGGAAAAAAAAAACCCTAATATAAAATTCTGGAGTAGAGGAAAATGGTGGAAATCCATGAGAAATTCTTAGCAATAATAACAGCTAACACATATCATGCCTACTATGTGCCAGGCACTATTCTAAGTTCTTTAGACCTCAGACCTTTAAAATGGTTATATTTATGAAGTTGTCTTATATGCATTTATTCATTCAACAAATATTTCAGGAATACAATGTGCTCAAAAGGAACATGCCATAAATGATGAACAAGAGACAGGTTTATTGTCCTTACGAAGCTACTGCTGTGTCTCTTCTAATGTCTTGCTTCACAGTAACCAAGGGAAGATTTGAATCTCCTAAGAATTGTGATGCTATGAGATACTAACATTTCAAATTCTGTATCAAATTTATTTATGTTTTTTCTAAAATATGTGAAAAATACTTGGCACTGTTGATCTGTGTGGGAACACGGCTCAAAAGATGAAAATAATATCATTTAATCAATGTGGTAAACATATAGGAAGTACTTTCATTTCTTTGCCAAGTTTTGACGTGCAGTGTTTCTGCCTCCTGGCTTTATGCACTCCTTTCACACTTTTGTCTTCTTCCTATTTGGATGGGTGTTCTACTCCTTTTCTTTAAAATTAACAAACGGCTGAAAGGGCATAATACAATAATCTCCTAAACAAAGGGCATAGTGCCCTTTCTGCAATGTTTGGTACCTGGAATGTGAAAGTCTTTGAAAATGTTCTTTCTGCATGAAATATAGCTCTCATGTGGTTTGAGGTTCAGACAGGGGAGACATTGCTCTTTCTTTCTACATGTTAGGAATGTAATGATTGTAGGTTGAAATGTCACAATGCAGAAAATTGTAAATGTTACCGTAAATATACAAGGTCAAATCCAGAATACACATACCTTCAATCTCTACTAGATAGAGATATGAATAAATTTATTTTTGAGATCCTGTCCTAAGATTTTAATAACCACTTCGTTTTATAGTATAAAGATAGGAGCTAATTCCGTTATTCGTGAGGTTAGCATAATAGCTCAGTATCCAAAATGTGCTTGAATTAGAAGTTGTGTGTATGTCATACTAATACATGGACTAAATACAATCTGATTTCATTGTTTTTAGCCTGGTGGAACGTATACATGCAGATTTGTTTGAGGACAGTCATTTTAAACATTTACATTAACCGTAACTCCAAAGAAAAATGTTTAAAATGTATAAAACACCTTTTAATTTCAGAGATACAAGTTTTTATGTAAGTGGCTATTACTCTGCTTATTTTTAATACTTGCAAACGTCCTTGTATTGGGCATGTATATATTATATAATTATTGACTGTAATATCATCTTTCATTAAGTGCCTGCTATGACATTGGTTCTGTACTCTGTGTTTTATATATAATCTCTCATTTCATCCTCACAATAACTATGTGAGATTTAGGTCAGTATGGTTAGCCTCGTTTTACAGGTGAGGAAACTGAAACTTTGGAAGGTTAAGTAACTTACCCACCACTGTAAGTAACTGAAAGAATTGAGATTTATGTTCAAGTCTTTCTGGTTTCAGGTCTTCTTAATCTTATCATAATACAAAATACTCCTACTTTCCTCAAAATGGTGATTTGAGCTGAGTAACAATAAATATTATATCGTTTCTTACCTGAGCGGTAAACCACGCGTGCTACTTAGTTCTCAGACTGGGACTGTGTTCTGTGTTCCTGCAGGGTTGAATGTAACAACTGTGAGACTGGAGAACAGTGTGGCGCGATTATGCATGGCAATGCCGTCACCTTCTGTGAACCATATGGCCCACGAGAACTGGTAAGTATGTGCTATTCATGTACATTATTCCATTATAGTATTTACTGAGCTTTTTGCCAACAAAAGTTTTTCTTATGCTCTTAAAGTTCAGATGAAAATTCAAATATGATTTATGAGTCCTATTACAAATATCTTAAAATTGGGAGGGGCAATTCTATGGCCTATTTTCGGATGTAAAAACAAATAATTCAATAATAAAATTGTCAGCATCAATGGATATCATTAAACATGGAGTATCACTATGATTAGATGGCTTTTTAAAAATATGAGTATTTGCTATAATATCCATAATAAACAATTTATGACCTTCTAAGTTCTTCTATAAAGCCATGCTCTTAAAATTGTCCTTATTTTCTCCTTGCAAGTCAAAACTGTTAGATGTTCAGTTTTATCACTTTATTTTAAAACTTTGGTTCATAGCCATAGAAGAACCTGATGGATTTTTCTTTACGTGAAAGAGCATACTGAATAAACCAGTTTTTTAAAAATTTTGATTCATCTTATATTACTTAGAAGCAGATTATTTTCCTTTACTTTAGATTGATTAGTAGCTTTTGCTTGCCAAATCATATGTAAAATGAAACATGAGCATTCAAAATGGAAAGAAGTAAAACTACTAGCCATCAGCATGTGGCTAATGAGCCTTTTTTTGGTTGTTGTTAATTTGGTAACTATTTCTGGCATGAAGACTACTTTCATTTTACCTTCTTGAAAAATAATATAAAAGCAATTGTTATATCCTGTCTCAATTCCTTTGTCCCTAATACTCTTCTTGTACCATCTCTTATGCTTTACTTTTCTGCTTTTCAACTTGGGCTTTAATGCTTGTTCTTTTATTTCCCACATCTTCCCTTTCAGAGGGCTTCTAGTAACAGGTTGTATTTTTCACCCTTCTGTCACAATTGTGTTTCAAAATCATTAACTTTAAAAGTTGTCAAAAGACTGACTTCCAATGTAAATGGTGGGGCAGGGGGTGCCTAGATGGGCAATTAAAAGAAGATTTAGTTATCAAAATGTGAAAGCCAATTAATTGTTGTAAGATGGTTCTTATTTTATGCTGCTTAAATACCCCTTTCATGCCAATAGATACATTTAATTTATTAAAGATACAAGCTTCAGAGCATTGATGAATTGAGGAGTTTTTAGTTGAAATTACAACACAAACAGAATTAATTGGATGCAAATTAAAATAATAGGTGCTCATAATTCAAGCCTCACAAGTGCTATAATATGCCTGCAGACAAGTATGACTCTGGTGGTGAAGATTTTCTTGAAAAAATAGATTTGCTAGTACATTTTAAATAATATACCATGACAGAATTAATTATCTATAAACCTTAACACAAATTTAATTTTTTTACTGTAGTTAATTGAGCTTAGACTAAATGCCTGTTTTAGAAGGTGTCTCATTTAGTAATATTCCTGGAAATTCTTGACAAGTTATTTTTGTTGCCACTGGTTAATAGGAAATAAAAATATCTAAGAATATAATGCCAAAATTCATATTTTCATAGCATAAAACTGAAGTATTATTTAATCCTATGTATGTTTAGTCCTGATTGTTTCACTATATCCCTGTTTATTTAGCATTAGAGTTGATATATTCAGTGGGCTAATTTTGAATTGTGTTTTATAATTAATGTGGGATTAGCCTTTCGACTAAAAAGGAAAATACTCAAAATAATTATCTTCATTTGGGAAATAAGAAAGTATGTAGTTTTTGTATTTCCATTATAAGTATTTTCCTAAGATGAATTTGTATGGTTAGATTCAAAGGGAATAAAATGAAACAGATTGAGAATGATGGCGATGATGTCCACATTTTATACTAAGTTCTAATTTTTCATAATTTTTATACTGTATTGGTGTTCCTGAAGCAAAAATATACATTGTACCCAAGTTGTGTTTATAGAAGACAGATCAGTCAAATGAAAAGTGAGGAATTCGGTTTTCAGTTAACATTATATTCAATATTTACTAAAATCCAAACATTTGCATGGTACTTTGTGACTGAATGCCGTCAAAATTGTTGTGCATGAGAACTAATGAAAGTTATCAGCCCCCAAACATCACTTTTTAAACAATATGCCTTCTTATTTTTCATAAAGCCCATTCTTACTGAAGTTGTAAGAAAAAGAACCACGAGCAAAGAACCTTAGTAGGCTAAGGCTTTATCTTTTAAAATGCTAGAAGGAGGATCTCCATTTTTGTGAATGTAGTTAAATAGCCATTTCATTTCTGGAGAAGTTAGTCAGTGAGGGGTGGAAGAAACTGTTACCTGGACATAGCACAAGTTTTTGTTTCTTTTTAACTGCTGTGCCATGCACCCCTCACTGGGTTTTATTTAACCCAGTGAAGTCTCTGTATTTCAGGTGGTGACACTGAACTTTATTAATTTTGTTAGTATAAAATAAAGGTAAAAAGGAATTCATTTTCTCACTCATTTAAAGGAAAATATGCTCTCAGAATTTAAAATGAAATGAGTTATGTTACCCTCCATTTTAAAAAAAGAAATTCTTCACTAAATTATTACTATTATGTTTTAAGACAAGGCCTCACTCTGTCACCTAGGCTGGTGTCCAGGTGCGCCATCATGGCTCACTGCAGCCCTGACCTCCTGGGCTCAGGTGATCCTATGACCTCAGCCTCCTGCCTCAGCCTCCCAAGTAGCTGGGACTACAGGCATGCACCACCACACCCAGCTAATTTTTTAAAATTGTTTGTAGAGATGAGGTCTCCCTATGTTGCCTAGGCTGGTCTTGAACTCCTGGGCTCAAGCAATCCTACTGCCTTGGCTTCCTAAAGTGCTGGGATTATAGGCATGAGCCTCTGCACCAGGCCTATTTACTGAATTATTCTCACATATTTGGAAATGCATTTTAATTACAAGGGTGAGTTTGGACTAAAACAATATCAAACTCAAAAAATTTTAGAGAAAAAGTACAGAATGAACAGCTTTGACCTACAGTGATTTCTTCTGATTCATTTAGTTATCATACAAATTTCCTATAGTTTTGAGTGTATTTAATAATTTAAGAGAGATTTGGTAAGAAAAAAGTTATGTATCAGCCATTCATAGTTACCATATTATTTATCAAAAGCTCTTTAAGGGCCCCTTTTGTTTTCAGAATGTCAAATATAAAGGCTTAATAACTCATATTTGAACTCAAGATTAATAATTTATATTACCCAATTATAAATATAGGTATAATTTATATTTATAATACTCAAGTATAAATATAGGTGAATAGATTTCAGAATAGATTTCATAGGCAGTGCTTCTTTTTTTTTTCCTTCATCTTTCCTGTTCTTTCTTTTAGCTGATATTTTACTAATAAAATAAATGGGTAAAGGTAAAGAAATGAGAGTCAACCATTATACCAGTCCTAAACTTCCCTGGTGAAAAAAATTAGAATCAGTAACCAATCAAAGTCTAGGGTCACCCTCAGCACACATAATTTGAAATTTGGCGATATTTCACACAACTTGCTGTTCGCTAGCAGAGGTCACAGCTGTGGAACTTGATCAAGTAGGTGACACAAGCATCATTTATTACACCATCAGGATAAGTATCTAAGACTCTTCAGTACATTTAATGCACTAGCAGTAGCTTTATAGCCGTGTATTTAAAGCACACGTTCAGTCACCTCTCCAAGTCATGATATAGATATTTTGATATTCACATGTATCTGATCTTTTAATATTCACATCCCAACTGAATTCCGACAGAGCAAGAGGCTTGCTCACTCATTTCCTACAGCTCTTCATGAATTGTATAGCACTTGACCGTTCTGCAATTGTGGACTCTGTCATATAAGGGCTAACAAAGTGCAAGGATATGTCTAAAGATGTTATTAAGACATATAAGAAGCAAAGTGCAACAGAGAGAGAGTCTGTCTCAAAAAAACAAAACAACGAAAAAAAAAAGCAGCAAAAGTAAGACAACCTACTGCCTCTGCCACAGTGAAGAGTTATCCACTTTCTATTGCATACAGTGGAGTAACTGAAATGTCCTATATTGTAGTGTACAGAATTTCAGAACCCAGCAAAATGAGAACCTTAATTTTTGTCTCATTTGAGCTGGTATGGGTCAAAGCTACTGCTCTAAAGGATAAACAAATAAAATTTTAAAATTAAAGAAGCACCATTCTTCTTTCAGAAGGGGGAAATTTTGCTTAAGCATGCTTCTTAAGCATGAAACTAAGGAAAAGTAGCAGAAACTTGTCAGAAGACTATTTCTAGGTTCATAATTCTATTTCTTTTCTTCATTTTTTTTTGGTAACAGTTTTATTGAGAAATAATCCACAGATTCTACCTTCTTTAAAGTGTACAGTTCAAGGCTTCTGGTTTATTTACAAAGTTATGGAACCATTATTACAGTCAATTTTAGACCATTTCATCACACCCCTCCACAAAGAAAGCCTATGACCTTTAGCTATTGTAGTTCTATTTCCTTTTCAAAATAATTTTATTCCACTCATTTGTTCTTAGTTTATCTCCCAATTTTTGTTCGGTAGCCCTTTTGCTGCATTCTCTTTGGGTCCCCGATCTATTGATCTGGTAGGATGGAAGGGAGATGGTGGAATGAGTGGAGAGGAGCTTTGTTAAATGCCTTCACAAGATAACCTGCTGGATTCCACTAAGAACAGTTTGTGAAAGGACATTGAGAAATATGCTATCCGTCTCCAAGTCAGGATTTCACTTCTTTATTCCCCACAGGGGAAGAAGAAACAGGTCTGTGTTCAGACACATTGATAAAATGAACTAACTGGATAAATGCAACTTCTGTTAATGGATTTCCTCTCTCCTCTTTTTTAACTCTTCCCCTCCCCGTACCCCTCCTAGCATCTTTCTCCTCTTTCTCCTCTCTGTCTTGTCTTATTTTTATGTATTCTTTTTTCTTTAGATTACCACAGGCCTTAATACAACAACAGCTTCTGTCCTCCAATTTTCCATTGGTAAGTGTTTTTTAGCAGTTGTAACGATTTAATTTGGAAATGTTTGCTTTAAACATAGTGTGCAATCAGGATTATAATGCCAGATGCTTTTGGATTTACAGAATAGTAAGTCTTAATTTTGCAGTAAATAATCTACAACATTTTTAAAGTGAAATAAATATTTTTAAATGTTACATTCTGTTCTCACTTCTCTCCAGCAGTGAATGGTATTAAAAATACTGCAGATAATTCAAAAAAATCTTAAGATGATTTACATATGTATTTTGCATACATTGGCTTATTCTATTACAGCAGGATTACCTTGCTGGTTGTGTTTTGCTCAGATTAAGATTGAAATATGTTCCGTTTCCTGAGCTCTGACTAACTGGTAGTGAGAAAGATAATTACTGGTAACCGAAAGAAACCAATTAAGGCTTCATGTTTGGCATAAATAATCTATGTTAAATTCAAACATAGATAATGAAAACAATGACTGTATCTGGCAGTGTTTCTTTTAAGTGCTTTTGTTTTAGAGCTAAAAGTTCCTACCCAGAGCATTCAGTAAAATAAGGTGCCTTTTGATCAAGTGTTTGCAGTTTTGCTGTCTATTCTATTACCTTCCATTTTATTTTTCAAGGGTATGTATTTATAAATAACTTGTATAAATTTACAGAGGAAATGTTCTAGGGGAAGAAACATGTTGTCTTTTAATGGGGCCTAGGTCCCATTAGAGCGAAACCCCCTCCTGACCATTTCCTATGGCATGAGAATTGCAGGTGTCCCCCAGCCACGCTCAGAACAGCATCCTCCAGTCGCTTCCATATCTTAGAAGGTCTGCCGTTAGCAAAAGGACTGTTTCTCTCAGGATTCTTCTATTCCAAATTGCAAGTCAGTGTCCTACAGCCAGGAGCCCACTGTGGTTGATTGTGCTGAAGAACAGTTTTCTTTAAGTCATGTATTTGTCACTTTTTCATCACTGTGCCTTGTTTCAGCCTGTGTAGGAGGTACTATGTGAAGTCACCTGATTACATTTTGGGTTATTTTCTTCTCCAGTTGACAGTATTACCTACAACAATTTACAGACAGTTCAGAAGTCCATGTGTGATCATAAGTGTTAGGAAAAACAAAAATAATGGTTTTTTTGATGAAAGAGTTTTCTTTGACTTATTAACAAGTGTATCCTGTTCTGTAGCAAACACGTAATGTTCTTATAATCAAAACAAGATTTATTTTTAAAGAGTTGTGGTGCTACAAAAACAAATTTTTTAAACTGTAGCGTGACAGGCAACTTAGAGCCTCTTAATCACAATAAACGTGTTTAATTATGCTATTAATATATAACATAAGCTGAATAATGGTTAATAATGTATCAGTATTCTGAGTACTTGTTCTTTTTGTTAGAGAGATGAACATTAGTTTCAGATATTGTCTTTAAGCAATTAAAGAACACAAGAGAATCAATTTTAAAATATATGTCTCCTAATTCTAATATTATTTGTACTTTATTCAAGGGTGGAGAGCTCCTACACCAATTAAATTATCCTTTATTACAGGGAAAAATTACTATTTTGGTGAATAGTATACTGCTAATATGGCATAGATTCTCTATTTCCTTGCCTTTCATTTGTACCAATTACAACAGAGTTGATGAAAAAGTACCAAGAAGAGGAGGTAATCAGAGAATGAAGGGTTTATTACCTAAGACTCAAAACCCATAGCAAGCACCATGGCCAAGGTCTCGGGACTAGACATAAACATGGGACTTAGCAAGAGCCCTTGGTCTCCCCACAAGCCTGAGGACTGTAGCCATCAGGCCAACTTATATTATTTAAAGCACGGATTTGAATCCTGCTGGAAGACTGGAAGAGTAACAGAATTGGGGAAAGAGAGAGAGAGAGAGAGAGAGAGAGATGGCAAGGAGAAAATGAAGGAAGGGTGGAAGGAGGAAGGAAAGAGGGAGGAAGGAAATGAGAAAAAGAGATCTCAAGTTTACAACTAAAAGTACATTTATAAATCTTTTCAGGTGGCAGTTTTAGAATCAGAAGTGAAATTTTAACATATCCTTAGGAATGAAATGGAACAATTTAGTAAAAGAAATTGTAACTTATTGTTTATAAACTTCATTGGTGAATTTACTTACTACACTTTGAGAGTAAAAAATTGGGGGAAACCAAGAAGAGTTAGAATGGCAAAGAAACAATGTAGTAGCAAACCATCTGTTGTATGGTGTGTGGTGGTATGTGGTGAATACCGTATAGCGGGCAGAACTTTCCAGAAATGTTTTGTGTATCTCATTATCATTTGTTTATATGGATGTTTACGAGGTACAAGGGTGTGACATCATTCTGTTTATTTGGGTGATATGAGGGCCAGACTGAGGAATACTCACAAATTCTAGAAATGCCATAATTGTGGGTATCCATAGTAATCAGATACCAAAATAGCAAATTAAAATGAATCCAACCAATCCAATAGCAGCCATAATAGCCATTTTATTTATACTCAGTTCAAAAATTATATTAAGATTACGTTATAAAAAACTGTATGTTAACAATTCAACATTTACATTTCCTTGTGTACTGTGGAATTCTCCAAATCTATACTAATAATAATATGTCCAGTTAGTTTTAGTGTCACTCCTTAGGAAGTCCTTTAGGATATTAAATGTTAAATGTTCACTGTATAACACAATGATTCAAGCAGTTTTCTAGGGAATTCTATTATTATAACCTAAGTGGTCAATTATGTTCATAATTGGGCATGTATAACCACAATTGGAGAAATTATTGTGTTGATACTTTCATATTGCTCTTGTAAACATTTTCAGTTGCATAACAAATGTTATCCAAAAGACTCCCAAGTTCTTCATACAAAAATTGCTTGAATTACTAAGGGGTGTCTCAAATAAATTCCATATGCCAATGTTTAGCAGCAATACTCTCTCAGTTCTTTCAAATACACACACACACACAGTTTATACAATATGTACATATATTACATTATATATGTATACATACATGTGTGTATCTGATGTGTTTATATAATTATATATTATACATGTGTATATAGATTATGTACTTGTGTATATATACATATACACACACATACATATATATACGTAAATGTAAGGCTGTCTTAACCAATGATTTTTAAAGTCAAAGAATCCTGAAAATGCAGTTCTGCAAGATGAAATTTATCATGTTATCCACAGCGAAATCATCTTGGAAAGTGTCCTAAAATATTCGTAGAAGAACTTTTCATTTTTCCATTCCAGTGAAAGATCTCTTATCCATTTCTGTGCTGAGACATCGATTTGCTACCATCCTCACTTGATTCATTAGACGCAACTTATGGAATTTATGGTAGTAGCCTTAGGGGCATTTGCCCACTTCCTTTAGATTTCCTCTGGGATAGGAAGAAAAATTTGAGATGACATCCTTGCAAAGTGTTATCCTACAGATGCCTCCGAACTCTACTTTCTCAGGCAGGGTTGAGGATCCAAAGGAAATGGCGGTAGTACCTTGTGTCCATCATTCACTTAACAAAATGTCACTGAATATTTGTTGTGTGCTCAGTATTTGCTTGAGCTGGCTTCAACTGGGAAAACAAAATAAGTGAGAAAACAGAACGTTTTTACAACACTTAACAATGTAGTAGAAGGCACTGGGTACATAGAGAGCATGAAATCTCTAGAAAACGGCATTGTTGTAAACAGGGTGGGTCTGTGTATATGTCCCCAGGGTGGCAGTGCCTAATGAGGTTCTTGAGGAAGGCTTCTTAGGAAGGAGAATCCCTGCCAACAACCCAAGTCACTTGAAAGGACAGGGAAAGGTTTTTCAAGTGAAGAGGCAGAGTGAACACAGGCAAGACATTGGAGGGGAACATGCGTGCCCTCCTAGAGCAGAGGAACTGGGCCTGGTAGCTATGAGCAATGTCAGATAAAGTTGCATCTATCTGAAGACTAATCTGTATCAGCTCAGGGCTTCAACTTACTTAATAGAGGGATAAATGTTAAATGGAGGTTTTAAACTCATTTAATTTAACTTTTTAAAAGTAAAATAATGTTGTTCTTTAGTTATTTAATAGAGGTCTGCAAAAGAACCTCTTTCTCTCTTGAGCAATAGAGAAATAGAATGAAATTAATTCTTCAGAAAAATTGTTTGGGTAGTTGTGTTAGGGGTTCTTTGTCACTTCCTTGATAGAGATCTGCATTGAGTCACTCTAAAAGAATTTACCAAGTAATATACTTGTTCAATTTAGCTTACCTCTTACATCAGATTAATAGGATTCATTAGCCAAACAAGGAATAAAGGTAAAGCATTTAAAAACACACCATGAAGAATAAATAGTTTGGCTTGCCAGACAAATCTATCTTGTCCATCACAGTATCCTCAGTCACTAGCCCAGGGACTCATAATAAATAGATGCTCATAAATATTGCTTCCCTGAGTGACAAGTAACCATTACAAAGACATCTATAATAGTATGTTACCAAGTGTTAAACTGATGTGATGCAGACATTTCATGCCAAGAGGGGGTTTGGGGGAGGTGATCTGAGGACCACAGTCAATGGAAAAGATTACCCAGAAAGAAACAGAATCACCAGTAAACTATACTTTAAGTGAAACAAGTAGACAGAAATACATATGCAAGTGTTTATCAGTACGTAATTACTGAGCTAACTAGAATCTATTATTTGTTCATGATTTATAGAATTAGTACCTTTTCTCTTGTTTACTTACGGATGTCCTAAACATTCGGGTTTTATTTTTGTACGTGTGTTTAATTTTTTTTTTTTTTTTTGCTGCTTTGTTTTTGTTTTTATCATTTCAAGACAGAAGGAAGTCATTAAATCATAAATGCTTTATATTTACTTATTAAGATATACAGATGTTCTTAGGCTTGAATTATTGTCCTTCTGTACCGTACATGCTACGGAGTCTCAGAGATGAATGAGAGCCACTCTGTTTACACGAGTGTATTTTGAAAAATAAAAACTGGAAATTACAAAAGCTAAAAATACTCTTAGCTGAATTGGAATATTGCTTTGTGAAAGAAAAGAGATCTGGTATTATTTTTTCTTTAATAGATGTAAAGGATAAAATGTCACTTGTAAAAGGTATTCTATTTCATTTAGCATAAGAAAAGCAGTTGATTTTTCCCTTGAGCCTAATTCATAAACATCTTAATTACTCAGAACTTGATTCAGTAGAGAAATTCTCTCTCAACTCTTTTAGAACAGGTAGTTCAAGAGGAGGAGAAATCGATTCCTCCATATCTTGGTATGAATTATTGCTCATTTCCTCCACGAACTTACTGAAATATATTTAAAATTAGATTCTCATTTTTTTTTCCAGAATCACTCTCCCTGGTGAGTAAGACCTTGGGGAACTTATTATGAAATAGTGAACACCTCTTCTGAAACATGGACACCTCTAAGTATAAGACTAACAAAATATTTGGTGACCTAAGCCCAAAACAAAAATAAATGAAACATTAGAAAATTTTAATGGCAAAAATAATACATATGTTTTATAAGGTTAAATACATGTTTTATTTAAGGGTAAGATTCTTGGATATAAATGTATTCAACTAAGATTTAAGACTTGATTTCTAGATCTTCAAATATCTATATTAAAACAAAAAAAATTTTTTTTTGTTTTATATATGGAATACCTCTATGTTAACTAAAATTTGGTAAGTAAAGGTGTGAAACTGATTATGATGCAGGGTATCCTGCTTTGTCATCCCAGAGATGACCTTTTTAGGGAATGTTTATTTTTTAAAATGAGTTTAAATGAAATATATATATATATATATAAAACATATGTATATTTATATATAATATTTATAAATATATATTTATTTCAAATCCACCTCACCCCAAACTCTTAAGCCCTAGCTTAAGTAATAAAAGAGAATATTCTGAAATCCTGTAAAATACCACTAAACCCAAAGTTCTGGCAAAGATTGCTGAGATTGATTATAAGTGTTTTTTAATTATTAGAACTGATAATTAAATATTTTTATATGAATTAAAATGCGCAATTTGACACAGGTATTATCCCCTTTCTCTTTTGAGATATTCAATTTGTCACTCATCTAATGAGGCTTAGAAAAATGTCAGTAATTCATTCATAAATTCGTGCTATTAACATTTTGGGGGGACTGTTCTAGTAGAAGGAATACAGCAGTGAACTACAGGATGAGAAGAAATTCATTATTGATGTAGACCAAATGGTCTCTCAAACACCACTCCTCCATGAAAACTCATCCCGTTGCCCCAGACTGATATCTCTGAAACCCCACTTGCTCTGAATTTATTTTATGACAGGTACTTCACTCTGCTTTGATAGATACACTGACCATTTCTGCACATTCACTTTCACCTTTTCTAACTTAAATATTCCTTGAGGGCTAAGGAACTTACAAGTGTCCCTTTCTGTATATAAGACAGAATTTGGCACACACCTAGAACTAAAAACAATGTAACTAAATTGGATTCCTAGGTTAGGTTAGGGATTTCATACTGTTCCACATTGGTGCTGAATACTATCTGCATTCTTGACTTCTGAAGCAAGGGAGTATGCTAAATGAAATCCATGGGCATTGTTAGAATTTAGTCTGAGCCTGCAGTTTCCAGTTTCTTGTCAATTAACCAGGGACTCATCTGTCAAAGAGAAGATCTTTAAGCTCTTTAGAATATTTATTATATGTATCATAATGTGCTTACGTTCCCTGTAGAGAAAGCAAAGCCTAAGACGCTGCCCCAATCTTTGAGAAGTTCATTATCAAATAGAGGGGAGGAGGTGGGGAGAGAGTCCACGTGGGAGAAGAAAACAAGTATGGCAGTAAACATTGCTGATTAACAGATGCAGACTACAGAGGAGAATGAGAGTTTAATTTGTTAGAAAGTCCAGGAAAGAGGGAGGGCTGGAGGGAGGACTTCATTATTTGGGAAAGAGATTGACAAGAGCAGGCATGGTACCACCAGAGGGTCAGGCGTCACTGTGAAGGTTACGGGAATGGCACCCTGTAGGAAGAACAAGATGCAGGAGCCCTGCTAAGAACTGGGGACCAAGGTCAGAGCCAGACAGCAACAATGATACTAATGCTGTCTCCAGATTGCCATGAGTGGTGGAGGGGAGACAGTTAACACTTGCTGCCTGGGATGGGGATTAGTCCTCCTAGAAAGTGGGCCAGGCATGAGCATTCGGGCGTAGTTTACATGGGCCCTGGGGAAAGGAGGACGGACTGGCAGGGAACCTGGCAAAGCCAGACACATTTCTCTTCCTCGTGTTTCATGCAACATGGCAATGAAACTACTGTGGGCTTGGGAGAAAACCTGCAGGGGGTGGGCACTTGGAAGTGGTTGGAATGTGGCTTGGCCTTCCATAAATTGGGAGAGAATGGATCCCTCTCTCCATTATGGTAGGAATACCAGTGACAGTGAAGAAATACAAATATTTTGGAAGTGAGGGAAGAGGGATAGGACTGGAAGGGAGAAAGGCACAAGCAGGGAGGAGGACAGCTGTTCATTTTATATCCTGTGGTCATTGTCCATCTGCCATGAACTGGAAGAAGTCCCCTAATGAGGTCTGGGAAATTCAGCCAGGAAAGTGACTGAGGGACAAAATATTAAGTACAATAAATCACGCACTGTCACATTTAGCCAGAAAGAAAGGTTTGTAAGTCTGATAGTCAAAACAGAGATTATTACCAGTAGCCTCATTTTAAACATAAATATAAAACAGAAAGTGGAAGACAGTTGCTTTTAGAACCTGGTTCTCTTTCTATATATTATGAAAAAAAGTATTTCAAGTATAAAGGAAGCATGTTTTCAGTTCAAGTTCAGAATATTTTTGAAGATTTTTATTGATTTTATTTTTCTACTTTATTTGACCTCTCTTAATCCTTAATATCCATTTTTAGTAGATGCTTAGAATGAAAATTTTGCTTGCATATTATGTTCCCCCATACAGCATTGTCCTTGAAATATGTTTTCTCGTTAATAAACGCTAAATTCCCCCATGGGTATTTTTTGGTGGGCAAAACAGAGGTATAGACGTAAAGTCTAGACTTCCCTATCCAAATAATTGTTTAATTGATAATTTTGGCTGACCAAAAACTTTGGACATATTCATTTCTCTGAATTTACAATTTCTATTCATAAAATAATGAATTATCTTAACTTTGGTGACCATATTTTACCAAAATTAAATTTGTTTGCTCTGTCAAGAACAGTTCTTGACAGATCCAAGAGTAATTAGAGGATTTCTGTTCATGCAGAATGGAACTGTTCTTAATTAAAGTAATACCTGTGGGCTCCTTTCAGTCACAATTGCCATCCCTGTCACTTGGGACTGAGAAGCCCCAGGACACTTCCCTCCTGGGCTGCCACAAAGCATTATCCGATACAGTAACCATTTTTTCCTGCTCTGCTTCTTACCCTTGAATCAAACTGCTGCTGTTTTGGCTACGGCCCCTGAACTTCGACAAAGCATGAGCTGCCTCTATGTGCAGGCATAGGCGAGGCAAATCGAGCCTGTATTTCATGAGAGCCAGAAGCTGCTCTGCATGGTGGGATGTGCACACACTGTCAGACGTCAGGGACAGCAGCTGAGAGCATACCAACCAGGCAGACCGTTGATTCAACCGCATTCCCTATGTAGCCATTCCTCATGCATTTATTTTACCCGTGATCAGAGAATTGGTAAAATAGCACACTTAGGACCAAATTCTCATCTTCCCAGTAGATTTTCCCTCTTGTCTTGAACTCTGTATTCCAAAGTACCCTGTGGATATATGATGTACAGTAAGGTAATAAGAGTAATAAAAACAAGTTGCTTTGAATATTATCAAGCAAGAAGCTAGCTACTAGAAAATAACCAATTATACTTTTATAAAATTTAAACATTAATGGAACAAATTTATATAGATAGTCATGTTATTAAATAAAATGCTCAGATACATAAAATGTTATATAGCATAGGTTTTTGTACTAGGAGAGGAATAAAACAGCATGAAAACAAAACAAAAAACATATTAAACCAGCCATCCTGGAAATTACAGCATTATATGCCTAAGACTGGGAGTCATATTTTAGATACTGTTCATGAGTTAGTATTCCTAGACTTGCCATGTCATCAAGATGTTGCTCTACTTAACAGTAGATCATTTTGATGCCGTGGGTCAAGAGAGCTAATACTTTTAGGGATTTTCTGGCATGTGGTAAAGAAGGAAATAAAAATCTAAGTATGATATAATCATTTTTCTACAGTGCTGTTCATAGAACTATCAAACTATTGGTAATCTGGATAATAATGGTCTTATTTGAGGCAGAATTATTTGAAAAAGAATTGCAAAGTAGCAAAGAAGATTTTACTGTGTTTCTTAATTTTGGGGAGGTAGAGTAAGAGTATTTTCTCCCTAGTGAATAATACTGACCTCAAAATTCACTCTTAGCTTCAAAAAAAAAAAAGGATAAATGCCAGAACTGCTTATTATACCAATATCTTCATGTTGCTCATCACATGTTTCACATTTCAGTGTAGAATGAGGCACGCCTGTTTCTTGAATGCTCCTGAATGCCCTAGCCTAGAGTAACATGTAATATCCCCTGAGAGTAACAGCTTCTAGCTTTTTAAAAGCTCCCTACAATTTGTCCATTCATCTCTATCTCTCTTTCCACTCACTGCAACCTCAAGTTAATGGTCCTGTTCTCCATTTATCTATCTAGAAAAGATGAAAGGATGGGCTGATCCTGCTAAGAGTTGCTCTAGTTTGTAGCAGGGAGTTCTGAGTAGCCAGAATGCATCCATTCTATAAATTTATGATCTTTCTATATCAAATGCTGTTGTTTACATGCAGCTCCTAGAGCTGTGCTTGTCTCTGAGGTCTGAGTTTTGAGTAATGGCAGTGGCAGCACTCGCGCTGCAGGAATCCTCAATAAGGTTCTGTCCAGACACTCCTCAAGGCTTCAGTATTTATGGGTCCCACTGTGCTATCTAGAGGCGTGATTTCTGGCAGTGATTTTCCCCATCTATAAATTCTGTGAGATCAATTCTCTCCTTCTGTGGCCCTGTGCTGCATTTGAAAAGGCAGCTCATTTTTAAGGCAGAGCTTTGGGGAAAGAGGCTGCTCCCAGCAACCACTACCAATCCCCAAGATAACAGTAGCTTCTTCTATTGCATTCTACTGTGATTTACTTTGAAAAGTCCTGGGATTGATGGGGAATGATATAACCAAATAATAAAAAGAACTACCCAAAACTACCCAGGACTTGAGAGACTAAACACCAATTGATTGATCCTTGTATAAAAGTAAAACAAAATAGATGAAATTCTTGAAGATACAGACTCACAATCCCTAATCTGTAATTTCATATTACAAAAAACATGGAGATATCACAAGCCAGTTTTTATAAAATGTATGTGGTGGCAAAGTTTGACATGAGCTGAATTCATTTGGCAGCAAGACCTGAGTTGAAAGGATTTAAAGCTATTTATGATCATTATTTCTGTTACTTATGTGAATTATCATGCATTTCACTGCAGAAGTATTAATGTATTGGATTATAGAGTGCTGCTCTAGGCATGGCATATGCACCATATTACCTTTTGGAAATCTATAAGTTAATTAAGTTATTTGAATTATAGAATTCATCTAACCTCAAGGGATTATGGACCTATATGGCTGTTATTCCAAGGGAGGAAGTAACTCTTTATTTTTCAGTAGGATTACTAATATTTGTATTTTTAAGTGGCTTTGATTTTATATCAAATCACGCTATTCTTTATACTGTTTGTTATGCCAACTACTCAAGAGGGATGGAAAGAAAAGACAAAGTTTATTTTGTGAATTTCAGAAACTTCCTGGCTCTGTATGCATTACGTGTATATTACGGAAAATAGGCTACTGCACAATGAGCAGAATTTTGATATACTTAATATGGATTGCATTTGATTAATATATAATTGCTGCAGGTTCATGTGCTTGTGTATTCTTGAGATTATAAAGTCTAAAAGCTCTTTAGGATTCTCCAGGCCGGCATAGCACAGAAACATTCCAGTTAGCAAGCCTGGGAAGTTTCTGGTTCTCTCTGGCTTGAGTCCCTGAGGTTTAATGAAGTCTATGAGGGTCAATGTAGGCTTCATTTTGACAACACAGTCAAAAATGAATGGCAGGTCAGCTGTGGTGGCTCACACCTGTAATCCCAGCATTTTGAGAGGCCAAGGCAGGTGGATCACTTGAGCCCAGGAGTTTGAGACGATCCTGGGCAACATGGTGAAACCCTGTCTCTACAAAAAATACAAAAAAATTAGCCAGGTTTGGTGGCGGGTGCCTGCAATCCCAGCTACTTGGGAGGCTGAGGCGAGAGGATTTCTTGAGCCCAGGAGGTTGAGCCTGCAGTGAGCTGTGATCATACCACTGCACTCCAGCCTGGGCAACAGAGCAATACCCTGCCTTTAAAAAAATAGCTTTTTTGTGTGTGTAAATATAGCTTAAAAGTCATTTCATCAATTCTAATCTAGTTGTACTGTGATTCATTTCCATATACAAATATTTTAATTGAGTCAAACCTGCCTTAAGTGAAGAAAAGAATTTCAAAAATTTCAAAGTCTTATTCTCTCTTTATTCTTGTTCTGTCATTAAATACATTTGATTGTGCCATGCTAAGCAAAGTGGAAAATGAACTTTGTATTCTGGATTCCCTTGCTCTGGGACCTGTGATTTAAGACATTTTTGAAATGTAGGAATGTAGTACAGTACAAGCTCTGTACAGAGGTGGGTCTGAGTTGTGTGGGTCCACCTTTGAAGCTTATACCACTTGGGTGAGGGTTAGGGTCTCTCTCTAAGGAAAAAACATACAAAGTTACACATTCCAAATTAGGTACAAATGTGAAAATTTATTTAGAATGCAAAAGGAAATAAAAACAAATTACAAATTGTTCAAGATTGACTGTACCACAAACACCACAAAATCAAGAAATACAACATTTTTGTTAACTCCCTGAAATGTTCTATAGTACTTTTTTCCTTATATCTTTTTGGCTGTGTACTCTTTCTATTTATTTATTTATTTTTTTAAAATTTTTTTTGAGATGGAGTCTCGCTCTGTTGCCAGGCCGGAGTACAGTGGCATGCTCTCGGCTCACTGCAACCTTTGCCTCCTGGGTTCAAGCGATTCTCCTGCCTCAGCCTCCTGAGTAGCTGGGACTATAGGCATGGGCCACCACACCCAGCTAATTTTTTTATTTTTAGTTGAGACGGGGTTTCACCATGTTGGCCAGGATGGTCTCAATTTCTTGACATCGTGATCCACCAACCTCAGCCTCCCAAAGTGCTGGGATTACAGGCATGAGCCGCCACGCCCGGCTGGCCGTGTACTCTCAAATCGCCTTTCCTGTGACAACGATTCTGTAATATTTTCTGGAAATAATAGGGTATTCTGCCTCTAGCTTGTTAGATCAGAGTTGATGCTTAATATTTGCCTTTGCAACTCCTTATTGATCATGTCATTTAGATTTTTAGAATCACTATAGAATTGGAAAACCTCTCTGTTATTTATATTTCAGGACATTTCAACTTCCCTTGTATAGTGACTAATCTTAGCTGATCTCTGAATTGACGTCACTCATTAAATAGTGTATCATCATTATCTTTTAGTCATGATGCTGGATGCATCAGCACAGTGAGTGTAGGAGTTCCTGGAAGCTGTTTTTATATTGAGAATGACTAGACTACAAAATGGAAAGTAAACTACATAGCTGTATCACACTAACCCAAAATAAATATATTTCCAACTCAGCTTCTTCTAAGCAGAATCCCAAAAGCAGTTAGGTCCACTCTGACACCTCCTGACATGAGGGGCAACGTGATGAAGGAGTAGTCCAAATGGAGACAGGATCTTAACCAACTGCAAGTGTTATAAAATATGGCCATCAGACTATATTGCTAGAGCCTCTCCCAGGACCTTAGACAGTGCTAACCAAAGTGAGGGCTATGAAGCCGAAGCTTCATCAGCTTCATGGTAAATCCTCTTCTGTCTATGACAAACATGTTGGAATTGAACATTACACTTAGATTTGTTACATTGATAAATATACGTTCACATTCTGACATTTGTCTTATTGACACTTCCTTCTTTCTTATCCCCCTGCAAGTTGCCTCAACTTTCTCTTTCAAATTCTGATTACATCTTATCTTCCCTTTATTTGATGTTCTATTGCTTTTGCCTTGTCTTATAGGGACCATAGAGATTTCTATATACTGCTATAGCTACTGTTCTGATTCTCAATAAGAAATAATCATTAATGCAAAACAATATTTTTTATTTAATGTAGATATTTTAAGCCATGGATTTATTTTTTTATATTTGGAATATTCTACAGCATATGCACATCACTTTATGACTCATATATACTGACAAACAACTTTTACTGTTGGTATAAATGGGCAGAGGGAAAAGAGTACTGATTTGGGAGACAAGTCATATAGTCCTTTCTCTGCCAGTTGAACTCCCCACATAACCATGGGTAGTAGTAGAGGCTGCCTGGGCCCTTCACAGGTAAGCATGTTCATCTTTGTGATCTCTTAAATGTCTTACCACTGTGGTCCTAAGTCCTAGAACTGGGTAACAACAATGAACCATGAGTTAAGCAGGAATTTAGTTTGGCTAAAAACATGGTTATTATGTTTTCTGTTTCAGTTAAGGCAGCCCTTACAAGAAATATTAAAGCAGTCGCCATATCTTTAACCAATTGTAATTTATACTTGTAGCTTATTTTGTCACCAGGGAAAGATATTAAACAGAGGAACAGAAATGTAGCATTGGCAGAACCATGTGATGTTGTTACCCAGATAATACTTGGTGCCACCCTGAGATGCTGTCCTTCTGGCTCTTCCTAGAAGAGCATCAGTGTGTATAATAGTGGACAGGGGCTATAAATCACCCCATCTCCCTATCCTGCTGAAAATAGATACTACAGAAAAGCTAATAATAATAATAGTATTATTGTATTTCCAAAAGACACTCTTCCTGGAGTTTAACTGATGAGTCTTGGAAGGGCTTTATTGCCTTCATTCATTCAAGTGTTCATTGAGCTCCTCTTCTGTGTGAAGCAGCTCTCAAGGCACTTAGAATTTGTGAAACAAAATCTTTGCTCTGGAGGGGCCAACATTCTGGTGAGAGGAGGCAACTGTCAAATAAATGGACATGTCAGGGAGTAATAAATGCAATGAGAAAATTAAATCGGAGGTCAACGAGTGACAGGGTTAGCATTTTATTACAGGTGGCCAGGGTAAGGCCTCTGAGGGGCATGACCATTAAACAGAGGCCCAAATCGTGTAAGAGAGTTAACCCAGCAGAAGGACTAACCAGCGTTAAGAGTCATACCCACTGGTGTTTGGGTGGCCACAACAGCCCTTATGTAAATGTCAGTATTAAATGATGTTTTACTTCTTAAGTGAGAAAGGCTGTTGGGAGGTCTGTTTTTCCTACTTTTTTTTCTGAATGACAGCTGAGGTTAAAAGAAATGAGTCTGAATCACAAGACAGCAGCTAGGCTTTTGAGTTCACATGTACCTCTAACATAAGAGATATTTTTAATAGTTGGTCGACTCATTGATGAATTGATTGATTATTTCATCATCTTGGTCTGGCTTCCTATGACAAAAGTGGGAAGTTACTTGTCTATTTTTTCTAAATGATACCAGGGACAGTACTATTTAAATAGAACCAGAGTAAAAGTGGATACCTATTTCAGTTGTAATTTTATATTAGGTAAAGTAGTTCCTAGATCAGACCAAGTTTACAATAAAATATTTGTTAGAATTATACTGATGAATCTCTCCAACATTAAAAGGAAGCAACTGTATAGAAATAGCTGTCATTCTTTTTATTCCATCATTTTTAAATAACAAGTACAGGGTACTGTTTTACACTGGTAAATATTATTTGTTTCTTTATGGTAAAATTGTAACTTTAGAAATAGTTTTTTTGTTTGTTTTGCTTATCTGAGAGGCCAAATTTTTGTAAAAAAAAGAAATAGATTTGCAGCCGGGCATGGTGGCTCGTGCCTGTAATCCCAACACTTTGGGAGGCCGAGGTGGGTGGAACACAAGGTCAAGAGATTGAGACCATCCTGGCCAACATGGTGAAACCCCATCTCTACTAAAAATACAAAAGTTAGCTGGATGTGGTAGCACACACCTGTAGTCCTAGCTACTCAGGAGGCTGAGGCAGGAGAATTGCTTGAACCCATGAAGCGAAGATTGCAGTGAGCCGAGATCGCGCCATTGCACTCCAGCCTGGCGACAGAGCGAGACTCCATCTCAAAAAAAAAAAAAAAAAAAGAAAAGAAAGAAATAGATTTGCAAGCCATCATGGAATGTGTTATTTAGGAAGCAAATATGAATTACATGTGTATCTTAAATTTATGATTGCAGTATTATATCAGGTTAACACTTTTCACATAATTGAGTTGGGAAATGTTGGGATATTACTTTTCTTGGAATGCAACTTTTTTAGCTCTCTTTATAGTGCCTTTCCATAGTTTATTTTTTTTTAAAGCAAATACGTAATAAATTCTTTAGAAGGTTAATCTTTGTGTATTTCTTTTGAGCGCCCAGTTAGGAGGGTCTCACATTGATCTGGGTGAAAGATGATCTAAGGAGGTGGTGGTGAAGGGAAAAAATGGGTATAAATTTAATAAATATGTAAGTCTTGGTATGGTGGCTCACACTTGTAGTCCCAACTACTTGGAAGGCTGGGGTGAGAGGATCTCTTGAGCCCAGGAATTTGAGGCTACATGAACTCTGATCCCACCACTGCACTCTAGCCTGTGCAACACAGTGAGACCCCTGTTTATAAACAAATGAGCAGGAGGAGGGTCTACAGGTTTGGGTGACAGGCTATGAGGGCAGAGAAAGGAGAGGAATGGTCAGGGAATGTGCAGAGAAAGTGATGCCCAAGTACACATGGTATTTCTTCTTGGTTCAGTTGTTCTGTGATCTTCTCCCATAGTAAAACCTGAGAGAGAGTTGAGATGATGACTAGCAGGGGGGTTAAAGGTTCAGTCCTTTTGGTTTTTCTCTCTTTATCAAAAACAAGACCATTATGGCCTTGAGTCATGAGCCTGAGTAGAAGCAGCAGCACATAGACCCATCCTAATATGTTCATGTACCCTTTGAAAATGTAGCACTATTGAAAAAAAAAAAGATAAAGAAACAAGAAGAAAGGGTGTTTTGTACACCAGGAGAAGTATAGTGAAGTAGTCGAAAGCATGGGTTTATATCTACTCCATTCTGTATCTCATTTGTTAGTAGGTGTCCTTGCGTGAAATTTTTAACTTCTTTACCTTAGTTTCCTTACTTGTAAAGTAGAAACGCCTACTAATAGCAGGGCCTATCTGTTCATAACCCCTATAATTGTTCTCTTGAGTTGCTGGAAATTTTTTTTGGACGGGTGCTATTAAATTTCTAACTAATCAGATTTTCTGGTTTCTTTGAATGCTTGGAACTGCACAATTAAATTTCTAACTCCACTCTAGCAGTTGTATAGACCTTATGAAGTGTATCTCTTTATCCTAATCTGTCTTACTAGCCTGCTCTCAGAGCAGCTCCTTTTTTTTTTAACAAGTAAAAGGAGATTCTTCTCTTTCCCTACTAGCATATTTACCAATGATGCTAACAAATAGGTGGGCTACCCAGTTAGGTCTTGGTTTTCATATCGTTATTGAATTTATAGCATGTCCAGTAAAGAGTAGGGAAATAGCCCAAAGTAAAAGAAACTATAGAGGAAAAATGTACTGTAAGTTCTTTAGTAAGCATTAATGAATTTAATATTTAGCCCATGAACAAATACGATCAGGCATTACCTCCTTTTTCTGGGATAAATAAATTTATGAAATGAAATTTTAAAATATTCAATCATAGCTAAAGTTCATTAAATAGAATGCACCAATAACTGTTTTCTAGGTACTTTTCTTGTGTTAATGCCTTAATCTTTATAACAGTTCTGTGAAGCAGTTGCTGTCATTTTTCACATTTTACAAGTGTGGAAGTTAGGACACAGAAAGAGCAAGTGACTTGCCCAAGGCCACACAGCTTTGAAGTTTCAAAGGCCACATAGTTTAGAAGTGTCAAAGCTCAGATTGTAACCCTGGAAGCCTGTCTCCTCTATCCATTCTCGTAACCCTACACGTAATACCTCTCTGGAAGATATCTTATATCAGAGGCAATTTTACTCTAAAAAGTGGAGTACAAAATTATGTATAATTGTTATTAGTGCTAATAAGCATTGAATTCATTATCATGTAGACTTCTCTCAAATAAGAAAAATTAAGTATGATCTGTTTAAGGCTAGGTGATAAATTATAAGATACACCTACTATCAGATTTTTCTCATTACTTCATCATAGTACAAATTAGAGAACCATTTTTCTGTAAGGTTACGATTTTATTATATTTCTTCCTAAACACCAAAGTGTTTTAGGTTTTTTTGTTTGTTTGTTTGTATTTGGGGTGGTGTCATTCGAAATGAAAAGACACACAATATTTGGTTGCTGGAAAATCAATACTTCTAATTTTGACTTACTAAGGTTGATATGCCCATTTAGGAGTTATGAATGAAGTATGTGAGGTGATGGATATGTTAATTGGCTGATCTAATCATTCTGGAATGTATATATATATCATAACAGCAAACTGTACCCCATAAATATGTGCAATTATTATAAATTAAAAATGAAATTAATAAAAATATTTGAGAGTAAGAGGAAAAGGGCCACAAAGGAGGCTCAGAAGCAATGGCCAGTGAAGCAGGAGAAAAATCAAGAGGGTGGTGGAAGTGAAGAGAAGAGAACATCCCAGAAATATCGGATCAGCCTTGACAAATCCTGCTGCAAAGTCACATAACCTGAATTTGGGAAAGCGATCTGTTGATTTGGCAGCATGAACTCCCCAGTGACCTGGGAACTAGCCAAGAGTGGTTTCAACGGAGTGCTTGAGAGTAGAAGCCTGGATGGAGTGGGGAAAAGAAAATAGATTGTGAGAAAGTGGAGGCAATCACTGGACAGCCAACCCCTTGGAGAAGTTTTGCCCAAAAAGGGAGCAAAAATAGGAAGGGAAGGAGCAGAAGGTGGGGGTGTGACATCGAGAAAGTTTTTTTTTTTTTTTAGATAGGAGATGAGTTGTGCATTGGTAGATGTTTGTAAGATAATAGACATTATCCAGGAAAATCACTGTGAGAAATTGATGATACAGGAGGAAGAGTGGAGGACTCTTCAGAAGCAAGGGGAGGTGGGATCTAGATAGACCACATGAGGAACTTAACCTTTGATTATAACAGAAATATTTCAACCACTGTAAGAGGAGGATGACAGAAAACACTGGTAGGATGGTACGTGTGGATTTGTGGTGAAAGATGAGGGCATTATAATCTGTGTTCCTATTTTTTTGTAATTACATGTTTTACATTGTTAACCTAATAAGAATGAACGTATACATAGGATTTTACATTAAAATGCTAGAAATTTTTTAAAAGCCAGAATTTTTATACTTGATCATACAAAGGAAGTTATTAAAATGACAAATTCATAGGCATAATTGATAACAATTTGCCTTATATATTATGAGGTTGAGTAAACAACGTGATAGTGTGACAGTTGCTATGACTAGGTTTATCTTTATCATTTACCAACTTATTTGTCAATTTAAAATCAAGAATTGATAACCAAGACCACTGGAACCAACTACCTTTCACAAAAAACATCATTTCTTCTCCCAAACTGGGGGCATAGAAGTATTCTGTGCACATCAGTGTATGGGGGCCAGATTTCTTTGACTGTGTGGGCTCCTCAGTAAATCCAGGATGTTTGCTAATTTTGTTTATGACTACCAAACCTTAGAAACCCTTAGTCACTTTTACCCTTGTTGTGGGTAAAAATGAAGTATATGGGCTTTCCTCATTTGCCTGAAAGAACAAAAGAAAGTGCTTGCATTTTTAGACCAGTTTAAGTTCATCAGTGCCTCTCAGACCATACCTTAATAGCCAAAGTTCTCCATTACCTTTCCTCCTTCAACAACTGCTTAAATCCTTAAAAAATTGCTGCCTCAGAGTGAAGGATTACATTGGAAGTGACCTGAAGGAAGGAAACGAACAGGCAAGTAAGATGATATTTTGCATTTGACATTTGAAATTGTCCTTCCTTTCTGGTTTTAAATTTCAACTTTGGCAATTAAATATCTCTGATTTAAGAGAGAAAGTAAAGAAGTGCCTGTTACAGGTGGTGCCTACTTAGCATTCCCTCCTCACTCCCTAAGAAGGTACGTTGAGAGGTGTCACAGTGTCTGGGTACAGGGAGCCAGGAGTGACATTAAGCACCTGGGCACATGACAAAGGGGTGAACAATGACTAACCCTTTCCTCATCTTACCCTAGACAGAATCAAGGAGCCATTTCCATCTGGGCAAGAACAAAACTTATTCTGCTGACCAAAGTCTATGGGATAGTGGGATTGCAATTTGGAGGGTTTGTGTGAAGAAAAAGCTTACCTAGTTATACATACAGCTACACCGGGCGGGAGTAGGGAATCATTTATCATTGGTCTGGTATGTTTGGAAGGGTAATCTGGTGGGAGTGGCCTCTGAGTGAGGCAGATTTCCAAAGCTGAGCGCTCTCTTGGGGGGTGCTCCTTCCAGCTGGTACCTTCCACCTCAGTTCCTCTGGCATGGGCAGTGCCTCTCCACTGACTGACCACTCATATCCTGAGCTCCAATCATGGTCTTCCAGTTGTCCACCCCTCTGTTGGAATCCCCTTGCCTTTTTGGTCATCTTTTTATGATGAATGCTTCAAGATAACCCTGGGCCAGTTCTGTTTCTCAGGGTACACATTTGATCTGTAGGAACTGTACACCTTTACCCTACTGGGGTTGGAAGTGCAGCTTTTTCCTCAAAGGACTGAGGAATTGTTACAAGCACAGAGGTAACATGATTCCGTTGACTTGCAGAAAGAGCACTGGCAACACTAGCTGGGTGAGAACAGGTGAGGCTGGGACAGGGAGACTGACAAATCACTATTGCAGAGATCTGGCAAGAGCCAGTGAGGGTCCCTTGACAATGTCAAGGAAGAGATGCATTCAACAGAAACTAATGTTTTAGATATAAGAAAATGTGAGTGAGTGGCTGAGGAAAAGTGAGTCATCTGCTGGGTGCCTTTTTGTTTTCTAGATGCATAAAAAGTTAACCTCATGATGCTGAGATGGTAGCATAAGAAAATAGACAAGAGAAGTCGTATTTGTCATCAAGGCCATATTTAGACTCATTTTTATTTTGATGTATATCAGCTTTCCTTCTCTCAATTTGTAAACAATTCACAAGAAATTGCATTCTGTAAGGAATATTTTTGGTTATCATTTGTTGAATGCTTTCCTTTTTCAGAGATTTACCTTATACATTTGCTTTTAAGTGGTTATGGTGTGTAAGACATAAAGGAAGCACACGAGTAACATTTAAATTCTTGAGGCTAATTTGAACTTTCCTTCTAAATCACAGATTCTCTGCTAGACCTCATTCTTGTTTGTATTGAAGTTTGTCCTACATAATTCTGCCTGTCACCATTTCCAGTCGCACAGTTTGATATTTATTTTAAGCAGCTGCTCATGAAAAGTAGAGTTTTAGCAACAATTAAAGTAGCATAAGGTGGGTTTCCATTTGAGATCAGGGTTGCTCAGTAGCTTTCCTTTGAATATCCTTTTCTTTCATGCTTTTTCACTTACATTTGGGCTGTGAGAATAAATCTAGGAAAACTGCTGTTTGGCTTTTTAGTACATTGCCAGTTCTGGCAATTACAAACTAACTGGTTTTGTACTAAACACCACTGAAATAAAATAAATGAGTCTGATTAAAGCTTGGAACCCCTGAGCACTACAAACGTAAAATTGTCGACAGATGCCATTTGCTGAAACTGAGGCTCCTCTATCAGATGGGTGAAAGTTAAACATAAATTGCACTATTTTTTTTTGTTTTGGTTCATTCATTTTAAAGATAGTATAAAAATTTCTGCTACATCCATTACAATAAACTTCTGGCAAATGTTTCAGGGCTGTTTTGGGCATTCTGAGAGCTTTGAAATTGTAGTCATACTATGCTTTATTATATGAATTCATTCGACATGTAGAAACAAATTCTTATCAGCTTAAAATTTTTCTTTGATGCTAGTATTTCCACTATTGAAAATAATAATGATAAATAATCACCAAATATTCACAAAGGGACATAATCTATATTTTAAATCTGTAATGCTGGGTTATGGGAGAGTAATATCAATCACATCCATAAGAGTACTCATTCATTTAGTATTTGAATTTTCTTTACAGTATTTTAGTTTCTCATGTACTGTCTCATCATTTAGATAATACACACACAGAAAAATAATGGTGTTTTTATTCCTCAATGTAATGACTTATGTACCATTTAATATAATCACTCCTAATTGATACTAACTTGCAAGAACCATAATGACCTTATAAGTCACCCCATAATATTTAGTTATTTCTTGGCATAGCACTAAGTATTTGTTTTACACTTTAACTTAGTAGTTCATGTATCTCTAAAGAAATCTGCAATTTATATTTCTTTTACCTTTTTTTCTGGTTCCTAAGATTATTTATCAAATGGTAGTTACCAGAACAGATCACAGGAAATTTCAGCATCATTAGAAGAATGGGGAAGTTACCAGACAAATATCTAATAGTTTAAAAATTATCTAAAATATTTATCAGAAAAGATAATATGTATTTGCACCATTTTTTAACCTTGAAATTTATTGTTATTGCTATTTACAGGGTCAGGTTCATGTCGCTTTAGTTATTCAGACCCCAGCATCATCGTGTTATATGCCAAGAATAACTCTGCGGACTGGATTCAGCTAGAGAAAATTAGGTTTGTTGTAATTTAAAGTATTTTCATAAATTCTGACATAGATGGAATTCTACTCTCCTATATGCCTTCAATCCACCACTAACTTTTTCTTTAGGGTAAAAAGGACTCTGGTTGTTAATTATGTTGAATTCTATGGATGCACATATTATGACCAGCCCTGCTCGGAGAAGATATTGTTAAAAGTGTCATTTTCCATTCCGAACTTCCTCCCATCAGCAGTACTTGTAACAAACTATTTTTGGTAAAAGTAAATTTGCAATCATAGCTTTTCTGATAGCATTCTCCACAAAATAATATCACCACCCATTGCTCTAGGTGGCCTGACTCTGGCCTGCCTTATGGTCTGGAAATACATCAGATGACTACTTAAATCCCTTCCAGTCTGTGATGATATTGAGTTAATAGCCACAGGGCCTTTTACATCTAATCTCCAGTTCTGTCACATCCTTTCTAACTTCCCTAAGGCCAGTTCTAAAATTCTATTATCATAATTGTGATGCGCCTTGTAATTACATATTACATTTTCTTTATTAAAAAATATCCCTCAATAAGAAAATAAGGTAGGATGCTTGAGGATGAAGAAACTCATTCATGTTAAAAAGATTTGGCTAGATTAGCAAAACTCAAATTATGTTTGCCACTACTGAACAGTTTAAATCATGAAATAAAATTCTAAATGGATACTTAATTTTAGGTATAAGATATTTAAAGGAAAAAATACCTTAAACTTTTATAAAGTGATTATTATGATTGGGTTAGCTCTTAAATTAGCATAACTTAAGTAGAATATTTTCTTATCAGTTTCATGACAGCTCTCTTTTTTTCTACTAGCTATTTTCTTTATTATATTTCCGTATTAAAATAACTATTATTTAGGGTAGCAGAATAAATATTAGGCTGTCAGTATAATATTAAGCCAGTTTGTCTAAAGTTTCTTTGGTAGTGGTCTTTAAAAATAATAATAATGAAATAAAAACTTCACAAATCTTTAGTCTAACCAAAAACTGAGAAAAGTGTTTCTAACTCATGGATTTTAATAGATTGTCTCTCTCTGTGTCAGGACAAAATGTAATGTATAGGCATCTGATACAAGCTGAGCTGTGACAATTTTATAACAGAACATTTTGCTATTCTTTGTAATTTCTAGTATTTATGAAAATGCATTCATATTAAATATTTCTATAAATGGCTTTAAACAAAGAAGCATAAATACTGAAAAATTTACCTATGTCTCCATTTTTTTTCTCTTTCTAGTATGCTATATATCATAGTTGAAGTAAATTATGGTACATATTTCTTACTGGAAAACAGCTACATGTTTTTGATATGATGAACAATGAAACTACATATTTAATTAGAACATATAAAGATTGTGTTCAGCTGAACCCATCTATTTTTCACTAAATGGTACTTTCAGTTTAGGCCATGTACCAAACCAATGCAAATTTCCCTTACCAGTGGAGGTTAGAGTGAAAGTGCTCCCAATCACTACCTAAATATATTCTCTTCATCAATTTCAATTCTTTTTGAAGCTAAAAGCATAGTCATCATGAAATATTTTAAAAGAAAAGAGAATTGATTACCCCCAAAGGTAAGGTACACCATCTATAACCTATGGTGACAATTTTACGGATATATATGTGCTTCATTGGTGAGTGAGAAATATGGCTCTTCTCTAGTCCTTTCAAAACTGATTTATGACAAGCCCAGGGTGTACCACTAGTTTGCATTTTAGTACCACTTTTAATCTTAGCAAAGGCAATCATTTTTACTACAGCAGGTTTCTACTTTGGTGGAAGAAAATGTTTAATAAAAATATTTTATTATATAGCAGAAGGATCTAGATTCTAGTAGAGGTAATATAAAAAATCATGTTATATCATGTTTTTGAGGATGATCTATGTGAAATTGTGAGATATTATAAGTGAGAGCATTTAATTATGGCAAATCTCACATTTCATATTGACTAAACATATGAAAACATCTGGTTAGTAGAAATAAAATAATTTAGATTGATTATTAAACATATCACACACAGTGGTTTGTAATAGGTGAATAATTTCAAAGTAAAAACCAACATTAAGATCACAGCTTTGCCAGGCATGGTGGCTCACTCTTGCAGCCCCAACACTTTGGGAGGCTGAGGCAGAAGGATCACTTGAACCCAGGAGTTTGAGACCAGCCCGGGCAACATAGCAAGACCTATTTCAACAAAAATAAAAATAAAAATTAGCTGGGCATGGTGATGGATGCCTGTAGTCCTAGCTACTCAAGATGCTGAGGAGTGAGGATCACTTGAGCCAGGAGTTCAAGGTTACGGTGATCTGTGATAGTGCTACTGCACTCCAGCCTATATGACAGAGCAAGACCCTGTCTCAAAAAAACAAAATCACACTTTTATACTTTTTATCCTTATTATTGGGTAACCTGTTTTAGATTGTATGTTTACCATGTGCAAAAAATTGTGCTGGATATACTTTGTGATTTGTAATTTTTTTACACAAGCCATAACAGTGTGTGCCATTTTCTCTTTAATTTTTCCTTTACTGACTTATTTGAACATACTTAGTGCCTGACTTGTGTTCCATGTAAACCTTTTGTAGGTATTTAATACTTGAACTGTCATCATTCCATATGAAAATCTTAATAGTCAGCAAATATTAAAAGATTTAAGGGCTATGAGATTGTGGCTATTTTATCTGTAATAAATATAACATTCTTGAGATCATGAAACTACAACCTTAAGAAACAAAATTCATCTCTAAGAAAGAAAAAGTCAGCATTGCTAAACTTGCCATCTCTCTGTATGTTCCAGAGCCCCTTCCAATGTCAGCACAATCATCCATATCCTCTACCTTCCTGAGGACGCCAAAGGGGAGAATGTCCAGTTTCAGTGGAAGCAGGAAAATCTTCGTGCAGGTGAAGTGTATGAAGCCTGCTGGGCCTTAGATAACATC
Source organism: Pan paniscus (assembly GCF_029289425.2). Classification (NCBI taxonomy): domain Eukaryota; kingdom Metazoa; phylum Chordata; class Mammalia; order Primates; family Hominidae; genus Pan; species Pan paniscus. The sequence continues at coordinate 140,565,829 of NC_073255.2, read as the reverse complement.
TTGATCATCAATTCAGCTCACAGACAAGTCGTTTTAGAAGATAGTCTCGACCCAGTGGACACAGGCAACTGGCTTTTCTTCCCAGGAGCTATAGTTAAGGTTAGAGCTCTTTTTGGTTTTTGGGTTGTTTTAATCATTCATCTCCTTTCTAAAAGTGAAGCTCAATAAACCAAATTGTATAAAGATAGCTATTTTACCAAAACCACTATTAAAGGAACAGATAATATACTTATTTATATTACCCTACCTTTTAAGGATGGAAAGTCATTAGTACAAAACATTCACTTATTCATTCATTTAACAAGTATTTTTGAGAACTCACTGTGCTGTGTACTGGGCTGAACCCAGAGAATATAACCACAAAAAGGCAGATGTGTCTTTTCCCATTGTGTGGATGTCAGTTTAGTTTGGGGGAGTTAAATATGTCAGCATACAAATACGAAACAGCCTAATGGTTATGATTTGCTGGGGAAGTTCAGAGTATTGAGAAACTACAGTATAACAGTACCAAATCCAGACCTGGGGGGTTACAAAGGCAGGGTAGGAGAATAGGGACTCCAAGTAGAGACTGAACAGTAATTTGGAGTTGGCCAGGAAGGAGGAATCGTGTGTCTAGAATTATAAATCAGATACATTAAGGCTGTGTTGTGGGCTGAATGTTTGTATCCCTCCACCTCCCCAGAATTCATATGTTGACATCCTAACTCCAATACAATGGCATTAGAGGTGGGCCCTTGGGAGGAAATTAAGTGACAAGGGTACAGACACCCCAGAGAGCACATTGAGAACCAGAAAGTGGCCCTTACCGAACATCAAATCTTCCAGTGCCTTGGTCTTGGACTTTCCAGCCTCCAGAACTGTAAGAAATATTTGTTGTTTAAGCCACCCAGTCATAGTACTCTGTTATAGCAGCCCAAACTGAGGCTGGAAGGTGCAAGCACAAAGTAAAAGTCTTGGGCAAAATTCAGAATAGTTGTCTAACACATTTTAAGTTGAGACTTGTGATAGAAAAGTTTGAAGATATGGCCAGTGACAAGACCTTGAAGATTTTGCAAGACTCTGTAGAGTTTGAATTTTTATCTTGAAGGTGATAGAGAGCCACTGAAGTGCTTTAAACAGGAGCCAATCATATTTGTTTTTGAAATATCCCTTTGAGGATAGAGGACTGAACGGAAGGAAGAAAAAGTGCATGCAGAGAGACCAAATAGGAGGCTTATGATAGTAGTTCAATGGGAGATCATATTGGCCAGAATTAGGAGTGAGAGGATGGAAAAATGTGGCTATTTCAGATTTATAGGACAGGGAACAGAAAAGGTTGGGGACATATTGAGAAGATGAAGGAATGATAGATGTCAGGGACAAGGTATAGGCAGCTGGATGGACAGGTGCTGTTCACTGAAAAGGAAACATAGTGAAGGAGCAGGTTCATGGGAAGTTGGTGAGTCCCTTTGGACATATCAATTTTGATTATCTTGAGGGAAAGCAAGAAGAACTATTTGGTGGGAGGTTAGATGTTTGGGTGAGAAGCTCAGAGAAAGATCCAAATTTGGCAATCATTAGCCTTATGAGTGGGGATTCAAACCATGGGCTTGCCTGCCCGGAGAGTGCATGGAATATGAAATTGCACTTAGGTAATATGAAAATGTCATGAGACCCTCAACTGTATCCCCTCAAGTTTCCAACATATGAAAATAAAATACAAACACAGCTTGGAGAATTTTTTAACATGTGTCTCACGGCTTACAGAACATCCCGAGCTACAAAGGGGTGAGGATCACAAGAAAAGTAGCAAGTAGAATAGAAAGATCGAGAATGCTCACCTCCTTTTAATAATAGAGTTGAGCACCAGAAAAACTATTACAAATTATTTGGTGAACCCTCAACACAGGAACTCTCCTGATGGAAATGACTTCTTGCTTAACAAGGCAAACCCTAGTCATGTTGCTTTGATTTGAAAGTATACTAATTGACATTGGGAACAGGCATCATCTTTGCTCAATACAAGCAGTAAACCTTATGGAAATTTATTCTGATGGAGTCTGAAGTCATGGCTCCTTCAAGAGCCATGGATTTCTTTTGTATGAGTCTAGAAAAAAACATTCGTCAGAATAGCGTATGTCATATCCCACTACCACTTGATTAAAAGAGGAATTTCTGCTGTCATTGTTCAACACTGGCAAGCAGATGCATAAACCCAGGAGACCTCAGGGCCTGGGATTCACATCATTTTGTGATGATGGTCATTTATCATTTGGTCTGAGTACCCTTTATGGCATAAATGTACTTTCTGTTTCATTTTACAAGCCATTACACTAATCTAATTAGCTATTTGGTTTCTCATTGCATGTACTTTGGTACCACCCATGATAAAAATGCATGAGGTGTGGTTTTGCTTCGGTAGTAATTTTAATTATATTACAACTTTATGTGGAATATGCTTTGCTTTGTGGTCCCTCATCCTACTCATAAGCTTTCCAATCACACGTTTGAGACTTGCCGAGTGACCTATGTCTATTAAGGGAAAAAAAATCATTGTAGTAATGATTTATAACATTATCTTTGACTTGGCCGTTAAGTAGAAATTCTTCTCTGATGTTTCTTTTTAAAACTTCAAATAAATGCATTAATAATATCTAAGAATTTGTCATTTTAATTCATTTACATGACTGCCCTTTTGTTTTTTGGTTCCACCATCTGAGAATGAAAGAATTGCTTTTGCCAAGTGATTTGGAATTCTAGAAATAAAAATTGTTTCTTTAGACTATATGCAACTTCTTTGTCAAATATTGTTTCTTTACTTGATGGCCTCTGAGGTGAAAACTAAATACAGCAAATTAGAAAGCGTATCTCAATGTTCCTATTGGTCATGAGGTGTGTTTAAAACGTTGCTTTATTTTGGACTTTTAGTTTTTGGAGTTGTATTTTTTGTTCAACCTACTCATTAAAAGTTTCCAAGATGGCCAGGCACAGAGGCTCATGCTTGTAATCCCAGCACTTTGGGAGGCCAAAGTGGGAGGATCACTTGAGGCCAGAAGTTTAAGACTTGCCTGGACAACATAGTGTCCAGGCACTGTCTCTACAAAAATTAAAAAAAAAACTAGCCAGGCATGGTGGTGCACACCTGTAGTCCCAGCTACTCCAGAGGCTGAGATGGGACCATCGCTTGAGCCCAGGACTTCAAGGTGCAGTGAGCTATGATCTGAAAAAAAAATTTCCAAGGTGTTTCCATCTTGATTATCTCAAAGAGTACATCTAACAGCAATGCTTAATTATAAAATGGAGCTATTTACGGAAAAATTTCCAAACACAGATAAGATTACCTTTGACCAAGTAATAAAAGCTACTTTTTATTGAACACTTACTGTTCTAGGCACTCACCATTCCAGACTCACACACACACACATCATCATCGTCGTCGCCATCATCATCATCATCATCATCATCATCATCATCATCTCATTTAACTGGATCCTTATAAACCTGTAAAGAAGATGCTGTGTTAGTCCCATTTTTCATATGTGGAAAGTGGAACATAGAGGTGTTAAATACCTTGTCCAAAATACATCTCTCACCAGTAGCAGGATAAGGATTCAAATCCAGGAACTGACTTTAGAACTCTTGCTCTCAGTTGCCACATAGCTTTGCTCTCACAAGTAGTGAGTAACTGACGTGCTTCTTGGTTGTCTTGTGTTTCTTCCCAACATCCACCTGTTAAATTATCTGTGTGTTTTCTCCCCCATCACTCTCTGGCTGTAGGTTAAAAGATTCTTGTTTTTCTCAAGTCTCTTGATCTTGCTCCAGCTTTGTTCCATGCGTACCACCTGTTCCTTCCTCCAGAAGACTGGTTTTGCTATACATTACAGTTTAGCAAGTGCAGCCCAAGCACTGTTTGCTTCCCTTTCTTCCACATCGTAACAGCTGAATTTGTTTTCAAAATTCTAGTTACTGGTTCATCTTAGGTACTGATGGGCAACCTATTGTGTATTTAAGGAAGAAAAAGTATTAAAATATTTCCCTTATGAAGGCAGGAGGTGTTTTCAGTAATCTACAGAGGAGATGAAATAGAGTAGGGGCCTTGGAACAATAAAGAAAGAGAAATCAACAGTCTAATGTAGCCAACTGCCTGGCAAGATGTTGGAACCAAGGATCATCCAAAGGGATGCCACTGGCAAAAACTCTAGCATCATTCCTTAACACAAATTACATTATGCTGCCTCCATGCTTAAGACCTTTGATGATTTCCTATGTAGGCCTAGAGGATACAAGCCAAAATCCCTCACATATAATTCAAGGCCCTTTCCAATTTTTATCCAGCCTAATTTTCTTTCTTTTTTATTTTTTTTACCTTTTTTCATCCTTTATTTTTTATTTTGCTGGATTTTGTTATAGTTCTTTTTTTATATATACTTAAAAGTTCTGAGATACACGTGCAGAACATGCAGGTTTGTTACATAAGTATACATGTGCCATGGTGGTTTGCTGTACCTATCAACCCGTCATCTAGCTTCTAAGCCCCACATGCATAAAGTATTTGTCCTAATGCTCTCCCTCCCCTTGCCCCCCAACCCCCCGACAGGCCCCAGTGTGTGATGTTCCCCTCCCTGTGTCCATGTGTTCTCATTGTTCAACTCCCACTTATGAGTGAGAACATGTGGTGTTTGGTTTTCTGTTCCTGTGTTAATTTGCTGAGAATGATGGCTTCCAGCTTCATCCATGTCCCTGCAAAGGACATGAACTCATCCTTCCATATGGCTGCATAGTATTCCATGGTGTATATGTGCCACATTTTCTTTATCCAGTCTATCATTGATGGGCATTTGGGTTGGTTCCAAGTCTTTGCTATTGTAGTTAGTCATCCAGCCTAATTTTCATCCTCATCTCCTGATCCACTGTGCTCCAGCGTCACAAATACAACCAACTCAGAAAATCTCACTGGCATTCCTTTAGGTGTAGTTTTCAACATTTCTCTATTCCCTTCCTAGTAATTCCCCTCCATCTTTAGGGGCTCAGTTCAAATGCCATTGTCTCTGCGAAGTTTTGCATAGCTAATGTCTCCCTCCTCTTTGTGCTAGTGGAACCATTAAGTTGAACAAACAGGACTTGTCGGGGTGGGGACAGGTGACAGAAAAAAAAATGCCACTCTTTTTCCACTGGTCATTCAAATTTGCTGTGGCAGCTCCTTTATCCCTGCCCTCTTTGCATGAAACTAGGTAGGTCCCAAGACTGCTGATAGACCAAAAGAGTCATCTAGTTACTTTAGTCTCCCAGATACCTCAGTTCACTATCAATATGATCAGTTAAGGATGATAATGCAAGCTCCAGATTTCATCCACAGCTGCTCACCTCCAATGTAGGTCTCCTGCAGTAGAAATGGGGACAGTGGTCAGCTCCTTCTCCCTCCTCACTCACCACCCCCAATCCCAACTAGTTTCAGATCCTTAACCCTCCAGGGTTGGATCTGGAAGAAGAAGAAGAGGCAAGAGGCAGGTATTATTGTGAGCTGGCATTGATTCCTGGGCCTGGCAAGTGATCAAAACTGGCTTTCTGTGGAATCTACCAGTAGATTCTCTGGAAATCCTCCCACTCTTCACCAAAGCTGGGGCTCACTCACCCCAAAGCATCTCTCAGGCAGATCATGCATGCTTCCTCTCTTAGCATTGCATCTCTGGCTAATGAATACAACATTTTTGTGCTGAGGGCTCCTTGCCCCTTCATGATCCCACTGGGACAGGATCTCAGACAACCTAGAAAAGCTGGAAAAATATCAAGAGGGTCTAGTTTATAAGGCAGGAAGATTAATTTTTAATTCAGTGATGACTTAAAGACACTGAAAATGTTATGAAAGGGACTGGATATAACATAATTGTTAAAACTTGTCTGGGTTCAAATCTTGGCTTAACCATTTGTTAGCCATGTGGTCTTGGGTAAGCTATTTAACCTCTCAGTGTCCTTGCCTATAACAGGAATAATACTAGTATCCACCTCATGTTGTCATGACAAAATAAGAAAATATTAAATAGTAGATACTGTTAAAGTATAGTAGTTTTATTAACTACAAATGATTTTTTATTTTTATTTTAGTTTTTATTGTTATTTTTTGAGACAGAGTCTTGCTGTGTTGCCCAGACTAGTGTGCAGTGTCATGATCTCGTCTCACTGCAGCCTCCACCTGCCAGATTCAAGTGATTCTTGTGCCTCAGCCTCCTGAGTAGTTGGGACTACAGGCGTGCGCCACCACACCCGGCTAAGTTTTGTACTTTTAGTAAAGATGGGGTTTCGCCATGTTAGGCAGGCTGGTCTGGAACTTCTGACCTCAAGTGATTCACCCACCTCAGCCTCTTAAAGTGCTGGGATTACAGGTGTGAGCCACTGCTCCTGGCCTACGAATGACTGTTTTAATGCTACTGTCGATAAAACAAGGGAATACACAGAGTAGTGAGTATGTAAACACTCCACTGCTGATCTTGAAAATAATGTTGACAGTGGCAGGTCAAATAGAAAAGAGAAAAATAAACCATTGTCATTCACAGTACGTATTACTCTTGTCTTCTTTAGATATTTCTTTCTGTTTTTTGGCGGGGGGGACTATCTAAACCATTTCATCTGAGCCTATTCTTGTTTATCTCAAGTAGGGAAGAATGATATAAGACCAAATAGTTTCAGATATAAGACCAAATAGTTTCAAATAGAGTAATTAGCTTCAGGACTTTATATGATTTGGAGAATTATAATTGTAGGTCACAAGTTGAAATCAGCCCTGGGTTGGTAGAAGGCTTTACCATCTGTTGGCTTTTTTAGTAATTAATATGAAATAGATGTATAACACTATCAGCTTTTAATGTAGAACCTGGCCTTGTATTTGTTGTGCTTTTCGAATTGGGGTTGGAAAGCTGAGGAGGACTGTAAATCGTTACAGAATTAATCTATTCTTTATGTCACCATCTGTTTCTCCTCCTTTCTTTTTACAAGTCCGTGGCCTTGCCTGACTCATCTTACAGTGTTTTTACAGAGAACTTCCCATGTGGAAGAAAAGGTGTACCACATTCCTATCCTGCTTCTAATTACCATCATAATTTTTTATTTCCCACAAATCCCTAAGCAGCCTTTTGTTCACTATCAAGGAGGTAGGGCTTTAAATACCAATAAATATAGTGCTACAAGTTCAAAAGCTCCCCAGAGCCCCACCCTCATTCGTAATCTCCCAGAGTAAGCAGCTCATGCACTCAGCAAAGGAAGGTGCCTGAAACTCACTCAGTATCAAATCACCTGTCACAACTGTTGTTTATGATGATTTTGCCCTCTTTCACAGAATATTGTGTCCTTCTTTGTACTTGTGTATGTGATTTCTAGAATAATCAAGTATTTTTTTCCAGCTGCTCCTATTCTAAAGATGAGGGGTACACTGTATCAGCTCATCATCTGCAATTACTAGAATAGCTATTCCTGCCATGGCAGGGCCTCTGTCATGTGGTTGTGGATGGGTGTTCCACATTTAAGAATGAAAGGCACATTCTTCCTACCTGTAGTGGGGGAATGATTAATCTCAAGGAACATCTAGTGCACCAGCTCTGTGAGAATGGTCTTGGTTTTGCCGTCAAGGATTAAAGGCTATGAACTGATTTTTTTTTTTTTCACTCCTTCCATTTAAGACATACAGTAACAAGATTCAGCATATCACCTTGGGCAGAATTCTCATATTCAGGAATGATACTTGCAGTGGCATGAACACTGCATAGTGATTAATAATAATAACAATAAATAGTAGTAACCATAGTTATGATAAATAATAGTAATAATAATGATAGTAGAAGTATTGATAGCATTTCATGAATACTTTGTAGATGCCAGCACCATGAGGAAGATCTTGCCATCCAGTTTTATATCTAGAGTAGATGAACATTTTGTGTCTGTAAAAACCCTGGATGCTCAATGCTCAATTTTCCTCAGTCACTCTTGAAACATCTAGGCAAGTCCATCGAAGTCATCTCTTCCCAACTCCTCAAATACACATCCTGCAGTCTGAGAATATTCTTAATTTTAAGTTGAAAGAAAAACATTATATGTAAGTTTTCAGAGCGTCAGCCTGGAGTTGCTGCAGCTGCCTGCTTTCCACAAGTTATCATCAAGAGCTGCAAAGGTCAGTGAAGCACGTCGCAGAGAACCCAGGGACAATTGATTTGGAAAGAGCTGTGAGCAGGGCTTTTTGTTTTTATTTTTTTGTTTTCCTCATCCTTTAATAGTACCCCATGAAGCAGTGTTTCTGAATGGATCAATATGCCATGGAAGTGAATATTGGTCTGGCAGCTACTTCATTTTGTTTGTTTACGCTCGTCTTTGGTGGCAGCCAAAATTTTTATTTTGAAAGCGTGAATCATCCTTGAACACTTGGTGTGTGTGTGTTTGTGTGGGTGTGTGTCTGTGTTTTCAAAAGAGAAAAAAAGAGTGCTTTGCTCACTCACAGTTAATAATTATATCTGCTCAGCTATCCTGGTTACCCTCAGCTTGCAAAGGCATAAATCACTGGCTTCTGTCAACTCTGGAATTGACCTACAGATTAAACGCACATCACTATGAGATAGATACTTTCCACATATTTTTTTTATTTTTAAGAAATCTTCCCACTCTGATTGCTGTGCCTGCACCTGCTAATCTTTTTCTATTTATTACCCTAGTTCATTGTGTGGATAGCAAAGAATTCCAGATTACCTTTTCTACACATTTATGTCAACTTGTTTTAAGAAGTAAATCAGCACTAAATGTCTGATTACTCTGTTCCTCCTTTAGAATAGGCTGTGATTTGATCACATGTATTTAAAAGACATTTTATTTTTTAAAAAAAGTAATTTGTTAAATTTTGCAAACTAATATCAAGGATTTAGAGTAACTAAGTTACTGAATTTAGAAGGGTCATATCTTAATGTTTCCTCTACTACTACTTTGAATTTGACTGCCTCCCCTTTACTACCTTTACTATTGATAAATATCCAATAATAAAGACAATTTTTCTAGTTTAACAAACATCAAAAGGCCCTAATGAAGACAACAGACGTTAGGTAAATCAGCAACCCATTAAGGGGAAGCATTAAATCTGAACACAAGAGTCTATTAATTTTCTGTTGCTCTTGTACCTTATGCATTTGCCAAATTCATTGTCCCAGTGGACACTAGGCAAGTCTCCAGTCCTGAATAAGAACTGAATCTTTTATTCTGGGCTTCTGCTGTCACCCATCTAGTACTGTTGTCACAATTGCTGAACCATCAATGGAGAAAAAATATATCAAATTATGAAAAAAAATGTAATTTTTCTGAAAAATTTAGCCTTAACACAAGTTAAAGCTAATGAAAAAAATCTAAGACAAATGGTGAAAGGAAAGATCACACTCAAGGTAGAATTCACCTTTAAACCTACTTTTTGGGAATATAACCCCCTGACACAGCAATACTATCATACCTAATTCATCTTCCATGCAATGTTCGATTGGGCACCTCAGAAAAAAGGTTTCAGCAGTTCACTTGATGGTTTTATATTCTGACAATATACAGGACAAATAAGAGAAAATCAGATTTACTTTTCAGAAATGTGCTTTGCATTATCACTCTACTGGAAACTATCTAGTGTGTAACTTGAGGGATTTGAGTGGTGGCTTTCTAATGAGGATAAACCTGAGCTCAGTTAGACTTGTGGCTAGCCCATGTTCCCATGTCTTTTTTCATTAAGAATCAGAATGTTAACTATGATTTCCTGGCCAGATTCCAGCATGGTTAATTGCATGCTGTCTACCTAAATTCCCTTTGCTTGGGATGTTCTTCACTTTGGATCGTATTGCTCTTATTGTCATGTTTCCCCCAAGAGGTGGGTACAAGATATTGTAGAATGAGCCAGAATATAATTCGTTAAGCTAATAAGAGTACTTTGGGGCTGAAGGGTTAAATGTAAGTAGTGTGCTTTTCACAATTCCCCCCAATGAGGCCTATTTGTACAGTAATTAATGTGGAATAACATTAGTGAAACATGGAAATGAGCCAGATCGCCATGACAAGAGTGGCAATAGCACAGAAACAACTAATTTTGATAATTTATACAGAAAATAATCATTTAAACAAATATGCAGAAGCTCCCTGCCTAATGCATCTTTTGCCTTATTTATTTATTTATTTGGTCTGAGGCTGACACATTCAATCACTAATTGAGTTAACACAATATTCAGTAGGTGAAATTTATTCCAAATGAACATTAAAAACATAGTTACAGTTTCTATCATCTTTGTACCTAGCATGGCACCTAGCACAATAGCTTGCATAGTGACATTCATTCATTAAAGTAAGGTTTGTTAATGAATGAAGATGGGGAAAAAAAATCAGGAGGGAAATAGTTTTTACAAATTTCCTAAGACTCAGCAATCTTTAGGCATGTTCCCTGCAGTATTTTATCTAATGCTCACAATTATCCCCATTTCACAGATGAAAAAACAGAGGCTCGGAGATGCCAAATGGCTTCCCCAAGATCAAATAGCTCTAATTTCAAAGCCAGGTCTATTTTACTGTAAAACCCAACCACTCCATGTTATCTTGCAGTCTCCTACACTGTGCCTGGCATCTTTGCCCTTAATTTGAGGAGGCAAGTCTAAAAGCCTCCAACACTGTGAAAGTCAAGTTGATCCCCAAAGACAAGCTTAACAACTGCTCTTTGGAATTTTACATTGTTATTCTGCCTCTCATTACTCCAATTCAAATCTGTCACTATTGCCATTTTAGAGTTGTCATAGTTATTGCCAAATATACGCTTGTCACAAAATATACCATAAATTGAATCTTTAAAAATCGTAGTACAAAGTAGTTCAAATGTATTTAATGAATCCAGAAATTAATGAGAAAAAAACACTCCTTAAGCTCCATAAAATTCACTCACCATGGTTGAATCTATTGTGTTGACTAGAGAAAATGCACTTCAGCCCTCCTGCACCTGGACTGTATTTATAGCCAAGTTTTCAGTTTTTTAACTGCCATTAAATTCTTAGAAATTGAATGTGTGGTAAATGATAGAAATTTATTTTGCCTCATGAGAGAAATCGTTCTTTTTCTATTTTAAGTTTTCTTTTAATATAGCATGAAAGTCCATACCTTTAAAGTCTGTTGAACTGGGATGTAGGAAATATGTATTTCTATATGATAATGGGTATAGCATAGTAAAAGACTTGAAAAACACAATAATATGTAGACTATAAATTAGTCAATTTCCAATGGCTGTAGCACACATCTCACTTTAATACAGAAATTCCTATACCAATATATTTTATTTCCAGCCAGACAGTGGCTAATTTATGACTCTGCCAACAATGCCATTTTAATTAATTTTATTCATCTTATTTCTCTTTCCTGTGTTCCTCATATCTCATCTGTTTGCATTGCCTAGATTTTAATTAAAAAACCTCTCCTCTCTAAGGAGCAATCTGAAGTGGCAAAAATAATCACTTAAAATATTACAGTCATTAAAAAATTGGCTGTGGTGGAAGCCATGCATTTTCAATTTTCCTACAAATGATGTTTTAGCTTCCTTTTAAAGCGCACTTTGTATTTGAATTGTCTGCCACCAGCCAGCTTGGCTATCAAAAATGGTCTTCCAGCTGGGTGGGCTGAGTGACAACTCCTTAATGGAGGAAATGGATGGCTCTCTGCTCATGTGGAGGGGAAGGCATACCAGGCAGATTTCATTCCATCTGCCACCAGCTCTCTGCAAGCTGGCATTGCCCAAATGCCCAATACCCTCATTCCAACAAAAAGGATATCATCAAAGAATAAATGGTAAAGCTACAGATGCCTGAAAGGATCATCAGGGTCATTAGACCCCAGGGAGATCATATTAAGAGGTGCCTCGGTGTTCATCTTTGATGAAAACCTAATAAAACAGTGGTAGAGGCAAATGTAAGCACTTTTACAAGTACAGAGGTGAAGTCATTAACATTTTCAGCAGAGTATAGGGAGCAACCTTAGAAAACTGCTATCCTGAGTTGTGGCCAAGGACTTGTTATATTGAGGAATTTGCACTGATGTTTCCTGTTGATGATTTTCTGAATGGCAAATTCTTGTCACCTAGTTACTCTGTGTTCTGCTTGTCAAGTAAAGGAAATCCATTTAGTGGCAAAGTAGGAAAATATTTTTGATTGACAAAGAGAAACACATAAGAGCCATACTTAAGGGACTTTAGAAATCGGTAATCTACTAGTACTTAGAAGCATAAAGTGTATGTCATTGATCAAGGCTAAAATAATGAAACAAGTACAAACAAGTATAATTATATAATAATGTACATTAGGAGTGCTAGAAATACAAATAAAAATTTAGAACCAGCTGCAGAATTTATACCTTTATTTTACCCCAAATAAATGCTTAGTTGCTTGATATATATTCACCATATGTCAATCAAAAGCTGTGGCTCAGGAAATCACATGTGATTTAGAATCATCTGCTAAAGAAAACCTAGTAGATTTTCATGATGCTCAAAATAAAATAGTCCTGAATTCCAAAAATTTTTGTTTTTTCATATCAAGAGCTCATGTATCTTACAAAGTTACACATTTAATTGGTTTTGAAGTTGTTTAGATTTGAATTGTTATTGCATATAAATGATAGGAGTTTGAATAGGTGTTGAACAAAAATAGCTGGGTATTAAAATCGAGACCAATTTTTTAAAATTCTTTTCATACTTTCAATGAATGTTTCATTTGGATTTTTAACATAGTAGATCGGTGTTATACAATGCAAACTTACCTGTAAGAAAAGTGGCATCAGACATCTTGCATTAAGTTTTCCTGTTTTAGGAGAATATTTGATAATCTGCCAAAATTTGGAGGAGGGCTTTTAAAGTTCTAATTAATGATTCAGTCTGCCCTGAAGATGAATGAATGTTTGCAGTATTTTTACCTGTTGTATTGTGGGACATATTCCATGCATGTTACTAAAGGTTTTAAGTTGATCCAAAGAATTTCAGTGACTATTCTGATGAAAAATAGTTTAAAATAGATTGAAATGCTCTTCTATTTTTCCATCACCTTTGCTAAGCATATGGAATATAATAGCATGGTTTTGAAAAAATACATATATTTAGAAATAATGATTATTTTGTAGCACTTAGAAGTTTCAAAATGCATTTCGTCATATATTATTTGTGCCACTAACAACACCTCTAGCAAGTAGATATTATTGGTTCCATTCTACAACCTGAGAAACTGAGGCCTAGAGGGGTTAAATGGCTTCTGCAAAAACATGGAGCCATTAAATAGAGAAAATATTTCAACACGCTTTCTAATCCCAATCCTGAAACTCCTTGAGGGATTTCAGTCCTTATCATCTTGATTGTTTTTGGTTTCCAATTTTTGTTCTTTTCCAATCTTAATTTCTTCACTTCATGTAGGTGCTGAATTTAATTGAGTTAGATTCTAGGAGAAAGCTCAAGCAATGCCTAACCAAGGAAGCCGTGGATTCCCATTCAGAGCCAGAAATGCAGATAGAAAGCAAGCAACAACTGGGGACACTATCTCAATCTGAATGCATTCAGGCATAAATTTGTAGTTTGGAGAGCATCTAGGAAGCAGGCTAATTCCAAGACAGCAAGCCCGCTGTGCCCAATCCTAAAACAGAATTAACATGAAATTCTAACTTGTCTTGTAATTGATTTAGGCATTCTCAGAATGAGAACCCTAATATGGCCCCCTATGCTGGCTAAGGCTCCAAAATACAGGGCCTATGATTATCAACTCCTTAGAAAGAAATGGAGACTCAGTACCCCCGTTGCTCTCAAATAGCTCAGGAATTCACTGGTTTCACAAAGACCATCCCCAGTTTTACAGGCCCAGTATACTATGGGCTCATATATCCTTAAAAGAGCGTTTTACCACTGCAAACCTTGAGAACACTGGGTTCTATTCAGAATGGCAGAGGTAGAAATCATATCTTGATCTCCTTAGCATGGTGAGGAGCAGAGCAAACCATCTGTAGCTGTGTGGGTTCTGTGCATCTCCAGACCCTGCTCCCTAGAGAGTGACAGTCCCATCTTGCTAAGCGATAGAGAACATCCAGCCACCTCCCACTGAAGGATGGCTGCTTCCTTTGGGTGTGTTGCAGCCTTTCTTTGGTAATATGTCAGTCTATTAAGATTCTAAAGAAGAGAATTTTCAAAGAGCAATACTTCCCTCCACACCCAAAAGTCACTTATTATGATTTTCAAATATTATGTACCATACATAATTTTATATGCTATACTTTTATAGGATTGGCAGCACAGTAGGTCTATTTACACCAACATCACCAAAAACACATGAGTAATGTATTATGCCATGACGTTATGATAACTATGACATCACTAGGTGATAGAAATTTTTCAGCTCCATTATAATATTATAGGACCACCATTGTATATGCGGTCTGTCATTTACTGAAACATTGTTATGTGGTACATGACTGTATGTGTCTTAGAAAATCATGTTATATATCTTAGGCATACACAATAAATTTATCTTCTTTTAAAAATATAATTACCTTAAAGGGCATTTCCATGTCATTCCCTCATTCATTTGTTGAACTATTTAACAAATATTTTTTAATGCCTGCTATATGCCAGGCACTGTGCTAAGACCTGGAATATAACAAGGAACAAAATGGACATTGTCCTTGCCCTACGGAACTCACAGTCCCTGGGCTTGACTGATAGGTTTTGTCCAGTTGGTTTTTTTCATCTCTGTTTCATTTTAAGAGTATATAAAACTTAAAAGAATGTTTGATGTTTCATGTATAGCATTTCTCTTTTTATTTCTCCTTTTTATTGTTTTAGCTTCCCATGCCCAGCCCCAAGCATTTCTCTATATATGACTTATTACCAAAAAATGTTAGTGCAAACTTATAATAATTTTTTAAAGTAACTAACATTTACTATCTCCAAAGTTTGATCTTGCCTTTATTCTCTTCAAGCTGAAAAAAAATGTCTTTAGAAAAAGTATCACAAGAAATATATTTTCTTTATTTTTTATGTGTTCTTTTGGGGATTAACAAAGTTCATAGTTTCCCAGTTCCTCATTTGGGATAGTATGCACTTTTTAGGTCTGGTCAGAAACTTTTACTCAGAAACTGGTTGAGAATATGATTATATCTGGGTTTACTTTGACCTTTTCTGCATTGCATGTTTAGATTAGCTGGCTGTTCTACTCATATTCCATTTACAGATAAATTGTGAAAGACTTGAATGGCAAGTAAGAAATATATGGAATATTGAAAAGGTCAATGCTATTTAGCCGATAACTACAGAATTTAAAATACATGACAAGTCATTATCAAATTTAATTCCCACAACAAGGACAGTGGTAAAGATGGGAAATTATTCCAATTGAAATATTCTTGTTTCATATTGAAGACAGAGATGGCAAAGCTCAAACGCCCCCTTGACTCCTTTTTTGTGATAACTTAATAAGTTAGAAAGAAATTGTAATTGAATTAAACAAGGCAAAAAAGAGGTAACAAGCTCTTTTGATTTGAGAGTCCATCATAGAGGAGCTAATATAATAACTTTTCTAAAAACTGTAATTATACATGAGTAAGACAGATACAGCTACAACACCAATTCAACAGCCACCCCATGCTCTCTTTTCACCTACAGCATAGCTGTCAGTCAGATGGGAACTCCATTTATTTCCATGGAAATGAAGGCAGCGAGTTCAGTTTTGCCACCACCCGGGATGTAGATCTTTCCACAGAAGATATTCAAGAGCAATGGTCAGAAGAATTTGAGAGCCAGCCTACAGGGTAAGTAATTGCTATCTCCCATGCTGTGTATGTAGCACTTACATTTATTCTACTGGACGTGTTTTAAATGCATATTGTTAAATAGCAAAAGCATACTTAGATCAATACTGATGATTCTTATCGTAGACAAGCCAAAAGGGGTGCACTTACCCTAAAGATTCTAAGCTTATAATTAACCATTTTTTGCATATTAAAAATTTGTGATTGCAAATGCTTTTAAGTTCACTTGACTCACTTATATCTCATTTTAGTTTATTCAGCTTTTACTGGGAGAAAGGTTTTTTTCCCAATGTTTATAGAATACAAAATCTTTCCACTACTATTATATTGAGATTTTCGTTTGTCTTCCTGGGGTCTGAGATTTATAGATGCTGCTACCTGATTTTCATTGGAATGTGGCTTTGATCTATAAAAATTGTTTAGGGGATAAAATTTATCTTCCAGAGATTTATAAAGGGGGAATTTGGGACTGAGGTTGAAATAGAGGAGACCTGAAGCTGTGAGCATTGTTTGATGGTAGTGTTTTCTTGCTGTTCTGAGCTGTGTGCCTTCTTCTGGGTCTTAAGTCCCTAAGATATATCCTACTAATTGGGCAGCACTTTCAGAAGTTCAAGTTGAAAAAAACCATTAATAAGATTGGAAACTCAAAACCCATAACGTGATATGAATTGGAGGTAAATTTATGTTTTGTAACACTATGATAAGGATGAATGATATTAACATTAAATATAATTTCATAACGAATATGAAATAGCAATAATTTAACTATTGACTGAGAAACTTTTCCATAATACAACATTTGAGGTATAGTCGTGTCACTCTGATCTCAACAAATTAAATCAAAACTGATTCAACTTTGAAGTCCCTGAGTGGCAAGATGGCTAGTATTGCTCTTTTGCGCTCCCTGTCCTGTGCCTTGCCCAAGAACTCCATTCAGACCCAATAAGACTCTTCCATTCTCTCTCCCAGAAGGGCCCCTCTTTTTTAGCTTGTTGTATCCTCAAAGCTTGTCTATGAAAGACACAAAAATTCTTACCCTCAGCCTGAGCCACACTGCCACTGTGACTCTTTGCTGCCACAATGGGGTCTTTCACTGTCAAACGCTGAATTTCTACTGCAGTTGACCCAGCCCTGCTCCTCCCTGCCTCAGGGAAGTGGCTCAGGTCCAGCCTGTGGCACAGCAGGCTAAGCCTCTGCAGAAGGCTGAGACTCTGAATGACTCCACCCACTCAGGGCCTATTGACCTCTGCAGGCGCAGCACCAAGGCTCAGTCCTTTAGCCCACACGGCGTTTTCTGACATTCCTGACACCCTGAAGTTTCATGTGCAGTACAGCTCCAATGTCTCCTTGAGACACCAGAAACCACTGTTTCTCATTTTAGCCTCTAGGACCTCCCCAGGGTCAGGCTGGGGAGACCCTAGAGGGAAAAAAAAGAAACAGTGGTTTCTGGTCCCTTCTAGCTCTTGTAAGAACAGTGCACTCCTCTCCCAGATCAAAGAGCTTTGGTGGAGTCCAGAGCTTTGACAATGCACAGAAGTCTTTCTACCTATCTTCTGGAGATAAAGGATCACCAGCATACCAGTTCGTTCTGACTGCTGATAAAAAAAAAAAAAAAAAGACCAATTCGACTCCCTTTCCTGATTATGGAGCTTGATCACAGATGAGGGGATCCAAATGTTGAGGCACAAGAGACTCATTTACTCCCACGCTTTCATCTCTCCACGCTAATTCCATCCATATATCAGGGATAAATCACCCTCTTCAGGGAGTCCCAGAGCCCCTGGGGACTCAGATGATTCCCCAGTATTACCAGCCCCCATCCCATTAAAGCAGAGCTAAAGAGATGCATTTCCTCTCCAGGAGTACCATTCTGATACACACATAAATACCAATATGTCTCTCTCTCCCTCCTCCCTCTCCTTCTCACCCTCCACTTCTCTCTCCTTCTCTGTGTGTGCCTGTATCTTCCAAGAAAAATCAATGTTTTAAATGTAACTTGCTCTTATTGTTTGGGGGGGAAATAAAATTTATTTTTACCTATGGCCTTCATACCAGCTGCTCTCTCTCCCAAAATGCCCCCCATCTTCTTAGTTTATTCTATTAGCAAAGCCTGTCTATAAAAGGACACAAGAAATGCCTTAGTAAAAGAATGAATAGTCCATTCAGCTATCTATGAGTAACACTTGTGGAGACTTGGTACAAAAACATGGAAAACCCCTTCATGAAGTAAGCTTAGAAAGGAATTGACCTGATATTAGAAGAAACCAAGCATAGTTTAGAAGATTAATGTACTAGTCCAGAAACATAGCTGGCAAAAAATTATATATTCCAATTAACAGATCAGACATTCTGCTTTCATAGAGCACAAATAATATAAGAGAATTTTTGGCTACAACTAAATCGATCATTCCCCCCAAACAAAAAAAAAAGAACTAAAACTATGCCTGAAAAAAAGAGCTCTGAAGTCAATATGGACACAGAGGAACATCAGAGGAAATTCCATTAACCAAATGACTCAGGTGCTCTTTGGACATTTCTTTAATTATGCTCTTTGGACATTTCTCAGGACTGAAGATTGACCAGGGTTTTGGTCACAGTTAAGAAGCTGGTGCTTCCAGGCTGTGGCATTGTCAGCAGATTTCTGTTCCAATAAGATATAATAATGTGCTTGAGAAAAGCACCGTACCACTCTCATTGCTCTGCAATTAATTTATCTAAATTCTAAAAGTGGTGTAATTCTTCTAGCAATCACACTTTGGGCTTATTTGTGGCTTTTGGCCAGGACGTCAGGCTACACCCCAGAATTACTTCATTCATGTTGTCATCTGGTGGCCTAGCTATGAAGTTGGCATTATGTTATACAGTATAAAAGGATAATGAGAAGACCTAGTATTTTCTGTTTTGGGTGATGATAAAAATGGTAGTTTAATCCACAGTGTTTTGTGTGCTTGTATGTGTTGGGGGTTGGGGGGCCCGCCCTCCCACCTGGTCCCAAATGTTGCTTTGTTGGTCCAGGAAATAATGCTGATATAATAATTTTTAGTCACAGATTGAATTTTTTTTAAAAGTCACAAAATCTAATTAATGTGAAGCATGTTTATCTAGGGTCAGAGCTGACAAAGAAAAACAGATTAAAAATTTGGTAGTAAAATTCTTGATGCGTTCTGTTTTCTCTGCTCAGTTAATCGAATATTTGTCTCCTTCTTTCATCCACCACCACCCACACAAACAATCTATCATGGTAAGCTCATCTGCTAAAACAGACAGAAAACATAGATGGCAAATCCTCACTCACTCAAGGGTGGCCAGTTGAATTGATTGAATTCTACTGCTTTGAGTTCACTTTTTTAAGAAATAAAAAATTATTAATGTGGATATAATGCTTTCATCTCTTTAGCAATGTTTTTCTTATGTAAGAATCATGACAGAGAAAAAAGAGTATGCAGTCCTCTCTAATAACGTTTCCAAAAGACTTAATATGAATGGCAAGGAAGAAAAGAGAGCCAGTAAGCCATTATGGCTTTTCTGGGAAACCACTTTCCCAATTATCCATATTTTCCCACCATTTGAATTAAAGTATTTTATCTCAGATCACAAGGATGCAAGAGCTGTGTGCCTTTCACATCACTTAGCTGTCCGAAATCCAATGTTGATAGGTTTATTTTTTTAAGTGGGATTTTAAAGTTGTTTTTTTCTTTTTTCTAAAGAAGACACATCTGTTACTTCAGCAAGGGAGAAACTTTAATAGATACACTGATAATTTATGTGAGTCTTTCTGAACTTTGGCTTAACCTTATAAACACATCATTTAATTAGCAGCTACCACATCTCACTTAGCTGAGGCTGTCTTTAGGTGGAAGGCAGCTTTGTAGAACATTGCTATAATATGGAATTTGTGTATTTGCCTCTCATCCCAAATGTAAACATTATATGCTTTTACTATTCAAACACCTTTTCTTAAAAAATCTGTTTTACTGCCATTGCCACAATATTCGTGCTAAAGAGAAACTCCACAAATGTAATGAATATTAAAAGCTGGAATCAAGACAGTATGCTGTAGTCTTCCCCACCTGCCCGAAATCCTTGGAAATGACAGAAAATGAACAAATGAGTCTATAATGACACTAAAAAACAAGAAAGTGACCTGTAGTTGGACCAGAGAGAGGAGGGATCTGATGGAAGGAAGTAGACAATAGCATAGAACACATGTTGAATGAAGACACTACAAAAGGCGTCTCATTATTGCTCCAGGTCATGGATGCTGCACACAGGAATCAGGGTGGGGCTATAAGGACTGCTAAGTAGGTGAACCCCTCACTACACCTAGTTCTTTTTTTTTTTTTTTTTTTTTTTTTTGAGACAGATTCTCACTCTGTCGCCCAGGCTGGAGTGCAGTGGTGCTATATCAGCTTACTGCAACCTCCGCCTCCTGGGTTTCAGTGATTCTCGTCTCTCAGCCTCCCCAGTACCGCCACGCCCAGCTAATTTTTGTACTTTTGGTAGAGACGGGATTTCACTATGTTAGCCAGGCTCGTCTCGAACTCCTGACCTCAAGTGATCTGCCCGCCTTGGCCTCCTGAAGTGCTGGGATTACAGGCATGAGCCACCGTGCCCGGCCCTCACTAAGAACAACTGTTGTTGTTGTTGTTATTATTATTATTATTATTATTATTATTATTATTATACTTTAAGTTCTGGGTTACATGTGCAGAACGTGCAGGTTTGTTACATAGGTACACACGTGCCATGGTGGTTTGCTGCACCCATCAACCCATCACCTACATTAGGTATTTCTCCTAATGTTATCCATCCCCTAGTCCCCCACCCCCCACAGACCCTAGTGTGTGATGTTCCCCTCCCTGTGTCCATGTGTTCTTATTGTTCAACTCCCACTTATAAGTGAGAATATGCAGTGTTTGGTTTTCTGATCTTGTGATAGTTTGCTGAGAATGATGGTTTCCAGCTTCATCCGTGTCCCTGCAAAGGACAGCAACTCATCCTTTTTTATGGCTGCATAGTACTCCATGGTGTATATGTGGCACTTTTTTTTTATTACTTTAACTTCTAGGGTACATGTGCACAACATGCAGGTTTGTTACATATGTATACATGTACCATGTTGGTGTGCTGCACCCATTAACTCGTCATTTATATTAGATATATCTCCTAATGCTATCCCTCCCCCCTGCCCCCACCCCATGACAGGCCCCGCTGTGTGATGTTCACCACCCTGTGTCCAAGTGTTCTCATTGTTCAGTTCCCACCTATGAATGAGAACAGGCAGTATTTGGTTTTCTATCCTTGCGATAGTTTGCTGAGAATGATGGTTTCCAGTTTCATCCGTGTCCCTACAAAGGACATGAACTCATCATTTTTTATGGCTGCATAGTATTCCATGGTGTATATGTGCCACATTTTCTTAATCCAGTCTATCATTGTTGGACATTTGGGTTGGTTCCAAGTCTTTGCTATTGTGAATAGTGCCTCAATAAACATACGTGTGCATGTGTCTGTATAGTAGCATGATTTATAATCCTTTGGGTATATACCCAGTAATGGGATTGCTGGGTCAAATGGTATTTCTAGTTCTAGATCCTTGAGGAATTGCCACATTGTCTTCCACAATGGTTGAACTACTTTACACTCCCACCAACAGTGTAAAAGTGTTCCTATTTCTCCACATCCTCTCCAGCACCTGTTGTTTCCTGACTTTTTAATGATCGCCATTCTAACTGGTGTGAGATTGTATCTCATTGTGGTTTTGATTTGCATTTCTCTGATGACCAGTGATAATGAGCATTTTTTCATGTGTCTGTTGGCTGCATAAATATCTTCTTTTGAGAAGTGTCTGTTCATATCCTTTGCCCACTTTTTGATGGGGGTTTTTGATTTTTTTTCTTGTAAATTTGTTTGAGTTCTTTGTAGATTCTGGATATTAGCCATTTGTCAGATGAGTAGATTGTAAAAATTTTCTCCCATTCTGTAGGTTGCCTGTTCACTCTGATGGTAGTTTCTTTTGTTGTGCAGAAACTCTTTAGTTTAATTAGATCCCATTTGTCAATTTTGGCTTTTGTTGCCTTTGCTTTTGGTGTTTTAGACATGAAGTCTTTGCCCATGCCTGTGTCCTGAATGGTATTGCTTAGGTTTTCTTCTAGGGTGTGTATGGTTTTAGGTCTAACATTTAAGTCTTTAATCCATCTTGAATTAATTTTTGTATAAGGTGTAAGGAAGGGATCCAGTTTCAGCTTTCTACATATGGCTAGCCAGTTTTCCCAGCACCGTTTATTAAATAGGGAATCCTTTCCCCATTTCTTGTTTTTCTCAGGTTTGTCAAGGATCAGATGGTTGTAGATGTGTGGTATTATTTCTAAGCGCTCTGTTCTGTTCCATTGGTCTATATCTCAGTTTTGGTACCGGTACCATTCTGTTTTGGTTACTGTAGCCTTGTAGTATAGTTTGAAGTCAGGTAGTGTGACGCCTCCAGCTTTGTTCTTTTGGCTTAGGATTGTCTTGGCAATGTGGGCTCTTTTTTGGTTCCATATGAACTTTAAAGTAGGTTTTTCCAATTCTGTGAAGAAAGTCATTGGTAGCTTGATGGGGGTGGCATTGAATCTATAAATTACCTTGGGCAGTGTGACCATTTTCACGATATTGATTGTTCCTATCCATGAGCATGGAATGTTCTTCCATTTGTTTGTGTCCTCTTTTATTTTGTTGAGCAGTGGTTTGTAGTTCTCCCTGAAGAGGTCCTTCACATCCCTTGTAAGTTGGATTCCTAGGTGTTTTATTCTCTTTGAAGCAATTGTGAATGGGAATTCACTCATGATTTGGCTCTCTGCTTATCTATTATTGATATACAGGAATGCTTGTGATTTTTGCACATTGATTTTGTATGCTGAGTCTTTGCTGAAGTTGCTTATCAGCATAAGGAGATTTTGGGCTGAGACAATGGGGTTTTCTAAATATACAATCATGTCATCTGCAAATAGGGACAATTTGACTTCTTCTTTTCCTAATTGAATACACTTTATTTCTTTCTCCTGCCTAATTGCCCTGGCCAGAACTTCCAACACTATGTTGAATAGGAGTGGTGAGAGAGGGCATCTCTGTCTTGTGCTAGTTTTCAAAGGGAATGCTTCCAGTTTTTGCCCATTCAGTATGATATTGGCTGTGGGTTTGTCATAAATAGATCTTATTATTTTGAGATACGTCCCATCAATACCTTGTTTATTGAGAGTTTTTAGTATGAAGGGCTGTTGAATTTTGTCAAAGGCTTTTTCTGTGTCTATTGAGATAATCATGTGGTTTTTATCTTTTGTTCTGTTTATATGATGGATTACGTTTATTGATTTGCATGTGTTGAACCAGCCTTGCATCCCAGGGATGAAGCCAACTTGATCATGGTGGATAAGCTTTTTGATGTGCTGCTAGATTCGGTTTGCAAAGCAGCAGTACACCCACTTCTAAGCAGAGACTTCTGCTTAGCAATGAATGCGGATATGTGGAATGGAGAAGCAGGGCACTGTGCCCTCATGGGAATCCTCACCCAAGGGCACATCTGCTCCCAGTCAGTGGGCATTTTTCCACTGAAACTAAGCAGATATGAATTTAAGCAAATAATCTATATCACGAAATCTAAGGAAAACCACCTCCATGTAAAAAAAAAAAGAAAAAGAAAAAAGAAAGCATTAAACTAAAGGACTAGGAACCAAATAAGTAAAAGGAAGCAACAGATTAAACCAACGGAGATTGTATAACAAGTATAATTGATATCCTCAACAGGATAAGGGCATACACTGCATTTGTGAAATTAGAACAAATTTTATGAGGAAGAAACAAAGATGTGAGAAATGGAAATATATGATTGTTGAAACAAGTTTAATGGATTTTTTTTCCTGAATATCAGTATAGGCAGAGCTAAATAACAAATTAGTGAGCTGGAAATTTGAGTATTGAAATGTTACTTCATTACAGAAAAAGAGATGTTAAGTATGGAGAGAAAGTTGCACTTCCAACATTAGAAATAGGAATTAAAGAAGAAGCCAGAAGGAATACATGGAATGCAATATTCAAATAAATAATTGAGGAAAGTTCCCAAGATTAAAAAAAGGAGAAGAAGAAGGAGGAGGAAGAAGAGAAGGAGGGGCAGGGAAGAGGAGGAGGAGAAAGGTATAGTGGCTGTGAGTGAAAGTGTTTAGCAAGATGAATGGAAAAGTAGCCAGTCCTAGATAATCAGGGAGAAATTTTAGAACACCAATAAAAGAAAATTCTAAACCCTCTAGGTAAGATTTATTGTACTTTCCTTGGTAGCATTAAGCATTTTTTTAAAGGAAGCAGTTATCTTGAAGTTCTGAAAATTATTTGAGTTGTAAAATTCCTTCTCCAGCCAAATATCAAGTATTAGGAAAAAACAAAAACTGTTATAGACACACAGGATTCAGAAAGTTTACCACCCTCTCTGAAAGATTTACTGCAAGATACGTTCCTGGAAACTAATCCAAGAGGAAGATGAGATATTCAAGAAAGAGTAGTAAACAAGTAAAAAAGTAAAACTTTTAGTTCAGTCTAAATAAGTATGGATTATTTGAAAACTTTAATAAAAACTTGGAATTAAAACCCAGAAGATTGCAACATGAAAAGTATAGAAGGTGGCTGACAGGAAAGGGAGCAGAAAAAGGAAATAAAATACTGCCCAAGTTCTTAACCTGTTTAGAATGAAACTGTAGATCTTGGTTAACTCTTAATGTTAATAGAAAACTTTAAATAAAATATAAGTATGTGTGTTAAAAAATAGATAAGCCAGATAGAGGTTATATAACTTCTAAAGCATTAGGTTAAAATTAGAACAAAGAAGACGGTTCAGTAATGTCAGGAAAGTGGAAAAAATAAACAATAAAATACAGGGTAAATAGAAAATAGAAAACAATTTGTCAGGAGCCAATTCAAACATACCAGTAATGTGATAAATTAGAGTGAGTAATATTCACTTATTAAATGAGATTCTCACAGTAAGTTTTGAAAAATAAGCTGTATATTTGCCCTTATGAGAGACTTAAACTAACATAACCAAAGAAATAGAAAGTCAAAGAGGAACTAATATACCAGACAAATGTAACAGAAGCAGCAAGGAGGCATATTAAAATAAGATAGAATTCAGGTTTCAGCATTAAAAGGACCAAAAAGGGATATTTCATGCATCAGTACATGTAGAGCACTTTGCATAAAGCATGGCACATAATAAACAAGTTAAAAATTAGTTATTATTCAAAACCTAATCACTATCAGTAATATGATATGGCCAAAGTGGTGCTCAAAAGAAAATTATGCTAATATTAATTAATTAGTGAGATATAAAAGGTTAAACACAAAGTTAAATAGCCAGTGAAACCTAAATCATTCTCTAAACAAGAAATATATTATTGGGAAAAAAACAATATTAATTAAAAGAATTGGATATGCTCAAAAACCACACAAGTGCTAAAATGGATCAGGGTAAACTTGTTCCAAGCTGTTAAAAGAGATGTACTACTTCCTCCTTTTTCTGATTTTCTTTTGACCTAGGTGCTAATATTGCTTTCTTTTTAAGCTAATTGTTTTTATAGTTTAAAAATAAAAACAGTAATTTTTCAAATGACAAGTATGTAAGTTCTCTATGCCAGAGTTGTTCTGGAGCTCCTTCATAGAAGTCCTGAGCCCTTCTTTAATTTACAGCACATTTCCACGCCATCTTTGCTCTTGGCACTGCCATACTTGAGTTGGTTAATAGGCCCCCAGCCCCATAGTAGCTGTCCATGTGAGCATCCAGAATGCAGCAACTGACTCCCTATCCTTGTTCCCAAGAGAGAGAACCAATGAATCTAACACATTACCGGGAAAAAACAAATTTGCATATAGAGCAACAAAAACAATCTCCATTGTAGCCCTTTTGATGTAAGTTGATACTTTTATTAAAAATAGGCTGAAATTTCTTTAGAGCTCTTCGGAACAGTTTAAGCATCTTCTTATTTTCCACAAATTATCCCTTCTTAAACTAAAATTTTAATTCATCCTATCCAGATGAATTGTTACCTCTGATTTAGAATATATTCACAAAATTAAGGCTATAGAGGGATTTTATGTAAGCTTGCAATTCAAGGTAAATGAATTGAAGGTAGTGTGGCAGTCTGAGTTAACATTATATTAAGTGGGTTTTGTTTTTACAGTCATGTTCACTTTTATTAAAGTAAAACTTAACCATTTAAATAACATAAATAATAAATTTATGGAGCCCAGATATATTGTAGCTAAAATCTTAAACAGTGCTAAAGACCTACAGGTAGATAAAGTACAGACAGTTTATCTTTTGCTAAGTATATCCTTGATTAAAGATTGCTTGAGCAATAACGCTTTGCATACTGTACTGCAACTTCATCTAAGGTTGTTTATTAATTATAGCATGAAAAAAGTAAAAACGCTCATTATAATTTAGAAGTTCATTTGAATTACCACTTTGACTTATTTTTAAATGAAAATATCACTACATTTTACAGGAGGAGAAAAGGAAACCAACATTTATTGAGATTCTGTAATGTCCCAGGCAATACATCATTTTCTCTAAACAATCTCTAGTCTAGGTTATATTACTGTCTTATTAATGAGAAAGCTGGGTGCTTTCTAACCGTTCTGAAGCCCAATATTCTTTATTAGTGTTGTTCCAACGAGAGTGTAAATAAACATGCATGTCATAAAAACCTAAAACAAAATTAAATTCAAGAGGAACCAATTGAAGAGAAGAATCTTTGAGATGTAATGCATTCAGGGAAGGCTTCATTTTGAGCTCATCCTTTTACCTTCACCTAAGCTGTTCTGCTAGAGGTAAAACCTATAAATGCAATGATAGGTGGAGAAGGCTTCATTCAAAGTATACATCTTGCTAGACTTCAGAGGACTCTTACTAGAGATAAACCTCATGAATATAAATGAATGTGGAAGGTCTTCACCTATGGCACATCCCTTATTAAAGAGCAGAGCATCCATCCCAAATATAGACCTTATAAATGTAATGAACTTTTTCAACCTCAGAGAATTTATATGAGATTTTTTTAAAAACCTTATGAATTTGGTCAATATAGGATCTTATAGGCAGGCTTTATTCTGGATCTTAGTTCATACCTAAAGTTGCCAACTTTAGGTGTTTTAATATGTTCTGGATAATATAATTTAAAAATTCATAGAAAATATGAAATGTTCCATTACTTTTAGTGCCTTTTATGCTAATATTAGTAGGGAAAGGATCTGGCTAAGATATTATATCTCTAATTCCTATGTTCATATTCTTAATATTTTCATCAACCTATAATGAGATAATTTAAATTTTCACTCTGAATTATAATTCATATAAACTGAATGCCTGACTTTTTCCTGGAAATTATTTGCTTACTGCAAAGAAAATGAGCAAAGTAAAAGTCTAAAATTTCCCCCCCATGCTAATTCCCATTCTTCACTGTTAAACTGTTGGCATATAGTCATTCAGAAATTTTTCTATGATGATACCAAAAAAAACCCGCAAAACACTAGAATCACATTTTGCATATTATACTTCAGCTTGATTTTTCATAACTTAACATATTATGAAAGTCCCTTCTAGTCAATAAATATAGATCTTCATTATTTCACAAAGGCCAGTTAATCTAACTGAACCCCCTGTTGATAGACAAAGAATATTGTAGTAAACATTCTTGTGTGCTTGTTAAAATATTTCTGAAAGGTAAGTTCCTAAAAGGAAAAGGAAAACTAGATAATCAGATGTGTATGCACACATATACATACTTATGTAGGTATATAATTTCAGTTTTGGTAGTTATTGCCAAGCTACCCTACTGAGAATACATATCATTCTTAAAAGTATTGAAGTGTGGACTGGTTAAAATATAATTAATCCTAGTTACAAAGCATTCCAAAACACCTGATAGAGAAGACCATCAGCTTTCCAGCTAAGACACCTCTTTACATTATTTTTTGCTTACAAAAATATTACTCTTTTAATGACAGAAAAAACAGAAAGCCTTATTTTAAAAATATAAATTAAATATTATTGTGACCTTGCTATCTCTAAGGAACAGAGTTGCCTTAAGGCATTTTATTGATTAGAAAACTTTTTCTGTGCTCCAACTTCACCTCACTCTATTTGTAATAAATAATAGATACCACTGTATTTATAATAAATAAGGTAAGGGCTTTTTAATTTTAGAATTAATCATAAAAGAATAAATATAAATTGCTGCATTGTAGAGAGCTCTCTCCCTCAGGCAGACATTCCTTCAAATGCACTTCACATAGAACTGCATTTCCTTGGGGAAAGCATAATTTAAACCACAGAGAAGTAACATACCTTTGGAGGAAAATTGCCATGCCATCCGAGATGTTGACAGAACTATAGAGCTCCTCAAATAACCACTACTGGTCTCAAAGATTTGGTTATATTATAATTTTACTTCATGTAATTATTATATTTGGAGAGAGTCAGGGACTATATAATTTTTGTAACGGGAAATGACCACAACTTTGTGACCTTGTAAATTGGGACTTTGAAGTCTGGGGAGTAAAGACTCTACCTGAAGTCCCCCAGTAGTTGACAGAGCTCTGGGATCTCCTTAAGGATACTTGGCCTCCAACCATGTTTGAGCCAGTGTTTACACAAATTCATGAAAGAATGAGCTTGTGCTATAACAGGCTCCTCCTGAATTTTTAATAAATGCAAAGTAAGTTATTCAAAGCAACAGGACTTTTGCAAAACATGAATCTTGTAAAAATTCAGTAAAGCAGATTTATCTCTGCCTCTTTCTCTTCAAAGTAGACTAAACTTCCCATTTTACTTGATTATAAATATTTGGATTTCTAAAGGAGTAACTTCACTTTTGTTATCTTCCAACAGTTAGCGTGGGAGAAATAAAACCTAATTGAGAGAAAACAATGGATATGTCAGACTTAAATAAAGATCGAAAGTTATTATACGGTCTGAATCATATCTCACACAATGTTGTGGTAGAAGTGATAATAACTCATTTAAATTAATCTAGAAAAGTTTTTCATTTACGACAAATAAAAGAAAAAGACTACTAATCTCATTTCTCACTTAAATAGAAGGTTCTTTTAGTCCATGAAAATTCTTTTTCAATTTAATTTTTCACTATAATAATACCCTAAAGCAGATAGATATCAAAAAGGAGTCATCATCTGCATCATTTATAACCTTAACTTGCTTTGTGGATCAGTAGGCTGAGTGGTTTAATTGGGATAAATGGAGCAAGCAAAAGACCAATGAACCAGTGTGAAATTTTCATGTATGCGTCAAGAGAGGCTCCTGGTTAATTTGCGAATGATGCAATACTATTAAGAGCTGTTTCAAAAAGTTACTATTCCATGTGCTTGCTCCTTGAATGATTGATGTAATCTGTTAAAATTTTTTAAAAGAATTTTCTAATATTTTTGTCCCAAATCTATTATAAACTGGATGGTTCAACATAATCATCCTGGCATACATAATATCCTTTTTACAACTGTAAGAAAATCAGAGCAAATCAAGAAAGAAAAGATCTAAATTTTAGAGCTGAACA
This sequence comes from Pan paniscus, assembly GCF_029289425.2. Classification (NCBI taxonomy): domain Eukaryota; kingdom Metazoa; phylum Chordata; class Mammalia; order Primates; family Hominidae; genus Pan; species Pan paniscus. The sequence goes on along the minus strand of NC_073255.2, from coordinate 140,536,442 downwards.
GGTGGTTGGCCTTAGGCAAGCCACTTACCCTTGTGTGTCCCAGTTTCTTCCAAATGTAGACCAGTTAATTGTGTGAATAACAAAGGCCAAATTAGACATGGCCAGAAACTAAAGAGAAATCGGTTTTAAAATGTCAAATATTTCAACTTTTTAAATATTAAACACAAGATCAAAATATCAAGCTTCTCTCATAAATTATACAAAGTATACAATTATACATATATAATTATATGTCATACCTTTTATTTTACTTGAGACAGAGTCTCCCTCTGTCACCCAGGCTGGAGTGCAGTGGTGCAATCTCAGCTCACTGCAACCTCCCCCTCTCGGGTTCAAGCCATCCTCATGCCTCAGCCTCCCGAGTAGCTGGGATTATAGGTGTGCACCACCATGCCCGGCTAATTTTTGTATTTTTAGTAGAGACGGGTTTTCGCCATGTTGGCCAGGCTGAACTTGAAATCCTGGCCTCAAGTGATCCGCCCACCTTGGCCTCCCAAAGTGCTGGGATTACAGGCATGAGCCACCACTCCCAGCCTGTAATGTATTTTAAAATAATTCACATATCTCCTTTGATATCTGTTGCCAAATGTGTGATATTATAGATATATGCTATTTGTTTGGTGTTCCTAAAAATTATTTCCCTGGATAGTCTTTGCTTTGAAAATAGAATTAACTAATTCTAAAGTAAGCATACATGATAAACTTTGTGCAAGGAATAAATATACATGTTTTCAAAAACTAGAATGATTAAACATTTTACCTAAAATAGCTGTAATTCTGTTTGCATATCATGACTTCCAACAAAGTTTGGCTGCTTAATGAAATTTAATAAAACTACTGTCCATATATTGAGAACTCAGCCTGTGGCCTAAATATATTGCTTAGAGACACTTTGATATATAAGCTTTGGATGAAGAAATTATGGCTAATAAACATTATATTTATTTTCCTGAAAAGAAACATATCTTCTTGCCTTAGGATAATTATTAATATTAAGTAACTAACAATTGTTTTTATTTATAAAATTGCTTTTTATATAATAAAGTCACCAAGGATATTTAGAAACAAGAAAAAAGTTAATAACCAGACTACATTTAAAAATTGATTATTTAACATGTTAAAATAAGTTGAACCTACTCTAAAAGAGAAGCTTGCTGATTTGAAAGATGACATCGACCTTTAATTTGTTAACACTCCTGATGACATAATTAAATGAGAGCCTAAAATGAACTAATTAGCTTACCTCTTTTAGTTCCCCATCATTGCTAATAGTAATCAGCCAGCTGAAAATTTGAAGCTGTGACAACAAGGCTGGCTGAGCTCATGCAATTCCTTTTCCTCTGCAAATCCATAGAAATGTTGGATCAAGTATGATAATTTTCTTCAATATGTAGCCCTAGGATAGGGGAGGAAATGAGCAGATACCTAAAACAAAGGGAAATTAAAAACCTGAGTAATAAGCCTTTAGCTGAAACTTAGGCAGTTCAGGATGGACTGAACATATGTAATCGAAGGCTGAAGATTAGAGTTAAAAATACTCACACAGGATCTTTGGCAGATGACAGATAGCACTGATACTCTTGTATAAATATGGGACCCTGAAGAGCTCCTTCTCCATAAAGAAGTAATTAGGATAACAACTTCTCTCATTGATTCAAGTGTGAAAAAAAAATCTCCCAGAAGAATGGAAACTCCAAACAAATGTGAAATTCACATTCATTCCACCCAGGTGGTGGGAAAATTCTAAACTAAGGAATTAATGTAAAAAGAAATTCAGGACCAGGGAACCTCCAAGATGCTCACAAACGCAAATGCAGAACCCCTTTGTAAAAATATTTCTTCTACACAAAGTGTGTAAAATTAACACTGGAAATAAGTCCACTAAAGTTGAGCTCACAACAAGAATTATGATCTGTGTGATTTTATGATTCACCAAAAAGGACAGTCATCAGATATGACAAACAGAAGAATAAGTGCATTCCAATTGAGATAAGAGAGATATGAGATAAATATGATTAAATGATTTAAAAGATTTTTTAAATCTAAGTCATTTTGAAAGAAGAGGGTACTATGAGAAAAGAACAAGCAAATATTAAAAAGAATCAAAGAAGTGGGGCACAGTGGCTGACACCTGTAATCCCAGCACTTTGAGAGGCCAACATCGGTGGATTGCTTGAGCCCAGGAGTTTCAGACCAGCCTGGGCAACATGAAAAAACACCATCTCTAAAAGGAAAAATACAAAAATTACCTGGGCATGATGGTGCCTCCTTGTAGTCTCAGCTACTCTGAGGAGAGCCTGAGGTGGGCGGTTCGCTTGAGCCCGAGACGTTAAGGCTACCATGAGCCATGAATTGCACCAATGCACTCCAGCCTGAACAACAGAGCAAGACCATTTCTCAAAAAAAATAAATAAATAAAAATAAAAAATAAATCAAAGAAAACTTTTTAAAATGAAAAATACAGTGATAGAAATTAAGTATTAACTATAAAGGTAAAAATATAGAAACAACTGAAAAGAGAATTAGTATATTGAACTAGAGACAGATCTGAGAAAAAAACACATAATGCAATATAAAAAGAAATAAAGATTAATTAGAGAGTGAGAGACACGGAGAATAGAATATGACATTTCAATACAGGTCCCATAGAATTTCCAGAAAGAATATAGAATGAATAGAGGATAGTTAATATTTGAAAAGATAGTGACTTACATTTTTGCAGACCTGATTAAAGGTTTGAATCCCCAAACTGACAAGGTACACCAAGTTTCCATAGAATAAATAAAATAAACCTACACCTACATACACTGCAGAAAAATTTTAGAATACCAAAGACAAAAAAGCAACCAGAGAGAAAGACAGATTATTTACAAAGGAGCAACAATTCAATAGATAACTTCTTATCTCTAACTAAAGAGAGATCGGATTCTTGTCGAGATCCAAGCAGGGTTTTTAATAGAACTCAACAAAGTGATTCTAACATTCATTAGGAAGAGTTAACAAGGGCAAGAGTAGCCAAGACAATTGTGAAGAAGTGAAAGGTGTGGCTGAGGGACAGAGGGAGCTCAGCTATCGAGAGCTATTTTACATATACAGATTTTATATATATATATACACACACACACACACACACACATACCATATGTATGATATTTAAATTGGTTTGGACACGGAGATGGACATATAGACTAATGGAGGAAAAAAGAGAGGCAAGTTAATTGTAGAAACAGACTCACGTTTATAGGGGATTGTTATGTGACACAAGTGGCATTACCAATAATTAGGGCCAACGGTTAACAGTTCTGGAATAAATGGCTGTCTGTATAGAAAAAACCATATTGGATCTCAAACTCATTCCTTACCTCAAATCAATTTCAGGTTCATTAAAACCACCTAAATGTGAAAAGCAAAGCTTTAAAACTTTTAGAAGAAAATATAGACGAGTATCTCTATGATTTGAGGGTAAGGGAGAATCAGATAAAAAAGGCACAAAGCATAGAGAAAAGATAGATAAATTCTACTGTATTAAAATTAAAACTCATCCATACATCCAACGACACATAAACAAAGTGAAAAAAAGTACAATACAGATAGTCAAGAAAAGATTACTACCTGGAATATATAAAGAATTCAAATCATAAGAAAGTGAGAGAAAGAAAAGAGCGATCCTAATACAAAATGGACATAAATAGGCAACTCAAGATAAGAGTGACCCCAACTGGCCAATAAACATGAAAATATATTTAGCCTCACTACTAATCATGTAAATGCAAAGGTGAGATAAAATTTCATAATCATCTAATAGGCCAAATTTTAAAAGCTTGACAAAATGAAGTGATGGCAAGCTTGTGGGGAAACAGGAACCTTCTACCCTCCTGGTGGAAACATAAATTTATCCAACAATTTTGAAGAACAATAATGAAGTACCACGTTGCCCAGCAACTCCACTTCTAGATATACACTCTACCAGCCTTTCTCAGCAGAGATTCCTTCGTGATAACCCCAGAACACAGAAAATGATCGGCTATGCCCTCAATTCTCCTAAAGCTGGTGCACCTGTGATTCTAGAGACAACGGAGAAAAAGCAATTCACTAATATAATGGGTGCCTTGGGGCATTAGGACTCATTTCTCTCACAGACACCAGTTAAGAAAGGCTGATGGGGAAATTCCCACATGCATATGTAAACACACAAGGACCTTTTATATAGCATTGTTAATAATAACAAAAAAGATAGAAATGACCTAAATGTCTATCAAAAGTTTATGGTCATTCCCCCAAACACCAGTTTATGACTTCTGTTTTAGCCAACATGTATTGGAAGGTTTTTGTTTGACTAGCTTCAGAGTCCTCTTGAATGTGGTGTGCTATAAATACCTGTTCCCCTAACCATGGAGCTGTCTTTGACCTTCTGCTTTGTTTTCACTTCTCACTGACACAACTGGGACTTGGGTAGCAACAGATGGGTCCGCCTTGAAAAGGTGAGGGAAAAGGAATCGGACAGATGGGTAGCAAGGGTGGAGAAAGAGTATGAGTAAGGGAAGAGGCACCTGGGGCCATAGAGGTCAGGCCTCTATATAAGACCATTCATTTAGGCCTGCGAAACTTTAAAAGAGATTTAAACCTGAAAACCTCTCTGAATATTTTGGGCATTTAAAGTGTGTGCCTAGAACCTAGGCCAACAGAGAAGCGAAAGACCAGGTGGTCATTGCAGGGCTTGGATCTAGACAGGCAGATGGTGTAGCAAATATCTAAGGGGAAGAGGAGGCTGAACCATCAGAGCTATGACTGTAAGTTGATTCAGTACCAAAGCCTAAGCCTGGCAGCAATAGTAGCAGTAGGCATTAAGTACAAGTACAAGGGGACTTTGAGTGGAAGTGGTGGTCAGACCTGCCTGACGTGTGGTCGGGAGAAGAAGAGGGTGCTTCCCAATGTGCCAGTTGAAAAGGCTGCTTTCCAGTTTGTGCCAATTTGTGCTAATGGCATGAATTGTCTCAGAGGACAGGGCAAGGATGTGACTAGAGAAAGCAGAGGAAAGTGAGGACAGGATACAGTCAGGAAACTCTACAGGTTTTGTTTATTTTCTGAAGATGGAATCCCTTAATCCCGCCATCGCTCAACAAGAATTATTGAGGATCTGCTGGGCGTTGAACACTGAGCTAGGGTCTCAGGACACAAAAATAAGACGCAGATCCTGTCTTAGGAGCTGACATCAGGAATAAAGAAAGGCATGTAAAGAAACAATGGCAGTGTACTGGGAGAAATTAGATCACAAAGGAAGAATCTAACAGTCTGAGATGGAGTGGTGGGGCTGGGTAGGAGGAGCCAGGAAGTTTGGGAAAGACTGTACAGAAAGGTGTTTGATATTTCAAGGACATCTTAAAGAATGACCCTGAGTTTGTTTGATAGACAAAAAGTTAAGATTCAGAGGGCTGACAGAGAATGTTTTAGTGACTTTGAATTCACATTGTATGGCAGAAGAGTTTGGGTACAAGGCAGAAGAGGCATGGTACAAGGCGAGAGATTGTGCTAGAAATGTTCTTGGGCCAGGCCAAGAAGGACTGCATATTCTGCATTAAGGAACTTGGAATTTGTCCAGATAGCAATGGGGGAGCCCCTGAAAGACTTTAAACAAAGGAGAGATGTAATCATGTATGCAGTTTAGAAATATCACTGAGTGTCTACTAAATAGAGTCTGAACTCCCCTCTTTCCAAACTCTCTATGGATTTGTTCCACTGTACTATTCAAATGTATTTTTTACTCTCCCCTAACACACATCCTCCACCAAGGTCTATTGATTTCTGCACTGTTAATAGTGTCACCCATTTCTTTTTTTTTTTTTTGTGACGGAGTCTCGCTCTGTCACCCAGGCTGGAGTGCAGTGGTGCAATCTCAGCTGGCTCACTGCAACCTTTGCCTCCTGGGTTCACACCATTCTCCAGCCTCAGCCTCCCGAGTAGCTGGGACTACAGCCATGCACCACCACACCAAGCTAATTTTTTTGTATTTTTAGTAGAGATGGGGTTTCACCCTGTTAGCCAGGATGGTCTCAATCTCCTGACCTCGTGATCCGCCCGCCCCGGCTTCCCAAAGTACTAGGATTACAGGCGTGAGCCACCATGCCCGCTGGTCATTCCCATTTCTTAGCCTATGCTCATGTGATTTCGTCAACACATTATGCAACTGTGGTAAGAGCATAGGCTCTGGAGTCACACTGCATGGCTTTGAATACTGTCCTCTTCCTTTGCTAGTCATTCTTAACCTCTCTTCATCTCAGTTTCTTCATCTAAAATTGGGGTAGTAATGGTGACTACCTCATAGGGTCACTGTGAGAATTAAATGACTTTAATGTGTAAAGGCCCTAGAAAAGGATCTGGCCAGGTAGTTAGCACTCAATAAAAGCCAGCTATTTTTATTCTCTTCTACATATCCAATTATCTGTTTGATGAGACCCAGTTTAAATCCCATCTCCTTTTTGAAAACTTGCTAGACTTTTGCCAATTCTTATGACTTTTCATTTTATTACTATTTTCAATAGGTAAAACATCATACAAGTATTTATATTATGAGTCTGTCTTTTATAATTCACTGTTTCCTTAGTTCATTGATTTCCCAACTCAACTATAAGTACTTAAAGAATGAAAAGTATCTCAGTTAGGAGCATGGCTCTGATCACAAGTAGACACACCATATACAAGATTGATTAAATTCATCCCTCTACAGGAAAACTATAACTGTGAATGTAATGTGTTTAAAGTGTATTCACTACCTAAAATTTGCATTTAAAGTTTATTCATTACCTAAATAAAGTGCCATATCTTTATTTCAGAATTATTCATTACTAAGTAAGTAAGTGTCCCTCACTAAAAACTAAATGTTATTCTTTATTAAGATTTGGCTTAATATTCTAACTCTAACTCTTAATCCCCCTTCTTTTTAGATGGGATGTCTTGGGAGCTGTCATTGGTACAGAATGTGGAACGATAGAATCAGGCTTATCAATGGTCTTCCTCAAAGATGGAGAGAGGAAATTATGCACTCCATTCATGGACACTACCGGTTATGGGAACCTGAGGTTTTATTTTGTGATGGGTAAGTACATTTTCACAAACTTTGTTCACCGTGGGGCAAATCCTAGGCCAGCACCTATTCCTGAGGAAGTAAGATTGTTTGTTGTCAACTACATAAAATGAAAATTCATGAAATGTGAGCTCTCCAGACAGAGCAGAAGCCTGTGGTACTCCCCCGTGTTTCAGGCCAGCCCCGCTGGAGCCAGCCTAAAGAGATCTAGTCATGGCTTGCCATGATGAGGCCTGAAGAAGAAATGCTATCATACCTTCCTTCCACCTCTCCCTCCATGGTCATAGCTGAAAAGACAATGAGAGATAAGCTAAAACAAAGCGATTTCTTTTTCCCAGCTTCCCCCCAAAAATAGTCATCAAGGTGAGCCTTTGTTTTCATGAATATCTCATCATTGCATAACTCTTTTGTAGTAGGAAGCTGAGAAATTTAGGTTAATACTTTAATAATACTCTCTATTTTCTAATATGTTTGCAAACACATTAAGAAAAACGTGTTCATAAGTTATAGTTTTCTTCAAAGTATTGTAGAGCAAATAAAGATAGTTGGAAAATTACCCAAAAAGGAGTTAGAAGGTTGAACTTTGTGACCTCCAAAGTTAATCCTTTTAGTCAACAAGAGCCACAGTTACATATTCTCTCACTGATGTCATTCCAGAAATGTGAGTAGGTGTCACATGCCTTCTTTGTTGAGTGACTGGAAAAGCACAGGCAATATCTGGAAGTGAAACAGGAAATAAACACTGTCTACGTTTGAACTTACTAGCAAAGATGTCAGTTCATCAGGACAAACAGATCTCCTGAGTCTAACTTCAGCATTGACGATTTATTTCTCTTGTATTCCTCACTTCACCTTTTTGATAATCATACAGCTCAGGGTTGCATGGGAAACCTCAGATTGTATCATGCTCTCAAGCATATTACCTATGTGATGCTAACTCATTTTCCATAATTATCTGTTTGATAACAGAGAAATTGTGCATATAAAATAAAGTAATGTAGTCTCACATTTAAGGATAACCTCACCTTCACTCTGAACTGGTTTGTGTATTTAAAGGCCCAGAGCTCATTTTCTTTACATAATTAGAATTCAAACTGGCTCTCATTTTATCAAAAGGGATTCCTGGAAAACCTTAAGCCCTCCTCCAAAAAAGTTGTAATAAACATTTAGTATGCCAGCCTGATTTAAGTTTTTTCCCTTTTCCCCATTTTTGACACAATGTATTTCATACCATATTTTGATTTTATTATAATAAATTAACCGTATTTGGTGATTTATATGAGACTAAGTCATCATTATGTAAGTTCCTTTATATAATTGTCTTTATATAAGAGATTAATCTTTAATTTTTTCTGGAACAAAGCATATTATTAATCAATGAATTAAACAGTATTACTGTGTTGGGGAATTGATTTGAATGAGCCCAAAGAAGTACGTTATCCCAAGTAAAAGCCTCTTCATTCAATTAAAACAGTAAGGAATGCCTACTGAATATAGAGCCTTAAGCCAGGATATATGGAGAATACAAATGGGGAGAATAATGTCACCTAAATCACAGAGTTGCTGGTCAAATGAGTTAATGTATGAAAAGCACTCAAAACTGCCAAATAAATATTTAGACTCAGTATATCTCTGTTGTTATTGATATAAAAATTAATCTGAGGTCCCACCCACAAGTACCATCTGACTATAAGGTAGAATGCAGTGTGCTGTAATGGAATGAAATGCTATGAGAGTATAGAGGAAGTTGTAATTGCAGTGGAGGGATTAGGGTAAAGCTTCATGAAGGAGATGGCATTTGAACTCACCCTTGAAGGATGGGCATGATTTAAATTTAAGGAAGAGAATTCCAAGCTAAGCCATTATGAAAAAAGGGCACAAGAATAAAGGTATGTCATATGTTTGGGGCTGGGTGATTTTCCCAATATAGATAAGTGGAAGCACGTAAGATGGAACTAGAAAAGCAAATTGGAACCAGAATAGTGTTTTCTTTAATTCCTACTAAGGAGTTTGGATTTTCTTTCTCTAGGTAGTGTGGAGCTATCAGAAAATTCCTGTTAGTTCAGCATTACATTATCAGCTGTGTTTTAGAAAAGTAATTCTAGCAGGAGTATGATGGAAGATTGAAAGAATCAGAAATTAAAGGGCAAGAGATCAGGGCAGGGTTGCTAGATTTAGAAAAGAAATATATGTATAAGAGAGTAAGTGTGGAATAGAATATTTTGATGTTGCTTATGTTAAGATCAGGTTTCTGGAATGCCACATGAAGGGAGAAATTCTATTCAGAATTCGAATCAGATTCGAAAATCATCCATATGCAGGTGATAACTGGAGCCACTAGAACTGCTATGTTCTCCCAAGCAGAAGGTAGCATAAGACAAAGAATTCTTAGGGATAATCCTCATCTAGGTATAAGTAGAGGGGAAAATAGTAGTAAAGGAGACTGAGAAAGAACATAAACAGAGGTGGGCGGAAGATGTCGTTGGAGCCTACAGGAGGAAGGAAGACAGTGGTTTGGGGGTAATGGCAGGGAGATGATCAACAGTGTAAGGAATGCCAGAGAGAGAGAGAGAGAGAGAGAGATCAACCAGGATAGGGGCTGAGAGGCCACCAGTGACTTTGGAGGGAGTTTCCCCAATGGTGTGGTGCCTGGAAAGCCCAAGTATAATACATGGAGTTAAAAATAAAAATAAAAATTTGTTACTGAAAGAGGAGGACGGCTACTTCAAGAGTTTTATCAGTAGAGAGAAGAAAAGAAATGGTGGCCAGATCTTGAGGGAACAGCAGCACCCAGGAAAGGTGTTTTTAGGATGGGATAGATGGATAGGATAGGGTAGGGTGGCATAGGGTAGAGTAAGGATAGGGTAGGTTATGGTAGGATGGAATATGGTAGGATACGATAGGGCAGGATAGATAGGATAGGACTGGACCTATAGAAAATACTTTAAAACTTTGTTGGCTGATGGGAAATAAAGCCATATGGAAAGAGATTTAGAATGAGATAGTTATAAGTAGCCCCTCACTAAATACAGTACCTTAGGAAAATCAGACTGATTGTTAATCTGGATTACATCACACTCTCTCCCTCTCAGGCCCTGACTATATGTTCTGCCCTTGGTTCATATCAGCCTGCTGTGAGCATATTTCTGGAAAACTTGCTCAACTTTCAAAGTTCAGTTCAACGTCTATTTCCTTTATTCATATATTGACGTATTCAACACATTCATTGAGGACCAGTATAGAGCACTGTTCTTAGAACCAGAATGCAGTGAATTAGACAAAAAATAACCTAAGAGACATCAACTCATTCATGTATTTGTTTATTGTTCCTCCAACAAATATTTACTAGGCATCTGCTATATGCCCAGCTCTTTTAGCTCACATTGTACCCTTTTCTCTGAATTTTTACTGCAATTAGGGCAGCACAACACAGTTTACTGCCTATTATTATTCTTTGAAAATGACTTAAAACAATATTTAAAATATTTTAAAACTGACTGCCCCGTTTGTTTTTATTGAAATCTTCCTGCACCTTAATTTCTGTACAAGATGCCTCTGAGTCACACCTTTCCACAAGGTGCCAAAGGCTATGAAGCTGAAGAAGAATCCATATCTCCCTGTAGAAGCTGCTGTCATTGACACTTCACAGAACTATAAATTGCTCCCGGAAGAATCTTTCAGATAAAATCTGTCATCATTTTAAAGTCTTGGCTCCTTTAGGACTTTTTTCTTCTGCCATTCTGGGCTGGGTGTGGCTCTCACGTGTATTTCAGTTATCTCTGAAGGGCAGATGCAGTTCATGAACTGTTCTTAAGAGAGCAGAGAGAAGTTACAGAAAACAGATTAATGAAATTAGAGAAAACTGATAGTTCAGTGCCTGCGTCATTAGGTATGGTGCACTAAACCCACACTGCCTGTGATTATTCACCTTTTTTGTCCTTTTTTGGTAAATCCTTAATATATAATTATAAGTATCCTTATATATATATATTCTCATATATACGTATTTATATATAATCCTCAACTTAAAAGTTTTGTTTTCTAATAGGAATTTCATTTTCACGTGGATTTTTTCTCCAGAGACCATCAATTACAATGGCTTTAGTAGCTGTATTTATCATAACACTGAAGCATGTAAGGAAATGCTTGAATATATGATATAAATGTCAAAATCATAAGATTTTTCTCCACAGGTTGTTGAACAGTAAATATTATTAGGATGAGATATACATTGTCACCATACCTGACTTCTCCATTCTCAGTTCAAATTACCTAATCCAGTAAATATTTATTATATGCCAAATTACATGTGCCTAACATGTGTAGCATGCCAGATTTCAATGCTTTGCAAAAACCATCCTCCAAGACTTACCTATTGAGTGGTAGTAAAGGTTTGAAGTCAAACAGAATAACATTAAAGACATGCTTTACTTTGGGACTATGGGCACATTATATAACCTTTCTTGGCCTCTGTTTCACTATCAGCAAAGTGGATCTATATACCTGAAAATGTTGTTAGGGGACGAAAAGAGATAATCCTTGTACTTGATTTTACATGGTGCATGGTTCATAGTAAGTATCTAATGAAAAGTAGGCATTTTTACCCTTATGTTATTATTAATAATACTGAAGGAGTCTGGCTCCAAAAGAAACCCTGATCCATACAGTACCAACCACCATTTGCAACATCAACTCTTTGTCAAAACAAAAACCCACAAATTTCCTTGGGAATAAACAAAATTATTGGGCAATTTTCTCACAAATGACTCAAACATAAAAGCAGTGTGTCATGAGCTAGAAAATTTGATCTACCTGTAAAACCTTTCAGACCATGGCTTCACCCTGTAACTCACTGCTATCCCATAAACTGAGCTGTTCTAGGAGCACACCAATGGGGTGAGAATGTGTGCTAAACTCTCTCCTTCCCTGGCTCAGCTAGAAACTCTAGTAACAGGCTCACCCCCAGATTCCTACAGCCGTCTCCAGTTTGTCTTAAAGGGCTTAGTTTTCAAGTCAGACACTAGCTTTTCTGCCATCAAGCCAACTTCCTGGGTTGCTTCCAACTGATGTATACTCAGATATGCCAAATAATTTTAGAATTCACCTAGGACAATTTAGTTAAGAATATTTGCACAACATAATTCCAATAGTGTATTTTCAAAGCCAAATATAAATCATCTGTTATTTAAATTATTAATTTAGATCATCAAAAGTTGTTGCATTGCGGGAGATGAAATAAGATGTGTCATATAGAGAAGACACCTGGTCAATCAGAATGGGCCTCATAGGTGACCTTAATGAGGTTACTGCAGTCAACTGTACAGGTCTCAGGTTTATAGATTCAGAAAATGAGTTTTCTTAATTACTCCAGAGCTGACAAATTGGAGACTGACTCATGCTCTAAGCTCAGAGGAGGCTTATGAACAAATCATAATTCTCATCAATAGACTATGGAAATTTAACTGCTAAGCATGAGGGAATAATCAATGTTTATGGGATCAAAAAAGATATATATCACCCAGTAATTTTAATGGCAGCGGTTCCAGAACTATGATAGCCTGATGCATCCTGTTCCACTGTGGGACACATTTTGCAAATGAATCCTCAAGATTTGCCTCGGTCATTAAGGACTTCTCTATTCCTACCCAGTGTATGGACATCCTATGAAAGTCTTGCCCTCTGATATCTACTTTTGTCTAATATTCCTTCTATTGTTCATGAAGTTTATTGTACTAATTCAGTTCTAGCTTTCCCGCTTAATATCACATATCAGTCATTTCTCCCCAAGATCAGACCCAATTACTCAGGTCGAGTTTGACCCAGGCATTTACAAATAATTGACACTTTCTTCTTAGTTTATTTAATATCAAATGCTAAGTCTCAGCCATTATTTGTGTATTTTACTAGATTAACTCTCAGAGGGTAGTTTTATTCTAGAATGTTGATGTTGTTTTACTGTCACCAGAGAGTATTAGCAACAGCAATTGCCTGTAGATAAAAATTAACACTGATGGTGGTGATTTAGGAACTGAAGGAATTTTAGAAAGACAGTAATAAAAGAAAAAGAAGTTAGTGTTATAAATATGGGGACTTAGGGATAGAATATTTGCCAGGAAATACATATACATGCCCATAGTCCCAGCTGTTTTGGTTGGTACTATTATGAAGGATAATGGTGGCTTAAGAGAGGCTTCTAGTTAGACATGTCATCCTTTAATATTCAGGTTATACAGACAGTTAATAGAAGCAAACAGTAGCAAGAATTGTTGACTGGGGCTAGGCGTGGTGGCTCATGCCTACAGTCTTAATGCTTTAGAAGACAAAGGTAGGAGGATTGCTTGAGCCCAGGAGTTCAAGACCAGCCTGTGCAACATAGGGAGACCCCATCTCTACAAAATAAGATATTTTAAAAAGAATTATTGATGGAATGCAGTTATGAAAATAATAGGTTAGAAGACATACATGTACCCCTGGCTCTTCCACTAGTTATTTACATGATCTTAGCTTCAGGTACCTGCTCTGTCATTCAGTACCATCATCAAGATGATCTTAATTGCTCTTCAGCTTCAATGGCATATTGTTTTCCATGACTATAAAGTAGAGTAATAGAGAATAAAATACTCTATGTACCTTCTAACAATCAAATGAGGTACCAAATATAAAAATGAAAAATGTAAAACAAATTGCATTTAAAGTACAAATAATATGCTAAAATATTAAAGATACTATGTGCAACAGTTTGACTAACACTACTTCAGAATTCCTTGATGCAGGAAGTCATCACCCTTGTTTTAAAACCATAACCAACAGGTTCTGAACATTGGTCATAAAAACCTCAAATTAAGGAAATAACAGTTTATTAAAAAGCAGAACACATCTTTTTAATGTGAGTTAGAACATGGACGTGTAGTTGCTGCTCAAAGTAGACAATTATTTGAGTAATCTCACGAAGCAAATAGCTACTTTGGCCTTCACAAATGTCAAGTCTTTGATCTTTAGCATGGCCTACTTGAACTATCGTTATAAATTATTTCCTTGAGTCTGTTTACCTTTGTTTAGGGTTATTCTTAAGTGACATCTGGGTACTATAATGATTTTTCATTCTGAAATTTAACACTATATTTGATATGTTTATGGATGCTAGTTGGTACTAGCAACTTAAAATTTTTGTTTTGTGCAGGAGGAATTTGTGACCCTGGAAATTCTCATGAAAATGACATAATCCTGTATGCAAAAATTGAAGGAAGAAAAGAGCATATAACACTGGATACCCTTTCCTATTCCTCATATAAGGTACACATGCCAGTCTGTGTGGCAAATAGACCACCTCAGACCACCCTGGACAAGCCCAAGTCAAAACCACAAAGACCACTCCAGATGCAGAAGATACATCCCTGTTCTGACAGGCCAGAGGTCGCCAGGTTTCTTTAAAAGTGAAATAGACATTTTAACCTTCATATTTTTTTCCTAATACAAATGAAAAATGAGTTATCAGGAAGGAAGAGTGAATTACAGTCCATCAGACAGTAAGGCAGAACCCAATACTCTGACAGTTATTCTTGTCCCCAAGAAAGCCCTAAATGTAACTCTAATTATGCCCCCTCATGCACTTGCTGTCAGTCATAATGAGTATTTGTCCAGCATTTTGAGATCTCCTGGGTAGAAGACACTGTAGAAGCACAGGTTATCTTTGCTTTTTTCTTTGCTAACTAGAGCTACCGATTGAGGTTGGCCTTTTTTCTTTACCCTTTGCATATAGAACAGGTGTTAGCTCTGGTTATTTGCAAACATCTTCAAAATTATGTGAGATACTCGTCATAAAGTGTAAAATTATTTTTTGTAAAAGTAGATTTGTTTGTGCTGAGGCCACACCCACATACTCAGTATTAGTTAGCCTTTTCTTTGCACTGATGGTACCCTAAGTACTTTTAAAAGCTTAAACGCAGCTAACATCTAGCATTTCAGGGTTTAAGTTAGAAAGACAAAACAAACATCAAGGTTAGAATGGGAAACAACCGAGTGAATATCCAGCACATTCCACGTGCAAGGGTAACCCAAGTTATACCATTTGGGATTTCATAAAAGACGATATTTCCAGCAGTGGCAGAACTATACCTGCCGTGGTCATCTTCATGCCTCATATCAAATCAGCTTTGTGAGTTATAATGCATTGACTCATTGGCTCTGGTTGTTTCTGTCCTATTTTCACAATACTAGTTTGGAAAGCCCTTAGCTTGATACCAATCCACTTTCAAAGAGGACTGATGATAAAGTATAAATGTCAAGTTGCCTTTGTCTTGTGCTAATTAAATAAAATGGATACACATGCTTAGATAACTCTTAAAGACCTTATATCAGTTTATCTTCAGTTAGGGAGAGCCTGATCAAACACACGCAGAGACCCCCACCTCGTGCACAGGAAGAATTCTGAGTCACTAAATCGAATGCTCCTTGAGGATAGCATCTTCTTCATGAAATAACAAATGCAACACAAAGGACGTGTCCTGGTGCTTAATAAATGGCAGTTATGTAGATAGCGTTCATTAGGTCAAATCTAGGAGAATTTACATGGACTAGCCTAGAAAGGATTTTGAGTGATTCTGGTCTCCTTTGTTTGAAAGGTTCCGTCTTTGGTTTCTGTGGTCATCAATCCTGAACTTCA
Organism: Pan paniscus; assembly: GCF_029289425.2. Taxonomy (NCBI): domain Eukaryota; kingdom Metazoa; phylum Chordata; class Mammalia; order Primates; family Hominidae; genus Pan; species Pan paniscus. The sequence continues at coordinate 140,520,699 of NC_073255.2, read as the reverse complement.
GACTCCTGCTACCAAATTTTGTCTCAGGCAAAAGAACCATCAAGGACATAATAGGAATGTCTGGGCTGTAGACTTTTTCCATGTCTTGCCTGTTCTCCCTTCTACAATGTCTCACATGATACAGTTTTCCATCAATCTGGGATGTGGAACGCATCAGCCTGGTAACAGGTAGGAAGCCCTATTTTGTAAGTGTGCAAAACTAAAAATGAGTTTGCAGATTTGGCTATTAACTAAGAGGTAGTTTCTAGGTAGAGTTTTAACTGCATTTTAAGTAAAATACTCATTGATGAAATAACACACTTTTGCCAAAAGAAAAGTCCTTCAATTAATATGAGGGGTATGATTGGATAGATTTCAAGTAGGAATGGCTTCATTCTAAGAGCTTGATCTTAGGTATCAGAGGTGTTTGCATGTGCTGTGGCAACCATCCATTACAACAGATTGCTAAGAGAGAAAAAAAAAAAAAGCAACTGAAAAAAAGCTTGACCTCCTGTCGGCTGGTGACCTGCTAATAATAAGCATGGAAATCAATTAGCACTTCAAGAGCTATGACTTCTCAGTTTCACTTGCCCAAGTGTTGCTCATATTTTTTCTAGGAATTTTGTCGGTGTCACATTCACAGGATGAAGTGACAGTGTGAGACATGGTAATTGCCTTGCCACCTATCAAACTCAAGAGCACAAACTCAAGTTACCATTTGTTGTCTTTGAAACATAGTTTGTTTATAGCAGTAATTTAACTGATTGCCCTTTGAAAGCTGGTCAGACTTTAGTGAAAGAGAAAACAATCATTTAGGAAACAGCATCTTTAAAAAATTTTACACTGTTTTTACAGTTGTTTAATGTACTTAACCAGAGTTGAAAATTTCATTTTATTTGTTATCTTTACCCTCCCCACCTTTTGTGTGTGCTTGTTCTGGTTTTATTAGTGTCAGCTTGGAGTTTTCTACCAACCATGGGCGCTCCTGGTCCCTCCTTCACACTGAATGCTTACCTGAGATCTGTGCTGGACCCCACCTCCCCCACAGCACTGTCTACTCCTCTGAAAACTACAGTGGGTGAGTACATTCTCTCTGAGATATTGAAATACTTGAATCCATGTTGCAGAATAAAAATCAAAGAGTTATCCTGAAATTAGCATTTCTGTCATAATAGGTAAGAAGCCTAACCTCTTTAAAAGTGGTCTTGTAAAAAAGAAAGAAAGAAAGATAGTATCTTTGGTAAACTGGATGCAAGATTACAATTACCATTTGTAAGGCCATTCATTCTTTATGTACTTGACTTATATTTTGGACTGCATGAACTTAAATTCTATATGGCAGTTCTGTGGTTATTGCCACGCTACTTATAGAGAAATGCAGCATAGAAAAAATGGAAGAAAGTTAAATTTTGAAATTGGACCTGGATTCCATTCTGTGTAATCATATTTACTCTCCCTGACTTTCCACTTTTTTCTGTATGATTAAAGATTTAATATACCTCATTGGGGGCTATTAGGAGAATTAAAGATGATTATATAAAATACTTGCCACATTACAGAATAAGCATTATGAGAATAGTAAAAATATTTGCAAGAATGGCAAAATTAAGTTGGGAATTATTTTCTTTGTTATCCCCTTTTAAATGTGTGTAGGGCTAGGGGAGAACAAAAAATAAAAATAATTGATGCTAATTAGCAGTACATCTCTGCACAGATGCCTAGCATAAGATAATATCTAAGGTCTGAGCATTGATGGAAAAATTTCTTAAAAGAATATATAAAAACTAAATATCCCTCACTATTAAGAATAAATTGGCTAGGTATGATGACTCACACCTGTAATCCCAGCACTTTGGGAGGCCAAGGTAAGGGGATTTCTTGAGGTCAGAAGTTTGAGACCAGTGTGGGCAACATAGTATGAGACCTTGTCTCTACAGATATAAAAATTAGCTGGGTGTGGTAGTATGCTTCTGTAGTCCTACCTACTCAGGAGGCTGAGGCAGGAGCATAGCTTGAGCCCAGGATTTTGAGGCTGCAGTGAGCTATGATTGTGCCACTGCGCTCCAGCCTGGACAACAGAGCAAGACCCTGTCTCTAACAATAAATTAAAACTTAAAAAATGTTTAAGTAATGTAAAATAACAAATCCATTGCTCTGGCATGCCGTGGGTGTTTTTACAAATTGTATGTCTGTTTTAAAGACACAAACAAATTCCACAAGTGAATTTAAAGAGTTTATTGGTAAACTTTAGTGCTTTTCCAAGCACACGGAAGCTAGAACATGAAAACCATGTAAAATAGATTCTAAAGATATGAACATAGTTGTGAAGATGGTTTTGTGCTAAATTTCTTGCAGGTGGAACCGAATAACAATTCCCCTTCCTAACGCAGCACTAACCCGGAACACCAGGATTCGCTGGAGACAAACAGGACCAATCCTTGGAAACATGTGGGCAATTGATAATGGTTAGTGTTTATGCCTGTCATAATCACATGCCATTGATGTAGAGTCTTCCTGTGCTTTTGTTCGTCAGCACAGACTTAATCACATTTCTAAGTTATGGTCTTGCAATTCATTAAACACCCTTTCTTCCATTTCTCCTTTGCATTCTGTTAGAAGCCCGGGGATGTGCAATCAGAAAAAAAAAAAAAAAGCCAGTGAAGTCAGCAGTATTAGATGCTAGAATGTTTCAACATACATAAATAAAAAATGCATAAAACCTTGAAACTGAAATTCACAGTTGATGACAAAGGATATCCTAACATTTTCTTTGAATGTTGTATAAAATTAACATAAATATTGATCATACTGCATGTATTAAAATAAGACCCATTCTTCTCTTAGTAACTACCACAACGTCTGGAATGCTTTTCTTTTACATGCAGACAACACACAGAAGGAAACATCATCTCTAAAAAAACTAGTGAAACTTTTACCTCCTTTTCAGAAAATAGTATAGAAAGAAAACTTGGATATATACCTTTTTAAATCTTTTATCTTTCTTTCATTTTCAAGTGAATTTTTGGAATTTTGCATCATTTTAAAGTCGATACCACTTATGACAATGACAGAAGATATTTTAAGCTCTTGGGTTGCATGTCTGTACATTTCTTATACTTGTTATTAATCACCAACTCTTTGGTTTTTGTCTTTCTATTTTTATTTTTATTTTTAAGGATTCAGTGGGTACAAATGTAGTTTTGTATATGAATATATTGCATAGTGGTGAAGTCTGGACTTTTAGTGTAACTATCACCCAAATAGAGTACAACGTAATTTATCATCCCTCACCCCCCTTCCATCCTCCCACCTTTCTGAGTCTCCAGTGCCTATTATTCTACTGTCTATGTCCATGTGTACACATTATTTAGCTCCCGCTTATAAGTGAGAGCATGTGGTCTACAACTTTCTAAGTAATATCACTTAGGATAATGGCCTCCAGTTCCAGCCATGTTGCAGCAAAAGACACGATTTCGTTCTTTTTCATGGCTGAGTAGTATTCCATGGTGTGTTTGTGTGTGTGACATATTCTTTAATCATCCATTAATGAACATTTTAGTGGATTCCATGACTTTACTATTATGAACAGTGCTGCAATAAACATACAAGTAAAGGTTTCCCTTTAATATACTGATTTCTTTTTCTTTGGGTAGATACTCAGTAGTGAGGTTGCTGGATCAAATGGTAGTTCTAGTTTTCATTCTTTGAGAGATATCTATACTGTTTTCCAGAGGTTTTACTAATTTAAATTCCCACCAAAAGTGTCTAAGAGTTTCCTTTTCCCCCACGTCCTCACCAGTATCTGTTATTTTTTTACTTTTTAGTGATACCCATTCTGATTGGAGTAAGATGGTATCTCGTTGTGGTTTTAATGTGCATTTCTCTGATAATTAGTGATGCTTAGCATTTTATATACCTGTTGGTCATTTGTATGTCTTCTTTTGAAAACTGTTTGTTCATCTCCTTTGTCAACTTTTTAATGGAACTATATGTTTTTTCTTGTCAAGGTATTTGAGTTCACTGTTAATTCTGGATATTAGTCCCTTCTCAGATGCATAGTTTGCAGATATTTTCTCCCAATCTGTAGGTTGTCTGTTCACTGTGTTGATTATTTCTTTTACTGTGCAGAAACTTTGGGCTTAATTGAAGCCCCTTTGTCTTTTTGTTTTTGTTTTTGTTGTCTGTGCTTTTGAGCTATTAGTCATTAATTCTTTGCCTAGGCAAGTGTTCAGGAGTTTTTCCTAGATTTTCTATATTAATCCATTCTTGCACTGCTATAAAGAACTACCTGAGACTGGGTCATTTATAAAGAAAAGAGATTTAGTTGTCTCACAGTTCCATGGGCTGTACAGGAAGCATGGCTAGGAGGTCTCAGGAAACTTACAATCATGGCAGAAGGCCAAAGGGAAGCAGGCACGTTTTACATGGCCAGAGAAGGAGGAAGAGAGTGTGAAGGGGGAGGTGCTACACACTTTTAAACAAACAAATCTTGTGAGAACTCACTATCACAAGAACAGCAAGGGGGAAATCCACCCCCAAGATCCAGTCACCTCCCACCAGGCCCCTCCTCCAATACTGGGGACTACAATTTGACATGAGATTTGGGCAGGGACACAAATCCAAACCATATCAGTTTTCTTCTAGGATTTTTATAGTTTCATATCTTACATTTAAGTATTTATTCCATCTTGAGTTAATTTTTGTGTATGGTAAGAGATATGGGTCCAGTTTCATTCTTCTGCAAATGGCCATCCAATTTTCCCAGCACTATTTATTGAATAGGGTGTTCTTTCCCTAGTGTATGTTTTTTTGAATATTGTTTAAGATCAGTTGGCTGTCTGTAGGTGGCATTATTCTGGGCTCTCTATTCTGTTCCATTGATGTATATGTCTATTTTTATACCAGTACCATGCAGTTTTGTTTACTATAGTCTTGTAGTATAATTTGAAGTGAGGTAATGTGATGCCTCCAGCTTTGTTCTTTTTGCTTAGGATTGCTTTGGCTATTCACTTTCTTTTGGTTCCGTATGAATTTTAGGATTTTTTTTTCTAATTCTGTGAAAAATGACATTAGTATTCTGATAGGATTTGCACTGAAGCTGTAGATTGCTTTGGGCAGTGTGATCATTTTAATCATATTGGTTCTTCTAATCCATGAGTATAGGATGTTTCTCCATTTGTTTTTGTCCTACAGTTTTTTTTTTTCATCAGTGTTTCATAGTTTCTCTTGTAGAGATCATTCACCTCCCTGGGTAAATGTATTCCTAGGTATTTTGTTTGTAGCTATTGTAAATGGGATTGACGTCTTGATTTTATCTTCCGTTTATTATCGTTATATAGAAATGTTCCTGATTTTTGTACATTGATTTTATATCCTGAATCTTTACTGAAGTCATTTATCAAATCTAGGAGTCTTTGAGAGAATTTTTTAGGATTTTTTAGGCATAAGATCATATCATAACCAAACGGAGATAATTTGACTTTATATTTTCAAATTTGGGTGCCTTTTATTTCTTTGTCTTGCCTGATTGCTCTAGATAGTACTTGCATTACTATATTGAATAGGAGTGGTGAAAGTGGGCATCCTCATCATGTTCCAGTTCTTAGAGGGAGTGCTTTGACTTTTTCCCCATTCCATATTATGCTGGCTTTGGGTTTGTCATATACGGCCTTTATTATTTTGAGGTATGTTCTATCTACACCTAGTTTGTTGAGGGTTTTTATTGTGAAAGGATGCTGAATTTTATCAAATGCTTTTCTGCATCTATTAAGATGATTTGCATAGGTTGAGCCATCCTTGCATCCCTGGAATGAAACCCACTTGATCATGTTGTATTATCTTTTAGATGTGCTGTTGGATTCAGTTTGCTAATATTTTGTTAAGGATTTTTGCATCTATGTTCATAAGGGATATTGATCTGCAGTTTTCCTTTTTTGTTGTGTCCTTGCCTGGCTTTGGTATCGGGTTTATACTGACTTCATAGAATGAGTTATGAAGGATTCCCTCCTCAATTTTTGGAACAGTTTTAGCAGGATTGGTACAAGATTTTCTTTGTGCATCTTGTAGAATTCAGCTGTGAATTAGTCTCGTCCTGAGAGCTTTTATTTGTTGGGAGATTTTTTGTTACTGATTCAGTGTCACTACTTGTTATTTGTCTGTTCCGGATTTCTATTTCTTCCTGCTTCAATCTTAGGAGGAGGTACGTTTCCAGGAATGTATCCATTTTCTCTAGGTTTTCTGGATTGTGCACATAAAGATGTTTATAGTAATCACTGATTATCTTCTATATTTTTGTGGTAGCAGTTGTAATGTCTCCTTTTTCATTTTTTATTCTGCTTATTTGAATATTCTCTCTTCTCTTCTTGGTTAGTCTAGCTAGTGATTGGTCAACTTGGTTCACCTTTTAAAAGAACAACTTTTTCATATGGTTGATCCTTTGAATTTTTTTTTTGGTCTCTATTTCATTTAGTTCTGCTCTGATCTTCATTATTTATTTTCTTCTGATAGCTTTGGATTTGGTTCATTCTTGATTTTCTAGTTCCCTGAGGTGCAATATTATGTTGTTACTTTGTGATCTATTTTTTATGTAGGAATTTAAGGTTATAGCCTTCTCTCTTAGCACTGCTTTTGCTATATCTTAGAAGTTTTGTTATGTTATGTCTCTATTTTCACTCATTTCAAAATTTTTTTTAATTTCTGTGTTCATTTTGTCATTAACTCAAAGATCATTCAGGAGCAGGTTGTTTAATTTTCATGTATTTGTGTAATTTAAGAGTTTCCCTTAGAATTAATTTCTAGTTTTATTCTACTGTCGTTTGAGAAGGTATTTGATATGATTTTGATTTTTTAAAATTTATTGAGACTTGTGTTGTGGCCTAACATATGGCCTGTCCTGGAGAATCTTTCATGCACTCATGAGAAAAATGTATATTCTGTGGTTGTTTGGTAGAATATTCTGTAAATGTCTGTTAGGTTCATTTGTCCTAAAGTCCAATTTAAGTCCAGTGTTTATTTGTTGAATTTCTGTCTCAGTGATCTGTATGGTGCTGTCAGTGGCATGTTGAAGTCTCTTACTATTATTGTATATATTGCACCCCATCTATTTTCTTAGGTCTAGTAGTAGTTGTTCTGTGAATCTGTACGTTCCAGTGTTGGGTGCATATATATTTAGGATTGCTGCTATCTCTTCTTGTTGAATTGATCCTTTTATCATTTTATAATGTTTGTCTTATTTTTTTCTTGTTGATTTAAAGTCTGTTTTATCTTAGATAAGTATAGCTGTTTCTGTTCATTTTTGGTTTCTGTTTGTTTGGAATATGTTTTTCCATCCCTTTATCTTTAGTCTGTAAGTGTCTTTACCAGTTAGGTGGGATTTTTTGTAAGCAGTGTATGGTTGGATTGTGTTTTTTAATCCATTCTGCCAATCTGTATCTTTTAAATGGAGCATTTAATCCATTTCTGTTCAAGAACTATATTGACATGTGAGTTTTTATTCCTGTTATAATGTTAGTTGTTATCTTGTTGCTTTGCAGTCTCGTTAGTGTAAATGTTTTATAAGACCTGTGAGTTTTATACGGTCATTTGTTTTTAGGATGGTGAGTATTGATCTTTAATTTCTATGTTTAGAACTCCCTTAGCATTTCTTGTGGGATTGGTCTAGTGGTAATGAATTCCCTTAGCATTTGCTTGTCTGGGAAAGACTATTTCTTCTTCGTTTATGAAGCTTAATTCTAATAGAATACAAAATTCCTGGTTAATAGTTTTTTTCTTTAGAAACCTAAAAATAGTATCCCAATCTCTTCTGGCTTATAAGGTTTCTATTGAGAATTCCACTGTTAGTCTGATGGAATTTTCTTTACAGATAATTAGACATTTTTCCCATGCTAATCTTAAGATTTTTTCCTTCACACTGTCTCTAGATAGTCTGATGACTATATAACTTGGTGACATCCTTACAATGTATTTTTCTGGAGTTCTGTGAGCCTCTTAAATCTGGATGTCTAAATCTTTAGCAAGTCTTTAGGGATGTTTTCCTCAATTACTTCCTCAAATAGACTTTCCAGAGTTTTTGCTTTTCTTCTCCCTCGGTAATACCTTTGACTCATAGGTTTGGACATTTTACATAATCTCTTATTTCTCAAAGTCTTTGTTCATTTTTAAAATTCTTGTTCTTTCTTTCAGTCTGACTGTGTTAGCTTGAAAAACCTGTATTCAAGCTCTGAGATTATTTCTTCTGCTTGGTCTAGTCTATTGTTAAAACTTTCAACTATGTTTTGTAATTCCTTCAATGAATTTTTCATTTCTAAAAGTTTTGTTTGGGGTTTGGGTTTTCTTAAAAAAAAAAAAAAAGACATACTTATATCTTTGGTAAATTTGTCATTCATATCCTGAATTGATTGTCTGATGTTTTTGTGTTGGCTTTTACCTTTCTCTTGGATCTCATTGAGATTATTTAAAATTAATATTTTGAATTCTTTATCTGGTATTTCAAGGATTTCATTTTGATTAGGATCCATTTTACAGAATTAGTATGATTTTTTAACACTCTGTTTTTGCATGCTTCCAGAATTGTTCTGCTGCTTCCTTCTCATCTGAAGAAACTGTCTCATTATTTTTTTTAATTTACTTTCGTTTGGATGGAATTTTTTTTCTCTTGAGGATGTGACTATAATGTATGCTGTGTAGGGTCATTTGGCCTTGGTTCTTGAGCATTCAGTGGCAAAGACTCTCTATGAGTTCATTGGTTATAGATATCCTTAGTGTAGTGGCTTTATCAAATGCTGATTGTAGTAGTGATGTACTGGGCATGAAGAGGCAATAATTTTCAACCTACTCTTTTTAAATGTTTTTGGTAGTCAGGCATGGCACATGCCTGTATTCCCAGCTACTCAGGAAGCAAAAGCAAAAGGATCACTTGATTTCAGGAGTTTGTGGCTATTGTGTACTATGATCTCATCTATGTATTCTAATAGAATACAGAATTCATGGTTAACAGTTTTTTTCTTTAGAAACCTAAAAATAGGATCCCAATCTCTTCTGGCTTATAAGGTTTCTAATAAGAATTCCACTGTTAGTCTGATGGAATTTTCTTTACAGATAATTAGACATTTTTCTCATGCTAATCTTTTTTTTTAATACTTTAAGTTTTAGGGTACATGTGCACAATGTGCAGGTTAGTTAAGATTAGCTATGAATAGCTACTGTACTCCAGGACAACATAGCAAGATCTCATCTCCCCAAAGACCATGGAAGCTGAGAGTCCAAAGAAGGAGGCTGACAAATTCAGTTTCTTAGGAAGACACCCTTAATAAGGACTTACAAACAGAAGTTGTAGTTTTGGGAAGCCATGATACAAGATGGTGAATCCCTGCCTGATTGTTTGGTTTCTTATTTTAATTACAGGTAGATTAATAGCATTCCTATTTTCAGAGAGCATATAAGTTGGCTGAAGGCTTATACTACAAGTAAGTAGAAAGGGAGAAAGAGAGGAAAAGGGACAAAATGTCAATAGCTAAGCAAATTTAGCATAGCCACTGATTTGAGGTCAATTTTATAAAATGGAGAAAATGCACACCCTTGTTTAATGTTGATTTTCCATGTCTTAATCAGGTCTGTTATTTTTTAATAATTTAGACATTGAGAAATGACTAAATTCTTGAAACTGGAGAAAAACTTTAGACAAGATAATTTGCTGATGAACCAATGTGAATTATTTCCCAATATTTATCCAAAAAGCAGACAAATGGAAGGCCCACTCTCAAAGACCTTATGAGTTATATGGATATAAACATAGTGAATTTGCAAAAACATCTCAAGATGAAGGGGTTAAAATGGAGTTTTTTCATTGGTAGAACATTTTGCATAGCATTTTAAGTATTGCACCTGTTCATTAGCTCTAGGGAGTAGGCATTTTCCTCTAGATAGCAGAATATGAGTGACTTTTTCTTGCTGTCACACTTTTTAAGGATTCTATAATGAACCTTTATTACTTTGATAATCATCAAAGTGGTTTAGAAACCAATAATGAAAAAGTATATGAGAAAATTAAGAGTGCGATGAAGCACATGTAAGCCTATGAAAAGAATGTTTCAATTTCCTAAAGAAGGCTGTTACAACACAATTTTAGTTCAGAAAGTGTTCACTACACATCCTCTGAGTTCCCATGCTTTGAGTGGAATCATGCTTTGAGTAGAATGGGAAAGGGTAAAGATATATGGAATGCACATGGTTAGCAAGGTATGTTGAATGCAAAACCTGGTGCAGAATCTCTTTAATTCTGTTATCATTCTATGTGAGGTTTTCACAGAAACAGGACCCACTCTTTGGCTTCTTTTACAAGGGAAGAAAAGGACACATACTCCTTCCCAAGAGAAATGTGTGCTTACTTGCCAAAAAAAAAAAAAAAAAAAACACCATGAAATATCTCCCATTTCACTATGTAATTCTAGAATTATGTCAGAGAAAAAAATAGAGAAAAACATATCAATATCATAATTCTGTTAGGTATAGTCTTCCTTCATGGCAGAGTCAACTTCTGCTAGTGTGTAAAGAAATTACTTTGGAAATCACCCTGAAAATCTTAGCCAAATGGAAAGTCCTAAAGCAAAGTACATTTCTTGTCATTTTAAACATTTTTTCAACTTGACTATATTACCGATAATAGTGAAGAAAGCTATTCTATCCTATTCACACTCTTAGGAAAAAAGAAGCCTGTTATGAGTCCTAATGGCTTCATAATTAGCAGGAAGAGATGACAATAAAATTCTTAATTGCAACTTTTTTCATTGACTTGGAATGTCTTAATTTATTGTTGAATTTTTTATGATGGAGGCTTTTTGAACTATGACATGGGTGCCCCATCTCTTAGAGCATATCTTCCTTCAGCCATAAAATCAAGTGTGCTGGGAAAACAATCCATATGCTTTTCCAGGCTGAAGAAGAATGGAGCCAGCCCCTTTCTTGTTCCTTGGTGCACAGTGGAGCACATCAAAGGAACAGGACAGGAGGGTGTCAAGGAATACTTGACCTCAGTATGGTGCTGATTATAACCATATAGTGCTGGGTACCATGCTAAGCATAATATGTTTCTTCAATTATTTCCTCCAAGGAGTATTATTATCCCACTTTAAGGAACAGGAATATTGAGGGTTAGACAGGATAAATTACTTATCAGAATTTCCTGAGTGAAGCCAGAATTTGAAGCCAGGATTATCTGACACCTGAAACCAATACCTTTAATGACTCAGCCTGCTGTCTAATCTCTTCCTAAACCAGCAGTTTCCATCACCAAGAGCTTTCCATTGGCCTACAGTTCACTGAATTTGAATTACTCCACCTGTTAATTGGCAGGTATTAAGTGCTTATAGGAGCATAGGCTACAGGAAAGTTTATTTTACAATAAAATTTTGTAAATACTTTGAAATGACTACAGGACAGAGAAGAAAATGACAACAGATTATAAATTTGCTTATGCCTAAAAAATTGAACACATGAGGTTTTATTGCATCTTGAATTTCTCATTAGTTTAATACCACTTTTACACCATTTGGTATATCGTTAATTTTGCTGATTAACAAAAGAATTAATAATATTTAAGTGTATTGGAGTCTGAGTATCTCAGAACCAACCATTCAACAATCAGTAGCCTTTAGGCTCAACAACATATTCTTAACTCCTCATTTCCAGGAAGGATAGATTAATATTTAGAAATATATGTAACAGTCATCCACAGTGTTATAGATTTTCCCCTGATAGAAATGAAAATTATGGTGTGACTTCTTCATATTGTGATATATCAGATTGGTCCTTTTTAAATATTTTTTTTCTACCTAATGAAAATAAACTTTGTAGAATGTTCAAGGCAGAAGCGCTAATATTGTCTAATAGACTCTACTAAGGAATTCAAATCATAAGCTCCTATCTTCTTTGATATGAAATGTTAAAATCTTAAAAGGATTATCTGTATAACTTGTGACTGTTTCAGCAGCTTTGTAACTAAGCACTTACCTTATCACACAGCATTCCATATGTCACCCTGGGTTCCTGCACACAACGTACACACAAGGGGCCATATTTCATGAGTATTACTTCACAAAATTGTACTGGTAGTGTTCTATGTTTTTGTAATTATGTTCTCTTTTTCCCTCCCACAGTTTATATTGGCCCGTCATGTCTCAAATTCTGTTCTGGCAGAGGACAGTGCACTAGACATGGTTGCAAGTAAGCATCTTAAAATAACACTTATGCTTCTCCTTTTTGGTGTGTAATGTATATGTTGAAGTCTCAAGTCATTTAATAATCTTTTTTAGGATCGGGGATCTTTTTAAGACAAAAAATTGGATATTTCTATTAGAACTTAAGTGTAATTCAAATGTATTTTTAAGTGAAAATTAATACATTTTATATTAGGCTAAATTGTGGACAAATTTAGCATTCCTCATGTGAATTTGTGAACAAATTGGAATTCCTCACAGCTTGATGGCTGCCTTTCCTGCCTGTAGTTACATCCTTTTCCATAAACTTGTTCGGGTGTTCATGAGTCACATTGTAATTCCTAGCATGCTTTGTAAATGATTATAAAAATCAGTAATGACCCATAGATCCAATGCTAAAGGAAACTGGACTGGACCAAATTTAGCAGATTTGATAAGCAAATTCATCATCTTTAAATATAACTTAAGCATCTTGTTTACTTTTGAAAATCATTTGAGTCTTTAATAAATTATAAAGTATTTTACAAAACAATGCTGTTGAATATGAAGTCTGAAATTATACATTAATAATGTAATATCTAATTACCACCAATGAATTATTTTATGTTTATACCAAAAAATGGATATTCACATTTATTATGTCATTCTTATATTAATATTTAATTATAAAATATTCTGGGAATTCCCAAAACCACAGGCAATCTGTAATAAAGATAAGTGTTCAACAGCTGATCATCTAGTCTACTTTTTCTTGTCCCTCCAACAAAAAGAGTAATTAATCAATTAGCTAATTAGTTAATGAGTAGAGAGCTCATAAAAGAGCTTTGAACCTGGATCATTTAGAAATTGTAGGCTGGGCATGGTGGCTCATGCCTGTAATTCCAGTACTTTGGGAGGCTGAGGCAGGTGGATCACTTGAGGTCAGGAGTTCGAGACCAGCCTGGCCAACATGGTGAGACCCGATCTCTACTAAAAATACAAAAATTAGCTGGGCATGGTGGCGTGCATCTGTAATCCCAGCTACTCGGGAGGCTGAGGCAGGAGAATCACCTGAACCCGGGAGGTAGAGGTTGCAGTGAGCCAAGATCGTGTCACTGCACTCCAGCCTGGGCGACAGAGTGAGACTCCATCTCAAAAAAAAAAAAAAAAAGAGCCAAGCACTTGTTGACATTGAGATTAGTGTGGCTTTTTAACTTTCTAACTATATTTCAGTGAATTTAATTAACAAAGAGATCACTTTTCCCAATGGAAATTTTTTATAAAGTATGTGAAGAATTGAAAAGCTTCCATCTATATTTCAAAACTGAATATGCATCCCTGTGTTTTCTAGTAAAACTACCAACTCCCATTCCAAAACACTGGTCATTAGATCTATGAAACATTGGCTGATATTTTCCTCAAGTTGTTATGTGCATCCATTATCCATAATCAGACCATCTTCTTAGTGTATTTCAAATAAAATTAACATGAGGCCAGATAGTTTTGCAAATCCTGATGTTGTCCCAAAAAGTTTTGGGGAAAAAAATTACCTAGAATGACAACTTTTATTTTCAAAAAATAGAAAGTGGTATTTCTAAAAAGACCTAGCTATAATTACAGTAGTCATACTTCAGACTTCATTTTATGTGTATCATATTCCTCTTAGAATTAAGTGGTTTCATTAAGGCTACCATCTATGCCACCCATGGTGGATACAAACAGAAATCTAAATGGTAGCTTTATGCTTTTGGACATTGTTCTTTTTTGACACATAATTCCGAATAGTCACAGTCTTTTCCTCCTTCTGAGGTTTTACAGAATATTTTCACCATTTAGAACTTTAGTGTTTTTCCCTATTTCTAACAATGTTTTATGTAATACTCATTGGGTTTGTTCACTTACGGCTGAGCTAAAAGTTTGACTACTACCTCCTTTTCCAGCAATGTGTACCTTATTGAATTTGAGCAAAATCACACAGAAAAGAAATGTATATGTAACACCACTTACTTCCTTTAAATAAATCATTGAATCTGGGACCTTTGCAACTTTATATTTTTCTCTCCTCTTTACTCCACCTCTCCCCCATGTTTTACTGCTATTTGCTATCAAGATTCTACTCGCTCATGTTCCCTCTAACACTTTCTGGCCTGTGTACAATCCCAGGCCTGGTTCTCTAAATGGACACACTACTAACCTGATAAGCCCAACCCTGTTAGAGATGCTAATGAGGAGACAGAGCATTAGAACCCCTTTCTTCACGAGTGTCATCCATGTAGCTTAACAGTGGGGTGATTTTCCTGACATTACAGGGTGACTATACTGCTAAATTTAAGCATGTGTAGATGGATTAGTAGCAGACATATTGGGACTCAGGAGAGCCTTGTGTCATACCCGAAATCACCAATGTGTGTGACCTTGTTGTTTTGCTGAGAAACAAAGACTACAAAGTTTTTTGTTTTTTTTAAAAATTATTTTTAAAAAACTACTTTATCTTTATCAGCATTATATCTCAATTGAATAACCTTTGATTAAAAGTAGACTTTTAAAACGACTAAATGGAAAGTGACTCCAATGTGAGTCATCTCTAAACGATCACCAGTTTCTCCCAGTCACTTGTCCTGAGAAGACACATTTAAGATACACAAAAATGTAATTGCCCTAAAATGCACTCTGGAATAGATAGTCTTGCTAAGGAAAATTAATTCCAATTCGTGACTGTGGTAAAACACATTCAGTTTCCTGACTTTAAAATGTGTTCAATTTAGCTGATTTAAAAAATTCTTTTTTGGAAACAACTTGGCTATTCAGTCTAAGTTCAGTCTAAGTCCATTAGACAACATGTGAAAGAAGGCTCATCCAGTAAATATTGGCTTTCCTTTCATCCCCTTATTGATGCTACTTAAGATACCAAGACAACCTTCAAACTTCATGCTACAGTAGTTCTTAGCATTTTAGGCTCCAACTTATTTGGTAATCTGATAAAACCTGTGGACCTTCTCCCCAGAAAATCCAATATACATAAAACTGGGCATTTGATTTAGCATATTTTTACATTCCATGGACTCCCTGAAAGGCCAGCATAGACCCAAGTCTCAGTAGTACTGCCAAAGAAGTATCCTGAGTCATGCCATAGTATCACTTCATTGGTACACTTGCTTTGTAAAGGCTTGTTTCAGACTTCAGCAAGCTTTGAATGCTCCCATGAGAATCCCCCACTCAAAAAGATACCAATTGAGCAACATTATAAATGTAGTGAGAAGGAAATAGCACAGTAAAAACAAATAATTTGAAACTATTTCCTGATGAATAATCTCCTTAAAACGTAGATGTTTCCATTGCTGATTCATCTGTGATGATGTTTTCTCACTGATAGAAAACTTGGGGCACTCCTGTATATTCTAGTCAGCTAATATAAATACAGCACATTCTTACATAGAAGCAAGCAGGTGGTTGGGGAGTGGGGAAAGGTTTGTTTTTCTTAAAGTGCCACTAATTTGGGAGAGTCCACTGAGAGGCAACACAGTTCTGCTAAGGACATCTATCTAGGTCAAGGGTGTACACATTCCCTTTATACATTTGAAATAGTTAAAGATAGATTCATTTTCCAATAGTTTCTAAATATTTAAATTAATTCCTATCACGAACATAACATGTATTTTAACATTTGTTCTTAGAAAAAATTTATTCTGGGTATCTTATTAGAAGTGCTTTATGCTGTTTCTTTTATAAATTTAATGAGTGTTATGAATAAAATTATACATAAACCTTTTACAGATATTCTAAGTTGGAAATGTGTATGAACATAGATGTATTTTAGATAAACTGCTGAATTACTGTTTTAATCGTAGGCTTTTTATGGGAGGGCTGTGCAAAGACTGTATTTGTCTGGAATATTTACAGTCGATTAGCCCTTATCAAGTCTTTAGATTCAGTAGTCTCCAAAGACTAATGAGCCTCATTTACCATTCAATCAAATCCTAGTCTCTGGACTTCTTCCTCCCCAAAGTAGATTCAAGAATCTCCGAAACAGCCAACAGTTTAAGATTTAATTTCACCATATTTCTTTCAGGTGTGACCCTGGATTTTCTGGCCCAGCTTGTGAGATGGCATCCCAGACATTCCCAGTGTTTATTTCTGAAAGCTTTGGCAGTTCCAGGCTCTCCTCTTACCATAACTTTTACTCTATCCGTGGTGCTGAAGTCAGCTTTGGTTGTGGTGTCTTGGCCAGTGGTAAGGCCCTGGTTTTCAACAAAGATGGGCGGCGTCAGCTAATTACATCTTTCCTTGACAGCTCACAATCCAGGTGAGTGAAGGCAGGGTAGAATACATACAAAAACCAGATACTAATGTTGAATTTAGTTATACTGTCAATTTTTATTTCTTATATTTTTTCTGATAGACATCTTCTCATTTTTAACTAGGGTTGGAGGGAGCCTACAGTTTATTGATAGTTAATTTGCCCTCGTTTTTAGTAAATTAGGAGGCTCACCAATGACTTGGATATTAATGACTGACTAGGTTTTTTAAAATATGAAATGTTAGCATCAAAACTATGTTCTTAAGCCAAGAGCTAGTTAATTATTTATGTAGTTTTATTGATTTGACAGCTTGTGGAGGCTGATTAGATTTACTCTACAACTTCCCTTCCCCCAGTGTCTAATAAATAATGCAGTAAAGAAGTGATTGGCATTTCAAGTGTATGTACACAAGTACATAGTATACAAGTGTGCATAAACATCCAGTTATATTTTTATGGATCTATCTGTACATAAAATATGTATATCAACATGTACATAAATATCTACACATATTCATATATCTAACAATGAAATTTCTTAACATTTTATAAAAGAGGGGTGAGTAGAAACATAATTTGAAATTCTTTAAAGACCAAAATGAACATTATGATTAAAAATGTTTATGCATACACTAATTATAGACAATTTCTGTCTAGGTTTCTCCAGTTCACACTGAGACTGGGGAGCAAATCTGTTCTGAGCACATGCAGAGCCCCTGACCAGCCTGGTGAAGGAGTTTTGTTGCATTATTCTTATGATAATGGGATAACTTGGAAACTCCTGGAGCATTATTCATATCTCAGCTATCATGAGCCCAGGTATGTTGGAAAGCATTTGGAAAAATGGTTGTAGAGTGAAATCTTCTCCTGGGGAAATCATAATTCAAATGGTATAAAATTCTAGATATTTTTCCATTGACAGATGGAGCGCACAAAGATTGATGTGTCTTGCAGTGAAAAACTACCAAGCCGACCCATCCATTTGTCCCACTGACTTCTGATCATTTGAAGTAATTTATTGTCATAGTTTTAAATATGGATCTAAGGGAAATATTTTGATGCTTATAAGCATCAAGAGAAAAGTAGGCTGGGCGCAGTGGCTCATGCCTGTAATCCCAGCAGTTTGGGAGGCCGAGGCAGGCAAATCACGAGGTCGGGAGATTGAGACCATCCTGGTCAACATGGTGAAACCCTGTCTCTACTAAAAATACGAAAAAAAAAGCTGGGTGTGGTGGTGCGCACCTGTAGTCCCAGCTACTCAGGTGGCTGAGGCAGGAGAATTGCTTGAACCCGGCAGGCAGAGATTGCAGTGAGCCGAGATTGCACCATTGTACTCCAGCCTGGCGACAGAGCGAGACTGTCTCAAAAAAAAAAAAGAGAGAAAAGTAATTAACACTATTTTCCTTATTTAACTATAATGTAAACTATTACACAGGATTAGAATATGGCACTAAATTATAAATGCTGTTGATAAATACTAGTGATATATTTTAATATGTTGTAATAAATTATATTATATATATCTTATAACCAATATGTTATTAAGATTTACATGTAATATACTTAAGTAATGAATACAAGGAAATTTTTTAGCCTGTATAGTGTCTCTGGCAAAAATGGGGTGTTAGGGTTTATTTAAAGCCCTTTCTTCAGGCCATTTCTATTTTTCTTTAGTGTATAGATTTCAGCATATATAGTATCAGTTGTCAGATTTAAGTCTTACTTGAAGCTGGGCTATCTTTCAATGTTGGCAGAATAGTAACACCATTAGTGGTACAATTTTAGGTGTGTCTAAAAGATCCTTTCCACTCCTAAAACTTATTGAGCTACTCACTGAAATTCCTTTAAAAATATCAAGGGACGAGGAGGATGGGGAAAGCTTAAAATTAAGGTTTAAAGTTAAAATTCCATCAGAGTAGTTGATACTGTGGCTTACATTCACAGTCACATATAAATGGACTAACATTCCATTTCACTTCCTGGAAGTATATTTTAATCATGAGGAGATGAGAAAGACAGAAGGATTTGGACACGAAAGTTTGCATTGGCACCCTGGAAAAAAGACAGGGTTAAGGAAAGTAGGAGAGAGGGGACTGAGGATATATTTTATATATTTTACAGTTTTGCCTAGAACTGCCTCCATATTTAAGTATTTGCAAATAGATGAGAACTTTTATTTTCATAGAAAATGAAGTAGCATGTAACAGATAATGATTAACATCTATTATAACTTATAAGTGTTATACATTATAAAATTTTAAGAATGCACCAGCTGTATTGGGTATTTTCCCTGTATAGGTAAAAATCTAGTGCTAAACTCAACTTTCTTACTGAGTAGAGACAAATTAATCCTAAAGAAACCTTTCATGGACTCTCCATAGTAACCATTAAAAGAAAATTAAACAAAAAATCAAGGTAATGATGATGAAAGCATGAAGAAAATATCACCATCCTAAGTTAAGTTGGCCTAAAGCACAATTTTTTCTAACAAAGATGGACAGCTGCAAAATTCAGTAATCAATCTATATCATGAAATTTAATTAATCTTTGTTGATATGAAAAATAATTACACATTTAATGTGCTATTGCAAAGGCGCGTTTAATCTTGCCTGCCATTTGACAGCAACATTTTTCTTCTAAGAATCAAGGTAGCTTTTCAGTATTAGATATGTGCATGGCTTGAAAGATTAAGATCAAAGTGGAGTTTTTTTAAAAGGAGAACGTGGTAATGGTAGCAAAAACGCTTTAATTTTCTATATATATATATATTTATCTCTGTCCATGAGATTCTTCCTCCCGCCCCCTCTATCTTACAAATATTAATAAAAGGTGACATGGCAGAAGGGGAAGTTGATATATTCTAGATAACAAATTATATTTTATATGATAAATAATACAAACCATGTAAATTCTTCATAAGAAAGTTAAATATATCTTGATGCCTTTAGCTATTTGCTGTATTTCCTTCAGTGTAAATTGCTGCCTGTAATTGCCGTGAATTCCATATTGCTTCTTTATGCCACTGTTGTTCAAAAATGAAGTGTGATTCATAAATTAGACATGCTAGTTGGCTAACCACTATTATTCCTCAACTATTTTAAATAATTTGCTTGCCTATGATTCATTCAGTAAATAAAGGAACTCTATCTGCTTGTTATTAATAAAAATTTAATATAAGTTAGTCTTTTAATTCAAACTGACTAGAATGTCTTTTGAACTAATTGGTATTTTTATTAATTTAAAATTATGTATCACTGGTGAGACTAAAATTATCCTAGCTTTTCTTCTTAATTATAGGGCTTGTTTTTACTCTAAAATTACTATGAAGTCTAATCTTAGCTTATTTTTATGTCTTGATTATTATATTTAATCTCCTCTTTGTTCTATCATGTCATCCAATTCCATAGTGTATATCATGGTAAAACATTTTTTAAGCAATTTGATCTTTATATTTGGTCTCCTCTTTGTTTCTATATGTCACCCAATTCAATAGCACATATTACTATAAAACATTAAAAAAAAATCTATGAGGTTAGGACCTACAAACAAAAGGAAAATTGAGGCAGAAAGTTGACTTAAGTCTCTGTGTTCTCTTCTACGAATATTCTGATCAGACAGTTCCACAGCTATTCTAACCAGCCACTATAATTTGCAAAGAGAGGTGAAATCATTAGGAACTCCCCCTACACCCAAAGATACGATGTAGAAGTTAAGAACAAGGCTGTAGAGCTAAGTTCCCCAGGTCCAAATCCTGGCATTAGCACTTATAGTCTGCTTAACCTTAAAGAGATTAGTTAACCTCCTTGTGCCTCTGTACTCACATCTCTATCAGGCATATACTGATAATACGTACTATGCAGCAAAAATTTGTTGAGTCCTTATTATGTGCCAGATACTGCTCTGGGTACTAAGGCATAATAGTGAAAACCAGACAAAAAAGTTTCTGGCCCTTGCCATAAGAATAGCATTATTCTAATTTCACAGATAAAGCTGCTGAGACACATAGAAGCCAAGTGCTTTATCTACAGTTGCAAAATCATTAACCATTAGGAGTCAGAGTGGGAACTCTGGCCCAAGAGTCTGATTACAGACCTGTAGTCTTAACACCTCTGCCGTGAAAATATTGGTCACTTCAGTCACCAATATCACATTCATATACACTATTTTCCTTAAAAGTTGCTTGGGAAATTCTAGTTTCCAGTTGTTATGTTAAAAAATAATAATTTATTTTCGTGAGAGAGAATAGTAACTGTTTTTATAATTAATATGAAGAAAAATTATAACTTTCTAATAACATAATGCTAAACAAATTAAATTATTAAATCGATGACTGATATCTTCATTGTTAAACCAGTTTAAATATAGTTTATTTAGTTTCTTTCTATATATTATGTAGTTTTATAAATATATGCATTTGTTTAATGAACAGATTTGAAAAATTAAAATGAAAATTACTAAAATACTTAATTTAACAAAACCTGACTCTTCTAATAAATTTACACTGATGAAAAATTTTACAGATTTTAGAAAGTATTTAAAACTCATAAATGTATTATAGCTATGTATTTTTAGTTTAAGAAGTGTTTTTAGGGCCAGGCACAGTGGCCCACGCCTGTAATCCCAGCACTTTGGGAGGCCGAGGCAGGCAGATCACGAGGTTAGGAGATTGAGACCATCCTGGCTAACACGGTAAAACCCTGTCTCTACTAAAAATACAAACATTAGCTGGGTGTGGTGGCATGTGCCTGTAGTCCCAGCTACACGGGAGGCTGAGGCAGGATAATCACTTGAACTTGGGAGGCAGAGGTTGCAGTGAGCTGAGATTGTGCCATTGCACTCCAGCCTGGGCAACAGCGCAAGACTCCATCTCAAAAAAAAAAAAAAAAAAAGAAGTGTTTTTAAAGTTTTATTTCTGTATTTGCATATGGATTTTCCTTTATTTAGAAAATATGTTTTCTTCTATTGGAAAATATGTTTTCTTCTATTGCAACAAGTCCTACCAGTTCTGTACTGTTTGTGTAATCAATGGTGATAGTCATGTTAGTCTACCCCATATATCCATGTACAAATTATTTAAAGGAAAAATAGGTAATTATTTTTTAAATAACTTTCAATATGTAAAACAGTACATTCCCAAGAGGTGGTTTAGCGTGTTTCTTCACACAATAAAAATATGAAAGCCAATCCAATTTCTCAGTAAATTCAGCCTTAGATGTTGAAGTTTTAAAATAATTTCTTTCTAAGTTATTCCACTAGTCACCTGGCTTAGGAAGTTTTTATTTGCTCATTAGTTAAAAAAACAAACAAAAAAAAACAACAAAAAAAAACTCAGCCCTTTCAGTGTGTCTTTAATGCAAGCCCCTTTCCTGGTGTTTAATTGTACTTTGACGGTGACAAATGTTCCATTTGCCATTTGCTTCACATCTCACCTGTGTATGGATGCGATCAGCATGGTACTGTGATTTATGGAGCTTTCAAGTAGGTGTCATTGCAGTGGCAATTAATACATGGTTCCCACTGCTGTGTACAATAATTGCTCCTGGAAATTAGATATTATTCTTAATTTTCTTCCCCATTTGTCAGATGCAGGTTTATTGTCATAGCTGCCATGACACAGCAGATGACCTCACACATTATGCTAAACTCATGGGAATGAGGAAGTGTCCTGGTTCCAAACAGCCAAAACTGTAATATGTGTAACAGGCTGTCCAAGATCCTTTACTAGACTATGATGAATACTGTCACTTTGACCACCATGTTTATTGAGAGCTTTTTCAAAAGCAGAGGAGTGAAAGCAAAGTTACATTTTGGGGTGTGTGTGGAAGACTTTGTTGGAAACAGACAGGAAACTGGACATCTC
The DNA here is from genome assembly GCF_029289425.2 of Pan paniscus. Classification (NCBI taxonomy): domain Eukaryota; kingdom Metazoa; phylum Chordata; class Mammalia; order Primates; family Hominidae; genus Pan; species Pan paniscus. Next base: position 140,498,372 of record NC_073255.2, on the reverse strand, counting down.
AAAAAAAAATGTTTATAATCATGGGAGAACTATTTCTTTAATACTATACTTCAGGGGGAAATCTATCCCACTATAAATATTTGTGTTTTAAGATACAAAATAATCTAAATTTTGACTTTTTTTTTTCTCTAGAATAATCTCCGTAGAACTACCAGGTGATGCAAGGCAGTTTGGAATTCAGTTCAGATGGTGGCAACCGTATCATTCTTCCCAGGGAGAAGATGTATGGGCTATTGATGAGATTATCATGACGTCTGTGCTTTTCAACAGCATTAGTCTTGACTTTACCAATCTTGTGGAGGTCACTCAGTCTCTGGGATTCTACCTTGGAAATGTTCAGCCATACTGTGGCCACGACTGGACCCTTTGGTAAGGATTTCATCATTGTTATTGTTACAATTTGCACTAGGAATTAGAACATGAGGATGATCTTCCAGTCTATTCAGCATTTAGTCATTTGTTGACAAGTATTTACTAAATAGGAACTACTTGAAAAGAGAACTACTGTTTTCAGGTTGTTACAAGTATGTCTACACAACCCTACTTGTTTGTCTACAAGTAAAATGTCTTGTAGGACCGAAAACAAAATACTGATAGATTTAAATAAACATAAAATTTTCCCATATTTATTAATCTCAAATTTTAATTTCCCACAATTACATATTTAAAAAAAAAAAAACCTCTTCAAAAAGTGTTAGTTATTAAAGTGATGACCATATTCGCCCTCAGAGGCCCATGGGGTTCATAATGAAACATGAAGTCACTCTAGTGACTATTTTAATAAAATTTATCATGAGTAGCTCTGTTTTCATGCTCTCTTATATAAGTCCCCAGAAGTATTTTTAGCCATGATTGGTTAACTAACATCTCCTTTTTAATCCATGTTATCAAACGCTATTGGACCAGTGACTCATATAGTTAATGCCAGTGGGGTTTCAAAATTGTGGGATAGCCTAATTAAGTTACCCTTCATTTTTAGATTTTTCCTCCTGTGGTCATATGCGAATTTAATTATACAACAAACAGTCAATAATTTAAAGGTGATTAGTACTTCATGTACATCAGTAGGATAGTACAACAGTGTTGAGTAGGCTCAGGAGCTGGCTACTTTACATAGGAAACTCTCGAGAGGCTTCTCGGAGAAAGCTACCTTTGTGTAGTTCACATGGTAGATATAACACATTCTACTGATTGGAAAGTGGGAGAACATGGAAGCTCCAGCCACATAAAGATCTGGAGGAAGAGAAATGCAACTACAGGAAACTGCGGTGCACACAGTTCCCGCAGGCGAGAGTGACCATGGCGTATTCGAGGACCAGGAAGGAGGCCAGTTGTCCTGGAGACCAGGTAGTGAGGTAGTGAGTGTCAAGGAAACCAAGAGATGTGCAGAGGCCAGATCTTTTAGGGTCTTCTAGGCCCAGAGATCCTGGACTTAAACACAGTCCTGCATGATTCCAAAACCCACGACCTTCACCACTGTGTATACTGCCCCTCTCTAGGTTCCTTTAGGACTGGAAATATGGTTGAAGAATAATTTTCTAAAAGACTTTTATTTTGTATTGAGTCATGGTCAGACCAATTTAATTCCTTCAGATGAATATCACTGAAAGCTATTCACCACTGTTGCCTCCAGAGAGCATATCATAAATGACCCATCAGTGACCTTATCATAATTAGAGGTAAATTTTACACACTATTGTACAGAAAATTACCTTTGATGGGACTTGTGCATGTATAGTCAGATCTCACACACAGCAGGCTAAAATTCTAGCATCAAAATGACAGCTAATGGAATGGAAGTACAGCTGGTCACTTTTCCTGCAAGCACTGTCAAACTGGATAGAATGAAATTCCTAAATTTCTATAAGACAAAGTAGGGAAGGTTATATTGCACATTTTCTTTCTGGTTTTGTTTTGTTTTGTTTTGTTGAGACAGAGTTTCGTTCTTGTCACCCAGGCTGGAGTGCAATGGTGTGATCTCAACTCACTGCAACCTCTGCCTCCTGGGCTCAGACGACACATTTTCTATTTGATAGCCTCAGATGCTTGTTTTTACAGATGTTCTTTCTTAGTCCTGGAGACTTTAAAGAAAATAAATGATTAAAGCAAATAAGGTGTAAAGGTATAGAACAAAATGAGATTTCTTAGAATTTTATGCTTCTGAACATTTAAATTGACCTGAATTGACAGTAATTCAAACTGATCATGTACCATAAACTATATCCTTCAAGTTTGTATAGAAGAGTTTTTTCCTAACACTTTTAATATAACAAAGAATCATATCATGAATGCAAGTCCTGTATCATGTTTATTTTCATAAATAGTTAGCATCTGCTCAGATAAATGCAAAAGTTGCTGAGCATTTTAATTTAACACTTGCATTGAATGCATGATAACAGCAGTTTAATTTCTGTGCTTTGATCAAAACCCTAAGAACAATATCCCTTCACACAAGTCTGATGAATATTCTTAACCCACCACCGCTTTAATTGGTGGAGATACATTTACTTTGTGAAAGTACAATCACAGTAATTATAGAAAAACCATAAGAAAACATAAATAATTGTACAATCCCCATGGGCACCTTGAGCAGCACCATAGGAGTTTTATTAACAACCACATGTGAGCAATCGATTTGACTTTCTGATCTTCTCTGAAGCAAAAAGGAGTTGTCTTGGTTATGAAACAACAGAGAGTATACCCTGGTGGTGATAATGAGACTAGAGAAACACATTAACCACTTTAATAAGGACATGAAAAATGCTTGCTTCTCATTAAAATGAAACAACATGGAAGATCTCAAACTGTTCCTATTTTCTTAGCCAGTGAGTCAGAATAAACCCCTTTTAGTGACATTGTTTTCTCTCTGCCCCTGTTGAGGAATACATTGTCCAAGATTTAATGTGAATTCACCTTGGGGATGTTTTTCAGAAATACTTGTTACAAAATTAAAATTTAAGTGATGATATTGACCAACTATTTATTATAATCTCATAGTCCTAAAACAAGCTGTCATTTTTTAAATGTAAAACCTTTGGAGCATATTGTCTTATTAAGTAAAAATTATTTAAACATATTTAAGTATGCAGTCTCTGCCCTTCAATGACCTTGTTTCTCTCAAGGGAAATTTTGAAATATATATGTGGTCTTACAAATGGCTGGTGTTAAATTAATTATTGTTGGTTTTTCTCAGCTGGTTGTTCATTTGGTTCTCATTTTCTAACTCATGACTTTCCGTGAGCATAGACTGTCGTTACTCAGAGTGTTCTTCAGGGAAAACTTGGACAATTGCTTTTTCATTAGAAGAACTACAGTCAATATGCTACAAATCACTTTCCAGTATGTCATCCTAGAGCACTTTTTTCCAGTGGAGAAATGAATTGCTTTGAATTCTTTGAATACTTTCTTCCATACATAGTATCTGAACTCAGAACTTCTGTCTGCTTTGGGTTCTAATATTCCTTAAAACCTCTTACATATACTTTAAGATCACTAAGGGAAAAATTCTAATTGAAGTTTATTAAATATTGCATCTAATACTATTAGTGATAATACCAAGGGAACATTAACATTCCTCTGCCCCATCTAATAAACCAGCTAGATACAACAGGTTTGAAGGAAATTGCTGTCGTATTAAATATAGAGTTTGGGTTTTAAAATGTGTACAGCTGAGGCCAGGCACAGTGGCTCATGCACTTTGGAGGCCAAGGTGGGCGGATCACCTGAGGCCAGGAATTCAAAGACCAGCCTGGCCGACATGGTAAAACCCCATCTCTACTGAAAATACACAAACTAGCCGAGCGTGGTGGCACATGCCTGTAATCCCAGCTATTTGGGAGGTTGAGGCACAAGAATCACTTGAATCCAGGAGGCAGAAGTTGCGTGAGCCGAGATCATGCCAGTGCACTCCAGCCTGGGTGACAGAGCAAGACTCTGTCTCTAAATAAATACATTAGTGTACAATTGAGAGAGAATAGTTGTTGTAGCATTTAGAATTGGCAATTGTTTTTAGGAAATATGGTGTGGTAGAAACATAGGCTTTGAGGTCGTAGGCCTGATTTCAAATTCTCACACTGCCACTTAGAAGCTTGTAAAATTAAAGCCAGATAATTTTAACTAAAGAGGAATTTTGAGAAGTATATATTTTGATGTAGCTGCTTTAGGAAGTTTGCATCAAAGCAACTTTATCAAAAGAGGAAATAACTGAGTTTTGTTAGTAATGTATGACAGACATCCCTGACTTCTAGCTCCACCCAGAATTTCTACCCATTCATCCCATCTTTGCCTTTCATCCCATTCATGAGCTAGTGCCATCCCTAACCCTTACTCCAACTCTAACCACTGCCCTATATCTGAGCTTCACTCCATTGCCAGCCCCTAATAATGAACTATTAGTTGGGCATAGAGTGAGAACACCAGTCTTGCACATTCTTTTATAATTTCTAGAAGGTGACGTATTTTAATGATTTCTTTTTTGAATTACCATACCTGTTCCCATATCAATCAAAACAGTAACATCAAAAGGCCACATATTCAAGGAAATTTGTTTAGCCTCTTTGAGCCTGAGTGGTTTTTTTTTCTTTGCACCTTATCTTTTTTAATTTTTTTCTTTATTTCTTCTAAAAAAAGGGGGATACATGTGAGCCTGAGGTTTTCATCTGTAAAATGGGAGCAATGGTACTTACTCTCAAAATTGTCATAAAGATTAAATGAGATCATAGATAGCAAATACCTACCATGAGCCTGCCATTTCCATTCCCTTCACTGTCTCATTGAAAGGAAGAAAACTGGTATCTATAAGGTCCACATAATGAGCAACTTTTTTGAATTTTAGAAGCTAACAGATGTTATTTTGCCTGAGCAATACAAAAGAGCATTCTCTGAAATTTAAAGAGATCAAAAAAGAAATGTTAAATAAAAGCTTTATTGTATAAACTAGATTTGGTTGAGGGAGAAGGTTGAAGCGTTGTGCAACAGAAAGCTCATAGTGGTGTACTTATTTTTGCCAGTACTTTCCTATCTAAATGCCAATCACCATCACTACACAGATGGATTACATTCTAGCAACACTGAATATGTTATCATAGAAAGTATTTTGTGAATGGTGAGTGATTAGGTTACTAGGAAATCCCATACCTGAAGGATCCTAAAAGCCTGTTTATCTCATAATGTAATTTAAACACAGTTCATTTGCAATAAAAAGGTAGAAAAAAGTACTATGACTCTACTAATAATTAAAGCAAGAATTAAGATAAGAAAAGCTATAGTTTTTGTTTATCATTAATGTTGTGTGAGGAACAGCAGATATAACTAAAAGATTTAAAGATGGATACCTGTAGAAATGTTCGAAGGGCCTCTTGGGTACTTTCATGGGCATAAAAGACAGAAGGTACTCATTCCTTATGTCTAATTTTATTTTTTTTAATTATAGCTTTCTTTTTTTTAAAACACAAGTAAATCACTGGTACTAGTCATCCGTTGGTCATTTTTTAGAGAAAGAAATTTCCTAAAGTAGTGAAAGTACAAAGAAAGTAAAAGAGCAACATGAAAAAAGTGAAATCAGCTGTGAATTAGAGAAGGCATGAGGATGCCAGGCACGGTGGCTCACACCTGTCATCCCAATGGGAGGCCGAGGCGGGTGGATCACCTGAGGTCAGGAGTTCGAGACCAGCCTGGCCAACCTGGTGAAATCCCGTCTCTACTAAAAATACAAAAAGTTAGCAGGGCCTGGTGGCGGACGCCTGTAATCCCAGCTACTTGGGAGGCTGAGGCAGAAGAATCACTTGAACCTGGGAGGCAGAAGTTGCAGTGAGCCGAGATCATGCCATCGCACTCCAGCCCGGGCAACAAGAGTAAAACTCCGACTTAAAAAAAAAGTAGGGTGGGACATGAGGAAAAAAGGGTAACACTGAGTGGTATGTGACGATGTGGTGGGAGGATCTTTGAAGCCTGATTTTCCACACCAGCATGATCAGCCCGAGAGAGTAGGAAGCTAGAGGTGTAAAATGAAGAGAACAGTTGCAGTGTGGGTGGCCCAAGTCAAAGGGAATTGACAAATGCTACATGTTCAGGACATTTTAAAAGTATATGTTCATATTTCATGGGGTATTTATGAGCATGAACAAGAAAAAATTATTTGTATATTTTATGAGAAGCAGCAGTCACCCAGGCAAAAATCCCAGATTAAAAAGGATCCTAAAAGCCTGTTTATCTCATAAGTTAAATACAGTTCATTTAGCATAAGAGCTAGAAAATAGTACCGTGGCTTATTAACAATTAACCAGTAATTTAGTATTATATTATTATATAATAATGTGACAGAACTGAATGCTAGGTGGAATTTTAAGTTACAAAAGATGGGTTATTTGTTAAGGTACGTGTAGGTTATAAGGACCATCAGGAATCCACAATAATGTGTAGTAATGGGTAACTCAAAGAGTTTTCCAAAATGACCTGGAGAATGACCATCAGAGCTCATGCTGCACAAACCTGCTTCTGTAGGGACGTTCAGGCCCCAGAAGGATCTGCACACAGTTAGCAAGCATTATACCACACATTTTAAAATGAGATCTACCTCTCCTTCTGCTACCTTTTGGTTAATTTATTGAAATAGGAATATGTGTTTGCAGAGGTTTGAATCAGAATCTTTTTTTTTTTTTTTTTTAGATATATATATATATTTTTTATTATACTTTAAGTTTTAGGGTACATGTGCACATTGTGCAGGTTAGTTACATATGTATACATGTGCCATGCTGGTGCGCTGCACCCACTAACTCGTCATCTAGCATTAGGTATATCTCCCAATGCTATCCCTCCCCCCTCCCCCCTCCCCACCAGAGTATGATATTCCCCTTCCTGTGTCCATGTGATCTCATTGTTCAATTCCCACCTATGAGTGAGAATATGCGGTGTTTGGTTTTTTGTTCTTGCGATAGTTTACTGAGAATGATGGTTTCCAATTTCATCCATGTCCCTACAAAGGATATGAACTCATCATTTTTTTACTACATGCAGATCTTTATTCCTTTAGACCAATCTTGGGAAACTAGTCATTGTTTGCCTGATACTAATGTAAGGATTGTGTTGTTGGTAAACATGAGCAAAGGAGGAGTCAGATTAGTGCCTAAATGCAATATTAGATAGCTGTATTCCTTGGTTTACAAGGAAAAAAATTACTGACAATCTTTTATAAAATGAATCAACCTATAGAATAACAGCCAAGTAAATTTTGTTAGGATTTTCCTTTCACGAAACATTAACCTGTAGCTTATACAGAAATTTTGTCTTTTAAATAGTTTATTAGCAAGCTTAGAGTATTCTTGGAATTGTTTCTTACAAAGACTCTTAAAAAGAGCAGTAAATCAACTGAAATTGTACTGCTGAAGGAAGTCAGTCCGGGTGAGATGGCTCCCAGGAGCCACCTCAACGACCATTTCACAGTAAATGATTGTCTAGGAAGCTTAGCAGATAGATAGGTAAATACATTGAGTGGCAAATGGAAAAGTCACTTCCTATTATTCTCAACAGCTGTGAAGAGTATTCTCAGTATTGAAGACTTTTGGTGCCTCTATAAAATTGCTAACATAATGGAATAGATTTATAAGTGAATTTCTAAGCTAGAGCCTATTTATTTAGCTTTTGCACCATGAGGATTTCATTACCTGAAGTTTTTCATTTATTGATAGACTAATTTATACATTCAGCTATTTATTGATTGATTTACAAGCACTATTTGTACTAAAAGTGTAGCAGTTAGTGTTGGAGACGAAGATAGAAAGGCCCTTTGCTTGTGGACCTTACATTCTAGAGGGAAATAACAAGTATTCAAATTCATAATAATATTCCAGACAGTGATAAGTGCTGTTAGGGTAAGAGAAATGGGGTTTTATGTGGCAGAAGTGGAGAGTGGAGCTATTTTAGGTAAGAGGGTTAGGGAAGCCCCCTTGGGAGGCATTACAGTCTAGAATAATGAAAGAAACAACTATGTAAAAGTATGGAAAAAGAGCTTTGCAGGCAGAGGGAACAGCAAGGCAGATACCCTGAGGCAGCCAAGAAACTAGATCATATAGCTTCATAGGACAATATAAAGATTCTGGATTTTACTCTAGTGTTACAGGAATCCAGCAAATAATTTGGAGCAGGGGAGTGATGTAATCTTCCTTATGTTTAAAAAATATTTGTGGTTGCATTGTGGAGAATAGGGGTAGAGGATAATAGAAGGAGCAGTAGAAGGAGCTCAGCTAGGATGCTAATAATGTCATCTGCATGTTCTTAGGATAGGATGGTGGCAGTGGATGAATGGACTATTTGAAGATATATATTAGAGGATGTAGTAATGATCAGGACCTGCCTAAGGGATGGATTTAATGGCCATATTCTAAAACTTATGCCATGTTGATGTCCACGGGGTTAATTTTTAAGTCATGTATTTCTCCAAAGTTAGAGTTCTCTAAAAATTTTCTTTTGGACTAAATAGCTGAGTGAGGTTTCAGAAGTAAGGAGACAGACCGCTGAACAAATTAATGGCAAGAAAAGTCTACATTTGATGGTTTAGATTTGTGCTTCTTTCTGGTTTGTTGAAACAGGAATTTAGCAGTCTGAGACAATTATTTTTATTTTTATTTTTTTGAGACAGAGTCTCACACTGTTGCCCAGACTGGAGTGCAGTGGCACGATCTCAGCTCACTACAACCTCTGCCTCCCAGGTTCAAGTGATTCTCGTGCCTTAGCCACCTGAGTAGCTGGAATTACAGGCGCCTGCCACCACACATGGCTTATTTTTGTATTTTTAGTAGAGACAGGGTTTTGCCATGTTGCCCAAGGTGGTCTCAAACTCCTGGCCTCAAGTGATCCACCTGCCTCTGCCTCCCAAAGTGCTCAGATCACAAGCATGAGCCACGGCACCCAGCCTAGTCTGAGACAGTTATTTTCTATGGACAGTGGTTCACAAAATCTTGATAGGCCTTGGTTGAGCCATGTGGGTCAGCCTCTGCAGCCTCCTCCCCTGCCTTGCTGCCTTTCACTCAGTCTACTCCAGTCACACTGCACTTCCTTCTCTCTACACCAACAAGCCAAGCTCTTTCCTCTCCCAGCACCTTCGTGTGAACTGTGCCTCTGCCTAGGAACCTCTTCCATTACTCCTTTTAGGCACAGTGCTTGCAGCCTCCAAGCTTTCCAGGAGACTGGGAAAAGTCCAAGGGCTGCAAAATTGTGTATTATCTCAAAAATGTGAGAAGAAACTCACCAAACTAAAATGAATATATTTTAATTAAATGTCTACAAAATACAACATTAGGCTAACTTCATTAATTGCTAAATTTAATATTCATAAAATTTCAAGATGGAAATAATTTGGTCAGATTCCTGAGTATGCTGAGAAATCACAGCCAAAAGTATATTAAATGCATTACTAGTAGCCAAATAAAATTTAAAGGCAATGTTACAAAATCCATTTGACTACTTTTTGCAACCCAAAATACTTATATTTAACGTGAGACATAGGTGCATTTTAATATGTTTGCTGTGAAGTGAGATGAAATTTCAAAATTAAAAGTATCGAGGTCCTACAAAAGTCTTAAAATGACTCTGTTTGAGTATGCTCTAAATAAGGCATGTGGTTGCACAGAGTTGGAAGGAAAAAGAAAGATAATTTCAAAGATTCCTCGTGTATTTTCTCTCTCCCCTCCATGCTAAATGTTTTCAGCCAGGGCTGTCAGGCCTGACTACATCAACCAGTGTGTTCTGTTCTAAAAGGAAGTGATGTTCAAGGAAATAGAGGAGACAGAAAAGAACTGAGAGAGACAGGAGTGTATTGAAAGGGCAAATCCTAATGATAAGTGGTATAAATGTGGATCAGGTTAGGCCAGGCGCGGTGGCTCACACCTGTAATCCCAGCACTTTGGGAGGCTGAGGCGGGCGGATCACTTGAGGTCAGGAGTTCAAGACCAGCCTGGCCAACATGATGGAACCTCATCTCTACTAAAAATACAAAAATTAGCTGGGTATGGTGGTGCACATCTGTAATCCCAGCTACTTAGGAGGCTGAGGCAGGAGAATTGCTTGAACCCAGGAGGCAGAGGCTGCAGTGAGCCAAGATCGTGCCACTGTTACTCCAGCCTGGGCGACAGATGAGACTCCATCTCAAAAAAAAAAAAAAAAAAAAATGTGGATCAGGTGAGTTATCTTCAACCAAAATCAAATCTGGAGATAATGTGGATGCAACATAAGAAAAACAGGAGTCAGGGAGTTATGGATAGCCTGAGATCAGAGATGAATTGAAGTTGTGTTAGTCCATTCTCACGCTGCTGAGGAAGACATACCTGAGACTGGACAATTTATAAAGAAAAAGAGATTTAATGGACTCACAGTTCCACGTGACTGAGGAGGCCTCACAATCATGGCAGAAGGCAAAAGGCATGTCTTACATGGCAGCAGACGAGACAAAATGAGAGTCAAGCAAAAGCCTTATAAAATCATCAGTTCTCATGAGACTTACTCACTACCATGAGAACAGTATGGGTGAACCCATCCCCATCATTCAGTTATCTCCCACTGGATCCCTCCCACAACACATAGGAATTATGGGCACCACAATGCAAGATGAGATTTGGGTGGGGCACAGCCAAACCATATCAAAAGTTGTGGACAGAAGCAGGAGGAGCTGGAAACAGCTAAGGCTCTTCTGATCACCTTCATTCCCACATTAGTCGCAGGGAAGTGTTGCCCCTGACAACTCCTCTACAAACACACACACACACACACACACACACACAAACACACATATACACACACTCTTACTTTCCTGACAAAAGATGGGCGGGCACCACGAGAGCTGTGAGGATTGATTCTTCCCTAGGTGCATGGTCTCCTGCAGTCGGTCCCTCTCTGACCCTTGGTCTCCCTCTTTCCCTTCTTCTCTGGGGTCCACAGCCCATGCTGTGCTTTGCACTGACTCCCCCTCCAGCAGGCACCTAGCAGAGGTTTGCTTTTTTGTCCACAGATTGCTCCAGCTGACGCGCATTTTCTAAAAATGCCGTGACGTGGGCAAAATGAAGACTCATTAACATAAACTTGACAGAAATCTTTGAAACCATGATCTCACCAACAAATTTCTATAAACTTTAAAACTATATATTTGTTAAAGTTTTTGGAATTAGCTGCTGGCATCTGGAATGTTGGGTAAATTGGCCTAGTTCCACAGGAGACACAGGCGAGTGGCCGGGCTGAAAATGGAATCTGGACTTCAACAGAAGGGGTGGAGGAGCTGCTCTCTGTGGCTTCTGAAAGAATCTCCCATCCCACAGCAGCACTGCTGTAAGTGCACATAGCCCAGTTAGAAGAAGAGACAGCATTCATTTGTGGTCATCATGGCCATTGTGTACAGACAACCTGAACCTCACAGTGGACACATTCCCCCCAATTCTATCTCCCATGAAGTTATCTGACCCTTGAGAATAAACTGCCACTAAGCACCCAATTTGATGTGAGTTTTCATTGGATAGCATCTTTCTGTAAATGCTGAATTTTTTTTTTTTTAATTTGAGATGGAGTCTCACTCTGTCGCCCAGGCTGGAGTGCAGTGGCGCAATCTCAGCTCACTGCAGGCTGGTTTCATGCCATTCTCCTGCCTCAGCCTCCCAAGTAGCTGGGACTACAGGTGCCCGCCACCATGCCTGGCTAATTTTGGTTTTTTGTGTTTTTAGTAGAGACTGGGTTTCACCATGTTAGCCAGGATGGTTTTGATCTCCTGACCTCGTGATCTGCCCACCTCGGCCTCCCAAAGTGCTGGGATTACAGGTGTGAGCCACCACACCCGGCCAGTGTAAATACTTAATTAACAGCAGCCAAGAAACTCAACTTATGCTTTTTACTGGCCTAAAAGTTTATCTAGCTTTAAGATTCTAGCCCTGAATTGAATAACTTATGTGTAAATTTCCAAACTGAGAGAATGGGAATGGGAATGAAAAAGCTGAAGAATATACACTGTGAACTTTAAATAGGAAAGGTAAAGATAAGCAAAACAACACAGGTGCTAGGGACAAAAAGTATAAAAAGAGCCTGAAACAGATGCTGAGAAGTACATGTATTCCAAAAGATTTTTGATTCCTGACATAACCCAAAAATCTTAACTAGATGAATAAGAAGTTGTCTATCCACTTAGAAATCCATAAAGACATTTTAAATGAAGTATTGGGTAAATACATGCCAAAATGCATTGGTAGAGAGATTCCAAATTTGTTTGGAGCTGTAGCTTCTGCCTCTTCTACGCAGAAGGAGAGGCTAGAGACCAGTAACAGGTGGTACTATCAGAGGCAGAAGCCCATGGGAGGGTAAAATCAGTGTCTCCACACATTGAATACCATAGAATGGGGACCATCATGGAAAACCTGTTCAACTTACAAACGGAAAATTACAACCACAATAATTTAGAGTGTTATTTTAATTTTCTGCTCTAGTCCTTGATGGATCAAGCAAACAAAAAATAAGTGAGAACATAGACAAATTAAGAAGGTAATTGTCTTAGTTCATTCGTGTTCCTATAAAGATTACCCGAGGCTGGGTAATTTGTAAAGAAAAGAGGTTTATTTGGCTCACAGTTCTGCAGACTGTACAAGAAGTACAGTGCCGACATTTGCCTGTGGTGAGGGATTCAGGCTGCTTCCACTCCTGGCAGAAGGAGAAGGGGAGCCAGTGGGTACAGAGATGACATGGTGACATGGTGACAGAGGAAGCAGGAGAGAGGGCAGGGAGGTACCAGGCTGTTTCTAAGAACCAGCTCTCAGGGAAACTAATAAAGCAAGAACTCACTCATTACCTCAAGGACAGTACCAAGCCATTCATGAAAGATCCACCACTGTGGCCCAAACATCTCCCATTAGGCCCCATCTTCAGCATTAGGGAACAAATTTCAAAATGAGATTTGGAGGGACAAACATCCAAACTATAGCAGTAATTAACAGGCAAGATTTAGTAGATAAAGATTGTACCCTACAAATAAAATGTATATATACACACGTATATATATAATAAATGTGTGTATATATATATATCTGAAAGGAATATATATATATATCTCTGAAAGGAATATATATATATATATCTGAAAGGAATATATATATATATATATCTGAAAGGAATATATATATATATATCTGAAAGGAATATATATATATATATCTGAAAGGAATATATATATATCTGAAAGGAATATATATATACACATATATATACATATATCTACACATATATACACATATATGCATATATATACACACACATATATATATAGATTCCTTTCAGATGTCCAATAGACATTTATGAAGATATCATGAACTAGGCTTAGAGACAGTCTCAAAAGATACCAATAAAACATGACACCAGAATCAGGGACTATAACAGTCACATATTCCACTACTTAAAAGTTTTAAACTTGTGTTTCGGGAGGACAAACCCCCCTAAAGAAACAAAACATTACAACAAATTTGAAACAAGGGAATATTTTCAACACATATGACAGACTATATATCCTCAATGTGTAAAGAACTCTTACAAATCAGTAAGTAAAAATAAACCCACTTTAAAAATGGGCAAAGTCCATGAAAAGGCTTCACACACACACACTATATATGTAGCCAATAAACATGAATAGCTTCTAAACTTCTTTAGTAATCAAAAAATGTAGATTAAGAGAGTGTAGGCGTAAAGTGACCAAAATAAAAAGTTCAGTATTGACAAGTAGTAAGCAGTGGCACCTCAGTCATTGTTGATGTTCTTGGTAAATGTAACTTGGTGCAATCTTTTTGGAGGGGCAGCTTGACAATAAGTGTCAACTTTTTAAGTGTGTATTTGCTTTAACGAAGCAATCTGCTTTTGGGAATTTATCCCAAGAAAATAATTGGACAAGTGCACAAAGATATACAAGGATGTATATTATAGAAGCATTTCTTATAATAGTAAAAAGTGAAAACAACCTCACCAACTTTTTATAATTGAAGATTGGCTTGATTCATTAAAAATCAAAATGTCTCACCATATTTTGTCAATATAGAAAGATGGCAATTAAATGTTGTAAAAAGGAGTAAAGCATATTTACTATGATTTCATAATTTTTTAAAAAAAGAAAAGTATGTGTGTGTACACATGAGAAAAACTGTCTGGAAGTATTTTTACCAAAACATAACTGTACATTTTGTGGTCATCTCTAGAAGGTGGAATTGCCCATTTTTACCTTTTAAAAAATGCTGCTTTTATATTATCGGGTTGTTTTTTCCAATAAGTATACAATTTCTATAATCCACTAAAATAATATGGTTGTTTGTTTTGAAATGTAATATCATAGAAATAACAAGTGAGTTAAAATGCTGCCTTTAAGCCCACAACATCAACAAGTTTTTCTGCCTAATCTAGTAAACGTTTCTTTGATGATTACAAGAACATAACCAATAAAAGAATGATATCAGAGAGGCGTACATTCATTCACCTCTTCTTCTTCAGATGAATATAACTTCTGAATGGTATCAAAACAAAAACAACATTGTATGGCTCTTCTGTTTCTCTAGAAATAAGCTCTGCAGAGCTGTTTTTTCTGTGGGACCCTTGAAAATAATAGAATGTTGCTAAGATTTCTAAGAAATGTAAATATGGATGCATTAGCTTCTCTTATGGCACATGAATAGTGAGATTTCATCCATATTGACTTATATACTAAACCGCTCTTAAAGAGATGGGCTCAGTTGCAAAAAATGGCTCAGTTCCCTAAGTAGCTTGGCTCTTTGACATGAATTTGCTTTTAAGGAACTTTGTGGCTCAAGTATTCTACCACTTACTTTGGCTATGTGTCTCTGCCTTTCATATAAAAGAGCTTTTTTTCTGGAGATGGGAAAGAGGCTCTGGGAAAAATGCAGAAACTGATTTACTTAAGTGAAGATAACCTCAAAACCTTGTCGGTATTCATTACAGCATTTAAGTAACTATAGTTTTGTTAAACTTCCCTACTCCCCAGTTGAGGGACCTTACTCACATGCTCATTTTATTTAACAAACATTCTTTGGGAGCCTTTGATACACAGGACATAGTAGAAAGGACTTCAAAGGAGAAACCAGAAGGCCTAGTTTCTAGCTTTTTAGTAACTGTGTGACCCTGAGGCCAGCAACTCAGCTTCTCCATTTTCCTTCTCCATAACACAATGTTAAGGATCCCTAATGGTCTCCCAGAGGGTCTTGACTCAAAGGTCAAGTGAGATAATCCAGCTGTTAGAAAATCACGATGTCCAAAACAATGTGCTTCTGTGAGTTGTAGGCAAGGTTCTGAGGGCTTTAGGGGATGCAGAGATGAATAAGATATGATCCCTCCCTGTGGACAGGCTTCCGACCTGATCAAAAAACAGATCCTCAGCAATACATGAGATTAAGCAAGGGAGGGCGAGGCAAAGGAGCTGTAGTATGGACTAAGCAGAGAACTGTGGAGACTCAAATTCCACTAAGCTCTTATCCATTTGGCCAGTGTCATGGCCTACTAGCCTTCTTGGAGGTGGGAATAAAGAAGGCTAGAAAGGTAATCCTGTCCTAAGTGGAGTTATCCCCATTCTCTCATTAAATCTCGCAATTAGATGTAGGAGCTTTATTTTTGAGGCACCCTTGCAAGTCAATATAAATAAAGCCAAGCCTCCTGATTCCCAATGCCTTCTCTCTCCAGAATTTCTCCCCAAAATGCTGATGTGGGCTGTTCTTTTCTGTTCCTATGATTGTAACAGAAAAGAAGTTCAGCTTCATGTTTGCCTTTATAAATATGTCTTGATTTAGACAAGCAGCAAAGAGGAGCAGTTTTGTAAGTTAAAGGATCACAGTCTGTGAAATTCATAGCCTGTGAAAAAAAACAGACCCGGTATCACTGCCAGTCTTGAATAAACCAGAAACAATCAAGTAGACTAATGCTATGAATGATCTGGAGTTTAAAGTGCTTTTCAGTGTTATTTTGCTTCAGATTAAGGCATCAGGATAGATATCATATGGTACCAGGAAGTATGACAGATGTATCACTTAGAAATGCATTCAGCTCTAGATTACAACAAACACAACAAGAAAAGACTGACCGTGACATAAATGAAAGTAAAGAGGCTTATCTGTCATTTGTCACAAGCAGTCCTAGAATAGGCAGTCCTGGGCTTGTGAGCACCTTAACAAGGACACTGGGGACCCAGGCTCTCTCACTTTTCTGTTCCACAGTCTCAGCAGAGAGGTCTTTATCTAATAATGTTCCATTATTGTCACAAAATGGCTGCTGCCCCCTAGAGAGGAAAGATGACCATAGGAGCAACAGGGAAAAGGATATGGCAGCCAATTCCATTGATTCCCTTTTAAAACACTTATAATGAAAGCCAAATGGATAAATTCACCTTCCACCTTTTACTTATATCTCATTGGTGAGAACCCACTGCTGGACACATGGCCACCCCTAGACCAATCACTGGATAGTGACTAAAAGGAAGAGGCTGTGACTGGCAGCTGGATCAGTCCACACCAAAGCATTTGCAATAGGAAATGGGAGACACCAAATAACTCTAGATTCCTATTCTACCAGTTGAACAGATACAGTTGCTAAGCAAAAATTTGGTTATCATTGTTTAACTGCCTTCATTTTGCTTATTTAATCTATTATTTTATGTAATTTTTATCTTGTTTCTCTCTTGGTGTCTTGGCACCTTTAAAATCTGTTATCAGCTATTCCAAAATAGCTCACAGAGCACATGACTCTCCTCAGCATTGAATACTTCCTCTCTTCAGCCAATTTCATAGTTACATTTGTAATCATGCAAACATTAGGTGCAGGCAATATTTATAAAACACAGCATTTCCTTCTGTTTCTGTATAGAATTATCAGGACACGAAACCATCTCAGAAGGGAGAAATTTACAAGATGCTGATTGTAAAAATAATCTTAAGTTATTTCAGAAATTGTCAGGTGGGGAAATACTGTTCATGGCGTGAGTGAGAAAGCATTGTTGGCTCTGTCATTTGCAGACCCTTCAGCCCATGTACTACCAGGCACTGTTAGGCTTTCTCCCCTGATGCCCAGGAGACTGGTGTATCTTTAAAGCAAACAATTTAAATGAAGCCTAGTTGGCTGCCTCTAAGTATCTTCCTCATAAAGGATTTTAGAGAGACATTTAACTCTTGAAGCTAAAAGCAATGCCTATTTCTTACAGAGATAAGCATTTGGGATTTCTTTTGCCTACTTAAAAGACCCTAGGAGCAGTATAGACAAGTGTGTGCCTCTACGGCTTACTATGATTTTTATTCTGTGTTGATTTCTTTTATTTTTCCAATATTGCTAAAAATTGCATTCTACAGCTTGATATTTTCCAGATTGCATCCTGTGGATCCAAACACATAACAGCAATCATGGTTTTATATTTTTAACATCAGAGTATCATTGCATAGTAACTGAAAGTTAGTGATTTGTAAATTCACTGTAAACAAAACAAAAATTAAAAAAATTATTCCAAACTGCAGTGTTTTTTCTCTCCCAATCTTACAGTAACAGAAAAACAAAGATATAGTGTCTTTGGTTAAGAAGCTTTAGAGTCAGGCAAAGCTGATTTCCCATTGAGTATCCCATTTACTAGCCCCATTTTCTCATCTGTTAAAAAGAAATAATTACTCCTACTACACAGAGTTACTGAAAGATGGAAGTAAGGAAAGTAATGTGGGTATTGTGTCTTAGGACATGGCCGAGATTCCACAAATGGTAGACATCTTTAACAATAATAATAAACAAGTTGTGGCATTTGCTGTCTCTTAACTGGATTTGCAAGACTGCTTCAGAATAGCGGAAACAAGTACTGTGATGGACAAACCTTAGTGTGATTGACCCTGGGAATATTTACATTGACTCATGTAACTATAATATAATATGTCTATATTTTAATCTTCTGTGATAGATTACAAGCTCCTGAGCAGTTTTCTCTTAAAAAATTAATTTGCCTGCCTTCAAACAGTTTGCAATTATGTAGTACTTAATTGGGACCCGTGACGTGAATTTTACTGATTTGAGACACAACCATTAAAACTATATTATGATGTTTTCAGTAAAGGCCATTTGAAAAATAAGGAAAACAAAAAGAAAATTGTAAATCGCAAATTTCCTGCCACCAAACACAGCTACTGCAAACATTCTGGTGAATTTCCTTCATGCATAATTTTACGGCTTTTTAAGACTTATTTCAGGCTGGGCGCGGTGGCTCATGCCTATAATCCCAGCACTTTGGAAGGCCAAGATGGGCGGATCACCTGAGGTCGGGAGTTCGAGACCACCCTGACCAACATGGAGAAACACTGTCTCTACTAAAAATACAAAATTAGCCGGGCATGGTGGCACATGCCTGTAATCCCAGCTACTAGGGAGGCTGAGGCAGGAGAATCGCTTGAACCAGGGGGGCAGAGGTTGCGGTGAGCCAAGATCAAAACTCCGGCTCAAAAAAAAAAAAAAAAGGCTTATTTAATCATATACATTTTAATGTGATTATATTATCTATAAGTATTTGAAAGATAGATAATGTTCTGTCAAGTGCTCTACCATTTTACTTAAGCCTTCCATTTTGACATTGACATTGTTACCAATTACTATTAGCAGTAATCCTGTAATACTTTTCGTATTTTATAAAAACTGTCTCTAAATTTAAAATTATTTTCTCAGGATAGATTTCAAGAAGTGAGATTAATGAGTCAAAAGGTTTATATTCATGAGCAATATATGAGTGGGTACCCAATTTTAGGTACATTTGACAACTGTAGATGTTAACTTTTTAAAAAAAGTTTCATCTTTGAAAGCTTGTTTCAAATTGCATTTATTAGATTGACCGAAATCCATTCTAGAATTTGGCAAGGTTTAAATAAGTAAAATGAAATTATTTTGGTATATAGTGTGAAGTGAAGACTTTAATTTTTCTCTAATACATTGTGTTTAGAATTTTCTGATTTCCATCTCTGTCTCTTTCAGTTTTACAGGAGATTCTAAACTTGCCTCAAGTATGCGCTATGTGGAAACACAATCAATGCAGATAGGAGCATCCTATATGATTCAGTTCAGTTTGGTGATGGGATGTGGCCAGAAATACACCCCACACATGGACAACCAGGTGAAGCTGGAGTACTCAACCAACCACGGCCTTACCTGGCACCTCGTCCAAGAAGTAAGTCTAGTTTCCTTAAACCTTGTAACAGGTAACCTTCTGCCTTTTACCTAGGAAGCCAAAAAAAAAATTACAGTTCTAGAAGTTTAGGTTTGGTTGAAAAGAAACAGTGTTATTTAATATTAGTAACTTAGAATTAACATAAAGTCAGCAAAGGATTACAAAAATGCCACATTCTTCACGACAGATATTAAAGAATAATTGGAAATAAAAAAGAAATGAAAATAACTTCCAAAACTGGCTACCCTCAAATGATGTTTTGAGTATTATTTTCTCTATCCCTCTTTCTTTATAAATGTGTCCCTTTCTTTATAAATGTGTCTTCATCTGTCTCTACCTATAGGTAGACCATAGTAAGAATGTGGTATTTCTTGTCTTTAGAAACAAAGAAGAAATATATACATCTTGGAATAAAATTCATACATATCCTAGCAATCTGCCATTGCAACAAATGGATAAATATCATAGTGAATAAACTAATTTTTACCAAATGCCAGTGTTATGATAACAGGCCTAAAAACAGAATCCTAATCCATGTCTGTTTGTATGTGCGAGTATTGGGAAATACTGAATTTCTTTATGGCACCTCATTTGAAATTATTTCTTACATAATTTTAAGACTTTCTATGAAGTTTTAGCTTCATGAAAAGAAAAATCATGGGTTGTTTCCATATCACAAATAGTTAAGATTATGACATTAGATTTCTCTGAGGTCTTTTTCACTTACAGTGGGTGAGTAGACATATTTCACCTGAGGAAAACAGAAGCTGGGTTTGATTTGTGCCTAACTTTCTTTCAGGAATGCCTTCCAAGTATGCCAAGTTGTCAGGAATTTACATCAGCAAGTATTTACCATGCCAGTGAGTTTACGCAGTGGAGAAGAGTCATAGTGCTTCTTCCCCAGAAAACTTGGTGAGATGACATCTTTAGATATGGCTGTCACTTTAACTTTGACTATCCCTTTTGATTCAATTCTGTCTCCATTGATTCAAGTATGACTTGAATATGAAGGCAAGTTAGGCACAATAGCATGATGTTTATTCTTTTTATTTTATTATCAAAAGACCAAAACCTTTCATTTATGTGAATGATATTTGAAAAAGAGAGCTAATGACAAATATGAAAATGTGGTTTCCAAACTGTCCTAGCCTTCTCTGACCTTCCTACTTGCCCCAGCTTTTTCTTTTTATGGGAGAACTCAATGAGTCGGTTACTTTCAGTTTGACATACAAAAAGGAATATAGGAATCTAGAAATTCAAGTAATTTGGATTGCAAAGCTGTTTTCTCATTGCAAACCCTTACTTTTGAAATCAAAAGCTTAATATACACCCTTTCTCTATTCATGTTTTTTCAGTAACACTAAAAATTATCTCCCAGGAAACAGAGGCCTCAGTAAACTAGGAAAAAAGTTAAACATTTGATAGTGTGAAAGAAAAAAGCACAATAGTTTTTTCCCAAATATTACCTTGTTTTGTGTTAGATTGATCACTCAAAAAGATGTAATATTTGGGGAAAAAGTTAAACAATTCCTGGTTCAGGATGAAATCACCCAAAGAAAAATCCTTAGACTAGAAATTAGAAGGCCTGAATTCTCAGTATAGCTCTACCAATGATTAATTAATCACGTGATCTTAACCATTCACAACCTCTTCAAGGCCAGGTCCTTGTAAGTATAATGAAAAGGTTTAATTACATGATCTTACAGGTCCCTCCAGTCCTGTAGTTCTAAGATTCTGTAATTTGTGCAGAAGAAAAAGCATAAAAGAGATAAGTATTATATTATTCTGTAGTATCTGCCTAACAATTGCTCTTTTGTAAAAAGAAAATTACTAAATAAACCTTCTCAGATTATTTTATATAAAAGTTAGACTCTACACAAAAACAATTGGTTAGATACCAACCTAGAGTTATTTTTATGCCTTTAGTTGAAGATTGAATTCCTGCATTATGTAAAAATGCCTATTTGATTATTTTGAAGGATGCATTATTATGTCAGTTGGAATACAATGCTTGAAATTTGATTTCCACAGATTTTTCTGTTTCCAACTGTGAGCCATTTCCTAGATACTCTACTAATGCTTTGTATAACAAGTTGCTACTTTCTCTAGCATTCTACTTTTTTATGTCTACTGCTGGGAATATAATCAAGAGTTTTATTTAATTTCAATGGTATTCCAAGCATATATGTCAAATGTATGCAAAACAACACTTCAAACAATGGAAATACTGGTCATACTCAAAGCAGAGCTACTGAGGTTTATTTTTTCATTATTTTACAATTAAGTATATTTCCCTCACATAAAAATTGTTTTTTACTCATTGACATGTGAAGCACACTTTCAAAATTATGATGGTAAAGTACTACTGATAGTGTATTTTTTTTTTTTTTTTGAGACAGAGTCTTGCTCTGTCACCCAGGCTGGAGTGCAGTGGTGCGACCTTGGCTCATTGAAGCCTTCATTTCCCGGGTTCAAGTGATTCACCTGCCTCAGCCTCCCAAGTAGCTGGGACTAC
This sequence comes from Pan paniscus, assembly GCF_029289425.2. Lineage (NCBI taxonomy): Eukaryota > Metazoa > Chordata > Mammalia > Primates > Hominidae > Pan > Pan paniscus. The sequence goes on along the minus strand of NC_073255.2, from coordinate 140,476,665 downwards.
AGGCATGCCCCATTACACCCAGCTAATTTTTGTATTTTTAGTAGAGATGGGGTTTTGTCATGTTGGCCAGGCTGGTCTTGAACTCCTGACCTCAGGTGATCCACCCACCTTGACCTCCCAAAATGCTGAAATTACAGGCATGACCCACCGCGCCTGGCCTAATAGTATATTTTAGAGATGTCTTTTTGTCCCTAGAAACATTATGAACTATTGTTCTTATTTAATGTAGCTTAGGCAAATTCAGAAAGTGTTGTCCTTATCAGAAAAGCCTTTGCAGGTTCTTTGACACTCAAATTGTGTGCTGCATTATTATTTTCTAGCTCAAAAGATAGCAACACCAAGCTGAAAGTTTTAGTATAGTCAGAAAAGGTTAATTGTCTTCAGTGTTAAACACACACTGAAAGGAAATATATTAACCCATAAGCGTTTAAATTCCCTGGAGTACCTGGCAGGTAGTAGTTGTGCTTATTGGACATTGGGGAATTAAACAGAATTTTAACTTGATGAGCCTCAATGTGCTAAAGATATGTTTTATTTTAAAGTATCTCTTTTAATAAATTGTTAATATTATGATGTTAGATAAATTTTCTACTAAATTATTCCCCAGACCATTTACCTTTAAGTATATGTAACAAGTAATTTAATTCTGCTTTTCCAAATTTCCTTCAAAGCCCTAGAAAAAAAAAGTGAAAATATTTTTTTAAAAACAATCCAGCAGAATATTTATCTTAACATTCCTACTGACTAATATTTAAACTAAACATTATTGCTACATTTCAAAAAAAATCATATTCTACTAGTTATTGTCATTTTTTTGGATCTATAATGCTTAAAAGCTCTGCCATAAAAATAAAGTATATTTACATTCCTTGGAAGTCTTGATAACTTTATTTATTTTGATAATTTTAAACCTTTGCAAATAGCAGGTTTTTCTCAAGCATTGGGGAAAGGGAATGCAGTTTGTAGCAGTGATCTTTTTTTGGCCAAATCTTTGTTCTGCCGTTTTGATTTAAACGTATGCAATTATAAATTGAATACATAAAAGCAAATGTGGTCCCTGCATTATCACATATTTGTTAACTTTGGGAAATGTGCTAGATAGGGCAACTTAGAATGGAAATACTGAATGTATATACCTGTGTAGAGAAATTATATTGTGTATGAACATTTGTTACCTAATGAAAATTAATTTTGTTTTTATGAGAGACATTTACATAAGAACATGGCCTGATGAGACCCAAACAGCTATCAGTCGCTGACTTCATAAACAAATCAACACCTAATGAGTGAATGAGTTTCAGAATAATTGGGTAAATGTAATTACAGGAACTCTGAAGGTGGAAAATACAATTTAGTCAGCCTTCATTTACCTTGATTCCTCAGGTAACCTAACTATGAAGAGATGATTCAATACTGTTTCATTTCAGTCTTCAAGTTATATGGGAAGGAAAAATCAAATAAAGGGGTCAAGTTTTGTTGCTTTGGGGAATCCGGAGAGTTTAGATTTTAAATGCAAGTCAACTTCATTTCATGACCCACACAACAGTAGTTCTGCCTTCAGACTCAATCCAAAGTGGACAAGATTTTCTTCCTAAGATTACTTAGTTTTGAGAGGGAGAGAAAGAAAAACTTGGCAATTTAAATATTTGTATTGACTCGTCATCTAGCATTAGGTATATCTCCCAATGCTATCCCTCCCCCCTCCCCCCTCCCCACCACAGTCCCCAGAGTATGATATTCCCCTTCCTGTGTCCATGTGATCTCATTGTTCAATTCCCACCTATGAGTGAGAATATGCGGTGTTTGGTTTTTTGTTCTTGCGATAGTTACCAGCATGGCACATGTATACATATGTAACTAACCTGCACAATGTGCACATGTACCCTAAAACTTAAAGTATAATTAAAAAAATAAATAAATAAATAAATAAATAAATAAATATTTGTATTGAGGGAGAGACACAGCAATGATACCGCTGCAGATCAGAGACTTTGCACCTTGTCTTCTCACGTGTGACAGCTGGAGATTGCTCACACAACGAATTTTTTTTCTCAATAAAACTGAAGCCAATATTCAATCTCTTTTTCTTGCCTTTTCTCTTAATTAACATTAGCACATTAAACTGTGGATCGTGGGTTTTTTTTTATTATTATACTTTAAGTTTTAGGGTACATGTGCACAACGTGCAGGTTTGTTACATATGTATACATGTGCCATGTTGGTGTGCTGCACCCATTAACTCATCATTTAACATGAGGTGTATCTCCTAATGCAATCCCTCCCCCCTCCCCCCACCCCACAAATGTCCAACAACGATAGACTGGATTAAGAAAATGTGGTACATATATACCATGGAATACTATGCAGCCATAAAAAATGATGAGTTCATGTCCTTTGTAGGGACATGGATGAAACTGGAAACCATTATTCTCAGCAAACTATCGCAAGGACAAAAAACCAAACACCGCATGTTCTCACTCATAGGTGGGAATTGAATAATGAGAACACATGGACACAGGAAGGGGAACATCACATACCGGATTGTGGTTTTAAATGGAATTGTCCCCTTGAAGTTTTGTGTCCTAAGGAAATAGTATCTTTTTTAAAAGTTCATAAGATGCATATAAGGATTAATTTACATAGGAAAACAATTTAGAATGTGTCCGCATGTGACTGTTTAGAAGCATAAACTATGTAACCTAAGACAAGTTTCTGAAACCCTTCCCCATGCCCATTTTCACATTTGGAAGTGAAAAAATCTCAAATTAATGGGGGCCACGGGTTTTTTATAGGCATGTAACTGTAAAGAAAATAAATTGTCACTTGGTCAACATACCAGCAGAGGAATCATTATATTTGAGAGCTGGAAGGGATCTTAGAAATTAGTTTGCCCAAACCTTTTATTTGAGAGGTGAGGAACTACAAGCCCCTGAAGGCTTATATTTCTCACTAAAGGTCACACAGCTGCTAAGTTGCAGAACCAGAGTCCTGGGGGCCTTGTCCCCCAACTACTAGTACATTCTTCATTCCGTCACCTACAGAAGCCATAAGCAGGCTGCCCTTTACTGACCTGTTCATCCACTCACTGACTTACTGTTTTAGCAAACTTTTTTGGACACCTACTTTATTCTGTTCCTGTGCAAACTATGGAGACTAAAGATATTCCTATCCCCAAAGAGCTCACAATCTAGTCACCCATGGCCGTGGACTTGAATCAGATTAAAATCTATCTTAAAAGAGTAAACTCAGCTTTCCTTTTCAGGATGACAAGGTGCATAAGTCTTATTTACGTCTATTCTGTAGCGCTCTCTGCTCTAAGATAATGCATCTACTTTTATAGTAGGCTTTTCTAAAAACCATTTCTTAGTGGGACTGTGAATATTGTGATGGCTGTTTGATTACAAATATAAACTGATTACCATAGAGGAGATGGTGCATCTGTCCCATCGTATGTTCCATGACAAGCACTGATATGCAGCAACCCTGTGTCTACCGGATGCATCTCTGTGAATCCTGGTATTATCCTACTAGGAATGAAAATACAACCTATTAGTCACAGATCATTGATAAAATAAACAATAAAGGCTTAGTCGGAATTTTAACAGTCTGTTATGTACTTAGGGAGTACTTAATATGTGGGTAATTGATGCAATAGACTTTAATGGATCATTTAGATCATTCAGATCAAGGGTATCTGTATATAGTGTGCTTGGGAAAGGTTCCTTCAGTGGAACTGAGCATACACAGTAATTTTGCAAATCATGTTTTGTTTCTTTGTTTCATTTAGCCCATTGACCAAAAGAACCACAGGTCCCTGAAAATTCCTACAGGTGAAAAATATGCTATAATTTTAAAAGAATGTTTTATAGCAGTCAATGAATAGACAGACACCTTCTTGACATTACTCTCAAAATATCCACTTCTCTGGACTTTATATTTCGTTTCAGTGAATTAAGGTCCCAAGTGTTTCTGTCTGTGTAATGAACTGTTTAATTTTCATCCCCACTTAAGATCAGTTTATCCATGAAACTCAGGCAAGTTAGTGTTTCAGAAATAAGCAGAATTTAGCATCCAGATATTCTTCTTTGTAATATAGTACATTGTGGTATGTCACCTCAACCCCAAAACAATACCCCCAAACAAAACTTTTGTCTTATATTACGAACTAGCTGAAAATGTTCTAATAACTACTGTATTTATTGTAAGAAATTCTATTACTCTAAGGTTAAACATCTTACATTTTTGTCTATAAAAGGCTCAGTTGGCAGGGCGCGGTGGCTTACGCCTGTAATCCCAACACTTTGGGAGGCCAAGGCGGGTGGACTATCTGAGGTCAGGAGTTCAAGAGCAGCCTGGCCAACATGGTGAAACCCTGTCTCTACTAAAAATACAAAAATTAGCCAGGCATGTTGGTGTGTGCCTGCAATCCCAGCTATTTGGGAGGCTGAGGCAAGATAATGGCTTGAACCCAGGAGGCGGATGTTGCAGTGAGCCGAGATCGCACCATTGCAATCCAGCCTGGGCAACAGAGTGAGACTCTGTCTCAAAAAAAAAAAAAAAAAAGAAAGATAGGTTCAGTTTAGTAGATGTCTTTATTTTTTAATGTTCTTTCTTAGTACTTTTTCTAGCAACAAATCTGTGCAACCAACAAAATCTGATACTGTGTTTTTCTTTAAAACATCTCAAATTAAGATTGAATTGCATCCAATAGACAGATTTCTCTTTAACTTTCTTTCACGATAGAATTGTTGCATTGAACAATAATTGAGTGGAAATTAAAGAAAAATGATGGCAGCTAAGCTCAAGTTCCAGAAAGTTAGTTAGCTGAAAGATTTTGGACTCTGACATTCTTTGCTAATGTCACTGCTGAAAGGTTGAAACAGTTTTTGTTATACCATACCGTGTTTCTAGGTCCAGTGCTACCCGTTTCCGCTGGAGCCAGAGCTATTACACAGCTCAAGACGAGTGGGCTTTGGACAGCATTTACATTGGGCAGCAGTGCCCCAACATGTGCAGTGGGCATGGCTCATGCGATCACGGCATATGCAGGTATGTGCACCAGAAAGCACGATGAGGTCCATGCTTCTCAAGATTTGTGGCTGGAGGATACCACAGCAGTTGTCATCAGAGTGACATGGAGAGACCGATAAATAATGACATAGCCAAAAGAAACAAGTCCTCCTTTCTGTTTGTATTTTAGATGTAAAAGCTATTGTTGCATTAAAATAAGTATGAAACCATATATTCTAAATCTCAAACTCTAACCTCAAGACAAGGCCTCCTGAGCTTCAACGTCAGAGTTTATTAAAAGAGCCTTGCCATTGTTTCCCTTTTCATCCACTGAGAATCTTAGAGCACTAGTCAAACCCTGCTGCATGCCATCTTACACCACTTCACCAGAAGTTCAAGGTTGTATACATGGGGAGATGGCGATTATTGCTAATGAGGACAGAGGAACACACTCGAATACCTAAAGACTCTAAAAAAGGCATAGTTTAATCAGAAAAAGGAACTATAAAATGTTGCCTGAATTATATGTTGGTTGAGCAGACAGACATTTATATGTGATTTTTTAAGGCAATAGGGAAATCCCACTATCCCTCAGCCCCCCACAAACACACACTCACATAAGCACACACACCAATGTCCTTCGTAAATACTTGATGCCCAAATTCTACCCTTACAGCATTATTTCTTTTAAGAAAAGATTCTATCAGTTTTAAGGGGAGTATGAAAAACTGAGGGTTGTTACTACCACATACCCAGATTAACACTGTAGGGAAAAATCTAGTGTGAATGATAAGACCTGAGCAAAAGTAAGACATGGGAAATGGTTGAGGTCAGGGGGCCATTGCATTGGCAGGTGAGCCTGTAACCTGCCTACTCAGCCCTGCTCTCTCATAGGTGTGACCAGGGGTACCAAGGCACTGAATGCCACCCAGAAGCTGCCCTTCCGTCCGCAATTATGTCAGATTTTGAGAACCAGAATGGCTGGGAGTCTGACTGGCAAGAAGTTATTGGGGGAGAAATTGTAAAACCAGAACAAGGGTGTGGTGTCATCTCTTCTGGATCATCTCTGTACTTCAGCAAGGTATGACCAACAGCTGGGATAAGTCATCGGGGCAATGGCTAGTTTAATATGAGACTCTGAATTCCAAATGTACAAATATGAAATGGTTTTATTGTTCCCCACGTTCCCCGCTTTTGACTGGGCTCTATCAAATTCCTATTCCTTAGCTATGTCTTGGGAAATTCTTGTTGTTTTTTTAATTACTGTTTTTGGTTACTAAAAAATCAGGTTAAGCCAGTTTAAAACTTCTATCCTCCTGTACCTGATTTAAATACCATTGCTTTCCTTTCCTCCATTTCCAGCCAGGCTTGTGTATTGAGGAAGTTTGCGTAGGGAAGGCTTTTGGTCTCTTCTCACCCTGGCCTTTGGAGGGTGTGTCAGTGTGAGGCCTGGGGGCAAAGAGGGGATGAGCTTAGAGGTTACGGGCAGCAACTCTGGAGCCAGATTGCCTGTTTCCATCCAATTTGACCACTTTATGATTCTTTGATTTTTTTTTTTAACTATTTAAGTTCTGGGGTACATGTACAGAACGTGCAGGTTTGTTACATAGGTATACACGTGCCATGGTGGTTTGCTGTACCCATCAACTCATCATCTACATTAGGTATTTCTCCTAATGTTATCCCTCTCCTAGTCCCCCACCCCCCAACAGGCCCCAGTGTGTGATGTTCCCCTCCCTGTGGCCATGTTCTCTCATTGTTCAACTCCCACTTATGAGTGAGAACATGTGGTGTCTGGTTTTCTGTTCTTGTGTTAGTTTGCTAAGAATAATGGCTTCCAACTTCATCCATGTCCCTGCAAAGGACATGAACTCATCCTTTTTTATGGCTGCATACTATTCCATGGGGTGTATGTGCCACATTTTCTTTATCCAGTCTATCATTGATGGGCATTTGGATTGGTTCCAAGTCTTTGCTATTGTGAACAGTGCCGCAGTAAACATACGTGTGCATGTGTCTTTATAGTAGAATGATTTATAATCCTTTGGGTATATACCCATAATGGGATTGCTGGGTCAAATGGTATTTCTAGTGATTTTTGAAGCACATTATTCAACCTCCTGGTGATTTAGCTTCCCCATCTGTAAAGCAGGGATATGGAATGTCTACCTCATGAGGGTTAGTGTGTAGATTAAGTGAGTTAATATTGGTAAATCATGTAGAACACTTCATAACATATAGGAAGCACTTCTGTATGTGTTTATTAAATCTGTCAATCCATTAATTTTAGGAATATGATTGGAAGAAGGAGGAATAGTGATGACAGTAGGGGTATGTAGAGCTGTTCCTAGAGAACTGACCGGCTGTCTGGGGCGGGCAGACATCGCAGGTCCTATTCTGACTTGGTTTGGTGGCTGCTGGTGGCATCTGCTGATATGGGACTCTGTATGAAAGTTTTTCTTGCAGTAGTCAGCTTCCCTAGTGGTAGCACCAGATTAGGCATGCAGATTGCTAGAAACCAACGAAGGACTGAGGTGCCAACCAGAATCACTAAAATTGATGCTCTTGGAATACCTCAACCTGTGTCGCTTGGTTAGGGATGCGAGAGGGGTAACCACCTCTCTCTCCTCCCTCACTGCAGTCTAGGCAGGACATTCTTTTTCTCTTTTCCAATCTGTCTCCTTATATAGTCTTGAAAGGGACTAAAAAGAGGGCAGGTCCAGTATCCAACCTGAGCAATGTGTCTAACCCTAATCTTTAGAATGTGGAGTGTGTAATATCACTTCTTTCAAGCAGGTAATATAGCCACCAATTCTGAGGCAATTGGAGGTGTCCCACTTTACAGCATGTAACAAGTAGACAGGTGTGAGTGATATGCTACAGGGCTGATATGTTGTAGAATCTGGGCAGAAATCCAAGATGTGTTAATTTATGCAAATACAAAAATAGCTGCAGGTTTTGTTTTAATGCAGGTGAAGAACAAAGAAACAGCAAGTAAACAAGATAGAGGATTATAGAAAATCAGGAAAGGAGCCCATTTAACAGTATTTCCTATCCGTTGACTTGGAAGGTCCTCCCCTGATTATTATTGTTAAAGATAATAGTCGCTCAGTTATCAAAATGCATTGCACATATCTGGATCCCCTGTATAATTGTTCAGAAATGGAAAGGTTGTGGTCCTATAAGCATCAATTTTAAAGTAAGATTGTGACTCTTTTACCAGTATGTACTCAGACACCCCAGTAAGCACACATACACATACACACACACACACACACATTTTAACATGTAAAGGGTTACATATCAATATTTCTTCCACTTAATTCAAGATGATCTCTGAAGTCAGACAGACTATCTGGGCTCCAAAATTTATTGATTGGTTCACATTGCAAAGTTATAACAACTGTCTGTATCTCAGGTTTCTTGACTGAAAAGTGGATATTGAGAGGAATAAGTAAGTCGATGCAAGTAAAGAGTAAAGAATAATGTTGGGAACACAGAAAGAGATCATATGTGTTAGGTATCATAGCTGAATTTTATGAGAATAAATTCCAAATTTGTCTTATGGAATATTTTCACATTTATGCCCTGCAACTAACTAAAAATCATCATTTCAAAAGTAAAATTCTCTGCCCCTTCCAATTCAGCTTTCCCCCTAAATTTTTGTCAAAATATCCCTGGGTTATATTTTACTTTTTTCTGTTGATTCATTCAGAACTGTTTTGAATTCTAAGTAAGAGGAACTATCTTAAGTAAAAAAAAAAAAGGGAGAAATTTGATTTATGGGAGGGAAAACACAAGGAGGGCTTAAATGGGACTGGTGCAAGAGAGACCTGGAGCCAGTAACTTTGAAGCTCACAGAACTTTCCCCTTAAGAGTAGACCCGATTTGAAAGAGTAGACGCGTTTTGCAGGCCAGCTCTCACTATGAGAATGGAACCACAGCCACAGGGCTTTCCAACCAGCTCCATAGGAAAAAACAGGGAAGACTCCTGGCGGCCAGTCACAGTGTCCTGGGAGGAATGGTGTGCTATAATTGTATAGCCAGATTCATGCACTCACTTGTTTGGCAGCAAGGTGGATACACTGTCTGGCAGCCCCCACCAGCAAGCATGTTGAAGTGAAGGGGCAGTAACCCAAAGGAAGGGCTCCTTAGACCATTTGCCCACCAGCCTAGATCATATTATCTAAAACTTATCACCACCCAGATGTGGTGGTTCACACCTGTAGTTCTAGCACTTTGTGAGGCTGAGGTGGAGTATCACTTGAGGCTAGGAGTTTAAGAGCATCCCAAGCAACATGGCAAGAGCCTGTCTCTAAAATAATAAAATAAAATTAGCTGGGCATAGTGGGGCATGCCTGTACTCCAAACTACTCAGGAGAATGAGGCAGAAGGATCACTTGAGCCTAGGCATTTGAGGTTGCGGTGAGCTATGATCACACCATTACACTCCAGCCTGGGCGACAGAGGACGACCCTGTCTCAAATAAATAAATAATACATGCATACATACATACTTCATTCTTTCCCTATCCGATCACAAATATTCAAGATGGTCTCTGATACTCCTGCTCTAACTACATAGCTTATATTCGTTTTCTAGGCATGAGCCCTTTGCTCCAGCCACAAAGCTCTTCTCACCATCCAAATTTTTGCCACTGCCTACCATTATGCCTTTAATCTTCTCTGCATTCACATAAAATTTCGGTGTCTTGTTCAAATCCCACTGCCTCCCTGAAGCTTTCTGGAGCTCTGGCAAACTGTACTTCTCTCTTTTCTTAGAATTCCTCTCTGATTTTTACATATAAAGATCATATTTAAATTTTCATCCTCACAATACCAAGCAGAATGTGGAGTCCCACAGACTGAGCCAAACTCTGGCTAAGGTGTTCAGCTCAGAAATGCATGTCATGCACTAGACATTTACAAATCAATACATACTCTTGAGACTAAATAGATTGGAAAATTAATAAGTGATCATATGACTAAATGGGGCTTGACAAGAAATCAGAACTGGGTCTGCAGCCCTCAGTTGCCATTCCTGTCTCTGCCAGAAGTCTGTGAATCCCTTCATTTTTGTTTTTATAACACATGGTGTTCTGCCTGGTATAATTGTTGAAGAAAGACTGAATAAATGAATGAAAAAAAAAAGAAAGAAAATTGGGAAACAATAAAAGATTCTAAAGAAATGGTTATTTTCAAGTAAATAGAATTGCTTTCTAGTGACATTTTGATTAATTTAGAAAGACTTTAATGGAAAGCAAAAGGTGATTAGTCATGAAATGTTTTGGAGGTTTTGTTATAAACGTTCTAGATTCTGAAAGCCTTACCTGTTAAAACTTGTTTTATTTTAGCTAAACCCTTAAAGCAGTAAATCATTTTAACCTAGAATTTGGGGGGAAATTGGAGGCCATTTTCCATATACCAGGAATGGCACAATATTATTACTCCAACACATATGCGCACACACACATTACATGTGTTTACACATATACACATAAATACATTCATCACAGCGTAACAGAAAAACCGCAAAGCATATGTTACATTGAATTCTGAATTCTGGCAAAAACTTTGCCATGAGCCATTTCCCTTTTCTTTTTTCTTCCTTTAAAACAATGTTCAGCATTTCAGGTCACCAAACAAAAGAAAATGATTTGTGCTATTCTCTAGGAAAAAACACTTTCAGTGCCAAACTAAGCATTTGTGTGATATTTTCCATCATTTACAAAAATCCCACAAAACATTCTTTCAAAACCTCTGAAGACTAACACCATAGTCTCCTGGAAAAACAACACTACTCTGAATTTCACAGTAGAGCAATCATTTCAACCAACTAATTGTGATAACTGGATTTTTATAATTCCCCTCACCTTAGATCTTTATCCTTCTGGCTCATTTCCACATGCCAGATTTTTCATAGGAGTTTGCTGGACTGGAATTAACCTGCTAGGTTCTATAGTTTTTCTTCCAAAAATCATTCTTCCTGTAATGATCCTGAGGGTTGAAAATGCTAGGATCTCTGAGTTGTCCTCACAATATTTCAAATCAACAACAGGAAAAATTAAGAGGCATATATAACAACTTAAAAATGCATGTAACTTACAAGATTTCCTCAAATACATACCTAAAATTGAGACTTCCAAAGAATGAGTTTCTGTCTCTGAATTAACTTCGGTTCTCATTTTGCTAGCACCCTTGTTTATTTTGAAAACTCTTAATTGGCTTTAGACCTATCAGTAGCAGTATAGTCTTTTAATTAACCCCAGTTATTTCCCCTGTGACTTCTAATAACCGAAACCCTTTCTTAATTAACTTAGTGGATTAGAGTTTAAATCCTAAGTGTGAGAGCCATTTTTCTGTAATACTATGTATATTATCTCAGGTTTTCTTCCCGACTTTTAATTGAACTTCCTGGGAACTCTCAGACAGCAGCTCAAGAGAAATCCATGGATGAGCTTTGGAAGAATCTGTTTAGGTGGAAGACTCTCATAAGCAAACCTTTCTTCAGCCCCATTAGCTGAAATAATTTTGAACAACAGGAACAATGACAAACCTTGTTAATTTCTATCTGACACCTCACCACAGGACTGTGACCTGCAGGGGACTCACTAAGCAAAGGAAGCACGTTCCTGGATTTCAGGAAATTTGTAACACTTTTAAGACACAGAGACCATTTAGTGGTTGCAACAATTTATTTAAATGATCTCTCCTAACTTCTGTTTGTGAGAGAGAAGGGAAGGAGACTAGGATCCTGAGAGATTCGATTCAGGTACTCTTTATTTTCTTTTTTGAGACAGAGTCTCACTCTGTCACCCAAGCTGGGGTGCAGTGGCCTTATCTCAGCTCACTGAAACCTCCATCTCCCAGGTTTCAGTGATTCTCCTGCCTCAGCCTCCTGAATAGCTGGGATTACAGGCGTGTGCCACCATACCTGGCTGATTTTTATATTTTTAGTAGAGACAGGGTTTCACCATGTTGGCCAGGCTGGTCTCAAACTCCTGACCTCAGGTGATCCACCCACTTCGGCCTCCCAAAGTGCTGGGATTACAGGCATGAGCCACCGCGCCTGGTCTCAAGTACTCTTTCTTTTTGTCAAGAAGCTTCTACCTTGCCTGGTCTACTTTAATGCCCACAGGACAGGAGGGTCAGGGGCATATCTCTGGAGAGGATGTTCCCTCTGTAAGGCATGCTGTGTACTAGCAAGTTCCATGCAACATATTATTTCATCTAATTGTCACAACACCATATGAGGAAGGTATTATTATCCATATTGTACCTTTGAGGAAAATAAAAGCTCAGAAAGGTCACACAGCTAGTGATCAGTATGAATAATGGGCTGAGATTCAAACCCAGCTCCAACAGATTTCAAATAGATGGTCTTTCATCTGCATTGTTCTGCCTAGAGGAAATATGCAAAGGAAGGATTTGGAATGTTTTCGTTAATTTTTTGTTTTATTATACTTTAAGTTTTAGGGTACATGTGCACATTGTGCAGGTTAGTTACATATGTATACATGAGCCATGCTGGTGCGCTGCACCCACTAACTCGTCATCTAGCATTAGGTATATCTCCAAGTGCTGTCCCTTCCCCCTCCCCCCACCCCACAACAGTCCAGAGTGTGATATTCCCCTTCCTGTGTCCATGTGATCTCATTGTTCAATTCCCACCTATGAGTGAGAATATGCGGTGTTTGGTTTTTTGTTCTTGCGATAGTTTACTGAGAATGATGATTTCCAATTTCATCCATGTCCCTACAAAGGACATGAACTCATCATTTTTTATGGCTGCATAGTATTCCATGGTGTATATGTGCCACATTTTCTTAATCCAGTCTATCATTGTTGGACATTTGGGTTGGTTCCAAGTCTTTGCTATCGTGAGTAATGCCGCAATAAACATACGTGTGCATGTGTCTTTATAGCAGCATGATTTATAGTCATTTGGGCATATACCCAGTAATGGGATGGCTGGGTCAAATGGTATTTCCAGTTCTAGATCCCTGAGGAGTCGCCACACTGACTTCCACAATGGTTGAACTAGTTTACAGTCCCACCAACAGTGTAAAAGTGTTCCTATTTCTCCACATCCTCTCCAGCACCTGTTGTTTCCTGACTTTTTAATGATTGCCATTCTAAGTGGTGCGAGATGGTATCTCATTGTGGTTTTGATTTGCATTTCTCTGATGGCCAGTGATGATGAGCATTTTTTCATGTGTTTTTTTTAAAAAAAGCTTTTTAGTACTCCTTGTGTAATTAGCAATTCCCAAGGGTCTCTCATAACCCAGCCTGGGAATCAGTAATGTAGACATTAACCAAAGGTATCCAGCAACAGTTACCGTAGTCGGATCAGAAACAACTAAATGGCATGACTCCCCTCTCTCCACAATAAATGGGGACGAGACCATTTCCACATAGTGCTAAGATGTCCATGTGAATTTGGAACTGAAACAACAAAATGCCAAAGAACTCCCAGATTACTGAATTTGATTTTTCTTCTTTTCTGAAAGGCTGGGAAAAGACAGCTGGTGAGTTGGGACCTGGATACTTCTTGGGTGGACTTTGTCCAGTTCTACATCCAGATAGGCGGAGAGAGTGCTTCATGCAACAAGCCTGACAGCAGAGAGGAGGGCGTCCTCCTTCAGTACAGCAACAATGGGGGCATCCAGTGGCACCTGCTAGCAGAGATGTACTTTTCAGACTTCAGCAAACCCAGGTAACTACCCACCTGATGGTCCTCGCATTAGTTTCCAGGAATGGTAAAGGTTAAATCATTGTTGATGTGTTTCCAAAATGTTAACTGTTACAAAAATAGACAAACCTATAAAAATTTAACATGAATGATAACCCAGTATATAAAGATTTTATTTCACTTAAGTGACTGGACAGAAAGCATTTGTATTCATGTTTGAATTTTTAAAGATTTTTTAAAGCTTGTGACTAGAAGAAAAGCAAGATACGTAACCACTGTTTGCTCAAAGAAACCATGGAATATGGGGATGTTCCATGCTCATTTTCCCATTTGCAGGCTTCTTTGATTATTTTTAATACACACACAAATTATGCTTAGCTCTTAGATTTAACAGTAAGATGGATTTTTTTGTTAAAATGTTTCACATGGCTGCACCCAGGGCTATCCCTAAACAGTGTATAGAGCTCAGATTTTCTAAAAATTTTGCCCTGGCCTATCCCTGTCTTAATTTTGATGTATTGGGAATATATGTAATAAAATATCTTAGGCAATGACTGTTGAAGAGTTTGGGGAGATGACTCGTGTTTAATACTAATACCAGTACCAGGCAATGTATTTATATGTATTTAAATTTAGTTCTTTTGCAATTATGTAGTATTTTGAAATTCTGTATTTATATTTTATATAAGTATTAAAGTCTATTCAATGATAGTATTTTAGAATACTCCTTTTTATAATCTCTGTATTTTCATTTTAACAAAAAAATAATTTTTTGTATGTTGACTACTATTAAGTTTTAATATATGGATCTTGTCCCTGTTTTCATTTTACAAATGAGACTTGTTTATTGAAAAAAAATTATTTAAGACTATATAAACCCAGTTCTTACAGACTGAATATGTTTTAAACATTTTACTTAAACATACCTATTTTGTAGATTGAAGGTTCATAAGTATGACTTTTTAAAGTATTAGGTCATTTTAAGGTGACAGAACTTTCCATGATAAAACATAAGTAGACATGCAAACAGACCAACAGAAAGCATTTCTTCTAAGGGATTTAGGGGAGAAGGAGAAAACAGAAAAAAGGCAACTGGATGAAACGAGAGATATCATAGGAAAAGGGTGGGAGATGAAGCCTTGTGAGATTCTCCTAGATGCAATATAGTAGAGAGGGAATTGATAATGGTGCCAAACTGGCTTAAACAATAATTTTAAATAACTCAAATTATTTTTTCCAAGTAATATGTGAATCTGAAATTATTGAGAGTTCAGTAAGATGACTAGGTAACTTTATAGGTAAATAAAAATGTAATGGCTTCCTCAAATTGCAGAATAGCATGTCTTTGTGATGAAAAATTATATACACAAAATTATCTTAAAATATAGTTTTACTAACATGAGAATGTACTTATGATGTAATGTTAAGTTTTAAAATGTAGATCACCAAATTATACATATAATGCCTTGCCTATATAAAAGATTATAAGCTGTGATGAGATACATCAAAATGTTAACAGAAGCCAACACTGTATAATAGATTATGGGCAATTTATGTTTCATTTTTAATGCATTTTTATGTTTTCCCACAATGAGAAAGAATTCCTTTGAAAAAAATGTTAAATGTTATCTTCGTGTAATAATATTAAACAATTTTATCTTGATATTTCTTTAAAAAGTTACGACCATTGTCATGGTAGTCAAAAGATATAGTTCAATGATTCAAACTCAGTTGAAATATTCTCCCTCTTCTCCAAAAGATACAATTCCAAATGAAATAAACATGACCAGGACTAAACCTGCCTACAAGGTTAAACCTCAAATCTGATATGTCCAAACTTACAAGCTTTTGAAAAATATTGAGATCAAACCAAACAAAACTTTTCTCTTGTTGTTACCCTTGTTGTTTTAATAGCTGAAAAAAAAAAAGCACAGCTTTTGTTTTCCCAACCGTAAATGATTTACTTTTATTCAGATTTGTCTATCTGGAGCTTCCAGCTGCTGCCAAGACCCCTTGCACCAGGTTCCGCTGGTGGCAGCCCGTGTTCTCAGGGGAGGACTATGACCAGTGGGCAGTCGATGACATCATCATTCTGTCCGAGAAGCAGAAGCAGATCATCCCAGTTATCAATCCAACTTTACCTCAGGTATTCTCCTATGTCTGAACTCCAAGAAGACAGATAATTATAAAAGTGAATGGCATAAAGAACTCATTTCCTTAAGGATTTAGTGCTTGACACTGAATGTATAATATAAGTTTAAGGGCTTGTACTTAATTTTTTGTTACCTCTCTATGCTACCACTTCACAGATAATTTAGATGTAAAAAAGACTGAAGTCTGGTTAAATCATCAAGCAAAATCGTTAGTGTGTTTATAAAATGATTAGATACACAGTGGTAAAATACTTTCAGTTGTTGAATCATCAGGAGAAAAAGTTAATAGCAGTAAAAAAAATAGAGATTCTTCTGTGTTTTCCTAGAAATGCAAATGGTACATGGCCCAGCATGTCATGAAATGAAAATTCCTTTGTTGTTTTCAAAGCTATCAAATTGCCTTTTGTTTTATTTGTATTGTTTCTATTAGAACTTTTATGAGAAGCCAGCTTTTGATTACCCTATGAATCAGATGAGTGTGTGGTTGATGTTGGCTAATGAAGGAATGGTTAAAAATGAAACCTTCTGTGCTGCCACACCATCAGCAATGATATTTGGAAAATCAGATGGAGATCGATTTGCAGTAACTCGAGATTTGACCCTGAAACCTGGATATGTGCTACAGTTCAAGGTATTTATGCACAAGCTTCTTCCCAGAGCAAGTTAAGGAGTAAAATATCTTCTAGATGTATAAGTGGAACTCACAAAGAACACAAATTTTTCATATTCTATTAAAGAAGGGACTCACCTGTACGAAAGCTTAACAGTGTTAGAATTGCGAAGCTTTTCAGCTCTACTCGAAAGCAGTTATTACTTTTTAAGGAGTCCCAAAAGTTGTGGGTATACCATTTCTTTAGGTACTCAAGGAAGTCTACCAGAATTAAAAATAAAATTGACTTTTAGAACTTCAATCTGATTGTGACTTAATGAATCTCAATCTTCTAAACGATGACGAATAAGTTGTCCTTTTCATCTTACTAGTGGTATTTGAACTTACAAGGTATTTTATGCTTTTGCTGTATTATTTTCAAACAAATTATCTTACTTAAATTCAGTAAATTTTTACTCCAGTCATCATTGTTCTCTTAAAAGCTTCTTGTTTTTCAGCTCTGTGATAACATATCAACATGTATAGCAAGTATTTACTTTGACAAGGTCTTGTTTCAGAACGCTAATCAAAATTTCATTGTGTTTATAATAAAATCCCATAGGTGACTTCTGGGGTTGAAAGTAATGCAGTTTTAATGAGCTAGCACAACTACATGGTCCTTACATAATGGCAGGATGCAGATGCTAAATAATTTACAAATGGAATTATTAAAGAGATCAGATGTTTATAGGCAGCTCTTCAAATACAATTTCCACAGGTCTGTAAACAAGGAAGTGAGTCATAAATAATATGATTAGTAAAATGTGATCCTTCCTTGTTTAGATTCTGATGCTAAACTACAATGGAAAAATATCAATAACAATATATGAATCTATATTCATTTGTTGGTAATACCTAAAGTAATAACAAAATAACGTTAATAGCAAATATATTTGCAGAATACTATGCTGTTTCTCATCTGACACCTTTTCTATTTAATTAATCACAAACCATGGTTGTGTAGGTATTAAAGTCTGCAAGATAATATTCTGAAATTTTTAAAATCTAAATTTAAAAAATAGTGTTAAATATTTCAAGCATTTAAACAATGATCAGGAATGCATACTGCTTAAGAAAAATCTTAATTCTCTACCATTTGACCCAGCAATCCCATTATTAGGTATATACCCAAAGAAGTATAAATCATTCTACCATAAAGACACGTGCATGTGTATGTTCATCAAACCACTATTGACACTAGCAAAGACATGGAATCCCACTAAATGCTCATCTGTGGTAGACTGGATAAAGAAAATGTGGTACATATACACCATGGAACACTACACAGCCATAAAAAAGGATGACATCATGACTTTTACAGCAACATGAGTGGAGCTGGAGGCCATTATCCTAGGCAAACTAATAAAGGAACAGAAAAACAGATACCACATGTTCTCACTTGTAAGCGGCAGCTAAACAATGAGAACACATGGACACATAGGGGAACAACAGACACTGGGGCCTACTTAAGGATGAAAGGTAGGAGAAGGGAGAGGATCAAAAAACTACCTATTGGGTAGTATGCTTATTACCTGGGTGACAAAGTGATCTGTACAGCAAACTCCCGAGACACACAGTTTACCTATATAACAAAATTCAGATTACAATGGATTTTAAAATGTTGAGTGAAGAGGTCTACACAGTGAATACGACCTTTCTCTCAATTTGTTTAGCTCTGTAGTTAGAGGGAGACCAAAAATCAGGGAGAATTTTTATTTTCTTTTGTTTTATTTTTATTTTTAAAGATAGGAGAGACTTAAACATATGTATCTGATCCATAGAAGGTACACAAATAAATATTTGTTGAAGGTAGGCCTAAATCCTGAATGGAAAGTTTAAGATAAATTTTATGTTTAATACAGCTGAGAGTATGTCTACACTACCCTATATCTGATTTCTAAAGCACGAACTTGTCACAGAACTTCAAGTTCCAACAACTTGTCTATGTTAGAAACAACAGCAATCATGGCAAATTTAAGACAAAAAGTTAACTAGGCATGCCCAATGTGGCTGCTCTCACCACACACCAACCAAAGGCCATTGTTACTATTGAATAATGCAGTAAAAGGAATTTGTGTTAGAAGAGTTTAATCATGCATCTGAGAGGGTTAAGTTTTTAATTATATTCTTGATGTTTTACTATAGAAACTTGGATAAATAGTGCACAATAAAATTTCTACTAACCAAATTATAAATTCTCTGAGAGATGCTTTCTAGCTGTGAGTATGGAAATAAAGAAGATACTAAATCTTCTTTTTAAAAACTAGATAAAGCTACCTTACAGTCATGAGGATTAACTGATTGACCTCCTGAGCTATGGCTCAATATTATTAGCCCATGTCTCTCCCTTTATGTTTTTGTCGTATCATGTTCTTTTCATTCCTGATTACAATTTTCCTTCTAAAAATCAGACTATTCTTATTTAGTAAAGTCTTTTACAGCAAAATTTGTGGCTCCAGCCAACAAATGAAATAAGATGTGAATAAGCCATTCATATAAGATGGCAGGTAATTAAATGAACATGAGAAAAAAAGTTCGACATTTATAATTATGAAAAGTGTAATAAAATTCATTTACACATTTATTTGGAAATAAACTGTCTTAAACTATAATACCCAATGCCTAAACTGATTCATTTGGACTCAACCAATACAAAATAAGCACAGATAACTAGAAAATTTTAAGTGTTTCTACATTTTGACTCCTTAATGCTACTCTCAGGAATTTATCTGGTGATGACAAATCAAAGAAGAAAGGTATATTCTCTGCAATGCTATGTATAACACAATGTGGAGGAAAGCTCTAGATGTGTAATAACTTCAACTGTATGACCAAAATATAGCTTCCCTATAAAGATCAGAAGAGAAAATAGAAAAGAAAGGACAGTTATGATAGGCCAGTGGAATTTAAGTTGTATTTTTACCATTTTTTAAATGTTGTTAATCCTATGATGACAGTCCTCCATACAAGTACACCAAACAGTAACAGTTTCATTTCTGGATTATGTTGCTTATTTGATGCTGTGATAAACACTCAGCTGTTTCATCTAAGTTGACACTGATTTTATTTTATATTTATTTATTTATTTATTTATTTTTTGTTGAGATGGAGTCTGGCTCTGTCACCCAGGCTGGAGTGCAGTGGCGTGATCTCAGCTCACTGCAACCTCCACCTCCCAGGTTCAAGCAATTCTCTGCCTCAGCCTCCCGAGTAGCTGGGATTACAGGTGCCCGCCACCACGCCGGCTAATTTTTGTATTTTTAGTAGAGACAGGGTTTTACCATCTTGGCCATGCTAGTCTTGAACTCCTGACCTCATGATCCACCCGCCTCAGCCTCCCAAAGTGCTGGGATTACAGGCATGAGCCACCGCACCCAGCCGGTTGACACTGATCTTTAATGAGCTTTGGCAAGGAAACAGAAGGAGGATGCTTGTTCCACTGAAACCTTCCTGTACTGAAGAAGACAGCTGCTTCTCCATCTTATGGTTTCCTCTGTTTGTACCCTCTGAGGAGGGAGAAAAAAGCAGCTTCTTGGCATATCTTTTGTCTGAGACTCAAGAACCACAGACACTGTGCTTCTCTCTTCTCTCCTATAATCGCAAGAAATCCACAAAATGAGTCCAGTTTTCTAGTAAAAAGTACCTATTGTTTGCTTAAACAAAGAATTCCAGAATCTATTGAAGGGTCTTGGCTGGGACTGAGCTCACAATTCCTATCATTGTAAATTCAGTGCAGACCCATTAGAAGGCACCCTGGATGCTGTAGCATCTAATTTGTTGAGTGATGACTTAGAACCAAAATCTTGTATAATTCTTGTCCTTCCTTTTAACAGCTAAACATAGGTTGTGCCAATCAATTCAGCAGTACTGCTCCAGTTCTTCTTCAGTACTCTCATGATGCTGGTATGTCCTGGTTTCTGGTGAAAGAAGGCTGTTACCCGGCTTCTGCAGGCAAAGGATGCGAAGGAAACTCCAGAGAACTAAGTGAGCCCACCATGTATCACACAGGGGACTTTGAAGAATGGACAAGAATCACCATTGTTATTCCAAGGTCTCTTGCATCCAGGTAAAGTAATCATTCTTAATGGGTTTGGGCCATTAAGAAAGACACAGTCCCAAATGCTATAACCCTAAATGTTGTAATCCTGAAAGATCACAACCCCAAAAATACAATTCTGGGAAAAATAATTTTTAAAACATTTATTTATATCTTAAAAGGGGATTTATCTGAGAAACATAAAAACATGACAGAACACTTCATAGGCCACTTTACACAATACTTATTTTTGCAAGCATAAACATTCAGATATACTAAAGACTGTTGCAATGGCTTAACATTTATGAGCAGACAAAATGTATACATAAAGAAATAGGTCAAAAAGCAAAATGTATAAATGTGTATCACCATGGTGGGTAATTGTTTGCACTCAGCTTTATAAATGTGGCCATCTGAAATACTGACAGACAATTTAACTCTTTTGATGAGGTTGATCAAAAACCTCAGTGGGTCACCACTGCATATGTAGTCACCAAAAAGCTGAGACCTGAAGAAATTTTATCTTTCACAAAAGCAGATGTATGAAAAAGATGTCTCTCCCTTTACTGAGAAAGTTTTTCAGTATTTTTAGGTACACCCACATACACACAACATCAACATTGCACTTTTGTGGAGTCAAATTTGCAAAAAAAAAAAATGCATGAAACAAATTATAACTCTCTAAAAGTCCTTACATAATTTACACATCCTATATTGGAAATGATGTGAAGATATAGCACATCAAATAGATAGCATAGCAAATAGGCACAGTGTGGGGAGGGCGGAAGTCCTGTGACTGCATAATTTGGTGGGGGAGATTTCTTGTATTTTTGGAGATTTCTTGTATTGTTTTCACTTCTATGATCTTCAAAACACTCACTACGCTTATATTTGGAGACTGGTTGTGGTCGACAATGTTTGTAGGGATATGCTGTCTGAAAATCTGGTTATTGCTCAGCCATTGCAATTAAGCAATTTTCTGCTTTCACAGCACCAATAATAACTAGCTTTTACACTTTTGTCTGTCTTATTTGTCAGAGTACGTGTGAAATATTGTTACATGTACATAACGCATACTGATTGTGTCAGGATATTTAGGGTGTCCATCACTTGAGTACAGTATACTTTTGTTAAGTATAGTCACCCTTCTCTGCTATCAAGCATTGAATTTATTCCTTCTATCTTACTGTATGTTTGTACGCTTTAACCCACTTCTTTTCATCCTCCTCCCTCCCTCCCTTGGTAGCCTTCCTAGTCTCTGTTATCTGTCTTTCCAGTCTCTATCTCCATGTATGAAAAACATGTGATCGAATATTTTAGATCTCCCACATATAACTGAGAATATGCAATATTTGTCTTTTTGACCCTGGCTTATTTCACATGAAATAATGGCCTCTGGTTCCATCCATGTTGCTGCAAATGACATGATTTCATTCTTCTCTACAGCCAAATAGTATTTCATTGTGTATATCCATTTATCTGTTGATTAACATTTAGGTTGATTGCATATCTTAGCTATTGTGAAAAGTTCTGCAATAAACACGAAAGTGCAGGTATCCCTTTGATATATTGGTTTCTTTTTCTTTGGGTAGACACCCAGTAGTAGGATTACTGGATCATATGGTAATTTTATTTTTAGTGTTTTGAGAAATCTCCATACTGTTTTCTACAGTGGCTGTACTAGTTCACATTCCCACCAACAGTATATAAGAGTTCCCTTTCCTTCATATCCTCACCAACATCTGTTTGTTTGTTTGTTTTTTGTCTTTTGAATAATAACCACTGTGACAGGGGTAAGACAATATTTTATTGTGGTTTTGATTTGCATTTCTCTGATGATTAGTAATGTTGACATTTTTTCATATACCTTTTCACATTTGTATGTCTTCTTTTGAGAAATGTCTATTCATGGCCTTTGCCCACCTTTTAATTTTATTTATTTATTTATGTTGCTGTTGTTTGAGTTCTTTGTATACTCTATTCCTATTATATTGGTCCCTTGTTGGATGAAAAGTTGCAAATATTTTTCCCATCCCATAGGTTGTCTCTTCACTCTGTAGGTTATTTATTTTATTGTGCAGAAGCTTTTTAGTTTAACAAAGTCTCACTTGTCTGTTTTTGTTTTTGTTGGCTGTGCTTTTGAGGTCTTAGTCATAGATTATTTTTAGACCAATATCCAGGAGAGTTTTCCATAGGTTTTCTTCTAGAATTTTTGTAGTCTGGGGCCTCATGTTTAAGTCTTTAATCCATTTTGAGTTGATTTTTGTATATGGTGAGAGATATGGGTCCAGTTTCATTCTTCTGCATGTGGCTATTCAATTTTCCCAGCACCATTTATTGCAGAGGGTGTCCTTTCCCCAGTGTAAGTTCTTGTCAGCTTTGTCAAAGATTAGTTGGCTGTAAATCTGGGGCTTTATTTCTGGATTCTCTATTCTGTTCCATTGGTCTGTGTGTGTATTTTTACACCAGTATCATGGTTTTGCTTACTATTGCTTTGTAGCATAATTTGAAGTCAGGTAAGGTGATGCCTCTCGCATCCTTTTTGTTTAGGATTGCTTTGGCTCTTCAGACTCTTTTTTGATTCTATGTGAATTTTAGGGTTGTTTTTTCCAATTCTGTGAAAAATGACATTGGTAATTTGATAGGAATTACATTGCATCTGTAGATTGCTTTGGGCATTGTGGTAATTTTAACAATATTGATTCTTCAATCCATGAGCATAGGATTTTTTCCATTTGTTTTTGTGATCTACAGTTTCTTCCATCTACAGTGTTTTCTAGTTTTCCTTGTAGAGATGATCCATCTCCTTGGTTAAATGTATTCCTAGTACTTATTTTATTTTGGAGATTGTCAATGGGATTGAATTCTTGATTTTGTACTCAGCTTCAATGTTACTGGTGTATAGAAATGCTCTGATTTTTGTACATTTATTTTGTGTCCTTAAACTTTACTGAAGTCATTTTTCAAGTCTAGGAGTTTTTTGGAAGGGTCTTTAGGGTTTTCTAGGTATAAGATCATGTCATCAGTGAACAGAAATAATTTGATTTCCTTTTTCTCAATTTGGATGCTTTTTATTTCTTTCTCTTGCTTGACTGCTTTAGCTAAGACTTCTAGTACTATGTTGAACTGGAGTAGAGAGGGTGAGCATCCTTGTATTGTCCCAGTTCTTGGGAGGAATGATTTTACCTTTTCCCCACTCATTCAGTATAATGTTGGCTATGGGTTTGTCATATATGGCTTTTATTTTTTATTTTTATTTTTATTTTTATTTTTTTGAGATGGAGTCTCACTCTGTCGCCCAGGCTGGAGTGCAATGGCGTGATCTCTGCTCACTGCAACCTCCGCCTCCCAGATTCAAGCAATTCTCCTGCCTCAGCCTCCTGGGTAGCTGGGATTACAGGCAAGCATCACCATGCCCGGCTAATTTTTGTATTTTTTAGTAGAAACGGGATTTCACCATGTTGTTCAGGCTGGTCTTGAACTCCTGACCTTGTGATCCACCCCCCTCGGCCTCCCAAAGTGCTGGGATTACAGGCATGAGCCATCACGCCCGGCCTGGCTTTTATTATTTTGAGGTGTGTTGCTTTGATGCCCAGATTGTTGAGGGTTTATATCGTATCAACATCATGAATGGATGTTGGATTTTATCTAATGCTCTTTCTGCATCTATTGAAATGATCATATGTTTTTGTTTTTAGTTCTGTTTATGTGGTGAATGACATTTACTGACTTAGGTGTGTTGAACTATCCTTACATCCATGGAATAAACTCATTCAGTCATGATGTATATCTTTTCGATGTGCTGTTGTTTTCAGTTTGCTAGTATTTTCTTGAGGATTTTTGTGTCTATGTTCATCAGGGATACTAGCCTGTTTTCTTTTTTGGTTGTGCCCTTGCCTAATTTTGGTATCAGGGTGATTCTGGTTTTATAGATTGAGTTGGGAAAGAATCCCTACCCATCAATTTTTGGAATCTCTTTAGTAAGATTGGTACCAGCCCTGCTTTGTACATCTAGTAAAATTTATCTGAATCCATCTTGTACTGGGGTTTTTGTTGTTTTTGTTGTTGGAAGACTTTTTCTTACTGCTTTAAAATCATTACTTATTATTGGCATGTTCAAAATTTCTATTTCTTCCTAGTTAATGCTTGGGAGGTTGTATGTTTCCAGGAATTTATCCGTTTTCTCTAGGTTTTCTAGTTTGTATACATAGAGATGTTCATAGGAGTCTCCAATGATCTTTTTTATTTCTCTGATATCAGTTGTAATGTCACCTTTATTATTTCTGATTGTGCTTATTTGAATCTTCTCTCTTTTTATCTTGCATAATCTAGCAGTCTATCAACTTTGTTATCTTTTCAAAGAGGCAACTTATCATCTCATTGATCCTTTGTATTCTTTTTCTTGGTTTCAATTTCATTTAGTTCTGCTTTGATCTTTGTTATTTCTTTTCTTCCACTAGCTTTGGGTTTGTTTTGTCTTTATTTTTCTTCCTTGAGGTGCAATGTTAAGTTGTTAATTTACAATCTTTCTATCTTTTTTACATAGGCATTTAAAGCTATAAACTTTTAGCACTGCTTTTGCTGTATTTCAGAGGTTTTGGTATGTTGTGTCCCTATTTTCATTTGTTTCAATTTTTTTTTTTATTTCCGCCTTAATTTCATCACTTACTCAAAGATCGGTCAGGAGCAAGTTGTTTAGTTTCCATGTAATTTATATAGTTTTGAGAGTTCCTCTTGGTATTGATATCTAATTCTATTCTGCCATGGTCTAAGAAGATACTTACTATAATTTCTATTTTTAAAAATTTATTGAGACTTGCTTTGTGGCCTAGCATATGGACTGTGTTTGAGAATGTTCCATGTGCAGAAGTGAAGCAGTATATTCTGTGGTTGTTGGGTGTAATGTTCTTTAAATGTCTGTTATGTCCATTTGGCATAGAGTCCAATTTAAGTCCAGAAGTTCTTTGGTCATTTTCTGCCTCAGTGATCTATCTAGTGATGTCATTGGGGTGTTAAAGCTCCCGATATTATTATGTTGCTGTCTGTCTTTTTTCTTAGGCCTAGCAGTATTTATTTTATGAATGTGGGTGTTCCATGGTTGGGTACATATATGTTTAGGATGGTTGTCTCTTCTTGTTGAATTGAACTCTTTACCATTATATAATGCCCTTTTCAGTCTTTTTAAACTTTTGTTGAATTACAGTCTTTTATCTCACATGAGTGTATCTACTCTTACTCATTTTTGTTTTCCATTTGTGTGGTATATCTTTTTCCACCCCTTATGTTGAGTCTATAGATGTCTTTACCCATTAAGTGGGTCTATTGTAGGCAACAAATAATTGGATCTATGTTTTCTTATCCAATCTGCCAGTCTGTACCTTCCTAGTTGAGGATTTAGCCCATTACGTTCAAGGCTAATACTGATATGTGAGGTTCTGTGCCTTTTGTTGCACTGCACTGTCCTTTCCCTGGGGAGCAATACTCCCTGTGGGCTAGAGAACTGGGGGACCTTGCAGTACCTTTGGGCAGCCAGTGCTGCTCCACTGCAGCCTTCCAAGTGGGCATTGGGAATGTCAGCAGGAACTCCTAGGATGTGGAGATATGGGGGCTGTTACCAAGGGCAAGATGCAGTCCTATGGCAGCAGCAGTCCCCACATGACTTCCTGCTGCAGCTGTTCAGGTCTCAGGAGTGGGGCATGAGTGACCTAGCATGAGTTCCCTGTCTGGTGCATTGCCTTCACGGGGTCTCCAAATCACCACCCATGCTAGTGTCAGAGTTTGTGTGGGTAGTGGCGCTCTCCCACAGCTCAGATTGCAGCACTCTGTGGCAGGGATGTGGACTGCTGAAGCTCTTTCCCCATAGTTCCAAGCCCTTCTAGGTTCCTGGCCAGTCTCAGCCATGCTGGCTACTTGTTTCCTTCTCCTTTTGTGCCTCAGGTGTTTCCTGTGAGTTCTCTGTTGGTCGTTAGTATTCTCTCCTAGATGTTCTATTCAAGGTATGGTTATCTACTCATAATTTTGGTTCTTCCTTGTGGAAAGGATGGGTGTCTGATATCTCTGGTCAGCCATCTTGAACTGGAATCTTCTAAACTTTTATCTTTCACTATTAAGTCGCCTCATGCACTTAACTTGTCACAGCCTTTTTGTGAGGAAACAAATTTGCAGATCTCTTTCATTGTATTGTAAGGAATACAGTAAGAAGGAGTGATATTTGGCTTCCCCAATATCAAATCTGAATTAGTTAGGGTTCTCCAGAGAGACAGCATCAATAGGATATGTATATATATAGATACATGAGAGGGGATTTTTTTAGGGGAAATTGGTTCACACGATTATGGTGGCTAACTAGTTCCATGATAGACCATCTGCAAGTTGGAGACTCTGAGATGTCAGTAGCATGGCTCAGTCTAAGTCCAAAGGCCTCAGAACCAGGGAAGCCAATGGTGTAATTCTCAGAGAGAATAGCATATGGTTTGGATGCTCATTATTGCCATTCAACAATATTTCCAGCTTTCTTTCTCCCTAGAAAAATGGAGGATTATACTTTCTCCCCACAGCCTGTAAAGTTTGGCATGTCTAAATGAAATGTGAATGAAAATGAGACATATGGCTTTAAGAGCCCATGTACACTTCGCCATCTTTCCTGCTCCGTGGAAGCTTGTATTGAGATGAATCTTACATCTCAATGAGTGTCTACAATAAGCAGACTCCCTTGCCAACCTACACTGGACATATAAAATAAGCAAGAAATAAACTTTTTCTAGGTTAAACCATAGAGATTGAGAGTTGTTTGTTGCCACAACATAACCTATCTCATTCTGACTTATATGGTAAAAGCTTAACAATCTATAGATGTGTCTTATTCATAAAGTTCTTGGAGGTCATTCTGTTTGTGGCATCTTTCACCTAATTTATCACCAGTTTACTTTGCATCATCTGGCAAGATAAGCTGGTTGTGCTCTCTGCCTCCTTGTTACTTAGATGTGCATACCTCAAAAAATTACACTACAGCCTTTGATAGGCAAACTTCCTGGATAGGGAAGGAATTTCTTTGGTTAAGGATGTACCAGTTTCTGTGATCTGCTAAACTTTGAAACATAATCTTTAAACACCAGCTATCTCAAGAAAGTTTGTCAATCAGTGGCTCCAACTCATAAGTAATGTATTTGTCCTTATATGCTAGTGTTCTTTGTAGTTTATCAAAATGATATGCAAATGCCTTCAAAATTTGTTGTGTAGGTGGCAGAGTTGATGAATTTACCACCTTTAATGAAATTAAGAATTTGACTTGCCATATGCTTTAGTTAGGATACAGACCCAGCTACTATGACAGAGAAACACACAAACACAAATGCTTAACAAATTTTCAACAATATAGAAGTTCATTCTTTCTCATATACTGGTCCAAAAGTGAGCAGTTCAGAGTTGACAAGTTGGCTCTGCCATCCTGAACACCTGACTTCCATCTCTGGATCCAGGGCATCTGTTCCAGATTTTGCCATCTCTTAACCAGTGGGAGGAAAACAGAGTCAGGGATAAACAGATACATTACTTTTTAAAAGAAAAATCCTCTTTACTTTTTGTTGAGATTCCTCAATAGAGCCTAGGATTATATTTGCATAGTTACCTTTTGCTATGCAACACAGTTCTCCAAAATTTAAGAGCTCAAAACAATAATGATTTATTATCTCTCATGGTTTTGTGGGGTTGGCTGGGCAGTTCTTCTGCTGGTCTTCCTGGGCTCCATCATCTAGTTGCACTCAGTTGATGAGTTGGTAAGAGTCTGGGTCAGCTGGACCTTTCTCTCCATGTGGTCTTCATCTCAGTATTTTTCAGTTAGGTGGGCTCCAGCATTCCAAGAGAGGAAAAGTAACTGCAAAGCCTCATCTCATTTGCCACATCCTTTTGGTCAAAGCAAGTCACAAAGCCAGTATAGATTTAAATGGAGGCTAAAGAGACTTACTTTTTTAACAAGAAGTGCATTAAAGTTGCACTACAGAGGAGCATATACAAAAGGAAGTGTGATTAAGTGGGAGGCATTATTGTAACTGTCTACCATGGTCTGTTTTAGCCCCAGTAATTCACATCTCTTCCACTTGAAAAATGCATTCAGTGTCCTCCCAAGACCCCCCAAATTCTCATCCCATCACAGCACCAGACACCAAGTCCCTGGTTGTATTATCTCCATCAGGTTGAGATGTGAATGTGGGTCCTTGATCTCTAGACCTGTAAAGACAGGTAATCTACTTTACCCTTACCCAACATAAAATGGTGAGAAAATGTCAGGATAACCGCAAGAGATACTCCCACTCAAAAATAATAATAATAAACAAAAAGGAAGGAATGGGAAGCACATAGCAGTCACTGGCCCTCAGAAATTCCAAATGCAGCAAGAGACTTGTTACTAGGGCTCCCTCCTCTGAGAACAATGTCCAGGACAAGAACATTCCAATGATTAAGACAGGTCTGTTCCCTGATAGTGGTTCCTTCATCCACTGGTCTTCTCAGTTCTTGATTGTACTCTCCAGGCTTCACCCCCTGAGAACATCTTTCTTTTTCCATAAGAACATATCTGTGTTTGCAGCTATATAGCAATGTCATTCTCCTTCCTGCCCATCTCCAGCTGTGCAGCCCTTGTACTCCTCACCTCCACCACTGCATTCCTCCCTCCATACTTTCCAAAACTGTGGCCCAAATGCAGCTCTTCCAAATAGATCAGTGTAATGTGCCATGAAGTTGGAGAACATCAAGTGGCACATCATTGCTACAATGATACAATGAGGAGCCAAGGAATACAAATCTTGTTTGATTTCAATGAAGCCCAATAATAAATTTATAGCTGAAGGAGGATGAAAGGCGTAAGAATGAGACAGTGGACTTTGGGGACTCAGAGGGAGAAGTTTGGGAGGGAAGGTGAGGGATAAATGGCTACATATTGGGTACAATGATCACTGCTCAGATGATGGGTACACTATAATAAAACCTCAGAAATCACTAAAGAACTTAACCATGTAACTAAAAACCACGTGTACCCCCAAAAACTATTGAAATAAAAAAATTAATTAATAAAATAAATACACACCTGAATCTGAAATTGCAGTGTGTTTGATGTTGGGTGGAATAACCCAGTTGGTAAAGCCACATATGAGAAGTAAGAGCAGATTGTCCTTAGCATCACAAAGTGAGCCAATACTTTGAGGCTCCCAATGTATCAATATTTTCTTAGACCTCAGCTTTTGGAAGACAAAATATTCATCATTAGAATCCAGCTTCATGGTTAATTTGGATACCATCCAGCTTGCTGCTTGATGGCATTTGTGATGAAGAGCCCTCAACTGAAGAACAGTAAATATGTTTCTACTTTACCCCAAGTAAATGAGCTGTTGTTGCTCCTTCTGCAATATGTTAAACTCAGATATCTCCAAATGCGGTGTTGGAAAACTGAGAATTCTAAGTGTTAAAATTGTTAAAATTTGGAGCTGTTTTGCCATGAGGCAAACATGCTTATAATAGTTACAAGAAAATTGCTGTTTCAGAAATAGGTCTAAGCTGATTTTCTCAAAGGAGCCATTTGTGCTCATATTAATTCACTGGGCTCTTGCCTACAGAAAACACATTGGTGATGGTGAATATATGTTGGTACACCTCTCGCAACTCTCAGAGACATCCCCATCCAGGCAATATGCTATGTAGCCTGCTCTAGGTACACTATGTAGAGTGCAAAAAAGTGGGTGGCTCTGTGCAGGACTAGAAAAAAGTTGCTTAGTATTCTTCAGAATACTCTGCATCTCTGCACGGGACAAGCAGAAACCTTCCTAGTTTGAGAAGCAGATGCAACATCACATTGAATTGTGTGGTGATGGAAGGGTACAGTGCAGAAATCGATTCACTTAGGCATCCCCCAGGCAAAAATGAAAATTGGGGGAGGAAACAAAGAGAAAGAATGATATCTTCTTCTTTTTCTTTATCTGGGACATGCAAAACAAAAGGGAATGCTTTTTGAATAGAATAGTCAAACCACACTATGACGTACTTTTTTTTTTTTTTTTTTTGGAGATGGAGTCTTACTTTGTCACCAAGACCAGAGTGCAGGGGCGCAATCTTAGCTCACTGAAACCTCCATCTCCCAGGTTCAAGTGATTCTCCCACCTCAGCCTCCCGAGTAGCTGGAATTACAAGCATGTGCCAATATGCCTAGCTAATTTTTGTATTTTTAGTAGAGATGGGGTTTCACCATGTTGGCCAGGCTAGTCTCGAACTCGTAACCCTAAGTGATCCACCCACCTAGGTCTCCCAAAGCACTGGGATTACAGGCGTGAGCCACTGCGCCTGGCCTATGATCTATTTCTAATAAAATTATGTAAGATTAAACTCTTTCTCTCAATCATTACTTCCTCTAAATTATTTCTATACCTTCCTACCAAGTCAAGACCTCTATCAGATGCTCTTCTCTATGTCCTTCTTAATGGTTGTCGGAGTTGCATGGGTGCATTTATTTGTGTGGGTGTTTGATTAAGTGTGTCTCCTCACTCAACTGTGGGCTACATGAAGGCAGGAACCATGTCTGGGTTTTGCTCCTCATGGTATTACTAGCGTTAGCACTGTGCCTAGCGTGCTGTAGATGCTTTCTAGATGTTAACTGAATGAAGGGATGTTGAATAAGGAATAAAGACCAGCAGTAGGTGTTAGCTATAATGAAGACACCTTCCTTTTTCATATTTTTCCAGAATATATGCAGTGCTACTTAACAAGAAATCATTGTTCCACATTCTACTGTGTCTCCTTGAAAAGGCAAGGTTAGAACATGTGCACAAATACATTAGTAGTAACAATTGCAAGGCTGTATCTCCTCTACTCTAAAAGTATAGAATTGGGACATACTTATTAACTTAACTTTAGCCTACTTATTTCCTTCCTTCTTCTCATGGTCTCTTAGTGACTAGTTTTTATAATGAATTCTTTATCAGTTCTTCCTCCTATTCCAGAAACCCTGAGGTTGCTAAATCAATTGTGTTCAATCCCAAGATTTTGCCACTGAGAAGAGAACAGAGTAGCAGCAGACATCAGGAACCAGGCATAACTTGGAGAAATGGAAATGAAGCAAAACGTGCTGAGGTCATGGCCAGTGAAATCTTTATTGCCTTGAGTTGCACCTTTCAACAAAAAACAAACTAGCAAAGATTGAAAGGGAAAAAGGAACCATCTCTTGCCCTTTCACTCTGAAATACAGTCTTCTATCTAGGACTCTAAGCTATGATTCACCATGTTCTGGACTTACCCTATTAACCAAATGATTAGTCTTTTGGTGTTTTTCTTTTTTAAATCTAAATAAGCGTTCCTTAGTACTGAGATCCTGGGGTCTTTTACCGTCTCAAACATATAACAGTGCATTCTGCTTCTTGGGTCTGTAGAAGCCTTAGGATCTATAACTGCAAACAAGGATACCTCCTCACTCTGGCCAAATCAGAACTTGATCCTCTTATAATAATAAAAACTATAAGAGCCCAAGAATCAGAGACAGGTCAAAGGATTTCACTTGTCCTTCATTCACTATCAAATTGCCAAAACTTTTTCTAAAATTCTACCTAAACTTAGGATTCTTCAACCCTCTGAATTCTTCTGGGCCCAAATCTGAGCTGGCTTCTTCCATGAAATGGGGCAGCTGATGGAGAGATGCCCTCATCTTGCCCAGGTGAGAGAGCCTGAAGTTGGGGAAAGAAGTTTTCCTTTCTCTTTCATCACTTTCCTTACCACAGATGCTGTGGATCCATGTTTCTCTGGGTTCTATCATAGAAACATAAAAAAGAAGAAGCAAGCATGACTTCTAATCCAAGAGGACTTGTATTAGGGAATTGGCATGTTTTCCTCATTTATCACAGACATGCAGTCTATCTTTTGGAAGCGGCATAGAGGCCTTAACATTTTCCTTAAGAGTAGTTGACAAATGCTGGTGTACATTAATTCCATTTACTTTCTTCAAGAGGACAAATACCTTCAGAGGCTGAATAATGTTACAGCTCCAAGGGAAGGAATTTTCCCAAGGTCCATGACACTAAGACAATTGTACTTTTTTTTTTTTTTGCTTTTGCTTTGTTTTTCTAAACTTCTTTAATTCAATTCTTTTTACCTTAAAAAGAATAAGATCAATATATTTCAAATTAGCTGCAAAGGAAATACATTTGTATGTTCACCTTCCTCTTACACTGAAACGGGGGCTTGGGGCTTACGTTAATAGGCAATTATCTCTGAACATTTTTAAACCTAATAAACAACATTACTGGCTACAGTTTATAAAGTTGCCATGAGTAGGTAACTTAAAATAATGAAGGGGGGAAAAAAGCCAAGGTTATGGTTCATTGCTGCCAAATTTCCAAAGCCACTTGAAGAGCCAAAAAGAAATCCATTCTGATCTTGCCATGTTATCTTCACGATAATAGAGGGGAGAGGGAGCTGTCTTTATCTACAGTTGTCCTTAACAATCTTCATTAATCTTTAAGATTCTTTATCCTTGTGTACTAAGAAGCTGGATTAACTCAAAAGTCTATAAATATTGGCAGCAAAATAAATTGGAATGTGGATATACCAATACATCTTCATCCTTTGATTATAGCGGAAGTGAGAAGGAAGAAATAGTTCCCTCGTATGAAATTATAGGAGTGTGTGTACATATGTGTGTGTGTGTGTGTGTGTGCACGCGTGTTTCCATATGTTGGAAAAGAAAAGATGTATTTTAAAAATTGGAAAGCAATTGGGACAAATTTTAGTTTGGCAACCTCAAAACTATTGTTCTAGGAGATGAAGAACTGGGCAGTAGCCCAGCCCACTAGTGTTCCAGGGTTTTGAAGTACTGGGACTAGGTCCTTCTTTTGTTCGTTGGCAGTTAAAACTGGTGTTTGTGATTTAAAGATGAGAGATGAAGAGGAAAGGAGGGAAGGCGCAGGTGAATAGAGCTGTCGGTACAAACTTAACTCTTCCCCGCCTGAAGCATGTCAACAGCAAATAGCCAGAGTTCCCTTATCTGTCCTAAGAAAGACAGATTGTTTCAAACATTCCCAAACAGCCTCTTCTGCAGATATCCATAAACTGAGTGTGATAGAAGGGTGAAATATTAATTGAGTAAAACAATGGAATATCTATCTGGATTTTATTATTAAAAGAGCAGAAGGTGAGAAAATATTCAAACATTTATGCTGAAAAAGAAATCAATCTGGGCATGGTGGCTCACATCTGTAATCCCAGTACTTTGGGAGGCTGAGGCGGGCGGATCACATAAAGCCAGGAGTTTGAGACCAGCCTGGCCAACATAGTGAAACCTCATCTCTACTAAAAATACAAAGATTAGCTGGGCATTGTGGCGTGTGCCTGTTATCTCAGCTACTCGGGAGGCTGAAGCACGAGAATTTTTTTTTTTTGAGACGGAGTCTCGCCCTGTCACCCAGGCTGGATGGAGTGCAATGGTGCGATCCCAGCTCACTGCATCCTCTGCCTCCCCAGTTGAAGCAATTCTCCTGCCTCAGCCTCCCAAGTAGCTGGGACTACAAGCACGTGCCACCACACCTGGCTACTTTTTCTATTTTTAGTAGAGACAGGGTTTCACCATGTTAGCCAGGATGGTCTCAATCTCCTGACCTTGTGATCCGCCCACCTCGGCCTCCCAAAGAGAATCTCTTGAACCTGGAAGGCGGAGGTTACAAGGAGCTGAGATCACCCTACTGCACTCCAGCCTGGGTGACAGAGCAAGATGCTGTCTCAAAAAAAGAAAAAAAAGAGAGAGAGAGAGAAAGGTCTGAGAGAGAGACAGCTTATGAAGGTTAAGTGCAGTCAAGCAGACATGACTTTCAAATAAATATTAAGTCTCTGTTGAGTTTTTCTGAATTTTTCTATATTCCAATGCTTTGATATGAGATGTTGGTTCAAGAAACAGGTGTGTTGTTTTTCCCAACAGCAAGACCAGATTCCGATGGATCCAGGAGAGCAGCTCACAGAAAAACGTGCCTCCATTTGGTTTAGATGGAGTGTACATATCCGAGCCTTGTCCAAGTTACTGCAGTGGCCATGGGGACTGCATTTCAGGAGTGTGTTTCTGTGACCTAGGATATACTGGTAAGGCTAAATACATGTGTCTGAGGGTTTTATTGTAAAATAGTCATCTCTAGTTGCTGTGTTTCATGTTATTCTCCCAAAGAAATAAATTCTGAATTTATTCTTCTTTAAGTCCAGGAATTGTAGGAATTCACAACCCAGGCACATGAGGTGCTAGGATATTTTGTAGTTTTGAGCTGCTCCAAAAAGGAAACATACTAATACAAATTTCATTTCCTAAAGAGGATTTGTTTGTAATTCATAGCAATAATAATTAATACTGCTTGAGGTCCTACTTCATGCCAGACATTGAGGTTCTTTTTATTTCATCCCCTTTAATTCTAACAATAACTCTGTCATAGTACTGTAAACCCTATTTATATTTAAGGAAACTGAGGCACAGAGAGATTTAATAACTATCCCAAGATCATTCAGCTGGGAGTTGCTAGAGCTGAGTATCAAACCCTGGCAGTCATTCTCCAAAACCCAAACCCAAGTTCTTAACCACATGCTGCATGGCTGCATGGCCTCTGTGAGCCCTCTACATCACTATAGGAAATGTAATTTTATACATTTAAAATAAAAATGCATCTTATGATAAACCCAAGTCTGCCAAAAGAGTACTTTACAAAAAAAGTATCTCTGAGCACAGTGACCTTTGGATGTTGCTGCAAGCAAAAATGAAAAGAGCTGAGATTAAAGAGGAAAATTGGAGAAAATATTATAAGCTTCAAAATCTTTTTTGTTTGTTTGTTTTTCCTGGAGACAACTTCAAAAGGCTTCTTCCCAGCTTTTCAGTATCCCAGCCTTCATCTGGCACGTGACCAAAGACAAACATATGTTGTTGCAGGCCTTCTATGGAGAGTGCTGTCACTCACAGTTTCAAGGATTTTTTTTAAATTTGAGACTGACTTCCCCTATTGATCCTAGAATAGAAGGATAACAAATGAGCAAATTTTATTGTGGATGAAATCTGTTTCTCAGTTTACACAAATCCTCAGCAGCAGGAACTATGAAAAGGTATGGTTCCCAATGTCTTCCCAATGTCTGTCTCTATCAAAAAATAAAAACTTACAGAGGCAGAATAGTGTTTTTGATGATGGTAGTGATGGCTGTCTTTCAGACCGACAGTTGTGAGATACAAATTTTCATGTGGCCTCTCTCCCTAATGTTAATCCCTATGGACATTCTTCCTTTGCCCATGTGTTGAATAGACCTGGTGTTGAATGATTCCAACAAGCATCTCTCCTCTCTATTTCTTTTTCTGAAGCTGCACAAGGAACCTGTGTGTCAAATGTCCCCAATCACAATGAGATGTTCGATAGGTTTGAGGGGAAGCTCAGCCCTCTGTGGTACAAGATAACAGGCGCCCAGGTTGGAACTGGCTGTGGAACACTTAACGATGGCAAATCTCTCTACTTCAACGGCCCTGGGAAAAGGGAAGCCCGGACGGTCCCTCTGGACACCAGGAATATCAGGTAAAAAGTATTAACTGGTACACTTTTTCACAAACATATTATTTACCATACGATGTAGTCTAACTTAAAACATTCTGTTCTGTTATTGGGAATATATACAATAATGTTTCTGTATATAGATTATGATATGTAAAAATGAAGATAACTTTAGCTTTGGAATAAAATAGGTGGTTTCTACAAATACCATGCTGCAATTCATGAATCCATGTGTGGTCATCACCAAGGCCTGTGTGTCTAGGGTATGCCAGCTTGATTTTCTGAAGTTTGATATTATTATGAAAACCATTTGGTATTATTCTTAGCATGTGCCGTGTGAAACAAAGATTTTTCCAACCTTACATTCTATGTCCGAAATTGATGCGTCCTCATTTATCTAAGTTGATTTGTATTCACTTATTGAAAATGGTCCCCAGAAATTTTAAATGCCTACACTGACACCTACTGGTAAAATAAAGAACTGTTTGGTTTTTAAGATCAAATGAAATAATAGCACACCTAAAATAAAACTGCTTTTTAAAAGAGCAATTAAATTATTTGAGAAGTGGAAGAAAGGAAATAGAGAAAATGTTTAAAATTTTTGGACCTCCTCACAAAATCTGGGGTCCTGTGGCATATTTTTCCTTCCTTCAATTTCCTTACCATTCCATCTGCATTGTTCTCTCAGAGGTGTGCCTGTCAAGCAGGTACTCTCTGTCAGTCGCTATGGACTGAGGCATAATTTACATCATACTGACTGAAGGCCCGCTGTGAAAAATTTAGCCAAGTGAGTCTAAATCAGCAACTGACAGGTAATTATCTGACTCTAAACAAATATGGTATTCAGCTTCTTAAGTTAGATTTTTCCTCATCTTGGCTGGATGCGGTAGCTCACACCTGTAATCCCAGCGCTTTGGGAGACTGAGGCAGGTGGATCACTTGAGGTCAGGAATTCAAGACCAGATCCTGGCCAACATGGCAAAACCCTGTCTCTACTGAAAATAGAAAAATTAGCCGGGTGTGGTGGCTCATGCCGGTAGTTCCGGCTACTCAGGAGGCTGAGGCAGGAGGATCGCTTGGGCCCAAGAGGCAGAGGTTGAAGTGAGTCAAGATCGCGCCACTGCACTCCAGCCTGGACAACAAATGCCTAACGTAGGTGACAGGTTGATGGGTGCAGCAAACCACCATGGCATGTGTATACCTATGTAACAAACCTGCACGTTCTGCACATGTATCCCAGAAACTAAAGTATAATAAAAAAAAAATCTTCATCTTGAGTTTCCAAGGATAGTGTTAACTAGATTTAAGGAATTTCCATTTTAGTAATTCCATTAAATTAGACTGTATTTTTAGTAGAGACGGGGTTTCGCCGTGTTAGCCCCGTCTCTACTAAAAATACAAAAAGAAATTAGCCAGGCGTGGTGGCGGGCGCCTGTAGTCCCAGCTACTCGGGAGGCTGAGGCAGAAGAATGGCGTGAACCCGGGGGGCGGAGCTTGCAGTGAGTCGAGATCGCGCCACTGCACTCCAGCCTGGGCGACAGAGCAAGACTCCATCTCAAAAAAAAAAAAAAAAAATTATAACAAACTGTCACAATGAAGTGATATTCAACGGTTTCCTTTTGTTTAGCTCATTATTACAGAATAAAATGAATGGTCATATTAATTAACTTCTTCTAAATGGTTACAGAATTAACTTACT
This sequence comes from Pan paniscus, assembly GCF_029289425.2. Lineage (NCBI taxonomy): Eukaryota > Metazoa > Chordata > Mammalia > Primates > Hominidae > Pan > Pan paniscus. The sequence goes on along the minus strand of NC_073255.2, from coordinate 140,438,891 downwards.
ATAATTTATGTATTTTCTGCTTCTCATATGCCCTTTGAGTTTGAAATTAGTGCTTAATAAATACAGGAGGTTTTTTTTCTAATGTGTCAAAACACAAATGCTTACAGCTCTTCTGAACTCTTGTTTGTAAGTAAACTAAAGTTTTTATTCCCCAGACTTGTTCAATTTTATATACAAATTGGAAGCAAAACTTCAGGCATTACCTGCATCAAACCAAGAACTAGAAATGAAGGTAAGCTGCTATATTTCCATGGAAATTACAGTTACTATTGGCAGATTAGTCCTTTTTCCTCCCAAAGTTTGGCCAGGATTTTGAAAACTGATACATTACCCTGAATCGTTCCTTCTCTTCTCTTCTGCTTTGTAGAATCGGTGGCTGCACAGAGCCAAGATCTCTAAGATTTCTTGTACAGATCCTTAGGCCTGAAATATATCATGTCTGCTCTGGGTGTAGGCAGAATCAAAGTGCCATTTGTTTTAGGGAACCCTATTCCTTTATACTATCCGCAGGGAGGCACACACGCAAAAAAATCCCAAAACAATAGCAGAGACTCTTACATATAGCATGGAAGCTAGAGACTTGATTGCATAGGGCATTACTGAATGCAGATCAAAGTCTACTTCGGCCCATAAACTTATATTCTGGGCAGACCAGAATCCTCGTGTAGGAGGAGCAGTTCTTGGCAATAATAAATGTTATCTTTTACTGAGACTTATTATATGCAAGACACTATCCCACGTGTTTTACTGGTGTTAATTCATTTTATTTCCAGCATACCCTTTTGCCATAAGTAATATAATTAGTTCTATTTTGCAGATGTAGAAACTGAGGCACCGCAAGGTCAAGTAACCTGCCCATGATCATGCACTAAATAAGTGGATGAGCAGGGATTCAAACCACTCACACTGGCTCCAGAATGTATGCCATAACCATCATACTATACTGCTTCTCTCCTTGCGCTGAACTCCACCCTCCCTAGGCACTCGTACCATCTTCTGCCTCAAATGATTCAGTTCTGAAAGAAATGCAAAAGGCTTGAAGCATAGGTGGCCTCTGGGAGCTCTACAGATATGATATAATTCCTTAGGGGACCTTGAATGTGAACTGACTCCTCACACAAAATTCACAGGTTTCTCAGATGCATCCTCCTCCAAACCGTGGTCTCAGCAACATGTAAAGAGTTTGCACCTTCTAAGTTTGTTAATATCTCAGTATGACTGTGTAAAACACATTGGCTTAAACAGTACCTATTAGTCAGTAGAGCTACCAACAGCTGTGTTCATCAGCTCTCCATTTCCTTGGCCATATTATCACTAACTGAAAGGTTTAATAACTTTTTCTGAATATCTTAGTACTTTTAGTCTAGTAATTATCCAAGTCATCTATTTACTGAAGCAATATAGAAGCTTTTATAGACCATTTTTGCATTCTCTAATCTCTTCAATAAATATTTATTAAGAATCTGTTCTAAGCCAGACATTGTTCTAGGTGCTTTTATTGATACAATATCACCAAAAGACATATGTCCCTCATCATGAGATAGGTTATGCTGCAATAATAAATAAACCTCTAAATATCAGTGGGCCAAAATAAAATGATTTCTCCCCTGTGCTACATTTTCTTCATGGGTCATCCGAGGTCCTCATTCCAGCACCCAGAATAATAAGGTGGCTGCTGCATAGATTCTGGATGTTGCCAGCCATGTGACAGAGGGAAAGAGAAAGTGTGGTGAAGGGAAAAGAAGCGTAAACCTACCATGCACTAGAGAGTGAAGAACCAGTGGGGCACTAATGACCACCTAAGGGTAGATCCCTGCCCTCAGGGGAACTTACATTCTAGTGAGAAGACTCAGATAGTAAGCAATCAAGAAAAGAAATAAGCAAGAAAATGTTAGATTGTAAGGGCTAGACAGAAACAAATAGGCTGATGAGGTGGAAAGTAAATTTATGCAGTGGGAGGTGCTGATTTAGATTCAAAAATAGTCTGGATGGGGACTCACCAAGGAAGTGACATTTGATACATTGAAATTTAAAGGACATTTTTGTGCATAACCCTTCTGAAAATTACAAATCCATACCCTTATTTGTGTATGACCTAAAAAAATAAATCCTGAGCAAGGTAGAAAAGGAAGCATCTGCTTATCATATAATAGACAGGAGTCTTTGCTCTGTATTGAACTTCTGTTTACAAGTGCTATTTTCTGCCCTGCGATGCAGATTTCCCTGAGGATCCTTTTAGTAACAAGCAACTTTTTCTCAACTAGTCTTGAGCCACTTTCATAAACTCAGTGCCGGCCGTGTAATTCACATCCCACAGGCATTTCTTAGCCTTTTATTGAAAACTGGTTGTTAAAATGTAAATCTGCTTAAATCCTTGAACAAATCTCTTCCAGTGATGAAAGTAGAGATTCTTTACTTACTCAAGCTGAAGCATCAATTTACATATTTGGAATTAAAATCAAAATTATGCTATTTTCAGTAAGACCGGGCATAACGCAGATGGAGCTGCTGTTTAAAAAGAGAAATGTTTCACATGCCTTAAACACTTGGTAGATGAGTTAAAGGGCCTGGTTCATTCAGATGTACAATGTGTTAGATGACATGGCTAATGAGGTTCAGCAAGTGATATGAGATATGTATATTGCTCTTTGCCTTTCTTGCATTCCTCGACCCTCTCATTCTTATCTGAGAGGCTCTCCTTCTTTGTCCTTTGGAATTGCGGCCCTCATCTCTGCAGACCTTGTTACTGCCTGAAGGTATATGTGACACTCCTTAAAAAAGCTAATGAGGAGGAAGACAGAAACCAAATGAAGTATGTACCTCCTGAGCCATGTTTCTTATAATTTAATGTTCACCTGAATCATTTGGGAGCCTTGTTAAAATGCAAATTTAGATTTAGTAGGATTGGAGTGGTATGCTACATAACAAATTATTCCACAACTAAGTAGCTTAAGACATCAAATATTTGTTATCTTACAGTTTCTGTGAGTCAGGAATTTTGGAGCAGCTTAGCTAAATGGTTTTGGCCCAGGGTCTCTGGTGAGGTTGCAGTCAGGACAAAAGCCAGGAGGGGTGCAGTCACCGGAAGACTTAGCCAGGGCTAGGTGATCTACTTCCAAGATGGCTTACTTACATGGCTGTTGGCAAAAGCCTTTAGTTCTCTGCTGTTGGCAAGAGGTTTCAGTTTCTCACTCTGTAGACCTGTCCATAGGCTGCTTGAATGTCCTTACTAAATGTAGGCTGGCTTTCCCCAGAGCAAGAGATCTGAGAGGGAGCAAGGAATAAACGACAATGCCTTTTATGACTGTTTCCAAAGTTACACACCATTACTTCCGCCATATTCCATTCATTAGAAGCAAGTTACTAAAACTATCCACACTCAAAGGGGGGAGAATTAAGCTCCACTTTCTGAATGGAAGAGTGTCAAAGAATGTGTGGACATTTTTTAAACCATCACAGGTTATAAAACCTGTTCCAAGGTGATTCAGGTGCTGGTCTCAGACCATACTTTGAGTCAAAGGCACTAGAAAGGACCAGCCAGTGACAGTTTATCTCATGATGCTTCATTTCTAGTATCATCTACCTTCTGATTAGGTCACCTCAAAATAACTAAGTAATCTCAATCTCAGCTTCTCTCTCATCTTATTAAATGTAAACCATATTAATACAAATTAGTAGCCACAAGAAAACCTGAATTTTGAAGTGTCTGCACCCTCAGACATCCAATATCACACTAAAAAGCCCATAGGACATATCTTGAGCAACATCAGAGTTTGGAGACTAGAGCTTATGCCACACATTCCTCCACTTGACTAGAATAAAGACAAGAAACAGCCTTGCTTCCATTTTCTTCGTGAACTTTGGTGTGACTGTCCCTTTCCCAACACTTGG